>NC_139388.1:75772500-81727500 GCF_054392235.1 Sus scrofa
GAGAAGCAAGCCCAGGGGGCAGGGAGTGGGATGGAGGGGAGTCTGGGCTTGGTAGATGCAAATTATTACACTTGGATGGATGAGCAAGGGGTCCTACTCTACAGCACAGGGAACTGTGTCCAAACTCTTGGGTTAGAACACGATGGAAGGTAGTATGAAAAAAAAAAAAAAAAAAGAATGTATATATGTGCATAACTGGGTCTATTTACTGTAGAGCAGAAATTGAAGGAACGGGAGTTCCCGTCATAGCTCAGTGGTTAACGAACCCGACTAGCACCAATGAGGACTCAGGTTTGATCCCTGGTCTTGCTCAGTGTGTCACAGGATCTGGTGTGGCCATGAGCTGTGGCATAGGTTGCTGACACAGCTTGGATCCCTCGTTGCTGCGGCTATGGCGTAGGCTGGTGGCTATAGCTCCGACTGATTCCACGACCTAGCCTGGGAACCTCCATATGCCTGTCAGGATCAGCCCTAAAAAGACCCCCCCCCCCAAAAAAAAAGTTTGGGGAAATAAAAATATGATAGCAAAGAAAAATTCAATAAAATCTTTGGAAGATAAAATTGAAAGAAATCTTCCAGAATATAGAGTAACAAAAGAAATGAAAACTAGTAAAGATAAGAAGTTCTATACAGGGTTCAGATCCCACTCCTGGCACCAAAAAATAAAAATAAAAACAAAAACAAACAAGTCCTATACAGTATGTCAAAGACTCAATACTAGAAATTCCAGAAAAAGACAACAAACAGAAGAAACTTTTTTTTTTTTTTTTTTTTTGTCTTTTTCCTATTTCTTTGGGCTGCTCCTGCGGCATATGGAGATTCCCAGGCTAGGGGTCTAATCAGAGCTGTAGCCGCCGGCCTACGCCAGAGCCACAGCAATGTGGGATCCGAGCCGCGTCTGCGACCTACACCACAGCTCACGGCAACGCCAGATCCTTAACCCACTGAGCAAGGCCAAGGATCGAACCTGAAACCTCATGGTTCCTAGTCGGATTCGTTAACCACTGCGCCACGACGGGAACTCCAGAAGAAATTATTTTTAAAAGTAATACAAGGGAAATTTCCTGAACTGAAGAGAACAAAGTTTTCCAATTAAAAGGGACTCTAGTGGAGTTCCCATCATGGCACGAATCTGACTAGCATCTATGCGGACTCAGGTTTGATCCCTGGCCTCGCTTGGTGGCTTAAGGATCATGTTACCGTGGAGCTGTGGTGTAGGTCACAGGCGCAGCTTGGATCCCATGTTGCTGTGGCTGTGGTGTAGGCCAGCAGCTGTAGCTCCAGTTTGACCCCCACCCTGGGAACCTCCATATGCTGCAGGTGTGGCCCTAAAAAGACTGAAAAAAAAAAAATTTTGGAGCTCTCAAAATAACACTGGAAACTAGAAGCCAGGCTCCAATAAGTCCCACCCTGGGTGTTCACAACCTCACATATGGCTCTCTCCCAGATGGAAGAGGGCCCATGGATGAGACACGGCTGAAACGGCGTGTTGTGTGTGACAGGCCATACAAGACACCGCTGCGCCCCTGGCTCTCAGATCACTTTGGGTGAGGACACTCCATGTCTCTGGAGAGGGCCACGTGGGGAGGTACCGAGGCCTCCTGACATCTTCCAGTGTCATTTGCTACTCATGTGACTGAATTGTCGCAGAGACTAAGTAAGGCGACCTTGCAGCTCCAGTTAAGGCTTCAGGTGACTGCAGCCCTAGCGACAGCTTTGCTGCGACCTCAGGAGTAACTCTAAACCAACCAGCTTAATCACTCCCAAATTTCGGGCTCCCAGAAAAGATATGCTTATTGTTTCAATGTGCTACATTTGGGGTTATTATTCTTTTTGGTTTTTAGGGTCACACCTGTGGCATGCAGAGGTTCCCAGGCTAGGGGTTGAATCAGAGCTGCAGCTGCTGGCCTCTACCACAGCCACAGCCATGCCAGATCCTGAATCCACTGAGCGAGGCCAGGGATGGAACCTGCATCCTCATGGATCTAGTCAGGTTCGTTACTGCTCAACCCCAATGGGAACTCCCAGGCTTAATTTTAAACAGCCATAGATAACTAATAACGGTGGAAAAGAGCAAACCTCCAAATGTTGAAAGATCATTTCCAACATTCTTCTATAGTCACCCATCAATTAAGCATGAAGGTGGAATAAAGACATTTCTATGCACATCAGATTTTTAAAAAACTTTCATCCTTGTCCCTTTTCTCAGAAAACTCCTCTAGGATATGCTCCACCAAAACAAGGGAGTAAACCAAGAAACTGGAAGATATGGGGTCCGAGAGATAATGGTCCTGACAGTTCCGTCTGGGGAGGTCAGGAGGCTATCAATGGGTTCTTTAGGAAGATGAAAATGATAGGACACCTGTAGAGTCCAAAAATCCTTAAAGACATTTTTTTTCAGTAGTTATTTTTCCTAAGTGAGTGTTATTTACAGTATGGTACAACTCATAATGAAGAAATGCATGTTAATACTTCGTATCACTGAACATTCCAGCAAATATGATGGTGAATTAGAAATTACAATGAGACTAAGTAAATTACTTAGACTCTCACAATAAAAAAAAATTGATGAGTGTATTGACCAGAACCTCAGAAGTGTTGGGTCCAAAGATCCCGAGTTTTAGCAGGTTGGTAAAAAGTTTGGGGCTAAATTAGTGATCAACATATTAAAAGTTAAGTAAATTTTTAAAAAGCCCCCAGGGAGAACAAGCAGCTATCCCGGAAATTTTAAAAAGTTATGATTTTTAACGCCATAACTCAGCTCATCTCAGCTGCCACCGGCATTTGCATAGTGGAAACTGGTGCAAATACTGACTGCTGAGCCAACCACGACTGTTCTGTGTGATGGGGGCAGGGCAGCGAAGAGCCAAAGCCTCATCTTCCCAGTGGAAAAGCAACAGACTCCAACTAAAACTGACAAGTCATGAAAGCAGGAATACAAGCATATTAGAGACTTGACAGTAAATACCAAAATAATCAGCTAACAGAGGCACACAGACTGCCTCCAGGGAGAAAAATGGGGCAGCGGGGGAGGGGGGGGGCTGCTCTTTATCTTCTAACAATCCACGTGTGAACTATTTTGAGTCCTGAAACCAGGGGCAGGACACTTGAACACCTGAACTTCACCACTCCAGAAAGGATTTTTACTTTCTCCCTGCTGCAGGCACAGCCTGTTCATGACCTGCTGCCGGGCGTCCAGGACCTGTGTCCTGTCCGCCTGCTTCCGCTTCAGTGGCTCTGTCTGTGTCTACATCACATCCACCCAGATGTGGGGTCCAGGGCCTGTCCTCCACCTCCACCCCCTCCAGGTGGGTCCCTGTGCGCAGATGTTGGGGAAGCAGTGGGGTGTACTGCAGACTCCGACTTTCCAGGCCAGGCATCCTTGCAGGCACCTCTGCTGCCTGCACCCTCCCCTCTTCCTCTGCAGTCCTAGCCCGATAAATGAACCTGACTTCCACCAGCTCAGTGAGCACCGCGGGACACAGGTTATCTCATTTCACACCCGGGGTAACTCAGTCAGGATTGAGTGGCTCAGTCCACGTGACCCAGGCCTGGAGACCCACCTTCACTTCCTGGGTGTCCTCGTATAGATGTTCCCAGGGCCTGGTCAGAAGATGGGCCGTGGGCAGGGCTGCTGAGTGGAGGTCTTGGCCCGCGCCCCTCCTGGGAGCCCCAGGGTGCAGACGCAGACCAAGCAAGGTGGCTCCTGGGAAGCCAGCCTAGCACAGCCCCGGGCAGGTGGAGTGACTAGCACTTCCTTGGGGATCATCAAGTTTAGCTTCCTTGGCCTGGAATTTGCCTTGCAGCCCAGACAAGCCCTGACTCCACCCAGCCTCCTTAGGAACAGCAGGACTCTGGGGCAGAAGGGGAGGCCCGCTCGGGGTCTGACCAGGGAGGAATATTGAAAGGTGCTCAGTGCAGTGGCTTGATGAGGGCAGAGCAGCCAAAGCCCAGAGTGGACAGGTGACTGGCCTGAGGCCACAGGGGAGCTGGCGACATAGCTGGACCCCTGCTCTCCATCCTCATTTTGACCACAGCCCTGGCCCCTGATAAATGAGGGCTCCAGGGTGGTGGTCAGGGTAAGGGCGAGGCTGGAGGGGTTATCAAACCACCATTAGGTTGGGGCCACTGCCTTGCCCTGCACGCTCCCTGCCTCCCAGCTTCCCGGGTGAGCACATCCTCTGGCCAGGTCTCTGCCAAGGGCAGGTGTGGGGTGGGGCTGGTGATGCTAGCATTTCCAAGGAGCAGGGACCTTCCCTGCGAAGTTGGGAGTGGACCAGGGGCCTCGTCTGCTAGTCTGTATCTGGCTGTGGTGGCTCCTGTCCCAGCACCAGAGCCTGGGGTCCTGGCAGCTAGGAGGGCTGGGGTGTCTGTAGGTTCAGCACCTTGGAGAGGGGACAGTGCTGTGCCCAGAGTCACGGTATGGGTCACACACGCTTGCTTTCTCAAGTTCTCAAGACTGGGGAGGGGGGAGCTTCTAGGAATTTGCCAGAGGGTACACTCATTGAGGGGGGCAGGCAGAACTTGAACCAGGTCTGAAATCTGAGCCAAGTCAAGGCACCTGATGTGCCAGCCCAACCATGCTCCGGCCAGCTGCCTCTGGGGTGACTGCTAATATCCATCCCAGGATCGGACCTGGCCCCAAATCTTCTGCAGCCCAGGAGAAAAGAAGGCTCTTTGATTTTGACAACCCTCCAGCCCCAGCCCCATGGGCCTGTCACCACCAACCTCGTATGGGGCTTGGTGAAGCAAGGACCAAGGCAGCTTCTCAGGACAGACTGGGGTCCAGTTTAACAGCTGCTGGGTCTCTGGGGACCACAGAGGTCAAAGGGCCAGTGGAAGGTTACACAGGGAGGCAGGCCTGCTCACTCACGCAGCAGATACTCAGAGGCCTGCCGGCGTGGCCAGTGCAGAATCTGCCACACCCAGGAGCCCTACCTGGGGCCACTGGAGTTCCAGGGACACACAATTCGGAATTTTGTTATAAATACACGTGTTTGGTGAGTGAGGGGTGACAGAAGGCGGAGGTGGTGCTGTACACAGCTGGCATAGGCTTGGAGGCTGAATGCCACACCAGGAAGGACAGACAGTCCGCCCAGCGTTCTGGGGCCTGTGACACTGGGCTGGTGGGAGGCTCCCCGGCCGAGGTCCTGGGCTTGGCGGCAGCGGCACCTGGGCTCAGTCCGCATCATTCAGGGCCTGGCGGGACACAGGGCCTAGTCAGCAGGCTGCTGGGTTGTGTGGGGGCCAAGGTGGCCCCTCAGGGAGCCCTGGGTCCCCCTGCCCCGCCGGCGGCTCACCTTACGGGCAAACTCGGGCAGGACAAAGGCCGCCCGGTGCACGTCCGAGTTGTAGTATCTCAGCTGCCTCTGCTCCACCTGCTTCTGCGTCAGCAGCTGCACGGGCTCCCGAAAGTTGGTGCTCTGGGGACAGGGGGGCTGGTCTCAGGGGAGGGCTCTCCGTGCCCACCCGCCCCCACCCCCGGGACAGCCCAGCGCTCACTGGGTTTTTGCTGCAGAGCATGAAGCCGATCTGGCCACTGGGGTAGGTGGGGATGGTGCAGTAGGCATAGTCCACCACGGGGAAGAGCGACTTGCAGAACTGCCGCATCTCCTTGATGAGGTCTAGGTGCAGCCACTGGCACTCGCCTGGGTATGGGGCAGGAGGCGGCATTGTCAGCACCCGCAGGCCCTTCCCCGCCCCCTCCCCACAAGGGCGGCCCCTCACCCTGGCAGCACAGGATGCCCTCCTCCTTGAGGGCAGTCTTCATGAGCTGGTAGTAGGACTCCTTGAAGAGACTCTCGGCAGGGCCTGTAGGGAGGTGGGGCAATAAGGGACGATGACCACTGACCGGGACTGCCTGAGCCTGGCTTGGGGTGGCGAGGGTCACTGTCACCCTGCCATGCAGACCCACACAGCTGCCAAGGGGCCCAGCTGGAAACTGAACCCGAGTGGCATTCAGAAACCAGCCACCAAGAGGGTGTGGGGATCCACTGCCCCGGTACAAGGGGCTCCACATTTTAACCCCATTCCTGGGGGAGTCTCATCGAAGGAATCGCCACCCTGGGCCTTGGTTTAAGACTAGATCCCCGCGCACACCCTGATGCTGGCCTGTCAAGAGCAGAGAGGAGGCCTAAGAGGAAACTGGGGCCTCCATGGACCAAGGCCAGAGCCCCACTCTCCCCAGCCGCCAGGCCCCCTCCTGTCTGCGGAGCCAGGTTGGAAGGGGAAGGTGCCCTGCTAGTCCCTCTACTCGGCAACTCAGGCCTGGGACACACGGGGAGAGGGTGGCCTCCCCACGGGCAGCTGCTAGAGTCTCCCGGCCATCCCTCGCTTACCCATGGGGTCTGAGGAGTCCGTGATGATGACGTCGAAGGCGTCCTGGTTCTGTTTCATGAACTCAAAACCGTCGCCCACATGCAGGGTCAGCTTTGAGCTAGAGTAGCTGACAGCCATGCCTGGCAGGAACTTCTTAGAGACCTGAATGACATCCTGGGGAGGGAACAGGAGGGAACAAGCTGGGCCACGGGGGGGGTGGGGGGGGTGGGGGCCCTGGAGCCAGAGAGAGTCCAGTGGGACTCTCTCTTACAGCCCCGCCACCTTGGGCAAGCCATTCCCTTGGCAGAAGCCCAATTTGCGGTCTGATTCCTTCTCAGCTTCTCGGAAGACTGGCTCGCCTGCAGCTCAGCCCACTCCTCTACCACCCCGTTTCCTCTCCTCAGACCCAATCGCTCCAGCCGAGTGACTTTTTTGCTTTTGTTTTGTTTTTGCTTCGTAGGACCACAGGTGCGGCATATGGAAGTTCGCAGGCTAGGGGTCAAATTGGAGTTGCAGCTGCCGGCCTACACCACAGTCACTGCAACGCCAGATCCAAGCTCAATCTCATCTACAGCACAGCTCCTGGCAATGCTGGATCCTTAACCCACTGAGAAAGGCCAGGGATCAAACCTGCATCCTCATGGATACTAATCAGGTTCTTAACCCACTGAGCCACGAATAAAGGGAACTCCCTTTTTTTGCTATTTCTGAGGTTTGCAATTCCAGCCTCCACCTGGAGAGCCTTTCCCTGCCTCCACAAGGCCAGCTCCTCCATTCAGGCCTCAGCTCCAACTCACACCCCACCAGCTGGCCTCACTTTTATCCTGAACTTGCGCATAAGCCTTTGGTGTCTCCCAACTGAAATATCAGCTCCAAGAAGGCAGGGGCTGGACAGGCCTACTGACCTGAATCTCAGCACCCAGCTGCTCACTAAAACCTGCTGCTGGGAAGGGCAGCGGCACTAGTGGTTGGAGACCCCTGGGACTTCTGTGACAAATCAGCTCTTAGTCTTACTAAGAACTGGCATCCCTGGCACATCCAGGATGTGCCAGGTGCTTTACCTCCTGGTTTTCCTACTAAATCCTCCCAACATGTTCTTGAGACCAAGAAACAGGCCTAGAAAGGTTAAGCAACTTGCCCAAGGGTAAACAGCCCATTTAGGGCAAACTGAGGCTTGAACCTGCCCCTGCAGGGCCTTAGCCACTCACCTCATCAATCTCGCACTGGACCACGGACTCCACGGCGGGGTGCTTGACCACCTCCCTCAGGACGCCCCCATCCCCGCCCCCGATGATCAGCACCTGGTGGGGGGTGGGGGAGGAAGAGTCAGCCAGGAGCAGGGCCCTGGGGACCCGCCCTCTCCAACAGGCTCCAGCAGGACTCAGTGGCCTGCCCCCACCCCCACTCCCTCAAACTGCACTGAGCAGAGAGAACCATCTGGAAAGATTTCTCAGTTCCTCTGATGCACAGACCTCATTACTTCACTTTCTGCTCTTAGAAAAGCTTTCTGGCCCCAGGAAAGGGGCACAAAGTGTCCTCTTTTCCTGGAAACTCAGGCCAGGGCTGCTCCTTCCCGTTAGGCCCCTTGTCCCTGCCAGCGCTTTCTCTGACAGCTGTTTGGGAAGCACCTGGGCTGAGCGCTGGGCACATCCGGGGCCCCCAGCACTGTCCAGTGGGGCCCATTCCTGGACTCAGGGCTGGATCTGGGTGGGAGCGGGGGAGGGGGGGGTACCTTGCGAGGGTTGGGGTGGCTGCAAAGGGGCAGGTTGGCTATCATCTCCTGGTAGGAGAATTCATCTCTCTCGGTGCACTGGATGACGCCGTCCAACACCAGCACGTTGCCATAGCTCTTACTGCGAGCGAGAGGGAGTGACAGTCAGGGACGTGCGTTCCCTGGGCAGGGGGCAACGTGCGCCCACTCGCCCTGGGTGAGAAGAATCTCCCCCAACCTGCCAAGGGGCTCCAGGGCTGAGTCCTGGGGGTGACACGTGGCGGGGATCGGCTGGCAGGCCCGCTAGGTGGAGGCTGGACTCGGGGTCCCGGCTCTGACGTGTCCAGAACTGACACGTGGAGCTCGGCGCGTCGGGTGGGCGCAGACTCCAACTCCCTCCTCGCCGAAGAGGACCGCCCGAAACGCCGGCCCCCAGCCCAGGGAGTCGGGATACGGGGTGGGGAGGGGACCGAGGGGAGAGCCGGGCCTAGTTGTCGAGAAGTTCTGACAGTCTTGCGGAGGGAGGAGCTGGGCAGAGACGGCCGGGGGCATCCGGAGGTAAAGGGCGCAAGACAGGGGTCCGACAGGAAGAGGGGCGGGCTGGGCCGAAACCAGGGCGGGAGTCTCGGCGGGCTGCGTGGATACGGACAGCCAGAGGCCGGCGGTCTGGGCTGAGAGCCACCGCGGGGGCTCGGGGGCGCGGGGCCAGGCCGGCGAGAGTACCTGCGGAAGACGAGGATATCCTGGTACCGCGAGCGTTGATGATGTAGCAGCTGCTCCACCTGAAGAGACAGGGCCTGGCCGGGCCACAGGCTGCACGTCTCGTGGAACCAGCCCTCGCGGATGGCAGCGGGGCCGGGAGCTGCGGGGCCGTCGGGGCCGGGCTCCATGGCGGGCGGGCTGGCGAGCGGGCGGCGCGGGGCGCGAGCCCGGGACTGCAGGCCGCGCGGAGCCGCAGCACAACAGGACCAACTCGGCCCCGCCTCCCGCGCGGCAACCTAACCTGGTTGGTGGGCGGGGCCTGTTGCCAGGGGCGGGTCCCAGGCCCTCCATTGGTGGCCCCGGCTCGCGTTGGCCCGGAGGCCCCGCCCCCGATGGCGCGCTGAGAGCGCTCATTGGCCACGAGCCCGCAGCTCGGCGCTCAGTGGCTGGGGCGGGCGGTAGGTCGGCGACAGCAGGGTAGTGCGGTCCGCTTCCAGGGGCCACGTGGGGCCGGGGCCGGGGAGGCACCAACGGGCACCGAGAGGAGCCGAGGGGTGCCGGGCTCTGGAGGGAAAACCTGAGCTGACATCTCAGGCTCTGCGCTGAGTGTCTGGGCGCCGGGATGTGCGGACCGCTGGCTTGAACCCTTGGGCTGGAGACGCTGGAGCGGGCGGCTACATTGTCGGGCGAAGAGTTACGTTGTTGCACTGGAGCGATAGAGTAGAATGTATCTCTCACCGCGTTCCCAAATTTGGCTCCGGATTGGACTTTGGCAGTGTGTGTGGTTTGTCTGGGGCACCAACGAAGGTTTTATTTACTTGAGAAGGACCGTCACAGCCCCACGACTTAAGCCCGATAGAGGCATTTCCCCCCCTAGATTCTCGGATCCGGGAGCGTATGGCTGCTGAATGAGAACGAGTTCTTTTCTAAACGAGTTTCTAAATTTACCAGCAGTGCCCCGGAAGAAGCCAACGCATGCATATTCAGCACCAAAAAGACTGGCACAGTTTTTTTTTGTTTTTTTTTTTTTTTGACAGACTGGGCCTCGTTCCTTGAAGGGTGGGCGGGAATGTGCTTTCTGTTTTTATGAAAATGTCAAGGAACTTCTCTGAATCACATTAGGCATGCTAATTACAAATATTAAATGCTAATTGCTCTGTACACCTAGGTCTTTGCCTGCCAGGGAAGGGAGATGAAACTGGAATAAGCTACTGGTGACATTATGATGGGGGTGTTTTAGGAGTGATGTATTGCAACCTCCACTTGGAGGTGGGAAGTCCTGTGTCTTAAGCCCAAATGGAAAACACTAGTGTTTATGAGTTGCTGTAAGCCTCAAGCTTTCCAGCAATAATGAGCCTTAGTTGAGTTTAAGCTCCTGCTAAAGGGGAGGTGAGCCGAGGCAGGAAAAGAATTGCCAGGAGATGGCTCCCACGGAACTGTTACCCGGCCCAGGGTCAGGATCATGCAGCAGATAAGATAGGCAACGAGTGTGTCACTTACTGCTGGTTTGATTGGGTTCAGCCGTATTCTTGGGTTATGGTGTTCACATCACAGCCTGCACAGGGAGACATTTATGCCTTTGAGTTGTGATAGCCTGTTCACTTCTGTGTCCCTGAGCCAAACTGCAAGCTCCATGAGACTGGGGGTGGTGTCTATAGCTGGCAGCACTCGGTTATAGGCTGAGTGAACGTGGGAGGCCAGGGCGCAGTCCAGGCACCCAGTGGAGTCAGCTGGCTTGGCTTTCTTCCAGGTGCTGCACAGCTGAGCCCAGCGGAGGTGGGGTGGAGGGTGGCGTTCCTAGGGCACTGCATGGCACTGGGGGACAGTGGAAGAGCAAAACTATTCCTCCCTCCTGCAGGTTGAACAAAGCTGCTCCAGCATGTGCCTCCTCAAATGAAGACAATGAATGACACTCTTGGCTCTCCTGTAGAGGAGGTAAAGCTATGGTCGTGGCCTCAAGCGCCAGCAGTAATGGGACCTCTGGGTTAGTGTGTATAGTAGCTCAAACCTTCCAAGTTCAAAGAAAACAAAAGTCCTGCATACATTTCAGGCAAAAAAGAAAGTCCCCAGGTGTACAGGACCACGAGCCCAGAAATGTCACCTTCAGATCACAAGGAGTGGCTCAGGGGAAACAAACCTGACTAGCACCCATGAGGACTTGGGTTCAATCCCTGGCCTCACTCAGTGAGTTAAGGATCCAGTGCTGTCATGAGCTGCAGTGTAGGTCATGGATGTGGCTTGGATCTGGTGTTGCTGTGGCTGTGGTGTAGGCTGGCAGCTGCAACTCTGATTCAGCCCCTAGCCTGGGAACTTCCATATGTCATGGGTGAGGCCCTAAAAAGACAAAAACAAACAGACCTGTCCAGTGGGTCAATTGTCCCATCCTCCCAAGGGGCAGATAATTTTTAAGAGGACAAGTGTTGGGTAAATGGCCACTGTTCAAGGCAATGGACTAAATGGGGCTGTTGTAAGGTGAGTACGTGTCTAGCACCTGGAATCTTTTTTTAATGGTCACACCTGGGTCATACGTAAGTTCTAGAGCCTGGGATTGAATCCAAGCTACAGCTGTGACCTGCATTGGCAATGCCATATCCTCTGACCTACTGTTCCGGGCCAGGGATCAAACCTTCACCTCTGCAGAGACCTGAGCTGCTGCAGTTAGATTCTTAACCCACTGTACCAGCACCACGGCAGGGACTCCTGGAGTCATTTTTTTAAGCCTTAGGTTCAGCCAGGTAGACACCTGTGGTTATGACTGGGATTGGTGCTACTTGGTTGAAAATGTTTATGGCATGTTTCCTATGGACCAAAAACAGCAGCATACCTCCCTAAGCAAAGAACCCTTCTGCTCATAAATCCTCTCCCTCCACCCACCAGGCCTGCCAGATCCTTGTCCCAGAGCACAGGCCCTGTCACAGCCTCCAGGGTTCAGAGACACGGAGCAGTTCTAGACTGACTGACACGCGTTCCTCCACGTGCTTGTGCATCTTCCCTGGTCCCTGGGGATCCAAGCAATCTCCCCATAATGTGAAGCTTTAGTGAAATGGAAATATAGCTGTACTCCAAACCCCCAAGGCTCTTGGCTCCATCCCATGGCTCAGTAGTGCCTGGACTTTGGCAATTTGAAGTAAAACTTCAGAAACATATTAGGGGAGTTCCCTGGTGGCTCAGTGGGTTAAGGATCCAGGGTTGTCATTGTTGTGACTCTGGTTACAGCTGTGGCTTGGGTTTAACCCCTGGCCCAGGAACTGCCACAAGCCTCAGCCAAAAAAACCCCAAGAAAGAAACAACAGAATGTATTTGGCACTGTCATCAGTTTGCCAACTTTCTCCTTTGCAAGACCAGACACTGAAAACTTAGACGTTGTCTCCATTATTCACTTCTCTTCTGACCAGCAATAACCCCACTAAGCAAGGCTGGGGGCACACTGCCCTGCTTACAGCATGTGGTCCTCAAACTAAAGCATGTGTAAGAAGCATCTGGAAAGTTAAGACCAGTGTCTGGGTCCAGCCCTCCATCCCGATAGTGCTGGTCTTGGGTGGAGGTTGGGGTTCTGCTTTTCTTTCTTCATTTTTTTTTCGGGGGGGGGGGGGTCTTTTTAGGGCCGCACCCATGACATGGGTAAGTTCCCAGGCTAGAGGTCGAATCAGAGCTGTAGCCACCAGCCTACGCCACAGACACACTGCAACACATATCCAAGCTGCATCCGTGACCTACACCACAGCTTGTGGCAAAACCAGATCCTTAACCCACTGAATGAGGCTAGGGATTGAACTGCATCCTCATAGATACTATTTGAGTTCTTAACTTGCTGAGCTACAGTGAGAACTCCAGGGTTCTGCTTTTCTAATGGGCTCCCAGGTGGTCTTCAGCAGAGACCAGTCTTTGAGTAGCACTGGCTTCAAGGTTCTCTGAACTTCTCCTACTTTTCAAGGTGCAACCCCGATGCCCCTTTCATGAAGCCTCCTTAAGCCATCCTTAGTAGAGAATAATTTCTCACCTAGAAAAATTCTTGGAGTCCCTGTCATGGCTCAGTGGTAATGAACCTGACTAGAATCCATGAGGATGTGGGTTCCATCCCTGGCCTCGCTCAGTGGGTTAAGGATCCAGGGCTGCCGTGAGCTATGTCGTAGGCCAAGAGCTACAGCTCTGATTAGACCCCTTGCCTGGGAACTTCCATATGCCTCCGGTACACCCAAAAAAGACAAAAAAGTACAAAAATGGAGTTCCCAGAGTTCCCTCATGGCTCAGTGTGAAACCAAGCAGGCCCCATGGGGCTCCTGGGCATAAGCCTGCGTCCCTCAGTTCTTATTTTTAAGGAATAAGCTTCAGCCTCCAGGACCTTCCCTGAGTTCCAAAGGGCAGGCTCACCCAGTTGCTAATGAAGGAAGGGAGGGGATGCAGAGACTAGGGAGGAACAGTCTAGAAACAATGGTACAGCCTTGGGGCAGGGTCCTGGCTCCTCCTCAGTGAATATACAGTATCTTTGAGATCTTCTGCAGAATGAAATGTCCCAACAAATGAAAACCAGAGAGGAGGACCACCAGAACCAGTCCTGGGGCCACTAAACACCGGGCTTTGAAGAATGAAAGCTTACATCTAAACTATTTCATTTAGAATGGATAAGCAACAGGTCCTGCTGTACAGCACAGGCAACTGTATCTAATCACTTGTGCTAGAACATGATAGAAGATAATATGGATGCTAGTCGGGTTCGTTAACCACTGAGCCACATGGGAACTGATAGAAGATAATACAAGAAAAAGAATGTATAGATATGTATGCCCGGGTCACTTTGCTGTACAGCAAAAATTGAAAGAACATTGTAGGAGTTCCTGTTGTGGTGCAGTGGTTAACAAATCCGACTAGGAACCATGAGGTTTCGGGTTCAATCCCTGGCCTTGCTCAGTGGGTTAAGGATCTGGCGTTTCTGTGGCTGTGGCATAGGCCGGCGGCTCCAGCTCCAATTCGACCCCTAGCCTGGGAACCTCCATATGCCGTGAGTGTGGCCCTAAAAAGCAAAAAGACAAAAGAAAGAAAGAACATTGTAAATCAACTATAATAAAAAAAATTTTAAAAACTTGAATCTACCCTGACCTTCTCTGTGGCCCTATTTTCCACCTCCTGTTCTCTCCCAAAGGAAGGCACCCATGTGGCCTCCTTTGCTTGGCAAAGCAATAAAGTAGTTTTTTTTTTCTCCACCAAACTGTCTCAGTTTCTATTCATCACCAGTGGACAGGAGCTGAGTTTTGGCCACAAGGGGATTAAGGATCTGGTAGTGTCACTGCTGTGGCTCTGGTTACAGCTGTGGCGTGGGTTTGATCCCTCCCCCGGAAACTTCCACATGAAAAAGAAAAAGAAGAAAAAGGGAGAGAGAAAGGAACCGAGAAGATACCAGGCTACCAGGCTCTGCTGGCTGGAAGTGCCCACCAGCCCCTCTTCCCGAAGGCCTTTTTCCACCACTCGGCTTCATTTGTGTGATCTGAGTGTGTGTGCGACTACGATGGCCCCGGAGCCTCCCAGGACAGAGAGTCGGGAGGCCCATGTGCTCCAGGCCCTGTGGTCACCGCCCTTTCCTGAGTCACAGGAGCTCCTCCTGCCTTCCTCCTCGGAGATGGTCCTGGATTTCTCCAGAAACCACACTCTAAGGGCACCCTTGCCCATGGACGGCTGAAGAGGGGCATGTGACAGGATGAGATCTCTTCTCCTGCCAGAGCTGTGGCGGCTGCAAAAGAAAAGTCAGGAACCAGCTTTCTTCCCATAAGGATTACTTTTAATGGTTTAAAAATGAGTCTGTACAAAACCAGCACCACTCTGGTGCTTCCCGTCCACTAGGGGATCCCAAGCGTCTCTTCCAACACTATCTCTTCGGCCAGTTGTGTCTGAAACCTCTGTAGAGACAGCAAGAGGACAGAAGGCTTAGCTCTTCTGGTGTGGCTCCAGGCTGGCCCTCAGCCAGTTTATAAACATCAACGCAGAGCTGAGGGAAAGTGGTCTGCTGGGGGCCGTGGAGAACTGAACTGGGCAGTGATGTGGACAAAAGCTGGAGCCCAGGGAGCGAGTTGACCCAGACAGGTCCCTTCCGCACCACGCCACACTTGCAGGGTCTGCCCAAGGATTAGGGTTTCATGTTTTTTTAACTCAAATATTCTTGAATAGGTGTTCCCGTCGTGGCTCAGCGGTTAACAAATCTGACTAGCATCCATGAGGACGCAGGTTCGATCCTCGCTCAGTGGGTTAAGGATCTGGCGGTGCTGTGAGCTGTAGGGTAGGTCAAAGATGCGCCTCTGATCCTGAGTTGCTGTGGCTGTGGTGGAGGCCAGTGGCTACAGCTCCAATTAGACCCCTTGCCTGGGAACCTCCATATGCTGCGGATGAGGCCCTAAAAAGCAAAAAAAAATTTCTTGAACAGCAATAACGACCCACATTTGCTTACTGATTTTTTTCCCTCATTCTTCAGAAACAGGCTGATTTAGGCAAGCATCAAACCTATCTGCTCTGAGGTGATGCCGGGAAAGTGTGCGGGGACAGGAGAGCTGAGGGTGATTGGAACCGGAGACTGCAGGCAGGGACCAGGACGCGGCATCCAGCAATCATCTCTCCCCCCGGCTCGGTTTTCCGGAGGACACAGAGGGAGTGGGTCGGGGAGGCTCCTGAGACTTCGCTCGGGGCCTCCCTGGCTGTGTCCGCCTTGTACGTACCTGTCAGACTTTCCAGTCGGAAAGGACATGCTTTTGTTCCCCAGCGACTGCTTAATTTTTTTGGCCGCAATGCATTTCTGGAAAGACAAGAAGCCATTTAAGCTGAGCAACAACCATGACTGCAAGACGCCCAGGAAAACACACCTGAGGTCAGATGGCCCATCAAGGACTCCAGCACCACTGGTGTGACTGGTTTTCTTGCAACTGGGAGTTCCTATAGTGGCTCAGTGGAAACAAATCTGACTGGTATCCATGAGGTTGTGGGTTTGATCCCTGGCCTCGCTCAGTGGGTTAAGGACCTGGCATTGCAGTGAGCTATGGGATAGGTCACAGATGCAGCTGGGATCTGGCATTGCTGTGCCTGTGGTGTAGGTCTGCAGCTGTAGCTCCAGTTTGACCCCCTAAAGCCTGGGAACCTCCATGTGCTGTGGGCGCAGCCCTAAAAAGAAAAGAAAAAAAAAAAAAAAAAAAAAAAAGCAAGGCAAGGCCGTTAGGATGAGCTCCTAAAGGAACGCAAGGGCGCCACACAGGCCTCGCCCTTCACATGTCAAACGTCCAGCCACACCCCGCTGACTGGCAGCAACGCCCACAGGGCAGATGGAGGTTCGTGGCAGCTACACTGGGAGTGTTGTCGGCCTGCAGCTAAAATTCCCATGGCAGGAAAGAGACTAACATCCTCCAAAACCACACACCTGCCCTGAGAGACTCTAAACATTTTGTTTTCTTGCTGGAATAGTTGATGGGTATTGTCTGTACTTGGGGAGAGGGGAGAGGGGAGAGGGAAAAGGAAAAGGACCCCCAGATGGACCTGTCCTCCCTGTGGTGGAAGAGGGCAGAAAACAGGCCCCTTGAGAGGCCAGCCTTCTCGGTCCAGGGCCTTACCTTGCCAGACTGGGGCTGCTTGTTTGGGTCAAACTGGAAAGAAGGTTTGGATTTGCTGTTTCCTGGAAGGGAAGAGAGGAGAGATGCCGGTGGTCGTGAGCATGAGCGGATACACACAATGGACGGAGTCACGGCCCCCGCACACGAGTTCAGGAAGCCGGCGGTCGGTCTCCCGCCCCTTCACGGAGAGCAGCCGTGGCTGCTGTCAGTTCACAAACCACCTTCCCACTGGCTACAGGGTCTGGAGACCAGGCGCCTTTTTCGCAGGTCTGTTCTCAGGAGGTCGGGGCAGGGGCTAAAGCACTGGCCACTTTTCCATCAAGGAATCCACTCTGGTCTCTGTGGCAGATGAAGCCACTGGCAGTAAACTTGGACCAGAGGTGATATTCCCGCAGAGAAGACTCTTGGGCGGCCCTTCCTGCCCTGCCTTCTCTCTCTTCAAAAGGCTGTGCCACCAAGGAGGCTGCTCTGCAGTCAGGAATGCCGCCTGCTGCCCCTTCAAAGTGGACGGGCCCTCATAGGCTATGGGACCCCAGAGCTTCATCTCAGGGGCATCAGGTTTTTTAACAAACCAAACCTTTACTCTGTGTGTGTGTGTGTGTGTGTGTGTGTCTGTCTGTCTGTCTGTCTGTCTGTCTCTGAGAAAACATGTCTGTCTGTCTGTCTGTCTGTCTGTCTGTCTGTCTGTCTCTGAGAAAACATGTTTCTGGGAACAAGCATTGAGGAAGGACAGAGCCACGACCAGAATGGACGCCATCCTGCTGAACCGCCGCGGGGGCGGCTCCCGCATGCCAGCCCAGGGAGGGAGGGTGGTGGGTTTCTGTCCCACCGCTGCTGTGCCCTGTGTCGCCCTGATATTTCGGGTTCCCACCAGGGCCCGGGCAGGCTTTTGTCGCACTGAAGCCCTTCGCCTCTGTCACCCCACAGCCTCCTCCTCACGTGTCCGGTGGTCCCCAGGGGTACCAGTTCTGGCCTCACCAGCAAAAGCCTTGAAATCCGACTTGCTGTAGTCATAAGGGGTAAACTCTTTTTCTGAGGGATCTGGGTCTTTTGGCTTCTTGGAAATTTTGAGTCGCTTCTTCTCCTGTTTCTGCTCTGTCGTCCTGGGGTCACTGGTCACTCGCTCTCTCTTCCTGGCAGCAGTCTCCAGCTGCAGGGGGGAGCAGACCCGTGAGACAGCTGTGGGGGGTGGGGGCCCCTGCCTGCAGCCCCGCCCACCAACCCCCGCGCCAGGGACGCGCCGCCTCCTGGGCGGGGACAGGAGTCCGAGAGGGGCGACTGCCAGATGGACGAGTGCCCAGCTGGACAAGGACATCGGGTCACTTCGAAAGGCCGGGGCTGGGCATTCTAGAGAACTGAGGGCGGTGGGAAGTGGAACGGCTCCAGGTGGAGGGGGACACGACGTGGGCCTGAAGCCTTGTCTCCTACAAGTGGCGGCTTCACCCCCAACACAGCCGGAGAAACATCTTATGGGGATGACGTCAACACTGCCGAGGGGAATGAGGTGGCACTACTTGTCAAGGTGACATGAACTGGGGGGAAGCCAAAGGCACGCCCTCCTGACCGAGGAAACCCTGACAGCAACCAGGGGCAGCAAGGAAAAGGGGCAAAGCTGGCACGTACGGCAGCCTGCTGGCGCACGGACACAGCCTGGGCTGCTGCGGCTCCGAACTCCTCCCTGGCCTGGTCCCGGGCAGCTGTAAGAGAGAGAGAACCATGTCGATGGTGGTTGCTGGCAGTGGCCGAGCTTCCGTCCTCCTCGGTGCTCACCCCAGCTGAGCGCGCCCTCGCCACCTCCTAGCCCCTGGCTGGTCCCGCCCCGTTTCCGCAAATGCCCCAAGCACAGCCGCCTGGGGCCTGGACGCTGGGCTCGTCATCATCCGCCCCTCATCCAGCCCCCGGGTGACATCTGAGGACCCTGCGTAGGGATCTCGGCGTGAGGGGTCAAGGCCAAGAATCTAACCCTCGTCCAGCTCACACTGGCTCTCTCTGCAGCCTCAGGGCGGCTCCACCTCCCTCTCTTGGGGCTCCGGACAAAACCAGCATGTACCACACGCACCGCTCCTACTGACATCAACTGCTGCAACTTCACTGCGGGGACCCCCCAGCCCCGCCCACCCTGCTTACGCTGCCCACGCCAGCACCGCCCCTCACCTGCATCCCGGCCCTGCCTCGACTCCCTTGCGGGAGATGCCGCAGCAGGTGAGCCCCCACGTCAGTGCGCGTCCTTCCTCTGCTCAGAACCCTTCAGGGCTCCCAACCCATCTGGAATCCAAGTCCTGAGCACAGACGCCGGCCTGCTCCCCCACCTTC
Source organism: Sus scrofa (assembly GCF_054392235.1). Classification (NCBI taxonomy): domain Eukaryota; kingdom Metazoa; phylum Chordata; class Mammalia; order Artiodactyla; family Suidae; genus Sus; species Sus scrofa. The sequence continues at coordinate 75,791,128 of NC_139388.1, forward strand.
CCCTCAGCCTCCGGCCATCTGAGCTGTGCGGCGCTGGGGCCATGGCCTCACTGGGCCATGGTCCAGACACTGCCCTGTTCGCTGCAGGGCCCTACTCTCTGTCACATGCACTGGACCCCAGACAGAAGCAGCCCTGCACCCCCTCACGCTCCTCTGTAGGCGCTTCCTTCCTTTCTCTGCAGAAGTCCCCACTGCCACCTGACGGGTCACACACCCCCTGGTTTGCCGTCCACCACCCCCAGCAGGAGGGGTGCGCTGGAGGGCAGGGCTGAGTCCGCTTTGCTCATGGCTGCATCTGGCCCCTTGCTGAACGACTGAGTCAACAGCGCTGAGTTTACGAGGAAGGGAACACCACGCTACCTGTTTGCTCAGCTGCCTTCTTCTTGGCAATTTCTTTAGATTCTTTTTGCACCTGTACTTGGCTTGCCAGCTTCCAACGGTTGCTGATCTATAATAAAAACAAAATAAAAACACTCCAGAACTCAGCCACCTAGGAATGCTTTACTGTTTCAATGAGGTGATGCAGCAGAACTCACTAATCTAACAACTGTACACATTCTAGGTCCCACAAAACGAACGCAAAATAAAACCTCACGCTGGCTGTATTTGTAAAATACTCATTAAGAAGGACACAGCACAACTGTGTTCTAGGCACTGGGCTGGATGCTTGTATATCCATCATCACATTCAGCCCTTCTAGAATCCTGGGACAAAGGTATTATCACCACCCCCGCTTTACAGACAAGAAACAGGGACGGAGAAGCTAACTAACTTACGCAAGGGACATGGTTAATAAATGGTGGTGATGGAAGTGGGGGAATCCTGCAAATCGGATGTGCTGCTGCTTCCTTTTTTTTTGCTTTTAGGGCCACACCCACGGCATATGGAGGTTCCCAGGCTAGGAGTCAAATTGGAGTTACAGCCACTGTCGTACACCACAGCTCACGGCAACGCCAGATCCAAGCCGAATCTGCGACCTACACCACAGCTCACAGCAACACCAGATCCCTGACCCACTGAGCAAGGTCAGGGATCGAACCTGCATCTTCATGGATACTAGTCAGATTTGTTTCCACTGCACCAAAACAGGAACTCCCCTGATGTGCTGCTTTAAGACACCTCATTTATCTGTGACCTCAGAGCCCACCCAGGTAATAGGAAGCTAAGCACGGTAAGGGAGGGATGGCTGCCGGGTGTGCCTAACGGGGTGGGAAGCCGGCTCTGAACAGAGAAGGAACATAACGGATCCCAGGAGAACATCTCACGGGGATCAGGGAAGGTGTGTTATCCACAGCGCTGCTAAAAACAGACTGCCCGATATGAGACAGAGAGTTTTAAAGTTTAAGCTGTCACTTTGAAAAGCCTTAAAGTAGCACGCACATGTGAAACTGCATCAAACCTTACATTTAATATCCGTGTGATTTACAGTATTTAAAACTTCAATTAAAAAACCCCCAAAACCGGAGATCCCATCGTGGTGCAGCGGAAACAAATCCGACCAGGTTGCTGGTTCGATCCCTGGCCTTGCTCAGTGGGTTAAGGATCCGGTGTTGCTGTTGCTGGGAGCTGTGGTGTAGGCCAGCAGCTATAGCTCCAAATGGCCCCTAGCCTGGGAACTTCCATACGCCGTGGGTGCAGCCCTAAAAAGACAAAAAATAAAAAATAAGTAATAAAAATATAAATAAATAAAAATTAACGAAGAAAAAAAATATTTGATGTTCTTGCCAAATAAGGCTATACCCATGGTAACAAAGATACGGAAGGATTTGGAAAAGAAGAAAACAACAAAAACCCCAAAACTGAAACCAAAGATCTGTTTTTGTTTTTTGTTTTTGTCTTTTTAGGGCCGTACCTGAGGCATACAGAGGTTCCCAGGCTAGGGGTCAAAACAGAGCTGCAGCCATGGTCTACACCACAGCCTCAGCAACCCCAGATCCGAGCCGCGTTTGTGACCTACACCATAGGTGCAGGGCTGCAGCCACAGCCTGGAGTCAATCTCTGGCCTGGGAACTTCCAGACGCCATGGGTGCAGCTATAAAATGAGGGGAAAAAAAAGTTCCCAAATACTGATTAAAATTAATGTTGGCTCCTCTCTCTGGAAACAATGCTTGTGTAGGAAGCGTTTCCTTTATTCATTTTCAGGAAGGTTCACAGATGGGCTTATTAACACAGAAACCTGACTTAAGACATTAGGCAGTCCCTTTTTCTTAGAAAGTCACTCTCAGAAAGGCTGACAAATCCACTTACTTCAAAGATTTTCGAGGAGGGATCAGACTTGGCTGCCTGAGAGATGTGAGCCCGGTGTTCCAAGGAAGGCAGGAACTGGAGGAGCGGAAACAGTCACGTTAAATGCTGAACCAGGCAGCCTGGACCCAGAGCTCAGTGGCACGGAGATGGGGGTTTTTTTGCTGGCTCCGTCTTAGGAGGCCTCAAGGCCAAGTGGCCACCGGCCCACCGCTGCCAGCCCTCTGGTGAGGTCTTCCTGTTGGCTTCCTCTCAGAAGACCTGCCTCCGGTCTCAACCGGCTGCCAGGGATGACCTCACGGTGTCCAGGCTTCCCGTCTCTGAAAACGTGCACCTTCCTTCCCGGGCCAGAGGCACCACGGCTGCCAGCCCTCTGCAGGTCTGTCAGCCCTCAGCACACACAGCCGTTACTTACCATCCTAAATGGATTCTCAAAGGACTCCATTATGTTCTGGGCTTTTTTCTGTGCCACTGTTAATGGACGCTTTCCATTTTCTTCAGCACTAGGTTCCTGCAGGAACAGCGAACGATCAGTTACGACTGTTACCATTTTATGACGTTAAGCAAGGGAGTTCCTGCTGTAGGTTAAGAATCCAAATGCAATGGCTCAGGTTGCTGCGGAGGCTTGAGTTCAATTCCCAGCCCAGCACAAGTGGTTTAAAGGATCTGGTGTGGCCGCAGCGACAGCATAGGTCACAGTTGTGGCACTAATTCAATCCCTGGCCTGGGAACTTCCATATGCCAGGGGGCAGCTGTAAGAGAAAGAAAGGAAAAAAAGGATGCAAGCGAGAGGAACCAGAGTTAACAGTAATAACAGCTGACTCTGGCTTTTTATTTTTTTGCCTGTGCCTGTGGCATGCAGAACTTCCCAGGCTAGGGAGAAAACCTGTGCACAGCAGTGACAATGCTTGCTCCTTAATCTGCTGAGCCATCAGGGAACTCCGCTGGTGACTTTATATAAAACTTTTAAACATTTAAGTTAAAAAATTGAGGTTAAAAAAAAAATTGAGGTATGGTTGATTGACAACTACACTAATTACAGCTCATTTTTTTAAAGCTTCCCCTATGTCAAAGGTAGTGTAACAGCCTGTGATAGCATGCAGTAGGGTGTTTAATGCATATTTATTTATTTATTTATTTTTTGTCTTTTCTAGGGCTGCTCCCGCTGCATATGGAGGTTCCCAGACTAGGGGTTGAATCGGAGCTGTAGCTGCCGGCCTACACCAGAGCCACAGCAACATGGGATCCGAGCCGCGTCTGCGACCTACACCATAGCTCAAGGCAAGGCCGGAACATTAACCCACTGAGCAAGGGCAGGGATCGAACCCTCAACCTCATGGTTCCTAGTCGGATTCGTTAACCACTGTGCCATGATGGGAACTCCATAATGCGTATTTATTTAATCAATGAATTCTCCCTGTGTCCTTACAACCTATGGAGTACAGAGCACTATGGGTAGAGAGGTGGAGTCGGCTTTAGGCCAGGCAAGCTCCCACCTTTAGCTGCCCAATCACCTTGGTGGCTCAGTGAACTCAACTAAAGCTCCCAGGCCTCTTGTCTCACGAGTTAGTGAAGCAAGGCTGATGCAGGTAATGACACGGAAAAGGAAGTTCACTCCCAGGTGGTGCATTTTGCAGGCTGCACTTCGCTGCCCTGGCCTTGGCCCAGTACGCGAGCGAGCAGGATGCCCCAGCTATGAAAGCTGCCCCTGGGACCTACAGAACCAGCCTGCTTCTTACCATCTGAACACTTGCTAAGCTTGACACTGTCTTTATCCACCTGGAGAGTATCCTTGCTTCTCTCATGTTCCTCCTTTTCAGAAATTATAATTTTCCCTTTCTATCACATCCGTTGGGTGTGATATTCAGTTTTGTCTGTTTCCCCTTTGTCTTTCCTGACCAGCAAATGAACCCAGTCTCCCTTTGCCAGAACCTGCAGCAGAAGCTACTGGCAGAAAGGAGATGCGCTGGGTGGGCTAGACTGGGATGCCTTCTGGCGTCCCAACACAGACGCCAGGAGCCTAGCCCTCCTGGGCCAGGCTGGGCTGCAACCTGGACGGAGTCACTGCCTACAGGACTCAGCTCCTCTCTGGGACAGGAAGCGAGGCCCTACCCACATCCTGGTGCCTCCTGCTGCCTGCTTCCTCTAATGAGCAGACCTTTTCATCCAAAGCACACATAGATAACGCAGGGGTTCGTCAGGAAGGTAAACACAGCACTCAGGCTCCTGTCACCAGAGAGCTCGCTCCACCCCTTCTGGGAATCAGGGTGAACTGCCCCTGGGCCGAGGAAATTTGGGGAAAGCTTAGGTGTCACTGCAGCCCGAGACCACCTCCCTGCGGGTCACTGGTGGGACGTCCACCCTCCCCGAGGATTTCCTCAGGCAGAGCTCACACAGACCCCACCACCTCACGGGCGCCCTCGTCAGGGCAGCCAACGCCATCTTGCCAATGGCCTCCAGGCCTCCCACTGCCACGGAGGCTTTTGCTTCCGGTGTTGGGCGCAAAGGTGGCCGCAGCCCAGATAAACCCATTAAATCCCCTCGGGTCTGTCACCTGCTCGTCGGGTGTGACTCACGTTAAACAATGTGATGACAGCGGTGGCGATGAGGCATCTGGTGTCCAGCAGGGCCTCCTCTTCCTCTCCGGCAGGGAGAAGGCCCCGGGCCTGCACTGCCGCGGGCCCTGCAGTGCAGAGGTCAGCACGTCAAAGCCCAACGACTGCACACGGGACAGCCCCGGCCTCCCAGAATGTTCCAGAGGGCTCTTCCTTACCGCTGGTCGGGGTGAGAGGATAGCCGTCGGACGGGGTGTGGGAACAGTCGTGAGGGCCAAAGAGAACATTCTCCAATCTCTGCAGCAGAAAGAGAGCCGCGTGTCAGGCACCGGTGTGGGTCTGGGAGGTTAAGGCCGCGCTGGCCTTGACCCACGTCTCCCCCCAAAGCCTCGATGACCGCCGCGGCACTCTACCTCAGGGTTGGGCAGGGGTCCGCTCTTCCTCACTCCCGCTGCAACTTCAGACTAGAGAGCAAAACAAAGAGACTGCGAGGAAAGTTCCCGTACTTGATGACACACGTTTCCCCCGTGGCAGACGAGTCGCTTCACTAGACTGTGTTTCTCAAGAGCCCAGAGACTTTCCTTCCTCCCTTCATCCCTCCAGCGCCTGGTGCTGTAATCACGCAGGGCTCAATAACCACTTGTCGGATGAAAGAATAAAACCCTTCATCACCATGAGGCACAACACAGAAGGACTCCAAGGAGCCTGACCACGATTCTGCTCCCGTCGCCAGCATCGCTCCTTTTACCTGGAAACACTACGCAGCTAAGAAGGGAATTTTAACATGAAGACAGTAAATGTGTTCTCTCATTTTTCACTGCAAAGGAGTTGATTTTAAGTCTTCTAAGATCACCAATTTTTCAAAAAATTACAAACATGATTCACCACCACTGAGGGGAAACATTAACTGCCTCGATAAAACACAAATCAGGAGTTCCCTGGTAGCCTAGAGATTAAGGGTTCAGGGTTGTCCCTGCTGTGGCTCTGGTTCAATCCCTGGCCTGGCAACTTCTGTATGCCTTGGGCGTGGCCAAAAAATAACAAAACATGCAAATCTACCTGAACATACTGTATTATCTACCCAAGAGCAGACGCACACAGACACGAGCTGGTGTGCATGTACCCACGTGTCACACACATGCTCAGGTGCATGGATCTGAACGATGGGCTGAGCACCCCGCTTTCCTCTGTGTTTGGTGAAACTCCAGCACCTCCTTCACAGTGCCTCTCTCTGAACTCCCCTTTTCCATGCACGGATCCCATGTCCCCGTCACCTCGGTTTTAAATAGGGAGTGGGTGGTCCCTGACTCCATTGTGTCACCTCCAAATCCACTCGCCATTCAGCATGGGCTCAAAAAGAAACAACAGCCACTGTCACCATCTGTCATTAAGTCCCATCTCTCTTCTTTTGAAGATGCTTCTTATACCTGTCCTTTTTTTCCTTTTTTTTTGCTTTTTGGCTACACTCATGGCGTCTGGAGGTTCCCAGGCTAGGGGTCAAATCAGAGCTGTAGCTGCCGGCCTACACCAGAGCCACAGCAATGCAGGATCCAAACTGCGTCTGCTGAGCGGCCCAGTCTCAGACATTACTTGCCACTGGATTATCAAAGATAAGGTCATGAGAAAAGAAGGATGAGCTTTAGTTTGTGACTATCATAAAGACACACCCACTGGACTTCTCAAACCATAGTATTTCCTTGGGAGTTATTGATGTATTTATTTTGTTTTGGCCATGCCCATGGCACATGGAAGTTCCCAGGCCAGGGATCGAACCTGAGCCATAGCAGTGACCATGCCGAATTCTTAACCCCTAGGCCACCAGGGAACTCCACCCCCAGGGTGTTGTAGAGTGGAGACCAGCTCACGCAGGTAGCAGACCATAAGGAGTAAGAAGTAAGAGGTCAGCAGACAGAGCTGAGAACCAGCTGCGTTGGGAACACCTGGCAGAAGAGCCTCTTACCTTGAGCAGGGGCATCTCTCGAGCCTGCTGGATTAAAAGATGCATTTCATTGATCTGCTGTCGTACAAGAGGTGGCACAGGGTTACAGCACGCTATGATGCCCTGAGGCTCCCTGAGGACAAACGAGAACACTCATCACTGACGAACCGCAGCCCTCCAAGGCTGCAGAAGAGAACTGGGACCAGGCAAACCCATGGTGCGATAGCTCAGGTGAAGACTAGGGAAACACGGTCAGCTGCCCCTGCACAAGCTCGCTCCTACGGCTGCCCCGCTAACACAGGGGCCACAGCTCTGCTAACTTCATTAGGAAGTGGATTTCTTTTTTTTTTTGGTCTTTTCTAGGGCCACACCTGTGGCACATGGAGGTTCCCAGGCTAGGGGTCTAATTGGAGCTGGAGCCGCCGGCCTACACCAGAGTCACAGCAATGCGGGATCTGAACCGTGTCTGTGACCTACACCACAGCTCACCGCAACACCAGATCCTTAACCCACTGAGGGAGGCCAGGGATCAAACCCACAACTTCATGGTTCCTAGGTGGATTCGTTAACCACTGAGCCATGATGGGAACTCCAGGAATTTGATTCTTTACTTACACTTCAGTTAACACCTAAAATTGTGAGCTGCCTTAACTTGGAAGAAGGTACAGATGAGAGTCTGAGGATGCAATGGGCTCAGAGACTTACATGAGACTCAGTACAAGGCACAATCACTGACACAGTTCCAGTTCAGAAGCTTTACTTCCTAACTGGCACCCCAAGGGCTGAGGTTCTGTGCTCCTGGGACCTGCTAACTTCCTCAGAGCACTAATCTTCTCTGTAAACAGCCTTGAGATAAGAACAATCAGAGAAGCTTGGTTTTGAAAGACAAAATTCTTCTACTGAGAAAGTCACATGTGAACCAGCTCTCACTTACTTGGGTAGCTCTTCAGCTATCTTGAGCATCATATGGTTTGGCAGGACATATCTGGAATGAAACACACAACAGGCTCACATTCACTTCAGCCAGCAAGTTCCATCGTACACTGTGACCCCAGGAGACTATAACCAACTTTCATTGCAGAAAGGAAAAAACGTCCAGTATTTCCTCCTTACCAGACCTGCTCCGACAGGAAGCAAGTGTTAAGACTCTCTAGTCCCTTACCCGTAACTCTCATCTTCCCTCCGGGCTGTTTTGTCCCTCCAGGCAAACAGCAGCTGAAAGGCTGTCAACTGCTGGGTGTTGAGATGCTTCTTTTGCTTCCTATACAGGTCAAGGTAAGACTCGTCTGTGAAGATAGGTTTGATGAATTTCTGCAAGATATCAGAGATTATTCCAGGTCAGTGGGAGTCAGTGTTGTGCCCTGGGCTCTTTTCATGAATCTTAAGAGCAAAGCAAAGAACGAGGACGTGAGCAGAAGCCGTGTACCTTGAGGCAGATGTCCCTGCTCCGCTGCCACACCACCTGCAGCTGCGCGGGCTGCTCGTTGCCTCGCTCCCACAGTGCCAGCCTCATCTTGTCGTAGATGTAGAGCAGGTAGTGAGTGTCATCTCGGGCGTAGCTGAGCATCTCCTCAGGCAGAGGCCTAGAATTGCAACAGAGCACGTCAGGAGTGGCAATTTACCTCGTCTGCTCTGTGGGCGCTCAGCCGTTTCTGCTTCCTTCTGGCATCAGATTCTCTCACAGCCAATGCTACAGTTCCATCAGCACCTCCAGCATCTTCATACGACAAGCTGTTCTTTTCACAGCTGGGCAGAAAGGGTGACAGGGTAATGATAACGGTTAAAAATAAGGGCCCCGTCGTGCCGAGTCTGAATCTCAGCCCAGTGTTTGGCACATGGCAAGGGTTAAATGACAGGAGAAAAGCCTGGTGCTTCTCCATACAACAGCGGCAGCCTCAGAGAGGAGGCCAGCCATCTGAAAATGACCTAGCTGAGCAAGCACCCCACAAAGTGTGGCCAGACTCTGCTCCAGTCTTATAGTAAACACTGCTTAGAAAGTGAAGCCAACTCTGTACCTTAGACCCGCTCACCCCATGGGAGGTCATCTCACACACACACATACCAGCATCCCTGCTGGGGAGATCTGAGTTTCAAACAAGAGAGTGGCATGGACGCATGCTGACATGGCATGGCTCTTTCAACTACTCTTTCCATGAAGCCCAATGTCATATCTGTTTGCTGGTTTATTTAAGACAGTAGTTCTCTTATTTAAGTAGGAGTTATTTAGGATATAAAGCATTTCTTTTTAACCAGTCTGTTTTTTCTTTTTTTTTCTTTTTTTGGCTGCCCTGCAGCATATAGAGCTCCCAGGCCAGGGATCAGATCTAAGCCACAGCTGGGACCTGAGCTGCAGCTGCAGCAACGCTGGGATCCTTAACCCACTGTGCTGGGCCAGGGATAGAACCTGAGTCTCTGGGTTCCCAAGCAGCTGCTGATCCCATTGCGCCACAGCAGGAACTCCTAACCAATCTGTTTTTTACCTCTTAAGTTCCTCACCTTACAGAACTCAACTTAAATGTATGGATATTTCACTCTAGGTAAGATAATCAGCCTAATGTAAATGTCCCGTGATTCTCAAACTTCCAGTTGTGCCTGTGCCACTCAAAGCAACTGGAGAAAAGCCCAACAACATTCAACGCAAGATTCAAACAGTATTATAGGCGGAAGGCAGGTCCCCGGGGTGGGAGGTGAACAAACACCCAGGCCGTCCTCCCCTCTCCATCCCTCCTTCTCCGGGAAGAACGAACTGACCGTATTCTCCAGTCAGCCAGCTGATACTGCTTGTTGGATTCCACACTGCAGTAGAGCTTCAGCAGGTGGTCGAGGGAGTGCCGGCCCAAGTTGAGAAGGCGTGCTGCCTGGTGGGTGTCAAACATGTTCACCACGTACAACCCGAAGTCCTTCTGCAGCCATTCGATGTCGGAATCAGCCCCGTGGAAGACCTGAAAGCAAAACCACCGTCATGCGGAACCGTGGCACAAGCCGCTGTGCTCTGAAATGACCTCTGCCCCACGGGAATCAGAAGCCACTATAAAGATTAAGATGGGTTCAGGTTTTTTTTTTTTTCTTTTTCTTTCTAGGGCCGCTCCCGCAGAACATGGAAGTTCCCAGGCTAGAGGTCGAATTGGAGCTGTAGCTGCCGGCCTATGCCACAGCCACAGCAACATGGGATCCAGGATCCGAGCCGTGTCTTGGACCTACACCACAGCTCATGGCAATGCTGGATCCTTAACCCCCTGAGGGAAGCCAGGGATCAAACCTACATCCTCATGAATACTAGTCACATTCATTATCACTGAGCCACAATGGGAACTCCCTCCAATTGCATACTCTTAACTGCTCCCAGCCAATGATTCTAAGAAAGCTGCTTTACTAGCTCCAAAGGTAATCATAAGTCCAAACAACCTTGACAACCTGGGCTCTCTGCAGCAGTTATTCAAGCGATTTAACGTTTTTTTCTGGATGGTAACGATCTTAGTCTTAGCTGTTCTCACAGAGATTCAGAAACATAAGCAGTTTAACACATGGTGCCCTAGTCTGAGAAATCACAATGATTTCTTTCTTTCTTTCTTTTTTTTTTTTTAGGGCCCTATCTTCGGCATATGGAAGTCCCCGGGATAGGGGTTAAATTGGAGCTTTTGCTGGCCTACAGCACAGCTCACAACAATGCTAGATCTTTAACCCACTGAGCAAGGCCACAGATTGAACCTGTATCCTCATGGACACTAGTCAAGTTTGTTACCCCTGAGCCACAGCGGGAACTTCCACAAAGATTTCTTCAACTTTCCTGGGTCTGTGTTGAAATAATGAAAATAGTAAACTGAAAAGCACTCGGATCTTGCACGCACTGGCAAGAGTGGGAAAAGGCTGGCTGACCTTGACAATAGCTGGGTCTGTGAGGCTCTCGTTGAGAATGTACATGTCACTGCGAAGCTCCAGGGTGTCAATGATGAAGTCTTCTGTGCGGGTGGAAATCTGCATCAGGCAGGTGAGCCCCAGGAAGCTCCTATAAGAGTGGTGCTGAGACGCAGGCAGAGGGAGAGCAGGAAAAATGGATTTTACCAGGCTCATCGCTACTGATTTTGCTGCTCCCACGGCATATGGAGGTTCCCAGGCTAGGGGTCGAATCGGAGCTGTAGCCACCGGCCTACACCAGAGCCACAGCAACTCGGGATCCGAGCCGCGTCTGCGACCTATACCACAGCTCACGGCAACGCCGGATCCTTAACCCACTGAGCAAGGGCAGGGATCGAACCCGCAACCTCATGGTTCCTAGTCAGATTCGCTAACCACTGCGCCACGACGGGAACTCGTTTTTTTTTTTTTTTTTTTTTTTTTTTGTCTTTTTGCCATTTCTTGGGCCGCTCCCGCGGCATATGGAAGTTCCCAGGCTAGGGGTCTAATTGGAGCCGTAGCCACCAGCCTACGCCAGAGCCACAGCAACGCGGGATCCGAGCCGCGTCTGCGACCTACACCACAGCTCACGGCAACGCCAGATCTTTAACCCACTGAGCAAGGGCAGGGATCGAACCCGCAACCTCATGGTTCCTAGTCGGATTCGTTAACCGCTGCACCACCACGGGGAACTCCCTGAAAAGTTAGTTTTAAAGCAAATTAAGGTGATTAATTTTTACCAAAAGAAAAAAAAAAAAAGATTTAAACTAGTATTACTTTTATACTTCTTGAGTAGGTGAACTCACAGAAAATGTAAACATTATTTATTTTCACTCAAGGTGGTTTGTTACGTTACCTCCAAGTCTACGGCAAATTCCTGGCACTTCAGGAGCTTTTCGTTGAGTTCCACTAGCTCATCCAGCGAGGACACAAAATGGCAGGGGGTCTCTTCTACAGGTCTGTATAACTGTGTCACCAAAGCGCAGGCAGAAAGAGGAGACCATTAATAGCCCTCTTTCACTAAAGTACAAAGTGAATCATGAGTTCAAGAAATGATCCAAAGGCATAACCTTCTACTTTAAAAGTATCGAAGGAAAGGCAGAATTACATCCACTAATATGTATTTGGTGCTTCTGGGCTACTCGGTTACCACCCATCAGCTGAGGCTGGGCACTAACCTGAGGTTCTGGCTTCTGAAGGACTGACTCTGGTGGAGTGAAGTGATCCAGTTCGTACTGATAAGGATGTGCAAACCTGAATCAATAAAACAACCAGAAAAATCCTATTGATTAATTCCATGATTCGAGAACGGACCATCACTTCATCTTTTATTATGGAGCACATGGAGGTACCCAGGCTAGGGGTCGAATTGGAGCTGTAGCCACTGGCCTAGGGCCACAGCTACAGCAACGCCAGATCCTAGCCACGTCTGCAATCTACACCACAGCTCACAGCAATGCCGGATCCTTAACCCGCTGAGTAAGGCCAGGGATTGAACCTGCATCTTCATGGATACTAGTCAGATTTGTTTCCGCTGAGCCACAATGGGGACGGGAACTCCAAGAACAGCTGATTTAATCCAATTTGTAAAAACAAACAAGAAAAGACCATTGTGGAAGTACTTTCTCTTTAAAAAGCATCATTGTTCCAATGACAATTCAAGTGCACCAAAAAAAAAAAAAAAAAAAAAAAATTAGGGGAGTTCCCATCGTGGCTCAGTGGTTAACGAATCCGACTAGGAACCATGAGGTTAAGGGTTTGATCTTTGGCCTGGCTCAGCAGGTTAAGGATCCGGCATTGCTGTGAGCTGTGGTGTGGGTCACAGACGCAGCTCAAATCCTATGTTGCTGTGGCTCTGGCATAGGCCGGTGGCTACAGCTCTGACTTGATCCCTAGGCTGGGAACCTCCATATGCCGTGATGTGGCCATAGAAAAGACAAAAAAAAAAAAAAGACAAAAAAAAAAAAATTAGGGAGTTCCCGTCGTGGCGGAGTGGTTGGCGAATCCGACTAGGAACCATGAGGTTGCGGGTTCGATCCCTGCCCTTGCTCAGTGGGTTAACGATCCGGCATTGCCGTGAGCTGTGGTGTTAGGTTGCAGATGCGGCTCGGATCCCGCGTTGCTGTGGCTCCGGCGTAGGCTGGCAGCTACAGTTCCGATTCGACCCCTAGCCTGGGAACCTCCATATGCCGCAGGAGTGGCCCAAAGAAATAGCAAAAAGACAAAAAAAAAAAAAAAAAAAAAAAAAAAAAAAAAAAAATTAGGTGGTGCTTGTTCATCCTCAAGTATAATTCGAAATCTATTCATTTATAAAGATTTGAGCATTGACTTCCAAAATTCTACATGGCTGCCACTGTGGATGATGTGGAAAGGTGAAACATACGATTCCCTGTGGTGTGGGACAACGCATCTGTGAGGCAAGAGGATGGAGCAGATACCTCGCATACTAAATGCCGCAGTTTTTTCTGTCCTTCTGTCAGATACTTGCATAAAAATCCTACTCTCTGAGTTCCTCAAGGGCAGGCCGCCTTTCTTTCTTTTGACCTCACCCAAGGCACACAGAAGTTCTGGGCCAGGGATTGAACCTGCGCCAGAGCAGCAACCTGAGCCACAGTAGTGACAATGCCAGATGCTTAACCTGCACCACTGGGGAACTCCAAGGCCACCTTTCATCACTTTTCTTTTTTTTTTTGTCTTTTTTTTTGCCTTTTCTAGGGACACTCCTGTGACATATGGAGGTTCCCAGGCCAGGGGTCTAATTGGAGCTGCAGATGCCGGCCTACGCCACAGGCACAGCCACACGGGATCCAAGCCATGTCTGCAACCTGCACCACAGCTCACGGCAACTCTGGATCCTTAACCCACTGAGTAAGGCCAGGGATCGAAACCGCAACCTTATGGTTCCTAGTCGGATTTGTTAACCACGGCGCCACGACGTGAACCCCCTCACCACCTTTATGTCTCTAGCACTCAGCTGGTGGCCTCACAGAGCAGGGGCGGGGCTGAAGGCATGAACGCTCAGACAGGCTGCGTGTGAGAAGACCAGCGCTGACAGCTTTCCGTCATTGTTTTCTGTACACTGAAGGCAAGTTCTTTTTGTCTGTTGGACAAAAAGGTTTTCCACGATGCTTATACTGCCAGTGAGAAATGGCTTTTCCACTAATACACTGAGCACATTAGTGAGCCTGCCTTTACTGGGTGAGCCCCCTCCGCCCAAAGAGATGGCAGAGCGGTGCAAAGGGAAGGACACTTTGAAGAAAACTTGGGTTTAAAGTTCTAGTTCTGTAGGAAGTTGGCATCTCTGATTTTGCTTTTTCATCTGTACGATAAAGACGAGAGCAAATGGCGCCTCTCAGGACTGTGTGAGAAGGACTCATGAGTAGGACTCGAGCCGATGCCTGTGAGAGGCCCTCAGAGAACACAAGCAGGGGGTTTAACGGATAAGACCCGGTTCAGGACAAAATGAAGAGTCACCCAGCCCTCGGCATCGGCTGTCATTTACACACTTTATAGAAGTGACAGAGTGAAAACTCGGCCAGGTGAACACTTACATGTCCTGCTCCACCTGCCGGGTCCTCTGCTGATGGATGAAATCTGCCAGGGCAGGGGGCACATCCAAGTCCTCGGGCCGGTCCTGTGGGCGCTCCCGCCTGTCCTTAGAGAGAGCTGGATCCAAGCAGAGAAAAAGCATGCTCACTTCTTGCCTAGTCGTAGCGAGTTAACTCGCTGACCCGGAAGGAAGAAAGGAAGGCGGGAGGGAGACCCTTCCCCCTTCATTTCTCTTTGTGGGGCAGAGCTGGCACCACTCACCCTGAGGGAGAGGTTTCTGAGCATTGGGCTTGATGAAGATTTTAGGAAGAAATGGCGTGTTGGAATTGTCAATCTTCTCTCGGAATTTAAGCTGAGGTCGGATGATGTTTTTTGCATGAAGCAGCCGGAAAGTTTCAGATTTTGTTTTTTTGCTATATTCTCCTGCCTGTGATTAACAAATATAAATACTTTATAGCACAGCAACTTGATGAATTAGGAAAGTTAGTAAATTCCAATTTATACCTTCCAAGGACCACTTTTTTTTGGTCTTTTTGTCTTTTAGGGCTGCACTGGTGGCATATGGAGGTTCCTAGACTAGGAGCTGAATCGGAGCTATAGCCGCCGGCCTATGCCAGAGCCACAGCAACGTGGGATCTGAGCTCTGTCTGCGACCTACACCACAGCTCATGGCAACACCAGATCCTTAACCCGCTGAGCGAGGACAGGGATCAGACCCGCGTCCTCATGGATGCTGGTTGGGTTTGTTAACCTCTGAGCCATGACGGAAACTCCCCGAGGACCACTTGTTTAAGAATGTATGTGTGTGCGTGGGAGACTGGGGGTGCAAAGTAGACCAACAGGTATAACTAGGTTGTGTCTGTTTATGAGAACAAGTTAGGTAGTGGCCATTCTGTGTCTAAGAAGTCAGAACACAGAAGCAGATCAGAATGGGCAAAGGCCCTGCTACTAAGCTGACAACAGAAGCTCGAGTTAATCTGAAAAGTGGCCCTTACCTTACGGTTCCAGCTGGACACGATGGTTTTGGGGACCTGCAATCCTGCAGGGAGGACGGGCTGTTGATTCTTATTCACACCTGATGCTTCATCCAATAAAATGCCCTAAAAGCAGAAGAGGCATTAGTTGAGTATCTCCCTTTCGGGGTTAATAGAGCAAATTACCTCCAGTTTTTACAAGAAACATATTCAGAGAATGATGTGATGGTACACACGTCTAAGAGCGGATCACTGCAGGAGAGGTGATCAGAGGTCATCCCAAGTACTTCAAGCATGATTTGCTCAAAGACAGGGCAGTCATCAGCCACTCCAAACCCTTGATCACTGCTCTTTACAGTTCCACACTGGGCAGAAAACTCAAAAATGATTTAACAGTATGATGTGGGCCACCACAATAATCCAAAAGACCTTGGACTGCATCTACTAAACAGAGAGGGATAGTATGTAGAGTGTCCTGATCTACTCTGCACTGTAGAAGCAGAGGTGGAGACTCCGTTTGGGCACGATGAACAGAGGTGCATTCAGGTGACAAATGCAGCTGGCAGGAATTGAAATCATAAAATATGAGAGCCTCTGAAATCACATGGAAGAGGTGACTCCCGCGGACAGGACAGCACCATTTAAATAGCTGCAGGACTGCCACCTGCGGAGGCTCAGGTTTGTTTTATATTTCCGAGTAATGTTCTGCTATAGAATCAGGCCAAGCAGACAGTCAGCAAGATCGAATGATCCACATCTCCCTCTGGTGAGCAAGTCTGCGTGGTTGGCAGACTGGGGAGAACCGTAAAAACAGACTAAAGTTTGGTTGGGCTCTGTAACCAGAGGCCTCTTCTCTTGTAGTAAAATGGGATTTGCAAATCTGGAAGGTAGATTTCTAATGAGGCTTCTTGGAGTTCCCATTGTGGCTCAGAGGATTAAGAACCCAACATAATGTCCATGAAGATATTGGGTTCGATCCCTGACCCCGCTCAGTGGTTTAAGGATCTGGTGTGGCTGTGGCATAGTCTGGCTGTGGCACAGCTGTGGCATAGAATGGCAGATCCCATTCAACCCCTAGGCTGAGAATGTCCATATATACGCCACAGGTGTGGTCTTAGAAAGGAAAAAAAAAAGCTTTCCTTAGGCAGTGATATTCTGAAGTGACACGTTTAAAGACAATTGTGAAGGCAGCTGCAGCAGAGGAAGGGAATGTTGTTATGGGCAAGAAATGCTAACCTTCCTTTCTTTTCATTTCCTAAGGTGCTCAGGGTTCTTTTCATGTTTAAGGATACAAAAGCTCTTCATTTGTCAGTTATCCTAGGAGGAAGGGGAAATACTCACCACTCTTTCCAGAATAACGTCATTGGTGTCAACTAGCAAGTCAAACTTGTCCTCCAGCTCAGTCACTTTACTCCGGTCCTTAATGTTGCTTCGACACCCGTGGTACTGCATCACCCTGCTCATGCTGGGAAAGGCCGGAAAACCGCAGTCAGCTTATATACTGTTATTCATTTGTTTACAATCTGGGAAAAAGCTCCCAAGGCCTGGCTTGGACTATCTGCAATACTTTATTTTTCTTTTTTGCGTTTTCAGGGCTGAATGGGCAGCATATAGAGGTTCCCAGGCTAGGGGTCGAATCGGAGCTGTAGCCACTGGCCTACACCACAGCCACAGCAACTCGGGATCCGAGCCGAGTCTGCGACCTACACCACAGCTCTCAGCAATGCCGGATCCTTAACCCACTGAACGAGGCCAGGGATCGAACCTGCCGAATCCTCATGAATACTAGTCGGGTTTGTTAACTGCTGAGCCTCGATGGGACCTCCCCTACTTTTTTTTAGTCAAACTAATAAAACCTGCATCCTTACAACAAAAAACATTGCTGATAGTAGCGCAGCCTTGGGTAATTCACTAAATCTCACTGAGATTCATTTTCTTCATCTGTTATCTGAAGGGGTGAAAGAAATTACCCTGACGCTTACCTTAAAATACTATGCAAATAATGTACTCTGCATTCATTGTTTTAACAAAAATCAAACACAGATCCTCTAATTCTGTCAAACTACAGTTAAACAAAATCAGTATTTGTGTACTGCCTGCATTAATACAAAGGTCATACTTGTGACTCTGCAAAAACAGGTGTGCAAAAGAATCTTGGGCCTAGGTTTTCAAATCCAATATTAATTCAAGAAGATTCATTACATTTTTAAGTTAAAACTCAAAATTTACCAAGTAACATCTCCTTAATCAAAATCCACTATCTTGTTCCTACATTTTATAGCTCTAAAGCACAGAAAGTTATGGTTAAGAAAAAACAAATCTCAGGAAAAATCATCGACTTCTTTATCTTCATTTCTTTCAACGTGAGCAAACAATACGGAGTACTTACCACTGAAGCAACCTGTCTCCTTGTGTTTCACAAAATGCTTGGAAGCCAGGAAAACTTCGGTAAAAATCATACTCGTCGCCAAACTGTGGAAGGCCCCCAGAGGCCTTGGTGACTGCCACCACTGACCCAAGAGCGAACTATCAAAAACCAGAAAAAGCAAGCACGTTTTAGACATGGATCACCATTCATTTAGCAACTCATCTTTTTTCAAGATCTACTGTATATACTGAATTGTGCTAGAAGATGAAGTATCCAATTGTCACGCACCCAACAAATATTCTTTTAGTGCTGATTTTACCCCAAGCCTTTACTATACAATAGTGAACACGAAAACAAGCTTTGGAGCTTACCTTCTTGGGAAAGAAAGAACAAATATGTATACAATATGACTAATATTCAAAATGGCCTGAGTTTGAATCTTGGCTCTACTACCTATTGATTGTCTCCTGCGGCAAGTTATTTCATTTATTTGGACCTTGGTACCAACCTCTGCAAATAGGCATAATAAAAGATGGAGTCTGCCCACCCCAGAGAGTTGTTGTGAGGATTAAATGAGATAATAAGATCACTCAGGACAGCGATCTTATTAGCTCATTTAATAAGTACTATTATTATTATTACTCAAATTCAAATCCATGAGCTTTCTGCAGGAATTAATTTTTGTGTTTTCATTTGGGCAAACATCTAAAAACAATGTAAGAATATTTTAGATCTTTTGGATGACCAATTTATAATGCCTACACTACTGTCCACAGCTGGGCTTGTATTCATGGTTCAGTCAGGGCAAAGCAGGTCTCTATTTTAATTGTTGTGTGGGAATGAGAAAAAAAACTGAAGGGACTGTCATAGGTAAATGATGGTTTGTCATACGAAGGCCGACGACATCACTATGAGTTGTGTAATAAATATTTTCCAAGGGGGAAAAAAAGGAAGAGAAAGGTGGGAACTTGAACCACGGTCGGGTACGTGGCAGCAAACGAGCCGCACAATCAGGACCATGGTTAGTAGCCCAGAAACTAGTCTAAATAAACTCTTTTCTGTGTTCCTCTATGGAAGCATTGATAAATGTTCTATGGCACCTACAGGAGGGACCCTCGGTGGCAGCTGTAACAGATGATGTTACAGCTAGGGTTTGGGATTATGTAGGACTGGACTTCAGGGGAGGCAAGAAGGGCGGTCCCCGCCGCGGGAAGGGAGGACGCGGGCAAGCGTGGGAAGCTTAAAGCGGCCGAATCTCTTCGGAGGCGTGGCTGGGTGGCTCAGGCCTGGGCGGGGTTGAGGTCGCGAGGACTAGGGGCATCGGGATGACAAGGAAGCCCTTCCCACCACGCGGAGACGTGGGCCAGCATAGGACCAAACGGCAAAGCAAGGACCCTGGGAAGTCGGGCGTCCCTCAGTGTTCGCATGCGAGATCCCATCCCCAGAGGGTGAAGTGACAGACTACTGTGCCCGGAGTGGGCAGTGGCCCCTTGACCGCCCCCAGCCCGGGGCTCCGCTGCGGCGTGGGTACCGCCGGCTGGCCGCCGAGAGGGCCCAGGCCTGCCTCCAGTCAGCCGCTAGCGGCTCCCGCAGCACCCGAGGCCTCACGAACTCACCTTCACGAAGCTATCTGCGTCCGAGAAGCCCGGTAGTACCATCTCCCCATCAGACTTGGACGCGCTCTTCGCCGACGGGGCCTTGGGCTCTCGGGGACTGGGAGGCGCCATTTTTCCGGCTCTCACGGCTTTTCTCGCGATACTGCCTCGGCCAACGCGACGAGTACTAACTGCGCATGTGCAAAGGCCGCCGTCCCTGGTGGGGAGCGGAGGACTGTGAGTTGGGGTGGAGGGGCGCAGTGTCGGTTCTGAGCAGCTCACCCACGGAGTTTTTCTTTAACCTCGTATTATTTCATGCCAACAACCCAGTGATTTTCGGTGGGACCTGGGGGATCCAGTTATTCTTAATTAAGGCCAGCTCCTCCCAGAGTTCCCTTGTGGTGCAGCGGGTTAAGGATCCTGCGTTGTTGCGGGTTTGATCCCAGCCTGGGAACTAATTTTTACATGCCGGCCGGCGAGGCAAAACAAACAAACAAACAAACAAACAAACAAAATAAAGGCAGCTCCCCGCCCCACGAAGGTCTTGCTCCTTTCATCCCCTCTCTGTGTCATCTTTTTCCTCGCCGCTGGTTCACTCCTCGCAGCCTACCAGTTTACCGGCATCTCTCCCAAAGAAAAAGACAAAACAGGAAACTCAACCCCACACTCCTCCCAGGCACCATCACGTTTTTTCTTGCCCTTTACAGGTAAACTACCGGAAAATACCCGCTCTGTGCTCCCACTGTGTTTACCTCCAATGCTCTCCAGCTCCTCTAGCCAGATATTCCTCCGGATCTATACCGCTGGAACCTCTCTTGAGGGATTGAGCTCTTGTTAGGAGGGAGACGGGATTGAGGCAGCTCAGGGGGTGGGTTTCAGGAGTGAGTTCCAAGCTGGGTAGGGTGTATCCTCTCTCCTAAGATCAGGGGTGACACATGCTTAATACAATCCGTTTGGCTTAGTAAGTGTTCAATAAATGTTAGCTTAAATCCTATTAACAGAAGACTTGTTTTTCACTCTTCCCAGCAATCAGGTACAAAGGTATCCTGGCAGAACAAAGGCCTAGCCTAATTCATTTTAACAGCTAATATTTGGAGCACTTATTTCATATGGTTCAGCCTAATACCACATGTCAGGCTGTACTGATTGGTTTACATGGATAATCTCATCATCAAAACAATCTTAGGGAGTAGACCATACTTTCAGAGGAGGAAATAAGCACAGAGATTAAGTAACTTGTCCAAAGTCACACAGGTGCTATGAGATGGAGTTGAGATTTTTTTTTTTTTTTTTTTTTTTTTTTTGCTTTTTAGGGCTATGGAGGTTCCCAGGCTAGGGATCGAATTGGAGCTGCAGCTGCTGGCCTACACCACAGCCACAGCAAGGCCAGATCCGAGCTGCATCTGGACCCATACCACAACTCATGGTAATGCTGGATCCCCCACTCACTGAGTGAGGCCAGGAATCAAACCCACATCCTCTTGGATACTAGTCGGCCTCATTACTGCTGAGCCACAACAGGAATTCCAGAATTTTTTTTTTTCTTTTCCCACACTTGTGACTTGTGGAAGTTTCCAGGCCAGGAATTGAACCTGCTCCACAGTAGTAGCAACACAAAATCCTTAATCTGCTGAGCCACCAAGAAACTCCTGAAACTAGGTATTTTTATTTATTTATTTATTTTTGGCCTCATCTGCAGCATGCAGAAGTTCCTGGGCCCGGGATTGAACTTTCACCACAGCAGTAATAACACTGGATGTACCTGCTGAGCCACCAGGGAACTCCCCAGCTTTAACATTTTTTTTTTTTTTCGTCTTTTGTCTTTTGAGGGCCGTTCCCAGGCTAGGGGTCTAATCGAAGCTGTTGCCACCGCCGACCTACACCACAGCTACAGCCATGGTAACAACAGACCCAAGCCGTGTCTGCAACCTACACCACAGCCACGGCAACGCCAGATCCTTAACCCCACTGAGCGAGGCCAGGGATCAAATCCACAACCTCGTGGTTCCTAGTCAGATTTGTTTCTGCTGCGCCATGATGGGAACTCCATCTTTGACATTTTTTTAATTAAGTTTTTTTTTTTTTTTTTTTTTTGCTTTGTAGGGCTGCACCCTCAGCATTTGGAAGTTCCCAGGCTAGGGATCGAATTGGAGCTGCAGCTGCTGGCTTATGCCATAGCCACAGCACACCAGAGCCAGATCCGAGCTGCATCTGCAAAGTACACCACAGCTCACAGCAATGCCAGTCCCTGACTCACTGAGCCAGGCCAGGGATCAAACCTGCGTCCTGATGGATACTAATTGTGTTCTTACCACTGAGCCACAACCATAACTCCATACAACAAATGTTTATGGACTACCACCATGGATCAGGTCTTCTGGCAGATTTGGAGGATACAAAATCCATAAGATATAGTTCCTGGGAGTTCCAGCTGTGGGGCAGCAGGATTAGCGGCATCTCTGGAGCGCTGGGGATGCAGGCTAGCCAATGGGCTAAGGACCCAGTGTTGCTGCAGCTGCTGTGTAGGTCAAAACTGTGGCTTGGATCTGATCCCTGGCCTAGGAACTCCAGATGCAGCAGGGCGGGGGGGGGGGGGGGGAAAGAGACAGAAAAGAAAAAAGAAAAAGAAAAAAAAACAAGAAAACAGTACATTTCCTGGCCTTGTAATTCTCAGGCTCCCCCATGAAAATTTCTTTGAACAGCTTTTACGTATTTATTTGATTTTTTTTGGTTGCGCTCATGACATGTATAAGTGGAAGTTCCTGGACCAGGGATCAAAGCCAAGCCACTGCAGTGACAATGCCATATCCTTAACTGCTAGGCCACAAGGGAACTCCAAACACCTTTTATTTATAATGATTCCCTGTTTCTCACTGTGGCACATAGGAATTTAGGGGGAAAAAAATTCAACTAAAGACAATATTCTCTGTAGGAACTCTCCAGGGTCGTTCTCTTTAGAGGACTCGGTATATAGTACTTGCCAGCTCTATGGAAATTCTCTCCCATTATTTTATTTATTTTGTTTTGTCTTTTTGCCATTTCTTGGGCTGCTCCCTCGGCATATGGGATGTTCCCAGGCTAGGGGTCCAATCGGAGCTGTAGCCGCCGGCCTACGCCAGGGCCACAGCAACTCGGGATCCGAGCCGCGTCTGCGACCTACACCACAGCTCACAACAACGCCGGATCATCAACACACTGAGCAAGGGCAGGGATCGAACCCGCAACCTCATGGTTCCTAGTCGGATTCGTTAACCACTGCGCCACGACGGGAACTCCCTCTCCCATTATTGCAACAGCCTTTTTACTTTGCAGCTTTTAATTTTCATTCTACCCCTGACACCACTTTTCTCTTCAAAACTCTACTCAGATTCTACTTCTCTGTTTTAAACCTTCACATGGTCCCCTGTTGTCACAGCATTAGATTCAAACACTTTGCCAGAAGTATGAGGCAGGCCAGTTTGGCCTGGCTCTACTTTCCAGCCTCTTTTTAGTCCGCATTATTCTTTCTTTTATTATTCTTTTTTTTTTTTTTTTTTAATGGCTTCACCTTCAGCAGATGTAAGTTCCCGGGCTAGGGGCTGAATTGGAGCTGTAGCTGCAGCCTATGCCATAGCCATGGGAGCATGGATCTGAACCTGAACTGCATCTTTGAACTATACCGCAGCTCACGGCGATGCCGGATCCTTAACCCATGAGTGAGGCTAGGGGTGGAACCTGCATCCTCACAGAAACATTGGGCCCTTAACCTACTGAACTATAATGGGAGCTCCTCCTATACCTTTTATTCTCCACTGACTACTGAGCCAGACATGCTAAACTATGAGGTCCAAGTGTGTGAAAGTGCTGTTGTTTGTTTTCTTTTTAGGCTGCCCTGTGGCATATGGAGTTCCAGCTTCGACCTCAGCTGGGGCAACACCGGATCTTTTTTTTTGCTTTTTAGGGCCACGGGTGCGGCACATGGAAGTTCCCAGACCTACACCGAAGCTCATGGCAATGCTGGATCCTTAACCTACTGCATGAGGCCAGGGATTGAACTGGCATCCTCATGGATGCTAGTTGTATTCGTTTCCACGGAGCCGCTACGGGAACCCCCCCAACACTGGATCTTTAACCCACTGTGCCAGGCCGGGGATCAAACATGCATCCCAGCACTTCCAAGATGCCGCCAATCCCACCATGCCACAGCAGTTGCTCTGAAAGTGCAGTTTTATGTATAAAACAGCTGAATACTGCTGTCTAACACGGCTCAGGTTACTATCTGCCATTCCTGCGAGGCCGTGTACTTTCACCCTTCTTCTTTACTGAGAGCGCCCTCACTTGCTTCAGCTCGTGAACTCCCATTACCCTTTATTTGTGGCTGTGTCCATGGCATGTGCATGTTCCAGGGCCAGGGATGGAACCCGTGCCACAGCTGTGACAATGCTGGATCCTTAACCCACTGTGCCACCAAGGGGACTCCTCTCGCTCCTCCTTTAACCCCTTGGCAAGTGCCCCCCTTTCTTTGGCTTTCTTGGCCTGCCCAGAGCCATCAGTGCCCCCACGGGAGGCCAGCGCCTGCACGTGGCTCTTAACCTGGTGATGAGTCAGCCTGCTCCTACGAGATGCTGCCTCTGCCCGTGTGGCCTGTGACCACCTGAGGGTGGGGCCCTCGTCGTGCAGATCTTGGCCTGTGAGGCCCCCGGTGCTCAGTGCTCGTGACCGTGGAGGGAGTGTGAAAGAAAAGCCACTCACATACATGTTTTTAAAAGTTTGATGTCATTTATTGGCACAAAAAGTATTCAGATACAACATGGTGTCTAGACATGGCTACGCTTTATACTTTGTGCATTTAGTTTAATATTTCTTTTGCTCCTAATTCCCAACACGTGCTAGACCTTCCTTCTCTGTGTCAGCACCTCCATGACAGCATTCCTGTGTATTCCAAGCCCTTGCTCTAAGCACAGAGCATTCAGACCTCACTGAAAACCCCCCAGAACCGTGCTGGGGAGAGCCAGCGTGGGCCCCTCTGCCCTGTGACTGCCCCCCTTGCCCCCCACATCTGCCCGGTGAGCTGAAGGAACCCCCCTCCTGGTGGCTGGGGTCGGCAGATGGCCGTGTGTGGTCGCAGCAGCACGGGCGAGGCAGAAGGCCCTTCCCCACCGGCTCTGGCCCGTCTGGCAAAGGTCAATGGTGCTGTCCGCGGAACCAGTGAGGTAATGAGATGGGTGAAGGCGCTGAAGTCAGCTTCTCCCGCTTCCTTATGGTTCTGAATCCTAATCCGTGTCCTCCGCGACCTGAGGCTTCGTGACTGCGCTGAGTCGCTGTGTCCTTGTTGAGAGGAGTGACGAGGCCATTCTCCCATCAGCAGACGCTTCGGAGTTCTTCTGGGAGTTAGGTCCAAACCCGTATCTCTAACGTTATGGATCGTCTGTTCCCCAGAATCGACGGCTTGATTTCTGTAGCATGACTGTGTTTACCGTCCTGGGAACCAAATCAAGCCTTGTGTTTCTGACAATATATTCTTCAACAGCAGCTAGAAAGTTGGTGCAAACCAACTTTGAATATACAGTAGTTCGTTGCATTTACATTTCAAAATATTTAACAGGGCCCAACTTTCTGGCCGCGCTTTCAGCTGAGTGGAGGCCTACACCAAGGTACAAACGCCTCCCGAGAACGGCTGTGGGCATGTCTGGGCCTCCGGTTACCAGAAAGGACACCTAAGAAGACAGAGAGAAAAGGAATATTTTAATAATCTGGGCTGCTTCAAAGCTTTATGCGGACACACTGAAAATGAAAAGACCAAAGTCCGATGCCCCCGGGATGCTCCCTGACACCTCCCACCACTAATTGCGTAGGACGTGCTCATCATTTCCAGTCAGGGCTGACGGCTGCAGCCGCCCCAGAGGGACACTTGCCTGTCGCCCTCGCTCTCAAGTTTCCACCTTCCAGCATGCCTCGGGCAAGCAATCAAAGCAGACCCCGGAGTGGTCCTTGAGATTCCAATCCCGGATGGCAAGACTGTCTTTGCATATCCGCTCTGGCTGCTTCTCCTTTGCCCTTCCTGGATTTCCCAACTGACAGCAACCATCCAAAAAGACCCCCTCCCCGCAAAATCAGGGGCCTCACCTAGTCTTTTTTTTTTACTTTTCTTTTTTGCTTTTTAGGGCTGCAGCTGCAGCATATGGAAGTTCCCAAGCTAGGGGTTGAATTGTAGCTGCAGCTGTCAGCCTACACCACAGCCATAGCAACATGGGATCCGAGCCTCATCTGAGACTTACACTGTAGCTCACGGCAACGCCAGATCCTTAACCCACTGAGGCCAGCGATCAAACTCAAATCCTCATGGATAATAGCTGGGTTCTCTCTCTCTCTCTCTCTCTTTTTTTTTTTGGTCTTTTTAGGGCCGCACCTATGTGGCCTATGGAAGTCTCCCACTCTAGGGATTGAATTGGAGCTGAAGCTGCTAGCCCACACCACAGCCACACCAACGTGGGATCTGAGTCATGTCTGCGACCTATACCACAGCTCATGGCAACACCAGATCCTCAACCCGAGCGAGGCCAGGGATGGAACATGTGTCCTCATGGGTACCAGTCAGATTCGTTTCTGCTGAGCCACGACGGGAATTCCCACCTATTCTTCTATACCATTTTGAAAGGTAGTTTTTTTATTTTGGTGTTTGCCTTTGAAATATGCATCCATATCTTGGCATTTTCTCCTTTTTGGAACAATGAGCTCACACAATGAACACAAACTTTTGAAGAGATGTGAAACACGATTTCCTGTATGGACTGCCCCTCTCCCCATCTTTCTCTGCAGCTCTAGGTTTGGGGCCCAGGGTGGGGTCCTGATTGCTCATTTGAACAGAGATGCTCTGACAGCCTGCTCACCAGCCGATGTAGCACTGGCAGAGGTTTTCATGGGATGTGGCTTGTTTGATGAGCAGCTCCACTTGCGTTGGGACATCCAAGGTTTCATCATGAGAAAAGTCCCGACCTAGGACATGAGGAAAAAAGCATTCAACCTGCATCTGGTTATCAACTCCCTCCTGCCCCCTCCCTCCCCATCCCCGTTCAGCTTAACTGTCTCTGTGGCCCAAATCGGTTCCTCCTCATGCAGGACTGTGCAGCTGGATTTTATGTCATTTTTAAAATTTTCCTTTTAGGGCCACACCTGTGGCACATGGACATTCCTGGGCTAGAGGGGGAATGGGAGCTGCATCTGTGACCTACGCCACAGCCACAGCAATGCCAGATCCTTAACCCACTTAGTTAAGCCAGGGATCAAACCCTTATCCTCACGGATACTAGTCGGGTTCTTTACCTGCTGAGCTACAAGGGGAACTCTGGACAGCTGGATTTTTTTTTTTTTTTTTTTTTTTTTGGCTTTTTAGGGCCACATCCATGGCAATATAGAGGTTCCCAGGCTAGGGGTCCAATTGGAGCTACAGTTGCCAGCTTACACCATAGCTACAGCATCCGAGCTTCTTCTACGACCTACAGCGCAGCTCATGGCAACGCCGGATCCTTAACCCACTGAGCAGGTCAGGGATGGAACCCACAACCTCATGGTTCCTAGTCGGATTTGTTTCTGCTGTGCCACGATGGGAACTCCCCGGACAGCTGGATTTTAAGTTCACCTCCCGGTGACCCGAGGGAAGAGTCTCCTCCTGACACAGACTTGGTTCTTGGTTTACGGAGGGTCTGGTCCTATGGTCGGCGGAGCTCAGGGTGGCAGAGATCTGGCCAACGGGCTGCTGAAGATTCCTTCTTCTCCCCCATAATCGTCCTCGAGCCAGGCAAGCGGCTAAAACCCCCTCTGCCGGGCCGGCTTGGCTGCTGCTTTGGCCACCGCGTGCCTCGCTGTCCCCACGGGTGGCTTGGCTGCTGCTTTGGCCACTGTGTGCCTCGCTGTCCCCACAAGGGCCATTTCACGTCCTCTGCCCTCCCTTAGCCTCTCCTCTGGCTTCTCGCCCTCCGCAGATGCCCTTTCCGAGTTCACGGATTCACTGTGCACGGGTTTGGTTCCCTGACACGTCAGCAGTGTTTAGGTGCTGGATCTGTTCAACATGACCTGCTTTTTCCTGCCCATTACCCGGGAGCTGACCCTCTTCCCATTTAAGGCCAAGTTCACCTGCACTTTGATCCACTGTCTCCTGCTCGCTTTTTTTTTTTTTTTTTTTTTTTTTTGGCCACACCCATGGCTCACGTATGTTCCTGGGCCAGGGATTGAATCCCAGCCGCATCTGCGACCTACGCCACAGCTGCAGCAACACTGGATCCTTAACCCACTGCACTGGGCTGGGGATTTAACTGGTGCCTCTGCAGAGACCAGCCAGCTCATTAACCCACTGCATCAGAGCGGGAACTCCCAACTCCCGCTTTCCTAGGAGCCTTGTAGCATCGGTTATCCTGCCTCTCACGTCCTCCCTTTGCTGAAAGAACGGGTCCTTCTCTCCCACTCCAGGAAAAAGGAGCCTCACATCCAGCTGCTCTTTCTCCAGCGATGTCCTCCCTCCTCCCTGTGCAGCTGGGAGTGCAGGCTGCCGAAACCTGTCTCCGTTCCTTGCTTCCCTCTCGCTTCCTTCTCTTCAGCTGCTTTAGTCCAGCTGTCAGCTCGCCACAGCTCCCAGAAGGTCACCAGAGCCATCCTTGACCCCTCCCCGCCCCGCATGCCCCCTCATCAATCCTTTGGACTTTACTTCCTAAAGATCTCTCCCTCTTTTCTTTTCTTTTCTTTTTTTTTTTTTTTTGGTGCTTTTCAGGGCTGTACCCATGGCATATGGAGGTTCCCAGGCTAGGGGTCAAATCGGAGCAATAACGACCGGCCACAGCCACAGCCACATAGGATCTGAGCTGCGTCTGCGACCTTCACCACAGCTCATGGCAATGCCGGATCTTCAACCCTCTGAACCTGCATCCTCATGGATGCTAGTTGGATTCGTTTCCGGGAACTCCACCTCCTACAGATCTCTTGAACCCATTTCTGTTGCCACCCTGTCCAGCCTGCGTGACTGTGTCAGTGGCCTCCTCCCCTCTGGCCTGTGTTCCACTTGCAGCCAGAGCAGGCTGCAAACTCACCCTGGCCCTCCCCGCCTCTCCACTGAAAACCCTCTAGAGGTTTCCAACCTCCCATGAGACACAGGATAAAAATATAAGTTCCTGTGTGATGTGCTCCTGGCTCACTCAGAGTCCAAACATTTTGCACTGTGCTCCTTCCGCCTTTCCCCCAGGCAGCAAAGACAAGCAGGCTTTCTGACCTTTTTCCTTGCTGTACTCCTTCCCACCACAGGGCCTTTGCACGTGCTGTTTCCTTTCCCTAACTCCTCCTCTTTCAGATTTCAGCTCATGGGTGGTTTGCTGAGGGAAGCATTTCCTGAACTTCTGAACTAAATTCCCCCAGTCTCTGTCTTCCACTCCTGACAGTAGTCCTCTTTAGATTCTAGGTCCCATGAAGCCAAGGAACCTGACTGTGTTTGCCAACACCATTGCTGCAGCAGCCGGCACTTACAGGTGCTCATGAATCAATATACCTTGATGACAAAGCATATGCGCCAGGCCCTGATGCTCAGGGCTGGGTCTCCTTCGTCTCATTTCATTCTCTCTACATATTGAGGGAGGCATTCTTATCGTCTTCCAGGCGAAGAGACAGAGGCCCAGGGGTCACACAACCAGGGGTGGGGGCTGGGGTCTTTGGCCTCCCTGCCTCCCACCTCCATGTCACACCATCTGGTCCATGTGAAATGGCTCCTGTTCCTAAGGTCTCATTTCTCCCCTTCCCTGCTCCCCACTCCATAGCAGCTCCTCAGGTCAGATGGGCGATGAATCGAGTGGTCAGATTTGCTCGAGTATCAAGCCATGAGGATAAAAAAACCTTTTTTCTTCAACTTGCCTGACTTTGAACTCAACAGACCTTTACTTGCTGCTGTAATAGCCAGAGTAACAACATTTCCTAAAGGAAGTCCACCAGTTCTTAGAGGGAGTCAGACAGCGAGTGTCCTTAACCTCGGGCACCGTCCAGTTCGCAGCTCAGGATCAAAGTTTAGGCACCAATACCACCAGAACCCAGGCTGACCACCCTTTAAGGAAACACGCACACACACTCACCAGTGAGCTTATCTCGAACCCTGTTAATAATCTGAATAGCTTTCTTATTTAGGGCCTCCGGTTTCACCAAACCATCTCCAACTGGAAGACACAAAAGTGAAATGACAATAAGATTGGATCATCACAGCAGGTTCAGTGGACGGCCCTGTTTGTCTCAGACATTCACTGCGCTAAGTGTTGAGCAGTTTTTTCCTCTTTGTCTCCCTTGTCCTCAGAACATAACGAGAAATTCACAGGGCTTTTCGGCTCAAAGGCAGTGTTGTTGCTGCCTCTGGCCGCTCCCCCTCATGGTACACACAGCTGCTGTTTTCTCAATGAGCCAGCCACGGTGCGATTCCTCGGAGGCTGCACTTACTGAACGAATGAATAGATTCTGGCACTGTGGTCCCCGTTTTCTTATGGGCTGGTTCCCCAAGTTCCACACCATCCAAAATTTCTAGGAGGGAAAAAAATACCAGTTAGCAGAAAATTCAGCACCAAGAAGCCACCGTTCCGAGGTTTGAGCGCTGCCACCGCACGTGGCCTCTTCCCTTCAGCACGTGCCTCGCTGCCTCAGGGGAAAGGAGAGAGGAAGGGAGACTCCTCACGAAGGGAAACGTCCTTCAGTCTGCAAAGCACGACGCTGCAAATGCACAGCACTCATAGAATGTTCTGACTTACAGAACAGGCCATGAGCCAAAGACGGGGTAACACAATTTGTTTGGTTTGACACAACTGGTAACAACATAAAGAAAATTAGCTTTCAATGGGACACGCACATGACTGAAATATTATTCCTTAGAGGAACTGAGACATCAGTTCTGGGGAGAAAAGGTCCTTGGGGGGCATGTCCCGGGGACTCGGCCAGTTAAGGATCTGGCATTGTTACTGTGGTGGCTTGGGTCGCTGCTGCAGTGCGGGTTTGATCCCTGGCCTGGGAACTTCGGCATGCTGCGGGCACAGTCATTAAAAGAAAAGTTCACAGGCTTTAGGGTCACCCTCAACTGACTGTGGGCTTCAGGAGAAGAGTCTAGAATCAGAATTATGACATTATTTACATATCGCCTTTGTACACCATAGGCCTTTAAACTGAAGTCATAATACTTTCATTTATTTTATGTTTTTCTTTAATATTTATTTATTTATTTATTTAGGTCTTTTTTGCTATTTCTTGGGCCGCTCTCGCGGCATATGGAGGTTCCCAGGCTAGGGGTCGAATTGGAGCTGCAGCCCCCGGCCTACACCAGAGCCACAGCAACGTGGGATCCGAGCCGCGTCTGCAACCTACACCACAGCTCACGGCAACGCCGGATCTTTAACCCACTGAGCAAGGGCAGGGACCGACCCCGCGACCTCATGGTTCCTAGTCGGATTCGTTAACCACTGCGCCACGACAGGAATTCCTAATATTTATTTTTTTATTAAAAATTTTATTACAGTTGATTTACACTGTACTGTCAACTTCTGCTGTAGTGAGCCAGACATACATATATATATATATATATATATATACACACACACACACATTCTTTTTCTCATATAATCTTCTATCATGTTCCATACGAGTGATGGATATAGTTCCCTGTGCTATTCAGCAAATAATACTTTCATTAATGATTCCCTGGAACTTAACTCTTAAGCCTCATAAAAATAACCGGGTTCACTACCACCTGGCGCCACCAGAACAGGCTGTCCCAGTGCCCCTGTGCCCCTCATAGGCAGCCCTCGAGAGTCACCCTGTAACGTATGTATGTGCTGGACCCTGAGAATAAAACCAGGAAGTATCACACATTTGGCTGAGACCGGTCGTCTGTTCAAGGCACCCCGACATTGTGGGTGACTCAGGTATATTCAGAAATCCTGCCGTGGTGTCCAGGTGTCCAGGGCGGAGTCCTAGCTACTTACAGGTAACACTAATTCAGGATCCCGATTTCTCGCCCAGGACCCTCCTTTCTTTCCATCCAGGTTCCCTCCACCCAGTAAGGTCAGCTTAAATTCCACCAACCCAAGCCCGCCTGCAACATCTGCAGCTCAGAGAGGTAACTCCTGTCTGAGACCCAGCATGGTACTTGATCACACAGGGCAGTGCTCACTGTTCTCTTTATTATCATGTAAATACTTTGGTCAATTCCATAATGAGATTCTGCGTGTCTTCAGGGGATTCTTTTTGTACTTCTACACATTACTTGGCTTAGCTAAGTAACTAGCTGCAAATGCTCCAGAGGTGTTTGTAGAGAAGGCTTTACTCCTTTACATCCCAACAGTATTTCCCAAATTGTGAGCTGCGCCGGATGTTGCCAGAGGCGGGGGTCAAAGGGTTAGGCTCGGGGCAGGGACCAGGGGAAGAAGGGAGAGTAAGGTCACACGGCTTTCCTCTAGGACCT
Source organism: Sus scrofa (assembly GCF_054392235.1). Classification (NCBI taxonomy): domain Eukaryota; kingdom Metazoa; phylum Chordata; class Mammalia; order Artiodactyla; family Suidae; genus Sus; species Sus scrofa. Next base: position 75,822,694 of record NC_139388.1, read on the forward strand.
CCGGGATCACTTAACACAAACCCCGCTCTGGCTCTTGGAAGGGCATTATCTTCTTGGAACCCTGTTCTGATTCTTGGAAACGTGTACCCTGTGGTTTCCTGGCTCCTCGGGCAGCAATGTGAGGACATTTCCGCTGTTTCTATCTTCCCATTTCTGAGCTATTAATAAAGCGTTAGGATCAGGGTAATATATACAGCTAGTAATTATCCCAACCCAGACACCATGAAAAGGCTTGCGAAACACTGGCTCATATTCAGGCATACTTTTTTTTCCTTTAGCTGCACCTATAGCATATAGAAGTTCCCGGGACCAGGGACTGAATCTGAGCCACTGCTGTGACAATGCCAGATCCTTAACTCTGCTGCATCGCAGGAGGAACTCCCTCAGGCATACTCTTTCTTTTTCTTTTTCTTTTTTTTTTTTTTGGCTGGAGTTCCCAGGCCAGGGATCAGATCCGTGGTTGCAGTTGCAGCAACTCGGGATCCTTAAGCCACTGTACCAGGCTGGAGATTAAACCTGTGTCCTAGAGCGCAAGAGACGCCACCAATCTTGTTGTGCCACAGCGGGAACACCCCTCAGGCATACTTTGAATTGTGTTTTACAGATAAAAATTAGTTTGATCAAAATTTCTGAGCTTTAGGTACCCACTCCTTCCTGCGAGGCATTACATGAAAAAATATGTATATATATATATTAGATACTTGGTGCTCAGTAAGTACTTCTAGACCGAGTTTTTAAAATTAAATAAATGCCTATTATGTGATGTTTTAGCAGTGACAGAATCTCTGTAAACCTCTCACTGCTAAGACCCTCTAGGGAGAAATGTTTCCTGTCCTCATATTCAGCATCTGCTCTACCACTGAGGGTAACAAAGCACCCGCGGCTGCAGAAACAGGAGGCTCTGCAGTCCCTCGTGGGACGCACCCACCTACTGACTGGCCGGCAGAGTAGGAATCCGTCCTTGTGCGCGATCGCTTGTTACCTTTGGTGTTTGCTAGGGAAAGAAACGAAGGAAGGGTTAAAAGGTGCTTCAAGCTTTGACCTGAAAAAAGCTTGGATGATCTATTTTCATAGAATCATAAAGACGTAATTTCCCCCAAGCTGTAAGGCCTAAGAGAGAACCAAAGACGTACTGCTCTGCTTGAGAGTAAACGGGGATGGAAGCTCGGGGAGCCGATCCAGAGGGATGCTTTAGATGACGGAGCTGGATTCAGACCACGGAAACCAGATAACAAGGCGCAAGTATGACAATCACAGAGAGCAGATGTCTCTGGCCAGTAAACACCCTCTAAGGAGGTAGGAAAAAGAGATGGAGACGCTGCTGGCCCGAATCACAAAATCACAACTGATTGGATCTCCCATAAGAATTCCATCTTGCTACTCAACACAAGACTCACCCCAAAATCACTCAAGCACTTAATGTACCCTGAAAAAGACTAACTAGCTTCTAAACTCATGATTGGAGTTTTCTTAGTTAATAAAAATACTTGCAAAGTTCATTTCCAGCCACCAGAGCTGCTCTGTGAAAATGTAACGCAGGTGGCTGGGCAGCGCCTCAGGCTCCGGGTGTGAGGGGGACAGGTCAGGGACACGGAGCACGCCAACACTCCCATGTTGGGAGGTGCAGACTCCAGTTCTCAGGCACGAGCTAATACTCACTGTCCATCAGCCTCCAGTTCAGTAAGGGGTCATAGACGAAGGCTTCCAGCACGGCCATGACGCTGTCCTTGTGTTCCCGAAGCACTTCCATGACCGTGTGGCACGTGATCCTGTAGTTGCCATCCAGACCAGTGACCTGCAGAAGGGCCAGAGCCACTTACCACGCATGTCACTGACCCTGGCCCCCGCAGCCCTTACGACCCCACTTAGGAAGAAAACATAGGCCACCACTAATGGATCAGGCCGGAAACGTCTCCAGAGCAAAGGACTGGGATCCACAGGAAGCAAGGTCTGAGGTAAAGGTTGGTGAAGACTTTCACAGATTGATCATTCCCATGGAACACAATGGAAAATACCAGGAAACGACTACAGAATAACCTGGGCATTTGGGGGAACTGGAGATTTAATACGGAAGCCTGCCCTCAGAGAAGGTCATCCTGGCACGGGTCCCATTTCAAAGCAGCTCGTGACCAATTTCCACTCACCTCCATAGCATTGGTCAACATTCTCGTTAGTCTAAATGGAATCTTCTCTGGGAACTTCTCTCTGGTCATAGCAACCTAAGCGTGATAAAGGGAAAGACCAAGTCTGTTGGTTACACTGTTTTCTTTTCTTTTCTTTCTTTTTTTTTTTTTTTTTAGGGCCATACCCGTGGCACATGGAGGTTCCCAGGCTAGGGGTCTAATCAGAGCTGTAGCCACCAGCCTATGCCAGAGCCACAGCAATCCGAGCCTCGTCTGCAACCTACACCATAGCTCACGGCAACACCAGATCCTTAACCCACTGAGCAAGGCCAGGGATCGAACCCGAAACCTCATGGTTCCTAGTTGGATTCGTTTCCACTGCGCCACGACGGGAACTCCTAGGCTGTTTTTTTGAGCAGAAGTCAGGTGCAGGCAGGGGGCTTTCCCTTGCATCACTAACTAACACTGATTTCAATGAGAGCACAGAAAGGAAGTGGCTTGACTTTAGTGAAGGGACTTGTCCCTGGGATTTTAAAGACAACTAAAAAATAAATAAATGAATAAAAGAGGTGGGGGAGGGAGGGGGGAGGAGGTGGGAGAAGGGAAAGGGGGAGGAGGGAGAGGGAACAAAAGGACAAGTGTGCATTGGCCCCAGGCCTTCGACCAGCGGGCCAAGTGGGGGATGAGGGATCCCTCCGCTTACAAAGGGGACAGGAACAGTGCCCCCCCCGCCCGAGCCTAATTCCAGCCAGTACGAGAGAGCACGGATTTCATTTGTGAGGCTGACTTTCTGTCGCCTTAGTCAAGAGAGGCAGGCGGGGAGGCTCATGCATGGTGGGTTTACGTTTGCCTAAGTGGCCAGAGGGGGCGGAAAGGGGTCATCGGGGCAGGGGAGCTTCACGGGCTGTTGTGAACATGCGCTCACCTCAAAGCAGTCCCCAAAGTCAATGTGCAGGATCTTCCCGCTCAGCCGGTCCAGCATCAGGTTAGATGGGTGTCTTTGAGAAACAGAAGAGAGACCAGGAGGGGTCAGGAGAGCAGCTCAGATGAACAAATTGACCAGTGTGTGGTGCTCTAGGCCACAGGCTGGCAAACGATAGCACGCAGGCCAGGTCGAACTGGGCCCGCACTGCTGTGAGTCAAGTTTGCCTGGACCACAGCCCCACACTTGTCCGTGTGGTGTTTCAGGCCGTTTTTAAGCAGAAATGAGCAGTTGTGACAGAGGTCGTATGGCTAGTGAAGCCTAAAATAGTCATTATTTGGCCTTCTACAAAAAAGTCTGCCAAGCCCTGCTCTAGGTAGGCCTCAGAGGAGAATATATCTGTGAGAATCACAAGCTGCCCCATGATACCACGAAAATGTGCTTCCCCCAAGGTTTCTGGTTACAGGGCGGCAACGTTGGATCCTTAATCCGCTGTACTGGGTTGGGGATCAAACCAGCAAGGCCACAGAGACAAGCAGGATCATTAACCCACGGCCCCATGGTGAGAACACCAGGAATTTATTATTTTTGTGGGATAAAGTTTTTTTTTTACTCTCAAATAATTGTATAAGACATGATCTCAGGAGAAAAACAGTAGAATGCTAGGGTTTTTTTTTTGTTTTTTTTTTTAATTTCTGAACATTCCTAAGCTACTTTTTCACTCAGTACATTTGGATGACATTTATTATGCAGAAACATCAGAAGGATCTACTTTGGTTGGTTTCCATTATAGAAATGGAATTACTTATCTTAGCAAAGTGGTGACTGATAAATGTTTATTGAATCCATAAAATCAACTGGATTAAATATGGTTTTTAATACATTAAACCAACCCATGGAGACAGTAGTACCCCCTTATTTTTTTTTTTTTTTTGTCTTTTTGTCATTTCTTGGACTGCTCCCACGGCATATGGAGGTTCCCAGGCTAGGGTCTAATTGGAGCCGCAGCCGCCGGCCTACACCACAGCCACAGCAACGTGGGATCCAAGCCACGTTTGCAACCTACACCGCAGCTCACGGTAACGCTGGATCCTCAACCCACTGAGCAAGGCCAGGGATCGAACCCGCAACCTCATGGCTCCTAGTGGGATACGCTAACCACTGAGCCACGACGGGAACTCCTGAAAGTAGCACCCTTGAACTACTTTAGTTTGACGTGTTGTTCTATTCGCATGGATAATCAGTAGGGGACTAAGGTTAAGGCTGCAAAAAAAAAAAAAAAAAAAAAAAAAAAAGCCTAGGGTACAAAATACAAGTATTTATCAAACGGTCATAAATTTCACTGGAAGACACAATGAAACCATTCAAGAAAACTATAATGGAGAAAGAAGGCTCAAAGAAACAGATTCACTCACCTATCGCCCAGGCCCAAAATATACCCAACCATGGACATGACTGCTAAAGAGCGAGTGTAGTTGGTTCTTCGATCAAACCACACCTAGAACACAGGAGCTCATGTGAATTGAGGCTTTAGACACTTCAACTGCTGTCAACATAATCATTTCAATTGCTTACAGTCTATCAATAACCAGTTAGCACATATAACAGAAGAAAAACCCCATTTATAATTACAGGAAATGAAAATCCCATTCATCATTACAATAAACTACACTCAAAATCAACTTCATTAGAAATGCAGAGCACGTAGATGAATAAATAAACTTTGCGTAGAAAAATAAAGACTTGGAGTTCCTGGTGTGTTACGAGATCAATGGCACCTTAGGAGTGCTGGGACGCAGGTTTGATCCCCAGCCCGGCAGAGTGGGTTAAGGATCTGGCATTGCTGTAGCTGTGGCTTAGGCTGCACCTGCAGCTTGGATCTGATCCCTGGCCTGGAAACGCCATATGCCGCAAGGCAGCCAAAAAAGAAAATAAGAAAAAGTAAAGACTTGAGCAAATAAAAACATCCATTTAAGGATGTCCTTTTAAGACTGAAAAGTTGCGCAGCGGAAACAAATCCGACTAGGAACCATGAGGCTGTGGGTTTGATCCCTGGCCTCGCTCAGTGGGGTAAGGATCTGGCATGGCCGTGAGTGGTGGTGTAGGTCACAGACGCGGCTCAGATCTGGTGTTGCTGTGGCTCTGGCATAGGCCAGCTGCAGTGCTGATTAGACCCCTAGCCTGGGAACCTCCATATGCCTCGGGTGTGGCCCTGAAAAGACAAAAGACAAAAAAAAAAAAAAAAAAAAAAAAAAAAAAAGGCTGAAATGTCGTCCTCCCAGATTATTTAAATTACATTTAATGTAATTTCAATAAAAACTCAGTGGCACTTTTTTTCAAGACCTTGACAAAATAATCCCAAAACTTATCTGGGAAAACTATCTGGATATATGAAACTAGCCATTAAGAAAAGACTCATATTGGAGTTCCTGTTGTGGATCAGCAGTGAGCGAACCCAACCGGCATTCATGAGGTTGTGGGTTTGATCCCTGGCCTTGCACTCAGTGGGTTAAGGATCTGGTGTTGCTGTGAGCTGTGGTATAGGTCGCAGATGCAGCTCAGATCCCATGTTGCTGTGGCTGGAGTGTAGGCCAGCAGCTACAGCTCTGATTTTACCCCTAGCCTGGAAACCTCTGTATGCCATGGGTACAGCCCTAAAAAGACAACAACAACAATAGCAAAAAAATTCCACATCGGGTTAAGGATTTAAATGTAAAAACAAACCTTATAACTAGTATAAGAAAATATAGGTAACAAGATAATGTAATCCTGAGGTAGAGAGAGCCTTTCTAAATATAAAGCCAACAGAAGAAACTCTAAAGGATTAAAAATCTATTCACTTCTGGTATTTAAAAATGTACATCAGAAACAAAACGAGGAGTTCGATCCCTGACCGGGCACGACACCTTATTGCTCTGGCGTTGCCACAGCTTCTGCTTAGGTTCAAACTGTGGCTTGGATCTGATCTCCGCCCTGGGAACTCCATATGCTGTGGGGCAGCCAAAAGACAAAAACAAAACCAAAAAATTCCAAACCAAGAAATATACTATTAACAAAACTGAAAAACCAAATACATAGAAAATGTGTAACACATATGAAAAAGGTTTACTAGCTTTACTATATAATGAGCTCAAATACTACTGCAAGTAACATTAAACTACGGGGCTACTTCTGCTGGATGGCAAGGCTTGCCCGCTCGATGTCTGTTACACAGACGGCCCATTATCGACAGCTACTCGTCCCGAAGGCTCGTCCACCGGCTGGCAGGAACACATGAGAAAGCCATTCCCGGCACAGCGGGTGCGCCAAGGGCGGGGCTGCTGTACCTCGGAGCTGGGGCTTTTCAGCCACAGCAGCTTGGCCAGGTCATCGCCGGCGGTGTTGTTGACGGCGTGCTCGAACACCTCGACCTTCTGCATCAGGGTCAGGTGGTCGTAGTCCGGAGCCATCTGCATGGGACAAAACTGCCTGAGAGCACGGCTGGAGGCAGGCAGCTTCCACCCGGGAAGAAACGAGGCTCCGGGGCCAGGCAGAGCTGGGTTCTAGTTTTGCCGCCGCAGCCAAAAGGAGGGCAATGAGGCAGAGCAGTGGCCACTCTAACCAAGCGCCAGGGCCCAAGACTGACAGAGGAGGCCCGGCCTCGGCACAAGCCGAGGAGGGGTCACGGTCTGGGGAACAGGCGATTCTCCTTCTTATTATTACACATCTGCTACACACTGTTTCCCCACACGGCCCGGGCTCTGTGCACACTCGGATTTGGTACGCACATGCGGCCTGGCCCCTAATACTGCCCAGTCTCACGCAGGGTGATGGGAACCTGATTTCTGGGATTTAGGGGCCTTCTGTTCCTTAGAGAAGGTTGTCTGCTTTAGGACTCACATCATTAATGCTTCATCAACAGCTAATTCCCTCTAATACTTTTCCGTGACGGACACGTGCAGAAGAATGAACAAAGCCGCTCTGTGCAGCTTCCCCAGCTTGGGAGTTCTGCCTCCGAGACACTCGAGGCTGGTCTGGCAGCCTCGGCACATACCCGCAGCATGATGCGATGCTCGATGTTGAGAAGGATCTTCTTCTTCTCCCTGTAGTCCCGGATGAGGGCGTGCAGTGTGTCACAGTGGGGGACCCAGCCGATGAGGCCCGAGTTGGTGGATAAGGGGATGACGGCGTACCTCTGGATGCTGGACCCACAGGAAGGCAGGGTCAAGGAACAGAAAACAGAGCAGGCCTCTGATCCCCTCGGGCTCATGCAAACTGCTTTTAATGAACTTGCCGGCACAGGCTGTTGTGAGGTGTTTGGGGGGGGCGGTTTCTGCAGAGGACCGAGCCTCCCAGAGCCAGGGTGCTGATGGCGTGAAGGCCCCATCGGTCCTCCCCACCTGCCTAGCAAACTCGCGGCTTCGAGGGAATGACCTCCCCATGGGCTGTTCATTTCTAAGAGAAAGAGGAGTCACAGCGGACCGGGGTTGGAAGGGCGGGCCGGCTGTCAGCCCACAGCAGCTCCAACACATCGGATTTGGGGATCTCCCATCTAACGGCCACGAGGTGTTGCTTTCTGGATCCTGTGCAGGTCAGTATAGGCTTTTCCCACGAGAGGCCCTTAAAACCAGGAGAACTCTTCTCTTTGACACCTTGGCTCTTTTGACTTCCTGTCAGGGACCTCATTTTATAACGTTTTTGGTCAAAGTACCTGACGACTGAAGGGGTGTGAGAAGTAACGAAAACATTTCTTAAATCCGTGCCGTTTTCACGGCCCCCTGAATACCTGAGGTTCTTGCGGAGAGACGTTGGGTCGTTGGCCAAAAGGGTGTTGACCAGGCCGAAGAGCTGCATGACGCGCTCGTCCTGCCGCAGGTCTTCATGGCCCTTCAGGAGGAAGACGAACTCGTGGCCGTTGCTGCCTGTGAGGGATGGGGGGATAGTCACTGAGGGCCACAGGGGCTCCGTCTCACTCGCTGGTGGGCCACCACGGTACTCACCAGAGCCCACTCATACCTCGCCCCGCTGTGCGTTCCTTGCGAACAGAAGAAACCTCCCCAGAACGGATGAAAAGGATGGCCCTCCTTATGAAGCTCAATGAGATGTTCAAATTAAATTAAAAAAAACGTAAAATAAAATAAAATAGCGTCTGCCCTCTTCTGACCTGCGAAGCCTGACCCCTAGTGGCCACATCCCCTGGGCTCCCTGGTGGGCTTGGCCAAGGGGGGCACCAGCAGGCGGTCAGAGGGTGGGAGGAGGGAGAGGTCAGGGTGCTGGCCCCTGATGACTGGTGGGCTGCGGTTCTGAGTTGCTTGCTCCCTCTGTCTGAGCTGCAGCTTCCAGGGCACAGCCTCTCTTTCCAGGTTACAGCCTGGGATGGCTCCTTGCCCTCTCGGGTCTGCAGGGGAGCGCCCCTAACTCAGCTCACATCTTGGAAAACAGTTTCTTCATTAAGGTCTCTCTCTCTATTTTTTCGTTTTTTTAGGGCTGCACTCTTGGCCTATGGAGGTTCCCAGGCTAGGGGTCCAATCAGAGCTACAGCTGCTGGCCTACGCCACAGCCACGCCAGATCCCTGACCCACTGAGGGAGGCCAGGGATCGAACCCACATCCTCATGGATACCTGTCGGGTTTTCACTGAGCCACAATGGGAACTCCTTCAAGTCTCTAAGTAAACACTGCTGAAAGCTGAGCAGCACAGGTTTTAGTATCAGAAGACATCAGCCCACAGACAGGCGATCACCTGTGGACCACCATTCACTGGTGCTGGCGACTAATCACTCTGTTTAAAAAACCTGAGCACTGGAGCTCCCGTCGTGGCTCAGTGGTTAACGAATCTGACTAGGAACCATGAGGTTGCGGGTTCAATCCCTGGCGTCGCTCAGTGGGTTAAGGATCTGGCGTTGCTGTGAGCTGTGGTATAGGCTGCAGACACGGCTTGGCTCTAGCCTTGCTGCTGCTATGGCGTGAGCTGTGGTGTAGGTCACAGATGCGGCTCTGATCTCACGTTGTGTCGGATCTTGGATCTGGCTGTAGCGTAGGCCAGAGGCTCCGATTAGACCCCTAGCCTGGGAACCTCCATATACTGCAGGTGTGGCCCTAGAAAAGAAAGAAAAAACAAACAAAAAACCTGAGCATTGGAGCTGCCTTGTGGCCCAGTGAGTTAAGGGGCCAGTGTTGTTCCTGCAGCAGCACAGGTCACTGCTGTGGCATGGGTTTGATTCCTGGCCTGGGAACTTCCACACACTGTGGATGGGGCCAAAAAACCCACAAAAAACCCCACCCCTGAGCACTGTGAAAGGGGAGAGGCGGCAGAGGGCCAGCAGAGCATGAAACTACCTGGAACCGATTTCTCCATCAGTCTGTTCACTTTACACAACCGCTTCCCACAAAGAGACAGCGTGAGACTGAACAAGGCGCTCAAGAGCTCACGCCCTTCCTTCGACGTTGCCTGTTGCCTGCTGTGCTCGCATCTGGGGCCTCTTTCTTGACCTCGTCAGTCCCCGACAGCTGCCACATGACCAGGTCTCCACCTCGCAGGCCTGTACAACTCCCTTCGACCTACCTGGGGAGGGCTGTTAGGCTTCACTTTTTTTTTTCTTTTTAGGGCCGCTCCCGCGGTATATGGAGGTTCCCAGGCTAGAGGTCGAATCGACGCTGTAGCTGCCGGCCTACGCCAGAGCCACAGCAACACAGGATCTGAGCCACGTCTGTGACCTACACCACAGCTCACGGCAATGCCGGATCCTTAACCCACTGAGTGAGGCCAGGGATCGAACCCACAACCTCAGGGTTCCTAGTCGGATTTGTTTCCGCTGCGCCACGATGGGAACTCCACGTTTCACTTAAATAAGCACAACTGCGTGAACGAGCTAGGGGTCCTGAGGAGGATGTTACAGGGAGACACCCTACTTGTCCTCGTCTCTGATAAACTGGAGAGATGGAGCCGCTCACAGGTCAGCAGTGTGGACAGCACTCGGTTGTGTCAGAAGGGGGAGGGGTTCAGCCAAGCTGGGCAGAGGCAGGGGCCAGGCTGCACAGGGTCCTTACCCATAAGTGTCAGCTTCCGGGGCCTCTGCTTGGACGTGATGACCTGCAGAGACGGCGCTATGGACTGAATGCGAATGATGGGCTGGTTGGGGTCATAGGTTCCTGGCACAGCCAATTCAAGGTCCCGGCACATCAGGAGTTTGGGGGAAACATACTGCAGCTCTAGGGATGTGAGCTGTGAATAAACCACAGGGTTCAGTCTTCTGCCGCCAGGGAGGAATTTAAATGCCACTGAAGTCTTTTTAATGGATTGCTAATAGCAATGACTGGTCCCAAAGCCTGCAAGCAGAGGAGGGACCCGGGGCTGGGGGCTTAGTCAGAGTGTCCACAGGCAGTCAAAGACAAAGCACTGGAACAACAGTCGACTCTGCCGGGACTGGAAGACCCTACCTGCGGCAGCTGCTTCGAGATGCGCCTGAACACGTGGTAATAGAGGTCCCAGGCCTGGGTGAGGTCCTTGACATTCCCGGATTTCATGTACTTCCTGCACCACTCCTGGGCCTCCATTAAGTCTCGACCGTATGCCTGAGAGTGAGCACAGGGGAAAGTCACACGCTGTCATGTGTGTTGACCAAGCCGCAGGCCGACTCCCCAGGCAGACCGCAGCACCCCTCAGGAGCGCGCCAGGCCAAAGCCGCTGGCCCGGGGGGGGCTCGGCAGGGGGAGCTCTGCAGCATTCAACCCTGCAACCGCTCAGGTAAAGTAAGGTTGGAAGAGACAAGACGACCCCGGGAGTTACAGTTTTGGGAGGACTCTTGTAACCCAGTGACAATTACATTCCTGGTGTCGTATGCATCAGAACACGTTATTCTAGGGAGCAGAAAGGTTACGGGGAGAGGAGTCTGCTAAAGGTTCTGGGATCCTAGAGCTCCCGCTGTGGTGCAGAGGGTTGGGCGGCATCCCGGGAGCGCTGGCATCTGGCGTTGCCGCATGGGCGGCTCAGATCTGATCCCTGGCCAGGGGACTCCATTTCCTTGGGGCGGCCCCGCAAAACAAACCCCAAACAACAAAACCCAAAAAAGGTGTTGGGGTCCTGAGGGCGGAGGCTCCGGCCCGCACCTGGTTAAAGGAGGTCTCCTTCAGGGTCTGGGGTCCCCGCTCCATCATGGCGTGCAGGGGCTCCAGCACCTCGAACATGCCTTTCACGTTCCTCTCCCCGAAGTACAAGCGAGACGCCTCTTCCAGGCCTTCGTGCCACATCTCGTGCCAGAGGATGGCCACTCGGATCAGCTCCTCGCTCACCTGGGCAGACAGGGCAAGAGCTGGGGTGAGCCCCGGGAAGGGCCCGGCTGGGAGACGAGCAGGTGCGCGCTGGTGGCGAGGCCCACTCACCATCATGGCCTGCTGCACCAGGGTGTTGCTGTGCTCACACATGTTCTTCAGGATCTTGTTGGCCGCGTTGTGCCGGGCGGTGGTGGTGGACTTAGACGCCACCGTCAGGGGGTAGATGAGGGCCTGGAGCAAGCACAGAAGGAACGCTGGCAAATGCATGGGAAAGGGGGCCCCCGCCATCTTTCCGGAGGATGCCAGGAGAAACGGTGAGCCTGACCCGGACACTCATCTGCGTCTAGGCGGGGGCCACACCGTCTTGGGGGGAGCCCTCTTTTTCAGAAGGCCCTGGGTCCCTGAGCCCGCCAGTGGGACAGTCATGTCTCTGGAGCAGCTTTAGGAAAGGCTGCCCACCAAATCCAAGGGCAACTGTTCGAGGGGAAACTGCCCAGGGTCTCCACGTACCTGGGGGTGGTACCGACCGATGTCTGTGAGAAGCTGGTGAATGAGACGCCCCACCAAGGGCCTGGGCGTATCGATTCTTGCAATGAGCTGAGGTATGACCTGTATTCAGAAAAACAGTATGTAGCGCATGAGACGGGAGACAACTCCAGTTATTCTTCTGAGCAACCAAAAGCTCTTATAACTTGTTTGGTCGATACTGTTGGGGTTGGAAATGGTTCATTCTTTTCAGTTCTCTAAAACGAACTGAAGGAGTTCCTGTTGCAGCTCAGGGATTAGGAACCCAACTAGTATCCATGAGGACGTGGGTTTGATCCCTGGCCTTGCTCAGTGGGTTAACGATCCGGTGTTGCCGAGAGCTGTGGTATAGGTCACAGACTTGGCTCGGATCCTGCGTTGGCTGTGGCTGTGGTGTAGGCCAGCAGCTACAGCTTCGACTGGGCCCCTAGCCTGGGAACTTCCATATGCCACGAGTGCAGCCCTAAAAAGACCAAAAAATAAAAATAAAATAAAAGGAACTGAAGAAAGAGAGTCCTGAGCTGGGACCGACCCCTCCTTCCTCCCCACCGCACAGCGCATGCTTCCCTCCTACTCCCAACAGCGCGTGAGTCCAGGAGCAGACAACTAAGGAGCGAGAGCTGACCCATCCTCACCTGTGACCAAGTGGCCTCACCTGTAACCAGGTATCAATCTGGATCGCTTTCACCCCTTCCACTAAGGCTTCGTTTACATCCGGCCAGTGCCCATAATCAAACCATAAGGTGAGGACTCTGGAAAATAAAAAAGAGAAAGTCCAGACCATTTCACTCACGAGGTTTTGTCTGTTTTTTTTTTTCATTGTTAAGACTCTGGAGAAGAGAACCAGTAGGCTCCCAAATGGGTGGCTCCCCCGTGTATCTGGTCTCGGGACCACCTGGGAGCAGGTGTGTGCCTGGCGGGCAGCGCTGGACCGGAGACAGGACGACTGTCCCAAGTGAATGGTTACTGCGTTTCAGCGAGCAGAGAGGCACCCCGTGGTCTTAGCTCGTAACCCTAACAGGTGCGCCCGTGGAGAGTGGCTGCATGCGTAGAAAGGGCCTCCTACAGCACAGCAGCAACCTGAAACCTGGCACTTAGCCAGTGGAGATCCCCAAACGCAGGCGGGCACGTCACCCAGAGCCCCTGGGCTGGCTGGTCTGTGCCAGAGTTGCCTCTAAAAGCTGAAGGGATTTCAGCACTACTGTGGGCAATAGCTGGTTTCCCTTCCTTCATAACAAGCCACACGGCAGAGTCCTCGGGCCCCTTCTCCTCCCTCACGCGTGGAGCCTGGTCAGCTGCTGCACCGGGACTCACTCATCAGGATGGGGAGGGCAAGAGGACCCACGTGGCTTCTGCGCCCTGCCGTCTGCAAGGCCCACCAGGCTCTCCCTCCCCTCGCTGGTACCTGAGTGTGTCCTGGAGGTTGTTGCCTCGTGACAAAGAGATGGAACGGAAGAAGCCCTGGACAGCAGGGACGGTGTACATCAAGAGGGTTTTGGACAAATCCTGTTGGAACACGGACGTGTTAGTGACACTCTTGCCTCGGCTTTCTCGTCTGTGAAATGGGTGTGACGGCATACTAAGCAGTACTCAGCTCAATGGGTGGGTATGCAGATTAAACTAGTTTTATGGACAAAAAGCCCTCAGCTGAGCACCTGGCACTCAGCAAGCACCCAGTAAATGGCAATGGTGCTGTAACTGTTAGCATCTCGGGCTAAGGGTGGCTTCCGGAACAGGGTGGCAGAGGAGGTGGGGCGAAAGCCCTGAACATGCTGATCTCAGGGCTTGACAGCCCGCAGGCAGGTGGAAGGGGAGAGAAAAAGACAGAGGACAGACTCGGCCAGGCTCCGTGCGCCGAGCAGCCTGCGGATGTGTAGAGCCGGCCCACGCGTGCAGGAACCAGGGGAGGGGTTTGCGCATGTGGGAAGCCTGACAAAGACCTCGTTTTTCAGCGCGGCCTCCACCAGCTCCCCAAAGGCAAGTGTATGCACAGAAGCACCGTCTCACGCAGTGCTGGACGGTGGCTGAGCCATGTCTCCGAGCTTCATCCGGGCAGAGCCCGGGCTCCTATAAGCCCATGAGGGCTCCATCCGCAGAGCGCCTGCTGCCTGGCTCAGGCCCTCATGGAGGAGGAAGGGAGGGTACCTCAGTGACCTTCTTCTGCAGAGGAGACGGGGTGGGGCTGTTCTCAGTGCTCTCGGCCTCGCTCTCGCTGTTGCTGCCCTCGGTGCTGGTGGCCGTGGCGGTGGCCGCTGTGGTGGCTGCGGTGGCTGCGTTAGTGATGTTGGCCCCGCTGGCGTGGCGCAGCTTCTTCTTCTCGTCGCGGGCTTGGTTCTGATGTTTGTAATGGAGCACAGCTTCGAAGTTCATCACTGCCCACGCGTGCCAGGCCTGGGGGCAGGGGCGAGAGGACAGACAGCGCAGTTGTGGCCATAGTAGGGGCAGGAAGGAGCCCTGGGCATCAAGGGCCTTGAGCATCAGGCCAAAGCTGAGGAAGATCACAGACTGCCCTGTCTTCTCAGCGGTCAGTAGAGCAAATCTTTGCTTCCATGGCACCCTTGAGAACGGGCCATTTTACCAAACCCAGTGCGATTCACTCATTTGGTGGGGCATTGATTCGATCAGGTCTGTGGTGGGTGCCATGGGGCAGGAGCTCATGAAGAGGAGCAGGTGACGGTCCTGGCCTCAGGGACCTTCTAATCGAGTAGGGGACAGGGGCTGGGAAAGCGTCACAGGGAGGAGGGATGGGGGGGCCTGAGCAACCTTCCGTGGGCAGGGGTGGGGGAAGAGGGAGGGCAGCAGTGAGGGTGTCCCGGCAGAGGAAGAGCAGGGACCGAGTGCTGGGTGGGCAAGCACAGGGAACAGTCAGGTGTGACTGAAGCTTAGGGTACAGGGTCCCCAAGAGCAGGGAAGGGCAAGCCTAGCAAAGCGGTAGCCTCAGAGCAGGGACGGGCTGGCACGTGAGGCCAAGGAGGTGCCACTTCATTCTGTAGGAAGCAGAGCTTTTTCAGATGGGTTTGAAGCTGGCTTTGAAAGACTCCTTTGGTGGCTGGGAGTTCCCATCATGGCGCAGCAGAAATGAATCCGACTAGGAACCATGAGGTAGCGGCTTCGATCCCTGGCCTTGCTCAGTGGGTTAAGGATCTGGAGTTGCTGTGAGCTGTGGTGTAGGTCACAGATGCGGTTGGGATCTGCTGTTGCTGTGGCTGTGGCACAGGTTGGCAACTGTAGCTCTGATTCAACTCCTAGCCTGGGAACCTCCATATGCCACGGTGCGGCCCTAAAAAGCATAAATAAATAAATAAGAAAGATTCCTTTGGCAGCTGATATAAAACAGATGATTCGAACAGAGGTACAGGGAGAGAGGGTGAAGGTCTTAACCAGGCCAGATGACAGCTGGACAGGGACTGGCTGGGGGCACAGAACCACCAGGGAGGGTTGGGTCTCGGTCACTGTGGGTCCCTTGCTCCTGGCCGGGGCCTGTCAGAGAGCCAGCGCTCAGTGACCGATTGCTGCAAGAAGCCTTTGGGGCTAACTCGGATCGCAGCTCTGAGGTTCTGAGCTGCAGGGACGCTGTGGCACAGCACTGCCTGGTGTACAGGGCACGAGGAAGAGTCAGATTTGGGACCTTATAAGTTTGCAGTGAGAGTAAGACATTAAATAGGCCACTCACAGCTGGACTTTCTGCATCATCAGTAAATTCCTTAGTGTCCCTTGCTAAAAATCTTTCTTTAACATAGGACTGTTCATTTCCCACCTAAGCAGAGTGATCGTAAGTGACCTCTATTTGGTAAATAAGAATTCCACAACGACCGCGGTTTGGTTTTCCCATGTATATATATTTCTTCCTTTATTGGCTGCCCTGTGGCATGTGGAGTTCCTGGGCCAGGGATCGGATTTGAGCCACAGTTGTGACCTATGCTGGCAATTGCGGTAATGCCAGCTCCTTAACCCACTGCGCAGGGACAGGGAGCCAACCCTCATCCGGTGCTCTAGAGACGCCAACGATCTGGTTGCGCCACGGTGGTAACTCCCCCTACCTTTATTTATTTAACAAGTACCTCTTGCATGTGTACTGTGTGCCAGGCACTGAGCTGGGTCACGGGGAACCACACAGAAAGGGCCCCGGCCCGCGCTCGGGGCTGCAGCACACCACTGATGGGAGGAAGGCAGCAGAAACCCAACAGGGCCCGTGCTGGGGAAAACGAAAACTAAAATTTCTGGAGCCGGTGTTTTCTTGTTTTGTTTCCTTCTGAAAAGCTGAATGAAGAGAAGGGATCTGGTTAGGAGATAGTTCTAACCAGAAAAGTTCCCACTAAGCAAGGGTTCACTGGACACAGCCTCCCAGCCCTGGACGGGAGCTGTTCGAAGAGAGGCTAACTATTGCTGCTTTCACAAGATGAGCATTTTTGCGGTGGACTGAAGCACGCTGAAGCCAGGGTAGGCATGTGACTGCAGATGCTTTTGGGGCCTGCAGATGCAGGTTTTGATCCCAGAGGGATGGATGACACCCGCCATACTGAGCAGCTATGAACTAACAGGAGGCCCCCCGATAGAAAAAATGAAAAGGAGATGCTTTCACCACAGATGCATACTTCCAAGCACCACCCTCTAGCAGCCAGTCACCTCTTCGTACATTTTCCAGTTCTGTGTATCTTCCTGAGAGATTTCCTGCGACCTAACAGGATGTTACCCAGAGCTTTCCAATGAAAACAGAGAGTTCAGCTCTCAGATGAGGAGCAGGCAGGGATGGAAATCAGAAGGGAGCTGGGAAGGAACAGACGACCCGAGGGAAGATGTTTCAGAGCCTCACCGGGTGTCCAGATGCTCCAGGAAAACAATCGGCTAAGAGTCTACAAGAGAACAGCAGCCCCAGGCCGGCGCCCACGCAGGGGTAATGAGCCCTCCTCAAGAGTCTATCCATCTTTCTGCGCCCATCAGACTTGGAAGGGGCCTCTGACACACTGGCTCTGGCCACTCAAAGACGCAAATTCTCGGTATCAGACCAGTGCCCCGCGGCTTCGCGGCAAAGCCCGAGCGCACGGGGCGCACAGGCAGGCTGGCAGGTGCTGGGCTTTGAGGGGGCTTCGTGTCTGGGGCGGGAGCGCAGCCGGCTCCACCTCTGGGTTACCTTGTACCAGCTACGGTCGTGCTCCGTGGCGGCGCTGTAGTACTGCAGGACTTTAGGGATCGTGCTCTCGTTGATCCCCTGAAGGTTCAGCTGCCACTCTCCAAGTTTCAGGAAACATCTGGAAACAGAGAAACAAGCCCCCATGTTGCTCCTTCCTCAGAAGAGCCCCCCGCCACCCCGCCCCAGGAGAATAAGGAATTATGTCAGGGGAGCACAAAAGCCAGCGTTGCTGATACCTACGCCTTCTCTCAGGAATCAATTGAGGGAACCCCAGAATTCTCAGCCACGGGGGAGACAGGCTTTGGGGAGAAATGTTTAAGGCAAAAGCCCTCTGTCATTCAATGCTGCCACCAACTGGGTACCTGGGACAGGGGGATCTGTATGGACCTGTCTCCTCCAGATTCATTTTGGTGAGTGGTAGCTATTAAGAGTAATTTTTCTTTTTCTTTTTTTCTTTTTTGCTGCACCGATGGGATACAGAAGTTCCAGGGCCAGAGATCAAATCTGAGCTGCATCTGTGACCTACGCCACAGCTGCAGCAATGCTGGATCCTTAACCCACTGCATCCGGCCGGGGATCAAACTCACACCGCCAGAGATAACAAGGCATCCTTAACCCACCATGCCACAGCAGGAACTCTGAGAGTAATCTTTCTTATTGATTGCCCTATAGCTTCTCCCTGACTTTTCCCTTTTCCCCCATTCCTTATAGGATAAAATTAACACCTACCATTTACCGACTGCTACTTTATTCCAGGTACTGCTCTAAAGGCCTGATGTATTCTTTCTACTAATCCTTAAGCCATCTTACACTACTCCAGGGAAAAGAATTCTCACTATCCCCTTTTTATATAACGAGGAAACTGAGGCACACAGGGATTAGGTAACCTTATCTAAAGTTACACATTAAATTAGGTGCATATCTGGCATGTGAAAACCAGAAGTCTACCTCTAATGCCAGATACGAGGAGAAGAGCACAGGGGTGCTCTAGGGCTGTGGGATCCTGGGAGAATCAGTGGCAGAGACTCTGGAGCAGCAGGATTTGACAGCTGCCTGGGACCCCCACCGGAAAAGCAGAGAGAGACCTTAGCAACCCGTTGCCCAGGGAGCCTTGGATGCTCTCTGGCAGGGCTGCAGCGCGACAGCCCTGGGCGTGGGAAGCTCACCGGGCCATGAGCTTGTGCAGTTCCTGCTTGTGCTGCTGGTCCTCAGTGGCGATGGCGCGTTGGGCTTGCTGCTGCATGGTCTGAACAAAGTGCTGCATGTGCTGGAAGGCATCGATCTGCAGCAGGACAAAAGCACAGGGAGCCACTTGACATTTGGCCTAACTGCGGGGGAGGAAAAGAACCGTTGTCCATAGGCCAACCCCCTTCCCAACACAACACCCTAAAACACAGGGTGAGGACCCTGTGTGACAGAGGACCAGCACATGATGGTGAGAGATGGCTGGGCTTTGCAGGAAGATTCTTTATTCTTTCACCTCAAGTCTTAGCTCTTCTTGGCCAACAGTGATTACTAGTTCATAAGCCTTAGAAAAGCTACTTGCCCGACTACCTCAAACAACAATTCATATGAAGCAAACTGAAACAACTGCTTACTTCACTGTCCACATACTGTCCTAGGGGAATCGGGCTCATGGGGAATTGTTTCAGGCTAGCAAAACTACAGTGTTTGTTTAAAACACCGTGGTACCTGGGGCAGTTTTAAAAAATTTGATAGAGTTCCTGTTGTGGCGTAGCAGGTGAAGAACCTGACACAGTGTCTGTGAAGACGCGGGTTTGATCCCTGGTCTTGCTCAGTGGGTGAAGGATCTTGCATTGCTGTAAACTGCCGGAAAGGTCACAGATGTGGCTTGGATTCAGTGTTGCTGTGGCTCTGGCATAAGCCGGCAGCTGCGGCTCTGATTCAGCCCCTAGCCTGGGAACTTCCATATGCTGCAGATGAGGCCTTAAAAAGGAAAAAAAGAGGAGTTCCCGTCGTGGTGCAGTGGTTAACGAATCCGACTAGGAACCATGAGGTTGCGGGTTTGATCTCTGGCCTTGCTCAGTGGGTTAAGGATCTGGTGTTGCCGTGAGCTGTGGTGTAGCTTGCAGACACGGTTCAGATCCAGAGCGGCTGTGGCTCTGGTGTAGGCCAGTGGCTACAGCTCAGATTAGACCCCTAGCCTGGGACCCTCCATATGCTGTGGGAGCGGCTCAAGAAATGGCAAAAAGACAAAAAAAAAAAAAAAAAATCTGATTCTGGCATAAACCATAATGGAAAAGAATATGAAAAAGAATATATATATATATATATATATATATATATATATATATGTATAGCTGAATCACTTTGCCCTGTGTTAGAAATTAATAGTTTTAAATCAGCCATAAAATAGAGAAAAATGTAAAAATTAATAAAAAAAATTAAAAAACCCAAATAAGAACACAGAGACATGGTGAGGCTCCTTGCACACCCAAGGGGAATGGGGAGAAATACCAGCCAAGCAAACATTTAGTTGAATAAGGTGGCTTAGGAGCAAAATCTTCAGAGCATCATTAAGCAGTTATATCTCTTTACACTATGCTATTTCTATTTTTTTTTTTTTTTTGGCTGCACCCATGGCATGCAGAAGTTCCTGGGCCAGAGAGTAAACGTGCCACAGCAGCAACCTGAGCTGGTGCAGTGACAATGCTGGATCCCTAACCCACTGCGCCACAAGTGAACTTCATTTAATTGTTTTCTTTTAATTAGAAACATGACAGTGATGACAGCCCTGAAGGAAAATGAAACTCCTTGGCTTGGGGGCCAGGACTAACCTCGGACGCTTTTTTTTTTAAATGGCCTCACCGATGGCATATAGAAGTTCCCAGGTGAAGGACTGAATCCGACATTTTTTTTTTTCCTTTTTGGCTGAACCTGAAGTATGCTGAAGTTCCCAGGTTAAGTATCGAACCTGAGCCACAGTGGTGACAACATCTAGTCCTTAACCTATAGGCCACTAGGGAACTCCCAGATACTTTTAATATGTAAGGAATTAATTAAGTGGCATCAAGCAAGGGCTTAATCAGAGGCAGAACGATGGAACGGGCAATTTACCAGCACCTAATCCCTGTGTGAGGACAGGGCAGTCCCACAGAGGTTCTAACTGTTGACGGGATACCTATCTCTCTCAGGCGTCGGCCCTCCGAGCTCTACTCCTCGCCCCTGACTTTGAAAGACGAGCTACATTAGCTCTCGCACCTGGGACGGGATAAGGACTCTTTTAGCTTTTCTTCTATGGGAACTGCACTGACCAGACTCAAATCTGATTAAGAAGAGAAAAAAGAATACGGAAGGAGTCCTAAAACGATTAACCATGAGAAAGGTGGGTAACGACTCCGTGTGGTGAGCGTGTTCAGCAAGCTGGTGAGACCCAGCGAGGCATCCGGACACCAGGTGCTTTTCAGAGCCCATGGGCTGTGTCACTGACAGTCCAGACCAGAGTTTACACCCTCTTCAGGAGACTCAATTAGACACTGAACAAAAAATAAACTGCCAAGACTGGGTAGGCTGGGTTTTGTTTTGTTTTTTTGTCTTTTTAGGGCCGCACCTGCGGCATATGGAGGTGCCCAGGATAGGGGTCAAATCAGAGCTATAGTGCTGGCCTATACCACAGCCACAGCAATGCCAGATCCTCGACCCACTGAGAGAGGCCAAGGATCGAACCTGTGTCCTCATGCTGACTATTCAGATTCATTTCCACTGAGCCACAATGGGAACTCCTAGGCTGAGTGTTAGTTTGGGTTTGGAGCCCAGTATGAGGTTTAGTCCCTTTATTCGGCATGGGGGACTCTAATATCCTTCTGCTCTGGGGCATGGAGGCAACTTGTGTTTAAGTGACTGAAAATGTCCTACTTAAAAAAAAACATTCTGGGAGTTCCCGTTGTGGCTCAGCGGTTGACGGATCCGACTAGGAACCATGAGGTTGCCTTGCTCAGTGGGTTAAGGATCTGGCGTTGGATCCGGCGTTGCTGTGGTGTAGGTTGCAGACGGCTCGGATCCCGCGTTGCTGTGGCTCTGGTGTAGGCCGGTGGCTACGGCTCCTATTAGACCCCTAGCCTGGGAATCTCCATATGCCGCGGGAGCGGCCCTAGAAAAGGCAAAAAGACAAAACAAACAAACAAACAAAAATTCTGGAGTTCCTGTCATGGCTTTGTGGAAATGAACCTAACTAGATCTGCGAGGACTTGGGTTTGATCCCTGACCTTGCTCAGTGGGTTATGGATCTGGTGTTGCTGTGGCTGTGGTGCAGGCCAGCAGCTACAGCTCCAATTTGACCCCTAGACTGGGAAACTCCATATGCTGTAGGTACGGGCCTAAAAAGCAAAAAAAAAAAAAAAAAAAAAAAAAGACAAAACCCATCAAAAAAAACCAAACATTCTTTTCTTGGAGTTTCCTTGTGGCACAGCTGGTTAAGGATCTAGCATTGTCACTGCTATGGTGTGGGTTCTTTTTTTTTCCCTCTAGGGCCACGTATGTGGCATATGGAAACTCCCGCTAGGGGTCGAATGGGAGCTGCAGCTGCCCGCCCGTGCCAGTCACAGCAACACAGGATCCGAGCTGTGTCTGAAATCTACACCACAGCTCATGGCAATGCTGGATACTTAATCCCCTGAAAGAGGCCAGGGATTGAACTTGCATCCTTATGGGTACTAGTTGGGTTTGTTGCTGCTGAGCCACAATAGACACTCCTGTGGTGAGGGTTCAATCCCTGGCCCGAGAACTTCCATATGCCACAAGTGCAGCCAAAACAAACAAACAGAATTCTTTTCTCCGTCCACAGGAAGTGAAATGATTCTTTTTCTCTTACAGATGCAGGACCACCTGCTCGGAGGAGGGGCTTCTCTCAGGCCCCAAGTGTGCGCTGCACAGAGAACTCTGGATGCGGACGCCTGTGCGGTTCTCAGCTGAGCGAACTTTCACAGAAGGAACCAGCCTGTCTCTGCACCCTGTAAACTGTCTCCTCTAGAAAAACACCGGACATACACCTATTACTTGATGCCTTCCTGCACAACAAAGTCTGTTTTCCCCACTGCTTCCCATCTGCTTCAGGCAAGGCAAGAGTACAGCCTTATTGACACAGGAAGAAAGAAAAGGTCAGAGAAGTAAAGTGACTTGTTCAATAGCGCAGATATTATTAAGTGGTCAGTTTTCTTGGAGCAGCTCCTGAACTCTTATGTGGCATCTCCAGCTCTGGGCAGAGCACTTAATTTTAAGCAGGTTTCTAAATCTTTAATCCATGTGGTTTGATGGTCTCCGTCCGGAATTTGGGCTCCTAAGAAGAGGCCAACTCTGCGGAGAAGTCGGGCTGTGGTCCCCTATGTTGAAAGAAGCCATTCCTTGGTTGAGACATGAGCCAAAACACTGGTTCCGCCTGCCTTCGGCAAGCTACTCAAAGATTTGGAGGCTACGCATAGGAAGGAAAGCAGACTATATTCAGATCCAGCACCTTCTGTTTTTCTCATTTGCCTGGAGGAAGGTTAGGCTCTGAATCTGAAGTGCTCTGGCCTGGGAGGCTCACAGAGACTAAACAGAACACCCTCGCCACAACAACAAAAGAAAACCAGCCCCCACACCGCACGCTTGGAGAAGGACACCGGGCCACCACTTGTGATCACCCCAAAGACCCAGTGTCTGGACGCGGGTGGTGGCTCCCACCCTGGGTGGCCTCCAGAGGCACAGGGTCCACCACCCACAAAGGAGGTCAACTTCTAGACACGGTCCAAGGAGCTCCTGGGTACACCTGTGGCAGAGACAGAACGGCTACCTTCTCACAGCTTCCCCAGTGGCTGCTCAGCACTTCTTCCATCTTAGGGACACCGTGGGGACAATGCAGGGAGGGGAGGGCTGGGACTCCCTCCTGTTTGTAAGGAGGGTGATGGGGGAGCCAAAGCAGGGGCTGCTTTTACCTTGAGAGCCTGCGTTTTTGCTAACTATCACCATCATCGGGGGAGGTTGTTTGGGAAAAAAAAAAAAAAAAAAAAAAAAACTCCACTAGAAGCCACATCTATTTCCCAAGGACCTGTCTGTAAATAAAGTCAGAGGAATCCTCCCCTGGCTTCAAGATGACTTTCCCTACCGGTTTCAGCATCAC
This sequence comes from Sus scrofa, assembly GCF_054392235.1. Classification (NCBI taxonomy): domain Eukaryota; kingdom Metazoa; phylum Chordata; class Mammalia; order Artiodactyla; family Suidae; genus Sus; species Sus scrofa. The sequence continues at coordinate 75,845,762 of NC_139388.1, forward strand.
GCTCTGGGTGTTGCTGCTTTTGAATTAGAAGCTGATGATAGGTGGGGAGACAAGGAGTCTGAAAAACCAAGTGGGTCTTTGGCAAGTTCTGGTCTGTGTTTTCACAAATCTGCTGTTTTTTCGGGGTATTTCTCCTAGGGGTAAACCCCCCTCCCTCGCCAGAAATTGTGCTTTTCCCCCGTATTTCAGCACATTCTAGCTGCGAACAATTCGAGCTGGGATTACACCCCTCGGTTTGATCAGCGGTACACGTGCATTTCCTCACACAGGATGCACGTTGTGCAACGGCGCCCAGCAGCCTCCCGACGGGAGCGGCGGCCGACATGGTGCTCGGGGGGCTGCTGCCCGGGGCCGAGCGGCAGCCGGGTCCCCGGCCGGGTGGGGCACGGACCTTGCGGGCGCTCTTCCACATGTTCTTCATGTAGGCGTAGGTCACCTGGGGGTGGCCTGTGGGCAGAGGGTGGTCGAGCTGCCGAGACGGATCCACTCCCAGGAGCAGCACCAAGGTCTTGTGAGCAAGAGCCTTCAAGACAAGAGAGGACACGGGTTCCACACCGAACTGGCCCGGGAGCACTGGGAGCACTGCTCGCTCGCTCCCTCCCCTCTCGGGCCCAGCCCCCGGCCCACCCGTGTGTGTGTGGGGGGGGGGGGGGGGAGGCACTCACCAGCCTGCCGCTCTTGCCGCACAGGCTCGCGTACTTGAGCCATGTCCTCATGTCCTCGTGAGGGCTGACCACGAGCGAGCGCACCATGAGGATCCTCTGCCAGTCCTCCACGATCCGCTGGCAGCCCTGGGATGTGCAGGGCAAGCATCAGACGGGCCCGCTGAGATGGCACCCCCCCTCCCGCCCGGCAGTGAGACCCACCCTGAAACAAGAGATTCCTTTTTTTTTTTAAAAGCTTTTTTTTTTTTTTTTGTCTTTTTGCCTTTTCTAGGGCCACTCCTGCGGCACATGGAGGTTCCCAGGCTAGGGGTCGAATAAGAGCTGTAGCCGCTAGCCTACGCCAGAGCCACAGCAACGTGGGATCCGAGCTGCGTCTGTGACCTACACCACAGCTCACGGCAATGCCAGATCCTTAAACCCCTGAGCGAGGCCAGGGATCAAACCCACAACCTCATGGTTCCTAGTCGGATTCGTTAACCACTGCGCCACGACGGGAACTCCAGAGATTCCTTTTCAGAATCTCCTCTTTCTCAATGGAAGGGTATTGTGAGTGCAACGCCTCTTGGGAGCTTCTCAAAATTCAAGAAGCAGTAGAGTAAGGACTCTGGAGCCCGAATCCTGGCCCAGCCACTGACTCTGCGACTCTGGACAAGTTATCCAACCTCTCTGTGACTAATCTGTAAGATGAGATAAAAAATAGTATCACCTTGGAGTCCCCATTGTGGCTCAGCGGTAACGAACCCGACTAGGATCCTTGAGGACACGGGTTTGATCCCTGGCCTTGCTCAGTGGGTTAAGGATCCAGCATTCCTGTGAACTGTGGTGTAGGTTGCAGACGTGGCTCGGATCTGGCATTGCTGTGGCTGTGGTGTAGGCTGGTGGCTACAGCTCTGATTCAACCCTGAGCCTGGGAACCTCTATGTACCATGGGTACGGCCCTAAAAAGAGAGACGGAAAAAAAAAAAAAAATGCATACAGAAGGGGAAGGGCCTCATTCCTTCACCCACATCAAAATTTTTTTTTTTTTTTTTTTTTTTTTTTTTTTTTACGGCTGCAACGTGTGGCATACGGAAATTCCCGGGCTAAGGGTTGAATCGGAGCTGCAGCTGCAGGCCCATGCTGTAGCTTGTGGCAACACGGGATTCTTAGCTCACTGAACAAGGCCAGGGATTGTACCTGCATCCTCAAAGACACTATGTCAGGTTCTTGAACCACTGAGCTACAACAGGAACTCGCTAATGCATGTAAGTTTTTAAAAATTAATAAGAGAGTGACTTGGAGTTTCTTGGTGGCTCAGTGGATTAAGGATCTGGCATTGTCCCTGCAGCAGCTTGGGTGGATGTTATGGTGTGGGTTTAAATCCCAGGCCGGGAGAAAAAAAGAGTGAATCAATCATTTTCAAAGCGGAAATCTAATTTTACATCAAGAGATCGTTGAGAGCAGGGTGGGCCTTTCCTCCTCCACCTTCCTGAGCAGTCAGACTCAGAGACAACACAGCAGGGAGAAAGGTTCTGAGATCCATCCCTCCATCAGTGATTTCCAAACAAGCAGCCCTCCATGGAGACAAGTCTAAAAGACTAGCAACGGTGGTTGCAGGCTTTTAAACATGACAGGACGCAGTCTGAGCCGGAATAAAGAACCCAGAGCAAGAAAAGACCCGATGCAAGTAAGGCTGACCTCTCAAACCACCCCGCAGGGGACGCTGGCTGGGTTGTTCGATTCGGCTGAGACGGCAGTCTTCCAGCCGCGGGCAGTGGGTTGAGTGTTTTGACAGCAAGCCAGCCCCAAGAGCCAAATCTCTACCACAAAGTTAACGCTGCGTATTTAGGCCTTGGACCGTAATTTTTCATCCCCTTCAGTGTGACAGTGGTGATTTGGACAGTTAGAAAAACAGAAAAAAGTACACTGAGGGATTGTTTTGGTGGCTTCTCATCATCTGCTAGTTTTTTCCAGATGCTGAAATCGTTTGGCCCCTGTAAACCAGAAAGCACCTTGCTGTCTCAGGATGGGAAAGTCACGAAGGCTTCAGATGATGAGGGTATCCTGGACACGGTAAAGTCAAACACGGGTCTTTCTGTTCTGAGACTCCTTTGATCCGCCCCCTTCCCAGTCTCTATCTGGACAAAGTCCCACGTGTAAGAATGGCAGGAGATCCATCAGGTGCCTGACTTGGAAATCTTCACTCCACTACAAGCACTTAAAAAACCAGGGTGTGGACCCATTCAGCGGGCAATGCTGGCCTTGTGGAATTCTTTTCTGGTGTCCAGTAGACAAATTTCCATCAAAACATTCACTGGGCATTTCAGAATTGCTAATAAAACATGGGAAGGAACTGCATGTGCTCACTTCAGAGCATAAACGACTATATTCTTAGGCGATCCTTTGCCCTGCACTGTTTCTTTCCAGAGGAATGTGCCTGGAACTTTGTAGATAGGAATGCAACTTAGAGTCAAAAGGCTGTCACAGCCTACTGCAAGGCTGGAAGCACAAACCTCTGGTCGGGGGATAGAATTTGGAATTGAGTGGGAACAAGAGGAAACAGCTTAGAATTGAGAAGGCTGATTATGACAAGCAGGGGGACAAATGAAGCCATTGTCAACGAACCCCCCCAACTCCAGGAACGGGAGAACAGTCCTTTCCAAGAACACTTAAGACTCCTGACTCCCAGATCTGGAATTGACAGCTCCTCATGCTAAAATGATCAGAATGTACAATGAAAATACTGATGAAGGATCTGGAAAAGTTTCTCGATGAGGAGAAACTTCAGTGGGAAAAAAGTTGGCATAGAGACTCTGGGATGACTGTGACCCGAGGAACTGCCTATAAACGGCAGGGGTTGGTAAATGAAAACATCCAGCGGCCCCCCTTAAAGGGCTGGACGCAGGTGGCCAGCAAGTGCCTTGAGGGCTGTGGTTCTCGGCATCGGCCACATCCTGGAACTGTCTGGGCAGGCTGAAAAGATACGGATCCGGGTCTATCCCCAGAAATTTTGTTTATTTGGTCTGGGAAGTAGCCTGGGTATCTGGATTTTAAAAATCTCCCCAAGTCCCTCTATTGTGTAGCTAAAGTTGAGAACCACTGCTTTTGAGGTCAAGATTCCCAGCTGGCTGGCCATAATGTCACTTACTAAAGACATTTTCTTTCTTTCTTTTTTATTTATTTAAAAAATTTTTTTTTTGGCCTTTCTAGGGCCGCTCCCTTGGCATATGGAGGTTCCCAGGCTAGGGGATCTAATAGGAGCTGTAGCTGCCAGCCTACGCCAGAGCCACAGCAACGCGGGATCCAAGCTGCATCTGTGACCTACACCACAGCTCACGGCAACGCCGTATCCTTAACCCACTGAGCAAGGCCAGGGATCGAACCCGCAACCTCATGGTTCCTAGTCGGATTCGTTCACCACTGCACCACAACAGGAACTCCTAAAGACATTTTCTTTTAGGCCTAAAGAAGGGTGAAAGGTGGCTCGGAAAGCGGTAATCTTGCACAGCTGAAGGCTCGGGTGAGAAGCCTTTGGATGTTCTGCTTCGAATGCAGATGAGCCTCTGTGGAGGCCGGAAGCGTACCCTGAGCAGTGGAAGGAAGGCGGGTACTAACCAGGGCTCTGCCGAGCTCACCTGCAGTCTCTCCCACCAGATCTGGCGGATGATCTCTCGTCGCTCGGGGACAAGTTTGTACTGGATAACCTCCTCCAGCTCGGAGAGCATGTGGCAGGAGACCATGGCCTGATGGAAGCAAAGCACATTCCAACTTAATACCCACAGCACGAACAAGCCCAGAGCCAGGCTTCATTTCAATCACTCCTTCTGGTCCCCAGGCACGCTCTCGGCAGCCTGGGTGTCCCCTCGAGCCCACTCTGAAAAAAGACTGGAAGCGCGCCTCCAGCCTGGCCCGGCCCAGTGCGAGCGGCCCACACTCACCCCGTAGGCCCGGCTGTAGCTCTCTCCTGCCATCGCAGTCAGCTCGGCGTCCAGCAGGTCCCGGGCTTTGTCGATGCACTAGAAGAGAAAAAGAGAAGCCTTGGAATTGAGCTGTGGACCTGGGGGCAGGGGCGAGGGAGGGAGGGAAGTGACTTTCGGGCTTCACAGGCAGCTGCAGATGTTGCCCACCCTGCTTAAATCCCAGTGAGGAAGAGAAGGTTCGTCGAAGAAGGGGAGAAACCTTTTCCCAGACCTGAAAGGCTCAAGAAGAGCATTCTGGAACTTCTCAGAAAGGACAGTGGTGCATAGCAGCCAGAAGCCTAACACCTTAGATCCTGGGTTAACGGAGGAAGGAAACGTGTGCTTAGAAATGACGGCCGGGCCGGCGGCGCAAGGACAGCCGTGGATCCACCTTCCTCATCCCCTCGCGAGGCAGGCTGGTGACAACGGACCATGCGGACCCTCAGATGGCCCAGCTGGCCCCCTCCGGCTTTCAAGCACCTCGTCCTCATGAAGGAGCACCTCTGAGACTGGCAGAGGGACACTCCAAGAGTGGCAGCCTCTGCAACTGTGATGCGAATGGCCCAGGGCTCGGTTCTTGTCGTGTAAATCAGAGCGCGGGGCCCACGGGACTGCAGCTTGTCTGCTCTGCTTCATCGATGGAAACCCCACCTGCGCAGCTTTTCCTTTTCATTCAGCTCTTAAGGCTGATGAACCACGTCCCCGTCCCATCGTGCTCCGGGCCCTTAGCCAAGCCCCTCGCCCAAGACAGGCTGGTGCCTGACAAGGTGGACGTGATGACCTCCTTATTTTAGTCTGCAAGTTAGCACAGGGCTTCCAAACAAAGTGCAAGCTGGCCTAGAAGGTAACAGCGTGGGACACGCCCGCACAGCCAGAACCTCGGGACTGATTCTGTGGCGGAGCGGGGACCGCGGCCCTCTGAATCCTCCTTTGGGGAGACAGCTTCTCTCTGCTACAAGGACTGCGAAAGCAAGACGGTAGGGATGAGGCAAGGCTATCCCAAAAGCCCACTCCAAAAGCCATCTAGATGCGAGCCTCCAGAAGACACTTGTCCCTCTCAGAGAAGAAAGCGGCCCTGACTGATGTATGGGGAGTCACAATTCTGAGTCTTCTGCTCCAAGGCCAGTCTAACGAGCTCACAGAGCCACGCACTGGCTGCTGAGCTACAACAGCCTATTCACACCGGTCCTGGCACCTGGGAGCTGACAGGGCTCGCGGGGTTACCTTTTCTTTGTTAGATGGTCGGGTACACATAGGTTTTTACCTGTTGGGCCAAGGAGAAGAGGTCCTGATGCAGGGCCAGCACGGCTCTATAAAACGCCCCATCGTGGGTGTCCCGAGGGATCATACAGGTGTACTCCTCCATGCTGTCCCACTGACCTGCACACACGCACACACGCACATACACACATGCACACACACACACACGCACAGAGAGAGAGAGAGAAAAGCAGGAGAGCGGTCAGCATGCGGGCTAAAGTCAGCAGCTCAAAGAGACCTGTGCTTAGCTTGGGGTTCAGGTAAGACGAACCTGAGCCTGAGGCATCGGAGTCCTGCAGAGACCCTCTATGCTCTGTGAGGCCCAACAAGCCATCTAACAAAGCCCTATCTGTCTCCCCAACACAGGCCTCCCCAGCTGCCCCAAGGAACACCAGGAAAGGTGGCAGAAGGCATGTGTGCCAGGCCATGAGTCAGAAGGGTGTGAGGCAGCACGTCGCTGACCTAGAGAACTCGCCCAGGGTTCTCTAGATGGAATGGAGGGGCTTTCTCCCCCTCAGTGGAGCATCTCACAGTTCAGTGTATCTTGGAAGTTACATTTCCCCCTAAACAACTTAAAATGGCCATTATCCACAGGGAACAGGATGAGACAAACAGTCTGCTCGCCTCGCTCTGGCAGTACCTTTGCCTCGGGAGGGAGGAGGTAAATATTTAAGTGGCTCTGTTAGAAGAGAAAGGTGGGCCGGGTCATAGCACAGTGGTCTCCCGTGGCGGCAGGCTGAGGAGACAGCGGCATCTGGGAAAAGAGGTTCTCTTTCCTTTTGTTTTTTGTCTTTTCCAGGGCCACTCCCGCAGCATATGGAGGTTCCCAGGCTAGGAGTTTAATCAGAGCTGTAGCTGCTGGCCTACGCCACAGCCACAGCAAGGCCAGATCGGAGCCACATCTGTGACCTACATCATAGTTCACAGCAATGCCGGATCCATAACCCACTGAGCGAGGCCAGGGATCGAACTCGCAACTTCACGGTTCCTAGTCAGATTCATTAACCACTAAGCCATGACGGGAACTGAGAGGTTCTCTTTCCCTGGTGGGGTGAGTAGGTATCAAGGGCCAGGCTTCCCAAGACCATCGGCAGAAAGGATACCAGCCTTATGAGCTGCAAACTGCAGGGCCGCCAATTTTATAAGCCCTTTTCCTGCCTTTCGGGCCAGACCACCAATCCATCCATTCTCTCTACCTCTGGGCAAAAGCAAGGAACAGATGACGACTCCTCAGGAAGCAATTTGCTTTTGAAAAATGTTCTGGATCCAGCTCAGCGCTTAGGGACAGGAAGGACACAAACTCAGAGGCTCCAGAGGGTCCGGTGGGGGTGGGCTTACGTAATGGCCTCCGGGCTCCGCAGGTGCCGCTTTCACCCGGGACAACCCTGCCACCCCCCGCCCAGGACGTCTCGGGAACAGACACTGGTAATCTGCGCGGGAAGTGTCTGTTTAAACCCTTGGGGAGTGGGAGGACAGGGCCAGTGCTGGACGGCAAGGAAGGGAGCAGAGCAAACAAATGCGCCAAGAGGTCTGTAATTACTGGACAAGGTGCCGGGCTTGCGGGGCTTTGTTATGCTCCTCTCTTTGCTTTTATATTTGTTGGGAATATTCTGTTGAGGGAAAAAAGAAGACAGCTGTCTCTTCACTTTATTCCCGCTTGGGATAAAGACACATTGGTGGAGGGCCCGCGAGCACGCTGGATCCCAAGGCAGACTGAAAAATGCAAAGCAGAACGAGGGGGAAAGGCCAGCGGGGATGGAGCCAGAATCCCCCTTCACTGAGGGTCTCAGATGTGAGGCCCGCTCACCGTTCTCCTCGGCTCCCTGTCAAGAGCCCCTTCTACCCACGTCTAACACGCCAGTCCAGATCCTGAGGCAGAAAGGACAGGCGGAAGAGGCACAAGTGGGCGTGAACGGCTTATGCATCCACAGACCAGCCCTCTGCCTGCAGGTCCCTGGCCTCACGGCGCTCCCTGAGCGGGGTACCCCTGAGGGAGCCTTACCGAGACCCCAGGCAGCCGCAGCAGCCATCCGGGCCATCTTGGCTTGGGTTTCGTCATTCACCAGGGTCCACTTCTCACAGCACTGCTGGTGCAGCTGCCCCCTGGAGGAAAAGGATTACACGGTGCGGTTGCCCGAATTCACAGCCACGGCCTGCCCACCTCTCTCTCTGGCCCCTTGGTTAGCTGGGGGACTGGACGACAGGGGCCTGATGTGGACTGGGAGCCTTTCAAGGAAGAGTGCTTTTGACTGGGTGATGCAACCGAGAGTGCCCGGCAAGCTTTGTTTCTGTGGCTTGGGCGCCCCTAGTTTGTCTGAGAGTGAGTTTACCAAAGCCTGGGACGGCGCCCGGCTCCACGGGATGTGAAATGCCCTGAACACCTGGCCCCCTTCATACATATTAAATAACTTCCCTCCTCTATGCCAGGGAGCTCTGGGCTCTTTCCTTTGGCAGGCCCACAGAGAAAGCCATCGGAAGAGACACATCTGGACAGTCACTGCGGGCTCAAAGCTATGGGGACAACCGGCTCTTCAAAGTATCATCCACGTGGCTGCCGATCTGAACTGAAACCCAAATGAAACCCATCTGCGCAGAGGGAAGAAGGCCCTGCAGTGGTCATGGCGACCCGACGTCCGGATGCCGCTTCCTCTCGGGACACTGCACAGCTGCCGCGCGTGTGGCCATGACCATGAGACGCTGAGAGATGAATGGGGCTCAACAGACTCTGGCAGACAGACAGGAAGCCCCGGAGAAGAGACATCCTGATGGCTGTGAAAACGGCTGCCCTCCCTCCCCTGCTGCACTTCGTAGGGAGAGGAGACACACTCTGCTACTGTGCAAACGCCAGCCCCTGCCTTCACGAAGGCTTCGAGACTTAGCCGGGAGACTCCTTAACCTTTCCTGCTTTCTGAACGCGATGCCACGGGATGTTTTAGCTTTTGGTATTGGGAGTGGAATCAAGAGAAGGTCCAAGTTCCAAGTGGCCCAGCTCAGAAGCCTCGTGGGACGTGAGCTGCACGGCACTTGAAGGTGACCTGCACGGCACTTGAAGGTGACCTGGGGGGCGGGGGGGGGATGAAGATGCTGAAGTCTCTCACTGCAGGAGGGATCTGGGCTGCACTCCCTGAGAATCTGACTGGTGACCACACCTAGGCGGACTGCTCGGGGCCCTTACCCAGCATCCGACATGGCAGTCATTACCTTTCACTGTCTCTCTGGCACCCAATCAAGAAAGCCAGGGTCACAAGCCCTCGAGCTCTATCCACAGCCAAGAGAATAAAGAGGAAGAGGAAGCGGGCAGCCATCCCGCCCTATGCACGTACTGAAGCTCAGTGAGAGAAGCTGGATGAACCACAGGGCTGGTTTCCTGGAACCTTCACTACTGGCTCCTGTCCAGAGGGCAGCGCAGAGCAGTGGCTCTCGAGTTGTCATTTGCATCACAGTCCCCTGGAGGCTCCATCACACAGACCTTGGGGCCACACCCAGAGGTCTGAACTGGGCTCTGAACTGGGCCTTTCTAACAGGTTTCGGGGTGACACTGACACAGGGTCCAGGGGCCACAGTGTGAGAACCTCTGGCTCAGAGCATAAAGCAGCTCCTCTGGGCAGCACATTTTTGTGGGGGTCCCGCCTGGAGGTAGGGGAAAGGCGACATGACCTCCTATGTCCCGTCCAACTCCAGAGTGCAAACTGGAGCAATCTCTACTGTTCTGCCAGGACCACTCATTTCTGCGCTGCGGGTCGGGAATCTAGTTTTGCTTTTCATCTTGAGGCAGGGAGCAAGTTCAGAACAAAACGCCATGAACCGTTACCTCCAGTGAGAAAGCAGAGAGCAGTGCAGGGGCAGCAGCCTGGAAAGGCAGCCCTGACAGTGGACACAGGCGCCACCTTCAAGCCGTGGCTGTGTCAACAGCTATCAGAACCTGGTCGGTACACGCAGAGGTATGGCTCCGCTCCCACAAAGATGTGTTACAAAGACGAACACAGAACATACTGAGCCCTAACTCTCAAAGGCAGGGGAGAGGACAAAATCCCTTAATCAAATCAAAACAATCAATAACAAAATCAAAGCAATAACAAATGTGACGCTGTCTGTGGGACCAACACGAGGGTGTTTTGTGACGCTGCTCCCTGACACCAGGGAGGGCTGGGGAAGGGTCTGCCCTCCAAGACTGGGACTTTCTCACCTCGGGGGCAGCAAAAAGCTTGGGGACTGTTCTTTGATTTGTCCTTGACTGTCCTTGGCTATCTATGATCTCACTCAAGGAGGAGTCTGTTCTCAGGACCCAGAGGCTGCAGGGAACCGCGTGGGAGGCTGCGGCTGTGGCTGAGTGCGTCCTGGGGCTGGGGCCGGCTGTCTCTCTCGGAGTTAGCTTCCTGGAGGCGGTGAGCACAGGGAAAGATGCAGGGGCTCAGCTCACTGGGAACCCTGGACCATTCCTGACGCCACCTCTAGTAAACTTCTGCCTCAGGCATGTTCAGGATATTCACTCAAAGCAAAAGCAATTTTAAAATTGTGCTCTAAATAGAACTGACTGAATACAGCATATAAAAAAACCTGCATATGATCAGGAGAATTCTGCTTCTTTCTCTCTTTTGAAAACCTCGTTTAGTCTGCTGCTTTCTTACACTCCTTGGTCAGCACCACGAGCCACTTACACTTTATAGGTGATTATGGAACTGGAGTAACTCCAAGAGCTCAGAGGGGACGCCACTGGGTGCTGCAACGTCAGGAGACCCCAGTCCCTCGGCTCCTGGGGGACCTCTGGGGGTCGGGGGGGCAGGCTGTCGGCTTCTAGGAGCCTCAGCTTCCTGTCACACAGCGGATTAGGCCAGGTCGCATCTGAAGTCTCTCCTAACACATCCAAGCCTTCCCCACTTAACCCACCTAAGGACAGGCTGTCTCCAATTACGAAAGGGGCCAGGGCAGGAAAGGTTCAAGGAGGAAGAAACAGTTCAGGTGGACCTGGAACGATGCAAAGAATTTTAAAAGCAGAAGAAGAAGTGGGCAATTCAGGACACCCACCGAAGGAAAGATGCAGAGAAAAATAATTCTGTGGGGTTTGGAGAGGAGCAAATAATTTGACCAGAGCTCAGCTTATAGGCAGACTTCTCTGAGAAATGGGCTGAGGACATGGGCTGGAGTCACCACATGAAAGGCTGGGACATTTACATGCAAATCCCACAGTAATGGGGAGACACTAGCGTTTTGGGAATCAATCAGGGTTGAATTTCAAGGATGTTACACTTTGCTTTTTAAATATTCCTCTTAATCACATACAGTTGTATGACCATTAATCTGAAAATAGAGAAAAGCCTGTTTTGGAAATAATGTGGCTAATCTTAACACACTTTCCTTTGCTTTAGATCACTACAGACTGACAGGGCTTTCTACCATGATGGAAACCTCTGGTTGTCTGCACTGCTCTGTGTGGTGGCCACTAGCCACATGCAGCGACTGAGTACTTGAAATGAGGTTTGTGCAACCGAATTATTAACTGTACTTAATTCTGAAAGAGCCACACATGGCTAGCGGCTACCACACTGGATAGAGCCGTTCCAGATACCTTTTGGACATAAATAATAACACCTGAATCTCCCTAATGATGGTTAAATCAGACAAACCAATTTCAAATAATTTTAGACTATTATCTATCTATCTATCTATGTGATCCAATGCCTAAGCTAAATTCACTGACATTAAATTTTCATTTCAATTACAACATCTTCCTTCTTGGGAATAGAGTAATAATTTCTTTTCTTTCCTTTTTTTTTTTTTTTGCCTTTTTAGGGCCACACCCGAGGCATATGGAGGTTCCCAAGGCTAGGGGTCTAGAGCTGCAGCTGCTGTCCAACACCACAGCCATTTATTAAAAAAAAAAAAAAAAAAAAAAAAAAATTGCACTCGATGCTAGAAAACAGAATGGGGGAGTTGTGGCTTAGTGGGGAAAGAACCCGACTAGGATCCATGAAGATGCGGGTTTGATCCCTGGCCTTGCTCGGTGAGTTAAGGATCTGGCATTGCTGTGAGCTACAGTGCAGGTCACTGATGCAGCTCAGATCCCACACTGCTGTGGCTGTGGCTGTGGCTGGCAGCTGCAGCTCTGATTCAGCCCCTAGCCCAGGAACTTCCATATGCCACGAGTGTAACCCCCACCCCACCCCCCAAAAAAAGAAAAAAAGAAAGAAAAAGAAAACAGAATGGGGACCATTCTTCCATCAACACCCCCCAAAAACTCCCCAGACGAGACCCAGGCGAGTGCTGTCACTCAGGCATTGCTGTCGCTTCTACCTGGGATACCCCCTCCTCTCCCGATTCCCCTTCCCTGTCCCCTCCCCTCAGCCTTCCTCCAGGGTCAACTGCAAGACCATCCCGCTCCCTCCTTGGGCCTTTCAGGGCCGTCTGCTCAGATGCTGTCCCGCAGGCTCAGTAACTGCCTGCGATGTGCTGCTCTCATCAGCCTCACAATGGAGGAGGCCTTGCTTTCTGTGTCTTTTTAATCTCTGGAGCCTGGCTTAGTGCTGAGCACGTAGCAAGCACTCAGTAAAGATGCAGTCATCTGTCCTTTCCTAAAATCATTAGCAAGAGGTGACAAAGCAAAGGAAAAAAAGGACCCGGGCTGCAGAGTAAGAGACGAGGTCTTCCTCAGTCAGCCAAGGTCAAGAGGCAGAGGGAAGAGGGTGGATCCCAGAGCACAGCACGGCTGTCCTGTCCTGGAGCGTTACAGAGTTTAAGTTTAAAAAAAAAGAGAGAGAAAGAGAGATTTTCTATGTAGCACTGAGAACTGAGAGAGAAAAACACTAAGTGACAGACGACTCCTGGGAAAACACCAAGTGAAACAAAAGTGAGAGTCCTCGGCAAGAGCCCCGCTTGGGAGCGTCTTTCGAATGCAGAGATCAGAGAGATGAGGCCTCCGGGGGCCCCTCGGCCATCGCGGGGCCATCTCGGGGCCGCAGCTCACCATTCCCCCAAGGCCTCGAGGCAGCGCATGCGGCCCAGCATCAGCTCCGGGTCGTCCTTGTTGGTGTCCATCTTCTTGTCATAGGCCACCAGGGCATCCTCCCACTCATGCAGTTTCTCGTACCAGGTAGCCTGGATCTCCTGCCAAACGGAGAGAGGAGTGTCGTGAGGCAGAGAACACAGGGTGCGTGTCAGAACCCAAATCCTCGCTCTCCTGCGTGTGCGGTGTGGGTGAAATTTCACCCTTCACGGCGTGACTGCAAGAACTCGGGAACATCAGGAGGTACGTCTGGTGACAGTGGGAGTGCTGGTTCCTTGGCGCAGGTGACAGAATGACCCTGGGATAATCTGAGAGCCGATGTCCGGCCGTGCTGTCCCCCAGGATGTGGTGGGGCCGGGACAGTGGAAATCATCGGGGACAGGAGGCAGCCGACCTGAGCTCCCTTCGTGACGCCGAGGCCTCGGGCTGCTGGAGTGGGACGGTGGGCCTCGGGGCCCGGATGGTAGCTGCTGTCCTGGTGAGGCCAGGCACGTCTACACTTTTGCAGGAGGAAAACAACTCACTTTGTAAAAGCTCTTGATTCTCTGCATTTCCTAATGCATTTTTAAACTTTCAGGAAATAATAATTTAAAATACAATATAAAATTACCACTTAAAATTCTTTGGAAAAACCTTCCTCCCTCTCCTAGACTCTCCCATCCAATGTTCCCGCCTGCTTAGCGCCTGGCAGCTTTACCAGCGGCAGGGGCCAAAGGATGGATTCCATTACCCGGCAGGCAGATGGCGTGCCACGCCGGCATTCAGGGTCGGCCACGTGAGCGAGAGAGGCTGCAGCCTGGAGGCTGCAGACCAGGGCCCTCTGCGTGGCCTGGGGCCTGTTTTATGGCTCCGTCTGCCCTCCATCTGCCTCCACCTCGGTCTGTCTTCTGGGCGTCCTCATTACCAGCTTGGTAAATGGCGATTTCTCTACCAGGCCAGGGGAGCGGCTCTCCAGGGATCTCTTTACCAGAAACACGATTCTGCAGTGGAACATGTATGATATAACACAGGGCCCACCTTAGCTTTCGCCATCACCCTCCTTCTCCTTTAAATGAAACTGCTGTCTGAGCAGCACATACACTCCAGCTCCTCTGCTAAGCTCTCTGAAAGGGCCTTTTCTTCTTGAACCTCTGTAAGGAGGTCATCTCAGTTTTAACTCGTGCCTACTTCCCCTCGCTTGTTTTCAGCAGAGCTGGTCCCCTCTGCTGTCCTAGCTCTGCTGCCCCAACAGCTCTTTCCTGGATGTCTGTGCATGGGGCGGGGGGCGGGGGGCAGTGAAAGCACCTAACCTTCATTCTCCGAGCTCCCTTAGAACCGGGCCTCTACTAGGCCTAAATATGAAAGAGAAAATTTAGAGAGGAAAGAGGGACTGCAAAGCCTATAAAATTTAGCACTCTGAAATTACAAAGTGTCACTGGTAAGCTTCCCATTTTGAATTTCCATACCGAGTGCAAAAGAAGAAAAGGCCCGTGACTCACGCACGGCACACACTCAGTACGACCTAGCAGAAAGTAGAGGCAGCGGCATATGGAGCAGGTCAGGTAGGGGCCAGGATATTGTGAATTGCAATAGACTGCAGAAACTATAAGGCTGAAGCAATGAATCACACAAAACTCTAATGAGATTGCTGTTACATAAATTGTGCTGAGAAAGCGCAGGCTCTGCCAAGAGAAAGCAAACCGTTGTCAGGCTTAATATGATTCAGCTACCGAAATATAACAGAAAATCCACCCTGGGTTTAGCAATAATCCTGGAGCTAATGGTCATCTTTAGAACCTGGAGACGAGGGAACTTTTCATTGAAGGTTGGCACTCTGGGCCACTGGGGACAAAATCACCTGAATACCAGATGTTTGTGGAAGCCTTGTTTCAATTACTATGGTCTAAGCTCCATGGCTATCAGAGGACAGGCCATCTCTGTCTGCTGGACTCCATTAAGTGCCCTCTCTGCTGACTTTCTTCCCGCTGGAAGCGAGGGTTGTGATAAAGGCGGACGGGACACAGTCCTTTCCGCTTTGCCATCTGGAGATGCTTTCTTAGTCTAGTTACAGATATGTGCTCAAGGAGGTCCCGTCGTGGCTCAGTGGTTAACGAATCCGACTAGGAACCATGAGGTTGCAGGTTCGATCCCTGGCCTTGCTCAGTGGGTTAAGGATCCGGCATTGCTGTGAGCTGTGGTGTAGGTTGCAGACGTGGCACGCGGATCCCGCGTTGCTGTGGCTGTGGTGTAGGCCGGCCGGCTACAGCTCCAATTGGACCCCTAGCCTGGGAACCTCCATATGCCACGGGAGTGGCCCTAGAAAAGGCAGAAAGACAAAACACAAACAAACAAACAAAAAAAACAAAAACCAAACAGATACGTGCTCAAGGCAGCAAAATCTTCCCGTAAAGGTTTTAGTCCAGTTTACTAATCAGCCCTCGTGTGAAGCAAAAGCCTGTGAAGCAGTCAATTTCCTTGACTCTACCACACTGGGCTCCTGATTAAGGCAAACCCAAGTGAGTGACCTACGAGACTAATAAAGGCTCCTCATCCAATATATGGACTCAGAACTTCCTGACCTTCCAGGAAGTCAGTGCTAAGCTGATTAAGTCCATGCTTTATATATGGCTAGGAGGTTAACAAAGCACCCTTCCAGGACCACAGAGAGTAACGGAAACACTTTTCATATTGGCAGGGCAAAGATGGCAGGGGAGAAGCAGCTATGTAAGCAATAATGAAATGGAACAATCCCTCGCTAAGAGGTATAAATTACGGCATATTTTTTCTGGAGAATTGGCCGTGGCTGCTTCTGAGGTCTGTACGGAGCCTTAATGACAGGCCAGCGGCAACACTGACTGTCACAGGCGAGGCAAAGATGATCTGGTCGGGGTTAAACACGGACTCTGACACCAGACTGTCTCGGTCCAGCCATTTCTTCCCCGTGTCCGCTCAGGTAAGGCTATCACCCAGTGGGACCATCATCTCCTTGTCTGTAAAGCAGGGCAACAGCAGGACCTATTCGTAGGGCTGCTGTGAGCACTGAGTGAGATGAAAGGGAGAAAGTGCACAGCGAGGGGCTGCGTGCAGGCCGAGAGGCTGATGAAACCAGCATAGAGCCTGGCCACCATCTCTGTCCGGCTCGATTATACTCC
Source organism: Sus scrofa (assembly GCF_054392235.1). Lineage (NCBI taxonomy): Eukaryota > Metazoa > Chordata > Mammalia > Artiodactyla > Suidae > Sus > Sus scrofa. The sequence continues at coordinate 75,861,756 of NC_139388.1, forward strand.
ACGCAGCCACTGCCGCCTTCAACCTCAAGATGCAGGGAAGCTGGCATTGGACTATTAACAATTGGAGGAAAACCAGAAAAGGCAAGTAATTTTCTTTTCTTTTTTTTTGCTTTTTAGGGCCACACCCGCGGCATATGGAGTTCCCATGCTAGGGGTCCAATCGGAGCTACAGCTGCCAGCCTACACCACAGTTCACGGCAATGCCAGACCCTTAACCCACTGAGCAAGGCCAGGGATTGAACCTGTGTCCTCATGGATGCTAGTCAGATTTGTTAACTACTGAGCCACGACGGGAACTCCAAGTAACTTTCTTAAGGTCGTGGGCAAGCGCTCCCCCAGCCAGGTGGCTACTACCTCTTGCTTTTCTAGAAGGAACGAGGCACTCACCAGCTCTCCAAAGTGCTTCATGGCATACTCCAAGACCCCGGCAGCTGCCTCCGGCTGCTGTAGCTTATTATTGATGCTGAGAAAACAAAAGGAAGAGGTGGTTATGCCGGACGTGTCGGAGGGTGGGAGGCGCGGGGTCACTTGTGGGCAGGGGGCTCGGCTCGCCAGCGTGTCGAGGATCACGCCTTACAGATGAAGAAAGAGCATCCATTACCTCTCACCACCCGGAAAGCCGGGCCGCAATGATTTCATCTTGATCTCATACTCCTCATTTTGAGGGGGCAACATTTGGTGGCCAGGAAGCCTTGTTTGCGCTGGGGCCTCTCCTCCAGCCAGCAGACCGGCTTCCTCTCAGACACGGTGCGTCAGGGTCAGCAGAAACCCTGGCTCCAGAACCAGCCCGACCAACGTAACCAGAGGAGGTACCTCTGAACTTTTTAACTCTTACTTCTTCCCATCAGCTGCCTTTGGCAACAAAAATAACCAAAATGAACAAAAATCATTAGGCTCTGTGGGTGACACAGAAGCGGCCCTGAGACAGGGTCATCCACGTCGGTGACCCCGAACCCTGGGGACACGGCTGTGTGACCATCCTGACTGCTCCCCTGGAGCCCATGTCTTTCAAATTCCGATGCCTGCCGAGTCCTTCTTCAAGGACCACGCCTTCCCTGTGCAGTAGAAGGGAGCACATCCCAAGTTACTTGCTTGGCTTCTCTGGGGGAGGGATGCTTTTCACAGCAACACACAACTTTGCTGACGTCCTCTGTGGGCAGCATACGGCCACACGGGGCCAGAGAACTGTCACTGGACGGGGGAAACCAGGCAGGAAGGGTGGAGGACCTGCCGCCTGGAGTCGGTTAATCAGAAAGGCTGCACAGAGGTCCTGAAAGTCGGAGAGCTGCGAGGCTCAGAACCTTGTTCCAAGAGGAACTTCTGTAAGAGGATAAACAGCAACTACCCCGGCACTAACTATAAGCTGGAGTTATGGAAGGAGGAAGGGGAGGGAGCGAGCTTGAGACAGTTATAGGACAACTACTCTCTCTCTGTCCACATGTAGGGAGCAAAATGTGACAGACCAACTTGGGAGTCTAGACTGGTTTAACGAGCTAGGAACCAGTTTAGTGCCCTGAGTACAAACAGTCTACTTGACTAGAACTAATTTTTAAGTGGTTTTGGGAAATTCCAGGATCTGGATTCAACGTAAGATGGCAAGAGATGGCTGTTATAAAATATTTTTAAAAATTCCAATTCCACCCCTGTTCCAATAAAACGGAGAGGGAACGGCCCAGAAATCTGATGAACTAAAGAAGTTAACATTTGTCAAAGTAATAATCTAATGCCTCATGTTTGCAAAGCACATTTCAAGAAATCTTTCCAGCCTATCCCTCCTTTGACCGTGACCCTCCTAAGAGAGAGGAAGGGCAAGTAGCAGCGGTCCTGTTTTACGCCTGGGGAGACAAGGCCTTCGAGGGCAGGGACCCTCCTCAAGGCCCACAGCGAACGGGGACGGTCTCCATACGACCCGAAAGCAAACTTGGGTCTCGTTTTTGTTACGGCGCAGTGGGGAGTGGGTGGAAGGGCTTCAGGTCTGGAGTCAGAAGACTTGGATTTCCATTTCTGAAGGTCTTACCTACAAGCTGCTTATAAGCTGTGTGACCATAAACAAGTCACCTTTTTTGAATTTTAAATTTCTCATCCGTGAAATGGGGCTGATACTACCTCCTTCACAGGGTTCTTAGGAAATTGAATGAAATTGTGGAGACGAAGTCACTAAGCAGATCCTTAAAAATGCTTCTTCCTTCATCTGTTTTTATCCCAATAAAAGTTTCTAGGAGTTCCCGTCGTGGCGCAGTAGAAATGAATCAGACTAGGAACCATGAGGGTGCAGGTTTGATCCCTGGCCTCGCTCAATGGGTTAAGGATTCCAAGTTGCCATGAGCTGCAGTGTAGGTCGCAGATGTGGCTCGGATCCTGTGTTGCTATGGCTGTGGCATAGGCTGGCAGCTGTAGCTCCGATTTGACCTGTAGCCTGGGAACTTCCATATACTGCGGGTGCAGCCCTAAAAAGCAAAAAAAAAAAAAAAAAAAAAATTTCTAGAAGCTCAGTTACATGTTTGTGTGCAGAAAAAACATATGTCTAAGGGTGAGACTTGAGCCAGCACTAGGAAGTCATCCATGCAAGTTCCCAACTCATCTTGGAAAGGGCTGTTCTAGGCTCTGGGCTCTGCACAGAGCAAAAGTAACTGTGCAGACGTCCCTCTCTTTTAACTAATGAGCGTAGACGGGCAACCTCGTGTGGGGTCTGTCGGGCAGACCCTTTGGAGCTTTTTGTGGGTCCTAAGCAAAGTAATGAGCCAGAATGTTCCCCATAAGTTTTCCTGCTGCAGGATTCAGAAATGTTTTCAAGTGCAAAGTGAGGCTGTGACATTGTGGTTTCCTTTGGGAAGCCCTAAAGAGTTTTTCTAAGCTGAGAATGAAGGCCAAGTCCAAAGGGATGGACTCCGCTGCATGTTCACTCTGAGGCAGGTTCTCCTTCTTCGTGGCCTCACACGCCAGGCCCTAAACTTTGTTGATCACTCACACAGAGCTGGGGAAACTATCAATAATTACTATTACCAGGGACAGATCTGTGATGATTTAGTTCCTTGAGCCCAGATGAATTCTGGAAGCACAGGAAAACAGGAAAACAAAAAGCTAGTATATATTTCACAGTTTATGATATATTAAAATCAAATATGCAACTTATCATATGTAAGTATATAAAATTACATAGTCAATTTATTATTTTCCGTCCTAATATGGACTATTGGGATGGCCCTGGTAATAAGGTAAACTGTCCTGATGAGGAAGATATGGAAAGTGTTCTTGGCCAGAACCCAAAGAAGTTAACTCTTAAAAAGAAATGAAGTTAACTCTAAGAATCAGAAATAAACATCCAGGAGTTCTGGAGTTCCCTGGTGGCCTAGTGGTTAAGGACCTGGTGTTTTCACTGCTGTGGCTTGGGTTACTGCCATGGTGAGGGTTTGATCCCTGGCCTGGGAATTTCTGTCTGCCGTGGGTGCGGTCAAAACAAAAACGAAAACCAGGAGTTCTAATAACTGCCTTCCAACCTCATGTTCTGGAACAAATTCTATTTTCAAGAACAAATTATAAACATTACCAAGACCTGCCTCACCCTGGGGGTAGAGAAACACAAAACCATTGCTTTAATGTTGCTATGGCTTTGATATGCCTCCTCTGAGGACAGGCCAACTTATCTTTGCAAATTTAAAAGGGAAACTTATCACCTGGCCCCAGCTCCTTTAAGAGGAAGCCCAAAGAAGTCTTGTGCACAGGCCTTCCCGCTTGAACACATGCGTGCAAAGGCAGGGGAGGCTGCAGCTAGAGCTGTGGGAAGGAAAGAGGAGCTGGGCTCCCTGAGGAACCACTGACCAGGGCTCAACCAATGGCCAGGAAAAACGGGTGGACCTTGAGATGCATGATCAGCTCCTGTCCAAGAGCAAGGACAGTCGCTGAGGAGCTGCAACCTTGCCTAAGTGGACTATAACACACCCGTGACAAATGAGTGGGAGCAGGCTGAGCATGGGTCCTTTTGATAAACTCAGTTCTGGTCTGAGGATGAAAGAGAGGAGATTATGCACACCTACTTTCAACTGTTTGGAGAGGAGACATTTCAAGCGAACCAGCTCTTTTCATCCTGTTTATTCTTGCCTCCTCCCTGGTGCATTTTACTTTCCTACAGAACATTCTCCCCAAATAAATTCCTCTCTTCTCTTCTTCCACGGAGTGTCCCCGCTGCGTGCCTACGAGAATCCAGCTGCAGGGATGGAGGTTCTGCACGTGCTCTTAGGGCGCAAGAGGGCCTGCCATCCCGTTCAGCAGCATGACTTTCTCTCCCTCCTCCATGGCCGGTGCTCCATCGTGGGAGGTATAATGAAGTCATAACTGCGGGAGGCTCTGCAGTGGGAGGGAAGGGTGCTGGCCGTCTCCGGTCAGCATCAGGGGGCACCCAGCAAACACGTGTACAGTATGTGATGAAAGCACAGGACGGGATGCTGCAATTAGCCAACTGTACACAAGTGCTGGACTGGACAAGGGAGTCCTACTGCACTTCCAGTTTACCCTCCTCAGCCATGCACCATGGCTAACACCCCACTCTGACCCCTAAGGTCCCATACCTTATCTTTTATTTCTTTCGAGAAGCTACTGTGATGCCTCCACGCCCTTCCAGCACAACAGGCAGCATGTGGCCACGGTGGCTTTTCCAAGGCCACCAGACTTACAGACAGAGCCCTGATTGCAAAGTGGGGGACTAATAAGCTGCCAGGGAAGCTCCAAGTTCTCACTGCTAAGTCCCCAGTCTCCTACTTGGGTGACACAAGACTGCCCTTTAAATATCCCCCCTTTAAACTCAGAGTGGTTTTATGAGACTGAAGGGAGAGACTGTCTATGCGGTTCATTCCCAGAAATCACCTTTGCTCAAAAGCCCCTTAACGAGGAGCTCTCTTTTAATGGGGCAGCTGGGAGTTTTCTACAGCCTGTTCCATGAACGCTCCCTTGTGTGCCCCAGAATCTTTTCCTATTCATGCTGGGGGCTTATAAAGGGCAAACTGCTCAAAGCTCCAGCCCAACAGCAGAGCAGCGCCTAACGACACAAACCAGACCTCACCACTGCCGGTCCGGCTAACAAACAAGTGAGAGAGATGGAGGCTCAGGTAGCAACGTGCCCATGACAGCAGTGAGCAGACACGACAGGTCGACCAGAGAGCCCATCTCCTCTAGAAGCTCACTGAGGCCAGAAGGAAATGACGGCAGCAGTGTGAGAACCTTCTGAGCTAGTGGCACCTGTCCCACTGCGTCCTGACCTCGTCACGGGGGTAGATTTGCCCTCCATGTCATCTTCCAGCAAGAGCATCCAGCTGAGATCTTGCACAGCTGTGAATCTGCAGAGCAAACAGAAGCTGCCTACCCACAGAATAAAGAGCAGAGCCCACAAATAAACCTGGTGTTAGAAATAAAATGACGAGTAAGACAGGAAAATACAATGAATTAGGATATCAAGCGGGGAAAAGACAATTATTCAGACACATTCATTCATTCACTCCCCGTCTCCCCTCTCCCACTCTAAGATTTCACTTTTTTGGCCACATCTATGGCATGTGGAAGTTTCCTAGGCCGGGGATTGAACCTGAGCCATAGCTGTAACCAGAGCCACAGCAATGGCAATGCCCGATTCTTTTCCTGCTGAGCCACAAGGGAACTCCCAAGATTTAATTTTTATTAAAGGGAACTGAGTTGAAGAGCTTGAAACTGGGAAAATTCTTGGGAATTGAGGGAAACCCTTTCTACAGTTGAGTAGAATTAAAAAATAAGAAATCGCTTCAATGCTCTCTATACCAAATAGATTACACCAGGCATCTCTCCTCCACTACTTGAAAATCTCTTTCCAGAGGTAGGGAAAGCCAGGAAGCCGAGTGAGGGACTCAGATGTGAAGGAGCTTCCCACTGCCTCGACAGCTCCTTGTCAAGGGTGACGGCTGAGGAGTTCCCGTCGTGGCGCAGCAGAAATGAATCCGACAAGGAACCATGAGTTTGCAGGTTTGATCCCTGGCCTCGCTCAGTGGGTTCAGGATCCGGCATTGCCGTGGGCTGTGGTGTAGGTCACAGATGCTGCTTGGATCTGGTGTTGCTGTGGCTGTGGCTAGGCTGGAAGCGGTAGCTCTGATTGGACCCCATAGCCTGGGAACCTCCATATGCCTCGGGCTCGGCCCTAAAAAAGCAAAAAAAAAAGAGCGATGGCTGCGAAGCCAGTGCTGGCGCAGGGCCTGCTCTCTCCCCACGACTCTCCCTTTGAGCTCTTCTTCAGTGGTTTTCACAGGCAAGCGGTGACCAGTGTTGCAGCGGAGGAGGCTGAAGAAAGGGGCGGGCATTAATTGGTCCAGGTCTTAACGATAACCCATCAGCAAACCAACAGGAGGGGCTTGGGTTTGGCATCCTAATGCCATCCCTACCACCTGAAGGAAAACTGTTCTGTTATTTCTTAAGTCACCGCTCCACAGGCTTCTGGACTGATGTCAAGTTCAAAGTCATTTGGTTTGGTAATTCCTTCTTGTAGGGCTCATTTGGTTACCAAGCCCATCTCTTAGCATGGCGTCTTGGTGACCTTCAGCTGCTGAGAGTCACGGGATGCCGGATCACTCAACACAGGCCCACGCTGTTGGAATGTCAGTCACACGAGGAGCATCTGCAGGCACATCTGGAGGGCTGCTTAGGCTTTCCTGGTGCTCCCATCAGGAATTTATGGGAACGTCATGCACTAGCTTCCCAGATGGCTCTGGGCCTTCTCGCTCCTGTCTATTTCTAGTGCAGACCACAGTCTGTGTTTTATTTGGTTTCCTGTTAAGTAAAAATTCTCTGAATTCCCTTAGTGCTGGCCTGGTGACACATGCAACACAGCTGACGGGGCACCTTGGCAGGTTTGGCTGAGGAGCTCCTGTCCAGCCAAGATGAGGCCAAGCTGGATGCTGCTTCGGGTCCTTACCGCCACATCAATCTTTCTTACCTCTCCTGCGGAGCTGTAACTGCTTCAGACCATCCCCGTCACTCCCTCCAGCACTGAGACTTAGCTCTGTGTCCAGTGTGATTAAACACAAAACAGCTTTACTCCCATACAGAGCCAGGAAGATCTGGGGTTGGCAGGGCCCTGACGTCTTCATTAGACAGTTACCCTGGGACTCTGAGCACAGCAGAAAGGACTAGGGAACTCAAGGATGTGATAGGCTCTTTCTGAGTTGGGCGATTTATTTATTTTTTATTATTTATTTGGCCATGCCCATGGCATACAGAAGTTCCAGGGCCAGAGATCAAACCCATGCCACAGCAATGACCTGAGCCGCTGAAAGGACAATGCCAAATCCTTACTCTGCTGCGCCACAAAGGAACCCTTCGTAATTACTTTTAACGGCTGCATAAGCCTGTCACCCTACCGCTGGATCCCAAGCATGTAACTGGTCTTGAGGGCAAACCCTTGCGGCCGCATGGGAGCAGTAGCAGTTAAGCCATGGGGTGCCGGGAGTGTGGCAGGAACCCCGACTCTGTGCTCAGTACAGGACATAGGTCTGCACGGCAGCTCTGGGGATCTCAGCAGGCCGTCCCATTTCACATGTCACCTCAGCAGGCCGTCCCATTTCACATGTCACCTCCAGGCACCTCCTGGCTGGATGAGGGGCCCCGGCGCCCCAGCATGACGGTGTAAGGCACTGAGAGGCCACGCAGCCCCAGAGTGTCAAAGCACACAATTTGTGCGGGCCGGGCTTCCGACCCAGGGGCCTGTCAGAGGCGTGTTGTAAAAATGATGAATGGCTGTCACATTTCCAAGGCTCTGGCTGATTTAGGGAGCCACTGGCAGGCGCATCACTCCCAGCATGCCAGCCAGTTAATTACTTCCAACTTTATCTTTCTTGTCAACACTTCTTGACACATTGGCCATTATCTTTCATTCTGCAGCCACGAGCACTGCTCCCTTCCTGGAGCTGCCTGGAGGTTGTTCTCCTTTCTGCTTCTCCAGATCCGGAGCAGGATGAAGCACTCCGAGAGAGGCGATTAGGAAGAAGCAGCCACCAGGAAAGGGAACCAAGCGGGTAGGCAGGGCTGACAGACGGAATCCAAAGCTCATTCTCAATTACCTTGACTCAAAGCAGAGCTGATATTTTGGGTTAAGTCCTGCATTCCTGGCTTCTGCATGTCCAAGAGTTCTGACTCAGTCTCTTATGTGGATAAAGTTGGGACACAAAAGCGAAATGAGCTGGCATCTAGTGACCTGGCAGCTCTGGACTCTCCAAACCTATAACTGTGAGAGCAGATGTGAGCTGGCCTTCTAGTCCACCGAGGAGTTAGGCCATATTGCAGAAATACTGATGCCCTTCCTGGGATCAGGAAAAGGGAAAAGCTGAGAGAAGGGGACGCTGACACACTATCACTGCATCTTCAAGATTCAGAGCTAATGAGAGGTCCCAAAGGATCCGGAGAAACCAAAAGCATCACCACTGATACATTCACCATCCTTGGGACCGACCGTGTCGGAGGCGGCCACAGAGCAGCTGCTGCATTTCATCAGTTCTAAAATACACACTTTGACATCTCTGAAATCACGCTACAGCTTACTCCAAGGTTTCAGGGAAGCACGACACAGTTTAATTGCCAGCAGGTTGCTCCCGACAGTGGTACATAGAATTCAGAAGCAGCTTTGTGAAGGCACCACGAGTGGTCCCATTAAATCTCCAGCCATTCCCGAGGATGAGCTAGAGACAGTGGAAGAGCAAAGGATAACTACAGCCAGCTGCGTCCTTGAGCAGGGTCTTGGGCTGCAACGAAAGACCCTCTGTCCTCTTGGTCAGCTTTGGGAGAAACCTCAGGACTCCTCCCTCTGCAGAGCTCCTCGCTGATGGCCAGCTTTTTGCACTCAAAAATCAGCTTTCCTTGGGTTTGTGAGATGCTCTCTAGAGGCAAGCTCTTGTAAAGGGAACCTGTAAGAAGTCTTCAGAGCACCCAGAAATAAATATACACTCTCCCATGACTGTGGGTATGGTGGATGTAAAAGAGCCTTAAGGGAAAAGATGGGGCTAAAGAAAGATACAATCTGAGCCGTGCGTCTCTCCACCTGCCCTCTTTGCTTGCTCAGAGCTTTGCTACAAGGGGTATGGGTTCCTGGAGGCACACTGGCTCTTTTGAAGGGAGCATGAGTCCAGAGGTCTGGAATGTGTTTTTACCGAGAAATGAGGAGCTTTGAGCGAAACCTCACGCTCTGGACAGTGGTTTTCTCCCAGCAGAGGTGCGGGAAAAGAACAAAACTGCATACCTTTTCTGGAAGCCAAGAAACAACTGTAAAAGCTGGACTCACACTTCCAAGCAACACAACAGTGTCACCTTGGGAACACATGTCTACACTTAAGACAGAGTGGGTCTGTTCATCCATCTAGCCCCTTGGCTGGAGGCTGTAAAGCCTAGTCACCCTCACCGCTAAGTGGTTGCTGAGGTTCAAACTGGCTCAATTTCTTCCACATTCTCAAAGAGTTACAGGCCATTTCCCGTGCGTGCTGCCTACGTCAGGGTGGCCAAGGCCCAGGTAGGGGAGGCTCTTGCAGTCCCGTCTTGTCCCGCACCGGGAAGGGTCTTGTCTCTGGCTAAGACGGATTTTCTGCAATTGCAATGTAGTGGGTGCGATATCTCCCCCTTTGGAGACAGACGAGATTTCCCGGGTTCCTGGATTAATTACGGGGAGCACAGCTGTTCAGAGACACGACATGTTACTTTTTCTGTTTTGTCTTCAATGTGAGCTGCTGTGCGTCGCCCCTCAGGCCATGATGAGGGTTAATGCACCGGCCCAGCCAATGAGGGTTTAAGTGACAGGATGTGCCATCCACACAGGCCTGGAGAAGAAACAGGACCTGACCCCAGATGCTCTACGGCCCTCTCGACCATCTTCTTCATATGGAAAGAAAGAGGGAGGAGGCGCAAATCAGAGGTTTCCGGGGATTCCAAGTGATTATACAGCAAGGATGTGCTACCTCAAGTTATTGATGAAAAAAAGGCTGAACCAGAGGACACAACTCTTCCAGTTCTCCCTTCCTCTGATGCTATAACTAAGACCTACGGAAGAAAATGTGCGAGCAGTGGAGGAGGCAACACCCTGCGACAGAGGACTCGGCGATACAATTCTGGCAAAGACCACGGAGAGAGACTCCAAGTCCCTAAGACAGATGCTTATTTATATTTAGGGGAAGAGACCTCCTGCTGGGAATTCACGCTTTCATTCGATAAGTTCCAGCGCAGTAGCTCTTCTGTCTCTCTCTCTCTTTTTTTTTTTTTTGGCTTTTGGCTTTTTAGGGCCGCACCTGTGGCATATGGAGGTTCCTGGGTCGAATCGGAACTGTAGTTGCCGGCCTACACCACAACCACAGCAATGCGGGATCTGAGTCACGTCTGGGACCTACACCCCAGCTCAGGGCAACACCGGATCCTTAACCCACTGAGCAAGGCCAGGGATTGAACCCACATCCTCATGGATGCTAGTCGGGTTCGTTAACCACTGAGCCATGATGGGAACTTCTCTCTTCCATCTTAAACTCTGTGCTGAGCCCTAGATGGTAGAGCTACTAGGGTACCTGGCACAGGCAAAGTCTTTGCTTTCGGAGAGCTCACAGGTCAGTGAAGTAGATACACAAAAACAAATGGAAATAAGTGCTGTGGAGGCAAACACCACAAAGAACACAGAGCAGAGGGAGGAGAACAGCACAGGGCTTCTTTTTTTCTTCTTCTTTTCAGGGTCTCGCCTGTGACATATGGACGTTCCCAGGCTAGGGGTCGAATCAGAGCTGCAGCTGCTGGCCTACACAGCAACACGGGATCCCAGCCATGTCTGCGACCTACACTGCAGCTTGCGGCAACACCGAATCCTCAACCTACCGAGCAAGGCCAGGGATGGAGTGAACATTCTCATGGGTACTAGCTGAGTTCTTTAACCCAGAGCCACAAGAGAAACCCAGCACAGAGCACTTATTTTGGATTTGGGTGGGCAGGGAGGTTTTTCTGATGAAATGATAACTGCATACCTAAATCTGACTACTTAACATTTGCTGGACATGGACTCTAAGCCAGACACCATTCAAAGGATTTTATGGGCATTTCCTATTTTGAAATAAACTTCCTGGTTGAAGTTTTTGCACACACACACACACACACGAAAGTATGCACCTAAGTGTACAGCTTGATAAATGATCACAAAGTACCATTTTAACTACCACTCAGACCAAGAAGCAGAACACGACACACTGCCAGCTGCCGGACGCCCCCAAGCCTTTTCCCAGTCATTGCTTCCCTCCTCGCTCCAAGACGGAACAACTACCTGACCTCTGACACAACCCGTTAGTTTTGTCAGGGTCTGAACTCTGTACACACTCAATGCTCTGTTTATTAAACACACCCACGCTGCTGCAGGCCGTGATAGTTTTGGCTTTTTAACCGCAGAGGAGTATGTCAATACATCTGTCTTCCTATGGGTGGGGGTTAGGATGTTTTCAGTTCGGGGCTCTGATAACTAGGGTCACTATAAACATTCCTGTTGGGAACAAACCCAGCAGCAGAATTGCTGGGTTACGGAGCATGCTCAGCTGCAGAAGATACTGACAAACTGCTCTCCAAAGTGGTTTTGCCAATTTACATTTCCACTGGAAGGGTATAAAATCCCTTCCACGTCTTTGACAACATTTAGAATTTCAGTGTTTTCCATGTCAGCTGTTTCTGCTGGTGTGTAAAGTGCACCTTACAGTTTAAATTTGGGTTTCCAGAATGACTACTGCTCTTGAGAAATTTTTCATGTGTTGATTGGTCTTCTGGATAGAACCCTTTGGAAGTAAGTACCTGTTCACATCTCTTGCCCCTCTTTTAATCGGCTACCTCGTTGTGTTTATTTGACAGGAGTTCTGTTTTACTCAGAATACAGTGGACACAGAGGTATGTATTGAAGGTAACTTTCTGCCTTTTCACTCTCTTCGTGCTGTCTTTCAATGAAAAGAAATAACTCCTCTCACTGCATTTAACAATGCTTCCCTTTATGGTTAGGTGTTTTTTGAATCTTGTTTAAGAAATCTTTGCTTATCCCAAGACGCCAAAGATAATCTCCTGTGTTATCTTCGAGGCCTTATTGTTTTCAGATTCAGAAAATAAATCTCTTGGACAAGGACTTTCCTTGTGGTGCAGTGAGTTAAGGACCCAGTGTTGTCACTGCACCAGCCTGGGTTGCTGCTGTGGCATGGGTTCGATCCCTGGTGCTGAAACTTCTACATGCCACAGGCATGGCCAAGCAAACAAATAAATAAAAACTGAACCCGAGGTTCTGTGTGTGTATGAGGTAAGGCTCAAGAACCTTTATCCCCCGTAGGCCATCTAGCTGACCCAGCAGAACTCACGGCTCTGGGGTGCTCCCTTGCTAGAAAGCAAGTGTCCTTATACGTGTGGGTCTGTTTCTGGACATTTAATTCTGCTCCACTGATCTATCTGTCCTGGTGCCAATACTGCAACGCCTTCTTTTTTTTTTTTCTTTTTGGCTGCATCAGAAGTATGAAGAAGTTCTGTATGCACAAGTTCCCAGGCCAGGGATGGAACCTGAGCCACAGCCACAGCCATGACCCGAGCCACAGCAGAGACAATGCCATCCATATCCCTGACCCACTGCGCCACCAGGCAACTCCATCAATACCGCACTGCCTGAATTACTTACTGTAGCTTTGTGGTAAATCTTGCTTTCCAGCAGGGTAATTCCTCCAAATTTATTTTTCTTATTCAAAAATGCCTTAGCTATTTTTAATCTTTTACAATACTTAATTTAAATCTCACAGAAATCTGGAGTTCCCTTCGTGGCTCAGCAGTTAACAAACCTGACTGGGATCCATGAGGATGCAGGTTCAATCACTGGCCTTGCTCAGTGGGTCAAGGACCCGGCATTGCCGTGAGCTATGGTGTAGGTCGCAGATGTGGCTCAGTTCCTGCGTGGCTGTGGCTGTGGTGTAGGCCGGCGGCTGTAGCTCTGATTAGACCCCTAACCTGGGAACATCCATATGCCACGGCTGTGGCCCTAAAAAGGGAGGGAGAAGAAGCCATAGAGTCAGATAAATCTGGGTTCTAATCCCTTTCATTACTTGATAGTTACATGACCCTGGCAAATTAATTAACTACTCTGAGCACACTCATCTGTGAAATGGGGAGAGAAATCACAACTACTTCACTTCACAAGAACTTTGTGAGATTTGTGTGTTTGCTTATTTTTGCTTCTTAGAGCTGCGCCTGCGGCATATGGAAGTTCCCAGGCCAGGGGTCAAACTGGAGCTACAGCTGCCAGCCTACACCACAGCCACAGGGGATCCAAGTCGTGTCTACGACCTACACCACAGTCCACAGCCATCCAGACCCGAGCTGCATCTGCGACCTACACCACAGCTCATGGCAATGCCAGATCCTTAACCCACTGAGCGAGGCCAGGGCTTGAACTCGAAACCTCATGGTTCCTAGTCGGATTCGTTTCTGCTGAGCCACGACAGGAACTTGGAGGTGGCAAATAAGAAGGGTTAGGAAGGAGGGAAAAATACTTTATGTGATAGATTTGGGCTTTAGAACTGACAGAACAATGTAAATCAAGTGTAATAAAAAATTTTTTTTAAATAATAAAAATTTTTTTTTAAAGAAGCAGGACTGAGAGGTAGAAGGGTCAGGGATTAAACGGCTATACAGAGCAAGGCAGCTGGGACTCGAGAAGACCTCAGAGGAAGTAATACATGACCACGAAGCACACAGTTAAACTAACAACACGGCAGGTACTTCTGAGACGTATTCATTCAACAAACGGAGTCTGGCACTGCAGGCAGGTGTCTCGCCCTCACTGGTTTTGCAGGGATGGTGGAAGAGCAGGCAGGGGTGGGCACACACTGGAAGATGAGGCGTCTCTCCAACAGGGACATATTCAAGAAAATGAGACATGACGCCCCCCACTGGGGAGGAAGGAGAGACCAGCTCTAGGGCCTTCTCACTCTGGAATCCATCCCCAGGCTGCCTGGGGGCCTTCGACCCTTGGTGCCGGCCCAAGGCTGTGCAGCCCAGACTGGGAAGTCAAAGCTCTCTGGTCTTCCTCGTTAAAAAGGTAAGCTTTCTTTTCATAACATCTTTCCCAGGAGCACCAAGCTGACCCTCTTTCACCACCAGCAAAATGGAGAAAAGAAAAAACTGCAATGTGTCCAACCCAGGTTTTCCTTAGTTTCTCATTTAATTCCCGTCGTTATGGTCACTCTGGTCACGGAAGGGGAGAGAAGGGACAAGCGCTCTAGTCTTCCACACATGTCCTGGTTTTCTCCACTGGCTTAGCTGTACTCAAAATGAAGACTTATTTTTCCTTCCTTCAGAAATTCAGAATCTAGGACACCCTAGGGTTGTGGAGTTTTGGCGGGTAAGACAATCTCCTGGCATGGGATCTACTCTTAATCCGGCTTTTTTCTCAAAACTGGAGGGGAGGGGGGAGGCAACGGCGACTTGGGCAACTTAGGTAATTTAAGAAAATCTTCAAATAAAAAAAAGCTTCCATCTCCAACTTAGGGCTTATGTTAGAAGGGAGTTTCCAGAAAATGTCAGAGAGTAGGCACTCATGCTAAAAGCTAGAGGCTTCTGATCCAAACTCAGGAACCTCTTCCTACCTTTCCTGGAAAGGACGGTTGCATGGGTTGCAAATATGAATGATTGATTTATGTTCTGCCCAGATGCGAAACTCTACTCATAACACTTTGCTGTGTGGGCAGGGGCGGCGGCTACTGGGAAGAACACACGAAACGCCGGCTGGGCATCTACAAAGCCGCCACTGTTTGGTGATGTCCTCTCCCGAGCTGCTCCATGGAGCAGGACAGCAGGGCCACACGGGGAACTGCCGTCCATCGTGTGGTACATGGCGCTCCTGTGCCACACGCGTGGTTTAAGCTCAGCATCATCTGATGGCTGGGAGATTGTCCTACAGAGCCTCATGGAATCTAAGAGGCCCTGCTAAACGGCTCTGTCAGATGCTGGCAGTCAGGGCCGGGCTCGCTTAGTGCAGTGAGCTCCACAAGCTGAGGCTACAGGGCCCCCGACCAGATGCTCGCGGAGAGGGGGCAGGGACCGCTGACACTGCCAAGTGAAACAGACTCTCTAATGCAGAATGCCAAGCTTCCATGGGGCGCCTGCAGCATCCTCACTCCTAAGGAGGCAAAGACAAGCAGGAGGCAAGAAACCAAACTGATCCAGCTGATCCGCTCCTGCTTTCTGATTTACAGGGGGGAAGAAAGTGTTTGGTCACTCTAACTGCCTGAGCAGAAGTGACGTTCTGAGGAGCAGAAGCCCCGACTGGAAAAGAGCTCTCAGGGTCACAGTGGGAAGGAAGGAGGGGCCGCCAGGCAGCAGGCTTGTGTGTGAAGGGCCCACCCTGAACAGCGACGGCACAAGAACTGTGCCCGGAAATGGCCAGAGTACATTCCAGAGACAGTTACCGTGTAAGGACAGAGGGACTTTTGTTTACATACTTAGCGAAAAGCTCATTTTAAGGATTTAAGGTTTGCTGAAAACCCAGTTTCCCCCCCACTTGTTTTCAAAGAAGCAATGTCCTTTGAATATAGTACATGAAAAATTACAACAGCCCTACTTTTGGGGATCTATTTATCTATCTATATAGAAAATATGAGAGAGAATAATTTTATTTTATCATTATTATTTTTTTGCTTTTTAGGGCCACATATGGAAATTCCCAGGCTAGGGGTCGAATTGGAGCTACAGCTGCCAGCCTACAACACAGCCAGAGCAATGCAGGACCTGAGCCTCATCTGCAACCTACACCACAGCTCACGGCAATGCCGGATCCCAGACCCACTGAGTGAGGCCAGGGATCGAGCCACAATGAAAACTCTGAGAGAATAATTTTAAATCTGCACACCATATTCCACAGGAAAAGGGACATGAAACATAGATATGGATTATCAGCCAAGGGGGATCC
The DNA here is from genome assembly GCF_054392235.1 of Sus scrofa. NCBI lineage: Eukaryota > Metazoa > Chordata > Mammalia > Artiodactyla > Suidae > Sus > Sus scrofa. Next base: position 75,877,702 of record NC_139388.1, read on the forward strand.
TTTTCTCTATGTTCTAACATACTTCCCAGGTGTAGAACTGTGGGTCACGGCTGGGCCCGTTCTCTGGTCTGCCTGAAGACCCAGGCACGTGCGGGCGCCCATCCCGGGACCAAGTCCTGTGTCTCCATCCCGCTGCCGTGGTGGACACTTCCTTGCCAGATGTCACATGTGAGAGGCTAATACTGACCCACTCTGTATTGAGGGAGAAAGACGAGACAACTGGGCAAAGCCTGCGGGTACAAACTACAAAGTCCTTTTTTGCTTCCTAAGAGATTTACTCTATCTTTCTATTTTCTAAAGCTTTTCTAAATTGGAACTTTTCAAATGCTTAGACAGTGTTAGGCCCAGGCCGAAAGAAGTTTTTGAAAAAAACACTGAATGCTGATCAGAGAAAGGAATAACCGAGCTTGTTAAAACCATATTCAGAAGGATGCCAAAATATACTAGATCCCTGTATAAACAGCACGGATTGCATTAACAGGTCTCCCTGGGTGAGTGGAGAGTTTTATTCCCAACTCTCTTTGCCCACCTTATGCTCACCCCACGGTTACATAACCTTTGGAAAGGAATTTGGAAATTCTGACCCTGAACTGCTTGCTGATAGAGCCGAGCCAGAGGCTGGCAGGGGCACAATCTAATAGGCGAAACTGGAAACACAAATTCAGCCCTCTTGTCTCAGCCCAGAGACTGAGCAGGCGAGGAAAGACTCGCCCCTGTCTCTCTCCTCCCCTCCTCTGGCCTAAGTGTACGCTGACTTCACCCAACAGGCACCTGACCCTCCCAGATGAGCTGGGAGGGGCCAGGGCGCCGAGCAAGGCCATGGTAGGGGTGGAGGTGCAGGCAGCAAACAATATTTAAGATGCTGAGTGGGTAGAGCATTCAGACCGGGGAAGGAAAGCGAGGGGATACCCGATGAAGCTGCCCTTTCAGAAGCTCAAGTTTTGAGAACGGCTAAGACAGAGCAAGGAGAGAGAGAGAGAGAACAGCAAAGCGGTAAGTCCATCGAGAGCAGGAGTGTTAGGTCATAATCTGTTGCAGCTTTGCAAACCTCAGCTGGGCACATCCAGGTCCTTCCTCACTCAGGCCCACGAAAGATGCCGAAAAAGACTCTCTCGGCTATGGCCTGGCTCTGCATTTTCATCGTGGCCTTTGTCGGCCACCCAGTGTGGCCACAGAAGCCCCCTAAGCGGAAGACACCTGCAGAACTCACTGTGCCTGCCTGCTGCGAGGAGGCCAAGGAACTCAAGGCCCAAATTGCCAACCTAAGCAGCCTGCTGAGCGAGCTGAGCCAGAAGCAGGAAAGAGACTGGGTCAGTGTGGTCATGCAGGTGATGGAGCTGGAGAGCAGCTCCAAGCGCATGGAGTCGCGGCTCACGGCCGCCGAGAGCAAGTTCTCCGAGATGAACAACCAGATCGACATCATGCAGCTGCAGGCAGCGCAGACTGTCACCCAGACCTCAGCAGGTAAGGAGGACGCGTGCTCGCGCTACTCACTACCTTCCCCCTCAAAGAGCCAAGCGTCTCCCGTCTGCGACACTGCTTCTAGGTCATGTGATGGTCAGAACCATCACTGGGGCTTCTTGGACACGTGCCACCAGCTCTATTTTCTCTTTAGTGAAGGCTTAGGGAGTACTTCCTTTGATTTCCAATGTGCTGTAAATGTACCCAGGTGTCTTTCACTCCCGCAGTGTTTGGGGATATTGCAGGTATGAATTACCATCTTGGAGCACAGAGATCATGTGCTCTGCCCAAAGTCACACAGCACATCTTAGAAACAAGGTTCATGTCTTCCTGACCAGCCTACTTCCTTACCCAGAGCTGCCAGGCTGTACGCTTGGTCCCACGGAAGCAGAAGTGAACGCCAAGTTCATAACCTCTCTAGGAGCAAAGTTTCACCAAACACAGTTCTTTCGGGCGGCTGTGATTTAATGCACTGGGCATTGATGGACTTCTGTGTCTGCTCAGCAAACCTAACTCTTCCCACTGGCTCAGAATCAAGTGCACAGACACTGCCCAGAGCTGCCTGAAGAATCCCTTCGTGTTCGGAAAAGGACTGGCCCCTCAAGGTTCCTCAATGCCAATATTCTAGTTTCTCCCATGAGCGCAAAGAAAATTCTCCCCAGTGATACAGGAAATAAGGAAATGCCACGCTGAAAGCTGGATTTTTAGGCCAAAAATAAGACCCATTTACTTTTGTAAGATCCTTTTAAAAATGACTTTCAGTTTCCACTTAGCTTGGCTCAGACAGGCCAAGGTGAATTTATTGTTGAGAGAAATTTGGTTTCTGAAATTATCCGGAAATGAGTAGTTACAAGGAGCATGTCCTACAGGTAGGTAGGTCATTTCTTGCTGATAGAAAAACTTAAAAAGGAATCTTTTGGGTCATATTATAAACCAAGCCAAGAACAAAGGGCAGAGTAAGTCACTGGGAATCCTTAGCTCAAATGAAGAAAAAGTTTTAACCTGAAATTAAGCTTAAAATTTTGTTATCTAAACCAGTATGTTTTGTTACCTAAGCCAACCACTTTCTAAGCAGCACTTCCTGACCCTCTCAGTCTGGGGCTAGAAAAGTTTCTCAGGCTGTTTTCCAGACCAGGCCGTCCGGATCTGGGCTGTGCGACAAAACCAGACACGCGGGTGAGAAGAGGAATCAGACCCGGTGCTGCTCCTGCTCCTCCAAGCGGGAGTTTCCTCACCTCCCAGCGGGGAGTCTTTTGAGAGTTGAATGCAGCCTCTGCCGGGCCTCTTACTCTTCTTGCCCAGGCCATCATTCCTCTTTTTTCTGCTCTTTAGCAGGTGTGGGGTCACCTTTATACTCTGTAAGCAGGCAGCCCCTTGGAGAGGCAGTAGGTGGGCGCTCTCGTCAGGAGTGGGAAGCGGGTCACTCTGAGAGTGAAGACAAGGATCTCTATGTCCCCTGCCTAAGGTGCTCTGCCTCCAAGTCCCACAGCAGACATGTTCCCATCTGCTGAGGGCGTGCCAGCAGGCAGGAAGCACCCCTGGACAAGCGAGCCTGCTCTCTGGATCCTATCAGGAGAGGCTGTCCCTCCACAAGGCTCCGATACTGAGAACAGGGAGCTGAGATCCGCCCCAAAGCACCAGCCCCAGGGGCGGCTGAGGAAACATTAAAATCCACCCCAGAGTGCAAGCCAGCCTGCCCAAAGCTCTCATTTCCTCATCTTGATAACGGAGCCGGAGGGCCTCCAAGGGTTCCTTTGGGTGCTTGCATTGTCATTTTTCTAGTAGTTTTAGATTGGGGGGGAAAGACAAAATTATAAATCTGTTAATAAGGATCCTAGTAAGCAGTAGCCATTACCTCTGAGAAACAACAATCAAAGGAGACCCTCTGAGATACTCTGACTTGTCTGGGAATAGCGGCAGCTGTCCCAGAAGCTGACTCCAGGAAACAGGAGCATCCTTGGGTGGCCCTCACACACAGTGACGTCTCCCAAACTAGAACTACAGCAGGGTAACTTCTTTCTGAGCAAACCTGCAGCCACCTGGTCGTACTGTGGTGCTATCCAGGTGAAGCCTCGGCCCCACCTCCAGTGAAGCCAAAACACACCCTCCGGGCGCACCCCCCGCCCCCAATCCAGACACTGCCTCGTAGTGAGTGCTCCTGCGAATTTCGTGGTAGAGGTAGAGTCCCGCTTTTAAGCTTCCGACTTAGACGCAGGAGGGAGGCCGGCCGGCCACGGAGCCCCTGGGGTGGCGGCTCACCCCTGGTCCGCTCCTCTTGCAGATGCCATCTACGACTGCTCGTCCCTCTACCAGAAGAGCTACCGCATCTCCGGAGTCTATAAACTGCCTCCCGACGACTTCCTGGGCAGCCCCGAGCTGGAGGTGAGGTCACTACAGCCTGCTGCCCGTGCTACCATCTGCCCTCCTCACATCCTGGGGACAAGAGGGCCAGGCATAGCCTAAAGAGACTGAGATGCAAACACATCACATGATAGGGAGCCGGCTAAACACTCAATTTGTGGGGACAGAAACCTAGGCATGCATCTCACTCCTTCAGATCACTATCAACCAGACACGAACCTCCTAACATGGTTAGATTCTGCCAAAACCACTGCCCAACTGGCTGAAACCCCCGCCGTGTCCTACAGCAGCTTCTCCTGGGGAGGAAAAGGGAGACGACATGTAGGGAGTGGGTTAGAAGTTTCCGGATTTTTCCCTTCAAACTCCACCCCCCACTCGCTCTCACCCTCAGTGTCAATCTTTCTCAACCAACCACCAGCCTGCCCAGCTTGCCAGCACTGGGGTCGAATCCCTGCCTGGCGAGCCAGTGTGACGGTGGTAGCCCATGGCCCCCGGTTCTGCGGGACAGGGGGAAGGTGGGGAGCCACCCTCAGGCTGGTGCTGCCTGTCTTGGCGGGTCCTGAGCAGGGCACCCTCTCTGCTCCAGGTTTTCTGCGACATGGAGACCTCAGGTGGTGGCTGGACCATCATTCAGAGACGAAAGAGCGGCCTCGTCTCCTTCTACCGGGACTGGAAACAGTACAAGCAAGGCTTCGGCAGCATCCGCGGGGACTTCTGGCTAGGGAACGAGCACATCCACCGGCTCTCTAGGCGGCCTACCCGGCTACGTGTGGAGATGGAGGTGAGCGTGGGGGCTGGGGCCCGGGGACCAGACCGGGGCCACCATGCTCCGGGGGTGTCATTCCTATGCTTCTCCACCGCGGGCTGGTGTACTGGCTGCGACAGCTTTCCTGCAGGTTGCAGCACAGTTGAGAATAGGGGCCTCTTCCTAGCTTTCACAAAAGCGAGGCTGCAGGTACACAGGAAGAGGCCAGACTCAGGCCAGGGCAGAGGAGTCATCAGCTGGGCGGAAATGCCGGCGTCCCTGCCCCAGTCTGGGACACCAGGTCCTCTAGATGCGAACCTCTCTGGTAGCGGGTGGTGACCTGCACCAAAGGCCCGAAGCATCTCTATATTCTCGAGTTACTCTTAGAACATCCCAGAATGAAATACAGCAAAACACCCACCTACACCTTACAGACAAGGATGCGAAGGGGAGAGAGAGAGACTAATCCAGGCCATGTGGTGACTCGGGAGAGAAGTGTGAGCTAGGATCCTGGTTTTCCGATTCCCAGGTTAGTGGTTAAATGGGAGGTAAACAAGGCATGACGTCTTACTAGAGTCTTGGCAGCCGAAAGACGGATGGCTGCAGCTGGTGAGAGGAGCGGGCAGGACGGGAGCGAGTGAGCCCCCCTGCAGTTTTCCTAAGGCTCTGCCTCCCTGGACAGGACTGGGAGGGCACCAAGCGCCACGCTGAGTACAGCCGCTTCGCTTTGGGCAATGAACTCAACAGCTACCGCCTCTTCCTGGGCAACTACAGCGGCAGCGTGGGGAACGACGCCCTCAGCTATCACAACAACACGGCCTTCAGCACCAAGGACAAGGACAACGACAATTGCTTAGACAAGTGTGCCCAGCTCCGCAAAGGTGAGGTCGGGGGTGGGGAGGCGGGCATTCGGGTACCAGGCCACCAGCCCAGCAGAGGCCAAAGAGAGAATTTAGGACCGCGCAGCTGGGGGCCTGGCTTTGGTATTCCTTTTGGATACTGGCTCACGGGGCTCCGGTTCTGTTAAAATCACAAATGCCCGCTGCCTGGTGTGTGAGCTCTTCCGAGGACACACTAGCACTGATCTGGTTCCCGCCCAGGTGGATACTGGTACAACTGCTGCACGGACTCCAACCTCAATGGCGTGTACTACCTCCTCGGGGAGCACAACAAGCACCTGGATGGCATCACCTGGTACGGCTGGCACGGGTCCAGCTACTCCCTCAAACGTGTGGAGATGAAAATCCGCCCAGAAGACTTCCGGCCGTAAAAAGAGGTCTGCTGTGGGGCAGAGGAGAGACGGAGACAAACAGAGGCTGGGAAAGGGCGGAGGAGAGGATGGGAGTTCCAGGGGTGGCAGGGGGTGGCGGGGGTGTGTGGGGGAGTGGGGTGGAACACAGCCTCGCATCTCCAAAGCAGAGTCAGTCTCTCAGGAGAACCAAAAAAATTATATACCAAGGGTGTTACAGTAAATGGGATGCAGTATTTAAGCACAGTGGGTCCAGACACATACGTCTCATGGGGCTGTCGGGGGTGGGGGGGGCGCTCCCTGCCAGGGAGCCCTGACAAAGCAGCAGCTCCTCTTTCCCCCATGTTTTTCCATGAAAGAAAAATAATTCTTTCACAGAGTTCATTTTATCTACTTCCTCTAAGGCCTAAGTTATGTGAGGACAGAAAATAAATCCCTTTGCTAAAAAGAACCATACTGTTTTGGTGCTTCGGGGTGTCAGACAGGAGTGAAGAAGGCAGTGGAAGAGAGAGGTTGCAAGTTTTAAATCCAACGAAATCACCTTCAGTCTACACACTTTTTTTTTTTAAAAGACAAAACCTGTTCTGCTGGAGGTGAGTGGACTGAGGTGGAATTGGCTGGAGGAACCCCAGGGCACCAGGCCTTTCACTGGCTCTGGGCACCTCCCTGCTAGGCCTCCCTCACGGCGCAACACTGATGAGGAGGCGGGAAGTGGGCCTAGCGGTGGCAGGAGCTCCAACGGGAGGTGAAGATAAGTCCCCTGTGGACGCCTGCACAAAACTGCCTTAAAATAGTCACAGCCAATAACAGATATATCTATTTTTATTTACTTCGCAAGGAAAGAGCTCAAAGAACTTCAAAGTGGCTAAAACAAGAAGGTAAATGGTACACAGCTAATAAGTAATTCATGCTGTATATATAAACATTTTGCTCTGTAAAAATAAAATACCGTAGTTTGTTTTAAACATTAAAATTTTTTTCTTCTTTCTACAATAAATCCTTTTAAATCTGCTCCTTTTAAAATTACTACTATTACCACTGAGAGCATGGGGAAAAGTTTTAAGTGAAAAATCAGAGAGGAAGTAGTGGGAAGGAGACTCTGAGTATGTCGCAGTCTTCAGGGAAACCAAGGGAGGAGCAGGAAGCCCATGATGACAGGGACAAAGGGGCCAGTGGCAGCCCCTGGAAGAGGCCAGACTCTGGCCTGTCCACCCGACCCCCACGGAGGCCCCTGTCGCCACTTGGCTTCCAAATTCTTTGCAAACCAACACGCCGACCTTCTACTTGAGCAAACTAACTTGCAGACAGAGGCACACCGGCTCGAGTTCTAACAGCTGTCAAATGATGCTGACCTTTAGGAAATGACTTTTTCTTGCCAAAAGGAACCATCCCCTGAACCAGTCAGTGTCAGGTAAGCATCCGTCTCTAACTCCCGGTTTTCTAGGACACCTACAGCTCTCTGATTGTTGGGAACCATTTAACTGTAGAAACAAGACCCTCAGGATTTTCAAAGAAATAAAGTGAGCAGAAAGCAGGGCCTCCCATGGGACAGGCAGGCAGAGAGAAAGGTCCAACGGCAGGCGGGGGTCTGAGGCACTCAGCAGCAGGCACAGTGCTGCCTGGAGAGATGACGACAAGATCAGGGTTAGAAGGAGATGAAGAGGAGAAGGAGGAGCGTGGACACCTCGGGCAGAAGCAGCTGCTAATTCTCTTGCAGCAACCACACACCCACGACTAATAACCTGAGGCTCTAAGCACCAAAAGCTAAAATAAACAAGGCGAACTACCTCAAACTATAAGGAAACAATACATTGAAAAGACAATCTAGGGCGTTCCCTCTGTGGCCCAGCAGTGACAAACCGGACTAGTATCCATGAGGATGAGGGTTCGAACAACGGCCTCACCCAGTGGGTTAAGGATCTGGCATTGCCATGAGCTATGGCCCAGATCTGGTGTGGCTGTGGCTGTGGTGCAGGCCGGCAGCTGCAGTTCTGATTCGACCCCTAGCCCGGGGACCTCCATATGCTGCAGGTGCGGCCCTAAAAAGACAAAAAAGAAAAGACAAGACAATCTACAGAACAGGAGAAAAGGATTAACATCCAAAATATATAAAGACCTTATAACAAAATAGCAAATAATTCCATTTAAAAGTAGTCAAGGGACCTAAATAGCTAGTTTTCCAATGAAAACATCCAAATAATCAACGGGCACATGAACAGGTGCTTAACCTCACTAATCAAGAAATGCAAACCAAAACCACGAGGAGACACCACCTCCCTCCTGAATGGCAATTATCGGAAAGACAAAAGGTAGTAAGTACGGGCAGCGAAGAGGAGACAGGGGAACCCAGTAAACCCCGGCGGCAGTTTTTATCTCTAATTCTGCAGACACAGCAATGAGAAAAGCGTCTTAAAATGGGACTGCGCGTCAGGGCTGGGCAGTGCAAGCGTTCAGTTGACAGGCCGTCTCTTCTGCTCGGTAGAGGGAGAAAAGCAGGTGCCTTGGACAGAATGTGTGTCTCCTGGCCCCTCCCTCCGAGTCCCCAGGTTGAAACCTAAGCCTCAAGGTGGTGGTGTTTGGAGGTGGAGCCTCTGGGAGGTGATGAGGCCATGAGGGTGGAGCCCTGATTCGGGCCTTTATAAAAGAGTCTTCAAAGAACCTGTTCTCTGCTTTCTACCACGTGGACACACAGAGAAGCTGGCAATCTCTAACCCAGAAGCCACCCATGCAGGCAACCTGATCTTAGACTTTCCAGCTTCCAGCTTCTTCTCCTAGCTGTGAGAAATAAATGCTTGTTCTTCAAGCTACCCACTCTATGGGCATTTTTTACAGCGTCCTGAAAGAACGCGGCAGGCTACAAGACCTTATTCTAAGGCGAATGAACCAAGTAAAAGTTCTGTGTGTGTGTGTGTGTGTGTGTGTGTGTGTGTGTGTGTGTAAAATGCAGGGACATGTTGTTAGGGGATTACATGTGAATTTAATTCATCCTAGAGCAGGTAAATAAAAATGTCAATAGGCGGGAAGACAGACTGATTCAGCAGCAAGAGAACAGTGTGGTCAGCACAGCACAGCTTTTTACAACAAAAATAAAAACCAAGAATCAACTGTGCAAAGAAATTTCTGTGTACGGTTAACCTGATTCTTTCAAAAAGAATTTAAGGCAGTTGACTCAAAAGTATATACTAAATTTGTAAAAAGTGGACAAACGTTAAGAGAAAATAGGAGTAGAAAAAAAGGAAATAAAATTGGAGAAGAGAGGAGGGCAATAGACAAAACAGGTAAGATGTCTGTAATTTGTTACAGACGGGCCAGGAACGAGCTGTGAGCTCTCCATTAGCCACTGTGAGGAAGGGAACCCAATCTTTTACTAAACAGTAATGACCTCAAGACCAGACCAAAGTAGTGGCCCAGGGACTGGCCATGCAAGGAGTGCCCACAAGGCTTACCCAGAGGACTGGGGCATCGCAAAGAGCAGCTTCTGTAGTAAACAGCTTTGCCTAAGGCTGTTTCTTAAAAGTTTCTGCAGTGAAAATGATGGCAGAACATGGCAGTGGTGCTTAGAAAAAGTAGTTTTACAGAATAAGCTGGAAAAGCTACAAAGAGAAAAAAAGAAGATGGGTGTTGGGAAGACGCCGGAAACCAACTGAAGGGAGGCAAAACTGCAAGCCTCGCTGAATCAGAGCAGGAACCAACCAGGGTCAAGAAGGCCCTGGATTTACCTGGGACCACAGGTTCTGTCTGTTTCTTTTCCTAAAGCCAAGATCAATCTGCGGGACATTCTGAGGACTTATCCTCAATTAGACTGGCTTTAAAAAGTTAAACGACCTTCTTGAACACTTTTCCAGGCCTCTGACTATAACTTTCTACTACAAATCTGCATAAACGTTAACATTTTTAAGATTGTCTCAAATATGGGGAAAAATCTGGGGTGGGACGAGGGAGATTTCAAAGAGGTATCAAACAGAAAAAGGTTAGCAAGGAAATTAATGGACAAAAACTAGTTATTTGATGCTGAGGTTATAATAGTCAGTTCCTGAGTCTTCTATTAGTTAAGAAGCAAGGATGCATTACCCAAGCCAGAGGTGGGAGGAAGACATGGAGGTTTTCACGTCTGCAGTGCCTAATTTGACACAGAAGCCTTCCCCATAGAATGGCATGTTCCTTTGCAGTATTTTCAAAGTCAATATTCTCTCAAAGTCCAGTTTATTTGGGCAAAAACATGACTCTACTTCTATCTCTCTGATCATGCCTTAAAGTATTTAAAGGAACGCTCTTTAGCATCTACTCAAAAGCAGAGCTGGCAGAGAGCTTGGCTATTTAACCGTCTTTTCAAATGAAGGAAGCGTCGCACGTTGCAGGCTGTTTCGGCCACAGAGGAGGCACACATTAGGTGGGTGATTGTTCCTAAACCATCTGTAGTGAAACAATCAACCATGCTAGATAATTAGATCCCGGAGTTAATATTCTCTGATAATCATCAGGGGAAGTGAACAGTTCTCTAGAAGCTGTGGACCTAACATTTAAGGTTGGCTGTAATTTCATAAGAGCAAAAAATGGCTTAAACAACCTATCTTTCCATACCCAGAAGACATAAAACTATCTCAGGAGAGACACACGCCAATCAAAGACACACGCTCTGCCTTTTACATTCCTAGAGCTCCGAAGAGGAGACAGAAACCGGTCCCTGCTCCTGAGCCAGAGGGCCTAGCTAATAACGCAGACATAAAATCTACCTTTCCAAGGCAGCTCTGGCCACAGAACTGCTTCCAGGCTGATTTCACTGGCACCAGTGAAAACAACAGGAGCGCAGGTGCCACGGGTCAAGAGTAATGACAAAGACGGCTAGAATGCGGGGAGAGCCATCTGCCACCGCATCTTATTTAAACGTGCTGGCCGGATCTGATGGCAGATTTCAGAGCGGACGTCTCCAAGTGACCCCAGGGAACTGGCAGCAGAGGGAGGAGAGAGGTCATTTTAGATGCAGGCAGCAATTTAAAAGCCTACCTGATGAGAGACTCCAGGATGGCGGGGGTGGGGCCCTTCTGGAACTCCAGTTCTTTGTAGTGCAGCGCCTTGGCGTATGCTCGACACTTGGCGGCCCTCTCGCCCAGCAGAACAATGCCATTGTCATCTCTCAACGGCAGGGGGCCCTGGAGGAGAGCAGAACCCTCGCGTGGGGAAACGGCGGACGGGGCACAGGCCAGAGCAGTGGGGCGGGCACTTCGCCCCTCTCCTCCCGCCCGCCCGCCAGTTCCCAGTCAGGCTCCATCTGGACCACCGGCCAAGTCTCACCTTGTCACTGTGTTCCATGAATTCGGCCAAGTTTAAGAGCGTTTGTGTGACTTCAGCGATGTCCTGGGAGGTGAGGGCCAGCTCAATGCTTCTGATGAGCTCATCCTGCTGGTCTTCGTTCAGCTCAGACCAGCAGGACACAAAGGCCGCGTTGAAGAGATCCCTGAGGGCGGAGAAGAGTGAGGAGAAACGCTGGGAAGGGCTCTCCCGCCTCTGCCGGAGGCCAGGAAGCACGCCCACCAAGCTACTCCAGGCATCACTGATTCCAGCTACACAGGCCAAGGCTGGCCGACGGAACTTGCTGGAAACGGTCTCTATCTGCCCTGTTCGCTGGTCATTGAGCACTTGGACTGCGATGTGTGACCAAGGAACTGAATTTTAAGTTTTAGTTAATTTTATTTATTTATTTTTTTTTGTCTTTTTGCCGTTTCTAGGGCCGCACCCGCGGCACATGGAGGTTTCCCAGGCTAGGGGGTCTAATCGGAGCTGTAGCCACCGGTCTACACCACAGCCACAGCAACGCAGGATCTGAGCCGTGTCTGCGACCTACACCACCACTCACGGCAACGCCGGATCCTTAACCCACTGAGGCCAGGGACTGAACCCGTGACCTCATGGTTCCTACTCAGATTCATTAACCACTGAGCCACGTCGGGAACTCCACGTGTTAGTTAATTTTAATGACCTTAAAACGAGCAGAGGTGGCTCGGCACTGCTGCATTTCACAGTGCGGGTACAGGCAAGCGGGAGGGCGAGGGAAGAGGAGACAGAGGCCAGGAGAAAGTAACCTGTCTCTTCAGTGTCTGCGCCATTTCTCTTCATCGGAAGGGATGAACAGAAAGGGACTTCTAATGTGGAGGGAGACAGAACGGATTCAGAAAACAATAACCTTCAAACGATTCTGGGGATGTTTCTCCTCATGCAATGTCCGAAGCCTGAAGGTCAGAAGTGGCAAAAGCAGCCTCTGCTATTGCTTTTAAGACAGAAGCAGAACCTTAATGGTCACAAACAAAATGACAACAGAACTTAAGAAACTGGAAGCATTAGAAAATAGAATCCAAATCCATGAGTTTTAAAAGATTCTCTAAGCCAAACCACCAGCGGCTGGGGCCTTGAGAAAGCCTGGGAGCAGAGGTGCCATTTCTAGGGTCACTACAACTGTTGAAAATCACTACAGCATCACTTGGGTGGACAGATGCGCTACTCCCGACCCCTGAACTTGAACCCTACCCTCTCCTTCCCGGAGAATGTGTGGAGAGGGGAGCTGGAAACCACAGGACGTGCCTGTATGCTCTCTGGGCTTCAGCATTTGATGCATATACACCTCCTCAGCATTACAGACATTAAAAGGTTAAGTCAGATCAATATATGTGTGATTTTGGAATCTGATGGAAAAAAAACAAAATTGGAAATTCGAAGGATAAATAAAGACCGAAAGAAGTCTTGTGTAAATAAAGAAGGAAGTTTTCCGGTCCAGATCAAAGGCTACACTGGATCCCAAATGAACACGTCTGGCACTAAGGGGACAGACGCGTATGTGTGTATCCACCACAGGCCTCTTTGGGACAACGGTGTGCTCAAAAGTGACCTGGAGCAGAGAAGAAACACATCGATCACAGCGGCTGAGCACGGGGTGTGCACACTATGGAAACCCAGAAGAGGGTTTGATTTTGAAAGCATTAAAAAATACCTGAAAGAGGAGCTCCCGTCGTGGCGCAGTGGTTAACGAATCCGACTAGGAACCATGAGGTTGCGGGTTCGGTCCCTGCCCTTGCTCAGTGGGTTAAGGATCCGGCGTTGCTGTGAGCTGTCTGTGGTGTAGATTGCAGATGCGGCTCAGATCCCACGTTGCTGTGGCTGTGGTGTAGGCCGGCGGCTATAGCTCCAATTGGACCCCTAGCCTGGGAGCCTCCATATGCCGAGGGAGCAGCCCCAGAAATGGCAAAAAGACAGGAAAAAAAAAAAAAAAACTGAAAGAAATTAGATGAACCAAATCATGGCATCCAAGCCACAGTCTTCAAAGAGCAAACAAGTCGTGCTGAAGAGAGGGAAATGGAATACTTTGCTTTTTTGCTTCTCGTTAATGAAAAGGATCATTAATCAAATCACCATATAATGTCTCATCATAAAGACTGTCCACTGTACAAAAATTTAGAAAATACAGCAAAGAATAAGGAAATAATCTCTCCTTAAAATCCTCCTTCTTAGAGATAATCATGATTATATTACTTTCTAATTTTTTTTCTATATACGTATATTTTTAATAGTTGAATCACACGTTCACACCCTTTTGTATTTCATTTCATTCATTACATTCTACCATAAATCTTTTAGATGCATTAAAACTTAATAAGAAAGTTTTTTTTATCAAATTTTTTACTAAAAAAAAATTTTTTTTTTTTGCTACACCCAAGGCATGTGGAAGTTCCCGGGCCAGGGATCAAATCAGAGCTGTAGCCACCAGCCTACACCACAGTCACAGCTAAACCAAATTCTTAACCGCTATTTAAGATTCACTGTCTAAGACATAGAGAAGAGACCTGTGGTTGCCAAGAGGGAGCGGGGAAGGAATGGGATGGACGGGGAGTTCGGGGTTCGTAGACGCAAACTATGACATTTAAAATGGATAAGCAATGAGGTCCTTCTGTCCAGCACAGGGAACTCTATCCAGGCCGTGATAGGAGGTAACCTAGGGAAGGGCATGTATGTATGTATATGACTGGGTCACTCTGCTACACAGCAGGAATTGGCACAACCTTCTAAATCCACTGCACTTAAATTTTTTCAAAGAAAACATTCACTGTTTAAGGTTTACAGTATTTTTTATGGCATGAGTTCCATTTTCCAAAGACGGCTGCAGCACTATCTCCTGTTCTATCTGCTCTTCCAGGGTCTTTCTACTCTCCCATAAAAAGGTGGCATCCATGCCTCCCCTTAAACCCAAGTGGGCCTTTGTGACTGCCTTCAAGAACACAGTGGTGCAGAAGTGACACTGTGACCTCCGAGACTGGGTCATACAAGCACCATGCACTTCTGCCTCCCTCCCCTGGGGACACTGGCTCTTGAAACCCAGCCAGGACTCTGTGAGGAAGCCCGAGCAACCCTCAGAGCAATCGGGCAGAGGGGCCGAGGCCCTGCCCGGGCTGAGTTCCAGCCGACCGTCAGCCCCACTCGCTGGACACATGGATTGCACCATCTTCCAAGTGGGTCCTCTAGTCCGGGGACAAACACCCCTGGGGACTATGTGGAGCAGAGACGAGTTGGTCCCACAAGTCCTGCCCAAGCTGCAGCTGCATGAGCCAGATAAATAATTTCAGACCACTGCTGTCTCAGACCACTGGCCCTGGGGTACTTGCCACAGAGCAATAAATAGTCGGGGCATCCTTATTGCTGGAAACAGCTTATATTAAACTGTTACACAGCTGTTTTCAGAGTTAAAATGACTTTGTAATTAAACTTTTGGACCTAAGTCTACAAAGGTAAGGTTCACTAGCGAGGTTAAGATGCATGCTTTTTCTATGCTAGGAGCCTGTCCCATTTGCCTTTTTATCTTTTCCCCCAGAGCTTAAAATTAAAACCACCCTTTCACCATCACTGCTAATAAGAATGAACTTTTCTCTATCACGTTTTCTGTGTGATCCCATGTGCAGCCTGGGAGGGGGGAGCCCTGACGCGGCGTACCTGGCCATCGGGTTGTAGGCCTGAGCCAGGGCCCAGCACGAGCGCAGGGATGGGGACGAGGAGTCCTTCAGCAGCTCCAGGCTCAGCCGCCTCAGCCATTCCAACCAGTCATCTTTGGAGACCCTTCTGGCAGCTCCCCAGGCCTGTAATGCCACAGGCGACAATATAAAACCATCAGCTCTAAGGGTCTAATGATTATTCTACTTCTTTGATTTACACAATTATACCTCTCATGATAAAATTCCCTGAGTACAAATATCAAAGAGTAATATTTAATTAAAACCATAAAGCAAAAGCAGCAACCTCTGGAATATTCCACCATAGAGAGAAACCCGGTTTTCGCCCTCACTTGTGCTGGACTCTATCTGCAGAGCGGAGGGCTCTAGAGAGCCAGAGTGGGTGGGGACTGTCACCCTCAGAATGCAGCCAACAAGGCAGACTGCGAAGGGCCCTGGGCCCTCGGACCCTGGCTCGTCTCACAGAGGAGTCACGGGGGTGGGGGTGGGGGACACACGCTCAGGTTCACACCACGAGCAGTCATGTGACCATCAGATGAGAAAGAGCCCAGAGCACACGACACTAAGGTGGAAGAGACACTGGAGGTCAACAGACTGAATTTTACTCGTTAGTTAATCCCTCCCAACTCTCCTCAAACCCTGAGCTCTCCAGGCTTCAAGAGCTACTGGCAGGGGCAGCTGAGGGAGGGGGAGGAGGGGAGGACTCGGGCTCTGGAGCCGGGCAGGGCAGTGCAGGGCAGCGGCCTCACGCTGTGGAGCTCAGTGGCTTGAGCTCCAGTCCCAGGTGTGTAGCTTCTCGGGGTCTGATCTTGGGCAAGGTGCTTAGCTTCTCTGTACCTCAGTTTCCTCATCTGCCAAGTGTGGAAAGAGTTCCCCCCTCCTAGGGTGTTTTAAGGGTTAACTAGGCTGACATGTATAACAGCTCTGTAACAGTGCTCTAGGGGTGAGTGCCATTTACTCCGAAGTAAGAAACCTGGCTGGGAGTTGCCACTGTAGCTCAGCGGAAACGAATCTGACTCGGATCCATGAGGATGCAGGTTCGATCCCTGGCCTCGCTCAGTGGGTTGAGGATCCGGCATTGCTGTGGCGTGGTGTAGGCCGGCAGCTACAGCTCTGATTCAACCCCTACCCTGGGAACCTCCATATGCTGTGGATGCGGCCCTAAAAAAAACAAGAAAGAAAGTAACCTGGCTGGAAGCTCGGCTCTGCCTGTCAGCTGCAGCAGCGCTCTAGGCAAATTACTTATATGCTTCACCTGAGCCTCAGTCTTCCTTCTTTATGGGTAAAGCACCCAAAGGGCCTTGAAGGACAAGATGAGCAAAAAAATGGCTGCTCTTATTATCAAAATGACATCTCTTTGCATTGGCCTAGCCCCAACTACTAAATCCCCACCTTAAAACAGACCCTTAAAAGATTCTTCTGGTAGAACAATGTTTGATCCTCCCTTGACCAGGGAAAACACCTAAGTCAGAGCAGCAGTTCTCAAGTGAGGAGGTCCAGGGAGTGGGAGAGCCTCCAGGCGCCTGACCGCCTGACCACCACCAAGGCAGGCCGTCACCTCCCTGGGAGATCGGAGGTGGGCTGTAGCTTCTGAGGAATCGCCAGTGAGTCACATTCCATCAACGACCACTATGTCAAAAACTGAAGCAGAGATACTGTAAGAGACAAACTAAAGAATTACACGAAGGACTCTCACTAACCCTACAAGGAGAACCCCTGAACGAGAAAGAAGCGTGAGTGACACTAGATACCAAAGTCTCAGGCCTTGTTCTGTGAGACGAAACGGGACACCAGCCCCTCTGATCACAGACTTTTGGTTTCCTCCTACACAGCAGGTCTCTGGATAGCGGCAACATAGCACAGGCATTTAAAAGCCGGACACACACAAGCAAGTATTTCTAAAGTCTTCTGACCGCTGATGACACCTGCTTGGGGAAGGCGAAGGCAATTCAGCACAGCGGTTAAGAGACTGGTCCCTGGGGCCATACCTGGCTCGTATCCTGGCTCCAGCATTTACCAGTTGACAATGGGCAAATCACTCAAACGTTCAGTGCCTCAGTGTCCACATCCACGAAATGGGGACGGTGAGGACAGCACCTAACGCTCAGGGCTACTGAGAAGAGTAAATGGGGCAACACGGGCGAAGCGCTCACAATGGCGCCTGACGCACAGGAGCCCTCAACGAACGGAGGTGGTGGCGACTGCTGCCATTAGCGCCATTACCATCTGGTAAGTGGTAGCAAATCGGTCTTCAAAATATTTTAGCTTGACCCACAACTGCAATCTATCAAACAAGCTACATCCCTCACAGAGGCCTTTCCCCCTCTGCTCTGTCATTAAAACCCACTCAACTCTCAATTCTCTGGGTTCCATAGCAACTGTTCAAACCCCAGCCAGTTTCCTCTTATCCCCCATTCACGGCCGACTTCCTCATCTGGGACCAGGGATGTGTGCGGATGGAACATCCGCTTATTCGTTTAGAAGGTAAATCCAAATGATGACCTTGGAAGGTGTCCTAGAGGAATCTATACACGGCTTTTATGTTTTCTGTATCAGGCAAATTCCCTATTAGCATAGTCAATAGAAAGGTGACTGAGGTGGCCAATTATTATTTTGAAAGCTGGTGAAAACTGACAAACATACTAAGCCTTAATTATCATCACATGAATATGGGGAAGAACAATTTTCTTTTTTTTTTGTCTTTTAGGGCCTCACCTACAGCACATGGAGGTTCCCAGGCTAGGGGTCGAATTGGAGCTGTAGCCACCGGCCTACACCAGAGCCACAGCAACGTGGGATCCGAGCCGCGTCTGCAACCTACACCACAGCTCACGGCAACGCCGGATCCTTAACCCACTGAGCAAGGGCAGGGACCGAACTTGCAACCTCATGGATGCTAGTCGGGTTGTTAACTGCTGAGTCACGACGGGAACTCCACAATTTACTTTTCAGTGAAATGATCTGAGAAGTCAGCTATGGAAAGCTTTGCTCAGGGTTTTTGAACTTGACCTGTTCTCTCAGGTGAGACGGACTGAGAGTCCCTTTTCTGTCTGGCAAACGATATACTTATTTCTCTAAGTGCTGGATAGAAAGCAAAGCTTCCTGCAAGCAAACTAGACCACTGGGGAATTTCCTAAAATAGAGCAAAGCCCGAAGGCAGGTGGACAGCTGTCTGGTTGGAAAGACACTCTGAACCTAGGCAGGCCAAAAACATCTGGGTGGAAACGTGCATCCAGCCTTCCGGGCCTGACCCCCCTTAAGTGTGAGGTGTCAGCACTGTGGCCTCAACACTGCTTGGAAAGGCCAGGTGACGGATGCCCTTGCTCCTCACTCCTGAACCAGGGGCATTTGACCACTTTCATATTAAATCATCAAATGTTTCTCAGCAGCAGTCACTTTTCAGCTGTCTGTGTGGGTAAGGCTCATAGCAGGAGAAACGCCAGTGTTGCACAGCTGTGTGTGAGCGTGCACACACGCACAGAGCTCTGCGTGCAAATCATTACAAGCGTGCCTCAAAGAAGGAGCCAAGCAGCTGGGACCCTGGTCTGTCCAGTCCTTTACCTCTATCTGCTGCTGCACAGGAAGTGCAGCCGCCTTGGGCCAGCTGCTGATAAAGGAAGAATACCACCACGTTGAGATCCAAACTGGCTGCTGCTTACAGTACTAAAGACTAATGCAAAAATGTGGAAAATATGCAACCTGGTATGTTAATTTAAAACTCAGTGAAGTATAGATTATTCTGCTTAGATCCATTAGGGATGCTTTGAAACTGCCTCTTTCTTTTTTTGTCTATTTGTTTTCTTTTATGGCCACCCTGTGGCATAAGGAACTCCTGGGCCAGGGATCAGATCTGAGCCACGGTTGTGACCTACCATGCAGCTGCAGCAATGCCAGCTCCTTTAACCCACTGTGCCTGGCTGGGGATCAAACCTGTGTCCAGGTGCTGTAGAGACAATCGCCGAGCCTGCTGTGCCACAGAAGGAACTCAGAAACTGCCTGTTTTTAAGTGGATGGCTTGTGGCATACGTGGTGAGAAGCTGGTTATACTGCAGGCTTTGGTCTGCATAGAAAATGCAGTACCTGTCTGCAAAGATCTAAACCCTCACTGCTCAGAATGGGTTCCGCAGACCACTGGCACCGGCCTTATCACCTGGGAGCTTGTTAGAAATGCAGGCTGCCCAGGCCAGAGCTCGGGCTGCCTGAGTCAGAACAAGTGCTTTACCAACACGTGACAGTCTGGTGAGCCTGAGAAGTTTGAGAAGCACTGCTTTCCAGAGCCTGCTTCAGGCTCAGCTCACTGGTTACGCTCTGTTCGCGTAAAAAAATGAGAATGCTATTTTCCCGTAGAAAATGAGAATGCTGTTTGCAACAAAGTGTTCCACTGTCAAAGCTCTGGGAACACAAACGGACTCTTTGCTCTTTCTTTCCTTCTCTTAAAAAAACTGGACCATTCAGATACCTGGAGAAGACAAAATGACCTAAGTTCATGGTATGTAGATTTTCAGAAAAATGCTTGGGCTGGCTTCTGGTTGTTTTAAGTGGGAGGCAGCAAGAGCTGAAAGTGTTGAAAGCCCCCAGGAGATGACGGACTTGCCTTTTGGAGGTTGATGGTGCTGACGTGCAATTTCTTCATGGGTCCTGTCTCTACTGGTCCACTAGCCAGTGCGTCCCCTTGGCCACTTCTCAGCATCCGATGCTGGTAAATCAAAGGGTCCTCTTCTTCGTCGGCAAGGGTGTAGCCCTGCAACCAGAGGCTTCCTGAACAACACTGCAACCCCACCAGGTGCTCCTCGCTTAGAAAACACCCCCAAACGTTGGGAGGCTCACGCCTTGTGGAAGAGCCAGGATTTAGGTAGGGTTCCATGTGTCATGGAAAATGAATCCTAGGTGGGCCATGTTCCCCACTGCAGACCAGTCTGTGCCGGTCACTCCTGGTCATGGACAGCACTGACTTAGTAGTCTCAGCATGTGACTGGTAAATGTGAGAGAACGGTGGGCAAGAAATGTGAAGAGCTGGGGTGGCAAAGAGCTACTGCCTGTTTTTCTATGACCTGAGAGCCAAGGATGGTTTTCATGATTGTTTTTGGTGGTTTTTTTTTTTTGCTTTTTAGGGTCACACCCACAACATATGGAGGTTCCCAGGCTAGGGGTCGAATCAGAGCCACAGCTGCCAGCCTACACCACAGCCATAGCAATGCAGGATCCTTAACCCATTGAGCCAGGCCAGCGATCGAACTCAAAACCTCATGGTTTCCAGCTGGATTCGATTCTGCTGCGCCATAATGGGAACTCCTCACATTTTAAATGGTTGAAAAAAAAAAGAATAGAAAATTAATATTCTGCAACATGTGAAAATTATTAAAGAAGCATATTAAAGCCTGCAAAGCTGAAAAAAAATGTACTATTTTTACAGAAAGGGTCTGCCAATCCCTAGTTGAGAGAGACCTAGATATACTCCCGCAGCTAAGAGCACAAGAACATCAATTAAGAAAGACAAGGGGGGCCTTGGAAACAGAAAGCAAGTGCGGCTCACCTTGACAATCCTGCAGATGAGGATATCGTAGCGCTGATGGTTGATGCGATGTCGCACCAGAACTTTGTTCACCATGGGAATGAAAATTTGGTACTACAACAAGAGAGGAAGCAGACCAGAAACCATTACTTTGGAGAATGGAAAACAGAGAAAAGAATATTACCGTTACCACGTTATGGATATGACTTCTGTGCTGGACCAGCTCTGCGGTCTTCAGGAGAATCACTTGGCAGCCTCCTGTGCTGTGATCTGAGCCCCCATCACCTTCCACCTGCGTTACTGCAACAGCCTTGAAATGGTCTCTTGGCTCCCGCACTCAGCCCAGTCTATCTCCACGCAGCATCCAGAGGAATCATCTAAGAATGCACGCTCACATCACAGTACTCCTGCGCTCACACTCTCCAGAGACTGCTTGGCTCGCTCAGAGTAACAGCCAGGTACTTACTGTGGCCTACAACAGGGATGGGCACTACTGGGTATCATACCACCTGGAAGGCATACGAAACTAGAGACTGCTGGGCTCCCCAGCCAGAGCTGCTGGCCTGGGAGGAATGGGGTGAGGCATGAGACTCTGCAGTTCCACTGAGCACCAGGACGCTGCCTGTCTGGGGATCTCGTTCTGAGAACCACTGGCTTACAGTGCCTGCTTTCCATGCCTACGGCCAGCCCAGCCTACAAGGGTCTCTCCCGACCTTTCCTAGCACGCTGCCTCTGGCTCCCTCCTCTGAAGTCACACTGCTCTTCTGTTGCTCCTGGAACTCTCTGCCCCCGCTTTTTTCCTCTTTTTCTGCTGCACTCACAGCATATGGAAGTTCCCGGGCCAGGGATCGAATCTGAGCTGCAGCTGTGACCTATGCCACAGCTGCAGCAATGCCTGATCCTTAACCCGGTATGCTTTAGCGGGAACTCCCCAGACTCCTTTAAGCACACTGCCATCTCACACCTTTGCAATTGCTATTCCTTCTCCTGCACCCGGCTCCCTGGGTGTGGGCCTTTCCTTGACCAAGGTCTCTGCTGAATGCCACCTTATCAGAGAGGTCGTCCCTGATAGAAACAGCATGTCTCCCCGCTCCCACCCATCTCTCTTGTGAGGTAAACTACGTCTCTAGGCCGTGCTTCACTGCAGTGTAAGCTCTGCGAGACTGACATCCCTGCTGACTGCCTTACCCCTGAACAGCACTCAGCACACACAGGGGGCTCCACAAACAGCTGCTGGATGAGGAAGGCAGGAGAAAAGCAGAAAGGCAGGTAGCAGAGCACATCTGTTGAGGATTCCTGCCTCACCTTCTTCCCCAGCTGGAAAACGAGCGAAGAGAGCGTGTCCATGGCCGTGGGACGGAGTTCTGGGCTCTGGTCCAGGGTTCGCACAATCGGGTGGATGATCCGAGAGGCATAGTCAGTGAAATCCAGGGACTCCGTCAGGCGGTCCACTGTCTCTAGCGCTGCCCTACAACAATCGCTGACATACAGTAACTGCTGACACCCAGTCCCGGGGGAAGAGAAGGGGGCGAGGACTAACTCAGCACACAGCACCCAGCGCCAAATGGGGAAGGATGGCTTCTGCCATATTCTGGGTACACGGATCTAACGCAGATTCCAGGGGGATGGGGGCAGTTAAGATTTCCATAGGAATTCCCGTCGTGGCGCACTGGAAACGAATCTGACTAGGAACCATGAGGTTGGGGGTTCGATCCCTGGCATCGCTCAGTGGGTTAAGGATCCGGTGTTGTGGTGAGCTGTGGTGTAGGTTGCAGACACGGCTCGGATCGTGTGTTGCTGTGGCTGTGGTGTAGGCCAGTGGCTGCAGCTCCGAATAGACCCCTAGCCTGGGAACCTCCATATGCCATGCGTGTGGCCCTAGAAAAGACAAAAAGACCAAAAAGAAAAAAAAAAAAAAGATTTCCATAAACCTGTTCACTTCTGGACTAAACTAAAGGGATTTGACATAACAAAAAAACAGAAAGATGGCCTGGGGACTTATGAAAAGGAGACATTTTCAACAAAACATTAAAAGCTTGATGACTGTTAGTCCTGAACAACAGGTGCTCACTTTCGAGATGGCAATGGAACTTCAGGGGCATCAAACAACTTCACGATAGGGGGCAACAACAAATGCAGATAGTCATCCAGGTTGGCGCCAAACAGCTGGATTGCGGCCAGCAACTGCAAAAAGGAGCAGAGGCACAGCAATGAGCAAGTACAGTCGGTATCTAAGCACACAGAAGGCGGCAGGCGCATGGACAATTGAGACGCTTTGGAGACTCTGAAAAGCCTTTATGAAGTGGCTCTGAACTACATCTTCTGGTAGCACTGTTCCCTCTCACTTTATTTCACTTAACACGTTACTTTGCTGTCTCTGAGCTTATTTCAATTGGAATAATTCAATGATTGAGGAATCAGCTGCTGGATAAGAGAGAAAGCTCCTCTGCAATAAAACATTTACCAAGAATAATCCATTAAAGGAGACATCGCATAAGGATAATCCAGAGAGGAGGAAGCATTCTGTCACTGAACTGCACACATCAGGTACGACCGTATTCTTTGGGTTCAGTCCTGCGGAGCGAGCATCACCCGGTCACCCAGAATGGGGTCTCATCTCTTAGCCGACCGTCCAGGGACTCTGACGGACTCTGGAAATCTCTCCAGAGGATGCCCAGGGCTACTCACCTTGATGGAGACGATGCGGCCTGGGCTGTTGTCATGCATGAAGACTCGGAGCATGTGTGGGATCAGCTGGGGCAGGTAGAGCTTAAACTCGCCCCCAAGAGCTACCACAATCTGCTCAATGAGAAGAATGATGGTGCTCTGGATGGAGGTGTTCATGACCCAGAATTCCTATAAAGACGGAAGAGACGGAGGAGCCAAGTCAGGGGCCCTTCTGTTGGAATAAGAAGCAAGCAACCGAGATGGCCAAAGGGAAGCCAAAATGCAGATGGCAGGGCCTGCCCCGGGGGACTCCTTCTCTTTCCTCTTCTCCCCAGGCCTCCCTGTACCCTAGGACACAGCCACAGTGAACAGCTCAACTCCACAGACGCTACTTCGTTCCTCTGTGCTACGCTCATGCTGCTTTTTGCCTAGAATCCCACCTCTTGCTCAGCTGTCTTTCTAGACCTGGCTCAAGTCTCACTTCTCCTAAGAAGGCTTTCCTGTCTCCTTCCATTATCCACCGTGGAGCCCTCTGTCTTCCTCTTTCCCAGCACCTGTAATATTTAGGTTTTTTTGCCGCCCTCCCTCTACTCAACTGCTGGCTAGTTAAGGGCAAGAAACCCTCTGATCTATCTCTGTTTCCCCAAATCCAGCTGAGCGCCCGGCATATTGCTGCCCCCCAAGCCCGTCTGCAGAGTGAACCAACGACCAGGTCTATGGCTCTCCAGCTGTCAGGGTGGCTCTACCTTGGGTACCATCTGGGCTCTGCCAGAGGGTGACTCCTGTGTTAACAAGAATTCATGCCCTGTACAGATTGAGACTTTGCTCAACAGCATCTGACAGCTGCCCCCTGTCATCTTTGGGCCTGGATAGCACCACAAAAGGAACACCGTTCTACATGCATCTAATTATATTCCACATAAGGTACAAAAATAAAAACTTGGTCAACTGGCTTCAGAGCCTGTCTCGGTACTTGCAAGGCAAATGGGTCCGAGTCTCTCACTCCAGGAAAAGCTCTCATTTCAAATTGCCTCAAAAAGACAGCTGCCTACTGCCTTCTTCCAAAACCTCTGGAGTAGGAGACTTATAATAACAGAAACTCTACTGATGATGGCAACACATGGACATTAATATTCTTGGGCCTCCAGGAGTTCCTGTCGTGGCTCGGCGGAAACGAATCCGACTAGGAACCATGAGGATGCGGATTCAATCCCCGGCCTCGCTCAGTGGGTTAAGGATCTGGCGTTGCTGTGAGTTGTGGTATAGGTCAGACGTGGCTCAGATTGGGTGTTGCTGTGGCTGTGGTGTAGGCCAGCGGCTACAGCTCCGACTTGACCTCTAGCTTGGGAACCTCCATATGCCACAGGTGCAGCCGTAAAAAAAAAAAAAAAAAAAAAACTCTTGGGCCCCCATTTAATTCAGAGTATAAGTCAATAGAAAAACCAAAAGATAACTCCTCGGGTGAAAAGCTTTATAGAAGCATATAGTATTTCTATTAAATTTTAAAAAATCATAATTTAAAAAGTAAAAACATTTCTAAAAAAAAGATATACTAAAAGATGGTGGCAAAACTTTCTCTCTGCGTGGCGAGAGACGGTCTCTCTCTGAAAAAGCTATTTTCTCTAGATAAAAAGCTTCGACAAAGAAACACCACAGACTTGCTGGCTTCCACGGTACGTCTGATGTCCATCCACCCGGAACACACTCTGCCTTCCTCAGAGGAAGCCCCCCTACCTCTCTCCACTGCATGAGCATCAGGCTCCTCACAAGGGGTTTTTCTCTGCCTCAAAGCAGCCAGGCAGCCTCCCCAGGGATGCTGGCTGGACCACTGTGCACAAAGCCCCGAGCTCCGCCTGGGCCAGGGGAGCTCAGTAAAATGGCCAGATCAAGAGCCAGAGGAAGCGCTCCTGTGGTACTTTCTCTTGGATGGAATGCCAGCTGTGTTTCGCAGGTGTAAAGCTCCCTGCCCTCCACCCCCAGTCATGTTCTGGTCATCAAGTCTTTTTTGGGGCGTAAGTCACAGACGACTCCCGCTTCAGCCCAGGAGCGCACTGCTTCCTCCCTCCCCCCACGCCCCCCTACCCCCAACTCCCTAAACACCCGGCCAGGCTCTCTAGCATCCTGCTTAAGTAGTCCTTATACAGACGCCTCTGTGGCAGGAGTTTACTTTTTTCGATACACAGGAGCTTTTCCGTTCTGAGGCTCCGTTTTGGGGACGCTCCATTTCTGAAGCCAGCCACTTTGAATTCAGTCCTGCCGCTTTCTTCAAACTAACCACAAAGGTCTGGGGCAGAAGAACAGCAACAACAATGAAAATCACTGCAAGAGCTGTTTTCCAATTCTTTGAGGACGCAGCCACCTCTGCGAAGCCTCCTTCCCAACAGAGACATTTAAATTATAAAGAACAGTAGGAAGCAGCTTCCCCTTCCCAAAACAAAACAAAACAATACTGCCATCAATGGGGAGTCGTCTGCACCTGCTGAAAGCCCGTTAGGAAGCCTGGGATGCTGGGCTTTTCTCTGTGCTACTGCAGCAGAAGGCGGTATGTGTGCTTTCTCACCAAGGCAGCAGCAAGAAAGCATCACCTTCCTCCCCAGAGCCTGACAGGAGCCCGTATTTTAACAGGCCCAGGAAAACCCAATCCCAGTCCTCCCTTAAGGCCATGGTTTTACGGGCAGGAGGAACGAGGGCTTGTATGGGATCATAAAACACTGCTGTGAGAGAAAGTGAAATTGCTTTCGTGTACATGAGGCAAGCACTCAAGTCTATTTCTGGCAGAACAATTACTTGGGGATTTTTCCTCGGACTTCACACCTTGTACTCTTGTACTTGGGAGCCTGTGGCAACAGCCCCTCCACCCCCTTTCACGATCCAGTGGGGTGCCAGGCTCCCCTTTGACACTCAGGTTGGAACAGCGCTGCTAGGACCCCTGGGAAGGACGTCCACGTGTCCAGACCTGCTGCCGAGCATCTCTGGACCCAAAGGCTGATGAATGGGCCAAAGCATGGACTTCCACTCACTCTCATGAGGGTGACAATCTCATCCATATAAGGTCTGATGTGGCTCTTCACAAAGGACACCAGCATCCCCAGTTGCTGGAACAGAAACTGAAACAGAGAAGAGGTCAGCAAGTGGGCACCACGGATACAGGACACGCGGGCTGGCCCCAGGCCCAGGCACAAGAATCAAGACAACCACGGACTCGCTTCTGCACCACTACTGTATCTGCTGAGAACAAGTTTCAAAGAATCTGATTTAAAACTGCTGGTGGTGACCGTGGTGGGGCATGAAAACAACCGTCAGTGGTCTTCCTCGCCAGGTGGGCCCGTTTCTGCACAGCAGGGGCTGTGGGGCCAGACTCCACGTTCTGAGCCCTTTCTGTTGCCTACTAGCTCTGTGCCCTTCATTTAACCTCTCTGCACCCAGCCTCTTCAGGGGGAAAACGTCTCTCAGGCTTGCTGTGAGAGTTAAATGTGCGCATACCTGGAAAGCACTAGATAGGGACAGGGATGCTGCTAAGAGCTCAGGGAACGACATCTACCACTGAAGGATTTCTGGAGCCACCGAAGACTTAAAAATAGACGTGGAATTTGTAATTAACTCCAAACGTGTCTTTTGTTTATTTAGTCCTAATTCACTACCACTTACTTTCTAAAATAAATACAGCTGGATAGCGTGGTTCATTTATAGTAATTAACTCAATTAATTAGATCTTAATTAGTTAATTGCATCTCGAAGAAATTGTGAGCAAAAACAGCAAGCAAATGGAGGGAGGGATGGGATGAGGAGATTCTGTTGAGGCTGGTATCTTGCAACTGTCAAGAGATGCCAGTTACTAAATCAAGCTGGGAATAAAGAGAGTTTAGGCAAGGGAGAACCCGACTACTTTCCAGCTTAAAGGTGTCTTCAGGCGTAGTTTGTATTTTGTTAGGACCCTCAGGTAGCGCTACATGTCAATACTAATAAGCAAATCATATTCTGAACCCCTCCCCCAATTTTAAGAGCTCTCCATGCCTTTGCAGCCCTCCACGAACAAGGATAATTTGGGGCACACATATCTTCTCTCTTATCCACATTTTAAAACTTAGGTAAGTTGGTGATAAATAAAAAGTACTTCAAACAGTGAGCAATGGGCTTACAGAACTCATTGCCTGAAGAGGTGAGCCTGACGGGACACACAGGACTGGGCTTGAGGGCGTCTGGACTGATTCTCTAAGGAGGGGACACCAAGGGATTCCAAGGTGATGAGAACCCGGCCCCACGTGGCGCAGGTTTGACTCAGCAGAGCCACCCCTCCCTATCTCCTGGGCACCTCCTCACAGCACCGCGGCTGACAGTTTTTTGTGAAACGGCCCCTCTAAGAGCACACTGCGGAGATCAAGGGGCACGAGATGCTGAATGCAATGGTTCTTGATTTCAGCTTTTGTTGTGCAGAACCTGACCGAAGGCAGACGATCTGAGCTGGAGGACCAGCAGGACACTGGGGACGGCAGGGAGGTCAGGAAACACCCCGAGACAGAAAGGACGAAAGCCTCCTGACCCTTGCTGTCACCTCACATGAGGTGTCTGCGGGGGAGCCTTGTGGGTGGCTGGTTAATAGCAGGTGGCAGCGCAGGGGACACACCGGGCTGGTGCCTCGTTCACAGGTAGGGAGCCCGAGCAGCCGCCTCCCTGCCTCTCCCTTAGTCTTTCACAGGCTTTTTCGCTCTGTCCTCCTGAACATTAGTATTTTAAAGGAACATAGAGTTCTATTCCTGAAAATACGGCAGGTTAGATCTCCTCCCAAATCCCCCTGCTAGACAAAGCCTAAAAATACTGCATAAACGATAACAAACATTATTATCAGATTATCAGGACTGAAGCCCTTCACCTAAAGCCAAACCTCCAAAGGGTGACATGTTCAGAAAAATAGGGTCTCTCCACCCTCCAACTGGCCCACTGGCAAAAGGAGACCAAGAAATTCATCAGTCTTCATGAGAGGTCCAGGTAGGAAAAAAAGCCTTCCTAAGAGTCCATAATTTCAGGCCACTCTCATATGTGTTTCGGGAGTTATTTTAACTACCTGTGTAGCCTGAGAAATCCTAAGCCAAGAAACTAACTCAGAAGTTCTCCTAGACCACCTGGTAGAAGCAAACGCCAATCCTCTCTGGAGAGAGGAAATTTCAGGGCAGCAGTGCCAGTGTTACTGCTCCAGGGAAAGCCCAGCTGAGTATTATGACCCCTGACCCCAAACTGTAAAACACGTAAGGAGAGACCACTGCTTGAGTATGACTCAGCAGAAACAATAGAGCCTTCAAGGTTTTATATATATTGGCATTTTATAGAAAATATAAAATACATCTAAAATGCTTAAAGAAATAAAGGTGAGAATAAAAAAATACGAGTAGAGAACAAGGTGCTATTAAAAAGTACTAGACATATTTGAAAGAACCTAGTATAACTCCAGAAATAAAAAAAATGTTGTTGGGGGAGGTCCCCGGTTAAGGACCTGGCAATGTCACCCCTGGGGCTCGGTCACTGATATGGTATGGGTTCGACTCCTGGCCCAAGAACTTCCCCATGCTGTAGAAGTGGCCAAAAAAAAAAAAAAAAAAAAAAAAAGTTGGAACTAAAAACTAAATGACACGTCAAAAAGACAGCTGAAGATTTGGTGAACAGAAAACAGCTGTGAAAGCACATTCAGAAGGCATCTCTGAGAGACAAAGATGAAGAATATGGATGAGGGAGTCCTGTCATGGTGCAGTGGTTAATGAATCCGACTGGGAGCCATGAGGATCCCTGGCCTTGCTCAGTGGGTTAAGGATCCGGCAATGCCATGAGCTGTGGTGTAGGTTGCAGATGTGGCTCGGATCTGGCATGGCTGTGGCTGTGGCGTAGGCTGGCGGCTATGGCTCCGATTAGACCTCTAGCCTGGGAACCTCCATATGCCACAGGAGCGGCCCTAGAAAAGGCAAAAAGACAAAAAAAAAAAAAAAGAATATGCATAAGAAACTAAGAGACATTAAGGACAGAGTCAGAAGCTCTACCTGTTGAATCAAATTATGAAAGGAAAAAAACAGAAGGGTGGAATCCTTCTATTCAGAAAGCCCACAAATCCCCAACGGGAGAAGAAAAAGAAATGCATACCTCGATTTACAATAGTGAAACTTCAGGACAACAAAATAAAAAAGAGAAGGTCTGAAAGAGCCATAGAGAAAAAGGAATCATAATTTTTCAACAACAACAAAAGAAGTCAGGTAACAGTGGGATAATATCTACAGCTGAAGAAGAACCTAGAATCATACTCTCAGCTAAAGATTTTAAAAGAGGGTGAAATAAAGATTTTTTTTAGATAAACAAAAAGAGAGCTTTTACTTTAATGAAATGCTCACAAGAGGAATTTGCCTTAGAAGGATCCTAAGAGGAAGCTCGAGATGGGAAACGGTGATTGTGAATAAATATAAAGAAACACTGACTGTGTAAAATAACAGAAATGCTTAATTTGTTGTTTAAAAAACATGATACTGGAGTTCCCATCGTGGCTCAGGGGTTAACGATCCTGACTAACATCCATGAGGACGTGGGTTCGATCCCTGGCCTTGCTCACTGGGTTAAGGAGCCGGCATTGCTGTGAGCTGTAGTGTAGGTCGCAGACGCAGCTCGAATCCCGAGTTGCTGTGGCTGTGGTGGAGACCGGCAGCTGCAGCTCTAATTAGACCCCTAGCCTGGGAGCCTCCATATGCCGCAGGTACAGCCCTAAAGAGACAAAAGACCAAAAAAAAAAAAAAAAAAAAAAAAAAAAGATACTAGACAATAACATAAGAGGGAAGGAAGATACTTTGAGCGCTCTTGTGTTTTGTGCATTGTTCAGGGGAAGGATGGAGACTGATTAATTTTAGACAGTTAAATAAGGTATGAAAGTCAATATGATACAAATTTTTTTTTTTTTTTTTTTTTTTTTTGTCTTTTTGCTATTTCTTTGGGCCGCTCCCGCGGCATATGGAGGTTCCCAGGCTAGGGGTCCAATCGGAGCTGTAGCCACCAGCCTACGCCAGAGCCACAGCAACGGGGGATCCAAGCCGCGTCTGCAACCTACACCACAGCTCCCGGCAACGCCGGATCGTTAACCCACTGAGCAAGGGCAGGGACCGAACCCGCAACCTCATGGTTCCTAGTCGGATTCGTTAACCACTGCGCCACGATGGGAACTCCCGAATTTTTTTTTTTAATGGCTCCACCCAAGGCATATGGAAGTTCCGAGCCTAGGGGTCAAATCGGAGCTGCAGCTGCCAGCCTACACCACAGCCACAGCAACTCTGGAGCTTTAACCCACTGAGTGAAGCCAGGCCTAGAACCTAAATCCTCAGATACTAATTGGGTTTGTTACCACTGAGCCACAATGGGAGCTCCCTGCGAGTCAAATTTTAAAGGTAAAAACCATAAAATCAGACCCATTCCTCATGCTGTACACTCGGACACATTCCCAAAAGTTCAAAGATCTAAACGTAAAAAGTGAGGCGGACTAAGTACAAGAAGAAACAGCGGTGAAAATGATGCATACACACAGCTTTTCGTCACAGGTATATTTTAAATATCAAAGACTAGAAAAAGAGGCGAACGTTCATCAGTAGGGACTGGTTATAGCGATGGGATGGCCACGCAATGGACCACATGCCGCTCAGAAGGAACGAAGACATTCTCAATATACTGCTGTGGCATGAACCCCAGGATATACTGTTGTCAAGGTTCAGAACCACTTTATTACGTTATCATCTGAGGAAGGAAGTGGGGGACACAGGCAGAATTACGATGCCCCAAAGACAGCCATGCCCTAATCCCTGGACTCTGTGAATACAACAGAAGGGACTTTGGAAGATGGGGTCAGGGCCAAGGACATGCGCTGGGGAGATTATCAGGGTGGGCCTAACTTCACCACAGCAGTCCTTAAAAAGAGGGGATTGTTCCTGGCTGCAATCAGAGAGAAAAATTTGAGGATCAAGGAAGAGTCAAAGAGATACAAGGTTGCTGACCTTGAAGACAAGGAAGGAGGCCAGGGAATACAGACCGCCACTGGAAGCTAGAAAAAGCACCCAAGGGGTTCCTCTGAGAGCCTCCAGGAAGGAACACAGCCTTCGTGGCACCCTGACTGTAGCTCCGTATGATCCGTGTCAGGCTTATGACCAACAGAGCCCCAAAAGAATACATCTGTGCTATTTCAAGTTCCTAAACTGGGGGTGATTTGTTACAGCAGCAACAGTAAATGACAGGAAGGAAGCAACAAGGTATAAGGCTGGGCAGAGGAGCTAGTCTTTGTGAATTTGTCTTATTTTACAAAGACTTGAACTACGCTAATGTCTTACATAACTAGAATGAAAGTTAAATTAGAAAAACTCTCTTGGAGTTCCCGTCGTGGCTTAGTGATTAACGAATCCGACTAGGAACCATGAGGTTGCGGGCTGGATCCCTGGCCTTGCTCAGTGGGTTAAGGATCCGGCAATGCCGTGAGCTGTGGTGTAGGTTGCAGATGCGGCTCAGATCTGGCATGGCTGTGGCTGTGGCGTAGGCCAGTGGCTACAGCTCCAATTAGACCCCTAGCCTGGGAACCTTCATATGCTGTGGGAGCAGCCCAAGAAAAATGGCAAAAAGACAAAATAAAAAAAAAAAAAAGAAAGAAAAACTCTCTGGCTTGAGGAAACCATAGCTCCTCAAAAGTGGCCATGCTGAGGCTTGAGTGAAATGGACTTGATAAGCTTGAAATATTTTTTTTTAAATTAATTATTTTATTTCATTTTGCTTTTTTAGGGCCACACCCAAGGCATATGGAGGTTCCCAGGCCAGGAGTCTAATCAGAGCTGCAGCTGCCAGCCTACACCATAGCCACAACAATGCAGGATCTGAGCCACGTTGGCAACCTACACTACAGCTCATGGCAACACCAGATCCTTAACCCACTAAGCAAGGTCAGGGATTGAACCCTCGACCTCATGGTTACTAGTTGGATTCGTTTCCACTGCGCCACAACGGGAACTCCCGAAATTTTTTTTTTTTTTTTTTGGCCAGAAGGAAAGAAAGCGATCAAAGATTAAGATTACTGAGCAAAGTTAAAAGAACACAAAAGCCAGTGTTCACAAAAGCCAGACTGGGCTAATTAGATCATTAAAAGAAGAGTGCCTTCAAAGAACAGAAACACTTCCTATATCTGTGAATTGGTAATGATACTTCAAAAATAGCAGAGGGTTCAGAGGGGTGCCTGGGTCACCTTTAGGAGGCTGCAAGGGACTTGATTCATTATTCTGAAAAGCAATATATAAAAGGAAAGAATCATGCATTTTTTTCCTGCCTTTCCTGCATGAACTATCCTTCAAATTAACTAGTTGATGACATAAAGTTCTTTATAGATGTCTAGCTAATAAATCCAGAAGGAATAACAGAATTAGAAAATCAGGAGTTCCCGTCGTGGCTCAGTGGTTAACGAATCCGACTAGGAACCATGAGGTTGCGGGTTCGGTCCCTGCCCTTGCTCAGTGGGTTAACGATCCGGCGTTGCCGTGAGCTGTGGTGTAGGTTGCAGATGCAGCTCGGATCCCGCGTTGCTGTGGCTCTGGCGAAGGCCGGTGGCTACAGCTCCGATTCAACCCCTAGCCTGGGAATCTCCATATGCCGCGGGAGTGGCCCAAGAAATAACAACAACAACAAAAAGACAAAAGACAAAAAAAAATAATAATAATAAAAATAAAAAAATAAAAAAAAAAAAAAAAGAAAATCACTATTTTGCAGCTGCTAATCAAATAATGGTTCTAGGAAACAATCATCAATAAACACCACACAATTATGAAAAAGGCTAATGGGGAACTCAGAATGGACCACACCTGAACCCTCTGGTTAACCTTCACATCACTAGAAGGGGATCATTTAGAAAATGTTTGTTAACAAATGCCAAAATAAGGGGAGTTCCCTTGTGGCACAGCAGAAATGAATCCGACTGAAGAACAGAACCTGAATCTAATCACCTCTAAATCTAATTGGTTTATGAAATAAATAAATCTTGGAAGATAGACTCAAATACAGAATGAAAAAGTTCTATACGACAAATGACCTGGTTTCTTCCACAAATACATGGCAATGAAAAGAAAAAAAGTGGGGGAAAAGAGAGAAGATATGGAAAGAGAATTAGATACATCAACCAAATGCCATGGTATCTGGATTCTGATTTGTATAAACCAAATGCAATATGAAAATTTTAAGACAAACAGGGATATCTGAAGAAGGATTGATATTAGAGTACAATAAGGAATTATTGTTAATTTTGTAGGTACTATTACTTTTGTAGGTATCATAACATGGGGAAAAATATTTAATAGTGAATTAATATATTTCCTGGAATTTGTTTTAAAATGCCCCAGAAAAAGTGTGTGTGTGTGTGTCTGTGTGTCTGCGGGGGGGGTGATGAGATGAAACCAAATTGATAAAAACTTTTTGGTGGTGTTTTTGTTTTTTGGGGGCCGTGATCTGCAGCAGCTTAATGTGGGATCTCAGTTCCCAAACCAGAGACTGAACCCAGGCCACAGTGGTGGAAATGGAGTCCTAACCACTAGACCACCAGGGAATTCCCAAATTGATAAAATCTTATAACTGCTGGAGTTCCTGCTGTGGTGCAATGGTATTGGCAGCATCTCTGGAGCACTGGAGCTCAGGTTCAATCCTCGGCCTGGCAGTGAGTTAAGTGTGGCTTGGATCTGATCCCTGGCCCAGGAATTCCATGTGCCGGGGGGAGGTTTGGGGGCTGGAAGGCAGGAGAAAGGAAGGGAGGGAGAGAGAGAGAGAGAAAGAATGAGAAAAAGAAAAAGAAAAAAAAGAGAAAGAAAGAGAAAGATCTTATATTACTGATGAATATGAGAATTTAATATAAGTTGTCCAATTTTTGTTTGTGATTAAAGTATTTGGGAGTTCCCATCTTGGCGCAGTGGAAATGAATCCATCTAGGAACCATGAAGTTGCAGGTTCGATCCCTGGCCTCACTCAGTGGGTTAAGGATCCGGCATTGCTGTGCGCTGTGGTGTAGGTCGCAGACGAGGCTTGGATCTGGTGTTGCTGTGGCTCTGGTGTAGGCCGGTGGCAACAGCTCCAATTGGACCCCTAGTCTAGGAACCTCCACGTGCTGCGGGTGCGGCCCTAAAAAGACAAAAGACAAAAGACAAAAAAAAAAAAAAAATTATATTCCAGGAGTTCCCACTGTGGTGTAGTGGGTTAGGGATTGGGCATTGTCTCTGCAGTGGTGGGGTTTGATCCCTGCCCTGGTGCAGTGCCATAGGTCTGGGAACTTCCGTATGCCGCAGGTGTGGCAAAAAAAAAAAAAAAAAAGAAAATAAAAGAAAAAATCCATTCCAAATTTTTTTCTTTTGCTTTTTAGGGCCATACCCATAGCATATAGAGATTCCCAGGCTAGGGGTTGAATCAGAGCTACAGCTGCCAGCCCACACCACAGCCACAGCAACTCCAGATCCCAGCTGTGTCTGCCACCTAAACCACACCTCACAGCAACACAGAATCCTTAAACCACTGATCAAGGCCAGGGATCAAACCTGCAACCTCATGGTTCCTAGTCAGATTTGTTTCCACTGAGTGACGACGGGAACTCCCATTCCAAAATGTTGAATGAAATTAAAGGCTAGGGCTCAAATCAGAGCTGTAGCCTCTGGCCCTTGCCATAGCCAAGTAACGCTGGATCCAAGCCACATCTATGACCTATGCCATAGCTTCTGACAATGCTGGATCCTTAACCCACTGAGTGAGGCTGGGGATTGAACCCCATCCTTATGGATACTAGTCAGGTTCTTAACCCAGTGAGCCACAAGAGGAACTCTTATCTTACTTTTTTTTTTTTTTTTTTTTTGTCTTTTTAGGGCCACACGCATGGCATATGGAGGTTCCCGGGCTAGGGGTCGAATCGGAGCTGTAGCTGCCAGCCTAGAGCACAGCCACAGCAACTCGGGATCTGAACTGTGCCTGTGACCTACACCACAGCTCATGGCAACACCGGATCCTTAACCCACTGAGCGAGGCCAGGGATCGAACCCACAACCTCATGGTTTCTAGTTGGATTTGTTTCTGCTGCGCCACCACAGGAACTCCTCACTTACTCTTGATAGTTTAAAAAAAACAAACATTAACAAGGCTAGAAAAAGATATGAACACAGTAAGTTCAAACCTTTTTTTTCTTTCAGTGGCCATACCCACAAGATATGGAAGTTCCTAGGCAAGGGACTGGATCTGAGCAGCAGCAAACCACAGTCTTAAACCCATTGTGCCTGACAGGCATCCGATCCCATGCCTCTGTAGCAACTGAAGCTGCTACAGTTAGATACTTAACCCACTGTGCCACAGCAGGAACCCCAGTAAGCTTACACCTAATGACGTATGTAAAACCTTGGACATAACAGTAGAAATATACCCTATTCCCAGAGTTCCTGGCATGGCTCAGTGGTTATGAACCCAACTAGCATTTGTGAGGACTCGGGGTTCGATCTCTGGTCTTGCTCAGTGGGTTAAGGATCTGGCATTGCCATGAACTGTGGTATGGGTCGCAGATGCAGCTCGGATCCTGCGTTGCTGTGGCTCTGGCATAGGCCAGTGGCTATGGCTTGGACTGGACCCCTAGCCTGAACTTCCATATGCCCGGGTGTGGCCCTAAAAAGACAAAAACAAAACAAAAGAAAAGAAAAAAAAGCAAAGAAATATACCCTATTCCCAAGTGTAGAGGAACTATTCACCCAAACCGATCAAGCATTAGACTATTAAGGCAATTTCAGTACACATCAAAGAAGCATAAACCCAAGGCAATTAAATTAGAAACCAATATCCAAAAGGAGATTAAAAATCCCATGTTTGCAAATTAAAATACCCATTTTAAATAACTCAATGATGAAAGGAATCATAATAAAGATTAGAAAATACTTATTTCTGAACAGTAATGAAAACTACATTATTATTCAGCCACAAAAAAGGAACTTGCTATTGAAACGATACAACATGGACGCATCTCAAAAGAATTACGTTAAGTGAAAGAAGCCAGACACAAAACCATGTATGCTTCTCATTCTATAAAATGTCCAAAAAACACAAACCTATAGAGATAGAAAGTAGACTGACCCCTAGGGTTAGAGTAGGAATGGAAACTGACTGCAAACGGAGAGATTTCTTTCTGCAATGATGGGAATTTCCTAAAATTATATTTCAGTGATGGTTGTACAACTCTGTAAATATACTGAAAATCACTGGAGTTTATACTTAAGAAGGATAAAGTTTATGGTATGAAAGTTTCATCTCTATGATGTTTTAAAATGTTCTGGAGCTAAGCGTTACTTGGAATTGAATTTAAAACCTTCACAGCTTACATTTAGATAAGAAGAAAGATCAATGAGCTAATATTCAAACAATTTTTTTTAAAAAAGCAAAAAAAAAAAAGAAAATAGGGAGTTTCTGTCGTGGCGCCGTGGTTACTGAATCTGACTAGGAACCAGGAGGTTGCGGCTTCGATCCCTGGCCTTGCTCAGTGGCTTAAGGATCCCGCGTTGCTGTGGCTCTGGCATAGGCTGGCAGCTACAGCTCTGATTAGACCCCTAGCCTGGGAACCTCCATATGCCGCGGAAGCGGCCCTAGAAAAGGCAAAAAGACAAAAAAAAAAAAAAAAAAGAAAGAAAGAAAAATAGGAAAGGAATAATAAAGAAGGGATTAATGAAACAGAAATAAAGATACAAGAGAGAAAATCAACAAAGGCAGAGGTTGGTTCTTTGAAAAAAAAAAAATATGGATAGACCATGATGGAAAATACTATAAGAAAAGGAATGCATATATATGTATGACTGGGTAAATCTGCTGTACAGCAGAAATTGGCACAACACTGTACATCAACAATACTTTAATTTTTTAAAAAATTAAAAAAGAAAATACTATGATAAATCTCTAGCAAGAAATTAAAATATAAAATGAACAAGTTCATGCCGATAGATTTTATTATTTAGATAAAACAAATATGTCTTAGATAAATGTGACTAAAACCATCTCAAGAAGAAACAAAGCTAAACAGATCTTTCAACCAGCAATTAAAAAAAGAATTACAGGTCAATTACCCTCATAAACCTAGATATAAAAATTCTAAATTAAATTTGAGCTATAAAATCACTGTATAAAAAATGCATCATAGGAGTTCCCATCGTGGCTCAATTGTTAACGAATCTGACTAGAAACCCTGAGGTTGCGGGTTCGATCCCTGGCCTTGCTCAGGGGGTTAAGGATCCAGCGTTGCTGTGAGCTGTGGTGTAGGTGGCAGACGTGGCTCGGATCCCATGTTGCTGCGGCTCTGGCATAGGCTGGCGGCTACAGCTCCAATTCGACCCCTAGCCTGGGGACTTCCAGATGCCGTGGGTGCGGCCATAGAAAAGACAAAAAAAAAAAAAAAAAGCATCATAACCAAATGGTTTCAACACAAGAATTCAAAGGTGCTCCAACATTAAAACATATTTCAATGTAATTTAATATATTAACATGTTAAAAGAGAGAAACCAAACTATCATCACGACAGATAAAGAAAAGGCATTTGATAAATCTAATACCCATCCAGGATGAAAACTCTTCAGCAAACTAAGACCATAAGGGAACATTTACCACCTTTAAAAAGCTATCAGAAACCTACAGCAAACATTATACTTAGTGATGAAACCTTAAAGCAGTCCCATTAAAAATCAAGAATAAGATTAAGGGGTTCCACTCTCACAAAGTCTAATCAACAGTCAAGGTCCTAGGAACTGAGTAAGGAAAAGTAACAACTGCTTTTACAGACTAAAACAAAAAGCCCCACACTGGTTTTTTTTCTTTTTGCAGACTATGTATCTAGAGGGAAAACCTGGGGAAAATTTACAGGTAGATTATTAGAATTAGTGAGAATTTGATGAGGTTGATTACATAAAAATAAACTGCACGTCTAAACTTCAGGCACGATGTTAGGAAATATACTTTCTAAAAACTCCTCTGAATGTACATCAAATTGAATATAAAAATCAGAGAGAGAAAAATAATTAATTCAAGTTTCTTTTTTAAACGCAATCCTGACTATACACCCTTGGAATATACTCAGTATACAGTAGGAACTGCAAAGCCCCCTTGAACTTTGTTCAGCAGGTTCGCTGCTGGTAGTGGCACCCGTCTAGTAATCCCAGGTGTTCGCACACTCTGGGTGTTCTCCGGTTTAGAGGAAGAGGAATAGAGAGAGAGAGCGAGCGAGAGAGCATGGGAGGGAAGGGGGTCGATTCTTTTTTACGGAAAAGTGCCAGCTCCTAAAAGTAGAAAAGAGCGGAGCTAAAAAGTCTTTACTTTGCAACCAGTGCGATCACTGATTCCGACGAGGATCAACAGAAGTTAAAATCATTGGGTAAAAGGCAGCTTAGGACGAGAACAGTCACACAGTCTCAACATGTCACGCCACAGATGACTTAATGACTAAGGAAAAAAGGCAACTTCACAATGGAGAGATCTGCCAGATGCCAACCTCACCACGTGCTCAAACTCGGGACCAACGGTGGCAGGACAAACCGACGTTATGAGATCCAGTGAGAAGGACGCGACTTGCCCTCTGCAGTAAAACCCCCACTAAAAACATCTGACTTTAATCATGAAGAAGCAACCAGAAATCCACTGTGGGACATTCCAACAGAGAACTGGCCTGACTCTCGACGCCCGAGAATAACAATGCGGTTCCTCCCCCCAGGCCACTCATCTTCTGGCCGTTCTGAGGGATAAAACAGAAAGTGGGGCCGAGTGGCTAAAGCCTGCACGTGGGGGTGTTCGAAGTCCAGGGGGAGGAAAGGCATGAGGCTTAACAGCAAGCAGAGCACATCGCTGGGGAGCCGAGGCGCCGGTGGACCTTCCGCGCAGGCATGGCACAGGGCAGGGAGGAGCACGGGGTGGGGTTTGGCCACTTACTTCCCGGATGGCCCCGTCGCAAACCCGAATGACGTTCAGGAACGTGGGCATGACCTGGGGCAGGAACTGCACACACTTGAGCCCCAGGGACTTGAAGATGAAGGTGATGGCCTGGACGACCATGGTGTGGTGGTGGGAGAGGGACTGGTCTCGGAAGATCCGCATCAGGGCCACCATGGACACGGCCGGGTAGAACTCATCCAGGGGCAGGTTCCCCATGTTGACCAGCATCTCACTGGTGCTGTAGTCGGCTAGGAGCAAACACAGCTGGGGTCACGACTGTGGCCGGAACGTGGTCAGCCACACACGCAAAACCTCCTGAGGGTCTAACACCAGTGGGGAGACAGAGTAGACTGGGAACCAAAGAGCAGACCTTCGCCACCAAGGACGGTCGGTTTAGGGCTCGACTCTTATCTGAGCCACAAAAGCCTGAAACCGTAGGTACATGATGAATTTTCTTTAAATTGCCATGTTTAATTTAGCTTGTTACCATTCCAGTTCATAACTTTGCAGCTGAAACCATCAATAAAAATAATTACTCCCCCAAATGAAAATAAAGGGGATTAAATTAAGCAAACATCTGCTCAGCAGCTGTTTGGTCCCCCAAGGGAATTCAGACACGTTAGTAACAAACGCTACCTGACTGAAACAACAAGGATCTCAAGGACTGGAGAGGGGGGAGGGAGGAGGGGGGAGGGTGGGCTCCCCAGGACGGAGGCCAAGAGCAGACCATCCAAGAGACTGGATGCCTGGTGCTGCTGATGATGGAGGAACACCTGCCGGGACATGGCTCAGGTGCTGCTCAACAGCCATGGGTCTGGCGGGATAATGCATCGCAGGGACACTTTTCTAAAACACAGAAGAACAAACTGGAAGCCAAAGGATCCCATCCACAGCATTCAGAAACAGATTACTTTATTTCAGGAAAACAACATTCAGCTGGACTATGTGGGAGAGCTACTGCTGAACTTGCACACTTTCAGAAATAAGCCTGCCCTGATGGAGAACGGGTAAGTCGAGCAAGCTGGCCTGCATCCCCTTGCTCTACCCAACCTCTTCGGCTGCTTATCAACAGCGAAGGGACTCCAGGGCCAGACCACTTGGTGGAAAAAGAGCCCTGGGTTCTGACTGCTCCCGGCTTCTCTCTGCCCTCTGAGCCCTGCGTCAGGTTCCCCATCAGTGCAAACAGGGAGAATCAATTCTACCCCCTTCCTCCTTGGGTGCCGTGGAAATAGAAAACACCAAAGATGCACTGACAGAGAGAGACAGGTGAACAAAGGCGATGGGGTGATAACCAGCACCTCATCAGCACCAAAAAGGGAGCACAGACATGGCCTTTGACCCTCACAAAGAACCCAGAGAAAACGAAGATGCGACACGCTGGGCGGCAGCGCCCCTGCTGTGATTCGAGAGGAAAATGCTACTGTCCCACTCAGACATCACGACGTGAGCCAACATGAGATCATGTTCCGGCCCACGGCTCTTCCCGGACCTGGCCAGGGAGGGCTTTGTGAGGCGGGGCCTTGACGAGCCTCGCACGCTTCCCCTTGACTTACAGGAGTCCTGACTTGACTTGGATTCTGACAGGCTGACGGCAGAAGCATCCCGGGACTGGTCGATCATGCCAATGTTCACTTTGTGCTTGTAGGGGTCCAAGGCCCCCAAGAGCCCTAACACGCGGATAGCCTGCGTGGGAACAGGAAGGGAGAGGAAAGCATTCAGCACCACGTCTGACGCCAACAGCCTTCCCCGGGACTCATCTCGTGGTCTATGATGCCCAAGTCGTATCCCAAGACCCGCTATGGGGACAAGACGGAGAGGGACAGGACGTCAGAGCACGTTAATGCCATGAACAGCGCTCTTGCTCCATCCTCCCAGCGGAGTCTTGAAAGCCCAAGGCTGCCGGGCTTCCTACCTCTCGCCGTGTACCCTGGTTCTGCTCAGTCTTCAGGAAATTCAGCAGCACCTCCAGCAATGTGGGGTACTTCCTGTAGGGCTCCACCACATAGCCAGTGCTGGCCACCAGCTGTCCCAGAGTCCACAGGGCCACCTGGACAGGTAAAAGATCACTGCTTGGTAGAGCCAGTAAGAGAGAAAAGGAAGCATACCTTGCATTCATTGTAAAATGATTATAACCAAGCGTTAGAGGCTATTACAGAAAAGAATTTCCAGGAAAGGCACTATCAACAGGAATCCTGAGAGCTGGGACATAAAAACAAGGCTACAATCACACCACAATCCCTAGATCGAAGGTAAAGAACAGTCCCGCCTTCACCAGAGGAGCGGACAGCCCTTCTACACCAACGACTGACAGGAGTCTGACTCAAAAGGAGAAGAAGGAGTTCCCATCGTGGCGCAGCGGAAACGAATCCAACTAGGAACCATGAGGTTGCAGGTTCGATCCCTGGCCTTGCTCAGTGGGTTAAGGATCCGGTGTTGCCGTGAGCTGTGGTGTAGGTCGCAGATGTGGCTCGGATCCTATGCTGCTGTGGCTCTGGTGTAGGCCGGCGGCTACAGCTCCGATTCGACCCCTAGCCTGGGAACCTCCATATGCCGTGGGAGCAGCCCTAGAAAAGACAAAAAAAAAAAAAAAAAAAAAAAAAAAGGAAATAAAGACCGTTTTCACTTTCAGTCTAGTCACCGAATGGTCTTGATGACCAAAGGGAAGCCAGGGCTGGGGAAGGGTTAGCCGACGCTCCGCCTGCCTCCACGGCCAGAGGCCAGGGCTCTCTTTTTCCCTATAGGGGCGGGGCTCTGAGAGATGAGCTGCCTTTTTTTTTTTTTCTGTCTACAGGAAAAGACACCGGTCAGCCCTGACCCTGAAAGAAACTCTGGGTCAGGATGACAGCTAGTTCTGGTTCCAAGTCTTTCTTTATTCAGTCAACAAACCTGAGGGCATACTACGTGCTGGGCACTACTGGTAGAGGACAGTGAGGTGACTGAGAGAGACCAGGTCCTGCTCCATCAGGAAACTGCGGCACTCACCTGCCTTTTGGCCAACAGAGAGGAGTCCTGGAGCATGTCCATGATGATAATAAAAAGTTCATCCACCCACTTCCTCATTTCTAGGCCACTGACCTGCAAAGCGAAGAACAGGTGGTAGGTCGGATCGACATCATGCATTAAAGTGGGTTCCAACTTCATTAGGGGTAAGTACTACTCTTCCCGGGCCATGGAAAACCCAGTTGTCCCCTGACCTGAGCCAGCTCTCCGATTGTAGCCAAGACGTTGTTGATCACTCCGGGGTTTGGATCAGGGTCTGGATCTTTCAGTTTCAAAATTAAGGCCTACGGAAAGAAGGCCGGGGCAGGGAATGCCGGTTAAAGTCTGCTAGAAACCGCTTTTTCACGTAAGTAAAACTCACCCAGGAGACCACCTCAGGATTCCTCTGGAATGTGGGTTCTCAAAGCTTTGTCCACAGAGCACACGAGTCTGATTACGAGGGAGCTGGGAAGCGCCGTGATGCACAGCGTTTCCCGTGCCTTCTCGAAGCTCTATCCCTGAGATCGTTCACCCAGAGTCACACA
This sequence comes from Sus scrofa, assembly GCF_054392235.1. Classification (NCBI taxonomy): domain Eukaryota; kingdom Metazoa; phylum Chordata; class Mammalia; order Artiodactyla; family Suidae; genus Sus; species Sus scrofa. Next base: position 75,920,171 of record NC_139388.1, read on the forward strand.
AGTTATCAAAGACCTCACCGGACTCGAACATACTCAGATTTGAAGGTTGCCTCAGATTTTAAAGCTCATTTTTCCTTCCTTTAGGACAGTTATTTTATGCTGCTCTCTGCTCACTTCTCCTTTCCAAGCACCTTTGCTATGTGCTTGAATCGTGGTATCTGAGCTCCCATAAGGAGATAAGAGCCTTTCCTGCAGTTGGTGAGACTCCTGAGGTTCCTGCACTGAGGGTGCTGATGTGGCCCTTGTCGCCGAGCCTGGGACCACAGACATTATCGACTTTGTTCAGCAAACTGTGTATTACGGACACACTCCCCTCGCCCCAAACGAGCTGACATCTGAGAACCGTGCGAGGAGGCACCCGCCTGCCTGCAGGTACCTTGAGAATGGGCTCCATGTAGGGGCGGATGAGTCGGGGGGCGTTGGAGACCAGGTGGCCCAGCATGCGGGCACTCTGCTCCTTGATTCTTCCGATGCCACTGTGCTCCAGCTCCGTCAAAATCTGTAGGGAAGAAAGGCTCACTCAGGCCCAGGAAATCCAGGAGGACCTGTGGGTCTCCAGGGAGGACGTGGCTGGAAACAGGGGGAAGACTGAGAACTCCCCTGCCATGGGGTCAGGGAGCCGCTGGATCCTCCACAAGCAAGGCCACCTCTGCCGCTCACAGAAGAGTCTGGGATGCAGCAGTGACCGGAAGAAAAAGTGTCTGAAACCAGCCCTACCTCCCTCTGTTACAGCACTACACGGTCCCACAGTCCCCCGCGCAGCGTAGCTTTCAACAGAGCAGACAGTCACAGAGGACTGAGCAAACTAACAGGGCTTGCTGTGAGCAGGGTTTGCAAAAATAAAGGAGGAAGGAAGGCCTCTCTGCAAGAAAAAACTTTGTCCAGACACCAAATCACTAAGAGTGCCTATAAATAGGAGTTCCCATCATGGCTCAGCGGTTAACGAACCCAACTAGCATCCATGAGGACTCGGGCTCAATTCCTGGCCTCGCTCAGTGGGTTAAGGATCCGGTGATGCCATGAGCTGTGGTGTAGGTCACAGGCATGGCTCGGATCCTGTGCTGCTGTGGCTGTGGTGTAGGCCGGCAGCTACAGCTGCAATTGGACCCCTAGCCTGGGAATCTCCATATGCCAAGGGTGTGGCCTTAGAGAGACAAAATAGAAAAAAGAAAAAAGAAAAAAAAAAGAGTGCCTGTAAATAATGACAATGGAATCCAAGAACAGTCAGACATCTAAGAGAAACTGACAGTCAGTAGTGGCTTCAGGCGCCTCTGGATAAACCCGAATCATTAGGGATCATGTCAATAGCACCCCTTGCACCTTAATGACTCAAAACACCAGCAAATCAGAATGTTGTGCTCCTGGTGACAGACATAAACAACTCAATACAGACAGACTTCTGGAGAGCTGAAGTTGCCACAAGGAAATCTCTGAACAGTGAAAAGAGCAAGAAGCAAAGCTCATGTTAACTCAGCTGCCCAGAGAAGGAGTGTCCAATTTAATGTTTTATTTCATCTTAGGTTGTTGATTTAATACTCTGGATCTTCCTGGATCCTCTTGGCAGCCTGTCTTTCCCTGGGAGCGGCAAAGACAGCAAGACGGGATGGAAAGGGACACTAAGAAGAGACTCATTTTTTTTGACTCTTTAGGGCCGCACCCACGGCATGTGGAGGTTCCCAGGCTAGGGGCTGAATCAGAGCTGCAGCTGCTGGCCTACACCACAGCCACAGCAACGTGGGATCCCCGACCCACTGAGCAAGGCCAGGGATTGAACCTGCGTCCTCATGGTAACTAGTCAGATTCGTTTCTGCTGGGCCACAATGGGAATGTCCATCTTCTAATTTATTGATTGATGATACAATTCACAGTCACTTTAACTGTGACAGTGAATAAATGACATTTCCCAAGGGCGAAATATATAAATAACTTTCTATGTTTAAGTTCTTTATAAGCTATACAAAGTGTTTATTTCAAAAGAAAGCATGGGGAGGGTCATGAAGCAGAGGGCTGGGGACAGGATGGAGTTAAGGGACAAGGCATGACTCGGTGAAATCCAGAAGAGGTGGGTGGAAGTAACTCTGGGCAGAAAGCCCTGACCCGGCGCACTGCTCACAGGGGGGCCAGAGAACTGACTCGGATGGTGAAGACAAAAGCCAGGAGATAGGTTTCAGCAGGAATAAATCCTACGAGATGGAGCAGCAACCTGCCAACCTGCAGCTACCCAGGCTCTGGTCCAAGCAGCTTAGCCTGGCACCTCCCGCTGTTTACAAATGAAAGCCGGGACTGCAGCCCAGGGGCAATGAGGTGCCGCACGGGAAGCGCTCCTTCTGTGCTCCACCTGGACCAGCAGGAGCGGGGAGGGACAAGGACATGCAGGAGGACTGCCGCCAACCCACGTGCAAGAAATGCAATCGCTGGTGACTTGCCAGGAGAGAGGAAGAGCTGCGGAAGAGGTCAGCCTGGCCTAAGAGGCTCCCTGGAGTCAGGCTGACAAGAGCTTTACGAGGTGACAAGCACCAGAACTGTAACTGCCAACCCCTGGAGCCAACTGTGCCTTTGGCCACAATCTGCCTCTCATTCCCCAAGCAGCGCCCATGACCTCATGACGGGAGTGGCTTCTCTACCACCTGCAGGTGTGCCTGTCGCCTCCTTACCTGGATGAGCATCTTGCGCAGGAAGGGCATGACGAAGGCTGGGTTCATGCTGCTGAGCCGGCCCACGGTGCAGATGGCCAGCTCCCGGATCTCAAACACCTGGTCATTCAGGGCCACAAACAGGGCCTGCAGATTCTCTGCCTGGGCCAGGTGCGCGTCAAAGCGCTCATCCAGGGACGCCAAGACGCAGTAGCGGATGTCGGGGTCTGCAAGAGCAGCTGAGCCTCGGTACCTCTTCCCTGCTCTCACCCCTCTGGTCCTTCCCAGCATCCCCACCGCATCAGCCCAGGAAGGGGACTCCAGATACCCTTCCCTCACCCAAAGTGCCGCTTTCTCTATTGGAACGAGCAAAGATAATAGATTAAGGCTCAGTATCTTACAACCCTAGGCTGGCATAGCCAAGCCTAACACCTTGGCAGAGAAAGAGCTGGACACCATCTTATTGAGGCTAAAGGTCCTAGAGAGGCCACGCCATGAAACTGGCCACTTCCAACCACCCCAGGCACCCACACTTCCCCAGACTGGGTCCATCCCAAACATTACCAGGATCGGTTATCCCAACCACGAGCAGCTTGCTGAGCACATCCGCCACCACCTGCACTGCGGTCTGGCTGACCACGTGAGCGTGGCCGCTGATGAGGTGGACGGAGGGCGTAAGCAGGCGGGAGCAGGTGCGGGCAGCTTCCATGCGGATCTCCTTGTGCTCGCTGTTCAGGAAGTGATCCGCACAGTGGCGGACGAACTGGGTCAGAGAGTGGCCTGGGTGCAAAGGCGAAGAGCAAACAGAATAAACACGGCTGCACTAGACAGCAGTCTGCACTCCATTCTCCATTTCCTGGCTACGAATGCAATTTTCAACAAGATACTGATCCAGAACTCTTCTCTTGGAAAGGTAACCAGAGTTCCCATCGTGGTGCAGCAGTCATGGACCTGACTAGTATCCATGAGTGCATGGGTTCAATCCCTGGCCTCACTCAGTGGGTTCAGGATCCAGCATTGCTGTGAGCTGTGGTATACATCACAGACTTGGCTCAGATCTGGTGTGGCTGTGGCTGTGGTGTAGGCCGGCAGCTGTAGCTCCAATTCACCCCCTAGCCTGGGAACTTCCATATGCCTGGAACTTCCATATGCCTCAGGTGTGGCCCTTAAAAAAAAATAAAATTAAAAGGTAACAAACAAGCTTCCAATCAGGAGAAAGGCAGCACGGAGGTAGAGATGGAGCTGGGAGGCCTAAGGCAGGCGTTCCTTCTCTGCCCTGCACAATAACCCTCTCGCTGGTCTTTCAAAGAACCAATTATTTTGTTTTATTCTGACCCAACTCTTTACATTTCCAGAAACTAAAACAATTCTTGATCAACTTGATCTTGTCTACTTTAGTTTCCAAATTTAAATACTAAAAAGAGAGTTGGAGGCGGGCTGGGTTTAAATGCTGCTACTTGCTATTCATTAGACGTCCGTTCCCCGGGGGTATTAATTGATGGAAGCGGAGGAGAGGTGACAGGGAAACCAGAGAGAGCCCGTCACGGCTTTTTGTGCTCATGTGTTTCCCTGTCGTCTTGCCCACCTATGTGATCTTAAATTTCAAAGGTGTCCTTTTTACTCTCTGAAATATATCTCCCTAGGGCATTAATTCCAACCAGAGCTCCAAAGAAGCTTAGAATTCCAAACTGCACTACACAGCATGGCACTCTTGGAAACCAGGCTGCCAGGGGAACGAAAATCCCCCCAAACCCGTTTAGACATCTGAAAGCACTAAATACCATCTCAGCTCCAGGGAGGCGAGGAGGGGAGGGGCTCCGTCTCTGCAGCCTTAGTTCCTGGGATCAATGCCCACACCTGCCCTCGGCCCCCTTCCCCTGTCTGTGCGGGCGACGAAGAAACAAAGGGCAGGAACCCACAAGATACGGAAAGAATGCACGCAGGGTGAGCTGCTGCAGAATCAGCTGCCCGCCTCCAGGACCCCAGCACGATGCGGGAATTCTGGGCACCCTCATTCTTTTTGCCACGTTCCTAATATCACTGCCATCTTACCTTCGAATTCAAAACTGCCGAGAGTTCGGAGGGCAAGAGTAATGCTGCCCACGTCACTGGCCTCGGGGAGGGTCGTGAGGCTGGGGGAAGCCAGCTGATGGGCCAGGCCCTTGGGCATGCCCGGGTGCCGCAGGGGTTTGTGCATAAGGACCAGGGACAGCATCTTCAGGAGCCCATCCTGGATGTCCTTTTTCAGCTGTGGAATCTGACGGCTCAGGTCGTAGAGCACAGCTGTGAGGGCAGGGCTGGGGGGACAGAACCCAGTCACATAGGAGGCTGGAATATGACGTGAGGTTCTGCTCCCGAGGAAAAACACCAAGGGGATCGGGCCCCACCACTGCCGGGTTTTAGAGTAGAAACGATACTGGAAAATAGAAACTAAACTCTCTTGGCCTGGTCCCAGACTTCAAAACAATCTACGACTTTCTGTTTGTTGGGATGGGAGACCTTGCTTAGCCTAATTACGCCACTACAGAGAACCAAGTCCTGATAAACAATCTGGGAAGCAGAGAGAGAGCACTGCCCTTATTTTATAGATGAAGAGAAGTCCAATGTGGGGGGCTTAAGCAATTTGCCCAACAATAATATAAAGGACAGCGTCAACATTAACAGAGTACTTCTTATACAAACAGCATTGTGCTAAGAGTGGCTAATTCATGAACCCTCTCACTTCATCTCCACGATAAACCCAGATGATAGGAATTGCTACTGTACCCACTTTTCAGACTAGAAAGCTGAGGCTCAGAGACATGAAATAATTAGTTAAGGGAGCTAGGAGTTCCCTTCGTGGCTCAGAGGTTAATGAATCTGATTAGGATCCACGAGGATGTGGGTTTGGATCCTGTCTGGATGCACTTGGATCCCGAGCTGCTGGGGCTGTGGTGCAGGCCAGTGGCTGTAACTCTGATTTGACCTCTAGCCTGGGAACCTCCATATGCTTCGAGTGCAGCCCTAAAACGAAACAAAAAACAAACAAACAAACAGATCACCTAGCTAGGAGGTCCCATCATGGTTCAGCGGTTAACAAACCTGACTAGTATGCATGAGGATTCACGTTTGATCCCTGGCCTCGCTCAGTGGGTTAAGGATCCAGCATTGCCATGAGCTGTGGTGTAGGTCAAAGACATGGCTTGGATCCTGCATTGCTGTGGCTCTGGTGTAGGCCAGCAGCTGCAGCCCCGATTTGACCCCTAGCCTGGAACTTCCATATGCTGTGGGTGCGGCCCTAAAAAGCAAAAAAAAAAAAATTACCTGAGAGTTTGACACTAGCCTCTGTGCTCACTCTTCCAACACAGTCCTAGGACTGTGGCTCAAGCCTCGTCCTACCCAGGACGGGACAGCTCAGGTTCCTAACACCCACCTCAGTCCCACCGCCAGCATGGGCTCCAGCAGCTCCTTGATATCCTGCTGGATGCCTGGCCCCATGGCCCGGGCCAGCATGCTGATGCAGGTGAACACTGTGGCGTCCACCTGCATGGCCTTCTGTCTCCTGCAGAGAACCAGAGAGAGGCCAGTTCAGACATAAGGACATCGTGTGATGGCCTACCTCGAAAGCATGTTGGGGCCAGGAGGGCAGGTCACCTGGTGGGGCCTCCACAGGGGCGTGTGCAGCTTCTCTGCTGCACAGCTCAGGGGCCCGTCACATGAGTCACCGCTCACCTAAAACAAATGCCCAGCAGATGGCAGTACAGCCTCTTGAGGAAGGGGCCCAGTTTCGGAATTCACACCAAAGGCACCATGTGGGTTTGTGCAGTGCTGGCCAAGGTCCCAGGAGGGGCCTTCCGGAAGCCGACAGAACAGTGTGCATGGCAGGGACCAAGAGCTCGGGGCAGAGCCGTCGTGCGAGGAGAAATTCCTCTCCCTGTGATGAGGCTGCTGTGCTTGAAATGGGTGAGGCTCATGACTCACCAGAGCCATCCTTGCTACTAACACAGGGAGCTATAAAGACACAAGCCATGGACCCCCAGACTCATAGAGCCCAGGCTCACCACCGTGCTGGATGCTGAAGGTCCTTCTCACCTTTTATCCACTGGGAGGTTTCAAGAGGTAGAATAAGGTACCCAACTTTAGGGATAAGGAAAAGGTGACGGCTAGGTCCCCTCAGTTCCAGTCTAGGAATCCCCATTTCAGTCATTTATCAAAATAAGACCTTTGAAAGCCAGGGGAAAACAGCACAACTAGGAGATTCCCAGTAAATAACAATAAGGAAAACAGCACTGGTATCTAAGATGTTCACAGGTATTCAGCCTCCCCGAATAGTTAAATCTATGTCATTTCATTTGGAAAAGGTTGGAACTCAACCAGGAAGCGCTATTCGTCACAGGACTGCTATACCCTGCAGGTGAGTGATGCAGAGAAGGGGCCTAAGCTCCTCGGAAACAGGATGGAGCATCCTTGCTCTCTAACCACGCAGGGTGGGAGGTGAAATCGCCACAGAGGTGCTTACTTATGAGCAAAGTCCTTAGGAGGCAAGGCTGCTCGGATGATGTCCAGCACACGAGGTAAATAGACCTTGAACTCAGACCTCACAGCCACAGAAAGCAGCCCTAGGGCTTGGAAGGCTGCTGTCCGTTCCTTCTCCTTCTTGACGCAGCTTAGAACATGGTTCATGGTGTCCTGGAGGTACTGCGTATCTGAGCACAGAAACGACAAAAGTATATGAGGCTCAAGGAGAGGGCTGGTCTCTGTATCAAAGGTCTGAGTTCCTACGAAACACTAAAATCCAAGAATAAATTAAGAACGCCTGTTGGAAAAGATATGAAGAATTCAGAGGATGTACGAACCAAAGTCTTATGCTTGATAATCACTCCTCTGATACAGCTTTTAGAAATCTTAGAAATATAAGACTTTTTCCCTTTGATTAAAAAAAAAAACTTAAAAGGGCTCCAAAACAATAATATCACACAATTGTCCTCATTCGTGTACATTTTGAGGGAAGATCACATGCTCTTGGTAAGAACTGTATCTTGGTGAAAAATAAAGAGAGGGTCACCTCAACTAGTTCACATTATATCAAAATTTAAAGCAATACTGAAAACTGTAATAAACAGGCCGTCCCATTCAGCTTAGACCCAGAAACCACTCTGCTATCACCTAGAGACTCTACTACAGTTATATTGAATAGAACAAGATTTAGTCTGTAATTTGGAAAGCCACGTGTGTATTTTCATTATGTTTACATAAGCCAATGTGCACGGGTAAGCGATTCTTAGGCAACTGAAGCCAAAATGTCATTATTCCTCAAAAGGCTGGAATTTCCTAATTCTGGCCCCTCTTCTTCTCTTCACTCCTGTGGCCTCAGGGCTGTGCACCACTGGCATAGCCATGACAGTGCAGGAGACAAGGCCACACACCCAGTGGAAAGTGAAGGGTGCTGGAGGTGACAGTGAACTAGACTCCCAACCGGTGCACACATATCACCGTGTTGACTCTATCGAGAAAAGTCTCCTCTCACAGCTCGGTCAAACGCCGCTGAATTTGCTGGGTTTGAAAACAGTCGGAAGACCATGTGATGCAACCCTCAGGTCAGAGGGAATCAGGGAGGAAAACTGGATCTTTGCAGAGGGGGCCACTGAGCGGGAAGTGAGCTTAAATCAAGAAGGTAATTTCAGAGTTCCCATTGTGGCTCAGTGGTTAACGAATCCGACTAGGAACCATGAGGTTGTGGGTTTGATCCCTGGCCTTGCTCAGTGGGTTAAGGATCCAGCATTGCCATGAGCTGTGGTGTATGTGGCAGATGTGGCTCGGATCCCACATTGCTGTGGCTCTGGTGTAGGTTGGTGGCCACATCTCCGATTCGACCCCCAGCCTGGGAACCTCCATACGCCGCGGGAGTGGCCCAAGAAAATGGCAAAAGAGACAAAAAGACCAAAAAAAAAAAAAAAAAAAGAGGTCATTTCTTTTTCCAGATTTAGCACCTAGAGAGATCAGGAATCTGCCAGTGCTAGCGATTCCGGCCCAATCCTAGCAGGGAAGATTTTGCTATTCCCAAAGTTTGCATCACTAGGAAATGCAAGCAATGACTTCCAACTGAAACTTTAAAAAAAGTGGCACTTTCCCAGTGAGACCGAACCCACGGAGGCTGCCCAGGCTGAACTTCAATGACATATTTCAGTATATTATTTAATAAAACAACAAAACCCACATCAAAGGAACAAACCTAGGGGCCCTCTGAGCCTCTGTACCCTGCTGCTAGTCAGTCTTTTGAACTTACCGGGGTAACTGCTTCCACACTAGGCCAGACTTTGATCAAATTTGGCCTAGTTATTACTTTCTTTTGAACCACAGACTTCCAAACCAAATCATTGAAAGCTCTACTGAATAGGGGCATATCTGGTCATTAAAAAAGAAAAAAGCTGCTGGGTACCGGGTGAGAAGAATGAAAAGCTGAAAAAATATGGGCGCTTTTCAATATCTCCTTTCTCTCTGGTTCCGTGATTTTATGTGGCTAATTGTCTCATCCTCACCCAACATGTTCCGTGCTCACAACCCAGCACATGTAACACCTCGCCAGCTGCATTTCTCCGCTGTTTCATCAGGGCTGGGTGGTGTGAAAGGAGTCTGTGCAGGGGAATGGCACCTGCGGAGGGTCAGCTGGCCTTTCGCTTACAATCCTGGCCCTTACTGGGTCCTGAAGGGTTAGTAAGCGCAGGCAACATGCACCACAGTGCAGAGGAAAGAGCTGGTCGGAAAGGGGACTCGACACCTGGCAAGGAGGAGGTAGGGCAAGGACGTGCAGCTGGAGTAGGTTATCATTTTACCCTGACTTTCTTTCTTTCCGTTTTTTTTTTTTGTTTGGCTTTTTAGGCCCACACTCACAGTATATGGAGGTTCCTAGGCTAGGGGTCAAATTGGAGCTACAGCCGCTGGCCTACACCACAGCCACAGCCACAGCCACGCAGGAGCCGAGTCGAGTCTGCGACCTACACCACAGCTCAAGGCAATGCTAGATCCTTAACCCGCTGAGCAAGGCCAGGGATCAAACCCGCAACCTCATGGTTCCTAGTCGGATTCCTTTCTGCTGAGCCACGATGGGCACTCCTACCCTTATTTCCAAAATGGGTATGAAGCAGCTAGGGGAGGCAGCAATAATAATGGCTGCTATTTCATAGAGCTTGCTCCGCGTCTGGCATTTCCAGAGGTGCTTAAGGCATTAAAGCAGTTCATCTGGGGAGTTCCCGTCATGGTGCAGCGGAAACGAACCCGACTAGGAACTACGAAGTTGCGGGTTCGATTCCTGGCCTCACTCAGTGGGTTAAGGATCTGGCGTTGCTGTGAGCTGTGGTGTAGGTCGCAGACGTGGCTTGGATCTGACGTTGCTGTAGCTCTAGCGTAGGCTGGCAGCTGCAGCTCTGAGTTGACCCCTAGCCTGGGAACCTCCATATGCCGCAGGTGAGGCCCTAAAAAGCAAAAAAAAAAAAAAAAAAAGATTCAGACCCTAGGTTTGACGCCAAAGCCTTTCCACAGCTGGGGAAAAGCACGTTTCCAGCTGAAGGTTCCACCCAGGAAAGCCTCAGGGAGACCCAGTGTCTGAGCTGGGCCGGCCTCAGAACACAGGAATTCACATAGCCCAGTGGGAACGGGGCAGCAGTGGGGGGACCCACGGCTCATCACCCGTGAAACCAGCCTCTGAAACATCCTGTCCTTTCTCCCTGTGAGGGGGGAGGAAGGCTGGTGGCCACCTCAGGGGCAGACACGGGACAGTCACTGCCCCCAGCCCACAGGCTGGCAGCTGCACGCCATCTAAACCACCCATCCTGCCTTCGGTCTCTCTGGAGCCCATTCTGAGCTTGTTGGCCTCCGCACACAAACACGAGAACTGGCTCAGCTCTGGAAGTGCCCCTCTGCCTGCGCGTTCCTGAGGCTGCTCCTCGGACCCTTATAAACTACACGCCCCTGAAACTGAAGGGAGGCTGAGACCCCAGAGACCAGCCCCTCAGGGGGCCCTGCTTCACATGAGAAGGGGATGCAACTCTGGGGAGTCCCCCCTCCTCTGTTCAGCTACCCTTGGCCGGTAAGGACAGGACACGTCCAGGGACATCTCACCTGTGAAGGCAGAGGGTCGGAAGGCAGCCAAGCGGGGCAGCAAATTAAGGATTGTCATTTGGATCAGTGAGTTCTTGCTATTCCTGCATTTCAGCACCCACTGGCACACCTGAGACAGAAAAGAGACGGCGTTGGCGACAGAAGGGGAGGTGAGGGCTCGGGGGGAGAGGGGGCGGGCCTCTTGCCACTGACCTGGTCGAATTTCTCCTCCATCAAGTCTCTGCAACAGCGACTCTCCACCAGCGTGGACTTGGCTGGGCTGGGGGAAGCCCCAAACCCCAGGAGGCCTTGGTGAGAGCTGTACCCCAGCAGTCCCACCAAGGCGTTTGACTGCTGGGGCTGCACGGCCTGGAAACTGGTGAAGGGGGTGATGTGACGAGGTTTCGTCCCGAAGCCCATGAGGTCCTTGCAGTACTTGTCATGTACCAACTGCTGCTGTGTGATTTCTTCCATTTCTTCTCTCAGGCGCTATAAACGAGGGGGCGGAAATCACCTTTACTCGCAAGCGGCACTGGCCCAGGCACCTGGGCTCCATGGAGCAACACGAGACCAACCCTGAAAGGGGACAGCGGCCACCCTTCCTCTTCAGGATTCAGATGTTCCCAGAGCCTCGCCGGGCCTGATCCTGTTCTAATGCAGGCTGAAGAGCACCACCTACTGAGCAATGAGGCAGCAGCAGGGGCTGGCTCCCAGGGACCCCGACCCTACCCTGGGCTTGGGAAAGCTGACTTGCAGGTGGCTGGGACAACAGACCTTAAGATCATAGCAACGGAGCCTCCTGCAAGGGCGAGGGGCAGCCCCACACCAGCAGCCTCCTAAGGACCTTCTGCTCTCCTCCTTCCCACCAGAACCCTGGGGAGAAACAACTTCGGCAAGAGATTTTCTGAGTCCCCGGAACTCCCTAAGAGGCGTGGAATAAGCTGACTGGCTGAAAACTCACACCTCCTACCAATTCAAAGGGCAGCTTAAAAACTTAGCCTCCAACGGTCCAAATTGAGAAAGATATAAAACAACTTATTTCCAAACTTTTCTCGACACAGATGTTTCCATCTTTCAGAAAATCTTGTCCACTATTCTCGTATAACCGCCAAGACGCTGAGGCTGCTGCATCTAACAGTCCATTCTCAGTCCTCATCTCATGTGCCTCGTCCGCAGCATTTGCTCCAACGTAGTGGTTCCTCCTCCTTGAAACTCTGTCCTCACTTGGCTCTGTGGACCCTGAGTTTTCCCGGCACCGCCCCCGGCCCTGCTGCTCTTTCCCGCTCTCCCTTGGATTCCCCCTCATCCCCTGACCTCAGGTTCCCGAGCCCGTCTCCCCTCCCCCAACCTAGTTCCCCAGGGTTCTCATCCATATACTGTCTATAGGCCAACGGCACCCGAATCCGAATCTCTCGCTCAGATCTCTCCCCAAACTACTCAGTACTGCTGCTCAGACTCCCAACAGCCACCTTGAACCTGACGCGTTCAGAGGCAGACTCCTGACCTGCTACCCTGAACCTGTCTGTCCCATCTCAGTAAACGGCAGCTCTATCCTTCCAGCTGCTCGGGCCCTAAACCTTGACCTTCTTTCTCTCCCACTGACTTTCCAAATGCAGAACCCAGCTGCTCCCTGCATCCCCACAGCTCCTGCTCTGGTCCAAGCCACAAAGCCCTCTGCTGAAACCGCTGCAGTTCCCTCCTAACTAGCCTCCTGGCCTCAGCCCTGACCCCTCCATGATCCACCTCCAACAGAACAGCGAGCCTTGAGAAACCCGAGTCAGATGACATCCCATTTTGCTCACAGCCACTACGACCTTCCCCCTTCACGCAGAGGCTGTGCAGGAGCTTCTGAGACCCTCCCGGACGAGCCCTGGCCCTGGCGGCGGTACTCCTCTGAGCCCACCTCCCAGGGGCTCCGCCCTCACTCAGGACCCTACGATGGCTTTGCAGGGTGGACTGAGAGGCTTCCGGCCAACCTTGCTTCCCTCTCCTGCAGACTCAGGGTCCGATGCGCACTGGAGTCGGATGGTTCTCCCAGCCTCTCCCACACCCCGCCCCGACTTGTCTCGGGCCAGTTCCCTAACACAGCCCTTGCACCTGTAAACCCATCTTTGCAGCTGCTTTTCCAGCCAAGAGAGCTCCTCACTCACCTCCCTGCTTCCCTGCCTGCCTCTCCACGGGCCCTTCCCTGCAAGGAGCCGATGACCGTTAAAAACAGCCGCCGTCACAGCATCCTCTGGGCGCGTCTCTCAGCGAGGAGCACGAGACCCAGCGTCGACCAGGAGCCAGGAGGCCCCCGACCCCGGGCCCCCTCCCTCTCCCATGCTGGGTGCACCAGCCCCACGGCCCTTCTTTCTTGAACGTGTCAAACTCTCTTCCAGCTCAAAGCCTCTGCCTGGAAGACAGTGATCTCCCTGCCCTCGCGCGCGTGCGCTGTGAGGCCAGTCCTCCACGTCACATGGTCTTGGCCCAAACGCCACCCCCCAGGCAGGGAGCCGTGCCCTCTCCCCGAGACCCTCCGTTTCATTTCTTCCCAGAACGCGCCACCGTCCAACACGATCGCACCGATCGCACCGGCTGGTCTTCTGCCTGCTCCCCCCACAGCACGGCGGCTCTCCAAGGCGCTGGCACAGCGGCGCGGGGCGGCCCAGGCCCGGCCCCGCCGCGTGACTCACCTCTCCCTCCATGCTGCTGATGCGGACCAGCTCGTTGAGGATCAGCAAGGCTCCGTGGATCCGGTCGTCCCGGTTCATGCCCTTCTCCTTGGCCAAGGTCTCGTCAAACCCTTTCTCTGCTTCTTCGAATGTGTGCTACGGGGAGACCCAGAATGCCCGAGTCACCCACTGCCCAGAGCGGGAGAGCAGGCCCCCCCAGCCACACGGGGTCCTGAGGTCGCCGTGGCTGCTTGGGGCCCCGTGCCAGCGTCACCAATGGTGCCAGCTCATGGAGCTCCCTCATTTCCTTTGGCATCAGCCCTCGCAATACCGCGAGGCAGACATCATAACCATCTCTACTCAAGAGACAAAAAACTGGAGTGCCCGTCGTGGTGCAGCAGAAACGAATCTGACCAGGAACCGTGACATTGCAGGTTTGATCCCTGGTCTAGCTCAGGGGTTAAGGATCGGGTGTTGTGGTGTACGTCGCAGACATGGCTCGGATCTGGCGTTGCTGTGGCTCTGGCATAGGCTGGCAGCAACAGCTCCGATTGGACCTCTGGCCTGGGAACCTCCATATGCCGCAGGAGCAGCCCTAAAAAAGACAAGAAAAAATAAATAAATAAAATAAAATAACTACTCATTCATATTGCGCATAAAAAATTACTGAAGACCAAAACAGACATGACGCTTGCTCTGTGGCAAGGGGCCTGCTGCTGCTCCTCGGGCTCGGTGTGCCTCCAGGCAAACGTGCTGGGCTGGTGACTGGAATGGATCCGTCTCCTCACCCTGTACCACTGCGGCTTCTGCATCTCCTTTGGTTCTCGCTGGGTGGTGAGGATCAGACAGGCACGGAGCGCGGCGACAGCTCCCTCTCGGATGGCCTGTTTGGGGTCCCACACAGCCACAAAAATGTTGTCAAAGAAGGGCTGCACTTGCTGGAAGAAGAAGGTGGGGACGCTGACGGCCAGCTCACGAAGGACCAGGACCTGGGAGGAGAGACACATGGAGACCTTCCATCTGCATCAACGAGGTCTAGTCTCTCAGGGGTACAGCCTTGTGTCACCCCAGAGCCGACATCTGCTAGGAAAAGAGCACAGCTGCCTACTCTTCTAGCTCGGAAATTCTGGGGACCAAGGAAGGGAAGTAAAGCTATCAGACATCTCAGGGTTCACTGTCCCAGGGTGCTTAGCAACAGAAGGCATGTGGCCTTAGAACACGAGCGCTGAAAGGAGCCGCCTTTAATGCTTTGTACACTGCTCCGTGGACAGCCTGGAACATGCCCGGAATAGAGCAGGTATTCAAGAAACATTTACGGAATGAACGATAATCCTGTTTCACATTTCATCTTGCTATATTTTCATTTGACCATGGAAAAACTGAGGGTCCCAGCGTGCCCCACGTCACAGTTAGGAGGTGGCACCCGAGTCCGAGTGCGGGCCCCTCCCCCAGGCAGGCTCCCTGCTCCTGGGGCAGCCCCCTAACGAGGGACCCGACTGGAAGGGACCCAGCTGATGCCTTCCCACCACATTCATTCCTAGCTTCTCTCCCATGGACAGATCCTCCCCCATCTCACAGCCTGGATCCCTAGCCCATCAAAGCAGCCTTTTTCAGGGACGGGCCTCAGAGAGCAATGAGGATGTGTGTCTAGAAGAGGCTGGAAAGCCACCACTCCCTCCAATGCAGGACAGCCTGCTGGAAAGAGGAAGTCTGGACCACGTACCAACCAATCAACAAAGGACCGAAACGCAGATGGGCAAGGCCTGGGCAGAGGCGGACCAGGGAATGTGGGGATCGGGCACCAACTTCCTCTGCTCCTTCCTCCCTTCAGCCCCGCTCCCCACGTTCCCACCAACGTGGAGCCCTGGACGGAGGGGTCCTGAGGACAGCACAGCTGCTGAGGCTCTGGAAGCCTCATGGCTTGTGGCTTCCTCACTTGTCTATGGCTGAGGGCTGCCTTCTGCTTGACAGGCATTTTTATTTCTCTCTTTTTAAAAAATGTATTCATAGGAGTTCCCATCGTGGCGCAGTGGTTAATGAATCCGACTAGGAACCATGAGGTTGCGGGTTCGGTCCCTGCCCTTGCTCAGTGGGTTAACGATCCGGCGTTGCCGTGAGCTGTGGTGTAGATTGCAGACGTGGCTCGGATCCCGCGTTGCTGTGGCTCTGGTGTAGGCCAGTGGCTACAGCTCCGATTCGACCCCTAGCCTGGGAACCTCCATATGCCGTGGGAGCGGCCCCAAAGAAATAGCAAAAAGACAAAAATAAATAAATAAATAAATAAAAATGTATTCATTTTTGGCAGCACCCATGGCATGCAAAAGTTCCTGGGGACCAGGGATGAAACCTGCACCATAGCTGTAACCAGAGCCGTAGCAGCGACAACGCTGGATCCTTAACCTGCTGTTCCCATGAGGGAACTCCTTGGGAGGCAATCTGGATTCTGGAAAGTCAAGGTGAGAAGAAGCACTGCACAGAGGGCTGCCTCTCAAGCAATAAAGAGAACATTAAGTTTCCTCCGCAGGTGGGGAGCTCAGGGTAAAGAGAGAAAGGGATTCGGGACAGACCCTGAACCAAGAAGCACAGGGCCTTTGCCCGGAGCATCCGCTCTCATTCTCTGCCTTTCAGGGACCTGGGCACATGGTGGGAAGGACCTGACACGAGGCCACGGCTCCACAGGTACTCACAGCTGCGTGTCTCCGGCCCTCGTTTCGGTCAGCACCCAGCCACTCCAGGGCTCGCTTCACCTCAAACTCCACATACTCTGCAGTAAAAGTGTCTCCTGCCATGGCGAGGCGACCAATGGCCTTGGATGCCATTTCCATGACAACGGGGTCATTGGAGGGGAGGAGGTTCCGAAGATAGTTGGCAAATCTTCCGATTCGGGTGGCATTCCCGCCTTCCACTCCTATGAGGCTGGCTGGCAAAGAGAGGAAGGCAGAGGATGAGTCGGGCATGTGCGGTCCACGGAGGTCCACTGCCTTCAGAGGAAAGCTAGCGAGGGACCCCTTCCTCCTACTCTAAGCACAGACTGCAATTTCCAGCTGGTGAGGAGGCAAATAATTTCCATTCCATTTTAACCAACAGACTTAATGTTTGGACCAGAACTACTTAGATAAAGCAAAATGATCTCATCTTAATATTTTAGCATATACAGGTTTCCCAAGAAGAAAAGGAAAACAAACCAGGACTGAATAATAATTCATAGGATGGATAACCAGTCCCCATGAGCTGAAATTATCTGCCTTTTATTCACGTCCCCTCAACTCTACTTTTCCATTTCTGAGCTCTGCTCTGCCAAACTTGGCTCTAGAGAGAAACAAGAGCCTGCAAAATGCAACAAGGGTAGCAGGAAGAAAGCTGACTTCCAGCCTCAGCTCTGGCGCACCAGCCCTGGAAAAGTCGCTTAGTGGTTCTGAGGCTCCATGTCTGAAAAAAACCCTCTTTGCCCTTGGGTTTGCCCAGGACTGTGGTTAAAATTAATAGCCGAATAAGCAACTGAAAGCCACAAGTCTCCTTAGAATTCATTAAACAAATATGAAGTGAGGATCCAGTAAGTAGTAGACACGGAGTGCAGTGGACACAAAGGACACAGTCCTGGATGTCCAGTTCTTACTGTGCCAGAGACCCTGTCCTTACCTATGGCCAAGATGCCACCTTTCCTCTCATTGGCATCTGAGCTGGAAACCAGTTCAAAAATGTGATGGTTCAGCTGATCATAGAAACGAGTAGACTCCTCTTGACTCATCTGTAAAGGAAGACGTATTCAGGGCAATGTCTAATGTTCCCTGCTGGTGGGGGCGTGGGGTGCCTTTCGAAGACCAGAACCCGAGAGGTGGCCAGCAGGTGCAGTTAACCGAAGACGACACAGCCGCTGCCCATCTCTGTTGTTTTAAACCGTAGAGCAATCATCTGTTTACTTAACCAATACCTACTGTGTATCTACTCAAGGGGAGGCCATGTCCTGTCCTAGATTCTACCTGGTAGCCTGGGTACAAGGCCAAAAAAGACACTGTCCCTACCTCAGGTCTGGCCTCTATTTGAAAAGCCCCAAGCAATCAACTCTTCAAACCCATCCCAACCCATGTTATCAGGCAGAAAGATTCAAAAGCCTGGAATGTGGCATGAAAAAGAAAAAAATTAAAAGAAACAGCCGATTCTTTTTCTTTCTTTCTTTCTTTCTTTCTTTTTTTTTTTTTTTTTTTTTGTCTTTTTAGGGCCACACCTGAGGCATACGAAGTTTCCAGGCTGGGGGTTGAACCAGTGCTGTAACCGCTGCCTACACCACAGCCACAGCAACGCCAGATCCGAGCCATGTCTGCCACCTACACCACAGCTCATGGCAACGTGGTTCCTTAACCCACTGAGTGAGGCCAGGGATCGAACCCGCAACTTCATGGTTCCTAGTCGGATTCGTTTCCGCTGCACCATGACAGGAACTCCCGGAACAGCCAATTCTACTCTGACTCCTAAACTATCACAAGAAAGGAAATGCCACAGAAATGTGGAACTGTGGCAAAGGAACCTGCCCATTCTACAGACCTGAGAAATTGGGTGCCTTTCTAAACTAGAATCTTTGCCTTTTCTGAGCCCTCAATCAGCTGTCAAGAGGCATCTAAACCAGGAATGGCACATGCAGCCCCAAAAGGCCATGATGAAGGGCCCCAAACCGCAGCAGCTCCAACCTCTCGGAGCTCCATGGTGACATAGTGCTGGAGTTCCTTGGCAGCTTTGGCCCTGGTCTCCTCATTCCGGCTCTTCAGGCCACTGGCAAACTGCTGCAGGACGCTCACGTTGCTGGAAGTAGTGGTCGCTGTGGTGGCGGCGGCAGGTCCGGTTCCAAGCATTTTGCCCTGAGGTTCTTTGGAGAGAAGCTGGCTTTAATATTCTGGATAACAAACCATGGCGGTGAACTAATCTATGGCCCCACCTCCCCCCACAGGCCTCCACTCATCCACATCAGGCTGGGGATCCTAAAAAGGCTGGGAGACCCCAGTGAAAAGCATGCAGAAAGCCTCAATTCATTTGATAACCACGGGTGTTGAAAGAGGCAGCAGAGCAGAGAAGGTCAAATTATGCTATGGGCTGTGCAGCCAGACTACCTGGGTGTGAATCCAGTCCAAAATTATATACCTCAAGGAAGACACTTCAAATATCTTAGTTATAATCGGAGGATAAGAGTACCTAACTCAGAGGACTGATGTGAAGATTAAACGAGCTAATACATGTTAAAAAGTGCTTAACATAGTGCTGGGCACACAGTGAGTTTGCAATAGTTGCTGGGTTAATATTATTATTATTACTACTACTCTGTACGTTGCACAAAGCCAGGTAGCAGAGATGGGGAGCGTGAGAGAAAACAAAGCAAGCCTAAGACTGCCCCTCTCCTCAAATTCACTTTAGAGAGGGAAACTGATTGTTATTCTATAGCAGCACGGGTCTGACAGAAATACGAGCTACAAATGTAACTTTAAAGTTCCTAGTAACCACATAGCAAAGGTCAAAAGATACAGGCAAAATTAGTTATTTTATTTACTCCAATATATCCAAATATCATTTCAACATGTCACAATATAAAAAGTTATGACAGGCGTTCCCTGGTGGCCTAGCAGTTACACATCCAGCACTGTCACAGCTGTAGCGCACGTTCGATCCCCGGCCCGGGAACTGATGCTTGATGTGGGCACAGCCCACTGCCTCCCTCCCCCCCAAATTACTGATATATTCACTTACGGCAATTTCTTTTTTTTTTTTTTAGGGCTGCACCTGCGTCATATGAAAGTTCCCAGGCTCGGGTCAAATCAGACTATGGCTACCGGCCTACACCACAGCCATAGCAACATGGGATCCTAGCCGTGTGTGTCACCTACACCACAGCTCATGGCAACATAGGATCCCTGACCCAATGAGTGAGGCCAGGGATCGAACCTACATCCTCATGGATACTAGTCGGATTCATTTCTGCTGCGCCCCAATGGAAACTCCACTTACTGCAATTTCAACTTAGCAATTTCAACATTTTCAAGTGCTCTAAGCCACCTGTGGTTGTTGTATTGGACAGCGCAGTTCCATAAAGACTAGTACTTGGAATGTAAGCTAAAAAAAGACTAATTAGTTCCTGAGATCAGGCATTTGTTCCACAATTATGTATTGCCCCTCCCCTCAGCAAGCTTACAGTCTAGGAGGAAGTACAGACAATCCGGCAACCACAATAAAGTGGCCATAACAGAACTCGGCCCAGACTGCGACGGCCGTAACATATACACCTATCCTAGGGTATGTCCTGATTATATTAGAAAATCAAATTTTCAAAATTCTTGTTTTTGAAAGAATTTGTGAAATGCAGGAAAAAACAAACAAACAAACAAAAAAACCAGGGACTAATTGGTTCTGAAAGGGTGCAAAGACTGCAGAAGGAAGTGTCAAACTTCAGGAGAGAGGAAACCCAAGGGCTCCAAATGGGAAAACTACTACAGAGTGTGTGGTGCTTGTCTATGACGAGGGGGAGGGAGGCTGGCAAAGAATTTCCAGTCGAAGGAAGGAACCAGTATATCTTAATAAGGTCTAAGGCCTCCAGGCAGAAGTCAAAATACTAGGAGTGAAATATCTATCTTAAGGGTCTTGGCGAGGGCTTACACAAGTTAACGTCAGGTGGCTGAAACTAGGGATGGGGGCGGGGGAAGCAGAGGAGATGAAGCTCAGGGATGGAACCCAGCTCAGCTCTGCGAAATGGGTCCTTGAGAGGTCTCCACGGTGGAGCTAAAGGGGCTGACACTGACGCTGGTCCTCTCGGAGGCCAATCGGTAGGTGGCTCATAGGGGTGACTGATGCGCAAGGCGACCCAAATGCTCCCCAGCAATACAGGAGCTCATGGGCCCGCCTTCACGGCGCCAGAGACATAGCGTGAGCTAAAGGGTCCGGGGGTTTCCTGGGGATCCGGGAGGAGGTGGGCGTTGCCTCGCGGGGGTCAAGGGCTCCGGCGGCGCCCAAGTCCTTTGGGCCAGTACTGAGGGGACCCCACGTCTCAAACGCAAGACTTCCTGGGGGTCCCCCCACGGACCAGGTTGGCCGTGGGTCTGGACATTCCACCGCCTTGGAGGGGTCGGTGCCAGGCCCCAGACTCACCGCGCGGCTTCGGCCGAGGCCTCAGCTGCCGCCACCAGCGCCGGTTCCACTGCTTCAGGCCCCCAGCCCCACCACCCGCCTTCCCCGCTGTCCTCTAAGCCGGGCGGGAGGGAGGGCAGTCTCCCAACACAAAGGACCAATCGATGGGCGCAAGAAGAAGATGGACTGGAATGGAGACCAATAGTAATGAAGGAGAAGTGAAGCTTCAGGACCCGGCTTCTCCGCGGGGCGGAGACTATTCAAATAGACAAACCCTGTGGCCAGTGGCAGGCGAAATAAAGCTTAGATCCTCTCGAAAAAACCAATCGCTGGTGAGTTGACTTCAGTCACTTCCACGCACACATCCGGTGCATCGCTAGTATATTTCCCCTCTGCACCTGGGCTGTGGCCACGCCGAGTCCGCCGCCTGGGTACCGCGGGATTGGGACCACGAGGCAGTAGACCGTGGCTCGAGAACCCGCCGCGTTTAATCTTCAAGATCAAAGTTTAGCGATGCCTGCGCACTATAGTTACTAGAGTAAAAGACGTGGAAGTTTCTGACTAGCATTTCTTGTGCACTCGTGATTTCTCTTTTGTTAAATACGCATTTGAAAGCGCTTTTGGATTTCCCCACTTTTCCAAAATTACCTAGGTCGTAAGATCTTTCGCAAGAAACCATAGACAAGTTTTAGCTAAATGGGTTACTCATAAATAATTTCAAAGCAGGATCATTTTAAAAACATGCTTTCTAGGAGTTCCCGTCGTGGCGCAGTGGTTAACGAATCCTACTAGGAACCATGAGGTTGCGGATTCGATCCCTGCCCTTGCTCAGTGGGTTAACGATCCGTCGTTGCCATGAGCTGTGGTGTAGGCCACACACGCGGCTCGGATCCCGCGTTGCTGTGGCTCTGGCGTAGGCCGGTGGCTACAGCTCCGATTGGACCCCTAGCCTGGGGAGTGGCCCAAGAAATGGCAAAAAGACAAAAAAAAAAAAAAAAGCTTTCTAAAATCAATAGCAGGAGTTCCCCTTGTGGCTGCAATGGAAACGAATACGTCTGGGAACCATGAGGTTGCGGGTTCGATCCCTGGCCTCGCTCGGTGGGTTAAGGATCTGGCATTGCCGTGAGCTGTGGTGTAGGTTCCAGACATGGCTCGGATCTGGTGTGGCTGTGGCATAGGCTGGCGCTGTAGCTCTGCTTAACCCCTAGACTGGGAACCTCCATATGTGGTCCTTCAAAGCAAAAAAACAAAACAAAACAAAAAAAAATAGCAAAAATAAATTTGACATCTCATTTTTTTTTTTTTAAAGCATGGTCTATTGCAATAAACTTAAAAAATTCCTGTATCTTATAATAGGAATCCGATTAAATAAAATATGCATTCCTATTACCGAAACCTCACATAGGCATTAATAATCACAATCTAGATGAATATTTGCTAAAAAAGTAAAGGGTTCACAGTCTGCTAAAAAAAAATTCAGGTTATAAAATTTAAGTCTAATATAACCTTTTACAAGTTGTATATTTCTTTTTTTTTTTTTTTTTTGTCTTTTGTCTTTTTTGTTGTTGTTTTGTTGTTGTTGCTATTTCTTGGGCCGCTCCCGAGGCATATGGAGGTTCCCAGGCTAGGGGTTAAATTGGAGCTGTAGCCACTGGCCTACGCCAGAGCCACCGCAACTCGGGATCCGAGCCGCTTCTGCAACCTACACCACAGCTCACGGCAACGCTGGATCGTTAACCCACTGAGCAAGGGCAGGGAGCGAACCCGCAACCTCATGGTTCTTAGTCGGATTCGTTAACCACTGCGCCACGACGGGAACTCCAAGTTGTATATTTCTTATGTGTCTATGTTCACAAAGGGAAAATATACCGCTAAGAGGTAATGGGATTTGGGAAAGGCATGCTTTTTTCTTTCTCTCTCTCTTTCTCGCTCCCTCCCTCCCTCCCTCCCTCCCTCTCTCTCTCTTTCTTTCTTTTTTAATCTTTTTAGGGCCACATGGCATATGAAGTTTCCCAGGCTAGGGGGTGAATCAGAGCTGTAGCCACTGGCCTATGCTACAGCTACAGCAACGCCATATCTGAGCTGCATCTGCGACCTACATCACAGCTCCTGAAACTCAGGATCCCTAACCCACTGAGCAAGGCATCTTCATGGATTCAAGTCAGATTCATTTCCACTGAGCCACGATGGGAACTCCTTTTTTAATACACTATACATACACTAACTTTATACATAGCACCCTACTTGTGTGGTTTAAGAAAAAAAATAGTTGATGAAGTGTAAGTTTCCAGGAGTCTTAAATCTAAATGAGGTTTGGTAATACTCTGTGGCTAACAAAATGCTTTGGCAGATTTAAAAGGAAAAAAAAGTTATGATTGGAGTTCCTGCTGTGGTGTAGTGATTAAGAATCCAACTGCAGTGGCTAGGGTCTCTGTGGAAGTATAGGTTCCATCCCGGGGGGAGGGGGGAGGTGATTATGGCTTTAGGTTTAGAATTTTTTCATTACATTGATTCTTCTGTGAAATAATTGTTCCTCTGAATTTCACATTTTTCACTTATGTTCAACATCTTTATATTTAATCATTAAACATGTTTGAATATGTAATGCATTCACTGTTCAAATCTCAAAACAAATAAAAATTACATTTATCATGAAAAGTCTTGCTCCTTTCCTGCCCCTTCACTGCTTATTTTCTTAGTTCTGATATATCCCTAGAGTTTCTTTTCATGTAAATACAAAACAAATGTAAATATATATTATTTCCCTCTCTCTCTCTCTTTTTTTTTTTTTTTTTTTTTTTTTTGTCTTTTGTCATTTTTTAGGCCTGAACCTGTGGCATATGGAGGTTCCCAGGCTAGGGGTCCAATCAGAGCTACAGTTGCCGGCCTATTCCACAGCCACAGCAATGCAGGATCCGAGCCACATCTGCAACCTACACCACAGCTCACAGCAACACTGGATCTTTAACCCACTGATGGAGGCCCGGGATCGAAACTGGGCCATCTTCATAGATGCTAGTCAGGTTCGCTGACCACTAAGCCACAACAGGAACTGCTCTCATTTCCCTCTTACACACACTGTATACTATATACACTGTTCTGCACTTTTTTTTTTTTTTTTTGGTCTTTTTAAGGCTATACCCACGGCATATGGAACTTCCCAGGCTAGGGATCAAATTGGAGTTGCAGCTGCTAGCCTATGCCACGACCACAGCAACAGGGGATCCAAACTGTGTCTGTGACCTACATGCAGCTTATGGCAACACTGGATCCTTAACCCACTGAGGGAGGTCAGGGATTGAACCTGCTTCCTCATGGATACTAGTCAGGCTTGTTAGCCCTGAACCATGACAGGAACTCCCTGTTCTGCACTTTTTAAAATTTTGTGATATCTTGGAGAGCTTTCTGTCTCAGTATATAGAAAGCTTCTTTGTTCTTTTGTTATTGTTATAGCTGCATAGTATTCCACCACATGGCTATACCATAATTTATATTTCTAGTCCTCTATTTTTATACCACAGTCACAGCAACGCCAGATCTGAGCTGCCTCTGTCACCTACAGAGTAACGCCAGATCCCCGACCCACTGAGAGAGGCCAGGGATCAAACCCGCCACCTCATGGTCAATAGTCAAATTCATTTCCACTGTGCCACAAGGGGAACTCCAACATGTGCTATTTTCAAGTTCTTGCTATTAATACTAATGCTGCAATGAATGCCTTTGTACAGATATAATTTTATTCCCTGGCGAGTATACAAAATAATGCCCAGAAATGTGATGCTAGATTCAGACGGAGTATAATTTCATGTCATTTTATGAGTTGTCAAATTCTCTATAAAGGAGGTACCAATGTTCATTTCCACCAGCAAATATATGAGATTTTTGTCTCCCAAAGACGTGAGATGGCCCTATTTTCTAATTAACAATCAAAGATGGTTTTATAGCAACAGAAATCCGTGCATTTGTAAGTCTTTGCAGTTTACAAAGAGCTTTCTCATCCATTAGGTTGAAATCACAACTAGTATTTATTGAGCACTTGCAAAGTATGAGGCATTTTGGTGGACATTATAAAGCAGTGGTTAAAAGCATCTGGGAATCACACTGAATCTGAAACTTAGCTCCAGCGTTTACGAACTAGATGAGCAAACACTTCATCTCTGTGTATCTACTTCCTTCTTTTTAAAACCAGAAGCATCATCATGTACGTGCTTCAGCAGGCAGTGTCTCTGGGGTTAAGCGCTAATATGTGTAGGTACCCAAAACACTACATGACACTTGTGAACAGTCAATAAATGCTGTTACTGTTTTTTTTGGACATTTCTAGGAGGCAGACCATATTTTCCCCACTTTGTACATGAGTTCCCACCATGGCTCAGTGGTAATGAACCCAACTAGGATCCATGAGGATGCAGGTTCAATCCCTGGCCTTGCTCAGTAGGTTAAGGATCTGGCGTTGCCATGAGCTGTGCTGTAGCTTCCAGATGTGGCTCGGATCCAGCGCTGCTGTGGCTCTGGCTGTGGCTGTAGGCCAGCAGCTGTAGCTCCAATTGGACCCCTGGCCTGGGAACTTCCATATGCCTCAGGTGTGGCCCTAAAAAAAAAAAAAAAAAAGTATAAATACATGATCTCCAGAGGGATTGGGTCATTGAGTTGATACTGATGGACCCAGGATATTACTCTATCTGCTTCTTCGTCTTGTCTGATTTGATAGCGTAGGATATTCAGGTTTGGCCCACATTGCAAGTATGTGGTGGGTGCTGGAGTTGTAAATGTTTAACAGGCAGCTGGGAAGGGAGGGAAAAGCAGCATATAGAGACCATGTACATTTATACAGGACTGGCTTCATGCTGTGTGACCTGTGAGGTCAGAATGCTCTGTCTAGAAACTCTTAGTGATTTTTGAACAAGGGGGCCTGCATTTTTATTTTGCACTGGGCACTGAAATTATATAGTCAGTCCCATGTCCCTATGTTATATGCATATTATCACTTTCACTAATAGGAAGTATGTGTAGCACAAAGTTTACAAATAATAATAAAATACACAATACTCATTATTGTAAGTTCTATATGGCCAGTTGATTCTAACAGTATGCTTTCTCTGAAATTGTCTAGCCTCCCTGTGGTTGCATTGACTGATGGGTATAGTTCCAACACAAATGTTGGTTGTACTTTCTTTTATGTTAATGACTAGGTGAAAGTGAAACAATCAAGAGATATGTTGGGGAATGCCCATTGTGGCTTAGCGGTAACCAACCCAATTAGTATCCATGAAGACGCGTGTCCAATCCCTGGCTTCACTCAGTGGGTTAAAGGATCCGGTGTTGCTGTGAGTTGTGGTGTAGGTCACAGATGTGGCTTGGATCCCACGTTGCTGGGGGCTGTGGTGTAGGCCAGCAGGTACAGCTCTGATTCGATCCCTAGCCAGGGAACTTCCAAATGCTGTGGGTGTGGCCCTAAAAAGAAACACACGAAAAAGATACGCTGGAACTTCACTAGTTGGTCAATGTCATGAGTGCTGAGTTCAATAATTTTCTAATGCTGGAAGAATATTTCCTCAAGAAAAACATTTTTTTTTTTTTTTTTTTTTTTTGTCTTTTTAGGGCCGCACCTGCAGCATATAGAGACTCCCAGGCTAGGGATCTAATCAGAGCTGTAGGCGAGGGCCTACACCACAGCCACAGCAACGCCAGATCCAGTGTCTGCAACCTACACCACAGCTCACAACAATGCCAGATCATTAATCCACTGAGCAAAGCCAGGGATTGAACCTGCGTCCTCATGGCTACTAGTTGGGTTCGTTAACTTCTGATCCACAATGGGAACGCCTAGTTTATTTTTTAAAAAATTGAACTAGTGTTGATTTACAATGTTGTGTTAGTTTCAGGTGTACAGCAAAGTGATGCAGTGTTATACATATATATACACATATATTCTTTTGCAGATTCTTTTCCATTATAAGGTATTGAATATAATTCCTTTTGCTATACAGTAAATCCTTGTGGTTTTACATTGTTTATATATGTCGTGTGTATCTGTTAATCCCATACTCCTGATTTATCCCTCCCTCCTTTCTCCTTTGATAACCATACATTTGTCTTCTATTTCTGCGAGTCTATTTCTGTTTTGTAAATAAGTTCATGTGTATTATTTTAAAGATTCCACATGTAAGTGATATATTCATTTCTTTGTCTGACTTACTTCACTTAGCATGATAATCTCTAAGTCCAACCATGTTGCTACAAATGGCAATATTTCATTCATTTTTTTTATGGCTGAGTAGTAGTCCATTGTGTGTATATACATATTCATATATATATATTTATGTATACTACATCTTTATCCATTCATCTGTTGATGGACACTTAGGTTGCTTCCATGTCTTGACTGAGCTAATAATTTCTTAGACATCAATTCCCGTTTAAGAGCTTCAGCGATTCCTATTTGAAAAGTGAGGGGTATAATTACACCTTTTTTATCATCCTCAATGTGCTCCTTGATTTTTGTTGATTTTGTTCACTGCTGTGTGCAACAGTAGGTGTTCAATAAATCCTGTTGCACACAGTAGGCACTCAAAAAATGCTTTTTGAATTAAAAAAAAAGAGTGAGTCCTATTTCTGTGAGTGAAAGCTCTTGGTAAGCCGTGGAGACTGTTCCTAACGATGCTGGGAGCAACCGCGAGCCCCAGACAGCGGGCGAGGGAAGGGCTGGACCGCTGGGTGGCCGCCTAGTCTCGGCCCCGCCCCTGCCCCACCCACTAGTCTCGGCCCCGCCCCCGGCCCTGGGCCGCGCGGCAGACTCCTGTTTCCCGGCGGGCCTCCAGCGGCGGGCGCACAAGATGGCGGCCCCGGCGGCCTCGGGGAGGTTCCCGCAGCCCAGCCGCGGGCTCTAGGGTCGGGCGAGGGTCTGGAAGCAGGGCTAGCCCAAGTGACAGGAGGTCCGGGCGGTGCCGCCCGGCCTCGTGGGGGTGCCCGTCCTCGTGGGGGTGCTCACTGCAGTCCCCGAGCCCCGCTGCCCTCCGGTCCCTCCACCCGGGTGGAACCGAAGAGGGAAGGTCAGGTCTGCCGCCCCGCCCCGTCCCTCCACGCCCCTGCGCACGCGGTTCCCCGGGCCGCTCGCTGTTAACATTGACTTCACGGTCGTGCAGCCTACATGGCGGCCTCGCAGGTCCCGGGGGAGAAGATTAACATCCAGGCGGGAGAGACAGCCAAGGTCGGGGACAGGGATCTGCTGGGGAACGGCTGTCCGGAGCAGGACAGACCCCTCCAGCGCTCCTGGAGGCAGAAGTGCGCCTCTTACGTTCTTGCCCTGCGGCCCTGGAGCTTCAGTGCCTCACTCACCCCCGTGGCCCTGGGCAGTGCCCTGGCTTACCGATCCCAGGGCGTCTTGGATCCCAGGCTGTTGGTGGGTTGTGCGGTAGCTGTCCTCGCTGTGCACGGGGCTGGCAATTTGGTCAACACTTACTACGACTTTTCCAAGGGCATCGACCACAAAAAGAGTGATGACAGGACGCTGGTGGATCGAATCTTGGAGCCCCAGGATGTCGTACGGTTTGGAGTCTTCCTCTACACCTTGGGCTGTGTCTGTGCCGCCTGCCTTTACTACCTGTCCCCTCTGAAACTGGAACACTTAGCCCTCATCTACTTCGGAGGCCTGTCTGGCTCCTTTCTCTACACAGGAGGTAAGAATTGGCCGGTTTCCTGTGCTTCTGGTCTTAAGTTGCCTATCCTGGAAACCGCCGTGTGTAAAGGAGTTATACGGCTAGCGGAGCGGTGTCCAAGGTTATTTTCTGAATTAGGCCACTTTTTGTGAACTCTATAATGTGTGGGTCATGTGGCTTTTGGGGAAAACATCCTGGCTTGGCTTATGGATATTAGGAATAACTCGTATATATGAAATTTTTTTGTATCTAGTTTCCACTCGTTGGCCATACTTTATAATGCCACAGTTGAAAATGTCAGTGGAATTACATTTGAAGAGCTCCAATTATACACCTAATTACATTCAGCTAGTTTGCTAGGTGACTCCTTGCAGCAGGCTGATTAAGATGGTGATGGGCAGGTGCTTAAGCCCTATTTATTGAGCAGCTATTATGTGCCAGACTCTGTTCTACAGGAACACAGCAGAGACGGCTGTCAAGTCCCTGCCCTTGTGGAAGTGATTTTATACATCATTGAGGAGGGAGAGAAGATAGAAATAGTAAATTATGGTTAGGATAACCAGATCCTGGTTTGCTCAGCACTGGGAGTGTCCCCTAGATGTGGGGCTTCTGGGAGTTCCCATTGTGGCCCAGCGGGTTACAAACCCAACTAGTAACCATGAGGATTTGGGTTTGATCCCTGGCCTCATTCAGTGGGTTAAGGATCCGGCATTGACGTGAGTGGTGGTGTAGTTCACAGATGTGGCTCGGATCCCGAGGTGCTCTGGTTGTGGTGTAGGCCAGCAGCTGCGGCCCCAACTCAACCCCTAGCCTGGGAACTTCCATATGCCACAGGTGTGGCCCTAAAAAGCAAAAAAAAAAAAAAAATGTGGAGCTTCTGGAAACCAAGCTAATTCCTGATAAGCCAGGATGACTTTGTACCTAGATTACAGCATATGCAAAGATGCTAAGTGCTGTAGGGGAAAAAGAGGTAGCACAAGAAAGGAAGACACAGCTGATGATTTCAAGTACTTTGATCAGGGAGTTCCTGTGGTGGCGCGGGCAGAAACGAATCCAACTAGGAACCATGAGGTTGCGGGTTCAATCCCCGGCCTCGCTCAGTGGGTTAAGGATCTGGCATTGCCGTGAGCTGTGGTGTAAGTCATAGACGCGGCTCGGATTCTGAGTTGCAGTGGCTGGCAGCTGTAGCTCCAATTCGACCCCTAGCCTGGGAACCTCCATCGGCCGCAGGTGCGGCCCTAAAAAAGCAAAAAATAAAAAAAATAAAAAAAGAAAATAAAATAGTTTGATCAGAGCAGGCCTCACCAAAAAGGTAGCACGTGGGCAAAGATCGGAGGAGGTGACACGTGAGGGAGCTAGCGAGCAGGTATCTGGAGGAAGTGTATCTTGGACCTACAGTTGCCAAAGGCCTTAAGGCAGGAATGTTCCTGAAAAGTTGCAGCAACAGCATGGAGTCCAGGGTGTGAAAGAGGGAAGGAGTCAAAGGAGGGAGAGCAAGAGAAGAACATTTGCGGGGGCGGGGGCAGGGTGGTCCCAGGATTCCATAGGCCTTAGTGCTTCAGAAGAATCACTCTGGCTAAGGTGCTGAGAATGGAGAAGGGGGCGGAAGGTAGAAGCAGGAACACTCAGGAGGACGCTGTTGAGTAAACCAGGCAAGAGGTGTCTGGTGGCTTGAATCGGGGGGGGGGGGTAGTGGAAAGGGCAGAACTGTCAGGTTGGGAATGTATTTTGAGGCTGGAGAAGGTCTGCCACTAGACGGGATGTGGCGCGGAGAAGAAACATCAGAATTCAACGTAACGCTGCGGTGTTGGCCTGAGCAACTGGAATAGTGGTGTCGGCGTCACGTGAGAGGGAGAAGCTTGAAGATGGGTTTGTGGAGAGAACATAGAGCCTTTGACTTTGGACATCTTAGTGTTTTAGACCTCCAAGTGGAGCTGTGGCAGAGATCGTTGGAGATGCGTCCGAGTTCAGGGGCGAGGTCAGAGCTGGAGCCAGAGATAAGTTGGGAGTCTTTGCACAGGGGTTAAGTTGTATCCCTGGCTGGGACCCCAGAGGAGGGAGGGTCGATAGACGGACGGGGGGCTTTGATGGAACATCTGGAGGACAAAGAAGGAAAGCAAGACACGGTGTTGTCCTGGCAGCCGATGGGAAAAAGTTCAAGGCAGGAGCATCAGTAGGATGCTGTCCTAGAATGAGTGTATAAGGTGGTGGTGGAGGAAAGGGGCCCTGACCCTGACCCTGACCCTGACGGTGACTGAGACTTGAAGGTGAGGAGCCAGCCACGGGGCAGAATGGGCTGAAGGACCCTGATTCAGGTCCTTCAGGGCTGTTCAAGGAACTGCAAATGTAGAAACGCTGGAGGGGGTGGGGGTGGGCTTGGTGTCTTCTAGGATCTGCCCAAAGGCGTGGGATCCAGAGGGAGAGGGAGGCAGCAGCTGCCGGGGAGGTGGGGCCAGTTCGAGCTGGTCTCGCAGGGCCTCCGTCTCTGCTGGTTCCTCCTCACTCCCAACCACCACGCCTATTCCTTGGGCCTCTTTTCTCTATCTCCTT
Organism: Sus scrofa; assembly: GCF_054392235.1. NCBI lineage: Eukaryota > Metazoa > Chordata > Mammalia > Artiodactyla > Suidae > Sus > Sus scrofa. The sequence continues at coordinate 75,950,846 of NC_139388.1, forward strand.
TTACTCTCCTGGGGACCTTGGGAACTTCAGCCAGTCTCATGGCTTCTGTTGCCATCTGTGCAGCTGGCTACTCAGATTTCTACCTCTGGACCAGAGCTCTCCACGGAACTCCACACTCACATCCAGCTTCTTGCTCGGTACCTTCTCTAGCGGTCACAGGGGTCTCAACCTTGCATGTCTGAGACCAAAGTCCTGATCCTCTCCCCCATGTAACCTCTGCTCAGCTTCCCGTCTCCCCCGACGGCTGCTCCATCCTTCTCTTACCTCTGCTTCTAAAGTGCCCCTGGGACCTGCCACTTCATCACCTCCCCCCACCGTCATCTCCCCCGAGTGTTGCGGCAGCTTCTGTGTTGACCCTGTGCATCCACCCTTGTCCCTTTCGGATTGCTCCCAGGTCAGCCACCAGAGCGATCCTGCTGTCAGTCCTCTGCTCAGGACTCTCCAGGGGCTACCATCTCATTCAGGTTCAAGACCAGGGTCTGTCCCGTGACCCCCAGGGCCTGACATGGTCTGCTCATCTGCCCTCTCTTCCACCTCTCGGACCTGCCCTCATCCGGACCACGCTCCAGCCGCACTGCCCTCCTGGTGATTTCTGGAACGTGCCAGGCATAGCTCTGCCTTAGGTCCTTGGCAGATGCTGCTTCCTCTGTTTAGAATGCCCTTCCCGGAGTTCCCAATGTGGTGCAGCGGTAACAAACCCAGCTAGGATCCCTGAGGTTGCGGGTTCCATCCCTGGCCTCGCTCAGTGAGTTCAAGATCTGGCGTTGCCTTGAGCTGAGGTGTAGGTCACCGACAAGGCTCGGATCCAGCGTTGCTGTGGCTGTGGCGTAGGCCGGCAGCTGTAGCTCTGATTCGACCCCTAGCCTGAGACCCTCCATGTGCCAGGGAGGGGGCCCCTAAAAAAAAAAAAAAAAAATAGAATGCTCTTCACCCATCTCTGTATGCTTTGCTTTCTAACCACCATCCGTTTACTCAGATCAGCTGCTTGGTAAGGCCCTGCTTTCTACCCTTAGTTAAAATGACAAAACAATAGAGCTTTTCTGCAGCAGCTGAAAAGAATGAAGTCCCCACGCACCCTTTGTGTTTCCCCTACAGTATGTGCCTTGTTGCTTTCCTCTGCTTTCTCTTCACAACAATATTGCATCCTAACCACGTAAAGCCCTTACCTCGTCAGCTGCCTTCTCCCGTAGACTGTAAACCCCCAGGGTAGGGATTTCGGTCTCTGGGTTCTGTGCTGAACCCCTGGTGCCCAGAACAGTGCCAGGTATGTGGCCAGTCTTTAATATTTATTGAATGAACAAATGGGGGGACACTGGAATGTGTTGAGCAGAGTAATGGCATAATCTGATTTATGGGTTTTATTTTTTTAATTTTAATTTTTTATAGTTCACTGCCCTTTTTATTATTATTATTTTGCTTTTTTTTTTAAGGGTTGTACCCAAGGCATGTGGAGGTTCCCAGGCTAAGGGTCGAATCGGACCTACAGCTCCCGGCCTACACCACAGCCACAGCAACACCAGATTCGAGCCACCTCTGTGACCTACACCACAGCTCATGGCAACGCCGGATCCTTAACCCACTGAGTGAGGCCAGGGATCAAACCCTCATCCTCAAGGATCCTAGTTGGGTTCGTCAGCCTCTGAACCACGAAGGGAACTCCATATGGTTTTTTTTTTTAACATTGACTTTTTAGTGATATGTAATTAACATACAGTGAAATGCGTGGAGCTAACGTGTCATCGTCTGGTGAACGTTGACAGGTGCATACAGCTGTGCAACCCACACAGAAGCCACCACGGGACATTTCCTTCACCTCCAGCAGCTTCCTCACGCCTCTTTCCCTTCAGTCCCCACCCACCCCCCGCCTCTCCAAAGGCAGCCGCTGTCCTGATTTCTTTCACATAGATGCGTTTGGCCTGGTCTGGACCATCTGGTCAATGGAATCATTGGCTATGAATTCTTGTGCCTGTGCTTGAGTTCATTGTGTCGCGAAGTGCATCAGTCATTCCCGGGTATCCCAAGTGGTGGCCCTGCTGTGGTCACACCGCCCTTTGCCCATCCATTCTGCTCCTCGGCCACTTCTGGATGATTTCCATATTTTGGCCGTCACGACCAGACGTTCATGTTCAAGTCTTTTGTGAGTATTTGTTTTCATTTTTCTTGGGTACATGCCTGGGAATCGAAGCCCTGGGCTTAGGGTAGATGATGTTTAACTTTATGAGAAGCTGCCAAATGTTTTCCAAAGGGAGCAGCTCCACCAGCGAGGCTTGAGAGTTGCGGTTACTCCACATCCTTTGCCCACGTTTTGATTTGTGTTTTAACAGGTTCATTCTGGCTGCTGTGTGGAGAGCGGGCCCAATATTTCACTGAGCTGGCTCATTTGGAACATGGCATCGGGAGGGTGGGCTGTGTTCTGCCTAAAAGGAGAACTCCCAAGTAGGCCATGTCTCTGAATCAGGTGGCGCACAGGAGCCTTGGGCCGTGTGTGTGACACTCAGGGAGCAGGGCTTTCTGCTAAGGGCTTTGCAAATTTTTTTTTTTCTTTTTAGGGCCGCACCCATGGCATAGGGAGGTTCCCAGGCTAGGAATCGAATCGGAGCTGCAGCCACAGCCACGCCAGATCTGAGCCACGTCTTCGACCTACATCACAGCCCACGGCAACGCCAGATCCTTAACCCACTGAGCGAGGCCAGGAATCGAACCCATGTCCTCATGGATACTAATTGGGTTTGTTAACCACTGAGCCATGACAGGAACTCCTACTAAGGGCTTTGTCATTTTCTTTTGACAAATAACCTCAAGAAGATTGCCAGACCTTTCTTGTCCTTGGTGTGGGTTTGCGGCTGGTTTTTACTGCAGGGTCTGTTGAAAGTGGGGGCTTAGCCTTGCAGCCACAGGTGTCTGTTCATCTTGGCTCACGTCGTGTTTTGGCCAGATCTGAGGACGTGTTCTCGGGTACCCTCGCCAAAGGTCAAGGCTGCAGCACTGTGTTTTCTTCCGTAACCAGCGCCCTGAAGTCTTCTTGGAGAGCTGAGAAAATAAGCAAGAGAAGAGTGGGATGCTGGTGGGGAAACTTGCTGCATCAGAGCATCCCTGCGGGGCATCTTCCTTGGGCGGGGGAGTTGCCTAACTGTGCGAGATGTTCCAAGAGACATCAGTTTCCTCACGTAGACCTGGAGCCTATGTGCTGCTTGAGAGACCTTCGTCCTGTAGGGCATGTCCTCAGACAACCAGGTTATTCCTCAAACGCTGCTCAGGGAGTGCAGAATTAGTTTGCTATGTGTGGTGGGTATCAAGGGGCCATGCCTTTTGTACCATTTCCTGGAGATGCTTCATTCCAAAGAACTAGCTGTGGTCATTTAGCACCAAAGAATCCCACGGTGTGAGGGTGTGAAGGTGACCTTGGGCTAAATCTTGTTCTTGGGCTGCCACGCCTTTAGATGGTCTGCAGACCATTGTCCATTATCATCTTCATTGCATTTAAAATGCAACTGGTGGAGTTCCTGTTGTGGTTCAGTGGTTAACGAACCTGACTAGTATCCATGAGGATGTGGGTTCCATCCCCGGCCTGGCTCAGTGGGTTAAGGATCCTGCGTTGCTGGGAGCTGTGGTGTAGGTCACAAATGCAGCTTGGATCCTGCGTTGCTGTGGCTGTGGTGTAGGCTGGCAGCTGTAGCTCCGATTGGACCCCTAGCCTGGGAACCTCCATATGCCACAGGTGCAGCCCTAAAAAGACAAAAGACACCCACACAAAAATATAATTGATGACCCAATCTTTTTTTTTTTTTTTTTTTTAATTTTCTGATTCTGAGGCCATGCTCAATTAGATTGCAGGTCTCCCAAGGTTCTGTAGCCAAATATGTGGGCACCTTGACTGGGCGTCTCTCCCTTTCCCATGCTGCTTTGCCTTTTCAGTCCAAGTGGGACACTTTTCATGACCTCAGTCCCAAATTCTAGGTGCTTGTTACTGTAGCTCTTTGTTCCGCTCAGCCTTCTCGCCAAGCCTTGGGGAGCCAGCTGTGAACAAGTCAGACTCCAGGTCCTGCCCGAATGAAACTTACGGGTTCGCGGGAGAGATGGAGACAAACTCATCAGAAGTGTGATGGAGCTTAGGAAAGTGGCAGTGAGGGCATATACTGCAGGGGACTGAATGCGGTCTAAGCCTGGGGAAGGCTGCCTAGAGGAATGGTCTTTAAAGTCTTTTTTTAAAAAATGATTTTTATTTTTTCCATTACAGTTGATTTACAATGTTCTCTCAGTTTCTACTGTAGAGCAAAGTGACTCAGTCATACATACACATATATATGTATATGTATTCTTTTTTTTTTTTTTTTTTTCAGGGCTGTACCTGCGGCACATGGAGGTTCCCAGGCTAGGGGTTGAATCGGAGCTGTAGCTGCCAGCCTACGCCACAGCCACAGCCACACAAGATCCGAGCGGCATCTGTGACCTGCACCACAGCTCACGGCAGCATCGGATCCTTAACCCACTGAGCAAGACCAGAGATTGAACCTGCGTCCTCAGGGATGCTGGTCACATTCGTTACCACTGAGCCATCATGGGAACTTATTTTTTCAATTAAAAACTTTTTAATACAACTTTTTTTTTTTTTTTAAATGGCCGAACCCATGGCATATGGAAATTCCTGGGTCAGGGATTGACTCCAGGCCGAAGCTGCAGCAGTGCCAGATCCTTTAACCCACTGTGCCAGGCTGCAGATTGAATCTGTGCCTCTGCAGCAGCTGTGACCCAGAGCCTCTGCAGTCAAATTCTTAACCCACCGCAACACAGCGGGAACTCCAATTTATATATATATATATAAATATAAATAAATATATATATATATATACACACATATTTTGTTTTGCTTTTGACATGTGGAAGTTCCCAGGCTAGGGGTTGAATCAGAGCTATAGCTGCTGGCCACAGCACAGCAACACAGGATCTGAGCCACGTCTGTGACCTATACCACAGCTCACGGCAACGCCAGATTCCCAACCCACTGAGCAAGGTCATGGATTGAACTCATGTCCTTATGGATCCTGGTCAGGGTCATTAGTGCTGAGCTGCAGTGGGAACTCCCAATTAATGTAATTTTTAAAGCTTACTTTGGGGTTCCTGTCATGGCTCAGCGGTTAATGAATCTGACTAGATCCATGAGGATGCAGGTTTGATCCCTGGCCTTGCTCAGTGGGTTAAGGATCCGGCATTGCCATGAGCTGTGGTGTAGGTTACAGATGCAGCTTGAATCTGGCGTGGCTATGGCTGTGGTGTAGGCTGGCAGCTGTAGCTCTGATTCAGCCCCTGACCTGGGAAGCTCCATATGCTGCGGGTACGGCCCTAAAAAGCAAAAAAAAAAGGCTGACTTTTTCTTTACAGTGATTACAAAATACTGACTGTGTTACCCATATTGTACAATACGTCCTTGAGCCTTACACCCAACAGTTTGTACCTCCCCACCGCCCGACGGGTAACCCCTAGTGTGGGACCCTCCTGTTCTTTGTGGCAAGACTTTCGTTGGGAGCCAGCAGGAAGGACAACTTGGGGATGACTCTGAGACCGACCTGGGTGCTGAACCATGAGGATTTTCTGTCCCTCTGTGTCACTGGAGAAGTAGTCAGACTTGGCTTGGAGGGGAGGAGAATTCCACCACTGCTCAGCCTTCCGGTCTAGGAACCCCCCCCTTCCCAGCCCAAGGTGGCTGCTCCTCGGGTCCCAGCCTCTGATCTCATCCCGACTCTCGGTTTTCTGGCCGCAGGAATTGGATTCAAGTACGTGGCTCTGGGAGACCTCGTCATCCTGATCACTTTCGGCCCACTGGCTGTGGTGTTCGCCTATGCCGTCCAGGTGGGGTCCCTGGCAGTCTTCCCCCTGGTCTACGCCATCCCCCTCGCCCTCAGCACCGAGGCCATCCTCCATTCCAACAACACCAGGGACATGGAGTCCGACCGGGAGGCCGGCATCGTCACGCTCGCCATCCTCATCGGCCCCACCCTGTCCTACCTGCTCTACAACGCGCTGCTCTTCCTGCCCTACCTGGTCTTCAGCATCCTGGCCGTGCACTGCAGCGTCAGCCTGGCTCTCCCGCTGCTCACCATTCCCATGGCCTTTTCCCTCGAGAGGCAGTTCCGGAGCCAGACGTTCAGCAAACTGCCCCAGAGGACCGCCAAGCTCAACCTTCTGCTGGGCCTCTTCTATGTCTTTGGCATCATTCTGGCACCAGCAGGCAGCCTGCCCAAACTCTAAGGGGACCGGCGGCTTGCCCCACACCGTGGGCCCCTTTCTTAGAAGGTGTTGGAAGCAGAGGAGCCGAGGGGGGGAGGGTGCTTTGGCCGCGAGGAGCCTCAGGATGGCTCGTGAACTCCCACCTTTTTATTCTTACATTCTTAGGATGTTTTGTTTTCGTTGTTATTTTATTCCGTTTTATGGGGACTCTTGAAACCACTCTGGTATCCGCAGGTAAATTAGACGCATGGGCTTTGCTTTATTTATAACTTCCACTAGGGGGTGCTGTCAGGTCATTTTTAAAGTGGACTGAAAAAAACGCCCTAAGACTTGGTGGAGGAGCCGCCGGGGCCTGGCCTCCTGTCCTGAAAGAGCCATAGTCATGGACCAAGTGCCCTCTGTTGCCTTTGTCTGGCAGGATGTGGGGATGACCCCCCGTGACAAGGAGCACCTGCCTCCTGTCCTGAGCATTTGGGTCCTGAATACACTGCTTGGGAGAGAACGTCCCTCTTTTCAGCCTGCCTTGGCTCCCAGCTTTTTTGCCGAAATTGTGAATCAGAAACTTTTGTCTGTCACTTCACTCTCTGCCACAGCGGAGGAAGAGCATCCAGTCACCCTGCAGCAAGGCTGGGGACAGGGCAGGAGAAAAATGCCACCTTGGAGACAGCTGAAAACATCACTTTGCTTTTGGCTAGAAACTGCTGTTTTCCCTCCGCAGAGCCCGCTGGAGTGACAGGAAGGACTCCCAGCCCTTTCAGTGACTAGCAGGGACTCTGGAGTAGCCCCGCTGTCTTTGTGGGCTGCTTCTTCACTACCCCCCCCCCCCCGAGGCCCCATCTGGACCCCTCCTGCCAGAGGTGCCCGGCCTTGGGCAGCAGCTTAGCAGCAGGCAGGGGCCGCCATCCCCTTCTACAGAACCACAGGCCCAGTAGGCTGGGGACAGGGGACAACAGCTCCTCCTGAGTGAATAAGCCAGTGGGCAAAGAGTCTGGACCCTGTTCAGCCAAAATGACAGGCCTGCCAGTGAAGGAACCGCAAACCAAATCTTCCTCCTTGAAGAAAGAGGCGCAGTGTCGACCCTGCTTCTCTGCTAGAGGCTTCAGTTGCCTTATGCTGAGTCAGTCTGCACCCAGGATGTGGGACCTCCAGCACTGATTGATGCTGCTTCTCATTTCACTGCCTGGAAGGTAAAACTTCCAGGCTAGAATCGCTCATTTGCATTTGGTCCAAGACTGAAATAGATTGAGGCCGTGATCATTATGCTTTTCTGCTCTGGTCAGAGCCGTTCTGATAGGTGTTTCAGGGTCTTGGCCTGTGGAAAATGACGTCAGAATTAGTTTTTAACCTTTAAAATCAGGCCAATTATGATTCTGCTCCTTAAGGTAGAATTGGGAACCTTCGCTTGGGAAAAACATTTGGAAAACATTTGCAAAAGTTCCTCTAAAGTTAAAGTGGTGTCTTGGAAGCTCTGGGACACAGGTTCGATCCCCGGCCTGGCACAGTGGGTTAAGGATCCGGTATTGCCACAGGTGCGGCTTGGGTCAAAACTGCGGCTCAGATCTGCTTCTTGGCCCAGGAACTCCCTGTGCCACGGGGCGGCTAAAATGGAAAACAAAACGAAAAACGTGGTTTGTCTGCAGAGTTCCAGAATCCTCGAGCAGTGGTCAGAGCCCAGTAACGAGGGAAGGAAGGACAGCCTTGTCCCCTGCCTGTCTTCCCAGCCCCATTTTTGTTCTGTGCCAGGCTTGTGGCATTTTGGTGCTCACAGGAGTTCCACCTTCAGAGACAAGCTTTTCGGGCTCCTTTTCAGAGCAGGCCATTGTCACCCAAGGCTCACTGCTGAGGCCCTAGGGCCGGGAGCTCCCTGCGTCCACAGACCAAACCACCCGGGTAGGCACCCTCTCGGGCGAGGTCAGCTGATCTCTGCACTGTGTTTTGGTGCAGGTTTTAATGCATATTTTTTATATATAAATTTTTCTAAAAGGCCAAATTTGGTGTCAGGTTTTATATGCAGGTCACTGGAATTTGTATCTCATCCCCTGATTCAATGAAGGTTTTCTTTAGACTTATTAATGAAACTTCTTTTCCATTAAAGGAAGATATTTATCAGCAGTCTGGCTTCCAGGCCTTGTGCTTTCTTCCTGCTCCTTGTCTTGTCTGATTGTGACCTCTGAGTCATAAACGCCAGGAGACCAGCGTAGGCACCTTTGGCGGGGTGGGGACAGGGTACCTGATCGCTGGCCAGGAGTTTGACCAGGTTTGATGAGCCCCGAGAAAAGACAGTAGGGAGCCCTCCCAGCCAGTGTGGCTCTGCCAAGAGCCAGAAAGGCCGCCTTAGCCTTGTCTCCTTCGATCCTTTCCTGCGTTCATTTCTCTTGAGCAGGTCACTGTGCTGATAGATGGAGAAGGTGGAGGGTGTTTGGTGAATTTCTGGGAGACCGAGCCAGCTGTGGGAGAGAGCTGACTGGTCAGCATGTCGCTGTCAGCTGGGAAGGAAGCCTGCCCTTGGCCCGGCCCAGTCGAACATCTGTTGTTAATAACTGGAATTGGGCAGCCCGAATTGTGGGCTTGCTGCATCTTGGAGGAAGAGCTTATAAAGTAAATCAAAAGGCGGCTTTGATGTGTCAGAGGGAAGATGTAGCATGAGTAAGCACAAAACCATATACTCGGGTCCCCACACGAACCGTGTGACAGCAGAAAGGGAAGATCCAGGGAGTGGCGGGGCGGTGGATTCGGGGTGTGTGGCTTTAGTGGATGACTCTGATACAGCATCCCCTGCCTTTTTTTCTGTGAGTCGGGTTTATCTGCGCCCCAGTGGGGTGGCTGGAAATTGAACCTCAGCTGCCTCTTGGGTCTGCTTCCATCTTTCTAGGACCACCCAAAGCTCCCGGGCCTCCAAGGGGCCAGAAGCCAGGGTGTTGGCTGGGTCCTGGCCGTACCTGCTCCACGTCTGTAAGCAGCTTCCCTGCTGCTTCGTGCTGGGGCTCGGCCCTGGCAGCTCCCCTTGTTTCTTGGCCACTCTGCTCTAGAAGGGTCCCAGGGCCCCTGACTGCAGCCCTCCTTGCTGTGCACCGCAGGCCTGGGGGCACGAATCCCCGCCGCCCCCCTTTATTTCCGCCCAGTCTCAGGGGAGCTGCCCCCTTCCCTGTGACCTGCCTCATCCCCCTCATCTGCTCAAGGCATTTCCCTCCTCCCCCACCCCTGTGGGACCTTTACACACAGTCTACCTGGGGGCCATTAGGGGCTCCTGCTGGCCTCTTGGAGTTGGGGGAGGGGGCAAGATACATCACGTGTCTCCTACCACCTCTTCTGTTCTCCTTTATTGGAGCAAACATCTGAGCCTGTGACCTGGCCCGAAGCTCAGCTCGAGTCAGTGATGAGCTCTGGCTTCCATGGCCATGGTCAAGGTGACCCAAGGTGGCGATGACAGATTAGCGTCCAGAACAAGGAAGGCGCAGGTCGCCTGCCCACCCCTGTGTTGTCGGCCACATGTGGTGGGCTAGGCCCATTCCTAGGCACTCTTCCTTCCTTTCTCTCTTTCTTTCTTTCTTTTTGGCTTTTTAGGGCTACACCTGCAGCATGTGGAGGTTCCCAGGCTAGGGGTTAAATCGGAACTACAGCTGCTGGCCTGCACCACAGCCATAGCAATGCCAGATCAGAGCTGCATCTGTGACCTACATCACAGCTCACAGCAACGTCAGATCCTTAACCCTCTGAGCAAGGCCAGGGATTGAACCCATACCCTCATGGCTACCAGTCGGGTTCGTTACTGCTGAGGCGTGATGGGAAATGCACTGTTCCTTCTTTCTTGGTTCCTTTGTTCAGATAGAGCAGATGCAGTGATAGATCAAGGGGGTGCCGTGGATAGAATACACTTGGATTTCAGCAGGGCATTTGACACATGAGATGAAATGTGAAAGGCATAAAGATGCAGCTCCAGAGACCTCATTTCTACCCGCACATACGTTTGTTTTTCACTTTGGTAACAGCTGTGGCAAAGATTTCATATCCCTCATTGTGGGAACCACACTCTGAAGATGTTATTAAAAACTGGATCTTGTCCAGAAAGCAGTCGGCAGACGGATGAGGGCACTTAAAATCAAGTTGGCACAAGGAGTTCCCTTGTGGCTCGGTGGGTTAAGGGCTTGGTGTTGTCACTGCAGCAGCTTGGATTGTTGCTGTGGGGCGGGTTCAATCCCTGGCCCAGGAACTTCTTCATGCCATGGAACGGGCATGTCCAAAAAAAAAAAAAAAAATTCAGCATGGAAAGAAGACTCGAGGGCTATCCTGGGGAAAAGGGATTGAGCTGTGTGTGTGACTTCAGGCAAAGCTAGGACCAGAGGGTGGAAGTTATATGGCCCCACGTTTACGCTCTTAGTTCAGGAAGAGCTTTCTGACCATTAGAGGTATAGGCAAGAGAGAGGTTTGAATTGTTCCAGTGGGTGGTGAGTTCCCTGTGACTGGAGGCGTGCAAGCGGGAGGATGATTCCTTGGGACACTGACCCGCAGAGTTGGACCTCAGAGAGGAGGTGGATGAGGAGACCTTAAGGTTGTCCCATCGTGTGATACGCTCGTTCTGTTGTTAGCAAGGGATCATCTTTCAGACCTGCCCCCGGGGGTTGGGAGGACAGAGCACGAGAACCGGGTTGACAGGTCTCCGTGACAGCGTGTCGTTATCTGTCTGCCCGCTTTGACAGGCATGGCTGTGATCGATATTTCTTTCTTTCTGTTTTGAAGATTATACGCGCACACACGCACACACACGTGTGCGCACGCACAGTTGATTTCCCCCTCGAAGGCCCTGGAAGGGCGGTGGATGACAGCTCCCTTCCTTGGAGCCTCACGGACCCTTCTGCTGCTAATGGACTGTCAGCCTCTTTCATTACGGGCTCCAGACTGTGCCGGAGTAAAAGTAGTGCCACTGGCAAGAGCCTGGCACTCTTGGGTCTCAGCCAGTTGACATGTGCGGTTTGCCCTTTTCCACACTGGGACGGGCCTCCCGCCATGAGTGGCTAACCCAGGATGCTGTGCAGTGGAAGAAACCAGGTGGGGTCCCCTGCCTGGAGAAGTGACAAGGGCCGAGCCTGGCTCTTCAGGGGGGCCTGCAAACAGGTTCCCGGGGTGGAGAGAGGGCTGTAATTGAAGGCAAAACCCCCTTCAGTGCCCCGGCCCACCTCGAGATGCAGGCATTCTGGGAGGGTCCCAGGCATCTTGAGACAACAGTAAGAGCCTTTAATTAATTTTTGGAGTTCTCATTATGGCTCAGTGGTAACGAATCCAACTAGTATCTATGAGGACGCAGGTTCGATCCCTGGCCTTGCTCAGTGGGTTAAGGATCTGGTGTTGCCATGAGCTGTGGTGTAGGTAGAAGATGCACCTTGGATCCGGCGTTGCTTTGGCTGTGGTGTAGGCCATTGGCTGCAGCTCTGATTCCACCCCTGTAGCCTGGGAACTTCCATATGCTGTGGGTTCAGCCCTAAACAGACAAAATTAATTTTAATTTTTAATTTAAAAAAAATTTTGTTTTTATTTTTTGAAAAAAAATTTTTTTGTCTGTTTAGGGCCACACCTGCGACAGAGGGACAGTCCCAGGCTAGGGGTCGAATCTGAGCTGTAGCTGCCGGCCTACACCACAGCCACAGCCACACCAGATCTGAGCCACATCTGTGACCTACGCCACAGCTCAGGGCAATCCTGGATGCTTAACCTACTGAGCTGAGCGAGGCCAGGGATGGTTCCTAGTCAGATTCATTTCCACTGTGCCACGATGGGAACTCTGGAGCAATGGTTTAAACCTTTCATGATTTCAATACAAGTTCAGCTCCTCATCTCTGTCTTTGGATATCCTGCAGTACTGAGTACCCTGGGACTCAGTCAGGTGGTCTGCCCTTGGCAGTGGCAGAGGGGTGAGGACAAGGCTGATGGTGGAGGGTGCCTGAGAAGGGGGCTTCAGAAGTGTCAGCCAGTGACACAGCCTTGACAATGTCCCTGACCGACCCCCCACCCCCCGCCCTAGTGCTCTTAAGCAGGGGCTCCTGGGGTTGCTCCCAAGAGCTGGGCTGGCCATGGAGGTGGCTCAGGGCTGGGGGAGCTGGTTCCCATCAGGGGGTGGGGTTTCCATTCCCATGGGACAGCAGCCTTCTTGCTGGTGATGCTGTAACAACGGGAAGCAGAGAGCCTGAGTCCCTGCAGGAGAGACCAGCTGTGGGAGGTAGAGGAGCTGCCATGGGCTAGGCACAGCCCTTGGCCTTGGCACTGGTCTGCTGCTCTCTAGTCTTCAAGGTGGAGCCCCCGCAAACCCCCTGCCCTGTGCCCTGCAGCGCCCCAGGAGGCCAGTTCTATGGAGATAATAATGAAGCCCTGTGTCCAACCTGCTCTGGCTGATTAGGTTTCCGGGCAGATCTGCCCGTCCCTGCATAACGGAGAGTGAGTGGCTGCTGCCTGCCACTGCCTGCCCAGGACGACACAGGAAGGGCCATTCTCAGCTTAAATCTCTGCCCCTGGCCCCGATCCGTCTTCATTTTCTCTCTTTCTTCCCAACCTCATATAGCCACTGACTCAATAGCGACTCCAGCTCCTAAGAATGTGGCCTGCAGCATTTCTGCCCATGTTTCCCCATCTGCCTGTCTTTTGATTGTTTGTTCGTTTGTCTTTAGGACTGTACCCGCAGCATATGGAGATTCCCAGGCTAGGGTGCTCATCGGAGCTGTAGCCATTGGCCTACACCACAGCCACAGCAATTTGGGGTCCGAGCCGCATCCATGACCTACACCACAACTCATGGCAATACTAGATCCTTAACCCACTGAGCGAGGCCAGGGATCGAACCCGCAACCTCGTGGTTCCTAGTCAGATTTGTTTCCGCTGCACCACGATGGGAACTCCTGCCTGCCTCCATTTTCTTTCTTCTAGCTGTCCTCTGAGTCAAGAGAGGCCATTTCAGGCATGTGGGTGACTCCGCTTCCTGAGACTTGGCCGGCAGGGGAAGGTGGGGGTCAGGGAGGGAGACCGAAAGGGCCCCTCCCTCCCGTGCAGGTGAGAGTTACACGTGTTTGGGACACAGAAGCCTTAGTCTTTGGGTATATTGAGAAGAGGCTGATGCATGTCAACTATTGAATAAACACCACTGATAACCACAGTACGGAGGGTAGAGGTGGGGGCATGAGATGGAGCTAATTAGCAAGGCTTCCAGGAGGAGGTAATGATGAGTCATGATCAAGACTTCTGGGAAGAGGGGATTCCTGTCATGGCTCAGTGGTTAACGAATCCGACTAGGAACCATGGGGTTTCAGGTTTGATCCCTGGCCTTGCTCAGTGGGTTAAGGATCCAGCGTTGCTGTGAGCTTTGGTGTAGGTTGCAAACGTGGCTCAGATCTGGCGTTGCTGTGGCTGTGGTGTAGGCCGGCAGCTACAGCTCCAATTGGACCCCTAGCCTGGGAACCTCCATATGCCTCAGGTGCAGCCCTAGAAAAGACAAAAAAAAAAAAAAAAAAAAAAAGACTTCCAGGAAAAGCCAGCCATGAGGGGGAGGGTCTCCTCAGAAGTCGAGGTGCTGGCAGACAGTTGTCCCCAGTTTGCGCAGCTGCCTTGATCCCTTGGTCCCTTGGTCGCTGCCTGAGCACATGGCTGAAGTTCTCCTTCATCGGCCTCTTTGGCAGCGCAGCCAGACCCCTTTGGCATTGAGGCAGCGGTGCTAAGGGCCATCGTACTGCTGGCAAGGTCAGAGCCTGAAGAATGAAAAACCCTGACACCTCCTCTCTGAGAAACAGGAGGGGATGGCCGCGCTTAATCAGCCGAGGCTGCCAATACCTAATCAAGATGAATGGCCTGGGGAGACGAGGCCCAGGCAAGGCGCGTGTTTGGAGACTGGGAAGACCGCCTCCCTCTGAGCTGCACTGAGGCCGCGGAACGCTGGTGACAAGGCACCAGGTGCACGGGAGATGCCGAGGGGGTCCGAGGTCACTTCTAGCTGATGCTTTCCCTGACCAGAGTCCTTCACTGAGAACCCACTCCCGGCCAGCTCTGTCCCGGGACTCCAGATAAATGAGGCATGGCCTTGACTTTTGAGGGCTCTTAGTGAGCTGGTGGGGAGGGCACACAATGTAAGTTATTCTGATGCCATCTCAAGTGTCACAGCAGAGGCACAAATGGCAGTGGGAGGAGGGCAATAGAGCTGAATTCTCTACCCCCCGCTGTCACCAGACCCTGATCAATTCATTCACTCCTTAGGACAGAGGCCTCTTTCTCAGCTCTGCTTCTCTCTGGCGCCATCTGCAGGCGGCTGTGAGACCAGTCAGCCGTCCACTGTTAAATGAGCAAGTATTAGGTTCCAGTTCTGTGCTCAGCTCCTGGGTATAAAGGTGAGTGGGACCTGGTCCTATCCGCAGGAATCCTGCAATCCCAGAGGAAAGACAAACAGGCACTCCTTACATCACTCATGGAGCTTAACTGGGGAAACACTCATGTAGTTTGAGAGCACCATGTTTAATGAAGTCCAGGTGCACCACTCACACTGTGGATATGCTCAGCCAAGTTATGTAACCTCTATGAGCTTCTGGTTCCTTCTCTACAAAGGAGAATGCTAGTATTTGCCTTGTAAGGTAGTTTTGCGTTTAAATGAAATGCCTAGCATGGTGCCTGGAATGTAGCAAGCATCTCATATAGTGAGTCCCCTTTCCTCTTGAATTGATGAATATTTTATTTTTTATTTTTTTGCCTTTTTATTTTTAGGGCTGCACCTCGCAGCATATGGAGGTTCTCAGGCTAGGCGTCAAATCAGAGCTTCAGCTGTCAGCCCACACCACAGTCACAGCAACTCAGGGTCAGAGCCTAGTCTGTGACCTACACCACAGCTCACGGCAATGCTGGATCCTTAACCCACTGAGTGAGGCCAGGGATCAAACCTGCAACCTCATGGTTCCTAGTCGGAATCGTTTCCGCTGCTCCACGACGGGAACTCCTGATGAATATTTTAGAATGTGGTTGATTCTCTATAATCTGACTTCCCTACCAAGGAGCAGAGGACCCATGGCTGACCTGACGGTATTCCTCACTGTGCTGGCACAATCCCCAATACATTCATTCATTCACTCAACAAACAATACTGAGCACCTGATAAATATCAGACACTATGTTAAAAACTAAAATAGAAGGAGTTCCCTTTGTGGCTCAGCAGTTAAGGAACACAGCGAAGGTCCACGAGGATGTGGGTTCGATCCCTGGCCTTGGGTTAAGGATCTGGTGTTGCCGTGAGCTGTGATGTAGGTCACAGACTCAGCTTGGATCCTGAGTTGCTGAAACTGTGGTGTAGGTCGGCAGCTGCAGCTCTGATTTGACCCCTAGCCTGGGAACCTCCATGTGCCGTGGGTGTGGCCATAAAAAACAAAAAAAACCCACACTAAAAATAGATGAGCAAGACCAGGTCCCTGCCTCATGGAGCTGATACAATCATGTGGTAGACAGAAAACAAAAGAAACACTTCACGGTGAAACCCTGTGTGTTGGGGTGGGGGTGGGGCCCCTTAGTGATTGCACAAGGTTCTGGGGGGAATGGAGGGATGACCATTTGGAGCCTCTGTTTCAGGGAGACTGGAATCCCAGTGGGGTAACTCTGGGAAACTTGCCCCTCCCCGCTCTAGAGCTCCGTACTCCCGAGGTACTTGGCCTTGGGCCCAGAGACTGTCAACGTGGCTTCCTGTCTGAGTGCCTCACGGCCCAGGAGCTTGACCATGGAGCAGGTGCTAGGAGAGTGTTGGATGGAGAGATAGATGGTCTTATGTACAGTCTTGAGTGGCCTGTCCTTCTGAGGGGCTTCAAGAACCTCTAGGTTTGGAGTTCCCATTGTGGCGCAGTGGTTAACGAATCCACTAGGAACCATGAGGTTTTGTGTTCGATCCCTGGCCTCGCTCCGTGGGTAAAGGATCTGGCGTTGCCGTGAGCTGTGGTGTAGACTGCAGATGCGGCTTGGATCCTGCGTGGCTGTGGCTCTGGCGCAGGCTGGCAGCTACACTCCGATTAGACCTCTAGCCTGGGAGCCTCCATATGCTGCAGGAGCAGCCCTAGAAAAGACAAAAAAAAAAAAAAAAGAACCTCTAGGTTAAAGGAGTTATCTGGGAACCCTATTTCCCAAACGCTCTATGCCAGGGGTAACATCATGTTTTTGGGCTCCTGTCAAAGTTCACCCAGGGAAGGGCATCCAGAAAATATCTGAAGTCTGTTTTTACCAGGGTTGTCATTATATTAAAAAAAAAAAAATTTAGGAGCTCCTGCTGTGGCACAATGGGATCGGTGGCATCTTGGGAGCGCTGGGATGTGGGTTCAATCCCCAGCTCGGTGCAGTGGGTTGAGGATTCAGCATTGCTGCAGCTGCAGCTTGGGTCGTGACTGCGGTCGGATCTGATCCCTGGTCTGGCAGCTCCATGTGCCGTGGGGTGGCCAAAAATGAAAAAAACAAAGAAAAAACAATTGTCCACATGCATGTGTGTGCATCTGTGTACGGAGTGTGGGGACACCCGCTCCTCTGCTCTCTCATCAACAGGGCAGCTATCACTCCGGGTGTTCGAGAAGAGCCGACAATTAATGGAACTCAATGCAATGAGCCACACCTTGTAAAACAATTTCAATTACCAGATAACCAGTCTCTGGGCAATTCCAGAGAGGATGAGAAGAAACCACTGCCCCGACGCTCGGACCAGGTTGGGAGATGGAGCCTTCGTTATCCTGCCAGCTCAGAGCAGAGGTGGGCACGGGGTGGGCTGCCCCCTGGAGAAGAGCCATTCCTTTCCCAGGGACAGAGCCAGTCAGGTGGGGAGGAGTTCTCTGTCGTCTGTGCCCGGGGCTGTCGGGGTGGCTGCAGCTAATCTTGCCGGGAGGAGCCCTGCTTCCCCAGTTGGCTGTGTGGCTTCTGGGGGAGGACGGGCTGGCCCCAAAGCCCCCTGCCAGTCCAGGAGATCCGTTGTCCCCGATCTCCTGTCCCTCCTGGTGACCCCGGCCGGGGTGGCTGGGGGAAGGGGTGTCTTCATGTTCACCCCAGATCCAAGCTGTGGGAGCCGCCCTGTCTGTCCACACTGCCCACCTGAAATGGGAGGGTAGGGGGCAGGGGTACAGCCTTTAGAAGAATGAAGTGATGTGGTTGTTGAGGATACAATAAAAACAGGTTAGCGCCGATTAGGCCCAAGATGGTGAAAGGGTCGACTTCCAGTTCACCTTGAGCCTCATCAGGCGCTCTTGTGGTTCATTATCATCTAAATGACACACCCACAGTGAGTTCCCGTCGTGGCTCAGTGGTTAACGAATCCGACTAGGAATCATGAGGTTGTGGGTTCGATCCCTGGCCTTGCTCAGTGGGTTAAGGATCCGACGTTGCTGTGAGTGGTGGTGTAGTTTGCACTTGCGGCTTGGATCCCATGTTGCTGTGGCTCTGGCTACATCTCCGATTAGATCCCTAGCCTGGGAACCTCCATATGCCATGGGAGTGGACCTAGAAAAGGCAAAAAGACAAAAAAAAAAAAAAAAAAAAAAAAAGGCACGTCCACAGGAGCCAGGACAGTTCAGAGGTGGACAGTAAAAGGCCCGGTTCCCGGAATTCCTGACCCCGCCCCCTGAATCAGTGCCCAGCGAAGTGGGAATAATCCTCCCACTCATTAGCCTATGAAATTACCCAGTCCACAAACACCCACATTTCGGGGCGCCTCTCGCCTTCTGAGAAGGGCCACACTCTGCCTGTGGTGCGTCTTTCTCCCAGGGCCACTCTCCTACCTTTGGAGACGTCCTCGCTTTGTCTCTCTCAATGAATCTGTCGCAGGAAGGGGGACCCCTTCCAAAGCCCAAGAATGGGCTCTTGCCTGACACTGAGGCCTGACACTGAGCAATGAGCTGAGGAGGCACACCTCCTGACAAAGCAAGAGACTTTATGTTGAAGGGGCGCCCGGGCAGAGAGCAGCAGGGGAAGGGCACCCAGGAGAACTGCTCTGCCACGTGGCTCGTGGCCTCTGGTTTTATGGGAATGGGGTTCATTTCGAGGTTGTCTCTGGCCAGTGGTCTTGCAGCCAAGATAGATGCCTGGGCCAAGGATCCTGGGAGGTTAGTTGGGCTTCCTTGCTCTGGGCCCTTCCCAAATCCTCCTGGTTAGTCCAGGCGCTACCCTGTTCCCCATCGGGGCCTCCTGCTGTGAGACAGCTCCGGCCAGTGGCTATTTACCTGCCTGGCCAAGGTGGGCGGTTTTGGTCACGGGTCCCCTAACAAATCTAATTCTTATTCATCACTTTGCCCCTTGCCGCGTTCTTTCTGTGCTGAGACAAAGAACCTGAACTTTGCTAAGTCCTGAGAGCAGGTGTGTGATTTTAACTAAAAACCAGTGGGTTTAAGTCCCAGTTGCATTGTGAGGTTTTGCAACCAGGCTCACAGAGAGCATCTCCATTCTCTGGGTGCAGAGGTCTCTGCCCTGTCTCCCGGCGGCAGCTGGTTTCACAGGCTGAGTGGGTTAGGTGACTTGCTCAAGGTCACAGGGTCACAGAACAGCAGGTCCTCAACCCAAATCAACCTTTTCCTCCAACCCTAAACGCCACACTCATTTGGTTAAAGCTCTTTTTCATTTGCAGTGCTTCTCCCCCTTTCTTACGAAGCGGGTGGGGTGGGGTGTGTGATGGGTTGTTGTTTTTTTAATACATCTCATTTTCAATTTAAATGTGCTTTAAAATATTGAAAGAACCACAGCTGCCTCGCTCATCATCGTCTCCCTCTCTCTTTCTCCTCCCGCTTCCCTCCCTAACCCTTCTCCTGGCTCTTCCTGAGCTCCCTCTGCACGTGGGGGTTGTTGCCCCGGGTGTTGGAGGAGAGGGAGAAGAAAGAGGGTCAAGGGAACCCAGAGAGAGGGGATGGATGATTCTATTTGCTTTGTGCAGTCTGACCCCCCTGAAGTCCTCTCAGCTATCCCTCCGACCTGGGGCAGGAGCGTGGCTCCTGCAAACTTGGAAGACATCATCTTTGCCCGGGAACAGCCTCAGACAAAATTGCCTACGGAGGAGTTCCCACGGTGGCACAATGGGACGGGCAGCATCTTCAGAGTACTGGGACGCAGGTTCCATCCCCCGGCCCAGCACAGTGGATGAAGGATCCGGTGTTGCTGCGGTGGCGGTGTAGGTCGTGTCTGTGGCTCAGATCGGATCCCTGGCCTGGGAACGTCATAGGCCACAGGGCAGCCAAAAAAAAAAAAAAAAAAAGCATGCAGAAACCCACACTGCAGTGTCTCACTGTCCTTGTCCTTGGTTCTGCTGCTGTCTGACCTGAATTAGGTTCCCATACACCTGATCACCTTTGAGACTAAATGCGATGCCAGGATGGAGTTACAATATATGATGCCCACCTTACAGATGAGGAAACTGAGAGGCTCCTGCAGCAAGTTTAAGCACCTTGCTCTCAATATCCCCAGACAGATTCATCCTTGCAAGGTCCTAGAGCCAGTGGTCAAGCTGGATTTAGCAGCCAAGCCCTGCGACATCTCCTGCAGCGCTCTTCCCACCAGGCTCTGTGCTGTGGGCCAGCACCCCGACCTCTGTCCCCACCTTGAGAAGGCGGCCCTGAGATGCAGGGGTCCAGCCCATGACAGAGATAACAAGCAAGCGGAGAGGCTGGTCTGATCCTGCCGAGAGCAGCAATATCTCCCCGGATGAGGGTAAAACAAACAAGCAGGAGACACTGACTAGGAGATAATCTCTGAGAAATGATGGAGGGCCCGTTGCTTTGGCAGCTGTGGGGCTGCATCTGGTCCCGGGTGTTGACGCGAGCTCTACCTACAGATCCACATCGTCACCGGCTTGTTGGAAAAACAGATGTTATTGTCCTCTGTTCCCATCCCTTTGTCCCTAACAGGCCCTTAAGGGCAGGAGGGGGAACGGAGAGATGGAGACAGGATTGTGCGTCTATTTCAGGCTCTTCCGGAACGAGGTACATCTGTGGCAGTTGCAGTTTGGGATCGGATGGGCGCAGGAAAGGACCTCCTTCCTCCCTCACCCTGAGTGTTCCCGGGCCAGCCTGGGGAGGGGGGAGCGTCCCTGGGGTCCCTCATCCAGGCCAGTGGGTGCAGAGGACGGGTTCTGGGAGGGGGTGTCTTCCTTCTCTCCAGGTCCAGCACTCAGACCGCACCCTAAGCTGATGATGGGGAAGGGAAGGTGAGGGCTCTGATCTTCCGCCTTGACTCCTGGAATTTGGGAGGTCGGATGAGGTCAAGGGCTGATGAGATCAGAGTCTTGGGTTCCATTTTTTGGGGGGGATTCACTCATTCATTCAATGATCTGCTGCTGAGCACATTCTTTTTTTTCCTCCAGTTTTAAAAATTAAAGTATAGTTGATTTACAGTGTCGTGCCAGTTTCTGCTGTACAGCAGAGCTGAGCACATTCTTAAAGGCAAAAGCCCTGCACTTGACAGCATCGTGCTGGTTTGCAGGTGAAAACTTTTCATGGGAAGAACAGAACACCCTCTTACATCAGGTCACCGTGGCTATGATTTAATGGGAGCTCAGAGCCTCTCCTGCTCCTAAATAGCTCTGCAGCAACCTGCCTGGTGCCTCGGATTCCATCAGTCAGTCCTGCAAAGGCATTATATCTCCCAAAGGTCCTTGCTAAGATATAAGTGCCTCACTGAGGAGGGCTCACAGAGGACAAGAAGAAAAAAAATTTACCTGTCACTGTGGCGAACAGAGGATGGAGCCCCAGATGAAAGCCATGCAAGATGGGTAAGTTTATTTATTTATTTATTTTTATTTTTTTAAAGCTGTGCCTGCGGCATGTGGAAGTTCTCTGGGCCTGGGATTGAGCCCACACCTCAGCAGCCACCCAAGCCGCTGCCATGACAATGCTGGATCCTTAACCACCTGCTGGGCTACAAGAGAACTCCAAGATGGGTGAAGTCATTTTTTTTTTTTTTTTCTTTGTTTTTGCTTTTTAGGGCCACACCTGAAGCAAATGGGAGTTCCCAGGCTAGGGGTCGAATCAGAGCTGCAGCTGCCGGCCTACACCACAGTCACAGAAATGATGGGTCTGAACCGCCTCTGTGACCTACACCACATCTCACGGCAATGCTAGATCCCAGATCCGCTGAGTGAGGCCAGGGATCAAACCCACATCCGCATGGATACTAGTTGGGTTTTTAACCTGCTGAGCCACAAAAGGAACTCCAAGATGGGTAAGTTTTGATGGGAGACAGCTTGGAAGAAAAATGTCCAGCCCCTGGGCTGCTGTCCTGGGGAGGAAGGGCCTGAGGGGCTGGAAGAAAGAGTTAGGGACCGAGTTGGGGGGGGGGGGTGTTGTTCTGAGAGCAACCTGGGTCCACGCATCCCTGGCTGCCCTGTTCTGCTTTGAGACTGACAGTTGTAAAACTAAAGAATTATCCCATGGAGTTCCTGTTGTGGCTCAGCATGTTAAGAACCTGACTAGTATCCATGAGGATGAAGGTTCGATCCCTGGCCTCTCTCAGTGGGTTAAGGATCCAGCATTGCTGTGAACTGCAGGGTAGGTCACAGATGCAGCTCGGATCTGGTATTGCTGTGGCTGTGGTGTAGGCCTCAGGTGTAGCTCCCATTCAGCCTCTAGCCCGGGAGCTTCCATATGCTGTAGGTGTAGCCCTAAAAAGAAAGAAAAAATCATAATTATCCCAGACCATTTGCCCCTAGCTGGAGTGCGGGAGGAAAGCTTTGAATACTCTGCTGACCCTCAAACCTTGGAGGCTCAGAGATGGGGCCACCTCTGTTCCTGCAGGTGCCTCCTCTGTATCTCAGGGGGGTATAAAGGGCAGAGATGGGGTGGATGGAGGCCCCAGCATCTCATCCATCCCCCATGCCCCTGCGGCCTCACCTCAATTCACCCTCTGCTCTGGGCCTGTCTCCTCGCCTAGCTGGGGCCGAGGGGCTGATTGCAGTGAATCAGGCCCCTGGCCAGGGGCTTCCCAGGGACCCCGGACAACTTAGATGTAAAAAGAGAGAACTTCACCTTTGAGTGGGGCTGGGAGAGACCCTGTCCTCCCGGGCCTCCCTTTCCTGATGGGTATCAGGGAACTAATTAACTGGGGAGGTGCCCACCAGGCAGAGATGCCCTTTGCAACCTCTTATTACTTAACATGCAGAGCCTCTTCCACCTCAGAACTTCTAGCAAAGTCGCATCAGAAAGCACATTAGAATTCACCTGGGATGGTTTCCATAAGACGGGTCTTGGTGGTAACAGTGTTGGTGGTGGTGACAGCGGGGCAGAGGGAGGGCTTGTCGCCCCGCCCCCGAGGCCCCATCTCTGTCCTCCTCCAGGAAGTGCTCAGGAAGGGTCTGCCCAGTTTCCTAATGCCCACCCCCACCGCCCCTGCCAGCTCTTCCCACCTTCTACACCAGCAAGGAGACCCCTCTGACAGCTTGTCCCACACGCCCCAGTGACAAGGGGGTGGATGAGGAATGCTGTCCCGGAGAAAGTGGCAGGAAACTGGCCAGAACTCTCAAAGGCCATCTTAACCTGCCGTGGTTCCTTCTTTCCTTCCCCTCACTCTTCTGTTCACATCCCCCCCCCCACCCCCGTTGGGTTCAGCAAAAGAGGTGCTCTCTGGAGCAAAGGGCTCTGCCCTAAGGAAGGACTTGGGGTGGAGAGGAGCCCTAGGAAGTTGGAAAACCATCTCCTTGCCCCACGCAGGGACTCCTGATCCTACAGCGCTGAAGCTGGTGACGATGCCTTAGACACCTCCCAGGCCTGGGACCTGGGCTGGGCAGATGGGTCTCCTAAAGCCTGTTCTCTATTGGACTTCCCTGGAGACCTAGCGGTTGGGGATTCAGCGTTGTCACTGCTGTGGTACGGGTTTGATCCTTGGCCTGGGAAGGTCTACATGTGGTGTCAAATGTCGCCCTTTGTTGGGATGGGGGAGATTGATAAAGGGGGGCTTCCTGGCACAAATTACACGAGTGCATTCACTTTGGGCAGCTTCACTGTACCATATATACCCTTAAATTTGTGACTTTATTTTTTATGTTTATTTAAAAAAATTTTTATGGCTACTCCCATGACATTTGAAGTTCCCAGGCCAGGGATTGAATCTGAGTTACCGTTATGACCATGCTGAATCCCACTGCATCAGGCCAGGGATTGAACCCGGACCTCTGCAGAGATCCGAGCCACTGCAGTCAGATTCTTAACCCACTGCACCACCGTGGGAATCCCTGTGGCCTCTGCGTGGATGTTACACCTCAATAAAATGTTTCCACAATTATCTCTGCCCTGGACCCGGCGCGAGTGTATTACACACAACACAGGCTTGGTTTGTAAAGGATTTGCTTCTGTAAGGGTATGTGCTCTTGCTACTATTAAAATTCATTGCAATTTCTGAATATGTACCACACAGCCTGGGGGGTGATGGTCCAGAAGCCTCCCGGGTGGCAGTGAAGTCAGATCGAGGCAGGACTAAGGCTTCGAGGTAAATGATCTCCTTTCGCCTTTGTCCCTTCCCTTGGTGTTGGATGCGGTCACTGTTCAGGTCACTGCAATGCACACTTCTCTCTGCTTTGATGGGAACCAAAGTCAGGTCTTTTTTTTTTTTGTCTTTTTAGGGCCGTACCTGCAGCATATGGAAGTTCCCAGTCTAGGAGTTGAGTCGGAGCTACAGCTGCCAGCCTACACCACAGCCATAGCAATGCAGAATCTGAGCCGCGTCTGTGCTCTATACCACAGCTCATGGCAACACCAGATCCTTAATCCACTGAGCGAGTCCAGGGATCCAACCCATGGTAATAGTCGGGTTCCTTACTGCTGAGCTACGATGGGAACTCCCAAAGTCAGGTCTTGAATGAGAGCCACTGCCTCTTGGTACGAAGGATCCAGAAGAAACTCTTTGGAGGAGGGTGGGAGAGCCTGACACCAGATTGGTGATTGTGGCACCTTGTTTGCAACAAGCCCCACCCCATGGCTCACCCCCTTTGCCGTGTGCCTTTGCCTCACTCTTCTTGTCAAGAGGCAGAGTCTCCTTTGCACACCCTTGAATCTGGGTTAGTCTTTGACTCACTTTGGCTGATAGACTACAATGGAAGTGACACAAGACGAGTTTCCAGCCCAGGCCTCGAGGGGCCCTGCAGCTTCTGCTCTCTTCCCCGTGGGACTGTCCTGAGACCACCAGGTGAACGAGTCAGATTTGACCTCCTGAAAGGGAAGAAGCCACACGAAGCAGAGATGAGCCGACCCAGCAGAGGTCCTCAGACCACTCTGCTGACAGCCAGCACCAGCCACCAGATGTGTTCATGAAGCCAGTCTTTGACCCACCCAGCTGCCAGCTGACTGCACACGAGCCCAGCAGAGAAGGACCCAAGCTGTCCAGCAGCATCTCGAGCAAACACTGGAGTTCCTGTGCTGGCGCCACAGTAACAAACCCAACTAGGATCCATGAGGACAGGGGTTCGATCCCTGGCCTCGATCAATGGGTGAAGGATCTAGCATTGCTGTGAGCTATGGTGTAAGTTGCAGTCGTGAGTTGGATCTGGCGTTGCTGTGGCTGTGATGTAAGCCTGCAGTTGTAGCCCCGGTTTGACCCCTAGCCTGGGAACTTCCATATGCCTTTTTTTAAGGGTCATACCCTAGTTTAAGGTATGGCCCTTAAAAAAAAAAAAAAGAAAAAAGACCTCCATTGTCATTCTAAGCCCCTGAGTGTTGGGGTGGTTTGTCACACAGCAATTCTTAATGAGTACAGCTGCTTACACCCTTGTCTGAGCACCCGCTGGCCAAGGCCATCACGCTGCGATGACAGGACGGTGCCCTCAGATGCACTGTCCCTTTTTCCAGCCATAGACTCCAGAAGCAACTTTTTGCCCCAGATTTGTTTCTTCGCGCATCCCCCACCAGTTTCCAGGGCGGGCCGGGACGTGCCCATTGCTCTTTATTAGTTTAATGTATGTTGAAGCCTCCAAATAGATGCTAGGGCCCAGGTGGAACAGATGAAATGTGACTAAGTTCTGGGGGATGATTGATAATGAGTGGGGACTGGAAAATCAATTGTGTTAATTCCTGGTCTGTCACTGGGACCGAGAATTAATGAGAAAATCTGTCTAACTTAATGGTATTTACACATTATACAGAGTGTGATAAAATTGTCCGCAGGTGCTGCCTGGCATTCCAATTGCAGAAGACCTGCAGAGCCTGAGGGGCCAGCAGGTCTGAGCTGTCTAGGACCTGGGCCAGACACAGACTTACTGAGACCCCCCAACTACCCTGCTAACCCCCAGGTCCCAGGCCCTGGTCACACTGGCATGCCTGACCCCTGCCTAGGGCGGGCCATCCACCTGGCAGTGTTCAGGGCTGGGCTGAAGGCACATTTATGGGCTGCTGCGAGGATAACCACTCCAGAAGCCATGTGGGCCGTTGGGCAGCGGCCAGGCACGGGTTCGGCCTCCTGTGTGGGCATGATTTGAGAGACTCATGTGGTCCTCTGACCCCCATGCCTTCCCCCCAGGGAAGGTCCATGCCAGCCCATCGCATACCACGCCCACTGACCAGTCACTCTTGGAAAGCGCCTGGAGAAGCCACACGGACCCTGGTGGGAAAACCTGCCTCGGAGTCTGAGCATTTGCTTCTCTGAAATTCTGTAGACCGGGGCTTGTCCTGACGAGGGCTATCAGGGAGGTACCCCCAAGAACCCCCAGATCCTGGTATTCACACTCTCGTGTGGTCTTCTTTCACATGGAATAGGGCCGATCCAGGTCCAATAAGACATTACAGAAATTCCTGTGGCTCCTGAGTCCAGGTCACGTGTATAAAAAGGCAGCTTCTGCCTTGTTATCTTTTTATTTATTTATTTATTTTTACTTTGGGGGCCGCACCTGTGGCACATGGAAGTTCCCAGGCTAGGGGTCGAATTGGAGCTATAGCTGCTGGCCTACACCACAGCCACAGTCATGCCAGATCTGAGCTACGTCTGTGACCTACACCACAGCTCCCTGCAATGCCGGATCCTTAACCCACTGAGTAAGGCCAGGGATCGAACCCATATCCTCACGGATATGAGGATGGGTTCATAACCTGCTGAGCCACGATGGGAACTCCCTACCTTGTTCTCACTCATGGGGAAGCCACCACCATGGGGGGAGGCCCATGTGGGGACAAACTGAGGCCTCCTGCCAACAGCCAGTCCCATGGGAGGGAATCGTCTTGGGAGTAGGGCCCCCAGCCCTGCTCCAGCCTTCAGGTGCCCACAGCCCTGGCTGACACCTTGACTTCAACCTCATGAGAGACCCACAGCGAGCCTCCTCCCAGATTCCTGACCCATGGAAACTGGGAGAGATCATAGATGTCAAGGTTTATTATTGTTTTAAGCCACTATGTTTGGGGGTCATTTGTTACCCAGCAGTGGATAACTGATACAGGTGAGGAGGGAGATGGGCGGGCAGGGCCAGGAAGCTCTCACCTGGGGGAGAGCTCACCTGGCGTGTGGAGCCGATGGGAGACACCCCCTTGTACCTCTCTATGCAAAGGAAGTGAAATCCATTCCTGTCTTTTGCTATTTTCCCCCAAACACCCTGCCTTTCCCACCTCCACGCTGAACATGCTGCTTCCTCTGCTTAGAATGCCCTGTCTGCTCCCCCTCCTCTACCTCTTCTTTTACCTCCTGAGGTGAACTCCTACTTAGCCATCAAGACCCAGCTCAGATGTGCCTTCCCTGTCTCTCTTGGGCAATTTTTGTCACCTTCTTTGGCACCCTGGTGATACTCCATTTTTAAATACATCTGAGGGGATTCAGCGGATTGGCTCCGTGAGCTCTGGCTGGAGTTTAGAACTTGAATTTCATTAATCAGCTCTGCCTTCCCTCCCTGTTCACTGGCAACCAGGAGATGCTTGGTGTAAGGGGGCTGCATAAATAAATGAACAAGTGAGCAGGCATCAAAGGCCAACCTGGGGAGGAAGAAAGGGTCCATACAAAGCCGATGCAGCAGGAAGTCAGGCAGAGCTGGCCCTGTACGAACGGCAGGGGTGCGGGCTGGTCATTGGTCTGTGTCTGTGAGTTTCAGGTCTGCTCATTCTAATACGGATAAGAGAGCTCTTCCCTCCTACGGCCCCCAGAGCTTCCCGGGGTCAGGAGAGGGGGCATCGCTTGGGAGGCCCCAGCATGTCTGTGTCCCCATCACACCCCTTTCCCCATCCCTGCCCTTCCTGGCTCACTGTTTCGCGTGCCCAGCAGGCAGCCCCCAGAGTCCCTTCCCTTCTTTCTAACCTGGAGGGCAGGTGAGGGGCGGCCAGATGGATCTGAATTTTCAAACAGGTTTAAAGGGCTGTTCCCAGAGCCCCAGGCTCATTTCTCCTTTCTCTGCCTCTGAAGTGCCAAGGCAGCAATTTGGATCTCAAACGCCCAAGCAGGGGTGCAGCCAAGTTCTTTATTGTACAGAATGAATTTGTTATGTGGGGATTCTTTGACCTGAAGGATTGCTTAATGTCCTATGTCACACAGTGTCCCAGCCTGGCTGGTGCTGAGAGGCAGGAGAATTGCCTTGCTTGCCAGTTTACTGAGAGGAAGGCTGAGGGGGGCTGAGGTCAGGGAGGGGTCCCCTGCAGACTCTAGTCCTACTGCTGGCTGCTCCTGTCTATTGATTGCCCGGCAAAGTCAAGTTCCAGAGAAAGAAGCCTGAGGTCCCAGAGTAGGAAGCACAGAGCTGAGATTTGCTCCAAGTCTCTCTGACTTCAAAGACCCCTGCTCTTGGAGTTTCCATTGTGACTCAGTGGGTTAAGAACCGGACGAGTATCCATGAGGATGTGGGTTCGATCCCTGGCCCTGATCGGTGGGTTAAGCATTGCCACAAACTGTGGCGTAGTTCACAGATGCAGCTCAGATGCGGTGTTGCCATGGCTGTGGTGTAGGCTGGTGTCTGCAGCTCCGATTTGACCTCTAGCCTGGGAACTTCCAAATGCTGTGGGTGTGGCCCTAAAAAAAAAAAAAGACCCCTGCTCTTGCCCATGAGGCCACACTGTCTGAGCCTGGCCCAGCCACTCCAGGGGTCACACAGTGGCCCCCTCGCAGGTCACCCTCCCCCTCCCCACCTGCCAGCCCTTCCAGGGGCCTTATATAGTTTCAGCAGGACTGAGCCAGAGGACGAAGGAAATGACAGCCTGGGGTGGCGGTTCCTGGGTCCCTGACACCCACGGGTGACGCCCTTGGGCTCTTCCAGGTCCCAGAAAGCCGTGGGAAATTCTGTGGGTTCCCACTTGGTTGAATTCCACTCAGGCCAGAGCAGAGGGGCTGATTGACCACGTGTGCTTGTGGGGCCTTATCTTCTGAAACCGCAGTGCACGTGGAAACCTGTGAACCAAAGGAGGCGGAAGAAAGATGAAAGAGGGAAAGGATTGAAATCTGTGGGGCTTCCCGTGCTCTGCAGTGTCCCTCCGGCAAGCAGCACTGCGATCTCTCTATTAGGCAGCCTGCCAGCCACCAGGTCAGGCAGTGAGTATGGCTGAACCCCATCCTTGCCTCAAGTCTTCATCAACAAAGCAGCATATGCGGCACGGAGGCGGGAAGGGCAGGAGGTGTTTGGGAAGCAGCAAAACAGAAGTGCGTTTCTCTTGGATAAAACTCAGGCTGGAGGAATTCCTGTTGTGGCTTAGCCATAGCAAACCCGACTTGCATCTATGAGGATGCAGGTTTGATCTCTGGCCTGGCTCAGTGGGTTAAGGATCTGGCGTTGCCATGAGCTGTGGTGTGGGTCGGAGATACGGCTCAGATCCTGAGTTGCTGTGGCTGTGGTGCAGGCTGGCAGCTGCAGCTCCAATTTGACCCCTAGCCTGGGAACCGCCATATGTTGCAGATGGGGCCCTGAAAAGACAAAAAAAAAAAAAAAAAAAAAAAAAAAAAGAAAAAAGAAAAAGAAAAAGAAAAAGAAAATCTGGTTGGAGTAAAGGGAAGATACATGGGAATGTTTTCACTCCCATCAGCTCCACACACCAGGTGAGCTCTCCCCCAGGTGAGAGCTTCCTGGCCCTGTCTGCCCGTCTCCCTCCTCACCTGTATCAGTTATCCACTGCTGGGTAACAAATGACCCCCAAACATAGCGGCTTAAAACAATAATAAACCTTGACATCTATGATCTCTCCCAGTTTCCATGGGTCAGGAATCTGGGAGGAGGCTCGCTGTGGGTCTCTCATGAGGTTGAGGTCAAGGTGTCAGCCAGGGCTGCGGGCACCTGAAGGCTGGAGCAGGGCTGGGGGCCCTATTCCCAAGACGATTCCCTCTCATGGGACTGGCTGTTGGCAGGAGGCCTCAGTTTGTCCCCACATGGGCCTCCCCCATGGTGATGGCTTCCCTGAAGTGACTGATACAAGAGAACAGGGCAGAAGTTGCTGTTTTTTTGTTTTGTTTTGTTTTTAAGTGAACTGGCCTCAGAAGTTACAAACAGTCATAAAATCTGACAGCTACTGTTCCTGGCTTCCTCTACATTCCAGAAAATAACTGCTGATAGCCTGGCTGCTGATCCCTGTGGTGGCTGTGTCTGCCTTCAGAGAGGCCAGCCCCTGAAGGCTGTGATATCAGTGTGGCCTTGACTCTTTTTTTTTTTTTTTTTTTTTGTCTTTTTAGGGCCACAGCTAGAGCATATGGAAGTTCTCAAGTTAAGGGTTGAATCAGAGCTGCAGCTGCTGGCCTACACCATAGCACAACGACGTGGGATCCTTAACCCACTGAGCAAGGCCAGGGACCGAACCCACATCCTCATGGATACTAGTCGGGTTTGATCACCCCTGGGCCACGACGGGAACTCCCCAGAAATCATGATGTGAGCACCTGCAGTCTGGGAAGGCAGACCTTCGCTGCACACCCACTCCCAACTCTGCCGCCCTCCCAGGCCCTCCACCCAGCCATACCCTCTGCTTGCTGAGCACCCCCTTCCCCAAACGGCTACATCTTTCACATCTAAAGAAGATGCTATCGGTAGTGCTTGGCACATAGGGGAAACTGGGAACAGTAGCAGCCCACTTTCATGGAGTATTGACTATGTGTTGGGTGTGTACCGAGCTGGTAAAAGCACAAACTTCTTACAGATCCCCTCCACTTTATAGGTAAGGAAACAGAGGCACGGAGAGGGTAAGTACCTTGCAAAGCCACACAGCCCTGAAGAGGCAGAGCTGGGATCTGTCTCCCCAGCCCACTCTGCTAATCTTGTATTTATTGTAACTGTGCCGTGAAGCAAACTTCCCTTTCTATGAGGAAGCCACACTTCATCAGACAGAGATGGGGATTCAGGATACAGCAAGGAAGATGGAAGGCTGTCCAGGCCACAGCTTGTGGCCATTTTTAAGAGTACTGTAAGTGGCATCACGTGCCTTCATAGACTGTGCCACCACTACCAATCTGCACCCACAGCCAGAACCTTTTCGTGTCATTTTTTTTTTTTTTTTCCCGGCCACACCTGTGACATGCAGAAGTTCCCGGGGCCAGGGATCGAACCCGTGCCACAGCAGCAACCCAAGCTGCTGCCGTGACAATGCCACGTCCTTAATCCGCTGGGCCACTGGGGAGCTCCATTGCATGTCATCTTGAGGCTTCTGCTGGTTCCCAGGTCTCCTGCCAGCCTGGACCCTGTTTCTCCTGCTTGGCAGGGGTGGGATAGGCGGCAGTATAGACTTACCTCTTCCAAAGGGAGTATTAATGTGATCCACCTTTGAGGCTTGCTCTCTGCTTCAAAGCCCCCAGCGGCCGCATGGATGAGCTGTAGCAAAGGCAGGGAAGGGAGTTTATCAATAGCACCTGGAGCTCAGTGCCTCATCAAGCTTTCATTAGTTTTACATCGGTGCCGGCTCAAATCCTAGCAAAGAGGTTTAGGCTGGGAGGCAGATGTCTCCGTAAATCATCGTCTCTGGAAATTAGGGAAATGGAGGGAGCCTTTTTTATAGGATTTCCCAGCAGCTCACTCGGGGAGCTTTGCTTTCTTGCTCCCTTTCTGAGTTGATATTGGATTCTAGCCTTGTGTCCTCAGATGAAAAAATGCAATTGTGTTTTTTTGTTTGTTTGTTTGTTTTTTTGTTTTTCTTTTTAGGGCCGCCCCTGTGGCATATGGAGGTTCCCAGGCTAGGGGTCCAATGGGAGCTATAGCTGCTGGCCTACGCCACAGCCATGCCAGATCCGAGCCACATCTGCAACCTACACCACAGGTCACGGCAGT
Organism: Sus scrofa; assembly: GCF_054392235.1. NCBI lineage: Eukaryota > Metazoa > Chordata > Mammalia > Artiodactyla > Suidae > Sus > Sus scrofa. Next base: position 75,982,218 of record NC_139388.1, read on the forward strand.
GCTGGATCCTTAACCCACTGAGCAAGGCCAGGGATCAAACCCGCAACCTTTAGTCGGATTCATTTCCCCTGCGCTACGATGGGAACTCCGGAAAACGCAATTGGAGGCTCTGAGAAGGGACCCAAAAGAGACCCAAATGCCACCCCCCCCTTGCTGGGGCACCTCCAAGCCTGGGGGCTGCAAACCCTGCATTTGGGCTGGTAGTTACCTGCAGAGGGCTCAGAAAGGTGCTTCTGGGAGAGAAACCACAGCAGCATCCAGAGAGCAGACAGAAGAGCTTTAGGATCCAGTTCTCACTAAAAACAAAGATTTAAAAAAAAAAAAAAGATCCAGCTCTCATGAGAAATGAGAGAGGACGGAGCCTTTGGCTTGCTAACGAGAACAGAAGTGATGATGACAGCGGCCGAGACAGTTCTCAGTGCGTGGCTATTATTGTGGATGTTTCTTCTGTGCTCCCCTGCCCTCCTGCAGCTTACATTCTGGTAAGGCATGCAGTTGGCTTTGCTTGGGTCATGTGGCCACCCTTGCCTCAAGCACTGTTGCCCGAGGGAATGAGAGGATACTGCGATGCACCAGCCGACCAATGCCCCTCCCTCTGGGGAAGCAGGCTCTTGAGGGACAGCCTCGCCGGGACCCCCTGGAATGGGGGGGCCCTCAGAGGAAACAGGAGGACCAGGCTTCAGAAGTAACTGACATCTAACAAGCTGTAGGATCCTAGGGAAATCAGAGTCCTTCTCTTCCTTGGCCAATGACCTTCCCACGTACATTGGAAGATGCCTGGGCCCCAGTACTCTGAGGGGAGGGGGTCAGGGCGCCCTTAAGAGTTTAGCCATTGGCTTATCACAGGTGAAAACTCCCTCTGGTCCTGTTCGAAAAGGTAGGGATCAGGACTCTTTACTCCATATCAGTGCAGTCTGACCTTCAGTTTGGGGAAGAAGGATGGGGTGTAGGGGAGTGCCGGGGGAGTCTGGAGTGGGGTCCCATTGTTGGTGGGGGGCTCGTTGGGTGTCATGAACACGGAGGACTAGTTATGTGCCAGGAGATGCACCTGCTGTGTCTCCCACCCCTGGAGAGCCAGCAAAGCCTCCTGCGGTCTCATCTCACACCACTTGCCCTGCTCCCACTCACATCCGGGTGGCACCGTCCAGCCTCCTGAGTGCTTCTCCAAGTTCTCACCATCAGAGGATGAACCTCTTCTGGTCCCTGAGGCCACCTCATTATGCTGGGAACACCTGCCTGCCCGTCCCTGTAGGAAGGTCAAGTCCCAAGCTGAGCCAAGGGCCCTGTCTGCCACTAGAGGAAGCTCCTAGTGTGGCCTTGTGCTTTTACGGGGTGCTGATGGGTGGGGGTGGGGGGAATAGCTCTGGGGGTGCCTTGCCAAGAGTCTTCTGGAGGCAGGGATGTCCTGACAGGACGGCCTTCACCTGGAGATCAGGAAGCTCTGGTCTGTAAGATGAGCGTCTCCATTATGTAAAATATTCTATTTTTTAAAATTATAGTTGCCCTACAGGGTTGTGCCAATTTCTGCTGCACAGCAAAGTGGCCTTGTCATGCATATATATGTGTGTATATACACACACACACACACATAAGAATATATGTATATACACACACACAAGAATACATATACATACACAGGAATTATGTATATATGTCTATATATGTACGTAAGAATATATGTGTTTATATACACATTCTTTCTTTTCCTCATATCATCCCCCATCATATTCTATCCCAAAGCATCTCCATTATTAAAGTGGGGCTCAGGGCTGTGGGCTCAGGGTCTCCCTTCACCCGCTTTCCACGCCTGCTGCTCACACCCCCTGGAAATGGCCAAAGAGTGTGTGTGACTCAGAGCCTCCCGGAAGCTGGTTTTCCATTCCTCACTCATTGATTCACTGACTCCTTCTTTCAACAAATGTTTAGTGAGTCCCTACTATGCACAAGCCCTAGGCTAAGTCTTGGAGATACCATTGCGTCCCCTGCTGGAGTGCAGTGTTTACTCTTGCGGGGAGCAAGGTGCATAAACAAGCAATTGTCACATTGTATGTTAAGTGACAGCACAGGTGTAAGCACAGGAGACTTCAGATGCAAAAAAGAGGTACACAACCTCTACCTGGGGGGGCAGAAGGCCTACTCAGGGGAGAGATGTTGTCTTAGCTGAGACCTGAAGGATCTGAGGAAATAGCTTGTCAATGTGAAAAGACATTCCAAGCAGGCATTCCCGTTGTGGCGCAGTGGAAACGAGTCTAATATCCGTGAGGATGAGGGTTCGATCCCTGGCCTCGCTCAGTGGGTCTGGGATCTGGCGTTGCCGTGAGCTGTGGTGTAGGTTGAAGACGAGGCTTGGATCCCGCATGGCTGTGGCTGAGGCTGTGGTGTAGGCTGGCCGCAGTCGCTCCGTTTCAATCCCTAGCTTGGGAGCCTCCATATGCTGTGGGTGTGGCCCTAAAAAGCAAAAAAAAAAGTTCCAGAGTGATCATTTTGCATAAATGCCCAGAAACAGAGCCTTCATTTACTCATCCATTCAACAAATACGTTTCCAGCCTCTACTCTGTGCCTGGCACACTTAGTGCTGGGGCTGTGGCTACAGCAGTCAACCAGGCAAGCGGGTCCCTAACTCATGGCACTTACGTGCTCGTAGAATGTGGCCATTCAATTAATCCAAAGACATCTCGATGACATATGATGACATGTGGAAGGGACAATGCCCTCTCCCCTGCTCGGAGTCCCCCAGGCCCCATTCTCCTTCCTCCTTCTGCCAAGCCTGGCAGCCATCCCCTGAGGCTCCCCGCACTGGTCAGCTGTGGAAGGTCACCCAGTCCATGGGGGCAGCCCGTGCCGATGTATTAATAGCTTGGTTGAAGGCCTGTCGAGCAGTTCTGCTAATTACAGTGATTCATGGGTTTAATTTACTTAATAAGAGTAATGTGCTGCCACTCTGTTTGTCAGAGCTCAGCTCTGGTGTCCTCTCCCTCCTCCCTCCCCAGCAGGTGCCCGTGCAGGTTCTTGCAGCCTCCTCACTGCTGGCCCAGGCTCCCTTGGTTCCAGGCACCTGCCTGCCCATCACCATGCCGGCTTGGCACCTGCCTTCTGCCCCTTGGTGGCAAGGGGAGGAGAATTCTTACTTGTTCCGTGTAGGGCCGGAGGGACCACGAAGCTCCTGTTTGAAAGTAGATTTTTCCCTTGCTCTGCATCACCTCTTCACAGGCAGGGGGAGCCCCCTAATTTCTCGTTGGTCCCACCTCCCAGGCTCTCTCTATTGTATCCCTGTGTGGCCGTCCACCCTCGCTGAATATGTGGTTTCCTATTTCACCACCGCCTTTTGGCTCCAGAGCAGGAGCAACTTTGAGGACAGAGAGCTTCTCAGGTGCTCTTTTGTTGAAGGAATGAATACCTGAGAGTCTCACTCCCCAACTCTGAGTGCCTCGGTCCTTGTAATAAGATGACTCCGGGAGTTCCTGTCATGGCTCAGCGATAACAAACCCAGCTGCTATCCATGAAGATGCAGGTTCGATCCCTGGCCTCGCTCAGTGGGTTAAGGATCTGGCGTTGCCGTGAGCTGTGGTGTAGCTTGCAGACATGGCTCGGATCCTGCATTGCTGTGGCTGTGGCACAGGCCAGAAGCTGCAGCTCCGATTCGACCCCTAGCCTGGGAACGTCCATGCGCCTTGGGTGCGGCCCTGAAAAGAAAAAAAAAATAGGACAGAGGTAATAATTCGGCCAGTGGGATTCCACTTTCCAGGCCAATCCCAAGACCGGGAGGGTCCCCTGGCTCCTCCTGGCACAGGGACTGTCTTGTTGCCAAGCCTGCCCTAGCCTTGGGCTGTGGCATCAGCCTAGTCCTCCCCACCCCCTCCCATCCCCCTCCTCCCCAGGGCAGCTGTGACAGGTTGGCTTCGTGGTCGGCCACGGTCAAGCGGGAAGGTGGGGTGTTGTTGGTTCTAGTTCATTCACTGCCATGCTTGCTGGAGAAGGCGGCCAGCTGGCAGGATGCCTGAGGGAGCCATTCCCTGGACCAAGCCAAGCAGGACTGGTGTTAGGAGGAGAGCGGGGTTTGGTGGGGATTGGGCTGTGTTTCTGTTTCCTCTCCTGGCAGAAACAAGGACCCTCACCGGTCAGTGCCTTGGGCCAATTAGAACAGGACGGGAGTTCCCACTGTGGCTCAGCGGTTAACGAACCCGACTAGTATCCATGAGGACGTGGGTTCGACCCCTGGTCTCGCTCAGTGGGTTAAGGATCTGAAGTTGCTGTGGCTGTGGTGTAGGCCGGCAGCTACAGCTCTGGTTTGACCCCTAGCCTGGGAACCTCCATATGCTTCAGGTGTGGCCCTAAAAAAAATGAACAAAAAAAAAGGCAACGATGGGGCAAGAGGGATTACAGCCAGACTGGCAGGAACGAGAAGACACAGCTTCCTAAAAGGGAAGTGACAAGGAGCACCAGGATGTCCTTCTAGGAGTGACAGCCCCAGCCTCACCACTAGCTGTCTGTGACTGGGCCAGCCACATCTCGCTCGGCCCCCATCCCTCCATCCGTAATGTTACAGCAGAAGGCCTGCTTGAGCCAAAAACGCTTCCAGTTCTGGGGTTCCCCATCTCTAATTCCTGCCCCAAGACGCATCCAAGAACAGTGCAGGGTGGACCCCTGATCCCCTGACCCCTTGTGGGATGTTTGGTGCACGGCGGAGGCGCTGGTACCCAACATCCGGCCCCCTGCACACGTGACAGCCGCTGGGTCTCAGTAGGCAAGAGGCCAGATTGATAATTGACTCGGGCCGTGGGGGAGCCAGCCAGGTCTAATCAGTATGCAGGGCCTGTGCAGAGTGCTTAAGAAAAACTTATTAATTTCCCCTCCACAAAGACTGAGAGTTCGACAGTAATCACAGTATCAAGTTGTAATAAAAAAAAAAAAATCCCTCCATTGAAAATCGCGGCTGGGGCTCTGGAGAGTTCAACAGGAAAAGATTGTATTAAGATAAAGGAGATTATAGCAGAGCGGACATTAAAGGTTGTCATTGTCTGGTAAATCGCATCAGAGAGGCCCCGGGACAGCTGTATTCCCGCGAGGGAGCAAGGACCACGTTCCTGGCCTGGCAACGCCCCAGTGGTCTGCCTGTCTCCTGCCCTCTGTGGCTGGAGCCCACTGAGGAATCCGAGGTCCCTGCCATCTGAAACTGGCTGGAGGACTCTCGTTAGGGGCGGAAGGTGGACCAGCCTTTAGATTCTGGAGGACAGACCTCTGCCCAAGGCACTCTCACTGTCTAGTCTCATGGTGGAGGCTTCGCAAATTTGCCCAGCAGCAGAGGGGCCTGGGCTGGGTCTCCTGTTCTGTTGGCATCTTCCTGGTAGGGACGGGGGTCCCAGGACCTGAACTCTGTGGACCCTGCCTGACCTGCCTCCTGGACGTGGCCTGAGTCAGGGAGGACGTCCAGACTTGCCGATAGGAGGTTCCAATCCTTCTGGAAAAGCCCAGCGAATTCTAATGAGGAATTAGCAGGATGGGCCGCATACACTTAGGTGCCAGATGGCCATCGTTCCCCTGGGGTGCTCACCAAGTAGTGCCTGGCTGGGTGGAGGGCAGGCCAGAGCCAGTGGGTGGGGGCCCTCTTCTCTGACATTTTTACATAGGCCAACTGTGAGGTCATACAGGCTCCGAAGATGTAGTCTCATCTGAAAGTTACGTGGGACTCAGACAAGAAGATTCTAGATGTTCATGATTGGGAGGCCACCTGGAAGAGTGGAATAGTGATGGGCTTCCCCTGCCATGTCTGAGGGATCAAGATAATGCGGGGGGTGGGGGGCAGTAAGAGGAGCGTCTCCTAGGCTTTGCGTCCTGGCTCTGTTCTGTATTAGCTGTTCATCCCCAGGAAAGTTGCTTAACCTCTCTGTGCATCAACATACTTATCTATAGAACGATGGTAATAGTAGTAATAGTATCCACCTCATAGGGTTGTGAAGAGAATTGAAGATATTATTACACATGAAGAGTTATAAATAAAAATCCCAAGGGTCAGAGGGGAAGGAGTGGGATGACGGGGAGTTTGGGGTTAGTAGATGCAAACTATTACATTTAGAATGGATAAGCAATGAGGTCCTGCTGTACAGCACAGGGGACCCTATCTAGTCTCTTGGGATAGACCACGATGGAAGATGATAAAAGAAAGTACGGGAGTTCCCATCGTGGCGCAGTGGTTAACGAATCCGACTATGAACCATGAGGTTGCCGGTTCGATCCCTGGCCTTGCTCAGTGGGTTAAGGATCCGGCATGGCTGTGAACTGTGGTGTAGGTCACAGACATGGTTCGGATCCCACGTTGCTGTGGCTCTGGTGTAGACCAGTGGCTACAGCTCTGATTAGACCCCTTGCCTGGGAACCTCCATGTGCCATGGGTGCGGCCCTAGAAAAGGTAAAAAGACAAAAAATTAAAAAAAATTAAATAAATAGGAGTTCCTGTCATGGCGCAGTGGTTAACGAATCCGACTAGGAACCATGAGGTTGCGGGTTCGGTCCCTGCGCTTGCTCAGTGGGTTAACGATCCGGCGTTGCCGTGAGCTGTGGTGTAGGTGGCAGACGCGGCTCGGATCCCGCGTTGCTGTGGCTCTGGCGTAGGCTGGTGGCTATAGCTCCGATTCGACCCCTAGCCTGGGAACCTCCATATGCCGCGGGAGCGGCCCAAGAAATAGCAAAAAGACAAAAATAAATAAATAAATAAATAAATAAATAGAAAAGAATGTACGTATGCCCAGGACTGATTACTTTGTTGTACAGCAGAAATTGGCACAACATTGTAAATCAACTATACTTTAACAAAAAATTGAAAAAAAAAATCTGCTCTTATCTCCTCATCGCTTGGCCCCCGGTCGCACAGTCAGTAGGTGGCCAAGCCACATCCCGTGACCACTGCCTGCCCACCTCCCTCTTTCTGTAAGCCACGTCTTGGGAAGTACAGCGTCATGGCTAAGGGTTTGGAGCCCAGAGGTCCAGAGTTCAAGGCCTCTTTCAATCTGGGCAAGTGACTTGGCTTCTCATACACTCAGCTTCCCCTGGTATAAAATGAGGAGGTCCCTCGCCCCAGGCAAAGCTGCTGGAACCCAGAGAGGAGCAGTCTCTGCCTACGGAGGTCAAGGCCCGTGGGACAATGCCCTCCAGGTGGCACCTGTGCCTCTGCAGCTGCAAGCCGTGGGCATGGGAGACCGGTTCTGCAATTGGCCTGAGTCTATGAGGCTGAGCCGAGGGGACCGGGCGTGTTAGGTGTAATGGAGTTATATGGAGATTAATGCGAGGCCAGGTGATGAAGCTAAGGCAGTCAGTTTCCCAGTTAATATGCACATTCAAGGAACGATTTGAGAGTGTGAAAACGTTTAAAGGGAATGCTAATTTTAGCCAGAGAGATAAATTCTGGAAAGGAGACCTTTCGGAGGACTGAGCTGAGGTGGGGGCTGGGTAGAGGTCCCAGGCCAGCCTGCTCAGAATTCAGCCCCAAGGGAGGTCCTCTGAGGGCCCCTTTGTGCCCATCTGTCTCCAGGAACACAGGCCTCTAGGGACACAGAAGCAGAAAACGGGTTGAACGGAGTAATTGGATCTATAGGCTGGAGACTTGCTGGGCTGGAACCTTGGAGAAGTGGAGGCCATTGTCCATATTATTAAGAGTAGGGAGTGGAGGGGGTGCAGCTGAGAGGGACAAAGTCAGGGTGAGGGCTGGGAAAGCTTCGTGGAGGAGGCGTCACTTGAACTGAGCCTGGAAAGATGGGTTGGGAGGAAGGGGTGGAACCTTCTGGACGTTTGACTCTTTTTTCCCTCGTTTAGGGCCACACGCAAGACATATGGAAGTTCACAGCCCAGGGTTCTAATCAGAACTGTTGCTGCGGGCCTACACCACAGCCACAGCAATGCCAGATATGAGCCACACCTGCAACCTACACCACAGCTCATGGCAACGCTGGATCCTTAACCCACTGATCGAGGCCCAGGATCAAACCCACATCCCCATGGGTACTAGCAGGATTTGTTTCCGCTGCCCCACAACTGGAACTCCTGGAGGCTGGACTTTTGATCCAGGAGATCCAGGTGGAGGGGGGCCCCAGGGACCCCTGATTTGCTAAGACCCCCACACATTGCATCCACTTGTTCAGCTTTGAAGTGGGGTGAGCCTGCCACCCTTCTTGGTTGTGCCTTCTGCCTCCATCAGAGACCTGAGGTCCGAGGAGTAAGTGCCTGCAAAGCTGGCTGAGATGAAAAGTCTTTACAGGAGCCCAGTGCGGTTATTAATAACATCTCTCGGCTCTGAATGCCTCTTTAATTCCTCTGCTTAAACCACTCTGGAATCCATAACACTTGCCCCTTAGCCTGTGGTTATTCCACTCCCTTAATGGCCTTTTATGGAGGGACCTTATTGAAAGCTTTTCCCCAGCCTGAGTAAATCATGTCCTCGGGGTCATCCTTGCCTGCAATTTTATTAACTTCTTACGAGAAGTCAGAGGGACCAGAGGGAGGCCAGCGTTTCCTCTGCTCCATCCCACCCAGCCCCAGCGCTCACCTGGGTCCCTTACCTGGCTGAGGTCCTGAGGAGGAGGTGGCTGGGGACCTTGGAGATCAAGAATGGTGGGGTGTCCTTCTCATCTGTCAGTCCTTCTAGGTGGGTAGAGACTGGGAGACCCGGTGATGGGCGCTGGGTACGGGATGGGGCGGGGGGAGCAGGGGCAAGTGCCTGGAAGGGCAGCAAACACATCACTCCCCTGCTGTATGACTCACCCGCTGTATGACTCACCTGCTGTGTCACTCACCTGCTGCATCACTCACCTGCTGTTTCAGTTACCTGGTGCATCAGTCACCTGGTACTTCAGTCATGTGCTGAGCTCTAGATTTTTTTGCACTTGTGGCAAATGGAAGTTCCCAGGTCAGGATGGAATCTGAGCCCCAGCAGTGACCTATGCCATAGCTGTGGCAATGCCAGATCCTTAACCCACTGCGCCACAATGGGAACGCTTGAGCCCTAGGTTTAGCAGCAGGGAGGGGGAAGCAGAGCCTGAGCTGGACACTGGTGCTCCAAATTGGGAACAGGAAAAGATAAAGAACCACACAAATGCAAGGTGTTAATAGCAGGGAAAACTGTGTGGGGGCGGGGCGGGAGTGGGAATATACAGGAACGCTCTACTTTCTCCTCAGTCTTTCCAGAAACTCTAACCTGCTCTAAAAAATAAAGCCTACTAATTGTTATCTTTTTTTTTTTTTTTTTTTTTTTTTTTTTTTTTTTTTTTTTTTTGCTTTTTACGGCCGCACCGTGGCATATGGAGGTTCCCAGGCTAGGTGTCCAATCGGAGCTGTAGCCACTGGCCTACACCACAGCCACAGCAACACCAGATCTGAGCCTCACATGCGATCTACACCACAGCTCATGGCAACGCTGGATCCTTAACCCACTGGGCGAGGCCAGGGATTGAACCTGTGTCCTCATGAATACTAGTCAGATTCATTTCCACTGAGCCATGACGGGAACTCCAGATGCCAATTATTCTTATGTTTGCTTGCCCGGGAAGGGTCTCAGAGAGGTTTCTAGCCGCAGGTGACTGGGGCAGCAGAGGTTTGGAAATTCCATCTGCAGCCTAAAAAGGGTGGATCCACCACCAGCAGCGCTGTGAGGACCTGCCATCCCAACCTCTGGGCCGATTGGGGAGGTCATTGGCCCTCTCTTTCTCCCACACCTGGAAGGGAACTCCCAGAGTCAGGAGTTGGGCTGTGGCTGCCCACCCGCAAGAGGGCCCAGGCTTGAGCTCGGACCTGCAGCAGGGGAGAATTCAGGCCCTGGCTGCCCCCGGCTCCCTGTTGGGCTGGCTCTGGGCTTGGAGTAGAAGCTGGTTCTGCCCTCACCTGTCCCTCTGTGTCCCTAGCAATAGTGAAATTGATAAAGATGGAGCAGGATAGTTACACAGGTGGTTGTAGAAGTCCCAGTCGGGGCCCACAGATAGAGAGGGAAATCTAGCAGACACCAGGAGCCCCACTGAAGTTAATAAGCACTCAAGAAAGCCGCCAGAACCTCTGGGAACAAGCAGGTTGGCCTAACAGTGAAACCGTAAATAAAAGCATGAACTATGCCTCAGGCCTTTAAGTGAAAGCTAAAAGGAGGGCTGCATTCAAGTTCAGCGGAGACAAGGCTCCTTGGGACCCAGGACAGGAATTTAAGGGAAAGAGGACCTTCCACAGTGGGGGACCCTGATTAAAGCTGAGATGAGTCAACATATTTAGCAGATGTCACTGCCCTTCTGCTGATTTGAATGAGCACAGGACAGACCTAGTTTGACCTCATAGGGTCAAATACTCTCTTACCTGATACGAAGGGGGAGCTAGTGATGTGAGCCTGAGGTTGAGTCGAAGAACGAGGAAGAAGGGGGCCTCTCCCCCTCCCCACTTTCCTGGCTGATAAAACTGCAGCCCACCTGATCCTGGGGCAGCGCCTCCTCGCCCGCTAGTATCCCTCACGGACGTCCTATCTTAATAAGTTTATTTCTTGCCTATCACTTTGTTTTTCGCAGAATTCCTTCTGTGCTGAGATGCAAAACCTGAGCTTCCGTAAGTCCAGACCTCAGGTGAGTGATTCTAATTAAAAAAACCTTGGATTCAAGTCCCAATCTGGGTTTAGGATGGGTTCGAGTCAGAGGTATTTTCCGTTTCAAAATCAAGCAGGACCTTGTGGGGCTCCTGGCACAAGAATTTCTGTGTCCCCCATGTCTTGTTTTTAGCGAATAAGCTTCAGCCTCCAGGACCTTCCCTGAGTTCCAAAGGGCAGGCTCACCCAGCTGCTAATGAAGGAAGGGAGGGGATGCAGAGACTAGGGAGGAACAGTCTAGAAACAATGGTGCAGACTTGGGGCAGGGTCCTGGCTCCTCCTCCAGGAATATATGTAGCAATATCTTTGAGATCTTCTGCAGAACTAAAAACCCCCGGACAAATGAAAGCCAGAGAGGAGAACCGCCAGAACCAGTCCTGGGGCCACCAAACAGCAGCTTTGAAGAAGCATGACGGCTTGCATCTAAACTATTTCATTTAAAATGGATAAGCAACGAGGTCCTGCTGTACAGCACAGGGAACTCTATCTAATCACTTGTGATAGAAACATGATAGAAGATAATATAAGAAAAAGAATGTATAGATATATACGCCCAGGTCACTTTGCTGTACAGCAGAAATTGACACAACATTGTAAAAATAAAAATAAAAAATAAAAAAGCTCGAATCTACCCTGATCCTTATCTGTGGCCCTACTTTCTACTCCCAAACCATCAAACCACTTTCTACTCTCTCCCAAAGGAGGGCACAGTCTTTAGGACATTAGCCTGCTGTGGCCTCCTTTGCTGCAAAGCAGTAAAGCTGTTTCTTTTTTGTTGTTTTTTTTTTCCTTTTCCCCGGAGCAGTCTGTGGGCTCAGACACTGTGACCTCATGACCTAATCACCTCCCAAAGGCCCCACTTCCTAATAGCATCACGTTGGGGGTTAAGTTCAAGTGTGAATTTGGAGGGGACAGATGAGTCCGTCGCATATCGTATACGTAGGGCATATATGTAATGCACGAATTGTGTGTGCGTGGTGCACATAGAGTGCGTATAGCCTGTCCTGGTGTATCTCTAGTGCATACAAACTGTATATCCTGTACAACTAGGGTGTGTACAGATGCGGGCAGCAGGGCCATGCTCCCCCACCTGGATTCCCGGGGCAGCTCTGCCTTCTCTACACTGGCCCCTAGGGGGCGCACTGCCCTCCCTGCCGGCACCATCCTGAGAACAGTTATCCATCAGACCCCAAGGAAGCAGAGCAAAACCTGGCTTTTTATTTAGACCAACGTGTTACTGAAATAACTTGAATCAGCTTCGAAGTAAGTGAAATAAGAGGAGATCATCTCCCCGAGTTTCAATCAAGGGGATGCAAAAAAAGAGGGAAACAAAGAGATCACGGACGCCAGGAAGCAGATGGGCTTGTGTGGCCCCGAGTTCCTGCCAGAGACAGGGCAGGGTTCCAGCGTGGTGTACTGGGCATGACTCTTGTTTTCCTTCTTCCAGTTCAAGAGGCTGGTCCAGAAAGCCATTCCTCCTTCTGCTGGCGCCGTCGCTGGGGACAGACTGGTGTCTCCGTGCTGCGGGTGAATTTAAGTCTGGGTTGTTTGTCCTTCTCCTGAGGGCAGAGGACGTGCCCAGAGGCACCTCCCACGCCCACTGCAGGGTTCCTGGTGCCCTAGAGCTGGCGGACATCTCTGTGCTGGATTGGCTGGAGGTGGGACTTGGGGGTCTCTTGTTTCTGGATGCCCATGGAGAGATTGAATTTTCTTGCGTGGTTGCAAGGCCATCTCAGGCTGCTCAGTGCGTGTCTATTGTGCTCTGCGTCCCTGTGTGAATGTATGTGTGTGTGTGTGTGTGTGTGTGTGTGCGCACGCGCGCACATGTGTTGTCTGGGCGTTCAGCAGGGCCTGGCCTGGAATATCAAATCTGCTCCAGATAAAAGGGAGCTGCTGACTGCCTGTTCTGTTCCCCTAACTACAGCTGCTGTCTCACCTTTGTGCCAAAATGCCTGCAGCTGAGAGGGTGTCGAGAGAAACACCACTTTCCCATCCTGCAGGCCACCTGGACCCAGTGCCCAGGGCCGGGCCAGGGGCACCCATGGCCAGTGGACATTAAAGATGGAGGCCAATTGCCAGCAGAAAGATGGGGGACCAAGGACAGCAAGAAAGTGAGACCTGGGGTGGGGACACAACAGGAGGGAGGCCCATAGGGAGAGATGTCACACAGGCAGAGAAAGTACCAGGGGTGGCCAGTCAGATGGGACAGAGGAGCAGAGGCTGACCCAGAGCACCTCTGGGGGAGTCAGACCCACAGAGGCAGAGGCAGGTCACAAAGCACCAGCAAGAGAAATCTAAGGCAGGAGTTCCCACCGTGACTCAGCGGTAATGAACCTGATTAATATCCATGAGGATGTGGGTTTGATCCCTGGCCCTGCTTAATGGGTTAAGGATCTGGCCTTACTGTGAGCTATGGTGTAGGCTGCAGATGTGGCTCAGATCCCAAGTTGCTGAGGCTATAGTGTAGGCCGGCAGCTGCAGCTCTGATTTGACCCTTGGCCTGGGAACGTCCATATGCCACAGATGCAGCTCTAAAAAGACAAAAGAGAGAGAGAAATGTAAGCTGGGAGGCCAGGAACACAGCAGGGATGAAGAGGCAGAGGGGCCTGGCGCTGCCTCAGGTTGGGCCGGGCGGGGCAGGTGAAGCTGATCCCGGCCGGGCCTCAGACACGCCAGAGCTGGCGCCAAGGGTGGGGAATTTGTCCTCCAGGTCCTGCAGAAAAACAAAGCCTGCTCACCTCTGTCATCTTCATTTTGCTTTTGTCTTCAGAATAAAGAGAATTAGAAACTCCTGAGGTGGATTTCTACGTGGCTGACTCCCGCTCTGTCTCCCTCCCTCCTGCCTTCTTCCTTCGTCATGCTTGGCTCCGTGTGTCTTTGTCCCCCAGCTGCTGGCTTGGGCATTGGCCTCTCTGTCCCCGCCTGCTGGAGTCTCTGTCCAGGTCCTTGTCAAACTGTCATCTGGAGTGGCCTGCTCTCTGGCCTCCTGGACCCTGAGCCGCAGCCCCACCTCCAGGCTCCCCATGAACCGTCAGCCCCGCCACCACCTCCTTGATGGCCTGACGGATGGCTGCTCCTGATTGCCGCTGTCTCCATGGCTCAGCCTGCAAGCTGACAGGGCCCATAAATCACTGTGGCAGGCGGGGCCAGGGAGGGGAGCGGATGGCAAGGTCCTGACACAGCACCAGCCTTGGGAGTTGGGGTTCTCGGCTTTTCCAAGAACTGCTGGGGTGCAGAGCCTGTGGCTTCTCTCAGTTCACCGAAGCAACTTGGTTGCGGTGCTTGTGTTGGAAGCTGGGCCTGGCCCTGCTCCGTGGAAGGTGGGACGAGAAGACATAGGTCAAATGTGAAGCAAGAGGGATTTAGGTTAGACTGAAAGAAGGATGTACTGTGGGAAGGATTATCTCTAGGAAGGGGAGACTTGGGAAATGGTGAAATCCCTTGGCAAAGAGTTGATAACATTTGGATAGATTCTGTCTGGTGGTTTAATAGTGCTGCTTGGAGACAGGGGGATGGACTAAATGATCCACTCAACCCAGAGGCTGTGCTTTGTTTGAGGGGGCACTGAGGGTCGGAGGACCCTGATTCCAGGCTCTGGGAGGCCATGGAGCCAAAAAGCAGCCAGTGGGGACCCAGGAGATGTGCGGCGTGACACCAGGTCCCGGGGGCCTCTCTGACCCGCTGTGTGTTCTTGAGCAAGTCCCTCAACCTGGCTGGTCCCCAGGTGTCACATGGGCATCGTCCCACTTTGAAGCGCTGCTGTGAAGTTAAGGGCCAGGCGTGTGAAGGGTTCCGAACAGAGCCCTTCCTGGAAAGCGCGGCTGCGGTTATTGGGCAAGTCATGCCACCTTTCTAAGCCTCAGTTTCTGCCTCCACAGAATGGATGCCTGGCCCTTGCTCACCCATTGAACACACATCTACAGACCCCTGCTATGTGCCAGGTCCATTCCAGACCCTGAAAATTCAACAACAGACAGGATTGCTAGCCTCATGAAGCTCACTTTCTAATCGGGGGAGGGCCTGACCAACAAGAGACAAATGTATATACTGTGAGGAAATGAGACAGGAGAGGGTGATAGGGAGTGATGGTGTGGGAGAAGCTATTTTACTTACTTAATTAATTTGTTAATTTTTGGCCATGCCCGTGGCATGCAGAAGTTCTGGGCTAGGGATTGAACCCCCACCACAGCAGCAACCTGAGCCACAACAGTGGCTCCTTAACCTGCTGAGCCACCAGGGAACTCTGGGAAAAGCTTATTTTTTTTTTTTTTTTTTTGTCTTTTTGCCATTTCTTGGGCTGCTCTTGAGGCATATGAAGGTTCCCAGGCTAGGGGTCCAATCGGAGCTGCAGCCGCCGGCCTATGCCAGAGCCACAGCAACTCGGGATCTGAGCCGTGTCTGTGACCTACACCACAGCTCACAGCAACGCTGAATTGGCAACCCACTGAGCAAGGCCAGGGATCGAACCCTCAACCTCATGGTTCCTAGTTGGATTCATTAACCACTGTACACGACGGGAACTCCTGGAAAGAGCTATTTTATATAAGGCGATGGGTCAGGACAGGCAACTTCAATAAGGTGACTTCGTTTTTTTTTTTTTTTTTTTTGTCTTTGTCTTTGTAGAGCCGCACCTGTGGCATATGGAAGTTCCTAGGCTAGGGGTTGAATAGGAGCTGCAGCTGCCAGCCTACACCACTGCCACAGCAATGCCAGATCCAAGTCTCGTCTGCAACCTATACCATAGCTCACAGCAATGCTGGATTCTCAGCCCACTGAGCGAGGCCAAGGATTGAACCCCTGTCCTCATGGATACTAGCTGGATTTGTTACCACTGTGCCACCATGGGAGTGCCTGATAAAATAACATTTGAAACAGAGACCTTGGGGGAGCGAGAGAATGAGCTGCCAAGGTATCTGGGGTAGGAGCTGGCAGGGAGCAGGAAGAGCGAGTGCAAAGGTCCTGGGGCAGGAGGTTGCTTGGTGCGTTTG
Source organism: Sus scrofa (assembly GCF_054392235.1). Classification (NCBI taxonomy): domain Eukaryota; kingdom Metazoa; phylum Chordata; class Mammalia; order Artiodactyla; family Suidae; genus Sus; species Sus scrofa. The sequence continues at coordinate 75,997,809 of NC_139388.1, forward strand.
AGGAGCAGCAAGGAGGTGAGCATGGTAGGAGTGGCGTGAAGGAGGGGAGAGCAGTAGAAGAGGCAGTTGAGGAGGAACCGCAGTGCACTGTAAGGCTTTCAACGATTGCCCTGAGGAAATGTGATGCTATTATAGGATTTTGAAAGTGTAGTTCACCTGCACCAGGAAGCCCTTTGTTTTCAACATCCTGGAGGAACTGAACTTCTTCCTGCTCCTACCTGTTCAGGACTTAGAAACCAGTCAGTCTGAGGCTCCATCCCTTGCTTACCATTGTCTGTTTCTAGTCTGTAGAATGTATAGCTTTTTAATAATATTACCCCACCCCAATCTTTTATTGCCCTAAGTGGAGGGAGGACTTTAATGCATTCAACCTTGTCCGAATCGGCAGCTTCATCTTTGTTTTTTAAATGTGGCAAAGAGGCTCTGGAAGGTTCTGTGCTTGCTGGAGGCCATACAGGCCATATGGTGTGGAAGAAAGGGACTTCACTGACCCCTGATTTATGAGCGGCTTCGTCAGCGTATTTCTTTCAAAATTACAGACACGTGCGCACACACAGAGAACTCCCAAGCCCAGAGCTACACAGTCACGAGGTCCTTCCCCTAAGGCTATCTAGTGCCAAAAGCATCATAAATGCTGAGAAAGTGAACACATGGCCTGAGTACCACCAGCTCCCAGGCTGCAGCTGTGGCAGACATCCCTAATCAATCACCAGACTCCTCCATGCTGAGCTCAGATGCAGCCTCTGAATGTGGGAAACCTGCAACCAGCTCACAAAAGGAAACATATTTGCTATTTCTGCTGCAGGGCCGGCTGTCCTGGGGGTGGGGGGTGGGGGGTGGGGAACAGCATGGCCAAACTCTGGACTTGGGATTGTTTCCTGCCTGATTTATAACCAGACTACAACTCTAGTATTTGAGACAGAATCGGAGCAGCCTTAGAGGGTGCTGCCCTGCCACATGGCTTTCCAACCCGGAGGGGTGCAGAGGGGCTGGGATTGTTTGAATGCCTCAGGGGATTTGTCTCGGCTGCCAGAAACGGATCAGGCTTGTGACTGGTGAACCCAGACAAGGGTACCTGCTGTTAAATGAGCTGAAGAGGGAAGTAGCTCCTGCAAGCAAGTCTCTCCCTCCCTCGCTTGGCTCAGGTGCGGATCAGATATGGAACCTGTAAATGGAGGGAAATGAGCTCCTGGTGATCTGACAGGGAAGAATGAGGATGGGGGGAGAGGGGAGGGGGAAAGAGAGGAGAAGGGGAAGGGGGGGCAGCAAGCAGCGAGGAGAGGGGAGGGAAATTTTGCTGCAGGCTCCCCCACCCCTAAAGTCTTTTCACATTGGATTCATTTCATCCTGGACTCCCAGAGGTCTAGGGTCTGCCAAAGCAAGGCAGAATCCCGTGGGGAGACAGACAGACCTGGGTTCTAATCTTTGTCCTCCACGCACTTGCCTCCGTCTCCTCATCTACCAAACGGGTGTCACATCTTCACGAGGAGGGAGGTCACGCGCCCAGCCTTTCCCCACCCTGTCACATTCCGCTGCTGCACTTATGGCAGATGGCATTTAACCTTTGTCTGCAGGGTTCCAGTGTCTCTCTGTTTCTCAGTTGGATCTGCATGCAGGTGTTGAGATAGTGAGTTTATATATTAGGACCCATTAAAACTTAGCAGTCCTTACCCATGAGCTTGGGGTGAGGATGGAGAAAGTGCTGGAATATTCTATGCCCATCTGTATATATACATCCTCTATCCCAAGCATCCATACCATTTCTACGCCTTAGGACCCAGCACAGATCGGAATGCAGTCTAACTTCCTTTGATGGGTCCTTTCCTTCCAGGCTCTTCCTCTGGTGCCATTGTGAGGAGGGGCTGGGAGGGACTGAAGCCCATTCTCCTGCCTTCCCGGAAGAATGGGGCCACTTAGTACCATGGGGCATCGCCCTGCCTCCCAGCTGTTATTTGGAATAAGCAATTCACTCCCTGTGCAAAACCAGTGCTCAGAGAGGCCACGAGCTGTTTTTGTTTTTGCTTTTGTTTTGGGGGGGGGGACTGCGCTCACACCATGTTCCCAGGCCAGGGGTTGAAGCTGTGCCACAGCAGCACCCTGGGCTGCTGCAGTGACAATGCCCGATCCTTAACCTGCCTCATCGCCAGGGAGCTCCCAGATTTGACTTAACCCTGCTTCTGTCACCAGTAGCAAAGGGTGACCTTGGGGAAGTTGGAGTCTGGGACTTGGGGCTCTGATGGGGTGGGTGATGGGACACAATCTCCCAGAAGGTCAGTGAAGCAGGGCTAACTCCAATCCTTTTCCGCACTGTCAGCCGGTGTTGACAAAGGGCTGCTCTGTGCCAGGCAGGGTGCTGGAGAAGGCGGGCACCGTGCTGGTGCTCCGGCGCTTCCCGATACGACACCAGTGATGATAAAAAGCGGGAACATGCTGTTGATCCACGGGTCTGCCTAGGAAGCTTTGGGGCTAGATGCACTTCAGAGGCTGAAATTTTTCCAGATTTCAGAAATGTAATGTTCTATAAATTATGGAACACTCACAGATATTCACATTTCTGTAGCGAAATACATATGAATAGTTCCAGCAAGCGGGATAAATAAAGACCATAATACCTTCAAGGTCAGTTCAATTCAGACTTTGTTGCCAGATCAGTTTTAAAAAGCTTTTTGGTGTTCAGAGCTATGGGGATATTGGAGTTGGGGAAAACGGATAGGGGACTGTCCCCTCACTGCTCTGTGCGGGCATCGGGCCAAACACTTTCAATCGCCTCACGTATTAAATCTCTTAGAAGCCGACAAGGTTGGGTTTATTATTATTATTATTATTCCAACTTTATAGAAAAAGAAATCCAAGCACAGAGAGGTTGAATACCTTGCTTAAGAACACACAGCTAGGAAGTGGCAAAACTTGGATTCCAGCTGAGGTCTCTTGGATGCCAGAGCCTACCATCCTCACCTAGTTTACAAGCCAGTGTGTGTGCCTGGGCCCAGGGGACATTAACAAAGAGATCATTATCACAGGATGGAATAAGTGCCAGACCTGGGGAATCCAGGTCCCCAAAGTTCAGAGGAAGGGCCCAAGACAGCTTAGCGGGTAGAAGAAGATGACCCAGGGGAGGTGGCAGCTACTGGAGACCTGAGGGGTGAGTAGGCATGAGCCACACCTTGGTGGGGGAGGGAAAAACATTTCAAGCGAAGGCAACAGCTGTAAACAGCAGGTGCAAAGGCCCGGAGGCCACAAGGAGCATTAAAATTCACCAAGACAGAAAGGAATTGCAGCCTGGAGTGGGAGGCAGAGTGGAAGCAGAGAGGTAGGTAAGGCCAGCCTCTGAGGGCCTGGGGGGCCAGGCTGTCTCTCTCTCCTTGGCTCCTCCAGCCCCGCCCCCTGAGGGTTCCCACGATGGGAGGAGGTCAGAACTTCCTGCTGTTGGGACCAGGCAGAGAGGACGTGCAAGAGCAGGCCTCTTTTCAACGCCGGTGCACAGGGATCCGAATCTGAGGCACCAGCTCCTTTGCAGGCCGCCGGGCAGGGATCTCAGCAGGCACAACAGGGAGAAAGGATTATTGATTTTTGAGTGGGAGTCCTGATTCCACGCCAGGGCTCACAAGTCTGGACTGCGAAGTGGACCGGTCCAGTGGAGCGTCAGGAGTCCCAGGCGGTCGGGTGATACCCGCTCCCGCCCCAGCCGGTTGGGCGCTGGGCTCCAGCCATTAGCCGGCCAACCCTCTGGGTTGGAGAACGCACAGGCTGCCTCTCTCCCCCGGAGGCCCGAGGCGAGGCCCCAGCCTGGCAGCTGAAATCTTTATTAGAAGGATTTTCACCGGGGGTGGGGGGGGAAGGGGGGCGCACGTGCCTGGGTCCCCGTGCACATCTGGGGCCGAGGCGGCAGGAGCTGAAATCCTCGCAGACGAGGCTCATGAATATTCCACGTCGGTGCCCGCCGCACTTTGCAGTCATCGATTATTTATACGTGAAATAACGAAAGCTTTATAAATAATGAAAGTGCCCGCGTCCCAGCTGCCTCTTCAGCTTCCCTCCGCCTGGCCCAGGTGAGGAGACACGGCTCTGCCACATATTGACATTCACGTGGGAGCGGCGCCCGAATCCCCAGACTCCGCCTCTCGCATCAGAATCCAGGTCCTTCCTAGGAGGGAGGCGTGTGTGTACCTGCGTGTCCTCGCACGCCCAGGAAGGGGTCTGCACACACAGGGCTGGGCAGCTGGGGCCGTCTACACTGTAGATTATGGGCAGGCTCTGACCGACAGAGAAAAGCCTTGTATTATATTAAACATGAGCTGGGAAAACATCAGACACGTCCTGGTTCAACTCAGTTCCAATTTCACCTCTGGGGCTGTTGTACCAGTGTAGCCGTGTCTGACTCAGGAGGGGAAACCCTTTTATGAAGTTCTTCCCTGTGTGACCTCTTTAGATCCACAGCTGCTCTCACAGAGACAGAGAAATGCTCCGATCAACCTTGGTCCCTAAGTTCTGTACTATGCAGGCTGAGGCCAAGTCTCTGGGGTGGAGATGTGGCAGGTTCGCAAGTGTGCCCTCCCAGCGGAGGCGCCCCCCACCCAAGTGAAGAGCTCCGCCCAGATCCTCACCACCCACCAAATATCTGACAACAGCTTCCACCACTAAACATCTTCCGTTTTTCAGGCTTCTCACTACCGTATCTCTAACCTTCAAAACTTCTGTTTTTTTTTTTTTTTTTTTTTTTTTTTTTTTTTTTTTGTCTTTTCTTGGGCCACTCCCACGGTGTATGGAGGTTCCCAGGCTAGGGGTCTGATCGGAGCTGTAGCCGCTGGTCTACACCACAGCTACAGCAACATGGGATCCGAGCCACGTCTGCGACCTACACCACAGCTCATGGCAATGCCGGATCCTTAACCCACTGAGCAAGGCCAGGGATCGAACCCACAACCTCATGATTCCTAGTCAGATTCGTTACCTGCGCCACCATGGGAACTTCCAAAACATCTTCTAAAGCAAGTGTGTCACTTTGCAAAGATGCTTAGGGAGGTTAAATAATTGGCCTGGAATTCCCATTGTGGCTCATGGGGTTAAGAATCCGACATAGTGTCTTTAAGGATGCAGGTTTCATTCCCGGTCTCACTCAGTGGGTTAAGGATCCAGCACTGCCACACGCTGTTGCCTTGGCTGTGGCTGTGACGTAGGCCTGCAGCTGCAGCTCTGACTCGACCTCTAACCCGGGAGCTTCCATATGCTGCAGGTGTGGCTGTAAAAAGAAAAAAAAAATGTGCCCGAAACTGCAGAGCTGTGAGTAGGAGAGCCTGGGCCTGTCCGAAATTCGTCTCTTGCTTATTTCACAATTAAGGAGTTGTTTGTTGCCTGGCTGTCAAGGGCCCAGCGTGGATGGACATCCGTGTCTTGAAGGGCTGCATCTTTCCTCTTTGACCACTGAAAGGGCGAAGAGTACAGACTCTATTGTTTGGGACATTGAATTATTCATAGTCAATAAAAGTTGAGTGAAAAGAGCTGAATAGGACAAGCATTCTCATCCCCGGTTAAACAGAATCACTAGGGGGAGCTTTCCAAACAATTTTTAGCTTAAGCTTTTGATACGAGTGTAGATTTTTTTTCTTTATTTTTAGGGCCACACCTGTGGCATATGGAATTTCCCCGGGCTAGGGGTCAAACTGGAGCTGCAGGTCTATGCAACACCAGATCCTTAATCCCTCTGAGGGAGGCTAGGGATTGAACCTACATCCTCATGGACATTATGTCAGGTTCTTAAGCTACAGAGCCACAACAGGCACTCCAAACCAATTACAGATTTTGACGTAATTGTAGATTCACGTGCAGTTGTAAGAAATAAGACAGGGATCCTTTGTATTCTTGGCTCAGTTTCTCCCAAGTGTTAACATCCTTCAAAAGTATTGTATAATATCACACCTGGAAATTGACATTAATGTAATCCATCAATCTTGCTCAGATTTCATCAGTTTTATATGTACTAGTTTGTGTGTGTGTGTTTATGCAATTTTATCACATGTAGGTTTGCATAGCTACCTCTTGTCAAGATACAGAACATTCCACCAGCGCAAGGATCCCTGGTGGTGCCTTTTTATAACCACATCCACCCGAACCTCATCATCTCCACACCCCAACCCCATCTCTGACCCCGGGCAACCACTAATCTGTTCTCCATAATCTTGTCATTTTGAGAATGTTATATGAACAGAATCATATGGTATATAATCTCTTGGAGTTGGCTTTTTCACTTAACATAATTTCCTGACAATTTATCCTAGTCGTTGCCTATATCACTAGTTCATTCCTTTTCCTTGCTGGGCAATATTCCATGGTATATTTAAACCCTTCACCCATTGAAGGATGTCTGGGTGGTTTCCAGTGTGGGGATATTACAAAGAAAGCTGCTGTTGGGGAACTTTCAAAAAAAAAATAATAATAAAACCTCAGGAGTTCTTTCATGGTGCAGTGGGTTAAGGGTCTGGCGTTGTCACTGCAGTGGCCTGGGATGCTGCTGTGGCTCAGGTTCCATCCCTGGCCCAGGGAACTTCCACATGCCATGGGCACGGCCAACACACACACACACAAAGGCAAACTCAGCCGAACAGACCCTTCTTGGAGGTCCTGACTCAAGCGAGGGGAGGGAGGGTCTGGGATGGTGTCAGACTGTTTGTGTCACTGACGTGTGGTGGCTGGGGCATGAGTGTGTTGCTCTGGGAATAGAGTTTGGTTTTCACAGGTGCCTCACCATCTCCCTAGAGTGTAAAACAAAAATATGTGGGTTTTTTTGACTCCAAAAAAAAAAAAAAGATTTTTTTATTTTTAAAAATCAAGAAAATTTCCAGGCTGGATAATCAATTCCGAAGTCTAAGAGCTCAAAACATCATGCATGTAAACATAAATACGCATACAAATACAATGTGTTCATTTGCACAAGTCAATTGTTTTCCTATATATATAATTTTCATAGTCTCTTAGGACTAGAAGAAACCTTAAGATGACTGAACTCAGCCGTATATTTCTTTTACAAAAAAAGTCAGTGAGGTCCCCAAAGTTAGTTTAGGATGACATAAATGATTTTTCCACCATTACAGGTAGATTCTGACCTTTCTGGGGGTTTTCGCTTTTGTTTTTTTCTTTTCTGGGGGGTTGCACCCTCAGCATATGGAGGTTCCCAGGCTAGGGGTCCAGTCGGAGCTGTAACCACCAGCCTACGCCACAGCCACAGCAACGCAGGATGCGAGCTGCATCTGTGACCTACAAGCTCACAGCAATGTGGCAAACTTAACCCATAGAGTGAGGCCAGGGATCAAACCCTCATCCTCATGAAAACTGGTCAGAATCGTTACCTCCGTGCTACGATGGGAACTCCAACAAAAATGGTACAGCTCCAAATTATTCTAGGATTACTTCTCTCTTCTTTGTAGATGAATAGGGAGTGGGAGTTGGGGGAGAAAGTTCTGGTCTGGATCTTGGAGAATGCGTGTCCCACTCTCTGTACCATATCTTTAATCTCATTACGACCTCACTATGGACTCAGTTTCTCCATCTGCAAATTGGGAGCTGTATTTCACTCCTGTAGCTATCTAAGCTACCAAAGAGCAGTTGTGGCTCTGAGGTTCTTGGGGTTCCTCCAGCACAGAGACCTGGGTTCACCCGAAGGAGGGTGATGAGCTTTCATCTCTTAGCTGCCTGTGAGTCTGAAAGGCTGAGAGCTTCCGGGAGCAGCTGGTCCCTGCTGCCTGTCCCGGTCTGCAGCCCACACGGAGGACACTGCTCAGATGTAAGCTTGTCACTGGCAGCTCAGGCCCCAGCCCCTGTCCCCATATCTTACAGAAAAGATGACCTCGGGGTGGACTAACGAGGCCAAATCGTCCACCTTCTGCTTCCCCTCCTCCACGTCCCCTCCGCACACGACGGCCCCTTGCCCTCCTTCTCCCTCGGACCCTCCCTCTGTTTCCAGACCAAGGCTGGAATTATTTAATGCCAAATCAGTAAAAGTGTCAGCAGCTTGCAGCTTAACTGCTAAGAGGAATGATTCATAACCCCACGCCAGGCACTGAGTATTTCCCCCCCATCTTCACGGCCCACCCCTCGAGAGAAAGGAGATAAATTACCGTCATTGCCTTTTATGGTACATATAATCGGGTGGCAGCTTGGAGACTCGACTCATCTCAAAGTCATTTACAGTGAATTATTCATTTGGCTGAAGAAGTCTTCAGCCAGAGGGGGAAATAGCCTCTCCTCTCCAGCTTTGGGATGCCCCCTCCACCACCAAGCCTGGAAGATCCAGATTCCCCAAGGGAACCTCTGGACCTCTGAATCCTGGAGTGTAGTGGGAAGGGCAGAGGAGGGCATCGGAGCTGCAGGAACCTACTTCCCTAATCCGCTCCTGGAAGACATTGGTTTCTCTCTGAGCAGCGTGGTCTCTCTCTCGCTGCTCAGAGGGGACCACGGGTCCTCGTTCACATCCCTCCCACCTTCCTCTCTCCCTGCCTCCCTTTTCTCTGCCTTCTTTATTTCCTTCTATAAACATTTACTAAGTCTCTCCTCCTGGGTGCTCTGTCAGTCAGGAAATGGTAGGTTCTGGTGCAGTAACAAACATCCCTGGAATTTCAGTGGCATCCAATCACAAGGCATATGCAAGTCAACTTGTCACCACAGGCCAGCCCCAGGTTCTGCTGTCTGTGATCTTCGTGTTGGGGCTCAGGACGGTGGGCCACCACTACTGCCACACACACACCTCTTAAAGCTCCTAAAGCGTCCACTCAGAATTGAGGCATGTCGCTTCTAATGTTGCCCGGGCTAAAGCAAGTCACATGGCCACGTGGAACTTCAAGTGGGTGGGAAAGTGTCCCCGTACCATGTGCCCTGAAGGGGAGAGGCAAGGAATAATTGTGACCATCTCTGATGACTCTCTCACAGGGGCTGCATCAGGCCTGGAAGGTAACTAACTCATGGTCTAGTGCAAGAGGCAGGTGGACAAGGCAGAGGCTCGGTGGATGGTGATCTGGGGCTTCTGCTCCAGGAAAGGGGTTATCCTGGAACTCGCAGGAGGTAGGGGGATGTGGGATGTGGCATCAAAGGTTGCCCCCCCCCCCGAGGCTCTTTGGTTCCGGGTGAGGGAATTCATTTCCCTGAGCCTCAGTGTCTTCCCCCTTCCTTTGGGGGTGATGAGGGTGATACAGCAACACCCACCCCGCAGGGAGGTTGTGAGTGAAGCATGAGGTAATGTCTCTAGACTCCTTTGCTCTGAATTCATTCGCACTTTTTAAATAATAACAACGCTGAGTCGTTTCTCACAGGTACATTCAGTTCCTGAGCACGGTCCCCACCCTCTGTGGCTCTGGATGACGGCTCAGCCTGGTGGGCTTGGCTGGGCTGGGACTTTCCAAAGGGCTGCCCCCCGCTCTATGGAGACAGGGCAATGACCCTGGAAAACACCCGTATGGGCTGGAGATGGGGGCTGCCTCCTGGCAGGAGGGGCTTCTGGCCAGAGCGACTGGTCCCAAGGTTCAGCTGTGGCTCCCTCTGAGCCCCAGACCCTGGGTCCGCTTGTTCGTTTATTTAACACATATTTACTCAGTGCGGCATCCGCAAGCATTGTGCTGGGGCCGAGGGAACAGCAAAGGACAAGACAGACCAGCTCCCGGTCCTCATGATGCTGGCGTTCCAGCAGGGGAAGCGGTCATTTTTGCAGTGGCCACTGTTGGTTGACCAGATGTCCCTGGGATCCCTGGTACCATTTCTGTGGGCTCGTCCCTCAGCTTCTGCCAGCTTTGCTTCTAACGGTGGCCCGCGCCTGTGACTCTCTGCACAAGTCTGCCCTTGGGCTACCCGGGCTGCTGTGCCTGCTGCCTACGTGGGCAGAGAACCAGCAGTTTCCCCAGAGGCAGCCTTAGGCTGACAACTGATGAGAGTTGGAGAATGAAAATCCTGCTCGCTTGCCTAGAGTCGGGACAATCTCTGAGCTATAGTTTCTGCTTAGAGCTCCCCGTAGAGCTTCTCTGTCCTGCCTTCCCGCGCTCCTATCAGTTTTTTTCTAGGAACTCTTCCTTACATCCTCAGCACACAAAGCGTCATCTCAAGACTTTTGCTTCTGGGGCCTCCCTTTGATCCTCAGTGGGGCCGAACCTTGGCTTTGTTCCAGGGAGCTTTCTGCCCTCCATGAGTCAGGCTGAATGATGGTTAGTTTGACCAGTTGAGCTGACCTATCCTCCTTTGCTCTGGATAGGTTAACAGGGAGTGGGTGATGCAGATGTGGCCAAGGACACACGATGGCATAGCCTTTGGGGGCTTCTAGGAATGTTTTTCTTATTCTTTTTTTTTTTTCTTTCTTGGCTGCGCCTATGGCGTATGGAAGTTCCTGGGTCAGAGATCAAATCCTAGCCACAGCTGTGACCTACACACCGCAGCTGTGGCAACACCAGATCCTTAACCCACTGTGCCAGGCCAGGGGTTGAACCCGTGCCACCATGGGGACAACCTGCTGTCCAGATCCTTAACCTTCTGTGCTACAGTGAGATCTCCAAGAATGTTTTTCTTTCAACGAGACACAGAAGAGAATCCACTTCCCCTACTGGACACACTGCAAGGGATGCCGGAGCCCTGGTGGCCACACTGACTCTCGGAGGATGCCCAGCTCTTAGGTGAAAGCCACCAGGGACCTTGAGGATATGGGTGAAGTTCAGAATTCACCACCGGAGCCACCTTACCTCAGAATGTCCTGTTCCGTAAAACGATAAATCCCAGATTTGGTGAAGCCATTTTGCATTGTCTGCTGTTATTTGCAGTCGAAAACATCCCAATGGCTGTGATTTTATTTTATTTTATTTATTTATTTTCGTTAGGGCCACACCTGTGGCATATGGAAGTCCCCAGGCTAGGGGTTGAATCAGAGCTACAGTTGCAGTCTATGCACAGCCACAGCCACACAGGATCAGAGCTAGATCTGCAGCCTACAACCGCAGCTGGTGGCAATGCTGGATCCTTAACCCTCTGAGCAAGGCTAAGGATCAAACCCGCATCTTCACGGGCACTATGTTGGGTTCTCAGCCCACTGAGCTGCAATGGGGACTCATGTGATTTTAGATGGTGACAAGCTACCATGCAAGGGGCAGCCCTTCCAAGTCCACTTTTTCTGTAGGTGGGGCCCATGTGGATTCTCTGTCGTGCTCCAGGTTTGGGAACATCACTCAACATCACATGGCATGGCTAAGGAATAGGCTCTGTTGGAAAAAGAGAAAACTAACAAGGCAGGGTTGACAAGAAAAAATAGTGACAGCATGGGGTCAGTTGCTAGTGGGGAGGACTCCATGGGGGTTGGGGGTATAGCCTCCTATTATTCTCCCTATGCTCTCATTTTTCCCCCCACCCTTATGGACTTTGTAAATCTTGTTTCCTTCTTTGCTATGGCCATCAGGAAGCTCAGAGCTGGATTTGTGTCATGCCTCACTTATGGATAGGACGTTATAGTATGTATGATTGTGTTCTTCACTCAGCCAGGCATTATCCTATTTTCCCATTGCTCCAAGGTCCTCATCCATTTGTTTTTATTCTGCTGGGCTCTGTGTATTTCTGTAAATCCTGTTGGTTATTCTTTAGAGTGAAGCAAAATGTGTTTCAATCAGGCCATCCATCCCCTAAAGCTGTACTTGGAACCTCCCTGAGGATGGTGGCTGCTAAGTGGCTCTTGAGAGCCTCCTTGGGCATCTGGCAGATGGAGAAAGAGCCCACAAGTCCTCTTCCTCTGCAGCTAAGAGGAGGTATTTATTGCCAACTTGCAGCCCCATTTCTGCCTCACCCCCAACATTCCTCAATCTTATTCTCCTTTTCTAGGCCTGGGGAGAATGATGTTCCACCTCAGTCTCCCAAATGCCAGGGCTGGGCAAGGGAGTGGAAAATCCTTTGAAATTCCCAATAAATAAATAAAAATAACTTTGAGGGCTTGTAACCATGGAGACCAAAGGCTTGGTTAGTCGCCATGGCGACCCTTGGTTAGGCTCCCTGCCTGAAATGATCAGCATCACTGAAAAAAGAAGGGCTAAGAGAAGCAGAGACAGGACCACATGCTACAGAGAGCTGGGTGCCAGTGAATTTCTAGAGGCAGGTTGAGAACAGAGGCTGTGTGTGTGTGTGTGTGTGTGTGTGTGTGTGTGTTGGTAGCGGGGAGGCAGTAGAGAGAAGCAAAGGCGAGAGTTCTGGAACTTTCTTCCCCAGCAAGCTGCCACACTGATCGTCACATTCACATTGTTCTAAGAGGCTCCCAATCCCTTCACCTCTTGTGCCCCGTGGCCCCAGGGCTGAGGGGGGAACCAGGCCTCCAGCCTTGGCAGTGCTGCCAAGGAGTCTCCATGACAACGCCAGCCCCCACTGTGGGAGCGGAGCCCTTGGCTGGGACCTCCAGGGAGTTGCCTGGGTAACCGGGCTCCCTTGCCCCACTTCCCCACCAACCAAACCCCCTCAGCCCTTCCCCGCAGTTGGTGATGGGAGGGTGAGTGGACAGGGTCGCCATGGAGACCTGCCTTCCTCCCTCTGCCCCCTTTCCAGAGCACCTGCCCCAAAATGGTTGTTGGGAGGGGTCTCTGGGTGACATCCTCATCTAGCTGAGGATGAGGGGGTCTACTGAGTACGGAGAGAAATAACTGAGACTCTTCTGGCCAAAGAAGGAGGTGGACTTATGGCGACTATTCATGTCTTGGTTCTTCCAGAAGTGTCACTTGTGGCATTGGCCTGAGCTCAGTCAGGAGACTGGCCGGGGGACCTTCTCACCCCTGACCCCTGTCACCCATCCCATCGAGCCCTGAGCCGAGGAGCTGTGGTTCACTCAGCAGCTGAGAACATTCAGGTCGTTAACGTGCATTTATTTCTCAGACGAGGAGACAGTTACATGATTAGTTGTTATTTTATCTTGCTAATGAAAATGCATAAAACCCAAAATGGCCAATTAGCAAGGCCATTCATTCCCCAGGTCTTGGCTTTTCACTTTGGAGAGGGCTGTTCTCTGGCCACAAGGGGGCCGTTCTCTGACCCCACTGTCTGAGGGCCCTTCTCCCTACCCGCACCCTTGCCTTCGGCTCCTGGGGTGTCTCATTAGCGGTCGGGTGTCCCCTGTAGGCACTCTCCTCCCTTGCTAACCACCCATCTCCTCTCACTTCCAGTGGAATTCCTCATCTTCTCTACTTTCCCCCAGCCTTCCCCACTATCCCTACCCTCAGTTCAATCTTAGTTTGAATCCCTCCTCTTCCAAGAAGTCCACCTTGATAGAATCGATTTAGGCTGGGAGTTTCCGTTGTGGCTCAGCATGTTACGAACCTGACTAGTGTCCATGGAGACACGACCTCAATCCCTGGCCATGCTCAGTGGGTGAGGGATCTGGTGTTGCCATGAGCGGTGGTGTGGGTCACAGACACGGCTCGGATCTGGCATTTCTGTGGTTGTGTAGGTTGGCAGCTACAGCTCTGATTCAACCCCTAGCCTGGGAACTTCCATATATGCCACAGTCAGGGCCATAAAAAGAAAAAAAAAAAAAAAAAAGGATTGGGTTAGGCCAACGAAGAATTTTCACTTGCTTCTTGTTCAACTAAGCTTCTAGGAAGCCGCCTCCACAATGTTTGTTGTCCAGAAAAGCTGGGGAAATCCGTCTATCCCCACAGATCTTCGGAAATGTGGAACCGGGGCTCCGGTGCCGGTGGCTTCGGGCTTTGCCTTGACTCTGGATCTCGTACAGATTCAGACAGCACCTAGGCCACTGTGAGCGCTCCGTGGACGTGTGGGGCCATCAGGCCCCTTCTGCAGTGGGCGAGAAATTTCTCCTGCTATTTGCAGATAAGGGAGATTGACGTGGTCCAGATTTCTGGCCTCTCGAGTTAAAGGGAGCCAGGTGGAGGGCGGGGAAAAGGCAGGCAGGGTGGGGTTCTGAGGGAGACCCCAACTCTCCCCAGCAAACTCAGTGAGCAGGAGTCAACGCAGCATTTTGCCCTGTTCCCTGCAAACACAGGGAAGCTCCATCCCGGGGAGGTGAGACAGGGCCCCCCCACCCCCAGAAAAAAAGAACAAAATACAACATGGGCTTAATCAGCAACATTGCAGAAGACTAGGGTGAGTGGGGGACAAAGATGGGGAGTCACTGTGGGGGAGGGAGAGACCAAGAAAGTGACCTTGAGACTCTGGGCGCCCATGGGCATAAGCTCGAGAACCTAGAAAGCCCCAATCCCCAGGAACCCAGAAGCCACAAGGGACCCAGCTGGACCCTTATGTATGCCATCTGCAAGGTGGGTACTGTCATCCCCATTTTATGGAAGAATAAATCAAGGCCCAGAGAAAAGGCAATAAATCCATGAGGAGGCTGTAAGCCAGAGTGGTTAAGAGTATGGAATCCAGAGTCACTCTGCTTAGCCTGGTATTTCCTGCCTTGGTGCTCTCTGGCTGTGGGACATCACATGAACACTCAGCCTCAGTTTCAGTCTTCTGGTCTGCTTGTCATAAATGAGCTTATGATTATTTAACTCATGTGGTTGCTGTAAGAATTAAATGGGAAAAATCCATGTCTAAGAGACTCGGCACAGCGCTTTGCATAAAGTAAGAATTCAAAAGTGGTAGCTACTCTTAGAGTGTCTCCTGGGCAGATCTCTTTCCATCTGTCCATCCGTCCATCCATCCATCCATCCAACTTTTTTATTGCCAGACACCTAGTACACGAGTGATTAGGGAATAGTTCCTGCAACAGCGGGCTTTGCAAGCTGGTGAGGGCAACCTACACAGACCCCAAATCAAAATTGCTAGGATTATGAGAGAAGTTAGAACAGAGACTGTGACAAGGGATGGGGTGACCCAAGGAGGGACTGGCCAATTCTAATTACAGAGGAGGGGCAGGGGCAGGAGAGCTGACCTCAAAAGGTGGGAGTTGGGGGGGTTCCTCCGAGCTGGGAAGCCTTCCCTTCTGGGAAGTGTGTGGCCAAGCCCGCCTCGCCTCCTTGACCTTCCTCCTCCATCTGTTCCAAGAAGACCCTTGGAGAACACAGGTTAGTGTGCCAGCAGCTAATTTCCCCTTGCAGGGTCTCAGTGTGGTGTGGCCTCACCTGGCAGCAGTGGGTGTGCAGCAGGCAGCAGATGCCTCCTGATGTCTTCTCAGTTCAAGATTGATGAGAAGAGGCAGGGGTCCCCCAAAGACTGCCCACTTCTCTACACCTCCTACGTTATGTCCTGGCTTCCAAAATGCTTTGGATGCTTTGGTCCATTGCCCTGAGCAGGTTCAATTACCTGCCATTTCAGAGACTGGAGTTTATGAACCCCAAAGCAGAACACATGGTCTAGTGTGTGATTTGGCCCTAGGACAGAAGATCAGGATTGCCCTGAAAAAGCTAAACATGCAGGTGGAGTGTTGTATCTGTATGGTGTGGCTGAAAGGACTGAATGACACAGGGCCCCAGCAACTCCACACATGCACACTCACACACATACACTCCCCACTCCTTACTTAGCTCCTGATACCTGGGATTTCACCCTTAGAGACTCATTCCTTTATCTATGATTTATTCATACAGTCAAGCCCCCATGAGTCCATGAATGCTTTCAACCACAACTCTGAAGTACCAAGCCCTGGCCCAGGTTTGGAAGACCAGAAATGAAAGAAACTCAGAGTCACAAAACTCAGTCTTGGGGCTGGAGGAAGAAGACTAACAAACAGGCAAACAAAACACAGCAAGGCCTGAGTGAGGCCTGTGCTGGAACATTATCAAGGACCCCTACGACTTGTTGAGGGCCCACCTGGAGGAGAGGGGAGGTTTAGGTGGCTCCTCAGCTGGGTGCTGAAGCTTGAGTAGGAGCCAGCTGAACAAAGGCGGTGGAGTGGCAGTCAAAGGGGAGGCTTGGGTAAAGGTTCAGTGAGGTGTCCGTGGCATGTGGTTTTCTCAGCATCCATGCTGGGGTGTAAGTATCACGGAAAATCATGAGGGTGTGTGGGAGAGGAGGCAGGAGGAGCTGGTGGTGGATCGGGAGCCTTGAGCCCTGTGTCGCCTTGCTGAGGCCCAGGGAGGTAGGAACAACCTCCCTGGGCCTCAGCAAGGAGAGGACACGAAGGCCGGGAAGAGGGAAGGAAAGGAAACGCCACCACCGGGCACCTACTTCTGGCCACGTGCTGGATTTGACTCTTTACACTTGTTCAGACCAAATGTGGCTATTTTATCTCTGTCCCTTATTCGGGGATGTTTACCCTCAGTTCCCCTCAGCCAGCTGGTGGAGCAGCGTCTGGGCCTTCTATTCCTTACATTTTTATTAAAATAGCTTTTTCAGGCTCTGCGCATAGGAAGTACTTAATAAATGTGACTTCAGTTGTGAAATGGGGCTCTATGCTGGTTTCCAGAAAGTGTGCCTTTGGCATTCACTTTTCCCCAAAATGTCCTCAGGACACCCCGGGATGCAGGTGTTCTTGGGGGGGAATCTGGGGCTCTGGGTCCTAGAGCCTGGGAACTTGGCTAAGTCCATGGACCTCTCTGGCCAAAGTTTCCTCATCTGTGAGACAGGGGAGGGGCGTTTAGTGGCTCCCGAAGCTCTTTGAAGTAGGACCCTCAGTAGCAGCCCCCTCCAGCCCCAAATGACATCATCTTCTCTGCCCTGTCTTGTTTTTTCGCCTTGGCTACCACCGATATCCTGGGAAAGTGTTACTTCAGGGCAACCCCTGGATCAGTAAGAGGTGCTTTTTAATAAATTCATCAGGCTGCAGGAAGCCTACATTTTCTGTCTGCTCTTGTGTGTCCAGCCACTGCCCTTACTCTCTGTGTATCTTGTAGGTATTCCAGAAACTGTTTGCACTGATCAGCCCATTGTGGCCACCCAGCGCATCTAGGGAAAGGAATTCAGGCTTTTGCTCTCTGGGGTGTAGAGGGAAATAATTGAGGGGAGGGAGAGGAGCAAGAGAATGCATAAGTAAACAAGTGTATTAGTCAGCACAGTACAGGTTATGCTGCGTAACAAATCAAGCCTGAAACCTTAGGCTTAAGACAACTCAGATTTATTTCTGACATTATATGTCCAGGGTGGTTCAGAGGGAATATAAAATGCTCTTCCCAGTGTAGTCACTCAAGGACCCAGGCTGATGCAGGTGCCATCTTCTTGGGGCTGCCACATCTGGAAAGAGCTCCCCATGGTTGCCATAACAGGGGGTGAGAGGACTGAAGGTCACACACTGGCTCCTAAATGTTTCAGCCTGAAAGAGATTCATGTTACTTTCACTTACAGCATTTTGGCCAGAAGTCACATGGCCCTTCCTGACTACAAGGGGTTTGGAAAATGTGGAGGAGAAGGTGTGTGTGTGTGTGTTTTAATTAAAAAAATTTTTATGGAGGTACCTGCAGCATATGAAAGTTCCCAGGCCAGGGGTTGAAATCCAGCCATAGCTGTGACAGGCACCTTCTGATCCTTTAACTGACTGTACCAGACTGGGGATCGAACCCACACCTCCACAGTGACCTGAGCTGCTGCAGTCACACCAGAGTGGGAACTCCAGAAGGTGTTTTTTTTGTTTTTTTGTTTTTGGTCTTTCTGTCTTTTTTGGGCTGCACTTGCAGCATATGAAGGTTCCCAGGCTAAGGGTCCAATCAGAGCTGTAGCTGCTGGCCTATGTCACAGGCACAGCAACTTGGGATCTGAGCCGCATCTGTAGCAACCTTCACCACAGCTCATGGCAATGCCTGGTCCTTAACCCACTGAGGGAGGCCAGGGATTGAACCTGCGTCCTCATGGATGCTAGTTGGCTTCGTTAACCACTGAGCCACAATGGGAACTTCAGAAGGTGGGTTTTCAATGGGCCTTACAAACATCTCTACTACAGTGAGTGGGCGAAGGAGGGAAATATGAAGTGAATGAACAAAGAGCCAGTGGACGGTGTGAGTGAGCTCATGTTTCCCACCGGGGAGCCCTCCCAGGCCAGGCTGGAGGCCAGAGGCCCTGGCGGCCGCACAGAGCCTCCCCTCTCCTGGGGGCTGTGCCAGCCGCAGTCTGCCTCTACCACTTCTGGGATTACATTTCAGAAACTCATTTTGAGAGAGACAAGCTGGGCCCAAGGGGGCCGTATCTCGGCGTCCTTGTCCTTGGGAGGTGGAGAAAGGAGAAGGGGAGGAGGAGAAGGAGGGCCGTGGGAGGGACGGGCCAGATCCGTGGAAAGCAATTAGCCTAGCCGAGAATGGGAAACGACCTGCTCTCTGTGCATTTGGCTCTGGCCGCTGAGCTGCTGCCATTCCCCAGGGCTTCCGCAAGGCTGTGCTGAGCCAGGCGGTGTGTCCTGGGCCTGGGCGTCACTCTGGGGGTATGGGCTTGGGCTCCCTGGAAGCCCCTTGAAGAGGCCTGGGCTGCCCTGTCCCACAGGGTCTTTCTGCAGGTTATTACCCTTGCTTGTGTTAAGAGCAGGGATGGTGGCCTTTGCATCTCTGCAGCCCCAGGGGACTTGGGTATCTTAGTTGGGGTTGACCTCAACCTTGCCCCTCCCCAGAAGCAGAGCCTGAGACAAGGACTTGGGTGCAGGCGGTTTAATTGGGAAGCAGGTGTGAACGGCGAGAAGCATCAGGGAGCAAGGAAAAGCCACCCTGGGTGCCATGTGGACGTTGCTTCTGGGGCAACAGGTGCTGATTCTGCAGGACATCAGAAGAGGGCAGAATGTGTCCCAGAACCCCCATCTGAGGGACAGGAGGCCCTGCCTTCATCCACTGGCTCCCTTTCTCATTGGCTGAGGGTTGTCCTGGGGGTGTCAGTTTCCCTGACAGCAATTCTGGGCAGCATTTGCCCAGAAAGTCTTTGACTTTAGTGCATCAAGGCAGAAGCCTACCAGCCGGGGCATGAGTTCTCACATCCTTTGCAGCCGCAGCGACCATCAGAGCTGGGCTCTGGGGGTGCAGCACTGCATACCAAAGCCATAAAGGTGCCGTGCCCTGCTTATCAAGTGGTGCTGAGAGCAAGGCAGCCTTGGAGGACTGAGGTCCAGGACTCCCCAGATTGACGTCAGTCTCAATGACATCTCTCTCCTCTTCCCTCTCTACTCCCACAGGCCGTGAGCTCCTGAGAATTTGACTCTTCGTGTCTGGGTTCCTGGTGTCCTGTTTAAAGCCCAGCCTGGGGCTCAGGAAATATGTTGTGGAGATAGCCAAATCCTTTGGTTTTGGCAGGGACAGGGGTTAGGATGTGCGTAGGACTTAGAATGGTTTCCTTCCTGCTCACCTGCATGGGCAAGAACAGTGATGCGCAGAAATCCCTCTGGGGTTGCAGCTCCCAGATCCCATCTCTGACTCTGGGGTAGTGATCTCTTGAAGGGCTAATATTCAGTTCACCTGAACCCACAGGGAAAATACAACCCAAGCTGGCATTGGGGGTTGTGACGGCCTAGGTGCCAAGGGAAGGATAGAGGGGTTGTTGGCAATTTTTTTTTTTCTGTCCTGCTTCTCCCCTTGTTCTGATGGTGCCCCCTCCTTTCGGAGAACTGCTGTCTCCTCATGCCTTTCTCACTCCACCTGCTTCTGAAGGGGCCACCAATAACATTATCCTGTGACCATGTGACCCAGCCACAGCCACGGTGATTGGCTCAGGAATGGGCACATGACTCAAGCTGGGCCAATCAGAATGCTTCCCTGCGACTATATATACATGAACTTTTGGAGAAAGAGACTTCGGACTGGGAGGGTGATTTCTGAGATCCAATGCCAGTGTCTTCCCAAGTGAAGAGGCCTCCCAGACAGCAGGTAAAGGGGGCTCCTGGTGGGCAGCCCCGGTGTCTGGTGGCTTGTCATTTCTGGATGGACCCAGGCAGGACCCTGAACTCCTGCGGGGAGACCCCACTGGGGCAGCCTCCTCTGGCCTTTTCAATATGCTGTTGTGATTGGTTGCCTCTTCTAATTTAGGCAGCCTGGCCTCGTAAACAAAGCCTGACTGTTTTGCAGGTGCAAAGGTTAGATTTGCATGAAGAGGCCTCTGTAAATCTCATGCTTTTCTGTTGTTCTTCCTTGCCTCTGACGTTACCAGTTGGGGCTTGTTTGAAACCCAAGCTGTCTAGCCGCCTGGACTCCTCTCCTCCACGGGGCCTGAGCCTGACCCCAACTCCGCTCTCCAGACTTCACGGCAGGACCCTCCTCTGGCCTTCCAGCCCCTCCCTCCTCTAGATCAGCACTGTCTAGTATGAATGTAGCATGAGCCACGTGGGCAAGCTCACATTCTTTAGCAGCCACATTAAAAAAAAAGCAAAAGGAAATGGATTAAATCCATTTAAATATATGTAGTTAATCCAATATATCCAAAATATTATTATGTCAACATGGAATTGACATAAAAATGATAACTTACATTCTATTTTCGTATTAGGTCATCACCCTTATAGGACTTGTCCATTGGGACTAGCCACATTTCAAGTGGTCAGTAGCCACTTGTAGCTGGTGGCCACCGTGCTGGACCACGCAGTGTTTTGTCCCCACCTGGTGCAGGGAAGCCACCTGCCACCTGCCGAGGTGTGGGTAATTTTGGTCTTTTCATTTCCACTCAGTTTCTCATTTGCACTAAAATGCTATTATGTCTTCCCTACTTTGAATCTGTGATCAGATCTTGGCAGTTAGCCCACAGGCCTGATGACATGAAGGCGAGATCCTAATGCCAGAAATTTCTCACCCCTCTGGAAGGCAGAAGGAGTCACGGAGGGTGTTATTTGTTTTTAACTTTGGTGGGGGCGGGGATAACCTCAGATTTAGAGAAACGTTACAAAGACGGTACAAAGAGTTTCCATACTCCCCTCACCCAGTTTCCGTGAATGGTAATCTTACAAACAGTACATGGATCAAAATTAACAAACGAATCTTGGTACAATCTGTTAACTAATCTTTGGACGCTGTTCAGATTTCGACTGTTTTTCCACTAATGTCACCTTTCTGTTCCAAGATCAAATCCTTAATTTTTAATAAATACATCTATCTACCTACCTACCTATCATCGAGCTATCTATTTATAGATTTAGTGACGTCTGTGTGTATAATTGAAAAACAATGAATGACACACATATAAAATACCTACCCTCTTTGACAAGCCTGACATATGTACACATTGGGAAACCGTCACAAGGTAGGTATTTTAGCTAAGCTATAAAGTAACAAATAGCCAAACTTACTTAGAGATTACTAAGTGCCAAACATTATCGTAAACACTCTCCATGAATAAACGTATTTAATCTTCATAGCAGTTGGCATCAGATCAGATCACTGCTGCCCTTTTTCATTCCCTGATACAGAATTATGCCCCTACACCTTTGCCCCATGATGTCAGGAGCTCCTTCTAGAATCAAGGGAGTATATTTCCCACCTGCATGGACTGAATTGTGTCTGTCCACAACTGTGTATTGAAGCATTAATCTCGGGTGTGACTGCGTAAAGAGAGGGCCTTTATGGTGGTAACTGAGGTTAAGTGAGGTCATAAGGATGGGGCCTTCGTCCAAGAGGACTGGTGTCCTTATAAGAAGAGGAAGAGACACCAGGCGTGAGCACTCAGAGAAAAGGCTTTTGAGGACACAGTGGGAAGATGGCCGCCTGCCAGCAGGAAGAGAGATCTTCCTAGAAACCAACCCTGCCAGCACCTTGATCTTGGACTTCCAGTCTCCAGAATGTGAGAAAATTAATTTCTATCATTTAAATAATCCAGGTTGTGGTGTTTGATTGTGGCAGCCTGAGGTCAGACCAACACACCACTCTTTGACAGTGGACTTGGCCATGTGTCTGGACTTGGCCAGTGATGTGTTAGCTATGTGCCCCTTTAGCATGCTTTTAGTGTGCTTGGTGGGTTGGCTTTTCCTTCCTGTGCTCCTGTGATTTCCTAGGAGAGAGACAGACCTGGAACACTGTTGATCCCTGGTGAAGGAGGAAACTCATAGAGCCAAGCTGAACCCAACCCATGGCCAGGATCCAAGGCCTCCTGATCATGACCACACCCAGCAGAACCAAAGCAGACTCAAAAAACCCATGAGAAAGAAAATAAATGTGGAGAGTGTAAGCCACTGATATTTTGAGATTGTTTGTTGCACAGCCAAAGCTAAAAACCACTAAGTTGAGATACTATTGTCATCCCACATTTTATCAGTGAGGGAAATGAGGCACAGAGAGGTTAAGTAACTTGCTCAAGGTCACACAGCCAGTTTGTGGCCTATCCAGGATATAAACTCAGGCAGCCTGGCTCCAGTGCCCATGCTCATAACCATTCCATACACTGGTCCTTGGAAGATCTGAATTCTCTTCCATTCTTTTTTTTTTAAGGGCCACACTTGCGGCATATGGAGGTTCCCAGCCTAGGGGTCGAATCAGAACTACAGCTGCCAGCCTACACCACAGCCACAGCAACGCAGGATCCTTAACCCAATGAGTCAGGCCAGGGATTGAACCCTCATCCTCAAGGATCCTAGTTGGGTTCATTTCCACTGAGCCACAACAGGAACTCCTTTCCACCATTCTTTGATTGAGTGATTTAATAATTCCTTCTTTGTCTTGTTACTTCATCAAACACTTCAAGTAGGTTTTCCCATTGGTTTCTCTCATAGCAGCCCTATCTTCTTCTTGGCAGTTATCAATATCTGTCATTTATACGTGTCTGTTTCTATGCTGGCGGTTCTACCCCTCTTGCTAACTTTAAACTATGGGGACAGGGGCTGTATTTCCCGCCCTCCACCCCACTGTGTAACAGTCCATAACTTCTTGTTAAGTAAACATGAGTTAATAGTTAAATGCCAGCCCTGGCTATGTTTTGGGAACACAGACATAAGTTTGTTACCCATCCTCAGGGAGTTCTTAGTCAGATGAGGGAGATGGACACTAAGATTGCCACACAAGTCACCAAAGGGTGAGAGAAGTATAGACAGCAGTGGCACAAAGATGGGTCATTTGTTCTGCTCTTGGCGGGGGAGGTGCATGAGAAGTTTCACAGAGGAGATGAATAATTGGGGCTTGAAGGATGAGTGGGGCGATTCTCTGATCCACGAGAGAAGGCAATTCCTAGCAGAGAGAGCAGTGAAGGGAAAGGCATGGAGGTTGAGAGGCATGGTACCCTTGCTGGATCTGGCAGGTCGTCCAGGCTGGCTGGAACGCGAGGTGTTCCGGAAGCTGTCTGGAGGCCACCTGGAGGAGTGGGATGGGGTCTGATCTGCGAATGCCAAACTAAGGAGCTTGGACTCTACTTGCAGACCACGGGGAGGAGTCAGTTCCCCAATCCTGGAAGGGTTTGAGCTGACACAATGAGCACTCTTCTTAGATCGTGCAAAGAGCATCTATACATCAGAAGGTGGCAAAGGCTGTGAAAATTAATAAAGGGAAAACTTCATTAAAATGGAGTCAAGAGGCCAGAATGGGAGCTTTCAGGCATGTATCAATCAACATTAATACAGACCCCAGCAGGAAGAGGTGTACCTTGCATCTCTGGTGGGAAGGAAACCAGGAGGAGGAAGGTTTTTCTCCTTACCTGGCAGCAGTTCAACCCATGAGAGGCTGTTGCAACTCAGCCAATGAAAAGACACAATACTTTGAACTCCCAGTTTCCTCCAATGGACTTTTTGTTTACAACAGCCCCTCCCAACTTTCCCTTCTCCTCTATAAAAGAGTTCCCTCTCCTTTGTTTAACGGGACTTGCAAGTGGTTCATCGTAGTTGCATGTCCTGAGTTGCAATTCTTTGCTGCTCACAAATAAACCCACTCTGCTGGTTAAAAAGCAAACAAACAAACACACAACTGGCAGTTTTGTTTCTTTAGGTTACATTACCCTAAAGTTCCAATGAGATGTAGGGGAGACCCCCAACAACTCTGAGGCTGCTGAGCAAACAGATGCTGGTTCCCACAGAGCCCACTGAGCTCACTCCTTTCTTGGAGACCCTGGGGTGTGAGGGTAAGTTTTCCTCCTGGATCTGAGTGCCACTATTTTTTGTTCTGAAGCTCTCCAGGCTTTACTTGGGATGTTATTAAAGTCTTCATCCTCTTTTGTTTTGTCTGTGTGTACGGAGTTGGCATGGCCTCAGGTCTTTACACTTGAAATCGGGCTGTTCCTTCTGGAACTGTGCAGTTCAACTTTTGGCCTGACTCCCTTGGGATCAGGCTGTTTCTACTGGAATTATGCTGGTACTTGGCTTTCAGGTTATTTAAGAACTTCTCTTTTGCTCTAGAGGAAAACCTCTTAGAAATTGGATCCAGGAGTTCCCTGGTGGCTTTGTGGTTAAAGGGTCCAGCATTGTCACTGCTATGGAGCAGGTTTGATCCCTGGCCTGGGAACTTCTGTATGCAGTGGGTGTGGCCAAAAAAAAAAAAATGGGACTGACTAACTGAAAGTAGTTTAAAACAGCGATTGCCATTATGGGGAAATTTTGAACTCCCAAACATAACTTTATTAAAACTGTATTAGACAGTTGTGGCTCTGAAATCAACAGAATGGAACTGGATGCCTATTTTGATTGGAGTTTTTTTTTTTTTTTTAATTTGTTTTTGCTTTTTAGGGCTGCATCTGCAGCCTGTGGCAGTTCCCAGGCTAGGGGTCAAATCAGAGGTACAGCTGCCAGCCTACGCCACAGCCACAGCAACTTGGGATCTGAGCTACACCACAGTTCACAGCAATGCTGGATCCCCAGCCCACTGAGCAAGGCCAGGGATGGAACCCGCATCTTCATGAATATTAGTTGGATTTGTTGCCACTGTGCCACAACAGGAACTCCTTGATTGGTGTTTCATGTCTTCCAAACAGAGAGTCTTAGATGCCCTCTTTGAAAAATACAATAATTAAATTAACTGAAGCAAACAAATGATTAAAGAAAGACAAAACGGGAGTGGCACAGTGGCATCAGTGCAAGTTTGATCCCCGGCAGGCACAGTGGGTTGAGGATCTGGTGTTGCTGCAGCTGCAGTGTACGTCCCAATGGCAGCTCGGGTTTGATCCCTGGCTGGGAAAGAAAAAAAAAAGGACAAAATGACTTACAAAGGCTCTGGTTCTTCTCTCTTCCCCTGTCTCAGTCTCTGCTCTCAGCACTGTCTTCCTTCCTCTTCCGGATCTATTAGAACCTGATCCTTTAAATAAATCTTCCGAGAATACAAATAAACTCCAAATTATCTATGATCCCAGGATGAATTATGAGCCAGAAAGAGTTTCCTAAAGTAAGGGAGGACCCACACATGTTTGCTAAAGATTTTAACATAATTCAAACCTACCAGCCTAGATTTTCAGATTTATATCAGTTAGTCCACGTGCTTGCTGGTGAGGTCAAGCAAACACTGAATGAAATAGCTCAATGGGAACATTCTGGAAGGGATTTACAAGAGCAAACCCCTAACTTTTGGCAGGAGACTGGAATGCTCACTGAAAACCTCCAAAGAGCGTTCCTAAGCCTGTTGATGGGAACAAAATTCAGCCTTGCCCACAAAGTCTGTTGAATTTGTTCATGACTATTCTATTGACTTCAGATTGTTTTTCTTTTCTTTTTTTTCTTTTTTTTTTGTCTTTTGTCTTTTTTTTTGTTGTTGTTTTTGTTGTTGTTGTTGTTGTGGCTACTTCTTGGGCCGCTCCCACGGCATATGGAGGTTCCCAGGCTAGGGGTTGAATCGGAGCTGTAGCCACCGGCCTACGCCAGGGCCACAGCAACGCGGGATCCGAGCCGCGTCTGCAACCTACACCACAGCTCATGGCAACGCCGGATCGTTAACCCACTGAGCAAGGGCAGGGACCGAACCCGCAACCTCATGGTTCCTAGTCGGATTCGTTAACCACTGCGCCACGATGGGAACTCCTGTTTTTCTTTTCTTTCTTTTTTTTTTTTCTTTTTTTCTTTTTTTTTGTCTTTTTAGGGCTGCACCCGTGGCCTATGGAAGTTCCCAGGCTAAAAGTTGAATCGGAGCTGTAGTTGGCCTACATCACAGCCACAGCAACGCCAGATCCAAGCCCCTTCTGCAAACTACACCACAGCTCTTGGCAACACCAGATCCTTAACCCATGGAACGAGGCCAGGGATTGAACCTGTGTCCTCATGGATCCTACTTGGATTCATTAGTGCTGAGCCGAATAGGAACTCCCACCACTTCAGGTTATTTTTAAAGAAAACTGGTCTTCTTTCAGAAGTTGAGTCCACTGGGGTAGGGCTAACTCCATGTTTATTAATAGGCTGAACTGGTATCTTTTTCTTTTAGTTGAAAGAACCAGGATGAGGGGAAAGGAGAGGGAGTGGGATGGACTGGGAGTCTGGGGTTAGTAGATGAAAAAACTATTACATTTAGAATGGATAAGCTACAAGAGCCTGCTGTATGGCACAGGGAATAATATCTAATCACTTGTGATGGAACATGATGGAGGATAATTTGAGAAAAAGAATGTACATGTGTATAACTAGGTCACTTTGCTGAAGAGTAGAAATTGACTGATCATTGTAAATCAACTATAATAAAAATAAATAAAAAATAGCACTTTCTTTCTTTTCTTTTTCTTTCTTTCTTTTTTTTTTTTTTTTAGGGCTGCACCAGCAGTGTATGGAAGTTCCTGGGCTAGGGGTCTAATTGGAGCTACAGCTGCTGGCCTATGCCGCAGCCACAGCAACACAGGATCCGAGCCACATCTGTGACCTTCCCAGCAGTTTGCAGCAATGCAAGGTCCTTCACCCACTGAGCAAGGCCAGGGATTGAACACACAACTTCACGGTTCCTAGTTGGATTCGCTTCTGCTGTGCCACAACGAGAACTCCAAGACCACTAAAATTCTTAATCTTCAACTCTAGCAAGTGAAGGTCCCTAAACACAACCAAAAACTCTCCAGTTTCTTTGAGCACAGTTGTTTCTAACCCACACATGCTGCTGAAATCTCTTCCCACTGGAAGCAAATGCTTCCCTATGATTGATCTGTGCAGTGGATTTTTTGGTATTCCAGTTGGTAGGGCTAGCCGATATCTTTTTTTTTTTTCTTTTTACGGCTGCGACAGTGACATATGGAAGTTCCATGGCCTGGGGGTTGAATCGGAGCTGAGCTTCGACCTACACCCCAGCGGCGGCAATGCCGGATCCTTTAATTGCTTGTGTGGGGCTCGGGATGGAATCTGCACCTCCGTAGCCACCTAAGCCGCTGCAGTTGGATTCTTAACCCACTGCACCACAGTGGGAACTCCAAGTCTACCTAAAATCGTTTTGCTTCACTTCAGACGGACAAGAATACACCTGGACAGCAATGCCCCAGGGGTTCGCAGAAAGTCCTGAGTTTTCACAAATCTTGAAGGTTAACTCGCATAATATAAGGTTTTCTGCAGGTTCTACTTTGTTACAATATATAGATGACTTGCTTCCACGATCTCCGTCTCAAGCCTCCTCAGAAGAAGGCAGCCTCCACCTGCTAAAACCTTGGCCTTAAAGGGACGTAAAGTCTCCAAAGAAAACTTGCAGTTCTGCTCCAGTATTTAGAGCACCTGATCTCAGAGCAGGGACCGCATTTGGATTCAGACAGGCTTCGCGGCATCTTGAAATTTCCAAAATCTAGAACTGAGCGCCAATTATGAGGTTTTCTCGGGCTTTCTGGCTGCTCTTGAAACTGGATTCCAAATTTCACACTTGCGTCACCCTTAAATGCTTCATGAAAACCCTGCAAACTTGACCTCATTAATGGAGGCGATCAAGATGACACAGCCTTTGAAGCCTTAGAGAAAAACTTAATGAGACCACCTGCCCTTGGACATCCTAATTACCAGCTTCCCCTTTCCCTTTTTCTTTTCTTTTCTTTTTTTTTCTTTTTAGGGCTGCATTTGTGGCATATGGAAATTCCCAGGCTAGGAGTCGAATCGGAGCTGCAGCTGCCTGCCTAGGCCACAGCCAAGGCAATGCTGCCAGAGCCAAACCAAATCTGCGACCTATGCCGCGGTTTGCAGCCATGCCAGATCCTTAAGCCACTGAGGCCAGGGATCGAACCCACATTCTCACCGACATTGTGTTGGATTCTTAACCCACTGAGCCACAGCAGGAACTCCTCTTTCCCCTCTTTGTTTGTGAGAAGGAAGGGAATGCCCTTGGAGGACTCACCCCAAAACATGGGGACACCACTGACCCAGAGGTACTGCAGCCACGAGCTGGACCCTGTGGCACAGGGATAGTCCCTTCACCTCAGAGCCATTGCTGCCACTGTCCTTCTGGTTAAAACCTCCAAAGAGGTAACCATGGGATCCCCTTTCACCATCTTTGTACCCCATGCGGTGGAAGCCCCCCCTAAATTCTCATCCACTCCACACTGTGTCGCCTCACCCCTTATGGAGTCCTTTTGCTAAGCACTCCTCGCATAACCCTTTCCCGTGTGCTAAGCTCAGCCCCGCCACTCTTCCCCCCACTTCACTCACCAAAGCCCTCGCGGCTGCCTGATGCTGACAAAACGATAGCATCCATGAAACGATATTGATGGGGAAATATCAATAAGGCTGCAAAGACTGCCTACCTTCCCGTCCCACCTGTCCAAAACACAAACTCGGGAAATCAATCTGTACCGCTCCCGGATGTTTTGAATTGCTTAATGGGCCCTGAGTTTTGGCAGATGGATGTCAGAGAGGTGCCCCCATCTCACGGGTAGAAATATGGCTTAGTCATGGTCTGTATGTTTTCTCACTGGATGGAAGCCTTCCTTGCAGACAGGCCATTGCTTCTTTTGTGGCTAGTATTCTTTTTTTTTTTTGCTTTTTAGGGCTGCACCTGTGGCATATGGAAGTTCCCAGGCTAGGGGTCCAATCGGAGCTACGGCTGCCTGCCTATGCGACGGCCACAGTAACGCAGGATCTGAGCCATGTCTGCAACCTACCCCACAGCTTACAGCAACACTGAATCCTTAAGCCACTGAGCAAGGCCAGGGATCAAACCTGCATGCTCATGGATACCAATCAGGTTCATTAACCGCTGAGCCACTAAGGGAACTCCCTCTGCGTCTTCATATTCTGTTAGAAAAGATTATCCCTACCTGGAGAACCCCTCTTGAACTTTATTTTTTTTATTTTTTATTTTGTCTTTTTGCCATTTCTAGGGCTGCTCCTGCCGCATATGGAGGTTCCCAGGCTAGGGGTCTAGTCGGAGCTATAGCTGCCGGCCTACACCACAGCCACAGCAACGCAGGATCCGAGCCGCGTCTGCAACCTACACCACAGCTCATGGCAACGCCGGATCCTTAATCCACTGAGCAAGACCAGGGATTGAACCTGCAACCTCACGGTTCCTAGTCGGATTCGCTAACCACTGCGCCACAACGGGAACCCCCCCTCTTGAACTTTATACTGAGTGAGGAACCCATTTTACCAATCGGGTGCTTCAACAAGTCTGTGCTGGTTGGTCCGTTGTACAATATTTTTTCACTGTGCTTATCATCCTCAAGCCTCAGGGTTAGTCGAACATTTAATGGTACTATTTAGACCCAACTGGCAACATTCGTAGAGATCCTTCCAAATCCCCTGGCCCAAGTATTGCCATTGGTCCTCCCCAATCTCAGACCCACCCTCTTCGAAACTCATAAACTCTCACTTTTTGAGATAGAACAGGACTCCCAGTGCTCCTGGCCCCTGCCTCTTTTGATCTGCAGCTGATAGGAGATATACTTCAATAAGCAAAGGCTTAATTGCTTCTGTTAAAAATAGCCTTGCTCTGATAGAGCAATGTTTTCGAAGTGGATCCTCAGGAGAGAAGGACACTGAGCCTCACATCTTGCAACCTGGAGATTTCATCTACTGAAAAAGACATCTCTGGAAGCAATTTCTTTATCCTCGATGGAACAGCCCCTACCAGGTACTGCTAACTTACTCTTGTGCTGATCAACTGCAGAGAGTAGACTCTTGGATGCATGTGACATACCAAAAGGAAGTGCCAGACCCTGAGACTGGACCTATACAGCGTCTGGGGACCTGAAGGTAAAGATTTCCTGGAACTGAAGCAGACAACATCTGATGAGACAGCTTTCCCAAGTCCAGACCAGGCCTGTTAGAAGGTTTAGAATTCACAGAAGTCTCTCTCTTTCATGCAGACTATAAACTAACTCTGGATTTCTACCCAAATTCAGTCTCCAATGCAAATATCGATAAAACACTTGGTTCTAAACGATTACTTTTGAGATAACAATACTGTTTAATTACTTCATGGTTATTCCTGTACTGTGCCTTCATAAAGCACTTGTTTAATTTCTTCAGTTTTAAGTGTGCCCTTGCTGTGTTCCTTATTCTAGGATACAGAATTTGGATGGGACATACCTGTGAGGTCTCCCTACCACATCTCCTTGTGACTCAAATGTGACCACAATAGGTTTCTTATCTGTGTGCTTTCTCTCCAGTATAGGACATGGCACCCAGGGAAGGTCCTTCCTGGTATCAAGGGACAGAAGGCCACTGAGTACTGGTAACAAAACAAAAGAAAACAAAACAAAAAACCTGGCTCTTGATGGTAGATGGTTTTGGAGAAGTGTCTTGATCAAAAGGGGGAAATATGAAAATTAATAAAGGGAAACCTCAGGAGTTCCCATGGTGGCTCAGTGGAAACAAATCTGACTCGAGGCCATGAAGACTCAGGTTCAATCCCTGGCCTCGTTCAGTGGGTTAAGGATCTGGCATTGCTGTGAGCTGTGGTGTCGGTCACAGGTGCTGCTCAGATCCCATGTTGCTGTGGCTGCGGCATGGGCTAGCAGCCGCAGCTCTGATCCGACCCCTAGCCTGGGAACCTCCCTATGCATGGGTGCGGCCCTGGGGAAAAAAAGCGGGAGGGAGGAAACTCATTAAAATTCAGTCTGGAGGCCAGAAGGAGGAGCTCTCTTGCAGGTACCATTCAGGGTCAATACACATACAGATCCCATCAGGAAGAGAAGTACTTTGCCTCTCCAGTAGGAAGTGATTCGGCTTTACTACTTACTGCCAGAAGGCGGAAGAAAAATTTTCCTTTGCCTGGCGAGATCTCAGCCAGTGAGACGGCCACAACTCAGCTAATGCCAAGACTATACGTCGAATACCCACTTTCTTCCCATGGACTTTTTGTTTCTAACAATCCCTCCCAATTTCCTCTCCTCTATGAAAGAGTTTCCTCTCCATTGCCTAACTGGACGTGCTTGTGGTTCACCATAGTTGCTTGTCTCAAATTATAACTCTTTGCTGTTCCCGAAGAAACCCATTTTGGTAAGATTACTGGCCGTTTTATTGTTTTAGGCTAATGAGGAAAATATTCTGTCCAGCTCTGACATTTGCGGGTTGGGGTGACACTGGTACCCACATGACTGGGGCCAATAGGGCAGATACTTAAAAGAATGGTGACATGAACCTACTGAAAGAGGAGAAGGGAACTTGAGTTCCAACTTTAAGGAGGACTGAGCATACTATGCTCTGAGCTGAGCCTGGGAGTTGCTGATGATGCCAGGGGAAATGTGGCTGCTGGGGTCTGGATACGAGAATTCAAGAATCAATACCCAGCGTGGGACCGTTCTTATGCACTTCAGACGGGGAAGCAGATGACCTGCAATCGGATTAAGGGCAGAGCAGTAACTGTATCCTGGTTGTCTAACCATGTGTTTAAAAAAATTTTTTTTTTTTTTTTTTTGGTCTTTTTCCAGGGCCACATTAGCAGCATATGGAGGTTCCCAGGCTAGGGGTCTAATCTGAACTGTAGCCGCTGGCCTATGCCAGAGCCACAGCAACACAGGACCAAGCTGAGTCTGTGACTTACACCACAGCTCATGGCAATGCAGGATCCTTAACCCGCTGAGCGAGGCCAGGGATTGAACCCGCAACCTCATGGCTCCTAGTCAGATTTGTTAACCACTGAGCCGCAAAGGGAACTCCTTAAAAATTTTTTTAGTGGAGTTCCCCAGTGGCCTAGCAGTTAAGGATCTGGCACTGTCACTGCTACAGTGTGGGATCAATCCCTGGCTCAGGAACTTCTGCATAGCCCATTTTTTTTTTATTATGGTAAAATATACATAACATAAAATTTAGCCTTTTGATCATTTTTTTGTTTGCTTTTTAGGGCTGCACCAGCAGCGTGTTAATCTTAAACGAACAACTTAATAGCACTACGTATATCCACGCTGTTGTGCAACCACTGTCATGATTCATTTCCAGAACTTTTTCATCACCCCCAATAGAAACTCTGCACCCATTAAGCAACTCTGTACCCCAGATCCTCATGACCTCAGTTCTACTCTGTCTCTATGGATTTACCTATTCTAGATATTTCAAATAAGTGGGATCATACTATATTTTTCCTTTTGTGTCTAGATGTCTGACTTATTTCACTTACCTTAATATTTTCAGGGTTTCGGAGTTCCCTGGGTTTATGATTCCAGTTTCATAGGAATTACTTCTTTCCTGATATCTTTATTTATTTTTTTTTGCTTTTTTTAGGGCCGCACCCGTGGCATATGGAGGTTCCCAGGCTAGGGGTCCAATCGGAGCTACAGCTGCCAGCCTACACCACAGCCACAGCAACCCGGGGTCCGAGCTGCATCTTTGACCTACACCACAGCTTTCGGCAACACCAGATCCGCAACCCACGGAGTGAGGCCAGGGATCGAACCGCATCCTCATGGATCCTAGTCGGGTTTGTTAACCACTGAGCCATGAAGGGAACTCCCTCCTGATATCTTTAAAATGAAGGGGTTTTGTTTTTGTTTTTTGTTTTTTTTTCTGTCCCCACAGCATATGGAAGTTCTCAGGCCAGGGATCAAATGTGAGCTACAGCTGCAACCTATGCCACAGCTGCGGCAATGCCAGATCCTTAACCCACTGTGATGTTGCTGAGACAATGCTGGATCCTTAACTTGCTGCACCATAGTGGGAACTCCTAAAATGTAGATATTTAAAGAAATTTGCAAGGCTTAAAAGGCCAGGAGGATGGCTGACCCACTAAAAGATATGAAAGGAGAGTGTGTGCGAAGGACTGAGGGCTCAGCCTGGGTGGGAAGCCTCCGATGACAGGAGGAGGATAGGTGACAAAAGAGGACCCAGAAAAGAAAACTGACAAGGAGTGTGGGTGGAGGGAGGAAGAACACCTTCTCTGGGACCGGGAAGAAGGCTGGGGACCAGGTGGGAAGAGAGACCTAAGAGCCTGACCCAAAGGAGTGCTCACAACGAGGCTGTTAATTTGGTCTGATGAGATGAGGTTGGACTCCGCATAAAATCTGGGGTGAGGAGTTCCCGTCGTGGTGCAGTGGTTAACGAATCCCACTAGGAATCATGAGGTTGCCGGTTTGGTCCCTGGCCTTGCTCAGTGGGTTAAGGATCCGGCGTTGCATCCTCTGGGAAGCAGGCATGGTGTGGCAGGAGCGGAGGTCGCTGGCTGCCTGGAAAGGAGGCTGGAACAGCTGCTGGGTGTACCAGGGTCAAGTTGGAGATTTAAAAGGATTGCTAAGCCAGGCTTTCCCCATTGAAATGATATTTCCAAAGGGAACCTGCCATTTCTGATAGCAGTGCGTATTATTTTATTTTTACCTATCACATCCGGTTCTGTATAAAATTTAAAGGGGACATGTTAAATATTAGATATTAGATAATGATCACCGTATTTGGGGGATTTGAGAAAAGGTGGTAAATAGGTAGAGTATAATAAGCCCCTTAGTTAATATTTAATAGTAACTATTATCATTATTATTTTCTTTTTAGAGCTGCACCTGTGGCATATGGAAGTTCCCGGGGTAGGGGTTGAATCGGAGCTGTAGCTGCCAGCCTACGCCATAGCCATGGCAACACTGGATATGACCTGTATCTTTGACCTTCGCTACAGCTTGTGGCAATGCCGGATCCTTAACCCGCTGAACGAGGCCAGGGATCGAACCCATTTCCTCGTGGACACTATGTTGGTTTCTTAACTCACTGAGCCACAACAGGAACTCAGCTCATCTTGAATCCTGGATGATCTGGCCTCTTCCAGTTCCCTGAGTGCCCCCATTTCCCTGCTGGCTTGGAGGGTGGACCCACTGAGCCACAGGGGGAACTTCAATAGTAACTGTTATTTATTGACCTACAACTGACCTGCTGTTCTTTCAATTCATTCTCACAGCAACCTGGAAAGACTTGGTTACCTTTTTTTTTGATGTATCCTTGGCCAGTCAGTGCCCGTGTGTGTGTGTGTGTGTGTGTGTAAATGTGGATGTGAATGTGGATGTGTCTGTCAGCGTGTGTGTAAGAGTGTATAAGATGCAGTGTGTAGAGTGTGTGTCGGTGTGTGTGGGCGGTGTGTAGGGTATATGTGTAAATGTGTGTGTTATGTGTGCATGGGTGTGTAGGATGGAAGGAATGGGTGCGTTGATGGGTATGACAGAGTGAGCAAGTGTATGTGGGGCGTGTGTACACATCTGTGTGTGTTTCCATGCCTGACACACCCCTACCCCCCTGCCTTCTCACCATCCAGCCTGGGCTGCCTTAAGATGCCTTAAGATGCCCCCACAGTGGTCCTGATGTTTCGCCCCATCCCGCGCCCTCTGCCTTCTCCTCCACCCCAGCCCCGTCCCAGACGGCGAGCCCCCAAGCTTCCCAAACGTGTCCTGTTCACGGTGGTGCTCTCTGGGCCAGGTGAGGTCACCTTCCTGTCCAGCTCCTGAGGCTATCGCCGGCCTTACTCAGGAGGATGTGTTAGCCTTGGTTCGGACAGTGATTGGGGTCATGGTGACGCTGTCCATTTCAGCACCGACCCAGGTGTGTCCCATTTCAGCCCCAAGAGAAGCCTGAGCTCCAGACCTGCCTGGGGTGAGGGGCACAAATTCCCCTCTGCGAGGGGGTGGTGAGACCTACCCCATAGGTGGCTGGACTAACTGCAGGATTTACAAGACTCACTGGGCCCTTGGGTCGGGATAGGGCTGATATATAAAAGCATTCACAAGCAGTTTGGTCTGGTACTGACCACTCAGATTGGAGTCCATGCTTGATGGATAGCCAAGCTTTTCTGCTTTTTTTCTGCACAGAGACCTATAAATGATAGAAGGACAAGGAGGGAACAGGACTGAGCCCCTGCGAACTCGGACACTGGGGCAGCTGGGCTGTCCCTGGTCTCTGCTTATTTTACTAATAATAGTGACTCCCATTTATTACGTGAGGGCCCCCTTGCTCTGTGCCAAGCCCTTTTGTAATACTGTTTCATATAATCACGCAAGCCTCTGAGGTAGTACCATTATCATCATTCCTACTTTACAGATGGGAAAGCTGAGCCCAGAGGAATTAGGTCCCTTGCCCAAGATCACACAACCAGGAAGAGTCGGGCCTCAGATATTTATTTATTTATTTATTTATTTATTTATTTATTTATTTATTTTCTTTTTACAGCCCCACATGCAGCATATGGAAGAATATGTATGCTCTTCTTTCTTTCTTTCTTTCTTTCTTTCTTTCTTTCTTTCTTTCCTTTTGTCCTTTTAGAGCCTCACCCTCAGCATATGGATGTTCCTAGGCTAGGGGTTGAATTGGAGCTGTAGCCGCTGGCCTATGCCACAGCCACAGCCACACCAGATCTGAGACATGTCCTCGACCCACACCGTAGCTCACAGCAACGCTGGATCTTTAATCCATTGAGTGAGGCCAGGGATCCGACCTGCATCCTCACAGTTACTATTTGGGTTCTTAACCCGCTGAGCCACAATGGGAACTCACAGTTGTATTCTCACATTTCTGTACACCTGAAGCTGACACATTTTTTTCCCTTTCTTTTTTGTAACTGCTGTACCTGCAGCATATGGAAGTTCCTGGGGTAGGGGGTGAATCGGAGATGCAGCTGCCAGCCTGTGCCACAGCCATGGCAACACTGGATACGAGCTGCATCTTTGATCTTTGCCGCAGCTTGTGACAATGCCAGATCCTCAACCCACAGAGCGAGGCCAGGGATCAAACCCACTTCCTCATGGATACTATGTCGGATTCTTAACCTGTACTACAACAGGAACTCCCAGAGGTCAGATTGAATCCCGGGTGGCCTGGACTCTTCCAGTTCCCTGGGTGCCCATTTCCCTGCTGGAGAAGCCAGCTTGGGGGCGGGGGGGGGGCAGCACTGGCTTGGAGAGTGGCCTCTGTAGCCCTCCAGGCTCCCTTCAATAGAATTCCCTGTAATTTGATTATAAATCATATTTCCAACGGAGCCGGCTCTGAAGGTCGCCGGTAATCAAACTGTCAGCGGGCTGTCCTCAGGGGCCGCTATAATCAGGGCCCCGAGCCAGGAGAACCCATGGAAATCGAGCTTCCTGCCTGCATCATTGGGGGGGGTGTGAGAGGTTAGAAATGGAAACAGGTTAACAGGGCTTGGGGCTGGGGGCCAAGTGACAGCTGTGCTCTGGCTTTTGGGAGCCTTCCCTGGGGACATGGCGCCTTGGAGGAGGAGGCAGAGGCGTTGCATTTTCCAAACCACCAACTAAGGGGCAGACAACCTGCCCCCTCCCGTATAATTCATCAGCTAGCCCCGTGGGCTAGGAAGTTTCCCATATGCTCTCCATCTCCTGAAGGCTCAGATTGGCAAAGGGGCCGTAGCTTGCCGAGTATCCAGGTTGGTATTTAGACTGGCTTTTTTTTTTTTTTTCTTTTTATGGCTGCACTTGTGGCACATGGAAGTTCCTGGGCCTGGGGTCCAACTGGAGCTGCAGCTGCTGGCCTGCACCACAGAAAGAGCAACACCAGATCTGAGCCGCATCTGCGAACTATGGTGCAGCTCAAGGCAACGCTGGATCCTTAACGGACCGAGCGAGGCCAGGAATCAAACCTGCATCCTCATGGAGACTATGTTGGGTTCTTAACCTGCTGAGCCACAATGGGAACTGCCAGCAATTTAGACTTAAAACTAGATTTTTTTCTTTTGATTATAACAGTATTTTCACTCGATATTTTGAAATGAGGCTGGGGAATGCTGATTAAGCCAAAGAGACACCAGTCTCTTGTCTGAACAAACTGCGCCATGTCTCTTCATGGGAGGAGGGATGGGAAGCAGCCTGGCACCCTGGAGGCTCTGGAAGGGAAAGTAGTCGTCACTCATCTCCGCTCCAGTGTGTGGAGGACTCCAGCCCACCAGGGGAGCACGTGTTGCCTTGCTCGCCAAGCCCCTGACCCCCATCTGGATGCAGCCTACGGTGGGTGAGTGGAGTGGAGAACCGCCTGGAACAAGGCAGGCTCATGTCAGCGAGTGTCTGCCTTTCCTGGGCTGTTTGAGGGTCGTGGGCTCACACAGCTGCAAGCGGATTGTGCTGACCACTCTCTGGCCTCCGTCCTCATTTTGCTCACAGGTCCTTCTGGACACCTAGACACCTGGACACCTGGGTTCCAACACGGCTTCTTCGGAGGCACCTGCCGCTTAGATGCCCTGGGGCAGGGCTGGATGGACCAGGACTCTCAGAAACCTCCCAGCTCGCTTCACTGCCATCCAAGTGAGCTCCTAGATTTCATCTGTGGGCAGCCCTTGGCCCTCACCCCAATAATAAATGGCAAATGAATGAAACAGATGGGCTTGGTCTACTGCAGGCTCTCAGAACTGTTCCTTACTGAGAGCAGGTGCCCAGCTTCCTCCGAATGGTCCAAACTCTCCTCAATGGTTTCTTCTTTGCTCCTGGCACAGAGCCAGACTACATTTCCCAGCCTCCTGTGCGATTGGGGGCGGGGGGGGTGCTGGGTCACATGACAGAGTTCTGGCCAATGGAATGTGGGCAGAAGTGATGACCATCACGCCCAGACCTGGCTTGTGAAACTTCTGCACAATCTTTTTCTCTCTACCCTCCCGCTGATAAAATGCAGAAGATCCTACAGAAAAGTCGAGGCCTTAAGACATTAAAGCTGGAAGGATCCATGAAAGTGAGATTTTTCTGGATAGAAATCCCAACTCCTCATTTAAAGCTGTGTGAGCTTGAGCAAGTCACTTACCTCTCTGAGCTCAGTTTCCACATCTATAAACTGGGAGTAAGGAGAGTGCTTTCCTTGAAGGAGATTCTTTGATCTGAGACCACTCTCAAGGGCCGTCTAAGCCCCAGAGCATCCTGTAGAACTGCCTGTGGCCTCTGCAGTCCCCACATCACAGTTCAACTTCTGCCACTGCCCAGTTCAGTTCTTCTCCTTTACCGAAATCCCTACCTCTGACTTCTGATTGAAAACAGTATTGCAAGAGGAAGCAGCCTTTAAAGGAGGATCTTTGAGGAGTTCTTGTCGTGGCTCAGTGGTTAACAAATCCGACTAGGAACCATGAGGTTGCGGGTTCGATTCCTGGCCTTGCTCAGTGGCTCAGTGGGTTAAGGATCTAGTGTTGCTGTGAGCTGTGTTGTAGGTCGCAGACGCTGCTCAGATCCTGCGTTGCTGTGGCTCTGGTGTAGGCCGGTGGCTACAGCTCCGATTAGACCCTTAGCCTGGGAACCTCCATATGCTGTGGAAGCAGCCCTAGAAAAGGAAAAAAGACAAAAATAAATAAATAAATAAATAAATAAATAAATAAATAAAGGGGGATCTTTGAGCTGCCTGACTTGCTGGCCAACTGGTCATGAGAAGCCCATCTCTGGTGGAGTGGGGGCATTGGTGATACTTGATGGTGTTGCTGCAGTGCAGTGGCTACAACTGTCACTGATGGGGAACCGGGTTGGCGAATCCAAAAAGGGGAACGTGCATGGGTGGATACAAGATCTCAGGCAGCGGAGAGGTTTGGACGAGGGAGTAATTCTAAGGATTACAGAGTCAGATAACTATGGCTGGGGAGGGGGGGGGTGCTGCCAAGGCAGGGATGAAAGACGATGAAAGGCTGAGGGTGATTAATCACAAACTGCAGTGAAATGTGAAATCCAGAGAGCCTCCTTGGCAGCGCACACATCAAGAGACACGCATGTCCTATGGCTTTGAGGATGGCAGAAGCTGAGGATCAGGCCCACCTCATTGGAAGCGGAGCTGCCGCGGCCCTTGAACTCTCATCCCTTGGCAAGTCGGCTACTCTGAGGTCAGAGTCCTGATTGGAAAGAGTGGAACCCTGATCGATGACATAGGGGTGGGGACATCTGGGTTGATGCTTTGAAATTCTTGAATCTCTCAATTCTCCTAAACCCTCTAGGCTTGCAGAACCTGCACACTCCTCTTTGTCAAAGGCAGGCATTCCCCACCTGCTTGGGAGGATGCGGCAGCCTCTGACTTGCAGGGCTGTATGTATATATACACACACTTCTATACAAATATGAAAATATACATATTTTCATATATGTATAGGGCTGTATATATATACAGATATACATATACATAAATATATATGTATGTATGTATGTATGTATGTATTTTTTTTAGGACCACACATACAGCATATGGAAGTTCCCAGACGAAGGATCAAATCAGAGCTGCGGGTGCTGACCTACACCACAGCCACAGCAATGCAGGATCTGAGCTGCTTCTGCGAACACCACAGCTCACGGCAATGCTGGATCCTTAACCCACTGAGGGGGGCCAGGGATCAAACCTGCATCCTCATGGATACTAGTCGGGCTCATTACCCCTAGCCACAGTGGGAACTCCTGCAGGGCAGTATGAACCTTCCCCCTTGTCCTGGCCTCCAAACCTCAGTAACTTGAGTCAAGTTACAATATAATCCAGCTATGCTGTGGGAAGAAAGGGACTACAGGCCAAGGAGCCTGCAGGATCCAGTCCACCTGTACTGGTGGCAATCAGAAGAGCATCTACAGGTCAGGTTAGGAAGGGCTGGGAGGAGAGGTACTGGGCTGTGGAGATGGATGGGGAGACTTCGTCAATAGGGGAGCATGCTCCCAGGATTCAGGATCTACCAGCCTGGCAAGGACCCCAGGAGATGCTGTTAACTCCATGTGAGGATGGCTCTCAGAAGCTTGGAAAAAAATCAAGAGCTCACACCACTAAGTGGACTGGAAAGGCCAGAACTGCTGGGGCCGCTGGTGAGGAGAGATTAAAAGGCTCCAAAAAAAAAAAAAAAAAAAAAAAAAAAAAGGAGTTCCCATCATGGTACAGTGCAACAAATCTGACTGGGAACCATGAGGTTGCAGGTTCAATCCCTGGCCTTGCTCAGTGGGTTAAGGATCCAACACTGCTGTGGTCTGTGGTCACAGACACGGCTCAGATCTGGCGTTGCTGTGGCTGTGGAATAGGCTGGCAGCTACAGCTCCAATTAGACCCCTAGCCTGGGAACCTCCATATGCTGTGGGTGCAGCCCTAAAAGGACAAAAGACCAAAAAAAAAAAAAAAAAAAAAAAAAGAAAAAGAAAAAAGAAAAAAAAAGAAAGTCTCAGAGAAAGGGGCAAGCTGGCATGGGTCCACGCCATGAAGCCAGGGATCCCACCTGCTGGCTGGCGGAAGGGCCCAGAGGACAGTCCAAGGGCCAAACTGATCAGGAGGGAACTGGTGAGAGGCCTCACAGCCTGGAGAAAAGCTCCGTGGTGGCTGTCCCCTACAAGCCAAGGCTGACCGTAGGAGATGCGGTGACAGAACTGGGCTCCCTGGGAGTCCCTCTCTGGCACAGCGGATTAAGGATCTGATGTTGTCACTGTAGCAGCTTGGGCCGATGCAGCGGCACAGGTTTGACCCCTGATGCGGGAACTTCCACGTGCCATGGTTGCGGCCAAAAAAACAAAACGAAAAAAGCCCCAGAACTGGGCTCCCTGGCAGTTTGTGGCATAGAATGTTGTCACTGCAGCGGCTTGGGTTAATGTGTTGGTACAGGTTTGATCCCTGGCCAAGGAACTTCTGCATGCCGTGGGCGTGTCAAAAAAAAAAAAAAAACAAACAAAAAAAGCAAAAAACCACAGCAATAAACAAAACCCTCCCCACAGAATTGGGCTTCTTGATAACCATTGGGGTGATGGGATCCTGAAATCACGGAGATCTGGAAGTGGAACTTAAAATTCATAAGCCAGGGGACAAAATCACTGCAATGAGCGCCTGGGTCAGAGCAGCAAGCAGGAAGCCTGGGCTGCAGAGAGCTAGAGGGATGGTTCCTAATAGGGCCAGGTGTCCTGGAGCCAGGTAGGTGGGCAGACCAAAAGAGTGTTAAGTAATTTACACAGCAGAAAGGATTCAAGGACAGATGACCAGAGGCTGAAGCTGTTACCCCAATAAAATGCTCTGTCCCAGGTCCCATTCTATGCAGGAGAGTCTGGATCCCCAGGAAGGAGCCTGGGACTCATGGCTCATGGGTCATCAATAGTTGTTATGTGGTAACAAATACCCCAGTCCTGCACAGGGACCCATGGCCAAGTGCTTGGGTAACAATACCCCAGGGGAAGGGAATAACCACTTTTAAGATGATTGGATACAGGATCCAACACGACATTGACCCACAGGGATCTGAAGCATCATTATGAGCTGTTCCAATAGCTGCTGATAGGCACCAGAAAGTAGATAGCATTCTGGTCCAAGCTTTGGCCTCAGTGGCTCCACTGAGTCCATAAACCTGCAGGTCCCCA
The DNA here is from genome assembly GCF_054392235.1 of Sus scrofa. Taxonomy (NCBI): domain Eukaryota; kingdom Metazoa; phylum Chordata; class Mammalia; order Artiodactyla; family Suidae; genus Sus; species Sus scrofa. The sequence continues at coordinate 76,039,173 of NC_139388.1, forward strand.
GGTTCCTGAATGTATAATTGAAATGGACACACATAGGTGACAGAACTCCCATTATGTTCCTGAGCCTGAGGGCTAGAAGCCATTGCAGGCGGGGAAACCAGATGGAAGGTGGAAACAGCCCCCCATCCCGGCTAAGTGGAAAACAAAGCGAAATAAACCAAACAGTCCACCAACCCCAAAACCCAACATAACACCCAGGGGAACGATGGAGATTCGTGTCGCCTTTAAACACCTGACACCTGGGTGGGGACCCTCATCTTATTGTAATACTTTGGTGCCTACAAAAACAAACAAACAAACAAACAAACAAACAAACAAAACTTAGATGAATTCTAGAAGATGAAAGTCGCTTCCCATAAGGGCAACCAAGGAGTAGCCTTGATGTGTAGCTACTGAATCCCATTTTGCAGCTGGGGCAGGTCAACACAGCCTCAGCTACGTGGTCTGCGGCCATTGATCTGGGAAATGCATTCTTTTCCCATTTCTCTCAGGAAGGGTGATCAGAAGCAGTTTTTATTCGTGTGGGATGGACACCAGTGCCCTTGTGCTGCTCAGGGTTACGCGTACGCTAATTTTGCCACCTTCCATTATGGGATAGTGCAAAGTAGTGTGTCTCAGCAGAAACACTTGGCAATGTCTGGAGACGTTTCTGGTTGTTAAGACCCAAGGAGGGACAGAGGTTAGGGTACGACTAGCCTCTAGTGGGTAGAGGTCAGGGATGCGGCTAAACATCCTTCAGCGCACTGGATAGCTCCCACAACAAAGGATTCTCTAGTCCAAAATATGAAAAGTGCCAAGCGTGGACGAAAAGGATCTGGCTCACTCCATCATTCCACAGAACGCCATGCTGTTCATTTTATTTTTTTCTCATTATTATCTTATTATTATTTTTGGTCTTTTTAGGGCTGCACCATGGCATATGGAAGTTCCCAGGCTAGGAGGTTGAATCAGAGCTGTAGCCCCAGGCCTACACCACAGCCACAGCCATGTCAGATCCAAGCCGTGTCCGAGACCGACACCACAGCTCACGGCAATGCCGATCCTTAACCCACTGAATGAGGCCAGGGATCGAACCCGCAACCTCATGGTTCCTAGTCAGATTCGTTTCCACTGCGCCATGATGGGAACTCCCTCACAGTGTTCATTATACCAATTTCATCATGTTAATGGGCCACATGACAAGAAGAGGTATTTAGGAGGCCTTGGATGCACTTCAGAAGGTATGGGCTGTCTGTGGACATTTAGGGGTTCAGGGGGTTGGGGCACACCAGGCCATCCCTTCTAAAGAAAAGGACAAATGATTGTATCTGATACCTCCCACACGTCAGAAGGTAACACCACATCCAATAGGGTTTTTCAGCATCTTTAAGCAGCACATTGCACACTTGACACACATTGTCAACCCGTCTTCACCAAGTGACATGGAAGCCTGCCAGCTTTGGAAGGGCTCAAGGCAGGAAAGGGTCCGCAGACTGCCATTCAAGTGGGCACGTGACCCAGCAGACACTGCTAACAGACGTGTCTGTGGTGGGGAAAGACACTCTGGGGGGTTTATGGCAAGCCCCAGTAGGAGAATACCAACACAGATCCCTTGAGTTCTGGAACAAGGCCATGCCATCTGCAGGGGAAATTATACACTGTTTGAAAAATAGCTTTAGTGTGCTTTGGGGTCCTGGCAGAGCTGGAGCATGTGATCAGTCTGATAGAGGCGGCTTAGAGAGGACACCCTGTGAGGATGGAGAGTCAGCCTCCCGAAGGCTACTCTATATCCATCCCACATTGATGACCACGATAGGGTGCTGTGTCCCCAACAGAATACATGGGTCTGGAGTCTAAAGGGGTGAAGGCAGGAGTGGCTCCACTTACCACCACTCTTGGGGACACTTATGCGTCCTGTTGCTGTAGACTGAAGCTCTGTGGGTCTAATGGTCTGTTCTGGTTACCCGATAGGGAGCACGTTCACCTGGGTGCAGAGTTAGAGTTCCTTTAAATTTTAGCCTACATCAGCCACCTTCTCATTTCAGATTCCTTGTGCCAAAACGCCAGCAGGGAAGGAAAGGAGCCATCAGACTGGTGGTGGTAATGGTGGTGGTGGTGGTAATTGACCCGGATCAACTGGCAGAAGGTGCGAATGCTGTCACACAAGGAGGGCTGGGAGAGGGACAGTCTTGGTACCCCAGTGATCCATTCAGTTACTCCCTTGTCCATTGTGGACAGTAAATGTGAACAGAGAGTGGCAGGGGGCTCAGGAGCCCAGACTGGCCAGTGATGAACCTGGGTCATTCCATCATCCATCCCATCCCAACTCTCTAGAGCAGCCGAGGTGCTAGCTGAAGTTGAGGGGAGTCTAAAACAGGCAGTAGAGGAGGATGAAGATGGATCTCAGTTGCAGCATCAGGACCAACTGCAGTGCCTGAGATGCTAGAGCTTAAGACACTATCTTCTTCCAAGTTTTCCCAGGAGGTCCTAGAAGAACTGTCCCTCGATGGACTGACTGACTACGTAGAGTAAGTGGGGCCCAGAAGAACAAGGAGCAGACTGTATGTGTGCTCTGGTGACCCACACAGATCTCCCATTGCCCACACTTGCTCAGACCTGCCTGGACTTAGGATGCGGCCCCAGGAAGTCCCCTATTTCCCACTTCACTGACCTTGTCTTGGTGCCAAGAGCTTGAAGTGATCCCAATCTGATCATACGTTCAAAACGGATGCCTAAGAGTTCCCATAGCCTGGGAACTTCCATATGCAGCAGGTGCAGCCCTAAAAAAGATGCCCCCGGAGTTCTCATCGTGGTGCAGCCGAAACGAATCCAACCAGGAACCGTGAGGTTGTGGGTTCGATCCCTGGCCTCACTCAGTGGGCTAAGGATCCTGCATTGCCATGAGCTATGGTATAGGTCACAGACGTGGCTTAGATCTGGTCTTGCTGTGGCGTAGGTTGGCAGCTACAGTCTGATTAGACCCCTAGCCTGGGAACCTCCATATGCCGTGGGTGTGGCCCTGAAAAGACAAAAGACAAAAAAAAAAAAAAAAAGATGCCCCCCCCCCCCCAAAACCAAACCCCATAACAACGGATGCCCTTATGAGCCCAGCCCCTGGGGTTTGGAGTCAATGGCTCTTTCACTATGTGCCTTTGGCAGATGATGCAACTTCTTTGAGCTCAGTGTTCCTGGCTGTAAAATGTCCACTATCACATCTTCCCCCGGAGATGGCTGCATTAAATTTGAGGACACTCGAGTGGAAGAGCCTTCAGAAAACATTGGTTGTCCCCCCTCCCCCACCACATCTCCATCTTCTCTCTGAATTCCTCGTCCCCACGTTCTCCTGCACATTCTTCTGAGGTCCCCAGACTGAAGGGATTCTTCATTGACATTTCAGAAGAAAGGCCAGACTCCCCGTCTAGCCCTAATACCTTCCCAATGTCCCAGGAGAGTGGCCCTAGTCCTTCTGGACGCAGCCTCCTCCCTGGCAGCAGCCAAGGTGCTGAGCTGGCTTCACCCGACCCCTCTCCTCTCCTCACCTCGCCTCTGCCCCTCCCTGCTCTCCCCCTGCTCTCCCTCCGCCTCCCAGCCTCAGCCCTCTGCTGCTGGTCCCTGAGTGCCTGCAATTCAATCGCCTCCTGGTTTCCAGTGCACCGTTCATTGTTACTGCTTTGGATTAAATTTCCAGTCCCTTTTCAGGTTTATTTCCCCTGGGTCTCCTGGCTTGCTTGGAGCCTGGTGGCGGGGAGCAGAGGTGGCTGGATCTCTGGGGATGGCTGGAGAGTCAGGAGATGAAGGGGGAGGTGAGGGAGAGTGGCCCTTCCTCCTTTGGGTGGGGAAAGTACTAGTACCTTCCTGTTGCTTCATATAGAGAGCGTGGAGTTGGGGCACTGACCTGACACCACTGTGGACCCTCTTTCTCCAGCTTCTGTCCACCACCCACCATCCCAGTCCCATTAATTCCTGTCCCAAAGTCGCTTGTTTTTCTACCCAAGTCCTAGTACCTAAAACACTCCTTGAAGGAAGTTCTCCTCCGGGCTCAGCGTGAATGAACACAACTAGTATCCATGAGGACGCGGGTTCAAACCTCGGCCTTGCTTACTGGGTTAAGGACTCGGTGTTGCCGTGAGCTGTGGTGTAGGTCACAGATGCACTCGGATCCTGCATTGCTGTGGCTGTGGTGTAAGCCAGCAGCTGCAGCTCTGATTCAACCTGGGAAGCCTGGGAACTTCCATATACTGCAGGCGTGGTCCTAAAAAGACAAAATAATAATGATAAAAAATAAATAAAAATTAAAACCCATCCTGAGATCCCTGGAGAGAGTGGGCGGCCACCTGCTGTTCCCCAGTCCTGACTCTCCCACCTCGGGCCTGCCTTGGTTTCTCTTCCAAGTGGCCGTCTCTCCAGCTCTCATCTGGGAGGGCGGGACTTTCTCCTTCTGCAGGAGGGGTGGTGCCTAGCTTGGGCCAGTGCATGAACACCTAGGCCTGGGAGGAAGCATCCTGAGCCCCAGGCCCCATTCTGTTTATCTGAGCCGTTGCGGGACCCTCGGCTTCAGAAATCCTCTTTGAGTTGGAGAGCATCTTGAAAGGTCCAGATGGGGCAGCCTGCCCACTTTCTTCATCAACCTTCCTGAGTCTTAATTTCCTAAGTTACCCCCTCGTGGGGCTCTTGGGAAGGTTAGAGAGGATGTGTTCAAAGTGTCTAGTTCAGGGTCCAGCTCACTGCCTGTGACGAGCGGTAGCTATTATTATTACTAAAGTTGGAGTAGGGGCCTTGACTTTTTTTAGTATTTTATTTTATTTTATTTTATTTTATTTTATTTTATTTTATTTTATTTTATTTTATTTTATTTTATTTTATTTTATTTTACTTTGTCTTTTTAGGGCCACACCGGGGCATATGGAGATTCCTAGGCTAACAGTCACATTGGAGCTGTAGCTGCCAGCCACAGCCACAGCCACACAGGATCTGAGCCTCACCTGTGACCTAGACCACAGCTCACGCAACACCGGATCCTTAACCCACTGAGCAACACTGGATCCTTAACCCACTGCATCCTAATGGATATTAGTCAGGTTTGTTACTTCTGAGCCACGATGGGAACTCGAATTTTCTTCCAGAGTCAAGTTTAGAGTATGGAAGACTAAACTTGGCTTCACCAAGAGGAATTCAAGTACCAAAGTGAAGGTGCTGTCTTTTTTACTTTGTTTGGGTTGGTCCTGGGAACTCAGGCCAGAAGGAGATTTTTAAAGAGGTGGTGAAACCATAGGACAGCAGAAGGGCCAGGAGAAGAGGAGAGGTGAGGGGATGGGGACGGTGAAGTCGCACGGTAAAGGGTCACAAGTGAGTGATAGGAGGGCTAGGTAGGGTTTTGGGGTTTTTTGGTTTCTTTTTGGGGATTTTTTTTTTTTTTTTGGCTGTGCCTGAGGCACATGGAAGTTCCCAGGCCAGGGAACCCTCGCTATAGCACTGACCTTCACAGCAGCAGTGACAATGCCGGGTCCTTAATCCCTAGTCCACCAGGGAACTCCTAGATAGATATATATATTTTTTTCCTTTTTAAGAGCCCTACCCATGGCATAGGGAAGTTCCAGGCTAGGGGTTGAATCAGAGCTGCAGCTGCTGGCTTACACCACAGACACAACAATGCCAGATCTGAGCTGCGTCTGTGACCTATAGTAGAGCTTGCAGCAACTCCGGATCCTTAACCCACTGAGCAAGGCCAGGGATCAACTCTGCATCCTCATGGATACTAGTCCAATTTTTAACACACTGAGCCACAAAGGGAACTCCCATAGATAGGTTTTTAAGAAGAGGATGCCTGGGAGTTCCCGTTGTGGCCCAGCGGAAATGAATCTGACTAGCAACCATGAGGTTTCGAGTTCAATCCCTGGCCTTGTTCAGTGGGCTAAGGATCCGGCATGGCCATGAGCGGTGGTGTAGATCACAGATGTGGCTCGGATCTGGCATTGCTGTAGCTGTGGTGTAGGCCAGCAGCTGTAGCTCTGCCTAGACCCTTAGCCTGGGAACCTCCATATGTCTTGGGTGTGGCTCTAAAAAAAAAAAAAAAATAGAGGATGCCAAATACTAAATTTCCTGCCATGTCTACCTCTTCTGGCCTCTTAAACCTCCATTAATGTTGCTACTCACCATGAAGTGCATGGGAGGGTTTCACTTTCCTCTGTGGAAATCTAGGAAGGGGACCTAAACAGGAAAAGCCATGTGGGATGGCAAGATGGGCCCCAGAGTGAACTCATTTGGGTAAAGATGGAGCTTCCAAGCCAAGATGACTTGGACACAGTGGAAGAGCCCTCCCCATTTTCTGATACAGGCTGTCACAGACATGTCCAGAAAAGTCGGGAAGGATCTGGAATCATTTGACTCCTTTTAAAGAGTTTTCTCCTCCTAAGTGTTTATTATTAGATTATTTCGAACCTATAGAAAAGTTGAAAGAGCCGCCTGTAGGACGTCCGTGTGTCCTTCGCATGGATTCACCAACTCTTAACATTGGCTGCTTTTACTTTCTCTATTTTCCTCTGATCGTTCGAGAGTACATTACAGCCAGCACAGCTCTTCATCCCTAAATATAATCAGCACGTATCTTCTTTGAACAAGGACCTTCTCCTGTAGAACCGTAATGATATAGTTATCACTTGCAAGGACTTCAACACTGATCCAATAATGTTATCTCGTAGGCTGTTCATTTCCTGATTCTCCAATTGTTCTAAAACTGTCTGTTATGGCTGTTTTTCCCCTCATTCAGGATCCACTCAGGCTCGTGCATTGCATGTAATTGTCATGTCCCTTTCATCTCCTTTAATCTAGTCTTTCCGTCTTTCTTGTAACTGACATTTTTGAACAGTCTGTATCAGATGTCTTGTAAAATGGCCCACAAGCTGAATATGTCTGGTTTTTCTTTTCCTCCTGATTTGATTCAGTTCAAACATTTTTGATGAGAATCCCACATAGGAGATGTACTTATTTTTGCATAAAAGCAAAAAGGCGCTTAAGGTTAGTCCATCCCGTTTTTGGTGACCCAGTGTTTGATCACTTGGTTAAGGCGTTATCTGCCAGACTTCTCCATTGGAACGGTGTCTTTTTCCTTTAATGATGACTAAGTAGTCTGTGGCGATATTGAGAGACTGTGAGAATATCCTCCTGCATCCACTGATGATCTTCGCCTGGATCAGACACTGGAGTTGCAAAATTCTTTTGCCTCTTGAAGAGCCAGAGTTTCTGCTGGCACATGGCTTCTATGCATAGTTATGTAAGCTATTTTTATGCCCTGGCCCAGGTGGGTGGCTTCATGAGTGTAGCAGCCAAAGATTACCCTCAGTGCCCTCTCTCAGCCCCTTTTCATGTGCCTTGCCCTGCCTGTCCTTGACTGCAGGGATGGCTTCTCTGACCAGACAGCTGGTCTTCCATCAGCTAGAGAAACTTGGTCCCCTGGAAGAGCCCTGTTGAAGGGCTGCTCTTCCACTGGATCAGCCAGCTGGATGCTGGGGATGCTTGTGTGTGCGTGTGTGCATGTGTGCTGGGTGGGAGGGCTGTCTGGGGACTTGGAACCCAGAGGCAGCAATCCACTCTGTGCCTAGGAGCGGCAGAGTGCTGGGCTCTGGCCTTGGTTTCCATGGCAATGGGCAACCTCCTTCCTCAATCTGCTTCTCTCTGGACCAGCTGATCATCACAGGGCCCAGGGCTTTGGGCCAGACACAGAGGATTAGAATGGGGTTCCACCAGATCCTTTATGAATATCTCAGAGAAGAGAAGCACCAGACCCTCCATAGATATCTCAGAGATGAGAACTTTGGGCAACTGCTCCCCTCACTGTACTATGGAATGGACTTTTCCAGGGGCTCCTGGCACCCTCTCCCCACTTGCTGCAGAATGGACTATTCCATCAGAAAGTGTCCAGCATCCTTCTTGTGAATTCAACTCAAGCATTAAACAGATTCAGATCCTTGATTTCTTCATCTGCTGTAACACATGATCTTGACCTTTTATTGGCATACATTAAATATCTTGCCCTACCAATCAGCAAGGTGGGTATTATTATCATACCTACTTTATAGGTATAGGAATCAATGCTAAGAGAACTTGCCTAGAGTCACGTGGTTAGTAAGAGGGTGGAACAGAATTGGAACTCGCCAAAACAGTGTGGTGTAGCAAGAGCATGCCAAGACAGGCAGTGCTGGTTTTAAATTTTGATTATTTTATTTATAAGCTGGGGAACTACGGCAAAGATGGAGGTGCCCTGATGCTTGAGCCTGGGACTCCTGGGGCCTCACATCTGTTGTCGTCTTACAAGTTCAGGGGCTCCATGTTCTCAGTTCACCTATGGGAACCAGAAGTTCAAGGGAACTTGCACCAACCAAAATCTCAGAGATGGATGTGCTCATATGGCTAAATTCTGGCCAGGGAAAAGTAAGCATGTGATATATCAGAACTCTAGGAAATATCTTTAAAAGACAGGGGCTGTCCCTTTGGTCTTTTTTCTCCTTCCTGCTGTCTAGAATGTAGTTGTGGTGGACAGAGCACCAGCAGCCATCTTGAACTAAGAGGTAGCCTTGAAGAAACAGAGAAAAAACTTGGGTCCCTGATGACATCATGGAAAAAAATCCCACCAGCCCTGTACTGCCTACCTCTGAACTTTTGTGCAGGAGAGTCTGAACCTTTGTGTCTTTGAGCCACTAGTTTGTGGTGATCTGATACTTGTGGCTGAATGGTATTTCTATCTGATATACCAAGGGATCAGCTTACAGTGAATAAAAGCCCTTCTCACAGCCCTGGCTCCTAGCCATCTGCTCTCTAGGACACTGGGCCTGAGTATTCCCTGGAGGTTTCAGCTGAGTGTGGAATTGGCAAAGTCATGCCCTGGGAGGTATCTGATTATGGGCAAGGATGGACCTGGGGCACCCTCCACGCTCACAGCAGGGTCCACCTCTCTCCGAAGCAATCAGAACACTCAGGCCATCAGGCAGGGACTCTCTTTGTCTCCTGGACAGCATGGGTGGATGCTCTTTGCATATGATAAGCAGGTCCTAGCATGGTTGGTTAGACTTGACTCTCCAACCTAGAGGAGAAACTTTCAGATGTGTTCCCCTGCCTGAGAGCCACCCTGAACTATGATTAAATGCAGGAGACGCCTGGCCTCCTTTCTTTCCTGCATCATTGACCCACCATCTCTGAAGCTCAGTTTTGAGCCATTAATCCTGCTAACTGAAGGGTGACATGTCCTGGTCTTAGGCCCCAGGTCTGTGGACGGTGGTGGGCAGGGTAGGCAGCTCCCCTGTGGACTCTCCCACCCACCAGGTCCTGTCGGGACGGACGGGCTAGTTTAGGCTGCATTTCATGCCTCCCTTTTCTATTCGGGCCGCTCCTCCCCGAAGCTCAAGGCTTTGAGTTGTGTCTTGCAAATTTCCCAGCTTCGGTCTTCCCTTGGGCCTTTTTGACTCTTGCTTTCTCTGGTGCATTTGGGAAGAGGAGGAATTCAGTGTCATATTTTGGTAATGTCGCCTCGGGAATCACAGAAGCAACAGAAGAGAGGCTGTCAGTGCAAGCTGAAAGGGTGTTTTCTTTCTTTCTTTTTGCTTTTTCTTAGGGCCGCACCTGTGGCATATGGAGGTTCCCAGGCTAGGAGTCAAGTCGGAGCTGCAGCTGCCGGCCTGCACCACAGCCACAGCAACGCAGGATCCTTAACCCACTGAGCTAGGCCAGGGATCATACCCGTATCCTCCTGGACACTGATCAGGTTCTTAACCGCCTGAGCCACCACAGGAACTCTGAAAGTGTATTTTCCACTTTGCCACGACTCAGGTCCTTAGCTAGACACCCATCCATCCGTCACCCAAAAACCCATCTGTTCACTGAGGGCTTCAAGCTCCAGGCACTCTGCTGGGGAGTGGAGATGAAGAAATCCCTTAGAGATGGTTCCTTTTCTGGAGGAGCCCACGGGTACACAGGCAATTACAGCCCATGATGGGAGAGGTGGAAAGTCAAGGAGCACAGCAGGGGCAGCCACCCTGCTGGGGGTCAGGGGGGTCCTGGGAAACTTCCAACTCAGGTGATTTTTCAGCTGAGACTCGAAAGATGAGTGGGGAGCCCGGGGCGGGGGTGGGAGGAGGGGAGGATGCCTGGGCCTGAGGCCAGAGGCGCGGCGTCCACTGTGAGGCTGGGTCTGGCCGCCGTGAAGGTGCGGGAGGGCACAGGAAGAGGTGGGCAGGATAGGCAGGCCCCATCCGGCTGCGGTACTAAGGGCATCTCCCCTCTGCTCGCTCCTGGGACTGTCACATGGGTTTCCCCAGGGGAGGCTGGAAGGAAGGAGAGGCCGGACCCACCATCTGTCTCCAGCAGGTCCCTGGCCTCCAGCCCACACTTGCTCTGGGCCTGGCTCATCTCCAAACCACCCAAAGGTGGGAGAGCTCCCGCATCCTTCCAGGAGGAAGCAGCAGGGGCCACTTCCCTGCCCATAAGCTCGCCGTCCCCTCTCACCCCCCACATCCACTCTGGCCCTGCCTTTCAGGGCCGGCAGAGCTGCTCAGCGCATCCCAGCCACCAGTCGGCCTCCCACCCTGTTCATTATCCGTCCAGGGGAGCTGGTGATATTTTCCTTCTGTCTCTGGGGTGTGCTGCAGTCCTGAAGGCCCGGGAGTGGCCTAACCCCAGGCAGGAGGCCCCTGGCGGGCTGAAGGAGGAGGTGGGCCTGCCAGGGCAGCTCGGCCAGCCAGGCTATGTCTTAGGGTCACACAACACATGGAATTCCCCAGGCCAGGGGTTGAATTGGAGCTGAAGTTTCTGGCCTACACCACAGCTCACAGCAACACTGGATCCTTAACCCACTGAGAGAGGCCAGGGATGGAACCTGCATCCTCAAGGATGCTGTCAGGTTCTTAACCCCTCTGAGCCACAATGGGAACTCCAGGAATAGGCTTTTCCAAACTTAAGGGACCCCAAGGGTGTCGGTCGCAGGCAGAGAGGCCCCTGCACGGAGCTTCATGTCTTCAGCCCTGACTCACTCAACTTGCTCCCCCACTGTTCCAGGACTGTCACTGCTGCTAGAAACTAAATGTGCTAGAGCTCAGGCCGGCCCCTAGTAAGTACCTGACAAACTGCCTGCATTCTTTATCTTGGGGCAAGGAGGCATTTTCTAGGAGTTCCCTTGTGGCTCAGCGATAATGAACACAACTAGTATCCATGAGGATGCAGGTTCAATTCCTGACCCCACTCAGTGGGTTAAGCATCCAGCGTTGCCGTGAGCTGTGGTGTAGGTTGCAGACGAGGCTCAGATGTGGTGTTTCTGTGGCTGCGGTGTAGGCCGGCAGCTGTAGCTCCGCTTCATCCCCTAGCCTGGGAACTTTCATATGCTGCAGGTGCATCATGGGAAAAAAATAAAGAAAAAAAAAGCCTTTTTCTGCATGAAGATGGAAAGGCTGGAGGAGAGGTAAGCTCAGATGCTCAGGCCTTTTTTCCTGCCACCTGGTTCTCCCTTCACCATCTGGAGCCGCAGCCCCTCCCCAATTCTGTGTTCGGCCCTGAGGCTGCCAGCTGGTGTTGGGGTCAGGACACTGGAGTCGGGTGGCAGAACAGCCAGAGCTGCTTGTTTATTCCCCTGCCTGGAACACAGTGGTCTCCTTGCTGGACCAGCTATCTCAGTGGAAACCTTTGCTGAGATTTATCGTCCTGTTCCTGCTGGCTGCAGACTGTGGGAAGGTAAAAAATGTCCTTTTTGAGGCAATAAAATAGAAAATGGAACCCAATTTCTCTCCAGGGTAAGAATCATTACATTTGACAATGGCTGTAAGGTGAGCTTGGCTGAGGGGTGGGCTTGGCTGCCGGAGGCCTGAGTGGAGAAGGTGGATGGGAGACCCCCTTGCAAGATGGAGCAGTTGTGCAGTCACCAAAGTGGCCCTGGAAGGACCCTGGGGACCAGGGAAGCCATCCATAGCCCCCTGATGCCCGGGGACGCTTGAGGTTCCCATCCCTCGAGACCCCATGTGGATTCAGTGTACGTTTATCAAGTGCTCAATTTAATTCAAGTGAATTGAGTGTCAAGGAGTTTGGATCTTACGCAGGGAGGGGCACCAAGAGACCAAGTTTTAAGAGTTTGTGTCTATGCCTTTTTTTTTTTTCTTTTTACGGCCGCATCTGTGGCAGATGGAAGTTCTCTGGCCAGGGACTGAATCGACCTACACCAGCAGCTGTGGCAACACCAGATCCTTTAACCCGGTGCACTGGGCTGGGGATCGATCCCATGGCTCCGAAGTGCCCTGAGCCGCTGCAGTCAGACTCTTAACCCACCCAGCCACATCGGGAACTCCCGTGTTTACACTTTTTGAGATGTAACATATAAAGGGCTCAAGTCTTTTTTTTTTTTTTTTTTTTTTGCCTCTTCTAGGGCCGCTTCTGCGGCATATGGAGGTTCCCAGGCTAGGGGTCTAATCAGAGCTGTAGCTGCTGGCCTACACCAAAGCCACAGCAACATGGGATCCGAGCCACGTCTGCAACCTACACCACAGCTCAGGGCAATGTCAGATCCTTAATCCACTGAGCAAGGCCAGGGATCGAACCTGCCACCACATGGTTCCTCATCGGATTCTTTAACCACTGCGCCACGATGGGAACTCCAAGGGCTCAAGTCTTAAGTATACCATTTAATAAATTTTTTTTCCCATGGGTGTAGTCATCACCCAGATCAAGATAGAGAATGGTACCTACACCATGGCTCACGGGCAACATCAGATCCTTAACCCACTGAGCCAGGACAGGGATCAAACCCGCATCCTCATGGATACTAGTAGGATTTGTTTCCACTGAGAACTCCTGGTTCCCTCTCTTTCTAAATGTCACATAATTGAAGACACACCGTAAACACTTTTGCGTTTTCCCTTCTTTCCCTCATCTAGAAGATTTATCCAAGAAAATTGACAGAATACTGTAAACCAGCTATAATGGAAAACATCAAAATCATTAAAAGAATAAAATGATGACTTAAAAAAAGGAGATTCATCCAAGTTGCACGTGGCAGTTCATTCTTTCTATAATCACTGTTTATTAGTCCATATTAGGAGCATATCACAGTGTATCCCTAATGACGGCGTTGATGGATTTCACGGTGGTTTCAGGTTTGGGGCTTTGACCAGGAAAGCAGCAGTGAACAGCTTTGTACATGACTTTCAGTGGATGTAAGGAAGGGAGTTTTTTTTTTTTTTTTTTTTTTTGTCTTTTCTAGGGCCGCTCCTGCGGCATATGGAGGTTCTCAGGCTAGGGGTCCAGTTGGAGCTGTAGCCACCGGCCACAGCAACTTGGGATCTGAGCTGCGTCTGCAACCTACACCACAGCTCATGGCAACACCGGATCTTTAACCCACTGAGCAAGGGCAGGGATCGAACCCACAACTTCATGGTTCCTAGTCGGATTCGTTAATCACTGCACCACGATGGGAACTCCTGGAAGGGTTTTGAGCAGAGGGGTTATATAATTATATTGGCTTTTTTCCCCTTTTGTCCTGTGTGATGGTTAATTTAATTTAATTTAATTTAATTTAATTTTTTATGGACGCACCTGTGGCATGTGGAAGTTCCCAGGCCAGAGATCAAATCTGAACCATAGCTGCAATGAGCACCACAGCTGCAGCAATGCCAGATCCTTAACCCACGGAGCTGGGCAGGGGATTGAACTGGCACTGCCACTAAGACCACATTGGATCCTGCTATCTTTTGGACTGGAATTATGCCATTAGCTCTCCTGGGTTCTCCGGCTTCCTGAATGCATATCTTGGGACTTCTCTCCTTCTCTCTCTTGCTCTTTCTTTCTTTTTTTTTCCTTTTCTTTTCTTTTTTTTTTTTTTTTGGCCTTGCCTGTGGCATGTGGAAGTTCCTGGGCCAGGGATCGAACCTGTGCCACAGCAGTGATCCAAGCTGCTGCTGTGACAATGCTAGATCTTAACCTGCTACATCACAAGAGAATTCCTCTTAGGATTTCTCAAGCCTCTTTAACCACGAGAGTCAATCCCTTTTCTTTTTTTTTCTTTGCTATTTCCTCTAAACTGTTTCTTATTTTTTTATTTCATGGCCACACCCATGACATGTGGAAGTTCCTAGGCCAGGGAATCTGAGCCACAGGTGCAAACTATGTTGCAGCTGCAGCAACACTGGATCCTTTAACTCACTGCACTGGATCAATCCTGCACCTCCACAGCGACCTGAGGTATGGCATTTGGATTCTGAACCCAATGCACCACGGCTTCCTAAACTGTTTTTTTTTTTTTTTTAATTGAAGTATAGTTGATTTACAACGTTGTGTTAGGAGTTCCTGTTGTGGCTCAGTGAATTAAGAACCTGATGTAGTGTCCGTGAGGATGTGGGTTCAATCCCTGTCCTCTCTTAGTGGGTTAAGGATCTTGTGTTGCCACAAGCTGTGGTAGGCAACAGATGAGGCTTGGATCTGGTGTTGCTGTGACTGTTGCATAGGCTGGCACCTGCAGCTCTGATTTTATCCCTAGCCTGGAAACTTCCATATGCTGCAGGTACAACCATTAAAAAAGAAAAAAAATGTTGTGTTAGTTTCAGGTGTATAGCAAGGTGAATATACATATTCTTTTCCAGATTCTTTTCCATTATGGGTTATTATAAGATATTGAAAGTTCCCTGTGCTACACAGTAGGTCCTTGTTATTTATCTATTTTATATATAGTAGTGTGTATCAGTCAGTCCGAAATTCCTATTTTATCTTTCCCTTGCCTTTCCCCTGTGGTAACCATAAGTTTTTCTGTCTGTGAGTCTGTTTCTGTTTTTTTGTTTTGTTTTGTTTTGTCTTTTTGCCTTTTCTAGGGCTGCTCCCGTGGCACATGGAGGTTCCCAGGCTAGGGGTCAAATTGGAGCTGCAGCTGCTGACCTACACCACAGCCACAGCAACTCGGGATCTAAGCCGCATCTGCGACCTACACCACAGCTCATGGCAACGCCAGATCCTTAATCCACTGAGCAAGGCCAGGGATTGAACCCACAATCTCATGGTTCCTAGTTGGATTCGTTAACCACTGAGCCACGATGGGAACTCCTGTTTCTGTTTTGTAAATAAATTCATTTGTATCCTTTTTTTTAGATCCCACATATAAGAGATATCATATGATATTTGTCTTTGACATTTCACTTAATATGATAATCTTTAGGTCCATCTATGATGCTGCAAATGGCATTATTTTATTCTTTTTTATGACAGTCAATTCCTTATAATCTCTCTCTCGATATATATGCTCTTTTTTGAGAGTACCCTAATATATCCCTCTAACTTTTTATTTTGAAAGATTTCTTTTTTTTTTCTCTTCTGGACACCTGGCAGCATATGGAGTTCCTGGGCCAGGGATCCGATCTGAGCCACAGGTGTGGCCCACACCGCGGCTATAGGAACGCCTGATCCTTTAACCCATCGTGCTTGGCTGGGGATCGAACCTGAGTCCTGGTCCTACAGTGACACAGCTGATCCCTTTGCACCACAGCAGGAACTCCAAAAGATTTCAAATTTATTAGGACGTTAAGACGGTAACACAGTCGTCGTAAATTGATTGTGTTATCGACGTTTGCTTCCTACGTCACCATCTTTGGAAGTGTCTTCCATCGCTGACTCTGGTCTTGGCCGTGCATCCTTCTTTGGCCAATGGGCCAGCAGTACACCTGATGTGAGCAGCAGCTGGGAAACGTGTGTTCCTTCTCCTCTTCCTCTCTTGGACTCCTGCCACTGCCACGAGGACACTCCTGGGCCAGTCTGCCTGCAGTCCATGAGGCTTGGGGAAGAGAGGGGCATTGTGCAAACCTTAGGCCAGCCAGGCTGCAGCCCACTCGCCAGCTGGGGACAGATTCCTGAGCATGCCCAGCCGGGGCTGCGGAATTGCCCCGTCAATGACCCAGGGGCTTGCAAGAAATCGTAAATAACTATTGCTTTAAGTTTGGGGATGGTTTGTGAACGCAGGCTGCAATGCAATAAACGTTTATTCTTTACCTAGATTTACTTATTATTAACAGTTTGCCATATTTGCTTTATTGTTCTTTTTAATACTTCCTTCCTGGAAACATGTGAAAGCTGCAGACCCCATGACCCTTTGTTTCTACCCACTTTAGCATCTGTTTTCTAAGAACAAGACCTCCTGCAGAACCATGCATCCATGATCACACCAAGGCACTAATAGTTTTCTAGTAACATCATCTAACATAGAGGCGTTCCCGTTGTGGCTCTGTGGGTTAAGAACTTGACACTGCGTGGATACAGGTTCGATCCTTGGCCTCGCTCAGTTGTTTAAGGATCTGGAGTTGCTGCAAGCTGCACTATAGGTCGAAGATGCGTCATGGATGCCGCATTGCTGTGGCTGTGGTGTAGGCCAGCAACTGCAGCTCCGATTTGATCCCCAGCCTGGGAACTCTTCCATACGCGGTGGGTATGGCCCGAAAAAGAAAAAAAAGTCATCTAACATAGAGCCCATAGTCAAATTTCCCCAATCACCCTGAAGTGTTCTTGGTAGCTACTCAATTTATTGTTTTACATCCAGGGTCCAATTAGATCATTCTAGCACACTGCCCGCTTCCCCAGTCCAGTCCCTGTATACAGATGTAGGTAGACGCGGCCCAGCATCCAGCCATGAGGATCGAGGCAGGGCAGCCATGCTGTCTAGGTTTGAATCCCTGCTTTCTCACTTCCCAGCTGCATGACTTTGGAAAGTGGCTTCACGTTCCCTGGCTTTGGGTGCCCCATCTGCAAAATGAGCCTGTTCCTACCATTCACTTCATAGGGTAACTGAAAGATCAAATAAATTACACACAGAGGGGGCTGATACGGAAAGTCACTGTGCATATGTTAGGGATTTTTGTCACATAGGCATTCATTCTTTCTTTCTAAAGACTTTTTTTTTTAAATTAAAGTGTAGTTGATTTGCAAGGTTCTGTCAATTTCAGCTGTACAGCAAAGTGACCGAGGCATACATAAATATATATATATATATATATATATATATATATATATATATATACACATTCTTTTTCTCATATTATCTTCCATCATGTTCTATCCCAAGTGACTGGATATAGTTCCCTGTGCTATACAGCAGGGTCTCATTGCTTATCCATTCTAAATGTAATAGTTTGCATCTACAAACCCCAAACTCCCCGTCCATCCCACTCCGTCCCCCTCCCCCTTGACAACCACCAATCACAGACATTCATTCTTAGTCTTTGGGACCATTGATCAGAGCATTTCTTGTCTGAGCACTAGTACTGTGGTTCCACCGTAGCTGGGAAGGAAGGCGGGGTTTAGATCCCTGCTCCAATAATCCCCACGCAGACTGAGGGCGGCTGCCTATTTGGAGAACAAGCACCCTGCTCCTCCTTTTACTGTTAACTTGCTGCATGACTTTGAGCAAGTCGCTTGCTTTCTGGTCCCCAATTTCCCTCCCCCTCCCTTCCTCCCTCCCTCCCTCCCCCTTTCTTTCCAATCAATTGATTGGAGGTTTTTTCCCCTCCTCATTGCATTTCCCCCTATTCATTTGGAAGTTACAATACATTGCCGTTTCTAGTCTTGTAATTACCGTAGACATTTTGCCACGTGGGTTTAGGTTATATTTGCCATCTGCAATTTCTGGCATCACCACCCTCCCACACAATTCCGGGACCTTAAAACAACTTTAACTGTCTGTGGCCCCGTAGTTTGATTCTCTCGTTTGTTTGTTTCAGCCCCACAAATGAACCATGTTAAGGCGTCCACGTTTGTTTAAATTTACCCCGATGTGTGTCATTTCTTTCTTGCCCACTATTCTTTCTTGCATCCCAGACCTTCCTGCTGGCCTCCGTTTCCCTGGCTGCTAAAGTTCATTCTTTAGAACTTCCCTTAGTGAGGGCCTTAGTTGTAAGCTCTGAAAGTTTTTGTTTGTCTGAAAAGTCTTCATTTTGTTCTCATTCTTGACAAATAGTGACAGAGCTTCTAGAATTCTCAGATGACACTTATCTTCTCTCAGCTTTTAGAAGGTGTTCCTCGATTGTTTTCTGGCTTCCGCAGTTTCTTTGAGAACCTGGCCATCAGCCTATTTGATGTTCCTTTTTTAGGTAATCTCTTTTATCTCTGGCTGCTTTTAAAGTATTCTCTTAGTCTGTGATATTCTGCGGTTTCCCTGCAGTGTGTTTGGGAGGAGATCTCTTTTTATTTAGCCTGCTGGGCTTCACAGAGCTGTCTGAATCTGAATCTGGGCATCTTTCACTGTTCTGGAAAACTCTTTTCTCCCTGAATTTGACTCTCCATTGCTCTCTCTAACATCTCCTTCTGGAACTCAGATTAGACACATCTTAAATCTTCTCATTTTATCCCCCTATGTTTCTTAATCTCTTAAAAAAATTTTTTTTTTCCCAGTTCTTTGTCTCTCTGCTGCCTTCTGGGAAAGGTAGTCTTATCTTTTTTCCAGTTCCCCAATTCTCTTTCCAGCTGTGTCTCATCTTCTGTTTTACCCACTCAAGTTTCTAATTTCAATTATGATGTATCTCATTCCTGAACATTTTATTTGATTCTTTTTTCAAATTAGCCTGGTAGTTTTTTCATAATCACATTTTTCTTGGTCATATTTTGATATTTCTTTCTCTATGTTAAACATACATACGTATTTATTTTATATTCTGTACCTGATAAGTCCTGCCTCTGCTGTCTTTGAAGGTCTGATTTGGAGTTGTTTGTGCTGACCCTTGCTCATAGTGGCCTGCTTCCTTGTCTGTTTTGACTTTTTAAAAAAACTCTGCACCCATATTTCTTAGAACTTCTTTTCTACAGGAATTCTTTGAATCTTGGGTTTAGAGGGCATTTGTTCAGAGAAGATTTGTGTATGTTTCTGCCAGGTGCTACTTCCAACGGTGGGTCAATTTTCCGTTTGTGGTTTTTCAGGCCACATGAGTAGAATGAATGCCAGTCCCCAGCTGAGATGGGGGAGGTGAGCTTGTGGGTAAGAAGTCTCATAGAGAGATTTGTTCTTCTTTGTTTTCCCCTTCCACCAGAGCCAGGACAAGCTTTACTTGGTTCGTGTTGGGAGGATCCCACTGCATGCAGAGGTGGCAAGGTTGAACTGCCATCTTGCTCAGGCTCAGACTTTTCTCCTGTCCCCCTAAAACCCTGTATCAATGGCCGGGCTTTGGGTTGACCAGATGTCCCCAGGAAAATGCTCACTGGCTTTTCTAGAACAGCATTTCTTGTCCTCTCTGAACTCTGAAGTTTTTCTGTACTTTCCAGCAATTCTACTCATGCATTAAAAATATTTCAAATATGGAGTTCCCATCATGGCTCAGCAGTAACGAACCTGACTTGTGTCCTGGAGGACTCGGATTTGATCCCTGTCAGTGGGTTAAGGATCCAGTGTTGCCGTGAGCTGTGGTGTAGGTCACAGACGCAACTCTGATCCTGCATAGTCGTGTCTGTGGCGTAGGCTGACAGCTGCAGCTCCAATTCGACCCCTTGCCTGGGAACCTCTCCATATGCTGTGGGTGCGGCCCTAAAAAGACACACATGCGCACATCAAATAATTCATCCAGTAATTTTAAATTCCCTGTATTGGGAAGATATCTTGAGATTACAAGTCAGCTATAGGGCCCAGTTTTATTTATTCTTCATTCATTCACTTATGCAACAAACATTTCCCTGAGCACCTACTAAGGGCCAAGTCCTGGGTTAGGCAAAGGGGATATGGAGATGAATAAGACACATTCCCTGCCCTTGGGAGCTGACCATGAGGACAAGCCCCTTGAAAAGGTGTTTGGAGAAATAATTGAAATTAGACAAATAACAAGTCCTGCCATTTGTTGAGCGCCTTGGCTGTCCAGGCTCTGTGCCAAGTACTCCGCATGGATTGTTTCAGTGACTGCTCTTGACAACTCCACAGGGGAGGCAGTATTACTAACCCACTGATGGGAAAACTGAGGCTCAGAGAGGTTAATTAACTTTCCTAAGGTCACAGAGTTGCAAGATAGTAGAGCCCACCCTTGGAAACCAGGCTGTCTGAATTAGGAACTGGGTCTTAATCTTGGGGGTAAGGGATGCTCCCCTACCTTTCTACCCTCCTGCCTTGAAGACACCCTCTTCCCTGAGCCGAGCCTCCTCCCTCCATCTCCTGGCCCATCGATGGCTTCCCAGCCCTGCAGCGAAATCTGGGCCAGGATCGTGCTGGGGCATGACTCCCTCCCAGGCAGTCCTTAGAAAGCCCTCCTTCCTGCCAAGAAGCGGCTCTATAAAAAGGATACGGTGAGGGCAGCCTCATTAATATTCTTCCCTTCTGTCATTTTGGCCGGGAGCAGGGAGGTACTGGGGGAGGAGAGCGGTGCACCTGGCAGGAGGAAGGGGCTGGTAGCTCATTTAGCCTAGCAGAGGGGTCGGGCCGGCTGGAGGGGTGGGGGACGTCCTCAGGAGGGGGTCCCCAAAGGATGGGGAGGGATGAAGGGTGGGGAAAAGGGGCACTCACCCCAGGAGGTCAGAAAGAGGACCCCCTCCCGGCTGGGGCTGACTCCTTTGTGCTTACAGAGGTGGGGTGAATAGTCTTTATGACCAGCCTGACCCCCCCACCACACACACCTCTGCACACCCCAAGAAAGTCCAGCTTCCTGAATCCTGTCATTGTTTCCAACACACTTAGCTAGGAGCTTGACTCCCAACTATGAATATCTGCTAATGTATCACGGTCATGGGCATCCAAATTTTTTAAAAAAATTACATGTATTATATATGAATATATGCTCACTGTGTGATTCAAATACTATCATCATAGGGAGAAAAAGTGTAATCCCTCCTTTATCCCAGCCCCTTCTCTTTCCTCCCACAAAGGTAACCACTGGTAGCTATGCGGACTGTCTCCTGCCAGATGGTTTTCTAGAATACACGAATTTGTTCTCTCTCTCTGTCACACACACACACACACACACACACCCTCCTTTGCTGAGGCATCCACAGATCTCGGAGGACCCCCCCCATTCATGCACGCCCCTCCCAGTTGCTAGATCGTGCTGCCTCCAAACCCTCCAAAGTACTGGGCTCAGCAGGGCCCCTGAGCAGGACAGTGGAAGCTGCCCCCTTCTTGCCAAGAGGAAGGGGATGGGGCAGGAGAGGCTGGAGAGGGGGCCCCAGGAGAGGGTCCCTGAAGGGGAAGGAGAGGAAGCAGAAGACCCAAGAGTGTCTTTTTGATGGAAAGTTCTTCCCTAAGATCTCCCCTCCTCCCCTCTCTCCCTCTGCCTCCTCCTTCTCATCAGCGCCCCCACCCTTCACCTCAACAGGGTCCCAGCCTCCCGTCGCCTGCTCTGATCCGGAACCCTGCACGGAGGTCTCGGCTTGCTCTGAAGGCTTGTCATGTCTGCTTTTAATGAAGTTTAATTATCTTCCAAGATTCAATGAATAATTATAAATCTTTTCAAGATGCAATCACACGGGTTCATGCTTCATTAACGGTGGAAAATCAATTGTAATTCGCGTAATTCCTCTCTTCTGGAGATCAGCCTGTTTGTACACGCTCCCCCTTCTCACCTCGCTTTGTCTCCCCCCAAGAAGTACATCAGATGCCTGGCTTTTTCCTTCAGAATTGATGACTCCTGGGGCGGGGGTGCAGACAGCAAGGCCCCAGGGAAGGAGGAGGAGGCGGGAGGAGAGGGAGGAAAACAAGAGTGATTCCAGCAGGACACAGACCTGGCCAGGTGTTTATAAGAGGCTGGGCGATGAAAGGGTCTCTTCTGGTCCATGAGAAACCTTGGGCCAGGCGGGCGGGGTGGGGGGGGCGGTGGTGTCACAGGCCCTTGCGGAAGGAAATCTGATAAAAGCGATGGTTCTGGGTGTCAGGTCCTGAGAGCCTTCCCGTGGCCACGCTGGCCTCCTGGGAGCCCCCGATTACTCAGACAAGGTATGACCAGGCGGCTTCTTCATCACTCGGTGCCTGCCTTTGTCTCTGAGACGTCCAGGGGCTCAGCTGGAAGCTGGGTGCCCTCTGAAGCTTGTCTCTGAGAGAAGCTATAACTGGATATTGTCCAGACAGCAGAGCGCCCTGGTCCAGCACAGGTCTCATCTCGGAGACATCTGTGGCCAACAGCTTCTCCGACTGGCACAGCGTCCCTGCAGCCAAGACCCGCATCCTGCCCTTGAAATGGGCAAAGTGCCTGGGCTCACACAGTGGTGGGGGGGTGCTATCTGCCCCCCACCCCGTCCTATCCTTTGGGGGCTGCAAGGACTCAGGGTAGTCCCCACGGAATCCCCCCAGACCTGGAGGGAGCCACCTGGAGGGAGCCGAGGGCAGCCTTTACGCAGTGATCTGGACTTTTCAACATGGAGAGAGGGCGAGGGCCCCATGACCCCCAGCTGCTGGCCCATGTCCCCCCCCTGAGCTGTGGTCGGATGCCTCTGAGCAGCGCTGTTAGCAGAACTCTCTGAAATGATGGAAATATTCTGTTTCACACCATCCAAGACAGTAGCCACCGGCCATATGGGGCTACTTAAATTTAAATGAATTAAAATCAGAGAAAATTGTAACAGTTCAGTTCCTCAGCTGCCTCAGCCCCATTTCGAGCACTCAACTGCCACATGCGGTGAGTGGCGGGCATCCTGGACAACGTGGACGGAGAATATCCATGGTCGCAGAGAGCCTGCTGGCCCGGGCAAGGCTCAGTCCTCACTCATGCTGGCACCCCATCAATATCACAAGCAGCCCCTGGATTTTGCGTTAAACACCTCTCGTTTGGCCCTGTGTTGGGCTCCTATGGTTGCTGTAACAAATTACCACAAACTTAGTGTTTTTCTGTTTTCTTTTTACATCCACACCTGAAGCATATGGAAGTTCAGAGGCTAGGGGTTGAATCGGAGCTGCAGCTTTGGCCTACACCACAGCCACAGCAACGCCAGATTCGAGCCCCCTCTGTGACGTGTACCACAGCTCATGGCAATGCTGGATCCTTAACCCACTGAGCGAGGCCAGGGACTGAACCTGCATCCTCATGGATACTAGTTGGGTTCTTAACCCACTGAGGCACAACGGGAAGTCCAACTTTGTAGTTTTAAATGGTACAAATTTCTTATAGTTCTGGGGGTCACAAGTCCGATGTGCATCTCTCTGGGCTCAAATCAAGGTGTTGCCACAGCTGTGTACTTTTCTGGAGGCTCAGGGGTGGTGGGGAATCTGCTTTCTTGCCTTTTCCACCTTTTAGAGGCCGCCTGCCTTCCTCAGTGTTACTCTCCTTCCATCTTCTGAGTCTACGACACACATGTCTCAGCACTGCTAGGAAAGGTTCTTTCCTTTTTTTTTTTTTTTTTTTTTTTTTTTAGGGCCGCACCCGCAGCACATGGAAGTTCCCAGGCTAAGGGTTGAATTGGAGCTGTAGCCACTGGCTTTGGCCACAGCCACAGCAACGTCAGATCTGAGCCTCGTCTGCGACCTACACCACAGCTCCTGACAACACCAGATCCTTAACCCACTGAGTGAGGCCAGGGATTGAACCTGTGTCCTCATGGATACTAGTCAGATTCATTTCCACTGAGCCACGACGGGAACTCCACCTTTTTTTTTTTTTTTAAAGACTTGTGATTGGATTGGGCCCACCCAGGCAGCGCAAGATCAGTCCCCCTCGGAAGGGTCTACATTAATCACATCTATAAAGACCCCTTTTCCACATAAGGTAACAGGTGCACAGGCTCTGGGAATGAGGACATGGACAGCTTTTGGGGACCATCATTACGCCCATCTCAGGTCCCAAACTTTCCTTTCCAGACAGAAACTCTGAGAGCCAGAAAGGAGAGGGCACTTCTCCAAGGCGAGGCAGGGTGTTGTGGGGATGGCAGTGTCTGCCCAGGCCTGGTCTCCAGAGCATGTGCCCACCCCCAGGTCATGAGCTCCGACAGCTCACAGCTGTGTCCCTCACAAGGCACTGCCCTTGGCCACAGGGAACTGCCTCTGTCAAGGTTACACACCCTGCAAGTGACTTTTTTTTTTTTT
The DNA here is from genome assembly GCF_054392235.1 of Sus scrofa. Classification (NCBI taxonomy): domain Eukaryota; kingdom Metazoa; phylum Chordata; class Mammalia; order Artiodactyla; family Suidae; genus Sus; species Sus scrofa. The sequence continues at coordinate 76,063,129 of NC_139388.1, forward strand.
TTTTCCTCTTTAAGGCCGTACCTGCAGCATATGGAAGTTCCTGGGCTAGGATTGAATCGGAGCTGCAGCTGCTGGCCTACACCACAGCCACAGCAATGCCAAGATCCACAATCCACTGAGCGAGGCCAGGGATCGAACCCACATCTTCATGGACACTATGTCAGGTTCTTAAACCCCTAACCACAGTGGGAACTCCCCTTGCCAGTGCCTTTCTGATGTAGAGATGCAGAAGTGCATCCCCTTGCCAGCATCTGGGACCACTCTGCAGCGTGACCTCCAGGTCCGGAACCCCAGCCCACATGTCAGCTGTACCTGTATCACGGGTCTGCTTCTCCTTCTGGCCTGTCCTGCCGTCCTCACTGCCTGGCAGGGGCATCTCCTGAGACATTGCAATGGTCCTTGGGAAAAAGCCCAGCTTGGTCCATCACACCCTTGATGATCTGGTCCATGATGACCCCTCAGCTCAGCAATTCACATGTGCCGCCCCCCACCCCCAAGCTCGAGCATGGTCATCTTTCAGTTTCCCAAATATCCCAGACATTTTCTGCCTCTAAGCCTTTGCTCAGGCTAATCTTGTGGCTTGGAATGCCCTTTATCTTCTGGCCAGCTCCTCTTTCCTCTTAAGGAGTCAGCTCAAAAGTCACCTCTTCCTAGAAACCTTCTGGGACCTCCCTCCCCAGCCAGTCTCCTCCCTTGGGCTCCCATGGCTCCCTGGACCCAGTCTTCTGTAGCTCTAACCCAGGTCTGCAGAAGGCCCTGCATCTTCAGACACAGCGTTTTGCCCAGTGTGGGTGCTCCTTAACTGTTTGTTGACTGACTGTGTGACCTTTGCGGGTCCTGTAAGGTGTATACTGTTATTCCCATTTACAGAGGAGGAAAATGAGGTTGAGAGGGAGTGAGACATGGGATGTGACTTGTTTCTCCAAGAAATGATGTCCTGGCCGTTTCCCACACTCCGACAGGTCAGGCCTCAGGGTGGGACTGCTGACAGATGCTTGGATATTGGAGTTAGATGAACAGGAGCTGCAGTTCCTGCCTCATGAATGACTCTTCTTCCACGCATATGTTTCTGGTAATCAAGTGGCACAATGTTAGCCCCCAGCTCAACTCCAAGTGAAATGTGAATCGAATTGGCTTTCTTAGGCTTAGTGGGCAGGGCCCGGCCATGCTCAGGCTCCCCTCCCAGGAGGCCAGGCCTTGTCTCCCAGACCTAGGAGACTCAAGACTGCAGGGCGTGCCCAGTGCCCTGGGGGGTGTGGGGGGACTGGATGGGGCTTGGGAGATGTGAAATAACCCACCCAGGCTCACCCAGTGGTTGGGCGTAAGGTCCTAACTCCACGCTGAGGATTAATGGGCAGGGGCAGGGGTGCAGAGAGGACAGGGACCCCCATTTGCTGCTGAGCTGGGCAGAGGTGGGGCCATGGGACCTCTGGTGCCTGAGGTGGGGCCATGGGACCTCTGGTGCCACCCCATCCTGTACAGGCAGCTGAGACCCCACGTGCCTCCACGGGCCTTAGAGTCTGGGATTCTCTCCAAACCCACCCCACTAGCCAGCCTGCACCCCTGCAGCCTCTTCATTTTTTTTTTTCTTTTCTTTTTAGGGCCATACCCTTAGCATATGGCGGTTCCCAGGCTAGGGGTGGAATCGGAGCTGCAGTCACCAGCCTACATCACAGCCACAGCAACGCGGGATCCAAGCTGCTTCTGTGACGTACACCACTGCTTGTGGCGACCCCAGATCCTTAACCCCCTGAGCGAGGCCAGGGATCAAACCCGCAACCTCATGGATGCTAGTCAGGTTCTTAACCCACTGAACCACAGTGGGAACTCCCCCTCCTTACTTTGGGAAGGGAAGCGATATGAACCACCTTGCAGGGAGGTTGGAAGGAGAACATGGGATGATCCTGTGACACCCCATGCAGAGCTGGAGCTTGACGAGCAGATGCCATACTTTGATAAGGATCGTTTCCCACATTTATCAAGTGCTTACAGGTGTCAGGTGTCAGGCCATGTTCTGTCTTGCCTCCATTATTTCATTTTATCCTTAGAAGGATACAGGGAAGTAAGTGCTATTACACCCATTTTACAGATGAGAATCCTGGAGTACAGGGCAATTAAGTAATTTACCCAAGGTCCCATGGTAGAGGGTGGTAGAGCCAGGGTTACAGCCCAGGTTGTCTGCCTACACAGTCTGTGTTGTAATCATCACTAAGCTACACTGTCTCTGACCACGCATCCTCCCTCTGCTCCCCCACCCCCCAAAGTCCCTGCTTCCCCTCTTACTCCCTAAGACCCGTCAGGCCGAAGCTGTCTTCTCAGGTTTGTTAACTGTCCCCTGGGAAATATGTGTAGCTCTCCCTACTTCTGGAGTCTGATGAGCTGGCCCCATGAGCTTGGTGGTGGCTCACGTGGTCTGAATAGCAGTTATTTGATTGGCAGAACCTAGTTTGTTCCCAGAACCTTAGCTGCAAGGGAGTCTGAAAGAAACACTTTAGCTTGTATGGGTTCTACAGTTCAGAAACCCAACTAGAAGGAAGTGGAATTTTGTTTTGGGTTCATCTCACGCAAAAGAACAAAGGATTTCTTCTCACTCCTGTTCCTTGGCTCTCTCTGTCCCTGCCTCCCTCCCGCTCTTGGACTGTGACGTGAAATGTTGCACTTCCAGAGTTCAGTCCTGGCTGGTTCCACCTCTTCTTGTCTGTGTGATATTGAACAAGTCACTCAACCTCTCAGATCTCATTATACATGTCTGTGAAATGGCAATAATAGTACCCTCCTGGAAGATGTCGTCATGGGGGTTAAATGAGATGATGTAGTGCAAAGCACCCCCATCGGAGCCAGCCCAGAGCCTGCACACGTGGGTACCGCCTGGGTTAACTGGAGAGGGCTTTGGGCTGTTGCTGGGGAGGAATTATTTCATGGTTTCCAAAGGGGTAGCTGTGGACTGCTTGAATTCTCCCAAGCCCCTTACTCTGGGTGGACTCATAGGGCAAAGGACAGTGACAGAGTCTGTGATGGTTTTTGGAGGGTGAGGGTCAGAACTCTCTGGAACTGCTGGCAGTGTGGGTCCCTGAATCAGCTAGGTCCCTGGAGGGGAGGAAGGTGGTTCTGGCTGGTTTAGCAGGTACTAAAACAGACAAATTCAATCACATCCGTCTGCTCAGGTGTATGCTGAGAAACCAACAGAATCACATGGTCCTTCCTCTCTACCTGTACCAAGCCTTCCTGCCTTCAAGGTTCACCTATGGGGGTGCCTCCTACAGGAAGCCCTCCTTGATTGTCTAAGCTTATTTCAGGTTTGTGGTATCTTTTTTCCCCCCATTACCTAGCAGCACAGTCTGCTTGGTATGCTGTTCAGTTGTGAGTACACATGAGCAAAGCATCCCTAACAACCATCAAAGTACCAGCCCCTGTGAATAATTTGCTTAATAAAAAAAAGATGAAATTGACTGGTCATGTTATTTCTCTAATGAGGTCACTGTCACTCATTCCATGTGCTTCCTTGAGGGAAAGAGAGCAGAGACTTTGTATCTGGGAACAGCACAGCCCCCAGGGCTGTCCCGTTACTGTGACAGCCTGCGGGTCACAAACGGTCAGGGCAATTATGAGTGATTGTGGGGTGTGTGCATTGGCATTTTATAGCCACATCCATTTCCTGGTACAGGCTGGGTTTTATTAAACTCTGGATGAGCTCGGATGGGGGGAATTATTGGACTGCTTCTAATGAGGATAGTTAACCCCTCGGGAGCACTTTCCCGCATCCCAGCTGCCACGTTCAGAACTCTACCTGCACGATTATCCTCTTAATCCTCCCACAAGCCTATAAAGGAGGTTCTATTATTCTCCTCATTTTAGGAAGGAAAATGGAAGCTCAGAGAAGTTGAGAAACTTGCTCAAGGTCACCCAGCGGGGTGGTGGAATGTGGATTTGGACCTAGGTTTACCTGAGTCCAGAGCTTGCTTTTTAAAAATTCTTGCAAGTTGGAGTTCCCGTGGTGGCTCAGCGCGTTAAGAACCTGACATAGTGTCTGTGAGGACACAGGTTCAATCCCTGGCCTTGCTCAGTGGGTTAAGGATCAGTGTGTTAAGGCATTGCTGTGAGCTGTGATGCAGGTCATAGACATGACTTGGATCCCACGTTGCTGTCACACTGTGGTGTAGGCCGACAGCTGCAGCTCTGATTCAACCCCTAACCTGGGGAATGCCTTAGGGGTAGCCCTAAAAAGCCAAAAAAAAAAAAAGGGATATTCTTGTAAGATGTACATTGAGCCCCTTTCTTTCCATTCATTCATCCATCGAGTGAAAGCTGACCTATGGCCAGCTTTCCCTAGGGTTCCCTGTGTCCCCGGGGGGAAGGTCGTTATCCACCCAGTGCTCCAGTGTCCCATCGTCTCCCTACACAAGGACAGCGGCTCCAGTGATTCTTTCCTCCCTCCTTCTCGGGCAGCATCGATTTCCCCTCCCTACCGGGTCATTCCCAGCACCGCAAAGCAAGCTATTAGTTTCCCCATCTTAAGAAAAGAATCTTTTCCACCCCATGCTTTTTCTCTTCCCTGTCTCCCCATTTCTCTCTCCTTTTATAGCAAATCTCCTTGAAAGAGTGATCTTGCTGTCTTCACTTATTTTCCTCCAGTGCCTCTTGAATTCGCCCCATCAGGCGCTCATCCTCATCACTCCATCACCAGTGCCTCCTCACTGCTAAATTCAACAGTCCTTTCTTTTTTTTTTTTTTCTGAGCCACAGCAGTGGCACTGCCAGGTCCTTAACCACTAGGCCACCAGGGAACTCCTCAATGGTCCATTCTTATTTCTCTTTGTACTTGTCCTATCTGCTGCCTTTGACCCCAGCCTTGAATCTGTTCCCTTGGCTTCCAGGACACCTTCTCTTCCAGCGCCCCTCTTATGTACCCCTGGTTGCTCCCTCTCTGCCTCTTTTGCAGGTCCCTCCTCATCAGCCTGACCCAGCACGCAGTCTTCAGACCTCTCTATTTACACACCCCCTAGACATTTTTATCCGAGCTCCTAGCACCAAAGGCCACGTCAATGCCGGTGATGCTCAAATGTCTATTTCCAGCCCCGATGTGTCGTCGGAACTCCAGACGTGGATATCCAGCTGCCCACGGGACACCTCCGCTTGGATGCTGAAAGACACCTCACACGGGACATCCCCCAAAATGAGCTTCTGATCTTTTCCCCAAACCTATTCCACCTCCTCCCTCCCCATCCCAAGGGTGTTAACTGCATCCTTTCTCACCATCTCCCGCCACCTTCCCATCCGATGGGATTTAGAGTCAAGGGAAGGTACTAAATGCATGGCCCAGGACCCACAGCACTCATGCTGAGTATAACACAGAATGAACTAAATTAGCTCCAGTTTTCTTACCTGACTTTTAAGCACACCTCTCAGCTCGACTCTTTACACCCACAGCTGGTGGACTTCCTTCTGCTTGGGAGGGGCTGAGAGAGGAGAGCCTGGCCCAGCAGCCTTGGAAAGGTGAGGCTGAGAGCTTGGAAACCCAAGTGGGTCTGCAAACATTTTTAAAGCACCTGCTATGTGCCGAGCACGGGCAGGGTGCTGAGGACACAGTGGTACACAAGGCATGGCTCCCCTTCTCCCATACTCACTGCAGGCAGGAACAGAGCTGGGAGCTGAGAAGGCCATTAAGACCCACCAGGCCTAGTCCTGTTCCCATGGTCTCTTCCTGCCCCTCTTGACTCAAACTCTTCCTGCATTTCAAATCCCACCTCCTCAGGAAGCCCTCCTTGACTGCCAAGCTCACATCTCTCTTTCCTGGCATTTTCACACATGGCTGGACAACGCAACAGAGATGAGGAGGCTCCTGGAGGGTGGGGGCCAGGTCACTTTTCCCCTTTATCCCTGGAAGCAACAGCTCTCGGTCTCTGATTTCAACAAATTGGAGAATCAAAGAATATTCTAGAAGGAGGGAAAAACTGAAGGTCAGAGAGGGGCGGTAAATTCCTGAGGTCACACAGCGAGTTAGTGGCAGAACTGGGTCTTTTTTTTTTTTTTTTTTTTTTTGTCTTTTAGGGCTGTATGGGTGGCATATGGAGATTCCCAGGCTAGGGGTTGAATCGGAGCTGTAGCCACCAGCCAATGCCAGAGCCACAGCCACGCCAGATCCGAGCCTTTTCTGTGACCTACACCACAGCTCACGGCAATGTCAGATCCTTAACCCACTGAGCGAGGCCAGAGATCGAACCCGCGTCCTCATGGATGCTACTCGGGTTTGTTAACCACTGAGCCACAACGGGAACTCCCGAACTGGGTCTAAAATGCTTCTCTCTAGAGTCCTTTCCGCTCATTTTGGGAATACCCAAATTTCTTGTGCACTTTTATTTGTCAGGACCTTACTGAGCACTAAGGCACATGGGCTCATCTAGCCTGTCACCAGCTCTTCAACAAAAGTATGAAGATGATCATACTTCCCCACTTACAAACGCCCTCCCTGAGGCCTGGAGGAGCCTCAGAACTGACTTTCATGTCCTTCAGTCGGTCAGTGATGGATCCACATTCCAGCCCAGCAGAATCTCCCTTGAACCACACTCTTCACCCTGACCTCGTAGCATGGATTCAAAGCTTGTCGGGGCGGGGAGCCAGGGGAGTTACCGCTGTGATGAAGTATGTAAATGATCCGGCTTGTCTCTGTGGAGGCATTGGTTCCAACCCCAGCCCTGCGCAAGGGGTTAAGGATCCAGTGTCGCTGCAGCTCCTTGGTCTCTATCCCCTGCCCTGGAACTTCCATATGCTGCAGGGGTGCAGGGAAAAAAAAGAAGAAACTGCCAGAATTTGTCAGAGGGGGATCTGAGTAGGCTTCGGGGGCTGTGACACCCCGAAATTGCATGTGTGTGCATTTTTCAGGAGAGAGGATCTATAGTTTTTATCAGATTCTCAAAAGGGTCTAACCCTCCTCCCCACCAAACGAAGGCTCATTGGTTTTTGATTTTTTGTTTTGGCTGCCCCTACAAGCATGCGAAAGTTCCTGGGCCAGGGCTCGAACCCAAGCTACAGCAGTGACCCCAGATCCTTAACCCGATGCACCACCAGGGAACTCCTCAGGCTCACGGTTCTGTGTGAGATTAGTTGGATGGTTACTCATGAGGATGGGGCTGGAGGTGAGCTTAGTGAAATAGGGAGATACGAGAGAGAGAGTGTGTGTGTGTGTGTGAGAGAGAGAGAGAGAGAGAGAGAGAGAGAGAGAGTTGGGATGGAGGTAGGGGGTCAGGCGCCTGCTCTCCATTTTCTTGTCCTGCCTCCTGGCGTTCCCTGTGTCCTCCCAGGCCAGCAGCCGGTGCACACCGCAGGGCCCGGCCAGGCACAGGCATGTGCTCCCACATGCAGTGGCTGTACTCAGCGCCCGTTTCCACGTCGTGTTTCATTGCTCTTCTGCCCATCAGCCAGGCCTCCCCAGAGCCCGATCTCCACGGTTGTTTTATGGAAGGTGTCAGCTCCCCGCTCCACTCTCTGGCCTGATGTAGTTATTAGAAAAAGCTACAAGAGGAGACAAAACACCAGGCGAGAAGGCGGGGCCTAGGCTCCCGAGGCAGCTGCCGAGAACATGTAATCCCCTCATTCCTCGTGTCACCGACAAAACCGCTCCGCTCTTGCCATCACTTCCTATTTAGAACTGCATAATAATTAGGATGTGTATTTGGAAACAATTAAAAATAAGCTGCCAGCATGTGGCTAATTTTACTCAGGCCTGATGATAATATTAATCTGGAGCAAGGGGGGCAGTTGGGGGTGGAGCCCGAATATATCACCAGGACCCAGGTGGCTCCTGGCTTGGCTGCAGGTCTTTATCCCAGGGCCCCCGGCTTCGCACTGGCCCGGGTCCCAGGCCTGGTGGAGGTAGGGATGGCTCGGGCCGGCAGCTGGGGACCCTGGTGGCCAGTAGGCAGGGTAGGCTGTTCAGGAGGACCACCTTTCCATGCGGGTCCTCAGGCCCAAGGCCCTCATGATTCCCCACGAGCTGAGTTCCATGGATGCCCTCCATGTGCCCTTGGCCAGCTCCCCTGCTTTTGATTTCCCCGTGGTTCCTGCTGCCCTGGTGCATTTCTGTCCTAGAACATCATACACATATGCATTGTGCTTTGCCAACCACCGAGGTCCCAAGTTCAAGCCCTGACTCTGCCTTCAATCGCCCGCATGACCTTGGCTGAGTTCCTTCCCATCCCTGTGCGTCAGCTGCTCCAGACACAAGAGGATCTTGGCTTGGACCCCAGTCACTGCTGGTTCAAATTTGAGCTCTGCCCCTCACCAGCTCGATGATTTTGAGCAAGCCTCAGTCTCTTCAACTGCCAAATGGGGAGAACAGGACCTACCTTCTACAGGTCTTCTGAGGATGAAACAAGACACCCACGAAAAGTGCTTGGCAGGGAGCCTGGCTCACAGTGAATGTTGAATTAACATCAGATGCCATCATTATGCGCCCCCTCCGATAGAAGTTTGGCCATTTGTGAGTCTTTCACACAAATGACTTTGCACTTTGCTGTCCCTGCTGTGTCCAGGGTACTGAGCTCTGAGAGGGTAGGGCCCGGGTTCCCGGGGGGCATTTTGCGTCCCCCACAAGCACATACCCCTGTGCTCCACCCTTAACACACAACTCGTGTTTACCAAGTGTGTGTCTGGTAAACGCTGTGGCCTCCTAAACTTCTCTCTCCTTCCAACCTTCCTCCCTTCATCTGAGTCCATAAAACAGGCATCGTTCCCAGCTCCCTGCTGCTCAGAGCCCTCCTCTCATTCCCATTTCACAGCAGATGCTGGAGTCCTTACTGTGGTTTCCATGCTTGTTTCCTGCGGCTATAGGGACACATCATCACAAACACAGTGGTGGCTTGAAACAACAGAAGTGGATTCTCTCACAGGTCTGGAGCCCAGAGGTCCAAGGTCAAGGTATTGGCAGGACCACAGTCTCCATAGGGTGAACCTCTCCAGGCCTCTTCCAGCTCCCGGGGGCTGCTGGCATTCCTGGCTACAGCTGCATCTCTCTCCCCATCTACACATCGCCTTCTCCTCTGTCTGGGTCCTCTCTGACTCTGTCTCTCTGCCTGTCTTGTTTCTTATTTTAAAAAAAAATTTTTTTTGGCCATGCCTGTGGCATGCAGAAGTTCCCAGGCCAGAGACTGCACCTGAGCCACTGCAGTGACAACACCGAGTCCTTAACTGTGAGCCTACCAGGGAACTCCTTTGCCTGTCTTGTAGAAGGTCATTTGTTACTGGATTTAGGGCCCATCAGATAATCCAGGATGGCCTCCTCATCTCAAGATCCTTTGTTTAATGATATGCAAAGGCTTTTTTTACAAATAAGGTCACTGTCTGGGGATTGGGATGGGGCCATATTTCGGGGGTGGGGGGCCACCATTGAGCCCATTAAAACCTAATGGTGATTTTCCCCTCCCTCCTCCCCCTGCCCCTCCCCTGGCTTGCTCACTCTGGCCTCACGGCCTGGGTGCCATTCCTGAAACGCTCCCACCTCGGGGTAACCTCTGCCTTCCAACATCCTCATAGCCCACGCCCTCCTTCCTCTGCAGTCTTTGCTCGGATGTCCCCTCTCACCAGGGACCCTTCCTTCCCTGCCACCCTATTCCAGCCCTATTGCAACTCCTGCTCTCTCCCCTGTTTTATTTTTTCCCAGAGCACTTATTGCCTTTAACAAATATCATTTCACCTGTTTATCGTGTCTCTCCTCCCAGGAGAATGAACCTCCCCGAGGGCAGGGACTCTGTCTGCTTTGTTGACATATCCCAGTATCTAAAATAGTACCAAATACACAGCGGGTGCTCAAAAGCCATTTATGGGTAAACTATTCCTTTTAGCATGGATAGCCAACAAGGTCCTACTGTACAGCAAAGGGAACTATAGCCCATCTCCTGGGACAGACCATGATGGAAAAGAATATTAAAAAAAAAGAATGCCTATGTGTGGATGACTGAGTCACTTTGCTGTACAGCAGAAATTGGCACAACATTGTGAATCAACTAGGCATTAATTTTAAAAAAGCCATGTGTGGGATAAACAAAGTACAGAGTTCCCTGGTGGCCTAGGAGGTTAAGGATCTGGTATTGTCACTGATGTAGCTCGGGTTGCTACTGTGGCAGGGTTTTGATCCCTGGCCCAGGAAATTCTACAGGCGGGTGAGGCCAAAAAAAAAAGTGTGAGGCGCTGGGCTGGGCTGGGACCACCAGGGGGACAGGATGAGCATGCACCCCACACACACACTGCACCCCACCTCCAACCCCGCCCTCTGCCCTTGGAACTCACCATCAGGGGAGGGGCGGCCTCTCCCCCACGTTTGCCCTGCTCCCCTCTTCCTGCGACAAGGGGCCAAGGGTACAGAGAAGGGTTCTCATTTTAGCAGGAGTGTTGGGGGCGCCTCCTCTTGCCCAGCCCTGACACTGCAGCTGGGTCCTCACTGGTGATGAGATGAGACCCAGCAGGGCAGCTGGCCGGCTTTGCTCACCTCTGCGTCCTTGTGGCAGCACCTCATAGGATGTCAACAGAGTCTTGCTGAGTGAATGACTGGCTCGTCTCTGCCCTGATCTGAGACACTACAATGGGACTGATCAAGAGGAGGGTTGGGGGAGTTCCCATTGTGGCTCGGGGGGTGACAAACCTGACTAGTATCCATGAGGACTCAGGTTCGATCCCCGGCCTCCCTAGGTGGGTTAAGGATCCGTGTTGTCACAAGCTGTGGTGTGGGTCATAGACGCAGCTCGGATCTGGCGTTGCTGTGGTTGCGGTGTAGGCCTGGGAACTTCCATATGCAGTGGGTGCGGCCCTAAAAAGGGGGGGGCAGTGAGTATCAACCTGGAATGCAAGTCCTGGCCTGTAAGAGCAGTGTGCCCAGAGGGAGGTGTCTGGGGCCCATGGCAAGTCCTGGGCATAGGATGGGGGGGGGTGGGTTGCAGATGGGAACTCCTGTCTGGTGATGTGTTGCAGCAGCAAATCCCCCTGAGAACCAGCTGATGTTCCCCCAGGCGTGGAGCTGGCCGTTGACCAGCCCAGGTCCTCAGGCTTTGCTGACCCCTGGGCTAGGGAGGTGGCCATCTATGTCGCGCTGGCTGGCATGTACCACCCCAGCCAGGAGGCCTTCCGCTGGCGGCTTTGAAACTGGTCTGCTCTGGCAGGATGCTCCACTAATGACTGCCGGGCTTCCAGGTCACAAGCAGCAGGCCCAAGGGCATGTCATCCACTACGGGCCCACGCTGTCACCCAGGAACACACAAATCACCACGTCACCTGTCATCCCTTCCACCACCTGCGGCTGCCGCCTGCTCCTTCTCCCCAGGGATCTTCTCCTGCAGCTCGCACAGGCAGGTGTTGGGAGCCTGTTTCTGTCCCCCTAGGGAGCAGAGAGCAGACGGCTGGGTCTGTGCGACGATGCTCCCTGCGGCTGCCCGTAGAGGACACTTCCTCCATTCCCCTCCCTGCCAGGCCCACATCTCACAGTGATGCCTGAGGCAGCCCCATCCACCAGAAGCTCGGGGCTTAGAGGTCCAGAGCCAGACCGCATGCCACAGCATGGGGAGCAGCCGGGCAGGGGATCCCGGCTTGCCTCCCAAACACCTGCAGGCTCGGCATCTGTCTCACACACAGAGTCGCCTGGCTTCCTCGCCGCAGGGGGTCTTCCTCTCGGTTGGCGGTTGGCGGGTAGGCACTTGGACATCACAGGCAGCCCTCCTGCCACCCTCGCCTGTCAAAGGTCCTGCCCTCGAAGGGGGCCTGGCTCTGTGTTGCCCACAGGCAGGATGTGAAGCCTCCCAGCCGCCGCAGCCTGGCAGGTTCCTCAAAGGCAGTCATTGTCGGGAGAAATTTGCCAGCAGAGTGAAATAAAGAGCCTTGAAGGTATAAAGAGTTGGAGCTGCCGATAAGAAGCTGTTTTATATAGGCTTTCATTCCCCAGATCAGAATGAGAACACAGAGTTTTGGTTTTTTTTCATCTGAGCCAAAGCCTTTCCAGCCCCAAGAAGTCCCATTTGGGTGCAAGAGAGATGGATGGTGAGGCCAGCAGCGGCTGGGGGACCCTGGCTATCCAAGGCCCCCAAGGTGGCCCGGGGTTCTCCAGGTCCCCTCAGACCCATCCTCCTATCCCCCTGCTGTCCCAGCTGTACCCCTCCTGTGTCCACCCTCTCCGGTCAGCTCCAGAACCAGGGGGTGTGGGACCAAGCCCGGAGACCCTGCTCCCGCTGCCCCCAGCAGGACCCGAGGGAGGGGAGGAGAACTCACTACTGTGGTTCTCTCCCTTCTCCACCTTGAGGTCTCCCTCCTTTGATACAATTGGGCTTAAATGACACATATTCATGGCAGAGCATTGAGAAAAAAGATGAGCACGAAGAGAAAAATTAAAGTAGCCTATGTGTCCTATCACTGCTGTGTAGTGTGGCTTTCGGGTCCTTTCTCCTTTTTCTTTCTTTCTTTTTTTTTGGGGGGGGGGGCTCTTAGGACCACACCTTTGGCATATGGAAGTTTCCAGGCTAGGGGTCAAATCGGAGCTACATCTGCCGGCCTATACCACAGCCACAGCAACGCAGGATCTGAGCTGTGTCTGTGTGACCTACACCACAGCTCACAGCTATGCCGGATCCTTAACCTCCTGAGTGAGGCCAGGGATCGAACCTGTGTCCTCATGGATCCTTGTCGGGTTTGTTACCGCTCAGCCACGATGGGAACTCCCCTTTCTCCTTCTGGGTTTACAAATAGGGGCTCCTCCTTTGTGAGCTGTTTTGTCCCCACCCCTGCTCCTCCTGACTGGCAGTGTATCATCAACTCACCCTGTGAAGCCTCCTGATTCAATGTCCATCTGGTCCACAGGATCCCATGGATGCTGGCTATGCTTTCCCACTTGGCGGTGGAGAATATTCCATGTGATGAGAAGCAACTGTGAGTCCCGCCAACCCACAAACGTGAATTCGTCCTTAATGAGTCAAGACAGCCCCTTTAGACCCTTGAAAATGGTCTTGTGTAGACAGGCAAAATGCATTGGTTATTTAATCTGCAGGCAGTCTGTGAACACAAGTGTGTGGCCCCTTAGGGTCCATGGCTGGCTTGGGTTGGGAGGAGTCAGTGAGAGGGCCCAGTGGTGAGTGTTGGCATCAGAGAGGGTTGGGTTGGAACCTACGACATGTCCTACACCTAGACTGGGTCCCCTGGAGATGTCATTTGCGATTTGCTGTATTTGCTTCCGAATCCCCTCTCCCCTTAGTGCCACATCCTTAGGTTAAGGTGGTGGCTCTGGACCACCCCTCCCCCACCCTCCCCACCCCTTGAATGAATGGGGGCAGGTAACCCATTAACCCCTTGAAATCCACCCCTTAGACATCAGTGGAGATGAGTTGCTTAATTAGAAGGCTGGATTTCTAGGAGGTGGCACACAGGAAACGCCAGGTTGATGAGCGAGAGAGCTGGAAAGGGTATGGGGCACCGGGGACCCAGAAGGTTGCCTGGGCTGGGACTCAGGGAGACACCACAGTGGGGGCAGCAGGAGAAGTAATTGAAGTGAAGAGAGAAGGCTCTCCAGGTAGAAACAGCCAGACATGGAGATGTAAAGACACTAAGGTCCAGCCTTCTTCAGTATTTGACCAGAACCCACAAGAATACAGAATCGTAGGGCCAGGCTCACCAGTATCAACCGTTTCCTAGAGAGAGAAACAAAAACACCTCTTTCTTGCATGACCCCAAGAGGAAATTGCCCAGCTGGCACTGAAGGATCTTTCCAAACCAAATCAGACCTTGTCACTCCCTTCCAATGGCCTCTACTACTCTTAGACACATAAACTCCTGACAGCAGTCAACAAAACCCCATGAGATCTGCTCCTGCTGCCTCTTCCTCTTCCTCTTCCTTCTCCTCCCCTAGGTCCAGCCCCAGACCCTCCCTGTGTTCCTCCAACACACCATCTCCATCCTGCCTCAGGGCCTTTGAACTGGCTGTGCCCTCAATCAGGGATGGTCTTGCCCCAGCCCTTTGCAGGACCACCTCCTTTCTGTTATTCAGATTCCTCCTGACACGTCACCCCCTCAGAGAAGCCTGCCCTGATCACCGAAGGTGCAGTGGCCGGCAGTCCCTCTTTCTCCCATCACTTTACTTTAATCGTCAGCACCTCTTTTCACCACCTGAGACAGTCTTGCTTTTTAGCTTGTATCTTTACCATCCATCTCTCTCCCTATGATGGGAACCGCTAGGACTATGGCCTCCCTGAAACGATGCCTGGCATCCAGTCCACGCGCAATGAACACGTGTTTACTGAATGAACAAGGATGGGACTCTTTCCCCAGGTGAGGCAATCCTGAGGAAATCCTGCTTTTGGGGAAGCTTCTGTTTGTCAGAACCGACCAGAGATGGCAGGAAAAGGTTTCATGTACCAGGGCCTTGATTGGTTGTGACTGTCTGGAGCACTGGGTCGAGAAAAAGTTTGAGGCCACATTTGCCCTCTGTGAGACACACAGAGAGAGAGAGAGAGAGAGAGAGAGAGAGAGAGAGAGAGAGAGCGCCACAGTTGATTAGTAATGTCTGCCATGGTTTAGTGGTAGAACTATTGGTATGTGTGCCACATCTGGATTAGACTAGAAGCCCCCTTGAAAGGAGGTAGGGCCTCCTTATTCCCTTTGCAGCCCCCCAACGCCTGGCACACACTAGGTGCTTGGCCATGACTGATGCTGGCTGGCCTGAAGAAATAGGAGAAAACATCTAAGCCAGTGGTTTTCAATTTTTTTTTTTTAAACCTGCAGTGTTCTTTCTTCAAAGGACATCCTACCTGAAGCCTGTTATACATTAGCAGGCAAGAGCAGAGCCACTCTGGCTGGAGCTGGGTTTGGGGGCTCAGAGCCCCACCTGCCTGCACCCCCACCACCAGAGGCAGCCCTGAGACAGCTTTCGAGGACACAGTGGTTCCCCAGAACCCAGCCTGAGACTCCCCGATGAAAAAGACCAGAGAGAGGGAGCGACTTACTCAAGGTAACACAGCAACTGAGAACTGAGAATGGAATACCCACCCCAGGGACTCCAAGTTCAGCGCTCTTTCTGCCGCATCTCCAAGGGCCTCCTAAGAGTTGGGTGCCCTCAGCTCTGGGCCGGCCTTGAGGCCGGGAAAAGGCATTCCCCACCTTTTAGACACCTGAGCGGCATCCCAACCCCGACCCCGCGAGAGGAGCAGCACCCCTGGTGGCCTCAGCTCCCAGCCGCTGGCTTCTGCTTTGTTTATCCTGCCTTTGGAGCCCTGGGGCGCGGTGTCGGAAAACAGCTCCCTCTCCCTGACTGTGCTTTATTAATTAAAGCATTTCCCCTCTTTGGTAGCAGCTGCTTCGAAAGAGCTCAGCGAATGTTTAATTCATCGGCTCAGATCTTGTCCCCCCAACTCCCCCCAACACCTCCTTCCTTCAAAGTGCTTTCCCGGGAAAGCCTCCCGGCACGGGGGCTGTTTCGAGCGGAGCAGAGCCGCAGCCAACAGCGCCGTGTGCTCCGCTGGCTGAAGGTGATTTGTTATTCAGCTCGGGAAATCTGGGAGGAGTGATCGAGGCTGGGTGCAAGCCCAGGTCCTCCTCCCTGAGATGGTTGAAAAGGCCACGATTTGTCCAATGACTGCAGGAGTATTAAATGATCATCATCCTTGGCTGTTTAGAGGCAAAAAATGAGGGTATTGATCACCCAGTGATGCTGACTGGAGACTGTGGTTCCTCCAGGTGTAAGGGGGGGTGGGGGTGGGTGGGGTGCTGGCCTGAGGCTGTCTCTGGTGGGGGGGACTTGGGAAGCAGCATTTGGGGGACCCCCACCCTCTTCACAGTCAGTAGAAGAGCAGAACCCTGTCGGCCAGGGCTCCCCTCCAGCAGGACCACAGGGGACCCACAAGGGCGGTGATCTTAGGTGGGAGCTTCCAGCTCACCTGCTCTCTCCGGTCCCCAAAGGTGGGCTTGTCTGCTCCATCTGCACACACACTGGAGCCCCCACCCCCACCCCCACCCCGATTTCCTCAGCTTGGTGGTTGATGTAAATGAACCCTCTCAAGATGGGGGGAAGTAAACCCCTTTTCCTCCTGCCTGGAGGAGATATGTGTGGCCTGCTTCAGCCCTCTCCTCCTTTGTCCCCTCCATGAGCCCCTGAGGTCATGCTGGCCCCCATACCCTATCCCTCCCCCGGGGTGTGCCCTCCACCCCCTGGTTCTGTCCAGTTTCTCTTTCTCTTCCACCCAGGGAAGCACAGAATGTGGGAACATCATAACACCCATCACATTTATAACAGGAAGCAGAAGCTGTGCAAACTTGGGAGCTTTAGGGGATCAGGAACAGACAACCGTGGTCCCACCCTCACCAAGGACAGGGACGCAGCAGAGGCCTCCACCCTGGGAATGGGACCCACTGCATGGGGGGGCTGGCCCCTGGCCCCATGGTCTGCACATGGGCTCCCCAGTCAGCACGTTTGATCCACCCATGGGCTGGGTAGTCCGCCCAGCAGATAGCCCTGCAGGTGGGCCTGCCACTTTTGAAACTCTGGGAATATTTATTAGACATCTTAGAAACAGGAACTCACTGAACCCTTGGCACACCTAGGTGCTCTGTCGGCTAGATGCCTTAGCTTGCTGAATCCTCGCCCAGCGTTGGGAGGTGGGTGCCCTTTCATGGATGAGTAAGACTAGGGCAGCTTGGGAACATATAATTGCTCAGACCTGCTCAGCATTAGGAGGTAAATCTGGGTGGGCACCGGGCCTGTCTGACCCCCATGCCCCCACCGCTAACAGGGACTGCTCCATCAGGCGAGGTCGGGTGGCTAGGCATCCGCTCCGGCCAAACAGGGTGGGACCCAGGCTTGTCATTCCTGGGCAGTGCTAGGCCACGTTTAAGAGCAGAGCTTTGGGAGTTCCCGCTGTGGCTCGGCGGGTTTGATCCCTGGCCTCACTCAGTGGGTTAAGTATCTGGCGTTGCTGTAAGCTATGGCATAGGTGGCAGATTCAGCTTGGATCTGGCGTTGCTGTGGCTGTGGTTGGTGCAGGCCGGCAGCTGCAGCTCTGATCTGACCCCACTGTAAGGGCACTTCTTTTCCTGTCTGTAAGATGGAGACCCGCTTCTTTGTCTTGGGGAACAGGTAGATCAGCCAAGTGAGGCCTCCCTGCCCTGGATGGCCCTTGGGCAGGAGGGGACGGCAGGGAGGGAGGGGAAGGAAGGGACGAAGCAGAGGAAGAGGAGAAGAAGGGGCACGAGGAAGGAGGAGGAGAAGGCAGGAGGAGGGAGCCCCATCGCAGGGTCAGAGTGTCGTTCAGCCCCCCTCAGCCAGGGGATCCCCCATGGCTCCCTCCCAGTGGGGCCCTGCCAGAGTCTCAAAGAGGTGGTTATTTTGGGTGGCAGTGTGATTGGGAGCTTGAAAAGCAGGAAATTGAGTGGTGATTAAGGTTGTAATAAGTTGACAACATCAAATATCATTACCCCTAGAACATGCAAATGATGCCATCTTTAGCCGGGATTTGCCACGCAAATACCAATTAGCAGAGAAAGTATTTGCCTTGATAGGGGGAGGCTGGGTCTCCTTCCAGAGGCTCTTCCCACCCCCGCAGAGGGTAAACAAACAGGAGAGGGGGCTGTGGCAGTGGGGGGAGGGGGTTGGTGCTTGAATGTCACCAGCAGAGGAGAGGGGACCTGCAGGGTGAAAAGCTGCCAGAAACTCTGGCCTAGACCTCCTGTCACAGGATCTGCCTTCTTCAGTGGCCTCAGGGGCTGCTAGAAACTTCTTGAACCAGCCCATGGGGTAGCTGCTCTCTGACCCACGTACGCCCCGGCTGGGGGCTGTGTTGTCTTTGCAGCCTGGGCATCAAAAACTCATACTCTGCAGCTGGAGCCCACAGCTGAGGATGCCCTGCAGTGGAGGGTATGCAGGGAGCCCTAAAGGGTGGTTTTGAGGCTGTGGGCCCAGAGCCCCGGCTCTCCTGTGTCCTAGGGATTGGCCTCTGAAGGGTCCCAGGCAGATGGTAGAGAGTCACCAGATAGGAACCTCTGGCATTTCCTTCTCTGGGCCAGATATTTACTCCCTGCCGCCGGTACAGCTGGTACCACAGAGGTACCATCACTCATACTGAGAGGTCCATCACATAGTGTCTGCCCTCAAAGAACGTCTGGTCTCATTTGACAGGTGGTAGTAACTGCTGCCAGAGACAGCAGACAGTAAGGCTGAGGGAAGTGGCACTAGCTAAAACCTCCTAGGCTGTCTGCAGAGATGAGCTTGCTTTCTGCTGTGGTGGCAGAAGATGGCACAGAATTGAAGGAGGAGGAAGAGAAGGGGGGGAGGGAAGAATGGCAAAGCCAAGATGTGGAGGTTGGAAAAAGCATCCTCTGCTCGAGAATCAGTGCATCTGCCACATCCTTCTCATCTAAACACCCAACTGTCCAGCCCTAATCCACCCACTCAACCCATCAAAGCCACACCCAACCCATCACCAGCCACCTCTCCACAAATCACTCATCCCACCAAACTAACCAACTCATTCAACCCATTAACCTGCCCAGCCCTCAAGCCATCAATCCATCACCCAACCTCCCAACCCATAGCTCAATCCTCTTCACTATCATGGACCCACTTACCCACCTACTACCCAACCCACCAGCCTAGGTGAAGACCATCAACTCTGGAGCAGATGGGCAGGGTTCTGGAAATGAGGGTGACGGTTATATGTGGGTTGTCGTGAGGAGTCGATGTCACCTTGAGCTAAGATACATCAAAGGCTTGGCCCAGTGTCCAGATTTAACAAGTGCTCTGTACATGGTGGCACTTAATATTCAGGATGATGTGATTTATTCCAAAGCCAGTAGAGGAATATTGGGGTTGAGCTGAGCTGGAGAAGGTGTAAACCGCAAGGAGATTTAAGCGGGGACAGAGGGGGCAGACCCCAGAGCTGGGTGCCCAGTAGACCGTTTGCCCAGACCCAGAATCTGGTAGAGGGGGCCGGATGGGTGCTTGGTGGGGGAGAGGGGGCTCCACCATTGCACCCCTCCAACCTGCCTCAGGGGAGGACCCATTTAGGAAGCTAGGCATCGCAGAGTGTGTCAGCAGCGAACACGTTCTTATTCTCCACCCTCAAGTCTGAAACTTTTGCTCGCAAGCACAGCCCCACAAGCTGGTCCAGGTAGAGCAGCGGAGAGCCGGCCATAGATCTGTAGATCTTGTTGCCCTCTGGAGCCCCCACCTGACCCAACCCCTCATCCACCCTCCATCCCACCAGGCTCCTGCAGAGGGACAGGAAGGCTTTCTGCCTCCTACATCCATCCAGAAGCTACCAACAGCTTCCATACAGCCACTTCCAGAATGCCTGTGATCGTCTAAATCCAGGTTGGATTCATTCACCAAATCCCTTACACGCATGCGGCTTTTCTCTGATGTCTAACGGAGGTCGCTTCCCCAGCTCCTTGGCACATCCTGGAGCCACTCAGGGCACAGGAGGTGGATGAATTCGAGAGAAGCTTCTCAGGCAGGAACGGGGCAGCCTTGGCCACCCCTCACCCAGCACTTCTGCACTGGGCGCAGCCGGGCAGTACGGGGTCCGAGCTGCCCAGCCCACAGCGCCTGGGCGGGTCTGGGCTGAACCGATGGGTTACTAGCCCCTGGCCGCCGGCTAGCGGAGCTATTACAAGGCACACTGCAATTTCATGCCCTGTTTCCTCCTTCCATGGTCTGCAATTTCTGCTCTATTTGTCCAAGATGAACGGAGATGAAGGGAAATGAATTATAGTCTCTCCCCCGCACCCCCCCACGCCCTCCCCTCTTTTCCTCCTGAGGGTCCCTCTGCCAGCCCCTCGCCTCCCTGCCATCACCTCTGTCCATTTTCTCTTCCAATCACGCTGTCTTAGGCTCTGCCTCCCACATCCCTGCTCTGTTAAAATCTGTGACTCTAGCCCGCTCTTAGCCACTCACATGTGCAAACAGTCATTGAGCACCAGCTATATACCAGGGAAAGCGCCTTGTGCCATTTGTCTGGCTCCCACTCATTCTTCGCTCTCTGCCATCCTGCCTGGGCATGGAGGACCCCCAAAAATCTCCAGGAACCCCCCACCCCCAGAGTAATGACTAACTCTGGTGCCACATCCCTATTTTAGCTCAGGTGGTTAGGGGTGGACATCTGGCCTTAGAGTACCCTTTAAATGTCAGAGTCATTGCCAGCCAAATGTCAGGGTCACATCCACTGTTAACCCCCAACTGGGGACTAAGTCTGACCCCAACTGCAGCCTCACAGGGCCTTGGAATAGACATGTCCTAGGATAGGCCCATCCCAGCCCCTCTTCTCTGAGAGATGCACTGTTACCTGATAGTTAATCTGTGTCATGTGCCACCCAGCAGCCTGGAGGGGAGGGCCCAGACCCAGGGTGTGGATGCCGGTCGAGGCTGGGCCCCAGAGGTTTGGAGCTGGGACCTGAGCGATGGTGCTCCATCTCTGATGGGCAGATGCTTGCATTGGATGTGGGGTGGTCTTGGCGGCCACATCGGAGAGCAGAAGAACCACGTGGGTCTGCAGAGAGTCACCCAAGATCTGGTCCTGCAAGCTGATGGCGGGCCAGGAGAACATGAGACAGAGAAAAGAAACCGAGGGGGAGAGAGGGACAACAGGAAAGAGAGGGAGGCCCGGGAGCAGAGAGAGAAAGAGACACGCACAGAAGAAAAAAGACAGGAGCAAAGACAGACAGAGACATAGAGACTGAAAAACAGACAGCAATGAAGGACAGAGAAAGCAACAAAGTTGGTATGTACATACAGAGAAAGACACAGGGCAGCCCCTCGAATCCTCCGCTCAGCCTCCATCCCTAGCACTCCTGCCCTTGGGTACCACGAGGCACTTTTCAGACTACACAATGCATTCCGCCTTTTGCACAGATCAGCATGAGTGTGTGCCTTGATGGGAACGTGATTCCTTGGGGCTTGTACAGGGAATGAAGCCCAGCTCCTGTTCCCGGGGCCCCTCGGCTGCTGTCCCCCTGTCCTGCGGCCCCACCTGCCCCAGCCGCGCTTCCTCACGCCCCACCTCCACCCTCACCCGGCCTCAGCCTTCTCTTCTCCCTCCACAGGGATTCTGAGGTTCCTGCAGCACTTTTATTCCTCCAAGTTCATTTGACCCGGTCCTGTCCAACATTTACTGAGTATCTGTGTGGTGCAGGATATGCTGGGCCTGGGGCTTAATTTATTCCTTCCATCATCCCTGTGATGCTGGCATCATTCTTCTCATTTGCAGAGGCGGAAAGCCGGTTCAGGAAGGTTATGTAACTTGCCCAAGCTCCAACAGCTGGGAAGAGGAGAAGTCGGGTTTGTTTCTCTTTCTTACTCCAAGTCCAGAGCTTTTCTGCATTGTACTCAAATTAAGCCCCTACTATAGATAGTGCACCATGCTGGACACCATAGGGTCCCCCCCACCATCACACAGAGTGGCCACCCGCCCCCATCTGAGCTACCTCACCGCAGCTGCCTCAGCCCTGGGCCCTGGGTAGGGTGGGAGGCATGGAGCCCAGCAGGAGCATCTACCTAGCCAGAAGTTCAGAAGGACACAGGACCTGTCCAAGGTACCCAGCGGCTGCCCCATCCAGCGACCATAGCTCCTGGCTCTCACTGCGGGCTGGAGGGAAGAAGGGTTTGGGGATAATCATGGGGTTGGCCACCCAGAAGCTGAGTAACCCATGAAAATGTCCAGCACAACCAAGACTTTCCCACCCACTCTCATGGCTACGTCTGGTGCCGAGGCTTAATATCTGGAACAAGTGTGTTTTGCTAAAACGTGAAACGTTGGGTCGTCCCCCGCAAAGAGGTCTCTCTGTGGGCAGGAGAGGGGAGGGCGGGAGCGACCCTTACCCAGGCAACTCCTTCTCCTAGATCAAGAGTTGCCCTCTTCTGGGCTGTTGGTGCCTCGATCTTAGTTCTGCAATTCCAACCCTCTCCATCCTTACGCATTCCAAATTCTAAGCCAGGAGCTGCAAACTCAATGCCTACAGGGCTCAGACATGTAAAGCAAATGGGCATGGCACTATAGGGAGTGGTGGGGACTGTAGTTAACAGGAAACGAATGCCTATCTCCAGGGGACCGTCATCACTCAGCCCGGCCTGCGGGGTTGTGGTCCAGCCCTGCCACGTTCATCTGTCATTCAAGATGAATTATACATCTGGGTTATTCTTTTCATTTAAACATGGTGCAGCCCAACCTTTTCAAAGGCTGTCAATTTGCAACGATTATGCTAAATGCCCTGAGTTCTAAATGCTCCAGAACTCTCCAGAATGCCGAACTTACCCCCGTGCACACTGACAACCAGGATGGATGGATCCCATTTTCTGGGTAGAAACTGTTTCCAAACCGCCGCCTTCGACAGCAGGGGTAGTAATTACACTCTGACATTAATATTTAAACCACAAACAGAGTTGGCGTGCTAATACCATCCCTGAAGGCTTTGGACTTGTTTAAGTTTTATCCTTGTGAGACCTAATTATTGTCAGCAATGAATCCTGTAAGACTCTGCAGGATTAGGGCCTGGGAAGAGGAGCTAGGCAGACCCCTGGGGCCTGTGGCTTATGGGGCAGAAGTGTATGGGGGGTGGTGCGAGGGCCGGGCTTGATGTCCACTGGTTATGTGGGCCATCGGAGAGGCCTAGGAGGGGGCCGGTGGCCCCTTGTGTCCTCCTGACTACCCTTATCTAGGGAGCTTGCTCGTGATCTTTCCCCATGAGGACTGGCCATCTAGGCCCACCCTCTGGGACCTCACCACAACCTCTGACCTTTGTGACCTCCTGGCCCAACTGCCACATGCCTAAGGTCGGTCACTCAGCCTTGCTAGACGTAGCTTCCCCCTCTGCAAAACGGGATCCTGTCTGGCATGGGGCTTAATGGAGAGAAACTATAAAGACAGAGGCTGGCAGGAGTTCCCACCGTGGCTCAGTGGAAACAAATCCGACTAGGAACCATGAGGTTGCAGATTCAATCCCTGGCCTCGCTCAGTGGGTGAAGGATCCCGTGTTGCTGTGAGCTGTGGTGTGGGTCGCAGACGCGGCTCAGATCTGGCATTGCTGTGGCTCCGGAGTAGGCTGGCAGCTGCAGCTCCTATTCGACCCCTAGCCTGGGAGCCTCCATCTGCCCTGGGTGTGGCCCTAAAAATCAAAACAAAACAAAACCAAAAAGACAAAGATAGATGCAGCGAGGGCTGGACGGGTGGCAGCTGCTAATCTTGTTTTATTGCTCGTGGTCTTTCCCTAGGGCCCCACATGCTCTGCTGGGGCCGCTTGACAGGGAGCAGAGCGAATCCACTGGGGCCCTTCCCCTGTTGCTCCCTGGGCTCCATCAGAGCACAGGATCCCCTGGCCCAGGCCCGACCCCACAGCTTCCCCCCCCACGTGGCCCTGGTGGCCCCTCCAGGACTTCCTGCTCCCAGCTTGCCCCAGACAAAAGCAGGTTGTGGACTTTATCAGTTTCCTGGGGGAAAGAAAGGCCCGAGATAAAAACCCTTGGATGTATGTGCTCAAGGAACGAATGTGGCTGTCACTCAGTTGAGGCAAGGGAAGAGGAGGCCCTGCTGGCCGCAGGTGGTGGAAGCTGAGAAACCCCGGGGATGGACTGGAGACGGGGCTGGGCCTCCTTCTGCCCTGTTTTCTAGCTCACAGGCAAGAGTCAGGTCTTCCAGAGGCTTCCATGTCAGCAAGGAGGACAGTAGATGGTGAGTCACCACTTGCTCCTCTTAAAGCCGTGGGGAAGTGACAGGAGACCCGGGAGCTGCTGGGTCTGGCTCAGTCCCTTAGCCCCTCCTGCCCTTCCCCGAAAGGTGGCACTTCTATGCTCTCAAAGCATCCTCCACCATGGGCGAAGGCACCTCTGTGGAGGGGGGTTAGAGGCATCTCTCAGGATCAAAAATGCACAAATGCTTTGATCTAGCAGTTTTAGGGCCAGAAATTCACCCTACAGTGAGATTCCCTATGTGTCCCCAGAGCGGCATGCCAGCGGGACTTGGAAACCTCGCCACGGCCAAAAATAGGGGCTGGTTGGACAAATGGTGGCTCAGCCATGTAACATCAAAGTGAAGTTCAAGAAGCAGTGAGGCAAAAAAACAAAACAAAACAAACAAACAAACAAACAAAAAAAACGAGGTGGTAAAGGAGTTCCTATCATGGCTCAGTGGTAATGAACCTGACTAGTATCGATGAGGATGAGGGTTGGCTCCCTGGCCTCACTCAGGGGGTTAAGGATTTGGTGTTGCTGTGAGCAGTGGTGTAGGTTGCAGACGTGGCTCAGATCCCGAGTTGCTGTGGCTGTGGTGTAGGCCGGTGGCTGGAGGTCCAATTCGACCTCTAGCCTGGGAACCTCCATATGCTGCAAGTGCGGCCCTAAAAAGCAAAACAAAACAAAAAAAAGGTTGAAAAGGTACTTTTTTTGTTTATTATTTACAGTGATTAAAAAAGGAAGGAAAAAAGAAGGGAAATAGGGATAGAGCTTACTTTTCACTGTCTATACTCTTTTGCATTGCTCGACTTTTTTTTTTTTTTTTTGTCTTTTGTCTACTTAGGGCTGCACCCTCGGCATATGGAGGTTCCCAGGCTAGGGGTTGCATTGGAGCTGTAGCTGCTGGGCTACACCACAACCACAGCAACATGGGATCTGAGTTGCGTGTGAGACCTACCCCACAGCTCACGGCAATGCCAGATCCTTAACCCTCTGAGCGAGGCCAGGGATCGAACCCTTGTCCTCATGAATACTAGTTGGGTTCGTTAACCACTGAGCCATGGTGGGAACACCTGCTTGACTTTTTAAACATCACACATGTATTATAAAATTTATTATCCGCACTCCAAAAAAGTTATGCCACAGAGATTCCTCTTCTGGTTGCACCCCAGGGCTTTGGGGTGGAGGTAAGTGTTAGAGCAATGGGTTGGTGACAAGACTAACAGTCCCAGCTCATGTAACACTTGCTGTGTGACCTGGGGGAGACCAGGGGAGTCTCTGGTCCTCTCCAGGCCTCATCTGTGTAAAGAGGAGGATGGATCCAGGCAGCGTGGCGGGCAGAGCATCTTGGGCAGG
The DNA here is from genome assembly GCF_054392235.1 of Sus scrofa. NCBI lineage: Eukaryota > Metazoa > Chordata > Mammalia > Artiodactyla > Suidae > Sus > Sus scrofa. The sequence goes on from NC_139388.1 coordinate 76,088,155, forward strand.
GCTGGATGAGCAGCCTTGTGCATTGAGATGCTCAAAGGAGGAGGAGCCAGACTCAGCCACCTGCGGCAGCGCCCCCAGTGTTTCATCATAGTGAGGTAGCTGCTGCCTTCCATCTGAGAGCCCTCCAGCTAAGTGCCAAGCCCCACCTGTCCCCCACTCCCCCAACAGAGGAATCAAGGCTCTCGTCTTCCAACCTCCATTTCTAGTCTTCCAGTGGCTTCTCAGGGCAGGGCAAGGCCACCACCAGTGCACACAGCACTTTTGGGTGAAATAGAAACAGGTGCCCTTTCCATGGACCAAGAGCTGCTGGAACATGAGTTTACCTCTCTGTACAGGTGGGGCCACTCCAGCCCAGGGGGTCGGGCCGTCTGTCCTGGGTGGCCCGGTTCCGTGGCAAGATTGAATAAGGTCTGTGTCTGTGCTCTCATCCCCCATCCCTCACCCCCCAGGCCAGGTGGCCTCCAGGCCACCAGGACCAGACTCTGCTGAACAGTGATTGGGTGGGGGATGGGGACGGAGTCTTGGCACTTCCCCCAGGAGAGGTCGTGACCTTGGGCTTGGCCCGAGGAGGGGAAGGAGGCCGGAGGGGGAGAAATGTGGAGGAGGGAGGGGGAAGAAAGTAGAGGAGGGAGGAGAGATGGAGGTGCTGAGGGAATGCCCACCGAGGTGCTGAGGGGCCAGCTCTGGGGCCTGGCTGCCAATCCCCAGAGCTGCTCCAAAGTCCCTGCACCTGCTGGGCATTTTTCCTCCTCTGTAAACTCAGCACCTCAGTGGGGCTTTGACTCACCTGAGTGGATCAAACTAGACACTGTGGGCAGGAAACTGATCAAAAGATGGCTCCACCCATTGTAAAGGGCCCAGAGACTCAAAGCAGAGGCTGTGAGTAGAGAGAGGGCAGCGGGTGGAGGGGGCTCTTCTCCCCCGACCCCAAGCTCTCTGGCCTTACAGGTAGCCCTTACACCCAGACCCACCATCCCCAGACAGCCAATCATTCTGGCCGAGCCTGAGGATGCAGTCCGCTGTCACTGGTAACACTTGAGTTAGTTCCTAATCCTCCAGGCTCAGGAGGCTGTTGAGATGAGCCTGCCTTTCCTGAGCAGTCAGGGGAAGAATCAAGAAAGGAGCAGACTGGGGAGGTCAGCGCAGGTGACATGGGACACTGGGAGGGGCTCAGCTCCAGTTTGGTCACTTGGGCAAGTCCCTTCCCATCTCTACTGTCCTGGGCCTCTGCTGAGGGCACCCTCTGCTCCATCCAACCTGGCCACACACCCAGCCTGAGGCTGCATACAGCAGGCCCCCTGCTCGACTAGCTCACGGCTGCAACCCCTGCGCCCGGCTCTCCGTGGGGTCCCAATCCACCTTTGCCTCCTGTGGTCTCTTTCCTTCCCATCTCCCCATCCCAACTCTTGCTTCCCACCTGAAGCAGACTCCAGGATCCTTGAACATCCCTGTGTGGTCCGTGCAGAGGGTGAAGTGCCAGCGCTTTGCAGGACTCCATCGTTGGCTGGCAACTCCAGACTACCGGGTGGTGTGAGTCGTGCAGCCGGACAGTGGCAGCAGGAGGACCAGGCGACCTTACCCGGAGCATCCCCGGCTGTGAAGCTTTAATTTATTTAATCAATTCCAGCCCCCAGGCTGGGGAAGGAAAACTGCAGGATATTAAATCTGTCGCTCGCGCCAATCTGTCACAGGGATGTGGGGCGCATTGATTTCCCTCCGCCCGCCTTTATTAACTGCCTCCTCCTGGGGCCGCTGGCTCCACCAGGCTCAGCCTGGACCCTGCCCAGGAGCGGGGAACAGATTGCAGGTGGGAAGGAGGGGGCACAGGGACCTTTCGGGGGACAATTTTAACAAGAAAATGTTTAGAATTGGGAGGCAGGGTCCTTGAAGAGCATTTATCATCCAAATACTTCAGTTTATGGATAAGAAAACAGAATCTCCAAAGCAGGGGGGCAGTTGCCTCAAATAGTACAGCCAGTTGGGGGCAGGACTGGAACCGGAGTCCAAGAGTCCTGATGCCCGGGTCAGGGTTCTTTTTATTCATTGAATCAACATATTTTTCTTGGGTGACTGTTAAGTGGTGACAGTATTGACTGTTCAGCAGGCACTGTATTGGGTTCCTATTATTGCTGTAACAGATCACTACAGCTCAGTGGCTTAAAACAATACAGATTTATTACCCTGCAGTTCTGGAGGTCAGAAGTCTGAAATGGGGAGTTCTCACCGTGGCTCAGCAGGTTAAGAACCCATTGAGTATCCATGAGGATGTGGGTTCGATCCCTGGCCTCATTCAGTGTGTTAAGGATCTGGCGTTGCCGTGAGCTGCAGTGTAGGTTTCAGATGTAGCTCGGATTCCTCATTGCTGTGGCTGTGGCATGGGCTGGCAGCTGCAGCTCCGATGCAACCCTTAGCCAGGTGCAGCCTTAAAAAAAAAAAAAGAAAAAAGGTTTGAAATGGGCCTCATGAGCTAAAGTCAAGGTGGTGGCTGGGCTGTGTTCCTGGAGGCTCTAGGGGAAAGTCCATCTTTGGGCCTTTTCCAGCTTCTCAAGTCTCCCTGCATTCCTTGGCTTGTAGTCTCCTTGCACCTTCAGAGCCAGCCATGGTGGGTTGAATCTTGCTCACACTGCATCACCTTGACTTTGACTCTCCTGCCTCCCTCCTTCTAATGCTCCTTGGAATTATTTTGGACCCACCTGGATAATCCAGCTTCATCTCTGCATCTCAAGGTCAGTTGATGAGCATTTCATTTTATCTGCAAATTTGACCCCCTCTTGCCACATAAGGTACCACATCCACAGGTTCTGTGAGCTTAGACCGTAGACAGCTTTGGAGGCTTTTATTCTGCCCACAACAGGCACATCCTCATAGACCATGCACCGGGCTGAGCATTTACATCCAGCCCCCACTTCATTCTTATGACAATTTGATGAAACCATGGCTAGTTTGTCCTCATTTTACAGAGGACAGAGCCTCAGGAGGTCAAGATTTGTTAAGCCACACAGCTGGTTGGTGGTGGTGCTGCAATTCAGACCTGGGTCCAGTTGAGCCCAAAGGCCCCTGTTCTGCTGCTGGTCGGGGTGGGGGGTTGCAATATGCCACCACCTAGGGAGGGGTAGCTTGGGACCACCTGTTGTGGGTCCAGGCAAGGAAGGCAAGACCCTGCAAGAACCTGTCACTTGCCGTGGCCCACAGAGCCGGGTGAAGAAGCCACACTTTGAAAGAGTGGGGACGTGAACATCCCCCCAGACTTTGGGAGGCACTTTCTGTTCTAAATAATTGAGTGTCCTGCCTGCCTCCCTCTCCCCAGCCCACTCTCTCTCATATGATTTATTTGCTCATAAAATTGAAGGCCTTCTTCTCTGGTACCATTTTCTATTTAGCTTAGACAAATATTTAGCATCCAGACCTGACTGTAATTCCCTTAAATATCAGGGACCCTGGAAGATGGAGAGCCTGCCCAGTGGGTGAGGACCCCAGTAAATCTGGGATGTGGATGCTGCTACCCCTTCCCCGGGGAAGGACCACGTCTCCCTGAGACCAGTCAAGTGCATGGCTTTTCCCTCTTCACCCCAGTGCTCAGGTCTCCCCACCACTGAGGCTGCAAGAAGAGGTGGGATGCAGGTGGCAGGGTTCCAGCCGCTCTTGGTGCCCGTTGGAGCTGGCATTCTGGACCAGGGTCTCTCTGTCCAGGGGCGATGGGGAACCCTCCCCTGGAGAATGTGGGCTTGGGGAACAAGGAAAGGGGAGATGCCGAAGGAAGGGGCTGGGGGGTCTCATTCTGGGGCTGCTGGAGGCTGACCACGCTCATGTGTCCCCTTTTCTTTCCCACACATTCTTTGGCTTATTTCATTCATTGAGATCGTTGAGAAATGTTTCCTGTGCTGGGCCTGGGGAGCAGAAATACAAGTCGAGCGCTGCTTTGCAGGAGCTCACGTCCCGAAAATTGGCCAGCGAGAGGAGGTGTACAGAGTCCTGGATGAAGTGGGGCGGGGAGAGGGGGAAGGTCAGGCTGTCCTTATAGAGGTGACCAAGATGAGTCCAGGAGAATGAGCTCAACAGGCTCCTTGCAAATGGCTACATGTCTGAAGGAGGACACGGGGCCCATAGGCAGCAGGGCTGGGGATCCTGGATGGGGTCCGGGGGAGATGGGGGGGAGGCGGAGCTGGAAGGAACAGCTGGGAAGCCAAACGGTTGGTGCCATCAAGAGATAGGGGCCCTTGGGGTTTATTCTCAGATCCTCCCTCTGAGGTCAGCTGCGAAGTCTGCTTTCCCCTTGCCCGCCCTGCCCCCTCCCCTGCCCCTTCTGTTCTCCCTGTTTGTGTAAGTGGGGCCATTAGGGGAACAAGGTATCTGCAAGCCAGGGGACATGGGGCCGGCCAGCCATCAGGGGAAGCCAGGGAAGAGGCACGGAACAGCTTCTCCCTGAGAGCCTCCAGAAGGACACACTTTGGCCAATGCCTCGACTTTGGAGGCCTGGCCTCCAGAAAGGTCAGAGGACGGATTTCTGTTGCCTGAAGCCACCCAGTTTGTGTCGCTCTGTTACAGCAGCACCAGGAAATGAACGCACCATTGTCGTGCTGCAAAAACTCTGACCCTGTGTCTGGGTACACAGTGGTGCTCACTATCTCCGGCTCCCTCTGGTCTCCTTGGCACTGACCCTCCGCCTTTACCATCTCCTCCTCCTCTCCTGCCACCACCCGCCTCTCTCTGGGCTTTTCAGGCCAGGCCAGTCTGGCCTGGGGGGCGACTCCAGCTGCTGGCCCCACAATGAGGCCCGAGACACCTCATTATCAGTGGAATGCAACGCAATTTCACCCATGGACAGTGCTGAAAGCCTGGCCTTTGCTGGGGTAACGGATGGGCCCGAAGCTGCTATTGGTGGCTCCTGCCCCCCTCCCAGGCCTGGCAAATCTCTGAGGCACCCAGGAAGCTGGCACGCAGCACGCTTCACAGCTGAGGCGCACAGATAAACCTCAACAGAGCGCTGGCTGTTTGGTCCTGGACCTGCAGCAAACGTCAGGAAATTAATGGGTCTTTCTGTGGACAGCGCCCCTTGGCCGCCCTGCCCCAGGCTGCACGTCCACTCCCACCCTTGCTCATCTCCCCCTCCAGGTCTTTCCTTTTCTTCTTTTTTCTCCTTTGTTTCCTGTTTGCGATAAAGATGATTCATGCCAGCCCAGCTGGGCCCTGTCACCCTGCCCAAGGCCAGCTGTATATCTCCGTGATGAGCTGCTGTGGCTGCGGCCCGTCGTGGGCACAGCAGTGGGGGTCCGATGGGAGGTAGCACCAGGGGCGAAGGCAGGGGTGATGCGGGTGCCTCTGGCAGGCAGCGGGTCTCCGTGAGGGGCCGCTGAGCACGGGGCTCCTAAGGGGGACACAGAGAAGTAACTGCAAACAGGCCCTTGGGGATTAACCCTCTCCACCCCGACAGTGCTAAGTAGTTCGGCTCCTGCGTTAGTTCCTCAGGCTGCTGTAATGGCTGCTGTAACAAAGTATCACAAGCTGGGGGCCAAGAAACCCAAAAATGTGTGCTGTCGCTATTCTGGAAGCCCAATATCTAGGCATCAGCGGGGCCCTGAAGACTCCGGGGGAAGGTGCATCCTGGCCTCTCCCAGCTTCTGGCTGTGGCTGTGTGACTCCAGCCTTGGCCTCTGACGGCACGTGGCCCTCCCCACGCAGGTCTGTCTCTACAGGGCTTCTTCCCCCATGCCCATCTTGTCTTCTGATGTAGACACCGGGCATACTGGGTTAAGCCCCCCCCCCCGCCCCCCGACTCCAGGATGACCTCATCTTAACTAATTACACCGGCATTGGTCCCACATCCAGATACGGTCACCGTCAGAGGTAGTGGGTGTTTGGACAGCCGCACATCTCTCTGGGGAACAGGATTCCACCCGCAGAGGCTCCCAAGGGTCCCCAAGGTCTGGTCCCTGCCCCCTTCTCTTGTCACAGCCCCCCCTAACCTGACATCTGCCATCCTGGGTCACTCGCCATCCTCTAGAGGGGCCATGCCTCCATCTGGGTCATTCCTCGGCCGCGACGCCTAACTCCTGTCTAGATGCCCACCTGCCCCCTTGCCTGGCCAGGTGGTGAATGTCTCCTCACCCATCAGGATTAAGCTTGGCTGTCACATCTCCCGGAAGCCTTCGCTGACTCTCTGTCTCCAGGCTCTCTTAATGCCCTGCGCTTCCTTGCACTGCAGCCCAGGGCCAACAGGTGGTCTTGACGCATCTGCCACTGCTCCTCACACCCTTAGCTTAGGGTCCAAGTGGGTGGGGTCTGCATCTCCCCTCTATGTCCCCAGCACACAGCATGGGTGCCTGGCAAATTATTGCATGAAGACTCCTACCCACGAGCATTTACTGAGCACTTATGAGATCCTAATGCAGACACTGTCCTGAGCCCTTCCTTGTATTAACCCATTTAAGCCCCATCATGACCCTACATGGTACATGCTATTGTTATCCCCATTTTATGGATGAACAAACTGAGCTCAGAGCGGTTAAGCCACTTGTCCAAAGTCTAACAATAAACTGAAGAGGTGGAGAAGTGATTCTGGGAACACAAGACGGGACCCCAACCTTCCTGGAAGGGCCATGCAGATGAACAGCAGAGAAGGAGCACATATTCCAGGGTCCGAGGAAAGGCCGGAGCATGGGGGTGTGCTGTGTGCCTGGACTGGGGAGGTGCTATTTTTTTTTTCTTTTTAGAGCCGCACCTGCAGCATATGGAAGTTCCCAGGTTGAATGGGAGCCATAGCCACTGGCCTACACCACCACCAGATCTGAGCCACAACTGCAACCTAAGATGCAGCTTGCCACATCTGCAACCTAAGATGCAGCTTGAGGCAACACCGGATCCTTAACCCACTGAGTGAGGCCAGGGATTGAACCCTCATCCTCATGGCTGCTAGTCAAGTTCTTAACCCACTGAGCCACAGCAGGTACTCCTGGGAGGTGGTATTCTTACATGTCATCCTGCTGGGGGCCTCTATCTTATCCCCGAGACTGTGAGCTCCCTGGGGCAGGCTAGGGCTATGATACCCCTTGCATCCACCTGCCCCCAGCTCTGACAGAGCCCCGCCCACTTCACACGGGCAGAGCCTGGCATCTCCAGGAGTGGGTCCTGAAGAAGCGAACCTCTGTGTCCTCTGTGTCCATCACAAAAGTGGCCAAATCAGTGAGGCTCCGGGAAAGGCAGCTGCAAATTGCCCCAGCTCACCAGGGGAAGCAGGACAGCTTGGCCTTGAGGTCAGACCCAAATCCCAACGCTGCCAGGTACCAGCTGTGTGACCTTGGTGCAGCCACTTGAGCTCTCTGGGCCCTCAGATGTATAGTGGGGAAGCCAAGGAGGGAAACTGCGACAGACAAGCAGGGAGCAGGCCCGAAAGCCAGCAGGCAGGTGACGGCCATTCCCGCCTCTCCTAATCGCTTCCTCCCACGGGGCCCAATACTGTCCTCCGATGATGGAGGCTGCTCCCAGTGCCTTTGCGTTTAACTCGCTGACTTAAATTTTTAACATTTTCTTAAAAGAAATGAAGCAAAACACAGATAAACAGCCATTTAGAATCATGACTCCATAATCCAGGAATTCTCCTTCCGATGCAATCTGTTCAGCAATTATTTTGTGAAGCGGGAGGGAGCGCATTGTGGGAAACTGCAATATGCAGATTCCCAGGGGGCAGGGGAATGCCCAGATTCTCCCCCAGAAATGTAGGCATGTGTCTGGGTTTGGGGCTACGACATCTCGACATCTCAAGTCTCTGTGAGCCGAGTGGGGAGTGGGGGAAGGGGTAGACACGTTAGGACAATGGCTGCAGTTTTTAATCTTATTAAAGTGGCCGGGGAGTTCTCATGGCGCAGTGGTTGACGAATCCGACTAGGGACCATGAGGTTGCCGGTTCAATCCCCGGCCTTGCGCAGTGGGTAAAGGATCTGGCGTTGCCGTGATTGGTGGTAGGTTGCAGATGCAACTCGGATCCCACGTTGCTGTGGCTCTGGTGTAGGCTGGTGGCTACAGCTCCAATTAGACCCCTAGCCTGGGAAACTCCATATGCCACAGGTGCGGCCCTAGAAATGGCAAAAAGACAAAAAAAAAAAAAAAAAAAAAAAAAAAGAGCAGGGACTGCATCTCCTCCTCGCGCCCCACTGTATCTCTCCCACAACTGAACACACAGTAGGTGCTCAGGGTAGACTGAGTGGACCTCGCCCACAGCCTGGCTGAGCACAGCAATGGGAGGCGTACAGGTGGGCAGAAAGGGTGGCCTCTCCACATCCTTGGAACTGGCATTGACGTGTGTACCTGATGACAGTCCTGGCACCTATGTCCCCAGTGCTCTGGGGTCAATAATCTAACTGCACTGCCTCACTAACCTGCCCATTAGCTCCTTGCTGGAGACGCGGGTGTGTTCCCCTCCTCCCAGTTTCCTGGGCAGGAGTCAGGCCAGACGGGCTGTGCACGGCATGTCTCAGCACCATGCCAGGGCCAGCGCTGAACTCTGAGTGACAGAGGCTTGGCAGGTGGGAAGTTGGCCGAGACATGGTTGGATGAGACACAGAAAACACTGTGCCCAGGATGGTACTGCGCCCATGAGGACAACCTGCCCCTCACCACTGGGAATCTGGGTGCTTCATTCAATTGCATTTGACTTGAGCATTTATCCTTACTGGGCTGGGTGCTGGGGATCCTGCTGGTCCCTGGTTTCCAGGAGCCACAGTCCACTGGGGGAGGCAGATTATAATGGAGATGCATGATGCAGGTAGGCAGTGCTCCCATCTTCAAGGAAGCTCGGTGGTCCCTACCTGGAGGTGTGTGTTGGGGGGAGGTCATGGAGAAGGTGACATTTGAGCTGGGCCTTGGTGGCTGCATAAGATTAGTCTAGAAGAGGAGGCAAAGAACAGGTGGGGAAGAGGCTTTGCAAAGTGTGGAGGTGTGAAAGGGCATGAAGCCGGGGGCGGGGTCACCTGCCTTTCGATACATCTTTCTGGCCCATGTGATGCACCAGCTTCTCCATTTCTTAGAACTGGTGGATGAGGAGAGCAAAAGCACCGGTTCCGAAGTCTGAGGCCCCCATCTGCCACTGACTTGGAGATGGAGGCGTTCTCAGGGACCAGGCAGCATATGGGACCACAGAGAGAGGTTAATTTCAGTGCCAACCCAGACCACCTAGGAGGGCTGCACTCCCTGCAGGGCTCTGCTGAGGAAAGCCCTCTGGTCAGCCAGGGATCGGTGGGAAGCAGTGCTGTGATCGATTAGCAATGTCTGCCAGGGGAACACCGGTGGGAGGAGGCAGCCCTGACCTGATCCCTCAGTTTATACTGTGTGGAGACAGAAGCTCAAGGACTCACGGAGCCAGGGGACACACACTTCCTCTCCCAATCCAGGGTTACACCAGTGGTTCTCAGTCTTGGGCATGCGTAGGAATCAACAGGCAAAGCCTGTTAAACCATGGATTCTGGGTTCCACTGCTAGAGTTCCAGATTCTGAAATTTGCTTTTTTTTTTTTGCTTTTTTTTTAGGGCCATGTCAGTGGCATATGGAGGTTCCCAGGATAGGGGTCCAATAGGAGCTCTAGCTGCCAGCCTACACCACAGCCATAGCAACACAGGATCCGAGCTGAGTCTGTGACCTACACTGTAGCTCACGGCAACGCCGGATCCTTAACCCACCGAGCAAGGCCGGGGATCAAACCTGAAATCTCGTGGTTCCCAGCTGGATTCGTTTCTGCTGCGTCACAACGGAAAGTCCTGAAATTTACATTTCTGATAAGCTCTCAGGTGATGCTGCTGCAGTCTGGAGACCTCACCTGGAACACTCCCTGCTCCACACCAACCTGCTGGGTTGAAAAAGGAGAATAACCTCTTTTCTGAAACCATGGGGAGAACCACACCCTCCTGAGCTCCTAGGGCCATGGTAAAGAGCCTATGGGGTCACGTGTAGGGGTGACTCTGGAAGACGAAAGCAGTAGTCAGCCTCGGCTGCACATCTGGATCACCTGCTGGACATGAGAAAGTCCCACTTGAAAAGAAATGGCATGATGGAGGTGTTGGCTGATGTCACAGTGGCCATCACTTTGCAGCATACAAGCGTATCAAGTCAACACACTGTACACCTTAACATTTCATAACGTTAGGTGTCAATTATATCTCAATCAATCCAGAAGTTCCTGTTGTGGCTCAGTGGGTTAAGAACCCAACTTGTATCAATGACGCTGCAGTTTCAATCCCTGGCCTCCATCAGTGGGTTAAGGATCCAGCGATGCCTCGAGCTGTGGCATAGGTTGAAGACACTGCACGAGCCTCGTGTGGCTGTGGCTGTGGCATAGGCTGGCAGCTGCAATTTGACCCCTAGCCTGGGAACGTCCATATGCCACAGGTATAGACCTAAAAAAAAAAAAAAGATCTGGCTGTCCAGGCCACCACTCAAATCAATGAAACCAAAATCCCCAGGGTAGATCCAGGCATGGGTGTTTTCTGAACCTCGCCTGGTGATGAAAACGTGTGGACACACCCTGAGTAAGAGTGGGGGACCTTGTTGAAAATGCAGCTTCGTGGAGTTCCCGTTGTGGTGCAGTGGTTAACGAGTCCCACTAGGAACCATGAGGTTGCGGGTTTGGTCCCTGGCCTTGCTCAGTGGGTTAAGGATCCGGCGTTGCCGTGAGCTGTGGTAGCTTGCAGACGCGGCTCGGATCCCGTGTTGCTGTGGCTCTGGCATAGGCTGGGGGCTGCAGCTCCAACTAGACCCCTAGCCTGGGAACCTCCATATGCCGAGGTTACAGCCCTAGAAATGGCAAAAAGACAAAAAAAAAAAAAAGAAAGAAAATGCACCTTCACATTCAGTAGGTCCAGACAGAACTGAGAATCATTTTTTTACATAAATGCCCAGGTGTCGCCAATGATGCTGATCCATGGACCACGCTTTGAGAAGGAAGGTCCAGAGGAGAGAAAGAACCTGCTGTTATCATCTCTGAGGCTAAGCACATTTTGGGATATTTTAACTGGACAGTTAAGCGTTCATCCTCACGGGTACCGCCCCTCCCTCCCCGTTACCAGTGTTAGTAGCATGCCATCCTGACTGCACTGTTTCCATCCTTCCTGCAGCCCTGATTGGGGGGGAGGTGGGAATGCTCCAGAGCACATTGCCAAGTGCAGCCCCTGCAGGCCCCAAGCTGCTTCATCAGGCAGGAGACAAGTGCTCCATCCGCCACCCCTCATTTCCTTCATCCCCATTCTGGTCTTTAGCAAACAGTGTCAGATATGATAGATTCTTGTTTGCAAACCCAGCCTCGGGGCTGGAAATTGACATCTCCCTCTCTCCTGATGCATCGTTTGTGTCCTGCCGTCTTTTTGCCCATTATACCTCCTTGCCAATTGTCCACGGGGTATTTCAGCCAATTCACGCATCAATTGAGCACCTACTCTATGCAAAGGGAATGACAGTTTACTCTGACTTTGAACGAGTCTTTTACTTATCCTAACTGAGCAGCTTAAGGGTCAGGACCTTATTTTAGTCACCTTGGTGTCCTCAGAGCTTGGTACAATGCCCGGCAAGTCGACTGCTCAACCAGTGTTTGTTGAATGGATGCTACTGAGTGAATGAAGTCGGGACCTCTCGGGACCTTGGGGTTTTTGCCTGTAGAATGGGAGAGGGGAGGCCTGTTTCATAAGAGTATAGTGAGGTTCCTCGTTAGTGGGGAGGCCTCCAGTTTACAGGTAGATAAACTGATGCCAACATGGACAAGAAGCAAATGCCTGGAGGAAGCGAAACTAGAACTCAGGTCTATTATACTCCAGAAACTTCATTCAGGGCAAAAGAGCCATTTACCTTCCAAGGAAGAGTGGCCAGACCAGAAGTGAAGCTAGATCCAGGAGTCGTGGCCAGGCAGGAGGCCCTTTGAGCCAGAGAGGAAAAAGCCAGTGGCAGCTTAAGCCCTGGCAGAGGAAGTGGTCCAGGAGTCAGCCCAGCCCCTTGGCACCTTTGAAAATTGTCTCAGCAGGTAAGGAAGTCATAGGGAGGTGTGAGCCTTCATTTCCTTTCCTGAAATATCTGCTCAGAAAGGTCAGCCAGCAAGAGTGGACACTGATGCCAAACCAGAGGTTGGCATACTGGGGCCTGCCTCCGGGCTCAGAGGAGTCCAGTCCGGGCAAGGCTTCACTGCCAGCCAAATGCAGCCCTTCCAACGCGTGTCCTCGCCATCTACTTCGCCTTCTGAGTATCCTTGTGCTTTCCAGACACTTGCTTGTGTCAGCCCCTTCCAGCACCCCTGCATGTTCTCCTTAGATGCAAGAGTAAGAGGTGCCACATAGGAACACAACCATGAAGGGCTACAGGTTGCTGTCATTGCTGAGACCAGGAAGCCAGGATTATGCATCTCATTGCACTCAGCTCACCTAAGCCAATCCAGCCTAGTGCCTGGTGCTGCAGTAGCTCCTGGTATAGAACAAATGTGCCAGCTCCAGTTGGGGTGCATAAAAGCATCTTGGTTCATCGTCTTCTGCACCCATAGCTCTTGGACCCTCCCCATGTTTGTCTGAGTCATGCTTAATGTCTAAGAACTTCAACTCTCTGAGATTCTAAAACAAATTTATGACTCTAAGCATCCTTGGCTCTAGGTGTCCAAAATTTTATGATTGAAAAAGTTCAAGTTTACTTGGACTCTTTCAGTTGCAAGTGACAGAAAAACAATTCCACCTGGTCTCATAGCTGAAAATTCCAAAGGTAGAACAGAACGTCAGGCATAGCTTGATCCGGGAGCTCAAGTCAGATCTCTAACCCTCAGTTCATGGTGACATTGGCAGTTTTCTTTTCTAGGGCCATTCCCACGGCATATGGAGTTTCCCAGGCTAGGGGTCTAATCGGAGCTGTAGATGCTGGCCTATGCCAGGGCCACAGCAACGCAGGATCCAAGCCGCATCTGCGACCTATGCCATAGCTCATGGCAATGCTGGAACATTAACCCACTGAGCAAGGCCAGGGATCGAACCCGAAACCTCATGGTTCCTAGTCAGATTGGTTAACCACTGCGCCATGAGAGGAACTCCAAGGCACATTTTTTTTTTCTTGGAAATGATGTGGTGGCATTGTGGCTGCTGGTCAGACAAAGCCTATGTCCCCTGAGTTACAAGTCCTTCAGGGCCAACAGTCCATTCCTGGCTTCCTCTAATTCCTCATGTCAGGCCCAGGAATTCTACAAAAAGCCCAGAACTGAATTCTCTTTGGCCTGGGTTGGCCATGAGTCTCTCCCTAAACCAATTCCCATAGGCGAGGGGATGATGGGATACTCTGATTGGCTTAGGCCTGGGTCACTTGTCAATGCCCCCTCACCCAAATCATGTGGCCTGAAGGGGAATGGTGGTTCTCTACTGAAAACTAGTGGACAGCTATCAAAGCCGGAGTGAACAGATGCAGGAAGGCAAATATTAAAAGTGTCCCCACACTGAGATTCTGAGGCTTTACAGATGAGTGAGCCAATGGGAAACTGACTCAAAGCTTTGAAGAATCCCTAAGGCTCACCTCTCAGGTTTGGGACAATGGGTGGGGCCAGGCAGTAGGGGTGAAGGCAACTCTCCATTCTTCCAGGTCAAACAAACTGTGTGCACCTTTATTCTCCCTTTATAGTCAACACATGGAGCCTGGGTGTTCTCTTTACATTTCTTTGCTGTTCCTTTGAAAATAGCACGACTACGTATCTGATGGGGAAGATGAAGAGTGAGCTAAGGGCTCTGTGGGTAGTGGCTGCAGGGAAGGAAGCTGGGAAGACCCTCCTAGTGGCTCTGGGGACAGTCAGTTATTCTCAGTTTGAATCTGTAAGGGGAAAGCACAAGAAGAGCACAGAAGACTGAGTCATTGGCCTCAATTCTTCATTCTCCTGGAGGGACAGCTCACATTCCCTCCCTCTGTGAACTGAGTCTACTTCCTCATCACATGACCTTGAGCTTGGTCAGGTGACTCACTCTGGCCAATGAGACAGTAGCAGGTATAATTAGAGAAGAGGCTTGCCATGTGTCTACACGGTCGTGCTTGCCCTCTTGCACTCCTGCCGTAGCAGGAAAAGGAACTTAACCAGGGTAGCCACAGCCCCAAACATGACGCATGGAGCAGACATGAGCTGGCTCACAACCAAAAGTCGAGCTCTCCAGTCCACATGGAGACCTGTGAGCAAAATATGTGGTAATGTTCAATGCCATTGAGATTTTTTTCCATCCCCCCACTTAATTATTTTGTATTGTTTTTGGTAGTGATAACATTTAATATCTACTCTTTCAACCATCAGTTACATAATACGGTACTCTTCATGATGGACAGCAGTCACCACGCTGTACACCAGACTCCCAGATCTATCCATCTCCTACTTGGAATCTGCTACCCTTTGAACAATATCTTTCCATTTCCCCCATCACTCCAACCCCTGGAAACCACCATTCCACTCTGTTTCAGGAGTTTGGCTGGTTTAGGTTCCTTATAAAAAAGGAGGAACAACGTTGATGGACTTGAAAAGCATTGTGCTGAGTGAGAAAATCTAAGCATGAAAAGATAAGTACTATATGCTATCTATTGTATGTGGAATCTCAACCAGACATTGAGATTTGGAAATGGTTTGTGATACAGCCTTATTGTGGCAATAGCCGACTGATAAAGGTAGCAGGGAGGACTGGAGGCTTTGGGTGATAGAGAGAGTGCGTGCAACAGCCTAGCCCTACACCTGGGACTTTAGAGACCCCAGAGGATTAGGAATTGGGAGCCCAGGGTCTACAGTCTTCCCACAAAGTGCCATAGGATCATGGGAAAGTCATCCCTTCAATGAGCCTCAATAGTCCCATCTCTAAAAGGGGAAGAAGAATGTCTGACTCTGACTTCTGACCTCAGCATCCAGGTCCTGGAGAAGATGGTCCCAGAACTCCAGGCTCTGCTGCTGCTCATGATCTGCCCCTGGCTGCTCCCCCGTCCTAGCCTAGGAAGTGGCCCCCCTGCAGAGTCTTCATGCAACCTCACACTCCATGCACTCTCACACAACAGACTCTATATAGAAAACAAGTCAGACTGTGACAAGTGCAGAAATAGATGTGTGAAGTCGTTCTAGGAGCAAAGAGGAGAGAGAGTCGAAGACTCTTCAGGGGAGGGGGCGGGGGTAGAGCTGGGGATGGCTTCATCTTGGAAGGGATGAGTTGGGCATCAAGGATGAGTAATATTTCAGCTAGTAGAGAAGAGAAAGAGCATTTCAGGCAGATGGAGGGACGTGCGTAAAGGCTGAGCAGCACGAAGGAGCCTGATGTACTTGAGCGATGAGGGGCTCAGTGAGCAATGAGTTGGGGCTGCTGGGGGTGGGGAGGTGGGCTGCCAGTTGACAGAGTTGGAGAGAGGCCATCGAGTGCCACATTCAGGGTCAGGACTGTGTCCTGCAGATGGTGGGGAGGAGTGGAGGCACGGCGCACGGGGAGCAGCAGACCCTCCTGCAGGGAAAGTAGGCATCATCAAGGCTTTCTGGGTGCCCTGGGGGCTGTCCTGGCTTCCCCCCAGCCCCTCATTCCAGGCCTGGGATTGGCTGACCAATATACATTGGGAAAAGAAGGATTAGAAGGTACAGAGAATTTAACAACCCTGGGCGGGGAGATGAAATCAGCTTAAAGTTTCAGAGGAAAATCAAGAGGGAAAAAGCAGTTGCCAATCAAACCACCCAAGGCCAAAAGAGAATGGATTGTACCACCTCTGGCCTTCTGGCCCTACGCGTGATGGGCTACTGCCCCCAGCAGAGCAGAAGGACAAGAGAGTGTGGACTCAGGAGCCACCCGGGCTTTACAAACCCTGACCTCACTGAGTCATATTTTCCTCAAAAGGGAGATGATTACTCTCCAAGGGCTATTGAGAAGATTAAAGAGGATGATGCATGTAAAACACTTGCTATGGGCTTGTCACACAGTAAGTGCTCAATAAATGTTTACTGCGGCCATTATCTAGGAAAGGAACACATGTTAAAGGAGGGAAGGTGGGGAGTCTGGGGACAGACAGGAAAGAAAATAAAGAGGAGGAGAAAAAGGGAGGAGGAGGGTAAGGGAACATACCGTCGGCCCTGTCCCCAGGCACAGCCAGCCATGCTGGCTTGGCTCAGGCTCTGCCCTTAATGGCCATCAAGACTATTCATGCATTCCTCCTGCATCCTCCTGCATCCTCCTGCCACATCTGTCAGATATGGCTCCGGATGCCAGCAAGAACAGCTGTCCCCAGACGTGCCCAGCTGCAAAATGAGGACCAAGTGGTGTCGTGAAGGACACAGAGGCCTTGGAGGGGTGGCCAAGAGGACAGTTCTATCAGGAGGCAACCATACCACCATGATCACTCTGCTGGCCTCAATCTCCCCATTGGTAAATGAGCAGCTTGGAGATGCCCTGGCATTTTGTGTCAGGGGATGCCAATCCCACGATGTGGCCACAGCCAGAGGCCTTGGTCCCTACATCCGATGCTAGAAGATATAGGTGTGACCTTGCTCTCCTGGGTCTGGAAACCACCCTGCCATTTTGCAGGATGGCCCTTCTAGGTTGCGTGGCCGAATCTCATCAGACAAAGCCATTCTAAGATTGGAATGTAAGCTCTGTCTTAGGAAGTTTCCTTTGAAAGACTGAGGCTCAGAGAGAGAGAGAGAGGTGCAAGGAGATAAGTTTAGCTGTGTTTTAGGTCTAGGATGAGACCTAAGTGCCACAGCTCTGAGGGTGGGCATTCAACAGGGACCAAGGTTATCAGGCAGCAGTAGAGTAGAACAGATGAATATTCAATATCAGGCAAATCTTTGTTTGAATCCTCTCCATTGCTGACTCTTTCTGAAATCTTAACCAAGTCCCTTATCCTCTCTGGCCCTCACTTTTTCCACCTGAAAGGTGAGAGTAAAGATGTAGTAAAATAACATCTTGGGCTCTGGAATCTAACTGCCCAGGGTTGAGTCCTCAGTATTTACCTGCTATGTGACTTAAAGGAGCTTACTCTTTGAGCCTCAGTTTCCTAACCTGGAAATGAGGATGCCAGGAGAACTCCCCTCATGGGGTGAGTTTACATGAAGTGATGCATGTAGGGGACCTGGTACTCAATAAATTATAGCATTTTTATTGGTATTGATGTCCTTAGCAGGATCCCTGGATACCTAAAATGTGTTTTAACTGCCTGGGCACTGATGATCTGTCTACCAGCCCTGCAGTCCAGGTTGAGGACCCTGGCCACAGAGTTCTCTGGCACAGAATGTTCCTCGCCCTACCCCCACTGGATGTCCTAGAATAAGAACTGGCACTGGGGCAGCCCATCAGAGCTGCACAAATTCCTGACTGGGAATATGCCAGAAAAGCTCTTTCTTGTTGTCACTGCAGAGGCCCCGATGGAGCCTGGTGGTCAGGGTTAAAGCTGGCCTGCCTCCTGGCGCCAGCCAGCCAGCCAGGCTGGCGGGGGTAGGAGGAGCTCCTGGCCAACTTGTGCCTGGAAGCCGAGGCCAGAGGGACAAAGGGGCAGGGAAGGGCAGAAAGACGGACTTGCCACTCCATGCTGCGTCATGGAAAAGCTCACATACAGGCAGGTGCACCAGGAGCCTTAGGAATTCCTGGTGCACCTGCTAATACATGACCCTTCCCTCCAATGCTTGGGCAGCACTACTGGGCACTCAGAAATCCCCACCAGGTGTAACTGGGTGATTCCTGAGCCTCAGCATTGCTCACATCGAGCATCACAGCACCTCCATCTAACTGAGCGGTCAAAACATCCCTCGTCCCTTTGCCCTTGTCTCAATTATGGCCCAGGTGCTTGGAAGATGGCACCAGCCATTGTCCATGGTCCTGAAACAGCTCCCCACACCGGACTGTGCCGGGGACTTTTACTCAGACTCTCCCAGGAAGTCTGAGCCAGGCAATGGTCTTTATTTCCAGCCTTGATCAAAAGCATGTGGTTTCTTTCACTGATGCAGAACCAATGGACTCCAGGCTTGACTGTTCATGTAACAAGTTTCAGGTATTTTGGCAGTTCCACCACATTTACCATTGCTGCTGCTCCCCCTCTTGACAAACTGGGAATTCCGTATTCCCCACAGCTTCCCACCACTCTAAATGCATTCCCTCTCCTGGAAGGTCACAATTAGAGGAGCTCTAGAACTCATCCAACCTCATGAGTTCTGGGTTGGAACAAGAGGCGGGGGTGGAAGAGGCACCAAGAGCACAGTGTAAGTTACAGCAACCCTGGGGTCAGCATTCAGAGCTCCTAACTCCCCTTCTGTCTCACTCCCCTTGCCTCACACTTCACCCCCCTGCCAAGGGAAAGGGGACCACAGGAAGCATGGACTCCCTTTCTAGAGCTCTTTCCATATAAAACTCAAGAGCTGCTATTTATTTCCTACTTGCTTTCTGCCACTTGTTGTCCTACTGTGTGCTTTTCCTTGTCTTTTTAGGGCTGCACCTGCAGCACGTGGAAGTTCCCAGGCTAGGGGTTGAATTGTAGCTACAGCTGCCGGCCTACACCACAGCCACAGCCACAGCAACGCGGGATCTGAGGCATGTCTGCGACCTACACCACAGCTCACAGAGATGCCGGATCCCCAACCCACTGAACAAGGCCAGGGATCGAACCTGCATCCTCATGGATACTAGTCAGATTCATTTCTGCTGCACCACGTCAGGAACACCCCTACTATGTGCTTCTGCAGCATCTCCCTGCTTGGGAAGGTGTGGCCATTGTCACCAGTTTGCAGGTAAGGAAATGAGCTCGGAGGTATGAAGGGACTTTCCCAAAGCCACATCACCAGTATGCAGCTGAGCCGAGATTAAAACCAGGTCAGGGGGTATATCTGACTTCTCCCTTTCAAGCTAGTTCTAACAATAAACCAGTGGGGAATCTACTTAAAACCTTCCACCTGGAGGCTTACTCTCTCCCCGACAATGAGACAGTCTCTGGCTAATGCCACGGTGTCCAGATCTTTGGCAGGGTCCTGTTCTTCCCTGCCAAGTGCTTCAGTCCTGCCATGTCCAATGCCTCTTGGGGTCTAACCCCTCATTGACTTTCCCTCTTAAAGGCTTTTGCTTGGTCTTCTCCACATGTTCAAGTCAGAGCAAAGGCCCCTAGAACCGTGGATAGGGAACGAGGGGACCGTCGTGTTGGGAGAGGATTAGGCGGTAGCGTGAATATTGATGATGCTGTAATTGGCTCCCTCTTTCAGAGCCCGGGTGTCTGCAGGCCCAGGCGCTGGGGCTAATTGTTGCAGGCAATTAATAACTTGGATCATATTCACTCTGGCACAGGCTGCCTGCTTCCTTGGAGGAGGCAGGCGAGGCTGGGAAAGGAGTGCTAAGCCTGCTGCTCGCGCAATTCTGGAGGAGGCTGGAATGAAGGGCTGCCATCTGTCCAACCTCCCCCAGGCCTTGTCTGCCGTGCTCCCACCCCAGTCTGGCCCTATCACCTTTCCCCAGACCTCTTTTCCTTCTCTTGGACTATTGGCCCCTCTATCCTCTTCCCTGATAAACTCACACTTCCTTCCTGAACAGAACTTCAAGGAGAAGGGGGCCGGGGAGAGGAAAGATGGTGGCTTGGGAGCAGCTCGAGACTGAAACCTGGAGGCCTGGACCCAACCCAAACTCTTCCACTGACTTGCTACATGACTTTGAGTTGAAGAGTTGTTCACCATGAACTTGGGCAAGTTTCCTCAGCTCTTTTGCGTCCGTTATATCACATGATGTACAATCAACCTTGAAAGCCATGGAAACAGGGATGGATCATTCTATCCTATGGCTCTCTCTCTCCAACTACAGTAACTATATATAACTATACATATGACTAATTATCAAATTGTTACCTATAAATCTGGGCCCCATCTCAGCTGAAAAGATAATTGCAGGCATATTACAGGCAGAGCTCATTACAACTCCCATTTTGCAGTGGAGGAAAACTGAGTCTCAGAGGAAAGGAAGTGACCTGCCCAAGGTCATTGCAGTTAGTAAAAGACACACAGGAAAATCAAACTCTGTTTCCTAAATCTGTAACTCTTTGCAGCATGCCCTGGTTCACTTGTCTCTACCCAGCGGCTTCCTGGGAAATACCTCTACTCGCACCTTCTCTAATCTCTTTGGGTTGGGGCCAAGATCAGCATGTTACCAGATTGAAGAGGGAAATGCTTACAGATGTAATGACTCTATTCCCTGATGTGGGGACAATGGGGAAACTATTTTAATCTACTGCATTTAAAAAAATAAACAACAACAACAAAAAAAAACAGCCCCATTCCTCCCCATATACTATTCCCCTTAGCTGCTCATCCATCTAGCAGTAAGACTTGATCTGTGCCCAGTCCCCTTCGCCAGGGGTGAGGAGAAGCAGTGAGAGGTATTATGGTCACCGCTAGGTCATCTCTTTCCTAACAGGTAAGAAGAAGAAGAAGGAGGAGGAGGAGGAGGGGAAGGGGAAGAAAGTGGAAGGAGAAGAAGCGGAAGAAAAAGGAGAAGGAGGAGGAGAAGAAGCAGTTAATATTTATTTGAAGCTTGGTTTGTGCCATGCCTTCTGCTAAATGCTACTTTTGCACTGAAATGCTCTCATCTAATAAACCCTTTAGAGTCACTTCTGTGAGCTAGGTACTTTTACCATCCCCACTTTATAGATGGGGGTTCAGCAAGGTGAAGCGACTTTCCCAAGGTTGCATAGCTGGCAGGGGTAGAACAGAAATACGGCTTTACTGGGAGTCGTGGAATCAGAGGCTGGGCTCAGAGGCCCTGCTTCAGACATGGTTGGAGAGAAAACAGAAATAAAGGGATAAGAGCTAAGGACAAAGCAGCCCTTTATAGCACAAACTCCTTACCAAAGAAGGCTTTTCAATTAGTCGTTAAGACAGAGAACCGGGGAAGCAGCTTATTGGCACCAAGAGGCATTTAAATCAGACCCTGGAAGAACTTCCAACACACAGCGCTGAAGTGGCGGGGGCAGGGAAGCCTAGACCCTCATTCTCTGCTGCCTTGTGTTTGGGTGGGTCATTTGACTACTGGAGTCCCTTATATTAACGTCTGGAGTTAAAGAAGTCTTCACAGAGGTGGCCTGGGGTTGGGCAGGGATCTCCGAGTCCAGCATTCCCAGGTCCCGTCAACAAGCACCCGATGCTGCAGGCAAATCGTGGTGCAGAGGGAACAAGTCTCGGGCCACGGCTTCAGCAGGAGGTTTCTCATGACTTTCCACACCCGTGCCAGCTCCTGCTGCCACCGCCACTTCCACTTTATGGCAGGCATATTTCAAAGGCCCGGTTCCATTTGCATTTTTAAAACCCTGCTGATGGCCTGAGAAAATTGCCTCCTTCCAGTGTTCCTGGGTACCACAATCCCTACCTCCTCCTTCCACTCCATGGGGCCTCTGCCTCTGTAATGTCTGTTCCCAGAAGATTCCCCCATCAAGGGCTGAGCAAACCCAGCTCCCACTGGAGATCATCTGGAGGTCCCAGGAGGCCAGGGAGGGCTTTAGGAGGGTGTGGCTGGCTATGGCCAACTAGACAGCAGGAAGCTAAATCCACTAAAATTAGCTCCCAAGAAGGTGAGAGCTGCATGACCAGGCATGGGCTGAGGGTGGCACAGGGGGCACATCGATGGCACTGCCTGTGGATTTGTCAGACTGGGAAGAACAGCACAGGAACCTTGGAGAACTTTGAGGTGGCTCCTGGAAGCACCTTTCCAACCAATAGAAAAGCGTAAGCCATTCACCCAGCAAAGAAAAAAATCCTCTGCTCTCAGCCGGCACATTTTGTGTCGCCCCTCTTGCTCTCTTAAAAGCAAATATTTTCCTTGTTCTCCGTCCTCCCACCCTCTCCCATGGCGGCACTTCTCTGCCCTCCCTCTGGGATCGTGGCGACTAGGGGTTTGTGGGGCCAGGCTGCGTCTGCTCCTCTGTGCGCATGTGTCAGATCTGGCCTCTGATCTGGGGGCACTAACACACACACTCCCCACTTCTTGGGAGAGGTCACCTGTCTCTCTCCCCTCTCATGGCTCAGGGTGGCACGCTTCACACCGGCGCTGTCCTCAACCCTAATGTTTTCAAGGCCAAATGGGACCCCTAGGAGTCCCCCGATAGACTTGGCCAGCCTGGCAATGACTCCCATAACAATCCTGAGTACATAGGAAGTGAGTACTGGGGTACGAACCCTGACTCGAGCCATTCACTTCTGCGTGGAAGAGCTCTCAGGGCACCCAGAATCACAAATACCAGTGTGTCCAGTTGGCAGCCAGCCAGTGGGTACAGCTCCCAGAGGCTGAACCCTAGAGAGACAGCAGGAGTGGCAGGTGAGGAACGACCAGGAGCTCCACTCAACACTCTGGCCTTAGAGGTGCTCCCAACTCAGTTTTCCTCTTTTAAAAAGAAGGGCTGCGGGAATGGAGTTGAGCCCTAGCATGTGGGAATGGGGCCTGGTGTTTCATTTCAGTGCTCAGCCGTGTTTTTATCTGCCCCATAAGCTGGAAACTTCCTAGAGGCAGGGGTTGTGGTTCACCCACCTCTCTATTTTCTCTGTTCCTCTCTCAGCACACACTCTGAGGATGTATGATCAACTCCTGGCTCACCCTTCACTCAGCAGTAGCAATGGCCTCCCTTCTTTCTAGCTTCTATAAGTAAAACCCCTCTGCTCCTCGGCTGGGGCTGGCAGCAGGTCTTCTTTCGAGGCATCCCCCTTGGCTCTCCCTGAGTGACACCCATGCCAATATCTTCTGAGAAATGAGCCAAACAATAGCCTTGGCTCTCTGGCCCATCCTCCTTGTGGTCCCCGAACCAGGGGTATAGGCAGACCGGTAGTAAAGCTGGAGGGATGCCCAGTCCCAGGGGCTGGCATGTCTCTGGGCTCTGGTGCCAGAGAGGTGAACGGAGGAGGACGGAGCAAGGGACGGCGCCAGGAGCCTGGGCTTGGCAGCTCCCTCAGGAGGAGACCCGGGGATGCCCTCGAGTGTCCAGGAGGCTGGTGGCCTGCCAAAGCTGGGCAGACAGGGAGAGGAGTGCAGGCAAGAAGAAGGGAACCAAGGAAAGTAGGGGGCGGGGCAGGGGGGCCCGGGGCAGGGCTGTTTGCAGAGTCGGGGGCTGACCCCCAGGGGTCGCTGCGCCGCTCGCAGCCCCCGCCCGCTGGCTTTGGGAGCCCGGCTGTACCACCGCGCGGCTCCCGCAGGGGGAGCGGCGGCCACGGCGGCGCCTGGCGGCCGGCTTAGGAGACAAGAGTGCGCGGTGGCGCGCAGGCCCTCGCCGGCTACTGACGCAAGGCCCGCCGGCGCGGGGACGGGCGGCGCCAGGGGCTGGGGGGCGGTGTGGCTTCTGAGCATTTCCCGCACACCCCCACGCCCCATGGTAGGAGCCCAGACCCAAACAAAGGCGGGCGGCGAATAAAAGGCGGCGGCGTCGCCGAGTGCTCCCGGGTTGAGCGCTGGGGACCAGGGTCCGCGCCAGGCAGTGTGCGGTCTGTGCACTCTGGAGCCGAGCGGGGAACCTGGGCCTCCTGCGGCTCGGAAGAGCTTTTCCCAGCGACTCCCGCGAGGAGACAAGTCCACACGGCAGGGCGGCCGCAACCCTCAGCCCCCCTGGCTCACCTCCCTCCCGCGCCCGCGGCTCAGCCAGCTCAGCTTGGCCAGCCCAGCTTGGCCAGCCGAGGTGAGTGCGACGGCTGCTGGGTACTATCCGGGTCGGGACTGGGGGATGCATTGCTCGGTGGAGAGGGACAAGTCCTTTGCGCCGCCCCCACACCGGCCTGCGCGGGGCTGCGTATGAAGTTCTCCTGCTGTCCAGCCAGCCCGGGATGCGGGCCTTGCAACCCCCCTCCCCACCCCATCCGGGGAAAGCTGACTGGTGGGGAGGCAGAGCTCAGAGCTAGCCCCCCGCGGCCGAGCTCCGGCTCCGCACCAACTCCCCGCGGGGCCCGAGCAACCTCGGTCTGCACCGGCCAGTTTGATGTCCGAAAACAGTGTGGCTTCCGACCTCTAGCCCCCTGCTAGTCCCCGCGGGTGGATGACTGATTCCGTAAAAGTTGAGCATCGGTCTGAAGCCGCCTGGACTAGAGCGCAGAGAGGGGACTGGAGAAGATTAACGACCTCTCCATCCGCTCTCTACCTTAGCACACTCATGCTCTCGGTGGGACATTTCTCAAGTCCTGAGGCCCAATTAACCTGGCAGCTGGCCCAGCTCTGGAGCAGACCGGCGGGCGATGGAAGCTGAGCGCGAGAGGGTCCCCAGACCTTGCTGAAGACGCTAGTGAGGGTGGAGGTGGTGTGGGCAAGCGAGCAGTGGTCGGGGGAAGATTCCTAGCGCGAGTGGCTCCTGCGAGCCAACCCTGCCGCCGGGAGAACTTTTCCCAACTCCCTGGGGGCCCTCAGCTAGGCTAGGAAGGCACCACCTAGGAGGCGTCTTTTCTTTGGCCCCCTTTGCTCCATAGTTGGCCTGAGCTTCTCGGGGTTCCTCCTGAGCCTGGGCTCAGGTCCCCGCCCATCCGCGTTTGGGGTCAGCACCGCGGACAGCGCCCAAAGGCGGCCCTGGGGACCCACAACCCCCGCGCACGCGCACCTATGGACCCAAGCACACACAGACCCACAGTCCACGCGCACACTCACAAAGATCTCCCGCAAACCACAGACCCGCAAACAGTCCCCACACAGATTCATAGCCCGCTCACGCAGCATACATCCATGCACACCCCACACAAATCCACACACAGAGGAACGATCTACATGCACGTGGACAAACACAGATCTCCCCACAAGCAGGAGCAAACCGGGCAATATCTCACTGAGGTCCTGCTGTCTCCGGACATCTGACTAAGCCCCAGACTCCAGAGCTCACCTCTGGATAAGCAGAGGGATGCCCAGTGACTCACAGAGCCACTCAGGCTCTCTCCAGCAGACACTGCCCCCCTCCCCAGGCACGTGCGCACAGACCCTTTGGAGGAAGCAGCGGGTCACAAAGCAAACCCTCCCCCCATCCCAGTGCAGACCTGGCAGCAGAACCAGGCCAAATGGAGGGAGTCGCCTGACCCAGTGGAAGCTGCAGGCAGAAGCCCAGCCTTGCAGAATCTTGGTATCAGGCTCAGAGTCCATTTTGCTCAGCTTCCCACCCTTGTGCCTGTTCCTCTGTCTTACTCCAGACAAATCTCCTACCACCAAGGCCCACACCCCAGCAACGTTCTTTCTGTGTCTTTGTTCCCCTATTCTCTTACCCTCCCCCACATTTATCTTTCACCCCCTCTTTTGTCTTTCCCAATTCCTCTTTCCCATCTGCCTTCACTCTCTCCCCAACTTTCCTGCAGCCAGGGCCTGATCCAGTAAGTCTTTGCTCCCATGCGGCTGCAGCTGACCCTTAGGGGGAGCTGACTCCATTCTCCTAGCAGACTCCATGCCCCCATACCTCTCTCTTTAGAAGTCTGGGCCCCCCTCCCCAGGGAAATCTGCAGGCCAGATGCCCCAGATCCCTTGCAGTGTCTCTACGGGGCTGGGATTCCTCACTTCTGGAATCACAGTAGGCCCCCGCCCCACTGGGGATTTTGAAGGATTTGGTATTCATGCCCTTCAGCACCTCCCCCACTGCTGCCTTTAAAATCCAGAAACCAGGTTGAGTCACAGAGGGATTTGGTGGAAGGAACACTATGGTGAAAGGTGTGTGTGGGGGGGTCCTAGTCCCACGTTGGCCATAGGCTCCCAGTGTGTCCATGGGCAAATTCCCTTCTCTGAGCCTCAGGTGTCCCCATATGGACAAAGACAAGGCCGAGGTGACCTTCGAGGGTCCCTATGTGGCCCTAGTAATGCAGGATGCTGGCTCTTTCCTGAGTCTCTTGAGTGTGGGTGGGAGTGGAAATTGTGATTCTAACCCCAGAGTTTGTGGCACCTTTTCCTCTTTCTCAGAGCACCCACCACTGGTGAAGCCATCCTGTGCCCTGAGCAATGGAAGTTCAGATGATTTCCTTTATGGGACCAGAGATATCAAGTAATTTTCTAGAGGTCACATCACTGAAATGCCGTCTCCATTGAGATAGGCATTGATTCTCCTGTCAGTGTATCCTCTGTGTGAACCACTGATTATCCTGGTGGAAGCTTGGTGAATGAATGAATGAATGAATGAATGAGTAGAAGAGTTGGGACTAAAACTGGCATCTTCAGAACCTCAGAATCTTGGAATTATGGTTTAAGCTCTTTTCTCAGATGCTTTACACTTATTTCCCTTATCTCCTCATTTCCCCTTCCACTCACCTGGTCCTTTCAAGGCAGATAGAGTTGTCTGAGTTAAGACCCTTCCTCCCTTAAGACAGATTCTGGGCTGGTTGCAAATGGCCACAGAGAAGAAACTGGCTTTTAGAGGCCATTCTCGGTGGGTAGTGGCTTGGCCATTGGCTCCAAGTCCCTAAGATTTAACCATGTGGGCTGTTTATGGGAAGCTGGCCAGGATCTGAGGCTGGGAGCAAAGATAGTCATTGCTACCATTTGGCCGAGAAGCCACTTCTCGCAGCCCCATGAGCTGGGTGCTGCAAAAATCACCTTTACAGATGAACAAAGCAAGATGCTAAAAGAGGAGGTGGTTTCCTTAAGGGCAATCAGCCAGCCCAGTGTCGGTCATAAAAATAGGCTCCCTAAAGCAGTGGTGGTGGTGGTGGAGGATAATGACATTATTTGTATTGATAATGATGTGATGATGGTGGTGATTAGAAACTCAATGATTGATTGGCCTCTTCCATTCCCTTTCCTCTCTTTGAAATTGTTCCCCACTTGAAACTCTTATATACTCTTCCCCCACCCAAATATGGAGAAACTGCGGGCTGGGACAGTGAGGCAGGGGTGTCTGATCATCTGTCACTCCTAGCTGAGAAAGAAGGCTTGTCATTTGAAATCGGCCTCCTGCCCCTCCCCCCCAACCGCAGCATGTCTTCTGCCAGCGGAGCCCAGAGCAGCGTCAAAGTCTGTCAAAACACCCGTCCAAGCTGGGTTCCAAATGCAAAGCCCAGGGAAAATAAATAAAGAGGGCAGTGTCGGCCCGAAATAGAAACAGGCAGCAACTCACAAATATGCATGTTTTCCAAAAGTCACATTTCACGGGCAAGAAAGACAGTGTGGCTCATGCTCCAGCTGCACCATAAAGGCTAGAGGCAGGGGTGCTGCCAGGACTGGTCCAGGGAGGGAGCGGAGCCTCCCCAGTGAGCTCACTCTCTGCTGGGTCATAGGGAGACCAGCTGGCCATTCCCGCTCCTCACCAGCTGGAAGGCACACGGGTGGGAAGACTGCGACGATGAATGAATGTCTGTGTCATCAGAGCTCTTTGGAAACGGGCACCAGACAAGGCTGATGGCCTTGGCTCCTCTGCCTTCCAGCAGGAACCGCAGGCTTATAATAACAGTCCTGATAATAATAGCTGCCATTTGTTAAGTACCTACTATGTGCCAGGTATCAAGCATTTACATGCACCATCTCACTTAACCTCGAAACCATCTCATGGCATGTGGAGCGTTATCCTCATATAATATCTGGGGAAACCAAGGTTCAGAGAAGAGACCTGCTCAAGGCCACACAGCTAGAAGGGACCAAATTGGAGTCCGATTTTAAAATGGAATTTTTTTCATTGAAATATCATGGATTTACAGTGTTGTATTAATTTGGGGGTCAGAGTTTGATCTGAATGGCGCAAGAGCCCCCATTTTGCCAAGTACTCTGCATTGTTTCTGCTATTCATTCATTTATTCGATATGTATTTTTTGTTAAGACACCCACTTATGTGATGGTTTTCAAAGGGATGTTCATTCCTCTGCTGTCTGGGTCAGGAGTAAAGGCCAGCACTGCCACCTGAGCTTAGCTCTGGCCAGCCCTCGGTGGCTCAGGATGGGTACCCAAGGTTTCTGGGCTGGGGCTGGGAGTGCATCTTGGGCTCTGTCCTCACCCTTGAGAGC
Source organism: Sus scrofa (assembly GCF_054392235.1). Classification (NCBI taxonomy): domain Eukaryota; kingdom Metazoa; phylum Chordata; class Mammalia; order Artiodactyla; family Suidae; genus Sus; species Sus scrofa. The sequence continues at coordinate 76,116,035 of NC_139388.1, forward strand.
CCACACCTGTCTGTCTGGGGGGACGGGCTCAGGCGGGAGCCCCACTGTGAGGCTTGGACTAGGAAAGCCTGTTTAACTCCAGAAGAGGTCAGGGCTGCCTCTGCAGCTGGGGAACTTATTTCAGAGAGGGCAAGTGAGTTGCCCAGCACCACACAGCATATTGGTGGTAGAGCCTGAATCTCAGAATCCCAGGCCGGCATGCCATGTGACCAGGCTGGTCTTGAATGTGTGCGAAGTGTCCAAATGGTTCCAGGGAAGGGAGTGGAATGGATGCAGGCAGTAAACCTAACACTTCCCTTCCAAGCACAGAGGTGAATGCACCCGGGTTTCACCACCAAGTCCTTGCCTCCCCCCTCCCCCATTCAAGAGGGACCCTGCTGACCTCAGGTCCCCACATTTATCACTGTGAAATACAGCACTGGCAGATACAGAGCACTTGCCTTGGGTCAGGTGCTGTACCAAAAGCTTTATGGGCACTAATTGATGTAAATCCCCACAACAACCCTGGAGGCAGATGTACTTATTCCACTTTACAATTGAGGCACCCAGGCTGGAGAGGTTGACTCACTTGCCCAAGGCCACACAGCTAGTAAAGAGGCAGGTGGAGCCCTGCAGAGCCCCGGCTAGCAGGTTTACTCTGGGGATGAAGGGGGAGAAGGTTTGGCACAAAGCCAGGGGAAGGAGGCGCGGATGGGCAGCAGCAGGCTATTTCTATTACACCTCCAGGCCTCGTCACGCTTGCTGGCATTGGTGCCAGCAGAAGCTGAGCCTCTGCCAAAACCTGGAAGGAAGAAGCCCAGTGCAGGGTCCTGGGAACAGCCCCTGGGGTATGTTAGTGGAGCATAGGTTCTGGGTCTGTTTCTTCCTGAGCTCAGGGGGAAGAACCCATAGACATAGGGGACCCCCAGAGATGCCCTTAGTTCCAGCATCTTGCTTTCTCTCCTTGTTCCTCCCTCTGAGGGATCCAGACGAGGAACCTGGACAATTTGGAAAGGGTGTTGGGTGGCAGACTAGGGTCTTGCTGTATCAGTGAGCTTGACCGTTGGGAGTGAGGAGGTGGTGGGGACTATGGGAGGGACTGGCTTTGATTTAGATGCCTGCAGGTGCCATCCAGGTCTCTCATATGGGGGTGCTCCTAGGAACTAGGGACTGATGCCCTGAGAGACAGTATCCAGACAGTATCCAGAAAAAAAAAGCCTTCTCTTGAATCCCCCATCCCACGAGGTTCTGCCTGAGCAGTCCCACTGTGTGCCAGGCATGCAGAAGTGGAAAAGCCTCGGTCTCTGTCCTCGTAGAGCTCACTAGAGTCTCCCATCCCTGCCCCAGCTCCTCCTGCCTGGACCAGAGTGATAAGTGATAAGTGATAACCCACCCCCGGGTCCCTCCAAAGAAGTAGAGGAGGGACCCAGGTGTCCTCTGGGGCTCAGAGAACGTGATCCAGGCAAGTGGTCATTCCAGGGTCCAGAGGACAGTTCCTGGGGGCGGTGCCTACAGTGCATTTGGGTGCCCTCCCCAGCCTGATGTCTTGCTGGGAGACGGTGGCGGGGGCGTGGCTATAGGGAAAGCTCATGCCTGCCCAGCCGTCTGCCCGAGGTATCTGACACACATACTGGCACCTGGATGACGCATCCTTTGCCAAACCTTGTTAAGAGAGGAGACACGACTGCCAGTTGGAAGCCACTCTTGTCAAGCAGGGGAAGGTGGTGATCCTCTGATCTCGGGGGGAAGGCAGCTTGAATGGAGTTGGAATGGTTGTGGCAGACTGGTTTCCTGGGATGTTTCGGGGAGGAGGGGAGGAGTGGGTGTTTTGCCTTCCCTCCCCGCACCGTCTTGGCCTTTGCTCTGTCCTGGGGGACTTCTCGTGTTCTTAGTCGGAAGAGTTCTGCAGAGCGATCACCCAGATCCCGGACGGTCACGATGGTCATTAATGGCCAACATATTTTGACTGTTTACTACCTGCCAAGTACTGGGCTTAGGGCTTTATAGGTACCATCTCATTGCTCCATGAGAGAGCTACCATCATTATTCCACGTTAAGGATGAGACATATGAAGCACAGAGGGACTAAACGGCTGGCTAGTAAGCCACAGAGACAGGACTCAGACCCAGCCTCGATGCTGCGATCACACCCTCATAGGATGGTTGAGGCCCACGCGTTGGCCTTTATATTAACTCGATTTGGGTCTTTACAGGTGGGTGTGATTGAGGTCAAACCACCTTTTGGCTCCTTTAGTAATCGGGGTAATTTGTACAGTGGTCTCGGGCTGCCTTCTGGTGGGCAGGGTGATGTGGGTTGGCCATTTGCTTCTCGACTGCCAATCCACCAAACAGATCACTTTTTTGGATACGCAGATGTGGGCAACATCTGGCAGACTGGCAGGGCTTTTCTGGCTTTCATGCGGAAGTTTCCCCTTTTCCTCCCACACAGATGCAGCTGGGAGGTGCGTCCTCCTGGACATAATCATATCGTGACTCTCTGAAAAATATGTGTTTGTCTTAAAGCATCGTCGTGCGACTTTTCCAAGGCAGGATGTTGGTTTCGGTTCCTCTCTGCGTTCCGCTGAGCTGGAGAGAAACTAGGCTTTGGAAGCATGTCAGCAGCCAGAGGAGAAAAATCCCCCCTTCCCTTCTCCAAGCAGAGAAGCTGGGAAGAAGCTGGCTGGGGAGGAATACTGCAGGCCAGTGGCTGCTGCGTGTATCCCCTGCAGAGGTTCCTGACCTTGTGACCTGGTCTGCCAGAGGCTTTTTGGAGTGGATGATCCCTGAGTAACGGAGCCCGGAATTTGTGATGAACAGGGACGTGTCAGCCAAGAGGCACTCTCGGGCATTGATTAATTAATTTATTTATTAATTAACATGATAATAGATCTAGAGTGGGAAGGCTCATGGAGCCTTCGGGAGATATGGAGTTCAAGACATGCCAAAGTTAAGATAATGATGACTTAACATTTTATTTTATATAGCAAGTGCCAACCAGTGAATGAATGAAGACAATGAATGAATAAATAAGAGAATGCGTGTGTTATGTAGAATTAGTGAGAGGCTTAACATTTTATTTTATATAGCAAGTGCCAACCAGTGAATGAATGAAGACAATGAATGAATAAATAAGAGAATGCGTGTGTTATGTAGAATTAGTGAGAGGGGAGCTGATGGACACTGATGGCCACGGCCTGGATTTCGCAGAACCAGACCCAAGGAATTGCCAAAGTGAAGAATCCTGTTCTTGTCCCCTGGATCACCCTTTAGCTCAGGGTCGGGGAGAAATAGTCTGAATCCTTGAACCCTGCCCTCTCACTCCATACCCCACCCCAGCCCTCTTCTGTAGGACCCTCTGGTCACTGGGCTCCTCTGGCTCCTGGCTGAGGCAGGGACTAGAACTCAGGAGACTGCAAAGCTGTTGGAGGCTGCAGCCCAGCACCCTGAAACATCCACAGCCCTCTTCCCCTTCCCAGCTGCTCTTCTAGCCCTAAGCCATCCCATCTTCTCTGTGATCACACCCTGTGTCCTGGTCCTTCGAGGACATCACAAGACAGTAAACACCTGAAAGCACACTGAGCCCAGCCCTCCCATTTGATGGAAGGGTAGACGGAGGCCCAGGGAGGGAAAAAGACTTGTCTGAGGTCATGAGCACATGGGAGACCAAGCCGCTTTATGGTGGGAGGATTTGTGGGGGGAGTTCCTACGAGACTTCAGACAGCGCTGTACCTCTGAGCAGAGTGGAGGTGGGGTGGAAGGGGTCTGAGATTCTTGAACCCAGGTGGCTTCATTGGGTCTTTCCTGGCCTCTCGGACCAGAAGTGGCAGTTCTAAGTTAGCTGGGATCCTGAATCTCCCAAGAATTTTATGGAAAAGGCAGCAGAGTTGGGGAGGCTGCTACTGGGGTCTGCTTGGCATCTTGGACCCTCTGTCCCAGCAGCTCAGCCTTGACCCTTGATTCCCTGTCTCCGCAGACAGCTGCACCCTCATGGAGGGCAGGCTGAGGCTGACGGCAGTGTCAGTGCCCCACCCTGTCAGTGGCCTCTGTGCTGGCCTCAGGGGTGGGTTGGGGGGTACTGAGTGCACCTCCCAGACTGTCTCCCCCCTCCCTAGTATAAGCACCTGAGCTGTCAGTCAGCAGGGTAACCAGAAAGCCCTTCCCCTGCACAGGCACGGAAGCTGTGTTTCCATCCAGACACCCCAGATGATGAAGCTGGATGTCAGTCCCTCGTGCTTTTCCTCTCCTCCCATTCCTGGAGCCAGTCTGTGCCTCGACTGTGGCCAGAGTGACTTCCGGGGGCAGACTCTGGGGGCGGGGAACATGAGCACAAACGCGGGTGGGGCGCGGATTGGGAGGACTGACTCTAGAAGGCAGAGTTTTCCAAACTATGAGACTCAAATAAAATCTAATCCAGAGGGAGGAATGCTGAGCTTATCGGAAATCAGCTTCAAATAAATCCCGTCCCTTCTTTTAGCCTCCGTTCTCTTGTTTGCAAATTGGAAATAATTCCTGAGACTAGAAAAACCTATATGAAAATGATCTACAAGTTGTAAGTTGCTGCAGAGACACAATATTATTCGGTCCCCTAGGATAGGATGAGAGGATCAAGGACAGGATCAAGGCTCTGGCTTGGGGACACAAGGGGCTGAGCAGCCACCAGGATCTCCTTGCTGTGCCCTTTTTCATCTGGTGCTGTGGCCTCCTTGGTCTTCCACCGGTCCGGGGAAGCCAGGGCTGGGGCAACCCCGAGTTCTCAGAGATGGAGATTTGTCCTCAGGCTCTTGCTTTCTTTCCAGGCAGCGAGGCTAGGGCTCCAGCCCCTTCCTAGGGCTCCATCCCAAAACAGTCGCGGGGTTGGGATGGAAGGGGCCTGGGATTCCTAAGCCCAGGTGGTGGCCCCTCGGAGCATTTGAGTACTTTGCATCGTCTGCTTTTTATCTTTCCGCTTCCAATCTATCCTTAAGCTTCTCTTTTGTGGTATGGGACTGAGAAGAATCTTGCGACGTCCTCGAACCCACAGATGTGGTCTGGGTTTGCAGAGGAAAGGAGGAATAGAGGTCCCCGGAAGCTTTCCCCAAAGCTAAGAACTGGCAGGTTGCCACCTGCTATGACCCAGTGGAGCAGATGGCGCCCAGCCAGCACACGTCATTTGCCTGTTCTTGCTTCTTGGCTTGATGTTACATCAGGAGACACTCTGTGTGCCCCCGCCCCCACAGTAGCTCCTGAATAGCAATGAAGGGGAGCCCCCTCCCTGCCCTCCGCCTCCCTCCCTGGGGAAGCAGCTAAGACTCAGAGGTGGAGGGTATAGGAAACATCTCTCCCCACTTGCCATTTGACAGATGGGGGCCCACCCATCCAGAGATGTTAAGTGACTTGTTCCAGGTAACACAGCAGGCTGGTAGCAAGGCAGGTCCCTATTCCCAGCTCTCGGGGCCAGGGCTGCTGCCCCAGGCACCCATCACCTGCTGACACCGCCTCCACTGCCCCTGAGCTGGAGCCTGCAGGAAGAGCTGGCTGGAGCCTGAGAAGAGATGCAAGGGGAATTGTTTTACATATTTGTTAATCGGGTCTCTGAGAGAGAGAAGGGCCCTGAGCTCATCAGCCAGGAAGGAATCCAATTTGGCTTTTATGGCCATGGTTATTGGTCGTATTTTGTGGGAATCTTTTTATTTTTTATTCATCCAGTGGGCTGGGGGCTGGGGAGCTGATGGCCTGCTGGGTCCCCTGGGCCCTCCTGTTCCCACGGAATTCCAGGCAGCAGCCAGGACTTGGGACTGAGCGTGGGCCAGAGGTGGTGGGAGAGGGCGCCTTGGACAGGTTGGCTGAGGCGCGCCATGAGGGTTTTCAGGCACCTTCAAACCCTTTGGGCAAGGGGCGTCTGGGGGCCTGGCTGTATTTCACAGGTTCTAAGTATTGCTGGTTTTATTAAGCTTTCATTGCCTTTTTCTCAGAGGTGCACGCAGCCCTGATGGGTCTGGGCTGTGAGGTCTGAGTCGTTCCAGGTGGACCTGCATGGGGAGGGAGGGATGAGAGTGGGTCAGTTGGGTGCTATTCCTTCCGGCAGTAGAGCACAGCGCTGAGAAGGACTGGCTCTGACTCTGGCCTGCCCAAGCTCAGGCTGCTCCTGCCGGCTCTGCCTGCGGAGCTGAGGCTGGATCAGACAGGACATAAACAAGGAAAGCACCCCGTGTGGGGCATGCAGCTATGCTTGGTGGGTAGGAAGCTCCCTGCCTAAGCCCCGTGCATGGAGGCCTCATTTTCTTTCCACTGCCTGGCCCCCCCAGGAAGAGCTGGTTGGCGGATCTGGATGGCTCCTGTGTGTCTCTTCTCTGGACTTAAAGTCCTGTTCCTGGCCCAAATGCCATTATTTCTCTCCCCCAACCCCCCCACCCCTGGCTGGAGGCAGAGATGCTTCTAGGAATGGTCCTGGCCAGAGATCCCCAGGGCCAGAAGGAAGGACAGGCTTGAGGAGAGGCTAGTGCGAGCCCCAGAGGGGTGAAGGCCAAAGGAAGCTGCTGAAGGAATCCATGGGGAACCAGGGAGGGTGACCAGGGCAGCAGGGTCTTTCAAAGAGTAGTCCTGGACCACCTGAGCACCTAATTGACAGGATGTAGTGTCTGGTTCAGGAGTTTGCATTTTAACAAATGCACCCAGTGGCTGATCCATATTAAAGTCCAAGGGCCAAAGTAGCAGAGAATAAAGAAATAAATAAAATAAAATAAAAACTAAAAAAAAAAAAAAAAAAAAAAAAAGCTCCAGCCAACTGGTCTACCCTCCCATGAGCAAGGGCCCAGGTGTGGGGCCTCTTCCCACCTTAGAAGCTCATCATGACTATACACCTGCTGTGCCTCAGAAAGCGGAGGGTCACCACCCCATTTTATAGGTGAGGAAACTGAGACTCATCCAGGACACTCAGTGGGTGGCAGAGCCAGGGTTTGAAGTGTCACTCCTCCTTACCCCCTAAGCCCAGGCCCTGGTGCTCTTAGTACCTGACATCCCCATTGGGGGACCAGTTCTGTTTCCCCGGCACACACACACACACACACAGAACGCACAGAATGGGGGAAATTTAGGCTAGGCCATGGTGACCATTATGTTGCGTTCCTCTGGTGCTGGCTGGCACGTTCCCCGGGAGCTATATTGACAAGACCAAAGCTTGTTTGCCTGATATATATTGAGCTGTTGGGCTTACGAGTCAGTGCCCACAGTTTCCTTGCCAGCTGTCAGCCTGCGGAGGCCAGCCGTCCTTCATGTGCTCCATCGCTGCAGCCTGGCCTTCTCTGAGAAATTAGGGGCTTGGATGGGCTCACTAGAGAGCCTCCCCTCTCTCCCTCCCGCTTCTCTCTCCCACCTCACCCAGGCTCCCAATACTTAAGCCCCGATTTTCTTTGACGGGAGGAGGAAGTGGTCATACGTATCCCTCTGAAGTTCCTGCCCTCTGCTGGCAAATTTGGCCAAGGGGGATGCTCTTTGTTGGGGACCAGAAGGTCTGATGCGAAATCGGTGCAGGTGTTTGCTTCAGCTGTAGCGGCAAAGCCAGTTTTCCTCTGGACTGGGGTAGGGAGGCTGTGGCTGGTAGACTTAGGATCTGCTTGCTGGGGGAAGGGCTCAGACAAGTGCTGCAGGTCACCCAGCCACACCCCTTCCTCTGTGGGTGTGAAGGGCGTTCCCTGGCTGTGTTGCCATTTTCATCTGAGCTTCCAGACAGGGCTTGGGGCTTCTTGAGAGAAGTCTCTAGAAGGGTCCTGGGATCCAGCTGCCAGGCTGGGGCTCCCTGCTTCACCCCCACTTTCCCTCTAGGGAAATTATAATAGTGAGGGTTCTACAGAGAAACAGAAATAATCGAACATAGATTAGATAGGTAGATGGATGGATAGATAGATTTCTTATAAGAAATTGAGGCATATGATTGTAGAGGCTGAGGCATCCCAAGGTCTGCAGTTGGCAAGCTGGGACCCAGGAGAGCTGATAGTGTAGTTCCAGTCTGTGTCCAAAGGCTTGAGACCCAAGGGAAGGGAAGCTGTAAGTTTCTGTCTGAAAGCCAGCAGGCTCAAGATCCAGGAAGAGCCAGTATTTCAGTCCAAGTCTGGAGGGCTGGCAAAGACCAATGTACCAGCTCAGGCAGTCAACAGAAAGCGTTGCCTCTTACCCAGCCTTTGTATTCCATTCGGGTCTTCAACTGATTAGATGAGGCCCACCCACACTAGGGAGGGCTGTCTGCTTTACACAGTCTGTGCATCCGGAGTCATGTTTGGTCAAATGTCCGGGCATCCCATGGCCCAGTCACACTGACACATAAAATTAACCATCACACCCACGCTCTCCTTTAAGGCCAGGCTTCCAAGGTTGGTGGAGACTTCCTTTGCATCATGCCCTGAGCTGCCCGTCACCTACTGAAAGCAGAACTGCTGAGACCTGAGTGATTTGCAGGCTTGCTAAAGGACAGTGGGTTTCTTGAGTGAGTCCTGACACCCCAGCTCTCCAGGAACTCCAAGGCTGCTTGGAACAGCAAGAAGAACATAGGCTTCTGAATTGGCAGACCTGAGGTTCAAATGCTAGTTCCACCCGTTATTAGCTGTGTGATCACAGAGAGTCACTTAACTTCTCTGATTGTTTGTTACTCTGTAAAAAGGGGTTGCTTATAATGCCTCCCTTGCAGAGCTGATGGATGAGAGAGGTTTCTTGCATATGACAGGTGCACTGCTCATTGTTATGATTCTCTTCCTGGGTATCAGTTTCTGCATTGAGCTAGTTGGGCTTTGGGGTTCACTCATCTGTGTGATTTTGACCCAGTTTTACCATGTCTCCAGTGTTTCTGCAGCCTCCTGGTCTGAGATGGAATACCCAGGTCTCTGAGAAGAGTTTGGAATTCTGGAGAGCGGGCCCATAGCTGGGGCATGCGGAGGGTGGCAGACTCTCAGAAGATGGGGTGTTCGGATTTAGGACAGTGACACCAGGGAGGAACTAGGCCCTCCTCTTTCTGCTCTTCTCCACCTTGGATGAGCTAGGGGCAGATCTGTCCCCCACTTCAGCACATCAGGAGGAAATGGAGCTGTTCAGCCCCGAATACCTCCTTTGGAACTTCTGCCCAAACCTCTCAGCCCAAGGGTGGGAGAATCAGAGACCCCAAGACATATCCAAGGACTACAGCTGAACCAGGGAAGCAAAACTCCCCAAGACAAGAAGAAAATGCTGATTAGCTCCTAATTGCCGTTAAATTATATATACATATATGTGCTTTAAGCCACATCTGCATGGCTAATGTGATTTTTTGATTACATTTTAATAGTCTGGCTGGGATGGGAGAATGAAGAAGGAAGGGTTCTATCACCCTTCGCCAGAAGGAGGGAAGTTGTAAACAGGGCTCCAGGCAGGCGCAGGCATGGAGCCACGTCCCTGGGAGCCGTCCTGGAGGAGCGCAGGGCCCAGTAAGGAGCTGGGATGTCTTTGAGGCAACACTGCCTTCCACCGAAGCGCCATTCTGTCCTCATGCGGAAGACCATCTGGCCTGTGGCTTGAAGAATGCCTCTCTCTAGACCTTAAAAATGGCTTCCCGGAGTTCCCTGGTGGCTCAGTGGATTAAGGATTCAGCATTGTCACTGCTATGGCTCGAGTCACTGCTGTGGCACAGGTTCGATCCCTGGCCTGGGAACTTGTGCATATTGTGGGTGTGGCCAAAAAAAATAGCTTCGCTATGTTGGCTCTTTGGATCCATGTGTCATCTTCCCCAGGCCTGGCTGTTCCCTGGGACTGCCAAAAACTGCACACACACTCCTGCCCAGAATCTGGTGATGGAGCAGATAGAGCACTCCTTTGCACCAAGAGTCCTGGCTCTGCCATTGAAATATGCCCTTGGGTCATACCCATCACTTTGCTGGGCTTAGTTTCCCCAGCTGTGAAATGAAGGGGTTGGACCAGGTGTGCTCTGATGTCCCTTCTTGGGTCCAATGAGCCAGGATCTATTTCCTGATCATTTTGCAGACCCCTCCTTCCATCTCAGGGACATAGAAGGTTCCACACTCACCCGCTGGGCATTTGCCACCACCCATCACTCTCCCCAGGTCCTTCTGCTTGCTAACCAGTGTCTCTCTTGCTGCAACTTGAGCCAACACTCCTTGTCTCCTGTCCTAAAGGACAGAACCCCCCCCTCCCCGGTCTTATTATGGTAACTCCTCAAAGAATTGAAGGCTCTTAGCAAAATCCCTTCTTCACACATACACACAGGTTCTATTTTTAAATAACATTTATTTCTGATTTGAAAAGTCAGGCTGTACCTGATCATTGTAGAAAAACTGGAAATAGGCAAATATAAAGATGAAAATAAAAATCACCCATAATCCTCCCAGACAGAGATAACCACTACTAATAAGTTTTTTTTTTAATGCATATATAGAGAGAGACTTTTTCTGTTATAAAATTGGGATTATGCTGCAAATGTGGCCTTGGGATGCCCCAAGCCTGGCCCTTGAAACTGGGCCAAGTTCTTTCTGCCAAGGCTCCCCGGGGTTCCCTGTTTCCCCCTTTATTTATTTATTTATTTTTGTCTTTTGTCCTTTTAGGGCCGCACCCGCGGCATATGGAGGTTCCCAGGCTAGGGGTCGAATCAGAGCTACAGCTACCAGCCTACACCACAGCCACAGCCAAGCCAGATCCAAGCCGCATCTGCGACCTGCACACAACGCCAGATCCTTAACCCACTGAGCAAGGCCAGGGATCGAACCCACGACCTTGTGGTTCCTAGTCGGATTCATTTCCACTGCACTACGACGGGAACTCCTGCTGTTTCCTTTTAGGTGGCTGCCTCATTGGCTTTTCTCAAGAGAAGGGAGACCCTGTTCCATGAATGTGTGTCCACCTTGGTTCACGGGCTCCTGGAGGCCAGAGTTTGACTTTGACTCTTTCTGATTTGTGTGTGTGTGTGTGTGTGTGTGTGTGTGTGTGTGTGTGTGTGTGTGTGTATGAGAGAGAGAGAGGCAGATGGAGAGAGAGGGAGGGAGAGAGCACTCTTGCTGGTCACTGAGCAGAAGCACCCTAATGGGAGATCACAGTCCCCATGATCACAGTCCCCGTGATCATAGTCCCCCAAGATCACAGTCCCCATGGTCACAGTCCCCATGATCATAGTCCCCCAAGATCACAGTCCCCATGGTCACAGTCCCTATGATCACAGAGGCATGATCACAGTCCCCATGATCACAGTCCCCCATGATCACAGAGGCATGATCACAGTCCCCCAAGATCACAGTCCCCCATGATCACAGTCCCCATGATCACAGTCCCCCATGATCACAGAGGCATGATCACAGTCCCCCAAGATCACAGTCCCCATGATCACAGTCCCCATGATCACAGTCCCCCATGATCACAGTCCCCATGATCACAGTCCCCCAAGATCACAGTCCCCATGATCACAGTCCCACTTTGTCTGGGCCAATGACAGGTATCGAAGGAACTTCCCTTATGTCCTTTCCACGGAGCAGCTGGAGCGCTTCACTAAGCCAATCAATCCCCATCATTTGAGAAAGGAAAACAAATTTGCAACATGAGGCCCATACTGGGAAGGGATGCTGAGGCTGTGCTTGCCAGCTGAGGCTTTGGTCTCAGACCCCACCTGCCAGCTGGGCCTCCCTTGATTTGGCGGAGTCTCTCGGCTTGCACGCACCCGCCTTGGCCTGCAGACTAGGGCTTCTCAGAGATTTTTTGGGGGGAGGGTCACAGCTGGAGGGACCTGGGTTTTTACAATCCCACTGCCTGCTGGCAGAAACAGGGCACCAAGAGGGCATGAGACATGCCCAGGGCCACATTAAAAGTTGCAGGTGAGCTGGATCTGGGGCCATGTTGGTCGGACATCGGTCTGGTGATTTGCCACATGACAGCTTTTCTTTCCAGGGGTGGACTGAGAAGGTGGCTGGGGTGGGGGGTGGTGATAGGGAGAGAGAGTAATAGAAAACTCGTCAGGTCCATTTCCTGCTCATCCATCTCATACCCCCTGTGACCCTTCCCACCCCGGGCAGAAGAAGCCGTACTCTCTGTCCTACACTTGGCTTGTTTGGTGTCTGACTCTGTCCAGGGGAAAGTTCTGCATAACATCTAACCCAGCTTCTGCAGGGATCCCCTTCCCTTCCTCATTTAACAAATAGCTGCAAAGCACTGGGCCCCCCTCCCCCCAGCCAGGAGTATTTTAGTCCAAGGGAAGACAGCAGGGAACACAACAGCCAAGTCCTTGCTCCCTTGAAGTTCATGTCTGCGGGGCTGAGGGTGTCTCATTGGGAGGCAGAATGGCTGTGCTCAGTTTTCTGGTCACTTAAATCTAGCAGGTGCAGTCTGCAGGGCATGGAGTCACATACATGGGACAGGGGTCTATTGCACTTGTTCAGTTACTGTTGCTATGGAACAAACTGTCCCAAACTTTAATGATGAGTGACAATGGCTAGATTATGTTCATGGATTCTGTGGGTCAAGAAAGGGCACAGAAGAGGGTGCATGAGCTCAACTCCACCGTACTTGGGCTTCAGCTGAGAAGACTAGAAAACTGGGGGTTCCCTGATGGCTGGGGCCCCAGAACCACTGGAGGCATCTTCACTCACATCTGTGGTTGATGCTGGCTGTCAGCCAGGTTGTCAGCAGGAGCTCCTGCCTGCAGTCTCTCTGCCTGGGCTGCTTTGGGCTTCCTCATTGTGTGGCAGCTGGATTCCAGGGACGAGTGTCCCAGGAGAGCCAGGGGGAAGCTGCATCTCCCTTATGACCCAGCCCCAGAAGTCACTGAGCACCACTTTAGTGTGGTCACGGCCCACCCAGATTCAAGGGAAGAAATGCATTGTTTCTCGAGGAGAGAAGGCTTAAAGTCACCTCACGGGAAGGACCTGTGAGATGGCGGTATTGCTCTGGCAAATACAGTGGGCCACGTGCGCGTTTTAGGACATGACAGCTTTTGTGGAGAAGCGGAGTATAAATAAATAGTAGCTGTCATTTCCCAAGCACTTAGACCTACCAGGCCCCTGTGATCAGCCAACATCCTCTGTGGTGAGTACTATTAGACCTGTTTTGCAGATGGAAAAACTGAGGCTCAGAAATGTTACCCTGCCTGCCCTGAGTCACACAGCCAAGATGTACCCAAACCCATCCAAAATCAGGGCTCTTGGAGTTCCTGTTGTGGCTCAGCGGGTTAAGAACCTGACCAGGATCCATGAAGATGCAGGTTCAATCCCTGGCCTCACTCAGTGGGTTAAGGATCCGGTGTTGCCACAAGCTCTGCAAGTTGTGGTGTAGGTCACAGGTGCAGCTCGGATCTGACATTGCTGTGGCTGTGGTGTAGGCCGGCAGTTGCAGCTCCAATTCGACCCCTGGCCTGGGAACTTCCATATGCTCAGGTGTGGCCCTAAAAAGAAAACAAAGCAAAACGAAAAACCTATGGCTGCTAACACTCTGCTACACTCCTTTCCCTCCCCATCCCTCAAGTAATTTTACCCCCCAAAGCGTGGTGAGAAGGTTAGACAAGTAGCAGAGGGGGTGTGTGTGTTCAGATCTGGGATGGCTTCTTGGCAGAGGTGACACTTGAGCAAGGTCTTGAAAGGTGTCTTCAAGTTGGACACCTGGGGAAGTGGCATTCCTGGTGGAGTAGCAGCGGGATGGAGGGATCACCCAGGGAGTGCTGACATGACTCAGGACCCTGACCTTTGACCTGCTCACACACCAACACATTGTAAACTGTACCCTGGGCAAGGCAGGCTGAGGCTGGGGGCCCGTGGATGGTCTTAGTCCCAGAAGAACATGCAGAAGCGGCCCCTGGCCCTCTCGGCTATATCGTCACCATCAGCTTCCTCCTTCAGTGGCTAGGAATGGGATGAAGGCTCCCCCCACCTCACACAGGCAAACTTGGGTTTCCCCTTTGGAGACAGGGCGAGCTGCCTCTTGTTCACTCCCAGGAGTTTTCTGCTAAGGCAGATTGGGCCTCAGGGCAGGTAGGCGCCCTTTGGGCCATCCGAAATGGGAAGTTTCTTTTTGCATCCCCAGGGATCTTGCACATCACAGGAGCAGCTCCTGCCCCTTCCTGGCTGCTCTCCCTTTCCAGTCTTCTGTTCTTCTCCCACCCACTCTCCGCACCCCTCACTCACCCTTCTGATTTTTCTCCTCCATTGTTTCCCTGTTTGCATCTCAGTCTCCAACCCCTGCCCCCTAACCCACTCTCCTCTCCGTCTCTCTCCTGTGTTCATCCTTCTCTCATATCTCCCATGTCCCGTTTCTCTGTCTCTGTTCCCCTTCTCCCCCTCGTCCCTCTCTTCCTCACTTTCTTTGGGCTGACGGCAGCCCCCTCTTCCCGGACAGGCCATCTAATTGAAATGGAGCATTCTAGAGAATGTTAATAGGAAAGGCAGCCTTAATTAGCTAGCTCTGGCATAATTAGCTTCCTCCTCTCCCGGCCTGGCGTCTCACTGGGTAGTGAGTCTTTCTCCATCCAAACAGAGGGCAGGGAGGACAAGGGGACAGGCCATGCCCAGGGATGCCAGAAGGCCTCCTGCCTTTGGGCCACCCTGTGGGAGTCCTCAGGCTGCCCTCTCCTGCCAGGCCCTCCTGCTGCTTGAGCCCAAGACTTGGGGAGACAAATGCCCGGCGCCTGCCTGTGCCCAAAGCTTTGACGTCCCTGGCGTTGCATATTAAGTGGTCCAAGCCTGACGAGCAGTGGCTGCAGCTGCAGGGTCCCAAAGAGGGGGTGGGGAGCTGTTGAGAGGTCTTAAAGAGAATCATGACAGGCACCCAGCCCTGGCAGAGCCTCATGGACAATGGCTGAGCACATTACGGTCCCCAGAGAGAAGCAAAGAAATTTGTTCATGTGACAGATCATAACTAATATACTACAGAGGCTGCAGAGAGCTTCCACCCATGACCCTTCCCACAGTCATGAGCGGCAGGAATGGTCACCTCTGTTTTGTAGATGAAGACTCTGACGGTCAGAGAGGTTCACTGCCTTGCCCATGTTCACGCTACCAGGATCCCACACAGGGTCTGTCTGAATCCAAAAAGCGTGTTCTTTCCCTTCTACCCTTATACTTTGGGAAGGTACTTTATAGGTGCTCATCCAATAAAAGTGACTGCAGAGTTCCCATCTTGGCTCAGTGGTTAATGAACCCGACTAGTATCCATGAGGATGCAGGTTCAGTCCCTGGCCTCGCTCCGTGGATTAAGGATCTGGCATTGCTGTGAGCTGTGTTGGAGGCCGCATACTCAGCTCAGATCCCGCGTTGCTGTGGCTGTGGTGTAGACTGGCAGCCGCAGTTCCAATTCGACTCCTAGCCTGGGAACTTCCATATACTGCGGGTGCGGCCCTAAAAGGCAAAAGACAAAAAAAAAAAAAAAAAAAAAAGTGATTGCAGTGAAGTCGCACCTCACACTGGCTTTGAGTTCTAAAATCAGAGAATGCAGCAAAAATTGGGAAATCATGCATAGTCAAAATTCCCCTCAATGTCTCTTACACAGGGAGGAAAGAGCTCTTCTGTTTGCTGCTGGGCTCTGAGTCTCCTTTTTGTGCGGCCTTGAAAGCCCTGACCTAGTTGGGAGGTGTGATGAGCAAACAACAGGATTTTTTCTTCCTTGTGTACACATGTGGTTGAATTCAGTTGAGTTAAATGTCTGCTTGATGTTAAGTATTTGCGGTATTTGTCTTGGCTAAGAGGGGGCAGGGCTAACGCTCAGGGCTGGGCCACTGCAGCTACAGGGCACCACCATCTCTCTCTGGGCAGCCTGCTGACCGTCTCCCTCTCCTGTAGGCTATGGACTCGGAGGATGACCCCTTGCTGCAGGATGTATGGCTAGAGGAGGAACAGGAAGAGGAGGAGGAAGCAGCGAGCGAGGCTTTTAGGAGGGCCCAGAAGCCGGGGCCCCAAGCTGGGGCTGGGGGGCAGTGTTGCTGGCGGCGCTGGACCTTGCCTTCCGGGCCCCCAGCCTCGGGCTTCTGGAATACCCTGGGCTGGGCCTTCACCAATCCGTGCTGTGCGGGGCTGGTGCTCTTCCTGGGCTGCAGTATCCCCACGGCGCTGTCGGCCTTCATGTTCCTCTACTACCCGCCTCTGGATATTGACATCTCCTACAACGCCTTTGAGATCCGCAACCATGAGGCCTCCCAGCGTTTCGACGCCCTCACCCTGGCTCTCAAGTCCCAGTTTGGGTCCTGGGGCCGCAACCGGCGCGACCTGGCTGACTTCACTTCCGAGACACTCCAGCGCCTCATCTCCGAGCAGCTGCAGCAGCTGCATCTAGGAAACCGCTCCCGGCCAGTAGCCAGGGCCCCGCGTACGTTCCCTACAAAGGCGCAGCTTGGCCCAGACTTGGCCTGGGACAGCCCCACAGCTCGGAAGGCAGCCGCCCATCGGAACGGACGTCTTCGGCGTGAGACTCCGCCCCTGGGGGGCCCGGCTGCCAACCAGAGTGAAGCCCGGCTGAGCCAGGGGCCGGCCAAGAATGGGCGGCGCCAACTCAGCCCCCCACCCCTACCCTCGGCCGCAGCCAATCAGAGCCGTGCCCGCCGGGGCGCCTCGCATTGGGACTACTCACGCTCCTACGTGAGCGCCAATACCCAGACGCACGCGCACTGGCGCATCGAGCTCATCTTCTTGGCACGTGGCGACGCAGAGCGCAATATTTTCACGAGTGAGCGGCTAGTCACAATCCACGAAATTGAGCGCAAGATCATGGACCACCCTGGCTTCCGGGAGTTCTGCTGGAAGCCTCATGAAGTGCTCAAGGACCTGCCGCTCGGCTCCTACTCCTACTGCTCCCCGCCCAGCTCCCTCATGACCTATTTCTTCCCCACTGAGAGGGGTGGCAAGATTTACTATGATGGCATGGGCCAGGACCTGGCCGACATCCGGGGTGAGCAGCCCTAGGTGTGGCTGGGGCAGGGCCTTAGGGACCCAGTCTGGAGGAGGCTGGAGGTGGGACTTGCAAGGGGTGGAGCCTGAGGGTAGGTGGGGCTTCTAAGGGATGGCATTGGGGCCGCTTAATAAGGCTAGGGTCTGGGCTTGGAGGTTGAGGGAAGGCTTGATTCTTGTTTAGGTGTTTTACCCGTTTGTAGGAAGATAGGGTTGAAACTGGTGGAGTCTGGCTGGAACTGAGGGCCGGGCAGGTCTGGGGGCCATTCATTGAGGAAGGGCAGGGGGTGGGATTGGGTGTGAGTTGGGATCTGAGGGAGGCAAGAAGGGCTTTGGGTGCACACCTAGAATGAGAGAGATTGGGAGTTGTACTGTGGCCAGAGTTAGATAAGATTTAGGATGGGACTTGGGTGTGAGGCTGATTAGAGGGAAGCTGGGGTGTGGTTATGGAGAACTGGACATTTGGAGAGAAGCTGGGGTTGAAGGAAGATCAAGGTGGAGTTAGGTACATTTAGGATTTGAGAAAGAGTGGGGCGGGGCCAGAGGCAGGTTGTAGGGGCGGAGCTTGGGTGGGAACTGGGCGGGGTTCTAAGCAGATGAAGGAAGGACTGGAAGGGGAAGGAGGTACATGATTGTAGAGCCTGAGCCTTGGAATTAGGTGAAGTTCAAACTGAAATGAAGATGTCAGTGTCGGGGGCGCCACCTGCGCAGATCGGGGCGGGGGCAGCGCCTCTTAGACAGCTGTGATTTCTCCTAACCATCCCGCTGTCCTACTAGAGACAGTTGGAGGCAGCCCAAGCTGGGACAGTTTCCCCGCGGCCTAAAGAGGGGGTGAGATGTTGCGGAGGACAGAATGACTGATGGAGTGTTGGTGGGAGCTGACCTACTGAGCTCCTTGGGCCCCCACCCCTGCCCCTGCAGGCTCCCTAGAGCTGGCCATGACTCACCCTGAGTTCTACTGGTACGTGGACGAGGGCCTCTCCGCAGAAAACCTCAAGAGCTCTCTCCTGCGCAGCGAGATCCTCTTTGGAGCACCCCTGCCCAACTACTACTCGGTGGATGATCGCTGGGAGGAGCAGCGAGCTAAGTTTCAGAGCTTCGTGGTCACCTACGTGGCCATGCTGGCCAAGCAGTCCACTAGGTAGGAGGTCCAGCTGCATCCGGTGTGTGCCTGCCCTTGTTTGTAGGAGGAAAGGGAAGTAACTGGGTAGGAAATGGATTTCCAGGTGCTCCTTTCTCATCACACCCCAGATCCCCTTCCCTGCAACCCTTCCCTAGAAAGTCTGTCTATTCACATCAGGGGCAGAGCCAGATACATCCTCCTCATCACTCTGACAGATGAAAGAGCACTTTTCCTGATCAGTGCTAATGGTTAGTGAACCTGACGGCTTTGGAGGAACGTCTGCCCTGGAGGTCTTGTGTATTGAGATGGTGTTAGAAGGCTTTCTGGAGAGAGTATTGACCAGGGAGTAAGGAGTTCCTCGCTGCCTCTCCTATCCAGGGAGATAGTGGGCAAGTGACTTCACTTCTCTGGGCCTCGGTTCCTGGTAAAATGGAGATGAGGAATCCTGCACTCCCTCTGCAGTCCTTAGGAGGAGAGGAACTAAAAGATGGGAACGAGCTTTGGGGCAGTGGGTGCTTTGGTTGGCCTCCAATCCTTGGGATGTGTGTCTGAGAATACGGCTGGGCCCCTCCCCAGAAAAAGAGCACCTATCAGTCCTGCAGGGCAGTAATTCCTATGCCTTTTGGTCTCCCGCCTGGACAAGCCAGCCCCTGACACAGGCGGGATCCTTCTTTCCGAAACACCCTCCTTCCTTTATTGAGTAACTGCTAGAATAATCAGAGCTAACATTTATTGAGTGCTTCATCTGTGCTGCACACTGTTCTAAGCCCTTTATACATACCACCTAACTGAATTCTTACACCAGCCCAATGAGGCTATTAGGATTCTTTCCATACTACCGTTGAGGAAACCGAGACACAGTATAATAAAGTAAGCTGTCCAAAATTTTAAGGCGTATAATTGGTGCAGTGGGATTGAAAATCCAGGCTTTCCAATCCAGAGCCCTCACCCTGTGTGTCTTTACTCCGGTGGCTGCACTAAGAGCCTTCTCCCAGCCCTGCTCCATTGCCAGGCAAACCCCTGTTCATCCATTAAGATGCAGCCCAGGCAACTTTTACTCGAGGCTGCCTTAAATGACCAGCCTTCCCACATCCACAGCCCCTTTCCTTCTCTGTAAGGGAGAATATACACAGGCTTTGGAGTCAGGCATATCTGGCTTAGATGCTGGTTACCCCACGTCATTGTGGGAGTTTCAGCGAGCTGTTTCACCTCTCTGAGCTATAATTTTGTCATAGCACTTGTCACTGTATTTTAGTTTTTAAACTCCTTGTCATTCAAACCACAACTCTTGAATCAGCATCACCTTCACCTGGGGTCTTATTAGAAATGCAGAATATCAAGCCCTGTCCTGGACCTACAGACTTTGCAGGTGACTTGTTTGCATATTAAAGTCTGAGAATGTTCTAGTTTAATTATGTCTCAGTGGAATGTGAGTTTTTTGAGGACTGGGATTGCTCCTGCTTCTTTTCTGTAGAACTAGCCCCTAGCACAGTACCAGGCAACTCTTAGTAGGGATTTATTTGGGGAATGGATGGATGGGTGGGTGTTCAGGTGGCTAGATGGATGAATGGATGGATAGAGGATGGAAGTACTCCCAGGGAAAGGTACTTGGCTGGGTTGGGAATCTGGGAGGGGCTGGCTATAGAAGGATCTTTAAGGTTTCAGATACCAACAATTACCTCTGCTTGATATGTTCAGCTGCTGAGACAGAACCCCTGTCCTGGGTTTAAAAAAAAAAAAAGCAAACAAACAAAACAACTTCTCTTCCCCTTACCATCCCCCCATAACTTCATAGGAGTGGTGACAAGCAGGACCTCTGTAGACTTGCTTCAGTCCCTTCTTTTGAATTAATGAGTCTTTTTTGTCCGTCTTTTATTGGTTACCTGACAGATGGCAACATGCACCTTGACTTATTTCAGAATAATGCAAATTGTATCCCTGATATACTAGAATCTTAGAACTCATTCATTGCATTTATACCCCTTCAGCCTTTTGCATTTTTGTTGCACGCATGTTAATTCTATATATATCTTTTTGGCTACGCACACAGCATGAAGAAGTTCCCAGGCTAGAGGTTCGAACCTGAGCCACAACAGTGAGAATGTCAGATCCTTAACTACTAGGCTACCAGGGAGCTCCTAATTCTACCTACATTTTAAACCTCATAAGACATGAAATTATTTTACTGATTCAGGATCCATTTATACTTACTCACAAATTTACATTTCTGCTGCCTTTCATTACTTTATGCAATTTCATATTTCCCTCTGGGATCATTTTCCTTGTATTTGAAGAACTCTCTTTAGTATTTTTTTTTAATGCAGACTTAACTGGTGATAAATCCTCTGCTTTGTTTGCATAGGAATCATCTTTATTTTACTTTCATTTTTGAAATATATTTCTGTTGGTATAGAATTATAAATTTACAGTTATTTTCTTTTAGTACTTTAAAGATGTCAATCCATCGTGTTGTGACTTCTATCATTTTTGGTGAAAAGTCAGCCATAAATCTTTTTTTGCCCCTTTGAAGAATTGCTTTTATTCCTCTGGCTGCTTTTAAGATTTTCTTTGTCTTTGGTTTCAACAATCTCACTATGATATATATTAGTGTGGTTTTCTTAGTATTTGTTCTGCTTAAGAAGCTCAGATCTTCTTTTATCTATGGATTGATAACTCATCAGTTTTAGGAATTTCCTGGCTATATCTCTTCAAATATTGTTTATACCTCATTTTGTGTCTCCTCTCCTTTTGGGATTCTAAGTACACAGATATTTTCAGAATCCCATGTGTTTTCTTTTTAAATATATATATGTTTGATAATAACAGGTGGAAGCTGGAAAGGTAAGCTGAAGAGTCTGGGTAATTGGCATGCTGCTTTCTTCATTTAAAAATGTATTTAAAAAATTTAAAGGTCACACTCCATTTACAGATATTATAAAATATTGGCTGTATTCCCTATGTTGTACAGTGCATTCCTGTAGCCTGTCTTACACAAGTCCCATGTGTTTTCAATGCTCTTTTCCAAGTTTTTCTATTCTAGCTTTTCTTTCCATGTTTTGGTTTAGATATTCCAATTCATTGGTCCTGTCTTCCACTGTATCTAATCTTTTTTATATTTTTTTATTTTAGTTTTTTATTTTTATTTTTTATTGTTATTTCCCCCAACACAATTTTTTTCCCACTGTACAGCATGGGAACCCAGTTACACATACATGTATACATAATTTTTTCTCCCATTGTCATGCTCTGTTGCAAGTATCTAGACATAGTTCTCAGTGCTACACAGCAGGATCTCATTGTTAATCCATTCCAAAAGCAATAGTTTGCATCTGTTAACCCCAAACTCCCAATCCATCCCACTCCCTCCCCCTCCCCCTTGGCAACCACAAGTCTGTTCTCCAAGTTCATGATTTTATTTTCTGTGGAAAGATTCATTTGTGCTGTATATTAGATACCAGATATGAGTGATATCATATATGGTATTTGTCTTTCTCTTTCTGACTTACTTCACTCAGTATGAGAGTCTCTAGTTCCATCCATGTTGCTGCAAATGGGATTATTTCATTCTTTTTTATGGCTGAGTAGTATTCCATTATATGTACATACCACATCTTCCTAATCCATTTGTCTGTCGATGGACCTTTGGGTCGTTTCCCTGTCTTGGCTATTGTGAATAGAGCTGCAATGAACATGCGTCTTTTTCAAGGAATGTTTTATCCAGATATATGCCCAAGAGTGGGGTTGCTGGATCATATAGTAGTTCTATGTATAGATTTCTTTTTTTTTTTTGTCTTTTGTCTCTTGTTGTTGTTTGTTGTTGTTGTTGCTATCTCTTGGGCCACTTCCGCGGCATATGGAGGTTCCCAGGCTAGGGGTTGAATCGGAGCTGTAGCCACCGGCCTACGCCAGAGCCACAGCAACGCGGGATCCGAGCTGCGTCTGCAACCTACACCACAGCTCACGGCAACGCCGGATCGTTAACCCACTGAGCAAGGGCAGGGATCGAACCCGCAACCTCATGGTTCCTAGTCGGATTCATTAACCACTGCGCCACGACGGGAACTCCTATGTATAGATTTCTAAGGTACCTCCATACTGTTCTCCATAGCGGTTGTACCAGCTTAATTCCCACCAACAGTGCAGGAGGGTTCCCTTTTCTCCACAACCCCTCCAGCACTTGTTATTTGTGGACTTATTAATGATGGCCATTCTGATTGGTGTGAGGTGGTATCTCATGGTAGTTTTGATTTGCATTTCTCTAATAATCAGGGATATTGAGCGTTTTTTCACGTGCTTGTTGGCCATCTGTACATCGTCTTTGGAAAAAAGTCTATTCAGGTCTTTTGCCCATTTTTCCATTGTTTTTTTTGCTGTTGAGTTATATAAGTTGTTTGTATATTTTAGAGATTAAGCCCTTCTCAGTTGCATCATTTGAAACTATTTTCTCCCATTCTATAAGTTGTCTTTTTTGTTTTCATTTTGGTTTCCTTTGCTGTGCAAAAGCTTGTCAGTTTGATTAGGTCCCACGGGTTTATTTTTGCTTTTATTTCTCTTGCTTTGGGAGACTGACCTGAGAAAACATTTGTAAGGTTGATGTCAGAGAATATTTTGCGTATATTCTCTTCCAGGAGTTTGATGGTGTCTTGTCTTATATTTAGGTCTTTCAGCCATTTTAAGTTTATTTTTGTACATGGTGTGAGGGTGTGTTCTAGTTTTGCTCTATCTAATCTTAACGTCTACTGAGATTTTGATGTTACTTTTATGTTTTTCTGTTGAGAATTTCCAATGATTCTTTATTATATATCTAAATTCCTTGTGAAATTTTTCAACACCTAGTTTATTTTGCCCATATTCTCCTCTATGTTCTTAAGCATATTAAGTTAACTGGCCATTATGGATAACTTAGGGATTTATCTCTGTGATCTGTTCTTTCACTTGTTTTTTTGTCACATGGTCCTGCCAGTGAGCATGCCTGGTAATTTTTACTGAGCAATGAACATAGTGTATAAAAACATAGAGGTCCAGATAATGTTATTTCTTCCAGAGAAAGTTTGTCTTTCCTTCCACTAGGCAGATGGAATTGTGGCTTAGCACTTAAACAGTTAGCAGTTACATGTAGTCAAGGCTGGTTTGTAGTCCTGAAAAGTCTCAACATACCTTTAGTTTGCCCTTCGTTCTCTAGGATTTTCAACTGAAAGCCTTGTGTATTCTGCAGCACCCCTTCCCCTGACACATTCCAAAAACTAATCTTTGTCTCTCAAAACTACTAAAAATACCTCTACTCTGCTTTTTCAGAGGCTTCCTGCTTAGATTTTTAGCCTGATACCACACAGGGCCCCAGTACTTGGCAGAAATGCTGAGCAAGAAACTGGCTTTATGCTATGCTGGTCTGCAGGTCTCTGCCCAAAGCTCAGCTAGTCTTTCTAACTCCCAGCCTAGATTTTTAGCTTCCTGCTTGTGTTCAGAATCAACAGCTGCCACCAGGGTAAACACAGCTGTAAATGGGAAGCTTATATTCTGTAGATTCTTCCCTTTCTGGAGTCTTAGCCCTCTAGATCTCATTGCTTCAGGAAGTCTCTAATGTCCTCAAACAGATGATTTCTCAATTTTATCTGATTTCTTAGTAGTTCTAAGCAGGAGTATTGGTCTTGCATGAGCTATTCTTTTGTACTTGAGAGTGAAAATTTGGATCTGTGGAGTTCCTGTCGTGGCTCAGTGGTTAACGAATCGGACTAGGAACCATGAGGTTGCAGGTTTGATCCCTGGCCTTACTCAGTGTGTTAAGGATCTGGCGTTGCCATGAGCTATGGTGTAGGTTGCAGATGCGGCTCAGATCCCGCATTGCTGTGGCCGTGGCATAGGCCGGCAGCTACAGCTCCAAATAGACCCCTAGCCTTGGAACCTCCATATGCCGTGGGAGCGGCCCTAGAAAAGGCAAAAAGACAAAAAAGAAAAAAATTTGGATCTGTGTCTTTTTAAAGCCAGTAACTAAGATAGGACCTGGAGTCTAGAAGGCATTCTATAAATGCTATATGAATGAATGAATGAACAATTGATTGAACTTTCAGTTTTCTACTCTAATGAAAGATCAATTAACCCATTTAATTCAACAAAGTAGCTAATCCAAATATCTTTTCTACTTAAATATCTGGTTTTTTTTATCCTGTCTGGTTTTTAAAATAGCTTCATTGAATTATAGTTGACATACAACCAACTGCATGTACTTAAAGTTCACAATGTGATTAGTTTTGACCCATTTGTACACCATAAAACCTTCACCACAATCAAGAGAGTGAATGAACCCAACACCCCCAGAGGTTTACTCATGTTCCTTTGATAATCACTCCATCCTGCCTCACCTTTCCTTCCCGCTGCCACCCCAGGCACCACCTTCTGTATTCTATCGCTCTATACTGGTTTTCATTATCTGCAGTTTTATATACATGGCATCATTACCATGCACAATTTTGATTGACCTCTTTCCTTCTGCCTAATTATTTTGGATTGTATCCATGTTGTTGCATGTATTGATAGTTTATTCTTTTTAAATGTTGAATAATATCCACTGTCTGGAAACTCCACATTTTGTTCATCTACTCACCTATTTATAGATATTTGGGCTGTTTCCAGGTTTGGTTATTGCAGATAGAGCTGCTATGAATATTCATGTATAAGCTTTTGTATGGACTTAGGCTTTCATTTGTCTTACATACATAGCTAAGAGTTAAATGACTGGGTCTTATGGTAGGTGTGTGTTTAACTTTTTAAGAAATTGCCAGACTGTTTTCCCAGTTGGCTTTACCATTTTACATTCCCAGTGTATGAGAATTCCAGTTCTTACACAACCACTCTAACACTTGGTATGGTCAATTTTAAAAATGTTATCTATTCAACCAGGTGTGTAGTGATAGCTCATTGTGATTTTTGGGGGGGAGGATCCAGGCCTGTGGCATGCAGTAGTTCTGGGCCTGGAATTGAACCCGAGCCACAGCAGGGACAACACCTTACCAGCTAGGTCACCAGGAAACTCCTGGTGATTTCATCATGATTTTAATTTGAGTTTCCCTAATTCCTATTCATGTTCATGTGCTTATCTGATATCCATTTACCTTCATTGGTAAACTTGGTAACTGTTTATTTAGATCTATTGACCATTCTAAAATAGGGTTTTACATTTAGTTCTGTGGTATTGTATTTTGAAGTAATTTTTCTATATGGTTCAAGGCATGGATTGTATATGGTCTAAAGGGCTGATATTTATTTGTTATTTTTATATGGATTTCCAATTGTTCCAGCATCATTTATTGAAAAGATCACTTTTCTCTACTGAATAGCCTTTGTATCTTAGACAAAAATCTTTTGTCCATATATATATGAATCTGTTTCTAAACTCTTCTGTTCCATTGATCTAGTTTTTTATTCACACACCAATACTACACTCTCTTGATTATGGTAACTTTATACTATGTCTTGTCCTCCAAATTTATTGTTCTTTTGCAAAGTTGTTTTAGCTATTCTCGATCCCTTGCCTTTCCCTATGAATTTTAGAATCAGTTTGTCCATTCCTCTAAATAAAAGTCTGCTGGGATCTTGATTTTGATTGTGTGAAATACACAGATCAGTTTGAAGAAAACTGACATCTTTTTTTTTTTTTTTTTTTTTTTGGCCCTACCCATGGCATGTGGAAGTTCCTGGTCTAGGGATT
Source organism: Sus scrofa (assembly GCF_054392235.1). Classification (NCBI taxonomy): domain Eukaryota; kingdom Metazoa; phylum Chordata; class Mammalia; order Artiodactyla; family Suidae; genus Sus; species Sus scrofa. Next base: position 76,141,706 of record NC_139388.1, read on the forward strand.
GAACCTATGCCACAGTAGCGACCCAAGCCACTGTAGTGACAACACTGGATCCTTAATCCATTGAGCCGTAAGGGAACTCTGATTATCTTAACAATATTGAGTCTCATGACCAATGAATATGGCATATCTGATGTCTTTTACCCCATTTCATATTCTTACGTTACTGTAAATTTTTTAAAATTTTTATTTGCAAATTGTTAGTAACTAATACATAGAAATATAACTGATTTTGGATACTGCAACCTTGTTAAGCTTCCTTATAAGTTCTAGACTTTTTTGGCAGATTTAATTTGATTTTCTCTGTAATTAATTATGTCTTTTGCTAATAAAGACAGGTTTCCTTCTTTCTTTCCAATTTGGATGCCTTTTATTTCTTTCTCTTGCCTGAATGTACTGGCTAGAACCTCCAGTACAATGTTGAATAAAAGTGAAAACAGCAGACAAACTTGTATTATCTCCCACCAAAGTATGTAGGTTTTTTGTAGATGTCCTTTATCAAGTTAAGGAAATTCCTTTCTATCCTTAATTTGCTGATAGTTTTTTATTAAAAAAAATCAGTCATGAACATTGGATTTTCTCAAATGCTTTCTGCATCTGTAGGGAGATCATACATTTCTTTTTTAGTTTAATATGGTGAATTACATTGGTTGTGTTCTGAATATTAAACCATCTTTGCATTCTTGAAGTAGATCCTCCTCAGTCATGATAATTATCCTTTTTATATAATGTTAGATTCTATTATTACTTTTTATTGGCTTATGTTCTTAATGTATACTGTTTGATTTTGGTATCAAAATCAGGGTAATTCTGGAGTTCCTGTTGTGGGTCAGTGGGTTAAGAACCTGACTAGGAACCATGAGGATGTGGGTTTGATCCCTGGCCTTGATCATCAGTAGGTTAAGGATCTGGTGTTGCCACAAACTGCAGTGTAGGTTGCAGTGCAGCTCAGATCCTGAGTTGCTACAGCTGTGGTGTAGGCAAGAAGCTGCAATTCCAATTCAATCCCTAGCCTGGGAACTTCCATATGCTGCAGGTGCAGCCATACAAAGAAAAAAAAAATCAGGGTAATTCCAGTATTACAGAATGAAGTGGGAAGTATTCTCTTCTCTTCAGTTTTCTGTAAAGTTTGTGTAGAATTAGTGTTATTCTTCCTTAAACGTTTGATAGAATTCACCAGTGAAACTGGATCTGGAGTTTTCTTTCTGGGAAGGTTTTCACTACAAATTAAATTTTTAAATATACATGTAAGGTTATTAAAGTTATTTATATATCCTTTCACAAGCTTTGGTAGTATATTTCATGAAATTTGTCCATTTCATTTAAATTGTCAAATTTGTTGGTACAAAGTGATTAATAATATTCCTTATTATTTTGAATATTTATAAAAACTGTAGTAATAGCTTATCTCTTTTTTTCATGATCAGTCTGGCTTGAGGTTTATCAATCTTATTGATCTTCTCAAAGACCTAGGTTTTGGTTTCATTGATTTTTCTTTATTGTCTTCCTCTTTGTTTACTTATACTCTGATCGTTATTATTTCCTTTCTTCCACTTACTCTATGTATAATTTTTTCTTGTTCTATTTTCTTGCAGTAGGAGCTGACATCATTGATTTAAAACATTCTTCTTTTCTAATACAGGTGTTTATTGCTATAAAATTCCCCTTAAGCATTGTTTTAGGACATCCCACAAGTTTTGACTGTTGTGCTTTCATTTTCATTCAATTCAAAATACTCTCAATTTCCCTTTTTGATCTCTTCTTTGATCCTTGTATTATTTTAAAATGTGCTAGTCTCCAAATATTTAGAAATTTCTCAGATATTGTCTTGTTGCTAATTTTTAATTAATTAATTTTTTTATTTATTTATTTGTTGCTGTTTTAGGGCCTCACTCACGGCATATGGAGGTTCCCAGGCTAAGGGTCTAATTGGAGCTGCAGCTGCCAGCCTACACCACAGCCACAGCAACACCAGATCCTTAACCCACTGAGCAAGGCCAGAGATCAAGCTTGCAACCTCATGGTTCCTAGTCAGATTCATTTCTGCTTTGCCACGACGGGAACTCCTTAATTTATTTCTTTGGTGGTCAGGGAACATGCTTTGTGTGACATAAGTTTTTCTGAATTTACTGAGTCTAGACTACAGTCTGGCTTGGGAAATGTTGCCTCTGCACTTGAAAAGAATTGTATATTCTGCTGTTGGGTGGGGTGTTCTATAATTGTCAACTAAGTCAAGTTGGTTGAATGTGTTTTTTAAGTTGTCTGTGTCCTTTACTGATTTTTCTGTCTAATTGTTCTAGCAATTATTGTGAAAGAGGTTTTGAAATAGCCAACTATAATTGCAGGTTTGTCTATTTCTTTTTTCATTTCTATCACTTTTTGCTTCGTGTATTTTAAAACTGCAACTCCAATTCAATCCCTAGCCTGGGAACTTCCATATGCTGCAGGTGCAGCCATACAAAGAAAAAAAAATCATTTTTAAATTACTTTCTTCATCTGTAGTAATACTCTTTTCTCTGAAATTTACTTCATTTGTTCTCAATATAACCACTCCATCTTTTTTTTAAAAAAAATTCGTGTTAGTGTAGTGTATCTTTTTTTATACTTTTGTTTTTAACCTATTTATCCCTGTATCTAAAATGAGTTTCTTGTAGGCATCTAATTCTTGATTCTTTTAAATTTAATCACTTTCTGACTTTTGGTTAGGGCATTTAGACCATTTATAGTTAATGCATTGTTACTATAGTTAGACTTAAGACTGTATTATTTTATTCTCTTTGTCCTATATAGTCTTAGTTCCCTTTTGCCTTCTTTTGGACTGAGAATTTTTTATTAATCCATTTTTACTTCCTTTGTTAGTTTTTAAGCTATGACTATTTCATTTAGTGATTACTTCAGGGTTTATAGTATACATCTTTAAATTACAAGTATACCTTCAAATGATGTTAAACCACTTCATGTATGAATAGTATACCACCATTTCTTTCCTTCTTGCCTTTATGCTATTGTGGTCATACATTTTATTTTCATATATGTTATAAATCCCTCATTACATCATCACCATTATTATCATTTTTGTTTAAGTGGTCAGTTATCTTTTTAAAAGATATATATAAGTAATAAGGAAATTTTATGTATTTATTTATATTGTTACTGTTTCCAGTCCTTTTTGTGCCTTTGTGTAGATATATATATATATATAGTTCCATTTGTTATCATTTTCCTTCTGCCTTAAGGACTTCCTTTAACATGTATTGCAGGTATACTGGAGATGAATTCTTCCGGCTTCTGTATACTGAAAGAGTCTTTATTTTGCCTTTGTGTTTTAAGTTTATTTTTGCTGGATATAGAATTCTGGGTTGACTTTTTCCCAGTAGGTAAAGGATCTTGCTCCATCATCCTCTTGCTTGCATTATTTCTGAAGGGAAATCTGCTGTCATCCTTATTTTTATTCCTCTGTAGTGCATCTTTTTCCTCAGGCTGCTTTGGAAATTTTCTCTTGGGCACTGATTTTGAGCAATTTGATTATAATGTTTTCATCAAGTTTGGAAAAATTTTCAGCCTCTTTTGAGAAGTCCAGTAACTCATAGCCCTGGAAACTCTCAAGCCAGTAAGTCAAGGTAACTATAGAGCACATTTTGTTTCTCATCTCTCAGAGATCATCATTCTTTGTTGGCTCATGTCCAGAGTCTTATTTTCATATATTTTCCCCTTTTTTGTTAGTTTTACTGGGAGGTAAATCTAGATTTCGTCTTGTGTTACTCCATCTTGGTCAGATGCAAATCTCACTCCTGTTTGTATTTTAAAACTCAACTTGACCAGCTTGGTTATGTTTTTCTTTTAATAATAACTTCTGTGAAATGCACACTGAATAGCTGTGTACAACTGAATATCTGCAAGCTGGTTTGAATTTAGAATTTTGCTGTGAGTAATTGAGAATTGGAAGGTGACACAGAGTTTGACTCTAATTGGTTGTTGTCTGTGTAGAGCAGTGGTCTCAACCTCACTGATGATTTGGCCCCACCCCAGACATTCTGACTTAGTTTGTCTAGTGCGGCCTGGACATCAGGGTTCTTGGAGGCTACCAGGTGATCCTAGTGTACTGCCAAGCTAAGAGTCTCTGGTGAGGTGGATGTCTCCCAGTCCTCCTCCATCTCTGATCCACTCCGTCTTTCCTCTTTCTGTATCCTCCCTCCCCCAGCAAAGTCCAGGTTCTATATGGGGGGACGGATCTCTTTGATTATGAGGTGCGCAGAACCTTCAACAACGACATGCTCCTGGCCTTCATCAGCAGCAGTTGCATCGCGGCCCTCGTCTACATTCTCACCTCCTGCTCAGGTAGGGCTTCTCTGAAGGCCCCACATGGAGCCAGCCCCTTCTCTCTTCCCAGTGTGCTTCTCTCTGGACAAAGCCTTCCTGCTCAGGAATGCCAGAAATGGTCTTGAAACTGCTGTCAGGGGGAGGGGTGCTCAGCCATCATCTCCTAACCCCAGGCAGGTAGGCTGAAGGTGCAGAGGTGGGTGGGACCACACCTAAGGGCCCCCATCCAAGGACCTCCTACAGTTGAACCTTTTGCCCTTTGACCATCTTTTTCTTGCTGATAACCTTGCTGACAAGTTTTGGAGAGTATAGGCTATCGGACACCTTAGGGGTTATTCCATAGCCTGTTTTATAGTCCCAGGCCAGCTGCCCTTAGTGGGTCAGTTCACTTTTCCACCTCCATCTCCCCATGTGCCCTAGCTGCTTCTTTCTGTGTATACAGTAGGTACTGTTTATTGCCCATGTGAATGAGAGATTGGTCATACCTTCAAAAATGAAAAAGACATTCATTCATTCATGTCACAAATTTTAACTGGATACCAACAATGTGCCAGATGCTCTAAGGTGCCAGAGGTCTAGAGCTGAGCATCACAGACATACTTCCTTCCCCCGTGGAACCTCTAGGCTACTTGGGTGACAGGCATTAAATATATAATAATTCCATACTAGCACTTGAGGTAAGTTCTGCAAAGATGAGGGCCCATGAGCAACCTGCCTTACTCGGAAACAGCTTCATCTCCCACTCAGGCCTCCTGCCCGGCCCCTTCCCTGGGCATAGACAGCTGTGCTGGGCACAGTTGGGGTGGTGAAGATGCTCCCTGGAGGTGGGGGTGTGTGAGGCAAGACCCAGTGGGGGTCAGGGCCACTGAAGGTGTGTGTTCTGCTGGGTCCCCCTGCTCTATCCCCTGTGCCTCTCGCCCTCCCCAGTGTTCCTGTCCTTCTTCGGGATTGCTAGCATTGGCCTCAGCTGCCTGGTGGCCCTCTTCCTGTACCACGTGGTCTTTGGTATCCAGTACCTGGGCATCCTCAATGGGGTGGCTGCCTTCGTGATAGTAGGCATTGGTGAGTCACCTCCATTGCCATGGTAATGGGCCTCTCACTTGGGAACTCTGTCCCCAAAAGGACCTTCTTCCAGGATGCAAAGCCTGGCTTCCATGGGGATTCTAAAGCATCCCCTCTCAGACCTCAGAGCCTTGGAGTTGCCGGGGGGTTGGGGTGGGGTAGGGAGTATGAATGGTGGGAGATCCTTGGCATATGGTGGATGGAGCCCCCAAGGGATAGAAGGAAAGGGGTAGATATGTCTGGTGGAGGTTAAGAATGGTGGGGAAAGTGTTTGAAGGGGGCTAAGGTTTGGAGGAAGGGCCTAGTTCTGGGGAGGCAGTGGGACCCAAGAGCACGGAGGGTGGGGCTTGGATTCTTGGCTCAGGTCGGGTCTGACCCTGGAGACAGCAGAGTGATCCTGAGTCGCCCCCCCTGGCCTGGGACTCCCTCCCGTAGGCGTGGACGACGTCTTTGTGTTCATCAACACTTACCGCCAGGCCACCCACCTGGAAGACCCGCAGCTACGGATGATCCACACCATCCAGACGGCTGGCAAGGCCACCTTCTTCACCTCTCTGACCACAGCCGCCGCCTACGCCGCTAATGTCTTCTCGCAGGTGGGAGCCCGCCCTCTGCCCTGGCTCCGCCTCCCGCCCCGCCCACACACCCCTGGCCGCTGCTCATCCCACCCACCCCTTCTCTGAGGGCGCCGCAGCCTCTACTTCCGGGTACTTGCCACATCCCTAGAGTCCATTTTTGTTACTAATTGTTATCACCGGAATGTAACAAATGGGAGAATGATAATAATACAAGTAGTGTTGATTAATAATAATAATAATATTATTATCAGCTGCTCCTGCGGCATGTGGAAGCTCCCAGGACAGATCCTGAATCCGAGCTGCCCCTACGACCTATGCCACAGCTGCAGCAATGCCAGATCCTTAACCTCTTTGCCGGGCTGAGACTCAAACCTGCACCACCACAGAGACAGCACTAGGTCCTTAATCTGCTGCACCACAGTGGGAACTCCAAGTAGTTTTCATTATTGATGCTCCCTAGTTAAAATCCACCCTCTGCCTAGAAGGCCATTTGGCAGATGGTCCCACAGCTGGCAGTGGTGAGCCTGCTCCAGTCTCCTGGCCCCAGTCCAGGGCCCTCTCGCCCACCGGCTTCATGCTTTGTTGTCATCCCCCACACTGACTGTCCTCTCGGGGGTCCCACCCTTCTTCATGTCTCTGAGTTGGGCTCAGGAGAAGGATCTTAGGCCAGGTCCTCAGTGTTGACAGAACCTAAAAGGCAGTGAGCCTGCCTGAGTTTGAGAGCTTTTATGAGCTGGGCTGAGGATCCTGCCTAGAAACCACTAGATACTTTGTGATTCTCCAGGCCTTCTACAGAACCACATCCAGAAAATAGACAGCCCTGGGTTCAAATCCCACCTCTGCCATTTTTCTGGCTGTGTGACCTTAGGTAGGTTCTTGAACCTCTCTGAGCCTTGCTTTCCTCATGTGTGGATCCTCAGGAGCTGAACTGAGACAACCAGGAAAGTGTTTCACAGGGAAGGCCTGTCTGCTTGTTGACTCATTTCCTTCTGACTGCCACCCCGGCACACAGGTCCCCGTGACACTTCTGGAGCACAGCCCTGGCTCCTAGGCCCCCGCCTCCCTGTCTCCCTCTCAGCAGCTTTCTCTCCCTTCCCCGTCGCTGACACAAGCCTGCTCTCACAGGGTGTGCCTTCCTCCGTCCTCCAAGTAAGAACAGTTATGGAACACCTGCTCCATGCCAGGCACTATCCAGGCAGAGGCTGCCGTGTAGACCAGAGGCGGGATCCTTCCCCCTGCCATGCTCCTGGCACCAGCCCTTCCCTTCTGCCGTCCTTCTAGGCCAGTGCCTCCATTCCAGCAGCCCCAGCCTCCTCGTCCTGCCTCAGTTGGGGGTGGTCCAGGGCCCTGAGGGCCTTGCTGCAGAGGCCCTGGACTCCCTGAGCTCCAGGCCTGACACCCTACATCCCCCCATGCCCCCCCCCATCGCCAGATCCCCGCCGTCCACGACTTTGGCCTGTTCATGTCTCTCATCGTGTCCTGCTGCTGGCTGGCTGTGCTCTTCACCATGCCTGCGGCCCTGGGCATCTGGAGCCTCTACATGGCACCGCTGGAGAACACCTGCCAGACCAGGTAAGCCAGGCAGGCAGAGGGGCAGGGGCCATGTCCTCCTCTTCGGAATATCTATCAGGTCCATGGGGGGCCATTCAGCATGCCACCCTTTCCCCCCAAAGCTATGATCACTGGTGAGCACCTGCCTTTTTTTGGCCATCCTGCGGCACATGGAACTCCCAGGCCAGGGATCAGATCCAAGCCTCAGTCACGACCTAAGCCGCATCTGTGGCAATGCCGGATCCTTAACCCACTGTGTCGGGCCAGGGATCGAACTTGCGTCACAGCACTCCCAAGATGCCGCCGATCCTGTCGTGCCACAGCAGGAACCCCTCTATTGAGCACCTTCTGTATGCCTGGTCCTATGCTGGGCACTGCTGGGGGAGCAAAGGCAAAAGAGAATTCTGTCTGGTAGTTAGATTCGAACACCTACTATGTGCTGAGAACTGGGCACATGCTTTTGTACAAGTCTTGCTCTCACCACCCCTGCCCCCAGGACCCTGGGAGCTGGTCCTCTTATTTCACCCATTTTACAGACGAGGAAATGAAGGCCTGGGGAGGCTGGGCAACTTTCTCAAGGTCACCTGTTTAATAGACAGCAGAGCCAGGATTGAGAGCCCGTAATCTGACTCAGGAGCCCACGCTCTTGGCCACCATGTTAAATGTCCTTGGGGTTGTCATCCCCAGAGAAAAAGCAATATTTAGACGCAGTGAGCCATGTGCAGGGTTGAATAGATCAGCCCAGAGCTGCTACTGTGGGTTGAGTCTTGTGGGCCAGTTGGTCGGGGGAGGAGGGAGGGTGGCCACATGGAATCATGCCTGGGGGCTGCCTGGGCTGGGAGCCCTGAGGAATGATGGAGGGTCTGGGCTCCAGGCAGGGCACGCACAGGCAGGAATATCAGGGGTCCGTAACAGCGTCCACCTGACCATGGTGAGCCAAGGAAGGGCGGGAAGGAGATGAGAGGTCAGTGGGGAGCTCAGCCTTGGGCCCAAGATGGATGACTCAGCTCTCCTGTGCATACCCTCTTCAGGGCTGCCACACATGGTGGTACAGGTTGGGCACTGCACAAGGCTGAGGTGCAGCCATCTGCTCCATGGACATGAAGATTCAACTCTTTCTGGGAGTTCCCGTTGTGGCTCAGTGGTAATAAATCTGACTAGTAACTGTGAGGATGAGGGTTCGATCCCTGGCTTCACTCAGTGGGTTAAGGATCCGATTTTGCCACGAGCTGTGGTCACAGACACAGCTCGGATCCTGAGTTGCTGTGGCTGTGGTGTAGGCTGGCAGCTGCAGCTCCAATTCAGCCCCTAGCCTGGGACCTGCTGTATGCTATGGGTGCAGCCCTACAAACAAAGCCAAAAAAGAAAGGTTTGACTCTTTCTATGACAATGTTGTGATATAGAAGCAAAGTGACTTTTAGGCAAAGGGCTCCTCATTTCTAATCTTGACAGAAGCACCAACTCAGCCCCACCCCACGCCCAGTCTGGGGCAGTGGTTGCAGCAGTCTGCTCAGTCTTATCCAGACTCACCCCCTTTGCCTGGCAGCTTTGGAACCAAGGGCTTGTTACTTGACCTCTCTGTGTCTCAGTCTCCTGTTCTGTAGAATGGGCGTAAGGATTCAGTGAGAGTATCCACGGGCGGCCCACAGCTCACGCCTGGCACGTAGCACTCAATAGGTTCCCCGTGTCCATCATTCTTGTCCCCAGTCCCTAGAGCAAGTCCTGGGTCCCACATTCAGTCCAGCCCAGGACTCCGCTGCAGCCTCAGCCTCAGCACAGCCCCGCTTCTCCATCCTCCCGGTGTCAGGGCCCCGAGGCCACACGACAGAAGAGGCATGACCCCTGCTTTGGTCCCCTTGATGTCTGGGCAGCTGCGTGTCATCTTCCCTCTCTCTGGATAACAGCTGCTGTCACCCTGTGTCTCCCAGAAGAGGCGTGGTACCCGAGGCCCTGGGGGAGATGCTGTGGAGAGCTGTCAGGCGCAGGTTCTTGGCAGTGTGTGATGTGTGTCCTATGTGAAATGTAGCCACCCTGTGATCCTTGAATTCACGTGAAGCCAGGGCCCTGCCCCGCCCACTCATGAGATCCCCGGCACTCATCCCTGCCCCTGACTCTCTCCATAGCTGCCACCAAAAATGTGGCCGCAAGAGCTCCCTGCACTTCCCAGGGGACATGTTTGTGACTCCCGAGCCAGCGGGGGGCAGCCCTGCACAGGGCCCCATGCCCTACCTGGATGACGACATCCCCTTGCTGAACGTGGAGGAGGAGCCAGGTGAGAGCTGGTGCAGGCCTGCCCCGCTGAGCCTGGCGAGACCGGGGACCGCCTCCAGGGATGGGGGCCGGCTGCGGGGAGTAACCCTTGACAAGGTGGCTTGAGGACAGGCTGGTCCTGAGCTGGAGGCTGGGTGAGAGGGCTGTGGGTATCCCCATCAAGCTTCCCTGGAGAGGCTAGAGGCCAGGTTGGGCTCTGACCCGCTTCTGGGCCAGCCCTCTGACGGGCCCCTGCTCTGCCCCAGCAGTGTCGCTGGAGCTGGGAGATGTGTCCCTGGTGTCCATGCCCCCCGAGGGCCTGGGGCCAGCTCCTGACAGGGGCAGCCGGGGCCAGCTCATCATCCAGCTGCAGGAGCTGCTGCACAACTGGGTCCTGTGGTCTGCCGTCAAGAGCCGTTGGGTGATTGTGGGTAAGTGAGCTCTCCGCTCTCCTGCCCGCATCTTACAACTTCTTGTTGGGGACAGACCCCCTCAAAGGACATGCAGGCACTGGGAGCCTGCCCCCGTCCCACGAATGAGCTGGAGCTCAGAGGCTCACTCTCTTGGAGCTTCACCTCCTACCCGTGTAGAATGAAGCTGGTCCCACAATAGCTCTTGCTTCCTGAGCACCTACTGTGTGCCAGTCATCGTGCTGGGCAGCAGAGCAAAGTGCCCAGTGCTTGGGCTCTGGCGTTAGACCAACTTGGCTGAGGTGGGATCCTTTTTTTTCAGGGCTGCACCCACGGTAAACAGAAGTTCCCAGGCTAGGGGTTGAATTGGAGCTGCAGATGCCAGCCTATGCCAGAGCCACAGCAACTCGGAATCTAAGCCGCGTCTTCGACCTACACCACAGCTCACGGCAACATTGGTTCCTTAACCCCCTGAGTGAAGCCAGGAATCGAATCTGCAACCTCATGGATCTTAGTCAGATTCGTTTCTGCTGAGCCACCACAGGAACTCCCTGAGTTGGGATCCTAATTCTGCCACGTACTAGCAGTGTCACCTTGCCTAGGCCAGTTAGTCTGAGGCTCAGTTTCCTGTCCTGTAACGGAGGACAAGAATGCTGTCTGATAAGGCAGTTGTGAGGAAAGCCATAGTGTGAGTTCCTGCTGTGGTCCAGTGGGTTAAGAATCTGACTGTAGCAGCTCCGGTTACTGTGGAGACATAGGTTCAATCCCCTACCCAGTGCAGTGGGTCAAGAATCCGGCGTTGCTGCAGTTGCAGCTCAGATTCAACCCCTGGCTTGGGAACTTCATATGCCATGGGTATGGCCATAAAATAAAATAAAAAAAAAAAACTTAGCCCAGCGTATGGCATGCAGTAAGTGCTCAATAAAAGTTAAGTGCCTCTATCATCATCATTATCATTAGTGTTTAAGGTTGTGTAAGATCAAGTGGGGTGTGCCAGCTGCTTATGCTAACTGGCTTGTAGCTTATATCCTGACCCCCAAATGACACACCTAACAACCGGCTCCTACCCCTGGAGGACCAATAGGCTGGGGCGCCGTACCTCTGCCCACTCCCTTGGGGTACCTGCCTCCCCGCCCTCTCCCACCTGCGTAAAGGAAGCCGCTCTTTCCCTGGGCCCTGGAGGCCCCGGTGATGAGTGTGCCGCCCAGACTCAGCCCCCCGCCTCGCCTGTCCTTTCCTTGCAGGACTCTTTGTCTCCATCCTCATCCTATCCCTGGTGTTTGCCAGCCGGCTCCGCCCTGCCAGCCGGGCCCCGCTGCTCTTCCGGCCTGATACCAACATCCAGGTGCTGCTGGACCTCAAGTACAACCTGAGCGCTGAAGGCATCTCCTGCATCACCTGTTCAGGTGAGGGTTTCTGGTATGGCCTCCTGTGGGGCCTCTGCCGCCTTTGGAGTCTAGATCTCAAAGATGAAAGATGCAAGATCCAGGCTCCCCGTCACTGTGTGACCTCAGGCAAATCCTCTAAGCCTCAGAATTTCCACATCTCATTGAACAAATATGTTCTAGGTGCCAGCTGCGCTGGTGCTGGAGAAACTGCAGTGGGCGAGACAAGCTTCCTGAACTCTCCGCATTCATTCCGCTGCTGAGGCGGCTCTTATACTAGTAGATCTGGTCTGTAGTGGACCAAAAGCAGGGAGCCTGGGGAGCCGAGCATCATGGAAGGCTTCTTGGAGGAGGCAGCGTCTAAGCCAAGACTTGTGGAATGGGAAGGGCTTAGGCAAGCTGGGAGGGGGGAGAAGGGATGTGGTCTAGACAGAGGGGAGCGCCAGGGTGGAAAAGACCGGGGTCAAGTTGGAGAGAGGGAGTTGCAGGAGCTAAGGCTCCCCAGATGGGCTGGGGCAGCACCTGCTGGGTTGAAGTGAGGAGTCTTGATTTTATTGCAATTGTCACTGGAAGCTAGTAGAGGGTTTTTAAGCAGAGAGGGGCCATGATCAAGCCTCTCCTGGTGCTGTGTGCTTGGTGAAACGTGGCTGGGAGACCAGGTAGGAGCCAGTGTGGTCACCTAGATGAGAGATGGTGGGGGCTGTGGCCGGTGTGCTGATGGTGGCAGTGGAGTCAAGAGGGTTTTAGGAGGTGAAATCTACAAGATGGTGATGGAGTGCGAGCCCGGGCTGAGCAAAGAGGGGAGATGAAGATGCCTCCTTGCCTTACACTTAGTCTGATCCAGGCTCTCATCTTCCAGAGGGGAGCCTGAGGTCAGGGTTGGGGGCGGGGGATGTCGAGCCAAGGTCATACCGCTTTGCTGGGTGGTTAGAAACCAAATGAGAAGATGCTTGGGTGAGTGCTTCCAGCTCCTGGGGGAAGACCCACTGACTGCTGTAATTGCCTTCATCTAATTAGGGCGGTGTTCAGATTAACCTGGCCTTCCCCTTGGTAATGGCATTAGCCAAATGCGTGATAATAATCGGCTGCAGCTCAGAAAGGTGCTCGGGAGCCCCTCCTAAATTGGAGGCAGGCAGCCCCGCTGCTTTTCCGGCTCCTCTCCCGCCTGCCTGTGCATCAAATTCCAATCCAGTCTCACTGTGCTGCCAGTCTTCCCATCATCCCTCAGGGCCTGGAGGCAAAAAGCCGTACCTACTCCCATTTCACAGATGGACAAGCCCCAGGATGATCCCGAAGCTCCTGGAAACATTTGAGGAAGGGCCTGGACCCCAGCCAGAGTCCAGCCCCCAACCCCTCTCTCTCTCAGCCTCTGAACTGCCTCTTAAAGGGACCCTACGCATTGTAGCAGAAAGAGCTTCAGCTTTAGGGACAGACAAGATTGTTCCTCATAGGGCTCTGCCTCTCACGGCCCCTGCAGGTCATGTGACCGCCCTGAAACTCTGCCTCCTTGGTCCGATGGGGTTAATAATAACGACCTCTTAGGATTATTGTGAGGATCAAATTTTCGGAGGTGTAAAATTTCTCTCATTAGAAAACTAAAAACAGGAGTTCTCTTCGTGGCTCAGCGAAACGAACCCGACTAGGATCCGATAGGATGTGGGTTCGATCCCTGGCCACACTCAGTGGTTTAAGGATCTGGAGTGGCCGTGAGCTGTGGTATAGGTCTCATATGCAACTTGGATCCTGTGTTGCTGTGGCTGTGGTGTAGGCCGGCAGCTGTAGCTCCAATTCAACCCCTAGCCTGGGAACTTCCGTATGCCATGGGTGCTGCCCTAAAAAGACAAAGAAAGAAAGGAAAGAAGGAAGGAAGGGAGGGAGGAAGGGAGGCAGAAAGGAAGATAGAAAGGAAGAAAAATAGGAGTTCTCACTATGGTGCAGTGGGTTAATGATCTGGCTTGTTTTTGTGGAGATGCCAGTTTGATCCCCAGCCTGGGGTTGTCATTGTTCCACTCTTGGCCCTGCCCATCCAGGGAGACCCTTCTGTCCTAACATGGCTGGGGCGGGGGGTAGGTCTGTTCCAGGAGAAGCCCCACAGCCTACAAAACAACATCCGGACATCCCTGGAGAAGAAGAAGCGGGGCTCAGGGGTTTCCTGGACTGGCCGGCCTGAGACCACCCTGCAGGGTAAGTGGGGCATGTGGCCTGGCTGGGTGGGGTGCCAGGAGGTCCTGCCTGGTGCCGGGGGGGAGGCTGGGGGGAGAGCAGATTAAATCCAGTCTTGATTCTCCTGCCAGCCTGGGTTCCCGGGTCACTGTGGAAGGATCACGTGGGGGAGGGGTGAACTTGAGACCTTTGCCCTTCGTCCCAACAGCTCCACTCGGCCAGAACAGGGCAGTCCCCTCCTGCCACCATCCCAGCCTGGCTTGTGGTGCCCCATGAGTCTGCCTTGTGTACCAGATCCATCCTGAATGTCTGGGGGAGGGCAGGGGCCGCCTGAACGCAGGAGGCTGGCATGCCTTCTAGGGTCTCTGTCAGAGGTGGAATGCTGGGATACACATGGGAATTAACCCCCCCACAGGCGGAAGTTCCATATGCCCTTGTCACCCCATGGCCACCAGCCCCCCTCTGTGCTCACCATTGTCACCACCAGCCCAGCCTCACCATTCATGTCAGTGAACGAATCCCCACCATCCCCATCACTGCCGCGACCCCCGTCCCTTCTGGCACGTCTTCACCACGGCTTCCACCACCCCTGTCCCTCCCTCCGCCTGTGCCGTCACCCCGTCCCAGTGTCAGCTCCTCCATCACGGCTGTGGGCTCCGTCCAGCAGAGAGGAACAGAGCCAACATTCAGAGATGAGCCCAAGGTCAAGGCCAGGTCGTCCGTCACCAGACCAGAGGCTGGGCTGCCGCAGGGTCAGGGGAAGCCAGGCGAGATGACTGTCCCCCTCCTCCACCCCTCGTTTGTCCCTAGACTCTGCAGGCACTGTGTACATCTCCAAGGTGAAGAGCAGAGGCCACCCGGCTGTCTATAGGTTCTCCCTCAATGCCAGCCTGCCTGCCCCTTGGCAGATCGTGTCCCCCGGGGACGGGGAGGTGCCCTCCTTCCAGGTGAGCCCGGGCCCTCATGCAGCGAGCTGTCGCTACCCGGGGAGGGGGCCCTCAATGCCATGCTGGTGGGCACTGGCCACCCTGGGGTCTGCAAGGCTGAAGCTGCTACTGGCAGAGAAGGACTGCCTCCCACCGTCAGCCGGGTCTGCAGCAGGGACCGGCAGAGGGGCAAGAGCGCGGGCTGCTGAATCAGCCAGACCTGGGTTCAATTCTGGTTCTGCCATTTATGACCTGGGTGTCTTTGGGAAGATGACGTTATCTCTCTGAGCCTCAGTTTCCTCATCTGTGACCTGGGGATGTGAAAAGTACCAGCCAAGGTTGTGGGAGATACACCAGCCAAGGCCTGTGTGTGTGTGTAACATCTAGAACTTCCTAGGTGCTCAATCAGTGGAGCCATTTGTTACATTGTTGGGCTCGGCAGCTGGTCCAGTTCCCCAGAATAGAGCCTCACAGGGCCACCCCCCGGGCCCCAGGATTTCCCTGTCAGGACTGGCTTGTATTCCTCTACCCTGTTACCCCTCCAGGCTGACAGTTACACATGTCGACTCATTTGTTCGGGGTTTCTATTTCCATCTGAAAGACGAGGGTCTGTGAGGCGTTCCCTGGCTCTGACATTGTGTGGCGGTTCCCGCTGCCTGGAAAGCTTTTCTTCCAGCTTACATGCAGCGGGCTCCTCATTCGGGTCTCAGCATAAAAGTCACCTGCTCCTGGAGCCCTGGCCTGCCCTCCTGCTCTGTTTGCCCTCCTCTGCTGCTGCCCCACTCACCCTGTGTCTTATCATCCTAATACTCGATTCAAAGCCCTTAAAAGACCCTGAAGCCATCACAGTTGGCAGCTCCGGGAGGACAGGGACGAGCCCATCGGGCTGGCTGCTGTATCCTCAGAGCCCAGCTCCGGGCCTGGCTCAGAGCAGATCCGCAGGTGAAAACTGAGGCTCAGAGAGGAGGGGAGGACTCGCCCCATCTTGAAGCTCGAACACTGGCCTCCTGAGCCTCTGCCCGGGGCTCCCTCTCCCACTCCGAGGGGCCGGAATAGGGGCAGGGGACAGGGAGCACTCCAAGGAGGGAGGGGGCAGAGCCTGAGGCCGGGCCCGGGCCGAGGCAGCCTCGCGGAGTCACCTGTCTTGTCTCTGTCGATCCACTGCTTAGGTGTATAGAGCGCCTTTTGGTAACTTCACCAAGAAGCTGACCGCTTGTGTGTCTACAGTAGGGCTGCTCCAGGCGGCGAGCCCCTCCCGCAAGTGGATGGTGACGACCTTGGCCTGCGACGCCAAGCGGGGCTGGAAGTTTGACTTCAGCTTCTACGTGGCCGCCAAGGAGCAGCAGCACACTCGGTAACAGCCTTGAGGATGAGCCTGGCCCGCGTGTTTGCCCCGACCCCCGACCCCCAGCCCTGGTCTGCGGATAGACGTCCGCAGGCACTGTTAAGAAACCCCTGTCCGTGGGAGTTCCCGCTGTGGCTCAGCGGTCATGAACCCAACTAGGAACCATGAGGATGTGGGTTCAATCCCTGGCCTCCCTCAGTGGGCTAAGGATGCAGCGTTGCCGTGAGCCTGTCGTGTAGGTTGCAGACTCAGCTGGAATCCCAAGTTGCTGTGGCTGTGATATAGGCCGGTAGCTGCAGCTCTGATTCAACCTCTAGCCTGGGAATTTCCATATGCTGCAGATGTGGCCCTAAAAACAAAAAAAGAAAGAAAAGAAAAAAATAGGAACCCCAGTCCATTTCCACACATCTGTTGAGACATTCCTCTGCCCAGGATTGGGGGACACCAAGATCAGATGACAGTCAGCATCCCCATCTGCCCTTCTCCCTCTGGCCTGCTCTGCAGGAGGCCCAGTGGCCATGGGCTGCCCCTCAGCACACCGAGCCATCCATCTCGGAGCCTTTGAATCTGCCCTTGGCACAGCCAAGCTCCTCCTGACACTGACTTCTTTGCAGGGTTCCGGTCTTCAACCCAGATCCCCACCCACACCCGCCCAAGGTCGTCCCTGACCAGAAGCCCTGGCCTGTCTAAAAGAGCCATGTCGATCTCTCCCCCTGCTCTCTTTCTGGCTCCCAAAACCCCCTGGAATCACACCAACCTCCTGGTTTATCATCTGTCTTGCCTCAGCAGCACGTAGACACCCGCAGGGAGCGCCCTACCGCTGTTCTGCACTGTATTCCACGCCTGGCACATAGCAGGTGCTCAGGAAACGCTGAAGGAATGAATGAATGAATGAATGAGCGAGCTCTGCTTTCCTCTCCAAGGCACTGCCTGCGCTCTCAACACATACGATCCAGAAATTATGTCCTGAATGTTCCCCCTCCCTCAGACCGTAAGGTGACAGGAGAGGGTCTGTGTGTGTTGTATTTACCTCCTGTATCCGCACGCCCTGCCTAGAGCCTGGCGTGGAGTGAGTGCCCCCGAAAACCTGATGAATGACTGAGCTCTGTGCCTTGAGGGGCTCCGGGCCAGCGGGGGGCAGTTTGTCCCAGGCCTTCTCCCCCGTGTTCTGATCGCTGAGGCTGTGTTAGCTCAGGGCTACTCGTTCATTTAACAAACACTGAGCACCGACCGTGAACCTGCACGGGGCTCGTCCCGGGGATGGTAAACAAGGCAGATGGGACTTCCGCCCTCCAGCCGACTAGCGGGAGGCAGCAGCTAACAAGTCAAGCGCAGTGTCATGACAAGTGGCGATACGTGCTCTGAAAGAAAGAGCCCACTACTGCAACAGTCCAGAGAACAGCCTCACGGGGCCTGCACTGGTGACGCAGGGGAACCGGGTCTGTGACAGGGCCTGGCCTCGGGACGGGGAGCAGCCGCTTGGGGCAGGGGGGTGACCAGAGTGGGCTCACTGGGCCCTTTGGCCTGACACACCTTGGCTTGGGGGCTTGGGGTCCCTCTGCCTGCACTCCAGGGCTGGGCACACTCCTCACATAGGCAACAATCACCAGGGTCAGGCTGCCTGGATGAGCTTAGAACATTCTAGAAAGAACCTTGAGCTACATCAAGTCCAGTGGTAAGTAAGCTGACTGTGGAATCCTTTCTTCAAACAGAATCTTGAGGCTACCGTTCAGATTAAGGCCAGGCAGGGGCTTCTGGGCAGCAACCCCAAGGCGGGCTGTGGGGCTCTCTGAATTCTTGCACCTCTGGAGGACAGTTTGGAAACTGCTAGTCTTTTCCATCCTGCAAAGAGACTTAAGGAGAGAGGGGAGGGAGTTCCTGTTGTGACTCAGCAGGTTAAGAACCTGACTAGTATCCATGAGGATGAGGGTTCGATCCCTGGCCTCACTCAGTGGGTTAAGGTTACAGCGTTGCCATAAGCTGTGGTGTAGGTGGCAGATGTGGCTCGGATCCTGCGTTGCTACGGCTATGAAGTAGACTGGCGGCTACAGCTCCGATTTGACTCCTAGCCTAGGAACCTCCATATGCCATGGGTGCGGCCCTAAAAAGCAAAAAATAAATAATAAATAAATAGGGGACAGGCACTGAGAGGACTAAATAGGTTGGGTCTTGGCAAGGGCTGGCCTTGAACTGGCCCAAATCCCAACCCTGAACCTAAGATTAATCCTATGCTGGGGGGGCCTGAGTCCATCCCCTGTGCTCTCCCATCCCCCACCCTCAGCCGCCTTTGCCTAGCCTCCCCAACCCCTCCTGGCCTTCCCAGCCTCAGTCCTGGCCTCCCTTGCCTCCACAGGAAGCTATACTTTGCCCAGTCCCACAAGCCCCCTTTCCACGGGCGCGTGTGCACGGCACCTCCCGGTTGCCTGCTTAACTCCAGCCCCGACGGGCCGACCAAGGGCTTCTTCTACGTGCCCAGCGAGAAAGGTACATGTGGGGAGGCTGCCGCGGGGCCTTTGGAGGCCGGGCCCCGCCTCCCCGTACAGCTTTGACTCCCTCCGCAGTGCCCAAGGCCCGCCTCTCCGCCACCTTCGGCTTCAACCCCTGCATGAACACAGGCTGCGGGAAGCCGGCAGTGCGGCCGCTGGTGGATACGGGCGCCATGGTCTTCGTGGTCTTTGGCATCATTGGCATCAACCGCACGCGGCAGGTAGACAACCATGTCATCGGAGACCCGGTACGTGGGCCCACGTTGGGCAGATGCCAAAGGGCCCGGCCACACCAGGCCTGCAAACAAGTACGAGCCCAGAGGCCACCAGCCCAGCTCCCTCCCCACGCTGCCTCTTGGCTCCTTGACTGCTCTTCCAGCCCAGATAGGTCCCCGTGGACTCCTGGGACACCATTTCTCTCGAGGACTGAGCAAGGTTGAGCTCTCAGAATTGCCCAGGAATCTGGGCACAGTCAGGCCTGAGCCGGCTGCCCTGCATCACTAGGGCTAGAGGCGAGGTGAATACAGATGTAAAACCTCCCCGCCCTCCTCCTGCAGGAAGCCCTCTCTGTGCCCAGAGCCCTTGCTGTGTCCTTGGCTATGGTGCCCTTGCTCGGGCTGGTCTGCCTGGTGCTGGGCTCCTGGGAGTTGGAGGGGAGGAGGCTGCTGGAGCAGTGGGTGGCCCCGGGCCTGCCACGTGGAGGGAAGGGTCATGGACGTGGGTAGGGTTGGTCCCTGCCTTGGGAAGTCGGCCAGGCTGGGGGTACAGGGTTTGAGACACAAAGTGATTTGGTAGCCAGGCGGGGTCAGAGGCGATCAACACAGTCTGGCCCGTGAGTCTGCAGGTGTTCAGAAGAGGCGTGGGGAAGAGGGGAGGCAGGTGCTGGAGGACAGACGGGAGGTGGCTGTGTGGAGGGAGGGGACAGGCAGGGAGCCCAGGTGCAAAGGGAGGGGCCAGGCAGGGAGCCCAGGTGTGGAGGGAGGGGGCAGGCAGAGACAGGTGCACGCATAGTGAGTAAAAGCAAGGAGCGGGGACCGAGGGGGCTCACTGGGGTGGGCAGTGATGGGAGGGGAGACACTGCGGGGAGCCAGGTAGAGCGGCCTGGGCCAGGACCACGGGCCACCAAGCAGAGGGTCCTGAGCACAGCAGTGGGCGACGGAGGGGAGCTGCCGGCAGTTCCTCCCCAGGGCTGGGGCCCAGGACTGAGTTCCCGACTCACTGAGCAGCTGCGCCGGCTTGTGTCTCCTTGGGAAAGGGCAGCGTCATCTACGACAGCAGCTTTGACCTCTTCAAAGAAATCGGGCACCTGTGTCGCCTCTGCAAGGCCATCGCGGGCAACTCGGAGCTGGTGAAGCCGGGCGGGGCCCAGTGCCTGCCCTCAGGTGCGAGGGGAGCCAGTGCCTGGGAGGGAGGGTGGATGGGGGCACGGGGTCCAAGAGTGGGCAGCTCTGAGGACACACGTGCCTGGCATGAGCATGGCTGCACACCTGTGTCTGTGCTTGACAATATCCAGTCCTTCATCAAGGGTGTGCGCATCTTCCAGAGGAGAGCAGGTGCGTGCCTGAAGGTGAACTGGCACCGAGCCACACGGGCGTGGGGAGGTGTGTGGCGTGTAGGGCTGCACCTGCAGGAGTAGCTTTTCCATGACTGAGAGTGAAGTGGGGGGCTGCCCGCTGGTGATTACCTGGGACACAGCAGGGCTCTCCTGATGACATTGCCAGGGGCTCCAGACATTTTTTAAACTCAAAGTTTGGGGGAAAGGCGTGTGCCCCTTGTACACCTGCTCCCAGATGCGTGAGCACACATGCATGCGTGGGATGGGGGGGCAAGAGTTGCTCCCATCCTGGGTGCCCCCCCGACCCACCTCCCCCTCTCCCCGCAGGCTACAGCATCTCCTCCTTCCTGCAGATGTTGCACCCCGAGTGCAAGGAGCTGCCCGAGCCCCACCTGCTCCCAGGGCAGCTGTCACACGGGGCCGTGGGTGTCAAGGACAGCCGAGTGCAATGGATCTCCATGGCCTTTGAGTCGGTGAGCCCCGGGCGGGCCGCCAGGTGCAGGTGGTGCTCTGGCCTCACAGAGTGCTCTGTCATCGCTGGTCCCCACCCCCACCCCGGAGCAGAGCAGAGGGGTTGCTCTTTGGAGGGGATCCTGAGACCCAGAGGGGTGAAATTGCTTTGCCCAAGGTCACAGGGTTGGTGAGTGTCAGTCTGCAGGGCTAAACAAGGCCATCTGGTCACCGAGCATGGCCGTTGTGCTACACGGGATGCCAGCCAGCTCCCACCACCTGCCTCCCCACGGCCTGGGGCCCACACCCTTTTGCTGGGACAGGTGACAGTTCGCAATGCTCCCCTCTGCCACTGTGCTGGGCCTTCCCGGGAGAGATTAGAAGCTAGGGGACAAGCCAGTCTGCACCTCACTGCTTCCTCTCCCACCCCTGATGCTCCCTAGGCTCTGCCCAGGAGACACCCATGCACACACACCCATGCATACGTGTGCACACACATGCATCCCCAACCTGGCCACCGCAGCCTTCTCGGCCCTGGCACTTGGCGCTGTAAGGCTTGCCAGCTCTGCCGCTGCTGCATCCGAGCTAAGCCCCAGTCCAGTCCTGGCTCTGATGCTGCTGTGGTCTGTGTCCTTGAGCAAAAGGCACTCGTCCCCACCCGCCACCCCCAGCCCCCAGTTCCTGCTCTAAAGATGAGTGTCTCAGTTCCCTGCCCGCCCTCTGGCAGTCATCGAGAAGCTACAGTGACATCACTCACATGGAGGTGTTGGGGACGAGAATAATATGACAGGGTGACAAGTGGACAATTCCTGTTCTCTGGCCCCGGTCCCACCAGCTGTGTCACTCACTGTGTGAACAGCCAAGCTGCTGGCCACCAGTGAGGAGGCCTGGACCCCCTCCCAGCCCTCAGAGAGCCCCAGGGTAATGCAAACCCCACTTCAAAGCCCAGGCAGATGTGTTTGTTTTGGTTTGGTTGGTCTTTTTAGGGCCACCACCCCTTGTGGACGTTCCCAGGCTAGGAGTCGAATCAGAGCCACGGCCACAGCAGTGCGGGATCTGAGCTGCGACTGTGACCTATACCACAGCTCATGGCAACACTGGATCCTTAACCCACTGGATCCTTAAACCCACTGGATCCTTAAACCACTGAGCGGGGCCAGGGATTGAACCCTCATCCTCATGGATACTCATCAGGTCTGTTACCACTGAGTCATGATGGGAACTCCCCAGGAAGTTTTAACCATGGTAATATAGACATAATAAAATTGACCATCTTAAGTTTATAGCTCAGTAATGATCCATCTCTAAAGCGTTTCACCTTGCAAAACTGGAACTGTCCCCCTTCACATGGACTCCGCACGCCCCTCATCCAGCTCCAGCTCTGCTTTCTGTCCCCATGGATTTTGTTGCAGAAGTGGAATCACACACCACTGTGTGATTTTTGTGATTGGTTTATTTTACTCATTCCTTCCTTTTTTTTTTTTTTTTTTTTTGGCTGCAGGCATGGCATATGGAAGTTCCCAGGCTAGGGGCTGAATTGGAGCTGCAGCTGGAGGCCACAGCCACAGCCACAGCAATGCCAGATCTGAGCCATGTCTGCCACCAATACCACAGCTCAGAGCAACGCCATATCCTTAACCCACTGAGCTGGGCCAGGGACCGAACCTGCTTCCTCATGGGTACCATTCCGGTTCGTTTCCGCTGAGCCACAATGGGAACTCCCATTCCTTCCTTTTTAAGGTGGAAGCTGCAGGCAGTTTGAGAGAGGAAAGAATCCCTGATCGGGCTTCTCCACATGTCAGGACATCACTTCCCAGCCGACCCCCACCAGCACTCAGACACACACCTGGCAACTCACTGTAAAGTGGGAACTGGACAGGCCGCCTGCCCTCCTGAACTCACCATCCAGGCAGGAGAGAGGCAGGCAGGTTGCGGGGCAGTGATGAGAACTGTGATGGAGAAGCACCGACCGAGGGCTTACAGAGCCCAGAGGATGTCTGTCTTGGGGCATCAGGGAAGGCTTCCTAGAGGAGGCAGAACCCTAAGTGAGCCTTGAAGGAGAAGAGGGAGCCAGCTATGCAGGCAGAGGGAACAGCATGGGCAGAAGCTGGGACACAGAGCAGGGGCCCGTCCGTGGGGTGGAGTGGTTCAGGGGTCAGAAGTGGTTCTGTTGGAAAAGGACAGGGACTTTGGTGGCATCAGGACCTGCTGCTGCTGCTGTGAGAGTCACACGTGTACCCGGACAGGCTCACCCTTCCCTCCATGAATCACAGGCTCTGTGTGCAGGTGGCCAGGGGCCAGCCGCAGCTGACACAGAGCAGACCAGTGTCACAAGGACAGGGGAATGGGCCATGGCCACCCGCCTGTCTCACTGGCTCCTGTCCCCGCAGACCACGTACAAGGGCAAGTCCTCCTTCCAGACCTACTCGGACTACCTGCGCTGGGAGAGCTTCCTGCAGCAGCAGCTGCAGACGCTGCCTGAGGGCTCGGCCCTGCACCGAGGCTTCCAGACCTGCGAGCACTGGAAGCAGATCTTCATGGAGATCATAGGCGAGCGGCAGCCCAGCCCCTCACCCTCAGGGTCCCAGCTTGCGGGGGGAGGGGGGGTGGCAGTGGGGGGCATGCAGAGGTGACCTGGCCTGAGCCACACTTGTCTTCTCAATTCTGACCAAGAGCCCCGGAGAAACTGGGATGACCCAGGGGCCAGGAGCACCAATCAGAGACCAAAGTGTGGGGCCCCTCGTGCCCGGGGGCATCAGGCCACATTTGTGATCCTGAATTTGGCCACCTAGAAAGCAATGGTAACGACCGTCATGGCAGCCGTCTGTCAAGATGAGCCCTTCTTGGTGCCAAGCCGGGTGCTGTGCCCTGACCTGTGTTATCCCTTTCACCTCCAGTTGAGGCCTAGGGAGCGGGTGCTGTTACCCCATTTTACAGATGAAGAAGACATGCAGGCTCAGAGCGGTCAAGTGGCTCACCCAGAGGGACACGGCGACAGTGCCCACCGGCCTGACCCCAGGACCTCCGAACCAGGAGGGTGAGGGGGCTGTGGGTACCCCTCTGTGGGGCCCAGCTGAGGGCCCTCTTCTCTCACCTTCCAGGGGTGCAGAGCGCCCTGTATGGCCTGGCCCTCTCCTTGCTCATCTGCGTGGCTGCGGTGGCCGTGTTCACCACCCACGTGCTGCTCCTGCTGCCTGTGCTCCTGAGCATCTTGGGTAAGTGGGTCGGGGGCCAGGAACGGAGAGGGGTCTGACTGGTGGCCTCAAGTCAGCAGGATTCCCTCTGCCCTTAACTGTCCTCTCCGGTGAAGGTGTCCCGACCACCCCACCCCCACCCCAGGCAAAAAGAGCCTCTGTGACAGTCACCCATAGGACTGTGGGCTTCCGAGGGGAGCCAGATGTCACCAGGTGTCACCAGGTGGGAGCTCTCAGCCCAGAGACAGGTGTTGCTGTGCCTGTCCCCTCTTTCAGGCTCCCCCAGCTCTCTCTGGTCCTGTCCCTCCCCGTCCCACCTGTCCCCAGAGGCAGGGGCTCTACCGTGGACGTCACTGCATTCCCCAGCGGCCTTCTGAAATGGCCCACCACCCCTCCAGGACTGTATGGATGGGGTCGGGTCCAAGCTGCCTCCCCGCCACCCCCTGCCCCCTGCAGGCATCGTCTGCCTCGTGGTGACCATCATGTACTGGAGCGGCTGGGAGATGGGCGCCGTGGAAGCCATCTCCCTGTCCATCCTGGTCGGCTCCTCCGTGGACTACTGTGTCCATCTGGTCGAGGGCTACCTGCTGGCTGGAGAGAACCTGCCCCCCCAGCAGGCCGAGGTGAGCACCCCGCCTGCCCCACCCCTCCCCACAGTGCCGCTAAGGAGCCCCTAAGGGTAGCCGGCCACCCCCCGCCCCTTTGCTCGACTCCAATCAGGATGTGTCCTAGGAGCCTGTTTCCAGGGCCATTTCTCTGTGCCCAGGAGGCTCAAGTTCTAAGGCGGCTCCAGCCAAGCATCGCCGTGGGCTGTGGGCGGGTCCACTCCCCCCAGCCTCTGTTCCCCTAAGTGAATGTGAGGGGGTGGACCAGAGATCATCCAGGGACCCTTCCTGCTTCTTGGGCCCCTGAGTCCGAGTCATTTACTAGTCCAGGGAGCAGGTCTGAGCCCCAGTCATGACCCTGAGGCTACCCCCTCCCCCAACAAGTGAGGCACGCCCATGTGTACTCAGTGCCAAAACCAGCTCTGGGCCCAGAGGGTTTCTGTTTTTTTCCCAGTTTGGAATTGTATTGGTGTGAAACATCCATAAATATGTCAATTGGTTATACAGTTAGCTGCTCTTGGTCAAAAGAAGGAAATCAGTTCCAATCAGGGCTCCTGTTTTTGAAGACCTACTGTGCAGATATTCAGTGTTCTGGTTGTCATGGCAACATTTAACACGCCCCCACTGTGTTCCCTGCAAGGGAACCGTTTCTTTCATCTTCACACCAACTCTGTGAGCAGGTGCCGTTATCCCCAGTCATGGAGGTGGAATCGGGCTGGCCTTGGACAGTGCGTGCCTGTTTACCCACAGTCCAAGCCCCCATCTCGAGCCCCAGGCAGGGAGGGATCCCCTCCGGCATCGAGGACCCCAGCTCCCCTCTCGCCCACACCCAGGATGCCCACTCGCAGCGCCAGTGGAGGACGCTGGAGGCCGTTCGGCACGTGGGTGTGGCCATCGTCTCCAGCGCCCTCACCACGGTCATCGCCACGGTGCCCCTCTTCTTCTGCATCATCGCCCCGTTTGCCAAGTTCGGCAAGATCGTCGCCCTCAACACGGGCGTCTCCATCCTCTACACGCTCACGGTCAGCACGGCCCTGCTTGGCATCATGGCACCCGGCTCCTTCACCCGGACCAGGACTTCCTTCCTCAAAGCCCTGGGTGCAGTGCTCCTGGCGGGGGCCCTGGGGCTGGGCGCCTGCCTCCTGCTCCTCCAGAGCGGCTATAAGATCCCCCTGCCCAACGGGACCTCCCTATAGCCCTGGCACTGCATCTGGACTTGCACCTCTTTGGTCCAGTGGGTGGGGACGAGGCGCTCATTCTCTGACTCCTGGGGCATTTCGTTCCCAGCTCGGTGTCAACTAGTTACGTTCCCAGAACTGGGCCAGATGTCCCCCACCTATGTGACCCACACTGCCTTTGTCACAGTGCCGGCCAGAGCTGGATGGTGAAGCCGGCAACCACCCCCAACCCCACGGGGCTGCTGGCAGCTGCCCTGGCCTCTCCCCGCTGGTGGAAGAGACCAGGCCTCCTCCCGTGCCTGGTCACCACAGGGGTAGCAGGTGATTTTTGCAAGGGGTTTCCCTCTCACACGGCCTCAGTGCTCACAAGAACTTTGTGCTCTGGGTGTTACAGGGCCCCCATTCTGCAGATGTGAAAACTGAGGCACCAAGAGGCAAAGTGAGTGGCCTGTAACTGGGTCAGCAGCACAGCCAGAGCTGCCTCCCTTGGGGACTTTGCAGGAAGAGCACAGTAGGGTCAAGGGCAGGGCCTCGCACCCCCTGCCCCCTCCTTCCCCATCAGCTTATGGCAACCAGCACTGGCTGGTCCTCTGGTCCTCCCTGGGCCTTTTGGTCCTGGCCAGGGAGAAGGAGGGACCAGCCTGGGGTACTGCATGACCCATCCCCGGCCCCAGCCTTGAGGTGCTCCTGCTCTCCGGAAGCCGTGGGGCCCCAGCACAGCCTCCCTCACAGATCTGAGCCCCCACCTCCTCCACTCGGCTCTAGGGGTGGAATTTGGGGGAGGGGGCAGCCCCAGGGAAGGGGCGCTGGCTACGCCTGCCGCCTGTTCACAGCAGGCGGTTCTTATCCAAGTGAAATGAAAATGCAGACTGCCGTCATTAACACGAGCATTTTAAGCATCGCTGGCTCCATCGTCTTCTTAAAATTGAAATAACTACGCATTTTCATGCTGCCCGGCCGGAGCGCGGCATGAGGGTTGGGGCTGGGCCTGGAAGGAGACAGAGGTGGAGTGGAAGGTGCCAGATCCTCCAGGGAGCAGGGTCACAGGGTGCTCTGTGGGCCCAAGGTGAGGTTGGGGGCCTCTGGGGGAGCACTGGGAGTGGGGCTCATCTGGATCCCCACTGGGGTGCCTGGTATCATGCTGTAGCTTTCTTCCTTGGGACAGCCATTGCCCACCGGGACTTTTGGAAGCTGGGCACAGGCCAAGCTGGGACCTTAGGGTGGGAAAGACACCCTGGAGGGTGGTCTCCAGGCCAGCTCAGCCCCAGTTAATATCTGTAAATATTAACCAGGGGACACAGTGTCCCCATCCACTGCGTGCCGGGCACCGAGCCGGGGCTCAGTATTTGCTGAGCAAACATTAGCTCCTAGACCTGCTGTCGGCGGTAAAGACAGACAACAAACGGATCACTAGCGGTCCAGGTGACCCAGAGCACCTACTGGGTCAGGTACTCCTCCCAGGGTTTGTCTTCATTTGCTCAGACTGCCTAACAAAGGGCCCCAAACTGGGTGGCTCGTCACAACAGGAATTCATTGTCTTGGTTCTGGAGGCTGGACGTCCAAAGTCAAGGTGTTGGCAGGGTGGTTCTTTCGGAGGTCCTGAGGGGAGTCTGCACTGCGCCTCTCCTGGCTTCTGTTGGTTGCTGGCCATCCTTGCGTTCTTTGACTGGTCCATACATCCTTCCAATCTCCACCTCCGTCTTCTCATGCCCATCTCTTCTCTCCGAGGGTCACATCACCTCTCCTCTCAAAAAACGTCGTATTGGACCCTAATGACCTCTTCTTGACTTGATCACCTGCGAAGTCCTTTTTCCAAATAAGCTCACATTCGCAGGGACCAGGTTCAGCTTCAACATATGTTTCAGAGTTCCTGTCGTTGCGCAGCAGAAATGAATCCAACTAGGAACCGTGAGGTTGTGGGTTTGATCCCTGGCCTTGCTCAGTGGGTTAAGGATCTGGCATTGCCGTGAGCTGTGGTATAGGTCGCAGACACGCTCGGATCCTGTGTTGCTGTGGCTGTGGCATAAGCTAGCATCTGAGCTCCGATTGGACCCATAGCCTGGGAATCTCCATATGCTGTGGGTGCGGCCCTAAAAAGCAAAACAAACAAACAAACACAACTTATTTTTTGGTGGGGATACAGTTCATCCCATACCAGGGCTCAACATGCAGCAGCTCACTGGTTAGCCTTAGGGAGGGGGTACCCAGGCCCATTTTACACTTGGGGAAACTAAGGCTCCGAGAGACTGGCCTGCCTGAGTCACACCGCTACTGCGGGGGAGCCAGAACTGGACCCCAGCCAGCCTGTCCCAGCGTGTGGGCTCCCCCTGGAGGGTGTACAGCCTCTCAGGGAGTCGTAACAAAGAGGATGGTGTTCCAGGGACAATGGATCAGAGGCCTGTTCTTAGAGCATCTGGAGTGGAAACCATTGAGTTTGTACCATCCTTGACCCTTAAGTGTTTCCCCATCAGCCGTGAAACCCAAGCCCTCAAAGGCAATGAGGGTTGTGGCTGAGGGGCCGTGTTGTGCTCTGGACCACACAGCCTTGAAGGGGCTGAGTGGGGATTCAGGCTGGTCAACGGGGGGCTCCGGCAGCCCTTTTGTGTATGGAGCGGGTGGGGAGTCCAGGACTGCAGGACTGCCCCTCTCCCAGTGACCCCCCTACTTCGGGAGGAACAGGCCAGTTGGCGGGGGGGGGGGGGGGGGGGGGAGGGGGTGGCTGGTGAGCTGACAAGACATCCCAGAAAGTGCTCAGAGAAAGGACTTCTCTCTCGGAGTCCTTGTCCCAAGACCTTCCCAATAACCTAGTTTTAAGGGTGGAGGCAGGATCATTTGCATATCATTTGCATGCAGTCCGAATAATGCCCATTTGTCAAGAAACCCTCACTTAGCCCATTTCCTTTGCTTTTAAGAAATAGCTCCTCTTCCTTCCCCTTGGCCTTTTTTCAGAGTGTTGTGGGGTGTTGGGCAGGCTGGTCAGAGACCAGGCCCTGGTGTCAACTGTCCCTTCCCCCCAGGTGACTAGGGCTCCCTCCATCAGCACAACTCTCTGGGGACCCTCATAACTCTCCTGGGAGCTGGGTTCCCATCTTACAGATGCACATGCTGGGGCCCAGAGAGGGGGAGGCAACTGCTCACAGCGCACAGCTGGGCTGCTTCTGCCCACCCGGGGTCTGAGGTCCTTGCCCGTCTCTGCCTCCCTGCTAGGCCACCCTCTGTGGATGGTATTCCCAACCTCAGAGCTTTATCTCCTCATCAGAACTGACCTGCCCTGAAGTTCTCAGTGTGGCTCAGCGGGAACAAACCCAACTAGTATCCACGAGGATGCCGGTTCCATCCCTGGCCTTGCTCAGTGGGTTACGGATCCAGTGTGGCCGTGAACTGTGGTGTAGGTCGAAGGTGTGGCTCGAATCCCACATCACTATGGCTGTGATATAGGCTGGCACCTTCAGTTCTGCTTGGACCCCTAGCCTGGGAACTTCCATATGCCACAGGTGGGGCCCTAAAAAATAAAAAACAAAAAAACAAAACCAAAAAAAACCCTGACCTGTCCTGGTCTCTTAGCCACGCATGGTGACTGTCCTGTCCAGCTCTGGGCTCTCCCTCTCTCCTGTCCAGCTGGGGAAGAATATGGGTAACTACTTGGGAATCCAGGGACTTTTAGCCACACTCTCGGCTGCCTCCTTGATTACAAATAAATCCCCCTTCCTCTTGTTTGTGAATATTGGCGCCACAGGGTCCCAGAGGCACTAACTCGTGTGAAAAGAACCTTTTGCCCTTCCTCTGCTGCTGATGCACAGCTCGTGATCTTAATGAGATTTTGCTGAGTGCCGGTGAGACGCCCTTCATTAGTCCCAGCACGGCGGCTGGCTGGGGTCTGTGAGGATGTGCAGGCATTTGGTGGGACAAGGAGGGGCAGGAGGTGCGAGGGGAGCCCTTGGAGAAGAAACCAAAGGTTTTGTCACCTACAAGAGTTCCCTGAGCCCCTGCTTCTCCCTCCTTCCCATGGAAGCCAGCAAATAGCCACGAAAGCCAGGTGTGCTGAAGGGCCTGCCGTGTCCCAGGCCCCATCCATGCATCCTTGGGAATTCTCAAAAAGAGAATGTTCCATTTCACTGCTAACAAAACTGAATCCCAGGAGTTCCTGTCGTGGCTCAGTGGTTAACGAATCCAACTAGGAATGATGAGGTTGCGGGTTCAATCACTGGCCTCACTCAGTGGGTTAAGGATCCAACGTTGCCATGAGCTGTGATGGAGGTCACAGATGTGGCTCCGATCTGGCGTGGCTGTGGCTCTGGTGTAGGCCAGAGGCCCCGATTGGACTCCTAGCCTGGGAACCTCCATATGCCATGGGTGCAGCCCTAAAAAGAAAAAAGACAAAAAAAAAAAAAAAAAAACAAACTGAAGCCCAGAGACTTGAAGTAACTGGCCTGAGGTCACACAGCTTGTGAATGTTAGAGCTGCAATTCCCCACCCCTGCTGATGGCTGCTAAGTATATATGCTCCTCTCTGATACAGCCTCTCATGTGCAACTAGATTTGACTGGAAGAGGTAGCCAGCCCTGGAGTTCCTGTCATGGCTCAGCAGGTTACAAACCTGACTAGTATCCAAGAGGATGCAGGTTCGATCTCTGGCCTCGCTCAGTGGGTGAAGGATCTGGCGGTGCCATGAGCTGCGGTATAGGTCGCAGACACAGCTTGGATCCTGAGGTGCCATGGCTGTGGTGTAGACCAGCAGCTGCAGCTCTGGTTGGACCCCTAGTCTGGGAACTTCCCTATGCCGTGGGTGCGGCCCTAAAAAGAAGAAAAAAAAGAAAGAAAGAAAGAAACAGCCAGCCCTGGGCCAGCTGGGCGGCCCTCCTTCCCAGTTGCCCCCACCCCCGCCTCACGCTGCTCAGAGAGGAAGGAGCACCAGACCCAGGCTCAAGAGGCCAGAATCTGAGTCTAGGCTCCAACCCTGCTTGGGCGACCTGGACCAAACCACTGAACAATCCCCTGCAAAGTGGAGCAGGGACAGCATGATGTCCAGGTCTGCCTCCGGCCATGGCTACGCTGCCAGACTTGAGGCCCTTAAATCAAGCTGCCCTAGTGCCCACCATCTGCGGCCGTCTTCTCCCGTGACTCTCTCCTGTTCTCATCATTGTTCACCTACACTGAAGCAGGAAGATGCCCACTGGGGCTGTTGTCTGTTCAACAACAATTTATTGAACACCTACTATGTGCCAGGCACACTGTTCCAGGCCTCGGTGATCCAAGGGAATACCCCCAAAAAAGACCCAGCCCTGACCTCATGGACCTTACAGTTGAGGTGGGGAAAATTACTTTAATAAAGGAACCCCTCAAATACATAACCATAAACCAGAGAGCTGCAGGGGAGCAGAGTGAGGGGTAGGGGCCAAGCCCTGTGGCCGGGACTGGCAGAGGGGTCCTCAGGGAAGTGGCTTCTGCACTGAGATTTAAAGGATGAGGACCAGTTCCCTTGCCTCTGGGGAGCTGGTGCCACCAGACACAGGTCTTCTTGAGCCACAGGACAGCCTATCACAGGCTGATGCTAAGACTTAAAAGAAAGGAGTCCGTGTATCTTAGTGGGAAAACACCAGCATTCCCTGGGGCAGTGGACAGGGAAGGTGGAGACACGCTGGGCTGGGAGAGAACATGTGGCTTTTCAGGAGCTCAGAGCTGCCCTGCCTCTGCCCCCCTCCCCCGCTGCCCCCGCAGTGACCGGGCAGAGAGGAGTCAAGTACGTTTGTACACGTTTCTCAGGCCAGCCCCGGTCACCAAAGAGAAAGTTGCCCAGAAGAACGGGTTTCCAATTCCTCCTGGGCGAACAGGAGTTCAGAGCAGCTTTCATGCCTGCTCCCGCAGGCTAAAGACCATTGCCTTTGGCATTCAAGGCTCAGGGGAATCCTGTGAAAGGCCAGGCACTCCAAACGGACTTAAAATATGAGCCCAGCAGCTGGAAGCTGTGGGTGCACACACCACCATGCCTGGGGCGTCTAAGGCTGGGACAGGACCTGATGTCTTTGCCTTGCCCTGCTTGCCAGGGCTGCCGGGACTGGCCCTAGAGCCTAGGTCTGCAGTTTCCACCAGGGGACAAGGATACAGCAGCAGGTGTGGTGCCCCTCCCGGCCACAAGGAGGCGCTCAGGTCCCCCCACCACACACCTTCAGAGAAGGAGCTCAAAGGTAGCCTCTTACTGTTCCCTCATCCTCTTCCCGAACCCTACAGCCTCCCCTTTGGGTTCCTCATCTTCAACTGTCTCCCATACAAGCCCATCCTTCCCTCTTACGGTCACTGAACATTTATTTTTCTTTGGGGATCTTCCCATAACCCAGACCTTGTGATATAGGCCATGTGAGGACACCCCCCAATATACAGTCCCCCAAGTACCCCTTTACCATTACCCCTACCATTCTACCCCTCCACCACGTGGGTAGGCATGTGACCCAGGCCTGGTCAATCAGTGCCTTCCATCTTCCTGGCTCTAGTGACTGGTTGAGGAATGGGCACCTGACCCAAATCAGTCCAAAGAGGGTCTTCATGGAGACTTGCCAGAATTATTAGGAAAGACCCACTCTCTTTTGAAGAATATTTCTAGACTGTGGGAGGAAAGACTGGCGCCTGCCCAGGAATGAGGCAACAGAGAGGACAGCAGATCCAAGGATGAAAGACAGATTTCTGATGACATCACTTAAGCCCCTGGATCCAGCCATGCCTGAAGCTAATGTATCCCTAGATTTTTAAACAAGTCAATAAATTACCCTTTTCCTTAAGGCACTTTGAGTGAGATTCTCTTTCACTTTAAATCAAGAGTCTTAACTAAACAGTCCCTCCACCATCCATTTCACACACCCTCTCAAAAGCCTTCATTGAGCTCCTGTCACTTATTGGTTAAATCCCCAACTCTCTCAGAAGATATTCAAGGGCCATGGTGACCTGGCCCCAACACCTCTCCGGGCTCGTCTCCTTCTAGGTCCTCCAGCCATCCTGAGCTCTTCTCCATTCCCAGGCATTTTCCATCTCCTTCCTGGTCTATCCATACATGTCCCCTCTCTTTTCCCCCACTGTCACACTCTGACCTGTCCCTGAAGGCTCAGCTCAGAGGCCACATCCTCCATGAAGGCTCCCTCTCCTCTTTCACGGCTCTTTGCTGGAACACCGACTCCCATGCTTTAGTGAGCTGTGTCCACATCCACTTCCCTGATTGACCAAGAGCCTCCAACCAAGGGCAGGGCTGTGCACACCCCCACGACTGCCCGAGGCAGCTGGACTCTATGCGAGGGGAATGGAGGTACAATGAACGTGTTTTAGAAGCAGAACACCACTGTATGCCTGTCCAATGGGTAAAAATCCAAATATTTAAGAACACACAGTTGACAAGGCTATGGAGAAACAGGGTCTCTTATACTTTACGGGTGGGAGTGTAAACTGGTTCAGCCACCATAGAGGGGAATTTGACAACAACTATCAAAGCCACCGTGGCGGGGTTCCCGTTGTGGCTCAGCGGGTCAAGAACCCACCACAGCGTCTGTGAGGATGCAGATTCAATCCCTGGCCTCGATCAGTGGGTTAAGGATCTGGCATTGCTGCAAGCTGCAGCATAAGTCACACATGCGTCTTGGATCCGGTGTTGCTATGGCTCCGATTCAACCCCTAGCCCAGAAACTTCCATATGCCACGGCTGTGGCCATAAAAAGAAAAGTTTAAAAAAAAAAAAAAAAGGAAAAGGGGAAGAACTCAGCCACTCACCTTTTGATCCAGCAATCCTACTTCTGAGAATTTATCCTATAGATAAACTTACACTGTCCAAGCATAGAAGTTATTCACTGAAGCCTTGCCTGATAGAGTCCAGGTCTGAGAGCTCCTAAAAGTCCATCAGCACAGGGACCAATGCAATCAGTTAGAGTCAGTCCGTTCAGTCAGGAGGATACTCTGCAGCCACAAACAAAGAATGAGGATGCTTTCCAAAGGCCAATATGCAGAAAATCCCCAAGCTATATTACGTGAGGGGAAAGTTGCAAAAATGAGTGTAAAATATGCTGAAAAAAAATAGGTGAGAGAGAGAATACAGGTTCATTTTACTTGTATATGCATAAAGAAACTGAAAGCAACACCAGACAAACTAAGACAGTCATTACCTTTGAGGACGGGGGTACCAGGCAGATGGCAGGCAGCCACAGGAGGAAGAATTTTATTACCAATCTTTCACACTCTTGGATTTTTTGACTGCAGGAATGTATTATCTGGATGGATTTTTTTTTTTTTTTAAGCAGAAGAGACACGTGGCTTTCACTTGCTCCTTAGAAATCTCGCTCTGACTGCGAGGCAGAGGGAGGCAGAGAGAGCAGTGAGGAAGGAAGGAAGGAAGGAAGGAAGGAAGGAAGGAAGGAAGGAAGGAAGGAAGGAAGGAGGGAGGGAGGGAGGGAGGGAGGGAGGGAGGGAAGGAGGAAGGAAGGGGTGCCCCACCCGCTCCAAGGCATCAACAAACATCACCTGAAGCTCCCTGAACTTTCGTGCTACCAGGATCTGGTGGGACCGGTGCCAGCCTCCCTGCGGCCATCTCTGGAGCCAGAGTCCAAAGCAGAACCCTTCAAGAGTGATGGGGATGTGGCATTGTCTGAGGCCCCTCCCTTTCCTCCTTGTACTTGAGCAGGGGCTGCTTGGAAGGGGCAGCGCAGGCCAATAGAAGAGGGGCTGGAGTTGGGCTCTGCGACCCTCCCAGTTGGGAGTTCTAGACCCTGGGGTCTGCATCCTCCTTCTGCCTCCACTAACTGTGCGAATTGGGGCAAATCATTTGCTCTATTTTAACTCGTTTGCTCATCCATTAAGTAGAATAATATGTCATGCATGGTTGTTTTGTTTTGTTGGTTTGGTTTGCTTTTTGGTTTTTAGGGCCACACCTGTGGCATATGGAAGTTCCCAGGCCGGGGGTCAGATAGCCACAGCAATGCCGGATCCGAGACTCGTCTGCGACCACAGCTCACAGCAATGCCGGATCTTTAACCCACTGAAAGAAGCCAGGGATTGAACCCACGTCCTCATGGAAACCAACACACTGATCCACAACAGGAACTACAGTTGTTGTATTTTAAGTGAAGGCATAAGGGCTTGGCCATAGCAATAGCTGCTCAACCATCATCACGCCCATGGTCATTGTTACTAAGCAGAGTTCTCCCAACTCAGGGTAGCGTTTACATGCCTGGAGGAGCCAAGCACTTCAATAAATAGGAACTAATCCATCTCCTACTAGTTTCTCTCCCACTTTATGTAAAATAGGTCTTCTTGTCCCCTTGGTGTTGGGTCTGGCCACGTCATGTGATTTGTCCACTGGGATGCAGACAAGAGTGAAATAAGCGAAAGTTTGAAATGTGCCTGTCAAGGGGACTTGCCCTCTGAGCTTCTGCCTCTCCGTGGGAAGAACATGCCCCTAGGGAGCCCACTGGTTCCAAGAGCTTGAGAGACACATGGAGCAGACTTGACCCAAACTGTAGCCTGGAGCCAGGCCCGGATGGTCCTGACATTGCTCACCTGACTCAGCTGACACTGATTAATGGGTGTTCTTTTAAGCCCCTGCATCTGGGAAGATTTGTCCTGTGGGATTATTGCAGCAGTGACTTAAGAAATCGTTTCCGACTTCCATGATGAAGTCGGAGATTCTTCCCACAGCCTTCAGTCCTTTAGGGTCTCACTGACAATCCCCCTCTTTTTGTCTGATGTTACTGCCTCCACTTTGCTTCCAACCAAACCAAACTTCTTTTGGTTGCTGAGAGCACAGTGCTGTGGCTCACCTCCCGGCCTTTGCCCAGGCTGTTCTCCCTGCCCAGGCGCTCCTCCTCGCCCTACTGCATCTTCATAGCTCCCGCTACTCCTTCAGGCCTCAGTTCCTCCAGGAAGCCTCGACTGGTGCCTCGAGTCTGGGTCGGATGTCCTGGGATGTCACCTCGATGCACGACGTCCTTCCTGTGTCCTGTATTTTTAATGACATCCCACTTGCCTCTCTCGCCGCCAGGGCACACCCTGCGAAGGCAAAGCCAGGGTGCCTCCAGTTCCTGGCATATGTATGTTCATTGTAAATGTTTATTGACTGAATAGCTTCCCTACCCCTACAAGCCTTGATCTGACCCCCTCGTCAAATGGGAATGATCACATTAGAACTGGGGCAGAGGAGTTCCCATCATGGCTCAGCAAGTTACAAACCTGACTAGTATTCATGAGGATGCAGGTTCGGTCCCTGGCCTTGCTCAGGGGGTTAAGAATCCAGTGTTGCCATGAGCTGTGGTGTAGGTTGCAGAGGCAACTCGGATCTGGCATGGCTGTGGCTGTGGCTGTGGCCAGGACCGGTGGGTGCATCTCCAATTTGACCCCTAACCTGGGAACTTCCATGTGCCGCAGGTTTGGCCTGAAAAAGCAAATAAAAATAAAAATAACTGGGGTGGAGCCATGCCTGTGCCTTGCTTCCCCCTTCACTCTCCAGACACTTGCACCTGCTCTGTGCCTCCTGCCTCCTCCCCTGCCTCTTCTCAAAGGGACACGAGGTAAAGAACATGGATTGTCAGCAGAAGATCAACGAGGCCTTTGTCCTTCACGAGTCTACCTCCCTGATGGAGATGCTGCTTGTATTTACGTGGTTTTGCTCTGGGAGAGGGGAAGGGCTTCTCACTGAGCATCCCCGTGGACACGCTGCACTCTGCCTGCCAGAGCAGCTTCAGGACTGACCTGCCTTGTCTTGGTGAGAAGAGGCCAAAGTAGGGCAGGCGAGGGAGGGATGGGGGGAAGGAAGCTGAGATCTAGGGTGTCTTCCACATGCCTTCTCTCCACCTATAAGCTCACTTCAACCCCACAACTTAGGCGTTCCCGTCGTGGCTCAGTGGTTAACGAATCCGACTAGGAACCATAAGGTTGCGGGTTCTATCCCTGGCCTTGCTCGGTGGGTTAAGGATCCAGCGTTGCCGTGAATGGTGGTGTAGGTCCCAGGCACAGCTCAGATCCAGTGTTGCTGTGGCTCTGGTGTAGGCCAGCGGCGGCAGCTCTGATTCGACCCCTAGCCTGGGAACCTCCATATGCCACGGGAGCGGCCCAAGAAATGGCAAAAAGACAAAAAACAAAAAAAAAACTACCACTTACCTTGGAAGAAAGGTGTACCCTTGTTTCTCAGAAGAGAAAAAGACTCAGCCACCTTGACCCAGCCAGGCAGGCTGGCTGACCCCAAGGTCAGTCTCTAATGCAACGGCCCCCATGAGAGCAACGATCTGGAGCACTTCCATGTTGCAGGTAGCATCAAAGGGGCCAGGGAGCATCAGTGACATTATTACAATAAAAACAGAGACTTCCTAAAAAGTGCATAGCCCTATGCAATTCACAAAAGGCCGTCACATTTACAATCTCAGGGGTTGCCTCACAACTTTGCAAGGCAGACTTATTACCACCCCCATTTTTTTAGGGCCACACCAATGGCATGTGGAGGTTCCCAGGCTAGGAGTCGAATAAGAGCTACAGCTGCCAGCCTTCACCACAGCCACAACAATGCAGGATCCAAGCCATGTCTGCGACCTATACCACAGCTCACGGCAACACCAGATCCTTAACCCACTGAGTGAGGCCAGGGATCAAACCCACAACCTCACGGTTCCTAGTCGGATTCGTTCCCACTGCGCCATGATGGGAACTCCCCACCCCATTTTACAGAGAAGAAAATTGAGGCTCAGCAAGGGGAAGTGACTTCTCCCAGGGTCTCAGAGCAAATTAAGCTGAGGCAAGACTCCTCCCATCTCATCCACGGGGGTCACTGAATTCCAGAGGTCCCACTTAATGAGGCCCTTATCCCAGGAGACTTGGAGGAACCTGACACCCTGGGACACATCCTTTCCCCAGGGTGTGGTAATCAGATCATCAGGCTGCCTGGGTCCCACCTATAGCTGTTCGACCTCGGGCAAGCCACGCCACCTCTCTGAGCCTCAAGATGCCAGTTACTTACTGCTGTCTAACAAACCTCTTCAAAGTCTGGTGGCTTAAAACAACAACCATTTATTTAGCTCATGATTCTGTGAGCTAATTAAATTAAGCTGGGTTCATCTGGGTGGTTCTCCCGATCCTAGAGGGCTTATGTATGTGTGTGCAGTCAGCTGTGGGTTATCTGAGTGGTTTTACTTTGGGGGCTGGGCTGGCAGGCTGGGGGGACAGGGATCACGGGGCCATGTGTCCCTCAACAGGCTTGTTCACAAGCCAGTGTCAGGTTCCTGGAGAATGAGTGGCAGTGCACCAGGCCTCCTGTTATGAGTTGAATTGTGTTCAACCCTCCTGTTATGGGTCGAATCCCAGAAGACAGGATTATCAAGATTTGTTTTAGAAAAAAAGAGAGAAAAGTAAGGGTGGAGGGGAGAGGAAGGACACACACATTTGCCAACCCCAAAACGCAATTTATAAAATGAAAATCTGGTGTGACATTCAACTAAATTAACAATTTATAGATAATTCACAATGCTCATACCATTAAGCAAATGCACTTTAAATTGATTTCGAATTAGTAGGCTAATGATTTCCCCCAGGTCCCATCTCCGCCAGCCCCCAGTGCATGGTTTTTATAAGAGGTAGGTGTGCAGTTACAGCCTCTTTATTCCATAATTGAAGCCATAATTGAACTTGAGGTCATAGTCAAGGGCCCTATTGATCTACAGAGAGAAGGAAAGTGCTGACAGTGACCATCTTCAGGCCAGAGGGGTGGGCTGGGCCATGGGAGAATCCTGCAGCTCTGGCAGATTCGGAGATCACTTCCTGTACGACCCGCAGGGAGCCTTGATGGCTGATGGAAAGTGAGAGAACCTTGAGACACAGGCAGAGCTCCCAATTCCAGTCCTGCAGGGACTCCCTTAAGTCACATCAAGGGGTCTATGTGACTCTTCAAAATTTTCAGGGCCCCTGGATTAATCCTGCACCCTCTCCTGTCCCATGGTGCTGACCTGACCCCCAACACTCAAGGCCAAGGAAATCCAAGCCAAGGTACAACCACAAATATGTTTCTCTCTCCACCTTTATTCCGAGGGTCAGTCAAAACCTTTAACCATCAACCCAACCAATAGCTCCCCAATTCCCACTTGGGAAGGCAGGAAATGGAGCATGACCCTGTGGTCCTTCCCCTACCATGTCCTCCACCTGCCTTTGGTCTGTGGAAAACTTTAGCCAAAGGATACATTTAATCAGAGAAATGAGAAAGTGCAGAAGCCAAGGAAAACAGTCAAACAAAACCAAGTTATAGTAGTTTAGTCATTAAGCAAAGTCAAAGACATTTAGTTTCTTCTCAAAGGCTATAGATAACATACTGAGCAATGTCCTGTGAGCTGTCTTATAGATACTGAAACTCCCACCAAGTGGAAGACTTAACGACATTACAACCAGACTATTAGCCATGACATAAGCTGCCACAATTTTGAGAACAGGCTTTAAGGAAATGGTAGCAAACTGACCCTGGAATGGGAGAGTAACTGTTCTTAAAACAATCAAAATGATGCCAGTTAGACCACTGCATGACCAATTTCAAGATGACCATCAGAGCTGACAGTGCTGCTTTTGCCTATAAAATCTCTTGATTGTCAGCAGGAGGCATAGTCCCCCCCTTCCCCAGTTGCTGGGGAAGTTGAAAACTTTCCTTTCCACCAACCTTGCCTCTTTATTGGCTTTAGAGCTGCAAGCAGCTGGACCCCACTTTTGGTAATAAGAGCACGTTGGTTCTTGTTGGCAGAGCCCCAACAGTTCTCATTTCATGAGGCACAAACCATTAACCATCTCTACTGCTGTCTCTAAAAGGGCCATGAGAAGTTTTGACTCCATCGCAAAAGAGCATTGAGGGGGGCTCATTTTATTCTTCACCAGACACTTTGGCTGTTCTGAGTCCAGAGATCCTGCCTCCAAAGAATATGCCAAACAAGTGGAAGTAGGAGATGAAGCAGAGAGAGAGAGAGATTTTACAGAGTAAGTGTGCCCTGGGAACCCCATGACCGCAGTGTCAGAGAGGACAGTCAGGAGGTGAGTGGACTACGAGCACTTGGTCTCCTACTAAATGGAGCAATGTTTGGGACAATTTGTAAAGTGCTCCATGTATGCTCTTGAGATTGTTGAGCTGTCTATAATACAGTCCACATCTGAACCCTAAAATTATCTGAACACTGTATGTTAGCAGTAGATACAATGCTCCCCCCAAATCTCATAAATTTTGGAAAAGGCAAGAGGGGAGAAGAACAAAGAAGGACCTTGCCCTTTTCCCTGCTACCTGCCCCCATCCCATTCTTGGAGCATTGAGCTCCTTGCAGATTTTTCAATTGACCTTCGAACGTGTGGAGCTCCCCTGCTTCCTCCACTGGCACGAGGGGTAAATACCATGCTCCGAGCTCTCCTTGGCTGGATTTTTCTCTCAGACATGTGGTAGCCTGGGAGTGGAAGAAGAAGAGAAAATTACTCATTCTCAACTTTGCATCATCTGGTTCAGATTCTATTACGGGAATCAGTCATGGTGATAACCAAAGAGAAGAAGGGGGGGTTGTCTTGTTTTTTTTTTTTTTTTAGGGCCACTCCTGTGGCATATGGAGGTTCCCAGGCTAGGGGTCCAATCAGGGCTGTAGCTGCCGGCCTACACCACAGCCACAGCAACGCCAGATCCGAGCTGTGTCTGAGACCTACACCACAGCTCATGGCAATGCCAGATTCTTAACCCACTGAATGAGGCCAAGGATCAAACCTTCGTCCTCATGGATACTAGTCAGATTTGTTTCCACTGAGCCACAATGGGAACTCTGAGAAGAAAGGTTTGAGGGAAGGTCTCTGGTTTCTAGCAAGAGATTAGTAGGGAATAGTCATTTAATCGATATTGATCAATAAGCTGTCCCAGAAAAATCTAAAGCCACATTATTTAAACAGAGCCTTCCCCAAAGCATCTTCTCTGCTGATCCACAGAATGCAGAAAAGGCAAAATCAGGAAGGAGGGATGGCTTTTTGTCAAAAACTGGCTGTAATTTGATACAGTCATTTTGGAAGCATGTGTATATTCTATGGCCAGAAATTCCACTTCCGGGTACATACCCAATGTAAATGAGAGTTTTGTCCTCAAAAGACATGCACAAGAATGTTCAAGGCTTTATTTACAACAGCCTCAAGTGTTAGTGATATAGTGATGAGCATATATGTCTTCAATAACAGCCTCAAACTGGAAATAATCCAAATGTCCATCAACAGGAGAATGGATCAATAGGTAGTGCTTTATTCACACAAAAGAGTACTAAACAGCAATAAAAAAGAATGAACGACCGACATGCAACAGCACGGATGAATCTCAAGACAGGGTGCTGAAAGAAGAAAGCCAGACACAGAAGAGTGCCTACTGAATGATCCCATTTGTATGAAGTTCAAGAACAAGAAAAACTGGTCTATGGTGACAGATGTCAGAATAGTGGTACCCTTGGTGGGAGATGG
Source organism: Sus scrofa (assembly GCF_054392235.1). Classification (NCBI taxonomy): domain Eukaryota; kingdom Metazoa; phylum Chordata; class Mammalia; order Artiodactyla; family Suidae; genus Sus; species Sus scrofa. Next base: position 76,182,619 of record NC_139388.1, read on the forward strand.
CACAAGGAGGTGGTGCTGGAAATGTTATGTATTTTTATCTAGATGGTGGTTGCGCACACACACACACACTTTTAAGATTTATGTACATTATATATTATACCTCAAACATTTTAAACATATATTTTTAAATGGCCACTCTGACACTCCAAAATTTAAATCATCATGTGTCATTTATTTCTCAAGGGCCATGACATTGACAGAGATTGTGCTTTGCTTTCTGCCTTAAGGGAAGTAGGAACATACCTGCCCATATCACACATGAGAATACTGAGGCATGGAATTTCCAGGTAGAGACAACATTACAAACCATACAGCCTAAGGCTGGACAGACAGGTACCATGATGAGTACAGACTGTGATCCATGATCTGTGGCACCTCTGTCCTTTCTCATGGCATTATTGATGTGGTTCACAATGCCCAAGGCTGGACATGCCCCTCCGAGCTGCCAAAGGATCTCATCATCCCATAGTCCTGCCATTCTCTCTAGAGCAGAATAGGATGGCTGTTGCAGAAGCTCCAGGATGAACTTGAAGAGATGCCAAATGGACATTGAATCAGAGCCCAGCCTTGCAGTTTCCAGCTGCTGTCACTGCAGTGTGACCCAGCTATGGCAGGGCAAGGTGACTATGCCACAGGTAGCTTCCAGGGGCTCTTTCAACACCTTGGACAGAGGTGCCCCTGCTCGAAGCCCAGGCTCCCAACTCATTCTATTGTTTCAGCACCAGGGACAGCAGTTCATGCATTAAATGAGTATGGGAAGAGACTGGGGTGGCAAAATCTGTCTGTGGAAAGCAATCTTCCCACGGTTTGCTATTTACACACAACGCTACTGCTTCCAGCTTTGTATAACAAATTAAATTCTGACAGCATTAAAAATGTATGCGTGATGAGAAGATTGGTTTGGAAAACACACAGCACTTACCTCCCTTCCACCTCCACCTCCTTCCTCCAATCCAGGTGTTTCCCAAGGGAGCTGCACTTCAGGGAACACCCAGTTAAATAGGGTGTCTCATATTTAGAATTGCCAGTGGAGTGCCTGGGTAGGACAGAACCCCTGGGACCCAACTTACATTTGTTCTGAAACCTAGATGAAAGAATACATTTGCATGGTGAAAGGGGAGGTTGTTTAGAAATCTTTCCTTTAACATATGAGCACCACAGAGTTCCTGTTGTGGCTCAGTGGTTAACAAGCCTGACTGGCATCTATGAGGACATGGGTTCGATTCCTGGCCTCACTCAGTGGGTTAAGGATCTGGCGTTGCCGTAAGCTGTGCTGTAGGTTGCAGATGAGTCTCGGATCCCTAGTTGCTGTGGCTATGGTGTAGGCTGGCGGCTGCAGCTCCAATTCAACCCCTAGCCTGGGAACCTCCATATGCCACAGGTGCAGCCCTAAAATAGCAAAAAAAAAAAAAGGTGGGGGGAAGAGGCCAGTGTGGCTGGGGCACAGCACATGAGGAGACGGCACAGAAGAAATAAAGTTGGAGATGTGGGAGGGGATTGGATCACATGGGCCATGTTGGTCATATAAGGAGTTTGGATCTTAAGCCTGGGAGTAATACAGTCTGAATTGTTTAAGATAACCTGCTTTTTTTTTTTTTTTTTTTTTAGCTGCTATGTGGAGAATGGACTGGGGGCGGGACTGGAAGGGGAAACTAGAAGACCAAGTTAGGCTGATGCAATGGTCCACTGAGAGATGATGGTGATGGTAGCCACTCTTGACCTCCCTCCACATGTAATTTTATCTCCAAAATTAAGGATGGGCTTCTCTGAGTCATCCCTGCTCCCTTCCTCCAGTCCCTCCTGTAAGCGATGCCGCACATTTGTGAGATATGATGAGAGAACATGCACAGGGTCACATGCTATGTCTCATGCACTGTTGAAAGAATGAATGAAATGGTGGCTTCAGAACCACTTGGCTCATTTAGAAATAGAATCTATTGCCAGTTTTACACCAATTCTTCTCAAACTCTTTCAATTCATGGGCTACCACCAGGGAGGAAGCATGCATTACACTTAATCCACTCCTCATGGCTCATCATCTGAGAAAAAAAACCTCACCTGATGGGATGCTGAGGGGGGAACCATAAACTATCAATTACGCAGTGAGCAAAAGCCTCGAAGTATAGAATATTTAAAGCATGACTACAACAGAGATACCACTTCCCAGACTAGCCAGAGGATCCAAAGAGACCACAAATGCATAGTAGGTAACAGCATTTGCTGGCCACCTGGGCTCACCAGCCTAATTGGGAATTTGTACTCATATGACAACCAGGATGGGAGAAAACTGAACAATTAGGGGAAAAACAAAGATCGCTTGGCTTAGTATCAGAGCTTCTGTTCCTTGGTCTCATCTCATTCCCTAACACACTTGAGGATGTCAGGCAAATCCCTTCCTCTTCCTGGGCCTCATTTTTCTCAACTGAAAAATGCGGGGGTTTGCTTGAACTCCATGATCCTCCAGCTCAAGAAGTCTGTTAATCTGTATATGATTTAGGATCTGCATTTGCCACACTTTTGTATCTCCTTTGGTCCTCCCCAAATTCCCCCAATGCACAGAAAGCATGTATCGTTATGCCCATTTTCCAGGTTGGGAAGACTGAGATCTTGAGGTCACAAGGACTAGTCCCACATTGACAATCTGAGCTAAGAGAGGATTAGATTCCATTACCACTCACCCAGGTAAAACCTAAATCTAAACAGGGGCTGACAGCAGCTCATTCTGCAAGGGCCTACTCCCCGACTCTCCAGATCCATTCTCCACAGCCCTGTCCAGCCTCTGTTGGGCCCTGGCTCTCCTGCAACCTCGCTGGTCATCATCAGGTTTGCTGGGACTACAAAGACGCCCATGCTCTACACAGCCTCTCCGCATGGATTACTATTTCAATATCAAGGCCACCCGCAAATCCGATCACAGCCGGGTCCTTCCACTGCGCTCATAATTGGAATCCGTCAGCTCATTAGCATAGGGGAGGAGAGGAAGACACACTGGGCTTTATCTACCGGCCCTGATTTAGTAGGTGTTCCCTTTGCAGCTCCTGGGCTTTGGAGGAATCTGCATCCCGGCAGTGTGTGCCTGTGTTTGTTATGGAAATTACCATCCACCTGTACCTATAAATCTGCGAGAGAGCCTCTGGCCGTTTCTAAAGTTCTGCAGGCTGTGCTGCGAGAAGCCTGCGCAGAACTGAGGCTTTCTGGAGATGCTGAGACCTCCATCCTTGGACTAACCTCAGAGGAATCTTGACCACCCAAAGAGCTCAGATAACAGTTTTCAGTCCTCAAGAGTTTGCAGCATGCCCAGCGCAGTGCTCAGGGTTTCCCATGTACCATCTCATTTAATCCTCATAAGAACGCCATGATATTTTTGTTGCGAATACTAAAGCTAGGACAGATTTAAGGGATTTTCTCAACATCGCAGGAATGGGAAACAGCTACCCTTAATTTCCCAACGTCAAGGTCCTCTCCATGGTCCTTTTTTTTTTTTTTTTTTCCTGTTTATGGCTGCACCTGCGGCATATGGATGTTCCCAGAATAGGGGTTGAGTCAGAGCTGCAGCTGCTGGCCTTAACCCACTGCCACTGCAACACCAGATCTGAGCCACATTTGCAACCTACACCACAGCTTGCAGCAAGACCAGATCCTTAACCCACTGATTGAGGCCAAGGATTGAACTGGGTCCTCATAGACCCTATGTCCAGATCTTAACCCACTGAGCCACAATGGGAATGCCGTGATTCTCGGAATCTTTGGGGAATAAAATCATGGTGGAAAGAGAGGAAGGAATGGGAGTGTTATACATCATGGAAGGTGAGGACCCCCCCAAGGCAGTTTCCCAGCCCCAACTATGTCCCCCTGAAAGGTGATCTGCCTCCCTCTGGAGGAAGCTTCTCCCCCAGAGAAGGAGACATGAGGCTCAAAATCTTTTGGGTACAAACCATCCCTCTCTCCCTTGCTCTATGATTAAGAATTCTCTTAGTTGTGCCCGAAACATGGAAATCCTGGACGAGACCTGTTTGGGGGCACGACTCTACCCACAGCTTGACAATGCTGTTAGAGCCCTGTTTCTCGCCAACTCGAAGGTCTGCCTGTGTCTGCTTGGAATCATTCTGCAAGTCAGCTGCCACAGCTGATAGCCAAGAGGGTCACCACAGCCCCAGAATCTCATCCTTCCAGGAAATTGCTCTACAAATCCACAGATCAGTACCAGGGAAAACTCTAATGGCCCTGCTTGGGTTGCACAGCCACCCTTGAACCTTATCCCGCTGTTTCCAGAGGGATGGCAATCCAATTGACAGGCATAAGCAGGGTGATCGCTCCCAGAGGAACAAGAGGGACGTTGCACTCAACAACCACTCCAAGACTGCGTGTATGTGTGTTGTGGTTTTCCACACATGACCTTCAGAATAGCTCCCATCTCACATACTCTTAGACTGTGATACCGACACCCCTCTTATCTCATGGCCTCATTTATGTCCCTTCCCCTGGAATGGGGGCATCCTCTGTGTCTGCCCTGACCCATAGAATATGTGAAGGGGACGCTGTCCTCGTTTCCAGATCCAACCCTTAGAAACTGGCAGCCTCCACTTCTTGACTCTTAAGAGACTCACCTCTGAAGTCCTAGGCCCCCATTTAAGAAATTCAAGGCTACCAGGTTGTGAGGAAGTCCAGGCCACATGGAGAGGCCAAGGGCAGGTGTTCCGACTGCCCAGTAGGGGTCCAAGTGGACAAGCGACATCAACCACCAGACATGTGAGTGATGATGCCTCAAGATGACTCCCGCCCCAGACCGAGTCTTCTTCCCTGAGGCCCCAGACATCATGGAAGCAGACAAGCCATCCTGCTGTGCCCTTCCACAATTTCTGACTCAAAGAATCTGTAATCCATGAGCATAATCAAATGGCTGTTTTCAGTCACTAAATCTGGGGGTAATGGGTTATGCAGAAAAAGATAACTGGGAGCTCCCTGGTGGCTCATTGGGTTAAGGACCTGGCTTTGTTACTGTCGTGACGCCAGTTCAGTCCCTGGCCTAGAAATTTCTACATGCTGTAGGTGAGGCCAACAAAAAAAGAAAGAAAGAAAAAGGTAACAAGGACACATATGCGTGTATACATACATGTATGCATGTGTGTGTGTGCACATGGTATGTTGGGGAGGTTATTTCCCACAGGAGCTAGAATAAGGGGGATGGGCATGCAAGTTAGACAAACAAGCACAAGATCTAACACCTGAAGGACAGCCCAGAGTGTCCCCCATTTTTCATGCACCAACTTTCATTGCTGGGAGGAGTGATTTATGAGACAGGAGATATACAAGTTGGTCCATTCCAACTACTGAGCCTCCCATTGCTCGATTAGCTTGGCAGAGGTTGCTAAAGCACTTATTAGGCTCTTCTGTATGCCCTCTTGTCTCCTTCTGTCCAGGAAACTAGATGTTCCTCTAAACAAAATGTCCCCAAGCAGGGTCTCCACGCAGCCTGAGCCCAAACTTTTCCACTCACCACACCTTCCCTGTAAACGATGCCCCCCATCAAAAAAAAAAAAACACCCTAAAACAGAAAAGGGATGGATTGGGTCTGATTAGGTCTAGGAGCCTTCAGATAAATGATACTCTCTGAGTGGCACCATGCCAGTGGCATTGACCTTGAGGCCCCTGTCCCTTTCACTCACCAGACCTAGGCCAGTCATTCTTGCAGCCCCTCCAGCCCTTCCCTGGGTCCCTTCGCTCCCCTGCTCCCCTGCAGCCTCCTAGATCCTGATTCGGGAGCACGCTCAATTCTCGCTCACCTACTTTCTCTTCTGTGCTCATTCCTTCCTTCCAGGCTCTGCAAAACTGCTCTGCCTCTGAGGTTTTTCTCTCTTCTTTTCTGAATACTGATTCTCCAGCAAGCCCCACTTTCTTCATCCTCTACTTCCCAGAGTCATCAGGCCACAGAATGGAATGAAACTGCCCTTCCCCAGGCAGCACAATAACAGGGCTAAGAGTGTGGGCTCAGGTCAGCCTGCAGCTTGAGCTCCCGGCCCTGCCACCTGCCAGCTGTGCGTCCTGCAGCAGGTGAGTCACTCTCACTGTGTCCTGCTATCCCATCTATAAAAGAGAGATGACAATAATGCCCATCTGGTGGGGTTGCCATGAGGGTGAACAAGATCTCCCAGGTGAAGGACTCTACACTTCGCACTTGGTAATTGAAATGAGGAGTTCCCGTTGCGCTCCAGCAGGTGAAGAACCCGACTAGTATCCGCGAGGATGCAGGTTCGGTCCTTGGCCTCGCTCAGGGGGTTAAGGATCCAGCACTGCCGCAAGATACACCATAGATCACAGACGCGGTTCGGATCCAGCGTTGGGGCTGTGGCTGTGGCCAACAGCTGCAGCTCTGGTTCAACCCCTGGTCTGGAAACTTCCATGTGCCACAGGTACGGCCCAGAAAGAAAGGAAGGAAGGAAAGAAAAAACAAGATGAGGCCTCTCAAACTCCTAGTTTAAATACAAATCCCAGCAGTCTCGTGTTTCGTTCAGGCTCATTCACACAGGAGAAGAGGCAGAGCCCCCCACCCATCTTTGGTTGCACAAAGAAACTCACTAACAGAAATATTCATCTAAACGTGATGACTTGGGTAATAAATGTATTAAATAGAACAATCCATCGGAATTCATTTTCTTTTTCTCTTTATAAGTAAAAACTGTTTACCATGGAGTACCACAAGCACTGCTGAAGTCAGGGTACAACATAAACCTCTTTTGTTAGAAATAACATTTGCAAGGAGAGGGTTTTGAGACAGACCAGAATCTGCTTTCCTATAGCTGCAGGGAAAATGGAAAGTTTTTTTTTAAAAAAACATCTTATCTTGCTGAGATTTCTTCCACCAGAAGTTATAGAGCAGACCGTTTCAAGATCCAATAGTGGAAGTCTATTAGTCAGCACGGAGGGGGGTGGGGAAGCAGGCTTGAGGAGGTCAAAACTTTCCATATGAAAGAATAAGACAAAATAGTGTTATTGGATTTCCTGTCGTGACTCAGTGGTTAGCGAATCCAACTAGGAACCAAGAGGTTGCGGGTTCGATCCCTGGCCTTTCTCAGTGGATTAAGGTTCTGGCATGGCCGTGAGCTGTGGTGCAGGTTGCAGACGCAGCTTGGATCCTGCGTTGCTGTGGCTCTGGCGTAGGACGGCGGCTACGGCTCCGATTCAACCCCTAGCCTGGGAACATCCATGTGCCGCGGGTGTAGCCCTAGGAAAGGCAAAAAGACAAAATAGTGTTATTAATGAAATGTGGGGCACTTGATAATTTTTATTCATACATGGTACAGAATAACATTCGGTACCTGTTAGCTATTATTTTTTGTCTTTGTCCTTATGACACGTAGCCCTCCTAAAGCTATCACCCAAATGGTCAGTGTCACCGTGATGGAGACACACAATCCCACAACCAAAAAATTATTTTAAATTCTGCAGTTGCCTATCTCAGGCCCTTTGAAGGGGACACAGGTCAGAACACTTCCCTGTTTCCTCGTCTCTCCCAGCGACGCCTCTACATCCCTAAAGCCTTTCACTCCGCTGGTGCTGCCTTCCTGCCAAATCCCCTGCCATGGCTCCAACTCCCGAACTGCAGGTTTTCAAGCGCCTTCTCCCTCTTCTCTGGGTTGTATATTCCAAAAAGCCAATAAGCCAATCTGATAACACTAGGCCCGTCCCCCGAGTTGGGGGGCGGGGGGGGGGCGGGGTAGGACTATGTGGGGTGGAAGAAACTGAGCAGACAGGCAAGAACTCTCTTTAGGGAGCAGGACAGGGACAGGCTGAATCCTTTTGTCCTGTGGCACCCCCGTTAGTGTGATAAGGACCCTCAGTGGCGAGTCTCTCTCTTCTTTCCAGCAGCATCAGCATTCCCCACTTGACTTTACCATACATCACCCGACTCCAATCCTCCTGGGGGTGCAGCAAATCACAGAGTGGGGCGGGGAGGGGGGGGATGGGAGGAAGAAGGTTTGGCTTCTCGCAGCCCAGGCCATTCACAGCACCAGGCCTAGAACCCTGGGAACCAGCCCGGCTATGTGCTTCATCTCAATCCATCAGCCAGGAGGCTGGCCCTGCCGCCAACGCCTAGTGCAAACAGGATGAGTCACTGGGGTCTCACTGGCCTGCCCTGCCTGGCCCAGATCCGGGTAAGGCCTGAACAAGGTAGCACTTTGAAAGTCACCTTCCCTTTTCCCAGCTGGATAGCTCTTCCCCACCCACTGAACCACAGCACCCAATAAACCCATGGCTCTGCTTCCTTCTTTGCTTTAAAAAAATTGCTTCTGTGGGAGTTCCCATCATGGCTCAGTGGTTAACGAATCCGACTAGTAACCATGAGGTTGCGGGTTTGATACCTGGCCTCGCTCAGTGGGTTAAGGATCCAGCATTGCCGTGAGCTGTGGTGTAGGCCGGCAGCTACAGCTCTGATTTGACCCCTAGCCTGGGAACCTCCACATGCTGTGGGAGCAGCCCTAGAAAAGGCAAAAAGACAAAAAAAAAAAAAATTGCCTCTTAAACTTTCCCTGAGAGCAGAGGCCCTTTGGCACTGGGGTGTGGGCTTCTTGACCCTAAGAACTTTGTCTGGTGCATAGTAGGTGTTCAATAAATACAGGTTGAACGCATAAATTAGCACCTACTGAGACAAAAGCATAGATTAAGTTAGATCACGCTACTGGCTGAAGCCTGGCAGAGAGCAAGCTTTTTTCCTGTTTGTTTGGTTGGTTTTGCTTTTTAGGGCTGCGCCCATGGCATATGGAGGTTCCAGGCTAGGGGTCCAATTGGAGCTACAGCTGCCGGCCTACACCACAGCCATAGCGATGCCAGATCTGAGCCGGGTCTGCTACCTACACCACAGCTCATGGCAACACCGGACCCTTAACCCACTGCACAAGGCCAGGGATCGCACCCGGGACTTCATGGATACTAGCCAGATTTGTTTCTGCTGAGCCACGACAGGAACTCTCGAGAGCAAGTTTTTGAAGAAATTAAATACAAGGGTTATTCATTCATCCACTTGACAAAATCCTGGTTGAGTCCATGTGCCAGGCACTGTGCTGGGCACTGAGATGCAGGTGGACAGGGCAGGAACCGTCCCCAGTCTGCCCTGGTTTGTCATCAGGACACCCCTGCCCCACATCAGAGAGGAACTTCCCCACTGGCCTGGCCTTTTGTCCAGGGAACCAGCTCTCTCCAGCTCCCCACCGACCCCACAGGAACCTCACAAAATGAGAGACCTGAGGTGAGGGAGTGAGCGTCACTGAAAACAGCCATTATCTTATTAGACAAACCCCATGGCCTCTGCCAGCGCTGCCCACAGACCAGCTACCAATTTACAAGAAGGGAAAGCCTCATTCATATTTCATCTCAGGTCCTCAGCCCCCTTCACTGCCATCCCTTCCTTCTGGGGGCCCATTTTATGCCCCTCTGCCGTAGGAAGTCCCTGGACCAAAGGGGACACACAGATCCTGAGCCGACAGTCTCTTTGTCCAAAGCTCCCCCCGCCACCATGTGCTGTGATGGGCTCTGGTCCCTCTCTGAGCCCACCCCCCACCTTCCATCCCTTCCCACGGGCCACAGGAACCCTCCTCTCATCATGCCCTCCCCACCCCATCCCAGCCAGGTCTCCCCTTCCCCCAAGGGACCTGGTCTTGCACCTGCCACAAACTCAATGGCATCAGCAAATCAGCATGGGTGTAGGGGTGGGGGGAGCCCATCTTAAGTCCCTGCAGGCAGATCTAGGACAAGATCAGGGATTTTCAAGCATGAAAAGGACCTCAGAGATAAGGGAGCTGCTATTCATTTTCTCCCTTCACCAACAGAGTGATGGGCATTTGCCTTTTTTTCTCCCTCCTTGCAGAACCGAGTAGAAACTACAGCAGCCAGAGGGCTTGGCAGGACTCAACAGTCTATGGAAACTGCAGGGTTTGATTAGCTTGACTGTTGGACAGGCAGGGGGAAGGGGGAGTCGACTAAACAGTGCAGGAGGTGGGGAGAAGTCGGGGGCTCACGCTGTCCCCACCCTAGAACACAGCGCAGCTAGGAGAGGAGAAGAGCAAATAGGAGTGGAAGCGGTGAGCCTTCAGGGACACAGGGCCATGAGTGAGGGGTGGGGGAGCCATACTCTAGTTCAGCTCTGCTCTAGGGACCTTGGACGGGTCTCTTCCTCTCTCTGGACTCAGCTCACTGAGCTATAAAATGAATGGATCAGATCATTCATTTTTCTAAATAAATCATTTTTATTTAAGTTGGCATTTAACAGTTTTTTTTTTCACTTTTGTATTGATTCTAACATGTAATTATGTATATATTTTTTGTCTTTTGGGGGCCACACCCATGGCATATGGAGGTTCCCAGGCTAGAGGTTGAATTGGAGCTTAGCTGCCAGCCTACACCACAGTCACAGCAATGCGGGATCCGAGCCACATCTGCGACCTACACCACAGCTCATGGCAACGCTGGATCCTTAACCCACTGAGCAAGGCCAGCAATTGAATCTGCATCCTCATGGATCCTAGTTGGGTTCGTTCGTTAACCACTGAGCCATGACCGAAACTCCCCAGATCATTAATTTTAAAGACAGAGGGAAGAGGACACACCTCTCCAGAGTGGCTGGGCCATCAGGGTTCAAGCAACACCACGCTTGAAATAAGGAGGGACCTGGTGAGCAGAGCTTTGGCGGTGTCCCCTGCCTAACCCAGCAGTTCCCAGAGCCACCTGATCATGGAAACAAATGGGCCCCACCCTACGTGCTAAGCCCTGCTCTTGAGGATGCGGAGCCTGGGAATCTACATTTTCCATGAGCTCTTCCGCTGAGTTGAGCCATGGACCAGGTTTGGAGATGGCTGAGCTGGAGGGTGGGGGGAGGTGGGGTGGGGACCTTCCGAGGCTTCCAAAGCAACGAGCAAAGGAGCATGAGGGGGCCGAGGCTGTCTAGAGGGCACCCCCACAGCCCCCGCAGGGAGGGCGCATGCAGGGACGCTGGCTCTTGGGCTCAGGAGAGGCCAGTGCAGGATGGATATTATCTACCTCCCTGAAGTCTTCTTTGCTGTACAGATGCTGCGTCTGTGAGCCCCACCGGGGGCTCCCCTGGAGCACCGGAGTGTCTGTTTACAGTTCATTAGCTACTTGACAGAGAGGCTCCAAGAGGGAGAGACATAAAGAGGAAGTGTCAGGGCCCGGCCTGCCGCAGATCCATCAGAAATGAAGATAAAGCTGCTGGGAGATCAGGGCATCTGACGGTGGTGACAGCAGCTCCAGCCAAGCGCCTGGCCTCTCAGGTGGCCAGTGGATGCAGTTCAACCTGCCTGTCGGAGGCATCACCCTCAACCTCCCTGTCCGGCCTGGACTCTGTACCCGGCTTCCCCAAAACCCCCGCTGCCAAGTCTGCTGGCTCCCCTGGTTACTCATGTTCCAGAAATAACCAACATGTCTAGAAGGAGGAGCTTGGCCATGGAAATGATGCTACAGCCCCTTAGGAGTATTATCTGGCCATTAGAAGTTACATGTACAAGGAATTTGTTGTTACATGGGAAAATATTTACACGCTAGAAGAGGAAGTGGGGAGGAGCAAGGTATAAAACTGTATAAACAGTATCAACCCTGTGAAATGAAAATTACACATAGAAAAAAAAAAAAAAAAAACTACTGGAAGGAAATACTCCAAAACACCTTGACGGTGGTGGCGGCTCACTTTTCTACACGTCCCAAATTTTCTGTACTGAGCATGATTGCTTTTGTAACAGCAGCAACAAACTATATTTTTGATACAAGAAGCCTCGAAGTCAATTCACCTTCGTGGCTTCTTCCATGACGCAGACCGGCCTGGGTGGGCTTCAGGGCGTCCCAGGTTCCCCTGCCCAAGACCCGGCCTCTTTAAGGCCCAAACTCATGTCTCCTGCCCTGAGCTGGGGGCCTGGGCCCGTTACTCACCCTGGAAGCCCTTGCTCACCCAGGAGCCTGCATTTCCACACTCACCCCTCCAGCCATCAAGTTGGGAGGATAGCTGGGCAGCGGTCCAAGCGCATCACCTCATACCCGAGGACATCCGCTATCCCCACACGCACCAGCAGAGGGAGCCTGTGTGCGGTAATGGAAGGTGGTGGAGCGACCTTCCCTCTTCCGCCCCTGAGACCCTGGAACAGAGACACAAAAGATAAAACTCTGATCCGGGTTTTCAAGAAGAGAGGCGGGAGTGGGGGTTGGGTGGGGGCAGCTTCCCTGAGGGTTTTTCAGCAAGCAGGCTTGATCATGGTGACAACACAGCACTGCTGAGCCCTTTGATGGGCTGTAGTGGATTGAATGGTGGCCCCTAAAGATGTGTCTGCCTGGATCCTGCGAATACGAACTTATTTGGGAAAAGCCTCTTGGCAGATGTCACTAAGCTAAGAAGCCTGAGATGAGATCATCCTGGATGAACTGGGTGGCCCTATGTCCAATGACACATGTCCTTATAAGAGGCAGAAGGGACACAGACACTCAGAGGTGAAGGTGACACAAAGATCCTGGCGATGAGTGTGCACAAGCCCAGGAACATGAGGAGAGATGGCAGCCAGTCTAGACTCCTGACCTTCAGAACTGAGAGATAATAAATGTCTACTGTTTATGCCACCCAGGTCATTTGTTTTAGCAGCCCTGGGAAACTAGTATGTGGCTAAGCCCTTCTCATCATTTGTCTGATGAGATAGGCCGTGCCTTTTGGTGGGGGGGGTGTTGGTTTTGGCCACATTCACAGCAAGCAGAGGGGCTCCAGGGCCAGGGATCAAACCTATGCCACAGCAATGACAATGCTGGATCCTTAACCCACTGAGCCACCACCAGGGAACTCCTGAGATTGGCTCTTCTATCATTCTTATTTAACAGAAAATGAGATTCAGAGTGATTAAGTAACTTTCCTAAGGTCACACAGCAGTGATCAGGGGGCTAGGACTGGAGCCCAGGTCTGTCATCTTTCTGAGTCCCTAACAATACCAAGAACTCTGTTAAGGCTTGACACTCATGGTCCCCAGCTCTGGACTTGGGCCTTAATGTCCCTTAGGGGCTGTGTGATCCCACACAAGTTAACGTCTCTGATCCTCAGTTTCCTCACTTGCACACTGGAGGGAATATCAGAAGCTATCCACAGGGTGGCCATAAGGATTTGAAAACTAGCGTGAAGATTTGCACCAGGTCACCTCCCCAAGCAGAGGATACCCTCGGTAGTCTGTCTGCTCCCAAGAACCCCCACAGCCTCCGGGAGCCCAGCCCCACAGCCAGCGGGAGGGAGCCCAGCCTTCCCCAGCTTGCGTACTCCAGACGCTCACAACCTCCAGCAAACCAGGGCAGCACCGCTCTAATGGCAAAAGCAAATTATGCTCGTAAATTAGGGTTCAGCTAATTGTGACTTTATAGACCAGTGGTAGACATTCTTTAAACCCCCATCTGTAAACACACAGCGGCCCTGCTGAGCAAGTGCCTGGCTGCATAAAAACTCTTTTAGGCAGAAATATATGGGCTGTGGTAGCTGACTCTCCAGGATGGCGTCCCATTCGTTATGTTTTTTCCTCCTCCCTGTGCTAAATGGTGCCACGCGCAGCTAATCCACCAGCGAGGCTCCTACTCACTCGGTCCCATAAATCCCTGTCTTGCAGGTGCCCTGAGCACGGCCACCTGCCAGTGGCACAATGACACAGCAGCGACTGGATGGGGGCTGCTGCTCCTTGCCTGGCCCCGTCTCAGAAAGCGTGAGGCCCCACCCTCTTAAGGGAAGTCACCTGGAGTCAGGGGGCAGCGTGGGGGGCAGAACTCGCCTGCAAGGCGAGACCCAGATACTTCTTAGTACAAACTCCCCCTGCGCTCCCCAGGCCCCATCCTCACCGGGAGAAGTTAGAGCTGAGCTGGAGGGTTCAGCAGAAGCACATACACTTTTTTTTTCCTTTTTAGGGTGACACCTGCGGCATATGGGAGTTTCCAGGTTAGGGGTCAAATTGGAGCTGCGGCCACAGCCACAGTCACACCAGATCATGGCTACATCTGCGACCTACACCACAGCTCGTGGGAACACCAGATCCTCATCCCACTGGGTGAGACCTGGGATTGAGCCCGAGTCCTCATGGATACCAGTTGGGTTTTTAACCTGCTGAGCCACAGCGGGAACTCCAGAAGCATGTACACTTTTGAAGATAAATTGCGTGGGAGTTGGGGGCAGGGTGGTTGTGGGCAGGTCCCTGGGGGAGGGGGCTGAGGGGAGTGGCCTGCAGGCCGGGGGTGAATCTCCTGCTTTGCTCCCCCCCAACCACTTCTTTCGGGAGTCAGTGACCTGGAGGTTTCCCCAAGGCTGGGCAGGAGTTTCTTGAAGGGGTCGGGGAGGGAAGGCCACTGCCCTGCCATCCACAGGAGAAAGAGTTCTGGCTTCAGACTGCCTGGGTTCAAATCCACACTGGCAGAGTGCCAACTACATCCCAGGCACTTTCTTTTTTTTTCTTTCTTTTTTTATTTTTGGCGCCCCACAGCATGTGGAGTTCCCCGGCCAGGGATCTGATCCAAGCTGCAGTCGAGACCTAAGCTTCAGCTGCTGCAGCACCAGATCCTTAACCCACTGGGCTGGGCTGGGGATCGAACCTGCGTCCCAGCACTCCCAAGCCTCTGCTGATCCCGTTGCACCACTGTGGGAGCTCCCCCAGACACTTTGCTGGCCCTGCTCATTCCATACTCACCGTGCTATGCAATAGGCATGATGCACAGTCTCCCCATTCTGCAGACAGGAAACTGAAGCACAAAGACATTGTGCAGTCTGCCTGGGGTCCACTAATCAGCGGCAGAGACAGGATTCAAATCTAAGTGCCAACCTCTTAACCATCACATGTCCTCTTTTAAACTTGAAGGAATTCCCGTCATGGCTCAGTGGAAACAAATATGACTAGTAACCATGAGGAGGCAGGTTCGATCCCTGGCCTTGCTCAGTGGGTTAAGGACCCAGCATTGCCGTGGGCTGTGGTGAAGGTCACAGACGCGGCTTGGATCCTGAGTTGCTGTGGCTGTGCTGTAGGTCGGCAGCTACAGCTCTGATGGGACCCTCTAGCCTGGCAACTTCCATATGCCGCGGGTGCAGCTCTAAAAAAGATTAAAAAATCAAAAAAAAAAAAAAAAAAAAAACAACCTTGAAGATGGCAAGTCAATCATCCTGAACATTCGTGCATCAATCTAGCCGCCCCCTGTCCTTGTAAATAACGTTTTACTGGGATGGGATCGTGCCCAGCTGTTTATACATCATCTAGGACCATTTTCATACTGCAAGGGCAGAGTCGAGCAATTACCGGCCAAGCCTGAACTTTTTAATATCTGGTTTTTCAGGGAAAGGTTTTGCCGACCTCCTCCCAAGCCTCAGTTTTCTCATCTGTTCAATGGCGGCAGCGGCAGCAGCGAGCCTCCTCTAGGGGCTGTTTTTTGGATGAACTGAGATTACCTGCGCCCAGACATAGCCAGGCTTGGGGAGGTCACTCCCTTTCTTTACCTTCCTTTCTCCATCTTCACCCCACACCCGCATCCCTGGCTGCCACCGGGGCTCCCTGCTCGCCTTCTCCCAGAGCCTGGATATAAGCTTGGGGCAGGGGCAGTGGAGGGGGGGGGGGCGTGATGAAGAGCACTGGGCTGAGTTTTGTGACTCCAAATCACGAGGGAATCCAGACACCAAGACTTTTCCTCTTCCCCTTCCTGCCCACCCTACACCAGCCAGCCAATTATCCTGAGCCCCAGCCTCAGCTCAGTGGAAAATATTTCACTTTAAGAATCGAAAGCTGTTTTAAAAAAAGAAGTGTTGTTATTCTATTGAAGCTAAATCCCCAAATGAGCTGTCTCCAACCGTGCAGCCACACACCATGGAGAAAAGTCACTAAATAAACAGTCACTAATTTGCACAGGATCCAGCCCCGACCCACTTCTGGGTCTTGCCTTTTTGAGAGCCTCTTTATAGTTATCTGTTTATCAGCCACCCAGTTCTCTTCCCTTGTTCCAAAGGTTGGACTCTCCTGGCCCCAAGCAGACACTCGGTTTGTTATTTAAATTATGAAGTTTACATATTTGAGCATTTGAATTCCATTTTATTTACCACTGTAGTCCGTTAACAAATAAATTGTGTGCGAAGTGGCTGTGTACAGCTGTACAGGCTGCACACTGCACAAGTCTATGAGGCACTGCTCACACTTGGTTCTCAGATTTCCTTGTGTATTTGCTTGACTGTCTTATCAGAGGGCAGTAGAGTATCTTGAGGAAGGGGCTTCTTTTTTAAATTTGCCCAGAATCCTGAGCTGGGTTCTGAGGAAAGAGCAGTAAACAGCACTTGGAGTCCTGGTCCTTGAGAAGCTCAGCGCCCAGTAAGAAAATCGGACATCAAAGAGGAAATGACAAGGGTGACGGTGAAAGGAGAGGGCTCTGGAGGCGTGCTGCGATCTCTGCTTGGGGGGAGTGGGGTGAGAGGAGTCAGCTGGGTGACGGGGTGCGGGGAGCCGAGGGTAGGAGAAGTTTCCAGGCAGAGAACATCAGGTGAAAAGGCCTGGAGGCAGTGCAGCTCGTTTTCTGCCTCCAGGAAAGAGCGTTGTGTACTTTCCCCGAACATCCATCCCCGAGTGAAGCTGCGTGTCCTGCCTTGATGAGAGGAGCAGGGAGAACATTTCGGCTCGTTCTGTGGTAATGACCTGCGTAGCAGAACAAGGCCAATTGGTAAGTACACTCGGTGCTTCAGGCTCAATCACAGGCGCCCGTGACCCAGAACACACTGTGTCTGGAAGAACAGCAGTGGGAGGCAGGTGCAGGCTGAGCAGGCAGCTCAGCCAAGCAGCTGGGCAGCCAGACAAGCCAGCCCCAGATCTGGTCTCAGCAGTCTGTGCCTGCCCCCATCTGCAGGAGCCCACCGTGTGCTGGGCCTCCTCCCAGCTGAACAGCAGGCCAGGCCAGGGTAGGACTGAAGAGCAGAGGCTGCTGGTGTTTGGACATAACCTCTGCGTCCCTGAGCTATGTGACCATGGGCAAGTTACTAAACCTCTCTGAGCCTGTTTCCTTATCAAATGGCATCATAAGAGTACCCACCTTGGGAATTCCTGTCGTGGCACAGTGGAAACGAATCCAACTAAGATCCATGAGAATGCGGGTTCGATCCCTGACCTCGCTCAGTGGGTTAAGGATCCGGTGTTGCTGTGAGCTGAGGTCACAGACACAGCTCGAATCTGGCATCACTGTGGCTGTGGTGTAGGCCACAGAGGCTGTAGCTCTGATTCGACCCCTAGCCTGGGAACTTCCATATGCCGTGGGTGCAGCCCTAAAAGAAAGCAAAAAAAAAAAAAAAAAAAAATATATATATATATATATATATATATATATATATTAACAGAGTGCAAAGTACCAGGAACCTTCCCTCACTGAGCTCAAGTGTCTTGGGAAAACCCAGTAAGAAAACCCACAGGCAGAATGCAACACAGACTGGCTCACAGGAGGCCTTGTGCTGATCTGCTTGACCTTATTCCTCTTTTGTCACTGTGCTGCCCAAAGACAGAGGTGGCAGCAAATCTGGGTGTGGCCAGCGTAAGCAGAAGGGAAGTTCTAGTGAATCAGGGTCCAGCTGCCCTGTGCTGGGATTCTGAGGGTTTGCAGGTGGCGGGGGCTGAGCGATGTGGGGGACTCGGCTCCTGATGGGAGTGGAGAGGGTTTCCCCCTGCTTCAGCATCAGGGTGGCAGGATGATGCACTGGGATGCTGAGCTCTGTGTGGCCCCCCACCCCGACACACACGCATATTAAGTTAGGCTTAACGACCCCTGGCCTGGGTGGGCAGTGGGTTTACGAAGGAGAATGCAGAAGCCTTCACACTTTGGGGAAAATCTTCAGCCCTTAGAAGAGATGATGCCCCTGATGAAATGGGAGCCAGGATCTTTTAAGCCAAAAAAGCGAGCGATGGGAATGAGATGTTCCAGAGGGGAAAAGATGGAGGTCCCCAAGGACCACCCTCTCCCACACTCTGAGCCCATGGGCCCCTTCCAGGCCCTACCCTGGAGCCAGAGGTGCAGCAGGGGACCCAGGTAAGCACATAAGCCAAGCTGGTCAAAGGGTTAATTCCATCCTCTTGGCCACTGTGGTCCATGGATTTGAGTGGCAGCTGCTGGACCTGGGCCTTGGAAGATGTGAAGCTGAAGCTGCTGGCTGCCACGTTGCCACCATGAAGGGAATTTTGAAGCCAATAAGTGGGGCGAGAACTGGGCACTGGAAGCCACGGGTAGCCCTAGACTTTACTGTTAATAGGACCAATCCATTTCCTTTGAGACGTGAGCCAGACTGAACTGGACTTTCTTTCCCTGACTGGCAGCGGCCACTGGGAGCTTGCTGTTGAGAAAGATGCTGCCGTGTGACTAGGAGCAGTGGGAGGGTTGCCATGAAAGTTTTTGGGGTCTACATACACGTCTAAGGGAAAAGATGGGAGCATTCACATCACATGTGGGCCACCCCTGGCCTGGAGGCACCAGGCAGAAACAATCAACCCCTGGGGAAAAACAAAGATGCAATTCAAGGTCAAGAGATAGCCAGTGGTGACTCTCCAGACAGCAAGTGGAAGGGTCTAGCCCGCTGGCTCCAGAACTGGATTCTCTGTGGGTCCAGATTCCAGTTCTGCCTTTTACCAGCTGTGGAACCCTGGGCCATTCACTGCATCTCCCTGTGCCTCCGTTTACCCATTTGTGGAATGAAGATAAAGAAAACACAAACTTACTAGAGTTTTGGAGAAGAACTAAGTGTGTTCTCAGGAAGTGTTAAATTCATGTTAGATTGCGGTAATGTTAGTTGAATTTATGAGGATATAAAGTCCTGCTTTCTCTTCCCTACAAATACACACACACACACACACACACACACACACACACACACACACGCCCTCTGTCTAGCCTTCTTTTTTTTTGCTTTTTAGGGTGTTTCCAGGCTAGGGTTCAAATCAGCACTACAGCTGCCAGCATATACCACAGCCACAGCAACACTAGATCTCAGCCACATCTGCGACCTACACCTCAGCTCATGGCAACACCAGATCCTTAACCCACTGAGCAAGGCCAAGGATCGAACCCACATCCTCACGGATCCTAGTCGGGTTCATTACCCCTGAGCCACAACAGAAACGCCCCCGGCCTCCTCTTTAGACACAGTGGAGAACTGCTGGGTGATGTTGGCAGACGTGTCCTGGAGAGTTTGCATTTGCCATCATGCTTTTCAGCACCACTAGCAGTGGTGGTAGGGACTGGCCCTGAGCTCCTGAGACTGTCCCTTAGCCCGATCCAAGCGGCCACAGCAGGGGCTACATTTGCCTGGAGCTGGAGCTAGGACCGCACAGAACGGAAAATATCCTTAAAAGGAGCCCACCTGCAACGCGGGTTAACAGGGTGGCACTGGTTCCCTGGGAGACAAAGGAAATGACAAGCTTGAAAAGATTAGGCGGCTGCAGGTTGGTGGGAGCAGTGACAAAAGTGCTTTCTTCTGGAAGACCTGGCGCTAAGCCTCCAGCCCCGCACACTCAGCAGCTCTGGCCCAGGCAGGGGGCACCAGCCTCGCCCTCCCGCCCTTGTCACCTCCAATTTAGCGATTTTCATGTCCAGGGACCAAAGGGCCTCTGAACCCATCACCTGAGATGCTCTAAATGTTCTTGGGGGCAACTCTCACAATTAAAAAACCAATCAATATTCTATTAGTGTATGGTAAGGTGGTTTAAATTTGCTCTCTCTTTCCAAAATTTGTGTTTCATTCTTTTGTGTTACTTTGAAAATAATCATAGGTGTTCCCACTGTGGTTCAAAGGGATCGGGGGTGTCTCTGGAGCACTGGGACACAGGTTCAATCCCCCGCCCAGGGTTGCTGCAGCTGCAGCGTAAGTAGAAGCTGTAGCTCAGATCTTACCCCTGGCCCAAGAACTCCATATGCTCAGGGCGGCCAGAAAAGAAAAGAAGAAAAAATAGCTAACATTTATGTTGTTCTTCCCATGAGCCAGACACTTCACCAATATTGATCCTTGAAACCCTCACAACAGATCTCTGAAGAACCAGTACAGGTAAGGGGTCTGAGGCTCAGAGAGGTTGAATAACTTGCCCAGAGTCACACAGCTAGAAAGCGACAGAGACCAGCTTAAGCATCAGTGCCCCTGACCTCTCGTCCACACGGCCTTGCAGAAACAGGACAGCCTGTCTTTGGGCTTTATAGGTGACTTGTCACCGCTTCCAGCCACATGCCCCCTCACTGCATCTGAAGACACAGGGAGAGGATGGCCTCTCAAGCCAAGGAGAGCAGCCTCAGGAGGAGCCAGCCCTGATGAGCCCCTGACCTTGGACTTCCAGCCTCCAAGCTGAGAGAACACGCGTCTGTGGCTGAAGCCACCCAGGCTGTGATCCTCTGTTCCGACAATCCCAGGACCCTGATGTGATGCTGGAGACCCAACCCCAACCGAACCTTCCT
This sequence comes from Sus scrofa, assembly GCF_054392235.1. Classification (NCBI taxonomy): domain Eukaryota; kingdom Metazoa; phylum Chordata; class Mammalia; order Artiodactyla; family Suidae; genus Sus; species Sus scrofa. The sequence continues at coordinate 76,203,073 of NC_139388.1, forward strand.
GGCTCACAGGCCCTCCCACAGGGCCAGGCTCAGAAAGAGCACAGGAACAGTGGGGCTCAGTATTTTTCCTCCTTCGCTCTCCCCACAGCCCTGCCCTTGGAAAGCAAGTGCTCATATTGCCCCCCACCCCGAAGAAAATCCTCCCCAAACGAGGCATTTATTTGTTTGTTTGTTTATCTTTTGGGGACCTTACCTACAGCATATGGCGGTTCCCAGGCTAGGGGTCCAATCGGAGCTGCAGCTGAACAGCCTACGTCACAGCCACAGCAATGACAGATCCGAGCCTCGTCTGCGACCTACACCACAGCTCCCAGCAATGCCGGAGCGAGGCCCGGGGTCGAACTGGTGTCTTCATGGATACTGGTTGGGTTCATTACCACTGAGCCATGAGGGAAACTCCCCAAACGAGGCATTTACTAGATAAAAGAACTGTAGCTAAACACTTTCTCACACGAGAGGGTCAACTCTGAGGCTCAGCCACATCTGGATGTTTCCTAACCTCCCTTCAATTCCCCCCGGGCCCCAGCTCCCCCCCCACCCCACCCCCAGCATGAGTCAGGTGCCTCTGTCCCTGGCTCTGGGTACCCTCCAGCACCGTGCACCTGCTGGTGTCTGCAGGCTCTGAGATGGGTAGGGCGAGCTCAGGGCGGGATGGGGAGAAACAGCTGGCTGGCATTCTTTTCTTTTTTCTCCCTGTTGAATTTTTTTTTTTTTGAAGTTTAAAGTACATATGACAAAATTGCCTGTGTTCAGTTCAATAAATTTTCTCAGGTGACAGATCCAGACAAACAATATCCCAATCAAGATGTAGAAGACAAGCGTTCCCATCATGGCTCAGTGGTAACGAACCCGACTAGCATCCATGAGGACGCAGGTTCCATCCCTGGCCTCACTCAATGGGTTAAGGATCCTGCGTTGCGGTGTAGGTCGAGGAAGTGGTTCGGATCTGGTATTGAGGTGGCTGTGGCATAGACCAGCAGCTGTTAAGCTCTGATTCGACCCCTAGCCTGGGAACTTCCATATGCCACAGGTGAAGCCCCGAAAGACCAAAAACAAACAAAAAAACCCCACAACAGATATAGAAGACAAACAGAACCCCAGAGGTCCCCCTCCTGTCCCTTTCTAGTCAAACACCCCAAAGAGAGACCTTGGCAATACACATCAGACCCAGGAAGGGTCCTGTGCCTTGGGGAGCCTCACACTTGGGAGAACTTTCCTTGACGTTCCTAGCCCCCCATGGTGGCGGCAGTGCTTTCTGAACGGGTCACTCTGAACCCAGACCTAGAATCCCATGGGCCTGGGGCCCTAGTTCTCCTTTGATGTTCTCGCTGGCCCCCTACCCTGCACATGGGTCAAACAGACATCTCAGGTGCTCCCAGACTCACACCTAAGTCTGGGGCCCCATGGCATGCAGCCCATTCCTGCTGGTCAGAGTGATGTTTCTTTGTGAGACTGTGCAAGGTGGGGCCACGAGACTGGAACTGACCTGCTGATTCAGGGTGACTCACTCACCCAGACACGGAAGGAGCTCAGGGGCCTGGGCTACTATTGGTCCACAGACCTACCTCGGGCTTGAGCTGTGTGTCAGCTCTTGCCTCCTGGCTGCAGTGCCACCTCTGTCTGCAGCACCAAGGTGGCAGGGCTGGCGGTAAGCATTCTTGATTCCTCCAGCCCCTGGCACCAGGTCAGTCCCCTCTTCCCCTCCACAGGACTCCACGTGTCAGGTGCACCTCTGGGGGTGGCTGTGCCCAGCTCCTCCAAGGGATTCTGGGACCTTTGCTCCACGAGGCCCATCAGAACTTCTTGTTGGTGTCCTCTCCTTGTCCATCAATGTAGTGACATTGTGCTGGACCGGCCTGAAGCCATGCTGGACAAAGGACGAATACTCCTTGCGTGAAAGGGACCTCTCCTCTTGCTTAGCCCCCAGCCCCCACCTTTCTTCCAGCTGCTGGTGGTATGGAAGGCAGGGATACGGTCAACAGCAAAAGAGATTACATTCTGGGAATGCAATGATTATGGCCTCAAATTTCTTTCTTTTTTGTCTCTTTTTTTTAGGACTGCACCCAAGGTGTATGGAGGTTCCCAGGCTATCGGAGCTGTAGCTGCTGCCCTACACCACAGCCACAGCAATGCCGGATCAGAGCCGAGTCTGTGACCTCCACCACAGCTCATGGCAACGCCAGATCCTCAACTCACTGAGCGAGGCCAGGGATCGAACCCGAAACCTCATGGATACTAGTCAGATTCATTTCTGCTGAGCCATGATGGGAACTCCTATGGCCCCAAATTTCAAGAGGAGATGTATTTGGAAGATGTGCTGTTCTGTCCGCCTGCTACCAAAGTCCAACTGTAAGCCTATCATTTCCCCCAAATGCATTGTCAGGCACACACTGGGTTACACCTGCCCTTGTGGTCATTGTCACCCCAGCTCAGTAACAGCCTCTGAGAGTCATCAGGAGTCGGGATTCAGAGGCAACACGATGGATGATGCCGCAGCATGAGTGATGCTCTGAGCAGCATGGTATAAATGGCTCTAAGAAAGGTCTACACTGTTTCATTAACAATGGCTTCCAGACAGAGCCTTAGTGCTGTGAACCACAACAGCACTGCTACCCTGTCCCTCCTGGTGGAGAAATGAAATTAGCCAGAACTGGCACATTTGATGGTAAAAAGACCATGAAGTGAAGGTTTCTGGATCTAAACAGAAAGATAGCGCCTGGACGCTATGAAGACACTTCACCTGACAATGAGGAAACTGACCAGGAGTTCCCGCTGTGGCACAGTGGGCTAAGACTCTGACTGCAGCAGCTCGGGTTCCTGCAGAGGTGCCGACTCAATCGTCGGCCCAGCACAGTGGGTTAAAGGATCCAGTGTTGTCACAGCTGGGGCTCGGATTCCATCCCTGGCCCTGGAACTTCCATATGCCATGGGTGCAGCCATAAAAAGAAAGAAAGAAACAGGCCATACAATAAGCAAATGTGTAAGTAACTCTTCTCTCTCCATTAATCTAAATCTTCATCAGTAAATCGCCATGGACCTCGTGTGAGCCCATGAGGTTTTCTGTTTGTTTGTTTTTTGCTTTTCAGGGCCGCACCACTGGCATATGGAATTTCCCAGGCTAGAGGTAGAATCAGAGCTATGCTGCCAGCCTACACCACAGCCACAGCAACACAGGATCTGAGCTGCGTCTGCAACCTACACCACAGCTCACGGCCGGATCCTTAACCCACTGAACGAGGCCAGGGATCAAACCCACATCCTCATGAATACTAGTTGGATTCATTTCCACTGCACCACGATGGGAACTCTAAGCCCATGGGTTTTGTCATGTGTTTTTTAATAAAATTGTTTGCATAAATAACAGACGGCCAACAAGCACATGAAAAAATGCTCAACATCCCTCATTATTAGAGAAACACAAAATTAAAACTGCCATTCACACCAGTCAGAATGGCCATCATTAATAAGTCCACAAATAGCAAATGCTGGAGGGGGTGTAGAGAAAAGGGAACCCTCCTGCACTGCTGCTGGGAATGTAAATTGGTACAACCACTATAGAGAATGGTATGGAGGTACCTTAGAAAACTATATATAGAACTACCACATGATCCAGCAATCCCACTCTTGGGCATATATCCGGACAAAACTTTCCTTGAAAAAGGCACGTGCACCCGCATGTTCACTGCAGCTCTATTCACAACAGCCAAGACATGGAAACAACCCAAAGGTCCATCAACAGACAATTGGATTAGGAAGATGTGGTATATATACACAATGGAATACTATTCAGCCATTAAAAAGAACGGCATAATGCCATTTGCAGCAACATGGATGGAACTAGAGACTCTCATACTGAGTGAAGTAAGTCAGAAAGAGAAAGACACATACCATATGATATCACTTATATTTGGAATCTAACATACAGTACAAATGAACCTTTCCACAGAAAAGAAAATCGTGGACTTGGAGAATAGACTTACAGTTGCCAAGGAGGAGGGGGAGGGAGTGGGATGGATGGGGAGCTTGGGGTTAGTAGATGCAGACTACTGCCTTTGGAATGGATTAGCAGTGAGATCCTGCTGTGTAGCACTGAGAACTATGTCTAGTCACTTATGATGGAGCCTGGTCATGGGAGAAACAAGAATGTACACATGTATGTGTAACTGGGTCCCCTTGCCGTACAGTAGAAAAGTGACAGAACACTGTAAACCAGCTACAATGGAAAAAATAAAAATTATTATAGAATGAAAAATAAATTGTTTGTATAAACAAGAGTCCTACAAAAATGTATTTCCCTGGTGTCCTACCCACCAAGCAGGGGGTGACCTGGCATCACGGGGTAGCATTGCTGGGTCACATTGTTTTGGTTTCAGGAGATTTTCCTAAACTGTTCTACCAATCTCCACTCCTACCAGCCATGTATGAGTTCCTGTTGTCAATACCTGGTATTGTCTTTTTCCTTGTTAATCATTCTGGTGGGAAGTGCAGGAGGATCTTACTATGATACGTTCCGCATTTCCCTGATAATTCATGAGGTGGGCACCTTGCCATGTTTTCATCCGCCGTCTGTGATAGCCTCTTTCTTTGTACCAAATTGTAGGTGTTCATGTATTCTGGATTAAGTTCTCAGGCAGGTGCACATATTTCAGATCTCTTCTTCCATCCTGTGGCTTTCAGCTAGGACTCCTGACCTTCCAAGGGTCCTGGGGCTCACGTTCAGCAGTCACATGTGGACCTGCTTAAGAATGGGAGATCCCCAGAATTCCCATAATGGCTCAGTGGAAACTAATCTGGCTAGCATCCATGAGGACGCAGGTTTGATCCCTGGCCTCGCTGAGTGGGTTAAGGATCTGGCGTTGCCATGAGCTGTGACATCGGTCACAGATGCAGCTCAGATCCAGTGTTGCCTTGGCTGTGGCCTAGTCCTCAGGTGCAGCTCTATCCAACTCCTAGCCAGGGAACTTCCATATGCCGCAGGTGTGGCTAAGAGAGAAAGAAAGAAAGAAAGAAAGAAAGAAAGAAAGAAAGAAAGAAAGAAAGAAAGAAAGAAAGAAAGAAAGAAAGGAAGGAAGGAAGGAAGGAAGGAAGGAAGGAAGGAAGGAAGGAAGGAAGGAAGGAAGAAAGAAAGAAAGAAAGAAAGAAAGAAAGAAAGAAAGAAAGAAAGAAAGAAAGAAAGAAGAAAGAAGAGGGAGTTCCCGTCGTGGCGCAGTGGTTAACGAATCCGACTAGGAACCATGAGGTTGCGGGTTCGGTCCCTGCCCTTGCTCAGTGGGTTAACGATCCCGCGTTGCTGTGAGCTGCGGTGTAGGTTGCAGACGTGGCTCGGATCCCGCATTGCTGTGGCTCTGGCGTAGGCCGGTGACTACGGCTCCGATTCAACCCCTAGCCTGGGAACCTCCATATGCCGCGGGAGCGGCCCAAGAAATAGCAACAACAACAACAAAAAAAAAAGACAAAAAAGACAAAAAAAAAAAAAAAGAAAGGAGAAAGAAAGAAAGAAAAGAAAGAGAAGGAAGGAAGGAAAGGAAAGAAAGAAAGGAAGGAAGAAAGAAAGAAAGAAAGAAAGAAAGAAAGAAAGAAAGAAAGAAAGAAAGAAAGAAAGAAAAGAAAAGAAAGAAAGAAAAGAAAGAGAAGGAAGGAAGGAAAGGAAAGAAAGAAAAGAAAGAGAAGGAAGGAAAGAAGGAAGGAAGGAAGAAAGAAAGGAAGGAAGGAAGAGAGAAAGAAAGAAATGGGAGATCTCAGCATTACCCTGGGATTCCTGAGAGCTGGAGGTGGAAGAGGAAGCAGTGTTGGGAGGAGGAGCGTCTGGGAGATGCTGTCCTATAATAATGTTGGTGGCAGCCTACAGGAGGCTCAGACCATGGCCCCAGCAGACCTGGGTAGGGTCCTGGCCCTTCCAGCTGTCAACCGTGTGATCCCGGGCAGTCATCTCCATCTCAGCTCCTGGTTCTTTCGGCATCAGAGTCACCGGGAGGCTCATTAGAAGGCAAAGGGCCAGAGCCAGCTCAGGTGAGCATTTGCACTTCTAACAAGTTATGCTGAAGGTGATGGTCCAGAGACCCCACTTGTAGTGTCATTGCTCTAAGCCTGGTGGCCTGCACACCCCTGCATCAGAGCCAGAAGGGAAATAGAAGCCAAGCTATTGACACATCTGCTTACCTCCTGGTCTGAATCTGAGAAGGGCATCAGCTCCAGGATGCTAGCTGTTTGGGTCTCGCTGTTCCCAGAGACCCCACTATAAGCCCTGCAGTCGGCCAGACCCTGGCATCTCACTCCCTCGTGGGCGAGTTTGTTTGTTTGTTGTCTTTTTGCCTTTTCTAGGGCCACTCCTGCGGCATATGGAGGTTCCCAGGCTAGGGGTCCAATCGGAGCTGTAGCCGCCGGCCCACGCCAGAGCCACAGCAACGCGGGATCCAAGCCTTGTCTGTGACCTACACCACAGCTCCTGGCAATGCCGGATCCTTAACCCATGGAGCAAGGCCAGGGATCGAACCTGCAACCTCATGGTTCCTAGTTAGATTCGTTAACCCCTGAGCCACGACAGGAACTCCCTCATGGGCGACTTTGGACAAGCAGCTGCACCTTACAATGTCCTGTCTGCAATCTGGCCACCACCTCAGGACCTGTTGGGAGGCACGAATGCGGTGGCACATAGACAGTGTTCAGCACAGCCCCTGGCGCTGAGGAAGGCTCCCTAAGCGGTGGACGCCCCCGTCTTCCTCTTCCTCATCAGCATCGGTTCCTGAGCTCTGGCTCTAAAGAAGAAGGGGGCGGGGCCAAATAATGAGCAGATCAGATGGCGCTTTTTCTCTCAGAAACAGTAACCTCTGGTGGAATAGAGAAGAAGCCAGTATTCAAATCTGCCCCCTCCAGGGTGTGCACACACATACACACACACACACAACCACACACGGACACATAAGCACACACACAGATCCACGCACGCAACACACACACAAACACACTCACTCCCACATACACACAGATCCGGGTACACTCGCCCACACACCTGCTGCCTCAGAGTAAATCTGAGACCCTTTGTAGCTGAGTCGTTAACAGTCTGACCCCCCTCCTCCACACAGGACAAATGCAGCATGCTCTTGCATCAACATGCCTGCAGGAGAGCCCTGCATGACTCCTGGCAGTGGCAGGCAGACACACACACCCCTGCTAACAAACTCTAATTCGCTTCCAGCCCCTCCTGTTCCTCCTCCTACCCCCACACTCCCCACCTGTCCTCGGTCTGTCTGAGATGCGGGGACTTGCAGAAAGTGGGCTGAGGGCGTCATAAGGGATAAGAACAGAGAGAAAAGGCTCCCACTGGGTGCCACGTGCTCTTCATCCCTTGTCTTAGTTAATGCCAGCATCAGGGAGGGAGGCAGGAAAGAGGACAGTTTTTGGAGCCGGACTGCCCTGGTTTGAGCTGAGCCTCTGATGCTCACATGCTATGTGACCTTGGGCAAGGTACTTAACTTCTCTGTGCCTCGACTTCCCCATCTGTAGAGGGAGAATGATAATTACATTTCCCTATAGAATTGTTGTGAAGAGTGAGTTAAGGTGCCTAGAGCATGTCTGTCGTAGGCCCATGATAGATGTTTGCTGTTGCTTTTATTCCCATGACAACCCACATAGAAGAGGCTAGTGCCCTTTGAATCTGGTGAGGAGCTGTGCTTGGAGAGTTAAACGTGCAGTCAGGAAAGTAACAGGATGAAGGTTCGGGCCCAGCCCTTACCACCTACCAGAAGCTTTTCCTGCTTCACCTCAGCGGGCCCTGCTCCTGCCCAAACTTACAGCTCCTGCAGCCTGCCCTATCCTGGTCTGTGGCAACCCCATCCCTCCAGAGGCTCAGGCTAAAAGCCTTAGTGTCATCTCTAACTTTGATCTTTCTCTCTCACCCCTCAACCAACCGGTCAGCAAGTCCCATCAGCACCACCCTCAACATGCATCCAGAATCTTCCACCTGCTCACCGCCTCCCACGGCCACACGGCCCAAGCCTGGAGTGTGGCCATGTTCCCCCCTGGTCTCCTGCCTCCTCCCTTCCAGCCCCTGCCGCTCCTCTCCATAATCAGCTGCAGAGGGAGCCTGTTAAATCAAAGTCAAGTCATATCCCTGCTCCACTTAAAACCTTCCAATGGCTCCCATCTCACTCAGGTCAAGGCCAAAGTCCTTACAGTGGCCCCGAGTTCCTGCTGTTCCTCAAATACACCACCTGCTCCATCTCTTCTACCTGGAATGATCTCCCCTCCACCAACCCATATGGCTCACACCTACTCCTGCATCAAGTCTTGGCTCACAGGCCACCTTCTCAGAGAGGCCTTCACTGACCACTCTGTTTAAAATTGAAGGAGTTACCACTGTGGCTCAGCAGTAACGAATCCGACTAGGATCCATGAGGATGCAGGTTGGATCCCTAGCCTCGCTCAGTGGGTTAAGGATCTGGCATTGCCGTGAGCTGTGCTGTAGGTTGCAGACACAGCTGAGATCTGGCGTGGCGGTGGCTCCCCAACAAGCCCCCCCTCTTGCTTTGCTCTGTCACCATCTGCAAACCATGATTATATCCCACCGATTTGTTTATCTTGCTCTATTTTCTTTTTTCTGCCCTGGAATCGAAGCTCTATGAACGCAGGAATACTGGCCTGTCGTATCCTCAGTGACTAAAACAGTGCCTGGAACAGAGCAGGTGCTCAGTGGAAGCTTCTTGAATGGGCAGACGGTCCAGCAGAGCTTGGAGGAAGAAAAGCTGTGCTCAGCTTGGTCTTTGGACCATGTCAGGAAGGTGCCCACACATCTCTGCCCACAACAGCAGCTCAGTGAGTGGCAGTGAGATCTAGGTCTCCCTGCCCTTTGGGCCACGCCTATGGCATGCAGAAATTCCCGGGCCAGGGTTCACACCCACGCCACAGCAGTGACAACGCTGGATCCTTAACCCACTGAGCCACCAGGGAACTCCTCCCTGCCTTTTATTTTGTGGCTGGTTAGCGGTTTAGAACATCTTTTCTGAACAGTTTTCATTTTTGGAGCAGAAGGAACCGCAGTCCCCAAACCAGCCATGTTTGGGGGTGAAAATTGCTCCAGGCCATTGCTGAAATCGGGAAGGGTCGTTTGTGTCCAAGACAAGCCACAGGCAGAGAAAGGATGGAAGAGCTACAGCAGGAGAGAGAACAGAGGAAGAGAAGATAAATGCCTTTGTTACTTACTTTTCCTTGCACCTACCCTATAGTGAGAATAATGGAAATCGAAATAGAAGGTCGGAAAAAAATCACCCACAGGCCTGACGCACTCCACAAATCACCCTGTAACGTATTTATTTGTGATGAGAGGCCCTGGGCAAAGGCTGCAGGCAGTAATTCCAGGGACACAGAGCAGGGGACTGGGTTCATGGGCCACACCCCCCCCCAACCAAACCCCTGAGTTCCCAGCCTCACCGTCTAGGTGCCAAATGAGCCAGAGCTGAAGCAGGGCCGGCTTCCACTTAGGTCCCATCCAGAACATGGGACAGATAACTGGAACCTGTAAAACACAGAGGCCACACACTCAAGAAGAGGCGGATGCTGGAGAGGGAAGCAGACTGGGCAAGGCCTAGAGGCTGGGGCTCTGGCGTCAGATGAAGTCAATTTCAGCTCTATTTCTTCCTGGCTGGGCGACGTTGGGTAAGTTGCTTAACCTCTCTGAGTCTCAGCTTCAGCCTTTGCAAAGTGGGGATATACTTATCCTACAAGATTATCATGGAGATTAAATAAAAATATCTACATATTTAGGTATAATTGCATATCAAATATAGATTTTTTTTTCTTTTTTGGAGGGCTGCACCCGAGGCATATGAAGGTTCCCAGGCAAGGCGTTGAATTGGAGCTGTACCCATCAGCCTATACCACAGCCACAGCCGCACAAGATCCAAGCCACATCTGCAACCTACACCACAGCTCATGGCAACACTGGATCCTTAACCCACTGAGCAAGGCCGGGGATTAAAACTGTATCCTCATGGATGCTAGTCAGATTCATTTCCGCTGAGCCACGACGGGAACTCCCAAAATATAGATTTAGACTCTATAGAGCTTAGCACATGTATATATCATATTGCATATGCAGTAAGCCCTCTGTCAATGAAAGCTGCTATTTCTCTTACCACAGCTGCTACTACTACTATTATTCTATTAAAGGAAATAACAGAGTAAAGAGGGAAACGAAGTCAGAATGAAAATACTTTCCTTTGCTTAACCAGGGTTTGGAACCCTGTAGACAGAGAAGGGACCTTCTTTAGAACACAGCATTCTAAGTGCAAGAAAATTGCTGTTTTTCCAGGGTGGGAAGGCATTATAGCGAATCACACACGCACACATATTTTCTTTCATCAAAATCAGGCTAATGCGATCACCAAGCTTCCAAATGGGGCTCCCGTTCATTTTCCCTCCATGGGGCTTCTCAGGCAGAATGCACACCTCAGTGTCTAAAATCCTGCCAAGTGGGGAACCAAAATTGTAAGAAAATTGTAAGAACCCTGTGATTGAAAGAAACACACAGCGTGGGAGGTAAACGAGCTCTGAATTCTGCTTTCCCATTTCCTCACCCGTTGCCGCCCCACCAGGAGCCGCTGGCTGGAGTGAATGCCGCCCTATGTCAGAGGCAGAAGGTGCCCGGCGGACCCCACGGGCTCTGTGGTCCAAAGCCCAGCCCCCTCGCCTCCTGGGTATGCGTGGCCCCAAGCCCCTCCTTTGACATCAGCAAGCCTCAGTGTCCCCATCTGTTAATGGGGCCAGTTAGAGTCTCTCCTTCCTGGACTGCTGATGCGGACTAAATGAGATGCGGTGTGCAAATCAAACCACGTGATGCCCAGCACATAGGATGCTCTAGTGGATGATGTGAGGCCTTCGAGCTCACCCCCTCCTGCAAAAGCCGTGGACCTCTGCAGCTCCTTTCCTGAAGGCTTCACTCCCTGCACAAGCCCTTCAGCTCTCCCACGGGGAGGATGGACAGGGGTTAGTGGATAAACACCCAGCTTCTTTGCCCCTCACCTAAGGCAGCTTTAAGGTTGGCTCTAAGAAGCCTTCCGGAGGTTCCCCAGCAGTAAGCCCAGTGGTCCACAGCAGTCATCTGCTCCTTATCACACCAGCGTTTGCCTTCCTTCCCCTGCATCTTCCACCTCACTTCTCCCAGCCAGCATCTCCTAGGATGACCTTCCGAATAAACGACTGCCCTTGCATCTCCATCCCTGGGCATGCCTCTGGGGTAACTCAACTTAAGACAGTGCTCAATAAATGTCAGCGATTAAAATAAGAAGATCGGGCAATAATACAGGAGCATCTTCAGTCTGAGATGCCCGCAAAACATCTTATTAATATCCAGTCTAAAGCTCAAGAGGGGAGGGCTCGAGAAGACTACAGGGGCTCGTCCCAGAGGTGAGAGGGGGTTTCTGGGTGCTTGTTTGGTTTGGGGGGTTAGTTTATTTTATTTTGGTTTTTAGTTTTTAAATTTTTTTTGTTGACATATAGTTGATTTACAATGTAGTGTTAGTTTCAGATGTACAGCAAAGTGATTCAGTGTGTGTGTGTGTGTGTGTATACATATATATTCTTCTTCAGATTCTTTTCCCTTATAGTTTATTACAAAATATTGAGTATCATTCCCTACACTGTGCAGTAGGTCCGTAATGGTTATCCTTTTTGTTTTTTTTCTTTTTTTTTTAAATGGCCACACCTGCAGCATATGGAAGTTCCCAGGCTAGGGGTTTGAATCAGAGCTGCAGCTGCCAGCCTACATATGCCACAGCCACAGTAATGCCAGATCCAGCCACATCTGCAGCCTCCACCACCGCTCACAGCAACACCAGATCCTTAACCCACTGAGTGAGGCCAGGGATCGAACCTGCATCCTCATGGATACTAGTGGGGTTGTTAGCCCACTCAGCCACACAGGAACTCCTGGTTATCCATTTTATATGTAGTAGTGTGTATCTGGTAATCCCAAACTCCTAATTGGTTTTGTTTCAAAAGCTTTGTAGAAACAAGAGCAACCTGGGCAGATGCTGGTTCGAGGTGGAAACAGAACCGTTTTAGAGTGAACCAAAGCCCATCCCACAACGTATCATATCACGGAAGACCTTTATAACGAGATCTGTCCTCCACTTTCCCTCCATCGTTCGGGGGGATGCAGTTCCTAAGAGCTACTGCCTTGTTTTGTTCCCAATCTGGCTTGTGCTCCAGGGAAGCCGCAGGAAAGCACTTTAAAGTTAATTCTTCAAGATAGGACGTTCTGTTTTGTGCTCCCTGTGAACCTGACTGCGCTGAGCGTGAACAACTTCCCCTTAAGGTCATTAAGATTCCCACACATTCTGAGGATGGCACCTCCTTTTCTGGTTTGGCGTGTTAACTGGGAGTGTTCTGTCTCATTCATTTATGCATCATAAATGTACTGGGGGCCAAGGAAGGGAGGGACATATGTTGCGGGCTTTTTGAGTGGGTGTCAGCCAGAGGGAGATGGTAGACAGCGGTTTCATTCAAATTAACAAAGGGAAAAAATTTTTACAAGGGAATGTCTGGGAAGAAAAGAAAGGTGTTGAACAGACAGCTGGGAGCACAGAAATTTGCAGAAGAGAGGACGCTTGCCAAGGTTAAGAAGGAGGAGTTCCCATTGTGGCTCAGTGGTAGCAAACTCAACTGGTATCCATGAGGACATGGGTTCAATCCCCAGCCCTGCTCAGTGGGTTAAGGATCCAGTGTTGCCATGAGCTGTGGTGTAGGTCGCAGACGAGGCTCGGATCCCACATTGCTATGGCTGTGGTGTAGGCCGGCAGGTGCAGCTCCGATTCGACCCCTGGTCTGGGCACTTCCATATGCCATGGATGCAGCCCTGAAAGAAGAAGGAGGAGGAGGAGGAGAAGGAGGGGGAAGAAGGAGAAGAGGAAAGAGGATCCAACCAAGAGCTGGAAGAGATGCAGATGGGGTCACTGATCGAGTCAGAGGACGAAGAAAGTCAAAGACATGGAGGAGGGGTGAGGGGGGAAGATTTCTACCATCAAATCAGAAGCAAGTTGGATGATAACACCCAGTGTTGAAGATGCGGGGAAACATGCACTCTCCACCACGGATTGTGGATGTAATTGGATGTGGTGTTTCAGGAGGGCAATTTAGTCACGTGTATCCAAAGCCTTTAAAACACATACACCCGGGAGTTCCCGTCGTGGCGCAGTGGTTAACAAATCCGACTATGAACCATGAGGTTGCGGGTTCGATCCCTGGCCTTGCTCAGTGGGTGAAGGATCCAGCGTTGCCGTGTTGTAGTGTAGGTTGCAGACGCGGCTCGGATCCTGCATTGCTGTGGCTCTGGCTTAGGCTGGCAGCTACAGCTCCGATTAGACCCCTAGCCTGGGAAACTTCATATGCCACGGGAGCGGCACAAGAAATGGCAAAAAGACAAAAAAATAAAAAATAAAAATAAAAAAAATAAAACACATACACCCCTGGAGTTCCCATCATGGCACAGTGGTTAAGGAATCCAACTAGGAACGATGAGGTTGCGGGTTCGATCCCTGGCCTTGCTCAATGGGTTAAGGATCCGGCGTTGCCGTGAGCTGTGGTGTAGGCCAGCGGCTACGGCTCCGATTCGACCCCTAGCCTGGGAACCTCCATATGCTGCAGGAGTAACCCTAGAAAAGACAAAAAGACAAAAAAATAAAATAAATAAAACACATACACCCTTTCAGAGCAATTTTGCTCCCAGTCATTTATTGTCAGATTTCGCTCCTAATGTGCTCTTCATAATTTCGTTTCTAACAGGGGAAGATTCGTCTCAATCTACAGTTACATCCCAATGATGGGCATTTCGTTCAAAAAATTATGGTTTTATCCAGACTGCAAACTATCAAGGAGCTGCTCACCTTGCTGGTGTGAATGTTTATTGACATGAGAAAGAATTCAACAACATAGCGAATGGGGAAAAAAAAAATCATGGAGCCATGTGTGAGGGATGATCTCCATTCTTTATCCTGTTGTTAATACATATTGATTAAAAGTCTAGGAGTGCCCATTGTGGCTCAGTGGGTTAAGGACTCCATGTTGTCTATGAAGATGCGAGTTCAACCCCTGGCCTCACCCACTGTGTTAAGAATCCGGTGTTGCCACGAGCTGCAGCTTAGGTCGCAGATGGGGCCTGTTTCTGGCGTTGCTATGGTTGTGGCTGTGTTATAAGTCAGTAGATGTAGTTCTGATTTGACCCCTAGCCTGAGAACTTCCATACGCTGCAGGTGCAACCATGAAGAAAATAAAGTCTGTAATAACTGCACCTCGGTATCAATAGGGGTTCCTCTTGGTGACGAATGGTGAGGGCGTCTGGGATGGGGGATCGGCTTCCTATGGTCCTCAATGCCACCTGCAGGTGATGCCCATCCAAATGGTGCCAGCATCCTATAACCTCTGCTAATGAACCTTCCCTATTGCAAAGGTTGGAATGGCCTCCAAAAAACCTCACTATGCTCCCCAGGATCCCTCACAGCTCAGAAACTTCAGTGATCTTGCAGTTTAAAAAATACTCCTATGGGCTGAATTGTATCTCCCAAAATTCATCTGTTGAAGCCTTACCAACTCCCACCTCTCAAGCCCCCCAAAAGGTAATGGCCTTTGGAGATGGGGCCTCTGGAAGGTGATTAGACTTGGATGAGGTCATGAGGGTGGGGCCTGTTTGATGGGATTAGTGCCCTTATTAGAAGAGACACCAGAGAGCTTGCTCTAGAGTTTTCTGCCATGGGAGACCATAGTGGGAGGGCAGCTGTCTGCCAGGCCCCATCAAGAACCAAATCAGCCAGCCTCCTGCTCTTTCATTCTCAACCTCCACAACCATGAGAAACAAATATCGGTTATTTAAGCTACTCAGTCTATGGTGTTTTGCTATAGCAGCCTGAACAGAACACACCTACCATTTCTGTGTTTCATGTGGCGAGCCGGACTTCTGAAGTCTGATTCACTTCACTTCTTAAAGGTAAACTTCTTTTCTAAGCACTGACCTTCCTGGGGATTTGCCTACTTTGGTTATTTCTGCCTGGTAGCTATAGCCCTATTTCCATGCCGTTGTAGGGGCCTGGAATCGAGTGACCTGGCAGGGCTCAGGGCCCCCGTGCTGCTGGGGTGGGTGGTGGCACCTACATCCTGATTTAGCAGCTGGATAAGGGCGGTGGCCGAGCTGGTCATGGTGCCGTGGTTTGGAGTTGGAACAGGCAGCTATAAGAGCACCCTCCCACCACCACCGACTCCGCAAGAGGCTTTCTGACCACGGAAGAGACAGCCTCCTTATTGGTGGCCCAGTTCTGCTAAGTGGCTGTAAAAATCAATCATGAAAGCTCAAACTGGAGTCTGGGACTTAGCCCCCAACCATGCTATGACCACTGAAGACCCTGAGACACGTCCCTTCTCTGCTCTGAAACGAGCCTGAGCGTCCTCGTCTCATCACACATGGCAGATGGAGTTGGAGTTGGGCTCTCCTTTCTCCTCTGTCCTGTCTATTTTTATGGCACAAACTCCAAACCCAGGTTCCCTTGGGACCTTCCCTTCGATTCTCAGGAAGTCCAACAGTGACTCTTCCATCCATTGGCTCCTGCCATAATCAGTCCTAATGCAAGGGGATCTTTCCACCTGACCAGGATAGGATGTGCCTACAAGGACCTGGGGGGAGAGAAAGTCACAAAGACCGTATTTCGGAAGATCTAGATCCCTATATCTGGGTTTTTCTGGTATTCAGTAATTATCGTGTAAGCTTTTTTTCTTTTTCTTTCTTTGTTTTTGGTCTTTTTTAAGGCCGCATCTGCAACATATGGAAGTTCCCAGGCTAGGAGTCGAACTGAAGCTACAGCTGCTGGTCTACACCACACCACAGCAACTCGGGATCCGAGCCACACCTGCGACTTACACCACAGCTTATGGCAACACTGGATCCTTTACCCACTGAGCAAGGCCAGGAATGGAACCCACATCCTCATGGATATTAGCAGGGTTCATTACTGCTGAGCCACAACAGGAACTCCCTATCATGTACTATTGATATCATAACAGAAGCATCAGAGGAGTTCCTGTTGTGGCTCAGAGGTTAACGAACCCAACTAATATCCATGAGGACTTGGGTTTGATCCCTGGCCTTGCTCAGTGAGTCAAGGATCTGGTGTTGCCATGAGCTGTGGTGTAGGTCGCAGACGCAGCTCAGATCTGGTGCTGCTGTGGCTTGGGCGTAGGCTGGCAGCTACAGCTCATATTCAACCCCAACCTGGGAACCTCCATATCCGGAGGGTGTGGCCCTAAAAAGACAAAAAAAGAAGCTTCAGAGGAGTTCCCACTATGGTACAGTGGTGGGACCAGTGATGTCGGTGCAGCTCCAGGGCACAGGTTCAGTCCCCAGTCCAGCAAGTGGGTTAAGGATCTGGAGTTGCTGAAGTGTAAGTTGCAGCTGTGGCTCAGATCTGATCCCTGGCCCGGGAATTCCATATGCTGGGAGGTGACCAAAAAAGAAAACAGTGGCCAGGGGGAGCGTCAGAAACAAAGATATAACGTGAAGTTGAGGAGCTCCTGTCATGGCTCAGTGGTTAACAAATCCGACTAGGAACCATGAAGTTGCAGGTTCGATCCCTGGCCTTGCTCAGTGGGTCAAGGATCCGGCGTTGCTGTGAGCTGTGGTGTAGGTCGCAGACACAGCTCGGATCCTGCGTTGCTGTGGCTCTGGCGTGGGCCGGTGTCTACGGCTCCGATTGGACCCCTGGCCTGGGAACCTCCATATGTCATGGGAGCGGCCCTAGAAAAGGCAAAAAGATGACAAAAAAAAAAAAAAAAAAAAAAAAAAAAACCATGTGAAGGTGAAATCAGAGGCAGAAAGCTCTGCTGGACCCAAGAACTACAGAAATTGACTCCCTGAAAAGAAAAGAGGTGTTTGGGTTTTATCCTGGTGCCTGCCCTCGATAAGTGCCATCCAGCACTGCAGTCTCTGGCCACACATGGCAATTGAACCCTTGAAATATGGTTGATCCAAATGGAAATGTGCTAGAAGTTAAAACACACACCAGACCTCAAAGAGTTGCCACCCAAAAAAAGTAAAAGAGAATGCAAAATATCTCCTTGGTCACTTTTGTATTGATTAAAAGGCTGAAATGATCTCGGGTTAAGTGAAATGTATTATTAAAGCTAACATTAACTGTCTCTTTGTATGTTTTGAATACGGCTGCTGGAAAAATTTGAATTCTGTACGTGGCCGGCGTCCTAGTTCTCTTGGACGGCGGTATGGCCCTCGAGCCTCTGAGGGGGCAGGAGGGGCAAAAGCCTGAGTTTGGGGGTCGGGAAGTGAATATGTTAAGATGAGATAAGAGGGATGGGGAGGGGAGGCAGAGTTTTTCGGAAAGTTCACCGTCAATTAAAAAGGAAACTCGGACAAATGGCTTGAGGGGACGAGAGAGTCCAGGGAACGCGTTTTAGGAGGAGGGATCGGCAGGTGCCGGCAGGTGCTGGCTGCACACGAAGGTCCAAGAGAGGGAAGACAAAGAGATGTCTGTCTGAGAGAGGAAGACTGTATCGAGCCGGTCCCAGAGTGGGGACAGGGGACAGGGCAGACACTGAAACTCCTAGGCACAAGGAGCATTTTACGGGCATTATTCCCTTAACCCAAAAGACAGGCTGAAACAGCACAATGCGCAACTATACAGTATGTGCAATATACACACAGACAGAGGACCAAGAGTGAATCACTAAGAATGTTAGCACTTCCTGGGGAGGGGGTTGGCATTTTCTCCCCAGCGGATTTTTCTGTGTCTGCCTAGTCTCCGTCATTGTATGGCTGCTGATCTGGTAATTAGAAAAGCCAAAAATGTATATGATATTGGGTTAAATGCAATGTATTATTAAAGCTAATATATATACTAATCTATAATATATATGATTAAAGCTAATTATGTATATACATATACATGCATATACATACACACACTTTTTTTTAGGACTCCAAGAAGCCTAAGAAGCTTCTGGGTCAGAGAAGGACACACAGAAGGCTGTAGTTCTGAGCCTCCTGGGATTCACCCCAGATCCCACTCCAGGTTTAGGAATCAGAATCTTGGGGTGGGGACTCCGCAGCCATGTCAAAGCCAGCCTGGCTCGGAGCCTTCCTGGCTCTGTGGCACAACCCATACAGCTACCTGGAGGCACAATGAGACTTTGTAATACCCATGTGGGATTTGGTTCCAAGCCAAGTTGCCATCTACCTCTGAGATGGGTGGCCCCTCTCGGGGTTGCTGGCTCATCAGCCAGTTCTTGGGTCACAGCAAAGAAGCCTGGGGAGGAGGCCAGGGTTGGAGCTGGAGACCAGAGCCTCCCACCTAGGGGACAGAGTCAGCCACCACCCTGGCAGGTGCCCCAGCGTGCCTGTTACACTCAGTTCCTCGGGCCCTCTAACCTTCCATCCCCTGCTTGGCAAGGGCTGATTGGGGTCACGCGGTTCTACTTTGAGTTCAGGATAAAATGAGCTCGCCACTAATTTAGGGAGCACTAACCACGTGCCTGGAGCTGGGGAAAGACTGGACACGCCCCAGCCCACTGCCTCTGCACAACAACCCCACTGATGCTGACACCTATTAGCTTCCCATTTTACAGAGGAGGAAACAGAGGCTCAGCGTGGTTAAGCCATTTGCCCAAGGGCATGAAGGCCCAAGGCTGAGTCAAAACTCCAGGGGCAAAGTCATACCTCAAGTAGCACAGGAAAATCTCTCAATAGTTTGTAACAACCTACCTGGGAAAAACGAATGGATATATTTATAGGCATGACTGATTCACTTTGCTGTACACGTGACATTAATACGGCGTTGGAAATCAACTCTAGCCCATAAAGTTAAATTAAAAAGAAGAACTCAAGCCGAGGTGCAGTCACTGCGGAGCCCATCCTGAGCTTTCCTGCTTACCTGCCTCTGCCCTTGACCTGCATATTTGAGAATCTTGCTGAAGAAGTGTTTGGACTCCAGGGAGGAGCAGACTTTTGCACCACTCTCTCCATTATCCGCCAGAAAGGTGGACAGTGCCTGGGGCTGGCCTCCTGCACAGAGAAGTTCAGCAGAGACGCTTTCAGGGAAGGACTCCTTGTGAGGGGGCTGGGAAGGTATTATGTTCAATACGGCATCGTTTTCAACTTGTGGGAACTTGTCGAAAGATTACAAAATAAAGCCCCAAAGGACAGCATGAATGATTCATTTGAAATACAAAATAAATAGGTACATCCATGGTGAGAAGACAGAATAAATGGCATTTGGATGACATTTGGTTATTAAATTCAATGGTAATGAACTTGTGAGGAAGGCACCTAGGGATGGCTGGGGAGGGCGATTTTTTTCCCCCAAAGCTCCGGACTTCAAGCCCCACCGGTTCTCAGTTCTCAAGTCTGGGAACTCAGCTGGGGGACATGGGCTCTGGGATTTGAGGTGGGCAACTGGCCCACCTACCCCACCAGAAGCCAAGCCTGGAAAGCAGGGTTCCCCTTGCGCTTCTGGGAGCCAAGCCCATGCCTGTCGGTGCCAAGGGAATCTTCGAGATGTCTAGTCCATTTCTGTCATTTTACATCTAAGATAGCTAAAACCCAGAAAGGTCAAGACACTTGTCCAAGGATGACCAGCAGAACCAGGACGGCATGTCTCTTCAGCCTGGTAGTAAACTTGTCTCCAGAGATGGACGCCCCCCCTCCTCCCCGCCCCAAGTAAACTACCTCTCCTCCTCTTGAATCTGGACTTAGGGGTATGACTTGCATTTGACCAACAGGACATAATGCAGGCAATGCTGGCTGACCTTGAAGGCTAGGTCTTTAAGAAACCTTGTCACTTCTACCTAGGCTTCTTGGAACACTCACTCTGTATGATAGGCAACTGTCCTCCCTGCCATAAGGAAACACAAGCTGGCCGCGTGGAGAGGCTGCATGAAGAGGGGGAGCCCACAGCTCCTCTAGCATCTCAAATGAGGCACCAGACCTGCACGTGACGAAGCCACCTTGGACAACCAGCCCTGTCGAGCCCTTCAGGTGACTCCAACCCAAGCCACTATCTGGCTGTGATCCCATGAGAAATCCCAAGAGAAACCCATCCAGCTGAGTCTAGTCAACCCACAGAAATAGGAACAGTAATAATAAACTGTTGGAGTTCCCACTGTGGCTGAGCAGTAATGAACCTGCTTAGTATCCATGAGGACAAAGGTTCAATCCCTGGCCTTGCTCAGTGGGTTAAGGATCTGACATTGCCATGAGCTGTGGTATAGGTGGCAGATGAGTCTCGGATCCCGCGTTGCTGTTGCTGTGGTGTAGGCCAGCAGCTGTAGCTCCGACTTGACCCCTAGCCTGGGAACTTCCATATGCCTCAGGCGTAGCCCTAAAAAGCAAAAGAAAGAAAGAAAGAAAGAAAGAAAGAAAGAAAGAAAGAAAGAAAGAAAGAAAGAAAGAAAGAGTCCCACTGCAGTGTCTCAGGTTACTGTGGAGGTGTGAGTTCGATCCCTGGATTAAAGGAGCTGGTATTGTCCCAGTTGTGGGCAAGTCACAAGTGTGGCTGGGTGTGATCCCTGGGCATTTGCTGCTGGTGTGGCCTTAAAAAAAACAAAATAAAAGACTCAGTCATGGTACCAGCTAGATGGCAATACCTTGCAGGGCAGATGCAAGATTCTCAGAAGGCTGCACATGCTCTGCATCGGAGTCCAATATGTGATCCTGCTTCTCCACTTGCCAGATTCACGGTCCAGGCATCGAGGGGCGGAAGTGAGAACGATACCATCCACTAGTACCCCCTTCGTGACCCTCTAGCCAAATGTTTGTTTCCTTGTCCCATGACCGTCTGCTCTGCTGGGCTAGTGGTCTTACTTACAGAGGGACAAATGCTTCCACCAGGTGTCACACGATGATTCCTTTGATGGGGAAGCTAAGACGGCCACCTGGTCACTATGGGCTCCTCAAGCCTCTGAATCAGCCGGCAAATAAGGGAGTTATGGTGTTGGCTGGGGTGATGGATTCTGATTACCAAGAGGACATGGACCTGCTGCTCCACAGCGGAGGTAGAGAAGGTCTGGAATCCAGGAGATCCCTCAAGACATCTCTCCGGATCGCCAGGCCCTGTAATTAAGGTCAGTGGAAAATTACAACTAGTCCAGGCAGGACCATCTCAACTGGGGTGCTTCCTGCAGGCAAAGGGTATGCAGAATGCATAGGAAAGAAAGGTAGTTATAAATACCAGCTATGGGAGTCCTGCTGTGGCACCAGGGGTCAATGATCCAGCTTGTCTCTGTGGGGGTGCCAGTTCAATGACCAGCCCAGAGCAGTGGGTTAAGGATCAGGCATTGACCCAGGAGTTATGGCTCAGTGGGTTAAGAACCTGACTTGTATCCATGAGGATGCGGGTTTGACCCTGGTCTCACTCAGTGGGTTAAGGATCTAGCATTGCCACGAGCTGCAGCGTAAGTGCAGACATAGCTAGACCCCTAGCCTCGCAACTTCCACATGCCACAGATGCAGCCCTAAAAAGAACAAAAAAGTTAAATAAAAAAAAAATGCAGAACTTGGTTTTGGAGTTCCCGTTGTGGCGCAGCGAAAACGAATCCAACCAGGAACCATGAAGTTGCAATTCCTCCTCTCTCAGCAGGTTAAGGATCCGGCGTTGCCGTGAACTGTGGTGTAGATCGAAGACGCGGCTCGGATCTGGCATGGCTGTGGCTCTGGCATAGACCAGCGGCTACAGCTCCAATTAGACCCCTAGCCTGGGAACCTCCATATGCCTCGGGTACAGCCCTGAAAAGACAAAAGACAAAAAAAAAAAGGATCCAGCGTTGCTGCGGCTGTGGTGTGGGTTTCAGCTCTGACACAGATTTGATCCCTGGCCCAGGAACTTCCAGAGGGGCAGCTGCAAAAGAAAATAATAAAATAAAATAAAATATTTAATTAATACCGACTATGACCATGTGACCAGTTGCAAAACATCAAGAGCTGTAATTATGGTGACTATTTCCTCCTTAGTTGCTATGAATACATTTGTGTACTTATACATATATTAGGCAAATATCTTGGTTTTCTTTCCTCTCTTATTCCCTTATCACGTAACATAAAATGCGCTGACTCGATGTCAGTATTTACTAATGACATTGTTAATTTCACATCCTGGTATTTAAGGTGCAGGCCGGCGGGAGAGGAGGAAACATCCCGGAGACATCACCTCCGCTTCCAGGATGGGATCAGTGCCTTTTCGTTTGCCTGAAGCACGGTTCTATCATGTGACATGGAATGATGACTTTGTTGCTGCCTTTATTGAAGAGCAAGGGCGGTGTCAGGGGACCTGTGTGGTTGAGAGAGGTTGACTTGCGATGGTTCCTTTTACGTATCAGCGTGGCTGGACTAAGGGTGGATCCCAAAGCTGGGGAAACATTATTTCTCCCTCCCATGTCTGTGAAAATGTTTCCAGAAGAGAGAAGTGTCTGAATTGGTAGCCCGAGTCAGGAAGATCACCCTTCACCAAGGCAGGCGATCACGGCTCGATCTATCAAGGGACTGAATAGAACAAAAAGGCAGAGGAGAAGTTCCCACTGGGACCCAGTGGGTTAAGAACCTGACATAGTGTCTGAGGATGCGAGTTCCATCCCTGACCCCACTCAGTGGATTAGGGATCCGGCGTTGAAGTGAGCTGTGGACTAGCTCGCAGATGCGGCTTAGATCTGGCATTGCTGTGGTTCTGATTTGACCTCTGAACTGGGAACTTACATATTCAGCCCTAAAAAGAAAAAAAAAAAAAAAAAAAAAAAAAAAGGCAGAAGAAGGCACATTTCCTCTCTTTGCTCAAACCAAGAGATCCTCTTCTCCCGTCATGGACATCAGTGCCCCTGGTTCCAGGACCTCCTTCAGACTCAGATCAGGACTCACACTATCAGAGCCCTAATGCTCAGGATTTGGGACTAGGACTTACCCCATCAATATCCTCAGGCCTTCAGACTGCACTGAATCACACCACCAGCTTTCCTGGTTCTCCAGCTAACAGATGGCAGATGGTGGAACTTCTCAGCTTCCATAGCCATGTGAGCCCATTCCTATAATAAATTTTTATATATAATCTCCTCTTGGTTCTGTTTCCCTGGAGAACACTGACTAATCCAGCTACCAAGTCTGGGGGCAGTTTTTTACACAGCAGGTTATAATCAGCATATAACTAACTTGCGCAAGGAGAAAGCCTTGTCAGACTCCAGCAGTGGGAACCCAGGGCTGCAGGCTCCCCCTTCTGAGTTCAATGTGGGTGAAATTCGAACACTAACTAGATCTTCCACGAAAACCACCATTTGGTCCTGGAGAAACTGACCCTTTGGTTTATGTAGTCAACAAATCTGAATTAAGTTTCACCGTGTGAGCAGTAAAGATACAGCTGGGAGAAAAAGAGACATTGATTATGTGCTCCAGGAACTTACAGTTCGGCAGGGAAAACAGGCACCAATCAAGTAACCCTAAGGGTCCAGTTACAGAGACAAGTGTCCAGTCTCTATGAGAAGCAGCACGGGCCACCATCCCACATCCTCATCCAGCCCCCAGTACCTCAAAGGAGATGACTTGTGACAAGCCACCTGCTGAGGTGCCCTGTGTGCCTTGACCATAGCCTCACTGAGATGAGGGGTTAAACAAGAAAAATGTTCATAAATTACTCCTCGCAAGCGATTGATGCCTAATACCCAGTAAAGGGCAGGCTTTGCTTTTATTTTCATCATTACCATGATCATTAATAAAAGAAGCCATACTTCATGAGATTCCTCCATTTTTTCCCCCAAATTAATGGAGCATCTTCTCCTACTTTGTAACCTGTCTGCAGCAGCAGGATGCTCTCCAAGCCCCTGAAATTTAATGAACATCCCCAAATCTTCCATCTCTCCATCTTTTACCCAATGCTGCTCATCCTGGCTTCCTGGCTCTGCCAGTGGCTCCTGTATCCAAGGCTTGGGGATACTTAGAGCTAGGAGAAGGGCTGGGGTGAAGGGAGCTCAGGAAGAGTAGGAAGACTAGGTTTCCAAGCCTAGGAAAACTGATGGACACCCCATATCTACAGCCCATTCAAGGGTCCCTGACACACCTGCCATCATCTTCCTGATCCAGGAAAAAAATTTCTCATTTGGAAATCAGGCAAGATCTCACTTTTCTTTTTTTTTTTTTTTTTTTTTTTTTAAGGGCTCTACCCATAGCATATGGCAGTTCCCAGGCTAGGGGTTGAATCAGAGCTGCTGCGGCCAGCCTACACCACAGCCACAGCAACTCAGGATCCAAGCTGCATCTGTGACCTACCCCACAGCTCACTGCAACAACAGATCCTTAACCCACTGTGTGAAGCCAGGGATCAAACTCACCTCCTCATGGATGCTAGTCTGGTTTTTGACCCACTGAGCCACAAGACGAGCTCTGTGACTTTCAGATCTTGGTCATAAAAGGTAAGACAGCCTTACCTTACCTTGGTTCTCTTGGGATGCTCACACTTAGAATCCAGCCGCCATGCTGTGAGGAAGCCCAAGCAGGCTGCACCTGGAGAGAACATGAACCCCTTGACCCATCCCAACGGGTCAGCCAGCACCAACCCATCAAGAGGTGAGGAGCTCCGACCCTGGTCCAGCCTCCTCTACTGATGCCACATGGAGCAGAGATGAATTGTTGCCCCCCGAGCCCAGCCCATATCAAGCAAAATTACTACGTTGTTTTAAGCCACTTGGTTTGGGGTGATTTTGTATGCAGGAACTCTACAGACACAACGCCAGAGAGACCTCCCCACCACACAACCTGACTGCTCACCAAACCACCACAAACACTTTGCAACTTTTTAAAAATAATGAAAGCTCGTTAGCTGAATTGTTACTACATCTCAGGCACCATGCCAAGTATTTTATATGTGGTTCCTTATTTCATCCTCCCAACAACCCCGTGATGTGGGAAGTTTTCTTTTTCAGCTGCACCCGTGGCATATGGAAGTTCCCAGGTCAGGGATCAAATCCCAGCTGCAGCTGCAACCTACGCCACAGCTGCAGCCACACTGGATCCTTAACCCACTGTGCCACAGCAGGAACTCCTGCTCAGAGCAGTTCTGTAATTTGCCCAAGGGCACACAGCTAGTGAATGGGAAGGGCAGGACTTAAACCCAGGACCGCTGAAATGACTCCAGAGGCTTTCTGCTTGTGGCTGCCTCCACAGTCTCCCAGCACAGGCAGAAACACGCAAGAGATGCTCTGAGATGGTCCTGATTTCATACCATTGCCTGTTTTCAATAAAGGCGATTGTGCAAATGTAGCTGTACCTTGGTCTAATTTTCACACTTAAGCTATTTTTCCATAAATCACCATCAAATACTATTGCAGTTCCTGGAGGCAGCCTGCATTTGAATCCTGGCTGTGCCCCTCACAAGCTGTTCGACAGTAACCTCCCTGTGCTTCAGTTTCCCCATCTGTAAAATGGAAGATTAGAGTGGTGCCCACACAAAGGATGGTGGGAAAATGAAATGAATTGGTAATAACATGCAAAGCCCTTAAAACTTCCAGGTCAGCAATTTGCTCAACAAGTGCTAGATATTGTTTCAGTTTCCTCCCCAGGGGAAATGGCTTCAGCACAGAAAGGACTGGCTGGTCAAGGCCGAGACCAGTGGTAGAATCTGTTTCTCTCTTTCTGCCACTGGAAGACTGGGTCCTGGCTCTCCCCGACACACACCCACCCCCACTATGGTCTTGGGCACCTCAGACCACTCCCAGGTGGGCTGTGGGGGTCCCTTCCAGTGTCCCAGGCCTCTTGGCAGAGAGGTGAGTGAGAAAGTTCTAGAGAACTACAAACTGTGGAAATAGCACAGCTGCAGAAGTGAGGCTCCCTGGTCTCCTGGCCTCCCGGCCTCCTGAGTGGAGGCTAAGCAACTGGAGCCTCAAGTAGATGGAAGGGCAGGTGGAGGCAGGTTCAGGGAAGATTCCAGAATATCTGAAATTCCACCACCTTTCCTTGCCCCCTGCCCCCACTCCCGTCCCTGCATAGAGATCAGGTATTGCTGGCTCTAGACCTACAGGGTGTGGCGTGTGCAGAAGTGGGAGGCCCATCCTGCCCAGGAACCATGTCCCTGCAGCTCCAGGGGGTTCCAGAAGACAAACCGGGAGGGAAGCCACTGTGAAAAGGAGCGGCCAGTGTTGCCAAAACTCGGCCTCTGTCCACCGTAGTGGAATAGAAACGCCAAGACAAGAGTTTTGGGTGAAGGAGAAAAGGGGGGCTTTATTGCTTTGCCAGGCAAAGGGGACCATGGCAGGCTCATGCCTTCAAGACTGTGCCCCTCTTTGGGAGAGATTAGGAGGTGGTTTTTTAGTTTGGGGAGTGGAAAAAAAATAAATCAGGCTGAAGATAAGGACGGGGCAGAGGCAAGCTTGCAAGCTTGCCTTGTCTTTCAAAGCTGGAGTTTGGTGACCTCAGGCCTGGTTCTGGTGGTCCTTCTTCCCAGAATGAATGCTTGGTCAAGTAGTTCTCCCTTTTGTTGGGGGTTTTAGTTCTGCAGAAGGATTCAAAGATATTGTTATGTCTATTCCTTGAGAAGCCAGGACCCTGCCCCAAGGCTGCACAGTTGTCTCTTGACGGCTCCTCCCAGGTCTCTGCATCCCCTCCCTTCCCTGATTAGCCCTTTGGAACTCAGGGAAGTTGGCGGAGGCTGTTTTATTCCCAAAAGCAAGAAGTGGGAGACCCAGAAATGCTTGTGTCCAGGAACCCCAAAGCATCCTGCCCAGTTATACCAGCACACAGGGGCGTCCGGCTCACACCCTGCCCTGAGGCCCAGGCTTCCTCCCTGTCCACAGCCGGCTCGCTGAGGGAAAAGGGAGACCCCCAGAAGGAGCGGCCACATCCAGGGGTGGCCACAAAGAGGGAGCTCTCAAGGCCCCTGATAAGTGACAGAGCTAGGAGCTAGGGCGCAGGCAGAGGGTACGGGGCCTCAGCCAGACTGAAACTGACAGCACCAACAGCCTGAACCTAGCCAGAACCAAGAGTGGGACTCGAACCCAGCCTAAACCCAGATTGGGACTTGAACCCACGGTTTTAAATTAAATTCATTCACCTGTGTTTGGACTTACTCAGGTCCAGGTTCTTTGTGTCTCAGCACAAATAAGGAATTCAGCGAGAGACAAAGTGATAAGCAAGAAATAGATCTATTAAGATAGGACGCTTGTGACATATGCCAGCAGGCAGGCAAGGAGGCTCTGCCTCCAGGATCCAGCGGGCTACAGTTTTATCCTCCAAGGGGTGTGAGGGTTGGAAAAGCCCGCCTCTTCCTTTCTGGGAGTAGCAGCTCCTCCTTGGTACCCGGTAAGGTGTGTATTCAAATCAGCAGAAGGGTGGTCCTCAAACTCCTGGCTCTGGTGTGAATCTGAATGCAGGCCCCATCCCCTACCCAATGACCTGAGGCAGTTTTCATACTGCCTCTTGTCAAGCAAGCCCGCCTAGTGCTGATGGCTTTTTTGAGCAATTTATTAACTTACAGTCCTCTCCCAAAGTCCCCTAAGTCTTCCTCTTTATCTATGGTCCCTTATGGGGACTTCTACAACTGCCATCCCTATCAAGACCAGGGTTCAAATCCCTCCTCTGCCTCTCACAGGGTGTGTGACCTTGGGCAAGTCACTCAGCCTCTCCAAGCCTCAGTTTCCACCTCTGTGAAATGGGAAGATAAGAGTCAATCAAGATGACTCAGCATGTAGCAAGTGCTTTATTGTTATTGCTGCTGCTGCTGCTGCTGCTATTGTTGGCCTAGTGAGTCTAAAAAGGATGCGGGCTTGTCCCTCGATGGAAATTTCTCTCTCCCAGCCCAGGGATTCCAGCGACTCCAGCGACACACAGAACACTTCCCCCAGGATTTCCACCTCGGGGATGGGAAGGGCGGGGTTGCAGAAGAGGCCAGCTCCAGACAAGAGTCAAAGGCCAGGAGTCCCCCTTGTGGCTCAGCAGGTTAAGAACCCAACACAGCGTCTGTGAAGATGTGGGTTCGATCCCTGGCCTTGCTCAGTGGGCTAAGGATCCTCAGTGACCTGCGGCAAAGGTCGAAAATGTGGCTTGGATCCAGTGTTGCTGTGCCTGTGGTGTAGACCAGCAGCTGCAGCTCCCATGTCCCCCAAGCCCAGGAACTTCCACATGCAAGTATGGCCACAAAAAAAAAAAAAGTCAAAGTCCAGAGGCTCCTGGAGAGGTCATTCAGGCAGGAACTAAGGACACAAGTTTGGACATCTTCAAAGAGTTGAAATAACCTTTTCTTCTGGGAAGTTGGGAGGCCCTTGGCCCCCACCCCCACCCCCCACCCCCAGTGCCACATGGTGCACTTCCACCACAGTCCCTTCCAGCCACATGGCTCTCTGATAAGAGCCCTCCAGCAAAACCCCGGCTGTGGCTGCAGGGAAAGGCTGGGAGTTGGGGCTGAGGGGAGCAGCCGGACCTCTGCCCCAGCTTCTCCTTTGAGAGGAGGAGCTTTCTGGCCTCCCCTTTCCCCAGAACACCTGGAGGTTGCTGGGGAAGGAGGAAGAGCCAGCGGGCGGAGTTGGGAGCTCTCATTGTAGGTCTGTCTCCACCTGCTGAAGGTGACATGGTTACAGTGGCGGTGCTGCACCTGCCCCCACCTCAACGTGGGAAACTCGTGAGGCTAAAATCACATGATGGGGGGGAGGGCTTTCTGGGTTGGAGGCGTCTGCACTCAGGCAGGGTGCCGTTGAAGTGCCTTCTGTGATTTTAGATAGTCGTTCTGTGAAGGCACGAAGTTGTTAGCAACGTTATCATTAAGGTATTTTGTGTCACTGAACTGAACTCGCATGTCCCCCCCCCCCCAGGCCGCCGCCGCCCGCCCCCGCCCGCCCCCAATAGGAAGCGATTCCGGAGCAAACACTTGGGGACTAAGGGTCCTGCCTGAAGGACGATAGGACTTCCCTTTTCTCTTTCCCCTAAAAGAGGCTCTTGGCCTCTCTCCTCAGTGGCTCCTCTTAAACCTAGAAATGAAGGGAAAGGAAAAAAACATTTCAGCCAGTGAACTTTCAAGGCTCCGTCTCCAGGATTCTCAAGGGAATTTATCACCCATGTGTAGAGGAGAGACGAAGACTGACCAAAAGGCGCACCAAAGCTACAGTGAGGGACCACCTCACAGCAGTCAGAATGGCCACCATCCAAGAGCCTACAAAAAAAAACCACTGGAGAGGGTGTGGGGAAAAGGAAACCCTCTTACACTGTTGGTAGGATGTAAATTGGTGCAGCCACTATGGAGAACAGTATGGAGGTTCCTTAAAAAATGGAAAGAATTACCATTCGACCCAGCAATCCCATTCCTAGGCGTATATCCAGACAAAACTCCAATTCAGAAAAGTTACACGCACCCCAGGGTTCACAGCAGCACTGTTTAGAATAGCTGAGACATGCAAGCAACTTAACTGTCCATCGATAGGTGAGTGGATGAAGAGGTGGTAGATATATATATACATGCAATGGCATTCTACTCAGCCATAAAAAAAGAAGGAAATGATGCCATCTGCAGCAACGTGGATGGGACTAGAGGCTCTCATCCTGAGTGAAGTCAGTCAGAACAAGAAAGACAAATATCATGTGATACCCCTCATATGTGCAATCTAAAAATATAATACAAAAGAACTTGCAAAACTGAAACCGACTCAAAGACATAGAAGACGGACTTACGGTTACCAAAGGAGGAAGGAAGAGGGATAAAAGATTTTTTTTTTTTTAAGGCCACGTCTGTGGCATATGGGAATTCTGAAAGGCCAGTAGAAGGACAATCCCCCTTGTCCGGACTCGGAAGAGGCGACACCCTAAATCACTCACGAGAAGCGGTCTTGATGCAAACAGCAAGAGGATTTTTATTCCAAGCGCGCTGGGGCCCACAGTCGTACGCCACGCAGGGGTAGAGGACTGCGGCGGCAAGTGCGGAATCGGGACAGCTTTTATGAGGTTCACAACAAAGCCCGCGCTTCGCAAACCAATCATTTTAAAACATCGAGAGCCTGCGCTCCGTGGACCAATCATTTTAAAACATCGAGAGCCCGCGCTCCGTGGACCAATCATTTTTTCTACAGTTCCGGAGGTCCGCATTTGCGCGGGCTCCTGGGCAGAGTGACAGATTGCAGTTGAGATAGGTCACTAGGGCTTTTAATGTGTAATCAATTTTTCTATGGTGCCAGTCAGTTTTACAGAATCCAGATAAGTGATTAGTCAACTCATTTCCTGTTATCTTACTTAGGCCAGGATAGCAGGCCCTGGAACAGCGAGAAGTGTGACCTTCTACCTATTTACTGGCAGCGAGCAGGGTCTGGAATTCGGGGCATCTAGGGCTTTTTTTTTTTTAGGAAGCTGGAGTTAGGGCTCTTTACTACCTTCTTGGGGTCTTGGAGGGTTAGGCTGCATTTTCATCCTTTCAATTCCCAGGCCAGGGGTCGAATCCAAGTTGCAGCTGCAGCCTACACCACAGCCACAACAACACTGGATCCAAGGGGCATCTGTGACCTCCACCACAGCCATGGCAACTCTGGATCCTTAAGCCCACTGAGCAAGGCCAGGGATCAAACTGGCATCCTCACAGAAACCCTCTAGGGTCCCTAACCTGCTGAGCCACAACGGGAACTCAAAGAAGTTTTTTAAATTAAAGAAATTTTTAAGATTTAAAAAAGAGAAGACTTCGACCTACTCTCATTCGCCCTCAAATGCACCTGCTCTGAGGAGCCATTAGCCTCCAGCACAGGGACATCTGTGTTCCCATCTCAGAGACTTTGCAGATGCTGTTCCTTCTGCCTTCATGCTCTTCCCCAAGATACTCACACAGCATACCCCTCATTCACTCGGGCTTCTATTCACTTGTCCTCTCCTTAAAGAGACCTCTGCAATCACCCTCCTAAAGAACATTTCCCAGTGCCCTTTTTCTCCTTATCTTGCTTAATCTTTCTTCCTAGTTCTTCTCACTTTTCCTCATCACACTATAAATTCATTGGTTTGGTTATGACCCGTGTCACCCATTGAAGTCTAAGTTCCCAGAGGGCAAGAATATGTCACCCATGTCTGTATTTCCAACACCCGGAACAGAGCCCGCCACAGAGTAAGAGCTAAGCACATATTTTGCAATGAATAGGCAAAATGGATATTCATGCTTTGATTCACTCCTCAGCAATTGTCGGCCCCAACGCACTGGAGCTGTAGCAAAAATAAGACCCAGCTCTGCCCTCAGGGAGTTCTCACTCCAATAGACAAAACAGAGACATTAGCTGCAAAGGATGAGCACAAAGCCAGGAGGCTGGACTCACATTTATCAACTAATAGCCCTCTCTCCAGCCCTGACATCTCTCTGGTGCTCCAGGCTCATACTTCCAGCTGCATACTTGCAATTGTCACGAGGATGGGAATTCAAAACAGAAATTTGTTTCCCTCTCCACCTGCTCCTCCCCCTCATTCCCCACCTCATCTGCTCAGAACAATGGTCCAGGCATGGTTTCACCTTCCTCTCTCTGTCCTACGCCCCTTATCCAACTGGCAAGTCCTGTGGGCCCTGTTATTCAAAATCCATCCCACTTTTGCTTCCTCACCCAGCTCCCCCACCTGCCCCACAGCCAGAGGGATCCGTTTAAAACATACATCGGGAATCTTCCGGGGGCTCAGCGTGTTAAGGATCAGGCATTGTCACGCTATGGCTCGGGTTGTTGCTATGGTGCAGGTTCCATCCCTGGCTCTGAAACGTCTACCTAAAAAAAAAAACCCCACATAAATCTACCTAAAAGCCTACAGTGGCTCCCACTGCTCCTAACAAAAATTGCATCTCCTTGCCTACTGATTTCTCTGACCTCATCCCACTCGTCCCAGGTGACCCACGCCCTCCACCTGCACTGGTTCCCCTCTTGCTTCCCAAATGCTCCAGCCTCACTGCTTCTGCCTCAGGGCCTTTGCACTTGCTATTTCCCTTGCCCAGAAAACTCTTCCTCCATATCCTTGCAACATCAGTGGTCTCATCGTTCAGCTCTCAGGCCGAAGGTCCTTTTCTCAGAGAGGCCACCCCTGACCACCAGACCCAGACCCCGCGACTCCTAGTCACTTCGAACTCAGTCCCTGGCTGGCTCCCCTGTGTCACACAGAACACCGCTGATACTCTGTGCATGTCTGCCGTGCTCTGGGGAGGGGAAGCTCAAGGCAGGGAAACCTGGTGGCGGGGAGCCTGTAGAAGGAAGATAGTGTTGTTTACTTTGGCTGAGTTCGAGGGGCCCAGGGTTGTCCAGGAGGGGATATCCGTGGGGCAGGAGGACCCGGAAATCCGTGGGTTTGGGGCTCCGGGAAGTGTCCAGAGTTAGAGATGAGAATCAGGATAAGCTCCCTGAGAAGGGGGTGAAGAGTTAGGAGGGGTGATAGAGGGACACAAGAGGTAATTGGGAGCCATAGCAGGTTCTGGGCAAGAGGTAGGTGTGGGACTTGAAGGCTTCTCCAAGAAAATAAAACTCAAAAAGGCTCCAGACAAGATAAGAATTGCCAGACCCTTAGCAGCCCACCTGTCTCACTGTGATTGTTACAATGTTCCTAAGGACACCCCGCCCCCAGCAACTTGACCTACTCCTTCCAGCCCCCCACTAGGAAAGGTATGTGGCTCCCTCCTCACCCTGGCCCTATAGGGGCAACATATGCCCCCAACCAACCAGCAAGTGTATCTGGAGACCCCATCCTTCCCCAACCAACCAGCAAGTGTATCCGAAGACCCCACTCTTCCCCAACCCATCAGCAGGCCAGCAGGTGTATGGCAAGACCACTCCTTGTACTCCTTGGTCTCTGGGCTATAAGAACAGACAGGACCATGCACCCAGGATCATCAGCAAGTCAGCCCACTGTGTTAACGGTGTCTCTTGCCTCAATAAACATGTCTTTTCTACACCTTGGTTTAAATCCAGAAAATTCTTTTTCCACCCACGTGCAGAGACCACCACAGTAGGAAGACTTGGAGAGAAAGGATCCATCAGCTAAGCCAGGTGGGAAACGTGCCTTGATGGTCCTTACAGAGGAGTGGGAGGAAGCCACGTGACACGACTCCCCTCAGGGGTCACCCAGAAAGCCATCCTCGTCTCCCCCAAATGTCATCAGGACCACAGCTGGGGCCCAACCCACGCTAGCCTCTTCACTCTGCTCCACGGGGACGGCCCCACTGGCACTGGGACACGGATTCTGCTGCCCCTTGGCTCTTGCAGGGACCCTGCCCATTGATAACGCTGAGTGGAATCAATAGGGCAGGGCGCCTCGGGCAGAGGAATGTCTCAGCCGTGTTGCTGCCCTGGTCTGCAGAATAAATTGCTCATTAACCCGGCCGGCCTCTCCTGGAGCCTCCCCACTTGGCCTCAACCCACAGGGTTCTGGCCCCTGACCTCTCTCTATCCCTGGCTCCCTGCTGGTGAGAGCTAAACTGGGAGTACGCAGCGGGGGTGGGGGGGTGTTGAGGGCCAGGCACCTGGGCCTCAGGAGGCTGACACGCATGCACAAAGCAGAGCCAAGGGGAGGGCTATTGGCGCACCCCCGGGTGGTCAGGCCCAGTTCCTGGAGCCAGGAGGTCTGGGGAGGGAAGGCAGCTGCAACATGGGTCCCAGCAAGAGGGTCACTTCCCAGGGAACTGTTGGCCAAAACGTCAGCAAGGGCACTGTCCCCTAATGATGAGGGGCTCGGACTCCTGATCCTCCTTCAAACCCCTGCTCTGCGACTTGCCAGCTGTGCAGCCTTTAGCCAGTGTCCTGAGCCTCAGCTTCTCCATCTATAAAGTGGGCATAATCAACAGAGAAACTGACAACACTCAGGGCTTTTTTTTAATTTTCTATGGCATTTTTTTAAGACTCAATTACATTTATAGTTGCTGACCACACTTATGGCTTAAACCTAGCCAGAGCCCAGCTTGGGACCTGAACCCAGCTTTTATTTTTACTTTCCTTATTTACTTATTTTTATTTCATCTTTTTAGGGCCACACCAGTGGCATATGGAGGCTCGCAGGCTAGGGGTTGAATCAGAGCTGTAGCTGCTGGCCTACGCCAGAGCCACAGCAACACCAGATCCGAGCCCCGTCTGCGACCTACACCACAGCTCACGGCATTGCCAGATCCTTCACCCACTGAACGAAGCCAGAGATTGAACCTGCATCCTCATGGATGCTAGTCAGGTTTGCTTCCCCTGAGCCATAATGAGAACTCCATACCCACAGTTTTTAAATTAGAATCACTCACCTGGTGTCTGGACTCACTGAGGTTCAGGTTCTTTGTGCCTCAGTGCAGAAGGAATTCAGCAAAAGACAAATTGACAGGTGGGAAACAGATTTATTAAGCTAGGACGCTTGTGAGAGATGCCAGTGGGCAGGCAAGGAGGCTCTGCCCCCAGGAGCAGGTGGGCTGCAGTTTTATCAGCCAAAGGGAGTGGGGGTGGGAAAAGACTGCCTCTTCCTCTTTCTTAGAGTAGTAGCGCCTCCTTGGCATCTGGCAAGAGAGTGTTTGACCCCATAAGGTCAAACTAGGACGGTCCTGGTGCTTATTCAAATCAGCAGAAGGGCGGTCCTTAAACTCCAGCCCCAGGTCTGAACCTGAATGCAGCCTCACCCCATCCCCTACCCAATAACCTGAGGCTTATCTTGTGCCTCCATGAGGCAGGCAGGCCTCGTCCTGCTGGGTCTCCTGAGCCGTTCTTAGCTTGTAGTGGTCTCCCAAAGTGCCTTAGGTTTCCCTCTGTTGACTTAAAAGAATGCACAACATGAAAGTTGAGAGTGAAGTTTTATTCGGGGTGAAATTAGGACTTAAGCCCAGGAGACAGCATCTCAGGGAGCCCTGAGCACCCCAAGGAAGCGAGGGGGGAGCTAGGATATGTGAGTTTTGCAACAAAGGGAAGATAGCAGGAACGTAAGATTTGCAGATAACCAGATTTACAGAGGAAGCTGGGCTTACTGGGATCACTCCTTTGATACGCTCCTCAGCCGGTGGGGGGGGGGCAGACTTCTTTGTTTCTGTCCTGAGTCCCCTCAGGGCTCACTGGCCCACCCTTGGGAGGGGTGGTTGTCACAGAGGACTGTGCCATCTTTCCTTGGGAGGGGTGGTTGTCACAGAGGACTGTGCCATCTTTCCTTTGGTCCACGAACCACAGCCCAGGAGGCAGTATTTTAGAGAGCTCGGAAATACTACCCCCAAAAGGGAAGGGGGGAATATCAAGATACCAGTTATAGGAGTTCCCTTCATGACTCAGCGGTTAACAAACCTGACTAGGAACCATGAGGTTTCAGGTTCGATCCCTGGCCTCCCTCAGTGGGTTAAGGATCTGACGTTGCCATGAACTGTGGTGTAGGTCGCTGATGCGACTTGGATCCCATGTTGCTGTGGCTGTGGTATATAGGTCGGCAGCTGTAGCTCTGATTGGACCCCTAGCCTGGAAACTTCCATATGCCTATGCCGGGGGTGAGCCCTAAAATGCCATGGGTGTGGCCCTAAAAAAAAATATATATATATATATATATATATATACACACACACACACACACATATATATGTCATAAAGGTGAAAGGGGAGGTGCCTGCAGCCATGCACACATTTTGCAGAAATTTGCTGCTGGTCTCATGAAGGTGACTGCTGGTCACAGACATCAGTTATCATTGAAGGATTTTAGTGTTTTTCTAGAAATGAGGAGATGCGAGAACTGAGCTCATAAAATCCTCTTCTAAAAATATCTATCTGAAGACCTGTTCTTGCAAGTTTTCCAGAGCACGGAGCACCTCCCTTCTGGTCTCTACCCTGAGCTCTGCTGCGGGTCGGCAGCTGCAGTGGCTCATGCTTTACTCCATGCAAACACCTGCTGATGGCAGGTGCCAAACTTCAGTTCCCACCTCGCTATCTTATGGTCCCTTACTGGGACTTCTACAGCTACCTGTGGAACTGTCCTATTCCATCCCTACCCACAGTACCTACTCCTAGAGGGCTGTGGTGAGGATTAAATAAGAGGATACAGGTAACGTGCTTGGTACAAGGCCTGGCACATAATAAGTGCTCGCAAAGGGAATCGATCCATCATCCTTTTTGGAATGAGGTCGAGATGGAGAAAAGAAGGCCACATGGCTCCCCAGTGCATAATCCCCAGTTTCATTTCCTCCCAGATTGTTTGCCTTGGGGAAGCCTGTGTTCAGTGTTATTCAGAATGTTTTCTAGAACTGGCTGGCCAGAGGCTGGAGACACTGCTGCTCGCTGCACGCAGGCCCACCCCAGAAAAACCATGCCCAAGTGCCCTACCCCCAGCCCCAGAAGGCTCACACCTCCCCCCCCCCGCCCCCGCCACAACCCCTCCACCAGGGATCCAGGACCTCACTCAAGCAAAGACCCCGATCAGGAGGCTCCTGGCAGCTTTCAAGGATGCTGGACCCTTCAGGATCTCTGCTCCGAGAGGGAGGAGAACGAGGGTGGGAGGGATGACAGGAAGGAGCCAGAGCTGGTTCAGTTATCAGCAGCAGCAGCAGCACGCTCCATCTCTAGCCTGGGTCCCCCGGCGTCTCCCTAGACCCCTGGAATTTATAGGTCCTGGCAGCACGCTGGTCCCGCCCTCTCCAGGCTCTGAAAGAACTGGATTCCTGCTCCTTCCTCTCTCCAGAGGAAGTGGTCTTTATGCGACAGCTTGTAGATTTAATGACATCTTTCCTGGGTTGGCAGGAGGGGTGCCTCCTCTAGAGCAGGTGGCTGCCCAGCTGCAGCTGCCACTCCACAGGGTGGGCAGAGCCCATTTCTGTTCCATTTTATAGATTCAAAACCTGAGAATCAGAGAGGTTGAGTGCTTTGCCCAAG
Source organism: Sus scrofa (assembly GCF_054392235.1). Lineage (NCBI taxonomy): Eukaryota > Metazoa > Chordata > Mammalia > Artiodactyla > Suidae > Sus > Sus scrofa. Next base: position 76,239,874 of record NC_139388.1, read on the forward strand.
GTCACACATCTGTTCTACCAGGACACAGGGTAGGAAGCCCAGGTTTCTGACTCCAAGTCCGGCGCACTCTCAGGGGTGGGGGAAGGGATGGAGAAAGAGCCTCTTGGCGGGGAATGATAGGAGGTCACAGGTTCCTGGCGACCTAAGGCCCTGGGTACTTTGATCCCCAGAAGAGCTGAGTCCCTGCAGGAAGTCTCTGCAGTGGAGGAAGTGGAGACACATGTGGGGGGGCGGGGAGGGGGATCAGAGGAGAGATGGCCTTGTTTCCCTCCAATCTCTCCATGTGACCTTGGGTGGATCCCTTTCCTTCTCTGAGCCTCATTCTTTCCAGCTGTAAAGTGGGGAGATTTCACCAACAGACCTCTTCTTGCTCTCACACGTCAAAGGAATGATCTGATACCGCTCGGGAGTCAAAAGAAGGAAGGATAGCCACGTCTCACTCAAGGTCACACAGTTATTTGTGACAGACCCAGACTAAGATCTGGTGCTGGACCAGATATGGGCCACCAGTCTAGTCCCAGGCATCCTTCCACGGGCCAGTTGTAAGACACCGGGTCAGACCCAACCCTCCAGGCTTCTCCCAAGACTCCCTTCTGTTGCCAAAACTCAGCCTCTGTCCACTATAGCTGAATAGAAATGTGGAGACAAGAGTTGGGGGTGAAGGAGGAAAAGAGAGCTTTATTGCTTTGCCAGACAAAGGAGCCACAGCAGGCTTATGCCTTCAAGACTGTGCCCCCTTGGGAGAGATTAGGAGGTGGTTTTATAGTTTGGGGAGTGGAAAATAGGTCCCCAGATAAGGATTGGGGTAGAAGCAAGCCTGCCTTGTCTTCAAAGCTGGTGTTTGGTGGCCACAGCACTTGTTCTGGTGCTCCTCCTTCCTGGAGTTAAGAAGCCTTCATCAAGAAGTTCTTCCATTTACTGGGGGGTTTAGTCCTGCAGAAAGGCTCAAAGATGTTGTTTTTTTGGTTTTTGTTTTAGGGTTTTTTTGGTTTTGTTTTTATTTGTTTTTGTTCTTTTTGTTTGTTTTGTTTTGTTTTGTTGTTTTTTGGGCCACACTCGTGGCATATGGGTTCTTGTTCCCAGGCCTAGGGGTCAATCCTGCCACTGCTGGTCTACACCACAGCCCCAGCAATGCCAGGTCTAAGCCATGTCTGGGACCTACACCACCGTTTACAGCAATGCTGGATCCTTAACCCAGTGGGGGAGGTCAGGGCTCGAACCCACATCCTTATGGATACTAGAGAGGTTTATTATTACTGAGCCACAATGGGAACTCTTCAAAGATGTTGTTATGTATATTCCTTGAGGAGCATCCAGGACCCCGACTCAAGGCTGCACCATTGCCTCCTGACTGCCCCTCCCTGATCTCTACATCCCCTCCCTTCCCTGATGAGCCACTGCTCTTTGGAACTCTGGAGAGCTCTTGTAGGCTGAAGTTTATTCCCTAAAAGCAAGAAATGGAGACACAGAAAGGTTTATGTGCCCAGAGCCCACAGGGCACTGGCTCTGTTACACTTCTCCCCATCGAGCCTGTGGCTTGAATCCCAGCATTGCCCCAGCTGTGGGCTTACAGCTCTGTTTCCAGACCCCCAGAAAAGAGGGAGCTTTTCTTAACAGGGAGGTAGCAGTCAGCCCTGCCGAGGGCATTGGCAGTAGAAACAGAGGGACAGGAGGGCCTCCCAACGGGTCCTTCCTTCCGATCCCCTCTAGAAGCCCTTCCTCCTCATGGGGAGGAGTTCCTGGCAGTGAAGGTGCCAGAAAGGCACGGCTGGCTGAGATTTCACATAGGCCAAGGTCAAACCCCAGACCTGGGACAAGCCCCCCAAAGAGGACTCCTCACACCCTCCTGATAGGTTCCCAGGAGGATGGAGTCGGACCCCACCCCCGCAATGTGCCTGTTCACCTTGGAGACCTCCTGCGGACATGGGTTCAGCCCAGTGCAAGACCTACACCCTCTTCTGGCATTGGAGGCTCAACATGGGCAGCAAGAAACACGGCCTTTGGAAAATGACTGCCTGCACCGATTAACCACCTACAAGGATGAACTGCCCTTGGTCCTGGGACTCAACCCCCCACCCATCCCTTGACCTTCCCCTCCTCCTTCTTCATTGTTCCTGCTACAGCCTCTTGCCATGAACTCCAGCCACAGATCCCACCGTAGATCTGATAGGGCTGGAGGAGGATAGTTACACAGGTAGTGGCAGAAGTCCCAGGAAGGGACCACAGATAGAGAGGAAGCCTGGGGGACTGTGGGAGACCACTGCAAGCTCAGAACTGCTCAGGAGAGCCAGCAGAACGAGGCAGGCTGGCTTGACTCGTGGAGGTGCGAGATAAGCCTCAGGTCTTTGGGTCAGGGATGGGGTGAGGCTGCATTCAGGTTCAGACCTGGGGCCGAAGTTTAAGGACCGCCCTTCTGCTGATTTGAATAAGCACCAGGACAGTCCTAGTCTAACCTTATAGGGTCAAATACTCTCTTACCGGATGCCAAGGAGGAGCCACTACTTGAAGAAAGAGAAAGAGGTGGTCTTCCCCGCCCCCGACTCCCCTTGGCTGATAAAACTGCAGCCCACCTGCTCCTGGGGGCTGAGCCTCCTTGCCTGCCCGCTGGCATCTCTCTCAAGCAACCTAGCTTAATAAATCTATTTCTTGCCTATCACTTTGTCCCTCGCTGAATTCATTCTGGGCGGAGGCATAAAGAATCTGAACCTCAGTGAGTCCAGACAACCGGGTGAGTGATTCTAGTTTAAAAGCTGGGCTCAAGTCCCAAGCTGGGTTTAGGCCGGGTTCGAGTCCCAGCAGGTGGGTTCAAGTCCCATTCTGAGTTCGGGAGAGGTTCAGGCCGTGAGTGCCGTCAGCTTTTGCGGCTGGTACCATCCTGAGCTCAGCCCGTCCCTCTCTGATGCTTTCAAACATCTCTCTGGCTTTACCAAGGTGGCCTTGCATGTTCCTCTCTCGGCAAACTTAACACCGGCTTTCTAACATCAGAGCCAAGGGCCTAACAGCTCATATGAAATCTTATCACAGTTTTATACGAAGAAGAGGGGGCATGTGTCTGTGTATCACGGAACCACGTTGCGGTACACCTGACACTGACATTGTAAATCAAGCAGACTCCCATATAAAGTAAAAATGAAATGGAAATTAAATAAATAAATATAAGCATTTTGTCACACTTTTTTAAAGGCTTTTCATCATTCTGCTCTGGGAATGGTTTGGCTCCCAGGCCAGGATTAAATTGGCGCTGGGCTCTGCCTTCCCATCCACCCTTTCTTCAGCCGGGATCTCTTCCTGAGTGAGAAAACGGAGCTGACAAATGGCTTTGGCGTGGAATGACACTTTTATGAATACTGAATGCGATAATTAATGCCGTTGACCTAATGTAACATTTTGTAGGCATTTAACATTTATTAATTTCGATTGCGCAGTTTTCTTTTCCCGTTTTATAGCCAATAAATATTTGAAGGGCTCAGATATTTCTGTAGGATCCTTCAAACCTCGCAGGCCCAAAGAGCTCAGGTGGCTTTGAGAAAGGGACTGAACCTCTCTGGGGGGTCAGTTCCCCCGTCCTGCTCTCCAGGGACCATGCCCTCCCACGCTGAATGCCGCAGTGCTGACCCGCCCCCAGGATCAGCAGCTTAGAACCATGCTTAAAGCCAGGCCCCACCAGGGCTGCGGGGCCCCACGATGCAGAAGTTCAGAATCACACAGAGACAGAGACAAAGCCCTCCCTCTCACCCATGAAGAGCAAAGCCATAAAAAATGTTGTTTTGCTAGGCAGTTGAATTTCATTTGTGTGGTTTGGAGTGTATTTTCTAGTTAATGAACTTGCCACATTTATGACCTCCCTTTTTCAAGTGAATGGAGAGAAAAGGGGAAAAGGCTGCAATATTTCCCCCTGTACAGCCCGCCAGCTGACGGCTGCAGGTCTGGGCAGAGCAGGGCTGCACAGCATGGACCTAACGGCCTGGTCAAAGGCTTCTCCTGAGCGAAGAGCTGGTGCCTGCAGTATAAGGGATCTGGGCTAGACCTCAGGGAGGGGTCCCTGGTACAGGGAAGCCCCTCCCACTGCCCAACCCCCGCCTGCAGGGAGCTTTCCTGGTAAAGCTGCCTGGGTCCTGCCTCCTCTGCCTGGCAGGCTGGGACAATGCCAGTTGACCAATGTTCTCTACTCAAGTTAAGCAGTTTGGAGAAAAGGCCCAAAAGAGACTGGGACATGCCCAGGGGAGGAGGAGTAGAAGGGACGCCCTGGGGAGTTCCCGTGCGGCTCAGCAGGTTAAGAACCCAAGTAGTATCCATGAGGATGCAGTTTGATCCCGGGCCTTGCTCAGTGGGTTAAGGATCCGGCGTTGCTGTGGCTGTGGTGTAGGCTGGCAGCTGGACCTCCAGTTGGACCCCTAGCCTGGAAACTTCCTTATGCTGCAGGTACAGCCCGAAAAAGAAAAAAAAAAGGCTCCCTTGGCAGACATGTCCCTCATGAGGGGCACTGTGATCGGGTCCTGAGTGACCCATGCCAGATGGGACAGTGGCCTCAGCTACACACACACACACACACACACACACACACACACACACACTCCCTCTCCTTCTCCCAGCACCATTCCAAGGAAGAGCCTGAGGCCCCTGCCTCTGAGGAAGACCTTAGCTACCCTCTTCCGTCGCCCCAGCAGGGGACATCCGCACCCACACTGGTTGTGAACTGCAAGGGCAACAACGGGAGGTGACTTTGCAAGGCTGCCGAGGGGGGTGGCTTCGCACACATCGAAACTGGAGAGATCCTGCAGCAAGTTCTCCTCCATCGTCCCCACGCCCTTCTCCCCTTGCCCACAGCCCTGCCTATACGACACGTTAAGTGAACCATGTCTTCCTCCGTCCTCTCACCCACGTTTACTCACACCGACTGGGTGGAAGCCCCCCGGAGGCCCCAGCAGACCACAACTCCTGTGCCCTTGGCACTCTCAAGCCTACTGGAGAGACAGAGAAGTCCCCCGATCGCCCCGAGGGACCCAAAGCTCTGATAGAGGAAACACCAGGCCACCAGGTTTCGCGATGGGGCTCCTCCCTAGGACTGGGGAGGGAGCGATCAGGAAGACTCCCTGGCAGAGGGGCCAGCCCAGCTGGGCAGGAAGGAGGGATTCCGAGTGGAGGCTAGAACGAAGGATGAGCTACATCTTTCAGAGCCCAGGGCGGACGGAGGCTGTCCCTGATGTGGGGGGCGGGGGGCAGCCAGACCCCTGAGGCCCGCCTTCAGCTGCAGCACCCACGCCCACGTGGTCTCTGGATAAGGAGGGGAGCCGATGGAGCGAGTCTAAGCCCCCGATTTCAGGCTGCTGGAGCCTCAAATCCTCCACTTTCCACAGCAGCAGAAGAAATGAGAAACCGGCCCTCCCAGGGGATTTGCATTTTAAGAGGGATCAGAGCTCCAGGAAAGGAAAGACCCCCACACACACACCCCCAACACCCCACCTCCCAGCGTGTCAGCTCCTCTCCCCATTCTCCACCCCAGGAGACTTTGCCTCGAGCCTGTCTCTCTCCTTTACCTGGTCTGGTCTCCAGACCAGCTCCAGGGCATCCATCTTGTGGGGTGATCACCATGGTAACCCCCACCCTGGCTCCTGCCCCCAAACTGGTCTTACAGGTTACCCCCAGCCTGGGCTGAGCCGGCTCTGAGCTCGGTGACCCCGCAAAGCTTTGAGGGCAACGGCAGACCCGAGGCCTTCCAGGGCCCAGCTCTTCCATTTGAGGGTGGGGGTCGGAAGAGAAGGAATAATGGGTTAACACATCCTCCAACCTGGTAAGACTTTCAATTTGTAACAGGCAAGTCTAGAAAAAATGCTGGATGGGATTTGCTGCATCTCGGCAGCACCAGGACACAGGTTCGATCCCCAGCCTGGCGCAGTGGGTTAAAGGATCCGGCCTTGGTGCAGCTGTGGTGTAGGTCACAGCTGTGGCTCAGATCTGATCCCTGCCCTGGGAACTCCATATGCCTCAGGGCAGCCAAAAAAGAAGAAGAAAACAGAACCACTGCCTTAACCCCAGGGACAGGAGAAGGAGGCCAAGTGGAGAAAATGGAGGCCAGGAAAGCTGGGGGAACCCACCAAAGTCACAGAACTAGTAGGTGTCCTGGCCTGAATCCAAATCCATCTGGTTCAAGAGTTTGTGCGGCCAGCCTCAAGGCCATCAGGCCACCCAAACCACAAAACCTGGCCTGGACTGAGCAGGTGGAGAGGCAAGCAAACGTGACCAGGGGGTGCTGTGGGGAGCTGGCAAACACACGCCCCACCTACACAGGTGGCGACAGTTCAGCTCCGGTTGACAGCCGCCACGTGGGAATATAGGCTGCCGCGTGGTGTGAGGTCATCTGATTTTTCCCAGAAAGCAGGAATCCAGATTTGTATATGAAATACTCTGGTTGGCACAGTTCGCTGATTAAAATACACTTAATTTGGAGTTCCCTGGTGGCTTGCTTAGCGGTTAAGGATCCAGCAGTGTCACTGCTGTGGCTAGGGTCACTGCTGTGATGAGGGTTCAATCCCTGGCCAAAACAATTACATGTAATTATATGCTGGTTAGATCAAACAAGACAGACCTACACCCAATTTGCATGAATGCAGTCAATGAATATTTCATGAGCACCTACCACTTGACAGGTAGAGTAACCGTATTATCCCAGTGTGCCCAAGACAGTCCTGGTTTTAAGACTGAAAGGGAACCTGCTCAGTCCCTCAGTCAGGTGCTAAGCTCTGGGTCTACAGGGGGAGCAGAACCAAACCCCTGCCCTTAAGAAAATACACACACCTCTCACCCTCGCAGGCAGAAGGAAAAACTGGGGGTTACGGATAGATTTAAGAGTAACATGGAGGAGTTCTCGTCATGGCTCAGTGGTTAACAAACCCGACTAGTATCCACAAGGATGTGGGTTCGATCCCTGGCCTTGCCCAGGTGGGTTAAGGATCCCTCGTTGCTATGGCTGTGATGTAGGCGGGCAGCTTCAGCTCTGATTGGACCCCTAGCCTGAGAACATCCATATGTCAAGACTTCAGCCCTAGAAAGATACACACACACACACACACACAAAAGAGTGACATGGGAATGGGGGAGATCCCTTGGGCCCATGTGATCAAGGAGGACCCCTCTGAGGAGGTGACATTTATTTAAACTGAATCCTTGATGATGGGTCAAAGATGGTTGAGAGAAGATGTGCAGTAACAGAGACACACTGGCAAAAATCTGAAAAGGTGTTTGCACAAGCTACTTGCAGTGGCTGTGTTTGTAAACAAGACTGGAAATGAGCCAGATGACAGTAAGGGGGTGGCTGAATGACACAGCCACGTGAGGGAGGGACGAAGCTTGAAGCAGAAACAAGGAGGATCTCTATACACTGCTACTCAGAGACCTATTGTTAAGGATCCCTTTTTTTTTTTTTTTTTTTTTTTTTTTTTTTTTTTTTGCTTTTTTGCTTTTTTGCTTTTTAGGGCCACACCTGCAGCATATCAAAGTTCCCAGGCTAGGAGTCTCATCGGAGCTGCAGCTGCCAGCCTACACCACAGCCACAGCAATGTGGGATCCGAGCTGCGTCTGCAACCTACACCACAGCTCACGGCAACACCAGGTCCTCAACCCACTGAGCAAAATCAGGGATTGAACCCGCGTCCTCATGGATACCAGTCAGGTTCGATACCACTGAGCCACAAGGGGAACTCCCAAGGATACATTATTGAGTGGGAAGTTAGGGTGGGTAAGATGTAGGTAATATGCTGTTTTTTAGCTAAGAAATTGTGTGCTCCACCGTGCAGCCCAGGGAACCATATCCAGTCTCTTGGGATAACGTGATGGAAGAGAGTTTGAGAAAAAGAATGTGTATATATGTATAACTGGGTCGCTGCGCTGCAGAGCAGAAAATCAACTATACTCTAATTAAAATAAAATGTGTGCTAACATTTTGCAAATTCGTAAGCCAAGAAAGGATATTGTTCAATCATTTTCTCACCTCGGATCTGCGGGTGCCCCATCAGCCCTGACGAGCCCAACGTCGACAAGCCAGAGGTTCTCTCCGCTCACCACGAGGCCACAGCCTGTGTGTAGACACATATGTTTATTGAAGAGAAATAAAGAATAGCGACCAACAATTCAACCTCCACAAAGATGACAGATTAGGACAAGGCGTCTCGACCTTGGGAATATTGGCGTTTGGGCCGGGTACCTCCTGGGAGGCTGTCCTGGGTGCCCAAGGATATTGAGCAGCACCCCTGGCCTCTACCCACAAGATGCCAGGAGCCTCTCCCCAGCTCTTATGACCAAAAATGTCTCCAGGCATTGATAAATGTCCCTGGCGGGCAAAACCGCCCCCCGTCAAGGACCCCTGGGTGAGAAGGTCACCACTACGCAGCAAAATGATTTCACGCATCTATGCCATGATCATCCGTGGCACCGAAACTCGCAAGAAGAGAGAAACCGTGTGGTTGTGAGCCTCCCGGTGAAAGTACACGGCATCGCCTTTGATGTATTCTCGCTGCAATATCTCACCTGACCCTAATCGAGCTTCTAGGTCTAACAGCCTCTTTGTAGACAAGGGACAAGGGGATGTGTTCAATGACACCACAAAAGAGGCCATCGGCAAACTCCAGGCAGCAGGAAGCTAAAATAAACACAGCTCGGAGTTCCTGTTGTGGCGCGGCGGAAACGAAACCATGAGGTTGCAGGTTCGATCCCTGGCCTCGCTCAGCGGGTTAAGGATCCAGCATTGCCATGAGCTGTGGTGTAGGTCGCAGATGTAGCTCAGAACCCATGTTGTTGTGTCTGTGGTGTAGGCCGGCAGCTGCAGCTCCAATTCTACCCCTAGCCTGGGAACCTCTGTGTGCCACAGGTACGGCTCTAAAAAGAAAAAAAAAAAAATTACAAGGTTCAGATAAACTATTAAACTATTTTATAAACTGTTCAGAAACTTCTAAAATACGTGTTGCTGCAGTGTAGGTTGCAGCTCTAGCTCAGATTTGATCCCTGGCCTGGGAACTTCCACATGCCAACAGTGTGGTTGTGTTTTGGAGAAGGGTCTCTTTATCTTTCGGAGATAACGCTATAGTATCTACAGAAGAAGTGATACATCTGCGTTTTGCTTCACCGTAATAGAGAGGGGGACGCAGGGAGAGCTGTACATAAACCTAGACTGGCTGGTCATGAATTAATAATTGTTGGATCTGGATGATGAATAGAAGGGAAGTTCATTATTATATTGTCTTTTCTGTTGTATCTGTTTGAAAGTTTCCATAATATAAAATAAAAACAAACCAAAGAGGATTTGGGGTGAGAAACTTCCAGGCTGAGGTTATCAGTCATATGAAGGCCCCGAGGCTATTTGAGTCTGACCAGTTCATGGAGGCCAGTGTGGCTGGAGCCTGGCGGCTGGTGGAAAGTCAGATGAGGTCAGAGACACAGGAAGGGCTTGACCATGCAGAGCTTGGGGTCAGTAGGGAAGTGTGGGGTTTACTGCACTTGCTGAAGGACCCTGTAGAGAGCTGTGGGCAGGGATGTGGTAGCATCTTATCCATGCTGCTTTCTTTTTTTTTTTTTTTGGTCTTTTTTGGGCCGCACCCACAGCATATGGAAATTCCCAGGCTAGGGGTCCAATCAAAGCTGCTGCTGCTGGCCTACACCACAGCCACAGCAACTCGGGATCCGAGCTGCGTCTGTGACCTACACCACGGCTCATGGCAACACTGGATCTTTAACCCACTGAGCGAGGCCAGGGATCGAACCTGCATCTTCATGGATACTAGTCGGGTTCCTTACCACTGAGCCACGAAGGGGACTCCTTATCCATGCTTCCAAAAGCTCCTTTTGATTATCACCATGCGGTCTGTCACATGATGGAACATTAGCCATAAACAGGAATGAAGTACGGATACACTGCAAACTGGATGAACCTTGAAAACACACCCAGTGAAAGAAACCAGACACAAAGGGCCATGGACCGTATGATCCCATTTATATGAAATATCCAGCCTAGGAAATCCATAGAGACAGAAAGCAGATCAGTGATTATCAAGGGCTGGGGGATGGGAGAATTGGGACTGAAGGCGGTTACAGGGTTACTTTCTGGGGAATGGAATGTTCTGGAATTAGTGGTGATGGTTGCACCACATGGTGACTATACTAAAAAGCACTGGATTCTATACCTTAAAATGGTGATTTTTATGTCATATGAATTATAATAATAATTTTAAAAAGATAAGATTCTTTTGGCTGGAGAGTAAGCAACAGGGAGGGACTGAGATGCAGGAAGACCAGTAGGAGGTGCTGTGGTCATGCTGGGACAGGACCCCATAGCAGGGGGAAGTTCCCACTGCTTGCACCCCAGCGGGCTGACTGGGAAGGTGGGTGAGTCCTGGTTTGAGCCTCAGGGTGTGGGTGGGAGGTGGGTCGGGGGAGGAGCAGGTTTCCATCGCACATTCTTGTTTTTGTTTTTGTTTTTTCCTTTTTAGGGCATTTTTAGGGCCTACTCGGGGCGTATGGGGTCCAATCGGAACTGTAGCCACCACCCTAAGCCACAACAACAGCGATGCAGGATCCAAACCACTTTTGTGACCTACACCACAGCTCACGGCAACACCAGATCCTTGACCCACCGAGCAAGGCCAGGGATGAACCTGCGTCCTCATGGATGCTAGTCAGATTCATTTCCACCAAGCCAAGATGGGAACTCCCCCTTCAAGTGTTTAGCCTGGACCTTTCTGTGCCCAAGCAGCTCCAGGCCAGGTACATAAAAGGGACCCAAAAGACTTGTGCAGTGCAACCAAATGAGACTGACTTGCATCTGGAGACCCAGAGACAAGCCAATGCTAGTTCAAATCTGGGGGCCTCTGCTGCGGGGTTCCCCCTTGCTCAGGGGAACATCAGTCTTTTGTTCTATTCAGGCCTTCAGCTAATTGGACGAGGCCCACCCATGCTCTGGAGGGCAATTTGCTTTACTCAAAGTCCACTGAATTAAATGTTAACCTCATCCAAAAACACCCTCCCAGAAACATCCAGAATAATGTTGGACCACATATCTGAATACTATGGCCTGGCCAAGTTGACACATAAAATAAACCATCAGAGCAGCATCTCCAGAGATACCTTGTTCAACCCTCTCATGTATGGATAAAGAGATAGAAGTCCAGAGAGGCCCAGTGATCTGTCCAAGGTCACACAGCAACGTATCAGCAGAGCTGCCTGCCTCCATCCTGACTCCCAGGCCGGTGCTCTCGACAGTCCCCCGATTCCTGCCACAGTTCCTGGGAACTTAGGGACCAGATGAGAAGCAGGAGCCCCAAGCAGGCCAGCTACACTGTCAACCCAACACACCTAAGTAACAGGCCCAGAGAAGAAACGCTGGCTGGTGTGGAATTTGCATATCATTTACATGCTGTTCCCTGAAGTTCAAAATACACAGATTGCTCACATCCCCATGGCCTCCCAGCTTCAGCTGCATCGATGGGGAAGGAGCCCAGAGAGCATTGCTTCTGCTCATTGGTCACCTTGCCCCCTTCACCTGTTTCCCAGCCCGGACCCTGGAGCCACATGGGCAACGGGTCAGGAAGTCCAGATTTCTCACCAGGTGATCCGTGCACCACTGCCCATGTGGGACTCACTTCAGGTGGTACCCAAATGGACGCTTTTTTTGGCCGTGCCCACAGCATGTGGAAGTTCCCAGGCCAGGGATCAAACCCAAGCCACAGCAGAGACAACTCCAGATCCTTAACCACAAGGCCACCAGGGAACTCCCAGAATGAACATTTTTAAATTTTAATAGTCATGTATTCATTTTTATGTTGCTTTGAATTTATGACTAGGGATGCCGGTTTCTCATTTACAGTGGTAATCTAAAGTTTCGCTTTAAACTAAATTTAAGCTTTTTTAAAGGGAGTCCAGGGAAATAAAAATAGTAAGCAAATAATAGAACAGGCAGTAGGTCAATATAGCCAAAACAGAGATGAAACGCTTGAGATTTTAGGAACACTGGACTAAGTGAAATGTCTCCTTCCACCATGTTTTTCCACCTCGACTTGGCCTGACCTTGGTGGAGATGAAGGCCAAGGGCACACAGTCCTGTGTGTTGGGAAGACACGTTCATTCTGTTTTTGGGACCCCATGGCCTATCCAGACACCATGCCCCAGGATGCCATAGGCCCAGGGAAAATGTTTCAACACCTATTCTTGGGATCCAATATCTACCAAGACACATGTCACCAGGACTCACTTCCTCTCCCACCTCTCAGAAGGAGAGTCATGTTTTCCCACCTGGACCACCCACCAACATGAAAATAAGCCATTTCTCCCTACATGAAAGCCTGCAAGGTAATTAATATCCCAGCCATTTAACTCTGTCATAATACCCTCACTGTTAATAAGATAGCTAAGAGCTTCACTTGAAATTAATAACTTACAAATGACCCAAGAGCTTCACACCTTCTTTTTTTAAAAAACAAAACACACACAGAATTTAAAGAGAAAAGCTATTTTCATTTATGAGCTGGTATCATTATTCATAACTGGAGAATTATAAGGAGTAAAAACTTTTCCCACTTAATTAGAGTCTTAGAACATCCCAGGAAAGAGGGAGAGACCACATCTTGCACAGGGATAAGGAGGTAAGAAGTACCATCAAAAGGAAGAAAACCCCTCCTGTGTAGCTGCAGGTCTGCACAGCTGGCTGAGGAGCAGGACCCAGTGTCTGCGTTAATTATAGTGAGAGAATCCGGGGCTCGCTGTCGCATCCTGGGCTGAGGCTGGCAGGGGAGGAATCTACAAAGCTGCCAGCATGTCATATCCGTGTCCTCAAGACACAAGCACCAAAGGCTAATCTTAAACTATAAGGGGAATTGGAAGGGAGAGGGCAGAGGCAGTGGGTGGAGAAGCAGAGGAGAGATTTGGAGGCTCAGGATGGGGGTGGGGTGGGGGAGGGTTGGAAGCAGGAGGGAGAAAGAGGAGGGAACTGCCCTGTCCTTCCCCCCAGACTGAGGACCAGCCTGTGGCTCACCCACTTCTGGCCACCAAGACAGTGGGATCTGGTAGGTCCAGGAGAGGAACCAGGAATCTGGATTTGAAAAGCCTGTCTCTGCCCCGCTCACTCTGGTGAGCGGGCTTGGGTACCTCAGCTCAGAGACCTTCACTCACGGTGGGGTGGGGTGGGAGGAATCTTAAGGGCTCCCTAGCCCCGCCCACCCATGGTACAGATGGGAAAACAGGCTCTGGGGGTTTGTTGTGGGTCAGTGACTCGGCGTTGGCGTCCTGGCTCCCAGACCGGGATGCCTGTGCTTCTAAGCCATCTGCGGGAACAGCAGGAAGGTCCTTGTAGCTCAAGGCTGGAGGCCACACTTAGCGCAGAATAAGACCTTCATGGAGACTTGTTGGATGGAGACAAAGAGCATTGAGTAGGGGACAGATAGTGCCTGTTTCTGTCCATCTGTCCCCCTTCCCGGAGGTCCTGATGGAGCTTGGCCACAATGCCCTGTGCAACACACACACAGACACACACACACACACACACACACACACACACACACACACACACACACACACACACAATGTGGAGAGGGTGACGGGACCAGGCTACCCAGAGTTCTTATGCCTCCTTTTCTTGGGTCTGTAATAATGTTTTCAATGGTAATTGCCTCATGATCCACTGGTCTCGTCACACCCAAATAATAATAAAGCTATATTTCATTTTTGTTTTATTTAACTTTTTGTCTTTAGTCTTTTTAGGGCCCCACCCGCGGCATATGGAGGTTCCCAGGCTAAGGGTCAAATTGGAGCTGTAGCTGCCGGCCTACACCATAGGCACAGCCACGCCAGATCCATAACCCACTGAGCAAGGCCAGGGATTGAACCCATGTCCTCATGGATACTGGTCGGGTTCGTTAACCACTGAGCCATAACAGGAACTCCAATAAAATTATATTTTAAAACACTCTCTGGGAGTTCCTGCTGTGGCTCAGCTTGTTAAGAACTACTATCCATGAGAGTTTGGGTTCGATCCCTGGCCTCGCTCAGTGGGTTAAGGATCTGGCGTTGCCATGAGCTGTGGTGTAGGTCACAGAGGTGGCTCGAATATGTTGTTGCTGTGGCTGTGGTGTAGGCCAGCAGCTACAGCTCCGATTCGACCCCTAGCCTGGGAACTTCCATATGCCAGGGGTGCAGCCCTTAAAGAAAAAAAAGAACCACTCTCTGAGACTCGGTTTCCCCCCTGATAACCTGGGGTTGCAGCCACCGACTCTGCCTCACGGGATCTGGGTGGAAATCAGATGTGGTGACGCTGGGAGGAGCCTGGAAGTTGCAGACGCGAGGACTGTATGTCTGCCTGTCTGAACCCGGCGCAGTTGGGTGAGGATACCGCCATCAGCCTGCCGCCTCATGATTCAGAGCACGTAGGGCCTGAGGATCAGCCCTCTCTCCAGCCTGGTAAACTGAGGCACAGCAAGGTTCATGACTCACCCAGGAGTCATTTATTTATTCAAAGACCCAGGACTGCATACGGAGAAATAGCAGGAAGTGTCACCCAGGCCAGCTGGGGTTAACCAAGGAGAGGGTCTTGAAGGAGTCACAGCAGCTGATAGAGTCACACAGTGCCCGTGGCACACAGGCAGACACACGCGGGTGTTCACACCCACTCTCTCTAGAGGCGTTGGGGGTATAGTGGTTAGCACAGCTGCCTTCCACCCCTGTGCGCTCTGCCAGCGCAGGCAGAATTAAGAATGTAGGCAGAGGGCGTTCCCACCATGGCTCAGCAGAAATGAATCTAACTAGCATCCATGAGGATGCAGGCTCGATCCTTGGCCTTGCTCAGTGGATTAAGGATCTGGTGTTGCCGTGAGCTGTGGTGTCGGTCGCAGACATGGCTCAGATCCTGCATTGCAGTGGCTATGGTGTCAGTGAGCAGCTGCAGCTTCTATTCAACGCCTAGCCAGAGAAACTCTATATGCCACAGGTGCATCCCTAAAAAGACAAAAAAAAAGAATGCAGGTAGAGGGAGTTCCCACTGTGGCTCAGTGGGTTAAGAACCTGACTAGAATCCATGAGGATGTGGGCTCCATTCCTGGCCTCGCTCAGTGTGTTAAAAATCTGGTGTTACTGCGGCTGTGGCATAGGCCTCAGGTCAAGCTCTGATTCCACCCCTAGCCTGAGAACTTCCCGGCTAAGGGGTTCTCTTATGGCACAGCTGGTGAAGGATATGGTGTTGTCACTGCAGAAGCTCAGGTCGCTGCTATGGTGTGGGTTGATCGCTGGCTGGGAAATGAAAAAAAAAAAGAGAGTGCTGGTGGAGCTGAAGTCTGGCTAGCCATTACCCATCATGCCTGCTCCTTGTGTCTCCCTCCTGGTCCTCGGACACAACTGGGCATCTTTTCTAGGTTTACAGTCCAGCCCCTTCTCCAGCTGGCACTGTTTCCTCACCTCCCCACGTGACTCGCCCCACCCACGATGTTCTCTCTCAGGCCAGTGAAGCCCGACAAATCCTTCTTGCACAAGTGTATGCCTCAGGCTCAGAACAACCTCCCCCAATAAGATAAAAACACATATGAAGTGGGTCCGGGTAACTCAAAGGACTCTGCTCATAGCAGCATTAACAGCGTCTGCTTTCTCCCCACGTCCCAGACATGGCTCTTCTACAGCAGCCATGCAGGCCAAGTCCAAGGTCAGCCAGAGAAGCCTATTGCCCCCCAAACCTCAAATAACTGGACCACCATGAAAAGACTCTCCCCACCTTCCCGGAGTGTGCTGGGGCCAGAGAAGGAAGACAGCTGGTCTTTTGTGCAGACAGAAAATGACAACAGCAATCACAGCGAGTGGCCTCTGGCTATGCCAGGCGCTGTTCTGAGCCCTTTGCATATATTAGCTGATTTTGTCCTCATTCTGACTTCATGAAACAGATATTACTGGGCCATTTTACAAATGGGGACACTCACAGAGACTAAAATCATCTGACAGCCCGAGATCAGCATCCTCACATGGCAAAGATCCTCACAGCAGAGAAGCCGCTGCCCCTTGAGGTGGGTTGGGCACACTCCAATTTGCCATAGTCCCCACCATCCCCTATTGTATCACACCTTGCCTGCCTGGCTCATTTAAGTCCCTTGCTCCACCCCTGCAAGTGTCCGGGTTTCAACCCTTACACCATGAAGCCTCCTCCTTTGTGCTCCCTTCATCCTCATCCAGTTCTTAAGGAATCAGGATCTGAGGCTTGAAGATCTGAAAAAAATTCCCCTTCCCCTTCCTTCAGACCCACTCCTCCAGGAAGCCTTCCTTGCTTTATCATCGGCTCTGCAGGTGCCTGAGCTGAAAAGTTCCTGCAGGTCATCTGGTCCTAACCCATCAGTTACAGATGAGACACTGGATGCAAAGTGCCATGAAATAGTGCTTCCTGCCCGCCCGGCCATCAAGCCTCATCCACCAACAAGGTGGGATTCTTCTACCCTCCTCCCCGTGGCGGACACAGCGCTGGTGTTGTGCGCATGCTTCTTTTGCAGATGAGCGAACTAAGTCAGGACTCTGGGTCTCTCTTTGCCACATATGTGGCCGCTCTCATGTCCCAGGTCTTCCCCCCTTTTTTTCTTTTTCGGCCACACCCTTGACATATGGAAGTTTCCGGGCTGGGGTTCGAACCTGGGCCTCCACAGAGACAAGCTGGATATTTAACCCACTGAGCTGCTGCAGGAAACTCCCCCAGGTCTCCCTTGAAACCAAACCAAGGCTGTTTTCTGCCCGCCTCCCCCCACCCCCACCCCCAGGGGCCTCACTTCGCCTGGACACAGGCCTTAAGGGGCCGGAGCCTGCAGCTCCCACGGATCCTCCTCCCCCCATTCGCCTCCTCCACTTACAAGCACGGCAGCTACACAATCTTTCCAGGCTGGCATGGCCCTGGTTCTGCTCCGAAGTTCCCAGATGAAGAAGGAGCATCATAGAGAGGCTAAATGTCACAGCTGCTCCTGGCAGAGCTGGGACCAGCCCCTGACCTTGACCCCGTTCTATCACCTTACCCTCTCCAATCGGCATGGCCCTGCACAGAGGCTGAGAAGAGACCCTGTGACGTCCCTGTGGTCATATCCGGAACCCTGACAGCTTGGGGGACATCCCCTTTTCTGGGGTTGGCGGTGGAAGCTTGGACCCACCCCAGGATTATCATTTTCTTCTCTTTCTTTCTTTCTTTCTTCCTTTCTTTCTTTCTTTCTTTCTTTCTTTCTTTCTTTCTTCCTTCCTTCCTTCCTTCCTTCCTTCCTTCCTTTCTTCCTTTCTTTCTTTTTCTTTCCTTCTTTTGATGGGGGGCTGCATCTGCAGCATGTGAAAGTTCCCAGGCCAGGGACCGAACCCAAGCCACAGCTGGACCCGAGCCGCTGCAGTGACAACTCTGGACCCCTAACCTGCTGGGCCACCAGGGAACTCCTAGGACAATCATTTCCTCCGAGCCTTTGAAGACACAAGCCCTGGCAGACCCCTGGTCTCCTGCTCCCTTTCCTTCCCCTGGATGCTCCCTGCCTCTGGAGCCCCCAGCCAGGCCTGTACATCTGTGAAGGTTGCACACTGCCTGCACTCTGGCCCCCAGCGCAGCCACATGCTGCAGTCCTAATTGTCACTCACCAGGCATCAGCATACGTCCTGCACGTCCTACACAGTGCAGCTGCCAGCCGCAGGGAGTGCTGTCGCAGCCTGTCACTCCCGCAGACTGGGGAGCTGCTCTTACCCTCCTCCGTGCCCCCCACACCCAGTGAGCCATTAAATGCCTTCAAGGAACTGGGGATGGACCTCAGGAACAGCAGGAAAGGTCCCCCCTGAGCTGGGCTGTAATTAAACTCCTCCACTGCACAGGCTGCAGACAAAAGGGAACCCATAATGGGATTAGAATTGTCATAAATTAAAATCATAAATTCAATAAATGCCTTATCGGCCTCCCTCTGGAAACAGCTGGCCCACAGTGGCTGGCTTTGATAGGCATAATGGAGGCACCATGGGAAGACAGGTCAGGGCCACCAGGTGGGCTGCAGGCGGGGAAGACTGGCCCAGCTGCCAGCCCAAGCAGATGGGGAAAGGTCAGGGGGCCCTTTTCCAGAGAACCTCCTCCAAGGGCAGACCATGACAGCTGATAGTGCTCCAGAACCAGCCGTGGCTCCCTATTACCCCCAAGATTCAATGCAGCCTGGTTCTTCACCAGTTTCCCACCTTAGAATTTCCTGACACTGGAGTTCCCTGGTGGCTCAGGGAGTTAAGGATCAGGCATTGTCACTGCTATAGCACCAGTTTGACCTCTGGCCCAGGAACTTCCACATGCCATGGGCACAGGCAAAAAAAAAAAAAAAAAAAAGAATTTACTGACACACCTCTGCCACCCACCACATGGGCACCCTTGAAATGGCCTCTGGCCTCAAATGTGTGGTGTGGTAGAAAGACAGGCTTTGACACAGCAGTTCTGGATTCTGAATCCCACTGCCTGCACATGCAAGCAACATGGTCTTGGAAAAAGGTATCTGCATTCAGGAGCATCTATCCACACATGGTTGCAGTTCCGACTGAGTGCCAGCCTCTGCTGACCATTGGGGGAAACAGCGGGGATCAAGACAAGCAAGGTCATGGAGCTGACATTCCAATGGGGGCGACAGACATACAAAGGCAGTACCATGAGTAACTGGTTATAACTGCAGAGGGAGGGGCCACAAAGGAGAAGCCAAGCAGACTCCACCAAGTTGAGGTGAGGGACTCACAGTGAGAGAAGATTTTGTGAAGAGCCAAAGCTTGAATGGAGGTCTGAAGGATAAGCCAGGAGAGGAGGGTGGGGGATGCATAAAGTGCTCTTAACACAGGGAGGAGTATGTGCAAAGGTCCTGGGGTGAGAGCAGCCAGGAATTCTAGTTTTGTGGGACCTGAAGTTTATACAACTTGAGTGGAAGGTGGAGACTTTTTAAGAAAGAATGCAAAAGAATGTAAAATTTCATTCCTTATTCAAAAGAGTGAATTAAAATGAATGCAAAATTACGCATGAAAATTAATGTTTATCTAGAACGAAATAAAGTTCTAGGGGGTTCCTGTCGTGGCCAAGCTGGTTAAGAACCCGACAAAGTGTCCGAGGAGACGCAGGCTCCATCCCTGGTCTCACTCAGTGGGTTAAGAATCTGGTTGCAGGAGTTCCCATCTTGGCTCAGTGGTTAACGAATCTGACTAGGAACCATGAGGCTTCGGGTTTGGTCCCTGGCCTTGCTCAGTGGGTTAAGGATCCAGCTTTGCCATGAGCTATGGTGTAGGTCACAGACGCAGCTCGGATCCCACGTTGCTGTGGCTCTGGTGTAGGCTGGTAGCTACAGCTCCAGTTTGACCCCTAGCCTGGGAACTTCCATATGCCACAGGAGGGGCCCAAAAAAATGGCAAAAAAACAAACAAAAATAAAAGAATCTGGTTGCAGAAGCAGCTCGAATCTGATATTGCCGTGGCTGTGGTGTAGGCCCCAGCTACAGCTCCAGTTCCATCCCTAGTCCAGGAACGTCCATATGCAGCAGATGCAGCCATTAAAATAATAACAATAATAATAATAAAATAAAGCTCTAAAGTTTATAATGAAACAAAGTTAATGTTTATTTAGAATGAAAAAGTACAACTTTGATATTTTTAAAAGCTGACAAATACCACAAATATTCCAAAATCCAGGAATATATATATATATATATTATTATGTATAAATATGTATATTTTATATTTATTTTATATATAAAATAAACTGCCTACTACCTCTCTAATAGTTTTACATTTTTGGCTATTGAATTCTTTCTAGAGAGAAGATAGATAATTTCTTTAGCATAGTTAAATGAAACACACACATACATATATATTAACCTATACATACAATAAGTATGTTTTGTTACAAGGAATGCCTAAAACACATGGCTTCACACACAGACACGTTCATTATCTGCAGAGCTGCTACAGTTGATGCCCTACTGTGGCCAGCAGAATAGCCCCCTCAAGATGTGTATGCCCAGGAATTCCCACTGTGTCTCAGTGGTAAGGAACTAGTATACTTACATGAGGATATGGCTTCCATCCCTGGCCCTGTTAAGTGGGTTAAGGATCCAGCATTGCCTTGAGCTGCAGGATAGATCACAGACGAGGCTCAGATCTGGCATTGCTGAGGCTGTAAGTGTAGGCCAGCAGCTGCTGCTCTGGCTGGACCCCTCGTCTGGGAACTTCCATATGCTGCAGGTGAGGCCCCAAAAAAAGACAAAGACAAAAAAATGTCGATGCCCCATTCCCCGCAACCAAAGAACATGTTACATTTCGTGGCAAATGGGCACTAAGGTTGCAGATGAAATTAAAGGCTCTAATCAGGGGCTTCCCTTGTGGTGCAGTGGGTTAAGGATCCAACGTTGTCCCTGCTGCAGCTCAGGTTGCTGCTGTGGTGTGGGTTCGATCCCTAGCCCAGGAACTTCCTCATGCTGCGGACATGGCCATAGATAAATAAATAAACAAATAAATAAATAAATAAGTAAAATAAAGTCTCTGATCAGCTGACCTAAAAGAGGAAGACTCTCCTGGATTATCTGAGCGGGCCCAAGGTAATTCCGAAGGTCCTTAAAATGGGAAGGAAGACAGAAGAGAGAACCAGAGAGATGGCAGCATGAGAAGGGACCCCGGCCTAGCTGGAGGAAGGGCCCACAAGCCCAGGAATGCAGGCAAACCCTAGACGCTGGAAAAGCAAGGAGACAGCTGTTTCTCTTAAAGCCTCCAGAAAGGAGAGCAGCCCTTCCCACAACTGGATTCTAGCCCTAGATTTGAGATCCTTTGGGTATTTCTGACCTTCAGAACTGTAAGGTAAGGGAGTTCCCGTCATGCCTCAGTGGTAACAAACCTGAATAGTATCCATGAGGACGGGGGTTCGATCCCTGGCCTCGCTCAGTGGGTTAAGGATCTGGTGTTGCTGTGGTGTAGGCTGGCAGCTGCAGCTCTGATTCAGCCTCCGGCCTGGGAACTTCCATGTGCCACAGGTGAAGGCCTAAAAAGACAAAACAAACAAAAACAAACAAACAAACACCAAAAAACCTGGGGTAAGATAATCCTCCACTTAAAATGTCCACATCTGATGATCAGTTTCCCAAGGCACACCTGTCAAACCTGGGCCAAGACCTGCCGGACACACTCACCTTGACCCCTGGCCCTGTGTCTTCTGGTCACAATCACAACCTTGGGCCAGTCATGGGTGTGTTGTAGGAGCATTTCTTTCTTCCTTCCTTCCTTCATCCCTTCCCTTTCTTTCTTTCTTTCTGGGCTGCACCTGCAACATATGGAAGTTCCCAGGCTCGGGGTCAAATCGGAGCTGCAGCTGCCAGCCTATGCCACAGCCACAGCAACCCCAGATCCTTAACCCACTGAGCAGGGCCAGGGATCAAATCCACATCCTCATGGATGCTAGTCATGTTACCACTGAACCACAACGGGAGCTCCCTGTGGGAGCATTTCTTAACCAGACTCAGACACTGTGGACCATGTACACATATCCTGCGGGCCCACAATAAATGAATCCCCCATTCATGGGGATTGACCTTGACCTAGGTGGATTCTAAAACTGCCTATGGTACCTCCAACACCCTCGGGTCCAAGGGCAGTAGGAAAGCAGAGGAGTCTGAGTGACAGAGCCAATGGTCTTTAATGGACTGCAGTTAATATCATGGATGTCAGCAGATTTTACACACACACTTGACCGTGGAGACGCAATGCTTCGGGAAGGGGTCTGTGCATTAGAAAGACCCTGAGCCTTGCCCAGTTCAAGTGGCTCAAAGCAGGTGGGATGCTTGGGGCACAGAGAGCCTGGAGGCATGATGGGGACAAGAGGAGGGCCAGGGGGCCAGAGCCAGACCAACAGGGCTTCAGAGCTCAAAGCAGGACATTGAGCCTGTCTGATCCACCAGTGGTGAGCGGGACAGTGGCAGCTGCTGGATGGTGAGCAGGCTGGAGGAGGAGGAGGAGCTGGACCCTGGGAAGGTTATTGCAGGAGTCCAGGCAGAGGACACGGTGGCTGGTGGGGGGGAGGCTGGTGGGGGAAGGATGGGGAGGGTGGGAGAAGCACATAGAAAGTAGCAGCCACAAGACTTCAAGACAGACTAGAGGTAGGGGGGCTTGAGGAAGGGGCAACGGAGTCGGGGTGACTCCAAGCTTCTGGCCGAGAGACAGGAGGACTCAAAGATGTCAGCTGGAGGTTCCCATTGCGGGCCCTCAGAAACAAACCCCACTAGTATCCATGAGGCTGGCCTCCCTCCGTGGGTTAAGGATCTGGTGTTGCCACAAGCTGCAGCATAAATCGAAGATGCAGTTCAGATCCAGCGTTGCTGTGTCTGTGATATCAACTGGCAGCTGCAGCTCCAATTCAACCGCTATCCTGGGAACTTCCATATGCTATGGGTGCGGGCTTAAAAATAAATAAACAGGGGGCTCCAGGAACAGGGGCTCTAAGGGAGAGGAGGAGCCTATGTGTCCACCCACTCCCGCCCTCCAGCCCCCAGAACAAAGGAAAGCCTTTCCTGACTCCCCTGCAGCCCCCGAAACACCACACTGGGAAGAGACAGAGCTTCCCACTACATACTACTGCTATTCCTCATGTGCCCAGGTGGCAGAGCAGAAATCTTGCAGAAAGAGAAACAGAGGAGTTCCCTTGTGGCCAAGCAGGTTAAGGATCAGCATTGTCCCTGCAGCAGCTCAGGTCACTGCTATAAGGGAGGGTTGAGTTCCTGGCCCAGGAACATCCAAATGCACAGGTGTGGCGGAAAATTAATTAATTAATTAATTTTAAAAAGCAAGAAATAGGGACACTTCTTTTCTCTTTTTAGGGCTGCACCTGCAGCATATGGAAGTTCTTGAGCTAGGAGTCAAGTCCTAGGGGTCAAATCAGAGCAGCAGCTGAGGCCCAGGCCACAGCCACAGCAAGGCCAGATCTGAACCGGATCTGTGAACTACGACGCCACAGCTGGCAGCACTGCCCGATCCTTAACCCACTGAGCGAGACAAGGGATCAAACCCACATCCTCATGGATACTAGTCAGGTTCTTAACCCACTGAGCCACAATGGGAACTCCGAGAGAGGGAAACAGGGTTCATGCTTCATGGGCAACGCAGTCTCTCAGACTCCCTCAGGGCCCCACCCCTTCCTGAGCCTGGGGCTCACCCCACCTCTCAAGCCCTCACCCTTAGCCCTCTTGGGGTCTCTCTCTCTCTCCCCCCAACCCCAACTCCCAAGCCAAGACCAGAATCATTGCTAGTGCTTAATAAGCCACTAATTAATTGAATTTTTCCCCCTCATTGCATGCTGTTAATTAGTTTCTTGTAGTAACAGAGACTATTATTCTTGGAAGTAATAACTTGGTCCAGGAGGCAGTTTTAATGTTACTTATAATTGCTGGAGGAGGAGGGGCCTTAGGCTCAGGTGGGCGGGGCTCATTCAGGAAAGGGAGGCAGTAAAGTCGCCATGATTCTCTTACCCAAAAGATGGCTTTTATGTTTGTCTGAATATTGTTCTGCATTTTCCAAATGTTCTCCAGTGGAATGCATTACTTTTACAATATCAAGAGTGAAAAGACAAACATTTAAGGCAAGGAAGGCCTTGGAGTGTCTAGAAAACATTATGTCTGGGAGAACGAGGCCACCGAGGGCTGCGCTGGGGCCAGAGGGCAGTGGGCTTTCTCTGCTCCCACGGCTTCTGTTCCAGGCTGTCCTTTCTGTTCCCTCCCCATGAGCCTGCAGCTAATCAGCCCCAATACCAGGGTGCAAAATCAGAGCTCTGCCTCCGAGCGCAGGACCCGATAATGATCCAAAATGAGTTATAAAGAGAAAACAGCTGGAAGCGATGCCAGATCAGGAACCAGGAGGCCACAGTGAGGACATGAAGAGTAAAAGCATCTGAAACCAGTGAGTGCCCCTGCCTTGGTTCCCCATCCTCGCTGAGCTGGCATTCTAGTGAAAGAAACGAAGAAATAAGTAAACAGAAACTAAACTCAAAGAGAAGATTGTTGGAGGCAGAGAAACATACTGCAGATATGATGGACAGGGTCTCCTTGAAGAAATGCCATTTACGCTCAGATGAAAAGGATGGGGGCGGATGGGGGGGGACCAGGCCATGTGAAAAAGTCTTCTAGAGGACAGGTCTGTGTTTATCTCTCAGGAGGGGCCTCAGGCACTTTCCCCACCAGATTCCTGCCTTGTCCTCAGAGCCATGCAAAAAGCTATCCCTCACACCAATAAAAGCACCCGTTAACCTTGAGTCAGACCTCAATTAGCCGCAAGGTCTTAACTCCATCATTAGCCCGGGGTTTGGAGGGGAGGGTATTGGGAACTGCATCTGATTCCCAAAATGACCTGTAATGCTGAAAAGTGGCCAAACAGAGGCTGAAGATGCTTAACTCCTCCATGGGCACTCCTTTTGCTCTTCCTCCATTCTCCCAGGACGAAGCATCCTCTTACCAACAGGAGCAATATCCTTGGAGACCCTGCTATGACCCCATCCTTTGCTGCTGCTGCAGAGGACAGGATTGGGCAAAGCACTGAGGTGCAGGACTCTGCTGGGAAATGCTTAACAGCCCGCTCTCCAAGGGAATAAAGCCCTGATCTGCAGCATCTGCCAAATTTCCATACTATAAATCTCTCCACCCTGGCCAGCTTCAAACGACCAACCTGACATCAGCAAAGGCTGAATTGGGAGGAGATGCGGACTGGAGTGAGGCTGCAGGGCACACCGAGACCCTGCATGTCCCCCCCGCTCCCCCACAAAGTGAAAGTTACATGAGATCAGGTAAGTAACTATTGCCACTGGGCAGGGCCTGGCAGAGGTTAGTGCTGATAAAGTAAGGGTTTCCTTCTTCCACCCAAGGGAAGCATTGGTGTCCTGGCACAAAGCTGAGAACTATCACCAGAGCATCTAGAGATGGAATATCTTGTCTAACCATCTGGGCAGAGATGCAGTGGGTTGGGTTTAGAGGGGAAGAGGCAGGACAGAGAAAGCAGAACCAATTCCTGTCCCCAGCCAGTGCTCAGGAGAGTCTCACCTACTGGGTGGTAGCAGAGGGATGGAAAATGTGATGCTACTTAGGGTCCCCAGGGTGGGGACCAAACTTGGTTGGCTCACTCGGTATGCCCCGCCCCCAGCCCAGTGCACAGCAGGAGACTGCAGATGTTCAATAGATGTTTGCCAAACCAGCGAATGGAATGAATGAACGAGCCTCCTCTCCAAGTGGGGGATGGGGGCCATCTCCCTCTCTCAGTCCACACACGTGCAGGGCTGGCAGCCTGAATCGTGGATGGGATCTGGAATGGATCACCAGGCGAGCCAGCCTGGGACCCTGGGGCCTGCGGATGAGCCTGTGGTGCTGTGCGAGAGCGGGCTAGAGACAGCCCTGCGATGCATCACAGTAAATGCCCAGGAAATAAATATCGCACTGCCCTAGCCCTTCCCATCTCGGGCTCTAATATCCCTTCCTCGGGGAAGAAGACTTATTATTCAGTGCCCGTGATGACAGCCAACAAGTAAATCAGCCGCCTGGAGGTTGCGCCCTGGGGAAATTGGATGTGGCTTCTGGTGATGGCCACTCTGCAGGTGCCGTGTGGGAGGAAGAGGGGTCACTTTGGGGCAGGAGTGGGGGCAGGGGGTGGGTATGGAAAGAAACTCCCTGCCCATCCTCCTGCTTCCCAGGAAGCTCGCCCCATTGGGAACCTCCTCCCCAGCCCAAGGCTCTCACTTCCCACTTGATTAGGAGTTCCACCCCCCCAACCCCACCCCACCCCCATATTGTCGCTTGCCTCCCTGGGACAGAACCAGCTCGCAGGTGAAATAGACAAAGGCGCAACTCAAAGGAAACATAGGGCGGTCTTCTGGGCACTGTCCCTCCCAGAGCCTGCCCCCCACTCCCAGGCCCTAAATCCTACACCAATATCCACCCTTCTAGGCTGGCGTGGGCAGGAACCAAACCCACCAGTTACAATAATAAGAGATCACATCTGTTTTCCCACTGTTGACACCTAATTCTTTCCTATTTGCCTGGCACAGAATAGCCCCTCGATAAATATTTGTTGAATGAATAGATGAATAAATGAAGGCATGAAGAAATGGTTACAGAAGAGAACAGGTCTAGGCGTGCATTTTTTCATCTGTGTCTCTGCCTCATTATGGTCCTTATCTTCTCAAGGACGCACCACCCCTTTTCATCACGGCAGCAATGTAATTCACCGGGTCACACTAATTTCTAGCCTCTGGGTTTAAGGGCTGCTTGGTTGTGCTACCTTTCCTCCAATTGTCAGAATGACACTGTCCTGCAGTCCTCGCCCCTCTCCAGATGGGGGGCATCATAAGCAAACCAGCCCATGTCCACCCACCGCCTGGCCAGCGTCATCTTCCTACATCCCAGCAGGCCTCATGGGACAGTCTTCATGGTCAATCAGGATTCCGGATGCTGGGCCCAATGAGGAGATGCTTGGGGGGCAGAGGGCTTTCCTATTGCCTTGAAGCTTCATGGAGAAATAAAGTTCTGGGTATAGTTAGTGTCTACAGAGCCATGAACTCGGTGAGGATTAAAGGCCGAGTTCCAAGCTCTCCCCAAGGTCAGCAGGATACTGCACTCGGCAAATCTTTCTCCTAATTATATCTGAATTATGCACATCGATACCAAAGTCGATATACGATTTCCTCTAACAAGTCAAGAACATGCAAGAAGTAAAGACCCGGGGAGAAGGAAACCTATTTAATTGGAAGTGAATTTCTCTCTTTTTCTCTTGGCTGAGGGGATACATGGCTGTGTAACAACCCCAGAGAAGAGGTCAGGGGTCTAGAGCAGGGCAGAGGGGAGACAGAACATGAAGACGGGGCGTGGGCTGGAGGGGACCAGGAGATTGGGGTCACGCTGAGAGCATGATGGGTGCAGCACCCGTCACAGACCAAAAGGCGATCTTGGAGATTCTCTTTCCACTGAGCAGATTAAAATCCCCAAAAGCTGGATGTTGGTGGCCCAGGAACACAGAATAAGCACGGACTCTTACCCTTGGACATGGACTAAGGAGGAAAGAAAGAGAAAGGAAGGGAGGGAGGGAGGATGGAAGGAAGTCAGTCTATTACACTTGGAAGATTTGCCGTGTGCCTCTGCCAAGACCTGTACGTCCAGGCTCTCATTTAATCCTCGACACTCCGAGTTAGGTACGGTTATGACCCCATTTCAAAGACAAAGGCAGTGAGGTTCGAGAGGTGAATTGTCCTGCCAAGTTTCCAAGGCTGTAAGCACAAGGCTGGGACCTCAACTCTGCTGGTCCCACTGCACCTCACTGCTCTCCACACAGGCAGGCAGAGAGTTGCCTATGGGGGGGCAGAAAAGGGGACAAGGACTCCCACCTTGATGCCATAGGAGCTTTAGGCACAGGGGTCCCCTCCTGCGGGCCCCTCCTGCAAGGACGAAGCACCAGGGCCTGCGCCCATCACAAGGGCTGGCTTAACTCCCTTTGTGCTTTATGCCCAATCGTTTTGTTACGGCTCGTCCTCCCCAGGGAGACCGGATGCACCTAATGAGCAATGTCTGTGTTCTGTGCTCACACATTCTGCAAGCCAAGAACCCAGCATGAGGCACCGGAGCCTGGTGGCTAAGACCTTGATCTGTGGAAGAAGGCTGCCTCTACCCATGTCCCAGCTCTGCCATGCCTCAGTTCTTCCATCTCTAAAATGGGACTGATGGCAGTGCCTAACACAGTGTAGGCGCTGAATAAATGTTAGCTATTATGATTGCTCAGGGCAGGGTGCCAGGTCTCAAGGTGAATGGGGCACCATCTCTGTCCTTGAGGAGCTCAGGGTATAAGAACAGGGGAAAGACAGCACCCTGAAGGTCAGTTACAGAAGTGAGCTAAGGGACCTTGGGAAGTCAGGAAGGAAGCCCTTAACCTTGCCTGGCTTGATGATTTAGGGAGGCATGGCATAGTCAGAGAAAGCTTCCCTGGAGTGGTGACCCTGGGGCTGAGTCACCAGGTAGATAAGAGAAGAAATGGTCTTACAGACAGAGGGCTCAGCCTATACAAAGGCCATTCAGAATATCTGCAGCAGGCAGTGACGGAAGCTGAAATGGAAGAAATGGGCAGAGCCTAGCCTTCCAGAGGCCCTGAGTGCTAGGATTAGGATTTCATCCCCAAGTGCCAGGGAGACCCAGAAGAGGGATATGATGAGCCTTGCATTTTTGGAAAGCTTGCTCTATGTTTGAGCGGAGACTGGGGCACAGGTATAGAGGGAGTGAGGCAGGGGGTTGAATCCTAGAGCCCAAGCCTCCAGATCCCAGCCCCCAGCTCCCAGCTCGCAGCACCCAATTCCCAGCCAGACTCCCTCTGTGGGAGCCTCAGTGGGAACCAGAGCTCAGCGGGACTGGGGAAGTTATTAATCGCTCCATGACACTGCAGGCCATGGTCCATTTGCTGCTTTTCTCGGTCTGTTTTGAAACTGTGAAATGAGCCCTAGTCTTCAAGGCGGCCGTAATAACCATCCTGATTCTGACATTTAAATTACAGATGGCATTTTCAATTAAACAGCCACTCTCAGCAGGTTTAATTTAGCTATCAGTTCTGGTCGGTTCTTTAAGTGCTTTAAAAAAAAAAAAAAAAAAAAAAGCCAGCAGAGAATTCTAGGTCTCCTTCCAGGAGATGGGAGGGTCTCTGAAATGTGACACAACTGTCATCTTCTAGCTCCCATAAGGCCTCATGCAGCCTCCTGTAAACAGTCACACTCCACTGAATTCCCCCTTGCGCACTCCCAAAGGCACTCGCAATGCTGCACACACAGGCAGACCCAGACTCCCAGCTACAAATCCAGGGGCTTCGGGGTCATTGTTGCCACAAGTGTGCAGAAGTTATGCCTCTCCCATCTGATAAGAGAAACAGTAAGAGATTCTGGAACCAGACTAGCTTGGATTGGGGTCTGTGCTCTGCTACTAACCTGCCAGGTGACCCGGAGCCACTTAACTTTGCTGAATCTCAGTTTTCTCAGCTATAAAATGAGAATAAAGATGAGACTGAGTTGGAAGAATGTATTCAAGTGTCCAGTACTGGTGCTGGCTGATATAAGTGACCAATGATCCTTGTGCCTCCCCTCTTTCCTTCTCCTACGTAGACTTTCACCCATCAACTCGGAAGATCTCTGGTTCTAGAGGGTGTGAGGGTGCTGTCCGTGGTGCTGAACCACACCTAATGCTTACTCTCAGTTCCAGATGAGTCATCTCCTTCATCCAGCCTGGTCTTTTGCTCTAAGAATCTCTCCCAACCCAAGGTGGCTACTGCAGGTGACCTGGGTAAAAACGGTCCAAATTTTCTCCTAAGGTTCTGCCTCCCCATATCTCAAAGTAACTAAAATCCAGGTTGGAAGGCAGAGGCACCCAGAGGAACAGCATGTCTGGCCCTGAGCTCCAGCCCATATTGACACAGAAAATGCTCAGCTTCAGCCAAGAAAAAGTCCAGCTTCTGGGCTCCATCAGGGTTGTATCTGAGGTTTTTTGGTCCCAGGTCGATCCCTGCTCCGTATCTGGACGGGATGAAGATGGGCCGTCTTCTCCGGCCACAGCGTGTGCTTGGTTCCAACATTAGGGAGAAGCTAGCTCTGGAGAGGCTGCAAGTGGCCAAATACAATGTATGTTCAGGCACTGCCTGTCCCCTCACTCCAAACAACTTCTGATCAGGTGGAATTAGGGCTGAGAGAAGGATAGAATGGAGGGTATCACCCCTACTGTAAAGTCCAGCTACCAAAGACCCAGAGAAAACCAGAAATCTGCCCAGTGTGTCAGGTCAGGGCTAGTGCTCTAGTCAACCCCAGGCCAGCAGAATGCAGGAATAGCTTCCCAAGGAGTTCGAAATGAGGGGGAGGGTCGTGAGACTGCAGCCTAGAATCTGGTTAAAACAGTGTCTCCAAAGCTGTGTATTGAGAGCAGGGCTGGATCTCCTTGTGTTTTCTAAGAGGTAAAACTCATTGGCTCTGGCAGAAACTTGTTTGTAGAACAGTTACAGTTTACAAAGCACTTTCTCAACCCCTCACCTCCTTGGCTCTGGCCCCAAGTCCATGTGCTAAGTGCTATTATTTCATTTCACAGGGAAGGAAGCTGAGGTTCAGAGAAGTGGAATAAGTTGCCCACGGCCACCCTGGAAGAAAACAGCAGCACGTGGACTTGAACTCTGGACATGAAGAGTCCCATTATCATCCTGGGAGGAAACAGCAGCATGTGGACTTGAACTATGGACATAAGTCCCACTCTCATTGTCCTCATGCCCTAGGCTGCCTTTCTCAGAAGGAAAAGGGAGCTGGCAGAAGACAGGGGAGCTAGGTACTCTCTTAGGGCAAAAACATGGACGGCTGAGGCTGAAGCTACAGAGATTCAGGCCAGACTCAAGAAGATAGGTGGGCACGCACCTCTGCCCTGCACACCTGCAATTGGTGCTTCTGAGACTGGGTACACCTGCCCTCAGGTAAGGTTGCAGCACCATCCTCCCAGGCAATGCATCAACTTTTACCCTCTTGCTGTCCCTTTCGGTATTTCTAACCCAAGCCTCTGCCCTCTGTCCTCAAAGCCTTTAGGGGTAGTCTTCTGTGACCAGCAAGCCCCTATTTACAGGGGGCGGGGGGGGCACCCATCTATTATATGCTGAACCTGGTAGGGGATTTGAACCCCTCCCTGTATACCTCAAAAGCAGACCAATCCCTGGGGTCTTGAGCACCTGCAATGTGTCCAGTGCTTTATACAGAACAAACAACTTTATGGAATAGGCATTATTATGTCAATTTAAGAATAAAATTTATCAAGATTCAGAGAGGTAAATAACTTTGCCTAAGGCCACCTAGCTTGCCAGTGGTAGAAATCAGATTTGAACCCAGGTCCTGCCTGCACGTTTGCCAACTAGGCCCACTGGTCCAGGCTAGTAGCCATGAGGTGGGGTGGCCAGAGAAGACTGAGGGAATTCTGGAAAGGCTTCCTGGAGGCAGAGCACTTCTGAATTGCCCTGGACCCTGCCTCTACTTTGCACCAGGTGCCCCACCCATTCCTCAGGTCCACAATCTTCAGATGCTTCCATCTCCCACACCCTCTGGGGCCCCTTCCCCAAACCCCTGTGGGCCTCTTGCCCTGACCCCTTTTCCAGAAGCCTGGAGTACCTTTTTTCTTTTTCTTCTTCTTCTTCTTTTTTTTTTTTTTTTTTTTTTTTTTTTTGATTTCTAGGGCCACACCATGGAACATGGACCTTCCTAGGCTAGGGGTCCAATCGGAGCTGTAGCCGCTGGCCTACGCCAGAACCACAGCAACATGGGATCCGAGCCGCGTCTGCAACCTACACCACAGCTCACGGCAACGCCGGATCCTTAACCCACTGATAGAGGCCAGGAATCAAACCCAAGTCTTCATGGATGCTAGTCGGGTTTGTTAACCACTGCACCATGACCAGAACTCCCTGGAGTAGCCTTTATGTCTTAGGGGGAAATACTAATAAAGTCTAAGATTTGCTTTGAATACCAACTGTGCCTGAAGTTGCACTGAGTGCTTTATATACAGCATCCTGTTTCATCCTCATAACTGCCCAACAGGTGGGACCAATCTTTCTTCCTATTTAATGGGTGAGGGAAAAAGCTCAGAGAGGTCTGGAGCTCCGCTCAGAGTCACACAGCCAGGAAGGAATGGAGCTGGTCACTTAGCACCCATGCCTGAGCTGGGGACCGCCGTGTTCTGCTGCCTCTCAGAGTCCAACTCCAAGTCCATTGCTCTGTGCTTCTCATCACCTCTCCTTCTAACTCCTGAGGTCCCATGTCCCTGGTGGACAGGGGCCAGGCGGCCCAACTGGGCACTTGAAGAGCCCCAGAAATCAGGTATCTTCCAACTCTGCCCACTTCCTAGCTCATTTTCTTCCTGGCTCCGGAGCCTTTCCAGCCTTTCCCCCACCCCCGCCAGCCTAGGTCCCCTCCCAGCCCCTCCTTTCCCCGCAAAGGAAACAGAGGCAGGGATGCTAACCTCCCCCCACACCTGTATGCACAGCTGATCCCAGAACCCAGGAGGCAGAGCCAGCAGGCTGCCCCTCAGGAAGAGCATCCATCCCCTCCCCCAACCCAGTCTCAGGTTCCTCCTCTGTAACTGGGAAAGGAGCAGAGTCGGGGTGACCCGAGAGTGAACTTCTCCCTGGGAGCAAAGAGAAAGAGCCAGCCTTCATGGTGGGTATGAAACAGGATGGTCCTCTTTGTGTGGCTTTTTTTTTTTTTCCGCTTTTAGGGCCCCACCTGCATCATATGGAAGTTCCCAGGCTAGGGGGCTAGGGGTAAAATTGGAGCTGTGGTTGCCAACCACAGTCACAGCCACAGCAATGCCAGATCCGAGCCACATCTGCGACCTACACCACAGCTCACAGCAATGCCAGATCTTTACCCAACTGAGCAAGGCCAGGGATCAAACCTGCCTCTTCATGGATATAGTCGGGTTCATTACCGCTGAGCCACCACAGGGGCAACCCTCCTCCTCCTTCCTTGATCCCTGGAGCAGATGTTCTACCAACAGAGTAGAAAGGGTCAAATCGCTCTGGATGGGGTTGGAGGGGGTGTAACATAAAAAGACCACTGCGCTATTATAACATGACTTTATATTGGGGGAAAACAAAACAGATTCCCCGTTTTCTCACAATACAGCCCGGAGATCACCAAGCTTGGCAAATGTGACTTGGCCATTGGCGGCTCAGACTGCAGTGGGGCGGGAGTGGGGCAGAGCTAACTGAGGAGGGAGCAGAGCTGCTGTGGGCTGAGAGCACCCATCGCCCCCCTCCCCAGGCCCCCGCTGCTGTCTCCCTGGTCAGGCCTCCCATCCCTACAGATCCCCACCCTGGACCAGACAGGAAGTTCCTTGCCCTAGCTCATTAGCCCTGAAAAACCTGCTCAAACCCAGGGGGATGGTTTCTCAGCTAAAATAGCTCCATCTCAGGCTAGTTTGTTCCTCTCATCCCCACATCATTAGTGAAAGTGCAGCCTCTGCAGCTCCTGGGCTGTGTAGAGGGGGAGGAGCCCCCACCCCCTGTCCCTGGGGACCCCCGGCCAGGCAGAAGGATGAAGGCTGGGTCTGGCTTGGGGACGGGCTGGGGGAGCAGATGGAGCTGGAGACCATGAGGGAGGCAGAGGGAGTGCCAACAGAGCCCTCATATCCTGACCAAGAGGATGGCAGGCACCCCCCCGACACACAATGAAAATTGGAAGCAATTGCTGTCAGCATGGCTATGGTCAGCTGAGTGTCTGCCCTGAACCAAACACAGAGCCAGACACCCACTCGTCCCTACCCGAGGCTGTGCCGGGCTGGCCTCAAAGTTAGACTTTCATCCCAGCACCCAGTCGCCCTCCTTTGAGCCCCATGGCACCTGTCCCCTCCTCTCAGCCCTGCGGTTCTCAATGGGTGGCCCTACTCCAGGCCTTGCCCATCAGGATTCCATCCCTCAGAGTTCCCGTGTGGTTCAGCAGGTTAGGAACCCAACCAGTATCCATGAGGATGAGGGTTCGATCCTTGGTCTTGCTCAGTGGGTTAAAGATCTAGGGTTGCTGCAAGCTGCAGTGTAGGTCACAGATGTGGCTCAGATCCCACGTTGCCATGGCTATGGTGTAGACCGGCAGCTGCAGCTTTGATTTGACCCCTAGCCTTAGAACTTCCACGTGCTTCAGATGCAGCCCTAAAAAAAGAAAAAAGAAAAAAAAAAATTCTCTCCTCTAGCTCAGAGGTGGACTGTGAACCCACAGGACTTAATGGTGGAAAGGCACAGGCCTGGGGGTGCCCAGCCCCTTCTGGGGTGAGCCTGCCTGTGATGAAGCCACAGAGAGCTGAGAGACAAAAGAGAAATACCAAGTTCTGAATATACTGTTGGATCTTCTGGATCCAGCTTTACCTGAAAGAAATCGATACTGGGCTTCTCTGTATGTGTGAGGCCCAGATTTTGCTTTTTCATTAAACCACTTTGAATTGTATTTCT
The DNA here is from genome assembly GCF_054392235.1 of Sus scrofa. Taxonomy (NCBI): domain Eukaryota; kingdom Metazoa; phylum Chordata; class Mammalia; order Artiodactyla; family Suidae; genus Sus; species Sus scrofa. The sequence continues at coordinate 76,273,852 of NC_139388.1, forward strand.
GTCATTGGTAGCTGGCAGAGTAGCAACCAGTACAAGGATTTTAGTTTCCCCCTCCCCCCCATTTTTGGATCAGGAAACTGAGACCCAGAGAGGTTAAGCTACTTGCCCCAAGTCACACAGCTTGGGATGGGCTCCAGAATGAAAAGCTCCCAGCCATAACTTGTTCCCCCTGAGGTTATGGGAGGAAAGGGGTCAGGGGAGGCACTGAGGTCATTTTCAGCAGGACAAGGGACAAAAACTTAAGAGATTGCCATGGTCACCAGCTCGCTGTGTGGTTCCCGACAAGCAGCCTCACCTCTCTGAAACTCAGGCTGGGAACAAAACATCTCACCCCTGCAGAGCGCAGGTGGCCCCTCTGGCAGGCAGGACAGCTGCCTCTTGTCCCTCATCCCAGAGGTCTGTGAGCAGGGGGCTTCCCCAGCCAGGCGACAGAGCCCCTCCGCCCTCCACCCAGCTGTCAGACACTCCCCACCACACACACACCCCACCTGGTTTTAAATGTCTCTCAAAGACCAAATTCAATTTCATATAACTCCACCAGCTCTGCAGTGCAGAATTCATCGGATGAGGAGCCTGCTTTTCGGGGAATAATTCATTTTTCCGGTGTTGGAGTGGAGAGTAATTGATCCAGGGGGCTTGATGCCTCCCTCCCCTTCTCCCTCCTTGGGACCATCTGATTCCAAATGCAGCCCTGAGACTGTTAGGTCAAAGTCATAGCAATAAATATGAGGGGGGCCTTCTGCTTTAATATATTGGATTATTCCACTCGGCGGTGACGAAAAACAAGATTTAATTCCCCGAGAAACGCCAGCAGAGAAAATCATTTCCCTGCCTGCTTCTCCCCTCTTTTTTTTTTTTTTCCGAGACATCTTTGTCTTTATGCAGGCTTTAGGGCTTCACTACACCCTGCGCCAGCAGAGACTTTGCCACACCTGCCCACCCTTTCCAGGATCGTCGCCTCCTGTCTTGAAGCAGATTCAGGACCCTCTCTGCCCACCCCCTTGATCATGGGTCCCTGAGGACAGAGGTTTCTATTCGAATGCAGGTGACATTATGGTGCTTAGTACATTGATAAATTACAACAATAAGGCACCGGGAGAAAAACCAGTTACTGCCACAGCTCCCTCTGAAGGGACAGGAAGCTAAGGGCTGACCAGGGAAGTAATTGACCTTCCAACCACTCTTTAGTCAAGAGTCCATGTACTGCCTCCTCCAGGAAGCCTCCCCCGATTAAAGTCCAAGTTAGATGCCCTTCCTCCAGGCTCCCAAAATACAGCAGGTTCCCCCCTTGCAGCCCTGTTACTATCAGACAATTGTTGCCAGATTCGTTCATTCATTTAACAAATCGGAGCTGCAGCTGCTGGTTAACATTTATTTATTTAACAGACTCCTCCTAGCACTTGCTGTGCACAGGCCCTGATCCAAATGCTTTCCAAATACTAATTCATTTGATTCTCATAACAACCCTACGAGCAAGGAACTGTGATCAGCCCCATTATACGGAGGACCAAACTGAAGCACTGGCTGGTTATGTGGACTCGGCCAAGGTCATACGGGCAGGGAGAGTCATTACTGCAAATCCAGCGGTTCCCCCCTTTAGCGCGTGAGCCTCCAAGGGACAAGGATCTTGTTGGTTCAATAAACCCGGAGGCTCACACCCTCCAACAATCCCACCACTTACAGGATTGAAATCCACCGTGAAGGTCGCATGGGAAAGCCCCTTGGTGTCGAGAGAGCCCCAGCTCTGCAGTGGGACAGACCTCAGCTGGATTCCAGCTGTGTGACCTTGGCCAAGACTGAGCCTGAGCCTCAATTCTGTCACCGTCTCTCCAGCAGGAATGAGAATAGTACACAGGTATGCTGGGGGAATTAGCAAGAGCCATGCGCCAACAGTGCTTCGAACACACCTAGCCCACAGTGAGTACCCAGGAGGTGTGAATGTCATGGACTAGCCACTGCGGCCTTTGGGGATCTGCCTGCCACACTCAGAAAAGAACAAAATTTTATCAATGCAAGTAAATGAAACAAGCCCTGAGATCAGGATGGAGGTTTTTCGTTAATAGTAGTTGGGGAGCTCCCATGTTGGCTCAGCAGTAAGGAACTCAGAAGACTAGTATCTACAAGGACGTGGTTTCGATCCCTGGCCTCGCTCAGTGGGTTGAGGATCTGGCGTTACTGTGAGCTGAGGTATAGATCACAGATGCAGCTTGGATCCAACATTGCTGTGGCTGTGGTGCAGACCAGCAGCTGCAGCTCCAATTCCACCCCTAGCCTGAGAAACTCCGTATACTGCAGGTGCAGCCCTAAAAAGGAAAAAAAAAAAAAATGTTTTAAATAGTAGTAGTAAGAAAGGTGAGTGGCCAAGAATTACCAAGAAGAATTTTGCAAAGCTCACGCAGTCCATTTACTTCTAGGAGGTGCCAAGATGTGGGAGAGTCTGAAAAAGGGACTTGCTGGACCAGAAATAGCACTTGGTGGGTGTTGCAGTCATTTAGCAAGTGCGGCTCCAATGCCTTTCGAGTGCACTGAAGCATCATGGAGGTGGGGAGGGGCATGAGCACTGGGGGCCCTTAGACCTGGGCCTCATCTCAGCTGGCTCCCTAGCTTATAGCTTTGTGACCTTGGCCATGAGACCCACCTCTCAGAACCTCGGCTTCCTCACCCATAAATTGGGATGACCAAATAAAGCCTCTCCAGGGGCTGCTGAGGGGAGCCAGTGAAATAATGTCATCAGGGTAGGAGAGGAAAAAATGGTTATCTTCCCTCCCTCCCCTCCCCCCGTTCCCCTCCCCCCGCCCCGCCCCCAATAACAGTGGCCCCAGAGGCAGCCGTCAGCCCAATCCCATCATCCCACCAGCCTCTCATCTTGTACAGAGAAGCTTGCAGGCAACCAGGTGCCGAGCCTGGAACCTTGGGGGCTTTGGCTCCTTGGAGCAGCAATGCATGTCGGCAGGTGGGGCGGCAAGTCCCATGTCGCCGATAAGTATGAGGAGCCAAGCCAGACACCATCCAAGTGTGTCTGTCTCCAAAGCCATGCTCGTCCTCCTGAACAAGCAGCCTCCCTGATTCCTGGGAGAGGAAGGGAAGAGGGAAAGCAGAGTGGGAAGGAGACAGGGTACCCCTGCATGCAGATTCCTTTAGCAAAAGGGACCCCAGGATGGAGCCCATGAGGCTGAGATAGGTCACAGAGAGATCCTCCATGGGAGGCAAAGTAGGGCAGAGTGACAGGTGTCCTGGAATGGAGATGCAGGAGTGACCAGGACCTCAGAGAGCAAAGGCCTGCTAGGGGCCAAGGTTCAGGAATCCCCACAGAGCCTCCCTCTGTGTCTTACAGACATTACCTGGGTGGGCGGGTCCAGGCTCCTCATCTTCCTGTCTTTGGCTCCAGCCCCCTCCCTAATCCAGGCAGTTCTTCCTAACCTCTAACTGAAATCTTTCCTGCTGCATCGCCAACAGACCCCGGCTGAAGCCTTAGGAGATGCCCCCCAGCCCTGCCCGCTCCATCTGCAGAGCTGGCAACTCCTGGCTCAGGGCGGTAATCCTGCTGACAATTAATTGGCTTTTGTTGGAGGAGAATGAATAGCATCTCATCTTAATCTTCTTCATTATTCTCCTTGTTCAGCAGAGTCAACACAAGATTAGGTTTAATTTACGGGGAAAAAATAGCGAAGTCATTACTCACTAGGAGATCAGGATTGGATCTGCCTGGGTGTTCTGTGTTCACTGCAGGCAAAAGGGGCCATGAGGAAGGCCCGGGGCTCTGCTGAGGTGGGGACAGACTGGGGGGTCTAGGTCCCCAGACCCAAATGGGGCTAGACCCCTGGAGACCATAGGTCCTTTCCAGTCTTATAGGGTTCAGGCCTCCGGGACCCAGCCTCCTAAATGTTTCTCAGGAGCCTCTGGCATAAGAGCAGCAAAAAGTGGGGCAGGAGGCTCTGCCTCTGCAAACTCAGCTTCAGCCCCAATCAAGGGAAAGAAATCAGGACTTGGATTCAAATCCTGACTTCCGAGGTCCCTTACTCTGCAGAAAACACGGCAGAATGGGCCCCATCTGGGGACTCCCTTGACAATGCTGACACCTAGGGGTGCTTATCGGAACTGGTCCTTCCTTCCCTCCTGCCTCTCTGTCCCCAAGTAAATTATAACATGCATTTGAAAATCCAGATTTACAAAGTAAAGGAAGCAGAAAGGGAAAGAGGGACTTTTTTTTTTTTTCATTAAAAATGGTTGTACTGGGAGTTTCCATTGTGGCTCAGCAGGTTACAAACTCCACTAGTATCCATGAGGATGCAGGATCGATCCCTGGCCTCGCTCAGTGGGTTAAGCATCTGGCATTGCCATGAGCTGTGGTGTACGTCACAGACACTGCTCAGATCCCACATTGCTTTGGCTGTGTCATAGGCTGGCAGCTGCAGCTGTGATTCGACCCCTAGCCTGGGAACTTCCATATGCCCCAGGTGCGGGCCTTAAAAAAAATAAATATAAAATAAAATAATAAAATAAAACAATAAAATAAAATAAAATAGGAGTTCCCGTCGTGGCACAGTGGTTAACGAATCCGACTAGGAACCATGAGGTTGCAGGTTCGGTCCCTGCCCTTGCTCAGTGGGTTAACGATCCGGCATTGCCGTGAGCTGTGGTGTAGGTTGCAGATGCAGCTCGGATCCTGCGTTGCTGTGGCTCTGGCGTAGGCCGGGGGCTGCAGCTCCGATTCGACCCCTAGCCTGGGAACCTCCATATGCCTTGGGAGCAGCCCAAAGAAATAGCAAAAAGATAAATAAATAAATAAATAAATAAATAAATAAATAAATAAAATAAAATAAAATAAAATAAAATAAAATAAATGGTTGTATAGAGGCTCCACCAAGAGATCCAAAAGGAAATACATCTCACCCTCCCCGACCCCTTAACAGAAATGGCCCAGATGCTTAGTGCCCCTCCCTCTGCTTGGGCAATGATATGCAGAGAAGCCCTGGAGCCCCACAGTCCTTGTCATTTCCAACTCCTCCTCCTCTGGCATGTGCCCATCTTGGACCTGGTACCATAGCGAAATGGCTAAGACCAGCCCAACTACTTACTCATCATCTGACCCTGCACAAGTTAGCCAATATCTCTGAGTCTTAGCTCTTCCCTCCATAAAATGGGAATAACTGAATGCACCAGAGAGGGCCACCGAGCGGATTAAACAAGGCTGTGTGCCTAGCACAGGAACTGGTACCAGTAAGGCCTCAGCAAACCTATCTCATCACCACCATCATCACCATTTGTTCCTCTTCGGAAATTCGGGTTCATCACCTAGACTGTAAGCTGCCGATGGCTAACTCCCCATCCCCAGCTCCTGCTAGAGAGGGGACAGGTTTTCCTTAAAGATCACTGATAGCATATCTGCTCCTGGTAGCCTATACACCTTGTAAGGCAGAGCACACAGTAAACTCTCAGGATTGCCTACCCACATCCCCAGTCTCATGTCAAACCACCTTCCCACTTGCTCACCAAGCTCCAGCCACGCTGGCTGCCTTTCTGATCAAAAAGTAAATTCATTCCCGTCTCAGAACCTTTGCACTTACTGCTCCTGCAATGTTCTTCTCCCAGATGTCAGCATGGCTGGCTTCTTCTCATTATTCAAATGTCACTTCCTGAGACAGATCCTCCCTGATCACCTTGACCTCCTGGCCTCACTCTCTACTTTGCTTACTATGCTATTGGGGTCAAGTGACTAAGCGGCTGAGTAGAATTCCGGTCCCACCACTTACTAGCTGTGTGGCCTCAGGCAAGTTGCTTAACCTCTCTGTGCTTCAGCTCTCTCATCTGGCAAAGTGGAAACAATAATGGTTCCCACTTGATAAGGTTATTATGATGAATCACTATATATAAAGCTCTTGAAATAGTACCTGGCATATATACTAGGTGCTCTATCATGTCAGGAATTATTAATTTAGCTGCTTGTGTTATGTTTCTCCATCTAGGCTGTATATTCCAGGAGGACAGAGTCCTTACCTGTTTTATCCCTGCCTGGGAGAGAGAAGGCACTCAAATGTATGGATTGCTTAGAAAAGCTCTTGGAGTTCCTGTTGTGGTTCGGTGGGTTAACAACCCGACAAATATGCACGAGGATGCAGGTTCGATCCCTGGCCCAATCAGTGGATTAAGGATCCAGTGTTGCCCTAAGCCGCAGTGTAGGTCACAGACATGGCTCAGATCCGTCATTGCCATGGCTGTGGTGTAGGCCGGCAGCTGCACCTCTGATTTAACCCCTCGTCTGGGAAATTCTATGTGCAGCAGGTGTGGCCGAAAAAAAGGAAAAAGATAAAAAATAAAAAGCCTCGTGGGATTCCTGTCGTGGCTCGGCGATATCGAAACGGGTTCGATCCCTGGCCTCACTCAGTGGGTTAAGGATCCAGCGTTGCCATGAGCTGCGGGTGTAAGTCGCAGATGTGGCTTGGATCCTATGTTGCTGTGGCTGTGGCTTAGGCCTGCACCTACAGCTCCGATTCAACCCCTAGCCTGGGACTTCCATATGCCGAAGGTGAGGCCCTAAAAAGACCCACCCCCCAAAAAAAAAGCCTCTTAAGGGACACGCAGGCCTCTCTCTACCGCGTCTGGTGCCTTTGAGCGCGGTGCAACCTGTCCACCTTCTCTGGCTTCCACACTCCTCAAGGGCTCTGAGGCGCCCCCTGCTGGACACCGTCTAGGTTTCACCCTGAAGGAAGCCGATACCCGCCTCCTCCGGCTGTAAATTTTCCCAGACCGCCTGGCTCCGCCCTCTGGAGTAGGGACGGTAGAGCTGAGGGGTTCCGCGCATGCTCTTCGGAGCCAAAGGCCCCTGGATCTGAACTTGTGCTTCTCCAGTTACTCTGTGCCCCATGCCAGGAAAGTCTCTTATCCTCGGTCTCATGTGTAGAAGGTGGTAATGAGGCCCCTGCCCCCGCTTCCCCCGCATCCAAGTGGGGTGACATGACAGGACATGCCCTGTCCGCAGTGAGCCTTGCAGCCACCCCCACCCCCCAGGTCAGAACTTGGATGACCCCTGAGACGCTGTCTGTCTTCCCCAGCGAAACACCACCAGTGTATCCGGCTGTCCCTCCAGTGACAGACCCGCAGAGAGAGTCTGGACCACCCCGTTATCCGAGCCCCTCAGATCTCCTCTGTGCGCCCCATGCCCTGGTGAGAGAATCTGGCTTCTCAGCTTCTGGCTCCTTCTTCTGCAAGCAGGCAGTTGGCTGGGGGTGGCCTTACTGGGCTTGCACCCACTTCCGTGGCTGCTCTGTCTCCCCCATCATGGCCCCAGGGGCTGAGGTTTCCCTGGGCTTTTTCCCACCTCACTCCCCACTTGAACTCAGCTCTCACCAGTGCCCTTGGCTTTGGCTGCTGGCCACAGACACTTCGACTCCTGTATCTCTAGCCCAGAGCCCCAGACTCCTTGTGGGCCTGGTTCCTGAATGCCCCCCCTGGGGGGGAGCTCCCCCACCTGCCCCTTTCATGGCGCCATATTCCTGCCCTGACAGACGGTCCTTCTGACACCTGGACCCGGACTCCTGGCTTCTTACACCACTGTATCTCCCTGTCCACCCTCCTCCCATGGCCCCAGGGTGGGCTCTGGTCCTCCCCCGGCTCATCCCCATCTGGCTCCCCACGTGCCCATCCTAGTCCCCCACCCCAAAGCATCCCCTTGCTTATTACTCCTCTATTTCAGCCTGGGAGCTTCCCAGGGTGACCCTCTTCCTTCCTGGCCCCTCATCAAACTGGGCCCTCAGGCCAAGGCCTCACTTCCCCATCTGATTGGCAACTCAGGTGGGAGCAGAGGATGCCTTTCTCACTGGACTGAGAAGTCCCCTGGAAAGGACCCAAGATGCTCATGGGACAAGGAGCTGGGCCTCCACCTTCAGATTGGTCTTCCCAGGCCAGCTGAGCATGGTCCCAGAGCAGGGCCTCCGCCTCCACCATTAGACTGGAGGCCTTCTTGACACCAGATAGATCCCTTCCTTGATGTGGCCAGGCCAGTGACTCTTCCTGGAACAAGGAGTGTCTTACTCGCCCCTGCGACTTTAGGACCCTGCACTGGGTCTGGCCCGAGGCTGGGGCTTCAGGAATCATGGGTGGGTTGAATGAACCAATGAACAAATGCAGGTAGGCCCCATCTTAAATGGCAAGCCCACCTGACAATTGTCACCATCAGGGTTCAGAATCAAAGGAAAGCTGGAGGGGCTTGAGAGACCAGATGCCCCTCCCTCTTGGAGAGAACAGGTGTTTTAAGGCCCTAGACCACTCCCAAGACAAGCAGCTGAGAGGCCTAGGGAGGGGCTGGGTTTGAGAGCTGCTGGGAGGCCACAAAGTGAGTGCCTGGCCCAGAGCCTGGCACCACACCCTTCCCTCCTCAGCTTGTCCTCTTGAACCAGTGTAGGGGCAGCCTCTGCGCAGGGCTTAGAAAACGACTGATGAGACCAGATGCTAATGGAGGAGAGCATGAAGGGGACATGAACTGAAGAGGGACACTAAGCTGCCTCTTCCTGAGCCCCCCACACTGCCACCCCCTCATTCCCCACCCTGCCACCCCCTCATTCCCCACCCGGAGCCACTGGCATCCATTCCTGGGCCCAGGGAATCTGTCCCCTAGAGGGCATGCTGCCACACCTACTATCCTGCCTTCAGAAGGGAATGAAGGGGATCAAGAGAGGCCAGGAGGGCAGCCCGCGCACACACAGCCTGTTGTGGCTCCTGGGCAGCTTGGGTATCATTCAGGCGCCAGGACCAGCTCCCTGCTCCTTAGCCTCACAATCCCAGCCTTTGTCCGGCCAGGCCTGCTGGCTCCACACCCTCCCAAGGGCCCCTGGAAACCAGAGCAGCTGGAGCCCCACCAAGTATTTTTCCAGGGGCCCTCGGAAGACAGAGACGAATGCAAAGGGAGGGGTGTTCATTCATCCGTTTCTTCAATCATTCCTTCCTTGGACAGACATTTATTGAGCTCCCGTTTAGTGGCAGGCACTGTGCTAGGTGCTGGCGATTCAGCAGTGGGCCCAGCCCAGGCCCTGGCCCTCACTCATCTTACTTTCTAGATGCAAACAGATACCATCAGAACCCCTCTTTCGCGGTGTAGGGGCTGGGCTCGAGTACCGGACAGGAAAGGAGTGCTTGGGGCTGGGGCAGGTGAGGATACTACCAACTAAGGCCTATCTCCCTCGGGGGCCTCCGCCCCTCCAAGTCAGCTGGGGGAGGCTGGAGGATGGGTCATTCAGGGCTCTACCCACACGCTGCTGTTGGTCACTCGGGCCCCGAACCAGCCCTTCCAGTAGACGCGGTCCTGTCCCCCATGCTCGAAGCGAACGAAGCGGACGCCAGGCCCGTAGTCGGTGAAGGTGTGGGAGATCTAGGGGTGGGGAGAGGCGGGGAGGGGGAGGGAGGGTCAGGCTCGGAGCCCTGAGGCCTCTTCCAGCCACCCCAGCCCGGCGCTCCGACCCTGGATGTCTCAGCGCCGCGTCCCTCCTCTGAGCCTCTCAGCCAATCCAGCCAGGATGCGGGCGGGGTTTCTAATAGCCCCGCCCCCTCGCGCCCAGCGACCCCGCCTCCAAGCTCACCTCAATCCACCCGTCGTCGTTGTCCTGCGGCACTACCACCTGCCCGCTGTTGAACTCGGCCAGTACGTCCTCGTGCTCCGACAGCAGCTTCACCGTGAGCTCGTACAGGCAGCCGGCGTCTCTGCGGCCAGAGTACCTACTCCGAGGGAGGGAGCAATGGTCCAGAGCAGGCCTCAGCCCTGCTGAGCGGATACTCCGAGCCCGGCCCGCTGGAGAAGTTAACGCTGCAGGCCAGTACTACCAGTGTCCCCATTTTACAGATAAGAAAACCGAGGCCAGAGGGAGAAAGTGACCCGCCCAATGGCCAAACCCAAGGACTAAACCCCACTTGGGCCAAACCCAACCTCGGGACCAAAGCTAACCCACAGAGACACTCTTTGGAGCTCAGACATTGAAACATACACACACACACAAATAAAACTTGCCAACATTTAACACTCAGGAGGAGGAGTTCCTGTCATGGCACAGCAGAAATGAATCTGACTAGCATCCATGAGGATGCAGGTTCCATCCCTGGCCTCACTCAGTGGGTTAAGGATCCGGCGTTGCCCTGAGCTGTGGTGTAGGTCGAATAGGCGGCTGGGATCTGGCGTTGCTATGGCTGTGGTGTAGGCCAGCAGCTGTAGCTCCGATTGCACCCCTAGCCTGGGAACCTCCATGTGCCACAAGTGCGGCCTTAAGAAAGAAAAACAACAACAACCACCACCTCAGGAGGAAACAGTGTCTTTCAGAGAGCAGAAGCTTTTAATTTGATGAAGGCTAATTTACCAGTTTTATCTTTTATGGATTGTACTTTGGGTATCTTACCTAAAAAAATCTTCTCCTAACTCAAAAGTCCAAATTATTTATTTATGTGTTTTGTCCTTTTAGGGCTGCATCCAGGGCATATGGAGGTTCCCAGGCTAGGGGTCGAATCAGAGCTGTTGCTGTCGGCCTAGCCAGAGCCGCAGCAACGCCAGATCTGAGCCGCGTCTGTGACCTACACCGCAGCTCACAGTAATGCCAGATCCTTAACCCACTGAGCAAGGCCAGGGATGGAACCTGCAACCTCATGGTTCCTAGTCGGATTCGTTTCCGCTGCTGCGCCCCAACAGGAACTCCGCCAAATTATCTTCTCCTGAAAGCTTTATGGTTTTACTTCTTACATTTATGTCTATAACCCATTTCATAATAAAGTTTTGACTTTGGGGGAAAAAAATTAAACTCAGGAGGGGAGGTGGCTTTCCACCTTCTGAAAACCCGAGCCCCGGGTTTCAAGGCAGTGGTCCCTGAGGCAGGGCAGCCGTCTCCTGTTTGCCCCCAGCCCCGTTCTCCTTCCCCCAAGGCCACTCACCAGTCCTTCACCACGATGGCCGGCTGAGTGGTGTCCAGCAGCTCCTCCCAGTAGCCCTCAGCCTGCAGGTCAACGACCTGCGCTTTGCGACACCACCTGGGGAACGGGGGGGGGGCGGTTAGGAAGGAGTGAAGGCCCCCTCGCCCCCCTTGAGCTCCATCCCCCGTGTCCTTACTCAAAGGAGGAGGCAAAGTACTTCTTGACGCTCTCATCATGGATGAATTCCAGACCAGAGTCTCCAGGCAGCTCCTCCACCCTCCAGCCGTCGCCACCGTGCTCCACATCGCTCCAGCCCTCCAAGTCCTCTGTGGGGACACGACAACCACACGCGCGTCACCCAGTCCCCGCAAGGGCGTGGCGGGGCCGACCCGTGCCCCTATCTTGGAAGGAGGGGAGAACAGGGCGAACGTGGTACTTGAACAGCGTTGCGGTGGGCAAATGATGGTGGGGACAAATGGTGAGCACTTCCGGTTTGTCTCCGGATCCTCTTTCCCCCTTGGGAGGGTCCCCCATGGGGCCTGTCTTGCCCCAGCTCCTAGGGATGGAACGACCTGGGAGAGTGGCACTTCCCACCCCCACCCCAGGAGCAGGACAGGAAGATAATACTACGGTATGATGGGGGTTACTCTGTGCTGAGCACCGCGCCAGGCGCTTTATCAAGGCTGTCCTTGTTACGGCCCATTGTGCAGAAGGGGAAGTTGAGCCCCCCCAGGCCGGGGTAACAGTGCGTGACGGCTCACCTTCCCCGCATGGGTTGCGCAGCAGGTTGCGCCTCCTCTTGCTCAGGAAGTAGAACTGCTGCCAGTGGTCGCGCTCGTCCTCGGTGCCGCCCTCGGGCACCAGCCCCTCCTGCTGGCACTTGAGCAGCCACAGGGGGGCGCCGTCCACCAGCTCCTTCCAGCGCAGGCACACCAGGCGGCAGGCCTGCACCAGCTGGGCCGCCGGCAGCTCGGCCAGCACGCGCAGCAGCAGCGGCTCGGGCAGCTCATCCAGGTACGCCGCCTCCTCCTCCTCCCCCTCGTCCCCGGGCCGCTCCTCCTCGGCTCCCGCCTCCTCCGTGCACGCCTCCTCCTGCTGCTCCTCCGGGCTTGCCTCCTCTGGCTGGCCCACGCTCTCTAAGGGCGGGCAGAATGGGGCGGGGGCGGCTGTCCCAGACCGTCCCACGCCGCGCCCCACAACCGCGGTGCGTCTGGCATCCGCCCCCCACCCACGCTTGCGCAACCCGCAGCTGGGGGCCGGCGATTCCGTGACCAGAAACCGGGGCCACAGCGCAGCCCCGCATCTGAAGAGTGGCCTCAGAGGCCCCAGTGTCCCCTGCAGGGCGGGTAAACCCCATACGTGAGCCCATAGCAGTAACTGATGACATTATTAACACATGAAGTCCCTTAGCCCTCTCAACCACCCTCTTAAGATCCCTGATCCCTCACCTCCTCAGGGGAGCCCTCCTGGACTTCCCCATTTACATCCCCTCAACTCACAGGGGGTGGTTTATAAACACCTCTTTCCCCCACGAAGGAACTGCAGGAACCAGGTCTGGGAAACTCACCACTTCACTCCCACAGTGCCTGGCACCTGGCACCCTGCCTGGCACACTATCACCAGCTACTGTATATTGGACACTTAGCAAGAGTTAGGCACTGTTCTAAGCATTGTAATGTTATTTACTCTTTAAAGAGATGTGAGGATGCATCTCTTCGAGGATATCCCTCTTACTGTCCCTATTTCATTGATGAGGAAACTGAGGCACAGAGAAATAAAACGACCCAAACGAATGGTTGGAACCTGGATCTGAACCCAGGCAGCCTGGCTCCAGAGCCACTTTTTAACCACCACACCCTAGAGAAAAACAGCTCGTGGAGTTCCCGTGGTGGCACTGTGGAAACAAGTCTGACTAGGAACCATGAGGTTGTAGCTTCAATCCCTGGTCTTGCTCAATGGGTTAAGGATCTGGCATTGCACTGAGCTGTGGTGTAGGTCACAGACGTAGCTCAGATCCTGCATGGCTGTGGCTGTGGCGTAGGCTGGTAGCTGTAGCTCTGATTCTACCCCTAGCCTGGGAACCAACATATGCCGCAGGTGCAGCCCTAAAAAAAGAAAAGATAAAAGACAAAAAAGGAAACAAAAACAGCTCGTTGGCTTAGGATTTTGATTTTGCAGATGAAAATGCTCTGGCTCAGAGATGTGGAGTGACTTGCCAAACATCACACTGCTAGGATTTGGGCAGGGGACACGGGGATCTGAGGCCTGAAGGGAAGGAGCACGGGGGCTTGGGGACAGGGGAGGGAGGTCATAAGAACAGAACATGGGGGAGTTCCCGTTGTGGCGCAACAGAATTGAATCCGACTAGGAACCATGAGGTAGCGGGTTTGATCCCTGGCCTCGCTCAGTGGGTTAAGGATCCGGCGTTTCCGTGAGCTGTGGTGTAGGTCATAGACGCAGCTTGGATCCTGTGTGACTGGGGCTGGGGCGTAGGCTGGCAGCTGAGCTGCATCTGGACCCATAGCCTGGGAATCTCCATATGCCATATCCAACAGGAAGTTGAAATAAGTGCTCGTGAAGGAAGGTTTCTTCCCTCCCTTTTCCTATCCCTGGTCCTCAGCTTCCTTATCTATAAAATGGGCCTAATCCCTGTACAGACCATTCAGTGCTGATATTCAGCTCCCGAGAGGGGCAAGGACATTCCAGTTTATAAGGAGAAGGACAGATGTCAGGAGCTGTGAGCTGGACTGTCTCCTGGATCCTTGCTGGCCTCGGCTGGGCCACTGAAGCCTTGAGTAAGCAGATACCAAGTGCCCAGAGTCCCTGGAGGAGGGGGAGACAGTGGGGAGGAGACGGGGCCATTCTGGGTGAGAGGGAAGCCACTACTCTCAGACCTAGGATGAGGGGTTCCTAAGGGCTGGGCCCTGGGAAGCCGAGGTGCTGGTGGAAACAGACCAGGCATGGGGGCAGGAGCAGGTAAGGCCTAGACTCAAGTCTGAGTGTGGACAGGGCCCGGCCAGCCTACCCTTCATGTCCTCACGTGCAGCTTTTCTCCTCCTCCCCACGCGGCCAGGGCCCTGAGAGCCGGATCAGGGTTTACCCCTTTGGAGCCCAGAGCACATAGTGAGTCCTCAGTAAGTCTTATTTAGTGACTCATTATTCAACACAGTTCCTTTCATTATTTGCATTTTGGTTTTTCTTTTTGGCCACATCTTTAAGATGTGGGTCTTTATCCTTCCCTGTGCAAGGAAGAAACTGAGGCCCAGAGAGGCTTACTGGCTGCTCCCAAGTCGCAGGGCAGAGCAGTGGAAAGGCAGAGAGGAAAATGCCTGCCCTGGAGCCACGTCACCTGCCCATCCTGCCGCCCACAGCTCTCTGGGGAGTTGGGCTCAGTGTCCTCACCTCTCCACCCCTCCCCCTGCCCTGCCCTGCCCTGCCCTGCCCTGTCCTGCCCTGGTGGACACCTGATGCTCCCCCGAAAGGTGCACCTCGCCCGGTCCCCTCTCCTGGCCCCAGGCCTGGCATTCAAGGCCCCAGATCTAATTACAGGGCCCCCCACCCCCTCTCAAGCTCACACAACTCCCTACATTGTTGCCTTCGGGAAGTTATCTGGCCCCTGGAAGCTGCCTCCAAGGCTGATTCACTTGGCCCTGGGAAAAAGCAGGAACCTATTCTGGGGCCCTATAAAGGGTGTGGCAAAGGGGCCACAGATTGGGAGCAGGGGCCGAAGGAGCTAGGATTTTCAGGGATGGGGGGCGGGGCGGAGGGCTCGGGTACCTGCGTGAGCATCAGTTTGTTACCTCTGCCTCCCCAAGCAATGGCCACTCTCAGGTAGGCCTGGTGAGCAGGGAGTGTGGGGATGCTAGAGCAGCTCTCTTTCCCACCCTGACTCAGCAGACAACCCCTACAGGCCCAGCAGGGAGGCAGGGGGCCTTTGGTACCAGAGGAGATGACTGGGCAGTCTCAAAAACCGGAGCATTGACTACAGGCGACGCCCCCAGCCCTCCCGGGTCCCCACTGGGCACGCAGTCACCCAAATAAAGGACAGCCCCTCCAGATAACGGATCCCAGGAGGAAGGCTAGGATGGGATGGGGAGAGGCTAGTAACCCCAAGAAATCCACTGGGATTTAGGCAACTCAGGGGCCAGAGTTGGCAAACGGAAGAAGCTGATGGAAGAAAGAGGCTTGTGGCTTATTGCATGCCAGATGGGTTCCAGACCCCGCGGGACAAACCCTCGGGAAGCTGCGAGGAGGCAGGAACGTGGCATTATTCGTATGCTATTTCCTGGGTCTCCCTCCTTGCCTGCCATCTCTTGGGGCCTCCCGCAGACAGAGGGCTGTGCTCTTTTGAGACTGTCTCAAGGGCTTTGCTTGGGTGAAAGTGTGCCGCGCTGGGTCGGGGCGGGAGGTGGTGAGGGGGCCAGGGGTCTTGGTCTCTGATGTCCCCTCTCTGCAGTACTCGCCCGCCTGCCCCGGTCTCCCCTCCTGGGTTAAGCGAGTGGATCCGGCCGCAGCGGCTACCTGGGTCACCGTCTCCGTCCATCGCTGCGGAGGGCGGTCGCGAGAGGAGGAGGAGCCGGAGCACTGCGGGGCTGTCCGAGTCCCGCGGCGGCGGCGGCGGCGGCGGCGGCGGCGGCGGCGGCGGCGGCGGCGGCGGCGGCGGCGAGTCCAGGCGCTGCCCGCGTCTGGGTCGGGTCCCCGCCGGCCGCGCCTCTTAAAGGCCCCCGCCTCCGCCCCCGCCCCGCCTTTGGCCCTGCGCCCGGACGCCCAGCAGTCCCGAGCGATCAGCCGGAGGCCTGAAGCTCTCGGTTCCTGGGAGGATCGACAAGGAGGCCAGGAAAGGTCAGGGGTCGGGTTTGGTTTTTGTGTTTTAATGGGGGTAGGGGGAGTCCGGTTCGGAACGGCTCCCAGCGCCGCCCTGGGCTGGCTGCTGGGAGGCGGCGGCGAGGGAACAGGGAGAGTCTGGGTCAGGCGGAGGGTGCGGGGCGCGCCGCCCAGGCGGAGGGAGCGAAGCCGAGGCTCCTCCTGGCACCGCCCCCACCTCGAGGTAATTTTCCTACCTCTGCGGGGGGCGCGTCCCAGGACTCTCGCTCCCCGCGCCGCTGGGACCCGGTCGGGCGGCGGAGGCGGGGCCGGGGCGGGGCCTGGAGGGCCGGGGCGGGGCCGCACCCACGGGCGACCGCAGGCCGAGCCCGGCTCAGCCGCGGCCACCGAGCGGGATCGCACAGCGGCGGCCGAGTGCAGGTGACCTGCGGGAGTGGGCGCGGGGCGCGGGCGCGGGGTGCGTGCGGGGGCCGGGCGGGCGGGCGGGCTCGGCGTTTCCCGGCCCCGCCGCAGTGCGCAGAGGGAGGCCTGGTGCCGACAAGGCCCAGGCCTCGGGGTTGCTCGGCGCGGCCTCGAGCGGCGGCGCGGGCGCGAACCCCAGCTGGGGTCTCCATCGATGCGCAGGGGTCCGAGCCTCGACTTTGGGGGACATTTGAAAGCCACAAGGCGGGATGGGAAATCCAAGGCGCGCGCGGTGAGGGGGCACCTGGGGCTGGAGCCCAGCCACAGCGGTGGGAGTAAGGGTATAGGAAAGGCCGTTCCCCATCACTCACGCCTCCTCCAGTCCCAGCCAGTTAGATCATTTCCTCCGCAGAAGGTGGTTTGAGCGCTTTGGTCCTACGTCAGAGACAATGGTCATTATCCTCCCCCCACACGTTCTCTCCCTCGTCCGTTTTGAGAATGGGAGAGAGAATGCAGAAGGCACCAGAGAGGCTGCAGGGCTGCGGATTATTCCCACTCTAAAGACGGTCAGGCCTATTGAAAAAGGCTGGCTCTAGGAGTTCCCGTCGTGGCGCAGCGAGAACCAATCTACTAGGAACTATGAGGTTGCGGGTTCGATCCCTGGCCTCGCTCAGTGGGTTAAGGATCTGACGTTGCCGTAAGCTGTGGTGTTAGGCCAGAGAGGAGGCTCGAATCAGGCGTTGCTGTAGCTCGGCCTAGGCTGGCAGCAACAGCTCCGATTCGATCCCTCGCCTGGGAACCTCTCTATGCCGCAGGTGCAGCCCTGAAAGGACCAAAAAAAAAAAAAAAAAAAAAAAGACTGGCTCTAATGGCTCTAGACCCAGAGAAGGCTCTGGCTCCTTTCCCCTCTGCTCCTGTCTGTGTACCTCTGGGCAGATGCTGCCACCTTTTCTGCCTCCTTAGCTCCCCTCAGAGACTATTGTGAGATGCTTGTAAAAAAATTAGAGCTCACCTTTTACTGCGCTTCCGCTGTGTCTCAGGCTCCTCGAACCCTCCTCAGGAGGTAAGTACCCTTCCTGACCCCATTTTACAGAGGAGGAAATTGAGGCTCAGAGAGGCTGACTTTCCTGGGATAGTCAAAGGCAGAGCTGGGAGGGGAACCTCCACCACCGCTGCGTGCTGTGAATACCTGGTCCTGGGAAGAGGGCCAGGTCTGTAGTGCAGCTTTTCAACAACCACAGGAGCGTGTCCAGAAGCCATGGCCGTGGGCAACATCAACGAGCTGCCGGAAAACATCCTGCTGGAGTTGTTCACGCACGTGCCCGCCCGCCAGCTGCTGCTGCGCTGCCGCCTGGTCTGCAGCCTCTGGCGCGACCTCATCGACCTCGTGACCCTCTGGAAGCGCAAATGCCTGCGCGAGGGCTTTATCACTGAGGACTGGGACCAGCCCGTGGCCGACTGGAAGATCTTCTATTTCCTTCGCAGCCTCCGCAGGAACCTCCTGCACAACCCATGTGCCGAAGGTGGGGTGCAGACTGGGTCTGACGTCCCCCCAACACACACACACACTGTCATGAGACCATCTAACATTTATTAAGCACTTACTAGGAGCCAGCCAGGCATTTGGAGGGTTTTAACTTCTTTCATTCCCTCACAGTAATCCTAAGAGGTAGGTACTGTTGCACACCCATTTTTCAGATGGACAAACTGAGGCCAAGAGTGTCATTTCTTATTCCACTCTTAAGATTATTCCCCCAGTGGCCTTTCCTAGGAGAGGGAATGTTGGCTAATTGGAACTAATTGTGCCCAAGACACAAGATTTTCTTAGCCTAGTTCCCAGACTCCAGGACTAGGCCTATAGGATTGTCCCAAGGGCAAAAGGGGGCTTTGCTTATGAAAGAATGAGAGATCCAGTCTTCTTTCTAGTACATTACAACAGGTGAAACAAGACTCCGCATCATCCAGATTCCCTGCCCCCTCTCCCCTTTTTTGGCTTTGTGGGGCCATACCCATGGCATATGGAAGTTTCCAGGCTAGGGACTGAATCAGAGCTACAGCTGCCAGCCTACACCACAACCACAGCAACAAAATATCAGAGCTTCATCTACAACCTACACCACAGCTCACAGCAACGCTGGATCCTTAACCCGCAGAGTGAGGCCAGGGATCAAACCTGTGTCCTCATGGATGCTAGTTGGGTTCATTACTGCTGAGCCACAGTGGGAACTCCTAAGATCCCCCTTTTCCCTTGCTATGGGTAACTCATTAGCTAGACAGTGGGATGGGATGAGAACCTCCTCCATTATGTGGCCAAATTCTGCAAAATGAGAATAAAACAACCCCAAGCTGTCCAGAGCTTTAGGATACCTACCGCATTTGACTCCCCAACAGTTCTTGACCACCAGTTGGCACACTACTGTCCATAAGCCACATCTGGCCCAGGAGCTAAAAATAGTTTGTATGGTTTTAAGAGGTTAAATTTTTTTTTTTTAAAGGCTATAAGGGAGTTCCCTTCATGGCTCAGCAGTTAATGAACACAACTAGGATCCATGAGGCCATAGGTTCGATCCCTGGCCTCGCTCTGCTCTGTGTTTGAAGGATCTGGCATTGCCATGAGCTGTGGTGTAGGTTGCAGATTCAGCTCAAATTTGGTGTTGCTGTAGCTGTGGCTGTGGCATAGGCTGGCAGCTATAGCTCCAATTTGACCCCTAGCCTGGGAACTTCCATATGCCATGAGTGCCACCCTAAAAAGCCAAAAAAAAAAAAAAAAAAAAAAGGCTATATGTATAGTCAATATGTAACCCACAAAACCTAAAATAGTTTGACCCTTTATAGAAAAAGTTTGCCAGCCCCTGTTCTTCACCCCGGTTTATGGAGGACAAAACCAAAGCTCAGAGAGAGAAGGCAGCTTGCCTAAGGTCATGGAGCCCAGTATGGGTAGAGCTGGGACTAGACCCAGATCTGTCTGGCTGGCATCAGAATGTTCTCCATCACCGAAGTGGTCCAGCCATTCCCATTATCACATGTCTCAGAATTCCCAGTAGAAGTCAGTTTTCACGGGGCCTGGCACACAGGAAGCAAATAATACAAGGCAGGCGGTGTTGATCTGCCGTGTTCCCCAGCCCAGGGCTTGAGGGCAACTCCTGAAATCCAGGGAGAGATGCCAGGAGCAAGGAAGACATGGGAGGTGACCACTGGTGGTGGGGGGGGGCGGGATGGGGAGCTTCCCTTTGATGGGAACTCTGCTTTCCACCAGAGGGATTTGAGTTCTGGAGCCTGGACGTGAATGGAGGTGATGAGTGGAAGGTGGAGGATCTCTCTAGAGACCAGAGGAAGGAATTCCCCAATGACCAGGTCAAGAAATACTTCGTGACTTCTTATTAGTAAGATCCAAGGGGTTCCGGGGTTGGGGGGAAGCCCAAGTCACTGGCACACTGGGGTCTCTCCTGCTCTGAGAGGGGCAGTCCTAGCCCCCGG
Organism: Sus scrofa; assembly: GCF_054392235.1. NCBI lineage: Eukaryota > Metazoa > Chordata > Mammalia > Artiodactyla > Suidae > Sus > Sus scrofa. The sequence goes on from NC_139388.1 coordinate 76,293,439, forward strand.
TGCCCTAGTGGTGAGCCCCAGCCCCTCCCACCCCCAGCACCTGCCTCAAGTCCCAGGTGGTGGACCTCAAGGCCGAAGGGTATTGGGAGGAGCTGATGGACACCACACGGCCGGACATCGAGGTCAAGGACTGGTGAGTGCCTGGGGCGAGGGTCTGGGGGAGGGCGCCTGTCACTCAGGCGCCCCACCCCCACCCTGCCCCCCACCTCCGAGGCCCTAAATGGGCCCTCCCTCTGCCTGCAGGTTCGCAGCCAGGCCAGACTGCGGGTCCAAGTACCAGCTGTGTGTTCAGCTCCTGTCGTCAGCGCATGCGCCTCTGGGGACCTTCCAGCCAGACCCAGCAATGATCCAGCAGAAGAGCGATGCCAAGTGGAGGGAGGTGTGTGAGCTGGGGAGAGGCCAGGGGGCACCCTGCCCAAGGCTGACACTGTAGTCAGATAGGCCTGGGTTCAGATCCCAGCTCTGCTACTTCTCACCTGGGCTATGGCTGCTCTGAGCTCTAAAAGACATCGATAAAATGATGCTGGTAAAGCCATATTCAAAAAGTTGACTATAATTCATTACCAATATCAGTTATTACTATTATCTAGGTCAGGGTTCAGCAAACTTGTTCTTAAAAGGTCAGATACTGGAGTTCCCACTGTGGCTCAGTGGGTTAAGAACTCCACGTAGTGTCCCTGAGGATTCGGGTTTGATCCCTGCCCTCACTCAGTGGGTTAAGTAGTCCCCCTTGTGGAGTGTTGGAGTCCCACTTGTGGCCCAGTGGAAATGAATCTGACTAGGAAGCATGAGGTTGCGGGTTTAATCCCTGGCCTCCCTCAGTGGGTTAAGGATCTGGCATTGCCATGACCTGTAGTGTAAGTTGCAGACACAGCTTGGATCCTGCGTGGCTGTGGCTGTGGCATAAGCCAGTAGCTGTAGCTCTGATTTGACCCCTACCTGGAAACCTCCATATGCCACGGGTGCAGCCCTAAAAAGAAAAAAAAAAAAAAAAAAAAGAATCCAGCATGTTGCAAGCTGTGGTATAGGTCACAGATGTGGCTCGGATCCAGTGTTGCTGTGTCTGTGGCGTCAGCCAGCAGCTGCAGCTCTGATTCAACCCCTAGCCTGGGAACTTCATATGCAGCAGGTACAGCTGTAAAAAGACAAAAAAGGCCAGATACAAATAGTTAAGCATTACAGGGTGTACTATCTCTTTTATTACTCACCTCTTCAACTGTGCCTTTGTGTTGAGAAAGCAGCTTTAGCAAATGGACATGGCCGTGTTCCAATAAAACTTTATTTACAAAAATAGGTAGTGAGCCCCTAGACCATGGTTTGCCAATGCCTCACCTAGACCAGGGCTCTTGAGTAGAACTTTCTGCAGTTATAGAAATAGCCTGGCTGCCCCATCCCATTTCTTAGCCAAGGGCCACATGTGACTTATTGAAAACCTAATGAGTCCATTCCTAGTGCGACTGAGAAACTGAATTTTTAATTTTATCTAACTTTATTTATTTATTTATTTATTTTGTCTTTTTGTCATTTCTTGGGCCGCTCTTACGGCATATGGAGGTTCCCAGGCTAGGGGTCGAATTGGAGCTGTAGCCACCGGCCTACACCAGAGCCACAGCGATGCAGGATCGGAGCCACATCTGCAACCTACACCACAGCTCACGGCAATGCCAGATCCTTAACCCACTAAGCAAGGCCAGGGATCGAACCCACAACCTCATGGTTCCTAGTCAGATTTGTTAACCACTGAGCCACAACAGGAACTCCTAACTTTAATTAATTTCAACTCACATAGCCACATGTGCTCAGTGACGACTGTCTTGGACATCTTTTGGCAGCTGGCAAAGTTTTCTTCAGTTCCTTTGAGCTGCATTGAGATAATCCCATGGCCTGGACCCAGCAGGATTTAACTCCATTTTACAGATGAGGAGACTGAGGCATAGACAGGAGGGGTGGTCTGCCCAGAATCAGAGTTTGGACTAGAATTCCATCTGCTGACTCTGGTTTGAGCCCTAAGACCTCAGCGCATCCTGGCCCCCTCACCCCCCCAGGCAGGGCCACGCTCAGAGTCAACTCCTCTGACCACTCTCCTCCCCCCCCACCTGCTCCCCACCCCACCCCCAGGTCTCCCACACGTTCTCCAACTATCCGCCCGGCGTCCGCTACATCTGGTTTCAGCACGGCGGCGTGGACACTCACTACTGGGCCGGCTGGTACGGCCCGAGGGTCACCAACAGCAGCATCACCATCGGGCCCCCACTGCCGTGACGCCCCCAGGCCCCCAGCCACCTAACCCCAACTGGTAAACTGCTGGTAGAGAAGGGCTGGGCTTGGGAAGGGGAGGTGGGGGCCAGGCTCCCCTAGACTTCCTAGTTCATCCTTGCCCCCCTGCCCCCAGCTGCCTCTCTGTGGCACCTCTTACTTTGGGCCACCTTTGTATGTTATTGTGGCTAGCTCTCTGCCTGGGGCTCTCAACCTGAATGATAGGGCTCCTGAGGTTAGGGGGGTACAGGGCGTTCCCCCAGGCTCCTCCCCCAGATGCCTCTGACGGAGGGTCTCCAAGCTCCACTGGCAACCAGTGTCCCTTCCTGGGCCTTTTCTCACTGTCCTCTTTGAGGGCCTTTCAAGCAGGGACAGTCGAGACACCGGGTAAGCCCACGGCTCCCCTGCACGGCTGCCCTCCCAGATGCTAGGAGGTGAGCACGTAGCTCAGATGGGTCTGGGAGTGGAAGGAGGGCTCTGCCGGCCCATCCTCTGCCCCATTCTTTGCCACTCTCAAGCTCCCTGGCTCTGCCCACATGCTCAGAGAGGTAGTTTTGGCCCAGAAGTTCAGGCCTGATCCTGAGATAGGCAGGCCTCGGGTGGGGTGGGGTCCTGGCCGGGTCTGGACTGGCCTTACTGTCCATGAAGTTCCAGAAGCCACATGGGTAGGAAATGAGGGCAGGGGTCTCCAAATGACACCCCTGGGATCCTGTGCACGGTAACCCAGGGCAGGAAGGGGGCAGGATTGGACCCTGAGAGCTGGGATGTGTGAGCCCTGGATAAGTGGGGGGGAGAGGGCGCAGGTTAAGGACCATTTGTCCACCTGCATGCCTAGGCCAGGCCCCCAACCTACCCTCGGAACTGCCGTTCCCAGGACCTCCCCACCCTGTCCGACCATGTTCCTGCCTCTCCCTCCTGCTGGAAGGACAGAGTGCTCTGATCCTACCCCTGCTGCATGTGGCCAAATAAAAGGTCTTCCCAGCCCAACCTGTGCCCTGTGCTTTCTAGGGTGCGGGTGGGGGGAACCATAGACCTTGGGGGAGATCCTGCCCCTGGTCTGCAGAAGCCACAACTTGTATGGCTCTGTCCAAGGTACAGAGAGAAATGAACATCTCCGGGCCAGACCTTCACAGAAGGAGGGACAAAACAGACCCCTGGATGAGCTGCAGACACCTTGCCCTGGCAGTCCTCCAGTATACTGCCAGCTTCCTCTGGAGGCCTGGCCACGCTGAGGGGGGAGTGCTGGGGCGGGGGGGAATATCTCCAGCAGCTCTTGCATGGCCCTCATGCTGGGTCAGCGGTATCCCAGGCACTGCTTACTGGTGTGTTCCTCACTGCCCAGAGCGTTCCCGACATTAGATGCAGTCAAAGAATTTAGAACGGTGCCTGGCACACAGTAGGTGCTCAATAAGTACTGTTAATGTGCACTGTTTCACGCAACAGTGAGCTAAACTAGGGCTTCAGCTAGGGCAGGGACCACCACCCAACAGCTGTGAGATTAGCAAGTTCGCCAAAGACACCCTTCCTTGGAGAAGATGCAGCCCCGAAGAGTTAATAACTGGCCGCGATCAAGCACCCTTGTGCAGTGCACAGCCTGCACGACGCTTTGCGGTTGCCTGATGAACGGGGGGGAAAAAAGGAATTCATTAACTTAATCCTAACAAAAACGCAGAGAGGTACTTTGGAGGAAACTCAGGCCTGCCCGAGTTCAGGTCCTAGGGGAGCGTAGGCGCCAGGCTCACGGCCAGCGTTTCAGCAGTCACCCTGCAGGCGGGACCCCACCTCCCTCGCTCCCTCCGCGCCGCGTAGCGGTCGGAGCAGGGGCCCGGCGGGGGCGGGGGCTAGGTCAGGAGGCGGCTCCCGCTTCCCCAGAGGGAGGAGGAAGCCGAGAGGAGATGGGTCCCCGCCGCTGAGCCGCCCACCGCCGGGAAGGAAAGGCTGACGTTCAGGCGACAAGGTCGGGAGTTGCCGTAGCGCGGGCCCGGCACGTTCCGGGGGACCCCAGACCCTTCCGCTCACGGCGGGGGAAAGGGTCTTGGCGTGGGACCCGGCGAGGCCGTGGGAGCCGCCGGCCGGGACACCGCGGGAGGTGGCCCGAGCGCGGCGCGTGACGCAGGCGCGGGGCGGGGCGGGGCGAGAGTGGCCGGCGTCGCCGAGGTCGCAGGTCCAGGCCGACCCCGAGCTCAGGTCCCGTCGAGCGCCCCGCCCCGCGCCCAGGTCTCCGCCCCACGGGGGGATCGCTAAGGGGGCGCCAGGCCGGCGGGCGGGGGTGTGGGTATCTGGCGCTAGGCGTCGCCGGGACCTTAACCGAGCCCGCGGACGCTGTCCCGGGCGGCCCGGGACGCCGGCAGCCGGCGGGGTGGGGGCTGGAGGGTGGGGGGAGGCCGTGGAGGGCCGCTTCCGGGCGGGACCCTGGGCGGGGCGGGGCCGATCGCCGGGCTCTGGTCACCGCTGGCGGAGTCCCCCGTGCCGCGGGGCCCGGAGCATCCTAGGCATCCGCGGCCACGCCGGCCTCACCTCGCGAGCAGCGCCTCGGCCGGGGGGCCGTCTGGGAATTCTGGGCACCGTCACGCTAGGCCTGGGACCCAGGCCTAACTTTCCCAAGCCTCAGCTTCCGCTTTCGGAATTGGTCTTACTAAGAGTGCCTTAAGGGGTTGTTGGGACGGTCTCTGGTGGCAAGGAGAAGACAGGGCTCCGGGCGTGGCACGTGAGAAGCCCAGTCGGGGCGTGGTGGTTTCTTGGGGCTCTTGTGGACGTTTCCAGCCCAGAGTGCCCAGGATGGCCTTCACCCCCCACCCCCCGCCCCCGGAACACCCCTCTGCAGTCAGGCTTAGAGGATGGGGTTGGGTGATAACATGCGACCAGAGCAAAGACCGGACTTTGAACAACAGAGGGAGGAGCTTTTGTACCTAAGACACCTCTTACTTGGAGCCCAGGGACTTTTATTTGGCCTAGACAGGGCGTTTAGAAGTTATCAACATTTAAAAATTTCAGAGTTGCCTTCTGGCTCAGTGGGTTAAGCATCCTGCTATGGCTCGGGGTCATTGCTGTGGTGGGGGTTCATCCTGGCTCAGGAACTTCAGCATGCTGTAGGTTGAGCAAAAAAAAAAAAAAAAAAAAAAAAAAAAGAAGAAGAAGAAGAAAAGAAAGAAAGAAAAGGGAAAAAATGATTTTATGTTATTTAAAAATGTTTACAATTCTTCCCAGAAAATGAGAAGACCTGGCCACATGGAGTATTTTTCCATCATAGAATTTTGCACAAGATACAAGTACCTCATTTATCTGTTTATTTTTTTTCTCTGGTAAAATGCTCCTTCCTAGGCCAGAGTGTGTGCTCACCCTCATTTTTTATAGGATGAAAGCTTTGAGAACTGTGTGTAAAATTAATCAAGGGAAACTTTACTAAAATAGAGGCAAAGAAGCAAGACAGAGGAGCACTTAACAGTCAATACAATCTCTGTAGCAAGAGACCTTCTTGGCTTCTCTGGCAGGAAGTGACACTACTACTGCCAGCAGGAAGGTAAAAAAAGACTTTCTCCTTCCCTGGCAACAGCTCAGCCAATGAAAAGCCACTATACTTCCAAATCCCTATGTCTTCCAATGGACTTTTTTTTTTTTTTTTTTTGGTCTTTTTAGGGCCCCACCCACAGCATATGGAGGTTCCCAGTCTAGGGGTCCGATCAGAGCTACAGCTGCCGGCCTACACCACAGCCACAGCCACACCAGGTCCAAGCCACATCTGCGACCTACACCACAGCTCACGGCAAAGCCAGATCGTTAACCCATTGAGCAAAGCCAGGGATCAAACCTGCAACCTCATGGTTTCTAGGGTTTGTTTCTGCTGTGCCATGACAGGAACTCCGACTTTCTGTTTATAATGGCCTCCCCATCTTGCACTTCTCTATAAAAGAGTTCCCTCTCCGTAACAGGACTTGTAAGTGGTTCGCCATAGTTGCATATCCTGCATTACAATTCTTTGCTGTTCCCAAATAAACCTGTTTTGCTAGTAAAATAACTGGCTGTTTTATTGTTTTAGGCTAGCATTACACGAAGGTTTCAACCTGGATCCAGAGAAGACTCCCCAACAACTCCAAGGCTGGTGAGCAAACAGGTGCTGGTACCTACAGAGAAAGCCCGGAGCTCACTCATTGCTTTCTTGCCAACTTTGGAGTTTGAGGGTAAGTTTTTCTCCTGGATCTGAGCTCCGCTCTCTTTGCGTTTTGAAGCTCTCCAGGTTTTATTTGGAATGTATTTAAAGACTTCATCCTTTTTTGTTAAAGCCTTGTTTTGTCAGTGAGTATTTGGCCCTTTAGCCACACTCTTGAAATCAGGCTGTTACTTCTGGAACTGTGCTGTTCAGCCTTTGGCTTGACTCCTTTGGGATCAGGCTGTTCCTACTGGAGCTGTTTTGGTATTTGGCCTGCTGGCTGCATAAAAATTATTCTTTTCGGAGTTCCCTGGTGGTCTAGTGGGTTAAGGATCTGGTGTTGTCACTGCAGTGGCATGGGTTCAATCCTTAGCCTGGGAACTTCCACATGCCACAGGCATGGCCAAAACATAGTTATTATTATTCTTTCCCTCTAGGGAGAAACCCCTGAAAGGTGGGATCCCAGTTGTCTAAATGTTTTGAGGAGCCCCCCTCTCGTCAGGGACTCTGGGCAATTTTTTGTGTAAAAACTGAAATCTCTCCTCGCATGCATTTCTAACTAAATGGACCAACTGAAACAAAAGTATTTTAGAACCTCAGTGGCAATATGGGGAGCTTTTCAACTCCTCAAACTTACCTTTTGAAAAGTGTGTTAGATACCCATAGATCCGAAGTTATCAAATCTGAACCAGACATCTATTTGATTGCTATTTTAAGGCTTCCAAAACTTATAAGGAGGCATTCCCTTCGTGGCGCAGTGGAAACAAATCTGACTAGGAACCATGAGGTTTCAGGTTCAATCCCAGGCCTCGCTCAGTGGGTTAAGAATCCAGCATTGCTGTGAGCTGTGGTGTAGGCTGGCAGCTACGGCTCCAATTAGACCCCTAGCCTGGGAACCTCCATATGCCCCAGATGTGGCCCTAAAAAAAGGACAAAAGACAAAAGACAAAAAAAAAAAAAACTTATAAGGAGTCTAAAATTGCCTCTTTGCAAAATACAACTTTTAAATTTACTGAGGCAGACATAATATTCAAGAAAGACGCAATGGCTTCCGAGAGGTCATTTTGCCCACGCCCTCTTCTGTCCCTGGATGCTGAAGCCCATCCCAAGGGCCACCTTCCTTTCCCTCTGCACCTCCCCATTCTGATTCTTTCCGGGAACTTTCCTTTTCTCCTAAAGCTCCACTGACTCTTCCTGCTCCCTCCTCTGAATCTTTCAGAATCTGCCTCCTTAAAATTCAGTCTTCCCGGAGTTCCTGTCGTGGCGCAGTGGTTAACAAATCCCACTAGGAACGATGAGGTTGCAGGTTCGATCCCTGGCCTCGCTCAGTGGGCTAAGGATCCGGCGTTGCCATGAGCTGTGGTGTAGGTTGCAGACAAGCCTCGGATCTGGCATGGCTGTGGCTCTGGCGCAGGCCGGGAACAACAGCTCCGATTCGACATCTAGCCTGGGAACCTCCATGTGCCTCGGGCATGACCTTAAAAAAAGTCAAAAGACAAAAAGAAATCAGTTAAATCTTCTGAGGATTGAAATAACCCCCAAATTCCTTATGTTCCCTGAACTAAGGCCAAATTGCGAGCCATAGCAAAAGCCTTCCGTAAGGTGCCGGAGGCCCGCATAGGTTTGCTGAAGACTTGAATGTAGTGGTTCAAACCTCCCCGTCTGGTTTCTCAGGTTTCTACCAGTTCATCCACTGCTTGCTGGTGAGGGTCAGGCAAACACTGAATGAAACTAGCCCGATGGCAACATTCTGGAGGAGCTTTAGAGGAGCAAACCCTAACTCTTGGCAGGAGGCTAGAATGCTCTCTGGAAACTTCCACCAAGCAATTACAGTAGCCTTTGCTAAGTCTGTTGACTGGAGCAAAATTCAGCCTTGCCCACAAAAATCTGGTGAACCTCTTCATGGCTTATCAACCTCAGGTCAATTTTTAAAGAAAACTACTCTTTCTTCAGGTGATGAGTCCACCCTGGGTAGCTGTTACCTCCTCGTTTTTAATGGGCTGAATGGAGATCTTTTTCTTTTAGTTAAAAGAACTAGCATGGGATGGGAAACTATGTCCACTCTGGATTCATTTGGCAAATCAGCTCACTTGCTCCCTAGAGGAGCCGCCAAAGAGAGACCACTACTTTTTTTCTTTTTTTTTTTTTTTTTTTTTTTTGTCTTTTTACCTTTTCTTTAGCCGCTCCCGTGGCATATGGAGGTACCCAGGCTAGGGGTCCAATAGGAGCTGTAGCTGCTGGCCTACACCACAGCCACAGCAATGCAGGATCCGAGCTGTATGTGCGACCTACACCACAGCTCACAGCAACACGAGATCCTTAACCTATTGAGCGAGGCCAGGGATCGAACCTATGTCCTCATAGATGCTAGTCAGATTCATTTCCACTGTGCCATAACAGGAACTCCAGCCGCTAAAATTCTTAATCTTCAACTCCAGCAAGTGAAGGTCCCTAAATACAACCAAAAACCTTCTAGTCTCTGCTATTGCAAAGAGGGGGGGCGATGGGAAAAAGGATTGTAGCCAATCATTGCGAGCATTTGAGGACTTTTTCTGCCTTAACAGTGTCCTCTTAATTCCCAGTGCAGAGCTTCCAAGGAACTACAGGGGCTCTTCCCAATCCTCCAAGGTAATCAGCTCAAAGAAACTCCTCTCCAAATTGGGAAGGAGTCTCTCTCTGTCCTGATTGACAGCAGAGCTGCGCCCTCCGCGCTCCAGGCTCGGCGGCGCCGATGGAAGGTGGCCCCAGCCTCAGAGAACGAACACAGCTCAGATAGTGGGGCTCTCCGCAAACCTCGGCAAGTTCCTTCTCTAAAACTCTTCCCTTTTGTTTAGGCCCTTTGAGAGATACTGTAGTCAGATTCTTTTGTTTTTATTTTCGTTTTTGTTTTGTCTTTTTAGGGCCACACCTGCAGCACATGGAGGCTCCCAGGCTAGGGGTTGAATCAGAGCCGCCAGCCTACACCACAGCCACAGCAACGCCACATCCAAGCCACGTCTAGGACCTACACCACAGCTCACGGCAACACCAGATCCTTGACCTGCTGAGCGAGGCCAGGGATCGAACCCACAACCTCATGATTCCAAGTCGGATTTGTTTCCGCTGCACCATGATGGGAACTCCTGTAGTCAGATTCTTAACCCGCTGCACCACGGCAGGAAATCCCTACCATTCTCTTTAGGACCCAAATCTCCGGTTGATACTGGCAAAATCCATGGGGCACTTCCCACCAAGATTCAAATAGATCACTCCAGGAGTTCCCGTTGTGGCGCAGAAACGAATCCGACTAGGAACCACGAGCTTGCGGGTTCGATCCCTGGCCTTGCTCAGCGGGTTAAGGATCTGGCGTGGCTGTGGCTGTGGCATAGGCTGGCAGCAACAGCTCCGATTAGACCCTTAGCCTGGAAACTTCCATATGCCGTGGGTGGGGCCCTAAAAAAACAAAAAGACAAAAAGAAAAAAAATTGATCACTCCAGACTCTCTTGAGAATGAATCAGTACCTTCTAAGGAAAGAAGCCCCTCAAGGTATCAAGCCCTTAATAGAAGTTTTCAAGGCTTAGAGCCTCATCATCCCTTGCACGAGTCCTGGTAATACCCAGTTTTACCCATGAGAAAACCCAAGGGCTGAGGATAGAGGTTTGTCCAGGACCTCCAAGGAATAAACCTCACTGTTATCCCTGGACACCCCACGCGTGACTGCCGCCTCGTCCCACTGGAGGCAGATTGTTCACTGTGACTAATGCGCAGCTTGTAGTCTTCAGTATCCCAGTTGACAAGCTGGCCAACATCTTGCTTCACCTGCGATGGATAATAATATACCTGCACAGCAGGGCCCTAGGGTCCCACAGGAAGTTCCTGCTTTTCACGCATCTTGAAAGCTGGTTTGGAGGATGTAAAGATTTCTACAGATTCTACTTGATGACAAGATACAGATGACTTGCTTCTATGCTCTCCTTCTCAAGCCTCCTCACAGGAAGACAGCATCCACCTGCTGAAATTTTTGGCCTTAAAGGGATACAAGTCCTCAAAGAAAAATTGCAGTTTGCTCAAACACGGGTTCGACTTTTTTTTTTTTTTTTTTTGTCTTTTTATCTTTTTAGGGCTGCACCTGTGACATATGGAGGTTCCCATGCTAGGGGTCGAATCGGAGCTGTAGCTGCCGGCCTACACCTACACAGCAACACTGGATCCTTAACCCACTGATCGAGGTCAGGGATGGAACCCGCAACCTCACGGTTCCTAGTCAGATTCGTTTCCGCCCGCGCTGCAATGGGAACTCCAGGTTGACATTTAGAGAGCACCTGACCTCAGAGCAGGGGCTACATCTGGATCCAGATCAGCTTCATGATATCCTGAACTGCCCCAAACCTAAAACTAAGCTCCAGGTACGAGGTTTTTCTCAGACTGTCTGGCTCCTGTTGAAACTGGATTCCAAATTTCTCTCAATCCTTACATGCTTTATTAAAAACCAGCAAACCGGAATTCCCATTGTGGCACAGCAGTAACACACCTGACTAGTATCCACAAGGACATGGGTTCGATCCCTGGCCCCACTCAGTGGGTTAAGGATCTGGCCTTGCTGCAAGCTGCGGTATAGGTCACAGATGCAGCTCACATCTGGCACTGCTATGGCTGTGGCATAGGCCAGCAGCTCCGATTCAGTCCCTAGCCTGGGATCTTCCATATGCCATGGGTGCAGCTCTAAAAAAAAGACAAAAAGTAAAATAAAATAATAAAATTAAAATAAAATAAAATAAAAACCAACAAAACTGACCCTGTTAATTGGGGAGCTCAAGATGATACAGTTTTTGAAGACTTAAAGAAAAGCTTAATGAGACTCCCCCCTCTTGGACATCCCAATAACCAGCTTTCCTATCCCCTCTTTGTATGTGAGAAGGAAGGGAATGCCCTTGGAGGACTCACCCCAAAACATGGGGACACCACTGGCCCAGAGGTACTGCAGCCACAAGCTGGACCCTGTGGCACAGGGATAGTCCCTTTGCCTCAGAGCCATTCCTGCCACTGCCCTTCTGGTTAAAACCTCCAAAGAGGTAACCATGGGATCCCCTTTCACCATCTTTGTACCCCATGCGGTGGAAGCGCCCCCCTAAATTCTCATCCACTCCACACTGTGTCACCTCACCCCTTATGGAATCCTTTGGCTAAGCGCTCCTCGCATAACCCTTTCCCGTGTGCTAAGCTCAGCCCCGCCACTCTTCCCCCGCTTCACTCACCAAAGCCCTCGCGGCTGCCTGACACTGACAGGTCACCTTTTGACTCCATGTCAAAATTTGCAGAAGATCCCTCTAACCAATGTAGATTTTTTCATGGTTTACTGATGGTTCTTATTTAAAGGGAGAAAGTGGTTTATTTTGTGCTGGGTATGCTACTGTAATTCCTTTTGATATCATTGAAGCAACACCTTTGCCTATGGCTGAATCACCCAACAGGCTGAGTTATACGCTTTCACTGGGGCTTGTACTTTAGCCAAAGGCAAAAGCACGAATATTTGTACTAGGAGTCGAATTGGAGCTGCAGCTGCCAGCCTATGCCACAGCATTGCAGGATCCGAACTGTGTCTGAGACCTATGCCACAGCTCCTGGGAGTCAGTATGCCTTTGGAACAGCCCATGACTTTGGGATAACATGGAAACAATAAGATTTCCTTACCACTAATGAGGAGATTAAAAATGGATCTTAGGAGTTCCCGTCGTGGCGCAGTGGTTAACGAATCCGACTAGGAACCATGAGGTTGCGGGTTTGATCCCTGGCCTTTCTCAGTGGCTTAAGGATCCGCCGTTGCCGTGAGCTGTGGTGTAAATCGAAGACGCGGCTCAGATCCCACATTTCTGTGGCTGTGGTGTTAGGCTGGCAGCTACAGCTCCGATTAGACCCCTAGCCTGGGAACCTCCATATGCCGCAGGAGCGGCCCAAGAAATGGCAAAAAGAAAAAAAAATGGCTCTTATATCCGAAATTCTATTAGATGCTACACTCTTGCCAGCCACCTTGACTATTATTAAGATTCTGGGTGGGAGTTCCCGTCGTGGCGCAGTGGTTAACGAATCCGACTAGGAACCATGAGGTTGCAGGTTCGGTCCCTGCCCTTAACGATCCGGCGTTGCCGTGAGCTGTGGTGTAGGTTGCAGACGCGGCTCGGATCCTGCGTTGCTGTGGCTCTGGCGTAGGCCGGTGGCTACAGCTCCGATTCAACCCCTAGCCTGGGAACCTCCATATGCCGCGGGAGCAGCCCAAGAAATAGCAACAACAACAACAACAACAAAAGACAAAAAGACAAAAGCCAAAAAAAAAAAAAAAAAAAGATTCTGGGTGGAGTTCCCACTGTGGTGACATGGGTTAAGGATCTGGTGTTGTCTCTGTAGTGGCTCGGGTCACTGCTGAGGTGCAGGTTTGATCGCCAGCCCAGTGCAGTGGGTTGAAGTTCCAGCATTGCTGCAGCTGTGGTGTAGGTTGTGGCTGTGGCTTGGATTCAGTCCCTGGCCCAGGAATTTCCATATGCTACAGGTATGGCCAAAAAAAAAAAAAAAAAAAAGGGATCCTGGCCATTCCAAGCTTGAGTCCCTATAGGCTAAAGGAAACCACCTCACTCACATGTCCACCAGAAACACCGTTCTCAGAGGAACCAACAGCCAAACCTCTGTCATGATCCAAAGGGATACTCCAAAAAAAAAAAAAAAAAAAAGAGTTCCTGTCATGGCGCAGCAGAAACGGATCCAACTAGGAGCCTTGAGGTTGTGGGTCCAATCCCTGGCCTCACTCATGGGGTAAGGATCTGGCATTGCTGTGGCTCTGGTGTAGGCCAAGCAGTTATAGCTCCAATTGGACCCCTAGCCTGGGAATCTGCACATGCCACTAGTGCAGCCCTAAAAAAAAAAAAAGGATACTCCCTAATATAACAATCTAAAAAAGTTGACTATAAATGCCCAGTGCCCCCAGAAAGGAAAAACAATGTTGGAGATCGAGTAATTGTTGGCTCTATAGAAAGAATTCTTGTTTGAACCAAATAACAAACTGCTTCCACTAGAAATTCTGATTCCCACTGCTTACGACTGTGCATGCATTGAAGTCTTGGTTCACTGACAAAACGATAGCATTCACGAATCGGTGTTGATGGGGAGATAGTAATAAAGCCGCAAAGAGTACGCGCCTTCTTGTCCCACCTGTCCAAAATACAATCCAAAGAAACCTGTTTGCACTGTTCCAGACATTTTGAATAACCTAATGGGCCTTTCAGTTTGGTAGATGGAGTTCCTATAGCTGCCCCCATCTCATGAATATACATATCTTTTATACATGGTCTGTATGTTTCTCACTGGACTGAATGAAGCCTTCCCCTGGCAGACAGGCTGCTGCTGCTTCTGTGGCTACAATTTTGTTAGAAAAGATTATCACCCCTACCTGGGGAACCCCCTTTGAACCTTCACAGTGACCAAGGAACCCATTTTACTGGTCAGATGCTTGAATAAGTTTGTGTTCTTTAGTCAGTTTTACAGTATTTTCACTGTGCCTATCATCCTCATCCTCAGAATTAGTTGAACATACTGATGGCACTATTAAGCCTCAGTGGGCAGGAGTTCTCATTGTGGCTCAGTGGTAACAAACCCAGCTAGTATCCATGGGGACACAGGTTCAATCCCTGGCTCTGCTCAGTGGGTTAAGGATCCGGCATTGCCATAAGCTATAGTGTAGGTCGCAGACTTGGCTTGGATCTGGCATGGCTGTGGCTGTGGCATAGGCTGGCAGCTGCCACTCCGATTTGACCCCTAGCCTGGGGACTTCCATATGCCGCAGGTGTGGCCCTAAAAGGAGAAAAAAAAAAAAAAAACACCTCATTGAGTAAAGTTCGTAAAGATCCTCCCCCCCAAAAAACAAAAAAAGCATTGCCATTGGTCCTTCTAAATCTCATATCCACACCGTCTACCCCTTTTAGAACTCAAACTCTCACCCTTTGAGACAGTCACAGGCTACCCAATGTTCTTGGCCTCATCCTCTTTTGATCCACAGCTGATAAAAGAGATATATTTCAATATTATAAAGACTTAATTGCATCCATTAAATATAACAATGCTCTGGTAGAGCAATCTTTTTCACAGTGTGCTCTTGGGATACAAAGACCTTAAGCATCACGGCTTTCAACCTGGAGATTTCATCTATTAGAAAAGGAACCTCCAGAAGGATTCTCTTCAGCCTCCCTGGAAAGGCTCCATCAAGTATTGCTAACCTACTCTTGTGCCACTAAACTCCAGAGAACAGACTCCTGGATTCATGGGACATATGTAGAAAAAGCTCCAGACCCTGACTTGACCTGCATACCATCTGGTGACCTGAAGGTAAAGATTTCCTAGAATTGAAGCAGATGACATCTGATGAGCACTTTCCCAGGGTGTCTAGACAAGGCCTGTTAGAAGGTTTAGAATTCACAGAAGTGTCTCTCTTTCATCTAGACTATAAAACTGACTCTAGATTCTTATCCAAATTCAGTCTCAGATTTTGCAACCTACGGTCTGTATTATTGATAAAACATCTGATACCAAACAATTCCTTTTGAGATAACAATACTGTTTAATTACTTCATGTTTATTCCTGCACTGTCATTTCAACATTCTTGTTTAATTCCTTCAGTTTTGAGTATGCCTTTGCTGTATTCACTATTCTAAGATACAGACTTTAGATGGGAAATTCCTGAGAACTCTCCCTCCTACCCCTCCTTGTTACTCATATGTGATTGAAAACCTGTGTACACCCAGGAAAGGTCCTTCCTGGCATCAAGGGACAAAAGGCCACTGAATGCTGGTTGAAACAAACAAAACAAAACAAAATGAAACAAAAAAATCTGACTCTTAATCAGCAGTGCTTTTGGAGAAAGATCTTGATTAAAAGGGGGAAATGTGAAAATGAATAAAGGAAAACCTCACTAAAATGGAGTCAGGAAGCCAGAAGGGGGAGTACTGTCAATATAGATTCCCAACAAGAAGAATCAATACAGATCTCTGGCAAGAAGTAACACTACTACTGCCAACAAGAGGAAGAAAGATTTTCTTCTAACAGCCCCTCTGCCCTTCTCTTCTATAAAAGAGTTCCCTCTCTTTGTTTAATGTGACTTACAAGTGGTTCACCAGTTGCATGTCCCAAATTGCAATTCTTTGCTGCTCCCAAATAAATGTGTTTTGCTGGTAAAAAATCTGGCTGTTTTATTGCCTTAGGTTAACAGCTGCTTTTGTGGCCACGTCTCAATAGAAAATGAGAAGTCTCTCCAGTGTCCCTACACGTGGGAGGAGAATATTCCCTTTCCCACCAATAAGCAGACAAGACCATCTGCTAAAAAAAAAGAAAAAAAGAAAAAAAAAAGAAAGAAAGAGAGAGAAAGAAAGAAAGAAAGAAAGAAAGAAAGAAAGAAAGAAAGAAAGAAAGAAAGAAAGAAAGAAAGGAAAAGAGAGAGAAAGAAAGCCCATCTTCATCTTGAGTGACAGTGGCTACAGGCCCATCCCAACCACCTGAAGAAATCCCCTTGGAGAACTGGATAACCAGAATCCCCCTAGGCAAGATTTGGGCCAAGGTGGTAGCTCTGTAATTTCCCCCAAACCCTGTGCAGTTCAGATGTAGAGAGAGGAAGGTGTTCTTGTAGGCAGGTAACTCTACAACTACTGAAGAGTGGTTTTATTCTAAGGCTGGAAATCTGGGTGCTGGTGTCATGGAACACTTCCTAGCCAGCCCTGTGCTAAGTGCTCTACTTGGACTAACGCAGCCATCCTAACCCTTCTCAGGTCGGGACAGCTGCCAACTCCTTTGCGGGAGGAGTGCAGCGGATTCAAACTCAAGCAATCTTGCTTCTTCACCCTCCATCTGCTTTTTGATTTCTGGGCCTTTCAGAGTGGCCTGAGGCCCAACCCAGAACTGTTGCAGGGAGCTTCTCATCAAGATGTATTATCACATCCTGTTTCTAGGCTAAAGTGAGCAGTTTGGGGAGGGCAAGTTTGTTTCTCAGCACTAGCCCATCACTTTAGTTGTAAACTGGTCTGTGGATATAATAAAGGTTTTGTTTTCTAACGGTGAATTCACACCATTAAAATAACATCACCAAAAGCTTTTGCAGAGCTTCCAGACAACAGCATGGCCTTGGCAAAATCACAGTTCACCAGGCCCACCAACTTAAAGTTAAGCAATTAATTTTTTTTACTATTATTATTATTATTATTGTTGTTTGTCTTTAAGGCCACACCGGTGGCATGTGGAGGTTCCTAGGCTAGGGGCTGAATTGGAGCTACAGCTGCTGGCCTACATCACAGCCACAACAATGAGGGATCTGAGCTGAGTCTGCAACCTACACCACAGCTCAAGGCAATGCTGGATCCTTAACCCACTGAGCAAGGCCAGGGATCAAACCTGTGTCTTCATGGATCCTAGTTGCATTCGTTAACCACTGAGCCATGATGTGAACTCCAAGTTAAGCAATTAATTTTTTTTTCTTTTTGTCTTTTGTCTTTTTTAGGGCCACACCCGCAGCATATGGAGGTTCCCAGGCTAGGGGTTGAATCAGAGCTGTTGCCGTCAGCCTACACCACAGCCACAGCAATGCGAGATCTGAGCCACATCTTCGACCTACACCACAGCTCACAGCAACGCAGGATACTTAACCCACTGAGCGAGGCCAGGGATTGAACCCGCCACCTCATGGTTCCTAGTTGGATTTGTCTCTCCTGTGCCATGACGGGAACTCCAGCAATTAATTTTTAATGGGGGGCTGGGACCTCTTAAAAAATTAGTCCCTAAAGACCTTATACATGTTGTTATTGCACTCTTTCAAATGTGCATAACATGTGACCGATCTGTATTTTGAGGGTCTACTGTGTACCGGAAGGGGGCTCAAATGTTCCCTGTCCCAGGTCCCTGGGGATCTGAAGAGTCCACCTCTTTGTCAGGGCTCATGACCACTGTTGCTCCCTACAGGCTTGTGTGTGCCCCCTGCCCTGCACAGCCATGGCCCTGGTCAGCATCAACCAGCTGCCCGAGAGCATCCTGCTGGAGGTGTTCACGCACCTGCCCGCCCGCCAGCTGCTGCTGAACTGCCGCCCCGTCTGCAGCCTCTGGCGTGACCTCATTGACCTCGTGACCCTCTGGAAGCGCAAATGCCTATGTGAGGGCTTCGTCGCTGAGGACTGGGACCAGCCCGTGGCCGACTGGAAGGTCTTCTACTTTCTGTGCAGCCTCCGCAGGAACCTCCTGCGCAACCCGTGTGCTGAAGGTGGGCTGGCACCTCCCTTTCCTTAACCTCAGGGCCTTTGCACTTGCTGTTCCCATGCTACCCAGAATGTTCTCTCAACCCCTAACACCAATCACGCTCCCTTGGTCCCTCTCCTTGTTCTTCGGATCTCAGTTCAGAGATGTGTCCTGATCTCCCATCTGCACACAGTGCTCCCCCACTCTGTCACATCACCCCACTTCCTTCACAGCACTGGCCATAACCTGTCATTACTGAATGTCTTTTCTTGTTTTTTGTGTTTTTTTTTTTAATCTCTGCCACAAATTTTTTTTTTTACTTCTTTTTTTTTTTTTTTCATTTTAAAGGATTTTCAATTTCTTTTTTTTTTTTTTTTTTCCCACTGTACAGCAAGGGGGTCAGGTTATCCTTACATGTATACATTACAATTACAGTTTTTCCCCCACCCTTTCTTCTTTTGCAACATGAGTATCTAGACATAGTTCTCAATGTCTGCCACAAATTTCAAGTTCTTGGGGCCTGATGGGTCTTGCCCCTCTGCACCCCGTGTCCTCATAGCAGGTGCTCAGATACGTTTGTTGGATGAATGAACACAGCGTAGACCCCCTTCCCCGTGGTTCAGTTCATGCCGCTGACGGACGCTGAGGGTGGGCTTCCTCTGTGCCAGACACTAGTCTGAGATCTTTACAAATGTCACTGTCATCCTGTTACCCCATGATACAGAAGAAAGTGAAGAACTACAGGCACATGGTTTGAGGCGCCTATTTTTGCTTACGTTCTCATATTCGCCAGGGCTTTTATTTCATTTGTTTATCATATATCATGCTTCTCGTTGGGGTATGGCTAGGTTAAGAGGCATAGTTTGGGAGTTCCCATTGTGGCTCAGCAGGTTAAGAACCCAACTAGGATCCATGAGGATGTAGGTTTGATCCCTGGCCTTGCTCAGTGGGTTAAGAATCTGGCATTGCTATGGCTGTAGCGTAGGCCGGCAGCTGCGGCTCCAATTCACCCCCTAGCCAGAGAGTTTCCATGTATCACAGGTGGGGCCTTAAAAAGAAAAGGAAAATAAAGAGGCATAGTTTGCACACTTAGAATCCCTTTCACATCTGTTTTCTCTTTTTATCCTCAAGAGCATCCCCAAATAAGGAAGGCTGGCTCTGTTTTATAATGGGGAGTGTGAGGTCCCCAAGATAAGCGTCCTGCCCAAAGATCTAGAACTGCCTAGTGTCTGGGGTCTGGTCTGGTCCGTACTGTTGAAGGCCCTCAGGCTCCTTTAAGAGGCCCTGTAGACAGTAGCCCAGACCCTCAGGCTCCTCACCTCCCCCAAATTCTGCTTAGAAGCTGCCCAGCCAGCCTGGGCCGCTAGCTCAGTTCACACAGCCATGCAGAGCCAACCCCCAGCCTTGCTCAGCTCTCCCCCTGGGCCTGCACTGGGCACTAGCCCAGCTCTCGGGCTTCTGACTTACTCCTCTGGTTCTCCAGTGGGGGCCTCCAGGACACCTGGGGAATGGATGTGGGCTCCTAGGAGATGGAGCAAGGGACTAATTTGGAGAGGTGCCCCTGGTGATTGTTCTGGAAAGCCTGGGTGGAGAAGCACTGTTGTTTCCTGAGGTTCTCAGCTCAGTCTGAAGGGGGAGATGAGGACAGCCCAGCCCTCCAAACCTGCCAGGCCAACCTGGGAGGGATCCTGCCACGAATATGGACTACATGCCACCAACCCACGGGATGTCTGGCTTCCAAGTCATTCCTCCTCCATGGGTGTAGGGGGTCCAGGGGGCACAGTAGGTTCCCACGCCCCACCAGCAAACCCCTCAGCTCTCACTTGTGCAGTTAACCCCCTGGACGCTGACATCAGGGGGGATGTCACTCATCTAGCAAGTGGTCTGAGTTGGGATGAACTCACATTAGCCATGAAGAACAGAATTACCTCCACTGACCCTTCAAGCATAAGGGTTTGTGAACTGGAATTTTTCCCAGAGCCCCTCGGTAACAGGGAAGCAAGAAAAGTTTGGTTCAGAATTTCCAAGCACACTTTTTCTTTTTTTTTCTTGTCTTTTGTCTTTTTAGGGCCAAACTCACAGCATACGGAGGTTCCCAGCCTAGAGGTCTAATTGGAGCTGTAGCCGCCGGCCTACACCCCAGCCACAGCAACACGGGATCCGAGCCGCATCTGCAACCTACACCACAGCTCACAGCAACGCCAGTTCCTTAACCCACTGACCGAGGCCAGGGATCGAACCTGCAGCCTCATGGATGCTAGTTGGGTCATTAACCACTGACCCACGATGGGAACTCCTTTTTCTTCTTTCTTTTCTTCCCCAGCTTTGCGTGAGGCGTTGAGCTGGTCAGGGACAAAAGAGGAGAGAGAGGGTCCCGGATCAGAGCTGACTGGGGACACTAGTGGGCATGTGGGGGCGGAGGGGAGCATTATAGCACGGCTCCTGGGGCACCATGGGGCACACACCTTGCTGTCCGAGCCTCACCCCCTCCCACCAGGGACCAGACTGGACATTCACACGGAATGTCACCTGGGCTTCTGCTCTTCTCAGATGATATGACGTCCTGGAAAATTGACTCCAATGGGGGGAACCACTGGAAGGTAGAGAGCCTTCCTGGAGCCCACGGCACAGATTTTCCCGACTCCAAAGTCAAGAAGTACTTTGTCACATCTTACGGGTAAGAAAAATGGAACCCAGGAGCTGCGTGGAGGGGCGTGGGGGTCCAGGCCTAAGTCAGGGCCTGGCTGTGAAGCTGGAGGGAGGGGGCTTCCAAAACCAGCTCAGCGTCTACTGCTTCCTGGAGTGGGAGTCGCCTCAGTGGCTGGATTAAGGCGCCAGGGGGTGGAGGGCAATTTGAGGAGCCCCGCCGGGGGGTGAGGGTAAGTTGGGGTGGTACAGGGAGTTCCCCAAGGCCCCCTCCTTGGGACCCCAGGAGGGAGACTGGGCCGAGGGACTGGGATCAGAGGCCACCCAGGCCCAGGTGGGCCGGCCACCTGCATGGTCCCCACGGGCCTGTAGAGAGGCGGGGGACAGAGTCAGCAGCGCCAGTGGTTGTCCTGCAGTGGGCCCCGTGTGCTGCTGGACCCCCAGAATCCCCTCCCCGGGTCTGGGCTGTGCCCAGGAACACACGCTTTTCCTTCCGCCCCCAGCATGTGCCTCAAGTCCCAGCTGATAGACCTTAAAGCTGAGGGCTACTGGGAAGAACTGCTGGACAAGTTCCGGCCAGACATCGTGGTCAAGGACTGGTGAGCGGGGCCCACGGCCCAAGTCCCACCCTCCGTCTCCCTCCCTCTGCTCCTCCTGAGAACCCCGTAGGCAGTGCCCCGCAGTGTCCTGGGGCTGAGGCTGTTCCCCTCCCCCAGCCCCCGACAGACCCAGCACTTATCCCTCCAACACCCAGGGTCCCCCACCACCCTGCGTCCGCAGAGGTTCACCCTGCTTTACTGGGGGCGGAACTGAGGCTCCCAGATGCGCTGTCACAAATGCCGCCCTGCACCTCGCAGACACGCACATGCCTCCCAGGCTCTTCTGCCTCCCCCGCCCCTTTTCACTGTTCAGCCCAGGCTCTATCTCAGGCTCCTACTCTGTGCCCAGAGCTTTGCAAGGCTCTAGCTTAGCCCAGGGAGAAGCAGGACCCCGGTTCCAGCCAGGCCCAAGGCCACCACTCTGAGGGTGGAAGGTTAGGGTTTGAGTGGCGTGCAGAGCTGCCAGCCCCCATCACACAGCCCACCCCACCCCACCCCCAGATCTCCAGCATGACATAGAGATGACAGATCCAACTGACCACAGAGAGAGCCTTTTGCTCCTTATTCTTCACTGGAACTCCCCAGTTGTCCCTTTTCTCTGATGGAGTCACTGAGGCCCAGTGCAGATAGACTGCTTACCCCCGGGCCACAGGGAGCGCTGAAGCCAGATGGGCCTCATGGGCAGAGCAGGGAAATGAAACTTGGGGCTCCAATTTGCCAGCCTGCTGCCCGCCCGCCTCCGGGGCCAGCTGTCTTGGGGTGCACGGTCCTAAGCCCCGTCCTCCCCCAGGTTCGCCGCCAGAGCAGACTGTGGCTGCACCTACCACATCCGAGTACAGCTGGCCTCCGCTGACTACATCGTCCTGGCCTCCTTCGAGCCCCCGCCTGTGACCATCCCTCAGTGGAACGATGCCAGGTGGACAGAGGTGAGGCCTCATGTGCTGGCCCCTCGCCCCCCCTCTCCTGCCCCCACCCCCAGCTTCTCTCAAGGCAGGAAAAAGGGCAGCCCCCAGTCCTCTGCCCAGAGGTCCTGCCCTCTGGTCGGGAGGCCCTCCTTTGCAGGACCTGGCCCCACCCCTTCCCTCTTCTGTGCAGTGGTCATCCTGTCTCTTCTGGTCCTGGTGGTTACTTCCTGTCCCCTCCCCCTCTAGGTCTCCCACACCTTCTCAGATTACCCTCCAGGTGTCCGCCACATCCTCTTCCAGCACGGGGGCAAGGACACCCAGTACTGGGCAGGCTGGTACGGGCCCCGGGTCACCAACAGCAGCATCATCGTCAGCCACAGGATGAGCAGGAGTCCAGCCCCCTCGGTCGTACAGCCTTAGCCCATGCAGGGGCCAAGGGAGGCCACCCCCCCTCCCTTCCCCACTCCTTCCCCAGAGGCCCTCCTGACAGTCAGCCATGCATCTGTCCTCTGTCCAGGCCAGCCGAGCACCAAGGGTCACCTCCAGGCAAGGGCTGAGCCAGCAGCAGGCAATAAGGTCCCTGCCCCGGCCCCAGCCTAGGCCAGACCCACCAGTCTGTGAACTTACTGTCACGCAGCTCTGATATCTTGTTGTAATAAATGTTTTCAATAAAAGTAGCCTGGGGTTGGGTCTAGGGGTGAGGGCACAAAGTCCTTAGCACTTTGGCAGAGAAGCAGCCCCCCCTCAACCCCGGGTAGTGACAGCTCGGCTCAGCCTGGGGGCTCTTTATTGAAACGACTCACAGCATAGCATTTGAGACAGACAGCACTGGCAGCCGGGTCCCAGAAGGCTGAGAAACTGAGGTCTCAGCCCCCTTCACTGCCCTCCTCGGAGAGTCCCTCCATGCAGGCAGCCAGGCCTGAGCAGCCCCAACCTGGAGGGTGGGGTGGTCCACACACAGAGGCGATAAGAGCACTTGGAGTCAGGGTGGCCCTGCAGCACTGCCCTAGGCTGGGCCCCCCGAAGTCCGACAGCTGCGGCATCCACGGGGTGGGGGGTGGGGCAGGCACACCCTCAGCTGCTTTTATGAGCTCGCTCTTCCACGTACAGCTGCATCTGATGGACAGGAACGAACAACCAAGGTCAGGTGGACGGCCCGGGCACCTCCATTGGAGAATCAATCCCCGGGGTCTCTGCCAAGGGTGGGACTGTGTGGCCCCAGCCAGGGGTTAAGGAAAGAGGGAATTGGGAGCCTTACACGGGCCTGCCCCCAAGCCTGGATCCACAAGCCCTCGGGCCAGGCCTCAGCATACCCTAAATAAAGCGAACTCGGGCCCCAAGCATCTCACCTTTAAGATGTCTGACGTCATGGTTTTTAGGGGTATCAGTCGGGGGTCGTGCATGTGGACATCCTGCTCGTCTGCCAGGATCCAGGGGAAGTCCTGGGAAGGGGACCAAAGCAGGGGGACGGGCTGGCTGTGACCTGCCATCACTTTGCTACCTCCCCCGCTTCCAGAGCTGGGGTCCTCAGACTTCAGGGAGCATTAGAATCACCAGGGAACCACCAGCAGTGCAGAGTCCCAGGTTCCTCCACGGGAGAGATTAGCCTGAAGACCTAAGCTGGGCTGGGAGCCCAAGCAATTTAACAAGCCCCAAACAGCAGTTCTGAAACTAGATCAAGGATCCCTCCTCCCTGGGTACCCCTGCGGAGCTGGTGGCTCCCCCCCCTCTTAGGGCTGGGTGCTCAGGTGGGGCGATGACAAGCAGGTGGCCACAGAGCTGGCACACAGTGAGAGCGTCCTGATGTCAGGCACTGCCATAAGCAGTGCAGTGAGTGTCCTGCCGTGGGCCGCACTCCTGCTCGCTCGGAATTCTGGCTTTCAGAGCCTCCCAGCTGCCTCCCCGCCCCCCGTCCCACACCAGACTCATCTCACCTTGATGACCTGGATCTTCTCCATGTTGCGAGTGGCAGCCTCTCTCGTGTGCACTAAGACTGTGAAGGTACAGCCTAAAAGAGGCCAGAGTTTGGTCAAGGCCGGGCCACCCCATGCCTGCCACTGGGCACAGCCTCTTCCCACCTCCCTAGCTGGCTCGGCAGCCCCGTTGAGCAGAGTGTAAACCCAGTGCTCAGAAAAGACGCAGTCAAGCGGGAGACTGAAGCCCAGGTGGGGGTCAATCAGGGGAACTTCCTGGAGGAGGAGGGCTTTTGGAGGGGTTCCAAAAGGCAGGAAGGAAGAGAAGTGGCTTAGTGCAGCCAACCGGGAACCTGGGGCCAGAGTCCAACACAGGTAGCCATGGAACTGCCCAGGGAAGAGGGGGTAGGGGGGAGCACACCTGGGGGGTTGTGGTCCAGGACAGCATCGCACACACTGATCTTCAGGATGAAGGCTCGGAGCAGCTGCTCCACGTGAGACAGCAGGGAGTCGGAGCTGGAGAGGAGAGAAGAGAGTCTCCCCTCACACGGATGCCCCCCCTCCCATCCGCAGGCAGTCAACCCAGGAAGCTGCCTTGGGGGTGCAGAGCCCCAGTGCTTCTGAGTGTGTTGACTTCTGAGGGCCTAGCTACCTGTCTCCACACAGTTAAAATCAGCAGGGGAGTTTAAAACCAATGCTGAGCCCCATCCCAGACTAATGAAGTCAGAATGAGGGGCCAGGGGGGCTTAGAACCCCAATAAGTTGTTGTAACATGCAGCCCAGCCTGAGAACCAGGACACCAAGCCTGGAAGGGACAGGACTTGCCCAAGGCCACACAGCAAGCGGGGACAGAGTCTAGGGCCCTGACCTCACCATAGGAGGCCAAGAGCTGACCAGCCAACACACCCGCCCAAGGTCAACTTCCAGTTGACTGTGGACCGGGAAGTCAGGAACCGGGTCTGCATCCTGGCCCTGCCGCCACTGACCAGGTCAGGGTCATCTCCCTGGACCTTAGTTTCTATAGGTCGTATAGAATGAGGTCAGAGGAGTTGCCTGGTGGCCTAGTGAGTTCAGGATCAGATGCTGTCACTGCTGTGGCATATGGTTTGATCCCTGGCCTGGGAGCTTCCACAAAAAAACATAAAATAAAATGAGGCTGGGACTAGCCGTTCTCCAGCGGTGTGATTTTCCCGGTGTGATGAGAAGGGTCTCCCTGTGACTCAGCCACCAAGAGGCTTTGTTAGGTCAGCACGCTTGCCACGTCTCCTCTGGGACCTATAGCAAGGTGCTCAGGAGCTGCCTTAAAGGGGTGAGGGGAGGGCGAGCGAGGCGGCGCACCTGATGGACAGCAGCGGAGGCTGGGTGATTTCAAAGACGAATTTCTCCACTGGGCGGTGCTCTTTGTCCAAAATCACCACCACCACTTTCTCCACATCATTCTGCAAGGACAGAATCCTCTATTCCAGAACTGGACACCCACCCCACCCCCTGGCACCCCTCCCTGCCCAGGGAAGGATGGGAAAGGCACACTCGCAGCCCCGTTCAGCTGCCAGGCCCAGAGTCCCTCAGAGCCCAGAAGGAGGAATGAGAAGCTGAAGTGGGCACCCCAGACACAAGTGGGGCCTGCAGGGAGGAGAGGATGCCTGGGCCCGGGGGGGGGGGGGGTGCCAGGACATCTCAGAGAGCAGAACCAGACAAAAAAGACCATGAAAGGGAGTTCCTGTTGTGGCTCAGCGGCAACGAACTGACTAGAATCCATGAGGGTTCGGGTTTGATCCCTGGCCTTGCTCAGTGGGTTAAGGATCCTGCATTGCTGTGAGCTGTGATGCAGGTCACAGACACGGCTTGAATCCCACGTTGCTGTGGCTATGGTATAGACCAGCAACTGCAGCTCCGATTCGACCCCTAGCCTGGGAACCTCCATATGCCACAGGTGCAGCCCTAAAAAGCAAAAAAAAAAAAAAAAGGAAAAGAAAAGAACATGTGAGAAGAACCCAAAACCCTCCAGGGCCAACTCTACTAACCAGGGCTCCAGGCCAGCATGCCCTGAATGTGCCCACATGCCCCAGGGCCTGTCCCTGGGCAGGGGGTCTCCAGAGTGCAGGGAATAGGCTTCTGGGTGTTAAGAGTCACAGGGCCTCCACATGGTTCCGGCATCACCCGCTCCCAGCACTGGGGGTGACGTGGGCTAAGGGGCCCGGTGCCCTCACCTTCTCCAGGAGCGGCTTGACGCAGTGCAGTGTGTCCTGGATATACTGGTTCAGCTCCGGGTGACAGGACATCTGCACACAACCCCATGATGGCTGGTGAGGCCACAGCACTGACGGGGAAACCACTGGACAACCCCTCCAGCAGCCTAAGGCCCTATCTGCTTTTGGAGAGAGGACCAGCGGTTCCCTAGGGCTCCCCACCCAAGAGACAGACTTCCCATCATGGGGCTAAGAACTCAATAATCCACAGAGAGAGAGAAGCTAGGAGATCCTAAGAATTCGGTCTCAATATCAGCATTTAATATGGCATTAGGTGTCCCCAGTGTGGGGTCACTGATCTACTCCAGATTCTGAGAAGTCCCCACATTGTGACATTTGGGCATACAGGCATTTTTCC
Source organism: Sus scrofa (assembly GCF_054392235.1). Lineage (NCBI taxonomy): Eukaryota > Metazoa > Chordata > Mammalia > Artiodactyla > Suidae > Sus > Sus scrofa. The sequence goes on from NC_139388.1 coordinate 76,319,749, forward strand.
AGAGAAGGGATCCAGAAACTTAATTTTCAAACATTAAGAATCTGGAATTTAGGGGAGGTCCCTGGTGGTCTTGTGGATAGGAGTCTACATTTTTGCCACTGCAGCCCCGGTTTTGATCCCGGGTCTGGGAACTAAGACCCCACATCAAGCCACTGAATGCCGCAGTGGCAAAAAAAAAAAAAAATCTGGAATTTAGGAGCTGTATGGCCTCAGGCTTAACTTTTCTGGGCTTTAGTTACTTCCCCTGTGGAACAGCTCATAGAGAAAAAGTGAGGATTATGAGACTGATGTGCTGCCTACTGCGCTAAGGAGGCAACCAGGAAAAAGTGAGGATTAAGTGAGATAAGTACCTAGTACACAGTGGGTGCTCAGTAAGTGCTGATTCTTTTTTTCCTATTCCTTGTATATCCTTTAAGCTTCCACCACCTTCCAGTATTCGGTCATTTGTCCTAATATTTACTGAGTGCTGCTAAGGGGCAGGCACTTCTAGAGACTGGAAATAGAGTAGCATATATTTACTGCTTTGTCTGCTTTTTAACCTAAAACAACGCATTACAATTAGGGTACATGAGAGGAGAAGGTAGGTGCCTGAGGTTTATAGGAATCCCCTCCCCAAACCAACCATTCACCAACTTCAGGAGACCTTTAAAGTACAAAGACAGTGGGGTACCGGGGTGCTCTAATGGGAGGGCCTGGTCCCTAACTTTTGGCAAAGGGAAGTCCCAATTCAGTGGGGATGGAAGGAAATGCCATGGGAGGAAGGGGTGGGAGCTTGTCAGGCTAACAGAAGCTGCCACCAGGCTGTTGGGGAAGTCAAAGTCAAGGCCAGGCTGCTGGGGAAGGAGGGGGATAAGCTTGAAGATGGAAGAGCGTTAACCCCCCCTACACACTATGATTTGGGGTGCAACGAGCCTGGTTGTGGGGGCTCACCTGGACGGGCACGTTGTACTTCTTACGTTTCTGGAAGATGCCCACCGGGTAGACCTCACGCACGTAGAGGATCAGGTGCACGGCCACCTCCAGGAACTCGCAAAGCACGTCGGCCACCACTGCGAGGGGGCAGAACCCGGTGCGCTCGGGGAAGCCCGCCAGCCCAGGCCCTCTCTGGGCACCCCGACCCCAGGTCCGCAAGTCCAGCCTCCCTACCTTGACCAAAGTTGAGGTCCTGTCTCGTGATCGTGGTCATCCTTCCGGACACCTGGGGGTGGGGCAGGAGTGGAAGCTAGTTCCAAAGGCCCAGGCAGCCGCAGGGCCCACCGGCCCCCACTACCCCTCCCCCCCTTTGGGGGCGGAGGGGATCGAGGCGGGACGCCCCTCCCTTCACACAGAACCAGGGCAGCTGGGAAGGAGCCCCCAAGCTGGCGTCAGAACTCAGAGGCATTAGCTGCGCCTCGATCACTGGCCTCTGTCCACTGGCCACCGCGCACTGCAGTCTCGTGGCGTGGGGTGGGGGTTAAGAAGAGGCCAGAACTGTGCCTGCATAAAGGGCACCGCCGCGGCCGCAGAGAGAACAACTGGATGCGCAGGGCCGAGAGCGCAAAGCGGGGATTCGCGGAAAGCGAAACTAGACTAGAATAAGACTTCGCCCCCTGCCTGGATGGATCCTCCCCAGAGGGAATCTCGCCTCTCTCTCTCTCTCCTGGTACCGGCTCCGGCCTCGATTCCCGGGTCGGGGCCAGGCCCCCGGGAGGGTAACCGCCGACCGGTTCACTCGCGCCTCCCGCTCAACCCGCCGCCAGGGCGCCGCTCGGTGACGTCCGCGGCGCTCCGGTGGGTCCTAGCGCCGGCTTCCAGCCACGCCCACTCCCCCGCGCAGCCAACCAAGGGTGCGGGAGGGAGTGGCCGACGGGGGGCGGGGCTTTGGAGGGGCGGGGCCCCGTCTGGGTTGTGATCCCAGGACCCAAGAGAGCGAGTACCGAGCCACGCCGCTCCCTTTCAGTTTTGGGTGGGCGCGAAAAAAGACGACTTTAGTCTCCCCACCGAATGGCTCCGTATTTTCCTCCCCAGGGCATTTCTCTCGCTTTAAGAGGCGCGGGAAGTGGGCGGGTAGGTGTTGCTGTTGAAAGCCAGGTGGAGGGCACAGCGGGGCACTATGGACAGCGACATCTACTGCTAGCTCCGGAGTCACCATCCCCGGAACCTCAGCTGCCCAACCGAAAGCGAATCCGCCGGCTCCGGGGCGGGGACTGGGAAGGCTGGCACCGGGGACGTCCCCACCCCCACCCCCACCCGGAACCTAAATGCTGCCTATCTTGACCTCCCAAGAAGATAAAACCTCCGGAGCAGAGCAGCGTAACAATAGCTAACATTTATAGAGGTCTAGCCACGTGCCGGGGACTGGGCTAAGTGTGTCTGTGCATTAGTCACCAAATCCTCAAAGCAATTCCATGCGACAGTTGCTATGATTGTCTCGGTTTTACAGAGGAGCCAAACGAGGTTCAAGGGTGAAGTAGCCTACGCGAGTTACCCAGCTTTTGGGGGAGGGTGTACGCAGGGTTGACTCCTGCCATTACACTTTATAGCTCGGAAGTTCCCCAGAGCCATGGACTCTGAAGGACTGAGAGGACCATGGGAATAATAATAAGAATAATATTAATAATATTGATTAATAATTACTAAGGCGGATTGAGCACTTACTATGTTGCAACCACTGATTTCTTTAATTCTCTCATTAACCCTAGGAGCTAAGCCTCTATTTTATAGTCCTACTTTAGAGATGGTAAAACAGGCTCAGAGATGTTCCCTAATTTGCCAAAATCACACAGCTGGACTACAAACCCAGTTCCAACTTCTACTTTAACTCCCAGGCTTCAATTTATTTTCAGCCCATTTTACAGGTGGAAAAACTAAGGTCAGAGAAGTGGCTTCAGAATTACAGGCAGCATAGCAGGGCCAGAAATCTGGGGATCTTGTTTCTGACCTCCAGGAAGACAAAAGCCTGTTAAGAGTCATAAACCCATCTGTTGTACACGGATCTAGCCAGGAATGCTTACCATTTACTGCTCAGTACTGAAGACCTGCACCGCCTTCACCCCAGATGCTTTCAAGCCTGCATTTACACACTTCTAATGGGTGGGGGCAGGGAAGAGAATAAGTAACCTGACCCTGGAAGCCAAGAACCCCAGCAGAGCCTTTCTCTAAAGCAGTCTTCGGAAATCCGCCTCAGAATCCCCGGGGAGCCCATTAAATCCCTGGAACCTGGACTTCCCTGACCTACCGGATCAGTCAGAGTGCAGAGCAGAGCACTGGCCCTTTAACAAGCTCCCAGGGACCCTGATGCCTAAGAAAGTGTGGGAATTGCAACCACCATGGTTTGGACTTTCCCAGAGAAAGTCTCCACTTCACAAAATTGCAATGCTTAACCTAAAGGAATGGATGATTTATTTCAGAAATGGATGCACCTGGCAGAACGTTTTGGTCATAGCAACCCTTCTCAAGACCTGGGGACCCTGCCCCCGTCATGTAGGAACCAGCTGAGCAGCTCCCCGTCTTGTAGAAAAGTGTCCCCTGGCTCCTTGAGATTTAATTACTGTAGATGCTTTGAAAACTGGTGGAAACTGCCCCTCCCTGGAGGCTGCTCAATGCAGCATTTTCATTGGTAACAGAAAGTGGCGCTCTTAAGGGGGCAGTTCCTTGAAAAGGGTCCCTTAGGACTGGGGTCTAGTGTGGAGAAGCTCAGAGCCCAGCTACTCCTATGGGATGACCTCCAAGGCACAGGGTGGGTGACATGGGGGCTCGTGCCAGGCATTCCTTCCATGGGTCCTAAGCCCCAGCCCCCACCCCTATACCAAGATGACACAGTGCAAGCCACCCACAGGCCTCCTGCCACACAGAGCTAAAGACCTTCAGAGAAACCTTGGTGGACAGACACCCCAGCACTCCTATTTTTTCCAGTGGGGAAACTGAGATCCCAACATCCTGGTTCAACCCTGGGGTCGCCCTTGTCAACTAGAAACTGGATAAAAATGCCTAAGTGCAGGGCTTTGGATTCAGAGCCAGCCATAAACGGAGGAAGGGGGGCTAGGAGACAGATGAGGAGGGATCGCGCTGGTCTGACCCCAACCCCCAGAAGGCCTCCATGTCATTTGTGAAAGGAACAGTCTGGACAGATGTTCCTAAACTTCTGACGGCCTTGGTTTTCATGGGGACCAAGAAGCTGGGGATGGGGCAGAGGCAGGGGGCTGAATCAGTTTGGGGCCATAGGGGAGCTCTGGGAAAAGTTATCTGTCATTTCCATCCAGCCGGCATCTGGTTTTTCATATCTTAATCACATCAGCGTGATGGATGGTCAAGGGACTGAGATTACATTATGGGATTAATTTATTACATTTTTGCGTAGCCATTTGCTGGGAGACTGGTTTTCAAAGTTATTTGCATATTCCTCACCACAAGGATAATGTGTAGGAGGGCACGCGGGAGGGAAGGATGGATGTTTAGGATGAGAGAGAGCTTATTTGCCAACTGAAGCAGCCTCCTAAGAGTCTGCCATGGGCTGGAGAGAAAATCACTCCCTAGAGACATTTAAATTGAAACTAAGAGAAGGTGAGATGCAAGCAAGGTTGGCAAAGACTAAGGCCTGCCTGGATGAAAGAGGATTCCCGGTCTTCACTGAACAACACGCACCGAGTGGACAGGATCGAACAGCAAGCAGTGAAGTGGCCTGATCCTTCCTGATCCCTCCCCAGACGCTTCCAAAGTCGTACCATTCCCACCAGGCTGGTCACCCGACATATCTTCCATCTCATCCCTGCCTAAGGTTCCCAGGACACCAGACACAGGGAGAGAGGAGGAGCCTGAGTCTGCCACACATAGCCAGGTGACAATCCCACTGATACCATGATGCTCAGGGGCCCTTTAGGACACCCCCTGAGCAGAGACCCAGCCTCATTCATTCCCTCAGTCCAGCACCTCACCAGTGCCTCGTCAAATCCAGGTTCTGAACGAATATGGGTTTTTTTGTTGCTGCTTTAAAAAGATATTTATTTATTTTGTTTTTTATGGCTGCACCTGCGGCACATGGAAGTTCCCAGGCTAGGGTTCAAATCTGAGCTACAGCTGCCAGCCTACACCACAGCTACAGCAACGTGGGAGCTGAGCCGTGTCTTCGACCTATGCCACGGCTCACGGCAACACTGGATTCTTAACCCACTGAGCAAGGCCAAGGATGGAACCTGCATCCTCATGGATATTAGTCAGATTCTTAACTCACTGAGCCACAACAGGAACTCCTGAACAAATGTGTGTTCAATGAGCAAAAGAAAGAATGAAAGGTGAACAGTGGCTCACTGCCCGCTGCCTGACATGAATCCTAATTTAATCCTGATTAAGAGCAGACCTCTGATTTCAGTGCTTGGGCTAGAGGCGGTGGTATGTAGAGAAGAGCTGCTTTCTCTTTTTTTTTTTTGTCTTTTGTCTTTTTTGTTGTTGTTTTGTTGTTGTTGTTGTTGTTGCTATTTCTTGGGCCACTCCCACGGCATATGGAGGTTACCAGGCTAGGGGTTGAATCGGAGCTGTAGCCACCGGCCTACGCCAGAGCCACAGCAACGCGGGATCCGAGCTGCGTCTGCAACCTACACCACAGCTCACGGCAACGCCAGATCGTTAACCCACTGAGCAAGGGCAGGGACCGAACCCGCAACCTCATGGTTCCTAGTCGGATTCGTTAACCACTGCGCCACGACGGGAACTCCAGAAGAGCTGCTTTCAAAAACCAATTCCCACGGAGTTCCCGTCGTGGCTCAGTGGTTAACGAATCTGACTAGGAATGGCGAGGTTGCGGGTTCGATCCCTGGCCTTGCTCAGTGGGTTAAGGATCCGGCGTTGCTGTGAACTGTGCTGTAGGTTGCAGATGCAGCTCAGATCCCACGTTGCTGTGGCTGTGGTGTAGGCCGGCGGCTACAGCTCCGACTGGACCCCTAGCCTGGGAACCTCCATATGCCGCAGGAGTAGCCCTAGAAATGGCAAAAAGAAAAAAAACAAAAAAACAAATTCCCACTCTGAACCTCATCTGTAAAATGGGATCATGGTAGCACCAATTCCATAGAGTTGAGCAAGGAGTGAATGGGATGACATTTGTAAACAGTTCGAGTGCACCATGCATAATAATTAGGCACATAAGTGCCTAATTAATGGCTATTGTGACAATGATACTAAGATCCACACACACACTATCTAATCCCCTAGAGCAGACACTCTAGACCAGCCATCAGGCCTTTCAAAACCTCACCCAAAACATCCGTAGCCATGCCCCTCTCACCGTTCTATTGCCCAAAGCAGCTGGCAGCCCCTAAGATGCCCTAAAGGAGGACATGCATCCTCATGACACAAGATTCCTAACGACAAGGGGCTTCAGCTGAAGATAGGTCCTTTCCCACCCCCCATCAGGCCTTCTGCTGTGAGGCCTCACCTGCACAGCTGCCCCATATCCTGGGGGCCACTGCTGGCCTCGGACCCAAGCCAGAGCCCTCACCTTAGGCCAGTATCACTGGGCGGCTTCTAAGACTTAAGCCAGGGCACAGCCCCCATGCCATTCCCTCCCCAGCGCTCCGCTCACTTGCCAGTGTCACTGACCCCATGTTGGTCGGGGGGACCTCACACATCATCTCTTCTTAAACTTTGAACCTATACCCAGAGGAATGCACAGAGATACTAAATGTTTCCTACAATTTTAAGCGTTGCTGAGCCCTCTGAAGTCATCCTGGACCACAGGGTAAGAACCCTTGATCCAGCTCAACTGCTACTTTTTAAAAATAACTGATTTATTGAGATAAAATTCACAAACCATAAAGTTCAGCCCCTTAAAGCGTGCAATTCGGTGGGTTTTAGTATAGTCACAAAGTTGTGCATCAATCACCACTAATTCCAGAACATTTTCACCACTCCAGAAAGAAACACACACCTGACCCCATACCCTGGCCCTGCACATGTGAGCAGCCACGTCCCCAAGTCCCCGGCCTCCCTGCCTGCAGCCACCACCAGTCTACTCCCTGTCTCGATGGACGTACCTATTCTGAACATTTCATATAACTCCTACAATGTGTGGCCTTTTATGTCAGGTTTGTTTCACTTAGCATACTGCTTTTTTTTTTTTTTTTTTTTTTTTTGTCTTTCTGTCTTTTCTAATGCCGCACTCACGGCATATGGAGGTTCCCAGGCTAGGGGTCTAATTGGAGTTATAGCCCCCGGCCTACACCACAGCCACAGCAACGCCAGATCCAAGCCGCTTCTGCAACCTACACCACAGCTCACAGCAACGCCAGTTCCTTAACCCACTGAGCAAGGCCAGGGATTGAACCCACCTCCTCATGGTTCCTTGTCGGATTCATTAACCACTGAGCCATGACGGGAACTCCAACATACTGTTTTCAAGATCCATCCCGATTATGGCATGCATTGGTATTTCTTCCTTTTCGTGGTCAAATAATATTCCATTGCATAACTATGCCACATTTCATTTAACCACTCATCAGGTGATGGATATTTAGGGTGTTTCCCCTTTGGCCATTCAACCAAGGGGACACTGAGGCCCAAAATGACCCTAACCTGGTTGGGACAGGAGTCCAGGTCTCTCCTAACATCCGCCATTCCCCTCAGCATCACTCTGGGAGCACACAGAGAACAGAGAGTCCAAACATGACGAAAGATCACCCCACTGGGGAGGTGTCGTCATAGCAGCGCTGGAACCAGAGGATCCAATAATTTGCTTTTGGTTCAGTGAGCGCCAGGCCACAATTTCATCCTTGACAAGGAGAATCAGGTCCCCTGTCTCCCTGCCGGGCCCAAGCCACCATCACCTTTCTCTGCCGCAGTTCCTAGCTGGTCTCCCTGCTTCTGTCCACGTCCCACTGCAATCTATTCTCAACTTTGGGAATTAGAGTGAATTTGTTAAAACCTAGGTCCAGTCATGTCTCTGCTCTGCTCATAACCCCGTCCATCCTGGTGCCCACCAGGCTGGTAATATTATAATAACAACAGCAGCTCATTTTTCTAGAGCATAGCCTGTGGGACCGGCACCTTAGAAATATTATCTCCTTACGCAGACCATTGCACTTAATCCTTGCACCCTGAGAGTTAGGGATAATGGTGAGCTCAGAAAGGTTGGGCCACTTGCCCGAAGGGAGGGGCAAGGGCATCAGAAGAGAGGCCCAGGCTTCTCGCCTGACGACAGAGCAGAGCTCTTAAACCTCTGAGCCATAATTTGCCACACTCTGGAGAAAGAAGAAAACAGTCGAAATGGAAGCCGCTAAGCCAGCTCTGGGGAGGACTGCTGCTTCCCGGGCGCCCGCCCCACCGCTCTTTGATCTTTGCGCCGCCCCTGGCCCCACTGACCCCGCCATGAGTTACGGGGGCCGCGGGACCCATAACACAGCATTCCGGGACTCCCAGGGTCGGCAGGACGCGGCACCCTGAGCGGTGATGGATGAGCGGGCCGAGCTCTGGCTTTGTCCCGGCTGGGCCAGGTTGGGGAACATCAGACCGCTTTTGGACGGGGCGTGGCGAGAGGCGGAGTGAGTGAGTGTGTGTGTGTGTGTGTGTGTGTGTGTGCGCGCGCGCGAGCGTTCCGTAGAGGGATTTTTTTTTCCCCTCCCTTCCCAGGATGTGTGAGTGGAAAGGAGACACTAGTACGGCCGTCAGTGCTCCCGAGTTGCACCTGGTAGCGCTCTGAAGACCCCTGTACCCCCACATCGAAGAGCGACCCCTCCCAGGGCCCCGCCCCCCACTGCGCACACTTTCCGAGGCTACAAAGGCCCGGTGGTGCCCCGTTCCGCCTCCCTCACACCAGGCATTTCTTCCGTCCCATTTGACAGCCAAGGCGGAATAATCCTTTTGGGAAACTGCCGGCCCCTGCCCGGCCAGACGCGGCCGCAGCTGAACGATCAGTTCCGATCCATTGTTGGGGTCCGCCAGGGACCCCCTGCCGTGGCCCTTTGTCGCCCGTTCCCGGCGGGGCCACTCCAGATGCGCCACCGCTGCCCGCGCCCCGCCCGTCCCACGCGCCCCGGGCCGCGTCGAGGCGGCTCTTACGCACCGGGAGGAGTGGGCCCGCCTCTCTCGGTGCCCGCACGGCCGCTCGACTGCGCCCGCCTTTGTCTACCTTCTTTGTCTGCCCCGCGCCCTCGCGGCGGCGGCGGCTAGGCCTCTGGGGAGTCGGCCCGGAACGCCGAGCGCAGCTGGCGAGGGCGCGCGGGCCGGGAGCGCGCTGGGCCGGGCCCGGCCCGGGGCTGGCCCTCGGCCGGGGGCAGCGGAGTCCGCTCCCCGCCACCCCTCCCTAGTCCCCTCCTCATGCTCCCGCCCCCTTCCTCCCGCCCACCCCCTCCCCCTTCCTCCCAGCCCCGCTCAGCCTGGGCACATCCTCCTGCCTCCCGCGCACCTCTCCGCGCGGTCCCCGCTTCACAGCTCGGCCCTCGGCTGCGCTCGGCTCCCGCAGGCGCTCGGCCCCTCGCCCCTCGGCGTCCGCCCCGCCGGCCGGACAGGTAAGGCATGGCCTTGGCCCGCCCCTGGCCCCGCCCTCCCGCCTCACCTGGCGGCGCGCCTGGACAAAGGTGGGCTACCTGGCGCGCTCAGGGGCGGGGCACGCCGGGGACTGAGGCTGGAGGTGAGGATGCTGCTTTCTTCCCTGCCCTGCGGACCCTTGGACCCGTCGGTCCGTCCGTCCGCGCCTCGGCTCCTCGCCGCGCCTCCCCCTTGCTCCTGGCTCCGCTCCTGGCCTCTTCGTCCGCCCGCCTTCCGCCGGACGCTCACTTTTCCACGTTCTGACACTGCCTCGCGCGCGCCCTCGCTGCCCTCTCTCGGACGCGGTTCTCGCCCACTCTCCTCGGCATTAGCCTGCTCCCTCTGGGACATGGTCTCTCTTTGTCTCTCTGTCTCTGAGTCTCCGGGGGGTCTCTCGGACCGGGGACCCGTCTGCCATCGTTTGAAGAAGCTTCGAAGACTCGCTGAGCCCCGAGCAAAGCTGGCAGGAGTGCCTTCTGCTCCTTTCCAGCCTGCCCAGGAGGTTAGGGTGTATTGCGGGGGGAGGAAGGTTCTAGGTTCGCCTCCCCCCACCCCCGCCCCCGGCCAGTGATGCTGGTGGCCTCGCGCCCTCCCATTCCCGGCCAGTTCTGAGCCCTAGTAACCCCGACGGCGGCGCTGGGCTCACTCTTCTGGCCCCGGCTCAGCCTCTCCCTCCCCATTGCCGGCTTTTCTCCAACCGCTGCACCGCGGTCTCAGACGCCTGCGAGAGCCGAGGTTTGAGACGTGAGGTCTCTTGGGTTTCCCGCCAAGTCTTCTTGCCTTCCTCCACCGGATGCTCCCTCGGCCCTCGCCTCGGTCTGATCCTTCTTGCCCAGCGCACTTCTCCCTGCTGCCCACCTCCCAGCCTGACAGCATGCAAGAAGTGTCTCAGGACTGGTTCAGTACCATCCCTCTGGGGTCAGGCGGACGGTGGTTCTGGGGGCGATCTTGGACAAAGGAACGCACTTCTCTGAGCCTCAGTGTCCCCTTCATAAAACGGAGCTAATTGCACCTACCTAGAAGGATGTGTGTGGAAACAGTGAAAAAAGCATATCGGATGCCAGCCGGTCACACACTTGGTGGCCATGAGGGATTCTGTAGTCCCTGGGTGGGGTGGGGATGGGGTTTCCACAGGAAGGGGGCAACTGACCAAAAATCCAAAGCTTAGAGACACTGCAGAGAAACGCGACTGTGGCCCCTGCCTGGATCACAGTCACCTCCCCCTACACACTCTGACGGGCTCTTCTCTCTCTCTCTCTCCTCCCCTCTGTCTGTCCTACAGTCAGAGCTTAAAAATCAGAGTGGAACGGGTCTCCAATTTCAAACTGAGATCAATGTGGCTGTGTCAATGTTGCCAGCAGCTGGTCATTTATCATGAGGCATCCACGTGACTCATTCCCAATTCTGCATCTCTGTCTTGCACCCATTTCTTTTTCACCAGCCATCTCCTTCCCTCTGAGGAGGGGGATTGTCTTGCTGGACCCGGCACCTGCTGTGTAGTCACCCAAACCCTCTGATCATCATCTATGTCATATCACCCCAGGGGTCTGGCAGTGATGGGGGCTTAGTGGCATAATGAGGACAACTTTGGAAGAGGGACGTCTCCCGGCTGGCAAGTTCTGGGCTCCCCTGGCTGAGGTTTTTTTTTCTTTTTTTTTTTTCCATCCACAGCCAGGGCTGGCAACTAGAGCCTTTCTCTTTCAAGGGGGGAAAATGGAACTAGGGACACACACACACACACACACACACACACCGGCCAGACTCCTGCTCGTCATCCTTCCTGCACCTTCTCTGCCCTCCTCCTCACTGTTCAATCCACCCCCCTCCCCATCCCTAAACCCATTAAATTAACTACCCTGCCTCCCTCCCACCAGACCCCCATCCACGTCTTGGGTTTCAGCCATGACGGAGGACTGATCATCCCCACACCCTGACTGCCTCCGAGCTTAGAGCTCTTCCCTCTGTCTGAAATGTCTCCCCTTACAGGCCAAGGTCAGATGGCTCCTCCTGCAGGAAGCACCCCCCGCACCCCAACTCCTCCTTGCCTCCCAGTCTTATGGTCAGCACTTCCCTGGGTGGAGCTGTGGTCCCAGTGCCTGAGACACAGCAGGTGCTCTGTCCATATTTGTCCTAATGAGCAGAATCCATGGCCAAGGGAGCAGGCATGAACTGAAAATTGCAAGTCACAGGTTATCGCTGGGTTCCACTGTGTCCTGCTGGCTAGGCCAGGGATGGAGTTGGTCCTAGAGCAAAGGACCGTAGCTGGGAAGGTTGGGGGTGGGTTGCCAAGCCTCTTGGGAAGTCCTTGTGGTACTGGCGGCTCGGCATGCCTCCAGAAGAAGAGACCATCTCTGTGTCTGATTATAGCAGAGGAAACAGACTAGACAAGGCAGCAACTGCCCACGTGCAGCAGACTAGCTTAACAGCTAAGCAACCTGGACGTTCGCTTGTCTCAGCCGGAAACGTGGCAGAGCAGGGGTTTTGCACCATGACCTCTTTGACTCTACAGCTTGGGAAGAACAGGAGCTGGGCGCGTTCCCGGGGTGGGGAGGAGCCATAGAACACCCTTATTCTGGCCCATCCAGGTGAGATCTGCTTCTCTGGCTGCTCCAGGCTCTCTGCTTGTCCTCCCCAGCCCTTCCTTCCGAGTGGGCCCCTGTGGCCAGTGGAGCACAGGCCTCCCCAGGAAGGACAGGGGAGGGCAGCCGAACCCTTGCCACTAGAGCAAGTCGTGGCATTAACCATCCGGTACACACCCCTGGATGGGTGTGGGGGTAAGAGTGACAAGGATCCTCCTAGAATCCAGAGCAGATGCAATAAAGTCATTGCAGAACCTAAGTTTTTCAGCATCCCCTCTGTGCCAGGCTCCAGGTTCAGGCCCCCGCATCTCCAACAGTCATAGCATCAGCACTGGTATTAGTTACTCAGTTAGCATGAGGCACAGTCGAAGATCCTGCTCTTGGAGTCAGGTGGCCACGGGTTCAAATCCCAGCTCTACCACTCTCCCGTGTGACCTTGAGCAAATGCTGCAAATCTTTGTCTCAATGTTGAGCCATTATTACTATTATTATTACTTTTAAACTACTGTCCACTTCAAAGGGCTAAATTTGATCATACATATAAAGCTCTAGGCTTAGAATAGTCGATGCCCAATAAATGATACCCAAATATTGGTTTTTCAGATGTGGGGTGGAAGCCCAGAGAGGTTAATTGACTTGCCCAGGGTCACACAGCTATTAAATCCTGGAGCCAGTATTCACACCCAGGCTTGTCTGACTCCAGGTGGCTTTCTAGTCCGCACTGGCCTCTGCCAGAACTGACAGCAGGTATCTTGTCGCTTGATGATTAAGTGATGGGTTCCATAAATCAGTAAGTGGTGTTAAATTGTCTGGGAACCAAGATAATGAAGTTTGGGGAAAAGGGGGGCCAGGAGGCTGGCTTAGGAGAGGAGGAGGGGTGATGAGTACCTGTCACGTGGCAGGAGTTAGGACTCCACCCCCCCCTCTTCTCCAAACAGCCCCGCTACACAGGTTTTTTTGAGGTGTGAGGCCTTGAGAGGGTGGGAATTCCCAAAGCGGCTGCTGGAAAAAATAAAAGCAGATGGGGCTGCCCCACTGGGGAAGCCAAACCTCATTTGCCAAGACAATGGTCCCCTCCAGGCTGGCCTGGGCCTGTGCTGACCCGCCCCACGGAAGTCATTGATCACCCCACCTCGGACTGAGGATGCGGCCACCTGCGCCTGTCCCCCTGTGCACACAGGCACACGTGCATACATGCTTCCAGAAACTCACCCCCAACCCCCACTCCCGCTCTTTCCTCTCCTCATAATAATAGCTCCTGTTTTACACCCTGACTGGGTACCACTCCCTTTGATAGCTCTGTCTCCTCTCATTCTCACAACCACCACCATTTCACAGGAGATGAAACCGAGGCTCAGAGAGGTTAAATGACTTGCCTACGGTCACACAGCTCTTTCCGCTCTGCCTTCCTATGGCTCAGCTTAATGGGCTTGAGCTGGCATCTGTGTGCTTGAATCAGTCCTAATTATGTCTGGATCTCAACCTTTCATTAGGCCTGTGGCCTCCCTACCCCATCAGAGTGGGGACACCTAGCACACAAGGACTGTGTCTTTGCCCACAGATTAGAAGCGCCCTCCAGGAGTTCCCGCTGTGGCTCAGTGGGGTAAGAATCTGGCCAATGGGAGTTCCCCTTGTAGTGCAGCAATAACAAATCTGACTGGTATCCATGAGGATGCAGTTTCAATCCCTGGCCTCAGTGGCTTAAGGATCCAGCATTGCTATGAGTTGTGGTGCAGTTTGCAGACGTGGCTCGGATCCCGTGTTGCTGTGGCTGTGGTGCAGGGTGGCAGCTACAGCTCTGATTTGACCCCTAGCCTGCAAACTTCCATATGGCACACGTGTGGCCCTGAAAAGCAAAAAAAAAAAAAAAAAAAAAAAATTCCCCTGGAGATGTTTTTTGGCCTCTTGGGGGGTAGAGGTCTCTTCCAGTCCAAGTTCAGCAGAAGGCTTCAAGTTTCTTACAAGCTAGAGAGGGCTAAGATATTTCCATGTGGAGGGTCACTTCAAGACCTGAGCTGTGGCCAAGGGACTGGCAGGAATCAAGACCCCTCCCGTATAGCCCCCCAACCCCCAGCACTGTGCACCCCTTTATGAAGAGCCCTTGAAAGCTAGAAGGGCTCCAGTCATTCCAAAGACCCCTGTGTGGGTCTCAGAGTGCCCAGCGGCTCGGTGGGTTAGCCTCTCCTCTGTGCTAAGGGTCAGTCACAGTTGGAGAGGTGGCCAGAGCAAGGCAGGACTCCTCCAAAAGCCAGTGAGGAGTTCCTGTCATGGTGCAATTATTAACGAATCCAGCTAGGAACCATGATGTGGCAGGTTCGATCCCTGGCCTTGCTCAGTGGGTTAAGGATCCGGCGCTGCCGTGAGCTGTGGTGTAGACTGGCGGCTACAACTCTGATTAGACCCCTAGCCTGGGAACTTCCATATGCTGTGGGTGCAGCCCTAGAAAAAGACAAAAACAAACAAACAAACAAACAAAAGCCAATGAGAGGGAGGGCTGGCCCGGGAATGGGCTTGCTGTCATCACACGTTGTTGTTCTTTTTTGGGGCTTTTAACATTCACAGGTATGTCCTCTGAATTCATGTTGCCTCAAGAGCTGTCCCTGGTCCCCAGGGGCTCAGTCTAGAACCTGGAAGCTATGGTCTGTCGTCTTTCCCCTCAGGGGGCTGACAGTTGGATAGACAGACAGATGAAAGGGTTGTCACAGTGGATCATAAATTCCCAGGCTTCCTAGGCAGACAGGAGCCTCGAGACCATTGAACCTACCCCAGGGACCCAGTGGTCTTCCTCTACACCCCCCAGCTACTTTCTCTGAGAGTGCAAATCATTTCCCATGATATCTTATCCAGAGTCCCAATACTTAAAACCAATAAAGGCAGCGTTTTATGAGCAAGGTGACGCCCCACCACCCACCAGTACTCTCTTCCCCAAATCAAAATTTTCTCCATCTCATGCAGATACAATTCAAGCCCTATTTGCCAAGAGATGCTCTTCAGCGCCTCCTCCATGGAGATGCTGCTGGACCACTGTTAGGCCCCCAATTTACCGTGTCGCCTATTTTAAAGTAAATCAATGAGAAAAATGAAAGAAACTGTCCTCAGTTATATAGAAGAATGCAATGGGTATTGGTTGCATGTGTTGATATAGGACCAAATCTCTAACATGCTTTGGTCATTCGTGTGCAGAAAATCCTACCGTATGTAAATAATTAATTGCAAATGGCAACAGTGCTTTCATTTGTTTTGGGGTTTGGTGGGGTTTTATTGGCCGTGCCCAAAGCACATGGGGCAAGGGATCGAACCCAAGTCATGACAGTGACAACACTTGATCCTTACCCCGCTGTACCACCAGGGAACTCCTGGCAACAGTTCTTTAGAAATGGCTCACCTTGCATCCCTGGAACACTCTTCAGTGAACCAGGGAAGCCCAGGTTATGGCGGGATGGTACCCGAGTTAAAAGTGGGTAGAGAATGCATTTGAGAGCATCTGCTGTTTTCACTACAGTTTTCTTTCGAAATAGTTTGGAAAAATTTTTTTTTAAAAAAAAATGAGGTTAGACTCAGATGCTGAAAGAACTTCTGAAATGTTTCTACCAAACTAGTGGCTTTAATGTGTTACTTTCACACACAGGAAGAGACCCTGGGTCAGGGAGCTGGGTTAACAGCCAAGTTCTCTCAGTGGGTGGTTGTCTGGCTCACAGCCTGGGCTGAGCATCATAATCCCTCGGCTCCATTAGAGCATCACTGGTACCCTGGTCCAGGATTCCCATTGGACCCCACTTGGCCTGCCCTGCTCCCACCTGTCCCCTCCCTGTCCCCTTTTCTCCCCCAAACCCATTAGGCAGCAGGTGAACCTATCCGAAAAGAAGGAATTCAAGCCCTACAACTGTCCTGGGATGCCCAGTGGTGGCCACACTCTACAGTTGTCTGCCAGGCGGGTGGGCAGCAGCCCCCAGTCTCCTGGCCTCCAAATGCCAAGCTCTTGAAGGGAAGGGGGAGGGGGTGGGGACTCAGGAATCAAAGCGGGCTCTGGGCTCCGTTAACGGCCTTCATTTGCATGTGACACTGCCTCCCAGCAGGCTTCTGGATGGAGACCGCTCTGGCAGTTCAACTCTGCACAGTACGGGGACAGGATAAGGGCATGAGACAGGTCCTTTTTCTATCCTTTGTCAGTTTCCTCTTCCCAGCTGCCAGTGCCCAGTCCCCCTCCTGGACCCCAACTGCACTCACAGCAATGGCAGGCAGGCCACCCCCGATGAAGCTCAGTGAACCGGGCGATGGGGTGCAAGGACTGTCCAGGTGCACTGGGTGCGGAGAGAACCCAGGCCTTGAGATGGGGCTTTGCCATTCACCAGTGATGTCACCATGTGTTTGTGGCTTACCTCCCTCCCGGGGCCTGGGTTTCCTCATTTTAAAAACATGGAGTTGAGTTCCCTCTATGGTACAATGGGGTCAGTGGTGTCTCTGTAGTCCTGGGACGCAAGTTCAATCCCCAGCCCTGGGGTAAGGATCCAGCATAGGTCACAACCATGGCTTGAATCTGATCCCTGGCCGGGGAACTCCATATGCCTCAGGGTGACCAAAAAAGAAAAAAAAATAAACATGGAGAAAAGCCTAATGGGTGCTGGGCAGTTGAGAGGATGCGCTAAGAAACGGGTGAAATAAGCTTGTAAGAGGCGGTGCTTTATTGCCACTCAGGGAGCAGCATCTCCTGTGATGACAAGTGCTCTGGCTTTTTTTGTTTGGTTGGTTGGGTTTTTTTAGGGCCGTACCCGTGGCATATGGAGGTTCCCAGGCTGGGGGAGTCCAATCGGAGCTACAGCTGCCAGCCTACACCACAGCCACAGCAACGCCGGATCCTTAACCCACTGAGCGAGGCCAGGGATTGAACCCACAACCTCATGGCTCCTAGTTGGCTTTGTTTCCACTGTGCCACAACAGGAACTCTAGGTTAGTTTTTAATGAGTCTCTATGAGATCTCTGTTGTAAGAGAGCCGTTTCTGGGTTGTGAAGATGCTATTGGCTCTCAGCTGCTCTTGTTCAGGGCGACTCCAGGCTCTTGAATGTCTCCCATCCTACAGGAGAATCAGACCCAGGCCCAGAAGAACAGGCTTTGGGCACAAACCATGGGCAGCACCACCCAGAGCTGATGGGGATGCGGGCGGTGGGGCGACACTGTCTGCCCCTTTCTCCTGGATGCTGGGTCTTTGTGAGGCAGCTTCCGACTGGCTGCCAGGACAGCAGAAATGGATCAGCGCCCTCACTGCTGTGGATCCTTGGCACTGCTTCCATAGCAGCCCACGTTTCCTGAGTGGTTCTTTGCCAGGCTGGCATCTTGATTGCTGGGCTGTGCCAAGATTCAAGTACAAATCCTGCCGGCTTGGAGAGAGGGCTCCATGTAGTAGTGTCCAGGGGTAAGAGGTGCCAGGATCCCAGGCCCTCACTCCAGCTCTTTCTCTCTGTCTCCCTCTCAAACACACACACACACTCTCACACACACACACACACACACACACACACACACACACACACACAGGGAATTTATTTATGATCTTCTGCTCACGTGTCAGTTTGGTTCCCTTCCAACCCATAGCTCTTAGTGCCAATTATTTGCTGGGTCCTGTGGATTTTATGGGAATAAGGGGGATGGGGGGCTGATTCTTCTGTCTAGTCAGGGACTTTAAAAAAGGCTGATTTGGGGAAGAAAAAAAAAGGTTTTCATTGTGGTTCATCAGGTTAAGAACTCATCTAGTATCCATGAAGATGTGGGTTTGATCCCTGGCCTCGCTCAGTGGGTTAAGGGTCTGGCATTGCCACGAGCTGTGGTGTAGGTCAGAGAATCGGCTCAGATCTTGTGTTGCCATGGCTGTGGTGTAGGCCGGCAGCTGCAGCTCCGATTAGACCCCTAACCCAGAAACGTCCATATGCCGCAGGTGTGGCCCTAAAAAGAAGGAAAAAAAGAAAGAAAGAAAGAAAGGCTGATTGCCACAGCAGGAAATGAGCTGAGCAAAGCTGTGTGGGGACCCCCCCCCCCCGCCCCGATCGGGAGTGCATCTCACTGGGGGGGCTGAAGAAGGCTTTCTGGCAGAGGGGACATTTGGGACGAGTCCCAGAAGGTGAGGAGCATTTCAACAGAGAGAGATGGGGGCGGGGTGAGGAGGAGAGGCTGTTCCAGGCAGAGGGAACAGCCTCTGCAAAAATCAAGAGACAAGAAAGACGGGTGTGTTCAAGGCCCAGGGATCCGTCTCCGCTGGCCATGAGGGGGAGGAAATAGAAGTCCAGGCTGCAGAGTTAGGTTGGGGCCACATTATACGAGATCTTGAGTGCCAGAGTGAGGAGTCCGGACTAACACCGGAAGGTGGTAGGAAGCCAGGGACAGTTTGGAGCAGGATCAGGGGAATCTGGCAGCAGCATGGGCTGGGTCTGGGGGCGGGGATGGTGCTGATAAGGTCTGGGGGGAGGGGTGGCCTTCAGCCTGCGCGCTGAAATCCCCCCTTCCTTGTGCAGGCGGGCTGCGTACATGATTTGTGGAGCACAATGGGTGGAAGGAAACAAAGATGACACTGAACTTGGGGTTCCTGGGTACACTGAACAGACCCAGCCGACAGACTTGATAACAAGGCTTCAGTGGGAAAGAGAGATGGGGAGGATGGGGTGTGTGTGGGTGGTCGTGGTGTGTTGGAGGGGTGGGCTGCACTTCGTTTCCTGGCTCTGCCAGGGAGGAGCTGTCCTTTGGGACTAGTGCTGAGGCTGGTCACCAGCTCAGAGGCTGGCTCCGAGTCCCTGATCGGCCTCATGTGTGTCCACAGGCACAGCAAGCTGCCCATCCACGCTGTGGGTCAGCCCACCCCTCCCCCCTCTGCCACACCTCTTCTGGTCCCTCGCCTGCACTTTTGGGGTGTCCTGCCTTGCTCCTCTGTAGCCTCACGTTGGAGGGGCTCCATTCACTGGTCCACATCCCCAAGGTTCCCTGTCGATGGAGGGGCCCTGTGGGCTTCCCCCAGGCTCTCGACATGCTGTTCCTGCAGGACAGAAGAGTGGGCCTGGCTTGGGGACAGCATCCAGCACAGACTTAGCCTTTCTCGGTCACAGAGAAGAGGAAGGCGTCTGGTAAGACAGCCTGGCATCTGCCTCAGGCCTGGCAGTAGAGTTTGAGGGTCCCTGGGAGCAAAACAATGCTTGACTGACAGGCCTTTCAAGCGGCCCCTCCTCCCCCCACCTGACGGCGGAGCACCAGCTTCCAGGGGGCTTCATTACAGAAAGGCTGGTGGGGCAGTGGCAGCCAGGGCCCCGGCCTTCCAGGGGACCAGGACATGCCAGGCTGGGATGAAGGAACGGCAGGATAACGGGCACAAGGTGACCAGGGCAGATGGGAGGGGGCTGTTTCCCTCCCTCCGGCCCCCCACCCCTCTTAGAGTGGGTCAGCCTGCCCTCCCCACCCAGTTCAAGGGCCCTTCACGCAAGGTTGGCTGATGGTGAACCCCCAGGGTGGGGGCAGGGGAATGGCCAGTGTGGGGGCTGCAGGAACTGAGGGGGCTGGAGGGAGATGACTAGTCAATCATGACCAGCCCACCAACCTTTCCTCAGCCCCAGGCAATACCAAGGCCACAAATCACCAGGAAGCGGTTGTGTAAGCAGCTTTGCAAGCCTAATGGAATAGCAGGAGGCCCGGGGAGGCCATAAAAATTCAATCAGGAGGAGTTTCCATCGTGGCGCAGTGGTTAACGAATCTGACTAGGAACCATGAGGTGGCAGGTTCGATCCCTGGCCTTGCTCATTGGGTTAAGGATCTGGCATTGCCGTGAGCTGTGGTGTACATCACAGACACGGCTTGGATCTGGCGTTGCTGTGCCTGTGGCGTAGGCTGGCGACTATAGCTCCGATTCGACCCCTAGCATGGGAACCTCCATATGCTGTGGGTTTGGCCCTAGAAAAAACAAAACAAAAAAAAAGCATTTCAATCAGCCTGGCTAACCAGATGCCCAACTAACCTCTTGTGTGAATGCAGTGAGGCTGGTGCAGGGCGAGGGAGGGCTATGGGGAGGGGCCCCAGGGTGGGACACTGCCACCAGTCCCAGCCACGCGCCTCTGGAGCCTTAGCTCCAAGTTCCTCTGGGACATCCAGGGGTCCGACTTTTTCCTCTGATATAGATGGGGGAGCAGTGAGGTCCCCTGAGGAGGTCTCACTCCTGGTGCAGAAGGAGGGGCTGTCCACAGGGTACCTTAACCAGAGGTAGCTGACCCCACCCTACAGGGTCAGAGTCCAGCTTCTAAAGACCCCGGCCCCGGCAGGGACAGTGCCAGGCCAGAACCTGCCCGGAGCTTGGAGGAAAAGATGGGCAAGGCCTGGGCTGTCTGGGGACCAGGGTTGGGGGGTGGGACAGTAATTCAGGGCACAGGCATAGCCATTACATTAATGCCACTTACTCCCTGTGACTTAGCCTCTCTGGGCCTTAATTTCTACTTTGGAACGCGACAGGAGCCACTGCAGAGCACCGCTGAAAGGACCAAGGGGTACAAATTCACACCAAGCGCTGAACTCGGTGCCTGCCTGCAGTGCGGGCTCCAACGCTATTATTCTGTGGGTGTGAATTTACCCCTTGCGTCGAGTCCCTGGACCACAGACCTAGTCCTGAGCTTGGAGGGACTGAGCTCATTCCAGGGAACTTGGCCAAAGGCAGGGGTTTGTGCAGAAAAAGGAATTCTGAACTAATCGGGAAGCTGGGTGCTCCGTGAGCCACTGAAACCAGGGATCCGCAGCCCTGGCCCTGCGGTCTTTCTGGGCCAGTTAGTCCCCATCGTGGGGGACAGTCCTGTGCCTTGTAGGGTGTTTGGCAGCGTCCCTGGCCTCCACTCAGGAAAGTCAGTAGCTCTGCCTAGGTCTGTTATCCACATATGTTTCCAGATGTTGCTAAATGTCCCCGGGGGAGGGTGGGGAAGCTTCCCCCACCCCATCCCTGTTGAGAAACACTGGGCTATGAGTGTGAGTGAGGGGGTTGGGGAGTGGGACGTAGAGGAGGGGTCTGCAGGGCTGGCCCCTCACAGTGCTAGTTTTTTTTGTTTTTTTTTTTTAGGGCCACGCCTGTTGCATAGGGAAGTCCCTGGGCTAGGGGTTGAATCAGAGCTGCAGCTGCTGGCCTACACCACAGCCCCAGCAACACGGGATCCTTTAACCCACGGAGCGAGACCAGGGATCGAACCCACATGGATCCCATGGATACTAGTCAGGTTCTTATCCAGCGGAACTACAGCGGGAACTCCATAGTGCTACTTTTCTTGCAGGGAAAAGCCCATGGCTGGGCCTGCCACCCATGTTGCTGCCCCCATGCTGTTCCTCGCCCTCCTGCTGCTTCTGGAGCTGAGCCTGGCCAGCTCCCTGGGACCTGGAAGCTCTGCTCAGAACCTTCCCGAGAATCACATCGACCTCCCAGGCCCAGCACTGTGGACGCTCCAGGCCAGCCACCACCGCCGGCGGGGCCTGGGCAGGAAGGAGCGGGGCCCAGGCATGCCTGGCCGGGCCCTGGATGGAGCTGTGGTCACCGCCACCAGACAGGCCTCCAGGCTGCCAGAGGCAGGGGGGCCACTGCCTGGACAGAGCCCTGCAGGCCTGCTGCAGAGCCAAGATCTGCTGGCAGGGCTGATGCTGCCATACCCTGAAAAGGAGAGCCGGTCTCCAGGGTCAGAGAGGGTGAAGAAACGTGGCAGGGAGCACAAGAGACGGAAGGAGAGGTTGAAACTGCACCGAGGTAGCTGGAGGTCTGCCAAGGGGTGGGGCCCTGCCATGAAAGGGAGGGGCGGGGTGGGGGCAGCAGGGAGAGTCTTCAGCCCCACAAGGCCAAGGGGACTTCAGAGGCAGGACAGGGAGGAGGTGTCAGTGACGAGAGGTCCCTGGGAGGACATCCGCAGGCCCCGTGCGGGCAGGTAGAGAACACCCAGAAGAAGGGTGGGGTGTTCCTGGAGTCGGGGGTGGGGGCGGGCGGACCTAGTAAGAAGAGGAAGCTAGGAAAGGCCTGGGGGTGGAGCGTGGGAGCAGGAGAAGGATATGTGGCCATGGGAGCACAGTCTTATCAATAGATCATCCTCCTAAATCAGGAAGTTCCACCTTGTGTCTGACCTAAATCCATCCTACTCTAAGGCCCGAGTTGAGATGGGACAACTCCGTGTCTTCCAAGCACATCACTTAATCAACTCTGAAGCACGGAGCAAAGGCTGAGAGCCTAGACTCTGAACCCAGATCTGTCCACATTCAGATCCTCAGTCCACCACTCACTGGCAAGTCGCCTCAGTTTCTCCTTCGACAAAATGAGGGTAATGGCCCCGCCTACCCTCAGTAGAGATTCAGAGACGGCTAGGTATCCAGGTATCCAGGTATCCAGGGTACTTAGAATGGCGCCTGGCACCTGTCTAAGGGGCCAGTGGGCAGTGGTTGTTACTAGTCAATTGTCAGCTTGTTCGTGATGCTGAATCAGTGTTCTCCGACCTGGACACGGCTGTCGCGTCATTATTTCTTCTGGCTCTGCCCTGTCTGTCTTATGGGAGCCCCTCTAGTCCTTCTTGCCTTCCTCTACGTTTCTTCCACATTCCCGAATCCCCTGTGAGCCGAGCCGGCCCTGGCCCCAGCCTCCCTCTTCCTTTGCCCATCCAGTCTCTGAGCAAACATGTTCCAGCAGCTCCGCACCGCCAGCTCCTCCCCGATCCTCCACCCCACCCAGCCCTGAGCCCTCACAGGCAACCGCACCTTCCAGGTCTCTTCATGTGACAAGACTGCCTCTAGGGGCAGGCCGAGTGCCCCGGGCCTGGGGCAGGGCAGGAGTTGGGTAATGGGGCCTCAGTCCCCTCTGCACACAGCTGGGGCTCGCTTCACTGCCAGGTCTACTGAGACCCCCCCGCCCCCGCAGCAGATGGACAGAACACAGTCAGGGGAGGGGGCCTGGCTGAGATGCTCAGGCTCCCAGCCCTGGGGATCATGTGTCAGATTGGGATGCAGGTGCCGGCATCCTTGACAACAAAGTCAGTGGCCCGAGGACCCAGCCCCACTCCAGCCCCAGCTCTAGCGGACCAGTGGGGCCCTCCTAGGAGAGGAGCGAAGGGAGGAGGGGACAGCAGAGGCCCAGAGGCCAGGCCCAGCCCTGTGGACCAGCTGTGAGGCCTCAGGCTCGTGGAGCCTCAGTTTTCTTCTGTAAAATGCACGGAGAAGATTCAGTGGTGCCTCTTTCTCTTCTCTGGAATTTGGTTCTGGAGAGTAGGGTGGCCCCAACAGACCCCACCACCTTAAAGTCAGATCTTGCCTGAGAAAAAGAGGCAAGGGCGAGCCTGGGCCCTTGAGTTTTTCTCAAAGCTCCCTGGTTCCCGACCACCCCCGACCCCACACGGTCTCCCCTTCACACTCATCCCACCCCATGCTCATGTGTCTTGGAGGGCAGCATCCATGGTTAAAGTATTGACTTTGGGTTGGAATTCAGACTAGCTGTGTGCCCTCAAGCAAGTTGCCTAACCTCTCTGTGCTTCATTTTCCTTCCCTGTAGAAGAGGCTGGAAGAGTACCTACCTCCCTGAGCTCCTGCTAAGGTTAGGTGAAAGAATGCTTGCAAAGCAGGACTCAGCACACAGCACAGTCCTGGCCCACAATAAACGGTCATTATTACCACCTAGGAAGCTCTCACCTCCCTGCCTCCTCAGAGACTTCTCCCCTACTTCAGCCTCATCACGTTGCTCCCCTACTGAAACTCTACCTCATCCAGGAAGCTTTCCACGATTAATTCTACTAGGTTTCATTTGTGGTTCTTACACCCCTGGCCGCACCCAACCAACCCAGACTTGGAATTACTGGAATGTTCTCTAAAGGGAGAATCCTGGGCCCTCCCCGGCAACACTCAAATTCATCTAAGACATCCCCCCTCGTCCTGCCCCCGGGTTTCTTGTTTCCACCTCCCCAGGAAGCTGGGTAGGAGGAAATTGGTTGAGCCCAGAGCTTGCCATGGGGTTCCTGCCCCCCACCCCTTGTTCACAGCAGGTTGGTGCCGATATGGGGAGGGAGCAGATAAAGTCCCTGTGTTTCCTGCTCCTTGTGTCAGGCCGAGCCTTGGTCAGAGGTCCCAGCTCCCTGATGAAGAAGGCGGAGTTGTCAGCAGACCAGGCTCCAGATGCCAACACAGAGGACTCCTCTACCAGCCTGGCTCCCACCCTACTCTACCTAAGCACCTATGAGGCAGCACCTGCCACAGAAGAATCCCTGATCCTGCCTGTCACATCTCTTTGGCCCCAGGTAAGGGGCCCAGGATGGCCTCAGATGGTGTCATGCAAATCTTTCTTAGTACATTTAGGGTGACTGAGGCAGGAGCCAGAGGGAGGTGGTCTAGGCCAGCAGTGGGCTGAATGGAAGCCAGGTCTTCTTTTTTTGGGGTCGTGCCTGCAGCATGCGGAAGTTCCCGGGCCAGGGATCGAACCCGTGCCACAGAAGTGACAACACCAGATCCTTACCTGCTAGGCCACCAGAGAAGTCCCTAAACCAGTTCTGATGCCCATCCAGCCCAGTTCTGGCCAGTGGGCATGCCATCTAGGGAGGGCTGTCCAGGCAGTGGTCCTAAGCCAGGGCCAGCTCAGCACCCTGGTGTCTGCATCTACCAGAGCAAGCCTCTCAGGGAAGTTTGTATGTACCAAAAGGCCCAGAGAATTATAGTTTTTAATATCATGTCCTGGGAGTTTCCAGGACTCAGCAGAAACGAATTTGAATAGTATCCATGAGGACACAAGTTCAATCCCTGGCCTCACTCAGTGGGCTAGGAATCTGGCATTGTTGTGAGCTGTGGCATAGGTCAAAGACGTGGCTCAGCTCTGGCGTTGCTGTGGCTGTGGTGC
The DNA here is from genome assembly GCF_054392235.1 of Sus scrofa. Classification (NCBI taxonomy): domain Eukaryota; kingdom Metazoa; phylum Chordata; class Mammalia; order Artiodactyla; family Suidae; genus Sus; species Sus scrofa. Next base: position 76,344,674 of record NC_139388.1, read on the forward strand.
AGGCTGGCAGCTGTAGCTCTGATTCGACCCCTAACCTGGGAACCTCCATATGCCGCAGGTTTGACTCTAAAAAGCCAAAAAAAAAAAAAAAAAAAAAAGCCCCATAATCAGGAGTTCCCGTCTTGGCTCAGCGGTAACGAACCCGACTAGAATCCATGAGGACTCAGGTTCGACCCCTGTCCTCAATCAGTGGGTTAAAGGATCCTATGTTGCTGTGGCTGCAGCATAGGTCAGCTGCTGCAACTGATTCAACCTCTAGACTGGAAACGTGTATCTATAAATGCCTCTGGTGCAGCCCTAAAAAGGCAATAAAATAAAATAAAGATAAGACAAAGAAAAGAAAAGAGAGTTCCCGTCGTGGCGCAATGGTTAACGAATCTGACTAGGAACCATGAGGTTGAGGGTTCGATCCCTGGCCTTGCTCAGTGGGTTAACGATCCAGTGTTGCCGTGAGCTGTGGGGTAGGTTACAGATGCGGCTCAGATCCCACGTTGCTATGACTCTGGTGTAGGCTGGCAGCTACAGCTCCGATTAGACCCCTAGTCTGGGAACCTCCATATGCCACGGGAACGGCCCAAGAAATGGCAAAAAGACCAAAAAGAAAAAAAAAAAAAAAGGAAGAAAGAAAAGATCCGAGTGATCCAGAATTAACAAGCTTTAGTTAACACTTTGATCCATCTGCTTCAAATCTTTGAAAAGGATCTGGGGGTGGAGGGGGGCGTCAAGCAAGCAGACGAGGCAAATGCAGTCGTTATTGGTGAGTCTAGGTGGAGGGTGTTTATTCTCGCAATTAACAAGACATGCGTCATTGCACCTCTTCTGTGGCTTTGAAATTTTTTCAAAATAAAATCATTGAGAATGCTTGATAAAGCATATATGTAGAAGAAATAAAATAAACTTTTTTTTTTTTTTTTTTTTTTTTACTTTTTGGCCATGTCCGCAGCATATGGATAATAAGGATATTTCCAGGCCAGGGATCGAACCCGCACCACAGCTGTGACCCCAGCCACAGCAGTGACAATGTTGGATCCTTAACCTGCTGAGCCATCAGAATCCCTTGAAAGTCTGATAAAGCAATGGGCCATCTCTGAAGCATACATGGTTCCACGTATTGTCTTGGGGCCCCTGAAGCCCATCTGTTGAGACCCCAGCCCAGTGCATCCTACTCTGTGCAGATCCAGCCCTGAAACCGCTGGCCAGGGCTTCGAGTGGAACTGTGCTGTGGCCTCAAGGGTGCCATGGAGAGCTGATCATTTCTGCAGGGGAGCGAAGGGGTGGGGAGCGAGCAGCTGGGCTTCCTCCTGAGCCCACCCCCCAGAGATCTGCATAGGCTGCCTATAGACACCATCCTGAGGTGGGGCGGCTGCTCTGGGAGGAAACTGCCAAAGTAGGCTTTACAGCAGAAGCCCCAGGTGGCTGCCCCAGTGTCCCTGGGCTGGGACTCCAGGCTGTCCAGAGAATGAGCTGGTCTCCGAGGAGTCCCTCCTTGGCCCACTGGCCCTGGGACCCCATGTTTCTTCTTCCACCTGTTGGGATCTTCATGCTTCGTCCCCTCCACCTCCCTCTGCAGGCTCAGCCCAGGCCTGACGGCGAGGTGATGCCCACACTGGACATGGCCTTGTTTGACTGGACCGATTATGAAGACTTAAAGCCTGCGGTCTGGCCCTCTGCGAAGAAGAGAGGTACCTCCACCCACCCCTGCGCTGGGTGTTCTCCCCTCCCCCAGCATCTGCTGGGTTGGGGGCCTTGATGGGTTCTGCTTGACCTACAGACATCCAAAGTTTGGGGGAGGGCATGGATTCTATAATGGAACAGACACTCGAAATGGAAATGCTGCTTTCTGGAAGTTCCCATCATGGCTTATTGGGTTAAGAACCTGGCTAGTATCCACAAGGATGCAGGTTCGATCCCTGGCCCCGCTCAGTGGGTTAAGGATCCGGCATCGCCACAAGCTGCAGTGTAGGTCATAGATGTGGCTTGGATCTGGCATTGCTGTGGCTGTGGCTGTGGCGTCGGCCGGCAGCTGTAGCTCCCGTTCAACCCCTAGCCTAGGAACCTCCATATGCGGTAGGTTCAGCCCTGAAAAAAAGGAAAAAAAAAAAAAAAAAAAAAAAGAGGAGATGCTGCTCCCTGAAAGTTCCCTTGTGGCACAGTAGGTTAAGGATCCCATGTTACTGCAGCTGTGGCACAGATCACAGCTGCAACCCGAGGGCTATCCTTGGCCTGGGAACTTCCACACATGCCAAAAGTGCAGCAAAAAAAAAAAAAAGAAAAGAAAAGAAAAAAGAAAGAGAGAAAAAGTTAGGAAATACTGCTCTCAAGTCCTCATCACACATCAAATGCTTTCCACATAGCGAATTATTAAACCTGGAAAAAAAAAAAGTTAGGTTTGTTCTGGTATTGATACCACTTTAGAGAAGAGAGAACTGAAGCAGGGTTGTATGGTGCCTTATCTAAGCCACCCTGCGGGAGTGGCAATGTGGACACTCTGACCGTGGTGGCCTGTGCGTAATCTCTCTGTCCTGCTGAGCCTCAGCCCCTGACGACAGGTCCTCTTGTCCCCAGAGAAGCAGCGGGGTAAGCTCTCCAGTGATGGGAACGAAACATCACCAGCTGAAGGGGAGCCTTGCGACCATCACCAGGACTGCCTGCCAGGTACCCAACCAGCATCGTATTGGAGGCACTATGCCGGGGGGCGGGGGGAAACCTGGGTGGGGGTGGGGGATGGGGTAGGTGTTCCCAGACACGCTTTCAGGACCCGTTAGGGATGGTAAATGATGCCAACCGCCGCTGCCACTTTACTGAGAGTTGCTGTCCTACTTTATTCTGTTTGATCCTCACGGCTGCACAGAGAAAGGGACCCTGTCATTCCCAATTTTCAGGCTAAGAAATTGAGGCTCTGAGAGGCCAAGTGTTTCAGCTGAGGTCACACAGCCAGGAGTGGCTCAAACCTGGGTTTACCTGGTTCTGAACCACCCACGCTGCCTTAAGTTGGTATACACTGCTCTCTGCTTCTCCCTCCTCAAGTCTGGTTGAGCTTAATTCTGTCCTGTTGCATCACGACTGCTGGGCTTCCAGGGCTGGTTTGCTAACATCCTGACCTGTTCAGCTGCTGAGTCCATCAGGACAGTCTGAAAACAGGGGCCCCGGAGTTTTGATGGATGGCCTAGACGGCTGGCCCTTGACTGGGTCAGTCGGAACTGGGAAGCCGATACTGAGGTGGAGTTAGAAGTGCAGGAGGGGAGTTCCCATTGTGGCTTAGTGGGTTAAGGACCCGACATAGTGTCCATGAGGACGCAGGTTCAATCCTTGGCTTTGCTCTGTGGCTTAAGGATCCCAAATTGCCCCAAACTGCAGCTTGGATCCCACTTTGTTGTGACTGTGGTGTAAGCTGGCAGCTGCAGCTGCGATTTGACCCCTGGCCTGGAATCTTCCATTTGACCTACTGGCAGGTGCAGCAGTAAAAAAATAAAAAATTAAAAAATTTTTTTTAAAGTGCAGGAGGTTTTTCTGGGGGTGGTGGTGGGGAAGGCCAGGGAGTGATAAAAGTGGGAGGAAGCAGGGATAAAAGTGGGAGGAAGCAGGAGACTGCGGAGCAGCCAGCCCAATAGGAAATTCCAGAGCAAAAATTCCCTGTTAGAAGAGGCCCACTCTGGGCAGAAAAGGCCAGACCCTGGCACTCCCTCCGAGCCAGGATTGTCCTGCTCAGGAACACTGTGGTATATCAGTCAGGGGGCTCCTGCAGGTGTTAACAGCTGGAGGCTGGCAACTGATGGCTGTCTTGGCTGATGGACAGCAAGTGATTTCCAGGTAGAGATCCCAGGGACATGCCTCCCAGCACTTGAAAGTTTGTTTGTTATATGGCCTCACCTGTGGCATATGGAAGTTCCCAGCTAGGGGTCTAATCAGAGCTCTAGCTGCCAGCCTACGCCACAGCCACAGCAATGCCAGATCCGAGCCACATCTGAGACCCCACAGCTCTCGGCAACGCTGGATCCTTAACCCACTGAGCGGGGCCAGGGATCGAACCCACGTCCTCATGGAGACCAGTCTAGTTTGTTACCGCTGAGCATGAGGGAACTCCCCAGCACTTGTTAATTCAGGAGCTGGAATATTCTACAGAACAGCAACTGAACCAGCAGTGTGAAGCATGTAAGCCAGACCACCAGCACCTCAACAGGCTGTTTCCTTTTCAAACCATTGTTTTCGCTCTGAGCAGAAAGAAAAGGCTCATGTTTGGGCCAACTGGTCAGTGGCTGTGAGAGCTGGCTCCACTGGTGGGCGAGGCCATGCCTGGGGGCTGCCTCCTGGTTGGGGGGGTGGGGGGTGGGCTTCCGTTTTCCCATCTGTTGAAAGATGGGCTTCAATGAGCCATCCCTGAGGCTTCTGCCAGCTCTACGCTGACTCCACACCTGGCCACCCCTAGCGGTTTCACCCACGCTCCGGGGAGGGGATCCCAAAGCGCCCTCGCTCCTCCCATGATCAATCAATTGTCCATCTGGGGCAGCTGGGATTTCTGCCACCGCCCCACCTCCCGGGGGTGGGGGCATTGGCCGTGACATCCTGCGGTGGTTCCGGCTGGGAGCCTCGCACACCAGATGGCCCACCCTGCCAGAGAGATGATGGATCTCCAGTCCCGTGGGAGCGTGTGCAGGGTGGCGGAGAGGGTCCGCTGGGCACGGCTGACCACGTGTGCTTGCCCTACGGGTAGGGACCTGCTGCGACCTCCGGGAGCACCTGTGCACGCCCCACAACCGAGGCCTGAACAACAAATGCTTTGATGACTGCATGTGCGCGGAAGGTGAGCCTGCCGCTGGGGTATGGGGCGTGGGGCTCCCCGGGTGCCGAGAACCTCACAACCCTCCTTTCTCCTGGAAGCTGGGGCGGGCAGAGCAGGGGGGGCGGGAGGATCCCTGGGGAGCCCAAGACGCCAGCAGGAACAGCTTTGCTCGGTGCCTCCCCAATCTGTGAACTCATTTAGTCTCCATTCCTGGCATTGTTGCTCAGATTTGCTTTTCTCACCTCTTGAAATACAAGCTGGCACCATCTCCCCCGATCTGGAAGCAGGAGAAGCAAGGAGAGATGGGATGTATCGTTGAAAAGAAGATTAAACCTGAGAAGACTGGTGCTTTCACACCAGAATTCTATCCCACAGGAGCCCTTCCAAGTGTGATAACAAGGGGTGGGTGGGTGGAGTCCCCAGGAAAGGATGTACTTGCCCAGCTACCTCTCTACTGCCTCGGAGCTCCCACCTGGAGCAGTACGTGCCCTCCTGCCCAGGTGTGCCCAGCTGTCTGCTAACCCCTTTACCCGTTATCCCCTTAAGGCTCACAACCATCCTGGAAAGGGAGAGATTATTCTCCCCATTTTATAGGAGGGCAAACTGAGGCACAGGAAGGTTAAGTGACTTACCCAAACTTACACAGCTAGAAAAGTACTGGAATAGTTTAAATTTTGTATTCTGAAATTTTTCAAACACATATTGGTAAGGAACCCCCCTTGGCATTACCCAGCTTCCATAATTATCACTCATGGCCAGTCTGTGCTGCCCCTCCCATCCTGTTCCCTGTTCCATTCGGATGCCAGGAAACCTCCCGAGGACCAGGAGTCCTGAGGACTTCTGAGAAATTCCAAAATTCAACATTCATGTCCCAGGGCTGAAGTCCAGTCATCTAGGCCAACCTGGGTTCTTAGAGGGTTCAGGAAGGGCTTCTGCAGCCACCAACTACCTCTGGTCATGATGCCCTGTCTCCTCCCAAGTGTCCGTTGTGTGGCCACAGGTCTGAAAGCCCAGTGACCCAGGTGGTTAAGTTCTAGACCCTGAAAGCATGAACTTCACAGCAATTCTTTTATTCTCTTGAGAGTGATATATGAGGATCTTAAATTGCTGAGGGCCTCCTTTCTTCCTGTGGTCACTCCTTACCAACATGTAGGGGTCTCTCAGGCCACACTGACGTCTCTCCCATCTTCCAACTGCTGATCAGGAGGATGTGGCCTTCTGCGGCCTTAAATGAAAAATGTCTACCATGTATATCGGGGGATGCTCGTGGCCATGATAGAGAGAGCCACAGCCAGGAAGCCTCCTCCCCCCTGGAGGATGAGGAGGGCTGTGCCTATTTTAATTAGGGTGGTCAAGGAGGGGCCCTTTGAGACCTGAAGGCTGTGAAAGAGCCAGGTATGCAAAGAGCTTCAGGAAGGGATTTCTGGCCATGAGAATGGCAAGTGCAAAGGCCCTGGGGCCCAAAATGGCTGGGTATGTGAGAAAAAGTTAGAAGACTGGGTGTGGCTGGAATTAATGAGGAGGGGAGTGGGAGGTGGAGCAAGCAGACTGATCCTGGAGGGCCTTCTAAGCCGGGGTAGGAAGTTCAGATTTCTTTTTCTTTTCTTTTCTTTCTTTCTTTCCTTCTTTCTTTTTTTTTTTTTTTTTTCGTCTTTTATCTTTTTAGGGTTGCACCCGCAGCCTGTGGAGGTTCCCAGGCTAGGGGTCTAATCGGAGCCGTGACCGCCAGCCTATGCCAGAGCCACAGCAACGCCAGACCCAAGCCGTGTCTGCAACCTACACCACAGCTCACAGCAATGCTGGATCCTTAACCCACTGAAGGAGGCCAGGGATCGAACCCGCAACCTCATGGTTCCTACTTGGATTCGTTTCTGCTGCACCACGACGGGAACGCCTCAGATTTCTTTTTGAGAACATGGGAACTTTTATAGGGGAGGGCAGAATCTGCATCCCTTAGATAGACTTTTTTTTTTCTTCCTTTTCCAGGGCCACACACATGGCATATGGAGGTTTCCAGGCTAGGGGTCTAATCAGAGCCGTAGCCGTTGGCCTACACCACAGCCACAGCAACACCGGATCTTTAACCCACTGATCAAGGCCAGGGATTGAACCCGAAATCTCATGGTTCCTAGTCGGATTTGTTAACCATTGAGCCACGACGGGAACTCCAATAATAGACTGTTTTTAAGAGCAGTTTTAGGTTTACACAAAGATTGCTAGAAAATACTGAGTTCTCATATGCTGCTCCCTCCAGCCCCCGTTTCCTATTATTATCTTTCATTAGCGTGGTACACCTTGTACAAATGATGAACCAATATCGATATGTTACTATTATATTAACTAAAGTCCATAATTTACATTACGGTTCACGCTTGGTGTTGAACATTCTATGGGTTTTGACAAATGCATAGACATGTACCCACCACTATAGTATCACCCAGAATAGGTTCATGGCCCTAAATATCCCCTGTGCTCCATCTGTTCACTCTTTTCTCACTCTGATGATTCTCTTTTTAAATCGGATGATTCTCTTTTTAAAGCCCATTCAGGCTGCTGGGCGTGGGGAGCGATGGGTTGGTTGTAGGGCGGAAAAGAGAAGAGGGTGGTGGTGAGAGGAGGGGATCCCAGAGGGTGGGGGGAGCTGGCTGGTGGCACCTCTGACCCCCTTGCCTCTCTTCGCTCAGGGCTCCGCTGCTATGCCAAATTCCACCGGAACCGCAGGGTAACACGGAGAAAGGGGCGCTGCGTGGAGCCGGAAACTGCCAACGGCGACCAGGGATCTTTCATCAACGTCTAGCAGCCCGCTTGCGCCAGGCGCCTCCCCACCCGCCTGGCGACTGAGCGCGGAAGTACTCGGGCATTTGTTTAGAACTAGCGGTGGCAGATTAAATTGCGGGACCGGATGACTGAGGCTGGAGCTCAGGCCCAGGACACTCAGCCCCCAGAGGCCGCCGAGCAGCATCACACCTGCCCCCACAGGGTGCATGGGAAACCCACATCCCCTGCGCATCCCGGAATCCGGGTTCTCCGCGATGGCAATGTCGAGAGTGCCCTCTACTGTCCAATAGCAGTACTGCAACAGCGTCAAGTTTAAAAAGGAAGCGGTTTCTGAGCTGGAAAAGAGTGAAAACTCCCTGAGAGATAGGGAACCCTGAGGGCGGGAGATGAGTACGGAAACACCTCCTATGTACCAGGCACTGTGCTAAACGCGGGGCATGCGTTATCGCCTTTATCACATGACCTTTTAAAAGTAGGCGTAATCACCATTTTACAGGTCAGGAAAGGGAGGCGGGGTTATGACTTGTCCAGGGTCTCAGATCAGTGCTCCTCAAGAATCCCCGGGGGATCTGGTGAAAATGCAGATTCCAACTCGGTCGATTCTGCATTTCCCACAAGCATGTTCAGGCTGCTGGACCAGGGGCTCCCTGAGAGGACCAGGTCCTAGGCAGTCAGGGGTGGAACTGGCATCTGAACCTGGGCCCCTCAAGCTCCGAGGCCCCCATCTATCCTCCTCCACAGCTCAGCACACATTCCAGGTTCTCCGTGGCTTTCGATGAGAGAAACTCGTATTCCCTGGGAGTCCCTTTTCCTGTGGTGAAACAGAATCTCTGTTCTCTTCCTTCCTGGGCAAAGGTGTATCATTTTTAAAACAACACAAAGTGTACATGAAGCACCTGTTTGCTTGTAAGGCATGACTTGGGCAGACCGGCCCCTGCCCTCTGGGAGTTTCTGAGACATGAAATGTTTGGGGGAAAAATGGTAATGACGTTCCTTTTTTCTGTGGCTCTGCTCACCTCGTCCTGGGACATGCTCCTTGGAGCTGCCTGGCAGCTGCCACCTCAGGGGTTCTTAGACTTTTGGAGTGCATGTCCTTTGAGAATCTAATGCAAGCATGGACTCAAAAAATACACACACTGGAGTTCCCGTTGTGGCTCAGCGGGTTAAGAAACCGACCAGTATCCATGAGGATGTGGGTTCAATCCCTGGCCTCACTTAATGGGTTAAAGGATCTGGCATTGCCATGGGCTGTGGTATAGGTTGCAGACATGGCTTGGATCTGGTGTTGCTGTGGCTGTGGCATCGGCTGGCAACTGCAGCTCCACTTTGACTCCTAGCCCAGGAACTTCTATGTGCTGTAGGTGCAGCCATATAAAATGCACACACACACACACACACACACACACACACACACACACTCACATCCCCCATGTGCACCCACTTTGCATTCACCTCAGTGGTTCCCAGGCCTCCCGGAGACCATCCCAGAACCCCCAGCCTACACTTCTGCCAGCAGAGCCCAGTGAGAACTTGGGGTACCTCTGAGATGCTTTCTGAAGCTAACCGCCCCCACAGGTCAGACCCTGATGCCCACCTGGAGCATCTCTCCCAGCAGATGTGGCTCCAGGGGCCACCTCAGGGAAAGCCACTTAAATCCCACACCCCTACCCCCACCCCTGGCATCGCACTTCTGGCCAACCCTCAGGTCCAGGGCAACCCAGGTTGCAAGCCTTCACCATCCAGATTCCTCGTGGGTCTGGACACTTGCCAGAGGGACCACGCCCGCAGGATGCCAGGGCTGTTTACTCCGCTGGGAAATCAGTCAGGGTCAAGGGTCCAGCACCAAGGAAAGCAGACAGATCTAGGAGAAACCAAATACGCTGGCTCTTTTCTCCCTATTCAAGTTTCAGGGGCCTGGAAATCTATCTTGGGGAGAGGAGGACCGAAAGAGATCAAAGCCGGCTATTTGCAAATTGAATCCACTAGGAGTTTTGTCTGTTTGAGACTAGACAAGGCCCACACTGTGTGTCTCAGATGGGGTGGCTGATTCGAGACCCTGATTGAACCCCAGGGAACCCAGGATTGCTTTTGCCTGAAGGGGCAGCGGTTAGGATGGCCTTGGGCCATCACTGATGGAAAACGCAGAAGTTCAGGTCAAATCCGAAAGCCCCAAGAACTCTCACTGCCTCCCAGGGGGGGTTCCAGGGCTAGAAATTCAAGGCCTTTTTGCCCTAGCTACTTCCAGTTTGCATTTGCAAAGGCTCAGTGGGTGGAATCCTCTTAACAGAGTTAGGGATAAAAGCCCTTTTCATGTTGTTAACTTCTCTGCCAGGAAGTTCCTTAGGTCTATCTTAAATTTCTTTTGCTAGTACAGAAGCCAATGTCCCCTAATCCAGGATTGGACAAACTTTTTCCATAAAGGCCCAGAGAAGTATTTTAGGCTGTGTTCCAATGAAATTGTTTAGGGACACAGAATTTTCACCTGTCACAGATGATTTTTTTCTTTTTTTCTTTTTTGGCCTCCTGGTGGCATATAGAGTTCCGAGCCACGTTGTGACCCGAGCCAAAGCTGCGACCACACCAGATCCTTAACCCACGGTGTCAGGCCGGGGATCAAACCTGCGTCCCAGCGCTCCCGAGGCACAGCTGATCCCAGTTGTGCCACAGCGGGAATTCCCAGGTGATTATTCTTTTGATTTTCTAAAACACATTTTAAAATGTGAAAACCTCTCTTCACTTGCAGACTACATAAAAACAGGCAGTGGGTTGGACCTTGGCTGCACATTAGAATGATCTGGGGAACTGTGGGGAAGATTCTGGTTTAACTGGCCCAGGTGGTGTCTGGGCATTTGCAAAGCATCCTGGCGACTGACCTGCACTGGGCCTGAGCCCCCTGCCCTGCGTGGAAGGGCAGCTGCTGGCCTCCTCTATGGCTCGCCATCTTGGTGACCTTAGGAAACTCAGTTAAGGTCTCTGTGCCTTGATTTCTTTATCTGTAAAATGGGGATAATAACTCACCCTTCCCAGGGGCATTGTAAGATGTAAATGCAAAATCCTTGCGACATGCTTAGAACAGTGCCCGGCACATAGCAAGCCCTCCGTGTGAACTAATTTATTTTCTAGGATGGTTTTAGTAGGTATTCTGGATTTTTTTTTTTTTTTTTTTTTTGGCAATGATTCATCACATACTCAGAGATCATTTTTAAAGCCACCATTCAGGCTCCTTCCCTAACGTGTGTCCCCTGGAACTCTGGGGGCGTGAGATGCTCCGTTGAAAAGAAGGGATGGGGTTCGTGGTCAAAGAGGTTTGGAAAACTGCTCTGGACTCAGCCCGAGGCAGCATGTACAGATCCTGGCCACCGAGGCAGAGTTGCAGGTGTCAGTGGCTTTGCAATAACAGGATCATGAGTTTCTAGAGATACCCGCCCCCCGGGGTGGGGGTAGGGGGCAAGCTACGCAGGAAGCCAAGTGGAAACCAATAGCTGCTGAGCTGGTCACCGGTGCCCCCTGCATTCCTCCTGCGGGAACCTTCCAGCCGTTCCCCAGAGGTACCCGGCGTTCCCACAGGGCTGCCTGGCTGTGATTTGTCTGGCGATGCCAGGAGTGGCTCCTGAGCCTGCTGGGAATGGGCAAAGGGTCTGAAGACATGAGAGCCACGCCGCGTGGGAAAGTGACAGCTGCACCTGCCCCTTAAGGAGTCATCCAGCCACAAGTCACCTCCCAAAGCCACCACTGAGAGAGCCACAGGTGGATCCTTACTGCAAGCCATAGTCAAGCCGTCCAATAACAGCTTATGTTGAGATGGTGGACATCAACTCCAGGCAATGGGGTTCACTTTGCTGCTGGAGAGAGACAGTGACCATGCCTGTAACCTGCAAGGAACATGTTTCTAAAACAACAGAACAACAGGGGGAAAAAAGGGGTGCTGGGAGGGACAGAGGGAGGGGCCCAAAGAGCAAACAGACCACTGATGTTCCCCATTGGGGGTGTCATGGAGTTGAAAGGGGCACCACGGCCTCCGTGATGACCTTCACTGCCACGGGAGACAGGAGGGCGTGTGCTGGGGAGGGGTCGGCAGGACCAGGGGCTTCCATTGCAGGGAGTGTATTTTCAGAATTCTCATCAGGACAGAAGGGCTGATAGAGCATCGGCTGCCTCTTCTGGATGCAAGAGGCTGTCTAGTCCCTCCGACCTCGCCCTGTGGTCCAGGACCAGCAGCGGCCCATCACCTGGGAGCTTGGCCGAAATGTGGGATCCCCCTGCTGAACCAGAGTCTCCGGAGGTGGGTTTTCGCAAGTTCTCCAGGCCGTCCTTGTGCTCGTGTCTGGGATGCAGAGGGGGAGACAGGACAGTCGGACGGTCAGGGACATGTAGATATGCCTCGGGAGGCATCTGCGTTCAGATGCGAGTTGGCAAATCTGAGATCCGGTTTGCCTCGTTAAGAGCCAGTACTGGCAAACTTGCAGGCTCAGAGGCCCTGCCTCCTGGGCTGGAACTGGCCTTTATTTTTCAAAATTGTTTTTCCTTTTCAGATTCTTTTCCCATATAGACTATCACAGAATACTGAGTCCCCTGTGCTCTGCAGCAGGTCCCCTGGGCCAGGCCTTTAGTTTTAGAGGAAACCACGCGGAGCACCTGGGCCTGAGGCCTCTGTCACTGGGTTGTCTGACTCTTAGGAACTTCCCTGGGGGGGGGGGCTGCAGTTCCTCTTTAAGGTTTGGGGGCAGCAGGGGAGGGGGGAGGGCTATGCCCTTGTAGTCCTGTGATGGCGGGTTGCATGCGCTCTCTGGAGCTGTAAATAAAGACACCATGGTTAAGAAGCTGCCGTGTTCTCTCTCTCTGACAGGCCAGGAGGTGGTCTGTCTGTGTGGGCAGTGAGCACACACAGGGCGTTTGGGGGGGTGTCTCAAAGGCTGGTATTTCTCCAGCTCCTTATTCATCCGCTCCACCTCTTCCACTGAGCGTTTGCTCTGAGCTAAGCAGTCACCAGGCAGACAGAGTCTCTGCCCCCCCCGGACCACGTCACCAAGAGGTCCTTTACCCAGACCTCCTGGGTGGGAGTTTCACATTTGTATCTCCCTCCCATTTGGGCCAACTTAAGTCCCAAAGAGATGACAAGGCTGCCCCCCCGCCCCCCACAAGGCTGGCAGCCTCATTCTGGGCCTGGGTGGCCAAGTACGGAGAAAAGCAGATGCCACGTTTGGCAGAATGAGGAAGAACGAAATGCTGTCACTTGAGGCCAGGCCTGGGCATTCTTGAGAAATGGTGTGGCCTGGCTTAGTACCAGGAAGGACGTCTTTTATCACAGGGGCAGCTCCAGCCTGCACTGCCCATCTCCTCGGACCAGGCCCCCAAGCCTAGCTGATCAGAGAAAGGCTATGTTATGACTCTCAGTGACTCTATGTCCTAAAGCCAAGATAGGGCCCAGACTCTCGTGGGGCCACAAAAATGTGGGAGGCCCTTAAAGACCTGGGGTTCCCGTGGGGATCTCTGGGCCCAGGCACCTGCTGAGGGACTGGCGCCTGGGGCCTGGATGCAGAAAACCTCCTAATCCGGGGTTTCCTGCGATGCACCCCTGGGATGCCAGCATCAGGATGCTCTGGGGAGCAGACCTGGGTTTCTGAGTGCCACCCAGCCTTCGCACTCACAATCTCTAGGGGTGGGCTTGTGAATCTGCATGTATAATAGATGCTCCCCTCCCCCCCAGGTCTGAGAACTATGGCACCAAACTTCCTGAGAACTCACTTTCCCCACCTCCCCACTCCACGCCTCCACCCGCTCAGGCCCCAGGTAGCTGGCAAACTGCCCACTGGAGATGGGCCTCAGGATTCAAGCCCCTTCTTACAGCCATTGCAAGTCTCACCCTCTCTGTCCCAACTGCTCAATGAGGCCATTGTAATGCAAAAGCCTCCATAGTGGAGTTCCCGCTGTGGCTCGGGGGTTAAGGATCTGGTGCCTCTGTGGGGGCTCAGGTCTCTGCTGAGGAGCAGTGGGTTAAGGACCCAGCCTTGCCACAGCTGTGGCATAGGTCGCAGCTACAGCTGGCTTGGGAACTTCCATATGCTACAGGTGCAACCAAAAAAGAAAAAAAAAAGGCTGCATAGCCAACAGAAAATGGATGAGCAGGAACGTATTGAGCATGACTGTGTTCCAATAAACCTTTATTTACACAGAGGGCTGCTGTGGGCTGGATCTGCTAGTGCTTAGTAGTTTGCAAACCCCTAGTCTCCTGCTGACCCTTGGGTCAATGATTGCAGAAAGGCATGCCAGGCTTCTAAAAACCTCTTCTGCCCAGGGATGTCAGCTAAACCTCATTTCTGCTAAAGAGGATCAGAGGGGTCTGGTTTTTTGGGGGGTTTTTTTTGTGTTTTTTTGTTTTGTTTTTTTTTTTTGTTTTTTTTTTTTGCTTTTTAGGGCCGAACCCACAGCATATGGAAGTTCCCTAGCTAGAGGTCGAATTGGAACTATAGCTGCCAGCCACAGCCTTAGCCACAGCAACAGCAACTCGGGATCTGAGCCATGTCTGCAACCTACACCACAGATGTAAGATCCTTAACCTACAAATGCTGGATCCTTAACCAACTGAGCAAGGCCAGAGATCAAACCCATATCCTCATGGATACTGGTCAGGCTCGTTACTGCTGAGCCACAACGGGAATCTTTCAGAGCAGTCCGAAGTGAGGAGTCAAGACCAGTTGAACCCAAGGCCATGGAGATTTTGGCGCTCTGTGCTGGCAGCATGGGGGCTGCCCTCAGGAGATCAGCTGGCTGGACTGGGGCTGTCTCGGGATTCTCCAGAGAAACAGAGTCAGTAGAATATTTATATTTATGCATCCTTACATGTCTATGTATTTCTCTCTTCTTTATTTTCTTTTTAGGGCCACACCTACAGCATATGGAAGTTCCCAGGCTAGGGGTCAAACTGGAGCTGCAGTTGCTGGCCCATGCCACAGCCACAGCAATGTGGGATCCAAGCCACATCCGTGACCTTTGCTGCAGCTTGTGGAAAGGCTGGATCCTTAACCCACTGATCAAGGCCAGGGATTGAACCCACGTCTCCAGGGACACTATGTTGGATTCTTAACCCACTGAGCCACAAGGGGAACTCCTATTTGAGTCTCTCTGAATCTGAAACCTGATTGTGTCCACCAACCGCACAACTCTCTCAAATGCTACAAGTTCACTGAGCACCTGCCAGGAGTCAGTCACCCATCCTCACCCCCACCCCCACCCACTCCTCAGCTCCCAGGACTGTGCCATCCTGGGCCAGCGGGGAGTAGGGGGCAGGTCCCAGTCTTGGGCTGCCTGCACTAAGGTCACACACTCACCAAGGCTGCCTCCTGGGGGGCTCCTCAGAGCGGAAGGGGGTCAGGGTCCCTCCCAGGGGCTTCCAGCTGGGGGAGCCCGCGGAGGCACCGTGCCCACTGCTTCCTCGTTCTTCTCTTCTGTCCCCCCCAGCTCCTTGCTGACCCCTGGCAAGGGAGTAGAGACCTCACGGAGCCGCCGCGGAGACAGAAAGCCGTGGGCAGCGAGCCAGCCTGCCTGCAGTGGGCGAAAGCAGACACCCAGATAAACCCTGCGGCAGATGGGCATCTCGGGGACCGCAGGGCTCAGCCATAAGTGGCCTAGTTTGGGTTTCTTTCTTTCTTTCTTTTTGCTTTTTAGGGCCACACCCGCGGCATATGGAGGTTCCCAGGGTAGGGGCTGAATTGGAGCTACGGCTGCCATCCTACACCACAGCCACAGCCACTTGGGTTCCAAGCCACATCTACAACCTACACCACAGCTCCCAGCAACACTGGATCCTTAACCCACTGAGCGAGGCCAGGGATCGAACCTGCATCCTCATAGGTAGTAGTCGGATTCGTTTTCCACTAGGCCACAACAGGACCGCCCCGGTTTGGGTTTCTGAGCATCATTAAAATGCAGCCAGAGCCCACAAATGCCTCTTTTGGAATCCAACCCCATCCACGGAGAGAAACGGGGGCCTGACAGAGGGCAGCAGGCAGCATCCTGAACTCGGGACAGAACGGGGACAGGAGGCAGTCAGCACACATTTAATGAGGGCCTGTGAGGTCACATGCGCACGCACGCGCACACACACACACACACACACACACACACACACACACACACGCAGCCGGGGGTCTGGCTTTGTCTTGGGCAACAGCCACTTACATGGCTTTCTTTCTGGCTGGTATCTGACACCACTGTTTCCTGGGAACACAGCGGGCCAGGCACAGGCAATTTCCCCTCTGCCTCTTCCACGCTCCCCAAGAGATCCACAGGGGGCTCTGACTGGCTCTCTGATGCCTGACTTGAGCACACGGGTCTCTGGAGGAACAGGGTCATGGCACTAAGTGTTCAGTGAGGTCTTCCCAGGATGGGACGCAGCCAGCTGTGATTTTCATAGGATCCCGACGGCGTGGTGAAGCAGTAGGAACCCTAGAAATAATTGGCTGCATTTTAAGGCATAGGGAGAGTTGTCAAGGAACCTGACTGGAGCCTGTAAAAGTTAGCAATGGATGCTGCTGAAGTTCCAAGCCTGTGCCATGGGGACAAATCTGTCAGAATCAACCCCACTTCCTTTTGACCATCACACGAATAAATGCCTCTTGGAAGAGGGGGGCTCTCACACCTCCCAGCAATGCCCAGGCACCTCCAAAAACCCAGGAAGGGGGCAGGAGCAGAACCACCCACTCTGTGGTCACTGCTGTAGTGCGGGTTCAATCCCTCATCCAGAAACTTCTGCATGCCACCAACTCGGCCAAAAACAAAAACAAAGACAGGATACAGCGTCACCCACCCTGATGCCCCCAGGCACGTGCTTCCCCAGGACCATGCCCCTGGCCTGGTTCTGAGCGAAGGATGTTGCAGATACAGCCAGTTTTACTGATGGGTCATGAGGGTCCTGGATACTTTCAGAATCGTGGCATCAACCAGAGACGGGGCCAAAGTACAGGGGGTGGAGAGCCGCCCTGACTCCAGGCGGCCAGGGTTCCACTGGGTTCCTTCACTTCTCCTGCCCCCCTTCCCGCTGTCTTTGCTCAGAAAGGGAGAGAAGAGCAAGGAAAAACCGTGACCAGTGAAACTCACCAGCCTTTCCCCGACCCTGCCAGGCCTTAGGACAAGAAACACAGAGCCAGCCCGAGTGCTTGGGTCACGCCGAGAAGCAGCACTGGAAGAAAGGTCTCCACATCAAATCCAGATGCAGCATTCATCCCTGCCAGGGGCCACGGCTCTGCCTTCCCGGCCCTTCTCCAATGCGCTCCGGTGGAAGGCCTGCTCTCTCACAGATGCATGTGACTTGCAGGCAGCGTTTCGGTTACTTTCTCTGCTCTGCCTCTTCTGGTTTGATTTACTCACTAGGGGAAGAAAGTGGCCAGGTCACAGCAGAATTGTTGGGTGTTTCATATGTGGTGGACAAAGGGACCGTTAGCAACCATTTCAGAGCCTTTTCCATATTCTGTGCCTCCTTCGCTCCTCACACCACCATGGACTGATGGTCACTGTCCCTGCTTTCTAGACGCAGAAAAAAATTCAAGAGTTCTCACCATGGCTCTGTGGAAGCGAACTGTATCCATGAGGATGTGGGTTCTATCCCTGGCCTCGCTCAGTGGGTTAAGGATCCAGCGTTGCCGGGAGCTGTGATGTAGGTCACAGATGCGGCTCAGATCTGATGTGGCTGTGGCTGTGGTGTAGACTGGCAGCTGCAACTCCGATTCTACCCCTAGCTTGGGAACTTCCAAATGTGGCCTTAAAAAGCAAAAAAAAAAAAAAAAAAACTAAAGAAAATTCACCAACTAACCCAAGTTTTCATAAAGACGCAGAGTGGGGATAGAGGTTGGGAAGGTGGCAGCATGCTGTAACACTGAGGTCCACCCCCGGGGTTTTCTACTAGGAAAGGGGTATGGGCATCTTCTCTGTATTTAAGGGGCCTTTCCCTGCTGCTTCGATTCAACAGGCATTTATCGTGGGCCAGGAGATGCTGAGAGATGCCAGAAGGTGTTATACTTTTTCCATAGCAGCAGGCCTCCTCTTTGCTGACCGAGCATTTGCAAAGTGCCAGGAGCTGCGCCAGGTGCTGCACCAGGCATGCTGTGTAAATGATCTCATGTGCTCTCCCACCATCACCCTGAAGTTTAAGATCACTCAGCTAGGAGGGGGCCAGGCAGAGATCCCCGAAATAACTTCACCTAAAGGACACAGCAATCACGGGGGAGGAAATGGCTGTGGCCGCTTCATTGGCCATTTGCGTAACTAGCGGCACTACAGAGGGGCTTCCTGGGGGAACCCGGTTGACCGGTGGCACCTTGAGGACAAGTGGAGAGTTGGGTGGCAGGTCTTCCCGGTGCCTGTGATGGAGAAAGTGGTGCTCACATACTGGTCCAGCTGGTGTGTTCCCTGAACACCAGCTATGCACCAGGCAAGCCTTGAGGTTGCACGACCCTCCTGGGGCTTGCGGTCTAGATGGTGGGAGTGGGGGGTGGGGACAGATAAACAAGTCAACAAGCCAAGTGACAGGGCGACAACTGTGGGGATTGCTAAGTGCTATGAAGAAAATCAGGAGTTCCCGTTGTGGCGCAGTGGTTAACGAATCCGACTAGGAACCATGAGGTTGCGGGTTCGGTCCCTGCCCTTGCTCAGTGGTTTAACGATCTGGCGTTGCCGTGAGCTGTGGCGTAGGTTGCAGACGCGGCTCGGATCCCGGGTTGTTGTGGCTCTGGCGTAGGCCAGTGGCTACAGCTCCGATTCAACCCCTAGCCTGGGAACCTCCATATGCCGTGGGAGCGGCCCAAGAAATAGCAAAAAAAAAAAAAAAAAAAAAAAAAGACAAAATAAATAAATAAATAAATAAAGGGAAATTTAAAAAAAAAATTTTAAAAAATCAAATACGATGGTGTAACTATCTCAGAAAACAGGCAATTTCTTTTCTTTTCTTGTCTTATCTTTTTAGGGCCGCACCTGTGGCATATAGAGGGTCCCAGGCTAGGGGTCAAATCAGAGCTGCAGCTGCTGGCCTACACCACAGCCACAGCAACGCCATTCTGAGCCGCATCTTCGACCTACACCACAACTTGTGGCAACGCTGGATCCTTAACCCATTGAGCAGAGGCCAGGGAGTGAACCTGCATCCTCGTGGATACTAGTCAGATTAGTTTCCACTGAGCCATGATGGGAACGGCTGTTTAGCAATTTCTTAAAAAGTTAAGTATACACATGCCATGTGGTCCAGCCATTCTATTCCTAGACATTTACCCAAGTGGGTGTTCAATAACTATTCTTTGAATAAATGAATGAATCTACTGTACATGTCTGTTTGTTTGTTTATTTCCAATTACGGCAAAAAATATATATAACATAAAATTTACCATACTAACCTTTTTTTATTTTCTTTTTAGGGCCACACCGGTGGCATATGGAAGTTCCCAGGCTAGGGGTCTCATCGGAGCTACAGTTGCCAGCCTACACCACAACCATAGCCATGCAGGATCTGAGCCGCGTCTGTGACCTACACCACAGCTCATGGCAACGCCGGACCCTTAACCCACTGAGCGAGGCCAGGGATAGAACCCACATCCTCATGGATACTAGTCAGCTTTGTTTCTGCTCCACTGCAACGGGAACTCCTACCAGCCTAACCATTTTTAAGTGTACGGGCAGTAAGGACCATCTGCATTGTGGTGCCAGGTCACTTTCTTTGTCGAAGGTACGATGATAAAACTCAGCTGACATCGACAAGATTGGTGAGGATCATGAGAAATTTAAACTTGACTTCCAGAACTGTCCTCTCTAAAAATATGACCCTGAAGTCTGTGGAATGTGCTTCATGGGGGCCCACTGGTTCTTCTATAGTCAGGAGAGGTGGTGGCAGGAACTCTGGCTCCTTTGAAAACAGTTTTACTTTATTTTCTTCCTGTGGGCTCCCTCTCCAGGCCCAAGCCTCTGGCCCCAGCTGGTCAGGATGAATGCTGGGTCACTGTGCCCGCTGAAGACACATTCCACAGACCCAGCCTTGAGCTTCATCTGGCTCCAATCTGCTTCCCCCCTCCTTGTCTTGATCCATCCTTTGCATCTCGGCCTGGGCTGTATTTTCCTGTGATGTGGGCAGTGGAGCTGAGCAGCTGAACATCACGCTCCTGGAACCAGACCTCCTTGGTCCCCAGCCCAGTTTCATACCAACCAGTGATGTGCCTTTAGGCAGGCTCTTAACTTCTCTTAACCTCAATCATCTTACTGTAAATCAGGATAAGAACAGCACCTACAGAAGTTCTTGCTGTGGCTCAGTGGAAACAAACCTGACTAGTATCCATGAGGACTCGGGTTCGATCCCTGGCCTCACTCAGTGGGTTAAGGATCCGGCATTGTCGTGAGCTCTGGCGTAGGTTGCAGACAAGGTTCAGATCCCGTGTTGCTGTGGCTGTGGTGTAGGCTGGCAGCTGTAGCTCTGAATCCACCCTACCCCGGGAACTTCCATATGCCACAGGTGCGACCCGAAAAAGCACAAAATAAAATAAAATAGCACCTACAGAGTTTCCACTGGATCAGTGGACAAAGCACCGGGATGCAGGTTCGATCCCAGTCCTGGCACAGAGGGTTAAGGATCAGGTGTTGCCACAGCTGCAGCTCAGATCTGATCCCTGGCCCCAGGTCTGGGAATTTCCATATGCCGAGGGACAGCCAAAAAAGAAAACAAAATTGTAAGAATAGCGCCTACACCGCAGGGGTTGTCATGACTATTTATTAGGAGTGCTTTTCCCACTAACACAAAATAAGTACTTGATAAGGGTCAGCTCTAATCCCTTGTTTGTTTGGCATTTTCTCCTTAAAAGGTGATCACAATCTTATTACACAGCTGCAGACTTGGAGTAAACACCTCTAGGATCTGGCGTGAGTGGGGAACATTTACTAGAAGGAAATCATATAATAATAATAATAATAATATCCACCAGTTGTTGAGGAATTACTCTTTTCTAGGTACTCTGCAGATACCAATAATAAGTACTCTTGAATCACAAAATAGTAGCAGATCCTGATTTAGTGCTTACCGTCGGCTAGGCAACGTTCTAAATATTTTTCACATATTAACAAATCCTAACAACCTTTTGAGGAAATTACTACTCTTATCCTCATTTTACAAATCAGAATCCTGAAGCACAGAGGCAGTGACTTGCTCAGGTTGACCAGTAAGTGGACAAAGTTAGGACTCAGACTCTTGTCGATCTGGTCCAGTTAGTCCCCTGTGCCTTGAATCCCAGACAATCACACCATAGGAAGCCATCTGTCTGGTCTCTAAAGCTTCCCAGCTCTCCGTTACTATGGCCGATGCTGTGCTATTCTGGCCCCTGGGCTGGAGGGCTGTGTCTCCAAAGGGGGCATTCATTTAGGCCAGTGGACCCTGCAGCCCTGCAAAAGTCCCCACACCCACCTAGAAAAATCCTTCCTGGAGTTCCTGCTGTGGGTTCAGAAATTGACATAGTGTCCGTGAG
Source organism: Sus scrofa (assembly GCF_054392235.1). Lineage (NCBI taxonomy): Eukaryota > Metazoa > Chordata > Mammalia > Artiodactyla > Suidae > Sus > Sus scrofa. Next base: position 76,365,722 of record NC_139388.1, read on the forward strand.
GATACACATTCAATCTCTGGCCTCCCTCAGTGGGTTAAGCATCTGGGATTGCCATGAGTTGCAGTGTAGGTTGAAGACACAGCTTGGATCCCGCATTGCTGTGGCTGTGGTATAGGCCGGCAGCTGCAGCTCTGATTTTACTCCTAGCCCAGGAACTTCCACATGCCACGGTGCAGCCATAAAAACAAAAAAGAAAAGAAAATGAAAAATCTTTTCTTTGTAACTGGAGAGAGTAAGTGTCTTGATATGATCTCAGGACCCACCAGGCAGTTTTTCAGGTTTCTATGTGGTCCCTCCCCTCCTGGAAACAAGAAAAAGCCCTCAGACCAAAGGGGACCCTCTAAATGAAAGCTGGTATTCTCCAAATGTTCTCTGGTTACGGTTGAAGGATGGGGAAGGAAGAAGGATGGACGGACTCTTTGGAGGTGGTCAACAGTCCTTGAGAGAGATGCCTGGTGGAGCAGCCCTTTCTCCCTCCATCCTTTCCGTTCACAGCTGGAGGCAGACGGTGTCTTGATAGAATCTTTCTTCTGGAGACAGGTGTGACTATAGGTTTTCTGCTGGTCTTCCAGCTGGATTTTTTTTTTGAAGCTTTTGTGTGTGTGTGTGTGTGTGTGTCTTTTTTGTCTTTTTAGGGCCGCACCCACAGCATATGGAGGTTCCCAGACTAGGGGTCTAATCAGAGCTACAACTGCCGACCTACACCACAGCCATGGCAACGCCAGATCCAAGCCACATCCATGACCCACACCACAGCTCCTGGCCACGCCGGATCCTTAACTCACTGAGCGAGGCCAGAGATCCAACCCGAAACCTCATGGCTCCTAGCCGGATTCATTTCTGCTGCACCACGACGGGAACTCCTGAAGCCTTAAGTATAACTCAAGTAGGCTTCAACCACTGTGTGCTGATAACAGCAACATCCGACGTGTATTACCCATTTACTAAGTGCCAGGCACTTGTTCTTTAGGTGGGTACTTTAGATTGACAGACTCTATCTTGAACCAAACTGCAGTTAGGCTCCTCTGAGCCCTCTTCTTGACCAGGCCTCCACCCAGCCTTCTGCCTCCAACGTGAAGGAACTGCAGAGCCCAGTGTGAGCAAGAATCCTGCTAAGTCAGTTTAGCCGGAATCCCCCTCTTCTCCCCGCCTCCGCTGGTATCTGATCACCCTCCATATCTGATTAAGTTCCCCATCCCACACACCTTTGATACCTCTCTTCGGCTTGCCTTTAGCAAGAATTCCCCTCCCCCTGAAGTCTGCTCTTGGTGATTTTCCATCCACTGCTGCTCACCCATAAATCCCTGCTGGGCCCCATTGTCCTCGCTCCCCTCCTGTAGTACCTCCGCCCCAATAATTTTTGTTTGTTCAGGTTTTGTTGTTGTTGTTGTTTTGGGCCACACCTGTGAAGTTCCCAGGCCAGGGATGGAACCCCCACCACTGCTGCGACCCCAGCCACAGCAGTGACAACACTGGATCCTTAACCCACTGTGCCACCAGGGAACTCCCCCAAGAGTCTTAAAGTCGTCCTTACCATTTTAGCAAGTGTCAGAATCATTTTTTTCTTCAAACATGAGTTAGTTCATTTATCCTCCCAGGGATCCGAGGAGGTAAGTCACTGTCTCCACTTTCACTGAGAAGAAAGAGGGTGCCCTTAGGGATGAGTCACCAGCCACATCTGTTTGTATCTGGACGTGCCCCCAAGTTCTCCTGGCTGCAGGTGGTCCTATCAGCTCACCTGCTGGGATTTTAATTCGGCTAGAGAATGCGCCCTTGGCGACGTAAACCTGGAGAGTCTCCACCCACCCGGGAACTACCTGCGCGCAGCGAGGTGCTCGGAGGGCGCGAGAAGCCTGACGCCATCTCCTAGCAACGGGGCAGAGGTCACGTGATCCGACTCACGTGGCGCCCAGCCCAGCTGGGGTTGGAGCGGGGGTTGCGGGCGGAGCCGGGCGGGGCGGGGCAAGTTTGTTTCCAGAGTTCGGGGACCAGGAACCCACGCGGTTGCTGCGCAGGTGCCCTCCGACTCGGTCGGGATGGAGCTGCCCGCCGTGAACCTGAAGGTGGCGACGGGCGGGTCGGGGTAGGGGTGGCCCAGCCGCAGGCGGGCGGGCGCGGGGTGGGTCTCCCGGAGCGTGTGGGGAGATTGAACTTTTCAAGTAGGATTTTAGAGGCGAGAGGACCGAGAGTTTGGGGAAAGAGGGGTGGTAGGGAGAAAGAGATTGTACAGGCCCCTGGTGAGAAGGAGGTGGGCAGGTAGACCATAGTAGAGAGAGGGTTCCGGAAGGCCAGCGGGGAAGACGGAGAGGGAACTGGAGGAGGGAAGCGGGGGAAGGGGCCGCCTCTTCCCGGGGCCAGACCGGTCCAGCTAGGAGTGCCAGGCCCCTGAGGATAGCTTTGGCCTGCGCGCCCAGAATTCCCCTGGAGAAAGAGGAACGCAGGGAGGCGGGGGGGTGGGGGGGGGCGCCACCGAGAGCCGGGCTAAACCTTTCACCTGGACCCCCACCCCCACACCCGCCGCCACGTCGGCCTTCTTTGTTGGGCAAATCAAGTTAAAATCAGATGATCCCAGACAAGAGGTTTTTCCAAAGTTTATAAATCCAACATCCTTGTTGCATAAGAAACACAGACACCCAGAGACGTTACTCAAAAGTAGAAAACCCCAACTGTGCGCGCTTAGAAAACACTGAGGCTTCCTGGGGTGTCTTCATTTCCTGAGCCGCGTCCTCAGCGGTCAGGATGCCAGCGGCTGTTCTCCTTTTTCTCCCCACCTCCCCCAGCCCCGTCCGTGCTCCTTGGCTGTGTTTGCCACTGAGAGGCTGAAGCCTTCGGCTTTGGTCGGGAAGGTGTGAACCTTGGACCAGACCTGCCATTTTGGGTCTTGGTGCAGTTTCCTTTGAGACTGAATCCAGGAGGGCCCTCGTACTCACGGGTGACAAAGCATTTAGCCCCTGTGATGCCTGGTACTAAAGGAACCTAGGAGATAAATGACTACAGAACAACACATCATTCATATTTGGGTAATTAGATATGGTCTGTGTGGTGACTTCATAAGGGCAGATTCACTGGCATCCGTAATAACTTCCTTCACCTCCCCAGGGGTTGGGGTGGGGTGGGGTGGGGGGAGACGGCTGGAAACAGGGGGTTGGACTTGGGTTGAAGGTTTAGCTGGGACCACCTTTACATGAAGGCCGCGCTGAGGCTTATTGGTGCCAATACGCAGTCTGTTCCAGGCAGCTCTGTTCCAGGCAGTGTGGGGTTCCGGCCGGGCTGCCTTTTCTCTGATGAGAGATTTGCCTAAAATAATTGACGAGCGGGAATGAGGTGAGAGACAGAGCTGCAGGAGTGGAGAGGGGAGAGAGCCCCCATTCCCGGGCCGTCTGCGCCCCATTGTTTCTTTAATCACATCAGCCTTCTAAGGTTTTTACGGATGGGTGCACTTCGGCTCAGATCAAGCGAGTGACTTGCCAGAGTCCCACAGAGATTAAGGGGCAGGGGCAGGATTAGAAACCTTCAGGGTCTGGCTTCAAAGCCGTGCCCCTTTCTGGCCACCACTTAGAAGTCTTGTGACTTCTGCCTTGACTGTGTGTGTGTGTGTCCCCTGGGAGGCCTTAGTCTGTTTGGGGTCTTTTTTGAGCAAGGCTATGGGCCCGAGAGGCCATACATGGCCACAGGTATGGGCTGTGCGGGCTTTTGGTGCCCAGAGTGAAAGGGCTGGTCCTTCCCTTGATTTGGGAGATAAGACCCCTCATCTCCAAGGGTCTTAGCTGTTAACAGTCAGAGGCAAGTAACAGCTGGGGGTCCTGAACGGCTAGGGTTGCCAGGTAACATCCAGGTCATCCAGTCAAATTTGAACTTCACATCAACCAGAAGTGATTTTTTTTTTTTTTAGTATGAGTGCTTCCCAGGCAATATTTGGAATATACTAGAAAAGTATTCATTATCTGAAATTTAAAATTAACTGGAGGTTCTGTGTTTTCCTTGTTGTTAAATCTGGCCACCCTGTGGAGGGGACAGTGGATCCTTGTTCCCGGGCATCTAAGTGGGATGTTCAGAGCTGCTTGGGAGTTGGGGTGGTGCACCTCTGTGGCCCTGCGCTACCTGCTCCCCCATTTCATACACTCCTGGGCACTGGCTGAAGGGCAGCCTGCCCAGAGGGGCAAGGGTGCCAGGTGAGCAGAAACACTGCCCCAGGCCCTCTGCTCAGTCCCTAACCCAGCCCCATCCGTGGGGCAGATCCTGAGCTGGAGGAATGAAGTGACAAGATTACAGAGCTCTAGACTTGGGTACATGAGGTCTTGTGAGAAAAGGCCATGGGGAGGAGGGTGCAGGGGGTGGTGTGACCTTAGGATTAAGAACTCAGGGGTTCCCATCGTGGGGCAGCGGAAACGAATCTGACTAGCATCCATGAGGATGCAAGTTCAATCCCTGGCCTCGCTCAGTGGGTTAAGGATCCCTTGTTGACATGAGTGGTAGTATAGGTTGCAGACTTGGCTTGGATCTGGCATGGCTGTGGCTGTGGCGTAGGCCGGCGGGTACAGCTCTGATTCGACACTTAGTTTGGGAACCTCCACATGCCATAGGTGTGGCCCTAAAAAGACAAAAAGCAAAAACAACTCAGGAAGCTGACCCCCTAATATAGTCATGAGGTTGGCCCAGTGTGGGGGTGATTATCTGGCAGGCATTGCTGCAAATGTTTCACACACCCCTCCACTTCCCTGGAGCCTCCCAACACCCCTATGAAGCATCATTGTCCCCACTTTACCGAAGAGTGAGCAGCAGTTCTGAGAGCTCCAGTGACTTGCTCGTGGTCACACAGCTCTAGGTCAAGGGGTTGGGATCTGATCCACCTGCTTGGCCCCAGTGCCCACACAGTTAGCCACCACCTGCCTCTGCCTCCCCTCTCGGGCATCCCTGACTGCTGTCCCCTAGCCTCAGCCCTCACAATAGGCCACTGGGGGGTTGCATGGGACCAGTAAAAATATATTTCGTATATTGATCTGTACGGCGACCTCAGGTGTGTCTGGGAAGTCCCACCCCCACCCTGAGGGCCCTCTGGTGGCCACCGAAGGGCCTAAGTCCTGGTCCGCATGACCACTCGGCTTCCCCTTAGCCTTCCTTCCTCCCTTCCATCCAGTCTAACCTGGCGCAGTGCAGGGGATAGAGCTCTGGCTTTGGGGCCAGACAGATGTCGCTGTCTGTCCAAGCCAGGCTTTGCTGTTTCCTAGCTGTGTGGCCTGGAGCAAATTTCTTAACCTCTCTGAATATCCATTTCCTCACCATAGAAAGAACATAAAAATAGGCCCCACCTAAGAGGAGGATCCAGTGGTCCAGGAGGTGGGGTAGCATTTCATTTGCATTAGCATCAAAAGTCAGACCAGATAGACCGATTCTGAGATTTGTATCTGAGTTCCCTTGTTAATAAGCATTACCCTTTGGGCCAATTAATCTCTCACAGCTTCAGTTTCTTCATGAGTAAAACAGGACTAAAACTACCCCGTAGGAGTTCCCGTTGTGGCTCAGCAGGTTAAGGACCTGAGATTGTCTCTGTGAGGATGCAGGTTCCATCCCTGGCCTCCCTCAGCGGGTGAAGGATCCGGCATGGCCACCCACAGTATAGGTCGCAGATATGGGCTCAGATCCAGTGTTGCTGTGGCTGTGGTGTAGGCCGGCAGCTGCAGCTCTGATTTGACCCCTAGCTGGGGAACTTCTTTATGCCACAGGTGTGGCCCTTAAAAGAAAAAGAAAGCTCTACCTCATAGAGTTGCAGAGATGCCGTGGGCCAAGTGTTCAGGTCAGTGTAGACACGTGGCAGACAAGTAAGTCCTCATGACTAGCAGGGGTTGCTGTGGTTGTCGCTGGTACGGGATGCCTGTTCTGCACAGGAGTTTCCTGTTATAGACTGGACACTTCTAGTGACCATCAAGTGCCTGTCCCTGCGGTTGAGGTGTCCCTGTGGGACGCATGGTTGGTAGGTGCTGCCCTGTTTCACAGAGGAGGAACCCGGGGCTCTGGCATCAAAGAACGTGGCCCCTGGACCAGAACCCAGGTCTCTGGCCCCCACTCCAGCCTCCTACGATCCCCTCTGCCTTGGCCCATTGGCCCTTCCCCTCCCCCACTCTTCTGACACACGGGACACTGGCTGGGAGAGGGCCGGGCAGCCCCTCTGGGCTGAGCGTTTTATAAAGAGCCCAGGAGCTCAACCCCTCTTTCGTCCTGCCCAGCCCAGAAAGGGCAGGCTGCTCAGGCCTGTCCTCGGGGCTTCCAGTGTTTTCTGGCTCCAAACGCTTTCCTGCCGTCCCCCCTGTCTTCGTAGCGGTCACATTCACAGACCTATTCTCCACCCCACCCCCTCTTTTTTTGTGCCACAGGCGATCCTCCTGGTTCACTGGCTGCTGACCATCTGGTGAGTGAGTCTGTCCATGTCCAGTTCTGTGTCCACATGTCTCCTGGGTCTGCGTCCATGTGCATCTCATAGTCTTGCCCACACCTTCCAGTCCATTCCAAGACTAAATAGCACCTCTGTCAAAGAGCATCATCAACAAGCTTCCCACCTGCCAAGGATGTCGGAGGGGCGGGTGGTACCCAGAGGATCGCAGGATGGCTTGTCATCATTACAGTCTGCTCTGTCTGTTGAGTTTCTGGGGAGATTTCTCTGCCCAACCAAGAATGGAGACCACTGAGCACCCGCACAGGTGCAGCAGGTGTGAGTTTGGGAGCAGTGATGATCAGGGTGAATGACCTGGGGGAGCAGAGTCAAAGTGCAGGTGTCCTCAGTCACGCTCCCCAAGATTCTGCGCTGGTGAGTCTGAGCTGGGACCCCAGCACCTGCTTTCTCAAAAGCGAAAAATGAGCTCGTAAAAATGACCGACTTATTTCCAGTCACTTATGCTAAAGTGCTTTGCACCTGTTTTCTGTGTAGTACACTCGAGGGAATGTCATTGAAATATAGGCAGCACCCCAGTGCATGCGGGGCCATCTAGGCCGAGTGAATATGGTGGGTAAGAGCATGGCCTCTTTTTTTTTTTTTTTTTTTTGTCTTTTTGCTATTTCTTTGGGCCGCTCCCACGGCATATGGAGGTTCCTAGGCTAGGGGTCAAATCGGAGCTGTAGCCACCAGCCTACACCAGAGCCACAGCAACGCGGGATCCGAGCTGCGTCTGCAACCTACACCACAGCTCACGGCAACGCCGGATCGTTAACCCACTGAGCAAGGGCAGGGACCGAACCCGCCACCTCATGGTTCCTAGTCAGATTCGTCAACCACTGCGCCACGAAGGGAACTCCCAAGAGCATGGCCTCTTGAGCCAGGCTGCCTGGGTTTATATCCCAGTTCTGCCACGTAGCACCTGTGTGACCTTGGGCAAGTTACTTGGCCTCTCTGTGCCACCGTCCCCTCATCTATAAAATAAGGATACTATTAGTGCCTCCTTCTTAGAGTTACTAACACAAATGCACATATATGATCTAATTTAAAGCACTTAAAACTGTGCCAAGTGCTAGTAAAGCCTCTGGGTTATCGATTATTTTGAGTTGACAAACAAAGAAGCAGTTCAGTTGGTAGCAACACCCTGCAAAATAAAAGAGGGTGAGGGGTGTTTTAGAAAGTGGTGAAGTGGTCATTAAAATTGGGCAGTCAGGGAAGGAGTCTCAGAGTTAACGGGTGAGCTGAGGCCAAAATGGCAAAAAGGGACTGAGGGTTCAGGGTAGAGGGAACAGTAAGGCAGCGAATGAGGGTACAGGCTGGGCTCTGTCCCCCGATCCCACAGGACCTATAGGCCATGGTCAAGGGCCAGAATTTTTTTTTTTTTTTTTTTGCTTTTTAGGCCCGCACCCGTGGCATATGGAAGTTTCCAGGCTAAAGGTCAAATCAGAGCTACAGCTGCCGTCCTACACCACAGGTCACGGCAACGCCGGGTCCTTAAGCCACTGAGCGAGGCCAGGGATCGAACCCGCAACCTCATGGTTCCTAGTCGGATTCGTTTCCGCTGCGCCATGACGGGAACTCCAAGAGTCAGAATTTTATTCCAGGAAAACTGTTAGAGGACTTTTAGCAAGGGAGTGACGTCGCTTGATGTACCTTACTGGTCGCTATTTATAGAATGGCCAGGATGGGGCAGGAGTGGAAGTGAGACCAGCGGGGAGAGGCGCTGGTGATAAATCCCCGTAGGAGAGGATGGTTTGGGGATGGTTTGGACCAGGAGGGATTGAATCCGGTTTGGGATCCATTCAGGAGGCAGAGCCAGTGGCATGTGCTGACACTTCCAGTGGTGGGGTGGGAAGGAACAAACATCCCATGGCCATAGACCATGGCCTCTGCTCGTAGGGTCCCTGAGCCCTGGGAGCCGTAGGGAGGTGACCTGTGGGGGGGGCGGGGGCACCTGCGGGACGCCCACCTCCTGACGTGACTCAGGCGCCTCTTCCCGCAGGGGCTGCATTGTGTTCCCGGGCCCCTATGCCTGGGCCAACTTCACCATCCTGGCCTTGGGCGTGTGGGCCGTGGCGCAGCGGGACTCCGTCGACGCCATAAGTATGGTGAGAGCTGGGGAGACGGCAGAATCGGCTTCGGGGTGATTGTGGGCCCTGCCCCATCTTCCCCTTCACCTGCCCGGTCTTCTCTCCCTTCCTTTCCCCATTATTTCCCATCTTCTAGGGCCTCATAAGTTAGCCCGCCCGGGCCTCCGGCCCATGCGTGTGTGTTCACTAGCCTGGCCTGCTTCTCTGCCTGCCTGGCTCAGAAAGCCCGGGGTCTGCTCATCTGTTCCCCCAAGAGCGGCTGTAGGGTGGGCTCCCACTGGGGCCCCAGACCATTCTCCCCACGTGCAGATAATCTGCTTCTAGGGCCCTCTCAGGGAGGGATGTGGCTGGAAGGCCCTGTGAAGAGGGAGCTCCCCCACCTCGTGAGGTCAGAATGTACCCAGTCAGCGGGGCTGCCCCACAGGAGAGCTTCCTGACACCCGCTCAGCCCCGGGTGGCGGTGAGCACAGCAGTGGCCTCTCAGGATGGCCAAGCAGGGATCTCTTTGATGGTAGAGGTGGAGACAGATTCCTAGGGACCTTCCATCTGGGAGATTCTGGACCCAAGTCTTGTGCTTCATCTTGACCTCAAGGATGAGAAGAGATGGGAGGGGGCCGTACCAGAGCCAGCAGGCTGGGCCCACACGGGGTCCCACATCCCTGCCTCCGGCCCCTCCAGCCCCACCATCCCCCGTCGGACATCTCATCCATGGGGTCCTGCCTGCAGGCTTGAGCTGTTTCCCCGCAAGCCCTGAGGACCCAGCAGGGCACCCAGGGAGCTTCCGGTCTGGGATCCCTGGTGGGGGAGCGAGGAGCGTGTGATGGGGGGTGGCAGTGGGCAGCGGGCTCATAAACCCTGATGACATGTGGTCACCCCTGGGCCTTGCGCTTGGCCTGTCTTGCAGTTTCTGGGTGGCCTGGTGGTCACCATCTTCCTGGACATCGTCCACATCAGCATCTTCTACCCGAGGGCCGGCCTCTCGGACACGGGGCGCTTCAGCGCGGGCATGGCCATCCTCAGCCTGCTCCTCAAGCCGTTCTCCTGCTGCCTCGTCTACCACATGTACCGGGAGCGCGGGGGTGAGCTCCTGCTCCACCTGGGTGAGGCTGCTGCCTCCGGCCAGCTCCCCGCCTCCCCTCGGCCTCCACCTCGCCTGCCCCCACCCCAGTCCCTGCCCCAGGGAGCCGACCTTGCCCCCGAGACAGGGCTCCAGGAGCAGGGAGGGTGTGGGCTCTGGGCGCCAGGCTGAAAGATGGACAAGCTTCTGGCCTCTGCCGCAGGATCCCAGTCCCCTCCCCACAACTGTCCCCGCCTGGCATGACCTTCCCCTGGCACACAGGCTACAAGCCAGCATTGGAGACTTGGCCAGGCCCCCGTCTGAGCCCAAATGTGCTTTCAGCTGGGGTTGTGGTCCCTTTCCCCAGGCACCTCCAGGCAGTCTGCGGTCTGAGGCTTGTAGGCACCTGCGGGGCCAGCATCCCCTCTCAGCTCCTGCCGGCCCCTTCTCCGGAGCCCCCTCTCCTGCCGCATGAGGTCTGGTGGCCAAGGGAGAGGTGGCGCCGGCCTGGGCCGTGGGAGCCCCAGCCTCAGCCAGCGCTGAACTGCAGGCACTTTACCTTAGCCCAGCCCCCAACCCCTGCCTGCAGCGTCTCTGAGCTGGTCCCCTTCCCGAGGTGGTCCAGCTGCTTCCTTGTTTTTCTGCCATTCCCGTTCCTTCTTCACTCTCTGAGAGAAGTAGGGAGAGGGGTGTCTTCTGCCTTTCACTCCTGAGAAGAGAGTGGCTGGCGACTAGCAGGGGGCACAGCTGGGCTAAGGGCAGCAGGGGCCTGGGGCCCCCACACTGGCCAACCTCAGACTGCCTAGACCGGCCCTCAGGGGTGGGGTGGGGGGATGAGGAAGCGAGGCTGGGAGCCCTTGGGCTTGTTCGGGAGAAGAGGACAGATGTGCAGGTGCAGGTGGGAGCGATGGGAGGGCCGCCCAGAGCCCCCCAGCTTGCTTGCACCCTCTGGGCTCCCCAGATGCGCCGGCCCTGGAGCTTTCTGGATACAGTGACATGATCAGTATCCACTCTGCAGGAGGAGGAGGGGAGCCCCCAGGCCCAGGACCGGGCATCCCTTGGCCAGGTGTCAGTACACGCTGCTTGGGGGCAGGGGGGGGTGGGCTAGTGGCTAAGAGCCCTGTCTTTGAGGTCATGCCGCCTACCTTTGAATCCTGATGTTCTTGGCTTCTGGCTCTATGACCCCGGCCAAGCCAGTTTATCTCTTTGACCCTCAGTTTCCTCATCTGTGAAGTGGGGACAGTAGGGTTGCTCCCGTAGGGTTGCAGGATTAATAAACAATATATGTTAAAGGTTCGGTGCCTGGGGCTGCAGCCACTGTCACTGTCCTGGTTGCCAGGATGCTCAGCTCTGGCCCTTGTGGTCGGGGAGGGAGAACCTTGGTTTGGCCACAGTGAAACGTCCTAAGTCCTCACCCTCCATTTTTCCTTTCTCTCCATCTCCCCGCCGCCTAGGTTTCCTCGTGCCTTCGCAGGAGCGCAGCGCCTACCAGACCATCGACTCAGAGGTGCCTGCCGACCTGGAGAGCAGGCCTCAAGGCCCCCAAGGATACTGAAGCCGGCCAAGTCCAGGAGCCAGCTTGACAGACCTCCAGGGAGGCGCAGGCGGCATCACCCTCTTTGTACCTCGGGTGTCATTTGTGTCTTGGATGGCCTCCCTTTCTTAGAACTAACATGGGAACGAACCCAGTTTCCCAGCTCAGGGGTTGCCTGAATCAAGTGCCCTGAGAGGCCAGGAGCCCCCGCCCTGGCACACCTGTCCCAGACTCCCCGAGGCCGCTCCTCACTCCAGGAATCATGCTGGGCCCAGTCTGGGAACTGTGGTTGCTTTTGTCACCTCCACCCTAAGTGGCTCCGTGAAGGCCCCAGGCCAAGCTGTGCCTAAGCCCTCAGGCCTCCAAGGGCTTCAGCTCAGGTTCAGGCCCCAGGGAAAGCTTCTCACTGCCTGGTCACTTGGTGCCTGGGGACCCCGGGGCTGGAGGCAGGAGGTGTCTGCAGCCTTTGAGACCCACCACGGCCTCCAGCTGCCTTTCTCAGAGCCATGGCATTAAAGTTCGGGGAATTCTGTAGCTGAGTGTGTTTTGAACCCCTTTTATCTCCCTTCTGGGCGGGGGCCTGGACTTGCCATGCCTGGGAAGTTTTCTCCTGCAAATCCTCAGGACACCAGAGCTTAGGTGCCTGTTCTGCTGTGGCCAGAGGACACAGGGGCTCATGACCAGCTGGGCCTACCTCGTGCTCAGCTCTGGCCTAACCAGGGCCCCAGCAGCGGAGGGCACTTTTCCATGTGACATGTGAGCCTCCAGTTCTCCAAATTCAGACAACTCAGCACTTGGTTTGAATCCTGCTCTGCTACTGACTGGCTGTGTGCCCTTGGGCATCTTAGCCTTCTGACCTCTGTGTCCTCTGGCAAAGGGCTAATGCCTGCCTGGGGGGTGGGAGTAGGGGGTGATGCTGCAGATCAAGTGGACAGTGCCTGGCCTTGGAAGGGTTCCCTAAGTGACAGTGAAGTTGTTGGTGGAGCTGCTCCTTGAGCCCGTGATGATGTTGAGTCAGTGGGTTAGGGGTGACCTCTTCTTGGCAGACCATGTGTCTTGGCCTCAGAACTGACTGGAACACTTGTCTAAAAGTTCCCAGGATCCCATGGCCATGGCCCTACCCCATTCCCACTGGGACGGGTATTGACCACAAGGCCCCAGATACCTGGGCCATGCTGGCTTTGTCCCCAGCACAAAGAGGTCAAGGCCTAGTGCTCAGCCCCCCTCCCCCATTCTTCTGTACCCATCCATCCAAAGAGGTTGAGTGCCTGCCATGCTCTGGGCAAGGACCTGGGGTTACAGGGGTGAGCTCAAGTGCTTACTTTGGGAAGAACAGATATTAAGAGTCCATGGAGTTCCCATGGTGGCACAGCAGAAACAAAGCCAATTAGGAACGATGAGATTGTGGGTTTGATCCCTGGCCTCACTTAGTGGGTTAAGGATCCATGTTGCCATGAGCTGTGGTAAAGGTCGCAGACGTGGCTCCCATCCATTGCTGGGGCTCTGGTGTAGGCTGGCAGCTACAGCTCCGATTAGACCCCTAGGGTGCAGCCCTAGAAAAGACAAGCTGGGATTATAAGAATTGGGCCTTGTTTCTCTTTGACACATCAAAGAAAAAGTTTGTTGAAGGAGCTGAGCTCATTTGGACTAGAGAGATAAGATTGTGAGAACGGTGGGAAGAAGGAGGCAGAAACTGGAGCAATGAGATTTCAAGTGGAGTTTGCTGACCGACAGAATTATCAGGAGCTCTGAGCAGGCGTCTGGAACTCAGGCTCCCCCGCCACAGGGGATGCTTGTTTTTTTAGACAGGGGTCATTTTGTTGAGCCAGGTAGTCTGTGGCCTTGGAGCTATCTTTGTCTTTGGAAACTCATCTGTCACATGGGCCTGTTCGATAAAAAGGAGTCTGTGTCCTTTCAGGCCTTGCTTCATTTTCCACCTAAGAAAGATGACCATTCAGTCACTCCTGGGGTCAAGGAGAGCTCCCCAATTATACATATGCAGTAAGACTCCTAGGGGTCAGAAAGGGAGGGGACACCAGGCCATAATAAGTCCTGATGCCATCTCAGCATCCTTTGCTCTGGAATCCATCTGTGTCAAAAGATGTGTGTGCATACTGGTTAGGGTCCTGTGTCCAGTCAGGTGTGAGAATTAAAACAGGATAATTGGCTAAAGGTAAACAAAGGCCCAGAAGAGCTGTCCTATGTAAGCGATTTAAATCCGCTCTCCGGGAGCGCTACTCATTCAGGGGGACAGTTGCACCCACGCGCCTCTCTAGGGTGTGTGACTTCTTTGCTTCTGACGTTTTAATAAACCACTTCCTGGAGTTCCCGTCGTGGCTCAGTGGTTAAGGAATCCGACTAGGAACCATGAGGTTGCGGGTTCGATCCCTGGCCTCGCTCAGTGGGTTAAGGATCCGGCATTGCTGTGAGCTGTGGTGTAAGTTACAGACATTGGCTCGGATCCCTTGTTGCTGTGGCTGTGGCTGTGGCGTAGGCCAGTGGCTACAGCTCCGATTGGACCCCTAGCCTGGGAACCTCCATGTTGCACGGGAGCAGCCCAAGAAATGGCAAAAAGAAAAAAAATCATTAAAAAATTATAAAATAAACCACTTCTGCATGTTCTCTCCCACATGTTCTACTGTGACCTTAACAATGAAATTTACACCTGTGTCACAGTCTTTGCCTCCTTGAAACATGCTTGCTTTCAACAGGGGGCAAGGATCAGGGCAAGTATCAGGGCAGTTTTGCTTTTAGCCTCTAGCTGATCTGGTGGCTAGGACTCCTGGTTTTCATCCAGGCTGCCCAGGCTTAATTCCTGAGCAGAAAATTAAGATGTCTCTGCAGGAGTTCCCGTCATGGTTCAGTGGAAATGAATCTGACTAGGAACCATGAGGTTGCAGATGTGACCCCTGGCCTCGCTCAGTGAGTTAAGGACCTGGCGTTGCCATAAGTTGTGGTGCAGGTTGCAATGGGGCTTGGATCCCACATTGCTGTAGCTGTGGTGTGGGCCAGCAGCTGCAGCTCCAATTCTACTCCTAGCCTGGGAACCTCCACATGCTGCAGGGTCAGCCCTAAAAAATAAAATAAAAAGGAAAAGAAAGAAAAAAAAATCTCTCTCCAAGCCATCACTCACTGCCGTCTCTCCAAGATCAAGTTCATATTTTACTCTAGTATCTGACATTCTAGAAACCGTCAACCACAGGAAATAAATTCTTGTCTCTGGTCTCTCACTGGCAGGCCTGAAGTCACTTATCTAGTTGGCAAATCTTGTATTTCTTGTTTTCACAAAACTCCAGATGAAGAAGCCAGAGAAATGGCCCCAAGAATATCACCCTGTTTTCCTCGTGGCCGAAGCTGGACCAGAGCTGGGGCCCCTGCTCCACTCCTTTGCCTCAGGCCCAACCGCAGTCTCTAAATCAGCCTGGAAATTCCAGTTCTCAGAGCCTCCCTCCCAACCAGTTCTGGAGCCAGCGAGTCTCGGTTTTAACCCTGGCTGCAGCCCGTGACTGGCCGTGTGAGAGTCCCTCAGCCTCCCTGAGCCTCTGTTGGATAAAATGTTACAGCTCACGGCCTGTGTTACTGTGATAATTACTCAGAGGGAGGATTGAGCAAGTAGGGAGAAAAAAGTTTTTCTCAGTCCTCCTAGGGTCCCTGGCCAGGTCTGACAATTAAACGGACAGAAGTAGCAGCAGAGAGGCGTACCAAACTTCACTGAATTTTTATGTATACAAGAGAAGGGAGGTGTTCTCTGGGGGTGCAGTGGGTTAAGGACCCGGTATCGTCACTGTAGTGGCTCAAGTTGCTGCTGTGGCCTGGGTTCGATCCCTGGCCCAGGAACTTCCACGTGCTGTGGGTGCAGCCAAAGAAAAGAAAAAGAGAGAGAGAGAGAATGGAGACCCAAAGCTGTGACCAGAGCAGGAAGCTTTTAGACAAAGAAACAAGTTTGTGAAGAATTGACAAGACAGAGGGGTTTGGGCTTGGGGTTGTCAGCGGTAAAGAAATAACTAGGAAGATAAGGGTTCATTTAACAGGGTTTGTTTAAACGGATTTCTCAGCCATAAATTCCCTGACATTGGTGATAAGAATGCCTTCTTTCCTCCTGCTGCAGGGAGGGTGCATTTCGCATGGGCGTTTTATGACCTGTTCCAGGGAAGAAGGGCAGGAGGTGGAGGAGGGCAGAGCGATTTTTCTGCTTCTGCTGGTTTTTTAAACTGCTTTAGCTTAAAATATTCAATATGCCAAGGTGCCATAGTTTGGGGTAGTATGTCCTGAACCCCGTCATCAGTCAGACCATGTATTTATCTATACAGGTATTATTAATTTTAAAAACATCTATTGAGTGCTTTCTACACGCCATCAAAAGATTGAAAGAAATCGGAGTTCCTGCTGTGATGCAAAGGGATTGGTGCCATCTCTGTAGCTCTGTGGCGTAAGCTGCAGATGCAGCTCGGATCCAGAATTGCTGTGGTTGTAATGTAGGCCAGCAGCTACAGCTCTGAGTTGACCCTGGGAACATCCATTCGGCAATAAAAAGAAGAAAGAAAAAAAAGAAAAAGAAGAAGGAACCGATCCCATTGTGGCTCAGTAGTAATGAACCCAACTAGTAACCATGAGGATGCAAGTTTGATCCCTGGCCTCGATCGGTGGGTTAAGAATCCAGTATTGCTATGAGCTGTGGTGTAGGTTGTAGTATAGGCTGGCAGCAGTAGCTCCGATTTGACCCCTAGGCTGGGAACTTCCATACGCCCTAAAAAGAAAAAAAAAAAAAGAATGCAATTACTAAACAATTGAAACCAACTTGAGACTTTCACCCTCCTGAATGCACACCATATGCTGTCTAACCTGTTGATTCTTTTCCCAGATAAAAAGAAGTAAGAATGGGAGTGCCCATCATGGCTCAGTGGTAACGAACCTGACTAGTATCCTTGAGGACATGGGTGTGATCCCTGGCCTCGCTCAGTGGGTTAAGGATCCGGCGTTGCCATGAGCTGTGGTGTAGGTTGCAGATGTGGCTTGGGTTCTGCGTTCCTGTGGCTGTGGCGTAGGCTGGCAGCTGCAGCTCCAATTTGACTCCTAGCCTGGGAATTTCCATATGCTGTGGGTGCCACCCTAAAAAGACAAAAAATAAAAAATAATAAGTAAGAATGAAGAATTAAGCAATTAAAAAATGACTAGTTCTCTACTCCTAGTGGCCCTTTTTAGCAATCCTGCAGGCAGATCACACAGGCAAGACAGCATCTGGAGAGTCAGCCAGGATGCATTCAGTGGAGAAGGATGCAAACCCAAATGCATGCCTCGATGAGTCACTGAGGTTCCCCCCCACCTTTTTCGCTCTAAAAACTCATGGCTGGGAGTTCCCGTCGTGGCGCAGTGGTTAACGAATCCGACTAGGAACCATGAGGTTGCGGGTTCGGTCCCTGCCCTTGCTCAGTGGGTTAACGATCCGGCGTTGCCGTGAGCTGTGGTGTAGGTTGCAGACACGGCTCGGATCCTGCGTTGCTGTGGCTCTGGTGTAGGCCAGTGACTACAGCTCCGATTCGACCCCTAGCCTGGGAACCTCCATATGCCGCGGGAGCGGCCCAAAGAAATAGCAAAAAGACAAAAAAAAAAAAAAAAGAATACCCAGAATCAGCCCCCTGCTCACCGGCTCCATCCTCACCTCCTTGGGTCAAGCTACAACAACAAAAAAAAAAAAAAAAAAAAAAAAAAAAAAAAACTCATGGCTGAGCAGAATCGTTGGAGTTGGTCTCTGAACACAAGTCCATCTTCTCTCCAGACTGCTGGCTTTTCTGATAAAAGTACTTTCCTTTTCTACGCACACTTCCCCTCAAATTTTTGGTATATGAGGAGCGAACAGCTGAATCTGGGTTCAGCTACATTAAATCCCAAAAGCAGTTAGAAAAGATATTGTCCTAAAAGGAATGACAATTGTTGACTGGAAAGGTACAACCTAAAAGTTGAGAATTATGTTTTATTTGGTGGACAAAACTGAGGACTTGAAGATGGGACACAGCAACTCAGATGGCTCTGAGAGACTGCACTCAAGAGGTGAGGGAGGGGCTGGGATATGTAGGAGTTTTTGCAACAAAGACCAGGTGCTTGGAACATCAAAAGATTATTGGGTTTTGGGGTTTTTTGTTTTGTTTTGTTTTTTGCTTTTTAGGGCTGCACCCGCAGCCTATGGAGGTTCCAAGGCTAGGGGTCGAATCGGAGCTGTAGCTGCTGGTATACACCACAGCCACAGCAAAGCTGGATCCAAGCTGCATCTGTGACTTACACCTCAGCTCACAGCAATGCTGGATCCTTAACCCACTGAGCGAGGCCAGGGATCGAACCCGCAGTGGTACTAGTTGGGTTCATCACCGCTGAGCCACGACACGGGAACTCTGGCAAAAAGTATTACTTGAGATAACAGAGGACTTAACACGGCAGTAATCTCTCCTTCAAGAATTGCTTTAGAGTTTAAAGGCTCATTGGCATTTATTTGTTAAACATCGACTCTCATCACACCCGCTAGGAGGTCGTAGAGGAGGTGTCGCCAGTCCCCTTTTTACAGGAGGTTCAGAGAAGTTAGGGACGTGCCTAAGGTTGCAGAGCAGCAGAACAGATCTTCATCACAGGTTTCCTGACTCTAGGCCCAGAGTTCTCCCAGGTTAGAAAAGAAGAAACCTACAACCTGAGCACTGGAAGGAAAGTGCACTGCAGGGGTGGGTGGAGAACAGCGGGTAGAAAATGCCTGGAGAAAGCTGGGATTGGACCATGGACACAGCGGGGAGGCGAGAGGGCAGGGTGGAATCCAGCCAGTTTCGGAGGGACCGAAAGCCAGCAGAGTTCTGTCTGTCTTGCATGTGCAAGAAGTTTGCAGGAGGCCGTGTGCCTCGCCCCCCACGCCCCCCATGAAGCTCGACTTGGGACTAGAACCCTAGCGCTGAGAGATGCGAGCTCCGCCCCCGCCCCCCAAACCCGCGCACGCGCAGACGCCCACCGCCACGCCCCTGGCTCGCGTGCGGGCGCCGCCCCGTGCACCCTCCACGCAGCAGCCAGACGGTGGGCAGGCGCGCTCTCTGATGTCCCCCTCCGCCGTCCCCACCCACCTGGGTCGTTAGCCGTCCTGCCTGAGATCTCCTCCAGGTTCAAATTCGACTGGGTGAAGGTGGACCACAGGAAGACAGAGGCTCAGGAAGGACAGGTCCAGGAAGGCAGGAAGATTGAGTTCTTTTGGTGCGAAGAGGAGAAAGGCTCTGATGTGCTCAACTGAACAAGGATGGGGGGGCACGGATACAGACAGGGTGGGAGGCGAGGATCAGATAGATGGGCAGGGGACTTAGGCGGCAGGGTAATTGAAGGTAGGGAGGGACAGCTGCGGATTGAGCCGGTTCAAATCTCTTTTGGAAAGAGGTGGGGGTTGGTGGTCCTGGTTAGGAGCACGGGCTGTGGAGTTAGACCCCCCCCCAACCAACCGCCCCCCACCCCCACCTCCCCCACCTCCCCCTGCGGCGGTCCCCTCTGCAGCTGCCGATCAGATCAGCAGTAAGGCTTTGGGCTGGCCAGGTAGGCTCTTTAAACTCATCTCTAAAACAAGGGACCTACCTCTTAGCGCTGTGGGGCAGATTAAAAGACAGGATGCATCCTAAAGGCTGCCCGAAGCTTTGCACCATCCAGTCACTATTTTAACACGATATGCAGTCCCTGTTGTGTGCCAGACACTGCTTACTCGGTGTGCTGTGATCCACAGGGGAAAAAGGAGGCAGTGGCTCACAGTTCACCAGTCTGTTAGGTGGTGATAAGTCATGAAGAAAAATCCTGCCGAGAAAGAGGGGAGGGAATGGGGAGTGTGCTGGGGTGGGGGTGGGGGTGGTCATGGAAGACTGAGCAGGAGGAAGGAGGGAGGGAGGGACAGGGTTCTGGGTGGAGGGAAGAGCAAGTGCAAAGGCCCAGAGGTGGGAGCAGGCACTGCATTTAAGAAGTACAGAGGTGGCTGCTGTGTTCAGAGCTGAGAGAGCAAGGGGAGGGAGTGCAGGAGACAGCGAACCTTCTTTAAGGCCAGGAGGGAAGACCAGGAGGGTAAATGGATGCAGCCACACACAAGCATAACCAAGCAGACGGGGCTGCATTCTGACCTAGCTTTGTGCTTAATACATAGGTCCCTTGGAGTTCCCGTCGTGGCTCAGTGGTTAACAAATCCGACTAGGAAGGATGAGGTGGTGGGTTCAATCCCTGGCCTTGCTCAGTGGGTTAAGGATCCGGCGTTGCTGTGAGCTGTGGTGTAGGCCGGCCCCTTGAGCTCCAATTAGACCCCTAGCCTGGGAACCTCCATATGCCTCAGGTGCGGGCCTAGAAAAAGACCAAAAGACAAAGGGAAAAAAAAAAAAGTTTCCTGAGGTGGAGCTTCGAAGCCTTGGTTGATTGAGTGGGTTGGGGAGCTTCTGGGGGTGTTTGAGTCAAGTCAGGACACGCTCTGATCTCTGTTCTCAGTGTCACTCTGCCCTCTGTAGGGAGGAAGCTGTCTGGTGTGGGGACAAGGACAGAAGTGGGGAGACCAGTCAGGAGGCAAGAGGGGAGGGTAGCTTGACCCAAGGAGGTGAGGATGGAGCCGGTGAGCAGGGGGCTGATTCTGGGTATTCTTTTTCACTTTGGCTTTTTTTTTTTTTTTTTTTTTTTTTTGTCTTTTTGTCTTTTTGCCATTTCTTGGGCTGCTCCCTCGGCATATGGAGGTTCCCAGGCTAGGGGTAGAATCGGAGCCGTAGCCACCGGCCTACGCCAGAGCCACAGCAACACAGGATCCGAGCCGAGTCTTTGACCTACACCACAGCTCACGGCAACGCCGGATCATCAACCCACTGAGCAAGGGCAGGGATTGAACCTGCAACCTCATGGTCCCTAGTCAGATTCGCCAACCACTGCACCACGACGGGAACTCCTGGCTTTTTTTTTTTTTTTTTTTTTTTTTTTTAGGGCTATACCCACAGCATATGGTGGTTCCCAGGCTAGGGGTCGGATTGGAGCTGCAGCTGCTGGCCTACCCCACAGCCACAGCAACGCGGGATCCTTTAACCCACTGAATGAGACCAGGGATCCGACCTGCCTCCATCCTCATGGATACTAGTTGGGTTCATTACTGCTGAACCACCACGGGAACTCCGATTCTGGGTGTCTTTGGAAGGGAGAACAGATGGGGTCAGCTGATGGATAGCTCGTGGTGTGAGGGAGCGAGGAGGCAGGATGTCAGATGGAGCTGCCCTTCTGGGGGAAGCGAAGGATGAAGGCTGCAGGAGAAAGGTCAAGCTGAGGCCCCCTGGGGGTGGGTGCCAGGGAGTAAAGGGGCCCTCGGCTGAGCCCGGAGAAGAGGAAAAACCAGCAGAGGAGATTAGAAGGAGCCCAAAGGCAGGAGGAGGGGAGGAAATAGAGGTGGCAGCCTGGAGGCAGGAAGGCAGGGCCTCAGAGGGGGCCAAGTGGCCACTGTCCTGCCGCTGCCTCCTAGGGCTGATTATGGGGCTGGGGCGAGCCAGGCGCCCCAGGAGGTCACCTGGGGGGGAGCAGCTCTGGGGTGAGGGGAGCCCGATTGCGCTGAGGGCAGCAGAATGGGGTAAGTTAGGATTCGGGTGTGATAAGAAGGGGCGAAATGGCCTGAGTCCTGGAGCCTCAAGAGGGGCGTGGAGCTTTTTGTTCTTGTTTTTGTTTTGTGGTTTTGCTTTTTGTTTTCTCTTTGTTTTTTTGGCCACCCCTGTGGCCTGTGGAAGTCCCTGGGCCAGGATCAAACCGGAGCCACAGCAGTGACAACACTGGAGACTTAATGCCAGGCCACCAGGGAATGCCTTGCTGTTTGTTTTTAAAGAAGGGAAAAATAAGCACTTGTTTTAAGTGCTGATGGTCAAGAAAGAGGAAGTGTTGCTAATGGGAGAAGTGACTCTGGAGCGGGGGCAGGGCCCTGGCACCTCAGAGCCTGTGTCCTGCCCCCGGGGGCTGACTCAGCTCGGGGCTGAGTCAGCTTGGGGCCAGGGTGCTTCTCCTGATTCACAGAATGCAACTTTGGAGGCCGGGGGTGGCCCTGGGCACTGGCCTGGGGCAGGGGAGATGGGGTGACCCCCAGGGCGCAGAAGGGGGGCCAGACTGGGGTGGGACCCCAGGGAATGGGGGAGGGGCAGGAGAGGCTGTGGGCATGAGGCTGGCAATGGGCAGACCCATGGCATTTCTCTTCCGTCCTATTTGGTGGGCTAAGTGAGAAGCAAGATCGGTGCAGGGAGTGAGCGGAGTGGAGGTGGCAGAGGCGTGAGGACAGCAGAGAGAGTGTGAAGTAGCCTCTAGGAGGGTGGAGAGGACGGGACCAGAGTCTGATTCTCCAGCAGCCTTTGGGGTTCCTTGAGGTCCCTTGAGATGGAAGGTGGGAATTCCTGAGCAGCGGGGCCACCGTGCAGTCCTGTGATTTTCTTTAGTCACTTTAACCTGCATTGTGATTTTGCTGAGTGGGTGGCAGAGGGGGGCTGTTTATAATGCTGAATGGTTAAACTGCCAAAGGGGGCGGGGAGCCATCAAGGGGCTGGGGGCAAAGGGTGGTGGGGGCAGAGGGTCGGGTCTCATGGAGGGAGGAGCTGGGGCACCAGAGGGAGGGGCAGGAGAGATGGGCGCTGAAGCTGAAATTATGGGGGTCAGTTATCAAGGATAACAAAGTCCCCAGGGGGCCCTGGAATCAGGAGGTCGGGTGAAGGAGAGGATGATGGGAGGGAAGAAGCTCAAGGACCCACAGGCCGGGAATTGGAAGGATCGACCATGTGGATGGCGAAACCACCCAGAGCTTAGCAGGTGTGAGCTGAAGAAAGTGACAGTGAGCCAGGAGGTGAAATTTTTTTTTTAATTAATTAATTTATTTTTGGTCTTTTTTTTTCTAAAGCTGCACCTGAGGCATATGGAAGTTTCCAGCCTAGGGGTCCAATTGGAGCTGTAGCCACTGGCCTACGTCACAGCCGCAGCAATGCCAGATCCGAGCCGCGTCTGTGACCACAGCTCACAGCAGCACTGGATCCCCCGACCCACTGAACGAGGCCAGGGATCAAACCCGTGTCCTCATGGATCCTAGTCGGGTTCATTACTTCTGTGCCATGACGGCAACTCCAGGAGCTGAAATTGTCAAGGGATAAGTGATAGGACTTTCTTCCTGGCCTTCCTGGAGCTTGGAACCAGAGTGTTTTAGAGAAGAGGCGGGGAGAATGGTCAAGAAGTGGGGACAGGGCGCTGAGAGGGCCCCCTCCTTCCTGGAGGTCTGAGAACAGGACACCCCACACCCCACCCCCAGGCTGTGTGGGAAGGAGAGTCCTTGGGATCTGCCATCAGTGTTAGGAGTGGGTGCTGGAGGACAAAGGAATTACAAAGGAAAAGGATGGTATGGGGGGTGGGGAGAGGCAACCCCAAGGGGCCCTGAACAGCAGTTGAGGGGCTGGACATCCGGGCAGCCAGGGATGCTGGTGAAGGGTAGGGGTGGGGCCGGGGCTGGGCATGGCTGGGTAGGATCATAGCCTCTCATCAAACAGGACCACCAGCTGCGGTGCAGACCACAGACACTGCTGCCCTGGCTTGGCCTTGGAGCCCATGGAGCTGAGACCTGACGCCAGCCACAAGGAGAATGTCCTCCTGAGGCTGGCCACCCCCCTGAGGCCAGGCAAGGGGCGCAGGGGGTCTGGATCAGAGGTGACAGGAGCCGGGTCCTCTTGGGTAGCAGTTCTGAGCCCCTTTCCAGGGCCTTGCTAATTCCAGAGACCAGGTGTCCAGGGCCACCTGGGCCAGCACAAGGTCTTCCCAGCTTGGGGCCCGAGGGAAGCTCAGGAAGTGAGGTCAGGAGAAGAGGGGACCAGGAGTGGGCCTTGCTGGGGCCCCCTGGCTGGGGGGCTGGGGCCAGCAATGGTGAGCTGAGGAATCTCCCTGCTCAGGTGTCTGGGGCTTCCAGAAGGCCAAAGAGCAGGTGCAGCCAAGAGTGAGGGCAGCTTGAGAACAAGTTCAGATTCCCGTTCACATAGCTTCTCTGTGTTCTAGCTGTGTGACCGTGGAGCAGGTTGCTTAACCTCTCTGATCTTTAGCTCCTGTCTACAAACGTTCATGGCCCACACCACCTGCCAGGCCCTCCCAGGCATCTCAGCAGCTCCCAGGAGGCCTTGTCGCCCAGCTGTGGAATGGCCTGTGGGAGCTGGGGAGACCAACGGGGTGGGGGGCTCTTGTGTTCACCCCAGGTGCTGCCCCTAGCACCTCTTTGCTCCAGCCAGACCCCAGGGAGTTGTCCTGGATCCTTCTCCTTCCTTCACCGGCTTCTGGGCCTCTGCCTCCTAAGCTGATCTGATCTGTCTCCTCTCCACCCTCCTGCCACCCCTGATCCCAGCAGCCCCATCACCCCTGGGACCCCCTCAGCGGCCTCCCAGCTACCTCCCTGCTTCCTTCTGCCCCTGCCCTTCCCTGCCCCTTCTCTGAGTCCCTGCACTGAGATGATCAGGTCGCTGTTCTTGCCCAAGACCCCCCAGGTGTGTCCACCGGTCCGCCCTGAACAACAGAGCTGACACTGGCTCTCTCCTGTGTGGGGCCCTGTCTCTCCCGAGCACTGACCACCCCCAGGACATGACTGTCTGTCTTCTCTTTAGAGCAGCGGAGACTCCAGAAGAGCCTGGATGTCGGCCTGGCTAGTAGACATGGCCGGTGGGTGCCCAAGTGCCAGGCCAAGAAGGGAGGGCCTGCCGCCACACCCTCCCCGGGGGCAGCACTCCACCAGGATCCCTGGAGAGTCCAGAGCAACCTGGCCAGCACTGGCCCTGGCCCTGGCCCTGGCCCCAGCCCAGGCCTCGCCCTGATGGACACCACCGGCCGGCTGATCAACTCACGCTTCCAGCAGCAGCGCAATCTGCAGCCCCTGGGCGGGAGGCCCCAAGGGATAGCCCAGCAGAGTAACCTGAGCCTCAGGGGGACCGACCCCCACCTCTGGTCGGAGCCCCAGGAGAGCTTCCAGCCCCATGTGATGCCCTGGGGAAGCCCCCTACCCCAGTGGCCACTGGTTCGTCCATCCGCCAGCCTGAGGCGGTCCCAACTGCTGGCCAAAGATACCCCCTGCCCAGATGTCATGCCCAAGGCAGGCCTGGCCCCTCTCAATGGACACACATGGCCAGACCCCATATCCCGGTGTGGCCTGGGGAGCTGGACCCCTAGGCTCGAAGGGGAACCCCTCACCCTGGAGGATCTGGCCATCCCCACCCAGAGCCAGGCTTGGACCCTATCCCAAGCTGCCATCCACCAGCTGCTGGCCTCTGTGCGACGCCTGGAGCAGGAGGCGGTCCGTCTCAGGTGCTGGGCATCCCGGGAACCTCCAGCCCCCGCACGGCGGGGGCCCTGGACTAGCGGTGGCCAGGCACTCCCTGCTCGCCCCCAGCCCAGCCAGCCTGGTCCTGCTTCCTGGGATGAGAGGAAGAAACATCGCCACGCTCTCAGGGAAACTGCGGGTTTCCTGGGGATGCCCCGGGTCCAGGGTGGGCTCACAGACTCTCCGGCAAGCAGCAAGCCTGCATCACTGGAGACCGCTTTGGGGATGCTGACTGGGGATGCCCTTGACCCTGAGCAGGGAGTCCTTCCTGCCCACCCCCCAAGGCGCGGAGAGAAGTGCTCCTTAGGAACTGCATACGGCAGGTGGCAGAGGGGTGACCCCCTGCTCCCTCAAGGGGCGGGCAGCAGTGAGGCCAGACTCTGCTCTCCATCCTCCTCCAGTTCAGCCCCCGGCGTCCTCCAAGGGCAGGAAGGAGGGGAGGGGACCCCGGGGGAGCAGGTCAGTAGGGAGGAAGAGAGACCGGCTTCCTGTCCGCCAGACACGGCTGCTGTGAAGAGTGTCCTGCAGGTAGAAGCCAGATGGGTCTGGGAGTGGGAGTTGGGGGGACTCGGGGTCAGGGGGAGGGGTGCCCCCTCCTAGGAATTTTCACTCCAAGTTGCTCCCCTGTTACCTTTCCTCAGAAAGGGAGACCTTGAGGATGCGGGTTAAGGTCAGCAGATTAAGAACTCAGCTAGCATCTGTGAGGATGCGGGTTCGAGCTCTGGCCTCACTCAGTGGGTTAAAGGATCCAGTAATGCCGTGAGCTGTGGCGAAGGTCGCAGATGAGGCTTGGATCTGGCCCTGCTGTGGCTGTGGCTGTGGCTGTGGCAGTGTAGGGTGGCAGCTGCAGCTCCAATTTGACTCCTAGCCTGGGAATTTCCATGTGCCATGGGTGTGGCCCTAAAAAGCCAAAAAAGAAAAAAGGAAAGAAAAAGAAAGGGAGATTTTGGACAGGGGCTTGGCAGGGGCTGTCCAGTCCCGATTCCTCCTCGGCCTGAGAGCTATGTCGTGTCCCTTTGCTTTCCAGAACAGAGCCGGAAGCACTGCGGACCCGGAGTCTGAGCCAGCTGGGTGAGGCCACTGGCTGTGGGTTGGGGCCTGGGGCCACACTCCTGGGACGGCTCCTTTCCCATTTGTCTGGGGACAAGGACCTGGTGGAGAAAAGGCACGCGGGATTTGAGAGGGAGGACCCTCCTGGCCCCTAGGATGGGAACGTGGGGACTGCTGCTCCCAGGGATCTTCAGCTTGTGAGGCTGCCCCGCACTCTTGGCTGTCAGACGGGGCATCCTCCTGCCTCCAGGTGTGCTCTCGTCCAGGATTTCCCAGGCTAGCCATCCGGAGAGGGAAGTTCTCCCGCGTCCAGTCCAGCTTGCCCTCCTGCCGCAGTGTGGGGCAGCCCCTCCGTGCTGAAAGGCCACGTGGGTGGTCCCGAGCCCCTGGCAGCTCCCTGGGGCCGGGGGTCCAGGCCCATCCCCCTGATCGACCAGGTCTGTCCCCAGCCAGCAGTGGCCGTCCAGATGTTTCAGAGCATGGCAGCACTTGGTGCAGAGGCGGCGGGCAGTGGCTGCAGCTGTGGCGCTGGGCCGCCGGCAGCTGTTGCGCAGGGGCCTGCAGGCACTGAAGTGGGCGCTGTGGCTCCGGGAGGCCCAGCTAGAGGTGGCCTGGGGGCGACACACGCAGGCCCTGCTGGCCCGGACTTTCCAAAAGGTTAGGAGCCTCCAGGTTGGGCCACGGGGAGGTGATGAAACACCAGCGTGTCTAGGAAGGAGGCTTTACCAGGGCGCAGGCTGTACCTCCTGAGTGCTGGGTCCTGGGATGGGTGGGTGTCAGCTCAGATGCATGAACGAGCTCTGCCTGAGCTCAAATTCTGTCTTCAAGACTTTCTTTTTTCCTACTTTTTTTTTTTTGTCATTTTAGGGCCGCACCCACGGCATATGGAAGTTCCCAGTCTAGGGGTTGAATTACAGCTGCAGCTGCTGGTCCTCCGCAGCCACAGCGACCTGCACCACAGCTCACAGCAACGCCGGATCCTTAACCCACTGATCGAGGCCAGGGATCGAACCTGCATCCTCATGGATACTAGTCAGATTCGTTTCCTCTGAGCCATGACAGGAACTCCTTCCTACATTTTCTTGCTATGTGACCTTGGGCAAGTTACTTAATCTCTCTGTGCCTTAGTCTCAGTAGCTCTAAAATAGGATAATAATAGTATCTATCTCTCAGGGCTGTCATGAGGTTAAATTAATAAAATACAAGGGGAGTTCCCAACGTAGCTCAGTGGAAACCAATCTGACTAGTATCCATGAGGATGCAGGTTCGTTCCCTGGCCTCACTCAGTGAGTTAGGGATCCAGTGTTGCTGTGAGCTGTGGTGTAGGTCACAGACACAGCTTGGATCTGGCATTGCTGTGGCTGTGGTGTAGGCCGGTAGCTGCAGCTTTTATCCCCTAGCCTGGGAACCTCCATATACCATGGGTGCAGCCCTAAAAAGAAAAAAAAAAAAAATTCAAGGAACTCAGAACCCTGCCTAGCACATAGCAATCCTTCTGCTGTTTAAGAAGTTGCTATTTTTTTCACTAGCAGTTTGCCAGCCAGGCCTGGGAAGGCCCTTCTGGATCCTTTCCTCCTTGAGAAAAGTGCTTTAGGAGGGCTCAGCTCCAGGTTTTTTTCTCCCAAGGAAAACTCTGCCTCTTGGGCTCCATCTCCCCGTTCATTCATTCATTTGTTCATTCATTCATTCATTCTTCATTCGTTCATTCGTTCATTGATTCATTCATGCATTCTTTCATTCGTTCATTCATTCATTCATTCGTTCAGTCCTTCATTCATTCATTCACTCATTCATCCCCAAAGAGGTAGGAGAGTTTTAATGGTCAAGACCACAAACTTTGGAGTCTGGCCAAAATGTCTGACTCCTGCACCTGCCCTTCCTGAGGCCCCCTCTCGGGCACATTTGGGGCTGCAGCTAGCATCCCTCTTCCCCATCTCTCTTGACCCAGTGGAGAAACTTGATTCAGCAGCAGAAACAAGGGCAGCCTCGCGTCCAGGCTGGGCCAGGACCCTCACCCTCTGGGGGAGGCCAGGACCGAGGCCCCTCTGTAAGAAAACCAGCAGTGGACATCGCCCAGAGGAGCAGGTAGTTTTGGACACCCCGGTGGGGGTCCCTGTGGCCTGGGCAGTGCTGGTGGCTTTCCCTCCTTGTCTCCCGTTTCCCCTCCCCCACAAGAGAAGGAAGATGAAACCAGTAAGTGTGGACAAAGATTTGTGCAAAGAATGTCCATCCCAGTGATACTTATACTTGTAAAAATGTCAAAACAGGGAGTTCCCATCATGGCTCAGTGGTTAACCTGACTAGTATTCATGAGAACGCGGGTTCAATCCCTGGTCTTGCTCAGTGGGTTAGGGATCTGGCGTTGGCATGAGCTGCGGTGTAAGCTGGTGGCTATAGCTCTGATTCCTAGCCTGGGCACCTCCATATGTCGCGATGACGGCCCTAAAAAGACAAAAGACCAAAAAAACTCCAACAAACACTTGAAAGCAGTCGAAAGACCCAGCTTTGAGTGAGAAAATTGTAGTTAAATCATGTGATGAACATTTGGCAACTGTTCAATGTGATGTTTGTCACTGTTTTAAAAATTCCTCTCTTTTTCCTTTAATTTTTGCTGCTGCTGCTTCTTTTTTTTTTGTGGCTACACCTGCGGCATGCAGATGTTCCCGGGCCAGGGACCGAACATGAGCCATAGCAGTGACAATGCTGGATCCTTAACCACTAGGCCACCAGGGAAGTCCAGTTACAGGAGTGTTAATTAAAGAAAAACAGAAGGATAAGAAATCATATCCAAGATAAAGTTCCACAAACGTTAACAGTGCATAGAAAAAGACTGGAAGGAAAAATACTAAAATGTTGCCTAACAACGTGAATTACCACCACTGGACTGTTCACTTAAAAATGGTGACCATGGTAAATCTCACGTGTATGTTACCACCGTTAAAAATAAAAATAGGTAGGAGTTCCCGTCGTGGCGCAGTGGTTAACGAATTCGACTAGGAACCATGAGGTTGCAGGTTCGATCCCTGGCCTTGCTCAGCGGGTTAAGGATCCAGCGTTGCCGTGAGCTGTGGTGTAGGTTGCAGACGTGGCTCAAATCCAGCGTTGCTGTGGCTCTGGTATAGGCTGGCGGCTACAGCTCCGATTAGACCCCTAGCCTGGGAACCTCCTTATGTCGAGGATGTGGCCCTAAAAAGCAAAAAATAAATAAAAATTAAAAAATAAATAAGAAATGGAGTTCCCGTCGTGGTGCAGTGGTTAACGAATCCGACTAGGAACCATGAGGATGTGGGTTCGATCCCTGGCCTTGTTCAGGGGCTTAAGGATCCAGCGTTGCCATGAGCTGTGGTGTAGATTGCAGACATGGCTCGGATCCCGCGTTGCTGTGGCTCTGGTGTAGGCTGGTGACTACAGCTCCGATTCGACCCCTAGCCTGGGAACCTCCATATGCCTCGGAAGCGGCCCAAGAAAAGGCAAAAAGACAAAAATAAATAAATAAATAAATAAGAAATAAAAATAAGGAGTTCCTTGGTGGTGAATTAGATTAAGGATCCAGTGTTGTCACTGCTGTGGCTCGGATCGCTGCTGTGACCAGGGTTCAATCCCTGGCCTGGGAACTTTTCCATGCCATGGGCAAAAAGAACAAACAAAACCAAAACAAAAGTAAATAAAAATAAATAAATCTCATTTCCTCTTCCCCTCAAAAAGTTAAAATAGCAATAGTGCTTATCTCTGGAGCAGTGAGATTAAAAGTTATTTTCATTTCCTCAATTTTCCACTCCAATGTATTTTTTTTTTCTTTTTATGGCCTCACCTGCAGCATATTGAGTTTCCAAGGCTAGGGGTCAAATCGGAGCTATAGCTGCCGGCCTACACCACAGCCACAGCAATGTGGTATCCTTAACCCACTGATAGAGGCCAGGGATCGAACCCGTGGCCTCATGGATATTAGCCAGATTCATTACCAGTGAGCCACCATGGGAACTCATTGTTTTGTTATTTTTAAATAAAAAAAAGTGTTTAAAATGATGATTTAAATAGTATTTTAATACATGTTTGTTGTAAAAAAAATCTGAACAGTATTGAAGGGAATACAGCAGGTGCAGAACCCTTCCCCTAAGTCATGTGCATGCGGGCGGATGCGCGGCCAAGGGCAGGGCTGGCTGGGCTGGGCGGGGTTGGAATGGTGTGCCCTCCCTCGGCCCTGGGCATCAGTTTCTCTCTGGGCACCTTCACTCTCAGCCCAGGGAGTCTGAGGGAGGAGCCAGGAACCCAGCTGTCTGCACTGCGTTCTGGGCGGAAGCCAGATGGAGGAGACAGGGGAGTCCAGATCCCGCAGCCTCTGCAAAAGCTGGCTGGTGAGATGTGGGGCACTGGGAAATGGCGGGGGAGGGAGTAGGGCAGGGCCCGGGCCCCCACACTGGGCAGGGCAGGGGGTCCTGAGTGAGTATTTATTGCATGTCTACTCTGGCACTGTCCCAGACACCATCTCCTTTGAGTCTCATAGTGACCTTGGCACTATGGCCTGGGAAGGCATTGTGCCTATTTTCCTGATGGGGAACTGAGGCCCCAAGGGAGTAAGTGACCAGCTCAAGGACCCACAGTATGAGAAGTGCACATCCTGCCTTCATGTGCTATGGATGCTGGTATAGGCCAGGCAGAAGCTTGAGTATTAGAATTAGAGAGTTCTTAGGAGTTCCCGTTGTGGCACAGCAGAAATGAATCCGACTAGTATCCATGAGGATGTGGGTTCATTCCCTGGCCTCGCTCAGGGATCCGGCGCCACTGTGAGCTCTGGTGTGAGTCACAGATGGGGCTCCAAACCCGCATTGCTGTGGCTGCGGCATAGGCCAGAAGTTTCAGCTCCAATTGGACCCCTAGCCTGGGAACCTTCCATATGCTGCAGGTGTGGTCCTAAAAGAAAAAAAAAAAGAATTAGAGAGTTCTTAAACATGACTCCTCACAGAGTAACTGAGGCCCAGAGATGGACCGTGACTGGCCAAAGGCCACACAGCCTGGCGTCCCGGGAGTCAGCGCTCCCTCCCAGCCCTGAAGCACCCCTCCTCTCGCTCTCCTTCCTCTTTCCCTCCTTTTAGTCTTCCTCCTGGAGTGCCTCCAGAAGGAATGGGCCAGGCGGGAGAAGGGGGTCCCGGAAGAGGCCCCTGGGGCCAGGCTGAGGACCCAGAGGATGGAGAGGCCCCCACAGACCTGGCTCTCTCCTGCTGCACATGCAGCCTGGGCAGCCCCACTGGACCCCCAGCAGCAGAGAGCCTGGCTCTGCAGGTAGGGGGACATGGAAAAGTGGGCAGAGGGTGGGAGGCAGCTGGGAGATGCCCTTTAAGTCAATTTTTTATTTTACTTTTTTTCCTTTCTATTGAAGCGTAGTTGATTTACAATCCTGCATTCATTTCAGGTGTTCAGCAAGCTGATTTGGTTATACAGATATATATTATATATATATATATATGTACACAAATATATTTGGTTGTAGCTTATATATATAAACTATACATATACATACATATCCTTTTTTTCATTCTTTTCAATTGTAGGTTATTACAAGATATTGAATATAGTTCCCTGGGCTATAGAGTAAATCCTTGTTGTTTACCTATTTTGTTTATTTTATTATTATTTTTTAGGGCGACACCTGTGGCATATGGAGGTTCCCAGGCTAGGGGTCGAATCGGAGCTGTAGTCCCCAGTCTACACCAGAGCCACAGCAATGCGGGATCCGAGCCGAGTCTGCAATCTACACTACAGCTCACAGCAACACCAGATCCTTAACCCACTGAGTGAGGCCAGGGATCGAACCTGCAACTTCATGGTTCCTAGTCGGATTCGTTAACCACTGAGCCACGACAGGAACTCCATCATACTCCTAATTGGTCCCTCCCTCGGGTCTGTGAGTCTGTGTAAATAAGTTTTTTGTTTTTAGATTCCACATGTAAAGGACACTATATAATGTTTGTCTTGGTCTGACTTCACTTAGTATGAGAATCTCTAGGTTCAGTCCACTGGAGGATTTTAGCAAGAGAGTATGGTAATTTGATTTGAGATAGAGAATATCACTCTAGTTGCCGTGTAGGAACTGACGTGAGCAGATGCCACAGGAGACTGTTGAGGCCATCAGGCACCCAACAGTGATGTGTGTGGCCTGGGCAGATTACATGCCACACCATCCTGCTAGCAGCCCCATTTCACAGATGAGAAGGCTGAAGCGCAGAGCGGTGAGGGGCTTGCCCAGGGCCTCAGTGGTGGAGCTGCAGTCATTACAATTAGCAGCAGCTCTTTCTCTTGGCTCTCCAGGTGCTTTGGGGCCTGGCAGCGTTTCGTGCAAAGAGGGACGCGGTATCGGGTCCACGTGGCCAACCGCCAGGCGGGGACCCTGAGGATGTGCTTGCAGCGGTGGGTGCGGATGAAGCAGCTCCGGGCCTCAGATGGGGCGAAGGTGACCCAGCTGTCCCTTTGCCAGCCAAAGGCAGGTGAGCAGGTGGCAGGCCAAGGGGCTCCCTTTCCCTCCCACCCCAGCAAACAGCATTACTTAAGCTCCTTCTGCAGTTGCCTCCGTTGACTTACGGATTCTCATGGTGGGAGGTGATGAGATTGGGAGCTTTCTCGGGGCGCAGGCTGGCAGGCCTGGGAGGGTCTGGAGGGGTCCCTGGAGGAGCAGACCTTGATGGGTCTTATCCTGACCCCTGTCGTGAGCTCTTCCAGGCGAGAGGTCTGTTCCATCCTTCACCTGGAATGGATGTAACCTCTGTTCCCGACCAAAAACTGACAGGGGAAGATGGGACCTTTGAGGTGTCCCGGAGGGGAGGGTTTGGAGGCGGGGGGAGGGGGGCAGTGCCCACCAGGGGAGAGGTCCTCAGAGGCCTGAGGCAGCAGCCACCAATGGCTTTGAGCAGAGGGAGGTCACTGATTCATCTCTCGCTTGTTTCTCAGGGACCGTGGTTCTGCTCAGCTCAGCTGCTGCAGAGGCCACAGCCCTGGGCCTGGGGATGGTGTCTCAGGCCCAGACACTGCCCCAGGACCAAAGCCCTGGATCTCTGCAGGAAGTCTGCCGGAGACGCGACCTCCACTGGGCACTGCTGCTATGGAGGACAAGGCTCTCTCAGCGCCAGCAGGCCAAGTAGGTGTCCATGAGCTTGTGACCTGGGGCTGGGCCTGGGGCGTGGGGTGGTCATGTCAGTGCAAACTAGCCGGAGTGTCCCATAAGGGAAAAGGCCACATCTTGCTCCTCCCTATGGCCCTAGCATGGGGCTTGGTCCCCTGTGGTGCCCAGCATGTGTGGGGCCGTGGGGGGGGCAGGGACACCGAGACAGCTGTGGGGGCCAGGGAGTGGCCAGGGGCACAGGCACAGAGTCCTATCAAGGGGGCTGGAACCTGATGTTGAGGTTGGTTTAATGATCCCCTTGCTCCCCAGAATCAGGACCCACCTCTCCCCGGCTAAGTGGGAGCCTCCCGGTGGCAGGAACCACGTCTGTCTCCTCACCACTGCCTCCCAGCATCTGGCAGGTGCCCGGCCTGCCATAGGCACAGAATAAATACTGTAAATGAATAAGTGGGTTAGCCAGTTTCCCCTGCCCCCACTGGCCGTCTTATACAGCTAGAGAAACTGAGGGCTAGAGGGGTCGAGCAGCGTGCTCTAGATCCCACTGCACATCGGGAGCAAGGAGTTCCCGCTGTGGCTCAGCGGGTTAAGAACCCGACTTGCATCCATGAGGATGTGGATACTAGCTGCAGCATAGGTCTCCAATGTGGCTTGGATCTGGCATTGCTGTGGCAGTGGCGTAGGCTGGAGGCTACTGCTCTGACTCAACCCCTAGCCTGGGAACATCCATATGCCGACGGTGCTGCCCTAGGGAAAAAAAAAAGAAGAAGGTCCCTATAGTGAGAGCTTTGTGGTGATGCTTTTGTACAAGAGGGTCGCTGCTGGGATTCAGAGCCAGGCTGATGGCGGTCAGGAGCAGCCAGTCTCACTGATGGGATATCAGGAGGAGGGTGAGGCGGCAGCTGCAGGGTCAAGAATTCTGTCCTTGAAAGCTGCGTACCTGGCATCCATCAGCCTCACACACGCTTGGTCCACTTGGACCCTCAATTTCTCTCTCTTTTTTTTTTAGGGCCGCCCTCTCGGGATATGGATGTTCCCAGCTCCCAGGCTAGGGGTCAAATCAGAGCTGCAGCTGCTGGCCACAGCAATGCCAGATCCAAGCTGTGTCTGAGACCTATACCACAGCTCATGGCAACACCAGATCCTTAACCCCCTGAGTGAGGCCAGGGATCGAACCTGCGTCCTCATGGATACTAGACGGGTTTTGTTACCACTGAGCCACAACGGGAACTCCCCTCAGTCTCTCTTAAGGCTCCCCTGGAACTCTAAGGAGACTCAGTTCACCCTGATCCTTCCAAGGGTAGCCCTCCCTCCGCCAGTCTCTCCTCTGGCCTTTGGGCATCAGGGTGCAGCTGTATTTCCCCGCAGCCTATCAGGGCTGTCCCGTGGCCTGAGATGAGTACTTGGAGATGAGGGCTGGAGTTTGGACATGTCCTTCCCCCAGGCATCCGTTTCCCCAACTTAATAACGGAGCGAAGGCAGAAATACTGGGGAGGTTAGACACGTGGGCTCTTGAGTCTTGGGGCCCTGAGCCTGGGCCCAGCTCCACCCCTCCTCAACCACGTGGCCCCTGCCCCCCAGGGAGTGTGGCGGGGATCAGCCAGGTGATCAGCGCAGGTAGAGCTGTAGCCTAGGGTCACCCCAGGGGCTTTGGGAAAGTGTGGAAGCCCAGGCCACATCCAGGCCATTAAATCAGAATCTCCGGGGGATGGGACCCCAGTGGGCATCAGTATTTCTTAGAACCCTCAGTGATCTCAATGTGCGGCCCGTATAGGAGGCAGCGTGCCAGCTCTGGCCCCGTGGCACCCTTCCAGCACCCCAGCCAGAGGTGAGGGGGCCCTGCACTCACCTGCCCCTTCCTGTAGCTCTTTCTTCCAGGACGTGCAGCAGCGGGCGCTGTGCCACATCCTGAGGGGGAGGCGCATGAGGACACAGGATCCCGGCACCCTTCCCAGGACCACCTTGGCCCCCGTACCGCTGGGCGGCATCCTGGGAGGGGAGGCCTGGCGGGGCTGCAGCTCACCCCACAGCTCACTGGAGAAGGTGAGGGGCCGAGGGTGGGGAGGAGGGCCAGGAGTAGGAGGGAGAGGGTGGAAGGGCCAGGGCTTATCACAGCCCAGAAATTTCTGAGAAAAGGACTCCACGCCTCCTTCCCCAGGCTTCCAGGGCCCCCGCTCTCCTGGAGACGCTTCTGGTGAAATTTCTGTGGACAGCTGGGCAGCGGCAGCAGGGGCGGTGCCTTCTGCTCTGGCAGGCGCGGGCCCAGCAGTCCCGGGGCGCAGCGAGATGGCACCTGAGCACCCTTCAGAGGCGGTAGGGACCCCTCCCAGGATGGACCCCTCCCCTGTGGACTTCTGTTTCCCGTGGCCCCCTGCCCATCCCATTGGGGTCCGCATCCCAAGAGGGCTCCCTCTTATACCCCAGACTCAGAGCTTTTCCTGCCTTCCCAGGATGCCCTGCTGAGAGGTGGGGGTGGGGAAGCCACTCTGCAAGGTGATCATTTCTCAGAAATTTCTGGGCTGTGATAAGCCCTGCTTTGCTGCTCACTGGCTGTGTGCCCTTGGGCAAATTGCTTAACCTCTCTGTGCCTGTGTCTCCTGCTCCACTGCAAATCCACGAGGTGGGGCACGTGCATCCCCCAGCCAGGTGCCTGGCATTGGTGAGCACTCAGCTGATAGCAACCTTATCACTAGGGGCTGAGCACAGCACCTGGTGTTGGGGGTCTGGGTCCCATCGTCTCCTGGCCCCCTGTCATTGTGACCCTCAGAGTAGCATTTAAACCCTCCAGCCCCCTGCAACCCACTCTCTCCATAATGGAAAGAGGGTGAAGAGTCAACCCAAGCCCCTCCCTGCTGCCAAGGGGAGGGCAGGGCCAGGCTGGTCCAGGGTGGCAGTGACCTCCTGAAGGTGGACACTCCATTTCTCAGCATCTTCCTTGGCTGGAGCCACTGGGCAGCAGCCCAAGGGGCCCGGAGGGAGCTGGCTGCCCGCTGGGCCCAGGATCGGTGCTGCAGGGCAGTGCTGGGCCTGTGGTGGCGGCGGCTGGTACAGCAGCGGGAGGCAGAGCAGTGGGCCTGGGAGCGGAGCCGGAGACTGCAGCGCCGTGCCCTGGGCCACTGGCATTCCTGCTGGCAGAGTGAGTTGGGGACTGGGACGGGGCCTCAGGGGTGAGGGGACACCCGGAATTCCGAGTCTTCTAATAGAGTCCAGTGATGGGACCACCCCTGCCCTCACAGGGCCCACCCAGAACCAAGTGGCAGAGCAGGGGGTGTGGACACCACAGTCCTGGGTTCGCGTCTCCGCTCCTCCATTCCCTGACGGTGTGAGCTTTAAACAAGCTGCTTAACCTCTCTGAGTCTCAGCGTATCTGGAAAATGGGGATAAAAGTGGAATCCCCGCTCCCAACACACACACACACACACACACACACACACACACACACACACACACACACACACACACCGACTGTGGGGATTCTCACCTGGCCTTCAGCAGCCACAGGGCTGACAGCTGAGTCACTGTGCCCTCAGCCCAGCCCAGAGTGCAGGGGTCACTGGGGGTCATTTTGGAGGTTTCCCACTACTCCAACATATTCTATCAGTGGGCTGGCTGGCAGGTGGGGGCTTGGTTTTTCTGGAAGGCTCATGCCTGACCCCTGGGGACAGATGCTTCTCCAGCCCAAGGTTGCCCAAGAATGTTGGCCCAGTGTTGCCAGACCTTCATTTTTACAGAAAAGCTGGGAATCTATATTTTTTATGTGAATTCTCTTGATTCCCAACCATCTTCAAGAACATTTTTAAAAACTTTATCAGTTGGTTGGTTTGGTCACCAAGTAGGATCCCTGCAATGGAAGGTCTAATGTTAACCCAGGCAGTTGGGTGGCCTCCGCTGTTGCCACTTGGGTAGAGGCCCAGGCTGGCCGAGCGGGGGCCCATGGTTTCTCAGGGCCCTGGAAAAGGCTAGACCTTCAGCATCTCTCTGGTCACAGGGCAGCAGCTCCTGCGTGAAAAGTACCAGAAGTGGGTGCAGGGCCGCCTCTGGGGCCTTCGGGGGGCCGTGTTCCGGGGCTGGCGGCAGGTGGCCGCTCATCGGAGAGCCACGGCAGCCAGTCCAGAGCAGGTCCTGAAGCAGAAGTGAGTGGGCCTGGGGGTGGAGAGTGAGGGGGTGGGAAGCTGGGAGGGGGCCCCTGCAGCTCCAGGGGCAGGCCAGGCTGGGGGCCTGGGACCCAGGAAATGGGGGCGCGAAGGGACCCCCAGCTTAGAGTCGTAGAGCCATGACCACCAACCTCCCGTTATCTGTGCTGATCAGCAGGTGGGGAACAGCAAGCCCCTAACCCCACCCGGTGCCCTGACAAGTCCAGGACTCCACCTTCTGGCCGGGTCAGCCCTGGGGTTTCAGAGTGTTCACAGTTAAGATGGGGACACGGGAGTTCTCCTGTGGCGCAGCAGGTTAAGGATCTGGCGTTGTCACAGCGGTGGCCTGGGTTGCTCCTGTGGCACAGGTTCAGTCCCTGGCCCGGGAACTTTCACATGCCTTGGGTACGGAAAAAAAAAAAGGACGGGGACATCAACTCCCTGAACAGCCACCATAATGTGTGCTCCGATTCACATGCCATTTGGGTCACAGCCCAGGGGCTCCGTAGACGGTCAGAGCAGAGACCATCCTAAATAGAGAAGCTGTAGTCAAGTGTGTCTACTGTTGCCTGATGCCCCTTTTGAAGCAGAGGGCACGAGTGATGCTTTCTCCCAGGGTTGGTACAGGATAAACTCGCAAGCCTTCACAGGGGCCCCACAGGGACAGCGAGCCAGAGTGGCTGGCGTTTTCTTGGCCCCTCTGGGAGTGAGGGTCCGTGTCCCCCCTCACTGACCTCGTGCCCCAGAGTGGCCCCAGAGGGGCCGTCAGGGTGTGGCTGATCCCTGTTGGAGGGGGCCTGAACCTGCAATGGCTGGGTTTCCACCCACCCTACCCCCGCCACCCCGGGCAGCCCCTGACCCCCTGAGCTCGGGGGCGTGTGTGCCAAGGTCCCTAAATGAAAGCCAGAGCTTTCACCTCTTACATATCAGTCCACACAATTTTTTAATCCTTGTTTTTATGTTTGATCTATACATTTTTAAGGACTGGGCTGTATATGTGAAACTGTATATAACCTGTGAGGATTTGTAGGGAATTTTGGGGTGTAATTTTTTTTGTTTGTGTTTTCCTTTTTTTTTTTTTTTGTCTTTTTGCTATTTCTTGGGCCGCTCCCGCGGCATATGGTGGTTCCCAGGCTAGGGGTCGAATCGGAGCTGTAGCCACCGGCCTACACCAGAGCCACAGCAACGCGGGATCCGAGCCGTGTCTGCAACCTACACCACAGCTCACGGCAATGCCGGATCGTTAACCCACTGAGCAAGGGCGCAACTTCATGGTTCCTAGTTGGATTCATTAACCACTGAGCCACGACAGGACCTCCCTTTTCTTTTTTTAAGGCCGTACCTGCACCATGTGGAAGTTCCCAGGCTAGGGGTTGAATCGGAGCTGCAGCTTCCATCCTACGCCACAGCCATAGCAACACAGGCTGCATCTGTGACCTACACTGCAGCTCACAGCAAGGCTGGATCCTTAACCCACTGAGCAGGGATCGAACCAGCATCCTCATGGATACTAGTCAGGTTCTTAACCCACTGAGCCACAACAGGAACTCCTGGGGTGTGATTTGGAATAAATGTGACTTTTGACTGTGAAGCCAGCTGTGCCCCTCCTCTGCATCTGTTCTGCAGCCACTTCCAGGCCCGGGGTGGATTCGTGAGAGACATAAGGACCCTCCAGGCCACATGTGCAGCCTTCCAAGATGGCCTGAGACAGGCTCCAGGGGCCACATCTGCCATGTGGTGGGAAACCCCAGTGGCCGCAGCCCGGCCTCAGGCACAGCACGTGGCTCGGGCCTCCTTCTCCTGGAGAAGCCACGTGCAGGGACGCCAGATGGACGGGCAGCTGAGGAGGGCCTGGGCACAGCAGGCCTCTCTTGCAAGGTGAGTGGCCCCGGGCCAGTGCTACGAGGCTTGCCTGCAGACAGCGCCCAGGCCCAGGCCCTGTGCTAGACACTGTGGGTGCTTGAGTCCTGCCTACGTGGACTCAGCCGAGCCCATACTGCTAGGAAGCTGAGCGCCAGGTGGGTGCCCATGGCCTGAGGGCAGTCTTGCACTGGGCATCCAGCTCCGGCCTTGGGCTTATTTTTGGCTGCCGTAGGTAGAGGGTGTTTGGTGGCCGGTGCCAGGGCTCAGGGGGCTGGGGGTGACAGGGAGAGGAGATCCTGGTCATCGCAGCTGGTCCTAAGGTCAGATTCCAGCTCTGCACCTTGCAGCTGTACCACTGCCTCTTTGAGCAAGTCTAACTTTGAAGGTAAAAGGAAGATAACAGGCCTGCCTTCAGGGTTGCCGGGGATCAGGATTAGAGATATAACGTGGGCTCAGCTCGGCCCAGAGGCACAGCAGGTGCTCAGTAAACTGGGGGTGGGGGTGGGGAGGATGGGAAGGAAAGAGCAGTTGGTGGGCCTGCTTTATCTCTGTCCCCTAAACAGGATGCCTGTCCCCATCGTGTGAAACCCTGCTGCTCCCCGTGCCCATTTTAACCTGATTTCTGCCGAAGAGGGATGGGGGAGGAGGAGCACAGGCACAGGGCTTTGCCAGGTCCCCACCTGCAGAGCACCGGTGAGGGCAGAGAAGGGCTCCCTGCAGCCCTCTGTGGAGTCCTGGCCCTGCCCTGATGGCCTCCTCCCTGCCCCCCACCCCACCCCGCCCCGCCCCGCCCCGCCAGGGTCCTAGAGGCCTGGGCCCAGGCAGCAGCCCAGGGCCGGGTCCAGAGAGCCGTCATCATCCAGTTCCAGCAGGCTGGGCCCAGGCGTCTCCTGCGAACCCACTGGGCCCAGGGGAGGACAGCGCGGCTCAGAGTGTGGCTGGAACCAAAGGCGGAGGCCCGCACAGCCCAGCCCTGGCCCAGGGCTGCCCTCGGGCACTGGCCCAGGTTGGCCACCAGAGGGCGCCTCCTGGTGCTCACGACCCCTCCAGCCCTGAGAAAGCAGGTGAGGTGGGGCCCTCCTGGGGTGGGAAGCCCCAAATTACCCGAGGGCCAGTGGCCTCAGCATCAGTTTGATTCAGCCCAGGTGGCAAGGGTGGTTGGATGCTTTTCCAGGACCCCAGTGGCCTGTGGACACCCTCCCTACCAGTTCTCAGACACTCACCCTAGTCTGGCAGACAGCCAACTATGGGTCCATCAACAAACATTCACTGAGCACCTACTGAGGACCAGCCCAGTGCCAGTCCACCACAAAGATGTGCCCTGGGCCATGTTCATTAGGGACATGGGCACCTGGACTCTTAAGTCATGGTGCAGCCTAGGATCAAGATAGGTGATTGGAGTCAGTAGAAATTTTTAAGTTTTTTTTTTTTTTTTTTTCTTAATGGAAAATGGAACGTGCTCACTTCAGAAAAATCAGAAAATGTAAAGTAAAAAAAAAACTCTTTAAAAACTTGCTCTAGTTAGTTCTGACACCAGCAAATGGTGACAAGAACTTGGTGGCTTAGCAGGAGGGAAGAGGCCACAATAAGTTCAGGTGCAAGGAGTGACACTGCATGGCAGCCAAGAGACAGGCTGTGTGTCATTCCAAGACACAGCCTGAGTTGCTGGCAGGCCACATAGTGTCCCTC
Source organism: Sus scrofa (assembly GCF_054392235.1). NCBI lineage: Eukaryota > Metazoa > Chordata > Mammalia > Artiodactyla > Suidae > Sus > Sus scrofa. Next base: position 76,406,006 of record NC_139388.1, read on the forward strand.
AAGGTGAGCTGGAATCATCCAGAATCCTGTTTCAGGCTGCCAGGAAGTAGGTGGTAGACTCTAGAAACGTTCTAAGAAAAGAGAAATAAAAATTTTATTGTAGTTGATTTACAGTGTTATGCTATAAAGTGGTTCTTTACTAATAGAATTGAAAGTCACAGCTTTGGTTATTTGCAGAATCCACGTATGCACATTCGGCGGGGCTGTGGCAACTGCAGATTTTGGGGTCTCAGGGTCTTTTATTTCTAGATCTGTGCTTCAAGACAAATTTGTTTTCGGAGCATGTTTATAAACCCTTTCATGCCATTCCTGTCCGCAAAGGCAGGCAGGGATTCGCTTTACCAATGGAGGAACTGAAGCTTGTAGAGACAAAGAAATGCCAGGAATGGTAAATGGTAACCAGAGCGTTGAATTCCAGGCTTCTTCCTACCACGTGCACACACGTGCCCAGGCAGCCTGCACCTGACAGTGGGAGTAGGCTTTATGCCATTTCCCAGTGGCAGAGAGCCCCTTAGGGAGCCAGGCCGGAGCGGGAGGGTGGGGGTGGGGTGCAGCCTCAGGCTCTGGGGTCAGACAGCTCTGGAGAGGTGGGGCCTCAGGCAAGGAATTTAACTGTGTAAAGCATAAGCAGTACCCGCCCCACAGGCGGTGCCTGGCCCAGGCAGGCGCTCCCTGGGTGGTAGCCATCACTGGTCCTCTCATCTGTGGGAGGAGGAGGAGGAGGCAGAGGCCTGTGCTGATGGCTGTCACTACTCTCAGGCACCTTCTGTCTCCTCTGGGAGCCTTGGGGCTCCCAGGAGAACCTGAGATGCACACGCAGAAGGTGGGAGGGCAGGGCAGGAAAGGATGCCTGCAGCTCACCTGGACCCCTGGAGGTCCAAGCCCACTGGTTCAGGTTTTCCTGTCTGGCTGTTCCCTCAGACCCGCAGCTGCAGGCCACAGCCCGCAGGGCCTGGGCTGCCCAGCCCAACCCAGCACCACAGCCCTGGTGGACAGAAGCAGCAGAAAGCACCGTCCTGGGCTCAGAGTAAGGAGATCTTCCCTCCTGGGATAAACAGTCTGAGGTGTGAGCTTGGAATTAGCTTCAGGCTCCTCGTGAACCAGTTTGATATATTCACTCTGTGTTTCCCCGTCAATCTCCTCTTCTGGATTTTTTTTTTTTTTTTTTTGGTCTTTTCAGGGCTGCATCCACAGCATATGGAAGTTCCCAGGCTCCAGGTCTTATCGGATCTGTAGCAGACGGCCTACACTCCAGCCACAGGCAGGAGGGATCTGAGCCGAGTCTATGATCTACACTGAAGCTCGTGGCAATGTCTAATGCTGGATCCCCAACCCACTGAGCAGGGCCAGGGATCGAACCTGTGTCCTAGTCAGGTTTGTTACCGCTGAGCCACAATGGGAACTCCTCCTCTTCTGGAATATTTTACCATTTGGAAAAATTCCAATTTTTCCTGTCTCAGCTGTTACTGCTTTTGGGGCCGCAGGCGGCTTTGGCAGATGTGGTGGAAAGAGGGACACAAGACTTAACTCACTTGATACCACATTTTTTTTTTGGCCTACCCATGGTATGCAGAAGTTCCTGAGTCAGGGATCAAACCTGTGCCACAGCAGTGACAAGAGACTTCTTAACCACTAGGCCACTGGGGAACTCCCCAACACCATTTCTTGTTCACCCTCTTCCTTATGCTCCACTTCCAGGGGCACCAGGCGGAGTTTGCCCTCCTGAATGACAATTTAACCTCTCCCCCCTGGACTCTTTCCAGGAGACAGAGACCCTCCCCTCTGCCCCACCTCCCAGCTCCTGCTGCAGCAGCCCAGAGACCCCAAGGGCAAAGGCGAGGCCAGAAAAACGTGGCTGAGGTAGGAGCAGAGCCTGTGTGCGGAGAGCAAGGGGCAGGGGTGGGGGCCAGACCTGGGCCCATGGTCCTGCCCTTTTTCCTGGCTGTGGAGGTGCCGTGACATCCTTGGCCATCAGGATGCACAGCAGGGCCTCTCCCCCCAGAAGGAAGTACCTGCAGCGCTGGCGCCTTGAGACACTACTTCGGAGGCTCCAGGGCTCCCAGCAGGCCAGGTGCCTGGCAGCCACATGGCAGTGCTGGGTGGACGCTTGGGAGGCAGAGCAGCTGGCATGGACACTGGTGAGTGGGGAGGCCCCTTCCAACCCTCGGGTTGATGTCCCATCTCGCATTCCCAGACCTAAGCTCTAGAAGTGTCTCTCAAAAGTAAAGACCTACCACGCCTGAAACCTTGGGCACAGGCGCAGGAGTCTGCATCACTAACATGCCCTTGTCACATCCCTTCCACTTGGTGCCACAGAGGTGCAGGTGGGAGAGGCAGCAAACGGGCTGGGAATACTGGGGGCAGCAACAGGCCCAGCTCAGGGTCACCGACTGTCCCCATAGCTCAGGCAGTGGCACCTGAGACGGGCCTGGCGATTGTGGCGGCAGCGGGTCCTGCGGCTGCAGGTGGCTCAGCGTTTCCAGCAACGGGAAGACAGCTGGGTTCTTTCCCAGGTACTGGGGGGCAACCCCACCCCCTCGCAGGCCCTTCCAGAACAGTGAGACCTGGACATCTGGAGCTCTGGCCCTCTCTGATGGCTGCCCCCAGAACCCTTCATTTTCAGTTGGAGAAAACACAGCCTGGCTTCCCAAGCCTGTAATTCAGCTGGTGATGATGTCCTCAGCCCGGTCCCACCCTGTTGATGGTTTGGGAACCAGGCTTGGCCTGTGGCACTGCAGCTGCTCACACCAGCCCCTCCTTATCATGCCCTCAGATCACAGCTTCCCAGACCTCAAGTCCCCTCTATTCCGAGCCTGTGCATTTGGCCTGGGGCAGAGGGAAGGGCCTCCTTTTCCCTGGGGACAAAAGGAACTGGGCCCAGGTGTTAGCCCAGTGCCGACAGCACAGGCCCAGGAGGGAGCCAGAGAGCCTGCCCTCCCCCGCCCCATTCCAGGCCTTTGAGAGGTGGCACCAGCGCCTGGCAGCCAGGGGCCTGAGGAGCAGAGCCAGAGGAGCAGCCGGAGGCCTAGGATAAGGCCGGGAGCAGACGAAGCTGCCAGATCCTCTGCCTGTACTGGCCCCGGCGGGGAGCAGGGGGCCCAGCTGCAGCTGTAGCTCAGGCCCAGGGAAAGAAAAACAGACCGGAGCCCCACCCATCTGGGGAGCGCCGCGGGGCACTCAGGCCGAGAGCTCTGAAGGACAATAAAACACCCCTGGTCCCAGTGGCTCCTCTCTGTCTCTCTTGCTGGCCCTGCCCCGGCCAGCCAGGCTGTCCTGGCACTGAAGGGCACACGGCTCTGACCCACTTCCTCTGCCATCAGGCCGCTCTTTGGATGCCCACCCCCTCCTCCCCTGAGCCACTGAAGACGGGCAGGGCCATGCGCAGGGACCGGCCTAGCACCTCTGGGCGGCAGGGCTTGAGGGCTGCTTCCTGGGGAGCAGTGCCAGGCAAATTCCGGGATAGGGTGCCCCGAGGGGAGGGGGCAGCTGGCAGGAGGAGGTCTGGCCTGAAAAATAAGCCAGGAAGTCCACCCTGCTCGAGCAAACCTCACCTGCGCCCTCCATGGCAGCAGGCAGGGCACCCTTCAGCCTTCGCGGCCAGGGGAGAAGGCAAAGGCCACGGCTCCGACTCGCACAGGGATTCAGACACCTCTGACCCTGAAGAGGTGCTTTCTTGAGCCACAGGAACACAGAGACAGCTGTGTGAAAAAGGCGTGTAGAAAAGGAACAGTCCAGCTGAGCTCTCGGCCAAGAGCGGGCAGGGACCGTGATCAGGTTTCAGCCCCAGGTCCGTCCAGGGTTCGTGCCCAACGGGGCGTTGGCAGGCAGTGGTCACTCCTTCAATCGCAAGCGGGGGTGCTCGGCTGCCAACGCCTTGGAGGCGGAAGGGTGCGGTACCTTGACTTTGTCTCCTCCGCAGTGCCAGCAGTCCCACTGTGCCTGCTGCGTGCTTGGTGTCCCCATCCCACAGGCCCCAAGAGCAAGGTCACCGCAGCCCCAGGCCAGCTCCCAGGGGCTCTGTCAGCAACACCCCTTCTCAGGGAGGACGGCATTCTGCCCACAGGGGTCCTTTGTGGGGGTCGGGGGGCTGCTCCCCACCAAGAGCCCAGACTCGGCTGAGCGGGGAACACCAGGCTCCCATGTGGGGCGGACTCAGGTCCAGCCAGAGCCGGAAGCCCCCCAGTCCAGCTGCCAGCATCATGGGGGGAGGCCAGGGCTGGGAAGAAGCGAAGAACAGGAGTCCCCAGAAGAGCCGGGACGGGGAGGCGGAAGGTGGGACACGGTAGCCTCACGCGAAGGGTCTCAGGGCGCAGGGTCACTGGCCTCGGGCTCCTTCTCGTTGTGGGGGGGCCTGTTGAGAAGCTCAAATGTGTCCTCCACCACCTGCCAGAGGCAGTTGTCCAGCGGAAACTCGTTGTCCACCAGGTTGACCAGGAAGTAGTTGTCGTGGATGTACTGGATGAGCATGCGGGACGGGGACTCCTCCTCGTACAGTTTGCCCCACTGCTCGATCCACAGCGCGAAGGCCTCGTCCTGCATGTGCGCCACCCAGGCACGCAGACAGGCACACGCAGAGACGCACAGAGACAGAGGCTGGGTGAACAGGGTTGCCCCCGGGCCAGGGCTCCATGCCCAGCACCCCGAGGGCCTCTGCTGCTGCCCAGCAGGATGTTCCCCAGAGCAGAACGGGGCCCCCCAGCCAATGCCACCCCCGGTCCCCAGCCCAGAAGGAACCACCATGAGTCAGAGTCAGGGTGCTGTTCAGCCCTGGTCCCACACTTGGGACCCAGCCCCACGGCCCACCCAAGGCCCCAGAGGGGGGCAGGGCAGGCCTACCCCCGGCCCCCTTACCTTCCAGAACATGAAGCTGACCGGGTCCACCACCGTGGGCTGGATGATCTCCCGTCCAGGGAAGATGCCCCAAGTGACGGCATTGGGCTGCAGCTCGGGCGCGTTGGTGATGTTTTCACCCTGGGCGGCGGTGAGGGGGTGGTTGGGGCGGCTTGGGGTGCAGGCAGCTGTGGTGCTCTCACCGGGAGTGCACGCAGCCCCACCCCACCCCGGCTCTGCAGCTCTGTGCCACTCTCCCTGTGGCCCCAAACCCAGAGGTCATCCTGGGCTCTTCCTCCGCCCTATGCTCCAATCAGCTCCACATCCGGGGGCTCTGCTGGCTTCCTCTTGTGTCCAGCCTCGTGTCTCGCCTGGCCAGGCCTCGATGCTCCTCCACCAGGCCTGCCCTGACCCTGCGCTGCTCACAGTGTCCACTGGGACCTGTCCCAACAAAACCTGGAGCCCGCCTCCCTCTTGCCCATGGGGGAAGACCCAGATTCGAGGCAGCACGGGGAGACCCCTGGACCTGGCCCCACTCACACCTGGGCCTCACTCTGACCCCATTTGGCAGCAATGCCTTTGCATGCTCTCCGCTTTCCCCAGAATGCCCTTCTCCTCCTTGTCCTTAAAGACGCAGGCCATGGAGTTCCCATTGTGGAACAGTGGAAACGAACCCGACTAGGAACCATGAGGTTGCGGGCTCAATCCCTGGCCTCACTCAGTGGGTTAATGACCTGGCGTTGCTGTGAGCTGTGGTGTAGGTTGCAGACACAGCTCGGATCCTGCGTTGCTGTAGCTGTGGTGTAGGCTGGCAGCTGTACCTCCGATTGGACCCATGGCCTGGGAATCTCCATATGCCGCAGGAGTGGCCCTAAAAAGCAAAAAAAAAAAAAAAAACATTCCGGCCACACAGGGCCCCTCCAAATGCTTCCTCTGACCTGGCTAATTAGACATCCCACCCCTGGGGCCCCGGCCTTTCACACGGAACTTTACTGTTAGAAAGTACACTGCTGGGAGTTTCTGTTGTGGTACAGTGGTAATGAACCCAACTGGTGTCCATGAGGTTGTGAGTTCGAACCCTGGCCTCGCTCAGTGGGTTAAGGATCTGGTGCAGCTGTGAGCTGTGGTCTAGGTCGCAGATGCAGCTCAGATCCTGCATGGCTGTGGTTGTGGCCAGCAGCTGTAGCTCCAATTCCACCCCAGCCTGGGAACTTTCAAAGGCTGCAAGTGCAGCCCTAAAAAGCAAAAAAAAAAAAAAAAGAGAAGGAAAAAAAAAGCGCACTGCTTACACCTGCTCATGATTATCCACGAATGGCCTCTCGTGCCAGGCTGGGAGCTCTCAGAGGGCAGGGGCCTGGCTCTGTCTGCGTGTCTGTCTGGCACAATGCCTGGATTGGCGGGGCGCTCCGTGATTGCCAGATGGTGGCATAAATGTGGCGCCCTCGGACCCGGTGACCCAGGCTGGCCCCTACCTTCACATCCACGATGTGATAATTCACTCGGAGCTCATACTTCTTCAGCACCTGCAAGAGCGCCTCCACCGTCTCCCGGGCAGTGAAGAACTCCAGGTAGGCCTGCGGGAGGGAGATGGGCGCCTGTCATGGAACCCACCCTTTGCTGGACGCATCCTCTGGATGCTGCTGAGCATCCTGTGTGCTCCCACACCAGACATCTGCTCTCCTGACTGTCCCGGGAGGCACCCATGAGGACACATGTGGCAGGACACATAAGGTGTTGGGCGAGTTCCCTGGTGGTGTAGTGGCTAATGAACCGCTGTTGTCACTGCTATGCTGTGACATGGGTTGGATCCCTGGCCTGGGACCTTCCACAGGCCACGGATGTGGCCAAAAAAAAGGCATTGGGAACAGCGGTGGCCACTAGCTGGAGCTGGCAAATAACTCAGCAAAGGGGAAGGAAGCCGGTCTGGACGGGTCCAAGGGATGCCTGCCACCCTCCGTCCAGTTGGGGAGGCTCCGTGGAGAAGTCTTTTCTGAAGCTGCACAGGGCACCCAGGTTGGCAAATATGGCGAGACAGACACATCCCACCTGCCCATCTCCATCAGGGATTAAGCCGGGTTCATTTAAATCCATCTGCTACAACCCTCATACAACCGCAGGGAGGGCGCTGTCAGCCCCACTTTACAAATGAGGAAACAGAGTTCAGGGAGGTTGAGCGACTTGCCTGCACTGATGGTAAACAGCAGAGCTGGAACAAAAACCCACATCCTTCTAACCCTAGGGCCCTGGCGCTTTAGAAGGTAAAGTTAACTGCAGCCGCCCTGGGTGAAAAGCGTCCACAAGGAACAGTGACAAGAGCTCCCAGTTAGGGGATGCGCCCCAGGTGCAGAGTGCTTTGCAGGCTTTGTCAAGTTTCATCCCAGGACACGTCCCCATTTACAGAAGAGAATGCTGAGGCTCAGCGTGGTCATAGGCTCAGCCCACCCAGGTCTGCGTGACTCTGAGCCCGAGCTCCTGTCCACCCCGATCCCCTGCCACTCAGAACAGAAAGCCCCAGAGACGAAGAGCCTGCAGTCCCCATCCCGGGGGCGCCCGTGAGTGCCAGTCAAGAAGGGCCACACCTTCTGGAAAACGTAGCCCCCGCTGGGGCCCCAGCCCACGACAGGGTCGGAGGACGGCTTCCCGTTGATGTTGGGCTGGGAGTTGATGGTGAGGATGCCCCGCCGGTTCACCCGCAGCAGCTCCTCCTTCATCAGGCTGGTCTCGGCCGCCAGGGGCTCGTCATTCCAGGGCAGGCAGGTCACCTGAGGAGGGGGAGCGGGGCTGGGGGTCATGGCCCCATCTGGCACCCTGGGCCCCTCCCTGTCCCCGTCAGAGACCCAGCTTGGCTCTGCCCCCATGAGCCCCTTCCAGACACCCCACATGGGGACTCCCCAGCTCACTTTCTCCCTCTGCCGAGATGCCGAGCCTCAGGCTGGGGCCATCACAGCCCTGAGGTCCGGCCCACGGGGCGAGGGGAGGGGACCAGGGAGCCGCCCCAGCAGCACTCACTTTATAGCCATTCTGGTTCGGCTCCCCCGAGAGGTAGTGGGCAAAGACTTCAAAGACGCTCTCTTCGCTGGTCAGCTCCTGCCCCCACATCTTCAGCAGCTCTTCCTTCGGGGACTTGCTCTTCAGGTAGAAGAGGTAGTAGTCCTTCAGCTCCCCAAAGGCGGGAGAGGAGGAGTTGCCCCTGGCAGAGCAGGTGCCAAGGTCAAGGCACACCCTTGACCTTGACCTCCAGACAAGACCGTGACAGCATCCACCCGCCCCGGGGTCGGGGAGGGGGGCATCCCTGTGAATCCTGCTCCAGAGGGTGCAACCATGATCTGTGTCCCCCACCCACCCCCGCCAGGAAACAGTTCATCCAAAGGGACTCACCAGCGGCCGTTGGGGAATTCATCCCACTCCTGGGTGCGGTAAATGTAACTCTTGGGTCTGGAGGCCCAGAAGATGGGACGGACATCTTCCTCCCGACGCTTGGGGTGGGCGCTGACAGCCCAGGGCAGGGGGCGCCTGGGTGAGAACCAAGACAAAAAGCCTCAAGGAATTGCCCTTGGGAGCAGTGGGGAGGGGGCACCACCGAGCCTGGGTTCTTCCATTCAACTCAGATACATCAAGCTGGATGTGGTGTTCCTGCTGACACCGGAGCCCCAAGGGTGCCATCAGCCAGGGTGGCTGGCGCTGCTAGGGCGAGCTGCTCGTTCTGCGACCTCTCCCTGACTTTTCTGCCCGCCTGACTCTCCTCTGTGGCTCCTGGGCCTGAATTTGGGGCCCCTGGCCTCACCTGGGGTCCTCGATCCACAGGCCCAGACGCTTCAGCACCTCTGTGGTGGCCACCTCGCGGTTGAGGGTATAGAAGTGGAGGCCCGGCACCAGGCCACTGGCCAGAAGCTCCTGGCACAAGCTCACAGCCTGCTCGATGCCATAGTTGCGGATGGCGGCGTCATTGTCTTTGATGGGCTCGATCACGTCCTTGATCTGCTGCGGCACCTCCAGCTTGGACAGCTTCACGAGCTGCCGGAGGGAGTGGTAGCCCTGCCCGGGACACGAGGGGGCAGTGGGCGCCATCTCCCAGCCCATCTCTCACCCCAAACACTCATCCCCCACCGGGTCTCCTGGCCCCCGTAGTGTGACACACCGTGACCCAGGAAAGTCAGGCCACATCGTGCGAGGACCCGCCTGGTCCTGCTTTTAAACTCTGCAGAGGACAGACCTACAGCATTCCTGCCGTTGGTCTGAACCAGCCCTTCGGCCCCTACACGTATTTATCGATAACATGTGGTCACCTGAGCCAGTGGCTCCCCATCCTCACTGATGAGCGGATCACTATGTTAAGAACTAACGTACAGGAGTTCCCGTCGTGGCGCAGTGGTTAACGAATCCGACTAGGAACCATGAGGTTGCGGGGTCGATCCCTGCCCTTGCTCAGTGGGTTAACGATCCAGCGTTGCCGTGAGCTGTGGTGTAGATTGCAGACGTGGCTCGGATCCTGCGTTGCTGTGGCTCTGGCGTAGGCCGGGGGCTACAGCTCCAATTGGACCCCTAGCCTGGGAACCTCCATATGCCGCGGGAGCGGCCCAAGAAATACAAAAAGACAAAAAAAAAAAAAAAAAAAAAAAAAAAGAACTAACGTACAAATTCCCAGGCTTCACCCTGAGAAACTACTAACTCAGAACCCCTAGGCAGAGGATCTGGGAATCTATCTTTCAAAAAGGCTTATGAAATGATTCTGGAGACAGCCAAGTTTGGGAAATACCGATTTTAGCAACATTTATGAGCGTTATAATCCCTTTTAGTGACTCTGACCCGTAAGCCCCACCAACAGGTACTGTCGCTATCTGGGGGGACATCAGAGTTGATCAACGGGGTGGAAAGACAACACTTTGCCAGGACTGCGCGTCTGTCTGACGAAAATCTAATGGGCATCCAAGAACTCTGGCCTGTGCCGGGACAAGGGGCCGGAGGGAGTCCACTAGCCCTCCCGGGACCCTCACCTGGATGGGGAAGATGCCCGGGAGGATGGGGCAGGTGATGCCCATCTCGGAGCAAGCCTTCAAGAAGCGGAAGAACGTATCAGCCTCGAAGAAAAGCTGGGTGATGATGAAGTCGGCTCCTGCCGCCACCTTCTCCTTCAGGTGTTTCAGGTCGGCCTCGAAGCTCTCTGCGTCGGGGTGGCCTTTGGGGTAACCTGCCAAGAGGGAAGACAGTAGCGAGAGGCTTGGCTCCGCCTGCCTAAGGTGGGTGATGGAGAAACGAGAGAGCGAGGAATGGAGAGCTCCAGACTCGTCCCTTCCAAGCCCTGAGCAGGGACGGGCTGAAGTGACGGCTGGGCTCGTCTGACGGCCCCCTCGACCTGCAGGTGACCCTTGGAGGGAACCGGCTTAGAGCCACCCCAACCCCGAGAGTGGGGGCGGGGTGTCCCCAATCCCCACTCTGCCCTGCCTCACAGCCCCTGCCATCAGCCAGGCCAATGCGGCCTGCATTTTGTGGCCTCGGAAAAGAGAAAATGCTACATTTAGGCTGGCTGGGCAGCCCTGGGGGAACGGGCTTGGCTCTAGGTACTGGATTAAAACAGTGCCTTTAATTTCACATAAAAATTACTCATCACAGTAAATCAACTATACTTCAATACAACTTTAAAAAATGAAAAAGAAAAAAAAAAAAAAACCTCTAAAAACCCTAAATAAATAAACAAATAAAATCACTCGGGTCCAGGTCAGTGCCAAGTCGGAAAGCGTGTTACCCAAGGAGACGTGAGGAGGGTGGAGACGGCCCGCTTGAAGAGAATAGCAGAGGGGGTTCCCGTCACGGCACAGCAGAAGCGAATCCGACTAGTATCCATGAGGTTGCAGGTTCGATCCCTGGCCTCACTCAGTGGGTTAAGGATCTGGCATTGCTGTGAGCTGTGGTGTAGGCCAGCAGCTGCAGCTCTGATTTGACCCCAAGCCTGGGAACTTCCACAGGCCATGGATGCGGCCCTAAAAACACACACAGACATACACACAAAGAACGGAGAGAATACGGCTCTCTTTTTTTTTTTGGCGTGACCACGGCATGCAGAAGTTCAAATCACCATAGTAGTGACTTGAGCCACAGCAGTGACAATGCCGGATCCTTAACCCACTGAGCCTCCCAGGAACTCTAGGAACTGTTTTTAATTTCCCAGGTCTGTCACTGGGAAAATGGAGTCACTTTAGTCGCATTTTCTATTAGTCGGAGTCTGTGTTGCTCCAGGTGGCGGAACCAGGGTCAGTGTCAGAGGGCTGCTGACAGTGGAAAGAGCAGCCCCACTAAGTAACAGACTCCTGGGGTGTGAAAGCACTGGGGCAGGGGGACAACCAGCTGTCCCCTGGGTCCTCATCAGCTCCAGGAACTGGGTCACTGATTCCCTAAGGACAGAACTTAGCAGTGGCCCTGCCTGCACAGAAGACTGAGGGCACAGAGTGCTGGCTTCTTCAGCTGAGTCCAGGGCAGGACCCCAAGTCAGGAAGGGGCAGACCCGCACCCACACTGTTGGGCAGCCAAGCTGCTTTGCGGTGATTAGACAGTTTCGTGCTTAAGAAACCCTGAGTCATCAAAAATGGATATAAAAACTACTGTTTCAAGGATAAGGGGGTGGGGAGTTTAAACACCAGAATTTTATACTTTCAGTAACAAGGCTATTTTTCCAGCAGGAATTTTAGAAATAAGTGTTAGTAGCCAAAACACTATAAAACCTCAACAGCACCCAACCAATCCAGCAGCTGCTGACACCCAGATCTCACTCAGCTTTACTGCGTGCTTGTCCAAGCACAGCCAGCTGGGGTGCCGGCTCCTCCACCATTTCCCTTCTCCACCACTTTCCCAGAAGCAAAGCTCCAAACCGCTTGGCAACCGAGTGCTCATGGCTCTGTGGTTTCCACTCTTGAGCACCCAAAGCCCACTGCCCATGGGCACCCTCCGCAATCAACTGACTGTCTTGTCGAGAGCAACGACACTGAATTCCTACTCCTCTGGGCCTCCCACACCCATCCACGTCAACACCCTCTTCTCAATGCTGGGAAGAGTACGGGGCCTGGGGACTAGCCCAAATCCCGTAACAAGTGATTTCCTTGCAGCCCTTTGGTTTTGTTTGTTTTGCTTTTTAGGGCTGCACCTGCAACATATGATAGTTCCCAGGCTAGGGGTTGAATCGGAGCTGCAGCTGCCGGCCTACACCACAGCCACAGCAACCCGGGATCTGAGCCGCGACTTCGACCTACACCACAGCCCATGGCAATGCCGGATCCTTAACCCACTGAGCGAGGCCAGGGTTCGAACCTGCATCCTCATGGATCCCACTCACGTTCATAACCCACTGAGCCACAACGGGAACTCCCAAATGCAGATCACTCTGATTTGGTACTCCACAATGCAGTCATGTATGTTTTCATAAGGAACAGTATGATTTTCTCCAAACTACCTGCAAAAAATGTTTGTGGCAAGATGATGTGTCAGACTGATCCCCGGATCTCTTGTGTCCCTGGCACATGCTGCCCCATTACACCCAAGCCCCTGGTTGGGAAGCTGAAGGCCCAGACCCCCTGAGCCAGGGCAGGAGGGAAAGCCACACCATCTGGTTCCAGCAGGTGAACCTTGTCTCCAGGCTGTGGCTGAAGGAACTAGAGCTGAGCCGATCTAAGCCTCTCTCCTGAGGATTTGGAATTGACAGAGGTCTGTCAATCAGTCCGGGCGACAGTGAGGAGCCAGTGGCAGGTCAGGGGTTTACCATACACACCGGGGACAGGAAGAGGGCACCTGTCAGGTGTACTGAATGAGGCGTGGAGCAGCGGGAGGCAGACGCGGGGCCCTGCGGCTCCAGAGGGGATGAGGGAGGGCCTCGACTCTGTCTGCCTCCTGGTTCCAGGGCTTAGTGAGGTCCAATGCCATTTCCTGACCTTGTCCTGAGATTCCTGCCCCCAGAATCTTGATCCATATACCCCTTTTGTGCTTTAAAAGTAGGGCTGGGAAACAGATGAAGATCAAGAAAAGGCAGAGGAACCAAAACTTAAGGGGCGGGGGCGAGCCAGGGAGGGGAGTGGAGGACAGAACAAGAGGACAGATGTCACCGCGGCACCTCCCTCACCTGAACTGAGTACCTTTCACCCTGCCCCTCTCCGGCCCCACCTGCTGGGACGCCCCGGCCACTCACCTGCCACACAGACGTCGAAGTAGTCACCAAACTCGCTGCGGATGTGCTTCACCAAGTCTGCAGCGTAGCTGAAGCCTCCTTCCTCTGCTTCCCACTGGTCACCTACAGGGTCTGCAGGGTTGGAGGTCTCGGTGCTGGGTCTCACTCGCCCTCCAGGCAGCCTCTCTGGTCCTTCTCCCCACCCACACCCAGGACCATGAGCGCTTCGAAGGCAGAGCCTTCCTGTGACTTTAAGTTGGTGCCTCTGCCTTCTCACTGAGGATCTGGTAAACTGGGAGGAAGATGGCAGCCAGCCTATCAATCGCGGAGTCCTTGCTCTGCGCTGCGGGCTGCAGTGGCCGACAGGGAGCAGCTGCTGCTCTCCATCCAGTCTGGAGCACCAGAGACCCGGTCCCTACTCAGACCTGCCTGCGTCCAGGCCCCCTCACCCAACTCTGCAGCTCCCTCTCCCTGCCCTTAGAATCCTTGTCTGCAAGGGGGTATCTCCCTCCGGTCAAGGGGGGAGTGGTCTTTGGGGCGGGGAGCCTGAGACCACAGGTTCCCACCAACGGGCTCCCATGTCCCAACGTTTATGTGGCCCACTGACAGCAGGGGCCAGAGGCATCGCCGGCTCTTCTCAGTCCTGGGACACAAGCCAAAACTGAGCTCTCTGATTGGGCCAAAACCGGCTGCAGCCAGCGATCTGATCAATGAAGCTGCGTAGAGTCAGGACAGAGAGTTATCAGACGCCAGCCCAGTGCAGACTCAATGCCTAGAGTGAGGTCAAGAGGTCAGGAGGTGGCTCCATCTGTGCCGCCCACGGTCCTCCCGACCATGATGCCCATGGATGCTACCGGCAGGGATGGGAGCCTGCGTGGACTCAGTGTGGGACACGGAGAAAAGCAAAGGGCCGTTTCAGGGACAGAGGAGGTCTTCGGGAAAGCAGAACCCCAGAGGGCCGCGGGTGGGCTCCGCACCTCCCCTCAGCGCCAAGATGTTTTTCAGGCCCAGCCGCTTGGCCTTGTGCAGGTAGCCCGTGACCTCCTCCCGGCTCTGATGGCAGCAGGTCATGTGCAGTATGGTCTCCAGGCCGCAGTAGTTCACGGCCGTGCTGGCGATCACCATGGACGAGGTCTCCTTGTCCGAGCCAGGGTCCCCTGCTGGGTGCCAGGTCACATCTATGAAGAGAGGGCCGCCTGCCCCCATCCGGTCAAACCTGCGGGGAGTTTCTTTCTGAACAGGGGCTCCTGGGGGCGCACCACCCTTCACCCCCTTCCCGTGGGCTCTGGGAGTTAGAGAAGCATCCGGTGTTGGTTGGAATCCGACTGACCTGCATCCACAATAATAAATAATAGAAATAATAAATAAAAATCAATCAATCTGGCTTTGGTGCTTATAAGCTGTGTGACCTTGGGAGAATTACTTAATCTCTCTGAGCCTCAGTGTCCTCATTTCTGCAAAGTGGCAGCAGCCAGTGAGTGCCACATTCATAAAGACACTCTGAGGATATGGTGCTAGCTGGCTCTACAGCTCTTGCAGTGCTGGGTACGCAATGAACGTGCAACCAGGGTGCTATGACTCTGGTGACTTACTGTGGACGTGATATATGAGAACAGCGAGGCCACTCTGTGCACAAGCAGCACTTTGGACTTTTCTAAGTGCTTGCATGTTTATTACCTCGGGCGAGTTAAGACATTTTGATGGTCAGGTGTTGGGGAAATCCTCAGAGGGGCAAGTGAGGCCTCGTTCTGGGGACAGAGAAGGTCCACAGACACAAGTTTCTTTCATGCTGCCCCCTAGTCCCGGTGCAGGGGCCAAGAGTCCTGCAGGCCACATTTCCAGACCTGGAATCAAGAGCTACGACAAGCCAAGCCGACTGGATTACATTAGCACTTCGAGAATCGCATGAGAAGCACAAGTGGTTAAAAGCATGAACCTTAAAAAAGGAACTGCGATTCGTGAAGTGCTAACGTAATCCAGTCGGGCGTTTTTCGATTTCACGGGAATAATCCAAATTCCTAACTGGCTGCAAATGCTCTCCAAGTCCCCAGTTTGTAACTTCCTACAATCTACTCAGGATCTGGCCCCAAGTTCCGCTAAAGAATGCAGTCAGGGAGAGTCAACATTTTTTTAACCCATTGAAGAGCGGGTCTAAACATTCCAGGTGCTTGGAGGGACTTTCACAAACAACAGAAGCTGCGTATATCGAAGGATCTACCCTGGCTTGGCTTTTTTTCCACCTCTTTTTTCTGCCGGGTCAAAGTGCAGCCCTGCCTCAGGGCTGACAGCTCACATTCCCCCCAACCCACGCCTCCATCCCCAGCTCCTTATCTTACATCCACTCACCTAGAGATGAGATTGACGGCGCCCTGAGCAGTTCGAGGAGGGAAGAATTCTAGGGAGAACCACTTGTCACCTGACTCCATCCTCCGCTTCATCTTCTCCCTGAGCCTCTCGTGACGCTCGGGGTCCAGCCCCGGTGTAGAGCACCTTGAGCTCTCCTTGGAGCTCTCGCTGCCACTGCTGCTGCCCTCACAGCGGGGGCCGGGGCCGCCGTTCCCTCTGGGTTCGTTCACCATGGCTGAGCTCCTGCTGCATGGGGTGAGGGCGGGGGTGTGAGACGGCAGGCGGGCAGCCGAGCCCCAGAGTAGCAGGGTCAAGTGAGAGGCGCTGCATTTCCACGCAGGAAGAAGGCCGGAAAGGGTATGGGTGACAACGGCCCCACCCAGTGGCTCCACGAGCCACCGTCAAGGTTGTCTGCGCAGCCTCGCTCCAAGCTTTGCCCTCCGCGGCTCCCCGACTCCATATAGGGCTGCCCCCACCCAGCACAGACACACACTCCTTCAGCCCCTGGATCCTCCGTGACCGCTACCTGATGGCGGGTGGCACAGAGGACCTCGAGATGCCAGCCTCCAAGGCCCGCACTCCTAGAGAGGGGCAGCACTGCCCAGCTGGGAGGCCCTTGGCTTTTGGACGGTCCATTTCTGCTAGTTTAGACTCAGACCCCAGACCTCTGGGGAAGAATCCGAGGAAACTTCCCCAGCGGGTGTGTCCGACTGGGCGGAGCTGTGACAAAGGAAAAGCTCAGAGCTGTAGCTGGGCCAAGCCGTGCAAGGGGGCGGGGGCAGGGCTTCCAGGCCAGCGGGAGAGCTGAGGCTCTAGTGGTCGAAGGCGGATGGAAGGAGGGGGATGTAGGGCTGGAGGCAGCCGGGTTTGGGCGGAGATGGGGCTACAGACAGATGTGCACTGGATCACTCCAGAGAAGGAATGGCTCAGCCACGGAAACGCCTCCTGCTAGTGCGTTTCTATGTACACAGGATGGAAGGGGTGGGGGTTTGACAAAGCAGCCAGATTTCTCCTGAGTGTGTGCTTCTCCAAAAAGACCATGGATTAGACTTGACATTGGCTGGGTTCCAAAAGTAGCCAGACCCAAGTTCAGTCAGAGCATGGATTTACATCCAACTCAGAACAAAGGCTGTCCAGTCTGTGCCTGCCTTCCAGGCTGTTCTTATACACACCACTGAAGTCAAAGTAATTAGAGTGACGACAGAGCCACCAGAGTCGAAGCCCTGAACCATGGCAACCACAGGCAGGCCGACAGAGGGCACAGTGCCACTGGGCAGTTTGGTGGGGAAAATAAAGACAGAAACTTTCTAAGGAAACGCTACTCTTGTACAGGAAGGTGCAAGCACATAGCAGTGAAAACCCAGGGGATGGGGACATGGAGCACTAGAGGGACAACCAGGCCAGGTTCATGCCTTTCAGGAAATGTCCACTGCTAAGCCAGTGTTCTTAACCATTTTGGGGTCCTAGACTCTTGAGAAACAGGTAAGATCAATTGCTCCTCTCCCCTAAAACACACAACAAGTGCACATAACACACACTGGTCCCTCCAAAGTCAAGGAGTTGAGGGAGTTCCCACTGCAGCAAGTAGGTTAAGGACCTGGTGTTGTCACAGCTGGGGTGTATGTAGGTCACAGCTGCAACTCAGATTTGATGCCTGGCCCAGTGTGCCACAGGCTCCACAAAAAAAAAAAAAAAAAAAAAAAAAAGTCAAAGAGTTGAGCCCAGACCACGCTTTCCATCCCTAGGGAAGCCCATTTTGATTCTGACCTAAAACTCCAGTTTCTCCGTGGGGATTAATGTCAAGAATGAGAAAGGAGAGAGCCTCAAGATCAGCCTAGGCTGGTCTTTCTCTGGAATTCAAGAGAGTGCCTCATTAATTGCTGGAACAAACCAAGAGAGGGGAAGGAGGCTGAACCACAGACAAATCAGAGCCATGGACAAACTATCTATCTGCTCTTTGTTCAATAAGGACTTACCTCATTCCTAGCATGTGCCAGGCACTAGCCTTCTTTCAACGTTTTTTGTGTGCTACCACCTACCCATTTCAAGCTAGGGTCCCATCGCACCCAGGGCTGTAATTGTGGGCTCACAGGTTTGCCTGCGCTCCCTCTTCTCAGTTCTCTGAGACCAGGGCAGGGTATTCTGTCCATGGTATCTCAGTGCCTGGCATATGGCACTAACAGCCAGCACTCCTGAGCACCGACCCACCAGGCACTGTCACTCTGTTCTCAGAATAATCCTTTACCATCTGCTGAGCACTTACTTAATCAGTGCCGAGCAAGGGGCAGTGGGGAAATACGGAGGCCACCACTCCCAGAAAGGTCGGGTGGGCACCCGTGCGCAGCCCGATGCAGTGGACGCCGGAAACAGGGCCAGCGGACCACCGCCCTTCTCCAGGCGCTCGGCGGGGAACCGGCGAAGAGTCTTTGGCGCCCGGGTGGCTCGGGGGCAGTGGATCAATTCACCGGGTCACCGGCTCATGGTCGGGGTGAAGAAATGAAGGCCCAGGCGCAGTCCGGCACGGGGACACCCCGACTCAGGGCCGCCTCCGACTAGGCCGGGAAGGAAAGTGAGTCTTCGCTTCGCTGCTGGGGGTCGTGCAGGAGGCAGCCATTGAGGATTACATTACTCTCTCGGAGGACGAGCGAGGAGGGGGCGGGCCGGCCGCTATCGCTCTCTGCCCACAGGCAAGAGCCCGCCCCCGGGTGGGTGGTCCCCAACTCCTTGGTCTCCCTCCCTGGCAACCCCGCGACTCGCTGTCACTCACCCTCTGGTCGCGGATGACTCGGAAAGCGTGCCCGCCGCAGCTGCGTGGACGCTGCGGGGCCCGCCGGAGGAGGGGGCGGGGCACGAGTGGGGGGCGCGGCGCAGGTGTCAGGTTGCTAAGGGAGGTGCGAGCAGAGGGCGGAAACCACCGACCCAGGCGCCCGGAAGCCCCGCCCCCAGCATGGCCGCGCCCAGAAGTCTCTTTGGAAGCCGTCCCTCCGCCGTCATGTGACGCGAGCCCTCGCCCCACCCGTTTGCAGCCACTCCCAGTCTCCGTCCCCAAGCACGAGAGGGCCACGTGACACTCCCGGAGCCAGTCACGTGAGGCGCGGATCCTGGGCGGGAGGGGGTTGCCAGAGGGGTCCAGGGTGGCAGTAAAGGAGGAAGATGGCGGGGTGCAGGGGGTCCCTGTGCTGCTGCTGCAGGTGGTGCTGCTGTTGTGGTGAGCGTGAGACCCGCACTCCCGAGGAGCTGGTGAGGAGCTGGCGGAGCGGGGCTGGGCAGGGGGCGGTTGCTAAGGGACCGGGGAGAGGCGTTGCCGGGGGTGGGGCCGGGCCGAACATGGACCGCAGGTGGCAGCGGGTGGGGCGTGGGGACAACAGCCTGGGCTCTGGAAGCATCTGCCGGGCTTCACGCGTACAAATCTGGGCTTTTGTGTGTGTGTGTGTGTGTGTGTGTGTGTGTGTGTGTGTGTGAGTGATCATAACCCTTGCCTGGAATCTGAGGGAGAATCCAGGCCTGCTCCAGTGCATCCCGTCCTCATATGCTTTTATTTCCATCTGAAAGGAGTTTTGAATGAAACAAGCGTTTTCAGAAGGAGCTCCTCCACTGGAGTTTGTGCAGATCATGCAGCTGAGATTCTCCAGCCCTTTCTCTATTTCCTCACCTTTTCTGGGTCACTGATATTCCAGCTTCCATCTGCAAAGCACTCTGGGAAAACTTGAGTTATGTCCCCAGAGTTGACAAGTCCCTCCTGGTTTCAGACTTGGCATGCTGTCAGGTGGAACCTGAATATTTTCCACCTTAAGCTGGCAAGGGACATCTTTGAAGTGTCCTGAAGACGAGTGATTATTTGGAGAATGTTCTGTAGGGATGAAGAGCTCAGTTGGATGAGGGTAGATCCCCACCCATGGGTAGAACCCCACCCGCTCCACCCCCATCCCAAAAGGTTGTTTTTCCGTCTAGTTCCCATTTGAAAATGACTTCAGATGACTTAGAAACTAGCAGTTGATTTCAGTACATATTTCTGCCTCATTCCAATTTTTTTTTTTTTTTTTTTGCCTCATTCCTCTTTAAAAACCATTAAGGAGTTCCCATCATGGCTCAGTGGTTAACGAACCTGACTAGTGTCCATGAGGACATGGGTTCGATCCCTGGTCTCACTCAGTGGGTTAAGGATCCTGCCTTGCTGTGGCTGTGATGTAGGCCGGCAGCTACAGCTCCGATTCTGCCCCTAGCCTGGGAACCTCCATATGCCTCAGGTGTGGCCCTGAAGAGACAAAAAGACAAAAAAAAAAAAAAATTAAGAGGGTCTTCCTTCTGTGGATCTGTTCTTCTAGACCATCCTTGGAGAAACACAGGAAGAGGAGGATGAGATCCTTCCAAGGAAAGACTATGAGGTAAGATTCTTAGATGCTGTCTTGGGTACCAAAAGTAGTGAGTGACCTGCTCACTTCAGACCCAAGCATTAGGATTCCAACCAGAGATGCTCTTTGACCTTTTCTCCCAGGAGATGAGTAGGTAAGAGGTAACTTCTTTGTGGAAAGGAGACTGTTTAAAAAGCCCTTTTCTCACCTCAACCCCAAGCAGGGTCTGAGTGTGTCTCCATGTTTTCGTGGATCTGTGGTACCTTAATCTGGGTAGAGTATGTGTTTGCTATTAGATGTTTTCTTTTACAACCTGCAGAGACCCAGAGTCAAAGCCACTGAGTGTGTGCTCCTAACACGTGAGGACAAGAAGACTTTGCTTCTCTTCTGAGTGAACTGAGTTTTCAGATGATTGTTTCCTGTCTAAGCAGCTTCTCTCAGAAATGTTAATTCTTGAGTGTAGTTCTCCATTTCAGGCATGGAATTCAGAGAGGAGGGGAGTGTGTGTGTGAGTGGGTGTCTGTGTAGTAAGGCCAGGCCAGTCCTGCGGAATGCTTTTCTATTATTTAACCAGTTCACGATGACATTTCTATGACTTTTGCAATGACAAACACAAGCCACAGTTGTGATAGAGGATTTGTAAATGATTTACAAAAAGAGGCTAGAGAAAAACCCACAACCCTGATCATTGAAAGATGATTATTCACTAACAAAACATCCTTTTCCATGTTTTTTTTTTTTAAGTAGCAAAGTAAGATTCTACTAAATACTCTATTTTAACATATTTTCTCCCTCCACTGGGTGACAGTTTTTATATCAGTAGCTGCTTTTCTATAATATCTTTTCAAATAGGGGAATGGTATTTCCTTATGGCACAGTTTCTTTAATCTGATTTTTCTATATTGTGAACTGCATGGTGGGGGCCATCCTTTCTAGATCATCTTTAATTGGTTCTTTAGGATTAATTCCAAGGAGTGGAATTAATCATGTCTGTGTTTAATGCTTTTTAAAAATATGTTGTGCAGACTTTGAAAATTCAGTATTCTAAAACAATAACATACCCAGGCTAATTTTCTTTTTCTATTTCATCTTACTCATGCTGTAGAATTTAGTGTAAGTACTAATGATTTGTAGTGTAACATGGAATTTTAAAAACCTTTTATTCTAAAGAATTTCAAACATAGACAAAAATGGACAGAATAGTAAGAGAAAGCCCCTGTACTCATCACACAGCTTCACACATCATTCAGCTCATGCCCAGCCTTGTTTCGTCTATTTTCCCATCCACATCCTCCTTCCTATATTATTTTGAGAGAAATTCTATACATCACATCATTTTGTCCATAAATAATTCAGTGTGAATCATTAGTGGGTAAGGGCTTTCTTTTTAGCGTAACCCAATACCATTTTCATACCTAAGAAATTGACAATGATTCTTTAAAATCAAATATCCAGTGTTGAAATTTTCCAGTTGTCTTATAAATGTCATGTACTTTTTAATAGTTTGTTTGAATCAGGTTCCAAATAAATGGTCCTCACATTCATTTGTTTGATATATCTTTTTAAGTCAAGTGTATTTAAGATGAAATAGGTTCCACCTTCATCTTTTTTTTTTTTTTCCTTGCATTTGACTTGACAAAATAATTTGAGGACTCTGGAATTTGCCAGGTGGACCACAATGATGTAGTTTAACCCGCCTCTCTGATGCGAGTGCTTTTAATCAATCAAAAAGCACCGTATTTTCTCGTATTTGTTAAATACTTGTTTGCCTGTGTGTAGTCAAGAGATTTACGTGAATTAGTATAAAATGGTCCATATCATGTGGTCAGTTCGAACCCCCTCATTGAGCCTGATGATATCCTATTACCATGACTGACGCAGTCTCAGCCTTTATGCTTCTCTTGGGAGCTCAGCACAGCATCTCTGCTCCATTGACCTACTGTTCCCCAGGCTCCTTTCTTCCTTTGACTAAATTGCACTCATATTTGTAATGCATTTCCTTTCAGCTGATATGCATATTTATATAAATTTTATGGGTTAATATTCTTTTTTGTGAGTCATTAGTATTTCCAAGTAACCATCTCTGTGTATGAACTCCCTCAGAGCATTTGCTGTGTGTAAGAGCAAATTTAGCTAGGCACTTAATCAGAAAATTTGCTTAGATTTTATTTACGAGGAATCAGCTAGAGAAACCTGTTGTACATCTTTCTAAAATGTGCTCCTTTTGTCTTAGTGAAAGTTCATTGCATATCCTTGACTCTTTCTCTGAAAAGTTGGGGGTCTTACAAGATGTTAGACTCCCATTTTGACATCCAGTCTCCTTATAGGTGGCTTGAAAAATAACAACTCCCTATGTGTGGGAGGGGGTAGTTAGCAAACACCACTGTTTTTGTGCAGGTCACAGAGCCCATAGTGCTCATTTGAGTTGGAAAAAGGGCCCCTCAGAGCCAAAGACTTCAATAAAAGGCTATTGCAGCACCCCCAACTCAAGGCCCATTGGCAGTGCTCTTTGTGTGAACCCTAAGGTGCCTGTCCTTCCTGGGGGAACTTGGGCTACATCTCAGGCCCCATTTCCCCCATAGCCCTGTGCCGTATTTGCTCCTTACCATGGGCAGCAGCCCTGCAGGCCACCTGTACGAATTTCAGTTTCTAAAAAGTTGTTAGTCCTTCAAAGCAAAGAGCAGCATATACAGCAGAAATAAAGGAAAGTTGGTCATGGCAAAGAAGTAAAAATATCTGGGGATTTTTGATTGTTTCTTTTTAAGAAAGTTAGACTTTAGCATCTCCCACTGTAGTGCAGTGGGATGGGCAGCGTCTTAGGAACCCTGGGACTTTTTCCTTGCAATTTACTTGACAAAATAATTTTAGGACTCTGGAATTTGCCAACTGGTTCGATCCCTGGCCTGGCACAGTGAGTTAAAGATTCAGGGTTGCTGCAACTGCAGCTTAGGTCATGACTGCGGCTTGGATCTGATCCCTGGCCCAGGGGGTCCATATGCCATGGGGCGGCCAATAAATGGAAAAAAGAAAGAAAAAAAAAGAAAGTTAGACTTTATCCAGATTTTATTTTATTTATTTATTTTTCATTTTTATTTATTTATTTTTTTGGCCACACCTTCAACATGCTGAAGTTCCCAGGCCAGGGATCAAACCTGCACCACAACAGTGACCTGAGCCACTGCAGTGGCAACACCGGATTCTTAACCAGCTGTGCTACATGGGAAGTCCAACAATACCTGCTTTTAATAACAGATCGTATAGTTCATTGGTACTTGTTTACCAAGTGTCAAACTTTCAGCTAGTATTTTTTGTTGTTTTTTTTTTAAGAGAAATGATTGGTCTTTTTGGGGGGTAACTGTTACTAAATCTTCCTCTTAACAGCTTTATTTAACTGTAATTCACATTCTATACAGTTTACCCATTTAAAGTGTACACTTTTTTGGAGTTCCTGCTGTGGCGCTACAGGAACAGTGGTGTCTTGGGAACCCTGGGACGCAGGTTCAATCCCCGCCCGGGCACAGTGGCTTAAGGATTTGGCAGCTGTGGCTTAAATCTTGACTGTGGCTCGGATCTGATCCTTGGCCCGGGAACTTCATATGCCGTGGGGTGACCAAAAATGGAAAAAAATAAATAATAAAGTGTACAGTGTCAGTATATTCACAGAGTTGTGCAACCATCATCAAATCGATTTCAGGACATTGTCATTCCCCAGGAAGAAACCATACACCTGTTAGTAGTCACGGCCTGTTCCTCTTGCCCCTAACTGTGGGCAGCCACTAATTTGCTTCCTATCTCAGTACCTTTGCTCATTCTGGACATCAACAAACCTTTTATTTTTTTAATTTTAATTTTTAAGGCCACACCCACAGCATATGAAGTTCCCAGGCTCAGGGTTGAATCAGAGCTGTAGTCGCTGGCCTACACCACAGCCATAGCAACACCAGATTGAAGCCACGTCTGCAGCCTACACCACAGCCCACGGGAACACCGGATCCTTAACCCACTGAGCGGGGCCAAGGATGGATACTAGTTGAGTTTGTTACTGCTGAGTCACAATGGGAACGCCAGCAAACCTTTTAAATGTTTATGGAGCCATACCCTTATTAGAACCATCAAGCAAATAATTAATTGGTTGGTAATTTTTATACGTATTTGGTATGAAAGATCGTCATATTTTTCAACGTGTTAATTTTTTTCCCTGTTTGTTCCTAAAATGTGATGTCATTTAACTGATTAAAAGATATATACGTGTGTGTGGGTATACATAGAGTTGACCCTTGAACAACATGGGTTTAAACTGCGCAGTTCCACTTCTATGCAGATTTTTTTTTCCCATGAATATAGTGCCTATATTTTCACTTTACAGATTTTTAAATTAAGGGGGGGGAGGTTTGTGTTCTCTTAGAGATTACAGTATATAGAATCAGAAGAACTAGGGTTTGAATCCTGATGCTCTCCAGACAATTTCCCCTTCTTGCCCTTGGATGAGTCATTTATCAATTCCTTCATTTTCGAGGCAGAAATAGTGAAGTGCAGGTTCTCAGCTGCTGAGAAGTCACTTCCTATAACCACTGCATTGTTCGAGGGTCAGCTGTACATTTGTATGTGTGCAGAATACATGTGTGCACATGCATATAAATATACGTTATGTATGTGTTTATTTATTTATTTTGCTTTCCAGGGCCGCACACGTGGCATATAGAGGTTCCCAGGCTAGGGGGCAAATAGGAGCTACAGCTGCCAGCCTACACCACAGCCACAGCAAGGGGGGATCCAAGCTGAGTCTGTTATCTACACCATAGCTCACGGCAACGCCTGATCCTTAGCCCACTGAGTGAGGCCAGGGATCAAACCTGCAACCCCATGGACCCTAGTTGGATTCCTTTCCACTGCGCCACGACGGGAACTCCTACATATGTATTTAATCATTCATGGATCGGTCTAGTGTCCCAGCGGAAATATTGTGTACTGATTTTTTTTTTTTGTAATCAGAAAAGCAATTTTTTGTTATAAAAAGTGCATGATGTTTGCTGTGAGAATTTTAACCAAGATCCAGATGTGAATATCTTCTAAAACATCACCTCCGAGACAACCACTGATAGCAGTTTTCTCAGATGTTTTGCATTGTATACTGACGTACAAATAATCTCAGTTTTGTTTAATCAAGATAGGATCATATACATTTTATTCTGCATCTGCCTTTATTTTGCATCTCGCTGTTTTTACTCAGTTTTCTCACATTTTCCACCTCTGTCTACATAGACCTGGCTGCATAGTCTTCCGTAGTTGGGTGGATGATGCTTGATTTGATCAGTCACTTGTTGAGACTCTAGGACCTTTTTAAAAGAGGAATTTGGACTTTGGGTAGTCATGTAAATGGAATAAATTGTCACATGTCACACCTGTGTTTGGCTGACTGTGAGCCCCTGCCTGGGAGTGTGGCCACCAGGCCAGTGTCCAGTTTGTTCACTCGCTGACGTGTAGGTAGCAACAGATCATGGGGAGAGAGAGCACATGGCAGGCTGTTTTCCTTTGGTGCCTTTGCTTCTCACGCAGGACGCAAAAATAAAATAATTTCCTTTGAATTGTTTCTCCAAATGTCTCTGGCACACCTGCACATTGTTTGCAGAAGAGCTGTGTTCTGTGTTCTGTGAAGTTTAAGGAGCTGTTTTCGGAGCTGGGCTGAATCTGCCTCTTCCTAACACAAACTGAAAGTTTTTTATATAGTCTCCATGTTTGGCTCATGACTAATCTCTTTTTCGTAGATATTTACTACAGAAGAAAATTAAAATTAGACTTTCTAAATCAACTGTGCTTTAAAAACTGTGAATAAATAAATTGGGAGTGCCCGTCATGGCTCAGCGGAAATGAATCTGACTAGCATCCACGAGGATGCAGGTTCGATCCCTGGCCCTGCTTAGTGGGTTAAGGATCCTACATTGCTGTGAGCTGCGGGTAGGTCACAAACTTTGATCGGATCTGGTGTTGGCTGTGGCATAGGCATAGGTGGGAGGCTACAGCTCAGATTCAACCCCTAGCCTGGGACCTTCCATGTGCCGCAGGTGCAGCCCTTAAAAAAAAGACAAATAAATAAATAAATCAAACTTTCTAAGTTGATTTGGTTCTGGTTCCTGAAGCTTTTATTCATCTAATGGAGTAAGTTGGGTAATACTAGTGATAGTTGAAGGTCTTCTAATGTTTGGCAAAAACATGCCATTTTAAAGTATATAACTTGGAGTTCCCGTCATGGCGAAGTGGTTAAAGAATCTGACTAGGAACCATGGGGTTGCGGGTTCTATCCCCACCCTTGCTCAGAGGGTTAACGATCCAGCGTTGCCGTGAGCTATGGTGTAGGTCGCAGACGTGGCTCAGATCCCTCGTTGCTGTGGCTCTGGCGGAGGTTGGTGGCTACAGCTCCAATTGGACCCCTAGCCTGGGAACCTCCATACGCCGAAGGAGCGGCCCAAGAAATGGCAAAAAGACTAAATTAAAAAAAAAAAAAAAGTATGTAACTTAAAACTTCCTAAAGCATGAATTATGCACCTAAAGCGGTACTGCTGAAATATCCCTGTAAAGAAAGTACAGACTTCAATACGGCAGGTCTCAGGGGTCTGCGATTCTGTGTTTCTAACAAGCTCTTCTCGGGTGCTGCTCTGCCCATCTGCCCTCTGAGTGACAAGAATCGGGAGTTTTATCCCCTTCTGGGTTTTGGTAATTCTTCCTTTCTGGTTGTGATTTTTTTTTTTTTTTTAACCCACATGTCCCTCTTTCAGAGTTTGGATTATGATCGCTGTATCAATGACCCTTACCTGGAAGTTTTGGAGACCATGGATAATAAGGTGAGTCCCTTATTGATCTCTTGGGACTAACTAGGCCTTATGACAGCTTCGTTTTCTGTTCTAAATACTCCGGTAAGTTTCTTTACCCCCTTGGCCTCTTAACCCTTTCCCCGAGCTTCCTGCATGGATTCCTCAGTCCTCATCCTGCCAGCCGTACCCACGATCACTGCGCCTGGCCCAGCCCCTTCATATTTTTCATTCTTGCACGTTGCAAAGCACCCGCCATGCCACCCATTATCACCAGGCTTCTGTCCATATGGGATGGGATCTAAACCCGGTTAGCCAACATGTTTTCCTTCCCTGCTGCCAACCTACCCCCGTAGTCAATTGAGTCACTCTTTTTCTTTGTGAACAGAAAGGTCGCAGGTATGAGGCGGTGAAGTGGATGATGGTGTTTGCCATTGGAGTCTCCACTGGGCTGGTGAGCAGGTGGCTCGGGGAGATGGCGGGCCAGTGGGTGGAGGGGGTCAAGGGGCAAGCTCCAGCTGTTTGTCATTATAACAGAGACTGCCTCTTCCTTGTTCCTTTTTTTTTTTTTTTTTTTTTTTAATTAATAATCCTGACACTTTTTCACACTTGCTTTCACTTGATGAAATGAAAGTGAGCCGTGCAACTCTGATGCCCTTTAGAGCACTCGAAGCCTTGGTCAAGCCTGTCCCTTTGAGTGTGGTCCCATCAGATAGATGGCATAGGGGGTGGGGAGAGTGCTCAGTGGATGTTGAGGTCACTCTGTCGGGAAAAAGCAAAGTAATGGGAACAAGACTGTGGCCACGATGCCCTTTCCTTGAGCACAGCGTGCCAGTAAACAGGACACCCTGATCCCATCATGCTACCCACCTTCCCTGCAGGTTGCTCGTTTTGCCTAGAAGGTAGTGGCCTCTGCTTGAATGCACAGGGTTCTGGGTCAGTGCGTTCACAGATGAAACTGCAGGCAGGAGGAGATTAAGACACATGGCCAAAGATTGTCGTAGCAGCAGTTGGGGACTGTAACTGCTGACTCCCCACGCCTAAACCTGGAGAAGAGAAGCTGGAAAAGTTAGCAGCCAGTCTGAGTGACACATGTCAAGTCTGACTTTCTATCAGTACAGCATTAGAAAAGGGCATTGTCTTAGTGCATTCAGACCACTGTAACAGAAACACCATAGACTGGGAGGCTTAGACCTCAGACACTTATTTCTCACAGTTCTGGAGTCTGGAAGTCCACGACCAAGTGCCAACAGATTCCATGTCTGATGAGGGCCCAATTCCTGGTTCACAGGTGGGCACCTTTTTGCTGTGTCCTCACACGGCCGGAGGGGTGAGGGAGCTCTCTGGGATCTCTGTAGGGCACTAATCCTCTTCACAAGGGCTCCACTCTCATGGCCTAATTGCCTCCCAGAGGCCCCACCTCCTAACACCATCGTATCGTGCAGTAGAATTTCAGCATAGGAACTGAGGGGCACAGGGGACAGAAACAGCAGTCCATCCCAGAGTTTGTATGTACCCTTCAGCAGTAGCCCCTTTATACCACCTTTCTCAAGAACTAACCACAGGTCTCCGGCTTCATTCTCCATGATCTACCCATTAAATGTAAACATATATTTAAATGTAACATGGCCCATAAGGGCTGACCACAATTTTTATTTTCATGGCACTCGTCAGATTTTTACTGTAGTGTATTCAGAGGTCACGGAACATCTTACTAGTTAAGATTAATGGCAGGTGGGAGGCCTCTGTAACATTCTGATACCATTGTGGGGGCAGCTGGGGTTGATGTCATTGTTTTATTGAAATTTCAGAGTGTGTTTTGCTCGATAGGTTTCTGGTTGCAGAGTTCCCCCTACTAAGTATCGTCACTAGCCATCTGCTGTCGGTTTACCTGCTACTTTCCCATCCGACTCCTTGGAGCTGCCATTTATCAGTACCAGCAACTTTACAGAGCACCCTCACCTTCTAGGAAGGCGGACCTGCCTTCATAACATAGCAGCCAGCTCTTCTTGCTGCTGGCTCTCTTATTCTTTGATCTGTCATCATTTATTGTTTCAATATTTAAAGGCCTCTGGGCATTGGCCTGAGGCAAGGCCATAGTTAAAGGCACAAAGCCTTTGATCCTGAATCCATAAAATCAGAAATCTTTGTTAAGTCCAGAGCTTGGGCTTCTGAGAGTGGAATAGTGGAATAGGAGTGGTTTTCTCTTATTTTCTTACTTACCAGGCTAACCGTTGGCTATAAGATGGTTATAAGTCAAAATTGTGACTTATGAAATATAAAATAGTAACAGATATGCAAAAGCTGTATGCTACACCCAAGTGAATGTTGTTTTTGAAAGTAATCTAAGCTCCTCTGCTTATCCAGCTCAGCATCACTGAAAACGTGATTGGAATTCTGCTTGTGAAATTGCCCTTGGAAAGAGTGGAGCAGGTCCTCACACATCTCTGTACTGTGCCTCTCTAGTCATCAGCGGTCTTCCTTGGTCTCAGATTTCTTCTGGCATCCTTTCCCGTCTTCGTGTTTATTCTCCTCCTGTCAGCTTAGCTGCGCACCCGCTTTTGTCCTTAGAGGGCCCGTGCTTAGGTGGGGACCTTCTGTAGCCAGGGCAACTCAGGAAAGCCCATTCATACACGGTCTGTTGGTAACTCGGGAGCGTGTGGCCAGGCAGAACAGGCGGGGAGGGGGAGGCGGTGCTCCGAGGGGACACCTGGGGGCTGGCTTATTTTTCACAGGTGGGTCTCTTCGTGGACTTCTTTGCGCGCCTCTTCACCCAGCTCAAGTTCGGAGTGGTGCAGGCCTGTATCCTTTTCACGGTTCTTGGTGTTCCCGGATGTCAGCACTTGCAGTCTGCTTTCCTGTGCAGAAATGAGCTTACCAGTAAATATGATCTCCGAAGAGCTATTTATTCACCATTTGGGTTTCAGGTATTTCATTATCGTCAAAGAACACAAGGGAAGGACTTTCTTTAATAAATAGAGATGCACTCATAGTCATGGTTCGTAAGACACAAAGCCCAGATACCTCTTTTGCCTAATTTATAAATTCAGTGTGGTTCCAATGAAACCTCCAATAGGGTTGTTCCTAGACTTGGAAATTCTCTTCTTAAATTTGCGTAGCAAAGAGCCCAAAGTAGCCAAGGCAGTTGTGAACAGCAAATTGAGACTGGCTGTATGAGAGGTCAAGACTTAGGTGATTTAAGATACAGTTATTGAGGAGTTCCCACTGTGGTGCAGCAGGTTAAGGATCTGGCATTGCTGCTCCCATTCGGATTTAGTCCCTGGCCTGGGAGCTTCCATATGCCATGAGTGTGACCAAAAAAAAAAAAAAAAAAAAAAAAAAAAATACAGTAATTGAAACAGAATCATGTTCGTGCAGGAACACCCAGTTAGTCCAGTGGGAGATAATAGAGAACCGGAAGCTGGCTCATGCATGGAGAGGGATGCTGTGGATTGCAGAGCTAGTGTCAGACATCAGTGAGAAAGGATGGGTTAGTTAATAAAAGATGATGGGACATCTGGAAAAATGCAAATTTAGCTTCCTGCCTTGGAGTATAAATTAATTCCAGACGGGCCGAAGACGTAAACGGGGGAAGCAACATGTGAAGAGGCGCTGTCAGGTCAAAGAGTAAGGAGTGCTTCCATAGGACTCCAGAAGGTACGGCGGGAAGGGGAGGGTCGATAAACTCGACTGCCTTGAAGTAAATATTCTGTTTTTACAAAAAAACAAAACCGCAAACAACAATAAAACACCATAAAGAAACCGAAAAGCAAAGTCTTATTCCCTGTGCATCTAACAGAGAAATAATTCGTATCCAGAATATAAGGAGAACTGCATCTCAATAAGAAAAAAGACTAGGAGTTCCCGTCATGGCGCAGTGGTTAACGAATCCTACTAGGAACCATGAAGTTGCGGGTTCGGTCCCTGCCCTTGCTCAGTGGGTTAACAATCCAGCGTTGCCGTGAGCTGTGGTGTAGGTTGCAGACGCGGCTTGGATCCCTCGTTGCTGTGGCTCTGGCGTAGGCCAGTGGCTACAGCTCCGATTCGACCCCTAGCCTGGGAACCTCCATATGCCTCAGGAGCAGCCCAAAGAAATAGCAAAAAGACAAAAAAAAAAAAGAAAGAAAGAAAAAAGACTAAACATCCTCAAAGAAAACTGAGCAAAGGATGTGATCAGGCAGTTCTCAGGGGGAAACATTAGCCAGTCAGTAAACCTATGGAAAAGAGCCGCCTTCATACCAGCAGGGAAATGCAAGTTAAATACGTAGGCCGGTACGCCTTCCTGACTCTGGAATTTCTGTCCTGGAAGCAGCCCTCAGACGTGCTCAGAGATGGTGACTGCAGCAGCTCTGTGACTGCGAAAGGTGGAAGTCACACCACAAGGGAGGATGCGAAAATCGATGTTCATATGATATAATTTTACTCGGAAGTTAAAGTAAATGAACCAGAGGTGTTGTATCAACCTGGCTGATGCTCAGAATGTGTTAAGGGAGAGAAAAAAGGACATTGTAGACCATGCATGAAAGGCACTGCTGTTGTTTTAATTTCAGAAACACATAGAACAGCGTGGATGCAAATGGAAACACTCGGGCGAGGATGTGTGATCCTTTCCGGTCAGTGGTTTCTTCCAGGGGAGAGAGGGAAACACAAAGGGTTTTGTTGTTGTTGTTAGTGGTATCTAATGTTTTCATTAACAACAACAACAACAACAACAAAACTCGGGAGTTCCCGTTGTGGCTCAGTGGTGAACAAACCCAACTAGCATCCATGATGACGTGGGTTCCATGCCTGGCCTCGCTCAGTGGGTTCAGGATCCGGTGTGGCTGTGGCTGTGGTATAGGCCGGCAGCAACAGCTCTGATTGGACCCCTAGCCTGGGAACCTCCACATGCCTCAGGTGCAGCCCTAAAAAGACAAGCCAAAAAAAAAAAAATACTTGGAGCAAATATGATGCAACACTGAGGTTTGTTAAAGCGTGCGCTATGGGGAGTACAGGTGTTTGTACGTTATAACGTTTGAAGTATTTCATCATTTAAAAATGATTCCTTGGGGTTCCTGTTGTGGCTCAGCAATAATGAACCCTACTAGTATCCATGAGGAAGTGGGTTCGATCTCTGGACCCGCTCAGTGGGTTAAAGATCCAGCGTTGCCATGAGCTTTGGTATAAGTGGATCCCGCGTTGCTGTGGCTGTGGTGTAGGCCGGCAGCTGCAGCTGTGAGTGGACCCCTAGCCTGGGAACTTGCGTATGCTGCAGGTGTGGCCTTAAAAATATAAATACGTACATATATACATAAAATGGTTCCTACTCTAGGAGACATCTCAGGCAGCTGGGGTTTTTTATAAAGTTTATCTACAGGGACAGAAAGATGTGCAGTAAGCAGCCACCATGCTGCAGAAGAGAAAGGTGATGGCACGACCTTCCCCGTGGCGGACACGTTTTTCCTTAACCCAGTGTCTGTAGCGGTGGAGGAATGCAGCCAGAAAGGCTGCCTCGCCCTGTCCCTCCTTGAACTCATGGGTTTCAACTTGACCTTTGTCTTCTTCGCCAGCCTTCTTGTTCTAATCGAGGTAAGTCACTGTGAGGGTTGTCTTCTTGCTTATGAGGTTTGGGATTCCGGCGCTCACTTTTCCCCATCTCCATTTCCCAAGTGTCAGGAAACTGAATTAAACATACTAGAACAGATTCCTGGAGTTCCCATCGTGGCTCACCAGTTAATGAACCTACTAGCATCCATGAGGATGCAGGTTCAATCTCTGGTCTCAGTCAGTGGGTTAAGGCTCCAGGGTTGCCATGAGCTGTGGTATAGGTAACATACGTGGCTCGGATCCCACGTTGCTGTGACTGTGGTATAGGCCTGTGGCTACAGCTCCGATTTGACCTCTAGCCTGGGAACTTCCATATGCCGCAGGTGCGGCCCTAAAAAGACTATCTATATGTACATGTATGTATATATGAATCTATATGTATATCGATTCCTGTGGAACAAGCAGCCTCTCGTTCCCTTAGAGGTGTTTCTGAAAGTCAAGGTCTCAGCCTCTGGTGAGATTATAGAGGAAAAAATCGAGATTAGGAGGGCAGTTCTCAACCTTGGCAGCACATCAGAAATACCTGGCGAATTCTTAAAATGACTTCAAATAACTTTCAAATACTTCAAACTTAAATACATTAAACTTCAGAAACCTTTAAAATAACTAAAAATGACTGCCCAGAGGAAAGAGGCGAAAATCTCAGGAAGTGAAGTGCCTGCTCTGATGGTTGAAAGGCCCCCAGGTGATGTGAATCACTGGGAATGTGTTAGGAATGCATCAGACCTCCTGAGGCAGGAACCCCGGGGGGGCGGGCAGCATCTGGTTTAATGGGCCCACCGGGCGTTGCTGCTGCTGGTGAAGAAGCTCAGTTCATCCTCTTAGCGGGGCTGTCCAGGGTGAGCCGTGGAGCTGGTGGATTCTGAGTTGTGGCTGCACCTGCTCTCCCCATCAGCCAGTGGCTGCAGGTTCTGGGATACCCGAGATCAAATGCTACCTGAATGGTGTGAAGGTGCCGGGAATCGTCCGTCTGCGGACCCTGCTCTGCAAAGTCTTCGGAGTGCTGTTCAGTGTGGCTGGAGGTAAGGAGGTCTTTCTGACTTTTTGTTGTTATTACTCAATGAATTTTACTATATTTATAGTTGTACAATGATCATCACAACAAAATTATAGCATTTCCATCCCAAACCCCCAGTGCGTCCCCCCACCCTCGAATTTGTCTCCTTTGGAAACCGTAAGTTTTTCAAAGTCTGTGAGTCAGTGTCTGTGGTACAAAGCAGCTAGCTCATCGCGTTCTTTTTTTTAGACTCCACGTGTAAGCGACCGCATGTGATGCTGGTGGGTCTTCCTGACTTTTATCCCTCAGGCATCCAAGGGGCGAAGATGACAGGAAGCGTTATGTGTGTACACGAGCTGGATGTGGATTTGAAGCCTCGCCTTCAAGTGGATCTCTGTACCTTTTATTGATGGGTTATTTTTAAAATGCAGACGCTGTTAATAAGTTACCATTCAGAGATATCTGAGCAACACACCATTGAGTTTTGAAGTCTAGTTGGTTTGTGGTGTTGGCTTTTAGCAAAGTCAACAGGCTTTTTGTGTAAAATGCCAGATAGTAAATATTTTAGGCTTTGTGGGCCAGGAGGCAAAATAGGAGCCATTAACTTAAACTTATATAATCACTTATTAAATGTATCCATGTGAAAATGTAAAAACCATTCTGAGCTCTCAAGCTGTGCAGAAACAGGCAGCAAGCCTATCTTGGGCCACAGGGCATGGCGTGCTGACCCCCAATTTAGACTTTCAAGATTATTTGATGGGCATCTCCTCACTCTTTCTCTTATAAAGTCACTTGATCATCTCTGTTTTACAGTTGTCGAGAGAAGGGTCAGTGTGACAGAGGCCTCCTGACCCGAACTGTTCTGTGCTGACTCATGGTCTCCCCTTTTCCACCTGTTCCCAGGGCTCTTTGTGGGGAAGGAAGGCCCAATGATCCACAGTGGCTCGGTGGTGGGCGCTGGCCTCCCGCAGGTAAGGGTTGACGGGAGGGAAGTGGGGGTGTCCCTCAGAGTGGGCTCCTAGTTAGGGGCCCGTCTGTGGTTGAATTTGGGAAAAAATCTGTTGGGAGCAACCTAACATGGCTTTGGAATCTGACGTGTCAGTTTGGGCTGATATGAAAATGATGTGGTCTCTTTCCCTGGAGAGCAGGTGGCTGGTACCTCGAGGTTTTAACGAGGTCCTGCTGAGTCCCAGGAGCAGACGTGGGATGTAGAGGAAGTCTGCTCAATAGGAAGTCACCTGCTGCTCCCACAGCCTTTGCCGGGCACCTCTGCCCAAGGTCGTTTGTGGAGCATCCCAGGGCTGCCAGATCCCTAGAGGCTGGAAGCCTTGGCTGAGATGGTTTCAGGCACAGTCTGTGCTGGTACCGCTGGAGGCAGCAGGAGGGTGATGGCTGTTCCTTGTCAGGTGCTGTCTCGGCCAGCCCATCTCTATACCAATTCCTTTCTTCAGAGGTACCTTGAGGGTTTTGTTGTCCTGCTCATCGTCATCCTTTGATGAGGAGCTGAGGCTCGGGCTCCCTGACTCCCATTCTCCTGGGCTATTCCACGTTGAGAGGTCTCAGTTCCTTGTAAACTGTCACTTACTGACATTCGCATCTCATGATCTAGGAGCAGGGAGTTTCCTCCCTCCCTGTGATTGTGAGCAAAGGAGTGGAGGCCATCTTTTGATCTCTCTCATTCCTGCCTCATCTGGTCCACATCCAGCACCCACCTCCCGGAAGTGAGCTAAGAGGTGGAAAGAGGCCCAGCTTGGACAGGGCAGCAGCCCGAGATTTTGTCGAGCCATTGGAAGGTTGGCCCTCCTGGCCCTTCCTCTGCGGCTGCCCTAAGCAGAGCTCACAGTATCTTCTGCAGCAGCTTTCGGTTCCTACCAACCCTTTGCTCAGCTGTTTCCTCGTTTTCTTTCTGACTTGTTGACTGTGTACACAATGCAATTTCTTTCTTTTTTTTTTCTTTTTTGCCTTTTTAGAGCTGCACCTGCAACATACAGAAGTTCCCAAGCTAGGGGTCAAATCAGAGCCGCAGCTGCCAGCCTACACCACAGCCACAGCCACACGGGATCCAAGCCACAACTGTAACCTACTCCACAGCTCACAGCAACACCAGATCCTTAACCCACTGAGCAAGGCCAGGGATCGAACCTGCATGCATCCTCATGGATACTAATTGGGTTTGTTACCACTGAGCCAAAATGGGAACTCCCCAAATGCAATTTCTGAAGAGCCTAGAAATTGGGGGCAGAAAAAGAACTGCCTCCCCTGGAGTTCCCTGGTGGCTCAGTGGGTTAAGGATCTGGCGTTATCACTGCGGTGGCTCTGGTTACAGCTGTGGCGTGGGTTTGATCACTGGCCCGGGAATTTCTACATGCTGCAGGCACTACCAAAAGAAGAAAAAAGAGGGGCCTTCGTAAAGTCACTTCTCGTTTTCCAGTCGCGGTCCTTGACTCCTTGCGGTGTGCTGCCCAAGTGCCCTCAGGCCCAGCAACTCCCAGCGCTGAGACTCCTCAGCTCTGACCCTCTGACTCAGTTTTCTCTCGTTCCAGTTTCAGAGCATCTCCCTGCGGAAGATCCAGTTTAACTTCCCCTATTTCCGAAGTGACAGGTATGGGAAAGTTAGGAATGTTGTTTTTTTGGAAACAACAAGGTATTCATTTGCTGCCTCTCAGACCCTACGCTTGCTCTCGCCCGGGTCACAGCCTCTCCTGCGGGGCAGGCGGTACACGAAACCCGACCCTTAGGAAGCAGGAGATGGGCTTTGAATTATTCTTCTGAAAATAAGGAGCACGAGGGCCAAGCAGACCCAGTGGCTTCTCTCTTTGTCCTAACATAGGGCCTAGAAGCATCTCGGACAATGAAGAACATGGTCCAAGAATATACACGTGACCAAAAAAGTCCTCGAACTTGTTATCGAGAATGGAGTTTGTTGGCTTGGTCAGCTGCCTCTCGGGGTTGGAGGGTCTCTTTGGGGTACCCTTCACCTTGCGGGGTTTGCATGGGTTACGTGCACACCAGCAAGGCCCTCGCAGTCAGGGGCCCAGGGTCAGGGTTGTGGTCTCCCTTCCTGCCTCGGTGTTCCTGTGGGCACTGTCGCCTGCTCCTCTGCCGGCGGCCACACTTGCACATTTTCTCTGGCGCTGGGCTTTCTGGAGCATTTAGAATCTACCAATGTCAGGGAGCCTGTGCTCCTGCTGGGGCTCCAGCGGGGAGGGCGTTTGGGTCATAGGTGAACCGTGTCCTCCTCCGCAGAGACCTGCCCTTCACGAGCCCTGACTGTTCGTGGGTCTGTGGATGCTAAAACGTTGCTGCATGAGAGAGTGAAAAACTGCCTTTTGCAGCCCGAGAGCTGTTTCTCAGCTACACAAACCCTCTCTCTCCTCAGGGACAAGCGGGACTTTGTGTCAGCAGGGGCAGCCGCGGGAGTCGCTGCAGCTTTTGGGGCCCCCATTGGGGGTACCTTGTTTAGTCTGGAGGAGGGCTCGTCCTTCTGGAACCAGGGGCTCACATGGAAAGTGGTGAGGCCACACCCCCAACGTTCAACTGGGTATCTCCTAGTCCTTGCGGTTACTGGCGGTTTTTCCCCCACTTTCACTGGTTTTAAGAGACATATTTTATATACAGTATAAATATCTGAAAATAAAAGGAGCTGGAAAGGGATATCACGCAAACACTGACCAAAATAGGGCTGGGGAGGAGTTTATTAAAGTTAAAGGGGACTTTGAGTCTGGCGGGGGAGGGTTGCTAAAATGAAGGACATTTCACAGTGCTAAAAGGAACAGTTTAGTCCTTCGTTTTTTGGGTTGTTTGTTTGTTTTTGACTTTTTAGGGCCGCACCTGTGGCATATGGAGGTTCCCAGGCTAGGGGTCAAATCGGAGCTGCAGCCGCTGGCCTACGCCACAGCCACAGCAACACGGGATCCAACCTACATGACAGCTCCCTGCAGCGCCAGATCCTTAACACACTGAGCGAGGCCGGGGACTGAGCAAGGCCAGGGATCGAACCTGTGTCCTCATGGATGCTCGTCAGATTCATTTCCACTGAGCCACAACAGGAACTCCTAGTCCTTAGTTTCAGTTAACCAGTAGTTTTGATGAGACCAAGAGAATTTGCAGTATTGGAAACTCACGGCTGCCGGCCCACACCACAGCCACAGCAACGCTGGATCTGAGCCGTGCCTGCGACTTACACCACAGCTCATGGCAACGCTGGATCCTTAACCCACTGAGTGAGGCCAGGGATCGAACCCACCACCTCATGGTAACTAGTCGGATTCATTTCCATGGCACCACGGTGGGAACTCCAGACCGTGGACTTTGTGTCCCTCCCCTGGTGATCCCCTTCCTGTCCTGTCACACTGCTGTTATCCTCTCCAGACGAACCATGGCCCCTGAATTGTGGGCCGGCCGTGGTCCTGAGGCGGGTGGTAGCAGAGCCACACGCGAGCCCCTTCTCCTCCCTCGGGGAGCACATCTTCCCCTGGTCCTTATTCTTCTTGGTTTGGCCCAGGGTCTGGTGTGTAATAGGCTATAAATCGAGTAGTCCTTCACGGTAGGGTCTCTGGGAGTTCTGAAACCACGAGAGGTTAAGAATCTGACTGCAGCGGCTCAGGTCTCTGCAGAGGCACAGATTCAACTCCTGGCCCCGCACAGTGGGTTAAAGGATTTGGCATTGCTGCAGCTGTGGCTCAGATTCAGTCCCTGACCCGGGAACCTCCATATGCTGTGGGTGAGGCCATAAAAACAAGTAAATAAACCAAAAAATAGGCTGCCTGAATGCAAACTTCTTGCAGCCTGCTTTCCAGCTCCTCCCCCTTGAGGTGTACTTGCTGCCATGTTTCCCAGGCCCAGGGTTTGCAGGTCTCTCCTTGGAGCAGCAGGTTTACGGGGACGTGTCTGGCAGAGAGCAGGGCTTGTCACTCTTCAGTGTTCTAGTGGGAGCTCCCCAGTGGCCTAGTGGTCAGGACTCTGCTCCTTCACCACTGTGGCCCCGGTTCAACCCCTGGTCTGCAAACAGAGATCCCACATCAAACAGCTGCGTACGGTGGCTGAAAAACCTAAGGCAGAAATGTTCTTGTTTTTGTCTCCTGTCCTCTAGCTCTTTTGTTCCATGTCTGCCACCTTCACTCTCAACTTCTTTCGTTCTGGGATTCAGTTTGGAAGTTGGGGTTCCTTCCAGCTCCCTGGATTGCTGAACTTCGGCGAGTTTAAGGTACGTGTTGTCCTTGCCCCCAGAATTTCTTTCTTGACCCGTGAAAATTGCTCCTAAGTCAAGTGCCAGGGAGCAGCAGTCGGAAGGGTAGGTGCCCGTCCCTCTCTCGGGTCTCCCGCAAGCCTCTGCTCACCAGGGCCGCTTCCAGCGCTGCGCCGGCTCCGGTAGAGAGCAGGCGGCCTGGCCTCTTGTCTCTGTCTCTCGGCTCCTGTCCCTTCCTGTTCTCATGGGCACTCTGGTTTTTCTCTCTCCCTCCCTCGCCCCTTCTCTCAGTGCTCTGACTCTGATAAAAAATGTCATCTCTGGACAGCTATGGACTTGGGGTTCTTCGTCGTGATGGGGGTCACTGGGGGCCTCCTGGGAGCCACATTCAACTGTCTGAACAAGAGGCTTGCAAAGTACCGCATGCGAAACGTGCACCCGAAACCTAAGCTCGTCAGGTACCCGTGCAGCGCCTCCCCCGCCTGCTGCAGCTCCTGAGCCCCATGTGGACCGGGCCGTCTCTCCCGAGGAACGGACCCCGCTTTCCCAACCAGCTTCGATGTCGTGTCCTTGCCCGAGATTCCTCAGACCGGCCAAAAGGCCGAGGCCGAGCTTAATTTGTATCCAAGCAGCCGGCTGGCCCCCGCCTCTCTGGACTTGGCCACTAAGATGCCTGGCAAGGCAGCCCTGGCCCCGCCGAGGGCCGAGCTCTCATGAGCCTCCTGCCTAGCCCTGCAACGGAAGGCCCTGCCCTTCCTCGGAGGGAGACGGTGTGGCCACAGCAGCCCGTGTTACTGGCTCGTCACGTTTCACGTACGCGTTGCCAGCCGCAGCCAGTGGCTGATGAGTTCCGCACAAGCGCTGACTGCCCGGGGCTGCTGGGCCGGCTCTTGGGGGAAGGGCGGGTGGGGGTAGGCCGTTTTTGAGTCCCCAAGACCTGGTGACCTCTCCTCTGTGGTAACACTGTGCGTTGCCCCTAGGGTCTTGGAGAGCCTCTTGGTGTCCCTGGTGA
Organism: Sus scrofa; assembly: GCF_054392235.1. Taxonomy (NCBI): domain Eukaryota; kingdom Metazoa; phylum Chordata; class Mammalia; order Artiodactyla; family Suidae; genus Sus; species Sus scrofa. The sequence goes on from NC_139388.1 coordinate 76,445,272, forward strand.
CCACCGTGGTGGTGTTTGTGGCCTCCATGGTGTTGGGAGAGTGCCGACAGATGTCTTCGGCGGGGCAAGTCGGCAACGACTCCTTCCAGCTCCAGGTAACCCCAGTGCAGCCGCTGCCTTCATCCTACACCAGAAATGTGGGACCTGCCACTGTTTAGAGCTGGTAGATGTGTTGGGGTCCTTGTTCCACACATGCATCATCAGATTGCTGAGAGGATGTGCAGCGGATCCCCACTTTTTCACTCTTGTGAACAATCCTGGGCGTCGAGTTCCCATTGTGGTTCAGTGGTAACGAACCCAAGTAGTATCCATGAGGACGTGAGTTTGACCCCAGGCCTCATTTACTGGGGTGGGATCTGGTATTGCCGTGAGCTGTGGTGTAGGTGGCAGGTGTGGCCTGGATCCCTCATTGCTGTGGCTGTGGCGTAGGCCAGCAGCTGTAGCTCTGATTCGAACCCTAGCCTGGGAACTTACATAAGCCGCAAGTGCAGCCCTAAAAATCAGAAGAAAAAAAAATCCTGGGCATCACAGAGGAGACTCCACTCCTTCCCGCCCCGTCTCCCCGCCCCTTGGGAAGCTGACTGTCTGCTCCTCCTCCGAGCCTCAGTTTGCTCTTCGGCTCCCTCCACCCCTGAAATGTGCCCACCAGCCTGGCCTGGGAGGAAGGGGTGCCTGTCTCAGGGCACATGTCTCTTGGCCCTTCCCTCATCTTCTGGTTCCTGCTGGGTTTAGATCATTTACTGACATACTTCCTTTTTGTGTTTCTCCTTTTCCTTCCTCCAGAGTATACATTATTTTCTACAACTTTTCCCTGAAGAGCAGGGTCAGTGAGGCAGACATTGGAGCTTACATTACCCTGTGTTTTTCGGTCCAACCCAGTGAGCCTGAGAGCTGGCCTCTAGAGTGGAGGCTGGAGGTTCTGCCACTTGGTGCTCCGAGCCCCCTGGGGCTTTGGTCTTGAATGGCTGCCAAAGGGAACAGTCAGTGAACATCTAGGATCCGAGGTCAGCAAATTGCAGCCTGTGGGCCAAATCTGGCCCTTGGCAACTGCTCGGTTTTGTTCAACCCCCAAGCTAAGAATGGTTTTTACATTTTTAAAGGGTTGGAAAGAAAAAAGAAAAAACAGTAGGAGAGTATATGACAGAGACTGCATATGGCCTGCAAAGCCTAAAATATCTGGTTCTTTACAGGCAAAAAAGTGTGTTGATCTCTGCTCCTAGCTGTTCCCCAAGGCCACCTTGTTACTAGACCAGTTTTTTCCTGAGTGTGTTCTGAGGACCACTGATACACATGATGCAGGAGGAAAAAGGTTCCATGATCAGGTGTGTAAACCAGAGCTAAGTAGGTTTAATACAGGACTTCCCAGGACCTTTGAAATTCCAAGAAGTGGTATGAATGTTTGGGATGTTTGTTGCTGCCAGGTGTTCCGTCAGCCCTGCCCACACATCCCCACTTGATCCTCACCACTGCCATGTTGGCCAGTGTCACCCCCATTTTACCGATGAGAAAACTGAGGCAAACCAGGATCTTGCCCAAGACCCCTCAGCTGGTAATACAGGCACACGGTAGGAGCTGTTCCCATTTCGTAGATGAGGAAACAGAAGCTTCGCAAAATGAAATAACCTTTCCTAAGGTCCCCAGATTGTGGAAGCCGGAGAGTCCAATCCATCTGATCATGGAAGCTGTTCTCTGCTCTTTGCAGACACTGATTTCCAGCAGGCGCTGATACTTCTGTCCGCGTTTGACCATAGGACTCTGCCGAGCCCCTTCAGGATGGGGGGTCCTGCAGACGTAGTTTGGGGAACACTGCACGTGTTTGTTTTTCAGGGGTCCTCTCGGCTTGTCCACCCTTCACTCTTCTGCCCACACGTCCCCTTTGCCAGCAACTCCCTGCCAGGCGCTGCCGGTAGGGGGCGCTCTTCTATTTCCTAGAGCAGCCTTCACCCGGCTGGTAGGGTTACACAAGCCCAGCACCTTGTACCATTAGCAGTGTTCACATGAGGGCGTCCTTCCAGCGTCACTGAGAGAATCGAATGCAGGAGCAGTCATCTCCCTGGGTAGCTTGGCAGTAACATTCCAGTTGTTGGCCCACTGGTAGGTACGAGGTCCACCCCCTGTGTTCTTGGAAATCACCAGCCAGAACACAAAGACCTCTGATGAGTCCAGCAGTGCCAGGTTCTCGCCTTCCCCCAAAGTGATGAGGAGAACGGGAGGGCTGGAACGCGGAGAGAAAAGCTCTTTTCCCAGCTGGGGTTTTGTTCAACCAGGTCGCGGAAGCCGTCAGGAGCACGGTGTCCGCAACAGGCCACGTGTACGTGGGTTTTCCATTCAGAATGATGTTGGGGCTTTAGGTCAAGCTGTACCCTGGACACTCCTCCACAGACACCTGTCCACTCCCGGCCACTTGTCAGTCCCTCACCTCGTCCTCCACAGTCCCTGGTGCCCTCGGGCCGGACTTCCAGCAGCACTGCTTACAGAATTGGTGCTGGGAGAGGAAGCAGAGCCAGGCCTATGGTGAATCAAAATTGCAGTCACATTTTTGTTATGAATGTGGATGAACAAGAGCCCTCTTCCTAATTCTCTCATTCTCAAGGTGCAAGGAGCACAGTGTCACAGTCGGCTGCTCTTGGGTATTAATCTGGGTATTTTTGTTTTGTTTTGTTTGTCTTTTTAGGGCTGCACTCACAGCATATGGAAGTTCTCAGGCTAGGGGTTGAATTGGAGCTGTAGCCACTAGCCTACACCCCAGCCACAGCAATACCAGATTGAAGCCGTGTCTGTGATCTACACCACAGTTCACGGCAACGCCAGATCCTTAACCCACTGAGTGAGGCCAGGAATCCTCAGGGATACTAGTCAGATTTGTTTCCACTGCGCCATGACGGGAATTCCTCCATCTGTTTTTAACTGCCTGTTTAATTTATGGGTAGAGCTTGCAAGCCAGACTCTTTGGACCGAGCTGGAGGCATCCCCCTTGAAGTCTCACGTGCCCTGGTCAAGGGCCCTTACATTAACTTTTGGATCCTGCCCCTCAGGTCACATCAGAGGATGTGAATTCAAGTATCAAGACCTTCTTTTGTCCCAACGAGACCTACAATGACATGGCCACACTCTTCTTCAATCCCCAGGAGTCGGCCATCCTCCAGCTCTTCCACCAGGATGGTGAGTTTCTGGGGGATTGGGTTTTTTGGCAGGAAGCAAATGATTATTCCTCTGCCCCGCCTGTGGATCCTTAGATGCAGCCAGGCTTGCTCTTGGTTCTGAGCGAGAACAGGACTTTTAATTTGTAATCCCAACCCAGACAAGATTCGGGTTTCTGCCTCTGGCACTGCAGGTGAACCTCGGGGAGCCGAGGCAGCCGTCTTAGACTCTGTCGGTCTGTTCTTGCTTTGCAGGTACTTTTAGCCCCATCACTTTGGCCTTGTTCTTCGTCCTCTATTTCGTGCTTGCGTGTTGGACTTACGGCATTTCTGTTCCCAGTGGCCTTTTTGTGCCTTCTCTGCTGTGTGGAGCTGCTTTTGGACGTTTAGTTGCCAATGTCCTCAAAAGGTACTCTGTGTGTGTGTGTGCGTGCATATGCACGTGTGTGACCCGTCCCCCCCCAGTATGATCCTAAGCCACCTTCTTGGTTTCTTTCTTCACCAGCTACATTGGACTGGGTCACATCTACTCCGGGACCTTTGCCCTGATTGGCGCCGCAGCGTTCTTGGGCGGGGTCGTCCGAATGACCATCAGCCTCACGGTCATCCTGATCGAGTCGACCAACGAGATCACCTACGGCCTTCCCATCATGATCACCCTGATGGTGAGCACGCCCCTCCTGGCCTCTTCCAGGTCCAGGGCCAGGTCTGACACCGTGACTGCTCGTCAAGGCTGCGCTTTGCGTTTCAGGTGGCCAAGTGGACCGGGGACTTTTTCAACAAGGGCATTTACGACATCCACGTGGGCCTGAGAGGCGTGCCGCTTCTGGAATGGGAGACGGAGGTGGAGATGGACAAGTAAGGCCGTGTTGCCTCATCATGTCCTAGTTCCAGGGTTTACGGCTTTCGGGCCCAGGCGTGTTGCCATAAAGTAGGGAAGAGTAAGTCAGAAATTCAGGTCCTGGGTTGGAAGAAGGTGAAATGGTAAATAGCAGCAGGAAGGTCCTTCCAACAGCAAACACGTCTGTCCCCAGGCATGTTCGGGACAGTGGAGCGGCCCCATGTGGCTGGGGCCTGGGGCGGGCGGGGTGGCCCTGTGGTTTGTCTAGCCGCTGTGGCCTTGTGGTTAAATAGGTGTTAGGATCGAATGTGTAAATTAAGGGTCTGAGCCCTGTGAGTCAGTCACCTGCCTCGTGTGCGCCCGGTGAGGTGTCGTACCGTCAGCGGTGGTGACTCGGGTGGAATCGCCAGCCTCTCCGTTGGCTCATGGATAGTTCAGGCCTCCCATGCTGGGTAGCATGCAAGGCGCCTAAAGTCTAACATAGAGGTCAGTCACCTTCTGGAAAGGGCCAGATAGTAAATGTTTTTTGGCTTCGCAGGTCACATGGTTTCTGTCACAACTAGTCTGCTCTGCTGTCATAGTGCAGAAGCAGCCATAGGCAGGATGTAAACGAGCGAGCGTGACCAGATGGGACCTATGGCTGACAGTTGCCATCCCTGGTCTCAAGGGACACCCAGACATTACTGTGTTAATTCCAGTATAAGGAGCAGTTCAGCGGTCATTCATAGCATGTGCTCCGGGGGCCTGAGGAGGGCTGGCCAACACCCTTTGCACCCAGCAAGTGGGTGAGAGGACCTTTGCATTGAGCCGAGGGCCTTGGGCCACCCACCTGCCGAAGCGGGGAAGGGAATTCCAAGCATGGGGAATGGCATGTGCAAAGTGGGGGAAGTGCCAGGGAGCGCTTGTGTTCAAAGATCCGCTAGAGAAGGTTCAGAAGAGGGGCTGGGGGCCGAGGCAGTGCAGGAGAACCAGCGCAGCCCCATCACCCCTCCTTGTCCGGGTGCCGTGGGCTCTGTCGTGAGGCTGGACGGCTTCCCTCCCTCCCTAGACTGCGAGCCAGCGACATCATGGAGCCCAACCTGACCTATGTCTACCCGCACACCCGCATCCAGTCTCTGGTCAGCATCCTGCGCACCACGGTCCACCACGCCTTCCCGGTGGTCACGGAGAACCGGGGCAACGAGAAGGAGTTCATGAAGGGCAACCAGCTCATCAGTAACAACATCAAGTTCAAGGTAAAGAATGCAGCTCCAGCGGAGAGGTGAGGGGTGGACAGGTGGTTCCTCGATGCTTATGCTGATCCCCGGCCTGTCGCACCCCGTAGAGGGGCTGGCCCTGCCTGGCTCCCGTGGAAATCAACACTCTTCTCATTGTTTGTGACAACAAGTACCGACAGGCGAGTAGAGAGGTTGTGAGGCCATCCGGACAGTGTTCGTTCCAACTCCAGTAGGCACGGGGATAGATTGTTGTTTCAGTCAGTGGTCTTCAGTATTCAGCGCGAGTTGTATCGGCGAGGGTTCTGAGTTGCCAGCAACAGAAATGGACTTGGACCTACTTAAGAAAGAAGCAAGTCCGAGTTCACTTCATGGTTCAGTGTTAATGAACCCAACTAGAATCTATGAGAATGTGGCTTTGATCCCTGGCCTCGCTCAGTCCGTGAGCTCTGGTGTAGGTTGCAGACGCGGCTGGGATCCTGCGTTGCTGTGTCTGTGGTGTAGGCCGGCAGCTGTAGCTCCAATTGGACCCCTAGCCTGGGAACCTCCATATGCCGAGGGTGCAGCCCTTAAAAAAAAATAGGAGAATGGAGATCCCGTCCCCAAATCAAAGGAGTGGAGGTGTTGGGCTGGCCAAAACCTTGGGCTCTGAGAGGTTCCTTTGAATCACAAGCCTCTGAGCCACCGTGAGGATTTCTTGGAGGTCGGACACGGGCCTGTGCCTTGACCCTCGCCGTCCTCCAAATTCTTACCTGAGTGGACACTCAGGTGCGGCCATGCCCAGCCATCTGCCATCATGCCCCTCCCACCCACAGAAGTCCAGCATCCTCACCCGCGCCGGCGAGCAGCGCAGGCGGAGCCAGTCCATGAAGTCCTACCCGTCCAGCGAGCTGCGGAACATGTGCGACGAGCACGTGACCGCTGAGGATCCGGGCGAGAAGGAGGACCTCCTGCAGCAGATGCTGGAGCGGAGGTGAGGGAGGGAGGGAGCGCGGCTGCTGGTCCTGCCCCCGCTGCCTGCAGGGCCGGCTGCTCAGCCCCCGCCCCCTGGGCGGTCCCTGGGGTCCGGGACGTGGATGGGACGCGATCCTGCTGAGGGTGCCCTAGGCAGCGTCTGGTTTTTGTGTAACAGATACACTCCCTACCCCAACCTATACCCTGACCAGTCCCCGAGTGAAGACTGGACCATGGAGGAGCGCTTCCGCCCGCTGACCTTCCACGGCCTGATCCTGCGCTCGCAGCTCGTCACCCTGCTCGTCCGAGGAGTTTGTTACTCTGAAAGCCAGTCGGTGAGTCTCCACTCCTGTCCACACTGCGATTCTGGGAGGCTCGGGGTGGCAGGAACAATCCCTGCGTCTACTGTCGAGCAGTGTGTGTGGTCCCACAGCCCAGCACAGGCAGGGTCCCTGGGGGGGACGCCAGGCGGGTGTGATGTCCCCTCCGGTGCTTCTCCCCTTCGTCTCTGCCCCTGATGCCGAGTGTCCCTTTGACCAGCAGGCTTTCAGTATAATTTCTACTCTTTAATCTCTGCCATGCGTGAACTTTGTCACATGTTACATCAAAAAAAGACCGTTCTCATTAATTCCCCTGTAGTTTCCTTTTTCACTTTTGGGGGTTTTGTAGCAATAGTGGGGCTGGGTAGGGTGTGTTCAGAGTGTCCCTGTAGGGACCTGCGACATACTTTACCCCTTTGGCTGGAGCTTCGAAGAGGAGACTGGAAAAGTCCCCCTGGGATCTAGTGTCCGAAGCGACCGGCCTAGTCTGGGTCTTGCCCGTGGGCGGCCAGCCTGAGGTCACTCAGTCTGACTGGCCTGCAGAAGAGACTGACGTGGGCAGGACAGGAAGGGCCATGGGTGGAGTTCCAGTTGGAACGGGGTGAAAGTCGTCTGGAGCGTGACGTGGGCCGGACCCCACAGGGCCCTGCCTGCGTTCAGAAGCTGGCCGGAGCTGCCTGGGAGAGCACAGGGTCAGCAGTTGGATGGGCAAGGCTGTGTGCATGGGGAGTTAACGGGGCAAAGATTGGGGCAGGCCAGTGACACCAGCACTTGTGGTCGCTGTGCCCAGCCTGAGAGTTGGTGGTGGCAACCCAGGTGCCCAGTGAAAATCCAGAAGGCTTGGGATGCGGGAGCAGTAGCAAAGCTGCTGTGAGTTTCCTGTGGCTGTCATTTCACCACAGAGCAGGTGGCTTCAAACAACAGAAACTTACTCTTTGACAGTCAAGGCCACGGACAAGATGCAGGTGTCCGCAGGGCCATGCTCTCTCTGGGGGAGGGTCCTTACCTTGCTCGTTTGTGTGGGTGCCAGCTGCCCTCGTGTTCCTCGCTGTGGGCACATCGCTTGTGTCCAGACCCTTGTCACACGGCCCTCCCTGTGCCCTCTCCTCAAAGGACACCAGTCACAGGGCTTAGGGCCCAGTACAAGCTCAGCTTAACTTGATTACATCCAGCAAGGCCCTGTTTCCAGTGAGGCCGCGGGCCCAGGTACCAGGCGTTAGGACCCAGGCATCTTTTGGGGGGACACAAGTCAACCCTCGCAGGTACTGCTCTTCTCACTGAAACTTTAGAATAAACGTCCACTGTTTTACTGCTGGGTGGCAAGTTCAGAGACATTAGGAGCCATGCCTGGGGGAACACAACTAGGAATTGGCCGAGAACTGGCTTTGGATGACCAGGTCTCACTTCAGAGCACCTGTTCGGGCCCCTGCTCTGCCCTGTCGGGCTCTCAGACCTGGAGGGGGAGGGGACTCTGCATGGACTCTGCCAGTTGCCACCTTCAGTGCAAGGACAGTGTCTCGGTTACGGTTGCAGAGCGCCAGCCAGCCGCGCCTCTCCTACGCTGAGATGGCCGAGGACTACCCGCGGTACCCTGACATCCACGACCTGGACCTGACCCTGCTGAACCCGCGCATGATCGTGGTGAGAAGGGCTTCCCTCTGGGGTGGGGCTGGGCGAGGGCGGCTGCATGGTCCGCGGGTCACCTGTGTTGTCTCCTCTGCAGGATGTCACCCCATACATGAACCCTGCACCCTTCACTGTCTCCCCCAACACCCACGTCTCCCAAGTTTTCAACCTGTTCCGGACGATGGGCCTGCGGCACTTGCCCGTGGTGAATGCGGTGGGAGAGGTGAGTCCGAGGTGCAGGCTGGGGACGGAACCCGTGTCCCTACAGCCACGCCTTCTGGGAGGAAGCCTCTGACCACGAGGCTGTCTGTCCAGGAGGCAGGCTTCCCACCGGGAGGAAGCAGCAGAGTCCCACGGGGAGGCTTCTCAGCCTAAACCCGGCCCTGCTGTTCCCCAACCCAGAGCAAGGGGCAGCGGGGTTGAGAGCGGGACTACTGGGGTAGCTCTGCCTCCTGGGTGTTCTCCTGTGTGGCCAGCAGGTGTCGCACTGGCCTTCCTTTCTGTCGGCCAGAAAAGCTTAGGGCTGGCTCTTCATCCTAAAATGTCCCTCTTCACCCGTGACCTGGTGGCGCCTCCTTGAGGAGGGGTCCGTTCCCCATGTGCTAAAATAGTAGTCATTATCACTATGATTTTTTTTCTTTCTTTTTTTGTTTTTATTTTGTTTTTTTTTTTGCTTTTTAGGGCTGCACCTGCAGCATACGGAGGTTCCCAGGCTAGGGGTCGAATCAGAGTTGCCTCTGCCGACCTTTGCTACAACCACAGCAACAACACAGGATCCGAGCCACTTCTGCAACCTACACCACAGCTCACGGCAACACCAGATCCTTAACCCAGTGAGCGGGGTTAGGGATCGAACCCGCAACCTCATGGTTCCTAGTAGATTCATTTCCGCTGTGCTACGACAAGAACGCCTCTGTTTTTTTCTTACTAAACAAACGTTTGATTGTAGGAAGATATGAAAATATAGATAAGGAAAAAAAGAAAGAAATGCCAAACCTCTACAGAAGTAGCCGCATTAACTTTTCAAGGTCTGTTTTTTATCTCTGCATCTAGGAATAGATTGTATATATCAAGCGTTAATGGAAACACTATTCCTATTTATAGTGTTTAATACCCTAATTTCTCAATTAATATGTAGGAAATGATTTTCCATGGCAGAAAGTTTTCAGTTAGGACATTTTAACATTTCAATAGCATTCTATTATCCAGTCACTCAGTTGTCCTGTTGTGGGATATTCAGTTAAAATTTCACTTTCGTGGTCACCGTTTTTAAAATTTTATTTATTTGCTTATTTATTTATTTTTGCTTATTATGGCTGCACCCGTGGCATATGAAAGTTCCCAGGCCAGGGGTTGAATCAGAGCTGCAGCCACTGGCCTACACCACAGCTCATGGTAATACGGGATCCTTAACCCACTGAGTGAGACCAGGGACCAAACCCGCATCCTCACGGATACTAGTCGGGTTCTTAACCTGCCGAGCCACTATGGGGACTCAGCTAAATTTGTCCCACTGGCCTCCAGCGTGTGACCCCAAGTGGTCTGTCCCACTCCATCTAGAAACCAGGTAGCCTTTGAAGTAAGTGTCCTGATCATGTTGGCAGGACTGTCCCAGTCCTTCTAGGACCAGATCCCGTCCACACCGCTTGTTGAGACAGTCCAGGGGAGTGCTGTTCACTCCCGTTCTCGTCCCAGTGGTGCCACTCTGCAGGTGACTTGGGTTTTTTTTTTACCTCGTCCTAGATCGTTGGGGTCATCACGCGACACAACCTGACGTACGAGTTTCTGCAGGCCCGGCTGCGGCAGCATTACCAGACTCTCTGACGGCCCGGCTTGGCCTCGCCACCACGTGCAGGCCTGTCCCCTCCGGGAGCCGCCCGGGGAGGCAGCAGCTTGTGCTACGTCGTGGCCGGCCGGGCAGGCTGTCCCCAGCACGGAAGATTCCCAGTCTCCCACCCGCTTGGAAAGCCTACAATCATCGGACATTCGGCCGGTCAGAGATCCTGGGGCAGCACTGGACCACTGGACTTCAGACCTGTCTGACTTCTCAGCAAGTACCTTCCCGTCTCCTCCTCCCTGTGTCCCCACCGTCCGTGGTGGCGCAGCCCCTCCTCCCCGCCGCACTAAGACCCACCCTACTGGAGGGTGACACTCTGCTGCTTTCCTGGGGACCCAGCTGTTGCCTTACACCGTCATGGGAGGGACTCTGACCAAGGTAAACACTGGGGGGACGCCAGTCATAGAATGAGATGGGTGACTGAATTGAGGACTTGGGCCCTGAGCAGATCACCCGTGTTCCAGGGAGGCCCCCTTCCGTGGGGCTCTTAAGTTGGCCTCTTCATCAGTTCACTGGAAGGGAAGTTCTGCTTCTGGGTGTGAGCCGGTGGTCTGGTCTCACCCCGGCCGTGTGACTCTCCTTAGAACCAACACCCTCCAAAGCACAAAGCATTCAAATCCCACTAATAATCTCTCAGCAGTGAATCTGACCACGGGGTCAGGTTTGCCTCTGCCCTTGTTTCGCCCAGCATTTCGGCTTCCTCTCTCCATTTTCCACATTAACGCTCGGCCTTCTGGTGCCACGTCTTCACCTGGTCCTTTTCTCCTCCATCGAATTATCAGACTTTCCTTAAGTTCTACCGACATCCTTCTGGTGAAGCAGCCGCAGCCCCAGAGGGTCTTGGCATCAGCCCTAAGAGCAGGGGACCCCTGGGTAAAGCTGCTTCACCTGAGTCTGCGGAGTGGCAGTTATTTGTAAGATGGAAAGGCGAGAATCCTGACCCAGTGACCACTAATGTACATGATGTGGCCTAAGAAGCCAGCGTGTGACATAGAACAGTTCTTTATTCCAGGAAGAGCGTGTCGGCCCTTCACCAGCATCTCCCTCCCCTGCCGCTGACCATCCCCAGGCTTCTGAGAGGCTCAGCAGTGGAAACTCCTGGGATTGTGCCAGGGAGGGGAGATGCATCCTGCCAGCACGCGCCCCAAGGCTTTAGCATCAAACATAGGAAGCCTCCCTCTCCGTTTCAGTGACTAAGCTTCCCCCCGCTGGCTGGTCCTCTCTGAGCAGGCACCCAAAGTAAACATGGGGGTGGCAGGCCTTTGCACCCACTTGGCTCTTCTCTACGCACCGGCAGCACCTTAGGCCCACGGAGCAGCCCTGTGGCTGATGTGCTTCGAGACTCACTCCTGTGAGTGTAGTTAGGTTTCTTCTCAGACACAGACGTTGGCTGAGGGCCTCCGTGCCCGGCCCCGCAGAGCCGTCGTTCCCTCCCTCAGTCTCCCAACTTCTGATGCCCAGACTCCCTTTCAGCCCGGGCGTGGGCGTCAGCCGGCTTTGCTGGCTCAGGTCTGTGTTCCACGCCATCTCGGGCCCTGCTCTGCCCACGCCAGAGCCTGCTTCAGCGTCCTTCCCAGCTGACGCGGGCCCCTCCGTTCTTCGTGTTTTCTTATCTCTTTGACCTATAAAATTTCCAGCTTCCGTGGGTGGACCTGAGTTACAAAACGGAGATGAAACTCCCAATAAATAGTTTGAGAATTCACATGGACCAAAAAGGCAAGGCCTTCTAATCGTGATTGTGTTCGGCCGGTTGCCACAAATTTTAAGGCAGCATTCAGAGCTTGACCACCGTATTTTTTCTTTTAATTAAGAAGGAAACCAGGAGTTCCCATGTGGCTCAGCAGGTTAAGAACCCGACTAGTATCCATTAGGTTGTAGATTCAATCCCTGGGCCTCACTCAGTAGCTTAAAGATCCAACATTGCCGCAGGCAGCAGGGTAGGTCACGGCTGTACCTTTGATCTGACCCCTACTCTGGGAACTTCCTTATGCTGCAGGTGCGGCCCTAAAAGGCCAAAAAAAAAAAAAAAAAAAAAAAAAGGAAGGAAAAAAAAGGAAGGAAACCAATTGCCCAAATCAGGCAAATGGCGTGACCACCCATCCCAGGAACCTGCTCCCCGCTTCCCCCACGCTTCCCCTTCCTAAAATTGGCAGAAATGAAGTCCTGCAGGGAGTCCCACCTTCAGGGGGCAGGGTCACAGGCCCTGAGTGTTGGGATTTATCCCTTCTGCATATCACGCTGTGTTTAAGTCAACAGCTATTGTGTCCCCATCCGTGTGGCCCAGAGACACGGCAGAGTGCAAACGCCCACTCCCCCAAGCGGACCAGACGGCCGCCAAGGACGACCCCACCCAGCCGCCACCCCACCCCCTGGGAAAGATGCCTTATTTCCTGTCCTCTTTCGGTATCTGCCCTTCCCAAACAAGCCCAAAGACAGCCACCAATCCACCGGGAACAAAGTCCCCGTAAGCCGCTCTCTTTTGATTTCTGCTGGTTAGAAACTCGCATTTCCACAACTCACCTGTTACCAGCCCAGTCACCTGCCGGGGACACGGCACCTCAGTAAGCAGAAGCCTGTGGGGCTGGGTCTAGGGTTGGCCAGCGGTGGTTTTCTGTTTCTCCAGCTGAGGTGAGGGGGACAGGGGTGCAAGAGTGGACCTTTGTGCTCTGGGGGTGATGTGCTCATGACCTCGTTTAATGGACACTTGCCTGCTGGACCCAGCTGACCAGATGACATATCTCTTGCAAAGTCACATGCTGATCTGGCCCTCCTCGGTGACAAGACAGATCAGACGCCCCCCCCCCCCGGACCCCGCAGTATTGACAGGCAGTAGTGCCCCCAGCTTGGGGACCTTGGTCACTTCGACAGTAGCAGCTTCCTCTTTTTTTGTTTGCACTGTTTGTTTATACAGTAATGTTAGCTAATTCCACTGTGTATATAAATTGTATTTTTTTAATTTGTAAAATTCTATGTGTATTTGACTGTTGGAACTTGGAAGTTCTCGTTGTAACCGTAACACATCAGAATAAAACGTCTTCATCCGTCTCCGTCATCCTCTGGGCTCCACGCGCGCTTTCTCCAGGGGCTGCGTGCTTGGTTTTTATCTCACCCCCCTCCTCTCTAAGATACAGAAATTGCCCCACTGAAGAGGGGCTCTCCGCCTCCGGTCTCCATAGCTCCCAGCAGGACTCTGTTTGAGAACGACTTTGGTCCTGTGGGTCTGAGCCAAAACCACGCTGCCCGCCCTCTCCCACTCCGCCTGCAGATGGACAGTGCTGGGCCGTGGGTACAAATCCTCACCTCCTGCCGCCCCCTTGGCCTCGCAACCACTGGGAACCCATTCTGATTCCTGACCCCTACGGCGTCCTGACGGTGCTGCATTTAGGAAATTGCCCCAAGGGCAGGTTCCCCTGATGTCCAACCAGAAGGGATGGACTCGGTGCAGGGTTGAGACCTCGACGCCCGCTTCTGTCACTGCCATCTGTCATTGCTCTCTGCTCACGATGGGTTCTGCCAGAAACAGAAGTTTCTTGGTCTCTGGTTGATCTGCTTCACATCAGGTTCCCATCAGCAGCAGAAATGGCCTCAGGGGACTCAGGCCCCTCCACCCAGCCCCCACCTACTCATTACCTCCTCCACCCACCCCACCCCCCCGCCCCGCTCATCCCCTCCTCCACCCAGCTCCCCCTCCATGCATCCCCTCCTCCACCCCCCCTTCCCCCCACCCCACTCATCCTCCACCAGGCCCCCCCCTTCCCTCATTCCTTCCACCCAGTGCCCACCTACTCATTCCCTCCTCCACCCAGCCCTCCCGCACACCATCCCCCCCACCTCACTCACTCACCCCCAAGTGTCCTCTGGGTTCTGGGGTGTCTCCCGTGAAAATCCGCTGTGTCATTGTGACATCTTGGCGGCAAGCCCAGCTCCCAGGCCTCCCCTCCCAGCAGCTCCACTCCCCCAGCACCGGACCTCAGGAGCCAGCTCTGGACAGAAGCTTCTTCCTTCCTCTCCACCCTCTGTTCACAGTCCACATAACATTTTTATTGACGTAGTTACGTTAGAGTTCTTCGGCCAGCTCCCTCCCTAACCATCCTTCATTTCCCGCCCCCCCTTCCCTCCACCAAGAAGCAGATTGCTACTTTATCTCCTGTTTTCTCAGTTTCTGTACAAGATCAGGAAAATTGGAGCCTCCGCCGTGCCAGGGGCTGCTGAAGGTCCTTTGCCCTCAAGGAACTTGCAGTTGAGGGGCACGTACACAATTGCACATCCAGGCAGAGTGTGGTGTGTGGTGTGTGCTGATAGTCATATGATGGTTGTAACATGCTGCCAGTGAGGCACTTTGCTTCGTCCTGGGTATGTGCAGTCAGGGAAGGCTTCAGGGAAGAAGTGGCGTTCTCCACGAGCCTTGAGGAATGACTAAAATGCTCTTGGGGGCACTGGGTAAAGGCTGTTCTAGGTGAGGGGCACAGCATAAATAAGGGCTGGGAAGCGAAGGTGGGGGGAGGCATAGAATCTGATCGGAGAATGAGGTGTTGGGGGGGAAGAAGCGGGCAAATGGGTCAGCACCGCTCCCCATTGTGGGTGAGCCCAGGACCTGGCGTGTAGGCAACACCCCTTTCAGAAGCAGGCACAGAGAAATGACATCTCCTCCAGTGGCCCCCACCTCGGTAAAATTTCCAAGTCCAAATGCTTTGGACCCGAATTTGGGAAAGCCGGTGGCTAATCTTTCAATTTAGTGCCCAAAAGGCACATGAACTTGCAGTTGGTCAGCATAACAACATTTCTTTCTTCATCTTGCTGTTTTTAAACTCAAATACTCTGCTCACTCTTCTTAAAACTAAAAGTGTGGAGTTCCCTAGTTAAGGACCCGGTATGGCCACTGCTGGGCTCGGGTTCAGTCCCTGGCCCCAGAACCTCTGCATGCCTTGGGCTTGGCAAAAAAAAGAAATAAAAAGTAATAATAACCAGGGGTTTCCATCGTGGCTCAGTGGTAACGAACCTGACTTGTATACATAAGTACTCGGGTTCAATCCCTGACCTCCTTCAGCAGGTTAAGGATCTGGCATTGCCTTGAGCTGTGGTGTATTTCTCAGACTAGGCTTGGATCCCAAGTTGCTGTGGCCGTGGTGTAGGTTGGCAGCTACAGCTCTGAGTCAACCCCTAGCCTGGGAGCTTCCATATGCCGAAGATGTGGCCCTAAAAAAAGAAAACAAAAAAACAAAAAAATAAATAAATAAAAGTGCCATTCACTCAGCTGCAGCACTAACTGAAAAATGTGTCGGAGAACAGCTAGGGTTCTCTTTTTTTTTTTTTTTTTTTTTTTTTTTGCTTTTTAGGGCTGCACCTATGGTATGTGGAATTTCCCAGGCTAGGGGTCGAATCAGAGCTACAGCTGCCAGCCTACCCCACAGCCACACCCATGCTGGATCCAAGCTGCATCTGTGACCTACACCATAGCTCATGGCAACGCCGGATCATTAACCCACTGAGCGAGGCCAGGGATCGAACCTGCGTCCTCATGAGCACTAGTCGCGTTCCTTTCTGCTGCACCTCAATGGGAACTCCCAGGATCCTCATTTTAAATATATTGTCTCTAAAAAAAAAATAAATAACTGAAACCAAAAAATACTAGGTGCAAGAACGATCTATCAAATACGAGCTACTTTAGATGTAATTAGAAAAAAAAACCTAGGTGCTCCTGTTGTAGCCCAGTGGGTTAAGAACCTGACATAAATGTTCGTGAGGATGCAGGTTCAATCCCTGACCTCGCTCAGTGGATTAAGGACCCAGAGTTGCCACAAGCTGAGGCATAGGGCACAGATGGAGCTGGAATCCCACGTTGCTCTGTCTGTGATGTAGGCTGGCAGCTGCAGTTCTGATTCAACCCCTAGCTTGGGAACTTCCATATGCCACAGGTGTGACTATAAAAAGAAAAAAAAAAACAAAACAAAAAAGCCCTGATATTTGTAACTTTTCTTTTTCAATAAATAAGTACCCTAAATGTGAGCACATCTGAGTAAAGATAAATACCCTTTGGGTCTCCTGGGGATTTTTCAAGATCCATGGTGAGGTGGCAGTGAGCATGAAGGCAGGTTAAGAGCTGTGTTTTGAGTCCCCAAGCCCTAAACACACACACACGCAAACACCCATACACAGAGGAATGAAGGGAGCCCAAAGTTGTGCAAACCCATTGAATATACACCACTAAGAATGACCTCTCTGTGAACTGTGGACATTGGGTGGCTCTGCTGTGTCAGTGCAGGTACGTCGATGGGAACATATGTCCCACTCTGGGGGGGGATGTTGATAATTGAGGAGCCCGTGCATCGGGGGTGGCCAGGGTTACATGAGAAATCTCTACTTTCTGTTCAGCTTTGCTGTGAGCATAAAATAAAACTGCACCCCAAAATAATTTTCTTATTTTTTACAAAGGAGGGGGAAAGGAATTGAGCATTCTTTACTCTGAGGAAAGGTAAAATGACAAGGAATAGCAGACTAAACTCCTTTCGGGAGTTGAAAGAAATCAGACCAACCACAGCCTTCAGCGTCTGTCCGTGGTGCTGAAGTTTATTGGTTTTGAAACCAATGTCATTAACAGGTGACTAAAATTTAACGCAGGAGTGGGAGAGGTGGAGAAGCCGCAATGAAATCACTTTACATTTAGCCTAAAATGTGAGACATGTTGACAGGAGGCTGCCCCTTGAATCGGGTGCTCTTCACACCTCAACTTGACAGCAACGAGACAGGACAAAGATGAGAGAGAGACCCCAGGGGATGAGGGTCTCTCCAAGTCTGGCCGGGGCCTGGCTCGCCTTTTCCTCCCTGGGGTTATCTTCGGTACTACAAAGAGAACAGAAACGTGTTTGGCTTGGGGACCTGGCTCTCCTGGAAAAGTCAGCTTCACAGGACAATTCTTACTTCCTCCGGCCCCCTCTCTAGCCCAACGACTGCCTGAGTTGCATGAACTGGTAAACGAATTGACATGAGGAGCTAGTAAAGTCGATCCTGGTAAATTTCCATTTTGGGGGGACCTGACAATTTGGGGAGGAGCATAAAATGCCAATCAGCCGGAAGAAGGTGAATTTTTTAAGTTCCCAGGGCTCATGGCAAGGAACTTCTTTTTTGCCTATCATTTTCTCAGCAGGCTCTAGCTGAGGATGACGTCATTGTTCCGAGAGTCACGGAGCTCCCACCCAGCTAGCGCAGAAATTTCAAAGAGAATGTGGTTTTTTGGTTTGTTTGTTTGTTTTTGTTTTTGTTTGTTTGTTTGTTTGTTTGTTTGTTTGTTTAGTGCTGCACCAGAGGCATATGGCGGTTCCCAGGCTAGGGGTCGAATCGGAGCTATTGCCACCAGCCTGTGCCACAGCCACAGCAACGCGGGATCTGAGGCTTGTCTGTGACCTACACCACAACTCACGGCAACGCTGGATCCTTAACCCACTGAGCAAGGCCAGGGATCGACCCCACAACCTAATGGTTCCTAGTTGGATTCATTCCTCTGCGCCATGACGGGAACTCCCCAAAGAGAATGAGCCTTAATGCTGATCCCTCTCCTGCTGAGGGCATCCCTAGTGGTACTCTTTCACAAGGCCTGAACATCAATGAAACCCCATGTCCTTCCTCCCCGTCCCATTTCCACCCCTGGTTTCTCTTACCCGGAAGCTGTTGCAGCCCAGTCCACTCTGTGCTCCAATCCTGTCCATCCTACCCCCGAAGCAGCTGGACCTCCGCAGGCTCCGAGGGGCAGCAAGCAGTGCCCTCAGCTTGCTCTTCAGAAGGGCAGATCTATCGGAAGCGTCCCAGGGGCCCCGCCCCAGGGCACCCCCATCTCTCTGGGCTGGGTTCACCTCCCCGGTCCAGGGAGGTACCTCCAAAAGGGGGCTGAGAGGGGCCCCCACTTCCTCATTCTGCTCGCTTAGTACTTGTGGGGGCATAGCCTCATCTTCTAAAGGCATCTTGTCCTCCAAGTGGTCCAGCAAATTCTTGATAAAAGGAAGAGCGGGAAAGGGAGAGATCTCACTGACGGGCACCAGGTCCCAAAGCCCCCTCACCCCAGACTGTGCCCCTTTCCTGGCCCTACCTTGAAATCCATCAGGTCTGCATTGGACACGGAGCCGTACACAGGGTTCGCTCTGGTTTGCCCTGGGAACTGAAACACCAGAACGAGGAGGAAGCTCACGGTGATGGTGGAGGAGCCCATGCTGGCGTCGGTCAGGGAGTGGTCTGCCACTTGCTCCTCTTCCCTCTCCTTTCTGGTTTCCCCCTCCTGGCTTTCGTCCGTCTCTGTCTTCCAGCTGCCCTGAGCCACCTCTTTTATAGCCCCCAGGCTCTCCGAGAGCGCAAGAGGGATGGAACCCTCCCCATTCTGTCACTTGCAGTGATAAAGCCGCTGAGTGAGGAGCCAGCAGAAGATGCCCTTTTAAAGTTATCAGTCCAGCCAGCTTGTCACAGCCCCTCCACCTTGAGCAGCCCCAACAACCCCCGGGACCCTCAGCTGCAAGAGCCACATTCTTGTTGATTTGCCTCAAGAGGTTCCCACTTCAAAGGTGTGAGAAGAGCGAAAAAGAGTCCTTGGTTATCTCCCAGCGATGCCTCGGGCTTCTTTCTCCTGGGCAACGGGACCCAGGCAGGGAAGCACAGGGTGACGGCTGGCTGGCACCCAGCTCCCCTGCTGGTTTGCGGCTCAGCTGTCAGGGGCTCCAAATAAGGGCGGGAGAGGAGGAAATGGCAGGCAGCCAGCGGCTAGGGACAAATTAGTCCAGATGCTCCAGCTGACCTCACACCTGACTCCTGGGTGGGGAGGGCAGGCCTTTCCCTCCACAGGGCTGCCCTTGCTCCCTGGCTGTCACTCTCAGCCATCAGGTGAAGACAGAGGACTTTTTTAGAGTCCTAAGTCAGCCGGAACTAAATGTGACAAATGTCCCAAGAACCCTGCTCCCAAATACAAACACCCAGAAGAGTTTGGGGAACGTGGTCATCGCTCTGCAAATCTCACCCCCGCACAGCTCCCTCCGAGGTGCTGCAGGAAATGGGCCCTGAGAGGATGCTGGCATTTGCCTTTTTTTTTTTTTTTTTTTTTTTTTGTTGCTTTTAAGGGCCACACCTGCATCATATGGAAGTTCCCAGGCTAGGGGCTGAATCAGAACTGCAGCCGCCGACCCATAGCCACAGCAACACCAGATCTGAGCTGCATCAGTGACCTACACCACAACTCACGGCAACAACAGGTCCTTCACCCACTGAGCAAGGCCAAGGATCAAACCCGCATCCTCATGGATAATAGCTGGGTTCATTGCCACTGAGCCACTGTGGGAACTCTCCGGCATGTTCATCTGGAGAAGCTCAGCCTCTGGGTTTGAAGCATGGAGGGCCTCACACCTTCCAGGCAAGCTCCCAGGCAAAGTTGGCTGATGGAGTGAGGGTGGGAGACAACCAGGGTCCATGCAGTTTCCCTTAACGCCGCCCACGTCCTTCTCTGAGGCTAAGAAAGCGATAAGCCCCTGAGGCCTCCATTTCCGCCCCCACCCCCAACAAGAGAAACACCAGGGGGTGAGCTTGTCCACGTTTAAGGAGGGGCCTCCATTCACTGCACTCAATGCTGCACACTCTTTGATGCAACGTATCCTGGGGGCAATCCTGCACTTGAAGGGAGGAGAGCCCAGCAGTGCAGCCCCAAACGCGGCTCCAAAGAGCTATGAATAGGTGAGCAAATTCTAAAGTGTGAATTACTATCTAATTGCATGGCGCTCACCACGGTTGTCTTTATTGGTTGGGTGGAATGTGCCAGACACTGGGCTGAGAGCTATATGTGGATTCTCTCCTTTTCATCACCAGCTCCGGGATATGGTCCCCATTCACAGAGGGACAGAACTGAGACGGAGAGGGTCTGTTCCCTGCCCAGCGTCACTCATCACCGGGCAGAACCAGGACTTGAACCCTAGGTCTGACACTGGTGTCTTTATTCTCCACCCAGTTCACAGGCCCTGCTGCCTCTTTGTAGGATGCTTCCTTAATAAGCCCTTTAGACACAGTTCCGATTAAACCCTGCCCTCGTCCCGGCCCCTCGGGATGCCTCTGTGCACCTCCTCACTTTCCCCCGACCTGGGGCTGTAGCTTTGCGTGCTTGGCAAGTGTGTGAGTATGTGGACTGGCTCAGGAAAGCACCACGCCCAAGCTCTACCACCTATTCTCACACCTGACATGTCTCAGTCTATCCCGCAGAAACCCAGGAAATGCGGGTGGAATGACCAGCTCTGTCCCGGCCAGACCCTCCCCTGGCTTTGCTCACTCCCTGGTACAGTGAGAGGGCAGGGAATGGGGCACTATGTGGCCAGAGGCCACCTGGGGTGTCCAGGGATGTTCTATTCTAGAGGAGAAAGGCGCCCTCTTTGCTAACTGTTTGGGGCCAAGCAAACTCAACGTGAAATCTAAAATGGGTGCCATTCTGAGTAGGGGCTCTGGGGGCTGAGAGCCGCCGTCTCCGGATGCGCCTCTGGAATGTGCTCACAGCTTAATTGCTCTGGCACCGGCAGGGTTATTATTAGCAGAGGATTCAGTGAGCAGGCGCCCTGGGGAACTGATGCTCCTTGCCACATGCGTCACACAGCTGGTCCCCTGGAGATGCCCTTTGAGAGGCTTTGATGTGGGCATGACTTCCAAAAGGGCACCCTGATGGGTGCCCTCTGCAATGGCTTGGCCTATGAGGGCTGATGCTGTTCCTGTGTCCTGTGTCCTGTGTCCTGAGCCACGCCTTCTGACGCCCGTAGGTGACCCAAGAGAAAGCAGAAGTCCCATCCAAGGTTCCAGAAGGAGAATTTCAGAATTCTCCTTAGCTTCTTTCATTAAAATTACTTTTCCTCAGAGTTCCGTTGTGGCTCAGTGGGTTAAGAACCTGACTAGTATCCATGAGGCCAGTCAATCCCTGGCCTCGCTCAGTAGGTTAAAAGGTCTGGCATGGCCATGAGCTTCGGTGTAGGTCAAAGACGTGGCTCGGATCTGGCATTGCTGTGGCTGTGGCCTAGGCTGACAGGTGCAGCTCCGATTCGACTCCTAGCCTGGGAACTTCCATGTGCTGCCCCTGTGGCCATAAAAATAAATACATAAAAATTAAAAGAATAAATTATTTTTCCTCTTCCAGAGTGAAACTGGAGTGGGACACGAGTGTCGTTTATTGAGTTTCTTCTATTGGCTTTGGTTTTTTGGCAGAGGGCGTGTGGCAAGAAAAAGAATGTTCAGGTTTGCTGCCCTGCGGGCTTTGTATATAGCCAACACCACCTCCTGCGTTAACAGGGCCCAGGGAAAACACAGACAATTCCCCAACACACATGCTGCCCCAACCCCCCAACCTATTAACTACCCCAATCCTATTAAAGCCCTTGATTTGAGCCTGAAATGAGTAACAGCTTCATTTCCGTGCCCATGCTCCCCTTTGGGGAGAGTGTGTGTGAGGCGGTTGATATTTAATAGGGTGCTTAGAAGCCAGCCTGTAGGAGTGAGAAAAAAAAATGTAGCTAAAGGCACAGAAAACCAGATCCACCTCCCACCCCCACCTCTCCCACTTGGCTGAAAAATCAAAAGCCTTTTTTTCCTTCCTTATTACTGGAAAGAAGTGGTCTTAGTCATATGAGGAAATGAAGATTGCAAATGGGTGGGAGAATCCCAGAACTGGGGTGTCTCCAGTTTCCAGCCGAGTTGGGTTTCATGACCCTCCATGAGGATGCTGTGGGCTGCTTCATGGAGCCATGAGGGCTCAGCCATGTCATGCATGTGGCAGAACTGGTATGGAAAACCCATCACATTCATGGCAGGAGTCTCTCAGACCTCAACTGTCTAAAGCAGAAGCTCCCGTTAGGAAAAATGAGTAGGACACTGGAACATATTTAGGGGTGGTGGCTTCTGACTTTGAAAGTGATGTTCAGCGGTTCCTGTTGTGGCTCAGCAGGTTAGGAACCCAACATAGTGCTTATGAGGACATGGTTTCAATCTCTGGCCTTGCTCAGTGGGTTAAGGACCTGATGTTTGCTGCAAACGGCAGTATAGGTGGCAGATGGGGCTCAGATCTGGTGTTGCCATGGCTGTGGCTGTGGTGTAGAGAGCTGTACCTCCAATTCGACCCCTGGTCCAGGAATTTCCATATGCCGCAGATCCGGGCATAAAAGAAAAAAAGAAAATGATGTTCCATTTCTTTGGTATGATGTGGAGGTCACTAGAACTGGAAAAAAAAAGGCCCAAGGCAAAAGTTCATTTGCTAAAGTTTTATCAGGGTTCTAGTTCAAGAAAAGCAAGAATGAGGGGAAAAGGAACATGAGGTAGTGTATTAGTCACCTATCGCTGGGTGACAAACTACCCCAAACTCTAACAACCTAAAACCACACACCTTAGGAGTTCCCACTGTGGCTCAGTGTTAATGAACCTGACTAGCCTCCATGAGGATGATGGTTTGACTCCTGGCCTTGCTCAGTGGGTGAAGGATCCGGCATTGCCGTGAGCTGTGGTGTAGGTCGCAGATGCAGCACAGATCCTGAGTTGCTGTGGCTGTGTCTGTGGCTGTGGCTGGCAGCTACAGCTCCAATTCAACCTTAACCTGGGACCCTCCATATGCTGCAGGTGCGGCCCTTTAAAAAAAAAAAAAAAGATAAAACAACAACAGCACACATCTGTTATCTAATAGTTTCTGTGCACCAGGAATCTGGCTCTGCTTGGCTGAGTGGCCCTTGCTCAGAGCTCGCATAGGCTGCTATTAAGATGTTAGCCAGGGCTGTGGTCCTCTCAAAGCTTGGCTGGGTACCTGTTCTCAAGCTCGCCCTCTGTCTGGTGATGGCCTCAGGCCCTTACTGAGGCTGGAGGTGTCAGTTCCTCGCCACCTGGGCCTCTCCATGGCGATGCAACTGACTTCCTTTACGTAGAGAGAGACTGTACAAACCACCACCTCTGTGTAGTCTTATCTTGGAAGTGAGTCACTAGGTCCAGCCCATGCTTAAAGGGAGGGGATCACCAAGGGCATGAATACCAGGAGGTGAGCATCCCTGGGGTCGGTCTTAGGGGCTGCCCACCACGGGAAGGAGAAAGAACAACCACAGAGTGTTATGTTACCAAGCTGGTCATAGCTTTGCAAAACAGCTTAGTGGTTATTTGGTTGGTTGGTTGGTTGGTTGGTTGGTTGGTTGGTTGGTTGGTTTACTGGTTGGTTGGTTGGTTTACTGGCAGGTCATGCTGGACATCATCAGCGGACTTCATGGAATCCAGCACCTTGGAACAGTCTATGAGGAGAGAAAAGGATGAGGGTTCTTCACTGGATCTTTAGGGCTGGTATAACGAAATACCACAACCTAGGTGTCTTAAAACAACAGAGTATACTGTCTCCCAGTTCTGAAGGCTAGAGTTCAAAAGCAGGGTGTCAGCATGGCCAGGCTCCCCCTAAACCCTGTAAGGAAGGAGGCTTCCTTGTCTTTCACAGCTTCTGGTAGCTGCCGGCAACCCTTGGCATTCCTTGACACGCAGGTGCATGGCTCCAGTCTCTGCCTCTGCCATTAGATGGCCATCTTCCCTCTCTGTGTTTCTTTGCTTCTTACAAGGACACCAGTCATACTGGATGAGGAGCCCACTCTACTTCAGCCTGACCTCATCTTAACTAACTACATCCATAGCGACACTGATTCGCCAACATCCCTGCCAGCACAACAACCAGGGACATACCTGAGTGCCCACCCCTGCACCTTGCCCTCCCTGGAGGCCTACGTGGAGGGGGAGTCACCCTCAGGCTAAGGCATGACGTTCCTGCTCTCTCCCCCTGATGCAGGG
The DNA here is from genome assembly GCF_054392235.1 of Sus scrofa. Lineage (NCBI taxonomy): Eukaryota > Metazoa > Chordata > Mammalia > Artiodactyla > Suidae > Sus > Sus scrofa. Next base: position 76,469,004 of record NC_139388.1, read on the forward strand.
AGAACCAGATTGGAGAGCCTGAGCCAGGGAGGCCAGTTAGGAAGCTGATGTGCCAACATCCAACCTTGGCCTAAGTGGTGAGGGAAGGAGGAGTAGACATACCTGCCTGGGTGGTCCAGCCAAAAAACAGAGTCAAGAAAGATTCCAAGGGCTGACGTCATCAAGGGTGGAGCCCTGGGAGAAGGTTTACTCATTCAGGTGTGTCTCCGTTTGAGTTCTCCTGAATCTGAGACAAGTATTTGAGCAAAGCAGTTTGTTTTGGAGACAATCCCAGGCAATATTGGCAGGAGAATGGGGAGCTGACCACAGAGAAGGTGTTTAGCGATCACTGTGAGCGGTTCGAGCTTAACTCCCCACCCCACCCCCCAGAGAACCCTGGGCACCAGCAAAAGAGGCACACCACCTGTGTGGGCTGAATTCTGCTCCTGGTCCATGTCAGTTCCCCAGCACTTTCTGTCTGCCCTCAGGAACTGGGCTCCAGCTTCCAGAGAAAGTCCTCAGGCAGGAAAGGACGATGCTCTGGATGGAATTAGGGCTGGTGCACCCTGAAGCATCGAGGGCAGGGGCTGTGCTTGGCACTTCTGGAGAAAGGACACCAGAGGCACAAGACTGGGAGCCAGTGCCATTTCTCAGAAATGTTCCAGGATGCCCAGGCAGCTGTACAAGGACCTGTCTTTTCACTCCATGGGGAAAATGGGCCATTTAGTGGAAAAGCACTGATTGCATGAAAAATCCTCCAGACAGGAATTGAAGGCTAAGAACTGCAACATGAACAAAGGCACAACACCAAGTTCATGATTTTGTTTAGACCTAGTTCTGCGGGAAAATAAAATGCATTTCTTTTTCTTGCCTCGAATCCTCCACAGAAGGGTCAAAGCTGCCACAAGCGGGGTAGAGAGAGAAACGCAGAATCATCAACATGAGGTGGCATGTTCAGGCCATCAGTAATCTCGACACTGGAGACCCAACAAAGCCAGTTTACCCTCTGCTGAAGCTCCTTCCCGCTGTGAAGCCATGAGTTTGGTCTTCTTGTGTCTGCGTCCACCAACATATCTTTCTGTGTAGATAACTCTGACAAGCATCCACTGAGATACATAATCCAGCAGCGTCTTTGGAGGACGAGGTTGATGATAGGGAAGTCAGGGCGTTAAGGTCATGGCTATAGCTACACGGGGATATATTTGAAGGGGTTAGGGTCAGAGATTAGGGAGGGCTGGTTTTGGTTGTTTTTTTTGTTTGTTTGTTTGTTTTTGTTTTTGTTTTTTTTGCTTTTTGGGGGCCACACTTGTGGCATATGGAGGTTCCCAGGCTAGGGGTGGAATCAGAGCTACAGCTGCCGGCCTACACCACAGCAACACAGGATTGGAGCCATGTCTGCAAACGACGCCACAACTCACAGCAACGCCAGACCCTTAACCCACTGAGCAAGGCCAGGGATCGAACCTGCAACCTCATGGTTCCTAGTCAGATTCGTTTCTGTTGCAACATGATGGGAACTCCCAGGGAGGGCTGATTTTAAAGGGCATCCAGAGACGGTGCAGGTGCCACAATGCTGCCCACAAACACCTAAACACAGGGGGAGCTCAATGTCACGCCATTGGGTACATCAGGCCACCCACTCTCCACCCTTCAGAAGTCACATCTGGTTCCTTCACAGGTTTTTGTGGGGTTTTTTTGGGGGGGTCCTCTTTCCTGGACCTTTGCCTGGGGAAATAGTCTTGCGTAACAGGCTGTGTCTATAGCATACACACAGACTCTACCACCTGAGCCCTATTTAAGGAAAAGCTGGACTCACCTAGAAGAATTCTGAAGTGCTGGCTGGGTTTGTACAGTGGGTGTTCTGGGAGGGGTCTATCTTCATCACTTGAGCCAGAGGAGGGGAGGGGACTCTGTCTTCACCTGCCGATAGGCAACAGCCACAAATTGCAAATGTTGAACTGAGTGACGCCATTAGCAGGGTGACCTTGCCTCCCACCAGCAGTCCTAATTCACTGACTTGGGAGAGGCTGGGCTGTGCAGGGGTTGGGGGCCTGGGTGCTGGACCAGCATGTGTGGGCTTGAATCCTGGCTCTGCCTTTTTTTTTTTCTTTTTAACTGCGTGACCCTGAGCAAGTCACCTCACTTCTCTGTGCCTCGGTTTCCCCGTCTGTAAAATGAAAGATAATGAGTTCTTTCTCAGAGTTGTGAGGACCAGTATGAGTTCATGGAGCTGTGCCTGGGACATAATGTGGCCTTTACAAATGTTAACTATGCTAATTACTCATTGCTGCCCTGGGTCAGAGACACTAGGCAAAGCTGGCTCACACTTACACTGGACAGTATGTTGCTCCCCAAACCTTCTTTTTTAAGTCTTAATCTCACTAGATATCTGTAATCTCTGACGCACACTGGGTTAAAATGACCCACTATTTCTGGCTCCCTCTCAATCAAAGAAACATCAAACAAGAACAGCAGAAAGGCTGTCACATGCAATTACGGCCAGCAGCACTGGCCCACGAGTCACTGAGTCTCACTCCAACCCAGCGCTGGCTTTTAGCAGCTGTATGCTTTCAAGTAACATGTTTCTCTTTTCTGGGTCTCAGTTTTCTTATCTGTAAAATGGGGAGATCAATGGTCCCATCCTTTCTGCTGAGCTGGGATCTTAGAAGACATTCTAGGCAAAGGGAGTGGCATCAGCTGAGGCCTGGGAGCCTGAAAGCAGGGGCACGTTCAGCAGCAAGACCTGGGATGCCTGGAACCCAAAATGCCAAAGGCGCAGGACCTTGGGGGGACAGAGCAAGGACCCTGACCAGGACTCCCCACTGATGACGGCATCACTGTTGGATTCTGGTGTTGTCCCCTTTTCTGCCTGAGAACGAAGGTCTTCTCCCTCTAGGTAGAGGGGGAGTGACAGTGTGGGGGCCCAAGGGAGGAGCACCCCAAAATGCTGGACCTCTTATCAGACACTCCCGAACTTGCAAGCTCAGAAAATGAACATGCTTTTCAACTCAGGGTTTTGAAGCTCCTTTCCAATATGACATTAGGAATTGAAGGTTTGAACCTGAGGTTTGGGGCAGGATGGGGGCTCGCCTCCATCAGGAATGCAAATGAGCCAATGTGTGGGTGTGTCTCTCCCTCTCTCTCTCTCTCTCTCTCTCTCTCACACACACACACACACACACACACACACACACCCTGCCCCAATCTCTGAGAGCTTCGCTTAGGCCTTCTGGAAACAACAAACACAGGCAGAGTCCTTTGATGGCAGAATTCCAGGCAGAGGAAAGACAGATTCCTTGACACACACCCTCCTCTCAGAGGGTTACACCAGGGCCCATTCACCTCCCAGGGAGAAGCTGTCAGGCTTTGCAAAGCAGTTTCTGGGAAGCGGCTCAAGTGTTCCATTACTTAACAGATATTTTAGAGCAAGAAAAACCCTTAAAGAAAAAAAATTCCCCCCACCAGCTGCTTGACCGGCCCCTGAGGCCGTGTCCCCACCCTGCCATGAGGACACCTTGGGGACCTTCGAGAATTCTGATTGCTTCTTAATGCTGGATTCTTTTTCAAACACGGAGGCAAGTCAGTTTCAAAAGACAGAGCTCTAATGTTGACTTTATTTCACCATGGAAAAAATGTGCTCACAAATAAGAACCGTCTTATATACAACCACCAAATAAATAAATAAATAAATACATAAATAAAAACAGGAGTTGCTTTGAAGGGGAGCAGGGGAGGGGCGTTGGAGAAGCGGACACAGAGGTTGTCAGCCAGGACTTCTCAGTACCTCCTGAGCACTGTGGGGGGGAGAGAGAGGGTGAGGATGACATTAGGGTGAGAGGCAGGCAGGACCTGGGCTTCCCCCCACCACGTGCCACCCCTGCCACCCGCCTTCTTCAGCAGAACTGGATGTTTGGGGCTTTGGGATAATCCATCTCTCTGGACCTGAGTTTCCTCCTTGTAAGCTGGGACTTGTCATCACCCTGGTGATCCTGCCCTCTGCCTTTGCAGCCACAGACAGTTGAGGGGAAACCAGGGGGAAGAGGTTTAGTTCTCTTTTTGCTCCCAGGAGCGGCAGCCAGGCAATGACAGAATTTACATCCTAAAGTAATTCTGCCGCCTTGGGTGAGAGAGGCAGGGGCTGGCGAGAAGGTGGGTGGGGACTCATAGTCATGCTAGTGAATGCTGTCCAAATTTAATTTTTCCAGGAAGGCGCTCCTTGGCCTTGAGGACTGGCAACAAGAAAGAGTGATATCCAGGTGTCCTTTTCTCGGAGTTTGGTCCCCAGAGACATCAAACCCAGAAGTGATGCTAACCGGGGCGTGCAGTGGGAATGGGGGTGGGTGCTCACCATTGCAGCCCAGGCCGCTGAGGGAGCCGATCCGGTCCAGCCTCCGCCCAAAGCAGCCAGAGTCACGCATCGTCTTGGGGCTGCGTATTCCCCGGAGGACTTGGAAGATGCTACTGCGGGGCCCAAGAACCCCCGTGGGGGCTGCTTCCCTCGCCTCCCAGGCTTCTGTGAGGCCACGGTCCTGCCGGAGGGGCTCCAGGTCCGTCCGCTCCGCCTGCAGCTCGGAGACCCTGTCTCGCAGGCGGTCCAGCAGCTCCTGGGATGGGTGGGGGAGCCCGAGCCTCAGGAACTCGCACCTGGACCCATCACTCTTGATGGTGCTGAAGCGAACCAACTGCCTTGGGAGCGGGGTCCTCACCCCCAGCCTGGCTGCCTTCTAACCCCTTATCACTAGTTCCCAAAGGAGGTTAGAGCCCTCTTGGAACAGTAGGTGGGGACCCGTTAGTTGCTGCTGTCCGCGCCCTCCCAGCCAACCAAGTCTAAGCAGTTCATCAGGGCTCACCTGTATCCCTGGCAGTTCTGAGGCCAGGCCAGCGCCACCCAGTGGATAGGAACGGCATCCTAGCAGCAACAGGTGCAAGAACAGGAGCAGGAGCACGCGGGGAAGCGCCATCCGGGGGCCCATGTGGCTGGAGGAGAGGATAGAGGCTGCTGCCTGCTGCCGCTGCTGCTGCCGCTGAGCTGGGTCCAGGTTCACTTTTCACTTCCTAGCAGCCTGCAGGCGCTCCCCTGGATCCTCCGGCAATCACAGCCTTTTATTCCCTGTCCTGGGAGCTGGGCCGGCCCTGCCCCTTTGGGTTATCTCTGATTTATCGGCCACATTCCGGCTGGGCCCGGTGAGCTCAGGGCGGGGGAATGCACCTCTCCGCGCCGAGGGGTGGAGGCTGGGGAGAACAGGCCTTGTATAGGAAAGGGCCTGGCCGGGGGCGGGAGTTTGCTGCAGTGGGGGAAGGGGGGGATGCGGGGATGCGAGGTGGGAGGGAAGGGGGCGAGACACCTCTCTTGCTTTCTCCTTTCCTGCAAAAACCTTAGGGCCTTAGCTCCTTCCTCTTTCCTCCCCACCCCTATTCCTGGAGAGGGCAGAGAGAATTCCAGCTTTCTGAGACCTGACGCAAATGCAGGGTGCACTGGGTGACTCAGAGGGAACAGCCCCAGCCAACACCCCACCACCGCAGTGCGTCTTCTCGCCCCGCCTGTAGCAAGACACCCGCCCATTACTTTCTGCAGGCTGCCTGGCTGCGCATCTCCCAGGCTCCCTGACCGCTGTCCGTGGTTCTGATCACTCTGCTCCAACAATGCAAGAGGTTTCACGCACCTCAACCCAGATCTCACCAGAAAGACAAGCCTCTGGCAGGAGCAAGAGAAAGTCTGACACCCCCCTACCCGCCCTCTCACACTCTCCTGCACTAGGATGCTAATTCTCCAACGTCACCTGATTAAAAAGTCTGGGTATGACAAGGAACTCCTGGAATGCTGACCCTTCTTCCATCTCCTAAAGGGTCGAGTTGATTTGACAGGAATTTTGAGAGGCAAAGCCCAGAGATGAAGTCATTCAGGAGTGCCTTCTGTCACATTGCATCCAGGTGCCAACACCTCCTCTCTCCCACCAAGCCGACACAGGAAGGAAAAAGCAAGGATGGCTGGAAGATGGTTATCTCTTTGGTGGGACGCCAGGGATGTGACGAGTTCCTTCCACAATGCCTCCTTCATCTGGTCATCTGTGATCTAATTCCACTTGCTAATGGTCTGAGCCTCTTGTCTGTGATTACAAATAGGGTTCCAAAGCGGGGGGAATGGCTCTGGGAAGAGACACAGCAGATTAAATCCCCTCTAAGGTGTGCATGACTGATGTCGCCACCCCTTCCAGATAACTTGTGTTGGCGAGCACCAGGATGAGGGAGCAGGACTGTTTAGGAAGGGAAATGTGTTGTGACAGAGGTGGAGAAAGGGACATCGAGGAGCAGAGGGGGGACCGCTAGGCAGATCTTCCCCCAAAAAGAGCATCGTCCAGGTCAAGTGAGGAAAGTACTATATGGCTCCTCACTTTTCAGATAAGGAAACTGAGCTCAAAGAAATTAATCTGCTTTCTTTTCTCTTTTACACCTAAATTGTTAATTTTGGTTTTTTATTTGTCATTGACATGTAATGGATTTATAACATTATATTAGTTTCATGAGGACAACATAATGATTCGATACTTTTCTAGGTTATATCCCATTTGAAGTTATGATAGGTGTTCCTGTTGTGGCACTGTGGAAATGAATCCGACTAGTATCCATGAGGATGCCTGTTGGATCCCTGGCCACAATCAGTGGGTCGGGGATCCAGCATTGCTGTGAGCTGTGGTGTTGGATGCAGATGCAGCTCAGATCCCGCATGGTTGTGGCTGTGGCTGTGGCTGTAGGTCGGCCGCTGCAGCTCCAATTGGACCCCTAGCCTGGGAACCTCCACATGCCACTGGTGCAGCCCTAAAATATTATGTGTGTTCCCTGTGTCCCACATTACATCTTTGTGTCTTATTGTTTTATACCTGCTAATACATCTCTTAATCCCTACCCCTATCTTGTGCCTCCCCCACCCCCTCCCCACTGGTAACCACTAGTTTGTTCTCTCTCTGTGTTTCTATTTTGTTGTATCATTCATTTGTTTTATTTTTCCAATTCTACATATAAATGAAAATATACAGTATTTGTCTTTCTCTGTCTGACTTCTCTCATTAACCACTAATGCCATTCACGTTGTTGCAAATAGCAACGTTTCATTCCTTTTTATTATATATATATATACATACACATACATATATATATACATATATATATATATACACACATATATATATACATACACACACACACACACACACACACACACACATCTTTTTTATCCATTCATCTGTCAGTAAACACTGAGGTTGCTTCCATAACTTGGCAATTTGTAAATAATGCTGCTATGAATAGTGGGGGGCGTATGTCTATTTGAATTAGTGGTTTCATTTTCTTCAAATCCACACCTAGGAGTGGAATTGATGGATCACACAGTAAGCCTATTTTTAGGTTTTTGAGGAAACTCCGTACTGTTTTCCATAAGAGCTGCACCAGTTTGTGTTCCTACCCATAATGCATCGGGGTTCCCTTTTCTCACATCCTTACCAACATTTGTTATTTGTGGTCTTTTTGATGATTGCCCTTCAGACAGGTGTGAGGGAATATCTCTTTGGGGTTTTGACTTGCATTTCTCTGATGATTAACAATGTTAAACATCCTTTTGTCTATGTGTTGGCCATCTGTATGTTTTCTTTGGAAAAATGTCTACTCAGGTCTTCTGCCCATTTTTTCTTCTCTTTTGGTCACACCTCAGGATATGGCATTCCCAGGCCAGGGATCAGATGAGAACCACAGTAGCAGCCTATGCCACAGCTCTGGCAACGCCGGATCCCTTAACCCACTGTGCTGGGCCGGGGATCGAACCTGCATCCTGGCGCTGCAGAGAAACAGTCAATCCTGTTGTGTCACAGTGGGAACTCCTCTTCTGCCCTTTCTTCAATTGGGCTTTATAAATATTGACTTGTATGCACGGTTTATATATTTTGGGTATGAACCCCTTATCACACATATCATCTGCAAACATTTTCTCCCATTCAATAGATTGTCTTAATATATTTTCTTAAGGACCCACAATTGACAAGTGGTAAAACCTGGCTTGCAGCCCAGGCAGTCTGATTCCAGATCTGAAGCTCCTAATCACTGCCAGGGTGATTGAAAGGTGTTTTTCCTAAAAGAATATGATTAATCTATTGTCATCTCTACAGAGAGCTGTGCGGTGAGGGGTGTGCAAGTCGGGGGACTGACACAAAGCCTGGCTAAGATGAGCATTCTGCAGATGAAGATAAAGGAGAGGTAAGGGCTGTGTAAAGATGCCAGTCCTGGGAATATTCTAAGGGCCAGGGCCCGTGTGTGTGTGTGTGTGTGTGTGTTGCATTCACGTGCTCACCCCAAGAATATCCAAAGATTAAATGGCAGAGAGAGAGAGAAAGAACAAAAGCCAGCCAAGAGCAGAGCTGAAAGGCTGGGGCTGCTGGGGGGATAGGAATCCCTAGAGCTGGGTGTCCTGAGATGAAGAGTTGGGAGCAAGGCAGAGTCCATCAACCAGCACTGATGGAGAACTTACTCTAGCCTGAGCCTCACTTTACTGTTCTGCCAAATGGACATGTGCTCCTTCCTTGCAAGAACTAAAAGGGAGAAAAGGGTGTCCATGAAAGCCCAAGGCAGTGGAAAGAAGAGCCAAAGAATTCAGAATCCAAATGAGAGTTCATCCTTGGCACAAAGGAGATTGTGTCTCTCTCAGGAGAAGAGCCCCCCAGGGAAAAGGATTAAGTGCTGAGCATTATGACAGAGGCTCATCTTCCCCTAGTGGGGGGCATTGGAGGAGAAGACTTTGGGGTAGACACAAGACTGAATATATACTCCAGGGCCTTCTGTCCAGGGAAGGGGGGATGTTCTAACACAGCGTCTCCACAAATATTTACTGAGTGCCTACTACATGTCATGCACTTTCCATTCCTATTTAATGGAGCTAATCATACTATGACACAGCATTACCACCCAAGGATTAAATGAGATGGTATATGTGGTAGGCTGAATAATAGCCTCCCCCCCCCAAAAAAAAAGAAGTCCATGTCTGAATCCTCAGAGCCCATGAATGTTACTTTCCATACAAACTGCTTGGCAGCTGTGATTAAGCTAAGGATGCGGAGGTGGGAAGATTATCATGGATTATCCAGGAGGACCAGACAGAATTACAAAGGTCCTTATAACAGGGAAGTAAGAGGATCAGGACTAGAGAGAGAAAGCAGAAGGATGGAAACAGAGGTCCCAGGAGAGTGGCCATTACCCTGGTGGCATCTGTGAGGATGGCTGTGAAGATGGAGGGAGAAGCCACAAGCCAAGGAAAGCAGGAGACCTCTGGAATTTGGAAAAGGCAAAGAAATAAGTACTTAATTACAGCCTCCAGAAGGAGCACAGGCTGTCTGCCAACATCTTGATTTTTTAAAGATAGATTTTATTGGAGTATAGTTGACATAGAAAATTGTGTTAGTTTCAGGTGTACAGCAAAGTAAATCAGTTATGCATATACATGTATCTGTTCCTTTTCAGATTCTTTTCCCACCGAGATTATTACACAGTATTGAGTGGATTACCCTGTGCTATACACTAGGTCCTTGTTACCCATCTATTTTATATACAGTTGTGTGGACCTGTCAATCCCAACCCCCTGACTTATCCCTCCTGCCCCACACTTCCCCTTTGGTAACCATGAATTTGGTTTCAAAATTTTTGAGACTGTTTCTATTTTGTAAGTCCTTTCTTATCTTTTTTTTTTTTTTTTGGCCTTTTAGCACCTCACCTGTGGCATATCGAGGTTCCCAGGCTAGGGGTCCAATCAGAGCTACAGCTGCCGGCCCTCACCACAGCAACACAGGATCTGATCCATGTCTTCGACCTACATCACAGCTCAAGGCAATGCCGGATCCTTAACCCACTGAGTGAGACCAGGGATCAAACCCACATCTTCTTGGATACTAGTCGGATGAGTTTCTGCTGAGTCATGACAGGAACTCCCTGTATCATTTTTTGTTTAGATTCCACATATTAGTGATCTCATATGCTATGTGTCCTTCTCTGTCTGACTTACTTCACTTAGCACGATAATTTCTAGATCCACCCATGTAGCTGCAAATGGCATTATTCCGTCTTTTTATGGCTAAGTAATATTCCATTGTATATATGTACCACATTTTTATCCATTCATCTGTTGATGGACATTTAGGTTGCTTCCACATCTTAGCTATTTCGAACAGTGCTACAATGAACACTGAGGATGCATGCATCTTTGTGAATTGTGGTTTTCTCCGAGAGATGCCCAAGAATGGGACTGCTGGACTGACACTTTGATTTTAACCCCACAAAATATATTTCAGGCTTTCGATCTCCAGAAATGTAAAATAACTTGGGTTGTTTTCAGCCACTAAGTTTGTGAAACTTAGTGGCTGAAACTTTCAGGAGAAATAGGACACTCATACAATATGTGTAAAATAGAGAGCACATTGCGTGGCACTTAATGAGCCCCCAGGAAAGGTGGCTGTGGTGGTAGTGTGGGTTCTCACCAGTGTCAGACCTTAGTGGGGTGCTTGGTGCTGGCCGTGCTGGCTCCAGAGGAAGAAAGAAGACCCTTATTTCCCTCAACAAACTTTCATTGAAGGTCTGGCCTCACAGCGGTCCGGAGTCCAGTCTCTGGAATCAGATGGCCTGAATTCAAGCCCACCTCAGCTTTTTGCTACTGATCTGACCTCAGGCAAGTCGCTTCATCTCTCATCCTGTTTTTTCATGTCTTACCTCATAGGGTTGCTCTGGAGGTGAAATGTGACCATGCAAGTAAAACCAAGCTTTCTGCTGGGAGGTGGGGATATGGACCAGACTAGACAAATCTCACGTTTGTGGAGCATACAGTGTGGGGAGGGAAACCGATGCAGCCACAGGCCCTCAGGGTCACCTGGTCACTGATGCAGCAGTGAGACCTGGGTGCATGGCAGGAATGGCAGGAACGTGAAGTTGAGAAGAGAGCTTCCTGGAGACGATGCTTCTGGGCTAAGGCCTCAGCCATGAGAGGAAAGATGAGGAGGGTTCGGGACAGAGCCAGGGGCAGGTTAACTGCTCAACCACCACCTCGAGCATCTTATCCATTCAGGCTGCTGTAGAAGAACATTGGGTGGATTAAACCACAGAAATTATTTCTAGGTGCTAGGAGATTCGGTGTCTGGCCAGAGCCCCCTCCCTGGTTCATAGGTTCTTTTCACTGTCACCTCACATGGTAGAAGGGGGAAGGGAGCTTTCTCTGTTATTTTATTTTATTTTTTTTAATTTTATTGAAGTATAGATGATTTACAAGGTTGTGATAATGTCCACTGTACTGGAGTCTCTGTTATAAGGGCACTAATCATATTCATGGGGACACCACCCTAATGACCCCCCAAAAGCTCTGCTCCTGAGACCATCACCTTGGGGGTTAGGTTTCAGTGTGTGAACTTGGGGGGGACCACAAACATTCAGGTTATAGCAGAAGAAAGATGATGCAGAGAAGGAAAGTTTTGGGGCAGTTGGGCCCATCAGGGGAACTGGTGTAGCTGCAACTGGGCTGAGCTACCTCTCTGCAGCTCCACCTCTTATCCCCATCTCTAGCCCAGGCATGGGAAGCTGTGGGGCAGCCTAAGAGCACTGGACAACTGGAGAAAGGGGAAGGAGGAAGCAGGGAGCCCTGCCCAGGGAGTCAGCAGGTAGTAAGCCTCTGCCCACTGCTGCCTCACTGAGCGGCTTCATGCAAGTCCTCTCTCTGCTCTGGGACTCCACTTCCCCCTGTGAAGGAAGAAGGATTTTTTTTTTAATTTTTGTCTTTTTAGGGCCACAGTTGAGGCATATGGAAGTTCCCAGGCTAGGGGCCAAATTGGAGCTGCAGCTGCCAGCCTACACCACAGCCACAGTAATGTGGGATCCAAGCCCCGTCTGCAACCTACACCACAGCTCACAGAAATGCCAGATCCTTAACCACCAAATGAGGCCAGGGATTGAACCCACATCCTCGTGGATACTAGTCGGGTTCATTAAAGCTGAGCCACGACGGGTTCTCCAAAAGAAGGAGACTAGGAATTCTCCTAGGCAAAAAGCCCTATTATATGAGCTGCCCCTTGTTCATGGTTAGGTCTGCTTGTCAGCTCCCAGCCCCCAAGAATACATTTATTTTCTGGGACCCTTAGACTTTCTTCAAAATACAGAAACCAGCAGCAGAGGGGCTGTCAGATCCTTCAGATCCTTCGCAGCTGTGGCAGGCGTGCACACGCACATGCCTCTGTGTGTGTGTGTGTGTGTGTGTGTGTGTGTGTGTGTGTTGGGGGTGCTTTAGAAAACAGTCTCAGTGTGTAGATCTTCTCTGCCCTTTCCTTTTTTTCTTTTTTCTTTTTATCTTTTTAGGGCTGTACCCTTGGCATATGGAGGTTCCCAGGCTAGGGGTCCAATTGGAGCTATAGCTACAGGCCTACACCACAGCCACAGCAACATGGGATCCAAGCCATGCCTTCAACCTACACCACAGCTCACGGCAATGCCGATCCTCAACCCACTGAGTGAGGCCAGGGATCAAACCCGCTACCTCATGTTTCCCAGTTGGATTCATTTCTGCTGCGCCATGACGGGAGCTCCAACTTTATCAAAATTTTAAAAGTTCATGCATCAAAGTACATGTCAAGGAAATGAAAAAGACAGGAGTTCTGTCATGGCTCAGTGGTTAATGAATCCGACTAGGAACCATGAGGCTGTGGGTTTGATCCCTGACCTCGCTCGGTGGGTTGAGGATCCTGAGCTGCTGTGAGCTATGGTGTAGGTTGCAGATGCTGCTCAGATCCCACGTTGCTGTGGCTGTGGTGTAGGCTGGCAGCAACAGCTCCGATTAGACCCCTAGCCTGGGAACCTCCATATGCCAAGGGTACAGCCCTAAAAAGACAAAAAGAGGAAAAGAAAAGAAAATGAAAAGCCAACCCACAGTTGAAAATGTTTGTGAATCATACATTTAAATGTCCAGAAAAGAACTCTTACAATTCAGCAACAAAAACACAAAGAGCCCCATTTTTTAATGGGCAAAGGATTTAAATAGATGTTTCTTCAAAGATATACAGATGGCCAATAAACACATGAAAAGATGCTTAATGTCATTAGTCATTAGGAAAATGCAAATCAAAACCACAGCAAGATACCACTTACTGGATATGATTTTTTTCTTAAAGGGAAAATAACAAGAGGTGACGAGAATGTGCAGAAATTAAAGCCCTCAAATGTGGCTAATGGGCATGGAAAATGATGCAGCAACTTTGGAAAGCACTTTGGTGGTTCTTCAAAGAGTTTTACAGAGTTATCCCAAGAGCCCATCATTCTGCTCCTGGTTAGATACCCCGGAAAAAAGAAACATATGCCTGCACAAAACTTACATGCAAATGTTCACAGCTGCTTTATTTATCATAGCTAAAAAGCGAAGACAATTCACACGTCCACCAACTGATGAATGGATAAATAAAACATAGCCTAGCCATTCACCCAAATGTTATTTATCCATAAAAGGATAAAGTACTAATACTTGCTCCAGCATAGATGAACCTTGAAAATATCAAGCTAAGTGAAAGAAGCAGACACAAAAGACCACCTATTACATGATTCTATTTACACAAAATGTTCAGAATAGGCAAATCCACAGAGACAGAAGGTAGATCAGGGAGAATGGGGAATTGCTGCTAATGGGTACAGAGGTTCTTTCCTGGAGGATGAAAACCTTCTGGAATCAGTCACGATGGTGGCACAACCTTGTGAACATTTTAAAGGTACAGTTAAAATATGGAGGGTGAATTATGTCAGTAAAAACAACGGAAATTTTCCCTTAATTTTCTGTGTTCTGAAACACTTCACGGAGCCTTGGGACTGTTTTAACTCTGCTGTAATTCTTTCCCCCTTGAAAGCATGTGGGACTGTTTTTTGTGGTGGTTGTCATTTTCTTTGTTGCGTTTTTGGTGATTGGGTTTTCTGCAGGGGTAACTGGTGGAAAACCTTTTCTGCCTCTTCTGTAGAAATAGATCTATTTAAAACTTCATTTTAAACGAAATAATGCCACTTGCGGCAACATGGATGCAACTAGAGATTATCTTACTAAGCTAAGGAAGTTAGAGAAAGACAAATACCATGTGATATCACTTATATGTGGAATCTAAAATATGGCACCAATGAACCTATCTACAGAACAGAAACAGACGCACAGACTCGGGTCACCGCCTTGTGGTTGCCAAGGGGGAGGGGGAGGGGGGTTGCCAAGGGAGTGGGATGGACTATGAGTTTGGGGTTAGTAGAAATAAGCTGTTACATTTAGAATGGAGAAACAACAAGGTCCTACTGTACAGCTCAGGGAACCCTGCCCAGTGTCTTGGGTTAAACTATGATGGACGATAATTTAAGGAAAAGAACGTATGTATGCCTAGGATGGGGTCACTTTGCTGTACAGCAGAAATTGGCTGCTGTAACATTATAAATCAACCATACTTTAATTTTTAAAAATCACAAAAAAAAAATTTTTTTTTTTTTTGCTTTTTTTTAGGGCTGCACCTGCGGCATATGAAAGTTCCCAGGCTAGGGGTCGAATCAGAGGTGTAGCTGCCAGCCACAGCCACAGCCACTGCAAGGCAGGATCCAAGCCACATCTGTGATCTACACCACAGCTCACAGCAACGATGGATCCTTAATCCACTGAGAAAGGCCAGGGATCAAACCCGCAACCTCGTGGTTAATAGTTGGATTCATTTTCACTGTGCCACAATGGGAACTCCCAAGAAATAAACTCTCATTTGATCTCAGTCTCAGCCAATTTTGGAAAATCACATTTCCCTAATAATTTATCTATTGGATCTAGAGTTTCACATTCAGGTGCACAGAGGTGTACAAAGGAGAATTTTTGATATTTTAAACTTCCTCTCTGTCAATAGATATGATTCTTCCACCCATATCCCCAACTTTGTTCTAGTTCTTGCTCTGCATATAAATATACTAAATGCTCACCATCAGCCCTTTAACCCAGGTCTCTCCAATTACCTCCTGGTTGGATCAAGTTCATTGTCTAGTAGATTTCTCCAAAAGGGCCCCTGTGAACTATATTCCTTGAGTTCAAACCTGTTTTTCAAAGCCCTTGACATTTGAAGGACAACTTAACCAGATGGAAAGTTCTTAATCCACACTTTTTTCCTCAAGTCTCTTGAAAATGCCGCTCTGCTGTCGTCTTGCTTTATGTACGTTGCTCTTGGAATGTCTGATCGTAGCCTAATTTATTACCCTCGTAAATAATTCAGTATATATTTTTTTAGCCTGGGTGACCAGATAATTTTTCCTAATAATTTTATCAGCCTATATATGTTAAAGTTGAGAATTTCAGGTCAATTTTTCAGTGTTCTGGGAATTTAAATCTTCTCTTTTTTCAGAAAGATTTTCTTTGCACTGTATTTTCAATGTTAATCATGGGAGTTCCCATTGTGGCTCAGCGGTAAGGATCCAGCATTGCCCCAGCATTGCCCCAGCGGTAATGAACCTGACTAGTAACCATGAGGATGCGGGTTCTGACTCTCCCACACTGTTGGTAGGAATGTTATTTGGTGCAGCCAGTATGGAAAACAGCATGGAGATTCCTTAAGAAACTAAAAATAGGCGTTCCCGCTGTGGTGGATTGGGTTAATGATCCAGCTTGTCTTTGTGGCAGTGCTGGTTTGATCCCTGCCTGGCACAGTGGGTTAAGGATCCAGTGTTGCTACAGCTATGGCATAGGTCGCAGCTGCAGCTAGGATTCATCCCTGCCCCAGGAACTTCCATGTGCTGTAGGTGTGGCTAAAAAAAGAAAACAAACAATTAAAAATAGAGCTACCATATGACCCAGAGAAAACCACGATTTGAAAACATACATGCACCTCAGTGTTCATAGAACTACTGTTCACAATAGTTAAAACATGGAAGCAACCTAAATTTCCATCAATAGAGGAATAGTTAAAGAAGTTGTGGTACATATATATAGTGGAATATTACTCAACCATGTAAAAGAATGAAATAATGCCATTTGTGGTAACATGGATTGACCTAGAGATGATCATACTAAATGAAGTAAGTTAGACAGAGAAAGACAAATGTCATATGTATCACTTATATGCAGAATCTAAAAACAAATGATACATGAGCGAATAGATTCAAATGAATATTTAAAAAACACATGGAAGAAAGGAGGGAGAGGGAATAAAACAGAGAGGTAAAAAGGGGAAAAGTGATTGAAATTGAGATGGGAGAAGAGACTCCAACATAGAGATAACTGTAGTCCGTGAAAATGAAAACAAAACAATGCATCATGATTAACATTTTTGTTTTGTTGGTCTTTTTTTTTTTTTTTTTGTCTTTTTGCCTTTTTGCCTTTTCTAGGGCCACTCCCGTGGCATATGGAGGTTCCCAGGCTTGGGGTCTAATAGGAGCTGTTGCCGCCAGCCTTCACCAGAGCCACAGCAATGTGGGATCCGAGCCGCATCTGTGATCTACACCACAGCTCACGGCAACGCGGAATCCTTAACCCACTGAGCAAGGCCAGGGATCGAACCCGCAACCTCATGGTTCCTAGTCAGATTCGTTAACCACTGCGCCATGACGGGAACTCCTTCTGTTGGTCTTTTTAGGGCTGCACCTGCTGCATAGATGTTCCCAGGCTAGGGGTCAAATCGGAACTGCAGCTGCCAGCCTACACCAGAGCCACAGCAACGCCAGATCCGAACTGCATCTACAACCCACACCATAGCTCATGGCAATGCCGGATCCTTAACCCACTGAGCAGGGCCAGGGATCAAACCTGCATCCTCATGGATGCCAGTAGGATTCGTTTCCACTGAGCCACACTGGGAACTCCCATCAACACATAATGTTTTTGACCTTGAGTGCTTGTTCCTCCTGGTTACGGCTGTTGTGCCTGATCTTCAGACCATCCCCAGAGTTTGTCCAGGTCCAGGCTGTTTGAGCTGAGCCCTGGGTGCGAAGGAGAGGAAGCCATTTCAGGCCTGAAAATGGACCGAAGAAGCCAGAGCAGTCACAAGGCCCTGACAGGGACTTATTTTAAGGCCGGCCCTTTGGCCTGTCACCTGCTCTCAGCCACTATCTCCCACAAGGTTTCCAGGACCTAAAGTCTGGGAGGGTGACGAGTGACACACATCCTCTGTACTGAGCTCTCCTCCCAGCCTGGCAGGCTCTGGCCCATGTGGCCCAGGAAACCACACTCTTCCTGCTGGATGGGGCCAGAGCGGGCTCGGAGGCTCTAGCTGGCCGTGGGTCAGGAGTGACTGGCCAGGCTCCAGGTCTGTCCAGGACAGAACAACCCCAGCAGCCTGCTTCCTGTAGGGCAGGGAGAGGCAGGGAGGGCAGGCTGGGCCACTCGAAGGTGGGTAGCCATACGCTCTTTTTATAGTAGCTGCATTTAAACTGGGCAAGGTTCTAACTCACTCATTCATTCAACAAACATTCATGGAATGCCTGCTCTCTGCTAGGTGCTGAGGATGCAGCAGTGGCCAAAAGAGACAAAAGCCCTATCTTTGGGAAGTCTATGTTCTATGGAGGGAGATAGACTCAAAAACCAAATAACTAAAATATGTAGTGCATTAGAGGGTGATGATTCCAGGGAGGAAAATAAAGCAGAAAAGGGAGTTCCCTTGGTGGCTCAGCAGGTTAAGAACCCAACTAGTATCCATGAGGATACAGGCTTGATCCCTTGCCTCACTCTGTGGGTTAAGGATCCAGCATAGGTTCCAGACGCGGCTCTGATTTGGTGTTGCTGTGGCTGTGGTGTGGGCTGGCCATTGCCCCTCTGATTCAGCCCCTATCCTGGGAGCTTCCACTTGTTCCCGGCGTGGCCCTAAAAAAGGAAAAAAGAAAAGACATCAGAGAAGAGGGAGGGCCGTGCTCAGGGGTAGTTGGGTATTAGCAGGAAGCTCAGGAGGAACTCACCAGGGAGGTGATGGTAAGCAAAGGCTTAAAGAAGGCGCCTTGAGGACATTTAGGGGACGGGTGGCTCAGGCCAGAGAACAGCCAATACAAAGACCCGCGGCGTGTTGGAACGTCCAAGAATGGCAAAGAGGCCAGTGTTAGGAAGCAGAGGGAGGGGGGAGAGATAGGAAATGGGGTCAGAGAGATAGTGAGGGCTGGACAGAGCAAAACCTTCCAGTTAGGACTTAAGCTATCTTTATCCGAGTAGGATGGCGCCATCAGCACGTTCGAGGCCAAAGAGGGAGGAGATCTGATGGATGACTTAACGCTCCGTGTGGCCACGCTGCTCCGGAGGGCTGGCCCCAGGTCCCTCTCCTGCTTCCTTTCTGTTCTCAGATGTCTCGGTCCAAGCCCTTCGGGGCTCCTCCTCCAAGCTTCCAAGTCTTTGTTTTCTTTTGTTTTGTTTTATGGCCACAGCTGTGGCATATGGAGGTTCCCAGGCTAGGGGTCGAATGGGAGCTACAGCTGCCGGCCTACACCGCAGCCACAGCAACTTGGGATCCGAGCCGCATCTGTGACCTACACTACAGCTTACGGCAACGCTAGATCCTTAACCCACTGAACAAGACCAGGAATTGAACCCAAATCCTCATGGATGCTAGTTGGGTTTGTTACCACTGAGCCACAGTGAGAACTCCCAAGCTTCTAAGTTTTGGTTTGGTTTGGTTTTTGCCCACCCTGAGGCACCTGGAGCTCCCAGGACAGGGATCAGATCTGATGCTGCAGCTATGGCAAGGCCGGATCCTCTAACCCATGGTGCTGGGCTGGGCTGGGGATCAAACCTGCACTGTCGTGCTGCAGAGACACAGCCGGTCCCATTGCACCACAGCGGGAACTCCCACGCTTCTAAGTTTGAATCATCCCAAAGCTTTGTTGTGCTGGTCCGGGGCAGAGGTTCTTGCTGTGCCTCTCTCCTTGCCAGCCAATCATCTCTGGATTTTCATGCCTAACTAAGAATTTATATGTTAAATTCTCTCTGTTAAAATAATTGGCGTGGTTCCATGGTTCTGGTCCCCAGCTGGCCCTTAGCCGGGCCCTCCGTGGTGGGTTTTCCTCTGCGAACAAGACCTTGTCTCTAGCTTCAAGGATGCCCCAAAAGTGATGGGAAGGAAATACCCCCCCTCATATTTTCCGCAGCCTGAGTTTCCCAGAGCTGCCTACACACTTGACCCCAAATCCCTCAGTTTGAAACCACAAGCATTGATTTTCTCACCATTCTGGAGACCAGAAGCGCAAACTTGCGGTGTATGCTGGGTCTGGCTCCTTCTGAAGTTTCTAGGGGTTAAAGCTTCCTGGGCTCTTCCAGCTTCTAGAGGCTCCAGGTCTTTGTTCCTTGGCTTGTGGATGCATCGCTCCAGTCCCTGCCTCTGTCTTCACATCACCTTCTTCCCTCTGGGTCTCTGGGTCTCAAATCCCCTTCTCTCTGTTTTGTTTTGTTTTGTTTTTTCCCCCTTTTTAGGCCTGTACCTGCAGCATATGCATGTTTCCAGTCTAGGGATCAAATCAGAGCTGCAGCTGCTGGCCTACGTCACAGCCATGGCAATGCCGCATCCTCCTCCCTGTGGCCACAGCAGGAGCTGACACTTTTATTTTACTTTATTTCCTTTTTTAGCTGCCCCAGGGCATATAGAGTTCCAAGCTGCAGCTGCAACCTAACCCTTAATCCCCTGTGCCCAGCGCTCCCAAGACACCTCCGATCCCGATGCACCACAGCGGGAACTCCAGGAACTGACAATATTAGAACATTTTCATCACCGGAGAGAAATCCATGCCCTTTAGCCATTATCCACCACTCCCCGTCACCGCCTCTAGCTCTAAGCAAACACCAATCTTCTTTCTGTCTTCATAGATTTGCCTATTGTGGATATTTCATACGAATATGGCATCATAAACTATGTGACTTTTGTGTCTGGCTTCTTTCACTTAGCGTAACGTTTTCCAGGTTCATCCACGTGGTAGCATCCTGTATCAGTACTTCATTCCTTTTTATAGTCAGATAGAGTCCATTGTGGACATATCACATTTTGTTTATTCATTCATCTATTGACGGACATCTGGGTCGCTTCCACCTTTAGGCTGTAATGAACGATACTGCCATGTACCTCCATGGAAAAGTTTTTCCGTGGATAGCAGTGGAATTGGTGAATCATATAGTAATGCTATGTTCAATTATTTCAGAAATTCATACACATAATTATATAAAATATTAACATATAATTTTTTTTGGCCACCCTGCAGCATAGGGAGTTCCCAGGCCAGGGATCAGATCCAAACTGCGGTTGCTGCAGGATCCTTTAACCCACTGGGCTGGGCCAGGGATGAAAGCTTCATCCTGGCACTGCCTGGACACGGCCGATACCAATGCACCACAGCAGGAACCTCCATGTACATAATTTTAGCATATTTCTCTATGTTGCTAAAGAGCTAGCCTCCTTATCCTTTTTTGTTTGTTTGTTTGTTTGTTTTTCAGTTTTTATTTTTAGGGCCGCACCAGCAGCATATGGAAGTCTCCAGACAGGGGGTCAAATCGGAGCTGCACCTGCCAGCCAGTCACAGCAATGGCAGACCTACAAGGCAGCTTGCAGCAACACCGGATCCTCAACCCACAGAGCGAGGCCAAGGATCAAACGCACATCCTCATGGATACTAGCCTGGTTCTTAACCTGCTGAGTCACAGCAGGAACTCCATCCTTACACTTTACATGGCTGTTTTTTAGTTCACTGAATTTAATGTTCTGAATGTAATTAACTATTTTCTAATTTAAGAGTGCCTAGATTTTTTTTTGGTTACTTTAAATAATGCTGCTGTAATAATTTTTATGTAGGGTTTTCCTCCATTCAGATCAGGGCTCCTCACCCTCAGCCCTGTTGACACTTGAAGCCCGATAATCCTTTGCGGGGCCGAGGCCACTGTCCTGTGCTGTGGTGACCTTAGCAGCATCCTTGGTCTCTATCCCCTCACCCAAATCGTGACAACCAAAAAGGTCTCCAGATGTTGCCGGATGTCTTCTGCGGGCCAAACTGCACCTGACTGAGAACCACGGTCTTAGATATTTTACCCAAGATGAAGACCCGAGAATGATTCCTGGAGTTCCCGTCGTGGCGCAGTGGTTAACGAATCTGACTAGGAACCATGAGGTTGCGGGTTCAGTTCCTGCCCTTGCTCAGTGGGTTAACGATCCGGCGTTGCCGTGAGCTGTGGTGTAGGTTGCAGACGCAGCTTGGATCCCGCGTTGCTGTGGCTCTGGCGTAGGCTGGTGGCTACAGATCCGATTCGACCCCTAGCCTGGGAACCTCCATATGCCGAAGGAGCGGCCCAAGAAATGGCAAAAAGACAAAAAAAAAAAAAAAAAAAAAAAAAAGAATGATTCCTTAAACAGACAAGAGGAAAGTTCAAGACATATTCTCGTTTTTCCAGAAAGGAAAAATAAAGGCATTCAGAAACTCCTTGGAAGACACAGAGCTAAATTGCAAGTTTATATTCCAGTTATGAAAACTAAACATGGTATAATTTTAAGCAATTATAAAGCAGAAGAAAAAAGAAACTATTTGGTATTGATACTTGAAATATGTCTCTCCAAGCCATACACACCTAGTGACATAAAATTATACAGGCTTTCTTTTCTTCTTCTTCTTTTTTTTTTTTTTTTTTTTTTTTTTTTTTTTTGGTCTTCTTGCCATTTCTTAGGCCGCTCCCACGGCCCTACTCCAGAGCCACAGCAATGGGGGATCCAAGCCTCGTCTGCAAACTACCCTACAGCTCACGGCAATGCTGGATCCTTAACCCACTGAGCAAGGCCAGGGATCAAACCTGCAACCTCATGGTTCCTCGTCGGATTTGTTCACCACTAAGCCACGATGGGAACTCCTTTCTTTTCTTCTTATGGCTGAGCGGTATATGGAAGTTCCCAGGCTAAGGGTCAAATCAGAGCTGCAGCTGCCGGCCTACACCACAGTCACAGCAACATGGGATCCAAACCAGATCTGTGACCTGCATCCTCATAGAGACTATGTCGGGTTCTTAACCCACTGAGCTACAACGCGAACTCCTGAATTATATATTCTTTCCCTACATATTCAATAATACAATTAGGTTCTATAGTGAACATGATCTATATAACCAAAATATTTTAAATAATATTTACTTGAATTTCAACTTGGAAATCAGGCATAGGATACTTATTATGGCTGTAGAATACAAAAACCTGACAGTGTAAATATAATGATACAGATGCCAGAAACTGGCAAATAAAACAGAAGACAAACGGGGGGGGGGGGGGATCGGGGGAGTTCCCATTGTGGCGCAGTGGAAACAAATCCAACTAGGAATCATGAGGTTTCGGGTTTGATCCCTGGCCTCGCTCAGTGGGTTGAGGATCCAGTGTTGCCCTGAGCTGTGGTGTAGGTCACAGATGCGGCTCGGATCCTGCGTTGCTGTGGCTGTGGTGTAGGCTGGTGGCTACAGCTCCGATTCGACCCCCAGCCTGGAAACCTCCATATGCCACAGGTGCAGCCCTAGAAAGAAAAGAAAAAAAAAAAGAACAGAAGACAAACTGAGTTCAGGGGTCCTAATTTCCTCATTTGATTTAGTTGAGGAGTCAAGACATGGCATAAGGTTGGATTTCTTTTCTATACATTACTTTTCTGATACATTTCTAAATTATTAAAAAATACATTGTGTCAATAAGAATAAATATGCCTTTTTGGAGTTCCTATTGTGGCTCGATAGGTTCAGACTAGTATCTTTGCGGATGCGGGTTCAGTCCTTGGCCTTGTTCAGTGGGTTAAGGATCCAGTGTTGCCATGAGCTGCAGTGTAGGTCTTAAATGCACCTCGGAGCTGGTGTTGCTGTGGCTGTGGTGTAGGTTGCAGACACGGCTCGGATCCCACGTTGCTGTGGCTCTGGCGTAGGCTGGTGGCTGCAGCTCCGATTCATCCCCTAGCCTGGGAACCTCCATATGCCTCGGGAGCGGCCCAAGAAATAGCAAAAAAAGACAAAAAATAAAAATAAAATAAAATTATTGGGAGAAAGTCATCATTTAATACCTTTATTGAATATGCACTATGGCAAAACATTGTCCAAATCACGGTGCTTTGGTGTTTGGGGCCTCGACCCATTGGTTGGTCATGGAATCAACAGTGCGTTACGACCAGCTCCAATGACATAGAAAAAAATGACATCTCTGTAGTACCAAGACTCAGATTCAGTCCTCAGTCTGGCACAACGGATTAAAGGACCTGGCAGTGCCGCAGCTGTGGCATAGGTCACAACTGTGGCTCGGATCTAATCCCTGGTTCTAGAATTCCATATGCCTCTGGGCGGCCAAAAAAGAAAGAAAGAAACTATGAAAGTCCACTGAACATAGTAAGAATTTGAGAAATATTTGGTTGCAAAACTTATTCTTATGTGAGTAAATTCGTTTGTATGGGGTAAAATATATCTATTCGTGGGCGGAAAAAAAGGCCCAAGAATGAGATTCACTGACTTAAAGCTATAAGCTGATGCCAACCCAAGGCCAGCCCTCCAACAGGACTGCAGCAGGTCACAGCTGTCACCAGGGTCAGGGGACCGGGGACTGGGATCAGGGATCCTCGTGAATACCCATGAAAGAGCAGACCTTCCACAAGGGACCACGAGCAGCTTCCCACTGCTGTCTGCACACCTGCAGGGGACGCATTTCGCAGCCGGTCCATGGTGGGCTTACTGTCAGGAAAAAGCACAAGGTGGCTTAGATCCTGCAGCTCGGAAGCAGAGGGAGAGGGAGGGAGGGAGCCGAGAATAAGAGAGCGGACACAGGAGAGAGGGAGGGAGCCAGCCCAGCCCAGAGGCTCACACTCATGAGTGGCGTGGGGTGGGGGCTCATGTGCGGCCGAGCTCATGGGTGGCCACATGAGGGATATTAACAGAGCTGTTCCAGAAGAGGACACTCTGTGCTCGGGGCAGGTGGGACTCAGGAGCAGGCCCTGTGATAGCTCCACCGTGGGAAGTGGGGGAGGCGCTGGCAGGACACGGATGTTGTTCTGGCCGGCTCTTCTCTCCTGATGTTACCCACCTGGGGTAGCCGCATCCTCCTGGATGTGGCCAAGACCTGGAGCTGTGCTCCCCCATTGAAAAGCCTGTGCGGAGCGATGGGAGGGACCAGGAAAATCAGAAAGGAGCTTTGTTCTGTGTGAAACAACATCCCCTAAAATTCAGACCTACCCTGAACCACAGAATGTGACCTTATTTGGAAATAGGATCTTTGCAGAAGTAATTAGTTACACCAGACCATCCTGGAATAACATGGGCCCCAAATCCAACATGACTGGTGCCCACTTCAGAAGAGAAGAGACACAGATGCAGGGAGAAAGCCATGTAAAACCAGAGGCAGAGACTGGGGCCCTGTGTCTACAAGCCAAGGATCACCAAGCATTTCCTGCAGCCCCCAGAAACTAGAAGGATCCGAGAGGCTTCAGAGAGATCGTGGCCCCTCTGACACCTTGATTGTGGATGTCCAGCTCCCAGAACTGTGATAGCATGAATTTCTGTTGTTTTAAGCTCCCCAGTTTGGGGGCTTAGTTTCAGCAGCCCCAGGAAAGAATGCAGGCATCTTGTGTTTGCAAAGGGTCTTTGATCTGGGCTCCTGTGTTCTTAGGTTTATGCCTTAGGCCTCTAGGGGACTTGGTCTTTAATGGGCTGACACCGCACAGCAAAGCAGAGATTGGGGTCCAGGAGTGAGCCTGCCGATGCTCAGCTTTCAGTCCCCCTCTCACTAGTGGGGCAGGTTGAATCTCCACGGAGGTCTGCAGGATCCCCCTACCCTTCATGCCCATCTCAAGGGGACTTTGATTCTCCTCCCACTGAAAAGTGGGTCCATGTTCCCTCCTCTTGAATCTGGACAGGCTCTGAGTCTGGCGGAAGCGATGCTCTGTGACTTCTCAAGCTGGCTCATAAAAGATGAAGAAGGAGTTCCCGTTGTAGCTCAGTGGGTTAAGAACTCAACTAGGATCGAGGATTCGTGTTTGATCCCTGGTCTTGCACAGTGAGTTGGGGATCCAGTGTTGCCACAAGCTGCAGCATAGATCACAGATGTGGCTCAGATCTGGCAATGCCGTGACTGTTGCGTAGACCGGCAGCTGCAGCTCTGATTCAACCCCAGCCTGGGAACTTCCACAGGTCACGGGTGTGGCCCCAAATGCATGCATACATGCATACTCAATTAATTTATGTAATACTCTTGGGATTTTCTTTGTGGCACAGTGAGTTAAGGATCTGGTGCTATCACTGCAGCAGCCTGGGTCACTGCTGTGGCACAATTTGATCCCTCACTGGGGAACTTCCACATGCCACAGGTGCAGAAAAAAATATCCATATGCAATCCTGAGGCCCAGAGAGGTGAAGCCAGGGTCCAGATCACACAGCCAGTTTCCTGCCTCCCTCTCCTTCTTCCCTTCTGTGCTCAGACCCACCTGGAGCCTTGTGAACCCATTGACTCTTCCTGGGCATGTCTCAGTAAGAAGCATCTCATTTTCAGGAGGATGAAGCGAGCAGAGCTGGGTACTGCAGGACAGTCAGGGAGATGACAGGGCAGTGGGAAGGAGCTCAGGTCTCTTCCTGGTGCATCTGTCCACCCCTTCTCCCACTCACCCCCTCCTCCAGTTTCGCTAATGCATCTGACACTCTGCATCTTTAAAATAATTTCACTTGTTTTGGTAAAATAATTGTACTTGGTTTCAGCTTTGAAATGGTGCACACATTTTTTAAACTCTTGGAAGGGAGAAAAGTGGCAGGGGCGGGGAAGCAAGCCCCTCTGATCACCTCTTTTTCTCTTTCTCCCCTCCCTCCTCTCCTCTCCCCTCCTCTCCTCTCCTCTCCTCTCAGCTCTGCTGCTGCACCTCGCACCTCCCGCCCTTAATGGGAACGCGAGGCCCTGAGCAGAAGCTGCGTCCACGGAGATCCTGGCTGTCAGCAGCCTCGGCCAGCAGGATTGTTGCAAACTCTGTCACTCTCACGGCTGATAAAGCCCCACGACCTGCCCGTCTAGAGCCTGGGCTTCTGGTCCTGATAAGTTGGGCCTGTCAGCACTATGTCCACACCTACTCCTGGCTCAGCCTTCCTGAGCCCAGCCCTGCTCTGGGCTTCCTGCTGCCTGTTTACAGCTAAGCCCTGGCCATCGTGCCTAGGCCAGGCTAGAGTCTCCTTGGGATGTGACCCCAGGGAGCTAGGCTTGCAGCAGAAGGTCTGGAAAGGACAGCTCACTCAGGACACGGAGTGGGTCCTCCGTGATGGAGATTTTCTGCCCCAAGGGCTGTTCGGGCCTCTATTTGCAAACGGTTCCATGTGGGATTCTAACCAACCATACATGGACATTCAGCCACAACCCAGCCATTCCTCGGGCAGCCAGTTAGACCCAGGGGTGATCTTGACCCTGAAAGATACCTGTCAGTGTCTGAGACACTTCCCTTGTCATAACTAGGGAGGGGTTGCTACCTGCTTCTAGTAGGTAGAGGCCAGGGAGACGCTAAGCGGGCTGCAGCGCACAGGACAGCCCCACAGCCAAGAGGGATCTGGCCCCAAATACCAACAATGTGGAGACTGAGAGACCTTGAGCGGGCAACACAGGGGCAAGCCTGGAAGTGGGGCCCCAAATGCCCACCCAGACATGGAAAAGCCAGTTCCCTGCGGAAGTCACACGGGTGATCACACGCAGAGCGCAGAGTGTGAAGTGCTGTCAGCAGCTCCGCCACATTCCTGGGATTCTTCAGCCCCTGGTGGGACCCGGGGGAGTGTGCGGTCTGCTGAGCGCCTGGGCTGCTGTCACATAGGAGGGCTGCCCCATCTTCCCACGCAGAGCAACCTACTCCCATCTCACAGCCCAGCAGCTGCTCTAACCGGCCTGGAGCTGCCTCCACCAGAACCCCTCCCTCACCAGATGGACCGTATCTGCTGCCCTGGTTGGAAGGACAGCCAGGGACCAACACCCTTAGAGATCCTCAGGACTGGGAGACCTGCTGGGTCCTCCTCCATCCCCAGGACTCAGCAAACATCTGTTAATACTGACCATGATCCTGACACTCTGTTGGCCAAAGACGACCCCGAATGTCCCTGATTTCAAGGAATTTGTAGTCGAGACAAAGGGAAAGATCAATGCATTTTTTGGTTGTAGTTGACTTCACTATATGCTACTACATGCAAAGGCCCATTCCCTCGTGGCTCAGCAGTTAAAGATCCAGCCTTGTCACTGCTGTGGCTCTGGCTATCCCTGTGGCAAGGGTTCGATCCCTGGCCTGGGAAATTCTGCCTGCCGCAAGCAGGGTCCCAAAAAAAACCCGACAACCGCAAAATACATGCAAAGGCCAGATCTCACAAAGTTTCCTGCCCAAACCCAGAAATAAATGATAGGAAGATAACAAAGGAGAAATCCCCACACCATATAATAAAACGTGGGAGCACAGGCCAGGGGAAGGGGGTGAGGGTGAGGGCAGAAGGCGGGGCAGAGGCAGATGACCAGCCCTTGATTTTAAATTTATAGTTAGAGAAAATGTAACACGTGTTCACAGTAATAAAAAGGAAATCAAGGAGTTCCCATCTGTGGCTCAGCAGAAACAAATCCGACTAGGAACCATGAGGTTGCAAGTTCGATCCCTGGCCTCCCTCAGGGGGTTAAGGATCCAGCATTGCCGTGAGCTGTGGTGCAGGTCACAGACACAGCTCGGATCCCAAGTTGCTGTGGCTGTGGCTGTGGCTGGCAGCTGCAGCTCCGATTGGACCCCTAGCCTAGGAACTTCCATATGCCGTAGGTGCGGCCCTAGAAAGACAAAAAAAAGACCAAAAAAAAAAAAAAAAAAAAAGGAAATCAAGCTTTTGAAAAGAGCACTTCCCTTCCGAACTCACACCTCATTTCTACTCCCAGCACTGGTCCAATTCTTCCGTGTCCTTCCGTGAGAGCTCCTCTGCACACAAGGGCACACACGTCTGCATCTGGGTGTGCATCCAGGATTGGCATTTTTCTGCCTGTTAACGTCAATGATTAAGGCATCAATTACGAAGTTAAATTATCTTAGAGACGATTCTACATGAACGCAGATGACCCGATGGTAACGTGAGGTTCAAACCAGGACGCGTCTGAGCATCATTCAGGGGGGTGTTGAACTGGGTGATGGATGCAGAGCAGCCATCCCTGTCCTAGAAGGAGTCATGAGCGGGATCCAGTTAAAGCCAAGCTGAACTTAGATCAACAGCTGAACTCATCGTTTCTGAGTGTTTTTGAAGGTTTCCAAGCAGGTGACAGGAGGCCTGGGAGTGGAAGGTGCCTGGGGCCGGGCTCTGAAGCCCCGCAGGCTCTGAGCCATCAGTCTCCACATCGGACAGGCTCCTGGGGACACCATAGGAGTTCAGAGGGGACGAGTGGGCCGCGCTTTGGGAAAACTCAGGTATATTCGTTTTCTTCACGGCTTCCTCCTACTCGTGCTTTGAACGTTCCAGGGGGTCCCTGAGGGTCGATTCAAACCCCGTCAGCTTGTCTGCTCTAGTCTTTGAGAGTCTGCAGGAACCCCGGCTGGAGAGCAAAGACAGGGACAGGCAGGTCCCTCGGGCCGGCCGGTAGGTGATGAGTGAGCCCTGAGGACACGTTCCAGCTGCGCCATCCCCCACGTCCACTTCCGGCCTTCCTGGGGACCATTCCTCCTTTGCTGGGGGCTGCGGGGCTGCAGAGGGGCAGAGCCACTTCCCCAATGTCTAGGCCCCTGTCGTCCAAGAGGGACCAGGGCTCTGCCCTCTTGGGCGCCACCTCACCTCGACTGCATGTGTTTCCGGCACCTACTCTGGAGTCACAGTTGGGAGAAGTCCTGAGCCTCAGGTTTTACACGGGGCTCCCATCCCGGTGGGGCCACAGGCTGCAGGCGGGATGAGTGGCGGCCACGGGGAGAGGGTCCCGAGAGAAAGGAGCCTTGACCAAGTGTGGGACCTGGGCAGGCCTGTCTGAAGAGGTGACGCTGACATTGAGCCCGTGAGGCTCAGCGGGAAGGAGGGGAGGCTGGCAGGTGGGCAGGCCTCACCAGAGGGACTTGGCGAGCTGGAAACGAGAAAGGCTGAGCAGCCGGGGGTGGGGTGAGAGGCAGGGCTGGACCTCAGGCCTGTCCCATGAGCCGTTGTTAAAGGAATTCAGACAGGTGTGGTGACGGGATCTCGTTTACACCCTCCCTGCCCCAGCAAACAACCTGGGACCAGAGCGAGGGCAAATGACCGAGTTCTGGACCCCAGGCCAGGGCTCTGGGGAGGGGGCATCTCCCCCCCAACCCCTGCCCACGTCCTCATCAGCCATGTCCCTGAGGGCTGAAGTGAGGCCTAGGGATGGAGGCAGGACACAGGAGAGAGAGCACAGGGGTGGGGACTGCCCTGACCTGGGGCCCGGGCCCCTCACCAGCTTACACTCCAGCCCAGGCCCGGGACTCCCAGGGCCAAGGTGGTCGCTGCATCTGAGCAGCCCTCCCCCTCCCCCCATGCACACCCCCAGATTGGAGCAGAAAGAACGCCCAGGAGGCAAAGGGACAGTCAAAAAAGGAAAACCGTAGCCAGACTGGGCCGCTCTGCCCCCCTCACCTTCCCACACGCGCCTGGCGCAGACAGACAGGAAGCGGTTGGAACTAACTCCAGAGTTTTGCAGGCGGGGGGCTGGGAAGAGGTGCCCATGACTGCCAGCCACAGCGCTGCCGTCGGGCCCACAGGCTGACCTCACTGCCCAGGCCCGCAGAGCCCTTCCTGGGGTCACATTCCGCGCTGAAGAGTCCCTCTCCAAGGCCTTGGTTGGCGCCAATGTCTTTTTAGGAACCATGGGTCTAATTTTAGTGTCCTGGCCTTCGACACCTTCCCAAAATAGCGCCCTGTTTTCCCTCCGGTCCCTGCCCCTTGAAGGTGAACCCCTGCCATCCCCGTGATCCGGGCTGAGGAGTGCAGCCCACGGCCATACCGGGCCTTGTATGGGTCTCCGGCGGAGGGACTCAAGTCTCTGCAGCGAGCTCCCCGTGACTGCCACCCCCCGAGGGCTCTCCTCGGGGAGGGCAGCTCAGTGCCCACCATGCCACCCTGCCACCATGCCATGGGTCCTGCAAGCTCACCCCCGCCTCCTCCCCGTCTATCTGCCATGCACAGGCAGGGCACACACTCCTGTGACCCAAATTCAGGTCTCCTCCCCACTGGAAATCAAGCCTGCGAATCCCAGCCTCTGCCTCCTTTGGGGATTACGGGTCCACTGACACCTTGAGCCAGGGGAGCCTCTCTTTTCCATTCTGTACATTCTTTTTTTAATTTTTTTAAATTTATAATTTATTTATTTGTTTATTTTGCTTTTTAGGGCAATGCCTGCAGCATATGGAGGATCCCAGGCTAGGACTTAAATCGAGGCTAGGTGTCAAATCGGAGCCACAGCTGCCCGCCTACACTACAGCCACAGCAACGCTGGATCCTTAACCCACTGAGCAAGGCCAGGGATCGAATCTGCAACCTCCTGGTTCCTAGGCAGATTCATTTCCGCCACGACGGGAACTCCCCATTCTGTACATTCTGTGCCATCCTTGTAACCACAGTAACAATGACAGTATTTTCTGAGCACTTACTAATGGTGCCAAACGCTTCTCACGCTTGATGTCATTGAATCCTCTCAACCACCCCACGAGGTGGGTACTGCTATTGTCCCCAGGGTGTAGAGCCACCTAGAGGAGACCTGAGGTTCCAACTCAGGAGCTCTGACCCCCAGCCCGCTGCTTCATTGTTCAGCTGGTGTCACTATTTAACACATCCTTGGGTACTCTCCACTATGGCTCAATGGGTTAAGAACCCAACTAGCTTCCGCGAGGATGCAGGATCGACCCCTGGGCTCATTCAGTGGGTTAAGGATCTGGAGTCACCATGAGCTGCAGTGTAGTTTGCAGACGTGACTCAAGTCCTGCGTGGCTATGGCATATGTAGGCTGGGAGCTGCAGCTCCAATTCGACCCCCAGCCTGGGAACCTCCATATGCTGCAGGTGTGGCTCTAAAAAGAAAAAAAAAAATTTTTAAAGCGGGATGAACACCTCTTTGGACCCTGACAACAGACCTCTCCACTGCCTTCATCCTAGCCCCCTGCCGGGAGCACTCTATCCACACACTTCCAGGCTTCCTGGCTTCTAGCAAGCCAGAGAGGCCGTCTTGCTGCGTGAAGTCACACAGCACACTGGTGGTGGATGGAGACCTAGCTCCAGAGTTCTGAGATCCAGGCGGCATTCCTGGAAGGAGGCTGCACCTCCCCTAAGAGAGACAGATGAGTCAGTCACATCTAGACAAACAAGGTGGTCCCAGGACCCAACCCAGCGTGAGCATCTGGGTCTGGGAAGCCCTGGCTAGCAGCCCTTCTCTTCACTGGCCCCTGTACTCAGCAGCGAAAGGCTTTCTAGAGGGGCCACCAACAGGCCGAGGGGCTGAGGGCTGGGGGGACACGACTCAGCAGGCTCTGGGGACACTGCCCATGAGAACCCAGGGTCCTACTGGGAAGTGGACAAGTCACAAAGGAGAGAACCTGACATGGGCCTTCCCCGGCCACCTCCTGCTGCAGCCAGAGCCCAGACCCCACACCCGGGGGGGCTCCCGGAGTGACCCTGAGTGGCTGTCGCACCCTCTTGGGGCTCCGAGGCCCGGCTCCTGCCGTGGGTCCCTGGCCTGCGTGCTGACCATGCTCACCAGCCGCCAGAGTGGGATGCAGGGAAGACAGAGACATGGGTGCAGTGAGCCAGAGGGGAAGAGAGCATGCCGGGGCCTCGGGAAGCTTCTTCAAGCCCCACACTACGTAGCTTCGTCCAAGCAGCCTTTGGCTGAGAGAACAGGAAAGTGTAACTTATTTCTGAGTGGATAAAGAGTCACCCTTCTGAAAGAAGCCAGAAACCAACAACTTTCCTAAATGCCACCACCCCAGAGTCAGTGCCGGGGGGCAGGCAGGAGGACACACACCCAGGGTTTGACGGAGCAGCAGGGAGAGGGGGCTGTACCTGAGGGGCCAAGCCTCAAAGTCATCAGCGGGACAAATGATCCATCACCTATGGGAGCCAGAGGGTGATGTAAGGAGCCAAGCAGACCAGGTGACAAATGGGACCTGACCCTTGACCCAGGTATTGAGGACCTAACAGGGCACAGGAGGGCTGGAATGATCTGGAGAACCCTGCCTGAAGGAGCAGCTCAGCCTGCTGAGAGCTCTCCTGGGGTGGGATGGAGGCGCCGGGGGCACCTGTATGGTCAGATGCAGAAGTAAATTGAAAATCTTCTAGAGTCCCCAGTGGCTCAGCAGGTTAAAGATCTGGGGTTGTCAGAGTTCCCGTCGTGGCGCAGTGGTTAGCGAATCCAACTAGAAACCATGAGGTGGCAGGTTCCATCCCCAGCCTTGCTCAGTGGGTTAAGGATCCGGCATTGCTGTGAGCTGTGGTGCAGGTCGAAGATGCGGCTCAGATCCTACGTTGCTATGGCTGTGGTGTAGGCCGGCGGCTACA
This sequence comes from Sus scrofa, assembly GCF_054392235.1. Classification (NCBI taxonomy): domain Eukaryota; kingdom Metazoa; phylum Chordata; class Mammalia; order Artiodactyla; family Suidae; genus Sus; species Sus scrofa. The sequence continues at coordinate 76,501,461 of NC_139388.1, forward strand.
TCTCCGATTCAACCCCTAGCCTGGGAAACTCCACATGCCATGGGAGCGACCCAAGAAATGGCAAAAAGACCCAAAAAAAGGCAAAAAGACAAAAAAAAAAAAAAAAGATCTGGGGTTGTCACTGCCGTGGCTCTGGTTACAGCTGTGCCTTGGGTTGGATCCCCAGCCTGGGAACTTTCACTTGTCCCCAGTGTGCGCCCCCGACCCCCTGCCGCCAAAAAAAAAAAAAAAAAAATCTTCTGTAAAGATCTGATTCTTTAATCTTGGCCAATTTTTTTTTCCCTGTTGAGAATTCTAGCAAAACGTGTCTGGGACGTTCCCATTGTGGCACAGTAGAAATGAATCCGACTAGTATCCATAAGGTAGTGGGTTCGATCCCTGGCCTCACTCATTGGGTTAAGGATCTGGCATTGCCGTGAGCTGTGGTGTAGGTCGAAGACGCAGCTCAGATCCCACCTTGCTCTGGCTATTGCGTAGGCTGGCAGCTGGAGCTCCGATTTGACTCCTAGCTTGGGAACCTCCATATGCTGCGGGTGTGACCCTAAAAAAAAAATAAGAAAAAGTGTCTGCAAACTGTATCCAACTATGGAGAGGGCTGAGGAGGTGGCACTTGCTGTGTGATGGTGCTTTCATTGCTGACAAAGCACATTGGTCTTGTGTAATCGTCTCCCTGACCTTGTGAGCAGCCGGGGCAGGTGGACTGTGTGCACCTGACAGATTTGGGAACCCGAGGCCCATGTGAGAGGAGCCCTTGGCAAGAGTCACCCGGCAGAGGAAGGATGTAAGCTCAGGTCTCTCTGATGCCCCAAGGGGTGAAGGCTGTGCAGCGAGGGGAGGGGTGCCACCACCTGAGGGAATGGAGAGCTGACCCCATCCTGTCACCCTGACCTCAGCACCCTGAGCAAAGCTAAAGCATGGAGATAAGTTTGCCGAGATGCTGATGGGGCATGTGACAGGAGGATTTTTGCAGCTCCAAAGATGGCCCCGCCTCCCTGTCTGGCTGGAGGAATGCAGAAGAGAGAGTCAGGTGATGGACGGGGTGCCTGTGATGGACAGACTCCAGTGTCAATCCCAGCGGCTCTGGCGGAAACCTGTACCATTGCGATACCACCTCCCCCTCCGTAGGTTTTCTGTGTCTGGCCAGCCCTGGCTCCTCTCCTTCCAAAGAATCCTTGCATCACTGGGGCTGACCTGCCTCCTGGGGTCCTGTAGCCCGGAGCTCCCAGACACCCTCCCACTGGACTCCTCCGTTCCATGAGGCAGGAGCAGACACGTTTGCTGTGAATCCTGCCTTGAGACCAGGCGGCATTCCCAGTGCCCTAAAGGAGACCCCAAAGAAGCTTTGTTAACAGGAGGTTCCAGCCTCTGAACACCCAAGATGTCAACAAGTGGAGTTCCCGTTGTGGCTCAGTGGGTGAAGAATTTGGCTGGTATCCATGAGGAAGCAGGTTCAATCCCTGACCTCACTCAGTAGGTTAACCATCCGGTGTTGCCGAAAGCTGCGGTGTAGGCAACAGACGCGCCTTGGATCTGGTGATGCTGTGGCTGTGGGGCAGGCCTGCAGCTGCAGCTCCAAGCCGAGCCCTAGCCTGGGAATTTCCACAGGCCGAGGGTGCGGCCCTGAAAAGACAAAAAAAAGACACAAACACATTTGAGAAACATGCATTTAGCAGTTTCCCTGGCCCTGGACTCCTGGCGCTTTGCCCTCCCTTCCCAGTTTAATCACTCCCTGAAGCTCCTGGGCGAGGGTCTGTTGCAGGTTCTCTCACTCTCCTGCTCTCCCCTCTCTGGGGGCTCTGGCCAGGCCACTGACATTCTGCTGCCCCTGCTCAAAAGCAGGCCTCAGGCACAGGGGTTCCCAGTAGGGCCAGACCCAGCCTTTTCAAGGGAACTAAACTGTACCCTCGCCTCTAAGACTGGATTTTATTGTTGTTTTTCAAGAAAATCCCTGGTCTTGTAAACTTCATATATTAACATTATGATGTTTGCCTGGCCGGGATTTTTCTAGAGAGAAATTATTTTTGAAATAGAATTTTTCCCTCCAGCCTGTTGTCAGAGAAGCAAGAGTTATTGGAAAGTCAGGGCCAGGCACCAAGGTCTCCCAAAGTGGGGGACACACTCGTGTGGCTGATGGTGGGCTTGAGGAAGCAGCAGCGGACTTGCTGTGCCCTGCCCCTCGGTCCTGTCTGACCAGGAGCCCAATTCTGTCCTTGCTCAGGGAATGGTGTCCAGTAGTAAGAAATACGGCCCCCAGAGTTCCCGTCCTGGCACAGCGGAAACGAATCTGACTAGTATCCATGAGAACCAGGTTCAGTCCCTAGCCTTGCTCAGTGGGTTAAGGATCTGGCCTTGCCGTGAGCTGTAGTGTAGGTCGCAGATGCAGCTCAGATCCCATGTTGCTGTGGCTGTGGTGTAGGCCAGCAGCTACAGCTCTGATTCAAGCCTGGGAAGTTCCATGTGCCTAGGGTGTGGTTCTAAAAAGACAAAAGAAGGAAGGAAGGAAGGAAGAAAAAGAAATACAGCCCTGGAGTTCCCATTGTGGCTCAGTGGTTAAAGACCCAACATTGTCTCTGTGAGGTTGTGAGTTGGATCCCTGGCCTTGCTCACTGGGTTAAGGATCCGGCATTGCTGTGAGCTGTGGTGTAAGTTGCAGGTGCTGCAGAACCAGTGTTGCTGTGGCTGTGGTGTAGGCCAGCAGCTGCAGCTCCCATTCAACCCCTAGCCTGGAAATGTCCATATGCTGCAGATGCGGCCATAAAAAGTAAAAAGAAAGAAATACAGCCCCATGCTGGGCTCTGACTGTTCCTAAGGCCACCAACACTCGGCCTGCAGATGGAGAGGGAACCAGCTCTCCCTGGCCACCTATCGTGCTTTGGTGCTTTTGCATATGCAGATCAACTGAATCTGCTGCTCACCTGAGCAGTGGGCATTATGGCCCCAATTCACTGGCGAGTAAGCTGAAGCTCAGAGAGAGGAAGCAAGTGGCCCACAGTCACACAGCCCTTCGCATCAGAGCTGGGGTTTGAACTGAGATCCACGGAACCGCAAGGTCTAGGCCCTTTCCGAGGCACCAGGTATGACTCTCAAGAGGAGAGAAAGAGTGAATTTGGCTCTGACTACCGTGCAGTTGATCCCTGACCAGAAGGAAGACAGGCGGCTCTCCGCACCATCCAGGAATTCCCATACAAAGACCAAGATTTCTAGTGAGAGTTCCCCTGCCTGGTCTGCTGCTGGCCTTGGGCTGAGCCACTGCCAGGTCTTCCCACATCGGAGCTGCCTGCTGCCTCCCAAAGCAAGGACAGAAGAGGCCGTGTCACCAGGTGAAAAGCGGGCCTTCAGCGCCCCCTGCTGGACATGCAGTGGCAGCATCTTTCATGGATGCTGCATCCCCAGAGCGAATTATCTCTGTCCCCTGGGGGTAAGGTCTGATGGGAGACAGGGAGCAGCCAGGCTGCCTCTCAGGTCAGTCCTATACTGGACCCTACATACACACGTGTGGGTATTCCTCCTGCCAGAACCTTAGAAAGCTGCACCTGGAGCACAAAGCAGGAGCCTGACTTTGCAAGTACGAATGGATGGACAGACGGACGGACGGATGGAGGCGTGTCGGCTGCTGAGGGCCAGGCTAGGAGGAAGGCTGGCTAATTGCTGTAGCATGGAAACAGGGCAATTTTCTACAATTTTCTGAACAATGCCCTGGCTGTTTGAGTCCAGGGCCATGAGGCCAGCTGGAGCCTTATGTCATCTCTATTTCTGATCAGCCTGAAATGTTCACAACAATCATGACCACTAGTGAGCCTGCGGCCACTCACATACACCTCCCCTGTCTTCCCTCCCCGCCTAAGTGCTGGCAGAGCTTTCACCGAGGGGGACCTGGGGTGACACCTGCCTCAGGACCTCAGGAGGAGCAAGCAGCTCAGACCCGGGATTGGAGGGGGAGGAGGAGTTTCAGGCTGTTCTTCACAGCTAACATCTGTCAGGTGTGTCCTTTGTGCCCCATCCTGTGTCCACACATTACACACAGGGTCTCATCAACCATGACTGTGACCAGGAAGGGGAGATCGTAGGAATTTTTTACATAGTCTGGATAGAAATCCTTTGCTCAATATATGCATTGCAAATCTCTTTTCCCACTTAGTGATTTATCTTTTAACTCTCTTAATGATGTCTAAGGAGATCTTAATTTTTGGCCATACCCTCAGCATGTGGAAGTCCCCAGGCCAAGAAGTGAACCTGTGCCATAGCAGTGACCCAAGCTGCTGCAGTGACAATGCCAGATCCTTAACCCAGTGAGCCCAAGAGAACTCCAGCAGATCTACATTTTGTTTTTATTTTTTGCTTTTTTTTTTTTTTTTTTTTTTAGGGCAGCACCCAAGGCATGTGGAGGTTCCTAGGCTCGGCCTCTAATCGGAGCTATAGCTGCTGGCCTACACCCCAGTCACAGCAATACCAGATCTGCGCCATACCCACAGCTCACGGCAATGCTGGATCCTTAACCCACTGAGCGAGGCCAGGGATCGAACCTGCGTCCTCATGGATCCTAGTCAGATTCGTTTCCACTGCACCACAACGGGAACTCCCAGCAGATCTTAATTTTAATACAGACCAGGTTACTTTTCTTTTCCTTCATGGACAAGTGTTTTTAGATTCTTATTTAAGACATTTTTCAAGGTCATGAAATACCCTCCTCTTTTAGAAGGTTTATTATTTCACCTTGACAATTAGGTTTATGATCCACTTGGAACTGGTCTGTGTGTAAAGGGAAAGATAGGTGTCAAGGTCCTTTTCGGAGTTCCCATTGTGGCGAAGTGGAAATGAATCTGACTAGGAACCATGAAGTTGCAGGTTCGATCCCTGGCCTTGCTCAGTGGGTTAAGGATCCGGCGTTGCCTTGAACTGTGGTTCAAGGTCATGGACGAGGCTTGGATCTGGTATTGCTATGGCTGTGGTGTAGGCCGGCAGCAACAGCTCTGATGTGACCCCTAGCCTGGAAACCTCCATATGCCACACGTGCGGCCGTAAAAAGACAAAAAAAAAAAAAAAAAAAAAAGTCCTTTTTCTCCATTTGGATGTCCAATTGATATAGCATTGTCTCTTAAAAAGTGCATTAGCTGACTAACGTGTCACGTGTACTCCTGAACCTCTGGCGACTATATGTGGGCTCTATTTCTGGATTTTGCATTTTGTTCCACTGGTCTATCGTTGCACCAATACCAGACTATTTGAATTACTGCAGGTGATAACAAGCTTTAGCATAAACAGCTTCGCTTTAGTCAATGCTATAGAGTCCTCGCGAACATTTGGAGAAGAAAGTATTTTTCATTTTAGCTCTTCTAAAGGGTGGTATTTCATTGCGGATTTAATTTCCATCTTCCTGATGAGAGATGAGCATTTATATGTCTTCTTTGGGGAAGTGTTCACTCAAGTCTGTTGCCAGTTTTCTCTCGGGTTTTATTTTTACATATGGATGTCTAAGATGTCCTTATCTATTTTACATAAAAGCCCTTTTCCAGATGAATCGTGACAATGATCACCCTGTTTGAGGCTTGCTTTTTCATTTTCTTGCTTTTGTTTTCACTGCTTAATGAGCAGGACTTTTCACTGTGGGTGGCATGCAAATTATTTTTTTTTATATGTGATGCTTTTTGCTGTCTCTAACGTAAATTTTGCCTATGCCAAAGTCATAAAGATATTCTGTTTTCTTCTAGAAGTAGTATGGGTGTAGCTTTTGTTTGTTTGTTTTCGCTTTTTAGGGCCACACCTATGGCAAATGAAGGTTCCCAGGCTAGCGGTGGAATCGGAACTGTAGCCTCCAGCCTACGCCACAGCCACAGCAACGCAGGATCTGAGCTGCTTCTGCCACCTACACCACAGCTCACGGCAATGCCCAGTCCTTAACCCAATGAGAGAGGCCAGGGATTGAACCTGCGTCCTCATGAATGCCAGTAAGATTTGTTTCCACTTAGCCACGACGGGAACTCCCTGGTTGTAGCTTTAATATTCAAGTTTATGACCCATACTAATCCCTTCTCTGGGGTTAATTTGCTCTTCTTTTTCTAGCCTCTTAAGGTGATGGAAACATAAAATGTTTATTTTATTTTGTCTTTTTGCCATTTCTAGGGCCGCTCCCGCGGCATATGGAGGTTCCCAGGCTAGGGGTCGAATCAGAACTGTAGCCACTGGCCTACGCCAGAGCCACAGCAACGCGGGATCCGAGCCGAGTCTGCAACCTACACCGCAGCTCACGGCAATGCCGGATCGTTAACCCATTGAGCAAGGGCAGGGACTGAACCCGCAACCTCATGGTTCCTAGTCGGATTCGTTAACCACTGCGCCAAGACAGGAACTCCTAAAATGTTTATTTTAAAATCTTTCATTTAAAGCTAAAAATTCCTCCTAAAGGCTACGTTAGCTGCATCCCACAATTTTTGATGTGTTACTTTTTATTATTATTGCGACTGCAAAATAGCTCCTAATTTCCCCTTTTATTTCTTCTTTAGACCATGGATTATTTAGAAGGATGCCATTTTATTATCAATTATTTAGGGCTTTTCTAGATAACTTATTGGTTTTGATTTTTAACTTAATTCTCTTGTGGTCAGACAACATATCCTGTAAGATTTTTTTTTTCCTTTTTTTTTTAAGGGCCACACCTGTGGCATATGGAAGTTCCCAGGCTATAGGTCAAATTAGAACTGCAGCTGAGGTCCACACCACAGTCACAGCAACACCAGATCCTGAACCCTGCCATCTGCAACCCATGTCACAGCTTGTGGCAATACCAGATCCTGAACCCATCGAGCGAGGCCAGGGATTGAACAGGCATCCTCACAGATACTACGTCTTGTTCTTAACTGGCCGAGCCACAAGGGGACTCCCCCATCCTTTTAGTTTCAACTATTAGTGCCTTTATATTTAAAGAGGATTACTTAGGAGCAGAGAGCTGAGTCTCATGGTTTTATGTTGTTGGATAACCTCTGGCCTTTAATTGGAAGACTTCATTCATTTAGATTTAATGCGATTACTGGTCTGGTTGAGTTTGAGTCTATCATCTTCCTATTTGTTTTCTATTTAGTCTACTTCTTTATTAGTCTTTTTCTGACTTCTTTTAGGCTAATTGGATAATTTTATATTCCATTTTATTTCTTTTACTAGTTTTTTAGCTATCTTTTCATATTGTTCTAGGGATTATTATATGCATTATTAATTTTCCAGAGTGTAACTAGAATTAATATTTTACCACTTCAAGTAAAAAGTAAATACTTTAAACCAGTATAATTCCATTGCGCCTCCTCTTTTGTGCTCTCAGTGTTATGTATTTCACGTCTACCTAGGTAACAAACTCCCCCAAATAAAAATCACTGTTTTTGTTTTAAATAGTTGCCTTTTAAATAAACGAAGGAGTTCCCTGGTAGCCTAGCAGTTAAGGATCCAGCATTGTCACTGCTGTGCCTCAGGTCACTACTGTGGCACAGGTTTGATCCCTGGCCCAAGAACCTCCATGTGACACAAACAAAAACAAAAAAAATTAAGAAAATAATAGATGGGAGTTCCCGCTGTGGCTCAGAGGGTTAAGAACATAGTCTCTGTGAGGATGCGGGTTCAAACCCTGGCCTTGATCAGTGGGTTAGGGATCCGGTGTTGCTGCAGCTGCAGGGTAAATCGCAGATGCAGCTCTGATCGGGCATTGCTGTGGCTGTGGTGTAGGCCGGCAGCTGCAGCTCCAATTCGACTCCTGGCCTGGGAACTTCCATATGCCGCAGCTATATGCCACAGCTATGCGGCTATAAAAAGAGAAGAAGAAAAAAGAGAGAGAGAGAAAATAAAAAATAGTTTTATGGAGTTCCCATCGTGGCACAGCAGACAGAAACGAATCCACCTAGGAACCATGAGGTTGCAGGTCCGATCTTTGGCCTTACTCAGTGGGTTAAGGAGCTGGTGTTGCTGTGGCTATGGCGTAGGCCAGCAGCTGTAGCTCCGATTGGACCCCTAGCCTGGGAACCTCCATATGCTGCTGGTGTGGCCCTAAAAAGAAAAAAAAAAAGTAAAAAAAAAATAATTTTAGTCTTTCCTATGCATGGGAAGATGCAAGAATCTGGGTTTGTTAAACAGATTTTTTTTATTTCCCCTGAGATTTCTCTAAGTATCTAAGGGGCCTGTTTTTTACAAAGCACAGATCGCCTCATCCTGAGATTCAGGAGTTCCCACTGCGGCTCTGTGGGTTAAGAACCCAGCATAGTCTCCATGAGGATGCAGGTTCAATCTCTGGCCTCACTTAGTGGGTTAAGGATCCAGAGTTGCTGCAAGCTGTGGTGTAGGTCACAGATGTGGCTCGGATCCCGTGTTGCTCACAGCTGGATCCTTAACCCACTGAGTGAGGTCAGGGATCGAACCCCACACCGTATAATAAAATGTGGGAGCACAGGCCGGGGGGAAGGGGGTGAGGGTGAGGGTGGAAGGAGGGGTAGGTTAAGAATCTGACTGCAATGGTATCGGTCACTCCGGAAGCATGGGTTCAACCCCCAGTCCAGCACGGTGGGTTAAAGGACCCAGCATCGTGTAAATCCCAGCTGCAGCTCAGATTCAATTCCTGCCCTGGGAACTCCCATGTGCCTTGGATGCAGCCATTTAAAAAGGGGGAAGGGGGATCCAAAAAGGACCTATTTCATCTGTAATTACGGGATTTTTTCAGTCTCTTTTAATCCGAAATTCTTTTGTTTCCTGACACCAAGCGTATGTGAGTGTGTGTGTGTGTGTGTGTGTGTGTGTTTACGCGCATATGTGTGATTTTTGAAGGATTGGATCCATTGTAAGGAAAATCCTCATTCTGAATTTGTCTGATTCCCCCTCTTGTAGGTACTTCTTTCTCCAAATTCAGTTTGTTCCCATAGCCTCTACACTTTTTGTAAACCGGACATCAGTTCTGCAAGCCTGATTAGTGTCAGGTTTGTCATTTTGTATCTTACACTGCTGGACACCGAGTGTATCGAACAGCAGCTTTTCCTCTGCCTCACAGGGCTGGCCGGGGGCTCAATGGATCCGAAAGCATTTCTCAGCACCTGGCTTAGAGCAAGTGCGTAGAGGCCAGCCAGTGTCACTATTATCCTTCATTCCACTATGTCGCTAGCTATGCCTCTGGCAGCCCACTGGTTGAAAAAAACGAATGAACCCTGATGTAAGCTAGGGGTTTTAGAGGGTAATGACATGTCAGTGCAGTTTCATAGATCCTAACAAGTACCCCACTTTGGTTGGAGATATTGATAGTGGAGACATCGTGAGTTGCAGGGCAGGGTCTATGGGAACTCTCTGTGCTTTTTTTTTTTTGTCTTTTTGCTATTTCTTGGGCCGATCCCGAGGCATATGGAGGTTCCCAGGCTAGGGGTCCAATCGGAGCTGTAGCCACCGGCCCACGCCAGAGCCACAGCAACACGGGATCTGAGCCGAGTCTGCAACCTACACCACAACTCACGGCAACGCCAGATCCTTAACCCACTGAGCAAGGGCAGGGACTGAACCCGCAACCTCATGGTTCCCAGTCGGATTCGTTAACCACTGTGCCATGACGGGAACTCCTCTCTGTGCTTTCTGCTCAATTTTGCTTAAACCTTAGTGGCCTAACGCTTAAGGATTTGGTGTTGTCACTGCGGTGGCTCGGCTTCCATCCCTGGCCTGAGAACTTCTGTGTGTGGTGGGCGTGGCCAAATTTTTTTTAAAAACCCACAAGATCGGAGTTCCCGTCGTGGTGCAGTGGAAACGAATCTGACTAGGAACCATGAGGTTTCGGGTTTGATCCCTGGCCTCTCCCAGTGGGTTAAGGATCTGGCGTTGCTGTGAGCTGTGGTGTAGGCCAGCTGCTATAGCTCCGATTGGTCCCCTAGCCTGGGAACCTCCATATGCTGCTTCTGTGGCCCAAAAAGACAAAAAAACAAAAACAAAAAACAACCCCACAAGATCAATGTTGTTTGTGCACAGAGGATCCGCCTGAGCTTCACTGGAGAGGGAGGAAATGTGGGCTTCGACGGTGTCAAAACAGACTTAAAGGAGTTCCCGTCATGACGCAGCAGAAACGAATCCAACAAGGGATCACAAGGTTTTGGGTTCAATCTCTGGCCTTGCTCAGTGGGTTAAGGATCCAGCCGTAAGCAATGCGAGATCTGAGCCACATCTGTGACCTACACCATAGCTTGCAGTAACTCTGGATCCTTAACCAACTGAGCGAGGCCAGGGATCGAACCTACAACCTCGTGGTTCCTAGTCGAATTCATTTCCGCTGTGCTGAGACCAGCTCAGAAGGCTGGGGCTGAAGAACAAGAGCTGTGAAACTTAAGGAAAAAAGTTAACATAAAACAAGACACAGAGACATTTATCTTAAGTAAAGGTGGGAACCGGGTGACTTAAGGTCTCAGGGACCAAGTGCCCCGCCTCAAGAAACCACACTGCTTTTATTGTGCTCTTGAGGATGATGTCAAGTGAGGAGGGGGTTGTAGGTGCAGGATATAGGATTTTTTAAGTTATTTTAAAAGTCACATAGCCGGTAGCTGATTAAGCTTTTATTCTAACCTTTAGGCATTTAACAGTCATTAGCATTGAGGAAGCTCAGCTATCTATGCAGAGCATTCTAGAGAATCACCATTGTGCTTCTGCAGCCTGCGTGCCTATCTGCAGCAACCTAGCAGTGCCTAGGTTTGCACCTCCGTTCTCCTTGCTAACACATATGCTGCTAACGACCCCTCATAAACCCCTTGGGACCATGAGGCTCATCTCCCTCTTATTCTTTAGAGAACATACCATGCTGTGCAAACAGCTGCCTATCTGCACAGGTCCAGTGTGCGGAGACCAATGCATTAAGTCCTCATTCAGCTGGACCACATGAATAACTTATGCCTTGAGGTCTTTGTTCTTAAGCTTAAGTCCTTGACCAGCACTGCGACTGTTTTTCAAGCAGGAAGATGGGGTAAAGTAAGGCAGGACAAGATGGAGTTTTCAGCAAAGAAAAGAGAAGCAAAGAGGCTAAGAAAATATTGCAGAAACATGTCTCGCGACACCCCTGCGCCACGACGGGAACTCCAGGAAAGACAAAAATTATTAACTGAGATACCTGATCTTGGGGACCTTTAATCAAGATGTAGGTTCGGCCGCATGCATCCTCCAGCCAAAATCTTATATATTCTGACCCTCCCCCGCTTTGGGACAGGTCCTCGGAGCTCCCTGAGGGGCTGTTTCCTGGGCTATGGTCCTCAGAAAGTGCCCTGAACCAAAGTGAACCCCACAGCTCTTGCACTGTGCACTTTTCTCTCAGTTGACAAGAGGCAGATACTGACAAGCTGGTAGATTTGGGGCTGGGAGGATGAGGGCTTCTGGTCTCAATGAAACCCTTGGGAGACATGAGCTGAGAGTGGCTCAGGGATGGGGGCATCAAGGCGAGAGAGGAAGGTTTAAAGGGGGGTCTCTTGGGGGTTGGACAGCCAGAGACATGTCCAAAAATGTCAAGTTTTGCTCAGTGGTCTAATTTTTCCAGCAGTTCAGCCACCACAGGGCAGATGCTGAAAAGGCAGGGGGGGTGGTTTCCCAGCTGAGAAAGAGGGAGGGAACTTGGGGCAGGCAGGTGCAGGGGAGGGAGCTGCAGGTGAGCCATAGAAGGGGGGATGGGCTCCATCAATTGGGGTGGAGGGATCACCGCACTCCCCCTGCTCCCTTCCCTTCTGCTCCCTTGCACTTGGGGTCCTTCCTCGAACCTGAAGGCAGCCACGGCCCCCCTCCCCATATCCCACCCACCCCCACCAATTATTTCCTCTCTCCTGTGTCTTCCCCTTTTCCCTCTGCACTACCTCCTCCCCAGCCGAGTCTGAACCCCTTTGACACTTTCCTGAGACCAAAGAAAGAAAAAGCCCTCCTCTAAGCTCACGCCCCTTCCAGCCGGTGTCCCCGAAGCTTCCACCCTCCACCCCACTTGTTAGCGGGAGTGGGGTCTGGCTGCTTGCAGCTCTAAAGCCAATAAACAGGCAAGGTTGGTGGCAAAGGAAAAGTTTGCTTTATTTTGAAGGCCAGCAACCTGGGGGAGAGGGTGGACCTCCCCTTCAAAGATTCCCCCACTGACCATCAGTGGGCAAGAGCTTTTATAGGTGGGGTGAGGGGGCGGGGGCTACATGCAGAAGCAGCCCGGTCCGCTCTGACAGTCATCTTGCAATTGGTCATGTGGTGGTCTGATCAGCATCGGGTTTTTTTTCGTCTTTTGTCTTTTTAGGGCTACACCTGCAGCATATGGAGGGTCCCAGGCTAGGGCTCAAATTGGAGCTGTAGCCACTGGCTTATATCACAGCCACAGCAACTCAGGGTCCAAGCCGCATCTGTGACTTACACCACAGCTCACAGCAACGCCGGATCCCCAACCCACTGAGCAAGGCCAGAAATGGAACCTGCGTCCTCATGGATACTAGTTGGGTTGGCTAAACACTGAGCCACGACAGGAACTCCAGATCAGCATCATCTTGATTAAGTGTGGTTCATCTTCAGTTCCAGGGTCCGTTTTTCCCCATTTCCTTGAGGCCAGTCCTCAGAACTGTAGCAGCTTATGTCACAGCTACAATCTGGTCATCATGCAGCTAACTCCTCCCCCTTGGTGGGGGTTTTAGTATCTACTACCACACAGCTTTCTGCAACGCCAGATCCCTAACCCTCTGAGCAAAGACAGGGATGGAACCCACATCTCACAGACACTAGATTGGGTTCTTAACCTACTGAGCCACAATGGGAACTCCTCATCTTTCCAATTAAACTTATTCTTTGTCTAAAGTTTTTCTACAAAGGGCAGGTGGACAACACACTGGGGACAGGAGGTGGGGGAAGGACCACAGGGTCCTGCTCCATTTCACACTATCTCCTTCATCAAACCCCTGCAGTGGGGCCTCTGTCACTTCCACTCCCTGAAAATGCCCCTGGTCAGGGTCACTGACTTCCCTACCTCCACATCCACTGGCCCTTGCAGCCCCCACTATACTTGACCTCTGGGGGCAATTTAACACCCCTGACCCCCTGCCCTTGTGTCTGTGCCACTACCACTTCTGGTTTTCCTCCTGCCTCCCTGGCCTCTCCCTAATGTCCTTCGCATGCTCCTGCTGTGCCACCTCCCCCTTGGTGCCACCATCCTCTCTGGGGGTGGGGCTGCTTCCCACGCCATATGGAGGTTCCCAGGCTAGGGGTTGAATCGGAGCTGTAGCCACCAGCCAATGCCACAGCCACAGCAACGCCAGATCCGAGCTGCGTCTGCGACCTACACCACAGCTCAAGGCAACGCCGGATCCTTAACCCACTGAGCGAAGCCAGGAATCAAACCCACAACCTCATGGTTCCTAGTCAGATTCCTTGACCACTGCGCCACGATGGGAACTCTTTTTTTTTCTTCTTTACATTCCACCCTTTGCCTTGCCCGGTCCCTCTCCTGCCCACTCCCTGGCTTTAATGATCAGCCTCCTAATAATTCGCCACCCCAAAACTTCTTGCTCTCCGACCATAGCCACACTTTAACCAGAATGGTTGCCCAACGGTGGTTTTCAACCCAGCCAGCATCTCAGTCACCTGGAGGGCTTATTAAAACCCCGCTGCTGGGCCCCACCCCCAGAGTTTCAGATGCAGCGGATCCAGGAGGAGTTCAAAACCTTTGCGTCTCTAACACATATCCAGGTAAGACTGATCCGCTGATCCCAGGACCACTGTATTAAAAACACTAATCGGATCACATGGTCTCTCTTAAAACTCGTCACTGCTTCCCCTCTGCCTTCAAGGTAAATCCAAGCACTTAGCCGGCACTGACAGCCACCTGGTCACTTACCCTCTCGGCGCCCCATCGCCCTGCCTAGAATACCCTCACCACCCTGCTCCTGTGGTCCTTTAATGTTCTGCCCGGGTGTCACCAAAATATTGTTATCAGTGCTCATCACATACACCCGGCTCCCATCACACTGAGCACTCTGTGAAGGTGACATGTACATGATCAATCTCTCCCTAGAGCCCTGCACAGGGTTTAACAATGTTCCATATACTTTTGTTGCGTGAATGAATGAAGATAGTGACTTTCAAGGTTTATTTTATTTTATTTTTTATTTACTTTAATCTAATTGAATTGAACTGAATTGAAAATAAATTTTTACCTAAAGTGCGAACTCTAAAACTGACTTTGTAGCGGGATTAGGCTCAGGTCTGTATATTAACCCCTTAAATCTGACCTCCGCTCTGCCCCCTGGTGGTAATCTCGGTCCCAGCACAGAGCTGAATAAACTATTTAAGGTATTTCCGGAAACCGGAGCGTGACGACTGAGATTATTATTTGCATATCCAGAATGCATTTCACCCGGCACATGTTTTTTTCGTCTTAAAATTACTAATTCTTCCTTTCTACTTGATCTATTTTTTCCTAAATATGAGTGATATTTCATAGAATTGTAGGGAAAAAAAGGAAGATGTGACTAATTCCTTTGGAAAGTCACCGTTACTGTGTTAGGGGTAGCAGTTCCCCGAGTAATGTGTGCTGGCCTTCCCTGGTATACTCTGGTTTCTCTTCAGATCGCATAAATCTTTCGCCTTTTACTAAAGATTTCCGTGGAGAGGAACAATTCTGAGTTTTTACCCAGTTTTTGGAGGCCTTGCGCTTTGCAAGGCTAATAAAATCGTTTAGAAAAAAAGATTTTATGTTTTTGCTTTTCAGCCTTTTCTGGACTTTGAAATGCGCAAAAGCGTTTTCAGTAGTCCTTGAAGTCACGCGGAACGTCGTGAGGTTTTTTGCGAGAAACTGACGTCTTTTAGTTTATTAACGAAGATGAGGTGACCTCTGTAAAAACGTGAATGTGAGAGTTCCAGCTGTGGCGTTGTGGGCCAACGATCCGGCGTTTGTGTCTGTGGAGACACCGATTGTATGCCTATCCAGGGGTCTGGTTCGCTGAGTTAAGGATCCAGTTTTGCAGAAGTCGTGGCCGTGGCGTGGGTGGCAGCTGTGGCTGCAGGGGGACGGCCCAAATAATTTTTTAAATTAAAAAAGCTTAAATGCGATTCATTGCCTCCCCTGTCCCCCCCGCCCCGCACCCGCTGGGCATATGGAAGATTTTCGGCACATATGCAAATCCACTGGCTAGGGATGTAATCCAGCCGCAGCTGTGGCGACGCCGGATCCTTGACTCACTGCACCACAGTGGGAACTCCCATCGCTTTCTCTACGGAGTATTTATAAATATTGATGTTGGGTTTTTGTTTTGTCTGTTGAAGTAATTTAGCTTTGAAACTAGAACCGGGTCACTTATTAAAAAGAGAAGTCAAGAAAGACATTTGATCATGGTTATAATAGATTTGCTAAAACGCAAGAGGAAGTGAATTTTTTAACCAATCCCATTGGCCAGAAATGAGTTTCCGGATCCCGCCTAGCTGCAAAGAAGCCTGGGACATGCAGTCTCTCCGCGCAGCTATGCGCTTTGCCTTCTTTGTGAGATCCTTGCAGGGAGAGAAGGAACACTGGGGAAGAAAGCTAGCAGTGGCTGCCCCATAAAGGAGGGAGGAAGTCCATCCCCTTGGGCTCCATTTCTCGGCGCCCGGCCTCTTCCCTGTGGCCACCTCTGCCATCCTCGTGCAGGGAGCCTATCAGAGGCTAGAACAGGGATCACCCTTTCCCAGGCCCTTTTGTAAGAGGGAGGAACAAACCTGGCTTCATATTAGATTTGTTCTTTTTCCTTTAACATTACTCTCACCTTCGTCCTCTTGTCCCTTGTGCTTAGTCACCCTGATGTGAACTGTGCTGTGGGTCACAGACGCGGCTTGGATCCTGTGTTGCTGTGGCTCTGGTGTAGGCTGGTAGCTACAGCTCCAATTGGACCCCTAGCCTGGGAAACTCCATGTGCCACAAACACAATTCAACAAGTATTCTTTAAACATCTACCAGTGCCAGGCAGGGGCTAGTCTCTGGCCATCCAGAGTGAAAGACAGATATAGCCACTGCCTTCATGGAACTTGAGCCAGTGGGGAAGTACCAAGCACACCGCAGGTATTCATCAAACCTAACCTTCCCCCTTTGTCACCCAAGGGCCAGATGCATGGGTAACTAGAAGGTTCACAATGAACATTTATTGAATCAAATGATTTATTTGAAGCTTCCATTGGCCAAAGTCCACAGGGGCTCCCAGGAAGTAGGACTGTCAGACCAGGTAGCTTGTTCACGGCAAGGCTGTTTGCTCAGCCAGCACCCAGCAGCTCAGGCGAGGCTCCTTTTTTTCTTTTTCTTTCTTTTTTTCTTTCTTTCTTTCTTTCTTTCTTTCTTTCTTTCTTTCTTTCTTTCTTTCTTTCTTTCTTTCTTTCTTTCTTTCTTTCTTTCTTTCTTTTTTTTTTGTCTTTTTGCCTTTTTTCTTGAGCTGCTCCCGCAGCATATGGAGGTTCCCAGCCTAGGGGTCTAATCAGAGCTGTAGCCACCAGCCTACAGCCAGCCACAGCAACTAGGGATCCGAGCCACACCACAGCTGACGGCAATGCCAGATCTTTAACCCACTGAGCAAGGCCAGGGAACAAACCTGCAACCTCGTGGTTCCTAGTCAGATTCATTAACCACTGAGCCATGATGGGAACTCCTAAGGCTCCTTCCTGCAGGGAGCGCCCCTCAGCAAGTGGGGTGATCTACCCAATCACCAGCCCCCTAAGCAGATGGCAGGTCAGACCACTGCTACTTCTTGGAGGCTGAAAAAGACCCCAAAGTGCAGGTTGTCTTGTGCTTTGGGGGTCTTATTATTATATTTTTTAATGGCTACACCCACAGCATATGGAAGTCCCTGGGCGAGGGATTGAATCCAAGCTGTAGCTGTGACCTACACCACAGCTGCAGCAACTTCAGACTCAACCTACTGCTCAGGCCTCAAACCCGTGCCTGGAATGACCCGAGCTGCTGCAGTCGGATTCTTAACTAATATCAGGTACATCGGGTACTGCTTGTTCTTAAGGTTTTTTTGAAAGTGTCAGGCACTTTTTTAAGAATATGAGGAGGAGTTCCCATTGTGGCTCAGCAGGTTAAGAACCCGGCATAGTATCAGTGAAGATGTGGGTTCCATCCCTAGCCTCGCTAAGTGGCTTAAGGATCCGGCATTGCCGCAAGCTTCAGTGTAGGTCATAGATGTGGCTCGGATCCTGCATTACTGTGGCTGTGGCGTAGGCTGGCAGCTGCATCTCCGATTCGACTCTTAGCCTGGGAACTTTCATTTGGCAACACTCATCCCATAACAACACCCACAGGAGGATCCAACTTCCTCTTGGGAAAAATCCTCCGGAGGAGCCACGGGTCTCCTGGGCAATGTCTTGATCTGAAGCAAGAACTGGTGGTGTGCAGGTGGTTTATTTAGAAAGAGATCCCAGGGGACAGAAGGGAACCCAGGGGAGGGTGGAAACAGGGAAACACATCAAGGGTGTCTTCCGGGCTCTTTCCCACTCTGGGGGCAGGGGCCTGATCCTGCCCTCTGAGGGGCTGTGTCTCAGAGCTGTCCTCCCAGGGGTCTGAGGAGGGAGCGCTGGTCCACTGCCTCCATCACCCTTGGGAGGAGGGCTGCCCCAAGCAGCATTATCCTTGGCTTGTGTTGAGGCAACACATGTGCTGAATGCTGAGCAGCTTCCAGAAGGTCAGAGAGAAACTGAAGCCAGGTGCTGTCGGGAACTCACACCTGGTAAGAGCTGGGGGCTGCAACCATGGCAGTGGTGAAATGGGGCTGAGAGGACGAGGGGCCCGGAGGTTTTCGGGCTGCTAATACATTTCCAAACCAACTTTTCAGCTGTTGGGAAGTGCTGGGTAGGATTTTCCAATCCAGGTGTCTACCCCTGAAAAGCAACCAGAGAAAACGTCTTCGTGCATCCAGCCCGAGAAGGAACCTCCGGTGCATTACTGGGACGGTGGGAGAGCAGCCTTCCCCCTGCTCGGGTGGCAGACACCCAGCTGCTTTCAGAGGGGCTGCAGATGCGGTCCCAGAGGAGAGGAGAAAATACGTTAAACCCGATCCCATCGCGGAGGCCATCAGAGGAGCAGGCGGAGAAAAGCGGGGTGTAGGGGCTGAGAGGCTGGGCAGACAGCCAGCCCCGGTTTGCATCCCAGCCTGGACCGCGTGGCCTTGAGCAAATTATTCCCAGGTTGTTTCCGCGGCTCTAAAATTGGGATCCTAACCTTCTGCAACCTCCTCCCTGCACGGGGCGTGCTGATGGCAAATACCTAACGCGCATGCGCACTTCATTAAGCGTGACAATTTACGAATATTTGTCCACCGATATTCCAGGGTTCGGCCGGTGTTTTCCAAATATTTAAGGGCGGCTGGTTTCAAGCTAAACTGAGTGAGTGGGAGCCATGAAGCACTGCTCCTGCTGTCGAGTGGCTTCGTTTAACGCAAGGACTAGAGGGCATGTCACGTGGTTAATCACACCGCCTGCAACCCTGCCAGCCAATGCCCGCGGCTAAAAGGGGGACGCATTCCTTTGCCCTGCACCCTCCAGAACAACAGTGGGAGGTACGTGGGACTGAGGCCACAGGAAAAGCAGGGCTGCTCGTCGCCCCTGACCTTGCTTACCTCCTCTCCCAGCCGGACACTCGGCAACTAGGCAAAAGCACGCCTGGCTCCTGGGGACGCTTAAAACACTCCTCTGGGAAAGCAGGGAAACCTCGGGACACTAGGGAGCCTGGTCCCCCTTTGCTCCATTCTCCCCACAAGGAAGAACTCAGACCTTAGCTTTGGGAACAACCAGCAGGAGGCCCACTGGGGCTTTTTTCCTGCCACTAGGCCAATAGCAGGCTCCTGGGCACAGGTAGCCGGAGGGGCGCTGCAGCAGGAAGGGACAGGGAACACTCCTCAAGCAGCCAGGTCCACACAGCAGGGGCCCCAGGTGAGTAGTACAGGGAGGGGGGCCACTCTACATCCCGAGTGACCTCTGAAGAGGAAAAGACGCAGGGAAAGAATACTGTCATCACCCCCCGGGCAGCTTGTGATTCAGACTCTACCCAAGTGTCTGGGTCAGACTCAACCACACACAAACTGGTCACAAAGTTTGAAAGAGATTTATTTAAAAACTGAACAAAAAAAAAAAAAAAAGAAAAAAAAAGCTTTGGTATTTCAAAACCCAACAATCATCAATCACTAGAAAGTGAAACACCTCCCCCAAAGCCCAGAGTACAAAACCCCAGATCTCCACAGGCTCAGGACTAGAAAGAGACAATGTGCAAACCCGAAGGTGACCCAGGCCCCGCTCCACGCGGGCAGCGGGCGTGTGGGCCTCCAGACCCGCCCAGGCGGCTCGGGCCGGACATCGCCGCCGAGATTCGCTCCCTGCAGTGGATGCAAAGCCATCCGGGAAAATCTCAACAATAAATTAAAAATTCATTCGAGAAAGAACACATTAAATTAGGAAAAGAACACAATTTTTCCTAGACGAGAGTCTTTTCAACAAAGGATCTATTTCCTGGGACAGAGAAGAGGGAAAGTGGAAGGAGTGAGTTCAATTTCAAGTATTTTCCGTACAGGTTCATTTTATTGAGTCGAAAGCTTACAAAGCGGCCACGGGCCCCTCCCCTCCCCTGCTCCCCAACGCAAACTCCTGAACACGTGCTTCTGCGTCACTGGTGTCCCCCAACAAGGCACAAAAGGCAGGGTGCTTCCGAAGGATCCCTTGTTCACAGCAGCACGACTTACAGTGCCGGGCGTCTTGTGCAAGTGGCGCCTGAAAGCAGGACTGAGTGTCCCTCACACGCTGGGGTCCTCCTGTGCAATTGACAAGACAGGCTGTTACTGCACACGCCGGGCCCGATGGACAGCTAAGCAAGCTCAAGGGAAGCAGGCGATGGAGGCGCCCCGGTGGCCCCCCACCCAGGCTCTGCCTTGGACTCAGGGGCCGGACACACCCTCTGGCAGGGGTGGCGAGTCCCCTGGGCTCTGCTGTGGGGAGGCCTGGCCTGAGGGAGAGTAAACAGGAGGGCGTGCGTTCTCCGGGGCAGGACCCGGGAAGGCAGCTTGGCTCGTCCCCCTGATGGGTGGGACCCCAAGGGTGGACTTGTCGGAATAAGGGCAGAGAAGCCACTGCTCAGCCCGCATGCCTAACGGAGGCCGCCAGACCCCCGGGGTGCAAACGTAGCCCTATGTCCGGGGACGGGCACCGCGAAGGCCGTCTGCGCGTTTCTCTTTGACCCGACTTCCCGTGTTCTTCGAGCCTGAGGGGCCCAGACCTGCCTCTGCCCTGCTCCCGCTTCTGCAGGCCAAGCGCCACTTCCTTCTCCAAGTCCCGGCCTCGAGCCAGACACTAGAAACCAGAAGCCACGGAGGCCTGTGCGGAGGGGCTGGGGCCTTCCTCCTGCGGGGCCCGGGCTCTTCGACGACCGGGAGGAGCACAGCCCTGGGGCTGGACGCACCCTGCAACTCACTACAGTCTGACGAGGGACGAGAGGCGGCGGGGAACCAGCTCGGCCCTCTAGAAGCGCCCTCGCCCGGGACCGCTGACAAGGGCTGCCCTCCTGTGCTTTCCCGGGAAGCCCTGCAGCGGGAAAGCAGAGAAGACTGGGTGGCAGAGCCTCCTGGGGACACCGATCCTGAGCCCCAAGATACATTCCGACAAGAACCCCACAGCGCCCGCGGTCAAAACCACCGCTTCCTGGGAGCAAAGACGTTTCAGGAAACAGGAGGGGAACGGTCTAGTCCTGGCTGATCAAACGACCACCTCAGGCCAGTCCTCAGCGAGGGACGGACCTCGGACTCAGTAAACAGGCTCCCGGGGTGGGGGCGGGGTCCCACCAGGCGTTCAGGAGAGGCGTTGGGTCAATTTAGGGGTTTGCTGAAGTTATCATTTTTTTTTTTTTCTTTTTAGGGCTACACTCACACGGCTTCCAAGCCGCATCTGCAACTTAGAGCCAAGTCTGCTTACGGCAACACCGGATCCTTAACCCACTGACTGAGACCAGGGATCGAACCCTCATCCTCATGGATACTAGATGGGTTCATTATCGCTGAGCCACAGTGAGAACGCCTGGCTGCTGTTACTTTTAACTGAGCTGAGATTCAGGAGGGATGGGTGGGTGGGGGGCTGCCCATGTCCCTGGGAGGCCAGGGGGTCTACGCCCGCCTGGACTCCACAGCTGTCTCCTCCTACGGTCACCTCTCGGAAGGCAAATCTTACTGTCCTCTCAAAACGCGCTCACTCCTCTCTCTGTCTTGAGGGCTGAGGACATGGGCTGGAAGGACCTCCTACTCCTGCCCCGGCCTCCCCCATCCTAGCCTCGAGACGGAACGCAAGGCCGGGGCCCAGGCTCTGAAGACGCGGCGGCTCGGTACCTTGCTCCTGAAGAGGGGCTTGGCGCCAGGCCCGCAGTACTCGTTGTAGATGAGCTTGAAGAGGAAGAGGTGGAAGAGGGTGATGAGGGAGGCCACGCTGAACCAGAAGAGGAAGGGCAGCCCGGGGTCCTGCTGGGCCATGTGCTCATCGTGGGCCAGGATGGCCTTGAGGTGCAGCGTGTGCCGCAGGTCCTGCAGGTGCGTGAGGTCCGTGGAGATGTACAGCAGCGGCGTGATGGGCTGCGTGACCATGACCGAGAAGGTGTGGCCCTGGGGCGCTGAGGTCAGCTCCACAGGCTCGTCCAGGCAGCCTGCTTCGCAGGCGTAGATCTTGATGGGCTGGCCTCGCGACGCCACAGACACGTGCAGGTACGGCTTGCCCTCGGCATCTGCCAGCACGGCCAGGTTGATGTGGTCGTTCTTGTAGCGGATGCCGTGCAGGGCGTAGCTGTTGTGCAGCACGTCGGGGTCGGCCTGGAACTGCAGGTGGTTCTCGGTGAACTGCAGGCCGCCGAAGCTGAGCACCATGCCCTGCAGGATGCCTGGGGCGCCCGCCCGCACAAGCCCCTTGCAGCCGCGCTTCTGCAGGGTCAGCCTCCACAGGTCCCAGAGCTGCAGGATCTGCTGGACGGAGGACAGGTGGCCTGGCCAGAGGTTCTCAGCGTGCATGGTGGCGTGGCCGCTGAAGCAGTGGTCCTCATAGTTGAGTGTTGATTCCATCTGGTCCCGCTCCCGGTGGCTCAAGTCGGGGCTGAGCAGCGGGGCCGGGGAGCAGGAGAGCATGTAGTAGAGTGTCAGGTTCACGGTCAGGCCGGACGGAGTGTGCGCATCGGTGATCTTCTTCATCTCCACGCCTGTAACACACAAAGGCTGCCCGTTAAGGAGGAAAAGGCACGGCTGGGAGGCTGAGGTTAAGAAACAAAGATCAGGAGCAGCAGAGGGAGGTCCCTGGTGGTCGAGTGGTGAGGAGTCAACACTTTCACGCTGTGGCCCAGGTTCAATCCCTACATCAAGCTGCTGTGTGAAGCAGCGCCCCCACCCAGAAACGGCAGCAGACACAGGAAGTTTTTGTCCCTGAGGATGAAAGCAGCAGTTCCAGTCTCCCTCGAGTACAGAACGTCATCCTGCCAGGCCTCCTCACGTGACCACCTTGAACCCTGTGGGCCTGAAACCGAAAATCCTGTTAAAAGGCAGTGGGGCCTCCTGCCAGAGCCTGGAAGGACACAGACTCAGCCAAACCTCCAGCGCCAAGAGTCCCATCCCCAACGCCAGAACTGCCATCAATGCCCTGGCCAGTCATGGGCTGCGTCTTCCTCCCACCAGGCCTGTGGCTTCAAACAACACCTGAACAAAGGATCCCCCAGATCTGTATGAACCCCAGGCTCAGAGAGCCATCTGCCTGCGTGGGGTCTCTACCTGGATGTCTGACAGGCAAACGGAACCCGACAAGGTTGAATTCTCCCAGCCCCGCACCAATCCTTCCCTAAATTGTCTGCAGACACCTGCTAGGGCCTGCCACCCAAAACCCAGGAGTCCCCCTCAGGGCCTCACTCCCCACAGCCACTCCCCGGAAAGCCCCGGGGGGCTCCAACTCCCAAAGTATCACAAACATCCACTTCAGCATTTAAGAACCATGAGAGCAGGAACTTTCTGTCTGCTTCCATATTGCCCATGGGGAGAACTGTTCCTGGCAGAAGCATTCAACAAACACTTGAATAAATTAAAGACTCTTTGAGCAACTAAATACATGCATTTGGACAACTAGAAACCAACATCTCTCAGTCTCTCTCTCCTCTAGGCTAGGATTTCCTTTTTTTAACAAAGAAGTTTTCACGTGACAGGAACATTTCTCCTGCTGAAGAGATTCCACCGCTGCCCCATGAAAATGCTGCAGCCACAACAGCCAGGCCAAACCTCAGCCTAGTGGAAACACATCAAAAAGCCCCTCCTGGAGTTCCCGTCTGGCTCAGCAGAAATGAATCTGACTAGTATCCTCGAGGATGCAGGTTCGATCCCTGGCCTCGCTCAGTGGGTTAAGGATCCGGCATTGCCATGGGCTGTGGTGGAGGTCACAGACACGGCTCGGATCTGGCATTGCTGTGGCTGTGGCGTAGGCCAGCCGTTGCAGCTCCGATTTGACCCCTAGCCTGGGAACTTTCATAAGTCACAGGTGCAGCCCTAAAAAGATACACACACACAAACCCAAAAAACAAAACAAAAAAGCCCCTCCCTGTCACTAGCCAGAACTGTGGGAACAGAGGAAAGACTCGGGATGGGCCAGGCCCCCGGGTTTATCCGTTACAAACTAACCCCCAAGCCACTCTGCTCAAACTCATCTACAGGAACAAATACCAATAAGATCTGCCCTTTACACCCTTCTTTCATTAGAATCTCATAAAAAGCTTCTGAGGCAGGTGCTACTGTTATTATGGAACACAAGCCCAGAGAGATTAGACGACCCATACAAGGTCACACAGATACTAAGTGGTGGAGCAAGAGAGGCAGGCCCAGATCAAATGCCAGGCCCAAGTTTAAACCACCCCAGGACTCTCCCCTTCAGTGTCCCCTCTGCAGCCTTTGGAGGGGCATCTCTAGGGTGGACCGTGCTCCCCCTGGTGCAAGTTGTGGACAGTGAGTCAAACACTCGCCAGGCCTCACCTGGGCTGAAGAGCTGAGCCCAGAGCCGCTGGTGGTCCTGAAGCAGCTCAGCCGCGGGCATCTCCAAAAGCTCCAGCATTTCCTTCCGTGCCAAGTCCTGGAGCACCTTGAGCTCCTTGGCGGCTTTGCTTCTGAGCCCATGGGCGTCCAGTAGGCCTGAGACATGCACCACCCACAGCACAGTCTCGTCCAGCTGCGTCTTGGGAGCCACTTGGAGACGGTTCACTAGCTTCTTGGCGGCCACCACCACCAGGTACACTAGACCCGTGGAAAAAAGCGGGGACCGGCCCGAGTAGAGGAGGAACTGATGGTCTCCGACCTTCTCCAGGGTGCTGGTGAAGGCCCTGGGACCCGGGCCCGCCGTGGGCCCCACAGCCTGCAGCGCGGCCACGCGCTCTGTGGGGTTGTTAAGCTGGATGCGCTGTAAATAGACGTGGGGTCGGCCCCGGTGCGCCAGAAAGTCCTCTTGCAGCAGCACGCAGTCTCGGCCAGATCCCGTGACAAAGCCAGAGGCCGAGGCGGGGCCGGCGGCCGCCGGGCCCGAACCCGGGGTCCCGAGCTGTAGGCAACGCACCCTCCGCAGCAGCCCTTCCCGAAGCAGCAATACTGACTCTCCAGCTTCAGAAAGCGCGCTCAGCGGGCGCAGCTGCACGAAGGGCAAGAAGTCCGGTGCCACGGAGGGCTCCCGCTCCCCAGGCGTCACCCACAGCCGGTTGCCGACCACGTCCAGGACCAGGTAGCCGTTGGCCACCAGGGCCGGCACTCCAGGGCCCAGCGGTACGGCCTCGCCCCGCTCCCGCAGGCCGTGCCAGGCGCGGGTGGCCGCCTCCAGACACGCAGAGGGCTCAGCGGCGCCCGGCTTGCCGCGGGGCCAGGGCAACAGCT
This sequence comes from Sus scrofa, assembly GCF_054392235.1. Classification (NCBI taxonomy): domain Eukaryota; kingdom Metazoa; phylum Chordata; class Mammalia; order Artiodactyla; family Suidae; genus Sus; species Sus scrofa. Next base: position 76,526,318 of record NC_139388.1, read on the forward strand.
GCAGGCCGCCCGCCGCCCGCCGCGCCCCGGAGCCCGCGAACCACAGGAGCAGCACCAGGAGGCCGAGCAGACAGAGTAGGCGGCGGGCCCAGCTGCTCGACAGCAGTCCCGGCAGCCCCTTAAGCCGCTGCTGCAGCCACATCGGGCCACCGGGCGCGGCGTGGGGGCGGCCGCCGGGCCCGCCGCCCAGCCCACCAGCCCGGCCGCCCGCGCCTCACTCCCGGCCTGGATCGCGGCGCTCACCCCGGCCCCCCTCACAGGCGCCGCAGCCGCTGCCACTACTGCTTCCTCCTCCTTCTCGACTGCCTCCGGCCGTCAAACAACACCGGCCGTCAAGCGCCGCCGACTCTTTTACGACAGATGGAAAAGGAGAGGGCGGAGGGAGGGAGGGAGGGCGGAGGAGAGAGGAGGAGGCGGGCCCCAGAAAAGGAGCAGGTGCCCAGGCGAGGAAGGAGGGGCGGGGGCACCGCAGGCTGGACCGCCGGTTCTCCGGCCAAAAGAGCGAGGCCAAAAGAGAGGGGTCTAGGGAGCACTGGAAACATCCAACTAATGGGGGGGGGGGAACCACATCGCGTTACCCAAACCGAGCACGTGGTGGGCCCCCGTCTGCTACTGATGGATTCAACAGCCCTAAGATTTAAAAAAAAAATGATTTTAAAACTTTTTTCTCTGTAAAACTGATCCTCATTGAAAAAAAAAAATTGGAACTGTACAGAATTTTCCTCCACTCCCCCTCCAAAAAAAAAGAAAGAAAGAAAGAAAGAAAAGTAATCATGGGGACTTCTGTGGAGCAGTGGCTCAAGGATCCCGCGTTATGACTGCTGTTGCTCAGGTGGCTGCTGTGGTGGGAGTTCAGTTCCTGCCCCAGGAACTTTGCATGCTGCAGGTGCAGCCAAGAAAAGAAAAGAGAGAGAGGGAGGGAGGGAAGGAGGAAAGAAAGAAACCATGGTAAACTAGACCTCCTAGGCTATATTTTGTTGACGACTCTTCCAGACCTGTTGTGGCTGAATATACAGCATATTGGATACAAACCAGGATGGAGACTGTCCATTTCTCGAACCTGTGCCCTGGCACTGCAGAGACTTTTGATGCCAATAACATGGTGCCACAGCAGTAACTCCCCAAGCTGTCTACTTCATGTCAACCCTGAGTTTTAACTTATTAAATAACGTTAAAACACTAAGGTCTCTGAGTTCCCATTGTGGCACAGCAGAAATGAATCTGACTAGTATCCATGAGGATGCGGGTTCCATCCCTGACCTTGCTCAGTGGGTTAAGGATCTGGCATTGCCGTGAGCTGTGCTATAGATCACAGACATGGCTCAGATCTGATGTTGCTGTGACTGTGGCATAGGCCGGCAGCTGTAGCTCCAATTGGCCCCCTAGCCTGGGAACTTCCATATGCCTCGGGTGCAGCCCTAAAAAGAAAGGAAAACAAAACAAAACACTCAGGTCTCCTGTTTTGAACACATGTTTAGGAGTTCACAGTGGGATAAGAACCTGACTGCAGTGGCTCCTGTCTTCCCAGAGTTGTGGGTTTGATTCCCAGCCCCGCTGGAGTGGGTTAAGGATTGGGTGTTGCCGAAGCTGTGGGTAGGCTGCCACTCTCGCAGCTCAGATTTGATCCCTGGCCAAGGAACTTCCATATGCCGTGGGTGTGGCCATTAAAAGAGAAGAGAAAGAAAATGCATTTAAATTGTGAATTATCAATGCAAAAGAGAATTCTTGTTCTGTTTCTGGGTAAAAAAAATTCAATACGAGCACAGGGGCAGACACTGGGGTAATTGTTTCCACTTTGGTTTCAGGGCATTCCAAAGCCGGACAGTGCTTCCCAGTTGTTGAAAATCGAGCGGTCATTTGAGGTGGCTTCTTGTGGGCTGTGAGCAGACACAGATGGGTCTGTGGAGTTCTAGAGCCAGGGCCTTATGAGAAGGGGCCTGTCCAGGTGATCCTGCAGTTTGCTCATCTTTTTTTGTTGTTGTTGTTTAAGGTCATTAAGCACAAACAGAAGTTTATTTATTTTTTTAAGTTTTATTGACATACAGGGTTTTTTTTTTTTTCCTTTTTCTTTTTTGGCCTCCCCACAACATATGGAGTTCCTGGGCCAGGCTTCAGATCCCAGCCGCAGTTGGGACCTAAGCCAAAGCTGCAGCAGCACCGGATCCTTAAACCACTGTACTGGTACAGGGCTTAAACCTGTGTCCCATCACTCCTAAGACACTGCCGATCCTGTCGTGCCACAGTGAGAACTCCTTAGAGATGAATAGTTGGCTTACAATGTTGTGATAGTTTCAGGTACACGGCAAAGTGATTCAGTTTTACGTGTGTGTGTGTGTGTGTGTGTGTGTGTGTATACATGTTCTTTTTCAGATTCTTTTCCCTTATAGATTATTACAAAATACTGAATATAATTCCCTGTGCTATGTAGTAAGTTCTTGCTGGTTATCTGTTTTATATATAGCAGTGTATATACATTCATCCCAAACTCCTAATTTGTCTTTCTTCTACATTCCCCCTTTGCTAACCATGTTTGTTTTCTATGTCTGTGGGTCTATTTCTGTTTTGTATATAAGTTCATTTGCATCCTTTTTTTGTGTGTGTCTTTTTTTTTTTTTTTTTTTTTTTTTTGGTCTTTTCCAGGGCCACACCTGCTGCATATGGAGGTTCCCAGGCTAGGGGTCTAATTAGAGCTGTAGCCGCCGGCCTACACCACAGACACAGCAACGCGGGATCTGAGCCAAGTCTTCGACCTACACCACAGCTCACAGCAACACCAGATCCTTAACCCACGGAGCTTGGCCAGGGATCAAACCCGCAACCTCATGGTTCCCAGTTGGATTCATTAACCACTGAGCCATGACGGGAGCTCCATGTATCCTTTATTTTTATATTCCCCATATAAGTGATATCATGATCTTGGGCTGTGGCCTACTTCGCCTAGTATGATAATCTCTAGGTCCATCCATGTCTTTGCGAAGGGCAGGCATAATCTCATTCTTTTTTAAGGCTAACATTCCATTGTACGTCAACACAAAATTCTTTTTTTTTTTTTTTTTTTTTTTTTTTTTTTCCATTGCTTGGGCCACTCCCATGCGGCATATGGAGGTTCCCAGGCTAGGGGTTGAATCGGAGCTGCAGCCGCCGGCCTACACCAGATCCACAGCAGCACGGGATTCAATCCACGTCTACAACCTACACCACAGCTCATGGCAATGCCGGATCCTTAACCCACTGAGCAAGGCCAGGGAACCCGCAACCTCATGTTTCCTAATCGGATCCGTTAACCGCTGAGCCATGATGGAAACTCCCGACACAAAATTCTTAATTCCCACCAGGACTTAACAAACCCCACAGAAGAGGTTCCTGGGTGTGCAGGAATCCATGACCTACAGTTAGAGAGAGGCAATCCCTCCAACCCCATCAGGGAATCAGAAATAGTTGGGAGGCAGGGTGAGGTGAGAGCAAAGGACTAAGGCAGGCTTGAGCCCACCCTTGAAAGGGGGATGACCAGAGAATCTGCCTCTTAGGTTTTTTTTTTGTTTGTTTGTTTGTTTTTTTTGTCTTTTGTCTTTTTGCTGTTGTTGTTGCTATTTCTTGGGCCGCTCCCGCGGCATATGGAGGTTCCCAGGCTAGGGGTCCAATCGGAGCTGTAGCCACCAGCCTACGCCAGAGCCACAGCAACGCAGGATCCGAGCCGCGTCTGCAACCTACACCACAGCTCACGGCAACGCCGGATTGTTAACCCACTGAGCAAGGCCAGGGATCGAACCCGCAACCTCATGGTTCCTAGTCGGATTCGTTAACCACTGCGCCACGACGGGAACTCCCCTCTTAGGTTTTTGAGAAACAAATAAGTTAAGGCAGGCAAAGCAAGCTGGGTGTATGACATGGGTAAGTGCACACTCAATGAAAACCCACATCATTATTTTTGCCATTACAAACATCCGTGGAAGAGACATATAACTTGGCCCACTTTTGTGACTGCTTCTGGGGGAGCAATTATTGGAAGTAGATTTCTACATCAAAGACAAAGTTTATTATTGGTGCTCTGAACTCCCTCACGGCTCTCAAACACGCCCCTGGGGAGGGAATCACAGCCCAGGGTCAGCAACACAGCCACAGCAAAGCCAGGAGGCCAAGACCAAGAATGCTGGCACCAGGCTGCCTGGGTTTTGAATCTTGACCTTGTCCCTTGCTAGCAAGTCAGCTAACTTTGGGCCTCAGTTTCTCCATCCATAAAATGGGGATCATGAGACAGCACAGGATTCCTCTGAGATGTGACGTTGCACAAACAAGTTAAGCATTTAGCATACTGCCTGGCTTAAGATAACCATTCACTCTTCAGTTTTACTAGGAAACATGTGTACATGGCACAAAATTCAGAATATACAAGAGGGTGAAGAGTGGCCATTAAGTCTTCCTCTTTCCTAGGACCCCCAGCCAGTTAGTTCCTCTCTCCAAATGCCACCACTGCTTCCTGTTCCTCGGATCCTCTTCCAGAAATTTTACTCACTTACAGATACACAAACATATACACATAGATGGCTACGTTTCCCTTCACAGAAATTGTAGCATATGATCTACCCTTGTATGTTACTTTTTTTCATTTAAAGGGACAATTTGAAAACATAGTATTATTATTATCATCGAAGGAGCTACCCGTGGGACCAGCTGATAGGTGTGGGACAGGGAGGAGGCCCGCTGGCAGGGAGGAGGCCCGCTGGCAGCACAGAATGTAGCTGTCCACTGAGGTCATCGCTCTGCCTAGGGTCAAGAAAGGAAACGGTGGAGTTCCCGCTGTGGCGCAACGGGATGGGCAGTGTTGCTGCACTGCTGGGATGCAGGTTCGAGCCTCAGCTCAGCAGTGGGTTAAGGATCTGGAGTTGCCACAGCTGCAGCCTTGGTGACAAACGTGGCTCAGATCTGATCCCTGGCCTGGGAATGCCATGTGCCTCGGGGCAGCCTAAAAAGAAAAAAGAAGAAAAAGAAAAGAAAGGAAATGGTAAGAGTGCAGAAAAGCACAGGATGAAAGGGGGAAAAGCCCCTCGTGGTAGCAGACAATAGCGCCCCCAGCCCAGCTCTCCTTCCAGTTCCTTCCCAGAAAAGCAGAGTCCTTTGCCTTTAACTACACACAACACGTGCAGCACGTACCAGGAGTAACATCTGGGCAGCAGCCAAGCTGCTTAAAGAGACCGGCCCTCCTTTTGGATGAAGCTTGGACCGTGTTCAAGTTCCAGCAATTTGGCGAAGGGAGCAGGGAAATAAATACCGAAGTTGCGGCGGGCAGGTCTCGCCAGGGTGAATCTTTTCTCTGAGGGAGGGCAGCGGCCTCCAAGGTTGATCCCTCTCCAGTTTTACAATGACTCTGGGGGCCCCCAAGGATCTTTCTTTCTGCTCACAGTACATCATCATCCAGGTACTCCTTGGGCCCCAGCAAATGCAAAGGCTGAGCTGAGTTTCTAAGTCACCTCCCTGATGTGGTCCCACATCAGCTGTGTGACTTCGAGCAACTGGCGTCACTTCTCTGAGCCCCGGTTTCCTCATTTCGGAAAATGGAGGCATGACTGCCCATCTCGCAGGGCTGTGGGCAACATGGCCTGAGTCAGAGCTTTGAAAACTGAGCCAGCCGACACATGCTCCGGCTCTTCCCCTCTGCTTATCCTTTCATTTCCTCCTCGGAGGAGCTGGAATTTCAGTCTGCAGGCTCCTGCATGCAAAAACATCCGGTTGACTCTGGCACCAAATCCTGTCCCCAGCTGCAAAAACCACCCCCACCCCTGAGTTCCAGGTCCCAGATGGGTGGCTCTGGATTGCATTCATGTCTCTTTCCTTTAGTTGCCTTTTGACCTTGACCGTGCTGCTGGGTACCCCCTCGCCCCCCAGGCCTCACTTTTACCGTCTTTACGGTAACAAATCTCTTTACAATGAGATGACCTCCTTGGTGGCCAGGGGTTGTACCTACCTTCAAACAAGAACATGTGTTGGCTTTGTTTGGACTGTATATGGTGTATATTCGTTGCTCACTGATAACCAGGACGTTTCTCTTCCCTCCGCCACCCAGGTTTGTACTCACTACCCACCTCTCTGGAGCCTAACTTGCTGAAAATAGGCCCCCACACCTCTGTTTCAGGGTCTCTTCCAAGGAAGGGAGTTTTGGGAGTTTTGCTGTTGTTGTTTCTCAAGAGATGGTTGCCTCTAGCTGACCTCTGCTCCAGGAGTCCTCATTCTAAAAACCATTGAGTTCTTTGTTGGGCCTTGAAGATCCACATCTGTGAAGAGACCCTAAATGGTTCCTTTCTTTCTTCCTCTTTTTTTTTTTTTTTTTAATTTTTGTCTTTTCAGGGTCGCACCTGTGGCATATGGAGGTTCCCAGGCTAGGGGTCTAATCGGAGCTGTAGCCACCGGCCTATGCCACCGCCACAGCAATGTGGGATCCGAGCTACGCCACAGCTCACGGCAATGCCGGATCCACTGAGTGAGGCCAGGGATCGAACCTGCAACCTCATAGTTCCTAGTCAGATTCGTTTCTGCTGCGCCACGATGAGAGCACCTCTTCCCCTTTTTCTTTCTTTCTTTCGCTTTGTGGGATGCAGAAGTTCCTGTGCCAGGAATGGAACCTGTGCCACAGCAGTGACCCAAGCCATAGCAGTGACCACATCAGATCCTTAATTGCTAGGCCACCAGGGAACACTTTTTCATTCATTCATTCATTCAATGGGACCTCATGAACAAGACCTTCCCTGGATGGGAGATTACCTTTGCCTCCCAGGGACAAAAAGGCAGACTAAGTGAGTCTCTTTTTGCAAGGATGGTATGTGTGTGTGTGGAGGGGGGGGTCATGTGCTTTCTTCACTTCCAGCAGCCAGGAGCCGCTCCGCAGGGGTGTGGATGCTTCTGAACACATTGCTGCCCTGCCTCACCCACTCCAGGCTCAGACCCTGATAGCCATGGCCCTGGCCAAGGACTCAGGAAATCTCATGAACTGAGATTTAGAGGGTTTATCAAGGCGCTGTTCTAAACGCACTGCAGGTAACGATGTCATTAATCCGCGCATAGAGTCCGAGGAATAGATGCCATTATAAATCCCACTTCTCCGGGGCGAAACTGAGGCTCAGGATACCATCCAGCCTTGGCTCGGAGTCTGGGGTATGGAAATTGTTGCCTCGCCCCCATCTCCCCTCCTCTTCCTGGTCGGAGTGCAGCCCCCTGGAGAAAGGTGGGAGGAAGTCGGCGGCGGCAGGACCCGGGAGCCGCAGAGACAGGCCGGAGGGAGCTGCCCGGACTCGGAGAGGCCGCGGGTTCGGGCGAGTCTGCAGGAAACCCTTCCCCCAGGCGGTGGGGGCGGGGCGACACCGCCCCCGGGGCGGGCCCAGTGCGTGGCAGCGGGATCACCGGCCCCGTCGCGAAGTTTCCAGCTTTTTTGCGAGAGCCGCTGGATCAGCCGGACGTCCCCAGGCCCTGGCCATGCGGCTCCTGCTACTTCTGGCCCCACTGGGCTGGCTGCTTCTGACCGAAACGAAGGGTGACGCCAAACCGGAGGGTGAGGACCCGAGGCCCGGAGCGGGAGAGAGGGATGGGGGTGGGGGAGGGCTGGGCTGGGGGCCGTCTCGGTTAGGACCCATCGGTATGGGAGGCCTGGGCTTCGGAGGGTTTCTGAGTTCAGACTCCATGTCCACTGACTCGCTGGTGACTTGGACAAAACACTTCCCTCTTAGGGTTGGGGTTTCCACAGTCGCTCAGCTGGAAGGGCCAAAGTCCCGTTCAGTCCCAGAGGGGCAAGTAATATGACCGCTGGTAATGACAGTAGCTACTCTTTACAGAGCACACGCTCTGAGTCAGGCATCAGTTTAGCAGGATCACATCCTTAAGATGTGCATCCTTCCATTCCCATTTTCCAGCTGGGCAAACTGAGGCCCTAGAGTCGGTTCACTTGCCCAGGGTCACACAGCATGTGGGCTTTGGAACCAGGATTCACACCCAGGCTTCACCACCTGGGGGTGAGGGGCCCCTGGGCGGGGGTAGGGGTGGGAGGGGTGGCTCACAATGGGGAGCCGTCTGACTTTCACCTGTGTTCTCTGTGGTCTGCTCTGCCCCTGCCAGGTGGGTCTTCCCCTCTCTGGGTTGCACATGAGGAAACTAAGGCCCAGGCAGGTGTGGTGGCTGTCCAGGTTGTCCAGCTTTGGAGAGGGTGGTCTCAGATCTGGTGCACTCTGCGCCTCGTGCTCCTTCTGCATCCTCAAGGCAGCTTGGGTTTCAAAGTGTGTCCCAGTATCCTGGGGGCGAGTGCCTCTCTCCTCCCCAGCCCTCCGTGGACCACCTTCAGGGCTGCCCAGTGAGCCTCTTAGAGCCCCAGGAGGGTGTAGACCGGGGACAGTCCCAGCAAAGCAGAGATGGAACTGGCCATACCTTCTGTCATCCCCCGTCCCCCCCACCTCCGAGAGAACCTGGGAGTGGGGTGGGGCAGGGTGGTAGGTTAACAGACCCTTGGGCCAGGGGAAGGGATGGGAACCATCATTTCTTTTTTCTTTTTTTTTTTTAATTGTAGTTGATTCAGGGAGTTCCCGTTGTGGCTCAGTGATAATGAACCTGACTAGTATCCATGATGACATGGGCTCAATCCCTGGCCTTGCTCAGTGGGTTAAGGATCCGGTGTTGCCCTGAGCTGTGGTGTAGGTCACAGACTTGGCTTGGATCTCTCACTGCTGTGGCTGTGGTATAGGTGTAGGCTGGCAGCTGCGGCTCCTATTGGACCCCTAGCCTGGGAACTTCCATACGATGTGGGTGTGGCCTAAAAAAAAAAAAGGTATAGTTGATTTACAGTGTTGTGCCAGGAAACCATTTCTTGAGTACTTTCTTGGTGCCATGTTCTGCCCAAAGCCACATGTCTCCCGTGGTAAAGCAGTTGTGATTTATCTCCGTGAGGCTTGGTGTTCTAGCCTGTAAAACCAGGGTGATGGTACCTCAGTGCTAGCGCTCTTGCAAGGATTCGGTGGGATGAGGCCTTTGGTGAGAGTTCAGCTCAATGCCCAGCCCTTAAAAGCATTTTCTGGGAGTTCCCATCATGGCTCAGCAGTAACAAATTTGACTAGTATCCATGAGGACGCAGGTTTGATCCCTGGCCTTGCTGGGTGGGTTAAGGATCCAGTGTTGCTCTGAGCTGTGGTGTAGGTTGCAGACGCGGCTCAGATCTGGTGTTGCTGTGGCTGTGGTGTGGGCCGGCAGCTACAGCTCTGATTGCACCCCTAGCCTAGGAACTTCCATATGCCGTGGGTGCGGCCCTAAAAACACCAAAAATAAAAATAAAAATAAAAATAAATAAATAAAAGCATTTTCCTTCTTTTTAAAAACATTAAAAAATTTTTTTTTTGCTGTTTAGGGCCACACCTGGGCAGCATATGGAGGCTCCCAGGCTAGAGGAGTCTAATTGGAACTATCTAAAATACCTCATAGACAGTAAGCAGGTCCTCAGACCCGTGGCTGGTGGCAGGTCACTGTCAAGTTTAGGCCTTGTGCTTTCCTTGCTCTGTTCAGACCCTTTTGACACATAAGGACTCATTAGCCTCATTTTGCACCTGGGAAGACGGGGTCTCTAAAAGGTTGAGCACCTGGCCTCAGGTTGCCACAGCTGGTCGGAGGTGGCATCATCGTCTGGGACTCAGACCCTCTGCTCATTCCTGCTGACCCCTACCTCTGGATGGGGGGGATGTTGCCCAGAGATGCTGCCTGGGGGAGTCTCCCCAACTCTGCCAGACCCAGCTGGTTGGGCCCCTGCAGCCTGCTGGCCAAGAAGACAGAGCGGGTGGGGGTTCTTTCCTGTAGGCCTTGCCCAAGCTGCCCACAGCCATCAGCCACTCGCAGAGGCCAGCTTCTTCCTCCCCGGGCTGGGTGCTGATGCCCAGCCCAGCACCAGGTGTCTAGGACGGGGCAGCTGCTGAGGAGTGCCAGCACCAGGTGTCTAGGACGGGGCAGCTGCTGAGGAGTGTTCCCCTGGGACAGGCCCAGGGATGGTGCCCTGTGTCCCTTGGGGGCACAGCAAGGCCTGAAGTCAGGCAGGGGGTTTGCTGTGCAGGGTGTGGTGGGTGGAGATGCTTTCAGCAGCGAATCCACCCGCATCCCAATCCCCAAGGGTCCAGCTCATGGAGAGAAAGACGGCGGTTCTCACTTTCAGGGCTCCCGGTCCCAGGGGGGACACAGAGCTTCTCACCCCAGGGGATGCCCAATCTGGTGGGGAGACACAGCCCTCTGCCCCCAGAGAACCTTGTCCTGGGGAAGTCCCCAGACTGATGCAGGGGGACAGAGAAAGGCCTAGAGCAGCATCCGTACCAGCAAATTTGCACAGAGCCGAGGGGGTGGGGGAGTCCAGATGCCACAGGGTCCTTTCTCCCATTTGTAGATGTTTCTAACGGAGCCCCTGCTCACTCCCTGGACTCACACCTTTCCCTGCAGGCCTTCCTCTGGCCATGGAGAGGGAGGGACCAGCCCGGAACCCAACAGCCGCTGAGATCTGAGGCTCCAGGGGTGTCAGCTGGGGTTGGGGCTGGGGGAGCTTCAGGGGTCGTCCTGTTCCACAGAGGATATGGAGAAGCAGGCAAGCCCAGCTGGTTGTGTGTGTGTGTGTGTGTGTTGGGAGGGGGGCATATTGAGGTGGCGGAAATGAGTGGGCGGCTCTGGCCCTGAGAATCACCATCTCCTGGCTTCCGGTCCAGCCCCAGGTGGGCGTGGGGGATGAGGGGGGAGCTTCATTCATTCCCACGTCCCCAGAGAGCAGACTGGGTGCGTCATAACCATGCCTTGAAAGCCAAGGCCACACGCTGCCCATCTGCCCATCTGCTCCCTTGCCTGGGCCGGCAGTGCCTGGGGAGAGGAGGTGGCATCTAACAGAAGCCAAACCAGGCCCGAGTCCTCAGCCTTCTCCTAGGCTCCCAGAGGTGTCTGTACCCCCACTAGCACACCCAGCTCCCAGGAAGGTGGCGCCTCTCCATCCCTGCCCTCACCCCCAGGGCAGCACCTCTATTAGGGGAGGTTCCCTGTGACAGAAACGCCAGATACTGTGCTCAGCCCTTCATGGACGTGAGCTCATTCAACCCTCACGAGCGCCTCCGGAGGAAGATCCTGTAATTATTGCTCCATTTACAGAGGAAACAGGCGCAGAGGGGCTGTTTCTCACCCAGCCATCTGTTGCTGGCAGTTTGCCACCCCACTCTGCGATCTGGCTTATCTCTGCGGACCCTGGTCACGGGGCATCTGGGGAAACCAGTGCTGGACTTTGGGCCGTAGGTTGGGGGACCGAGAGCCTTGGATGTGGGGCCTCACGTGGGCCCTGGCCTCAGCCCGGGCAGCTGGCAGGACCAGACAGAAGCAGGTGGGCGGGGCCCTGGGGCCCAGAAGCGGAATCCTCCACGTTGACACCCTGTGGGCTGCCCAGAGCTCTGGCTGTGGGTGAGCTGGGAAGAGACCTCACCTCGTGACTGGAGCCTGGTGCCCACCCTGGGGAGGCGGCTGGAAAGGCTGGCTTCTGTCCACAGCTGGGCTTCCCAGTGTCCCAAGATGCTGGACAGGGAGACCGCGAGGGGAAGGGCTTGGGCACTGGGAGTTCAGGCTCATTTGCCCCTCCCTTTGGGGTTCTGTGACCCTAGGCCAGTTATTGAATCTCTCTGTGCCTCAGTTGCCTCACGTGCAGAAAGAGGGGTAGAAATATCACTCACTGCATGGGGTGTTGATGGTTACATTCAATAATGAACATGGGGAGTTCTTTTGTGGCCCAGTGGGTTAAGGATCTGGCGTTATCACTGCAGCAGCTTGGGTCGTTGCTATGGTGCGGGTTCGATCTCTGGCCTGGGAACTTCTACGTGTTGCAGTATGGCAAAAATAAATAAATAAATAATAATAATACTCTTCACCCAGTACATGGTGTCTAATAAAGGCCAAGCGGGAGTTCTGGTGGTCTAAGTGGTTAGGATTTGGTGCTTTCACCCCAGCCTGGGGTTTAATCCCTGGTCTGGAAACTGAGAACATCAAGCCACTGCTGAGAGGGGATGCCAGGGTCCCTTGGGGGAGGGGCCTGCCTTGAGTTCTTTTGCCGTGAACCACCTCCGGGGTCCCTGCATCGGAGCCCAGCGTCAGAGGACCAGGGGATGGGTTGGACCAGAGGTTTCTGATGTGGCTGACCTCAGAAATCAGCAGGGACGGGGAGTTCCCACTGTGGCTCTGCAGGTTAAGAACCCGAGGTGGTCTCCGTGCAGATACAGGTGTGATCGCTGGCCTTGCTCAGTGGGTTAAGAATCCAGGGTGCCCGCACGCTGCAGCATAGGTCGCAGATGGGACTTGGATCTGGTGCTGCTGTGGCTGTGATGTAAACTGCCAGTTGCAGCTTTGATTCAACCCCTAACCTGGAAGCTTCCATGTGCTCTAGGGGCAGCTGTAAAAAGGAAGGATGAGGGAGGGAGGGAAGAAAGGAAGGAGGAGGAGGGAGGAAGAAAGAAAGAAATCACCAGGGAGGTAGGAAAAGTCCAGACTCCTGGGTCCATCTCAGACCTCTGGTCTTGGGGCCCAGGAATCTGAATTTCATAGCCTGCCTTGTGATGCTGATACGCAGGCAGGTTTGGGACGCTCTGCACCGGGTGATTCTGTGGGGTCCTTGGCCAGGAGTGTGGGCATTGTGTGGCCCAAGGAACCCAGGATTTGCTAAGACACCCTTGGAGCGCAGACCACCTGGGCAGGGAAGGCGGGCCTGTGGGGAGGGTCTGGCATGGCCCGGGGCCTGCCCCTCCTCCTCAGCTGGACAATCTCTCTGGACAGATGGAGACAGACGCCTGGCCACCGTCCCAGGCCTAAGCAGTGTGGGCAGAAGTTAAGGGAGGGGACTCGGTCCAGGTATCTGTGTCCAAATCGCCGTGCTGCCACTTCCTGGCTCCCCTGGGCAAGTCACCACATCTGAGTCTTGGGTTTCTAACTTCCCCTCCCCCGCTGCCAGATTCCAGGAGCCCTGGTTCAGTGGAGACTCCGGAATCTCACATCCATGCACACACTGGCTTTTTCCATCTGTGAAATGTGACACTCTTTCTGTCCTCAGCAGCCCCTGTTGTGGACAAGAGGGCCTCAGAGGTGGGGCTCTGGCTCTCCTCGCCTGGGGGCAGACTTAACCATCCTGGCAAGAGTTGGGGGAGCTCTTCCCCAAGTGTGAGCGGCACCCCTCTTTCCTGGACCCCCTTTCCATACCTGCCTAGTGAATCTGCCCTGTTGTGCCCCCAGCCTCCAGACACACCCCCAACAGATCTTGCCAATCCTGGCTGGGCCGCCTGGCGCCAGCCCCCTGCCCTGGGACCAGCAGCCTGCCCCTCGGCTCAGCCCACTCTGCCAGGCTGGACTCCTTTGTTCTTTTAGCCCAGGCTCCTCTTAAGTTCCAGCTTCCAGGGAGGTCAGGATAGGAGGGCCTTACCTGCCTGTGCTGGCCTGGCCAGTTGGTGGTCTATTCACCCAGAAAAGGGTTTTATGTCCTGGACCCCAGGGAAGTAAGGCTCGCCCCGTGAAACAGGCATGGGCACTGCAATGTGGGGTCCTGGCTCTGAGGGCAGGAGAGAGGCCGGGAGAAATCTGAGAAGGCTTCATGGAAGTGGTGGCAGGGGAGATGGGTCCCTAGCCCTGGGACCTGGAAGAAGGTTAGAGAAAGGGCAGAGAGGCAGCCCTGGCAGGTGGGAGGAGCCCGGCAAGGTGAGGCTGGCTGGAGGAGGGCTAGATGGAGCAAATGAGTTGTCACCAGGCCATTCAGCAGGGGCCTTGAATGCACTGATCAGCACCAACAATAGCTCTCCATGGGCACCAGCATCCCAAGAAGGATTTTACAGGCCTGATCTCACTTAATTAGTCCAGCAGCCTTGGAAAGGAGGTGCTGTTACAATCCCTATTTTACAAGGGGGAAAGCTGCAGCTCAGAAGGGTCAAGGACTTGCCCAAGGTCAGGAGCAGAGCTAGGAGTCTAACCAGGCCAGCGACAGAGCCTTCCCTTCTCAGAGATCACAGCCTCAGTGTGTAGCCTGGGAGGGGCTTCCCCAGGGCTTCCAGAGATGGCATCTGGGAGTGTTTCCAGCAGGTTCTATTGCAGAGGTGAAGCCACACGACAGAGCTCAGAGAGGTCTCTTGTTAGCCTCTCTGGCCAAAGGACAGGATTTCAAGTCGGTTTCCATGGCAGGCCAACTCTCCCTCATTCTCATGTCATGGGGAGAATCTAAGGCCGGGTGGCCGAGGCTCAGCGAGACAGTCTGTAAGGATTGATTAGCAATGTCTGCCCTGAGTGCAGGCATGGAGAGCCGTGCTTGTCCCCAGGCTAATGTCCCATGCTGGCGGGAGAAGTCCTCCTGGTGTTCAGCATTCAGAGTGAATCCGTTCCTTTGCTCCCGTGGGAGGCCAAAGCCCCCTAAATCCTGAGCGACCCAGTCCCACAGTGCGAAGTGCAGACACCTCTGCTCCCGGTGGTTGCTGCCATGTCCACACTTACCAGGTGGGTGGAGTCCTGGAGGAGAATCAGGAGACCCAGGTCATGTCGCAGCTCTGTCCTTAACCTGCTGAGCGACCTGAAGCACGTCCCTTTCTACCCAGGCCCTGGGCCCTTGACTGTAATGGGTTGACATGAAAATGTATCCTATGAGATTTGATACATTTTGCTGGACAGTGACCTGGTTCTGCTGTCACCTCTCTTCATCCTCCATTCCCTTCTCTGTCCCTAGACAACCTCTTGGTGCTCACGGTGGCCACGAAGGAGACCGAGGGGTTCCGACGCTTCAAGCGCTCAGCCCAGTTCTTCAACTACAAGATCCAGGTAAGAGAGTCCCTGAGGGGGGCAGAGACAGCCGAGGGGAGAGCCCAGGAGCTGGGTAGTTGCCCTTCCCAAACTGACTTGGGGCCTCAGGGAAAGCTTCTGGAAAAGCAGAATGGGAAGAACACAGGCGAAGTCGGGGGCAGGTGGAAGGGGAGACTGGAGGGGTACGTTAGTGTGTGTAAGACCCGCCTGGGGGAGTTCCCACTGTAGCTCAGCAAGCTAAGAACCTGACTAGTATCCATGAGGATGTGGGTTCAATCCCTGGCCTCGCTCAGTGGGATAAGGATCCAGCGTTGCTGCAAGCTGCAGCTTGAGTCGCGGATGCAGCTCTGATTTGACTCCTAGCTCTGGGAACTTCCATATGCCACTGGTGTGGCCCTAAAAAGAAAAAAAAGACCCACCTGGGGACCTTGGCTAGTTTGGAGGGCAGTGCCTGGGACTCAGCATTTCCGTGAGTCTCCCCCAGGTGATTTTGGGATGGCTTTAGTTTAGAGATTTTACCTGTATAAGCACTGATCTAAAGAAACACAAGCAGAGTTCCCATCATGGCTCAGTGATAACGAACTCAACTAGTATCCATGAAGATGTGGGTTCAATCCCTGGCCTTGCCCAGTGGGTTAAGGGTCCGGCGTTGCCCTGAGCTATGGTGTAGGCTGGCAGCTGCAGCTCTGATTTGACCCCTAGCCTGGGAACTTCCATATGCTGCAGATGTGGCCCTAAAAAGGTGAAAAAGAAAAAAAGAAAAAGAAACACAAGCTGATGCCTCAGTGCCATGGGGTTGGTGTTCTGTCCATGCTGCCTGTGGGGCTGAGCCCTGCAGGGTGACTTTCCTCTATTTCACTGAGCATGCCACGTGCCTCCTTGTGTCAAGTGTGGTCGTGGACACTGGGGACAGAAAGATGTATGATACAGACCACAGCACTGCCTACACAGCTTGCGATCTCGTGGCTTTAAGCCAGAAAGAAAGTGGATTAGTTCACATGAATGAGGGTTGAAGCAGAGGGTTGCTTCAGGCATAGCTGGATCTAGGAGTTCAAGAAGGGCCTTGTCTTTCCATCTCTAGGCCTCATTTGTTTTCATTTGCAGTCATGTTTCCTCTGTACAGTGGCAGGATGACCACCAGCCACAGACCTTCAAGCCCCAGCTTCTCAACCTCAGCAGAACAAGCCAGCATGTCCTCAGTTTTAACAGAACAGTCACTTGGGTCACAGGCTCAAACCCATGGCTGTGGGAGAGAGGGACACTCTGATTGGCCAGCTGTGGCCACGTGACCCCACCAGGGGCCTGCTCAGCCTCACACATGTCCTTGGAATGGTGTCCCCACTGGGAGGGGAGGAGGTGCTGGCCAGACAGAAGCAAAGATGTTCACTTCCCCGGGTGGGGGTGGAAACTTAGCTGGCCCAGATATTTCTTCACCAAGAGCCCATGTTAAGGGGCCTTTCTCTGCAGGCGCTGGGGCTGGGGGAGGACTGGAATGAGAAGGAGGCATCGTTGGGTGGAGGGCTGAAGGTTCGGCTGCTGAAGAAAGCCCTGGAAAAGCACGCAGACGAGAACCTGGTCATTCTCTTCACAGACAGGTAGGCGGCCAGGGGCTTCCTGGGCTGGGCTTCTCTGCTGAGAGAGAGAATATTCTAGAATAAAGCCCTTGGGAGTTCCCGCCATGGTTCAGTGGTTAAGAAACCCGACTAGTATCCATAAGGACGCGGGTTCGATCCCCGGCCTCGCTCAGCGGGTTAAGGATCCGGCGTTGCCATGAGCTGTGGTGTAGGTCGCAGACTCGGCTTGGATCCCACGTTGTTGTGGCTGTGGTGTAGGCCGGCAGCTACAGCTCCGATTAGACCTCTAGCCTGGGAACCTCCATATGCTGCAGGCGCAGCCCTAAAAAAGACAAACGACAAAAAAAATAAAAATAAAAATAGAACAAAGCCCTCCCAGGACTTTAGGGATGAGGAGAGATTGCCCTATCTCAGGTTGTCTAGAGTTTTAAGGGGTCTCTGAACCCCAGAAAAGATCCTCTGGTGTGGTCCATTCCCACTCTTGGTGAAAAGGTGCGTGGGGGCACCTGCCCAGGTATGCTGAGCTGTGCTTTGAGTGGCAGGCGGCACCGATTACGGGGACTGTCCCTCTGCCCAGGGAGCAGGAGGAAGCGTGGCAGGCAGGAACTGGCATGGGAGGAGGGGGGAGAGCCGTGATCGCCCGTCTCCTCCGGCTCGTGCACCCCCGCCCCCAGCCCCTGTTCACCTCTGCCCTGTCTTCTCCTGGCTCCGGCCACAGCTATGACGTGGTGTTTGCCTCCGGGCCCCGAGAGCTGCTGAAGAAGTTCCGGCAGGCCAAGAGCCAGGTGGTCTTCTCGGCAGAGGAGCTCATCTACCCGGACCGCAGGCTGGAGGCCAAGTACCCGGCCGTCTCCGACGGCAAGAGGTTCCTGGGCTCTGGAGGTGAGGAGCCTGTGTGCGCCATGAGGGGTGGGGCCAGGCAGGTGCGGGGGTGCAGTGGGGTCCACCTCTGCCCTTGCGAGGATCCCCCGTGGGATTGACGTCTCATGGGTCCTCAACACAGAGCGCCCTCAGTAGAACTGATTTTTTAACCCTTAAATCCGCTCCCCTGCAGTCTTCCGTATCTCATTAAATGGCCCCCCATCTGCTCAGGGCAAAACCAGGAGTCACCTCAGTTGCTCCCTTCTCAGATGTTCAGGAGGTTACACCACCCCCACTTCGAAAGATGTCTGGAATCTGCCCTCTGGCATCCACACCCATGGCCACTGCCTCCCAGGGTCCCTGGAGGTGGCAGTTAGTCTGTTAGACTGTTAGACTGTTCTGCCAGGCTCCACTCTCCCCGCTTCCAGCCCCTTCTCCACCCAGCAGCCAGATGCGAGTCCACAGACATCACTCAGTTGCTTCCACTGCACAGAGAATAAAATCCATATTTTATTCTAGGTTTCCTTTGTGCAGCCATGGAAGGGGGGTCCGCCCCCTTCCCCATTGGCTGAGAGAGTTAGTGCAGTCCAGGTGGCTTGGCCCAGGGACACAGGAGTCCCCTGGGGGCAGGGCCCTCTCTGGATGTCCACCTCCTCCGTTTTCTCTTCCCCTCTCAGCAGTTTGTCTTGTAGCCAGCGAGCTGTGTGGGCTCGTCCCTCCAAGCCCTTCTGCACTGTGTGACCTTGGCATAGCCTCTGTCCTTCTCTGTGTCAAGATTCCCAGATAACTATAGAAACGGGGCTCCAGGAGTTCCCGTCATGGCTCAATGGTTAATGAATCCAACTAGGAACCATGAGGTTGCGGGTTCGATCCCTGCCCTTGCTCAGTGGGTTAAGGATCCGGCGTTGCCATGAGCTGTGGTGTAGGTCACAGATGTGGCTCGGATCCCGTGTTGCTGTGACTCTGGCGTAGGCTGGTGGCTACAGCTCCGATTCGACTCCTAGCCTGGGAACCTCCATATGTTGCGGGAGCAGCCCTAGAAAAAGGCAAAAAAAAAAAAAAACAAACCCAAAAGGAAAAGGAAAGGGGCTCCAGGAGTTCCCATTGTGGCTTAGCAGGTTAAGAACCAGGCTAGCATCCATGAGGATTCGGTTTCTATCCCTGGCCACCCTCAGTGGATCCAGCATTGTTGCGAGCTGTGGCATAGGTCAGAGATGCGTCTTGGATATGGCATTGCTGTGGCTGCGGTGTCAGCCAGCAGCTGTGGCTCCGATTCAACTCCTACCCTGGGGACTTGCATATGCCATGGGTTCGGCCCTAAAAAGGAAAGGGGCTCCAAGCCTATGCCCCATTATCCCTGTTCTCCTGAGCTCCTGGTCTAATTGATTTATATTCACCACCTATGTGGTCCCAGGGCCTGAGCTGGTGCAGCTTAATGGACAACACTGATTTTTCTCTCTGGGCTCAGCAGGAACGTATCACCAAGGGGCATTAATGGGCTGTTTGCAGCCTATAGACATCACCTCCCCTCAATCCAGGAGGACTTCTGAGAGGAGGCAGGACTTAGGGATAAAGAAGTGGGAGGTGGATGAGAGGGAAGGCTGGGAAGAGGCCCCTGGCTCGGAGGGCAGAAGCTAAGTGTCTGTCTGTGTTCCCCCACCCCCAGGCTTCATTGGTTATGCCCCCAACCTCAGCAAACTGGTGGCTGAGTGGGAGGGTCAGGACAGCGACAGCGACCAACTCTTTTATACCAAGATCTTCTTGGACCCAGAGAAGAGGGTAAGAGGCTGGGGGTGGGGCTGAGGAGTGGGGGTGGGGGCTGTGGGATCTTGTGCCTGACCTCTTGGGTTGAGCATTGACACCGCATTTATCTATTCTTAGATTCACTCTTTTTTCTTTTTTGTCTTTTCTAGGGCCACCCCCGCAGCATATGGAGGTTCCCAGGATAAGGGTCTATTTGGAGCTGTAGCTGCTGGCCTTCGCCAGAGCCACAGCAACTCGGGATCCGAGCCGTGTCTGCAACCTGCACCGCAGCTCAGGGCAATGCTGAATCTTTAACCCACTGAGCGAGGCCAGGGCTTGAACCCGCAACCTCATGGTTCCTAGTCGGATTTGTTAACCACTGAGCCATGATGGGAACTCCTCAATTCACTCATTTATTCAGCAGATATTTATTGAGTACCTGTTGTGTGTGAGACGCTGTCAGGTGTGGGCAGGGATATGGCAATGAATATGACATCTGGGGGGCTCTGCCCTAATGGACCCTTAAGTTAGGGAGACCCTCACCTGTCAGCTAGTGAGGATGGTCATAAAAAGAACTGAGAGGCTGAGCTGCCCCTGTCCCCACTCTACCTGGGGGGCTTCTAGGGGGCTGATGAGAACTGGACCTGGATCTCAGAAGCCAGACCTCGGAGCCTGACTCAAGGCACAGGTCCTTGAGGGGAGTGGAGGTGGTTGAACGGAGTCAGTGTAGCCCCAAAGCTAGCCAGTGTCCTCTGGGCAGGAGGAAACTCAGGGAGCCCTTGTGGAGGTCAGTATTCCTGGATCCTGCCCTGCCTACCCCCCAGCCCCCATTTATGCTGTGCTGTGTGACACAGGGTAAGTCACTTCCCCTCTCTGGGCCCGATTTTTATTAACCACGAAATAATGAAATGAAGTGGTTGGCCTTGTGCAGTGGAAACCATGAACTTGATCTTTTTGTTAGCTCAGTCCTTTCTCCTCCTTCCTCTTTGCCTCTAGTGACATTGCCAGATGAAGCCTCTGGTCTAAAACCAAAAAGTGGAGCTGCTCTCTATGGGATGAGGGCTGAGCCTAGAATACCACTTGTTGGCCTAGCCTAGGGCTCATGAGAAACAGTCAGGCCTCAAAGAGGCAGGCAGCTCTGTGCAGAGAACATAGACCTCAGGGCCAAGCTGCCAGGTTCAAATGTTAGCTTAGCCAATTACTAGCTGTGTGACCTTAGGCAAGTTAGGCAGCCTCTCTGTGTTTTGTTTTCAAATCTATAAAATGCAATGATGATGATGCTTTTCCTAAGGATGCTGTGTGGATTAAATTAGTATACATACGGGAGTTCCCATTTCAGCTCAGCTGGTTAAGAACCCGACTAGTATCCATGAGGATTTGGGCTCCATCCCTGGCCTCGCTCAGTTGAACCAGTTAAGGATCTGGTGTTGCCACAGGTGTGGCATAGGTTGAAGATGCGGCTTGGATCCCGCATTGCTGTGGCTGTGGCTATGGCCAAGGCCAGCAGCGGCAGCTCTGATTCCACCCCTAGCCTGCAAGTATGGCTGTAAAAAGAAAAAAAAAAAATTAGCATGCATACAATACTTACGATAGTGATTGGCACATTCTAAAGTGCTAAGTAAGCATTTGTTGTTATTCTGGTTGTGATTGTTTTAGTTGAAGTAGCTGCTTCCTTAGATTCCATCCAGGAGTTCCCACCATGCTGAAAAGGGATCGGTGCCCTCTTGGGAACACTGGGACACAGGTTCAGTCCCTGGCCTGGCACAGCAGGTTAAGGATCCAGCATTGCCACAGCTGTGGCTAGGTCGCAACTGTGGTTTGGATCTGATCCCTGGCTGGGAATTCTATATGCCACAGGGTGGCCAAAAAGAAAGAAAGAAAAAAAAAAAAATCAGAATTGCTTAGATTCCTTCCAGTTCTGAGAATCCCTGGTTCTCTGTGAATAGAGCTACTAGACTACTAGATCCCAGGGCTGCCCAGATGTGACGGGGCCAAGTGGGTGTCAGGAGAGGAAGAGGCAGAAGTGAGAGGGCAGGCTCCCCACCCTGGGGAGTCCTCTGCCAGGGCCTTTCTCTGCTGCAGCCTGGTGCCCTTTTTCCTGCAGGAGCGGATCAATATCACCTTGGACCACCGCTGCCGTATCTTCCAGAATCTGGATGGAGCCTTGGGTGAGCAATCCCACTGGGAGGGGCACCCTGAGAGGGGTCGTAAGGAGGTGAGGATTCCAGGCTGGGCCTGAGTCAAGGAGGTTCCTCTCTGGCTATTGTGCAGGGAAGTCACCCACTTCATTCCCAGGTCCCCAGAGACCAGCTGGATGTCCTCTGGGGCCATAAGTGTGTCTCTCTGGGTGTGGAGAAAGGAGGGCCAAGAGGTGAGTCCACAGAGCCCAGCGGCCACCAGGGCCAGGAGGCAGCCGCTCAGCCTGGGAGGAGCTGGGTCATGCACTCAGTGGTACCCGCCCTGCCTTCCGCATCCCTGGTCCTCAGAGGTGAGGCTGCTTCACCTCCTTCCTAGGGGAAGGCTTCCTGGGCTGGGGCCAGGGATTACACCGGCATGGAGTTGATGGATGAATTGGAAAGCAAAGAGGCCACTTGGTCTTTGAAACCACAAATGCTCTTGGCTTGATCCCAGATTTGTGGCTTGTGACGACATTGCTTTGCCGCTATCTTGTTAGGTGACTTCAGGCAAAGTGCGCACGTGTGCGCGCGCGCGCACACACACACACACACACACACACTCTCACACTCACTTTTCAGGCCTCAGTTTTCCCATCTTTAGAAAAGAGATGTTGAACTGGATCAGTGATGGGTGATTTAGTGGACCCCTTTGAGAGCCTGAGGGGAGCTCCGGCTTCCCTCCCAGAGAGGTGCAGAAGCATCGCACCCTCCGGCCTATGGGTTCGGGGAGTTTGTGAGCCTAGGTTAAGAACCTGGGTCCAGGAGTTCTTGCTATGGCTCAGCAGTAACGAACCCAACTAGGATCCATGAGGATGCAGGTTCCATCCCTGACTCTGCTCAGTGGGTTAAGGATCCGGCACTGCCCTGAGCTGTGGTGTAGGTCCCAGACGTGGCTCAGATCTGGCATTGCTGTGGCTGTGGTGTAGGCTGGCAGCTGTAGCTCTGATCTGATTGCTAGCCTGGGAACTTCCATATGCCATACATGCAGCCTTAAAAAAAAAAAAAAAAATGCTGGGTCCTGATTGGAGTTCCCACTGTGGCACAGGGCGTTAAAAATCTAAGGGAGTTCCTGTTGTGGTGCAGCAGGAAGGAATCTGACTAGTATCCATGAGGATGCAGGTTCGATCCCTGGCCTCATTCAGTGGGTCAGGGATCCGGTGTTGCCATGAGTTGTGGTGCAGGTTGCAGACTCGGCTCGGATCCTGAGTTGCTGTGGCTGTGGTGTAGGCTGGCAGCTATAGCTCCAATTCAGCCCCAATTCTGGGAACTTCCATATGCCTCTGGTGCAGCCCTAAAAACCAAAAAAAAAAAAAATCTGACTGTAGCACCTCAAGTCACTGTGGAGGCTCAGGTTCAATCCCCAGCCTGGCACAGTGGGTGAAAATTGTTGCCATAGCTGCAGTATAGAGGACCCGGAAACTTCCATTAGAGTGAGTATGGCCTCCAAAAAAGAAGCTGGGTCCAGAGCACTTCTTGGGTGGGCCAGGAGCTTACACAGAGGGGCTCCCCTTACATGATCCCCCACCACCGAAGGCCTCCTTCCCCGGCATCTTCTCAGGCCTCGGGGAAGAGACCCTTCTGCATTTTATAACTAATGGACAAGGGAGCCCCTATCCGCTGTCTTACCTGCAGACTAACAGGGTTAGAACTCAGGTACTGGGACGGTACTGCAGGGGCTCTCTCTCCTCCAAGACAGGACCTGTCCCTGCCCCACCTGGGCCTCCCTGCCTGGCTGAGCTGAACCCGGAGCTGGGATGTTTCTAGTCTTCATTTGCTCCAATCCCCTCTTCTGCCTCTAAGAAGTAATCACAGTAAACACCAGGGGTTGCCATGGATTGCGTGCTCCTTATGTGCCTGGTTTGGTGCTCAGTCCTCGCCAGACACAGACTCCTTCCCCTCTAACTCCCATTTTACAGATGAGGAAACTGAGGCTCAGAGAGGCGACGTGACTAGCTCAGGGTCCCACCCTGTTCACAGAGGGTAGCGTTGGGATTCTTGCCCAGCCTGTCGGTCCCAGAGCTTGGCCTCTGGGCCTGACGCTGAACAGGTCTCTGCTTTCTGACCCCC
Source organism: Sus scrofa (assembly GCF_054392235.1). Taxonomy (NCBI): domain Eukaryota; kingdom Metazoa; phylum Chordata; class Mammalia; order Artiodactyla; family Suidae; genus Sus; species Sus scrofa. The sequence continues at coordinate 76,549,536 of NC_139388.1, forward strand.
CAGATGAGGTCGTGCTCAAGTTCGAGATGGGCCAAGTGAGAGCGAGGAACCTGGCCTACGACACCCTCCCGGTCCTGATTCACGGCAATGGGCCCACCAAGGTAGGGAGGGGCCCCAGTTCCCGCGGAGGGTGGGGGGGTGCCTGGATCCTGATTTTTCTCTCACTGTGACCCCACAGCCTCTCTTTGGGGTCAGGGCCACCCACCTGGGACCTGCTCACTGCCTCTGGCCTCACACCTGGGTTCAGTCTGGTGCCTTCTCTCCTTGCTGCAGTGCTGGGTGATGCTCTGTCCATCTCTGCTGGACCACAGAAGAGGCTGCTGTCCCCACTGGGCTGGGGACAGGATTAGGGTCCCTACTGGGCTGCCCTGAGTCATCCATACTCTGTCACCCCCAGGGCAGACCTGTTTCTACATTCAACAACCATTTGACTGTTTGCACCAGGGCAGGGGACATAGTCGGTCCTGAATAGGACAGACTGTTCCCTGTGGCCCTGAAGCTACAGGAGGGGTGGGGGGTGCAGGCCAGACCTAACCAGCCCCTGGGGACCTGCCCCCAATCACAGCACATTTCTCATCCACCCTTGCCAGGATCACATGCGTGGGAGGGAAGAGGGCTGTGTTAAAAGGCAGATTTCCTGGAGTTCCCACTATGGCTCAAGGGGGATTGGTGGCATCTTGGGAGTGCTAGGACACGGGTTCAATCCCCAGCCTTGCACAGTGGGTTCAGGGTCCGGCATTGCCGCAGCTTTGGCTTAGGTCATAGCTATTGGCTCAGACCTGATCCCTGGTCCCAGGAACTCCAAATGCCACGGGGTGGCCAAAACAGGGGGGAGGGGGGAATGCAGATTTTCTGATACCACAGAAGAGCTACTCCATGGGAATGTCTGAAGGGGGTGTGGCCCAGGAACCTGCATTTTACAAGCTCCCAGAGATCCGTAGATGAAGAAGCACCGGAGCACTGACTCCTCTCTCTGCCCTCCCCCAGAGCACCTTTGGTGATCCCCAGGGGGGCGGACTTGCTCTCTCAGTCCCGCCCCAAATAAAGCCACATTCCTGTCCTCTTAGGGGAGACAGAGGGCTGGGGTCTGGGCCCACCAGGGGGCCCAGGGAGATGTGACTGCGTGGTTGGAGGGGGAAGGGGGGCTGGCCTGGTTCCTCTCCGACCCGGGTCTCCCAACAGCTGCAGCTGAACTACCTGGGCAACTACATCCCGCGCTTCTGGACCTTCGAGACGGGGTGCTCTGTGTGTGATGAGGGCCTGCGCAGCCTCAAGGGCATTGGGGTGAGGCTGCCCAACATCAGGGCTCTGTCTCTTGGGGTGCGGAAGGATGGGGGGATCCTGGAGGAGACTCCCTTGTTCTTGGTGGGAGGTCAAGGGGTTACCTCCCTGTCTGGGCTTCCATCCTCCTCCTCCTCACCCAGGCACCTCCTCCTGGAAGCCATCTCAGACTACACACGGGTCTAGCTTCCCCTAGATGCTAAGTTCCGGTTTCTTCTGCCTGGTCCCTTGGAGTCCCATCCCATGAACCTTACTCCTCATTTATGGCCCATTTCAGACCCTATGCCGGCCAGCCTCTCCAGAGAGCGTGCCGTCAATCAAGTAGTCCTCGCTCCAAGGCTCACGCTGCTCCCTGTCCCCAGCAGGGACATCCTCCTGCTGCTTTCCTGCCAGTCCCTGCCTGTGTCACTTCCATATTCCTGCTCAGGGTCCCCCCGGCCCAGGCCCCTTACCTAAGTCCACATGCCTCTGGCTCTCGCGCTCGATCCCTCATGCCACCCTCGGGGCTCAGCGGTGGCACAGTGGCTGGACATCTCCAGACTCTTGTGCCGCCTCTGTCTGTGCAGGATGAAGCTCTGCCCACAGTCCTGGTCGGCCTGTTCATCGAACAGCCCACGCCGTTCCTGTCCCTGTTCTTCCAGCGGCTCCTGCGCCTCCACTACCCCCGGAAACGGATGCGGCTTTTCATTCATAACCATGTGAGTAGCAGGTACTCGGTGAGGTCGCTGTATGGCTTAGGTCAAGAGCCCAGTCTCACAGGATACCCTGAGACCTCTGAGGAAGTGACTGAACCACGTTATCTGGGGCTAATGGAAGTGGGCAATGGGCTGGATCCCCAATCGCTGGGTTGACTCTGGAGTCAGACTGGCCTGGTTTGAATCCTAACGCTGCTGCTTATATGGGCTGTGTGACTTCGGGCATGTTACTCAACCTCTCTGGGCTTCAGTTGCTCTTCTATTAGGCCAAATAGGGATGCTATTAAAGTCGGCCACATAGAATTGCTGCAAGCGTTAAAATAGCTGACCTGTGATGCCAGTGGAAGGGTGCCTGGCTCTAAGACTGCTGGTGCATTGGAAGCACACAGTAGGTTCTCTTAGCTGGTGTCATTACCGTTGTTTCCCTCCCTGGCCCTGTTTCCCTCCCTGGCCCGGTCTCCGCTGATTTGATCTGGTGATAGTCAAATTGGCTTTCACCCCCCACCCCACCCCTTTTTTGCTGCACCCGTGGCCTGTGAAAGTTCCTGGGCAGGGATCGAATCTGCACCACAGCAGATCTTCAACCTGTAGCACCGCAAGGGAATTCCTGGTTTTCATTCCTTGAGTCCCCTCCTGGGAATAATCAGGGAGGGCCCTGAGGCCTGGATTCAGCATTCCCAGCTCCCCCCTTGCCTGCCTCTCCTTCCCAGCGGGATAAAGTCCCACCTTCCAGCTTCTGCTGAGAGAAACCCATACATTCTCCAAAACCTATTGTCAAGACTTCTGGTCTTCTGCAGAGTCTTCTCAGCTGCCCCATCTAGTGTCACCCTTTCCTGAGACCATTCAGCCCTGTCTGCACCCTACTCCCAGGGACCTCTGGTCCTACGCTCAGCTCAGGTCCACTTGCGTCCCAGACATTCACGCAGCTGTGCCACCTGGAAATAGGAGACAGTGTAGGTCCCGCCCTTGGGAGGCCCCCAGCTTCCCTGGAGAGGTCAAACCTCACCCTGGTGAATCGTGACTCTGTGTGGAAACAATGAACCGTGGCAGGCAGTCTTTGAGGACCTACTGTGTGCTCTGACTTGGTGACTCCTTGCAGTGACTCTGAGGGAGGCACAATCACCCTCCCATTGTACAGGGGAGGAAACTGAAGCTGAAACGGGGGAAGGGACCCACCCAAAGTCATGCTGCTAATTGCGGCAGAGCCGGGCTGTGCTCTGCACCCTGGGTTTGTTTCTAAACACCCTGCTCTTTCTGCTTTCCCTTGCAAGGGGCTCCAGGTTAGAAACTATTTTTCAAGTGCCGGGAGTGGTTAACGAATCTGACTAGGAACCATGAGGTTGCAGGTTTCATCTCTGGCCTTGCTCAGTGGGTTAAGGATCCGGCGTTGCCGTGAGCTGTGGTGTAGGTTGCAGACATGGCTCGGATCCCGCATTGCGGTGGCTCTGGTGTAGGCCAGCGTCTACAGCTCCGATTAGACCCCTAGCCTGGGAACCTCCATATGCCGCGGGAGCGGCCCTAGAAAAGGCAAAAAGACAAAAAAAAAAAAGTGCCTGGAGCATTTTACATCAAAAGAGATCCCCTGAGCCACACCCTGGACCAGCAGAGTTGGCACCTCTGGATGTGGGGCCTGCAGGGCAAGGGGCACTGTCCTGGTGATAGAGGCTCTCAAGAGGCCTGTGGCCTGGCCTGCTCAGGGGAGGATGGTCCAAGGATGGCGAGGAAGGGCACACTAGGCAGAAGGTCCAGTGTAGGCAGAACTCTGAAGACAGGAAAGCAGACGGCCAGGGATGTGCCAGGGAAGACAGGGAGCACCTGCAGTGCGGAAGATGCTGTGGTCCCTGGGGTGGGGCCGCAGCCTCACCGCCCCCATCTCCCCATCCCCAGGAGCAGCACCACAAGGCTCTAGTGGAGCAGTTCCTGGCAGAGCATGGCGACGAGTACCAGTCCGTGAAACTGGTGGGCCCTGAGGTTCGGGTGGCGAACGCTGACGCCAGGAACATGGGCGCGTGAGTTGGGGACTGTGGTGTCAGGAGCACCAGGTGGGGCACAGAGGTTCCAGGGGCTGAGTGGTCTGCAGCAAGTCCTGCCCCTCTCTGGGCGTCACTGTTCCCATCTCTCAGATGGAGAAGTACTTTCTGTCCTGATGACGTCCGGGCTCATGGGCGGGGCTCAGCTCTTCCTTTGGGTTTGGGAAGCAAATGAGAGAAAGAGGAAGAACTGGAGTAGATAACTGCTGACAACTGAACCATCTCTGATTTTTTTCCTTTATTATGAAAACAAACAGGTTATGTGTGTTGTCTGTAAAAGAAACCAAAAGTGCAGACCCCAGATTGGTAAACTGCTTAAAAAGGACTAGCTAGTAAGCTGCGTAAATTGGCTTCTTGGGCTCTCTTGATACCTCTCAGCCCCGCTGTTGAGCATGAGTGTGAGTGTGCTCCAATAACATTTTATTTTTTCATTCTTAAAATTTTTTAAATTTATTTTTTATTAAAAAATTTCTTTGAGTTCCCGTTGTGGCTCAGCAGGTTAAGAACCTGGCGTAATGTCCGTGAGGATGTGGGTCTGATCCCCAGCCTCACTCAGTGGGTTAAGGATCTGGCGTTGCTATGAGCTGTGGTGTAGGTCACAGATGCAGCTTGGACCCGGTGTTGCCGTGTCTGTGGTGTAGGCCAGCAGCTGCAGCTCTGCTGCGACTCCTATCCTGGGAACTTCGTATGCTGCAGGTTTGGCCCGAAAAAGAAAAAAAAAAAATCTTTTTTTTTTTTTTTGGCTTTGCCGCTGGCACACACAAATTCCTGAGCCAGGGAGCAAACCTGAGCTACAGCAGTGACAATGCCTAGTTCTTATCCACTAGGCCACCAGGGAACTCCCATTTATCGACACTGAAATTTGAATATCATACAACCTTCATGTGACTTCTTTTGATTTTTGTTTTCCCCAACCATTTAGAAATATAAAACCATTCTTAGATCATGAACTAATCAGGCAGTGGGCTAGATTTGGACCGTAGACCATAGTTTGCTGAGCCTGGCACCAGATAAACAAAAAGGACATTTAAAAAAAAATTTAACTATTATTAATGTACAATATTGTGTTAGTTTCAGGTGTACAGCTTCAGATTCTTTTCCATTATAGGTTATTTATGGAAGATTGAGTATAGAGTCCTGTGCTGTACCATAAATCCTTGTTATTTTATATGTAGTAGAGTGTACCTGTTAATCTCATGCTCCAAATCGGTCCCTTCCCTTCCCCTTTCCCCATTGGTAACCATAAATTTGTTTTCTATGTCTGTGAGCCTGTTTCTTTTTTGTAAATAAATTCATGTGTGTCGGAGTTCCCATCGTGACACAGCGGAAACGAATCCGACTAGGAACCATGAGGTTGTGGGTTTGATCCCTGGCCTCCCTCAGTGAGTTAAGGATCCAGTTTTGCCATGAGCTGTGGTGTAGGTTGCAGATGTGGCTCAGATCTGGCATTGCTATGGCTGTGGTGTACGCCGGCGGCTATAGCTCTGATTAGACCCCTAACCTGGGAACCTCCATATGTTGCGGTGCAGCCCTAAAAAGCAAAATAAAAAATTAATAATAATAAAATAAATAAATAAATTCATTTGTGTCATATTTTAGATTCCAGGTATAAGTGATATCATATATCTGTCTTCGACTTCACTTAGTGTGAGATTTTTAAGGCTTTTGGTACAATTTGCCAAATTATCCTGCCAAAAGACAGACCAGTTTACGCATAGCCCCAGGCAGTGTCAGGGCCTGAGTCTAGGCCTGCTCTCCCCAGTACCAAGGTTTTCGGAACACGTGATGCCAGTTGCCAGGCTCTGGGATTTTATCTTTTGTTTTGTTTTGTTTTGTTTTTGAGGGCCGCACCCGGGATCTGAGCTGCATCTGCGATCTACACCACAGCTCATGGCAATACTGGATCCTTAACCCACAGAGCAAGGCCAGGGATCGAACCCACAACCTCATGGTTGCGAGTCGGATTGGTTAACCACTGCGCCACAATAGGAACTCCTGGGCCTTTATCTTGACATCAAGTAGCCCAGGGGCTGGGTCTCGGGGTCCGCAGGGCCTGTCCAGGCTATTGGTCCCAGCCTGCACTGGGCTGGCCTGAGCTCTCTAAAGCCCTGGTACCCGGGGGTTGCAGATGTGGGCAGCGGTGGGGAGTGCAGCTGCAGGGTAGTTCTGGGATCCTGGGTGGGAGGCTGGGACCAGAGCCCCAGCCCTACTGACCCCATGTCCCTGTCCCCTGCAGGGACTTGTGCCGGCAGGACCGTAGCTGCACCTACTACTTCAGCGTGGATGCCGACGTGGCCCTGACTGAGCCCAAAACCCTGCGGCTGCTGATCGAGCAGAACAAGTGAGGCTGTGGGTGGGCCGTGGGTGGGCTGCGGCCAGCTGGCAGGCGGACCCTCAGCGCCAGGGCTTCCAGCCCAGCACTGCTCACCGTGGGCCTGGGCCCGGGCCCAGGGGTTGGGGGCAGGGGAACCCGACCCTTGCTTTTCTCCTCCTCCTCCGCCTTGGCCTCACCTGTGACCCCAGAGGTGGCCCAGCCTGGCTAGGATGTTCCCCACCACCTGGGCCTCAAGCCCCAAGCTCCCCCCACCCCCCACTCCCACCACCGCTCCCCTGCCCCCCCTCCTGGCCACCCCATGGGAGGGAGCAGACACCAGAGGGGCCAGACCCCACTCCAGGTCCTACCCCAGGGAGGTGCCTGCAGGTTGAAGGCACGCTCCCTCCCCTTCCCCATACCCAGACCTGCCCCAGCCTCCCCATGGGCAGAGGGACTCCTCCTGAGGTGCTTGCTTTCTCAGGAACGTCCTTGCCCCCTTGATGACCCGCCACGGGAGGCTGTGGTCGAACTTCTGGGGGGCACTGAGTGCAGATGGCTACTACGCCCGCTCTGAGGACTACGTGGACATCGTGCAGGGGCGGCGTGTGTGAGTACCTGCAGGAGACGGGGCACCCTCACTGTCTTCCTCCTGGCCTCCCCAGTATTCCTCTCCATGTTGCCCTTGAATTCTCGTTGAACTGAAGCAAGGAAGATTGCAGTCAGACATGCAGAAGGACTTCCTGACAACTGTCCTGGGCCCAAGGGCCAAGGGAAAAGGAGTCAAATCAGCACTACCATGGGAGTTCCTGTTGTGGCTCAGTGGGTTAGGAACTCAATTAGTATCCATGAGGATGTGGGTTCCATCCCTGGCTTCACTCAGTGGATTTATAAGCTGCGGCATAGGTCTAGATGTGGCTCGGATCTATTGTTGCTGTGGCTGTGGTGTAGGCTGGCAGCTGCAGCTCCAATTTGACCCCTAGCCTGGGAACTTTCATATGCCGCGGGTGCAGCCCTAAAAAGAGGAAAAAAAAAAAAAAAAAGACACTCCTGTGCCCTCCCAGCCTGTGACTCCCCCGCCCCTTCACCCCCAGCCTGTGACCTTTCACCTTCGCCTGTGGCCCCTCCATCTTCCTTTCTCTCTCTTAGTGGCGTCTGGAATGTGCCCTACATCTCAAATGTGTACCTGATCAAGGGCAGTGCCCTGCGGGCTGAGCTGCAGCAGACAGACCTGTTCCACCACAGCAAGCTGGACCCCGACATGGCCTTCTGTGCCAATATCCGGCAGCAGGTCAGCCCGGGCTGGCTGGGCAGAGGAGGCCCTGTGGGTGGGAAGATGGGCTGCCTTGTCGCCATAGGCTCTGCAGCTTCTCAGATCCCAGCAGGGCTGCCCAAAGGCTGCCAGGCCCTGCTGGGGACACTTGGGGCACCAAGCATGAGGGCTGGTCCTCGGGACCTGTGGAATCATTTTAGTGGATCCACTTTTTACACTCTTTCACTTACCTTTTGGACGGAGCCTAAAGAAAACGAAACTTTCCACCTTTACTCCAAAGTGCCCGAGACACCTGTACCCTATTCCTGTGCCCCATCCAATATTATGTTGTGATTATTTTTTAAAAATATGACGACAGGATGAAAGTTCCCCTGTGCCCACGACTCCAGGATCAGAACCCCATCCTTTCTTTGGCACATTTATTTTTTCATTCCTGTTCAGTCTTCCAGGAAGTCTTCCCTGATTGCTTCCCCAGTGTCGTGCCTGGGCCAGGTTCTGGGGGATGGGATGACCCACGCTCAGTCTCCTGATCTTGTGAACATTGAACTTGGTGGGCAGGGGAGCCCCTGTGCCCCCAGGGGCGTGCAGGGGAACAGGAAGGGCCTCTTTCATCCACCCTCCTTTCCCCAGGACGTGTTCATGTTCCTGACCAACCGTCACGCCTTTGGCCACCTGCTCTCCCTGGACAGCTACCAGACCACCCACCTCCACAACGACCTCTGGGAGGTGTTCAGCAATCCCGAGGTGAGGCCCTGGGCGGGCGGGCGAGGTGGGAGCAGAAGGGAACCCCCGTGATCCTGTGGCCTGAGGCGCCTCCGTCTCAGAGCCTGACCTTGGCTGGAACCCCAGGCGCCCCCTCCCTCTCTCCCTCCGCCCCAGGTGGCTTGTGTGGCAGGATTTAGGTGGGGAGAGGAGAGTGTCTCCAGAGGCAGCGCCACCTGGCGGAGGGAATGGGAGGCAGAGGCCTTGGCGTGTGGCTCATCAGCTGTAACTTAGCCGAGCCTCTCCATCCTTGGGGCTCAGTTATCTTAGCTCTAAAATGGGTGTGGTGTCACAGCCTGCCTCACCTCTGAGGGTGCTGGGATGATCAGAAGAGGAGGAAGTTGTGACAGCATCCCTAGATACTGCAAGCTTGTGGCTACTGCGGCTGCATGCACAGACCTATAGGGAGACCTTACACACATGCACACATGTGTACACACATCTGCAAACACCCACTCCTGTGGGCACACTGTGTGCCCCAGACAGCTCACGTGACCCCATGGGCATAGGTGCATACGGGTGCCCCCCACTCCATGGGGCTTGGTGGCGGGGGAAGCACCTCTTAGAGCAGCCCGTGCAGTGGAGCCGGGGGGAGCCCCAGGCCAGGCCCCAGGACCCCAGCTCCCCTCCTCCCGCAGGACTGGAAGGAGAAATACATCCACGAGAACTACACCAAGGCCCTGGCGGGGAAGCTGGTGGAGACGGTAAGGACAGGGCGCCTGCTGTTGAGGACAGAAACCCGCTTGGGCTAGGGGAGCACCTTGCTGCGCTTGGGGCTGGAGGATGGGCGGTAGGGTGGCCCCCTCCTCCTGCTGGCACTTTCCAGCTGGCATCTGCAGGGGCCTTGGGAAGCCTGAGGCTTCTTCCCTGACCCGAGAAGGAAAGAGGAAAATGTCCCCACGTGTGGTCTCAGTTGTGGACCTCGGGCCTGGAGTGAGAAACAGCGCTTCTCTGCTTCCCCCCCACCCCACCCCCGCCCGCAGGCCTCTGCTCCCTTGATACACACGTTCCTTTCTGGGCCTGGCCCTGGCAGCTCCATGACCTCGGCTGAGAAGGGCCAGCTTTGAGCTCACTGAGCCCCTGCTCCATGGGGACACTCAGAGGTCTCACCGATGGGGGCGTGGGGCCAGGCATAGATCACAAAGGGGGCTTGTCTGCAGCCGGTTCTGCAGATGGCTGGGCGGCGGTGGCGGGGAGCAGGGGGAGGATGCGCTGATGCTGTTCCGGACCCTGTGACTGAGTCCCTGCCCTTCCCAGCCATGCCCAGACGTCTACTGGTTCCCCATCTTCACCGAGACGGCCTGTGACGAGCTGGTGGAGGAAATGGAGCACTACGGCCAGTGGTCTCTGGGAGACAACAAGGTGGGGGCCCCAGATACCTGGACGGGGATGGTGGGGAGGCGGCCCCTCCGCCCATGCCTGCCCTCTGGGCCTTTTTCCTGGCAAGCTAGCCAGCCTCTCTAGGACTCTTGTTTTTAGTTGATTTACAATGTTTTAGCAGTTTCTGCTGCATAGCAAACTGACCCGGTCATACATATATATACATTCTTTTTCTCATATTATTTTCTATCATGTTCTATCACAAGTGACTGGAGTAGTTCCTGGTGTTATACAGCAGGACCACATTGCTTATCCCTTCCACATATAATAGTTTGCATCTATGAACCCCAAACTCTCCCATCCATCCCACTCCCTCCCCCATGGGACTCTTTAGATGGGGGTGCTGGCAGGGGGGCCTGTAGGCACATAGGGGTAAAGGGATGGAGAAGTGAGATGGTGTGTGGGTCCTCGAGCTGTACGTCCTCATGGATACTAGTCAGGTTCGATACGGCTGCACCACCACGAGAACTCCAGCACAGAGCTGCTGCATGGGCCGGGAATCGAACCTGGGCCTCCAGCATGGCAGGCGAGAACTCTACCACTGAACCACCTGTGCACCTCAGGAGCCATTTTTAAAGGCACATGAGCCTCTGAGCCCATGTGCCTCAGAGACCAGCTGACCTTCGGGCTGGCTGGTACACTAAGCAGGGGTCTCTTTACTGCCTGATCCACAAACTGGGTGGTACAGCTCATCTCCAGAACCCAGGAATTGGCACAGCCCAGGTGTGGGGTCTGGTGACCAGGCCCGCCCTGGGACTCTCGTGCCCCAGCTAACCTGTGGCCCTCTGCATTGGTTTTCTGTGCTGTGTAACAAATGCCACAAAGCCTATCAGCTTAAAATGCCCATTTATGGAGTTCGCGTCGTGGCGCAGTGGGAGCGAATCCGACTAGGAACCATGAGGTTGCTGGTTTGATCCCTCGTCTTGCTCAGTGGGTCAAGGATCCTGCGTTGCCATGAGCTGTGGTGTAGGTCGCAGATGCGGCTTGGATCTGGCGCTGCTATGGCTGTGGTGTAGGCTGGCAGCTATAGCTCCAATTGGACCCCTGGCCTGGGAACCTCCATGTGCCACAGGTGCGGCCCTAAAATGACAAAAGCCAAAAAAAAAAAAAAATCCTCCTTAAAGGGCCCACCCAGGATAATCCCCCTTTATCCCAAAGTCGACAGACTGGTGAAATTAATTATATCTGCTAAACCCCTTCACTTTTCTTTTTCTTTTTCTTTTTTTGGCTTTTTAGGGCTGCATCCGTGGCACATGGATGGTCCCAGGCTAGGGGGCAAATCTGAGCTGCAGCTGCTGGCCTACACCACAGCTTACTGCAACACTGGATTCTTAACCTACTGAGCAAGGCCAGGGATTGAACCCACATCCTCGTGGATACTAGTAGGGTTTGTAACCTGCTAAGCCACAACAGGAACCCCCAACCCCTTCACTCTCCCCCACCCCGTTTTTTGTTTTTGTTTTTAGGGCTGTACCTGCTGCATATGGAAGTTCCCAGGCTAGGGGTCAAACTGGAGCTGCAGCTGCCAGCCTATGCCACAGCCACAGCCACGCCAAATCCGAGCCACGTCTGGGACCTACACCACAGCTCACAGCAATGCTGGATCCTTCACTTACTGAGTGAAACCAGGGATGGAACCTGCATCCTCATGGATACCAGTTGGGTTCATAACCTGCTGAGCCACAGTCAGAACTCCCAACCCCTCCCTTTTTTTTAAAAAAAAGTTGCTGAAGTATAGTTGATTTAGAACATGTTAATTTTTGCTATACTGCAGAGTGACCCAGTTATATATTATTTTTCATCTTCTTTTCCATTACAGCTTAGGACAGGATATTGCATATAGTTCCCTGCGCTCGACAGTAGGACCGTATTTACCCATCCTATACATACTAGTTTGTATCTGCTAATCCCAAACTCCCAATCCACCCATCCCCCAGCCCCCTCCCCCTTGGCACCACAAATCTGTGCTCTCTATCCCTTTCGTCATGTCTCCCCTTGTGCCATGGCGTTCACTGATCAAAGGGAGGGGATTAGACAAAGCCTGTGCGCTCGGGGGCCAGCACTGCAGGGCCAGGGGGCCCACCTTCGAATTCTGCTTACCACCCTCTGCTTGGTCCCTTCCAGGACAACCGCATCCAGGGTGGCTACGAAAACGTGCCAACCATCGACATCCACATGAACCAGATCAGCTTTGAGCGGGAGTGGCACAAGTTCCTGGTGGAGTACATCGCCCCCATGACAGAGAAGCTCTACCCGGGCTACTACACCAGGGTGGGCATGCCTGGGGTGCAGCCAGGACGAGGGCAGGTGGTGGGGTGCCTGGGGTTCCTGGCGTGGGGGAGAGGTTCCTGGGTTTTGGTATCCGGGAGTTGTCCCTCCCGTCGGGGGGTGGGGCCTCGGGGCACCACTCTGCCTTCTAGCCTCTGACTCACGTCTTTGTTTTTTTTGTTGTTGTTGTTTTTTGTTTTTGTTTTTCTGTCTTTTCAGGGCTGCACCCACGGCATATGGAGGTTCCCAGGCTAGGGATCTAATCGGAGCCAGGGGTCTAATTGCCGGCCTCCACCACAGCCACAGCCACGCCAGATCGGAGACCCGTCTGCGACCTACACCACAGCTCACTCCACTGATTGGGTGAGGGGCCCCTTCTGGGCACCCCTGCCCTTCCTGGCCTTCAGGAGCCTCTAACCCCAGTTCTCTTGTCCTGCTTCCTTGACGCAGGCCCAGTTTGACCTGGCCTTTGTTGTCCGCTACAAGCCAGACGAGCAGCCCTCGCTGATGCCACACCATGACGCCTCCACCTTCACCATCAACATTGCCCTGAATCGGGTCGGGGTGGATTACGAGGTGGGTTGGGGCCACCTTGGGCGGGGGCAGCTCACAGGCAGAGGGGCCCAGGGTACGAGAGAACCAGAGAGAACCAGAGAGAAAGGGCACCAGCCCATGGGGAAGGCTTCCTGGAAGGGCTGGGTTCAGGGCACAAGTCGGTGGCGGGGAGGGGCTTTAGACATAGTAGAGCAAGGGCACAGGAGGTCTGAGCCAGACTGCCTGGGCCAGGGTCCTGCCTCCCCCCGCACCAGCTCTGTATCACATGTAGCCAGGCACATTTCTTTCTTTCTTTTTTTTTTTTTTTTTTGTCTTTTTAGGGCCAAACCCGAAGCATATGGAGGTTCCCAGGCAGGGATCTAATCGGAGATGTAGCTGCCAGCCTAAGCCACAGCCACAGCAACGCAGGATCTGAGCCATGTCTGCGACCTACACCACAGCTCCGGGCAACGCCGGATCCTTAACCCACTGAGCGAGGTCAGAGATCGAACCCGAAACCTCATGGTTCCTAGTCGGATTTGTTAACCACTGAGCCACGATGGGAACTCCTGTGGCTAGGCACATTTCTTAACATCTCAATCTCCTCATGTCTTAGACGGGAAAAACTTAGATTGCCCCCCAGTAGAGTTGTGAGAATTAAATGAGCTCATCTGGGAATTGCTTACATGGACCTATAATAAGTACTCAGGGAATGATAGCTATTAGTATAAGTTTAGGGTTTTCATTTTTCTCATCCTTTTTTTTTCTTTTTAGGGCTTCTCCTTTGGCATATGGAAGTTCCCAGGCTAGGGGTCCATTGAGAGCTGTAGCTGCTGGCCTACACCACAGCCACAGCAACGGGGGATCCAAGCTGCATCTGCAACCTTTGCCACAGCTCATGGCAATGCCAGATCCTTAACCCACTGAGTAAGGCCAGGGGTCAAACCCACAACCTGATGGTTCCTAGTCAGATTCGTTAACCACTGAGCCACAACAGGAACTCCCAAGAATGCTGCTTTTCATACAAGTATATTTATTATCAAAGCAGAGGACCACAGAATGACTCATCTCGTTTAATTCTCACAGCCCTGTGCAGTCTAATGCCCATTTTCCAGAAGGGGAAACTGAGGTTCAGGTTGGACATGGACTTGGTAAAGGAGGTAGTTGACTTTGCCCAGGGCTGCCCAACTCCAAGGCCAAGGCTGCTGATCCCTTGCTCTTTGCTGTGTGTTTTCCTTAGGTGGCTTGCGGCCGTGGCTCCACAAGGCATCCCCAGGCAGGAGGTGCTGTGGGCCACTTGGCCGTGATGGCTCAGATGGGAGAATAGGGGGTAGGGGGAGGGGAAGGGCCCAGCATCTCTTGGGGACCTGTCGCTTCCTGTTGGGAAATTGACACTTGGTATCTCCCAGGGCGGAGGCTGTCGCTTCCTGCGCTACAACTGCTCCATCCGAGCGCCACGGAAAGGCTGGACCCTCATGCACCCTGGGCGACTCACGCACTACCACGAGGGGCTCCCCACCACCAAAGGCACCCGCTACATCGCCGTCTCCTTCGTCGATCCCTAAGTGGCCAGACCCGGCCACCTCGGACCTTTTCCTCTGTGTTGACAACCACTGCTCAGCAGCCTTGGGCACCTCGGGGTCCCAGGGACCAGTCCAGCCTCCAGGCTCTTGACCTCTCATTGCTCTTGGAGCCGCCATGGGAGACGGGGCCATAGGCCAGAGGCAGAGCACACCTCCTTGGCTGGGACTTTGCTGGGGCTCTGGACGCAGCCCCGGGAGAAACTGTCCACTTTCCCTGCTTTGCAGCAACTCGTCCTTTCCCACTGAAAGACCCGGTCCTACTTCCTCTGCTTCTTCCAGGGGGCAGCGCTTGAGCAGGTCCAGGGCGGACCCAGCTGCCTGGAGAGACTCTAGGGGCAAGACGCCACGCCTGGCGCTTCTCCCCCACCCCCAGAGCTGCAGCCCCAGGGACATCAGCTTCAAGCTGCAGGGTTGACACCAAGATCTGGATCAGTCTCAAGTCTCCACCCTGACCGTGGGACTGCTGAAGAGCTCTGTTCCTCTGAGACAGTGACTCAGAATACCTCACGGGAGATAGGAAATGCATTGACGCCACCGCTCCATCCTCTACCTGACCCTTGCTGGGGGGCGGCGCAGGGAGTGGTGTGTCCACACACTGCACTGTGTTCCCCTGCCCTGGATCCCTCTGGAGAGAGGGCCAGACAGAAACAGGAGAGTCTCCATTAAAGGTCATTCAGGAGTTCCCGTCGTGGTGAAGTGGTTAACGAATCCAACTAGGAACCATGAAGTTTCCGGTTCAATCCCTGGCCTTGCTCAGTGGGTTGAGGATCCGGCGTTGCTGTGAGCTGCGGTGTAGGTTGCAGACGCGGCTCGGATCCCGCGTTGCTGTGGCTCTGGCGTAGGCCAGTGGCTACAGCTCCGATTAGACCCCTAGCCTGGGAACCTCCATATGCCGAAGGAGCAGCCCTAGAAAAGGCAAAAAGATAAAAAAAAAAGTCATTCAAACCCCTGAGTGGGAGATGCTGGGGGGTAGGGTGTGCAGGTGTCAGGGTGGGTGTTGGCGGGGAGAGGTTTTAACAGCCCAGCGGTGGCAAGGAGGGCTGCCACGCCAGCAGACTTGCGTTTCCCACACCCAGTCATGTGCGATCTTGGTGTCCTGTGTATATTGTGTTAACTCGCTGTGTGAGCCGGGTACGGCTATCTGAGCGGGGTCATCTCTCAAGATCCAAGTCAGGTGTCACCTGCTCTGAAGCCTTTGCCAACCATCCTTCCTGCAAACGTGGATGTCTGGGAACAGAGAACTTCTGGTGGCTTCACCATACCCTGGGCAGACTTGAGGCGCCAATAACACTTCAGGGCATTTATTAATAATAAATAATAATAAGGGCTCATCTCTGTCCATCTCTGCTGTGGGCTGGACATCATGCATGTTGGCCACTCAGTGCATAGTCCCTCTGGGGTCGGGGCTGGCATTGCCTTTTTTTTTTTTTTTTTTTCTTTTTATGGCCACACTGCAGCATATGAAAGTTCCTGAGCTAGGGGTCACATTGGAGCTGCGGCTGCTGGCCTATGCCACAGCCACAGCCACTTGAGATCTGAGCCGCGACCTACACCGACATACATGGCAACGCTGGACCCTTAACCCACTGAGCAAGGCCAGGGATCGAACCTGCATCCTCATGGACACTGTTGGGTTCTTTACCTGCTGAGCCACAACAGGACCTCCCCATTGCCTCTTTTTAGAAGAGGAAACGTAGACTTGGAGAGGCCAAATAATATAATTACCCTAAAATCACTCAGCAAGGAAGTGGTAGGGATATTTGAATATGATTACAGTAGGAATCTGGTCCTTGCACCCCAGGTGCCCTCTAGTCATTTGTGGAGACAGAAAGACCCAAATGCAGTTCACTGTGGACCCTGTGTGATAGATGCCACCATGGCTAGAAAAACTGTGGGGAGCAGGAGGGACCAGCAGCTTATGTAACATTCTCTGGGGGATGATTTTGCCCCCAAGGGCCATGTGGCAATGTCTAAAGCCACTGTGGGTTGTCACAACCTGGGAAGGAGGGGTAGATGGCTACTGCCACTAGTGAGCCAGGGACACTCCTTCAAGGTACAGGACACTCCCAGCCCTGCAACAAAGTGTTACTCAGCTGGGAGTCCCCACTGTGGTACAGTGGGTTAAGGATCCAGCATTGCCACAGCTGTGGTGTAGGTTGCAGCTGCAGCTCAGATTTGATCCCTAGCCCAGGAATTTTCGTATGTGGGTATAGCCATTAAAAAAAAAAAAAGAGTTACCCAACCCCGAATATATCAGTAGTTCAGAGACAGAAGGCTGCCAGCAAATGCCTTTTAATCTGGGCCTTGGAGGGGAAGGAGTCTCTACTAGGCAGAGAGACTCTCCAGATCAGGGACTGGAGCCAGCAAGGCACAGGTGGCATTTGAAAAGCAGGTTGGCTGATGTGGGTTGGGTGGAGGGGTCAGATTGCAAAACCCATTTTCCCAGGCTAAGGAGAGTTTGGACTTTATTTAATTGGAGTTACCCATGGGGGTTGCATACGCATTCTAAAGATCTTTTTTTTTTTCCTTAATTAAAAAAAAAATTGAAGTGGGAGTTCCCATAGCAGCTCGACGGTAACGAACCCAACTAGTAACCATGAGGACGTGGGTTCTATCCCTGGCCTCACTCAGTGGGTTAAGGATCCGGTGTTGTCTGTGAGCTGTGGTGTAGGCTGGCAGCTGCAGCTCTGATTTGAGCCCTAGCCTGAGAACTTCCAAGTGCCACAGGTGAGCCCCTTAAAAAAAAAAAAGACACACACGAAAATTAAAGTGTAGTTGATTTGCTGTGTTTCAGCTGTATAGCAAAGTAATTTGGTTATATACATATGTATACATGTATGTGTATATATATTTTCTATTATAGGTTATTAAAAATATTGAATATAGTTCCCTGTGCTATACAGTAGGTCCTTGCTGTTTATCTATTTTAGATCCATTAGTGTCTGTTAATCCTCAGTTCCTAATTTAACCTTCCCCTCTAAAGATAAATTGTTGCTTTTAAATTAACCCACAGGGGAAGTTCCTTTTGTGGCTCAGAAGTTAAAGGACCCGACTAGGATCCATGAGGATTTGGTTTCAGTCCCTGGCCTCGCTCAGTGGGTTAAGGATCCAGCATTGCCATGAGCTGTGGTGTAGGTTGCAGATTCGGCTCAGATCCCGAGTTGCTCTGGCTGTGGTATAGGTCGGCAGCTGTAGCTCCAATTCGACCCCTAGCGTGGGAACTTCCACATGCCAAGAGTTCAGCCCTAAAAAGCAAAAAATAAAAATTAATGCATGGGAAATTCAAAGAGCACAAATCTTAAGTCCTTTCCCATCTCTCACCCACGGCTTCCCCAGAAGTGACGGTGCCAAATCTGTTTCTTGGTGTCTTTTCTGAGCTGATCTGTGCTATATGTGTGTATATTGTATCTTAGGGTTGATTTTAAATTTTTTCGGATTACAAATGCATTTCCTGTCTGCTGTGGAGAAGCCCATCAAAATGGAAATAGGTGATGTGGAGAAGATAGCTTGACTCGCACCCCAGGCTGCACCCCAACACTAACACCGACAGCCGAGCAGGGGAAGCCTTGCTGTTAGGAGCCTCACAGCTTGAAGCTGTGTTTTGGAGAGAAAGCGGGGTACTGGGGAGGGTGAAGCTGGAAGGCTGGGAATGATTTCTGAGGCTCCTGCAGCAGCCGAGGCAAGCGGCCAGCGCCTCGGCCAGAGTACACAGGAGGAGAAGGTCAGGCCAGATGTTCAGGAGGGAAATCATCCAGGCCTCCTCCTGACTGGACGAGATTCTGCCCGAGAGGGGAAATGACCTTCGCTTCCAGCCCTTGGAGAATTAACTGTCCCCTTTGGGAGGCCAGGGAGTTTGGAAGAGGAAGGGATCAGACAGCTGTGCTGGGTCCCGTCCCAGAGGCCTGGTCACATCCAAGGCAGGGTCTGGTGTGGCCTCCCAGTCCAGAGCCTGGCTTTCAGGATGGGAGGCTACTAGTTCACGCAGGACAGAAAAGCTGGGACAGTGACGTCTAACCAACCTCACCAGGAACTGATAAGCTGGTCAGTCCAGATGCTAATGATTCGTCTCAAGGTATTTGCAGCAAGATTCTGCCATGGGTAGAGCACAGAGCTGATCTGTAGAAATAAAGTTGGCCAGGAGCTGTTCTGTGCCACTTGACAGAAGGGACTTGAGCATCAGAGGATTTTGGTATCTGAGGAAGGTTCTAGAACCAATCGCCTATGGATTCTGAGGCATGTAGGACTGTATAAGGTGAACCACACATCCCAGTGTAGAGAGAAACTCTATTGTTTTTCCTTACACTCCACATAACAATCCATGTCTGACACTTCCAGTCACCAAATGTATTCGGGCTTTCCCCACAACAAGCAGTTGTCCAGTTCTCCGTGGCTACAGAAAAGAGGTCCTACAAATTTAACTCGATTTTGACACTGTCCCACAAGACTGTCCCCACTTCAACTGCAAGTCCAAGTTGTCACCTGTGCTTTTGACTGAATTGGAGATTCCCACCACCTCCTCCTCAGTTTGATGAATTTACTAGAGGGGCTCACAGAACACCGGAAAACCACTTACTTATTAGGTTTCTGGTTTAATATAAGCAGATACCACTTAGGGACAGCCAGATGGAAGGGATGCATAAGACAAGGTACGTGGGAATGAAACACTGCACCTTGACCAGGACTTGAACCCATAGGCTGGGTCTCTAACTCAGCCAAAACCCGGACTGAGACTTGAATTGACTGTTTCATTAAAAATCACTGATCTGGTCTCAGGACTTACAGAAGTCAGGTTCTTTTTTTTTTTCTTCCTTTTTACATCTGCACCTGCAGCATAGGGACGTTCCCAGGCTAGGGGTTGAATTAGAGCTGCAGCTGAGGCCTATGCCACAGACACAGCAACATGGGATCTGAGCTGCATCTTCGACCTATGCCGCACTGTGCTGGCAACACCAGATCCTTAACTTCCAGAGGCTGGGGACCGAACCTGCATCCTCAACAGAGACTATATTGCATTCTTAACCCGCTGAGCCACACTGGGAACTCCTGAAATTCAGGTGCTTTATGTCTCAGCAACAAAGTAATTCAGCAAGAGGCGAAGTGATAGGTAAGAAGTAGATTTATAGAGAGAACTGGAGTGTGGGCTGTCTCGGAAGGTGAGGGTGGCCCAGGAGACACACATTCCATAGACAGAATGTAGTCTGTCTCAAAAGGTGAGGGAGAGGTCTCGGGAGAAACACATTTCACAGAGAGTGTGGGCCATCTCGAAAGGCCAGAGGCCCAGAGATGTGGGGGTGGTGAATTTTTTGTTTGTTTGTTTGTTTTTAGTCTTTTTGCTTTTTCCAGGACCGCTCCCCCGGCATATGGAGGTTCCCAGGCTAGGGGTCCAATTGGAGCTGTAGCCACCAGCCTATGCCAGAGCCACAGCAACGTGGGATCCAAGCCGCGTCTGTGACCTACACCACAGCTCAGAGCAACGCCAGATCCTTAACCCACTGAGCAAGGCCAGGGATCGAACCGGAAACTTCATGGTTCCTAGTCGGATTCATTAACCACTGCACCACGATGGGAACTCCAAGGGTGGTGAGTTTTTAAGGGCTGGGTAATTTCATAAGCTAATGAGTAGGAAGATTATTTCAACTACTGGGGGTGAGGGGGCTGGGATTTCCAGGAATAGGGCCACGGGCCACTCTTTGCCCTTTTGTGAACTGTCCTGGCACTTGTGGCTATGTCATTTAGCATGCTAACGTGTTACAGTGAGTGCATAATAAGGCTCAAGGTCCGCTGGATGATCTTCTACCATTCTTGGACCTGGTTGATTCTAATTAGTTTCTGTTGTATCCTCAATGGCTCTGTCGTTCTGTATGGGCTGTTTCAGGAAGGATGAGGAGCATCCATGATTTCTGGTTGTGCCTCCCTCCCAGCACCTCCACATGTTCACCAACCTGGGATTTCTCTGAACCTTATGTCAGGGATTTTTATAAAGACTTCATTATAGGAGTTTGTATCATGGCTCAGTGGTTAATGAACCCGACTAGGATCCATGAGGATGCGGATTCGATCCCTGACCTTGCTCAGTGGGTTGAGGATCCGGTGTTGCCATGAGCTGTGGTGTAGGTCGAAGATGCGGCTCAGATCTGGTCAGTGGCTGTCATGTAAGCCAGCAGCTACAACTCTGATTAGACCCCTAGCTTGGGAACCTCCATATGCCTCGGGTGAAGTCCTAAAAAGACACACACACACACACACACACACACAGGCATGGTACATTAAATCATTGGCCATTAGTGATCAAGTCAATCTCCAGCCCCTCTCTCAGGAGTTTGGGGGGCGGTGGTGAGGCTGAAATTTCCAAACTTCTAATCACATGATTGGTTCCCCTGGCAACCAACTCCATCCAAAGGGGCTTTCCAAAAGTCACCTCATTAACATAAACTCAGGTGTAGTTGAAAGGAACTTTTTATGAAAAACTCATTTCACATTTTTTGTTTGTTTTTGGCCACATCTGAGGCGTGTGGATGTTCCCAGGGCAGGGATTGAACAGGCATCACAGCAGTAACCTGAGATGCTGCAGTAACAACACCAGATCCTTAACCTGCTGTGCCACAGGGAACTCCTCATTTCAATTCTGAATGGCTCTGAAGCTATTTTGGAAACTGAGGGCAAACTAAACATTATAGCAAAAGATGCCCTTATGGCTCTTATGTGGGTAAACCAGGGCTTTAGGAGCTCTGCATCATGAACAGGGGAAGGAGACCAAATATATAATTTGTTCTTCCCTTTTTAGGGCTGCACCTGCAGCTTATGGAAGTTCCCAGGCTAAGGGTTGAATTAGAGCTACAGCTGCCTGCCTATGCCACAGCCACAGCAATACCTGATCTGAGCTGTATCTTTGACCTCTGACACAGCTCGTGACAATGCCAGATCCTTAACCCACTGAGTGGGGCCAGGGATCAAACCCGCTCCCTCATGGATGGATACTAGTCAAGTTCTTAAGCCACTGAGCCACAATGGAAACTCCTATAATGCTTATTATAAACCACAATATCGGAGTTCCTGTTGTGGATCAGCAAAAACAAACCCGACTAGTATCCATGTGGACATGGGTTCAATCTTTGGCCCTGCTCAGTGGGTTAAGGAATCGGTGTTGCTGTGAGCTGTGGTGTAGGTCGCAGATGCGGCTCGGATCCAGTGTTGCTATGGCTGTGGTGTAGGCCGGCAGCTGTTGCTCCGATTCGACCCCTAGCCTGGGAACTTCCATATGCCACAGGTGCAGCCCTAAAAAGCAAAAATAAAATAAATACAATACAATAAAAATAAATAAAATAAAATAAAATAAAATATTTTTTAAAAACCCACGATATCACAGCAAGCCACTTGTGTGGCTTTAGATTTTTTAGTAGCCACATTCTCAACAGTAAAAAGAAACTGGAGAACTTAATTTTAGCAGCATATTTTATTTAACCCAATTTATCCAAAATATTATTATTATACATGTAATCAATACACAAATATCAGTGAGATAGTTTACATTCTTTTTCCTACCAAGCCTTCCGGCCTTCCAGCACATCTCAGTTTGCACTGGCCACATTTCAGGATTTCATAGCAACACGTGGCTGGGTGGCTACCAGTCTGGACAGCGCAGGCTTAGAGCCTCCCCCGCTGTCCCTGAGGCCATCAAGAGACTGTTTACTGCTGTATCCCAGTGCCCGGCACATAATAAGGCCCCCAGTGATCTGCCATATGTGAGCTGGAATCATCTCCCCTCTGAGCCAACTGGTACTATTGTGAAGGTTCACGTGAAGTATGTTAGGTTCTCCTGCTCAGGGATGGTTGCTGTTCTTACTTCCTCAAAGTCAACTGAAGGGCGGCAGGCCAAGGCTTACTCTCTGTCTTTCTCTTGGGAGCTCTTTTCTAAAATTACCAAGCGCAAGCTGGATTCCAGAGCTGGCAGAAGCCTTAGGGTAAAACTCTAGAGCAACAAACGAAAGAGCGGGAACATCTAATGCAGGCCCTTGGTTTCTGTTCCCCTTGACAGCTCGAGGCCCCGCCCACCCCAGCCCCTGATCGGCGCCCAGCGGAACTACAGCCCCCATGATGCAGCGCGTGTCCCCGCGTGTACGTCATCGGTTTGGGACGCCAAGGCGGTGAATAAACGAGTTGAGATGCTTCTCCAGGCGCTGAGCCAGAGGACCCCCTGACCCATAGGAACTAGTAGGGTCGAACACGCTGAGCTCAGAGTCCCCGGACTCACCGAGGTCAGAACGGCGAACCTGAGGCGGCTGGTGACTCGCGCGCCCTTCTCCTCCCGCCTGTCCCCGGGGTGGCGCTTGTTGGTGACGTCGGGGGTATGATGGCTGACGGGAGGCCGGGAAGGTGAAGGTGAGAGGGCGAGCACACTGGGCGGTGGGCCGGGGCCAGCCCAGCCCGGCGAGTCTTGAGTAGCCTGGCGTGCGCCAGTGGGACACCAGGTTCCCGGGGGCTCCGAATCCGGGCTGGCAGGCGCCCCCACGCTCCAGCCTCGCTGCCGGGCTCTCCGCGGCCCAGAGAGGAGGGGGCGGGACGCTGGACTGGGGGGGGGGGGATCCCCTGAGGCTACTTGTCACCCTTTGCTTGCTCACTCTTCACCGCCGCATTCCACCCCAACCCTTTCCCCATTTCTCATCCAGTTCTCTGTATTTGCCGGCACGTATTCAGCGCATGATAGGTGCCCACGTTCATCACTGTAGGTGCCCTGCTCCGACTTCCCCAAATTTGGGCACTTATTGCTCTCGCACAGTCGTCTCTTTACTTGTTTGGCTTCTAAATGAACGGTAAGCTCCGTTTGAAGGCAGGGACTGTTTTTTTATCCATCCCTAACTTTAATGCCTGGCACAAACACACACAGACGCAAGGCAGACAGAAGATGCCGAATAATTAGCTGCTTGGATCATGAGGCCAAAACTGCCATTCCCCTCTATTGTAAGTCTGTGTTGCCCTGTTCGTTTAATTCCTTTATTTTCTCTCTTTCCCTCCTCCCATTAGGGGCTCTGTCACCCTTTCCCTCTCCAAGGGTGGGGTAAGACAGATGCACCTAATAGAAAGCAAGGGAGCTTTGCAGTCACCAGGAGGGAGTATCTCAGTTGCAGCTTGGCCACTTAACTAGCATAACTCTGCACCACAGAATTGAGAATTAAGACATTTTACAGCATCTGGCAGGTGGAGGCTTTCAATAAGTTGCACTTCTGTGTCTCAACTCCACCCTCCCATCTCTAGTCCTCCATTCCACAGTCCTCAGCCCAGTCCCTGTCCTTGTTCTGCCCACTCCTCACGCCTCTGGCTGTGCCTTTGCCAGGGTCCCTGCTTCTCCCCAGCACATGGCTGAACACGTGTTTGTGCACACCTAGGCTTGGCCCCACACCTGCGTGTTGTGTCTTTCCTCAGGGAACTTCCTCACATACCACGCCAGTGCCTCAATGAGTAAGCTTCCCTCGGGGATGAGTTTGCTTGGCTTTTCAACTTGGTTAGACTTGTTTGGCACCAGTTTTTAGTTTTTGTTTTTTTTCTTTTTTGCTGCCTGTTGACCTGTACCTTTTCTTTTCCAACAAGTCAGAATTGGAGTCAACGCAATCAGCAGCCAACCTCAACGTGAGATAGGACAGAGGAGAACTCAAATTCTTTTCGTCTTTTTGACTCTAACCGCGTCCATGATGCCTACCCTGTGAAGTTCTCTCACCATCCAAAAAGTAAGTGGTGGCTGTGACATCTGGCATGCTGCTCTGGGTGGAGTGGAAAGGGGGTGCTCTGATTCAGCGGCAAGTCTCAGATGGGGTCATCTTTGCACAGATCTGGAGTTTTCTAACCTGTGTTGGAAAAAAGCCACATCTCCTTTCAGCTTCCATGGAGGATTTCACTAGTTGCTGAGAGAGCCCATTTAAAAGTTGGCAGTTTAGGAGTTCCCGTCGTGGCGCAGTGGTTAACGAATCCGACTAGGAACCATGAGGTTGCAGGTTTGGTCCCTGCCCTTGCTCAGTGGGTTAACGATCTGGCGTTGCCATGAGCTGTGGTGTAGGTCGCAGACGCGGCTCGGATCCCGCGTTGCTGTGGCTCTGGCGTAGGCCGGTGGCTACAGCTCCGATTCAACCCCTAGCCTGGGAACCTCCATATGCCTCGGGAGCGGCCCAAGAAATAGCAACAACAGCAACAACAACAACAACAGACAAAAAGACAAAAAAGACAAAAAAAAAAAAAGTTGGCAGTTTAGAAAGTGGCTGGGATCTCTGGCTCCCTTGTTTGGTCTCTGCTGCTGGATCCTCCTTCTCTTGCTGCCCAGTGGAAGTTGGCTCTTTGGTGCCTTATCACAGCTCTTCTAAGAGTCTGCCCTGCCCCTTTACCCTGTATACTCTCTTGTTTTAATTTCTCAGCTTCTCCTCTGTTCCAGTTGTGCCAGCAGACGATCTGTGGATCCATTTTATTTTCCCTGCTAGGAGTTGCTGTGCATGAAACTGGGTAAGGAGGTGGGTGTGGATTCAGGGACTGTGCTTGGGATCCAAACACACCTTGCAGTGAATTTTGCTACTGCTGTCCCTATGCCCAAGGCACCTAATCCTCCTTAACTAACGGCCTAGGTTGAGGCAAAGCTTTTGATTACCATGGAGTGCTAATAGTTTAGACTTGCATTTGATTCTGGTCTTAGTTAATATCTGTTAATACTGTGCTCCCAGAACTTTTTTGGTGGGAGTGGGAGACTACAGGGATGAGTGAGGCTTTTCCGAAAGTATGATCCTCAGGGGTTTTAAAACTATTACGCAAAAGAAGGGTTTCTTCAGATAAATTGATGAAATCCTGCATCAGGGGCTTTACAACAAGCTTTCCTTCCCAAAGTCTTTGCTGTGCTCCTGTGGCTCCAGTGCAGGGGGTAGCATTTAGTGTTTTACAAATCAGTTCTACTAGGGAGCCCTTTTTACAGGGAACATGGGGTGCACGGGAGTTCTGTGGACCGCACTTTGGGAAATGCTGCTGTAAACTCTGAAGCCATGACCTCAAGAGCACTTTGAGGCAGTCACAGCAGCCTGAAGCATGCCGCTTAGTATAGAGCTGATATCGGAGCTGGACTCTGGCCCAGCTGTGTCTGGGGGCTGACCCCACGTGCCTCTTGGGAACCCTTTAGTGAAGGAGGAGCTATCAGGGTTTTGCAGAGGATGAACAGGAACAAGCTGCTTCCCCTGACTCTGGAAGGGTTGGAAGCTGGCAGGCGAAGCCTCAAGATAGCAGGGGCCCCCTCTTGGCTGGTGTGTGTGCGTGTATTTTTCAACTCTGGTCTGTTTGTGCATGTGTATGCCCAGCTTGCCCTTTGGAAGGATTACATTCTGGAACCTGAAAGGTTTGTCCAACTCTCTTGACTTACTGAGCTCCAAATACTAAGAAACAGATGCTTAGCCAAAGGCTGCTTTTTAAGAAAAAAGTAACTATGTATTTCAGGTTTGGAAGGGTAGGAAAGCAATCCCCTTAAGAGGCATTCACTAAGTCACCCATGTCTCTCAGTTGTGGAAGAGGAAAATAGAAACGGAAATAGGTCCCTGTTCTGTGTCAGAGACTGACTTTCTAGAAACTCACAGATTAGATGGGGAGAAAGTGTGATAAACCACCTAAAGTCTGTAAGGTTGCATGGCCTCTGTGGGGATGTCATAGACGGCTTCATGAGGGGGTGACACCAGAGTTGGGTCTAGAAGGACAGGAAGAGTAGGCCAAGTGGGTGAAAGGAAAGGCTTCCAATCTGAAAACAGCACATGTAACACGAACACGGAATTTCAGCTTGGGCCCCAAAAGAGCCAGAGACGTCAGTTTGGAGGGGTTGGCAGTTGGTCCCATGGGAGAGGAACGTCCAGCTGCAGGCTGAGAAATGTGAGAGCAGGTCACCTCCTGGACGGGCTGACCTCTGAGCAGACCAGGTAACCTTGAAGCACTGAGCTTTAACTAGTGTGCATGCTTTGGAATCTTGGATTTTCCAGCACTAATACCTTTGGTATCATAACCTTTGGACTTGCAAACAATGACCAGAACTTGAAAGCACTAGCTTCTAAAAGCCCAGCTGATCCTCTGGGAACTTTCTGCCTTCAGGCAAGTCCCTTCTGGGGCGGGGCACTGCTGAGCCTCACCCCTGAGCAGAGCTGTGTCCTCCATCCACATGCCAGCCATGGGGCAGCCGTGGGCGTGTCTGTGGGGGAGTTGCCTCTGCCCTCCCCTGGAGGCTGGCTGTTCCGGGGGGAGTCTTGTGATCTTGCTGGTGGAGTTTGTTCCTGTTGTTGTTTTATAACAGGTAAATCTGCCTTTGAGCTGTGTCAGGTCATCGTTCATCTTTTCATGGTCTGTGCCATGTCGTAGCTGTACACCTGGCGAATCCAAGGCTCTGAGGTTAAAAAACTTGCTCAAGTTTAAATGCCCAGAAATAGTGCAGTCACGATCTGAACCCAGCTCTGTCTGATTCCAGAATCTGTCGCCTGGTTACCTCATGCCTTCCCAGACCCCTGTTCTCCTTTCAGTGACTTTCCTCTTCTGCTTTCATGTGTTCCCTGTTTCTCTAGGGGTTTCCTGTGGGGTCACGGTAAGCTGGATTGCAGTGTACTCTTCCTTTTCCGCTTTGGAGGAGCCAGTGGTATTTTTCTCCCCAGTTACTCTTCTCAGAGCTCTGCTGTCTTTCATTTTTTATTTTTATTTTTTTTCTTTTTTCTTTTTTGGCTTTTTAGGGCCACACCCTCGTCATATGAAGGTTCCCAGGCTAGGGGTCCAGTCGGAGCTATAGCTGCCGGCCTACACCACAGCCACAGCAACGCTGGATCCGAGCCACATCTACGAACTACATCAGAGCTCACCGCAACACCAGATCCTTAACCCACCGAGCAAGGTCAGGGATTGAACCTGCATCCTCATGGATGCTGGTCGGGTCTGTTAATCACTGAGCCATGATGGGAACTCCTTTGCTGTCTTTCTTATTTAGGGCCTTGACACGTGGCCTCCAAGCTAAGAAAATCTCACAGATGTGGCATATCCTGAGGAGGAAGGTACAAATGGTCATATAGTCACTTCTCTCATCCCTGCAGAAATCATTGACATTGCAAAATAATTTGTAGGTTTAGGCAAAACACGCAGGTTCCCACTTCCATGTGGGTCTCCCTTTCTCTCCACTCTTTGGGATGGCTAGTTCCTCCCAAAGCGTGGGGAGTTTTCCATTATTAGGCGTTTTTTCTGGATGTTCCCGCTGCTTCTCAGGAACTGGCTCAGCAGCCTTTGGCAGGATCTCGAGCGTGTTCACTCCTGGGCAGTGCCCGCTCACTTCGCAGATAGCGCGAGTGCTGGATCAGGTGCGGAGCGGGCGGCGCAGTGACTAGGGCGGCCTGGGAGGGGTGACGAGAAATTGCTGAGGCTTGGAGAGGGTAGGACGGGCACTTGCAGCTGTGCCGTCATCCTTGGCACGCCCTTTTCCCGTGACTTCCCAGGATCAGAGGGCTTCCTCTGAGGATGTGGGTCTGTGCCTGGTAGGGACTCCAGCCACAGCGAGGTGCCACCTTCCCTCTTCCGTCTGCCTCTTTTGACTTTGACCTAAGATCTCTCGGACTTTGGCGTTAAGCCTCGCGACCACTAACATATTATTACCATAAGGGGGAGGAAAAAAAAAGGCTGCAAAGATGAGTGTGAGTGAGTGAGTGAGAGCAAGAGAGCCCCCTTCACAAAAACAGCCTGTGAGGATCAGCACGTGTTAACAGTGCTTATCACAGAGTGGGGGGAGATGGGGTCTTTGTAGTCCTTTAGTTTCCACATTTTCTACGATATACGCATTTTCAATGAAAGAGAACAGTAGGCACTTGGAAGTCAGTTGTAGAAGTAGACTTGTCTCTTTTGAGGATCACCCTTCCTTGGCCATTGCCTCCCCCGCCCCCCCACCTGCAACCAAAAATAAAAAAGCAGAACCGTGTTAGGAATTGGGGCTTTCGGGACTGGGCAGGTGTGTGGCCAGGAAAGGGTGGGGCAGTGCCTGAGCTTGAGCGACACTTGGCTTTCACCATTCAGTGCTTTTTCTCAAGGGTGATGTCTCTCTCTCTAAGGTGGGGAAGGCAGGCCTGACCCTGTTCGCCAGGCAGGGCCCAGCCCACACTCGGCCTGAACTCGGGGCCCTGGCTCCAGGCGTCTGGGGGCCCACACTGTGTGACAGAGAGACTGGTCTTCCTACCCTTGAGAGGCTCGTTCACATTGTGCTGTCCCTAGTCTCGGCCTGGAGGGCCTGTGTTCTGGATGGACCCTCGAGCCGGTCCCGGTCCCCCTGCCACACCCCCCACAGAAGGTCCTGAGCTGGGCCTCCCTGGGTTCATGCACGTCGTCTTCCCTCTCTTGCAGCGCGATGTCCCTGCTCTTCTCTCGATGTAACTCCATCGTCACAGTCAAGAAGGATAAGAGACACATGGCTGAAGTGAACGCTTCCCCGCTCAAGCACTTTGTCACTGCCAAGAAGAAGATCAATGGCATTTTTGAGCAGCTGGGGGCCTACATCCAGGAGAGCGCCACCTTCCTCGAAGGTGAGACAGGCCGGCTGCTCAGCCAGGCCCGCTGCTATCGGTTTCAGTATTTAGGTGGCCGGGTTTGGGGGTGGGGAGGTATAGCCCTGCTCAAGGGGAGCTCATGCTCAGGTGGGTTGTCACCTTCAGCATGGCTCTGCTCTTGCAATCATGTGGACTTGGGCTCCAGGGAGATTGGGCCAGGAAAACAAGGGGCCCATCATTGAAGAATTCACCGTATTCTGTTCTGTTTAGTCACAAGGGGTAGGTGAATGGTACCCTCATTGAAGAGGCAGGGGGATTGAGGTTTTGCATTGTTCGATCCCTTATAAGTGACACAGCAGGCTTTACCCAGGCGTCTCTGACGCCAGAGTCCAGGTGCTTTCCTTGGTCTGGTCTGGCTGCCGTTGGTACCGGGCACTGTCTGAGGGTTGGTGGTTCCTAACCAGGGCGTGCTCTCTCTGCTATTTTGAGACAGCAGGACTGTGAATAAGAAACACACGTCACCAGCACCTTTTCCTCTAGTTACTAATTTGAGTAACCTTTAATCCCTGCTCACCCCTTACTCGGTGCCAACTCCAGCCACTGGCTTCTCAGGCTCCCTTTCCAGAAGGCAGGGAGGGAGCCCTTGGCTCCAGGTCCTGGCATTGTCAGTGAAGACTTGGTAGCTGAGTCTTACCTGCCCTTGGTGTCATCATTTGTGAAAGAGGGGCTCAGGTGAGACCAGATTCCAGTCCGCAGGAGCCTCAGAGTTGAGTGGGCATATGCCCAGGGACGCACTGCTCTCCACTTTGCTTCCACGAGAGCAGCTTGGCTTCTGGGTGCTTTATGTGTCAAACTGCTACTTCTACTCCCTTTAAAGAAAGGGAATCGGTCCACTGCTGTGGTCTGAGAGTTCATTCCTCAATAGTCACATGCTGGACTCCTGAGGCCCAGCATGGTAGTAGGAGGAGGGGCCTGTGGGAGGGGATTAGGCCATGACGGTGGAGCCCTCACCAATGAGGTCAGTGCCTTTATTTTTGTTTTATTTTATTTTTTGCTTTTTAGGGCTGCACCTGCGGAATATGGAAGTTCCCAGGCTAGGGGTCCAATTGGAGCTGTAGCCACCGGCCTATGCCAAAGCCACAGCAACACCAGATCCGAGCCACGTCTGCAGCCTACACAGTTCACGGCAACGCCAGATCCTTACCTCATGGAGCGAGGCCACCTCATGGTTCCTAGTTCGATTCGTTTCCTCTGAGCCACGACAGTAACTCCAGGTTAGTGCCTTTATAAAAAAGACCCCACAGAGCTCCCTTGCTTCCTTCTGCCACCTGAGGATAGGACTAGAAGCCTGTGACCTGGACAAGGGCCCTCCACCGACCAGGCTGGCATCCTGATCTGAGACTTCCAGGCACCCAAACCATGGACACTTTTGTTGTGTCTAAGCCACAGCCATGGAATTTGGTTATCGCAGCCTGAGCAGACTAAGAATGGACTGTTCGTGCCCTGCCCTCAGCGTGGTGCTTGATGTCAGAGACAGTTGTTCCCAAAGTGTTTGTTAACTTTAAAAATTTGCATTTCCACGTTGTAAGATTGGTGGTTGAAATGCTTCCAGTTCATTACCCCTTTTTGTAGCAGTAGGGCTGGTGTGCCTGGCCTTGTGCGTGCGGGGATGGGGCTGGCCAGGCCACTGTCCCCTGGAGCCCAGGCTGGCCCTCCGTGATGCTCTGACTCCCTTGCAGCTGGTTCTGTGGATGAACACATGCTTCATGGTGACGGTCTTTATGTGACAGCCATCAGGAGTGGGTGTTTTGAGTTCTCTTTTTGTGAAAACATAAGGCCTCGCCTGTTAGCGGACTGGCAGGGAGAGAACTGGAGCCATCCTGAGTGTTTTGGGATCGTCTTGGCACGGGGAGGGGATGGCTTCAGCCTTAGGACTGTTCTCTAAAGGGCAGGTGATGAGACTTGTCTGCCTGCTGGTTGTGTCTTTTAAATGTAGCCGCAGGTGTTAGAGGCAGCTTCCTCCTAAGTGCATTCCAAAGGCCACAACCACGTGGCCACCCAAGGGGAGAGGGATGTTGAGGGGTGTTGCTGATCCCACTGCGCCACAGGGGTGTCTGAGAAGGGGATGGCCAGTGGACGTGGGGAAACCTTGTTTGTTTGCTCATTTCCTTTCGTGGCACCAGCTGCGGGGGAAGCTCACTTGTCGTGCTTGGATCCTGTGAGAGGGCTCTCAGGGCTGGGGCCTGTCAGCCTGGTGGTTCACAAGTGTCTTAGTCTGTTTGGGCAGCTGTAACAGAAGTACCATCGACTGGGTGGCTTGTAAACAACAAAAATTCGCTTCTCACAGCTTAAGAGGCTGGGAAGCCCAAGATCAGGGCACCAGCAGATTTGGTGTCTGGTGAGGGCCAACTTCCTAGACTGCTGTCTTTTCTCTGTAAGATCACAGGTAACCACATGGCACAGGGGCTAGCTGACTTTTTTGAGTCTCTCTCTCTCTCTTTTATTTATTTTGGCTACTCCATGGCAGAGGGAGTTTCTGGACAGGGATCAGAATTGAGCTGCATTAGCTGTGGCAATACCAGATCCTTTAACCCACTGGCTGGGCTGAGGATCGAACCTGTG
This sequence comes from Sus scrofa, assembly GCF_054392235.1. Lineage (NCBI taxonomy): Eukaryota > Metazoa > Chordata > Mammalia > Artiodactyla > Suidae > Sus > Sus scrofa. The sequence goes on from NC_139388.1 coordinate 76,580,785, forward strand.
TCCTGGCACTCCAGAGATGCTGCTGATCCTATTGCGCCACAGTGGGAACTCTTCTCTTAAAGGTCTCTTAAAGGTCACTAATCCCAGACATTAGGGCTCCACCACTGTATACAGTTGACCCTTGAAGAGCATGAGTTTGAAGTGCACGGAGCCGCTCATACAGGGATTGTTTTCATCAGTAAATGCAACAGGTAGAACACAATCCGTGGTGGTTGAATCCTCGGATGTGGAACCATGGAAATGGAGGGACCGTGCAGTGGAGGGCTGACTAAATGACACACTAACCCCCTTGTTCAAGGGTCCGTTGGACATCACACTGTCACCTGGGAGCACATAAACATTTAGTCATTGCAGCAGCAGGAGTGTGCTGGGCAAACACCAGCCGCTGCACCTTCTGCGCAGGTACTAGATGGGAGAGGCAGAATCTTGCTTGGTAGCTCCCGTCTGTCATTACATGTTATCTATCTGCCTGTCAAGGACCCTGGGGAAAAAGCAGTGCAGTGATCCTGGCATTTGTTTGCTTAGCAAACGTGCAACTGCTGGGTGCTGGGATCAGATAGCTTGGCACTCAGGTAGTAAGTGATACAGATGGGTGAGCCAGGTGGTTATCCTGTGGTGAGATAAGGGCTAAGATGGGAGAAGGACAGCGTGCCGTGGGAGCCTGGCCAAGGGGACCTGACTCAGACTGAGAGGGTCAGGACAGGCTAAGTGGGAGTGAGCTGGAGAACCCCAAGGCCGGGCTTTAGCTCTTCTGAGTTGTGGAGGGGGTTGTGGTGCTGAGCAAAAGCCTAGAGCACAGTGAGTGTGGGATATGGTGAGGCGGAACGTGAGGCTAGGAGTCCCTGAGACCTGGCCTGAGCAGTGAGGGGGCCCAGGTCAGGCAGGGCCTCATGAAGGCACACGGGGACCCGGTCCCAGTTCTGGCTCTGCCATGTGTGAACTCTGATCAGTACAGGATGTGGATTAAGTGAGACCGTGTTTGAAAAGTAATCAGAGCAGTGCATGGCATATAGTGAGAACTTGCTAAGCATTTAAGTAAACCTAAGCAAGAGTTCCCATTTTGGCAGAGTGGAATCAAATCTGATGAGTATCCATGAGGACGTGGGTTTGATTCCTGGCCTTGCTCAGGGGGTTCAGGATCTGGCGTTGCTGTGGCTGTGGTGTAGGCCGGCATCTACAGCTCTGATTCGACCGCTAGCCTGGGAACCTCCATATGTGGCGGGTGCGGCCCTAAAAAGACAAAAATGAAAAGGAAGCTACCTATGTAAGATGGCAGTTGACATCGTGGTCTTCATTGTGTACCAGCCCCTATCCTTAGCACTTTTTGTGTTTTATTTTTATTTACTTTTTGCTTTTTAGGGCCGCACTTGTGGCCCATGGAGATTCCCAGGCTAGGGGTGGAATTGGAGCTACAGCTGCTGGCCTACACCACAGCCACAGCAATGCAAGATCCAAGCCGAGTCTGTGACCTACACCACAGTTCATGGCAACGCTGGATGCTTAACCCACTGAGCGAGGCCAGGGATTGAACCTGCATCCTCATGGTTACTAGTTGGATTCGTTTCTGCTGCACCATGATGAAAACTCCACTTTTTGTGTTAATTCATTTAATCCTTTCACCAGTGACAAGAAGTGGGTACTATTGGCTTTACTTTTTTGGCCTTGCCCTGGGCATGTGGAAGTTCTGGGCCAGAAATTAAGCTTGCACCTCAGCAGTGACCTAAGCCACAGCAGTGACAGTGCCAGATCCTTAACCGCTAGGCCACCTGGGCACTCTAGTCCTATTGTTATCTGCATTTTAAGGGTGAGGAAACTGAGACCCAGAAAGGTTCCTTTGCGTGAGGCCCCTAGGCTGGGAAGAGGTAGGAACCAGCTCTTCTTTGCGCCGGAACCCAGACTGTCCCGCTCCCAAGCCGAGCTACTGCTACGGCCCACAGCAGGGAGTCTGGACCTTCAGCCCAGGATGGCAGGGAGCCTGGTGGTGGACCCTGTCCCTTCCAGACTTGTGACGTGGAACTCTGACCCTGCGGTGAGTTATTCTCCATCTCCACCTCCAGACACCTATAGGAATGAGGAGCTGGATCCTGTGACGACAGAAGAGCAAGTTCTGGACGTCAAAGGTTACCTGTCCAAAGTGAGGGGCATCAGCGAGGTGCTCGCCCGGCGGCACATGAAAGTGGCTTTTTTTGGCCGGTGAGTCCTGAAGTCCTCATACCTGTTTCCAACTGGGAGGGAGTGGGGAGGGAGGCGCTCTGTGCCAGATGGTGGGTCTGCGAGCCGCAGGGCAGGGAAGCAGCTGACAGACTTCAGAGGCAGCACGCTCCTTATTTTCGTTTGGTTGTTTTTAATTGTGGTAAAACACACATACCCTAAAACTTAGCATGGTAACCTTTTTTTTTTTTTTGTCTTTCTGCCATTTCTAGGGCCGATCCTGTGGCATATGGAGGTTCCCAGTCTAATCAGAGCTGTAGCCGCTGGCCTACACCAGAGCCACAGCATCTCGGGATCCAAGCCTCGTCTGCAACCTACACCATAGCTCATGGCAACGCTGGATCCTTAACCCACTGAGCAAGGCCAGGGATCGAACCCGCAACCTCATGGTTCCTAGTCGGATTGGTTAACCACTGAGCCACGACGGGAACTCCGCATGGTAACCATTTTTCAATGTACAGTTTTGTTAAATACATTCACACTCTTATGCAACCATCACTACCATCCACCTCCAGAACTTCCCCTTGCGAAACTGGAGCTCTGTACCCATCAAATAACCACTCCTGGTCCCTTCTCTACCCCCTGGAAACCAGCATTCTACTTTCTGTCTTTATCAATATGACTACTCTAGGAGCCTCATGTAAGTGAAAGCATACAGTATTTGTCTTTTTGTGGCTGAATTATTTCACTTACCACAGTGTCCTGTAGAATCATCCATGCTGTAGCATTTGTCAGAATCCCCTTCCTTTTTAAGGCTGAATAATATTCCATTGTATGTATATACCATATCTTGCTTATCTACTCATCCATGGTGGACACTTGTCGCTTCCACTTGTTGGCTGTTGAGAATAACGCTGCTGTGAATGTGGGTGTACAAAGATCCGAGACCCTATTTTTTTTGGCTGTGCCCATGGCATGGGGAAGTTCCTGGGCCAGGGATCAAACCCAAACCACAGCAGTGACAAAGCCAGATCTTTTAACTACTCGACCATCAGGGATTGAACCCGCATCTTCACAGAGACAGTGTCAGGTTCTTACCTGCTGAGCCACAGTAGGAACTCCTGTTTTCTCTTTGACAGTAGCCATCCTAATGGGTGTGAAGTAGTATGTCTTTTAGGTTTTCTTTTTTTTTTTTTTTTTTTTTTTTTGGTCTTGTCTTTTCAGGGCCCCATTCGAGGCATATGGAGGTTCCCAGGCTAGGGATCTAATCAGAGCTATGGCCGCCGGCCTACACCACAGCTCACATCAACGCGGGATCCGAGCCGCATCTGCGACTTACACCACAGCTCATGGCAATGCCGGATCCTTAACGCACTGAGCGAGGCCAGGGATCGAACTCGCAACCTCATGGTTCCCAGTCGTATTCGTTAACCACTGCGCCACGACAGAAACTCCTCTCTTTTAGTTTTGATTTGTGTTTCCCTAGTGATTAGTGATGTTGAGCATCTTTTCACATGCTTGTTAGCCATTTCTTTGTCTTGAGAGAAATGTCCATTCAAGTCCTTTGCCTGTTTTTTAAATTGGGTTGTTTGGGTTTTTTGGTCGTTGTTTTGGGGTGTTTTTGTGTTGTTTTTTTTTTTGGTGTGCTGTGCCCATCGAGTACGGAAGTTCCTGGACATAAACTGGTGTGCTCAAAAGGGGCTCCTTGGAGTTCCCGTGGTGGTGCAGTGGTTGACGAATCCGACTAGGAACCATGAGGTTGCGGGTTCGGTCCCTGTCCTTGCTCAGTGGGTTAACGATCCGGCGTTGCCGTGAGCTGTGGTGTAGGTCGCAGACGCGGCTCGGATCCAGCGTTGCTGTGGCTCTGGCGTAGGCTGGTGGCTACAGCTCCGATTTGACCCCTAGCCTGGGAACCTCCATATGCTGCGGGAGCGGCCCAAAGAAATAGCAAAAAAAAAAAAAAAAAAAAAAAAAAAAGAAGGGGGCTCCTTAAGTTCCCATGTGGCTCAGCAGGTTAAGGGTCCGGCGTTATCACTGCTGTGGCTCGGGTCCCTGCTGAGGTACAGGTTCAGTCCCTGGCCTTGGAACTTCGTCCTGCCACAAGCGTGGCCAAAAGAAGGAAGGGGGAGGCTCCTTATGAATGACAAAGGACACTCTCATCACTCCAGAAATTCCCAGGATTTTAAGAGCTCTGTGCCAGGAACTGGGGACAAAACCCAGATGTATTTCTTATTCTAGCACAGCACCTTTAATGAAAATTAAACATCCAATACAGGAAAAAAAAGTCCTCAGGTTGGATGCTGTGTACCCAGCCATAGCCTGGGGACAGGCACTGTGCCTTGAGGCCTGCCCCTAATGACCGCCACTCAGGGGTGGCCCTCAACCCTCCCTCTGAGTGGTCATTTTTTATCCTCCCCTGAGAGCTGTGCCCCGCCCCCCCACTTTGGTGAGCTGGAGCAGATGAGTCTGCAGAGTAGGGTTGTTTTTTCCAGAAGCAGAACGTGGAGGAGGGTGTGAGTGGGGCAGGTACTACGGTATCTGCCCACAGCAGGCAGCTCTCAGCTGGCACCCAGGGGCGGGGCTTCATGTTCCGGAGGAGCGCCGTGGGAGAAGAGCAGCAAAACAGGCCTTTCTCAGAAAACCGGGCCCATTGGGGTCGTTTACCTGAGGTCACCTAGACCGAGGCAGACCCCTGGGGGTGAATCAGTGGCTTCACGCTGCGAGGAGTGGGTTATCCTTCAGAGTCATGTGGTCTCCATAGTGAGTGAGAGCCTCATGGTCGGTGGCGGGCCCACCCGGGGACAGGTGGTGTCTGAGCTGGCACCGCACTGCGTGAGCCCCGTGTAGGTTTGCCGTGATGAACCAAGAGCCCAGGCCACAGGTGTTTGTCCATCCTTTTTCTTTCTTTCTTTTTTTTTTTTCCATTTTTAAAAATTGAGGCCAAATACACATAACATACAATTTTCTGTCTTCACAAATTCGAAGTGTGCCATTCAGTGGCGTTCAGTACATCATACACTGCTTTTCCCCTCTGACCTGCAGGGAGGGTTCTTCTGTTTTTCTAGTACTTTCAAATGTACCATTTAATATATTTATTATTTCTACCATCTATTGCCTGTTAGATTCATGCCAAGAGATGTACATCTAAAGCCTGGGCCTGTGTCTGACACATAATGGTATTCAGTAATTATTCTGTGAATCAATTCATTCATTTAGGGCTTTCAAACAATAAAAGTTCTACTTGCTTCTTTTAAAAACCATTGTTTAGGAGTTCCTGTCGTGGCACAGTGGAAACAAATCCGACTAGGAACCATGAGGTTGCGGGTTTGATCCCTGGCCTCGCTCAGTGGGTCAAGGATCCGGCGTTGCCGTGAGCTGTGGTGTAGGTCGCAGACACGGTTCCAATCCCGAGGTGCTATGGCTCTGGCGTAGGCCAGCAGCAACAGCTCCAATTAGTCCCCTAGCCTAGGAACCTCCATATGCCACAAGTGTGGCCCTGAAAAGACAAAAAAAAAAGGAAATAAAATAAAAATAAAAAACCAAAAACCATCGTTTAGTGATAAGACCTCAGTAAAACGTCTTCAGTACTTGTATGTGACCCACTGGCTAATGGATTGGAAATTAGTGTGAAAAGATAGCTATTTGTCTGTGGACTTGTGTCTTTCCTTTAAAGGGACATGGACGACACATTCTTTTTATTTATTTTTAGGGCTGCACCTGCGGCATATGGAGGTTCCCAGGCTAGGGGTCAAATTGGAGCTGCAGCTGCCGGCCTACACCACAGCCACAGCAACTCGGGATCTGAGCCACATCTGCGACCTACACCACAGCTCGAAGCAACGCCGGATCCTTAACCCACTGAGTGAGGCCAGGGATTGAACCCACAACCTCATGGATACTAGTTGGGTTCCTTAACCACTGAGCCATGATGGGAACTCCATGCATACATATTCTTTATAACAAACTGAGAATTCCATAGCAACTGCAAAAATTGGTGAGAATGATTTCATAAAAGCACGTAGTAAAGGGAAGTTGTGACCATCGCTTTATACTTACAAAGCTGTGAGTGTTGCCACTTCTGGCCCATCCATTTTCATTGGTACAGAGTGGCCATTCTGCTTGTCTGGGCACTGGTGTCACGGCAGGGGACAGGGCCTTGAGCCTCCAGGCTGGTAGCTTCTTGGGGACAGCCTGGAACTCAGATAGCGGTGGCCCCACTGACGGCCAGGATTTCCTCATAGGACGAGCAACGGGAAGAGCACCGTGATCAATGCCATGCTCTGGGACAAAGTGCTGCCCTCTGGGATCGGCCACACCACCAACTGCTTCCTGCGGGTGGAGGGCACAGACGGCCACGAGGCCTTCCTCCTCACGGAGGGCTCAGAGGAGAAGAGGAGCGTCAAGGTGAGGGCACTGCCCTGGGGACCCCCAGCCCGCCTTCCAGCCCTGGGCTCAGACCAACCTAGCGCGTCCACGGCGACAGAACAGAGGGCCCCTCTAAGGAGAGGTCGTGCCCTGCGGGGTGTTGGGGGAAGCCGTGTCCTAGCCTGGCTGTTTGCTGGAGCGCCCCGAGTTGGGGTTCACGGTCCTTGCGAATTGCTAGGCCGGCCATCTGACGCTTCTCTTTGCCGCAAAGAACGTATGTGCCTTGTTCTTTGGGGTCTTGCCTGCATTTGCTCTGTGATTTGTGACACGTCCGCTCAGGGCCTGCATGCTTTCATTTTTCTGTGAGCCAGGTGCATTCTTGGTTGGGGCCAGATGTTCATGTGGGTTCATAAATAATTACTTAGTGCAGAGCCACCTCAGCTTCAGAACAACACCCAAGGAAAAAACCTAAAAGAGGAGTGAAGAAGAGTCGGTTCTCATCGGCAACTCTCAGCTCTTGGCTTTTATGTGTGAAATGAAAGAAAAAGGGGTGTCAGGTCGGGCAGCGGGCTCGGGCCACTGTGCCGTGGCCAGGCGTCCCCAATCTCCAGCCTGGAGGCTCTTCCTCAGCCCTGATCTTTCTTTCCCACCTCCCCTGTCAGACTGTGAACCAGCTGGCCCACGCCCTTCACCAGGATGAGCAGCTGCACGCCGGCAGCCTGGTGAGTGTGATGTGGCCCAACTCCAAGTGCCCGCTTCTCAAGGATGACCTGGTGCTGATGGACAGGTAAGAGGAAGGTGCCTCCCCCGGGGTCCAAACCCAGAGGGCACTAGGTTCCCATTTCTGGATGATCCAGGTTACAGCCCTCTAGGCCCTGTTGTTGCTCTGCTTAAGTACATTGCCTTTCTGATGGACTCAACCAAATCCTGCTGCCTCTTGGATGTTCCTCCGGAGTCTGGTTACTGTCAGACTCTTGGCAGGTGTCAGGGCCCTGAAGTTTTCCTAACGATGGTCTGTAAAGAGAGCACAGAGGGATGCTTAAAAGTTGGGAAGGTTCTCAGCCTCAACCCAATGGTAGTGGTGTTTTGGGGGGTAGCGGTGGAGCTTGCAGTGGTAAGGGCCGTGTTGTGTTTGATTTTTCTCAAAGGAACACTTGGCTCCTGCTCTGTGGACAGGCTATAACTATGCCAAGAAATGCAGTGCTTACCGGACTCACATGAATACAAAGCTTCACCTTAATTGTGGATCCCCAAAGTAAAATGCCCATCATTAGGTTTTTATAGACGTCTTAGAGGCATGTGGCAAAAAAAAACACATTTTCAGACAATCTGAAAGGATGTGAGAGAAAAAACAGAAATCCCTCCAGGAAGGGCCAGGCCTGACCTGATTTCTCTCCGTTCTGTAGCCTTCTCTGCCTTTGCCTGGGCCTCAGGCCTGTTCAAAGCAGAAGGACAGGGCCTGTCTTTTGTGTGTCTGATGATGTTTTACCCGTCACCTCTAGCCCTGGCATCGATGTCACTACAGAGCTGGACAGCTGGATTGACAAGTTTTGCCTGGACGCGGATGTGTTTGTGCTGGTGGCCAACTCCGAGTCCACCCTGATGCAGACGGTACCCCTCCCCCGCCTCTTCCACACTCCCCCCCGCCCCCAGGACCCGGCCAAGCGGGCAGGCGGGCGGGCAGGGCCTTGACTGGCACGGCCGCTCCTCCACCGAGGTCTCCCTCCCTCACCCAGGAAAAGCAGTTCTTCCACAAGGTGAGCGAGCGCCTGTCCCGCCCAAACATCTTCATCCTGAACAACCGCTGGGACGCATCCGCCTCGGAGCCCGAGTACATGGAGGAGGTGGGTGCCTCTGCTCGGCAGCGGGGGCGCCGCCCTGCGTGTCTCCCTGAGCCTTTTGGTGTCCTCCCCCGGCCACGTGCCAGCATGAATTCCATCCCCAGAGATGTCCCACTTGTTCCCCGCGGTCACATCTGATGCTTTGGAAATAGCCCTCCCTTTGCCTGGGTCACTTTCCAGACCCCTCTGTGCTTCAGAAGGCTTTGGTCCCCGGGGTGGGGGAGAAGCACCTTTCACATGAGCTGTACCCTTGCTTGGGGCCAGTGCACTCTTTCGTTCATAAAGAATTAATCACAGAACAGGCTTAGCTTTAGAAAGACACCCAGGAGAGGAGCTTCAGGAAGGAGCAAGGAGGAGTTACCGTCATGGCTCAGCGGAAACGAATCCAACTGGGAACCGTGAGGTTGCAGGTTTGATCCCTGGCCTCACTCAGTGGGTTGTCGTGAGCTGTGGTGCAGGTCGAAGACATGGCTCGGGTCTGGCATTGCTGTGGTTGTGGTGTAGGCCGGCAGCAACAGCTCCGATTTGACCCCTAGCCTGGGAACTTCCATATGCCAAGGGAAGCAGCCCTAGAAAAGGCAAAAAAAAAAAAAAAAAAAAAGTTTCAGCAGTAGAGCCCTCAAGCTACAGAGCCAGCAGGGATTTTCAGGAGGCACTCACTCATTTTAAAAACGAGGCCTGGGGAGGACTGGGCTTTTAGTACAGAGTCCAGGAGTGGGTATCCCGAACCCCAGCTTCCTTTCCTTCTGGGGCCCCAAGTGGGACAGTCCACAGGCTCTAACAAGGCAGTCTGGGGCATGTAAGCACTTCTGCTTGTTTCTGCACTGAAATGCTTCAGGTGTCTGCCAAGGACCCCCGTGACATGGGTTTTGGGGAGCCTGGGCTGGAGGACAGATGGTGGGAGACGGAGGCTGCATGTGTTTGTACTTTTTGAATCTGGAGCTGAGTGAATGGATTACCTGGGGTTTTTTTAAGAAAAGAGGGAGTGGAGGACTGTAGGCTCCGTCACGAAGCACCTGCTGCACCCCACCTGTTCACATAACCCCATCCACTTGGGCTCCAGGTGCGGCGGCAGCACATGGAGCGCTGTACCAGCTTCCTGGTGGATGAGCTGGGCGTGGTGGATCGAGGCCAGGCCGGGGACCGCATCTTCTTCGTGTCTGCCAAGGAGGCACTCAACGCCAGGATCCAGAAGGCCCAGGGCATGCCCGAAGGAGGTGACCTAGCAACAGGAGTCTTGCTTTTCCTCTTCCCTGACATGTGAGACCTTCGGTCTCCTGCTAAGTCAGCTGGTAGAAATAGTTCTGAGAAGAGCCCGGGGTGAGGAGCTGTCTACTCCCCAGCTAGGGTTCAGCCAAGTCGCCTCAGCTTTTGGGAGGTTTCACCACTTCTGCTTTTGAGGGGTTTCATCACATCACTTTCATCACTTCATCACTTGGGGCCCCAGCTTCCGTTCCTTCCGGGGCCCCAAGTAAGACAGTCCACAGGCTCTAACGAGGCAGTCTGGGGCATGGAAGCACTTCTGGACTAATGTGGTGCAATTCTCCTAGGGGGCGCTCTTGCAGAAGGCTTTCAAGTGAGGATGTTTGAGTTTCAGAATTTTGAAAGGAGATTTGAGGTGAGCGTGGCCTTTGATCCTGGCATCTCGAGAGTCTGTGCCTCCCCAGCTCTCACCAGCTGTGTCCCGGCAGTGACTGCCAGACCCTGGCCCTCGGCTGGTGGCCTCTGCCTCCCTTGGCACCTCTTGTCTGTTCCAGGAATGCATCTCCCAGTCTGCTGTGAAGACCAAATTTGAGCAGCACACCGTCCGGGCCAAGCAGATCGCAGAGGCAGTTCGCCTCATCATGGACTCTTTGCACATCGCTGCACAGGAGCAGCGGTAAGAACCCCGGACCTGGAGTTCCCATTGTGGCTCAGCAGTAACAAACCCAACTAGTGTCCATGAGGACTTGGGTTCAACCCTGGCCCAGCACAGTGGGTTAAGGATCTGGCGTTGCCACAGATGCACTGTAGGTTGCAACTGTGACTCAGATCTGATCCCTGGCCCAGGAACTCCATATGCCGCAGGCAGCCAAAAAAAAAAAAAAAAGAATTGATATATTTGCTTAATATTTTTAAGTTAAAACAAAAAACCTTGAATACCCTTTGATTCTTCAGCACCGTCCCAGTGTCCCACCACCGTCATGAATTTGGTGGATGGTCCTATCATCCATTTAAAAAAGGATTTTTTGGTGGAGTTCCTACCGTGGCTCAGTGGGATTGGTGGCATCTCCAGAGCACTGGGACGCAGGTTCCTGAGTTGCCGCAGCTGCAGCTTAGATCACGACCTCGGCTAGGATCTGATCCCGGGCCTGGGAACTCCATATGCTGCAGGGGAGTGTTTTTTGGAGTTCTCTGGCAGCAGCGGGTTAAAGATCCAGTTGTCACTGCTGTGGCGCAGGTTTGGTCTTTGGCCTGGGAACTTCCACATGCAACAGGAGTGACCAAAAATATACATTTTTAATATAAATCCCGAAGAATGTGTAACATTGCTGTGCATGTATTTTTTTTTAATTAAAAAATTTTATTAAAGCATAGTTGATTTACAATGTTTTGTCAATTTCTGCTGTACAGCAAACTGTCCCAGTCATACATATCTCTACATTCTTTTTCTCATATTACCTTCCATCATGTTCTATCACAAGAGAGGGGATATGGTTCCCTGTGCTGTACAGCAGGACCTCATTGCTGTTCCACTCTAAATGGAATGTGTGCACGTGCTTTAAATGTATAGATACAGGATCATGCTGCACCTGGCTTCTTTTCCCACTCAGCATCATTTTTGCCTCTTGTCCTTGTTGTTACCTGTAGCTGGAAGTTAGGACTATTAGCTGCTATAGAGTAGTCCTTCATGAATAGATCTCATTTTTCCATAGATTGTTAGATTTTACTGTTTTGCTATCTCAGACCCTACTGCAGTGTATGCCAGTTTGTGTGTATTCTTGCGCACATCTGCAAGAGTCTTTTTCCTTTTTTTTGTGTCCTGCGGCATATGGAAGTTCCCAGGCTAGGGGTTGAATTGGAGCTGCGGCTGCCAGCCTACGCCACAGGCGCAGCAACGTGGGATCTGACCTGTGTCTGCAACCTACACCACAGCTCACGGCAACACCGGACACCAGACCCACTGAGCAGGGCCGGGGATCAAACCCACGTCCTCATGGATCCTAGTTGGATGCGTTTCCACTGTGCCACAGTGGGAACTCCCGGTTTTTTCTGTATTGGCAGAACTTGTTCTAACCCCCTGGAAGCACCCTCCCCCATCTGTGAGCACGTCTTCTGACCTGGCAGACTTACGAGTGGTCGGTGCCATCTCTCCCTCATACCTGGGAAGGGGAAGGGCTTGCCTCCGAGAGGGTGCAAGAGCCTGCCCCGGCCCGGGCCTCACCGTGGCCAGGCGCACAGCCGGGACCCGCACAGGCTTCCCAGCGTCCGCTCTGGCTCCTCTGCCTAATCAGGTGGGGACCTGCGTCTTGTAACCAGCGCTCTTTCTTTCAGGGTTTACTGCCTCGAAACTCGGGAAGAGCGGCAGGAGCGGCTGCGGTTTATCGACAAGCAGCTGGAGCTCTTGGCGCAGGACTACAAACTGCGCATCAAGCAGATTACGGAGGAAGTCGAAAGGCAGGTGAGAAACGGGAGAGGAAGCACCCTGGGGGATTAGGACCCAAGGAGAGGCCAGGGCGCTAGAAGAGTGAAAACGTGAGCATCCTCCTCTTCAGGGGCTTCTCAGCCTACCAGGAGGAGGTTGCGGCCCCTGTTCAGGAATGTGGCACCTCCCTGGGTTTGTTGTGGCATCGTGTGGCCCCGGGCATGACCCCTCCTCTGGACCCCTTCCCCTGCGTCTTAGCCGAGTGTCTGGTCAGCCAGCCTCTCCCACCCCCTCTAGCTCAAAAGCTTTAATTCCGTAGACCAGCTGCGTACATGGCAGCTTTGAGGGCAGGGATGTCCAGTCCGATCGATCGAATCCTGGTGCTGCAAGGTTGAGTCACGCTCTGCCCTGATGCTCACCAGCACACTCCTGCTGCACTAGGTGTCCACCGCCATGGCCGAGGAGATCCGGCGCCTGTCTGTGCTGGTGGACGAGTACCAGATGGACTTCCACCCTTCTCCCGTGGTCCTCAAGGTGTATAAGAATGTGAGTCAGGAAGCGGCCGGTGCTCTGGGCAGGGCCTCCCCTTGACTCCTTCCGGCTTCTGGGTGGAATCCCCAAGCAGCCAGGGATTCAGCTGCTCTGGTCTGAGTCAGGGCCCCTCAGCCTGGGACGCGAGCCCCAGGCTCTCCTCGGCCACCTGGGGCTCCTGGGCTCCCCAGAGGTTCCCCTGGCAGAGGGTGCAGCTTCCCTTCACTGCCCTCTCCTGGCCGCAGGAACTGCATCGCCATATAGAGGAAGGCCTGGGCCGGAACATGTCGGACCGCTGCTCCACGGCCATCACCAGCTCCCTGCAGACCATGCAACAGGAGATGATCGGTCAGTGTCATGGCGGGGCCGGCCCTGGGCTGCCCAAAGATGGGTTTCAGGCCAGTCTGCAGAGACAGTGACTTTTCCTTACCTGTCACTTTTAATGATGAGGCACCCTGATACTTTCGGGTTCTGGGGGTGTGTTGTGAGTTCATTCCACACACACTTGGGATGGGGGGCCCATCTTGGGTACCACATGGGACTGTCCTAGGCTGAGTTTGGCCTGCTCCTCAGAGCCACACGTTAGCAGGTATGGGCCTCAGTCTGAGCGCACACCTGCCTCTCCACCCTGGGGCGACCCGGCCTGTCCGCCCACAGGCTACTCATCCAGGCCCAGCTTCTGGACCTCACCGCCAGCAACCTTAGCAGTAGCAGGTGTTCCGAGGCGTGGCCTGGTGTGGCACGGGGCTGAGCAGTTGTGCTCTCTCCCCTTACTCTTCCCAACAGATGGCTTGAAACCCCTCCTTCCCGCATCTGTGCGGGGCCAGGTAGACATGCTGGTTCCTCGGCAGTGCTTCTCCCTCAGCTACGACCTCAACTGTGACAAGCTGTGCGCTGACTTCCAGGAGGACATCGAGTTTCACTTCTCCCTCGGGTGGACCATGCTGGTGAATCGGTTCCTGGGCCCCAAGAACAGCCGCCGGGCCTTGATGGGCTACAACGACCAGGCAAGCAAAGGCCCTCCCTCACTTGGGCCTCAAGGGAGCTCAGGCTGCCCTCTGCCTCCAGACGTATGAACCTTTCCTCATGGCGTTCCCTGAGGTCATGGCATGGCACATGGGCCACCATACAGCACACCCCTGTCAGGCTTGTGCTACAAATCAGCCGAGTTTTACCCTAGGCACTAACGTTTGTGAAATGCAAGCCGCGTTTTTTCTATTACACGTTCAAGTAAGGCTGTAACTGTTGGAGTTCCCGTCGTGGCGCAGTGGTTAACGAATTTGACTAGGAACCATGAGGTTGCAGGTTTGATCCCTCGCCTTGCTCAGTGGGTTAAGGATCCAGCATTGCGGTGAGCTGTGGTGTAGGCCAGCAGCTACAGCTCCGATTAGACCCCTAGTCTGGGAAGCTCCATATGCCAAAGGAGCAGCCCTATAAAAGGCAAAAAGATTTAAAAAAAAAGGCTATAACTGTTAAATAAAGATGCTGGCCTGTCCGCCTACCCCCCATTGACTCCATTTAGATCTTAACCCCCACCCCCCACCACTGTAGCACCGGAGTTGCTCACGTGTTGCTCTTGGGCCACTTCCCATGCGTGGGGAGCTGTGCTGGGGCATCCCAGGGGTATCCCACAGTGCCCACCTTCAGGCTGGCAGGGCTGATAGGAAGCCTAAATGCTCTGCTGCGTGCGAGGCTCATTTTCCCTTGGAGATTGAAAAGCCTCTCCCTGTGTCCCTCTCCCTGTTCCAGACTCCAGGCCTCGAGGGTCACCGAGAGTTTCGTGGAGTGAGAGGCTTGCCATGTTGCTCTTACCGCCTCCTCCTTCTCTCTGCAGGCGCAGCGGCCCATGCCCCTGACCCCGGCCAACCCCAGCATGCCCCCGCTGCCCCAGGGCTCCCTCACCCAAGAGGAGCTCATGGTTTCCATGGTCACCGGCCTGGCCTCCCTGACGTCCAGGACCTCCATGGGCATTCTCGTTGTTGGAGGAGTGGTCAGTAACGTGCCCTGCTGGGGAAGGGTGGGGGGCAGGCGGGTGGTGGTCCCCACATCCGCCCAGCACGTCACCTCATGGCAGCTTTTCCCTGTCATCTCAGGAGCTGTGCAGCCTCCGCCTTTAATATGCCTTTATGGACTTATTCTAGTCTCACTCAGCTAACATGTCATTTCGGTAGCACTGTACCCATTTTACAGAAGAAAACCTGAGGTTAGCTTGCCAAGGACACACAGGATTTGATCTCTGGCCCCATCAGATGCCAGGGTCACATTCTTTCCCCCACTGTAGGGCCAGTACTACATGATGGGTAAGTACTGGCCCTACAGAGAAATTGACAAACCTGAGTTATAGAGAGGTGGATATGACCAGGGAGTTTCTCCTTTGTAGGTGAGGAAACCCAGGAGCAGAACTTGCAAGGGCTTGAGACGGAAAGAGGCCACACTGGGCCTTGACCTCTCCATCTGCAGTTCTCTTGCTCTTTCCTTTCTGCCCTTTCTTAATAACCAGGGTACTCTTTCTTGCTAAGCAGGGTACTCCTTCTTAGTAACCAGGGTTCTCCTTCTTGGTAACCAGGGTACTCCTTCTTGGTAACCAGGGTTCTCCTTCGTAA
This sequence comes from Sus scrofa, assembly GCF_054392235.1. Lineage (NCBI taxonomy): Eukaryota > Metazoa > Chordata > Mammalia > Artiodactyla > Suidae > Sus > Sus scrofa. The sequence goes on from NC_139388.1 coordinate 76,595,901, forward strand.
TAACCAGGGTATTCCTTCTTGGTAACCAGCATACTCCGTCTTAATAAGCAGGGTTCTCCTTCTTAGTAACCAGGGTGCTCCTTCTTGATAACCAGTGTACCCTTCTTAATAACCAGGGTTCTCCTTATTAATAACCAGCATATTCCTTCTTAGTAACCAGGGTACTTCTTTCTGATAAACAGAGTACACCTTCATTTTTTTGTTTTGTTTTTGTGTGTGTGGGGGGGGTGTTGCTATTTTAGGGTCGTGCCTGCAGCATATGGAAGTTCCCAGGCAAGGGGTCGAATCAGAGCTGTAGCCACCGGCCTGTGCCACAGCCACAGCATTGTAGGATCCAAGCTGTGTCTGCGACCCATACCACAGCTCACGGCAACACCAGATCCTTAACCCATTGAGCAAGGCCAGGGATTGAACCCACATCCTCATGGATCCTAGTTGGGTTTGTTAACCGCTGAGCCATGAAGAGAACTCCCAGGGTACTCCTTGATGACCGAGGGTACCCCTTCTTGATAACCAGGATACTCCCCAGTCTTGACCCAAGACACACTGCAGCCAGAGTAACTTATGCCTTGAATTTTCTTCATGCCGTTAGGGAATGCTGGCAGAACCTAATTGTAACTGAATTGCCAGGAGCTGCATTCTCAGCTGGTAAAACTAGGGTCTGCTGGAGCCGAGGTCACCCCCTTCTGGTCTGCAGGTGGTACATGCTCTGGTTCTTTTTTCATAGCCGGTGACCTGGCAGAAGGTCATTAGCTGAGAAGCTGACCCTTGATGGTTATGAAACCCTTTTATAATCAGTGTCTCATTTTACCCAAACAACTCTGGGAGTTGGGTGGAAGCCATTCGTCTTATTTTAGCAGGAGACAGGCATAAACAGATTTGCCCAAGGTCACACAGCCAGGATTGCAGGCAGTTTTAGAGCCTTAATTTCTGGCTCCAAGTCCAGTGCTCTTTGACTGTAACTGCACTGCCTTGAACCAAAGTATTACAGACCAGACCAAAAGAAGCCATCTACTGGGGATCGACATGCAGGATTCTGCTTGTTGTCGTTGTCGCCAGAATGGAATGTCCCTTTAGAATACCTAGCATTTGTCTTTAAGATTTTTGCCTGCTGACGTTCCTGCTGTGGTGCAGTGAGTTAAGAATCTGACCACAGCAGTTCAGGTCGCTGTGGAGGTGTGGGTTCTATCCCCAGCCCGGCACAGTGGGTAAACGATCCAGTGTTGCCATAGCTATAGCTCAGGTTCACTCCCTGGCCCAGGACCTTCCGTATGGTGGGTGCAGCCATAAAAAAAAATTTTTCTTCCTGCCTGGACCTGTGCTTCTGGTCCTCAAAGCCACAGAGGTGGCTCCCCCACCTTTTGTACAAGTTGTATTACGTGGCCCACACTAAGCTTCCCTTATTTCCAAACTAGAGATGGTCCCTGCCCTTCTGACCTCATTAGGACCAAAGAAGACACTGAAAGGATAGTTCTTGAAGTTCCCTGGTGGCCTAGTGGTTAAGGATCTGGTGTGGTCACTGCTGTGATGTGGGTTCGATCCTTGGCCTGGGAAGTTCTGCATGCCCTGGGGGTGGCGTGTTCTGAGTAGAAACTCAAAGGCTCCCTGACCGAGGCTCTTGGGAAAGTTGTGGCAGCAGCAGGCTGAGAAGATGGGCAGCGGGATGGCAGGGAGGCCGAGGCGGCTGACACGGTGCCTCTGCAGGTGTGGAAGGCTGTGGGCTGGAGACTCATCGCGCTCTCCCTTGGCCTCTATGGCCTCCTCTACATCTACGAGCGTCTGACCTGGACCACCAAGGCCAAGGAGAGGGCCTTCAAGCGCCAGTTTGTAGAGTACGCCAGCGAGAAGCTGCAGCTCATCATCAGCTACACCGGCTCCAATTGTAGCCACCAAGTCCAGCAGTGAGTGGCCCCGTCAGCCCCAAGGGTGGTTCAGGACGCCCCCCAGCTTCCCTTCTAGCCTGGCCTGGAAGCCGTAGCCCTGAGCGTTGTCTGACTCAGCCTCTAGCTGCGCAGTGCCAGTGTGGAGGCCAGGGATGGGAGAGGAGTCTCTTAGGGACACCTCGTGTCCTGGGCTGGGACCAGTTAGGCCTTTGGTCCTCCAAGGAGAGAAGACATGGGAGGATGAGGGCCATTACTTGTAGCATCTTTTGAGGGTTCCCTTGAAGGGCTTGGGTGTGAGATAGCTTCGATGTTCTGAGCCACAGCCCGTTCTTTGTGGCGCATCCCAGGTCATGTGGGACGGATCACCTGATCTGGGGGGCAAGGGGGAAGGTGCTAGCTGCCTGCCTTTTGCTGCTATGTGCCAGACTGCTAGGCATTTTGCACCTAATTTTTTCTTTTTCTCCCTGAACGCTTTGAGGGAGGTGTCTTTATAGGCATCTCCTTTTTTCAAAATGAGGAAATGGAGATTTGAAGAGGAGTCACATGTGTCCTGCAATTGGCTGACTCAGGGCCGGGCTCTGAGTCCTGGGCTTTTGTGCCCAAGCCGGGGCGTCGTGCCCTGTGCTCCTGGCCCTCCCTCCGGGTGGTGCTGGTGTGTGCGCTGGTTATGATGTCCACCGTCTCAGCAGGGGGTGGGGGGAGAGTCTGCCAGACCGGGCCTAGGACTGGCACAGGGCACAGCTGCCAGCGTGACAGGTGGACTGGCTGCTGCCCTGCCTGCCATCGGATTCACCACCAACAGACCTCGTGGGCAGCCGCTGCATGTCTTGGTTGATCCTGACTCTCTCCGCATGCAGGGAGCTGTCTGGGACCTTTGCTCACCTGTGCCAGCAAGTCGACGTGACCCGGGAGAACCTGGAGCAGGAGATTGCCGCCATGAACAGGAAAATCGAGGTTCTCGATTCACTTCAGAGCAAAGCCAAACTGCTCAGGTGAGGCTGGCCACGGAGGCTGCAGAGGAAGCCCCGTCCTGGGAGGTGACAGCTCATGGGCACGTCCTTAGCTGCAGCCCCTCGGGCACATGACACTTGCTGTCCCCATCTTCACCGTCCCTTCAGGGCCGTATCATCACTTGCATTTTATGAAAAGAAAAACTGAGGCCTACAGAGGTTCGATACCTCATGTGGGACCCCACAGTAGACAGTCAAGCCAGTGGGAGAAGTCGGGTGTGCTGAGGCTCCCGCACCCTCTGACCCACCACACGTTGGCTGTCCTGTATTGTCTCCCAAGTGGCCGGGAACCCTCACTTTGCACCATCTCTCTGTGAGCCCAGGCACGGCAGCCTATCAGCACCAGTGCCCACAGGCAGGCTGGCCAGGTAGCCAGAGACTGGCAGAGCCCAGATGTGCCAGGGCTCTTTGCCCAAAGCCAGAGCGACCACTGGCGGTTTGCTAGAGCAGGAATGGGTCTAAGGAGTCAGGAGTCCTGGCTTCAGGTCCTGCTGCTCATACTCAGGCCCATCCCTGGGCTTTCCTGGGCCTCGTTGTCTTCATCTGTAAAATGCAGTAAGATTTCATGACACAGCCTCCACGCTGAGCCCGAGATAACATCAGTACACGGGGACCCTGTGCTTCCTGCCCCCACCGCTGACGTCAGCACGAGGGGAGCTGCATCAATGGGCCTTCCCCTCCCCGGCCACAAGGATGTGCCCTCCCTCCCCGCCACCCCGGACACACCACTCATGCCCTGTGGCATCTCACGGGGCTGCATTGGGGGGTGTTTGCTGCTCGTCACACACGGGGACAGGGTGCACCTGAAAAGGCTGCGTATCAGCACAGCCACCTGCTGTCAGGCAGGAAAACTGTGTTCCCAGCTGTTCAGGGATGTAGGCCCTGGTCCCAGGGTGAAGCAAACAGATAAGCCTGACCTTTGTTTCCGTCACGACTCAGTCACGTGACCATAGGAAGTTAGTCAATGTCTCTGGGCCCCATTTTTTCCATCTGTGAAGTGGACGTGCTCAGAGGAGTCAGTGAGTCTGTAGGAGTCAGGGGTGCCTGTTGCCGTTACTGTCAGCTGCTATGCTGCAAAGTAACTGTTTCTCTGCAGGAATAAAGCTGGTTGGCTGGACAGCGAACTCAACATGTTCACGCACCAGTACCTGCAGCCAAGCAGATAGTGGGCTGCCCGAGCCGGAGCCTGAGTGGGGCCGGGCGGCGCCGCCAGCCCAGTGGGGCCTCCCTCCAGGGCCCGAGCAGCTCCTGTCCATTCTCCCACCGCCACCGTGAGAACGAAGCCCCCACTGTCTCCCACCGTCCTCGCTAGTTACTGTCCCCCTCCTTTGCCTGCTGCTGCAGGAAGATCTCCCACCTCCTACCCTCAGAGGAGCCTTCTTTTAATGATGACTCTGGATAGCATGGTACTGAGGAGTTGAGTCCCGTCTTTGCTCTGCTTCGTCAGGTTCCCTTGATTGAGGTTTCATCCGATTGCTTGATGAGGTCTTGGGATCGCAGAAGGCCTGGTTGGGCCTTTAAGGGTATCGGCAGACACCCCCGCTCCGGCCAACATGCAGGCCACGGGCTGCTGACTCGTGCACCCCGCTCATCCGCAGAGAGAGGCCACCTTAGGGGGCGCTGCATCTTCTTCCCTGATGGCACTGGGAATGTGAATTCAGGGAGGCAGGGGCCATCCCCCGGGGGCCCGTGGCCTGTGTGTCAGTTTGGTCCTTTGGCTTTCACGCTTCATCCCGTTTGCAGGGCCTTCCAGACCAGGTTCCGGTCCTGGTGGTGGGGTCAGAGGGCCTTGGGTTTCAGGCCCAAGCGGGCCTCGTGCCACAAGGGGCGGGGAGGGCGGGCAGAGGCAGCTGGAGTGCTGCGTAGCACAGCACAGGTGGCCCGTGGAGGGTGCGCGTCGAAGTCCGTGCTGTCAGCGGGCGGCCAGGGCCGTGATGAGGCAGGACCTGCCTCCTTTCACATTGTGTCCCTGGCTCTGGTTTGGGTGCTTAGCCCGTTAGTCTGGTTTCTTATGAGTGACTGATGGTTTGGTCCAGAGCGTTAGAGGATGTAGTGGAAGGAAAGGTGGTGGAAGGAGGGGACCTTGGCGGCAGGCCCGGGGGAGTGGGCCCCACCCAGGACGGCTGGAGAATCTGGAGAATCAGGGCCTTCTGCTTGACCTGAAGGGGCCCTGTGAGGGGCTCATGGTGTCTGAGAGCCCACCCTGCTAGCTTGATGGCATGCCTGGTATGTCCCCTAAGAAACGTCTTCCCACCCATCACCCCACTGCCCTTAGCCCAAGCCGCCCTTGGCCACCAGTCTTCTGGACCAAGTCTCCCGTGTCAGTGATACTGCACTTGGCCAAGAGACATTTCGGGCAACCCAGCACCCATCCTCCCACCCTCCCTGTCCCCAGGGCCTCCAGCTGACAGATGGGGCCTTGCATTGAGTTTGAGAAGTGTTTACTGTCTTTGAATTTGGGGATAGTTACTGGTCACAGTGGGGGCAGGTTCCCGCCTCCAAGGTGTCAGCTGTCTGGAGCCAGCAGCCTTGGGGTGACAGCCCTTGCAGCACAGGTCAGAGAACTTCCTAGAAACCAGCAGCACTTCTGTCTAAGAGCGAGGCAGGGCCTAGGCAGGAGGTGGGACTTGTCCTGCCCGTTTGAATCCAGCCACCCACCAACTTTGGGGAAATGACTTGGCTTGGTGGCCTGTGCTCCCTGGTGGGTGGCCACGCAGGCGGTGTGCTCTCCAGGTGCCCACTTGGCCCTCACACCCTCGGTCTACCCTGGCGTGTGGAACAAAGTCATGGACTTCACCAAGGCCGCCTTGGGGCGGGAGGACGCTCTGAGCTTTTTGCCAGGCCCGGATGGTGGTTGGCTCCCAGCGTGTCTGGAGAAATCACACAGTTCCAATGAATTTTGTGCTTCGGCCGGGGGGGATTATTTAGAATAAATAACAATGAATTTTTCTTGAATGTGGCCCCCAGGTAATGAATGGGATTTTGAGCTTCTTATACAATAAGTAAAATCAAATTTATACCACTTGAGGCCGAGATTCTTTCTGAAAGAAGTGTGGCAAAAGGCACTTTAATTTAATGCTGCTAACTTCGTTCTCTGTTTCATTTGCTGGAGTGCGAGACAGTGAGTGTTTTCTCTGATGTATTTAAGGTGATATATATGCCTGAATTACTCCTGTATCATTGCTGATAATACTGGACACTAAAATAAAGCCTAGTTGGAAAGCGTTTGTGGGATCTCCTCAGTTTACTGTTCTTGCAAACTCTCTGACACGACTGCAGGCTGTATTTTGAAATGGCCTTGGCTTCATTTAGGGGAAGTTCCCCCTGTCATCTGCCTGTGAGCTCCTCCAGACTCTTAGAAGGAAGAGATACTCTCAGAAGAACAAAAGGCGTAACTGATCTTTCAGAGCCAGGAAATCTAGAGTGATTTCTTACCAGATTTCTCCATAACTCTAAACCATTCATTTTTCACTTAACAAGTAATGACTCAGACTGGTCCACCCTGGTTTGCCTTCTGAGAACTTGGCTGTGACCTTTTCTTGCTTTCTTTTCCGAAGGGCCCTCAGCAGTGGCTTGGCCATGACTAGTCAGTTTCGCCAGCCCCGCACACCTGTGCCCTGGGTCTGCACGGCCCGCTGCCGGCACTGCTCACCCATTTCAGAGACCTCTGCCCCGCGGTGGATGGTGGCATCCTCGTCCCTGCAGATGCCCAGGTCACAAACTTGGGGCATGATCCTGGACTCCCCTGTCACACGTGCCACATCCAGTCTATCAGTTTCTGTCTTCAAAATACACCTAGCCCCCGACCGCCCTGTCCACTCCAGCACAGCCCCGGCTCTGGCTCAGGCTGCTGCCCCTACCTCAGCCCCTCTCCCACCCTTGCCCTCTCATGCCTGCTTCCATGCAGCAGCCCGAGTGACCTTGACATAGGCTGGGAATAGAACTCGGCCTATGTTACTTCTTTGCTCAAGATACTGCTCTGGCCCCCTGTCCCACCCAGAATCAAGGCCTTTGAGGCTCTGCTGCCTCGCCTGCCCCTCCCATCTCGATCCCTCTGCTTCAGCCACAAAGGTCCTTGCCCTTCCCCGAAACTGCTGCGCACACTCGTCCCTAAGGCCCTTGCCTGGCCTGACCCTCTGCCTGTTCTTCCAGGGTATGCCACAGCTGACTAACTCTGCCAGGTCTCCTGAGACATTGCCTCGTTGAGGTCCACCCAGCACCACCCCCCCAATTCAAATCCCTCTCTCCCCTCTTCCCTGGCACTTGCAAGTGCCTCACCTAGTCATCCTCTGGGTAATATAGTTTTGTGTCTCCACTTGCTAAAGCGTAAGATTCTATGAACAGAAGCAAAATAGGAGATTTTGTCTGTTTTGTTTGTTGATGCTATGCGCCCAGCATCTAGACCAGTGCCCAGCACAGAATCAGAACTCAGTAAATACTTGCTGCATATTGACAGATCCTGTCCTGATAACACAGTTGCCCATTTATCAACCCCAACCCTGGGGGACGGAACTAACACTACTGGAAACTTCCTTTAGGTAGGCACGACACCAGGGGCTTTCAAATGTGTTGTGTATTCAAAATTAGCATGTTCTGTTTCACTGTAGAAACGGAGGCTCAGAGAGGTTGGGACTAGCTCAAACCTCAGCAGCCAGAGGCTCTAAAGCCTGGGTCGGGGCCCAGGTCCTCATTCCCCAGAGCCCAGTGGGTTTGGAACTGTTTTCACTCTGACCCATTATTAGAAATTCGTCATGATTGAGTTACATGCATATACGTGCAAGAGAAACCAAAAACTTGGCATCAGTCATTACCCGCTTTCTGCTGTATTTTCTCATGAAGAAGCTGCCATTTGCAGTCCACTGAATTGCTCACCAGCCACTTCTGGGTCATGACTGGTAGTTTGCAAAAGGGTGTTCTATGCCCTTGATCTCATGCAGCATCTGGATCTTTATTGCCAGTCCCATCCACATTCTTTCCTGTGGTTTCTCAGGCCATCTCATCTGCCCACTGAGAGTTCTGGAGAATCAAGGGCCTGAGATTTTGGGCCCTTCAGTAACAGTGTCTGCATTTAATCACAGAGTATGTAGCCAGGAATGTGCCTCTCTTCCAAACACTGGGCCTCCTCACAGATGTCAGCAAAATTCACTCTGGCCTCCACAGCAGGGTTTTCTCTGAGTCAGACTCTTAGGCTTGAGATTACAACAGTCAACTTTTATTGAGAGCTTAGCCTGTGTCAGACATGTATATGAGTGACTTCAAATTCCCTCAGAAATCTAGTGATCAATTTTCCCCTTTGCACAAGTGAAGAAGTTTTAAGAAGTTTGTTTATTGCCAAACCCATAACCATGGCAGTCCCCAGGCCAGGGATTGAATTCGAGCCACAGCTGTGGCAATGCCCAATCCTGATCCTTTAACCCATTGCTTGGGTCAGGGGATCAAACCTACCCCTCCAAGGTGACCTGAGCTCCTGCAGTTGGATTCTTTTTTCTTTTTTTTTCTTTTTTGTCTTTTTAGGGCCTCACCTATGGCATATGGAAGTTCCCAAGCTAGGGGTCGAATTGGAGCTGCACCTGCCAGGCTACGCCACAGCCACAGGAACGTGGGATCGGAGCTGCGTCTTTGACCTACACCACAGCTCATGGCAAAGCTGGATCCTTAACCCACTGAGCGGGGCTAGGGAGTGAATCAGCATCCACAGGGATTCTAGTCGGGTTCATTACCCCTGAGCCACAACAGGAACTCCTGCAGTCAGATTCTTAACTCACTGGGCCACAGCAGGAACAACAAATGAAGTTTATTAAATCAGCAGAATATTTGAGTGCCTGCTGTGTGCTGAGCAGGATCTAGGCGTTAGAGGTGCAGCAGTGAATAAGGTAGATAAAAAGCTTTATGAATCTTTATGAAGATTTAAAGGTAGATAAAGACCGTTATGAAGCTTATGTGCTAGCGGGGGAAGGCAAACAGCAGGCAAAACCATTGAGTAAAAGAGTGTGAGAAGAGAAGGGCCAGTGTGGCGGGGAGGGCAGGGAGGGTGTAACGAAAGACTGGCTGCGACAGGCCCTCCCTCCTTGCTGGGAGGATGACATTTGGAGGAAGACCTGAATGAATTTAGTGAGAATGAAGCCCTGTGGCTCTCTGAGGGAGGGAGCTGCATGTGCAAAGGCCCTGAGGTGTGAGCATGCCCTGTATCTTCAAGGAACAAAATGAGACCAGTGTGGTAGGAGTGAGAGAGGCGGGGAAGTGGAGAAGATAAGGTGTAAAAAGGAATCAGGTGGAGTTCCCGTTGTGGCTCAGTGGTTAGTGGACCCGACTAGGATCCATGAGGATGTGGGTTCAACCCTGGCCCCGCTCAGTGGGTTAAGGGTCTGGTGTTGCCATGAGCTGTGGTGTAGGTCGTAGACACAGCCTGGATTCTGTATTGTTACGGTTGTGGCATAGGCTGGTGGCCACAGTTCTGATTCAACCCCTAGTCTGGGAACCTCCATATGCTGCAGGTGCAGCCCTAAAACGACAAAAAATAATAATAATAATAATAAATAAATAAAAATAAAAGGGAAGACTGTGGTCTTGCTGGCCACCACGAGGACCTCGCTTTTACTGCGAGCGAGGTGGATGCCAGGGGAGAGTTCTGAGCTGAAAGGTGACATGAGCTGACGCACCTCACGGGATCCCAGGCTGCTGTGGGGAGAGTGGACACAGAGAGTAAGAAGGGAAGCAGGGAGTGCGGTCTGGAGGCGACTGCAAATCAGGGAGGAGAGGTGGGACCTTGGACCAGTGGTTGTGACAGAGATGGAGGATAAGCGGTCCGTTTGGGAGACCTGTGAAGACGGAGACGATGTCACGTGCTCTCGGACTGGGTGAGTCATGGCTGACTCGAGTTTTGTCCGGGGCACATGGTAGGCCAGGGAAGCTTCGGTGGAGCAGGTTGGGGGGGCGAAGATCAGGCGCTTCCTTTTGGACAGGCTGCCTTGAATGTCCCTCTTCACAGTTGGCCACGTGAACCTGAGGTCCAGGTGAAGCCTGGCCTGGAGATGCACGTGCTGGGGCGTCAGCATGTGGATGGCGCCTTGGCCAGGTTTCCCTGAAGGCAGAGCCAAAGCAGAGGGCTTGCGTACCCTCACTTTAATCGGCAGGACAAATCCAGAGAGACGCAGAGAGGGAGGGGGGCATCGGAAGGAGGGAGAACCAGCAGAAGTGTGCTTGGTGGAGTGGCCGTCACCAAAGGTGACTCTGAGGAGCAATGAAATGGGTCTCAGCATCATTTCTTGGTGGGGATGAAGGGGGCAGAATTTCTCCACCATCTCGCTCTTCTAGTTGGTTGAAGATTTGCCGTGTGGGGTGTTGACTCTGCATTTCTAGGTTGCATAGGAAAACCCTTGGGTACCAGTTGGGCCCATGGAGGTGGTGATGAGCGGGGCAGGGCTCAGGCAGGGGGTATTTGGATCAGATCACTCAGCCCAGGCAGAGCCAAAACAAAAGGCAAGTAAGGCCAAGAAGGTCTGAAGGGGTCACCCCTCCAGTTGCTCAGATCTTCTCTTGCCTCCCCCTCTGCTCCCGAGGGAAGGATCTAAATCCCATCCAACAGAGTCCCCTTCGAGGTGGTACGGCCGGTCGCTCGTCCTCCTGTGCTCTGTGTCCTTGTCCCAGCCAGAGGTGTGGCTGGTCTGGTGAGCTCATCCAGTCCTTCATCCTTGGCTGTCTTGCCCTGGGTGGGCTGTGATTGCCACAGTTGCCCTTACTGTCACCAGTGGGTGTGGAGACATCAAGAGACACCCCAGGAGGCTCTGGACAAACCTCTGCTTCACTTTGTGCCCGCAGTCCTGACTCCACTCGGAGATGGATGGGAAGATATTACCCTCAGCAGCACAGCAACTCTCTTCACCTTCCCCCAACAGGGGGCCCAAAGACCAGATGATGGTCACATCTTCAAGTTCATGGGGATGCTGGGACCCTAGTTCTCGCTCGTGTCCCCTGGCAGAAGCTTCCCATCCCCAGGCCCTGGAACCTCCAACCTGACACAATCAGTGTTTGCAGGGACAGGAAATGCCAATCCCGTCACTGGGAGTACGTGGGAGAGGACCCTGCTCCCACCCTCAGCTTCCTGTCCCCATGTATTCTAGTCAGAGGGGACACAGCAGCAGGGGTCACCTCCCTGGAGAGCAGAGCTGCAGAACATGGACCCTAAGTCCTCAGCAGGACTTCCACTTGGGTGTTGGGGTCCCGGGTAAGATCAGCAGATTCTTTAATTACATGGTCATGGTCCCACCCGCTTTGCCAAGAAAATGGGTCCCCTGGTGCAAGACATGGCCGTACTGTCATACATGAGGCAGTCTGAAGCTCTCAGGAGGCAGTACGGTCAGGAGAGCCCCTACCTAGAGCGGCATCAATGTGTCAACCTGATTGTTCCCACCAGGGTCAGAGGGGGTCTGATGTAATGATCCGCCACCAGGTCAATGGCGGGCTGGTCTCTTGGAGATGCTATACGGAGGGCTCGCTTTGGTCCTGCAGACCAGGCGTTCAGCAGCAAGACACATCTTTGGGAAGGAGCCCAGGCTACTTCACCACCCCTGTCACCTTGGCTGCTCTGTCCCTGGGCCCACTGCACTCACACTGGGGTGGCTGAGCAGAGATCAACTGATTTTTACCACCTGCAGCATCCGTTCCGGCTGGCGGAGACCGTCTCTCTGCAGCAGACATTCTCTGATGGATTTGAAACTTGAGACACAAAGATGTAATCTTCAGTGTCCCCACCCGCTGATGTCATCAGTCCGTCTTCCACTTTTCTCCAGTTCTCCTTGGCTCATCTTCCAACCTTGCTCTTCTGAGATCTGACCTCCAGCCCCTTGCCACTGATCAGCAGATGTGTATCACCTGCTCCTCAGGCTGTTCATCCCTCCTCACGAAGGAAGGATCAAGTGCACAGCTCATGGCTCTGAGCCCCTAGGAGGATTAACTTTCATCCTTGCCCTCCAAGGCCACTCCTGAGGGGGCGTTGTGGCGCAAGAGTGGCAGCAGTCCATTTCTGCAGTGACAACACTTGATCCTTAACCTGCTGCACCACAAGGGAACTCTAAAGCCACATTTCTGTTTGTTTACTTGCTTCATACCTTTTAAACACGTTTTTTGAGACAGAATCAATATACAATAACTGCCCATGTTTAAAGTGAACAATTTGATAAGTTTTGGCCAATGTACGCACCTCTGAAACCATCACCTCAATCAATAGTGAATAAGGAGTTTTCGTGTGGTTCAGTGGGTTAAGGATTTGGCATTGTCAATGCAGTGGCTTGGGCTGCTGCTGTGGCACAGGATTGATCCCTGGCCCGGGAATTTCCACATGCCCCAGGGGTGGCCAAGAGAACAAAAAAGTAACCAAAGCCATCATCCCCCCAGTGTCCTCATGCCCTCTCATCATCCCTCCCTCCCACCTGTCTCCAAGCAACCCCTGATCTTTCTCTCACTATAGTTTACGTCTTCTCAGGTTTTACATAGATGGACGGTACCGTTTGTCCTCTTTCCTTTCCACGCAGCATCACTGTTTTGCGATGCATCCATAGTGTGTGTGTACCTGTAGTTTATTCATTTTTATTATTGAAGAGTATGCTTTGCACAGATATGTCACAATTTGTTTATCCATTCACCACTTGATGGACAACTGGATTTACAGTATATCTGCTATGAACATTCATACATAAGCCTTCATATGGGCAATATTCTTTCCCTGAGATAAATGCCTTAAAGTAGAATAAGTGGGTCATATACATTTAACTTAAAAAATTTATCGAGTTATAATTTACATACCATAAAATTCGCTCTTTTTAAGGGTACAAGTCAATCATTTTAGCAAATTTGTGAAGCTGTGCAGCCCTCCTCCCCACAGTCCCGTGTTGGGATGTCTTCATTACCCCAGAACGGTCCCTCAGTCCATTGGCAGTAATTCTCTGTTCCCAGCTCATACTCAGGGAATCCCTAATCTACTTTACGTCTCTAAAGATTTGCCTTGGAGTTCCTGTCGTGGCTCAGTGGTTAATGAATCCGACTAGGAACCATGAATGAGGTGGCGGGTTCGATCCCTGACCTCGCTCAGTGGGTTAAGGATCTGGCAATGCCATGAGCTGTGGTGTAGGTTGCAGATGCGGCTTGGGTCCCACGTTGCTGTGGCTGTGGTGTAGGCCGGTAGCTACAGCTCCGATTGGACCCCTAGCCTGGGAACCTCCACATGCTGTGGGAGCGGCCCTAGAAAAGGCAAAAAGACAAAAAAAAAAAAAAAAAAAAAAAAAAAGGTTTGTCTTTTCTGGACATTTCACGTAACAAGAATCATTTAATATGTTTTTTTAGTATGTATGGCTTCTTTCACTTAGTGTAATGTTTGAGGCTCATCCACGTGGTAGCCTGGGTCAGTATTCCAGTCCTTTTTCTTGCCAAGTAGTTTCCACTGTCTGGATAGCTTTTTTAGTTTGTCCATTTATGAGTTGATGGACATTTGGGTTATTTCTCCTTTTTTGTGGCTATTAGGAATAATGCTGCCAGGAACATTCTTGTACAAGTCATTGTGTGGACACATTTTCATTTCTCTTGTGTAGATAGCTAGCAATGTAATTGCTGGGTCATATGGTCAATTTAAATTTATTTGTCTTTTTTTTTTTGGTCTTTTTGCCTTTTCTAGGGCCGCTTCCCGCGGCATATGGAGGTTCCCAGGCTAGGGCCACAGCAACACAGGATCCGAACCGCGTCTGCGGCCGACACCACAGCTCAGGGCAACGCCGGATCCTTAACCCACTGAGCGAGGTCAGGGATCGAACCTGAAACCTCATGGTTCCTAGTCGGATTCGTTAACCACTGAGCCACGACGGGAAGTCCCAATAATGCCCACCTTAAAGCACATTTATGAGGCTGGCATGCACTGGGATATGGACAATACCTGGTGAAAAGTAGGCATTCCCTATAAACTTGCCCATATTTCACAGACTGAGTCTTAAGTTATCCGTGTTCATATCTTACCCACTGTCTCCACTCGCCATGCTCCAGGCAAGGACCTGCCTCCCAGTGTTTAGTGCAGTGCCCCTTGGCACAAAATAGGCACAAACATTCGAAAGAAAGTATGGAAATCATGCGTCTCTAGCCGCCGCCTACCTTCCCGCTCGGAGTTGCATCGTTTGGCTCTGGAACGCAGATAGATCCAGACTCTGAAACTGCCGCCACTGAACACCAACTAGCCCGCGGCCTAGTCCTGACCAATGGGAGCTCGCCTCCCCAGGGGCCCGCCCCATTCTGACCTTCGATCGCTTGTACCCGACCTAGGAAGTCGACCAATTAGCTGTTGAGCTCCGTTGTTATCCCCGCCCCAATGTTGAAACTGCTGCTTCTGAAGGCGAAGTTACATTCGCGGGAGCGTCCCGCCTTCCCGCATCTGACCAATCAGGGAGGCCAGATAGGGCCCCGCCCCGGCCGGTGACGCGTGGGGTGGGCGGGGCACAGCTCCCGGCCGCGCTGGCTGCTACTGGCTGGGCGTTGCCCGCGTTTCCTGGCGGTGAGTGCCGGGGCGGCAGGGTCAGGGATGCGGAGGAACGGCTCAGTTGGTTGCCCTCCGTTCGTCCTCATGGAGGGGCCGGGGCCCGCGATGGGAAAGAAGAGGGAGGCTGTCTCCCTCTTCCCAGTGTCCCGCTCCTGAGTTCTCCGGCACCACCTCTGGTACTCTTGCTGCCCGGTTTTCCTTTTGAATGTGGCCTTCCGGTTGCGGTGGCACAGCTTTAGCTCTCCAGAACGCGGCCGGAGCTGGAGGAGGGCAGATAGGCTGTTCTCTTTAACCCCGTGCGAAAACGGAGACCCTTGAGTATAGGTCTAGCCCAGAAACACTTGGTCAGATAAGGGCGGGGGCCGGGACTCCTGGTCCTGGGAATCAGGCTGTTTGCTCCCCTTGTCTGCACTCCGGCGGAGTGGTCTCCTCGAATCTCCACTGCCCCCCACTTAACTGCACGGGTATAGGTGGGGGCGGGTCCAGTGTAGTCTGGCTTCTCTGCTCCGGGCAGGGCAGGTTTCTGAGAGTAGGGGATCTGACTGAATCCAGTGTTAGAAAGGAATAACGTGTACTGGGGGGAGACTGGGTTTCTGGTTGGAGGAGTCTGGGCTTGAGGCTCAGAGGGAAGAGGAAGCCCCTTCCCCTAGCTTGCAGAAATCTTTTCCGGATTAGGGTGTATCCCTGAGCCTGGATGGGGTGAGGGGGGAGGCAGCTTCCACACTCCTGGGGAAAGAAAGGCTGGAACCAGATTTGGATTCAAAATCTGACTTTGGCACTTACTAGCTGTGTGACTTGGGCCAAATTGCTTAACTCCTCTGAACTTTGGTTTCTTCATTTGTAAAAATAAAAGGAGGGAGTTCCCGTCGTGGCTCAGTGGAAATGAATCTGACTAGCATCCATGAGGACTTAGGTTCAATCTCTGGCCTTGCTCAGTGGGTTAAGGATCCCACGTTTCTGTGAGCTGTGGTGTAGGTTGAAGACATGGCTTGGATCCTGTATTGCTGTGGTTGTGGTGTAGGCCGGCAGCTACAGCTCTGATTCGACTCCTAGCCTGGGAACCTCCATATGCCACAGGTACGGCCCTAAAAATGCAAAAAAAAAAAAAAAAAAAAAAAGGAAGAAGAAAGCAGGGTAGGAGAGAGGAAAGAGTCCCTTCTGAAGTCTGATTTGTGTTAAATCCAAAAGTTATAATGCTTGGAGTTCCTTCTTTGGTGCAACGGGATCTGAGGCGTCTCTGCACCACCAGGACACAGGTTTGATCCTCCACTCGGCACAGGGGTTAAAGGATCCAGTGTTGCCCCAGCTTCATTGTAGGTCGCAACTGTGTCTTAGATCTGATCCTTGGCTGGGTAGCTTCCATAGGCTGGGAAGTGGCTAAAAAAGAAAAAAAAAGAAAAAGCTTTAATGCTTTATTTACATTTGTGGGCTTGCCCTAATTGTCTTAGATAACTAGTTATGGGAGTTCCCTGGTGGCCTGGTAGTTAAAGGATCTGGTATTATCACAGCTGTGGCTCAGATCACTGCTGTGGCGCAGGTTCCATCCCTGGCATGGGAACTTCCCCATGCCTTGGGCACAGCCACAAACAAACAAACAAACAAACATGTGTAGTTAAGGTCGTTAAAAGGGGATTGTTCTCTTTTGACATGTTAGGAAACATCCTGGCCAGTGTAATCATAACAGCCATTTATTGAGTGCTTTCTGTGTCCCAAGCACTGTACTAAGATTTAATATGCATTACCTCTTTTCATCCTTACAACAACTTTATGATGTTAGATGCTGCTACTTTCCGTTTGGCAGTTAAGGAAACCAAAGCCCAGAGAGGTTAAATAACTTGTCTGAGGTGGCACAATTAGGGAGTATCAGAGGAGGGATTTGAACCCAGGCCTCTGGCTCCTCCGGGTAGCCTCCTTAGCACTATACCATGCTGTCTGTCTTGGCTTCAGGTGAGAGAACCCAGCCGTGAGGACGCTTTGTGACCTGGGAGCCTGTGACACCTGCCGTGGGAAGCCAGCCGATAACGCCCAGGATGGTGGAGACCAGGGACCTGGTGCAGCTGCGGCAGCTCAACCTGGAGCTCCTGAGGCAGCTGCGGGCCGGGCAGGATGCCGTGCGACAGGCTGTGGCCAAGGCAGCCTCAGAGGTGAGCACCTTGGCCAAGTCCCTGGGCAAGGGAGAATCCAGCCCTTTGGGGTCTTACAGGGTGTCCATTTTACTGATGAGAAAAACTGAGGCCTGGTGTGGGACGGGACTGGCCTGGGACCCTGCAGAGGCTGGAGCAAGGATGACGACCAGGCCTTTGTGCCTGGTGCAGGCCATCTGGCTGTGTACCTGGGCGACCTGGCCTCTCTATTCCAGTCAAGCCGGGACCCCTGCAGCAGCAGCGACTCAGAGATACCATCCTCCCAGGAGACGTCAGTAGCCTTCAGGGTGGCCTGCCCACAGGATGCCAACCAGAGTGACCCCTGTGATAGATCCTGGCTTGGTGGGGCCAGTTCCAGGGTGATCTCTCTCCCACCTGCCAAGCGCCAACACCAGGAGTCCCTGGGCCCACAGAGATCCTACTCAGCTCCCTTGCTGGCCACCTCAGACTCCAGTGACCCAGAGCTTTCAGCAGAGCTGGATGACCGAAGAACTCGGGAGGCACAGGCTCAGGGGTCCATCCTGGCTCGACAAAGCAAGGTAACTTGGGAGAGTGGGGTGTCGTCCATCGATGGACACTGCCCTGAAAAACTGAGGCCTGGGGTGGGATGGGACTGGCCTGGGACACTGCAGAGGCTGGAGCAAGGAGGAGGACCAGGCCTCTGTGCTCTCATGGGCAGCCTCCCTTCCAGGGTGAGAGGCTCCCAGGAGACACTATGAGTCTCACCCAGCTCAGCCTGAGTGCTTGATAAGTTGTGGCCATTCGTTTCTCAGACAGCACTTGGGAACAGGATGACCAGCCCCATTATGTAGATGGGAAAACTGAGGCTTAGAGGACAGACTTGTTCAAAGTCACACATAGAAGGCAGCGGAGCAGGGGGCAAATTCTTGTCTTCCAGCACCTAAGCCCTGGGGCCCATGTCAGGGTGTAAGTTAAGCGTCAGCCCCTTTTCTGCCCGCATGATGAGGTCTCTTGGGGCTGGGCCCGCTGGCCTGGCCCTTGCTCCTCTTCGCCCCTCTCCTCACAGGAATCGTCCATGTCTGAGACCCCCTTCAACAAGGAGTCTCCGGTGCCAGAGAGGAGCTGGCGCCTCAGACCGTACCTGGGCTATGATTGGATTGCAGGTATGGCCCCACGCCCGCACCTCACCTGGGAGATGGGGATGGAGGCCCCAGCTTGCTTGCGTACCTGCTGAGCCCCCACCAGGCGCTGTTGCTGTTCCCCCGGCTGTTCCACCCTCCTTGCTGATCACCTTGAGTACCGTGTCTCCTCTCTCAGCCCTTGGCACAGTAACAGGCACAGAAGGTGCTCACCGAGCGTTTGTTGAATGAATGACTGAGTCAGAGCTGCCATATTTTTTTTGGCCTTTATTGTGTGCCAGGCGCCTGTGAAATGCTGTATGTGTGTCATCGCTTTACATTTTACCGCCCATCCCCCCACCCCCCCAGCAGCCTCAGCGGCCTCCTGGCTGGTCTCCCTCTGGCTTCTTTCACCCCATTACCATCCATTTTTGACACAGCAGCCAGGACGAATCTTTTTCTTTTTTCATTTTTTTCTTTTTTTTGTCTTTTTTGCCTTTTCTTGAGCCGCTCCCGCAGCATATGGAGGTTCCCAGGCTAGGGGTCTAATCAGAGCTGTAGCCACCAGCCTACGCCAGAGCCACAGCAATGCGGGATCTGATCTGAAACCCACACCACAGCTTACGGCAATGCCGGATCCTTAACCCACTGAGCAAGGCCAGGGATCAAATCCACAACCTCATGGTTCCTAGTCGGATTCGTTAACCACTGCACCACGACGGGAACTCCTCTCTCTTTTTTTTCACTTGCACCACAGCATGTAGAAATTCCCATGCCAGGGATCAAACCTGTGCCATAGCTGCATCCAGAGCCGCAGCTGTGACAGTGCTGGATCCTTAACCCACTGGGCCACGAGGGAACTCCCAGAATGAATTTTTAAACATGGGAATCAGATCACGTCACTTAGTAAATTCCAGAATCCTTGTCTAGACTTTTTTTTAAAATTTTTTTGTCTTTGTCTTTTTGAGGGCCGCACCCGCGGCATATGAACGTTCCCAGGCTAGGGGTCCAGTTGGAGCTGTATGCTGACTCTTTGCTCCAGCCTCTCTGGCCTCTTTGCTCGTCCTTGAAGCAGCCTTGTTCACAGTCACCTCAGGACCTTTGCACTTGCCGTTCCCCCTGTCTGGCACTACTCCCCCCGTTCTCCCTGGCTGTTCCCTTTTCTTCATGAGCAGTCAGCTCAAATGATAGGCGTGCCCTGAACACCATGTCAGCATGGCTGCCTCTGTATCACTGCCTCTTGCATCAGCCATCAGGAAGTCCTCCTGTTTGCTTGGTTCCTGTCTGACTCCTCCAGTAGATCATAAGCTCCGATGGAACAGGGGCCTGGCTGTCTTTTCATTGCTGTGTTCCCGGAGCCTGAGCCTAGAACGGTGCCTGGCACGTAGTAGGCCCTCAACCCAACACTGGTTGAGTGAGTGCGTGAGTGGGCGGGCCCAGGAGGGTGGTGCTGTTGCATCCTCTGTTTCACAATGGAAGGAAATGATGCAAAGCCGGGCACAGAGAGGTCGAGTTGCTGCTCCAAGACGGGTTCCCTGTGGGGCTCCCGGACCCTGCGGTGGTCTCATTCCAAGGACTTCCCCGGGCGTCAGCTCACTGCCCTGCCTCCCATCCCCGGGAGAGTGGAGGTGCCTACCCCTGCCGTCCCGTGTCCTGTGACTGCATGCTCCCCTCCCCCCTTTCTGAGCTCCCAGCCTGGCCTGTCCCTGCCTTTGCCCACTCGCTCACATCCCTCTTGGCTCCCGGAGGGTTTACTCCCTGTAAATCTCTCCTCTGTCCCTCCAGCGTCTTTCTGTCCCATCAGCGTCGAAACACATCAGTGGGAACTGAGTCCGCTGCATGCCTGTCGTGGGCCGGGCGCGGTTCCTTTCCTCTGCTTCGCTCCCATTAAGGCCTTGACTCTCCCCAATAACCTGATCCCGTAGATGCTGTCATGGTCCCCAGTGACAGATGGCAAGGCTGGGGTGCCGGGAGACTGAGGAACTTGGCCAAGCCTCACGCCTGCTCTGGTGACAGCTGCAGCCTGACTTCCCTCCTGATAAAGCCTCGCGCCCTTTCTTCTCCCTCTGCTTCTCTGTCCATGTCCTCTGTTTTGCCTTTACATCGCGATTCCTCAAAAGGGGCCTCTAGACTCCCTGTCTCCAGTTTCTCTCCCCGACTTTTTCTTAGGTCGGGCTTCAGCTGCCCCTGCCCTGTACCGCCCGCGTGTCGCTGTCCTCAGCCAGGTCATCAGTGACCCCTGCATCGCCGGCTCCCAGCTCAGGTCTCAGGCCTGGCCCTGAGCAGTGGGCACACAAAGCTCCCTCCTGGAGCTCTCGCTTCCCTTGGCTTCCAGGCCCAGGCACTCCCCCGGCTCTTCGCCCCCGAAACCCAGCTGCCCTGCCTAGGCTCCTCCGATGGATCCGCTTCCTCGTTCCGACCTCCAGGCTCCCGGGGGCCTCCACAGTGCCCAGGCTTTGCACGCTCTCTTCTCCGCCACTTTTGTCTCTAGCCTATGCCGCTCCTCTGAATTCCAGCTCTCCTCCTCTGCAGAGCTCAGTAGGTGTCTTCAACTGGTGTCACAACCGAAGTCGCCATCCTTATTTCTGCCCACCTGTCCCTCCTGCAGTCTTTCCTAGCCCTGTAAATGACAATTGCATTTATGGAGCTAATGGCCATCATATTTTTTTTGCCTTTTTTTTTTTTTAAGGGCCGTGCCGTTGCCTGTGGAGGTTCCCAGGCTAGGGGTCAAATCGGAGCTGTAGCCACCGGCCTACACCACAGCCACAGCAATGCGGGATCCAGGCCACATCTGCAACCTACACCACAGCTCACAGCAACGCCAGATCCTTAACCCACTGAGCAAGGCCAGAGATTGAACCCGCGTCCTCATGAATGCTAGTCAGATCCGTTTCTGCTGCGCCACAACAGGAACTCCTAATGGCCATAATCTTGACATCAGCCCTGGTGTTTCCTCTCCTTTAGACACATCGTACATCCTGGTAGCCCTGCCTTCAACATATTTGTAGAATGTGGCTCCTTGTCTCCACCACGATGCCTACAGTAGCCTCCTAACTGGTGCCTCTGCCTCCCCTCACCTTGCAGCAGCCAGAAGGGGAATCCTTAAAAGGACATGGCTGATCTGATTGTGACATTCCTTGTCCCCAACCCCTTCCCCGGCTTCCCAGCGTCCTCTCCTCCACCCTCACCCCCCCTTCCCCATCTCACCTCCTGGGTGTCCCTCAAGTGTGTATACTGAGCGAGCACACGCCTACCCCAGGGCCTTTGCACTTGCTCTTCCATCGCCTGGGATGTCCCCATGCCTCCCTCCCTTCATCAGGTCTCTGCTCAGGTGTCACCTCTGCAGAGAGGCTTCCCCTGGTGCCCCTGCCCTGCCAAGCTCAGTTTCTCCACTCTCTTTTACTTCCAGCAGGTGTCACCTTTCAGTATTTTCACAGGTTTCTTTGGTGACTAGTTCATCTGTCGCCATGTATTAGAATGTAAGCTTCACGAGGGCAGGGGTTTTATCCAGGTAGCTGCTCTTTCCCCAGCACATAAAACAGTGTCTGGCCCATAGTAGAGGGTCTGGGAAGAATTTTTTTTCCTTTTTCGGCCACACCCATGGCACATGGACGTTCCCAGGTCAGGGATCGAATCTGAGCCTCAGCTGTGACCTGTGCTGCAGCTATGGCAACACTGGATCCTTAACCTACTGTGCTGGGCCCAGGAATGAACCCGCACCATCACAGAGGCAATGCTGGATCCTTAACCTGCCGTTCCACAGCGGGAACTCCTAAAAATAGTTTTTGCAGAGATGGTTGGACATGCATGAGGGTAGGCAGACACGGAGGCAAAATCAACAGCCAGATGAATGGAAGGTCCTCTCTAGGTCTGTACGAGGCACAGTGGGGGCACAGCAGGTGGCCTGGGATGATGGCACCGAGCATCCCCTGTGTCTTGGCCACACAGCAGCTGTTCTGTGCGTTATCTCCCCCAGGGTCCCTGGACAACAGCTCTCCTGTCACCAGCAAGTCCGAGGCCTTCTTCTCCAAGCTGCAGGAGTTCCGGGAAGCCAACAAGGAGGAGTGTATTTGCAGTGACCCCGAGTGAGCAGGGGTGGGTGAGGGGTGGGCAGGGCGGCTTTGGGGATGTGTCTCCCGGGCCTGCTCACCCTCTCGGCCTCACAGACCCCAGTTCCCAGACCTGCGGGGGAGCGGCACTGTGGAGAGGGACCACGAATGTGAGTGTCAACCCTTGGTGGCCGCCCCTTGGCCCAGCCAAGGCCAGGGGAGGCAGCAGAGGTGTGGGGGACTCGGGGAGGGAGGCCCTGGGTGGGGGAGGGGTGAGTCGAGGCCTGGCCTCCTGGGGAGTGGGGCCACCCTGTGTCACCTGCCTCACCCCTCATGCTCCTCCCAGCTGCCTCGTTTTTCCAGTGTGTCCCCCATCCGCCGCTCCTTTCTGTACTTGGATCGTCTGTGGGGGTGGGGGTGCCAGCTCAGTCACGTGAGCACCTGACCCCTTTGCACGTGCAGCATGCAGCAGACCCGTGTGTGCATGTGTGTGAGGCGTGTTCATGCGATACACGTGCATGCGTGTCCTGTGTGTGTGATTACAAGTGTAGCTATGTGCCCGTTGGTCCATGAACGTGACTCTGAAGCTATGCTTTGTGTTTGCACAGGTGATGTTTGCATGTGAAGGTGCCAGTGTGTGCACACATGCACGTGTGTGTCATGCCTGAGTAGAGGCAGTGCTGTGTTTTGGCATGTGAGCACGTGTGTGTGCTCTGTGTGCACGTGGGCGGACCAGACCTGGGTGGTCGGGGTCCTGGCTGAGGGGGGCTTCTGTGTCTCATGGGTCTCGCAGGTGTCTACTGTTACCGGGTCACCCGGCGCCTGTTTCTCGCACCTTCAGATCCCGGCACCCCGTGCCGCCTGTGCAGGATGCCACGGGACCAGCGGGGACCTGGGACCCTGGCAGAGCCAGTGCAGGTCAGGTGAGTGGCTGGAGCAGGCAGGACACTGGGGGAGCTGTAGGTGCCACTGAGGAGGAGAGCAGAGCCTGGGGCCCGCGGTCTTGAGGGAGGGAGAGTTGGGACTGGGGCTGCAGCCCCATGGCACCTGGAGGCACCTGCAGCAGTGTCCCTACTGTCCCTGTGCCCAGGGTGAGCATCCCGCTGTCCATCCTGGACCCCCCGCATCGGTACCGTATCCACCGGCGGAAGAGCTTCGACGCCTCCGACACGCTGGCCCTGCCCCGGGTGAGGATGGGCATGGGGCTGCCCCCCGACTGGCCCAGGACCCCTGGGTGGGTCCAGAGGCCCAGAGGGGGCCAGGGAGTGTCACACAGCAAGGCTGGGCTCAAGGACCCAAGTCTCCGGAGTTCAGGCTGGGCCACTTGAGTCACTGGCACTGTGCTTTTCCCTGAGGGAGGCCTGGTTCCCCACCCACCCCCGGCTTCTAGGAGGGCACAGAGGGGGCCCCATCTCTCGTACCCTTGTGTGTTGCGTGCCGTGTGCACAGTCCTTAGGAGGACTGTCTCATGGAGCCACAGCAGCCGAGTGTCGGTTCTGCTGTTCACCCACTTTACAGATGAGGAGGCTGAGGCGGAGGGGAGGTGTCTTATCCAAGGTCAGCCAGGAGGAAGCGCTGGTATTTGAACCCAGGTCCTTAGGCTTCCGAGGTGCCTCCCATAGAGACGCCCTTTGTCTCTCCTGGGTAGGATAGGGGTCAGCGGGGACCCCACTCAGTCCCAACTGAGGCTGGGGGTGCTGGGGTTGGGGAGAAGAGAAGGGCTGCCGAAGAGTCAGTTTGCCCGTCTCTGAGGGGGGTACAGCATGCTGTCCTCAGGCAAAAGGATGAGGCGGCAGGTGAGGGACTCAGTCCCTGTTGGGGGCCGGGGGCGGGGCCTGGCACACAGGACATGCTCCATGGGAGTGGGGGGGCCCAGGCCCTGGGTCAGCAGGATGAGGAAAGGGAGGCCTGGGTAACAGTGGGTGGACATAGGCCCCTGCTCTGGGGGCAGCCTCAGTCTGTGGGGGACACTGTAGCTGTCTAAGGGGCCCCTTTACCTCCATGGGGGTACAGTCCTGTCCTAAAGGATGCTGCCATTCCAGGAGGGGGTGCCCAGTCCGCTGGCAGCCCCGCCCCAGGCAGGTGCCTTAACCCCGTGTTATCCACAGCACTGCCTGCTGGGCTGGGACATTCTCCCTCCGAAGTCTGAGAAGAGCTCAGCCCCCAAGAGCCTGGACCTCTGGTCCTGTGTCTCCAAGGCCCAGCACCGGAAGCTGTCGGCTGCTGCCACGTCACACCTGGTACAGCCCAGGGTGCCCTGGGAGGGACAGGTGCCTGGGGCCAGCCGGGGCCTGCAGGGTCCCTGGAGGGCAGGACTGGGGTGGGAGTGCCAGGTTTGGAAGCCACTCTCTGTGGGATCCCGCCCCACCCTGGCCCCGACCCCTGTCACCTCCCTGGGCTCCACTGCTCCCCACTGGCTATACCCCCCTATCCTGGAGGGTGACCCCAAGTCTGAGATCCAGAAGCGGGTGAGACTAGAGATGGGGTGATCTGTCCTCATGGGGGCCCCCACTGACACCTCTCCCTTCACTGTCTAGGCTGGGCCAACACGGGTCCCACCTCCCATCCCAATCTGGTCAGAACCCTCAGTGCCCCCTCCCTGTGCCCCCCGGCCGAAGCCCTGAGGACTGGCCCTTTGGAGGAGGACAGCGGCCTGGCCATCGTCTCAGCCTCTGCCCTCTGGCAGGGGTGCCCCCAAGAGGGGAGTCCTGGCCAGCCTCAGCTGGAGGTGGGCTCAGGTCCCACCTTCCTAGGCTGGGCAGGTGAATGGATCCAGGCTTGGTCCTTCCTGTGGACAGAGAAGTGGACCCCAGGGTCGGGGTGGGGGATGCTGTGACACATTTGTAAATAAAGTTCAGAGCTCCCTGCAGCACCAGGTTCCCACATGTGCCGGGTCTGTCTTGCTGATGCCCTCAGTGCTGCGAGATGCCTTGGCCTTGGACCGCCCGCCCCTCACCTGGGGAGGGGTGCTCTGACGACCTGCACTGGGTGGGGTGGATCCAGTACCCCAAGTGTGGCTCTTTGTGTACCTTCCAGCTCTGGATAGATGGCCTCCCCACCAGACAAGTGCCTTGCCTGCCCACTTTCATTTCTCACAAGCATCCTATCTTAATAAATCTATTGCTTACTTTTATAAAAAAAAAAAAAGCCATCTCAGGAAGGGACTTAGGATCTGTGGTTGAGGGACCCCTGGGGTCGAGGAGGAGCTCTGACGGTGGAGGGTGAATGAGCCCCTCCCGTTCCTTGCACCTGACGCCGGGGTCCAGGGATGAAAGGGCTCTCTTCAAGTCCCTAGGCAAGGTGGCTCTGTCCCTCCTTCTCTAGCCCAGCCCTAGAAGCCACGGGTGATCCAGAGCCCTGGCAATGACACATGGGGAAGCAAAGGCCAGGAGGGGGGGAGTTGGAGGCAGGATTGGCCAAGAGCCCAAATCTGACCTTCTGAATGAGTTCTCTGCACATGTTGAACAATATGAAATTCCTGATTTTGGGGGGAATGTTTTTAGGATAACAATGGAATAGATGGGGAACGTGCCCAGGGAAAGCACATGCTTTTTCTGAGATCTCTAGCTTAGAGGGGTGGAGGAGCTAGGGCTGTGGGCTCCTGTGGCTCCCACTTGGAGCTTGTCAAGCCGAGAAAACCTTTCTCTCCTCCTTGTTCATAGCACATGTATTAGGATAAACACGGTTATACTGCACTAACAAACTGATGCCCAGGTCTCAGTGGTTTGACGTAAAGCCTTATCTCTTGCCCACTAGCTCATACTGCCCATCTCTCTTGGGTCATATGGGGTCTCTGTTCTGATGTCTTTTGGGGACCCAGGCTAGTGAAGGCTCCACCATGGGGATATTCTAAAATAGACCCCTTTCTGTATCTGACCATAATAAAGCATGTAAATAAGCCTAGAAGGCCAGCCACAACAAGCAATTTAAAATTACTGTTATTTTGAGGGAGTTCCTGTCATGGCACAGCAGAAATGAATCCGACTAGGAACCATGACGTTGTGGGTTCGATCCCTGGCCTCGCTCAGTGGATTAAGGATCTAGTGTTGCCGTGAGCCATGGTGTAGGTCGCAGACACGGCTTGGATCCCACATGGCTGTGGCTGTGGCTGTGGCCGGCAGCTGTAACTCCAATTGGACCCCTAGCCTAGGAACCTCCACATGCCGTGGGTGCGGCCCTAAAAAGCAAAAAAAAAAAAAAAAATCACTATTTTAAGAAAATCAGTTTTATAGTGCTGGTTTTAAATCTTTAAAAGTTTGTTTTTTATTTTAACCATTGACTTTTATAGATTGTTTTTCAGAAGTTTAAAATTTTGTACATGTGTACATGTACACCTGTTAGTTTGGGTTCATTTCTACAGTATTTTTTTTTTTTTTTTTTTTTTTTTTTTTTTGGTCTTTCTAGGGCCGCAGCCATGGCATATGGAGGATCCCAGGCTAGGAGTTGAATCAGAGCTATAGCAGCTGGCCTACGCCACAGCCAAAATGCAGGATCCGAGCCAGGTCTGTGACCTACACCACAACTCACGGCAACGCCGGATCCTTAAACCCACTGGGCGAGGCCAGGGTTCGAACCCACGTCCTCATGGATGCTAGTCGGATTTGTTTCTGCTGAGCCACTATGGGAACTCCTCTACAGTACTTTGTAAGAATCAGAAGTTTGCAGAGTTCCTTTTGTCACTCAGCGGAAATGAATCTGACTAGCATCTGGCCTTGCTCAGTGGGTTTAAGAATCTGGCATTGTCTGAGCTGTGGTGTAGGTCACAGACACATCTCGGATCTGGCATTGTTGTGGCTGTGGTACAGGCTGGCAGCTACAGCTCTGATTTGACCCCATGTGCTGCGGGTGTGGCCCTAAAAAGACAAAAAAAAAAAAAAAAAAGTTTTTTTGAGCACCTGATTAAAAAAAAAAAAACGTTGCTTTAGCCCAGAAATGACGTACAGGTCACTTCTGTTCCTGGTCCATTGGCTGAAACTGGTTACATGGGCTGTGCCTGACAGCAGCAAGTCAGGACCTGGAGGGGGATACTGGGTGAGTGTTACTGTCGTCAGTCACCTCCTAGGCCCTGTGCAGCGGGGGCCCTTTGCAAAAATAACAGGTACTGAGAACTCTTCCCTAAAAGTCTTCCTTTGCTGCATCTGGGGCTCCAACCTCCAGTGCCTCTAGTAGGCAGGCAGGCGAGGTAGGCAGGCTCAGGGCCACCTGGCGAACATACATCCCCTCCCAAGGCTTTCAAGTTCAAATGCCTCTATGATCCAAACGATATGTGTCTGGGCAGATTCAGCAGCAGGTTGTGCTTGGCCACTTGATTCTAATGTCTGAAGCAGCAAAGTCGCTTCCATGCACGTTTTTTTTTTTTTTTTTTTTTTTTTTTTTGGTAGGGCCACACCTGAGGCATATCCAGGTTCCCAGGCTAGGGTCTAACTGGAGCTGTAGCTGCTGGTCTACACCACAGCCACAGCAACACCAGATCCAAGCCACATCTACAGCCTACACTGAAGCTTGCAGCAATGCTGGATCCTTAACCCACTAAGTGAAGCCAGTGATCGAACCCGCATCCTCATGGATACTAGTTGGGTTCTTAACCTGCTGAGCCACAATGGGAACTCCCCACATGTAATGTTTTCTATCAGTTTTTTATTTTTGGCTGTGGCAGCTTGATGTGGAATCTCAGTTCCCAGACCAGGGCTGCAGCAGTGAAAGTGCCAGGTCCTAACCACTAGAGCACCAGGGAACTCCCTTATTTAATTTTTATTTTTTTGGCCACACCTGAGACATGTGGAAGTTCCCTGAGCCAGGAATCAAACTTGTGCCGTAGCAGTGACCTGAGCCACACTGGATCCTGCCAGGCCACTAGGGAACTCCTCCCTTATCAATTTCTAAAAATGTATGTTTAGCTGTTTGAGAAGATACACCTGGAGTTCCCGTTGTGCAGCGGAAACGAATCCAACTAGGAACCATGAGGTTGTGGGTTCGATCCCTGGCCTCGCTCAGTGGTTTAAGGATCCAGCATTGCCGTGAGCTGTGGTGTAGGTTGAAGACCCAGCTCAGATCTGGCGTTGCTTTGGCTGTGGTGTAGGCCACTAGCTACAGCTCCGATTAGACCTCTAGCCTGGGAACCTCCATATGCCACAGGTGTGGCCCTAAAAAGACAAAAGAAAAAAAAATACACAAGAAAATTTACCACCGTTGACACGTGCAGTTTAGGGGCACTAAGTCCATTTGCATTGCTGTGCAACCATCACCACCAACCATCCCCAGCATTTTCTTCAAAAACTGGAACTTCATACCAGTTAAATGTCAACGCTCTATTTTCCTCTCCCTGATTTTGGCAACCACCATTCATTCCACTTTCCACCTCTATGCATTTGACTACTCCAGGAACCTCCTCTAAGTGGAGTCATACAGTATTTTTTTTTTTTTTTTTTTGTCCTTTTGCCATTTCTTGGGCTGTTCCCACAGCACATGGAGGTTCCCAGGCTAGGGGTTGAATCGGAGCTATAGCCGCCAGCCTACACCAGAGCCACAGCAACGCAGGATCCGAGCCGTGTCTGCAACCTACACCACAGCTCACGGCAACGCCGGAGCCTTAACCCACTGAGCAAGGGCAGGGACCGAACCCACAACCTCATGGTTCCTAGTCGGATTCATTAACCACTGCGCCACGACGGGAACTCCAGTATTTTTTGCTTCTTATTTGACTTCTTTCATTTAGCATGGTGTCCTCAAGGTTTATGTTGTAATGTGTCAAAATCGCCTTCCCTTTTTTTTGCTTTTTCTTTTTAGGGCTGCGGCTGTGGCACATGGAGGTTCCCAGGCGAGGGGCTGAATCAGAGCTACAGCTGCCGGCCTCCACCACAGCCACAGCAACGCAGGATCCAAGCCACATCTGCAACCTACACCACAGCTCATGGCAACATTGGATCCTTAACCCTCTGAGTGAGGTCAAGGATCAAACCCGCGTCCTCATAGATCTAGTCGGATTTGTTTCCACTGCACCACAACAGGCACTCCCTGTATCTCCTTCCTTTTTAAGGCTGGAAAGTATGTCATTATATGGATCTGCCCCATCTTGTTTATCCATTCATCCGCTGATGGTGTCTTGAGTTGCTTCTGCCTTTTGTGATTGTGAACAATGCTTCGATGAACATGGGTGTTCAAATGTTTGTTTGAACCCCTGCTTTCAGCTCCTTTGGGTATATACCTAGACGAGGGATTGCTGGATCATATGGTCATTCTGTGTTTAATTTTTTGAGGAACCCACTGCCATTTTCCACAGGAGCAGCACCATTTTCCCTTCGCACCAGCAATGCAGGATTCCACTTCCGCCGCATCCTCACCCACACACTTTCTGCTTTTTCAGTAATAGCCATCCAAGAAAAGAAAAGAAAAGGAGCTCCTTGGTGGCTCAGTGGGTTAAGGATCTGGCGTTGTCATTGCTGTGGTTTGGGTCGCTACTGCGGCGTGGGTTTGAGTCTTGGCCTGGGAACATTTACATGATGCAGGCTCACATTCCGCCCCCCTGCCTCCCTTCCCCCCCACTGTCAAAAAAACATCCTAATGGTTGTGACATGGTTTCTCACTGCAGTTTTGCTTTGCTTTTCCCTAATGCTTAGTGCTGCTGAGTGTCTTTCCAAGTGCTTATTGGCCCTGGGTATATCTTCTTTGGAGAAATGTCTGTTTGGGTCCTTTGCTCCTTTTTTGAGTCAGGTTGTTTGGTTTTTTTGTTGTTCCACATGTGATTTTAAGTCAGAGCCTGTGGGAGTTGGTGGTTTTGTTGGAAATTCTTCAGCCAGAGGGAAAAGAGAATCTGGAAGCCTTCTGCCAAAAAGTTGACAGCTGAGGTCACCTTCTAAGTTCAGCTGACCCAGAAGAGCAACAGCTGGACAAGGTAGAAAAGGTTCTTCCTCATGCAAGTCTAGACTGCCGTGCCGGGTCCATTAACTCGTCAGGGCAAGTGGTTCTTCTGGAACCACAATTCTTTTTGAAAATTTAGGTTTCTGGCTCTGTCTTGCCCGTGCTGCCCCTCCAGAGCTACTCTGTACGAATAGGCTTTTTGGGGAATAGGCTTTTTCTTTTTCTTTCTGTTTTCTTTTTATAGCCATATCTGCGGCATATGGAGGTTCCCAGGCTAGGGGTAGAATCAGAGCTACAGCCGCTGGCCTACACCACAGTCACAACCATGTGGGATCCTAGCCACATCTGTGACCTACACAGTAGCTTGCAGCAACCCTGGATCCTTAACCCACTGAGCGAGGCCAGGGATGGAACCTGCGTCCTCAAGGGTGCTGTCAGGTTCTTAACTCCTCTGAGCCACAATGGGAACTCTAGGAATAGGCTTTTCCAAACTTAAGGGACTCCAAGGGTGTAGGTCGCAGGCAGAGAGGCCCCTGCACAGAGCTTCACGTCTTCAGCCCTGCCTCACTCAACCTGCTCCCCCACTGTTCCAGGACTGTCACTGTGCCCTCCCAGGCACTGCAAGCCACACCTAATTCTTCTGGACCTCCCCTCCCCATGTGAGGCTGCGCACGTGATCTTTCTTGTCCCCCACTTCCCACCTTCCAGCTCCTTATCTCAGCTGGAGTGTCTCCTCTTTCAAGGGGGCCTCCCTGAACCCCTGGGCCCCTCGGATTCACCCCATCCCACTGTACACTGCGCGTGCCCTGTTCTGCTCCATCTCAGCCTCCACATGCTGTCACTAACCATCAGGCTCATGGCTGAAGAGTTTCTCTCTCCTGCCAGAATTTAAGCTCCACGTGAGCAGGGGTGGTGTTTTTTTCCTTAACTGATACTTTTTTATTGTTTTCTCAAACGTAGTGACTCAACTGTAGTTCAGGATTTGGCTTTTTCCTCCAGGCTGCTTTCCATCTGCATAATGCTTTAATTTCTCTGTGGACACCGTACATGCTCAATAATAGTGTTTGTGTTTGTTTGTTTGTCTGCTCCAAGTATGTAGCATAAATTCCAAAGGAAAAAAGCAAGATCACCCACATCTTCCAAAATTGATGTGTCAGTCATTTGGGAAGAAAAACAGAGGGTCTTGGAAGTTCCCTGCTGGCCTAGTGGTTAAAAGATCTGGCATTGTCACTGCAGCGACTCAGGCCACTGCTGTGGTGCAGGTGTGATCTCTGGCCTGGAAACTTCCACATGCCACAGATGTGGGAAAACAAAACCAAACCAAACAGAGGGTCTGGGAGTTCCAGACCGCGGATCAGTGGAAACGAATCTGACTAGCATCCATGAGGATGCAGGTTTCATCCCTGGCCTCGTTCAGTGGGTTAAGGATCCAGCGTTGCTGTGGCTCTGGCGTAGGCCGGCAGCTACAGCCCAGATTGGGCCCCCAGCCTGGGAACCTCCACATGTCATGGATGTGGCCACCCCAAAAAACAAAACAAAAACCAAAAAAAAAACCAGAGGGTCTGACTCTGTCATCTGTGTCACATCAGAGACGCAGACCCACACAGGTCATTCACTTATTCTCATTCATTCATTCACCACATATGCATCGAACTCTTAATGTGCCAGACCAGGCACTGTGCCAGGCTCTGCGGGCACAGTGGTGCACCAGACACCAGCCATGGAGCCCTGCTGCCTGTGCTGGAGCTAGAATGAACCCACATATATAAATGCAGCAGGAATGGCCGGGAAGAAGGTGGGAGCAGGGGCAGACCTCTGCTTCCCTCTCCCTCCTCTCACTTCCCCCACCCCTCACAGGCCAGGCTCCAACCCTGCTGAAGCTTGTTTCTGGCTCTTAAGCCTGTTGGCTCCCCTTGGTCCCCAGGCATTCACCCACGCTATTCCCTTTGCCCAAAGCTCTCTTCACCCCCCGAACTCCTCCTTGGCCTCAGCTCCCATGACCGCTCCTCAGAGGCCTTCCCTGACCCCACAGAACTGGCTGAGGCAGCGGAGGCAGAGGCCCGCCTCTGTGCCCCCAGCGGATCCTGTTCTGCTCAGCTGTAAATTTCCTCAGGGGCGGGAGCCAGGCCGGCCTTGACCTCAGCTCCGTCCTAGCACAGCACGTGGCATAGGATGGCTGTGCCATGACTGGGTGCTGAGAGAATGAGCCCCCAGGTCTTGGGAAGATAGAGGCCACACAGCTGGGGGATCTGAAATGAGTGTCACCCAGGGGTGCGACCCCAGGGGCGCGCTGTAGCTGCCAGAGCTGTTCTTGGTTTTCAGAACACCATGCTGTCCTGGGTCTGGCTCAGTGCCAGCGCCCTCTGGGCTCTCCGGTCGCCTAGGATGGGAGGTGGGGGCCAGCTGTGACATCTGCCTCGGCCACCGCAGCTGTGGGTCCCAGTCCCTCAGTGAGCAGATGCGGGGGTGGGGGCCGGTGTGGAGACAAAGGAGCCCCAGCTGGCTTCCAAGGGACCCTTCTAACTTCCCAAAGAACAGAAGTATCTGACTGCCACCTGCCCTCTAGGAGGTGGTTCTCCCTGGGGTGGGGGGGTGGGGGACCATTTCCCTCCTGCTTCTCCTCCACTCTGAGGTGGACCTGTATGGCCCCCAAAACACAAAGCACAGAGGCTTCCAGAGTTACTTCCCCAGATGCCTCTTGAGCATGTAGCACCCTGATGTTCTGAGGATTTACATTTTGTTGCAACAGAAGTGCCTACTCAGCGCGTCCCGGAACCTGCCAGCTCATCTGGTTGGGGGGGGGGGGACCGTTGTTTTTTTGTTGTTTTTTCTTAGGGCTGCATATGGAAGTTCCCAGGGGTTGAATCAGAGCTACAGCTGAGGCCACAGCCACAGCAATGGCAGATCCAGGCTGCCTCTGTGACCCTACACTGCAGCTCACGGCAACACTGGGTCCTTAACCCACTGAGCAGGGCCAGGGATGGAATCTGCATCCTCATGGATCCTAGGTGGGTTTGTTTCTGCTGAGCCACAATGCAGGGGGCCGGGGGCAGAGGGTGGGACCGAATTGAAAGCCTGATGTGGCGGAAGGGCACAGAGCGTGACTTCAAAGAGATTGAGGTTCAGACCCCTCCCTCCCCAATTTGGCTTCTTCTTGGCTGTGACCTTGGGCATGTCGTCTCATCTGTCTGGCGCAGTGTCATTGTCTGTAGAGGGTGAAAGTACCAGGGAGAAGGAAGGCGATCAGACAGGCAGAGACCTGCTCTTGGGCCGGCCTGAGAAGAGGCTGGCCCCATAAGACATCACAATTGTCATCAGCCCTTCCTGTCCCCCCATCCCATCCTGTCACAGGACCCATGTCATCCTGATGGGCCCCATGGAATTACGTCTGTTGAGCGCACACCTTCCCTGGGGAGATAAGAGAGAACCAGAAGAAATCAAGTATCAGGGAAATTGATATGGAGACTGACTCTCCCCACCGCTCCTTCCGGCCGAGCAGCAGCGCGGTGACAGTGCCAGCAGTCTAGCACGTTAGGGCTTAGGGATTTGCCCACAGGAAGGTGGGGGGTTTAAGTCAGCCAGCAGGGCTGAGGTGACCAGAGCCCTGCCTACCACCTGTGCCTCTGGGCCGTGCAAGTGGCCGCCTGGGGCTGTGCAGGAAGTCGGCAGGGGAAGCCCAAGCCCCATGGGACCACGCTGTGCCTGGTGGGGGGTGGCATGAGGTTGGGCCCTGGTGATGACTAGGTGCCTGATGATGGTTTAGGTGGCCTTTGGGGATATCCCCCTGTCGTGGCACCCGGCTGAGCCCTGATAACAGGGTTTTTCTCCCTCAGGCTCTCATTGCAGCCAGAGGCCCAGAGGCTTCTCCCTCCCTCCCTCCCCAGGAGCCCCCAGCCCAGCCCCTGAAACTCAACCAAGACTCCCCTCCCCAGACCCCGACGTTTGGCAGGGCCCCCGAAGGATGCAGGCGCACTGGGCCCCAGCTCCCAGGGTGAAGAGACCATTCTCAGGGACCAGGCCTCGGGAGCTTTGGCACCTCAGCCCTTTGAGAATTTTCCAGGCCTCAGGTTCAGGTGGTTTCTCCAGTAAGTGACGGACGCAGGGCTCTGTCCCAGTGTCCCCGCTAGGGTGGGCCCCCAGAGGCCTGCAGCTCTGGGAGACTTGGTTGTGGGGGTGAGAATTCTGCTGGGCTGCAGTGGGAGGGTCGGAGGCCTGGAAACCACTAAGGCCCTTCCAAGAATCCTGGGGTTCAAAGTCTGGGCATGGGGAGTGGGAACGTGGCCACTGTGGGCATGGGGGTTACACAAGCCTCCCTCTGTCTCCTCCTCTGGGGCTCTTGCCCAGATTTGGCCTTGGCCTCCCTGCCTGGCTGCAGGCATTCGCCGAACCCCAGCCCCCGGAAGCCTGCCCTCACCGGGCCGCCTCGTTGGCCTGCATCTTCCTGTGTCTCTGGATCTTCATTGGATCTTCTCACCTTACTGGGCTGGGGGACTTCTGCAGGGTAGGGGTTCCCTGCCTGTAAGCCAAGGAGAGAGGCCTGACAAGGACCCAGCCTGGCCCACACCTGGATCTTGAATTTGCAGCCCCCAGGACAGCGAGACTGTGTTTCTGTGGTTGAAGCACCTGTATTTGTTGGGCGTTGTCATGGCAGCCCAAGCCGACCAAGACCCTGCAGGCCAGGAAATTCCTGGTTGCGCTTGGTGGGGGTGGAGGGGACTGGGGAAACCAGTAGAGCCTCCACCTGGACCCTGCTGCCCTGGCCTGGACCACATTTTTTCTGCCTGGAAATATGAATCTTCTTCTCAGATGGACCAGCCTCTCTTAGTCCATGTGTAGAGTTGGCAAGATCTCGGGCAGATGGTGGGGGTGGGGGGTGTTGGGCAGCAGACAAGCCTGGGGACAAGGTGCCCGCCCCACCACACCTGCCTCTGCCCCGGTCACCCCCACACTGGGACTCAGCCTGGCCGCTCTTTGTGCCCGCAGCCAGGCTCATTCCCACTCCTGACACATCTCGGGATGTTATAACCTTGGGATTCACCTGTTCTCAGAACTTATTAAATCCAGGAGCTCGTTGCTATGGCAATGAATAACGGGAAAGATTTATGCTGTGCTTATTATGGGCCCGGTGCTGTTTTGAGAGCTCTGCCTCTCTTAACTCTTTAAGTGCCCCAAACCACCCTCTGAGGCAAGGTTATTATCCCTATTTATAGGTGGAGAGGTTGAGGCACAGAGAGGTTAAGTGACTTACCCAAGGTCACACAGCTAGCACATGACCACGTTGGGATTTGAACTCAGACCCCTATGAACTCCAGAGTCTGAGTGTCGAAACGGCACCCCAGGCCCCACAAGGACAACCATCCTGGCATGTCTTGCCTCCTGGGGCTGGCTTTGTGTTGGACTCCTGGGGCAGCTCAGCAGAGAGCAGTTGCAAAGCTCGGCCCTTGAGTGTGGTCCCCATGCTGGGGAACCCTCACATGTGACCTTCCTGCCCCGAGCTTCACCTTCCTCCCCTGGCGACAGGGGCATCTCTGCTCTGGGGCCGCTGTGCAGCTGGGCAGAGCCTGAATGCTTGGCTGATGGCACACTCTCACACACGTGCAGATGCACAAGCCGCCCCCGCACACACACACCCTGTGCCTGCACACCCTACACAGCCATGCACACGCACGTCATTTTTTCTTCTCTTTTTTTTGTTTTTTGCTTTTTAGGGCGACACATCCAGCATATGGAGGTTCCCAGGCTAGGGGTCTAATCGGAGCTGTAGCCGCTGGCCAACACCACAGCCACAGCAATGCAGAATCTGGGATCCGAGCTGCGTCTGTGACCCACACCACAGCTCACGGCAACGCCGGATCCTTAGCCCACTGAGCGAGACCAGGGATCAAACCCGCAACCTCATGGTTCCTAGTCGGATTTGCTTCCGCTGCGCCACAATGGGAACTCTGTGATCCTTTTCTTTGATCATGTGATACTCCTTTTTTTGAGGGGCCTCCATACTGCTTTCCATAGTGGCTGCATCAGTTCACACCCCCACCAATAAGCACACAACCGGTCCTTACTCCAGCCACACTCCCCCCCAACACTTGTTACCTCCTGTCTTTTTTTTTTTTTTTTCCTTCTTTTTCTTTTTAGGTCCACACCCGCGGCATACGGAAGTTCCCAGGCTAGGGGTTGAATCGGAGCTGCAGCTGCCGGCCTGTGCCACAGCCACAGCAACGTGGGATCCTTAACCCATGGAACAAGGCCAAGGATCAAGCCCACATCCTATCGGATATAGTTGGGTTCTTAATCCACGGAGCCACAACAGGAACTCCTTGTCTTTTTTTTTTGAATTAAAACCTTCAAAGCAATGCTTATGTAACTTTTAAAGGTTACTCTCCAGTAACAGTTTTTACAAAATATTGGCTCCATTCCCTGTGTTGTACAAGACGTCTCTGGAGCCTGACACCCAATAGTGTGTAGCCACCACTGCCCCCCCATCCGGCCCCTCCCCAGTGGTAACCACTAGTTCATTCTATCTGTGCAAACACATAATCTCCAGGGCACACGCCCTCTTACGCTTGTGGGCACACAGCCTCACTCACACACCCTCGCATGCACCCTTCCACACGCACACGCGTGCACACACACACACACACACACATGCACACATACACGTGCTATAAGGGGGCCCCGTCCTTGTCACCATGGCCCTAACCCTTAGTCATTTAATAACCTGCTTGGCCGCGTTTCTTTCATGGAAGCCGACATTTGGCTTTTCTTTTGCAGAGATCTTTTCACTCAGTTTCTCTCAGTCTCACTTTTCATTCTGACTAGGAAGGAGTTTTTTTTCATCTCTCTCGTGGTTTTGACGGCCCTGCGCCCGCAGCTCACACCCCACACCTCCCAGCCACGCTTGGCCTGTCCGATGGGTCCACTCTGGGGCCAGGTCCGGGATGGCCCTGTCCCCCCACTGCCGCTGCTGCCGCTGCCCAGCCTTTGGGGAAACGGAGGGGAGGGAGGGAGGCTGGGGGAGGAGAAGTGGTGTCACGGGGGCCCGGGGTTCAGGCAGACCCCCGAGAGCTGGGGCTGCCCTCCCACCGCCTCAGCTGGGGGTTCTTTGAGCCCTTCCAGAAGTGCTCGGGCAGAGAGGGTTCCGAGGTCATCCTGATGTGATGTGGCTGGGGTTGCCCGCTGATCACAGAGCTCTCCGCAGGAGGCTGACACCTGCTGGCCCAGGGGTGCCACCCCTCCCCCAGCCATCCTGCTTGGGGTCCCCAGGCTGGCCTCCCACCCCCTTCCTGCAGACTGTGAGTCTCCTTTTTCTGTTTTCTTTCTTTCGTTTTCTTTTTTGGCCACCCCCACGGCCTATGGAGTTCCCCAGACCAGGGATCAGATCTGAGCTGCAGTCGTGACCGACACCGCTGCTGCAGCATCCAGATCCTTCCATCCACTGTGCCGGGCCAGGGATCGTCCTGGTGCTGCAGAGACGCCGCAGATCCCATGGTGCCACAGCGGGAACTCCCACGTTCAAGTCTCCTTTGCTATTGCTGGCAGAGGATCTCTGGGCAAGGCGCTCGTGCCCTCGCGACCTCAGATCTGTCAAGTACCAGAAGTCTTAGAACAGTCCCTGGGAGAAAGCGGCCTCCTCCTGCTCTGGGATTTTCAGACCCCAAGTCCCACGGCTCCCTCTCCCTTTGGCGTTATTTAGAGTTGGGGGGAGGGGCACAGAGAAGTATGTTATTCACTCAAATTGCAGGAAACTGTGCTATTATAATGCCTAGCTCGTGGAATATAGGGGAGAATAAATGGGCTCGTGTAATTTAGCACAGTTGTGTTCCCCCCAAATCCATATGTTGAAGCTCTGATTCCTAATGTGACTGTACTTGGAGACAGGCGTTTAAAGACGTAAATTAAGGTTATGGGATTTCCCGTCATGGCTCAGCGGTAATGAACCCCACTAGAATCCATGGTTCAATCCCTGGCTTCACTCAGTGGGTTAAGGATCTGGCATTGCCATGAGCTGTGGTGTGGGTCGCAGACCTGGCTCAGATCCTGCGTTGCTGTGGCTGTGGTGTAGGCCGGCAGCTGTCACTCCGACTCTACCTCTAGCCTGGGAACCTCCATGTGCCAGGGGCATGGCCCCAAAAAGAAGAAAAAAAAGAGGTAAATTAAGGTTAAAGGAGACCATCAGTGCAGGGCCCATAACCAGTAGGACTGGGTACTTGAAAGAAGAGGAAAGGATCCCAGGGCTGTGTACCCGCAGAGAAAAGGCCATGCAAGGACCCGGCGAGACGGGGGCCACTAGCAAGCCGGAGGCAGAGGCCTCAGGAACAACCAAAGCTGCTGACACTCTGGTCTGGAACTTCCAGCTTCTAGAACTGTGAGAAACAAATTCCTGCTAAGTCACCCAGTCTGCGGCGTTTTGTTGCCACAGTCAGAGCAAACTTATCCAAGGGCCAGTGTCATAAGGTCTGGCACGTGCCTAGTAACTGCTCAGTAAGTGGTCGCCTATAGTATCGCGAGGAAATAATTCTCCCCGGTGTGTCTACATGTCTCGCATCAGCTTTTGACCTGGACAATCTTTTCAAGGACGTCTGCACAGAGATTGTGTCTTCCAGCGGAGGTCCTGAGATGCCAGGGGCAAGGTGCTCCAGTGTTGAGGTCCAGGGGACTTGGGGGTGGCGTGGCTGCCGGGAAAATGGCGGCCTCCATCTGTTCATGTGGTTGAGGCCCCACTAGGTGGCCACATACTTAGAAGAGATCCTTGTCTTTGTAGGAGTTGGGCAATGAATATTTGAGAGCTTCCTGTGTGCCCAGCTCTGTGCTAAGATTTATCATCTCCTTTAATCTTTGCACAACCCTGTGAAGTGGGTGAAACAGAGGCCCCGGGAGGTTAACCAACTTGTTCCAAGTTGCTCAGCTGTGGTGGGATTTGAACCCAGCTTTGTCTGACTTTTCCAAACGTTTAAAAACAAACACAGACCTGAGTACCTTCAATTGCATTTTATGAGGATGGGGCTTTTCTTTTTCTTTTTTAAAAAAAGAAGCATTGAGGGTCTGAAAAAGACTTTCTGGATGCTGTTCACTTTAATTTTTGTTTTCGTTTTAGGGCTGCACCTGCATCATATGGAAGTTGCTGGATCCAATCGGAACTGCAGCTGCTGGCCTATGCCGCAGCCACAGCTACACCGGGTCTGAGCTGCCTCTGCTACCTACACAGCCGCTTGCAGCAATGCCAGATCCTTAACTCACTGAGTGAGAGGCCAGGGATTGGACCCGCAGCCTCATGGATACTAGTTGGATTTTTAATCTGCCAGCGTGGGAACTCCTGTTTGCTTTAATCTAAGTCATGTGGAGGGTGATGGGGACCCAGCTCCTGCAAGAAAGGCTGCCTTGCCATCTGGGCTTTTGCAGGAGTGAGCTCCCAGCACAGGGGGCCCTGGGGGCTGAGCCCTGCCTGACCTGGTCATTCTGAAATTAGGGGCCCCTGTGGGGAAGGATGCAGGCTGGGGAGAGCTGCATAGCAGGCTCAGAATTGAGGCTTGAGATGACTCATTTGCGGCTATTTCTTAACCCATTTCCATTTCTCAGTCTGATTGGGCTGCTCGAGGGCCAAGCCTCCTTGCTTCTGGGTGCTGAGTAAGCAGCCCAGCGGGTCCTGCCCACCTCTGGCCTCATCTGGAGCCTGCTCTCTTCGCCCTCAGCCACACACGGGCCCCTTGAGGCTGCTGGAAGTTCCCCCCAGCTGCCCTCGTCGAGGTCTTCCCAGCAGCCCTGCTCTCTGCCGGTTCTCGTCCTTCCTCCCCAGCCTGTGTGCTCTTCCTTCAGATCGCAGCTTAAATCCACCTCCTCTGGGAAGCCCTGTCGCAATCTAGTTAAGCGGCCCCTTCCATGTGCTTCTGCAGCACCTGCCCTCCCTCCCAGCAGTCCGTTGGAGGTGATGAGTTAATTAGCCCACCCTCCCACCTCGGCTGAAGGCAACGCCGTCCTTCTGGTTTTCCAGGCCAGATCCCTTGAATGGTCCTCAGTGCCTGGCAGCTAGTCCAGTCCATTCCACCTTCCGAGTTCACCCAGAATCTGGCCCCTGCCCTTCTTCCCTGCAGCTCCCTTCTGGTCCGAGCCTCTATCACCTTCTCTCCTGAATGCTGAGGTCAGCCTCCTACCTGGCCTTCCTGCTTTCAGGCCTCTCCCCACCACCCGTCCTATGTCCAACACGGCAGCCGGAGGGACTGCGGGAAAACCCTAAGTCGGGTCGTGCTGCCTCTCTGCTCAAAGCGGACTTGTCCCCGCCCGAGGAAGGGCAAAAGCCAAAGTCCTTACAGTGACCACAGGCCCTGAACAACCTTGCATTGCTCCTCGGACCTCACCCCTGCCAGCCTCCCCAGCTGACTCACGCCTACCTCAGTGCCTTTGCACCGGCTTCTCCGTGTTCCCCCGCTTCTGCCTGGCTCCCCACCTCCCTCTTGCTTCATGTTTTTGCTCAAAAAATTACTTTCTCTGGGAGGCCCTTCCTGATCACTGTATTTAAATGTGTACTCTTCCACCCCAGCAGACTTGCTTTTTCCGTCCTTTTCTCTTATTTTTCTTTACAGCACATCTCCCTTTCAAAAATCCCATGTGCTTTACTCATTTATTTTATGTATTGACTGTCTTCCCCTCACCAGAATGGAAACTCTTCAAAGGCAGAGTGTTTTGACTGTGCTCAATGCTGTATCCCCAGCCCCTAGCTCAGGAGCCTGCTGCCCACACCCCTGTAGGGTTTGTTGAATGAATAAAGGAACAAAGGCAGGACAGTTCCTACCACTTACCCCTCAAACAAGCAGAAATATGTTTCTTTCGTCCCAACATTCTTTTTTTTTTTTTCTTTTTCATCCTAACATTCTTGTTCCTGCAGGTGTGTTAGACCCACAACACTGGTTGGTCCCCTGGGAGGTGGGCCTGGCAGAATTCCAGGTCTTGCTGGGCACCCAGCTCTCCTTGACATGCCCCCCAGGCCTAGATGGCCAAGCTCTGGCCGCTGGAGTACAGCACGGAGGGCACCTTAGGGGCTGGGAACATAGAGATGGCCACCAGGACCCATGGTGCTGGCAAGTCCTTCACTTGGCTCAGACTAGTGGCTGCTGCAGAGCTGGAAAGCCGTGATGGCTCAGAAAGGCCCCTGATCGGCTGAGCAGCATCCCTCCCAGCTGAGGCAGTGGCCACTCTAACTGCTACCAATCACGAGGGTGGAACGCCATCGAATGTCTGGAGTTTAGGTCTCACTGATGCCGGAAAGTTACTGGAATCTGAGTTCTTGTTTACTCAGTTGAAGAATGAACCATGCAAACACTCAGGCAGCAGGCAAACAATGCCTTTATTACAGGAAAGCACATAGCTCCCAGGGCTGCTGGGAGTGGGGCGAAGAGCCCCTGCTCTCTATTGTCCTGCAGGGGTTTTTATCCCTTAAAGATGGGCGGGTACCAAGGTGGAGTCCAGAAAGATGTGATTTTCTCCCATTGACCTTGCTCAATTACCTCTATCAGTTCTTGCCCAATAGGGGTTTTAGGGGTGGAAATGTCCCCTAAGTTTTATGGTTTCTTTGTCTTTCTCTTCCCTTGGACTGAGTCACCCTTCCTCATTCCTTTTCTACCAGTTGAGAAGTGGGTTAGAGATTGAGGTCCATGTCGGGGAAGGCACATTTCCTATGGTAAACAAGGCCGGTCGGGAATTACTCTCTGGAGCCCTTCAACCACTAATGTTAATCAATGGCCATATCAAAGAATGCATCAAAGCCCATGCTCCTACACTGACTACCTGAGTTCATGTTCTGCCTCATCACGGAACACAGGACAGCCGGCTCCCTTTGGGTTATGGAGGCCAATTTGAAATGTAGGGCCAGCCCCCTGATGCACAGACCCCCAGGGAAGTGGGCACGGGGCAGACAGGCGATGTACCTGATGCTTATCCTCCCTGCAGGGTTTTCTTCCCCAGTAGCTCTTTGGACATCAGGACCATTGTTAGGTGGTGGCTGGATCAGTTGTCCTGGGTGTTTGGGATAGATGTGTGTGTGGTGCAGGTGTGCCTGCAGCCTTCAAACTGCCCGACTGCTCCCCAGTCCCTGATGTTCCATCCACCTCTGCCCACCTCCCTTGCCAGGGTCCGAAACTGTGGGGTCAAGCCTTTGGCCCCCCGTGGCAGACCTGGAGAAGGCAGATGACCCAAAGCCTCAAAGAAACACATTAAAGTAGTGGTAGCAAAGGTGAGGGGCCAGAAGCCTGGGTCTGGGGGCTGTCTCTGTACTAACTACTGCATGACTCTGGCCTCAGGGTCAGTGTAAATCTGGTGGGGGAGGGGTTGCCAGTGGGGGAGGGGCTCTGGGCCATCATCTTCTTCTTCTTTTTTTTTTTTGGTCTTTTGTCTTTTTAGAGCTGCACCTGAGGCATATGGAGGTTCCCAGGCTAGGGGTCGAATCGGAGCTGTAGCCACCGGCCTACACTACAGCCACAGCAACATGGGATCCGAGCCACATCTGAGACCTACACCACAGCTCACGGCAACGCTGGATCCTTAAGCCACTGAGCAAGGCCAGGGATCGAACCCACAACCTCATGGTTCCTAGTCGGATTCGTTAACCACTGAGCCAGGATGGGAAGTCCTGGCCACCTTCTTATGCAAACCAGAAACTAGTTCATGATGAGTAGCTGGGGGTTGAGGAGGACAACTGTTGGGTTTTCACAACCCAGACTGTGGGACTTCAAGGCCTCTCTGAGATAAAACTCAAAAAGCCTCTGGGATATCAGGGATAGGAATTACTAGACCCTTGTCGCCCCACTCATCTCATTGTAATTGTTACAGAGTTCTTTTTTTTTTTTTTTTTTCCTTTTATGGCCACTCCTGCAGCATATGGAAGTTCCCGGGCTAGAGGTCGAATGGGAGCTGGAGCTTCCAGCCTACGCCATAGCCACAGCAATGTGGGATCCAAGCCTGCATACTGTGGGTTGCCAAGAGGCTGGATCCTTAAACTACTGAGGGAGGTCAGGGGTCGAACCCACATCCTCACAGAGACTAAGTCAGGTTCTTAACCTGCTGAGCCACAGTGGGAATTCCTGTAATCATTACAAAGTTCTTGAGCTCCCCTCCCTGTCTTGAGCAACCTAGCCTACTCCTTCCTACCCCCACTGGGTAAGGTATGTGGCCTACCCCCCACCCTGCCCCTATAGGGGCAATATATGCCCCTAACAAATCAGCAAGTGTATCATAAGACCTCTCTTTTCGCAATCAATTAGCAGGCCAGCAGATGTATCATAAGACATCCCCTCTCTCTCCTTTGTTTCTGGTCTATAAAAACAGACATGACCACATGCTTGGAATCAGCTCTCCCTGATCAGCAGAAAGTGAGCCCACTGTGTTAGCAGAGTTTCTTGCCTCAATAAACTCATCTTTTTCTTCACCCTGCTCTGAGTCTGGATATTCTTTTCCAAC
Source organism: Sus scrofa (assembly GCF_054392235.1). Taxonomy (NCBI): domain Eukaryota; kingdom Metazoa; phylum Chordata; class Mammalia; order Artiodactyla; family Suidae; genus Sus; species Sus scrofa. The sequence goes on from NC_139388.1 coordinate 76,638,881, forward strand.
CCGCACACAGACCACAACACAGACCATGTCCAGGTCTCCAGGAGGAACCCATGGGTACTGGACCTAAGCGAGAACTGAGTTTCCCCAGATGGCCAGGATTTCATGGCTGGTGAGCCCCAGGTGCTCCCAGGCCTTTAAGCCTCATGGCGTCTAGAGAGTGGCGTGGTGGAACTGATGAGGAAAACCCCAGAAGGATTTCCTGAATGAACTGGGCACTCCCATGGGCAGCTCATGCCTGGAACAGGGTCCCTCCTGGCCAGGAGTGTGGCCCACTGCCCACCTGTGGTGACCGCATGGAGGATGGCGGAGGAGGGCAGTGGCACTGTTCTGGGTTTCACTTTCAGAGTAGAAAGCATGTGTGTCTTTACTCCACTCCACGCCTCTGGAGGGAGCCTTGGGAGGTAGGACTTGTGTCCACCATCATCCCAGGGCCTCCAGCCTTGGTCATTCCGTCACCGGGAAATATGCATTAAGCCAAGCCTCCTTCACATCAGAGAGTCCCTAAGCTCACAAGCTCCCGTCCTACGGGGAAAGTCAGGCTACTGGCAAATACCCAGTTTCAGATGGTGGTGTGATATGTCCCTTGAAGGGGATAAACAGGGTGAGGTGACGCAGGGTGGCAATATCAGCTTGGATGGTCAGGGAAGTCTTTTACGAAGGTTTCATCTAAGCCAAGACCTGAAGGCTGAAAAGGGCAGGATTGAAGAAAAAAAAAATATTTTTAACAGCTTTATTGAAATGTAATTGACATGTGATAAATCTCACCTATTTAAAGTGTACCATTTGATCCATGTTGGCATCTATATACATCCATCACCAGGACCAAGATAATGAACCCATCCATTACTCCCAAATTTTCCTGGAAGGGGCAAAGGGCTGGGGGCATAGGGTTGAGGCAGAGGGACTGGCAATGGCAAAGTCCCCTGGCAGGGACAAGCTGGGTGGCCTCAGGAGCAAAAAGGAGGCCAGTGGGGAATGTGGCAGGGCATAAGGTCAGGGGTGCAGGAATCCCACCCAGGACCCCTTTTGGCATAGCTGAGAGGCTTGGGTTCGACTGTGGGCGTTCCTCGAAACCCCCTTGACTGGCAAGTGAGCTGCACGTTACTCTTTTTCATCAGACCCTCTGGTCCTCTTCTCCTCCCAGGCTCTTCTAAGAAACCAGCCCATGTCGGTCACCACTTACCAAGTAGTTTCCCCCAGAAATGATTTACATTTTAACCAGGGCCCAAAGGAGTGAGTAATGGTGGAATTTCAGGCCGAGGGCAGGCAGGGGGTGGAGCCTCCATCAATCCCTCCTTGGTTTTCTGAGTTCTCAGCCTTCAAGAAAGTGAAGCTGGCTTTCGGTGTTGGAAGTCTGGATCTAAAGACAGAGCGCCTTTGGCCCCGTCAAATCCTCCAGAGCTGGTCCTTTGTTGTTTTACCCGGCCTGATTGCCAGACACGGGAGGAAACAGGGACGGGGGAACCCAAGGCCAGACGCTGTGGAGCAAATTCCTTTACAACTGTCAGCTCTGGGGGCCAAGAGCAGATTCCAGGGTGACCAGGGGGTGTGGGCTGCCTGTTGGCCTTCAGGACAACAGGAAGTCAAGGTGCGAATTACAGCAGGGAAAACCACCACCCCAGAGAGGGGAGAGGCTTACCCTCCAGTCACAGATTTGGCTCTGAATCATGGCTCTAGAACTTACTAACTGGGTAGCTTGTGCAAATTATTTCCGTGAACAAGAGTTTTCCCATGGAATTTTAAAAAATTGTCACTTTACAGTGCCCTTGTGCCAGGTAAACACCTTTGATTCATTCATTCTGCCTTTTTGGCTCATGCCAGGCACTGAACAGGATGAGAAAATATCCCTGCTCTGGGAGAGTCTTTCCATCCCAAGAAGCCCGCAGACCCTGGCCTCACTTTTTCTTTCTATAGGGTGGAGAGAATGCTTCTTGGAAGAGCATGTGGCTCATGAGGATGAGAAGGCCCCTGTGAGTTCCCATCGTGGCGCAGTGATTAACGAATCCGACTGGGAACCATGAGGTTGCGGGTTCGATCTCTGGCCTCGCTCAGTGGGTTAAGGATCCGGTGTTGCCGTGAGCTGTGGTGTGGGTTGCAGACATGGCTCGGATCCCGCATTGGCTGTGGCTGTGGTGTAGGCCAGCAGCTACAGCTACGATTAGACCCCTAGCCTGAGAACCTCTATATGCTGTGGGAAGCGGCCCTAGAAAAGGCAAAAAAAAAGGGGGGGGGCCTTGTGAGCAGTGGAGGGTAGCCCCAAGCCTTCCTGTAGGGGTACTGGGCACTGCCTTGCACAGACACACCCATGGGTACACACACTCCTCTCTTGCACCCCTGCTTGAGCGGCGGCCACCATCCGTTGCTTCTGTTTCCTTCTTGCACCTGATATGTCTGATTCCGTGATTAATATTGGACTCGGTTTGGTTTCCTGAGAGCCTAAATGACTCACCCCCATTCACAACGGTCTTGCTGAGCAGGAAGGTCTCAGGGAGACGGGACTCTGTGATGGAGAGTCTCGGCCCATGGGGTCATCCCTGCCAGGCTGTGGGACTTGGCCAATTTTCTTTCCCTCTCGGGTTCTTGCGTCCTCCTCTGTCTCTCTGGAAGGTGCAAGGAAATACTGGAATACAGCAGCAAGCTCCCCAGCTACCAGTCCCAGGAGTTCATCAGGGGTCAATAGCCAAAAGGCGACAGATGAGGCAAGAGGTGCTTGAACCCGGAGGCTAGGCTGTCATGAGAACGGAGGTCCCTCCTGGAACTTGGACCAAGGGAGCTGGGCTTCCCCATGGTGTTATTCGCCTTGACCTATTGATGCTCATGACAATGCTGCCAAGTGTCCTCATTTCCTTATTGCTTATGAAGAAATGGAGGCTCAGAGAGGATGAGAATCCTGGCCAAGTACGTGCAGTTTTCGTACGTGGCAGAGATGGGGTTTGATCGGGCTGTCTGGTTGCAGAGTCCAGACCAGCCCAGGAGAACAGAGCTGGGACAGTCCTCCAGGAGCCCTCCAGGCCCGGCTGGGAGTCCTGGCCTCCTAGCTCTCACTTTCTTTGGAGTCTCAGGACAAGGGAACCTTTTTTTTTTCCTTTTTTTTTTTTTTAGGGCTGCCCCCGTGGCTTATGGAAGTTCCCAGGCTAGGGTGTCGAATGGGAGTTGCAGCTGCTGGCCTACACCACAGCCATAGCAACACGGGATCTGAGCCACATCTGCAACCTACATCACAGCTCACGGCAACGCCAGATCCTTAACACACTGAGCGAGGCCAGGGATCCATTCTCATGGATACTAGTTGGATTCATTTCCACTGAGCTCCAACAAGGGGACTTTCAAGCCGATTGTCATACCCCAGCCCTCACATCACAGACAAAGGTGCAGAGGCCTGGGGAAGAGATGTCACAAGGCTCCAGGCAGACCTGGCCTCAAGCCCGGCCTCCTGACCCTCCACCTGGTCTTTCCACCCCAGAGCTGCTACCTACTGAGCTGGAACCATGACTGAGCCCAGACCTGGGAGCCAGGGGCCTGGGAAGGTCCCCACAGTGGCTGTGGGACTAGCAGGTGGCCTGTGCCGAGGCACCCACCTGGCTTCACTTGAGGGGCCAGGAAAGATGTCTGACCCCCAAGGTCCTTGCCTGTGGGCCACTGCACCAGTCACCTCTTGGCGGGAACGGTGACTTCCGTCATCCCTGGGGAAGGGGAATACCAGATCGGGAGAATTTCAGCTGTGGTTCCAAAACCAGAGGCCTGGGGCCACAGCAGGGGCCTGTGCGTGGGCCCGAGACGGCAAAGCCCCTATGCTTCTTCCCTTATATCCAGAGGGTGTCCTATGTCCATTGTTTTATCCAGGGCACCCTCAGAGGGCTGCCTGGTCGTGCTAAAATCCACACCTGGCAGAGATGAAGATGTGCCCAGATGAGCCCCACTTGTCTCTGGGCACCCCCACACCTGTGCAGTCCCCCCTCACTTATTTTTTTATTTTTATTTTTAGGGCCATACCTGAGGCATATGGAGGTTCCCAGGCTAGAGGTCGAATTGGAGCTGTAGCCACTGGCCTACACCACAGCCACAGCAACACCAGATCTGAGCTGGGTCTTTGACCTACACCACAGCCGCAGCAACACCAGATCCTCAACCCTCTGAGCAAGGCCAGGGATAGACCCTGCACCCCATGGATGCTAGTCGGGTTTTTAACCCACCGAGCCACAATGGGAACTCCGTAAGTGGCTTGTTTTGGAAGCAGGTCTTCACCCTGATTAAGCCTTCAGATAGCTGTGACCCCAGATAACATCTTGACCCACACGCAGGGGAGACCCCAAGCTAGAACGACCCTGTCAAGTCTCTCCTGAATTGCTGGCCCGCAGAAACAGTGTGATACAACACTTGTTTTAAGCTGCTAAATTTTGAGGTACCCGGCCATAGATAACCCATACCCTCGGAGAAGAGAAATGACTTGCCCCCAGGTACATAGCCAGGCTAGGACTCCTAACTGGTGCTTTTTCTCCTGGAAAAGCAAGGATGAGAGCGGCCTAGAAAGGAACGAGAAGGCAGCTGAGGCTTGAAATCAGACAGGATTGGAGCCAAGTCCTAGCCCCCAAACCTTCAAGCTGTGTGACCTCAGGCAAGTTACTTAACTACTCTGAGTTTGTTCATCTATGAAATGAAGAGAGCGATGTTGAATTGAGTGAAGTCTTGTTGCCAGTCTTAAAGGTCTGGCCAAGGGCTTGAGTGATCCCCCTTGTGGGTGTGTACTGCTGGGGTTCACCCAGCCAGCTGGGAGCCCCTATTAGGTTTTGTTTTTTTTTTTGCTTTTTAGTGCCACACCCATGGCATATGGAGGTTCCCAGTCTAGGGGTCCAATTGGAGCTACAGTTGCTGGCCTACACCACAGCCACAACAACACAGGATCCAAGCCACATCTTCGACCTATACCACAGCTCACGGCAACGCCAGATCCTTAACCCACTGAGAGAGGCCAGGGATCGAACCCATAACCTCATGGTTCCTAGTCGCATTCGTTTCCACCAAGCACAATGGGATCTCCCTCTACTAGTTTTTTTTGTTGTTGCTATTTTTGCTTTTTTTTTTTTTTTTGTCTTTTTGCCATTTCTTGGGCCACTCCACAGCATATGGAGGTTCCCAGGCTAGGGGTTGAATTGGAGCTGTACCCACCAGCCTACGCCAGAGCCACAGCAATGTGGGATCCGAGCTGTGTCTTTGACCTACACCACAGCTCACGGCAACGCTGGATCCTTAACCTAGTGAGCAAGGCCAGGGATCGAACCCACAACCTCATGGTTCTTAGTTGGATTCGTTAACCACTGAGCCACGACGGGAACTCCTATTTTTGGTTTTTTTAAGGTTGCATCTGAGTTGCAGCTGCTGGCCTACACCAGAGCCCACAGCAACGCCGGATTCTTAACCCACTGATTTAGGCCAGTGATTGAACCCATGTCGTCATGGATATTAGTCGAGCTCATTACTGCTGAGCCACAACGGAAACTCTAAGGGAGCCCCTGCTATTTGCTCCCAACTGTGAGGCCTGAACTCCCTGTCTCTGGCTCTCTGTGGCCATTTTTCTTATTACCTTCCAAGGGGCCTGAGCTGACTGACCAGGATCTAGCTGGTCCTGGGACTCGAGGAGGGAGAAGCTCCGGGGGCTTGAGTTCAAGGCAGCCTGATGCTTACGGGTGAGCAGAGAAGCCTCCACAGGGAGTCCTACTTCCATCAAGGCTCTCAAGAAATGTACCCAGAGAAATACCACTTAAAAAAAGTTTTTTTTTAATTTTAAAAAATTGTTTATTTTTATTTTTTTTGTCTTTTTAGGGCTGCCCCTATGGCATATGGAGGTTCCCAGGCTAAGGGTTGAATGGGAGCTATAGCTGCCTGCCTATGACACAGCCACAGCAACGCCAGATCCGAGCCGTGTCTACGCCGGATCCTTAACCCACTGAGCGAGGCCAGGGATTGAACCTGTGTCCTTATGGATACTAGTCAGATTCCTTTCAGTTGAGCCATGACAGGAACTTCCATTTTTTTTTTTTTTCCTTTTTGGAGCCACACCTGCAGCATATGGAAGTTCCCAGGCTAGGGGTCAAATTGGAGCTGCAGCTGGCAATCTACACCACAGCCATAGCAATGCCAGATCTGAGCTGCATCTATAATCTATGCCGCAGCTCGAAGCAACGCAGGATCCTTAACCCACTGTACGAGGCCAGGGATCGAACGTGCGTCTTTATGGTTGCTAGTCGGGTTCTTAACCCACTGAGCCACAATTGGAATTCTGTAAAGTACCGATTTTGATCAGAGAAGAAAAGTCCAGGCATTTCCCCCCAGTTTCCAGCCTCCTACCTGCCTGCTGCTACCTGCGGCACAAAGAATCCTTTTATCTGCTGAGGGTATTTTGGGGCCATTTGGGGCTGGGGTTCCCAGCTGTTGGGGAAGTCCCTGCATTTCCTGAACCGAGTCGGAACCTTGTATATGGTTCAGCATCCCTTTGGTGACACAGGTTCCTGGTCCCCTTCGGAGAGCTTCCTGCTGCACCTGCCCTCCGCCCCTTTCAACTGAGCTGAGATGGCCCAGGCATCCTGCCTCCTGCAGGCCTTGCGGGGCTTGGCTTCCACAGCTCGCTCTGCTGGGGCCCCCACCGATCCCACAACAGGACCCGCTGCTGTGCCTCGCCTGGCGCCTCGGGACTTCCCCTCCATCTCTTCAAAGCACTTTCACACGCGTTCAGGGGTTCACGAACCACCTGAAACCTGCCGAAGGCTTGGAGTCAGCTCTGTCCCATGCCTGCTCGTCTGAGTCCCTCTGAACTGCCATTTTCCTAGGTTGCCGCAACTTCTCCAGGAGAGGCTGGATCCCTTGCCCCCACCCTGGGAACCAGCCTGTTCCATGGCCACAGAATGCCCCCTTCTCTGGGCTGGTGGGTCATTGACTCACAGCCCTGGGCCATGCACAGGGTCCCTGGGACATCCTGGCTCTCCAGGAGCTCACAGTTTCCTGGGGCAGGTGGATACATGAATCAGTCATTACAAACATGACACAGTGAGATCAATTCTAGAATTGAGGTACCAAAAAACGACAGAAACCGCCTTTCTGCCTGGGAAGATGGCCAGGGGGTGGGGGGAAGGGACAAGAACAGTGCCAGGAAAGCAACAAAGAGGAGGTGGCATTGGAGCAGGTTCTGAAGATAAACAGGAGTCGGAGGTGTGCTCCCATTGGGGGACAGAGGTTCAAAGGAGTGGAGGGGGGGCAGCGTGGCTGTGGGTGTTTGGAGTGTGGGGGAGGGGAGCAGTACAAGTGAAGCTGGAGGAGTTGGACCAAGTGAGGAGTTTTCCACTGGCTCTGGAAAACTCTAGCCTCGTGGATTCCCTGCCCTTGTGCCTCAGTTCTTCACCTGCATATTGGGCACAAAAATTGGAACTTTTTCATGGGGTTTCATTGAGGATTCAAGGAATGCCTGAAAACTCCTAGCACAAAGTAAGCACTCAAAAGGTAGCTACTATTATTAAAACAAGTAAATGATCTAACCTGCCAGGTGCTGAGGACTGCTGCAGAAGAGGTTCGGTGAAGAGTCCCTTTCTGCCCAAAGAGGGGAAGGACAGGAGGAAGAGACAGATGCCCACTGCATCCCTATAGTTATCTTTTTTTGATGGATGTGTAGTATTCCATTAAATGGATGTACCACAATTTCCTTAACCATTCTTTGTTGTGAATATTAGGATATTTCCAAAATTTATAAGTAATGTTTTAAGAAGGATGACTATGTTTAGGGTTTTCTGTTTTCTTTTTCCTGTTAAACTGTTTCTTTAGTTTTTCTTACCAGGATGAAATTACAGAGCCACAAGTTGTAAACTATTTTGGGGGAGGGAAGCGGGGGGCTTTTGCTGAGAATTGCCATGTTGCTTTCTGAAAAGGATTGTAACATTTACCAGCAGAGTATGAATGGGTATTCTGGTTTTACCAGAACTTTAGGGTTGGATTTTACCAAAGTTGTTTTTATAAAGAGAAAAAAAAAAAAACCCGATGACTTAATACATCTAAAAAGGTATCAAAGTTTGCTTTAATTTGCATCTCTTCAGTTGCTAGAAAGGTGGGATTTTCAAGCTTGTAATTAATGTTAATTTGTATTTCCCCTTGTGTCAGCTGTTTTGATGTTGTTGTCTGGTTGTGTGTGTGTGTGCGTGTGTGTGTGTGTGTGTGTGTGTGTGTGTTGTCTTTTTTGTCTTTTTGAGGGCTGCACTGTGCACATGGAGGTTCCCAGGCTAGGGGTCGAATTGGAGCTATAGTTGCCGGCCTACGCCACAGCCACAGCAACGCCAGATCCGAGCTGCATCTGTGACCTACACCACAGCTCACGGCAACACTGGATCCTTAATCCACTGAGTGAGGCCAAGGATCGAACCCGCAACCTCATGGTTCCTAGTTAGATTCGTTTCCGCTGTGCCATGACGGGAACTTGTTTGTTTATCCAGAGCAGCAGCTCTTCCACTATAGTGAACTCAGGACTGGGAAGCGGGGATCTGAGATCGTTCCTGCCCCTGCCTGGTTCTGTGGACCTCTTGGGGGTCAATTCCATCATTGCTTGCTTCCTCGTCTAACACAGTCTCATCTCTAGCATCCCAGTACGCTGGGCCTGGAGCACCCAGGGAGAGCCCAGAACTGGGTTTCCAGGGAGCGTGCACGACACAGGCATCTTTCTAAGTGGAATCCAGGAGTTCAAGGAGGGTCGTGGAGACTCTATTGGGAGGGTCCTGATGGGAGATGACTGCCAATGGGCCAAGGAGATGGAGGTATTTCTGGAAGATGGGAGCCTTACACCTTGCAGGTGCAGAAACCAAGCGTCCTTGGGCCATTCTGGGCTCAGAGAAAACAATTGACAATCTTTTAAAAATTTTTTTATTTTTATTTTTTGCTTTTTCGGGCCACACCTGCGCCGTATGGAGGTTCCCAGGTTAGGGGCTGAATCGGAGCCGTAGCTGCCTGCCGACGCCACAGCCATGGCAACATGGGATCTGAGCTGCGTCTGCGACCTACACCACAACTCATGGCAACGCTGGATCCTTAACCCACTGAGCCAGGCCAGGGATCAAAGCCGCATCCTCATGGATCCTCGTTGGGTTCGTTCACTGCTGAGCCATGAAGGGAACTCTCACCTTTAATCAGACCATCTTTAATCAGAGCACCTAGGAATGGCTACCTGTTTCTGAGCTTTGGTTTCCACGTCCAAGAAAAAAACAGACACAGGACAAGCAAATGAACCCTTGACCTGCTGCCTACCCAGTGGATGAACCAACGATACGTATGGAATGGAGAATGAAAGGAGCAAAGGACCCGTGGGATAGAGAAGCCCTGGAAGGGAAAACTCTTCTGTTGCAAATGAGACCCCAATTCAAATGAGGCTTGTACATTTTCTTTCTTTCAGGAAAGTGGGCTAGGGTCCTTTTCTAGGCGGAAAACGCTCAGTGGGTAGGGAGACACCAGTGGATTGATGACCAAATGTCTATTCTTCTCTCCATCAGTCCATCCAATAGTCAGTCTATCCACATGGCCACCCATCCATCCATCCACCCTCCCACCCATCCATCTATCATCCATCTATTGATTCATTTTACAGCAGATATTGCTAAGTGGGGGTGAAGGGTGGATGGCAGTGTTCTCTGAGTCTCTGATTCATTTTACAGCAGATATTGCTAAGTGGGGGTGAAGGGTGGATGGCGGCGTTCTTGACTCCGGCAGTCCCTCCCCAAGAATCTCCAGGTCAGGAGAGAAGGTCTGGGTGGATGAGAGTATCAGGAGCAGGGAACCTACTTGGGTCTCGCCCTTGGTCAGTTTGATGTGGCACTGCTGTGACCCACTGGAGCCTTCCACTCCCCTATGCGTCACCCCCCTTCCCACCCAGGGGCGGGAGCTGCTCTCCCCGCCCCTCAGCCCAGCTGGGCTGAGCAACACCCCCACCCCCGGAGCAGGATTCTGCCAAATCCGGGGCGGGCCATTCAAATAGCAAGAGTGGAGTGTGGCTTTCCTGAGTCATCTCTGCACGTGTTCGCTCCCTTTTGGTCTTGACCGCTAGTAGCTGCGTTCCTGGAAGCAGTCTGGGGTACCTAGTGCGCCTCGGGTGGTGGTGGAAGGGAAGGGTTAAGGCTGAACCTTCGGAGCAGGAGCGTCCACTTTTGAAGTGACTTCACAGCGCGCAGTTGGGCGCCTGCGAGGTGCGCGGGCCCAGGCCTGGCGGCGCGGTGGGTCTTCCCACGCTTGCCGGCTCCCGCCGCTGGCCCCGCACGTGGGCGCAGCGCCCTTCCCAGGCTGCGCAGGTGGGCGCGGGTGGGGAGCCCGCCCCCCCTCCTCCCCGCCCCTGCCCGGGATGTGCGCCCTCCGTTTGGTGCTGGGACTGTTGCTCCTGGGGGCGCTCGGAGCCTTCCCGCAGGTAAGGGGGTGCGAGGAGCCGGGAGAGGCGCCGGGGGGCCCAAGCCCCCTTCTTGCCACCGCTGCTCTGAGCCCCGGAAAGGAGGGGGTGGTGGAGGGAGGACAGGGACGCTTCATGCCTCGTTCCCTGTCCAACACCGGGGGTGGGGTGGGGTGGGGTGCGGGGGTGGGGGAAGGGAATGTGCGAGTATTCGTAGGTGGGAGTTGCCTAACCGGCTGGTGGCACCTTCCCCCGCCCTCGCAGGGTACTGGAAGGATCTTTCATTCAGTATAAAATGACCGCAGCTGACTGCTCACAGGAGATAAGCTGTTTGTGTGGGCCAGGGCCTTGGGTAGATCAGGTGAGGACACCAGGGGTCTGGGCAAGAAAGGTGGGGTCTCCTTTGGCTGGAAGAAGTTGGTGTTTAGGCTCTCTTAAGATCTAGTGGGCAGGGAGGGAGAGTGGGGTGTGGGTGCGGAGTGGGGTGGTGGTACCATTTAGCTTCACCGTCTCTGTCAGAGGTTTCCGGCCTTGGAGCACGTGGTGGGTGTCCGCCCGGATAACGGGCAGCGGTGGGGTTGACATGTCTTGTGGGAAGCCCCGGAACCGAGTCTGGGGCCTGCTTCAGGCCAGTACTGAGCTAGGCTCGGGATGAGGGTGATCTCAGTTTAATCGGAAGGGGTCAGCTGCCCAAGTGCTGAGTGCAGGGTCTGAAGAGGAGACAGAGGCCCTGGTGGACCCCTGCACGGAACACAGTAAGGTGTTGGGAGTTCGCATTGTGGCTCAGTGGCAACGAACCCACCTAGTATCCATGAGGATGCAGGTTCGATCCCTGGCCTCGCTCAGAGGGTTAAGGATCTGGCGTTGCTGTGAGCTGAGGTGTAGGGCGCAGGTGCGGTTCGGATCCTGCATTGCTGTGGCTGAGGCGAAGGCCGGCAGCTGCAGCTCCAATTCAACCCCTAGCCTGGAACTTCCATATGCTGAGGGTGCAGCTGTAAAAAGAAAAGAAAACCAAACAAAACAGTAGGCATGGCTGGGTGCCTGCTGTATCCGGGTCCAGAGGGCAAAGGTGGGAACAACTGCAGTCCGTGGCGGGAGGAGCAGGCCCACCTCATGGCGTTTAGTCCCATTCACCCTACCTGAAGGCAGGGGAGGAGGGAAGTGGAGTGGGCATCAGGCCGAAGGGGAAAGAAAATAGGTGGCAAGGAGAGCAAGCAGCTGCCCCTCTTCTGCCTTCAGTGGGACGGTGGGAGACACCTCCCCCCCACACAGCAGAGGGCAGAGGGGGGCAGCTGATAGGACAGAGGCCCTGGCTCGAGAACCTCCCAGCCCTCCAAGCCCTCAGCTGAAGACTGATGACCTGGGGGGAGAGTTAGGGGTGCTAGAGGGGGATAGAGGACTGAGAGAGGGGCTGGGGGTGGGGGGGTGGTTAGCTAGTGTTTGGTGGCTGGAGCTCATGTGCTTCCTTTCTGCAGAGAAACCGCTCTTTAAATTAAAAAAAAAGTATTTAATGATACAAGGAATAGATGAATATATCCTTGATGCAAAAAAAAAAAAAAAAAAGAAAAAGAAAAAAAAAAAAAGAAACCCCACAGATAAAGCCAAGTCTTCGGGCATCTCCTTATCCTGATTCCTTCGAAGATGCAGCCACCATTATTGCTGTGGTGTTTCCTCTGCAGACCTTTATAAATGCATGCCCACATTCATGTCCATTTGGAAAAAGATATATAGGGTTTTTGCTCTACTGCACCAAATGGAACATAGGGTTCTTTCTTTGCTTGGCTTTTGCAGTGTCTATGGCGTGTCTTGGAAAGCGTTCCACGTGGATCCTTACAGACGCAACTTTTAAAACGCTGTCTAGTATTCTCCCAAACAGGGGGCTCCATAGTCCATTCATCTGTGTCCCTGGCGGGTGGGTGGTAAGGTTCCGACCATTGCTTGTTGCTTGCTTGCTTGTTTGTTTGCTCTTAACACCGTACATCCTGCAGGGCTGCCTTGGGAGTGCCCGTGCTTCTTTCCCAGAGAAGATGCTGAGAAAAGCATATCTATCGAGGTGAGGTGCGGGGTGAACCTGCATTCAGATGCAATGATGCCCCTGAATTGCCTCCCAGGGCGACGAGACACTTTGAAGAGAGTAAGAGTAGCCAACTTCCCCACATCCCAACCGACTTTTGATCTTATCGGAGTTTTTATTTTTGTCAACGTGACCGGTGGAGAGGGCCACGTCCTTGTTGGGTTCATTTGCATTTCCTGCCTATTGGAGGAGCTGAGCATCCCTTAGTCCCTCATGGTCACGTCTGGGCAGGAATCAGGGTGCCAGTGGGGGAGAGGCTGCCTGCCCAGCTCAGTAACCCCCTCACCCCCAACCCAGCCTTCAAGCCTCCCTCTGCGTCTCTCGTCCCAGTAAAAACTGGGGAAGTTCGTTGTTAAGAAGAAAAACCTGGAGTTCCCATCGTGGTGCAGTGGTTAACGAATCCAACTAGGAACCATGAGGTTGCAGGTTCGGTCCCTGCCCTTGCTCAGTGGGTTAAGGATCCAGTGTTGCCGTGATCTCTGGTGTAGGTTGCAGATGCGGCTCGGATCCTGCGTTGCTGTGGCTCTGGCGTAGGCCAGTGGCTACAGCTCCGATTTGACCCCTAGCCTGGGAACCTCCATATGCCACGGGAGCAGCCCAAGAAATAGCAAAAAAAAAAAAAGAAAAAAGAAAAAAAAAAAAGAAAAACCTAACCCCCCTCCAAGTCAGGGCTGGAATTTTCAATCTTTTTCTCTTCGCCCCATGATGTGACAGGACTCCATCATTTTGTGGTCAGCTCCCTGCGGCAGGAATGCTTTCTTGCTGTGTGTCACCTTCTGAGGAAGAGGTTTAGCCTCTGACGATGCCTCATCATCTGACCATCTCCCCAAGAGTGGTTTTGTAATGTGACCCAGGACTGTGCTGATGCAAGTCCCGTGGGAATTCACCCCCTGACTGCACCCCTCCCCCACCCCACTTCTCCATCCTTTTATCCAGGCGCCCTGGGTGGAGGGGCTGGGGCAGGGAGGTCCCAAGCCACCCCCCCATCATCCTCCAGGCCAGTGCTGAGGCTTCACAAGCCTCCCCCACAGCTGCAGCCCCCATTCCAGCTCCATTTGCCTCCTGCCAGCTGTGGACCTCTGCCTGCAGTCAGTGGGCCATCCCGCCGAGGAAGGGTCTCAGGCCTGTGTTGCTCCTCTCCTGGGGTCTAGCGCGTGACCCCATTGAGTGGAGGTGGGTGGACATGGACCTGGGATGTGCTGGCCGGAGGGTGGCAGAGGCTTTCGAGTTTTGTCTTGGAAAAGGGCTGCCCCCTCCTGCCTGAGACCAGAATGAGCGGTCAGGGCCCCTGAGATGAGGAGGTGGAAAGTGGTAGTGACTGGGTGCGAGGCCTCCCCTTCCTCAGAGAGGGGCCGGGGCATCGGGGGACCCCTAGGGGAGCATTACTCAGCCTGAGAGCCGTCAGTGCTGGGAGAAGCGCAGCATTTACTGTAAGTTTCTGCTGCTGCTGCTCCCACTCAGATCTGACCTAGACTTGTTCTTGAGTTGATTGTGATTCATCCTTAGGCTCGTACACACCTTCCCCCACCTTCCCTTCACCTCAAGAAACATCATTAGAAGGAACATGCAGCGGAGGGGGTCTGGGGAGCCCCAGGAGGTCTGGGGGGTCCTTGGCACAGAGGGTTCATTTAGTCCAGCCTGCACCCCGTGTGGCCTGGTGGGGCCCATGGTGCACTGACCCTGGGGGTGGCTTAGCTGGGATCCTGGTCCCCATTTTCCAGATGGGCATGCAAAAGCTCAGCGTGAGGGGGGCGGGTCAGGCCCACAGACCCCAGGCTGGTCAGGGGCAGTGCAGGACCAGAGCCCCAGACCCGATAGACAGACTGTCCAAAAAGGCAGCTCCCGGCAACGCTGGTTCTCAGCTTTGCTTCCTCTTCCCCCTCCTGCCAGGAGCCCTTGGGGTGATGGTGGAAAGACTTCATTCCAGAATCTTTGCTGCCTAGGGTTGAAAACCACTGGGCATCCTCCGTGGCCTTGCTGGTAGGGAGGCACTTTTTTTTTTTTTTTTTTTTTTTTTGTCTTTTTGCCTTTTTCTAGGGCTGCTCCCATGGCATATGGCGGTTCCCAGGTTAGGGGTCTAATCAGAGCTGTAGCCACAGGCCTATGCCACAGCCACAGCCATGTGGGATCCAAGGCACGTCTGCAACCTACACCACAGCTCACAGCAACGCAGGATCCTTAACCCACTGAGCAAGGCCAGGGATCGAACCAGCAACCTCATGGTTCCTAGTCAGATTCGTTAACCACTGCGTCACGACGGGAACTCCAGGAAGGCACTTTTAATATGCCAGTCCGTTCCGTTACTCACTGCATGCTGACTCTTTGGGTCCATTCATCCAACTATTCATTCATTCAGAAAAATCTTTTTCAAAATTACAACATTAAAAAAAATTACAGTAGGTTGACAAAGTTGTGCCAATTTCTGCTGCACAGTGGAGTGACTCAGTCAAACATATATAGACACATTCTTTTTTATATTCTTTTTTTTTTTTGTCTTTTTGCCATTTCTTGAGCCGCTCCCACGGCATATGGAGGTTCCTAGGCTAGGGGTCGAATCGGAGCTGTAGTCACCAGCCTACGCCAGAGCCACAGCAACGTGGGATCCAAGCCGTGTCTGCCACCTACACCACAGCTCACGGCAACGCCGGATCATTAACCCACTGAGCAAGGGCAGGAACCGAACCCGCAACCTCATGGTTCCTAGTTGGATTCGTTAACCACTGTGCCACGACGGGAACTCCTCTTTTTTATATTCTTTTTCATCCTGGTCTATCCCAGGAGACTGGACATTGTTCTCTGTGCTGCACAGTAGGACCTCATTGCTTATCCGGTCTACATGGAATAGTTTGCATCTACTAACCCCAAACTCCCCTTCCTCCCCCCTGCCCTCTGGCAACCATAAGTCTGCTGTCTATGTCTGTGAGTCTGTCTCTGTTTTGGAGGTAGCTTCATTAGTGCGATATTTTAGATTCCACATATAAGTGATCTCATATGGTATTTGTCTTTCTCTTTGTGACTTATTTCACTTAGGATGAGACTCTCTAACCTGATAACATCCATGCTGCTGCAGATGGATCTGAAGGGAGCAGCTGCTCTCTGCCAGGCGTGGCTCCAGGGCTTTAGTCCCTGGTTGCTCTGGTAACGGTAGCCTCTGCTTATAGGCCTCTGCCCTCCCTCCCCCCGCGCCCCAGGCAGCTCTTACTGCCCTGGGTTACTCTGACATCGAGAAGGTCTTTATGATGGGCTGCAATCTAGCTCCTCGAAGCTTCTACCCATCGGTCCTGGTTCTGGAAGCTAGAGCTACGTAAGCCAGATGTCTTCATCTTCCTTAGAAATTCCTCCTAATGTGATGAAGACAGTGACCCTGGGCCCCTGAGATGTCCTCGTTGGTCACAGCACCCAGGGCCCCCAACACGGATTCCTTACGTGGCATGGGTGCCAAGCCTGCGCTCACCAATTCCTCCATTCCACAAATGTTGATCAAGCGCCTCCTGTGTGCCAGGACTGTTCTGGATGCTGCAGGTGCATCCAGGCCAGCATGACAGGTCTCGCTCTCATAAATCTGACCTGCTGCCAGGTCAACAGACAGGCAGTGAACGGATGGCGCTTCCTGCAGTGGCGAGGCCAGTGTTCAGTGTGAGCAGGGGCGGCTGCCCTAGGCGAGGAAAGCAGGAACCACCTCTCCCTGGGAGGTGGGCGCAGACCCAGGAGTGAGAGCTGGAGGAACAGGAAGGAGGCCAGCGCGCCAGGGAGCTGTGATGGGGGCGTGGAAATAACACGGACCTCTGTGGACTGCGGTGGGTGGCTGGGGCGTTTTGCGGGGGGAGTGACACCACACACGTTTAACAGGTCTTTCTGTCTGCTGGGGGAGGGGGCAGGAGGCCCCGCTGTTGTTGCGGCTGGGGGGGTGCTGGTGAGTGGAGACACGGGGACAGAAATGTGCTTTGGCGCGAGACTCAATAGGACCTGTGGATGGATGGGTGCGGTTGAATGGTGGTGGCATTTATGGAAGTAGGAGAACTGGGCATGGGACAGAACGGGGTTTTGGAGAAAAGCACAGTTGTGTTTCTCTCACGTCTGGGTGTCAAGGGGGCGCTGAGTATAGGAGTCGGGGGTCTCTGTAGACCTTGGGCCCCGGATGAGGGGCTCAGGTGCCAGTGCTGCCTGGGCTGGGGCCGAGGAGCATCAGGCCCACTTTGCTTCTTCGGATGTGGGCCGATTCCCCACATCTTTGCGGGCGGAGTCACCACACTACCCTGTTGATGCCTTTCAAACCAAAGTGAGGAGCTTCCATTTGTCCTGGTTACATTTTATTCTATTTTATTTTATTTATCTTTTGTCCTTTTTTGTCCTGAGGCACATGGAGGTTCCCAGGCTAGGGGTCAAATCGGAGCTGTAGCTGCCAGCCTGCGCCAGAGCCACAGAAACGCCAGATCCGAGCCATGTCTGCAACCTACACCACAGCCCATTGTCTTTGTCATCTTTTTAAAAATCTTTTTTAAAATCGAAGTATAGGAGTGGCAGCGAATCTGACTGCTATCCATGAGGACTCGGGTTTGATCCCTGGCCTCGCTTCCTGGGTTAAGGATTTGGCATTGCTGTGAGCTGTGGTGTAGGTTGCAGACGCGGCTCGGATCTGTCGTTGCTGTGGCTGTGACGTCGGCCAGCTGGCAGCTACAGCTCCGATTCACCCCTAGCCTGGGAACTTCCAAATGCCAAAGGTGTGGCCCTGAAAAAAAAAAAAAAGACAATAAATAAATAAATAAATAAAATGGAAGTATAGTTCCTACTGTATGGCACAGGGAATTATATCCAATCTCTTGGGATAGAACATGATGGAAGGTAACATGAGAAACAGAATGTATATATCTGTACGACTGGGTCACGTTGCTGTACAGCAGAAATTGGCACAACCTTGTAAATCAACTATACTTCAAGAAAAGTAAATAAATAAATTGAAGCAGAGCTGACAACAGCATGAGATTAGTTTCAGGTATCAACATAGTGATTTGATGTTTACACGAAGTATGATCTGATCGCCAAGATGTGTGCAGTGACCATCTGTCCGCCCACAGGGTACAGTGTTATTGACAATGTGGTCCCCAAGCTGTACACCACATCCATGTGACTTATTAATTTTAAAACTGGAACTTTGTGCCTTTTAATCCCTTTCACCTCTTTCACCCACCGTGCCCCCCCATCAAGTCTATTTTTGGGAGACCTTATGGTTAAGTGTCAGCCTGACAAGTTCATACCCTGCTTCTGACACTTACCATATGGTGCTCCTGGGCGGGTTAAGTCATTTCTCTGGGTCTCAGTTTCCCCATCCATAGAATGGGTGTGGTCATAGTGGCTACCTTGTAGGGCTATGGAAAGGATTACATGTGATAACAGATGAAAGTGCTGAGACTAGCTTCTGGCAAGTGGTAAGGGCTGTGTAAAGGTAAGCCATTATTAAGTGCCTGTGGTATGCTAGGCATTGTGGATTCTGGATGCAGGTGAACGAGTTACAGTCCCTGCCCTCGAGGGAGGCGACGTGGGACCTGGGACACAGAGGGGAGTGTGATCAGTTCTGTGCAGCCTGGGGTCCTGCCCTCCCCTCCGGCTGGGTGGGAGGGGAAAGGCTTTGGGAGGGAACTGGGCTGCAGACTTTGGGGCAACAGACTCTGCACCATGGTGCCAAGGTCCTCCCTGACATGAATCAAACAGCACATCCGAGAGGGGTGGGTCCAGGGCTTGCTCTAGAAGCTCCCTTGTCAGGTTTCACGAGGGGGCTCTGGACCCTCGGGGGGGCGGAGCGCTTCTGGAGGTATCGTCACTAATTCATTTCACATCTGCTGCGGGCAACCCAGGGCTCCTGAAATGGCCTGAAACCCCTAAACCAAACCTTCACCTTCCCAGCCGGGATACGTGCTCCCTCTGCTTCTGAGTCAGGACAGGGAGCCAAGAGTTCTCTCTGCCCAAACAGCCTGGGGGGGCTGGGCCCGGCCTCCGCCACATGCAGCCTGGGAGGAGGGGACGGTGATGGAGATGGTCACGGTCTAGGCAGGTGGGGTGACTCTGGGCAGCCCGGGCACCTCCAAGAGGGGCCGGAAAGCCCGAGGACCACTTATTCTTTAATGCCACCAAATCGTCCTTGGTGCTGCTGCTGTCCCTGGGTGGCTGGTGCTGCTGGGTCTGCCACTCTAGGGCTGGGGTGGATTTTACCACGTGGGAGGTATGGCTGGGTGTTCCCTGGGACACTCTGTAGCCCCAGAACTTTCAGAAAGACTATAATCTCCCCCGTCTGGGGTTTCTCTGGGGCAGGAGGGGCATCAGAGGGAAGTGAGGGGGAAGCAGTTGCAGAATTTGGACTCGAGGCCAGACCTTGTAATGTTACTCACCTCCATGCCGTCCATCTCCTCTCGTATTAGCTGCTCCACAACCTTTAGTGGCTCCCTATTGCCACAAGCGACATTGCCCAAAGTCACCTCTGGAGAATAGTAGTTCCAGGAGGAAAGGGTTCTGTAGCCAACCAAGTTTGGGAAAGAGTTTGTCTCCCTGTACCCACCTCCCACCCCGAACCTTTCTTTGGAGAATCAGGGAACAAGTAAGCACATGAAAATCTCTGAGAAGCCTCTCAAATAGAATCCAGTGATTCTTTGTGTTTTGGTTTTTTGTTTTGCTTGTCACCTGCTGACATTTGGCAGAACCAGCATTTGGTGGAACGCTGTGTGGGAAATGAGAGTCCACTGCGGACCCTCTGGCCTTCAAAGCTCTATTCTTTCCTGCCTCGGTACCTTTGCCTCTGCACAGCCTTCTGCCTGGATGCCCTCCCTGCAAGAATCTTTCCCCAGGAATTCCTATTGTGGCTCAAGGGTTTACAAACCTGACTAGTATCCATGAGGACGTGGGTTCAATCCCTGGCCTTGCTCCATGGGTTAAGGATCTGACATTGCCATGAGCTGTGGTGTAGGTTGCAAACATGGCTGGGATCCTGCATTGTTGTGGCTATGGTGTAGACTGGCGGCAACAGCTCTGATTCGACCCCTAGCCTGGGAACCTCCTTGTGCCGTGGGTCCCTCAAAAGACAAAAAAAAAAAAAAAAAAAAGAAAAGAAAAAAAAAAAAGAAAGAACGAAAGGAAGAAAAAAATAAAAAAAAAGAATCCTTCCCCAAAACCACGCCAAAAATGGAGCCTCTCCTCCAAGAAGCCATCATGAATCCCCCAATTTCTTTGTCTCTGCTTATCTCATGATACTTATGTTATTTTGCTTTTTGGTGTGTTCACATATTTCTCTGATCTCATTTGTGAAGGTCTCCTTCATTCATTTCATGGGTTGTTATTTTGTTCTTGTTGTTTTTCTTTAAATTTTTTTTCTTTCCTTTTCTAGGGCTGCTCTTGCCGCATATGGAGGTTCCCAGGCTAGGGGTCTAATCAGAGCTGTAGCCGCTGGACTACGCCACAGCCACAGCAACGTGGGATCCGAGCTGCGGCTGCAACCTACACCACTGCTCATGGCAACGCCGGATCCTTAACCCACTGAGCAAGACCAGGGATCGAACCCGCAATCTCATGGTTCCTAGTCGGATTCGTTAACCACTGAGCCACGACGGGAACTCCTCAAAAAATTTGTTTTCATTAAAGTATAGTTGATCTACGAGGTTGTGCCAATTTCTGCTGTATAGCAGAGCGACCCAGTCATACACATATATACACTGTCTTGGTATATTTTCCATCAGGGTCTGTCCCAGGAGATTGGATAGAGTTCCCTGTGCTACACAGCAGTTGTTGTTTTTCCAGAGATTGTTATTTGGTGTCTCCCGTGTGCCAGTTCTGGGAATTGTCTTCACAAAGTGTCACTGTCGAGAGTTGGCTTCTCTGTTGCCCCCAGCACCTCCCCCAGCACCTGGTTCCTGCTGGGCCTTCGGTGACTATGTGGTTGGAAGTGACTTAGGTTTATTTGTCTTCTCAGGAGCGGCTCTGTTTTAGTTTCTTATTGCGATTGTTGTTACCATAAAATGAGTGGCTTAAAACATCACAGATTAGGGAGTTCCCTGGTGGTGCAATGGGTGAAGGATCTGGCCTAGTGGGGCAGGTTTGATCTCTAGCCCTGGAATTTCCACATGCTGCCGGTGCAGCTCAGAAATAAAATAAAATAAAATAAAAGCACACAGATGATTATCTTTCAGTTCTGTAGTTCCTAAATTTGAAATGTGTGTCCCTGGGCTGGAATCAAGGAGTGGGCAGGGCTGTGTTCCTCTCCAGGGGCTCCAGGGGAAAATCCGCTCCCTTGTCTTTCCAGCTGCCAGAGACCATCCGCACCCCTTGGCTCACGGCCCCTTCCCCATCTTCCCACCAGCTGCATAGCCTCCCTCTGGCCCTGCTTCTATCATCCTCATGTCTCCTTCTCTGACTCTGACTCTCCTGCCTCCCTCTTGCAATTTTAAGGACCCTGGTAATTACACTGTGCCCCGCCCCCCACAATCCAGGATTATGACCAAGGTCACTGATTGGCAGCTGTAATTCCATCCGCCTCTTGAAAGGCGACAGTCACAGATTCTGGGGATTAGGACATGGACGTCTTTGGAGGGTCTCTCCCTTCTCGTCTTGGTCCACCCTGGGAGATACTCAGCAAGGATGGTGCTACTCTCATGAGCTTCCCCTCGAGAAGGTGCTCACCTCTTCTTCCTGCCCAGGGGCTCCTGGCTCCTTCCATTGTGGCTCTTTCTTTGCCTACCATCTTTGCTTTTCTCTCCAGCGATGGGTCTGGGCTGCACGGAGCCATACACGCTCCCCCTCGGCTCCCTGGGGAACACACATAGGAACTGGGTCCTGCAGGCAGGTGTGACGGCCGGGAGGCAGACCGGCCAGGACCAGGGCAGGGACTGTGAGCCTGAGGGTGTGTTTATGGTCTGGGAGGAAGACGACTTCAGTTTCATGGGGTCTCCTGGTCTGGAGCTCAGGTGAACCCTCAGGATGGAGGGAGGAGTTGAGGTCCCCCAGGACTAGGAGGCCATGAAGCCCAGCCTGTTGGCAGAATAGCCTAGTGGTTACTTTACTAGCAGGGCTGTGGTCAGTGGAATAATGGTCCTTTCACAGTCTGCATCCTGGGAGTTCCCATCGTGGCTCAGTGGAAACTGAGCCTTGCTCAGTGGATTAAGGATCCAGTGCTGCTGTGTGTTGTGGTATAGGTTGCAGACTTGGCTCTAATGCTGCATTGCTGTGGCCGTGGCCGTGGCTGTGGCTGGCAGCTACACCTCTGATTCAACACCTAGCCTGGGAACCTCCATATGCCGCAGGAACGGGCCAAGAAATGGCAAAAATACAAAAAAAAAAAAAAAAAAAGAATCTGACTGCAGCAGCTCAGGTCACTGCAGAGGTTTGGGTTCGATCCCCAGCTCAACGCAGTGGGTTAAGGACCTGGTGTTGCTACAGCTGTGGCATAGGTCACAGCTGTGGCTCGGATTTAAGCCCTGGCCTGGGAACCTCCATATGCCATGGGTGTGGCCATTAAAAAAAAAAGCCTGACGCAACTCTGTAAATCAACTATCCTCTACTAAAAACAAAATAAAAATTTTTAAAAAGTCTCCTGGCACCTGTGACTATGTCACCTTATGTGGCAAAGAGACTTTTGTGGATGTGATTAAGGGTACGGACCTTGAGGTGGGGAGATTGGGCTGGATTATCTGGGAGGGCCCAGTGTCCTCACATGAGTCCTTAAAAGCAGACTTTTCTGGCTGCATTGGAGAGAGATGACACCGAGGAAGAGGGAGATGTGAGAGGAGAAGGACTCGAGCCACTACTGTGCACCTTGCAGATGGGGGAAGGGGGCCATGAACCAAGGAATGCAGCCGCCTCTAGAAGCTGGGAACCCTCTTAGTTGACTCAGCAAAGAGGCGGGACCTCAGTTTTTTGTTTTATTTTGGCTGTGCCCACGGTAGGTGGAAGTTCCCAGGCCAGGGATCAAACCCATGCCACCGCAGTAACCAAAGCCACTGCAGTGACAATGCTGGATCCTAACCTGCTGTGCCACAAGGGAACTCCCAGACCTCAGTTTGAATCACGAGAAAATGGGTTCTCCCCAAAAGCCTCCAGCAAGGCTGCGGCCCTGCCCACACCTGCTGAGACCTGGCCTGGACAGGGGTGGTCAGGCAGGGGGCCTCTGAGGCAGAGGCACAGGTGAGTGAGCTCTGAGGAGGAGTTGGGGTGTGCTGGACCAGGGGAACAGCATATGCCGAGCTGCTGGAGGGAGGGAGGGAGTGGATGGGAGGGAGAATGGGAGGGGGCGCCTGGGATTGCACAGGCCAGGTGGGCCAGGGCTGGCCCGGCAGGGTGACTGGGGCCACTGTCAGAACCTCGGGCTTGATGCATAGTTGAGCCGGAAGCCACCTCCTCATCTTCAATCGGGTGGAGGTGGGAGGAGACCAGACTTATGTTTTGAAAAGGTGGCTCTGGCGTCTGCACTGAGAGCGGGATGTGGGGTCAGGGCGGGTGTGAAGAGACCCAGAATGGCCATCCTCAAGGCCAGATGGCGGGGAGGTGAGGAGGAACCGCTGGCTTTGAGGGTAGAGCCGGGGGTTAGACCAGACTCGGGACACAGAGACTGGTGCGTGAGAGCCCCGGCCCCTGGCTCAGGCTGAATCCTGCCTCCAGCCCTGCCTGGGCCTGTGACCTGAGGCAAATTTCTTAACCTCCCCAGGCCTCACTTTCCCCATCTGGAAAGTGAGACAGACCATAGGTCTCGGTGAGGCCTGGGCTTCTGCATTTCCAGCAAGGTCCCAACTGGTGCCAACGCTGCCAGCTCAGGCGCCTCACCCTGAGTGAGAGAAGAGGGGAGCCCATGGCATGGGGTGGGGCGGGGAGGGGGCGCACCTCTCGGCTTTGGCCCCTTTGGGTATTTTGCTGACACCTGCCCACCCCCCACCCCTTGACCCGGCTCTAAACTCTCGGCTCCTGCAGGTGTGGTTCGTGTTCAGTCTCTGCAGCTGTGACCAGGTGGGGGTTTTTAAAAGTGAAATTCACCAGTTTTGTAGGGAAAACCAAACCAACCTGAAAATAGGCCTAGAAATGGGAAGGTTTCAGGCCACTCTCTATGTTGATGCTACTAAGGCTGGGCCACGGGCCCCTGGTTACACAACTCATCATCCTGTGGACACCTCGCTCTGCCTCAAACCTGCTGGGGAACCCCACCCAAAAGCCCCCCTCCCAGGCCTTGGGCTTCCCCCTCCCACTCTCGCCTTTCTGACCCCCCCTCCCTCCAAGGCCGGGATCAGAGTATGGCCCAGCTGTCTCTTCCCTCTCCGCAGGGGCAGCAGGAGCTGAGAGGGCCTCAGGGGTCTGGGTCCTTTGGCTGGTGGGAATTGGGTGGGGCCAGAACAATTCAGAGGTGGCGGCTGCTGCCTTTGCCAGGCGCTGCTGTGGGTGAAGGGCCGTGTGAGTGGGTCGTGGGTGATGGGATGGTGGGGGTTGGGAGGCAGCAGGGCAGATGGGGAGATGGCCGAGGGATGGCATGAATGGGGCTGGGGGTGAGGCTGAGCCCAGAGGCGTGAGACTGCGCCAGCCTTGGGGGACCACAGACAGCGCTGCAAAGTCAAACCACAGGGTCCGGATTCCAGTCCTCTCTAGCGTATGGGCTGGGAACACTCTGGGAAGATGGGGTTGTCTCCATCCCTGGAGGGCATTCTGGTGCCCTGCTCTCTGGCTTGATGCAGTAGGTGCTTGATGCAGTCCTGGCGTGCTCAAGTCAGCTGACCTGGACTCAGAGCCTGACATCACCACGAGGTGTGCTCCTGAGCAGGCCTCGCCCCTCCCCGAGGAAGATTTCTGTGTAATGAGGTCACACAGGGCCCTTAGGGTCAGTCACTGCTGTTGCTCCTTCTACCACCTGTGAGTGTTGCACTGACCCATTTTCTGGGTGCTTGTAAAGCCATGACATCATAGGCCAAAAAAGTCCCCAGTGTCTCTTCCAGAGAAGGACAGCCACAGGGGCCTGGAGACAGCTGGGGTGAAGGCTGAGAGTGGGGTTGAGCTGTGCCCCAGCCTGGACCCCAAATACACCTCTGCGAATAGCTGGCGGGGCGGGAAGCCAGATCAGCCCCTCCGTGGGGCTGGGGTGGGGGCAGCCTCTCCCTCCCATAAGCCCACGTGGGAACAGGGGCCCCCAAGTCCTCTACTCTCCCCTCCCTGGGGCCTGGCTGAAATCCCACAGCCCTGGGGTGGGCAAGGAGGCAGTGCCCCCTGGTGGCAGACCGTGGATTTACATAGATTCCTTGTTTGAAAAAAGCGGTCCTCTCCTTCCTGAGCTCTCAGAACCCTGGAGGTGCGATTATTTTCACATGTGTTTTTGTATCATTGCTTTATGTCTATGTATACACAGTCTTCTTATTATTTTCTTTTGCTGAACCACCTGCTAGTTAGTTGCAGGCATTTTGATCTTTTACCTCTAAATATCTCAGCATGTTTCTTCTCCAGCAAGGACATCTCTTACGTAACAAGTTTTCAGGCATCCAGCATTGGTAGATCAAAATCAGGTATAAAGCTCATGTTCAAATGTCACCAGTTATCTCAATAGTCTCCTTTACAGCAGTATCCCCCTTCCTACCCCAATTCAGGATCCAGTCCAGATATTGCATTCTGTTATCCTGTCTCTTTGGTCTCCTTTATTCTGGAATGTTCCACAGCTTTTCCTTGTCTTTCATGCATTGGCTTTGTTTTTTCTTTTTTTTCTTTTTAGGCTTGCACCTGTGCCATATGGAAGTTCCCGGGCTAGGGATTGAATTGGCGCTGCAGCTGCTGGCCTATGCCACAGCCATAGCAACAGCAGATCTCAGCCACATTTGCAACCTACTCTGAGGCTTGCGGCAATGCTAGATCCTGAGCGAGGCCGGGGATCGACGTCTTATCCTCACAGAGACCACATCGGGTCCTTAACCCACTGAGCCACAGTGGGAACTCCTCATTGGCATTTAAAAAATTTTTTTATTTTTTGCTTTTTAGAGACCCACCCGCAACATATGGAGTTTCCCAGGCTAGGGGGTCCAATCAGAGCTGTAGCTGCCAGCCTACACCACATCCACAGCAACGCCGGATCCGAGCCGCCCATTCAACCTACACCACAGCTCACGGCAACACCAGAGGCTTAACCTGCTGAGTGAGGCCAGGGATCGAATCCGCAACCTCATGGTTCCTAGTCAGATTCGTTTCCGCTGCACCACAACGGGAACCCCCCTCTTTGGCATTTTTAGAGTTTAGGCCATTTGTCTTGTCGAACGTCCCTCAGTTTGGGTTTATCTGGTGTTTCCCCATGATTTGATTTAGATTATGGACTTTTGGTAGGAAGACCACCAATGTGACGTGGTGTCCTTCTTAGCACATTTTTTATTTTCAGGATGGGCAACCTGAAGCCCAGAGGGGGGACGAGAACTGGAGACACAGTGAAGCTCAAAATCTCTGCTCCATGCTTAGTTGCTGTGTGACCTTGGGTGGATATTTCCTCTGTAATGTGGGTGGTGATTTGGCCTCCAGGGCTGGAGGGGCCCAAAGGAGGTGATGTGTGGCTTGGGGGGGGTGATATACAAAACCATGGGTTCCCTCTTCCCTGCCCTTCCCACCCCTTCACTGACCCAGGGTGAGGTGGTGGAAGTGAAGAGTGGGCATCCGGGCTCCCCCTGCCCCCCACCCCCTGCCCTAGGAGAGGGAGCAGGGCCGTGTCGCCCTCAGAGGCCGGGAGAGGAAAACCCAGGTCAAGGACCCAGAATTTCCCCCACACTCAGCAGGCCCAGCAGGGCTGGACCCTCAACCCCCAGTAGCCCCCGCCAGCCAGAGGCTTCCAAGCTCACAGGGTAAGATGCTGAGGTTGAGGAAAAAGCTCGGGGTGTCCTGACAGGTCCCTGCCCCTTGAGAGGCTCCCCAGAACCTCCAGTTTCCTTGAGAAGAATGAGGTGGTGGTGGGGCTGGGCACAAGTGGGCAAACAGAGTCCCTCAAGGCTCCGGATTCTGGAGTCCATGAGCCATACGAGTGCCATGTGACAGGTGTTTGCAAATGTCAGGTTACATTGATGATGTCAGGGTTACATGGTGACACTTCGGGTGTGCAACACCCGAACAACAAAAAGCTGACTGCAATTGACACGCCTCATGTCTACTCTCCAGCCCCGCTGGCCTCCTTGCTGCGCCCTGCCCAGGGCAGAAGTATTCGTTGAGTACTGTCACTGTCCCCTTGAGGGGAGAGAAGCCTAGGGAATCCCCTGGGGCTGCCAGGCCCGGCGGCGTGTTGATGGCTTCTGCTTTTCTCCCCCAAACCAAGAAAGCCCCGCCGCATTCATCCAATGAGCGGCTGCCTCCTGTCTGCCAGGCATCATCTCGGATGCGGAGGATGCAGAGATGGGACCCAGCTCCCTCCTTCTCCACCTCCCTCCCCCCACCCTCCCTTCCTGGAGCTCTTTCTGTTGGTCTTCCCAGAAACGTGCCTCATGCTCCCCTCTCATTCACCAGGAAGGACAAAGCTCCCGCCCCCATACTCAGCAGAAACCCTCCTTTCATGAACCCCTTCTAATAAAGGGGCTTCGCTTTCAAGGAGACCTGGGGACATGTGGGAGAGCTTGTAAAGATGCCTCTTGCGGAGTTCTCTTTTGGTGCAGGGGGTTAAGTATCTGGCATTGTCATTGCAGTGGCTCAGGTCACTGCTATGGCGTGGTTTGATCCCTGGCTAGGGAACTTGTGAATGCCACAGGCCCAGCCAAAAAAAAAAAAAAAAAAAAAAAAGCCTATTCAAGAAAAGAGTGTCTTGGAGTTCCCGTCGTGGCGCAGTGGTTAACGAATCCGACTAGGAACCATGAGGTTGCGGGTTCGGTCCCTGCCCTTGCTCAGTGGGTTGACGATCCGGCGTTGCCGTGAGCTGTGGTGTAGGTTGCAGACGCGGCTCGGATCCCGCGTTGCTGTGGCTCTGGCGTAGGCCGGTGGCTACAGCTCCGATTCAACCCCTAGCCTGGGAACCTCCATATGCCACGGGAGTGGCCCAAGAAATAGCAACAGCAACAACAACAACAACAACAAAAGACAAAAGACAAAAAAGACAAAAAAAAAAAAAAAAAAAAAAAAAAGAAAAGAGTGTCTTGACCCCTACCTCACACCAGGCGTGAAAATGAAAAGGAAAGTTTCCATGATGCCATCTGGAAGACTGTGTGGGAAAATATCTAAAGGCATCGTGTGGGCAAATATTTCTTAAAAAGGACATTAGCCATAAAAGAAAAGATTGATAAATTGCACTTCATTAGAACTAAGAACTCTGGGAGTTCCCTAGTGGCCTAGTGGGTTAAGGCTTTAATCCCTGGCTTGGGAACTTCCTCATGCCATGGGAGACCCCCAAAAAAAGGAACTAAGGGAGTTCCCGTCGTGGCGCAGTGGTTAACGAATCCGACTAGGAACCATGAGGTTGCGGGTTCGATCCATGGCCTTGCTCAGTGGGTTAAGGATCCAGCATTGCTGTGAGCTGTGGTGTAGGTTGCAGACATGGCCTCGGATCCCACGTTGCTGTGGCTCTGGTGTTGGCCAGTGGCTACAGCTCTGATTAGACCCCTAGCCTGGGAACCTCCATATGCTGCTGGTGTGGCCCTGAAAGGACAAAAGACAAAAGACAAAACAAAACAAAACAAAACAAAAAAAAGGTGAAAGACCTGAGGAGTTATCTTTAAGAGAGAACATCCTAATGGTTAATAAACATGTGAAAAAGTACTGAACATTATCACCTATGGGAAAAATTCAAGTAAAAGACACAATGAGCTATACACTCACCCAAATGGCTAAAATTTAAAAAACTGGGAGCTCCCTGGTGGTCGGTGGTTAGGACTCCGCTCTTTCACGGCCTGAATTCAAACCCTGGTCTGGGAACTGAAATCCCACATCAAGTCATGCCATGTTTGGCCAAAAATAAATAAATAAATAAATAAATAAAATTTAAAACATTAAAGAAAACCCTGACAATACTAAGTGTTGACAAGGATACAGAGCAACTGGAATATATATGGTGCAGTGAAATGTCCATTAGCACAATTTAGAAAACTCTATGAAGAATCAATCCAAGCCGAGCTTACACTTGTTTTCTGACCCAGCAATTCCATTCCTAGGTATATACCCCGCAGAAATGTGTTCATATATGCACCACAGTTCCTTGCGGGGTTATTTATAATGGTCAAAAAGTCAAAACGACCCAAAGTCCATCAAGAGCAGAAATTGTTCATTGTCATAGGATGAAATACTGCAAAGCAGTGAACTTGAATGAATGGTTGCTATTTGCAACAATGCCGATGATTTGTAGCATTGAATGCCGAGTTAAGTCAGCTGGCAGCACGTGTGACTCTATGTAAAGTTCAAAAGCAGACAGAATGAACCTGTGGTGTAGAAGTCAGGTTAGTGGGGGTCTCTCGTGGGTAGAGGTGGGAAGAGGCAGGAGGGAGGGGGCTGGGTAGTCGTGTGCTGCTTCTGGATCTGGCTCTTGCTGGTGGCAAGATGTATTCACACTGTATAAATTCAGTGTGGATACACTTGAGATCTCCGTGCTTTTCTGCGTTACTGTTAGACCTCAACAAACAAGTTTACCAGCGATTTGGGTTGCTGGGTCCATGCTGGGGCCCAAGTAGGAGGCAAGTGAATTATTTCCAGGGAGAGGGGTTGGGGCCTGGGACCAGGTTGGGGAGGCAGGGATATTGATCCAAAGAGGCTGGGAGAATTTGCTGATGGGTTGGACATGAGTGCTAGAGGAGCGGGTCATGGGTGGCTCCAGGGCTTTTGGTCTGAGGTATGAAAAGCTGGGGTTGCCACTACCCCCGCCCCCAAGACCCAAGGTGGAGCCGGTTCGAGGAAGTCTGTCTTTTTAAAATTTTATGGCTGTCCCCGTAGCATCTGGAAGTTCCCATGCCAGGGGTTAAATCTGAGCCACAGCTGTAGCAACACCACGTCCTTTAACTCACTGTGCTGGGCTGGGGATCGAACCCACACTTCCGCGGCCACCTGAGATGCTGCGGTCAGGTTCTTAACCCACTGTGCTGCAGCGGGAACTCCTCTGTTTTGACTTCACCGCAGGCCTGGCCTTGACAGCAAGTCAAGGGACCTGAGGGATAGGAGGGAGGGTGGGAGGTTTGGGACTTGCCTGACCTCACCCGTGTGTTCCACCCCACAGGGTCAAGCCCCCATGGATCCCTGTCCTGGGGACCCCAGCCGCTACTATGACAAGGCTGCCGGGGTGTGCTGCCGCCGTTGCGCCCTGGGTGAGTGGGGTGCTGGGGGTGGGGCGGGGGGGCGGGTATTGTCCTCACATTATAGTACCCTGGGGAGGCTGCTACTTGAGAAAGACTGGAGCCAGCCTCATCCGTGCCAGTGGTTACAGGGTTCTGAAGGCCATCCCTTTGTGAGTCTGTGTTTTTAATCAACCCCTGCCCCTTACTGAAGACTCAGTGTTTCTGTGCTAGTCTTGGGCCTTCACGTGCAGCATCTTCTCGGATACACGCAGTTACCCTTTATCGTTGCCGTTTTGCAGATGAGGCTGTTGGGGCTGGGGCAAGGTGGAGCAACTCACCCAAGGCCCCCGAGCTGGGAAATGGTGGCACTGATTTGGGCTGGAACCTAGGGTTCCAAGAGCCCAGAGTCTGGGCTGTCAACACCCTCGACTACCTCTCATTTCTGGGTCTACGAGCCCTTTGCAGGCCTCACCTTTTTTCTTTTTTTCTCTTTTTTCTGGCTGCACTTGCAACATATGGAGGTTCCCAGGCTAGGGGTCAAATTGGAGCTGCAGCTGCTGGCCTACACCCCAGCCACAGCAATGTAGGATCTGAGCTGTGTCTGGGACCTACATCACAGCTCACGGCAATGCTGGATCCTTAATCCATTGAGCAAGGCCAGGGATCGAACCTGCATCCTCATGGGCACTATGCTGGATTCTTAACCCGTGGAGCCACTTAACCTGGCCTTGTCTTTTCTGCCCTGGGAACGCATGCAGCCGGGACTACAGCTCTCTTGGGACCAGCCTCCCACCCAGGCTCCCTTCCTGGAAGGCTCACCCACCCCCAGCGCCAGGATGGGGACCCTGAGTAGACGAAGGGCTCCATCAGGATGTCCTGCCAGAACAGGGATAAGCCTGTTCTCCCACCTTGTGGATGGCCGGGCCCCAAGGTCGTAGGGCATTGCCATCCTCTGTGTTATCAAAAGTCCCCAGGCACATCCAGTGGCCTTAGCTGGGCGGGGCATGAGATAAAGTCCAGCTGTGGCCTCGGGCCTCCGGCAACAGGGACCCACCAGGGAGAAAAGACATTAATTATATCAGCAAAGGGTGCCAGGGGCACTGGATCTATGGACCCATTATAACTGTCTGTCACTGTGAGGATGGCAGGCCACTGGAGGTGGGCTGGGGTCTTGGGACCAGTAGAGGGTGGTGACAGGCCACGATGCACCAGGTCACCAGGGGTGTGTGAGCAGAGCTGGGCAGGAACCCTGGTCCATCTGTTCCTAGACCTGCAGCCTCTTTGCTCCACCACAAGGGCAGACCCAGCCCGTGCTCAGGCCACCGAAGGACCGAGAGGAATATTCGGGGAAAGAATGTGATATGTTTTATTTCCAAAAATGATTGTGAGACATCGCTGGCGGGGAAAAAAGTAAAACTTGATTGGACTTTCTCGCCTTTATTTTATGATTTAGGGTGGGTTTCCAGATGTATAACAGGCAGGTGCCTATGCTTTTTTCACTGCTTGGGACTCTGCGGTGCCTAAATGGCTGGCCCCCCACCTACCTGCCCCCCCCCCCACGTACCTGCCCATCTCCCGAGCTGTCTTTTTACCCCCGCGCTAACCTATCCTTCCCTCCCTCCCTCCTCCTGTCTCATCCTCCCCATCCTCCCCCCTCCCTCCCCCTTCCCATTCTTGCTGCCACCCGTGCCCCGTGCACATACCCATCTGTCTCAGTCAGCTCCCACTGCCATAACTCGATATTGTAGACTGGAGCGAGGGGTTGGGGGGCACCTTTAACAACAGTCATTTATTTTCTCAAAATTCTGGAGGCTGGGACACCCAAGATCAAGGTGCCAGCAGAGTTTGGTTTCATTTCTGGGGAGAAATCTCTTCTGGGCTTGCAGACAGATACTTTCTCATGGCAAAAGGTGGGGGGAAGATCTTTTTCTCTTCTTTTCTTTTCTATTTTTTAAATTTTTGGGGTCTGGCCAGGAATTGAGTCCACGCCACAGCAGCAACCCAAGCTGCCGCAGTGACAATGCCAGGTCCTTAACCCACTGTGCCGCAGGGGAACTCCTCTCTTCCTCTTCTCGTAAGGCCGGAGAGCCTGTCAGATCAGGGTCCCGCTCCTTCTGATCTCATTTAACCTTAATTACTCCTAAAAGTCCTGCTGCCAAATACTGTCACATTCGGTGGTTAGAGCTTCAACACATGGATTTGGGGGTACAGCGTTCAGTCCGTAGCACTGTCTCCCCGCCACCCGCCCTCCCCCCATCCTCCCATCCATCCCCAATCCATCTCCCACCTCTTCCCATCCCCCTCTCATCCACTCTTCTGCCCGCATCCATCCAGCCGTTGGTTATTGCTCGTTCTCATAGTGAGGTCCGTTGTCACCCTTCCAGCCTTTTCTCCCCTTGGCCTTTCTATGGGAACTGCTGTGCTCCATGTCCTGTGAACGTACCGAGTACTATTGGGTTCTGGGCCTTTGTATGTGCCTGACGCCCTCCTCCACCACCTCCACAAACCTCACCAGCCCAGCCCCATGTGGCTGCTCACACATCACATCTCCCCAGGCGAGCCGTGGTCAGGGTTCCTGAGTGGTGTGGCCTGCAGGGCTCTGTGACTTTCCGTAGGACCCACAATCCCAGCCGCAAGGAGACAGACACTTTCTCCCCAGCTCCCCAGTAACCTTGACACCAGCCTGACGGGGCTTTGATGGGGAAGTGGGTGGCAAGAGAGAGAGAGAGAGAGAGAGAGAGAGAGAGAGAGAGAGAGAATGATGCCAGCCCGAGGCTCCCTCCACCGAGCGCTGTGACTTGGCAAGAGGGGGCTCCCTTCCCCCCACGTCCTCTCTCCAAGCCCAGTGACAGGGGGGTGACTGAGCACCTCATGTGGGTGTGGTGGGTGGGGCATTTTTGCTGGAGTTTTATTGACCCTGTGCTTCCGGGCATGCAACAGAGGAAAAACGAAAAACCCGCAAAAACCCCTTCCTCCGTCTCTGAGTGGGGGGGAAATTTCTGACATTTTGCCCGCCCCCTGCCATCAGCACGCAGCTGATGGGGCAGGTTGGCGGAGGAAGGAAACGGGGAGACCTTTGAGATTGAGAAGTTGAGATGTCATCAGATCCCTCCTCCCACCCAGGCCTGTAATGCCTTTTCTAGCATCCTCGACAGCTGATCCCGCTCACACACACCCCCCGCCCCGTGACGGGGAGCTCACTCACTGCTTTGCAACAACAGCAACAATTATCATGGGTGGAGCATGTTCCATGCTAGCCACAGTGCTGAGCCCCTTGCTTCTCTTAGCTCAATGAGCCCTGATGGGAAAGACGAAGAGGAAACTCAGATATGGCGGGGTTCGGGGATTTGCCATGGTCACAAGCTGATGAGCAATTCGGGGCGGGGGTGGGTGGGTGCTCAGACATGGCTGTTTAACTAGAATCCTGAGCCCTTGGTCCTTATTTGACCCCAAGCATTGCAGGGGGAGGAAGCAGAGCCAGGGGGAGGGGGGCTGCACCCCTTCTTACTCTGCACCCTGCTTCTTGGGTTAGACTCACCTCCCCAGGAGGGGTCTCTCCTGCAGGTATGGGGGGACGATGTGTACCTGGTGTTAGGCGGAGAGCATGGTCAGTTTGGGGCCAGGCGGGGTACCCTGTCTTGTTCCAGGAGCTGAGATTTCTCCAAGGACCATGAGCAGGAAGGAGGAGGAGCTGTCCCCTGCCCTCCCTGCTCTGGCTGAGTTGACTGGCCCACAGTTCCCTCTCCATCGGCTCTTCTTCTTTGGGGGAACAGAGGGGGACCCTGGACAGACATGTTTCAGCCCCACTTCCGAAGCACAAGAAGAAAGCCTCTGATGGCTCAGAGAAGTGCTGATGTCCCCCTTGGTTCTGCTTCCCCCAGGCCAGGACTGCCCAGGACCACAGCCGGTGGGGACAGGGGAAGATAGGAGCGCTTCAAGGGCAGCCCGTGGGCCGAAAAGCCCTTTGGGACTCTGTCAGCTGCCGCAGGCACCTAGCATGCGTGTGGAGCTGCTGGAAGGCGTGGGAACACGCTCCTGAGGGACCAGACCCAGTTGGAACATGCAGCGGGGGCTTCCTTGAGGAGGTGGCATCCAGAGGCATCCTGAGGATGAGCAGGAGTTGGCCGGGCCGAGGAGGGGAGGGGGTGTGCTCTGGTTAGAGGACACAGAGTGTGCCCAGGCCTGGAGGGGGCAGGGATGGGGGTTCAGGAACTGGGAGGGGCTCCATTTGGTGGAAGGGAGGGGGTGGGGGAGGGGAGGGCGGAAGAGCTGGCAGCCCAGACTGGAGAGGAGCAGTTCTCCGTGCAGGAGTTTTGGCTGCCCAAGCAGCAGAAGCATCTGGGGCCGGGTTGTCTGATACTGAGCCAGCGGTGAGAGGTGAGGACCAGCGCTGAGAACATCTGGACTAGAAGACCCTCATCAGAGACCGGGAGGGTCAGGGCAGAGGGACACTTGGCCACCGATCCTGAGAGGCAGCACAACTCCAGGGGCTTCCTTCACCATTTGGTTTCAGATTCCAAAAGCGATGCTCAGGGCTCATCGTGGCACAGTGGAAACGAATCCGACTAGTATCCGTGAGGATATGGGTTCGATCCCTGGCCTTGCTCAGTAGGTTAAGGATCTGGTGTTGCCCTGAGCTGTGGTGTAGGCTTGGATCCTGAGTTACTGTGGCTGTGGTGTAGGCCGGCAACCACAGCTCCGATTGGACCCCTAGCCTGGGAACCTCCATATGCCATGGGTGTGGCCCTAAAAAGCAACAGACAAACAAACA
Organism: Sus scrofa; assembly: GCF_054392235.1. Taxonomy (NCBI): domain Eukaryota; kingdom Metazoa; phylum Chordata; class Mammalia; order Artiodactyla; family Suidae; genus Sus; species Sus scrofa. Next base: position 76,673,344 of record NC_139388.1, read on the forward strand.
GAAAACAAAGACACCCAAAGTAACCACAAACGGAGTGGCTTACCCAGCAGAGATTTCTTCTCTGGAGGCTGGAAGTCCACTGTCGGTGTGTTGGCAGGGCTGTGTTCCCTCTGAAGGCGCCAGGAATGGTTCTGGCCTCTCTCCCAGCTTCTGGTGGTTCCCTGGCCTGTGGCAGTTCGCTTCCCATCTTCGCATGGGTGTCCCCTGTGTGTGTGTCTGCCTCTGTGTCCGCATTTCCCGCCTTTTCCGAAGGACACCAGTCAAGCAAGTGATGTACCGTGACACCAGGAGTCTGCAGGCAGGGGATAGTCACGTGTTATATCACAGGTGAATGGCCTTGGGGACATCCCAGCCACCTGCTGCACCTTTGCCCCAAGCAGTCAGTGCAACCTCTGGTGTCTTCTATCCCTGCACAGTGGGAGTCAGGCTGGATTAGAAGCCTTATGGTCTAGGGACTGTGTGACCCAGTTCTTGCAATGAAACAGGACTCCCACCAGGAGTTCCCATCATGGCTCAGTGGAAACGAATCCCACCAGGAACCATGAGGTTGCGAGTTTGATCCCTGGCCTTGCTCAGTGGGTTGAGGATCCAGCGTTGCCGTGAGCTGTGGTGTAGGTCGCAGACGTGGCTTGGATCTGGTGTTGCTGTGGCTCTGGTGTAGGCCGGCAGCTGTAGCTCCAATTCGTCCCCTAGCCGGGGAACCTCGTATGCCTCTATGCAGCCCTAAAAAGACAAAAACAAACAAACAAACAAATAAAACAGAAATAGGACTCCTGCCTGAAGAGGTGACCAGGGCTCGTCCGGTGCATACCTGGTGCCAGGGACCGCTGTGACACTGGATAGTGTTTATCTTCATAAATTCTTTTATCCTTTCAACAACCCTAGGAGGTGGATCCTATTATAAACTTTATTATCCAACTCTTACCCGAAAAACTGGGTTCACCTCTTGGTGGGTGTCGAGCTAAAAGACACAACCAAGCCAAAGATCAGGAGAAAGGATTTATTATTTGCAGTAAGTAAGGGGAACACTGGGGATCTTTCCCAAAGCAGGGTCTCCCCTCGTAGCAAAACTGGGGACGTTTTAAACTAAGGATGCTTCCATGTTATGTTCATGAAGGGGCTTGAGCAGAAGAGACTTCAGCATAGAAACTGGGGCAAAGACAGGGTCCATGCTTTAGAAAAGGTCAACATTGGAGTTCCCGTCCTGGCGTAACAGAAACAAATCCAACTAGGACCCATGAGGTTGTGAGTTCGATCCCTGGCCTTGCTCAGTGGGTTAAGGATCCGGCGTTGCCGTGAGCTGTGGTGTAGGTCGCAGACGCGGCTTGGATCCGAATTGCTGTGGCTGTGGCGTCGGCCGGCGGCTGCAGCTCCAATGGGACCCCTAGCCTGGGAACCTCCATATGCCGTAAGTGTGGCCCCCCCAGAAAAGCCAAAAATGAAATAATAGAAAGTGTCAACATCATGACGCCCTCGGTTCCAGTTGATCTGGTGGGTTCCAGTTAAATCCAAGGGCCGGCCGAGGGGTTAAATTCTGCACAACAGCTCAAGAAAGGGCTTTGGCGTGATCTTTGCCATCGGAATGGACCAGGAGTTTACTGCTGATTTCCTTTCTTTGCTGTTATGACGTCTCTTGCCTGCTAACAGCCATGTATTCTTTTATTTCCTTTAGGCAGTTATGTCCAAGACCTGTTCAAGGGCACATGATGTGGCTAGGCTTAGATCTCAAGATGGCTTAGGCCCAAATGGCTTCTCTTAGGTCAAGAAAGTCCTGCCTGGTTCTCTCTCTTCTCTGGGGACCCCCTGCCCTATCAGCTTTCACAATTATTGCTCATCCACGAGGCTCCTGTAACTTGCCCAAGGCCACGCAGTTGGCAAGTGGCAGCCCTGGAATCCCAGGTCCAGGTCACCTCCCAGACCTGTGCTGCTTCTCCTGGCTTCCAGGTGGCCTTAGGCGAGGACTGCCCTCTTGAGTATCACTGCCTCTGCCTGCAGCATAACAGTTAGACTGGCACATTTGGGGGTTTGGGAGTGGAGCTGGGAGGACCTCGGGGATGAGAGTTGGAGGGTGGTTGGAGGTGAGGCCTTTGCCTGGAGCTTCTCTGCTTCTCTTCTCCAGAGCCTTCCCTGTGCCCTCAAGGGCCCACTGACTGCAGGAAGCAGTGTGATCGTGGCTACTACGTGGACACCAACGGCCGCTGCACAGCCTGTGTGACCTGTTCTGAAGGTAAGGGCCCTGACTCTCCAAGGGCTCCTTCCCGGGAGGGTGGGGAGCCTTGAGGGTTGGGTTGGGGGTGGGCAGGGGAGGCAGAGAACCTTGAAGGTGGGGGAGCATCAAGATTAGGTGCCTGGGAGTTCCCGTCGTGGCACAGCGAGTTGTGAACCTGACTAGTATCCATGAGGATGTGGGTTTGATCCCTGGCCTCGCTCCGTGGGTTAAGGAGCTGGCTTTGCCGCCAGCTGCAGTGTAGGTCACAAAGGCAGCTCGGATCTGGCGCAGGCCCCAGTTGCAGCTCTGACTTGACCCCTAGCCGGGGAACTTCCATATGCCGCAGGTGTGGCCCTAAAAAGAAAAGAAAAAAGAAAAAAAAGATGTGGTGCCATCCTCTGAATTGTCCCCAGAGGCTTCAGTTTCCCCCCGTGGATTTGGAATTATTATCCGCTGTGATCTTTTGCATCCATGCTTTTTTAAAGGAGAGACTTAGCTCTCATGTTTCCTCAAGGGAGGGACTCACACTTACTGAGTTTGCTCATTGCTAACCTCCTAGCGGAAGAATCTTTTTTTTTTTTTTTTCCTTCTTTTCTTTTTAGGGCTGCACCTGCAGCATATGGAGATTCCCAGGCCAGGGGTTGAATCAGAGCTACAGCTGCTGGCCTACACCACAGCCACAGCAATGCCAGATCCTTAACCCACTGAGCGAGACCAGGGATCGAACCTGCAACCTCATGCTTCCTAGTCGGATTCGTTTCCGCTGTGCCCCGACGGGAACTCTGGAAGAGACTTTCTTAACCCAGCTTTACTGTGAGGAATCCGAGGCTTAGGGGAGTTAAGGGCCTTTCCAAAGTTACAACATTCTGCTAAAAGGGCAGCGCGGCAGCTTGAACTGCTGGTCTGACACCGAGAATTCTGTGCTTCCCCTTGGACCACGGTGGTTCCAGGAGACCTCTCTCAATAAGAGCGTTTATTGTTTAATTTCTTCTTGTGGGGAGTGAATGTGGTTTGTGTGCTAGCTAATGCTCGTTTGTTGGGTTTTTTGGAGGGTGGGGTGGGGAAATTTGTTGAGATTTCTTGTGGCCTCATATATTTTCATACTTCTTAGTATGTTTAGTGGGTGAGGGTACATGTGTATTCTGTTTGTTGTGTAAAAAATTCCATGTATACCGGTCTGATCAAGCTGGTGACTTGTGTTCTTTAAAATAACATATATCCCTCATTTATTTTTGTCGCCTCCACAAAGGTTGGTTTTTGAGGTAGAGGCGTTAACATCTACCTCCCAATGGTTTTTCGTCAGATTTTCATTGCATTCTATCTATTTTTGCTTCATAAATGTCAAAGCTGTGTTATTAGGTACAATATTCATGAGTATCATGTTATCTTGGTGGGCTGAAATATATCTCCTTGTTCCTTATAATGTGTTTTATCTTAATTCCATTTTTTTAAAATTGCTTTTTAGGGCTGCACCTGCTGTACATGGAGGTTCCCAGGCTAGGGGTCAAATCGGAGCTACAGCTGCCGGCCTACACCACAGCCACAGCAACGCCAGATCTGAGCTGGGTCTTCGACCTACACCACAGCTCACGGCAACGTCGGATCCTTAAGCCAGTGAGCGAGTCCAGGGATCGAACCCACAACCTCGTGGTTCCTAGTTGGATTCGTTTCCGCTGCACCATCATGGGAGTTCTTTTTTGTTTGATTTTGGTATTGTCATTCTTCTTTGTTTACGTTAGCATTTCTCTGGTAATTTAAAATTTTTAAAATTAATGACTACATGTTATATTTCTAAATTTAAAACATTTTTGGCCACCCTGAAGCAGGTGGAAGTTTCTGGGCCAGAGATCAAACCCGAGCCATGGCTGTGACCCGAGCCACAGCAATGACAGCACTGAACCACTAGGAACTCTGAGGACTGCACTTTATTAAACAAAATTTATATGCCTTGTAAAAATTCAAACACTAGGGAGTTTCCGCCGTGGCTCAGGGGTAACGAACCCGAAGAGTATCCCTGAGGACTCGGGTTTTGATCCCTGGCCTTGCTCAATGGGTTAAGGATCCGGCGTTGCTGTGGCTGCGGTGTAGGCTGGCAGCTGCAGCTCCGATTGGACCCCTAGCCTGGGAACTTCCATATGCCCCAGGTGCGGCCCTAGAAAAGACAAAAAAGAAAAGAAAAGAAAAGAAAATTCAAGCAATACATAGGCATAAGGGGATGGGGTGAACTCTGCCCCTCCCCATCAGTGGTTGACCGACACATCTCTGTCCCTTTATACAGAGAGAAGAAGGGGTAGGTTAGTAGCCAGACAGGCTGTACACATAGAGAAAGAAGGACTCTTTAAGAGGATGGGATCATCCTATTTATGGCATTAAAAAGATTACATCTCACTTCATTCAAATATATCAGAGTGAGAAGGAACTAGGTGAAGTAACTATCATAGAGACAGTAGTGCCTTAAAAAGCCTCTAAAATTGGAGTTCCCGTCGTGGCTCAGTGGTTAACGAATCCGACTAGGAACCATGAGGTTGCGAGTTCGATCTTTGGCCTCGCTCAGTGGGTTAAGGATCCGGTGTTGCCGTGAGCTGTGGTGTAGTTCGCAGACCAAGCTCGGATCCCGAGTTGCTGTGGCTCTGGTATAGGCTGGTGGCTACAGCTCCAATTAGACCCCTAGCTTGGGAACCTCTGTATGCCGAGGGAGCGGCCCTAGAAAAGGCAAAAAGACAAAAAACAACAAAACAAAACAAAACAAAGCCTCTACAATTAAGAAAAGAGGTTATGAAAATCCATCAGCGGCTAGGAATCCTTTAAGGAATGACTGTCTCTTGTGGCAATGTCTTAATCTCCTTGTTTCAGCGCTGGGGTAGGAGAGCATCCATTGAGTCCTTGTAAAGAAAAATGAAGTGTTTTTTTCACTCCTTGTAAAGAGAGATGAAGCTTGCCAGCCTAGCTGTCCTCTCAGTCTGGGCTGCTGGTCTTCTTTTCTGTGGCCCTGAGGTCCTCGGCCCGTGTTAGCATTACTTGGCTATTGAAATTAATTTATTCACTGCACACTGTGAGTCCACTTACCACAGCTTCTCAGGCCTGAATTTTTCCTTTCCCTTTTTTTTTTTGGCTCTGCCCACGGCATGCCAAGGTTCCCAGGGCCAGGGAGCTCCACTTTCACCTCCAGCCTGGGAACTTCCATATGCAATAGGTGCAGCCCTAAAAAGCAAAAAAAAAAAAAAAATTGTTCAGTGGCTCTAAGGACATTCTTATTTGGGGGCGACTCTCAGCATCATCCAGCTCTGAGACTTTCTCATCTTCTCCAGTAGAAACTCTGTCCCCCTTAAATACTAGCTCCCCGGAGTTCCCGTTGTGGCACAGTGGTTAATGAATCCGACTAGGAACCATGAGGTTGCGGGGTCGGTCCCTGCCCTTGCTCAGTGGGTTAAGGATCTGGCGTTGCCGTGAGCTGTGGTGTAGGTTGCAGACGCGGCTCGGATCCCGCGTTGCTGTGGCTCTGGCGTAGGCCAGTGGCTACAGCTCCGATTCGACCCCTAGCCTGGGAACCTCCATATGCCAAGGGAGCGGCCCAAAGAAATAGCAAAAAGACAAAAAAACAAAAACAAAAACAAAAACTCTAGCTCTCCATCGCCCACCCCTGGCCCCCTGCAAGCCCTTGTCAACTACCCTTCTACTCTCTGTCTCTCTGAATTGGGCTGCTCTAGGAAGTTCATGGAAGTGGAAGCATACGATATTTATCCTTTTGTGACTTATGTCACTTAGCATAACGTCTTCAAGGTGCATTCCTGCTGTAGCATGTCGTGGAATTCCCTTCCTTCTTAAGGTGGAATAATATTCCATTGGATAGGAGTTCCCGTTGTGGCGCAGCAGCTTAAGAACCCAACCAGTGGGAGTTCCTGTCGTGCCTTAGTGGTTAAAGAACCTGACTAGTATCCTTGAGGATGAGGGTTTGATCCCTGGCCTCACTCAGTGGGTTAGGGATCCGGTGTTGCCTTGAGCTGTGGTGTAGGTCGCAGATGCACCTCGGATCCTGAGTTGCTGTGGCTGTGGTGTAGGTTGGCGGCTGTGTCTCCAACTTGACCCCTAACCTGGGAACTTCCGTATGCTGCCAATGTGGCCCTAAAAAGACAAAAAGAAAAAGAAAAAAAAAAAAAAAAGAGCGAACCCAAGCAGTATCCATGAGGATGTGGTTTCGAATCCCTGGCCCTGCTCAGTGGGTTAAGGATCCCCTGTTGCTGTGAGCTGTGGTGTAGGTCGAAGATGTGGCTGAGATCTGGTGTGGCTGTGGCTGTGGTGTAGGCTGGCAGCTGCAGCTCTGATTTGACCTCTAGCCTGGGAACCTCCATGTACCGCAGGTGTGGCCTGAAAATTTAAAACAATTTCATCAGATGGATCTACCATATTTTGTTTCTTCATATCCATGAATAGGGGTTGTTTACACCTTTTCTCTTTTTAAATTTTTTTTTAGTTTTTTTTTGGAAGCACCAGAGCATGCAAAAGTTTCCAGGCCGGAGATCACATCTGTGTCACATTGTAACCAGAGCCACAGCAATGGCAAGGCCAGATCCTTAACCCGCTGAGCCACGAGGGGGCGCCATCGAGTTGGTTCCTCCTTGGGGCTGTTGGGAATATTGTCCCGGTGGACGTCATCGTCCAAACGTCTCTTCAAGTCCCCGCTCTCCTTTCTTTTGGGTATCCGCTCAGCAGCGGGATTGCGGGATCCTGTGGTTGCTCTGTGTTTAATTGCTTGAGGAACTGGAGCGCTACTTCTGACCCTCAGTCCAGGAGCCCGAGGGCCTGGGTGGGGGACAGAGAGCAGCCAGAGATGGGTGTTGTCCTCACAGGTGCAGGGGTGTACCTTCCCTTCTGTCAGATGGTTGTTATCAGAGCTCCTGATGCCTCGAAAGGGGTGCACCCCACACTTGGGGTGTCTGCTTGTTTCTGCCACTTGGCCTGGCTCCCTGGAATTGGCAAGTCTATGCACCCTTGTCTGCCTCTGCCAGGCCTGTGATGGTCTGTGCAGGCAGCTACTCGAAGAGTTTTTTCTTGAGTTTTCCATGGATGTCTACTCATTGCCTGTCATCGGCCTCTCCAGATTTTTTTTTTTTTGGCCCACAACATAAGTATCACAATATATGGCTGTATTACATTTTGTTTACCCATTTATCAGTCGATGGACATTTGGGTTGTGTCTGCTTTTTGGTTATTATGAATAATGCTGTCATGAGCGTTCACGTACACGTATTTGTGTGGACATGTGTTCAGTCGTCGTGGGCATGTCCCTAGGAGTGGAATTGCTGGGTCATATGGTAAGTCTATGTTTAACTTTTCGAGGAGCTGCCAGGTTGCCTTCCCCAGCTCTGTACTACTTTATTGTTATTTATTTATTTTTGGCCGCCCTCACGGCATGCAGAAGTTCCGGCGCCAGGGTTTAAGCCCACGCCACAGCAGTGACCTAAGCTGCTGCAGAGACAAAGCTGATCCTTAACCCGCTCTGCCACCGGGGAACTCCACTTTATATCCCCACTGGCATTTTCTGAGGACCCCAATTTCTCCACCTCCTTGTCAACACCTGTCATTGTCTGTCTGTTTGATCCTCTTCATCCTAGTGGATACGATGTGGTCTGTCATTGTGGTTTTGGTTTGATGACTAATGGTTGGATGTCATGACTAATGACGTTGAGCGTTTTTTTTTTTTTTTGCTTTTTAGGGCCACACCTGCAGCATATGGAAGTTCCCAGGCTAGGGGTCAAATCGGAGCTGTAACTGCTGGCCTACACCACAGCCACAGCAATGCTAGATCCGAGCTGCGTCTGTGACCTATACCACAGCTCATGGCAACGCCGGATCCTTAACCCACTGAGCAAGGGCAGGGACCGAACCCGCAACCTCATGGTTCCCAGTCGGATTCGTTAACCACTGTGCCATGACGGGAACTCCTAATAGGTCTTTTTAAAGAGCAATGTTTGGAGTTCCCGCTGTGGTGCAATGGGATTGGTGGCATTTTAGGAGCGCCACAATTTCCATCCCCAGCCCTGCACAGTGGATTAAGGATTAGGCGTTGCCACAGCTGTGGCTGAGATCACAACTGTGGTTCAGATCTGATCCCTGGCCCAGGAACTTCGTATGTTGCAGGGTGGCCAAAAAAGAAAATTAAAAAAAAAAAAAAAAAAAAACAAGGAAAAGAAAATTTAAAAAAGGAGAAGTTTTCAATTCATAGAAAAACTGAGCATAGAGTACAGAGATGTCTCATAAGCTTCTCTTCTCCATCACTCCTCAATTTCCTTCTTTATTCTTTCTTGCATTAGTATGATACCTTGTTGACAGTTGAAGCGATATTGTTACATTATTATTTTTTTTTTTTTGTCTTTTCTAGGGCAGCGCCTGCCGCATATGGAGGTTCCCAGGCTAGGGGTCTAATTGGAGCTGCAGCCACCAGCCTACACCACAGCCACAGCAACGGGGGATCTGAGCCGCATCTGCAACCTACACCACAGCTCACAGCAACACTGGATCCTTAACCCACTGAGCAAGGCCAGGGATGGAACCCGCAACCTCATGGTTCCCAGTCGGATTCGTTAACCACTGCACCACGACGGGAACGCCCGTATCCTATGGTTTTTGACAGCTGTTTAATGTCATAACTGCTGTGCTCTCATGCACGACAGTGTCACTGCCCTAAGCATCCTCTACGCTCTGCTCGTTCATCCTCCCCCCTCCCACCCGCTACTGAGCTCTGGCCACCACTGATCTTTCTACTGTCTCTGTGGTTTTGTCTTTTCCTACATGTCACGTGGTTGGAATCACAGTATGTAGCCTTTCCATTGGCTTCTTTCACTTAGAAATGTGCATTTAATGTCTTTGAGGCCCATTTTACGTTTGGGACATTAATTTATTTTTAATATGATTTTATTGATCTCCAGGGAGGTGGGCTGGGAGCTGGAGGCTGCCCGTGGACCCCGCCTACGCGACACTCTCGCCCTCCGCTGGAAGGAAGGGCTGGGCGTGGCAGCCGCTCTGCCCAACAGGTCCATGCTGGACCATCCTGGGGGGGTTTCTGGGTCCCTTCCTTCCCCCTCCCTCTGTCCCCAATTGACCCTTCTCCGTGTCCCATAGACTACCTCGTGGAGAAGAAGCCGTGCTCGTGGAACTCCTCCGGCGTGTGCGAATGCCGGGCTGGCATGTTTTGCGGGACGTCAGCCGTCAACTCCTGTGCCCGCTGCTTGCCCCACTCCGTCTGCCCCCCCGGGAAGGTTGTCAAGTTCCAGGGTGAGTCTCCCCACAGGGCCACCATCTGTGTCAATACCGCCCCACCCCCACCCAGACCTCCCCCTCCTCCTTCCTGTTGGACGGATCGCATCTTCTATGCAGACGATGCCCAGAGGCCACGATGCCACATCCCTGCGCCTTGTGTCTCACGCTCAGGAGGACCCTGGTGGCCTGAGGCACCGGCCTGGATGGAGGAGGTCTTGGGTTGGTCTGAGGCCCCAGGACAGAAATCTCTGATCCCCAATAAACAAGAAAGAAACCTCAAGTTTCTGTCCTGGGAGGCTCCCCAGAAGATGAGGGCTGGTTTCCCTTCACAATCAAGTCATTGGGAGTTAGAGGCACCAGGAGACTGGGCGCCAGGTTCAAGACTGAGAAATGGGTTTCTTTTCCAGTTTGCTGTGTGACCTCAGGCAAGTCCCTTGCCTTCTCTGGGCTTCTAGTTTTCTGACAGTACAAGGAGGGCCTGTGATCAGAGAGGAGATAAGGACCATAGATCTTGTGTGGGTGGCATTGGGGGTGCCTTTCAGAAGGAAGGTGTGGGGAGTGGGCGGGCTTTGGACCACAGCCCAGAAGAGGTGGTGCGGCCACACAGAGGGCAGCGGTAAGAGGGAGTGTCCACTGGGACCGCAGTGCCCACCAAAGCCTGTGATGCCTCCCCCAACTTGATCTTTTTCTGAAGCCCCCTCCTTCCTGCCTTCCCTCAGCCGTCACAGCCAGCCCCTCCCCAGTCCCATAGATTTTGCCCCCTTGTTCTCTCTTCCTCCCGCCACCCCCTCATTCCTCCTCTCAGAGCCACCCCTGCAAAACCGAATCCAATGGGGTGAACCACACACATACCTGCTAAAACACTTAGCGTCTTCTCATTATTCTGGAGGTGAGGACACGATCCTGTGGTAACAGAGGACAGGCTTTTTAGGGGATATATTTTTTTTTAACCCTGGATGCCCTTTGGCATTTTGGGTGGCCAGCTTATTGGGTTCCAGGTCTGGGAGATACAAAGCCAGGAGAAAACCCAGGGGACTCAGCCCTTTGCCATTTCTGCATCCCAAGGCCACTCACCTTCGGTCTTCTCCTCACCGCCTTTCAGAGTCTCTGCTTTACATGCAAGTGCAAGGCTTTTAGCTGTACTCCGTGGGAGGAATAGGACAAAGGGTACCCACCCCCGTCTTTCTGGAAGCAGAGTGTGGAGGACGTGACTCTGTGTGGGCGGCCCCGCCTTCCTCCAGCCTCAGCTTTCAGCACCAGCCCCTCCCTTTCTGGGCTCTGGCTGATCTGCTCCATGGACCCACAGTGATTCTCCATCTACCAGGCCTTTGCACATGCCATTCCCTCTGCCTGGGACACCCTTCCCTCCCCATTCACTTAGTCAACTCGACTCTGCCTTCAGTTCTCTGTCTAAGCATCCGTCCAGAAGCTCTTGACCTCTCACAGGTCCTGTCTCCTTCCCAGCATGGATGCAAACGCTCTGTCTTGGTGTGATCGGTGCTTGTCTCCTTCCCTAGGCCGTAGCTCCGAGAGGGCCAAGACCATGCCCATCCCCCCACAGTCATCTCCCTGCTGCCCAATCCAATGCCAGGTGCAGAGGCTGCTTTGCAGAGATACCTGTTGCATGATGTAACAGGGAGATCAGAGCTGGGGGGTGGATGGGGTTCAAATCTGGCCATATTCTCCCTGGTCATGCAGAACCCTCCACAGAGGGACACTCAGAAGCCCACCACCTGCAAGCAGGGCCAGGCAGGGAGTGGAAAACCCTCTGGACTGGGCATCTGATACCTGGGATTTTGTAGAGCTTTGCATCTATGAGGCATGTTCCCATCCATCTCTGGGACTCAGTCTTCCCATTGTCATTTGTGGAGGGGTGACTATAAGGCCTTGCCTGGGAGCCTTTCTAGCTCAGGAACACTTGTGTCTCTAGGAAAGATAGCCTTGAGTTTTGTTACTCCAGCCTGTGGACCGGCTCCAGCAGATGAGGCTCTCTTGATGGGTGTTTCTCAATCTGCCACACGGTGGCGCCAGAGGCCTCTTTTTGCTGCCCTCAGACCTGCAGGCTAAAACAGTATGACCCACACCTCCCGCCATTGAACAGGAACACTTAAAATGTGGCCGGTTACATTGAGATGTGCTGTCAGAATAGAATATGCACTGGATTTGAAATAGCGTAAAAAATGTAAGCCGTCTCATTGATCACCTATTGGCATAATATTTTAGATATATTGGGTTAAGTAAATGTATCATTTACATTAATTTCACTTCTTTTTTCTTTGTTTTTTTTTTTTTGTTTTTTTTTTTCTTTTTAAAGGGTTGCACCCATGGCATGTGGAAGTTCCCAGGCTGCACCTCAAATCAGAGCTGCATCTGTGGACTACACTACAGCTCACAGAAATCCTGGATCCTTAACCCACTGAATGAGGCTAGGGACCAAACCTGCATCCTCATGGATACTAGCCTAGTTCTTAACCTGCTGAGCCACAATGGGAACTCCCTCTTTCTGCTTTTTAAAATGTGGCTACCAGGAGTTGCCTTGTGGTGCCATGGGTTAAGTACCAGGTGTTTTCACTGCAGTGGCTTGGGTTGCTGTTGCAGTATGGGTTTGAGCCCTGGCCTGGCAATGTCCACATGCTGTAGGTGTGGCCAAAACATAATTTTTTTTTTTGTTTTTTTGCCATTTCTTGGGCCGCTCCCACAGCATAGGGAAGTTCCCAGGCTAGGGGTCGAATCGGAGCTGTGGCCGCTGGCCTACACCACAGCCACAGCAACTCGGGATCCGAGCCACATCTGCAATCTACACCACAGCTCACGGCAATGCCGGATCCTTAACCCACTGAGCAAGGCCAGGGATTGAACCGGCAACCTCATGTTTCCTAGTTGGATTAGTTAGCCACTGAGCCACGACGGGAACTCCCAAAAAATAAATTTTAAAAAACGGCTACTAGAAAATAAATTTTTTTTTTCTTTTTAGGTCCATACTCATGGCATATGGAGGTTCCCAGATTAGGGGTCGACTTGGAGCTACAGCTGTCGGCCTGCACCACAGCCACAGCAATGCTGGGTCTGAGCTGCATTTGCAATCTTCACAGCATCCCCTGGCAACTCCGATCCATGATCTGCTGAGCAAGGCGAGGGATCAAACCCTCTTCCTCATGGATACTAGCTGTATTCATTTCTGCTTTGACACAATGGGAACTCCTAGAAAATTTTAAATGATGTGTGATTCACATATTTTTTTGGATAGCACTGTTATAGAAATGCTTTAACCTTTGGCTGCCAAATCCTGGCTCACTTCTAGATTCCTCTCTGGGTCTTCTCACCGAGCAATTTTCAGGGCCTCAGTGTCTCCAGCTATAAAATGGAGAACAGCTTCTGCCTCAGATTGAGTTTATAGCTAAGCCTTACGCTAAGACCCAGCACAGGCTGTCTCTCCTGAAATTCTCCAGACTCCCAAAGACTGTATCATTTCACGAAGGAGGAAATTGAGGTTCAGGGATGGCAGGTAATTGCTCAAGACCACAGACTATCTAATCCAGCTTTTGAACCTTATGCCGGGGTCTTGTCAACCCACCACAGCACAGAGAGACAAGATAAGCCAGCATTGCTCATACCTGCCTCCACCAAAACCTTCAAATTCTACTTAATTGAAAACACTGTGTGTTTCATTCTTCACTTTACTTTCACTCAGTAGTCTTCAGAAGTCTTTAGCTTGCAAGTTACAAAATTTTTTGGCTCATGTAACCTTTGTGGAGCTTCAGGCATGGCTGGATCCAGGAGCTCTGTCTTTTCCCAGCTCTCATCTCTACTCCCCTATGTATTGGTTTGTATGATACCCACCAAGCAGCTCCAGGCTTGCTTCCTACTCAACCCCAGCAGAAAGACAGCTTTTCCTTCGCTCATTCTCAACAGCCCAAATAAAAGTTTGAAATTTCACCTCATAGGTGCCCACCTGGGAGCCAGTCCATCATGGGCAGAGGCATGGGGTGGATTCATTGATCCAGCCTGGTCCCACGGCGACTCCCGCAAGTGGGGATGTGGGGTGGTCATTCGGTCCTGGCTCCTCAGCACAGACACTCAGGTTGGGAGAGGAAATTCTCCAGGGAACACTGGGTTGCTTTGCCCCAGCGGGGAGCAGATGCTGGTCAGGCACAAACGCCAGAGGGCCACCGTGTTTTCCTGGCTCGTGGTGAAGGGTCGGTTCCCAGAGTCTCTGGCCTCCTCGGTACCAAGTCTGAAGGCATTACCGTCCTCCCTGTAGGCACAGCACAGAGGGACACTGTCTGTGAGCTGCCTCCCCCAGGGGCCAGCCCCGACTGCAGCACCAACCCACAGGACTGCAAGGCCCCCGCCAGGTGACGCCCCGCCCTCTCCCGCCCAAGTCACCTTAGCGTGGGGCTGTCCCACCCCACTGGATGCTCAGGGCACTGCTGGCTGGGGGCGCGGGTGGGCTTCAGCCCAGGGTGGTTTTCTGCCAAGCCCATCAGTGTTTGGAGGCCTGGGTATGTGTCCAGCCTGCCCTGAGCACACAGCAGACCCAGCAGGCCTAGAAAACAGCCCTTGCTCCCTGGAGCTGACAGCGGGCCTGCCAGAGGCTGAGGGCAGAGGCCCTGGGACCCCGTCTCGATGGGCACGGTTCTCCTAAGCACAGACTTCCCTTGCGCCATCAGGAGAATTGCCAGTCCCATCCCTGGCTTCCTTCCCAGCGGCACCACCCCCCAGGCCAAGCCGGCCCTTGCATCCCCAGCGAGCTCCGAGGCCAGGACCACGCTTCTCAGAGGCACCACCCCCTTCGCCAGGGAAGATGCTCCTAAATCACCTCCCAGCTCTTCCTCCTCCGTGGGGAAGCTCAATCCAGATCCACGTAAGTTCTCCAGAGAAAGGGGGCGGCGGTGTCTGATTGGCGGGCGACTGTGTGTGGCGGTCAGGGTCGGGGTGCTGAGCTGTGGGGAGAAGGGGGGCTCAAGGTCTTCTGGGGCCGAGGGCTTTGGGGGCCAGAGTAGGTGATGGAAGGACTCTTGGCTTCACATTCGGAGTGCCTCCTGTGTGCCAGACAGGAGGCAGGGGCTGGCGTGGGCAGCCTCTGTAGTGTCGATTTCATGCCCCCCTGGTTCCCATGGTGATGGACGGGCTCTCCGTTCCCTCTTGTTTCCCTCTCCATTCCCCAGCAGCCTATAGGGTCACCACACTTTGTTTATCCAACAGTTTTTGGATATTTGGGTTGTTTCCATTTGGGGGCCATAATGAAAAATGAAAAACATTTGCACGTGTGTTTCCTAAAACAGTAATTCTTCACTGACTCTTTTTTTTTTTAATTTATTTAAAATTTTTAAAAAAATTTTTTTGGGTTTTTTTTTTGTCTTTTTCCAGGGCTGCACCCACGGCATATGGAGGTTCCCAGGCTGGGGGTCGAGTTGGAGCTGTAGCCACCGGCCTACACCACAGCCACAGCAATGTGGGATCCGAGCCACGTCTGTGACCTACACCACAGCTCACGGCAACGCCAGATCCTTAACCCACTGAGCAAGGCCAGGGACCGAACCCGCCACCTCATGGTTCCTAGTCGGATTTGTTAACCACTGCGCCGCTACAGGAACTCCTGAACCTTACCATTTTTTTTTTTTTCTTTTTCTTGCCTTATTGTGTGGTCTACGATCCCCAGGACCAAACAAATAGAAGTTGTGATAGTAGCCATCCTTGCCTCGTTGCTGCACTCAAAGAAAAAGTGGCTTCCACAGTTTTGAGCGGGGCAGCGACAGAGCATTGAGAGGAAAGGGATAAGAAGCGGGGGATCCTGGTTAGGGGGCAGTAAGTGCTCTTCTCCTGTGTGGCCTGAGACATTCGTTCCCTTTCTGAGCCTCAGGATGCCCTCTGAATGGTTGACTGACATGTGCAGAGTTTGGGAGTTGGCTGTGGAGCTGGGCGGGGCTTCAGCCGTGGAGGGGCTGCTGGGGCCTCTGCCAGGGTGGCCTGACCTGAGCTTCTCTGCTTCTTTTCCTAGGGCTGACTCTACAGCAGCCCTGCCCTCAGGGGTCTGCTGACTGCCAGAAGCAGTGTGGCCGCAACTTCTACCTGGACAGGGACGGACGCTGCAAGGCCTGTGTGAGCTGTTTAAGAGGTAGGGGCCTGGTCTCTCCTCCGGGGGCTCCTTCCGGGGAGCAGGGGGCTCTTGCAGGAGAGGCCGAGGATCTGGGAGTGGGGAACCTTGAGTTCGGTCTTGGACGCTCAGCCTCTCGGATCTTGGTTCACCTTGCTGGGGTTTCTTGAGTCTAGTGATGCCCCATCATGATGGTGTTTTTTTGTTTTTGTTTTTTTCCTTTTCTTTTCAGGGCTGCAGGTGCAGCATATGGAAGTTCCCAGGCTAGGGGTTGAATTGGAGCTGCAGCTCCTGGCCTACACTGCAGCCACAGCCACGCCAGATCCGAGCCTCATCTGTGACCTACACTGCAGCTTGCGCCAACGCCTGATACTTAATCCACTGAGGGAGACCAGAGATGGAACCCGAATCCTCATGGAGACTAGTTGGGTTTTGAACCCGCTGAGCATGACGGGAGCTCCATGATTGTGGGTCCCAATGGCCCCGAGCAGAGCTTCTGTTCACTCACGCTTTCCTTCAAGGAAATGCTTGTTCATTGCCTACCTGTTCCAAGCTAGTCTCATTATCTTTCAGACCTTTCCTATGACGCCTGGATTGTGATTGCCCCCATTTAATTTAATTTATTTATGTGTCTTTTTTTTTTTTTTTTTTTAGGGCCCTACCCACAGCATAAGGAGGTTCCTAGGCTAAGGGTTGAATTGGAGCTGTAGCTGCCAGCCTACACCGCAGCCACAGCAACATGGGATCCGAGCCACATCTGCGACCCACAGCTCACAGCAACACCGGATTCTTAACCCACTGAGCGAGGCCAGGGATTGAACCCCCGTCCTCATGGATACCAATTGGGTTCGTTAGCTGCTGAGCCACAAGGGAAACTCCGGTTGCCCCCATTTTACAGAAGAGGAAACTGAGGCTCAGGAAGTTGGGGGACTTCCAAGGGCCACAAGCCCTCGGGAATGGCTGGGCCAGGGTTTTTAAAAGTTTGTTTGTTTGTTTGTTTTTTCTTTCTTTCTTTTTTTTTTTTTTTTTTAAGGGCTGCACCCATAGCATATGGAGGTTCCCAGGCTAGGGGTCGAATCAGAGCTACAGCTGCTGGCCTACACCACAGTTCACGGCACCACTGGATCCTTAACCCACTGAGTGAGGCCCGGGATCGAACCCGCAACCTCATGGTTCCTAGTCGGATTCGCTTCCGCTGCACCACGACGGGAACTCCTCCTACATTCCTTTTCTTATATTATCCTCCCTCGTGTTCTGTACACAATGGAAGATAATATAGGCTATAGCTCCCTGTGCTGTACAGCGGAGCTCATTGCTCATCCATTCTAACCATAACCTTTGTGATGACCCAGTCCTGGAAGTCACACAGCATAAAACCCCAAGTACATTTTGCCTGAAGCGGGGGTCATGGGTCCTCCTTGAATCATGGAGGGAAAATAAATTGTGCATTTTGATGGGCAGATGGGGCCAGAGATATTTCCATTCTTGGAAAAACAGAAACTGTCCCAGCTGCCCTGTCAGATGGGGGAATAAGAGATGGACTCTGGGCCCAAGAATTCCTTCAACTTGCATAATCGAAACCCTGTAAGGCCATGGAGTAGAGTCTGGGGTTCAGGTTAGCTCTATACTGGCGAGCTTATAAAACCAAGCAAGTGTCTTCACCTCGTCGGGACGCAGTTTCCTCATCTGTAAAATGGGCACAATCACAGTCTTCTCTCAGAGAGCTGTCCTGGGAGTTAGTAGGTTAAACTAGGTTCTTCTGGATAATTGCATTGTGGTTATATTAATAGAATAGTATGATGAATAATGAGAGGTGCTGTCATTGTCCCAAACCATCCCACTCATCCCTGAGCTGGCTCTTGTCTTTGCACCGATCGCCCAAGCCATCCCCAGCTCCCGCACTCTCTGGAGTCTGCAGGAAGAGCCCTTGCAGTTCCTTATCTGTATCATGCAAGGCCTCTAACTATCCTGCCTCTTGAGAAATGTCCTTATTGAGCCAGTCACGTTTGTCTAAGCTACTGATGCATCGTTCCATTTCACCTGCAAAGAGAGCATGCAAAATATTCCCAACATATATACGTGCCTTAGTATCCTTTTTCTTTCGCAAAACCACTAACAGGAGGTCCCCTTGTGGCACAATGGGCTTGGCGGAATCTCTGCAGCACCAGGCTGCAGGTTCGATCCTAGGCCCAGTGCAGTCGGTTAAAGCATCCAGCGTTGCCCTAGCTGTGGGATAGGTTGTAACTGTGGCTCGGAAATCTGATCCCTGGCCCGGAAACTCCACATGCTGCAGGGCGGCCAAAAAAAAAACAAACAAAAACCACTAACAACTTGCTTTTTTGATTTTGAAAGAAAACCCCACTTTTCATCATTGAATATTTCAAACATACTCAGAAGTAGATTGAATCAGGAGTGGTTACGGACTGTCACGCAGTTTTAAAGAATCATCAAGTCACAGCCAGTCTTGGTGCATCTCTCCCCACGCCGACTTATCCCTGTCCTGTGGATTCTTTCCTTCTCATTTTTCTGGCCACACCAGTGGCATGTGGAAGTTCCTGGAAGTTCCCCAGGCCAGGGGTTGAACCCAGGTCACAGCAGTGACCCGAACCACAGCAGTGATGATGCCGAGTCCTCAACAGCTAGGCCACCAGGGAACCCCTGGATTATTTTCTTTATTTAAAGGAACTTCTATTTTATTTTTTGGATTTTTTTCTTTTCGTAGCTTTACTGAGTGGTAGTGGACATACCGTAAAATGCACCTGTTTAAAGTGTGCGGTTTGATGAGTTTTGACACACGGATGTAGCTGTGAAACCATCACCACACTCAAGATAAGTTTCCTCAAGGAGTTCCCGTTGTGGCGCAGCGGAAACCAATCCAACTAGGAACCATGAGCTTGTGGGTTTGATCCCTGGCCTCGATCAGTGGGTTAAGGATCCGGTGTTGCCATGAGCTGTGGTGTGGGTTGCAGACGTGGCTTGGATGTGCATTGCTGTGGCCGTGGTGTAGGCTGGTGGCTATAGTTCCAAGTGGACCCCTAGCCTGGGAACCTCCATATGCTGTGGACGTGGCCCTAAAAAGACAAAAAATAAAAAAAAAAAAGTTTCCTCGAGCTCCTTACCACCCCTCCCCACCATTCCCCGCCCCCACTCCCATTCCCAGGGAACCTTCTGTCACCGTCGAAGAGTGTGCATTTCTTGGCTTTTCCTAGAAACAAAGCCATCCTTCCTTGTCGGCTTCTTTCATGCAGTGTAATTATTTTGAGCCCCCAAAGATCTGCTCTGCAGAACCGTCAAAGAGCCTAGGCTCCTGGGCAAATGCTTCTCTGTCCTCTGGGGGTTCTCTGGACCCCCTGCCCTTGGCAGCCCCATCCTTCCTCAGGGCCCTTCTCTGTGTCCCTCAGGTGACCTCGTGGAGAAAACACCATGCACGTGGAACTCCTCCAGTGTCTGCGAGTGTCGGCCTGGCCTGTTCTGTGCCACGTCAGCCATCAACTCCTGTGCCCACTGCGTCCCCCGCCCCATCTGCCCGCCAAGGATGGCCACCAAACTCCAGGGTGAGCGGTTCGCACCCCCAACCAAGGGGCCGAGTTCTGTGTCCCCACAGTGGCACCTTTCCCCACCCCCAACTGGGCAGATGACCTTCGACCCCCAGCTGTTAACGAGGTCAGGTTTGGGCTTTGGTTTTTCTTTGAATAGTTAGTTCCGGTGAGTGGGATAAAATCCAAACTTGGCCTTTGGATGAGAGTTTCTGATGACGATTTTTAAATTGTTTTCTAATTTAAAAATTCTTCTTCTCGAAATTGTTGGGCTGGTAAAATTTTGACTTGTTTGCAAGGCTGTTTTATGAACGCAAGCTAGATCTATGTACAGTTTATGAAGATGCTTCCAATTTAAACGGTGGGCATTCGCCAGAGTGCAGAAAAGTCTAAACCCTTGATGATGGGGAAAAGAAATCAAACGAATAAAGAGTTCATCGGCAGATGAGTGATTTCAACACATTTTTAGAAGGTAGAAACAGATGGGGACTTCCCAGTGTGGCTCAGCAGGTTAAGAACCTGACATAGCGCCCATGAGGATATGGGTTTGATCCCTGGCCTCGCTCAGTGGATTAAGGATCTGGCGTTGGCACAAGCTGCAACTTGGACCTGGCATTGCTGTGGCTGTGGCGTAGGCTGGCAGCTGCAGCTCTGATTCGACCCCTAGCCTGGGAACTTCCATATGCCACACGTGAGGCCCTAAAAAACAAAATAACAATGATAACCACAAAACAGATGGAACAACAACAATAACCACAAAACAGATGGAACCAAGCGAAGGAAAGCTCATCTCAGACTTCACTGCATGAGGGCTGCAGAGGAGTGAGGGGTCACTTGCCCCCAAAATCTTCAAAGAGGCTCTGGATGCAGAGCAGGCAAATAAAATGCAGGATGGGACTGAGGGGAGAACTAGAAAGTGCAGGAAGCTGCAACGTCATCTCAAAAGGAAAAATTAAAAATTTGTAACAAGGCCAAACCAACCAAAAAGAAAAAGCACAATCTCAAAACTAAAATAGGAGTTCCTGCTGTGCCACAGTGGATTGGGAATCTGACTGCGGTGGCTCGGGTCACTGCAGAAGCACAGGTTTGATCCTCAGCCTGGTGCAGTGGGTTAGGGATCCGGTGGTGCTGCAGCTGTGCTGTGGGTCACAGCGGTGGCTCAGGTTCGATCCCTGGCCCAGAACTTCTATGTGCCTTGGGGGTGCAGCCATCAAATAAATAAATCCATAAATAAATAAAACAAATGAGTGAACATAACAACAACAAAATATGTAACAGTGATATGCCATGGGCACTGATATACCATGGGCATCTGAACAGATGGTGTCTGAGTTTTTAATTCCCTAAGGAAAATGATCGGCTTGTTTTTTTTTTAATCTTTTTTTTTTTTTTTTACCTTTTTCAGGGCCATACCTATGGCATATGGAAGTTCCCTATGGGCTAAGGGTCAAATTGGACTACAGCCGCCAACCTACGCCACAGCCACAGCAACACGGGGTCCGAGCCGCATCTGTGACCTACACCACAGCTCACGGCAACGCCAGATCCTTAACCCATGGAACAAGGCCAGGGATCAAACCTGGGTCCTCGTGGATGCTAGTCAGATTCATTTCCACTGAGCCACCACTGGAACTCCCCAAAATGATCAGCTTTTTGGCTTGCAACACTGAAGGACTAGGGAGAGCCAATTTTTATTGGCTACTCTGGTACAAAGTCTGCTTTGCTTGTGTATTTGGGCGTCCACCCTGCCAAGAGCCTGATCCTGCTCAGTCACCCTGAAGAGAAGTCTGCCAGCTCACACGACCCACCCATGAACCCAGGGTGCCCAGGCAGACTGCCTGCTCAGGAAAGAGACCCGTCGTGAAAAGGACATACTAACACAGCAGCTGAAAAACACCACCTGCTGCTGGAATATTCATCATTGTTCTTTTCAAAAAATATGAATGAGTAAAGAAATCTTCAGACTTATAAGGAAAAACAGCAGTAAGAAGGAGAAAGTCAAGATACACAAACGGAAGCCCTTCCAAAGATAGAGCAATGATGAACCCACAAATGGAAGAGAAAAAAAAAAAATTAGTGTCCACAGAAAAATTCAAGAAGTTGTTACAACCACAAAATGAGAACAGAGGCAATGAAGAATGCACAGTGAGCGCGTAGAGGACCAGAACTGGCTTTTAGAAAGTGGGCTTGCGGGGTTCCTGTTGTGGCTCAGCAGAAACGAATCTGATTAGCATCCAAGAGGATGCAGGTTTGATCCCTGGCCTTGCTCAGTGGGTTCAGGATCCGGCGTTGCCATGAGCTGTGGTATAGGTTGCAGATGTGGCTCGGATCCCACATTTTTCTGGTTGTGGTGTAGGCTGACAGCTACAGCTCCAATTCGACCCCTCACCTGGGAATCTCCATATGCTGTGGGTGCAAGAAAGAAAGGAAGGGAGGAAGGAAGGAAGGAAGGAAGGAAGGAAGGAAGAAAGAAAGAAAGAGAGAAAGAGAAAAAGAAAGACAGAAAGAAAGAAAGAGGGCTTGTTACCAATCTGTGGCTTCTCAGGTCCCAGCTCACCCTTCATTCTCTACCTTTTGGCCTGGGTGTGCCATAGGGAATTGAACTTTTCAAGCCCTTTTCCTTGTGAGTGTGATGCTAAACTTTGCCGTTAAGGGGCGCTGGAGGACCATCACGGGAGGATTTGCTTTTTCTTGCTCTTGCTGCGGAGTCTGTCAGGAGGGACTGTGAGTGGGGACACCGGAGGGTGTCCTGCCCCAGTCATGCTTCTAGAGTGGGCAGTGTCCTGGCAACCTCGCAGGTTCAGATTAGGCCTGGTGACCCCCTTCTATGCTCTAGGCCTCATGTCAGCAAAAGAGCAAAAGTGCCATAATTTCCACTGCACCCCCCCCCCCCAGTCACCATGAGCCTGGGGAGTTCTGCACTGACAAGGTCCCTGTGTGCTCTCACAGGGTGCCGCACTGTTCCCTATAGACCTACCTGAGCTGAAAGTATGAACATTCAGATGGAAATGACCTTCTAGGAGCACAGCAGGATGAATGAAAATTACTCCCATCTAGACATAATAGATGTGTTCCACCTTTGTTTATCCATATTCACCAGTTGATGGACATCTGGCTTGTTTCCTGGGTAGGCCTATTATGAATCAAGCAGCTACAAACATCCCTAGCGATGGATGGCCAGGTCCCTGTGCTGGCCACACAAAATGTCTCGAGGGCCAGATCAAAGCTGGCCACCTGTTTTACTGGCGGGGGGCACCATGCATAGTGCCAGAGCTGGAACTGCACACAAAGATCCTGAGACAAGCCGAGTTCTCTATGCCAGACCACACCAGCAACGTCTTAGCTGAACAGAGATTTTTTTTTTTTACTCCGCTAAAATACAAGTATGTTTGAAAGCAGAATAAAAACATTGTCAGACATAAAAGGGCAGAGATTCTGCTTTTTCCCCAATATCTTTTCTTAGAAAGTTACTAGAAGATGCACTCCAGTTAAATGAGGGGCAAAAAAAAAAAAAAAAGAAAAAAAGAAAAGCCATGAAATCTAGAAAGAAGTGGTTCTATCTCGGGAGTGCGAGAAAGAGAAGTTTCAGAACGACAGCTGTGCTCCAGACCAGTTGACCTTCCTCAGAGCAGGAAAATGAAGGGCTCCAGGGAGTGTCTGCAGGAATGAAAGGTAGAATTGCAGTTGATTTCAGGAATAATAGCATTGAAAATCTTAAGGATTGAGGGAAGGCACATTATCCTTCTACTGACAAGGAAAAGAAAGGCAATTGAAAACTCTAGGAAAAACAAAAATCTGGTAAGAAATGTGCAGTGCAGGAGTTCCCATTATGGTGCAGTGGTTAACAAATCTGACTAGGAACCATGAGGTTGCATGTTCGATTCCTGGCCTTGCTCAGTGGGTTAAGGATCTAGCATTGCAGTGAGCTGTGGTGTAGGTCGCAGATGCGGCTCGGATCCCGTGTTGCTGTGGCTGTGGAATAGGCCAGGGTCTACAGCTCTGATTAGACCCCTAACCTGGGAACTTCTATATGCTGTGGGAGTGGCTCTAGAAAAGGCCAAAAAAAAAAAAAAATGTACATTGCAAATACAAAGATGGAAATTTTGTACACCCAGATGCAATTTCTGGGTGTACAAAAAAAAAAAAAAAAAAAAAAAAAAAAAGATTCCATTTGACCTCCATGATAAGACCATTCTCCTTTAAATGGCCCAAGGATCAGGTGTTTGAACTGAAAGAGAACTATTTCCCTGTTAAACAGTATCTTTTTTTAGTTTCTAAATTGGGCTACGAGTAAGCATTTCCTCACTTCCCCCTCTTCTAATGGGTCCTTACCAGAGAACGCAGGTGGACGAAGTTTGATTGAGTCCCGTTTGTTTATTTTGGCTTTTATTTCTATTGCCTTGGGAGACTGACCGGAAGAAAGTATCTTTAAGGCTGATGTCAGAGACCATTTGGCCTCTGTTCTCTTCTAGGAGTTTGATGGTGTCGTGTCTTATATGTAAGTCTTTAAGCTATTTTGAGTTTATTTTTGTGCGTGGTGTGAGAGTGTTCTAACTTCTTGATTTATACGTGGCGCCAGTATTTCAAATGTAATTCCAATGCTGATTTATAAATAAATAGAAATTACCATAACACATTGCCTGATCGCCCTTATAGCCTAAGGCCTCTGGGCTTCAATGAATTCAGGCAGTAGTCTGGGGACCACATGGAAAGAAAAAGCATCTCTTTGGAGACACTCCCCACCGCCCTCCCCACCCCCCACCCCCCCAAAAAGAGGAGAGTTCCTCAGGACTCTACTAGTCCAAGAAGAAAATTAATCCTAGCCTCATTTTATCTTCAAAGTATTTCAGGAAAAATCCGAGAGGCATCATGAAAGCTTTTTAGAAGGGAGGTGTGTGGGGGTGGGGGGTTTGCTTTATGCCACCTAAGAGAAAGGGTGCAGCTGCCAGGAACGGGGTGGGGAGGGGTGGGGAGGGCTACTCTCTCGGCATAACCCACTCCAAGTGTGAGCTGATTTTTTCTTGCCTTAGAAAAGCAGATGATTATCAGCTTGTAGGGAAGTGCTTGGCCCCCAGGCAGGAGCCCTGGGGTCCATTGGAGAGCTCTCAGGCCTGGGACTGAAACCAGGAGCCATGTTTTCTTGCTTTCTTTTTCTTTTTTTTTTTTTAAGGGCCGCACCCACAGCATATGGAGGTTCCCAGGCTAGGGGTCAAATCAGAGCTGCAGCTGCCGGCCTACGCCACAGCCATAGCAACACCAGATCCAAGCTGCATCTGTGACCTACACTACAGCTCACGGCAATGCCGCATCCTTAACCCACTGAGGGAGGCCAGGGATCGAACCCTCATCCTCATGGATACTAGTCTGGTTCTAAATCCACTGAGCCACAACGGGAACTCCAGGGAGCCCTGTTTGCTGGCTATAGCTCTGACGCTCCGGTTCTCTTCATCTGTAAGAGGAGGTGGCTGGTCAGATCCTCGAAGGCATTGAACTGGTCCTCGAAGGCATTCTGTCTGCTTGGCACACTGACACAGCCTCCCGCCTCTGAGGCAGGTACTCAGTTGAAATGAAAGAATGCTTCCACGAAGACTTGTATAAGAATATTCAGAGCTGCCCGAGTTAAAATAGCTTCCAGTGGGAGACAAATGTCCTTCCAGTGGTGACCAGATAAATAAGTGAAGGTGCAGCTCTACGATGGAGCCCTACTCAGCAATAAAAAAGAATGAGTTATCCATCCAAGCCACATGAATGACTCTCAGAAACATCGTACTGAGTGGTGGAGCCAGATGCCAAAGTGTCTGCACTGCACGATTCTATCTAAAGAAGTTCTGGGGCGAACCAACCTATGTGACAGAGAGGTGGTCGGGTGCCTGGGTCTGGGGAGGATGGACTGCAGAAGGACAAGCGACCTTGACAATGTTCTAAATCTCAGGTGGAGTTACAGCCACATGGATGTGCAGTTGTCCCTCAGCATCCGCGGGGGACACCAGAATCCAAGGGTGCTCAGGTCCCTTGTCTGGAGTGGCGCGGCTCAGCCAGCCCTCCGTATCTGCTCGTTCTGTACCCGCGGGACAATCAGTCTGCAGTTGGTTGAATCTGAGGATGTCACCTGTGGACAAAGAGGGCTGACTATACACGTTCCTCAAAACTCATCAAACTCTACATTTAGGGGACATTTTCCTCTCCGTAAATTAGGCCTCAGTAAAATTGATTTCAGAAGAAAAGAAATTTAAGAAATGAGGCAGTATTTACATATTAGGAGATGTTTAAATTCATTTGTCTACCTTCCTTTCTTTCTCTCTTTCTTCCTTCCTCTCTCCTTCCCTCCTTCTGTCTCTCCCTTCCTTCCCTTCCTTCCTTCCCAGCCCCACTCATGGCATGTGGGCTAGGAGTCAAATTAGAGCTGCAGTAGCTGGCCTACGCCACAGCCACAGCAAAACTGCAGCTTGTGAACAACATTGGATCCTTAACCCACTGAGCGAGACCAAGGATCGAACCCACATCCTCACAGAGACTATGTCGGGTTCTTAACCTGTCGAGCCACAATGGGAACTCCTGTTTACATTTATGTAATCCGATTTTTCATAAATAAAATCAGGAGGTCTGGGGTCACCAGGCCACCTTTCTACATGGTCCCTGTTGGCTGGACATAAGGAGCAGCCTTTCCACTTTGATGGTTTGAAACCACATCTGATCATCTCAGCCAATTATAGCCGCAGGACTAGGGAACCCTCGCATTAGGAAAACCTCAGCATGACAGCGTCCATCGCTCACTCCTCTGTGGGTCAGCCGGGTGGCTCTGCGGTCTTTCCTGGGCTTGGAGGGTTTGCTGGCCAAGTACTTCTGGGACCAGCTGGAGCTGGCTGCCCACCCATGGCACCATCTGCTTATGACAGCAGAAGTACAGAAAGGGGCAGTGGAGATCAGATGCTTCTTGGGCCCGGCCTGGAAACCCACACACTGTCATTTCTCTCCTGTTCCACTGACCAGGCAGGTCACCCAACCTGTTCAGGCATCAGTGCGAGTGGGGGACACACAGACACCTGTCTTGACCTGGAGGGGCTGCAGAGTCACCACGCAAAGGGTGTGGATGTGGGGCAGGATGCAGCGTTGGGACCGCCATGCGACCTGCCACATGGATCCCATCCCATTGCTGATTAAAACCATCATTTTGGGGAGAAAGATCCAATGTTTCAAAACAGCTTTATTGGGAGTTCCCTGGTGGTCTAGTGGTTAGGGCGCAGCGCTTTCAGCTTTCACTGCGGCAGCCTGGGTTCAATCCCTAGACTGGGAACTGAGATCCCACACCAAGCCGCTGCATGCAGTGGCCAAGAACAACAAGAACAAGCAACAGCTTTATTGAGGTGTGATTTACATACTATAAAATCTACTAGTTTTACATGGACAGTGCAGTGGGGTTTTGTGGTTTTTTTTGGCTTTTTAGGGCCACACCTATGGCACATGGCATATGGAGGTTCCCAGGCTGGGGGGTGAATCAGAGCTGTAGCCGCCGGCCACAGCCACAGCCCCGTGGGATCTGAGCCGCATCTGCGACCTACACCACAGTTCGAGGCAATGCTGGATCCTTAACCCACTAAGTGAGGCCAGGGATCTAACCCATGTCCTCATGGATACGAGGCGGGTTCATTAACCACTGAGCCATGATGGGAACTCCTGGAGGTTTGGTGATTCTAAAGAAGGGTACGGAGCTGTGAAATTGTCAAGCTCGCGCCACCACTTAAGAAAAGAAACCTTGTGCTGGCGAGTTCGTTCATCTCATGCCACCTCCAGGCTGGACAACCACTGATCTACTTTCTGTTTCTCTAGATGTGTTCTGGGCATTTCTAGAAGATGCGTCCTTCTGTGTCTGGCTCCTTTCTTTTTCTTTCTTTCTTTTTTTTTAATGGCTGCACCTGTGGCACATGAAGGTTCCCAGGCCAGGGATCGAACCCATGACTCCACCGTGACCTGAGCTGCTGTCGTCAGATTCTTAGCCCACTGTGCCACGAGGGGGAACTTCCGTAACATTTCTGAGGTTCACTGATGCTGTCGCCGTATTACTGCTTCCTTCCTTTCCCTGCCAAACTCCAGTGTGCAGACTTACTACGCTTGATCTCTTCACCAGCCAAGGGACGTTTGGGTGGTTTCCGCTTCTTTGACTGTGAGGAATGCTGCCAGGACCCATCCCCACCGTCCCCTACTTTCTATTTCCTCTGCTCAGAAATCCCTGCCCCGGAGTTCCCGCTGTGGCAAAGTGGGTTAATGATCCCGCTTGCCTCTGTGGCAGCGCCGGTTCCATCCCTGGCCTGATGCAGTGGGTTAAGGATCCGGTGTTGCTGCGGCTGTGGCGTAGGTGGCAGCTCCAGCTCAGATTCGATCCCTGGCCTGGGAACGTCCACATGCCATGGCTGTGGCTGAAAACGTGAAAAGAAAAGAAAAGAAAAGGAACCACCCCCACCCCCCTGCCCCCGCCCCGCTCCCAGCAACCCTCCTCCTTAAGGAAGCATCTTTGGTCGGATGAGGTCAAGTTCACCATCACAAGGACCCCACTCATGTGACACCTGTGTCTGAGTCTGTGGGCCCCACCAGCCCCTGAGCTCCCGAGGGTGGGGATCTTGTCTGTTTTGCTCACTGCTCTATCCCAGCTCCCAGAACAGTCCTAAGTACACAGTAGGTGCTCAATAAAGAGCTGTTGTGTGGCAGGAAGGGAGGCGGGAGGATGCACGCATGCGAGGAGACAGAGCCAGGGCATAAGCCTGGGTCTGCAGTGTCCTTCATGCCCACAATGCTGCCTCCCTTGAAGTCACCAGTCCTGCTGGGCAGGACTCCTTGGCACCAATTCCGACCCACTCCCTGCAGGTGCCGCCGAGAGGGACACCACCGACGAGCCACCTCCCCCGGGGACCCACCCCGACTGCAGCACCAACCCAGAGGACATCAGGGCGCCTGCCAGGTGACTCCCTGGCCTCGTCTCTCCATTTGGCCTGTCGTGCCCTGTGTCGGGGGTGGTGGGGGAGGCAGCTGGCTGGGGGTGGAGGTGGGGCTTGGGCTGGATCTCTGGGCCAAGCCAAATCATTTTGGAAAATGTGACCCTGGATCTATGCTGGCACCATGAAGTGTCTGGCAGAGACTGTAGGCAGAGGAACTGGGACTCAGGCCTCCTCGCCATAGTCTCTATAGAAAGGGAATTCTCGGAGTTCCCATTGTGGGTCAGGGGGTACCAGTGTGGATCTGGCGGTACCACAAGCTGTGTCATAGGTCTCAGAGGCGGCTCGCCTCTGGTGTTGCGGTGACTGTGGCATAAGACCCCTAGCCTGGGAACTTCCATAATGCCGAGGGCAAGGCCGTGAAAAGAAAAAAAATTTTTTTTTAATTAAAAAAAAGAAGAAAGGGAATTCTCTCGGAACCACACTTCTCTTTTTCCATCTCAATCTTGTTTTCCTTCTGGCTCCTCTCCCCGCAGCCCTACCCCCTCCCTGATCTCCTTGGCCGGCGAGAAGAGTGGAGGGGGCATCACCCACGCCTGGGGGGACGCCTCCATCTCAACCAGTGCTCCCATCTCTTTCTCCTCCACTGGGAAGCCCACTCTGGTTCCAGGTAACGCTCACCCCCATGAAGCAGGACTTTCCTCCCCGGGGGCCACAGGGAGGGAGGGGGCTTCTCACTGGGCATCCACTTGGTGGGGGGGGGACACAAAGAGTGATGCCAGATCTATGGCTCCTTGATCTGGGGCTGTGGCTCTGTCACTTGCTAGAGATTATTCCTTAATTTTTGTGAGCAGGGGTTTTATTCACAGCTGCATCCCCATGGCCCATAATTACTACTTAGAAAATAGTTGATGAATGATGTCATGACCTCGAATAGTTCCTTACTTCCTTTGAGCCTCAGTTTTCATACCTGTAAAGTTGTAGCAGCCTATTGCACACAGGGGAGTAAGCAGTCCATATGCAGTTAGCTCATCACCCACTCCTGTTTAGACGAGGGCCATGCTTTTTAGCATTTGCAGTTCTAGTTTCAGACACCAGGTGGCGGCAGTCCTCAGACCAGAACCGCGAGCGGCTCAAAGAGGTCCCGGAGTTGGCATCTGCAACTAGTTAGAAATGACCCGCCCCGCCCCAGCCTGCCAAATCAGAGTCTGCATTTTAACGTGGTCCCCAAGCGATTCGCATGCACAGGAATGTTTGAGAAGCACTTATCTGGCACTTGCTACTTTTTTTTTTAACATGGAATTTGGAATTATTAACTATATATTGCTTCTCAGAAGTGACCAAGGGGGGAGAATAGGCGAGTTAAGTACTAAGATGTAAAGAAAGACCCTCAGAGAGCAGTGAAGAGGGTGGGCTCTGGAGTCCCCCTGGCCTGGCCTGAGATGTGATTGTTACCCTCTGGGTGACTTTGGGTGTGTTAATGTTTGTGAATTTCGTTTTCCCTCCTTAGTAGAATGGAGGTGATAATGGCATGGGGCTGCTGATGTGCCCATTCAGGGAACTCTTGCTGAGCGTGCTTCTGTGCAGAGTCGATGCCATGCCTGCCCTTGTGGAGCTTCTGGTCTAGAGGGGAGGCTGGGAGTTTTGCTAGACTCACACCTTCACCCTCTTAAAACCGCTCTGCCCGCCAGCGGCCGGGGGCTGTGCACCATGCATGCCTCCTCCACAGTCCCCAGAGGTTTTTCTTTTGGACCTCAATTCCTTCTTCATTCTGGCTCCCTGGCTCCTCCATTTCTCACCCTTGAGAAATGATTTGCTCTTCTTTCTGCTCTTGAACCACGTGATGGGCTGCCTGGAGCCCAGTGAGGAAGGACAGTGCAATCTGTGTCCAGGAGAAGGAGGAAGTAGTCTGGGGCAAGGATCGTACTGTGTGGTTGTTGTGGGGTCCCTGGCTTGGTACCACGGTGTAGACTTTGGGGGCCACCAGTGCCAGGGTGAGAGTTCAGGGCTCCTCTGTGTTCCAGGACCTGTGCTCCTCTGGGTGGTCTTGATGCTGGTGGTGGCCATCAGCTCTGGCTCCTTCCTCCTGT
Organism: Sus scrofa; assembly: GCF_054392235.1. Lineage (NCBI taxonomy): Eukaryota > Metazoa > Chordata > Mammalia > Artiodactyla > Suidae > Sus > Sus scrofa. The sequence continues at coordinate 76,703,460 of NC_139388.1, forward strand.
GCCACCGGAGGGCCTGCGGGAAGTGGATTCGGCAGAGTGAGTGCATATGTCCTGGGGGCCTTGGGGAGGGCAGGGTGCTCTGTGCCAGCCTGGCCTGGGTCCCTTTCCTGCCCCTCCCGCTGAGGCTCTCTGAGCGGGCATCCTTAGCCCTCCTCCCACTGTCATTTCAGAGATCCACCTGTGCTACCCAGCCCAGACCTTCCGGCCCAAGCTGGAGCCTGTGGGTGAGTGTCCGGGGGGCCGGGGGCTACACGCAGTGAGACAGCAGCTCTGGACCCGGGCTTGCAGCTCCCTTGGGGCTCCCTCTGGGTGGATTCTCGCAAGCTGCTCCTCCTCTCTGCACAACTTAAGGAGTTATCCGTGATGGGAATATAATGTGGGTGGAAACCGTATGCCATGCCCTGTTCAGCGCTGGATGGAGCACTGGCTTGAAGTGGAAAAATCCATCTCGCCTTTCATTCTTGCCTCTACCGTGCTCTCAGGAGAGTCGTTCCTGATGCCCTCCCGTCCTCTCTTCTCTCCCTCCTCCCCCACCTCCCTTTATTTTTCCCTCCCTTAACCCCCCACCCCCTGCTCCTGCTGGCATCGAGGGCATAGGGGTCAGGAGGGCAGGCTGTCGGGGCTAGAATCCTGATTCTGCCACATACGCGCTACGTGACCTCGGGTGAGTTACTTAGTTCCTCTGTGTCTCAGTTTCACCATCTGTAAAATGGGGACGGTGGGGCCCAATTCAGAGGGCGGGCGCGTGGGTCTGCGGCGGCGGGGCTTTCGAGCGCTGCGTGGGGCACCTGCACTTAGTCAGCGCTCAGCGCATAGTGGCTGCTGTTGGCTGACAGGTGGCCTGTGTCTGGGGCCTTTATTCTCCCCAGAGTCCTGGGCCTTCCTGAGTTCGAGGTTGTTCTGCGCTCCTCTCTCTGACCTGGCCAGCCTCGAGGCCACCTCTTCCAGGCAGCCTTCCATGCCCTAGCCATCTGGGCAGCTGACTTCTTCCAGCTCCCCTCTGCAGAGGGGGGAGGCTTCCCTCTTGTTCCCCCTACCCCATGCCAAGTGACTTCTTTACCCTGGGCAGCCTCGTTAAAGTCAGGGAGAGTCTTCTTCCACATGCACTGATTGAGCACCTCCTGTGTACGGGTTGGATCCCAGAGGAAGGATCCAACACAAATGGTCTGAGCTTCCCTTTCTGGTTTCAAGGCAAGCTCCCGTAGAGGGTCTCGCTGCCCCAGGAGCCCCAGGGGAGGTGGGCAGATGCTCTTCACTCCATAAAGAGGAGACAAGACCCTGAGTCTGGCAGCGTGTAGGTGCCCCTGCCAGACTCAGGTGCTGGTCTTGAGATTTGCGGGGGGGGGGGGGGGGGCGCGGTTCTTATTTGTAGAGACCCAGCCCTGTCTCTTCTTCCTTCCTCCCCTTAAGGGTTGTCCACCACGCAGTGCCCACTTTAGAGCCCAGTGGTCAACTCAGACCTCGCGCTTCTCTGCCCAGGCTCCACAGAGAGCCCGGCCGCAGCCCGGCTTCCCACCTGGGCCCCTAAACACAGTCTGCGAGGCATGTTTTGGATTTGATGAGTTTCACAAGCAGGTGCTTGTGCTCCCTTGGCAAAGGGGTGTTTTTGTGTTTTGACAGTTTCAAGCCTTTTTCCATGAGCTGTTAGGCTCAGTGTCTCATTGAAACCTGCGTTTGCTTTCTTGACATTTTTCTAGTATTAGAGTTTCCATTGCTGTCAGTTTATTTTTTTTCTTCAAACCTCCGTGATAGCAGTTTTGTCACATACACAAAAAGAGACAGAAAGAAAGACAAAAGCACCTTCCCTTAAGAAGCCTGACCTACCAGGAACTCAGCCCGGGGCTCAGTGGTGGCCACACTGTTTGGGGCCGTTTCTGGCCTGCTGGCTTCCGGGGGGTCCGTGGGGGCCTGGTTTTCAGGCCCGAGGGGGAAGGAGGTGACGCAGGGCACAGGGTGAGAACAGACTGAGCAGGGTGGATGCAGTGGATGCTGGAGAGGTACGGGAGCCTTTTTTTCATTTGTCCTGTCCTTCCTGTATCCACTAAGTGCTCCCTGGCGGTCCTCTGCTGGGTTCCGAAACTGCCCTTTTTTGGAGTTTCTTGGCGGCTCAGTGGGTTAAGGAGCTGGCGTCATGGATGTGGCTCAGGTCGCTGTAGCTTGGGTTTAATCCCTGGCCCTGGAACCTCTATAGGCCTCTAACGTGGCACAAAAAAAAAAAAAAAAGAAAGAAGGAAACTGCCCTCCCAAGCTTTCAGACCAGCATCAGTGGCCTGCAAGACTAAAGGCAAACACGATGGAAGGGTTGCCCCAACCCTCTCCGTCCCAGAGCTCCAGGGTCAGGCAAGCAGGTGCCCATGGGGTGCTCACCAGCATCTCTGAATCGATTTGACTTTGTGGCGAGTGTCCTGGGGGGGCAGGCATCTCCAAAGCACCTCCTTGTTCTCAGTTCACTGCTCCCCGCAGCCTCGTGAGGCCCCCAGCATTATCCCCCTTTCACAGATGAGAAAGCAGAGGCCCAGGAAGAGCAAGGAACTTGTTTAAGGCCACTTGGTTAATAAACGGTACAATCAGCCAGGATTGGGGTCTCACCCTTGGCATGAGTGACCTCTGGATGAGGTAATTCTTTGCCGTGGGGGCTGTCCTGTGCCTTAGAGGATGCCGGAACGTCTCCCTGGTCTCTCGACCCACCTCCCCTCTGTGACCGCCAAAAATGTCTTCAGAGAGTGCCAAATGTCCCCTGGTGAGGGGGGGCAGGGAGCAGGGAGTCACTCCTGGTTGAGAAACACGCACTGAAATTCTTTTAACCCTTCGTCCTAAGGGACACGTGCGTCGTTACTTTATCTGTTATTTCAGGCAGGTTTAAGTTGGGAACATTTTTTGTTTTGAAACCGTTTCAAACAGAAAAGTCTCAAGTAGGGTACAAAGAACCTATTTTTCCTAAACCATTTGAAAGCGGAGTTACTGACGTCATGCCTTATCATCCCTGAATACTTGATGGTGTGTTTCCCATGAGCTGCATAAAAGCATTGGAATCAGAGAATTCACGTGGATGCGTCACCCCCAGGATTCTCGGACCCGTCTCCAGTGTCTCCATCCGTCCCAGGGGTGTTGTCCATGGCAGAAGAGTGCAGTTCAGAACCTCGGGTTGCATTTGGCCGTCGTCTCTCGTGTCTCCTCCACTCTGGATCACTTCCTCAGGCTTTTTCCTTCTCGGTCATGACCTTGACCGGTCATGTCCTTGCCACTTTGGAAGGTTCCTCCAGTGATTCCGTGGCTGCCCCCAACCTTGGGTTTGCCTGGTGTTTCCTGACGCTTGGATTCAGGCTGCATGTCTCCGGCAGAAAGACCCCAGGAGTGAGGCATCGACCCCACCAAGGCAGGCTTTTGTCCCTTTCCTTGATTGGGTAGGTGTCTGCCAGGCTTCTGCACCCCGAAGTCCACTCTCCTCCATGGTCATTGCTAAGTATTTGAGGGGAGGTACTTTGAGGCTCTGTGAATAGCTGGTGCCTCATCAACCTTTCCTTCATTTCTGTATTTATATCCATTGGGACTCATGGGTTCCTATCTTACTCTACAGCCATCTTTTTTTTTTTTTTTTTTTCCGTGTCCATGGTATATGGAATTTCCTGGGTCAGGGATCGAACTCAAGCCACAGCAGTGACAAAGCCAAATCCTTATCCACTAGGCCGCCAGGGAACTCCTACTGCTGCCATGATTTAATTTGATGCTTTAATTGTCCCAGGTGGGCCAGTGGGGGCCCCTTCAAGCTGGCTCCTGTGTCCTTCTGTCCCCATCCTTATCTGTTTGGAGCACTTCTTTTTTCTGCCATGTTCCTAGCTCAGCATGTATGTCCCTGCCCCATCCCAGATTTGAATCTAGGAGTGTCTGTTGCCAAACCCCTTCCTTGGGTCTGTTCTGCTTCCCAGAGCAGCTGGGACCCCAGGCAGTTATCTCCATGCCTGGGATGCTGGACGCTTTTACGGGAAGACCGTTATTATTCCAAAGAGCGAGCAAACCCATCAATGACAACAGTGGATCAAAGCAACCTTTTTAAGGGAAAAGCACTTACAAAATCTGACCTCTGTACTTGGCATGGTTTGTTTATCAAAGGGCACATACAGGTGGTAACACCACCGAAGGCGGAGCTTGGTTCCTTCTGGATGCCGCCTCTTCACCTCGATGTCATTTCGTGCTTGTTTCCAAGAGTCTGCACCAAATGCAGGTTGTCTCCTCGGCAGGAGGGAGTGCCGAGCCCCGGGAGCGTCCCGGGGCCCCCCACGGCCAGGCAGCCTCCTGGCCCCCTTCCCTTTTTAATGTTTTCATTAAAAAAAAAAAAATCCAAATATACTTCAGTTTTTAGAAAAGTTTTAGACTTACAGAAAATTCGAAGTTAGAGTTTCCATAGAGCCCACGCCGTTTCCTATCTTATGAACATCTTACCTTAGTGCAGTGCGTTTGTCACAGTGAACGAACCGATACTGATCCGTTACTGCAAACTAGAGCCCATCCTCTGTTCCGTTTACTTGGTGTTGCCCAGGGTCCTTCGGCTGCTCCAGGATCCCCCCCAGGACCCTGCGTTGCATTTAATTTAACAGGCCGACCTCTCGTGTAGGCCCGTGAGAGTTTCTAGCTTTTTCTCTGCTTTGATGACCTTGGCGGTTTTGGGGGGGGGCTGGTCCGTTATGGTGTGGGGTGCTCTGCTGTTGGAATCAGTCTAGTGTTTGTCTCCGGATCAGATGGTGGGTCTGAGGGAGGAAGACCACCCAAGTTCAGGGTCGTTCTCATCCCTGTAAATCAAGAGGCCCTGCTCTCCACTCCAGTAGAGCCCTGGGCACCTCTACTTTTGAGATATCATTTAATCTCCATAAAAAACCCTCCAAAGTGGGCGCGATCTGGACTTCGCACTGCGGCACAATGGGACCAGTGGCCTCTCTGCAGCACCAGGATGCAGGTTCGATCCCCGGCCTGCCACCATGGGTCAAAGGAGCCAGTGTTGCCGAAGCTGCAGTGTAGATTGTACCTGTGGCTCGGATCTGATCCCTGGCCTGGGAACTCCACATGCTGGGGGAGGGGGCAAAAAAAAAAAAAAAAAGAAGGTGCAGGAATCGGCATGATCTGCCCCCTCTTCCAGATGAGAGAACTAGAGCTGGGTGAGGTGAAGGCCCATCGTGCTGGGCCGGCACAGCTGCTTCATTGTTTGGCTTCATTGTTTGGCCTCTGGCTTGTTTTCAGTTATTTGGTGATTATAAATCCGCCGCTGTGAACAGCCTCGTTGCTCTCTGTCGGGTTATTTCCTAAGGGTGTGTCCCTGAAGAGGGAGGACTGAGTGAAAGTATATGGAGCTCTCATTGCCAGATGGCTCTTGAGAAAGAGGGAACCAGTTTCTGGGGCAGGAGCAGCTGTGTTCCTGTTTACACGTGTCCTCTCCGGGACTGCATTTTATCATTCATATTTATTTTGTCTTGTTAAGTCTGTCACATATGTCCCCCCAATGACTTGCTGCCAAATCATAGTTGGCTGTTTGCAAAACTCAAAATCGCCCTCAATGGACAAAGATTTGGCTCACCACCATCATTTAAAAGAATGGGTCTCTGGCTGGGAGAGCATTTCTCAAAGAAGCAGGGCTTGGGCGATGGACAGGGGCCGTCCTGTGGGAGGGAGCCACCGCCTCCCAAGGTGACCGCTCTGCTGGGACTAGCCGTTACCAGACTTGTTACCTCAAGAGCCAAGAAGTGTGTCCTTTTACAAATGTGCTGCTTTTGACTGTTATTCTGATCCTTTTCCCCTTTAAGGCAAATGACCTGCTGATGGTCATTTCAAAGGTACATGTAAGGGTGTCCCCTGCACTGACCTCATGTCCCCACAGCAGGTGGAGGGTGCATTTGCCCACAGGTGGGGGCAGGCAAGGCAGGCAGCTGCCAGACCCGTCTTGGTGACATCGCTGCTCTTTTTGTCTTTGCAGATTCCAGGCCTGGGAAGACTCTGACCGTAAGTAGCCCCTCCCCACCAGCTTGTGCCCCTAAACCCGACTCCTTTCCTAGCATGCTCGCTGGTTCTGAGAGCTCCGTCCTTTTCGTGGCCCAGATGCAGAGTCCCCTGCAAGTTCAGGCTGGGTCTGCCCCACGCAGGGACGGCTGAGCATGGCGGGGCCTCGGCCCCACCCCCACAGCAGCCTCGGCTCCTGGCTCACCCCGCTGGGGACTTCCAGCAGGGCTCGCCAGACAGCGGATTTGGTTTTGGCTGCTTTGGGTGCCAGGTGTGGTCTGAGAATGGGCTGTGTTTAATTTCCCCTTTCTCCCTCGCTCCTCCGTGAGTCTCGCTCGTCCTCAAGCCTGGGATGTCAAAATCAGTAGCCCAAACTTCTGAACTTGAGCTGTCACGTGTGGAGCACTTCCCATGAACTTGGCACCAGGCTTTGGGCTTCCTCGAAACTCTCTCGGTTGGTCCTTAGGACACGCAGAGGCTGGCCCTGTTGTCCCGTTGCCTAGAAGAGGAAACGGGGGCCCAGACAGGCAAGGTGGTTCCAGAGTCGGAAAGTAGATTATAGGATTTGAGGTCTGGTTTCTGTGACTCCAAGGCCGGGGCTCTGAACTGTTACGCTGAGCTGCCTCCAAATCAGACCATCCTCACCTGCCTCTGATGAAGGGCTCGCTGTGCGCAGGCGCTGGGCCGCAGGCTTCGTGCAGGTTACGGCTGATCCTGGGACGGGGCTAGGGTTGGGGGCAGGATGGAGCTCCCCATACAGTTGAATCTCAGGTGTGTATGGTTCACCCACTTTTTTTTTCCCCCACTTATCAATTCTTCCTTACTTGTATTTATTCTTTCTTTTTTCTTTTGTCTTTTTAGGGCCGCACCCGTGGCATATGGAGATTCCTAGGCTAGCCACTGAATCAGAGCTGCAGCTGTGACCTACACCACAACCACAGCAGCACCACAACTGAGCTGCATCTTCAACCTACACCACAGATCATGGCCATGCTGGATCCTTAACCCACTGAGTGGGGCCAGGGATTGAACCCACATCCTGGTGGATCCTAGTTGGATTCGTTAACCACTGAGCCACGATAGGAAGTCCCTTCCTTACTTTCTTTTAACTCAAACATTCACACATGAGGAAGGTTTCCACCCTTTATCTTTAAACATAATAGAGGGAAACACAATTCAAGTTCATTTTCAAATCATGGGCGATCACATTCAAACATGCTTGGGTCAGACAAGCTGCTGTTGCAATACTGAGAAATTTCATGAAAAAGGTATTTAACAACTTGTAAGATAAATATCTTTTGGCCACATGGGCCAACACAGTAACTTGTTTAAGACTGCCATCTTTTTCTAGTATCTATGAGGATGAGGGTTCGATATCTGGCCTCGCTCAGTGGGTTAAGGATCCGGCGTTGCTGTGAGCTATGGGGTAGGTCGCAGATGCAGCTTGGATCCTGCGTTGCTGTGGCTGTGGTGTAGGCTGGCGGCTGCAGCTCCTATTGGACCCCTCGCCTGGGAACCTCCACAGGCCACGGGTGTGGCCCTAAAAGGACAAAAAGATAAATAATAATAAAAAAAAGATTGCTGTCTTTTGAACTTCAAATCATTTTAAAAGAGTATTGAGGATGATGTAGCTATGCTTTCTGAATTGCACAAACGCATCTGTTTTAAAGGCTGAAGGTCAGTGGTATTTACTTTGGAACTTTTCATGAGACCGCTTCTTAACCCTTACCTGGCGAAGTAAAAACCAAAACCAACAGAAGTCATTGCTCTTTTGCGAACACATGAGGGCGATCACAGCAGACGGGCTGTCCCAGGAGTTCAGGGCTGGGGACCCGGGGTGGGCCCGGAGCGGACACTCGTAGACCAGGCGTGACATGTGGATTCTGAAGCGAGATGCCCGGGTTCAAGTACTGGCCTGGACACTTAGGAAGTTACTTGACTCCTCTGTGCCTCAGTTTCCTGATCTGGAAAGTGGGGTGAGTGCTCCTCTTAGCCACCTGGCAGGCTGGTTGTCGGGATTATGGTGTGTCAAGGGCCACACACCGGGTAAGTAAGCTTCGTATGCAATGAACTATTGTTACTTAGTTCAGGATAAAAGCAACACGGCTTCACGGGGTCACCACACACAGGAAGGGCAGACTATCTAGGCTGAGAAGCCCACAGTCACGTGTGAGGCTGTAAAGCAGAAAGGGAAATGCACGGGGGTCCCTAGGGAGAGGAAGACCCAGTGGTTCCCCAGCTCAGAGACTGGAGGAGGCGGGGGCGGCCGGCATCAGCACTGCCTCCTCTGTGCCCACAGCAGGTGACCAGGAGCATATCCGTGGCAGAGCCGGGCACAGAGGAGCTGGGCTTAATGAGCCCCCCGGCTGTGAAGACCTGGCCCAGCAACGGGGGAGCCTGCCTGGAGAGCCTGCGGCTGCTGGAGGCCAGCCCGGCCAGCACCCCCCCGACCCCCACTGACCTTCCTGAGCTCCGAGGGACCACGGAGCACACCAACAACAGGATTGGTGAGTCGGCCTGGCTGGGGGTCCTGGGGTGCTCAGGAAGTGGGAGAGGTGGGCCCTGAGGACTCAAGGGGAGCCAGAGACCCTGGGTCGGAAGGCCCTGCAAGGAGGAGGCGTGGGTTCCCGCACCTGCCCTCATATGTAGGAGATGCTTTCTGAGACGGAGTTGAATTCTCAGGGGTACCGTGCAGCTGGCTCCGCCTCTTCATCCCAATTCAAATTTCTGCAAAATAGGTACAGCGGGAGCCCTGACCTCACAGGGCTGTTGTGAGAATTCATGAACTGATGGACATGAAATTGTCCTGGTGGGCGGGGGGATGGGTCCCCCAGCCTGCTGCCTGCTGTCATTAGAGGCAGCATGAACCCCAGCCCCCTGCAAAGAGCCCCTGAGGGGGAGGGAAGGAGACGCCAGGGTCGCAAGAGCTGGGGCTTGGCTGGCACACTCGGGTACTGCGTACATGTCCCCTTTCATCACACAGCCCTCCGAGGAGGGGGTCTTTCCCTCCTTTGCACAGCCTGGCAAACAGCGTGGGAGTTCCCTGGCGGTCTAGTGGTTAGGATTTGGTGCTTTCACTGCAGTGGCCTGGGTTCAGTCCCTGTCCTGGGAACTGAAATCCCATATCAAACAGCGGCATGTCTCGGCCAAAAATAAATAAATTTTAAAAGTAAAATATTTTTTAAAAAAAAGAAAAAAAAAGAAATTCCCTTGTGGTGCATGCAGCAGGTTAAGGATCTGGTGTTGTCACTGCAGTGGCTCAGATCTCTGCTGTGGCAAAGGGTTTGATCCCCGGCCCAGGAACTTTCACATGCCATGGGCATGGCAAAAAAAAAAAAAAAAAAAAAAAAAATCCACCCCCTAAAATAAAGAAATTAATCTAAAATTTAAAAAAAGCAAGTGGGGGAGTTCCCGTCGTGGCGCAGTGGTTAACGAATCCGACTAGGAACCATGAGGTTGCGGGTTCGGTCCCTGCCCTTGCTCAGTGGGTTAACGATCCGGCGTTGCCGTGAGCTGTGGTGTAGGTTGCAAACGCGGCTCGGATCCCTCATTGGTGTGGCTGTGGTGTAGGCCGGCGGCCACAGCTCCGATTCGACCCCTAGCCTGGGAATCTCCATATGCCGCGGGAGCGGCCCAAGAAATAGCAACAACAACAACAACAAGAAGAAAAAAGACAAAAGACAAAAAATAAATAAATAAAAATTAAAAAAAAATAAAAATAAAAAAAGCAAGTGGGGGAAGAAGAAAAAAAAGAAACAACCACTCAGAGGGGAGCAGTGATTTTCCGTGTCACACAGCTACTAAGTGCCAGGTGCAGAAACTCGACCCTGTATCTGCGGGCTCTGAAACCCCGGGTTTGTCCGCACTGGCCCCCAGCTGCAGAGCCACCCCAAACTGAAGCCACCCTCCCTCCAGGACAAACCTGTTCCCACAGGTCTCCCTGCCTCCTCTCCTTCTTTCCACCTGGAGTGCATGTTGGAATGTTTCTAGCAAAATGTATTTGTGCCCATCTTTACACCCCTGCGAAGCCCTCCAGGGGCTCCCCGTGACCTTTAGGGTGCATCCCAGGCTTCTTCTGTCAGCCTTGGAGGCTGGCCACAAGCTGCCTCTTCCCCACCAGGCTCACCTGCCTCCCGACCCCACGGGTCTGCTCCTCCTGCTCAGTTTCCTAATTTCCCAGTTTCCTCTCTCACTTCTAAGCTTCTCTGTGGGAGCTGCTTCCTCACCTGGAATGGCCAACTCCATCTCCTTGAATCGAGTTAATTCTTGATGTCCTGAGAACCCTGCATATTAGCCGCCTCCTCCAGGAAGCCTTCCCTGCCCTTTCTTCTCCTGTCCAGAAGACATCTCTCTGCTGGTCTCCCCCAGACCCTGGGTCTCTCCACCTCGTGTCCTCAGCACTGAGCAGTGTGACTGTCTCCGCAGCCCCCTTCCGCGTCCCCCCATCACCAGGAGCAGGACCTCGGGGGGCTTCATCTCTGCCTTCTCTCGAGGGTTAACCATCACTGAGAGAATACCAGGGAGGCATTTGTGATAGTCCTGCGCATTTCTGTGGCAGGCCTGGGGGGATGGAACTCTTCGGGGCAGAGACCTTAGCACAAAAATGACACTTTTGGAATTGTAGCTTCCAGGATGTTTTATTGAAAAAGAATGTGTTTGGGGGAAATACCGCTGAAGGCATCTCCTGCGGATTTCCGGAGAAGTCCTCATTTGAACGTTTGGGTCCATGCTGAGTGCAGTGCCTGGAACCGCAGGGCTGGGGCTCTGGGGGTGTTGGAGGGGGAGTGGGGGGAGGCACAGGCTCCCAGGTGGGCTGGGGCTGGGGCACTGGCAGCCTGGCCTGTAAGCCTTGCTGGTGAGTTGGTGAGTAGGGGGGTGGGGAGGGAAGGCCTGGAAGGTTCTCTCGGGACCTCCAAGAGAGGGTGAGCCCTTGGTCCGGATACCTCGTCCAGCTCCCAAGGGAACTGGAGCCTCCCCTTTCTCCCCTCACGCCCCAACCTTGGGGCACCGGGCAGGGGTGCCCCTCCCCCTCCCCCTCCCGGACAACTTCCTTGGATTCTGAGCCCTGGGTGGGGCAGGAAGTTTAAGCAACTTTTGGAAGACCCTCCCCCTCCCAACTGGGCGGGGTGGGGGGGGGCAGCTCTGTGATGGGGGACAGAGCCCCAGGAATCAGGACCTGAGGGATGGGAAGGGACAATAGCCTTGTTCCCAGCTTTGGCCTCTTCTGCCTGGCCAACCCACCCTGCTTCTGTGACACCACCCCCCCGCCCGGCTCCTCTCTGTCCGTGGGTCTGTCCGTCTCTTCCATCTCCTCAAGCCATCTCTGGCCTCCTTTGTGTTGTCTCTCACACAAAGGGAGCCCCCCTCTCCTCCCTCACTACCACTGGTTCCCATCTTCTGCCAGCCCTTCTGTCAGTTTCCAGGGCCGGGGACCTGCAGGCCTTGATGGAGGGTGTGGCTCGAGGCCATGCTCTCTCTCTTGGGGTGCAGGGGGTCTCCCAGCCCAGGGCTTGTTTCCCACTTGTAGCCTCCCTTCTTATTCTTGCTGCTATTTTGAACACTTCTCTCTTTCCTGAAGGTATCAAAAAGCAAACATTATGCAATGAGGTTGAGGGTACAGGGGCCCCAAGAGTTTCTTGTGGGGGGGGGGGTTCCTCAATAAGAAGGGTGTGGCAGAGAAGCAGGGATCCCGAGCTCCCTGCCCCACCCTGGTTCTCAAGTTCCCTCTTGAGCTTCCCCATTCAGAGTCCAGAGAGGGTTCCAGGGCTGGGCAGCTGGGAGCTGGCACCCTGTCCTGAGCTCAAGGCCCTCAGAAGCTGGGCCACTGGTGTTTGGAGTCAGCTGACCTGGGCGAAGGCCAGGGTCGGCACTTCCAGCTTCTTGGGCAGCTTCCTTAGCTCCCCTGCGCAGCAGGTTGTCAGAGGACCAGGAGGGGTCGTCCCTCTAAAGCACTGGGCTGGGGGTTCCCGTTGTGGCTCAGCAGTAACGAATCCCACTAGTATCCATGAGGACACGGGTTTGATCCCTGGCCTTGCTCGGTGGGTTGAGGATCCAGCATTGCTGTGAGCTGTGGTGTAGGTCACAGATGGGGCTTGGGCCCCATGTTGCTGTGGCTGTGGTGTAGGCTGGCAGCTGTAGTTCCGTTTAGACCCCTAGCCTGGGAACCTCCATATGCTGAGGATGCGGCCCTAAAAATCTAAATAAATAAATGAATAAAGGGCTGGGCTGGTTATTCCCCCAAGAGATGCACACCAGCAGCCCTCCTACGGGCTAGGCTGGCACAGAGCAACATGCAATAAACCCCAGAACATACTGGCCTCTGCACCGCTGTCCAGATCACAGGCTCTTATTGATGATTCGCTGGGTTGGGGTTTCTGTAGGGTGGGACCCTCCGTCTGGGGTGCACTGTACAGGTTCCTGGGACTTGGACCTTTCAGTACCAAAGTCAGGAGCCTCTCAGGCAAACCGGGACATGTAGATCCCCCAGGTTTCTGCTTTAGGCACATGGATAGGAGCTGAAGGGTGGCCCGGCAGGGTGGAGTTTCTCCTGGGATTTCTGCTAACTAACCTGGTGACCTTGGGCAGGTCATTTAATGTCTCAGGGCTTCGGGTTCTTTCTCTGTAAATGGGAAGAATAATAGACTATCTAGGAGTTCCCCTTGTGGCTCAGTGGGTTAAGAACCTGACTAGGATCCATGAGGATGTGAGTTCGATCCCTGGCCTCGCTCAATGGGTTAAGAATCTGGCATTGCTGTGAGCTGTGGTGTGTGTCGCAGACGTGGCTCAGATCCGGCGTGGCTGTAGCTGTGGTGTAGGCCAGTGGCTGTAGCTCCGATGTGACCCCTAGCCTGGGAACCTCCACATGCCGCTCGTGCGGCCCTAAAAAGAAAAGAAAGGAAAAAAAAAAAAAAAAAGACTATGTACCTTGCAGAAATGATGTGAGAATTTGAGAGCTAAAGTGTGGAAAGCACTGGGCACGGGCTAAACTCACTGGCATCCCTGGTGCCAACGCCACCCCTGCTTTCTCCCCACAGCCTTTTGCTTTCCCTCCTAACCCTGATCTCGCCTCGCCTGCCCCATCCCTGCAGAAGTGTCGGGAACATCCCAAGCACCTGCTACCTATGGGCCAGTCCTTAACTCCTCCGCACACAGTTCCCGGTTGTTTTATCTCCTTGGAGATTCTGGACACCTGTAAAATCGGTCGGGCTTACTGTGTCTCAGAGGCCGTGCCACCTGCCACCTGAAGCCACACAGCAGGAGTGGCAGAACTGGGACTGGGACCCGCCTGCCTCCCTGCTTCCATCAGCTGGGGCTCTGGTCCCCTTACCGCCCCCACCCGTTTGTCTTACAGAGCACATTTACATCATGAAGGCCGACACCGTGATTGTGGGGTCCGTGAAGGCCGAGGTGCCTGAGGGCCAGGGCCTGGCAGGGCCGGCGGGGCCCGAGTTCGAGGAGGCTCTGGAGGTGGACCACGCCCCCCACTACCCGGAGCAGGAGACGGAGCCGCCTCTGGGCAGCTGCAGGGACATCATGTTCTCGGTGGAGGAAGAAGGCAAGGAGGATTCCTTGCCCACGACCGACCCTGGGAAATGAGGCCTGGCCCAGGCTGGGGCGCAGAGGGCCGCTGGGAGCCTTGGGGAGGCAAGGGTGGCGCTGGTGGCACCACGCTGGTGGCAGAGGTCTGTCTGGCCTGAACTGAGGTTCCTGCATCTGGTGGATCCAGCCTGTCAGTGCAGGAGGTTCTCGTGGTCCGTACTTGCCTCCTTGGGGAGCCTGGGCCTGTGCAGCAGAGACAGCTAAGGGGCAACAGATGGCGGGCAGGGCCTGGGCACCCTGCCTCCTGCCACTGCCAAGAAGCCCCAGAGCCCCGGGTGTCAGACACACACAGTAGAGCAGAGGCAGCGGCCATGAAGCTCCTACCCCCATGCCCTCTCCTGTCACCCCGGCCTCGGGAGCGATGCCCACCGGGACTCGCTGCCATGCCAGCTGCCCCCAGTTCCTGTGACGTGGCCCCTGCGGGCACTGAGCCAGCCCCTGTGGTTGTTCTCCTGAGTCAAAAAGAAAGTCAAGAGATGGTTGTCGTCCTTTCCCCCTTCTTGGCTGCAGCCACAACACAGTACTCTGAGCCCACGGGAGCCCCCCAGCCTGGCCAGCCCTGCCTGGGCTGCTGGGACCACCCCCCCAACACACACTCCACAGTGGGCCCAGGGCCTTGGATCCCTGACGCTGCAGCAGGAGGAGGTGTCTCAGGACCCAGGTACCAGCAGACTCTCAGCATCAGAGCTCCTCCCGCCGGAGACCCCGCCCACCCAGTGCTACCCAGAAAGGCCTGCCTGGCTTCAACTGAGGCTTCCTCCCTGCGCGGACTAGGGGAACCGTGGGCCCTTCTTGGGTCCTTGACTGCTTCGTAGGCACCACGGGCTCCATCCTGGGCAACGAAGAAGATGCCTCTTCCCCAGATCGGCCACGTGCACAGACCCCAGTGGCTCCAGCCACTAAGCACGCCCAATTGGGATGTGGGTTTCAAAAAAATGGTGCCATGTCACTCAGACATTCTGCTGGAAAAGAAAGAGCATTTAGTAGTTCAATCTGGACTTGAGGATTTTTGCATTCCACACCAAGGAGTCACGCCCCCTGACGTGGATCTGCTTCCTCATCTCCCCAGGGCTTCCAGACTCAGGTCCGCTAACAAGTGGTCTTGGAAAGTCTGTGGCCCGGGGGCACTGAGTCGCTGCTGGAATTACCCGCTGGAAGCCAAGCCCGAGAAAGCTGCTGTTTACCCACCAGCCTGCTCACTCGCTGGAGGAAGTTGAGGCCAGGTCAGGAATCACAAGGGTAGTTTCTGAAACCACTCAGATGTTTTGGGGAAAGTTGGAGAGAGGCTGGACGCCAAGAGAGACGGTTTACACAGAACCTGAAGTTTATGTGCCACGGATAATATTTGCCAAAATGCCCTGGGCGAGGGCAGTTCGGAGGCTCTGCTCCTTCCTGCCACCCCCGAGCCCCTGTGAAGGGCTCTGCAGCCGTGACTTGAGGATGTTGGCACGTGGTTAATGGATTGAAGGGCTCCCTCACCCAAGGGCCCTTCACAAAACTTTGATCCTTTAAAAATTCATAAAGTCCCTTAAAAACCAATCATAAGAGAGTTCCCACTGCGGCTCTGCAGGTTAAGGATGCGACGTTGTCTCCGTGAAGATGTGATTTTGATTCCTGGCCTCCCTCAGTGGGTTCTGGATCTGGCATTGCTGTGGCTATGGTGTAGGCCAGCAGCTGCAGCTCCAATTGGACCCCTAGCCCCCGAATAATTTCCACATGCCTCAGATGCGGTTGTAAAAGAAAAAAAAAAGAAGAAGAAGAAAACAAAAAACCAATTGTAAGGCTCCAGGATATTCTCCTGCCAGAGACTGGGAGTATTTGGAGTGTCAGCAGGTATCTGAAAAGTCGTTCTCCCTCCAGGACGGAGTCCCCCCTTTACCTCTCTGCACCAGACACCTGGGCCACCGGCCTCTGGGTCAGGGAGTCCCCCACATGCTGGGACAGCCTTTCCTCCTAGAGGCCCCTCCCTGGGGATGGAGGCAGAGCCTTCCTCTCTGTGACTCCCACTCCCTGTTGGGTCCTTGGCAGAGGTGTAGAGCAACAGGCTTTTGCCCTAAGGCTCCCTTTGCGGATGGCCAGGCGGGATCCCTGGTCCCCTCCAGGCCTTCTTCCCGCTGAGCTGGGCCCAGTAGTCCCACAGCTTGGGGAAAGGGAGTCCCAAAGTAGTGGTGTGAATGCCCCAGCCTTAGCGGGGGGAGGGCCCAGAGAGGACCGGGGATAAATGTGACCCTTGGGCTTTGAGCCAGAGCTGGCAGGGGCCCAGCTGCCTCCCTGGTCACAGCTCAGGGGCGGTGTGGGGCCTGTTCCCCTCCACAGGCAGCCCCCTCTGACCGTGGCTCCCCCTGGGGAATGGAGGAAGTCGGCCTCCCTCCACCTCTCCCTCAGGACTCCGGCCCGGGCCTGGATCTCACAGCTCAGCCCGGCCGGTCACGTGGTCCATCCAAGCGCCAGGGTGAAGCTCCCTCCCCTGCCCGGTCATGAGGGGCCCCTCCTTAGCCCCTGGCTGTTCTGATGTCCAGATGGGCAGACGGACATGGCCCCTGCTGCCCCGGAGTAGCAGTTCCCAGGCTGCAAGGAACCCGCCCACACGTGCACACACATCTCCCTCAACAGCTGAGTGACAGTAAGTGATTAGTGTCTTGCGGAAGCTGTTGCGCTCGAAGAGAGTCCGCTGTTTCCCAAGGCAGCCTTGTATGTCGTAAGCTATGCTGGCTTCTTAGAATCTCTCAGGCCAGGGCTGGTCCTTAGGACAAGAGTCTGACTGTGCATAGCATCCTTTGCTGTGTCCCGCTTACCCTGGCCATGAGAACCTGCGACGGTGCCTCCAGCATCTCTGTCCCACCATCACCGGGACCTGCTTTGTGGGGCTGAACAGAAGAGAGAATCTGTGCGGAGAGGAGAGGCAGCTCTCTGGCCGCCCTTTCTTGGGTGCCTTCTCTTCTCCAGCACCTCCTTGATCCTCCTGCCCTCTCATGTGGAACCGTGGAATCGTGGGGCAAGTGCAGGGTGGGAGTTGCTGGGGCCAGGATGGGTGGGAAGAGGGATTCACAGGCGGGGCCCGAGAAAAACGCTTTACTGTGTCAGTACTCCTGACTGGAAGCCAAGGGGAGAATATCAAAAGCTTCAAGGACAGCTCCTTGGGCCTGGGGAGAAGCTGGCCCAGCACCCCCTCAAGCTCCTGCACCCTCCCCGGGACCACATAATTGGGTCAGTGAACAAACTCATTCCTGGGTCAGCTCGTGCCCTGTGCTACCAGAAGGCTCAATCTGGGGTCTGTGATAGAGTCCAGAGGGCAGGGCCACGTCTAGCCAGGTAGTCAGGGAGGGCTTCTCGGAGGAGGTGGCTTTCGAAAGCTCCACCTGAGCCACATGACAAGTGGGTGAGGTGGGGGCCTGCAAGCCTCCTGAGAAGGCAGGGGGGCGGTAATGCAAAGGCCCTAAGGTGGGGACCCTCCTGCCCGGAGGTTCGGGAAGTTCACCGCCAGGTGGGGGCACAGCGATCAATCGGGGTGGGGAGGAGGCGGAGGGCTCGGCGGGGCCATTGTGTAGCGCTTCGATCTTATCGTCAATATCCTGAGACCATGTCTACATTTATTTCTATTTTCCTCCTCTCAGAACAATAAACATCCTGGTATTATCTCTGCAGTGTGTGTGAAAGGCAACGCCGGGAAGTAAAGGTTGTTCAATTCTTCAGAGGGAAGCTGGGGAGAGGCAGCGCTCGCTGGTGGCCAGGAAGCAATTGGATGTGTTTTCTCAGAAAGGGCAGAGAACACGACTCCACATGCTCCTGTTTACCATCGCAGCCCTGGGTCCCTGATGCCACTGCAGCGGGTGAGAAGCTAGTTGGTCCAGGTTCCTCTTTCTCTGGGTGTCTTCCAGGAGAGTAAAAACCAAACCAAGAGGTCATGGGGACCTGGCTGGAGGCGGTTGTGTTGTGGGGGGAGTGTGGGGGCATCTCGTCATCCAGGCCCGTTCTTTCCTCCCCAGTCCTCTAGCGCCTGCCTCGGTCCCATGTCATCTTCCCTGGCGTCTGGAGATGGGCCCTTCTGGGTGCAACCTCCAGCCCAAAGCACTTCCCGGCTACGTGGCCTCAAGCGAAGCCCTCAGGTGCTTTCAGCCTTGGTTTTTGAATCTGCAAAACGGACATCATAATTTTCTTCCGAGATGCTTGGGAGGCTCAGCAGGGAGGCAGGTAAAGGGCTTGGCCTGATGCTGGGCGGATCTCCTATTCAGGAAAGAACATTCATGGGATGCAACGTTGCATGGACTTTAGCGATTGCCCAAGCCTGTCTGCAGTCTTTGGGCTTCACGATGTGTGTAAAGAGGCTGAGGATCAGTCAGCACTGCCTTTATGACTTGTGGCTCAGAAAGGTAAAGCAACCCGCCCACTGTCACACAGCCAGGAAGTGCCAGAACTGGAGTTCAACCCCCCAACGCTGACTCAGAAGCCCCGACCCCCACCCCCTGCCCTCACAGCCGGGCTGCCTCTGTGGTTGGGGCTCTGTTTACATCACAGTTATCGTGTGGCATCAGGCCCTTTGGACCAGCTTCCTTTAGGCAGGGGGTCAATTTTATGCCTCTTTTATAGGGAGGCAGAGTCAGTATCGAGAGGCTGGATAAGCCTGCCTGAGATCAAGGGGTATTTCTGGTTCCTCTGACCAGAGAGAGGGAACAGAGCTGACCCAATCAGAGCCTTGTTCCCTGAAGCTGCTTTCCTTAAAAGCGATCTGATCCTGAGGTCAGGATTGGCGCAGGGCTTGCGGGGGCAGGCAGGACAGAGAGCCCATCCTGGAGAGCTGTACACTTGGACTCTTCCCCACTTTCAGTAACCCGGTGTATTTGGCTCTCTGCCCCATCCCAGGATCCCGGGAAGGAAGACGGGCAGGTCAAGAACAGGCCTCCCTGAAGCTCCCATCATGACTCAGTGGTTAACGAACCCAACTAGTGTCCACGAGGACACAGGTTCGATCCCTGGCCTCGCTCATTGCTGTGGCTGCGGCCGGTAGCTGTAGCTCTGATTTGAACCCTAGCCCGGGAACTTCCATATGCTGCATGTGCAGCCCTAAAAAGCGAGGGGAAAAAAAGAAGAAGTCTCAAGCCTTCCCATTTTACAGATGGGAAAACTGAGCCCCATAGCTAAGGCCCAGCTTGGTGCTCTGCGGTGGAGACCGCTTCAGCTGTACCTTCTGTCTGGTTGCCAAGAATCACTCTTTAGGCCAAGTGAACAGTAAGATTACTTGCGGATTCTCACTCTTCATTTTCTTTTCTTTTTTAAAAAAAACTGGTGTTAAAAGTAACCATGGTAAGAGACTTGAGTTCTTATTGACAAGGCAGCTTTGCAAGAGCCAATGTGGTCCCCATAATCAGACAGGAATATTGTAAGAAAAGGGCTTTGCAGCTTCGTGGGCACATGGCCTGTGTTCTCCCACAAGGCTTCATGCTTGGAAGGACCACGGGTTTCTTGCTCTGCTGTCATTGTCAAAAAAATGAATAATTTTTGAATGAGGGGCCCTATGTTTGCATTTTCCTCTGCCAAAATTCCATAGCTGATCCTGCAGAGGGACCAGGAAATTGTCTGTCAGGAATTGCTCAAGGCCAAAGCCCTTTACAAACATCACCACTTAACCTCACAGTGGCCATAATTATAGACGAGCTTGCTCGTCCCCATTTTTCAGGAGTGTTGACTGGCTCGTAACTGCCCTTAACTGTCCTTGTTCTCTCGTGCTCCATCATGAACCACTTCAAAACTTTGTGGCTGGAGTTCCCTATGTGGTGTAGTGGGTTAAGAACCGGACTGCAGCAGTTCTGGTCACTGTGGAGGTGTGGGCTTGATCCCAGGCCCAGTGCAACCGGTTAAAGGATCCAGAGTTGCCACAGCTCTGGCGTAGTTTGAAGCTGCGGCTCAGATTCAGTCCCTGGCCCGAGAACTTCCATATGCTGTGGGTGGAGCCATAAAAAAAAAAAAAAAAAAAAATCCCAAACTTAGTGGCTTCAAACATGACCCGTTGTTTATTTTGCTCACAAGTCTGTAGTGTGGTCCGGGCGTGGCAGGGAAAGCGCATCTCTGCTCGCGCTGTGCTGGGGACCACATGTCTGAGATGGCTGGCAGGCTGGTGCTGGCTGTGGGTTTCTCTCTGAGGGCCTCTCTCCCAGGGTTGGCTGGGTTCTTAGAGCAAACAATCCTTTAGGAAGTGGAAACTGCCGGGTTCTTAAAATCTGGGCCCAGCATCCTTTTGGCCATATGCCAAGAGGTCACAGAGCCCAGATTCAAGGGGAGGAGATGTAGCCCCCTCCCCTAATAGGAGTCAAAGAATTTTGAAATCTTATTGTGTGCCGGGCACTGTGCGCGTATCCCTGTACATACGGCCTTATTCTATCCTCCCAATAATTCCACCATCATTGTTCCCAGAGTTGCCTTCAGGAAGCTAAATAACCAAATCCAAGTTTTGTCTCTAGAGTGTGACCCTTGGTCAGGGGGGCTGACCTGGGCATTCAGGGATCCAGGCCATCAGAATGCGGCCGGGCCAGAATCTGTCTGGTTCAAGAACATTTTGAAATAATCAGCTGCAAAGCCCTACTTTTTCCAGATGGAGAAACTGAGCCTGCAAGGGGTCTCGTGGGCTTCTGCTGAGAAGGGGCGCAGGGTCTGACATCTTCCAGGGCAGGAAGGGGGCCCCCCCTGGGGCTGCCCAGAGCCCAGTCAGGAAGTCACAGAGAGCTGTGGGCAGATTATGCAATAAGACTGTCGCAGGGACATTGTTTTTCACCGAGATGACACTTCACTCAGGAAATACCCGCAGCCTTGGCAGGTGTCGAGGGAGGGTTCCTCGTTTTGGGCGGAAGACCCCCTGTGAGCAGTGGGGCACT
The DNA here is from genome assembly GCF_054392235.1 of Sus scrofa. Lineage (NCBI taxonomy): Eukaryota > Metazoa > Chordata > Mammalia > Artiodactyla > Suidae > Sus > Sus scrofa. The sequence goes on from NC_139388.1 coordinate 76,723,910, forward strand.
CTCGAGGAGGTCCAGGGTCCCCTGGGCCAGGTACGTCTCTCACAAGTTCCCTGCGTGGCACCCCATGCCTCTGTGATCTGGGCTCTGACACCAGAGATTAAGAGGCTCTATCTCTACATCCAGGAAGTCACACATTAGTTGGAAAGATGCTAAGATCTCAATGACTGAGGTTTTTTGTGCCATCTCATTTAAACCCTGCTGTGCCCTAGGAAGTGGTGGCTATGATTATCCTGACGTTATAAGCGAGGAAACCGAGGAGGCACAGAGTAGTTAAGTCACTTGCCTGAGGTCACACAGCTGCTGAGAGATGCAGCCAGGATTCAAACTCAGGCTCTCTAGCTACAGCCTGGGTTCCCAACCACCTGGCCATACTATTCCATCATAGGTCAGGCTGGGGTCACCGTGGGGCTGTGGCCCCAACCCTGGGTCCTAGGTCCTGCAGGACACTGTCCAGGCATCCGCCAGCCTCAGTAAATGAACAGGGAATGGAGTTTGCTTTCTGGCTTCCGTCCAGCTTTCCTTTCCAAGGCCCAGCTCCGACCAGGCCATCCTGTCAGAGTTCCTCAGTACCTACAGGCCCAAGTCGGCCAACCTGGCCCTCTCAGGCCTGCCCTGCTACCTGCCACAGCCCCTGTCTCCAAAACCCCTCTGCCACCCCATGTCATCCGCCCAAGTCACCCAATATGGCAGGCCCTTCCCCACTGTGAAACCTCTGTTCAGGGCTCCAGCCCCAAACCTCTGTGCTCAGCTTTCTCCTCCTCCTCCTCCAGACCGCCCCAGGACAGCCAGGACCACCCAGGACCGAGACCTCTGTTCCCACAGCATGGACTGTGAAGAGGGTCAGAGGCCTGGTTCCAGAAGCCTCACAAACACGGACTTCGGCCTGAAAAGATGAATTTGTCCCCACACTCACTCACTCACTCAGCCCCTCGTTTGGTCACTCAAGCAACAGAACTGTACAGGCACCTACTGTGTGTCAGGAACTGGTTGAGGAATGCAGTGGGGCTGGAGGCGGGTAGGGTATACAGTAGGTATGCTGTCAAGGAGCCAAAGCCCAACTAGGGAGGCTGGCCTGAAGTCAGGTGATAGCTGAGGGCGTGGTCACTGTGGTGACAGAGGCGAGCATAGGACTCTAGTGCCCACTGCATGACATCAAGTCCAGATAGGGGGGTCTCCACTGCCTCCCCGGGAGGTTGGATTTTTTTTTTTCTCTCTCTTTTTATGGCCGCACCTGTGGCATATGGAATTTCCCAGGCTAGGGGTCAAATCGGGGTTGCGGTTTGACATGGCATGGCAAATGCCAGGTCCGAGACGCATCTGTGACCTACACCATAGCTCATGGCAACCCCGGATCCTTAACCCACTGAGCGAGGCCAGGGATCGAGCCCACATCCTCATGGATACTAGTCGGGCTGTTAACCCACTGAGCCACAACGGGAAGTCCAGTAGATTGGATTTAATAAGGACCTATCTCAAAGAGAGATTGCAAGGATTAAACTCATTCATTCATTTGTTAAATATCTATTGAGCTCCAACTGTATGCCTTGCTGGTTGTTGGGGACATAGCCCTGCCCTCATGGAGAGAGATAATGATAAAAAGTACACAAGAGGAGTTCCCGTTGTGGCCCAGTGTTAAGGAACCTGACTAGGATCCATGAGGATGCAGATTCGATCCCTGGCCTTGCTCAGTGGGTTAAAGGATCCGGTGTTGCCATGAGCTGTGGCGTAGGTCGCAGACACAGCTCGGATCTGGCCTTGCTGTGACTGTGACATTAGACCTCTAGCCTGGGAACCTCCATATGCCGCAGCTGCAGCCCTGAAAAGCCACTGGTTTCTTTGCCAGTGGCGGTGGTGATAAAGACACTCACTGGTGTGTAGGGTTGGGTGTGCAACCAGGGCTTGGGGATTTGGCGCAAGTCAGACAAAAGTCTGGAAGGTTGGAGAAACTGGGGACATGCAGGGGCAAGTGAGCAGCAGTGACTGGGGTGTCAGAAATGAGAGTGTGAGTCTGGACAAACCTCCCCTCCCCACCCCTGCATTTGGTTCATCACTAGGTCCTGGAGGAAGAAAGGGGTGAGGTGATGGAGACGGTTTCGTAGGCAGAAATTATTCTGTAGGCACCGGGAGGGGAGTGGAAGGGCTGGGCTGGGTGGTTGGTGGGAAGTTGCAACAGCCTCGGGGAGGGTCTGGGAACTGCTGTGGAATCGGGGCCCCACGGGGGTTTCCTTTGAGTGTCGAGGGGAAGAGGGAGGCTGAGCACTTCGGGAACTTCACAGGGAAACCTTCCCCTGCCCTGGGGGAGACCCGGGGCTCCCCTCTGGGGGGCAGACTATATGGCCACCATTGAATTCTGAGTCTGCATTTCTGAGCACCGGCTATGTGCCGGGGGCTGTGGCCTCCCAAACTCTGCAACTTTCTGCTTTCCTGCAGGGGACTTATCTCCTCCCCATTCTATAGTTGAAGAAAAGGAGGCTTAGGGAGATGAAGTGATTTGTTCAAAGTCAAGGTCACGTGCTGGTAAGTGGTCTGAGCTAGGACTTGAACCCAGGTCTATGGGGTGGCAAAGGTGCTGCTTCCTAGGTGTTTAAAATGCCACCATTCATTCCTAGGGGCTAAAGATTCCTGAGCTCCTCTTTTGGGCACAAGGCTGGAGTGGGATCTCAATGCACTGTGAGTGAAGGGGCAGGAGAACTCTGTCTGGAACACAGTAGGTGCTCAATATTTACGCATGGAGTGAGTTCCCATTGTGGCTCAGCGGGTGAAGACGCCAGCGTTGTCTCTGTGAGGACGCAGCCTTGCTCCGTGGGTTAAGGATCCTGTGTGGCTGTGGTTGTGGCGTGTTGCAGCTGCAGCTCTGATTCGATCCCTAGCCTGGAAAAGGCCACACGCCGCAGGCGCGGCTTCGGAAAGAAAAGAAGAAACTTACACATGGAGTCTGCGGGATGGGTAGGGCAGGCCTGGGGCAGAGGGGGTGGGCTCTGGGTCCCTGGAGAAGGAGGTCCCGTCCACAAACGTCATGTGGGATGAATGAGAGGTGGCCAAAGCATGGCCACGACCTCAAGAAGGCCCCCCGCTCCTCGGCTGGGGTCCCCCCATCCCCTGCAAGCACTCAGCCTCCACCTCCCAAGTTCCTGCAGGGCCTGTGCCCACAATGAGTCATTCCTGCCCAGCCCTGCCCAGCTCTGGCCTGTGGACATGCAATCGTCAACATCCGAATGAGTGAAGACTGGGAAATTAGAGTGGGGAAAACGTACTTATCTCTTCCTCCTTTTGAATTGGGGAAGGGAAAGCTCGCCAGGGGAAAAGAAGGCCAGTGACTTGGGCTCTGCTGAGAAGCAGGGCCTCCTGGGCTGCATCTCCCAAAGAGAGAGCAGAGTATTGTGGCAGGGAACTGCCCCCTGGCCCTGTCACTCCCTCCTGGCTCCTTGGCACTCCCGCTCTGAGCCAAGTTCTCGCTAGTGAGAAAAAGATGGGCTCTTGACGTGGCTGTAGGCCATCGGCGGGGGCCGGGGGGGGGGGAAGCAGGTGTGATGTGAGAATCTGGGCGGGGATCATATGTGCAGGGATTTTGGGACCCCTGGACCTCAGAGCCCCACACAGCCCTTCCCTCTCAGAGCACAGAAGGGGAAACTGAGGCCTGGCGGGGTGAGCCCAAGGTCACCTCAAGAATCACTGCTATTAGGACCTGGACCCAGGTTGCTGGTGTTTCAAAAGTTAAAACAAAACGGACATGCCTTTATAAAACAGAGAGGTAATTTTGGGGAGAAAAGTAAAAATAGGATAAGTACAGGGAAAATAATAAAAGTTATGTATGATCCCATCACCCATTATAAAGAATTTTTTTTTTTTTTGGCCGCACTCAGGGCATACGGTAGTTCCCGGGCCAGGGACTGAATCTGAGCTGCAGCCGTTGGCCTACGCCACAGCTGTGGTGATGCCAATCCTTAATCCTTTTTTTTTTCGTCTTTTTTTTGCTATTTCTTAGGCCGCTCCTGCGGCATATGGAGGTTCCCAGGCTAGGGGTCAAATCGGAGCCGCAGCCACCAGCCTACGCCAGAGCCACAGCAACGCGGGATCCGAGCCGCATCTGCAACCTACACCACAGCTCACGGCAACACCGGATCGTTAACCCACTGAGCAAGGGCAGGGACCGAACCCACAACCTCATGGTTCCTAGTCGGATTCGTTAACCACTGCGCCATGACAGGAACTCCCCAATCCTTAATCCTTAACCTTAATCCAGAGACAATGGATCTTTAAGCCACTGTGCCACAGTGGGAACTCCCTTCTTAATAATTTTTTAAAATTATTTTTTTATCTTCAGTGATTTATTAATAAAATAAAATCTCCCAACTTTATGGTCATAATTATTATGGGTGGGTGTTCATAGCCCAACTTACACTGGTAAAGTCATTGTCGCTCTATCATCACAATTAGAAACCCATAACTTAAGACTGTCAGCATGAACCCCACCTCCATGGAGCCCCCATTCAGAGGTTTCGCTTCTGATGACTCTGAATGGAACTCCTGGAGGCCTCTTGCTTTTAGTTCTTGTTCTTTCAGGTTATTCTTAATTTTTTTTATTATTATTATTTTTTTTTTGGCAGCACCTGTGGCATGCAGAAGTTCCTGGGCCAGGGATCAAACCCATGCCACAGCTGTAACCAGAGCAATAGCAGTGACTACGCTGGATCCTTAACCCATGGAGCCACCAGGGAACTCCTTGTTCTTTTATTTTACATACAAGACCTGCTCCTTCTCAACATCTGTGCTAGATTAGGGAATCACTTTACTGACTTCAGATTTCAAATTATTTCCATTATTCTGCAGAGTCTGGATCACAGATCCAAGCTGTGGGACTTTAGGGTTCTGGGGCTATGACTCAGGAGAGAGCCAAGCTAGTGGGGAGCAAAGCTTTCCCAGCCCCCTTCAGCTGAAGCAGCAATGCTTGGGTCTGTCTTATAAGCTGGGTTTCCATCCTGATGCTCATTACTATCGAGTGCTTAGAGTGTGCCAGGTACTTTTCCTGTACCACAGCATTTACTCTTCACACCAATCTTAGGAGGTAGGTATAATTATTATTGCCATGCTATAGAGCAAGAAACAGAGGGCCCAGAGAGGTGTAGTGACCCGTCCAAGGTCACACAGCCAATGAGTGGCAGAGTTGGAATCCATACCCAGATAATCTGAAAAAATGAAGTTGTCGTTCCTTCTGAAATTCCATTTGAACAGAGTTTTATGACCAAAAAAATCTTTGAGAATCTCTGGTTTAGCTTATTGCACTGCTTCCTCTCCAATGCCAGACTCCATAGAGAGAGGGCAAGAGATCCCTGTGGGCTGGAGAAATCCGGGAGGGCTTCAAGAAGGAGGTAGAGGAGTTCCCACTGTGGTGTGCTGAGTTAAGAATCCAGCCAAAGCAGCTCCAGTTGATGCGGAGGCACAAGTTTGATTCCTGCCCCAGCACAGTGGGTTAAAAGGATCTGGCTTTGCCGAAGCCTGATTCAATCCCTGGCCCGGGGAACTTGCATGTGCTATGGATGCAGCCCTTTAAAATAAAAAAGAAAGAAAGAAAAGAAGAGAAAAAAGAAGGAGGTAGAGTTGGAATAGGGAGACATTTTTTTTTTACTTTTATGGCTGCACCTGAAGCAAAAGGAAGTTTCTGGGCCCAAGGTCCAGTTGGAGCTGCAGCTGCCAGCCTCCGCTATAGTCACAGCAACACCAGATCCGAGAGACATCTGTGACCTTTACTGTAGCTCATAGCAATGCTGGAACCTTAACCCACTGAGTGGGGCCAGATATTGAACCCTCATCCTAACAGAGACAACATCAGATCCTTAACCTGCTGAGCCTCCACGACAACTCCGGAAGGCATCCTATTGCAATGTGAGATTGTTTATGCCTAAGTGGGCTCGGGAAAGCTATTTTCCCTAGGAAAGGCCATAAAGAAGATGCGACAGGGATGGCCTCTGCCTCCTGATTAGGCTCGTGTGAAGAGCTGAGGTTACTGACTCAGTAGGTAGGAGCTACTGGTGAGGGGGTGGGATGGGCCCGTAATTCCACCTCCTCCTAAGGGCCAGCCCTTGTTCCGAGCCCGTGACCAAGTTCTCCGTCTGTGAAGTGGAACCTCGTTCTGATGCATGGTACAATTTAAGGGCCACTGCCTTGGGGTCTTAGCAAATCCTTTAGGAAATACACTTCAGATTTTAGTGAGATTTGCTATAGAGCGCTGTGCCCACACTCTGCTGGCTGTGTGGACTAGGATAAACCGCTTAAAGTCATGTAACTTATGGTTACCAAAGGGGAAACGTGGCGGGGGCGGGGGGATATATTAGGAGTTTGGGGTTAACATATACACACTACTATATATAAAATAGATACACAACAAAGTCCTACTGTCTAGCAGAGGGAATTCCACTCAACATTCTGTAATAACCTCTATGGGAAAAGAATTTGAAAAAGGATGGATATTTGGATATCATGAATAAACTGATTCACTTTGCTGTACACCTGAAACTAACACAACACTGTATCAACTCTACTCCAATAAAATTTTACAAAAAAAGAATAAAGAACTGTATAAAATTAAAGCAGTTTCAAAAAAAGAGCAAAAGAGAGTCCCTCTACCAGATACTAAATATTCTACAAATTTCTACTAAAAAAACCATGAAGAACTAGCCCAGGAGCAAGAAGACTGATGGAAAGAATGAATCGTTCAGCGACAGACCCACGTAATTATTTTTTTCCAGACTCATGTAATTATTATATATATATTTTTCAGGCCCAGGTAATTATGATTAATGATTAAAGGATGACCTGTTTAGCCAATTGTATAGGAAAGACTGGCTCACTCTACGGAGAAAAATGAAGTTGGATCTCGAGATCATATGCACGATATATAATTGGGTTGTATAAAGCTATGAGTTCTCATCCTGCGTCAGTGGTAACCAACCCGACTAGTATCCAGGAGGACATGGGTTCGATCCCTGGCCTTGTTCAGTGCGTTAAGGATCTGGGCATTGCCATGAACTGTTGTGTAGGTCGCAGATGTGGCTCAGATCTCGCACTGCTGTGGCTGTAGCGAGGTCAGGGGCTACAGCACTGATTTGACCCCTCGCCTGGGAACTTCCATATGCCATGGGTGCAGCCCTAAAAAGCAAAAATAAATAAATAAATAAATAAAATTAAATAAAACTAATAGAAAAATATTTTAACATCTCATGGTAAGTAAAGACCTTTTGATTAAGGTCCAAATGGCTAAAAATTTGTGGATTTGATTATATTAAAATTAAAGTGTTGTTTTTCTTAAGTCAACCAAAAACATTATAAATCAGGTTACCACACTGATGACAGAATGGAGAAGTGTTTGTGATATTTTAAAATGACAAGGAATTAATATCTAGAATATGCAAGGAATTATTGCAAAGCTACAAGAAAAAGACAGGAAATAATAGAAATATGGTCAAAGGATATGAATAGGCAGTTCGCAGAAGGGGAAACCCAAATGAGTAAGTAATGAAGAGGTGCTCAAACCCACGAATATTCAGAGAAATGCAAATGAACAACGGTGCGTTCCGTTCAGTACCCATCAAGTTGGCCAAAATCAGAATGTTGGCTAATGGTGGGTTTGGGGGGAGGGTGAAGAAATAGGACCCTTCTGACCTTGCTGCTGGGAAGCCGTGTGGCTGGTGGCACCATCCTGGAGAAACCTCTGGCAATGTTAGCAAGCTGGGTACGGGATTACTCCCAGAGCCACTTGGCAGTTCCCCTTCTGAACAACTCAGACGCCCCAAAACGCTACCGCGATTTACAAGGACCATTGACTGGAGATTACCGGGATGGGGAGGGGAGGGAGCCGGGCTGGAGGGATGGGGGGGTAGGGTGGGAATAAAGCAAGAGACGAGGCTTGTAAGGCAAAATCTGGGGAGTATGATTCACGGAACCCGCTGTACCTGAGGTCCAAAACAAGGAGAGCGAGAGAGGTTATGCAAAAAAAGATTCCGTTCACACCAACGACCAAAGTATAAAATAACGAGGGATCGCTTACCAAAAAGGGGAGGGGCTGGAGGAGGGGCTAGTTGAGGGAGATCGGTCGGACCAGGGCCCGGGTGCTCCCCCTCCACCCCCGCCCCGTTTGGAGAACACAAGGAAAGGCGGAGAAACTGAGGCCAGAGTGTGTCTGGGGAGAGCCAGGCAGAAGGTGGATGCCGCATGTCGTTGGGTCTTTTAGCTAGAACGTGGGGATCAGCGGCTTTTTGGTTCCTCCGGGGCCTGAAGGAGAGAGTGAGAGTGGGGGTTGGAGAGTGGGCTGGGTGGATGGGTGGCAGCTGGGAACGTAGGAGGGGTGGGCAGCAGGAATGAGAGCGGTGGAGGGGGTAGGGATGGGGCTTGGGAGTTGGGGGCAGGGGGACTCGCCCTGCAAAGTAAAGGAATAGGTTAGGGCCTTGGGGAGGCTCAAAGGAGGTAGGAGAATTGAAAGCCCTTTGAAAATATCACGGGCTATAAAAACAAACCCGCTGTCTAGATCAAAGGTCCTTGCTGATGTGGGCATCGGGAGGGCCTCTCACCTGCTGCTGGTGGGAGTGTACAGCCCCCTGGGAGAGGAATTTGGCAGGACCTAGTGAAAATGAAAATGTGTAAACCCCAGGGGCCTGGCAGTGCTACTTTCTAGGTTTTTGACCTAGAGAAACTCTCCATCCTGTGCTTCAGGAGACAGGTGCCAGAGTGCATAGGGGCCAGAGGTACAAACATGGGGACAGTCAATTCTCAGGGCAGCAGGTAGACAAGGAGGGGGTGGGGGTGGGGGGCAGGCCTGTGGGCAGCACCGGGTCTGAACTCAACAACACGGAAAGTTCTCAGAAACACAGCCCAGGGTGGGGTGGGGGGAGGGAAGGGGAACCCAGGGGCAGAACAGCCAGCCTGGTATATTTATACAAACACACACAAGCACACACCTAATACTACTCCCTGTTCTTCCTTTATATGTAAAGGCAGAAAACAGATCTGAGAGAAACCAGAGGACTCAGTAATATAGTTGCCTCTGGGGAGAAAAAGAAGGAACGAGACTGGGAGTGGAGTCAAGAAAGACTTCAATTTTATTGTATTTACTTACTTACTTTGTCTGTTCTCTTTTTAGGGCCGCCCCCTCGGCTAGAGGTCTAATTAGAGCTACAGCTGCCGGCCGGCCGACACCACAGCCACAGCAGCTCCAGATCTGAGCCGTGTCTGCGACCTACACCACAGTGCATGGCAACACGGGATCCTTAACCCACTGATCGAGGCCTCATGGTTCCGAGTCGGATTCGTTTCCCCTGCCTCATGACGGGAACTCCAAAACTTCAAGTTTAATTACAAAAAAGAATTTGAGGAGTTCCCATTGTGGCTCAGTGGGAACGAACCCGAGCAGTATCCATGAGGACGCAAGGTTCGATCCCTGGCCTTGCTCAGGGGGATAAGGATCCAGCGTTGCTGCTGTAAGCTGTGGTGTAGGCTGGCAGGTGCAGCTCCGATTTGACCCCTAGCCTGGGAACTTCCATATGCCATGGGTGAGGCCCTAAAAAAGACAAAAATAAGATAAAATTAAAATATTTAAAAAAAAAAGAATTTGAAGCAAAAAAGAAGACAGTAAATATTTATTGAGCGCTTACTATTAAAAAAAAAAAAAAAAAAACCCACGATCAGGAGTTCCCGTCATGGCGCAGTGGTTAACGAATCTGACTAGGAACCATGAGGTTGCAGGTTCGATCCCTGGCCTCGCTCAGCGGGTTAAAGATCCGGCATTGCTGTGAGCTGTGGTGTGGGTTGCAGACCCGGCTCGGATCCCGCTTTGCTGTGGCTCTGGCGTAGGCCTGCTGCTGCAGCTCCGATTAGACCCCTAGTCTGGGAACCTCCATATGCCGAGGGAGCAGCCCTAAAAAAGGCAAAAAGACAAAAAAACAAAAAAACAAAAACAAAAACAAAAAAAAACCCCACAATCAAATCGATGCCTGTGCTGTTTTCCAGGTGTTGGGGACCCAGCAGAGAACAAAACAGACAAGGTTCTTGCTGTCATGGGGGAGACAGACAGTAAATAAATAAATGACACTTACTTCTATGAAGAAAAGCAACTTGAGTTAGAGGCAGAGGAGCGTCTCTGAGGAGGTGGCGTTTAAGCAGACTAGACTGGAGTCGGGGGGAATCACTTGGTGTCTGGAGGGTGACCCGAGTGCTTTGCATGTCCAGGACCAGCCAGGAGGACAGAGAGGTCAAGTGTTAAGGGCATCAGAGAGGAAGGAGGCAGGGTAGCCCTAGTGGTTAATGCTGGTCAATTCTGGGAAGTGGGAATATGGTGTTTCTTATAATAGGCTTTAAATTTTTTTTAATTAAAAGAATCAAGGAGTTCCCTTGTGGCACAGTGGGGTAAGGGTCTCATATTGTCATGGCTGTGGCATGGGTTGGGTCCCTGGTCCAGGACCTTCTGCATGCTCTGGGTGGGGCCAAAAAACAAAACAAAACAACAACAACGAAAAAAAGCCACTGTCAGGTTAAAAGACAGATGGGTATAAAATGTAGCTGCGTGGTTTGCAGTAGGATGAAAGGGCGAACCACTCATCACGGAAGGCCCTGCGTGGGATCAAGGGTGCGTCCCCCTCTGTGCTGTTAAAAAGGCCGTGGGTTAGAACCAGCCTCCCTTCTCCCTCATCTTATGGAGTCAGAATCCTTTTTTTTTTTTTTTTTTGGCTGCACTCGCAGCATGCAGAAGTTCCTAGGCCAGGCATCAAACCCACACCACAGCAGCAACCCAAGCTGTTGCAGTGACAATGCCAGATCCTTAACCCACTGAGCCACAAGGGAACTCCAGAAGTTGGAATCCTTGAATTGTCAGTACAGGAGGGCACTTGGACCTAGTCCAGAGCTGGCAGAGACCAGGTGATCCGCTGTGGACACCCCCTTCTGGACCCAGGCCATACTGGCTACTTGGCCAAGCATCCTTTCTTGCAGAGCCCATGTGCAGGCTGAGAATCCTTCTCCACACTAAGCCCTAGGCAGCCATCACCAAGCAGAGCTGGCACGGAGGCTGAAACCCGCCTGCCTCCCCTGACCTAGTCCAGCCCCCTCATGTTCCAGATGAGGGCCCCCCCTCCCCGGCCCTCTCACTGGGAGGGTGCTAGGATGGGAATTCCCCTGAGTCTGAGCTGGCCCCACTTGCTGGGCTTAGAAACTGAGGGTCTTCAGGAACTTGGGGACAGTTTGGGGGACTGTTTCCGGCAAAGAGGCACTCAGCTCAGGGAGGTTTCGGTGGGGGTGGGGGAGGAAGAAGCCTGCCTGCGCCCTCTCTGGGCTCTCTTCCCCAAATCGCCTGGGGTCATCTTTGAGGGCTGCGGGGAGGGGGAGCCGCCCTCCTCTTCTTTGGAAGGAAACAGGGACAGGGAAGGGCGGGAGCTGGGGAGTATTTCCCGGTCCAGCGCCCTCCGCCCCCAGCTTGTACGGCCAGCTCAGCCTAGGACGTGACCCTGGGGATGGTGGGAGGGCAGGTGGAAGGGACAGATGAAGGAGGTGGTTACAGAGCTGTGGCTCATACTAGTGCTACTTCCTCTTTGTGATTTGAAGGCATGAGTCATCAAGGAGCTGGCCCAGAGCATCAGGGCGCTGACACAAGCAGGACAGAGGGATGAGAGAAAACACTGCTTGCCCTGGCCCTGGGCCAAACTGGGGGAGGGGAGAGGGAGGGGGTCCTGCTGTCGAAGCAACCTTCACAAGACGGGACACCCCCCCCACCCCCTCCCGCCACCCCACAACTGCCACCTCTGCTGGAGCAAGATTTGAGGGTGGGTTCTGAGACCTCCCCCCAAGTGTAAACTACCACTCTCAGCACCCCTACAGCTACATCACCCTCAGCCACAGCATATGTTGCAACTGAACCCTCTGACCAGTGTTTCTCTAAAGGTGTCTGTCAGTCGCCTGGGGGCCCTTTAAATAGCCAGAGTGTCAGGCCCTCAATAGATTTGGGAGGAGGCCCAGGAATCTTCCTGTTTAACAGATCTTCCAGATGATTCTGATGCTGGCTGAGGGTGCAGAGCTATAGGTCCAAATGGACCACTAGAACACCCAGCACAGAGAAGACGTTCAATAAATATTGGTGGACAGACGGGCAGTTCTTTGCATGATGCCTGTCGTGGCTGAGCCTTCCTCTACACCAGCTCGCAAAGCACAGGCGTCAACTTGCCGGGGTGGTGTGTGCCAGGTGGCTGGTGGGGTGCTCTCTGAGGGCTCTGGGCTGTACTGGGAAGTGAGGACAGGCTCCCAGGAGCCCCAGGGTTGAGATACTGCAGCCCCTGTGTTGGGGACCAGGCCTGCCTGGTACCCATCATCAAGGAGCAAGTGGACTTTTTCTGCATTGCGGGGCTAGGGGTCCAAGAGATGCACCAGCCTGGGGGACCCAGTTGAGTGCATAGAGCCTGGGAGAGATTGGGCCGGACTGGACTCTGGGGCTTTGATCCCAACATTCCCTCACTCGCTCATTCATTCACTCCTTCACCCTTTCTCGCCTCCTGCAGACACCCATCCTGAATGTACTGCTCATTCACTTCAACTCTGAGCCCCTGCTCTGGGTATCACCTGGTCACCAGGGGAATAGAGGGGACTGTGTCTGAGTCCCTCTGCCCTCACAGTCTGGCAGCCAGTGGAGCAGAGCTCCCTGACCACGTGTTTGAATCCCTTTGCCTGATGTCGTGAGAGTTTAGGGGTCATGAGGCTGATGGGAGGGTCTCACCTGCTTGTGAACAATTAAGTGCCCAGCACCCCAGGATTGGCACACAGCAGGTGCTGCCTAAAGGTCGTGACCTGAGTTGGAGACTGTGGCTAGAGACTGGGCTCCAAGGGGGAAGCCAGCCTTGGTCTGTCTTTGACCTACAGTGCCTCCAATGGAGGGAGGAGCCCTTAACAGGAAAAGCCTGGAGGAGCCCCACTCAAGTAAGGGACAAAGGGTTTTATGGTCAGTGCCCCTTAATGGCCATATTTGCTCGAACTCTCTGTTGCAAGACAATGTCTGTTAAGTCATCCGGCCCAGAGGAAACACCCAAGACCTGCAGTATCACAATTACTAAGAGAGGAGAGGGGACAGTCATTGGCCACCCATCCGGAGGCAAGTGTCATGCTCTGGAGGTGAGTGTCATGCTTAAGGTCTGTGGAAGCCCCAAGCCCTGCTTGGGTTGCTGGGATGTGGTTAAGGGCAAGTTTCACTGAAGAGAGAGAGTTGGGCTTTGACTTGAAGGACAGCAGGTGATCGCCGAGCAAATAGAGGGCCAGGACATCCCAGGCAGAGGGAGGGACCTGTGTGGACAAAGGCGTGGAGGTGGGGACTCGGGATTCTCCAGGGAGTCCAGGGTGGTTAGTGCATGCAGTGGGGTTCACACTGCAGGAGATCTGCAGGGCAGGCAGGCTGGGCCAGGGCACGAACGCCTCCAGCATCTCAGCGAGGAGGCTGAACTCAATTCTGCAGATTCCCCAAGCCATAGGCAAGGGCACTGGTTCTCAGTCTTTGCACTTTCTTTCTGTCTTTTTTTGCTTCTTAGGGCTGCACCTGCGGCATATGGAGGTTCCCAGGCTAGGGGTCCAATCGCAGCTACAGCTGCCGGCCTACACCACAGCCACAGCAACATCAGATCCAAGCTGTGTCTGTGGCCTACACCATAGTTTGTGGCAACACTGGATTCTTAATCCACTGAGCGAGGCCAGGGATCGAACCTGCAATCTCATGGTTCCTAGTCGGATTCATTTCTGATGCGCCGCAACAGGAACTCAATCAATCTCAGCACTTTCAATGTCTGGGACCAGATAACCCTCTGTCCTGAGGGCTGTGCTGTGCTGTGCATAGTAGGATATTTAGCAGCACCCAGGTCTCTAGCCATGACATGTCAGTTGTACCTCTCCCCTGCAATTGTGACAATCCCAAATGTCCCCAGGCATTGCCAAATGCCCTCTGGAGGAGGGGGCAAAATCATCTCTTGATTGAGAATTGCTCAACTGGAGGGAATGACACGACTGCCTCATGCTTTTGAGAGGTGGCCCTGGCCACACCATGGCAAACAGATTAGAGGAGCAGAGCCTAGAGGCCAGGGGACCAGTGCGGAGGACATCAGAGCATTGCAAGTGAGAAATGGCCAAGGCCAAAGCTATGGCCAGGCTGTGGGGCAGGAAGAGAGAGGCCACATGATCCAGACGTGGGATCCCATGCTGTATCTGATTCCTCAATGGCAGGTACCATGTGATGGGCCCTAAGATCAAACCCCAACTTGAAGAGAGAGACCTGGGCCAATTTCAACAGGTCATGCTGAAAGACTGAATGTCAAATGGCTTAGCCAGCATTTGCCATTGTCCACCCCCAGCTGAAACAAGATGCCAGGTTGGAGGAGCCAAGAGAAAGGATTTGTGGGGAAGAAGTCACCGTGGTGCCGAGCCCCCCCTGCTGCTTCTCAGCAGAGAGGCTAGGCTGCTTCCCCTTACCCGCCTCGGGCCAAGCAGGAAGGGATATGGGGTCCACTCTGAGAGCTTGATATTGCAGGAGTTTAAGGACCATAAGATGATGGGAGAGTCTCACCTGTATGTGCACTACTAAGCGCCCAGCACCCCAGGGCTGGCCCCAGGCAGGTGTTGCCTAAAGGTCGTGACCTGAGTTGGAGCCTGTGGTTAGATGGCCCTGAGGTGGCAGAGCTCGGGCCAGACAGGGGGTATGGGTGAGTGGGGTTGCTCCAGGTGTAGGGCATCGGTTCCAGGGAGGAAGCCAGCCTTGTTCTGCCCTTGACCCATAGTGCTTCCTGTAGGGGAGGAGCCCTCGGCTAGAGAAGCCTAGAGGGGCCCCAATCCTGTAGGAGACAAGGGGATATGGAAAGCCATGGCTAGCAGGAGGCTCAGGCATCTTTGGCGCTGGAAAGCCACCATCAGAGGAATCAGCAAGGTCTCCTAGACACCTGCAAAGGTTCCCGAGAGAGAATGAGCCAGAAACTGCCTCTTCCCAGAGGCCCCGGGGTGGGGGGTGACAACTGTAGCTGCCATGAAACACTGTACCCTTTTCTCCTGAAACCCTTCTCCAACTGCACTCGGCAGAGTCAAGAGAGGAGTCACTGGATCCTTCGCCTTCAAGGCAGGTTCCAGCCTGGGACCCGTGGGAGAAGGGGAGGAGCTCCATCCTGGATGAGAGATGCGAGCGCTACTGAGAGCCCAGGGCCGCACCGGACTCTCATTTGAGAGATCAGAGAAGGTTGTTTCTGGATTGAGAACGCCCAGGACCTGCCCAGGACCTGCCCAGGATTTCACGCAGAGACCGAGAAAGGAAACGTTCCCCAAAGCAAATTTAACAGGGAGTAAGACTTTCTCCTTAGACCTGCTGCCTGTTATCTGCCTGGGCTCAGCTCCAGGCCTTGCCATGGTGCCCCCACCCCACCTCGTTGTGGTGGGCTGACCCCCAGAACAACACTGCCAAGGTTCCTTTGCTAAATGGCTCCTGTTTTAGGTTTGCCCAGTGGGAAGCCCTGATGGGAGACTGGAGGGTGGGAGGAAGGGAGAAGCTGGGATAGTTCCCTCCCTTCTGCTTCACACGAGGTCTCCAACAGTGGCTCTGTCTCTGCTACCCGTCCAGATTGCCCCAGATGCCCCGGCTCCTGGCTTTGGTAATGTCACCTCTGCCCCAGGTGAAACCATGTAGGCTGTGTAGGCTGACACAATGTAGGCTACAGAAGCCACTCGCACGGCTGTGGCTTCTTGCATTTGCTAACCTCAGCGTTGTCTCCCCTTCCCCTAACTGTTCTTTAAATTTCTCTAACATCTTTACAACAAGTTCCTCTGTGTTAAATACAAAGGACCTTGCATAGAGGGTTTGCTTTTCTGCTGGCATGGCTGTCACTCACCTCCTGGAGTCCAGTTGGTGGAGTTGGGATGGAAGATAGGGTCCCAGAAGGACTCCCGCATTTGGTGGTGGGGGGGGCATTCACTGGGATGGGGAGCCATTGGAGGGGAGTCAGTGAGACCTACTGGGTTTGAGGTGCGTAGGACACATTCATGGAGAATGGTTTGCTTCTCCTTTTACCGGGTGACACCCTACTCCGGGCCTTTGTTTGTCTCTCTTATGGATCAGGGAGTCCTCCGTACTGCTCCCAGACAAGATGGGTAGGGGCCAGAAGAAATCTTCCGGGTAGTTTAAAGGCTGACCCTCTCTGCAGAGTTAAGGTTGTGGGATGTGCTCGCCTCACCCTCAGCGTGGCCCATGGCTCAGAAACGTGTGGAAACCAGGTAGTTTCCCAGTCTCCTGATCAGGAGGTGGGATTTTCCATCCCCCAAGGGTCACTTCCCAGTTTCTCACTCGGTGCCTAGATGCATCATCCTTGCTGTCTCCATCACAGAGGTTGGTGGCCCAGAACAGGGGTCCCTGGACCTCTTGTGGCAGCCGGCAGCGAGGGAACAGAATAGCCTCCTGCCACCCTGGCCACCCCATCCCTCAGAAAGGCCCTGTGTCCTGGAGGACTATGTCCTGGTCTTACAGGTCTAGCCCTGGGATTAGAGTTGGCGCTCAGAGTGAAGGGGGTGCAGCTGGCGGCAGGAGTGGGTGCTCAGTCATTGATATAAACTCCAGCAAAACCAGCCCTCTTGGGTCTTGGCCTGGGCCAGCCGCCCTCTGGGCCCCCACAACTTTCTGGACAGATTTCTGTCCCAGCCTCTGTTTATTTGTCAGCCACCTGGAGGAGGGACTCAAGGAGGTCAGGGCAGGGTCTGGGTCACTCTGAGAAAGGCGTGGCGAATGTTTAAGGATAAATGAGCAAACGAATGAGAGTCATAACAGCTAATATGTATACAGAGCTTATGAAGTCACTTCTATACTTGGCAAGTTTACTTACATAGATAATATATATACGTGTATATATAATCTAACTTGCAGTCTTCAACTATCTCTATGAGGTTAATGCAGAGATTCAGACCCAGGTGGTCTGACTCTAAAGTCTAAATAAATGAATAACCTAGAATGTCCCCGTGAGCTAGTGTCAGCTTTGTGGGAGGTTTCCCCAAATTTGTGCCCCACCCACGCGGGAGTGGGGAGCCTGCGGGAGGTAGGATGGGCAGGTTGAGAGGCCCAGCCTCGGGGAGGGTGAAGGCTCTCGGAGGGCTGGCAGTCGCTGGCACTGGAGGTCTGGGCTCCGCGCTGGGCTGGTAGGGCTGCGAGTCGGGGTGGGGGTGGGGGCGGGGGCGGGGGCGAGGAGGAGGGAGGGGTGTGTCCGCGCCCATCCCCGCCTCCTTCCGCCCCGCCCCGCCCCGCCCCGTCCTCTGCTCCCGGCCTTTCTCCCGCCGCGCGCCGCCTTTCGCTTTCAGTCCCGGGCGCCGGAGGCAAAGGCAGCGGAGCGGAGGCGCCGGCGCGTGAGGGCGCGAGGGGAGGGCCGGCCGGACCCGCCCGCACCCATGGCGCCCACCGCCCTCTGGGCCGCGCTGACCGTCGGACTGCAGCTCTGGGCCGCTGGGCGCGCCGTGCCCTCCCAGGTGGGTGACGCGCGCCGCCTTGCACCCACCCATCCCGGTTGGCGTGAGTCCCCTGCCGGGATGCCCGAGGCGGCGTGATAGGGGTGCGGGGCTCCTGGCCCCCGAGGCTTCGCGCCACCGACACCTGATCAGACCCGCGCCGCCCTCCGCTGGACACCCGCTGGGGACACCGGGTTTGGCTCACGTGCGCCCGGGGCGGGAACTCAGGTCACCGCGGCTGTGGTCGTACCCTGTCTCCGCCAGCCCAGGCCGGGGCTTCGGTGGCCGGCCAGCCGTAGGTAGATCCCAGCTAGACTCTGGACCCCAATTCTGGTTACCCCTGCGACCGCCACCACGGAAGCCTGTCCTCTCGGGGCGTCGGGGCTTGGGGGGTGGGGCGGGCTTAGGCAGTGATCTCTACTGGGGCACCGACCCTACTGCCAATGCGGGGCGCCTTCTTCAGAAGACTTCGCCCTCTCTGGGCTATGGTTTTCCTCTTTCTTAGAAATACTGAAGCTGCGCTTCTGAAAGAACGGTGCCAGGTGTGCAGTAAGCACCTAATAAGGGCACAGTCAGACTGTGGGCTGTCTTCCGTAGGCTCTTTGCCCAGACCCCTTCCCCAGAACCCACCGGGAGTGTCCAGTGGCCACTTCGGAGCCTGTTCTTTGTGGACTCTGGGGCGATGGGGAGGAGACAGTGTCCTCCCGTTCCCCTGGGCTGACCTCCCCCAGGGGCTGTGCCTCAGCTCTGGGGACAGGGGAGGTGAGGGAGGCCTTCTAGGCTAGTTACCCAGGCGGATACGATCTCTCAGGGGCTGCAGGAAAATGGAGAGGGCAGAGTCCTCGGAGCTGTTACTCAGTTCTAACTGCACCCAGCACCCTGGCAAGGAGAATGTACCACCCATTGCTCCCCCTTTGCCCCTTGTGGCTGTCTCTGTGGTCTGGTGAGGCAGAGTAACCCCATTTTACAGAGAAGGAAAACTGAGGCCCGGTGAACTCCTTGCACTCATGGAAGGGCATGGGAGGTGCTTTTCCATCAATAGGGACAGCTCTTCCTGCCCCCCTTGGAGGGAGGAGTGTGCTTTCATCCCGTCCTCTTGACTGTACCCTGACAGATGGGTGTGTGCTGACCCATCTGGACATCTTGACCGTGGAGGAAAGTGGGAGGTGGCGTTGACTCATGTGAGGTGATTCACTGGCTGAGGCTAGAAACGCTTTTCGAGTCTAGTTCTCCAGGACAGAGGATGGAGGCTGTTAGACCAAAACTGACCCAACCACAGAGGGCCAGGGTGGGTCCTGGAGGGGCTGCCCCAGCAGTTGTCCTGTAAACAGAGGCGGTCAGGAGAGTTCAGCTCTGAGACCTGAATGCTGGCGGCTGTGGTCCCCAGCCTGACTGCAGGGTTCTGCCAAGATTCGGGCTCCTAGGGTCGTCCTCCGGCCTCAGCCAACCCCTGGGGGAGGAGGCTTGGGGCTTCTCTGTGGACAGCAGCCCCTGGTCCTGAGTTGTTGGGGGGGGGGTCCCCTGAGTATCTCACCCCCCCATCCTGACCAGTTCCCATGTCAGCTCGGGTTCCCTCCTCCCAGGACTGTCTCCATAGCCTCTTGGCTGGTCCCCTGGCCCCTGCCCCCTCTCCCACTGATTCTCTTTGCTGGCATTGCTGGAGCAGCCATCCTCAAATGTGTGTGCCTTTCTCCCTGCCTGGGAAGCAAAAGGCTCCCAGTGGCCAAGGCACAAACTCCCCCAGGTGCCTCAGGCCAGAGCGAGTGAGTTATCCAGGTCCTTGCCGCCATCTCTCTGCGTCTGTCCCCACACCCCATGAGATTTGGCTGTGGTGCATCAGTGTGGCCTGTGCTGTCCCCTCTGCATGGTACGCCCCCTTCCCCGCATCCTTCACGGCCTTGTGCACACATCTTTCCACCGCCCCAAGGAACGCCTTTCCTCGCTGTCCTAGTTGGATTTGATCCTCTGCTCTTTGAACTCCCAGCCCTTCAATCCTTGAGGACAGACTGCATTCTGCTTTTTAATCTGAGTGTGTTTATCCACCTTAGTATATGCTAAGTTCCTTGAGAGCAAGGACTGTGGGATCTTCCATCTTATTGGCCCCACAATTGCAGCTGTTTTTTGGTTTTTACTTATTTATTTGTTTTAGGGCTGCAGATGCAGCATATGGAAGTTCCCAGGCTAGGAGTTCAATCAGAGCTACAGCTGCTGGCCTGCGCCACAGCCACAGCAAGGTCAGATCCGAGCTATGTCTGGGACCTACACCCCCGCTCACGGCAATGCCAGATCCTTAACCCTCTGAGCAAGGCCAAGGATCTAACCCACATTCTCATGGATACTAGTTGGATTTGTTTCCACTGAGCCATGACAAGAACTCCTAGCACCCGTTTTTTGAATACCTACTAAGTGCCAGGCACTGTGCTAGGACTTGACTACGATAACTGAAACCTTTCTTATAGCAATGCCTAAAAGGTGGTGTTCCCGTTATAGAGATGTGGAAACTGAGGCCCAGAGAGGGAATGACATTTCCCAGGTTAGAGAACTGGGGGTAGGAGGTGGGGAGGTGGAATGCAAGTCTGCCTGATTCCAAAACTCCTTTCACTCCACTCTCCCTGAGCCCATAGCCCCCTCCTGCCACCAGCGGGTCCCTGGCACTCCGTGGATGCTCAGTTATGTTGGCTACGATAGACGGTGTTACAGAAAGAGCCACAAGGAGACCTGGGCTGGCCGCAGGTGTGGCAGAATTCCTTTGCCAGCAGGGCTTTTGCCTCCTTTCCAAGCTGTATGTGCCAGAGTGTCAGGTATAACTGGTCATATTCATTCAATGATGAGTGAATTCATCATTCATTCAATCAGTCATCTGCTCATTTGACAAATAAATGCTGGTAAAGCTGGCAGGATAGGTGAGCATGGGGGACCACTTCATGGGGATCGGCGGGGCCCCACAAGTCTGGATTTCTGTTGTTGCTGGGGAGGGGGCTCCAGGGAGCCCTACCCGCTGGGTCTGCCTCAGCTTCCTCGGAAGTCCTGCAGCTGAGGGGTTGCTGTTTGCCTCCTCATTACCCAGGGGCCTGGGGCCAGAGCAAGTTAGGGGAGCGGTTGAGGGCTCCCACCTGGCCCGAGGACATTGGCCTTTGGTGGAGATGGGTGATCTTGGGTACCTGCTGTCCTGGGATGTCCCTCCCCCCCGTCTGAGATCCCAGAGGGGAACCTGTTCGCTGACTGAGGATGTGGCCCTCACTGCTGTCCTTCGGCCTGGCCTGCTGGCTCCTGGAGCACTGTCCTTTCCCAGGGCTGGGAACGATTTTTATGGCCCCAATCATTCAGTGCTTCCTGGCGGAGTAGGCGAGATGGTTGGAGGGGGAGTGTTGATGCCCTCTGTAGGGTGTTTGTGTATGTGTTACATTCAACTCGGTGTGTGTGGCGCATTCAACTCTACACATCAACTTAGTTGGCAGAGCTATGCCATGCTGCTGCCCCCCCCACCTGCCTCAGGGCCTTTGCACTGGCTTGCCCCTTCACCTTGAGTGCTCCCCCCACGGATATCTTCTGGTCTCTTTCCTGCCCTCCCTTCTGCCAAGTGAATTCTTCTCAGGGGAGCCTTCTGTGGCCATCCTGCCTAGAAAAGCCCCCTGTCCGGTCTTCTCACTCCCTTGACCCACTTTGTTTTCCTGTGTAACGCTCACAACCTATCCTACATCTTTCATTTGTGTTGTGTCTTTCTACTGGCAGGTAAGCACGGTGAGGCCGGGGGCTTCTTCACTGCCGTGAACTTGTAGCCTAAAAAAGGATTTTGCTTTCTCAGTACTTTTGACGTTCAGCTCCTGTGGTTGTTGTGGGGGAGGCCAGTAGCACTGGCCTTTCACTTGTGACAATTAAAAATGTCTTCAGATACTGTTAAATGGCCACTTGGGGGGAAATTGCCCCAAGAGAGAACCACTGGTTTAGAACAGTGCCTGAGATGCTAAAAAAAGTCAAGGTCCAGAAATACTCATCTGACCTTTATCATGACCTTGTTTTATGGGTGAGACAGAAGAGTGTGAAAAGCCAGTGGCGGCAGGGCTGCGCTCCAGTTTGATCTCCGTCTCTCTCTGGGATATTTCTCTGGGTGCTTCCTCTGCTGTGTTGGGTTTACTGAGGCTTGCGGTGCTCTCCCCACAGGGCTCACCCGCCCACATCGCTGTCCCGGCTCGTGACAGGGCCACTCACGGGCGGTGACTCAGGCCTCCAGGAGGCATGTGATTTGCCCAGTGGGCTGGAGGGGTGGGGAGGGGAGGGGTGCTGCCAGGGAAACAGGAACAAAGCGGAGATGCTGTGGCTCCCACTTCCGACATCCCACCAGGCCCCTGGAAAGCCGTTTTGATGACTTAGAAGAAGAGCCCTGGCCTCGGAACTGGAGAGACCTTGCTCGTGTCTTACCTTGTCGTTTATAGGCTGTGTGCCCTCAGCAAGTCTGCGTTCCTGTCTGCGAAATGGGAATGATCCCTACCTTCCTGGGTGGCTGTCAGGGTTAAAAGTGCTTCAGAGGCTGTGCAGCCTATGGGCAGCTGTTTGAGTATCCCCAGCTTTGCAGGGCCTGGGAGTCCTTGTGGAGCCACGTCCCCTGTCTCCGAGTGGCAGGGCCCCAAGGTGGGGATGGCAGAGCTCCAGTTGCCCAAAGCTCCTGCCCAGCGTCCCTAAGAACGGTCCCCTCTCGCCCACCTTCTCCTCGATGAGCTTCCTGCTCCACAGGCCCCCTTCCTGGGGCCTCTTCCACCACCTGCCCACCTGCCTGGTCTTAGGAGCTCAGCATGTGACCAAGGCTGCAAGGCAAGAAATCCTCCCCTCTCCCTCCCCACTCCTTTCAGCGAGTGACAGGTGCTAGCTCTTGACGGTGAGCAAGGGGTACATGTGGCATCGTGTAGCAGAGTCTTGTGACCTGTCTGCAGAGGGGATGCAGAAGGCCTCGGCTTTCCCACCTGCACAGTGGGCACAGGCTCGTCCCAGACTGTCTCGAAAATCTCTTCACCTCTGACCTCTGACCTCTATGACAGTTCTGTTGACTCGTAACCCTGAGAAGGGGAAGCCCCGTGAAGGCTCTTCTGAGGTCTTGCGGTCCACTCCCCAGCCTCCAAGTGACTTCCAAGACAGGAGGGCCCCGAGGCAGGAGCACTGGCCTGGGGGTCAGGAGACAGGTGTTCCCATCTGTGCACTGTGGTCAGTGGCTCACTGTATGACCTGGCTCAGGTTACATACCTCTCTGGGCATAAGCAGCCCAATCTACAAAACCTAAGAACACCAATCCTAACACTCCCGTGGAATGTCGGGGAAGTGTCAGCTTTGTGTGTACTTGACAAAGGCCATAGACTCGGGAGTGAGGGGGTCTAAGAGTTTTCCCAGGAGGGAGAGTCCACTGCTCCCTACCATTAATGTTTTTGCTTCCCAGCCTCTCTTCTTGCCGACCCCCATCCCGCTTGCTTTGGCTGGGATGACTTCTTTGACTCAGGCCCCAGTAGCATCGAATTTCCGACTGCCCATCAACTCGTGTCCAAGACAGGATCCAGAACCCTTAGGCACAACAGGAGTCACGGGTTTCCCACCTCCCTGACCCTTACTGCCTAATTAGCACCTCTTAAAGTTCAGACGCTGGACCCTTTGGGGCATCGAGCCCCAGGGAAGTCTGTGCTGTGAGCTTCTCTGCCGGGCCTGCTGCCTGGGGCCCCACAGGTTCGAGGAAGCCTTGGGCGGGGAGGGAGGGGTTCCTTGAAGAAGCCTTTGTCACCTGTGATGGGCACACAGCCCTCCCCCTGGCTCCGAGTCCCAGGGCTTTGGGCGTTTGTACCCCTCTGCTGAACTGTTGACTGTGGGGCTGGGACTTGGGAGCCCATGGTCATTTTTCCACCGTGTCGTGCTGTGAGGTCACAGGTGGTGGTGACATCACTGTGGTTTGGGGCACTCGGGGTGCGCGCCCAGGAAGAGGAAGTGTCTCTTCACCGACGGGGGGTTTGAAGGAGATTTCCGTCTGCCCCAAGTGTGAGCAGGGCTGGGCGAGTCGGGGGCAGGCAGCTGTCCAGGAGGCCCCAGACCCCAGCTCTGGCCTGTCTGTGCCCTGGTGTCCTGTTGACCGTGACACACCGCCCCACGTCTCAGCGTCCACGTCCTCTTTGCAGTGGAGGCATCTCAAGGGACCCCTGCGGAGGGCAAGGCCACAGGACTGGATTCTGTCACTAGAACAAGAAAACCTGTGAGCCCACTTCCCAGGCCCCCCGTGGGCCAGCTGCCCTCCTGCTCCTGGCAGCAGACACTAAGTGGGCACACGTGGGGACAGTCGGCAGTGTTGGGGGACTTTGAGGGACATGGGTGCATCCCTTTCGAGGGACAGCAAACCCCTGCTCTGTCCCGGGCTTCGGAGCCAAGGCCCTGGGTTGAGGCAGTGCTCTAACCAGAGACAGGGCAGAAATCCCCAGGGGCTTTTGTTTGTCTTCCTTTGCTGTCCAGACAGTGGCCCACCTGTCTGTTTCATTCTGAGCCTGGCCCCACAGGGGGCATGGCTGATGTGGCCGCAGAGCAGGGAACCGAGTGCGCCCACGGGCGAGCGTGGTGCTGGGAGGGCTTCGGGGCAGGGAGGCCATGTACAGGCATCTTCTGGGTGCTCCGTGGAAAGCCTTCTCGAATGCCACTCAGGAGAGATGCCAGAGCTGCAAGAGTGACCAGAGGGTGGGCCTGGGGGTGGGAGTGGAGTCCCAGGCCCAGCCCTACTCCGCCTCCAGCTGGGGAGGGCTTGGCCACTTTCCTTCTCGTCTCTGACCCTCAGCTGGCCCAGCCCTTCTAGAGTGGTAGACTGCAGGTGGTGGCGGGAATGTGGGTGATTTGGGACGGGGGTGGGGTGGGGAGGTGGCATGTAGCTCTGGCCTCCACGGGGCTCCGGATGAGAAGGCCCAGGTCTGGACTTGACGGTGACTCTCGGGGAAGGGCTCCCAGCCCTTGGCCTTAGTCAGCAGGACTCCCTCTCCTCTGTCTTGCTGAGCCACAGCCCTGCTTCTGTCTGCCACATGCAGAGGCCCCAGGTGCTGCCTGTCCCTGGCGAGCCCGTCACCTGCTGCTCTGCATTCCATTCTGCTCATTCCTGTCCTGTCGTCCCAGCTCTCTGGAGCCCCGCCGCCCCCCACCTCATGGCACGACCCCCCCCCTTGCCCCCTCCCCCGCCTCCCAACATCCCATGGCTTCACTTTCTTCCTGGCCTGGCCCCTTGGTCACCTCCTCACCTTTTCTTGTCACCTTCCTGACTCCGTCCTCCACGTCGCTCTTCCTGCAGTGACTGCACAGGGATCTTTCTAGAAGCTGAGCCCTGGAGGGTGGGCAGGTTGGGACTGAGGGGCTGCCAGGAGGAAGAATAGCAGGGGACAGTGGCTAGGCCATTCTAGCTGGAGCACAAGGCTTATTAGGGGGCAGGGATGGCACTTGAGGCCAGAAGCTATTCAGGACTCATTTCTGGAAATAGTAAATAATTGAAAAATTGAATTGAAAAATGGTAGCAATTGTAGTTTGGGGAGAATTTGCTAAAACACTTTGCGTGTGTTATCTCATTTAATCCTCACAACGGTCCCATGAGGTATATCCTGTTATCAGTTCCGTTCTACAGATGAGAAACCTGAAGGTTTTTAGCCTCATTTATTTAAAAAACAAACCAACAAAGCAGCAGTTCCCCGGTGGCCTAGCAGTTAAGGATCGGGCATTGTCACTGCTGTGGTGTGGGTTCAGTCCCTGGCCCAGGAACTTCCATGTGCTCTGGGCAAGGCCAGGGGGGAAAAAAATCTATCTATCTATCTATCTATGTATATATCTAAATAAATAATAACAAACAAAGCAAAACTCCTTTGATGCTGCCTGCCAATAAGAGGGGAGTCTGTTTTTGTGTTTTGCCTGCACCCACGGTATGTGCAAGTTCCCAGATCAGGGACTGAACGCACCCCACAGCAGTGACCCGGGCTACTGCAGTGATGACACTGGATCTTTAACGTACTGTACCACGAGAGAGCTCCAAGAGGGGAGCCTGGATTCAAAGCCAGGCATCTGTATTCCTTGCTTGCGGCTACTCCACTCACTTCCTATCAGGAGTTGAGGCAATGGGGAGCCACTGCTGGTTTTTGAGCAAGGGAGTGAGCAGAGCAGAGGGTGTGTCAGGAAGACCGCTTGGGCCTCAGGGGAAGGACAGATGAGGTAGAGAGACTGATGCAATGTTTTCGGCAAGAGCTCTGGGCTGAGCGAGAAGCAGCAGAACAGGAAGAAAGGATCAGAGGCTTGAGGGACAAGGAGGTGGGCTTTCGACCATACCAAAGACCTGGGGTGGGGTCAGAGGCACTCAGGGGGAGGGGAGTGGTCTCTTCCCACCCCATCCTGCAGCGTGAGGCACCCCCTGGCCTCAGCCCCTCCCTTGCCACCTGATTGTGGACAGTGTCAGCCTCGTGTGTTCCTAGTGCGCTTGTGGTCGGCTGCAGGGTGAGCACGAGGCTGAGAAGGGCCGGCCCGCACATCTCTGACGTGAAATGTGATGGATCCCCCATGGGCAGAAGGGCTTCCAGGGGGCCTGCCTGACTCTGCTGCCAGAGCTGTGGGACCTTCTCCCTCAGCTTTGCTTTTCCAAAACCAAAGAGGGGATCAGAGGGCCCCTCTCTGTCCCCCCTCTCGGGGCTGGGAGAGCGCAGTGAACCCCGAGCTAGGACTGATGTCGGTGGTGCTTCGCGGGTGCCAGAGAAGGGTCTCATGCGCTCCACGATCCGCGTGCCTTGTCTGCCGGCCATGTGGTGGGAGATGCCATCTCATAGGATGTGCATCCTATAGAAGAAGCACACGAGGTGCGGTGGTTAAGCTTTGGGCTCAGGCGCTCAGCTCACTAGAGCCAGAGCCAGGATTCCACCCCAGGCACCAGCTCCAAACTCTGTGCTGAAAGTACCGACCGGATATCGTGGTGGTCGAAGTGGTTGTGAGTGGCTCTTAGCTGAAAGCTGCCACTCTGGGGACACCACCCTTTCTCCTGCTAAGCCCATTTCCTGCCCAGTTCTCATGCTAGCCTAGCTCATTTCGGCTAATTGGAAATGAAAACTTTGGTTCCTGTGAAACAATTCAGCGTCTGTTAGGTACCTGCCGTGGGCTGGCCCTGGGCTGGGCGTTGAGCCATGAGTAATAAAAACCCAACGAGTAACGCTCAGCTCCTAGGGCTGCCATGCACAGCGCTGAGCCCTCCAGACGCCTTGGCCCAGTGAATCATAACAGTCCCATGAGGTGGGCACTGTTTTTGTCCCCATTTTAGAGAAGGCAAAACCGAGGCTGGCGAATGGCAGAGCTGAGACCGGAACCCGGGTGTCTGGCTCAGAGCTCACACTGTACAGGGTGCAGACGGGGACCCACACGGAAGCAAATAATTAACCAAAAAGTCGCCTGTGCCTTAGAGAGCTATACCCGGGTTGTCACTGGAACCCTCGGGGGTGGGGGGGACCTCTGACCCCATCTGGGGTTCTGGAGAAGGTTTCCTTGAGATGATAGTGGAGAGGGCTCAGCTCTGCATGGCGGGGTGGGCAGGATATTTGGGCAGAGGGAACAGCAGGAGGAGGCATGGAGGAGGGTAAGGGAGCCGGGGGGGGGGGGGCGATGCAGGGCGAGGTGAAGACAAGGTGAGTGACCTGCCTGGGCCCCAAGCTGAGGACCCTGATCTCGTGCCTGAGAGCCAGACTTGGTGTAGGAAGGTGGCGATGGGTCCGTCTAGAAAGCCTGGGGACCAAAAGCGAGGAGGCCGTAGGTGCGGGGAGGCGGGAGATGCTGAGGGCAGGGAAGCAGGGCTGTCAGAGTTGGAGGAGGTGATACGGACCGGCCTCGGGGTGTGTGTGTGGGGGGGTAGGATGGCGGGCAATGGGAAGGGTTGGGTGTTTTCTGCAACTAGACTGAGGGATTCTGGGGGGCAGGGACCACGCCCTGGTATCCTTTCACCCCCGTGCTTAGCACAAAGCCTGGCCCTAAGAACCGGATAACAGCCTGGGCTTCCTGTCCGCCCCCAGCTCACTTCTAAAGCGACATCACAGGCAGCAGCAGGCTGGGAGTGGGATGTGTCACCCCGGGCCGCTGCCTGTGATGTGGTCGGTCCCCCTGACGCAGATGTCGCTCCTCTCCGTGACGGCAGACGAGCCTCCGTCACCTGGCCCGGCATCATCCCTGTGTCGGCTGCACCCGGCCGTCCGCTGGGCTCCCGAGAACCCCCTAAGATCGAGGCCCAAATGGCTCTGCCGCTTCCACTGTAGGCGGGGGCCCCAGGGAACTGCCATGGAAATGATGTGGTTTCTCTATTGCTTGAAGCCAGTTTTGGCTGATGGGGGTCCCTGGGTCCTGGGGCAGATGTCTCTGCACCTCCCCATGGCCGCTGCTTCTGCCCTGGGATCGGGGAGAGACCTCCGCCTGGGGGAGCCACTGAGCCCACCCACGCCTTGCTTACTGTGTGTTCTCGGGGGAGTCATTTGCCCTCTCTGGGCCCCACTTCTTACAACGAAGGCCTAAGAGGAGATGGCAGGATCTGAGGCCGTCAGAGGACACTGAGGCAGGGGTAGCTGGGACGAGTTCTTTCTGCCCCTCGCTGGCTACGTGGCCTCAGACCCAGTCCGGAATCTCCGGAAGCCTCCGTTTCTGCCTCTCTAAAATGGGTGATGCTGACCTCGTTGTGTGGGTGCGGAGGTAACCCGAGAGAAGAGAAAGCACGTGAGCGTGCCTGGCACGTCTGCACACAGTAGGTGCTTCCCCGGGGTCTGAGCAGGCAGCCTCTGTCTCTCCCGCCCTGTGAAAAGGGAAGGTTTGAGAAGCACCTGCTACCCCCCAAGCCTGAAGCTTCCCCCCTCCGTGGCCTCCTTCCCACCGCATCCCCTTCCTGCTCTCACCCTGCCCAGGGGGAGGCTGGGAGCGGGATTCCCTCCCAAGATTACTGGTATCCAAGGTGTGTGTGGGGGGTCCCCGGAAAATGACAACACCTTGGAACCCCCAAAGTGCTGCCTCAGTGCCAGCAGGAAGGGCCGAGGTCTCTGCAGTGTTAGTGCTTTCAGATGACACCAGCTGGATGGCGGCCACTTCTTCCTTCTTCCCCAGGCCAGTCCTTCTTTGCCTTCCCCTCTGGCAGTCTATTTATAAATAGGAGAAGGGACTGAGGGCCCCCGCCTTGGGGTGCAGGCAGGGTCTTTGTCGGGGAGCAGGGAGGCAGGAAGTCAGCTGGTGCGGGGTTGCCCAATTCCCCGAGAAAGGCTGACTCAGGCTCCAGAACCAGAGGGACCTCCCTGGTGCCCTGGCCCTGCCGCTCACTGGGTGCCAACCTTGAACCAGTCTCCCTCCCCCGGCCCTGGGCTGCTGGCCGTGGTTTCTGGTCCTCCAGGGATGGAGGGGAGGGGAGGGGAGGAAGCAGCGGGTGGGAAAACTCGAGCCTGGCTCACCAGGGAAGTCTGGTCTGGCTCACCTGCTTTCAGGGACTCACTGCCACATCCTTGTCCCTTTTCCTGGACACCGTGTCCTCCAGCCATTTCATGGATCCCGGGCCCTGGGTTTTGGCCACTTGCTTAGATTCTTGATTTGGGGTCCCCTCACCTCTCCGGGTGTTTCTCTTGAGTAAAGTCTCTTGGAGGCCCCCCAAGGCCCCTAGCCTAGGAAGCCCACACCTGACCTGCAGGCGTCCCCCTCGTTCTGCCTCGAGGCCCCCTCCACGCTCCCCGCAGCTGGCGTGCCTGGCTCCTGACCTTAGGCTTCTTGAGGAATGGGCCTGGGGCCAGTATGAGGGTGACCCCATAACGCCAAGGGTCCCAGGTCAGCTTCCGCAGACTTGCTCTTTAGGTGGGAGGGAAGCCCCTCCTTTGCAAGGCCCACCTGGTCTGCCCGGTGCCTCGCTAGAGCTGGGCAGCCTGCTGGCAGCGGCTTGTCCTTGCCTGTTCTCAGCTGAAACCAAGGCAGAAAGAGCCCGGTTCTAATATTCCATCCCACACAGGTCCACATTGTGTCAAGGCCTTTGCAGACTCTTAGAGCATCCCCACTTCCCCACTGGTCCCCTGGGAATTTGGGAGATGATAGACTCGAGACCCCTGCCTTGGCACCACCAGCAACTTGAGGAGGCAGGACAAGGGGTTATATCACCCATTTTACACATGACACTGTGGAGGTTCGGAGATAGGAAGAGATGTCCCCAAGTCACCTAAGAGCAGCCCTTGCACCCGCATCCTCTGAATTAAGTCTAGTACCCTTTCCGGTAATGCCAGGTGTCTGTGTACCTGGGAGGGTAGACACTTCCGGCCCCTCTCCTCCCAGAGGCCACCTGCTCAGGCTGTCCCCACCCTGGGAGGGGATTTGAGGGGCAGAGCTGGGGCAGGAAAGCCCCACCCGCATCCACCCTCGGCCTTGCCTCACCCCCTGGTCCCCAGGTCATTCAGTTTTTCCACCTCTCATGTGGGTGGGCCACCCACCCACCACATCCTCCTGAGGTCTTGGGAGGGGGCCGTGCTTCCTGACACCCTTCTTTAGGAAGCTAGAGCTGGAAAGGGCTTAGAGCCTCAACCAGGCCATGCCACCATTTTACAGATGAGGAAACTGAGGCACAGAGAAGCCAGTTACCGCGCCCATAGAGGAGACGCTGGAGTCCTGGAGGGAGCTCCTTGGGGTGGGCCTGAGGGGTTGAGATCCAGTTTTCCTGGGGGGAGGAAGAAACATGGGGGTGGAGGCGAGGAGACCTCTTTGAGGCTCTGTCTTCTCATCTGTGACTTGGGAATGAGCATAGCACCAACCTCGTGGCGCTGAGATGAGGAATCAGAGACGGTAATGCACGGAAGCAGCTCTGCACAATGCAAGCTCTCAGGAGTGGGTGCGCCGTTTCTGTCCCCTGGCCTCCTCGCGCTCGCCCACTCTGGCCCTGGCCCGGGTTGTGCACGGAACCCACTGGGCACATCCTCCCCGGGGCTCCTGGCCTCGGCTTGCTTTTCCCCTTTCCTCAGCTCCTGCTACCCCCCATCTGTGTCTCCCCCACTAGACTGCAACTTCCCAGGGTAGAGACTTGCATGTGTTCCATGAGGAGCGCCCGGCACCCGGCACCGCAGGTGCTCTGTATGTTTGTTGAATGAATGAATGCATGTTTCCACCTTGGCCCTGGTGTTTCTCCAGCTCTATGTGGGAGGTCGTCTGAGATGATCTGTAAGGGTCCTACCAGCCCTGAGCCGCCACGTCTCAACCTTGCCCCCACCTCTGGGCCCCGTCCTCCTTGTCCCTCCAGGACTTTGCACGGCTCCCGATCCTCTGGGCCCACCCTCCCTGCTCACAGATGCCTACATTTGAGCCTTTGCTGCCCAGCTCCTGCCTGCTGAGGAGCTGCCAGCTCCTGAGAGGTCCGCCAGCTCCAGGCAGCTCTGGGAAAAGCCGGGTCTCAGATGCTGGATGTCCCTGCTTGTGGCAGGAGACAGGCTTTTCTGAGACTCCTGGCTGTTCACCTGGGGGGTCAGATCGGAGCTGATGTCAGAGGAGGCTGGTCTGCGGCTAAGAGGGTCCCCTGAGCTGGTGTGTGTGTGTGTGTGTGTGTGTGTGTGTGTGTGTGTGTGTGTGTGTGTGTGTGTGTGTGTGTGTGCGTGTGTGTGTGTGAAACAGAGAGAGGAAGAAACAGAGAGAACCCATGTCAGCCAGTGCCCAGTCCCGCTCAGCGTGGAGGTGGTTGGATGGGGGCTGGTGGCACGTGGAGATGCAGGGAGAGGGTGGATCTCAGGAGGTGGCCTGAGGAGGGGACCAAAGATTCACCAGGGGGACCAGGGCAAGAGTCACGTCCCAGCTCCACATCCTCCCTCCTAGATGACCTTAGACAAGTGCCTTGATCTCCCTGAGCTGTGACGTGGGCACACGGCCTTCTGCTTGGGGGGTGGGAGTGGGATTCTATAAAGTGCCTGCAGCCTGGCCTGGCAAATCCTAGGTGCCTAGTGAATATCCCCCCTCTTTTTTGCTTCCTTCCCAAAGGGCCACAACTGAGAACCTGAGTGACTGGGGCCTCATGGTGGGAGGAGGTGCTGAGTTTGGGGCCCGGGGTCTGTGTCGAGGGGATGGGAAGCTTGGGCCCCCATGAGAAGGGAGGCAGGCTGGGGCAGCGGGCTCTCAGGTCTTCTGGTGTAGCCATCGGTGCATTGCTTCAGCTCTCTGAGCCCCTGCGAACTGTTGGTGGGAGTCTCTATCCAATGGTGGGTCCAGCCCAGACGGTTGCTCCCGGGACGTAGCAGATGCTCAGTGTGTGTCAGCTACTCTGAAGGCGTGTCCCTCCTGTCTGGGGAAGAGGGAGCATGGCATTGAGGAGAGAAAATGGAGCTGCTGCCCCTGATGTGAAGCAACTGAGGCAGAGAGGGGTTCCCTGCACTGGTGTGTATGTGTGTGTGTGGTGGATGAGGAGTGGGCCCTGCTGGCCCCTTGTGCACAGCCCCCCATCAGCCTTTTACCAGCCTGGTATGGTGCAGAGCCTTCAGGAGACCCCCGGGAGGTTGCGTTTACTTCCTTGCGTTTCCATTTCCCCATCAGCGAAATGGGCACAATCAGATGTGCCTCACAAGTTGGATGTTAGATTCATCCTTCCTTCCCTTTATCCCTCCCTCTCTCCTTCCTTTCAGCTATCATCTCTCTCCCTTTCTTATCTATCCATCCATCATCCACCATCCATCCATCATTCTCCGTCTATCCATCATCCATGCATTATCCATCCATCATTCATCTGTTCACCATCCTCCATCCATCCACCATCCATCATCCATCCTCCGTCTGTCCATCATCCATGCATTATCCATCCATCATTCATCCATTCACCATCCACCATCCATCCACCATCCATCCATCCACCATGCATCCACCATCCTCTATCTATCCATCATCCATTCACCATCCGTCATCCATCCACCAGCCTCTTTCTATCCATCATCCATTCACCATCCACCACCCATCCATTCACCATGCATCATCCATCCATCTATGCATCCATCATCTACCTTCTCCAGCCTCCCCCACCCCCTTACATACTGGGTCACAGATTTCCCACTTGTTAAATGGGAGGTTTATGCTCACCAGTGATTTCCAAATTTTTACCCGGGGACACTGTGTTTTGAAAGATTGGGTCTGCTGAGCATGCTGAGTGAACGCTGAACTACTCAATTCAGTTCCTCATTTTAAAATGTCAGTCAGAGCTCCCCTATAGGTGGGTGGCGTGTGGATCTGAGCCTCCCCAACACCAGACAAAAGACCTGGAAGCTTCCATAGTCCTGCGTTTCCTGGAGGCTGCTCATTCTGGGGACCTCCAGGGACCCTTGGCCTGTATGACTCCTTTGCTGACCTGAGGCTCGGCTCCAGGGCCATGCTTCGGCTTGGCCTCTGCTCTGATGGGCAGGGCAGTGGAGGGAGTGACCTTTTGTCCTGCTCTGCAAGGGGCTTTCTGTTCCTCATTGTTTAGTGATGACAGGGCTGAGGGTTTTTTTTTTTTTCTCTCTTTTTTTTTTTTTTTCTCTGTCCAAGAGGATAAACAGGCCTCCAGATTGCTTAAGGGGGGCTGACCTCCTCTGCCTGCTGCCAGCAGCTGGGGCCTGGAGTCACACAGAGCAGCGGGCAGGAGTATAGGGAAGGGGCTTCAGAGCAAGATTCTGCCAGGAAAAGACCCCAGTGGGAGGCTGAGAGGCTGCCGGGCAGTGGCCCGGGGACCGTGGGGGTCCGGCTGCCTGCCTTTGTCCAGGAACCCTTGCCCTGTGGGTGGAGAGAGAGCCCAGACTTGGCCAAGGCAGGGCCTTTTCCTGGCAGGTCCTTTGGGCCCTGACAGGAAATCCTTCCCCAGGCAGGGCAGGCGGTCCTGGGCTGCACCCTGGGGGCTGCCGGGGGGGGGTCAGGGGCGGGGGGTGGGACACTCTTCTTCCCACCAGGACCTGCCTGGCCCTGGGGCCCTCAGGTCCCACAGATTGAGGGCCTCTTTGGCTATAGGGAAGGGGGCCTGGGGGGAGGAAGCCTACTGCGTGCAGGTCTGCGAGGCCTGTGCCGACTGCCCTGGGGGACTGGGAGCTTGCGGGGGGGTGGGGGGGGGGGAGGCACAGCCCTTGCTGCTGGCAGAATCCCTTGGGCAGTTTTTTCTTTCTTTTTTTATTTGCTTTTTAGGGCCGCACCCGCGGCTTATGGAGGTTCCCAGGCTAGGGGTCAAATCGGAGCTACAGCTGCCGGCCTACACCACAGCCACAGCCATGTGGGATCCGAGCCACATCTGCAACCTACACCACAGCTCACAGCAACGCTGGATCCTTAATCCACTGAGCAAGGCCAGGGATCGAACCTGCCACCCCCTGGTTCCTAGTTGGATTCCTTTCCACTGTGCCACGATGGGAACTCCCTCTTTTCTTTTTTTTTAAGAGTACAGCTTCCTAAGCCTGCGCCCTTGGGCTTCTGGCTGTTGGTTGGGGTGGGAGTTGGCATCATAGCAGACCCCCGGGGGATTTGAACACAGGCAGTGAGCCCCACCGCACAACTGTGAAGAGCCCCGAAAAGGGGCTTTGCTCCAGGACCAAACGGGAAGGGTAGAAGGACTGGGACTTAGTGTGTGTGTGTGTGTGTGTGTGTGTGCATGTGCGAGAGCACGCTCGTGGGTATACACACATGTGCACACACAGGCACTCGTGTGGGGTGCAAGGACAAGAAGGAACCCCATTTCAGCAAATGGGATGGTCATTAGAAGGGGCAGATCCTGTGTTGTTCTTTTTTTTTTTTTTTTTTTCTTTTCTTTTGTTTTTGGGCTGCACCTGCAGCACATGGAGGCTCCCAGGCTAGGGGTCCAATCACAGCTACAGCTGCCGGCCTACACCACAGCCACAGCAACGCCAGATCTAAGCTGTATCTGCAACCTGTGCCGCAGCTTGTAGCAACACTGGATCCTTAACCCACTGAGCGAGGCCAGGGATCGAACCCACATCCTCATGGATGCTAGTTGGATTCTCAATCCGCTGAGCCGCAGCAGGAACTCCCCAGAACCTGTATTTAGAGAGAGCCCAGAACTGGAGGAAACTGAATCAGCCTGGGGGAGTCAGGGAAAGCTTCCCGTGGAGGCAGCAGTCCGCTGGAAGGATGAAGGGCTGATTCTCGGGTGCAGGAGGAAAGGGGAGGTAGGCTGAGCACAGGCCGCTTTGAGCTGAGCTCTGCGGTTCTCTCTGACCAAGGCCACTGCCTTCTGAGAGGCCCTCAACATCCCCCACCTTTCCTGGGTGCTGCGAGGAGCCCCCCTGCCTCCAGCCACCTGGCTCTGGGCCTCCACCTGCGGACACGAGGGAGGGCGAGGCGGTGGGAGAAGGCACAGACTACCCCTTCTTCTACCTTTACCCCTACGCCCCGCAAAGGGAGACGCCCCCACGTCGAGATCCCAGCTGGGAGAAGGCCCAGCACTGGCACAGGATGGGGATCTGGGCACCTGGAGTGGCAGAATCCACCAGTGGCTGTGCTAATGGCTGTCCTTCTGTCCCCCCTTTCCAGGCTGTGTTCATGCCCTACGCCCCGGAGCTCGGGAGCTCATGCCGGCTGCCCCTGAAAGAATACTATGACACAAAGGCCCAGATGTGCTGCAGCAAGTGTCCACCAGGTGAGGGGAAACCTCTGGGGCCCTCACCTTCAGCCCGGCTGGGTCCCTGGGGGCCAGTGCCCTGAAGGGTGTGTATGGGGTTGGGGGTCAGGGTCAGGGCCCTTGACTTTTACTGAGCTCCCCCTAGTTCTGTGAATCGACCTCATGCTCCCTCTTGCTTCTGGGCCTTTGCACATGCTGTTCCTTTTGCCTGGGGCGCTTCCCAGCTCTCTTCCCCTAGCTCACTCCTTTTGACTGCTGTATTGATGTTCTCCTCCTCCAGGAAGACTGCCTGCACTGCCAGGCCAGATCTAACTTCTCCTTTGAGCTCCCAGTGGCCCTTGACAATCCCCACGACAGCAGCTCTTTTTCACGCTGGGTGATCATGGCCTGGCTCTTTTGTGATCCCCACCGTGTGCCTCTTAGAATAGGGACTGTGGCTTGTTCTGCACTGAATCCCAGCACCTGGCACATAGTGGGTGCTCAGTGCATATTTGACTGAATCAGTGACCACCTGCTACCAATTTCACAGATGGTAGACCTGAGGCCTAACTCAATTTAGGAGAGCCAGGTGGCCCAACTCTTGGTGCTGTCCATCCATTTATTTGTGTATATGTACATTCCTACAATGGCTTTTTTTGGCATCCATGGCATGTGGAAGTTCCTGGGCCAGGGGTCGAACCTGTACCACGGCAGCAACCTGAGCTGCTGCGATGACAATGCTGGATACTCAACCCGCTCGGCCACAAGGGAACTCCCATTCCTATAATGTTCCAAAAGTATCTGCTAAGTATCAGGCACTGTTCTGAGTGCTAGGAATACAAGAGAAAGCAGGCAGACAAAATTCTCACCCGTGTGGATTTTGCATCCTAATCAAGGCATATACAAATAAACCAGTAGAGGTTCTGTGAGGTTCTATCAGAGAGTAAGTGCTGCGAAGGAAACAGGCAGATGGAGACAGAAAGAGTAGGACATGCTATTCTGTATGGAGTGGTCATGGAAGGCCTTTGTGAGGCATTGACGCGTGGGCAGAGACATGCAGGAGGTGAGGGAGTGAGTCATGAAGATACAGCATGTGCAAAGGACCTGGGGTGTTACCCTGTTTGGTGAACTTGGTGAACAGTGAAACCAGTGCGTAGCCCAGGGTTAGTAGGCAGAAACCATAGTTTAGACTTTATTCTTTGGGATCCAGAAAGCCATTGGAGAGCTTGGAGCCGCTAGCCTGAGACACGAGCTTGTGCATATGAACCCATCACCTTCCATGGCTGTTTTAAGAGACCTCATGGGAAATGACTCTTCTTTCTTCTCTTAACTGGAGCGGTCTCTGTAAGAAGTTACTAGATGAGCACAGCCGTGGCGATGGCGGGATAGGAATGGGGACAGGTGCTCAGAAGAGCAACTTCCTAAATGTTTGCCTGGGTGTTTCACCATCCCTTGGGTTGCCCTCTCCGCAGGCCTTCAGGAGTCCCATGTCGTCATCCTTGCTAGGGTACCAGGGACAGCCACTGCTACCTTTTTTACCTTTCCTAGATGGAGAGTTTTAGCCAACTCTAAAGAAGAAGGGAGCTGGCAAACCAGTTCTTGCTAAAGTGTTATTGATTAATAAGATTGGATTTCAATGGTGGAATTCCAGGCATCCGAACAGAGCAGAGAGAAAGATATTTTAGGAGCACTGGAAGGTTTAGCGATGGAGTGACAGCTGGTGCATGCTGGATGGGAGATGAGTTGATGTAGGAGTTGAAACTCCATCAGAGCCTTCCCAGCCGGATCTCAGAGCTCCGGGGCCCCGGGGGAGAGAGCATGAGCCACAGCCACCCCCCCATAACCCTCGCCCACCCCGTCCTCTGAGACTTCCCTCCTTGCTTTCTCAGGCTTCCGAATACAAACCTCATGCAACAGAACCTCGGACACTGTGTGTGGCTCCTGCGAGAGCAGCACATACACCCAGCTCTGGAACTCGGTTTCTGCGTGCTTTAGCTGCAACTCCCGCTGTAGCTCCGGTGAGTGGCCCTGGGGGTAGGGGAGCACCCAGCATCCTCCTCTGTCCACTATGCCCTTCAGCCCCTTTGCCTGAGGGCTGGCCAGGATCATCCCAGACCGGCTGCTTTCATGCTCCAGGGAACATGTACAGCTCTTTGCAGGTTATCCATGGTATTGTCATCCTCTGTCTCCATGGCCCCCTGTGGCGGGCAGGCCAAGGGCAGCAGTGGGAAAACTGTGCCCATTTTGGAGTTGAGAAAGCTGTACCTCGGAAAGCAGGCCTGCTCGCTTATGCTGCGATGGAGACTCTGTCTGGTGGTCTTTTTGCCCCGTCCTGAGGGCGGTTTAGCATCTGCTGGCGATCAGAGCTGGAGCTCTGTGGGTGGGAAGACAGAGTGGGCAGGGCAGTGGGTGGGGCCGATGGGGCAGGAATGACCCTCTGCCGGCTTCTTGTTCCTTTAGACCAGGTAGAAACTCAAGCCTGCACTCCAAAACAGAACCGCATCTGCTCCTGCAAGCCGGGCTGGTACTGCACCCTGGGGAGGCAGGAGGGGTGCCGGCTGTGCATGGCACTGCGCAAATGCAGCCCCGGCTTCGGCGTGACCAAACCCGGTATGATGCCAGGGCCATCGGTCCTGGGGGACCCCCGTGGGCCTCTCCTTCCTAGGAACTTTGTCAGTGGTGGCCAGGTGCCCATGATCCATCTGTTCACCTGTCCTGATTCATTGTTCCGCCCAGCACTCTTGATCAGGTGCCTGCTGTGTGCCAGGCCCTGGGGAGTCAGAGGTGGATCAAATTAAGCCCCAAACTACTGGCAAATTGGGTGGTACCCCAGAAAGATGAAGTTGCTAGAATTAGTTAAGGACGGACTGCCCATCTGTGTGTGTGTATGAGTGGGTGGGGTGTGTGTGTGTGAGTGTGTGTGGATGTGTGTTTCAAGGGGTAGAGGTGCAAACAGAACCCCATGGACTTCCTTGAGGGCTCCAGTTTCCCAAGGGCCAAGGTCTCCCTGTTCCACGGAGAGTCCCTGGGTGGGTGACTGTTTCCGATGTTTCCTTGAAGGAACTGCGACATCAGATGTGGTATGTGCGCCCTGTGCCCCGGGCACGTTCTCCAGCACACTATCGTCCACGGACACCTGCCGGCCCCACCGGATGTGAGTGGCTAAATCCTTTGGGTCTGGAGGAACAGGGAGGGACTGTCCCTGGGCGATGGGGAGGCCTAGAGCTCAGAGCCGCTGGGCCGCAGTGCCTGGAATCCCCCCAGTAACTCCCTTGGGTGGAGGCATTGCTGAGCCCTGTCCAATGCCAGGACGAGTCTATCTGACGGTGGGTGGGTCCCCGGACAGCAGGCAGCACGGTGACCAGGAGCCTTGTCCTGGAAGTCAGGAGTGGGTAGGGAGCATGGGGAGGGGTGGGGTGGCCACTGGAAGGGCCAGTCTTGAAAGAGCGCGTGGCACGTGAACTTGCTCTCCTCCTGGCCTGGCCCCCACGAGGGAACCCAGCCACCCTGAGCCTCTGGTCCTCTGTTGCCCTCTGACCAGCCTCCCTCTCCCCCAGCTGTAGCTCGGTGGCCATTCCTGGCACCGCAAGGATGGATGCAGTCTGCACATCTGAGTCCCCCACCCTGAACGTGGCCCAGGGCCCAGCCCCCACGAGATCACAACGCATGGAGCCAACGCCGGGGCCCAGCGTAGCTCCAAGCACCGCCCCCCTGCCCCCGATGACCCCAAGTCCTCCAAGTCCCCCAGTTGAAGGGCTCAACACAGGGAACATCTCTCTTCCAATTGGTAAGTCACCGGGGGGCCCATTTGTCCTCCCTCCCAGCTCAGAGTCTTACCAAGAACCTGCTAGGGGCTGGACTCTGTATTCCATCCTGGAATGCAGGTAGCATTTAAACTTGTTTTCTTCCTGGAGTTCCTGTCATAGCTCAGTGGTTAACGAACCTGACTAGTATCCTTGAGAATGCAGGTTCGATCCCTGGCCTCGCTCAGTAGGTTAAGGATCCAGCATTGGCGTGAACCGTGGTGTAGTTTGCAGATGTGGCTCTAATCCTGTGTCGCTGTGACTATGGCATAAGCCGGCAGCTGCAACTCTGATTCGACTCCTAACCTGGGAACCTCCATATACAGTGGGTACAGTCCTAAAAAGGCCAAAAAAAAAAAAAAAAAAGGCCAAAAAATAAAAAAAGAATAAACTTGTCTACTTCCAAGACTAAGTAATGCTACCAAGGATTCCTGGGTGGGGAGAGGTAGGGTCAGTGTTTTATCCGAAGGTGGAGATGGTTTTCTGGTTGCTGTTTCCGCTGAGCCCATTATACTATTGAGACAGTGGGCTGGGCCAGGTCACCTCCTGGGCTTCCCTTCTGGGGTCAGGACTGTATCAGGCCCGAGGTCTCAAACACATGGCCCTCGAGCTACATGAGGCCCACAGACATGTTATGTGTGGCCCACAGTTTTGGTTTGATTGTTTTGTGAATTGAGTTTGAGCCTCTCTGGACTGGGTCTGTCCTTTACCTGTGACAGCCCCAGGCATCTTTGGTCACTGGCTCATCCCCCTGGCCCCTGCTCCATTTGAGTTTGCATTTTGCAGCTGTTCTGAGCTTCTCTTTTCCTTCCAGGACTGATCGTGGGTGTGACAGCCATGGGTCTGTTAATAATTGTCCTGGTGAACTGTGTCATCATGACTCAGAAGAAAAGTAAGATTCCATCATTTCTTTTTTTCATCTGTTTATTCACTCATGTGTTCCGGAAGCTTTTCTGGGGCACCTCCTGTGAGTTCAGCACTGGGCACGGCCTTAGGGGTCAGACAGAGCTGGATATGGCAGCCCCTCTTCTTAGGAGCTTAGAGCCTGGGATGGAAGGCACTGCTACCAGCTTAGCTATTAAAAGGCAAGATGCCATCAGGGCTACCCAAGGGGGAAGGAGACCAAGATTCTTGTCTGGGAATCCTGAGGGAGTCAGGCCTTCTGGAGCAGGTGGCATCTGAGCTGGTCAAGGTTTTGATGGCAGGAGGGTGGGGAGAGCCCATTGTGGTGCAGCAGAAATTATCCGACTAGGAACCATGTGATTGTGGGTTCGATCCCTGGCCTCGCTCAGTGGGATAAGGATCTGGCATTGCCATGAGCTGTGGTGTAGGTCACACACGTGGCTCAGATCCTGTGTTGCTGTGGCTCTGGAGCAGGCCGGCAGCTGTAGCTCCGATTCCACCCTTAGCCCGGGAACCTCCCTATGCCATGGGCGCAGCCCTAAAAAGCAAAAAACAAACCAAAAAAGATTTTGATGGGGATATGGGTGCAGGAAGGAATGGGCATGCAAAGCAGAGGGCACAGTATGAGCAAAGGGGGGCAGGCTGACGACGGCTGTGGGTGGTGGAGGGGAGGGGAGCAGTGTCGGGCGGGCTGGAGGGGTGGGTCAGGGGGCTTCTGTGTACCTTGTTTGGTAGGTCATTGCTCTCCCCAGGGCCGGGCCTCCTCGGACTGCTTCTGCTCAGGCCCCGTGCCTCCTCCTAGTCAAGACAGACATGGCCTGAGGAAGCCACTCTCTCTGACTTGCCCCCTCTCTCCTCTTTGCAGAGAAGCCCTTCTGCCTGCAAGGAGACGCCAAGGTGGTGAGTGTCGCTCTGCTTACACCCCCCCAACCCCCACCTCCCTTGGTCTCCTTCCTGCTGGGCTGGGCTGTCCCCGGAAGCAGTGAATCCTCCAGGTTGGTCTGTCCCATGTCAGCCACGTGCAGAGCCCTGGAGGCTGAGGAAAGGCCAGCCGGGGTCTGTCGTTGGGGGTTAGGCCGCCCTCCATGGAGTAACAAAGGAGACTGTCAATGTGAAAGGTCACATCAGGGAGCAGAGGGGTTAGTGGTGTCTGGTCATGGCCCCATGGGGTGACCTTGGGCACATGGAGGATTGCTCATCATTAAACGAAGACGGTGTCTCCTGAGCCCAGTTTTGCAGGGCTGTGCCTGTCACCCAACTGGCCGTAATTCTCAGCATCTCTGGCCTGTTTATAAGCACTTCCTCATGGAGCAGTGGTCTTCAAACTGAGTGCTGGTCTACCCCAGTGTTCCACAGAGACCCTGCCAACGAGTCATCTCTGGGGTTGAGGTGGAGGCCAGGGGGCTGGACCCGCCCGGGTCCTCCTCCAGCTTCAGCCAAAGCAGCTCTGATCTCTTCCATGAAGTCAGGTCTGTGCGGGATTGCTGCTAGAAACGGAACACGGACGCAGTATTTCATCACCGTCAGGAAGGCATTTCCCGCAAGGAACCAAAACCTTAGGGGCGACTTAAAAGGGCTTTATTTGCTGAAGCCGAGAGGTTGATGGCTGTTGGAATGCTTCGGTCGCATCCTTCTGTGAGACCAGCAGGAGCCCAGGCTCTGCCGTCTCTAGTGTGTTGGCTTTTGTTTTTGTGCTTGTGGCCTGTGTCGTAAGGTAGCAATCGCGTATGCATATGACATCACCACTGTCTACATGACCGTGACCGCCAGGTTCAGGCAGGAGAAAGAGGGGGAAATGGCCAGACAGCTGTGGTGTCTTTTATAAAAAAAATCACTTTCCTGGCAGCCCTGGGTAGACTTCTCCTTTTGTCTCATTGGCCGGACAGTGTCATGTGACTGACTGTAGCTGCAAGGGAGGCTGGGAAGGTGAGGTGGGGGCAGGGCACCTTTGCTTTCCTAGCCTTTGTGGCAGAGGAGAACTGGGAGAGGCTTGGAAATGGGTGTGGGGGAGCCAGCACACGGTGTCTGCTGCAGCCCCATAGCAGGTGGGCAGGGCAGGGTTTTTTTTAACCCAGTTTTACAAGATGAGGGAACAGAGGCGTTCCCTTCATGTTCCCTGTTCTGCTGGGGCAGGGTTTCTCAACCCTGCCTGATAATCCTCTGTCACAGGGGCTGTCCTGTGCATTGCAGGCTATTCATCAGTATCGCTGCCTCCCCGCACCTAGTAGCACCACCTCCCAGGAATGAGAACCAAAATGCCTCCAGATGTTGCCGAAGGTCCCCAGAATCACTCCTAGTTGGGAAGCACTGTGCCAGGGGAAAGCTCAGCCCTGGTGGCCCTGTGCCCAAGATGTCCACAGGGTTTTAGACTTGGGAGGAACCAGAGATTGATTTCGTCTCCCGACTGTGCTGACAAGAAAAGAGGTACAGAGAGGGAAAGTGACTTTCTCAAGGTCACACAGCATGATGTCTCTGCATGCCTGGCCCAGTGCTCCTGGACCTGCCCTGTATTATTTCAACAGACAGAAACACTGGCTTCGGGGTTCAAATCATCTCTCATCCCCCCAATGTGCAAATGCCGCTCCCCCTTTTCTGGCTCCAGTTCAGTGATGCTGACAGCTGCTGCCTGGAGGCCCATGGAGCAAGCGCACCCTCTAAGCTCCACTCCACTGGCCTAGCTGCCACTTTCTCTTTCCTGACTGGTTCCCAGTGTTCAGGGCAGTAACCTATCCCAGGTGTGGCCCGAGCCCCCACCACCCCTTTCCTATCCCTGAGTTTTGTGAGCAACTCAATTGCTGTTTGTTGAGAGCCATTGCATGTAGAGCCCAGGAGTGAGCTGGTCGCTGGCCCACCAGGTGGGAAAATAACCCTAAATCCTGATTTGTGGTGTTTGCTCTAAACACTCCCATCAAGGCCAATTTCAAGCTACCCAGGCCTTACTGAGTGTGGAGCTGGAAAGAAACACGTACACATCTGAGCTGCTTCCAGCAGACCCCTGACTGAGCCCCAGGCCAGGCCCTGCATCCTCCCACACCCCTCATTAGGAGACCAGGGTCATCAATCCCATTTCACAGATGGAGAAACTGAGACTCAGGAGTTCCTGTTGTGGCTCAGTGGGTTAAGAACCTGACTAGTATCCATGAGGATGCAGGTTCAATCCCTGGACTCACTCAGTGGGTTAAGGATCCCGTGTTGCTGTGGCTGTGGTGTAGGCTGGCAGCTGCAGCTCTGATCCAACCCCTAGCCTAGGAACTTCCATGTGCCGTGGTGTACCCCTAAAAAGACAGAAAAGAAAAAGGGAAAAGAAAGAAACTGAGACTCGCGGGGTTCAGGTCCCCGTGTAAGTTTAGACTACTTGGTGAGTGGCAGAGCCCACGTTCAAAACCCAGTCTGAATCTGCAGGCCTTGTCTTTACCCACCATCCTGTTCTCCCAGGGCAGCCATTCAAAACTGTTCCAGGCACCCCCAGCCCCAGCAAGGACAGCCCTCAGAGGCTGGCACCTTTCCCGGTGCCCTTCAGTCCCCAGGCTCCCACCCCTGCCCTCAACCCTGCACTCAGCTGCAGGCAGTGGTCCCTGCTTCCCGCTAACGGCTGCCTTGTAACACTCCTGGCCCAGACGGCTGGGGTTGGA
This sequence comes from Sus scrofa, assembly GCF_054392235.1. NCBI lineage: Eukaryota > Metazoa > Chordata > Mammalia > Artiodactyla > Suidae > Sus > Sus scrofa. The sequence goes on from NC_139388.1 coordinate 76,767,295, forward strand.
AACTCAGTGACTCAGCACTGCCCTGTCCCTCCTGCTGCAGAAGTGACAACAGTGGCTTCCCTTTATTCAGAAAAGGCCAGTGTATCCACGTGTGTGTGCTCACCCACAGACACCCGCACAGACACCCTTACACCAGACTCTTGTTTCATAAAGAGGGCGAATGTTTACGAGGTGCTGAATGTGGGCCAGGCAGGCACAGCACTGAGCATTGTTCAGTCTCACAGCTGTGCTCCGACACAGGCAGTAGGATCATTGCCTCAGTTTTCCAGCCCCTGCAGGAACCTTGGGCTCAGAGAAGTTAAGTAACTTTCCTAAGGTCACACAGCAAGTGAGGGTGGCCTGAGACACAGACCTAGGAGCGCCTGTCTTCATCACCTCCAACACACACACTAATGGCACCACTCACAGACATGCACACGTGCCCCCACACATAGGCACACATGTGTGCACACCTCACCCCCCCCCACCTGTACACACAGGTGTGTGAGCCTCAGGAACACACACCCAGACACTCAGACACAGGTCCAGCCCGCGACTCTGCTGTAGTCTTTGCTTCTGCCCATGGCAGGACCGGGCAGGGAGGTGAGCAGGGCTGGCTGGGATCCTGTTTGTTGAATGCAGCCCTTGGGTCTCCTGGTCCTGGGGTCCCAGTCGAAGGAACAAGACTCAGAATGCCTCTGCCCCACTCAGAGCCTGCTTGAACTTTGCAGTTTGTGGCTTTGGAGGAGGGAGGCAGGCTGTGACCTTTGTGGGTTTCTGTTCTGCCTGGTCCCAGCCTCCAGCAGAAAAGCGGGACTCAGGCTGAAAAGCCCCTTCTCTGGGGGCCGGGGTGGGGGGTGAGGAATGACATTTGGATGCTTCCCCCCCCCCATGGCCTGTCCCAGCTCAGAGCAGGGCTGGGGGTGGGGCCCAATACCAAGGTCAGACCATCGGAGCAAAGATGAACTTGAAATGAAATGCACTTGAAGTTCCCTCCGTTCCTCCAAAGCTGGGGCCGGTGAACCAGTGGGGCAGGACTCAGTGGGAAGCATGCAGCTCCGGCACCTGAGCTGGGCTCTTTATGCCCTGCCATGGGCCCGGCTGTGTGATAACAGCAGGGGACTCGCCCTCTCTGGGTCTCCGTGACCTCACGGGGACTGCTTGAAAAGGGTTCTTCCAGCCCGGAGGGAGACTCAGTAAGCTGGCCTCAGCATAGGGAGGGCTCAGGGGTTGCTCAGGTAGGGCTGGGGGCTGTGGGATTGGCAGAGCTGATCCATCTGCCCAAGGACCTGGTACTCCTGCCAGCAGTGCTGGGATTATGGTTCCCTCAGGAGTGGGGCCGGGGGGTGGGGGGTGGGGAAATGTCTCAGCCTTTCCCAGGGAGGGGGCTAACATGCCTGTGTCCTGCATTTCCAACCTCCCCCCACCCACCGTCCCCACTGTGCCAGGCCTCGTCCCTTCACTCACCTCAGTTTTCATTCTATCCTGGACCCTCTCGTCCCGGGCAGGGCAGTGGGTGAGCACGTGGCCCCTCTGTCTTCTTTCTTCCTGGAATCCCGCGATTGTCCAGAACGCCAAGGCAAGGGCCTGTGGGCCAGTTCAGTTTGTGCGGACAGGCAACCGAGGAGTGAAATTTCTAGGTGTTCCCAGAACAGGTATCTGGAAACAAGGCACCTTGTCTTGAGGCTCTGGGGCTGAAATCCCAGACACCCAGCGCTGTAGATTTTAGCCCAGATGTACCGCATCCTAACTGTGTGACCTTGGGCAGGTGACCCAACCTCTCTGGGCCTTGGTTGCCATATCTGCAGAACAGGGGTAACCCTGGGCTATTGGAAGGATCAATACAGATCGTGGCTGGAGAAACCGTTCTTAGCTCACAGCCTGTACAGAAACAGCGGCAGGCTGGACTTGGCCCGTGGCAGTAGTTTGCTTAGCCCTGACGTAGCAAAGCCTCGACCAACATTTACTATGTAACAGGCCCTGTTCTGAGTGCATTGCAAAAACTCAGTGCTTTGCTTTTTACAGGAACGAGGAGGGAGGTTATTATTCTTCCTATATCGATGAAGAAAAAAGAGGCACAGAGAGGTTAAGTAACTTGTCCAGAGTTGCAGAGCTAGGGTATGATTTGCATTTGGTCTGGTTCCAGAGTTTGTGCCCTTGGCTGCCAGGCTGGGCCACCTCACCCCGTGCTGCTGTGGTGACTGTAGAAAAGTCTCTGTCTCTTTCTCTGGGCCTCTGCTTCCTTATGTAAAATGCGGGTGAAAATCCTGGTCCATCTCTAACTCTTTGGTGCAAAGGGCCATGTGGTTGCTCCTCTTAGGCTCACAGTCCAGTAGGGCAGCGATGCTCATCACAGAAGCCACAGAGACTCGCACGTCCTGAAGGTGCTGGGTGTGGCAAGAAGAACGTAGGCGCGGGCAGAAGGGCCGTGCAAACTGGGAAGTGCTGCTGGTGGTGAGCAGGAAGAGGGAACCAGAAGCCAGCTGATGGGCTGACCGCCCGGCCTCCTCTCCTTCCCATCCAGCCGCACCTGCCCGCCGAAAAGGCCCGAAGTGTCCCCGGTCCTGAGCAGCAGCACCTGCTGACCACGGCGCCCAGCTCCAGCAGCAGCTCCCTGGAGAGCTCGGCCAGCGCCCCGGACAGGAGGGCACCCACCCCGTCCCAGCTCCAGGCACCGGGCGCGGACAAGACCAGTGGGTCTGGAGAGGCCCGGGCCAGCTCCAGCAGCTCAGGTAAGAGGCGGGGGCCCACCTGGTCCCCCCTCCCGCACCTTTCTTCCTGGTTTCTCTCTGAGCCATTTCCCCCGGGCCTCCCTGCAGGAGGAGGTCTGAGCCCCTGGCGGGACATGGGAGGCCTGTATGCCAGCCTCGCCTCCCTCTGCCCACCGCAGGTGCCACCGCACCATCGCCATCAGCTTCTTTCTGTTCTCAGACTCACCAAGTCCCTCCCACCTTGGCCCTGCGGTTTCTCTCAACTAGGAAGATGCTTCTAGACCATCTCAGCTTGTCCTTTGAGTCCCTGATATGCAGGCAGGGAGTTTTCCTATATATTATAATACATATAATTCCTAACATGTAAAGTAGCATGTAACATAATATCATATATAAGCATTATATTATTTATTAAATATATATTATGTAAAATATATATAATTATTAGTATCTTAAATGTAATATATATAATTATTAGTATATTACAACATAAAATATATAAGGTTATATTTCAATATATATAATATACTACTAGTTTATTTTAACTAGTAGTCATATATTATGGTCATATATTATATGGAACATATTATATGTTATAATATATCATAAGTTTATAATATTCATTATGCATTATTTATTACTATCCCATAGTATTATTATATTGATACCTGTTATATTTCCTTAGCTTATCAGTGGTTAAACAGCTTCCTCAAGGGCATGGCTAGTAAACAGAAGAACTCAGGGTCCAAGATCTCGAGGCAAAAAATGATGAGTAAATGACATCCCGGGGGCTCCACTGGCTGTGGCTGAGACATCAGGACTGCGGGGCCTGTGTAGGGTCTGAGAAGCCCGTGCCCTGTTTACACAGTGTGCATTTTTCCCTGGACCTGGTGTGTGGCCAGTGCCACCCCTGGCCACCCCTGGTCACATTGAAGGGGCCCCGCTGCAGTCCCCCGCAAAGCCCAGGGCTTCCTTGAGCATGTTCAGTTAGAGAGAGGCCAAGTCTGCTGGCCTGCATCTCTCCCTCTCACCTGGCAGCGCTGGCCGATGGGTCAAAGAATGACCGTGGACTTGGGTCATTCTCAGTGCCCTCCCAGCTGCTCTGGTGGTGAGAGACTCTGAGCAGGCTCCTTAACCCCGCCGAGCCTCCATTTCCCAGGCTAGAAACGAGCGTGGCAGCTCCTTGGCAGGGCTGCAACTGCTTTTCCTATGCCCCATGACTTGGGGAGGGGGCTGGGGGTCCCACTTCTAGTTTCCCATCATAGCCCGCTCTCATCTTGGGCTGTCTTGTCGGTGCCCCCCCACCCCAGCCTGAGGACTCCCCAGGGAAGGGCCTGGAACACAGCAGGTGGCCCTAAACATTTGTCGAATGAATAAATGAGATCCAAACATAAACTCTTGATCTTCGTCCAACTCTCAGATCTGTCTGCTTTCTTAGCGACCCCTCTTCTGCCTGCATCCTGGTGTGGCTTCCTCCTTGGCCCCTGCCAGGTGGACCCCTGACTATGTCCCCCACCCCTTCTTCCCTCTGTCCATTCTTTGTTCCCCACCTGTCTCTCTGGCATCTGCTCTCCCCTTCTCTCCCTCCCCCCCACCCCACCACCAGGTCTGTGCCCCATCCTGGTCCCCTCTCTGCCCCCACAATGTCTGGTTCATGCAAAGGCCGTGGTGACTCTGGTTGACATTTGGGTGGAGGCACAGAGTGGAAATTTCCTTCTGGCCCCATGATTTCAGCCCCCAGCCGCCGCCTGTTTGGGACTGTTCCGAGCAGAGCAGCTCTGGAGTCTGGAAACAGACTAGACTGGAAAACAAATAGCCGCCCTCCCGGCGCCTCTGGACACTCAGGTCCCCAGAGAAACAGCAGCAGCAACTTTCACTTTTTGAGGCTCTTATGTAGACAGCCCTCTACATTGATCTCAGCCTATCCATCATTCAGCCCCCACCCGCCAACTAGTCAGGAAACTCAGACACCCCCCGCAGGGCTGGGAGGGGAGGCAGGGCTGAACCTGAGCCCTGAAGCCCTTCCTGCCAGCTGCGTTCAGGTCTGTGGGTCCTGCATAGCCTGGTTTCTGCTATCTAGCTCCCGAGGGAAGCTATGAATCAGACTTTTAGAATGTAAACTCCTGAGTTTTAAAAGTCTGTGGCTAATTCACTTAAAAACACTACCTCCACCAAGGACAAAACACGTAGGGGCTGGACTTTTTTTTTTTCTTTCTTTCATTTTTGGCCACCCCATGGCATGTGGCGTTCCCAGGCCAGGGGTCAGATCTGAGCCACAGTCGTGAGCTAAGTTGTGACCTAAGCCACAGCTGGGGCAATGCCAGATCCTTAACCCTCTGTGCCAGGCCAGGGATCGAACCTGTGTCCCAGTGCTCCCAAGACACTGCTGATCCCATTGCGCCACAGCGGGAACTCCTGTGGGCTGGATTGTATTCATTCACCTGTGTTTCTGTTTTAGGCAGGAGGACCATAGCAGGGGATGTTTGGAAAGCCCACCTCCTAGGCTCAGGGCCTGGTGGGCAGAGAACTCAGTGAGAGACCCCAAAGATGGATTGTGCAGTGGGGGAAGCTAGGGGGCGCTGGGGATCATAGCAGAGGGAGGGACACAGCGAGTGATGATGGATGAGAGGGAGTGAGCCTCTTTGGAGAGGGAAGCCTTGGAGGCTTCTTGGAGGAGGTGGCTTTGGGGCTGAGGCCTGAGTAAAGAAAGGAATGAGCCTTGAAAATAGGAAAGAGTGTTCCAGGCTGAGCGAGCCACGTGTGCAAAGGCCCTGAGGCTTGGAGGGCTCAAGGAGCTGCAGGGAGGTGAGTGTGGCTGGAAGGAACCTGGCCAGGGTCCTAGACCAGCAGGAGATGAGGCAGGAGAAGGCCAACCCCAGGAACTGCAGGGCCTCATGGGCCGTGAGGAGGACTGTGGTGTTTGAAGCAGCCAAGAAAGTGACCTGCGAAGTCTGAGGGGGCTGGCTCTGCCTGCAGGTGGAGAACAGACTGCAGAAGGGCCGGGTAGAAGCCAGGAGACAGGTGGGGGCTGTTCACACTGGTCCAGGTGGGAGTGGAAGGAGGTACGGGCGGTGTGCAGGAGAGGTGAACTTGAAGTCTCTTTGGAAGGTGGACCAGGTCGGAACTGCTGGCGCATTGCATGTGGACTGTGAGAGAGAGATGGGTCCGAGGCTTTGGGACGGAGCATCTGGGTGGGTGGCAGCCATGTGAACTGAGATGAGGAGGAGCAGATTGGATGGGAGGTGAAGGTGGGAGTCAAGGTGAGGTGTAGAAGAGGTGGTTGGATACGCAGGCTCAATTTCAACACCTGTTTCATTGAGCCTGTCACTTCATCTCTCGGGGCCACGCGGGCTCCAGAGATACGGAAACGAATAGGACAGAGTTGTCCTTACCTCAAGGAGATGGAGAAGGGTCATCATTAGACCCATTTTACAGCTGAGCAAACAGAAGCTCCAAGAGTTGAAGTGACTTAGCTGAGTTTATGCAGGCAGAGCAGGGATTCGAACCCAGGATTATCAGGCTGCAGAGCTCCGGACATCCCGGCCTCAACAATAAGGACAAACGACCACCCCTCCAGGCCACCCTCGATTTCCAGATTTATGAAATCTTAGAGGCAGTTACACGTGGATGAAAAAGATGTGCCGTGAATGAAGACAAGTTCAGGGTCAAGGTTTAATTGCAATTTCCAAGCCTTTTGGTGTTGACTCCTTGATATAGAGATGATGGGCCAGTGGGATGAGATTCTTGCCTTTTCATAGTGGCTGTAGCCAGGCTGCCAGTGCCTTCCTGCAGTTATGGGAAAGAATCCATCTTCACTGCCTGACCAGTATTCTGTAATAGATACTTCCTATCCTGGCCCGCTTCTCTGATTCTCGATGGGAAGTGTGTTTTGTTCGTAGAACCCCTTCACTTGCTTTATATAATTGGTTCTTTCCATCTGTGGGGTGCTCTTTTTTAAAAATTTTTTTTTTTTTCTTTTTACAGCCATCTGTGGCATATAGAAGTACTCAGGCTAGGGGTTGAGTCGGAGCTGCAGGTGCTAGCCTATGCTACAACCACAGCAGTGCCAGATCGGAGCCACATCTGCAGCCTACACCCCAGCTTGTGGCCAGATCCTTAACCCACTGAGCGAGGCCAGGGGTTGAACCCACATCCTTATGGATTCTATGTCATGTTCTTAACCCACTGAGACACAACGGGAACTCGGGGCAGGGTATTCTTATGGGACAGATGAGGAAGCTGAGGCACATGAGAGTTTAAGGGACTTGCCCAAGTTTACACAGTAGAGCTGGGCTGGAACGGGGACCCTGGGCTCCTGGACTCTTTTCCATGACGTATTCTTCCTCTTGGGCAGGAGACAGGCTGGGAAGACATCCCCTGATCCAAGACCCCGGCTGACCACCCTCTCCCATCTTGTGTTTGGCAGAGTCATCTTCCGGCAGCCACGGGACCCAGGTCAATGTCACCTGCATTGTCAACGTGTGCAGCAGCTCTGACCATAGCTCCCAGTGCCCCTCCCAGGCCAGCTCCACGAGGGACACAGATGCCAGCCCTTCCAGCTCCCCCAAAGATGAGCAGGTCCCTTTCTCCAAGGAGGAGCGTCCTTTTCAGCCCCAGCCGGGGGCTCCAGAGACTCTACTGCAGAGCCCAGAGGAGAAGCCCCTGCCCCTGGGTGTGCCTGACGCCGGGATGAAGCCCAGTTAACCAGGCTGGTGTGGGCTGTGTCCTCTGGTCCTTCTAGGCCCCTCCCCCCCAGGACTCTGGCTCTTTCTGGGCTAAATTCTTTTAGTGGCTTCCAAGCCCCGGGCTTCCTCTCACCTGCAGGTGGAAGCATGAGGCAGGGAGAGTCGTGGTGTGTCCTCTCCTGGTGTGTGTCTTTCTTGGAAGGCTGGTGGACACGGATGTGCTGGGCAGCCTGGGGCAAGCCACCCCCTGCCCCAACCTCAGTCGGTCCTGTGGGCTTGGCTTCTGAAGCCCTTGTCATGTTTGTGTTTTATTTTTCTTTTAATCCTTGGGCTTTACTAGGCTCTGGCTTCCTTCTGGGGACGAGGGATGCTGGGTGCATCATCCGAGGACAAGGGGCAATGGAGAAAGGGCAAGCCGTTAAATTAACCTGGATGTGAGACTGCAGGACAGTCCCAGCAGGGGTGGCAGGTTGCCGTCAATCAGATGGTTCTATGCACAGAGAGGGTGGCAACCCCTGTAGGGGACAGGAGTCCTCCAGGTTAGCTCAGGACCCCTGAGAAGCTGCATGTCCAAATCCACTCCTGCGAGCCCCATCTCTTGTATCATGGGGTGAAAACCAGATGCCCAGGGAGCCCAGACAGGCAGCCCAAATGAGTGCTGTGAGCTGGTTAAAATGGCAGACCTCTAACCAGCAAACCTCTAATCAGTCGGAATCTTCCAGCTTTGACGTGGTAATTTAAAAACAAAAAAGTAAGCACCATACAGACAAACAAGCCAACAATGTAACAAAGCCAAAGTCTCAGAGTTTGCATCTGGTGTCTTTGATCTTCCCCCCGCCCCCGTTTACCCATAGCTCTAACCTCCCAACCTCCCCCACTGTCTGGGGTTGAGCTCCAATGCCACACCTTTTCCTATCAGGAACCGGAGGTGACTGAGGCCCCTCAGCCATCTCCTCCTACCTCAGCCTGGACCTTCCTCCTTTGCCTCCCAAGGGGGTGCTCCTGTTTCTTCCCACCCCTGCCCGCTGTTCCTGGAGTTCCAGGTCCCAGTGGATCCTCCGAGCCACTTTGGTACTGTACCCACTGAGAGCCGGAGTGGACGTGAGATGCTGAGAGCCAGTCTTGTGTCTGTGTGTCTGTGAGTCTGTGTTGTACCTTGTGGTTCTGTGCAGTCCGTGTTATTAGGTTGTGGCCTGCCAGAAGCAGCTGAAGCCAACACTTTTGCCGAGGGATGCTTCCTCATTAAGGAGCCAGCCCACTCCCCGCAAACACACGCCCAGGCCCTGCAGGTGGTGGACCAGTGTGGCCTTAACTGGATGTGGGAAGGAAGGGGGATGGGGAGCTCCTTGAGAAGACAGGTCCCAGGTACTTGGATCCCTTGTTGAAAAATTCCACTGGACTTGAACTTGGCAGCTGAACTCTTGGAGGGTGGGAGAAGCCCAGCCATTAGGCTGGAGTGAAGAAAGGCATCCCACCCTGGGATCCCTCACGACATCCCTCTGGACTGGACGGCAGGCAGCTGGGGTCTCTGCCCATGTTGGACCCTTTGTGGCCGTGGAGCACTTCTGCCCCCTGGCGGACGGCGCTGGGAGGACCTCAGGTCTCCTTGCCATCGCCCCAGCAGAAGCGGGAAACTTTGGAAGGAGACTCTTTCCTGGCAGTGGACTCATTTTGTTACTTTGTTACCAGCCTTGCCAGCCAACAGACTCTTGCTCAAAAGATGCCAACCTCTCTCTTGAACAGGAACTAACACAGACCTTTCAGTTATTGGGTCTGGACCCAAGCCATAAGAAGAAAAAGAAAAAAGAAAAGGAACCAACAGAAACCCAGATGGTGATGAATCTGACCTCCAACAGGTCCCCAGTCTCATCCTACCCTGATTTTACTCCATGAGCATATTCGATGACAGACCTCCCGGTGGCCGTGACCAGAAATCACTAACTGAAAAAGAACAGGAAAGAGGTGACTCCCTCATTTCCAGGAAAACCCTGCCTCTTTTCCAGAAAACTGATGCATTTGTCCCTAGTCATTAGCCTCACTCCTCCCCCGATTGTCTTTACTCCTTAAAAGCAAATCCCTCTGGCCGTTAAGGTCGGAAATTGATTGATGAACTTAAGTTCCTGCTTCTCCATTCTCTGGTCATTGAATAAAGCTTGCACTGCTTGGAGCTGAACTTCGGTTTTATCTTGGGCTGTGCGAACCCCAATGGAAAAAAAGCCTTTCCCGCCGAGGCAAGGGGCCAGGCTAGGGCCCAAGTGGGGGGGGGGGTCTCTACAACCTAATTCGGTAATAAAATGTTGGCGACTCTGCTGGGATGTTGGTTCCTGATTGACTGTTTTGTTTGGTGGACACAGGCAGGTTTTTCTCTGACAAACAGCTGGCCACCAGAGCAGGGTCGTGTAGCCCTTGTCCTCAACCTTTGAGTCAGAGGGTCAGAGGGCGTCGTTGGATTAAGTCAGACTGAAGAGCCGTCAAAGGCCAGGTGGAAGCCCCCTGCCTGCTCCATCCTTGATGGAGATGCCTGTCACGGAGTGGACGTGGCCTGAGGATGCCCAGCACGGGGGGTGCCGACCCCACTTTGGCCAATAAGCCAACGTGGTCTTCAGGGGGTGGCTGGCCAACGGGAAGGATCCTGGCCGTCTGGTTGGGGGCCCGTCCTCTGGTGAAGGACTGGGCTGGGCCACTGGTTGTCTAAATCGAGCTGGCCCCTTGTTAGGGGGTGAGGTGGGACAACTGAGTATCCAGTTGAACTGGTTCCCAGCAAAGGGACTGGACTAGATGGGAAGACCCGTCAAGGTCACCCTGTAGTCAGAGCATCTCTTTGTTTCCTGTCCGAGCAAAACTTTTTGTGTTTATTGCATCTGTCCAACAGCTTTTAACGTCTCTGCTGCATTTGTCAGCACGGGTGGAGCCCTTAAGAGGCGCTCACCACTTGAAGACACCTGTGAGAGGGTAAGGTGGTGGCTGATCAGGATAGACGAGCACTGGGCACCCTGCTCATCTGAAGCAAACCTCTGTGTTTAACTAGAAACACTGTAAACCATTCACAGCCCCAGCCCCCGTGGCACGTCCATCTTCAGGATATAATCCTGAGTTCAAGAGCTTGTCTTTAATGTTAATCTATCTCTCATCTTAATCAGTGAATTTCTGATCTGTGTGTATGTATTTTTTTTTTCTTTTTTTCTTTTTATGGCTGCACCTGCAGCATATGGAAGTTCCCAGGCTAGGGGTTGAATCAGAGCTGCAGCTGCCGGTCCATGCCACAGCCACGGCCAACACCGGATCCCAGCCACATCTGCAACCTACACCACAGCTTGTGACAACGCTGTGGCACAAGCCGTGGCAACCCACTGAGCGAGGCCAGGGAGCGAACCTGCATCCTCATGGATACTAGTCAGGTTCCTAACCCACTGAGCCACAATGGGAACTCCTGCATGTCTCTTTGGGTTGACTTTTCCCTGTGATTCTTTTTTTTTTTCCATACTCAGCATCATTATTTTTATTTTTTATTTTTTGTTTTTTTTTTAATTTATTTTTTTCCCACTGTACAGCAAGGGGATCAAGTTATCCTTACATGTATACATTTTCCCCCACCCTTTGTTCTGTTGCAATATGAGTATCTAGACATAGTTCTCAATGCTGCTCAGCAGGATCTCCTTGTAAATCTATTCTAAGTTGTGTCTGATAATTCCCTGTGATTCTTCACCATTGGTCTCTGGGACTTCCCTTCCTTCCTCTGGGACAGACCAGAACCCTAAAGACATTTGGTTCTAAATTGAGCTCAGGAAAAGATGGTTTTAAAAAATAACACTGTGTGGCCACAATATTCTTTAGACCCTGGAGAAAACTGGCCAAGATAAAATTCTTTTGAGATTCCAAAACTTGTTCTTTTTACATATGCAGTTAGAGAAAGCTGGGAAAAATTTTTTTTCTTCAGAGTTTTGACCTTAAGACAATAAAAATAGGAGCTCCCACGGTGGTGCAGTGGAATTGGTGGCCTTTCTGCAGCACCAGGACGAAGGTTCAATCCCCAGCCTGGCACAGTGGGTTAAAGGATTCGGAGTGAGAGAGTTCCCGTTGTGGTGCAGCGGAAACGAATCCGACTAGGAACCATGAGGTTGGGGAATTGATCCCTGGCCTCACTCAGCAGGTTAAGGATCTGGCATTGCCTTGAGCTGTGGTGTAGGTCGCAGACACAGCTCAGATCCTGCGTTGCTGTGGCTGTGGCATAGGCTGGTGACTACATCTGAGTTGACCCCTAGCCTGGGAATCTCCATATGCTACAGGTGCGGCCCTAAAAAGACAAAATAAACAAATAAATAAATAAAAAAAATAAAAATATTGAAAAGGAAGGGTTTTTAAAAATAAAATAAAATAAACATCAAGTAAACAACTTATTCCAGCTGTTATTTATAGACTAATAAGATTTATATTACAACACCTGATTCATAAATAAGCTTTAAAATGAAGCTATGAGATCATTGGCTGGCTGAATGTATGTATGTCTATGTGTACATTATAAATGCATGTCTTTATCTTTGGATGGTATTGCAAAAATTAATTTGTAAATGAGCTCAAATTAATTGGCTTAAAGGAAAGTAAGTGATTACAAATCAAACACTTCTAAATAGAGCAGAAACCACTCAAGTGAATTTCAGTTTCATGTTATTTGGAAATATTCAATATTAATTTTTAATATCTGATGTTAAAATTTATTAATTAAAACATTTCTTTAGAGTCATCAGTATTATGTATAAGAGTTTCTGCTATGGCACAGTGGGTTAAGAACCTGCCTGCAGTGGCTCAGGTTACTGCAGAAGTGTGGGTTCAATCCCTGGCCCAGCACAGTGGCTTAAAGGATCCACCATTGCTGTAGCTGCAGTGTAGGTCACAGCTGTGGCTTGAATTCAGTCCCTGGCCTGGGAATTTCCATATGCCGTGAGTGCAGCCATAAGACAAAAATTAAGTGTAATGTATTTATTGTACCTAGGTTTACTGAAAGTCCATACGTTTGTATTATACCTGTTGCAAAGTTTGTCAGTGAGAAAACTGGTATGATGATATTGTCATAAGTAATAAAATAGAAATATATGGTATAAAAGCTTTTAGATGACTCCTCAGAAATAATTATTTTTAGTTCTCCCAGATTCTTACTAAATCAAAACTTTAGAGTTTTGCTAAAATAAATGATGAAAATTGAAAGTCCATGTCATTTTAAGTTAGAATGAAAATACTAGAAAGCTGATTGATAAATAAGTCTAAGTTTTACCTACCTTTGCCTAGAGAGAAAAACTAAAGATTTTGAATTTATTAAATATGCATCTTGTACCACCTTAAAGAGAGAAATTACGCTATAAGAAAATTTGTTTTTAGAGGGTATAGAATATTTTTGTAAGTTTGCCAACCAAAAAAATGCTGGTATAACAAACAATTCAGATACTTGCTTCTTGGATTTTGTTAGAGATTAAAGTTTTTAAGGGTTAAAAATATAATGACTGTAATTAAAACTACTAAAATAATAAGCTGAATATTTCAGTCTGCCAGAAAATTAGTATGTGTGTTTTCAGTTAAAGAAAATGTGAAACATGGAAATATATTTGTTAGGAAAAAGGTGAGTGATTTTGTCCTAGAGATGGTTATTTCTGGATGAAAAAAATTAGGGACAAACTAATATGGATATGGAAAGTTATACAAAGTTTTTTTAAAAAGAGTTTTGTCTGTACTCAGGACCAACTAAGATTAGATTGAATTTAATTAAATAGGTGAATTTTGTCATTAGCATAAGATGGTACAAGACTGGAGTTTGGCTTTCTCTCTCTGCTAGAGAACAATGTTTTCTTGGAATGTGGCTTTTGATAGCAGATTGTATGAAATTTTTATACCTTTAAAAAAAATCTGTATTTGCTTTTGAAATCTTTTGTCATTTTGGTTAAGTGAATAAGTATTGTTTCACAGCAACCTGTGATCCTATTTAACCAAGTGTTTTTTTTTTCAACTTTTTGATAACTTTGACACACTTCCTACATATCAAATTCTAATTAAAGTCCTTTTTTTGTGTGTGTTTTTGTCTTTTCTGGGGCCGCTCCCGCGGCATATAGAGGTTCCCAGGCTAGGGGTCCAATCAGAGCTGTAGCTGCCGGCCTACACCAGTGCCACAGCAACGTGGGATCCAAGCCCCGTCTGCAGCCTACACCACAGCTCAAGGCAATACCAGATCCTTAACCCACTGAGCAAGGCCAGGGATCGAACCCGCAACCTCATGGTTCCTAGTTGGATTCGTTAACCACTGAGCCACGAGGGGAACTCCCTAATTAAAGTTCTTTTGACCTCCACTAACTTTGAGATGCTTTAGAGGCCCCTGAGGCATCTCAGAAAAAATATTAAACTGATAGGATTATTTGGTAGATGAAGTTACATAGAAAGCATTGCCAAATAATAATGAAAAACATTCTTAGGCGATACTGTCTAGGTAAATGTCATTAGTACAAGTGTTCTAGAAATTATATGATGTCCCTAAAATGTAAATATGTCCTGGTGTTATTTTATCTGTCATTCTTCTAGTTATTATCTTTTTATTTTGTTCATTATTATTTTTGCTTTTTAGGGCCGCACCTGTGGCACGTGGAAGTTCCCAGGCTAGGGGTTGAATCAGAGCTGCAGCAGCAGGCCTGCACCACAGCCACAGCGACTTGGGATCCAGGCTGTGTCTGCGACCTACACCACAGGTCACAGCAATGCTGGATCTCCAACCCACTGAGCAAGGCCAGGGATTGAACCCACATGCCCATGGATACTAGTTAGATTCGTTTCCGCTGTGGCACAATGGGAACTCCCTAGTTATTATCTTAAAATATTGTATGTCACAGCAATTTCTTTCTTTGTCAAAAACATTGTAATCAGATCTTTAACCTTGCCTTTTAAAGTCTTTTGTCATTCGTACACAGTTAAGCTTGTTTTTGCAGCATGCTTCATCTTTAAGAAGATTCATAATGGGAGTTGCCGTCGTGGCGCAGTGGTTAACGAATCCGACTAGGAACCATGAGGTTGCGGGTTCGGTCCCGGCCCTTGCTCAGTGGGTTAACGATCCGGCGTTGCCGTGAGCTGTGGTGTAGGTTGCAGATGCGGCTCGGATCCCGAGTTGCTGTGGTTCTGGTGTAGACCAGCTGCTACAGCTCCGATTAGACCCCTAGCCTGTGGGAATCTCCATATGCTGCGGGAGTGGCCTAAGAAATAGCGCAAAAAAAAAAAGATTCATAAAATGTACTTTGAAGCGAGTATAGGTTTCTGATAACTTTCAGGTCATACCATTGACCTGGGTAAAGAAATTAAAGAATCCTATTGGAGGAGTTCCCCTTGTGGCTCAGTGGTAACGAACGCAACTAGGACTCAAGAGGATGTGTGTTTTATCCCTGGCCCCACTAGTATCCACGAGGATGTGCGTTTGATCACTTGATAGTGGGTTAAGGACCCAGTGTTGCTGTGAACTGTGGTTAAAGTCACAGATGTAGGGAGTTCCCATCGTGGCTCAGGGGCTAACAAATCTGACTAGGAACCATGAGGTTGAGAGTCAATCCCTGGCCTCGCTAAGTGGGTTAAGGATCTGGTGTTTCCGTGAGCTGTGGTGTAGTTTGCAGACACAGCTCGGATCCCACATTGCTGTGGCTCTGGTATAGACCACCGGCTACAGCTCCCATTGGATCCTTAGCCTGGGAACCTCCATATGCCTCGGGTGCAGCCCTAGAAAAGACAAAAAAAAAAAAAAAAAAAAAAAAGTCACAGATGTGGTTCAGATCTAGCATTGTTGTAGCTGTGGTGTAGACTGGCAGCTGCAGCCCCAATCTGACCCCTAGCATTGGAACTTCCATATGGAGCAGGTGCAGCCCTAAAAAGACACACACACACACACACACACACACACATAAATCCTAATGAAACACTGATAACTTCATAAATCTGTTAGCAAAAAGGATTTGTTACCTAGGACTGAGTGAACTGATGAATATGGTTTTAATTTGGGGGTTTTGCCTGAAATATTTTAGTTTCAATCTAGGTT
Organism: Sus scrofa; assembly: GCF_054392235.1. NCBI lineage: Eukaryota > Metazoa > Chordata > Mammalia > Artiodactyla > Suidae > Sus > Sus scrofa. The sequence continues at coordinate 76,782,723 of NC_139388.1, forward strand.
TTAATCTATGTTTAAATCTATATTTTAATCTATGTTTTCCAGATATAGAGAAACCTTTCCCCTTAAGCTAATTATGATTTATAACAACTTGGTAAACTATACCTTTGTAAGTATAATTGAAACAACCACCTTTTCTCTCTACCTCGTTCCTCTGAAACTTGGAAACTCTTAGGTTCCCAGCAGCCTTATCAGGTAAATAAGAAAGGCCACCTCCTGGCAGATGCAAGAATCTCAGGATATTTGGGGGCTCTCCAGAAGAGAAAAATTTACCCAAATCTGTAGACATTACAGGCAGAATCTGTGGCAAGCCCTTGGTGTGGCTACCCTGGCCTTGACAGGTCTTTTAAAAGTTCAGTTTGAGATTCCTTATGAAAAGTTCCATCACAGCCAATTTAAAATAACTTATGTGAGCATTTAACCAGACTTATTTTGCAAGCAGATTAGTCTTAGTTTGGCTATATTTGGTAGAAATGAGGGTACCTTTAGAGAGAAAAAGATTATGTGTAAATGAATATTAAATTTCAGTTTTGTTAATTGAAATCAGTATTTACTGCCTGAGACTTGCTGAGGCCAGCTCGGCAGGATGGGGCTGAAGAACGGGTGCTATGGAACTTAAAGAAAAAAGTTAACATAAAACAAGACACAGAGACATTTATCTTAAGTAAAGGTGGGAACCGGGGAACTCAAGGTCTCAGGGACCCAGAGCCCTGCCTCAAGAAACCACACTGCTTTTATTGTGCTTTTTAGATGAGATCAAGTGAGGAGGGGCTATGGGTGGATCATATAGGGTTTGTTTACTATTATATAAGTTCTTTCACTATTTTAAAAGCCACTTAGCTGGTAAAAGGTTAAGCTCTTACTCTGACCTCTAGGCACATAACTGTTCTTAAGCTTAAGTCATTTACCAGCACTGTGACTGTTTTTCAAGCTGGAAGATGGGATAAAGTAAAGGACAAGATGGAGTTTTCAAAGAAACAAGTCTTGCGGCAGAGACTCACTTTTTTTGTTTGTTTGTTTGTTTTTTGCTTTTTAGTGTTGTACCAGTGGCATATGGAGCTTTCCAGTCTAGGGGTCAGGTCGGAGCTGTAGTTGCTGGCCTACACCACAACCACAGCAACACAGGACCTGAGCCACATCTGCGACCCACATCAAGCTCACAGCAATGCCAGATCCTTAACCCACTGAGCAAGGCCAGTGATCAAACCTGCATCCTCACGTTTTCTAGGTAGATTCATTAACCACTGAGCCATGATGGGAACGCCTGAGACTCACTTCTTAAATAGCTCCTTGTTGCTAAGTTACATTATTATAAAGTTATTAAGAAGATACTCTAAGCTTGTTTCTAAGCCAATCACAGTAATCTATCTTTGGATAAAGACCAATGCCTCATGATCTACATCCAAGGAATCAAGCATATTGGAAAAAACATCATTTAAAGAACAATTTCCAACCTAGATAAAAGGACGCTTGTCAGGTAGTCTTAAGTATCTCATGCACCATGAAACTGAAGGGAACTGAGTCTTTTCTTTTTTTGGCTTTTTGCCATTTCTTGGGCCGCTCCCACGCCAAATGGAGATTCCCAGGCTAGGGGGCTAATCAGAGCTGTAGCCACTGGTCTATGCCAGAGCCACAGCAATGTGGGATCTGAGCCACGTTTGCAACCTACACTACAGCTCACTGTAATGCCGGATCCTCAACCCACTGAGCAAGGCCAGGGATCGAACCTGCAACCTCATGGTTCCTAGTCGGATTCATTAACCTCCTAGCCACGATGGGAACTCCATGAAGGGAACTGACTCTTGAATTCCTGTTTCTCAATTAAAAAGGGCTTCTGCGTTGGACTGGTCTATAAAGAGTCTGCTGACCGCAAATGACACCCATGCCAGGATGAGAAGAAGATGAGAGCCATGGTAGGCAGCTAACCTAAGAATTTGGACTAGGCCTTTAAGGCCTACCATTACTAGTGTTTACCAAATGTTTGTCTCCCTATTAACATTGCAAGTTTTTCCTTCTAGCCATTCTGTTGCCCCCCAATGCTTAGGATGGAAAGATAAGTAGAGCTGTCACAGACAATTCACAGACTACTTATGACATGGGGCACTACCTGCTTCGAGCCTACTGCTTGAAATGTGTTTGACAATTTAGTATAATTGATAAAGTGAATGGCCTATGAAATACTTCCCCACCAATATACCTCTGTATTTATTTACCATGTCTGATTAGTTTTCTCCAATGTGGATAACTAGGCAAATACATATAAGAACAAAAAGGTGGCTTATTGTGTTGCTGTGGCTGTGGTGTAGGCCAGTGGCTACAGCTCCGATTCAACCCCTAGCGTGGGAACCTCCATATGCTGCAGGTGTGGCCCTCGAAAAAGACAAAAAGACCAAGAAAAAAAAAAAAAAAGGCAGCTTAACACTGAGGGACACGATGGGCCCAGGGAAGGCAGCAACCACCCTGGCTTGGAAAGTTAAATATTTTGATTATCAATGCTCTCTATGGAAAGATTTACAATCACAAGGGGAAAATGATGGAAAAAAACTTTTCACATATTGAGGTATGGGAAAGTCCTTCTAGCTTCTACATGATTTAATTTGAACTTTAGGCTAAACAAAATAGCCTGTTGGTGGCCTATTGATCATACCCCGTCCACCTGCTTTAAGTGAAGTAAGTCAGAAAGAGAAAGACAAATACCATACGATAGCCCTTATATCTGGAGTTTAATAAATGGCGCAAATGAACCTGTCTACAGAAAAGAAACAAACTCATGGCCATGGAGAACAGACTTGTGGTTGCCAAGGGGGACAGGGAGAGAGTGGGTTGGACTGGGAGTTTGGGGTTAGGAGATGCAAACTATTGCTGCGGGATTGGATCAGCAATGAGATCCTGCTGTATAGTTCAGGGAACTATATCTAATCACCTGTGATGGAAGATAATGTGGAAAAAAAGAATGTATGTAAATGTATAACTGGGTCATTTTTCTGTACATCAGAAATTGACAGAACATTATAAATCAACTGTAATAAAAATTTTTAAAAAATCAAAATAAGTAACTGTGCATCGGGCATCCCAAATAGGGTCAGATGCCCACTGTGGGCATGGTTTCAGACATGTTCCTTTATTACTGAGAACTTGAATTTTCAGAACTGTACCAAACTTGAGGGCACCACCAACCATCCTCCAAATAAGATCTGCTAGCAGTTGCCAACTGCAACCTTCTGGTTCCAAGGTCTTCTCTAGCGATGAAACTTTCTTCTTACTTTAGGAATAATTGTGACAAACAGACCTCTCTGCCTCCTGTATCCTAAACTGCCTCACATCTTTTATTTTTTTCCATGTCTGCAGCCATGTGGAAGTTCTTGAGCCAGGGATTGAATGCACACCATAGCAGCGACCTAAGCCACTGCAGTGACAGCGCTAGATCCTTAACCCGCTGTGCCACAAGAGAACTCTGTGCCTTACACCTTTTGTTTCAAAATGGTTAGAGGCTATTGAGCTTCAGATGGCCGTAATCAAGAGTACAAATTCCCTGTGCAACAAGTGGGCGACAACTGGGTTCATCTCAGAATAGCTAGGGAACAGTTTGGTTCTTCTAGAGTAGCCCACAGGTCCTTGCTCCTGGCCGACAGGAAATTCTACATCAATGTTACCAATTAGGTTGAGGTAAGTGCAGGAAACATTCTTACAATTGCAGCCTGGCTAGAATACAGAAAGGACTCTTAGCAGCCACCATCTGGGAAGCTGAAAACGGAAAGGCTACGCCAAGCTCTACTTGGCTTCTCTAGGCCCATTAGTAAGTATATTCCTGATGGAGTTGCCATCATGGCTCCGTGGTTAACGAATCCGACTAGGAACCATGAGGTTGCGGGTTGGATCCCTGGCCTTGCTCAGTGGGTCAAGGATCTGCCGTGAGCTGTGGTGTAGGTTGCAGATGAGGCTCGGATCCCTCGTTGCTGTGGCTGTGGCGTAGGCTGGCGGCTACAGCTCTGATTCGACCCCTAGCCTGGGAACCTCCATATGGGGCGGGAACGGCCCAAGAAATGGCAAAAAGACAAAAAATAAAATAAAATAAAATAAATAAAATGGGCAAAAGATCTGTAAAGACATTTCTCCCAAGGAGATATACAGATAACAAATAAGCTTATGACAAGATGCTCAGCATCATATGTCCTTAAGGAGTTGCAAATTAAAAAAAAAAGGTAATTACATTCCTGCTTCTAATTTTTGGTCCAGGCTTGCTTACTGTGTTTGTTTCTTCTGTTAGCAGAAGACTAGGGTCCATTAAACTACAGATGATGATGGCCCTGGGGTACAGGCAGCTGGGACTGCAGCCACGTGACAACCAAACCCACTTTAGGTTAGTCAGGCATCACGGAGAAATTAATCAGCCGATTTAAGAAAGAAATGCTAAATTTTATTGGAGCCAAATCGAGGCTCATAACCCAGGCACAGCCTCTCAGAAAGCTCTGAGCGCTGTTCCACCTGTGAGAAGTCAAAACACAGTTACATCAGTCTTTTTTTGAGACAAAGGTCTGTACATTAAGTGATGTGTTATTGGCAGTTGACACAGGCCAGGTGTAAGCGTCAGCCTGGCCCCTTACAACATCAAGAAGGAATGTTACCTTTAAGGAGTCGTCTTGCTGATGCTGGGAGAACGTCACACTTTATGGTTGAGCAGGTATTTCTGCTGACAGGGGAGGTTTGGTTGATGCATAAGGCAGATAGGCAACGCAACGCATCCTAGATGAGATGGTGGAGGCCAAAGGGCAGAAAAAATTTCTTTTTTCTTTTTTTTGTCTTTGGTCTTCTTAGGGCCACATCCGCGGCATATGGAGGTTCCCAGGCTAGGGGTCTAATCGGAGCTGTAGCTGCCAGCCTACTCCAGAGCCACAGCAATGCCAGATCCGAGCCGCGTCTGGAAACTACACCACAGCTCACGGCAATGCCAGATCCTTAACCCATTGAGCGAGGCCAGAGATCGAACCCAAAACCTCATGGTTCCTAGTTGGATTCATTTCTGCTGCGCCACAGCAAGAGCTCCAAAAATTTCTGATGTTGATGTTTTTCTTGTCTCACCATAGAATATGAACTTTTATTTCATGCAGGGAAAAATTCCGCTCCCCTAACCCGACATGTGACAACACCCATGTTTAGCAGGAAGTAGCTTCAGAAGACAGAACTTTGCCCTTTGTAAACCATGTGAATGGATGTGCTATTACCCAGGCCTTGTTGTCCCATTTATAGAGCACAGGCAGAGTAGATTTAGCATAATTCTTCAGGGCCCTAGGATTTTCAGAAGGGCAAATGAACATTGGCTTCAACCTGATGTCACCGACTGCATTGGCCCCTAACAGGAGAGTCAGCCTGTTCTTTGAAGCTTTTGAAGCGAACCATTGACTTCTCCTCTGTAGCTATGAAAGTCCTAGATGGCACCTGCTTCTAACATAAGGCTGTTTCATCTAACTTGAAAATCCATTGTTTAGCGCAGCCATCTTCATTCATTGTCTTAGACCAATCTTCTGGATAACTCGTGGCAGCTTCTGCATTAGGACTTCTTGCTAAGCCTTGTCCTTTGATGTTTAGAGACAGCTTCTTTCCTTCAACCTCATGAATTGGCCTTTGCTGGCTTCAAACTTTTCTTTGAAGCTTCTCACCTCTTTCAGCCTTCCTCGTATTGATGAGAGTCGTGGCCTTGATCTGGGTCAGGCTTTGGCTTAAGGGAATGTTGTGGCTGGTTTGATCGTCTATCTAGACCACTAGAATTTTCTCCATATCAGCCAATGAGGCTGTTTTGCTTTCTCATCACGCCTGTGTTCACATTTCCTTTCCTTCAAGAACTTTGCCTTGGCTCTCACAGCTTGGCTGGCTCTTTGGCATAAGAGACCTAGATTTTCGCCTGTCTTAGCTTTTGGCATGCCTTTCTCACTAAGCTTCATCATGGCTAGCTTTTGATTTAAAGTAAGAGACATGCGACTCTTCCTTTCACTTGAACACTTAGAGGCCACTGCAGGGTTTTGTTAGCTGGCATCATTTCAATACTGCCGTGTCTCAGGGAAGAGGGAAGCTGGAGGAGATGGCTAGAGACATGGAACCAAGCAGAATGCAGACAACACGGATCAAATTCCTCATATTCTATGGGTGTGGTTTGTGACGGCCCCAAACAATTACAATCGTAGCTTCAAATGACCCATCACAGATCATCATTGTGAATCTAATAATAATGAAAACGTTTGAAATATTGTGAGAATTACCCAAATGTGACGCAGGGACACCAAGTGAGCAAATTCTGTTGGAAAAATAAATGGTTCCGATAGACTTGCTCAATGCATGGTGGCCACAAATCCTTGATTTGGAAAAAACTCAGTGTCTTCGAAGCACAGTAAAGCAAAGTGCAATAAAACAAGGTGTGTCTGGACTTAAGGCCACTGAGCTGTTCGCTTAGGAATGATGAAGATGGCAGATCTTGGGACTTCCCGGCTGGCTTAAGGGTTAAGGATCTGGTGTTGTCACCAGTATGACTTGAGTCACTGCTGTGGTACAGTTTGATCCCTGGCCTGGGAACTTCCACAGAGAGGGGTGGCCCCCCAAAATAAATAAATAAAAGATGGCAGATCTTATGTGCATTTCCCTAGATTACAAAGAGCAAAAGACTTTTGAAAACGAGTCTCCCTCCAGTTACTGGGAGATTTCTCAGCTACACTTTATAGCAAAACATAGAAAATGTTGTCTATGGACATTCACTGTCTGCAATTCCTCTTCTCCCAATTTCTCCTGCACACACTCCAGTGACACTGTGTCCATCTTGCCACTAAAACTCCTATTGACCAGGTTGCCACTGAGGCTGACCCTGCCACTCAATTCACAGAGAGCCCCAGGGCTCCTCTTGCTCCCAGAGTGGACAGCATTTGACCAGAGTGAAACATGCTCCCTACAACCCACTCCTCATGGGCTTCCAGGAACTCACACTCCCCTGGCTCCCCTTCCATCTCCAGGCTCCTGCTGCCTCCGCCACTGCTTCCTCCTCCTCTCAGCCCTTGAGCATCTTGTCCGTCTCCCACTCCCTCCCCTTTGAGTCCCATCCAGCTTCGTGGCTTTAAGTACCACACATGCATCCTGCTGGCTCCCAGTGTTTGAATGGACACGTATCAACCCTGCTCCCACTTCATGGCAGGAGATGCTCTAGGGGCTGGGATAGAGCAGCCACTAAAAGAAAATGGGTGGGAAGAGAGACAATAAGAAAACACACAAACAGCTTATAGCAGATGGTACAAGTATTAGATTAGGAGTATTAGATGCTTCTTAATAGCATCTGATCTACTTTTTCTTGGAGCCAGTCTGCATCCCAGGGTAGAGTTCTCGCTCCCGCTCCTGTTCAGGGAATACTACTCCGAAGTACGGTGCACCTAAGTCATAGCTGCCCTGGCATCACTGGCATTAATGGGGAGTTGTGTTTCTAAAAATGGATTCATGCACACACCCAAGCCATGTTAAAATGTCAATGTAGAGTTTCTACAAAGTCTGTTTCCTTTCTATATGAAGAAAATGAAGCTGGACACAGAGGACCGAGGGCTAGGGTGGGAGGAGCTCCCCTTCTGGAGCAGGACATCAGGAAAGAGACCAGATTGGTGACATGGAGGGAAGGGCAGAGCATGACATGGGACCAAGGTTGGGTGCAGTGAGTGGGAAAGAGGGGGCCCATGTCTAAAGGGCTTCTACTGTCTTGCAAAGGTGGGCAGTGGGCAAAGGGACACACTGAAAACTGGAGAGAGACAGGGCCAGACCTGTGGGGTTTTTTATTACGTAATGAATTTTATTACATTTATAGGTGTACAACTGTCATCGCAAACAAATTTTACAGCATGTCCATCCCAAACCCTCAGTGCATCCCCACCCCCAACCTGTCTCATTTGGAAACCATAAGTTTTTCAAAGTCTGTGAGTCAGTATCTGTTCAGCAAAGAAGTTCACTGTGTTCTTTTTTTAGATTCCACATGTAAGTAGTAGCATTTGATGTTGGTGTCTCATTGTCTGACTGACCTCATTTAAGCATGATAATTTCTAGGTCCATCCATGCTGCTGCAAATGCTGTGGTTTCTTTCCTTTTACTGGCTGAGTCATATTCCATTGTGTAGATGTACCACATTTTCCTGATCCACTCCTCTGACGATGGACATTTAGGTTGTTTCCATGTCTTGGCTATTGAAAACAGTGCTGCAATGAACATCGGAGTACATGTGTCTTTGTGAGTCGTGGTTTTCTCTGGACAGATGCCCAGGAGTGGGTTTGCTGGATCAAGTGGTAGTTCTATGTTTAGTTTTCTGAGCAATCTCCATACTGTTTTCCACAGTGGTTGCACCAATTTGCATTCCCACCAGCAGTGTACTAGTGTTCCTTTTTCTCCACACCCTCTCCAGCACTTATTGTTTGTAGACTTTGATGATGGCCATTCTGGCAAGTGTAAGATGGTACCACGGAGTGGCTTTGATTTGCATTTCTCTAATAATTAGTGACGTTGAACATCTTTTCATGTGTTTTTTGGCCATCCATATGTCTTCTTTGGAGAATTGTCTGTTTAAATCTTCTGCCCATTTTTGGATGGGGTTGTTTGTTTTTTTTTGGTATTGAGCTGTAGGAGGTGTTTATAAATTTTGGAGATTAATCCCTTGTCAGTTGATTCACTTGCAAATATTTTCTCCCATTCTGTGGGTTGTCTTTTTGTTTGTTTAGGGTTTCCTTTGCTGTGCAGAAACTTTTAAGTTTAATTAAGTCCCATTTGTTTATTTTTGTTTTTATTATCATTACTCTAAGAGGTGGATCTGAGAAGATGTTGCTGTCATTTACGTCAGAGAGTGTTTGGCCTATGTTTTCCTCTAAGAGTTTTATAGTATCTGGTCTTATATCTAGGTCTTTAATCCATTTGGAGTTTATTTTTATGTATGGTGTTAGGAAGTGTTCTAATTTCATTCTTTTACATGTGGCTGTCCAGTTTTCCCAGCACCATTTATTGAACAGTCTGTCTTTTCTCCATTGTATATTCTTGCCTCCTGTGTCATAGATTGGTTGACTGTAGGTGTGTGGGTTTAATTATGGGCTTTCTATCCTGTTCCACTGATCTATAATTCTGTCTTTGTTCCAGTACCATTTGGTTTTGATGACTGTTGCTTTGTAGTATATTCTGAAGTCAGGGAGCCTGATTCCTCCAGCTCCATTTTTCTTTTTCAGGACATCTTTGGCTATTCTGGGTCTTTTGTGCTTCCAAACAAACTTTAAAATATTTTTTTTTTGAGTTCTGTGAAAAATGTCCTTGGTAACTTGATAGGGATTGCATTGAATCTGTAGATTGCCTTGGGTAGTATAGTCACTTTGATAATATTGACTCTTCCAATCCAAGAGCATGGTATGTCTTTCCATAAGTTTGTGTCATCTTTGATTTCTTTCATCAGTGTCTTATAGTTTTCAGAGTACAGGTCGTTGGTCTATTTAGGTAGGTTTATTCCTAAGTATTTTATTCTTTTCCAGACTTGTGTTTTGGAAAGATGTCTCCAGGTTCTAGGGGGTGAGTATGTTGGGGAGTGGGGCTGTTGGGACAAGGATGCTCATCTTGTCCTTGGCTCTCATGCCCTCTTGTTACTGGGAGGTGAGGAGGTCCCTCCTGAAGCTCTTTGCTCTGGCTGCTTTGGGGGGAGGAAGGGCAGGTTGGAAGAAAAGAGACCAGGGATGTGCTGGTTGTGTAATAGGAAAGAACAGAGCTGACTCCATATTGGATCCCTCCCTCCCTCCCTCTCTCTCTCTCTCTGTCTCTCTCTCTTCCTTCCTTCCTTTCTTCCTTTCTTTCGCTTTTTTAGGGCTGCGCCCACGGCATATGGAGGTTCCCCAGGCTAGGGGTCGAATTGGAGCTACAGCTGCTGGCCTTCCCTGACAGCCACAGCGACGCCAGATCCAAGCCACGTCTGCGACCCACACCACAGCTCATGGCAACGCCAGATCCTTAACCCACTGAGCAAGGCCAGGGATCGAACCCACAACCTCATGGTTCATTTCTGCTGTGCCACAATGGGAACTCCTGGATCTGTTTCTTTTATTTTAAACTCTGTAGTCTATTGCTTTTGCTACAAGTTAAGAATGTTGCCTATAGCCTGAAATATACAAGTTAGCCCATTCTCAGAGCTCTGACCTTTAAAGGTACAACTCTGGAGCTCTCTTCATGGCTCAGCGGTTAACAAACCCGGCTAGGATCCATGAGGATGTGGGTTCCATCCCTGGCCTCGCTCAGTGGGTTAAAGATCTGACATTGCCGTGAGCTCTGGTGTAGGTCTCAGCTGTGGCTTGGATCCCGCATTGCTATGGCTGTGGTGTAGCCGGCAGCTGTAGCTCTGATTCGACCCCTAGCCTGAGAACTTCCATAAGCCGCAGGTGTGGCCCTAAAAAACCAGCAAATAAAGAAAGAAAGAATAAATAAATAGAAAATAAAGGTATAACTGTTTTCCATTCGTGTAGAGATCAGAAGTTGTAGAACAGAGAACAACGTTTGTTTTGGTGGAGGTTTATAGGAACTCAATGGGACCTGTTTGGACAGCTGGGAGAACAAAGGATTTCGGCCCTAGGAAGTTCGAACCAACCAACCACACCCCTTCCTTTTAGTGTAAAATAAACTCGAATCCTAACTCAGGGAAAATGGTTCTTTGAGACATTAGTCTACCATCGCCTTGGTCTGCTGGCTCTCTGAATAAAGTTGCTCTTCCTTTGCCCCAACAACTCTCTTCTCAATTTTCTTTTTTTTCTTTTTAGGGCCGCACCCACAGCATATGGAAGTTCCCGTGCTAGGGGTTGAATTGGAGTTGCAGCTGCCAGCCTACACCACAGACACAGCAATGCAGGATCCGAGCAGCATCTGTGGCCCATGCTGCAGCTTGCAGCAATGCTGGATTCTTAACCCACTGAGCAAGGCCAGGGATTGAACCTGCATCCTCATGGACACTAGTCAGGTTCTTAACCTGCTAGAACTGCAACGGGAACTCCCTGATCTCTCAATTTTTTGGCTGTTGTGCAGCGAGCAATATGAACTTGGACTCTGTGGTAGTTGTTCTCCAGTCACACCTCCAGTCCTCGATCCACTCAGCTACGTATCCTGGGAAGCGGCTGCCTTCTGCATACTGAAGCCCCAGACCCTGGCCTGCCAGCTTCCAGCAGGGTCTGCCTCTGGGAAGGCACAAGCAGGAGGAGTATGGGGGGGAGAGGGAGAGCCGTCTGTATTCCCTCCTCCCCACACCCATCCAGTGGCTTCTACTTATGCCCATGCTCTTGCCCTGCTCTGCTGCCGCCTCACCCCCCTTGCCCCAGCAGCTGCCCATCACAGCTTCTCGCTGTGTGCTTGTCAGTACCTATGGGTTCTCTGAATGCTGCCCTCTCCTCTGCAAACTGTCCATTCCCTCGACTTGCCCTGGCCTGTTTCCTTCCAAGGGGCATCACAGTCCTAACAGCTCGCCGCACATTTCTTGAGCATCCACTCTGCAGGGACTGGGGGTTCCTAAGTTCCCAGCCATGGTTCAGTTTTTCCAGCCATGCAATGTGGGTGGATAACAGGTGATTTTGTGTGAGGGCGTGGAAAGCAAACCTTCCTGTGTGTCTCCTCTACTCTCAATGCTTCTGACACTTCCGGTCACTAAATGCAGGTTGTTCTCCCCCACCCCCACCCCCCGCCACCAAGGAAGTTGGTGACACCAGCTGGGTGTGCTACAATTTAACTCAATTCCGACGCTGTCTACCAGGAGGTAGCATCAACTCCCACAGGTTAAAGGCTCAGTCCCTCCGGTCTTGCTTTATGTCACACAGCATTCACAGGACCAGGTTGTCACCTTTGCTTCTGACCAACCTCTTATATGACCACCAACTTGGGTTTGATTCCTTGGCTACAGTGACCCATAGAACTCAGGAAAATCATTTACTTATTAGTTTGCCAGCTTATTATAAAGGATACAACTCAGATTCAGGAACAGCCAGATGGAAGAGATGCCAAGGGCAAGGTTTATGTGAGAAGGGGCCAGAGCTTCCATGCTGTTTCGGGGTACATCGCCCTCCCACCAGCTTCACCTGTTTGGTAACCTGGAAGCTTCCTGAACCTTGTCTTTTAGGGATTTTATGGTGGCTTCATTAATAGCCATGATTGATGAATCACTGGCCATTGGAGATTGACTCAACCTCCAGCCCCAGAAGTAAGGCATTGGGGTGAAATTTCCAACCCTTTAATCACCCAATTCATTCCTACTGGCAACCTGCCCCATCCCCAGGGACTTCCCAGAAGCCACCTATTAATATAAACTTAGGTGTGGCTGAATGGGGTTTGATATGAATACTAAGACATGGTTTTCCCTCTATGGCTCTGGGGCTATATCAGAAACGAAGACTTAAGGAGTTCCCGCCGTGGCGCATTGGTTAACAAATCCGACTAGAAACCATGAGGTTGCGGGTTCGATCCCTGGCCTTGCTCAGTGGGTTAAGGATCTGCTGTGAGCTGTGGTGTAGGTTGCAGACGCGGCTCAGATCCATCGTTGCTGTGGCTCTGGCATAGGCTGGTGGCTATAGCTCTGATTAGACCCCTAGCCTGGGAACCTCCATATGCCGAGGGAATGGCCCTAGAAAAGGCAAAAAGACAAAAGGAAAAAAAAAGAAAGAAAGAAAAAAAGAAATGAAGACTTGAGAACAAATACTAGGAGTTTTCATTGTGGCTCAGTGGTTAAGGAATCTGACTAAGAACCATGAGGTTTCGGGTTTGATCCCTGGCCTCGCTCAGTGGGTTAAGGATCTGGCATTGCCGTGAGCTGTGGTGTAGGTTGCAGATGCAGTTTGGATCCCTTGTTGCTGTGGCTGTGGCTGTGGCTGGTGGCTACAGCTCCGATTAGACCCCTAGCCTGGGAACCTCCATATGCCTCAGGTGCAGCCCTAGAAAAGACAAAAAAAAAAAAAGAACACTTACTAGAATAAAAGATGCTCCATTGCTCTTATTGCTTGGGAAATTCCAAGCGTATTTTAGGAATTGTGAGCCAGGAACAGAAGATGAAGTACATATATCTTACTATAAATCACAGAACCGCAGTGGGTATGTATATCTGGAGCACTGAAGGCAGCCACCTGCCTGATGGGTTGACCAGTCGAAGCCCCTCCTGCCTCTTTCTTTTCTTTAACCGAGATGGTATAAGCGGTTTCACTAAGGCAGGGTTAGTGCGGATGGGAAGGAGTGACTTTTGGAATCCTCTTCATCTCGTTTGCATCCATGCATGCTTGTCATGGAGAACCCTGGCGATGAGCACAGAAGCGTGGTGGGCTCTCGAAGCCCACCTTTCCAGATGTGAATCCTGGTTCTACCACTTCCTGTCTGTGTGACTGCAGACAAGTTAATGAGCTTCTCTGTGCCTTACTCTCTTTATCTCTAAAGATAAAGGTTAAAATTTTATTTCCCAACAGAGTGAGGGATTACATAAGTTACGACCTATGAAATACTTGGAACTGCGTCTGGCACATAATAAGTGCCTAGTAATAATTACTGTGTGTGTGTGGTGGGGGGGCCTGGGGATGCAGCAGAAAGCAAGACAGGCAGGTTCTCTGCTGGAGCTGGCATGCTGGGGGGCTTTGTAAGGAAAGATGTGGAGCACTGGTCAGAGTGGCCCTCATTAAAAAGTCTACAAATAACAAATGCTGGAGAGAGTGGGGAGACGAGGGAGCCCTCCTACACTGTTGGTGGGGATGTAAGCTAGTGTAATCACTATGGAAACAGTATGCAGTTTCCTCTGAAAACTAAAAAGAGAATTACCATACGATCCAGCAAGCCCACTCCTGGGCAAACACCCAGACAAAATAATGATTCAAAGGGATATATGCACCCTAGTGTTCACTGCAGCACGACTCACAATAGCCAAGTCTTGGAAACAACCTAAATGTCCACTGACAGAGGAGTGGATTTAGAAGATGTGGTACAGTTTCCTTCGTGGCTCAGTGGTTAACGAATCTGACTAGGAACCATGAGGTTGTGGGTTTGATCCCTGCCCTCACTCAGTGGGTTAAAGATCCGGTGTTGCCATGAGCCGTGGTGTAGGTCGCAGACGCGGTTCGGATCTGGCATTGCTGTGGCTCTGCCATAGGCCGGTGGCTATAACTCCGATTAGACCCCTAGCCTGGGAACCTCCATAGGCCACGAGTGTAGCCCTAGAAGAGACAAAAATTCAAAAAAAAAAAAAGGAAGATGTGGTACAGAAGCTCCTTTGTGGTGCAGTGGGTTAAGGATCCGGTGTTGTCACTGCAGCAGCTCAAGCTCACCTCCTGGCCTGGGAACTTCCACATGCCTCAGGCCAAAAAAAACCAATGGTACATAAACACAATGGAATAGGACTCAGCCATAAGAAAGAACAAAACGGTGCCATGTGTAGCAACATGGATGCAACTAGAGATTATCAAACTAGCGAAGCAAGTCAGCAAGCGAAAGACAAATACTGCATGACATCACATATACGGAATCTAAAATATGGCACATATGGGCCTGTCTACCCAAAAGAAATAGACCCACAGACAAGAAGAGACTTCTGTTGCCAAGAGGAAGGGGAGCAGGAGAGGGGTGGCCTGGGAGCACGGGGGTAGCAGATACAAACTGTCACATTTGGAATGAATATAAAACAAAGTCCTACTGTACAGCACAGGGAGCTATGGCCAGTCCTCCTGAGAGAAACCATAATGGAAGGGAGTATTTAAAAAGAGAACGTCCAAGTTCCCTTGCGGTGCAGCAGCTTAAGAATCCGATGTTGTGGAGTTGCCGTCGTGGCGCAGTGGTTAACGAATCCGACTAGGAACCATGAGGTTGCGGGTTCGATCCCTGCCCTTGCTCAGTGGGTTAACGATCCGGCATTGCCGTGAGCTGTGGTGTAGGTTGCAGACGCGGCTCGGATCCCGCGTTGCTGTGGCTCTGGCGTAGGCCGGTGGCTACAGCTCCGATTGGACCCCTAGCCTGGGAAACTCCATATGCCACGGGAGCGGCCCAAGAAATACCAACAATAACAACAACAACAACAACAACAAAAAGAATCCGATGTTGTCATTGCTGTGGAGTGGGTTTGATCCCTGGCCCGGGAATGTGCACATGCCATGGATATGGCCAATAAATAAATAAGAATGTGTATATGTATAACTAAGCCACTTGGCTGTACAACAGAAATTAGCACAACATTGTAAATTAATTATTCTTCGATAAAAAAAAAGGAAGAAGTGTAGGTTATGCCAGTGGTAGGGGCTAAGAAGAAAAATAAAGCAACGTAAGGGGACAGACAGGAGTGGGGGTGCTGCTAGTTTGCAAGAGGGGGTTCCTCTTCTCTGAGGTACTGGCATCTGAACAGAGGCCTTGGTGAAGGGAGGGTGACCCCGAGGACAGGACATGAGGTTGGGAGGGTGGCTTCAGAAGCCTGGGAAGGATGTTGGGTTTTATTTCCTGCAGGATGGGAGGGGTTTGAGTCAGGGAGGGTGAGGAGCTCCCAGCATTGCCAGGTCTAAGAGTTGGGAAACTGAGCTTCTGTTATTTTATCTCCATAATTGCTCTGGGAGATAGGAATGGATAGTGTGTTATCTGTGCTGTGCAGAGGAGAGGCAGGGCTGGCTCGGCTCCATACTTATCTAAGGAGTTGAGTTGGGCGGACAGTCTGTTTACTGTAAGAGGCTCCTGATAACTGGCTCCTGCGAATGTCACACAAAGTCAGTACAGCCTGGATTTTAAGGGGAAGGGCTCTCTCTCCCTGGGGACTTCTTTGCCCTGCCCTGAGCTCCGTATTCAGAAACCAGCAATGAGGGCAGCATCTGGAAACCCAGGAGATTAGGCTGAGAGGCTTCTTGGGGCCCAAATCAAGGGTCAGGAGTCCTGGGATTGCACCAAGCTCCATCTGTGTGAATCTTCTGTATGAACTTGAAGCGGCCACTGTCCCTCTCTGGAACTCAGAATCCCTCTGTAAGATGACGGGGCTGAGCCCTGAGCTGAGGTCTGTCCTTGGTCCTTTTTCCCATAGAGTGACAGTGGCACAACAAAGTCATTTTTGCAACAGACTCTGGACCTGCCCTGTCAAATACAGAAGCCACTAGGCCTGAGTGATTATTGGGCCCTTGAAACATGGAAAGTGCCCACTGAGATGGGTGAAATATGCCTCGATACAGACTATGGAATTTTGAAGACTTAATACCGAACATATATAAAACAGTTCAGTAGTCATTTTAATATTGATCATATGTTGAAATGATACTCTTTTGTGGGGAAAAGACAGTCCCTTCAGCAAATGGTGCTGAGAAAACTGGGCAGCTGAATGTAAATCAGTAGAACTGGAACACACCCTCACATCAGGCACAGAAAGAGACTCAAAATGGCTTTAAGACTTAAACACAAGACATGACACCATCAAACTCCTAGAAGAGAACACAGGCAAAACATCCTCTGACATCGACCGTACAAATGTTTTCTCAGGTCAGTCTCCCAGGGCAATAGAAATAAAAGCAAAAATAAACAAACGGGATCTAATCAAACTTACAAGATTTTGCACAGCAAGGGAAACCATTAAAACAAACAAACAAACAAAAAAAACAACTCGAGTTCCTGTCATGGCTCAGTGGTTAACGAATCCGACTAGGAACAATGAGGTTGCTGGTTCGATCCCTGGCCTTGCTCAGTGGGTTAAGGATCCGGCATTGCCATGAGCTGCGGTGTAGGTTGCAGACGTGGCTCAGATCCCGAGTTGCTGTGGCTGTGGTGTAGGCTGGCAGCTACAGCTCCGATTGAACCCCTAGCCTGGGAACCTCCACATGCCACTGGAGCGGCCCTAGAAAGGGAAAAAGACAAAAACAAACAAACAAACAACAGCAACAACAACAAAAAAACAAAACAAAAAAACCAACTGAAAAGACAACCTACGCAATGGGAGAAAATAGTCACACATGATATAACCAGCAAGGGCTTAATCTCCAAAATATACAAACAACTCCTACAACGCAACAGTAAAAAAACAAACAACTCAATGGAAAAAATGGGCAGAAGACCTAAATAGACATTTCTCCAAAGAAGACATACGGATGGCCAGCAGGCACATGAAAAATTGCTCCACATCATTAATTATTAGAGAAATGCAAATCAAAACTACAACGAGGTACCACTTCACACCAGTCAGAATGGCCATCACTAATAAGTCTACAAATAACAAATGCTGGAGAGGGCGTGGAGAAAAGGGAACCCTCCTACACTGTTGGTGGGAATGTAAATTGGTACAACCACGATGGAGAACAGTACGGAGGTTCCTCGTACATTTGAATGTAGAACTACCAGCAAACCCACAATCCCACTCCTGGGCATATATGCAGACAAAACTATGATTCAAAAAGATACCTGCACATGTATGTTGTTCATAGCAGTACTATTCACAATAGCCAAGACATGGAAACAACCTAAATGTCCCTTGACAGATGAATGGATTAAGAAGAGTAATATGTATATAGACACACCACAAGGAATAAAAAGAATGAAATAATGCCATTTGCAGCAACATGGATGCAACTAGAGATTATTATATTAAGTAAGTCGGGAAAAAAATTACCATATGATATCACTTATACGTGGAATCTAAAATATGGCACAAATGAACTTATCTACAGAGCAGAAACAGACCCACAGACATAGAGAACAGACTTGTGGTTGCCAAGAGGCGGGGGGTGGACAGACTGGAAGTTTTGGGGTTAGTAGATGCCATCTATTACATTTAGAATGAATAGGTAATGAGGTCCCACTTATAGCACAGAGAACTATATCCAGTCTAGGGATAGACCGTGATGGAAGATAATATAAGAAAGGGAATATGTATATGTTATGTATGACCAAGTCACTTAACTGTACAGCAGAAATTGGCACAACATTGTAATCAACTATACTTTAATAAAAAAATAACTACAATAAGAAAAAAGATATGATACTATTTTGGAAATATTAGATTAGGTTAAATAAAACACTAACATTAATTTCACCCGTTTCTTTTTTTTTTTTCACCCCTGTTTCTTTGCACTTTTTTTTTTTTTTTTTTTGGCTTTATAGGTCCACACCTTCAGCATATAGACATTCCCAGGTTAGGGATGATATTGGAGCTGCAGCTGCCAGCCTACACCTCAGCCACAGCAACTTGGGATCCGAGTTGCATCTGCGACCTATACCACAGCTCATGGCAACAACGGATGCTCAACCCCGTGAGCAAGGCCAGGGATCAAACCTGAATCCTCATGGATACTAGTCAGATTCGTTTCCACTGTGCCACGATGGGAACTCCCTTTTCACTCTTTTTAATGTGGCTGTTAGAAAATTTAGAATTATGTATGTGCTTTGCATTATATTTCTATTGGACAGAGCTGCCCTGGAAAGTAAAATGCCTTCCAGATCTGATTAAGTTAATTCATATTTAAAAGTAGAGCTCCCTCTCCCCTGAGATTGCTACCTCTCCCATGGGACTCTTAACACTGCTTATCACCTTCTCAAATACTGCATAATTTATGTATCTGTTATATTTACTGCTCACTCTCTGCTCCTCCTGCTAGAATGCAAACTCCAATAGAGTTTTTTAATAGACAAAAAATCTATTTTGCTCAGTGATATAGCCCAAAGTGCTTAGAACAGTGCCAGGCATATAGTAGGTGTTCACTAAATGGTGAATGAAAGAGCAAATGAATGAATGAATGTAAGCATAGGAGGGAGGGGGGGGCTCTACTGTTGCCAAATTTTCTGATTTTTTTTTTTTTGTGTGTGGCTTTTTAGGAACGCACCTGCAGCATATGGAGGATCCCAGGCTAGGGGCCGAATCAGAGCTACAGCTGCTGGCCTACACCTCAGCCACAGCCACAGGCGATCCAAGCCGAGTCTGCGACCTACACCACAGCTCATGGCAACGCCAGATCCTTAACCCACTGAGCGAGGCCAGGGATCAAAACCACAACCTCATGGATGCTAGTCAGATTCGTTTCCGCTGCGCCATGATGGAAACTCCAAATTTTCCAATTTTTTTCTAAAGAAGCTCCAAATGTAGATTTTCATGAGTATGCTCCAGCTTTTATTTATTTTTTATTTTTATTTTTTGTGACAGACTTATTTATTCATCTTTCCTAATATGCTCCAGCTTTTAAAAAGTGACTAATTTCAATTATTTTAAGGCTTTGTGTGGGCCAAAAGGAACATTTCTCCAGCAGTTTTGGCTGCCCAAACAAACCTCAGCCTCTGAGGGGAACAAGGGTTGAGATTCTGATGGGTTGACCCCATCTCAAAGGAATCCGGGCCTTGCTTGGGAATGAGTCAGCCCACAGCTACCTTCATTAGCTTAGCATCTTGAGGGTTGATAATCATTATGGTAAATATATACTCTTGCAACCTTGCCAGGCCGTGTCCTGCGCCTTCTGACTTTTATGAGCCTGAAGTGTTCTTCCTGCCCTTCTGGTGATAACCCAAGGTAAATCCTTCACTTAGCACCTTTTTCCTGGGCTAGGCCATGTCTAAGTACTGAAGGAGCATTTGCGAAAGTTAAAATTTCTGCTTCCAGGGAACTTTCAGGGTGAGGAAAGAAGACCATATTGGTATAAATGAATAAATAAGATAATTTTATCTCAAGTAGCATTAAGTGCTGTGAAGATACTATAACAGGGTAATGGATGAAGGGAGCTGTATTTATTTTTATTTTTTGTCTTTTTTTTTTTTTTTTTTGCCTTTTCTAGGGCCACTCCTGCGGCATATGGAGGTTCCCAGGCTAGGGGTGTAATCAGAACCACAGCAACATGGGATACCAGCCACGTCTGCTACACCATAGCCCACAGCAACGCCGGATCCTTAACCCACTGAGCGAGGCCAGGGATCGAACCAGCAACCTCATGGTTCCTAGTCAGATATGTTAACCCCTGAGCCACGATGGAACTCCTGGAAGCACTTTTTAAGCAAGTGGAATCATCTGAGTTACGTTTTAGCAAACTCCTGCACCTGCTTAAGTGGAGGCCCGACTGAGGGCGAGCCGTAGTAAAAGGAAGAATCCTGGGTTCCAATACTGTCTGAGCCACTATGTCCTAAATATTATCCTCCCAACCTGCAGCCCTCTCCAGGGGACTGTTTGGGCCTTTCTCCTGCTTCATGCCCAGCACCTGCGACGCCTGGAGGGGCGGGCAGTTCTGCAGCAGCGGCCGCGGGCGCCAGGGGGCGCCTCCTCGATGACTCGGCGCTCGGCTGGCCAGGCGCTGGCGCGTCGCCCGCTCGATTGGTCGGGTCGGGGCGGGCCTGAGCCACCGGCCAGCGCCATTGAGGAGCTGCGGAGGGGAAGCGCCGCGCATTGCTGGGCTGGGGTGGGCGGCCCGGGACAGCGACAGGTACGGGCCGAGGCGGGGTGGCACAGGGACCCGGGCAGGGCCGAGGGCTTCAGGGAGGGTGTGGGCCCGCGATCGGCCGCTCCCGCTCCGCTTCAGACCTGAGGGCCCGGGCCCGCCTGTGGGGAGCGCAGCGCTGGGAGACCGGGGACCCCGGCGTCCGGCCCTCCGGCCACCTGAGCCCCTTCGGGGAGCCTTGGGGCGTCCGAGCCCCCGACAGCCCCGAGTGCTCCGCCCTGACCCGGACCCCTGCGTCCGAGGCCCCGAGGGCACCCCAGCCACAGGTTCGGGCGTCCTGAGCCTCCTGGGTCTCCGGCGTCTGTCTGTGTCCTGGGGAGTCCGAACCCCCGCCCGACCCCGCACCCTTTCCAGGATCGGGGCTGCCTGATGCTCTGGGTTCAGAGGGGTGTTAGCCCGCGTCTCCCCGCCAGAGACTCTGTCTCCACGCGGGAGCCCAGGGTATGAGCTCCCCCGTCTTGTGCCCAAGATCGAGGCTCCAGAGTGTCTTAACCACCGCCTTCTCCAGGTTTCATGCTGTGGGGTGGGGACATCAGGCCTCAAACCTCGCTTTACCCCTCGCTTTCCGGGGTCACGCCCTGGCTGAGCCTGGGACCCCCGGCGCCGTTCCCTCCAGGCTCTATCTGGAGGTGGGGTCTACGGCCCATGGAGCGCGGACATAGGGTTCTGAGAGCCGAGAGGCGGCGGGCGGGCTGGGGGAGACTCGCCTGCTGGGCAGTCTCCTTCCTGCGGGGCCCCGGACCTGGCCCCCGCCCCTCCCCGGCCTCCAAGCCCCGAGTGCCCGCAGCCCTCAGCGCCGTCGCCTCCGCGCCCACGTCCTGTTGCCAGCCCTTTCTACTCAGGGCTCCAGCCGCCCCTCGAGGGAGGTGCCTGGCTCAAGGTCATGGCAGGCTGTCTTCCTGCCCGTGGGCTGAGCACTGACCCCCCAGTGCCACCTGCCCCACCAAACGGGGGAGGCCACGTGGGGGTTAATGCCAGGCAGCTGCCTAGAAGCCCTGATGGACCTGAGTGTAAACACTGCGGGATTCGGGCCAGTCTGGCGGCTCTTCCTGACACCGGATTCCTTCAGGGAATCCTTGAAGTGGCCTCATGCCTGGTGAGATGCTGAGCGGAGCTAATGGATGACGTCGGGCTTGGGCCTTTATGTACTGCCCAGGGCGTCTTCCAGTGCTCCTCACTCCATCTTCTTTTAATCTGTGCTCTGCCTTCATCCACCTTCAGGGGAAGTGGGGTTGGCCTGATCTTCTGTACCCACTGACAGTCGTTCCCTGCTGTTGGGAGAGCACTTGTAGGTTGGCCGTTCAGAGAGTTTGTTGGCATTTAGGACTGGAATCAATGGAAGTAACTTTAAAAATAAAGAGTACTCGGACTTTGGCTCTCTGCCTAAGTGTGTTTGGAGTCTACATGGTGAGACTGGATGAGGGGTTCACGTTTTGTTTTCACAGATTTACTAGTTTAAAGTTATAATAAAGAAGTGTTTCCTTTCCTCAGGCCGTTAAACATTTCTTCTTTTTTTGTCTTTTTGCTATTTCTTTGGGCCGCTCCCGCAGCATATGGAGGTTCCCAGGCTAGGGGTCGAATTAGAGCTGTAGCCGCCGGCCTACACCAGGGCCACAGCAACGCAGGATCGGAGCCGCGTCGGCGACCTACACCACAGCTCACGGCAATGTGGGATGTTAACTCACTGAGCAAGGCCAGGGATCGAACCCGCAACCTCATGGTTCTTAGTCGGATTCGTTAACCACTGCACCATAACGGGAACTCCTAAATGTTTCTTATTTTAAGAAAGTTGTTCTTGTCATCTGTTCTTTAATAAAGCACCCAATAATTTTTAGAAGATTGCTGGTTTTGCATACAATTTAGCTTTTTTAAAAAAAGGTCTTGGGAAAGGAATCAGTATTTTGCCAAATGCTATTTATTTTCTTAAATGTTTTTACTGTCATTGTAGACAAAAGTTAATCTTGTTTGGGAATGTAAAACACTGTTGACAAATAACAGCCAATTCCTCTTGGAAGTTAACTCTTGTAGGGCCTTATGTTTTGGCTTTTTGTTGGGTGGAGGCCTTTCAGTTGGGATAAGAGCATCTTCTGGCATTAAGATGAATCACTGGTGTTCGTGCAAAGGGTTTGGGAAGAATCCTGAAAGGGCCATTTCCAAGTGAGAACAAGGTGCAGCCAACCTGGAGGGTCAGGCTTGGCGGGCTGGCGGCTGACGTGCTTGGCTAGAGCAAGATTTGGAGCCCACCATTCTAGCTAGGACCTGCTTAGCTGAGCAGTCTTGGAACCCGGTTAAACTTTTGTGTCTCAAGTTCCCTCAGGTTAACTTTTCGTGGTACTGAAAACAATCTACTTTTTTTTTGTAATGCTAATACACACCAGCTATAACGGGCAGTAGTAATTCAGTACTGAATATTAATGCTGTAACTGGAAGCAGAAGAATTCTGCTGTTTCTAATTCCTGGCTAAGGTAGTTCATTTTATCAGCATCATCTGGCATCCAGGTACCAGTAATGCAGTTTCAGGACATTGAAGAACAGGGATAAACCGCTGCTGCCTCCCTTCCATTTGTATTATTTTATAGATGGTCCTCCTGAACTAATTTGCACAGTTGACTTTGGGAAGGCTTGAAGAGGATAAGTGCAGAACATGAAGTTAACTGATACAATCTCTTAGGCCACTTTTGCCTTAATCTAGGACAGGGTTTCTCAACCTCGGTATGGTTAGCATATCGGTACCATTAGCATATTGCTTTGGATAATTCTTTGCTGGGGGCAGGGGGACGATCTTGTGCATTGCAGCAAGTTTAGCAGCTTCCATGGTCTCTACTCTTCAGTACGAGTAGCAGCACCCCCACCCCCCATCTCATCTAGACATTGTCACATGAGAGCTCTGATCAGGACAGAGTACTCCCCCCGTCAGTCATCAAAATCAAGCACTTTAACGATCAGTTACATCAAAAAATTTTGAGATTTTTGTAGGTAATTTTCAGTAAATTTATAAGTGACTCTTCCTTGTAACTGTGTCAAAATGCAAATGTATTGGTTTGGCCCTTCATTTATTACTAAGGGCATCTTACAGTGCTTTTCATCCCATCTTCTTAATTAAAGTATAGTTGATTTACAATATTGTGTTAGTTTCAGGTGTACAGCAAACTGATTCAGTTGTATATATACATTTTAGATTCTTTTCTTTTGGTCTTTTTAGAGCCACACCCGCAGCATATGGAAGTTCCCAAGCTAGGGGTTGAATCTGAGTTGCAGCTGCTGGTCTACACCACAGCCACAGGAACACTAGATCCAAGCTGCCTCTGCGACCTACACCACAGCTCATGGCAATGCAACATCTTTAACCCAGTGAGTGAGGCCAGGGGTTGAACTTGCATCCTCATGGATGCTAGTTAAGATCGTTACCGCTGAGCCATGACGGGAACTCCCTCAGATTACTTTCTGTATAGGTTGTCATGCAATAATATAATATTGTTCCCTGTTATATAGTAAATCCCTGTTACTTATCTATTTTATATATAGTAGTGTATATCTGTTAATCCCATGCTCCTACTTTATTCCTCCTCCACTTCCCCTTAGGTAACTATAAATTTATTTTCTATGTCTGTGAGTCTGTTTCTGTATTTGTATTATTTTTTAGATTTCACATATAAGTGATATCATTTAATATTTGTCTTTCTCTGACTTCACTTAGTTTGATGTTCTTTGGGTCCATCCATATTGCTGCCAATGGCAATGTTTCATTCTTTTTTATGGGTTGAGTAGTAGTCTAGTGAATCTACATATACCGTATCTTTATCCAGTTGTCTGTTGGTGGACACTTAGTTTGCTTCCATGTCTTGGTTGTCAGTAGTGCTGCTATGAACATTGGTCACCCCATCTTTTCCGCATCCTTCCACCTTCAGGGCAGGTAGAGGAGTAAATCAGCTTGGAAAAATTGTCTGGTGTTTCTGTTCGTTTCATTTTTTTTTGTCATAGATTCTTCTGTGACCATGAGAGAGAGAAATGAATGATCCATGAGCTTTAAACACCTTGTCTTGAGGATATAGACATGTTGGAAGGTCTTGTAGCCTGGGTCCTCAATACCTATCTGGGGAAATACGTCAATAACCTGAACACTGACCAGCTCTCTGTTGCCCTTCTGAAAGGTGAGTACATGTGTCTTCTTGGTAAAGTATGCTTTGTAGATTGCATTTCTATTTTTTAATATTCTTTTTGTTGTGTTGAAAATAATAACCCTGGATGGCCAGATGGATTTGTACTAAATAGTGTAAAAGGAAATAATTTTTTCCCATATGACACCGCTTATTATTACAGGGTAACTTAAGTGTGTGGCTGTTTTGTTGTAGGTTTTAGGGAACTATCAAATATTAAAAGAAAAAAAAAAGGGACCGTACTACTGGTGACTGCTTTACCCCGGTTAATTTTTCAGTTTTATAAAGCTTTATGGGGGCAGCCAGGATGTCGTGAGAATGGCATTGGATTTGGCCTCAAATCTTGCGTGTCACTGAATCTGAGCCTCAGTTTCTCTGGAAAAAGATGGTGATATACCTCTACAGAATTGCTATAAGGATCACGTGCAGTGACTGGTAAAGCTCCTATCCTGCTGGCATATAATAGACACCAGTAGAAGTTTTAAAGTATGTTACTGTGAGATCTTGCAACAGAATTCTTGAGGTCTTGTCCTGCTGAGTAGTGAACTACCTAAAGCTTGAGAGATTTTAGCTTTTATAAGCCGATACTTGGTAAATGCAGCCCAGGGGTTTGGTGTGGGGATTGGGAAGCTGCTTTCTTCTCCTACGTTCTCTTTGCTCAATTTGAGATGGAATCCTTTAACAATCTAGAGAAAGACAAGTCAGGTTGTAAACATGTGGTTCCTACACCACAGCTCACAGCAATGCTGGATCCTGAACCCACTAAGCGATGCCAGGGATCAAACCTGCAACCTCATGGTTCCTAGTTGGGTTCGTTTCCACTGCGCCATGACAGAAACTCCAGCAGCTCTGTGATTTTTAAGCGAGTTGCTTTTCCTCTAAGCCTCATTTTTCTTATCTTAAAAATGGAGAAAATAATAGTATTTCCTCATTTTTGTGAGGATCAAATGAAGAAATTTATATGAAGTGCTCACATGTAGTGAGATTGCACTAAGTGAAGCCAGTCTCATCACCGTCGGTGTCATCACCATTATCATCACCTCTGTAGTCCCTGCCCCCAGTGAGCCATTGGCCTGTCTGGGGGACAGAAATAAGGGGACTGTAATACAAGGCAGTATACATATTACGTTGTTACACTAGAGACACAGGCCTAACGCAGTGGGAAGGGAACCATTCATTCTGTCTCTAGGACTCAGGGAAGGCTTTCATGGAGGTGGCTTTTGAGTGGGTCTTGATTTTATTAGGTGGTGGCTGGAGTGGGTGGTAACTACAGAAGGATGAAACCTGCAGGGCATGTTTGGGATAGTTTGGGGCCGGAAGGTAGCAGTCTGAACTCTGGGCTGTGGCCGTACGTTTAGGTTCCCCCTGCTTTTTCTTTGTATAAGCTCTGAGCCTCAGGTTGGCCCTTTAAATGACCTGGAGCCGAGGGCAGAGGACTGAGTAGTCATTAGCTATTACTGTAAATTCATCCTGGTGCTAGTGATTAGATTTCTTTTTCTTTTTCTTTCCTTTCTTTCTTTCTTTCTTTCTTTCTTTCTTTCTTTCTTTCTTTCTTTCTTCTTTCTTTTTTTAGTATTGTTGATTTACAGTGTTCTGTCAATTTCTGCTGTATAGCAGAGTGACCCAGTTATACATATATATGGATTCTTTTTCTCACATTATCCTCCATAATGTTCCATCACAAGTGATTAGATAGACTTCCCTGTGCTGTACAGCAGGATCTCTTTGCTTTTCCACTCCAAATGCTATAGTTTGCATCTCCTAACCCCAAACTCCCAGTCCATCCCCCCCACTCCTTGGCAACCACAAGTCTCTTCTCCATGTCCATGAGTTTTTTCTTTTCTGTAGATAGGTTCATTTGTGCCATATACTAGATTCCAGATAGAAATGATATCACATGGTATCTGTCTTTCCCTGACTTACTTAGTACGAGAGTCTCTAGTTCCATCCATGTTGCTGCAAATGGCATTATTTTGTTCTTTTTCATGGCTGAGTAGTATTCCATTGTGTGTATATACCACATCTTCTTCTTTTTTTTTTTTTTTTGTCTTTTTGCTATTTCTTGGGCCGCTCCCACGGCATATGGAGTTTCCCAGGCTAGGGGTCTAATCGGAGCTGTAGCTGCCAGCCTATGCCAGAGCCACAGCAACTCGGGATCCGAGCCGCGTCTGCAACCTACACCACAGCTCACGGCAACGCCGGATCGTTAACCCACTGAGCAAGGCCAGGGACCGAACCCGCAACCTCATGGTTCCTAGTCGGATTCGTTAACCACTGCGCCACGACGGGAACTCCTACCACATCTTCTTAATCCATTCATCTGTCGATGGACATTTAGCTTGTTCCCATGTCTTGGCTATTGTGAGTAGTGCTGCAGTGTGATTAGAGTCTTGTTAATCTGATGTGAAGAGTTTTTGGATGAGAGAGACATGCATACATAAATCTGCAAGTTACCTGCCTGGAAATCAATGAATGTTATCATCTATAAGCTGCCCACCTATGCTGGGCACTCTGAGGCCTGGTCCCTGGGAGGGGCCTTTCGCAGCAGAGCCTGTTGTGGGTACACATCTGTGTGGGTGGGGAAGCCTTTGGTCTGTGTTGTGTGATGCCCTTGTTTTTGACTTGCTGTAGGCTGCTGTTTCTTCTCATCCTTTCTTCTGGGTCCTCTCCTTTCTAGACCACCTCCTCTGCTCTCTGTGCTTCTGCTGCTTTAATTTTTTGCCGCATGGATTGCCTATAGTTGCTTCTACTTCTTCGAGCTGTGCAGCAGCCGGAGACCTAGGGCCATCTGCCTTTGTGACAGATTTGGGTATTGAAAAATAGGGCACGTGATTCAAGTTGCACATGTTGCTCTTCAAAAGAAGAAGAAACTCCATACTTTCCTCCCTTTAGTTTCAACTGATAAGGAACATGTTTCATGTCCCCCCCCCCGCCCCGCCCCCCAAAGATCATTTTCTCCCCAAGTGTGGATGCAGGGTTGTTTCTGGGCTCTCTGGGATATATTGATCTCCTTGTAGTTAGTCTTAAGGTATGTGGAGCCCCATGTGGATAGATGTTCCTGCAAGTCTGTAAATAAATTGGGTGCATTTGCTCAGAATCTGCCAAAATGCTAGCTTTGGATACCTCTTAAGATGCCGGTAACACGCAAGTCTTTAAACAGTCATTCAAATGGAAAAATCATTACGTTGCTCATATTAGTTTATCTTCGGAGGAACAGAATTTCTTTCCTTTCTTTTGGGTTCTCTTACCAGTTAATGATTGCTGGGTGGCCTCTGTCTGTACTCCCTGTTCCTGTTCTTTTTTTTTTTTTTTTTTGTCTTTTGTCTTTTGTCTTTTTAGGACCACATCTGAGGCATGTAGAAGTTCCCAGGCTAGGGGTCAAATCAGAGCTGTAGCTGCCAGCCTACACCACAGCCACAGCAACTCTGGTTCCAAGCCGCTTCTGTGACCTACACCACAGCTCACAGCAGCGCCAGATCCTTAACCGACTGAGCCAGGCGAGGGATGGAACCCGCATCCTCATGGTTGCTAGTTGGGTTCCTTTCCGATGAGCTACAACGGGAACTCCTTGTACTCCCTGTTCCTGATACCATACTTCAGACGGATTGAAGTGACAAGGAAATTGTATTGCACACACAATTTTGTAAAACTGTGGTCTCCCTTCTCTTTGAGGATGGAGACCCTGCCTTTTTGTACATTCCCAGCGGCCAGCACAGCGCTTAGCACAGGGTCAGGGTCAGTCCATAAGTGTGAAGGGCTGGTTTCCGTAGCTGGGAGAGTCCGAGACCTGGCTGTACCCGCCTGACTGTTCCTTCAGACCGCTCTGGAGACATCTTGTCCTTCTGAGTTTCAGTGATTACAAAAGCTGGTTCTGAAAAGGGCCTTCAGCAGTGGTCCTGTCCATGCCTTTGCTGGCTGACTGCTTCTTACACCTGCAAGTGGAGGCGCAGAGGAGAGCATGGGGTGGTCTCTGGGAGAGAGAGGATCATGCCTCCCGATGACCCAGTTTATTGACCTCTCGTGGGCTCTCAGATCTTGTGTGGAATACACCTGTTTGGGGGGTAGGGGAGGAGAGCTTGTTAATAATTGCAAATTTCTGTTTTAATCCTGGAGATGTCAGGGCAAGGGCCCCAGGAGTCGGCATGTCACCCCAGGTGATTCAGATGTTAATGGACCTCTGAATATTAGTCTCAACAAGGGATCTATAAATGGGCCAGCTGGCCAGATCCTTCTGCAAGCTGAGGATGGCCTTTCCATATTTAAAGGTTTGTAAAACAAAACGAAAAGAGAAGATACAACAGAAGATGTCAGGCCTAATACATTTACTGTCTGGCTCATTAGAGAGTAGTTAGATCCCTGACTAAGTCCTTCATCTGATGAAAGGCTTCAGCCCTGATGCAGAAGAGCAGGCTGGTCAGGAGCTTAGTACAGAGCAAGCACGTTGGTGTAGCCTGGGCCGGCTGGGAGACTCTCCCTTTGCCCGTCACTGATTTGCACAGAGGAGGCACCTACTGCATATGTTGGATGAACATGTTACGGTGTTTTTATTTTTTTAGGTGCTGTTGAATTAGAAAACTTGCCTTTAAAGAAAGATGCCTTGAAAGAACTGGAATTACCATTTGAAGTCAAAGCTGGTATGTGGAACAAGGGAGAGGGAGGCAGTTTGGAATGTTATGTCGTTTGGGACATGAAAACTGAAAGTCCTGGAGTTCCCGTCGTGGCGCAGTGGTTAACGAATCCGACTAGGAACCATGAGGTTGTGGGTTCGGTCCCTGTCCTTGCTTAGTGGGTTAACGATCCGGCGTTGCCGTGAGCTGTGGTGTAGGTTGCAGACGCGGCTCGGATCCTGCGTTGCTGTGGCTCTGGCGTAGGCCGGTGGCTACAGCTCCGATTCGACCCCTAGCCTGGGAACCTCCATATGCCGCGGGAGCGGCCCAAGAAATAGCAACAACAACAAAAAGACAAAAGACAAAAACAAACAAACAAACAAACAAAAAACTGAAAGTCCTCGGGTTTGGTTTTGTTAGCCTGGAAGAGACAGGGTAGGAAGGGGATAGAGTTCTTTTTGTTTGTTTGTTTTTTCGGCCGTGCGCATAGCATGTAGAAGTTCCCAGGCCAGGGATTGAACCTGTGCCACAGAAATGACAATGCCAGATCCTTAACTGCTGGCCCACCAGGGAACTCCAAGGGTAGAGTTTAGATCAGTCTTCAAGTGCGGTCCTCCAGGCCACCAGTATCAAGATGATCTTCAGGGTGGCCCTCAGACCTCCTGAGTCAGAACCTCCCAGGGAGTGTTGTTGAACCTGCATGTTTGGGGTTTTTTTTTTTTTTTTTTTTTTTTTTGTCTTTTTGCTATTTCTTTGGGCCGCTCCCGTGGCATATGGAGGTTCCCAGGCTAGGGGTCAAATCGGAGCTGTAGCCACTGGCCTATACCAGAGCCACAGCAACAAGGGATCCGAGCCGCGTCTGCAACCTACACCACAGCTCTCAATCGTTAACCCACTGATCGAGGCCAGGGACTGAACCCGCAACCTCATGGTTCCTAGTTGGATTCGTTAACCACTGCGCCACAACGGGAACTCCTTTTTTTTTTTTTTTTTGTCTTTTTGTGGGTTTTTAAAATCTGTATCTTTAATAAGTACTCCAGACGATTCTTATATTTACTAAAGTCTGAGAACTTCTGTTCTAGATAAAGGGGGGGGGTCCCTATTTTGAAATGTAACAGTTGTATTTTGTTGTCAAATAATTGTCCCTCCAATTAATTTATGCTAGAATTGCAGCTGTGCACTAATTATTGTTAAAATTCTTTGTTGTGAAAATTGGTGTATGGTTTCAGTTATGAAATAAATTTTACTGGGAGTCCTCTTGTAGTGCAGCGGGTTAAGGATCTGGCTTTGTCACTGCTATGGCTCTGGTTGCTGCTGTGGCACAGGTTTGATCCCTTGCCTGGGAATTTTGCATGCTGCAGGCACGCCCCCCCATACATGTATACATATTATATATATATATATATAATACATATGTAATATATACAATGTACATGTATGTGTATATATAATATATATATGTATTGTATATATTAAATGTAGAAAGCTTTCATTTTGCTAGATAAGGTGAACACTAAAAAATTTTTTTAAATTATTTGTTGTAAAGTTTCTTTATTTGTTATTGGATTACCCAACTGATCACTTGATCTTAATGATACTCTGTTATCTTAAATATAACCTATTGATCCTGCTCGAATTCTTGATCTTAGACAGTAAGGATCACACTCTGATAACATGTGCTGCTTTCAGAGGCAGACCGTTAGTTGGGATCTCTGAAAGATCCGTTAAGACAGTTCACACACACACACACACACACACACACACACATATATATATATATATATATATTTTTTTTTTTTTTTTTTTTTTGTCTTTTTTAGGGCCTTACGTGCGGCATGTGGAGGTTCCCAGGCTAGGGGTCAAATCAGAGCCGTAGCCGCTGGCCTATACTACAGCCACAGCAACACCAGATTTCGAGCCGTGTCTGCAAGCTACACCAGAACTCATGGCAACGCTGAATCCTTAACCCACTGAGCAAGGCCAGGGATCAAACCTGTATCCTCATGGTTCCTAGTCAGATTCGTTTCTGCTGAGCCACGACTGGGAACTCCCAGTTCACATATTCTTATGCATTATTTCCTAGTGCTGATTTGCCTCTTGTTAATCGAATTTAAAGAAGGCTTGTGTTCTAGGAGGCTTGGCTGGAAGTGGTAGAACTTGAGAAATACATGTCACCGTTCTACCAGGCCATTTAGCGTTCCTGTCAGCCGAGTTGTCATGCAGAATCGGAGTTCTTTCCCCCTAGAGCGCCGCTGCAGCATGGCTTATGTTTCGGATGCTGTGATCAGGACTGGACACATTCTCAGTCTGCTAACTCCCAATAAGTACCTATCGACCAGCTAATTAATCATGAACAAGAAGTGGGTTTTGTGCCCACAGGCTTGTGTAGGTGCCGTGGGAAGTTTATGATGTAGTCCAGTTGGGGCAGAGGTCATTTCCAGAGGGGAGGTGTTGCACCTGATATGGTAGAGTCACACGGACCTTTTTCCAGCTTCTAGTTTATCATGCCTCCTTCTTACAGAGCTCAGCCTACTAACATTTGTGTCACATGTGTGAGCACCTGCTGCTTGCTTTCTTAAATTAAAAAGTAAATGGTAAAAATAGTAATACTCCTTAAAACTGGAAGAATATGGAAAAATAGAATTTAAAATGTGTGCAGGCATTTAACAAGACTTTCCTTTTCCGAGGCTTAATTGGGAAAGTAACCCTTCAGATTCCCTTTTATCGCCCCCACGTGGACCCCTGGGTGATCTCCATCTCCAGCCTTCACTTAATTGGAGCCCCTGAAAAAATACAGGATTTCAATGATGAAAAGGAGAAGCTGTTGGAAAGGGAACGCAAGAAAGCTCTCCTTCAAGCCCTGGAGGAGAAATGGAAGGCAAGGCAGAAATCATTTTGCCCGTGGAGCGGTGGCGGTGAGACTCACCAAATGAGCGAAGCACTAGCTTCCACTAACACCTGCTCTTTCCTTCGTAGAACGAACGCCAGCAGAAAGGGGAATCCTACTGGTATTCAGTGACTGCCTCGGTAGTTACCAGAATTGTGGAGAATATTGAAGTAAGTCCTCAGGGCTTTTGGGAACTATGAACGCAATAGGGATCGCTCAAGCCGAAATGATTTCACGTCTTGGTTTCTTGCTTCCTGTGGGTTTAACTGCTAACAGGGTGTCTGCAGAGCTCGCTGGCTGCTTGGGAGTGCCTTTCCTTGGGCGGTGCCACAGGGAAAACCTGAAAAGCAACTCCAGCTCTGGGCAGACACAGGTTTTTCTTGCTTCGATTAGTGTGAGTAGGAGTTTTCGTTTCACTGACATTTCATTTTCTTTTTGAATATCGAAATCCCACTTGCTGAAGGATTAGCCTCTTACGAAGTCAGGCCACCCGAGTCTTCATCACTGTAATGTTTCAGGGCAAATCACTTAACCTCTGGTCTCAGTTTCTTCATCTGTGAAAGGGGGGAGGTGGGCTCCATGGTTTCCAGTGTGTTGTGAACAGCCTAAGATACTTAATCTTTCCCTGATGTATGTGGGGGCAGCTTGATAGTTACAGTTCTAGGACTGTTGGCCATATTTCTGCTTTAATGACAGTTTTGTTTTGTCCCCAAAAAACCAGATCCAAGTCCACAGAAATTTTCACAAATGTCATGACAGTTAGCCTGTACCTATTACCTCCAGGTTTTCTTGCAATGCCAAGGTGACACAAGCCTTTTTTTTTTTTTTTGGTCTTTCTTTTTAGGGCCACATCCATGGCATATGGAGGTTCCCAGGCTAGGGGTCAAATCAGAGCTGCAGCTGCCGGCCTATACCACAGGCACAGCCATACCGGATCCTTAACCCCATGTTTTTAAGGTATTCCACTTCCCCCAAAATGACAATCTGAGGTTGTTGGCTTCATAAGTTTGATAACGTTGGTAAAAAAAATCAATACATTTGAGGTGGTGACTGCTTTGAATTCTTTTTTTTTTTTTTTTTTTGTCTTTTGTCTTTTTTGTCTTTTGTTGTTGTTGCTATTTCTTGGGCCGCTCCCGCGGCATATGGAGGTTCCCAGGCTAGGGGTTGAATCGGAGCTGTAGCCACCGGCCTATGCCAGAGCCACAGCAACGCAGGATCCGAGCCGCGTCTGCAACCTACACCACAGCTCACGGCCACGCCGGATCGTTAACCCACTGAGCAAGGCCAGGGACCGAACCCGCAACCTCATGGTTCCTAGTCGGATTCGTTAACCACTGCGCCACGACGGGAACTCCCTGCTTTGAATTCTTTTTCAGTTTATTTTAGCTGTCACTGATTTAAAAAAGAAACCCTCATTATTTTAATTTTATTTTTAGTAATAGCTTTATTGAGATTTATTTCACATCCCATAAAGTTCACACTTTTAAAATGTACAGTCTAGTGGTTTGTTTGTTTTTGGGGGGCATATTTACAGAGTTGTGTATTGCTCACCACTGTCTAATTCCAGAACAGTTGCATCATCCCGCAGAAAAAGCTCCAGACCCCATTAGCAGCCACTTCCAATATCCCGATCCCTCTAGCCCCTGCAACCGCTGATTACTTTCTCTATGGATCTGCCGATTCTGGACATCTCATATCAGTGGGGTCATGCACTGTGCGGCTTTCTGTGTCTGGCCTCTTATCATAATGCTTTCGGGGTTCATCCATGTTGTGGCATGTGTCAGTACGTTATTCCTTTGTGTGACTGAGTAATATATGCCATTGTATGGACTGCCAAAGAGGAACAAAGCTGGAGTGAAGTTAAAGTGGTGAAAAGAGATTTTATTCGGTGACTGCCGACAGTAGGGGACAGAGTAGAGCTCCATTCCAATTTGTACAGAGGTCACCAGGCCTTTTAAAGGGAGAATGAGGGGGTGTGTATGTGGGGGGGGGCTCAGGTGAAAGATTACAAGGGCTGGCAACTCAGTGTATAGGTGTGATTAGGCCAGTGGTGTCTGCTAGCCACGCCCCTCCTCCCAGGAGACCAGAGACGGGCCCCTCCAACCTGATGCTTACCTTTCAGGGAAATGACTTTTAGGTCCTCGAGTTGTAGGAGATGTGTGCCCATCCCACAGGGCAGAGGAAGGATGCTCCATAGTGAGCCTTTTTCAGTAAATGCTGAATAAACAGCTCTGAGCTTTTCTAGACAGGAGCTCAGGACTGGGATAGAATGTCCCAGGGACACAGCCTTAGACTGCTAGAAGCCAGGTTAAAATCTGATCGAGTCTCTTAGTGTAGGGATTTGATGGGAGTGCTCATACCTAGAGTTTTTACAATACTTAGGCTATACTACATTTTGTTTATCCATTTATCAGTTGAGAGACATTTGGGCTGTTTTCACTTTTTGGCTGTGAAGAGTATTGTTCTGTAAACATTCATGTATATGGTATCATGCGAATATAT
The DNA here is from genome assembly GCF_054392235.1 of Sus scrofa. Lineage (NCBI taxonomy): Eukaryota > Metazoa > Chordata > Mammalia > Artiodactyla > Suidae > Sus > Sus scrofa. The sequence continues at coordinate 76,817,284 of NC_139388.1, forward strand.
GTTTTCGGTTCTCTTGAGTATAAGCCTGAGAGTGGAATTGTTGAGTCATATGGTAACTATAAGTTTAATTTTTTAATTTTAAAAAATTTATTTATTTGTGTATTTATGTATTTTAGGGCCACACCTGCAGCATGTAGAAGTTCTCAGGCGAGGGCTCGAATCAGAGCTGCAGCTGCCGGCCTACACCGCAGCTACAGCAACGCCACATCCCAGCCGCTTCTGCGACCTACACCACAGCTCTCGGTAACGCTGGATCCTTAACCCACTGAGGAGGCCCGAGTCCTCTGGGATACTAGACGGGTTCATCACGGCTGAGGCATGACAGGAACTCCCTAGTATTTTTTAATTCATTGAAGCAGAGTGCCCTTTGTGTAGCCTGCCTTGGGGGCAAGGGAAGTAGATAAGTGCAAAGGGGATGTGCCCTGCTGGTGGTCCTGTGTCAGGTTTGGGGACACAGGAAGATTAAGATACCATCAGGGAGGGAGGGCCAGTTATCGACTACTGTTTCAGGTGTCATCTGAAATGATTTTATTCAAAGTATCTTAACTCTTTTCTGGAGATGGCAATAATTACAAAGAAATGCAATGCATGTCCAGTTTGTGATTATAACTCTCTTAGGAGCTTAGAGTATCAGATAGGTGTGTGGTGTTTGTATAAAATGCCTGCCCTGGTTTTTAGTGCCTGAAGGGCAGTTTGACCCTCGCCTGTAGTATTCTGCCTGCAACAGGTGTCTAAGTGTGTGGTTTTTCTTTCCCCCTGCAGTTAAAAATTCAAGATGTCCACCTGCGCTTTGAAGACGGCCTTACCAACCCCGCGCATCCTTTCGCGTTCGGCATCTGCATTAAGAACGTGTCCATGCAGAATGCCGTGAATGAGCCCGTGAGTACCAACTAGGACTGCCACCTGGGAGGAAGGCGCTGGGTCTGGGGCACTGGCGCTCTGCCCATTGTCCTTTCGTGTTATGTCGGTGAGGTCACCTTTCCCCTGTGTACTTTGTTGGGTGTGGATGTCTCTTGTCTTTTGCTGAATAGGAAAATAGTTAATTTTTTCTGACTTGCTATTATTTCACTTATCCATTCAGTGTTGGTGCATTTTACACACGAGGAAACGGAGGTGCAGAGAGCATTTCATCTTTGGTTTTCTTCTCACGCTGTGTACCCTCTCGGGGGTGGGGAGGGCACTCATTCTGTTCAAGGTTTCTGCTGCCACCTGGAAATATTTGCCAATGGCATCCATGTCTTGAAGTCCATTCTCCACTCCTCTTCTGACCTTCATATTCAAGGTCTCGAACCACCTATAGGGACGCTTTTGTGGCATTTTAGGCATGTCATAACCCAAATGACCTCATCTGCCCATTTTACTCCCCAAAACTTTTTTCCTTTATTCTCTGACATGTTAGTAAATGTTTATTAAAAAAACAAACACTTGAAAACTAACATCTTTAGAGCCCTTTTGTGTGCCAGGCACCGTTCTCAGTGCCTTCCGTGATTTACCTCGTTGAATTCTCATTGCTTTTCCCCATCACTGTTATCCTTGTCCTGCAGCCAAGGATGCAAAGCAGCGAAGGAGGGAGTGAGTGGCGGAGCCAGATCTCGAATCCAGGTGGACCTGCTCTAGATCAGGGCCAGCAGACTGTGGGTCAGATCCAACCCTGTCTGTTTTTGTAAATAAAGTGAATCACTGCCACGCCCCTGCGTTTACACATTGTGCTCCAGTGGCAGAGTGGAGTAGCTACACCAGAAACCCTTTGGCCCACAAGGCCTGAATGTTTGCCATTCCCAGAAGAGCTTTGCCGTCCCTGTTCTGGAGCGTGTTCTTACCCACAGCACCGGTTTCTGCAAGCCTGTGCTCATGCTTTCACTTCTCATTCCTCAACGTCCTTATTCGTTTATTCACAACCTCCTGCCAGTTTTTCCTGCAGAATGTCTCAGATGTGGCTCTTCCTGTCGTCCTCACAACTGTCTGGGTTCAAGACCCTGTATCTGCCTGGGTTGATAGAGTCCTGTCTTCTGTGACCTCCTTCCTTCCATCCCAGGCTCTTGATTCAATCTCTACCAATGATGCTTCTCAGCCTTTGCCACGTCACGACACAGAGAGAAGGAGGATGGTACTTGGCCAGGACCCTGGGGCCAATGGATGTGGCTGCCAGAGGCTGGAAGTGCTTAGCTCAGAGTAACCAAGTACGGTGGACCCTTGAACAACGTGGGTTTGAACTGTGTGGGTCCACTTACACCCAGATTTCTTTCATCAAGTATATGCTACAGTGACAAACGATCCTCAGATGCAGAACCCGGGTTACAGAGGGCTGACTCTAAAGTCGTATGTGAATTTTCCACTGAGGGGAGGGTGGGTGCCCCTGCCCCCACGTTTTTCAAGGGTCACTGTATTCCTAAAATGTCACGATCCTATCATCTTGCTTGTTATCTTGACACACTCATGACTCCAGGGGGGCAGCTCCACTTTGCATGGTTGCCGGGGTTGTTTCTAAGACACAGGCCTGACCCTGGTGCGTGTCCACATCAAGACCCTCAGCGGCTCCCTGTGCCTTAGAGCGTGACACCCAAACTCCTTAGTGTGACACACTTCTTAGTGTGTTAGTTTCCTGGGTCTAAGATAACAAATGGTTGGTTTAAAACAATAGAAGTTTATTTTCTTTAGTTCTGGAGGCCAGAGTCCAGGATCGAGGTGTTACCAGGGTTGGTTGCTGCTGGCAGCTCTGAGGGAGGCCCTTTCCCATGCCTCCCTCCTTGTTTGTCGTGGCTGCCTTGGCCTTCCCCAGCCTGTGAATACGTCCCCGTAGTCTCTGCCTCCATCTGCGCATGGCCTTCTCCTCTGTGTGTCTCTTTTCTCTTTTATAAGGACACAAATGATTAGACTGGGACCCACTCCAATCTAGTCCAACCTCATTTTACTTTCATTACATCTGCAAAGACCCTATTTCCAAATAAGGTCCCATTCACAGGTTTGGGGGTGCAGGAAACTAATCAACTTAGCACCTCGTGGCATCCCCAAGCTACTTTCTTTTCTCAACCCTTCACAACTCCGCCCTCCAAATATGTGTCCACACGCCAGGCCTGCCCCCGTGCCCGAGGGCAGTGGTCCAGTTACACGATGCGTTCGCCGTCCTCTGGGGCCACAGGCCTTTTGTGTCATTGGCCCCGGTCTTTGAAGTGCGTTCCAGTCCTTCCCTCCCCTCCTTTGTCTGAAATTTACACGGTTTTTGACACTCATCTGTGCAGTGACATTTTCCCTTTGCTTATAGCATTTTCTATATTCTGCTGCTGCGGCTTCCCTCTGCCTAATTGAAATTGTCTACATCTTCGTATTTCCAGTTAGCTAGATTCTGGACTCTGTTTAAGAGCGAAACCACGTTTTCATTCAGTTCTGTACCCTCAGCACCTTGCCAAGTGGCCGATGCTTGATTCTCCGCAAATGGCCCTTTGAGTGGATTGAGTCCATTTAAGAATAAAGAATCTTGTTTTCCTCCCTGTCTTCCCTCAGGTGCAGAAATTAATGCGGAAAAAGCAGTTAGATGTGGCAGAGTTTAGCATCTATTGGGATGTCGACTGCACTTTATTGGGGGATTTGCCTCAGGTGGAGCTGCAGGTATGGTTCTGGCAGGGCTCTGTTACGATCCAACACCAAAGTGAAGGGGGCTAAGATCACTGCCTCTTACGGTTTGTTCCCTGCGTCTCTGTCCCCATTCTCACCCCATCTCCCTCCATAGGCACACGCCCTCGAGTATGTTTGCTTGGGGTACTTGCTCTACGTGTACCTCTGAACAATGTATGGGGTTTTGTGTATGTTTTACATTTATTATAGATTATAGTGTATTATAGTTTATTTGTTTCCCTTATTTCACTTAAAGCTCTATTTTTAAGGTGGTTCACAGTGTTGCTGTTTATACTTCATTGCTTCTGACTACTGCATGGTGTTCCACTACCTGCACTTAACACGTTAGAATTCTCCATGATCTCCGCCGCCATTGTACTGGGCATCCACATAATCCAAGAACAAAGCGCTAGATCTGATTCTTAAAGGAGCACTTTCTTAACTATGTTTTATGTTGAAATTTCACCTCTGGTGGCATTTCTTTAAGAAGTACTTAGAAAGGAGTTCTCACTGTGGCGCAGTGGGTTAAGGATCCAGCTACAGCAGCTTGGGTCCTGCTGTGGTGTGGGTTCAATCCTTGGCCTGGCACAGTGGGTTAAGGATCTGAGGCTGGCCCAGCTGTAGCATAGGTCAGTTGCAGCTCTGGCTCGGATTTGATCCCTGGCCTGGGTGTGGCCAAAAAGGATTTAAAAAAAAAAAAAAGGAAATATTTAGAAAGTCATTATAAATCATTGAATATGAAGTGTTACTATTTGTGGAGGATATTAAAACAAGATCTCAGCTTAATCTTTTTGTGAAGCAATTGTAGATGGTTTAAGTGAAATGGAGAAAACGGACTCATTTCCTCCCCTCAATCACGATTATCTTTGGCTTGCATGCTATTGTGCAGAATGGTTTTTGTTTTGCTAACTTGACTAAATAAATGCTGTGCATCCATACAGTAAAACAATGTGTAACTACCAAAAAATAAAGGCAAAGTTCTTTATGATGAGCATGCCATAGTCTCAAAGACATATAGCATTCAGTTTCTCAAACCAAGGCAAAACAGCCTGTATACCGTGTGTGTAAGAATGGATATAGAACCAGAAAATCATGGATTTGCCGGAATATGCAGAACGCCTCTGGTGGAATGCATCAGAAACTGGAATCACTGGTCACCTCTGACTTGGTGGCTGGAGGAGGGAGATTTCCCTTTTTTTTGTCCTTTGAAGTTTTAAACCACGTGAGTGTATTACCTAGTAAGAAATAAAATAAAAGAGCTTGAGAGTCCCAGTTTTATCCTGGTTTTAGATTCTGATGTGCGCGCTGTAGATTAGGTAACGTCCCCACGTGTGACTTGATGCTGCAAACACGTACTCTAACGACGGGCCTTCTCGTGATGCTCAGGAGGCCATGGACAGGAGCTTGGACCGGCGCGATCATCACTACATCCTGGCTCCTGTGTGCGCGTCCGCGCTCCTGAAGAGAAACTGCTCCAAAGAGCCGCTGAGGTCTCGGCACGCTCCCCGTATCGAATGCGATATTCACCTGGAGACCATTCCCTTGAAACTCTCCCAGGTACCCTCCTTCTCCCCGAGACCCTCCTGTGGCGGGTGCAGAGCTCACTGTCCTCAGCTGGATCGGAGGCAGGGGTGGGGGGTGGGGTCCCCTCGGGTTAGTTGGGACCTGCTGTGTTCCGTGCTGAGCCCAGAGTACCGGAGCCGGTAAATGTGAATGCTTCACCGACGGTGGTTCAGGGAAAAATGCCCCTCGAGTTTGCTCTTCCAGTTTGCACTGGATTTCAACCCAGTGGGTTAGCTGATACGAATTGTTCCTGTGACCTATACGTTTTAACTGAGCAAAAGAAACAAACTGCTTCTAACCTGTATCTCTTAACCTCCAATAAAAAGCTGCAATACCGGCAAATCATGGAATTCCTCAAGGAGCTGGAACGAAAGGAGAGGCAGGCGAAGTTCCGGAAATGGAAACCCAGAGTGGCGGTGTCTGAGAAGTAAGGCTTGTCAACCAAGCGTTGTGTCTGAAACGCATTTTATAGCAGGTTCTTTATTTGTACGTAGATGGGAATGTGCCTCGCTATCTTTTCAATGTGGTTGGAGATAAAAGGACAGTCGAGGAGCTCCCATCGTGGCTTAGCAGTAAGGAACCCGACTAGTATCCATGAGGAAGCAGGTTCGATCCCTGGTCTCGCTCAGTGGGATCTGGCATTGCCGTGAGCTGTGGTGTCGGTCACCCATGCGGCTTGGATCCTGCGTGGCTGTGGCTGTGGGGTAGGCTGGCAGCTGTAGCTCTGATTGAACCTCTAGCCTGGGAACCTCCATATGCTGTGGGTGCTGCCCCCACCAAAGGAAAGTATAGTCGATTTTTCAGTCTTTAAAATACCGTTTCTGTTGCTTATCATCGTTGATGTTCTTACTGTATGTTTATCTGGTGTCTCGGGTTGTAGTCGTAGGTCGGGGTGGTGGGATGGAGAAGGACCTCTTGGTCTCACTTAGCGAGGACACTGGCATTGCTCTGGTGGGATCTAGTTGTTAGTCAATACTTTGCAGCACTCTTGAACCGACTGGTATCTGTCTTTCCTCCAAAGCTGCTTGGTTCCCATTTATAGAGCACACTTCATAACACCTATGGCAAAAATACATCTTTTCATGGAGGTGTGATAAACTTGCCTCGTCAACGCATTAAAACTTTTTAAAGACCCTGTGTGTTTCCAGTCCTTCCTGAAGTATTTCATTGAAACCTGACATAGTTGACTCGTTGCTGATTATCTTGTGGTGGTATTTAGCATGTAGCCACGACTTGATTTTCTGGCAGTGGCGACTTGAGACCAGTTGAGTAATGTATTATTACTGGAGTATAAATTGGGGATCGGTCATGGCGATGTGCTTTGCCAGTAGATTCACTGTCCACACACGCTGAGGTGAGCCTGATGTTACTTGAGTTCGAGGCGTAAACTGCTGGCAGGCAAGAGAAGAAGGTGTCTCGGAGTGGGAGTGGTGTGTTGTGGGCCGCCCCGGGTCGACAGCATTTTTGCCCCTTTCTTGGTTGGTAATCGGACGGTTCTGAAATGTTTCAGCTGCCGAGAGTGGTGGTACTTTGCTTTGAACGCCAACCTGCACGAGATCCGGGAACAGAGGACGCGCTGCACGTGGGACTTCCTGTTGCACCGGGCCCGCGATGCCGTGTCTTACACTGACAAATACTTCACCAAGTTGAAAGGAGGCTTGCTGTCGGCAGACGACACGGTGAGGGGCTGCTGTCTTGTCTCCCGTCAGAGGATAAGAATCTCTCTCAAAGGCAGAAGAAAATGGACTCCGTGAAGAAGTCAGGTCTTTGTTAGGGATCTTGTTTTTACAGGGCAGAGTCGGCCTTCCTTGGCGAGAACTTCTTGGAAGGCTAGCTTTGTCTCGACAGGAAGCATCCCCCACCTTCTGTTGCTTGAGGAGAGGCTCCTGCCAGGCCTCTGGGCACGCTCCCCACCCCCCAGCTCTGCGTGCAGGGCCCAGAGAGGCTTCTCCTCTTGTCACTCATGTCTCTTCAAAGCCTGATCCTAACTCTTTTGCTCCAAAGTCTGTACCTGATCTCTGTGGACTTTCCTAATTCCAGTAGACTTGATTGGATTTGGGGTTTTGGAGGCAGAGCCCCAGCAGAGGGTGTGAAGCGGGAGGGAGGCGAGCCCCTGTGTCACTTAACTGCAGGACCAGACACTCTTGGAACCGGCAGTCCCCAAGTCCCAGCCTGGAGCCCCCTCCTGTCTCTCTCTGGTCTCTCTGCCTCGGTCTCTTCAGGAGGGCAGTGGAGAGTGCTTTCCTCCTTGATTTGTTTCAGTTTTGTGAGCGTCAGTTTTCTCCCATAGCCGTTTAGACTGTTTCCTGTATTTTGCCGTGGGTGCTGTCTCTTCATTAACTCTTTCTCTAGGAAATCCTTCTCAGCTTCCCTCTGGCACCTGTCTTAGCTTGGGTTGCAATACCCATTCCACCGACTGGGGGCCTTCACCGGCAGACATCTGTTTCTCACAGTTCTGGAGGCTGCCAGGTCCGTGATCAAAGCACTGGGGGAAGATGGCCTTCTTGGCTTGTGGGCAGCCGCCTCTCCCTGTGCTCACCTGGCCTTTCCTGGGTGGAGGCATCTTTCTGCCTCCCCTTCTTCTAAGGGAACTCATCCCATCTGATGCTCCCACCTCACCACCTCATCTAAGCCTCTTCACCTCTCAGGGCGCCTTCAAGTCCCATCACCAGGGAAGGTTAGGGCTCCAGCGTATGAGTCTGGGGGGGAACACATGCAGCCTGAGAGAGCACCCTGCTCTGGTCCCCAGCAGCAGTGCTGAATCCCTGGGTGTTCTCACCGCTCCTCACCCAGTCACTTGGCTAATGCTTTTGTCCCCAGGGTCAGGCATGGTCACTGGCACAGAGACCTTATGAAAAGGGCGGAATAAACCAGACCTTTTGTTTTGGCTGATTTTCTTAAAGGCCCAGGCAAAGACATGGAGGGAGAGGAAACTCGAAATCACAGCTAATTTATAACACGTAAACACATATGATCCCCTCTTTCCCAGTGGTAGGGTGGAAGGAACCGCTGGGGCAGCTGACTCTCCTTTGCTTTGCATCTGCATCTAGCTGGCCACCATTGCTCTCTGCTAACTAGCATAAAGCAGATTAAAATGGCCACCTCCTTGCTCATGAAACAGAAGGGAGCTGGAGGCCCCCACACTTACTGTGTCAACTTGGTCCTCAGTTTCCTCATCCGAAGGGGGAAGAGTCATAGAATAACTAGCCGTCTTGCTGACTCAGGTGAGGTACGGAGCACGTGAAGTCGCTCAGTAACCTGTCATTTCTGTGCAGAGTTGGGATATTCCAGCAGCACTCGTACGTGTCACCCATTTGCAACTCAGGGCTCCCTCTCTCGTCACCAGGAGTCTCAGAGACCACGTAGAACCTGCTGGGGTTACATGGAAAAGCTCTTTCAACCAGAACCGTAGCAGTGATGGAACTTTGTATCTGCATTGTGTTTTGGCCTTTGAAATGTTGGGGACCACACAGGTTCCTTCGCGGTACTGGGGTGCTTGGGGAAGCTGTCCGCCTCCTCTGGAGCCGTAATACCTATAGTGCTTGTTTGTTTTTATTTTCACCCAAACAGGAGGAAATGTGTCGGATTGAAGAGGAGCAGAGCTTCGAGGAATTGAAGATTTTGCGTGAGCTGGTTCATGAACGATTCCACAAACAGGAAGAACTGGCCGAGGTACGAGACGCTTTGTGAGGAGAGGTGCCCGGGCTCAGCGTGCTCTGAGTGCCTCTTTGGGGGACAGAGAGCGAGCAGAGACACTCCCCTCCCTGTTTCTGCCTCTGGCCCCTCATGTGTGCTCCTTTTTGATTGATACAGAGCCTGCGGGAGCCTCAGTTTGAGTCCCCTGGGGACTCTCCCGGAGACCCGGAGAGCGGTGGAGGCGGTGGGATGCTGCAGTACCTTCAGTCCTGGTTTCCTGGCTGGGGCGGCTGGTACGGGCAGCACAGCCCTGAAGGGAGGCCAGGCGAGGGGCTGACAGCAGAGCGGCAGGCGCCGTGGACGCCCGAGGAGATCCTGGGTAAGGCGGGAGCCGGCCGTCCCTTGCCCTTCTCCGCTGCGGTGAAGGGGACACTCGGTTCACAGTTCACTGCTATTTGTGAAACATTTCAGATAAATAAGTAGACATTTGTGAAGCAGTTTGTCTCTTGTTCTAGAGGCAGGGGAATTTTCAAGAGAGACTTCGTTTGCATCTCTGTTACTGAATTTGAATGTTGGTGTGGTTGCTGGTGGGTCTGAGTGGCAGCAGTCCTGAGAGAATGAAGTCTGAGCAAAAGTCTTAAACTTGGAGCCCTGAATACAGTCCAGAGCCACCTTTAGACCCAGGCTGTCCAGTATGGTAACTGTAGTCACAAATAGCTATTTCACTGTATTAAAACAAAAGGAAAAATTTACTAGCTCAGTTGGCCAGCCACCGCCTTGGCCAAAGGGCTCAAGGCGCTGTGGTTAGTGGCCGCTCGTCGGGATGGTGCCACGTGGAACATCGCATCACACTGGCAGGGCTGCCTCACGCTGAACTCGATCGGGAGTTCAGCGTTGTCCTTTGATAGTAAGTTGGTAAGAGCCCTTATAAAGCAGTTCGGTTGTTTTACGTTGATGAGTAGATGTAAATAAACTCCATGACCTTGGAGTTCTTCTCTAAAAAATAGGAAAAATACGTAGTGTCACCAGGACCATAATTGGAGGCTTTTAAACTTTCCCATGTTTTTTTTTTCTTTTCTTTCTTTCTTTTTTTGCTTTTTAAGACCAAACCCGTGGCATATGGGGGTTCCCAGGCTGGGGGTCTAATTGGAGCCACAGCTGCTGGCCACAGCCACAGCCACAGCAACGCCAGATCCCAGCCACCTCTGTGACCTACACCACAGCTCATGGCAACACCAGATCCTTGACTCCTTGAGTGAGGCCAGGGATCGAACCTGCAACCTCATGGTTCCCAGTCGGGTTCGTTTCCACTGTGCCACAACGGGAACGCCCTCCCATGTTTTTTCTTCAAGTCTTTTCTTCCTCACATTCAGGCTCTGAGGAGTTTTTTGACCCCACTGCAGACGCCTCTTGTATGAACACGTACACAAAGCGAGACCATGTCTTTGCCAAACTGAACTTGCAGTTGCAGCGAGGGACTGTGACTCTGTTGCACCAGGAGCAGGGAGCTCCTCAGACGAATCAAAGTGCTTTCATGCAGCTCGAGTTTTCAGGTACTGCCCCAAAGAGCTACCTGTGCTCTTTATCACCTGGGTACCAGTGTCCGCCTGAGTCTCACTGTCTGCGGTAATTATGTTCTAGAAAGTTGCTGTGAATGCTGAATTGTTGAATACGCAATCATGGCCCCACTTGGTTAGGTGCCTGTAAGCCTCTGGTCATCACGTTCCTCAGCGCTTCAGTCTATGAGCTTCTTAAATGTGTGTTTGCTTAAAGGCCCCTTACTTATATGTCGTATTGATTCGTTAATTGAATTCACGGCCAGCGGCACTGTAACTCCTGCCTCGGTGAAGCTTATTCACCACGTGTATTTCCTCTGGAAGGCACTTTAGCACAGTGCTTGGCGGCTCTTTAAAAGTGCAAAAAACTTGGCACTAAACGGACTCCTGTGAGCTGAAATGCGAAGGCAGAGCGTTGCCTTATTCAGCTCCAGCTGGGAACATGGACCTCAGGGGACTCAAACATTCCGCTGCTCGGCACCTGTCTGCAAGGCACTGCCTGTGTTCTTTTGGGGTGACACATGACGTTTAGTGAGTAGGCGAATTAGCAAATATGGAATCTGTACATTTTGAAGATTGTATTTGAATTTGAATTAAAGGTATACAAGTAAATACTCAGATGTTGGTTTTCTCTTCTCACAAAGAGTTTTATTGCAGTTCTTAAAATAGGCCCCTTATCTGAGGTTCGTCAGTAAAGGCAAATGACCCCCTAAAAAAGCCAGGAGTTTTTTTGTTTTGTTTTGTTTTGTTGTTTTGTCTTTTTGCTATTTCTTGGGCCACTCCCGCAGCATATGGAGGTTCCCAGGCTAGGGGTCGAATCGGAGCTGTAGCCACCGGCCTACGCCAGAGCCACAGCCATGCCAGATCCGAGCCACGTCTGCAACCTACACCACAGCTCACGGCAATGCCAGATCGTCAACCCACTGAGCAAGGGCAGGGACCGAACCCGTAACCTCATGGTTCCTAGTTGGATTCGTTAACCACTGCGCCACAACGGGAACTCCTGTTTTTGTTTTTTGAGAGGCCAAGTGATAGGCAAGAACTAGATTTATTAAGATAGGACGCTTGCGAGAGATGTAAGCGGGCAGGCAAGGAAGCTCTGCCAAGCCAGTTTGTTTTAGACTTCAGCATCTTGCGAGCTGGGAAATCACAGCCTTAGTGTGAGTTAGCAGACTGAGCTTACCTGTAAAATGCTCTGTTTAAAATTCATTCTGTTGGGAAACTTTGAATATTTCTTATATATTTCCATAGATAGATGTATAGGTATGTAGATAGGGTTATTCTAATTTCAAGGAGAACTAGGTCATGATATCTGATAGTCTCCTGTAAAATATTAATGTTCGATACTTTTAAAATACTCAAGGCTCTGACGGCGTATAATCAGCTCTTAACACTTATTTTCTGTAGGTGTAAAACTCCTCGCCGAGTCTCTTCCTCGAAGGAATTCCTCCTTGCTTCTAGTCCGCTTGGGCGGCCTGTTTCTTCGCGACCTGGCCACGGCAGGAACCATATTTCCTCTCCTGGTCTTCCCCAATCCGGTATGTACCGCACTGGGGGCTGATCCATCCAGGGTGTCGGTGAATTGTGGTCTGTTTTAGGCAAGTAGCATGTAACAGTAATTTGATTTGTTCTAACAGTTGATCATTTTGAGGCAGGCTGATTCAGATCAAAGTGGAGTTAGAAACGTCTTTTTTGAATGTGTCAGAGAGCGGGGGGCGGGGGGGCGGATTTATGGCAGTGCCTCCTTCCCTTCCTGTGTTAGACCCTCCTTGGAATAGCTGCTCTGATTTGGAAGATAATGCCGTAAGCGCCACCATTTTCTGCATTTCAAGGTCAATATTTGAATTTCCACTGTATCTGGCAGTGATTTTCATGTACCCTGACCCTTAGTCACTGATAGGATGTGTCATCTTTCCAGAGTTACAAAAGAACCGCCTCGTGTTTTCTAGATATGTGTAATATTTTATGCATAATATTCTTTTTCGATTAGAAGATCTTTGATCTAAAAGTTGGCAGAGACAGTATCAGAACAGTTGAATCTTTAGCCCCTTGTTCTTCTCATAGTTTTTTGGTGCGGGGGATTGTGGAGAGGGTGGGAGGGCAGAGAGAATGTTAGAAAAGCCACACACCTTTGGTGCCCGCTGAGCAGTCATTCGTTCTGTGTGTGGTGTGCAGGCTAGCGCACTGCCCATGCGAGCCTGGGAGAAAGGCATGGGCCGGTGGGCTCAGCCTGAGGGTCTGCGGTCACCTGGTGTCAGACACGTTCTGATTCGATTGTGCTAAGACGAGTGATGCGTAAGGTGAAAATGTGAGAGTGTGTGTGCCCGGCGAATCGGCCCCTCTTGCCCTAACCTTTATGCATTTTGTGTGGGTTCATCAGCAAAAAGAAGTTGGCAGAGTCTCACAGTCTTTTGGTCTCCAGACAACTTCTGCAGATAGAAGTGATCATTGCCCTGGTGAGTTGTCATATGTTCTTAAACTCTTCCTTAAAAACACAATGAGGGGAGTTCCCGTCGTGGCTCAGCAGAAACGGAAACGAATCTGACTAGTATCCATGAGGACGCAGGTTTGATCCCTGCTCTCGCTCAGTGGGTTAAGGATCCGTGAGCTGTGGTGTAGGTCACAGATGCGGCTCAGATCTGGCGTTGCCGTGCCTGTGGTGTAGGCCGGCAGCTGTAGCTCTGATTGGACCCCTAGCCTGGGAACCTCCATGTGCCAAGGGTGTGGCCCTAAAAAGCAAAAAAACAAAAAAAAAACAAACAAAAAACAAAAAACAAAAAAAACACAGTGACCATAGCTCAGTAGTCTTGGTCCACAAAGAGGGTGCATGTCCTGCTTTGTGCCCTGTGATTTGCTGTGTAGCCCCGTGTCTGATGTGGAAACTGCCTCATGCTCTCCCCCCACCCTCGCCCCATGTGTGACTGGAGCAACTCGCAGGGCCTCTGGGTCCTGGGTTCCATAATGGGAGCAAGTCCAACAACCCGGCCTGGGTGAGTCCTGTTGAAAATTAGAGCCAATCTTCATTAGGTTCACTGTTTATAAAATTGTCATAAGTGAGAACTAATTGGAAAATAATTTAAAAAAATGTCTTCCCCTCCCCGCAGAAGTTCCTTGCAGGTTATCGAAAATAAGGTAATTGTTTTGCTATGTTCCATTTTCTTTCTCTGGTTCTTTCCTTTAGCTGCAGACCCAGACGACCCAGTTTTTGAGATGCTGTACGAGAGGAACCCAGTGCACAGCCAATTCGAGAGGCGGCTGCATGTCAGCACGAGGCCCTTGAACATTGTATATAATCCCCAGGCTATTAGAAAAGTAGCCGACTTTTTCTACAAGGGAAAGGTTCATACCTCAGGTTAACTTTTTTGTTTGTTTGATCTTATGTGACTTTCTAAAGATCGCTTTCTTGTATTTCTGGTGGACAGGGATTCTTATACACTCAGATGACCTGGCAGTGGTAGAAAAGGGCTCAGAGGAAGTGGGTAGGCTTGTCCTCTGTCACTCGATTGTCCTTGGAAAGTTACTCTTTCAAGAGGAATCGGTGTCTGTCATAGTTTCTCTTCCTTTGCCTTCATTTAGCCCACGTTTAAAAATATTTCTCATTCCATTAGGACGGTGGTTTCCTTGGCTACCCGGGGTTTTGGGGCAAGTGAGTTTAGGAAGGATGCTCAAGAATTTCCTTCTGGACGACGGCATCAGTGATCTGTTTTACTCGCTTGTGTCCTGCAGAGTCCATCATCACACGCTCCCGTATCATCCTTCATTTAGTTACACCTGCCTTTGTTCCCCCCAAAGATTTGAGATGTTCAGAAAAAGCCCTTCTATGGACAGGGAAATGGATAAGACAACAGCACTTTCCCAGATGTATCCCATCTCTCCCTCTTGATAATGAGTTGTCTGAGTTTTGGGTCCATTGTTTGAGTCTTTTCATGGAAACAATAGCCATAAATATCTTGGCCTCATTGCCGTGTCACTGATGGACGATAGAAGGCATATCCTTCTCAAGTCTAATTTCTCTTCCAGTGTAATGTCATGCTTTTAAGGACGTTGAAATAGAATAGTTTGGAATCTTTCAGAAAATGGTTTGAGAAATCCTAGTAAGTTAGGGACCCTCCCCTCGCACACTGCCTCTCTCCCTGTGGCTGTCTCTCAGCCACCTCTGCCTCTTTCCTGTTACCTTATGTAGCACAGGGTAAGTACAGTACGGAACTCTCGTGCTGCAGACTATTTTGTGGCTTTGGTGGAAATTCCCAGTTGGCATAGGTGTAGCAATGCTCTCTTTCACCTGGCCACTTGAAAATTCTGACTCTCTGGCATGTTTCTTATCTTGTAGGTTTTGGTTATCAGTCTGAACTTGAGTTGAGAGTGGCTGAAGCTGCCCGAAGACAGTATAACAGACTGAAGATGCAGACTAAGGCTGAAATCCGACAAACTCTTGATCGTTTGCTTGTGGGTGATTTCATAGTAAGTGGGCGTAATACATACTCTTTTTAGGGGGTGGAAGAAGCGAAAGCCCTTCTTTCTGTCAAGTTCTTTACGTGCTGTAGATAGACATGCTTGTATCCGTTTACAATAAGTAAACTGAACCTATGAAATACTTACCAGCTGCCAAAAAAAAAAAAAAAAAAAAAATCCAGTGTTTTTATCGTTGGAGTTTAATAAATACTAACAGATGATCGGACTACATCACATTCTTCCTTGTTCCCCTCTTGGAAGACTCTCAAGGCCCGTCTTTGTTCCATTTTCTAGACCTGACATTTTATAAGTATTTAAGATCATCTCCTTTCACGTACTGTTATCAGAAGAAAAACAATTGGAATGACACCCCAGCTTTGATTTCTGGGGATGATGATCACTTTGTGATGCTAAGTGACCAGCTGACATGGGGTTAAGGAGATATAGGAGAGCCAAGAAACATCTCAACAGTCCAGCACACCTGGGTCTCTGACCCGCTGGCCTGGAGGTGCACTTCCAAGATACAGCAGTAGGTGGAGCAGTTGAGTGCAGTTTCTTTTGGACAGCGGGGAGCTGTCTCCCTTAATTGGCAGAAATGTTGAGAGGAAAAGGTATATGGTATGGGATGGAGAATGAGTCTTGATTTTTGTTTTTGTGTGTTTGTTTCAACACAAATTATAACATTTAGGATCTTTTGATTATCTTAGACCAAGAGGTTTTTTTTGTTTGTTTGTTTGTTTGTTTTGGCTGTGCTCGAGGCATGCGGAAGTTTCCCATGCCAGGGATTGAACCTGTGCAGTGACAATGCCAGACCCCTTAACCTGCTGAGTCATCGGGGAACTCCTCTTTTTGATAACTTTTTTTTTTTTTTTCCTTTTTTAGGGCAGCACCTGCATATGGAGTTTCCCAGGCAAGGGGTCAAATCGGAGCTGTAGCAACCAGCCTACGCCACAGCCACAGCAATGCCAGATCCTTAACCCATGGAGCAAGGCCAGGGATCGAACCTGAAACCTCATGGTTCCTACTCGGATTCGTTTCCACTGCGCCATGACAGGAACTCCCTGATAACATTTATATAAATTTGCTTTTACCAAATATAATTGAGACAAAGTTTATTTGCAGGGAAAAGCTGTTCACAAATTCATGAATTGGTGTATTTTTTTTATCTCAAATGTCACAGCTTACATTTTTCACTAAGATATTTTGGCATGAAAGTTCAGAGTTAGCAATGTCCATGAATAGATAAAAATATTCGGATTTCTACATTTTTTGAATTCCACGGTTTCTACAATAAAGTGTTAAGTCCTATAAATTTAGAAATGTTTAAATCATTTAAACTTATTTAAATGTTTAAATGGTTTCTTAAACCACTGATCATCAAAATCAAAGCGCAGACAATTCCCTGAACCACTAATTTGCACATTTTTTTCCCTCCTGCTGCAGACATTTGCCTGTGCTGATATCTCAAATCCTCAAGCATTCGGATCCACTTTGGTTCTAAACATTCTGCTGTAATTCCATAGACCATTAGGTCATCCTGTGACCCTAGCTAGTGTGGCTTTTAGGGAGCCTTGAACCCCCCTTGATGAAGTTGCCCACCGTCAGCAGTTGCAGGTAAAAGTTATTTGTCATTCTTTTTGCAGGAGGAGAGTAAACGGTGGACTGTGCGACTAGATATTTCTGCCCCACAAGTGATTTTTCCTGATGACTTCAAATTCAAGAATCCCGTGCTGGTTGTCGTGGATCTAGGAAGAATGCTGTTGACCAATACCCAAGGTAAAGTGTGAACGGGAAGAAGTGAAAGCCGTACCTCGGTTGGACTGACCCTCTGTGCTGAACCCAGCAAAGCTTAAAAAGGATTTACTTAACACTTTTTAACTCTGAAGTTCACTGGTTGCTTTTTAATAATCGCTTCATTGGCGTACATTTGAAAATGTACAATTTAGTTGTTTTTAGTATATTCATAAGATTGCACAACTCTGTTATCTAATTCTAGAACATTTTCATCATTCCACGAAGAAAGTCTAACCCATAAGCAGTTAATCTCTATTACCACCTCTCCCAGCCCTTGCCAACCACTAATCTTGCCTTCTCTGTGGATTTGCATATTCCCAACAGTTCGTATGAATGGAATCGTGTAATATGTGGCCTCTTATGTCTGACTTCTTTTACTCAGCATAGTGTTTTCAAGGTTTATCCATGTCGTAGCAGGTGTCAATACTTCATTCCTATTTTCGGCAGAATAACATTCCCTGTATGAGTATGTTGCATTTTATTTATCCATTCATCAGTTGGTGGACATTTGAATTGTTTCCGGTTTTTGGCTCTTGTGAGTAGTGCTGGGATGAACACTCATGTACAGGCTTTTGTGTAGACGTATTTTCCATCTCCTGGATTTGTTTCAGTGTGAACTCACTGGGTCATATGATGACCTTATGTTTAACATTTTGAAGAACTGCCAGATTGTTTTCCAAGGAGGCTGCACCATTTGCCTATCTCACCAGCGTTGTATGAAGCTTCCAATTTCTCTACACCCTGGCAACACTTGTTATTCTATGTCTTTTGGATTCTAGCCATTTTTATGACTGTGAAGTCGTACCTCACCGTGGTTTTTATTTGTAGTTCTTATGTAATGTTTTGTATTTTAAGAAACATTATTTCTCAGTACATAATTTCAGGAATAGAGATTTAATCTATTTAGGAATATTGGGGACATATATAAAAAGGCTCCTGGAGTGTAATTCCGTTACTATTATTAGATTCAAAAAGTGTTCATTGTTTACTTTGAGATGGAAGGGAGGAAGGAGGATTCATGGGGTAAGAGAGGTCGAGGAAGCTTATCAAACAATCTCAACCTTATGTTACTTCACAGAAAGACCCAGAAGAGGAGGAGAGGGTAGGATTTGAGCTGGAGTGGAATAGTTTGGCCTAAGTGGAGTGTGAGAAGGGAATTGCATCTGGAGAAAAGGATTACACAGCCACAGAAAGTACCTACTTGAATTTATAAAAAACAAACAGGGAACAGGGACATAGGTGTCCAAACCCAGTGATGTGATTTTGTGGTTGTCTTGGCGCTGCTCCACAGGAGAGGGGTTAAGATGTGGACTCTGTGGCTGCAACGTGACGTCTTGAGCAGTTACTGCTTGCCAAGCACTGCTCTAGGCACGAGGGGTGTTGCGTCGAGGATGGCAGAGCAGACCTCTGTTCTTTTGGAACATTCTAGTGGGGGGAACAGAATGAACATAGACGAATCCAGGAAAAGGCAAACAAACATGGAGAGTGATGTGGGGGTGCTGGTGATGGTGGCTCAGGGCAGCACAGCTCAGGTGGCGGGAGGCAGCTTCCGGCAGCAGGTTGCTGGTTCCGCACCCTGTTGTGTGTTCCGTGTCAGCAGGGCTCCATCTCGTCTCATGTTTCTAAACTTTGAGTCTTTATGTTTTGACGTCCAGATCAGCAGGTGGGGTCACACTGAATAAATGGTAAATACAGAACATCATGCTTAAGAGTTTTTATCTATTTTTTTGTAAATTGGGGCTGGTCGATTCTGTACATCCCCTTTTTAAAAAAAAATGTAGTTGGTTTACAATGTTGTGCCAATTTCTGCCGTATAGCCAAGTGACCCAGTCATGCGTATACATACATTTTTTTCTCATAAGATCCTCCATCATGTCCTGTCCCAAGAGATTGGATACAGTTCCCTGTGCTGTACAGTAGGGCTCATTGCTTATCCATTCTGAGTGGAATCGTCTGCATGTACCTTTCTGAATCGTGACATTAAGGGAAGAGGGAGGAAAGAGCAGACATGTACTTTGAGTCTCCTCTTCTTCCCTCTGCAGATGACATCAAGGGGAAGAGCGGGGATGGCTCAGCATCCGAAGAGAATCAGTTTAGTGACGATGAATATAAGACCCCTCTGGCCACACCTCCGAACACCCCACCCCCCGAGACAAGTGGCAGTAGTGGGGAGAAAACACCTCCGTTTTCTGGTGTTGAATTCAGTGAAGAGCAGCTTCAGGCACAGCTAATGAGCACGAAGATGTACGAGAGGTACTCGCTGTCCTTCCTGGACCTCCAGATCATGGTGGGACGAGTGAAGGACAACTGGAAGCACGTCCAGGATATTGACGTGGGACCGACCCACGTGGTGGAGAAATTCAACGTTCACCTCCAGTTAGAGCGGCGGTTGATTTACACTTCAGATCCCAAGTACCCCGGAGCCGTGCTCTCAGGCAACCTTCCAGACCTAAAGATCCACATCAATGAAGATAAAATAGCAGCTCTGAAGAACTGCTTTGCTCTCCTGACCACCCCAGAAATGAAGACTTTGGACACTCAGTTTAAAGAGAAGATTTTCCCCCAAGGCGGGCAGCGGGGGAGTTTGCAGGACTCCGTGATGAATTTAACCCAGAGCATCGTGACCCTGGAGCAGCACACCCGGGAGGTTCTGGTGGAGTCCCAGCTCCTGCTGGCTGAGTTTCAAGTGAACTGCATGCAGCTCGGCGTTGAGAGCAACGGCCGGTACATTTCTGTGCTGAAGGTGTTCGGTACCAACGCTCACTTCGTGAAGAGGCCTTACGATGCCGAGGTCTCCCTCACCGTCCACGGTTTGCTCCTAGTGGACACCATGCAGACATACGGTGCTGATTTTGATCTTTTGATGGCTTCACACAAGAACCTGAGCTTTGATATCCCAACGGGGAGCCTCCGGGATAGCAGGGCCCAGTCTCCTGTCTCTGGATCCAACGCGGCCCACTTCACCAATGCTGCCACACTAAACGACCAGTCAGCCACGGGTATCTCTCTGGACAGAATTCTCACCAAAGAACAAGAGTCCCTCATTAAGCTGGAATATCAGTTTGTGAGTTCAGAGTGCCCATCGATGAATTTGGACAGCACTCTTCAGGTGATTTCACTACAGGTGAACAATTTGGATATTATCCTAAATCCAGAGACAATTGTGGAGCTGATTGGTTTTCTTCAAAAGTCCTTTCCCAAGGAAAAAGATGATTTGAGTCCTCAGCCTTTAATGACTGATTTTGAAAGAAGCTTTAGGGAACAAGGAGCCTACCAGTCTACCTACGAACAAAACACTGAGGTCGCGGTGGAAATCCACAGACTTAACTTACTGCTCCTGCGGACCGTGGGGATGGCACACGGGGAGAAGTACGGCAGGAAGATTGCAACGGCGAGTATAGGGGGCACCAAGGTCAATGTTTCCATGGGCAGCACGTTCGACGTGAACGGTTCTCTTGGCTGTTTGCAGCTCATGGATTTGACCCAAGACAATGTCAAGAACCAGTATGTTGTCAGCATTGGGAATTCCATAGGCTATGAAAACATCATCAGTGACATCGGCTACTTTGAGTCTGTATTTGTCAGGATGGAAGAGGCAGCCCTCACCGAAGCGCTGAGTTTCACCCTTGTTGAGAAATCGAAGCAGGAATGTTTTCTCAGCCTCAAGATGGCTTCCCTGCATTACAACCACTCTGCCAAATTTTTGAAGGAGTTGACATTGTCCATGGACGAACTGGAGGAAAATTTCCGAAGTATGCTGAAAAGCGCCGCCACCAAGGTGACCACGGTCCTGGCCACCAAGACGGCCGAGTACAGTGAGATGGTGTCACTCTTCGAAACTCCACGGAAGGCCCGGGAACCTTTTGTCTTAGAAGAAAATGACATATATGGGTTTGGCCTCGAGGCCTCTCATTCCGACACTGTAAAGCTGATCTTGAACATAAACATCGAGTCCCCAGTCGTGTCTGTCCCTCGGAAGCCTGGGAGCCCCGAGTTGTTGGTAGGACACCTGGGACAGATCTTCATCCAGAATTTTGTGGCGGGAGATGACGAATCCAGAAGCGATCGTCTGCAAGTGGAAATCAAAGACATTAAGTTATATTCTTTGAACTGCACCCAGCTGGCAGGCAGAGAGGGTCCTGGGCCTGAAGTAACCCGGGCGTTTTGCCCTCCTGCTGGGTCCGCCAGTGCCAACAGTCAGGAGGAAGCACATTTCACCCGACACGATTTCTTCGAGTCTTTGCATCGAGGTCAAGGTGAGGAGTGTGTCTCTTTTGCCTCATTTTGTTTAAACATTCCGTGCCCAGCTCACGCGGTACTTAGCTTAAAATAACAACAAAAACGTTTCTTAGAGGTATCCCCAGTTAATATTTAAGAAATCGAAATAGAATTTCAGTAGGATATTTGATATTAGGTTGGTATGTTTTCAGCTTTTTCCATTGAATAGCATATTTGGCAAAGTAAGAAGTTTTTTTGGCCGTGCCCATGGCATGTGGAAGTCCCCAGGCCAGAGACAGAACCTTTGTCACAGCAGTGACCTGAGCTGCTGCAGTGACCATGCCAGGTCCGTGACTGCTGCACCACAAGGAAATTCCTAAAAAAATTTTTTTTAAGTGGCCCCCTTGGGTGAGTGCTCATTTACAGAGATGCTTCAGTGAGTCAATTCTGTTAGAGTATTTAATTCGGTCAAATACATTTTTATTTATTTATTTTTTTGGTCTTGTTGCCATTTCTTGGGCTGCTCCCTCGGCGTATGGAGGTTCCCAGGCTGGGGGTTGAATCAAAGCTTTAGCCGCCAGCCTACACCACAGCCACAGCAACGCCAGATCCGAGCCACGTCTGCGACCTACACCAGAGCTCACGGCAACGCCGGATCCTTAACCCAAGGCCAGGGATCAAACCCACCACCTCATGGTTCCTAGTCGGATTCGTTAACCACTGAGCCACGACAGGAACTCCTCGGTCAAATACATTTGATTTTTTCATTCCTAAGCTGTTGCTCTTTCCTAAGTGATTTTTTTTTTTTTTTTTTTAGGGCCACACTTGCAGCACTTGGAAGTTCCCAGGCTAGGGGTTGAATCGGAGCTATAGCTGCTGGCCTATGCCACAGCCACAGCGATGCAGGATCTGAGCTGTATCTGTGGCCCACATCACAACTCACAGCAGCGCTGGATCCTTTAACCCACTGAGCCCTTGACCTCGTGGCTATTAGTCGGATTCGTTTCTGCTGAGCCACAATGGGGACTCCCTGATTGAATATTGTAACCTAAGATACCTGGAGAGGTTGACAGAAATAGAATGTGAAATTAAGTCTCTGGATGTTATGTTCTCCTTTGAGTATTCTCCTGTTTTCTGCAATGGTTTGGTCCAGGGTTCTAGGAATAAAATCCCTGTATTTGTGGGGTTTTTTTTTTTTTTTTTTTTTTTTTTGTCTTTTTAGGGCCGTACCTGTGGCATATGGTGGTTCCCAGGCTAGGGGCTGAATCAGAGCTGTAGCCATTGGCCTACACGACAGCTACAGCAATGCTGGATCCGAGCCACATCTGCATCCTACACCATAGCTCACAGCAGTGTTGGATCCTTAACCCGCTGAGCAAGGCCAGGAATCACACTCGTTCTCATGGATACTAGTTGGGTTTGTTACCACTGAGCCATGACGGGAACTCCTGTGCTCTTGAACCGATCTGCTAAAACCAAACAGTTCAGTCTATTAGTCTTGGCATCTGCAGAAATCGGGTAAGCACTAGATGACGTTATTGATTGGTGGGTAAATTAATGCCTTTGAGTACTTCCCCTGTGGTTCTCAGATGTTAATTCACTGAGTCATTTACATGTTTGCCAAGAGATTGTTTTCTCCGTTTGGGATAAAAGTTGTTCACTTAGGAGCTCCTGCTGTGGTGCAGTGGGTTAAGAATCCATCTACAGTGGCTCCGGTAGCTGTAGGGGCATGGGTTCGATCCCCAGCCCAGTGCAGTGGGTTAAAGGATCTGGCATTGCTGTAGCTGTGATGTAGCTTGCAGCTTCAGCTCAGATTCAATCCCTACCCCAGGAACTTCCATATGCTGTGGCTGCAGCCATTCAAAAAAAAGTCATTCACTTAGAATCTTGTATTGTCCTTGATTCTGGTTTAGGCCCAATAAAAGGGATCAATCTATATCTGAAAGCTGGGTGTAGATGAACAATTTGGTTTGGAAAAATGCCAGCTTGGGAGGCTAAGAGAAGCTTAATGTGGATCCTGACCTGGGTTAATGTTCACCACACTGTTTGTTTGTTTGTTTTTGTCTTTTGTCTCTATAGGGCTGAACCCATGGCATATGGAGGTTCCCAGGCTAGAGGTCAAATTGGAGTTGTAGCTGCTGGCCTGCACCACAGCCACGGCAACACGGGATCAGAGCCTCATCTGAGACCTACACCATGGCTCATGGCAACGCCAGATCCTTAACCCACTGAGGGAGGCCAGGGATCAAACCTGCATCCTCATGGATCCTAGTCAGATTCGTTTCATTCTACTGAGCCATGACAGGAACTCCAACTGCACCATATTTTAAAGCCACCAAATGGAGCATGTCATGAAAATAGTGTTTCTTTTTGTGTATAAGTTTATTTTGCACCTCTGCTTGCTCTGAGTTTTTGTTTTGGGAATAGTTATCGCAGTTTGTCCTCAGTCATAGGCCCCAGGTGCCAGGCTAACCCGCCCTCCTGGTCGAAGAGCAACTCCTGGGCTTTGTTTTATGCAGCCTCCACTTTATCAGCAAGAACGCAATAAGTATGAGTGTTTCCAGTCTGTCATTTCCTCTCTTACACCAGCTTTTCACATCCTGAACAACACGACCATTCAGTTTAAATTGGAGAAGATCCCTATAGAGAGAGAATCTGAATTGACTTTCTCCCTTAGTCCAGATGACCTGGGAACTTCTAGCATCATGAAGATCGAAGGAAAATTTGTCAATCCAGTTCAGGTAAACACCTTAATGATGTTTAATCAGGACAGTTGAAGTCATGTAATTGTTTTACGTTTATGTTCTATAAACACATTTTGTTACATGTTATATATATAAAATGTTGGAAGGAAAAATATATAAATTCAGAGAGGTCATCCGTGTGTATTAATGTCGATAACTTGTTCCAATAAACATGGAATCCTTTTACCGTAGCCTTCTATCACTGTTCTTCTTCCTGTGGAGGGGGCTGAGTTCTGCAGAGGAAGAGGGGAAATCCTTGATTCCATTGCCATTCGGAAGCGAGGAAAGTTATTGTTTAAAAAGTCAGAGCCTTTCTTTCCCAGGAGGATATAATTCTTGTCACACCTTTGACATATCTGGCCCAGCTGATAAAACAATCTGATTATCTGAGCTGTTGACAGATCCTTTCAAGGCAGAATTAGTCTTGCCCTCGTTGAAATGAACTGGTTCGGGGGGGGGGGGGTGTGTGTGTGTGTGTGTGTGTGTGTGTGTGTGTGGTGTATGTGTGTATATATCTGTCATCCTTTCTCCTTCAAAAGTATCATTTTTCCTACTTTCACAGGGATGAGAGCGAAAAGCATAACATTGTAAAACAGCAAAGACAGGCAGGATCTTAGGACGGTGGACCCTGGCCTTGGGCACTGATGGTCACTAGTCTGGCGGCTGCTCTGCTGCTCATGACATGTGTACCTTTTAACTTCAGTGCTTCCTGGACGTGGGTCTCTGGGTGAGAGAATTTTCCCCGCATCTCTTCCTTTTGGGCTTTTAAGCTTTTGCCTTGTCAGTGGTGGTTACTTCAGATGAATTTTTTCACCTAGCGCATAATGTGAATTCTGTTGGGTCATATTGACTTCCTATTTTTATGGTTACCATTGACTTAACTTACCACAGTAAGTACCATTTTTTGCTGAAAATCTTAAAAAATTGTTGACAGTCATTCTTTAAATTATTATGTAAATCTTAATTTAGTAATTTAAATAATTACAGTATTTTATTTTGAAAAATTAAAAAAATAGACCAAAGTAGAATAGTCTAATAAACTCATGGTCCCATCTCTGAGATTCAATAGTTACCAAGACTTTGCCACATTTGTCTTATCCATCTTTTTTCACCCCCTTTGGGGAAATATTTTAAGGCAAATCCCAGACCTCATCTCATTTTTAACCCTATGTTTTGGAATGTATCACTACAAACTATGTGCATTAAAAAAATAACTATAAGGAGTTCCCTGGTGGCATAGTGCGTTAAGGATCTGATGTTATCACTGCTGTGGCTCTGGTCACTGCAGGGGTTTGGGTTGGTTCCCTGGTCTGGGAACTTCTGCAGCCTGCAGGCAGGCATCGCTGAAAAAAAACAACTTATAGTTTATATAGTACCATTATATCGTATTATCATGCCTTACAAAATCAATGAAGATTCCTTGGTATCATCTGAATTTTCCTCCATTTTAGATTTCAGAGACATTTTTGAAATGTCTGAATCATTTGTTGGAATTTGAGTCATGATCCAAAACAAGGTTTTCCCATGGCATTTGGGGTGATACATCTTGCGGTCTCTATTCATTTAGTTTCTCTCCCACCCCTCACCCCTCCATTCTCATTATTTTATTGGGAAAACCAGATCAGTTGCCCTGTGGGATGTCCCACATTCTGGATTTGGCTGTTAGTTTGTGGTGTCACTGAACTTGTCCCCCCCCGCCAGCCCCCCATTTCCTGTGCACCGTAACGTAACTCTGCAGGTTTACCTGGATTCAGGCTTTTTTTTTTTTTTTTTTTTTTTTGGCCAGGACACTTCAAACGTGGTGCAGTGAAAAAAATAAATAAATAAGACATCACAGACGTGACTTGGATCTGGCGTGGCTGCGGCTGTGGCGTAGGCCGGCAGCTACAGCTCCAATTCGACCCCAGCCTGGGAACCTCCACATGCTGCGGGTGCAGCTGTAAAAAGACAAAAGACGAAAAGAAAAGTGGTGCAGGGTACTTTATATTGTCTTATATTAGGAGGCAGAGAATGTCTGATTGACTCCATCAGTGATGCTGAAATTGTTGATTGCCTTCAGGGGGCAAGATTGCGGATCCCTCCATCGTAAAACTCCCTGTCAGTCATTCCTAGAAGGGCTTATCCACTGGTAATTGTGGTGGGATTCATATTTATTTAGGGGTTACAAAATGATCACTTTCCAGTTTATCTTTTCTGTATCTGTTTGGCATTCCTCTGTTAAAATAATTGTCCTTAAGTAAATAAAAAACTTCCTGAAAAAAATTTTTTTTGGCTCTTCCCACGGCACGTGCCAGTTCTGGAGCCAGAGATCGAACTTGAACCACAGCCGTGAACTGAGCCACAGCAGTGACAAGGCCAGGTCCTTAACCCTCTGTGCCACCGGGGAACTCCTGAAAGTATTTTTAATAAGAAGTTCTAATTAAAAACAAAGTAAGGGAGTAACATAAGT
Organism: Sus scrofa; assembly: GCF_054392235.1. Classification (NCBI taxonomy): domain Eukaryota; kingdom Metazoa; phylum Chordata; class Mammalia; order Artiodactyla; family Suidae; genus Sus; species Sus scrofa. The sequence continues at coordinate 76,843,308 of NC_139388.1, forward strand.
CATCATGGATCATCATTATTATCATTAAAAAGTCCTCTATGTTTGTTCAGCTGTACTAAGCATGGATCGTTATACTCATTGGTGGTGATCAGCAAGTTTTACAACCGTGAGTCTTATTTCTCAGTTCTAAAGTATAACTACGTTAGACGTCTAGCAGTGTTCCCTTCAATTTCTGTAATTGTGTTTGCGGGGTTAAAACCAGAAAGAGTGCTTTTGCTGATTCAGGCCTACAATTAATAGCACTAATTGGACATTCACTGTGCGTAGATAATTTCGTGAGGTGCCCGGGGAGGGCCTTGAGTTAGTCATGGGTCAGAGAGGGGTAAGGACAGAAAAGAAGCAAAAGAGATAGTCCTTGCTCTCAACTAGTTTCTAGCCTCTCGGGGCCAAAGCCGTAGAAACCTCCGTGGGTGGCGTGCGTGAGTGCCGCGGCGAACGGTGGCGGAAGAACTCAGTCTTTCTCTTTGCGCACAGGTGGTGCTGGCGAAGCACGTGTACGAGCAGGTTTTGCAAACGCTGGACAACCTCGTGTACAGTGAAGATCTGAATAAGTTTCCGGTCAGCGTTGCCTCCTCGCCTTGCCCGAATTCTCCTCTGCCTTCCCTCAGCTCCTGTGGCGAGCCTTCCATTGAAAGGAAGGAGAATGGATTGTTCAGCCACGCCAGCCTCTCCACCTCTTCTCAGAAGTCTTTGTCCGTGAGGGAAGTCAGATCCTTTACCCAGATCCAAGCCAACTTCTGTATATCCGAGCTTCAGGTGCAGCTCAGCGGAGATCTGACTTTGGGGTCCCAGGGTCTTGTGAGCTTAAAGTTTCAGGATTTTGAGGTGGAATTCAGTAAAGACCATCCTCAGACTCTGTCCATTCAGATTGCCCTGCGCTCTCTGCTGATGGAAGACTTACTGGAGAAGAATCCGGACTCCAAGTATAAGAACCTGATGATGTCTCGGGGCGCCCCAAAGCCGTCTAGTTTAGCGCAGAAGGAGTATCTCTCTCAGTCTTGTCCTTCCGTGTCCAACGTGGAGTATCCGGATATGCCGCGGTCTCTCCCTTCCCACATGGAAGAGGCGCCTAACGTCTTCCAGCTGTACCAGAGACCCACCTCGGCCTCCCGGAAGAAGCAAAAGGAGGTCCAAGACAAGGACTGTCCCTTGACCCCACCTCCTTCTCCAACAGTAGACGAGCCCAAGATATTTGCGGGAAAGAGTAAATTTGATGATTCCTTGGTCCATATCAACGTATTCTTGGTGGATAAGAAACATCCAGAATTCTCTTCCAGTTATAATCGAATTAACCGGAGCATCGACGTGGATTTTAACTGCCTGGATGTGCTGATCACACTGCAGACCTGGGTGGTGATACTAGACTTTTTTGGAATCGGGTCCACCGCAGACAACCACGCAATGAAGGGACCACCCGAGGACGTCCTGCAGAATGTGAAGTCAGAGACAAGCACTTTAACAGAGTCTGAACTCCAGGATCCCGTTAACACCAAACTGGATCTCAAGGTATCAGTTCCCTTTGGCTCCTGTAAGTTCTAAGAATGCATTTGGACTTGTTTACCTAAATGCGTTTACTCTAGAAAATAGATCCTATTGGCAGGGGGTGTATATCGTCTTTCTGGATGTCTGTTCCAAAAGGGTGGACGATACTGTTTTAGAAAAAGCTTTAGCATTAATCCCATCAGGAGGCAGGGGAAATACATGGTGTCATTAACTTCCTGTCTTTCCTTTGGGCTGTGTAATTCAGTGGAATTATTTAGCTTCTCTCAGGCTGTTTCCTCATCTTCCATCGTCTAATTGAGATCGCTGAACGAGGTAATTGTGTCAAACACCTCGAAAAGTGTCTAGTCTCGAGTAGCTACTTTAAAACTTGGCTTTTATCATCATCTCCCTCTCACTCACAATACTACTGGCTTTTATTTTTATTTTTTTATTTTTTTGTCTTTCTTTTAGGGCCACACCCACGGCGTATGGAGATTCCCAGGCTAGGGGTCGAATTGGACCTGTTGCTGCCGGCCTACACCAGAGCCACAGCAATGCCAGATCTTAGCCTCATCTGCGACCTACACCACAGCTCAAAGCCGGATCCCTAACCCACTGAGCAAGGCCAGAGATCGAACCTGAAACCTCATGGTTCCTAGTTGGATTTGTTTCTGCTGCGCCACGACAGGAACTCCCTATTGGCTTTTATGAGGGCAGCAGTATGGGTGTTAAGAATGAAGTCTCAGGAGTTCCCATTGTGGCTCAGAGGTAAGGACTAGTACCCATGAGGATGCAAGTTCGATCCCTGGCTTTGCTCAGTGGGTTAGGGATCTGGTGTTGCCATGAGCTGTGGTGTAGGTCACAGATGTGGCTTGTATCCTGTGTTGCTGTGGCTGTGGCGTAGGCTGGCAGCTGTAGCTCCCATCTGACCCGTAACCTGGGAATACCGTGGGTGTGGCCTTAAAAAGCAAAAAAGCAAAAAAAGAAGAATGACGTTTCAAATGTCAGCTGCCTGGATTTGAATCCTGGCATTTTGACTCTTTCTTCCTCAAGTTCATCGATAACCAGAGGGTTTTGAATGGGGCCTACAGCACATGAGGGCTCAGTGAGCTGATGGAGGTCAGAGCGCATGGCACAAAGTAAGCCTTCAGTGAACGAACGGTCCCTGTCATTCCTTTTACTAGTCTGAGGATTGCCACACTTGTAACTTGTCCTCGGTACTCCTAGATGTTTAAAAAACACTTTAAAGACAGCAACTGAATTCCAGGCTTCTTACTCTGGGGAGCGTCGGCCCGTTGAAGGTGGTACCACTCTAGAGCTCTGGGCCGCCTGTGTGTGCCGAGGATGTACAGCTCTCAGCGAACGTGGACTTGCATCTGCTGCTCGCCAGGAGTCAGGAAGGAGAATCATGTTTTATCCAGTGGCCGTTCTTCTTATTTCCTTGGCGGGCAGGAGGCTTTATGCCCGCAGAAATGGAAGAGAGAGCTGAGCGAGCACGGGTTTCAGGACCGTTGCAGTGCCTGTGGCTGCTGCAGCTGGGTGCGGTGAGATGGCTGGGAACTGCAGAGGTTTCCCCATTCCTTTGGACGTCGTGTGTTTGTACCTGGGTTCTTGGGCTGCCTCAGGAACCCTTTGGTGTCGGATGTGGAGTCCCCCGGGGCTTTGTGTGGATAGACGGAGCTGGCTTCACAGGAGAACCAGGACTGGATAAAGGCCCACCAACAACATACTTTTTTACAACAAGAAATTTTGAAAACATTTTCATTGTGAAAAATGTCCATCATATCAGTGTAATGAACTCCCACATCCCTAACCGGTGAGCTTTATCACATTCATCTAATCCACTCCCCACCCCCCCTTTTTTGGTGTGTGAAAGCATTTTAAAGCAAATTCCAGAGAAGTCAGTTCACCTCTACATACTTTAGTATTTATTTCTAAAAAATATGGCATTTTGGAGTTTGCTTTGTGGCTCAGTGGTTAACAAACCCGACTAGGATCCATGATGATGCAGGTTCGATCCTTGGCCTTGCTCAGTGGGTTAAGGATCTGGCGTTGCCGTGAGCTGTGGTATATATAGGTCACAAGGTGGCTCAGATTGTGAGTGGCTGTGGTCGGCAGCTGTGGCTCTGATTTGACCCCTAGCCTGGGAATCTCCATATGCTGTGGGCGTGGCCCTAAAAAGCAAAAAAAAAAAAAAAGCATTTTCCTACATACCCACAATGCATTGTCACATCTAACTAAATTAACAAGAATTCCTTGGTTTTAGGTTACACCCACCATCCCATAACCAGATTTCCTTGATTGTCTCAGAAATGCTCTTTTATAGGTAGGTTGTAGAGGAACAAATGATTTAAGAAACTTTGTCTCTTCATTGATCTCTACAATTCAGTGGAATACTTTGCTCTTCTAAACAGTGGTTTCCTTTTCTACAAAATGAGCAGAACGACATAAAATGATGTGTGAATCTTTTGAATGGGGATCCAAATAAGGCTCATGTGTTAATTTGCTGCCATGTCTCTTAAACCTCTCCCCGGCCTTTTGCCTCCCAGGCGGTTGTCTGGGGGAAATTGGCTGGGTCCTGCCGCATTCTGGATTTGTCTGTCTGTTTCCTCATGGTGCTATTTGGCTTCTTTTATCTTCTGATTTTGGAAATGGAAGTTAGCTCTGGAGACTTGATCAGATTCAGGTCCAACTACTTTTTTGGGAGGAGCACCTCATAGGCGGGCAGAGATTTTCCTGCTGCATCATACCAGGAGGTGTACAGCATCCGGGCATCCCAGTTTTAGTGTCCCCCAGGTTCATGCTAAGAGTAGACTCAGGTGGTAACAGCTGGGTTCCTCCAAGCAAAGCATTTTTAGACCCATTTTATATGTTATTTTGGTGATTAGGTGCCTAGAGGTTTTTTACTTCCTCCTTGGTGATAACCTCATTCCTTTGCGATCCTTCTGTCGTCTGTGTCAGAGACCACTGCAAGGGAAGCTCTGTGGCACTGGAATGGTCCCCAAGGTCATTGCTCCATCTGTAATAGTCCCCTACTTTTTTCTTTCTCTACAAATGTTCTTTCCCCTTCCTTTCTTCCTATTATTTTCTTTCTTCCTATTATTTTCTTTCTTTGACCATTTCTTTTTCCTTCTAATCATCCATTCGTCAAACATTTACTGAGCACCTACTTGTGGGGGGCATTAAAGATAAAGGGGGGAGTATTGCTGGTCTCTGCCCCTTGGGAACAGAGTGTGAATTGGGGTTTGAGCTGTCCCCTCTTCTCTCCTTCTCTTCAACCAGTGCATTATCCCCAGTGATGACACCTGGAGATACCTGCCTCAATAATCAGAGTCTTTTTTGGAGTTTAAATGACAGTCTTACAATACAGGATTTATTTGTTTCAAAGAATACTCTTCCTAAGGATTTTAATAGTTTTCTTCTTATTTATAGTTGTCTGGGGGAAAAAAATCTTTGATTTTGGTTCTTTTTTTTTGGTCTATTTAGGGCTGCACCCTTGACAGATGGAAGTTCTCAGGCTTAAGTGTTCACGGCCTGCGACACATCCACAGCAATGCTAGATCCAAGCTGTGTCTGCAACCTACACCACAGCTCATGGCAATGCTGGATCCTTAACCCACTGAACAAGGCCAGGGATTGAACCTGTGTCCGCATGGGTACTAGTTGAGTTTGCTACTGCTGAGCCACAATGGGAACTCCCGATTATGGTTCTTAAGTGAAGTCCCAGTTGGTCAACAGGGAAAGTAAATATTTATAAAGATAAACGTATTTATTGTTTTGCTTTGATAAACTTCTTAGGGCAGATTTTACTTAATGAATCTGTATGAGGAGTTCCCGTCTTGGCGCAGTGGGAAAGAATCCGACTAGGAACCATGAGGTTGTGGGTTTGATCCCTGGCCTCACTCAGTGGGTTAAGGACCTGGTGTTGCTGTGAGCTGTGATGTAGGTCACAGATGCGGCTCAGATCTTGCAAAACGCAACTGTCGCTGTGGCATAGGCTGGCAGCTGTAGCTCTGATTTGACCCCTAGCCTGGAAATCTCCATATGCCCTAAAAAGCAAAAAAAATAAAAAAATAAAAATGGATCTGTATGAGTGGTTACAGAATAGTGCAATATTAAAGATGAATGCAAAAATGAGAAAAATTGTTTTATGATGTAACAAACATTTCACTGAATATTTCATATCTATTCATAGAATAGATGAGGCAGCCATAGAGAAGACACCACAAAACCTGGGTGTTTGCTTGTCCAGTTGAGATCTTTTCTTTCTTTCTTTCTGTCTGTCTGTCTTTCTGTCTTTCTGTCTGTCTTTCTGTCTTTCTTTCTGCCATTTCTTAGGCCACTCCCGCGGCATATGGAGCTTCCCAGGCTAGGGGTCAAATCGGAGCTGTAGCCGCTGGCCTAGGCCAGAGCCACAGCAATGTGGGATCTGAGCCACGTCTGTGACCTACACCACAGCTCACGGCAACACCGGATCCTTAACCCACTGAGCAAGGTCAGGGATCAAACCCGCAACCTCATGGTTCCTAGTCGGATTCGTTAACCACTGCGCCACGACGGGAACTCCAAGATCTTTTCTGATCTGCATTCTCTTCTTACGGTTTGGCTGGTGGGAAAGCTGAAATGAAACTGGCATCAATAAAGTAAAAGCCTTACCTTCAGGTTTCCTGAGACTTTGAGCATCTTCCTTGATACTGTTTGCCTGAAGGATATCTTTTTCCTCCAGTGAGACTTGTCCTGCTTTACCTCCTGTGTTCTTAGGTTCATTCGCTCTCTCTCGTGTTGAATAAGACCACCAGTGAGCTTGCTAAAGCCAACGTGTCCAAATTAGTGGCACACCTGGAAATGATTGGTAAGTGGGGAAAATCAAGATCTGGGAGGAATTAAGGTCCTGCTCGCACTTCTGATTGTCCTCGCAGGCTAAGTAAGGGGTGACTAAGTGGCTTGATTGTGATTATTGGTCTGGCAGGGATTTCTGGCCGTGGTTCCCAAATACTGGTTTATGGATCAGAATCGTCTGAGGGGCTTGTTAAAAATGCCGATGCCTCATACAACTCCCTTCTATCCCAAGAATCTGATTCTGTAGGTGGAGCATCTATTTGTGTTTTTTTTGAAAAAAAGAAAAAAAAAAAAAAAGAAAAGAAAACCCTCTGTGGTGACTATATAATTTCTTTGTACAAAATTGGGACATTTTTGCACATGAAAGGGGGCATTATTAATAATGGGAAACAGACATATCAGAGGGCTGTCCCTGGGAAACCAAGGTGTGTGTTCACTCTATTGCCATAAATAGAGGGAGCCACTGATGGGGGCATGGTTTTAGGCAGGGGGGATATTAGAGCAAAGCTGGCATTCTTTCTCTTGGGACTGTGTAGTTTGAAATTCTTAGGAGAGCACAAGCTACATCATGTTCTAAATCAGAGGAATTTATAAAGTGTGCATCAAACACTAGTCCTTCCTTAAGCAACTCATAATGAAATAAGATTACAATGCTCAAATGTTGGCTCTGTAGTAAAATAAGAATGTCTTTTGGGGAAGGAATGAACTGAAATTGAGGTTTCATGCCTGGCATAAATTAATTTATAAAAGCTTCCTCCCGGGGGAGTTCCCATCGTGGCTCAGCAGAAACGAAACTGACTAGCATCCATGAGAATGCAGGTTCGATCCCTGGCCTTGCTCAGTGGGTTAGTGATCTGACGTTCCTGTGAGCTGTTTTGTAGGTCGAAGATGCAGCTTGGATCTGGTGTTGCTGTGGCTGTGGTGTAGGCCATCGGCTACAGCTCTGATTCGACCCCTAGCCTGGGAACCTTGATATGCCATGGGTGCAGCCCTAAAAAGACAAAAAAAAAAAAAAAAAAGTTTCTGGAAGAGATAGGTCTTTAGAGTTGGGAGAAGCTTGGGTATTTTTGTTAGAGGACATTAGGAGTCAAAAATAAGTATGTGTTTTCAGTTCACTGGGAGCAAAACTAGCCTGCCAAATATATACCCCTCGGTCATTGTTTTATAATACTAACCAACTATGATGATAAAATTTGTTTTATAGAAGCAGCAGTTCAAAATATTCCTCCTCCGTATCCACACCATGTTAAGAATGACTCATTATAGGTTGACATCCCAGGTGTACATGTTTCAACATTTCTTTTTTGTTCTACCCACCTTCCAGAGCTTTACTTGTGTTATATGAGTTCCAAATCTGTGTCTCCAGTGTCTATCTCATTAATTTTTGCCTTTTAATGAAGTCCCTCTAAAACCCTGATGCAGTGCTGCTTGATTAATTGACATATATCTGACACATCTTCCTTGATTCTTTTATCTATAGTGCAGAATAGACCTATGATATTTCACTAATTCTAATTAGTGGTCTGATCTCAGAAGGGATCACATTTGTAAATGTTTTATCCTTTAAATTGTGTATGCTTTTAAATTCTTTACCCTTATAAATATTAAAGTGTGACGTTGCTATAGTATTTCAGTCCCTCGATCTTCTGCGTTGAGACTCTTTGAAATAGTACATAAAATATCTTCCTGTGTGTATTGGAATATGATCATTTGCTTTTGACATTTAGTTTTATTAAACAATGTGTAATTATCGATTTTTGTTCCAGACAAATTTAAGGTGTGTGACAGAAAAGAGATACCTAAGAATGTGTTCTGATTTTTAACATTCCTAGAGGGAGACCTGGCCTTACAGGGCAGCATCGGGAGCCTGTCTCTAAGTGACCTGACATCCCATGGAGAGTTCTACAGAGAACGGTTCACTACAAGTGGGGAAGAAGCACTCATCTTCCAGACTTTTAAGTAAAAATATTGATCTTTTGTAACATTGTGTCATAATAGCTTGCTTTTTCACAGTCTTACTGGCTAAACAAAGAAGAGAAGTTTTTAAAAATCTTAGCTTCTTATGTAAAATTGATCTGATGTAGTTGTGAGGAATCCTGATTTATATTAAAATGGATCTGCCTTGAAGTGGGCTGCTCAGCTTTTTAAATAAATGGGGCATAATTAAAATCATTCTGAGCCTTGTTATAGTCCAATTTCACACCAGCTTGTTAGGTGACTTTGAGCAAGTTGCTTAATCTCTCTGCATCAGTTTTTCTACCTAAATACTGAGGGGACTAAATTAGATCAATTTCCATTTAGCTCTCAAAGTTCTGGAGTGATTTCAGTCTGAGACAGTTGTTGAAGATACAGGTTAACATTATTCATTTTTCCCCTGTATAAACACAATCTGTATTGAATCCCTTTAATGTTACAATTTAGAAGGCATCTTTGGGTCTATGTAGTTATGAGAGAATGGTTTTCTCAGAAGGGAAAAAATGGTGTTTTTTTCCAACGTTTTGGGGAGCTGTTAGAAAATATATCCAACTTTGTCCCCAAATATTCTGGTCAGTGGTAGTATTCTTTTTTTTTTTTTTAAACTTGCCAGAGTGATTCTAGTGTTCAACCAGAGTTAAGAAAAACAGTTCCTAAAGATGTCTGAGGACTTTTTCTTTCATTTCCAGAGGGAGTATAGCCTACTCTACTGAGAATTTAGATGGATTTTTTTGTATTGTTACCTATCACAGTGTCATATTCTATAATAAATGAGATAATTAATATAAAACTCTTAACTCTCTGCCTGGCACAAAGTAGGTGCTCAGCTAATATGCGTTCCTTTCTCCAGTGACTGTTTTATATAATAATTTTTTATTATGGTACCACGTTCCAGTAAATTAAATTGAAATCCATTTTTAAAAGTTTTCTAATTTATCTGTGAGTGTAGATGCTAAAACTCTTTGACTTGCAGTTCATGGAAGTAAAGAGCTTTCTGCTTCCAAAGGACAGATTCCCGCAGAAACATGGGTCTGTTGCCTAATTTTTTTTACTCATTGTTTCATGGTCTTATTTTTATTATCTTTCAAGCCCATATTGTCATGGTCGTTGCTGGAAGAGTGAGCAGGAATAATCGCTTTTCCTTCAAGGCAGGGAAAGAGAGGCTCAGGTAAAAGCTCTGAACCACGGGTGGCTTCTGAGTGAGTTCTGGAACAGCCGTGAGTTCAGCACCCAGAGCTATCCCCCTGTTTATAGCTCTGGGATCACCCCAGACTTTCATTTAACATCCTGGCCCGGTGCGCAAGCTTAGAAAGGAAGTCGTTACCAGAGTTTACTTTCTAAGACCTGATTGTGGATTTCCATTTTAATGCGTAGAGCTGTGTTCTAGGGAAACACCACAGGCAGCCCAGTTTTCTTCCGTTACTGATTTGCATCTGGCTGCTTCTGGCCCTTCCTCACAGATACGGGCGGCCTGACCCTCTGCTCCGGAGAGAGCACGACGTTCGCGTGCGCCTGCAGATGGCCTCCGTGCAGTATGTGCACACCCAGCGCTTCCAGGCCGAGGTGGTGGCCTTCATCCAGCACTTCACTCAGCTGCAGGACGTGCTGGGGCGCCAGCGAGCCGCCGTTGAGGGCCAGGCGGTGGGTACTTTCCTTCATCCATGATGCTTTCTCAGTTCGGTCAGCAGAACGTTTAAATCTCTGGAGATCAATCTGGGAAATTTCCCTGAAAAAAGTAAAGGTAATCAGGTCATCTTAAGCTTACTGGCGTCCTCCGTGTAGCTGATTACAGAAATTTCACTGTAATCCGAGAGTTTATGTTCCTGACTCACCGTATCTTGTTTTAGTTACCTTTAAAGTGTAGCTTTAGCTTGCTCTCAAAAACATAAGCAGAGTTTACGGATAGCACTTGAGACTTCTGGTCCCGAGAGTTCCCGTTGTGGCTCAACAGTAATGAACCCAACTAGTATCCATGAGGATGCGGGTTTGATTCCTGGCCTTGCTCAGTGAGTTAAGGATCTGGTGTTTTTGTTTTTTCAAATATAGTTCTCAAACTTCTTAATTCATGGCTCCTTTAACGTCTTGGAAGTTTTTCCGTTGATACATCCTAGGCCAAAGGAAACACCTAATGGTCTTTCCACTTTGAAAGTAATTAAGTCTAAACCTAATATGTCCATATGTCCTAACTACTCAGTAGCTCTTTGAAGAAAATAATAACACGTAAGTGAAAGATAATATTTTTATTTCATTCTTAAATAACCATAATTACTTCCTAGTAGGATGTATGTGCCTCTTGAGCCCTGAACAACTTCTCAAACTTGGAATCAGGTTGGACATCCCAACCCTCATTTCCTGTTCCATGTTTATTTTCTCATGGTACTTGGTTTTTAATCACAGCAACTGCTGAAGACCCGGCTTCACAAAGATGTGACGACATTGAAAGGAATGTAGCATGAGCTAACATCGAATGTAAAATACCTCAAGCTAGTAGTTTGTGCCAGCAGATGATGTGTTTCCCTCAAAAATTTAAAATGTCCTGGCAGTGCACCTGTGAGTCTGAGGCAGCCCCCGTGGTGTCTTGGCACACAGTTTGGGAACCACAGAAGTCGATTACAATGTAGCTTTTTGTAAAACTTGTTATTTGGTTATTTTTAAGCTTTATCCAGTAAAAAATTATAATTTAAGTCTTTGGCGTGGCAATATTTAAAAATGTTATGTTTTGGAGTTCCTGTCGTGGCTCAGTGGTTAACAAATCCGACTAGGAACCATGAGGTTGCGGGTTCGATCCCTGGCCTTGCTCAGTGCATTAAGGATCCAGCGTTGCCGTGAGCTCTGGTGTAGGTCGCAGACGCGGCTCGGATCCCACGTTGCTGTGGCTCTGGTGTAGGCCAGCGGCTATAGTTCCGATTCGACCCCTAGCCTGGGAACCTCCCTATGCCGTGGGAGCAGCCCAAGAAATGGCAAAAAGACAAAAAAAAAAAAAAAAAAAAAAGAGTTGTTTTAATTAAAATAAACTTGAATATGTTAAATATGTTACATTCATTTGAGTACAGAATCAAGGTTAAAAAGGGCATTTGGAGGAAAGTCTCCTCACTTGCCCTCAGCCCCCAATTTCTATCCCTGGAAGCAACTTATGTTTTTGATTTCCTGTGTTTCTTATAGAGAACGCATTTTTATTTATTTATTTTGCCTTTTTTAGGGTCACACCTGTGGCATATGGAAGTTCCCAGGGGTCCAATCGGAGCTGCAGCCGCTGGCCTACGCCATTGTCATAGCAACGCAGGATCCCAAGCGTGCATTTTTAACTCCCAAGAGTGCATTTTAAATATGAAAGTACTATAACCATATTATAGGGAATCTGGAAAAAAGAATCAGTCTTCTAACACCATCGCTATGTTTTAATTTATTTTTGTTGTTTTTATTTTTTTTTCCTATACATGTCTCCTTGATTATAGTTATGGAGTATACAGCCTTTTTTCCTCTCTTTAGAAATATAAAAAAAAATTTAGTATTTGGTACATATAAAAGAATATCTGTAGCATGTATGTAAGTTATAAAGTATGATGATAGAAGGAACATCCATGAACCCACCACCAGAATAAAAACTGAAACATTACTATGGTTCTTCCCTTGTCTCATTCTGTTGATGGCTCAGGTAACACACTCCTGATTTTTGGGCCTGTTAGTTTCTTTAAAATTAAAAATTTCTGTGCAATATCTTTTGTTTTCCTTGTCTGACCTTTATAAGAATGGTGTTGAGCTGTCTTTAGTGTTCTGAGCTGCTGTTTTTCCCCCCCGGGTTAGTGTGTTCATAAGGTTCATTCAGGTTTATATGTGACTGCATTTCCTTTGTTGTCGCTGTTGTTATTTCATTGTGTGTAACACAGATGACTTAGCTGTTTCCCTGTTGAACACATGGGTTGTTTCCAGTGAGTTTTGCTGTTGGGGCTGGATCTCACTAATGCACATGTGTAGGAGCTTCTCTGAGATGCTTAGGAGTGGAGTTCCCGGGCCCTGGGGTATGCACGTGTTTCTCTTTACACGATCATGCCAGGCTCTTGTCCAGAGTGGCTGTCTCAGTCATACGTCTCCATCGGCAGTGTGTAAGAATGCCTTTAATTCCTATCTTGCCAACACTTGTATTGTGAACCTTATTTATCTGGGGCCAATTAATGGGTATAAAATGGTATTACATTTATGGTCGACACATGCTTTTCAAGAAAATGTTTAAACTGAGGAGTACTTTATAGTACATACAGTATAGATGCCGACGTCCTTGGAATCCAGATTCGTTTCTTAACCTTTGTTTGGTATCTTCAGTAGTTTACTTAACCATTTCCTTCTCTCTTTTTTTTTTTTTTTGCTTTTTAGTGCCACACCCATGGCATATGGAGGTTCCCAGGCTATGGGTCTGGGAGCTATAGCTTCCGGCCACAGCCACAGCCACAGCAACATGGGATCTGAGCTGCGACCGCGACCTACACCACAGCTCACAGCAAGGCCAGATCCTTAACCCACTGAGCGAGACCAGGGGTGGAACCCACAACCTCATGGTTCCTCGTTGGATTCTTTACCCACAGAGCTATGACGGGAACGCCCATTTCCTTATTTCTTAACATTTACAGTGCTTCCAGTTTTTCATTCTTATGAGGAAAGCTTCTTTGAATATTTTTGTGTGCATAGTTTTTTGATTCCTTGAATTATTTTTGTAAGATTGGATCCTATAAGTGGTATTGTTTGGTTAAATTTGTGAAATTTTTTGTGAGTCTTAATATAGCTTTGCTGGATGTTATGCATTAGAATTGTTTCATACATTTAAAACAACTATTTTTACATGTGTGACTTAGATGGTAGTTATCGTGAGGAATCCTTTGGGTGAGGAAATGAGACACGGTGCCTTAGAGAGAATTTAACTTTCTGGGGTAAGCAGAAATTAAATAGATACGTTTTTAAAATGTCTTGCTTTATCAGATTATATAAAACAAGTAGAGGGTTAAAGGAATGTTTTTCTATTTTGAATAGGGCTAAATATGTGGACTTTTGAAGAAAAGCTGATCTCAAGGATCTTTAATCCTAGTTGTTTGAATTACTTAGATGTGTGGATTTGAAATTACTTTTATTTATGGAGAGAGCAAAAGACCTATTTTTATTTGCTGATAAGAAAATTAGGCTGTTTTGAAGTTTCAATTCTTTTCTCCAAGAAAAAAAGGGTAATTGGAGTTCCTGTCATGGCTCAGTGGAAACAAATCAGACTAGTATCCATGAGAATGCAGGTTCAATCCCTGGCCTCGCTCAGTGGGTTAAGGATCTGGCATTGCTGTGAGCTGTGGTCTAGGTCGCAGATGCATTGTTGTGGCTGAGGTGGCTATAGCTGTGATTTGACCCCTGGCCTGGGGACCTCCATATGCCACAGGTGTGGCCCTAAAAAGGCAAAAAAAAAAAATTAGTTATGATGTTACCTAATGAGGTATAGTAGGCAGGTGGGTTATTAACATTTTATAGGTAAGGAAACATAGAAACTATTACCTCTGATTGTCTGGGACGCTTAACCTTGGTTAGTTCAGGATTCAGTGCTTTCCCTATTAACATATACCTGTTAAGGAATGTTAAAAGAGTAAGAGCTATACAGTATGCCAGTAATAGTTTATCCCTTTTGAGGCTGTAAGTTAATATGTTAAACTTTTAAAAATTAAAAAGAAAAGGTCTCCCCCTGTCCACGTTCAGTTAGTTGTGTGTGTACTTGCATAGGTTGAAAGGGTCTGCTGTTCATGTGCTAATAGGAGCTACTAGATGATCACTTTCAGTGGTTTAGTTCTGTTTCACTTAATCCTAACAACAACTCTTGAAGACAGGGCCTATCATTATTCCTATTTTTCAGATAAGGAACACCCGCGAGCTGTGACGTTGGTTGCAGATGTGGTTTGGATCCCGTGTTGCTGTGGCTGTGGTGTAGGCTGGCAACTGTTTCTCCCACTGGACCCCTAGCCTGGGAACCAAAAGAACCCGTCTTATTCTCGTTGTTTGGAATCTATATTTTTTACAGTTCAGTATATGAGATACCTTGTATTAGTACAGTATACTTTTGTCAGCTCTTTTGTGGTATAGTGCTTACAGTAAAATTACCCCTTTTTAAGTATAGAATTCAGTGAGTTTTAACCATTGCATCCAGTTTTGTAGCTATAGTTACAGTCAAGGTTTAGGTCTTTTCTCTCATCCCAGAAAGTTTGCTTGTATCCCTCTGCTAATAGTCCCCCGTCGCTAATCCCTGCTTTCTGGTGGCTGTTGGTCGGCTCTCTGTCCCAATAGAATATAGCCATGTCCATTCATCGTCAGGGGATGCTTTTACAGTTGTCTCGCCTTGCCCCAGTTTGTTAGAGATTTTCGTGTTTACGCGTCTGAGGGATATTAGTTTATAGATTTATGAGAAGAAAAGAATACCTTTTCCTGGCTTTGGTAACTGGGTAATGCTGACCTTGTACAATGAATTGGGAAGTGCTCCCTCTTTTGTTTTCAGAATAATTTGTATAGAATTGACATTATTTCTTCCTTCCTATATTCTGGACACAAGTCCTTTGATATATGTATTGTGAATATTTTCTCCAGTTTATGACTCCCCCCCCCCCAATTTTCTTTTCTTTTTTTTTTTAGGGCCTCACCTGCGGCATATGGAGGTTCCTGGGCTGGGGGGGAATTGGAGCTGTAGCCACCAGCCTACATCACAGCCACAGCAACGCAGGATCCGAACCGTGTCTGTGACCTGCACTACAGCTCACGGCAACACCAGATGCTTAACCCACAGAGCAAGGCCAGGGATCAAACCTGCAACCTCATGGTTCCTAGTCGGATTCATTTCTACTGTGCCACAATGGGAACTTCCCCCCACCCCATTTTCTTAATATTGATTTTTGAAAAGCAGAAGTCTTTCATCCTGATGAAGTTCATTATTTTTTTTTCTTTTATAGTTAGGCTGTTGCATTTTGTCAAAGAAATCTGCTTATCACTGGGTGGCGAAACATTTCTCTTTCTTCTTTATTTTTTAAATTTTTAAAATTTTTTTATTTTTTTGTCTTTTTGCTGTTTCTTTGGGCCACTCCCGCGGCATATGGAGGTTCCCAGGCTAGGGGTCGAATCAGAGCTGTAGCCCCCGGCCTACGCCAGAGCCACAGCAACGCGGGATCCGAGCCGAGTCTGCAACCTACACCATAGCTCACGGCAACGCCGAATCGTTAACCCACTGAGCAAGGGCAGGGATCGAACCCGCAACCTCATGGTTCCTAGTCGGATTCGTTAACCACTGTACCACAACGGGAATTCCTCTTTCTTCTTTTAGAAGTTTTATCATTTTAGATCTCCACTTTGAGTTAGTTTTTGTGTATTTTGTGAAGTGAGGGTTGCGATTTTCTTTTTCCTTGTATGTGTGTGTATCCAGACTATTCTTTTCCTATTGAATCACCTTAGCACTCAACAGAGTCCACTGATCACATAGGTATGTGTGTATTTCTTCATTCTCTCTTCTGTTCCATTTATTTATTTATTTATTTATTGTCTTTTTGCCATTTCTTGGGCCGCTCCCACCACATATGGAGGTTCCCAGTCTAGGGGTTGAATCAGAGCTGTAGCTGCTGGCCTATACCAGAGCCGCAGCAACTCGGGATCCGAGCCACATAGGATCCTTAGCCCACTGAGTGACGCATCCTCACAGAGGCAGTGTCGGGTCCTTAACCTGCCGAGCCCTGATGGGAATCCTCTATTTAAATTTTAGAATCAGCTTTTCTGTTTCTACCATAAAGTCAGCTAGGATTTTGTTGGGATTGTGCTGAATCCGTACGTCTAGAATTTGACGTCTTCGCAGTGTTGCGTATTTGGATCCCTTGTCTGTGGTATATCTCTCCGTTTAATGAGGTCTTCTGTTTTTCTCAGCAGTGTTTTGTAGTTTTGACGTTCTTAAACATCTTTTGTTAAATTTATCCCTAAGTGTTTCACGATTTCGATGCTATTGTGAATTATATCAATTAAAACATTTCAATGTCCATTTGTTTTTTGAACGTTTAAGAAATCCTGGGGCGCAGTGGCTGCAAATAGCAGCCTCGTAGGTAGTGTATGCAGCCTGTTGCCTGTATGGGTTGTCCTAAGGGACCTTGGCAACAGCCCTTTCCAATGGACATTCATGTCTGGCATGCTGTCCCCAGCCTGGGTCTCAGACAGGTATGTGTGGTACCTTCGGAAAGACCCAGGGTACAGTGGCCAGGGACAAAATAAAAATAGTTTTCCCTTCAGTAGCAATGTCCCAAACTCCACCACTCATCGTCGTCATTTTTGTTTCCTTCCTTCTTCTTCATTAATATAGTAGAGATTTATCACTTTCACAAATAACCAACTTATTGAGGCGTGTGTTAGGCCTCTGCATACTCTTAGCGAGTGTGCTCTGTGCACTTGAAAAGAATGTAAAGTGGCTGTTGGGTAGAGTGTTCTGATTTTTTTCTCTGTTGTTGATCTGTTTTCTAAATAACTGCTTTCTGCTCTTAATTATTTTCTTCCTTTTCCTTACTTAGCTTTATTTTGCTTTTTCTTTTTCTACCTTCCTAAGCTAGAAGCTTTGATTATTGATTTTAAGTCTTCTTTTACATAAACATTCAATGCTAAACATTTTAAAGTACCCTTTAAAGTGCATTTTATGAATTTTAATGTGCTTTGTTTTCTTTATCAGTAAGGTCAAAGTATGTTTTTATGTCCCTTATGATTTTTTCTGTGACCCATGGGTTATTTAGAAATGTATAGTCTGATTTCCAGATATTTGGGATTTTCCATTATCTTCTTGTTACTAATTTCTGTTTTGACTTCTTGATGGTCATAGAATGTATTTTAGTTGTTTTATTTTATTTTTTTTAATGTTTATGCATTTATTTTAATTTTTTATTAAAGTATAGGTGGTTTACAGTGCTGTACCAATTATTTTTGTTGTTTTAGATGTATAAATTTATGAAGCTTTTGGGAACTTGAGGTTATTTGATTGTAAAATGAGGGAATTAATTGAACCTCTGATTTGGTTTTCCTCCTTCTTTCAGGTGAGAGATCAAGCCCAGCGTGGTTCACGGGTTCTCCTGGATATTGAAGCTGGTGCTCCTGTGCTTCTTATCCCAGAAAGTTCCAGATCAAATAATTTGATTGTAGCAAATTTGGGGAAGTTGAAAGTCAGGAACAAGTTTCTCTTTGCTGGTTTTCCTGGGACCTTTACTTTACAGGATAAGGTGAGCGGTCAGCACCCACTGCCTTTGCAATTCACCTGGTGTTTGAATACCAGTCCAAAAACTCAGATGTTGCCATAAGATGATTCCTAACCACTTGAAGAATATTTTTTTGGACATTTTATTAATATTTCAATTAACCATTTAATATAGTGTAAATTATAATCCTTACTAACTGGATGTACTAAATTATTTTAGCAAACAAATCAATAGAACCGTCTTTATAATGCTTTTCTCACAGGCTGAACTCATAGTATTGAAACTTTTTATGGAGTTCCTGTCATGGCTCAGTGATTAATGAATCTGACTAGGAACCATGAGATTGTGGGTTCGGTCCCTGGCCTCACTCAGTGGGTTAAGGATCTGGTGTTGCCGTGAGCTGTGGTGTAGGTTGCAGACGTGACTCAGATCCCGAGTTGCTGTGGCTGTGGCGTAGGCTGGCAGTCGCAGCTCTGATTCGACCCCTGTCCTGGGAACCTCTATATGGGTGCAACCCTAGAAAAGACAAAAAAAAAAAAAAAAACCAAAAAAAAAACCTTTGTGCATTCTTTGGCTTTTTTCAGAAGAAATGATTTGGCCCAAGGTTTATTTGAAGCCGTTCTAAAATCTCTTAATAAAATCTTATAGAGCATATTGCTTTATAGTTTAAAACTACATTAGCACTTACCTCGTATAACATGTTTGGGGGCAGTTGGGATGAAGAGTGTTATTTTCATTATCTGTGAGCCTGCTGCTTTCTTATTATATTCACTAGTTTGTTGTATTTTTTGAAGACCTCATATATAGGTGATATCATGAAGTATTTGTCTCTTTTATTGCACTTGCATAATGCCTTCCAAGTCCATCCATGTTTTTGCAGATGGCAAAATTTCACTCTTCTTTAATGGCTGAGTAGCATTCCACTGTAATTATGTGTATGTGTGTATGTATATGTACACACACCATTATGTATACACATATGTATATATGTATATATGTACACACACACACAGAGCATATCTTTATCCATTCGTCTATTGAGGGACACTTAGCTTACTTCCATTTCTTGGCAATTGTAAATGATGCTACTCTGAGCATTGGAGTGCATGGATCTTTTCAAATGAGTGGTTTTGGTTTTTTCAGGAGTTTTATACCCAGGAGTGGAATTGCTGGATCATGAGGTAGTTCTATTTTTAGTTTTTTGCATACTGTTTTCCACGGCAGCCATGCCAGTTTCCATTCTTACCGACAGTGTACTGGGGTTCCCTTTTCCCCACAGTCTAGGTGGGTTGTTTTATTTATTTACTTATTTATTTTCATTTTTTAAAACTTTTATTGATGTATAGGTGATTTACAGTGTTGTGTTAATTTCTCTTATACAGCGAAGTGATTCAGTCATACATATACATACACATACCCATTCTCATATAGGTTTTCACAGAATATTGAGTGGATTGCCCTGTGCTATAGAGCAGGTCCCTGCTGACCATCCATTCCATACGCCAGGGTGTGCACACGCCATCCAAGCTCCCAGTCCTTCCCTCCCCCCACTCTGGGTGTGTGTTTCAATGAAACTTTACTAGTTTCCATGGCAGCCGACAAGAATAGTGATGGAAGTAGCCAGTGTTTTTTGGATGCCTGTTATCAGCCTGTGCTAAGCTCTTTACGTTTTTGTTCATTTTGCTCTCTTTAGCAACCTAAGAGGTACCGTTAACACCATTTTTCTCGATAAGGAAGTTGAAACTTATAGGTTAAGTGATTTCTTTTGGGTTAACATCTAGTGAGGAGTACAGTGTGGATCTCAGACTTTGGTGTTTCTGCCTTGAATACTCCATGCTCTTAACCATGATATGATTTTATCCTCCAGTATTAGGATTAGATTTCTGTGGGGGAAAGTGAACTGGCAAAGGCTATTCCTGTCTCTCTGGCCCTTTCCCAAATAGCTCTAACTCTTTTGAGTTCCTTAAATTGACTTAGATGGACGATCTCCAGAGGTCGTTACAGAAAAGATGTAACTTTGAGTAGGTCCTGTGCCCTCGCTGTGTATAGGAGGGAAAGAAAGTGGAAGAGAGCTGAATAGGGTGCTGGTCTTGCCAAGCTTTTGAAAGGACCTCAGCTCAGGTAAGAGTAGTAGGAGGAATATATTGTTGGTAATATCTAAACTCAAGTAATTGTTATTATTTTCAAATGACTGTCTCTCTACTTCTCTTAATTTGTCTTACTTCTCACTCTTCTTTTGACTCATTACTACTCACCTAAACATCCCGAACCAAAGCCATTTGATTCATTGAGTAGGAAGGGGTGGAGTGAGGAGGAGAATGACGATGAGGCAGTGAGAACCACGGGAGCCACATTCACGTGTCATAACCTTGGGCTTAGGACCCAGAGTGGGGGTTTTTAGACAGTGGGTTAGAGGGCAGCCTGACTCCTCACTTACAGCTACCCAGATAAACCAGACTTAGTGATCAGAGCACAGGGCGAGGCCAAAGCGGGAGTGATGAGCGATGCAGCAGGGAGAGCATCGCCAGTTCCCTTGGCTCCCTGGCCGCACCTGCAGTCAGCTGATGGAGGAGAACGTGCTGGTTCACCTTCGCTCAGTAGCCCTCCTGTTGGAATAGTAGCCCTTCCCGCCAGAGGGAGAAGTAGGCGTCCGCTTATGTATAGTTTTTAAGACAGTAAAAATTAGATGAATCAGCCATTGGTCTTTCACATTTGGCCTAGTCTTAATGAAGAAAATCTCTTCATAGTTACGTGATAAGCATTTTGCCCTTAAAGTGGAGATAAAAGAAACATCTGTTTATAAAAAGAAAGGTTGGTAACTGCTTCTTCAGTTTCTTACTTTTCCTTACTGTGAGTGTTTGTAATTAACCTGGCCGGGTAGTCAGCCAACTTGTCCGAGCTGAATGTTGTCCCCGTTGTCACCTCAGGATACTGCACCTTTGTTCCAGCTCTGCTGCCCTCACTGCCCAAGGGAGAGTTGCATTCCTCCTTGGGAACCATCTTTTGAGTCTGTAGTCAGTTCTTAGGCATGTATTTGTGTGTGGAAAATCTTTGTTTTAGGCCTACGTTTTTAGGAAGAGATCTGTTAGAGCCAGAACGAGTGATCGAGTTCATTAATACCATTTGTTTCTCTACGCTTTAGAGAGAAGGTAAAGGACTTATTTTCCAAATCAGATGTACCTATGTATGGGCTTATGAGTTGACTCTGAAGTTAGCTTCTGGAGAAGAATTGCCAAAACATTTCGAGAAATTTTTGCAAAAGCATTTGTTTTGTTATTTGGTTCACATGTTTGCTGACTGCCCAGTCATGTTAATTATAAACACTCACAGTAAGGAGCCAAATAACAGCACATAGTTTATAGCACTTTAATGAAAACATTTCCCTGTATTTGTTTTTGAGGATTTGATTTTAAGTGGCAGTGCGTACAAGGATGACTTTTTCTTCAAGGTATAAGTATACTTTTTTGCCTGCTGGTAATTTGGAAAAACCTTATGGGATTCAGCAGTCAATTCACATTCATATGCTTAAAAAAGAAAATTTAGAAAAATAATCTTTTAAAATATTTCATTACTTGGGAAAGCCTGCTTATCACTGTTCCCCCCCCCCCCTTTCGGTGAGTCACTTACCTCCTGTGTAGAGAAGTTCGTAAGCACCATTAGAAGCAATTTCCCCCTTCCTTCCTTCCTCCCTCCCTCCCTTCCTTCCTTTGCACTAGGTAGTACTTTTTGGATGGCCTTATTTTCTTAAATCCTAGAAAAGCCTTGTTTTGTCACATACCAGTGGTTGTTCTGCAGAATTCCGTAAGGGCTGCTTGGAGTGTGTTGCTTGTTAAAGTATTTGTAATCAGGTAAGCCTACCTGTGAAGCTTACCTCTCCACAGGTACAGTCAAGTTCCATTGATCTAGGCCTCCTCGAGGTTGAGTAATTACTTTCTTCGTTGAAAATCACTTTGCACTTACATTTGCCCTTTAATGCATTTGCACGTGTGAGGTTTGTCTAGAATGCATTCCAGTGGTTACAGAACAGGAAATAGTCTGAAATCAAAGCTTGCAGAGGGGTTATTTGCCTTTGAGTTCTCTGACGCCTGTGTGTTTGGAATTGTTTTACATAAGTCCATGTCTTAATGAGTGAGGTTTGAACTTTTTACATATGCTTTTCCTTTCATTTTTCTCAACCAAAGCTTGTGCTTAAACTGTAATTTCTAAGTCTTTCAAAAGCTTTGAGTTAATCTCCTCAAGCCATTGATTTATTTAAACCAACCACAGAGAGGACAGAAAGATGAATCAAATGAAAGGGCAACAAATACTCTAGAGTTTAAATAAACTAAGCAAGGGGGAAGGGTTTTAATGTCAAAATACTTAAATAATAGCATTTACCTATTAATTTGCCTTGCATATAAGAATTGCAGAACATAAGAACTGGTTTCTTTCACTGTTACATGTAATGACCACTCAAGATCACTCTGCAGGCCAGCAATATTATCATCTCCTTTTCACATGCTGAGAGGAATCCTCATATAAAGCAGTGCTGGAAGGAAAACCTTCACCCGCTCCTTCCACCTTGCTGGTGAGAAGGGATAGATGAGAACAAACCGACGGTGCTGCGGCAAGCCACGCAGATGCATAGGTCTGAGCTTGGGTGAAGAAACCATGGGAAGTTTCAACGTCAATTATTGAGCCGTTCTGGTGAAAAAGATTTACCCCATTAGCAATTAACTGAAAGTATTAAGTATGTAAGAAACGCATGTGGTATTTTCAATAGAATTATAGAAATAATTTTACTCTGTAGTTGTCCTTAATTTTTATGCCCTTGACCAGAAGCATAGTAGAAATGGCTTACCTATGTTTTCCATTTTGCTTTCATTTGCATTTACTTAGAAAGATGAGAAACATCCCACCCCAGGAGGGGAGACTTCCAGAAGTGCAAACACATTGCAGTGGCTTAATTCCATATTACTGTTAGGTGCATTTTCTTAGAACAATAAGCCCTTCCTCTGCAGCAATGGAACAGTGTATCAAATGGCTGAGAGATTTGCTCTTGTTGTTTGTGACCTTGATTAAACCACTAGTAATTAGTATCTTGACATTTGATTTTAAACTAAAAGGTAAAATGTGTTTTTGCAAAAATGCTAGTTTTTAGTAGGTGCTGAATTATATGTAACATCTCTGCAAATAATTACATGTGGCAGAAAGTGTCATGACCCGGTTACCCTTTTGTTTATGGGATCTGGGGGCTTGGGAAGTACCGGTGGCGTAGAGTCTTTGAAGAGTCCAGGGACTGGGGTGGCATTTCCAGGAGAGTAGGTATAGTCACCCCTATTCCTGCCTTCTAGATCTCTCTTTTTTTTTCTTCCCAGGAGTCTGTGCCTTCAGCTTCCCCAACTGGTACTCCCAAACACAGTGTGA
Source organism: Sus scrofa (assembly GCF_054392235.1). NCBI lineage: Eukaryota > Metazoa > Chordata > Mammalia > Artiodactyla > Suidae > Sus > Sus scrofa. Next base: position 76,866,233 of record NC_139388.1, read on the forward strand.
GGAAAATGACAAGCACGGAGGACCCGAAAGGGACTCATTCCGAGGGGCTGTTCATGATGCCTCCTGCTGGAATGAGTCTAGGCAGCCTGAAGAGCGAGTTTGGGCCAAGTACCTCGACCAGGCAGCAAGGACAGCAAGCCACACCTTCTGTCAGCCAGGTTTCGAGTAGCCCAGGTAAAAGAGGAGAGAGGAGCTGCGTGATGGAGGTGGGGAAATTCATGAGACCTTGCAGGGACCTGAGGGGGCATGCATCCCATACAAGCAGGTGCCCACCCCATGGTCGCATGTCTTTGGTGATAATCTGATTTTGATATTGATGCAGAAGGCTTAAGAATCTTAGGATGTAGATTTACCATTAGGTGACTTCTAAAGTAGGGTTACATTAGCAAGACCCAGGAAGGAGAGAGATTTAGATGGTCTGTTAGGACTTGTATGTCAAGATATTTGCCATCAGATGGTGATAGTATATAGGAGAATTCCTGCATCCCTAAATACATCCTTGCAAGTCACTATCCAGCTACTATCCTTTTGTCACTATTTACTTCTAGAAAAACAAAAAGAACTCTGAGAAAATAATAGTGTGACTTGGATAACAACAGAAATGCTCTAAGGAACAGTTTTCGAAGGACAGGAGCCACCCAGTTATTCATGCTCTTCTCTAGAATTTTAAGAATGAGTCATTTCAGATGAGAGTCCAGCCTTCTGGTTCTTAGCTGTGTTCTGGATGGGTGATGGATTGTAAGGGAGGTGTTGCCCCAAGAAGTTTGGGAAGCAGAATACGATTAGCCACAAAAATCAGTGGATGAAAATCAGTCCATTATGGTTGGATGTCAAGAGGTGTGGGAACTAGTTGAGGAAGGCTACTGAATGTCTTCCATTAGATGCAAGGAATAGTTAACTCCTTGTCGTACCTCATTGTCCTAGAGGTGACAGGGAAGTGGTTTATGGTTCCATTGGTGATTAAATGAGATGATCGTAATCCTCATCAAAAGACTGGTTGTTGGGAGTTCCCGTCTTGGCCCAGTGGGTTATGAACCCTACTAGTGTCCATGAGGACGCAGGTTTGATCCCTGGTCACGCTCAGTGGGTTAAGGATCCGGTGCTGCTGTGAGCTGTGGTGTATCGTTCGCAGATGCAGCTTGGATCCCGCGTTGCAGTGGCTGTGGTGTAGGCCGGCAGCTGTAGCTTTGATTAGCCTGGGAACCTCCATATGGCTCGGATGTGGCAATACAAAGCAAAAAACAAAAAACGAAAAGACTGGTTGTTGGACATACTTACTAGTGCCAGACATCATGGCACATACTTTCCTAAATTATAGCATTTTATCCTCATAATATCCCTATAGCGTTTAGATGAAGAGACTAGGTTCCTTGCCCATACTTATGCTGATGTAGACAGTAAATGCTAGAATGGGCCTATGAACTTAGGCAGTCTGACTCTAGAACCTGAAGTTTTAACCTGCATGGTATTTATTGCCTGTGCGTGTGGATAAAATGAATGCATACAGCATGGCCATCAAAGTGTATAAAGAAAGAGGGTTTTGATCTCTCTTTGTTTTTCTTTTTTAAGGATTATTGAGGTATTTTGTGGGCAGAATGGTTTTGTGAGGCAGACTGGAATTTTACGGGTCTGTTGGAGGGGAGTTTATGTGGTCTAGGCAAGTATGGAGGTGGCTTGGAATGGATCAGTGGCAGTGGAAATAGTTACGTGTGCTATTTACCTGGAAAATTTTGTAAACCTTTGGGTAAGACTATCTCTATGGGAGACCCCTGTGGGATATCCTTGGGAGGGGTGCCTAGAGGTCCTTTTATTTAGAGGCCCTTTTGGTCAAGGCCTCAGGGCAGCCGTGCGACATGGAGGGGGGCGTGGCACGGTTTGTGCTTATGAGCAGGGGGCAGGCAGGAAGTGAGTGTCCAGCACACGCAGCGTTGTTCAGGGAAGGTCCTGGTGCCAGAGTGAAGACTTCTGGTCCCCCAGCTTTCTGAAGCAGGTGCTTCTAAACATTTCCAAAGACAAAATGAACTTTTTTTTGGCTTTTTAGTTTTGTTCCGGGCCAGCCTTTCCGGGTCCCGTTTTCTTCACTGTCTCTCTCTCTCCTTGGCTCCTTCTAGAAGACCACGTCTGCCTGCTGGATTGCATTGTTGTCGATCTACAAGACATGGACATCTTTGCCGCAGAGAGGCGCCCTCGAGAGTATTCCAAGTCCTCGGAAGCCAGTAGTGGAGACCTGCTCTTCCCCTCCTATTTCGTGAGACAGACAGGAGGAAGTCTCTTGACTGAGCCTTGTAGGCTAAAATTGCAGGTGGAAAGGAATTTGGACAAGTGAGTGGTTTATACCCATATCCCTGTCTGTTGTAAGTAGAATCGTAATAGCTTGGAAATCAGTGCTATGACACCTGGACGGGCATGGGTATTCACTTATTTTTTTCATCTATGTGACAAATATGTATTGAGTCCCTACTATATGCTGGACGTGAGGGTTCCTATGAGGGAAGGAAAAACTTCTGCCCTTGTGGCGCTTGCAGTTTCATTGCGGGATATAGGAAGGTAAGTCAGTGATTCTAATTCAGTATTATAGTCTGTATTACAGGATCGCGACAGGTGCCTTGGTAACAAAGAAGAAGGGACATGAATTTAGCATGGATTTTGGTGGGAGTAGGGTGGTAGTGGTGGCAGGGAAAGTGTTTTGGAAGAAGTGACATATGGATGATAAGTTCCAAATACAGTAGATTTGGGACCTGCTGTTGCTCTTTATCTCGGAGCTGCATTTCATCAGAATAACTGTTTAGGGAGTTCCCGTCGTGGCGCAGTGGTTAACGAATCCGACTAGGAACCATGAGGTTGCGGGTTCGGTCCCTGCCCTTGCTCAGTGGGTCGACGATCCGGCGTTGCCGTGAGCTGTGGTGTAGGTTGCAGACGCGGCTCGGATCCCACGTTGCTGTGGCTCTGGCGTAGGCCGGTGGCTACAGCTCTGATTCGACCCCTAGCCTGGGAACCTCCATATGCCGCAGGAGCGGCCCAAAGAAATATCAAAAAGACAAAAAAAAAAAAAAAAAAAAACTGTTTAGATGCGGCTTTTTCCATTTCACTCCATTAAGCTACCAGAAGGTACGCCATAAAGACTGAGGAACTGACTTTAACTTCCCTTTCCACTGGCCTCACAACAGAGGATGATTAACTTCTGTATTTTGGAGCATGGCTTCGGTTGTCATTAGTTCCACATTTGGCTGGGAAACTTGCTGAAAATAAACATTCCCAGACTCTACCTGAGACTACCTGGCTCTCAGTGTATATTAACCCTCAAGTGTATAAACCTCAGGCATATGTATTTTTCATTTTTATTTGCTTTTTAGGGCCGCACCTGCAGCAGCATGTGGAAGCTCCCTGGCTAGGGATTGAATCGGAGCTACAGCTGCTGGCCTACACCACAGCCACAGCAACACCAGATCTGCTCTGTGTCTTCGACCTGCACCACAGCTCCTCACAGCAACGCCGGATGCTTATTGCACGGAGCGAGGTCAGGGATTGAACCTGCATCCTCATGGATACTAGTCGGGTTCGTTACTGCTGAGCCACAATGGGAACTTCCTAAACCTCAGGTGTACATTAGCAAAGTTCTCTGGTGCTTATGCTGGCCTGGCCCCTGCGCATGGACTGGGAGCTTCGGCTGCAGTGTGTGAGGTCTCTCAGTCTGGGGCGTTGCTGTTGGAAAAAGCAGCAACATCTGCATCTCAGCTCCCAGAAAGAGGAGGCTGGCTGTCAAGTGAGGAAAGAGATGTTCATTGGTAGCATTTTGAAAAGCAGCGTCACCACTTGTCTAGGGTGTGATTTTAATCCCTCTTTGGCCTTTCTTTCCCTTTGCAGTTCTTGGGCTTGGGCAAGTCTTTTAATGTCACTTTTTTGTTTCTCTCTGGATTAGTGATACATGTTAGCCACTCTCACTGGGATTTTTGCGTCTCTTTCTTATTTGTTATTCAAGTGCTCCCTGGCTGGCGTTCAGTCATGGTTGGCATGAGCTCTGTTTGGTTTTACTGGCTTAGAAGTCTGAGGAGAGCTTCATTATTTAGAAATCAAACATTCTGTTTTCTTTTCAAGTAATGCTTTCCAAAAAAAATGCGCTTTGTTACTCTGCTTATCTAAACTTGACCCACTTCTATCCGTGTTTATGTGCAGATAATTAGACTCTGTTTGTCCAGATAGAAGGTGATGACTGAATGCAAGGTATTCTATCAGCTTCTCACACCACAGACACAGGAACCCAGGTTCTTGGTAATCCTTTCCTGCTTTGTTAACTGCGTGGCTGGTCTTTTTTCACCTTCTTCTCTGTAGGTTGCTCTCCACAGACAAAGTGGTTTTCTGTATTCCTTTTCCCCTTCAAATCCTAACCCTCTGCCTTATACACTCAGAGCGTAGTGTCTGCAGGACCCACTGTGCCCTGCAGAGAAAAGGCTCCTCAGTGTTGGGACAAGGTATATTCCCCTCAACCTGGGCATTTTCAACTTGACCCCTGCCCATCCCAGCTGAGTGACTAATTCAGATTTTCGCCTCGTTTCCCATCTGGGTTTATTCTGAAATGCTGGTTTTTTCCATTAGTTATCACCAAATGAATGAAGAGCTTGTCATCTTTTTTATTGCCATGTAGCTGTTGTCTCTGTTAGTCTGAGGTTACTACATAATGATCTGACATTTTGCATATCTTATGGAATTGTCACCACGAGTCTTGTCACCATCTGTTTCCATACAAAGTTATGGCAATGTTATCGACCATATTCTTTATGCTCTATAGTGTATCCCCATGGCTTATTTATTTTATAACTGGAGGTTCGTACCTCTTAATATCCCTCACCCATTTCGCCCCACCTCCCACTCCTCTGGCTACTACCTGTTTGTTCTCTGTATCTCTGAGTCTGTTTCTTTTTTGTTTTGTCATCTTGCCTTATTGCTTTCCCAACTGTAATGTTTAAGCTTCTTCTGAGTCTCATGAGATTTTTCTTTATGAATTGATTATTTAGTTAACTCAGATTAGATTTGTATATTTTGGGAGAAAAGCAGCCTATTTTAGCTGAAGCTTGATACTCAGTTTTACTAACTTCATTTGGACCCACGTGGAATTTTTGTCATCGGAAGGTAGAAATTAATTGGTTGGTAATGTAGGTGGGCACATTTTAGCACTTAGAGTTGGGTGTGAGCCATGTTAAGTTAGTGATTTGGCTGTAGAAGTGACCTTTTTTCTTTCTTCTTAGAGAAATAAGTCATACAGTGCCAGACATCTCTATCCACGGCAACCTCTCCTCCGTTCACTGCTCTCTGGATTTGTACAAATACAAGCTCATCCGGGGTTTATTGGAGAACAACCTTGGAGAACCCATAGAGGAATTCATGCGGCCTTATGACTTACAGGACCCCAGGATTCATGTGAGTGGGACGTTCGGTTCACCTCTAAGGCTCGTGGTCTCCGCCGATGGTATCCCCGTGTATCTGTTCCCCCCAGTCACCTGCACAAGAAGATGAAACAACAAGCAAAGTAGATTTCATGATATTTACCCTCTGTTTAGATTGGTATCAACTCTGACTTGATCCGTGTTTTCCTTTTCCAGACTGTTCTGAGCGGAGAAGTGTACACGTGCATGTGTTTCCTCATTGATATGGTGAATGTCAGTCTGGAGCTGAAAGATCCAAAGGGAAGGGAAGGTGCTGGGTCCCTGGCCAGGTAGGCTTTCATTACACTGCCTTGCTGTTAGTAACGGTGATACACATCGTACGTACATTTTGTGTGAGCGTAGAGAAGAGGCTGCAGGGCGATGATTCACAGCTAAAGGTGTTCGGTCTGCAGAAGACTTTTTGGTTGGTCTGCACGGTGCTTTTTCAGAGTTTAAATTCATCACTCCATCAGTCAGGAAAGCCGAGGTTCTGCTCAAGTAACAAGCCCTCGGAACACCAGCGACTTACAACAGTGATGGTGTTTTTCTCCTCATGTCTCCTGTCCATTATGGTTCTTGGGCTGCTCTGCTCATTGTGGTTTTCTGGCTAACAGAGCATCTGGGTGTGCCAGTGAGAGAAACAGGAGCCCTGCAGTGGTCTGGATTGGCAGTTGAATGCCCTGGTAAGCCCCATGGGGCTGGAACATGGTCTCACATGAGCACAGCCGAGTCAGGCAGTGGTCTGGCCGTGTGTGTGCATTACGGGGGCCCCAGAGCCATCCGGGGGGCAGCTGTGATGATGGCCTCACTGGCCAACATTTGAAAATTGAGGAATTGCACATAAGAAGGTTGGATTTCGGAGTTCCTGTTGTGGCTCAGTGGCTAACAAATCTGACGAGGAACCATGAGGTTGCAGCTTTGATCCCTGGCCTTGCTCAGTGGGTTAAGGATCTGGCGTTGCCATGAGCTGTGGTGTAGGTTGTAGACACAGCTCGGATCCCGCCCGAGTTCTGTGGCTCTGGTGTAGGCCAGCGGCTACAGCTCCGATTAGACCCCTAGCCTGGGAACCTCCATATGCCGCGGGAGCAGCCCAAGAAATGGCAAAAAGACAAAAAAAAAAAAAAAAAAGATGGTTGTATCTCAGCTTCTTTTGAAAAATTGGAAGCTTTGGCATTAGTGGGCCCATGTTCTCAGTTGGAAGCATCTGAAAACCGAGTCGTAAGGTGGGCAGCCTTTAGAGAACGTGTGCGCTTACCTAGCAGTTCACTTGTTCATGTCATTTTCTTGGTTAGTGGAGATCAGGGACTTGTGATGACTGGTAGAAAACCCTCAGGCGTGCACTGTATTTTCACACTTCTCATCTTCCTCTCCTGGCAGCCAGGTAAGGCTGGGCAGGTGTCAATCCTGTTTCCCAGACAGAGTTTTTGACTAGTGTAAGATCATATGGCTGGAGAGGTCTAGAAATCTTTCCACAGAAGCACTCCATCTTCTATTTTGCTTTCCCTTGAAAAATTCATCCAGGTCCATATCTAATTCAGCCGATGCGAACTTGGTATATGGTGGGGTGGGGATCCCAGATTGATTACTTTGTGGGTGATTTTTTCTGATGACTGGTCATGCCCTGAGTTTTTTTCCAATATGCAGGAACTCTGTGCAGAGATTATCACGATGGTACTGAATTGCCCATGGCAGTTTTCTCTGTCATGTTTAAAACAAACAAACAAACAAACAAACAAAATAAAATGAACAACAACAAAAAAACAAAACTGTTACAAATGCAATTTTCTTTCTGTTGGTGGACTCAGGTGCATTATTTCTCTGTATGAAAAGTGTTATTTGTTGTGGCAGTTCCGTGGAAGCTCGAGTGGTCTTAAAAATTTAGCAGATTCTGGAAAGAGCCCTCCAGGCAGGCTAGGAGTTGACAGAGGAAGGACTAAAGGGACCTTTAGTACCCCTTGGGGATGGTTATAAATATATAGCCTTCCCTTGACTTGGGTGAAAAATGAGAATGCTAAGGAACCAAGAATATAATAAATATTTGATATTGTTATTCCTTATGAGGTTCCTCTGGATGAGACCATCTCCTTAGACATGGAAAGTAAGGTTCAGGAGTTCCTGTTGTGGTGCAGCAGAAATGAATCTGACTAGGAACCATAAGGTTGAGGGTTCGATCCCTGGCCTCGCTCAGTGGTTAAGGATCCGGCATTGCTGTGAGCTGTGGTGCAGGTCGCAGAGGCAGCTCAGATCTGACATTTCTGTGGCTGTGGTGTAGGCCAGCAGCTACAGCTCCGATTGGACCCCTAGCCTGGGAACCTCCATATGCTTCAGGTGCGACCCTAAAAATCAAAAGTAAACAAAAGAAAGATACAAGGCATAGTGACACTAAATCCACTTTGAGGAGACTGTTTAAAATCAGTGGAAGATCTCAGAATGAGTCATTCTCCTTCATGGAACTTAGGAATATTCGTGATTTTGTTCTTTTACCTTAAGCATACATACTTTTGTAAAATGGAAGAGTTCAATGTCTTTTCTGCTTTCTCCTTAGATTTGACTTCAAGAAATGTAAACTGCTTTATGAGAGCTTCTCCAACCAAACCAAGTCCATTAACTTGGTTTCCCATTCCATGATGGCTTTTGACACCCGCTATGCTGGGCAGAAGACCAGTCCTGGCACGACAAACGTATTCACCTGTATCTTCCAGCCCTCTAAGAATAGCAGCACTACCCAAGGATCCATTCAGATCGAACTGCATTTTAGGTAGTAGACCCAACTTCCTTCCTTCCTCCCTTCCTCCCTCCGTCCCTCCCTTCCTTATGGAAGTTCCCAGGCCCAGCCTACGCCAGAGCCACAACAATGCAGAATCAGAATCTGAGCCTCGTCTTTGAGCTACATCACAGCTCATGGCAACACCGGATCCTTAACCCACTGAGCGAGGCCTGGGATCGAACCTGCAACGTTATGGTTCCTAGTCAGATTCGTTAACCAGTTAACCACTGACCCACAACGGGAACTCCTTTCTGGGTTCGTTTGTTTGTTTGTTTGTTTTTGTCTCTTTGCTGACTTCCTCTTTCTTTATCAAGACTTTTCCTACTGTGGTCAGGGGGCCAGGACTGCTTTGGCTTTAGAACGTCCCAGGACCGAGGAATCATTGAAAAGATAAATGGAAAAAAAAAAAAAAAAAAAAAAAAGAAAAGATAAATGGATAATGCCTTATCAGTGCAGTGTACTTAGTATTCCTATAACCATGCACTTTTATTTATTGGCCAAAAGATGTCTCTGTTGCCTTAAAAAGAAAAGTAGTTTAGAACTACACCATATTTTTAAAATCAACCTCCCTGTCAGCTATATATTGTTTTAATATGTAAAGCTACTTGGGGAAGGAAAAAATTATATTTTTGTAAGGGGAAAAACAGTCTTTTGGTCTATAGAAGTAATAGAGGGAAAGGTGATTTTTGACTTCATTATCAATTAATCTATGTGAGTATTAATGGACTGACTTCTCTGTGTAAAAACAACTTTAGGAGGTCCCGTCATGGCTCAGTGGTAACAAACCTGACTGGTATCCATGAGGACTTGGGTTGGATCCATGGCCTCGCTCAGTGGATTAAGGATCCTGTGTTGCTGTGAGCTGTGGTGTAGCTCGGAGATGCGGCTCAGATCCAGCTGTTGCTGTGGTTGTGGTGTAACCCGGCAGCTGCAGCTCCAATTCGTGCTCTAGCCTGGGAACCTCCATATGCTATGGGTGTGGCCGTAAAAAGACCAAAAAAAAAGAGCTTTAGCCTCTTTGAACTGGATTATGTTTTTCTTCCTAGTATTATGGGAATCAGTGTTGTGTATGAAAAGAGCATGCTTTGGAAACATGTAGATCTGGCCTCAAAACCTTGATCAACCACTTTCTTGTAATGCCTCCTAGGACAGGTTCCTAATCTCTTTGAGCTGCCTTTTCAGCTTCTATAAAATAGAAAAGAATAACTTGTATGCAGCTCATAGGGTGGAGTTAATAGTAAAACAAAATAATTCTGGCATACTGCTTGGCACAGATGGGAGCTGTTATTATTATTCTTGATGTAGCTCATGTTGTTTTATGATACGCTCCTGCAAGATTTTATAACATTTCAGGCATAGACCTGAAAACTGAAAAATTAGGTCTAATTGACAGAAATTCAAAAGGAGGCCTTTGGAACCAATGTCAGTTTCATTCTATTAGTGCTTAATGTCATCAGATGTGTCATAAATATAAACTAGTAAGTAAAAAGACTGGGAAAAACTTCTTGGTTAGGCAGAAAAGGGAAAAAAATTTGTCAAGATTATTCCTGCATTTATATGCCTGACATTTCAATGTGCTGTACAGTGAATTCCTCAGCGTTGAGATTTTTTTTTTTTTTCTTTTTTCCCTTAGGGAGGGTTGTGATCTCCCTGTGCCTTTAGGAAGTCTAGCAAAGTAGATATTTAAACTTTTGCATGAATTTTAAGAAAATGCAGTAATAGGAATGCCCCTTGCCTTTTACTGAGCCGTGCTGTGGGCCAGGTTTACTGACCTTTAATTCTCACCCATCTGTAGAGTGGATTTCTTCTTCCCCGTTTTACAGATTCAGATAGGGAAGCTTGGAGGGGGTTAAGGAACTCTTGGAAGGCCACACAGCTAGTAAGTGAGGTAGTCAGAACTCAGACTTGGGCCTCTGATTTCAAAGCCCGCGTCTTTTCTAACAGTTGTCAGGCCCACCACATTTTGGAGACTGGGCTGATTGCAGTCAGATGATAAGCTGGCTATGATTTGCAGCTCCTTTGTTTGCAGATTATGTTTATTTGAACGGGAGGCTTGCATGTATTGGGTCCATCTGCAGAAACAGTTTCTTTTGGGGTTTGCTTTGTTATTGACCTGGCTTCCTAAATATCAGCTCCTTGTCCCACCTGTCATATTTTTAATATACAAGGAGCCTTAAAGTATTACCATGTATACCGAAGGTGTGTAATTTCTTGGAGGCTAATGATAAAGTCTTACACCTTGGCTCTTGCTAACAGAAATACCATCGTTGGTGAGAGGGTTAAAATATTCTCTTGATTGGAACTTTTGAACGCTTTCTGTGTCTCAAGAAGAATTGCTCTTCTGTTGGGATTTTGTGTGTCAAGTATAAATCACTTCCCAGTGTTTAAAGACTTGAAATATTTTCCAGAAAGGGGATCAGACACACTTTGACTTTCCAGTTAGTTCATAGCTCTGATGATCTATGTTCAAAATGGGGCGGAAAATTTTTACTGAGGGCAACATTTTTTCTCTATTACAAAAGGGTAAAGTGTTTCTGTGAAAAACGCTGTGTCTGTATGAAGGAGACATGCACCATTGTGCCCTTTTTCTAGAGGCAGTGAGCCAGGTTTAGTAGGAGAAACAAGAGACTAGAGAAGTCAGCCTAAAAAATATCTCCGAATCCGCTTTTCCTGAGTAGAAGCCCCCTTTAGGGCAGGGAAGCAGGTCCATGTAGCAGCCGGAACCCCAGAAGCCATTTGGGGCTCATAGGGCACAGTTCAGCCCAGAAAACTCTCCCGGGATGCCCCTCCCCCATTTGCCCTCTATCTTACCCATTTCCGGCTCTAATAGACTCACAGGCCTGGATAAGCCCCTGCCCACAGCATAGCCTGCGGCCAGGCCTGCGAGTGCTCTGATTTTTCACCTCAAATAGAGAATTTGGGGTAATGAGGGCGACAAATCTGAAACTCTTAGTCCCTATCCTGCAACTCTGCTCCTAGGGTGCTCGGGGTTGTACCCACAGTAAGTGTCACCCTCTTTGTCCTCCCTCTTTGGCTAAAAGATCTGGACTCTCAGGCCAGTTCCAGTTAGAGAAACCATCTTGTACCAGGATGTCAACTTGATGTTTGTTAAGAAGTGATCCTAGACATCCGAGAAAGGGTGCCTCATTGATCTTCTAGAAACAGCCTGTTGGGAAGGGAACTGACATGTATCAGGTACCTGTTACGTGCTTTCTCTCTTTCAGTGTTAACATCTCTCATTTTAGAAGTGAGGAAATGGGCTCAGAGAAGGTAGGCGACTTGTCCGAGATAATATACCTTATACGTGATAAGATTTAAGCCCGTGCTCCTTCTACTCCACCAGGATTTCTCAGCCTCATCACTGTGACTTTTGGGGCTAGATGACTCCATAATGGAAGCTGTCCTGTACACACACTGTGGGGTGTTTGGCCGCATCCTTGGTTTCTAATCACCTGATGACTCTAGGAACCCCTTTATTTGTGACAATCCAAAGTGTCTCCATTGCCAGATGTCTCCTAGGGGACAGAATCACCGCTCGTTGACAACTGCTGGATGCCATACACTTTCATAGGGTGTATTCCTTCTTGTTTAAAGATAGAATTGACTTTCGAAAGCATACGCTGAGTGTTTTACCCAACCAGGGTTCAGAGTTTATTGATACTCAAAGCGGTCAGTTTAGAAAACACTGTAGAGTACCTGCCCAAACTGAGTAATACTTTTGCAAGGTCCTATTTCACATATAGAGTTCTGTTTTATTTTTATGACCTTTCTTTCTTGTAGGTCTACAAAGGAGTCCTCCTGTTTCACAGTAGTTCTCAACAATCTCCGTGTGTTCCTCATATTTGACTGGCTGCTCTTAGTCCACGGTTTTCTCCACACTCCCAGTGATATTAAGAAGCAAAGCAAGGTCACTCCTTCTCGTCACCGTAACTCTAGCAGTGAATCTGCTGTAATTCCCAAAACGGTGAAAAGTGGAGTAGTTACCAAACGGTCTTCCCTTCCTATGTCCACTGAAAGGCACCTGGAGGTCAAGGTCAACGTTACAGGTAAGTAGATGTAGTTGTGAGTCACTGAGTCTTATTTGGGTGTCAGGCTCAATATCTGTCTTACAGGATGACTTTGCCGTTGCTTCTGTATTTTGACACTTAAAACATTTGCATTTTTTGCAGACCGACAGGCGTTGAAATTCTTCACTTCCATTTTCAGGTGTGAATTGCCTGGCCCACACTGAGGGCTGCAGGGCCTAGTTCCTTTCCTCTGCCAGCCTAACGCATATGCCCAGCTTGAGTACCCGCTTGGGCAGTGGTCTTTTTTCTTAGCGTTAAATCTGGCTTCAGTTTTCTGTTCGATCTCCAGGGCCTCAACAGATGTGCCTCACTGCGTTTAGGCAAATGTGGTTTGTGAGAATCTCAGTGTAGAAGATACATGAGAGGAGTGTTACTTTCTTTACAAAAAGAGTATTTTGCTTTACCAACAAATTTATCATGGTTTTTTAACTGGTAGACTCATATAGTACATCTGGATGTAAGTGTGTATTTGTTATGTGAGGTACCCTATCTACTGCTCAGTGGTTTATTTATTTATTTATTTATTGTCCCCTTTTTTGGTCTTTTTTTTTAGAGCCGCACGTGTGGTGTGTGGAAGTTCCCAGGCTAGGGGTCGAATCAGAGCTGCAGCTGCCGGCTACACCACAGCCAAAGCAATGGCCAACTCTGAGCCGTGTCTGCAGCCTACACTACAGCTCATGGCAACGCCAGATCCTTAACCTACTGAGTGAGGCCAGGGATCGAACCCACATCCTCATGGATACTAGTCGGGTTTATTACCACTGAGCTACCACAGGAACTCCAGGCTGCTCAGTGGTTTAGAAGAAGCTGGGTAGTGCCTTTGAAATAGTTTCAGTTTTCAAAGTTTGATTTATACGTGTGTTTTCATGAAAACAGAAAGCACAGGTACCTTGTACAGGTGAAGAGAAAACTGTCTGCATCTACTGCTTTCATTAAACTGGTCCACATTCTTGGTAATAAACAACTTGAACAGCTCTGGAGATGACCTAGTGCTTCATGCTGTCTGACCAGCATTAGAATCGGAATCCACTTCCTGGGATTTTAAAACAGGTCATCGCTTGGAGGAGGGATGGTTTCCTGAGCTCCTGATTGTCTCTCTGAAGACCTAGCTTAAAACTATATTCTAGAGAGAAGCCGTCTCCCAGTCTTTCTGCCTGTGCAGTGCTCTGTCGGCTCAGCTGGGCCTGGCCAGACGCAGGGACCCTGTTCAGGGCGCAGTGGAGCAGAGTGTCGGCAGGCATCTCAGAGACCAGATCTTTCGCGCCGATGTGTCATCCCTCCCCCCCAGGAAATGTGGGGTCTGGTGGGCGACAGCCTGCTGCTTTCCGGCCTCCCAGCTCTGGCTTAGCTGATAGTGCTGTCCTTTCCAGGCACAGAGTTTGTGGTCGTGGAAGATGTGTCCTGCTTCGATACCAATGCCATTATCCTCAAAGGCACCACAGTGCTCACCTATAAGCCCCAATTTGTCGATCGCCCCTTTTCAGGAAGTTTGTTTGGCATCGAGGTAAGAAGTCTGTATGTTTGTTGATTGAAAGACTAATGGTTTGGCTCATGAGAAGAGCATGTGGAAGAGCGTTTTACCTTCTAAACTTTCATTCGGGAAAATAATGGGATTGGAGGACCCTTGCCCTCTTCTTTTCATTTTTTCCTCAAAGCTACTAGGTTACACTGTCATTCGCAGCAACATGGATCGACCTAGAGAGCATCATACTAAGTAAGTAAGACAGACGGAGAAAGACAAGTAACATTTGCTATCACATATATGTGGAGTCTAAAAAAAAAAAAGATACAAATGAACTTATTTACAGAAATAGACCACAGACGTAGAAAGCAAATTTTTGGTTACCAAAGGGAAAGAGGGGAAGATAGATAAGGACTTTGGGATTTACATATATATACTACTCCGCATAAAATAGCCAGTAAGACCTACTGTATAGCACAGGAAAATTTACTCAATATTTTGTAATAACCAAAGGGCAAAGAATCTGAAAAAGAGTAGATTTATATATATTATAGAATAGATTTTGTATATATGTATATGTAACTGAATCGCTGTGCTATACACCTGTAACTAACACCACATTGTACATCAGCTATGCTTCAATTTAAAGAAAGAAGAAGTCTACCAGGCTGTTGTGACATGTGAATTCAGTCCCCCAGGGTCAGGCTATAAACATGCAGAGGGACACTGCCTCTTTCTCTCATCCCCCGCCCCCATTTCCTCGGAAGGTTTCAGGAAACTTTTCTAGTCCTATTGCCCCGTCAGGCTCTTTGTTGTGTCCTGTGGTTCTGTAGGTCCAGGCCCCGGTGAATTTGTGAAGCTGGGAAGGGGGTCCTCACGGCTCCTAATCCCCTTCCCCGCATTGAGGGCTGTCTCTCCGGAGGCCAAGGGCTTAGTGGTCCTGGACACTTGTGTATAAAAGGTGTTAGGGGCTTCCGTAGTATCCTTCTGGGAATGTCTGATCTATAAAAGAGAGTCAGGCCTCACCCAGAGGAGGGAGTCTCTGCTAGGGGTGCTCAGGGCCCTCGTTTAATTTCACAATGGAGATAATTGGCACTGCGGTGCCTTTTGTAGCCTGAAAATTACATTATATAATATTAGGCAAAAACTGCTCTGCCTCTTTTTAAGCCATAATATGTGGAGACAGAAGGAGAAATGAGGCAAATTCTCTCTAGCAAATGTTCTGCATTCACTGATCTCAGCGCACATTCCTCTTGTTAAAATAGAAATACTTGGTCAGGGTTACTCATTGTTTCCTTCCCATGTATGATGACACTTTCTCATGCCCTGCTCTTTCCAGTGGTAGTTCAGAGGTTGAATGAACAAAACTTA
Organism: Sus scrofa; assembly: GCF_054392235.1. Classification (NCBI taxonomy): domain Eukaryota; kingdom Metazoa; phylum Chordata; class Mammalia; order Artiodactyla; family Suidae; genus Sus; species Sus scrofa. The sequence continues at coordinate 76,881,320 of NC_139388.1, forward strand.
TTTTCACTGTCAATAGCATACGGTCCTGTTTTTTTTTTTTTTTTTTCCTCCTGTTCAGAAATAGCTGAATAAAACCCGTGGAGATTTTACTTCTCTACCCCTTGTTTTTCTCATGTAAGAGGCCTCAGTGTGAGAGGAAGGATTTGCATGCTGGTGTGACGTGAGTTGGTCATGAAATAGCAATTCGTCTGCTTTCCAATCCATCACCATACCAGCTTTGAATGGAAAAGTTTGCTGATTGATTAATGAACTGTCAGGTACAGTTGGGTTTTGTGTAGCAGAAGTCCCCGAAGAAAGACAGAAAATGAAACTTTCCTGCTCCAGAGTCTTAGAAAAACTACATGGCAAAATATTTGAGCTTCCTGGAAACTCTTTTCCGTCTTGTTCTTCAGGCAACACAATTGGATCTGAATTTTAAGACCACTCTAATACATTCTTTAATAAATCCTTGTATTTATAAAGAAAGCAGAATGAGTTAATTTTGAATATGACCGAGGACCTTGGTGTCACAAGTTTTCCAGTAGCACTAGAAAATGCCATAAAAGGGGAAGGAGCAAGGGAGACCAAAGCAATGCTTGCTTTCTTCTCTGGGCCCCAGGATGGGAGTCCTGCCCCACCTCTCTGTCCTCATAAATATATTCTATTTTTTCATTATAGAACATTTCTTTCTTTCTTTTTTTTTTTTTTTTTTGAAGCTGGACAGATTTCTGCTATAAATCAACTTTCAATTTATTTTTTTTATTTTTTATTTTTTTGTCTTTTGTTGTTGTTGCTATTTCTTGGGCCGCTCCTGCAGCATATGGAGGTTCCCAGGCTAGGGGTCGAATCGGAGCTGTAGCCACCGGCCTACGCCAGAGCCACAGCAACGAGGGATCCGAGCCGCGTCTGCAACCTACACCACAGCTCACGGCAACGCCGGATTGTTAACCCACTGAGCCAGGCCAGGGACCGAACCCGCAACCTCATGGTTCCTAGTCGGATTCGTTAACCACTGCGCCACGACGGGAACTCCGAACATTTCAAATATATACAAAGTAAACAGAATAGTATGAAATCCTGTGTACCTTTCCCTTAGCTTCAATGATTATTTATTTTCAATTCTGAAAGTGACAACTATATAAGGAAAAATCACCTATCCCACCACACATAATCTCTCTTGACGTTTTTGCATGTTTCTTTCCTTATAGTTATGACAAAATATTATTTTGATTGGGCTGCTTTTTTAAAAAGTATTTTCATTTTTTTATATTTTTTGTCTTGTTTTATTGTTATTTTTTTGTCTTTTTGCCTTTTCTAGGGCCACTCCTGCGGCATATGGAGGTTCCCAGGCTAGGCATTGAATTGGAGCTACACCCCAGCTGCAGCAACTTGGGATCTGAGCCGTGTATGTGACCTACACCACGGCTCGAGGCAACACCAGATCCTTAATGCACTGAGCAAGGCCAGGGATCGAACCTGCATCCTCATGGATCCTAGTCAGATTTGTTTCCTCTGAGCCACTCCGGGAGCTCCTGGGCTGCTTTTTCACATATCTGTTTTGTAACTGTCTTCCTACCGTGGGGTCTTTTTTTTTTTTTTAAGTTTTATTTAAGTATACTTGATTTACAAGGCTGTGATAATTTCTGCTATACAACAGAGTGATTCAGTTATATGTGTACACACATCCATTCTCTTTTAAATTCTTTTCCCACATAGAGTATCACAGAATACTGGGTAGAGTTCTCTGTGCTATACAGCAGGTCCCCATTGGCCAATCATTCCATTTACCTCAGTGTGCATATGCCAGTCCCAAACCCCCAGTCCTTCCCCCCATCACCTGTCCCCTTTGGTAACCATAAATTTTTCAAAGTCTAGGAGTCTGTTTCTATTCTGCAAATAAGTTCATTTGGATCTTTTTTTTTCACATTCCACATATAAGTGATGTATATATTGTCTTTCACTTTCTGACTAATTTCACTTAGTGTGATAATCTCTATGTCCACCCATGTTGCTGCAAATGGCATTATTTCATCTTTTTTGTAGCTGAGTAGTATTCCACCATACATATGTACCATATCTTCTTTATCCATTCTTCTGTTGATGGACATTTAGGTTGCTTTCATGTCTTGGCTATTGTGAATAATGCTACAGTGAACATTGGGGTACATGTATCTTTTTGAATTATGGTTTGCTCCAGAGAGATGCCCAGGAGTGGGATTGCTGGATCCTGTGGTAGTTCTATTTTTAGTTTTTTGAGGAACCGCCATACTGTTTTCCATAGTGGTTGTACCAGTTTACATTCACACCAGTAGTGTAAGAGGGTTCCCTTTTCTCTACATCCTCTCCAGCATTTATTGTTTGTAGATTTTTTTATGGTGGCCATTCTGACTGACACATGGTGTTTTTTGTTTTTTTTAATTGCTTTTTAGGACCCATGGCATATGGAGTTCCCAGGCTAGGGGTCTGATTGGAGCTATAGCCACCGGCCTACGCCACAGCCACAGAAACGCCAGATCTGAGCTGTGTCTGCGACCTACACCACAGCTCATGGCAACCCTGGATCCTTAACCCACTGAGTGAGGCCAGGGATCAAACCCGCAACCTTATGGTTTCCAGTCAGATTCGAGCAGGAACTTCTTGTTGCTCTTTTTTTAAATTAACTGTTAAATAATTGTCCAGTGAATTTTTCTATATTTCGCATTATTTCCTTGGGCTAGTTCCTAGCAAGAAATAAGCTTATTGGATCCAGGGGTGGGAGATTTTTAGCCTCTTGTTATATGCATGGTTAAACGGCCTTTCCCACGGCTGAGCCACTGTGCTCAGTGGGTGAGAGCACCAGCTGCCCTCTTCACAAGGTTCATTTCAGCGGTTATTGTGGGTCTTTTGATATTATAGGGCCGACTGCTTCCGAGATAGTCTCTCTTTCTCCTGATGGTTTGACTCTCCGTAAATCAGACATTAATTCTTGCCATATTACATTTCATTCTCTAGGTGTTTTCATGTCGACTGGGGAACGAGCAAGACACAGCTCTTTCAATTGTTGATCCAGTACAAATTCAGGTGGAGCTGGTGGGGAATTCTTCTTATCAGAACAGCTCAGGATTGATGGATGCATTCAACAGTGAGGATTTTCCACCAGTCTTAGAGGTATTGCTGCCAACCTGTCTGACCCTTCAGAGCATATTTGCAAACATTTTCCTGTGCCTCTACTGCTTATTTACTCTGCCAAACCCAACATTTTGGTTATTTCAGCAAATACAAAATAAATATGACATTGTCTCTGCCCTACAAGATCTTCCGGTCTTGTGGAGGATAGGAGACCTTTCAATTGTCAGGCATAATTTTGAAGTTCTATGAAAGTTTACAGAAGGCAGAACTCCATGTAGTTGGGAATGTTGATTGTGAGTGAAACTGAAGGTGAGTGAGTCTGATTGGAAGGAGAGAAGGAGGGGCTTCCAGGTTAGGAAACAGCAATGTCAGGGGCAGGAATGGCCCAGCAAATTGGAGGCTGAAGGAGGTCTCCCTTGAGGAAAGAAGTCTATAGGGAAGTGGGGTGGGGGAGGGCGAGGCGGGAAGGAAGGCCTAAGACTTTGGTGTCTTATTTCTGTGGTAGAGGCAAAATTAATCAGTAATCGTTTGAACCACAGGAGATTTGAAAGAGAAAAGACATTCTGATTTTTGAGCCTCAAAAAAATTTACAACAAGTAATAAATAAAGTGGTACACTCAGACATTCAAGCACACAACCCATTTTAAAGTGGTCTTGTGTTGGTGTCTGTACTGCTTTCCCGGTGGTAGCCAAATTGCTCTTACCTGAGGAAGACTGTATTTTCAGATATATTAATGTGGAACCTGATTCATTTAAGATTTTGTTTACATAAGGAAGAGATAAATTTTGTTGGGTGATCAGTTTGCTTCACGAATTTAAAAGATTAAATGAACCAAAGCAAAATGGATCAACAGAGTGTTGCTTATAGGCTATCTTGTCTCCATCAGAGTCATTCTGTGATCCTCTGCTTTGATAATAAATAAACTTGTATGAAAAGCATTCTTGGGAGTTCCTATTGAGGCTCAGTGGGTTGAGAATCTGACTAGTATCCATGAGGATGCGGGTTTGATCCCTGGCCTCGCTCAGTGGGGTAAGGATCTGGTGTTTCCGTGAGCTGTGGTGTAGGTTGCAGATGTGGCTTGGATCTGGCGTTACTGTGGCTGTGGCGTAGGCCAGCAGCTATAGCTCTGTTTCATCCTCTAGCCTGGGAACTTCCATATGCCGTAGGTGCAGCCCTAGAAAGAAAAAAAAAAAAGAAGAACAATAATCATTCTGCTGACATATTAAATTCTCTAGTAATTTTCCTCACTTAGTATTTTTTATTTGGTACAGTTTTACAACATTGGACCTTATAGCTGAGATATCTTACCTCAGGGCTATTAGTGTTTCATGCCACCAATTTCCCCGTCTTCAAAATGAGAAACTTGGTGTAGTGTCTGTTGGACTGCTGGAACTTGAATTAGAGCTGTTCCTGTAAGAGGTATGGATACGAAAGCAAATGCAACTTTCAAAACTGCCACCTTTTAAATTTTGTTAGATTCACTTACAAGCCCTGGATATCAGACTCTCCTATAATGATGTTCAGCTGTTTCTTGCCATTGCAAAATCCATCCCAGAGCAAGCAAGCGTTGCAGTGCCAGATGCAGCGGCCCTGGAGTCTCCCTCCTTGAGCGGTCACCTTCCCAGTGCATCTCGAGGTGGAGAGGAGATCAGAGAAGGGACGAAGCATACCTTAGATCCTGTCTTGGGTAGGTATTTCACCATAAGCCCCACTCAGTCTTCCAATAACTCCCCTTCTTCTTAACTTGTAGGATTTTCTTTTGCACAGTGTAACTGTTCAAAGTATAATAGTGTGTCATTAAGAGTAATTTTAAGTCATGAGTCTGACTATCTAATTTTTTTAATTAAAGAAAACACCCAAACCAACCGTTCTAGCCTACAGTGTTTTTCCTTTTATAATTTCTTCCAGAGATATGAATAATGCTAAGGTTTAGTTTTAAACTTCAGCTAACCTCCAGAGTTATATGGCTAATACTCAGTTTCAGTTTTAAGCTTTTAAAACACAGCCAACATAGGGAAAAGACTTAAAAATTTTGGGGTACACTTGATAACAAGTTTCTAACTAGGAATTTGTTTTGCTTGTAGAAGGAAATGTTTGTCACTGGTTTCTGAATTTCTTTTTTTTTCCTCCTTCAATTAGCCTGTAGGTTGATTTACATTACATTATTTATATTTATATACACACATGCACACACACACATTTTTGTTTTCCTAGAGTTACAACTGGCTAGACTGCAGGAGCTGGGATTCAGCATGGATGATTGCCGCAAAGCTCTTTTGGTGTGTCAAGGTAATTTGAATAAGGCTTTCCATGCATCTGTCGTTTGCCTCGAATAAAAGGCTGCCTTTCCATTTCCTCCCCTAGGCCCACAGGGAGCCTTGTGAGCTGGTATGTATTTTGAAGACCTTCGGCCGTTTTCTGTGGGCTGAATATAGTCTTGGGCCAGTAATAATAACGTGGCCAGTAATAATAATGTGGCAGAGTATTTTAGAGCAGATACAAATAATGTTCTCAGGAACTGACTGCCTGGCTTCAGCTCCTTGCTCTTGACTGGCTGCTTGTTAGTGACTTGGGCAAGTTAACTTCTCCATACCAGTGCTTCCTTATCTGTGCCCTGAGGACCCGAGGGCCTCCCTCAGAGGTTTGATATAAAGAAGTCATCTGTGTCCCCCTCATGTCAGTCCTGTAAGTGGCTGCTCTTGGGTACAGAGACATCAAATACCTTGCCCAAGATGCAATGTCCCGTAAGTGCCAGGACTGGAAGCAAGCCCTCTTGCTCCAGAGCCAGTGCCCTTAACCACTGTTACACACACTGGCCTCTGGCAGTTTATACGTATGGGGTTGCATTGCTTTTCTCTTCTCTTTTCCATTCTGTTCTTCTTCTAGCAATCTAGTTGTGTTCGGGAGGCTGTTACTTAACAGTTTTGATTATACACATGGTTGGGAAGACAAAGTATGTATAAAGTAAGATGTTTGGGAACAATTACAGAGCAGCACATCAGTATCTGCAAAACTACATGGTGAGGACTCAGTACTTTGGTACCGAGTGGCACCTGGAATTTGGACCCTTCCCTTGGCTCTCCTTGCACACAGTTGTTGCGGTAGAGGAAGGATGGCTTCCGGGAGGCCTTTTGAGCCAGCTGATGAAAGGCGCTGTGAGCTTGAGTGGAGGTGTGCAGCACAGCGGGCCTTGTTGTGTCTGTTTACAAGCAGAACTCCTAATGTGGGGCTCTTTTTTCTTTTTCTTGTTGGAGGCTGCCTCTGGCCTCAGTCTGGGCTTCTCTTGGGCTGTCCAAGAGGTCTCTATCAAATGCATTTCTCTGTTTGCTCTCGAAATTGCTCGAGTAGCTCTGGGGACGGGTTGAACGGATCACCTTTTAATTTCTTGCAAGGTCAACTGAAAAAGGCAGCAAGCTGGTTGTTCAAGAACGCTGAACCTCTGAAGTCCCTTTCCCTGGCCTCTAACAGCCGAGAGAGCCAGGGGGCTGCGCCGGCCCGGCTGCTCTCGGGCGTGGAGATGAAGGCCGAGAGCGTGTGCATCTGCTTTATTGACGACTGCATGGACTGCGACGTCCCTCTCGCAGAGCTCACCTTTTCCCGTGAGTGCTCTCCCGCTTCTCAGGGTCCTCGCAGAGCGTTTCCATGACTGCTGTCTCTCTCTCTCTGTTTCTTTGGTTATTCATGCTCTCTTGTACTTAATTGTATGGGTGAAATTTAGATAATGGTTTTACATATGTTTTCCATTATTTGGTATTTTAAAGAAATGTGTATTTATTTGCCATATGTGGCCTTCAAACTGTGGCTTGGGAATAAAAGGAATTGTCATTGATGAAATTTCTGTTCTATTAACAGCTCCAGTTAAATAATTCCTGATCTCTCCATTTTGTTTATGTTCTCATGTAGCTAAAGACTGTAGGGAATACCATTATTAAAGGAATTTAAAAGATAAGCTTAGAAAATAATTCTTTCATGCTCTGTATCTTTTGAAAATTAAAAAAACACAGAGACTTATTAGAAAGCCCACCACAGAGTGCCTTCCTCCTTAGGGCAGGGTAAGAGGTGACACACGGTCCCTCTGAGAGCTGTCCTTCGGTGGAGCGAAGGGTAGAAGCACGTTATCCTTGTCCATCCTCGCAGGCAGTGTCGCATGAGGCATCTGAGGAGAGGAAATGAAAATCTCGCTGCCCTGTGTACTTTTAATTTTCCACCCTTTTTTTCGGTCTTGCTAAGCATCTTTTCCCTCCCAGGAAAATTTGGTTCTCGGGATTTAATTCGACCTTTACACCTTTTAGAGGTTTGTGTCTTCACTGTGCTTCTAGGCACCATAAGGACCACTTGATTAAAACTAACAACTGGATTTTGACTGTTTTCATGAATATGTTTTCTGCAGAGAGTAATGATTTGTGTTTTTTGTTGTTGTTGTTTTAGGGCCGCACCCGTGGAGGTTCCCAGGTTAGGGGTCCAATTGGAGCCGTAGCTGCTGGCCTACGCCACAGCCACAGCAATGCCAGATCCGAGCCACGTCTGCGACCTATACCGCAGCTCACGGCAACGCCGGATCCTTAACCCACTGAGTGAGGCCAGGGATCGAACTTGTGTCGTGGATACTAGTTAGATTCATTTCTGCTGAGCCAGGAAGGGAACTCCTATTTCTGGTTTGTCTATAGTAATCTTAAAATTTTGCGCTAATCTTTATCAGGGCATGGCTCTTCTCATCACTCCACCTTCTTTTCAGATATTGAGGTAAAAGTATGTTTTTTATGTTCCCAGGCTTGAGACACACCTGGGTTCTAGGACTGGGACTGGTGGGGAGGTGCATGAGGCGTTGACCTCATTTGCAGCATTTAAAGGGGTGCCAAAGAACTTGTAATTAAGACAAATGATATTTTAATGCAGTGTCCTTAAAAAGCAGAATTTGTGTCAAAAAAGAACCCCCACGATGAACAGAATATCAGATTTTTGTGTGCTCTCCTCTAAAATCATCGCTATTAGCTGTAACTAGCATCTCTTAATTTTATTTTTATCAAGGTACCCCACTTATAGCACTGTGTAAATTTTGTGTGTAATCGTTATATTTCTGTGTATATATACATTGCAGTGTGTCCATCACCAGAAATTTCTTTAGTTTCTGGCCATCACCACACAGTTGATCACCTGCACTCATGCCCCCATCCCTTCCCTCTGGTAATTACTGCTCTGTTCTCTGTATCTATGTGTTTGTTGTTCTGGTATCTCTTAAATATGATTTGTCAGCAAAAGAAAGTTTTGGTTGTTCCCGCCCCACCATCGCAATAAGATTTGTTTTCATTGCAGGCCTGAATTTCCTGCAGCACGTAAGAACTAGCCCCGAAGGCTACGCCCACTTCACCCTTTCTGGAGATTACTATAACCGTGCTCTGTCAGGTTAGTACAGTTATTACGGGATTTGAAAAATACATGTCAGCATTTGCCTGGGCTTATTTCTTCATGAATTTTACATGAGGGAAAGGGGGAGGAACAGAATGGGGAGAGATGAAAAATAAGTTCCCTGGTGGCTCAGCTGGTTAAAGATCCGGCATTGTCACTTCTGTGGCTGGTGTTGCTATTGTGGTGTAGGTTCAGTTTGTGGCCTGGCAATTTCCGTGTGTCACAGGTGCAGCCCACATAGATATATATATATACATATTTGATATATTTCTACTGAATTATTTACAGTTTTGCTAATTAGTTCTTTTTGATCCTGGACTTTGGCTGATTTCAGAACGTGAAGTTGCTCAATAGTGAAGGATCATTTGTCTAGCCCTGATAGTAGCTAAATTTCAAGCCCATAAGCATGTTAAACTTCAGGCTGCCTCACGCCCTACTGGACTCGTTTCATTAGCGTCATACTGAGTCAGCCACAATGTGTAATCTGCCATACCTACTCCCTCAAGAGAATGTGATTGATCAGGGCAGGCTGCTTTTCTGAAGCCATAAAGCCTGGAGGTACTGCATGGCCTTTTCAGGTTTCTTTCCTTCCAGCAGCAAGACCAAGGTAAGGGCCTGTACAGATGGACATTCAGGAACCATCCTATCCCAGGGCCAAGCAGTTTGTGCTATGAGCTTCTTTGCCTTAAGAGAGTGCTTTGCGGGTGTGGACAGAGTCAACCGAGTAGTGCTGTGGAGTCCACCGCTTAGGGTCTTAGGCCGAAGAGTGGTTTCTCCCTTCGATGTCAGAGGAAAACCATGCTTCAGTGTGTTTTGCTCTGCCACTGGTTCTAGAGTAGATGCCACACGCGGTTTTCTGGGTTGGTTAACATTCTCCCCTCTCTCTTCTGGATTCACGTAAGGCTAACACTCTTCTTTCTTAATTGTTCAAAATATTTAACTTTAGAATAATGGCCCAAATCTTGCTAGTTGAGGGAAACTTTTCAGGGCATCTGGTAGCTATTTTTCTTTTCTTTTCTTTTTTTAAATCATTTGTTTTACCAGAGCAGATATTGCTTCCTTTTCAAGTTGTGTGAATACAGTCAGGTTATGAGGTGCCAAATGGTGGGAGGAGAAGACTCTGCCTGCGTTGTGCTAGGTTAGATGTGCTTTGCATTGGTAAATCACCTCATCTGTGGCTGGCTGAGCATATTTTAGAAAACTGTTAGAATTTAAGTGGCCTTGAAAACTTGATCCTTTTTTTCCCTAAACTCAGTGAATTTTATTACATTTATAGTTGTGCAGTGATCATCGCAACCCAATTTTAGAGCATTTCCACCCCCAGCCCATCCTCCCACCCCCAGCCTGTCTCCTTTGAAAACCATACGTTTTTCAAAGTCTATGAGTTAGTATCTGTTCTGCGAAGAAGTTCATCGTGTCCTTTTTTTGGATTCCACATGGAAGTGACAGCATATGACACTGGTGTCTCCCTGTCTGACTTCACTTAGCACGATAATTTACAGGTCCATCCATGCTGCTGCAAATGCTATTATTTCTCTCCTTTTAACGGCCGAGTGATATTTCCTTGTGTGTATGTACCACATCTTCTTTATCCACTCCTCTGTCAATGGGCGTTTAGGTTGTTTCCATGTCTTGGCTATGGTATATAGTGCTGCAATGAACATTGGAGTACATGGAAAACTTGAATCTTTAAAACCCACAGTGAGATACCATTTTTCTCACCCAAAAGACTGGCAAAAGGAAGTGTGACAAGTATGGTGAAGATGTGAGACATAGATCTTATTTTTTTTTGTCTTTTTTTTTTTTTTTTTTGCTTTTTAGGGCCATGCCTGCAGCATATGGAGGTTCCCAGGCTAGGGGTCTAATTGGAGATACAGCCACCGGCCTACGCCACAGCCAAAGCAATGCCGGATTTGAGCCGCGTCTGTGACCTGCACCACGGCTCATGGCAACACCAGATCCTTAACCCACTGAGTGAGGCCAGGGATCTGAACCCGAGACCTCATGGTTCCTAGTCAGATTCGTTAACCACTGAGCCACGACGGGAATTCCTAGACCTCTTTTTTTTTCCTTTTCTGCAGCATATGGAAGTTCCCCGGGCCAGAGGTCAAATTGGAGCTGCAGCTGAGGTCTACAGAGCCGCACGGCAACTCTGGATCTGAGCCGCATCTGTGACTTATGCCGCAGCTTGTGGCAATGCCGGATCCTTAACCCACTGAGCAAGGCCAGGGATCAAACCTGCCTCCTCAAAGAGACAACTTTGGGTTCCTAACCTGCCGAGCCACAGCCGAAACTCCGAGCCACAGAACTTTTGTTTCCTGTGTCAGAATTGTAAATTGGGACAACTGCTTTGGAAAACAATACGACCTATAAGTATACAGGCAACCCCGCAATATACTTCCTCCAGATCTGTAACCTGGAGACGCTCCTGCCTGTGTGTGCTAGGAAACATGTTCAAGACCACTGTTAGTAGTGGTCTTCCTGGAACCAAGTGAAATGACTCCTGGCAGTGGATGGGTAAATAAACTGTGGTATGTTCATAAGTGGATTACAGTTCAGTGGTGAAAATAATGGCCTGCAGCATATGGCATCAGTATGAGTGAATCTCAAAGACATTTTATTGAGCAAAAATAGAAACTTGCACAAGAACACATACAGTTGGATCATATTTGTGTAAAAATCCTCAACAGGACAAACTAATCTACATATTCTTAAGAAGTCTGTACATGTGTGGTAGAACTGTAGAGAAGAACAAGGAAAGGATTAAAAATTCAAGCTCATGGAGAGGTTTGATGGGGAGTGGTAGGTACTGAGGGGCTTCAAACACACGTGTCATTTTCTCTTTCCCATTTCTAAAGCTGAATAGTGGGTACGTGAGTGTTTCTAGTAATTTTATTCTTTAAACCATACATATATGTTGTTTATACATACCTTTTGTACATAGGGCATTTTAAGATTAAAAATTTTGATATATTGATACCAAAAATACTTGGTATATTTCTGAGTATATCTATTTATTTAACCAATGGATTCTTGATGTAAGCAGGATAATCAAACTTAGTAGTTACTTCAGGCCCTGACGTGATTTTTCCAGCCTAAGTCTGAGATGCTGTTTTCAGTCTTGAGGATGTAAAAAATCGATGCCACTCTTCAGCAGCAGAGGGCATGTACACTTCCTGCCTGGCTTCCTCCCCTCTGGAAGACCCCGTTGGGGTGCATACATGCTCTTCTACTCGTGTGCTCCAGAGGCACAGACATCCGTGGGGTGACCTGCAGCTAAAGATGGTGCTTTTGCTGTGAAATCAAGTTGGAAAGAGAAAGCTGTTAGCTATAGTTTGCCCTGGCTGAGCCTTTGTGAACGGTGTTCCCCTATAAACTCTTGATATCTGCTCAACAGATGTCTTATTTCCTGTGTTCTTTTAGGCTGGGAGCCATTCATTGAGCCATGGCCATGCTCTGTATCCTGGCAACAACAGGCAGCCAGCCGTCTCCATCCTCCTCGACTGAAGCTGGAAGCCAAGGCCAAACACCGTTTGGATATCAACATCACTTCTGTACTAATGGGTGAGTGGAAAGTTGTCTTTAGAACATGGGTACCTTTCTGGGCATAAGTGCTATGTCTGGAAGGCTATTAACCCTGGCGTAGCAAATACTTGGGTCCATACCAGACATCACTTACTCATCATGGCTGCTTGCCTGATTATCCCTAACCTGGCCTCACGATGCTTCTCAACCCATTGCTGGGTGTCAGTGATCAGCTGGGAGCCTGGACTACATGGGAATCATCAATGTCCACGATGGACTTTCTCCCCGCGGTGCTTGGTCACTGGGATTTATTCAACATCCTATAAGTGATCTCAGGCTCTTCACAGAATAATTCTTAAAAGGTATAATTTGGGGGAGTTTTCTTGTGGCCTAGTGGTTAAAGATCTGGCAGTGTCACTGCTGTGGCTTGGATTGCTGCTGTGGCTCAAGTTTGATCCCTGGCCCGGGAACTTCTGCATGGTTTGGGCACTGCCCAAAAAAAGGTATAATTTTGATCGTCTTATAGTAGGGTGCGTTGCCTGTGCTGTTTCCCATCAAGTATCATGTTGACCTAACTCTGAAAACCACTGGGTTAAAAGGGCTGCCAAGCCAATGGTGTGTGTTCCACAAGTATTTTTGAAATGTACATTCTCTGGCGCGGTGCGTCAGAACCACGCTGTGCGTTTCTTTACATCGAAGGAAGAGTAACGTGACACAGTCAGGTAGCCGACTTTCCCTATAAAACTTGCTCACTGTTTGCATTAGTGATCTCTACAATCTGATTTTTGATAACATTGTAGTTCTCTTTGAGTGACAACATACCCTAATTGTCCTCAGCATCCACAGGGATTGGTTCCAGCAGCCCCCCTTCACTCCCCCCACCAAACCCCACCACCATCACCAAAATCTGTGGATGCTCAAGTCCCTTATATAAAATGGCCTAGTACAAAGAACACAGTTGGCCCTCTGTATCTGTGAGTTTTGCCTCCCATCTGCAAAACTCATTCTATACTGCAAACCTGTGAACTCCCTTCAGTGTGTGTGTTGGAGTAGCTCATAGAATATCCATTGGCTCATTCCATGTCAGAGTAGGATGGAGAGACTGTATTGTGAAATGAGACCGTAAGTTTATCGATCCCCAGATTTTAAAACCACTGTTCTACATTGGCCTATTTCATCCACTAATTTGCTGGATGTTAATATCACCTAGTTAATAGGAAATTGACCTTATGAGTTTATATTATTTTGGTTCCTCTATTGTTTTTTATGTAATCTGTTCATCTGGATATCTAGGTAAAGTTTGAGCAGTGCAAAAGCTTATCTCATACAAAGGGTTCCATTGATATTTCTGATGAGTATTTAATTAAAAATATCTTCTATACCTCACACCAGTCAGAGTGGCCATCATTACTAAGTTCACAAATAACAAATGCTGGAGGGCATGTGGAGAAAAGGGAACCCTCCTGCACTGTTTGTGGGAATGTAAGCTGGTACAACTACTATGGAGATCAGTATGGAGATACCTTAGAAATCTATACATAGAACTACCATATGATCCAGCAGCCCCACTCTTGGGCGTATATCTGGAGAAAACTTTCCTTAAAAAAGACACATGCACCCGCATATTCATTGCAGCACTATTCACAATAGCCAAGGCATGGGAACAACCCAAATGTCCATCGACAGACGATTGGATTAGGAAGATGTGGTATGTATACACAATGGAATACTACTCAGCCATAAAAAAGAACAAAATAATGCCATTTGCAGCAACATGGATGGAACTAGAGACTCTCATACTGAGCAAAGTAAGTCAGAAAGAGAAAGACAAATACCACATGACATCACTTATATCTGGAATCTAATATAAGGCACAGATGAGCCTTTCCATAGGAAAGAAAATCATGGACTTGAGGAATAGACTTGTGGCTGCCAAGGGTGAGGGGGAAGAAGGGGGAGGGAGTGGGATGGATTGGGAATTTGGGGTTAATAGATGCAAGCTATTGCCTTTGGAATGGATAAGCAATGAGATCCTGCTGTGTAGCACTGGGAACTATGTCTAGTCACTTCTGATGGAGCGTGAGAATGTGCGAAAATAGAATGTGTACATGTATGTGTAACCAGGTCAACCATGCTGTACAGTAGAAAAAAAAATTGTATTGGGGAAATAACTATTAAAAAAAAAATCTTCTAAAAAACATTCTTGTCAATGGTAAAGCTGGGTTTTTTTTTTTTGACCTTTAATTCTTTATTTCTAATATTGTGCTGAAAACCAGAAGCATTGCTGTGACTTCCTAGTATTGAAATATCATTTCTTTTTTTTTTTTGTCTTTTTGTCTTTTTAGGGCCGCACCCATGGCATATGGAGGTTCCCAGGCTAGGGGTCGAATCAGAGCTGTAGCCGCCGGCCTATGCCACAGCCACAGCAACGCCAGATCCAAGACGTGTCTGCGACCTACACCACAGCTCACGGCAACGCTGGATCCTTAAACCACTGAGCGAGGCCAGGGATCGAACCCGCAACCTCATGGTTCCTAGTTGGATTCATTTCCGCTGCACCACGACAGAAACTCCTCAGATATCATTTCTGTAGCCACATCTTGGAGCTGAAAGCTAGAAATTAATAATTTTTATTTTAAAAAGTGTGATACTAGTTCCCTGATGGCCTAGTAGGTGAAGGACCTGGCGTTGTCACTGCTGTGGCTCAGGTTCGATCCCTGGCCCGGGAATTTCCACATGCCGCAAATGTGGCCAAAATAAATAAATGAAAGTATAATTAGTATAAAAGGTCTTTGTCCAGGTGTGGTGCATAATTATTTTAATCTGCTCTCCCAGTAAAAGCCACTCCTGAAGAGTTGTCAGCTGGATTTCAGCCTCCTGAATTTAGTGGTTTTTTTATAGCCTCTAACTGGTCTTTCTGTCTCCAAACCCTGTCCCTAAGTGTGCCATGCCATGCCCTTCACAAAGAATGTTGTTCTCTTTTCTAGACTTCTTTACCTCAGCATTTGAACCAGAGTCACACAAAGTGTTGTGTTCCCTAATTGGGCCATGTACTTTCTTCCTTTTTTTTGGCTTTTCAGGGCCATACCCTTGGCATAGGGAGATTCCCAAGCTAGGGGTTGAATCGAATCAGAGCTGCAGCTTCCATCTGGCAGCACAGCCTCAGTGATGTGGGGTTGGGGCCGCGTTTGCGTTTGCGACCTACACCACAGCTCGTGGCAACACTGGATCCCCGACCCACTGAGCAAGGCCAGGGATCAAACCCGCATCCTTGTGGATATGTGGACACTAGTCGGATTCGTTTCCTCTGAGCCCCAATGGGAACTCCTGTGCCATGCACTTTCACGTCTCGAAGTCTTTGCACATGCTTTTGTCTGTGCCTGGAATGTCCCTGATTCCGTAATCCTGTTGGTAACCCTACCTACTCTTCCAGACCCAGATCGAAGGGCCTCACCTCTCTGAAGGTGGCAGCAGGCTTTGGTGTGTACTCCGTCACTTCTGCCGAAGCAGAGTAGATATTTCCCTCTTACGAGCTCCCCGTAGCGTTTTACTTGTATCTTTGTTTTAGCTCCTTTCACATTGTGGGATGGTTTTGTGGTGATGGTTGTTTTAACATTAATTTCTTCCAGTGGAGTATGAGGTTCTTCGGGGGCCAGCATTCTCAGAATCTAGCATTTATTCAGGCACTTGATAAAAGCTTATTTTGCTGAATCGAAATGATCTGAATTGAACCCTCAACTTTTTTCTTCTTCTGTTCTTAATATCTTTGTGGACTCTTTTCTAGACCAGTATGTAAGCACCAAGGAGTCGTGGATGGCAGATTATTGTAAACAGGACAAGGAAATAGATTCAACCACGTCGGAAGACTGGATGGGCTCCTCAGTGGATCCTCCATGCTTTGGACAAAGTAAGATTTTTCCCTGCAGATGTTTGACGAAATCACCTTTGACTTAACGTTTCCTTGAGAAATGCAAATAGAACCCTCCTTTTCTATGGAAAAACCTATAGGAAATTCTGACTGTCTTCTGTAGTTCTATTTTAGTCTTTACAAGGGACATTTTTCTGTCACAGAATGCTGGACTTTTAATACAAGCTCTAGTTGCAGCACTGTGGGAGAGGAAGGGTCTGTGGTCCCACGGTTCCTGATTCTGGTCACATTGCACACGAACCGGTGCGTCTGGAGATGCATCTGGATCAGCTGGTGGTCAGTGTGTGTTTTTCTCAGCAGAGCATTCCAATTGCTTGGACTTCTGGACTGGATTTTTAAGGGCATCTTTTTAGTTTCCTAAGTCTAGAGATAGTTTGGATGTATTCTTGAAGCGAGGGAGGGCAGGCTTCCATGTGGAAACAATTGTTTCAGGGAGGGGTGGGCTGTACTGTTAGTAACTTACAAAAGAATCAAATACCCAGCCTCTTGAAGAAAGAGGAGCCAGTTTGTTCTCTGTTAACAATGTTTTCTTTCCTTATTTAATGCTTCACCATGGAGCTCTGGTTTCCTCAGAGCTGGGGAGATTCTGATGGCCAACTGCGTGGTCCTTAGTTGTTCCACAAGCCATCATCATCCAAATTCAGCTCAGCCCCAGCTCTTTCAGTGTGGTTTCTTTGGGGAGTCGTGGCTGGACTTCATGTAGCTCGTGAATGCTTAGCTATTCCATCTGGTCTGCAGACGTGTCGCGGGGAAGATGGATTTTCTTAGTATACGAAGTATTGGAACCGGTTCGTCTCTCCTCGGTGTATCAAAGGACTGTCTCTCTGCCTTGTACTTCTAGAAGGAGGGACAAAGACATGTCAGCTCTGCTTGCTCTCTGTCTCCCCAGGCTTTGCTTCCGGGTCTCAAGGCCATCGCTTAGGAGCCAGGGCTTTTCAGACATCATCAGGTTCAATTCTGGCTCCTCCTCTAACCTCCCCAATATGTGTGTCGAGAGAATGTGACACAGTCTCCCCAGAAGACTCTAAACAATCTGTGTATTATGTAATGCATCCTAGAGAGTGTGTTTCTGAAAATTGTATTCATGCAGAGGGATCTTAAATCCAGGCTCTGTGCAAACACTAGGAAGGCCTCATCTTCAGGGTTCTGATGAAAGGCTTTTCTTTTGTCCCTCTCCCACTGCTCTCCTCCCCGTTTATTTTAAAGTCTGCTCTTTATTTATAGTTAAGAAATAACTGTATTAATATATTATGGTTAAGCTACCTTATCTATGTTAAATGCATGTGCTAAATTAAAGCTGGATTTTTATTTACCTACATATTTTTATGGTTCCTTCGGCTTACAAAGGTGTAACAGGTCTTTTTAATTAGGCATAAGCAAATATACCTAAATTTCTAAACCTCTGATTGAGAATTTCTGGACTGTGGAATAGCAGATTATATATATATAATATAGCCTCTTACTAGGCCTACTAAAATATTTGTTTTGAAAGTCAATAGGTTTAAATCTTGTTGAACTGATCACAAACCTTCAGCCTTTATTCGAGAATATTTAGTCACATCTCCCTCAGATGTGTGCCTTTTATTCCTATTGACTAGCTTCAAAATGAGCCCTTGAAACAGAGCTTCTTTTTTTTTTTTTTCCTTTTAAATGAAATAGAGGTTCTTACTATGAAAGTCAACCTAAGGAAGCTACTGATTTTTCACTGTGTCTTTAACTGGGGAAAGAAAATAATGGCCTCATTTTTGGCAAAATTGTTGGCTTTATTCAGTAAGGGCTGAGACTCTGCAGATAAACCTGCAGTGACACCTTCCTCAGTTCATTTGTTTTGTATTCAGGGACATTTTATGGAAATACCAAAACTAAATATTCTGAAAATGTCCTTGTTTAATTTTGTAATAGAAGTAATACCATGAGGTAACGCCTTAGAGATTGTTTCAGCTTGGAACACAGACTGACTCTTTCCCTGAAGTTTTTGAGACCCGTCAGGGATTAGCATTGTGCTACTGCCTCTTCCCGTTGGAACGGAGCAGCTTCCACTAACCTCTGTACTGACTGTTCTTGGTGGCGTCTCCGTGCCATGTAAGAACATACATGCTTTAGGTTAACAGTCCTCCAAAGGCTGGTCATTCTGGCCGAGTGAGTGTGAGTATGTTTTCTTTCCCTGATTGAGAAGAAGGGGCATGTGGTCTGTGGACACAGCCTCTGCCGTGAAAGCCAGCACGAAAACTGTCTCGCTCACCGCATCCACGACCTCCTTAGCTCTTGGGAACCACTGCAGGGATGATCCTCTAATTGCGTGCTGCTCGCTGTTTTTGTAATGTGCTCTATTTGTGCTATGTTTTGGAGATGAGTCTTCTTTTTCACTGTATTTATGCTCCCCTCTAACTTTGTCTCTCCTGTCTACCAGGCCTCCCCCTTGTCTACCTTAGAACTAGGAGTACAGCCAGTCTGACTAACCTAGAGCACCAGATCTATGCTAGAGGTACAGTACAGCCAAGCGAGGGCTTGCTTTATTTTCCTGTTTTAAGAACTGCCTTGTACATCGATTTTCTGTGAATACGGGAGTTCAGTGGGGATCCACCCAGTTTTGAGAACGGCTTTGCTGGAGTAGCAGGAAAGATCACTTCCAACTAATGGACAACGTGGCGTCTTATATCAGAAGGAAGCGATGTGCAGAGTCTTATTCTGTCTCCTCCGCTGCTTTAAGTCTAGCGGAAATGGAATCAACTCCATCGTGTGTGATGCAGAAACATCCGTTGTCAGTTAGAGGGGATGTCTCAGATTGAAAACGGAAGAAAGCCATTGTCCATCAAGCAGTGCTGCACACCTTTGTCCATAGACTACGCAGTGAATAGTTCTCCTTTTTTTTTTTTTTTTGGCTGCGTCCACAGCATGTGGAAATTCCCGGGCCAGGGATCGAACCCATGCCACAGCCGTGACCCAAGGCACTGTAGTCACAATGCCGGATCTTTAACCCTCTGTGCCATGGGAGAACTGCAGAATAGGAGCTGTAATGATCAGGAACAGAGCTAAGAAGAATTTTTTCAGTAAATAATTGCTTAGACACAAATCTGAATTTCTTTGGAAATGAATTGCGATTCTTGGGAGGTAGAAGAGAGAACGGTCTGTGTTTCTACCTCTGACCCTTTACGGTTCCTTGAGCATTTGTCCGGTAAGTAAAACAGGAGAGAAAAACATCACAAACTTCAAGGAGTGCAATTTAATCTGAATGATTCGTGTTTGTCCTGGGCTCACACCACCAGGTCCTGGGTCATGATATATTTTGTGAAAAAGGCCTCTTGAGCTTCCTTAACTAGGCATTTAGAAGGGGGGGTATTCCTACGTGGGGACGCTATTCTGGGTTTTTGTGGGAAGGTCTTATACCAGGATGGATGTTTGTGGGGAGGGCTCACAAAACCCATGACTGATTCCTGGCTTAGTCATGGATTTCTGCTTCTAAGCTTTTCTGTATCTGTTATTTAATCTTGGGGGCTAAGCAGCCATTACTCCTGGTTAGCTAATGGGGGCAGAGGCTGGGAGAGACTGAGTACTTTGCCTTCACTCACGTGACTAGTTAGTAGCAGCCCTGGGACTTCAATCCATTTCTTGCGATTTACAAACGAGGTCCTTTCTGATGGACTGAGCTGCTTAGCACGAAAACCCACCCTGTTTATGACAACGGCCAGACGACCCTGGCGAGCGGGTCCACAGGGTGAGACACTGCCTCGGCTGGAGCCTTTTAAGCTGAACCTGAACGTGAGGTGCTTTGGGTTCTTTGGGCCTGTGAATCGCTTAGGTCTGGTCACTAGAGGAGGTTTCCTGAGGCCACCAGGGAATACTGTTCTCTCGGGCGGACTTGAGAATTTCGTTCTCTGCTGCTGTGCCCAAGGCACGTACGCCGTTGACTTGGACCCTAGCGTGGAAGATGTCGGACCTGTCACCGGGTGTTGACTTTGGATTTGTGAGCCCTCCATGTGTTCTTCCCTAAGAGGTGGGCTGCCGAAGTCCCTGCTGCTGTGTGTAATTAGCACAAGCAGCTCCAGGACCCTAGCAGCGTGCCTGCCCCGGGCCGTTTAAATGCAGAGCAATCTACCGGCACTGTCTTTGTACAGACCCCTAGCACTCTAGTCTGTGTTACAGCCTGATCAAAGCCATTTGCCACCTGTTCTTCTTAAATCTAATTTGTAAATGGAAACTTAGAGTCTGGCTCACAGTGGGATATGAAAGCACATCTGGCTTCTTTTCCTCCGGGGTCCTTTTTCTACTGTAATAAAGCCGCTCTCTCAGGGAGAGGGAGGTGCCTTTCAAGGTGCCACAGTGAGTACTGTTTACCCTGCAGACAGCTCTTAAACTCTCTCCTCCCCCTCTGCTCTTGTCAGCAGCCTCACAGCTACTCCTTAATTTTCAACTTGGTGAACTCTTTTTTTTTTTTTTTTTAAATGAAAACCTTAGGAACTAAGTGAGGCCATGGGGATGAGAAACGGGCCTATTCTAGGCAGAGGTTATTACCTGTAGACACATCTGGGGCATTTCTAAAAGCTAATCATGAAACTGTGGGAACACACTGGAGACTCGGAGGAGGAGCAGGTGTAGACGCCCTGAGCCGTTGTCCTCATCAAAACAGAACTTGCCTTAACCTGAAACGCCTTGTTGTGCCATGTCCAGTGCACCAACTTCTGACAACTTAAGGAGCTACAAAGGGAAGACAAAAGGCGGATTACTTTTTAAAAGGCGTGACACCGACTTAAGACGTTGCCCGTGCCGTACGTGAGAGGCGGCTCTGGGGCAGCTTGCCTTCCTGCTTTTGCTGGCAGGAAGCATGTGGTCCTGGAACTGAGTGGAATCGTGCCAGAGTGCTCTCAGCTGGCAGTTGCGGTCACCTCTAGATGTCATTTTCTCCGCAGCTGCAGACTGTTTGGGTCCCGGTCTTTCTCAGGCTGTCTTTGTGCTTTAAGGCTGGACACAGAGGATGACACCTTTCTGTTGGTGGGGCATGTGGTGCGAGCAGGTGTGCCAGGAGGCTCCCGGCCCTGGGTGGCTGCTGCCTTTGTGGTGCGCGCTGCCACCTCCCTCTCTGTGTGGTCCTGGTGGGAGCCGGGAGCTCTGTGCTCCCAGCGCTCTCTCCCACATCGGAGCGCGGCAGGTCCCTAGCAGCCCGGGTGCTTGGAGGCCCCCAGTCCCTCCACACTCTGATTGCTTACAGTTGCACAGTCAGGTCAGACTCTCCCTAGACTTCGATTCCTTAGAGTCTCGTATTGATCAGTGTGTCTTTCCAGCTTCCCTGACGAGAAGCTCTTTGGTGAGGGAAATCGTGTCTGTGCTCCTTTTGTCGTCCCCACGGCACCCGCCTCCTTGCAGCCGGTGGTGATGTCTGTGTTAGAAAAGAAGAAAAAAACCTAAAAAGTCCCCTTAAAAAGCTTTGGGACAGTGTATTTCTGATCTTCCAGGAAGGAAAACCTACAACCATTCATATAAAAGCCTAGGAAAGCACGTTTTTGTTAGAATGTGTTAAATGACTCAAGTGTAGCTCATTTAAAGGGAGGCATCCTTGAAGTACAGGTGCTCTGGACGGAGTTGAAACCAGCATGTGTCTTGCTGAGTGCAGGTTATCGATCTAGGGTTTGTTTCCCGGCAGTCGTGGGGATCCACTCCTCTGTCCTTCTTGGTGCCAGCCATGGTAGGCCTGACGCCCTCTAAGACAAGGTCCTTAGGGTTGGGGGAGGCCGTGGGGTGGGAGTCGTCACACGTCACAGCCAGCTGCCTGGGGACTGCGTCTCTCGTAGCAGGAGCGGGGGACGTGGAGACGGCCCACTTGTCCTGACAACACACCTGCGCTAGTTCCTGCCCTTTTCTCTCCACCTTCAGCCCCTTGGCACGAGGCGGTTTGGGGGCGCTGTCTCCAGGGGTGGGGAGGGTCTCTGCTGCACAGGTCGAGGCGCCTGCTGATGGCCTTCTCTTTGCTCACAGCAGAGATGAAAGCACCCAAACGCCGGCAGCCGTTCGTGCCTTTTGCCCTGAGGAATCACACCGGCTGCACTTTGTGGTTTGCCACCCTGACCACCACGCCCACCAGGTAAGGAACACTTCATCAGTCACCTTGAGCCATCGCTGCCACCCCTGGCGCCTGTGTACCAGGCCAGCAGAGCACGGCAGGCTCTTCTGAGTCTCTTGGGATTGAACGCTTTGCATCGGTAACTTCACTGTCTTGCTGAGATGTATGATGGAGGTTCTGGTTCTCTGTAGAATCTGTCTTCAGAGAAGTAGGTCCCGAGTACGAAAATCCAAGTAGTGATCTTGATCCTGGTATCCCTTGTCTTTAAAGCAAAAGCCAGCAAATTAAGGATGGGAGGCCCAAGTCATTCCGTCATTTCTCCTTGGTCCCCATTCCGCCCCTCCCCCCCTTTTAAAATTTATTTTTAATTGAAGTATAATTGATTTACAGTGTTAGTTTCAGGTGTACAGCAAAGTGATTGAGTTTATACACATATGTAAGAATATGTTGTCCATTCCCTTTTAAAAGAATTTGTATATGGTTATGAAACCAAATGTTTTGCCCAGTTTTCTTCCAAAACCGCTTTGAAAACACCTCATACCCACCTCTAACACACACACACACACACACACACACACACACACACACACACACACACACGTATTATCTTCCAAACTGAAAATAGACCTCAGTCCAGATGGAACTGGGTGGAGTTGGGAGAACACATGAGAGTTTACCTAAGCCAAGTGAGGACGCCTTCTAACAACTTCCTGCCTGTTTAGACTTTGGCTCCATTTTCCAAATGCAGGCTGATCTTTCCAGTTTAGGTAACGGAGTGTAGGAAATGAGTAACAGAATCAACGGATTTGAGACTGTATTTCTTTTGCCTCCACCAAGTACAGTCATGCTCTGGAGGAGACATTTTTGTTTTTTAAAAATCATGCAGGTCTCTTAAATTCCAGGTAGTCCTTAACTACTATTGTTAAAGTCCTAACTTAGTTTACACAGCCCCCTGTGTACCAGACTCCGCTGTTGGAGGCTAGCGCCTATGCAGTGACAGCCTTGGCTGGTTCTGAAATTTCCAGTACGTTGTGACGGATCGTGCGGATAACGCGAGTGGCTGGCCTCTTCCGTCCTCATCTTTGGTCCCAGGTTGTGCAGCCTTTCTGCCGTGAACTGCCTTCTGGGAGGGTTTCTGCTTCCAGCTCCAAGCCCTGGGTGAGAGAGAGGCGGAAAGAAAGAGGGACCAGCTTGTATCATCTGATTTGGTTCCAGGGCTGCACTGTCTCACAGCGGAAGTCCAGGGATGGTTCCAGAAGGGGACGGAACACTTCTGGACGATGCTCACAATGTTAGCGAGTGGCGGGAAGTCCTCACGGGTGAAGAGATTCCCTTTGAATTTGAAGCAAGGGGAAAGCTGAGACACAGGTAAAGCATGGTCCAGCCCAAGCCTCGAGGAGAAAACGTAGACGTAATAGGCGTAATGGTCCCTAGCTAGCGTCTTGCCTTTTCTCTTTCCTTTGTTCATGATGTTGTTAATGTGTTGTTTTTAAAAGGCGTGTAGAAAACAAGTCTTTCCTTTAAAACAAGATCCTAACGGTCTTGCTGTCTTGGAAAATGCATTTCTTTCCGAGAATCATCCCTTTATTTGACACTGAGATGGTACCCAGTGTGTTCCATTACAGTTTGGTTGAAGCACAGACCAGTCATAACACTCCGGTTCATTGTATCCTAGCCTGGTTGTCACCGTGTGGCGGTGACATGGTATTCCCAAAAGGTCAATCGAGGCACGTTGATTTCGATTTTAAGATACCCATGTGCCACACAGCCCTTTTAGCAAGCAGCTGGTTTCAGGAAACAGAGCCCGTGGTGGTCAGATATTAAGGAGGATAAGGAGAACTCATCTAGGGAGACGGCTAACTGATCCACTCTTAAAACAGCCAGCCAAAGGACAGGGGTAATTGTGCCAGGACATCGTGTCTGGTTACCGAGAGGTCATAAAATGTGCAATAAAATGTTCTTTTATTTGCAGACATTTTTAAGTGGAAGGGCTGTCCAGTGGATAGTGAATAGGCTGAGATTTTAGCATTTGAGCCTCATGATCTGAAATTAAAGAGACTGGCTTCAGCCCTCTGTGTCATAGGCGTTCACGGTGCTTTAATTCTTGGTGGGCAGACCTGCTCCCAAATCAGACACATCTTCCTTCTACATACACCCTGCACTGGCGTGCGTCCTTCCCTGGTGGCAGGAGTTCTGAACTCGTGGGCCTCCAGTGATTTTCAGGGAAAAAATGGTTTAGGAAAAAAAAAAAAACCCTCTCTGCTGGGCACGTGTACCTGGAAGCCACAGTAGAATTTCCGGGGATGAGTGCTGAGCATTTTTCTGTTCCACCAAATTCCTGGGGAAGCTAATTATGTCTTAATAAGCACTGCTTCTGTGGTATCAGAAGGGGTTTGGCCCTTTTGTCCTTTCTGTTTTAGTTTCTATGTTTTAACCCATTTCAGGTCGCCCTGTTCTGCTTGAATTCGTCAAAATAAGTGCCTTCTTCTGGCTCTTTCCCCCGCCCCTTCCTTTGGCACACGGTACCCCGCTTCCTGCCTCCCTCCCCACTTCCCTTCCTGTCAGCCTCAAATTGAGTTCCCCATTTCAGGCTTCTGGCTTGAATTAGACAACATCTAAAATAGAAGTAAATGTGCAATTTCCTCCCGTTCCTCCTGTTCTGTTCTGCCCGCTGCCTTCCCCTGCGGTTTCAGCCAAGCGCTTCAGCCCTGCAACTCCGAGGGCTCCGTGTCTCATTAACTTTCTGTAGGACGGAAGCCCAGTGACTGTGGTTCTCAGAGAAGCAGGAGGTTCCACAAAAGAACCCAGGAGCAAATGTCATTTTAAGCATTTCCAAGAGTGTGGTTACATGATTAAATTGCTAGTACAGCATCGTTACCACCCCACTGAAATGCTTTTCCCTGGTGTCATCATTTTATAAAGGTTGAGGTAGAGGTCGTTGGGGTAAGACCTGAGCTAGTTCACAGATCCGCAGGGTTGTATGAGGAAGGGCAGTGCCACTCCTGCTCAGGCTTTGTCAATCTTGCAAAGTATAAGACCCAGTTAAAGCATTCTCTTGATTTCCCTCGCATTAGGTCATTGCGAAAAGGCTTAGCCGCCTTGGTTTTTACATCATTATGTAGTAAATCCTGTTTCAGGCCTTGTTTGTACTTCTCTTTCCTTGATAGGATTGTGCTTAATGTCTCCCCCGCCCCCCCTTCTGCCCGCCAGGCACACCCATGACCTCCGGATTCATCAGCTGCAAGTGCGAGTAAATGGCTGGGAGCAAGTGAGCCCCGTGTCTGTGGATAAAGTTGGGACTTTCTTCCGATACGCTGCGCCGGATAAGAACTCCTCTTCCTCCACGGTGCGTGGCAGTGGGAAAGGTGTTTGCTGGCACTTGTGCCCTGGCCACACCCCCTTAAATCCAGGCAGTCAGATGGGCCTGTAATAGCTGTGCTCTGGCGAAATTTTCTTGTTATTTCTCCCAGCACTAGGAAGAGTACCTAAGATTATTTGGGGCCAGTCACAGGCACTGGCTGTCACTATGTAGATGAGCCAGAGAATGCTGATTTTTAGTAGAAAAACCAGATCTAAATTGGCATTAACACTTACTACCCCACCTGTGCCAGTCCATTTGATACTCACCTGTGCCAGCCGGCAGATTAAGCGTTTGCCCAGCATATATTGGCTTCATTTGACGTATCATTATATTTCCTTTATGTACTGTCTCCCTGACAGGGCTTATAATGCTGCTCCTTGGTCTTTCTAGCTCTGTGTCTCCAGATCCTCCTCCCTGGCCTAAAGACAGATGTCCACTGTGGGTTATTGACTGGCCTTGCATCCTCTCACAGGCCCTTGTCCTGGTTTTACCCCAGCCTGTGTTCTAGGGGTGGAGGGCCAGCCTGGGCCATGCTAGCAGGCAGCATCCGTGACCAGAATGTGCAGGTGGAGGCTGGCATCGCAGCCAGATTCCGCCGTCCTTCCTGGGGGAACTGCGCTCATCTCTGCGTAGCCAGTGATGACTAGGACAGCGCAGACGGGCCTCGAGGTTGTAGCTTTCCTCAGGCTTGCTGGCTTCGTTAAAAATATTCCCAGAGAACAGTGTTCTTTGCACCGTGCCTCTCTTGTG
The DNA here is from genome assembly GCF_054392235.1 of Sus scrofa. Classification (NCBI taxonomy): domain Eukaryota; kingdom Metazoa; phylum Chordata; class Mammalia; order Artiodactyla; family Suidae; genus Sus; species Sus scrofa. The sequence continues at coordinate 76,907,433 of NC_139388.1, forward strand.
CCCCCAGTTTCTCAGAAAAAGACACTTTCTTTCTTTCAAGATTACTTTTCTGCCTAAGTTCATGCCCAATAATAAAAGGGCTAATTCTCCCCAGAGATACCTTTCTATAGTATTGATGCTTTCCGGAGAGATTTTCTATGTATTGAATGGTTGTAAAATGAATATTGCTTTTCTCATATCTTCCAAGGTGTTTTCTCTTCATAGTAGACCACACTTTACCCAAGAGTGTTTATAAACACCACCTTTTCAAGCAAAGTACACTGTCATTGAATTTAACGATGCCTGTCCTCTTAGGTCTGTACTGACTCTCTGGCTTTTGGAATCTTTTAGATTGGCAGCCCAGGCAGCAGAACAAATATTATTCATCCGCAGGTTTATGTGAGTATGCTTCTCCTGCGTCGCTGTGTTTATTGGGTGTGCACACTGTGCCCGAACCACATATGCACAGATAGTTCTGGAGGCTCCCTGGACCCTAGGACTGGACCTGGTCTCTTCCTTTTCTAGTAATGATGACCTTCCTTTTACAAGAAGCTCACCTAACTTGCCGTGTGAGGCTGAATACTACAGGGAAGGAGAGAAAAGGCAAAAGTTTTGATCCAAGATCTCCTTTTCTTTCCAACCTTTGTAGGGGTGTTCATCTCTTACAGGTTTTAGTTCAAGGGTCATGAACGTAAATGAGAATGAAAAATACTAAGATCCCCCCCCCCGCCATTTGACTTTTGAAATATCACCACAAGATGACATTAGAAAGCTGTTTTCAGATTTGTTTTTTCTTACAAGTTGTCCTCCCCCCACATAGTAAGTTTTAAAATGTGACATTTCAGATAAGCTGGGAGGCAACGAGATTGGATTGTAAATAATTGTTCTTGGGCCTTAGCTCCTCCCGAGTGTACTTGGCTGGGTCAGTGGAAGCTTTGGTGATGGTTCTTGTCCCTCTAAAAACATACTAGAAGGAGTTCCCTTTGTGGCTCAGTGGTGACAAACCCGACTAATATCCGTTACGGGTTCAATCCCTGGCCTTGCTCAGTGGGTTAAGGATCTAGCATTGCCGTGAGCTGTGGTGTAGGTCACAGATGCAGCTCGGATCCTGCGTTGCTGTGGCTCTGGTGTAGGCCGGTGGCTATAGCTCCGATGAGACCCCTAGCCTGGGAACCTCCATATGCCGCGGAAGCGGCCCTAGAAAAGGCAAAAAGACAAAAAAAAAAAAAAAAAAAAAGAAAAAAAGAAAGAAAGAAAGAAAGAAAGAAAAAGAAATAATATTTCCAGACACTGTCTCTTCGGTATACGTATGTGGGACTTTGTACTGAAAAAATGCCTGGCACATAGTAGCAGCACAAAGTGTGTGTTGAACGTGTGAAGGACCATATGGAAGAAGGAAGCGGTAGCTCCACCCAACACAGAAGTTGTTTCCCTCCATTATCTTGAGTTTCTCAGTGTGGATGTCTGGTTCATAAAAAGAATGATTATTGAATGGAACTTAGAAGATTATTGTGAAGAAGTTTGTTTTTAAAGTTCTTTGAAATATAAATGGTTTTTTTTTTGGGGGGGAAGCTTGTCAATATATAGAGTATAGGCAAATTGAGTAAATTGTGTGACATTTAGAAAAAAACATTTTTTTTTTCTGTGAAAGGCATACCAATACAAACACCTGTCTAGTTGGTTGTTCTAATAGTCTGTATTTAGAAGCTATTTACTCCCATTGAAGCTGAGTGGTTTTAGGTTTAATGGCTCATTTCACAGAAGAGCTATATTAATAATAAGACACCATATCTTTTTTTTTATTTTTTAAGAGCTGCACCCGTGGCATATGGAGATTCCCAGGCTCGGGGTTGAATCAGAGCTGTAGCCGCCGGCCTACACCACAGCCACAGCAACACCAGATCCGAGCTGTGTCTGCAGCCTACACACAGCTCACAAAGGCAATGCCAGATGCTGAACCCCCTGAGCGAGGCCAGGATCAAAGCCACATCCTCCTAGGTACTAGTCGGATTCATTAACTGCTGAGCCTCGATGGGAACTCCAAGACACTTTAGATATAGACCTTCTTATCAATATTGTTGTAATCTGCATATTGTTAAAAGCACAACTACGCCCTTTCTCGTTCTCTCTCTCTCTGCCAGTTCTCTTCCCTCCCTCCTGTCCGGGTGGTCTTCGCGGTGACCATGGAAGGCAGCGCTCGGAAAGTGATCACTGTCCGCTCGGCCCTCATTGTGAAGAACAGACTTGAGACACCAATGGAACTGAGACTGGACAGCCCATCAGCTCCAGACAGTACGTCCTACCTTCTCCTCCTTTTCTCCTGAGATGGGCTTTGGGGTGGGCCACCGTGCCTGGCAGTGCTGACCCGTGTTTCTGTGGCAGAGCCCGTGGTGCTTCCTGCCATCATGCCCGGCGATTCGTTTGCGGTGCCGCTGCACCTCACCTCTTGGCGGCTGCAGGCCCGGCCCAAAGGATTGGGGGTGTTTTTCTGCAAGGCTCCCATTCACTGGACCAATGTCGTGAAGACTGCCGAGGTCAGTAGCAGCAAGCGAGAGTGCCACTCCATGGACACGGAGAAAAGCCGCTTCTTCAGGTATGCCTGGTGCAGGAATGGCTTGTAAATTTTGCCTTTTTTTGTTCTTCATTCTTTCTCTAAGAACTCTTAATGATTCAGTTATGCTTATTTAAAACCCTTAAGTTCTTTTTTTTTTAAACTCTTTTAATGATTTTTACTTTTTCCATTATAGCTGGTTTAGTGTTCTGTCAGTTTCTACTCTACCGCAAAGTGACCCAGTCTCTCTCTCTCTCTCTCTCTCTCTCACACACACACACACACACACACACACACTGTTTTTCCTCACTTTATCCTCCATCATGTTCCATCATAAGTGACTAGATAGAGTTCTCTGTGAAAAACCCTTAAGTTCCTTTTCCTTAAGTTCTTGTGTTGTGTTCATAAGAACTCAAGGATTAACCAGCAACTCAAGGGTCGTTGCTTATCATCTGATATTTATGGGAGAAACAACCAGCAAACCCACTACTCACACACCTATGGTTGGAAATGTGTCTGACTGCATCAGGATGAGAAGACATGCAGGGAGGGAAGAAGAAAGCAGGACCAGTTCCCTTTCCTAATTGGGAAACGAAATCCCAGGGCTGGGAGTTTTTCAAATGACGGATTTCAAAGGAATTCTGGTGAGGATTCATGTACTGAGTAGAGGCTTTTCTTGGGGACTTTGACAAAATTATCTTATCCTTTAGATTCCTCTTTGCCCCTCCTGAAGAGTGTTAGTGATGTGTTACTCCACACAAGGTTAGAAAAAACTTAGACTTTATACTTACTTGGGTTAGAGATGATCAGCTTTAGTTCCCTTTATAGCCAAGATAAGCATTCGCTTATCTTATAGAAGAGTATAGAGAATAAGTGAGCTTTATCCGGTAATGTAAGATTAGCTCAACATTTAAACATTGATAAAAGTTTTAAATCGACCATATTAATAGACTAAAGAGAAAAAGGATCGGGTATCTCCATAAATGCAAAAAAAAAAAAAAAAAAAAAAAAAAAAAAGACATGAGACCTAATATATTTATCAAGATTCAAGACCAGCTCATAAAAATCAATTATATGCTTGTATTCTAGCCATGAACAATTGGAAAATGTTATTTTAAAAATACCATTTACAATAGCATCAACAAATTTTAATCAGGAATCAGTCTAAAGAATGAGGTACTGGTCTTATATCCTAGAAATTACAAAACTGTGCTGAGAGCTATTAAAGAAGACCTAATAATTAAGTGGGAAGATGGTTATCACCAAGGTCATGGATTGGAAGTAGTGTGTTGGGATTTCCATTCTCACTAAATGGATCCGGAGATACAACCCAGTTGGTTATCAACATGATAATGAATTTTTAAAAAATGGTATATTCACTCATTGGCATATGAATGAAATACTGATGATATAACATATGGCTGAATCTTGTTGAAACTTAATGTTTTGCAAAAAAACCCCAGACACAAAGAATAGTACATACTATATCATGTCCATTATATGCAGTTCGAAAACAGGCACAACTAAGATATAAAGAGAAATATTAGAAAGTAGTTGCTTGCATGATGGGAGAGAATATGATTGAAAAGGGATTCAAGGAAACTTTGAGTAAGAGAAATATTCTCTAATTGGTTTGGTGTGGTGGTTATAGAGGTGAATATAATTTCCAATATCCATCAAAGTGAACGTTTAAAATCTGTACTTTTTTGTGATTTGATTATGCCGTAGTAAATGTGTTTGGATTGAAAATTGCCAGTATCTTACTAAATTATTGTACCATTTGAATGTTATTGCTCATACTCAGCCACGGAGACCATTCAAGCTCTTCATTCAGGCTGATGTGTTTACACCATTTTGTCATCCTAGGTTTTGTGTGGCCATAAAGAAAGAGAATTACCCGGATTACATGCCCTCCAACATCTTTTCTGACAGCGCGAAACAGATTTTCAGACAGCCTGGGCATACCATCTATCTCCTGCCAACGGTGGTCATCTGCAACTTGCTGCCTTGTGAACTTGATTTTTATGTTAAAGGAATGCCAATTAACGGGACACTGAAACCTGGCAAGGAGGTGGCTCTCCACACAGCTGATACGTCTCAGAACATTGAACTGGGTAAGGACTTAGCCTGTTATTTGCAATAATTCTGTGAAAGTGTCCGTGGCTATTTCGTGACTATCTGGCAAATTTTGGAGAAATTGCAGCACATGTCGTATCTCAATAAGCCAGCTCAAAGGAGCAAAACTAATATAGAAAATCATCGAAACAAACAAAAAAAATTGAACAAAATCAAAAGATTTACAGAGTAAGCAGTCAACACAGCCGTTTTTCTTATGTTGTTCACTTGGTGTGTGACTAAAGGAAGTCATTTTGTCTTTTCAGACCATGCTTTTTACCAGGTGTGGAATGAACAAAATCATCTGTCTCTCCTCTTTTCAGGAAAGGGGGAAATGTTTGCTCAGCTCGTGCTGTGTTCCATGCAGTATGTCAGATACTTTCACACACGTGAGCTTATGTAATTCTTATGCAGTAGTTATGTGTCCCATTTTATGGATGGGGACGTTGAGGCTTGGAATAGTGAATGCACCAAGTAATTTTCATTTGTAGGGAGGAGTGAAGTCCAGACAGAGAGTCATTGTCAGTATATTGATAGCACTTATAGCAACAGGAAACTTCTGGATTTGGGACAGGAAGTATGTTTCTTTAAGGCTGTTAAAAGACATAAGGCCTTAGATATGTACCTTTTCACTGCATCATCTCATTTGATCTTCATAACAATGGATGTTTCAGGGAGAGAGATAGCCGTCATCCCCGTTTTACTGATGAGGAACCTGAAACTCACTGAACCTCAGCATTGTGTCCCATGGTGATAAGCTTACATTTTCGAATATGAGCCTAATTTAGAAAAGAAAAATAGGCCAATGCTAGTGGTCTGTTTTAAAGAAAATAAGTCTTTGCTCTGACCTTTAAATATTTCTTCAACAACTATTTATTGAGCCCCCGTGGAGGTGGAGAAGTCCCCCCATCCCATCACTGTGCACCCACAAGGCGCTCCTCAACTTCACACTCGTGCTTTACGTGGATCGTAATTTTTAATAAGAAGCCCACGACGTAGGTACTGTTGTCATCCGCGTTTGGCAGATGAGACACAGGGAGGCTAAGTAGCTGCCGTACATCCCGCAGCTGTAAGGACAGACTCGGAGTTTGAGGCCAGGCAGTGAGGCTGCAGAACGCTAACTCTTAGCCTATACTTGTCTTTACTGGGTTCAGATGCCCAGCTGAGGGCCTGATGTATAGTAAACTCTTAATAATCAGAGCTGTACTTGATAACTCCTTGGTACTTTCATTCTTCTAATTATTATGCAGTCCAGCTTCCCTGGTGTGACTTCTAGACCATCTGGTTTGCTTCATATTTATTCTCATCCCAGCTAAAGGAAGATGGCCATTCTAATGAGATTTCTGCTGGTTGAATACAGAGTTAGTGTTTTTCCAGAAGGAATCCAGTTTAATTTGGCTGTGGGCTGTTTTGACGATCAGAAAGACAATAGCTTTTATCTTCTTTAGGGGTGTCTCTGGAGAACTTCCCACTCTGTAAAGAATTGCTCATTCCACCTGGAACCCAAAACTACATGGTAAGAATGAGACTCTATGACGTCAACCGGCGGCAGCTGAACCTCACCATCCGGATTGTGTGTCGAGCAGAAGGATCTTTAAAGATCTTCATTTCTGCTCCGTATTGGTTGATTAACAAAACAGGTACGTACAGAGGCTGCTCAAGTCGGCCTTCGGAGGCGGTCGTGGGAATTCAGATTTATTCGCTCAGCTAACTAAATGGAGCCAATGCAAACAGATGACCTCAACCGTATAAGCTGCCGAAATTTTCCTGCTTCCCTAAGAAGTGCTTAATCATGGTCAAGACTGTCCTTTTGGACAATGACCGAGCCCACTAAATACATTCAATTTTCCTCATCTTTCCCTCTTGGTGATTTTTTTTTCCTTTCAGTATTTATATCTACCTTGCATATGCTGGGTGGGATTGATATAAACTTTTCCCCTCCTTCCTAAAGGGCTCCCACTGATCTTCAGACAGGACAATGCAAAGACAGATGCCGCAGGCCAGTTTGAGGAACATGAGCTGGCTCGGAGCCTGAGCCCTCTCTTATTCTGCTACGCTGACAAAGAGCAGCCAAACCTGTGAGTACAGTTTTTTATGGGAAGGGGAAATAAGCTCCTCGGGAAGGGAGAAATTAGCAGAGGCTATAGTATCCCCGTGTAAGTAGAAATATGCCGTAGATAACAATCCCGACTTGGCAGGAGAATAGGACCGTGACTTAATGGGATTTCTTCGGATCTAATTTCTGTGTTATTTGATATTGAAAATAAACCATTCAGTTGGTTTCTAATGAAAACCAGTTTTATTTTCCATGTGTGGAAGTAGTGCTATTCATAACTCTGCCAGTGGAGAGAGACCTGTGCGTTCTCCCCATCTGCACGGTTTCTCTTCCCCTGGAAGCGCCCGGTGCAGGCAGAGGAGCTGGCACCAGAGGGAGATGGGCTGGCCCTTTGGTAAAGCCTCCACCCCATTCATCCAATCCAGGGCGTTTGTGTAAGGTTTTGAAATCCATCTCTTTTTGGGGGGGTTGAAAGAAAATGTGCCATTTCAAGGTCTCAGAGCACTCATTGCATGTTTAAAGGCAGGGAAAAGCAACGATTGTGAGGCTTAGAGGACCTGTCCTTTGTAACATATGGCAGGGCGTTAATTCTTGTTTGTTCTTGGTTTTGACACTCTGCTTTTTACAGCCTTCATCCAAAAATATGTAGGCATACCTGATACTGCTAAAATGCCATTATCTGTAAAATACACTGTAAACGGCAGAGGGACTAGGGAGCATTACACGCTAGTGTATGCAGGTGCGTGTCTACTAGGGAGGGCTGGACTCCAGATTGGTGCTGGAGTCAAGAGAGAATTGGCCAGGGTGCTGGCCAGGTAGGAAATACAACAGCCGCTTGATATGCTCAGCAAGCCCAGTCTCACTCTTTTCCTTAAAGGATTTTGACAGTTTTAGATCTAAGACTTGACATTCGAAACTGTTTTATCCAGAGAATTCACAGTTCCCAAAGCATTTCCACATGGACCGTCTTATTGGATTCTCCTGTCATCCTAATGGATTTGGCAACACAGGAAATCTTGTTGTGTTTTGAGATGAGGAAACTGAGGCTCAGAGTTACCTGCCCACGGTTACAGTGCCTGTTAGTGGCGGAGCCGGAACACGCGTTTAGAACGTAATGTTTCCCGGATCCGTAGCAGGACACTGGCCAGTGACATGGTGCTTTGCCATTAAACCCCCAGCCTTTGAAGGAAATTGTCATTAGCTGTATCTTCTGTACATACTTTTCTTGGATGTTCAGAGTATTTCACGAACCCTTGAAACACCCTGAGTCAGGAAAGGATCAGTTTGCTTTTAATCTTTGTTTTTCAGAGGAGTGATAGACACAGTACCATTTTCCTCATGTTTTAGGCTCATAGAGTCAATATTTCTCCTAAAGTGTCTAGTTGTAGATCTTAGTGTGTTTCACACGTTGTTCAGTGAGGCCATCTCTGAGAGTTTTGACCGCTGATTAATTGCCTCTCCGTGTTTGGGGATCACAGAGAGGGAGGAAGAGTCAGTGCAGAGTTCTGCTTTGGGGTGGTAGCCACGGCACTGATTACTGATTCCCGATTCGGGCAGGTCGATAAGCTTTGTGTACGGATGAATGTCTACATCTTTGCTTTTCTGCCCCACAGCTGCACGATGAGAATCGGAAGGGGGATTCATCCTGAAGGCATGCCGGGCTGGTGTCAGGGCTTCTCGCTGGATGGTGGGAGTGGTGTCCGAGCTTTGAGAGTCATCCAGCAAGGAAACCGCCCAGGGCTGATCTATAACATTGGTGGGTTATATTTGGGGCAGCGGGAGAATTGAAACCATTGGCCGATGACTTCAGGCATGGAGGGATAAGCTGGCCATACATTTGGGCCTCGCTGCAAGTGCTGATTTTCTCATTTGGCACTGGGTCAGGTGTCTGTTCTCCAAATGCTAGATTGATATCAACACAGATCTATTCTCCTAGGAATCTGAAGAGCCACCTAAACACTGCCCTTCTGAGGTCTGGGGCTCTGTTTAATTTAAGGCTCACCTGTGCAGGGAAGTACCAGTTTGGCTTGAATCCTTGTTTTTGGTGGGAATAATAGGAACTCTTAGAATGCTTTTCATCCTCCAAGCATTTCCCATGCATTTGTTGAAACTGGCAACCCCTAAGAGGGTAAGAAGCATTGTTCTCCTTGAAACTGAAGCAGAGAGGTTAAGTGGCTTATCCGGAGATAAAGGAGAAGTCTGGGTTAGAAGTAGGACATGATTGGGGTGTCCACATTTGAGGCCAAAAATGTAAAACGCCCTTGGTGGTTAGAGTAATTAGAAGCCTTTAAGCTGGCTTCGCCTGAGGAGGTGCGGGGTGGCGAGGGAAGGGGAGGCTGCCGGGCCTCTAGACGGCGTGACCACCTGGGGCACTCCAAAGATTTCCTGAAGGATTAAGACCAATTTGATAAACATATCTCAGGTTTAAAATGGTAGCCGTGCCTCCTTCCTTTAGTATGTAATTTCCAAGGATCTCAGGGCACTGCTTAGCACTGGATGTTGAGCAACCATCCATTGGCCTCTCTGCACCGATGGAGATGCTGGTTTGTACTGTCCAGTACGGAGGCGCTGGCCACATGCGGCTGCTAAGCACTCGAGAGTACATGCCTGAGAAGTGTGGTGAGTGTGACAGAGGAATTGAATTTTTCACTTTATTTCGTCTCAGTGAATAGAAGTGGTCATGTATAACTGGTAGTTGCTCTTTTGGACAGTGTAGACGTAAAGAGTCATGTTAGAGACAGAAAATTTGAGATGGTGTCCTTTAGCTGTTGACCTTGAATCCTGTGGAGGCAGGGATATGTTTAAGAGTTTGAAGGTTTATTAGTAAGAGTCTCTTCCAAATATAGTTTGCCCTTTGTGCTTTTTGTTTTAGACACGAATTTGCATGCATTCTCGCTTGACAGCAAAGCTGTGGTTTTTTTGTTGTTGTTTGTTTGTTTTTCACAGCTAACATTAAGATGTTAAGAGAAGAAATATAAACTCCATCCGATCCTCCAACTGAGGATCCTTTGCTTTGCTTTTTCTCACATTTGTTTGCTCCACCCTTTGAATAGGCACAGGTCACCTCACGTTTAGTTTGGCTTTCTGCTGGGGTGTCTTGTCATGTTAGAGTTTTCAAAGCCAGGTGCTACTCCAGGTCAGCTGAAAGCTGTAGTTGGGACAATTGGAGGGAAAATGGTGTCTAGGCCTTTGAAAGCAGCTGGCACTAAGGCACCGCACAGAATTCTTGCAGATTGAACTGTCCAGTGGAAATATGCAGTGGGCACGCATTCATTAAAGATTATTACTTTTAGGGACTAGGCAGAGATTCCAATTTTGTTTTTACACCAAAGAAAGGAATAGAGAGGCTGGGCTAAGACGGAATTTTATGACTCCTAAGGATCAGGAGATCTTGGCATTTATTATCAAGGGAATTTGTGGAATCTCTTTATATGAATATTTTTGAAGGATTGGTTGGATAACTAGCTCCCTACCAGGAAAGTTTAAAGCACAGTCCTAAGTGGAAAAGCCAGCAGGGCTTTGCCAGTTAACCTTGCATGTACCTCCAAAAGGAGGGATTTTGTGCATTTTGATTTTATCAGCTTTTCATTTCTTAGGGATTTACCAGGACAAGCCTAGATGAAAAGGTAAATAAAAAAAAATCAGTCCCCCCCCCAAATTCAGTCTTGATAGTGTAGCCTCTTTTAATAATATCAAATACATCTTTTATAGGTAGATTTTGATGAGTTGAGATTGGCTAGCTATGATAATGTTGATTTCAGAGTTCCCGTTGTGGTGCAGCAGAAACAAATCCAGCTAGGAACCATGAGATTGCGGGTTCCATCCCTGGCCTCTCTCAGTGGGTTAAGAATCTGGCATTGCCGTGAGCTGTGGTGTAGGTTGCAGACGCAGCTCGGATCTGTTGTTGCTGTGGCTGTGGTGTAGGCCGGTGGCTACAGCTCTGATTAGACCCCTAGCCTGGGAACCTCCATATGCCACAGGCGCGGCCCTAGAAAGACAAAAAAAAAAAAGTTGATTGACCATTAATGCCTTTCTGTATGGCATAGAAAAGGGACAGGATGCATCGCCCTGTTCCACTATCTCTTAGTATTTCTTAATTGCAGAGTTTCAGTGATTTTGTTTTTGTGTTTTGCTCAGGCTTTCAACTGTTTTTGAGACTTAAGTAAACACCAGTGGAAGTGAATTAAGGAGTTAACAGAGTGGAGTATTTATCATTGGAATTGCATTGGGATATCCAGGACACCTAGTTGTCACATCCTAAAGTCTCTTCTCTTTTTATGGTCCTTTGATACTTGACTGCTGAGTACAGTCCTTGTATTTGTCCCATCACCATATGAGCAAGGACTCTCCAGGAAGGCTGCCTGTGTTTGAAGCCAGCGATGCCACCTACTGGCTGCGTGACCTAGGGCAAAGTACCTAGCTTTTCCCGCCTTAGTTTCCTCATCTGCAAACATGAAGGAATGAAAATACATAACAACTCATAAGGTTGTTATTAGAATTAAATGTTGAGCCTTTGGATTAAGAGTTCAATAAATATTATTATTTCTACCATAATGTTTTTATCATTGTATAACCAGAACTCAGCCCAGTACTAATGAATATAGCTGTTATATTCATTGTCTGAATGAATGAATGATTCATCCACTGTTTCATATTTTTAAAAGTTGTTATCAGAGTTTCTAAAATAATTCAATGCTTTTTTCTTTTTCTTTCTTGGGACCTGATGTTTTGAGATTTCCTTTTGATTTTTTATGATTTTCTCTTCTTGGTATGCATTTCGTTTGCTATTTTTTTTTTTTTTTTTTTTTTGTCTTTTGTCTTTTTGTCTGTTGTTGTTGTTGTTGCTGTTGTTGCTATTTCTTGGGCCGCTCCCGCAGCATATGGAGGTTCCCAGGCTAGGGGTTGAATCGGAGCTGTAGCCGCCGGCCTACGCCAGAGCCACAGCAACGCGGGATCCGAGCCGCATCTGCGACCTACACCACAGCTCACGGCAACGCCGGATCGTTAACCCACTGAGCAAGGGCAGGGACCGAACCCGCAACCTCATGGTTCCTAGTCGGATTCGTTAACCACTGCGCCACGACGGGAACTCCTCGTTTGCTATTTTTGATTTCAGTACCTAGTAGGTGCTAAAAGCACTTATTTTATGAAGGAATAAATTCTATAGTATTTACTGTTATGTTTGAGCTGAATTCTTGGACAGTGGGCTTAAAGAAATTACTAGAAGAGTCCACTGAGTTCAGGGAAGTCGCAGAATCCAGTTAAGTAATAAGAAATTTCTAGTATATTCTGTAAAAGGGGCAAGTTCTCTAGGAGGAAATTTCATGTCCCATAGATAAGCAGAAATGTAGCAAACTGTCTTAGTAGTCAGCTTCGGAAATGGAAATCCAACTGAACACCTATGTGTTTTAGTGGCTGTTGTGGTTTTACACACTTTCTGAAGAAACTAGCAATTATGGGGATATTGATGTTGCCATAGAGATTTTTTTAAGCCCTTAAATGGGAATAAAGAATAATAATTTGAGGGTAATTCTGTTTTTACTCCATTCTTAGAAGGCTTGGCAGCTTCTCTGGGTGCCGTGATTGTTTTCGCAGAGAAACGAAGTAATCGTGAAGCCTATTTAATTATTTTAGGCAACAAATTTTTTTCCTTCTGACTAATTCATGGAACTGGTTCTTGTTATTTGTAGGGATTGATGTCAAGAAAGGCCGAGGTCGATATATTGACACCTGTATGGTCATCTTTGCCCCCCGTTACCTGCTAGACAATAAATCGTCTCACAAGCTTGCATTTGCGCAGAGGGAATTTGCCAGGGGACAGGTAAGCTGTTTGCCTTTTTTTTTTTTTTTTTTTTTTTGTCTTTTTGTCTTTTTGCCTTTTCTAGGGTCGCTTCCAATGGCATATGGAGGTTCCCAGGCTAAGGGTCTAATCAGAGCTGTAGCCACCAGCCTATGCCACAGCCACAGCAATGCTGGATCCGGGCCGCGTCTGTGACCTACACCACAGCTCACGGCAATGCCGGATCCTTAACCCACTGAGCAAGGCCAGGGATTGAACCCACAACCTCATGGTTCCTAGTCGGATTCGTTAACCACTGTGCCACAACGGGAACTCCTAAGCTGTTTGCTTTTGAAGAATGACTAGTACTTACTTAACAGCACAATGAGTTTAATGCCCCGGCTTATCTCCCCATCAACACTAAGTCTTTTGACGTGAATAAGCATTTTGTGCCTTTGGTACCCTAAATAGCTCCTGGTAGAAGGCAAGGCTTAGAGTGAAATGGATACTCAATAAACAGTTTCTGTCTTGACTCGTTGACCAAGGCCAGTGGTCCTGTGTGTTTCAGGGAACAGCCAATCCGGAAGGTTACATTTCCACCCTTCCTGGTTCCAGCGTGGTGTTCCACTGGCCTCGGAATGACTACGATCAGCTGTTGTGTGTCAGACTGATGGACGTTCCCAACTGTATTTGGTCTGGAGGCTTTGAAGTCAACAAGAATAATTCCTTCCATATCAACATGAGGTAAGTTCAGAGATTATATTTAGTCAAAACGGTACATTTGAGGCGCAGTGATGTAAGTAGGAAGCTGTAAATACCAAATACGTTTCAAATAGTTATAAAGCTGTCAGCAAATAATAAGACTACTTCTTCATGAAATGGGCACATTTATTTCTGGCTCAGATAAACATCTTTCTTAAAACTACAAAGACCAGGTAAACATGGTGAACATTTGGCTGGAATGAGTTAGATGGAACATTGACAGTTTCGACCGTTGTGCACGTGCTCTTATCTGAGGTCACGTGTTCAGGGGGTAGCATTGAGCTCATGATTGCCGCATCTGCAGCATATGGAGGTTCCCAGGCTAGGGGTCTAATCCGAGCTACAGCCACCAGCCTACGCCACAGCCACAGCAACGCCACATCCGAGCCAGGTCTGCAACCTGCACCCCAGCTCATGGCAACGCCGGATCCTTAACCCACTGAGCCACTGAGCGAGGCCAGGGATCGATCCTGACCCTGATGGATACTAGTCGGGTTCGTTTCCACTGTGCCACAGTGGGAATTTCCTATAAATATATTTGTCTTTTCTTGCACACTGTACAAACTCTTCTTTTATTTGATACCATTTCAGTAAATCACCTGGCCTTTGCCTAACCCAGTGACCATCAGTTTCTTGTTAAGAAAATCCGACAAAATTCAGCCTCAACTAGCACAAGATGATGCTCTTCTCTCTGCTTTCATTCAATGATTTTTTTTTTTTTTTTTTTTCTTTTTAGTGCCGTGCCTACAGCATAGGGAGGTTCCCAGACTAGGGGTCGAATGGAGCTACAGCTGCTGGCCTACACCACAGCCACAGCAGTGCAGGATCTGAGCCGAGTCTGTGACCTACACCACAACTCAGGGCAATGCCAGATCCTTGACCCAGTGAGCGAGGCCAGGGATAGAACCCGCAACCTCATAGTTCCTAGTCGGATTCGTTTCCACTGCGCCACGACGGGAACTCCAGCGATTTTTTAAAAAAATATATTAGACTTTAAAAAATTGTGGTAAAATACACATACCATGTGAGAAAGGTGACATAAAGACCTAGAAGTTGTTCTGTGGTCCTCAGGCATATAGCATAAAATTTGCCATCTTAACCATTTTTAACTTCACTAGTGTTAAATACATTCATCTTTCCAAACTGAAACTACACCCACTAAACAACTCCTCGTTTTCCCTTTCTCTGACCCCTGGCAACCACCCTTCTCCCTTCTCTATGAATTTGACGAACTCCCTCAGAGAAGTGAAACCATCCAATAATAATAATTTTGTGACTGGCTTATTCACTTAGCATAATGTCCTCAGGGTTCGTCCATGTGTCAATACGTCATTCCTTTTTAAGGCTGAATAGTACATTCCATGTATGTAGCACATTTTTCTTATCCGTTCATCCACTGATGGACATTTGGGTTGCTTCTACCTCTTGGATGTTAGGAATAGTGCTGCCGTGTATATGAACGTGCAGATATTTCTTTGAGTCCCTGCTTGCAGTTCTTTTTGGTATATATTCAGAAGTAGAATTGTTGGATCATGTGGGCATTTTAATTCTTTGAGTAAGTGTTACATTACTTTCTTTCTTTTTTTTTTTTTTTTTTGTATTTTTGCTATTTTCTTGGGCTGCTCCCGCGACATATGGAGGTTCCCAGGCTAGGGGTCGAATTGGAGCTATAGCCGCCGGCCTACGCCAGAGCCACAGCAACATGGGATCCGAGCTGCGTCTGCGACCTACACCAGAGCTCACGGCAACGCCGGATCCTTAACCCACTGAGCAAGGCCAGGGATCGAACCCACAACCTCATGGTTCCTAGCTGGATTCATTAACCACTGTGCCACAAAGGGAACTCCTGTTATATTACTTTCTGTAGTGCCTGCACCATTTTTCATTCCTGCCAATAGCATACCGCAGTTCGAGTTTCTCTACATCCTCACCAACACTTGTTATTTTATTTTATTTTATTTTATTTGTCTTTTTGCCTTTTCTAGGGCTGCTTCCTGTGGCCTCTGGAGGTTCCCAGGCTAGGGGTCGAAATGGAACTGTTGCTGCCAGCCTACACCACAGCCACAGCAATGCCATATTGTGTGTATAGTTTTAAATTTTGGTGTAGTCCAAGTTATCTCTTTTAACTTTTGTTGCTTATGCTTTTGGTGTCATATCCAAAAAATCATTGCAAAATCCAATGTCATGAAGTTTCCCCCCATGTTTTCTTCTTAGAATTTTATAGTTTTAGCTCTTACTGTAGGTCTTTAATCCACTTTGAGTTAATATTTGTACGTAGTGTGAGGTAAGGGTCCAAGTCCATTCTTTTTTTGTGGATATTCAGTTGTCCCAATACAGTTTCTTGAAAAGACTTTCCTTTCCCTGTGGAATGATTTTGGGGAAAAATTATTTGACCTTATATGTGAGAGTTTATTTCTGGGCTTTGTATTCTATTCATCTATATTATGTTGTTATGCTGATATCACACTGTTTTGATTACAGTAGTTTTATAATAAGCTTTGACATTAGGCAGTGTGAGACCACCATCTTTTCTCTTTTTCAAGACTATTTTGGCCATTTGAAATCCCATGAGATTCCATCTGAGTTTTAGGATGAATTTTCTATTAATTGGGAAAAAAAAACCCTCGGAATTTCGATAGGGGTTGTGTTAGATCTGTGGATCCACTTTAGTGGCATTGACATCTGGACAACGTGAAGTCTTCTAATCCATGAACATGGGATGCCTTTCTGCTTCTTTCTCTCCTCTTTAATTTCTTTCCTCAAATGCTTTCGAAGGTAAAGACTCTGAAATCAGTGTTTTTTCAACATATTTGGGAGCAAAATTTAATCGTTTATGCCTATGGTTAATCCTCCATGGAGAACACTATTGTAAGGGAACAGCAAAAATGGCTAGTTTAATGATAGTGACCTAAAACAGTGTTTATATTTCTCACACACACACACACACACACACACACACACACACACACACGTTATGATCACATTACTGATCTCCATTCTACAGGATTCTTCCTCACCTTCCCTCATCCTACAGAACCATCCATGTTTATCAGTAACATCAATGTATTAGTTTAAACTATATAAAATTCCTCTTTTCTAGGTCAAAAATAGTCTAATATCAACTTTTACGTAGTTCACCCCATATTGACTCATTTGCTGCACTGACACAATGGCCTAAAACAAACCCACTGGGTAATATGTGTAGATCTCACACAGTTATGACGCACTGTTCAGAATGAATCCTTTTTGCTTGAATGAATTGTTTTTTACTATGTGATTATACTGTCAATTTCTACTTGTCTAATGTGGTCAAAGACACAGTGGTGAGTGAGAGACATATGGGAGGAAAGTGAACCGAAACTTGTTCCCTCCATTTTTTGCAACCTCTTTTATTTCCTTTTTCTGCAGAGATACTCTGGGAAAATGCTTCTTCCTGCGCGTGGAAATTACTCTGCGAGGAGCTACTTATAGAATCTCATTTAGTGATACAGATCAGTTACCCCCACCTTTCCGAATTGACAACTTTTCTAAGGTATCAAGGGAGGTTGAGAGCCAGTTGGGCTGTCTCACACGTGGGAAAGTGGAGTAGGTACTGCCCTTAAGATAATAAGGGAATAGTACGTTGTTAACACAGGTTTAAAAGAAGCTGTGTGGGAATCTTAGAAATCCTTGCTACTGGGAGGTGGTTTCTGCCAGTGATTTTGATTGCTGGGCAGCCTTGTCCAGATGTGACTTCTCAGCTCCCAAAACGTATTTTGACTAGATTGATTGGTTGGCACAGTGCCCTCCAGAGACATTCCATGTAAACAGAGGACTCAGAATCAAATTGACAAAGGCCAGTAGAATGGGCATTTCTACTGTTGCTTAGTTACAGTGAGTTTTGTATAATCTTTCAAGTAAATCCAATATGGAAATCATTAGATTCTATTTTAAATTGTGCCTTTGAATAGCAGTGTCTTTTTTTTTTTTTTTTTTTTTTGGTCTGTTTGCTATTTCTTTGGGCCGCTCCCGAGGCATATGGAGGTTCCCAGGCTAGGGGTCGAATCGGAGCTGCAGCCACCGGCCTACGCCAGAGCCACAGCAACATGGGATCCGAGCCCGTCTGCGACCTACACCACAGCTCACGGCAATGCCGGATCCTTAACCCACTGAGCAAGGCCAGGGATCGAACCCGTAACCTCATGGTTCCTAGTCGGATTCGTTAACCACTGCGCCACGACGGGAACTCCAGCAGTGTCTTATAATATGTGATTTTCCATAGCCAAATTCCAAAATTTTTATTCCTTTCTCTATTCAAAGCATATCCCAGGGGGTCGAGGGTAGACCAGCTGCCATTGATCGGACAGGATTGCTTCCTCTAGGTATTTGGCGTGGCAGAGCTGCTCTAAACCTTTTACCCACCAGGCCGTGGCCTGTGCCCCTTAATTGGTGGTCTTTTTGCAATTTTGAAGATGATTAGAAAGGCCTTTGAAGAGGCCAGCTGATGAGCCTCACATGTGGTTATGCCCTGTGTAGGATTCATTTGGGAAGGCTCTGGAACTTCAGCCTGGGAGGCCCTGAATCACTTGCCAACAGCAGCACTCTGAATGGACGTCCTCTTTATCCCCTCTGCCCTTATTCTAGGTCCCGGTTGTCTTTACTCAGCATGGCGTCGCTGAACCCAGGCTCCGGACCGAAGTGAAGCCCATGACTTCCCTGGACTATGCCTGGGACGAACCCACCCTGCCACCTTTTATCACTCTGACTGTTAAAGGGGCAGGCTCCTCTGAGCTCATCTGCAACATGAATGATTTCCAGGATAACCGGCAGCTTTATTATGAAAATTTCATTTACATCGCTGCCACGTATACATTCTCTGGGTAATTCTGGGTTCAATTACTGTTCTTGTAAGGCAGAAAGCTCTAATTATTAACTGGTTTTAAATTTTAAGCGGTTCTCAGGAAGCTGAGGGACGAAGGAAGATTCCTTCCATTCTTTACCAAATCCCAGGCTCAGGGTCTGTCTTGAGAGGTCTTTAGTCTAAACCCTTGTCTTCTGGCTTGACTAAAGTTTATGCAAAGAGACAAGACTCCTCTTTTTAAAGATCTGTCTAATAACCCATCTGGTATGGAACAACTCCTCTCCTGAGCTGTTAAATTTCTCTTGCTTTAGAGAAATTTCTTATGTATATTTCTTATGTATTTTTTAAAAAGTTTCTTGCTGCTATTTCTGTTTTACCTCTTTCCTCATTTGAAACTGATGAATCTTTACCCGTTTTACTGCTATTCTGACTCTCTCCTTGAAAATACTGATTAAGCAGACACTTCAGGGTCTATCTTAAAATTCACGTAAAGGCAACTTGACAATAATTCCAGTTGCTTAGAATTATGATCTTCACTGTTGTCTGACGAGTTAGTTATATTTAGAAAGAAAAACCAGGTGAAGAATGGCGAGGTTATTCTAATTCTGTTTGATTGGTACGTGGAGATTCAAAACGTTGGGCTTTCTGAAGGTAGTCATTCCACCAACATGTAAATGCAGTTTGTTGTTTCTGTGCTTGTTATAGGGCCAGTTGTTGAAGTTTATCCGTGAGGAAACTGGGAGAATAGCTGAATCTTTCACATTCCAAATATAAGTCCCCTGATTGAACGAAGTCATATTCTTCTCCAAAGTGTTCTGAATGATTTTGCTTATGAAATATTTGTGTATGTGCCTGAGGCCCGCAGAATAAGCTCTGAGTCCAGGGGGTGTCCTTCTCATCGGCCTAGATCCCAGATTTCACTAATAATGTGTTGAATGGGGCATCTTTGCTTAGAATAGCCCTTCTTTTCCTTCTTTGTTGCACTTCTTTTGATAAAGATGGTGCTGGGCTACTTATTTTAATTAAGTCAATCATGTTTGTTTCTTTTTAAAGATTATGGCACCAAACGCTATGACATGCTTAAGGTTTTGGTGCCTGAAAAACCAGTCCTTAATCTGATTGCTTATCACGGTTTTTTCCTCTTTAGTTTCTTATGTTAAATTCCAGTAGTTCAACTAAGCTTTTTAACTGAAGAATCCTAATGGAGAATTATGAGTTTAGTAGGTTGAACGGATATGGGTAGAGAAAAAGAGAAGCTCCTGGGAATCTTAGTATGCCGAGAGGTTAACTCATATTTTGGTGTGTAGTAGATCCTGTTTCTTTGCATTTTTGGAGTGAACTTTGCATTTTGGCGATGAATGAGACTGGTTTTGTTTTTGTTGATTTTTTATTTTAAATTGAGGTGAGGTTTATATAACATGAAATTAACAATCTTAAAGTGATCAGTTCAGTGGCATTTCATGTATTTGTGAGATTGTGCAGCCACCATGCTATCTAGTTGCAAAACGTTTTCATCACCCTAAGCCGATTAAGTAGCTACTCCCCATTAAACCGCTTCTCCCAGTCCCTGGAAACCACCAAGCTGCTTTCTGTCTCTAAGGATTTACCTAGTGCAGATAGTTCACATAAATTATCATAAAGTATGTAAGCTTTTGTGTCTGGCTTCTTTCACTCAGCATAACGTTCTCCAGGTTCGTCCACCTCATGGCGTGTATCAGCATTCATTCCTGTTATGACTAAGTAATATTCCATTATATGTCTGTTCCACAGTTTGTTTGTCCCCTCATCCTTTGAGAGACATTTGTTTCATCTCTACCTTTTGGCCGTTGTCAACACTGCTGCTATGTACATGTCTGTACGTGCATTTGCTGAAGTCCTTGATTTTAATTTTGTGTGTGTGTGTATACCTAGGAGTGGAATTACTGGGTTCCGTAGTAATTCTGTGTTTACCTTTTGAGCAACTGCTATACTATAGACTCTTTTCCATAGCAGCTGGTGGGAATCATTTTACATTCCCACCAGCCATGTGTTAGGGTTCTGATTTCTTTACTTCTCAGCAGTGCTTGTTGTTTTCCACTTTTTTTCCTTGCAGCTACCCTGCTGGGTAGGTAGAAGTGTCTCACTGTGGTTGGGTTTGCATTTCCATAATAGCTAATGAGAATGAAGATTGTTGTCATGTGCTGATTGTCCACCTGTATATCTTTGGAGAAATGTCCCTTCAAATCCTTGGCTCATTTTAAAACTGGATTTTTTTTTTTTTGCCTTTTTATTTTAATTTTAATATAAGGCATTTTAAAACACCTTATATCATATGGATACAGATCCCACATCAGATATATGGTTTGCAAATATCTTCTCCCATTCTGTGGATTATCTTTTTGCTTTCTTGATGATGTCTTTTGGAAGGACGAAAGCTTTAATTTTGTTGAACCCAAAATTTTTTGGTCACTTGTGCTTTTGGTATCATGAAAACTAGATTTTAACTCTGAATTTATTAGTCCCTTTTTGATAATAGAGATTAGTGGAAACAGGAGAATAATCTAAATAAAATCTCATCGAAATGCTCTAGAGTATAGTTAGGCTGCAACATTCCTAAAGTTTACGGTTCTTAAACCCCAGAGAAACACAACAGGGTCGAATTGGAGGAATGTGGTATGATGAACCTTTGTTTTCTTTTCATCATTAAGGGACTTCTGATTTCTTGCTAGGACTTACAGATGCAATAATGCTGATTGTTTTCCTGGCAGAGAATAGAGCTGATTCTTGGACCCTTGGAATGCCTGGCTTAGTTTTTTCTTGTTTTGTTACCTCTGAAGATATATAGTCATCCTTTTCTGTCTGAATTTTAAGCCACTGAAATTATCAGGAAAGGGGAAATGTCAGTTTGTCTTCTGACAAATGAATCTTTGTGCAGGAAAAACAACATAACCTTGATCTTCTGCAACTTGAGTCAGACTCTTTTTTCCCATAATTAAAAAAAGAAAGTATCATCTTTATAGCGTAGGTTTAGACCTTTGCTTATGAGTACTTGCATACCTGCATGAGTACATGTGTATGAGCCGTGCATGTCTTCTGATTGTTACTGTCTTTCCACCTCTAGCTTACAGGAGGGGACAGGACGGCCTGTGTCTTCCAACAAAGCCATTACCTGCGCAGAGCTCGTCTTGGACGTCTCACCAAAGACACAGAGAGTCATTTTAAAGAAGAAGGTAAGCGAGCTTAGAATTTGGAATTTAGAAGAACAGATTTTTAGCCCTGGAAGGGACTCAGGGCATGGATCCAACCCCTCGTGTTACAGATGAGTAAATGGAGACTTAGGCCCACCCTTCGGGTGGAACTTGGATGTCTCGACTGCTCCGATTTGTGTTCTTGACCCTGTCCCATGGTACCTGCTCTATGAATTCCAGGCCTTTCTTAATGTTCGATACCTTTTTAGGAGAACTTAATTCTTTTTATTTTTTTATTTTTTGGTCTTTTTAAGGCCACACCTGCATATAGGGAAGTTCCCGGGCTAGGGGTTGAATTGGAACTGCAGCTGCCAGCCTACGCCACAGCCGTAGCAATGCCAGATCCGAGCTGCAGCTGTGACTTACACTGCAGCTTTTGGTGACACTGGATCCTTTAATCCACTGAGTGAGGCCAGGGATTGAACCTGCATCCTCATGGATACTAACTGGGTTCTTAAGCTGCTGAGCCACAACGGGAACTCTGAGAACTTAATTCTTGAATTTATTTTTTTTCACATTTACAGTTTGTCATTGTCATTATTCTTTTCTCTTTTAACATTCCCCTCACCTGCTCTTCCCTCAACTCAATGGAAAAAATGATCAAACTTGACAATATTTTCCCCTTTTATGACAACGTTCTTTTAAAATTTAATTTAATTTAATCTTTTATGCCAACATTCTTTTTGAGTCAATTTAGGGCAATTTTTAGGCTAATAGACCTAGATATTGAGAGAGAGAGTAAACTTTGATCAGAAATATTGTAAGTGACAGAAGGACTGGTAATGAATAGTTCAGGCTTCAGAATGAAAGATGTTTGAGAATGCAGGTGCAGAAACCATTCAGAGGAGATAGATCACCAGCTGTAATTATTTCATGTGCTCTGTTTGTTTTCAGTTTCAGTGTACATTAAAAACGAACAATAAAAAGTAAAAACTGCTGTACAGTTTTTTTGTTTTGTTCTCAATTTGTTTTCAGTGCCAGTGTAAGACCAACTGTAATTATTTGAAACACATTTATCTGAGGGGTGTGTTCTGGAAAATTTTGCATAATATAAATCATATAATCCAAAAATAACCCTAACAGAGGATGTGTGGCCCTAATGCTGACAAAGGATGTCCTTTGATCACCTAAGGTGGTGTCACATGTGACAGGAATGTCTCTGGTTTGTGCTTCATTTGGCTTTGAGGTTTATACAACTCATCACATTTTTATTTTTATTTATTTATTTTTGTCTTTCTAGGGCTGTACCTGAGTCATCACATGTTTAATGGTGGGGGTTAGATTCAAATCATTTCAGACTTTGCACATCAAAAGGAACTTTATATTTTTAATTCAGTTTTATATTTTTAAATAGCTTTATTGAGATGTAATTCTTTTTTTTTTTCTTTTTTTTTTTTTTTTCCTTTTGTCTTTTCTAAGGCTGCACCCACGGCACATGGAGGTTCCCAGGCTCCGGGTCTAATCGGAGCTATAGCCGCCGGCCTATACCACAGCCACAGCAATGTGGGATCCGAGGCGTATCTGCGAGCCACACCACAGCTCACAGCAACGCGGGATCCTTAACCCACTGAGCAAGGCCAGGGATCGAACCTGCAACCTCCTGGTTCCTAGTCGGATTCATTAACCACTGAGCCATGACGGGAACTCCGAGATGTAATTCATATACTATACAAATCACCCATTTAGAATATACAATTCAGTGGTTTTTAGTCTATCCATGGTATGTACACACCCATAGCCACACTCAATTTTAGCACATCTTCATTACCTCCAGAAGGAAGCCTGTAACCTTTCGTGATCACCCCTACATTCCCTTCCCAGCCCTAAACAATCATTAATCTACCTTCTGTGACTATAGGCTCCCCTCCTCTGGGCTTTTATATGCGTGGTCTTTAATGACAGGCTTCTTTCACGTAGCCTAATGTTTTCTTTTATTCTTTTTATTTTATGATTTTTATTTTTCCATTATAGTTGATTTACTGTGTTCTATCAGTTTTTACTGTACAGCAGAGTGACCCAGTCATACATATTATACATTCTTTTTCTCACATTATCCTCCATTATGTTCCATCACAAGTGACTAGATATAGGTCCCTGTGCTCTACAGCAGAACGTCATTGCTTATCCACTCCAGATGCTATAACTTACATCTACTAACCGCAGACTTCCAGTCCATCGCATTCCATCCCCTCTCCCCCTTGGCAATCACAAGTCTGTTCTTCAAGTCCATGAGTTTCTTTTCTGTGGAAAGGTTCATTTGTGCTGTATATTAGGTTCTGGATATAAGTGGTATCATATGGTATTTGTCTTTCTCTTTCTGACTGACTTCAGTTAGTATGAGGATCTCTAGTTCCATCCATGTTGCTGCAAATGGCATGATTTTGTTCTTGTTTATGGCTGAGTAGTATTCCATTGTGTATATATATATACCATATCTTCTTAGTGCATTCATCTGTCAAAGGACATTTAGGTTGTTCTCATGTCTTTTTTTTTTTTTTATTTTCCCACTGTACAGCAAGGGGGTCAGGTTATCCTTAGATGTATACATTGCAGTTACAGTTTTTTCCCCCACCCTTTCTTCTGTTGCAACATGAGTATCTAGACATAGTTCTCAATGCTATTCATCAGGATGTTCTCATGTCTTAGCTGTTGTGAACAGTGCTACAAAGAACGTAGGGGTGCATGTAGCTTTTTCAATGAAAGTTTTATCTGGATGTATGGCCAAGAGTTGCATTGCTGGGTCATATGGTAGTTCTATATTTAATTTTCTGAGGTACCTCCATACTGTTTTCCGTAGTGGTTGTACCAATTCACATTCCCACCAACAGTGTAGGAGGGTTCCCTTTTCTCCACACCCTCTCCAGCATTTGTTATTTGTTGGGGGTTTTTTTTGTTTTTTGCTTTTTTGTCTTTTTGTCTTTTCTAGGGCCGCTCCCACAGCATATGGAGGTTCCCAGGGTAGGGGTCTAATTGGAGCTGTAGCCGCTGGCCTACACCACAGTGACAGCAACATGGGATCCGAGCTGAGTCTGCGACCTACCCATAGCTCATGGCAACACCGGATCCTTAACCCACTGAACAAGGCCAGGGATTGAACCCACAACCTCATGGTTCCTAGTCGAATTCGTTAACCTCTGCGCCATGACGGGAACTCCAGCATTTGTTATTTGTTGACTTGCTAATGATAGCCATTCTGACAAATAGGTGTGAGATGGTACCTCATAGCAGTTTTAATTTGCATTTCTCTAATAATTAGTGATGTTGAGCATTTTTTCATGTGCTTGTTGGAATTTATCTTAATGTTTTAAAGTTTATCTCTCTATTAAGCTACTAATACTTCTATGTGTATTTTTACATAGCAGCAGTTGAATGTCATATAATTAAAATTTGCTTAAAATATTATCATATACATTTATTTATTTATCTTTTTAGGGACACATCTCCAGCATATGGAAGTTCCCAGGCTAGGGGTTGAGTTAGTGCTGCAGCTACCAGGCTATACCACAGCCACAGCAATGTGGGAGCCAAGCCGTGTCTGCGATCTACACCACAGCTCATGGCAACAACGGATCCTTAACCCACTGAGTGAGGCCAGGGATCAAACCTGTGTCGGGGACTCCTCAGTGCCAGATCCTTTAACCCGCTGCATCAGGCCAGGGATCAGACCTGTGCTTCTGCAGTGATCTGAGCCGTTGCAGTTGAATTCTTAACCCACTGCACCACAGTGGGAACTCCCTATGAAATAAGATTTGTAAGTGGTGATGAGTAAAGCGACTGTGAAGCATAGTAATTAAAAGTGAACCCCTTTTTTAGACTTTTATTGAACATTTTGAAAAAGGAAATTTTGAAAGGCAATAATCTAAAAATAAAAGAGTCTGGTAGAAATCAAGTTAACTGGGGGGGAAACATGCAAGGGCCCTTGGAAATGACGTTGCAGGTGACCTTCACAGAATGTTCAGGGTGATGAGGATGTTAGGGTGACTGAAAACCAGCTCGGGAATCACGTGATTTAAAAGTGGGATAGGATCACCGGTTGTGCTCAGCAAAACACGAATAATAACTATACATGTGATTTCCAAAGGCTGGGTGATGGTTAAGTAGACAAAAACAGATTTTTTTATTAAGGAGCAAAAAATATTTTAAGTAAAATTTCATAATTTTTTTTTTTTTTAACATACTTTCACAGTTGTTAATGTCACTTAATGAGGATGAAAACTGGCAAATGGGAGGGTGGGTGATAAATGAATTGTACTGACCTCTAAAACTAGGCAGAGTTCTTTGCATTGGCCTTAGGCAGTGGACCTGGGCGCTTGAGTTAGAAACCAAGAGTGGAAGTTTGATACCTTATATTTTTGTTTATTTGTTTGCTTGGTTTTTCTTTTTTTACTTTTTATTTTGCAAGAATCTCAAATTTACAGAAACGTTGGCAGAAATTCTGTAGA
This sequence comes from Sus scrofa, assembly GCF_054392235.1. Taxonomy (NCBI): domain Eukaryota; kingdom Metazoa; phylum Chordata; class Mammalia; order Artiodactyla; family Suidae; genus Sus; species Sus scrofa. The sequence goes on from NC_139388.1 coordinate 76,933,184, forward strand.
AGCGATGCTGTCACTTTGATTTGTCCTGTTGCTGGAAATAGTAACTTTAGCGCTTGCTGCAGGTGGGTCTGCCAGCCTTCTCACTGTGAAGGGAAGATTTTCCTTTTCCCTTGCTTTTAGTAAATATTTTGTGGAGCGGTCCTTTGGGACCGTGTGAGTATCCTGTTCCACATCACATTGTCTACGTGTGTATGTGTGAGCACGCGTGCATGTGCGTTAGCCTGGGCTTCCACGACCAAATGCTGTAGACTAAACAGTGGGAATTTACTTCTCACAGTTCTAGAGCCCGGGAGGTTCGGGATCAGGGTGCTGGCCAACTCGGTTCCTGGAGTGGGTCCTTTGCTTGCTTTGTGGACTGCTGCCTCCCTACTCTGTCCTCAGGTATTAGAGAAGAAGTTAGGGGGCAGGGGTGAAGGGAGAGGAGAAAGCAAGCTTTGGCACAAGGGCACTCATCCCATCAGGAGAACCCCTCACTTTTTGACCTCCTCTAAACCTAATTGTCACCCAAAGGCCCCGCTTCGAAGTACCATCACAGCTGCTGGTTAGGCCTTCAGCATAAGGATTTGACGGGGCGCAGTTTGGTCCATAGCTTTGCGTATGTCACTGTGGCTCTCTGTGTTACCTGTGACCATCAGGATTTCTCTTTATGCTCAGTTTTCATATTCGGCCAAAGGGAGCATCTTTAACCTTCTGTGTCCTTTGGATGTTTGCCCCTCATTCCTTGAGTATGTTCTGACTTTCTGACACAGCAAGTTATTCAGGGCCCACTTTGTACTTGCCCTGCAGCATTCTTGGAATTTGCCGCTTCTTTCAGGAGTCTCAGTCCCTTCTATCAGAGAATGGAATTTAGAAACGTAAAATAGGAACACCTCGTTGTGGTGGTACTGTTCCCAGACTCTCAAGGGACAGACTTAGGGATTTTTTTGGATACATGACACATATCTGCACACACACACTTGCACATACTGTATCTGTGTATGTGCATAACATGTATGCATGTGCAATACATGTCTTATGTGTGTACTTATTTACTACACATTTCTCTCTCTCCTCTTTTTAACTGAAGTATGGTTGATGTACAGTGTTGTGCCAATTTCTGCTGTACAGCAAAGTGACCCAGGCATACACATATATACATTCCTTTTCTCATAGTGTCTTTCATCATGTTTTATCCTAAGAGGTCTCCATATGTTAAAAACCAGCAATTCACACGATCGTTCTCATTCCACTCCGGCATCATAAAGTTCATTCTGATTTCTTCCCTCTTCGTATTTGTGATTCCTTTGTCCAACACTAAGAACGTCTTTACAAATTTGATCAGTTCTCCCGAACATAACCCATCTTCTCTGGCCCCCGTGGACACACCTGTTACCGGCATGGGCTTTGATCTCCAACGTGCTGGGCAGCTCTCTTTCCAACCTCCACCCCTTGCCAGGCGGCCATCGCCATCTCTCTTTGTCTCTGACAACCACACAGGGCCCGCCTCCCCAACCCCTTGATAGGGATCATCACCCACCTTGGGTTTCAGCATCACACTCTGGGCTGGGCCCCCATGGCCTTCTCCCTTCCTCAGTTTCATCTGAAGGGTTTAGGACTCAGTCGTGAGGGGAGGGGGCAGGGGAAGGGAGCTAGAGGAGAATGGTGGATCTCAGATATTTAAAAGGAGGTTTGGGTAGTTTCCAGCGATGGTGAGCCTATACGTCTGGGCAGGAAATAGAGGGATCTGTGGTTTGATTCCTGCTCTGGAGCATCTCCAGGAAAATTGAGTTGCTTTTCCATGCGGTTTTGGTGCTGTGGGTAGATGTATTCTCTGACTGTGAACAGAGAAGTAAAGCTGTGGGGATCACAGGTGTAGAAGTGCGGCTCAGTTTCATCTCTCTTCACAGACGTAGGAGGCAGTAGCACAAGTAGAAAGAGCACCGTATCTTCTAGGTTTGAGTTCTGGCTTTGCCGCTTAAAGATTATGCTATCTGGTATTTCACGTTCCTACCTGAGCCTTGTTTTCCCACACTGCTCTCCCAGGTTTGTGAGGAAGATCAACTAAGACAATGTACATAATGTGCTGTGTAAAGAGATGTAATCATGATAACATCACAGGCGTTTATTTTTTATTTTTTTATTTTTTTGTTAGGGCCGCACCCGTGGCACATGGAGGTTCCCAGGCTAGGGGTGTAATCGGAGCTGTAGCCGCTGGCCTATGCCACAGCCACAGCAATGCCAGATCCGAGCCACATCTGAGACCTACACCACAGTTCACGGCAACGCCGGATCCTTAACCCACTGAGCAAGACCAGGGATCGAACCCTCAACCTCGTGATTCCTAGTCGGATTCGTTTCCGCTGCACCATGACGGGAACTCCACAGACGTTTATTGAGGCATCGCCCTGTGCCAGGCATGTGCTAAAAGTGCCTTGTACTTATTAGACATTCTGTAAGAACCCTAAGAGGTAGCTTCGTTTCCCCATGTGATAGACCAGGAAACAGGCTCTGAGAGATTTAACACCATTTCAAGGGTCACTTAGCTAGCAAGCAATGCAGCTGGGCTTTAAATCCCGGCATTTGTCTCCAGCATTCATATTACTTTGTAGAATGTAATGGGAAAGCTGTCTCCACTGCAGGGCAGCATGTGGATGCATCTGTGGTGCCCAGGGGGTCTGCTGCTCCAGTGGAGCTCCCACCTGGCGAGAGAGGATGTGATCCTGGAGGGTCTATCTGGAGGATACGTCCCCATAGAAGGAGTGTTCCTGAAATGAAAGTATATTGGTTGTGTTTAAAAAAAGAGAAAAAAGATAGGGTAGCAGAGTGGTTAAGCATGTGGCTCTGGACCCGCGTTGCAGGGACTCACATCTTCCCTCCGTCACCTGCTGGAGAAGTTTCCTTACCTCACTGAGCCTTAACTTCTTCCTTTGTAAGTAAGAGTAATGATAGTATATACGTCATTGAATTGTTTTGGGGGAATCAATGAAATACTATGTGTAAATCACACCGATCCGTGCCTGGCACAGTAAATAGTCAAGGAGTGTCATTACCGTTGTTATTGTTACTTCTTGTATATAAGGGATTATGTAGACTTTACTGGATTGACCTGGAAGTCCAAGTGCTGTTTGTAAAACTGCTCCTAAGGAGAAAATATGTTTAGAATCCAGAGCAATCTGTTTAGTATGATCTGTGAATACAGTCAGCTCCATTGAACACAGAAACCATCCATATACATGCTTCCATTATAAACATGGGATGGGGGAGAGCTCTGGTAAGTTCTGGTTGTCCCCCAGCCATGAGGATAGCCACGTATGGAGAATATCATACATACTTTATGTAATTGGATCACCCTTTCAGGTAAGAGGGTCACCATCTGGAACAGCAGTTATCTTGGGCTCAGAGCTAGTGGAGGAGATTATATTGAACCTTGACTAATTAGTTTGCTCAGAAAGTATGAAGTATATGAAAAAAATAAAATTTTCAAATTTACAGTATTGTCATTTGGAGTGGTTTGGGTCAAGCGTTTAGCCTTTCATCCTAGGGGCAACTAGAGATTGACCACACTGAAAGTTTGAATTAGCATTTGTATGATGCAGAAAATGTCTTTTAGCACAGTTCCTGCTTCCTGTATGAAGCTCTCGAAACCCTGTGGCTGCACACGAAGCCCTCTCTGTCTCTGTCCAACAGGAACCGGGGAAGCGTTCCCAGCTGTGGAGGATGACTGGCACAGGCATGCTGGCCCATGAGGGCTCTTCCGTGCCTCACAACCCCAGCAAGCCCTCGGCCGCCCGCTCCACTGAGGGCTCTGCCATCCTGGATATCGCAGGTCTGGCTGCGGTCACTGACAACAGGTAACATTCTAGGCAGCTCTTGAGTCCGGTTCACTGGCTGCAGATTGAGACCCAAAGGACATTGACGCCAAAAAGCAAGAGTCTATAAGTGAAGTACAAATTCTTATTTTTCTTCACTGACAGAAACCTGTTGTATTTCTAACTATGAGTGTTGGATTTCTATTTTATATTTTAAAATTATTGTGGAAATGCCCATGGGGATTTTAAAAAATAATCAGACAACAAGAAGGATATGTTATGAAAAGTGAATGTCTTTTCACCCAAACTTATATCCACCATTGCTCCCTAGAAATGAATAGTTTTTTTTTTTAAATCTAAGAATTCTGTTAAATCCTTAGAAAGCAAGAATAAACTATTAAGAGAATAATCAAATGTGTTTTTATGACTAACTCCTTGGGTTGAAATGAGGTTTTTAACTTTGAATACGTTACTTTATCAGCCTGTGCCTCAGTTTCTCTATGAAATCAGTGTTTGTTTTCAGTTAATACCTCATGTACTTTCAGAATGATGACTTACAAGTTAAAACTCCATATAAAATAATAGTATTTGGAAATAGAACAAAGTTTTTTTCTTTCCTTTTTCTTTTTTTTAATTGTCTTTTTGTCTTTTCTAGGTCCGCACCTGCACCCGAGGCACATGGAGGTTCCCAGGCTAGGGGTCGAATCATAGCTGTAGCCACCAGCCTATGCCAGAGCCACAGCAACGCGAGATCCGAGCCATGTTTGCGACCTGCGCCACAGCTCATGGCAACGCCAGATCCTTAACCCACTGGGCGAGGCCAGGGATCGAACCCGCAACCTCATGGATGCTAGTCGGGTTCATTAACTGCTGAGCCATGACAGGAACTCCCGAACAAAGTTTTTTTCAATTTTATTTCATTTCATGTAAAACATTTAATTCTGAAGTTTAGTTGATTTACAGTGTCGTGTTAGTAAAAAGATTTTTGAAAATATTTTAAATACCCTTCTCATATTGCATGACAACTTGGACAGCTTGTCATTGTGAGGGAGTAGGACCCTGTATCACACGCATTAAATTATAAATCCTCAAAATATTAATATTTGTGTCCTCGTTGCTTTCCATTTTGTTTTATTCTCTCCTCCCTGAGCGGTGCCTAGCTGCTGTTGGAGTCAAGCTAACTGCTCATTAGATTTTAAGTGTGGAGGAAAGAAGAATAAAACCGCTATCCTGATACTCTCTTCAGGCCTGAAACATTTGACTCGGAGGACTCAATACATTTTCCTTTCTTCCAGATATGAGCCACTGATGCTAAGAAAGCCCGATCGCAGGCGAAGCACAACCCAGACCTGGAGTTTCCGAGAAGGCAGACTGACCTGTGGGCTACACGGCTTGGTTGTCCAGGTCAGTAGTTTTTGACACCCCCAGTTGCAGCAAGCAGTGGTTGAGTGTTTTTTTTTGAAACAAAGTCTCGATTAGGATATACATAGATGTTGAATGGGAAAAAAAGATAATTTTTTCTTTTTACGTATTATTTCATGTTAGTCAGGAAAGCCACTTTGGTCGTGCCCCCGTGTGTGTTTACACGGGAAATGTTCCTGAAGGTGAAGTGTAAGAAACGTACCAGGGATGGTCCCCTCTGAGTGGTGGCTCCTCCCCCGCCCCCCTCGCCACTGCCCCCTCAGCTTAATCTGGAGCTTTTTTTTTTTTATTTTGATGAGATAAATTGCATATGTAATTTTAAAGAGAAAGAAAGAAAAATATCAGCTAAAAGCCCACCACTAATTTAGACGGATTCGTTTTAGACCTAGGGAGTTAAAATAGTCTTTTATAAAGTGTTCAGGGAGATGCTGAGCCATCATCGTGGGCTCACGGGCTCTGCATGCTCTAGATTTGTTTACTTCTGCCTTCTTAGTGGTGTTCACATTAACATTTCATTGTTGTAGCAAATGTCAAAGTGAAGATTGCTCGGCAGTTTCCCCTGCCTTTGACTCAGCCAGTCCACCCCATGATAAACTCCCAGGTACTTTATAAGCAAATGGGTGTTTGGCAAATTACCAGGAGTTTAGCTTTTCTGTCCTTCTGGCTTCAGGCCAGGAATGAGACCATGGGTCTGAGACGAGAGGGTCGGAAGAGGTCTCAGAAGTTCGGGCACAGAGCAGAACAACACGTGTGACTGTGTGTGCCGTTCTGCCTTAGCCTGGGGTTTTACCCAGAAGAAGACACTAGAACGTCAGGCCCAGGCTAGAGAGCGCTTAGCATGTTTGGCCCTGGTGGAAACCAGGCAGTCTTTCCATAATGGAAGATTGTTCTCCAGGGCAGCGAGCAAAACTGTAAGGAGCCTCTGACTGCTGCTTGGTGAGATTTATTTTCTTTATCTCTCTTGCCCTGAGCTTTTTTCATCAAAGACAAGCTGCTTACTTATTGGAGGCACACATCTGGAATGGATTTGGGATTTTCAATTAGCAATGCAATTCAGACTTCTAGAGGCAAAGAGGGCTTGTCGTGATAGTTGGGTTCCATGTCTGACCCTGACTTGACTTCTAGTTTGTTTCTAAAGCCCATGTAATTCCAGTTCTCTTGGAGCATCATTGCCATCCCACCCCCGAAAGAAATCCCTTTGTGGTGTTTGTTGTTCCTCGAATCGATTTCGTCATTTCTCTGGTTGTAAGCGACTCTATAACAACAGTATTCAGCAGAGCAGAATGTGTTTTGGTTAGGGAAATAAGCTTGTTGCAATCTTATTATTCTGAATAAAGTAATTGAAGGCATTAAAACATTTTCTGACACTGCCCTTATAAGGTTGAGTAGGCACTTTCTTTGTAAACTTGAAATAGTCATAAAAGCTTTCTCCATGTTGAAATCTGTACTGTAAACCCAGCTCAAATTTTCCTTTTCATTACTCACTATTTAAAACTAACAGAGGGGAGTCCAGATGCTCTAGCGATTGTCTCCTCTCGCCCTGTATTCCGTCTCCCAAAGGCATCATCCCACAGATGCCTTGTACCTGGTGCATGTAACGAGAAGGTGCTTTCCTCCAAAGGCCTGTATAATTGGCTCTCAGATGCCATTCACAGTTCCCTATTTCATTCTAGAGGAGGCACCCTCTTTTGAATATTTGAGTTGATTGTCCTGCCATATGCCTGTTCAAGGAGGTTTTCAGCTCTAGAATTTGCTTTTTCTTGGAAAACTGAGTGACCGTGATAATTTTGAAGTTTTCAGATTTTTAAGCATGCCCTAACAAGAATACTCAGAGACATGGGGCTTTTCGTATATATATTTTTTAAGCTTATCTTAATGACTAGAAGTTATTACTAAGCCAATATACTATATTCACAGAAATTTATCTTATCCAGAATTCCCTAAGTTCATTTAGTATAAAGTTCCATCTTGCTCAAGTAATCCTACTATTCTTTAGCATCTGTAAAGCTGAAAAAATAGTAAATGCTTTGCTATATGTTGACAATCACCCATCAGAGGGGAATTTAAATTTGGTAAATTCTTTCAAATAACATGTTACATTGTCGAAGTCAATGCCTTTGCCTTTGCCTTTTCTTATACATTTTAACTCTGTCTTTTAGGCCAAAGGAGGGCTTTCTGGCTTGTTTGATGGAGCTGAAGTTGTTCTTGGTCCTGACACTTCCGTGGAGCTTTTGGGGCCAGTTCCGCCTGAACAACAGTTTGTTCACCAAAAAATGCGGCCTGGTTCTGGAATGTTATCCATCAGAGTCATCCCAGATGGCCCAACTAGAGCCCTCCAGGTGATAATTTATCCTACGATCTGACACGAATCTCAGTGTGCTCTCCCCCTGCCGTGGTTAGCTGTGCAACAGACATTCATGGAACTGCCTGTGCTGGATATAAGGATATGGTGTTCTTCTATATAAAATGCGGATAAAACCCAACTCATGAAAATGTTATAAGAATTAAAGTATAAGTAAAATGCAAGATGATATTTTTGAAAAATTTAAGAGTTGAAGATAATGCCAAGAATAGTATATATTATTCTATCAGTGTCGTATATATTTATTATATAAATGAATAATTGATCTATTAATGACATTAACAACAAGAAGACAAATGAGGTCTCTAATCAGACACTTGAAATCTGTGTTATGAAAGTAGGAGTGGTGGAAGTTATGAGGCATATACAGAAAGGATTGTATCCCTGTATTTGGAGACTGGCAGGGGCTTTCCAAGACGGAAATACTGCTTTAGCGGAGAGCTCAAGGTTAACTGAAAGGAGTTAGCCAAGTCAGGAAGCAAAGACAGAGGGGCTGTGCCCTAAGGACGAGAGTGTTCATTCAACAGTTACTGAGCACCTATTAGAACCAGGTAGGGTTCTAGGTACTGAGCCTAGACTAGGGAACAGACAAAACTCCCTCTGTTTATGGGCTTATGTTCTAGTGGGGTAGACAAACAATAAGCAATAAACAAAATTAGGCAATTATGTATATTTGGAAAGCTGATAAATGAAGGCCTGGAGGTAAAAGAGAGTGATCCAACTAGCACATGGAATATGCTAAGAAATCGGCGGGGAGCAGAAGCAGGGGCCAGATCCTTAAAGGCCTGATATTGCTAAAGATTTTGTGGTTTTTCTGTGGCAACATAGAGTCAGGGTGTGACATGATCGGCAATGTGTTTTAAATTGCTCACTCTGGCTGCAATGTGGAGGATTGGAATGGAGTAAACTTGGTGATGGAGAAAGACCCATTAGGAGGGAATTGGATGCAATTATGGTGACCCAAATTAGAATAAATGGCAGGGGTGGGCCTGAGGAGGTTGGGGAGAAGTGACTAGAGATGAAAGCTTAGTAAGGAGTAGAGGCCGTCAGACTTAGCAATTGATTGACTATGGGAATGAGAGTGAGGGAGGCCTCAAGAATGGACCTCAAGGTTTTGGTTTGGGTGTCTAAGAGGATGATAATCTCCATCAGTAAGAGATGGACACAAAGCGGACCTCTGGAGGGAAACGAGGAGTTCGTTTTGGACTTGCTAAGTGTGTGATATCTGCATGAAGGTGTCCAGAAGTCCATGTAAATGTGCTTTGGGTCAGGGAGAGGTCTGTGCTGGCGATACGGATTTATGAGGTCATGGCGGATTAGAGCGCTAAGTCTAAAAGAAAGGATGGTGGTGGGAACAGTGAATCTCTGAGATAGTGCATCATAATCCACACTGCCTCTTTCAAAAGTACTCCTCTTTTAAGGCCAAAAATGAATGTCATGATCCTGAGGTTTGCATAGTTTGCCTTGAGCTCTGATTCTAGGTCACCCACAGAGGCCTAATCCCCACTGTGTGCAGCTCTCAGGATCTCCAGCTTGGTGTTCATCATACAGACTCAAAATCAAGTTGACTTCAAGTTTTTTTATGTGTCTTACCTTAGCAGTGCTTTGGAAACCATTAACTTGCATAGGATGCTTGAGCATACAGTAACTTTCGACTCATACAGTTGGTGTGGGTTGGGTTTCGCTATGGAAGTCTGCGCCCTCTCAGTAAGTCGTGCTTTATTGGACCTCAGATAACAGATTTCTCCCAACGAAAAAGTGACCGTTCATCATATGAAGTGGATGAACTTCCTGTTACTGAACAGGAGCTGCAGAAATTAAAGAATCCAGACACAGAGCAGGAACTGGAGGTAAGTTTTAACTACTGCAAGGCCATTTCTTTTTTTCTTTTATTCTTTTTTTTTTTTTTTTTTTTTTTTTTTTTTTGTCTTTTTGTCTTTTTGCCTTTTTGCCTTTTCTAGGGCCACTTCCCGCGGCATATGGAGGTTCCCTAGGGGTCGAATGGGAGCTGTAGCCGCCAGTCTATGCCAGAGCCACAGCAACGTGGGATCTGAGCTGCGTCTGCAACCTACATCACAGCTCATGGCGACGCCAGATCCTTAACCCACTGAGCAAGGCCAGGGATCAAACCCGCAACCTCATGGTTCCTACTCGGATTCGTTAACCACTGAGCCACGACAGGAACTCCAAGGTCATTTCTTTCTTACAAACTTCTTTAGAATTTTGCTCTTTGGTTTTCTCAGCTTAGACCTTCTCTCTGCTTTCTGCCCTCTCTGACTTCTAAGTGTAGGTGTTATTTCAGAGTACTTAATGTTATCGCACCATGACTGTGTGAAAATGTTAGTTCAGTGACAGCTAAAGTCAAGGCAGAATGTAACAAAGGTTGCTCAAGTAAGATGAAAATAAAGAAAACTAAACTATTGGAATTTAGCTGGGACTGAAGGTTGAGAATCAGCAAACTCGGTTTTATCTTTTTAGTGCCCAGTTGACTCTAACATCTTCCTTCTGCTCTCCCCGTGTGGACATTGGAAAGAAAGTGCAAAGTTTGAAAAGGAACATGAGATGAGCATGAAAAGGCAGACTTACTTCGTATTTATTCAGTCATCCTAAAAAAAAAAAAATGTGTGAAGCACTGTTGGATGTTCTGGAAATTCAGTGAATAACTTATTAAGAGCTTGCCTCCCAAACAGGGAGAGAGATTCTCCAACAGCTCTTTTCCTGTAATGAAATGCAGAATGCCCTCGGAGCTCTGGCAGAGGCACTGGCAGAGGCACTGTCGTGTCACCGTGGAGTTCTGGTGGGGGAAGGAGTGTGCCCGGGGAAGAAGGCTTCTAGCGAGATGCTGGAATTCAAGCCGTCCAGGTGAATAGCACGGCTCTCCTAGGTGGTTTTCATCTGCTCAAAGGTCCAGTGGAGGGATTTAAAGCCATCATTTCCTTGTGCTCGCCTGGCTATTTTGAGCTCTATTTTAAACTGTCAGTGTGCCATGTTCTGTTTTCCTTTCAGGTGCTGGTCAAGTTGGAAGGTGGCATCGGGCTGTCTTTAATTAACAAAGTCCCGGAAGAACTGGTCTTTGCAAGTCTCACGGGAATCAGTGTGCACTACACGCAGTTGGCCACTAGTCATATGCTTGAACTCAGCATACAGGACGTTCAGGTGAGGGGGGAGGTGCAGAACTTGTTGATCCCCTGGTGTTCCTTCTGGGCAACTGACCAGATCCACTGCCTGATGCTCTAAAAACTTTAATGCTTCCGTGCAAATTTCTTGTGGCCTTTAGAAAATCATTGTGTGAAAATAATTGTTCCTACCTATACTTGTCTTACTAATTTTTCTGTACAGCAGAATTCTGAATATAGTAGCTAGTCCATCCATAGATAACTTAGTCGAGGTGGCAAGAAGGAAGGTAAACCCGTGGTTCCCCATTCTTGCCAAGAGAACAAACAATGGGAGTTCCCATCATGGTGCAGGGGAAACGAATCTGACCAGGAACCATGAGGTTGCAGGTTCGATCCGTGGCCTCTCTCAGTGGGTTAAGGATCTGGCATTGCCCTGAGTTGTGGTGTAGGTCACAGACGCAGCTTTGATCTGGCGTTGCTGTGGCTGTAGCGTAGGCCGGCAGCTACAGCTCCGATGAGACCCCTAGCCTGGGAACCTTTATATGCTGTGGATATGGCCCTAAAAGGACAAAAAAAAAAAAAAAAAAAAAAAGAGAGAGAGAGAGAGAACAAACAATGGAAATCATCTATCATTTTGAGGAAATAAAGTTCACCACATGGAGAAAAACAGTGGAAGTGGACTTGGGCTTCTGACCAAGATGGAGTAACAGGGACCAAATTTACTCTCCCACCTGGAACAACCCCCAAATCCAGATAAAATATGGGGTCAACAGACTTAAGACACTGCACATTATGCAACAAAGGACAGTGACCCCTTAGATGTGAGAAACAGAAGTGGGGAGCCCTGCAGTCACCCTAGCCTCTGCCGTGGAAAAGTTTCCAGGTCATGACCCTGGGAGGAGAGACTGAGACAGAACCCAGCAGAGTGGATGAGCTGAACAAGCAAGGCTAAGAGTCCTTGGGCCCAGGCAGCCAGAGCTCCTTGCACAGCAGACCTGGGAGGAGCGCACTGCACAGGAGGGAATCTTGGGAGATTTGCAGAGAGCCCTGTGAATATTCAGCAGAGGACAGATCGGTGGTCCCTGTGGGGAAACTACCATCCGAACTATCTAGGAGGGTCACAGGGACGGTGCCTGCTGCTCACCCCAGCCACACTGGGAAAACTAATAATTTATGGGACTTTGGGACAGTCTGAGGCCTCTGTGGTGAGCTGTGAGCTCTAGGCTGAGCACTGTTCCAGCCTACCTAACCGGTCAATCGTATAAAAGGAAGCTCTGAAAGGATCGATCTGTTCCCAAGTAAATTAACTGTATCCCTGAACAAAACTCAAGATTTAATGGAATACAGAAACATCCAGCACCCAACAAAGTAAAATAACAATATCTGGCATCCTATCAAAAATTACCAGATGTGCAAAGGGGCAGGAAAACATAATATATAATGAGGAGAAAAATCAGTCAAAACCAACCCAGAACTAACACAGATGTTAGAATATTCAGAGAAGGATGTTAAAACTTATTCTAACTGTATTCCATTCTAAATGTTCAAAAAGTTGAGACATGGAAGATATAAAAATCTCAAATCAAACTTCTAGAGATTAAAATGAAATGAAAAGTACACTGGATTTGATCAGTAGCAAACGACAGTACAGAGAAAAGATTGGGATTAGTGAACTTGAAGCGTTCATAGTAGAAACTGTCCAAATTGAAATACCCAGCGAGAAATAATCTAAGGAAAAAAAAAACCAGAACACACAGAGATCAGCATCAGTGGCCTATGAGAGACTCCATGTAACCTCATATGTGGTAAACCAGTTTCTCCACAGGAGAGAAGAGAGGAAGGGACAGAAAACAACATTTGAAGAAATTTTGGCCACAATTTTCCAAACTTAGTGAAAACTGTAAACAAAGTACGTCATCACCAGTGACTCAAAACCAGTGACAAAGCGTCCAGATTAAAAAAGCCACATTTCTGGCAAGGAACAGAGATGAGAGTGACACCTGCTTTCTCCTTGGGAGACGCCATACGTGAGGAGACAGGAAGCAACATCTTTCAAATGCTGAAGGGAAAAAAAACCTGCCAACCCAGAAGTCTGTGCCCAGCAAATATATCTTTCAAAAACAAGGCTGAATTAAAGGTGTTTTTAGACATTCAAAAACTAAAAGAACTCACTTCCAGCAGATCCACACCATAGAAAATGTTAAAGGGTGTCACTGAAGCAGAAGGAAATCGTGCTTCCATCCATGCGGGGACCCATTTTCAGGAGAATTTTTCCTTTATCATATTTCACAAATAGCAGAGTTTGGGCTAATTGACATCCCACTTGTTTGAGGACAGATTCAAAGTTAGTATCTTGTGCCTCTATTTATTCGCCTTTTTCGGTCTTACAGAGAAGATCCTGGGAGTCATCTGCTCTTCACTAATTTCATTAACTTTTTACTGTAACCGAGAAGTTTTTCCTATAATACTGCTTGATTTAATGCATGCTGTTAACTGTAGCAGATAAACAGATTTGAGAGTTTACTGTGATTACAGTGCTATGAGGAAGAATTTCTTTCAAAAATAGAAAATATCAGAGTTCCCGTCGTGGCTCAGTGGTTAACAAACCCGACTAGCAGCCGTGAGGACGTGGGTTTGATCCCTGGCCTTGCTCAATGGCTTGAGGATCCGGCGCTGCCGTGAGCTATGGTGTAGGTTGAAGACGTGGCTCAGATTCTATGTTGCTGTGGCTGTGGTGTAAGCCAGCAGCTACAGCTCCAACTGGACCCCTAGCCTGGGAACTTCCATATGCTATGGGTGCAGCCCTAAGAAGACAAAAAAAAAAAAAAAAAAAAAGTGTGTGGGGAAAGAGCAAAGAAAAGGTCAGGATAAGGTGGGACTTTATGGCCATTTCATCTGTTGGCTGTGACAGGTGACTCATTCAGTCATTAATTCTTACTGAGCTGTGAGCCAGGCTTGGAGTGAGGCTCTGGAGATACTGCCATGACTCAGATGAAGAAGCTACTGCTCTCTGAGCTGACAGCCTAGGTAGGGAAGAAGCCGGCCAACAGATGAGCAAGCAAGCAAGCAAATAAATAATTACAGCCTGGGATAACTGGTCTGAAGGAGTAAAGGGGGTTGGTGCTGCTTTGGGTAAAGTGCCCTGGGAGGGCTTTCCTGAGGACGTGAGAGCTGAGCTGACCTTGGAGGAGGAGAACGAATAGCCCAGAGAGAAGGATACTGGGGGTGGGGGGACGGGTTTTTGCACTGGGGGGAGGTTGGAGAGGCAGGCGGTGTCCGGATCAAGTGGGTCCCGGGCCCCGGAGGCTGTGCCAGAGGTGCAGTTCCTGCCCTAAGGGTGAGGGGAGCTGCTGCAGGGCGCACAGGCAGGAGACAGGACTTGATGTGCGTTTTGGAAAGAGCGCGTTGCCCGCCCTTTGGAGAGCATGTGGCAGGAAGCAAGGACAGGAGTAGGAAGCCATGCCCTAGAGCCAACAGAATGGCCCGCAGCCACTGACACGAGGGTGCTGAGGAAACTCGGGCTGCGAAAGAGAGGCCAAGGGCCGGGTGCCAGAAACACCTGCATTTGACGCCCGCCTCTCCCGGCTGCCCGGTGAACTGGGCAAGGGAGGACCTCTGCTAAGCTCCTTACTGGTAAAATGGGGAGGAGTAACACCTCACCTCCAGGGTCAAGGCGAGGGCTGTGTTCGGCCAGCGACGTGTGGGAAGCCCACTTGCGGGTCCTGGACACGCATCCTCCTCCTCCTCATGTGGGCCGTCAGGGTGACGCGGGACGTGGAGGCGGCTGCTCCCTGCAGGGAGCTGTGCACGTCCGTAAACTTGATGAGTGTTGGGGGGCGCTCCCGTGATGGTGATGGTGCTGCCGGGGCCATGCGTGAGCCCTTCCCGACGCCACCACTGTCATCCCATTTCTGGGAGGGAGCTGACTTGAGGGTGCGCAGCTGACACCATTTGCTGTGGCTTCTCTAGGGTTAGTTTCTTCAAGGAATTTGGAGCGAGAGAGAAGCCTTGTGGTTGAGAGTGCCAGCTTTGGGGACCGAAGGATGTCCTCGTCCCGTCACTGACTGGGCGCACAGCCTTAACCAAGGGCCTCTCTTCCTTGTCTGTGCCAGGAGAGGGATGTCCTGGTGGCGAGGGTGCGACAGAGCCCGAGTGTGGTGCCTCTGACACCCTGGCTCTCATGGGGCTTAAAGAGATAAAGCAGGTGAGGGGACTCACTTGGTGGTTAGCACACAGGACTCACCAGATAAAGTAGAGCTCCTGCCGTGGTCACTGCTATTATGATTGCTGCTCTAGTGAGAATGTATTTTTCCAAAGCTACTTTCCGAGTGACCTGCATGCTCTGGGACCCGGTCAAAGGGAAAAATAAAAACTGAACAACTTGTCTGTTTTTGTTTCTGTTTTGCTGCTTTTTTGTGTCCTAGGTGGACAATCAGCTCATTGGCACCACTCAGCCCTTCATGCTCTATGTGACTCCGCTGAGTAACGAGAACGAGGTCATCGAGACAGGCCCCGCCGTGCAGGTGAACGCGGTGAAGTTCCCCAGCAAGAGCGCGCTGACCAACATCTACAAGGTAGGCGGGTGGGCCTGATGGGATGTGGAAGGTTGGTTGGCTCTCCCACAGCCAAGGCTCAGAGCAGCAGTGCAGGCTGCAGGTAGCGTCCCGAGAGGGCAAGGCAAAAGTGACTCGAGGCATTATGTCGGGGCGTTGATGGAAACTCCTCTTCAAACTTGCTGTTCTCAGTCGTGTTGTCGATGACTCTGCAGGCGACAGTGCTAGACCCACAGGGGCCAGAGTCTGTTATTCATCAGTGTTAAGTCTCCGCAGGAAAGCATAGCATCTTTTGGAATGAGCGTGACCAGGCACGATCTAGATATATTGTTAGTAATGATCCAAGACTACCAGAAAAAGGGCACGAGGGGCTGACCTTGGGACAGACATTCTCCTGTGTAAGCTGCCACACTGTCTCCTGAGAGCAGATCATTCAGAAGGGATAAACTTTCTTCTCTGGGGAAGTCTTTGTGTACGAGCTAACGTTACGACACTGAATTCTGGGGAAGTGGGAACTAAGAGGTTGCTTCTCAGATTTCTGGTCCTTTGTCCCCAGCTCTGGTCGGGGCCAAGCCTGCATATGGTCCTCAAATTCACAAGCCCAGTTCTGCTCCTTAAGCTTAGCTGCCCTCCCTGTGAGCTCAGCCCCATAAAGCTCATCCACCGCAGTGCTTCTGAAAGTGTAATCCTTTCTAACCAGACACAGATGCCCCCGGAACCAAACAGTAGGCTGGTGACTCGCCTGCTAAACACCTTCTGGAATTTTTGGTTTGTTATAACAATGTAGAGAGAGACAAGCCTGGAAAAAATTGGCAGTATGATTGTGAAATCACCTAAGTAAAGAGACCATGTCATATCTTTGGGACCTTCTTTTGGAGTGGATGAAAGTTCCCCTGGCGTTCACACTGTAAATCAGAGTTTCTTTGTCTCTAGCATCTGTTGGTCACGGCTCAGAGATTCACGGTGCAAATTGAGGAGAAACTGCTCCTCAAGCTGCTGAGTTTCTTTGGCTACGATCAAGCAGAATCAGGTAATGTTGAATGTTCTAGGTTTGTATTTGGGAGTTGGCCTGAGGTTGGCATTTTGGAGTCTGCTTGTGAAAATAGGTAGCCTCTGGATCCCTGGCCAGCTCCCTTTCCACGTGGTAGTCTGAGCTGGGAGGCTGTGGTTTGTGGTTCCGTTGTCCTCTAAGTATTGCTGGTTGATGGGTATTGAGGGTTTCTTTGCACGAAGGAGGCTGCTCCGAGGGCTTCTGGATCCCAGAACACCAGGGGAGGCCTTTGGGAAGCAGTATACTGTTCCTCTTTGTTTTATGTTTTTGACTCATCTGCTTCAGGACAGCAGAAATGCTGTTTGTCATGCAGCAAACCACTTCGTTTCCTAACCCTTGTTTGTTAAACAGAGTCAGGGCCAAGAACCAGAAATCCCTTCGGCAGTTCCTTTGGTTCAGTTGAGGAAGAAAGTTGGCTCGCCCCAACTCCCTAACCTCCCTTCGTCCACACCCGTGTGCCCAGTGTCCTGACAAAGGTTTCTAGTGACTTTACTCTTCTTCGGAGAGGGGAGTAGGAGAAGCTGTTGAAAGACCTAAAACTTCCAGCCGTGCTACAGAAACGATTTAGCTGTTGTCTCTTTATTTTAGATTCCTCGTGGCCTTTGGGAGACTGTATATACAGCTTAGAATGAAGTCAGTAATGCTTAGTCTTTTGAAGACTAAACTAAATATTGGGCCTGAAGAAATGATAAGATAGAGACTTTTAATGTTTATCTGCCCATGTTGGCTAGAGGGGGGGGGGAAATCCCTCGGGACACGTGTACATATGTGCCCATAATGCAAGAAAAATATTTTTGCTCTTTTTATCCCAGACGTAGAATTTAAGCTTTAGTGTGTGTGGAGCAGGAGCACGAATCTGTCTGTTGAACGCTGCATTCTCCACTCGGGGCTGGGTACGCCAGTGTTTATTTGTATTTGTGTGGCCACTTGAGCCTGCCTGCCAGGTGTCTGTTCTCCTTTGGTACCTTCCTGGGAAGTTTTACTTTAAATTCGATTGGACACACTTTTCTTGTTACTCTGAATAAATTTCGCCCCAAGCATTGTCTAGTGGATTTAGCCTTTGGTCAAATCCTTGCCTGCCTTTCATTGAGGAATCTCCTCCGTGTTTCTCTAACTATTCCTGTTCCCTGAATACACATAAGCCTGTCTCTGTTGCGGTATCTTTTTTTTTTTTTTTTTTTTTTAAACCAATTCCCTGTGTTCTAGAAATAGAACTCAAAAAGCTTTCGGTATTGACCTATTTGCTGTGTGGATGTGTACAGTCTCTGGTTTCGTTTCAGAAGCAGATGATTCTAGGCAAATAAGCTGCCCACACGCTGACGAGCACATGGCCATGTTTTAGCCCACGTTCCTCCTCTTTGCTTTTGGAGACAGCAAGTGAGAAGCCTGTCGCCACTGTGCTGTTGAAGCGATGCCCACTGTTTGAGAGAGAGCGCCCGCCACGTGTCATGATGTCGGTTCTTTACGGCCCGCAGCCTCTCTCTTTCTAAAGCATTCTGTTCTGTTCAGATCCCCCATTTAAATGGTCGTGTTGTCCATTATGACTCAGACTATGCTCTGAATGCTTATTTGGATATCATTTTATGAAATAAATTCAGATGATCTGGGTCGTTTATAATAATAACAACACGGCTGTGTTGCCAGCAAGCACGCCCGTGACCTTTGGCTTTCCCACCTGGGTCGTTTTTTCCAGAGGTGATATCTGCCAGATGGCATAGAGTCGCAACTCAAAAGATTAAGCTATTGTACTTTTTTGATAAACAACATGAACCAGATCTGCTTTTATAAAGAAATGGCATCAGGATACTGTACATATCACTGAACCCTGAAAAGCTAAATTTAGAGGAGTGGATGTTTACATTTTTCTGTGAATTTTTTTTGCAATGTGAATAAAAGTATTTGAATCATGCGACTTCAGGAGTTTATTTTTCAAAAAAAAACGCTTCTGTCTTTGTACCAGAGGTGGAAAAATATGATGAAAACCTTCATGAAAAGACAGTTGAACAAGGTGGGACACCAATTCGATACTACTTTGAAAATCTCAAAATCAGCATCCCCCAGATCAAGCTGAGTGTGTTCACCTCCAACAAGCTACCCCTGGATCTCAAGGTGAGCTGACAGCTGGGTAAGTTTGAAAAATGACATTTTGGAGCTCCCGCTATGGCACGACGGGATCAGCGGTGTCTTGAGAGCCACGGGGCACTCGGGTTTGATCCCCAGCCAGGCACAGTGGGTTAGGGCCCTGGTGTTGCCGCAGCTGTGGCTTAGGTCTCGACTGTGGCTCCAATCTGATCCCTGGCCTGGGAGCTCCATATGCTTCAGGATGGCCAAAAAAGACCAAAAAAAAGAGGAAAAAAAAAAGACGACTTTTCCATGGGAAAGAATGAGTGTTTACTCCTTGCTTTTTCTGTCCAGCATCATCATTTGTAGCAGATATTTTTACCGGTTTCGTTTTTTGACAAGGTTTATCAGTTCCCGTGTATATGTCCGTGTCTACAGCTGACCCTTGAACAGGGAGGGGGTTGGGAGCTCCGCCGCTCCTCACAGTCGAAAATCTGCACGTGGGTCACAGTCAGCCTTCCATGTGTGTGGTTGTGCGTCCAAGGGCCCCATGGTAATTACCGTTGGGGAAATCCACCTGAGTGGACCATGCAGTGCACACCCGTGTTGTTCAAGGGTCAACTGTGTATTTCCTTTTTTTTTTTTTTTTAACGTTTAAGTACGACTTTGCTGAAGACTAAAGAGTAACAAAAGCGAGTAAACACAGAATACAGTGTAAAGCCCCATGTGCCTTCTGCTTAGCTCTTGGCTCTTCTCAAAGAGGTGAATGCCTCCTTTCCTGGGGCCGCTCCCAGACTCCAGACACACGCTGCCACCCAGCTGTTATCTTCCCTTTGCGTTCCAGACCTGCCTGCCCTCCTTCTCCCCCCCTTCTTAAGTAGCCACCTCTTCTCGAATGGTTGGCAGTAGAAGTGTCTGCCTGCTTCGAGGAGGATGGGGCCACTGGCCACTGAGACATGGCCTCCCCGACGCCACGCCAGGATGTGACACTCCTGCAGAGCCTCTGCACGAGCGCTTGGCAGATGCAGGTGAACACCGTCTTTGTTTTCTGCCGTCCAGACAATGGCAATTAAGGGGTGGGGCTGGACTTGAAATCCAAGCCTGTCTGACTCGGAAGCCCATTTGTCTTTCTCCCTTTCCTGCAGTGCCCCCCAGAACCTAAGGAATGGGGAGGTGAGAGCTCAGTGGGTCCTTCAGCATCCCCTCACTTGGTGCCCAGGATGTTGGAGTTCGCAGGGTTTTGTCACGGATGCCTGCGGAGACAGGTCATGATAGGAGCAGGAGTAGAACCAAGGGGTTGTTGGGGAGTCTTTGCTTAGGTGGGGTCTACACCTGCCCCCCTGCAGCTCGCACCCCTTCCTCCCGGGTCTCTCCTCCATTGCACTCGAAGACGGTTGTCGAGGCATCTACCTCCCCACTAACCACCAGCCCAAGACTTGCCCTCTGCCCATGCTGCCTCCTTTAAGATGCCTCAAGGTGCTGTCTCTTTCTGAACAGGGATAGCTCAAGCCGTGCACAGATAAGTGACAGACGTGCCTCCAGGGGCTGGGCCAGAGTGCCAGCCAGGGGGCCCTGCTGCAGAGTGCACTCACTTCACCTGAAGGGGGCAGCGCAGCGCAGCTCCAGCCAGCATCTCAGGGTAATGGGAGCCCAGTGTTGCCAGGCCTTTGGAATTTTAAAGTGAAGCCGGAAATCTGGATTTTTATGTGGAATCTCCTGGTTTTTAAATGTTGGCAACCAATTCGAATGTTTTTGTTTTTGCTTTTAAACCTTGTGGGCCTAACAAAACCCATGTGTGGGCCCCATGGGGCTCACGGTTTGCCACCTCACAGCTTCTAAACTAGACTTCCAGGTAACAGTAGTCTGGTCACCGTCAGCTCATATTTGGATGAGGACAGGGCGAGGGGGACTGCCTCCTTAAGGCAGCACACAGGACGGGCAGTTGGGAGTGCTGGTCAGGACCAGGGAGAAATAATTGCTTCTGCGACCATCCCGAGAACCGTGCCTTCTCGACGGACTGTCCTCTCTTCTTAATTTGCTTTAACTTCATGTTTCCCAGGAGACTAAATATACTTATAATTAGCATGGGAGTGGAGGGAAAGCCATGGGAAAACCACTATCTTGCTAATATCCACAAGTATCCACTTGACTTGTGTGACCCTTTGGAATGGGTTTATTTGATAAAGTGTATATTCCCCCCAGAACACTTGGCACTCACCCAACAAACCAATGTCAAGCATTTCCTGAGAGCTAAGGACTTCTTGTTTTTTAAATCAGCTTACTAAGAAACGCAGACACCTAACCATTCCTCCCAGACTGCTCCCAGTAGAAAATGCACCCCTAGACTGATGAATGCGGCATGGTTTTCCACAGTCAAAACAGCTCCGGGGGTTCCCATCTTGGCTCAGTGGAAAGGAATCTGACTAGCATCCATGAGGACGCATGTTCAATCCCTGGCCTCACTCAGTGGGTTAAGGATCCGGCGTTGCCGAGAGCTGTGGTGTAGGTCGCATACACGACTTGGATCCCCACATTGCTGTGGCTGTGCTAGGCTGGCAGCTATAGCTCCAGTTCGACCCCTAGCCTGGGAACCTCCATGTGCTATGGGTGTGGGCCTAAAAAGACAAAAAAATTAAAAATGAAAAAAATGAAAAAAAAGAAACAGCAAGACCCCCAGTTACATGGTATTGATGTTTACATGATATTTTGCATCGGATATACTGGGAATCGTTTAGGCTGAATGTTTCACTTGACACTATATTGAAGGGACATCGTCAAGGCGTTTTCCAAACGGCTGCTAAACAAATTCAGTGGAGCAGCCACGTTCTGAGGTGTGGGACGGGGGCACCCTGGGTGTGGCACGTTCCTATTTCACCCAGGGTGCTGGGAATTGGGACATCAGAGTGAAGTTCTCAGCTTATGAAAGTCACCGTTTTATCGTGTCTTGAGTTCTCCTAGTGGAGTCTGGGACTCATAAAATAATGTCATTTATTCAAAGAGTTTTCTAACAGAGTAATATCCCTTGATTAGTAGCTCTTAGGAAGAGCAGTCGGCTCCTTGAGATGAATATGTAACGGCTGAAAGTATGTGCTTAGGAAATGGAATCCTGTCCCAGAACAGGAATCACAAGAGTCTGACTAAAAGGTAACCATGTCTTTGGTGTTGAAGGAATAATTATCTTGATTCTCTTGACTCCAGGCCAGAAGCGGGGCTGTCAGAAACCTCAGAGGGAAATCTCTTCAGGTTTACACCGAGGGTACGGTATTGCCAGATAGAGTGTCTGTTCAGAAGGACTCAAAGCAGCTTCACGTCTGCTCTCTCAATTGGATTCCTTACTCTGTGCTGGAAGGAGAGGGAGATAATAGTTCCATCTCACAAATGCAGAGATGAGAGCGTCGATTCCAACCTCCCCCCCCCTCCGCCCGCCCGCTTCTCCATTATTCTCCCGAGGTTGCATGTTAGAGAGTAGCAGAGTAATATTGAAAATGCCAGGTAGTTTATATGCTCTTCTGTTTTTTTTTTTTTAAAGATCAAAAGCGTCCAGGAGCCTTTAAAAGGTTTCACAAGGTGGCCTACAGCAGTCCTTTTCCCATTTAGTGCATTGGGGTATTACAAAAGAAGGGCTTTAATTGAGCAATCTAGTTTGGAAGAAAACCCACATTTTAATGGTCAGAGAGCAAGAGGGTGGGGGTGAGGGGGAATTTCAGACAAAGACACTATTTAAAAAGCCTAAAACTGTCTTCTCAAAGGCTTGAAATAATTTGTTGGGAAACTTCAGACCCTTTACTTTTTTCCTCCCCTCCCTAAATAAAAACCAGATTTGTTAAAAGGAAAAAAGATTCGGTATTGTTAATTGTATTTCAGAAAGTGCCAGAGAGGGAAATATCCCTGTAGTTTTAAACACTGTCCCAAGAGGGAAATGGGCAAATACCCTGCTTCACATAAACAGTCTCTATGTACCATAAATAAACCTTTAAAGAATGAATTCCAGACAGTTTTGTTTAGTGCAGGATAAACTAAGAAAGGAAAGGACATGGCCCAGGGACTAGCTTGTGATCCGAGACCTGATGCAATATGGGCAGGTATTTCTTCTTTCAACTCCATAAAGTTTCTGGAAGACTTCAGCAGGTTTTTGTCTGGCGGAGGTAGGAATGGACAGTTTCCTATTTTTATTAGGAACTTAGGAGCACAGATTGCTTTCTCCAGAATCCATTTTATAACAGGAAACCATCTGCTACTTGAGTAAATAGGCATCAACTTTGTATACTACTGTATTTGATTAGTCATTTAGTCACCACAAGAAAAAGCCCTGTTGGGTCCTTCCCCTCCCTCCCTTTGACTCGCCAGAACAACCTGAAGGTGGCAGAGTAATTCACAGCAACCCGTCCTGTCTCAGCATTTTCAAACGCGGGAGGCCCCAGAGTGGCACCAGGTCAAGATCGTTTTCTACCGAAGGGGCCAGAACATCTCTGTGGTTCAGACAAAGCGCAGCCACTCAGAAAGGGGCCAGTGTCTTTCCTGAGGGTTTCGACCGCTCAGTGGAGGTTTTAAAGTCATTGTATCACGTGTGGCTCTTCTTCCTCATCTGGCTGCAGGGAGGAAGTTGGGGTAAAAGCTTTGGCCTTTTGCCTTTGTTTTGATCTCATTTCCTCTTCTCTGAGAAGAAAGTAATGCTCCGAGTTGTACCGACAAAACCAACAGCGGCTGAACTGATGTCAGGACCTGTCTTTCCCAGCACATTTCTTGTGTGACTCTGAGCAAAGTGCTTAAGGCTTCAGGGCCTCAGTTTCTCTGTCAGTCCAGTGGGGAAGGTCGTGCCTGCCCCCCTCGTCATGCACCACGTGGCTGGGGGAAGCATGCAAGAGTGAAGAGCAGCGAGTCTTCCAGGAGAAATGAAGTAATTCTCTAGTCTGGTCTTCCTGCCTTCCACCTAGTAGGTAGTTGCTGTTGTGGAAACGAGCATGTTCAAGTCCAGAGTCTACTCCTAACTCCTAACTAGCTGCAGGGGTTTAGGCCTGCCACCTAACATTTCTCTGGTCTTATTTATTTAAAGAAATGGGAGTGTTAGGCTGGATTAATTTGAGGATGCTCGTAATCTTTGAAATGCTTTGTTCTGAAATTGTTTAGTAGGAGGTTGCTAGAGACTACCCAGGGTGCCGGATCCAGCTGCCTTTTGGCTCATCTCTGTAGGGTCCTCAGCTGTATTGGATGTTGCTGGCCTCCCTGGTCTGGATGTCTCTCCTTTCTGGTTCTTCTGTTACTTTTATGTTTGTTTTTTCTCTTCTCCTGACCACATGTTTATTAAAAAGGGCCATTTTTTTTTTCCCCCTCTGTGGATAAATTGACTGGTCATATAGCATGTCCTTTTCTGGTTTTTTTTTTTTTTTTTTGGCCACACCTGTGGCATGTGGAAGTTTCCAGGCCCGGGATCAAACCCGAGCTGCAGTTTTGACCTGTGCCACAGCTGCAGCAGTGCCGGACCCACTGCACCTAAGGGAACTTTCCACTTGCACATTTAAAAGATCATTTTATTAGTCTCTTACCTAATTTTAGAAGCTCTTTATATAAGTTTTGTCTTTGATATAAGTTTAGAAGACAAATTTTAGAAGCTCTTTATATAAGTTTTGTCTTTGATATAAGTTGCAAGTATTTTTTCTTTGGTTTTTCATTTGTCTTTTTATTTTGCTTTTGGTGTGTGTGTGTGTGTGTGTGTGTGTGTGTGTGTGTGTTTAAATCATGCAAAAGTTTCTTATTTTAAATTGTAAAACGTGTCAATCTTTTGCCTTTTTTGATCTGAATTTTGAGTTACAACAAGATTTTTCTGGGAGTTCCTGCTGTGGTGCAGTGGGTTAAGAATCCAATGTTGTCTCTGAGGCAGCGTGGGTTCAGTCCTCAGCCTGGTACAGTGGGTTAAGGATCCAGCATTGCTGCAGCTGTGGCACAGGTTGTAGCCATGGCTTGGATATAGTCCCTGGCTGGGGAACTTCCATATGCCACAGTTGTGGGAAAACAACAACAACAACAAAAACAATAAAAAGTTTTCCCGCTCTTATTTTAGAAAATTTCATCTATGTTTTCTTCAGTTTCTTCAACTAAACGTGCTCGTGTTCCAAAAGAATTTAAGGCAGACATGCTAAAGGATTAAAAAATAAGTGAGAAAGGAAAAGAGAAAGTCTATTAAATTGCCCATGAGATTTTAATGTAAAGACACTTTAATTCACTGGGAAATAAATAGATATTTTAATAAATGCACTTAGACTAGCTAGAGAGCCATATGGAAAAATAGAAAATTAAGTTTTTATTCACACTCTACATAAGGATAAATTCCAAGTGGATCAGAGACTTCCTAACATTATTAGCATGAAAAAGTGCTTTTCCATTCAAAAAAGATCATTTGGCATGCTCTCTAAAATCCTTCAAATGTTGACCATGTTAAATAAAAATATAATTGAAAACTAGACTGTATCCATAAATGGTTAACTGGCTTATAGCAGACCCAAACCAACCGAAAACTGAAAAGAAAGCTAGATTGAAAAACCCCAAAAAGTCTGTTTGAAGGTATTGGAAAGCTACCAAGACAGCCAGTACTTGAGGGTCCACGATTTATGAGAAGAGGGAAACTTGATAAGGTGAGCCCAGCATTTGCTCTGATTTTATTTTTGAGACAGTTGTAATTTGTAAGTGGTGTGAGGAGAAAGGTAGAGAAGTGAAGCCGAAAGCAGCTGCCAAAAGCCAGAATGTGAGTAAAGCTTTGGGCAGTCTCTTGAGGCTGGGAAAGCAGAAGTGAGACTCCATTGCTGTTAAGAGAGCTGGTAATTGAAGGACTCATATCTTTTTTTTTTTTTTTTTTTCCGTTGAAATATAATGGATTTACAGTGTTGTGGTAGTTTCATGTGCATAGCAAAGTGATTCAGTTATACATATGTATATGTATTTTTTCATATTTTCCCGTTATATGTTATTACACGATATTGAATATACTTTCCTGTGCTATGCAGTAAGACCTTGTTTATTTGTTTTATATATAGTGGTTTGTATCTGTTAATCCCAGACTCCTGGTTTATCCCGTCCCCACCTCCTTTCCCCTTTGGTAAACACAAGTCTTTGAGTCTGTTTCTCTTTTCTAAATGGGTTCATTTGTATCATATTTTAGATTCTCTACATAAGGGATATCATAGGGTATTTGTCTAACTTGCTTTACTTAGTATGATAATCTGTAGGTCCATCCATGTCACTGCAAATGGCATTATTTCATTCTTTTTTGTGGCTGAGTCATATTCCAGGGGGTGTGTATGTGTGTACACGTGCACACACGCACATGTGCACCCATGCGCACATGCCCAAGCATATCTTCTTTATCCATTTAGCTGTTGATGGTAATTTAGTTTGCTTCCATGTCTTGGCTGCTATAAACACTGGGGTGCATATAGCTTTTTGAATTAGAGATTTCTCCAGATATAGACCCAGGAGTGGGATTGCTAGATCATATGCTAACTCTGTTTTTAGTTCTTAAAGGAACTTTTGTACTGTTTTCCATAATGGCTGCATCGGTTTAGTTTCGCACCAGCCGTGTAGGAAGGTTCCCTTTTCTCCACACCCTCTCCAGCATTTGTTATTTGTTGACTTTTAATGATGGCCATTCTGCCTGATGTGAGGCAATACCTCATTGTAGTTTTAATTTGTATTTCTCTAATAATTAGTGATTTTGAACATCTTTTCATGTCTTTTCATGCCTATTGCCATCTGTATGTCTTCTTTAGAGAAATATCTGTTTAGATCTGCTGCCCTTTTTTTTCGTGTAAGGTGATTTTATTGATAGGCTGCCTTGCTTTCAGTAATTCTTTTCTTTTGCTGTGTATTATGTTTTCTTTCCAATTAATATGGTTCTTGACCTTTCATTTATTTAAAAAATTTTATTAAAGGATAATTGATTTACAGTGTTGGGCCAATTTATGCTCTACAGCAAAGTGACTCAGTGATATATATATTCTTTTTTATATTATTTTCCGTCATAGTCTATCCCAGGAGATTGGATACGGTTCCCTGTGTTATACAGTAGAATCTTGTTGGTTATCCTTTCTAAATGTAGTCGTTTGCATCTACTAACCCCAAACTCCCAGTTCATCATTCTCCCCCAGCTCTCCCCCTTAGCAATCACAAGTCTGTTTTTTTTTTTGTCTTTGAGTCTGTTTCTGTTTTGTAGATAGGTTCATTTGTGTGATATTTTAGGTTCCACATGTAAGTGATATATGGTGTTTGTCTTTATCTTTCTGACTTATTTAACTTAGTATGAGAATCTCTAGTTGCATCCACATTTCTGAGAATGGCATTCTTTTGTTCTTTGTTATGGCTGAGTAGTATTCCACTGTTATATGTACCACATCTTCTTAATCCATTCATCTGTCAAACAACCTTTAGGTTGTTTCCATGTCTTGGTTATTGTGAGTGTGCTGCTGTGAACATAGGGGTGCATGTATCTTTTTGAATTGTAGTTTTGTCTGGATATATTCCTAGGAGTGGGATTGTGAGATCATATAGTAGTTCTATTTTTAGTTTTCTGAGGAACCTCCATGCTGTCTTGCATAATGGTTGTACCAACTTACATTCCCAGTGTAAGAGGGTTCCCTTTTCTCCACACCCTATGCAGCATTTGCTATTTGTAGACTTTTAAATGAGGGCCGTTCTGACTGGGGGTATGAAGTGATGGGTACCTCATTATAGTTTTGATTTGCGTTTCTCTAATAATGAGTGATGTTGAGCATCTTTTCATGTGCCTACCGGCCATCCATATGTCTTCTTTGGAGAAATGTCTATGTAGATCTTCTGTCCTTTTTTCGAGTGGGTTGTTTGGTTTTTTTGTTGTGGAGTTGTATGTGTTGTTTGTATATTTTGGAGATTGAGCCCTTGTCGTTTGCATCATTTGAAACTGTTTTTTCCCTTTCCTTAGGTTTTTTTTTTTTTTTTTTTTAAAGGTTTCCTTTGCTGTGAAAAAGTTTGTAAGTTTGATTAGGTCTCATTTGTTTTTGTTTTTATCTCTGTTGTCTTGGGACACTGACCTAAGAAAACATTGGTGCAATTTGTATCAGAGAATGTTTTGCCTATGTTCTCTTCTAGGAGTTTTATGGTGTCATGTCTTATGTTTAAATCTTTAAGCCATTTTGAGTTTATTTTTGTGCATGGTATGAGGTTGTGTTCTATTTTCACTGATTTATAACTTTCCCAGCACCACTTGCTGAAGAGACTATCTTCTTGCCTCCTTTGTCAAAGATTAATTAACTGTAGGTGTGTGGGTTTATTTGCAGGCTCTCTTTTCTGTTCCATTGATCTGTATGTCTGTTTTTGTACCAGTACCTATTCCATTGATTCGTATGTCTGTTTTTGTACACACTGTCTTGATTACGGTAGCTTTTTTGTATTGTCTGAAATCTGGGAGAGTTATGTCTCCTGCTTTGCTTTTTTTCTTCAGGATTCCTTGGGCAATTCTGGGTCTTTAATGTTCCATATAAATTTTTGGAGTATTTTTTCTAGTTCTGTGAAAAATGTCATGGTTAATTTAATAAGGATTGCATTAAATTTGTAGGTTGCTTTGGGTAGTATGGCCATTTTAACAATATTAATTCTTCCAATCCAAGAGCGTGGGATATCTTTCTATTTCATTGAACCCTCTTTAATTTCCTTTATTCATGTTTTATAGTTCTCAGTGTAATAAGTCTTTCATTTCATTCATTGGCCAGGTTTATTCCTGTTCCCCTCTGCCTTTGGTGAGTTTTAAAAGGTACTCTTTTTTTTTTATTTTTTACATTCCCTTTCTGATATTTCATTGTTAGTAACAGAAATGCAACTGATTTCTGAATGTTAATCTTGTATCCTATTGCTGACTTTCTTTATCATATAAGTAGTTTTTATGCGTCCTTAAGGTTTTCTATATATAGTATCATATCATCTGCATAATAATGACAATTTTACCTCTTCCCTTCTAATTTGAATACCTTTTATTTCTTTTTCTTGTCTGACTGCTGTGGCTGGGACTTCCAGTAATATGTTGAACAGAAGTGGTGAGAGAGGAGTTCCCGTCGTGGCGCAGTGGTTGACGAATCCGACTAGGAACCATGAGGTCGCGGGTTCGGTCCCTGCCCTTGCTCAGTGGGTTAACGATCCGGCGTTGCCGTGAGCTGTGGTGTAGGTTGCAGACGCGGCTCGGATCCCGCGTTGCTGTGGCTCTGGCGTAGGCCGGTGGCTACAGCTCCGATTAGACCCCTGGCCTGGGAACCTCCATATGCCGCGGGAGCGGCCCAAGATATAGCAACAACAGCAACAACAACATCAACAACAACAGACAAAAAGACAAAAGACAAAAAAAAAAAAAAAAAAAAAAAAAGAAGTGGTGAGAGAGGGCATCCTTGCCTTGTTCCAGATTTTAGCAGATTTTAGCAGCTTTTCTAAGTTGAATATCATATCGGCTGTGGGTCTGTCATAAATTGTTTTTATTACATTGAGCTATGTTCCTTCTATAACCACTTTGGTAAGAGTTTTTATCGTGAATGCTTGTCAAATGCTTTTTCTACACCTGTTGAGATGACCATCTGGTTTTTGACTTCTGTTTTGTTAACGAGGTGTATTGATTGATTTGTGTATATTCAACCATGTTTGTGATCTTGGGATGACTCCTGCATGGTTGTAGTATATGATCTTTTTTGTGTTCTTGGGTTTGATTTGCTAGAATTTTGTTAAGAATTTTTGCATCTATAGTCATCAAAGATACTGGCCTAGGAGTTCCCTTGTGGCACAGTGGGTTAAGGATCCAACATTTTCATTGCAGAGACCTGAATTGCTGCTGTCATGCAGGTTCAGCCCCTGGTCTGGGAACTTCCATGTGCTGCAAGTGCAGCCAAAAAAAAAAAAAAAGATACTGGCCTATGATTTTCTTTTCTTGTGATATTGTCCGGTTTTGAAATAGGATGATAGTGACTTTATGGAATGCCTTTGGGAGTGTTCTCTTCTCTTCAGTGTTTCGGAATAGTTTGAGAAGGATCAATATAAGTTCTTTGTGGAGTTCCTGTTGTGGCTCAGTGGTTAACGAATCCGACTAGGAACCATGAGGTTTTGGTTTGATCCCTGGCCTTGCTCAGTGGGTTAAGGATCTGGCGTTGCCATGAGCTGTGGTGTAGGTCGCAGACACGGCTCAGATCCTGCATTGCTGTGGCTCTGGCGTAGGCCGGCAGCCAAAGCTCCGATTGGACCCCTAGCCTAGGAACCTCCATATGCCACGGGAGCGGCCCAAGGAAAAAAAATGGCAGACACACACACACAAGTACATATATACATACATATATATATATGTATGTATATATGTATAAGTTCTTTGTATATTTGGTAGAATTCGCCTGTGAAGCCATCTCATCCTGGACTGTTCATAGGGAGTTTTTTTGTTATTATTATTATAATAGATTCTCTTTTACTTCTAGTGATTGGTCTGTTCAAATTATCTTATTTCTTGATTCAGTTTTGGTGGGCTGTATGTTTCTAGAAAGTTGTCCATTTCTTCTAGGTTGTCAAATTTGTTGGCATATAATTGTTCATAGTATTCTCTTATGGTTTTTGTATTTCTGTATATCAGTTGAGATTTTTCCTTTCATTTCTTATTTTGTTTTGGGGAGGTTCTCTTTTCTTGGTGAGCCTTTATGCCCCTTTTTGGATTGGGTTTTTGTTGTCGTTGATATTGAGTTGTATGAGCTTCATATCATATTTGGAAATTCAGTCCTTGTTGGTCACATCATTTGCAGATATTTTCTCCCAGTCCATAGGTTGTCTTTTTGTTTTGTTTATAGTTTCCTTTGCTGTGCAAAAGCTTAGAAGCTTGCTTAGGTCCCATTTGTTTACTTTTGCTTTTAGTAATTCTGTTGCCATTGGAGACTGACCTAAGAAAACATTAGTATGGTTTACGTCACTGAATGTTTTGCCTGTATTCTCTTCCAGGAGTTTTATGGTGTCATGTCTTATATTTAAGTCTTTAAGCCATTCTTACTTCTGTTTATGGTGTGAGGTTGTGTTCTAACTTCAATGATTTACATGTGACCAATACCACTTGCTGAAAAGGTTATCTTTTCTCCATTTTATGTTCTTGCCTTCTTTGTTGAAGATTAATTGACTACAGGTGTGGAGGGGCTCATACCTTACAGAGAAGGGACAGGTAGAACAGAGATCCTGATAGTCTGAGCTCTTTTATTTCTTGAGGCTGGTGCCAATTTCTAAGCAGTCTGAGAGAAGCCATGCAAAAAGTAGCAGCCAAGAGGCTAAAAAAAATCTAAATAGATCTTTTAGTGGTTTTATGGTACCCTGGAGATTAAAAGTGGAGAAATGGAGTTGGTCTTCAGTTGAGACTGCTGAAGTGTCATTCCAGACCTTATAAAGACTGAAATAGACCAATATTTACAAAGACTGAAATCTAGCCTTAAAAGTACTGATTGGATTAAGCCCATTTAACTGCCTGCTGGAAGCTACAAGACTCATTTAAACTCTGAGTTCTTACACGAAATGTAGCATTTAATCACAAATTACCAGGCCCATGAAGAGAATAAACATCCGCTAGAAACAGACCCACAATTGTTGACATTATCAGATACAGAATTCTAAATAACTGTAAATTTGTTCAGGCATTTTCCAAGAAAACTATTTGTATATTTTGAACACAAATAATAAGGGAATATTATAGAGTAGAATTTTTTCATGAACATAAAAGAAAGAAATTTGAACAAAGTGTTATCAAATCAAATATAGCAATATATAAGAAGGAAAATACAGTTGACCCTTGAATACCATAGGTTTGAACTGCATGAGTCCAATTATACTCAGATTTTTTTCAGTAAAGACATACTGTGGCACTACATGGTGATGTTTGATTGGATCTGTGCATGTGGAGGGCTGACTATAAAGTTATATGAAAATTTTTGACTTCGTAGGGGGTTGGCACTCCTAGCCCCCATATTGTTCAAGGACAACCATACATCGTAACCAAGTCAGGTGTTCTGAGGGTGTAAGTTTACTTTATCTTTCCAAATAAATCATGTCATTCACCACAACAACAAAAGGAATTTTAAATATGATTATCCCAAAAGTTTCCCAGAAGTCTTTAGACACAATTCAGCATCCACTTTTTGCTTTTTAGGGCCGCACCTGCAGGATATGGAGGTTGCCAGGCTAGGGGATGAATCAGAGCTGTAGCCGCCGGCCTACACCAGAGCCACAGCAACACCAGATTCAAGCTAGGTCTGTAACCTACACCACAGCTCACGGCAATGCTGGATCTTTAACCCACTGAGCAAGGCCAGGGATTGAACCCGCAACCTCATGGTTCCTAGTCGGATTCTTTTCTGCTGAACCACGACGGGAACTCCTGCATCCACTTAATGATAAGAACTCAGCAAACAAAAAGTAGGGGATCTGCCTTAATCTGATAAAGTGTCTCCATAAAAAAAGCTACCCCCAACATTATTCTCAGTGGTGATACATTGAACACAGAGAAGGATGGCCATTATCAATACTTCTGTTCATTATTATGTGGGAGATTCTAGCCAGTGTGATAAATAAAAGAAATAAAAATGATAAAAATAGGATAGGAAAATGCAAACTTTATTATTTGCAGAGACCATGATTATATAGAAACTAACAGAATGTATAGCTAAGTTATTTGAATGAATAAGAAAATTTAACAAGGCCACTGAAGACTTGTACAAAAATCAGTTGTATTTCTACATGTCAGCAACGATTACAGAGAAAAGGAAAATCTGAAGGGTATCATTTATAATACCATTAAGAAAACATTAACTAAAATATCATCTTCTATTACTGTGTAACGGATCACTTCAAAACTAAGTCGTTTAAACCAATCATTTTCTTTGTTCACAAACCTGCGGGTCAGCAATGTTGACAGGACTTAGCTGGGTGCTTTGTCTTCCGGACTCATCCGGTTATTCATGTGGCCTCAGTCATCTGCTAGTCAACTGAGACCACATGGCATAAGATGGCCTTATGTGCATGTCAGACTCTCGTTGCTACCTGTCGGCACAGCCCCCTCCACACCGTCTCTCATCTTCAAGGAAGCGAGTCGCAGCTTCTTCGCATGGTGGAAACATCAAAAAGGGCAGAGCAGAAGCTCCAAGGTGCTTAGAGATCACACAGTGTTACTTCCGTTGTGTCTTATTGTTTGAAGCCAAGTATGAGGTCAGTACAGATTCAGGTGGCGAGGAAATAGACTCTTCTAAGGACGGAAGCTGCAAAGACTGTGGCCGTTTTTCATGCACCACAGAAATCTAGAAACAAACCTGACAAAGTGGGTTCAAGACCTCTACACAGAAAGCAGTTAAATATTATTGAGAGAAATTTTAAAAGGCCTAAACAGATGAAGGGACACACCATGTGAATACACTGGAAGATTCAGTATTGTTAAGTTGTCATTTCTCCTCAAATTGATCTATAGATTCAGTGTAATCTTGATCAATTCTGGCAAGTTTGTGGGTGTGTGTCATATTGACAGGGTGATTCTAAAATATTTTTGGAAGTGAAAAGTGTAAAGAGTACCCAAGGTAATCCTGAAAATAAAGAACAAAGTTGGAGAATTTACACTGTTAGACATCAAAATCATTCTAAAACTACAATAATTAAGACAGTGTAATCTAGGCAGAAGGCAGGACAAAATGAAACATGAAAGAGAATCTAGAAACAGGCACATAAGTATAGTATAGGCACTTGACTTATGATGAAGTTATTGTAACGCAATAAAGGAAAGGATGGTCTTTCAAGAAATATTACTTAGGCAATTAGATATCCATCTGGAAAAAAATGCTTCTTGGTCTCTGCTTCACAGCATATATAATAGTCACGTTCAGGTAGGTTGTAGATTTTTTTTTTTTTTTTTGTCTTTTGTCTTTTGTCTTTTTAGGGCCACACCCACAGCATATGGAGGTTCCCAGGCTAGGGGTCTAATTGGAGCTGTAGCCGCCAGCCTACACTGCAGCCACAGCAACACCAGATCCAAGCCACATCTACAACCTACACCACAGCTTATGGCCACACCGGATCCTTAACCCACTGAGCAAGGCCAGGGATAGAACCCACAACCTCATGGTTCCTAGTTGGATTCTTTTCTGCTGCGCCACGACGGGAACTCCCAGGTTGTAGATTTAAATGGCAAGAGTAAACGATAAAAATTCCATAAGTAAACGTATGGGAATATCTCTATGACCTTAGTGTAGATAATTTCTTCTCTATTAACACAGAAAGTTCTGATGATAAAGAGAAAGTTAGGTTTCATTAAAACTAAGAAGGTCTGATATAAAAAAATAACCACCAAAATGTGGTAAGACAAGTCACAGCATTGAAGATATTTACAATATTCATTCCACAGAAGACTTATACTCAGAATGTTTAAGAAAAACTACAGAACAGTAAGGAAGAAATCAAACCATCCATTAGGAAAATAAGAAAAAGACCTGAGTAGGCACTTAAAAAAGTACATCCACGAGGCTGATGTGAGTATTATCGGCTGCTTAATCTCGACCTTCAACAAGAAAATGGAAATTAAAACCACCCCAAGTTACTGTTTCACACCCATCAGAGTATTTCTTTTTTAAAAAGCTATCTTTACCAAGTGTTGGCGAGGCTGTAGAATAACAGGAAATGTCACAGCCTGCTGAAGGGAGCATAAACCAATTCAGCTGCTCTCGAAAACTCTCTGGCAGCATCGGCTGAGGTTGAACATGTACATTCTTTATGACCCAGCCGTTCCACTCCCAGGTAGATACTCGAGAAAAATGCGTGCAAATGTGCCCCAAAAGGCCCATCCAAGAAGCAGCGTTATTCATAATAGCAAAAAGTTCGAAACAGCACAGCCCATCATCAACAGCGGTGGTTAAATTGTCTTTTACGGGCGTGTTGGATACAGTGTAGCCCTGACAGCCGATAAACTGCAGCTGTGCAACAGCCCCGCGACTCCCACAGACTTACTGTTGATGTAAGGAGCCGGGTACAAGCAAATACAGGCTGATGGCTGCCTTCAGATAAAAGTTCAAAGCAGGAAAACTCATCTGTGATAGAAGTCAAGATACTGGTTACCTTAGGGGAAGAGGGAGTGGTGGCTGGGGGTCGACAGAGTAGGGCGGGGTGCTGCCAAGGTGGGGATGCTAACTGACTTCCGCTCTGGGGGTCGGTCACGCCGTTTACGCCAAGAAAAATCACCAAACCCTCCATTTGAGCAGTACACCTTTCTGTGTGTGTGGTGTGCCTCAGACACAAAGTAGAACATGACAGTCATACAGATAACAAAACAGATCAGAAAGACTTCCACTGTGAAGCTAATAGTGTTTATGTCTATCCTTTAATATAGCTACATATCTATAGCTCTACAGATAGTCCTCATATTTTGTGTCTGTAATGACTGAGAAAATCCTTGTTTGTAACTGTCATAACCTCGAGTCTCGTGGAAAGTTGACGTGACGTGTGGCTTTCATGGGATCCAGAATCACGGCACCCGGGAAGGCCGGCACACAGCTCAAGTGCATCATTTCCTCTCTTCCCTAACTAGGCCCTAAAAAGCACCTTGGGATTTCCACTGATTCGGTTTGAAGACGCTGTGATTAATCTGGATCCATTCACCCGCGTACATCCCTATGAGACCAAGGAGTTCATCATCAATGATATCCTCAAACATTTCCAGGAGGTGAGCTTTGCAGACCTGCTGGGTGGCTGCAGCATAAGCAGCATGTTTGTCATAGTCGTTGGGCAATCTGGTCCCTAAGACAATACTGCCGAGTTCAACTCTGATGGCTGTGATACAGGTCGGGTCACAGCCCGTGAAGCCCACGCACGTCGTGAAGATCCCCAACCCGTACGTTTGATTTGTGAGACATCAGTCTTGTTTCTCACAGCTAGTCTCGGGGGCTGCCATTGGATTGGTCACAACTCCCAAGGGTTAAGTCGATGCTTTAATGAGAACCCAAAGCCTGGGAACTCTGTTTACCAGGCACCGGCCTACGTTCAACCACCACACCCGTGTTCTTGGAGCCAATGAGATCCAGCCAGAGAGTTGAACTTAAAATTTTTTTTTATCAGGTTAGGCATTTTCCATTTTGTTATGCATCATCCAGACGACAAAGACCAAGATGCAAAGCCAGGGCATACTCTTCAGTGAATAGACAGGTCAAGATCATACCAAATGTATTGGCTGTCCGAGTTAAATATATCCTATTCTTGTTCCTTCTCTCCCCCCTCCCTCCCATCTCCCTCTTTTCTGTCTTTGCTTCCTCCCCTGACTCCCCTCATCGGTGGTATGAGGAGGGTGAGATCGTGGGCACGTGGATACCACCGGGGCCTGGAGGTGCATGGAGAGTGGGGTCCACTGGGTGTGTCCGAACCCCCCTGCTAAGGCGCCGTGCTTCACAGACTCAGGGCCCCTGCTTTTCCTTTAAAAACCTTCCCTGCTGCTGGTTGATCCCCTACTTGCAGGATGATGGAAAGTGCGACATATACACTAGTAAATATTTGTGAAGACTCTTCCCTGCTCCCTAGCTTTTCTTCTTCAGGATGGCTTTGAAGAAGACTAATGAGGCTATTGAAAGTCATCTCCAGGATATGTGTATTGGCAGAGGGTTAGGGTGGCGCTCATGGAAGGGCAGGAGCTCACAGTTGATAAGAGTTAAAAGGTCATTGTTGGTGGGGGTGGGGTGGAGGGCAAGACAGATTTCTAACACTTTCACCTGGGACGCTTGATGTGCAGGTATAAACAGGTGCCGGTTTTCTTCTTCTCTCCTTGCTCCATT
Source organism: Sus scrofa (assembly GCF_054392235.1). Lineage (NCBI taxonomy): Eukaryota > Metazoa > Chordata > Mammalia > Artiodactyla > Suidae > Sus > Sus scrofa. The sequence continues at coordinate 76,969,350 of NC_139388.1, forward strand.
CTGACAGGAACTCCTCAGCCAGGCAGCTCGGATCCTGGGATCGGTGGACTTCCTTGGCAACCCCATGGGGCTCTTGAATGACGTTTCCGAAGGGGTTACGGGACTGATAAAGTACGGAAATGTTGGTGGCCTTATCAGAAATGTTACACACGGAGTATCAAACTCTGCTGCCAAGGTAAGGACATAGAGGTGAAAGGCCACTGAGATTCGCCTCAAGAGACCTCTCCGTCGCTGGGAGACCCCTTCCAATTAATAGGTTGTGGGGAGTTACGTCCGTGGCTTGTGCCTCGTGGCTCACATGCCGTGCCTTTCCCTCCCCTCCAGTAATCTGGCACCGGGTCCATCAAGGGCGCCTCTGAAAGATCGCTCCTTCCTTCTCCCTGTTACCGCCGCCTTTGTCCAGGGCCTGGTTCTCATCCCTGGGCCACTGTCGTAGCCTCCTGCCCGGTGGACTTCATTGCAGCTTTCACAATGCCACCAGAATGAACTCACGTTTTAAAATATAGAATTAGATCATGCCATTCTCCTGCCTGCAATCCACAGCTTCCAGATAAAGTCCAAACTGAAATAGAGCCTTCTAGAGTGAAGCAGCCCTTTATGTCATCTGAGTTCAGCGGTGGAAGGACAGTGGGGTCCTGTGTCTCACTGTTTAGTTGGCTTTTTTGTTTGTTGGCCTCCTGTTTGGTGGACATTTTGTTATTCCATTTTAGGGCCACACCTGCAGCACATGGAGGTTCCCAGGCTAGGGGTCTATTCAGAGCTATAGCCGCCTGTCTACACCACAGCAACACCAGATCCGAGCTGCGTCTGCAACCTACACCGCAGCTCACGACAATGCCAGATCCTTATCCCACTGAGCGAGGCCAGGGATTGAACCTGCGTCCTCATGGATACTAGTCGGGTTTGTTACTGCTGAGCCACAAGGGGAACTCCTGTTATTCCCCAATGTAATTTTTGGCAGGAGCTGATCTTATGTCTGAAGCTGAAGGTGAGGGTCGTCGAAGGGGGGAGTTGCTACTTGACAACATATAAAATGCATCCAAAGACTCTGTCTTCCTCCCCTTCCTGTCAGCCTGCAAAGTTTTCTTCTTGAGATTGACCTTTTCGTAAATAAAGCGGGATCGGAAGAGCATCTGTGCTCCCGCTTGCTCACATCAGAGCGTTTGTTGCGGTGAAATCGTAGGTGCGCTTGTGCCGTCACCACCAGGATGTAAAAGGGATGTTTATGCTGGCACCTAGGAATTTATCCTGAAGAGCAGATACGAAAGTGGACCTGAACAGCAGCATTTCTGCACAGCATGGCGTTCTCGGTAATGATGCGTGAAAATTGACAATTTATTCCTATTTTCCAAAGTAGAAATGAGATGACGGTGCTTTCGTCAGAACAGTTGATTCAGTACAGACATGCCTCCTTTTATCACGCTCACAGACACTGCGTTATCTTACACATTGAAGGTTTGTGGCAGCCCTGCATGTCAAGCAAGTCTGTCGGTGCTGTTTTTCCAACAGCATTTGCTCACTTCATGCCTCTGTGTCACACTTTGGTAATCCTTGAAATATTTCAGGCTTTTTCATTATGATTATATTTGTCATGGTGACATGTGATCAGTGATCTTTGATGTTATAATGCAAAAAAGATAATGACTCACTGAAGCCTCAGATGATGGTTCACATTTTTTAGCAACAAGGTTTTTTATTTTTAATTTTATTTATTTTTTATTTTTTATTGTTTTGCTTTTTAGGGCCACACCCGTGGCCTGTGTAAGTTCAGATCCAAGCTGCATCTGTGACTTACACTGCAGCTCATGGCAACACCGGATCCTTAACCCACTGAGCGAGGCCAGGGATCGAACCTTCATCCTCATGGATACTGGTCAGGTTTGTCACCACTGAGCCATAACGGGAACTCCTAGCAATAAGGTTTTTAAATTAAGGTGTATATGTTATTTTTTTGAACATAGTGCTGTTGTGCACTTAAGCAACTGCAGTGTAGTGTAAACATAACTTTATGTCCACTGGGAAACGAAACACTTCGTGTGACTCCCTTTGTTGCAGTATTCACTTTATTGTGGTCTAGAATGGAAACCACAGCCTCTCCTGTACTGGACTTACAATGGATGGGACCAAAGATACTGTTTGGCTTGTGAATAGGCAGCACTCTTACTTTTTAGAGAAAGGGCGGAAGGTAGGCAAGAGGCTTTTTCTTTCTTTTCTTCTTTTTGTCTTTTTTTGCCATTCCTTGGGCCGCTCCTGCGGCATATGGAGGTTCCCAGGCTAGGGGTCCAATCGGAGCTGTAGCCACCGGCCTACGCCAGAGCCACAGCAACGCGGGATCCGAGCCGCGTCTGCAACCTACACCACAGCTCATGGCAACGCCGGATCGTTAACCCACTGAGCAAGGGCAGGGACCGAACCCGCAACCTCATGGTTCCTAGTTGGATTCGTTAACCACTGTGCCACGACGGGAACTCCAAGAGGCTTTTTCTAAATCACAGTGTGGATGGTGAGATTCCAGGTCACCGTCTGCATGAGTGTGCTTATTTCACGCCTTGAATCATTTCTTCTGCTGCCCTTGGACCTTTACCCCTGATGCCAAGTAAAACATCACAGTACAGATGGCACAGATCCCTCAGTGTTCTTCTAGTTCTTAAGCTTGATATAAACAGATGAGCTGAAACTATTTAGTTGTAAACACCCATCGCTTATGTCAGGTACGTCACTAGAGTTCAGTAAAAAAAATTTAGCTGTAAGTTCCCAGCTTAAAGATTTTATTTAATTTTATTAAATTCTAATTAACACCAGGACAGACTCTTTGGTTTTGTAACTCCTCTCGCCCTTGGGCTTTGTTTTAGTTTGAAAAATGAAAGCACTTAGATTTATTGAGAGGCCTTCTGAAACCTGGAATATGCATTGACTTTATAGCATACTGTGAGAACAAAATGAGGTATGACATTTTGAAACATGTGGACCAAACAAGAGAAATAGGTTTTCACTTTGACTCTTCTATTTGCATCCGTGTAAAATGTTCAGACTTTAGCCACCAGGAAACCACGAACGCCCTTGAATGGAAGCCGGTGTATTATAATCCCCGCAGGAGGTATGTGTCCGGCTTGAGGAGTGGCACATTCAAGCTCCCTCTGGGCCAGTCTGGCTGTTAGAACCCTGGAGGTAGCCTTGCAGTGAGAGCAAGGACACGGGGCCTTGCCTGTGACCTCTCCACAGGTGGGACCTTGGGTGGGTTTCTCCAGAGTTCCCCTGCAGTACCCTGGTGGGAAGGGTTGGCCCTTTCTTCATCCTCCCTCATTCGTGGAAGTCTCCTTCATCTCCTGGTTCTTCTCTTTCCCTTGGAAAGCTGTTTCTGGGCATGAAAGTATAACTTTAGCCGAAAGAAAGGGCAGAATGCTCCTCCTCTCCCTCCCACCCCCCAATCTGGATGAAGGCCCGGGTGACAGGGATTGTAGGTTTTGCTGGGTATCTTGCTTTTGGTTGTTGTTGGATTTGCATAAGGCTGCTGTTTTCTAGGACCTGAAGCCTCGTGGGTGGGAACCCTGATCCCCCTGTGGCTGTTGTTCTTCTTCATGTATTTCTCTTGCCTTTAGTAAGCTAATTAGTATTGGTGTCACAGACTGCCACTCAGAGGAATTTCTGTGTAATTTATTTTGATACCAAGAACCCTGGATGTGTTATAACAATTATATATCTGTCATGAGAAAGCAAAGAAACTGAAAATTACCACCTTAAATGGAAATGGTGGTACCAAACGCCAGGTCTATCAACTATATACCCATTTGGGTCATCTGTGATTCTGCATGTATGTATTTTGGCTAAAGGTCTCCATTTTCTTGTAGCTTTGTGGGTTGAAACCAGACCTTTAATGTTGCTTTGGGGGCATGTTTTGCTTTTCTCTGCACACAAGAAGAGTTTAAGGAAGTACAGATGACCACAATAATCAGCTGTCGGCCTGTGGGAAGTACTCCTTTAAAGAGGGCCCGAATTGGTTAAAGAAGGGGGCCAGACGATATAGAACTGTACCTCACCGAGCCCCAGCCAGCCAGCCCCCCTTGGCTGCAAAGACCAAAGGGCTTTGACAGAGTGGAGAAGCTCCATAGACCTTTTGAAAGTTAATTATAAATACTGTGTATGTGTGTACTTTCCTGGAGCAAGGATCTAGTTTTTGTTGGATTATCAGAGAGGTTCATGCTTCTGAAAGAGCCCAAGTCATTGTTTTAGGCACGGGTTTGAGCACTGTGGGCACTTGGGGCTGGTAGTCAAATACCTGGGTTCTAACCCCATTCCCACCTTTAAATAAGCTTTTGTATTTTGATCTTGAGGGATTTGGTTTTGTTTGTTTGTTAAAAAAAACCTGTGGAGGGTGATGGTAATTTCCTTTGTCCCGCTGATCTGAAGAGCAAAAGAGATGACGATATGAAAACCCAGTGTAAAATTACAAGGGAATTCACTCATAAGAAAGTAAGACTTGGAGTTCCAGTTGTGGCTCAGTGGAAACAAGTCTGACCAGCATCCATGAGGACACAGGTTCAATCCCTGGCCTTGCTCAGTGGGTTAAGGATCTGGTGTTGCTGTGAGCTCCGGTGTAGGTCGAAGACATGGTTCGGGTCCCACGTTGCTGTGGCTGTGGTATAAGCCAATGGCTACAGCTCCAATTTGAGCCCTAGCCTGGGAACCTCCATATGCTGCAGGTGTAGCCCTAAAAAGACAGGAAAAAAAAAAAATGAAGGCTGAGATTTTTAATTTCAGGTCTGTCATATCCACTTCTGAAATTTCTCATTACATTTTTAACTGTTATTTAATTTATTTATTATTAGCATCAAGGAACTGCAAGTAGTAGGTAATCTATGCCCTTTGTTCCCTTTTTTCTTTCATCTTAGCCTTTCCTTCTGACCTGCACCCCCACCCCCAAGAAATCAGCTTATGATTCCAGATCTAAGGTGATATGATTTAGGGATTAGCTCTCAAGCTGTGAGCATCTGTCCCATGACCCCTTTGCTTGGATCTTGGGAAAAAGACTAAGACTTTGAGTAGAAGCTCAAACATTTGTTCCTATTCCTAAGGCCGTGGCAAGATGCTTGCTCCAAGAATCTTTTCTGGGATTGTGATTTATTTAAGAAACACATAGCATTTCAAATTCCCAGACTGTGTCAGGGGAACAGGTTTCTCTCTGCAGCATGAGTTGGAAAAAAGCATACCTTTCCCTAGTTGGGTGTTATTTGAATATCCACAAGATCCTCTAACCTCTTTGAAAGTCGGAGAATTGAGGAGATAGATGCCCACTGAACAAATTCCCTCTCATATATACGCTGTCATTTCCCTTCCATCTCTGATTATTGTTTGATTATTTTCATATTTACAGGAAAATTACATAGTTATTCTTAAACTAGGAAAATAAGTTCTTTTCAAACTTAGAAAATCTCAGAAGTTAACAGTGGAACAAATGATTCCATTCCCTTTCCTGCCCCTGTGGAAACTCAGTGTTTTCTCTGTACAGCTGTCATCTGGTCTTCCTGAGGGAAGAAAGCCAACAGTGTACTTGGTTTCTTCCAGCAAAGGAGAGGAACACTTGTGATCCTCGCTAATGGAACCTTTGCTCTGTTCTGTCCTACTTCCCACCCCCTCTGTGTCTTTATCAGGCACTATAGGATGCTTTTGACCTCGGGTACTTTCTTGATCCCAGATATGTTTCGACTGTAAGCTTATGAATGCAGACATTTTAATAATTCTCCGTGTTTTCTCATCAGAGTCCGTTGTTGTTCATGGCATTAGAATCCATGGTTCATTATTTGGTAAATGTTCATTTTACTGATAAACTTTTGCAGTTGTATGACAGGCTTATTTCTTCCTCTTTGGCTTTCGAGCATTTATTTCTACCAAGCCCAGGTGTCCGAGCTCAAATTCTGTAGATTTAAATTTTTGTCAAGAATATAAAAAATTTCTATCAGTTTTAGTTTTACTTATTTATTTAGTTTTATTCTGTGTAGTTTTAGCCCTTGTTTCCTTCGTGCAAATACGTTTTATTTATGTGTGTAAGGCTTTCTTCTAGGCACTGTGGAGAACGTGAAAAACTAATTCCTGCTAACTTCCCATCAGAAGCCTATTATTTGACATCCCTTTGTTAGCTTTGCTGTCGCATCATCTGTGTCACAAGGCAGAAAGCAGGCCCTCGGGCAGTGGGACTGGTTGGGTCCTTCTTGGGTTGGCCATCACCATTAGCAGCTCCTTTATAGACAGTAAGGACTTTGGTGATTGCAAACATGGTTTTTCACTCATGTGGTAGCACTTGATCATAGAATAACCAGGTCAGTAGATGGGACAGGCAGTATTAGTCCCCAGTACGTAAATGAAGGAACCGAGGCCCAGAGAGGCAAGGTGACTTCCCTAGGGTCGGCCAGGTAACTGCGGAGCCAGGACCTGATCTTCTGCACTAATGTCTCAATTTTCATTTTCAGTTACGCTTTGAGATGTTGCCAACTGCTTGATTTGTTCTAGACATGCCTCTGTGTATGTTAAAAAAAACCAAACCAAACAAAACAATGAGAGAAACAAAAAACCAACAAAAAGCCCTGCTTCCACTCAGAATCAATTTCGATAGCTTTTAGGGAAACATCTGAAGATAAAAACAAGCAATTTAAGTGCGGAAGAGCGAGAGGGGAATTGAGACTGACTGGATAATTCAATGGAAAACCTAACTGGCACTTGAGATAATATTATGTCTTTGATCTCTGTTTGGACGACTGTGTGTGGAGGAGCCACTTCTCTTCTAAGAGAACCTTTTGCTGGCCCTTTGTGCCCAGGAAACCAGGTCTGAGACATAGCAGTGATCCAGTAGAAACTGACTTTGTGTCCCTGTAGCCAGAGCTTCTCAGCCAGCCCCTGCCACTGGCCAGCCCCCTGTCATATATATTGTGACCTGGTTGAGGGCCAAGGGGTCCATCTGCCTTTTGTTTAAGATAAACAACATTCGTTTGTATTTGTTTTGTAGGTAGTATATCTATCAGGCTCAAATGAGACTAGGCCACTGTTTATTCAAGGCAAAAGTTTTACCTTTGCACAAAAGAATGTACCGAGTACCTGCCTGCACGGCATCTGAAGGGGAGAAGGCAATTTATGACTTGTATCTGTTTTTGTCATTATGTATGACTGCTTCATTTTATAGTTGAGCTGATTATCCCGGTAATAGCTTTTCCATGTACCTATAAGCAAGTAAGAAGCGAATGCCTTCGTATAAGCATTGGGGTTTTAGTGTATTTAAGTTGGCACAAAACTTTAGGTTAAATGAAATTCATTTCAGACAGTGATCTATCCCTTAGAGAATGTAGAGTTTTCTGTTTTCCAGAAGACTTTGATCCGAAATAAGTCACCCAGGGGATTTCTTTTCCAGCCAAGAGGAGGTGCCTTCAAGTTGTTGTATGTAGAGAAATGACTCAAATTCTTGGCAACAGAGTTTTTGTTTTATTTTCCTCTGATAACCTTGAATACTAAAATGATTCCCTCCGTCTGAGCTCTTTTTGGTTAGAGGCAAATTTTAGATGCTGCATGACCCAGCAGTGACCTACCCTAACTTGGTCAAACCTCAAGTATCTGTGGGAATTGGACGTGTGCTGGGCGCAGGCGGGGTCTGGGGCAGGGAGTGGAGTGGAGGCATGAGAACCCCATGAGTGAGCAGAATTCCCAGGCGCCCCCACCTGCCCTGCCAAGCAGCCGTGAAGGGGCCTGGTGAGTGGGGCGGAGCTGTCCTCTCCTTCTACCCTCATCGGGCAGCTCGGTAGCCAGAAGTAGCAGGAACAGCACCACCAATGAAGCTCTAATTGTGAATCAGAAAGGCTGGAAAAGTTTAAAATTTGTCTTCATTTCCTAGTAGTAGTTCAATTAAGAATCCATTCTTTAGTGACCTTCTTAGACTGAGCATCTCATGTTTCAGAGGAATTCACTCTATCTTTCAAAACTGCCGTCCACACTGGTGGAAAAGTATGTTCAGTTGCTAAATCAAAAAGACAGGAAATATTTGTGTCCCCTGAAGAGCAGTGGTTTTCTGCCCCAGGATAAACATGGTGAGTCAAAGAATAACAAGTTCAAGCTTTGCTTAGGTTGACCAGTTACCCCAGAGATGTGGTGGTTCATCCCCTTTCTGCATTTCAGTGTTATTCACATCAGTGTCTGGCTTTTCTTGAACTACTGGGACAAACGTAAGGTGAGAGAAACCATAACCCATTTTTATAAACCCATGACATTAGAGGTCAAGTGCTAATTCTTGGCTGTAAAAGCCCTCTTTCTGCCCTGTAATTGTTAGGTCTCTCTCCACTTTTGAATAAACGCTAAATCAAAGTGTTTTCTTAGGAGAAAAAGGGGGTTCGGTGAAACCTGAACATATATTGGGTAGCTCTTGAATGTCGGGCCAGGAAGAGCTAGGAGCTTACAAGTGCCAGCTCATTTCATTTTCACATACCCACCATGAGGAGGGAAGCATTGTCTCCATTTTACAGACGAGGAAAAGGAGGCCAGAGTGGTCACTTACCTTGATTAAAGTTTAATACAGAAATGTGACTGATTTCCGATTAGAGTTTAATAATGAGTGCATGTTGGAGCCTTAAGTTTTAGGAAGAAGTGATTTGGGAGAGTCTGCCTGGGAATTTCTCCTCCACATAATAATACAGCTTCTCAGGTATAATCTTCTACCAAACCCAAACCATTGTAGACACTAAAACATAGGTGATGTGAAACAACAGCATTTTAAAGTAAAGCTCAAACAGTTTTCCATTCATTCCCAGCTTTTTTCCCCCCTCTGTGCTATCTCAGGATTTTCCAACTGTAATTTCTAGGCTTTCTTAATTAATATTTGTTGTTGTTGTTATTGTTTTGGGTTGTGGTGGTGGTTGTTTTGCTTTTTAGGGCCATACCTGCAGCATATGGAAGTTCCCAGGCTAGGGGTCAAATCAGAGTTGCAGCTGCTAGCCACAGCCACAGCCACTCAGGAACCGAGCCACATCTGTGACCAACACCGCAGTTCATGGTAATGCTGGATCTTTAACCCACTGAGCGAGGCCAGGGATTGAATCTGAATCCTCATGGACGCTAGTCTGCTTTATAACCTGCTGAGCCACAGCGAAAACTTCCTGTATTGATCTTTACTATCTGGGAATCCCTAATTTCACATTAAAAAAAGATTGAAATGGGAAAAAGGATTGAAAGAGTTTTCCTTACCAAACAGAAAATGACTCAAAGGCATTCGAGGAAGCTGGCTGTACTTTCTCATATACCTGATGTGCTAAGCCCAAGATATATTCAGATTTAAATAATTTGATTTGCATAGTCAGACCTTTCCTCCTGCTTTGCCCAGAGAACAGACCAGAGCTTCGGGGTGTGCATTCGCATGGCCAACTTCCTCCAAATGTACATCTTAAACTGTAATTTCCTTAAGCCATTTCCTGAACTTCACTGCTTTAAGGATTTCTAAGCAACTAGGAAGTCATTTAAAAATCCTAAGCTTTCAGCGTAGAGTTTGTGAAAAGTAGGGAGACTTGAGCTTTCCCACTATCAATTGATGGCTGAAAATAAACTCATTCTCTCCTGTAGCCCTTTTCTTTCCTGGCTTACTCCCCACCCCCCAGCTCTGTAGTACAGCCTGTCCAATTTAGGGGAGGTATTTGTGTCTCAGTTCTGCTGCCACACTGGTGTTTCCATGCTCAGGGATGCCATTGGTACAGCTCGGAAGCTGGATGGAGAATGCTGGGGACAGTGTGTTGCTGCTGAGAGTTGCAGGGTTAGTTCTGTTGTGCCGACCTGGTGTTTGCTTCCTGGAGGAAAGGAGACGTAATATTAACTTCATAGAGTTTAATTATTCCTTATTAGGACAGTCCTAATATTGCTTTATATTTGTCTTGAATTTTAGTAGTTGCTGAAGCTTTTCTGTACCTCTGATCCTTTCTGTAAGCCTGAAAGCAGGCAGCTGATGCTTTTGTGACCACCACCACCACCTCCCCATGAAGAAACTGAAGCCCAGTGGAAGGAAGTCACTGGCCCAGGATGGCCAAACGGAAAGTGGTGGTACTTTAGGCTTCCTCCTTGGACTCCGACTTCCAGGACCTTACTGGACAGGACCTCTTCAGTCTTACCAGATACTGTGGAAACCCGCATCTCCACGTCAGTCTTGGTTTTCTGTCGTTGGTACTGTGTGAGCCGTCCAGCATGCCTCCCCTGTGGAGTGGGTATCAGAGAGCACGGGTGGAGGAAAAGATTGCTTTCCTGCAGAGGCTTACTGACTCATCCATCATCCAGGGTGCTGTTTGTGTGAAATATTTGCTGGCTGACAAACACAAAGCGTGATGCTATCAGTTCTTGGAGCAGAGTGTTTGGTAGAGTGGAGGTGGTGGGGAGAAACGTTTAAGCTTATACACCAGGCATTAAGTAATTTCTGCAGGAGGGGATTGGAAGTAGGAGAGACCACAGAAGAAAAAAGGAAGATTGCTCCAGAGGGGTGAGAGCCTGGCTTTGCCCTGGCCTCCCGCAGCCAGACGAGGCCGTGTCCAGGCCTGCCCTCAAGGGGGCCCAGCAGGCCTTGAAGCAGCAACCTGGAGGCTCAGCTGGTCAGCCTGTCGTGGCAGCGGCCACCGCACTTGGGTCAGACCGGCAAATGGGGGTGACGGCCTCTCATTTCTTTTCTACTGAACACCAGCGGGGAAGCCCTCCTGTGCCATGTGTAAGAACAAAGGAAAGGTCCCAGTTGGGCACACGAGGAGGGCGGAGATAAGCCTCAAAACTAGGAGCAAACTGAGGGGAAAGTGGCCGACAGCTGCTGCCGGGCCGTTTTCCGCTTCCCCAGCGGGGCTGGTCCACGCCTCACCTCCGCGCTCTGCTCCTGACTTGACCTTCTTTCGAGGCTCTTCTCCCACCTCCGGCCAGATGGCTGAGTCTGTCAGGTCCAGTCCCCGGGCCCCGTGAGGGTCTCCTCACTCTGAATTCCCTGGCACTCTGTGCTTCTGTTAAGGCCGCGGCCGTAGTTTTCCTTGGAAACTAGTTCCCATCAGGTGCTCGTTCCTGTGGCAAACACTTAGGAAGGTAGGACTTAGAAAAAAATGTTTTTGAGGGAAGTAGAACCGGTAAAGCAAAAAAGAAGTGCATAGGCATAATAGAGAGAGAATAAGTAGTGCAGCCGGGGTCTGTGCATGGTGTTTGCAGTTTCCTGAGATAAGTGCTGTGGGGGCCAAGGGGACAGAACATTCTATTCTGCTCAGGGAGGAGAGTGGCTTGAAAGGAAATGTTTGATGCAGTTATCTGTGTATTCTTTTGCATCCTGGAGTAGACCTAAAGCTCCTGGAAGGCAAAGACCAGATCTGTCGTCAGGCGTTGCCACCGACCCCTGTAACCAGCCGTGTTTGTTGCAAGAGATTTGATGTGATCCCAGCGGTGCCCGTGTGGGTTCTCCTTTATCCCGCGCAGCATGTTCACCTGGTGCACATTCAACAAGTAGTTATTAAATAAGTGAGATAATGGCTGGATTTTTAAATTATCTACTTTATGGTTTTATACAGAATCAACAGAAACTTTGAAAAAGTTTATTTGTGACTTTCCTCCCAGATAGATTTGTGCGCTGCCTGAGATGCACAGTCATGCTCTGCATGCACAGTGCAGAGAGGGGAAGGCTCCCGACTTTCAGGATCCTCTCCCTTCGCTGCCCACCCCTCAGGTCTCAGACACTGACCTGGATGGAGCGAGGCCAGGCGTACGTTATGGGATCAGGGCCAGGCTCCTCAAAATAGTAGGAGGCCTTGGGAAACTGTTAGAGGGGAAAGAAGGGAAACCCCAGTCCCTCTTAAGGTAATGAATTAAAATAAGATTTATGGGAAATATCTGTTTGCTTTATTAGAAGAAGATGTTGAAGTAAACATTTCCTGCAAGCTATTGAATTTGTATCGCAACATGTTAGTTTGGAAGCAGTGACTTCAGAGTTTTCCCTGAAATGAAAATTAAGGAGATCCTACTTCCAAAAATGACCCATTGTTTCAGCTTTGCTGTCTTTGTCATGTTTTAAAGCAAGATATTTTGGCCAGCTGGATTATTTTCTCTTTATTGGTAACTTGGAAATTGGCAAGGATGATGCCAAAGTTAGTTATAAAAGAAGAGCTACGGAGTTCCCATCATGGCCCAGTGGAAACGAATCTGACTAGCATCTATGAGGACGAAGGTTCAATCCCTGGCCCCACTCTGGGTTAAGGATTCGGTGTTGCCGTGAGCTGTGGTAGAGGTCACAGACACAACTTTGATTCCCGCCTGCCTTGCTGTAGCTGTGGCGTAGGCCTTTAGCTATAGCTCTGATTAGACTCCTAGCCTGGGAACCTCCACATGCCTCAGGTGTGGCCCTAAAAAGACAAAAATAAATCCATACATAAATAAATAAGCTACTAATAGCTCCTTGTAGTTTTGTAGAAATGTAACCTTTGTGGCACACACTCTACGGCAGTTTGATCTTCCCGAACAGGTACAGTGAGGAGTACGAGTATTATCACTGCCCCTTGGCAGAAGAAACTGAGTTACCACAAAGGTAACTGACTCCTGGAGGGTCAGCAGTTCAGGACTCAGGGCTCCTTTACAGCCCCAGGTTCTTTCCCATAGACCCACTGCCGCTCTAGAAAGCACTCTTTCCCCCTCAGGAATTAAAGCACTTGCACATCTGTGATGGGAAATTCAGCCATACGAGTTGAATGGTTTTGCCAAAATTGTATGGTCAGTGTTGTCACCAGTGGTGGCCAGAGGTCAGAAGTCTAAGCTGCTGCTTTTCCTGCTGGGCTCAAGCTCCTTCTCTGATGTGGGCCGACAGCCCTGGAAAAGCCTTACTTCCGAGAGAGGGCCTTGCTTTCCTGGCACCCATGCTAAGTTGTGGGAGTCGCTGGTCCTAAAAATCTCGAACGAACATGCAAATCCTAGTCCCAGGATCCCTGAGGAACAAAGCCAAAGGGGCAAAGCCAGAGGGATTTTATCAGCCTGCTTCTGGGGATGTGCCTACCTGTTTGTGTCCAGTAGCATCAGCAAGGGAGGTTTCCTCGCTTGCTGCAGTACTTGCTTAGAAATCAATTGGCAGGACAAACTGAGGGTCCTGAATGAATCAGTTATAAGCAGAAAAATTCTTAGGATTAAACACAGCGAAGAATTTGCCCCTTATTTCTCTTCACAAGTTAAAACACAACAGCAAACAATGTCTAACCTCGGTTTTATTTGCTTTTAATTGTGCTCTATGCTGAGAAGCCTCGTTTGAATAATGTTTCACGTGGTAACTTAACCCTCTAACCTCTCCCTTTCCATCCAAGCGCACCTTGTATTCTCCTAAGAGAGGTCCCGAGCCTAAATCTCTTCTCACTCTTTCAGAATAAACTTTCCCAGGTTTGGACTCTGAACTGAGATACTCTTGTAGAGACTCTTAGAACCCAGATCTGGGGAAGAGTGGGAAGATGAGCTTTTCACCCTCTCAGATTACAGACGGAGAAACGAGATCCCGTGGGGTTCGCACAGCTGACTGGTGCAGGGCCGGCTCTAAAACTCCGGCCTTCTCGCTTCAGATCTGATGCCATCTTTGAGAAGGGTCGGCAGCCAGCCGTGGCTACCTACTCCCTGTCCCTTCGGAAACAAGGGAGAGAAAAATCAGTGGGGCTGTGGTGTGTGCAGGACCTCAGAATTCTTTATCTTGATTGTATCTGTCATACGTCTGTGAACAGGGGACGAAGTCAGAGTCGCCTTGGTACTTTGAGCCCCAAGCACCATGTGCCTGGTGAGGAGAAAGCCCTCCAGGGCCTGCTGAGCTGAACCAGTCTGTTTTGGGCAAAGGTCAACCCACCTGAATGGGGGGGAGTGTCGCTCCTTTGAAACACCTCACCTGTCCTTCACCCTGTCACATCCAACCAGTCAACCCCTGTGAGACAGCACCTTGGCTGAAAACAAAACAAGACCCACCCTCCCCCCCTTCCCCACAGGACAACCAAACAGGAAGTCCCTCCGTAATTAGATGTAGTAGGTGAGGTGAGATGGAGATAAATCTTTGATGGACACACAGTCTTTGGTTAAAGCCAAAATCAGCGTAACTCTCCTGGTTAACATTTTCAAAGTTTCTGCATGTGTTTATATGCTCATCTGCATGTTGCTAATTACGGTTGTTGTCATTGGGTTTCCTCTAAAGTTCTGGGTGCGTTAAGAGAGAGAAGAGAAAAGAAAAGGGAAAAACAGGACCTTCCTGTACTGGGTGCACCTAACCAAGGGAAGGAAGGGCTATTTGCCATCCCCTCGGGGGGCCCCGCGGATGCCAGGCTCCATGGCCCCCTGGCCAGCCCGCCCAGAAGAACTTGATTTTTAGAACCCTTGGGTTTGAACTTGTGCCTCTGCTGAATCCTCCTTCAGACAGTGGCTTGCACGCTGACCAGGGTGAGTGACCAAGTTTGCCGGGATAGGCCAGCCAGCCTGGGGGTGCGGGCTGGCACCGGCCTCACTGGAGTGGGTGCCTGCAGTCTTTGCCTGGTGCCTTTTTACTTTAACCGGGAGCGCTTCAACACGACGGCTGACCAAATGGAGCCTGAGTCCTGACCCTTCGCCAGGCCAGATGAAATCCCTGTCCTTCTGTCTCAGACTCTTCATTTGGGTCCAAACCCTCAGCCACACAGTGGAGCCCCTCCACTTAGTTGTCGGAGGAGCAAGATTGCAAAGAGTTAACACTTTTGCTTTTTCGGAAAGTTATCTGTGAAGAGTATTAGTTGTTTAATAAAGCGTGCCTGCCCTCCCGGTGAACCCGCCAGTCACTCTGCAGCTGGGGTCATTCCAAGTTCACGCGGTGGACTTTTGACTGCCTTCTGTGTCTGTGAAAACAGTCGGCAGCTCCTGCGGGGATCATTCATTCAGGCCTGTAACACAAAACTATTGCCAATGGGCACCTGCTGGGGCGGCTTCCCAGGAGGCCTGGGCGGGAGGATACCAGCTCTTCAGGCGTCTGCGGAGATAAGAGCAGCAGGGGATCCGCTGGGAGCTTCAAATCGGGCTGCACTTAGGCCCCTCGGCCTGGCCCGCTGGCTGGCGTCAGGATGTATGAGGGAGCCCTGGTCCGATAGGATGTGAGCTAATTAAAGGCGGAGGGGAGAGGAGAGTGCGAGCAGGAGGAGGGAAAGGAGGGTAGGCGCACATTCCCCAAGTTTCCAGTACATTCTTTAATTCCTCCCTTTTATCCCTCAAAGGAGAAGAAAACAAATGGAAAGAGTCTAAACATGTGGTTATTTCTAATCTTAAATCGTCTTTCATTCTGCCTGATACTATATTGTTTTTAGCTACGTAGAATTACAAAGACCGTCAGAGGTATTTGCCACATTTTCCCCGGAGACACACTGCTCCCGAGACACCTGGCTGGGGAGACCCGCTGGCTGGGTCGACTGCTTGAATTTTGCTCCCCCTCCCGATCCATCTGAGCAATAAGTACCTACCGTGGCCTGGCCTAGGTTTTCCCCCTTTCCTTGGCAAATCCACTTGCCAGCTGTGGGGGGTGCTGCTGGGAGGATTAGGGAAATTAACACACAGTAAATGCTCTCGTTAAGCGCTGGTCGGTGCGTTGGTGCGACGATGCGACAGTGTGGTTTGGAATGTCAGCCAACACCGTCTGGATGTTGTGAAGTTCTAGCTTAATTCACGTCATAGCCCCACTCGTGTCAGGAACAAAAAGGTTACCTGAATATTTACCTGCTCTTTTGTTGACTTAGCCTGAATACCTTCTCTTTCGTAACAAGCAGTAAAGTAACTTATTTATAGACCTAGGGTACTTTTACATCTGTGGTATTTTCTTAATCTGCCTGGTAACGAAACATTTCTTAAAAGCAGTTTTGTTCACACACAAAGCCAAGCCTTTATTATATCACTTCTGATACATTTCACATAAGCGTGACTTTGTGCAAAGAAACACAGATTAATCCTGTACAACATGGTAACAATCCGAGGAAATTCCAATCAAGAGCCAGCAACCTGTTTCCTTCATTCTGGACTGTTGGTGTATCTGGCTTTGTCTGCGTTCTGATAAACAGTGACCACAATGTTAATTTTGTATTTCCTTGCCTTTTGTCTCACATAATCTGTTCTCAAAGCTGACCAGGAGGCTTGTTCACTGTCATGCGATCTGTGAAAGAGCATCCAGTAATGAGCTTGGCCGTGTGGAAGGAGTCCATGTGTTATGTAAAAGTATTTCAAACATGAACTACATGGATCTTGATTCCTCGGTGTTGCTGTATGGAAAACATGGCAGAGACGCTATACTGATGGCACAGTTGAGGGGAGCTTTAAATTTAAATTAACATTGACTGACTGCTTCAGTGGGTCCCAGGTACTGTTCTGAATCTTCACAAATGGACTTATTTAGTCCTCACGAGGTGCTGGTCCCATTTTAGACACGAGGACACCAAGGCTTGGAGGAATTAACTTGCCCAAGGCTACGCAGAGAGCCGGGCTAGGATCGAGGTTCTCTGACTCAGAGCCTGTGCTCCTGGCCCCGCCCAGTGCCACAGTTGCACCCTGGACGAGGCTGTAATGTCATATTTGCAGGAATTAGCCATGTCAAGCTGCACTCTCAAGGGGGTGCCAAGAATTTGAGCCACCGGTTAAAATCCTTCCGGTAGTAACCCTCTGCTGTATGATGAGCTCTTTTGTAGATGCTGCACCGTCCAAGCCAAAGCCTGTGGCCAAGAACAAGGAAATGCTCCAACCCTGTCCGAGACACTTAGTGAAGGCATTGTAACCTCGTTCTGGCTCCACACCCACAGCTGACTAAACCTAGACTTAGGTGCAAAAAGCATAACCTCAGATTAACAAATCTGTCATTTATCGAGCTGACACAATAGGTTCACAACTGTCTATGAACAACTAAAAACCCCAGGCTCTCAGTGTGAGGCACGGGGAAGACAAACAGGAATAAAACAAAGGTCCCCACGCCCCACACAGGTCACAGTCCAGCGTGGGAGAGGGTCCCATAAAGAAACGTGTGCGTGAGGTGTTCCTGTTGTGGCGCAGCGGAAACGAATCTGACAAGGATCCAGGAGCATGCAGGTTCGATGCCTGGCCTCACCCAGTGGGTCAAGGATCCGGCGTTGCCATGAGCTGTGGTGTAGGTCGCAGACACAGCTCGGGTCCCATGTTGCTATGGCTGTGGTGTAGGCCGGCAGCTACTGCTCTGAGTCGACCCCTAGTCTGGGAACTTCCATATGCTGCAGGTGCAGCCCTAAAAAGACAAGAAAAAGAAAAAAATTAATGTGTACATGGAAGTGCCAGGTTCCAGGACAGAGGTCAGCGGGGCTGGCAAGGCACTAACGCGGGACCAGGCCTTCACACCCGGGGAAGGAAGGCCTGCACCAAATCTTAGAGTCAAGGAGATGCTTGCCACGTGGGCAGGCAATGGTGGGCACAGGAAGGCACACAGGACAGCCCAAGCAGGAGGGGCTGAGGGGTGTGGTGCAGCAGCACTTGGGGAGGTGGCTCTGTGGCACCAGCGCCAAGGCAGTGGGCCACTGGGACCAGAAAGCATGCCACTCCATCAGCTGACCTATCTGGGAGAAGGTTGGCCTGCCCCTTCCTCTCCCCTCACCAATTATAAGTGAATTTCAAAGGGAAGAGACTAACTGACTTTTTCACTGTTTAAGCCTAGTGTTGTCATGATCTGATCATAATCTGCTTACATAAAATATTAACTGTTAATTTTTTGCAAGTGTTTCTATGTATGTGAGTAGAATAGTTGCATCTCTGACAGAGAGGGCCAAAACAAAATCAGCAACCCCCAGAAAAAAACAAATCAGACTCACTTTTTATATAATGAGAGCTTAAACCAAATCACAGCCTATTCATAGCAGGTAGATTGCAAATACAGCCAAACCATTCTTGCTGGCCAGTGACGGCGTCTAGTACAAGGTCATGGACGGCCTCCAGCCTCTCCAGTTACCCTGGTGTCTCCATCTAGAGGTAGCAGAGAATCACCCTCCTGGAGCCTAGACAGACAAACTCAGGGTTCTTGTTTAGGGGAAAGGAGCTGTTTAGACCCCCACTTAAAACAACCGGGCTAGAAAGGCAGGGAGAAGGGAGGTGTTAGGCTTGTTCTTTATGCTTTGCTGCATAATTTGGAGCTGGGCGGATGGAATGTTGGCCATTGATCCCCAAACCATGTTTTAGGAAGTTCACTTATCTGACTCCCCTTGATCAGTCCATTAAGCCGTTTCCTCATTTTCTTTAGACAGAGTATAACAGGCATGACCTAAACTGTGAGGGAAGAACACGTTACATGCCGGAGTGCGTTTCCCCCACCTACCCTGCCCCCACCCCCTTTCCCTCCCCCTCCAGTCGGTACATCTTTCCCTGAAAAGCTCCCCCCCCGCCCCCGCCCTTCTTGTTTTCCTTCAGGCAAATGAGTGTCCACATCTTGATATGGATTTTAGTTTTTCGTGTGGGATTCGCACGGACCATTTATCTTGAGGATGGCACGGCCATGCGTCTCCCCCAGGGCTCCGATGCGGCGGCCTAGGTCTCCCATCGGTGCTCCGGCTCGGGTTCTCCCTCCGCTCGCAGTCCCCGCGCTGGACGGCGTCTGCTGGCCTCCCCGGGTGGGAGACGGTCGGGGTCCTTGGACTCAGGATTGAACTCAGCTTGGGCTGCCTGGCAAGCGTGGTCAAACAGAGGCCCTTTGAGTGACACCTGATTAAAATGTCCATCAGGAGTAGCATCTCTTGTCCCTCTTTCCCAGCTCACCCTGTGCCTGTCCTGTGGTGGCTTCGCCAGCCTCGTCCTGCAGAGCTTGAGCATTTGTGAGCTGCCCCTTGTGTCCTGGCCTCGGTCACTGGGTCACTTTCATGAGGGTGGAGAAGTGGACAGATGACACAGAAGGCTGTTTCTCTGCAGTTTTCCTGGGTTCTCACCGTGTGGCTCGTTGCTCTTGTCCACGGACGCTTTCTGTTAGGTGGGGAAACGTGCTTCTGCGACCAGCACCCTCTGACCACGTGGCATCGCACCCCCTCATCCCTGACAGAGGGCTGATTAGAGGATGAGATGCACCCCGTCTTCTGGTGGACGTTAATCAGTGTTGGGGTGTTAGCACCGTAGAGCCAGCTGCCCGGTATGTTCTCCTTTGACTTTGCTCTGCAGACACTTCCTAGCGTTAGTCTGGCCTCCCAGCCCCATTTTGGGTGCCCGGGCTCTGAATCGGCACCAGAAGTTTTAAACGTAAAGGACTAATATTTGGTCACTTCCCGTGAACCGGACCCAACGCTGGGCCCTTTGTGCCATGGTGACCTTTCTAATTCATTCTCCACTCTGCCAGTCGCTCACATCCCTGGGGGTCATCCTTGACTGGGTTGCACCGCCTATGAACACACCCATGTCCCCCACCTCCCGGCCTGCTGCTGCCCCGCCAGTGCCCAGCCCTCCCATTTATTGTACGGCTTCCGTGACGGCCCCCCCTCCTCCCCCCGCTCCTCTCCTGGGCCCCCAGTGCAACAGATATAACTCAGGATGCATCCCTTGTCCACTCAGCACTCCCCACCCCCCCGTCCCGCCCTGGGCTTCCCATTCTGTGCAGTGATTTATAAGAGACAAGTGGCTTCTGCCTCTGCCCCCACCCTGCCCCATGCTTTTCTAAGCTCGTCTTTTACACACATGCCACTTCCCACCCCATCAGCTCCCTCACACCCACCTGCTCGCAGGTGCTCAATTCTCTGCCTCAGGGCCTCTGTACCAGCCATTCTCTCTGCCTAGAATGTTCTATAACCACATGGTTTTCACCTGCATTCTCTTCATCCAGATGTCACTTTGTCCTGTGAGGCTCTTCTGGTGCCCCCACCCCCCAATCTAAAATCGCAACCCTCTCGGTCAATACCCTTATCCTCCCTTCCTGTTTTATTTTTCACTTAGCATTTATTACTGCTTTCATTTGCTGTATTTATATTGTTTATTGTCTATGCAGCTAGAATATCAATCCCCAGAGGGCCACAGATTTTGTCTGTCTTCTTCACTGCTGCAGCCCCAGCCCTTAGAACAGAGCCTGGCACATAGTCGATGCAAAATAAGATTTTGTCGATGGGAGGGAGGAAATGAAAGGAGGAAGGAACAGACAGACCCTGGGAGTCAGACCTCATCTCAGTCTGCAGACAGGACACTGAAAATTGCTGAAGACCACACAGCCAGTGAAGGAAGCCAGAATTCACCCAAATATGCGACTCCAGAACTCTGGCTTCCTCTCCTGTTTTCCTGGATGTCTCAGCCTTGCTGTGACCATCATAAATATAGACTCTGAGAATAACGTGCACAAACACAGCAGCACAAACACATTAAAACCCGTCAAGAGAATACTTGGCCTATGTCTCTTGGTCCCCTTGATATCCGCCGGCGCTTAATGTATAGAACAGATGAGCTTTCAACCAGATGCCCTCAAGATGAGAAAAGAGATTGGCACCCAGAGCTGGAGGGATGGAAAGGAGCACGTTTTGGAAACAGACTTTCACGTCAAAGCGGTGAGCAGTCTTTTTGGGTCATTTATTCCCGAAGCTCCTGTGGGTTCACTTGGGTTTGCTCGAGAGACCAGCACCTGTCTGTTCCCAAGTTGGCTCTGTCGTGTGTGTATCCACACGCAGGCCCAGGCCCTGTCCCCGTCCCTAGTCCTGGGAGATGGAGGTGGGCCGGACAGCCCCGGGGCCGAGCGTGCCCTCAGTGAGCTTCTCTCCCCTCCAAACGTAAAGGGCTCCTTTCAGGGAGCTCCTAGAGTGGGTCCCCCCCACCCCAACAAGGAACAGTCTCCCAATTTTATTTTCTCATCTTGTTCCATAAAGTTCTGAAGTTCATTTTCAGTCCATTCGGCCCTCTTCTTTTGCTAACCTAGGAAGTTGAGTCATTTATCTGAAGATTGAGAAACATCCAAGGCAGTGAAATCCTGTTTTCCTGTCTCCCTGACCCTTTGGTAGACTTGACAGCAGTTGTTAACCTTCAGGAGCTTCTGAGAGACCCCCCACTTCTTGTGCATCGGCAAAGCTGCAGGCACCCTCTGCAAAGACACAGAAGCGGTTCCATCCATCTCCGGGAGTTCTGTCTGTCTTGTTTCCCATCTTTTGCCTTGGACCCTAGATGGTGTCCGTTTTCTTCCCTAGATGCTGGATATGCCCTTAAGCTCAGGCTCCACCTGCAGCCCAGAAACATACCTGGGCTCCCCCTTCTCTGAGAGGTGCTAAGAAAGCGGTCATCCGCTGCTACTAATTATGTTCCCCTGAGTTTCCAGTTAGGCCCAGCGTATGGACACGAAGGGATACCGTTATATGTCTTGATCCCTGATTGGTGTTATTTGCTCTAGGAACCTGCCTTCAGAACCTTCACTTAACACAAAAAGAAGCAGAGGTGGCAAAAAGCTTACAGCACTCTTTTGAAAGATACGGCAAAAAAGGGAAGAAAATGGATGAATGATGCCTTGAAAGGAAAGGAAAGCAAAGGAAGGCATTTTTAGGTTTGAGCAGGTTCGATTGTATTCTTCATTCTGAGAGGAAGAGGCCAGAAAGATTGAAGATGCAAGAGAAAAGCTGATTGGGCAATATCCAAGATATGGCCTTTTAAGCACAGAGGCAGGGTCTAGATGGAGGAAATTGTTGCCCACTTACTCAGGTTAAGGTGGGGAGAAAGAAAGATTTTGTGGGGGTTTTTGCTTTTTCCCTCAGTGAAGTAGAATCTTAGCGTTTCTGTGAAGTGGGAATGGGGTTAGGTGCTAGGGAGTTGAAAAGGCGTGCAAAGCAGATCTTTATTTTGCTCTAACAGTGTCCCAGGTGGTGATGGTGCAAAGACAACCAAACCTTCGTGGCTCCCTGTCACTGGAGCATGTGCGCCAAGCCTCTTAGTGTGGCCTGCTGCAGTCCACACAGCCTGTGAGGAAAACGGATGTAAGCGTGTCTGCATGACAGACACATGCTGATAAAGCTACACTGAGACGGCGCACAGGAGCGGTAGCCCTGCGGGTTTGTGAGCCGGGAGAGGCCATGCCGAGGCTGCAGAGGCATCCGTGACTGCTGACCTGGCCTTGAAAACTCCTAGGCTTGGAGCCATTCCTGTGGTTGGGGGGGTGATAAGAGTCGAAGCTGTCGGGGATTTGTCCCTGCAGTTAACTTTCTACACACCTTCCTACTCGGTACTTCCAACCTGAGTAGCAAAGGCCTTTCTTCCTAAATCCAAACTTCTGCCTTTCATCTATTATTCTCTGCTCAAGGCGAGAGCAGCCATTTGTAAGATATTATTGGTTATCTAGGGATTAACCGAAGTTTAAGACTTGGGTATCCTTTGAGTTTAATTTTAATTTCATAAGCTGTGTCATTAAACATTTTATTTTAGAGTCAGACCTCTTAACCAGCACTCTTCAACTGAAATATAACTCAAGCCACATTTGTAAGTGGAAACGTTCTAGTAGTCACAGTTATAAAAGTAAACAGGAACAGATTATTTTTAATATTTCTATTTAGCCCATCATATCCGAAATGTTATCCTTTCAACTTGTAATCAATATGTAAAAATCATCGAGATGTTTTGCATTCTTTTTTTCACCTCAAATCTTTGAATTCCAGTATTATTTCATCCTTAAACCATAGCATAACTCCTCCTGATCACATTTTAAATGCTCGGTAGCCTCTGGTTGTCTGTGATCACCCTACTGGATAGTTCAGCTCTAAACTAAGAAACGAAGCTAAAGTCCCGTGATGCCAACTTGTGTCAAGTGTTGAGAAGAGGTTCTTTCAAGACTTGTAGTTTACTTGATTATGTGACTATGCAAAGCTCTCATTTCTCTCCACCTTTTTTTTTTTTTTTGGCTGTGCCCACGATATGCCAAAGTTCCTGAGCCAGAGATTGAACCCTTACCACTGCAGTGGCAATGCTGGATCCTTAACCTGCTGACCCACCAGGGAACTCCTCTCTCCACCTCTTTTTAGTCAGCTTTTTGTCCTTTTGCTGAGCGGTTCATTTCTAAGATGTTCCTTGCTTTTTTTTTTTTTTTTTTTTTTTTTGCCTTTTTGCCCTTTAAGGGCTGCATCCACGGCATATGGAGGTTCCCAGGGTAGGGGTACAATTGGAGCTGTAGCTGCTGGCCTACGCCACAGCCACAGCAACGCCAGAGTCTTAACCCACTGAACAAGGCCAGGGATCGAACCCGCAACCACATGGTTCCTAGTCGGATTCGTTTCCACTGTGCCACAACGGGAACTCCAGTGTTCCTTGCTTTTAAGGGAGGAAGGTAGATATTAAATTGAGAGAGGACATTTATACAGTTTGCTTTTGTCTCCAGCATTGCAGTGAGAAGTTTTCCACAAGATTCTAATAAATAGCTGTCCAGATCGTCTTTATTTTTTTCCTTAGGTTGTTTCTTTCTGCTTTTTCTCTTTTCCTGCCTGCTTGTCAAAATTTAGAAAACATTCTGGTTTTTATGTTTTTGAAAATGGTGGTGTTTCAAATACAGGCATAATTTTTAAGAAGTTAATTTTTATTTTTAAAAATGAATTCTGCCTTTGGTGGCATACTTAGAAAACAAGTTCCATAAAAAAACTTAAATTTTTTTTAAATTATAGAAGAGTTAGTATATGGAATATTATATAGCATAGGTACACTTTTAATACTAGGACCTACCATTTAGCATAAGCAGTGTGATATACAAATAGAGCACACTGGAATGTTATATTAATAGAATGTGATATATTAGTACGTTCAAAGCCTCCCTATCCCATTTCCTTCCTTCACTTCACACCCTGAAGTAATCTCTGTCTCCAAGTTGGTGTTAGTACGTCTTTCTGTACATAGCTTTACCATATTTGCATGTGTCACCAAACAACATTTATAATTGTGCCTGTTTTGAACCTATATACAAAATCATACTAAATCTATCCTAATGTGACGTTTTTTTTGGTTTAACTCAACATTATATATTTTGGAGATCCAGTCACACTGATAGGTGTGTGTCTGTAGTGCATTCATTTTCGTGACTGTATCATATTCCATTGTGTGGATATGTCACAATTTATTTAGATGTTTGGACTGTTCAGGTGTTTTGCTATTATGAACAGTGTTGCTAATAACGTTCTTATTCATGTTTCCTGGCGCACGTGTGCAGTCTTTCCATTAAATACTGAGGAGCAGGGCTACTGAGTCATAGAACATTTGTTTGTCCCGTCTTATTCTGTTTCTTATACAGTATAAGGTCCTTATAGGTACCCCCCCCCCGCTTTTTTCCCTGAAAACATCTTTATTTCACCTGTGTCTTTGAAAGATATTCCTACTGAGTCGGAAATGAGGATTGGCAAATTTCTTTCAGCCCTCGAATGATACGGTCCATGTCACGCCATCATTCTGTTGAAACAGCTGCCAGTTTTATTGCTGCTCTTCTGAAGGTGTTAGTCTCTTTTCTTGTGACTCCTTGTCTTTTGGCTTTAATGATAATGTGCCTAGGTATGGTTCTGCCTGGGATTTGTACAACTTCTTGAATTTGTAGATTGATGTCTTTTGATGATTTTGGAAAACTCCTGGCTTGTGTCACTTCAGATATTTCTTCTGCCCCTTTCTCCCTCTTTCTCTCTTTCCTTCTGTGACGCCAATTAAATGGAAATTGGACTTTTTGTAACCACGTCCCATGTATCTCTTACGCTCTTGTTTGTCTTCATGCTTTGATCTGGATATTTCTACTGACTTACTTTCTTGTTCACTAATCCTTTTTGGTGCTTTTTCTACCCTTCTGGTTTCATCCCTCTATTAACATCCTAATTTGAGTTCTTGGGTAAAATCCTCCCAACTTTCTATAAATTTTTCGAAGGGTCCTATCATTTCTATTTTAAACTCTGCATCTAATAACTCTGATGTCCAGATCACTGGTGAGTGATCCTGTCTGGGATTTTTTTTTTCTTAGGTTTCGGTCATTTTGTTTGACTTCCATATCTGGTCATTTTGATTGAATGCTGGGCATTGTGTAAGAAAAGCTGTCGGGGCGCTGCCTGATAATTCTTCCACTCTGGAGAGCATTTCTATTTCTTCTTCCTTCTACTTTCAAGTGCCCAGTGCTTGGATTTCCCCTCATGTCTACCTCCCTGCAAAGCTTATGTTCTGAGCTTTTCATTCGCAGGGAGGGGTATCTGACAGCAAGAATTTCCCAGAGGGACTTATATTTCAGTAAAGATCAAAGCTTGATGCTTAAAGAGAAGAACTGTGGGGAAGGCTGGACTGTGGAAGGGAGCGTGTGGGAGTAGAGGCAGTATCAGCCGTAACCACTAAAATTATAACAGAGGTCCTTGAGGAAACTTCATCCTCAAGAATCAGTTCTGTCTCGGCAAGAAAATAGGTAAATCTTTTTTTTTTTTTTTTTTTAGCAAACAAAGCTTAATTAGCTCTCTTCTAAGTAGAAAGTATAGTGAACTAAAACCCCTATTTTTCTATCTTTCTAGTAATTGAAGGTTTCTTTTAAAAGCAACACAAGACATGGGAATAGGCCCATTAAGGCACCTTTGAAAGGGCAGCTTTTGAGTTAAATAGATTGTATTTTCTTCCTCATTCCAGGACTTGTTTTTTAGACCTGAAATCTGTTGACCTGGGAATGCCTAATTGAGCAGGCTTTAAAAACACCAGGGCTGCAGGAAGTACAGGGGTGTGAATTCTAAACTCCCAGGTCATCCTTTGTGCAGTTGGAGGGTAGCAGAGGTAAGACTGCCCACTGAAAGGCCAGTAAGGAATCCAGGGGGCACCCCAGGAAGATACTAGAGGTTTCTGAGGAGCTAAACTGTGGTTTTTAAATTTCAATCCATCTGAAGGGTGGGGACATTTGAGTCTGTTTTAAAAAGGACCTTCTTGTGGCCTCTCATTTGAGCCTGGGATGGAGCCAGGTCTCAGGAGAAATGAGATAGGACTTAAGTACCCTGGAGCTATGCTGCCTTTGTTCACATCCCAGCCCCCCAGGAGAGGCTCAGCTAACCTTGTTCTCACTCCCAGAGGCTGAAGATCAGTTCCCAGTCTGCGTCTCCTCAAGCACGCATCTCACTTGCTAAACACCCACCCTCCACCCCTGACAAGTGAAGTGTTGGCCTTGGTTTATCCAGCTCCATCCCACCCTCCTCCCCCCATACAGTTAGTTACCTCCAAACAGAACCTTCATGTCCCCTGTGAACCTTCCTAGGTAGGGAAGGTGGGCTTGGGGAGGAGCAGGAGGAGCAGTCGGAGAGGAAGGAATGAAGCCTGAGCTGGATAAACTGTTCTCACCCCAGCAGCACCGTTGGGTTTTGCCCCTTCTCTCACCGGAGCCCTCTTTGCTTTCGCCACACATCAGTCACGGGTACATGAAACAGCCCCGCCAGAGCAACACCTTTTTGCTGCAGTTGGATTTGCTTGACCAGAAGTCCATCTTTTAGCTTTGGTGCTCTAAGCTTCTGCAGATCCTTCCATGAGAAGGTGGGTGGGAGGGTAGACCTCTTCTCGGGCAGGAGCTCTTGACATCACTGGTCCCAGTCCCCACCCCAGCTCGGCCTCCACCTTTCTTCCGCTGTAAATGGTACCCCGAGCACTGTGACCTGGTGTGGTGTAAGGTGACCCACATAGTGGGTCCTCACAGAACGTCCTCGTTACCCGGGGCCTGTTTCAGATGTGAGAGTGAGAGCTTTGGGGGGAACGGGGAGGAGGATTTAGGTCCCTGGCCCAGGGCAAAGCATGGGCGACGGAAAGGCTAGGGTGGCTGAGTTGGGGTTTGATCAGGAAAGGGGGTTGGAGCCTGACTTTCTTTCATATCCGGGGTTGTGCATGTCATTTTTGGGAAACATGTGCACTTCTCTCAGCTTCCTTGCATGGTCACCACCACTGCTTGGCATGGAAGGATGTCTACCTGGGCTCTCTAAGATTTTCACTGGCAATCAAGAAGGGATTCTCCACAGAGACAGTAACAAGGATCACAGTTGGGTTGTCTCCATCGATCACTCAGTGTCGAGCGTGTGTAGATACTTAGCGGCTTAGCAGACTTTTGTTGGAGATAATCATGGTCTTTCTAGTGTCTTTTTTTTTTTTCTTCTTCCAGTTTTATTGAGATATAATTGACATATGGCTCTGTGTACAGCATAATGATTTGGCTTACATCATACAATGATTACCAAGTAAATTTAGTGAGCATCCATCATAAGACACAAAGTAAAAGGAAGAAAAATCATGTTTTCCCTGTGATAGTAACCCTTAGGATTTACTCTCTCTCTCTCTTTTTTTTTTTTTTTTTTGGTCTTTTCTAGGACCGCACCCTCGGCATATGGAGGTTCCCAGGCTAGGGGTTTAATCGGAGTTGTAGCTGCCGGCCGACACCACAGCCACAGCAAAGTGGGATCCGAGCCATGTCTTCGACCTACCCTACAGCTCACAGCCACTCCGGATCCTTAACCCACTGAGCAAGGCCAGGAATCAAACCCGCAACTTCATGGTTCCTAGATCAGATTCGTTAACCAGTGGGCCACGACAGGAACTCCACAGTTTACTCTCTTAGCAGCGTTCATATATATTCTACCGCAGTGTTAATATATGAACCATATTGTATATTACATGTCTGGTACTTACGTGTCTTCTAACTGGAAGTTTATACCTCTTGACACCTTTGTCCAGTTCCCTCTCTCGCCACCCTCTGCCTCTGGGAACCACAAATCTGATCTCTTTTCCTGTAAGTTTGTTTGAGTGTTGGCGTGTAATTGACGGTTCCTGGTGTACACCACGGAGATGTGCTCTTTCTCTGCATTTCAAAATGGTCCCGTTCAAGTCTGGTTATCATCTGTCACCACAAAGATATTACATGATTGACTCTCTTCCCCACTCGGTACCTTTTATCCCCATGACTCACTTATCTTGTAACTGGAAGCCTGTACCTCTTCACTTCCCTCTCCTGTTTCACTCATTCCCTCCACCCGTGGTCTTGCCAGTTTCCTCTGTACAACTGGGTAATAATAGAATCCGCTTCATAGGGTGGTTGTGAGGGTTAAACTAATAAATGATTTCATAGGTGTCAAAGCCTTAGAACAATGCCTGAGACCCAGTAAACACCGCTGGCCTGTGTTTACAGTTCTCGAAGTTATCCTTTGGCCTTCAGCACGTGGAAGCTCTCCTTTACCTGGTCTGCTGCGTGCTCACTTAAAACTTCATTTATTTGAAGAAACCAGTTGGGGAAAGACTTCTTTTCTAAAAAATCTTGTCAAGATATTTCAAACCCTTGGAGTTCCCATCATGGTGCAGCAGAAACGAATCCGACTAGGAACCATGAGGTTGCGGTTCGATCCCTGGCCTCCCTCACAGCATTGCTGTGAACTGTGGTGTAGGTCACACATGTGGCTCAGATCCCATGTTGCTGTGGCTGTGGTGTAGGCCAGCAGCTGTAGCCCCGATTAGACCCCTAGCCTGGGAACCTCTGTATGCCTCAGGTGTAGCCCTAAAAAAAAAAAAAAAAAAAAAAAAAATTTCAAACCCTTGAAAAACACAACCTTGACTTTTTTGGTAAGAAGCTCAGCTTAAACGGGTGCCTGGCATCTATGATTACAATTTATGATGTCACCCTCTCCTTTCTTCCCAGCCTTTGGCATTAAAGAGAATATAGCTATTCATTTGAAATATAGCGTGCTTTACAAGAATGAAGTCCTTGTGACTGGGAATGAGATAAGTTGGAGCTTCTTTTCTATTGTGAAATGTTCCGTCTCATTTCTAAATTTCTACATTTTGAGATGTTCGTCTATTTATAATTGACTTCTTTATGCTTTTGCCTTTGTTCCAGAACGGGTGAGAGGTGACTCCTATATTACAGGATGAGACATGCGGGACTCAGCTGGGGAGGGCGGGGAGAGGAAAGGAAGGGATGTGCAGGAATAACCCTTGACATTTGCACGTGGCTTTGTGCTTTCTCCCCCCAAGTATTTTTAAAACCACGGTCTCTGAATTAACCCGGCAACGCTGTGGGTGGCGTCCTCCTTGTCTTAGAGATGAAGATGCTGATCCCCGTCGAGAGTGTGTGTTTTGCTCATGTTCACCTGGCTGATACTGAGATCTGGACTCCTTGCTCCCCAAAGCCTGTGTGCTTTCCTAGTGTTGAAATAACTCATCTGCCAAGTCAGGCGTGTGTATAACCATCCTGGAGAGATTTATCCCCCCGCGGCACGGCCCCTCTCACGCTTCAGTCCTGAGCACAGGCCATCTCTGCCCATTGGACCTTGTTGGCAGATGGAGGCCGCGTGGGGTGGGAAGGTGTAACCCCTTGACCAGCACCCGTTGTAGGGAAAGCGCCTCTGCCCCTCTCCCCCCCACCCCCACCCCGCATGCTTCTCAGGGTTTTCAGCTATAGACAAGCGGATGATGGCTCCTCAGCGGTCCCCTTCCCCTTCTGGGGGGAAGCCCGCAACGAGGCCTGGCTGAGCAGAGCTAAAGCCAGGACACCATCACACCCACAGCCAGGCTTAGAGGTCTGTCCTTCCCATGCAATGCTGCATAACCAGTGGGGAAAACGGAGAAAACTGGATTTGACTAAACCATGATACATGTCTGTTGCTGAAAATCAGTCTTCTTGTTGCTACCTGTGTGTATTCTATTTATTTCTGTGCCTTTAGCCTTACTGCAAACTCTACCAGTCCTTTGCAAAAAAAAGCAAAATCCTATTCCCAGAGTGCTTCAAACCACTCCGAGCTTCTAGATTAATCTGAAACAACATCTGAGTTCATAACTGGGTCAGCATTGCAGAAGAACAAGAGAGACTTGCCAATTCAGCAGGCGTGTGTCTTGGGCTTGTTAGGAACCAGGACTGTCTTGAGGTCTGACTTGTTGCTTATGTTTAGACCTTGTGTGCTGAGATAATTCTGGGTGGTTTAAGATGACTTTGTTTCTTAACTGAAAAGGAGTGTCTGTTGCCTGATAAGTGTTCACCCGTGAAATAGCAACATGGTGTATTTCTTAGGGTAGGAGGGCTTTTTACATCTCCAGAGGCAACCCCCCCACCCCCTGCCACCAGAAAAAAAACAAAACAAACCCAAGGTCATTGGCTTAGGCGTATTAACTGGAGTAGAATGCCAGTCCTAGCTTTAAAATGTCCACCATTCTTATTCAGGGTCTCTTTGGGATTCTTTCTCATTTCTCTTTTTACTCTCAGGACTGTACATCATTATAACCAAGTAGAGCTGAAAACAGACAAACCTGCCCCACTTCTAGTGGATAGAGATCTGGGGTCCAAAAATACCTCTTTCTTGCTAAATTGCAACTTGTGCCATGCCTTTTTTTCCCTAATGCCAGTCCACTCTAAGATGGCTTTTGTTATTAGTCTCTACCAACACTACTCTTTTCAAGTTCACCTCTTGACTTCTGCTTGCTTGGCTCTGTGACAGGACATTTTTGTGGATTTCTTCCTTCACAACTGGCTATTCCTTCTTAGTCACCTTAGCTATTGATTTCTTCTTTACCCAGTTTTCAGAGTCCCAGCGCGCTCCTCCACTGTTAGCTAAGTGAGGACCAGCTGTTTGGTTCGCCCTGTGTCATCAACAGACAGCCACTGCTTGTTGGATCACGTTCTCCTTTAACCCTGCCCTGATCACAAGTACCACCAAAAGGGTTTTTCAATGTCAAGGCAGAACTCACACTTCCAGAATCCTTTTAAGCTTGAATATGTTAACAATATGAGTGAAGTGCTGAAAACATCAGTTTTGAAGTGACTTAGATCTTACATGACTTGAAGGAGGTTTTCCTACCAGTCAACTGGCAGAGTCGAAAATGACTCTGAAGTTTAAGCCTCCAGATTGCTTGTAAGAAACTTGGGACAATCCCTGACCCCATGTGTGCTAGACACTGTGTGGGCATTTTGCATGATTTCCTTAACCCTTCAAGGCAGCCCTTTAGACTCGTTTTTTCAAAACCGCACTGAGGTTCCAATAAGTTGAGCAGCTTTCACCAAGATGCATATTTGGTAAGTGGCAGAGGAAGAACCTGACTCTTGCCCCTGCCTTTGTCTGTATCCGGGCAGCCCCCGCAGACTTCTCGTCAGTGGACTTCCTTCAGGCACAGGGTCACTGGGGGTTCTGGGTTTCCACCTTCTAGCATCTCTTGTTGCAGGGGATGCTGATCAGATTTGGGGCTATGCTGGCGACTGAGTCCTATGGCTGTACAGCCTCCTGGAAGAAGGCAGGACTGTCCCTCACAGGCAGACTCCTATCACTTCTGTTCTGTGGTCGCATCTGCCCTGGTGACCAGAAAGATGCTGTCACCAGCAATTCCTCATGGAGCAAGGATACTAAAGAGGAAATTTCCATTAGGTAAATAACTGTGAAAGAAGAACCCCAGAGCTGGGGAGAAATTCAAGCCCAGGCTCCTGTGACACTGGCCAACTATCTTTGGCATCTCATGCTTGCAGAATATCCTAAAAGGGCCAGGGAAACTGATAGGACCAAACAGAGGGACGCAGTGTGAATTTTTTTCTCTTGCATCACTCCAGCATCTCCTTGAATTTCAGTTTTATAAATCCCCTGTTCCGAGCCAGGTCCCAAACCCAGGCTAATTTGTCGTGGCTCCATTTCTGTGTAGGCAGTGGGATTATTTTTGGAAAGGGGGGTACTGATCGTAGCGTGTGTCAGCTACACAGTAGAACTGGCATCTTGAGATATTTTTGAGATTTTTACCCCCTTGCTGAAAATATGGCTTTACAGAAATTAATGGCTTTGGACTGTGGCCAGAATTCACAAGCGTGGTATGTGCTAAAGCGTCCTTCAGTGGAAGAAGGGGGAAATCAGTGCTGTCTTTGCCAGGGTAATAGCAGGCCCTCTGAAGGACATTCCATTCCTCGGAGCCTTTCACTGTAGCTAGGACAGTGTTCACTTGCAGCCTTAAGTTTTTTTCGTGGACTTGGAATTGCTACCAAATGAGCTCTGTTGACTTAGGTCCCTGCAAACGCTCCTCTGGTGTTGAGGTGTAGTTCATACCAACTGGAGTTACAGAGCGGCTACAGATTACCCTGCCATCGCTGGTCTGTGCTCTCTGCTCTGGTGCTTTTACACCCACTTGACTGGGCATGCACCTGCCAGAGGCTCTACCCGCCCATCCTCTCACTTAACCCTCACAACAGCCCCTCGGAATCTGACTTTACCTACTTTGCACAGGAAGAAATTGAAGTTCAAGTAACACAACACCGTTTTTATTGACTGCTTCTTGTATCGGGCTCTGTGCTACGTGCTGCACGTGTATGATCTAATTCTCACACATCCCTGTGGATGGCTGTTCTCACTCTCGTTTGACGAGTGAGAACAGAGGTGAAGTCACTAGTCTTGCAGCTATCAGATGTCACAGTCAGAACCCAACTCAGGTGTCAGTGTCTCACTGTTAAGCCACATACCCACCTTCCCTCCTTGAAGGCGGGAAGCAGAAACCACTTCTGATTTATGCTTCTCATTCACGAGCCTGCCACAGAGCAGGGGTTCCATTCGTGTGTGACTGATTCGCTGATGGACGGGGTGCAGAGCCCAGTTGTACTTGCTCGCATCCTGATGCTCTGCAGTGCCTCTGGGATTAGTTTGTGTTTGTCTGAATATCTGCCTCCGGTCCTCGTTTCCCATTTGGAGCATCTGCTGTGAAAAAGTTTCAACACGAGTTTGATTTTCAGCACATTTTTTGGCTATTCTTTTATTTTTTTATTTTTTTTTTTTTGTCTTTTGGCCTTTTCTAGGGCCGCTCCTGCAGCATATGGAGGTTCCCAGGCTGGGGGTCCAATCGGAGCTGCAGCCACCGGCCTATGGCGGAGCCACAGCCACGTGGGCATCCAAGCCGTGTCTGCAACCTCCACCACAACTCATGGCAACACCGGATCCTTAACCTACGGAGTGAGGCCAGGGATCGAACCTGCAACCTCATGGTTCTTAGTCGGATTCGTTCACCATTGTACCACGACGGGAACTCCTTGGCTATTCTTTTAAAATGCAGAGGCAGAACTGGGGCGAGGCAGTGAAGGATGGCCTGCACCAGTCCCTCCCCCATGATGACGTAGCTCTTACGGGTATCTCTGCTCTGCTTCCATGATCATTTTCAAAGTCAAGGACGTGGGTAAAACACTTGCCAGCCTTAGGGAAGACCAGTTCCGGAGGGCACCCATCAAGGGTGCTTACTGGAGTCACCTCCCTCTCCAGCCCATGTTTTCTCACCCTGTCTTTAAGGGAGAAATAAGATGCAGGGTGTGATTTCCTTTCCACCAAGGTGGGGAATGAGAGATGGCATTAAGGATGACTAAGTTCTCCCACAGTGAGAGACGGCCACAAGCTTGGTGGTGCCCTGGATTCAATACCCAGAAGCCTGGTGGACTGGCCTCAAGCCCAGCCTTTGACTCTTCATCTGACTGGCTTTGGCTTAATTCCTATAAAACATCTCTCCCCGTAAAACCTTTTTAACCTCTCATCAGAACGGGTTTGGTTGGATCACAGATTTCTCCTTTGTCACAAGTTTTCCAAGTTCTCAAAGTCGCATTTCTAGGGGTGAAGGCTTTTGTAGTCGTTTCCTGTTAATACAATATCTTTGTACTCTTTACGTCCACTCCCAAGAGGCCAAGGACAAGTTCAGTTGGCCTGCACAGTGGTGGTTTAATAGACGAGAGGTGGGCATTCAGGCGGAGGTCCTGGAGTAAGCTGAGGAGGATAGGCGCCTTCCCCCGCAGTGGTGAGGGCCCTGAGAAGCATGTGGGTGAAGCCCCGTTGAGAGGGAAGAGTGGTCTTTTAGGTCATCTTATCCCATCCTCCTGAGGTCAGCATGGGTTCTTGTACGAGAACACCCAAGACCAGTCGGTGCTGGGAGTGTCTTGGAGGCCTTGAGGCATGGGCTCAAGCGTTGGCATGGGCTCACTCATAAGCTTTGGATAGTAAACTTGTTTTATGGATGGACAGGGGGCAGTTAAGGCAGAGGGGTTGGTTTGGGGCAGTTTGCCTAGATTATTCTCCCATGTTCTCTTAGGGGAAAAGGTATTATGAGGTCTTTAACTTCATTCTGGTCAGCTGCCGGAAATAAGTAGATGGGACCTTCATTTAGTATCTCTCCCAAGAAGATGCTCTCTTCTCCGGGAGAGTGAGAGTTGAATCATCCTCTCACCTCCTTTGTGGCGTCAGGGAGAGGCATTTTCGTCTGGCTCTTGAGTGAGGACCATGGCACCCTCCATAATCCCACACGCGCAGAGGCGCTTTCCAAAACAAGGCCCGCGTGTCCCCTCCCCTCTCGATTCCCAAGGGCGTACGGTCAGTTTGCGTCCCGGGCTCTCGGTGCTGGCTGTTCTGTGTATGGCCTTGTTATCTCCCCATGAGGCTGTCATCCTTAAGAATGGGTCCGAGGCTGCTGTTGTTTGTATCCTCTGCAGCACCTACATCTGTGCGGGGACCCAGAGAAAGTGCTTAAGAAAGACATTCTCACTTGGACCACGGATCACAGGCTTCAGAGCTGGAAAGGATTTTGGAAACCACCAAGTCCAACACTCTGATGTTATAGATGGTCCCACTCCACAAATTTACTTTGAAGGCTGGTGTTTATCCGCTGGAAGGAGAGGGGTTTTTTGTTTTTTGTTTTTTAACGTGAAAGCCTAGTGTAAATGAGCATAATGCTAAACCTTCGAAAGGCTTTCTTCAAATGGTGCAGGATGATCCTCCCTGGACTAATAATTAGCTGACTAATAATGACAGTAGGAATGCTAACTAGATTCCATACCCTGAGCCACTGTCACTAATCCTTTCAGCCACGATGCCGTACCTCCAGATGCCGGGAGGGAGGTACAGTAGCCGGCCCCTGGCTCAGGGTCATGGAGCTGCTGGGATGGTTGAGACGAATCCGGTTTGGCCAGACGCCTGAGCTCATGGCCCACAGTGCCCCTCAAGTGGGGTCCCTGCAGAAAGCCCCTGCTTGACATAAAATCCTGTGGTGTCTCTGTCCTAAAGGAAAGTATATAATTAATTTTCATTAACTTCAGTTCTGTGATTAGACAAGGAGTGACAGGGAGGACTAGGCAAAGAGAAAGTGACGCTAGGGACCGCATCCCCAGAAAGGTCCGTGATCACTATCCTAGATAGTGAAAGCATTTGGTCAGAGTAAAGGGACCGAGCTCCCGTGACCTGCTCCAGGGACCGTGGCTCTACATGGAATTGCTGGTTCTTCCTCTGGTCTCTCTCTGTGCCCGGAACTCACCTTCCCTCATCCCCAGGGTCAGAAGCCTCAGGATCGATGGCTTCTGGGGCAGATCGGTGTGCCTCTGCTCACTAAACCAGAGCGAAGTGGCCTTCCCCTGGCGAGGCCACCAGTGCACCGGGTCTTCGCGGCGGGCTGTTTGCCCTGAATCTTTCCTCTGAGCTCAATATCTAAATAACATTCCTGTGAGTTTTCGAAAAGGTTAGTCCTGGGTCATTGGCACTTAAACCACTTGTTTTGGTAGATCCTTCCTGAGAAGGTTAATTATATATTTGATATCCTCCCCTTTCTGTGCCTGAATGATGAGGATAAGTACCCTGTGGTTTATTAACTGTCACGTTAAACCTTTTCAAATTGTCGTGTGACAAAACAGAGTTTTATGTCCTTTTTATCCAGCCTTGATGGATGAGACAGCCTCTCTGGTTAAAGTAAGCCAGGATAAATAAAATCTCTCTGACTTGTCGGGGAGGACTTTGCACTTGAAGTCCTGAGTTCAAGTCCACCACTTCATATGGGCGGTGACCTACCTGTTAACCTTTCCAAGTAATTCATTTTTTCTTTTGACAAGCGGGGCTGGGCACCTAGGCACTTGGTAAACTCTTGAATAAGTAAAAGAAAAGGCATGACTTTGGAGCGGTTCGTATCTCTAAAACTTTGGATGTCAGGTCCTAAAGCAACAGTTCGCCACATTTCCTATTTTGAATCCCGCTTTTTTGGGAGTGAAGAGCCTCTTTCTTTAGCGTTACAGAACCCAAAGCTCACCTCTCCTCCCCCGGGCCACTTGGTTATACCCTGACTTTTTCAGTAAGGTTTCCGATAGGAAGGTAAATGTTGTCGTGAATTTATAGTAGTTGTTTGCAAGTCCACCAGTAGTTGTAAACATCCCACAATTCGATCTGTATCCAGTGCTTGAAATATCCCTCTTCTGGGATGCACGGTGTATGTAATTCGGCCGTTAATCTCTCTTTCTCAGCCAGTATGTACTGAATCCCAGCTAGAAGCAAGGGCAGGTATTTATTTAAAATAATTAAAATAATCAAAAGAGTGCCAGGGCTTTAAAACTCATTTCCGTCTGTCTTTCGTTCACTCCAGTTTGCAGGGACGCTCTCGGATGGCTTGGGGAAGACGATGGACAATCGCCATCAGTCGGAGCGGGAGTACATCAGATACCACGCGGCCACGAGCGGTGAGCACCTGGTAGCTGGCATCCACGGCCTGGCCCACGGTGAGTCATGTGACACCAGGCTGGAGGAGACAGGCTCTTCGGCCAGGGCGCCTCCGAGGCGCCTCACAGCCTGCCCAGTTGCAGGAGGAAATCCTAGCTTGGTGTCTGGGTGTGCCTGCCAGCCTTCCAGCTTCTCTTGCAACTGAGATGTTTCAGCCTGTGAGGACTCTTCATTCCTTTTCAGACTGTTGTGCACGTTGCAGTCCCTTCCTGTTCTCTGGCTTCTGTCCCCAAAGAGTCCTGAGGTGGACTCATCTGAACTCCTCTTTAGCATGTAGGACTGCCGCTTCGAGGCATGCCTTCTGCTTCCCCATCATTCCTTCCAGAGAAAGCCAATCGTGAAACTGGCTGCCAGGTTGGTGGCCCAGATGTTGTTGAGTCTTGTATAAATATACATTCACAAGGATTATAAATCCATGTGCCCAAAAGATGGAGGTGATGGCATGGAAAGAAGTCTCTCTATTTGTCTGAACTTCTGACTTTGCATGCTTTAATCTGACTCATTTGCCTTTTGTTGCGGCAACAACTTCTAAGCCTGGCATTGAAGGCCCTAGGAAAGTAAACGCCACCAGCTCTTCCCGCCCCTGTCCCCCAGCTGCACTGTATTTCACCACCCAGAGCTGCGTCCTGCTCCCCAGACACACCTCCAGGTCCTTGCCCACCCACGTTTCTTCTGCCATCCCCTCCTCTGCTTCACAGCCTTGCCTATCAAAATCCTGCTCAACCCATAGTTCCAACACAGATGTCACTGGCCAGCACCACTGTCCCCAGCTAGAATCAGTGCTGATGAGAGCACCCAGGGCTCTGGGTTGTGGGTGTAGCCAGCTGGGTGGGCTTTGCTCTCCTGATAGACAGTGAGGCCAGGAGAGCATGAAGACCATCTCGTGTCCACCTTGCTACTTGTGGTACCTCACCTGGTACCTGGTATATGGCTCATGCTCAGTGTGTGGACCAGATTCTTAGGCATAGTTTGGAGCTTATCAGAGTTAGGTCAAGATTAATTAGTTAATTAATTAGGGTTTGGGGAGGTGTTTTTTTAGGGCCACACCTGCAGCATGCGGAAGCTCCCAGGCTAGGGGCCGAATCAGAGCTATAGCTGCTGGCCTACACCACAGCCACAGCAACGCGGGATCCAAGCCGGATCTATGACCCACACCATAGCTCACTGCAACACTGGGTCCTTAACTCACAGAGTGAGGCCAGGGATCAAACCCGCATCCTTAAGGATACTTGCTGGGTTCGTAAACCACTGAGCCACGACGGGAACACCTGATCAAATCTTGATTATCTGACCTTGGAGGAAGAAGGAATGTACATAATAAAAAAAAATCGTATTTTTTTCTTCATGCTTAGGACAGAGTTTTTGTTTATCAAATTTCCTAATGGTGAGGTTTGGATCAAAGTGCCTCTGCTTTTCCTAAGCCTGCCCAACCAGAAAGCACGGAGACATTGAGCTACAAGTAAAATTTAGCTGAAATTAATCTGTTTATGGACTTGAAAAGTTGATTGTTGCACAGTCATCTGGAATACAATTTAATCATTCTTCCTAGTAACTGTAATGATATGCATCGGACTATTAGAGGACTGACTTTGAATGACTTTTAAAGTGCTTTGCTATGTGTAATTGCCTTTATCTGTCCCACACCCTCATGGTGCAGAGAGAAAGCCTGGCCATCCTCACTTTTTAGGTGGACGTACCAGGGTGCCGGGAAAATGGGTGACGGGTTTGAGGTTGCAAACCCTCTTCCAACCAAGAATCTACCAGATGCTATGTGCAATACCTCCAGGTTCCTAAGACCAGGAACCCGTGGCATCATCCAGGGAGGACCCCTGGGCTCTGGGTTATATGAAAGCAGCAGCCTAGAGTGAGATCCTTCCTTCAGGATGAAAAAAACCCCTTAAAAGAGAACAACCAGAATCGGTTCAATCCCTCTTGTTTAAAGATTGGGAGTCAGGCTTCGTTCTCTCTGTAGGCCCTGCTGGCCCCAGGTTCAGTTACATTCTGTCTCTACCATCAACTTTGTCCAAAAGTGTGGGAAAGGCGTGTCGCCTCACTGGAGCAAACGGACCCAGAATCCAAAAGAAATGCTGTGACTTGTTAGTGCATTCTCGCCCAAGGAATTTCCTTTACCAATTTGTCTCACTAGAGCTGAAGAGTCTAGAGAGCGTCCTCCTCCCCCACCGGCAAAGGGTAAACATCCTGTGAGTGTCCCTGGCACAAATCCTGGAAATGCATCTTCTGTGCAGCGCCTGTGTCCTCTCCAGCCTCTGCCCATTTCTGGCCACTTTTGAGGCTCTCTAAGGTCATTGCTGTCAACTCTCAAAAGGGAATGTCTTCTTGACCTAGTCTAGTCCTTTGGACTGATCCATCGAGGGTCCCGGCTGGCTCTGGCAGCTTGGCGTGAACCCTTCGTCAGGGCAGCACCCTTCACTCCAGTTGCCTGCACCTGTCTTAGCAAAATGGGCAATAGCTTCTACTCTATCTCAGGCATTTGGTGGTGGTGGCCACTCACACACTATTCCTTGAAAACTAACGATTTATATTTAATTATCTCCCTGCCTTATATTTTATAGGATCCCAGCTTTCCCCAAGGGCCCTCTTTGCCAGTCTGTTGATTTAATCCTACATCCGCACCCTCTCCTGATTGCCCATATGCTGTTCAAGCTCTGGAATTAAAAAGTAGCCACTGTGAACCTCTTAGCTGTCCAGAACACTTTACTTCTGACTCATTTGTACTGTCCATTCTCTAACTCTAAACTCAGTGGGCACATCTGCACACCTCCCTATCTTGAGTTGGCCCGCCTGTGGCCTATCAAGAGAGGGCCGTTCTGCCCCTAAGTTTGCCTTGCTGGGTGCTTGGAATTGAGGGGTTTGGCTTTACATGCTTTTGCTTTTGTCCTTGGCCAGGTTACAGTGGCCCTTGTCTTTTTTGCTAGGTATCATTGGTGGACTGACCAGTGTTATCACCTCGACCGTGGAAGGTGTGAAAACAGAAGGGGGTGTCAGCGGTTTCATATCTGGCCTTGGGAAAGGGCTTGTTGGCACTGTAACCAAGCCAGTAGCGGGCGCCCTGGATTTTGCATCAGAAACAGCCCAGGCGGTGAGAGACACAGCCACACTTAGTGGCCCCAGGTCAGTGGTCGTGGGGTGGGGAGTGGCTTTTGCAGTTTCCAGCCCCAGGTCTGCTGCCTCTCCTAATCCATACTGATGTGTTTAATCACACACTGTCTGACTTAATGATGGGATTTTTAAAAGTTTTAATTCATGTAACCTGACCTGCCTAATGTAAATACATGAAAAATCTGGCGTAAATGTTTCCAGATCTATACTTAGATAAATCTGTATCTGTCTATCTGTATCTGCATATACTGGATATACGTGTGCGTGATGTCATTTTTCTTCATCAGAGGAGTCTGAATTCTGATTGCACCCTTACAGACCTCCCCTGTTCACCAAACCAGCTAGACCCTCATGCGCCCATTAAGAAACTCCCAGGCCATGGGCTGTGTCTTGCCCACGGTGCGGCTCTGGAATCCCCACAGTTGCCGTTCACCATGCGGGTCTGTCCCTTCTTGGTTCTCCCTCCATCTGAAAGGGCCAGCGAGTCCCCTAACCTCACAGAAACTCCCCAAGGACGCTGGCAGTTCTTCCGTGGGGTGCTGTCTTGCCTGGATACCAGCTGAGACAGGAGATCAGCGACAGCCCATGTGGCTCCAAACCCCACAGAGTCCGGCTATTTTAACTTCGCTATTCTCGTTAGTGGCCTATTTTAGCCTCCCTTTTTCCGAGTGACTAATTGGGGATCTCATCAACAAAGGGCATAGTGAATGTTACAGTCCCCGGCCAAGCTGGACTCCACTTAAGCCCAGAAGGATTTTGCTGCTGCCTGGTGAATAGATATTCCCTGAGTGAGTTAGTGAGCCTTTTTCGAATGCCTCGGGCCTGGGCCATCCACACCCTGTCGCTCCTGCAAATAGAATTTGAAGCGAAGTTGTCCCCAATTAAAATGAATCCATTTTCTGTCACCAGGAAACCTTCCTGGTGACACATTGCTGCAGTAGGGGAAATGCTTAGGATTGTAGACTGGGACCACGTAATATGTCCTGCCAGAATGTCTTCCATCTGGAAGCAGCTGCTTTTTTAAAAAAAGGGTCTGTAGAGTTTACTTTAGTTAAGCTACATTCTATTCTCAGACGCAGAACTGAAACAGGGCTCGCGTATATTGTGAAGCATTTATGAAGTTGGGGAGAGGATCAGTAGTGAGGCTTCAGAAGTATTTCCAGTTAATTTTTCCACGTTTGCTCAAAGCTCAAGAAGTCCACCTCTATCTAGTATTTGGTCAGAACAGTAGGACCCTAATGAGGCATGAGCAAATCCAGGCCCCGAAGAGAATCCAGAAGATCCATCCTTATCCTTAACACCCCAAAGTGGTCAAGGAGCTGAGTGATTTGTTTCCTAAGGGGGTTGAGGTATACCAGTTAAGTTTTAGAAATATTAAATATTATTATTTTGTGCTGCAAACTTAAATGATGTTGAGCAGAAGGCAATCACTTGCATTTTATACAAAGTCAGTTTGGAAGTCTTGATAAAGCTTTGTTTGGGTTCTTAAGAGCCACAAGAATGGCACAGAATGGTTGCTGCAAAAAGAAAGGTGTTATTGTCATTTTTACCAGTTGTCCAGCTTTGCCACAGAAGGTTCTTTTTGGTGTCAGCCAGTGTATATCCATCACACTTTCATTTTCAGTTGGTAAATATTGATGGGAAATTGCCTGAGAACTCGGGCCTGGGAACATAGCAGAAAGCAAGGCTGTCCCTGGTCTTAAATAACTTCCAGTTGAGAAGCAGCAGACATAAAGCCAGCAATCACATGAAAAATTATTTGCTAAAACTGTGATAAATGACACGGGAGATTTACAAAGTGCTGTGAGACTCTAGGACTGCAAAAGGCGAGAAGTTGAAGGAGGTTTGCTAACGTCTGGTCAATGGGGTCAAGAAAGCCTTTTCTAGGGAAGTGATGTTTGAGATGAAACCTGAGGTATAAGTACCAGTTGGCCGGGTGAAGGAAGAAAGAATCACGTTCCAGGCAAAGGGGGACAAAGCAGCTCTGCAGCTCGCCTCAGAGCAAACAGCCATCAGGCTGTCTAACTGAATTTGCTAGAACTGCTATCTTCCACTCACTCCTCCTAGAAACAAAGCTGTAGTGATGAATGAGGAGCAGCCAGGTAGCCATGGACCTGCGGACATGGAAGCTCAAAGGCGGGGGAGATAAACTGCCGCCTCTCCTCTCTGTTCCTGGAGGAGCCGAAAGGGGGAAGCCATGACCGCAGTTAGCACGTGCTAGACGCAGGCTAACTGAGGGCCTGTAAGAAATCTGGCCCTTTAGCCTTGCACTGAAAGGCATTACAGAGTCTTCTGAAACTCTTTAACTGATTTCCCGTAATCCATTCGTCTAGGTCCAAAAGTAGGGTTATTAATGAGGCATCATGCATTAGAGAGAAAAGAACACTTGACCTAGAGAACAGTAGCACTGGGTCCCAGCCCTCTTGCTTATTAGCTTGGGGCCCTTGGTCAAGCCTCCTAGCTGCAAGAAACCGCAGTTTTTTCTCTATAAACTGGGGATAAATATACCTGTTTATTCTATTTCTGAGAGATTTAAAGCCCAACCAGGAGTTCCCATCGTGGCGCAGCGGTTAACGAATCTAAGAACCATGAGGTTGCAGGTTTGATCCCTGGCCTTGCTCAGTGGGTTAAGGATCCGGCGTTGCCATGAGCTGTGGTGTAGGTCGAGAATGCAGCTCGGATCCCGCATTTCTTTGGCTGTGGTGTAGGCTGGTGGCTACA
Source organism: Sus scrofa (assembly GCF_054392235.1). Classification (NCBI taxonomy): domain Eukaryota; kingdom Metazoa; phylum Chordata; class Mammalia; order Artiodactyla; family Suidae; genus Sus; species Sus scrofa. Next base: position 77,011,607 of record NC_139388.1, read on the forward strand.
GCTCCGATTAGACCTCTAGCCTGGGAACCTCCATATGCCACAGGATCGGCCCTAGAAAAGGCAAAAAGACAAAAAAAAAAAAAAAAAAAAAAAGCCCAACCAGAGCTCTTTTAATATGGAAACTATAAAGAACTATAACATGCTGGGTGATATTACTTTTGAAAGTCATTAAAGGAGCACAAAGATTTTTGCAGGTGGAAAAATGTTTCAGTGCCTTCAGGGTTTGTTCTGATGACACTGTGATCTCTTAGAAACGTACTGGTTCTACCTAGGGATAAATCACCCTGATTTCTTGGAAGTGAGTTCTAACCATCTCCAACCATCCCAGTTGATTGAACAGGATCCAGGGGTGTTACTCAGGGTTTTTCCCCACTGTTTAGACAACAGGGACTAACAAATGATTTGAAGGGATTAGAAGTGAGATTCTGACCGAGGGCTGACCTGAGCCTAGGGACTGAGCCAGGGATAGAACCCAGGAGTCCCAGGGCTCAGCCTCCAAGTCTGCTCTTGGAATGAGACTTTCTGCTTCCTTTGTGATATTTCATCCAAGTGAAGGCTTAGATCTTAGCATCTATGTTTTAAATGATCCAAATTTTAAGCAGATGATAGCAAAGTGAGCCATAAAACTGTGAAAGACTATTCCTTCCAGTAATCCCTCTGAAAAGTGTCCTTACAGGAAATATTGGCTCCTTTCTGTGTTTATTTGAACATGATTTTATTTATAGGGAGTCCCCCCCCCCCAACTTGAGTTCTATTCGATTAAAATACTTCCAGGTTCCTCTCCCTGTTGGAGTGTGCAGGCGTTTCAGAAAGACAGCCACCTAGCTTTTCCCCGAAATTTCCACGCCATCTAACAGTCCTCGGGCAGGCAGGTGGGGGTGGGGGAGAGGCGAGGGCGGAGGACAGCAGAGCCTTTGGCCTCAGCATGAATGCTGGGACCAATATCCCCTGCTGCATTTGTTAACCGTGCAAGTATGTGTGGTTTGGAACTGAAGTAGGAAGCCTTTTCCAAGGCAACGTTCTGCTGGCTCAGGTTGCATCTTCTCGTCTACGTGTATCAAGCCACATTTGTCTGTTCCCAAGGAAAGTTTATGAAAATGGCACAGTCACAGCCACACTCGCAGTGCCATTGAAGCAATGTAGAAAAGCCCGCTGCCCTTGACGAGACCTGGCCAGAGCAGGGCAGCCGCCGGGCTGCACATCCCATTCTCAGCCGGTGTGGTGCTATTTGCCGGGAGTCTTTGAAATGATACTTCGTTCGGAAGCTGCAGAGATCCAGGAGCAGCCATTTCACAATAGGAGGCACCAACACCGTGGAAAAGAGAGGAGGGCCTGACCCTGAGCTGTGTATTTGCTTGTTTATTGCTCTGAATACCCTGCACTGTGGACTGTAGGTCATGTGCCATTTCAAGGAAGTAGTAGATGAGGATTTATGAAGCCGAGACCCTGAGGTTTCCTCCAAAATACTTCTTCACCTTTTTCGTCAAGACCCAAAAGAGGAGGGGAGAAGTGGGAGTTGGCAGGACTTGAAATATTTAAACTAATTTAGCAAAGCTCAGGAGTGTTGGAGCTTATCTCATTATTTAAGTTAGATAAGGAGGAAGGGGGACTCTGAAGGAAAAGGACAGATCTGTCTTTACGAACAGAGCCATCAGACTCTGAGAATGTTCTGGAATCCCAGGACCCTTGTACGATACACGTAGACGTCAATCCCCGTTGCTCTGAGAGCTTTGGAGTAACCTTTTGGTTGCTCTCACAGAAAAGACTGATGGTGAGCATATTCGATTTCTTCAATGAAAACACTCCCAAGATGCCACCAAAAATTTGTTGGAAATTAATGGAGACTTTCCACTAATGGCCTCATAGATGTGAAAATGAAGTGGATTTTTTTTTTTTTTTTTTAAGGAAAAGCTCTTTTTGTTACCCTGTTTGCATCTTACCCAAGATAAAAGGGTTAAGACCCCCATGAGTCATCAGAGTCTGAACGCTGTCAGGCTGGACAGGTGAGAAGGAAGTCAGCAAAGGGATTTAGGAAAAGCATCCCCTGCTCTTAGTCCAGCAACCCTGCTGCTAACTGTTCTGCTCTGAAAGCAGCCATTTATTTGCTCTTCTTGGTGTTACATATACCACATCAAGCAGAATTGGTTTGAGTCAAGCCTATAGGGAACTTTCAAAAGTAAAATAACTGATAAAAATTCACGTTTGTTACAATATACAATACTCTCAATTTTTTCCACCAGTGTTCCCTCTAAGGCAGAGGAGGGTGGACTGATACCCCACATAGCTGGAGGCCAATCAAGTTCAACATCTCTTGGAAAGTGTCTCTTTTATCTTAAAGCTATAAGTGAATTTTACAGTTTATCCCATGTTGGTTTTAATAAGGTACTATTTCTCATTATCCATTCAGAAAGATAGACCAGGTCATCCCATAGCCACTGCCTCTTGCTCATTTAAGAAGTACAGGATACCCTTCTAGATGAGTTCCATAGACCCTCGTAGCACCGCTATAAAGACACAGTTACTGGTCCGGGTGAAAAGCAAGAGCCTAGCACAGGTTCGACCCCGAGGCTCTGTTTCTCATCTTGGGGCGCATCTATCTATCAACTTGGTCGCCATCTGCTGCTGGGGGCAGCAAGTGCGTGAGGTGACATGTCACTTTTATCATGAGAAGGAATTCGATTTCAGTGAAACTGAAAAATGAGTTTTGCATCTGACTGAAGGGAAGGGACTGTTTGTATCTGTCCTGTTGTCCAAAGGGGGCTCCGTGGCTCTAGGGGAGCCCCTTTGTCCTCTCCTCGCCCCTGGGTGTGCGCGCGAGGTGAGGGCCTAGTGTTCTCCTGATCTCGCCACACCAGGCCCTTCCCAAGAACGCTGGAAGGCAGATGGATCCTTTCCCCTGCTCCTCCTGGCAAACCCAGAAGCCACAGCAGCGCTCAGAGCTGCGTTAATGGGGTTCAGTGCCTCACTCGGGCCTGATGTTAAGCTGATGAAGTTACAGGATACGGTATTTTTAAGAAACATCTTAACAATCCTTCCTGCCTTTTAAGTTAAAATTCCTGTCACAGGAACACAAGCACAGAAAGCTTATTTAGTAAGACAGACTTCTTCCCTCTTGCTGAACCCTAAACACTGTGCTCCCCTTTCACTCAAAGGCTCCAGACGATGCATTGCTCATTATAACTTATGGAAAGCTCAAATCTGTGGATGGAAAAAAAAAAAAAAAAAAGCGTGTGTGTGTTCCTGAACACACATATTTGAGAAAAGCCTTTCCATTTCTGAAATCCCATGACTCATTTGTATGCAAGATTATCTGTTAGGGAAAAAACCACTTTTTTGGTCATGGTACATTATAATCGTTTCTAGAAAGGAGAACGTCTATTTTTTGCCATTTTTGGCTTGCAGACATGGCTGGCTTTATGAAAACAGCACTATCCTGCTTCCAAAAGTAAAAATAAATTGAATTCAGACATGTACATTTTTAGTATACCATCCTGGTATCTCAACTAGTAGGTCTTGGCTTGAAGACAATAGACTGGAAATTGTGATGGCTTTCTGACTTTGGTTTCTTCCACTTAAAAAGGAAAGCGTCTAGCCTTTGAACATGTAGTCACTCCTTCCTTGTTCAGTGACTTGATTTTTAAAACTCTGGAATGGTACCCAATCTTACCTATGTAAAATATGCATTTGAGATTTTTGCTTTGAACTTCAGGAGAAACAGAAGACTACTGCTCCCTGAGAAAAATGTGTATTAGAGAAGAACGAAAAGCCACTTACTGTTGGTAGAATTCCTCTACAGAGGCAGTGGGTCTTGATGGCAACCCTATGTCTGTCGTGGTCTTCCCTTATAAAATCTTCCTCTTTGCTCAGGATGAAATTGGGGTCTCCCTTAAAGAGAGGGTCCAGGTTTCCGTTCATATCCCTGGCTCCTGGAGCGCTTTGACAGTAAGAGGATTCTGTGCTACACAGAGGCCAGGGGGCTAGCGGAGAGCCAGAGAGCAGAAGGCTGTAGCATTGTTTTTCAAATAAAGCGTTGCGGAGTTCCCTTGTGGCGCAGCCAGTTAAGGATCCGGCATTGTCACTGAAGCACCTGGGGTCACTGCCGTGGTGTGCAGGTTCAGTCCCTGGCCTGGGAACTTTCACACGCTGTGGGCACAACCAAAAAAAAAAAAAAAAAAGAAAAAACCAAAACAAGATACAAGTAAAGCCTTGTAATCTTCAGTGGAGAAAAATGTAGGTGTGAGTGTAATCCAGCCTGACTCTCTTGGCCCCTGTACCTGTATTTCGTATTCTTTTGCCAGACTGCCTCTCAAAGACAGACTTTTGCTAAGTTTCTCACTAATTTGTCAAATTAGGGGAGGGGAAACGAGATTGAGTTAGGAAAACATTTTAATCACAGTTGACCCTAGAAAAAATGTTTTATATTGATTGGGCTTATAGAACTCAAATCAGGTTAACAGTGTTACCAATCTATATCCTTAGTGGATTTACTGTAATTCATAGAGGAAGCTTATTTCTAATTAGCATAAAATTTATACATATGGATCCTTTTAGAATGGAGTCTCTCAAGATATGATCTAAGGACCCCCGAGGAACCCCTAAACCTTTCAGAGATCTGTAAGGTCAAACCTATTTTTATATATTTATATATTCATTCATTCATAGATAGATAAACAAGTATTTTTATAATAATATTCTCTGATGAATGCACAGCAGAGTTTTCTAGAAACTACACAATATGTGATATTGCAACAGATGGGGTGTGGAAGCAGATAAGAGAATGCAGCTGTTTTCTATTAAGCAAGACTTAAAGAGATTTTTCAAAGATGTAAAACAATGCCACTCTTTGCACCTTCTGTGACCCCATGAATATGCCACTGGCCAACAAATACCTGTCCCTGGTTCATTTCCCCGACAGGCTGTACTGTTTGGAGCTCTGGTGATGATCTCTCACCCGGCTGATAAATGGCACATATCGGCATTGGTGGATTAATGTGGATTCAACTGTAGGAGCCGCTGTCATGTGATGCTTCGCTTTGGCTTTCTGCCAACAGTTGTCAGCCCTCCTGGTTTGCTCCCGACTTTTACTGGGTTTCTTGAAGTAACAATTGGAGAGATTTTATCACGCATCAGAAAGACCTCTCACAATCATTTACCTAATTTAATCCTTCACCTTAACCTACCATCCCAATAAATTTTCACTTTAGCAGCAGGTGAGTGCACAGCAGATTACTTCAAAGCGCAAAAGGTCCATCTTATCCAAAGGCCACCTGGTTGTGGCAGCAGTGCCCTGAGTGAGTGCTCGCAGGAAATCGAGAAGGTGTATCTCTGTCAGAGCTGACTTGGCAAAACCTCCGTTTTTCACCCTAGCAAATTAGGTGGAGCAGGATAAAGCCTGACTATTTGGATAAGCTCCTTTGAACTCCTTGTGGAAAGCGGTTTTTATGGGGCAGTTGTTCTTTGTTAACACCAGAGACAGCTCCTCGTCGATTTTCCCCAAACATACTTCAAACATAGATAATGGCAGGGGTGACCCAAGCTGTATCATAAAATCCCAGGGGCCACTGAAAACTTCAAAGCAGAGTCAGAGCGAAACTTCTCATCTCATGATGAGGGGTACAGGTCACAGGAGTCCTGGCTCACCCTGGTGGGTTGGGGCTGGTTGAATCCAGTGTGACCTCACTGAGTACCTCCGGCCTGGACAGAGGACAGGGCTCCTTGGTCCGCAGACTGTACTGAGCATCCCCAGCAGCACAGTGAGGGTAGTAAGACTGGCACCTGCCCACTTCCCAAGGCATCAGAGGCCAAACTACCATGGATGAACGCTTTCATATCCTTACTGAAAAGATGCGAACCTCAGAGTTTTGATGTTTTGTTTGCGCTATTGAGAGGCCCCACTAATTCAGCGGAGCCAGTTTTGAACTCGTGATATTCTGACCCGATTGCTTGGTGAGCTCAGTGGTTCATACGGAGGTGAACTGACAGTAGAAATTCATCAAGTGGTGAAGTATTGACTGCCTACTGTATTCCAGGCATATAATAGGTATCCGGTACGGAGAAGATTTAAGTACTAGAGGACAGACTGCTTTGGAGACTCTTCTAGATTTCTGAGAATCATCAGGCTGTTAGTGGTTAATATTAAGTTAGTCTTATCCGTTCATTAAAGCAAGTTCCCTATACCTTTCTTGAAGTAGCCCTTTATTAGTGCTTTGACTTGCTATTTGTTCCTGAAAGCAACAAAATTCCGTTTGTATGGTGGCATATATTGTATGTGTGTCTTGATTGGTGTCTATTTGGTACTTACAGGCATTTTTTCCACATTATTAGCTCCCCCACAGCCCTTTCAAAACAAATCATTGCTGTTTGACCAGTTGTTTACAACTGGCTAATGACCTCTTGATTTTTCAGTTGTTCTCTCACCGTTTACATACTTACCAAATATTCTTTCGTTTCTACAATTAATAAGAACAGTGTTTTAAAAAAATCATTTTGACCATAATGTTCTCCCTGTACCCATTTTTTTTGGTCTTTTTTTTTTTTTTTTTTGGTCTTTTTGCTATTTCTTTGGGCCGCTCTCATGGCATATGGAGGTTCCCAGGCTAGGGGTCGAATCGGAGCTGTAGCCGCCAGCCTACGCCAGAGCCACAGCAACGCGGGATCCGAGCCGTGTCTGCAACCTACAGCACAGCTCACGGCCATGCCGGATCGTTTACCCACTGAGCAAGGGCAGGGACCGAACCCGCAACCTCATGGTTCGTAGTGGGATTCGTTAACCGCTGCGCCACGATGGGAACTCCCCTGTACCCATTTTTAATCTTTTCTAAATTTTATTTTATCAAAGTAAATCCATAGACAGACACACTTTTAGAAGTCGAAAACTTGTGTGTCTGAAATAAAAAACCAACTGCCAGTGGCCCTGTTTCCTACCTCTGATTCCTGGGCCCCTAGAGGCAACCGCCTTCAGCACCTTGGCTGTTTCTTCGGTTTGGAGGCATTTATCTCCATGTTCCTAAACAGGGGGAAAAAATGAGGATAGTGCTATTTCTTGACAACATTTGACTTCCTATTGCTCTATATACACCCCTGCCCCACTTTTCAATGTACTGCGGTTATATCATCCTTTTCAGGTAGATCAGGATTCTGTTTTTTCGCAGTATTGTGACTACGTAAGTGGCATTCGCAGAGAAGCCACATAGGTTACTCTGACTATGTTTCCTTTTCGGTTTAACTTTCTAGTTTGTTTTTTCTCCCTGGAATCAGTAACCACTTTAAAAAAAAAAAAAAAAAAAAAAAAAAGGAGTTCCCGTCATGGCGCAGTGGTTAACGAATCCGACTAGGAACCATGAGGTTGCGGGTTCGGTCCCTGCCCTTGCTCAGTGGGTTAACGATCCGGCGTTGCCGTGAGCTGTGGTGTAGGTTGCAGACGCGGCTCGGATCCCGCGTTGCTGTGGCTCTGGCGTAGGCCGGTGGCTACAGCTCCGATTCGACCCCTAGCCTGGGAACCTCCATATGCCGCGAGAGCGGCCCAAGAAATAGCAACAACAACAAGAACAACAACAACTAAAGACAAAAAAAAAAAAAAGATTTTTCCTCTGCCTGTTACTGATACATCCATACACTCTTCTTTTGCTTTTTTTTTTTTTTTTTTTTTTTTTTTTTTGCTTTTTAGGGCCACACTCATGACATATGGAGATTCCCAGGCTAGGGGTCAAATTGGAGCTATAGCTGCTGGCCTACACCACAGCCACAGCAATGTCAGACCCTAGCCTCATCTGCAACCCACACCACTGCTCACAGCAACACCGAATCCTTAATCCACTGATCAAGGCCAGAGATCAAACCTGCAACCTCATGGTTCCTAGTCAGATTCATTTCTGCTGCACCACAGTGGGAACTCCCATACCCTCTTCTATATGTGTTTTAAAATGTATTTGATGGAGTTCTCTTGTGGCTCAGCAAGTTAAGGATCTGGTGTTGTCACTGCAGTGACTCGGGTCTCAGGTTCAATTCCTGCTCCAGGAATGTCCACGTGCTGTGGGTGTGGCAAAAACATGTGTTTAGTAATTGATCTGTTACATCTTTTCCTTTGGAAAGTTATCCCTAGATGCCCCCTGCCCTCTAGTTTCTCTGCGGAGATAGCACCCTCGTCCTCTCCCGTTTGTTTTTTTGGTCTTTTTCTTTGCTGCATAGAGACAGTTCCGAGATATCTGGTGCTTCTTGACTGTCCATTCTCCTCCTATTTAAAGCTGAGGTACCAATCAGCACACAGGGTTGGGGGGAGAGAGGGGGGCTCTCTCTGGGGACCCTGTTGATGCTTGTCTTCTGCTGGAGGGCAGACTGCGGGAGTAGGGGGAGAGGAACCTCCAGTCTCACTGCTTCTTCTACAGACTTTCAGCCAATCCTGCTGCTTTCACCAGCTCACCGCTTGCCTCCCTGGTCCTCCCTGATGCCCCAGGCCTTCCCAGCGCCTCAGTGCCTCCTTCTTTCGGGTTAACACGCTCATTGGCTCACTGTTTTGCGGCTGCTACTCCCTCAGGCTTACATCTCAGCACCACTTGTCCATCTGCTCTTCAGCTTCTGAAATATTGTTGACACCTTCTCTTTATCCTGTTGGATCCGTGCCATTTATATCCCTTTGCTTTCGCTTTAGAGGGGTCTCTGGACTCAATCTGTCATGTTTAATCAGAAGTCCTATAATTTAGATTTTTCACTAATTCATTCATCTTTTCTTGATGTCTTTTCTCCTCCACATCCAACCAGTAGCTCTGAATTAATGTGGCTCTACTGAAATCCACATACGTTGTTTCTGCTAAAAGATTCTTTTCGGTTTGATGGCGTTCATAAATAATAACATCATTGCGAACATTTTTAAACCTTTACTCTGAGTGTTTACGATGTTCTGTGTTCTTTACCCGCATTATCTCATTTAATCATCAGGACAACTTTTGAATGGCATCCGCTTAGGTGGTCAGTGGCCCTTCTTTCCCGGGAAGATTGAGGATGCATCTGGAGAGAGGTAGTTGCTGGTCCCAACCCCAACTTTAAGTCTGGTACCAGTCTTTAATCGCTCATTCTGTGTGTTGTAAAGAAACAGGTTGTGGAAGGCTCTTGTCAGATGCCAGGAACATGAAAGAAATAGCACACCCCACGGTAGTGACATGTCCCTGTCACCACCCCTCATTGAACCATAAAAGCTATTCAGAGGGGCCGGCAGCTGGTGAGCAACTGTACTTAGATCCTGGGTGCTGATGGGTGTTTTGTAGTTTCCAAGGGAAGTTGCTGAAAGTTTTCTTATCTTGACACTCCAAGGGCAAGAGGTCCTTCTTCAAAGGGAAGCGCTTGCTTCAGAAAGACGTGGAAAGAACATAAAATCACCGGTCTTCCCCAGTTCTGGAGAAGAAACAGGAAGGAGCCCGGCGGTAGCCAGGGCAAAAAGAAAGCAAGCATTCGCAGGGACCAAGAAGGGGCTCCCACAGCACTGCCTGCTTCCCATGTCTGCAATGCGAGGTCAGAGGGCAGGCCCCGGGCTTGAGTCATCTCGCTGCTATTTCTTAGCTATGGCCTGGAGCATGTCCTTCCCCCTGCTGTCTGCGAGGTGAAATTCCTTTGACTCGTGTGAAACAGGAATAATAATGCCCACCTCAATGGGGGGGTTCCACGGATTCGATGACATAATGTGTATAAAGCCCTTGGCATGACATGTGGCGTGTAATCAGGGCCCCCGACATGGCATTTGTGTCGGTGTTCTCTCTGAACATGGGGCGCTGAGCATGAGTGAAGCGGGGATTCTATCTTTACCTCTTACTTTTACCCTTTTCTGTGAAAACTTGCCGACCCCTTGCGGTCGTGCCAGGACGGGGAGTTCATGTGCTTTGTCGGGCTTTTGTCTTTCCCATTCATTCTCTTTCTTCGCTCAAAAATAGCCAGTTAAATTCAGGCCTCCAAACCTGTGCTAGTCACGTGGTTGGGATTCTGGGTGGAGGAACCCACCTGGGCGCTCAGGCTTTGTGGATGAGAACCGCACTGGAAAAGGTGTGTGGAGGCCACGAACTTGCTCTGAACCCGCTTGTGAAGAGCAGGTGATCCCAAACTATTGTTAGTGTCTGCTGTAAATGATATGCCTCTGGGTTCGAGCAGAGTTCAGCCAAAAGCCCCACATGACATGGAAATCTGTCCCGGAGCCAGGCTTGTCGGGTAAAAGTTATGTAGCGAATGCCTGCAAACATTGGCATCTGTTGTCTGCCAGAGGCCGGACAGCCGAGAATGATGGAGCGCTTACGGAAATTCGGATGGGGCATGCGACCCTGTAGCAGCTGACACGCTGTTTCAGGCCACTCTTGCTCATCCAGCTCTTTTGATAAACAGCTTTAAAAGCATTACGTGGTTTGGAAAGCATTCTTCAAAAATGGTTATATTTTCCAGACGCATGACAGTCCACTGTTTAGTATTGTTGAAGGGTTTTGAATTGTGGAATCAGATCCCCCTTCAGTGAGGCTTTTGGAACTGCGGAGGGCTTATCTGTCTGACTCCCGCGAGGACGGTTTCGCAACAGTGTTATCATGTAGGTCCCAGTCCCGGTCCTGGGTCCCTGGGGTCTGCTTTAAAAAAATGCTCTTGGGTTCAGGGTAGAGTTTGAAAGGAAAAATGCCTTTGTTCATTTCTAGCTGGGTGTGATGAGCTCTTTGAAACATTGTTCTCAACATGCACCCTTTATTTCATGGTTTCCGCATAAGGAAATTAGGAGAGAACTTTGGCTATTATAAAGCTTTAAGTCTTCTTGGAAATGAGTTTTCTCTAGGTTGTAAATGTTCATTTTGTAATTCATTTAAAAACTCATCTTCCCATCTGTCCTATTTCCAGAAATTTAGCTCCTTTAGGAAATTCTGGGTGTTGCTGGGTGAGGGAGGCTACCCAGGCTGGGCTGTGCATTTGGAACTTAGACCTACGCTGACCATGTGATAAATAGAAAGTGCTCTAGTGACAGATTTTTAAGATCCTTTAATCGAAGACACTTTTTAGTTTTCAAGACACTTTTATTTACACCATGGGTCTTTTTTATCTTTTCTTTATGTTTGGAGATAGGATTCATGGGGTTTTATTTTTATTCCCAAAGTGCCCTGGTCGAGCTGACAGAGTTGCCCGGCACATCTTTCTGATTTATTGTGTTGAAGGGACAGCAGCTCGCATTCTTTTACTCCGTCCGTGTAGGATCAGTTCCTCTTTGACGCGAGCCTCTGTGATCAAAATAACCTATCTGGATGTTCCCTTTGGGTACTGGATTATCAGCTATGAGACCAGAACCCTGATTACACCTCTGACACTGCTTTGCTTTGTGGCCTCCTGCAGACGGCTTTCCATCCCCCCCTCAGCTCCGTCTTCCCGCCTCAAAGGGAGTGAGGGTCAGCCTGGCCCTGGTCAGTCTGCGTGGCTGAGGTGTAACGCCCTGGAGGAGTGGCACCAGGGGCTCCGCTGGGGCCGGCTGCACCCTCAGTAGGAAGCTGGGCACTGGGACAAAGAAAGCCCAGGCCAGATATATGAAAGCTTGATGTTTTCTAAAAATAAAAAAGCAGTCGGTGAGTCTGAGGCAGCATGTACCTAAACTCTCCCCAGCAGCCATTTGCTGGTCCAGCCCCAGCCCAGCTTGGCGAAGCCCCATTTAAATTGGTTACATCTCATCCCCCGAGGCATGGAATCTGTGGCCAGGTCTGCTCTGTCACTACCCCAGCCCTCCCTCTCATTTCACCTCTGGGGAGACTAAAGTGCCCCTAAACGTGACAGGCTGGCTCACACAGGGTGGGGAGGACTCGAGGGCAGCCTCCGTAAAACCCCTTGTCAATGGACCACTTCCCACGTGCTCGGCACTTTAGAAGGACTTGAGTGTTCCCAGTTTCTTCTAGCTGATGGCCAAGAAATCAAGGTTTAAAAACAAAACAAAACCAAAAAGCCTTGACAGGCCATTTTGCACCAAGAATGGGCATGTATGGTGTGAAAAAGCACATTTCAAAACCTATTTCCTGGGAGTTCCCATTGTGGCTCAGTGGAAACGAATCTGACTAGTATCCATGAGGACACAGGTTCAATCTCTGGCCTCACTCAGTGGGTTAAGGGTCTGGTGTTGCCGTGAGCTGTGGTGTAGGTGGCAGACGTAGCTGGGATCTGATGTCGCTGTGGCTGTGGCGTAGGCCAGTGGCTGTAGCTCTGATTTGACCCCTAGCCTGGGAACTTCCATATGCCACCCATGTAGCCCTAAAAAGAGACCAAACCCCCCATGTTTCCTTTTTATTTCCCAAACTAGCCCTTCTTAGCCCTGCCCTCAATGCTGGAGGAAACAGCAATGCCAAGTAGCTCATGGAGAAGGCAGTCCGGAAAACATAGGAGAGAAGTGAGCATGGCCAGTTCTGGGCAAATGTATCAGCTGTCGCAGCTACAACCTTTTTTGTAAGGGACGTGTACTCCTGGTTTACTTAGGATTTCTTTGTCCCTGGAATATGGTCATCAGGGTTACCCTGAGATGGAGAAAATCCAACAGGAGGTGGGGGCATCCAGGTCATTGTCCCTAAGTTCTCAAAGTCTGTCCTGGCCTGTAATAGGGTCCCACTCTCAGGAGTGGGTCTGGTTTTCCAACTTTTAACATATCAATGATTCTTGATGCCTCTGGGCTCACGATGGGCCAAAACTAAGCCTTCAGAAGCCTTTCTATTATGCACTGACCGTCGGGGAGACTGGACTCCTTTATCAGTATCCAGGAAGCTATGATAAGTGTGTGCAAGCACTCTGTAGATTGTCTGGGAGATGTGAGGTATTATTATAACCAAAGACTTAATTGAACCCGCACTGGTATGTGAATAACTAGAGACAGATTAAACGGATTACACATTTTTCTTGGGGATTTCCTAAATTAGCCTACCTAGCTTTTTCTTGCCTCTTCTTTCCTGATGTTAGTGGTTCTCTATAATGTGTGTGTGTGTGTGTGTGTGTGTGTATAATATATACATACATACATTTGGCTGCACCCAAGTCATAATTCCTGGGTCAGGGATTGAACTCAAGCCACAGTAGTGACAACACCGAATCCTTAACTACTAGGCCACCAGGGAACTCCTATAAACCTACATTTTTAACAAACCAGAACAAATAGTACACAGTAGAAGAATTCATAGAGAAGAGGGACTCTCCATAGCAAGAGATGATTTTCTACGGCCCATTCATTCCATGGCACCTCCTATCTTCCCCCACAAAGGTGCTTGAGACTTTGGAATGACATTCATTGCCGTATCTTTTAACATCAACACGGTGGATAAGGGAGCCTTCTGAGGAAAATGCAGGAATTTACAGTTTCCATTCAGAAACCGTGGCTACGTTGAGTCGGGAAGCACCATTTTCACCTGCAGATTGAACCAGGCTCTGATTGGAAACAGGCCACTGGCTTCAGAAGACTCCATCAAAGAAGCCCGCCTCTGCCCAGAATCGGAAAATGCCTTAGTGCAGGTTGTTCTGGTTTTATTTTTATAAACTAGCTTGGGCCTTAGACTTGTGTTCCTAATGTGGCTTACAAGACTGAACTGACAGGAAAGCGCTTACAACGTCAGCAGTGATGCCTCTCAAAGGCTTACCTACCGGACCTTCTCCTCTTGTCTTCGCTTTGGGGTTTGGTCTCTCTGTTCCTCTTGCTCCCTCTCCGTCGTGCTCGGGCCTTGCCTGGAGAAGTTCTGGTGATCATCCCAGACTTCCACAAGTCAGCCCAGGAGCTTCATTTCATGGCTGGGCCGCGAGGCACACGAGACGTACGCGGTGAACCACGGACTCACAGCTCCTCCTGTGGGGAGCCTGGGCTCAGCTCCAGGATGACGCGCCTTTGCAGCCGTCGGATGGCATCCTTTGGAGCCAGCTGCCCACGCAGCCCTCGAGAGCCATTCGTGGATCACACTCCTCGTGGGTTAAACTCTAAAACTAAAGTCAAGTCCCATCCATCACGCTGCTTGTTTAACCCTCTGTGCAGCAGTCAGAGGGACTGAAGATCACAAGTGAAAAGCAACCGGGCCGGCCCCGTGGGTCTGTTGCTTCCGGGAGACCCTGTCCTCTAGGGACGCCGCCCCTCCACGTGCGCATGCGCACGCGCACATTCAGCGAGGGCGCTGTAGCCCCCTTGAAGCCAAGACTTGAAAATACATTTACTTTTTTCTGTATGAAGGTTAAAAATGATCAGGTACTAATCAGTGCAGTATTCAGAGCCCCATCCCCCGTGGGACCTGGCAAGACGGGGGGGATGTTGCCCAAACATGGCTCCCTTTGCTTTCTTGGCTGCGTCGGGGCCAGTGTGCCTGCCGGTACCCGGGAGCCCACGGCTTCCCGGGAGGTGCGCCACAGGAGGGCCTGGCTGCTGCGCCACCGTTTTATCAGAGAGCAGGCCAAAGAGCCTGCTTTTGTGAGCATAGCGTGCAGCCGTCCATTCAGGAGCAGCTCAGGGCCAGTACGTAGGGGCCCAGGGCCTGCTGGGATGGGGTTTTACACTTGGGCTGTCCTTCTGCCCTTCCACTGAACTCCTTTCATTTCAGTCATGAGCAAACAGTCAGTGCCTGAACTAACAACCCTGCAGTCCTCCGAAGCACGGCTGGCTTACAGTACCGAACAAAGGGAGGGAGGGCCGCGTGGGCCGGCCCAGGCCGAGGAATGCGGCTTCAGGGTTCTGCTCCATAAATTTAACCAGCACGACGAAAAGGAGATAATATGAGCCTTCGTGATGATCTGAAGGGGGAGGTTCTGTGTCCCATTGATTGCGGTCTGGCCCAGGGCCAGGCCCAAGCCTGACCGACAGTTGAACCATATCGTTAAGGCGTGTAATACAGCTCGAGTCTTGTACCGCCGCCAATGAGTACATATCCACAGGGCAAAAGTTTATAAAGAGTTGAGGCTGTCCTGTTTAACCCTCTCACACTGCGTGTAATAGACCCAGCTGCCATTCAGAACTTGCCCATCTGAGGTCATAAAGGAAAGCCAGCATGTTTCTTGTCTTCAAACAGAGCTTTTCAGGACCGGGAGAGGGAAGAAGCGCCGTCTAGAGAGGTCACGGCTCGGCGATGCTTCTCTCCGGAGAACTGGGGAATCGGTGGTGCTCAGCCTCCTCGCCTCCTCCCCTCCTCCCCGGCCAGAAACAGGACACCTTAGAGCTTTATTCAAAGTAGCTCTCTGTTTGCAGGATAATGTTGCTGAAGGAAATGGGGCTGACACAACAGGAAACCTACCCGTCTCCGTCTCCGAGGAGGCCGCGCTGGTGGCAGAGGCAGTTGGATGCCGCCGGCTGGGCGTTCTTGTCGCGTTGCTGAGATCAGGATGGTTCTGTCTGCTGTCCCTGCCACCCAGCCTCCTCGAAGGCTGGTGAAAGCCTCATTTTCTGGCTTTCCACAGCCGAGCCTAAGTGCCAGACCAGAGCAGGGGGGAGGTTGGCCCACGGAAAGCCTGTTAGGTCAGCAGCAGGCCACCCTGTGGGGCCGCTGCCCCTTCAGTCCGGGAGGGCAAGGCCTGGAGGAGCCTGGTTCTCACAGCAGTGCCACACTGAGTAAACGGACAGACAAGCAGGGCTTTGGCTTAAGTACAGGCAGAAAGGACGGTCTGTCTTCGAGGACCTTAGGAGAAAAGTGGGCTAAGGAAGGGTGCAGCCTAATGTGTCCTTTCACCAAACTGGGAGCCTACCTGTCCTTTATCCGTGCTGTCCAGGAGGACATGTATTTCTGTCCCTCCAGAGAGCTGCTTGTCCACAACAGACAAGGCACTTTGGGTGACACTCCAGATTTTCAACGTGTACACATGCCACACACTGTTTAAGCATTTTGTGTGTATTACTGCTTCATCCTCCAACACGTCGTTGAGGTGGGTGCTGTATTTTCCCCACTTTAAAGACGGGAAAGTTGAGGCACAGAGAAGTTAGATAACTTACTCCAGATCTCAGAGGCCATCAAAGGGGAATCAGAACTCGAACCCTGGCAGTCTGAACGCAGAGCACCCACTCCTAACTTCTCTGCCATTTCTGCATTAGCTCCTGGTCTCTTCCATCAAAAGACCTCATGATGGGTTCCCCTTGTGGCTCAGCAGTAACAAATCCGACTAGTATCCATGAGGATGCAGCGTCAATCCTTGGCCCTGCTCGGGAGGTTAAGGATCTGGCGTTGCTGTGACTGTGGTGTAGGCTGGCAGCTGCAGCTCCAATTTGGCCCCTAGCCTGGGAACTTCTGTATGCCATGGATGCAGCCCTAAAAAAAAAAAAAAAAAAAAAAGATTTAAACCTGAGGCCTCTTACCATGTCTCAGATCCACTTTCTTTTGATTCTTGGGTGTGGAAGGTGGGAATCGCCTCCCACCCTCCTATGACCCAAAAGATTTGGGAAAAGATGCCAAGGCAGTTGGTGGGGAGAGGTGCCGTCAACCCTGGACCTCGCAGCCTGAAGGGTGCTTGTCGCATTCTTTTACCCCTGCTGGCTTAACCCAGAGGCTGCAGACAGTGTTCCTGGAGCACCAGGCCACTGAGCGCTCTGTCCAGGAGCTGTGCTGTGCCCGGTCCTCTCTTCTGCATCCCGACTCCCAGCCCTGGTTGCTCCCCAAATGATCAATCACTGTATCCTTCCACTTTCAGAATTCTCTGTTTTCACAAAATAGCAGTCACATGTGTTGGTTCCAGCTTGTCTTTTGCCATCCAGCCAAGGCCATCTTCCCCAGCTGGTGGCCTGAGAACTCCGTTTGGGACACAGTACAAAAAGCCTTGGAAGGAGAAGAGAATGTCCAAATATGTGCTGAGTGTGCTGTGACCTTCTTTTGATGGCCAAGGATATCTCCTGTTTATTTTGGTGCTGGGGGGCCTGAAGGAAGGGTTCGAGAGAAGAGACTGAAGGGCTAGCTGCCTCTGAGATTGCTAGTTAGGCTTCTGCAGTCAGGGGGTTTTAAGAGCCTAGAAGTAGGCTCCAGTAGTCCCTGGAGGCAGCTAACTCCATGCTTTGGACTCCAGGAAATGATTCTAAACCCAGAGTTTACCAGACCTTGGTACTGGGTGTCTTTTAATGGGGCACCTGCTTGGGATTTCTCTTTGTCATTTATTTGGGCTCATTTGGCATCAAGGAGCTATGCTATGGCTAGTCTTTTGGGATGCGAAGAGAGAAATGCTTGGGGGAGAGTGAGTGGTTAAATTGTAGGAAGAAATTCTGCTATTCTTTTGACTCATTTTTGTTCTCTTTAACAATGATTAAAGATGCCATGAGGTAGCCAGATGATCTACAAACCAGCCTTTATAGAGATTCTTATCTGCAAAAATTTTAAAGCAGCACTAGAAAGTTCCAGGGCTTTATGTCACATGCAGAAGGAAGCCTAGTCAGATCTGCTTGCATCTGAGCCATCCTCCAGAAAGGGAGCAGTGAAGAGCAGCAGCCCAGATTCATCTCTTGCCTTGTGTGTGACTCTCCCTCCTCTGTCAGCATCAGGGCTGTCCCCGGCCTACCTGTTTCTCTCCCCTCCAAGGAATTTGTTCTCTGGAAAAAGCCACACGCTCACCCTCCCTAACTGCCTCTGCCCCCTGGGTCCAGAGGGAGAGACAGACAGTGCCCCGGCTGATGGGAGAGGCTAGAGGTGAGGTCTCATGTTCACTGTTAACATAGCAGGAAGCACTGGAGGCCTTTGCATGGGACAGGCTCCCGGATGCACCTGCTCTTCCCAGAGGCACAGTGTGGCCCAGGCAGGAGGGCCAGCGCGGCTGTAGGCTTGGGTCCCAGAACCTGGGGAGGCCGATTGCAGAAAGCACGTGTCGGAGCACAAGCACTGGCTGGCACCAGGCCTGGGGGGCTTTCCTCCTCTCCCTCCTCGGTCTATAAGAGTCTAGTATCTTTCCCCTCTGCCACCTTGGCTCTCAAGTTCTAACCCATTTGGAATCCACATTTTTTTCTCCTCCTGTAGAGGAAAGCCCCAGCCCAGCCACTCATGTGGATTTAGTCTCATTGGCTCTTGTTTCCTAGGAGGACAAGTGCTCTGAAGGTTCAGCACCGGCTCTGACCAGGGCGAGACTCTGATTTTTATGAAGGCAGAGAAATGCACCTGAGATGACCCCTTTTCTTTCTTTTTTTTGACTTCTCACCACCTGGACCATTAATTCTGCTTTCAAAGAGGGATCGGGAGAGGAGAGCATTTCAAAGCCAAGCTGATTTGGGCTCTGAACCAGCTTGTCTTCTAGGTTGTACTTCACCCTGATGAGAATCAGAAAGGACAGTCTGTAAGCCCCTGAAATGCAATTTCCAGCGAAACACGAACTTCACTCTAGTGGCTCTGCAGCTGGAGAGCCTCGCAACCAGGTCCAGATGTTCTCTCTCCCTGGGTGAGCAGGAAGGGGATTTCGGGCAAGCTGGGAGGCAGAGTGCTTTTCGCTTTTACCCATTCGTGGAGGTACCCCTTTTGCAACTGGAGTACCCCTTTTGTAGTTTGGGTCTTGCCTCCTGGGGCTCTTTAGGGTAAATGCTATGAGCACCCGGGTCCCTTTTGGCCCTGCTTTAGCACCTCCCACTCGTTGCTCTGAGCTGGCCATTGACTGCAAGCAAGAGAAGACCTGGCTCCTGCAGTGCAGGTTCAGAAAGCCAGACAGTGCTGGCAAGGTCCATCAGATGGCCTGGAAAGGAGGCCTCCCACAGAGGCCCAGTGTAGCATGGGCCATGCCTCCGGTCCTTGGGAGAAGCAATAGTATGGTCAGTTTGCAGCCCTTTCCTTTGGAGAAATCCTCACTCAGATCACCCCTTATCAGTTGACAGCCATTCCAGACAAAGTCTGCCATTCTCAGGCCTTCCCTAGTCTGCGCCCACCTGTGCTTATCTATGCTATGTCATCATGGGAATTTGTACTCTCTGCTTCTTAAGTGCGCTGTAAACATTTGGGTGTTTGTGCCTGAATGCTCCCTGAATTATCTTTTTAAAAAGTAGTTCTAGGGGTTCCCTGGTGACTCAGCAGGTTAAGGATATGGCATTGTCACTGCTGCGGTGAGGATTTGATTCCTGGCCGGGGAATTTCCACATGCTACAGGTGTGGCAAAAAAAAAAAAGTAGTTCTATCGTGTGAGTGTAAAGTTATGTACAAATGTGAACTGTTCTGAAAATTGTAACAACGTGTGAGCACGTAGAGTGTATAGTCAGTGTTCCAAGGAACTTGCACAAATTCTTTCATTCTTACAGCAAGTCAACAAGAAGGGTACTATTATTTTTAAAAAGAAAAGAAAAATAACTCAATCCCACTGGCCATTCATAATCACCAAAGAGGTGGCTAATAACCCTCCAGATATCTCTGTATGCATGTATATGTGTGTGCACACACACGCACGTAAATACGGTGTGTATGTATGACTGTGCATCATCTAGGCACAACTACCGATGCCTAAAAAGTGAATTATTTTTAACATTACATAATGTTAGTAAGTCATTTTTAACATATAATATTAAATTGCACATATACAACAACATCCTTAACTAGACCTTTCTTGATGGATGTTTCCAATATTTAGCTATCCTAAGCATCTTTTACATACATCTTTGCTCCTGTGTCTAATTCTCCCTTTAGGGTAAATTTCTAAAAATAAAATTTCTGGGTAAAGGGTAAATAAATGCATTTCCTATTTTGAAACACATTACAAATCGCCTTCTAGGAAGCTGCAACAATTTGTACTCCCACCCAGGGTACTTGAGAAGGATGGTTTCTCCAGCCCTCCCCCAGCCCCCCTTCCACCTGGCCATTCATTGAGAATTCCATGGAGAATGTTAAGTAGATACTCTACTAACAGCAAGGCGTTGTTACTCTTTGAAGTCTCTGCCCATCTGAGTGAATGTTTCAGTGCTAACACTTGCATTTCCTCCGTAACTAGGGTTGTTGTGTCATGTTTTCATATTTTATTTGGCCGCTCGGAGTTGTTTTGTAAATTATCCTTGTATATTCTTCACCCCACCCCCTTTTAAACCCTTGAGGTCAGCATTTGTCTTCTTCCTCATGTATTTGTTTTTGTTTATTTGTATCTGTCTTGGTCCTACCCTTCCAGGGGTCGTCATTTCATCAGTTTCTCATCCACATTAGTACCTATCTTTCTTCCACATGTTAATAAAATGTGGATTAGTCACTTGGTGAATTCCATTCATGAAGTTAATGTCTGCAGCATGACTATAAAAGGAGAGCTGGCACTGCTTACAATTCTACGTTCAATTGCTTTAGCTTTAGGAATGAGGCTTGCTTTCTTTTTTTTTTTTTTTTTGCGTGCTTGTGACATGTACAAGGTCCCAGGCCAGGGATCAAACCCGTGCCACAGCAGTGTCAATGCTGGATCCTTAACCTGCTGAGCACCAAGGAACTCCAAGAATGAGGCTTCAATTAGATGTTTTTAGATTATATGTGATGTGGTCTGTTAACCAGCTTTTATCTTATTTGTTTCCTCCTTTTTTATTTTTTGCTTTTTTAGGGCCTCACCCGTGGCATATGGGAGTTTCCAGGCTAGGGATCGAATTGAAGCTGCAGCCACTGGCCTATGCCACAGCCACAGCAATACAGGAGCCTCAACCCACTGAATGAGGCCAGGGATAGAACCCGCAACCTCGTGTGTACTAGCCGGGTTCGTAACCTGCAGAGCCACAACGAGAGCTCCATGTTTCTTCCTGTTTCTGAGTATTTGTCTACCACTATCTCCATGGTAGAACCCGGCAGATGAATACCGATGCTGTACATTGTTGTCATAAAAAGCTTGTCGTGCCTTTTGGCAGGGCTGAGCTAGCCTTCCTAGGAAGCCCGTCTTGCCCTCTGTAGCGTGTAGACCTCCTTAGCGCTTGTGTCACTGACACGGGGTCTAGGTGTCTTCCCAGTTGGATTGCAAGTTGCTTGAGCGCTCGCCGTTGCCTTCAGGTCCTCAGATTGCTCAACACAGCTATGATCTCAGAGGCCTTAGTAAAGAAATCTCCGTCGACAGTCATGCTGATAAGAAGTTCACTGTGTCCAGGAGAACCAGAGAGACCCAAGATCAGGTTTGGCTTTGCCACTAACCCGCTGAATGGCCTTGGACAAACTTCCTAATCCGAGGCCCGGCTTCCTCCTCTGTGACATGCAGTGCCAGTGAAACATATCCTCTATAAGCAGTGAGGCTTAGAGAGCCCACGGAGTAGTTGCCGCTCGGTAAATGCAGCTGTAGAGACAAACTGTGTCCCTGGTGACCCAGCGCTCTTAGTCCTGCTGTCTTTTCGCCTGGAGTTGTAAGAAAGCGGGTTGAGGTGGCCACATGCTGTCCTTAGAGGCTCACATGCTCCTCTACTTCAGGACTCTTTGTTGAGTCTGAATCTGTTTTTTTCCAACATGGAGCCTTGTAATCATCCAGAGACTCAGCACGATGCCACAAGTTTAAAATACACTAATTTCTCTCTTATGCTCTGCCAGTTTTTCTTAAATGGTCGTATGAGTGCCTGCACGCATGCATACACATGTGCGTGTATGTTCCCGCGTGCATCCGTGCGTGTAAAATGCTTGGAAGAAATAAAGAAGGGGTCACATTTTGCCTGGCACAGCAGCTAACGTCTCTGGTAGCCTCGAAGCATTTTGCCAAATGGACTTAAATTGGTTTCCTTCTGTTCTATTTTTATTTTGTCGTCATTTAGTGTATAGGGAGCCAACTCCTTCAAATGAGACATTTTGTTATTCAAACATGTTATTTAGTTTAACTGCCACGGGCCCAGCTTCACTGACATTGAGGACTGAGAAGGAGGGTTCTGAGCCGTGGTTCTCTCATGACCCGGCCAGAGCCGTGACCCTCCAGTCTGCAGTGCACATGGACCCAGACCGAAGCAGGCTGGCAGCCAAGTGTCGTCGGCATTGTGGGCTCAACTTCTGCCCCTCCGAGCCTGCCTTCGGTGGCCCTCAGCCCTGCTGTGGCATGTGGCATGAGAGCACTTCTGGCCCACGTCACCCCTGTGTGCTGATTAGACAGGAATCCGCAAATCTGTTGAGTGCGTGTTTAATGTGACACAGATGTGGGACATACTGCAGATCTTTCTGCTTTACAAATTTTCAGCTTTTTGCATTTCATCAGTGTTGCTTATTATTTACAGAATGTAACTTGAGACAGCAGAACAGATTGTAATTTTTAAAAAAGGTTTGGGGGGTGATGGGGCCGCAGGGGATCTGGGAGGAAAAAAAAAAAAAAATCCAGTAGTGTGGAATGTTGTTTGCTGTCCAGACCAAACAAACCAGTTTGCCAAGGGTTGATGGCCTAGGGCAGCCAGTCCCATTCGTGTTCACACTGGCAGCACTTAACTATCAGGCAGCTTGACCTCCTTATCACCAAATAAAGAATCCTCTCTTGTCACCAGGTTGAATGTCATAGCACCAGGCAGAAACGTACCTGTTGTTGAGGCCCTGAAGGGTATCACTTCGCTGCCAGCTCGAGTTCTGCTTCCTTCCTGCCCAAGAGAAAGGACCCCATTGAACCCAGTCCCCATTCAGACACACGGATGTTCTCTTTGCCTTATTCCTGCCCTGACTTTACACTCGGGCACTGTGACAAGAGCCAGAACAGAGAAATCTCTTCTTTTGTCTAAAAACTCCAAGGTCCTCTTGAGGGCATTGGCACCATGGGCTGGAGCTGATTCAACCCAAGTTGGAAGGGCAGGTGCTGTGTCTTGTTTGCAGAGGACAGATTTGCCCTGAGGTGGTCTTGGCTTCTGAGAAACCTCAGCCATAGGTTCAATTTGAGGACAAACAATAAAAAAGCACCAGCTGATCAGAAGAAAGGTGAGGAGGAGTGGGTGACTGTGATTCCCTTAAGTTTCTAGGTCCAAAGAACCTAAAACTTGGGGCTGAAAGCATGCAAGCCATGCAGGAACCCTCCTTTGGAGAAATTCTCCTTGGAGCTCAGGCTAGTGCAGAGATCTGATCACCATGGTCAGAAGGTTCCGAGCTGCTCAAGTGCTGAGTGTCATCCCTGGACTGGACCATCCCTAGGGAGCCAGACCCCTGAGCGTTTCCAGAGTTCACGCCCCCCCCCCCCGCCCCCGCTCTTCTCCCTCCTGGAAAAGTGCAGGTGGTGCAAGTTCCCCCGAGGCCCCCAGGCGGCTCTTCACTGCCCCGGGAGAACATCGCCCAGGTCAGTAAGTTGCTAGTGTCCCTCCAGGATGGAATGACCAGCATTCCTGTGCCCCAGGGGTTCCTGAGTTCTTACCAGCTCCCCGCCCGGGTCTGGAGGAGGAGTTCCATGGCGGCCTGCTCCTTCTCCCCTCCCTGGGCTGCAGAAGCAGCAGCTCTGCCTCCCTTGCCATCGGTCCTGCCTGGCCTTCGTTCTCTTCGTCTGTTGTCTGTGTAGTGAGCACCCACTGGGTGCTGGGATGCAGCGATGCGTACAAGACAGAAAGCTCTGGCTCCTCTTAGCTTCCATTCGACTCTCGCCACACTCTCCAGGCGGTGGCTTGGCGCAGAACGCGAGGCTCCTCCCTGGAAGAGGTTGCTGGCTGGAAAGAGGATGTATGCTATGTCGCTGACACTTCCAGGGCCTCAGTTTCTCCCGCTACCACCTAAAGTCTAACCTCCGGGCCTGAGATAGATCCTGGGTGCAAGGCTAAACTCTCTTTCTCATGGCAGCTGCTAATTTTCGATGCTTTCCGTTTTTGAAGTATCTTCTCTTGTTCCCTCTTTTCCTTTTCCATCTCATCTCCACCTGATAGTAAGAGGTTGTGTAAAACTTTCAGCCTGATGAATAGGTGATCTTGAAAAAGCAAACAAATCCCAAAGCAGACAGGCTGTCAGAGGACTGCAGCACCCACACCTGCCTGGCTTTGGTCATGGGTCAGGGTTGGGGGGGGTGGTAAACCACTTTGTTCCTAAATTCCATCCTCTTTTAAAAGAGATGAACTTTTGGAGAATGTGGATAACGTAGAGATTAAAAGAAGAAATGACGTAATTATTTGCCAGAAATCAATGGGAAAATAATCGGGTTTATTTCATGTAATCAGCTTGTTATCATTAGACTTTGTACGTCATAGCTACAGAATCACTTTACCAGGAATTGTGTATTTTGGCACATGGGAGCTAACTTGGGATCAGTATTTTAGAGGTGACAAGGTTAGCGAGGAGACTGACCGTGGCTTAAGTGATTCCTATACACACTGCACTCTCTGAATCAGAATGGTGTACTCAGATCATAAATGAAGCTTTGCATTTGTAGATGCCTGGTTTTTGGAGGGATATTGAAAGTTGCAACCCACTTTATAAATACAATTTATACTATTTTTTGAAAAAACAAAGCAACTCCAGAATGCATGCACAAGCTAGGCCTTTTAGGAAATCCAGGGCCATCAGGCTGTACGCTCAGGATAACATTATCCACTTGATTAGAATTCTGTATGAAGCGAGTCTGCCTCCCCCTCCCCCCAGCTTCACGAACAAGTAGTCTCACCCTGAGGCCGTTAGTTGACTAGGAACAAAAAGGCTCTTCATTAGCTTTGTTCTTAGAGTTGAAATCCCAATAGGCATATCTGTTGGCATTAGTCCTACCAGCTGTCACAGTTGCAATGTCATGGGGTCCCCCAAACATGTGTTAGGTTATAGGAAGCCTTGACCCCTATAAACAAGTCAGGTGTGAATCCCACTGACAGGAGAAGGCCCAGCCCAGGAAATTCCATCCCCACTGCAGGATGTCCCATTACTAAAAACTTAGCAGTGATACTAATATAATTTCTAACAATTTTATGAATCAACATCTTTCTCACATCTTCAGTTGTATTGTTGGGATTTTATGTGTCGTTACTCAGATGACTTCAGAACTCTAGGGAGGGGTAAGTAGAATTTAACCAGAAAGCAAAAGAGAAAGTTTGAAGCAGTTTCCCCCATAAGAAAACTGAGAGACAAAGACTGGATGTTAGATCCTAGCCTATCTTGGCTTTCGGCCACCCAGGCTAAGTTAAGTTAGGGCCCTTCCGGTTCACCTGTGACACCCTCTGCAGAGACCACATCATCATGGTTGTCATCAGCATCAGCAGCATTTTATTGAGCACTTATTATGAACCAGGCACTCTTATAAGCACTGTACGTGTATTGGCTGCCCTACTCCTCACTGGTATCCCCATTTTATGGATGAGGAAACCAAGGCACCAAGAGATTACACAACTTACCATAGGTCACAGTTTGTAAATGGTGGGTCTGGGGTTCAGATCCCAGCAGCCTGGCTCCGGAGCCTGTCCTCAGCCATCACTTTGCACGGCCTCCATCCAGTGCCCCCTGCTGCATTGCAGTCGCCCGTTCTGTTTATCCTCCATTAGCCTCCAGGAAGCTCCCTGGCAACTCGATTAATCTCTGTTCTTCTTAGAGGCCTGGCATGGCCCATGCTCAGGAACAGTTCGCTGAATGGGGTGGGGATGGGGAGGCAGAGGCAGACACGAGCCGGCTCAGGGCTCTCAGTGTGCTTCCTCCGTCAGCACTTTCCCTGAGGAACCAACGGCTACTGATAGACAGTTTCTTTCTGTCCAACGTTTTTTTCCCTCCTTCTTCTTCTCACGTGTTCAACCTCCAGACTATCATAGTAGATGTTTGGTACAGTTTTCTTGGTTCAGGATTTAACGCAGCCAGAGCTCAGTGGTTATTAATTATTAAACCTCTGGGTGGAATATTATCTCTGAGTAGGTTCTGGAAAGTGGGATTCTGTTTGTCAGGGGACTATGGGGAAGAGTTTCTCAGGTAAACTGGGCCAGACTTTCCAGGATTCCATCCTCTGCCCGCGTCTTTGATTGCAGTCTGCACTGAGGGGAGTAAAATGTGTTTGTGGAGAAGAGCTTTTCCACTTAGTCTCTGCAGGTGGATGCAGTCGTGAGGAGAGGGCTGCAGGTCAGAGGTCAGGCTTCTTGCCCATCCAGACACTGCGCTGCAGTGTGTCTCAAAGGAAGTTGTAACCAATTCAAACACTCCGGTGCAGAGAGCACGGTTTAGATAGATAGACTGTTGAATTCCTTTTAGAGAGCTGCCAAATGTTTGATCTGAACCATTCATCAAGAATTCTGGTATCTGGTAGCTGTCATTCATTAGCAGGTAGTATTTAAAGAGACAGCCTAATTGTTTGTGCTCGGTCGAGCACAGTACATATCAGTAAAAGATTTAATTGAAACAAAAGTCTTGGACACACACACACAAAAGTAGATAGCAAGCACAATCCATCACTTTGTTGGGGTCAGGACACACAGCCCCTAAGGAAGATGGCAGTCATCAGGTGAATAAACATTCTGTTCTGCTAGGAAGTCACATGTTTGACACACACGCTTTCTCCCCATTTACTGATTGTTTTTGAACCTCGCTCGGTTGATAGACGTTGGCCATGACATTCCTCAACCGACTAATATCTTCACTCAAGCTGTGCAGGGGTACGTGTATGTGTGTACAACATCTGTCTTCAACTAATAGAACTATGACATAGTTACTCATCATATACGCGAAGAACAAATAATAGCTGGCCAACTGTTGACCCTCGGGCTGAAAGGCAAGATCAACCAAGTGGAATTGGTTACATCTCCCTGGTCACCTTGTTTGGATTTATTGTTGCTTAAAGAAAATGACATGGGCTGTTTTCATTCCTCCGATCTTTGGTTTTGGCCCCCAGCGTACGTCCGACAGCAGTGGCCAGATGCAGCCGCGTTCTGCATTGATCTCCCCGACTCGGTGCGTCTCTGCAGTGTATCAGCCACTGTATCAGCAACCCCTTCCCCAGGGGGAGAGGCGTCCGTGCCGCACAGCCAACTCCCTGACATGTTCATGGAGTTCAAAGCTCCAGTTGGGTTGGTGCTGACATTTTGGATTAGCTGGTTGACTGGAAGGCCTGCTTCTTTCTATACGCTGTGAAATTTATAAACCGCAGCCGCCGAGGGCTTGAGAGGGCCGACAGCCCCGCAGCTGGCAGCAATTATGAACACCGCAGACCTCGCGCCAAACAAAGGTTCGGAGGCAGTGTTGCTGCACAGGCACTAAACAGACGCATGCTGTAAACTCCCTTTTATGTCGAGTGTCGGTGAGAGATGCTGTCGATGAATGGGTGGTGAGCGGGTGAAGTTTTGCCACCTCTTGTTTAATGACCCGTTGTCCCCAGGATCGGGGTACCAAGACCCTGCCCAAGAGGCAGCACGTCTTGACAGTGAAGGTGATGATGAGAAAAGGAGCAGAGCAAGCGGAGGAAGCCCGAGCAGGATCCAAGCATGGTCCAGCAGTGATGGGCGGGAGCAGCTTGGAAGCAGACCTTTCTGCTCTGGCGCTCATGGGCAGGCTCCATGTCTGCTCCACTTTTTTAATGTATGAATACACCATACATTTTTTCAATGGATTCCTTAGGCTCTCGGTTGAAAGGAGAAGGTGGGCATGAGAAGACGGATCCTGTTTTATACCCATTCGAGCAGCAAAAATTGAAGAGACTAGACCAGCGCTTTCTAATACGCAATTTACATTTAAGTTAATTTAAATTAAAAAGTTTAAATTCAGTTCCTTAGTCACGCTAGCCACATTTCAAGTGCTCAGTAGCCACGCGGGGCCAGCGGCTATGTACTGAACAGTGCAGCCCCGGACAATACCGAGTGTTGGAAAGGACATAGATCACTAGGCTCTCTGAGATGCGGTGTTGGTGGGAGCGTAAATTGGCCCAGCCACTTTGAAAACAGTTTGAATTATCTTTGTTAGGTGAACACGTATGCCCTGTGGTCCAGCAAACACCTCCTAGATAAATACCCAAAGAAATGCTTGCCCAGGTTCCCCGGGAGACGAGTACAGGAATGTACACTGCGGCGTTTGTGATGGCTCAACCTAGAGATGATCCTTGTGTCATCAGCAGGAAGATGGATGAATGACGGTACATTCATCCAGTGGAATAATTATAAGCTGGTACAATAAATGAATTATAGCTGCACACAAAAGAATGGCTGAATCTTAGCAATATGACTTCGAGGAGGAAGAAATGAGTCCCAGAACATAAAAAGGCAGTGCCATCCTTTTTCAAAATCCCAGAACAATAAAAACCAGAGAATGTAACCAGGCTGTACCAGAGCATACTTTGACATGTGATAAGACTAGATGCAGAAGAAAAGTAAGGGAATGATAAATACAAGCCTCAGAGCTGAAAGAGGATCAGGGAGGGGGAGGGAAGCGCCAGAGGACCACACAGAGTCCAGTTATGGTCAAGTGGGGTTTCTGTGCTAGGAATAGTGGTTTCACAGATGTTTGTTCTGTCATTTAAAATAACTAAAAGGCCAATGATGGTAGTGACCCCTGAACTGAGGATAATGATGAGTCTAGTCCTAAAGCCCAGTTTAAAGCCAAAAGGAACAGAGTGCTTTCCTTCCAGATGCTCAGAGGTTCACTGGAACACACATGAAAGCCACTTCAGAACAGTCACTTGAAAGTGGACACACCACTTTACTGCATCACAGAGTGAAGAAATTTAGGATTGCCGTCACATAGAGTCAGACTGCTTTCAAAAGCCTATTTGAAGTTTTAGTTCCATCATCCGTATGTGAAGAAAACAGGTCCCTCACGCAGTGGCTTGCTCTGAAGTGCATCACTTTTAAACTCTTTGCTGGCTTCAATTTGGGATGAAACTTCCTCGCCTATAGTGGTTTTAACCCCCACACACCCCAACCTCCCAACTTGGACCTCAGAAGTTCACATTTTAGTTGAGTTTTGGAGAACTCACAGTCTTTAAGTACCAACAATGATAAGGCAGTAGGAGATTGTGGGAAGAATTCCTTCAGTCCAATTCTGTTTCTAGTAAGATTATATCTAAATCACTCCTTATAGAAGCAGTCCCCATATTTATAAGACTACAAAAAACAGCAAGGTCCTACTGTACAGCACAGAGAACTATATCCAGTACCCTGTGATAAACCATTATGAAAAAGAATGCATAGGTATAACTGAGTGGCTTCGTACTCAGCAGAAATTAATACAACATTGGAAATAAACTGTACTTCAATTTAAAAAAAAAAAAAAGGGACAGAGTTTCTGTTGTGGCTCAGCAGAAACGAATCCGACTAGGAACCATGAGGTTGCGGGTTGGACCCCTGGCCTTGCTCAGTGGATTCAGGATCCGGCATTGCCATGAGCTGTGATGTGGGTCGGAAAATGTGGCTCGGATCCGGCGTTGCTGTGGCTTTGGCGTAGGTCGGTGGCTACAGCTCCGATTAGACCCCTGGCCTGGGAACCTCCATATGCCACAGGTGCAGCCCTAAAAGGACAAAAAGACAAAAAAAGAAAAAAAGACTATAAGAGAGATGGCATTTCCTTTTATGGTACAATCAAGCTTTCTCTCCTGGGTCTGTGTGACCAATGAGCCTTGAAGGCCACAGTGAGCTCCTCCGGGCAGCAGGACCTGACCACCGCATCCAACTTTCGCTTGGTGTGTGGTCAGTCATGGAGCGAGGACCCTGGAAATGGGAAGATGGTCTGCAGCCTCTTGGGAAGACAGACGAGAAACTCGATGAGTAGGCAGTGCATGCCCAGGAAGGAAGAGCTCTGCTTCTGTATTCCCTGCTTCTGGGTGGGTTTACGGATTGCAGGTTAGAAGGTAATGCATTAAGAGCGAAGGTGAGGTTGGATCATGAACTTTTTTGGGGAAAGTCTGGAGGGAGGCCACTGAGTCAAGAAACAGCTGTATGCACCAGGGAGCTCTTGATAATGTGCCAGTATGGGCCACGCTGACTTATAGTCGCAGCAACTCTGTAGTTGTTCCAGGATGCGGGACCCAAGAGCTCAGGTCCAGAAACTGGTCCTTGGCTGCTCTGGCTCCCTTGGATCTCACCAGAGGAGGTAGGACTCTTACTCAGCTTTCTCCTACTTGGTAGCGTTTCCCCCCCCCCCCCCCCCCGTTTTGGTTGCTAATGAAGATGATTTCTTTTAAGGAAAGTATGTGTCAACAGAGATGTTAATGTCTTGTCTTGGCCTTCATGCCCCATCCTTTGTTTTGATCAGTGGACTGGACAGACACACCCTTGACCTTTCTGTCCAGAAGTTGGGATTTTAGCTGGTTCACATTTTTCTTTAACTTTGTTGACTTTCCAAGTCCAGAATCTGTCATCTGTAATCTCTCCACCAAAGTTTGCGTGTCACCATTCCTTCTTAGCTCAATAGTCCAATGGTCTGTGTATCACCAACCCCCTCCCCCATCCCTCTCCAAATACCTCCGTTCATTTATTCAACTCATATTTATTGCTCCTCTACCATGAACCCAGCAGCAAATGAAACAAAGTCCCTCTTCTCATGGAGCTTACATTCCAGATGGGGAGCCAAGCAATAAGCAAATATTTTATCTAAAATATTTGGGATGTGAAGCAAATGTGTTTCGAGCTCATGACCAGTTTCATCTAACTTGTTTTTGAAAGGATCATTCTCACTGCTGTGAGAAGAACGGATAGGCGTGGAAACAGAATAAGTTGTAAGATGATTGTAACAGGCCAGCACAAATCCAGAGATCATTTGTTAGTCGTGAGAAGAATGGAGAAGTCAGTGGATTAGGGGTGTATGTGGGCGAACCCCCCAATAGGTTGGGGAAGACGTGGGGAGAAGAGGCAGAATGAAACTGTATATTGAGGACGAGGAGGGGGCAGGCCTGCCGTGACCTCCTGGGGGGCTCGGGGCTCCTGCTGCCATGCCCCAGCCTCTTTCGAGAGCTTTAGGGCTGACGGAACAGTAGGACTGTCTTGAGGAAAAGATGCTCTTTGGTCTGTCCTGGATAGATGTTTCCCTGGGCACAGAGAGAAGAACAGGACTCAGCTCCTTGGAAAAGTACACTACCCTCTATCCCCTAGTTCTTAAAACAGTAGTTGTCAGGCTTCTCCGAGAGGGGTTAACAGCAGATCCCCTCACTGCCCTCCCTACTTCCAGCCAGTCGTTGGGGGTCTCAAAAGCCAGCAAGGGAGTTCCCATTGTGGCGCAGTAGTTAACGAATCCGACTAGGAACCGTGAGGTTGCGGGTTCGATCCCTGCCCTTGCTCAGTGGGTTAAGGATCTGGCATTGCCGTGAGCTGTGGTGTAGGTTGCAGACGTGGCTTGGATCTGGCGTGGCTGTGGCTCTGGCATAGGCCAGCAGCTACAGCTCCGATTTCGACCCCTAGCCTGGGAACCTCCATATGCTGCGGGAGCGGCCCAAGAAATGGCAAAAAAAAAAAAAAAAAAGTCAAAAGCCAGCAGGACCTGAGTCCTGGAGAAGGAATTGAGACTGCACAGCAGGAGTGGGCGACTAGATGATAGCAATAAAATGGGTTTTTTACCCAGTCCCTTAGCACAGATTGCCAAGACTTCTTTTTAGTCTTACTTGAAGAGCACAACAAGTAGTACTGGAGGCATCCTTACTACTGAACTTTTAAAAAAAATCATCCCTGGATTTCTGGGTTTCCAGCTCATGGCAGACGTTACCCAGGCCCGAGACTTGGGAGAGCCTGGCCTGATAGGCCAAGTGCTAACGTGGGTCCAGGAGGGCTCTGAGTCGTCCCAGTTTTGCAGCTAATCCACCCTGTTGCCTGTGGCACGTTTCTGACTGTTTCTGTGCATATTTCTACCCTGAAACGCCCCCAGGCCCCATCTGCCCCTGCAGGTAAGTCTCCACACTGCTGTGAGCACACGACTCTGGCTGCTGATTCCGGGTGTGAGCCTGGCCATCGCTTTTAGATGTGTCTAGAGAGGGTGTTTTGCTTCAGTGGAATCCAGGAACAAATAATGAAAAGTACACCAAGTACAAGGCCTGGGACAGACCAGGCACACTCTTATCAGTCATCTGAAATATGCACAGCCTTTCCAAAACAAATATGGACTCCTGTTTCTAGGAAAACACCAAAAAGTACTTATCCATTACCCTGTATATGGTTTGTGGAAAAAGACAACACCAGCCTACCCTGAAAGCCATAGCAAAGCAGATTCCTTTGGGCAGCCGACAGCTGCGGGCCACAGCTTAGAGCCTCTGCAGCATCCCAGGCTGTGGCCTGGGACCCGTCCAGAGAGCCTTCTTCTCCCTCCCCTGGTTCTGTGCCCCTCATCCTACACCCAGGCAGCTGAGCTCATCCTGGAAGGAGTGGAGACGCTCTGTGTGTGCTTACTAATGCCCAGCATCCTTCCCTCTTCCTCCCGACCCTTTACAAACCCAGAGGTGCCTCTCCCAAAGGCATTCCTAGAAAATAAAGTGTGGCCACCTGCAAGTCCAGTGGTAGGAACAAGGACAAGAGCCACCGTTGGTGGGCAGCCCACCTCTGTCAGCACGGGCTGGATGGGCAAGATTTTATTTGATCTTCACAGCACTCCTGTGAGGCAGGTGTCATCACCCTGTTTACAGAGAAAACTGGAACTGAGGGTTGAAGACGCTAACTGACGTGTCCATGGTCACGGCTGGAAAATGGCAAAGGCCAGATTCCCCGTTCACAGCCGGAGTCCTTGATCACTTTCTTACCGTGTGCTTTAAATCCGGTCACCAGCTTTAGAGTATGTCCTGTGTCAGGTGTGCTTTCGTCTCAGACGAGGAGGGACGGGAAAAGGCTTTAACACTAAGCCCTCACCTCTTTGCTTTTTGTCCCTCTCCTCACCTAGGACTCAAGCCCAGAGGGTCCGGAAGCCGCGCTGCTGCACCGGGCCCCAGGGCCTGCTGCCCCGCTACTCCGAGAGCCAGGCAGAAGGCCAGGAGCAGCTCTTCAAACTCACAGACAACATACAAGACGAATTGTAAGTCGGAGCCACAGGAAACCAGGGCCTTGGGTTCTCCAAGTTGTATTTGCTGTCTTTGAGTCTGAGAAGTTTCTCTCTGATCCAGGTATCATCATGACTTTCAGACCTTGGAAATGGGCCCAGATTCCTCAGCCCAATTGTTTTATGGATTTAGATGGAACAGTGATTCTCAAACTGAGCTCCATAGCAGGACCTTAATGTTGGCAGTCTCCTAATTAGTTCAAAGAGAGAAGAGAAAAAGTTCTCACTCTCTAAAGGGTTTTTGCCCTGTAAAATTTTCCTGAACTCTGGTGTTCTGTTGTTTGCTGGTAAAACAAAACAGGTAAACAAATAACAAATAACCGGTTCCTGAGAATTTTGGAAATGCAGTTTCCTTAAGTTTGTTTTGTTACTCTTTGAATGTGGAGGCTTAGATACTTGGGATCTTGTTGTATTTTCAATTAGTGAAGTTTTTCCTAGTTGATGTGGTAGAATTCACTATATCACTATTTTAGGATAGCCTACAGAGACCCTTTTAGCATAAAATGCTCTGTAATCTAAATAGATGTTAGAACCACTAGGCCAGAGAAGGCAATTCATTATGCCTGATAAAGAGCAAGGTGCTAGTGTAATTTCTTTTACTGCTTATATAGCTCCTTTAAAATAAAGCAAGCTAGAGAGGGTTCAGAGGCCCATGAATGTGTTTTGGTTGGTGGAGGAGTATCTGCAGTAGAGCTTAGCTCTCAGAATAGCCCTCGGCGCAAAGGGTAGACACAGTGTTAAGCAGACCTCACCTGTTAGTATTCGAATGGGGCTGTCAAAAGCTGAATCCCTAATTCATTTGGTGCCTGCTGCATAGGATGACATCTTCCTGGAGACTCCCTGCAGTGTTTCTGGAAAGTCTCTTAATGATGCCCTAGTCAGCTCAACCTGCTGTAATGAAATGCCATAGGCTAAGTGGCTTAAAGAACCAAAAATTACTTCTCATAGTCTTGAGACTGGGAATTCCAAGATCAGGGCACCAGCTGATTTGGTTCCTGGCGAAAGCTCTCCTCCTGGCTTGCAGGCTGCCTTCTGGCTGGATCCTCACGTGAGCAAGATCTCTGGTGTCTCCTCTAAGGACACTAATCCTGTGGCCTCAGGGCCCCACTCTTATGACCTCACGTGACCTCAGTCAGTCCCTTACTTCAGATAGTCACACTGGGGTGAGGGCTTCAACAGGGAATTTGGGGGGGGGGTATAATTCTGCCCAGAGCATATATCTGTCTGCCCTCTTTGTCTCTGGCCATGAATCCAATACCCAGGATCGCCAGCACTTCACTTCAGGGAGGACTTTATGTGGGGCCGCCTTGGGCTAAGGATTGCTGCCGTGGCCACCCTTTATACTACTCTGTTGATGAAACTTTCAGCCTCTGGATCAGAAGCCCAGAGAGTCGTTCCTCAGGTCCAGCAAGGCCTGGTGCAGAGTCTGCTAGAATGGCAGCTTGACGAGGGCTGGACTTTTTCTCTGTTCCACTCACTGAAGAATCCTCAGTACATGGAACAGTGCCTGGCATATACTAAGCACTCAGCGAACATTTGTTGAATGAATGATTGTTGGATAGTTACCGTACATTGTACTTTTAATTTTCTCCCCGACTCACCCTATTCAAGGCGAACCATCTCTGGTCCTTGTGAAATTCATTTTCAATCAAATGGCATATGCCAAAAACCCAGGGAGAAGCTGTGTAGCACAGCTCCCAGTGGAATGGCCTGCACTGAAAACAGAGCCATGGAAAGCTGAGAGCTGGAATCAAAATGAAGTCCGTAAAAAAGAGTTCATGAAACTCTTGAAGTTCGTATGAACATGGAAGAGATACTGGCATGAGGGACTTTTGATGCTAAAGATGAAAACCATGTGACTCTACCCAAGTTAGTGGGTTCAATCTTGCCAGCGAATGTGGAAGGGGACCCGTGACCACGGCCTTCCCCACGGAACAGCGAAGAAGTCACCGGGAAACCTGGCAAATGGTTCTCCGAAGTAACCTCGGGTTGTCAGGCTGGGTCCTCACGGCGACGTGAGCACTGGGTCTTGGTCATTGGCAAGAACGAGGTTCTCAGGAAAAGTGCAGGAGTGCCATATTATACCTCTGACTTTTATCCTAGAGTTGTAATTAAAAACATGTTTAAAGACCTAATTATTTGCATATTTTCCTGCAGAGTTAACCCCTTAAAAGGTCTTTAATACCTTGCTCTACTGTTCTAACTAAATGTTTCCACATTTTTTTCCAGTTAGACTCACTGTTTCACTTCAGGAAAATACTGTGTAATTACTTCCTGATGTAGTGAAAACCCCACAAAGTCCCTGGTGCCATGGTTACTTCAACTTTGTTCTCCCAGATCAAGTTGCATTTAATTTTTTATTTTATTTAATTAATTAATATTCAAAAGATAGCTACTGACGTATGATATAAGTCTGGCCAGCTGAAAAGGCTTCCGTTTCAAATGAATCAAATATTTCTCTGATATGTTGCAAAATGGCCATGGCTTTCCATTTTTCTTAATTTGGGCTCTAAAATAGTATCCTGATAAGATGATATTAAAGTGGAATTTGTCCTATCTGACTAAATTAATAATTTTCTCTAAAACTAGTGTCTAAGCTGTAGCTGGAAACCTCATTTTCCCTAAAAAAAGAAAAAATTACCTGTTTTATTTCTAATACACCATCACAGACCAAGCTACATACTGGCCATGTAAGCACTAGAGCGGCATCTTACCTTTCCAGAAAAGTCGCTTATGCGTATGGCCTAAGTAGCTGCCCTAACATACTCCTTACTTGACACCTAGATTATATTTTTTAAATGTAGTTTTAGGAAATTACGTTTATGAGGGTTTTTTAAAGATGTTATTTAATGCTTTAATAAAGCAGCTTTTAGGGGGAGTTCCCATCGTGGCTCAGTGGTTAACAAACCCAACTAGGATCCATGAAGACATGGATTTGATCCCTGGCCTTGCTCAGTGGGTTAAGGATCTGGCATTGCCGTGAGCTGTGGTGTAGGTCACAGACATGGCTCGGATCCTGAGTTACTGCAGCTGTGACCTTTCATATGCCGTGACCATGGCCCTAAAAAGACAAAAGACAAAAAAAAAAAAAAAAAAAAAAAAAGCAGCAGCTTCTAGGGAGTTCTGCTGTGGCCCAGTGGGTCAGGAATCTGACTGCAGCAGTGTGGGTTGCTGCAGAAGTATGGGTTTGATCCCCCACCCAGCGCAGTGGCTTAAAGGAGCCAGCATTGTTGCAGTTCAATCCCTGGCTTGGGAACTTCCATATGCCATGGGTGAGGCCATTTAAAAAAGTACTCTATCAAAATGTTAAGTAATTTTTTTTTTTTTTTTTTTTTTTTTTTTTTTTTGCTTTTTGGGGCTGCACCTGCAGCATATGGAGGTTCCCAGGCTAGGGGTCCAGTCAGAGCTACAGCTGCCAGCCTACACCACAGCCACAGCAACACAGGATCCCTAACCCACTGAGCAAGGCCAGGGATTGAACCCACAACCTCCTAGTTGGATTCATTTCCCCTGCTCCACAATGGAACTCCTTAAGTAATATTTTGATAAATGTATTTACACAGAATTGATTTCCCATGTCAACCTAAATGTTTTATTTTATACATTTAAAAGGAGCATTATTCTTAGAAAGGATCATGGGTCTCCCCAGAATGCCATAGTGGGGGTCCTGGATCCACAAAAAGTTCAGAGCTCCTGTTCTAATTGCAAATTGGGAGCCTTTTTAGATGTTTGAAATTTTTAATTACTAATTATTTTTTAGTATCGTGACTGTGCTGACAAGAGAGCTAATCCTTTAGAGAAATATGCTGGTATATTTACAGATAAAAGGAAAAGGGATGAATTACCAGCAACAGCTAAAAACCCTTGAGGGGCAGCAAGACCTGGGAAGTGGCTCCACATGGCAGGGTTCCTGTGAGAGACCTTGAAGGTGGTGTTTGCCTTTTGGCAAAACTTGAAGGTCACCACTGTGAGGCCACTTGAGTCTAGTCAGTATCTTGGAAGATTCCATTGGGTCCCTGGGTCGCTGGATCTCAGCTGAGCCGGGCAGGTCCCCGGTCCCTTTGGGTTACGCACTGTTTCCATCTTTTGGAGGCTACTCCCCTCTTTTTCTTTTGTCTTTGTTGAGATCTTTTTTTCTTAACATGGAAAAGTATGAAAAGGAAAATAAAAATAGCCTATAAATCCACTAGCCAGATTAGTCCTTTCTCTTTCTGATGGAATAAACTCATGTGCACAGTTAGCAAAATTCAGAGTACAGAAAGAAAGAAAATCAAAAGTAAAATTCTCCCTTCTTGCCCCCTTTGTAAACATACCATTTGCGGTATTTTGTATCTTGTCTATCCTTGAGAAATTGCAGCTAGAGATAGAAATCAGAATTTTTTTCTGAGCACGGGTTGATTCTATTTCTTTTTTTTTTTTTTTTTTTTTTTGTCTTTTTTTTTGTCTTTTGTTGTTGTTGTTGTTGCTATTTCTTGGGCCGCTCCCGCGGCATATGGAGGTTCCCAGGCTAGGGGTTGAATCGGAGCTGTAGCCACCGGCCTACGCCAGAGCCACAGCAACGCAGGATCCGAGCCGCGTCTGCAACCTACACCACAGCTCACGGCAACGCCGGATCGTTAACCCACTGAGCAAGGGCAGGGACCGAACCCGCAACCTCATGGTTCCTAGTCGGATTCGTTAACCACTGCGCCACGACGGGAACTCCTCTTTTATTTTTTGACCACCCATGGCATGTGAAAGTTCCTGAGCCAGGGGTCAAACTGAAGCCCCAGCGGTGTCCTTAACCACTACGACGAGGGCATTCCTTTAGCTGATCCTAATAGCATATCATTGTAAATAAAAACCTTAAAGTAACATTTGTAGTCTCAAAACAAAAGCAAAAGACCCGAACTTTTGAGGAGTGGGATAGAATCTATTGGCTTCCATTTACTAAACCAGGAAATATTCTCTTAATAAACACTGACCCTTGGGAAATTGGACGTTCTTCCATAGACCCGTAAATGACAACTTTCACTTGGTCATTTATCTGGCTCTTCACAGAAGAGCTAATGGCGTGTCTTTGCTGTTCCCTTGAAGTTCACACAACCTTGTACATCAGCTGCACTTTAGCTAAAAAGAGAAGAAGGGGAGTTCCCGTCGTGGCTCAGTGGTTAGTGAATCCGACTAGGAACCATGAGGTTGCAGGTTTGATCCCTGGCCTCGCTCAGTGGGTTGGGGATCCGGCGTTGCCATGAGCTGTGGTGTAGGTTGCAGACGCGGCTCGGATCCCGCGTTGCTGTGGCTCTGGCATAGGCTGGTGGCTACAGCTCCGATTCGACCCCTAGCCCGGGAACCTCCATATGCCAAGGGAGCGGCCTTAGAAATGGCAGAAAGACAAAAAAAAAAAAAAGAAGAAGAAGAAGGAAGGAAGGGATGAGAGAGAGGAAGGAAAGAAAAGAGAAGGCAGGGAGGAAGGAACACTGATGGCTTGCTAAGTCTTTAATAAGATAAATGAAAACTTCCAGGAGAATTTTTTTAGCTTTACCACTGGGTAAAATAAACACCCAACACCCAAAGTCACTTGTGCCCTGGTAAATTCCACCGGACCCCGCAACATAAATGCATTGCTATTTTCTGAGACTACCTAACCCATGAACTTACTGAATCCTGCTCTGTGCCAGGACAGGTTCACGGTCTAGCAAGGGAAGCAGGCTATGTTACCAACCATCTGTAAACATGTGATTGCTTTAAAAATATGTGTTCGGAGCCCACGAGGGCAAGTGATTGATTTGTGCCTGGAGAGTGAGGGAAGGCTATGGATAATTGAGCTGGTCCTGCAGGATGAGGAGGTAGAAGCCAAGGAGAGAGGAGAGGGAGGCGCGGCCTCAGAGAAGAGTTCGGGCAAAGGGTGGGGGCGGGAGTGTTAGCGACATTTCCGGAGGGTGGCAGGTTAGTCGGGGGTGGTGGCAGCACGCATGTGGCGGGGGGGGGGGGAATGGGGGTCGGAAAGGTGGGTTCCGAGGCCAGGTTTGCACACTCAGTGTACAACCCTGGTAGCAGCGGTGAGATTTTTGCAGAGGCTCCCCCTCAAAATGACATGAAAAATGTAACCTTGACAGTAGCAGAGAGATGGATCAGAGCTGCAAGGACCGCAGGCAGGAAAGTAGATAGGAGGCCCCCGGAGTGGTCCAGGTCTGACCTGGGATGGTCTCAGGTGGCCAGGCCTGAGGGCAGGATGATGGTAAGGAGGAGGAGGGGACCAGAAAGTGCAGCAGAAAGGCGCTCAGTACAGGCGGAGTGAAGAGCCGGCTGGAGCTGAAGGCGCCGGAGGAGCAGATTCGAGAGGCGGTGCTGGGTGTGAGGGACCCCGGGGATGCGTGTGCCGAGACGCTCTGCAGGACACCAGGCTCACAGATGTGGGGTCACGCATGGACTTGGAGGGGTGACAGCAGGGGAGGAGTCTGTTCTAGAAAGGGGCTCTTCTGATTTTGAAATGTCTACAGAGTGCAAAAAATATAGATATATAAAATAATAAAGCAAAAAATAAAAGAGTGGGAGGAAAAAAAAGCAATCAGATTAAAAGGGGTCGTTGAGGAGTCCCCATTCTGGCTAAGCAGGTTAAAGGCCTGACATAGTCTCCATGGGGCTGTCAGTTCAATCCCTGGCCTCGCTCAGTGGGTTAAGGATCCAGTGTCGCTGCAAGCTTTGGTGTTGGTTGCGGATGCAGCTCAGATCTGGTGTTGTGTGGCTGTGGCGTCGGCCTGCAGTTGCAGTTCCGATTCGACCCCTAGCCCGGAAACTTCCATATGCTGTGGGTGTGCCTGTAAAAGAAAAGAAACAAGATGGGTCATTGGAACCTCGGGCAGATTTCTCTCTCCCCAAGGAGACTGATTTGTCCTGAACCTGTTGCCTTGCAGCCTCTCAGAGGGATACTGCTTTCTCCATCCTGCTGAAATGCGGATTTGCAGACTTGCACGAGGCCCTTCCTCACAGGATCCGGATAACTTGGCATCTCTTCTCCACAGAGGAAAGACATAACAATAGGCACCATTGTTCAAGCATCTTTTCTGTGTTGGGTGTGGAGATCGGTTCTCATGGTCACAGTGGCCCCATAGAGTAAATACGGTGATCCTTGCTCTACACGTGGTGGCAGGGCTGCTCTGAGCCACGCCACGTGGCTAGTGAGTGACGGGCCGAGCCAAGGGGCACCTGGGATTGCTGCATTCCAGTGGCACGTTACCACCTGCCACAGAGCAAGGGGTTGAGCTGTTTTGATAAGGCCGATGGTATTGATGATAAAGCCCCATGGTTCATGGTTTTGGATATTGTAAGTAAATCTTCTAGCCAAAGTCTAAAAATCCTGTTTCTTATAGAATCATTTACAGTGTTTGTGGAACAGCGGGTGGCTTCTCTAGTTTTCCATATTTGAAGGGTGCAGCTTATCCAGCTGCTTTGTGTCTCAGGCCACATTTTTTCATTCTTCCTCCCTCTTGAGTTCATAATAGGTCAGAGGGTAGAAGGATGCACTCAGGAGCCAGCTGAGACCACGTGGCTTTCCTCCTCTGTGTCCTCCCACGAGGGCTGGCAATGGTCCCTCCCTCTCGGGCCAAGAGCAGCCCTGTGTGAAGGTTGGGGATTCAGGGGATGAAGAGCAGAAACCCCATGTCTAGACTCAACTCGTGTGCAGCCACGGCCACCGCGGTTCTGGTGGCAAAACCCTGAGCCCCTCAAGCAAAGCAGATGAAAGCCTCCTTCAGGGTCGGCCAGGCAGGGAGGGAAACGCACAGGGATGCCCTGAGCACTGCTTTGAGCTGGCCTCTCGTCACCCCGGCATTTGGTTCCTCTCTGAGTGATGAGTTTGGGATTGGCCTTCCTTATACAGGAGGGACCCATAATCCAGAGCTCAGTGTTACTTATTCTTGGTTTCCAGATTTCATTTTTTAAAAAAGTATTCTATGGTGAAGTGCCAAGCCTTGGTCATTGGTCACGGGAGTGCTGGGTGGTGTCAGGAGGAAAATGAAGAGACAGCTGTTTGCTTAGTTTTTGCTCGGACCCTGGCCCTCCCACTGAGACCTCACTGTCTCCCTCCTCTTGGTTATATCCTTGGCTCTGATCTGCTTCTGATTTGAAAAGACTAGAACATTTCCTATAAATGTCCAAACGGTACCACCTGTCTGAGCTTCAGGGTGTGGGGCCCCTGGGCTCACAGAATAGAGCCCTGTGCA
Source organism: Sus scrofa (assembly GCF_054392235.1). Classification (NCBI taxonomy): domain Eukaryota; kingdom Metazoa; phylum Chordata; class Mammalia; order Artiodactyla; family Suidae; genus Sus; species Sus scrofa. The sequence goes on from NC_139388.1 coordinate 77,052,534, forward strand.
TGTTCACAGACTGCTCCTCTCCCCTCGTTTCTCTAATGGTCATGCAGTCCTTGGACTTTGAATTTTGACCATGGATTTATTGACTTTGTGATGGAGTCTGGCAGGTAGTATCATCTCTATGTAAAGAAACAGAGCCACAAAGACAGCAGCCAGTCCAGCCTGGTGGGTCTCCCTGGCTGCTCATGCAGGCACCTTTCCGTAGAGCATCCCAGCTCCAAGGCACCTGCCTTCTTCCTCCCTCCCGGAACAGAAGCTGTTGTGGCTGATGGAGGACTTGCGCCATCTGCGGCCTCTTGGAAACGAGTCTATTTTCAAGCCTATGAAAGCGGTCCAGGGTGGAGAGGGCACTGATGATGTCGGCCACTCAGCCCCGGTGCGAGAGCAGCTGCCTGGATGGAAAGGCCGTGACCCTTTTAGAGGCTGTGCTGGACAGCGACATGGCGACAGCGGGGGCACGGGTGTGGAGGAGAAGCACCCCATCCTGTGCTGCTAGAGGACAGAGAACCGGCTCCACTGCATTGTTTATGCACGTCCTGCTCTCACCCCAGTGTTGGTGGCCAACTTGGGGGGGGGGTCTCCTTTGCGGCCTGTCACGGCCTCAGTAGCCATGCACCCGGCCCACCTGTGCTGAGAAGCTGTGGGCCATTTTCCATTTTTAAGCTAGTTGCCCAGCAAGTTGCAGCTGCCATGTGACGCTTTCTCTCTGTGCCATCCCTGTGTCTGTCTGTCTCTCTCTGTCACCTTTGCGTCCCCTGGACCAGCTATTTCAGATTCCATTTGGTCTCTTGAAGGGAAACCGCTGCCCCTCTGGTACTGTCAGAGCCTGGGAGGGGAGCTTCTGTGCTCAGTGGCCTGGACACCCAAAGCTGCCCGGCACTTCTAATTTGGGCATTGAGATTTCACAAGACTACATTCTTGGCCTTGCCAACCAATTGGAATAGAACAATAAACCCCAATTTTTGTCATGCGAGGCTATAATTAAAATGGCACCTGGAACCAGGCGGGTTTTTACTGAGTACTGAGGAGGTGGCCAACTCCGCGGGTGCTGACTCGGGGGTGTGGGGTGTGGCCCCCACCCTTACATCAGCTTAGTCAGAGTGCTGAATACCCATCCAGGAAGCAAAAAGAGAACAAACAGGTGCTTGGCAGTGCTCTTGCAGGTAAGCAGCGACGCATTCAGAGGTGGGGGCGGAGCTAGAGGGTTTCTGGGGACGCTGCCCAGGGAACTGGAACTCAGGCTGGGGAAGACGACCTGCGGTATGTTCTGAGCGGGCCGGGGGCCGGGGGGCTCTAAGCAGAGAAGAGGGGGGGCCTGGCCTGCGCTTGGAGCTGAAAGAGAACCAGCCTGTCCCGCAGCAGCAGGCGGGCCTGCTCCATCCCCTCAGAACTTTGCAACTGCTGAGTGGGAACAAAGCTGCCCTGGGACCCGGCCCGAGCCGTTCCAGGGGAGCCTTGGCTCCCAGCAACTGCCGTGTGGAAATTCCTCTAGGACATCAAGTCCCAGGGGGCCGGGGCGTGACAGTCAGCTGTTAGCATCCTTGTAGTCATCCGCTCTCCTTCGCTGTCCCCCGACGTGGCTTCCCCGTCGTGGAAGGCTGTCGCAAGATGTGCGCAGGCAGCCAGGCCTGGGAGAGCCGTCCTGGAGGGTTTTCCGGGGTCACTGCTCTCCATCCACTGGCCAGGCTGAGAGGTTTGACGCACACAAATTCCCACCTTAAGTCCGGGTGTCCAGGAAGAAGAGGTTTTTTCCCCTGAGTGGCCCAAAGCCCCTCGAAGTGATGACTGTGAGTTAGGCACATGGAGATTACAGCTTTACTGAAGAAAGCACCGTGGCGCAAACTGTGGCAGTTCTCAGAGCACAGTGCGGGTCTCCTGTCAGCCCCCTGTCCCTGGAGGTGTTTCGCTGAGACCGGCGACCTCTTATTAGAACTGGGACAAAAAGGAAGTAGACACAGGTGTGCAAATGGAGAGCGCGAGCCGTGCTCCCACGTCATCCAGTTTGCGGACCGTTTATACCGCCCCCTCCCCGCCTCCATCACCCCTGCCCCCTCTGCCCCTCCGCCACCCTGGGGCACCCTTCTCAGCGGCTCCTTCAGTCTGCACTTAGCGCCGTGCGCCCTTCCTCTCTTCTGCCCGATGGCGCGCGGTTACACTTTTCCCTGAGCCTTGGTTTGTGTAAAGGCCATAAAACGCGGTCCCTCATGGACGCAGTTAGTGGTGTTTGTGGAACCCCTGTCCAAGGGCCGTGGGCTTTATACCCCGGCCTCTCAGCCGCCCGGAGAGGCCACGGTCACTTTTCTTGCTGATTTACAAACAAGGAGAGGCGGCTCAGAGTGAGCGGACCGCCTGCCCAAGGTGTGGGGAGTGAGGGAGGCTGGGTTCGAGGTTGAGTGTCTGGTGAGCGGGGCCTCCGCCTCACGGCCCTCTCCGTCCGCAGCTTCATAGCCGTGGAGAACGTGGACAGCTACTGCGTGCTCATCTCCTCCAAGGCCGTCTACTTCCTGAGAAGCGGAGACTACGTCGACCGAGAGGCCGTCTTCCTCGAGGTCAAGTACGACGACCTCTATCACTGCCTCGTCTCCAAAGACCACGGGAAGGTGTACGTGCAGGTGACCAAGAAAGCCGTGAACTCGAGCAGCGGCGTGGCCATCCCCGGCCCTTCCCACCAGAAGCCGATGGTGAGCGTGCCCTGGCCCGAGTTCCCAGCACCCTCCGCCCGGCTTACGGTGGGAAAACCTTCGCAGCACTTCAGGCCGAGGCCGGGCGCTCCCGAGGCCCCGGGTCCGGCCAAGTCCCGAGTGTGCGCAGAAGGCGCCCCATGTGTGCTCCTGGAGCGATGCCAGCCTCCCAGCCCCACCACCAAGGGCCCCGGGCGGGCAGGCGGCGCCACACCTGGGCCTCAGTTACCTGTCCAGGTAGCGTGGGCAGGAATACCTGCTGTAAGCAGTTATCAGGACCAGGTGATGGGATGCATGCAGGTTTTATTCCTAAAATGGGACTCTGGGGCGCACTGGGTCTAAGGAGGTGTTAGAGCAGACTTTAGTTTCTTCATTGTTTCCCCTACGCAGCAGTTGGAAATCAGTTTTCTGCTCAAAGAAGCAATGTCTAGCATAGGCTCCTACCCAGGTTAAAAGCCCAATAAATATGTATAAATAAAACTTATACTTTGCCTTCAAAGGGTACAAGATATTGTTATAACAGGACCTTTAAATATTAACGTTCCAGCTAATAACCAAGATTCACTGAGGGCGTGCCATGTGCCAGGCTGGATTCTAAGTACTTATTTAATGTTGTACCGTTATTGTCCCCACTTGACGGGGAGGGAGGCTTGGTGAGGACAGGTGACTTGCTCAAGGCTGTGTGGCCCACACTGCACGCTTCTCACCTGGTACACCGGGATTTTCAGGCCTGTATTTGAGAACAATGGGCCCTTCAAAGTGGCTCTGCCTGTCTCAGTCTTTGTGCAGCTCAGAAGTAGCAGCCAGCCTTCGTGGGCCTCTGTCCCATGACCTTCTCCCTGCCAGGAATGTGCTTGGGTTTGGTTTGGCTTGTGCAGGCTCCCCTGGGGTCCCTGGCTTGGGGTAGGGTGGTAGGTTAATTGTGTTAACACCCAAAAAGTCTGAGTATGTCCACAAGTTCCTTTTGGGGGTGGGGAGCCTTGCTCGGCTGCACCTTTGCCCTTTCAAGGCAAGGGACCGTCTTGATGAGAAAGCCCTTGAGGCATTTGTGTGCTTTGACCCGACTTCAGATTCGACTCCCCGCTCTTTGTTCTCACCCTTAATCTCACCTCGGCTGCTCCTCACCTTGGAGCTGAAACTGCTTCTCGGTCACAGGGAGTCCCAAAGGTCAGGTGTTGGTGGGTTGGCTACACAGTCACCTGGGGAATAGATTAAAGATACGGACTCCAGGGATCCACCCCAGACCTCAAGTCGACATTAACTAGGAGTGGGGCCCTGGGAATCTGTTTGTTAAAGGCACACCCTTGCCGTCCTGACCCGCGGCCAGGCTGGGAGCTGCTGCCGGGGTGAATGGCAAAGCCCGGGGTCCTGTGACTCTGCCTGGCTTCCCACCTCGGGGGCAGATTCCTCATTCCCTTCTTTTCTTCAGGTCCACGTGAAATCAGAGGTCCTCGCTGTCAAGTTATCACAAGAAATAAACTACGCAAAGAGCCTTTACTATGAGCAGCAACTCATGCTGAGACTCAGTGAAAACCAGGAGCAGCTGGAGCTGGACTCCTGAGAAAGGCCAGCTGCTGGAGGGCTGCCCCCGGACGCAGACCCCAGACCACTCAGGAGGAGAGAGGCCCGAGGGCTTGGCTTCGATGAGAGGAAACCAGAGTAAGGTTGGGGCTGCTATCAGGAAACCAGGGAAGGTAAATCCTGATGAGGGGGGTGCAAACGGTATGAATTTGTGGGCAGGGGATTACTTTAGATTATGGGGAGGTACTTTTTCAAAGTCATTGGTTAAATAACGTTTAAAAAAAAAAGCGTCCTGAGATGACTCTAATTTTAGATCACCCCGTATTTTGTTAACGTGTATATATGTACAACTGGGTGTTTGTAAATACCTATGAGCGTTTCCGACCAGGGCCTGTGATGCGTGTAAAGGTTTGGTAACTGTAAAGTCATATACAATTATATTGGGTCTTCTATTGCACTGATCCTGCACATCTACTTCAGGGTCCTGTCTGTGAAAAGGGACTCTGGCAAGTGGCAGAATGTTCCGTCCAGCTGTGGGAACCAGCGTTCACAGTCCCGGGGTCGGTGGTGAGGGGCAGGTGCCCTTGGAGCCTGCCTCGCCAGGACAGAGCCGTGCACCAGAGTGTCCACACCCAGAGCTGGCCCTCCACGAGGCGGAAGGGGCCAGCCCAGACACGGCTTTTATTGAATTGTCACCCCGTTTTAAAGATAGTTCTCAGCGTGTCACAGATTATTTTTTAGCGGCCTGTCTCTTTGGCTCTCTTCTGACTAGTCTTGCCACTCTGAGGTATAGCTTGGGGCTGTGTTCACTTTCCACGCACACCAGCCTTAACGTGTTTCTTGAGTTGTTATCACAGAAGTCGGTTTGAAATGGTAGGTTCTGGTAACTCAGAAGGAAAAAAAAAAAAAACCCATCGAACTGCTTAACAAATCAAAAATCCACAAATGTATCAAAAATCCAGAATGTTCTCCCTCCTGAGCAGCAGTGGCAAGAAAGGCCCTAGGACCGCCTTCCTTTTCACAAAGCCGCAGGCAGACCCCCAGCGCCACAGCCCGGGAACCGTGTCTCAGTGGTACCACTGGGATGAGACGGAAGAGCGAGGGCCTTCCCGGGTCTTGTTTTTGTTGTTTCTCTTTTCCATCAGGAACAGCCAGGTGTGCGGGTGGGCAGGGGGGTGGGGGGGTGCTCACTTTAGAAGGAATGACTAGCCTTGTGATTTTTAAATTTAAAATTTCGACTTTTATTTTAATAAATCAAATCAATTTCTACAACCATGTCACCTGTAGCTGAGCTCTGAAAGGACTCAGGGGGCCAGCAGATGTGTGGAAGGTTTTGGTGTTTGTAACTCATGACCCAAGTCCTTCTAAGACACAGATGAAGCTCCCCTGTCTTTCTTGCCCCTCTCCGTGTGTTTATGTGTGTGTTTGTGTGTGTGTGTGTGTGTGTGTGTGTGTGTGTGTGTGTGTATTTTCAAAGAAGCAGGAAGGGAGCTTTAACACAGTGCTTAGTGTCTGGCTAAACAGTGTTTTCCAGGACCATCTGGAACTCCAAGGACAGTCTTCACTGAACTCTGTTCGTGGGTCACACCGTGGAAACCCAGCCTTCCAAGGGTTGGGGGTGTTCTTGGTCACTTGGCGAGGGGGCAGTTGCTGGGCCGCAGCCACGATGCCAGCTGCTGCTCCTATAGGTCTCTCCTCTTCCTCACCAGCCCTCGAGTTCCCCCCCCGACCCCGCCCTGCACCCCACAAGCTTGGCTTGTGGGTCTTGTCATCAGTAACCCACTGCCTGAGATCACCATCTCTTAAAGATGGGATTCTCAGAAGGCTGGACTGTTTGCGTCCGTGAGCCTTCTGTCACCTTCCGGAATGAAGTCACTCGGAATTTCTGTTGGATGGAGGAGGAATTTCAAGTTGGCATATGACCAAGACAGCCTGTGTTCGGCCCCCAGTAGCAACTGGTATTCTCTGCAGCTCTGCCCGCAGGAAGCTGGTTGAGGGCTGCGCTGTGGAATGGAGCTTCCAGGAAGCTTCCAGAGGAGTGTTCTCATGCCTTTCTCCCACCTCCTCTCTAAACTCAATCAGCTCTCCAAACAGTCACTCCTGTCCCGATTGCAGGACCCCTCTTGGCCGTTTGCACCTTAGAAGAGGCAGACATTGACATGGGATCCACAGGCCAACAGGGCCGGGGGTTGGAGGGCCAACTCAGAGCTCTCAAGCTCCCTGTGCCGGTGGGGCCCTCCTGCCAGGCGTGGTCATGAGGTTTCAGGGGCCTGGACATGTTTTCCTGGTTTTCCAGGGGAAAATCCGAAGCTTTGGAGGATGCAGGCCATGGCTCTGGCTCCTAATTGCCCTGTTCCTTTTTAAATGGGTACTTACAGAGTTCCCTGGCGGCTCAGTGGGTTAAAAACCCGATGTTGTCACTGCAGCCGCTCAGGTCACTGCTGTGGCTTGAGTTTGATCCCTGGCCCACATGCTGCGGTGACAGCTAAAAAAATAAACAATTGGGGTATTTAGCTAGCCAGGGAATAAGGGGAAATTGGGCAGGCAGAAAGCAAAGCCAGGTTGATTCCCTGACCCAGCATAGCCGGCCGTGGCGCTGCCTGGCTGCAGCTGCTTTGCTTCGCCCTCTGGAGGGGCTGGTCTGAGGCCACAGCTTCTCACACCCCGGGCCCGCTGGCTGCCGACCGAGACACAGCAAAGCACCTCACCGCACAGTGGGGACTCACCTCGGGGTTCGGAAGGCTCCTGGGCCCCTTTGTTTTTAAGCATCATCTGTGCCTCAAAATATCCTAGTAGCTGCTTGATAAAACTCTGAGCATAAAGTATCTGGGTCTCCACCACGTGAGCACCCTGACAATCACCAGTCTGTTGAGACTCTTGGATCTGGTTCTTATGTCAGAGTCGTTATTTTTCTTCCTGTGGAATAAAAATACTCTGTTGACTTCCAAACATGTTGTTTCCTTTTGGTTTCTTGCTGTCCCATAGACTCTAGAACCATCGCCAATGACAAATGCCAAATGGATTACAGCCTTCGCAGTCCCACGCAGCCTTCCCCTTGCGCCCGGGAAGCACATTCTGGGCCAGCCCTGCACCCTGGGTCTTCCTTAGCTTCCCATCCGCCAGGGCTGGGTTTTGTGCTGGCTGCTGTTCGCCCCGCCCGCCTGGGTCACTGGTCCCGGCCCTGGCAGGATGGAAGTTGTCATTTCCGAGAAGGGGACTCCAGGAGGAGCAGCTTTGGAGGGCACCTTGGGCATGTTAAGTTCAAGGTGCCTACCTGATATCACTGGACAGGCCAAGAAGGTGGCTAGGCGTTCGAGTCTGGGGTTGAGCCATGAGTCCAGGCCAAAGGTTCAGGGTTGAAAGTCATCATGTGAGTGACAGGTGGGGCCTGGATGACATCTTTGAAGGACAGCAAGTAAAAGTGGTCCAAGATCTGAGTCCCAGGGCTTCTTGAAGTTTAAGAGTTAGGCAGGTGGAGAGGAACAGCAAAGGAGATGGAGCAGCAGCCTCCAGAGACGGCCGTGCAGCCAGGAGGCCGTGGGTCCTGGAAGCCGAGAGCATTTCACAGAGGAGGGAGATTAACTGTCAAAGCTGCTGATACGCAGGATGAGGACCAACTATTAATATTGGATGTACAGCATCTTTCTAAGAGCCAGAGTCAGGAGGGTGAAGGCTGGATACATAGATTCAAGAGGTAAATGTAGAAAGCTTGGAAAAAGTGAATGTCGACACCTCTGGAGTCATCTGGCCATAAACAGGAGAGACCTGGCCGGTGCTTAGAGGGAGAAAGGGTGATGGTCACGGGGAAGGGGGAGTCCGCCGGCCAGGAAGGTGGGCAGATGAGGTTGAAACTACAGGGGATTCTCATTGGCTTTCTTCTCTTTGCCCAGGGAGGCCAGCAGAGAGGGAGTCCGGGGATGCGGGTGGGGGTGGAACGGCGATGTGCAGAGAGGGGGAGAAGCAGAACACAGTCATGCAGGGGAAGGGGAGAGGGACCCGACCTGGGAGGTACAGGATGGCTGCCAGGCACCACGCGGGCCCCATTCGAGGCTGTCGATCAGGAATTTAAAGTGAGACCAGGCAGCCTGTGGTCTTTTCCTCCAGCCACGTCCAGCTGCACAGCCCTGCGTGGAATAGACAAAGAATTAAATTTAATCAGGAAATGCCAGGAGTTCCCATTGTGGCTCAGCGGAGACAAACCCAGCTAGCATCCATGAAAACTCGGGTTTGATCCCTGGCCTCGCTCAGTGGGTTAAAGGATCCAGCATTGCCATGAGCTGCAGTGTATGTCGAAGATGCGGCTTGGATCCTGTGTTGCCATGGCTGTGGCATAGGCCGGCAGCTGCAGCTTTGATTCGACCCCTGGCCTGGGAACTTCCATGGGCCGCAGCTGTGGCCCTAAAACAAAACAAAACAAAACAAAAAGAAAAAAAAAAAGAAAGAAAGAAACGCCCCCACCACTGTTCAAATACCCCATCCGCCACGGCCCACTTGCACCCAACAGGAACCAGTCAGAACCAACCATCAACCAGGAATCTATGCGCTTCGAGACAGGAGGGCCTGTACTTTCCCCAAAGCACTAAATCTAAAGAAGCTGCCTCTTCTAAGTGGGAGGGACCTGGGGCTTACACCCCGAAATGAAAGCACAGCTAGAATATTTCAGGGGCTCCCTGGGCAGGGAGCAGCATCTGGAGACAATTCAGAGTTCAGAGGCACTGTGGGCGCAGAAGGGGCGTGGGCACGCTCCCCCAGACTCGGACACGGAGTCACCGGGTCCTGAGTCAACCAGGTGCGGATCCAAGCTGCGTCTCTGTCGAGGCAGCCGAAGCAGTGGTAGACACCAAAGAGAGAAGAAAGGAACTTGCTGCAGAATAATCCTGTTGAAACGCTTCAAAATCAGATTTTACTTTTTTTATACAGATGCAAACCAAAAATGTAATTTCGTGGGTATGTTCTATGAGAGCAGCTCCTGCAGTATCTTCCCCTTTGTGCTTCTCAATATCGCCCCTCTCGCCTCCGTCTGAGACCAGTCCCCTTGTGGAGAGCCTGCATTCTCCCTGTGCCCGTGTGATGACACACAGACATGAGAACACAGATTCAGCCATTGTCCCCCCCCCCCCCGTCTGTTTTCATAAAGTTAGAATCATCTACTTTTCTGCACCTTCTCAGTGTTACCTTTGAGTTGGTATAGCTCTGTTCTCTTAAAAAGCAGCATAAATGGTGGTTTGAATGTTTTCTGTGGACTCGACTATTCCTGTATGGAAGGCCATTCACTTCCTTCTCAGCCCTCCCCGCCCAGCCCCCCTAAAAACAAAGCTACAGTAAGACTCCCTCTATTTATGTGCTTAGGTACTAGTTTTATTTCTGTCATAGTTTCACAGGAGCCAGTTGTCTCCAAGGATACATACAACGTCTCTTTCCAAAGATGCTGGTGGGGCTGTGGATGGTGTGGCCCCCCTGGGTGCCCCCCAGCCCCTGCGCTTCCACCAGACACATGGACCCATCTAATGGGACCAAGTAGCATCTCATTCTTACTTCCTTTTGCATTTCCCCAGCAGTGAATCTGACCAGCTTTTCATTTGTTTGTAGGGATTTAATTTGGGAATGGCTGCTGAGTTACAACAGAAGCCCTTTCAGCATCTATTGTTATGACCATAGTGTTTCTTCTCCTTTAATTTTTAAAAAATATGATGCATTATATAGATAGGTTTCCTAGCATGCCCCCCTCACCCCCGAGTCCCTGGAACAAGCCTTATTTGGTCATAATGTGTTAATTTGTTGTTCTTTTGATACATTTCCTGGTTCTTTTAGCTGGTATTTTGAGTCTTTGCATCTTTATGGGGAGAGCAGGTCTGTAATTTTCTCTTTTCATAGGATCTCCATCAGATTTTAGAATTAAAATTATGCTGCCTTCCTAAAATGGATTGGAGAACTTTCTACCATTTTCCATGGCTTGCAAAACTTAAATTGTATTAGAATTTCCTGTTGTGGTTGTTAAAAATTAGATGAAAATAGGCCACAAACCCACTAGATTCTAGACTCTTTTTTTCAATGACTCCCTTTAATCATCACCGCCCATGCCCTCTCTGCTAATTGGAATATTTAAGTTTCCCATTGCTTCATAGGTCACTTTGGGTAGCATATTTGGTTTTTAAAAATCATCCAATTCTATTAGGTTTTTTGTTGCCATACACTTGTGTATATTCTCTAAAGATTATTTTATTTTAATACCTTCTGTAACTGGTTATTTCTCCTTTCTCATTCCTAATCTTGCATATTTTTACCCCTTTTTTCCCCATAACTAACTTTTTGAGGAGGTTGCTATTCTTTTAAAAGAACTAGTTTGGGATTGGTATCTCTTTGCTGCTTTGTTTTTAATATTCTCTTGATTGTACCTTTAATCTTTTGTTCCCCCACCTGCCTTGTTTTGATTTATCTTTATTGTTCTTTTCTTGCTTTCCAAGTTAAGTATTTAGTTTCGTCCTGTTTTTTTTTTTTCATCTTTTTGAATAATGATGACATTTAGAGTTATAAATCTTTTTCTAAATACAGCGTTGTTTATCGCATTGATTTTGGTATTAAGATTTTTGGTTCTTCAATTGCTGTGTCTTTTTTTTTTTTTTTGCTTTTTAGGGCCACAATCGAGGCATGTGGAGGTTCCCAGGTTAGGAGTCGAATCGGATCTGTGGCTGCCAGCCACAGCCACAGCAACACAGGATCTTAGCTGCGTCTGCAACATACACCACAGCTCACAGCAATGCCAGAATCTTAACCCACTGAGTGAGGCCAGGGATCGAACCTGCATCGTCATTGATGTTAGTCAGATTCATTAACTGCTGAGCTATGTCAGGAACTCTGCTTTCTGTGTCATTAAAATTGACTTTGATGTCTTCTTTCCTCTAAGAGCTACCTGGGAATGTGTTAGTAACTTCTAAATATTAAAAAGAAAAAAAAGGAGTTCCTGTTGTGGCTCAGTGGTTAGCAAATCCGACTAGGAACCATGAGGTTGCGGGTTCGGTCCCTGCCCTTGCTCAGTGGGTTAAGGATCCAGCGTTGCCGTGAGCTGTGATGTAGGTGGCAGATTCGGCTTGGATCCCACGTTGCTGTGGCTCTGGTGTAGGCCGGAGGCTGCAGCTCCACTTCGACCCCTGGCCTGGGAATATCCATATGCTGCGGAAGCAGCCTAAGAAATGGCTAAAAAGACCAAAAAAATTATCCTCCTTAAATTAGCTGTTTTGAATTTATTGGATTATCCTCAGCAAATGTGACCTGAAGGTTTTTACATTTTAAGAAAGTCTGATGACGTTTTCTTTCTGTCCAAGTACTTGACCAATTTTTGTAAGTGTTCAATGAGCCTGTGAAACTACAGTGTATTCTCTTTGAAGCATGTAGAGAAAGGTAGGGAGGGAGGACAGAGGATGGACGGATGGACGGATGGACGGACAGACAGATGGGTAGACAGACACATACGTACTTAAAGCCAGAAGTTTATAGACTATATTAATCAAACCCCATGTGATTTTACCTATTTTTCTGCAAGAGTTCTGACTTACATCATCAGAGTGGCTAGAGAAGCAAGTTCTCGGTCCTCCTAGTACAGCGAGTAAAGTCAAGTTGAAGAAAGGAGAAAACACAGCAGCCTGAGCCAAGCTGCCTCCAGGTGCTCCAGCTGGAGCTCAAGAAGAGTTTGACCCGGGCAGAGCGGCCACCCCGCACCCACCCACTTTATGCTCTGAGACAGGCCAGGACCTGTGCTCCCATAGCTCTTACCCAGGCGGCATACCCAGAGAAAATAGTTCCAGGGGGTCGTGAAGCTTCACACCTCACGCTCAGTCTGCTCGGACCCAAAGCCTAAAAAAAGCAGGGGCGCGTTTTGCCTTGGAACAAACGTGAGCCCTGATAAGCCTAGGGAAGGGAGCCTGGGCAGGGGCTGGCCTGAGACCCCCGGGCAGCTGGGCCAAGCCTGCAGAAGCCTCTCGCTGCTCTGTTTGATGTTTGTCCACAGAGACCCCTGCCCCCATCCCCAGGTGTTCCCAGACCACGCTGGTGACTGCTGCCAGAGCCACTAAGCTTCTCTCCCTCCAACAACAAGGAGGCCGTGAGCATCTATGTGGGGCCCAGGCTCACAGGTTATGAGTAGGGTGACATGGTCACTGCCCTCCCTGGGCTGGTGAACATCAGGGTGGACCGGGAGTCGGGGCAGTCTGAGTCCAGATGGACCAAGGAGAGCGAGCAAGGCAAAGAGGAGTAGGCGGGTGCCCATGACATCCCGGAGGTGAGGAGCTGCCGGCACAGGAAGGACCATCTCCAGACTGGCTGCAGAACAAAGAGACGAGCTGGAGAGACTGGCCAGGGCCTGGTCCTGTTGGACTTTGCAAGCCCTGTGGGGACAGGCTGTAAGCAGGGGATTTCACTAGGGTTGGCATCTCCAAAAATACATCTTTGGCTGCAAAATGGAGAATAAGCTGAACGAGTGAAGCAGAAGGCGGCTGCAGTCAATGTCTGCATGAGAAGCGATGGCGGCCTGGACCGGGAGGGGTGGGGGGGAGTGGAGAGGGGTCCAAAGAGCTGGGATCTGTTTTCGAGGAAGGATGGGTGAGACGGAGGGGTTGATTTAACGTAGAGGGTGAGGGCGAAAGAAGTCTGCTACCAAGGGCCATTCCTAGGTTTCCAGCTTAAGTGACCTGGTGACTGGTGAGGTGATGACGAGGAGGGCAGAACATTGGAGGAGGAGCTGGGTGTCTATGCCTGGTGTCCGTTCACTGACAGTTCCTTATTTGTTGAAGGACAAATGAATAAATGGATGTCTTAGGGTCTGGGCGTATTTGGTTTGAGATGTTGGTGACCTGTTGAGCGGAGATGGTAAGGGGGCAGTTTAGAGACTGGGGAGTTCCCATTGTGGTTCAGTGGGTTAAGAACCCAACTAGTATTCATGAGGATGCAGGTTCGATCCCTGGCCTCGCCCAGTGGGTTAAGAACTCAGCGTCGCTGTAAGCTGTGGAGTAGGTCGCAGATGCAGCTCGGATCGGGTGTTGCTGTGGCTATGGTGTAGCCCAGCAGCTGACAGCTCCAATTTGACCCCTAGCCTGGGAAACTCCAGATGCTGCAGGTGGGACCCTAAAAGACAAAAACAAAAGAGAGAGAAAGAAAGTGCTTGCTCGTGAGTAGTGTTTGGCGTGATGGGAGTCAATTCAACTCTAGTGAGAGCATCACGTGAGAGAAGAGGGGCCAGACCAGGCCTGGGGATGCCAACATTTAATGGGCAGGAGCGTGAGCCGGTGGAAGAAATTGGGAAAGAGCGCCTGGACACGTGGTGGAAAAGTAGAATATTTCCAGAAAGAGATGTGGTCAGCCGGTCGGATGGTGGCGTTGGATCCAACGGTGTAGGGGGGCGTCGCCTGTAAGAAAAGTTTTGTTGGGACTGTGGAAGCAGAAGCCAGATGAGAGGGTGGGTGAGGTGTGGGTGGCTGGTCAAGTAGAGACAGTGAGTGTCCTTCCATGTGACAGAGTGGCCATGGAATGGTCACCTCATGACGGTGACGTGCTAAAAGTAGGGGGTGGTTGCCTAGCTGCATGCAGACAATTAAAGACCCATCAGGAAATTAAGTCTAAAAGCCAGTCTGCTTTTTATCACCGTGCATTTGGCAATTCTAAGCATGATCTGTGATAAAAGTCTCCACGATCTTCAGTGGGTCTGAGTTCTGTTGAGTTTTAATAGTATATCTGAAAGCATCAATTGAGCGCTTTTTTTTTTTTTTTTGGCTTTTTAAGGCTGCACCCACGGCATATGGAGGTTCCCAGGCTGGGGATTGAATGGGAGCTACAGCTGCCAGCCTCCACAGCCACAGCCACAGCAGATCCGAGCCACGTCTGTGACCTACACCACAGGTCACAGCAACGTGGGATCCTTAACCCACTGAGCAAGGCCAGGGATTGAACCCGCAACCTCGTGGTTCCTAGTCGGATTCGTCAACCACGGAGCCAGGACAGGAACTCCCAATTGAGCACGTTTACACGACTGACTACTTATCCTTTAAAGCTTGAATTCTACATGGAATTAATTAATTAATGCTGCGAATCAGGTGTGCAGTGGGCCCCAGCACACACAGACTCAGCCTCACCCCTTCACTTGGAGACGAAGTTCTACTGATCTAGAGCAGTTCGAGCCCCACTGTATGGGGCAGAGTTCAGGTCTCTACCCTGCATATCCCTGCATTTAAATAACACATTGGAAGCAAATGAAAATAGACCGTGATTGTAAAAATGAAGCAACAGAACTTGAATTGCTCCAGCTCTGTCCTTCTGGGTACACGCTTGCAGTTTTTATTGGTATTTAAAATTGTAGGAGATCCCATTGTGGTTCAGTGGGTTAAGAACCTGACCTTGTCTCTGTGACGATGCAGGTTCCATCCCTGGCCGCCCTCAGTGGGTTAAGGATCCGGTGTTGCTGCAAGCTGCAGCATAGGTCGCAGATGTGGCTTGGATCTCATGTTGCTGTGGCTGCGATGTAGGCCTTCAGCTGCAGCTGCAGCTCGACCCCTGGCCCAGGAACTTCCCTATGCCATGGGAGCAGCTGTAAAAAGAAAAAAAGAATAATAAAATAAAAATTTTAAAAGTGAAGGAGAGTAGATGATGAGGTGTAATATTTTTGTTTCGAAAGTGTAAATTTTAGCTCACGAGTGAAACATAAAAGCATGATAGACAATTTATTGTTGCTCAAATTGTACCTTTTACAGATGTCTTGATTGTATTAAGATTCACATGCTATTTACTAGACAATTACTTAAACATTTTTATATAGGCTTATAATCTAATCAAAACTAAAACTATTAGGCAAATGTATACATATTACATACATATAAAAAAATTAAGTAGTTGTGCCCCATTTTGTACTATAATATTTATTTAATTTTTACTGGCATAATTATGTGTTTTTAAAGTTCAATAAAACTTTTTCACTGTATTTCTTGTTGCTATTATTTCGTTCATAATTATTGCTGAAGATGATTTTGTCCTGTTGAGGAGGGAGGTTTTTAAAAAAACCACCCTCTGGGAGTTCTATCATGCCTCAGGGCTAACAAACCCGACTAGGGTCCATGAGGATGTGGGTTTGATCCCTCGCCTCACTCAGTAGGTTAAGGATCCAACATTGCCGTGAGCTCTGGTGTAGGTCGAAGACGCAGCTTGGATTCTGAGCTGCTGTGGCTGTGGCTGTGGCCAGAGGCTGCAGCTCCAATTTGACCCCTAGCCTGGGAATTTCCATGTGCTGCAGGTGTGGCCCTAAAAACCAAAAAAAAAAAAAAAAAAAAAAAAAGATATTCTGGGTTTCAAGTACACCAGGTACACACCAGCCCAAGGTCAGGATGCTCAGAGATGTCCAGCTCTGCATCTGTGCAAACGGCATAGGAGTTGGATCTAACTCCCAGGAAAACCCGACTCAACCAAGGCCCTTAATGATGCTAAGAAGAGATCACTGAAGGGAGTTCCCATCGTGGTCCAGTGGAAACAAATCTGACTGGGAACCATGGGGTTGCAGGTTCGGTCCCTGGCCTTGCTCAGTGGGTTAAAGGATCCGGCGTTGCCGTGAGCTGTGGTGTAGTCACAGACGTGGCTCGGATCTGGCATTGCTGTGGCTGTGGTATAGGCCAGCGGCTGCAGTTCCAACTGGACCCCTAGCGTGGGGTCCTCCATGTGCTGTGGGTGCGGCCCTAAAAAAGGACAAAAAGGGAGTTCCCGTCGTGGCTTAGCGGTTAATGAATCCGACTAGGAACCATGAGGTTTTGGGTTCGATCCCTGGCCTTGCTCAGTGGGTTAAGGATCCAGCATTGCCATGAGCTGTAGTGTAGGTTGCAGACACAGCTCGAATCCCGTATTGCTGTGGCTCTGGTGTAGGCCAGTGGCTACAGCTCCGATTAGAGCCCTAGCCTGGGAACCTCCATATGCCATGGGAAGTGGCCCTAGAAAAGGCAAAAAGACAAATAAATAAATAAGGACAAAAAGACAAAAAAAAAAAAGTTCACTGAAGGATTGAAACGTTGCACGTCTACAGTGCAGCCTGAGTTGAGGCAGGGAAAGGCATGATGAGAGAGGTGACATCTAGCAGGAAGGACTCTGACCTGAACTTCGTACGACTTTAGAGTGAACTCTTTGCCATCCTTTGCCCCATCAGCCCCACCCCACACCAATCCTGTCCACAGAGGCCACCACTTTCAGCTCTTCTCCAATTTCTTCTTGTATTTACCTCCATTGTTTCAAATACCCTGTTCCTACCACCTGTCGTTGACGTCTGTCCATCAGAGGTGTTATCTCCTGACTTCCTACTGTGGACAATTAGAATTTGGCTCTTTTCATCTCCCCTGACCCCCTCTCCCCAAAACTCCACAGTGAAAACAAAAAAACAGGACATATCACAAATCCCACAGACATTGAAAAGATAACAAGGAAATATTATGAATAACTTTAAAAATTTAAACCTGACAACTCAGATAAAATGGACACATTTCTTGAAAGGCACAAATTACCAAAAGGGATAGAAGAACTAGAAAATCTGAATAGCCTTATATCTGTTATAGAAACTAAATTCATAATTAAAAACCTTCCCACAGGAGGTCCCGTCGTGGCGCAGTGGTTGAAGAATCCGACTAGGAACCATGAGGTTGCGGGTTCCGTCCCTGGCCTTGCTCAGTTGGTTGAGGATCCGGCATTGCCGTGAGCTGTGGTGTAGGTCGTAGACGCGGCTCGGATCCCGCGTTGCTGTGGCTCTGGCATAGGCTGGCAGCTGTAGCTCCCATTCCACCCCTAGCCTGGGAACCTCCATATGCCACCGGAGCGGCCCTGGAAAAGGCAAAAAAAAAAAAAAAAAAAAAAAAAAGACAAACAAACAAAGAAAAACCTTCCCACAAAGAAAACTCCAGGCCCAGATGGCTTCACTTAGGAATCCCATCAAACTTTTAAGAAAAAGTTAATATCCATCCTGTACAAGTCCTTTTAGAAAATAGAGAAAGCGCTTTCCAAATCGTTTTGGGAGATAAGCATTACTGATGGCAAAAACAGAGCTTTTACACGAAAAGAAAACCAAAGACCAATAGGCCTCATGGACATGGATGAAAAATTTCTTAATTTATTTTTTTAGCAAATTAGTACATCATGAAACCCAGTTGAAAATAAGCAAACATCTCAACAAACATTCACTGAAGAAATACAGAGGGAGTTCCCATTGTGGCACAGCCATAACGAACCACACCGGTATCCATGAGGATGTGGGTTGGATCCCTGGCCCCACTCGGTGGGTTTAGGATCTGGTGTGGCTGTGGCTGTGGCTGTGGCTATAGCCGTGGCCGGCAGCTGCAGCTCCAATTCGACCCCTAGCCTGGGAACCTCCGGATGCCACAGGCAAAGAAGGAAAAACAAAGATGGACTTCTATTCAGCAAGAGACATGAACGAACTACTACTGACACACAAAACCACAGGGATGCATCCCTGACAGCATGAATCCCGACATCACGCTGAGCAAAAGGGCGATATCCACGCCAAGCTTTCGAAAGAGAACTATTGGCGATCTCTGGCGGCTCAGTGGATGAAAGATGAGGCATGGTCACTGCTGTGGCTCGAGTGGCTGCTGTGGCTCAGGTTTGATCCCTGGCTCAGGAATTTCTGCATACCATGGATGTGGCCTAAATAAATAAATCAAAATTAACTAAAAAGACAACTGTGTCACTGGCGTGGAGGATGGATGGAACGAGAGTGACCAGAGGAAGGTCTCCCTCGGGAACTAGTCCAGGCAAGAGAAGATAAGGGAGTGAACTAGGTAAACTAAGGAAATGGAGGGAAGAAGAGACTTGGGAAAAGCATCCACCTGATACGTTGACGGGGGCACGTGCCTGGGAAGAGAAAGGTCGGGGGTGATGGCGGCACGTCTTAGACGGGACAGGTGGACGTCAGCCGCTGTTGCCCAACCAGGATCAGCTCTCCCTGGACTGCGTATGGTCCACCTGCTGATAAGGACAAAGCTCTCCCCGGGCCCAGGGATTGGGCATAGAACATGTGCGTGGTCCCATCAGAGGGAGTCCAGAGACTTGGGCAGAAGTTACCAGAAAGAGAGTCTTTCTTTCTCCTGGACTTGAACCTGCAAGCTAGGAGCCTGGTGCTTCTGGGAACTAGAGCGTGGGGCGAGCCTGCCACGGAGTGAAGCAAAAATGGAGAGAGGCCAGGTCCTGAGGACACCCCCCGAGGCCCTGAACTTTGCCCAAGTCTATTCAAAGGGCCAGTTACTTGCGTAAGTCACTTGCATCCCCTGCCCATCTTCTCCCAGCTTTCCATCTTCAAGAAGTGTGGTCAAGACCCTTCCTGTTATGGGTTCATTTTGGACACACTGAACTCAGACCCTGGGGGCCCCCCAGTGAGCAGGGTGGGAAAGTGAGAGATTTGGGAGTCATTCCTCGGAGACATTGGTTTAAACACACGGTGCAGGAGATGACGGAGCTGAGAGGGCGGGAAGTGAGGAGAGACCTGGGCTGAGGCCGGAACGGGGGAGACTTGATGGAGGAACTGGGAGAGGAGGAGGCTCCAGGGAGGGTCAGGCAAGAGGTGAAGATGACAGATCGAATGTTCTGGAGGGAGGATCCCGGCCATGGTATCCAGCTCTGCTCTGAGGTCAGGTTGAGCAAGACTGAAAAGAAGCCAGTGGATTTGGAAACTAGGCCTCAGGTAACCTGCGCCCGGCAGATACAGGGGCGGGGGTGGGGGATGTGGAAATAGGACCCAAAGGGGAAGCCATGAGTATAGGTCACGTTAAGATTTGTCTGTAGGAGGGAAAGAGTGAGGTGTGTGTGTGTGGGGTTTGTTTGTTTTTTTCCTTGTAGATGCTTTAAAAACAGCAGGGAGGTGGGTGTGCTCACGGCCAGGGAAGGAGCAGGAAAAGTGGACAGGAGGCCAAAGGGAGGAAGTGGGATCTTAGAGGCCTGGGCAGAAGGTCTGACAGCCAGGAGCAGGCCTCCTGCTTCCCAGGTGTGTCCAGTTGTATTCTGACACATTAACCAAGGTGTTTTATGTTCTCCGTTTTGTCTTTCAGGGTGTTTTTCTTTCTTTTTAGGGCTGCACCTGCAGCATGTGGAGGTTCCCAGGCTAGGGGTTGAATGGGAGCTACCGCTGCCGGCTCTACACCACAGCCACAGCAACTCGGGATCCAAGCCGCGTCTGCGGCCTACACCATAGCTCATGGCAACGCTGGATCCTTCACCCACTGAGCGAGGCCAAGGACCGAACCTGCCTCCTCATGGATACCAGTCTGAATCTTAACCCGCAGAGCCACAACGGAAACTCCTCCAGTGTTTTTCTCCCAAGCAAACTAGGCTGAGGCTTTGGTGCCTCTGGAGGGCGGGGCAGCAATCAGGGGAAGCAGAACCTCGGGGTTCTTAGGGGATCAGATTGTGTCACGGGAATCGTGGTGGTGGGAGGAGGCCAAGGACTAAGGAGGGGCCTGGGGCCTTTGAAAGGTTCTTGGCTCTTAGCAGCTGCCCTCTGAGGGTTTGCAGCAAAGTGTCTGTGGTCTTTATCACCGAGGCAGCTGTCTGAGCTGAGAGCTGCCTGCAGGACAAGAGCAAAAACTGAATGACGGTCAGCAGTCAGCTCCCCAAGGTCTGTCTCTCACCACCTCAGCCTAACAATGACCTTGAAAGCACAGTGGCGCTGCTCACACTTACCTCCCAAATCTCACACACCCTCCCTTTGAGCAAATCTGCAGGAGGCGGGGTCCAAAGTTCACAGCTCTTAGTGCTACCCAGCGCTGCCCCACAGAAATACAGGGTGAGCCACATGCATAAACTGTTCTAGGAGTCACATTTTACAAAAAGGAAGAGGACTTTGAAAACGAATTAGATTGAATTAGTGATATATGTAATCCCCACTGTCCAAAATAGTATCATTTAATGTGTGATCAGTGGACACAATCACTAAGGAGCTACTTTGCGTGTTCTCACTCGGTACAACACCTTCAGTGGAGACAAGACGCAAAATCTACAGTTTTGGTGCCTGAACAATGCCTCTTGCTTTGCAGGCCTTGCTATATTGGCTGTCTTGTCCTTCCTGGGCTTTAGGGAGCTCCTGGGTGAATATACTAGACATCATGGGCTTTAGATGGGAATTTACACAGCTTGCGTTGTAATTCTTTGGTCCTTTGCCCTTTCTTCCCTTTTTTCCTTCTCCCTCCCTCTCTCTCTATATCACTCTTTCTTTCTCTCTTTTTGCTTTTAAGGGCAATACCCGAGGCATATGGAGGTTCCTAGGCTAGGGGTCGAATGGGAGCTGTAGCTGCCGGCCTATACCACAGCCCCAGCAACTCGGATCTGAGTCGCGTCTGAGACCTACGCCACAGCTCACGGCAATGCCAGATCCTTAACCCATTGATCGAGGCCAGGGATGGAATCTGCCTCCTCATGGATACTAGTCAGGTTCATTACCACTGAGCCACAACGGGAACTCCCAGTTCTTTGCTGTTTCTATTAACACATAGCATGTTTTTCTTTGGCTGCACCCGTGGCGGGCAGAAGTTCCTGGGCTAGGGATTGAACCCACACCACAGTAGCAACCCAACCAACTGACAACACTGGATCCTTAACCACTAGGCACCAGGGAACTCTCATAGCTATAATACCAACCTACCTCCACCGCCCCTGCCAAAACAAGTTTGGCATGTGTTGTACACTCAGCATCTCGGTTCAGATTAGGCACAGTTCAGTAATCACGCTAGCTGGCAGCTGCCCCATGGGCCAGAAGAGGATGATAGCACAATCCAGCGTTGGCCTCACACAGAAATACAGAGAAAATGCTCCCGAAGTGTCCAGACCCTGGGCCCTTGGAAAGCAAGCCTGGGACTTCATGTGAGGAGCGGGTTCACGGCCTCCATCTGTGGTCCAGGCTGAGGAGCTGCCTTCATTCTTCTTGGCCAGCACATCACCGGCTCCCTGTCCTGTCTGAGAGAAACCAGGGGTGGCCCAAGACGGTGACCCTACCTGACTCCTCACCTGGTCATCACCCTTTAGAACAGATCAGGACACTCGCAGGCCCCTCAAGATGGACGTGATACTGGACGTGGGGTTGGGGGGGAGGTGGTTCCAAAGGGCACGGATGCCCTTTCCTGCTCTGGATGCAGCCGAACCAGTGGGACAGTGGTGGGTCCCAGAGTTTGGACAAAGTCTCATGGGAAGGCTCCTCCGTCCCAGACCTGCCCGGGTCCCCAGCCGTGACTGTAAAGCCCCCCACGGAGGTTCAGGCCTCTGAGTTAAGGCCTTGGCACTTGGGGAGTTTCCTGGTGAACAAAGGGCAGCTTGCCTTCAGATGTTCCCCCTCGGTTTGCAGGGTCCTGCATCTGTTTCATTTGGGGGCTCTGTGGGAACACACATCTGGACAAGAACTCTCGAGAAGGAGAGCCAGGCTGCCAGGGAAGAACACGAGGCCACGGGCTCCTCGTTGCCAGGGCAGCAGACAGCACCGGGAGAAGGAGGGCGTGGAGGCCAGTAGGCAGCCAGCTCCCAGCCCACAGGGTGCCCAGGCCACCCAGGCAGAAGTGACACGTTGTCTCATCTGGACACCCGGTGTGGGTTGGCCTGGCCCTGCTCCTTCCCCTTTGAGGACTCCCTGTCAGCGTTAGGGAAGGTTAGTTCAAGTCTCTCTGACCATGAAATGGTGGGAGCGTCTCCTGGTGCTTCTTGGGTCCCCTGGAGTCAGAAGAGGCCAGAAGGCCTCTGTTTCTCGCTGGTTTGGCCTCTCAGATCCGGGCTTTGTTTCTAAACACCAATGTCAGATTAGGCAACTCTGCAAGCAAAACCAAGGCCCCTGGCCAGCTGCGCAGGGTGCATAAGGTCCCAGGCACAGAGGCCAGAGGTGTGCATGTGGGCACATCCCACATGACACAGGGCGGGGGAAGACAGACCGGCCCAAGGCCTTGGTGGCCGGCCGGATGCAAAGGCCCCCCCGGGCCCATCTGTTCTGGGGCATCGCAGCCCTGGACTTGGCTGTTACTATCTATCATCTGTCTTTTTATCTACCCAGGGCAATTACATATATATCTATAGACTTTCTTCACTCTTTTTATTTTTCGTTTTTAAAAAAATTAGCATGCTACTACCTTACCTTTTTTATAACACATCATGGGTATCATTCCATATCGACACATAGAGAGTTTCTGCATTTCTTAGAGAGCAACGTGATGGCCGTGGCACAGACACACCGTAATTTATTTAACAATCCCTCACTGATGGTCATTTAGGTTGTTTCCAGTCTACTTGCTATGACAAACAAAACTACAAAGAATCACCTTGCTCAGACCTGGGGTTTTTTTGGTCATATAAGTTAAAGTCCAAAAGAGGAATTATGCACAATCATAATTTTAATAAATGTTGCCCAATGACCTTCTTTTTGCAAAAAATTGAAGTGCATTTGACATACAATACGATATTGGTTTCATCTGTACGACACTCATCTGTGGGGATGTGACATTTGTAAACAGGTGGACCTCAGAGATGGTGCAGGTTTGGTTCCAGACCATCACAATCAAGTGACGACTGCAATAAAGCAAGTTACACCAATTTTTTGGTTTCCCAGTGCATATAAAAGTTACATTTCTTCTGTACTGTGGGCTCTTCAGTGTGCAAAAGCATGATGTCTAAAAAGATAATGTAGACCAAAAAAAGAGATCATGCGCATACCTTAATTAAAAAGTACTTTACTGTTGGCGTGCCTGCTGTGGCGCAATGTGTTAAGAACTGACTGCAGGGGCTCAGGTCGCTGCGGAGGTGTGGGTTTGATCCCCAGCTCAGCGAAGTGGGTTAAGGATATGGTGTTGCGGAAGCTGTGGCATAGGTAGTCACAGCTGTGGTTCAGATTTGATCCCTGGGGAACTTCCATATGCCCCGGGTGTGACCATTTAAAAAAAAAAAAAAAAAAAGGATTTTGCTGTTAAAAATTGCTAACTGGAGTTCCCGTCGTGGCGCAGTGGTTGACGAATCTGACTAGGAACCATGAGGTTTCAGGTTTGATCCCTGCCCTTGCTCAGTGGGTTAACGATCCGTTGTTGCTGTGAGCTGTGGTGTAGGTTGCAGACCCGGTTCGGATCCCGCGTTGCTGTGGCTCTGGCGTAGGCCGGTGGCTACAGCTCTGATTAGACCCCTAGCCTGGGAACCTCCATATGCCACGGGAGCAGCCCTAGAAAAAGGTAAAAAGACAAAAAAAAAAAAATTTAAAAAAAAGAAAGTGACCACCATCTTCCTTGCTTTTCAACTTCCTTTTTTTTAGTGTTGCTCTAGAGATTGTAATATTTATCCTTATCACTTTGAATTACTATTGATCCCATCTTCTATTATGCAAGATTTTGAACAGCCTAATTTAATTTATACCTTTCCTTCTCTTTGTGTTATTGTTGTCATATATTTTATCTTTACATTTATTATAAATACCACCATACATTGTTATTATTTTTGCTTTAACTCATCAATAGTCTTTTCTTTTTTTCTTTTCTTTTTTTGCTTTTTAGGGCTGTACCCGCAGCATATGGAGGTTCCCAGGCTCGGGGTCCAATCAGAGCTGTAGCTACTGGCCTACACCACAGCCACAGCAATGCGGGATCCAAGCCAAGTCTGCGACCTACACCACAGCTCATGGCAAGGCCGGATTCTTAACCCACTGAGCGAGGCCAGGGATCAAACCTGAGTTCTCATGGATTCTAGTCAGGTTCGTTAACCACTGAGCCATGGCAGGAAATCTCTCATCAATAGTCTTTTAAATAAACTTTCATCAACACCCACATTTTAACCATTTGTGGTGCTCTTTTTTCCTTCCTGCAGATTTATGATTCTACCTGGAATCAGTTCTCTTTGGTCTAAAGAACAGCCTTTAGAATTTGTTGTAGTGACAGTCTACTGAACACAAATTATCTGTTTGTGTTTTCCTTGATAAAGACAATAACTTTGTCTTGAGTTTGATGAGTTTGTGTTTTCACTTGAAGAATTCTAACTTGGCATTCTTCCTTCGGTGCTTTTAAGATGTCATTCCAATTTTTTTTTTTTTTTTTTTTTTTGCTTCCAATGTTTCTGATGACAATACAACCTAATTCTTATTTTTGCTCCTATTTTTAGAAATTTATTTTCTCTTGAATGTTATGCCTCCCTTTTTTCTCTAGCTAATTTGGAAGAATGTTCTCTTTATCTTTGAATTTTAGTGGTTTGACAATGATGATGTAGGTATGATATTTTTGTATGTATCCTCCTTAGTTTGTGCTAAGCTTCTTGAATCAGTGAGTTGGTATCTGTCATTTATTTTGGAAAAGGTTTGGCCATTATTTCTTCAAATATTTTCTCCATCCCATCTTCTCTTTCCTTTCATTCTGGAACTCCAAATATATTAAGCCATTTAACATTGCCCTACAGTTCTCAGATGGTTGTTCTCTCTTGTTTCAGTATCTCCTTTTTTTTTTCCACTCTGTGCTGTACCTTAGTTTGGATGATTTCTGTTGACTTTGAGTTCACAGACCCTTTCGTCTCTATGTCCAGTATTTTGTTAAGTGATTCCAAAGAATTCTTCGTTTCAGATACTATATTTCTTTCAGTTCAAGAATTTCTATGTAAACATTATTTTTCTATGCTGAATTTCTTCATCTGGGCAAATGTTTTGCCCATGTTTTCCTTTAAATCCTTTAATACCTTTATATATTTAAGTCTCTGCCTGCCAGTTCCAACATCTGGAATACACTGAGTTTGCTGCTATTGACAGTTTTTTCTCTTGATTGTGGGCCACATTTCCTGTCTCTATGTCTAGTAATTTTTAAAAATATGTTGGACATTTTGAACATTACATTTTGGAGACTCTGGATTACAATATCATCCTCTGAAGCGTGTTTTGTTGTTGTTGTTAAAGTTCTGGTAGATAGTTAAATAATGGGAGGATGATCTCTATCTTACTGAGGACTGATTTTAGACTCTGTTAAGATGAGTCTATTTCAGTTTTACCTTTAGTCCTAGGGTGAAACCTTTACTTCTAGGCTGTAGTTCTTACTGCAAAACTAGCCTTTATGGATTCGCAGCTGAATTCTCAAAGTATTCACAAAGGTCTCTTCTCTTTGGATGACTCAGAATTCCAATATCACTCCAGCACTGAGACCTCTGAATTCTCTAATCAGCCCTCATCCTCCAAGCATATTTTCTGCTTGGCCTTGTGGAGTCTTGCCCCATGCGTGAACACCTTAGGATTCAGTTATGGACCTCAGGGAATCCCTGTGGAATTTTGGGATTCCATCTCTGCTGTTTCTTCTCCGTGGTTCCTTCTTCTTCGGTCATCTCCCCACAAATTCTGGCTGTCTTAGCAACCCTGACACTCTCACCTCTCTTGACCACCCGGTGAGACTCTAGCTCTTTGCTTGGAGTCTCCTTCTATTTGCCACACTTTAAAAATTACCCCAGGCAGGAGTTCCTGTTGTGGCTCAGCAGGTGAAGAACCTGACTATTATCCATGAGAAAGCAGGTTCAATCCCTGGCCTTGCTCAGTGGGTTAAGGATCTGGCATTACTGCAAGCTGCGACATAGGTCTCGGATGCTGCTCGGATCCCAAGTTGCTGTGGCTATGGTGTAGACCTGCAGCTCTGGTGGAACTTTCATACGCTGCAGGTGCAGTCTTAAAAAGAAAAAAAAAAAATTAGCCCTGGCAGAAAGCTTCATGAGCTTCCCTTCTCTTCAGGATCATAGCCTTGCATCACCTGTGGTCCAGTGCCTGGTAGTTTGTTTCATATATTTTTGTCCAGTTTGTTTCATACTCATTTATGATAGGTAGATAAATTCAATACCAGTTACTCTGCAATAGGTAGAACCACTTTTCTCTGAGTCCTTTCCAATTAAGCCTTTATCCTTAAGGCTCCACCCTTTTCGGCATCATAATTGACTCCACTTTGCCAACTCTAATCTTTATTATAAGGTCTCTTCTAACCTGCAGCATTCCCCATTGTTGCTCACTCTCTTCTTCTTTTTTTTTTTTTTTTAAATTTTTATTTTTTAAAGCAGAATCCGTGGCATATGGAAGTTTCCAGGCTAGGGGTCAAATCGGAGCTGTAGCTGAAGACCTACACCACAGCCACAGCAACTTGGGATCTGAGCCATGTCTGAGACCCACACCATAGCTCACAGCAGCACCAGATCCTTAACCCCCTGAGCAAGGTCAGGGATTGAACCTGCATCCTCATGGATACCAGCCGGGTTCGTTACTACTGAGCCATAATGGGAACTCCAGTCTCTTCTTCTTAAAACACTTTTCTCCCCCACTTGGCTTCCAGGAAATCATTGTTTTTTGCTTTTTCTCTGACTTCAGTGATGGCTCCTCTTTGGTCTTCTTGGCTGGTTCTTCCTCATCTTGGCCTCTAACTGTCGGAAAGTGTCAGAGCTCACAATCAGATCTCTTCCCATCTCCATCCACACTCTCCTTGGTTATCTCATTGAGTCCCTGGGCTTTAAATACCCTCCACATGTTCAAAATTCTTAAGTGTATGTCTCCAGCCTGGATCACTGCCCTCCAAGGCAGGCTTGGATTTCCAAATGCCTTTTCAACATCTCCACTTAAAAATCAAGCATTTTCAAGAAAAGCATCCCAAATTTAACACATCCAGAAGAGAACT
Source organism: Sus scrofa (assembly GCF_054392235.1). NCBI lineage: Eukaryota > Metazoa > Chordata > Mammalia > Artiodactyla > Suidae > Sus > Sus scrofa. The sequence continues at coordinate 77,079,385 of NC_139388.1, forward strand.
CATGATTTCTTCTTCACAAGCTTGCCTCTCCCTTGGTCTTACTCCAATAAATAACTCCAATCTTCCAGTTGTTCAGGCCAGCAACTTTGGAGTCATCCTGGGAACTTGTCTTTTACTCAAGCCCCACATCGGATCCACCAGAAAATCTTGTTGGCCCAACCTTAGAAACTACCCTCCATCACCTCTCTTCTGAATTACTGAAATGGCTTCCTAAACATCTTCATTGCTTCCACCCTTGCCCCCTGAATCCGTCAGGGGCACAGGAGCAGGGTAGAGATGGCACACTCAGAGGATACACTTGCAGACAGATCATCAAAGGAGCTGATTACAAGCTGTGGGTAGTGTCAAGGGTACCAACAAGAGATGGTGAAACATCCTATTACCACCCCTAGGACAGGTGAGAGTTACAGAAGCGAAAAAGGGCCATCTGATGGAAGCCACGGCCTTTGCAGAAAAAGGCAGTTACTGCCAAACTACAGCCCAACACAGAGAGAGCCAGAGGAGTCTCTGACTGCCTGCTGCTGTCTCCCATTGGCTGAAACTGACTGCAAGCCAGAGGGTTGGGAGTCCTTTGATGGAGTCCGTAGAGGTTAGCTTCCCAGAGCTGAGAGTAGGGTGGGGAAAGGGACAGTGATTTAAAGGGCACATGGGGGAATATCTCTCCAAACCCATTTCCCCCAGCAACATATGCACACACCGTGGCCCATTCTCCACAGAGCAGCCAAAGTGATCTGTCCACTGTGGCCAACACCAGAGGGTAGAGTGGAGCGCCAAGAGGGACAGAACCTGGGTCTACGAAACACGAAGTGGAGCACCGCTGCCTGCCAACCAGGAGGTCTCACCTTGATTACATCAGCGAAAAAGAGACCTCTATTCGATTTGAGTTAAAAAATATTTGAGAGTCTATTTGCTTCAACTGTTTAGCCCACTTAAACTGATACTTCTATAAAACAAAGGTCTCAGGAGTGCCATCCCCATAGGGTTGTTGGAAAAATTAAATGCAATTGCTCAGGGCAATGCATGGCATGTTGTTAGGTTCTCAAGTCATGGTAACAGTGGTTATTTAATATTTGAAATGAATACAAAATCACCCTGTCCATCATTTTTTAAAAAATGCCTTGTTATAGGGTTTGGGGATTTTTCTAGAGAACGGATGAATTGTGGAGGGTGTGTGTATAAATGGGAGGGGAGAATTACAGCGTCCCCCCCACCAAGACGCTCCTAGCCTCCTTGGCCTCCAGGCAAGGACCCCAGGAGAAAAGAGTTTGTTCCACCCCTTGCCTGAGCCAAGCAGCCCCATTGGGATCATGCTGTGATAACCAGTCTCCAAAGATGGCAGAGAGGGACCACACCTCCCAGTATCCCCTCCCCCAGTGTCCACTCCCACTTTTTTTTTTTTTTTTTTTGGTCTTTCTGTCTTTTCTAGGGCCGCACCTGTGGCTATGGAGGTTCCCAGGCTCGGGGTCTAATCGGAGCTGTAGCCACCAGCCTACACCACAGACACAGCAACACCAGATTCGAGCGGCGTCTGTGACCTACACCATAGCTCACGGCAACGCCGGATCCTTAACCCACTGAGCAAGGCCAGGGATCGAACCTGCATCCTCATGGATCCTAGTCAGGTTCGTTACTGCTGAGCCACAACGGGAACTCCATCCCCTCCTACATTGGGTCTGGGCTGGCCCTTGATTCACCTTAGGATAAGGTATGCCTGCCCCTGGTCACGGCCTCAAGAAGGACCAGCATCCTCATCTTTTGCAATTTGGGGAGCCCTAAGTCATGGTAAGCAGGGCAGCTACCTTGTGGGAGAGACCACGCGGAGGGGTCATGTGGACCAGGAGAGACCCCGAGACTCTGTAAGGATGGAGAGAGAAGGCCAGTCATCCCAGTGAACCAGGTGAGCCCAGCCTTCCAGGTGTCCCCACAAAGGTAAGAGATTGGTGCACAAGCCATCTGGAAGCTCTGTGGCCCAGGGGGGCCCCAGACAGTGGCCACCCCAGCTGGCATCACACAGAGCAGAAGACTCACCCCGCTGAGCCCAGTCAATGCTCGGATTCAAGCGGTAATAAAATGGTGGTTGTTTTAAGCTGCTCGGTTTTGGGTGGTTTGCCACGTGGAAGGAGGTACTCCATGAGCCACCCAAGCTGGCCCACGTGAGCAGCACTGGCTGCCTTGAGTTTCCAGCTCCCACAGCGGCTCTCAGGGCAGGGAAAACGGAGCGAGATGTTGCAACCAGAGGCGGGGGATGGGGTGGAATTCTCCAGGCGCTCTTTGGTTGGGGGGGGAGGGAGTCTGGATCCTGCCCCCTCACTGGCCTGGCCCGGCTGGCTGGGGAAGCTGGGCTCCCCTGCTTGTCGCCATTCCTCTTCTTGATTGGCACTTTAATGAGGGCAGAAGGGGCTGACCCCCTGCCAGGGGGCCAGTTCATGCCCCGTTTATCTCACAGCTCCAGGAAGACTAGAACAACACTGCAGGCGAGCGGCCGGCCAGGAGCCCCCGCCCTCGATGATGGATTGAGTGACCACGGCGAGTTGGCAGCTGACGTGTGTGGTGGCTGCACCGTCCTGTCAGCGTGCAACAAAGGAGCCCGGCCTGGCCGGGCCTGGCCCGCCCGCTCGCCGCCGGGCTGGGGAAGAGTGACAGCAGCTCCCAGGGGCCCCGTTCCCTCCGCCCGCCCTTCCCCAACGCCAACGCCAAGTTTCAAACGACAGGCCTGGGGATGGAGCCCAGGATGCTGCAGCAACAGGGTGGGGGGTGGAGGTGGGGCGGGGAATTCTGGGCTGGCAGGATTGTGCAAAACTGCCGCACAAAGCATCTTCCTCCCCGGCTCCTGACCTCAGGTTCCAAGACTGGGCTGGGTTCTCAGCTAACGCCCCCCCTGGCTCTTTCACAGATGGGCCCCAGGGTCCGACAACCTATGGGGGAGCCAGGTTGGGCCTTTTGCCCAGCTGTGCAAACGTGAGTGAGCTCGACACCCTCTCTGAGCCTTAGAGCCCGCATCCGCAAGAGGGTAATTCTGCTTCTGCCTCCATCACCACAAGGTTCTTGTAGGGACGACATGAGGCCTGTGTGCAGATCCTCCTGCTAGAAGACGGGGTCCCACAAGCCAGGCTTCAGTTGGCCTGGTTTGGCCTGAGACCATCTGCCTGGTACCCAGAGCTGCGCTGAATGCCCGACTGAGAGCAGCCGTGGATGGCAAAGCACCTCTCCTTCCTCCGAGCTGTCAGGAGCCGTCACCATCCCCAGGGGCCATACCCACAGTACCACGCCCCACAGGGTAGGGATGAACCCATTTTACTTATGGAGAAACTGAGCCTCAGTGGATAAATCCACCCAGTATGTGGCAGAGGGTAGAGACGGGATCAGGGATTCCGAGCCTGGGTTGTCTGGTGCCAAAGCCCATGGAGATGTTGCCAAGCGCCTGAGTTATGGGCTGGAATTTCCCGGCCAGGACAGATGGGAAGCCAGTGACAGACCCTGCGCGCTTGCAGGGCCAAGAGGCACAGGCCGGTTCTTAGAACAGGGTGTGGACACGGACGGTGAAGTGTCACGCTCATTGTCCTGGTGCCACGGTCTGTACCTGGAGGGGAGTGAGGGCTGCCCAGGGAAATGCAGCCCCTTCAGCTCAGGGGAGTCACGGGGGCCTGGATTCAACCCCAGGGTCCTTCGGTTTGCAGTCCTCCCACCAAGCTCATGCCCAGGACAGGACAGGCCTGGGACAGGACAGTCCCCGGAGCTCCAGCTGCTTGGTCCCTAGAGCTGTGGAGGAGAGAGGATGGAGCTGTGTGGACGGCTCTTCAGATCCCAGTGAAGCCTGGAAGGCGAGGAAGGGGCCTTCCCAGGCCTTCCCAGGCCTCCCGGGAGGGGAAAGAACCGGCCTCCGTTTGGAAGAAACTTCACCTCCCCGTGAACTCGCCAAGGCGGGAGGCCAAGCCCCAGCTGAGGTCAGAGAAAGTAGCAGGGTGACTGGGGGCCCCACACGGCCCTCCCTGCTCTCTGCCACGTGTCCTCCCAAAGTGGGTGTCGGCCTTCTGCTCTCCTGACACCTCTCCCATCCATTAGGTTAAGAGAGGAGCTGCCCAGGTGAGGCAGGAGCAGATGGGGCCCTAAGGGTGGGCTGGTTCAAGATCAGGGTCCCCTCAACCCTGACCCTGCCTTTCAGTCCAACTCTGACTCAGCAGAGTGGAGGCTTAGAACTGCTCTTCCTGGAGTTCCCATAGTGGCGCAGCGGAAACAAATCCAACCAGTATCCATCAGGACTCAGGTTTGATCCCTGGCCTGGCTCAGTGGGTTAAGGATCCGGCGTTGCCATGCGCTGTGATGTAGGTGGCAGATGCAGCTTGGATCTGGCGTTGCTGTGGCTGTGGCCGGCAGCTGCAGCTCCAATTCGACCCCTAGCCTGGGAATTTCCATATGCCGTGGGTGCGGCCCTAAAAAGACAAAAGACAAATATAATAATAATAATAATGAATGAATTTGCTGCCAGAGAAAACAAGAAGCAAAAACAACCACCACAACAATATCAAAAAAACTTGACCTAGATGGGGGCAAGACTGCCCACCCCACCAGAATGAGGAGATTCTGAGGCCTTTCGTTTCAAAAGAATTATTGCTCATGCTTCAGTAAGCCCAGTTCCCAGGGAAGCTGACATCAGGAAAGGTGACTGAGCCTGCAATGAGATCAACTAAATTACCGAGACTGGTAAACCTCCAGACCCGCACTTCTGTGCACTTGGTTCCGGACAGTGATGGGGAAACATGAGTCTAATCCCCCCCTACCCCCAGGACAACGCTGATGTCAAAAATCACCAACTTTTCCCATAGTCTAAATTTTGTGAACAAAGTAAAACGCCAGGAAGCATGAGGTTAAGGAAGAAGGGCTGCAATATATAAAGAGTTCCTTAACATAAACAAGAAAACATCAAGAGCCCAATATATGTGAGCAAAGAACATGGCAAAGTTGTTCACATACAAAGCAAAACCCGAGGCAAGCAGTTGGCATGAACTGAGCACTTTAGAATTTGCCCTGTAACAGAAGTACAGCAAGAAAGTCCTACCAGCCAAGGCAGAGTTTGGCGACGGTGACATGTTCCTAATTTTTCCTAGATCATCTGCGAAATGCCGTAATCCTTTTGGGACAATCTTTTTGTTCCAAGAAGACTCTAGCATTCCTGTCCTAATTAAATCTCTCCCACCAAGCAGATTTCTGCAGGATATAATCCTTGCGTTCAGGTGTGAAAGTCTGGAAACTATTTACATATTCACAAACCCGACAGCTGTGTCTGGAATAAAATTCATTTCTTTCTGAGTTGTCTGGGTTCTGCAGATCATGTAATTATAGGCATACCTTGTTTGATTACACTTCACTTTCCTGCACTCCACAGACACTGCGTTTTTTTACAAATGGAATGTTTGTGGCAACCTTGCATTGTCAGGTGATGGTTAGCATTTTGTTTTAGCAATAAAATATTTGTATTCATTATTTATTCATTTATTTTGGCCATTCCCAACGCATGCAGCCATTCCTAGGCCAGGGCTTGAACCTACACCCCATCAGCAACCCAAGGCACAGCAGTGAGAATGCCAGGTCCTTAACCCAGTGAGCCACCAGGGAACTCCATAATAAGGTTTTTTTAAATTAAGGTACGTACATCATTTTTTTAGACATAATGCTATTGTGTGGGAGTAGACTACAGTTTAGTGCAAACCTAAGTTTCACATGCACTGGGAAACCCAAAGTTTATGTGGCTTGCTTTATTGAGATATTTGTTTGATTTCAATGGTCTGGAACTGAACCTGCAATGTCTCGGAGGTCAGCCTATATTATTGTCTATTCAAGCTACCCTTATAAGACTCATTTAGGGTAGTTCTGAGAGATACTGGAAATATGAAAAGAGATTGTAAGCTCTCTGGGCAAAGACCATGATTTTGATATTTGGAAACTATTGCCTGTGCCCAAGTTCCTATAAATATGCAAATGAAAAGAAAATAAGGGGCTGAATTAGGGGGAAAAAAAAGAGCACACCAATGCCATGAGGAAGTGGTGTGACCCTGTTTACGTCTGACGGTGTGGGGCTCTCCTGCTCTGAACCACTGTGTTGGAAAAGGTTTATCCTCACTGATAATCTAAGAAGAACAGATTAAGGCAATACCTCAAGACTATGTTTAATAAGTTAGCAAAAAAAAAATGTTTCAAGGCCACAACCAACTTGGAAAGCACGCAGAGAAATTCATGCCCTACTCTGTGGCCGATGGCATAGCAAACTGCTATCACCCTTTCGAAAAGCAATGTGATGCCACTCAGAGAAAAAGCATAAAACTATTTATGTTCTTGGGTTATATAACCCTCTATTGGAATTCATCCCAAGGAAAAGGTTTAAAAGATGCAAAAGCTGGGATGCCCGCTGTGGTGCCCTGGGTTAAGAATCCAACTGCATGGGCTCAGGTCACTGCAGAGGTTCGGTCTTTTGGGTTTTGTGGTTTTTTTTGTCTTTTTCTAGGGCCGTACCTGCGGCATATGGAGGTTCCCAGGTTAGGGGTCGAATCAGAGCTACAGCTACCGGCCTACTCCAGAGCCACAGCAACGTGGGATCTGAGCCATGTCTGTGACCTACACCACAGCTCACGGCAATGCCAGATCCTTAACCTACTGAACGAGGCCAGGGATTGAACCTGCAACCTCATGGTTCCTAGTCAGATTCGTTAACCACTGAGCCATGATGGGAACTCTGAGGTTCCGGTTTGATCCCTGGCCCAGCACAGTGAAATAAAGGATCCAGCATGGCCACAGCTGTGGCGCAGGTCATCACTTTGGCTTGGGGTTCAATCCCTGGCCCAGGAACTTCCATATGCCCAAAGTGCAGCCATAAAAAAAATGCAAGAGCCACAGCTGCTAAAATATTCATGGTTGCATTGTAGTCCAGGGTGAAAAATTGAAGACAACCTATATGTATCTTAGAAAAAGAACTTACCAAAAATATGGGAGAGCCATATGAAGGAATAGTATAAAGCCATTAAAATGATTTTTTTTTCTTTTTATGGTCGCACTTATGGCATGCAGAAGTTCCTAGGCCAGGGGTGGAATTAGAACTGCATCTGCCAGTCTACATCATAGCTATAGCAACTCCAGATCTGAGCCTCATCTGCAGCATACACCACAGCTTGTGGCAATGCCTGATCCTTAATCCACTGAGCAAGGCCAGGGATCGAACCCACATCCTCATGGACAGTATGTCAATTTCTTAACCCGTTGAGACACAATGGGAACTCTTAACATGATCTTTAATGGGAGACGTTTGAAGATTATCTAGAAATTCAAAAAACATCTCTTAAAGTGCTAAGTAAAAATTGTAAATTATAATTAAAAAAAACTCTGATTACATACAAATTTGTCTGTGTCAGGTCCCAAGTACCATTTGCAGGCAAGAAAATAGTACTTGCACAGGCAGTGGGTAAATGCCCAATATCTATTTGTCTCATCTTTTTCTTTCTTGTCACGACATCGTCTTTTTAATCATACTCAATAAATATTTGAAAACAATGAGCCCTTGGACAGACCATCTGCTCTGGGAAGCCCCTGGCTTAGGAACTGTGAGAAAGGCAGGAAGTAGAAGGTCACCAGGCCCCAGGGAAATCCCGCTGCTTGGCAGGCCTGGCCTGAAGGGGAGCCTATTTCTTTGGGGGGCAGGATGCTCATGGCCACGATAGCCCATTTTTAAATAATTAGGCCTTTTTGACAGATCCTAAGACTGTATGTCCTCATTCACCCATTCACTCACTCCCTCCTTCAACCTCTCGGAATAGGGCATGTCCCCTGGGACAGTGCCAGCTGCCATGGGGCCACCAAGGGAAGGCAGCCCTGATGTAGAGAGATAGCTATTGAGACCTGAATGCCTTTTATGTATTTATTTATTTTTGTCTTTTTGCCTTTTCTAGGGCCGCTCCTGTGACATATGGAGGTTCCCAGGCTAGGGGTCTAATTGGAGCTGTAGCTGCCAGAGCCACAGCAACAAGGGATCCGAGCCCTGTCTGCAACCTACACCACAGCTCATGGCAACGCTGGATCCTCAAGCCACTGAGTAAGGCCAGGGAATTGAACCCACAACCTCATCGTTCCTAGTCGGATTCGTTTTAACCACTGAGCCATGACAGGAACTCTGAATGCCTTTTAATATCACTTTAGTTTTTAAAAATAATGAGTATATATTATTTTATAATCAAGAAACACAGACCTAGGAGTTCTGTTTGGGGCTCAGCAGGTTCTGAGACGGACTAGTATCCATGAGGATGCGGGTTCGATCTCTGATCCCGCTCAGTGGGTTAAAGAATCCAATGTTGCTGGGAGCTGTGGTGTAGGCAGACCTGGATCAGATCACGTATTGCTGTGGCTGTGGTGTAACCCGGAAGCTGCAGCTCCAATTCCACCCTTGGGCGGGAAACTTCCATATGCTGCGGGTGTGGCCCTTTCAGAAAAAGCAAAAGAAAGAAATAAAGACAGATCAAATTTCACCTGGGAAGACAAAAGTAGGGTGACAGTTCATAGAATGGCAGAAGGTTTTCCTGAAATGGGGGTCTCTGTAATGCAGACACATTTTTATCCTTCCCACCCTGGGCCCAGTTCCCTGGCCCAGGTCCATGGTTCTGGTCTGGGATTATGGGGGATGCCCCTGGGGTCCATCCCCAATAGCTCCCTCTCCATCAGCTGCCAGGCTCCCAGTCCATCCCAGAAGGACAGGAGGGAGGGAATGACTCTGTGAGCAGATGTAGCTGTTGGGGACCCATCTTAAGGGGACCAGCTTCTTGACATGATTGGACCTGAAACTGGATCTGTTTGTTTAATGGGAAACACAGCTGTGGGTCCAACAGAGGAGCAGGCAGCTTCTTAGAGTCCACAGTCACAGAGAGATGCCCGTCTTCCCTTCCTAAGAGGCCTCAGGCGAGAAGCAGACACAGAGAGCCGGGGCCACAGAGAGCAGGTCCCACCGACGGCAGGGACCAAAGCACTCTGGTTTCCATCTCCTCCACGGGGTGTGGACCGTGGTCAAACATCTGTGGTGACGCGAAGACTGGGGGGGGTTGCGTGGGGTTGTGGGGGGCAAGGGTTCCAGCGTTCCTGCCGCCGAGCTGCAAGCTCACGTCCTCCCATCTACCCTTTCCCCAGAGATGCTTCCTCCCCAGGCAGCTGCCTTCTTTGACTCTTCCTCAGTCTTTGACAAGGTTGGTATGGGCTTCCCATTGGACAGAGACATAAACCGAGGCTCCAGGGGCTGAAGTCAGGGGCCCACACTGCACAGACGGCAAGCGACAGAGCCCAGGCTCCATGCGGACCACCCACCTCCTACAGGGCTTCTCATTTCCTGACCCTTTTGCAGTGGGTAGGACCACATGAGGGGCCTGTGGGGAGGCAGACACGCAGAGGATGACCCATCAGGAGGGCCAAGGGCAAATCGAAGATTGCGGCCTTGACCTGGGCTCTGACACTGCCCCTCGGTCTTGTGCTTTGGATGTCCAGCTCTCCACCTCACCCCACACCACTCCCCTTTACAAGGCTGTCCCCTCCTTATCATCCTGACCTCAGCTCAGATGTCACCTCTTCCTTGAGGCCGCCCCTGACCCATCTCCTCACTGCTCTTTGCCCTGTGGTTGGTCTGTGTACCTGCCTGTCGGTTCCCCACCTTTGGCCATCTCTCCGTCTCACTGACCATCCCCACTCTAGCTCTGCCCCGCGATGGTAGGTCCCCCGCCCAGCCCACTCTCTCTGTGTCTCCAGCACCAGACCCAGTGCCCAGCAGGCAGCAGGCATTCAGTCCAAACGTGCCATGGATGGAGTGAATGCAAGGCCACTTCCAGTGCTGCGTCCCAGCTGGAAGGCTTGTCCTCCACCTCCTGGTCCAGCCCATCCCACCCAGGCTGTCGGGCCATGCATTTGCTCTGGAAGCTACCTGCGTGTCCAGGCTGGGCAGCCACCTGTGACCGGAACCACGGGACTGAGTGACTTGGTCTTGGGAGGTCCCCCTGCTCTCCTGCAGACCCCGTCCTGTGACCTACCCTGCTTCTACACACTTTGGACCCTGATGGTATGAGGCCACTTCTGTTCTTGGGGAGGCTCCAAGAAGGCTCCTGTGACTGGCTCCTGCCTCTGGGGACCCCTCGAGCCCACTTTGCCAGAGGGAGGGCCTCTCCCTCTGCTCCCTGTAGATGGGGCTGGCCCCCTGAGGGATGGTTCAGGCTGGAAACAAGCAAAGACAAGGTGGGCTGGGTAGAGGGTCCCTACACCTCCAGGGCCACCTCCAGCTAAGACGACTGCCCCTCTTCCAGAATTGTGTGTGCCCTGCCCGGGGGGAGGGTGCTGGGTGAGGGAGGGAGGAGGTGGTTGGTCTGTCTGTCCTGCTCGAGTCTCATCTTCAGACTCAATAGACGTTGGCCCCCTCCTCGCCAGGGCCCTGGACTTGTCCTGGGTGCTCTCTATCTTCACCCTCTCACCTGGGGTGGCAGTGGTGGTGGTTGGGGAGGAGGCAGGTGACAACCCCCCCGAGAGGTGACAGCCTCAGGGCGGGAGCTGCCGCCACCTGAGAGTGGGCGACGAGCAGGTTAGCGGGTGAAAAGTTCACCGCGAGGGGAGCTGTCTGTTTCCCTGGCTTAATTTATCCACTATTTGGCTAACCTTGCTCTGAACCCAGGCCCCGAGACCCCTCTCCCCTCTCCCCCGCCTCCCCACCGGGCTTCCGAGCCTCGCCACCAGACCTCCCGCCCTGCGCCCAGAGGCGGGGGCCACGCTGGCCTTGAAGAGGCCTCGGGCCTGTGGCCACCCCCGGGGGAGAGGCTGGCGGCGTAGCCAGGCAGTTATTTATGACCAGAACCTTCCCATCCTTAGTAACCAAAATAAAGTCCGGTTGCCGGCGAGGTCCAGGCTCCCCAACATGGGCCAAGAGAGCGCTCAGAAGGCGCCCCACCCCGCCCGCCTCTGCCAAACACACAACTGCTTCGGGGACAGTGACCTTTCCTTGGGGGGCCATTTGTCATCCTGGCCTGAGGCAGGAGCCGGATGCGAGCACCAGCGGGTCGCAGAGGGGAGGCCAGCCTCCTGCCCTGGCCCTGGGGTGGCCCCTGGGTTCTGGCCTTCCACTCCTGGCCTTCTGCCTACCCTGGCCTTGCTGGGGGCTAGTCACAGACCTTCCTCATCCCAGCTTCCTTCTCATAAGGGGTGAGGACGTGGGGTAGGGAAAGTCAGGGACGCTGGGGGGAGAGGACTAGACAGCCATCAGGGCAGGAACAGCCACCCCCGGCGCCCCGACCCACGCTTCCCCAGAGGGCTCTCCCCACGTCCACGTGGCAGCCCCCTACTCGCGGCTGAGAAGACGGGCTGGGAGGGCCGAGGGGTCCTCCCCGGCTCCAAGCTGGTTCACAGCAGAGCAAGGATTCCCGCTGGGGTCACTCTGACCCCAAAGCCAGTGCCTTCGACCGCCGCCGCCCTACTCTCCCTTTCTCACTTCTCATTCTTTCATTCAAATCCCTTTTTAGCAACTATAAAGGTAACACGTGCTACAGCAACTGGTGGAAACACGAAGATGAAGATGCGTAAGGAATGAAGCGTCCCACCCAGCCCTCCCCTACCCCGGGGGTCTGTCCTCTGCCGTCGCTGTCGTGTGCGCAGACGCACAGCGACTCGCGAGGCATGGGCGTCTGCGCATGCGTGGGCTGTGAGCCGACCGAGAATCCCCTCTTTGTGCGATGACAGCGACGTCACAGGTACGCTGCACGCTGTAGCTGCTGTACTGACAGTACAGAGTGGGGGCGGTGCCTGTCTGTCCACCCCCGGCAGTGCCTCAGGTCACGGGCTTCTTTCTATACCCTCCCACCCCCGTTCTGGGTCACCTTCTTCCTCAGCCTGATTGCTGAAGCTCCCCACCTCTGCCGGTGTCCCTTGCAATCGGTTTCCTCTGGATCCAGAAGGACGTTTCTAGAATGCACACCTCCTCACCGGAATGCCCTGCTTTAATACTTCTCCCTTGGGAGAAGGTCCCAAATCCTTATGGGCCTCATCATGTCCCCTACGGTTTGGCCTCCTTGACTTCCAGAGCCGCTGCGGTCCCCGCACGCCAGCCTCCCTTCACTGCCTGCCCTAAACGCCCTTTAGCTGGGCTTTCCCTCCCTGCTTCTCCAGTGGGAGCCTCCCCTGGGTCTCAGCTTACACCTCAGCTCTCCGGACCATCACGCCCACCCCATCTAACACGTCAATACCCCAGCCAGGCCCCTGCCCCATGCGCTGAAATCTCCGTGAGGAGAAGCCCTGGCAGTTAAGTTCACTGCCACCCACCGGTGCCTGACCCATGGCTGCCTTTCAGAGTTATTTGTTGGAAGTTGAATGACACCAAATAAGCAGGGGGAAGCCCCCACCCATTCTAATGTTTCCTGAACCCCGCCATTCCAGGACCACTGCCCCCTGGCTTCCAGAGGGCACTATTGGTCCCAAATGGCCATTTGCTGCCACTGGACAGAGGCTCCTGTCACCACGTGGGGTCAAAAGCCTTTTATAAGTTGCCCCAGACTCCCTCTCCCGGGGTGGGGGCGAAGGTGCCCCCAAGAAGGGGCGGAGGCGGGGCGGATGGTGTCGACCCCGCGGATCTCCCCTCCCAACCTCAGGCAGCCCCGTGACGGGCTGCCAGATAGGACTGGGCAACTGCCAAGCACTGCGCCGGCCGACTGCCCACTGGGCAGCCCGCTGACTGCCAATCAAAGGCGCCAGCAGTCAGGAAGGGGCTGCCAACTGCCTGTCACCGCACCGGCCAACTGTCAGTCAGGAGAGGCCAAAGCCCCGCTTGGGAACTCAGGACTGCCCATCAGCTGCCACTGCCCAGGGGCAGGTCAGGGAGTGCCCCTATAGTCATTCTGGTGACAACTGTTCTTGCTACCCAGGGTCCTTTCATCCTTCTCCTGGCCAGGGCACCTCACTGGACTTTTAGGGAGCCAACCCTCTCCAACTCTCAGCCTAAGTGTTTCAATGGGCTGGATTCCATCCCTGGCTGCAAATATAGATCACATGATTCAGGACTGGCCAATCCGAGTACAGATTTCTTCTGGCCACTGTGATTGGTTCCTGCGACCCAAATCAAGCCAACCATAACCAATCCGAACTACGTGGGAATTCCATGTGGCTCAGCATGTTAAGGATCTGGCAGTAGTCACTGCTAGGTCAGGTCAGGGTTGCTACTGTGGCACAGGTTCAGTCCTTGGCTGTGGAATTTCCACATGCTATTGGTGAAGCACCCCCCCAACCCCCAATGAAGAACTAACTCTGGGTGACCAAGAAGAAACCCTCTCTCTTCTTTTCTTTTGAACCTGGAAGAGTGTGAGGCTGCAGCTGAGGAGCCAACTTATCATCATTAGAACAAGCTATATGAGAATGAAGCCAGCCCAGAGGGGTGTGGAATTGAGTGACAACAGGGCTATGAACCAGGTTCTGGAAATGCCACTTGAACCTCTGGATCCAGCCATACCTGAAACCAATTATCATTGGGCTTCCCATTTATTTTAACCAATAAATTACCCCATTTTGCCTAAGCAAGAATCATTATGGGTGGGTCCAGTAACCACTCAGGGAATGCCAGTATCTCATGCTAGTCAAAGGCACCAGCCCTTTTCTGAAGCTCAGAGACACCTTTGTCTGAATGACAAACAGTCTCCATATTTGCTTTCCCTGCTCTGGCTGCCGAGGTGGGTCATGGCATGATGACTCTAACAATCGTATGTTCCCCCTAACCTTTGCCTCCAGCAAGCGAGGCAGAGAAGTGGGGTGGGGGTAATTTCCTTCAATGGCGGCAGCAGCAGAGACCGTCTACAGCCAGCAGGGTAGCCCAGGAGACTTCCTGTGGCAGCATCTGGGGGCTGGGGACAATCTATATCCCATGGTCTCTGTCCAGGTTTTAAGCCCAGGTTTTGACCTGCCAGGTGGCACTGAGCTCCCAGCATCTGCTCCAGAAATTCTGCAGGTTGAGTCTTGTGTCTGTTGCTGGGGACTTGGACAAAAGAAGCCACTAAGCCCTTGTGCCCTCGGAAAGGGGCTGGGGACTGGGATAAACACAGAAATGCATCCCAGCTCTGGGCTTGTAGATTCCTGCCTGGTTCGCCACTATTCACACCCTAAGCAGGCACTTAGTCGCTCAGAGCACCTGGCAGAGTCCTGGGACCATTTTATGAGCACAAAAATTGGTTAAGGCGGAGCAATCCGCCCCTAAGCCCTGACTTTGTGCCCCTGGGGCTAGAGTGTGTATCTGAAGAAGGGCTGGAGTGCCAAAAAAATCCATGCCCCCTCCCTCCCAGGCCCGTGGTCAAGAGGGCAGGGCTGACTCCAGCAAGCTCTGAGAGGAAACCCCTCACCCTTTGAACAGGTCTGATTCTCACCTGAGGCTGGTCCACCTTGGCCTGCCTGCAACTGGTGTGAGTAGCTGGGCCAAGAGGTGCTGGAATCTAGCAGTGACGGGGCTGTGGATCAGCCAGGAAGAGGCCTGGTTGCATGGCCAGATAGTGATGTTGGTGAATAATAGCAAGCATCATACGCCACCCTCTTTACACACCTGTCATCCCTAAGTATCCACGGGGAATCGGTCCCAGGACCCCATGGACACCAAACTCCTTGGGTGTTCAAGTCCTTCCTATAAAATATTGCCCAGACCCTACGCATATGCTCCTGTATCCTTTAAATCATCTCTAGATGACTTATAATACCTAATACAATGTAAATGCTCCATAAATACTTGTAAATATAATGTAAATACTACTCAAGTAGTTGCCAGGCATAATAGCAAATTCAAGTTGTACTTTTTGGAACTGTCTGGATTTTTTTTTTTTTTTTCTTTTGATCCATGGTTGCTTGACTGTGGGGAACCACAGGTTCGGAAAGCCAGTGGTTATTCCAGAAACCAGGAAGCCCAGGGGTTAAGCACGAGGGCTTTGCAGCTAGACCCTGGGCTTCCCATCCCAGCTCTGCCATTCGCGAGAGGGGTCATAAGCCTTGGGCGGACGACCGTGTCTGTCCCTGTCTCTGCTTCAGTGTTGTTAGGTCTTAAGGATTAAATGCATAGGAAGCCCTGAGGGTCTCTCGTGTACCAAGCACAGGCACTCTATTGCATTTATTATAAAATACGTAGCATATAAATTTGTTAATTTACTTGGTATTTATTTATTTGCTTTGTAGGGCTGCACCTGTGGCACATGGAAGTTCCCATGTGGGAAATGAAGGCCTTCCTGATTTATTTTTGCACTCAGTATCATAGCGCATGCTGGGGCTGTTCCCATCAAAGCCCATGATCCACCGGAGGGTGATTGTGTGTGTTTTCACATCTTTGATCTCAATTTCCAGAGGGTCTGGGGCTCTGTGTGGTCAACAGAAAACTCAGGATGAGTTCAAACACCTTTGAGACTCAAGACACAAGTGGAAATGCAGAGTGTGGCTTACGAAAGCTTCCTCAGCTTTGACACTGGCCAAAAGTTGTTGTTGTTTTTTTTTTTTTTTTTTTTTTTTTTGGTCTTTTTTGTCTTTTTAGGGCTGTGTCCACAGCATAAGGAGGTTCCCAGGCTAGGGGTCTAATCGGAGCCATAGCTGCCGGCCTACACCACAGCCACAGCAACGTGGCATCTGAGCCATGTCTTCGACCTACACCACAGCTCATGGCAACGCCAGATCCTTAATCCACTGAGCAAGACCAGGGATCGAACCTGTGTCCCCATGGATGCTAGTCAGATTCATTTCCTCTGAGCCATGATGGAAACACCAGATGCTGGCCATAGTTTTTTACCAGGAAGTATTTTTTTCCCCTAATCCCAATTTAGATGGAGAAATGTCACTTTTCCAAAGTCTGCCAATTCTCATAGCACTTATAAAGCTAGACCAAACCTGGAGGAATTTTTTTTTTTTTCCTTTTTAGGGCCACACCTGCGGCATATGGAGGTTCCCAGGCTAGAGGCCCAATCGGAGATGAAGCTGCCATCCTACACCACAGCCACAGCCATAGCAACATGGGATCTGAACTGCATTTCTGACCTACACCACAGCTCACGGCAACGCCAGATCCTTAACCCACTGAGCAAAGCCAGGGTTCAAACTGGCATCTTCATGGATACTCGTTGAGTTTGTTACCGCCGAGCTGCAACAGGAATTCCTTGGTATTTATTAATACAAAACACACAAGCATTAATTATTACTTTTATTACTACCTTGAATTTCACAAACAACTCAGTAGAGGAGAAGGCTATTGTTCCCATCCTACAGACAAGGAAACTGAGGCCCAGAGAGGTTAAGCTACCTGCTCAAAGCCCAGGATTTGGAATCTCAGCCCCATAGGGCTGGCTTCAAAGTCCAGCCTCTCACCTTCTCTGCTCCCTCCAGGGCTCTGGCTCCCCGAAGCTTGTGGCTGGCCTTCAGCCAGTGCAACCCAGCTTGGCCAAGATGGTGGGGGGCAGCCGATCACCCAACCGGGAGCCACTGCCATGGGCAATACATTATGGCACTTGGGGGCGGGGGGCGCTCTGCTTCGTCTCACTCTGCAGAGGACTGTGTATGTTAGCATGCCCCCCACCCCAGCCCTGGGCTTTGGCTCTGCTCGAGGTCCCTGGTGTGACCCCCCCCAACCCCCAACTCCCAAAGAAGGATCCAGTTACATGGAAGCTGCAGTGAAGGAACAAACACAGCTTGTGCTTCCTCCGAGTGATTATTTCCTTTGTTTTGTGAACATTGAAAAATGAAAAGAATGATAAGGATTTGGTGGGGGGGGGGTAGGCAGCATGGAAAATTCTGCAGCATTGGCTCAACTCGCCAAGAGGGTGGTGTGAGGGAGTTTTCAAACCAAGGAAAGAGAATGTCAAGTGGCGGCAAGGCCAGGGGAGGGTCCAAGGCCTCCTGGGTCCCTGGCTCCCGCGTGGGGGTCAAGGGCCCACCCCCGGGGGCAGAGACTTCTGGTCCCGGTTATGCTGCCTGCCTCCCCGTGGTCAGGCCCGGCACCTCGGCCTCAGACTCCTCTGCTCTTCAATGCCAGTAATTCCGGCTCCCACTGCTCTAGATTGTGATGAAAAAGAAATGAACACATGTGTATAGACCCTGGGGTTCTCTGCTAGGGGCAGCTCAGCTCCCTGGGGACGGTTTGGAAATATCTTTGGTTGTCACAACCGAAAAGGAAAAGACATATTGGCGTCTTGTGAGTAGAGACCAGAGTGGCTGTCAAGGGTCCTACAGCACACAGGACAGTCCTCGACAGAGGACTGTCCTGACCTGATTTTTTTTTTTTTTTTTGGCTTTTTAGGGCCATACCCACGGCATATGGGGGTTCCCAGGCTAGGGGTCGGATCAGAGCCGTAGCCGCTGGCCTATACCACAGCCACAGCCATGCCAGATCTGAACCAGGTCTGCAACCTACACCACAGCTCATGACAGCGCTGGATCCTTAACCCACTGAGTGAGCACAGGGATCGAACCTGCATCCTCAAGGACACTAGTCGAATTTGTTTCAGCTGAGCCACGATGGGAATTCCCTGACTGAGATGTTGATGGGACCACAAGGCAGACGCTGGGCCGGTCCCTGAACGCTTCATCATAAGTGCTGGTTCGTTATTCAGGGGGCCCGTGTGGGCGTACCTGGGACAGTGGCTCGGAGAACAGCCTGTGTCGGGATATGCTGGCTGCCTCTGACAAAGGTCCTGCCCCTTCTCACTCGATGCAAATTTTATTATTATTATTATTATTTTGCGTTTTAGGGCTGCACCCGAGGCATATGAAAGTTCCTAGGCTAGGGGTCCATTTGGAGCTGTAGCTGCTGGCCTACACCACAGTCACAGCAACTCGGGATCCGAGCCATGTCTGTGACCTGCACCACAGCTCACAGCAACACTGGATCCTTAACCCCCTACATGAGGCCAGGGATCAAACCCGAGTCCTCATGGATACTAGTTGGTTCTGTTACTGCTGAGCCACAACAGGAACTCCCAGACATAAATATGCACCACACCTCAAACTCTGCTAGGTCCTGAGAGAAAGCGGACCTGCCCCTGGGCTCCCGGAGTGGCTGGTTGAGTGGGGAAGAGGGAGCCAGACAGGCCAAGAGAGTGAGCGAATGACAACGGCCTCGATGTCCTTCGAGAGTGAGGCCCGGGGAACGGCTGTGGTGACACATCCAAGGAAAGACAGTTTTTGCTACACAGAGGAACAGAGTCCTGACACAGGCTGCAGCTAGGAGGATGAACCCTGGAAACGTTATGCCAAGTGAGAGAACCCGGGCAGCAAAGACTGCATCCTGTGTACATGCTCCAGAAGCTGTCCTTGGTGACGATGCCACCATGCTATGAAGACACTAAGCGCCGTCGAAGCGTACGTAGTGTCTGAATCTGACCTCCATAAAGCTGCTCTGGATGAGAATGACAGTCAGGGCCAGTGGTGCGACAGGTGATGAATGAAACGGGGGAGGGCTGAGGTGGAGCAACCAGGCCTCAGTGGGCACGTGGGGCGTCTCCTGGAGGCCAGGCCTGAAGGCGGCAGGTGGGGATGGCAGGTGCGTACAGAGAGCCTGTGTGTCCTGGTCTGGAGGGGGGTCCTGGGCCTGCTCGTGCCTGCTGGACCTGGTAACCTTGGCCCTCTGACCCTGGGCCTCAGGGCCCTGCAGAAATACTGCCTCGCAGCTCCTTGGGTCCAGAAAAGTCAGTGGCCCGCCAGGTCACCCTGTGAGTGAGTTTGCGATGGTGGCTCTTTGAGGCTCCTTCCATCCACCCAAGGGGATCCTGTGTCCAGTGCAGCTTCCCAGCAAGGCAGTGGCCATCCTGCCACCCCCTACCACCCCTAGCAGTGCCTGGGGGCCTTCAGTGTTTATTCCCCTCCCGAGCCACGGAGGGCTTGGGGTGCAAAGGGCCTGCACAGAGCCAAGAATGATGGGAGGTGCCAGAGAAGGGTCACTGCCACCCCCACCCTGCACCTGCTGTGTGCAGGTGGACAGGCCCCTTTGCTCCACCCTCCCCCCAGGGCCTCCCCCAGCCCCTGCATCCTCTGCCCATGTTGGGGCCTCCTGAGCCACACTTCCTCTCACCCCAGCCATAGGGGAGCCAGCCAGATTTCAAAGGACGCCCCTACCCCAGGCCAGGCCAAGTCTGTAACCCCAAGAGTCCTGAGGGGCAGCCAGGTCCTGGCCGGGAGCCGAGGGAGCCACCAAGGCTCGCAGCCTCCCCTGGGTTTCCCAGCCCAGGAGCCAGGAGGGCAGGAACATCTGGTCCTTTCTGCAGGTTGGAAAGGTGACGTCACACACAGGCGGTCCCAGCGGGCTACAGAGCCTGGACTTCTCCCCCACATAGTGGGGTCTCCCACTCCTGGGGAGCCTCCTGTCCTCAAGGTGGCCTGGGATAAGCTGGGACTCAGGGGTCTGCTGGGTTGCTGGAAGCTGAGGGCCTTGTGGGGGGTGTGAGGGGTGAGTGACAGGGGAGCAGCGGGGCCCTGCATGGCTGAGGGCTGGGGCTGCCCACGCCCGGGCTCTGGTCCACAGCAGGTGGCCTTCGCTTTCTGAAGAGAAGTGTGTTATGGACTGTCAATAAATCGAATTGCAGTGTAACAGCCCTACTTGAAGGGAGGGCAGAGTTGGGGTGACTACCGGCTGTTCCAGGCCGTCCTTGAATTTCAATGGACATTGTCACCTCCTGGCTTTACCATGAGGCCAGGGGTGTCTCTGTACACTCTCTTCACAGAGACCTCTGGGCGGTTATTAATGATTCCCCCCCTTTTGGAAGGCCTTTCCAGAATGTTCCAGAAGACCCCTCAGAATTCCCCAATGTGTGTGGTGGGAGGAAGTCCCTCCTCAGGGGCTCTTTAATGACCCCCCCAGTCCCTACTTCTCTCTTGCAACTGTTCTTGTCCCTCTATGCTGCTTGGCACTTGGGCTGCAGGATTTGTCTTTTGTGTAACCTGGTTCCTTTTCTTGTTCCCATCAAACTGGGGTATCCCCATGGGCATGGGCTGTCTGCCCCCAGAAGGGCTGGTGGGTGGGTGGGGGCGCTGGGCTGAGTGCCACAATCATCCAGGAGCATTCGGACACCGTGGTCCCCCCGACACATACCCGACCATGGGTTTGGCCCGAGAAGAGAGTCCACTTCTCCAGGCTTCCGGCCCCGGGAGCAGGACGGTGGCCACAGGACTCCATTCTTGCGCACTCGCCAGGCCAGATCGCCTGGTCGCCTGGAGCTGTACCGGGATGGGCTCGGGTCTGGCGCCTCCCCGGGCTCCATGCCCACCTCCACCTCCAATCTGGTTCTCTTTGGAGACGAGAAGGAGCCCAGGCAAGGCAACTGTGTCCTTTCCCAGGGCCTAGGTCGGCTTTGTGGGGTTGGCACAACCTGTCCTGCCCCGTGGGGGGGTCAAGGTGCCAGAGTTCAGGGCTTGTCCCTCTCCTTTGCTGGGCTAAGCTCAGGGACAGAATTAGCTCTGTGCTTTCATTCTCCAGGCTCTCCCAGTGGCCAAACCATCCGGGGGAGGGACCAGGCCTCGGCCTCCTGGGAATCTGCCCAAAGGCTTTTTCCCTGGTTCCTCTGGGAAAAGATCCAGAAAAAGACTGATTAAAGTATCCCAGTGCAGAGGGAGGGGGCAGGGGAGCCCAGGCCCTGCCCAGCTGTCAGGAGAAGCCCTTGGGGCTCTGGGAAGACACGAGGTCCCACGGCAGCCAGCACAGCCCCTCTGTCCCCAGTGGGCCTTGGGGAGGGCTGGCGGGGCCTTGGTGCTCCCAATCCCCTCAGACCTCTGAGCCCCTCCCTCCCTGTGTGCCTGGCCTGCCGGCCAAGTGCCGTTTCACGGGAACCTCGGGAGTCAAATGCTCTCCCAAACTGTGAGCCAGGCTGTGAGGCGTGGAGATGGGCTCAGAAAAGTCGGGGCTCAGCAGACAGGACCCCTGCCCCTTCCTCATTTATCTGTGCCCACCAAGAGATGCCACCCCCAACCTACCTCCCATGACCACCAGTGGGGGGCACCTGGCCTGTGACACCGGGACAGCAGCCCGGCTGGCCATGCCTGGTGGACCCACCCACGTTGTGTCCACAGGCCAAAGTGGGGTGATTGCCTGAGCATGGACTTTCTAGGCCCGACCTCCATGGGCTGGACCCCTTCAGCAGCTCCCCTCCCACATATACTTTGGTGACGTGTATCCTCAAGGATGAAAGTGAAAGGGACAGGTCTTAGCTCAGAGTCCCCATCACTGGCTGCAGTGAGTGAAGGGGTCAGGTAGAGTTAGGGTCAAATTCTAGTCCGGGGCCTACAGCCTTACAAGCGAGGGCAGGCAATTTCCCGGCTCTGAGCCTGTTTTCTCACCTCCGAAGTGGTCTTGCTAATACCAGCTCCCCCCGCTCAAAAGGTCAGCACCTCTTTGAGGCTCTGCCAGAACCTGGAGTGTATCACCTGGAGGCCACCCGTCCCAGGGCAGTGTCCATCTGTCCCCCTCCCTCCTCTGCCTACATTTCCATGTTTCCTTACATTCGTGTGGACAGCTCCTTCCACGGTGTGGCAGGTTGTATTATTGTTCAAAATAACTGACCCCTCCTCCAAGGAGATTGCATGCGCCGCGGCGTCCTTGGTAGACTTGACTGTGGACCTGTCCTGGCCAATGGAAGGTGAGAAGAAGTGACATGAGAAGTGACAGCAACAGAGGCGCGTTGTTTCCGGGCAGAAAACGTCCCAGCCAGCGGGGGTTCCCAGGTGGATCTACTTCTACCCTGAGATGACATCATCCAGACCGAGGCTCTTCCGTCAGCTGGGGTCCCAAAGGGAAGAGGACACAGAGCAAGTTGCAGCCACCCTCCAAGGACAGGTGACAGTCATAACACAAGCTCCACTGCTGGAAGCTATGGACACCTGGAGGTCATATTTGGTCTGATAAATATTGTGGCCCCTGGAAGTCTTTAAAGGGGTTCCGGAGAGCTGACTTTTGGTCTTCAGCTGCTGCTGGGTGCAGTGAATAATGAACAGTTCAAATGTTATGCCTTGGCACCGGGCGGCCACTCAATAAACAGGTGCTCAATAAACAGGGGCTGTAATTGTGATTGGGCATTTTGGCACACTCCAGACTGAAGACCGTTTGAGCTTCTGGGCTAATCTTCCTTTCCTGTGAGCTGTGTGAAAGTGCAGGCTTTGTGTGACCCTCCAGCAAGCTCCTCCACAGAATTCGTGCCCGAGGCCTTCTCTGTCACCTCCTGGAACCACCGCCTGCTCTCCTCCGCCAGCCTGCCCCCCACTTGCGACAGAGGTGCCTTAGATGAGAGTCCATTGTCCACCTGTGCCCTGGGCCAAGGTCAGGTTTATGGAGCTTGCGCAGCAGGGGAGAACGCACACCAGGGGGACCCTGGGGCATCTCTCCCCGTGTCCTCTTGGCCATAATTCTTCCCCATTGACTGAGCCCACGTTGAGGTCCCCTCTGCCCTTTCAGACTTCTGGTTCTCCTCCGCTATTTTGCTTCTATCCTGTGTCATCAAATCTGGCCCGGGGAGTCCACTGCACCCCTTTTAGCCCTGGCCTAGTCGGGCTGGTGGTCTTTGAGTTGTGGCTTCTCAGCACATTCCTCTCTCAGCACCCAGCGCATGCTAGGTAGACACCGGGGCCTCCGTAAAGCCTGGTTCTGCTCTCCTGAGTTGGTGGCCTGGTGGCTTGTAGGGCTGTGGCAGGGCAGAGGACAGCCCTCTGCAGACCAGTTCATGATGGTCCAGCCAGGGATGCAGGTGGGAAGGCAAAGTACCTCCCAACCTATGACTGGGCTGGCAGGGAACCATGTCCCCTGCCTAGGCAGGGGCTCCAGTTTATCTCCTGATCTCTGCCTCCTTCTCACCCACTCCACTTCCGGCAGCTGGGGACCCCGAGGAGACCAGTTCTCTCTCTCTCTCTCTCTCTCTCTCTCTCTCTCTTTTTTTTTTTTCTGTCTTTTTAGGACTGCACCCACGGCACATGGAGGTTCCCAGGCTGGGGATTGAATTGGAGCTACCGCTGCCGGTCCTACACCACAGGCACAGCAACGGCAGATCTGAGCCACGTCTGCGACCTACACCACAGCTCAAGGCAATGCTGGATCCTTAACCCACTGAGCAAGGCCAGGGATTGAACCCACAACCTCATGGTTCCTAGTTGAATTCATTTCCACTGCACCACCACGGGAACTCCAAGACCAATTCCCTCTGAAAGGGTGGGCTGCTGTGGTTGGGCCAGGTTCTCCCCACACCCACTTGCCCACTAAGGACCAGACATCAAGGATATCAACAAAGGAACTCGCAAAAGCCATCTCTCTTTATTTTGTGTTCCTGCTGTTCAACCAGTTTGCACAAGCTGAGGATGCGTGGATTTTGGAGGGGGAGGAGGAGTGCATGGGCACAGAGCCTCCTGGAAATGTGCATTAGACTCGAGAAGCAATTTAACAATAAACTCTAGAGAATCAGAAACATACAAAAGTGTCAAGGCGGCTGCTGGCTGGTTTCCTGCCTCCCCACGGGTGTCAGAGTTATGCCCATCGATCCTGTGCAAAGGTCCTGGGGCTGGCCTGGGGGTACTGCCGGATTCTTCCCCAGGACAGGAGCAGTCCTGCTCACCCAGCAGAAGTGTGCCAAGGGGCGGGTGCGTGGGCGTGCGCCTGGGTGCCCAGTCCCCGCTGGTTCCGCAGCTTTCGAGCCCGTCCCTGCGTCCTGCTTTTAGGTGCGCCCTTTGAAAGTGTTCATGCAGGTGTAGGTTCCTGAGAATCTGTGGATCTCCTCGAGGGCAGCCTGTGGGAGTATGCTGGGGAGGGGGAGGGAGAGGAGGAGATGGTCAGTGGGGGACCAGTGGCTGGGTAGCAGAGTGACAGGTCCCCTAAGCGTACCGCGTTCCCTCTCCGACACACACCAGGTCCCTCCACTACCCCCCCACACCCTCCATGGAGGGAGGGCTTTCAAGTAAATGGATAAACAGCTGTTTACAAGGTACAGGGTGGGTGATAGAAACAAGCTTTCAAAGCCACATTTTTTTTTTTTTTTTTTTTTTGTCTTTGTCTTTTTCTATGTACCTGCACCATATGGAGGTTCCCAGGCTAGGGGTCTAATCAGTGCTATAGCCGCCAGCCTACACCAGAGTCACAGGAACGCTGGATCCGAGCTATGTCTGCGACCCACACCACAGCTCACGGCCATGCTGGATCCTTAACCCACTGAGTGAGGCCAGGGATCAAACCCACAACTTCATAGTTCCTAGTCGGATTCGTTAACCACTGAGCCATGACGGGAATTCCCTCAAAGCCACATTCTTAGCATTTTAGGGCCCGTTAGGTATCTCAGAGCTCAATTAACTCCAAATGCCACTTATTCAAACCCTATGCATTATGTGGGCCTGAGGAGTTAGGTACTGGGTGTCACCTCCTCCAGGGATACCTCCCGGACTCACCCCTAGGCCTTTCCTGGGCTTCTCAATGAGCCCTGGGGCTGCTGTTTGTCAGCCCCTCGAGTGCCTCTGGGGTAGATATTTCACCTCTGACCCCAGCCCTCAGCACAGGGCCCATCTTTTGAGTCAAATTGCACCCTAGGTGCAGGATAGGAAAGCCTCACTTCCAGCTGGAGCGATCTGGAAGGCTGCCTGGGGGGTGGTGGCACTAGAGTTGAGCCTGCAGATTTCTCTCAGGGGAGGTGACAGGGCCCAGCGCAGGCCATGGGGAGGAATTAGCCTCTGTTTCCTGTGGGAAAGTGGTGCGGGTAGAAAAGAAATGTAGGCTGAGGTTCACTGCGGAGACTGCTGAGGTGTTCTAGGCAAACCAGCTTTTTTCTAGAATGTTCCCAAAGGCATCTAAGAAGCTCCCTGAGGTGGACAGTCAGCTTGGCTTTGGTGAGGATTCCAGTCCCTGGACTCCTAGGGGCTCCTGGAGGCACCCAAGGAGCATCTCAGCAACAGTCAGGATGTGCTGAGGGAGGCCGAGGAGTCGCCTGCATGCCAGGGCCTCCTGTCCCCACCAGAGGGGAACCTGGTTTCCCGGGGGATGACATCTGATAAAGGCACTCGGGTGCTTCGCTTCCCGGAAAGGCCTTTCAGGTCAGAGGGGTTCAGTCAGCTGGGGGGTGGGGGGCCCCGAGGAGCCAAGAGACCACGGGCACTCGGGGCTCCAGGCAGAGGCTTTCCTGGCAGCATGAGAGGCCCAGGGAAACTGAGCTTGGGGCCCCTGGAACAGCCCCTTCAGTGGGGGGCTAGAACGTGCAGGGGTTGCTGCCCAGAGTCTGGAACATTCTAGGGAAGTGATGCTGGGAAAATTCTGGAGGGTGGTCTCCTGTGTAAAGCCCGCCTCCCAAGGTGGCCTGCCCTGGAAACCCCCACCTGACAAGCACGGCGACCTTTCTGTGACTCCTGAGCCTTTGACATTGAGACCCCTGTCCTCCCCACCCCATTCAACTTGCCGAGGCCTGGGAGTTCGTCTCTAGAACAGTAGTTCTCAAAGTGTGGCCCAGGAACCCTTGGAGGGTACTTGAGATCTCTTCAGAGTTCTGTCTGTGAGATCAAAGTATTTTTGCTTTTTTTTTCTTGCTTTTTAGGGCCAAACGTGCTACAGCTGCCAGCCTACACCACAGCCATAGCAACGCGGGATCCAAGCTGCGTCTTCGACCTACACCACAACTCACAGCAATGCTGGGTCCGTGACCCACTGAGCAAGGCCAGGGATTGAACCCACATCCTCATGGATGCCAGTCAGATTCAGCTCCACTGTGCCACAACGGGAACTCTCAAACTATTTTATTATAATACCGAGATGGGATTTGACCTTTTTTTTTTTTTTTTCCTTTGGCCTTGCCCATGATATGCAAAAGTTCCCTGGCTAGGGATCAAATCCCAGCCACAGCAGTGACAACACCAGATCCTTAACCCAGCGAGCCACCAGGAAACTCCGGTTTGACTTTTTTACCCTCATTCTCTCACAAGTATACAGTTGAGTTTTCCAGAGGCTCCACAACCTACAGCATCACAGACTAAAATCAGAAGCAGATATGAGCATCCATTTGTCTTCAATTAAGTCAGATAATAAAAAGCTTTGCAAAAAATGTTCAGCAATGTTATTCTTTTACTACATTCTTTTTTGGGAGGGAAATATACTTACTTTTCATAAAAATATCACTTATATTAACCCTGAATAGATTCATGATTGCTACTTACAAGTGAATAAATGTATAAATCCTATAAATCTTTTTCTCAGTTTTAATTTCTAATGCAATAGGTACAATTCACATACACAAAACTCTTTGGGTTCTTCAATAATTTTTTTTTTAATGGTCGCATTTGTGGCATATGCAGGGAATGATTCCGAGCCACAGCTTTGGCAACACTGGATCCTTAACCCACGGCACTGGGCTGGGGATTGAACCTGTGCTGCCACAGAGACAATGCCAGGTCCTTAACCTGCTGAGCCACAGGGGCAAATCCCAGGGTTCTTCAGTAATTTTCAAGATGGTAAAGGGGTCCTGAGCCCAACATGTTTGAGAACTACCGCTCTGTTGTAAGGACAGTCAATCCATGCCACACAGGCCGCCGCTCCTCTTTTTCACACCCACAGCAGACATGACTAATCAATCACAGGGCACTTGCTCTTGCCCAAGGCCTCTTCCCCACCCGAGTCTGTGTGGAGCAGGGGAAACGGCCAGCACAAGCCTGACCCAGTGCTTCCTCCCCCGGCCCCGTACCTTTTCAAGATAATGAGGACATGCATGGTCCACGGGAGCAGGAGGAGGGTCTGATTGAGCTGCACGGCTTCCACCGTCCTCCGGGCCACCGTCTCCGGCTTCAGGGGGGGAAAGAGGTTGGGGAACCTGCCCGCAGGAAGAGACAGTGTGGGTTTCTCCTAAGGAGCAGGTGCCCCGCTGTAAGACCCCCGTGGCGCATATGTCAGGGTCATGGCTCTGGCTGCTCCCGTGTGGGAGACCTGAGTCCCATTTGGAACACTCTCCCTGCTCCCCAGCCTCCCCCAGACATGTCAGGAGCCTCTCACCCCTCCTCCCAGGGAGTCTCCCCTCGAGGCCTCCCAGCCCACCCACCCTGGCTTCTCAGAGCACTTCAGAGGGCTCCTTAAGGCCCCACACTCCTCCCGTCACTGCCCTGCTCCCCCCGCACCCCCCCCCGCCACCCCCTGTCTTCAGCCCTCTTTCCTCTGGGCCCCACTCCCCTTCTCACTCTGCCCCAGCTGTCCTGGCCTATCCTGTCACTTAACATCGTTCCCATCTCGGGGCCTTTTGCCAGTTGTCCCATCACCTTGGCTCTCTTCTGCTGTCCACTGAGAGTGGCCTCTGCTCTTGTCCCCATGATAACGGGGACGTATCACATCTAGAATGGCCCTGCCTGTCTGCTTGTTTCCCGGGAACAGCCTGCCTCCCCCAGCAGCCCGTGAGTTCCCCAGGGGCAGAGGTCTGGTGGGTCTTGCTCCCTGGTGTGCGCCCTGGGTCCAGGACATAGCAGGTGCTCAATAAATGCTTGCTGAAGGGGTGGAGGACGTGGCGTTCCCCGGCTGTGTCCGCCCCATCCTGGAGGCTGGGGCTCTGCCGGGGACACCCTTCTCTGCCCTGCTTGCTGGTTCACAAGCTCACTCCTTGATTCATTGATTCATTCACATATTTGCAGAGCGTATCCCCCCGGGGGGGGGGGGTGAATGAACAAATGGCTGAATAAGCAAACACTGGGGGCTTCTCACGCCTGTTCATAGGCATCTGACCTGATGCCCAAAGGGGATGCTCCCTCAGTGCGGGGCCTGGGCTAAGTGCTCAACAGGTGTCCTTTGCTCCAATCGACAGAGAAGGAAGCTGAAGCTCTGGGGAGTAGGTGGGGGACTGGGGATTCAAACCAGGTCCAAAGGAGCCCCAGTTCAGTGCTGTCCCTGCCCTCCCCTGCCTGCTGCTTGTCCCGCCCCTCCTGGACCTCCAGGTGCTGGGCTGAGGCTGCCGGCTCCGACCTTGGTCCCACAGGGGCTGGTCAGCTGCTCTGCACCAGGAGGACTGAGGCTGAGGAGTCCCCTGGGCCTGATGTCACCCTGAGAAAAGGCGACTCCGGGACCCCTGGTGTGAGCTGGGTTGGCCTTAGAGAGTCCATGGAGCTCACCCTCCACGCTGTGCTTCCTTGGCTGTCACCATATGCTGCCAAGACACCCAGGACCTACCGTCGGCCACGGCCGGCCTTGGGGGTCTTGTGGTGAGGAACGTGTGAGGCGGTTCATGACACAGGAACCCCATAGACACCCTGGACAGTCTGGGTTTCCAGCCCCCACCTGGGCCAGTGCCGCTGCCGGGGGGTCAGGAAGACAAGATGGAGAGACCAAGGTCCCTGGGTTCAGGGCACCCTTCCTGGTAAGACCCCCACCCCGGAGAACCTAACCCAGGGGATGCCTTTTTCCTTTCTCTTGGCAGTGGGTGGGGTGTTTACACAGGGAACTGGCAGAGCCATTAACTTCCACAAGGCAGCAGAGACCCCTGGAAAGAGTGCACTCAGCCGGTGTGGCCTTGAGCAAGTAGCCTCAGTTCCCTCATCTGGGAAATGGGGATAAGGGCTCTCACAGGGTTGCAGGTGCGGGTTGAGGGGGTGGGAAAATACGGCAGGGTTTGTCGGTGTGGCTGGAGCATAGACGATCAGTAAACAGCAATTTACAAACAACAGCCCCCTCCCACATGGCCACTCTTGCCCGGAAAGCCCATCCGTTTTGTCCTAGACCTCTGCCTCCCACCCTCAGCGCTGGGAAACAGCTGAGCATGGTTGGAGAGGAAGCCAATGCTTTGCTTTGCTTTTCCTTTCTTTTCCTTATTTATTTATTTATACTTATTTTTATTTTTTTGCTTTCTAGGGACACACCCGCAGCATATGGAGGTTCCCAGGCTAGGGATCGAATTGGAGCTGCAGCTGCCGGCCTACACCACAGCCACAGCCACAGGGGATCCGAGCTGCGTCTGCGACCTACACCACAGCTCATGGCAATGCCGGATCCTTAACCCACTGAGCAAGGCCAGGGCTCGAACCCCCATCCTCATGGATACTAGTCGGATTTGTTTCCACTGCGCCACGATGGGAACTCCTCTTTTCTTTTCTTTCCTCCTTTCCTTTCCTTCTCTTTTCTTCCTTCAGGAGGAGTTGGCTAAGCAGTTGATTCACACCTAATCTGTGAAGCAGGGGTACTGTTATCAATCCCTTCTTAGAGACAAGGAAACTGCGGCACAAGAAGGCCAAGGAACATGCCCAAGGTCACACAGAACTGGGATTTGGCCCCTGCAATTTGGCCCACATGCTGAACAACTGTGGAAAAATGACTGCAGGTGGGAGGCCCATGGATTTCCTTCTTTTTTTTTTTTGTCTTTTGTCTTTTGTCTTTTCTAGGGCTGCACCTGCGGTATATGGAGGTTCCCAGGCTAGGGGTCTAATCAGAGCTGTAGCCACCGGCCTACACCGCAGCCACAGCAATGCCAGATCCGAGCTGCATCTGCGACCTACACCACACTGATGGAGAAGAAACTAGGCCAGAAGGTGAAACGGGAGCAGGGACGAGAGGTCTGTGAATGCCCCTCTCACTTCTGTGCTTAGGGTGCCCAATTAGATCCACGGGTCGCCACTGCTGTACTCCCATCCAGCATGCATTTATTGAGCACCCTCTGTATTCCCAGATGAAAAGAAAACAAACCAAGACCTCATGGGGGAGAAACCAACATGGAACACGAATCCAGCCTCCTCTAAATTCAGAATCTATATGCTTCCATGACAACCAAAGATACGTTCTGCCGGGGAGATTAATGACATATGTGCTGATGAGGATGTTTATTGTTAGTTAAAAATAATAAGAGCAACAGTTCGCTACTGAGTATCTCGAGTGCCCTGGGCTTTGCACTAGATATGTTACATGTGTTATTTCTAATCCTCCCTATAATCCTACAAGGTAAATATTATTTCCACTATGTTACAGATGAGCAAAGTAAAGCTCAGAGAGGTGACAAAACTGAGTCAAGATTTCACAATCACACGGTAGTTGAGGTGTGATTCAAAATTTGTCTTTTTAGTGCTGCACCTGCAGCATATGGAGGTTCCCAGGCTAGGGGTTGAATCAGAGCTGTAGCTGCCCGCCTAGCGGGATCCAAGCTGTGTCTGTGACCTATACCACAGGCAATGCTGGATGCTTAACCCACTGAGCAAGCCAGGGATTGAACGCAAGTCCTCATGGATACTAGTTGGGTTCATTACCGCTAAGCCACAACGGGAACTCCAAAACCTGGTGTTTTGATTCTTGATCAGCAAAACCACACTCAGCAATAATAACTAAGGTATACCGAGCAATTATCACCTGGAGAGCTCTGTTACATGCCTTCCACCAACTGTCTTATGAAATTCTCACGATGAACTTTCTACGCCATCCTCATTTTTAAAGAAGCTTAATGCACATAATTTAGGAGGCCAATTAATAATGTATGTTGCCGGGAGTTCCCATTGTGGCTCGGTGGTTAATGAATCCGACTAGGAACCATGAGATTGTAGGTTCGGTCCCTGGCCTTGCTCAGTGAGTTAAGGATCCGGCATTGCCGTGAGCTGTGGGGTAGGTTGCAGACGTGGCTCGGATCCTGTGTTGCTGTGGCTGTGTTGTAGGCTGACGACTACACCTCCAATTGGACCCCTAGCCTGGGAACCTCCATATGCTGCAGGAAAGGCCCTAGAAAAAGGCAAAAAGACAAAAAAAAATGTATGTTGCATTGCAAAAAACAGGGAAAATAGTTTTTGGATGATTCCCCATTTTCATCTATCTGTAGCCCCATGCTCCTTTACAAGTGCACATCATTAAAGCACCCTTTACCGGGAATATACTACGTAGCACATAGGGAGCTGCATGCCTGATCCCGTTTCCTCCGATCTCGAAACTCCAAGGGTAGACTATCTCGTCATCATCCCATTCTACAGATTAGCAACCGAGGCTGGAGCTCGAACTAATTGGATCCGTGGTCACATACATCCCAGGGGCCTGGCTCCAAAGCATGAGCTATAAACCAGTGATTCCCATTCCTTGGATTTAACTCATCTGGAAGAGGCGCGGTTGGGCTTTGGTATTGCTTTAAAGTACCATAAATATATGATAGTTTATCATATATGTATAATATATAGAGAGAGAAAGCTTTAATTTGCATACAGCAAAAGGTGTACATCTTAAGTGTACAGTCTGATTAACTTTTACCAAGGAAACCCCCATCAGATCGGGAAGAGAGAACATTCCTAAAAACCTAGAAGGTTCCCTGGTGCTCCCTGTCAGGCTATGTCCTCTTCTCTCTAGGGTGGCCGTCGTTCTGATTTCTACCCCCTCAGCCCAGTTTTGCCTGTTCTAGAACTTCAGAGTGATGGAGTCATGCAGCAGGCACTCTTGTGTCTCTGGCTTCCTTCACTCAGCGTAATGCTTTCGAGATGCATCTATATTGCTCAGGTATCAATGCTTTGTTCTCTTCTTATAGCTGGCTAGTGTTCCACTGCATGCACTTAGCGTGGGTACTTTGTAAAGCCCCCTGACCTGAGAAGCGGACCCTAAACCACTAAAGCATCCCACTGCCTCGCAGATGGAGAATGAGATAGGAGACCCAAAAGCCAGAGATAAAGGGCTTCTGGGTTGTTGTAAAATGTTCTCTCTCTCTGGGTGTATAAGAGCCTTCCTCTGGTCCAATCGGCTGGAGGACTTGACTCGGGGCAGGGGAGCGGGGCCCCTCCCACTGACCTGACCCTCATGCCCTGAAACATCTCGGTGCTGGTGTGGAAAGGCAGCACGGTGGTGGCGCTGACCCCCGGACAGTCCAGCAGCCCCAGGGTCAGGCTCTCCATGAAGGCGAAGGCTGAGGCCTTGGACGTGCAGTAGTCGATGGCACCGGGGATGGCAGAAAGCGCCAGCACGGAGTTGAGACACACGATGTGGCCGTTCTGCAGCTCCAGCATCCGCGGCAAGAAGGCCTTGGTGGTCTGAGGATGGGCGGGAAGGTCAGCGTGCAGCAGCCGCAGCTTCCAGCAGCCCCTCTGCCCGCTCTCAGGGAGAACACACCATCCTGGACACATGCCCCACTCTAGCGACTGGGTTTTCCTGGGATGGGAGGGGCAGGGGCCCAGGACACTGAGCCCCACATTCCAGAAAGTCCAGATGCCTTCTGAGCCGGCCGGTCATTCCTCTTGTCCAGCCACCCTACCCTAGGACATTCCCCCCACCGTCCCAGCCTGAGCCCAAGCCCTGGTGAGCCTCACTCCATTACGGCTGCCAGGCTCCCCGGAAGTAAGGAACACATCACTGCCACGTCCAGGGCCGGCTCTGGCTCAGGACAACCTTACCCAGAACTGGCCCAGGGTGTTGATATGCTGGGACTTGAGAAGGGCATCGTCATCACTGTCCATCAGACTCTTCCCATGGACCACAGCGGCATTGTTCACCAGGATGGTGATGTCACCCACCTGTGGGTGAGAGAGGGCCATAGGGCCATTAGGGCAACCAGCCCCAGTGGTCTGCACCTGGAGGGGAGGGACCTGGCCTTGGGCAGCCACATCACCTCTCGGAGCATCAGTCTTCATTTGTAAGATGGGAGTTCCCATTGTGGCTCAGCAGAAATGAACTCGACTAGTATCCATGAGGATGCAGGTTTGATCCCTAGCCCCACCCCAGTGGGTTAAGGATCCGGTGTTGCTGTGAGCTGTAGTGTAGGTCACAGATGCGGCTCGAGTTCCCGCATTGCTGTGGCTATGGTGTAGGCCAGCAGCTATGGCTCTGATTTGACACCTAACCTGGGAACTTCCATATGCTGCGGGTGTGACCCTAAAAAGATAAAAAAAAAAAAAAATTGAAAGATGGGGCTGATAACCATACCAGGGTTGTCCTGAGAATCAGAAATAATGTGTGGCACATAATAAACACGGCACAGAGCACATCTGTAATAAATGAGTTAATGGCTACGTAAGCACAGTTAACATTTACCACGTGCCAGGTAACCAACAGGGTGGTTTCTGCTCTCTTGGAGCTCACTGGCACACTCAGTCTGAATAGATGGTTGGAACTGGGTGGATTTTCCCAGAAGGCAATGGGACACTTGCCTCCCATGATCTAGAACAGAAACTAACAAGGTCTAAACTTCCAAAGGAGACAACAGATGACTAGTCCTGTTGTGTAATCAACTATGCCCCTAGTCCCTGCCCCCTGCAACACACACACACACACACACACGCACACGCACACGCACACGCACACATGCAAACCCAACTTGGGCCAGCTTCATAGAAGAACCCCCCCTCCCACCACACACACACAAGATGCCCAGC
Source organism: Sus scrofa (assembly GCF_054392235.1). Classification (NCBI taxonomy): domain Eukaryota; kingdom Metazoa; phylum Chordata; class Mammalia; order Artiodactyla; family Suidae; genus Sus; species Sus scrofa. The sequence continues at coordinate 77,112,667 of NC_139388.1, forward strand.
AAACAGCCATTCTGCCATTAGCAGAGTTCTCTCCCAGGCCATGTGAGAATGCTGTCTTTGGCTGGCATTCCCCCATGTCCAGCTGAGCTGAGGCCAGACCCTCCCAGGCCACTCACCTTCTCCCGGACAGCTTTGGCCGTCTGGTACACCTCTTCCCGGTTGCCCACGTCGCAGATGAAGTAGTGGCACTCGGTGCCCATCTGCCGAATCTCCTCCGTCGTCTCCTTCAGGCATTTCTCAGTCCGGCCCCAGAGAACAATCTGGAAGGAGAACAGAGCAGAATTGAATGGGCGGTCAGTAAGGAAACCATCGTGATTCAATGATGGCCATCAGAAACACAGTATTTCAAGGAATTCGCCCCAGGACTAGCTTCCCTGATTCCTTTCAAAGACAGAAGGCAAAGCAAAGTCACAATGTGATTGTTTTCAAAGGGATACAGCCTACTCTGAAGGGAACCAAGGGTTTCTGAGCCCATTTATGACCCATTTCATTGATGGATGTGTCCTCCAATTGCAAGACATTCTTAGGTATTCCTTCCAGGAGGACGTCTCCTGCCAGCCCAAGTCAGAATTTTTTGTGCAACGTTCCAGAACCCTCTCAGCTAGGAACAAGCTGGCCTTCTCACCAAGGCGTCTATAGGCAGGTTTACGAATGGCCTGCAAGGTTCTGGCCATGAGATGCCTGGAGGCTGAACAAAGCCTGCCCTTTCCCCCAGCGGCGGTCATAGGCAGGAGGAGGAGGGCCAGGAAGACAGGACCCCATGCTCCCAGTGGAAAGGAAACACGAACTCCCCCTGCAGCTAATAAACTCAGGACATACTTCGCCAGGAGGTGACCCTGGCCAGACCAGGAATTTTTTTTTTTTTTTCCTTATGGCTGCACCCGAGGCATATGGAAGTTCCCAGGCTAGGGGTCAAATCAGAACTACAGCTGCCGGCCTACACCACAGCCACAGCAATGCCGGATCCTTAACCCACTGAACGAGGCCAGGGATTGAACCTGCATCCTCATGGACACTAGGTCAGGTTCTTAACCCGCTGAGCCACAACAGGAACTACAGGACAGGACTTCTTAAAGGAGTTGGACAAATTTATGAATGTCTGGCCATCCAAGGTGAGAGGCTGGTCTAATTTTCAGCCTTGACCTCTGGGAGATGACACCCCTTCCCATGACACATCTCTGGGTCCCTAACCAGGGTTGGGTAATGTGGAACCAGGAACCCAAACGGAGGCCCAGCTTAATCAGCACAGAGGGGGCTGGAGAGAATCAGAGACGGAAGAGATAAAAGCCTCCTTAGGGATTAATCTAATGGGTTTCTATTTTTGGTTCTTCTTTTTCTTTTTAAAATTATCAATGAAGTTCCTCCTTTCAAAAGAAAACCTGACACAGAAATCCCAATATGTGAAACCAGTCAAAGGAATAAATTACACGTCCAACTCCCTATTTGCTTACTCTAAAAGTGACAGATGAGAGCAGAAAGGCTAAAGGCTGTGCTGGGAAGGCAAATATTTTCAAGGGAGTGGGGGATATAACTCCACTCACACCAGACCAGAATCTAACTGATTTCTCTCTTTTGCTCTGGGACTCGGTACAGAGAAAAGTCACACAGATAAGCAGTTGCTGGTGATAACAGTTTATCAGTTGTTTACCTTGAGGTCTCTGAACTTTCACATAATCACGAAGGGCACAAAATGGGTGGGACCCACAAAGGCGTTGGTGGCCCCCATGATTTGACTTTTTTTTGTATTAGTTTTTAAAACTTTCAAAATATTTCTTAAAGGAAAATAAAAGTGTTCTTTCAAGCCCTGAAACCTCTCTGGGAAAGCCCAGTTTGAAAACCCCACCTTGCCTAACTGCTTGATTTCTTTTAATTGAAGTCTTGAAATATAGGAAGGGCTTTACAAGGGAGAATTCCATCAGCCTCTCTCCATGACCACAAAAATCCGTCAAGAGCAAACGGACTGCAATTAGACAGGCTCCAAGGGACACTTTCTTGTCTGTTGCATTCGAATCAGACTTAGAATGTATTCCCCCAGGTGAGGCTGGGGCGATTCCCTTCATGGAGAAGAAGGAAAGAAAATTCCGTTTTAGGAAGGCAATTGGGGATTAGAGCCCACTGTTGCCATGTCATCATTGTCACCCAAGTTTCCGTCCATCCTCCTTTGTTGGTTTGTCTACTCCTCCTTCCCCACATCCATCCATCCCCCCACTCAATCCATTTTTTCTTCCTCTCAACTTTCCATTCATCTATCCACCCATCCATTCATCCACCCACCCACCCATCCGCTCATTCATCTATTCCTCCATCCACCCACCCACTGTGCATCCATCCACTTCCTCCATCCACTCATCCATCCTTCTATCCATCCATCCACCCACCCACCCATCCACTCCACTCATCCATCCATCCGTCCACCCACATCTACCCACTCATCCATCCATCCATCCATCCATCTGCTCATTCATCCATCCACCCACCCACCTGCTCATCCATCCATCCATTCATCCACCCACTTATCCATCCATCCACCCATCCACCTGTTCATTCATCTATCCACCCTCCCACCCACCCACCCATCCATCCACTCATCTATCCATCCTCTCATCCTTATACCCACTCCACCCCACCCCATCATTCATCCTTCTAATTTCTGAGCATGTCACACTGAGGTGAAGTCCTTTCTCCTGCTTTGGTCCCTGCCTAACCCCATCCTGCCTCCAGCTCATGTGGGAACAGGACCCCAGGGTTTGTATGGCTCTGGCTGACACAGAGAGGTGCCTTCAGGGCTCTGAGGACTCATGGATAAGTTGAAGGAGAAGGGAAGCTTAAAGTGGGGGTGGCCACTTGTTGGATGATGTGGGCACCCAGACGCCTGGGAAACGGCAGACAGGGGCCCAGGGAGGCAAGCACTGTCTGCATGGCTGGAAGGATGCCCTGGAAGGGGAAGCAGGGGCTGGGGTGAGACAGGTGAAATGAAGGCTGTACCCCTCTGTCTTCCGTGTGTGGGGAATTCACTCAGGCAGAACACTGAGGTTTGGCCATTTCCTTTCGGAGTCTGTTGAAAATGCCCCTGGCAGTCTGGATGATAGGCCTCCTCATGCGCTGTGCTCAGAGCCCCCACCCGTCCCGGGCACTGTGACAGGTCTGCTTTCTGTCCTTCTCACGCCACCCCTCTGAGCTGGGAGCTCCCTAAGGGCCTTGATTCTGCCTTCTTCATTTCATATCTCAGTGCTGTTTGTTGAGTGAATGAATGAAAGTTCAGGGCTGCAGGTGGCACAGGGTGGGAGGTGGTTAAACAGCCTCTCTGAGATGGAGATAGGCCCAGCTTCCTTGACTGAGCCACGTAGAGATCCCGAACCTTCAATATAGAGGCTATTTAGAACAAGAGTCAGCGAGACCTGAAGTTTCATCAGGGCCCCAGAACCAGCCTGGGCGGAACCATGAGGACAAGAAGCCAGGTTGGAGGCTGGGACCCTTGAGGCAGGGCAGGGGGTTAGCCTCTGACAAAAACAGGGTTTAGGCTACTGTGTGTGTGCCTCGCTGTGTATTCCTTCTGTGCGTACATGTAAGCTCGTGTGTGTGTGTGTGTGTGTGTGTGTGTGTGTGTGCACATGTGCAGCCTTTGCATTGCTGTGCATTTCCTCCAACCCCTGAGGGCTGCTCAGAGTCCCTGGACATATTCCCATCTTAGGACCCAGGAGCTTCTCCATGGTGACAGGATGACCAGGGCTGGGCACCTTGACGGATCCTTCAAATAACTGAGTCATTGGGGTGGGAGCCGAGGGAGAGAGCCTAGTGGAGGGAATGGAGGCCCTTCTCGGGTAGGTGCTGCTGGGCTGGAGCTGCTGCAGCCACTGTCCCTCTTCCTCCTCCTCCAGTCCTGTGCCCAGACCCCTCTGGGGACCCAGAGTCACTGACCAGGAAACGGGTAGGTACAGCTCAGCAGGCCTAGATGTGACCCCACACAGCTGACAGGACAGGAGTCCCACCCGGTGCCCGAACGGGGGTGAGGGCTGGGCAGACAGGAGGCAGGGATCTGAGAGGGGCGTGGGGTCAGCAGCCCTCCAGGGGAGGGGACAGATTTATGAGCCCTTGGAACCCAACCCAGAGGCCTCTTAATTGACTCCCAGGACAGGGAGCAGCTGGGGAGGGTCAGTAGCCCAGGGATTTACTCTTAAGCCGGGTTTATAAAATAAGAGCTCAGGGGGTTTGACACCTCCTGGCCTCTCCTCCCCTTGGGGGCAAAGGCCAGCTTCTGTCCCCGTGAGGAGGGAAGGGGGACCCCCCATGGGCGGGGGCCACATTGGACATGGCTGCCCTGCCCAGTCGGGGGCTCCTGGCCAAGATTGCACCCTCTTCTCCCTCGGAGCTGCGCCCAAAGCTGAAGGCTCTCATGATCCACTTTTTGCGGCTAAGGACACTGGCTCAAAGGAGCTAAATTCGCTTGTCCCAAGTTACACTCACTGGGGGTCGGGGGGCTGGAGACTTTGTCCTCCACAGATGCACCCCTGAAACCCTAGGCACCATGGGATTTTTTTTCTGAGCTTTGGGAATTCTGCTCCCAAATCCCAAATGTCCTTAGACCCATGTTTATTCCCACCCATCCTCAGCTCCTTTCCCTCCAGGTCCACAGCCTCAGGTGTCTGCTTATCAGCACATGCTGTGCCCTTGTGGGGACTTCACGGAAGACAAGACAGATACAGCCCTTGCTCAGGGAGGCAGCAAGGGAAGGAGCAAACAAGATGAAGAGTAAGTGGGGGAATGTCGCTGAAAGTGAGGCGTTTCTGAGGTGGCTATATCATGGCCATTGTATATCTAAGGAAACTGCACCTCAGAGAGGCTAAGCAACTTGTCTGAGGTCACACAGCAATCAAGGGGCAGAGCTGGGATTCATATTCCTCTCTTTATAGGGTCTTGTGGGGATTAGCATGCAGAAGCGGTCACCCACCTAGTGTTCAGCATGTGCTTTCTGTTATCATGTCTCATGGAGAAGAAGAGCTGAGAAAATCACAGCACAGCCCCTTCATATACCCGCTTCTGCAGCGACTAGACTGCTGAGAGTTCACGCCACGGCAATAGGTCAGAAGGAAAGGAGGCAGCATTATCCATGGAAGATAATCTCTGCTCTAAAAGTGTAAAAAGCAGGTGGATGTCACAGGGGTACATAGGAACAGGGGTGGTCTCTGGTGGGATCAGAGTGCTGCTTCGCTACACTTGTCTAAAGGACAGGTACCATCACTGATGTTCTTTTATTTTTGCATTTTTATTTTATTTTATTTTTTTGTCTTTTTGCCTTTTCTAGCGCTGTTCCTGCGGCATATGGAGGTTCCCAGGCCAGGGGTCGAATCGGAGCTGTAGCCGCCAGCCTACACCACAGCCACACCAACACGGGATCTGAGCCACGTCTGCAACCTACACCACAGCTCACGGCAATGCCAGATCTTCAACCCACTGAGCAAGGCCAGGGATTGAACTTGCAACCTCATGGTTCCTAGTCAGATTCATTAACCACTGCGCCACGATGGGAACTCCCATCACTGATGTTCTTAAAAAAAAAAAAAAAAAAAAAAGAGGACAGAATAAAAGCTACCCACAGGTCATTTCCAAAACAGACCACCTCCACATGGGCGAGCCAGCACTGTGGGTCCAACTCCCACTTGCTCCCCAGGCCCCTGGCAGCGCCTCTGCACACCTCCCATCCATTGTGAGGTAACTGCTTGCAAGTCCCTCCCCAGGGCTGAGTGAATGTATGAAGGAGCTCTCTGGAGCTCCAGGCTTCCTGGTTTATATGCATTCATTACACACTGCTCTTGGCCCTGTCTCACCATTGTGAGTCTACATTCTGCTCCTGGGAGGGCAGGAATTAAATCTCTCCCATCCCGGGTTCTCTGCCGCCCAAGCCAGTGCCCAGTACAGACTATTTTTCTCTGTTTCAAATGTCAAGGCTACTTGTGGACTCCTATTCATCCCGCAGAACCCCACTTGAATGCCCCCTCAATTCTGAAGCTTCCCTGGCTGTTCCTTCCATCACCTCTGCAACAAGAACACCACTATACAATGGCTAACATCTACTGAGCCCCTTTCATGGGGCAGGCACCGTGCCTGCCAAGTGTTTTCTCCTCTTATCCTCACAATCCCATGACAGGTATGATTACTTCTTCCAGTCTACAGGTGAAGCTCAGACAGGTACAATGACTTGCCCAAGATCATACCGCTTCTAAGCAGAGGCACAGTGTGACTCAGAATCCATGTTCCCAAGTGCCAATGCCAACCCTTGTTCATACCATTAATAGTGCACAGGTGTAAGTGTGCTGGGTCTGTTTGTGGACACCCCTGCCTCCCCCATGAGCTCGAGAGGACCTCCAGAGGGTCCTCTTCATCTGCAACCTCGGCATCCAGCTTGGGCCAGGTACAGAGTAAAAGCCAATGAGTGCTGTCCCATGGCACTGGCCCCAGGAGGCCTCTAGAAAAACCTGCCGACCAAAGAAAACTGAGTGCCTCCACCCGCCTTGATGTTATCACCCAGAGGGGCTCACACTAATGCCTGGCCCTGGCACTCACGGCTGGACCTCAGCCGTGGCGTGTAGTCCCACCAAAGACATGAGCTGCGTGGTCTCTGGGCAGGTCCCAGGAGGAGCATCTGTTTATAATTGGCAGCCCCTGAAAGATCCAAGTCCCTGGATAGGTTGTCCCACGGGCCCCGTGCTGGGAGCAGAGCAGTGCTGAGTTGGCTTCTCAGAAGGAAAGTCCCCACCAGGGACCCCCAGCCATGGCAGGGTGGGTAGGGGTGGACAGGTCACAGCCTGGAGGACACACAGCTCTCCTCCACGCTCAGCACCTCCAGCAGGAGGATGCGAACAAAAATCCATCCCGTGGCCAGATGGGAAAAGCACGCAGCAAAACCGAGGGTGTGATGCATGTCGGCTGAAAGCAGAGCGGCCATGAGGAGCTGAGTGGACGTGCCTGAGGGTGGGCAGGTGATATGTGAAACACCAACACGCACGTGCTCAGCAGGTGTGCAAAGAGTATAAGTTACATCCCGAGCTTTCTCCTCGTTCGCATCCCTATGTACTTCCGAAAAGAGACCTCCCTCTCTCTCTCTCTTCCTCTCTCCCCCTCCTAGAATGAGTGGCCTAAACATCGGCTCAGGGGCCAGACTGCCTGCCTGGGTTAAATTCTCTGATCTACCGCTTAACACAAACTTGGCAAAGCCATTTAACGCCACTGTAAATTAAGGTTACAAAGCCCCTGCTTGGAAGGATGGCTGGGAGGATGAAGGAAGGACCTGATAAATGCTGGCTATTATTTTTAGTACTACTGCTACTATTATTATTAACCTAGGAACAGAACTAGATCCCCCTTTGCTCACAAGAGATCCCATTAACCTCCACTAAACTGGAGTCACGGGGGTGAGGGGTGCCTGGAAGACCTCACCGGGGGCTTCTCTGCGTCGCCTGGGGACACAGGCTTAACCAGGGCTGAACTCCAGAATCTTGGAGACCACCCTGTTCCTGTCCTTCTACGGGACTTAGAAGACCCCCCATGGTCCACACTGCTGGCCCAGGAACGAGGAGACCAGCATCAAAAGTATCCAGCCGCAGGAGCTCCCTGGTGGCCTAGTAGTTAAGAATTCGGCACTGTCACTGCTGTGGCTCGGGTCCCTGCAGGTTACATCCCTGACCCAGGAACTCTGCATGTGCGTGGCCTAGGAAAAAATGCCCAGCCGCAGAGCGGGCTGTGGGTCCCCCGCTAGAAGGACTTCTTGCGGGGGAGGTTTTTATGCTGAGATCCAGGGACCCTGGGGGTTCTAGTGAGGAGCCTCGGGGGCATCTGAGGGGTTTGGGGCTTGGTAGATGGCATCTCGGCCCATCCTACCCTCCAATTCTCCATCATCTAGAGCAGCGGCACTTACATCAGGCTTCTAGAATAGTCATTGTAGTCATTTCCACAAAGATTCTGTTGCTCAAATAAGTAAAGTTTGAATGCTACCGCTCACAGCCTCGTCCTCTCTAGGGCAGAAGCTTTTTTTCCCAGCATTGACCCTCAGCTGGACACTTCTAACTGTCACCCACTGGGAGGGCCGGCCTGTCACCCCCGCATCCCCATTAAGCCTATCAGCATTTTTTCCTTCCAAAAGAAAGATTTTTCTTTCAAAGATTTTTTTCTTTCAAATCGATGACCTCGATCAAGTACCATCTCCAGCTGTCTCCTTCGAGGACCTTCTTTCTGCCTTTTCTCCCAGATGCCCTGTGTCTAGACTCTACAAGGCCTGCCTCTCTGCACCCTGCCCTTGGAGCAGCCTCAGATTCATTACCTGTGTCCTGCTGTTGACCTGTGACCTCAGCGGGTCACCACTGGGCCTCTCTCTTAGGGTCGTAAGCTGGAGCCTGTCCTCCCCTCCCGCTCCTGCACTGCTGAGCTCCCAGAGTGGCAGGCAGGGCTTCCCACGGGCCGTGCGTGGTTGGAGCACACTGGCTCGGCTCCTGCCTGCGCCTGCCGAGAATGTTCTGGCTACTGCTGGCTCAGCTGTTGGAGAGGACTGTTTTGAAGCTCCTCAAATTAGATCACCCAGCGGTGTCCTCCTCTCACAAGTCGCTGACCACAGCCTGGGGCCGGGCAGGGACTTCCAGCCGCTGTCCAGCCTGGAGCCAGTCCCTCGGGAGGCACAGGGATGACAGCAGAGTATTCCAGACCTGCCCGAGCTGGTCTCGGCACCTGCCGTGGTCTCTCACCTCCGCCTCTGACAGCTCTAGGAGGGGCCGTTGTACTCATTTTGTCCACGAGAAAACCGAGGCACAGACGCCTGTGCGACGCACCCAGTTACTCAGCCTGTAGGCGGTAGAGTTGGAAGCCCAACCTGTGCGGTCTGGTGCCCCCTCCTGTGCCCTCCGCCTCTGTCTTTCACTGGCAGGAACACAGTGATGCCGTAAAAGGACAGATCCATTCATTAACTGGGTGTCACTGAGCACAGGCCATGGGACAAGGACTGGACAGCGAGAGGCCCACGTCCTGGGGAAAGATGAAAAGACGCCACCCTGTCCTGGTACAGTGCCTGGCCTTGCTGAGCAAGTGTTTGCTGTATGAGTGACAGTGATGATCCTCCCCCTGCTGCTAGGATCCTGGGGGTCTTCAGAAGCAGAGGTGGAAGAACAGGTGGGGACAGGAGCTGTGCCCCTGGGCTCCGGCTGGCCTGATGCCCAGGCTGGTGGTGGTTGCGGGTCTGTGCCAGGAGCATCCTCGGTTCAGTCGTCGCCTCCATTTCTGCTACCACAGGCCTCTCTGCTTTGACCTGGGCCCCGACCGCTGCCTCAGTCTATTTTCAACACAGCAGACAGAGAGATTCTTCTAGAAAGTAAGGCAGGCCCTGTCACTCTGCTCACAACTCCCAGGGGCTCCCAATTTCACCCAAAGTGAAATCTACATTGCTGACTTCGACCACAGGCCTCTCCTGCTGTGAGGTTCTCCCCTTGGCTCTTCCCCCCAGGGCTGACCTATCACCCCAATGGTCTCTTACTTTGCATAACCACTCAGATCACTTCTACCTCAGGACCTTTGCACCAGCTCTTCTCTGTCCTCTTGCCATGGGCAGCCCTCTCCCCAGCCCCTCTCTTTTTATAGGTTCTGCTCAAGTGTCTTTTTTTTTTTTTTTTTTTTTTTGTCTTTTTGCTATTTCTTGGGCCACTCCCACGGCATATGGAGATTCCCAGGCTAGGGGTCTAATCGGAGCTGTAGCCACCGGCCTACACCAGAGCTACAGCAACGCGGGATCCGAGCCGCGTCTGCAACCTACACCACAGCTCACGGCAACGCCGGATCGTTAACCCACTGAGCAAGGGCAGGGACCGAACCCACAACCTTATGGTCCCTAGTCGGATTCGTTAACCACTGCGCCACGAAGGGAACTCCTCAAGTGTCTCTTTATCTGCAAAGGCTTCAGGTAAAATCCTCCTGGCTCCCACAGACAATTGCTCCCCAACACCACCCCTGTGTTTTAAGATCATTTAAAAAAAAATATATATATATATATATTTTTTTTGCTTTTTAGGGCCACACCCACAGCAAATGGAGGTTCCCGGGCTAGGGGGCTAGTCGGAAGCACAGCTGCCAGCCTGTCCCACAGCCACAGCAACGCAGGATCCGAGTCCCATCTGTGACCTACACCGCAGCTCATGGGTACGCCGGATCCTTTACCCACTGAGAGAGGCCAGAGATTGAATGCTCAACCCCATAGTGCCTCATCGGATTGGTTTTCGCTGCGCCATGACGGGAACTCCCTAAAATTGTTGAAATGAATAGCCTTTAGGGTAGTTTGAAATTCATAGCAAAACTGAGCAGAAGGTACAGAGTTTCCATTTAACTCCTGCCCCCCACACCTGCACAGCCTCCCCACTCTCAACACCCCCACTGGATTGGTACATCTGTGTCACTGATGAGCTGACCTTGGCATGTCATTATCACCCCAAGTCCCTAGTTTACATTGAGTTTCACTCTTGCTATTGTACCTTCGATGGGTTTTAACGGTGTAGGATGACCTGCAGCCATCCTTGTAGTATCAGAGAGACTCGATCCACTGCCCTAAAATCCTCCTGCATTCCCCTCCCTCCCCCATTCCCTCATCGTTTCAATTTTCACAGTTTGGTCTTTTCCAGAACGGCAGATTGTTGGGATCCTGCAGTCGGTCTGATGGGCTTCTTTCCCGTAGTGACATGCATTTGAGGTTCCTTCCTGTCTTTTCGTGGCTTGAAAGTTCCTTTCTTTTCAGCACCGAATAATATCCCATTGTCTGAACGTTCCACAGTTTATTTATTCATTCACCTACTGAAGGACTTCTTGGTTGCAAGTTTTGGCGATCATGAAGAAAGCTGCTATAAACATCCGTGTGCGTCCTTGCTTTTGTAACTTCCCAGATATCTGCTTTTTCAGTCACTGAGACACACGTCTCTGTCGGTGATGAATGCCTCATGAGCCCGAGGACAGAGGGCACCCTCCCTCCACCCACAAAAAAAAAAAAAAAAAAAAAAAGCAACCCTAATAGGGTCACCTGCCAAGAACCACAGCTCGGAAACCAAGTGTGACAACTCAGCTCAAAGTCCTATCTCAGTCCTGAGCGCGATTCTGGTGAACCTTTTTGGTTTTGAGACCACTGGGAAAACCCTCCAGGGAAAACATTTCCAAGGCTGACGCTCTGGGAAAGCAGAATAACTTCTCACATCCAGCCAGAAGCCCAAGGGCTGTGCCTCCCCTGTCTGCCCTCAGACCACACTTGGCACAATGTGGGGGTGGGGAAACTGGGGCCAGAGTCACTGTGCGAAGCCTGTGACCACTGCCCCAGTTCCTCCATCTGGATCTTCTGCTGGAGAACGCCAGGGGACCTCGAGGTGGGGGTGCTGAAGAGGGGAGAGGAGAGCCAGAATTTGCAGACCACCCTCCATCCAGCCCCGTGCATGTCTTCAGTATTACCATCCCGAGAAATGGGATCACAAGTCCAGGGGCTGCCTAAGGCTCAAACAGGCTGAGTAGCCCGGGCAGGCTGGACAGCCAGAAAAGTTTCAGAACAATACTTAAACCTGGACACCAAAGCCAAGCTCTACTCCCTGTCCTGCCTCATTCCCTCGTTTGTTCTCACTCATTCATTCAGGGAGTATTGACTGGGTGCTGACTGTAGACTGGGCCCTGCCGGAGGCCCCGGGAAACAGGAGAAAAGAAATTCACCCCACTCTCCTGGAGTCTGCTTTCATGTGTGTATAGGAAAGAAGGGACACAAGAGACAATAAACAATTGACCATACACTATATGAAGGTGGCTGAAAGTGCCTGGAAGGAACGGGAAGCTTTGCAGGGAAGCGGGATGGAGTAATCATGGGGTGAAAGCGGCATTTGGATGGGAATGGGCATTTGGGGACAGGGAAAGCCTCTCTGATAAGCTAACACTTGGGCAGAGACTTAGGGGACGTGAGGGAGGGAGCCATGCAGACATGTGGGGAAGGAGCATTCTGGGCAGGGGAATGGCCAGTGCAAAGGTGGGGGGCGGGGGGGGGGGGGGACTGCAAGGAGGCCGAGTGGAAGAGCTGAGTGGGAGACGTGAGGTTGGGGGCTGCAGCCCTGGGTGCGGGTGGGGTTTGAATTCTTCCCCCAGTGAGATGGGAAGTCCTTTGGAGGGTTGTGGGCAGAGAAAGGACAACTCTACTTGGCTTTTGGAACGAGGCCTGGCTGCTGCACTGTGGGTATGGCATGTTGGGGGTGCGGGGGGGCCGGGGCAGTGGACCAGGGCTGGTTAGGAGCAGCTGCTGTACCCGCAGGTGACCCCTATGAGAGATGGAGGGGAGCGGGGCTGGAGCGCTTGGCAGAAGTGATGGAGGAGGAATTCCGCACAGCTGCAGGTTTGGGGGGCCCGGAGGGGCGCCAAGAGGACCCTAAAGGGTTTGGCCTGAGAAAATGCAAGAACAGGATGGCCAGGAACCCAGGCGCGGAGCCTCCCTCCCCTGGGAAGGCGGGCTGTGGCAAGTCCCAGGTATGGGGAAAGCGAGAGATCCTGACTTCTATCCGCAGGTCCCTTCAGCTTCCAGAACACTCGGCTTAAGCAGAGGGAGGGGCGGGGCCCGGAAAGAGTTCCAGGTGGCAAGGGCCGGCTGGGCAGGAAGAGGGTGCCTGGATGCGGGCCGAGCAGGCCAGCTACCCACCTAGCGCGCCGGGGTAAACACACCAGTTTCCAATAACAAAGTGGCGGGCCAACCCCGCCCGCTCGGGGCCGGGAGGCGGGTCCGCGCTCACATGATGGGGTGAGGGGGTGGCAGGAGGAGCCGCCGCCGGGGAAACCTCAACGGATCTGGCAGGAGGCTCCAGGAAGTCCTTCTGAAAGTGGGCCCAGGGACGGGCGGAGGGTGGGGGCCCGCGGGGGTCCCGGGGGGGGGGTGGGGCGGGGCCGGGCTGGAGTCCTGGGTGGGGATTGGGCTGGGCTCCCATTTGGCGGATGGGGAAGGGCTGGAAGGGGTGGGGGGGGGCGGGGGGGAGGTCGATGGGGAGGGGGTGGGGCGGGGCTGTGTCCCGGAGGTGCCGGGTCAAGAGGGCTGTCGCGTGGAGGTTCCGGGCTCAGGTCGGGGGTCGTGGGGTGAAGACGAGTGACGGATTGGGGGGTGGGGTCGGGGACTCGGCAGGGGCAGGGGGCAGTGGAGAAAATGGGGTCCGGGCGTGGATGGGAAGGGGGTGGGCTGGGGGCGGGACGCGGATGGGGCGGGGGCCAGGTTGGGGTCCGGCGCCGGTGGCGGGGTGCGGAAAGGGTCCCCTCCCGCGGCAGGGACCGCCCGCGCTTCCTCCCTGCAGCGGCCGGGCGGTAAACAAACGCCGTGATGTCACCCGCGCCGCTGACCTGCGGCTGAACCCGGAGCTGTAAATGAGATGCAAGGTGCCAGCAGCCTCCAGGCCGCGCGGCCTGCGAGCCACACACGCTCCTCCGCGCCGGCCCGAGGTTACCCCAGCTGCGCACACGGACAGGATGCTGCAAACGCCACAAGACATTGCAACACGCAGCCAGTCTGCTGGCCGCAGCGTGAACCTTCCCGCCGCCTCCTCCGCCGCCCCCTGGGCAGGCACCGGCCCAGCTGGAGCGCGGCCTCCCTCCTCCGGAGCATCCCTGGGGGCTGGCAGCTTCCACTCCTCAGGCGTCAGCCTCTCCCCTAGGCACCCATCCCCTGCCTCCCCAGGGGGCCTCCGGACCCTAGAGCTGAGTGTTCTGGGTCAGATTTGGGCTTTCCGCCCAACAGATTGGGGAAGTGCCTGCCTTTGCTCTCGGCTTTCTGGGAAGCTCGTTCTTCTTCTGCGAAGCCTGGGCGCTGGAGGCCCTTTTAAGCAGATGTCAAAGTGTCCCATGGCTGCCCACCAGCCACTCCCCTACTTCACAGGGCAGGGGGCCACCGTGTCTTCCAGAGAGCTCCCAGCGCGGCCCTGGACTGCATGCATCCCCTTGGCAACCGCAGGCTCTGAAGTGCCCTTGGGAATGGAAATCAGCCTGGCTGGGCCAGGCAGGCCAGCACCCTGCTCTGGAGTTGATTTGCTGTGTGACTTTTGAATGAGTCACTTGGCATCTCTGAGCCTCAACATCTCCCACTTGGGGAAGTGGGGAGGGTTGAAACTGGCCTCCTTCGCTGGTGAGGGGAAGGTCAAAAGTGCAAGGAACCCTCATGGGGCTGCCAGCGTTGGTTAGAAGCCTCAGGTGCAGGGCCTGGCCTGGTGAGAACTTGGAGCTGCTCAGAGAATTCAGGGCCAGCCCTCTCCTCACTCCTTTTCCCCCAAACTCAGCCCTCAGCCTTTACTTCCCACCCCGAACTGCCCAGGGAGGCCCCCTACTGGCTCCCCTACTTGGACCCCACTAACTCAAGTCCTTTTAGCAAGTGGGGGGGTGTCTTTAAAAAACACCCCAAGAATGCAGCAGGGCCCAGCTAAACCAGAGCTGCTTCCAGCTTCCCTTTCACTGAAGTTGATATTTAAGCCTCTCTCCCTCACGTCATCCTGTCTTCGTTTTATTTTATTTTTGCTTTTTAGGGCTGCACCCGTGGCATATGGAGGTTCCCAGGCTAGGGGTCCAATCGGAGCTACAGCTGCTGGCCTACACCACAGCCACAGCAACGCCGGATCTGAGCCACGTCTGCAACCTACACCACAACTCATGGCAATGCCGGATCCTTAACCCACTGAGCAAGGCCAGGGATCGAACCTGCATCCTTGTGGATACTAGTCGGGCTCGTTTCTGCTGAGCCACAATGGGAACGTCCACCCTGTTTTATTTTATAGAAATTTGTCATTATCTGAAATTGTAATAGTTATTTGTTTGTTGTTTCCTGTCTGTCTCCCTCCCCCAGTGCAACGACACCCTAGAAATGCAGGCTCACTATGAGTTCCCAGCACCTGGCTTGATAATCAGTCGCCTCGTGCGTTATGTGCACGAATGAGTGAAATCATGTTGCCTCCCCTGCAAAACGGGCAGGGGAGGGGACCTTGGGAGGGATGAAGTTGACAACCCAGGCAGTATGGCTTCCATGAGGACCAGCCACATCATTTGTGAGGCCCTGTGTGAAAGGAAAAGGTGTGGCTGCCAGTTGAATAATTATTGAGGACTTCAAGATGGCAACGGCAGGGCATTAACAAGTGTAGGAACTTTCTGAGCAAGGGTCATGTGGGACAGCTTGGGTCCCACACCTAGATGGAGAGTGGCGGGCAGGGGAGACCAAATGCCAAGTCTCAGGCCTTCCGCGCCTTCCTGGACAGCAGGAAACGAGATCCAGCAGAGGCGTTCCTGCTGCAGAATGGGCATCACATCCCAAACAGACAGCTGCCAACAGCCAGTTAATGGAGGGCTGCCTGGGGACCCACTGGACACATGCAAAAAAGCCAAGGCAGCAATTCAGAGGTATCGTAGATTTAGGTAACAAAATAACAGTCATCGCCGGGGTTAGTGGTTATTCAGGAGTTTTCTAAGGTGCTACAGTGAGGCCCACAACCCCTTAGCTTCACATCCAAAATCCAGAAAGCTCTGTAATCCTTTTTCCACCCTTCAATTGACCCATGCACATAGGCAAGTCCTCAGGGGCTGTGGACCTGAGCTGTTTGCCCATTTTAGAGATGAGGCACTGAGGTCCTAGGGGTGTCAAGGGTACCGCAGGGGGGCCGCTGAGCTGGGACCCCCAACCCCGGCAACACTTCTGAGAGCTGCTGGGGTAGAGGTGAGGCTATAGCTGTTGTTTGGGGTAAAGAAAGACAGCCTTTTAATCAGGGTAACTAGCATCTCCTTCCCACCCCGAACTGAAGCTCTAGGCCCTTGAGCTGGTGTGTCCCAGGGAGGCCTTCAGCTAATTAAGTGTTATTTATGGACCAACCTCCCCAGGACAAGCTTTAAATTACTTGCAGGCTGTGCCAAGGCAACTATCCTACAGGCTATTAATTAGGAATCGGTTGAATCTCTGCTGGACGAAGGTCAAACGCTATGGAGTTGACCCTTCTGGCTGGCTGGCGTCGCACTATCAGCCTGGGGATCTGGGCCCGGAGGGCCGGGGGGCTCAGGGGAAGTGACAGGACATTGCAACAGGAAATGACCTGGTCAGCACATCCTGCAAAGGCCAGGATGCTGAGAGCAAACCCACATGAGCCTCGGCCCAGGAAGCCAGGCGAGGCGGGGTTTCCCTTTCACACCAGCCCGGCAGAAAGTTGATTTCGGGGTCCTCTGAGAGTGACCCAACTGTCCAACATCAGAGAGGCCTGAGGGAAATTCAGGCTTCCCTCAAGTCTGGTCAAGCATCCTGGGGGAACCTTCTGAGGTGCCTCCTCAGCGTTCTTCGAATCAGGTCCGAACTCCACCCCTCGGCTGCCAAGCTCCCACCACTCTCCCCTCGAACCTCTGCTCTAGGCTAGATTTGCTCTTCCCCTCTGCCTGGACTGCAGCCTCCATGTCATCCTTGATGTGTCTGTCACCTTGGACCCTAGTCGTAGCCATTGCCAGCCTTCCTTCCCCGGAAGCCAGGCTGCCCGGATTCAAATCCCAAGACCGTGTGTCCTGGTAGGCGAGTATCTAACTGTTCTGAGCCTTAGTTTTTTCTCTCTCTCTCTTTTTTTGGCTACACCCTTTGGTACATGAAGGCTCCTGGGCCAGGGATAGAACCTACACCGCAGCAGTGACTGGAGTCACTGCAGTGACAACGCTGGATCCTTAACCTGTTGCACCACAAGGGAACTCCTTAGTTTTCTCTCTTTTTCTGCCACGTCAGAGGCATATGGTAGTTGCCAGGCTGGATATTGAACCCACGCCTCTGCAGAGATTATTAACCCACTGCAGTGAGGCATGAACTCCCAGTTTTCTAATTTTTATTTTTATTTATGTATGTATTTATTTATTTATTTTTGTCTTTTGAGGGTTGCACTCACAGCATATGGAGGTTCCCAGGCTAGAGGCTGAATCAGAGCCGTAGCTGCTGGCCTATGCCACAGCCACAGCAACGCAGGATCCGAGACGCATCTGCGACCTACACCACACTCACAGCAACGCCAGATCCTTAACTCACGGAGTGAGGCCGGGGATCGAACCCGAAACCTCATGGTTACTAGTCGGGTTCATGAACAACTGAGCCACGATGGGAACTCCCAGTTTTCTCATTTTAAAAGTGGGGACAGTCCTGGTGTTTCCCTCATTGGGTTGCTCTCAGGAGTAACTCAGATTGTCCCTGGAAATCACTTACTCTGTAGGAAGAGCTTTATTCACAGCAATGGCACAGCAATGGCTCGGACCCCACCCTGTGCTCACAACTGCTTCCCACCACAGTTTGCTCCATCAAAGTACCGTAGTGTCACTGAGTCACATGCCACAGTGTCACCGAGAGTCACAGGTCCATTTTCCTAGCCAGATCGAGGATGGGACCCGGAACCCTGTGTATTTTTTCCCTGCAATGCCACCTGGTCCCCGTGACCTAGGAGAGGCCCCCTGCACGCCCCTCCCTGCTGTCAAATCTACCGCTATGAGAAGGCTTTGGGGAGGACCCCGTGTTTCTGTGGAGCAGCTGCCAACCCAGTGCGGGGTCAATTAAGGTCCCCTGTTGCTGTTTCCTCTCCAAGGACAAACCCTTCAGAGGACGCTCTACTGCCTGAGGCTCTGTGGCAGGGACTATGACATCTTCCATGCCTGGTGACTCTGAGTGGCATTTGAAACAGAGTTTTGCATTCAGGTGGTGCTCAGGGCAGATCCAACCAGCATTTTCTGAGCCCCTGGCCAGCATGTTTGATAGTCTGGAATCCTCCCAATGGCCCTGGGAGGTTGGGAGCAGCACTGTCACGTGAGAAATGAGAGATCGAGGCTCAGAGAGTGTGACCAGCAGAAGGATGGCCTCCCCCCACGACGCCCATGTCCTAATGCCCAGGACCTGTGACTCTATTAACATACGTGGGAAAGGTGGACTTAAGGCTGCAGATGGCATTACATTTGCTAATCAACCGACTTTAAAAGAGAAAGATTGACACGTGCACCCGCATGTTCATTGAAGCTCTATTCGCAACAGCCAAGACATGGAAACAACCCAAATGTCCATCAACAGATGACTGGGTTAGGAAGATGGGGTATATACACACAATGGACTACTACTCAGCCATAAAAAAGAACAAACTAATGCCATTTGCAGCAACATGGATGGAACTAGAGACTCTCATCCTGAGGGAAGTAAGTCAGAAAGAGAAAGACACATACCATCTGATATCACTTATACCTGGCATCTAATATACAGCACAAAGGAACCTTTCCACAGAAAAGAAAATTATGGACTTGGAGAATAAATTTGTGGTTGCCAAGGGCGGGGGAGTGGGATGGATGGGGAGCTTGGGGTTAATAGATGCAGACTACTGCCTTTGGAATGGATTAGCAGTGAGATCCTGCTGTGTAGCACTGAGAACTATGTCTAGTCACTTCTGATGGAGCCTGATCATGGGAGAAACAAGAATGTATACATGTATGTGTAACTGGGTCCCCTTGCTGTACAGTAGAAAAAAAATGTATTGGGGAAATAACAATAACAAAATTAAAAAATAAAAATAAAAGAGAAAGATTATCTGGGTGAGCCCAGTGTAATAATGAGGGGCCTGAGAAGTGGCAGAAGGAGACACGAGAGAGGGAGAGGGAACCACAGAAGCCGGGTCAGCATCACTTAAAACAAACCCTCTGTCATAAAGACATGCCCCAGGAGCTTGAGTAGAGAGTGCAGGAGCGGGGTCGCAGCGGAAGGTCAAAACGATCCCTAGCCTCACTGGCAAGGCCAGGACTCCCCGTGCATTATCTCATGGAACCCTCACTTTACAGATGAGGAACTCGAGGTTCAGAGAGGTCTAGTAACTTGCTCAGGGACACTCAGTAAGTGAGTGGGAGGGCCAGCATAAGAACTTTAGTTCGTTGACTCCCAAGCTCAAAGTCTGAAACACTGCTCTATACTGGCTCCTTGAGAAAAAACAAAACAAAACAAAAAGCCCAGGTGCGCAGGTGCGTGTGCACACACACACCCCCCCCTTGCAAAAAGAAGGCTCAAGAGGTGGCCCCCAAAGCAGGAGTGTGGGTCAGCCAGCGGAGGAGGCGTGAGCCCTGAGGGCACATGGCATTCCCTGCCCACACTGCCACGTGCCCCTGGCCAACCAGGAGGACTGCCACCCCCTCTGCTGTGGGGTCAGAGGGAAGGGGCTTGGAGATCTGAGGCGAGCCTGCCCCTTTGCCAAGTGAGACATGGACATGGCATGTGGGAGCCAAGGGTGGCCTGACTCCACGTGACTGTGTCTGGCAGGACTGCCTGCCTGCAGGAAGGTCACGCTGCCCTCTGTGGTCACGCTGGCCTCAGTTCCCCATGATGACCTGCAGCGGGGTCTGTGAGAGGTCAGGGTATGCTGGGCTGGCCAGCTGGATTCGAATGCATCCGCCAGGTCCTGGGAGTTCTAATGGGACCCAGAGACGCTATGTCCCACCTTGGAAGGACTTGGTATCGGCTTCCTCTGCCGACCCTCCTGCAGCCAGAAAGGAGGGAGGCTGGCCTCTCACACCGGCAGCACCACTGTGAACAGTGATCTAGCAAACAGGCTTCCTCTACTCCCCTATGCAGGGGGCTTAAATCTTCTAGAAGAGGTTACAGTCTGCTGACAACCTGCTGACAACCTGCTAGACCACTTTGAGTGGCTCCTCGTGTTACCTCTTTGAAGTACAAGCTCTCTGAGGGCAGAGCAGTTTCAGCTCAAGCCTGAAAAGTCCATTCTGTCCTTTAGCTCGTGTCAGTAAATGACCTGATAAGGTCTGCAGAACTAGATGTAGGAGAACTGGCTAACAGGCAGGCCTGGATCTCCTGGAAGTTTCTGCCTGAGATGACAGAGAACTGGATCCATCCTTCCACAAGGAGGAATAATAAACTTTTGCTCCTGACCCCCTTGCTCCTGGTAACAGCAGCCCAGTGTCAACTTTCACACACTGTGGCTTGGCCTGCGGAGACAGGCTTGAGACCCACAGCGGGCCAGCCAATCACTGAGCCAGGGATTGCTTTGGCCCAACCCAGTCACAGCCAGAGGCACCATTTGAGCCCTGAGTGCCAGCTGGAGTTAGATCCATCCAGGACTTCCTGGTCACCCAAGTCCATAAACCAGGCTAAAGGACCCTCCGGACTCACTGCCAGGAAAGCTGTGTTTAAAGCAGTTTGATCCATTTAGACTCCTGGCTGCTAGAAGCCCGTGCCGCGCTGACTCTGCTAGGGGCTGTCAACGTGATCTAGTCTGTTCTGTAGAATGATTAACTGAGAGGCAACGAAACTCAGTGGTTCAAGGGTCGATGCCCTGGGTTCAAATCCCACTTGGTCACTCAGGAGCTGGGTGATCTTGGGTATTGACCCTCAGAATCTTGACAGGTGAAAAAGAGGCTGGTAATAGTACCCCTGCTGGAGCCCACTTGTGGGGAGTAAATGACTTTATGACACATCAAGTGCGGGCACACAGTAGGTGCTCAGGAGACACAGGCTCTAACTAGTTAAGATGGGTCGGTCATGCCTTTGCTCAGGCACCTAACGGTTATTAAGTGCCTACCGTGTGCCAGATACTGTGCCACATGCCTGGGACACTTGGTGAGTCCGAGGACGTGTTCCCTGCCTCCCAAGGACCTCACAGTCTTTTGGAGGAGGCACATGGCAACGAGCAGCCACAAGCATGGGGAGTTGCCATGGTAACCCATGACTTTGGCCTCACCACAGCCCAACCCTGACCAGTTGAGCTACTTGGATGCAGAGATGAAAATGACTCATGGGGACACTGGGTGGCTGTCAGGGGAGTGGGCAGCCAGGACCAGAGCAGAGGCCCGGCCCTCCACCAGCCTCTGTGCCTCCTCTGGACAAAGGCCTGCATCGGACCAGCCCCTGTCCGCCAGGCTCTGAGCCCTCCCTGTTGGGGGAGTGATTCCTGCTCACTGATTTCTAGAAAGAGTCAAGAGCTAACATTCTCAAGGGCTTCTGTGGCAGGGACAAATTCACCTCTTCCTGCGGAATCCCGGAACCAGGCTGAGTCTGGCCAGAGGGTTCTTAGCCTCTTGTCCTTGTGCCCAGCAGAGCACCCGGTCCGATAAACACCAGGTGCAGAGCTGAGGCTGGGGGGTGTCCACTGTACCCTTTGCTCCCACCCTGACTGGCGGGAACCATCGTTTCTTGCAAATGCTCTCCTGCTGAATTGGGTTTACACAGGTTATTTCCTGGGATGTCCATCCCCTCATTTTTTTCAGATGGGGGAACCCCAGAGAGATCCTTACTTGTCCAAGGTCACACGGCCGGTTGCTGGGAAGCCTCCTAGGACTGGGGGATTAGGAGCTGGCTCCCAGCAGCCCTGGCTGGCATTAGGAACTGCAGGAGTGCTCTGACCAGTGGGCTGGCCTCTACTATATGAAAGAGCTCAGTGGCCGTGACACTGCCCATGGCCAGCCCTTGGCTCTGGGGCTGGAGTGGCCAAGTCGCATTCTCCCAGGGCTGGGAGCTGAATTTGGGCTGGGTTCCCTTTCGGAGGCTGTCTCAGTCCTGGTTGAGTAATTAGGGCTGTCAGCTCCTGGGTTCCCTGGTGGTGGCTGAGGGTTGGAGTGGAGGTGGGGGTCAGGGTTGGGGGGGCCTCTCCCGAGGGGCAAAGGCACAAGCTTCCTCATATTGGGGTAAAGAGCCAAAAGCTGAGAACCCCGTAAGATGACATTCGGCAGATCCAAGTAAGGTGAGCGGCTGGACAGAGGTGAGTGGCTAGAGGGGCCCCCTGTGTTGTAAAGGAATGAAATACAACTGTGCTGTTTTCCTGCTTATCAGTGAGTTGTTATTTCCTAGAACAGTTACTTTCAGGCCTTTTTTTCCTTCTTTTTAAGGTAATGACATTCTTTCAAAATGTACACAAACATCCTACAGGGAATGCTAAGCTCCAAGACATCAGTGAACCTGATCTGGTTAAACAGAGGAGAAGGGCCCTCGGAACCCAACCTACCCCACCTCCCATAGGGTCCCACCATCTTGGAACCCCTCAGATACTCTGGAACCCAGTTTGAGAACTTGGCCCTAGAACTTCAACTGGTGGGGCTTTCAGGGCTCAGACGGGCCAGAGATCTGTAAGAAGAAGGACATGCCCACAGGAGACAGTTCTCTATAAACACCTACCAGGAGTAGGTTTCAGTGTGGACAAAATAATCATATGGTTCATTGATCAAACTGCTGTTCCAGCCCTTTCCCTGCAAAGCCATTGCAAAGGGAATTCAAGGTTGAATTCCCCAAAGCAGGACATGGCTGATGGAGTCTGGAAGGCTTGGGCCTGGTGGCCTTTGCCAGGCTGACTCTCATTGGCATGAAGTATCACAGGCCACAAATCTGTACTGTGCACCCTGGTTTGGCTGTAGCTTTGGGTCGCAGGACACCAGAGTCCCCTGCCTCTGACATAAGCATCAGTCCTAGGACTGAATCTGAGACTGAAGGAGTCAGATGGTTTTGATTGCATCTAGTCTAAAGCTTCTTAACCTGGTGTCTATGACAGGCATCGAGGGACAGGGGTCCAAGGACCCCTTGAAAATTTAAAAATGTTTCTCGTTGTGCATTCTTCTGAGACAGAGTTTATCCTTTCTTCAGATCCTCAAAGGGCTCCACAACCAGCAAAATACGAAGACTTCCTGCAAACCCTTCAGTTGCCACCTCCTTCGAGAAGCCATCTAAGATTTCCGTAACCTAACAGGGATCCCTCTCTTCTCCGCGTTATCAAAGCTCCCAGTCACCTGGGAGGGGGAGGATCCAGCTTGGTGACCTGAGGTTTAGCTGGCAGGAGCCGCCACTCACTCCTGCCTCCAAGCTGGCTCCACGCTAGAGGGGCCTCCCTGTGTTGTAAATGAATGAAATACAACTGTGCTGTTTTCCTGCTTATCAGTGAGCTGTTCAAAGCAAACCCTGATAACCAATGACTACCTTATTCCTTTGGCAAGTATCCCACTCATTGTATGCAAACACTGCTGCTGGTGCTTAAAAAATGTTTGGGGGAAGGCAAACTTAACTACATCCTGTTGACTCTTATCAACCTTTTTTCCAGAACCCTCTGTGTACTAAGTAGTCCCCATTACTAAACAGCTTGTATCTTGACCTCTCCATAACCCCAACTGGGGGAGGCCAGGCCAGGCTGAGATTAAGTGACCCAGGGAAAAAGGATTTTGTTTTGAAGTTAAAATCCTGGGTTCAAAATCGGCTTTAGGCCAAGCATTCTGGGCAACGCACTTCACTTGTGTCTTAGATTTGGGCTGCTGGGAGTTCCCTGGTGGCCTAGGGGTTTAAGGATCTGGCGTTATCACTGCTGGGGCTCTTGTCATTGATGCGGGGCAGGTTTGATCCTGGGGCTGGGAACTTCCACATACCTTGAGAGTGGCAAAAAAAAAAAACAAAAAAAAAAAACAAAAAAAAAACCCAAACCAAAACACGAAAGAAAGAATGAAAGAAAAAAAGAAACAGTCTACTGATCACCACTATGGAAAATAGTATGGAAGTTTCTCAAAAAATTAAAAATAGAACTACCATGTGACCCAGCAAGTCCACTCCTGTGCATGGATCCAAAAAAAAAAAAAACCCCAAAACACTAATGTGAAAAGGTACACGCACCCCAATGTTCATAGCAGTATTATTTATAATTGCCAAGACACGGCAGCAACCTGAGTATCCGTCCACAGAGGAATGGTTAAAGATGTAACACACACACACACACACACACACACACACCAGAATACTACTCAGCCAGAAAAGAAAGTGACATTTTGCCTTTTGCAGCAACATGGATGGGCTTGGAGGGCATTACGCCAAGTGCACTGAATCAGACAGAGAAAGACAAATACTACCTATGTATGTGGAATCTAAAAAAATACAGCAAACTAGTGAATGTAGCAAAAAAAAGAAGCAGACTCACAGATATAGAGAACCAACTAGTGCTTTTATCTGTTGGGTGGAGGGGCTATACAGGGGCTGGGGAGTGGGAGGCACACACTACTGGGTGTGAGACTGGCTCGAGGATGTGCGGGGAATAGAGCCAATATTTTGTCATCACTGTTAATGGAAATTGACCTTTAAAAATTATATAAAGATTTTAAAAATTTTTAATGGGAAAAAAAAAAGAAATGGGCTGCTGATCGTACCCCCCTCTGGGCCTGGGCACGACGATGAGTATGAGAAAGCACCGTACAGTCCTGAAGGTACCACAGTCACGTGGGGTATGGACCACAGTCCCCTGTTGTATGAGGAGCCCAAGGAAGCCATGAGCATCCAGCTGGGGTCTAAGTAACTAGTGACATTCAGGGTGAAGGATGTGAACATGGGCCTGGCCCTCACCCTCCCTCCTCCTCCTCCTTCTCTCCCTGGTGCCTTAAAAAAAAACCAGGACAAAGGAATAGCCCAGCCGCTGAAGGACACCCTGAGGTCAGGCTGAAACATTTTAAGTGTTGGCTGTTTGATGCTGGTGGCGTATCTTCCTCCTGACCCCTGACCTCGTCCGGGTCACGGTCCTTGCGGTCATCCCTTTGCTCATCATGATTCACAGAATCTAAAGGTTGGAAGGGACCCAACCTCGCCTGAGGCAGGAAGCCACAGCCCCGTCACTGCAGCCCTGCTCTGCAGAAAGCTCCAGAGGGTGGTAAGACGACGTTGGTACTGATCCCTATAACCTGGTGTGGTCCTTCCACCCCACCTGGAAGGCAATGTCTCCAGCCCCCGAAGGGGTCCACCAAACGCTCACGGGTCTGCCACCGAACCTAAGTCATGGCTTCTTGTCCTTGTCCTTTGGGGCCTACACCCTGGATGCCCTCCAGTTACTCAAGGACCCACTCAAAGTGTTGACCGATACTGACCACAACGCTCCAGAGGTCCTTCCACCAAGTAGGACAGAAAAGCATTCCTTTCACTCTGGGCACCAATACAGTTCCTTTTTTTTTTTTTTTTCTTTTTAGAGGAGTTCATTTTTGTTGCCATTAAAGTCATCTCCCTGGAGCCAACTCCCGTCCAAAGCGTCAGGGACTTTATCTGGAGTCGGTCATCACACCGGGTCCTAAGTGCCACCAGAGAAAACCTTGTGATGCCCTGAGGCTGTTCCAGGCCTCGCTTGCTGAACTGATGAAGGCATCTGGCCTAGCCACCATTACCCCGGAACTGTGTCACCCTGGAACTGGCTGTCATTTTTCACCCAAGGCGTCAGCAAGAGCAGATCACGACTTGGGGAGCACGGGTCTCTCCAGTTGACTCTGAAGCCTGGGTCCCGGACGACTCGCACCCACCCCTCCAGGGCCACACCAGTTTACCCAGATCCCCCTTCGACCCACACACTTCCACTGGACTGTAAAGACACCAGAGGGGACTGGCAGCATCTTCTAAAACCCACGTGCAGAGCTGAGAGCAGGCCCCGAGCTTTGGGATGCTCTCAGAAGACGGCCCAGCCAGTCTGGCGCCCTGTACTCAGGGGAGCCTCTCCTGCCCCTGGCCTGACACCCCTACTGTCTTCCCATCACAGCAGCCAGGTGACCCTGCCAAGACTTAAGTTAGATCATATCCTTTCCAGCCTCAGAACCCTCTAACAGCTCAAAGCCAAAGCCAGTTCTAGAGACTATTGGGTCCTACCTGCCCGACCCTGCTCCCCCCACCCATCGCAGGCACAGCACTCCTGCCCCTTGCATCACTCACCCCCACCCCCACCCGCTGCCCTCTTCCTCTTGGCCCTGGCTCACTCTGCTCCAGCCACGCTGACCTCCTGGTGGTTCCTCAAGCATCCCGACTACGCCCTCTCCTCAGAGCCCCTCACTCTTCCGGCTGCTTGGACCACTGCTCCCTGCATTCCTACCAGGTCCTCTCCTGTCCCCTGGCTTGTTTGCTCCTTAGCACTTACTGCAATCGAACGGGCTCTTTTCTATATCCTGTTTATTATCTGTCTACCCCACCAAACTGTCAGCTCTACATGGGGTGGGGACTTCTGCCTTCTTTGCTCACCACTGTATCGCCCCTGTGCCTAGAACTGTGCCGGCACACAGAGAGTGTGCCGCAGATTTGAATGAAGGAACGAATGAATGAGTCCCACCAAGCACTCATTTGCTAAACTGTTGTGGTATCTGGCGCTCTTTTTGGAGAATCCAGAACTCTTGAGATGTCACTCGTTTTAAGGGACCTCACGCATCTCTCAGCTGATGAACGTGCCTTGAGGAAGGCTGGTGTCTAAACAGATCTGCTTGTCTTCTTTTCGTTTGGATTCAACTCTTTTCTGACCTTTGTGGTTCACCTGAATAATGCGTTTCCCTTTCAACTCTCTTATCCACGATATCAGCCTTATACACCTGGCGTGTCTTTTCGGTGGTGTCCTCTGAAGGCATCAAGAAGAACCTCCCCTTACAAAGGGGAAGGTGTGGCTGTGCTTCTGCAGGAGGATACAGAACAAGCTCGGTCGGAATCTTTCCTGCACAGGCGCCCAGAACCAAGAGGGATTCTGACAGTGGCATGTTGGGTTAAGGCTTCCAGGGACAAGCTGCAGTGGTTGGAACCACCAGATCTCTTTTCCTGGGGGATGGGAGGGAGGGCTGACGCCTCCCTTCTTAACAATAGGGCTGAGATCCTCTTCTCAAAATGATGAGAATCATTTTCTCAACAAGTCACAGGCTGGAGACAAAACAGAGAAAGCAATTCTCTTGATAAAGGGATCATACGGGCTCTGTGTGGGAATAAACCGACGAACAGTCCTGCAAAGCAGACAGAGCAAAAGAGCCTGGAGTCCACACAAGAATGAGCCGACTGGCAGGTAGAGAGACGATGGGCTTCCTGACTCAGGCTCAGTACTTCTAGATCTCGGGAGCCTTCTCAGGTTTGGGGATAAAAACCGGAAGTCCCCCTGGACATGCTAGCTGGGAAACGTGGGACTCTCGTCCCCTTGAAAGCTACAGGTTGAAGACACCAACATCTCCTGCAGCAGCTGAAATAAATCCATGGCCGTCAGCTACCTGGTGGCAGGAGGTGGGGAGGAAGCTGTTAGAAACGGGCCTGGGGCCTCCTCTGGACTGAAGGCACGTTTTCCGGCTCCAGGCTGCCTCTTGTTGGTTCAGCGGGATCTGCTGTGCAGCAAGAAAGTCTGAGACCTGCAGCGATGAGGACCAAATTTTTTTTTTTTTTTTTTTTTTTGACAGCAGTCACCTTCTCCCAAGGCAGAGAGCTTGGCACTCGGTTGCTGTCCTGGGATGGCTGAGCCATGATATGAGAATTTTAGAGCAGGCCAGCATCCTAGGGATCCTTCTGCCCCTCCCGCTTTCTGGGTGTGGTTCTTCGTGGCAGCCTGGAGAAGGGGCAGGGTCCTGGCGAAGTCAGGTCTGGAACCCAGGTGAACCAGGCCACAGGGGGTATGGCCCCAGATGTGCGGGGCTTTGTTCCCCCGGGGAAGGGGGGGCGGCAGTAAAAGGGCGGTGTCTGTCTACTCAGGAGACAGCCCCAACCATAAAGCCCATTGTCGGAAACCCAAGGACCGGAGGCTGCCAGCTGAGACTTTTCCTAGAAGCCACAGGCAGGACAGGTAGCCTACCTTCTTGCTCCCAGGCTGCTTCACATGGGAATCTGGTAGTTTTCCGAGAAATTCCCAGCAACGGCTACAGTCAGGGTGGGGTTGGAGGAGGGGAGCCGCTGCTGCCTCCCGTGCCACCCCGGCTTCGTGACTTTCATCAGACATGAGTTGTTTAGCAGCTCTTTGGGCCTGATGAGTCTCTGAACCCCAAAGTTACCTGTCTAGACCCTTCTCCCTTCTTCCTCCTTTTTCCTGTTCTCCTCAGTACTGACCTAACTCAGAGTCTGAGATATAAACCACTTATCTCCCCTGACCCCCAACCCACTCTACATCATTTCCGTTCTCTGCTGTCTGCCTCCCTTCCCCAGTGGCAGATGGGCACGTTGGTGGTTTCTCCCCCTTGGGTTGCCCGTCTCCCATCCCTTCTGGATGAAATGCTTGGCCCTCCTCAAGGCTCACTCAAATGCCACATCCTTCATGAAGCCTTCCGTGCACCTTGGGATAGCTAAATAGCTCTGGGCTGCTTCTGTGTAGCACCCCTCCCCGCCCCCCCACCCAATTCATATCTACCTGGAACCTCAGAATGGAACCTTACTTGGAAATAGGGTCTTTGGAGACGTAATTAGTTGAGGATTTCAAGATGAGGTCCCACTGGATTTAATGTCTGCCCTAAA
Organism: Sus scrofa; assembly: GCF_054392235.1. Classification (NCBI taxonomy): domain Eukaryota; kingdom Metazoa; phylum Chordata; class Mammalia; order Artiodactyla; family Suidae; genus Sus; species Sus scrofa. The sequence goes on from NC_139388.1 coordinate 77,140,889, forward strand.
TCCAATGACTGGTGTCCTTATAAGAAGCTAAGAGGCTGCAGAGACACAGAGAGACAGAGATGACAGGCCCATGAAGATGGAGGCAGGGCATAGAGTGATGGAGTGATGCTGCTGTGAGCCAAGGAACACCCACCAGGAGTCCCAGAAGCTGGAAGAGGCCAGAAAGGAGTCTCCCCAAGAGTTTTGGGGAAACTATCAACACCTGATTTCAAATTTCTGGCCTCCAGAACTGTGAGAGGATCCATTTCTATTGTTTTGAGCCATCAGGTTAGTGGTAATTTGTTATGGCGGCCGGCGGAAACGAATACACATAATAACAGTAATTTGTGCCCTGACTGTAAGCACCCAGCCGTGTCTCTGCACCTCCTTCGTCTTTGTTGTACTCACCCCCGTTCCAGGCCCAGAGTTGCATCAAACACCTGTCAGGTACCTGGGGCAAGTTTCCCAGACTGGGTCTTTCAGAAATGGTTGTCAAGGGATCGTTAAGCCCCTGACGGCCCCAGTGCCAGGGATGTAAGGATATGGAATTTGCTGACCAGATAGGATGCAGCATAGGACGACACATCTCCACAAGGGGTTAATTCCTGGTGAGCTGCTTGAGGAACAAGGCTACAGCCCCACAGACGGTAAGTCCACTAACAGCAAAGCAGGTGCACCTCTGAGCCAGCTTGCATACCAGCTCCCTGAAATGCATCCTGAATTCCAGCTCTACCCCGCCTCCACGTAGAGGTGTGTGGCCCCTGGTGTGTCGCCCCTGCCTCCAAGGGCTCTGTGGTCATGGTCCCGGGCTCTAGGCTAGCCGCTGGCCTCCTACTGGACCAGAAGCTGGAACAGCCACTGCAAATACTTCCAAACAAACAGTGCACATCTCTCCTCCGGGGTACTCCTGCTCAAACCATGTCAAGGTCAAGGACCGGAGGCTGGGCCTGCCACTCACCGGCCAGGAGTCTAGCTGGGAAGAGGAGTGGGCCCAAGCTCTCTGAATGCTTTCTGGAAGGAATTCCAGGAGGACTTAGAAAATAAAAAGAAGAACCAACTACCCAGCAAGAGCCTTCCCCTTAGAGACCCTGACCATGACTGGCCCTGCCAGGTTAGCCTCATACATGGGTTGGGGAGGTGGTTAAGCAGAGTGAGAAACTGCCAACTCCTGGAGCCTTGGTGCCCCTTTGAGAAAAACCCTCATTTGGGTCACCTTTGCAGCCTAAGGTGCACCACGGCCCATAAATACGGCCAAATCCTGTTTGCCGCAAGGTGGTTATGGGAAAGTAGATTCTCTCTCCCCCCAAAAGTAAACGGACTTCTTTCGGATGTGCCAGCTGTTGCAGAGACTCTGGTTCTCCTCCCCTCTTTCTTTTTAGGGGGTCTTTCCGCTCGGGTCCAATCCCACCCCAGTCAGAGGCAGCCTCTCCCTCCACCAAGGAGAGGAAGAGTTTCCTTGGGGGTCCACGGAGGTGGCCCATCTCACATTGTTGTGGGCTGTGGGGGGGGTGTCACGCTCTGCAGCTCTCTCTCCCCAGCTGCTCCAGGACCACCAGAGCCCACCATTCACACAACCCCCTCCCTTCAGGTCCCCACTCCACAACACGTGGCCTTTTGTCCCCAAGCCCACAGGCCTCCAAATGCTCCCTCCCAGCTCTGGGGGGTTGTCCTAGGACTCTCTCTCCCTGGGCTCCAGAAGGACCTGGGCAGGAAGCTTTGATTCCAAATTCCCCACCCTGACTGTGAGCGGAAAGCTCATTAAAAAAGTAGCTCCAGTAATTGGTCAGATAATTACAATTTATAGGGAGCGCGACTGGTCCTCCTGATTGGTCCAAGGGATGAACCCATGGTGAGCAGCACTGGAAGTTTCACAGGCCCCGTGGATCCTGTTTCCTGACCTGATAGCAATTTCAGACATATTTCTCATTGGCCCTGAGTTTATCTGGATGAGGCTATCCCTTCCAAGTGAGATGGGACATGGTGCCCCGAGTATGGACCTGCAGGGTGTCACTGTCCACTCTTCTAACCCCTCCCCCCTCCCGCAATACCTTATTCTTCTTTCAATTTAGGCTTGTGGATAGTCAGTCAAGTTTTTCTAGATTGACTGAAAAGAGTTCTTCATATGCCTACTGCAGCCAGTGAAAGAGCAGTGAAAAGAGACCCAGGACTTGGGCCAGCTGGAAGAGTTGGAAGAAAGTTTCTGTGGGATGCAGACAGCTAAGGAATGACAATGACATGCGACTGTCCCAAACCCTACATCCCCTCTGCAGGCAAGGACATCCCCCCCCCACCATGGGGCATCGCCTCGAGGAAACGAAACTGCCAAGAACCACTTTTTACTTCTCCTTTTTCGGTGTGTCCAAGGGTTAAAAACAGTTCCGAACTTCCCTTCCAACTGCAAGGTCAAGCAGCTGTCCAAACCACCCAAGGAGAAGCAGGAGCCGGGGATGGCCGACCCCAGCAAGCTTAGCCTTGACAGCCCCCTACCCCTCCCCAGCGGCCGGGCCCCGGGGAAGGAAGAGTTAATCGGCAATCGGCTTTGGCCGATAGTTCAGGCTCCAAAGTTCAGTCCCAGTCAGAGCCACCCCGGAGGAATTGTAAATCTCAGGGCAGCATTTAACAAAACAAAAGCAACCTGGAATTACATGCAGGTTTGGTTTTCTACAGTACATATTTACTTAATCCCCTAGGTATGTGGCTCCGTGTCAGATCAGCTGGCTCTGCCGGCCCCCCCTCGCCCCGACCTCGCTCAAAACAGTTTAAATTTCAAACTAATTCCCTGTTTTTGCTCTTCCTCTTCACAGGGCTGGCTGGAGACAGCCCAGCCTGCTGGCCTCAAATCTCTCTCTCTAATGCTCTAGTCACTGGGTGAGTCAGCCCGACTTGGGTAGGAGTTGGGTGACAGCTGGCTCACCCTCCCCACTCACAGGCACCAGGTCTGGGAAAACCGGAGGAAGAGCTTCTGGGACTACCAAAAAGTGAAAGGCGGCGCTTGGGTGTTGTGGGCGTCGGGGGGCTCACCACGGGGTCACCCGCCCCCCCTTTAAAGGGAAGAGATCCTCTTTGAGGCTGGATTTGGGGTAGGGGGCAGAGGCAGCATTGAAATGAGAACAAGGGCTCTTTATCATCAGCTGGTCACCCCTGTCCCTTCTTTCCAGATTTCCAAACACCTGGGCTTCCGAAGTGCCTATCAGCTTAGGCTAGACCATCCAACACTGCTTCCCCCTTTTCAAACCCAAATCAAGTAGCCCCACTCTTCCAGCCTCCAGAGCTGCAGCCGCCCAGGTTGGGGCTGGGAAGCGAGCTGCCAAGGAAAATACGAAGCACCAGCTCGCAGGCGGCTCTCTGCTCTACCCAGGAGCGCACACACCCTGCATTCACCAGCGTGGCGGTAAAAGAGGGAAAGGCGAGAGGGAAAACACACCACCTTCCTTCGGGAGGGAGGAATGTGGGAAACGGGTGAGTCGGCTAAGTTTCGAAGCAGGGCTGAACAGCCAGCTACAGAGCCCAAAGGAGCTGGTCAGCTCCGGACCTGCCAAAAAAGACTGGCTGGTGCCCCGGGAAATGTACAAGGTGAAACTGACTAGCTCAGCACTCGCGGGTGGCGCAGAAAAGTAGGGTGGCCGGCGACTTTCAGACCCTGCTCCCTGGTTCTGGCAGCGGCGGCAGGTGGGCGCACCCCCTACCCCCGAGGTCGCCCTCGCCTTCAGCCCCCACCCCCTGGAGTTGCGGTGCCCCGGTACCTTTCTGGCGCCGCGTTCTGCGAACTCCCTAGCGAGCTGGCGCCCGATGCCTCTCCCGCCGCCGGTGATGAGGACGTTTTCCCGCGACAGGTCCCGCAGCTTGGCGGGCAGCACCAGTCCGATGGCAGCTTTCACCACCAGATAGATCATCTGCAGAGGGAACACTACCAACGCTCCCAGCCATTTCCACACCATCCTCCGCGCCGCGGAGCCGGGCAGGGGTGGGGGGGCGAAACTCCCCGGACCGAACAAAATAGGACTTAAAAAAGAAAATACCCCCCCAACAATAATAAATAAACCAAATAAGGGGGAAGAGAGGCGTCCCACCTGGCCACTCTAGAAATCACCTCTTCCCAAATGCAAAGCAAGCATCGGGTGGGAAAAGGGGAAAAAAAAAAAAAAAAGAGAGAGAGAGAGAGAGAGAGAAAGAGATAAATCCTCGGGAGGAGAAAAAGCGTCTCAGAAGGTTGGGACAGTAAGAGAGGTGGAGGGGAAGCCGGAGGTGGAAAGTTCTAACAAGAACTTTCTTGCCCCAGCAGCCGTTTCGGCTGGGGAATTCTCAGGTAATGTTTACAGGCTGACAGAGGAGTTTAGGCAGGGAAGGAAAAAAAAAAAAAAAAAAAAGCACCAACCACACGCGCGCACCCTGCTACAGTCCCGCGGTTTCAAAGTGCAAGACTAAAAAAAAAAAAAAAAAAAAAAAAAAGAGCTGTTTCCAAATTGCAGCGCCCCCCACCCCTTCTTCAGGGGAAAAAACAGTGTGTGTGCTGGGGGGCGAGGGGGGGGGAAGTGCTTGTAGCTCCCAATTTCAGTCCGCAAAAGTCTCCCGTCTCATTGCTATTCTTGGGCTCAGGAAATTGCTTAAAAGCGATCTGATTGCCAGCAACGTGCAGGAGAAGTGGGGGGTCCGGGTGTCAGTTTCTTTACGTGCATGGCTCGCCCTCGCGCGCGCTCGCTCTCTCCGGCTCCCTCCCTCCCTCTCTCTTCCAGCGGAGCCTGGGAGTTGCCGCTCGATCCGGCTCCCTCTCTCTCCCTTGTAAGCATTTATTGCCTTCTTTTTGTCCTTTCCAACTTGGAGAGGGCCCGGGTGCGGAGCGCGCGTGGATCGGACTCCCTCTTCTCCGGCGCCTTATCCATTCGCTCCCGGGGCAGCCGCGGAGAGGAGCAAGAGGGCGCCCCCCCCCCATTTTTTTAAATACTCCATTAAGTCTGATTGACAGTTAAAGTTGTTCAGAGGCTTCACTACCGTTCCTGTGAGTGGCTGCCGCGGGCTCCCCTCCCCCTACGCAGTCTCGGGGCGCGCGCGCGGGCGCGCACTCGGGCTCGCTCCGACTCGCGCTCTCCCCCGGCCGGCTCCCCGTCTCTGCAGGCCAGGGCTTGCCAGCAGTGTCCCTGAGGGCTCGCCGCCGCAACTCACACGCCGGAACCGACTCCTGCGAGCCGGCTCCCTCCTTGAGACATTCCTCCCTGCCTGGGATGCGATCTCCCCAAACAGAGGCGCCCGCAGGCCAGGTGACCCCCTCTGCGTGCCGGGCAGGCCCAGAGGAGCTCGCGCTCGCCTCAAGCCATCAGGTCGCCCAGGGTTTATTTCAGATCCTTTGGCCATCCCCTGCTTCCAGGTAGGACCAGGAAGCCACTTCCGACCTTTGCCCAGAGGCCTCCTGTCTTAACTTTAGAGTGCACTTTCTAAACATGCCCCGAGTTGTTCAAGTAGCTGGGGTGGGGGGGAGCAGCTGGGGAGTAGGGTTTTGCTTTGAGGGGCAGGGGGTGGGCAGGGTAAAGGAACCTCTGCCCCCAAGGTGCCAATAAAATCCCTGAAAGATTAGCTGGGAGCGTATTTATTGCTCATCTGGGCTAGAATTACCTTGACTGACAGCAATTTCCTTAATAACAAAGGCCTGTAAACAAAATGTGCTAAACCAGTGCCCCCTGTGCTGTGCAGGCAGAAACTCCTCTCTTTGGGGCACCCACCTTGGCACCTCCTGTTTTCCCCCCAAACAAGAAGGTCTCCCCTGTTGGGGCTGGGCCCGCTGGAGTGTGTGTGTGTGTTGGGGGGACCTGACTCTATTTAGAGTTGTCTGTTGCAGGAAGTCTGGGAGGTGAGTCACTAAAAAGCAGTCCCAGCTAAAAGTGCTGATGGGACTTGCCTCCTGCTGCCCCTGATGTCCCAGGCCAGGAGGAGAGAGGGTGGGCCAGGCAGGTGCCCTGTAATCTGGGGCAGCCCTTCTCCAGCAAGAGGCTTGTTCAGACGCGGAGTGCTGGGCCTCACTGTGCCCCAGACGTTCTGATTCAGCAGTGCTGGGTGTGCTGGAATCAGTGCTCTGCCTGCACGATTTGCTGAGCATCTGGTGAGAAAGGTTTATTTGGGGGAGGGGGTGGCTGGGGTTTACCTCCTCCCTGGGCTGCAAAGACCCTTTAGTTCGCAGGCCTGGTGTGAGGGGGGGTGTTCTACAGGCCGGATCATCCTTCCGGGTGAATTGGGAAAATCGTTATCTGGACCACTGGAAGAGCTAGAAGGGTTTGGGAGAGGGGCTGGATGAGAAACTGAGGGCTTAGATTCTGAAATTTAATCTTCCCACTGACCTGAAAGGGGTATCATTAACCCCATCTGCCAGGTAGTGTGGGAGGGAGGGATCCAAGTCCAGACCGGATTCCTCTTCCCACCCCACCCCACTCGGGACCCTCCTGCCTCCCTTCTCCTGCCTCCATGCAAGCCTCCAAAAGTAGGACCGAAAGGCAGGCCATGAGCTTCACAGACTCAGGCCACTGCTAAAGGCTAAACGCAGGACTCTGTCAAAATGATGGCCTCCTCCCACTTTGGAGGCCTGTAAAATGGGAAAAAAAAAAAAAAAAAAATCCCAACCCTGGGGAGACAGGCTCTTCCCAGCCAGTAGTGGCTGGTGTCTGCCCCCACCTCCGCTGCCTAGAAGACCACTGGTCGAGTCTGGAGCCGGAACCCCTGCGCTCAGCCTATTCTCATATGTTATCCTCGCCGCCGCCTAGTGGTCTGGATGCGACACGGCGCCTCCAGCCTTCTGTGTTCGTACCAGCTCTCATTTTTCTTCCAGGCTTTTCTCCCCACCTAAGGTTAACACTCCGAGCCTAAAAGGGCTTGTGAAGATGATGGCTCTACCTCTCCACACACTTGCGGCTCCGTGGAGGAGGAAATAGAAGCACAGAGACGTGAAGCAACTCCTAAACCCACAGCCTGCTGCTCACTTAAGTCCCCCTGATCCCTGACCAGCCACCCGAGCCTGTTCAGAAGCCAGACCGGCTGAGTGACCCCTAGGCCCCACGTACATTTGCCCTGGGTGTGAGTTTGAGTCGGAAGGGGTTTGGGAGCCCACACTGACCTTCAGCATATCAGGCCCTCGACACATATTCTCACTTGATCTCAACAGCCTTTGAGTGTGGGTGCCACTGCCCAGAAACCACGGGTCCAATCAGCCGTCTAAGGAACTGACCCAAGGCCACACAGGGGGCTCCCCCGACCTCTCCCAAACAGCAGATTCGGGGTGAAATCACAGTACAAAGGACCATGTCAGGCAGCCCTAAGAGGTTTGGGGTTGGACTGCGGCTGGGAAGCAGACACCTGTTTTCTCTTTATTCCACCTTCATTCAGGATGTGGGTTTTTTGGCCCGGCATCCCATGCGGCTCAGGCCTCTGCCATCATCAGCTGCCCAGAGAGATGCTGTCTGTCACCACCTATGTCCTTCAAGTTCCCTGGGAAGATGAGATGGGGAGGGGGGGCGTTGGTGGGGGGGGGTCGGAGACTGGCCCAGAGGGTCCCTGTGACCTGGCTGCATGAGAATGACATGGGTCATGATAGACATGGTGGCCTGCCCCTCCCCCCCAACCTCCCCCTGCCTGTGTTTTGCTCTTGGTAGCCACCCACCCCCCTTAGCTGGGCGCGCGGGGTGGGGAATTTAACTCCAGGGAGAAGTTTGAAATTTCACATCCCAGCCTGGGGAGAGGGCCCCACAGTTTTCTTCCTGCTCCTGAAAATGTGAAAGGAGCCTTTGTGGACTTGATGGAGGAGGGAGGTGAGCTGTAGCCTAAAGAACTAACTTTTTCCATGACTCAGCCCTCCTGGTGTGGGGCGGGCTCAGGAGGTGCGAGGACTCAGCAGGGCAGCCTGGAGCCGCCTTCCAGCCCAGAGCCAGTGGCCCAGTGGTAGAGATGGGTCCCCAAGAGCACTCACTGGCCCCACAGGGGAACTTGCTGGCCCTGGATGGGCCATCAGGCTGTGACTGCCCCTGATTCTCCAGACTGAGTCACTTGTTTTGTTTTGTTTTGTTTTGACCAGGTTATATGTATTTTTAAAAAAAAAAAAAACTGAAGTGTAGTTGATTTACAGTATTTCAGGTGTAAGCAAAGTGTATATTTATACTTTTTTGGGGGGGGGGTCTGCTCCCATGGCATGTGGAAGTTCCCAGGCCAAGGATCAAGCCTGAGCCACAGCAGTGACCTGTGCCGCAGCAGTGACAATACTGATCCTTTAACTGCTAGGCCACCAGGGAACTCCACATATATATATTTTTTTGTCTTTGGGGGCTGCACCTACAGCATATGGAGGTTTCCAGGCTAGGGATCAAATCAGAGCTGTAGCTGACGGCCTACACCACAGCCACAGCAACGCGGGATCCAAGCCATGTCTGCAAACTACACCACAGCTCACGGCAACGCCAGATCCTTAACCCACTGAGCGAGGCCAGGGATCGAACCAGCGACCTCGTGGATACCAGTCGGGTTCGTTAACCACTGCGCCACGACGGGAACTCCATGTTCTTTTCTCCATTATAGGTTATTACAAGATATTGAAGTTCTCTGAGCAATACAGCAGGTCCTTGTTGTTTTTCTATTTTATACATAGTAGTGTGTATCTGTTAATCCCAACGTCCTAATTTAACCCCCCCCACCTTTGCATCTTCAGTGCCAAGAACACAAATGCTCCTGTAGAGTCCTTTTACCAGGAACTTTCCTCATCACCATCTCAGCTGAGAGCTGGAAATACAAATTGGTCTCAGGCCTTGCCTTCTACTTATCTAAGGCTTAGAGAGTCAAAAAAAAAAAAGTCAAAAAGTCATTTAAGATCACATAGCCAAGAGATGGAGGTGGGATTTGAGTCCTGGTCAAAGGCTCAGCTCCATCTGCTTTATCCATGGATATCTTCCAGAATGTATAGGATCACCCAGGGGATGTGTCAACATGCAGGTTTCTGGGCTCCCAGCCTCAATGTTCTAAGCTAGCATCCTGGGGTGGGGCCCCAGGAATGTGCATGTGGGCCGGTGCTGCAGAGCCTCCCCGTGCCGCCTCTCCACAGCCCCTCCACACCCAGCCCCTTGCCTTTCCTACCACCGAGCGCTTAGGCTGTGTTGTGGCACCGAGCCCTCACCCCTGGGCTGCTCAGCGCAGGTGGTGGCTCCACAGGTACCCGGTGGGGAAGGAGACGGAAGCTGGAGAAGCAGGGGGAGGCCTTCAGCTAGTTGGTGATGGACTGTCTCCCTGGGCCCACCCCTTGCAGGGACCACGGGGTCGGGGGTAAGGCAGGATGGGTCAGAGGGGAGCAGTAGGGTGGTGATCCTAGCTTTGGGGTTGGGCAGCTCCAGTTCAAATCCCAGCTCTGCCCTTGCCCCTCCCGTCTCCAGTTTGCTCATTGGTAAAGGGAGGATGATAATGAGGATGCGATTGGCTGCTCATAAAACCCCATCCCAAGAGCTCAGTAAGTGCCAGCTCTCGTTTCTTTCTTTCTTTTTCCTTTTTTTTTTTTTTTTTATGGGGGCGCGGTGCCTGCCTGCTGAGGATGGAGATGCAGGGCTTCCGTGAGTGGGGTTCCCGGATGGCCCCAGAGCAGGGCTTCTGGACTAGCCCATGACAATTGGCCTCAGCTGGGAACTTCCTCATGTCACCCAGTCACCCCCCATATCTGCCAACACACTTTCAACAAGAGCAGCTTTTCTCTTTGGTCTGGTGAACCCCTGTTCATCTCGCAAGGGTTCCTTTAGCTCATGTGCCGTTTTTTTTCCAGGGAGCTCTTCCCAGCTTCGCCCCAGTCCCCAGGGCCTGCCTCCCCAGCCAAGGCTGGCCCAGGGGGTTCTGCTCCTGGTCCTGGTTTCCCTCCCTCCCAGCACAATCGCACTGCCAGCAACTGCTGGTTTTCTCTGAATCTCATGGAGCCCTGGGAGCTTTTCAAAAGGAGGGGCTGGGCCAGTGTGGGAGGCCTGTGACCTGGGCAGTGGAACAAGCATGGGTTGATGCTCTGCTGTCCCCACCTTGAAATCGGTCATTTCGTCTTTACCTTGTGTTTGGGGACCTGCTCTCCCCGAGTGAGGAAAGTGAGTTGCTGGCACAGAACCTTGGGAACGAAAGCAGTGAAATATTTCAAAAGGGTCCTTCCATTCAGTTATTCATTCATTCATTCATTCACTAAATATTTATTGAGCAGTGACTTGATGCCAGGCCCTGCTCTAGATGGAGAGACAGCAGTGAGAAGGATGACAAAGTCCCTGCCCTCGTGGGGCTGGCATGACCACACTGCCAGCAGGTGAAGAGGGCCAGGAGGAATATAGGACAGAGAAGGATGGGATGGGGGGGAACAGAGAGAGAAGGGGTGGGGGGATGGGGGACAGAGAGAGAGAGATAGGGGTGGGTTGGAGACACAGGGTGGGTGGCAGCTGTTTATGTAGGGTGGCCAGGGAAGCCCACTATAGTGAGTGACTCTGCAGCAGAAGCCTGATTGGAGTGAGGAGGAACCCAAGGAGATCTGGGTGAAGAGCTGGGTGGAGGGACAGGAGGTACCATGGTGGGGGCGCCTGGTGGCTGGAGCAGCGGGGGCGGGGGGGGGCAGATGGGGGGCGTTGCTCACCTGGGGCCTCCATGCTCACTGTGGTCCTGGACTAGCAGCATCAGCACCCCCCGGGCGTGTGTGGGAAATGCAGAATCTCGGGCCCCAGCTGGACCTCCCAAGTTAGAGTCTGCACTTTATTTATGGGGACCCCTAGGTACTTTTTGTGCAGACTGTGACCCTTGAGTCTGCAATAGAGGGACTGTATGGGGACAATAGTGGGTTCCATTTTCAGTATGACAGGAGCAGAGGGGAGACACGGTGGGGTCTGTGTTTTAGAAACAGCATCCAGAGCAGCCTGTGGGGAACCAAGAGTGGGCGCAGGGTGAGCGGTGAGGAGGCCGTGGGATGTTAGGGTGTGAGGTGGCTCCAGCTCAGGTGACAGTGACACCTGGAGACTCTGCTGCCTTGAGCACCAGCACCGGGACCTTTGGGGAGGTCCCTGCCCTGCGAGGGACACTCCGGCTGAGCAGGGTTTTGACCAATAACTTGGTTTACGGACACAAGGATACACACATACACACACATATGGTGACACACAGATGCAGAGATACAGACAGAGATACGCACACACACATACACAGACACACGTCCCTACAGACACAGAGGCCCAGAGACACACATACATACAGGCACACCCCCCCCACACACACACACAGACATACACATGACTTTATTTGAGAGTTGGTGACTTTGCCCCAAGCAGAAGAGCTGGCAGCGTTGCCTGAGGGGATTGGATCCGGAGAAACTTCGGTCAAGTGGAAACCAGGGTTCCATGGAGTTCAGCTGGGCTGCTGCAGGGGGGCGGGGGCAGGGACTTCATGGAGGCAGATGCCCAGGAGGGCAGGGACTTGGTGAGAGGGCCCTCTGTCTGCCCAGCCAGAGGAAACCAAGAGGGGAAGGCAGGCCGCTCTGCGGGGAGGAGGTACTCAGAAACCTCAAAAAACACCTCCCATTTCTAATACAAAACGTTTGCCAAGAGGCGCCCTTTTCTCCTTGGCCAGGTCTAGCTCATAGGATGGGAATTTTTTTTTTTTTTTTTTTTTTTTTTTTTAAAGCAGGTATTAAGGCTCCTTTCAGTTCCAGAAAAGCTCTCCAACGCAGGTGAGTGTTTTCTGTGGACGCGAGTCTCTCGTCCCTTCCAGGGCCACCATCCACACTTGCCCCCGGGTTTTCCTTTCCATCGCTGTCTTGGAGCCCAGGCTGTGGCCCAGGGAGGCGGGTTCTGGGGCTCCGTATGAGTGGACACTGGGGCAGGCCGTGTTTACTCTGGCTGCCAGGCTTGGGTGGAAACGCAGGCAGGAGCCAAGCCTGGGAACATGGCAGGAACACAGACCCGGGTGGGGTGAGGTGGGGTGGGGTGTACGCCGAGAAAGCTTGGGCTGAGGCCAGGAGAGCACCCAGTGGTCCTCACCTGCCTTCCTTCTGCCTCTCGGTTGGTGGGTGAAATCGTTCTAACTCGGAGTGTGGGGTATTACGTGAGGGGGCTCTGAGGTTGGCAAGGCTGGGTTCAGACCCAAGATCTGCCACTTATTAGCTCTGCGAGCATGTTTTTCCCCTTTCTGAGCCTCAGTTTTGTCATCCCTGAAATGGGAATTCTACCACCCACTGAGATGATGTCTTTGAATGGCCTGGCGTTGGGCTGCAAGAAGATGCTCACTGCTCGCCCTCCTCCTGGCTTCATGTCCCCAGGGAATATGCACTATCTGGGGGGTGGGGGTGAGGAGCCTGAATGACAAGAGTTCTGTCTGGGAACAAGAGCTGGATGGAGCTGGGGCCATAGGAATGCTAAATCCTCACCCTCGGCCAGAGTTGGCAAATCTTTTCTGTTAAGGGCTTTGCGGGGGTGTATGGTATCTGTTGCGCCAACTCAAATTTGCTGTTGTAGCAATAGATGCTATGTTGATAAAGACAACATGCAAAGAGCTGATCTGTAAATAGGCAGTATGTAAATAACATGTAAATAGCGTGTAAGGAGCTGTAACACCCCCTCTCCAGGGAGCAGGGCTGTGTTCCCATAAAACTTTATTTATGGACACTGACATTTGAATTTCAGGTACCTTTCACACATCCCAAAATATCATTCCTGTCTAATTTTCCAACCATTTAAAAATGTAAAAACCCTTCTTAGACGGCCCACAAAAAGGCAGTGGGCCAGTCTCTGCCTGTGGACTCTAGTTTGCCAACGTCACCACCATCAAGCCCGCATGAATCTCTCAAGACCTCAGGAATAACTGATGTGTGAGCTTCAAAAAAGCAGGATCTGTTTTCTTGCCCTCTTTCGGGAACTGTATTCACAGGGACTGACCCAAGGTCACGTCCTCTTTAAGAAACGGAGGGTCTTTGGAGAAACCAAGTTCAGTGAGAAATTAAATAAATCAAAGCAGTAAGACATGAAAGTCTAATGATGGATTGAAGTCATTGCGACAGAGTGACATTTACTGAGTGCTCACCACACCCTGGATGCTGTTTCCAGATCCTTTAGTCCTCACAGCTGGGCCATTGAGACCTCAGGGGTGGAGTCACCTGCCAGAGGCCGCAGGCTGGTAAACATTCCAGCAGGAGGTAGAACCTACAGGGTCTAACTCAGCATCCCAGTGACCACCCTTCACTGCCTCTCGGCAAAGAACCTCCCGTGAGGTGTCTTTCATCTCTGCACCTTGTTAGGACAAGGAGAGCCCAGACCCCTCCTTCAGGTGGGGAGACAGACAGGAGGCCCCCTGGCTCTTCACGTGCATCCAGACTCTGGGGACCCCTGGCTCCTTTGCCACATCTGGCCTGCTGTCTCCCAGTGGGTTGATTCGCAGAAAAGGGATGCCTGCCAGCTCTGGCTCCATCACTGAACAGCCCTGCTTGGGCCATTATTTCAGTGCGTGTTGCCTTAACCAGTTTCTAAAAACAAGCAGGAAGCAGACAAATGAAAGAGTATATAGTTAACATATGAAGATCATGTCTCTTCAATGTAAGACACTTAATAATACTTGTTATTGTTTTACCTTTTACTGAGCACTTATTAAGCACCAGGTCCCACGCCTATGGATTCCCTCTCACGGCCGTCAGAGCCACCTGCTGAGGGGACATTGTTGGATCCTCATTGAACAGATGAGGAAACGAAGGCCCAGAGAGGAGGAGTAATTTAATGAAATCGTGCAGCTTTAAGTGTTGCTGGGAGTTCCCTGGTGGGGCAGTGGGTTAAGGATCTGGTGTCACTGCTGTGGCTCTGGTTACTGCTGTGGTGCTGGTTCGATCCTGGCCCCGGGGGACTTCTGCATGTTGCCAGTGTGGCCAAAAAAAAAAGGGGGGTTGGAACACAGAATAATCTCATCTTCTGGATGTTACACATCTGTGGCCTCCTCAGTCAGGGGCTAGTTAAGCATGTCAGGGGCTAGTTGAGCATGTGCTGGGTGGTCAGTTAGAAAGAAAAGATTACCAACCAAACCCCCAAAGCGTGTGTACGATATTGACAATACACTACATCTTTAAAGAGAGCGAGATGTAATTGGGAACTTTTATTTTTTTATTTGGGCTTGATGGGACTAGACGTCTGTTTTCCCACAGTTAAAGCAGAAAAAACCCTTAACGTGTTTAGGATACAAATTTGTGTCACTAGGATGATTTCACTTTTGGAAAGAAAAAGCCTAAAGTCCATCTTCATATTTATTTAGTTACCATTTGGTGGGGATTTACTGAGTGTTAGGCAGCAAACTAAGTGCTTCATATTCATTTAATTTAATCCCATTTAATCCAAACTGCTCCCTTGAGGTAGGATCTGTAGTCCTCATTTACATCTGTGGAGCCAAAGGTCCAGGAGCCTGGCCAAGGTCATGAGCCAAGGAGTAGCAGGTATGGAATTAAAATTTAGCTCACTTACTTCAAAGCCCATTCTCTCTGGTCCTTTCTCTTTCTGCTCTGAACCTTTGTTTCTCTCTCTCTCTCTGCACGTGCGCCCACACACACACACACATGCACACGTGCATATGTGCACATACAACCACATAGAGAAAGAAGACAGAATATCAAGATGTTAACAGTGACTGTCTCTGGATGCTAGCAGCACATGTGATTTTATCTTTTATTTCTTTATTCATTTATTTTTGTCTTTTGTCTTTTTAGGGCTACTCCCACAGCACATGGAGGTTCCCAGGCTAGGGGTCCTATCGGAGCTGTAGCTGCTGGCCTACACCACAGCCATAGCAACTCAGGATCTGAGCCGCGGCTACAGCCTATACCACAGCTCATGGCAACACCAGGTCCTTAACCCACTGAGCAAGGCCAGGGATTGAACCTGTGTCCTCATGGGTACTAGTTGGGTTTGTTAACCACTGAGCCACAAAGGGAACGCCTCATCTTTCTATTTTTACGTTTTTTTTTTTTTTAATTAAAAAAAAATTTTTTTTTTTATGGAGTTCCCGTCGTGGCGCAGTGGTTAACGAATCCGACTAGGAACCATGAGGTTGCGGGTTCGGTCCCTGCCCTTGCTCAGTGGGTTAACGATCCGGCGTTGCCGTGAGCTGCGGTGTAGGTTGCAGACGCGGCTCGGATCCTGCGTTGCTGTGGCTCTGGCGTAGGCTGGGGCTACAGCTCCGATTGGACTCCTAGCCTGGGAACCTCCATATGCCACGGGAGCGGCCCAAAGAAATAGAAAAAAGACAAAAAAAAAAAAAAAATTTTTTTTTTTGGTCTTTTTAGAGCTGTACCCATGGCACGTGGAAGTTTCCAGGCTAGGGGTCGAATGGGAGCTGTAGCTGTCAGCCACAGCAACTCAGGATCCAAGCCCTGTCTGCGTCCTACACTGCAGCTCACAGCAACACTGGATCCTTAACCCACAGAGCAAGGCCAGAGATCGAACTCGTATCCTCACAGATACTAGTTGGTTTCATTACCACTGAGCCATGACGGGAACTCCTTATTTTTACGTATTCTTAATATTCTTTTTCTTTACTTTCTTTTTTTTTGGCTGCATCCAAGGCATGTGGAAGTTCTCAGGCCAGGGATCAGACCCAGGCCACAGCAGTGACAATGCTGCATCTTAACCGCTAGGCCACCAGGGAACTCTCATTATATATTCTCAGTGTTCTTTAATGAGTTTATATGAAGAAAAGTCCACTCAGTGCTCTTTTTGTACAAGTATGCTTGTTTTAGAGTCAGCAGGATGTGGGAGTTCTGGTGGTGAGGCTGCAGAGCCCCTGACCATGGGGCCTCTTTAAAAAATCTGCTAAAAAATAAGACAGGGGCGCCAGAACCTTTGCTTCTTGGAACGCTCTAATCCGTCCTATAATACCTTGCTTTGTAGGAAAGTTCTGTGCATAAATCCCATAAAATCCCATAATGTGGAGCTGACACTGAGCCTACCCAGAACGAAATCTGCTAATGATCACAGCTTGCCAGGAGCCTGCGGAAGGCTCAGACGTGTCACAACCCCCGTGCCTGCCTCCTGCCTCAGCTCTTTCTAATAAGGACTCTTTTCATACGTTTATAAAAACACTTTGTTCGGATCAAGTCGGGTCTTTATTTCACCTCCCCCGAACGCTGAATGTCTGGGGGCCGGAAGGGGCTGAGGCTGGTCCTGAAGTTTTGTGACCCAGAGAAAAACACAGATTTGTCAGTCCAGCCATAGCGACCTGCCTCCCCCGCCAGCCCTCTGCCCCCTGCCGGACTGGCCCTTCTCTGGGCTGTTTTGGGTGGTGAGGGTGGCAAAAGGGGGATGGAAATACCAGCTGCCACCTGGTAGTGGTGCCTGGGAGTGGGATCTGTCCTATGAATCCTGAAATGACTTTGGTCTAGACAGTTACACACACTGTATCTCCATTTCCTCAGACTGAAAATGAAGGTTGGCAGTTCCCACTGTGGCTCAGCCGTAAGGAACCCGATTGGTGTCCATGAGATTGCGGGTTCGATCCCTGGCCCCGCTCAGTGGGTTAAGGATCCGGCATTGCTGTGAGCTGTGGTGTAGGTCACAGACGTGACTCGGATCCTGTGTGGCTGTGGCTGTGGTGTAGGCCAGCAGCTGCAGCTCCCATTTGCGCCCTAGCCTGGAAACTTTCATATGCCGCACATGCGGCCCTAAAAAGAAAAAAAAGAAAGAAAATGAGGGTTGTATGAATTACCGTGCAGGGCTGTTGTAAGACCATAGAAGCTGCCTGACACTTGATAGGTGTCCTTCCGTCCCTCCCTTGTCCTCATCATCTTGCCCCTGGATGTTTACCCAGGCTTAGGTTTTCATAGCTCCATGTTTAAAAGTTTTTAAGCCATAGGTCTGAAAAGACTTAGAGGAAAGTTGCAAGGATGGAACCAAGAATTCCTGTGTACTCTTGACTTATGTGTTGGTTAGCATTTTACACTCACTTTGTCCATTCACCCATTGGTCCGTCCATCTGATCCTCCATCCTTCCACCCAACCATCTATTATCTAGGTTATTTTTGGAGACTGCATTGGGACCCTTACTGCTTGGTGGTCCCAAATACTTCAGCGTATACTTCTTTTTTTTTTTTTTTTTTTGTCCTTTTGCTATTTCTTTGGGCCGCTCCCGCGGCATATGGAGGTTCCCAGGCTAGGGGTTGAATTGGAGCTGTAGCCACTGGCCTACGCCAGAGCCACAGCAACACGGGATCCGAGCCACGTCTGCAACCTACACCACAGCTCACGGCAACGCCGGATCCTTAACCCACTGAGCAAGGGCAGGGACCGAACCCACAACCTCATGGTTCCTAGTCAGATTCGTTAACCACTGCGCCAGCCACGACGGGAACTCCAGCGTATACTTCTTAAACACAAGGACTGTTGTATATGTGCTATAGGACTTTTTAATCAAAATCAGGAAGTGGACATTGATCCAATACTATTGTATCTATGTAATCTACCAGCCTCCTTCAGATTTTGCCAATTGCATCACTAATATCCTTTATAACAACAACAAAAAAACCCAATCTTTTCTGGTCTGGGATCCGGTCCAGGGGCACATGTAGCCCTTACTTGCCATGTGTCTTTGGACTCTTTCAATCACTGCTCTTCTACCTTTCGTTCTTTCATGACCTTGACAGTTTTGAAAATCACAGGTTGCTATGGGCCGAACTATGTCTTCCCCAAACTTGTATGTGGAAGCCCTCATCCCCAGTACCTTGGGATATGACTTTATTTGGAGATAGGGGCTTTCAAGAGGAGGTATTGTTGACATGAGGCTGTTAGATGGGGTCTAATCCAATCCGTCTGGTGTCTTTAGAAGAAGAGGAAATTTGGACACAGAAAGAGACCCCAGGGTTGTGTGTTCCCTGAGGAAAGGACCCTGTGAGGACGCAGGGAGAAGGCAGCCACCTGCAACGTGGGACTTCAAGGTCCTTTAAGGAGAAAGAAGTCAAAGATTTTGGCGAAGACAAGAATGATTAGACCCTTATCATCACTTCACCCATCTCATTGTAATGCCCTCCTTCCCCCAAGCAAGCTGGCCTACTCCTTCCTACCCTCTACCGGGAAAGGTTCGTGGCCCACTTCTCACCCCGCCCCTATAGGGACAATATATGCCCCCAACCAATCAGCAGGTGTATCCTAAGACCACTGTTTGTGCAACCAATCAGTAGGCCAGCAGATGTACCATAAGGCTTCTCGACTCTTTCCCTGGGCTATAAAACAGACATGACCACAAACTTGGGGTTGGCGCCCCCTGATGGTCAGGAAGTCATCCACTGCCTTAACAGTGGCTCTTATCTCAATAAACTCTTCTTGCACCTTGCTATGCTGGAGATTCTTCTTCTGACCTGTGTGCACAGACCACGACAGCAATGCAAGCCAGAGGAGGGGCCCTCAGGAGAAACCAGACCTTGATCTAGGACTTCCAGACTCCAGAACTCTGAGAAAATACACTTCTGTTGTTTAAGCCACCCAAACTCTGGTATTTTGTTATGGTGGCCTGAGCAAAGTAGCACATAGGTCAGTTCTATTGTAAACCATCCCTCAAAACTTGGTCCTGCCTCATTTTTGGTCATGGCTTCTTGTCATCCTGGATACTCCTAGATGTTTCCTTCAACTTCAATAAAAACTTCTTCCTGTGTGCTAGGCTGGGCTGAGGATGTTACTTGCATGATCTCAGAACCCATTGAGATATATGCTATTATTGTACCCACTTTACAGATAAGGAAAACTGAGCACAGAGGGGAGGAGGTGGAAGAGCCAGGCAGTTGTGCCCCAGAGTCTGTGGGCCAGAAAATATGAGTCCAGGAAAGGTCTAGCACTTTGTGTTACGTAAAGCAGGTGAATTCACAGCCACAACAGTCCAGTAAATCAAGGGCAGATTTTGCCTCTGTAGGGAACACACATCTGTATCTCAGTTGATCCAGCATCACTTCTAAGGAAGCTGCTCTTTGAACATCTTCCCCCCAGTTTGTCATTCTCCCCCCACTTTTTAGGGCTGCACCCACGGCATATGAAAGTTCCCAGGCTAGGGGTCAAATTGGAGCTGCAACTGCCAGCCTACGCCACAGGCACAGCAATGCCAGATCTGAGCTGCACCTGTGACCTACAGCACAGCTCACAGCAATGCTACTACACCACTGAGCGAGACCAGGAATTGAACCTGCGTCCTCATGGATACCAGTCGGGTGCGTTACCGCTGAGCCACAATGGGAACTCTCCTTCTCCCCTTTTTGAAACTATGGAAACCATCATAGCTAGTCTTTATTATTCTTTATTGGGGATCTGTTATATACTGGTTTCTGTTCTAGCAGATTTATAAGTACAATTCATTTGTTATAGACAAAAACCCCAGGCCCAAAGTGGTGTCACTTGTTCTAAAGCCCATGATTCCAAACCTAGACTTAATATCTGGCTTAATAGCAATTTCACCCTTCCCCAGAAATGTAACCTTAATCAACCAGCTTGGAATTTTCTGTATGGCACCATGGGGGTATTGTATCATGTTGGCCCTCTCCACCCCTCCATCTCCCAACCCCCTAAGAGCAGGCAATCTGCATGATAAAGACCCTTGTCCTGGCCCCAAATAACACTTTCTTTCCTTTTGCTAATGACTTCCTTGCCCTACCCTCTTTTCTATAAAAGCCTTTCATTTTGTACCACTCCTAGGAGGCCCCTTCTAGTGGTCAGACACCCAAATCACTAGTCATTGGATAAAGTCAATTAAATCTTCAAATTTACTGGGTTGAATTTGCTTTCTTAGCAATTTAATGTTCACAGCAACCCGATGCGGGACCCCAATTTACACACAAGGAAACTGAAGACCTGAAATAACCTGTCCCAATTTACATCAGATTGGGAGCTCCTTGAGGGTATGGGCTGGGTCTACTTCATGGGCATGTGACCCGTGCGGTCACCTGGGGTCCCACACTTGCTTGAATTCTCTACTGTTACTATCTTTAAATCGTTAATAATTCTTTTTTTTTAATGGAGATTCCCAGGCTAGTGGTCAAATCAGAGCTGCAGCTGCCGCCCTACGCCACAGCCACAGCAACGCAGGATCTGAGCCATGTCTGCGACCTACACCACAGGTGACAGCAACACTGGATACTTAACCCACTGAGTGAGGCCGGGGTTTGAACCTGCATCCTCATAGGTACCTCAGTCAGTTCAATACTACTGAGCCACAACAGGAACTCCAATAATTTTCAAACAGGGAAAATGCATTTGCATTTTGCACTGGTCCCTGCAAATGATGCAGCCAGTCCTTTGTCTGGCTCCTGAGACCTTGCACTGCCTTGGTTCTGAGAGGGATGGAGGAGGATATTTACACAGGCAGTTGTAAAAGTCCCAGTAAGGGACCATAGATAGAGAGGGAAACCTGGGAATCTTTGGGAGACCACTGTAAGCCCATAACTGCTCAAGACGGCCATCAGAAGAGGCAGACAGGAGTTCCCCTCTTGGTGCAGTGGTTAAGGAATCTGACTAGGAACCATGAGGTTGCAGGTTTGATCCCTGGCCTCGCTCATTGGGTTAAGGATCTGGCATTGCTGTGAGCTGTGGTGTGGGCTGCAGATGCGGCACGGATCCCAAGTTGCTGTGGCTCTGGCATAGGCAGGGGGCTACAGCTCGGATTAGATCCCTAGCTTGGGAACCTCTGTATGCCGCGGAGCGGCCCTAGAAAAGGCAAAAAGACAAAAAAAAAAAAAAAAAAAAAAAGGAAGAAGCAGACTTTCTTGACTAGTGGAGGTGTGAGATATGCCTCAGGTCATTTGGTGAGGAATGGGGTGAGGCTGCACTCAGGTTTAGACCAAGGGCCAGAGTTTAAGGACCGCCCTTCTGCTGATTTGAATAAGCACCATGACAGTCCTAGTCTGACCTTATAGGGACAAATACTTTCTTACTGGATACCAAGGAGGTGTTACTACTCCTTGAAGAGGATGAGGTAGGTCCCCCCCGCCCCCCTCCCCGCCGCCCCAGCCCTTTCCCCTTGGATGATAAAACTATAGCTCACCTAATCCTCGGGGCAGAGTCTCCTTGCCTGCCTGCTTACATCTCTCACAAGCATCTTATCTTAATAAATCTATTTCTTTCCTATCACTTTGTTTCACTGAATTACTTCTGCACTGAGGCATAAAGAACCTGCACCTCAGTAAGTCTAGACACTGGGCTTCTAGAATTAGTGATTCTAATATAAAAACTGTGGGTTCAAGTTCCAATCTGGGTTCTGGCTGGGTTCAGGCTGTTGGTGCTGTCAGTGGCAGTTCTGCACCCATTGAAGACTTTGTCAGGGGGCCAGAGTCCTTTTTACGGCATGTTTTTACCCACATGTTGGTCTCCCTGACCAGCCTGGGGACTTCGAGGGGTGTCCTTGGCACCTGGCACAGACCCTGGTCCAGCAGAGATGTGCTGAGCAAATGTTCATTGAGGAAACTGACTAATGAATGAACAGATTATGGATTCAATGCTAAAAAAAAAAATCCGAATATACAGAAACCTCAATTAAATAGAGCCGGGAGACCAGAAGGGTGCGCTCTTACAGCTTATAGGACAGCGGAGGAAAAAGACTTTGCTGGCATCAAGTCAGCCAAAGAAAAGCCATGGGATCTTTGTTTGTAACAGCCCCTCCCAGCTTCCTTTTCCCTCTATAATTTCTTTCCTCCTACTACCTTTAGATCTTGTCCATTCTTCTCTCTCTAGCTGCTTTAGATGTAAAGTTAGCTTATTTATTTGAGGTTTTTCTTGTTTCCTGAGGTGGGCTTGTATTGCTATAAACTTTCCTCTTAGAATGGCTTTTGCTGCATCCCATAGGTTTCGGAGCATCATATCTTTGTTGTCATTTGCTTCTAGGTATTTTTTAATTTCCTCTTTGATTTCTTCAGTGATCCATTGGTTGTTTAGTAGCATGTTGCTTAGTGTCCATGTGTTGCTTAGTGTTTTTTGCATTTTTTTTTCTTGTTGATGTCCAGTGGTATAGCATTGTGATCTGAAAAGATGCATGATATGATTTCAATTTTCTTTTTCTTTTTCTTTTCTTTTTTTTTTTTTTTGTCTTTTGTCTTTTGTCGTTGTTGTTGTTGCTATTTCTTGGGCCGCTCCCGCGGCATATGGAGGTTCCCAGGCTAGGGGTTGAATCGGAGCTGTAGCCACCGGCCTACGCCAGAGCCACAGCAACGCGGGATCCGAGCCACGTCTGCAACCTACACCACAGCTCACGGCAACGCCGGATCGTTAACCCACTGAGCAAGGGCAGGGACCGAACCCGCAACCTCATGGTTCCTAGACGGATTCGTTAACCACTGCACCACGACGGGAACTCCTCTTTTTCTTTTCTTTTCTTTTTTTTTTTTTTTTTTGTCTTTTTGCCATTTCTTGGGCTGCTCCTGCGGCATATGGGACATTCCCAGGCTAGGGGTCAAATCGGAGCTGTAGCTGCCAGCCTACACCACAGCCACAGCAACATGGGATCCGAGCCGCGTCTTCGACCTACACCACAGCTCACGGCAATGCCAGATCCTTAACCCACTGAGCGAGGCCAGGGATCAAACCTGCAACCTCATGGTTCCTAGTCGGATTCGTTAACCACTGCGCCACGACGGGAACTCCTGATTTCAATTTTCTTAAAGTTACTGAGGTTTGATTTGTAGCCCAGGATGTGATCAATCTTAGAGAATGTTCCATGTGCACTTGAGAAGAATGTGTATTCTGTTGCTTTTGGATGGAATGTCCTATAAATATCTATTGAGTCCAACTGGTCTAATGCTTCATTCAGGGCCTGTGTTTCCTTATTGATTTTCTGTCTTGATGATCTGTCCATCGTTGTAAGTGGGGTATTAAAGTTCCCCACTATTATTGTGTTATTGTCAATTTGTCCTTTTAAGGTTGTTAGCAGTTGCCTTATATATTGTGGCGAACTTATGTTGGGTGCATAGATATTTAAAATTGTGAAATCTTCTTCTTGCTTTGATCCTTTGATCATTATGTAGTGACTTTCCTTGTCCCTTAAAATAGTCTTCATTTTAAAGTCTATTTTGTCTGATATGAGTATTGCTACTCAAGCTTTCTTTTGATCCCCGTTTGCATGAAATATTTTCTTCCATCCTCTCACTTTCAATTTGTATGTGTCCCTAGAAGTGAAGTGGGTCTCTTGAAGACAGCATATATATGGGTCTTGTTTTTCTCTCCATTCATCCAGTCTATGTCTTTTGGTTGGGGCGTTTAGTCCATTAACATTTAAGGTAATTATTGATATGTATGTTCTTACTGCCATTTTATTAACTGCTTTGGATTTGTTTTTGTTGCTCTTTTTTCTTCCCTTCTTCTCTTGTGGTTTGATGACTATCTTTAGTGTTGTATTTGAGTTGATTTTTCTTATTTGTTTGTGTATCAATTATAGATTTTTGGTTTGCAGTTACTCTGAAGTTTTGGTAAGAGTCTATATATATATACATGAGATTGTTTTAAGTTGTTTGTCTCTTAATTGCAAGCGTGTCTCCTGTGTCCTGCATTTGTACCCTCCTTTTCTCATGATTTCTGATTTTGGTGGCATAATTGTGTATGGATGATTTTGTATCTTTACTGTATATATACCTTTACTGGTGAGCCTTGTCATTTGTGGTATTTTTGTTTCTGGTTGTGGCCTTTTCTCTTCTGCCTAGAGAATTGTTTTAGTATTTGTTGAATTCTTAGTGTTGCCGAATTCTCTTAGCTTTTCCTTATCTATGAAGCTTTTGATTTCTCCTTCAAATCTGAATGAGAGCCTTGCTGGGTAGAGTAATCTTGGTTGGAGGTTTTTTCCTTTCATCATGTTAAACATATCATGCCACTCCCTTCTGGCCTACAGAGTTTCTGCTGAAAAATCTGCTGATAACCTTACTGGGGTTCCCTTTTATGTTATTTGTTTCTTTTCCCTAGCTGCTTTCAGTATTTTCTCTTTGTCTTTAGTTTTGTTCAGTTTGATTAATAAGTGTCTTGGGGTGTTCCTCCTTGCGTTTATTTTATGTGGTACTTGTTGTACTTGGATTTGAGTGAGTGGTTCCTTTCCCATGTTAGGGAAGTTTTTGGCTATTATCTCCTTGAAATTTTTTTTTTTTTTTGTCTTTTTGCGATTTCTTGGGCTGCTCTCGTGGCATACAGAGGTTCCCAGGCTAGGGGTCTAATCGGACTGAAGCCGCCGGCCTACACCAGAGTCACAGCAACGTGGGATCTGAGCCGCGTCTTTGACCTACACCACAGCTCACAGCAATGCCAGATCCTTAACCCACTGAGCAAGGGCAGGGATCGAATCTGAAACCTCATGGTTCCTAGTTGGATTCATTAACCACTGCACCACGATGGGAACTCCTTTTTTTTTTTTTGTTCTTTGAATATTTTTTCTGTCCCTTTCTCTCTCTCTCTTCTCTTTCTGGCACCCTTAAAATATGGATGTTGGTGCATTTAACGTTGTCTCAGAGTTCTCTGAGACTCTCTTCATTTGTTTTCAAACTTTTTTCTCTTTTCTGTTCTGCATCTGTGATTTCCACTCCTTTTCCCTCTATAAAAGCATCTCCTTCCCTTGCTGTGGGGAGACTTGCTCATGGCTCACTACAGCTGCAGACCCTGAGTTGTGATTCTCTGCTGATCCTGAATAAACCATCTTTGCTGAAGAAATTTCTGACAGTCTCTTTGTTTTAGGTCAATATAACCAAGACAAAAGGCCAGGTGCCCATGCTGGGGGTTTTCCCAAGGCTAGCCTGGGAGCAGAGCACCAACATACCATGTTTAGTTCTGCCTCTTTCCTGCCCCCCAGGTTCAGACTTTCAAATTAGCTCCCTGCCCCTGGCTGTGGCAGCTTGGGGAGAAGGGAGAGGAGAATGAGCTTGGAAGAAAGGCTTCATCCAGGAAGGAAACAGACTTCTGTGGTGGAGAGTGGAGGGTGTAGAGCAGGGCCTTGCACCCTGCTTTGCATAAAAACTCAGCTCACCAAGGCCTCAGGGCTTCCCCAAAAGCAGCCTGGATTCAGAAAACCTGGTCAGTTTCCTCAAGGACTCACGTAGGTCCTCCTTTCAGAAGGTACAGAAGCCATGGGGACCTCATCCCACCACCATTTTGCACCTCCACACTCTATCTCCTTCTCCACCTTATTTTTTATCAGTCACACTTCTCATCTGACTTACTGTGTTTAAATGATTTTCTGTTTATTATCTGGGTCTCTCCTTTGGGGGTCAGCTCTCTGAGGGTAGGAATTTGTCTGCAGATCACTGTTTTGCAGTGTCCCAGGATTTGGAACAAGGTCCAGACCATAGTAAGGGCTCAATAAATATTTATTGGGAAGGTCAACTCCCATTTACAGGAATGAGGAAGCTAAGGACTGGGAAGGTCTAGTTGCCAGGCCAAGTTCACGTGGCTGGTGAGGGCAGTCAGTCTTTCATTTGAAACCCATATGGACCTCAAAAGTTTAAACATGGAGTTTCCATATGACCCCACAATTCCACTCCTGGGCATATACCTAAGAGAAATGAAAACATATGTTGACACAAATTTTTACATGAATGTTTATAGTAGCGCTATTCACAATAGCCAAAAAGTAGAAATGACTCAGATGTCCATCAACTGATGAATGCATAAAACAAATGTGGTATGTCCATTCAATGGAATATGATTCAGCCATAAAAAGACATGAAATGTTGATATATAATGCTGCATGATGGATAAATCTTGAAAACCTATGCCAATTGAAAAAGTCTGACACTAAAGCCACATGTTATAGGGAATGCCCACATTAGGCAAAAGCATAAAGATAAAAAGTAGATTAGTAGTTGCCTGAGTTGGGAAGGAGGTTGGAGAAAGTGATAGGGTGACTGCTAGGGGGTATGGAGTTTTTTGGGGGGAGGTGATGACATTGTTCTAAAGTTGATTGTGCTGAGGATCATAAAACTCTACAAACATACTAAACACCATTGAACTGTATATTTGAAATAGGTGAATTGTATGGCATGTGAATTATGTCTCAGTCAAGCTGCCATTAAACCAGCAGGGTGTTGGAGGGCTAAGATGTCCAGTGAATGTGAGCATGGACTTGTAGTGAGAGGCAGAAAGAAATCAATGGTCACAAAAGGAAACTCACACCTGTGGGGGTGTCCCAAAGGAGGAGAGGTGGGGGCAGGTAAGAGGAGGTTTGCCCAGGGCAGGGTAGAGGGGGTTAGAGAAACCTCAATGGAGGTGAGAAGACCTCCTAGGCTCCTGATTCCCAACACTTAGCAGGCCCAGGCTATACTGTCCCCACATGACCAGGCATATCGTAGAAGTAAGCCTTGTGTGTTTTAAGCTCCCACTGGGGCAAGCAGGAGCCCCTCCCAAGGGGGTGGCATCTTGGGCACCTGTAGGAATGCTTTATGCTTTTTAAGAACGTGGGTGATGGAGTGTTCCATTGTGGCTCAGTGGTAACGAACCCAAATAGTACCCACTAGGACTAGGATTCAATCCCTGGCCTCACTCAGTGGGTTAAGGATCTGGCATTGCTGTGAGCTGTGGTGTAGCTCGCAGATGTGGCTAGGATCTGGCATTGCTGTGGCTGTGGTATAGGCTGGCAGCTGCAGCTCTGATTAGACTCCTAGCCTGGGAACATCCATATGCCATAGGTGTGGCCCTCAAAAGACAAAAAATAAAAAATAAAACCCTTGGTGTAAGCCTGACTGATTCAGATCCTACTGCAATGAGTTGAAAGGTACTCTCCACTGCCCCACGTGAAAAAAAGATATGTCTTCATCCTAACATCCAGAATGTGGCCTACTTTGGGAAAAAGGTCTTTGCAGATGCAATTGCGCTATGAACCTAGATCGTCCTAGATTATGCCAAGGGATGCCAAATGCAATGATCTGTCCCTGTGAGAGAAGAGAAATACACAGAGAAGAGGATAAAGCCCCGTGAAGACAGAAGCAGAGACTGGAGGGATGTGGTCACAAGCCAAGGACACCTGGAGCTGCTGGAAGCTGGAAGATGTCAGGAGTGATTCTCCTCCAGAGGCATCAGAGGGACTGTAGTCCTGCACACACCCTTTCTCTTGGACTTCTGGCTTCTCGACAGTGAAAATAAATTTCCATTGTTTTCAGCCACGTAGGTGGTAATTTGTTACAACATCCTTTGGAACCGAGTACACCTGCCTTCTGCTGCGTTTGTTTACTGGCTTCCTCACCTAGAACACGTTTCTTAATGCTTCTGAACCTTGACTTCCACATCTGTGAAATGGGGACACCTCAGATGCCTAATCCCCGTAGGGGATGTGCGGGGACTGGATGAGATGGCGTGGCTAAAGCTCTCAGAAAAAAGCTGGCACCCTCCTCAAGGGCCCCTCGCTTGGGAGCGAGACTTAAGCTTATATTATCCAACAGTCCTGGTCCTGACCAGTTCAGTGTCTCTGCAGGGCACAAAGGGACTTTGGAAGCGCCTGTGCCAGCCTCCACTCATGGTCTACCACACCTAGCACAGGACCTGGGCTCATCCGGGGTGGTCAAGGCTGTGTTGTGGGGATGATGCTCATGACCCCTTGTGTTTTTGGATTTTGTTTTTTGGCCTATGGATTTCCCAGGCCAGGGATCAGATCCAAGCTGCAGTTGTGACCTACGCCACAGCTACAGCAATGCTGGATCCTTTACCCCACTTCATTGGCCAGGGGATGGAACCTGCACACCAGTGCTGCAGAGATGCCTCTGATCCTTTTCCACCACATCGGGAACTCCTGTGATGTTTTTCAATCCCATTAAGATGGATGGCAGGATCTCACAGTGGTCAGAGTATGGAAATTGGTGGTAATGACACTCCAGGATATAATTTTTAACATCCCATTAAAGGGAAGGCAGGATCTCCCAGTGGTCAGACCACAGACTCGGGGTCAGACTCCCTGACTTTAGATTTCTGCTCTGTGACTCACATGCAGTGTAACCTTGGACGAATTTCTTAACCTCTCTGTGCCTCAGTTTCCTGATCTGTAAAATGGCCATGCTATTCATTATGCTACTACTTAGTGTTTAAACTGGTGCCAGAAAATGCCAGGGAGTTCCCGCTGTGGTGCAGCAGAAACAACCTGACTAGTATCCATAAGGACACGGGTTCCATCCCTGGCCTTAGTCAGCGGGTTAAGGATCCGGCATTGCAGTGAGATGTGGCGTAGGTCGCAGGCATGGCTCGGATCCTGAGTTGCCATGGCTGTGGTGTAGACTGGCAGCTATGGCTCCGACCCCTCTCCTGGGAAATTTCATATGCCATACCTGTGGCCCTGAAAAAAAAAACAAGAAAAGAGAAGAAAGAAAGTGCCATGTGGTGGTTAAATAAACGTCAGAGTCAAGAAAGAAGACATTCCTTTGAATTTGAAACCTAACCAAGTTTCCACTTGCAGAACTGCCTCTTTACTGCGTGCCCCCACCCTGCCTCCAGAAGGGAAGATCGCTCCCCAGGAGAGTTCTCAGGCTGCAGTTGCTCAGGATTTTCCCAGCCAACACTTTTGAAGGCCGGGAGCAGTGGGCGAGCGCCTTGGCCTTTGGCCCTACGTGCCTGGATTTCTCTCTCTGGAAGGCGCACCCAGCTTTGCGGTGTGAACCATCCCAGGCCTGGATGGAAAAGCGTGTTGGCCCAAATTGCAAGTCGCATGGCCTGTTTTCTCACGGGCCCCGCCCTCTGAATTCTTGGAATTTTTGGCTAATGGGGAGTGTCCCCCCAGAGGTCTGCTTCCAGGGCTGGGTCGGCTGGACTGGCTGATTTACCTCGCAGGAGGCTTGGGCTGCAGCCCAGAGTCATGGGGTGGGGAGGGGGCACTGAGGTCGAGGGTTCCCACTGTCCCGGAGAGGCTAGGACATCCTGGTGTGTATGGGGGGGAGGGGAGCTCAGGCCCCATCTCATCTTCCCCAGCAAGTAGGGTCCCAGAATTTTGCCCTGTGCTGAGGGTCGGGGGGCTGGAGCTACTGCCTAGCACAACCCAGGGAAGGTTGTGGGACCCCAGCCTGGGAAGGGAGGGACCCCACGCCCTTCAAAGGGAGAGCTAGTGCCTAGGCTGTTGTCTGCCTTCCTTGCTTCCTGCACAAGTTTCAGCTCCCCTGAACTCCAGCATTCTCACCAGTGAAATGGGCTTCATAGCATTGCCTCCCAGCACGGGGTAAGAATTCTGGGCCAACAGCTTGCTGTGTTTGGTGTCTTCAGGCCACACTAGGGGTGTCCTGGGGGAGGGGAGGGGAGGTCCAAGCCCAGCCTGGACTCCCTGTCCTCATAAGAGCAATGGGTACCTTGGCAGGCTGTGTACAGGAAGCCCTGTTTTGCTTCCCAAGACACCTTCTATTGTTTTTCCTCTCCAGTGTCCATGTTTTGGAAACTTGGTTTAAAACCTGCTGTGATGGGTGATGCTCTGTGCAGCTTCTGCTCGCTAATTCCCAAAGGGCTCCCATTGGTCGGTTCGGGTGTGTTAAGCAACATCTCTGGGCAGGTGCTGGCCTCCGGAGGCAGAGGTGTCCTGGAAGGTGAGCCTCCCTCTGTCCACCTGTCTGTCCATCCGTCAGTCAGCCTATCTAGCCTTCCGGAAGTAGATGAACGCTTCTACTTTCTGGCTCTACAAACATGGCCATCATGTGCTCATCTATAAAGCAGGGAAGACACGAATACCTACGCGGCATGAAACAAATTCATGCAGGTCGGGGTTTCACAGATGTGCTGGCTCATGGTAGGCACTAAACCAGTGTTGGATCTTATTTATTGCTGTTATTGTTACTATGCTATTGAAACCTGCATGAAACTTACTCCCAGCCTCACACACTTGGCAGATACATCCTCACCTTTGGCTGTGATCTGGGGAAGCTGGTGCTACCTCACACCGAAATCTGTTTCAGGTCTATGCATTCACTTCAACTGATGCTTCGTAGGACAATGGCTTGGTAGGTCTCAGTAAGTGGCAGTGATTTCAAAGTCACATTTCCACCTTGAGCAGGTGTGGCCCAGATCTGGTGTTGCCATGGCTGTGGTGTAGACCAGCGGCTACGGCTCCAATTTGACCTTTAGTCTGGGAACTTCCATATGCTGCAGGTGCAGCTGTAAAAAGAATAATAAATAAATAAATAAATAAAGGTTATTATGGAATGGTGGGGAGAAATCCAGTACCAGCAGATGGGGTCACTTCAGGCACCAGAGCCCTCAGGGTAGGCTTGGGAAGTCAGGCTCACCTGGTTGTTCAGGTCGGCATGGGAGTTGGGGGCTGGGCATGGAGTGGGGTGTGTGTGTGGGGATGGGGGATTCAGGGGGTGGGAGGCCATGGTGGGGTGGGTCCTGGGGGCTGGGAGCGGCATGACCCTCTCTCTCATCTCTGCACCCCAGTGAAGTTTCTGAACTCACAGGATGCTGACAGTGACGGGGTTTCATATGGCAGAAACTGCAAAGGGCCAAGGCAGAGCTAAGTCGAACCACACAATCCAATGTAGGCGGGAGGACTAGAGAGAAGCCAAAGGAAAAGTCGAGGTTTAGGAAGTGGAGATTTGCTCTGGATTGGATGCTGCTGGGCAGCAAGGCGATTCTTAGTAAACCTTATTTAGAAGCAGGGAGGCTAGACAGAGGCCAAGGCTATAATTGGCAAAGAAGCAGCAGTCACTCATATGAGCCATTTTTGGTCATCATTGTGCCTGAAACGGTGTTCATGTTTTGTCTGTGTCATGCCTTTTTATTAATCCATCATGGTCACCAAGTGGCTTTATCTAAAGTTGATGCCTTATTAAATTGCTTATGTTCATCAGGAAAATACCTAGATGCAGGTGACAGTGCCAGGGGCCAGCTCCCAGAAGTCAGGGCTGGTTTTCTTGCTTAGAGGTGAGATACAGACACTTTTGGAAATCAGGGGGAGCCTTTGGCTCCCACACGTACTGGAAGGAGGAGGGTGGCCAGTTGAACCAGCTCTCCAAGGGGTGGGTCCAGTCACTTCATCTGTGTGACAAATAGAAGTCTATAGCGAAAGATGTAGAAATTGGTCATAAGCCCACACTGCAGTAATGACATTTTATACATCTGGGTCTGTTCTACCAGATGCACATCCTAGCTCTAAGTATCTGTGTGTAATCTTTGATCAAGTTTCTTAAACCTTCTGTGTTTCAGGTTCTCCATCTGTAAAATGAGGATAGGGTTCATAGGGTTATGGGAGGGTCGTGGCGATACAGTGTTTGAAGTGGGTGGTGTATGATGAACATTAAAACGTGTGCCCTGTGCAGTCGGGTCTTCTGGTGTTTGGCTAAGCAACATATTGATAATGTCTAGTTTGCTCACATAGCCTCGCATGCCAGAATGATGCTTGGCACAGAGTAGACACTTGACAAAATTTGTTTGTAAAAATTTGTTTGTAAAAATTTTGTAAAAATGAGTAAGCAAGGGCATTTATTTCACCATTCCTCTATCATTGGACTTTTAAGTTATTTCCTATTTCTGTCGCCATAAATTAC
The DNA here is from genome assembly GCF_054392235.1 of Sus scrofa. Classification (NCBI taxonomy): domain Eukaryota; kingdom Metazoa; phylum Chordata; class Mammalia; order Artiodactyla; family Suidae; genus Sus; species Sus scrofa. The sequence goes on from NC_139388.1 coordinate 77,172,300, forward strand.
ACAGTGCTGGAGTTCCCGTCGTGGCTCAGTAGAATGAATCTGACTAGTATCCATGAGGATGCAGGTTTGATCTCTGGCCTTGCTCAGTGGGTTAAGGATCTGGCGCTGCCGTGAGCTGTGGTGTAGGTTGCAGATATGGCTCAGATCCCGCATTGCTGTGGCTGTGGTGTAGGCCAGTGGCTACAGCTCCCATTCCACCCCTAGCCTGCGAACCACCGTAGGCAGAGGGTGCAGCCCTAAAAAGACAAAAAACAAAAAAACATTTACACAGTCTTACGTGAATCCTGTAAGCAGAACATATGCTGTCCAGCTGCTGAGTGCCCATCACTCCCTATAGCCCCCAAAGCTTAGGTCATGGGCACTCGCTGGTTTTTGTCATATGTGAGATGTGTTTTTTAATCAGAGACAGATTGCGCTGCAGCCATTCACTGTCAAAAATGGAAAAATAAAAGTAGAACCATGTGACTTGCTCTTTCCTAGAAAAACGAGAGTAAGCAAGCTCCTTGCTGAGGCTGATGAGTATCTTGTGTGCAAGGTGTACAGTTGTGCTATCTCGTAGTCTGGCCCCCACCTGCCTTGCTTGTGAGCATATTGCCCTTTCTCACCTGCAGGATTTGAGCAGGCACCTTTCGTCTAGTCTGTGTGGGGCCGACACCCAGTTGAAGAAGCAGAAAGTGACCAGCATCCAGAAGCCAGGATGGTGCACCTTCAAGGATTAACATCATAGACTAGTCTCGCCTGCACGAACTTAATGTAAGTGGAAGCGTACAATACATCTTCCTTTGTGTAAACGTTGGGTTTATGATGTTCATCCCTATTGTTAGAGCATGTCCGTTTTCATGGCTGTGTAATATTTCACAGTCTAATATATGATAGTCATCCATTTTACTCTGGATGAACATTTGGGATTTTGTGTCTAGTTTTGACCTATTACAAGTGAAGCTTTTAGGACCATTTTTATATGTCTCTTGGTGATCACATGGATAATTTGTTAGCTTTATTTCTAGGAATGGAATTGAAACTATTCTACTTTTCGATTTGATTTAATTTTATTTTAGGGAGTTCCCGTCATGGCTCAGTGGTTAACGAATCCGACTAGGAAGCATGAGGCTGCGGGTTTGATCCCTGGCCTTGTTCAGTGGGTTAAGGATCTGGCATCGCCGTGAGCTGTGGTGTAGGCTGCAGATGCGGCTCGGATCCCGTGTTGCTGTGGCTCTGGCATAGGCCAGTGGCTACAGCTCTGATTAGACCCCTAGCCTGGGAACCTCCATATGCTGCAGGTGCGGCCCTAGAAAAGACAACACCACCACCACCACCAACAAAAGATTCTGCCAAATAATTTTCCAAAGTGCTTAAGTCTGTTTGAAGTGTTTTAACATGGGACATTCATTTAGTTGTAAATGGTACTACTGACCTTGTTGCACAGAAAAGAAGACTGAGGCTCAGAGAGGTGCGTTAATTTATCTTAGGTCACACAGCTGGTAAAGGCTAGAGCCAGCTCCAGAGGCCTCATTCTTCATCACTACATCCTATTTTTTCTCGTGGAATTTCAACCCGATTTCTATAAAATGTAGTGTCTGGGACATAGTAGGTGCTCAGTAAGTAGTTGTTGAATAAGTGGGCCAATGAAAGAATGAATCCCCCCGCCAAAAAAAAGAGCTGAGGGGCTTTTCATTCTAACTCAGGCCCGGTGGTTGATTTTTAGGGAACACAGCAGTTCGGGTTTCGAGATCCAGAAAAGCTGCATTGCTTCTGCTTCAACCTTTTGAAGAACTTTTGTCTCAGATTACATAAATAATGAATCATTACTGAAAAAAATTAGAAGAGTTTATGCATAAAAAAGATAAAAGTCACTCCAACCCCCTCCACCCAGAGATGGATACTGTGAACACATGACTAGTTATGTCCATGTAAATAAATGCTATTACATCACTGAAATCATCCATTTTTCTTCTGTGATTTTTGTATTTTTAAGCCTAGTTAGAAAATTCCTAGAAGTTCCCTTGTGGCTCATTGGGTTAATGATCTGGCATTGCCACAGCTGTGCGGTGGGATTCCTGGCCTGGTAACTTCTGTATGCTGTGGGCGCAGCTCCCCCCAAAAAGAAAAGAAAATTATTTTCCCTCCCCAAAGTTATAAAAACATTCTTCCATGTCCTCTGATGCTTTTATAATTTTTGTTTTAAAAATGTATAAATTTGCTCCACTGGAGTTTATCCTAGTGTATAATATTCAATATGGGCTCAATTTTATTTTGTGTTTTCACTTAGCTACCCAAACAATCCCACATCAAATTTTTATTTTTATTTTTATTTTTTTAGGGCTGCATCTGTGGTATATGGAGATTCGCAGGCTAGGGGTTGAATTAGAGCTGCAGCTGCCAGCCTACACCACAGCCACAGCAATGCAGGATCTGAGCCACATCTCTGACCTACACCACAGCTCATGGCAACACTGGATCCTTAACCCACAGAGTAAGGTCAGGGATCGAACCTGCAACCTCATGGATACTGGTTTAGCAGTTCCTGAGCCAGAATAGGAACTCCTAAATTCTTTTAAAAGCCTATATTTACCCTTTTTTAATTAATAAGACTTTGAAATATGTTTAAAAAACTTCTTGGAGCATGGTTGACTTACAATGTGAAATATGTTTTAAGACCTGGCCTGAACAGTTTTCTCCTATTCTTTTCCTTCAGAATTTTCTGGATAATTTTGCTTCTTTATTTTCCATTTGAGATTGCATACCAACCAGCTTTTATAAATTTCAGAGGGCAAAATATATCATCTTTTCTGTTGGAATTTTATTAAGTTTTAAAACTATACCAGAGGAAAGAAGCAACTTTGCAATACTGAGTCTTTCTATCCAGGAACTTACTATGTAGTCTTCTTTTGTGTTCTTCAGCAGTGGAGTTCTTATTGGAGATTTTTTTTCCGCACAGAGACTGTTTTTCCTTTTTATGGCTACACCTGTGGCATATGGAAGTTTCTGGGCCAGGGGTCGAATAAGAAATGCAGCTGCTGGCCTACGCCACAGCCATGGCAACACAGGATCCGAGCCACACCTTTGACCTATGCCGCAGTTTGCATATGGAGGTTCCCAGACTAGGGGTCCAATCAGAGCTGCAGCTGTCTGCCTATGCCAGAGCCACAGCAATGAGGGATCCGAGCCAAGTCTGCGACCTATACCACAGCTCATGGCAACGCTGGATCCTTAACACACTGAGTGAGGCCAGGGATCGAATCCACAACCCCATGGTTCCTAGTTGGATTCGTTAAACTTTGAGCCACGACGGGAACTCCCCGGGTAATGACTTCTTTTAAATGCCTCCTCATTAGTTTTCTCTTGGTTGGTTTCTTTCATTTAGCATAATATTTTCAAAGTTCATCCATACTCTAGCATATATCAATACTTCATTCCTTTTTTATAGCTGAATAATATTCCATTGTATGGATATACTAAGTTTTGTTTGTCCATTCATTAGTTGATGGGCATTTGGCTATTACAAATAATGTCACTGTGAATATCCATGCATGGTGGACATTTATTTTCAGTTCTCTTACGTATGTAAGTAGGAGCAGAATTGCTGGGTCATGTGGTAACTTTATGTTTAATGCTTTGCAGAACTGCTAAATTCTTTCCAAAGTAACTATACCATTTTACATTTCCCCTAGCAATGTGTGTGAGTTCTAGTTTCTACACATCCTTGTCAACACTTTTAACATCTTTTTTATTAAGTCATCCTCTTGGGTTAAACTGGTATCTCATTGCAGCTTTAATTTCAATTTCTTTAACGGCTAACAATGTTGACTATCTTTCATACATATTCGCCCTTGTTTATATCTATTCAGATCATTTGCCCATTCTTAAACATGGTTATTTATATTTTATTATTCAGTTATAAGAGTTCTTTTTGTATTTTGGATATGAGTCACTTGTAAGATACATGATTTGCAAATGTTTTCTCCCATTCTGTAGTTTTCTTTTAACTCTTTTTTTCTTTTTAGGGCCGCATCTGTGGCACATGGAAAGTTCCCAGGCTAGGGGTCCAATCAGAGCTGCAGCTGTCTGCCTATGCCACAGCCACAGCAATGAAGGAACTGAGCTGCATCTGTGACCTACACCGCAGCTCATGGCAACACCGGATCTCCAACCCACTGAATGAAGCCAGGGATCAAACCCTCATCCTCACGGATCCTAATCAGGTTGGTTAATCTCTGAGCCATGAAGGGCGCTCCCTCTTTTAACTCTCTTGATGGTATCCCTTAAAGCACAAAAATTTAAGTTTAATAGAATCTAATACATGTATCTTTTCTTTTGTCTTTTGTGCTTTTGATGATGTGCCAAAGAAGGCTTTGCCTAGTCCAAGGTTGGGAAGTTTTACTCCTGTTTTTTTTTTAGAGATTTATAGTTTTAGCTCTTACATTTAGTTCTACAATTTATAGTTTTAGCTTTTACAATTAGTTACTATTTGTGTGTAATGTAAGGAAAGGATATAAATTCATTGTTTTGCACAAGGAGATATAGTTGTCCTGCTACCACTTCTGGCAGAATTGTTTATTCTTTCCCCATTGAATATCTCTGCATTCTTGTCAAAAATGAATTGACCATAAACGCAACAGTTTGGTTCCGGACTCTCAAATCTATTCCATTGATCTGTGTATCTATCCTTAATATGCCCATACCCCAGAGTCTTGATTATATTGCCTTTTAGTAAGTTTTGAAATAGGGAGGTGTGAGTTCTTTTGCCCAACTGTGGTCTTTTGTTCAATGTTGTTTTTGATATTCCAGATCCATTATGTTTCTACATGAATTTTAGGATTAGCTTGTCAGTTGCTGCAAAAAAAAAAAAAAAAAAAAGGCAGGTGGGATTTTGATAGCGATTGCACTGACTCTGTAGATCAATTGGACAAATTTTGCCATCTTACCAACATCATATTCCTAGCCATGAACCAGAGATGCCATTACATTCACTTAGGTCTTCTTTAATTTCCTTTTCTTTCTTTTTTTCTTTATCTTTTTCTTTTTTGGGGGGGGCCACACCCGAGGCATATGGGGTCCCAGGCTAGAGGTCGAATCATAGCTGTATCTGCCGGCCTGCACCACAGCCACAGCCATAGCAACACCAGATCCAACCTGCGTCTGAGACATACACTGCAGCTCATGGCAACGCCAGGTCCTTAACACACTGACCGAAGCCAGGGATCGAACCCTGGTCTTTAATTTCTTTCAACAGTGCTTTGAAGCTTTCAGACTACACATTTGGCAATCTTTTATTAAATTTATTCCTAAGTATTGTATTCTTTTTGATACTAGTGTAAATGGAATTATTTTCTTAATTTAGTTTTCAGATTGTTCATTGCTAGAGTATAGAAATGCAATGTGTATTTTTGAAAGTTCCCTGGTGGCTTAGTGGGTTAAGGATCAAGCATTGTCACTGCTGTGGCTCTGGTTATAGCTGTGGTACAAGTTTGGCCTGCAAACCTCCAAAATTTTTTTGGTGTATTTTTGCATATTGCTCTAGAAACCTACCACTTTGTTTACTAATGCCAATAGTTTTTTTTTTTTTCTTTTGTCTTTTTTAGGGCTGCACCCTTGGCATATAGAAGTTCCCAGGCTAGGGGTCTAATTGGAGCTGTTGCTGCCAGCCTACACCAGAGCCACAGCAACGCCAGATCCGAGCCGAGTTTGTGACCTACACCACAGCTCACAGCAACGCTGCATCCTTAACCCACTGAGCGACGCCAGGGGTCGAACCTGCAACCTCATGGTTCCTAGTCGGATTTGTTTCTGCTGTGCCATGACAGGAAATCCAATTAGTGCTAATAGTCTTTTGAGTGGATTCTTTAGGAATTTTTTTTTTTTCTCTTTTTGGCTGTCTCCCAGCATATGGATTTCCTGGGTCAGGAATCAGATTTGAGCCACAGTTGCAACCTACGCCATAGCTGTGGCAACACCTGATCCTTAACCCACTGTGTGGGGCCAGGGATTGAATTTATATTCTGGTGCTGCAGAGATGCCACAGCGGGAACTCTTGGAATTTTTGATATTACTAAAAGGATGCAGGATATAATCACAAGGGCCCATAAAAGTGGAAAAGAGGAAGAGGAGGAGGAAACAGAGGCATGGCAGCAGGCGATGGACTCTGCTCCATGTTTTTGGATTGAAGACGGAGGAAGAGGTCTATGAGACAAGGAATGTGAGCAGTCTCTAGAAATTGGAAAAGGCAAAAGGAACTAGATTCTGCCCCGGAAGGAATTCCCCGTTGGACTGAGACCCTGCTGACCTCTTGGTTTTAGTCCAGTGAGATGGATGGTGGATTTCTGACCTCAAGAACTGTAAGCTAAGCATAGCTTTTTTGTTGTTTGTTTTTTGTCTTTTTAGGGCTGCACCTGTGGTGTATGGAGGTTCCTAGGCTAGAGGTCTAATCTGAGCTGTAGCCGCTGGCCTAGCCACAACCCCAGCAACACCAGATGTGAGCTACATCTGCGACTACAGCACAGCTCAGGGCAATGCCGGATCCTTGACCCACTGATCGAGGCCAGGGATCGAACCCGCAACCTCATGGTTCCTAATCAGATTCGTTAACCACTGCGCCACGACAGGAACGCCCTAAGCACAGCTTTTTCATAGATGCTCTTAATCAGGAAGTTCCTTTCTATCTTGAGCTTGTTGAGTAATTTTACCATGAAAGGGTTTTGGATTTTTTTTTTTTTTTTTTGCTTTTTTTAGGACTGCCTGCGGCATATGGAAGTTCCCAGGCTAGGGGGTCTAATCAGAGCTGCAAGTCCTGGCCTACACCACAGCTTTGCTGTGGCTGTGGGATCTGAGCCATGTCCTCGACCTACACCACAGTTCATAGCAACGCTGGATCCTTAACCCACTGATGGAGGCCAGGGATTGAACCCGTCTCCTCATGGGTAATAGTCAGGTTGTTACTGCTGAGCCACAACAGGAACTCCAGGTTTTGGATTTAGTTAAGTGCTTTTTCAGCATCCACTAAGATGACACTTTGTTTTTGTCCTGTATTCTATTGGTGTGCTGTATCATATTATTTGGATTTCACATGTTAAATCAACTTTATATTACTGGAATAAATCCCGCTTAGTAATTAAGTCTTTTGGTATCTTATTGGATTCAGTTTGCTAGTGTGTTGGTGAGGGTCTCTGGAGGTACAGTTATAGGGCTTTTGGTCTGTGGTTTTATTTTGGTATCTTTGTCTTTGATATCAGGGTAATACCAGACTCATAGAAGAAGTGGGAAGTACTTTTTCCTCTTCTAGTTTTTAGAAGATTTTGTGAAGAATTGGAATTAATTCTTTAGGTGTTTGGCAGAACCATCTCTTTCCGTGGACCACACTTAGAATTCATCGAACTTCTTGGATGTGGATAATGTTTTCCATCAAATTTGGGAAGGTTTCAGCCATTACTTTAAAAATATTTTCTTGTTCCTTTTTCCCTCTTCTCTGCTCTGGCACTCACATTATACTTGTCCTACTTGTCTCTGAGGCTCTCTTCGTTTCTCTTCCTTCATCTCTGTACTGCTGATGGCACCATCTCTATCAATCTGCCTTTGAGTTTTCTGATTATTTATTCTGTCAGCTCAAATCTACCATTGAGCCCTGATAATGAATATTTCATTTGTTATGGTACTCACCCACTTCCATAATTTGTTTGATTTTTTAAAAAAAAGTGTTGATTTTTTTAATATGAAATAAGCATGATATTCTCTGGCTCTTTGAATGTATTTATTATAACTGCTTTGATGTCTTTGTTAAGCCTGACATCAGGGTCCTCTCAAAGGCAGTCTCTCTTGCCTGTGTTTTTTTAGTTTGGGGAGTTCCTGTTGTGGCTCAGTGGTAACGAACCCGACTAGTATCCCTAAGGATGCAAGTTCCATCTCTGGCCTCGTTCAGTGGGTTAAGGATACGGAATTGCCATGAGTTGTGGTGTAGGTTGCAGGAGCTGCCTGGATCTGGTGTTGCTGTGTCTGTGACGTAGGCCAGCAGCTCCAGTTCCTATTTGACCCCTAGCTGGGGAACTTCCATATGCCACAAGTGGGGCCCTAAAAAGCAAAAGCAAAAAAAAAAAAAAAAAAAAATTATGTTTGGAACTGAGAGGCAATAAACTGATAACTAGCAAAAATTCAAATGTCCATCAGCAGCAGAAAGGATTAAACGCTGTGGTATATTTGCACTTTACCAGAATGAGAATGAATGACCTGATACATATAACACAGAAGACACAGAGACAGTGGCCAGTGAAAAAAGCCAGACATAAAGCAACACTCTCCACAGGATCCCATTATTTATTAATTAATTAATTATTATTATTATTATTTTTGTCTGTGCCCATGGCATATGGAAGTTCCCAGGCCAGAAATCAAATCTGTGCCACCACAGTGACCTGAGCCACTGCAGTGGCAATGCCAGGTCCTTAACCTATTGTGCCAAAAGGGAACCCTTACATGATTCCATGTATATAAAATTCAGAAATCAGGAGTTCTCTTTGTGGCTCAGTGGTTAAGGAACCTGACCAGTATCCATGAGAATGCTGGTTCGATCCCTGGCCTTGCTCAGTGGGTTAAGGATCTGGTGTTTCCGTGAGCTGTGGTGGAGATCACAGAAGCGGCTTGGATCCTGCCTTGCTGTGGCTGTGGTGTAGGCTGGCAGCTTTAGCTCTGATTCAAGCCCTAGCCTGGGAACTTCCAAATGCCTTGGGTGTGGCCCTAAAAAGCAAAATAAAATAAAATTCAGAAATCAGCTAAATGAGTCTTGGCGGGTAAAGGAAGGATGGTCGTTACCTCTGGTGGCTGTAGTAATAGGAGGAGGGGCTGCTGGTGCTGGGAGAAGAGATGTCGGATAGCCTAGTTTGGGTGCCAGTTGCTTGGGTGTGATTGTTTGGTGAAAATCCCTCAGGCTGTATACTTACGATTTAAGCATGTTCCCACATAAACATGAATGCATCCATTTATAGCTTAGAGCTCAGCAAAAGTGACTTGAAAAATGAGAGGATATTTGCACATCCATGGTCACGGCAGCACTGTTTGCCATTCCTCAGTTAAACGAATCGTCTCCTTCTTACAGAAGAGGAAATGGACACTCAGAGAAGAGACAGAACTGACCTAAAGCCACAGTAAATGGAAAAGGTGGGATTCGACCCAGGCGGGCCGGCATCGGCGTGGGTTGGTCCTTTTAGCCTTGGGTGGCACTGTCGCTGTCCCTCCCCAGGCTTGGACTGGAGCGTTAAAGTGGGGTTGGGGCAGTCAACTGGAAGGAGGGGCACTTTGCCCACCCTGACCAGACCCACAGACGCTGGCTGTGCATCTCTTATTTTGCAGTGGAAAGATCAGGCCGCAGAGGCCTCTCCCTCGATGCCCGGGTGCAGCTGCTGTTGAGCCTGGTCTGTGCCGACCTTCGGGAGGCCCATCCCCCAAGACGCCCCTTGCTGGGCAGGATCGGTTTTCCTGGTCCTTGTATTCCTAGTTGGTTCCCTCTGGCTCCCATTGGTCCGGTTGTGTTTCTGTGTAAGAAGCCAGGTCAGGTCAAAGTTAACCCAGAAAGAGTGGGAGGGAGGAGGTAGCCCATATGACAGGCCCAGGTCCTCCTGACACAAGGGCCCAAGTGTCTCACGGTCCCGGGAACATGGTTGGCCCGGGGCTGGTGCTGCTAGCCACTCTGTGCTCTATTCTCCTGGGGGCCTTCGTCTGGGCCGTCTCTGAGCACTTTCTCACCACGGATGTCCCCTCAACTCTGCGACAGCCCGCCAAGTTGCGGTTCCTGCACTGTCTGTTTCTCTCCATGGTCACTTTGGTGAGTCGGCGCTCAGGCCCCACCATGGGCTGGGACTCACTCTGTCCCTCTCTCTGTCCTTTGCCCCTCTTTTTCCTCTTTCATTTGCCTTCCCTCTCTCTCTTCAGACTCTTCCAAGAGAGACTGACTTTGCCATGGGGGGGTGGGGGGCTGTCCAGTGCAGGTTCCACACCCGTGGATGGAGGGTCAACTGTATGAGACTGAGCATCCGAGGATGTTGGTGCAGAGGAGGTCCTGGAGCCAGTTGCCCCTGGATACTGAGGCCCAGATGACTGTCCTTTCTTTTGTGTCTGCTTTCCCCCCCCAACCCTGCTTCCCTCCCTTCCTCTCACCCACCCTCCCTCCTCTCCTTCCTTCAACAGCAGACATGGACAGAGCGTCCATCCCCAGGCTCATTTCTGAAGATCCCCAAATTCAGAGCCCGTCCTTGCCCTGACACGGCTGATGGGCCAACAGGGAGCAAACCGGCTTCAGTCACCTCGTGACACATGGGCGTGTTCCCCTGCATAGGTCGTAAGCACCTGGAAGGCAGGGACCCCCCCTCATCCATCTCTGCCTAGGGCCTGGCACCAAGCAGGGGTTTCCTTGCCATTTACTGACCAATCCCCAGGGAATTCACCCAGCATGTCAGAATGGCCACGTCAGCTGGGCTTTGAGCAGGTGTTTGGGGTCTGGAATAGAGCAGCAGATGCCTACAGCGAGCAGATTTGGAAACAATGGTTTGGCATCGAGCAAGAGGCAGGCAAGTTGATTTAACTGTGATGTCCCAACCCTGGGTGGAAACAGGATGGCAGCCAAACCGATTGCAGCTGAACCACTCACACCAATGACCTGCGGGAAAGGAGACGAGGAGGACACCATGCGAACTCTGAGAGCAGAGCCCATGGCTCTATGGCTCTACGGCCTGCGGTGATTTCCTTCCTCCCTCCCTCTCTCTCTCTCTCTTTCTTGTCTTTTTAGGTCCACACTCACTGCTTATGAAAGCTCCAAGTAGAGGTTGAATCGGAGCTGTAGCTGCCGGCCTACACCACAGCCATAGCCACTCCAGATCCGAGCCACATCTGTGACCCCACACCACAGCTCACGGCAACGCCAGATCCTCAACCCCCTGAATGAGGCCAGGGATTAAACTTGCGTCCTCATGATTACTAGTCGGATTCGTTTTTGCTGAGCCCTGATAGGACCTCCCCTTGGGTGATTTTCTTAACCTCTCTGTTTTGAAAGGGGCACAGTCTCTCCCATCAGGTTGGGAAAAAGATTAAGATGACAGGTGATAAGGGCTAATTTGTTTGGTAGTATTTGGTAACTAGGTGAACTACGTTGCTGTGATGCTGAGATATTTCACTAGGAATACAGAAGATCAGAGAAATGAAAAAATTTGGTTTCTAATTACCTGAATGCTACTGACCCAAGGAGATAGGCTGATATCTTTCTTACTAATCCTGGCCACATACTTTGCTGGAGGTCGAGCTGTCTCAAACCAGTGGCTGCAATCCGTGTGGAATTACAGACTAGTTTGAGGCCCCAGGACTGAAAAATGAGGGCCTTGGAGGTCCAGGTGGCCCAGAGAAAATGAGACCTTTCCAACATTTATGGTCTCTCCCCAAGGGTACCCTTGAGCCAAGCATCCGCTGATGACAGCTGGTCACGGAGGCTCTGAGATGGGTGTGAACTTGGCTATGGAGGGCGAATTTGGCTTGTGATGGCCCATCCTGGTCCCTCCAGCACTGAGCCCTCCCAGGGACACACTGATCCCCGCAGGGTGACGATGCTGAGGATGGTGAAATGTCCACTGGATTCCAGAAGGCAGATAGATACCAGAGGGACAAGAGATTTAAAGAGAAGTAGGAAAACCTTAAAAAGATTCTATGGCCCAAAAATCAGGTGCCTCGTTTGGGGGTCAGATATATTTGGGTCCAAGCCTGGCATCTCCACTTGCTGTTTTCATGGACCAATGTCTTTAGTCTCTATTTTCTCCTCTAAGAAATGAGGAGAGCAAGGGATGCTTTTCATAGTGGTGCTATGGGGATTGAGTGAGAAATACATTTAAGGTACATGACACAGTGATGGGTACTTAGAAAGGACTCTATAAAAATTGATTATCAGGGAGTTCCCCGGTGGCCTAGTGGTCAGGAACTCCGCATTGTCACTGCTGAGGTGTGGGTTCAATCTCTGGCCTGGGAACTTCTGCCGTGGGCATGCCCCCCCCCCAAAAAAAAAGAAGAGAGAGAGAGAGAGAGGGATATTATTAGTAATATATATATATCAAATCCTTGAAGGCAAAGATATAGCATGTCCTAACAACATTATTGACCTAAAAGCTGTTATGAATGATTTCAGCCTTACTAAAAGGTATAGGGACTAATATAACAAATGCCACTGATCTTATTTCAAAGGACAAACTCTGCTAGAGTATTTTGTAAAAGACTCTCAACACCTGTCTAACGTTCTGGACCTCAGGCATTCCTATATGACTGATGTTCCCATTTACACTACTACAAATACAGTCTTATAAATAGTCATAATAAAATATTTTATGATATTATAGTTATAATATGTATACATCTGTACTGTAACATGTACACAAACAATGTAGTTATGATATAGAAATAGCTAAAAAAAAAAAAAAAATGGAATTCCCGTCGTGGCTCAGTGGTTAATGAATCCAACCAAGAACCATGAGGTTGCAAGTTCAGTCCCTGGCCTTGCCCAGTGGGTTAAGGATCCGGCATTGTTGTGACCTGTGGTGTATGTTGCAGATGGGGCTTAGATCCTGAGTTGCTGTGGCTCTGGCGTAGGGCGGCGGCTATAGCTCTGAATAGACCCTTAGCCTGGGAACTGCCATATGCCACGGGAGCAGCCCTAGAAAAGGCAAAAGACAAAAAAAAAAAAAAGAAAGATGGTTTTTGAGAAATGGTGGTAGAACAAATTGACGGCCACATGCAAAAAAAAAAAAAAAAAAGAAAGAAATAGCACACTACTTATGCTATATATCTATGGTATAGAGATATTGCAATACCTATATGGACATAATATATTTATAATATTTATATATAAATAATATGTATAACATTATCACTAATAAGAAGTAATAGTCAATCTTCCTTCCTTTGCCTCTGTCCTAAGTTATCAACTCTGGGAAATGTGGATTCCCTTTTGGAAAAACCAAACCAAACCAAACCAAACCAAATCAAACCCAGCTTCCTGGCTGTTTCTAGTGAGCGTTCCCAGGGTCGTGCTGAGAGATGTTTGTCACCACATCGCATCGTTCAAAAGGCCTGTATCATTTCCTCTTCTAGATGCTGGAAATGGATTCCTCAGAGGCTGGCCAAGCACGTCGTCTCCACCTCACTGGCCACCTTGCTCTCCTCCAGCTCAAGTGGGGAAGTAGCGGTTTTGTGGGCAGTTCCCTTTGGCGAAGCCTAAGCCTTGGCAGTGGGGTGCAGGGGTGGGGGAGGGGACGTCTCCCTGGAGGGAACGCCCTGGGCATCCCAGAGACCTTCGGCAAGAGACAGGGTAGTGCTCACCCTTGCCAGGACCCGCCAGTGACACCCTCCCCCTGGTGGTTACATCTAATTCCCCAGCCTCATCCCCTGGGACTGTAGACTCCATGCTTTTATTTGATAAGTGAGGAAAATGGAAGCTTGGAGATGGTGATGCTCAGGCCCTTTCGGTTAGTTGATAACAGACAGAGTGAAAGTCTTGAATTCACATCTGCCCTTTCCAGGGTAGTGGTTGAGAACACAAGTTCCGCATCTGGTTGGTTGACGGCCAAGGCGTTGCCTTTGGTATGCCTCACTCTCCCCACCTGTAAAATGGAGCTGATCATTGTGGCGGACTTAGAAGGGTCGCTGAGAAGTTTAAGCAAGTTGATAATCCAAATCTCTCGGACTGGTACTGGCCTGTTGTAGGTGACAAAACGGGTCAGCCAGTCTTACTAGGTTCACCCCATGCTCCTTTCTCTTCTTTTCTTTTTTTCTTTTTATGGCTGCACCTGCGGCGTATGGAATTTCCTGGGCCAGGGGTCAAATCAGAGCTGCAGGTGCAGGCCTATGCTGCAGCCACAGCCGCACTGGATCCTAGCCACAGCCATGGCAATGCCAGATGCCTAACCCACTGAGCCACAACGGGAACTCCCGGTGCTGTTTTCTTTGTAATAAAAACACATACTCCACATGATGTCCATGGAAGAGATGATCCAGAATAGCTGAAATGCATTTAGGACATGTGGTATGGTACCTGCAACTCTATCTCATGAAATATTGATATTTGCTTGTTTTCGTTTGTTTATATTCTGTCTTTTTATGGCCCCGCCCACAGCATATGGAGATTCCCAGGCTAGGGGTTGAATAGGAGCTGTAGCTCTTGGCCTATGCCACAGCCACAACAATGCAGGATCCAAGCCGTGTTTGCCACCTGCACCACAGCTCATAGCAATGCTGGATCCTTAACCAGGGATCAAACCTGCCTCCTCATGGATACTAGTTGGGTTCGTTAACTACTGAGCCACTACAGGAACTCCGATATTTGCTCGTTTATAACTCGAGTGAGCTTATTAGTTTAAAAACAATGGACTTTTCACATTCGGCAAACCAATAGCCCTTGTGCCATTGCTCCCTCTTTCTGAGCACACGGAAGTCACCCTTAATTGATCCCATCGCTCTTTTCTGTTGAACACAAACGTGACTTGAAGATCTGCCATAACCCAGGGGGGCTTGATGCTCTGTGGGCAACAGCAAACATTGACCCAGGGCGTGAACTGTCTTTGCCATCTCAGGTTGGGGGCCACAGAGGGCGAGGTTGCCAGCCAGTGGCCTTGGCTTCGTTCAATTCACGCCCCACCACTCAGCCCAAATGTGGGCTAGCTCTTTGGCAAATTCATACCACTCTTCAACCAAAAGGAAAGGAAATTCTGAAAACCCAACGTTTTTCTGGAAACACCCCAGAGCCTGTTGCATCCTGGGGAGCCCCAGGTCCGCGCCAGTGAGGCAGATGAGAAACTGCAGAGACATCCTAGCAGTCACCCATGGCAGGAGTTATCTACCATCCGGGTAGGTCCTAACCTCTTCTCACGTCTTCCTCTCTTTCTCTTGTCTCTAATAGGGAAATATAACCGAGAAGTTGGGAATTTGCTCCATGCCCAGGTTTATCCAGTTTTTGCAAGACACCTTGAGAATCAAGAAGGACCATAGACTTGTGGTAACCAACCTGCATTTTGGGACCATACCCGTGAGGCTGTTTCAGCCCATGGCGGCCTCCCCCAGCCCCCAGCGTGGCTTCATCTTCTTCCACGGAGGGGCCTCCGTATGTGGGAGCCTGGGTAAGATGCTCCCCTGCGGGCTTATCTACATGCACAACCTTACCCACCCCTCCCAGGAGAACCTTGTGGGAGTCCCTCTGAGGACTCAGTAGTCGGAGGTTTTGATAGCGAGCCCTTGACTTTGGGCTCAGGTCAGAAGATGGTGTGAAAACGCTCTTTTCTTTCTTTTTCTTTTTTTGTCTTTTCCAGGCCCACACCTGGGGCATATGGAGGTTCCCAGGCTAGGGTCTAATCAGAGCTATAGCTGCCGGCCTACGCCACAGCCACAGCAACGCCAGATCCCAGCCGTGTCTGCGACCTGCAACACTGGATCCTTAACCCACTGGGCAAGGCCAGGGATCGAACCCGTAACCTCATGGTTCCTAGGCGGATTCGTTAACCACTGACCCACGACGGGAACTCCGAAAACGCTCTTTTCTATGATGTGATCTTGGTCCAGGAGAGGGTGGTGAAGTGTCGGGGTGGGGGCGGGGGTCGGGGGGGCTGTTACGGCCCCCCGCTGTGTTGACTCCTCCCTCTCCCTCACCACTCACAGCCATTGGCTGGTCCCTTCTGTTCTCCTGCGACAGTACTTCCCAAATCCAAGCGTTTCTCTCAGGCTCTGCAAGACCGCTGTGATCCAAAGTCACCTCCTCTTGCCTGCATCCCTTTACCCCCACGTCCCAGCCACTGTTTCACCCCGCGCCCCTCACCCAGCAGCCAGAAAGAGCTCCGAAAGCTACAAGTCGGAATTGTCAGTCTTGCGCTGAAACCCCTCCCGTGGCTTTCCAGGGGCCTTAGATGGAACCCAAACTCCTCCCCACAGCCGGGGCTGGCCCTACAGACGTCTCTGACCTGGGCATCCGGGTCTCCTACCTCCCACAGCCGCTCACTCTGCTGCAGCTGCACTGTCTCTCTGTGCCTTGGACACACCAGGCTCCTGCCTGCTCGGAAGCTCTTGCACTTGCTGTTTCCCTCAGCCTCCAAATTTGTGCCCCTTCCCCTTGGCACGCCTGGCTACCCCTTGCTTGTTCTTCTAGTCGGGTCCCCAGTGTCCCTCCGCCGAGTGGCCTCCCTGGACATCTTACCTAAAGAACTCTCCCTGCCCGCCCTCCCTACCATCCTACTCCATCCCCAGCCCCCGTCTCCGACCCTGACATCATCCTAAATTTTCTTTATAGCACTCGGCACAAAAAATCTGAACATACCTCGTTCCTCTGTGTGTTTCCTTATTTATTGTCTGCCCCCCCCAGCCCCCACAAAAAGTGGACATTCCGGAAGTGCTGGGAGGATTTCTATTTTTTTCAACAAAGGTGTGAGTGCAAGAATACATAGGTGGGTGGATGAATGCGTAACTGGGTGAAAGGATATCTTCATGAATCAACCAACAAACCGATGGATGGATGGGAGGATGGACGGGATGCCCATGAGAAAGTTTGCCCAGGTGAGGAGTTGGGCTTCTCCCGGTACCTAACGTCCCTGAGGTTGGGGTGTGCTGCCCCCTGCTGGTGGAAACAGTATCTGAATTTGCTGTCCTGATGTGCTCCCTTTTTCTGAAATTCACTCGGAGTATCTCCCATCTATGGGCCCTTGCCCTTGTCCAAGGTCACTTTTCTCTTTCAGAGCCACCCCCCGCCCCCGCCCCGGAGCACCCCATCTGTTGGCTGAGACTCTTCCCCTTCCTCTGGGGAGGGATGATGTTATTTTTAAAAGTAAAATCAGGGCTCGCTCAGCTGAAACTGAGTACTTAGGTTGTGTCAGACTCTCTTTGAGGTGCAGGGGATACTGACTCGAGGGAGGCGGCTGGACAGTGAAAGGGAGACAAATGAGTAGGTGATTTCCCATGATGATAGCACAGGGAGATGGAATAGAGAATGACTGGGGAGTGGCTCTAGTTTTTCCAATCAGAGGAAGCCTCTGAGCAAAGTCTGAGCCCAGGCTCAATCAATGAGGAGGAGCCAGCCCTACAGAGACCAGGAAAGAGCCCTCTAAGCTGGACCGGGAATGGGGTGAGGCAAGTGAGGCACTTGCCTTGGGCTCCATATTTAAAGGAGCACCAAAAGGCACAGGAATCAATAATATTTTTCTGCAACATGAAAGAAAAGAATTAATGTAAAAAATCTAAGAGGAACAATCTACTGGCATTTATATAAAGAAGGGATATACCAGGGCTGGGTAAGTGGTACAAAAGCAAAGTAGAAGTCTGTCTGTTTAAAATGTTGATATGTTGAGGGAGTTCCCTGGTGGCCTAGCAGTTAAGGACTTGGTGTTGTCACTGCTATGGCTCTGGTTACTGCTGTGGTGCATGTTCGATCCCTGGCCTGGGAACTTCCCCATTGTGCTGGCATGGTCAAAAACTTTTTTTTTTTTTTTTTGGATATGTTGTTTGTCATAGATATTTTTGGCATTCCTTTTCTTTTTTCTCTTTTTTGGCTGCCCTGCGGCATATGGAGTTCCTGGGCCAGGGATCACATCGGAGCTACTGTGGCATCCTACACCACAGCTGTGGCAACGCCAGATCCTTAACCCACTGTGCCAGGCAGGGATCGAACCTGGATCCCAGAGCTCCGGAGATGCTGCCAATCCCATTGTGTCACTGCGGGAACACCTGACATGGCTTTTTGCTGGTGCCCAGGCAGAGCTGTGCAGAGTCACGTGAGGGAGGCAGGAAGAGGAAGAGGAGGCCATCATACCCTGGGCCCACACTGTTGGCAGCTCTTCCTGGGGCCTGGGGGGCAATTCTGGGCCCCGTGGGGGCAGCGACCTCCCTACGAGCTACTCACGGGCTGCTGCTGTGATAGTTTTGCCTTACAGATGTATACCATAACTTGTGCAGTTTTTTGTCCCTGGAGACCGTCTCTGTGCTCTTGTCCATTGGGTAAGTGGCCGGAGAAAATCGGTGGGTGTTGCCTGGGTGACAGAAGGTATGGCTGAAGCCCGGGATGATTTGCAGAATAGAGGGAGAGGCTCTGACCCCCGAGAAGCTCTCTTCCACATGCACCCACAGAGACTTGCCCAGCATTGTTCAAAACAGCCCAAACCCGGAGCAACCCAAATGCCCATCTGCAGAAGGGCGTGAATCATCACACAGCCATTAAGGTGTCATGGGCTACGACATAGCCCTTTAAATAAGTGACCCGAAAAGGTACCCCATGATGTGAATAAATCTTAGCCGTACAAAAGTAAGTGAAAGAAATTTCAAAAAATTCCATGCAGCCAGGTAGTCTTTGTGTAAAATTAAAACCAACTAAAATCAAAAGAATACCTTTATGAAATAGACATAGTCACAATGAAACTATGTAAAAAAGGAAAGAAAAGGAATGATAGATACAAGATTCGAGGTAACTGTTCCCTCATCTGCGGGAGGCAGAGATGGGATGTTGGTGTAACACAGTTGGCTAAAGGTCATGGTCAAGGTCCTGGCTGTTTGGGGCAGTGATGCTGCAGGTGCTTTTTTGCATTGCAAAAACGAACTAACTAACTAACTGCTTGCCATGCAGGGACCGGTGTTGGGAGTGTCTCTAGAAAGCCACAACTCTGGGCACTCAAGTTCCTTTGAAAACACAAAGGAGAGGGGGACCTTTTGAGCGGATGGTGGGGGAGCATGGTGCCCATTCACCAGACTTCTGGTTCTTAATTCAAGAGATCACAATCAGTCAAGGAAATAGTTTAGAGAAGGCAAGCAAAAGAAACTAAAAATTGCCCTTTCAAACTCTGCAACAAGCCCCCTCAAACCTTGGCTGCCCACAGGTTGGGTAGACGGTTATAGCTGTGTGACTTAAAGCAACTTCTTTAACATCTCTGGTTTTCGAAATGTAGAGACTGAGGAAGGCAGCATCTTTCCAGCACTTGACATAATTCCCACCCAGCTGAGCCTTGTGTCTGAAATTCCACCTTTAGAATTTCCATCAAATTCTCTATGTTGGAAGGCCTTTGTGATGATAAAAGCATCCCTTGACCACATAAAAGTGTTAGTAAGCACCTCGGTTAATACCTCATAGGAAATTGCTGAAGATATCATGATTCTAGATGAAAAGCCTTGGCACACAGACCAGATGGGTTTTGATTGAGAGGCTGGTAGAGGAAGGCAGGCAGGTAAGATTCTTCAGGCTGCCAGGGGGCTGCAAGTGGGGGAAATTGCCCCAAGGGCACTGTAAGGGTGAAATGGTCAGGGTCTGGATGCTCACTGATTCCTCATCAGGACATAATGGGGGAGTTCCCATCATGGCTAAGTGGGTAACGACTAGTATCCATGAGGATATGGGTTTGATCCCTGGCCTCGATCAGTGGGTTAAGGATCTGGCATTGCTGCGAGCTGTCGTATAGGCTGCAGACGCGGCTTGGATCCCATGTTACTGTGGCTGTGGTGTAGGCCGGCAGCTGTAGCTCTGATTCAACCCCCTAGCCTGGGAACTTGCATATGCCATGGGTGTGGCCCTCAAAAGACAAAAGACAAAAAAAAAAAAAAGATAATGGGAATATGACACACATCAACATATCTATGAAACAAGAACAGACTCACAGACATAGAGAATAGAATTGTGGTTGCCAAGGGGAGGGAAGGATGAGGAATCTGGGATTAGCAGAAGCAAACTATTATATGTAAGATAGATAAACAAGGTCCTACTGTACAGTATAGGGAACTATATTTAATGTCCCTTGGTAAGCAATAATGGAAAAGAATATGAAAAAAATATATATATGTGTGTATATCTGAGTCACTTTGCTCTACAGCAGAAATTAACACAACATTGTAAATTAACTACACTTTAATAACATTTAAAACAAAAGAGTCAAGGAGGCTCTGTACCTAAGTTCCCAGAGATGGTTCTTTTAACTATTTAGTTCTGTAGAACCTTCACCCTGCCTGTGTGGGCAAGAGGGAGTCCAAGGAAGCATAGGCATGGCTGCTTTTTCCTGCAGGTCTGGGATTCTGCTCATGGAAAGCACAGGATGGGCAACCATATTGTAGTGCATCAAACTTGCTAAGAGACTAGATCTCCATTATTCCCACGACAAAAAGAGAAATGATGATTATGTGACATGACAGAGTCGATAGCTAATGCCACAAGAGCAATCATATTATAATATATAAACATATGAAACCAACATGCTGAACACCTTAACTTTATATACGTCAAGTATACTTTAATAAAAAATTTTAAAAAATTTTATTGGCTCATCCATTTGCCAAGAAATTTATATGTGACTTTAACAATAACTGTGATAGAAGGGTCACTAATAATTGACCTTTATTATAATTTTTGTGGATAATTTTTCTCCTTTGCTAAATATAAGTGACTTAAGGACAATGTTTGAGCATTATTCCCTTATTCCTATCATAGGGCCTGGCACGTGGTATGTGCTCAAAAAGCAGTCTTTAAAGAATGAATTGGGAGGGTGGGAATAATACACACACACTACTATATAAAGCAGATGATTAACAAGGACCTACTGTAGAGCACAGGAAAATCTACTCAATAGTTTGTAATAACCTATATGGGAAAGAAAGAATGGATATATTTGCATGTATAACTGATTCACTTTGCTGTGCACCTGAAATTAAAACATGCTAAGTCAACTGTGCTCCAGTAAAATTAAAAAAAAATAAAGGCTCGGAAGTTCCCGTCGTGGCGCAGTGGTTAACGAATCCAACTAGGAACCATGAGGTTGCGGGTTCGGTCCCTGCCCTCGCTCAGTGGGTTAATGATCTGGCATTGCTGTGAGCTGTGGTGTAGGTCGCAGACGAGGCTCGGATCCCACATTGCTGTGGCTCTGGTGTAGGCTGGCAGCCACAGCTCCCATTAGACCCCTAGCCTGGGAACCTCCATATGCCACTGGAGCAGCCCAAGAAACGGCAAAAAGACAAAAAATAAAAAATAAAAAAAAAAAGACTGAATGAATGAACACACAACCAAGAAAGAAAGCATATGATGTTTGTTATTTCTTTCATGACATCAGGTTTGTATATTTAACATTTAATGAGTTGTATTCACTTTTAGTAGAAGTGGAAAAACAGAAGCTGACATTTGTGCTTCTTGCTCCCAGGTGCTGGAACCATCACCTTGTGGGGGCCCTACTGAGGAGCAGGTGTCTTGCTTGAGTTCTAGGGGGAACATGTGTTGATAACACTGAATTTTTAATTTAATTTTATTTTTTTGGCTTTTGTCTTTTTAGGGTCACACCTGCGGCATATGGAGCTTCCCAGGCTAGGGGTCTAATCAGAACTACAGCTGCCGGCTACATCACAGCAACGCCAGATCCGAGCCTTGTCTGTGACCTACACCACAGCCCAAGGCAATGCCAGATCCTTAACCCACTGAGCGAGGCCAGGGATCGAACCTGCGTCCTCATGGTTCCTAGTTGGATTTGTTTCCGCTGTGCCAAGACGGGAACTCCAACACTGAATTTTTTTTTTTTTTTTTTTTTGTCTTTTTGCTATTTCTTTGGGCCGCTCCCGCAGCATATGGAGGTTCCCAGGCTAGGGGTTGAATCAGAGCTGTAGCCACTGGCCTATGCCAGAGCCACAGCAATGCTGGATCCGAGCCGCGTCTGCAACCTACACCACAGCTCACGGCAACGCCGGATCGTTAACCCACTGAGCAAGGGCAGGGACCGAACCCGCAACCTCATGGTTCCTAGTCGGATTCGTTAACCACTGCGCCACGACGGGAACTCCCCCAACACTGAACTATTGATCAATGTATTGCCCATTGAGGAAATGTGGCAAAGGTACAGGCATCAAGCAGGCCCTATTATTAAAGATGATGTTTTAGAACAACATTTACAGGAGACAAAATCCAAGGTCAAATAGAAGGCAGTGGTTTTCAAACTGGGTTCCTTAGAGCACTAAGGTTCCTTTCATTGTCTCAGAGGTAGGCACAATGATCAAAGGAGTAGGGGATTTAGGTCCCTTACCTTTGGGCAAAACCAGAGCAACTACACGTGCTTATTTTATTCAGTGGATCTCCTTGTATCATTTTTGTAGGAAAAAATAATTTTGTTTTTCTAATGAAATTTGGAAGCCACTAGTCTAAGGTGTCATTTTTCCTCATGAACATCTTGTCAGTTTAACCTTATAAGTAGAATGTAATTTAATTTTTCATTAAAATATCATTGCTTTACAATGCTTGCCAATTTCTGCTGTACAGTAAAGTGACTCAGTCATACACACACACACACACACACACACACACATTTCCTTTCTTACGTTATTTTCCATCATGGTCTATCCTAAGAGACTGGATATATATAGTTCCTTGTGCTCTACAGCAGGACCTCATTACTTATTTGTTCTAAATGTCCTAGTTTGCATCTACTAACCTCAAACTTCCAGTCCATCCCACTCCCTCCTCCCTCCCCCTTGGCAACCATAAGTCTGTTCTCTATGTCCGTGAGTCTTTCTGTTTTGAAATAGGCTCATTGTGCCATGTTTTAGATTCCACATATAAATCATATCATATGGCGTTGGTCTTTTTTTCTGACTTAGTATGAGAATCTCTAATTCCATTCATGTTGCTGCGAATGGCATTATTTCATTCTTTTTTATGGCTTAGTAGTATGCCATTGTATATATGGACCACTTCTTCTTAATCCATTGATCTATTGGTGGACATTTAGGTTGCTTCCATGTCTTGGCTATTATTATTAGTCCAGTCTTGATGAGTGCATTAATTACCTTGTGTTTTACAGTTTTCAGAAGTTCATCCTCCCCCAGCTAAAATAATTACTACTGCAGTATTAGCTAACATCACCATCAGGTCACATAATTACCACTTCTTCTTCTTCTTTTTTTTTTTGCTTTTTAGGGCTGCACCCGTGGCATATGGAGATTCTCAGGCCTGGGGTCTAATCAGAGCTATAGCTGCCGGCCTACGCCAGAGCCACAGCAACGCCAGATCCGAGCCACATCTGTGACCTACACTGTGACCATAGTCATGGCAAAGCCAGATCCTTAACACACTGAGCAAGACCAGGGATCGAACTGGCAACCTCATGGCTTCCAGTCGGATTTGTTTCTGCTGCGCCATGACGGGAACTCCCTACCACTTCTTTTTTGTGATGAGAACCTTTAAGATCTACTCTCTTAGCAACTGTCTAGTATATGATACAGTATTTTTTTTGGTTTGTTTTTTGTTTCTTTTTTTATTTGCCATTTCTTGGGCCGCTCCCGCAGCATATGGAGGTTCCCAGGCTAGGGGTTGAATCGGAGCTGTAGCTGCCGGCCTACACCAGAGCCACAGCAATGCCAGATCTGAGCCGCATCTGCGACCTACACCACAGCTCACAGCAACGCCAGATCGTTAACCCACTGAGCAAGACCAGGGATCGAACCCGCAACCTCATGTTTCCTAGTTGGATTCATTAACCACTGCGCCACGAAGGGAACTCCTGATACAGTATTGTTAAGTAAAGTCCCCATGCTCTGCCTTAGCCCCCACCAGACCCTGGTCACCACCACCCAGCTCTCTGTTTCTCTGAGTTTTGGCTTATTTAGATTTTACATATAAGTGATATTTTATTTATTTTATTTTATTATTTTTATTTTATTTTATTTTATTTATTTTATTTTTGTCCTTTTGCCTTTTCCAGGGCCACTCCCATGGCATATGGAGGTTCCCAGGCTAGGGGTCGAATCAGAGCTGTAGCTGCCAGCCTACGCCACAGCCACAGCAACTCAGGATCCAAGCCGCATCTGCAACCTACACCACACCTCATGGCAATGCCAGATCCAAACCCACTGAGCAAGGCCAAGGATTGAACCCGCAACCTCATGGTTCCTAATTGGATTCGTTAACCACTGAGCCAAGACAGGAACTCCTATAAGTGATGTTTTATAGCGTTTGTCTTTGTCTGACTTATTTCACCTGCTGTAATTTACTCGTGTCACTCAAGTTGTTGCAAATGGCAGGATATCCTTCTTCCTGTGGCTGGATAACATTCCATTTTATATGGACTATCTAGTAGGTCATTTTGAAGTTTCTTTTCTTTGCTCTTGAATTCCTCTGGGAGAGCACACTTTGTGGGCTCAGAGCAACCCTCAGGATGCTGATCACCAGCTGCTTGCACCTGGGTTGTCCCCCCAACCCCCATCACGCTCCCCCTCGCCCACTGCTCCCAGCCTGAGCTGTGTCATTTTCCTATCTGCTTACCTTCTCTGCCCCTTCACCTTGGGAACACCTCCTCACCCCTCTCCTCCTTCCCACAGCCCCAGAAAAGAAGACAGCTCTGAATCATTTGTGCGAACAAACCTTGATCATTAGACTTTTAAAAAAGTCCTGCCTAAAAGAAATTTCTCCTCGACTTTCACTTTGGTTTCTCCATCACTTTCTCTCCTGATGGGCAGTAGCTTCATTTGCCTTTCCTGACATTGCTGGTTGTTTTGCTTTCAACGCGAATAGCTTTCTAGGTTGTACAATCTTGTATGCAGCATCTACATCTGTAGGAAGCAGACGGCACAGCTTTCGAGTCAAGGATCCCTGGCTGCAAGACTGAGGGGGGAGGTTTCATGTGCTCCTATGCCAAAAATGGGGCTAAAAGTCCTTATGTCATGGGGTTATTCCACTGCAGCATTGCAAGGGGGAGTTGAGGACACAGTTAAAATGGTTTCTTGGTGACCCCTGTTCATGATGCCGTGCTTCTGTTCCCTGCCTGCCCTTCAGGTACCGCAAGCTTCCTGACCACCATGACCCTGTCATTTTCCGGAACTGCCTGAATGCCTCCATTCACTTCCTGAAGGCTCTGGAAACCTACGGGGTGGATCCCTCCCGGGTGGTGATTTGTGGAGACAGCGTAGGGGGTGGTATGGGGCCTTGATCTCCCAGGTCTTGGTGGGCAGATCAGATCTTCCTCGGATCCGGGCCCAGGTCCTGATTTATCCAGTGCTCCAGGTCATCAATTTGCAGCTGCCATCCTATCAGCAGAACCAAAACGTCCCTTTCCTCACCCAGAAGTTGATGTTGACTTGTCTGTTTAGATACCTGATTGTTGACTTCTCCTGGCGGGATGCCATCTTGAGCGGTGCTTTTATTCCCCCGGAAGTCTGGAAGAAGTACAGTAAGTGGTTCAGCAGGGACAACATCCCCAAGAGGTTCCAGAGGCCAGAGTGCCCGCCAGTGTTTCCTGCCCCTTTTAATGAGGATGCCTATCTGGAAAACCAACATTTTTTGGACGTGGAAATATCACCCCTTTTAAGGGACGATGAGACTCTTGCCCAGCTGCCCGAAGCCTTCCTGGTGAGCTGTGAGAATGACATCCTCCGTGATGACACCTTGCTCTATAAGAAGCGCTTGGAGGACCAGGGGGTTCCCGTGACGTGGTACCATGTGGAGGACGGCTTTCATGGAGTCCTCATATTATTTGATAAGCAGCCATTATCTTTCCCATGCTCCCTGAAAATTATGAATGCTGTAACCACTTATATAAGGGGCATACTGTAATGCTGGGGCCCTGAGTAGGGCATGGCGTGTAGAGACTCTACTGCGAGCTGAGTCCTTTGATGAATTATATTTTATTGATTAAGGAGATGCTCAGTCAATGCCTACCCTGCTTGGGGAGGATGGGAAGTAGACTAAGAATCGTTTTGCTTTTAGTGTTTGAGAAAAACTGCACCGTGTCTGTTTCCTTTCAGTGCCCACAGGTTCAATTCTGGATCTAACAACATTCTCTAACATTCTCCTTCGGACGCAATAAATATTCCATGGAGAAAAAAAAAGTGCCTTTAAAATTTCTCAAAGCCCTAACATATGAGGCCTGTGCAGAATAAATGCCCACAACTGGCCCTCCTGCCTCTGGTGGGCCTACACCCATTATGCTGAACATTGCTTGGGGTCAACGTTCTGGTTGGAGGAGGGGGCGCCTCATTTTTCCTGAGGTCAGCGGTCACCAGTCAAATTCCAAGGTTGGTTATAGATTGGTTCCAGTTGGCCTGAGAAATGCTGTTTGTATGAAACTCTCCCCTCAACATAGCCACGTCTGGGCTGGCCTAAAGGAAATTTTAGGATGTCATAGGAAAGGGAGATGTGACAAGAGACAAGAGAGAGACAGTGAGGAAAAGGGTGGGCTGGGAGGTTTCTCTGGGCTCAAGCCTTTAATCGAAATTCCAAGGTCAGGTCACTGGCTACCCGGAGGCAAGGAATCTCTGGGTGCCATCTAGGATATGGCAGCTGTATTCCCTAAAGCGGTAAGGTGTCTTTCTTTGGTGGGCATATATATTCCACTTTTACAAAGAAGTGTGCCCTCACTTAGCCCACATGCCTTTCTCTGCTTACAGGAAGAGGGAAGAGAATATTTGGATTGCGTGCTGGGGGCAGTTCACACCAGTTTTTGCCCTTGGCCTGTATTTGCCAGATATGTCTGTAATAGCACCAGGTCTCAAGGCTATTTAGTTTCACCCAAGTGCTAAAGTTGGAGGTTCTCTCTTCTCTGCAACCATAGCATCTCTTGGCAGCAGGGATCTCATTTGCAACCTGTGGAGGAGAGGGTCTTACAGGTGTCTTGGATCTCTGCAAAGGGGGCAGATATCTACATAAGCAGTTTGGACAGGGCTTCTGGGAGCATGGGCATGCAACATGATCCATGTTTTGTAAGCAAGCATCTTTGATGGAAAAGTGTGTTCATCATTTATTGCTGTGTAGCAATACTGCCATGACTTAGTGGCTTAAAACAACACACATTTATTATCTCAGTTTTTGTGGGTCAGGAGTCTGGGAACAGCTTAGCTGTAATCAAGGTGTTGGGGCTGTTGTTTCATCTGAGGCTTGACTGGGGAGGGATCTACTTTGAAGCTCAGGCAGGTTGTTGGGAGGATTCAGTTCCTTGAAGTCTAAGACTGAGAGCATTGGTTTCTTGCTAGCTGTTGGCCAGAGGCCACTTTTAGCTTCTAGAAGCCACCACAGTTTTTTGCATGTGAGGTTCCCCAGTTGGCTGTTTCTCCCTTACTCCCTTTAAGGGAGAACGCAGACTTCAGCAAGGTAGCCATGATGATCTAAAGCAATGTGGTCACAGACATGTCATCACGTATATGCCATCACCTTTACCTTCTTCTGCTAGTTAGCAGCAAAGCATAGATCTGGTCCACACAGGAGATCATACATGCATGTGAACAGCAGGGTGTGGAGATCATAGGGACCACTGTAGCATCTGTCCACCACAAAAGGTCTCTCCAAAAGGGGATGGGAAGAACAGTCAACACAACTTCTCTGCCTAAGAAACACAGGGTGGTCTGCAGCCACTGCTTGACTTTGTAGTGGTTCTGGGCTGGGTCTTGAGACTCTCCCCCACAGATTCCCCCAGGAAAGGTCCTCTCATCTCTCCGCAGTCCTGACTCCTGCCACATCATCATCATCGGGTCTCCCCAGGGAGTAACAGGGACCTTCTTCTAGTCTTTTCCCAGTCTATTTTTTTGTTTTTAAAATTTTCTTTTCTTTTCTTTTTTTTTCTTTTTAGGGCCCCACTGGTGGCATATGGAGGTCCCCAGGCTAGGGGTGTAATCAGAGCTACAGCTGCCAGCCTATGCTACAGCCACAGCAATGTAGAATCTGAGCCACGTCTGCAACCTGCACCACAGCTCATGGCCATGCCAGATCCTTAACCCACTAAGTGAGGCCAGGGATTGAACCTGCAACCTCATGGTTCCTAGTTGGATTCGCTTCCACTGAGTCATGACAGGAACTCCTCATTTTCATTTTTTAAAGTTTTATTGAAGTAGAGTTGATTTACAATGGTGAGATAATTTATGCCATGCAACAAAATGATTCAGCTATAGGTTCCCCCTCAGTTTATTTTCTTCCCTCCTTCCTTCCTTCTTTCTTTCTCTCTTTTTTCTTTTTTTGTTAGAGTATAACCAATTTACAGTGTTGAATTAATTTCTGCTATACAGCATAGTGTCCCAGTCTATTTTTATGATAAACTCAGTGCTCTCACACTAGTCGAAGTCCAATCAGGAGAAGGAAATCACATCACTAGTCTCCTTTTTTCTTTTCTTTTCTTTTTTTTTTCTTCTTTAGCTTTTTAAGGGCTGCACCTGCGGCATATAGAGGTTTCCAGGCTAGGGTTCAAATCGGAGCTGTATCTGCTGGCTTACATCACAGCCAGAGCAACACTGGATCTGAGCTGTGTCTGTGACCTACACCACAGCTCACGGCAACACCGGATCCCTAACTGAGTAAGGCCAGGGACTGAACCTGTGTCCTTGTGGATACTAGTCTGATTAATTACTGAGCCACGGTGGGAACTTCTTTGCATTTTAAAAAGTTTTATTGAAGTAGAGTTGATTTACAATATTGTGTCTTTTGCGAGTCTTTACTGGCCTCAAGTACAATAAAATCTTAAGACCTTTTCCGCCTTCAAGGCTCTACCTAAAACTTACACCCAGGAACATTTATAGGGAATTGTGGACACACAAGGGATCCAGAGAGCTTAATACATCACAAGAGAAGATTTGATAGGTAAAAAGTCAGGATCATAGATTTTTCTAAGGGCTGGGCAAAGATATGTCTCTTTTAATCTAATCCCATCATTTTGCAATTGGGACAACAGATGCTCTAAGAGTGAGATGATTCACCCAGAGTCACTCAGAGACATTAGATGCCTGAATGGGAGGAGTGGCAAAAGTGTATGAAAAATCAGGCAAAGGATAGCTCACACAAGCTTTGTAGGCAGTGTAAGGCGTTTAGAGCTTAACTTGAAGCCTTGGGGAAACTAATGTTTTTTTTAATCAGAGAAGCAACACGAATAGATTTATATTTTAGAAAAATGGTGGTGGAGGAAGTTGGAAAAACATGTTGCAAAGGGCTGAATGGATAGTTCAAATGTTACGACAATCTCCCTGTTCCCTCCCTGATCCTCTCAAAAAGCAAAAGCAAAACCAAAAAACCCCATAACACACACACACACACATAAAACCAAAACCACCCCACTAGAATGGAACAAGAGATGGAGGAATGGAAGGACCACATTGGCTGTAGGGACAGAGAAGAGAGAAGAAAGTTGCAATTTTATCAAGGAAGTAGAAAGATGTCTCAACAGATGAATTGCAGACTTACATCCACACCAAAAACAAGTACATGATGTTTATAGCAATTTTATTCATAATTGAAAACTTGGAAGTAATCACAATATTTTTCAGTAGGGGAATGGAGAAATAAATTAATATGTCTAGACCACAGAATATTATTCGGCTTTAAAAAGAAGTGAGTCATTGGAGTTCCCGTTGTGGTGCAGTGGTTAACGAATCCATGAGGAACCATGGAACCATGAGGTTGCAGGTTTGATTCCTGGCCTTGCTCAGTGGGTTAAGGATCCGGTGTTGCTGTGGCTGTGGTGTAGGCTGATGGCTACAGCACTGATTAGACCCCTAGCCTGGGAACTCCATATGCTGCAGGAGAAGTATACTGTTGACCCTACCAGATAAAGGCAAATGGCGCCGATATTCCTTACCAACTGCTATGGGGGAAAAGGCATCATTAAAAAAAAAAAAAAAAAAAAAAAAGAAAAGAAAAAGAAAAGAGAAAAGGAAAAAAGAAAAGGCATCATCCAGGTCAGTGGCTGCACACCAAGCTCCAGGGGCTGGGTTTATGTGCTCCAGTCAAGAGGCAGAGCTGGGAGAGCAGCAGTAAATGGCTTCACTGCATGAGTAAGATCAGGAATATCCCTTCTCCAAGATCCCTTTGACTTCTGCACATTCCAAACTGGTGGGTTTAATTGGGGGTGTTGTAGGCGCTTCTTTCTCGTCTTTTATGCTGGAAGTATTTTCTGCAGTGATCTTGATACGGAGGGGAAGAACCAGGGCCTTCCAATTTAGCCCTTCCTACCCTCTGACCCTGCGCTCTTTGGTCAGAGGGCCAATGTGGGAACTCTACCAGTTTCCAAGGATGTCCTTTCCAGTCAAGCTTTCAGAGAACCAGGGATACAAGAGCCTGAGCCTGTGGACCAGTGGGGCCCCTGATAGTTGGACTTGAGGCAAGACTTCATCTTGACCAGGGGACCAAAGTGGTGGTGTTTGTCCACTTGGGGAAGCACTGGGGTCGGTCAGGAGGCAGGAAGAGATGGAGGAATGGTGGATAAGATTCTTTATTGTGGTTTATTGAAGGATCAGGTGAGGCCTGGTGAACAGGCCTAGGATTGGTTACTTTGAATAAGTTCCATGGGCTCTGGGGCAAAGGGGCTGCCTCTAGTTACCTGATGCCTGACCCTCGGGGTGCTTAGGCCAGGGGTATAGTGGCCCAGAGTGTGACAGCTGGATAGAGGAGGAGGTTGGGGGTGTGGGCTCTGGATGGGCTGGTTTGCATTTGAAAAGCTCACTCACAGGTCAGTTGTTTGCTGTCTTTAGGACTTGGCTAAGCCTGGGAAGGGGAGTCCCTTCTGGGTCAGCAGGGTCCCAGATAGCAAAGTGTCAGAAGGCAGAAGAATTTTTAAAAAAACATGGTTAATACAGGCGTAATTATGAAGTGATTCCACAGCCTGAGAAGATCAGGCCAGTAAGGATGGGAGAGGTGAAAACGGGGCAGGTGAATGCCTCACACCCCAGGATCTGGTCCCTCTCACCCATGTTGACCTTGGCTCTCCTGGCTCTGACTTTACACCTGAGAGAAGAGCCCCAGGGCATCTGATGTAACATTTGCAAGTTTTCCCAATCTCCCAGGAGCCCAGCCAAGGTATGGGCTTGTCACCCAGAAGGGTCCCCTATAGCCACCTCCTGACTGAGATGGCATGATTTAGCACACCTCCCCTGGGGACAAGGTGGCAGGGCTCCACTCCTGCGGGGACAGGGCCTCCCCAGGTATGGCTCTGATACTTAACATGGGGACACTTGGAATTTGCCAAAGCCTCTGCCTGTAGGGGAGAGACAGACCTTGGAGCTACCTTGCAAATTGTAAGGTCATGGGTCGGCAGGGGAGAGAGGAGAGAGTTACACTAAGCCTTCTCCAGGTGACAGTTTTTTCCTCTGCTCCCTGTCAAGAAACAAGAGCATTGATCAGACACCTGCTCTTTGCAGGGACCTCTGCTGAATGTAGGGCGCAGGGAGGGGTAATCTGGAAATAAGTGGCAGGAAGGCCGAGGCCTGGCCAGCCCAGTCCTAGGACAAAGTTCAGGAATTCCTCTGTTCTTGGGACAAACTGAGAAAGAAAATGGAAAAAAACAAAAAACAAAAAACAAAAAAACAACAAAACCAAAAAACAAACCTTTTCCAATTTTTTAAAACAAAAATAAACGTGTACATCCTCTGAGCCAAGGGCAGTGCTGACAGAGGTTCCAGGATAGGAATGGAGAGCCATAGAGTTTCACATCACTCAGAAAATGTGTATGGGACCCATACTCTGGGCTGGGCCCTGTCAAGGTGCTGGGGATACAGTGGTGAAGGATGAGCACCCAAGTCTCACATGGAGCTTACCTGCTGGTGGTAGATGGACAGCCAATGAGTGTACTCAGCAGCCCACTAAACCATAGACTGTGTGCTGGGTGGGGCTGGGTGCTGTGGAGGAGAAGATGCTGGCAGGGCAATGGAACACCTGGCCTGGGGTTGACAGTGGGGGTGGGGAGGCAGGGAGCTTGATGAGAGGTGGCCCTTCAAGCAACTGTTGGAGGAGGTGAGGGAGTGAAGTACACCTATGAGGCTGCTCCCACCCAAGGTCATGGCCCCCAACCACAAAAAGGCAACTTCTTCTACCCTGGGAGGGGTGGGGTATTCTCAAGCCTTTGGATAAGATGCTTCCCTTCATATAGGAAGAGGTCCATGAGCATTTTGAGGGAAGAGTGGTCCAGAGGGCACCTGTGCCTGGGGAACAGCAAGGAAGCCAGTGTGACTAGGACTGAGGAGCAGGCAGGGGACAGGGAGGGAGTGGTGAGAGGGGTGGGGGATGGTGGAGGGCCCTGAGGATCTTTGAAGGCCTGCGGTGTTGCCTTGAGTGACACGGGAAGCTGCCTGGAGAGTCCACAGGTTTATTTACGCCAACTGGAGTCAACTCCCTATGCATTGCCTTTGAACAGATGGCCCTCAGTGTGGAATAAATGAATGAGCTTCCTCATTGGCTGGAGGCAGAGAAAATTAACTAATTTCCACAGGGCATTTGTGGACACCAGTTCCCAGTCATACCTTTGCTTTTTTACTTTCTTTCCTTTTTTTTTTGGCCATGACCATGACATGCAGAAGTTCCCGGGCCAGCTGTAACTAGAGCCACAGCAGGGACAATGCTGGATCCTTAACCCGCTGAACCACCAGGGAACTCCCTAGCCCTACCCTTTCCAGCTCAGGAATCATGTTACAGTGGCCTCACTCTGTGGAACTGTAGCCTTGAGCACTGCCTCTGCCACATCTAGAGAGCGCGAGCTAAGTTCCTGCCAGGCGCATGGTGGATGTCCAAGAAGTCATGGGAAAGGCAGCTTACCTTTGCTGAGTGTGTCCTATGGGAATTTCCATACATAACTCTATTTAATCTGCCTAGAAGCCCTTGGAGATACACTTAATTATTCTCTTTGCGGATGAAGTAACTGGGATGAAGGGTGTAATTGATTAAGCTAGAGCCACAGAGCTTTAGGCAAAAGTGGAGGCAGAATACAGGTCTTTCCATCTGCAAAGTCTATGCTACCAGGGGCCTAAAGCAAGGGCAAATTCTGGGTCAGCCATGTGGCCGAGCTGTGGAGTCTGTGTGCCCAAAGGGGCCTATGAAGGCAGAGGTGCCTCGGGTCCACGGAAGTCATCGTGTGCTGTGGGCCTAGGGAAACAGTGGCCTTCCACAAACATTTGCTGAAGGATTAGATAAAAAAGTAAATGAAGGAGGTTCACATTGTGGCTCAGCGGTAACGAGCCCGAAAAATATCCACTAGGATGTGGGTTTGATCCCTGGCCTTGCTCAGTGGGTTAAGGATCTGGCGTTGCTGTGAGCTGCGGTGTAGATCACAGATGCGACTTGGATCTCGTGTTGCTGTGGCTGTGGCTTAGGCTGGTGACTGTTATTCTGATTTGACCCCTAGCCTGGGAACTTCCCTATACTGAAGGTGTGGCCCTAAAAAAAAAAAAAGAAAGAAAGAAAAGAAATGAAGACATCAAAATATCTTGTAAATGAGGTACCAGATAGTTAGGATAGAGTTAGGAGCCAGCATAAAATCATGGCTAAATGGGCCAAGCAGATTTTGCATGGAGGCCAAGAGGAAATTCTGTCCAATAAGAAAGAATCACTCCCTTTTCCTTCTGGTTCACATCCACCTCAGTTCTTAGTGTTTTAGGAGGAGCTTTTGACAATCACTTGTGAGAGGGAAAAAGCCACATCCAAAGTGGCAGTTTTATCTGTGCAAAAACCTCATTTGAAATAGGCAGCAAGTCTGGGCAATACCAGCTGGGTGAAAAGAATCACTTCCTTCTGCAACCAATCCATGTGCTCTCTCTGTCCCCCTTTCAAAAAGGAATATCTTTTCTTTTCTTTTTTCTTTTTTTGCCTTTTCTAGGGTTGCACCCACGGCATATGGAGGTTCTTAGGCTACGGGTCCAATTGGAGCTGTAGCTACCAGCCTATACCACAGCCACAGCCACGTGGGATCCGAGTGGCATCTGCAACCTACAACACAGCCCACAGTCCCTAGTTGGATTCATTAACCACTGAGCCATGACTGGAACTCCCAGGGATGTATTTTAGAGAATTTGGGAAATTGCTTCAGTCCCAGGTCTGTCCATTTTGTACATGACAGCATGAGGATAAAAGGGCCCTCAACTACACCTATGAGGCTGCTCCCACCCAAGGTCATGTCCCCCAGCCCCAGCGAGGTATCGTCTTCTACCCTGGAGGGGGTGGGGTATTCTCAAGCCTTTGGATAAGGAGCTTCCCTTCATATAGGAAGAGCTGGCATATGGTAGATACTGACCAAGTACCTGTCTGGTGGATGAATAAGAGAATAAATAAACAGTATCTTCTCCCAGCCTATTTTTTACTTGACTCATTTTCAGTGGTGCCTTAATGGAATTAGGCCATGTAGAATTATTTATCAACAGGTCCCAAATTCTCTATCTGCAATTCCAACATCTAGACAATTGGGAAAACAGAATTTTTTCACAACTTGTTTGGTGGTCACCCTTGACCTAAGCTCATTCATTGGCATATTCAGATTTAAATTGGAATGAGGATAGCTATGGGCCTTATTTATTCACCCATGTGAATGTTCATAGGTTTGTTGCCGAAATGTTCATGGGTGTAATAGTGGGGTTATTTCCGTGTGTCCTGCTGGGCTGATATGTACTCTAGAGTTCCCACTTACTTGTTATAGCTACTAAATGATCAGAAACACAGGAAATTTCAAGGAGAAATCACTATACTTCCATAATGTTGGCTAAAATAAAAAATAGTGATAACATCAAACGTTGGCAAGGATGCGGAGAAACAGGATCACTCATTCATCGCTGGTGGGAGTGTCAAATGGTACAGCTACTCTGGGACATCTAACGATAGAGGTCTGCAGAAGCATATAGTCTGAAATGTATAGCTATAAAAACCGGGACTTGCTGTTCACAGTCAGCATTGGATGTTCCTGGCCTTTGGATCTTTCTTTCCGGTCCTGACTGGCAATTAGCATGGTGTCTTTGAAATTCTCATCAGCCTTTTAACCTTTATGCTAACAACCAAACTCCAGGCAACTCTGGCAAAAGGCAGTGTCTTATGAGTAGTTCTTTTCCTCTTTACCAAACACTGGTTGCCCACCAGTCCTGATTATAATCATCGCAGGTCTGATGTTAATTCTGCTCTCTCGTGAATGAATGCAATGGAGCCCTCTGAAGTTGTCAAACAGCCTCTCTAGGAGATCAGGTTCTGCTCAGATATTTATGCAAAAAGCTCAGAGATAGAAAACAAATACAAGCTTTGACAACCGAGAATGAAACTAATTATTTTTGCCCTCTTTTGAACTATACAAATATTTATGGAATGTCTGTGGCATGTCAGATACCGTCTTGGCTCCAGGATATAGGACTGAGTAAAACCAGACTGAGTCTATTGATCACCCTTGGTTTGCCAGGCATGTACCATGATCTGTGTGGTTATTTGTCCAAGGAATGTGACTGTACTTCTGTTGATTGGGTGAGTGAGGCAGGGGGAGAGAGAGCAGTGGTGAGATGCTGATGGGCAAGGAAAGTGAGGGAGGGAGGAAGGGGGTCGGGTCTTCCTGTTGGAGTTCCATGTGGCATGGAGCTGACCGCCACACCCTGGAGTCAACAGCAGTAGACAGCATCATTGAGAAAAGGGGGAAGTTGGGAAGGAATAGTTAGGTCAGTTCAGAGACAGAAGAGCAAAAAGGAGGGATTTTCCCTACTTGATACTCCAATGTGAAGGCATAGCCATGTCATACAAGCAGCATGCTGCCAGTGTTGGAACTGGCAACTAGACTCATGGGCAGAATACCGGGCTCAGAAACAGACTTGATAGGTGGTCACTGGTACCCCATATCAATGAGGAAAAGATGGGTTGTTTAGGAGATGGTGCTGGCACATCCCATTTGAGGCACAAGAAGAAACAAAAGTTGGCTAGGACCTCATACTTTTTTTAACACTTTGTATAGAGGTGGAATCCAGATGGCCTAAGAACCCAAATATGAGAGATAAAACTATAAATCTACCAGAAGAAAATGAAGGAGATTTCTGTGGCATAGAATCGCCAAGCAAAATAAATAAAACACAAAAAACATATGTCATGGGCTGAAAAACGGTGTGGATTGGCTACACGAAAATTAAAAAGTTTTTTTTTTAAATAACCAACACATGGAAACAACCTAAATATCCATCAACAGATGAATGGATTAAGGAGATGTGGTACATAGACACACATGGAATACTACTCAGCCATAAAAATAGTGAATTAATGCCATTTGCAACAACATGAATGCAACTAGAGATTCTCATACTAAGTGAAGTCAGTCAGAAAGAGAAAGGCAAATACCATATGCTATCACCTATATGTGGAATCTAAAATATGGCACAAATGAACTTATCTACAGAACAAAAGCAGTCTCACAGACATAGAGAACAGACTTGTGGTTGCCAAGGGGGAGGAGGAGGGAGTGGGATGGACTGGAGCTTGGGTTAGTAGATACAAACTACTACATTTAGAATGGCTGGGCAATGGGGTCTTGCTGTATAACACAGGGAACTGTGTCCAATCTCTTGAGATAGGACATGATGAGGGAATATATGAGAAAAAGATATATTCTGTACAGCAAACAAAAAATTTCTAAGAGACACCATAGAAAATTCATCAGAAAATGATGGTCTCAGAGAAAAAAAACCATGCGATGTCTGAAAGTAACAAGAGCTGTCCAGAACACACAAGGAATTCTTAAAACTCAGCAGAAAAGGCAAAACACGCCTGCTTAAGGGGAGTAAAGGATGTCAATAGGCAACTCACAGGATGAGAATGATATGTGCTATGTGTATATGAAAAAAATGTTCCAACTCAGTGTCAATAAAAAAGTGTAAATTAGAACAACAGTCAGATGCACCTTTATAACCTATCAGATTGTCAAGAATGAGAAAGAGGGCAGTTATTGAGGTTGTGGAGAAATGGAAATCATTGCTTGTTGCTGCCTAGGGAGCTGCAGGAATCTGGAAGATTCTGGCAGTGTTTAGTCTGTTAAGCACGTCTACCTGAAGCCCCAACCAACCACCGCTGGGCTGGTGTTCCAGACAAACGCTCACCCTGTTCTCTGACAGGCTGCACCGGCAGAAATGCATCCGTGTCTATCCAGAGACAACCTGATTCCATACCTTGGAAAACAGAGAGTAAACTGTCTTGCATTGATATTACAGAAAACTGTTCAATAACTACAAAGAACATACAGACATAGACACAGGGACATAGATCTTAAAAACTCAGTGAGTTAAAAAATATATGTAGTGAACAAAAGGAAACAACAATATAACATTTATGTCAATTAAAAATTACAAGCAATTGGACGTGTTTTATAAGATAACATATGTATGCCTGTAGCTAAAGAAGTAAAGGGGACTAAAGAAAGAAAATAAGAGTGGCCGCATAAAGGGCCATGTAAGGACCCATGATGGTTTGCTGTGAATGTGAACTCCAGCTGAAAACATTCGGTAGATGTAGCTAGCTCCTTCCTGGCTAAGGTCGGCCCGGAGCACGGGGTTCTGGGCAGTATGGCCAGTCTGGGATGGGAGCCTGGGGCATGTGAATGGAGTTGGGATGGAGGGATTAATCAGGGGTTCTCAGACACTGGTCCAACGTCCTTATTTTCCAGGAAAAGCTCCTGTGATCAGGTGCGTTAAGGCTCTTCTAGAAGCCACTCAGCGGAGGGATTTTCTTTATGCACTTCATCTCTTCCGCCACGGGGGTGCGGGGGGTGCGGGGGCGGCGGGGGGTGGGGGTGCGGGGGCGGCGGGGGGTGGGGGCGCTTTCACAAGGGCGGAGGCAGCAAGGTGTCTGGAAGCAATTTTCCTGCGTCCATACATTTAAGGATAGTGGTTGGATTAAGCGCATAGATAACTCCATGTCTGCTCAAATGGATAGCCAGCAGCAGTGTGACCGGCCACTATTCTCCAAGGAATATTAGCAAAGCAAGCAGTGGTATCCATTGAAATCACAGGTGTGCATGTTTGTTGACTAATCCTTAATGCGATGTGACACAGTGGAAAACATCCTGGCTGCACTATCCATTCAGGGCAGGGTTCAAGTCCTGGTTCTACTGTGAAACACAGGTGGCCCCGGACAATGATATGCTTGGCTCAGCAATGTATATTGAATACCCGTCACGCACCAGACACTGTCCTGTCACATGGCGTATACTTGGCCACAGAACAGAGGAAAAACACTTTGGTCCTGTGGGGGCTGTCATCCTAGCAGGTTCCTGGATGTTTGTGGCAGGTGGAGCCATCCCAAGTCTGGGAAAATTTCTCAAGCTTTGGGATCGGACGTTGAGTGCCTGGAGGTGTCTCCTCCACTAGACATTTATGTGACATAGGACACATGGCAATGGTTCTGATTTGCAGTCAGTGGCTGCATATGACCCTAACCACAAATCCTTTACAAATGTGGTCCCAGAAGTTGACTTTACTTACTTGACAACATCTAGTTTCAGGAAGGTATTTGCTTCCCCAAACTTAACTCTTCATTAACTTGGACACCGTTGTTTCCTGTTAGGTTTCACCCAGCTTGTCTGGGGTTCACCCTTCCTTTTGTGGTACACATTGCAGCTGTCCCCAGCTTTCTGACTTGGGGCCGGTCAGTCTTCTTCTTCTTCCTTCTTCCTTCTTTCTTCTTTTTTCTTTTCAGGGCTGTGCCAGGGGCATACGGAAGTTCCCAGGCTAGGGTTCGAATCAGATTGGAGCTGCTATGGCACAACCACAGCAATACCAGATCCGAGCTGCGTCTGCAACCTACAATGTCATGGCAACATTAGATCCTTTAACCCACTGAGCGAGGCCAGGGATGGAAGGGATCAAACTCGAATCCTTATGGATACTAGTAAGTCTCATGACCCACTGAGTCTCAATGGGAACTCCCAGTCCTACTCTTTTGCTCAAGTTAAACAGTTCTTCTGATATTTCTTCTTCCCTATTTCCTTTGAAGAAGACAACTTAGCTAAGTTGTTATTTGAGTCAGAAATATGCAATCTCTTAGCTCTGATCACTAGACCTGTGTCATGGAAGGTAGATGATTGGTTCTGAGAGTCTAGTTTAGGATGGGAAAGCAATGCCTAACACTTCGTATGTACTCAGTTAAGTGTCAGAGTCATTAACAGTGTCACTGCCATCATCAACATCATCATTAAACTCGGACTTTTCCTGAATGTATTAAAATCTTTATTGTGTTCATACTGGTGAAACCAAACAAGTGCCAGGGAAGATTTAGGTGTGCCTGAGTCTCTCTCTGTCTGTTTATTCGGGTGGAGGAGCATAGGATCTCCTATTGTCCTGGTCCTGACTCTTAGCTCCTCACTCAAGCACTGTTCTATTGTTGTTCATGGGGCTCTTCCATGTCCTTGCCTTCATTTCTCATCTCCAAACTCTTGTCCTCTCCTCCCTGTGCTGCAGACCACCCTCCGTAGAGTTGGGTGATAGGGATAAACAAATATTCATAATTTTCATAATCATAATAAAAACTCATCTATGGAATGACAACTTCTGAGAGGGTTTTGACATATGGTAATTGTTCCTTCTACAACTGTAGGACTGTTTTAATAAATGAAAATGCATGTGGCATCCTGACGTATAAAAGAGGGAAGAGCGGAGTTGTCTGATCGAAGTACAGACAGGAGGTCTATTCGCTTAGCCTCTCCCTCCTCTAAACCCAGACCAGCTCTAGAGGCCCCCTAAGCATGGTCTATGATACCAAAAACATCCATCACCAAGGCAAGGCGAAGCTAGTGTCTTCCATTTCTATGTATGGAAGATCAAAGTTCTCTTCTGTTTAAGTCTTAGGTTCTTGCCTTTAGGTTTTCACTGCAGCTGCTTTCTCTACAACCATCTTAATCACTTACTAAGCGTCTGTGCTCTCCTCTTAGGTACCCTGTCATCTCCCTCTTTTCACTCCATGAATGAAAATGATAGATATAGCCACACTCTATGCTTCACTGCCACTTGGTGGCGGCGTACTCTAAATAACAGGTTTAAATTTCCAAGAAGCACATGTTTTGAAGGTTGATGCTACAACTCTGAGCTAGAGGCAATAGTGGGAAGAGGATAGGTGGAATGACACACAAAACAGACATGTTTTGGCAAATGAGACAGTGTATAGAGGAAAGAAAGTTTCATCACCTGAGAAAAGAGCCGATTTTGATGGAGAGAATCCAGGTGACTATGGGACAGCATACCAGCATACTAAAGAAGGCAAAGGGTCATAGGGAAGTTTCTAATTCACTGTTTTGTTCAAGATCAGCCATGTGTGCTGTGGGAAATTACTCTGATGCAATAGTAGCCCCAATTACTATCAGACAAGGAATTTGGAAGTTCACTTAATAAAAAAGTTTAAGTCCATTTAAAACAGAGCAAGGAGCAAGGGGAAAAGAGGTGGGTGAATAAGCCCATGTAGAGCAATGTGCCAGGGGGTGGAAGGTTTGCACCTGCTCCGCACCAGATTACACAATATTGACATGTCCTCTTTCTCTGCTGCATCCACCTTCCGCTCCCTTTGGTGTGGTTAAGAGGACCAGAGGGATCCCAACAGATGGAGTGTGTCTGGAATCAGCATACATGCTTAGTTTGTCAGAAAGACGCAGGAGCAGGTATACCTGGCCTCAGCAGTAGCCTACTAGCCTGCTAAAAATATCACCT
The DNA here is from genome assembly GCF_054392235.1 of Sus scrofa. Lineage (NCBI taxonomy): Eukaryota > Metazoa > Chordata > Mammalia > Artiodactyla > Suidae > Sus > Sus scrofa. The sequence goes on from NC_139388.1 coordinate 77,212,674, forward strand.
GTTTTCTCATCTCTTACATTTTGATTTGCAACCCATCTGAAATTTATTTTTTGGGTATTATACCGTATGGAGAAGCTCATGCCTTTTTCACAGCACTACAATGCCACCTTTCTCATAAATTGGGTGGCCATTGTATATATGGATAAATTTCCGGGCTCCCTATGCTTTTACATTAGCCTATCCTTATGGCTATCTATGCTCTTTTAATTACAGTAGCTTTCTAATAATCTTGGTATCTGATAGTGTAAGTCTTCTTTGTGCTTTGCATGTCCATGTACATTTCAAAGTTAACTTGTCAATTTCTGCAAAAAAAAATACAGCTGGGACTTTGATTGGGAATGAGTCAAATCAAAATATCTGTTTGGGGAAATTGACTTTTTTTTTGTGATGGAATCTTCTAATCCATGAAAATGCTATCTTCCATGTAGTTTAGTATTTTTTTAAAATTTCTCTTCATGATGTTTTATAGCTTTCAGTATATAGGTCTTGCCTAATTTTCTAGAGATATTTAGATATTTTAATAGCTTTTTGTGTTTTGAAAATTATATTGTGAATGGCATCTATTTCAATTCTTTTAATTCACTTTTTTTACATTTACAAACAGAAAAAAACACATTTTGCTGTGTAATTCTGTAAGTTCTGACAAATGCATGTACAGTTGTATAGCCATCACCACCAAAATCAAGATGTAGAGTAGCATTAGCTCCGTCACTCTCACAATTTCCTCTTTGAGGGGACTTTTTTCTTTTTTTGAAGTCAATCACTTTTTTTCACCCCTGGTCCCTGGTATTCAGTAATCTCTGGTATCTTTTCAAAAATTTTATTTTCTATTTGTTTGATACTGAGATATAAAAATACAATTTATTTTTATATATTAATCTTGTATTTAGTAGTTTTTCTATATTCACTTATTAATTCTACCAGTTTTCTGTAGGTTCTTTTGGATTTTCTATGCCTATGAATAATGACAGCTCTATTTCTTCACCTTTTATGCCTTTTATTTCTTTTTCTTGCCTTATTGCACTGATTAGCACCTCTGGTACCATGCTGAAGAGATCTGGTGATAATGGGCATCCTTGTCTTATTCCAGATTTTAGGAGAAAACTTCAAATATTTCAACACTAACATGATGGTTTCAGTAGGAACTCCTTATCAGATTGAGGAAGTTTCTTCCTACTTCTAGTTAAGAGCTTTTATTATAAGAGTGTGTTGGATTTCTGATTGTTATTATTATTATTGTTATTTCGTATTTTGTCTTTTTAGGGCTACACTCATGGCACATGGAGGTTCCCAGGCTAAGGGTTGAATTGGAGCTGTAGCTGCTGGCTTACACCACAGCTCACAGCAACACCGATCCTTAACTCACTGAGCAAAGCCTGGGATAGAACCCATGTCCTCATGGATACTAGGTTCATTAACCACTGAGTCACTATGGGAACTCTGGATTTCAGATTATTTTTGAGAGCAAACTAAAATATTCCGTGTACATTGCAGATACTCATTAAATATTAGTTTTCTTCCCCCCACTCTCTATACAATCTCATTATCTTGTGTAACTGACCCTGACCCTTCTTTTATTTACTTTTTTTTTTTTTTTTTTTTTTGCTTTTTCTTTTAGGGCCACACCCATGGCATATGGAGGTTCCCTGACTAGGGGTCAAATTGGAGCTACAGCTGCTCATTTATGCCACAGCCACAGCATTGTGGGATCTGAGCCACCCTGTAACCTATACCACAGCTCACAATCCACTGAGTGAGGGCAGGGATTGAACTCTTATCCTCATAGATATTAAGCAGATTTGTTTCTACTCCACCACAAAGAGAACTCATCATCCTTCTTGATTTGGTTCTATTTCAGAATATTAGAAGAAATACATTTTTTTTTTCTTGGCCACAACCACGGCATGTGGAAATTCCCAGGCCAGGGATCGAACCTATGCCGCAGCAGTGACAATGCCAGATCCTTAACCCACTGCCCCACAAGAGAACTTTCTCCATTGAAGATATTTAATCTGTTCTGGATTTATATAGCTACTCTGCAAAAAGAAATAGCAAAAGAGGTAATTCCTGTTGTGGCTCCGTGGTTAACAAACCTGAGGACGCAGGGTGGATCCCGGCCTTGCTCAGTGCGTTAAGGATCTGGCGTTGCAATGAGCTGTGGTGTAGGTTGCAGATAAGGCTTGGATCCGGCATTGCCATGGCTGAGGTGTAGGCCAGCAGCTGTATCTCTGATTCAACCCCTATCCTGGGAGCTTCCACATGCTGTGGGTGCAGCCCTAAAAACCAAACCAAAACAAACAAACAAAAAACAAAAACCAGAGAAAGAAGAAAAGAAAAATAAAGAAAAAATAGCAAAAGAGAGCCCGGTAATTGTGGTTTACGATGACTTTACTGCCTTTCAAATCCTGAACTGGTTATGAGAATTCAAACATGTCAAACTCCTAAACAACTTGTAGGTACAGAAGGAAGTAGATTGTATTTCATTTGGGGAAGAGAGGTTAAGTATCACTTCTCTAGTGTCTGGTGGAAAGACTTCTTTTTTTGGAGTACTTGAAACCAACATGGTTTCTTATCTTTCAGAAACACCAAAGTTTATTTTTCAGTTTAAATATTTTCAACAAAACTATTATACTTTCCACCCTGAGCTCCGTGTGTCGCAGTCAAGGACTCCATAAACTTAGAAGGGGAAAGAAATCGTAGTATTATTTTCATCAACCTCTAATAGAAACTTAGAATTTCTGATACAAATGTGGGCCATAGGCCACAGTAATACTGCCAGTGCTTAGGACTTTTATCACCAAATGGTATATATTTTTGCATTGTATTTCAGTTATGGCAGATAACACAAAACATCTTTTTTTGCTCATTACTACTTCAAAATATGTCTCAGCTACTAGATCTTATTTATTTTTTTAAAAGCATTTAAATTACTACTGAAATTGGGAAAAAAACATCTCTACAACTCCATTTCAGTATAATTGGTTGTTTTGGTAAATCGATGTCTGTTTTTCAGTTATTTAAAACATTTTTAAAGTCATTCTCACTGTGACTCAGTGGGTTAAGAGCCCAACATAGTGTCCATGAAGATTCGGGTTTCATCTCTGGCCTTGCTCAGCTCAGAGGGTTAAAGATCTCATGTAGGTCCCAGATGTGGCTCAGATCTGGCATTGCTGTGGCCATGGCATATGTAGCCCAGTGGCTGCAGCTCCAGTTCAACCCCTAGCTTGGGGACTTCCATATGCCACATGTGTTGCCGAAACTTGGCCTCTGTCCGCCGTTGCTGAATAGAAATGTGGAGACAGATTTTTGAGTGAAAGAGAAAAAATAGCTTTATTGCTTTGCCAGGCAAAGGAGGGTTGCAGCAGGTTAATGCCCTAAAGACTGTGCCCCCCCATTGGAAAGAATTTCAAGGCATTTTATAGTAAGGAGAAAAACAAGTTTTCATATAGGAATCAGGACTGGGGCAAATATGCATTCTTCTTTCTTTGAGTGGGGGGGATCTTAGTCATCAAAGCTGGAGTCAGGAGAGCTCAGTAAGAGCATGATGGCAGTCTTCTGGGTTATTGCCTAGAATAACAGTAATTTCAAAAAGGGCACATAGATCAGAGATTAGAACAAACTAGAAAAGTTCCAGAAAGACATCATGTGCTAATAATCTTTAACCCACAGGCAATTGTGCTCAGGGTGCCTAATCTTTAGTTTATGGGTAATTGTATTTAGGGGGCAATTAAGCCAGGGAGAAGGACAAGGAAGGACTCTAAGCTGTTCAATTTTAAAAGTATTAATTTCTAAAAGAAGCATAATGAATGTAACTTTTCTCCTAGATATATAAGATGCTTATATTAGTTTGTGTATCCCTTGAGAGGGAACCAGGATCCTGCTCCAAGGCTGTGCTGTTGTTGCTTGACTGTTCCTCCCTTGTCTTTGCATCCCCTTCCTTCCCTGATCAGTAACTGTCTGAACCTGCCCCTAGGATCTCAGAGAAGGCCATGGAGGTTGAATGAGGCTCATTTCCTAAGAACAAGAAATGGGGGACACAGAAAGGCTTTTGTGCCCAGGTGTGGTCCTAAAAAGAAATAAAATAAAATAAAATCACTTAACATGTTCTTTAAAAAAGCATTAAAACATATTCTGAGGATTCTGCAAACAAAAAGTTTAAACCAAATCATTGCTTTAAACCAATAATCAATCCCCAGAAGGGAGTAGTCAGGAAGGAGCAGAAGATTCCAAAGAGGTTTTTTGTTTGTTTGTTTGTTTGCCTGCAGGGCCAACCTACCTGTCTAACCTTAATATGTGTTAAAGCTGTTGTGATGATTAAGCCAGGTTTAGGCACTTTCGATTTGGGGACCTTGCCTTCATCCTTAATAACGGGAAAGCTTTAGTGGAAATGCAGTGGCAGGTCCCCTCCTTTCCCAGGAGCGTCCTCAGGAAGAGTCCGAGCACCTTTGCCTGGGATTCCCTCCCATATATGCTGCTTGGAGAGTGAGCATCCTAAATATTTGTGAATGAATGAGGACAATTTCTGATGCTGCAAGCAAGGAAAATTGCACATAGGCAGAGACACGTTTTTTCCCCAAATCTGGCTCCACCTTGGAGCCACATGGAGGAGGAGCTTCCCCTGGCTGCCAAGGGCACCTCAAGGTGAAACTGTGCCCCATAGAGTGAATAGAGGTTACTGATGAGCAGAAATTCTTGAGCCTGTTTTTGAGAACAACAGGTAAGAGAATAGCTAGCTAAAACCCCTCTGCTTGGGAGTTCCTGTTATGGCTCAGCAGTACCGAGCTTAGTATCCATGAGATGCGAGTTTGATCCCTGGCCTCTCTTAGTGGGTTAAGGATCTGGCGTTGCTGTGAGCTGTGGTGTAGGTTGCAGATGTGGCTTGGATCTGGCGTTGCTGTCGCTGGAGCACTAGGCCGGCAGCTAGAGCTCTGATTTGACCCCTACCCTAGGAACTTTCATAGGCCGCAGGTGCAGCCCTAAAAAGACAAATAAATAAATAAATAATATTAAAAAAGAAACCTCTCTGCTCAGATTTCCCTAGTGGCTTAGTGGGTTAAGGATCTGTCATTGTCACTGCAGTGGCCCTGGTTACTCTGGTTACTGCTGTGATGCTGTTTTGCTCCTCGGCCCAGGAACTTCTGCATACCACTGTTGTGTCTGCAACACGCACACACACCCTTGTTGGAAACTGCTTTCACTGTTAAAGCTTGCTCTAGTTATTGTTTCCTTTTTCTTTAATTGCCTACCCTCCAAGCCTCATGTAGCCCAGGTAATATGGCAGGACTTGTTAACCATTCCTGGTGGCAACATGCCTGAAAATAGTAATGGGGGACATAAGTTGATTTTTCAGAACTTGGAGTCAGCTCTTGTCCAGTTTGAGGCACCTAAGACTGGTTGAGCTCACTGACCCTAAAACTGCACCCAGGTAGGTGTCTGATCTTTCGATGTCAGAGGACCAAAACCTCCACCCCCAGATGATGCTAAGTGCCTCCACCTTTGAACATGCATCCCGTGAAGAGCATGTCAATCAGATACACCGATTACCGCACCTGTTCCTGCCTCCAGTCCCTCTCCCTATGCCTATGATCGCCCTCCTACCCTTCACCTATAAAAACCCCAAGTTCTCCACCTTCAGAGAGGCAGGGCTGGGACTTTTTCTCCCATCTCCTTGCTTGGCTGCTTTGTAAATAAACTCTCTACCGCAAGCCTATGCATCTCAGCATTCGCCTTGCTGTGTGTTGGAGCCGATGAACCTGCTAACAAAGACATGCTAGAATCCGGTCCAAGTTTGAATTCGGGGACCCTCTGCTTTCTGGTCTCTGCCGCATAGTGCCCAAGTGTTATCATTTGGATTTGCCTGCATCAGAGGAAGAGACCAAAGGGTCAAGTCACCTGATGGAGCTTCCTCAGTCTCAGCCCAGCCTTCCTGCCTCTGCAGACCCTTAGGTCAGCCTGCCCCCAACACCATCCTCAGAGCCCTTTGCTTGGGGCTTAATCTGGTGCAAGGGGCTTCCACCTGGGTGTTTCTCTCTCTTTTTCTTCAAGTCCAGAAATATGTTTTCAGGAAACCAAGTTTCAGCTCATTTTTGTCCGAAAATGTACCCCTCTCCTACCCCCAACTCCTCCATCCTCACCCCCACCCCCCACTCTTCATAGCTCATCTGAATATTCCTTATAGATCAGGAACCCTTTCCCTATAGTGAAGGATGGGGAACAGAATAAAGATTTCTTTGGTACCTACTTATGGTGCGACTTCTGAAGGTAGAATCGGTACTGGAGAAGGTTATCTAGTGATTTTTTCCCCCTATCTTCCACCTATACTGATGCACAAGATGGAAAAAAAAAAAGACGTCAAAGATGATTCTTTCCACAGAGGATTTGTGATCATTTACAGCAAAAGCACATGCAACGAAATAAAAATAAAATACAAACCGAGCTGACTGACTGAATGAAAATACAGAGACAAATGTCTCCTAAAAGGGCCAACAATATGCCACCCCCGAGGCAGATCATTATTATTTTTTAATTGAGATGTACTTGGCATAAAACATTGTATCAATTTTAGGTGTACGACATGATGATTGCTACATGCATCTATTTCAAAATCATCAGCAACGTAAGTTTAGTTAATATCCATCACCACACAGTTCCATTTTGTGTGCGTGTGATGAGAACTTAGCAACTACTTTCTTAGGAACTTTTCAAACATGCAATACAGTAGTGTTCATTATAGCCCCATTTACATCGCCAGGAGTTATTATAACTGGAAGTTGACCACCTTCACTCATTTCGCCCCCACCCCGATCCCTGCTTCTGGCAGCTACCAGGCAGGTAAATCTTATCTTGAGAAAGAAGAGAATCTTACTAACTCTTTAGACAGGGCTCTGAAAACTAAAGGAAGCGTTTTAGGGGGGGTGTTACATCGGAGACGTGAACTGGTATAGCAAAAAGTTCTTACAGACATATTTACGGCAACTGCAGAAGCCAACCTCAGTGTTCCCTTGTGGTGCAGTGGGTTAAGGGTCCGGCATTATCACTGCAGCCACTCAGGTCCCCAGCAGGTCTCTGGTGTGGTGTGATCCCTGGCCCAGGAATTTCCGCATGCCTCAGGTGTGGCCAAAAGCAAGCAAGCAAACAAATAAATTAAGCAAACCTCTTGTGCCTATTTCTTAATACTAAAGGGTCTTGTTTTTGTTTTTGCTTTCTAGGGCCGCAGGTGTGGCACATGGAAGTTCCCAGGCTAGGGGTTGAATTGGAGCTACAGCTACCAGCCTGCACCACAGCAACAGCAACGCAGGATCTGAGCCATGTCTGTGACCTACACCACAGCTCACAGCAACGCCAGATCCTTAACCCACTTAGCAAGGCCAGGGATTGAACCAGCATTCTCGTGGATACTAGTCAGGCTCATTACTGCTGAACCACCTGGGAGCTCCCTTAATATTAAAGGGGGTTGAAGGAGTTAGCTGCCCTTTCCCCTGTGGGAGGCTGAATACCCCTCATCCCCAAAAGGATGTCCATATTCTAGTCCCCAGAACCTGTAAATATGTTGCCTTACATGGCAAAAGGCACCTCACAGATGTTATTAAACTCAGGATTTTCAGGTGGGGAGAGTATCCTGCATTATCCAAGTGGGCCCAACATTGTCACAAAGGTTCTTATAACAGAGAGGCAGGAGGGTAAGACTCAGAGGAGATGGATGATGGAAGCCAAAGGATGATGAAGCCAAGAAGGATCATGAACCAAGGAAAGCAGGTGGCCACTAGAAATGCAGGAGTGAGCCTCCAGGAGGAAGGCAGTCCTGCCCACACCTTGATTTCAGAACTTCTGACCTCCAAAACTGTGAAACAATGAATTCTCTGGTTTTAAACCCCTAAGTTTGTAGTAATTTGTTACAGCAGCAGCCAGGAAACTAGTACCTCACCCTCCCTTCCTCCACACGGGGTCTAGACTAATTGGGAACCAGAATAGGAGCCAAGGAGCTGGAGGTGAAAATATCCCCATGCTGGACATTTCCCCTTTATCTCCCAGGTACACCTGCTCTGGGCCCTGGGAAGCTGACCTGTATGGATCCCATCAGAACATCCTTTGCCTTCCGCTTTCCTAAGGACTGGGGCAAAGGGGTACTTTGAGAGTTGAGGGAGGAAGGAAAAGTGACAGTGGGGGGGATTCACCTCCTCTACTCTGTCTCAGTGGGATTGCCATGGGTAAGTGTGCCTCAGCTCAGCTGCTGACCAGGAGCCTCTCTGCACAGCCTGGAGCTCATTGTACATCTGCCCCTCCAGGAGAGGGAACAGAGCCCTGCTGCTACCAGCTGTGCCATCTTGTGGGGTCTTCACACAGCTCCTTGATGAAGTTATTCTAATGTGAGTGTCTTAGTCCATTCGTGCTGCTCCAACAAACATACCATAGACTGGATGGCTTATAGACAACAGAAATTTATTTCTCACAGTTCTGGAGCCTGGAAGTCCAAAATCAAAGTGTCAGCAGATTCCATGTCTGGTGAGAACCCACTTCCTGGTTCAGGGATGGCTGCCTTTTGTATGTACTCAGGTGGCAGAAGGGGCGAGGGAGCTTTCTGGGATCTTTTTATAAGGGACACTAATCCCATTCATGAGGGCTCCACCCTCATGACCTAATCACCTCTCAAAGGGCTCACTCCAAACACCACCACATTGGGAATTACATTCACATGCCTCTCTCTGAAGCCACCTGGCACCTGCCCCTTCTCTGCAGGTAGATCCCACAGCCAGCTGTGCCAACCCTGTTCCTTCTCTCAAGAGCTCCATTCAAAGGAGCCACATCTCATTCCCTTGGAGGAATGAGTGTGGAAACGGAGGGAGCATGGAGTATTGCTCTTCTAGAAACCCCTTAACCCAGGGGTAAGATGTACCCCAAATGCTTCCTAGCTTCTGCCTTTGGACAAGTAGAATTCAAGGCAGGAAACACGACATCATAAAAGAATACCATTTGATATGATAGTTACGGATTGAATTGTGTCACCCTAAGCCCAGATGTCGAAAGCCACCCCCAGCACTTCAGAATGTGATCTTATTTGGAAAGAGGTTCTTTGCGGAGATAACCAAGGTAAAATGAGGTCAACACAGTGAATCCTCATCGAATATGATGGGTGTTCTCATGAAAAAATTTGGACTCAGAGCCATGTGTAGAGGGATGATCCCATGAAGGGACGTAGGGTGAAGATGGCCATGTTCAAGCCAAGGAGAGAGACCTGGGACAGAATCTCTCTCAGGGCCCTGAGAAGGAACTAACCCTGCCGTCATCTTGGTTTTGGACTTTCAGCCTCCAGAACTGGGAGACAATGAATTGTTGTGCATGGTCTATGGTACTTTGCTATGGCAGCCCCAGCAAACTGATACAGGCAACTTTTACCATAAATATGTAATTCTGTGCCAAATAATATTGCAACAAAGTAGATAAAGGAAAAGACTGTTAGAATTTCCTTAATGAATGCATAGTTACTGATATATGCCAGGGATATACATGCCAGGGACTCCTAGGCAGGTCATGGTTGGGCTTCAAGGTATCTAAATGTCATGATCAAAATAGCATTTATTTTTTTGTGCTGGATGCTGACCCATGGCACCCTCCCCATCGTTTGAAGCTCTTTCCTGTGTCTAGGGGCTAGATGAAGGAGATTGGCATTTCTCAGACTCTTCTTGCCAGCTATCTTCCAGCTTGCCCAGGAGAAAATTTGCTATAAGATTTGGAAGGCAGCCTGAAACTGAAGCCACTCTTCTAAGCAGAAGCTGAGCATGGACACGCGAGCATAGGCTGTTAGAAGACTTGAAGTTTTGCCCTGGCTTCAGGTGTCCCCCAGAGAGGCACATACTTCATGTTGCTGAAATCAATAGCAGCTGGTTCCTGTGACACCTGCAGTTCCTGTTTACAGAAAGCCTGCCTCTCCTACCCCCACCCCAGCCCCAGCCTTTGTTCTCTTGACCTCCCCCCGCAACAGTTTCCCAAATGTCCTATTCCCTATATTAAATCTCTTCCTGCCTGGGAGAAGAAAGCCTGTGTGGCAGAAAAAAATCCTGTGAATTCACCAAATTCCATTTTATGTTCACTCTAGGCACATGGAAAATTTGCTTTTCCCAAAGTCACATGCATTTAGGTGAAGCCATGAGAATGTGTTCTGGCCATTGGAATGCATTTTGAGGACTGACCCTGAAGTTATGCTCCATGACCTTTCTCTTTCTCAGTCTCCTGGTGAGGTACAGTCTCCTGGTGCAGTGGAGGGTGGAGCAGCGTGAGGGCCTAGGGAATGGCAGACAAACAGATAGAAGGAACATGAGTCTTATGATCACCCTGTGATAAGACTGTTCACTGGACATCCAAACCTCTATGCTGTGAGTGGAAAAATCAGTCTTTATTCCACCAATATCTGAGATGTGAGGCTCATTTGTTATAGCAGCTAATGTTACCTACTCTAATTAATACATTTAGGAAATCTAAAATGCTTCTGTATTGATACTTATAGATCCCCTCATTTTTTTTGTACTTTTGTATGATTTCCAGACAAATAAGGGAGAAAATATTGAAACTATACTGCCATGCTCATGTCATAGATTCTGTATTTTTTTTTTTTTTGGTCATACAAATATTTTAATGTTTATAAACCTCATTGGAAACCAAGTTTCCAATCTCTCTCATAATAATCAATCTATTTGTATTTTCTATTTTTGGGATGAAATTCAGGTATTCATATTTTGACAAGGAAATCCTCCATTTTCAAAATCATGGCCACACAGTTTCATGTACTGTAAAAGGAACTTTCTAAGCATAATAAGAGAATAGAGGACAAATTTCACCCTATAAAAATTATGAACAACCGTGCAGAAAAACCACTTAAGGTTAAAAGGTGAACAACCAGAAAAAAAAATGTTCTCAAGAACAAAACAAAGATTTGACTATATGAAGAGCACATATAAGTCAATGCAAAAGATAAACATATATCGCTAGAAAAAGAGATAAAGGATATGAACACACAAAATCCATTCATATGAATCTATAAGAGAATAAAGTCAAATAGTAAGTAAAATATGAAACAATGCTCTACTTCATTAGATCCAAAGGAATGCAAATGAAAATAACACTGAGAGATCATTTTAACAAGACATTAAAGCTGGCCAAATTCAAACACGATGATAATATCCACGGTTGGTGAGAGTACTGGAAAAAAATAATTTTGGAGGTGTGTAAATTGATACGACTTCTCTGAAGGGTAACATGTTAATATGTTATCAAAAGCCTAAAAAACATTATTATGTTTAACCCATCAGTGCCACATTTAGAAGTTTACTCCATGGAAATAATTGACAATTATGAAAAGATATAGAAAACCCAGAGGCAATGTAGAAGTCTTACGTCTTAGGGATTGGTTAACTAAATTACAGCATATATGAATGACGGAATAATGAAATATTTTATAATAACTGAAAATTATGTTATAGAATTACATTTATTGATGAGGAAAATTACTGAGTGAAGAGAACCATTTCCAAAAGGACACATTCCATGTGCTCCCATTTAAACACACACACACACACACACACACACACACACACACTGGGTTGGATCAGGTTTTGTGCCACTTATTCAATTTTGAGAATTTTCCTCAAGAAAAGAAGAGCAAAATTACAAAGACAATTCAGATTTAAACGTGAATATACATTTAGAACAAGAAAAGTAAACATGATAAACTACACATTTTAAAAAACTGAACATAACAAACATCACAAAAATCCAGAAAGTGTTATTTAAATGCGTGGCACAGCTCTATCCTCTAGGCAAGGGACCCTGAAACTTAAGCTTTCGTCGTGGAGAAAAGACAGGATGCTGACACACCAAAATGAAGGTGTATTAATTGCAGAATAAAAAAAAAACCGATGTTTTAAAAATCAGTAAGTCTGAATAGCTGGTAGACTATTCTTTGCCATTAGGGTTAAATAAATCTCTTTTTTTTTTTTTTTTTTGTCTTTTTGCTATTTCTTGGGCCACATCCGAGGCATATGGAAGTTCCCACGCTAAGGGTTGAATTGGAGCTGTAGCTGCCAGCCTACACCACAGCCACAGCAACGTGGGATCTGAGCTGCATCTGCAACCTACACCACAACCTCATGGATACTAGTCAGATTCATTAACCACTGAGCCACGACAGGAACTCCAGGGTTAAATAAATCTTAACCCTAACCCAGATTTGTAACACAGCTGCCAGTTATGCAATGAACTGGGAGTTCCGGTTGAGTTTGTTCCTGTTCAGTCAAGTTTCCCCAGGGGCTGGATGGGAGATGGGTCAGTCAAGGTGTAAGATTTGCCGAGAATTTTCTTTGTTCACTGACATTTTGGTGTTGCTCAAAATCAGCCCCCCCCCCCCAACACAACTTCTGTTTACGAGTTTCGTGACCTTGGGGAAGCTACTTAGCCTCATAGAGGCTGATTTTCCTTATCCATAAAATGAGGGCAAGATTAGGTCTACCTAAAAGGTTGATGAGAGGGAAAAATGCATTAACCCATGCAGAGGGTTTGGCTCAGCAACAGACACAGGGCAGGGCCCCCAGCTTCATTTTTTTTTGTTTTTTTGTTTTGGTCTTTTTAGGGCTGCACCCCAGGCACATGGAGGTGCCCAGGCTAGGGCTCGAATCGGAGCTGTAGATGCCACAGCCACAGCAATGCCAGATCCAAGCCTCATCTATGGCCTACACCACAGCTCACGGCAACACCGGATCCTTAACCCACTGAGCGAGGCCAGGGACTGAACCTGCGTCCTCACGGATGCTAGTCAGATTCGTTTCCACCGAGTCACGACAGGAACTCCCCAGCTTCGTTTTACAAGTGAAGAGGCTGCCGCAGTCAGAGGGTGAATACATGGCCCAATGTTGTTGTGCTGGGTCAGGGGCAGAGCCGGAAGAGCGCCAGGGTGTCTGCTGGTGGGTCCCTTCATGCTCCCCTGAGAGGTTGGTAAAGACAGGGCTCAAACGGGCTTGACTGGGAGGGAGTCTGGTGTCTCGTGGTCAAAGGGTAAAAGCACAAGGAAATAAGTAAGAGTTATGCGAATTAAAGTGAATTTAGACTTTGGTGTTGCAGATGCCCTTTTGCAGCTTTCATGCTGTCGTGGAGCTGTATGACTCAGGAGGGGCTAGGGGCTGTGCCAAATAATCCCCCATCGCAGTAGCTTAACCCCAGGACCCTGCATGCCTTCATCAGGCAGCAACTGACAGGTGCTTCTGGTTGGGTCCCCCTCCTGGGATCTCACCTGCAGGAATGACACAGGGTTCCAGCCTCTGCCATTGTGAGGCTTAGCCATCAGGAGAGCCGTCGGTATTTCTCCCTTCCGGAGAGGGGAAGCACCTGTCAGGTGTTGGCTGATGGAGGTGTGCAGGATGGTGTGGACACTCTAGACTGGGCCTGGACATGGGGGCAGCATGACCACTCACACCCCTGGGCCCTGCAGAAGCAGCAGGGGCTAGAAAGTGTTGTTCCCTGTGTGCCTGTGATGTGTGCCCGTGAGGAAAGTGAGGGGTCTGGAGAGCATGTGGAAGTGTCTCGGCTTCCCTCACTGACATCTCTTAGGGGTCCCCACACCCACGCTCAGGGGAGCTGCTTACAGACACCGTGACTTTGATGCCCCCAACAACTCCATGGGGTACTATTCTTCTTCTTCCCATTTTCCATATTTGGCAACTGAGGCTTAGAGATTGTAACTTGCCCATGATCAGAGTGTTGGCATTTGGCAGAGTCAGGAGGAGTCAAATCCAAGTCGGGCTAACTCAGGGTTTTTCAACCTCAGCATCACTGACACAGTGGACCAGATCACTCCTTGTTCTGGACCCTGTACCTTGTAGGGTGCTTCCCAACATCTCTGGCATCGACCCGTGAGCTGCCAGTGTCAGTCCCTGCCCCTCACAGGGTTGCGACAAGCAAGAAGTTCTCCAGATGAGGCCAGATGTGTCCTGGGGGCGTAAAATCTCCCTGTTTGAGAACCCCCGCTCTGACACCAGACTGGGGAGAGGGGAGAGCTGGCAGAGCGCGTCACTATCACCGTGAACGTGGGACATTGTGCTTAGGGGAGATTTTGAACGTTGATATCAATCCCTACCCCAACTCCTGGAAAGGCCAGCGAGCTCAGTTTTCTTCCGCTTTACGACGGAAAGGACAAATCCTGTTTATGCATTCCTTCATTCAATAGACATTGCTGAACACTCACTAAGTGTGAGACCCTGGTCTAGTCTTTGAAGAGAAACAAGGAACAAGGCAAAGATCTGTGTCTTCACAGAGGTTATGGTCCAGACAATTAACAACAACAAGCAAAGCGTGTGGTATCTTAGGTGGTGATACATAATAGAGACACAGCATGAAAGTGAGAGCGGGATATGCACACTAAGGCTGGGGGGACCCACGAAGTTCAATAAGGCGGCCTCACTCAGAAGGTGACATCTGGGCAGAGACCTGCAGTAGTGGGGATGGGAGTTGAGGCCCCCTGGAGTCTGAGGAAAGAATGTCGCACAAGGAATAGTAAGTGCCAAGGTCCTGGGAGCTCCTTGGCAGGCTGAGGATCCGCAAGCATGGCCTGAGTAGAACTAGGAGGTGGTTTTGAGGTCAGAGAGCAGGTAGAGCGTATAGTGTCTGTGATGGCCATTCTGACTTTCTAGAAGCAATGCCAAGGATGTAAGCTGGAACTTTGGCGCTCCCCTTTCCAGCTGGGTCAGGGTGCATGAGCCACTGTCTCCACTGTATGAGCCCTGTCCTGGAACCAGAGCCTCACCTGAGTCTGTGACTCACCTGGCTGCAACAATGCTTGCAGGACCTGGGAAGGTGGTAGGGCAGGTTGTGATGTATAAAGTGGAGGAAGTCTCAAGGCTCCCAGCCATGTCCTAAATCACCCGTCTTGAGCACAGCCTCCTCTCCGCCTCTCCCGTGGCAGCAGCAGCAGGATGGAGGTTCTTTTCCTGCTCCTGGTCCTCGCCGCCGCCTACACGTTCTCCGTGGGGGTCGGGCTGTATGTTGTCTGCGACCACTTCCTCACCGCAGACATTCCTGCAGCCATTGGCCACCCCGTGAAGCTGCGGGTCCTCCATTGCATCTTCCAGCTGTTGGTGACCTGGGTGAGTTTTAAGTTTTATTTGTCCTCTCCTCTCTAGGATGAAGGAGGGAAAAACACATACCAGAAGCTTCTAGTCGAATTAACAGTCCTATCATGGTGATGGGCTGACAGCCCATCATCGAACCCAAATAATTTCTATTGGGTCGTGAGGTTCTTAACCTTTTCTTGGTGTTTCTTAAGCTGGTCTGGGCTAAGAGCCACAACACCCAAAGAATTTACTTTCTCAGGTGAAATTCCACCATACCCATGTCTTACTTTCTTTACAGCACCCACCACTCTGCGAAGCCATAAAGATAGGAGTAATTTTTCTGACTTTGGGGCCCTGGTTACCACCTCCCTGCTACTTAGAACCAGCCAACAACAAAATAAAGAGACGTAGCACAAGCAGGCGAGTTCATAGAGATGAGCAAAACGCTACGATGTGACATTTTAGAAAAATATTTTGTTGCTTTGGAGGGATGGAAAACTGTGCCTGTAATATAGTCAGATTTTGTTCCTTGTTGCTAGTGTGTCAAATTTAATCAAATCCTTGTAAGTATATCGTGCGTGTGAGGATGGCGTAAAATTTGCCCATAAGGATTTGTAGCACTTTTCCAGAGGGTTGAAGAAGACTAAATATAGAAAATATGTTTCTTAAGTCTCTTACCTAATGAAAAGTGATTTCAAGCACCTGTTCTCATGGAAAACTTTGGTAGAGGAGAATCCAGGGGCCAAAGCATTCTTTTTTTTTTTTTTTTTTTGTCTTTTTGCTATTTCTTTGGGCCGCTCCCGCGGCATATGGAGATTCCCAGGCTAGGGGTCGAATCGGAGCTGTAGCCACTGGCCTACGCCAGAGCCACAGCAACGCAGGATCCGAGCCGCGTCTGCAAGCTACACCACAGCTCACGGCAACGCCGGATCGTTAACCCACTGAGCAGGGGCAGGGACCGAACCCGCAACCTCATGGTTCCTAGTCGGATTCGTTAACCACTGCGCCACGATGGGAACTCCTGTATTTATTTTTATGATGCAAACTTTCAGTTGTTTATTTTTTGGCTGCACGCACAGCATATGGAAGTTCTAGGGCCAGGGATCGAATCCAAGGGGCAGCTGCAGCAGTGCTAGATCCTTAACCTGCTGCACCACAGCAGGAACCCCTCATGCAAACTTTTAGACAGAAACCAAAGGAGACTGAATAGGATAAAGAAGCCCCAGGCACCCAACCCACAGAATTCAGTTATTGATTTCCTGCCAATCTCATCTCATCCGTACCCTCACCTTGTCCTGCATTCCCATTTCCTTAGAAAATGGATCCTGGGCACTGTATTACTTTATCCAAAAATATTTCAGTGGGTACCTCTAGAAAATAAGAACAGCCCCCCCATTCCTTTTTAAAACCTATAACTTCAATGCAGTTATCCCAGTCTTAAAAATGGCAGTTAAAATTTCCTGTTGTGGCGCAACGGAAATGAATCTGACTAGTTGCCATGAAGTTGTGGGTTCGATCCCTGGCCTCCCTCAGTGGGTTAAGGATCCTGCATTGCCATGAGCTGTGGTGTAGGTCGCAGACGCAGCTCTGATCCCGCGTTGCTGTGGCTCTGGTGTAGGCCCGGTGGCTACAGCTCCAATTCAACCCCTAGCCTGGGAAACTCCATATGCTGTGGGTGTGCCCCAAAAAGCAAAAAAAAAGAGAAGGGGTGGTCCAGAAGGGCCCTTTCTGGGAACAGACATCATGTCCAGGCCAAGGCGGGGGTGTTTCCAGTTAGAACTCCGGAGGGGTGGCGGGAAACCTGGTTTGCGGGGGCAGGAGTGTCTGGGGAGAGAGGGTTGGGAGGGGCCGGTGCTGGGGCAGCGTGGGCCTGGGCGAGCGGGTTTTCTGCCAGTGACAGAGGCACAGCGGGGAAGCAGCAGCGCTGCGGTCCAGCCTGCCCTCCAGCCGCTCTGCGGGGGGCTTGGCGGCCGCAAGGCTCCCACACAGCACAGACTAAGGACCGCCCCCCCCACCGCCGCGCGCCCTCCGTTTCCTCTTCTCTCACTGACAGGGGACAATTTTTGAGAAACTGAGAATCTGTTCTATGCCTCAATTTGTTCGTTTCATTCACGACCTTGCGCCGCTAAAGATGGATCCGGATGTCGTGGTCAAGGACCTCTGGTTTGGGACGATCCCCGTGCGGCTGTACCAGCCCAAGGCGTCCTCAGGCGCCCTCAGGACTGGCATCGTGTTCTACCACGGCGGCGGAGGCATTTTAGGGAGCTTGAGTAAGAGCCCTTCCCTCAGACCTCCCGCCCCTCCGGAGTGATGGTCCCAGAGTAGAGCTGGGTGGTCTCAGTCGGGAGGTGGCATGCTGGTCATCTCCCTGGGGTCTAAAAGCTGCGGTTATGACCAGGACTGTTAGCGGGGCCCAGCTCGTTTAGGTGGCAGAGTTATGGAATGTATTGATCTCTTCCTGGAAGTAAGGCTGTGTATAGACACATATAGACACACATGCATGTAATACACACACATATGTAGCACACATATGTACATGTATGTGTGTATATAATGTATGCACACGTGTGTAATACACATATCCACATGTATGTGTGTGTATATGTATAATATATGTAATTCACATAACATAAAATTTCACTATTTTAAAGTATACAATTCAGTGGTATTTAGTACATCCAAATGTATGACCACCATCTCTATTGAGTTGTAAATACGGATTTTTCAAAAAGGAAAATAACTAAAAGCACAATTCTTTTATTTATATTTATTTATTTTTGGCTGTGCCCGAGGCATGTGGAAGTTCCTGGGCCAGGGATTCAACCCGCGCCACTGCAGAGACCCAGGCCGCCGCAGGGAGAGTGCCAGATCCTTAACGTGCTGTGCCGCAAGGGTATGCCTAAACACATAGCTGTGTTTCATGACAGGTATTGCTTGAGACAAATTCTAGTACAGATAGACAGGAGGATCAACTATTTGAGGAAAATTTAAGAGAGGGAACAAACTCAAAATTGAAACAATTTTATTATCTTAATCCCCTGCCACCACCCCATGCTCCCTGGTGAATGAGTTAGGGAGAAAAGCCACCTTTATGTAGTGCTTGCTAATCTATGGAATGCCAGGGCCCCTTTGCTGTAGCTTTTGAGAATAAGGAATTTAACATCACTGTTTGGTCTGCCTAATCAATGATAGTAATAGTTAATATTGATTGATTGATATTTATTAATATTGATATTTACATGGCAGGCACTGTGGAAGCACTTTATAAGCATGATCACCTCCTCTAAGCCCCCAACAGCCCTATCACTATCATTATCCCCATTTTACAGAAGAGAAAATTGAGCCTCAGGGTAGAAAAGCAACTTGCCCCTTACTACTTCAGCTCAAGCTAAAAGGAGTTCAAATTTGGGATCTGAACTCAGGTCTGAATCCAGAGCTCAC
This sequence comes from Sus scrofa, assembly GCF_054392235.1. Taxonomy (NCBI): domain Eukaryota; kingdom Metazoa; phylum Chordata; class Mammalia; order Artiodactyla; family Suidae; genus Sus; species Sus scrofa. The sequence goes on from NC_139388.1 coordinate 77,231,207, forward strand.
CTGCTAAACTGCTGTGCTCTACAGCCAGACAGCTTCTCGGATACTGTGAATGACCTGTAGAATCAGTGGGGTTGGGGATGGGGGCGAGTCTTAGAAGAAGTTGTCCAGACATCAAATCAACCCAGGCACTCCATCGTGGTGGTTATCTGTGAGAAGGGGCAGCTGAGGACGGCAGGCAAAGGAAGCCCACTAGCCTTCCTGGCGCGAATGTTTCTAACCTTTTCTTTTCTAGGAACTCACCATGGCGTATGCTGTCATTTGTCCAAGGAGAGTGATGCAGTGGTTCTAGCAGTTGGGTGAGTAAAATGAGGGTGGGGAGATCGGGGTGTGACCTTGAGCGGGGAGCCGTGGTCTGGAATAGGCATGGCTGATCTGGAGGGGCCCCTAAGTTATCTGCCGGCTCCTGTTGGTATTTAAGTCCTCAAGATCCTCCTGCAAAACTTGTGATCATAGGAGAATCACTTAGAATTTATTCTCAGACAAGCCTGGGCTTGCTTCTAAAAGAGTCACAAAAGCAAGGAACAGGTTAGAGTGAAGGAAGCACCATTGGGTAGGTTCGGAAAGCTGGGGATTGTGCTGGTGATTGCTATGTTGTTGACTAGTAGCTGGATGACAGGGCTTTTGGGGTCACAGTCTGTTCCCCCAATTGGCATTGCGATAATGGAAACAGCAGCTACAGCTTACTGAGCCTATGTGCCCAGCACTCAGGGCTTCATGTCCACTACCTCGCTTAAGCCTCCTACCGTAAGTTCACCTGCTCAGGCTTCAGAAAGAAGTTTTTTTGAATTGAAATATAGTTGATTTACAAGGTCATGTTAGTTTCAGGTGCATAGCAAAGGGATTAAGTTAATATATATATATAAGAATATATATAATTTATATTCTATATATTATATATAAAATAATATATCATATATATTCTTATATGTAGAATATAAGAATATATAGAAGGCATATTCTACAAAGAATACATTAATATATAAGAATATATGGAATATATATTCTATAAAGGAATATATATATAAGGATATATAGAATATATGTTCTATAAAAGAATATATAATCTCAAAGAATATATGGAATATATTATATATAAGATATAAAATGTATATCTTATATATAAAAATATATATTCTTTTTTAGATTCTTTCCCCTTATAGGTTATTACAAAATATTGAGTATAGTTCACCAGAGAGTTAATGAAAGAAATCTGCACTGAAGGATGCTAGGCACAGGTGCCTAGGGCTCTGCAGGGGCAGTGAGTGTCAACTGCTCCTTGCTTCCTTTTCAGGTACCGCAAAGTGCCCAAGCATAGGTTTCCAGTGGCAATAAGAGACTGCATGGTGGCCACTACTCACTTCTTGAAGTCCTTGAATAAGTATGGGGTGGACCCAGCCCGGGTCCTGGTCTGCGGTGACAGTGTGGGTGGGGGCGTGGCTGTGATAATTTGTCAAAACCTTGTGGACAGTTCAGATCTCCCCAAAATCCGTGCTCAGATCCTGGTCTACCCGGCTCTCCAAGCCATGGATTTCCAGTCCCCTTCCTATCAGCAGAACAAGAATGTTCCACTGCTCAGCCAGAATTTTGCCTTCTACTGTTGGTGTCATTACCTGGACATCAGCCCTGCCTGGAAAAGCAGTGTATTTAAAGGCACCCACTTGCCCACCGAGGTCTGGGAAAAGTACAGAAAGTGGTTGGGTGCAGAAAACATCCCGGAGAGGTTTAAGAAGAGAGGCTACCTGCCAATGCCCTGTGAGCCCCTGAATGAGGCTGCCTATCTGGAGACAAACTTAATTTTAGATTTGTTGAACTCACCCCTGATCGCAGGGGATGAAGTAGTGTCTCGGCTCCCTGAAGCTTGTATCGTGAGCTGTGAGTATGATCTTCTCCGGGACCATTCACTGTTGTACAAGAAAAGGCTGGAGGATCTCGGGGTTCCAGTGACTTGGCACCACATGGAGGATGGTTTTCACGGAGTGTTTACCACCCTTGACATGGGCTGCTTGTACTTCCCCTGCTCCAGGAGGATTCTGAATGCTGTGGTCCATTTCATAAAGGGCTTGTGACCATCTTTTCTTCCTACTGAAGTTGCAAGAGTGTGGATTCTGCCTTCATCCTTTTGCTATTGGGGCTCCCTGTTGCTGATGTAGGTGATGCTGAGTAAGGCTGGGGAGAGTGTCAAGGTTGCCTTCTCCTCTTGTACCAGGTTCTAGAATCATAGAATGCACAACCCTGCTATCAAAAGGGAGAGCAGTGGACAAGACAGGTTTTGGGGGGAGGATGGGGCTCTCTGTGATCACCATCAGGAAAATTTGAGCTGACATTCTTCAGGGGCCATTTGCAAGAGTGAATAAGCATGTAGCGACTGCTCATGGCCTTTCCGTGGGAGAGTTCAGATGGCCCAGGCTGATCTAGGGTATGGGCCACAAGAGAGTCTACTTATCTGGGCCTTGGAATAACCCAAGAGCCTCATGTGCAATCTCAAAACTTCTTCTAATCTAGCTCAAAGGGCAGAGCTTTGATATCCTAATGCTGGGTAGAGGTAGAGAAACTGGTCTCACCCTCCTCTGGGTACTCGGTGACACTTTTCCTGCTGTTCCTCTGCCTCAGAGTCTCAACTCCCTGGGATGGAAAAGTGAAGACTGAATGGGCAGGTTTTCCATGGTGGTTGACACCTAGTGGCAGATGAAGCCACTTGATTGGGGGAGCCCTGGAGCTCTTGGAGTCAAAGTCAGGCTTCCAACCAAGAGCCTGGAAGCAACACTGTTAAGTGTTTGGGGAAAGGAGTTTAGAGGGAGGGAAACTGAGTCCTGAGTCAGAGACCCACGAAGATGAAGTCTGACCAAACTCGAGCGTGTCCATGGTGGAAATCAAAGGAGGGCCCAAGGGACAGAAGATGTATTGGTGAGGGCTATTTCTGTCTTAAGACACAGAGCCAACTTATATTGGCCTAATTCAAAGAGAGAATGTATTGGCTAATGTAGCTACAAATTCCAGGGATAAATTAGGCATGGATTGATCCAGGAACTCAAAGAGTGTCACCAGCTGCCTTCTCTTCTTTTTTCTAGTTTATGCTCTTCTGTGTGAATGGTGGCCCCAAGTACCACCATGCTTATATTCTCCCAGAGTCAAGTCCATTATTATGAACTTGACTCGTTTTCAGCAGTCCCAGCAGAAATCACTTTACAGCCTGATGGCTCTGTTGGCTTTCTGAATGGTGTATCCAGTTTCTATGAGTGAGAGAATGGAATGTTCTGACCAGGCCAAGTCCCATGCCATTCTTGAAGTGGAAGGTGGAGTCAACCAACTGGTGCTTGGACTGGGCATGGGGAGGGTGGGAGTACCTCCCTGACATCAGTGCTTACCAGTTATGGATGCTAAACTGAATCCTGAGTCAAGGACCACTGGGCAAGTTGACCACTTGCCACTTAGGAAGAAAAAGGCCTTGGAAAGGATGGCTCAGGCTCCCATGCTGGCTCTACCTCGTCTTCAGGAGGCTCTGCTCCTGGTTGGCCAGTGACTTTTATAGGCCAAGATCCAAGTCTCCTGCACAAAGGGTCCCATGTTTGCCTTTCCCTTACTTTCAGTGGAATGTTCGTGCTGAAACATAGGGCAGAGAGGAATCCCATTGGCTGGTTTCTTAGTCCATTTACAAGATCCACAGATGGCTTTACTGTAGAAAGAAGAACCCCTCACTGAAAGCACACCATTTGGTGGCCACTCAGCTGTTGGGGAGCATTGCCCCTTCTGACACAGGTCTCCGAGGTGAGGGTAGGTGGGATTCCCCTCCTGGAGTGTGGCATTGGTTCACTCCTGCCTCTGGAGATGGGTTAGAGGGACATGAGCTGACCTTTTGGAAATTTGGGTGATCAGCTCTTGTGTGGTGGGGTGATGAGGAGTAGGAGAGCCATTGGAAGATGGTGCCCAGGGGAGATGAGTGGGTTACACTTTAGGGCCTGGGAGAACCACCGAGTGGGCTCATTTCTGAGGCTGTTTCCTTCTGCAGATCCTGGAAAGATGAAGCATTTTCATCCACGATGACTGATTGGGTTGATTTGGGGGCTCCATACGCCTCTCTTTTTAATCAATTCATCACTGTCCTTCCTGCAACCCATCCATAAGGCTCAGGGCATGGAAAAGGGATAGGAAATCTTGTTTACCGAGACCCAACGGCATGTAAGACTCCATACGTGTCTGTTTAAATCTTCCGCCTCGGAGTTCCCATCGTGGCGCCATGGTTAATGAATCCGACTAGGAACCATGAGGTTTTGGGTTCAATCCCTGGCCTTGCTCAGTGGGTTAAGGATCCGGCTTTGCCATGAGCTGCTGTGTAGGTTGAAGACAAGGCTTGGATCCCGTGTTGCTGTGGCTCTGGCGTAGACCGGCAGCTACAGCTCCAATTGGACCCCTAGCCTGGGAACCTCCATGTGCTGTGGGAGCGGCCCTAGAAAAGGAAAAAAGATAAATACATACATAAATAAATAAATAAATAAATAAATAAATAAATAAATAAATAAATCTTCCACCTCATTGTGATGAGAAAACCACCAAGCTGGGCTGCTGCCTAGGCATTTTACCCTATGACAGCCCTGGTCCCATTCAGAGTCTGGACATTTCGATAAAGACCCGAGCGTAGGATTCCCACCACAAGTCTCGGCTTTGGCTTTGCCCTGGTGGGTCACCTTTTAAAACAACAATCACTTATATCTGGAATATAATATACGGCATAAAGGAACCTTTCCACAGAAAAGAAAATCAGGGACTTGGAGAACAGACTTGTGGTTGCCAAGGGGAAGGGGAGGGAGTGGGAGGGACCGGGAGCTTGGGGTAAATAGATGCAGAATGTTGCCTTCAGGATGGATTAGCAATGGGATTCTGCTGTGTAGCACTGGGAACTCTGTCTGGTCACTTATGATGGAACATGTAATGTGAGAAAAAAGAATGTATACATGCATGTGTAACTGGGTCACCATGCTGTATAGTAGAAAAAATATGTATGTAAATAAAAGATAAAAAATAAAATAAAAATTAAAAAGACCCAACCACTTAGAGTTGAGCCTGTGAAAACTTAGTGACCTCCACCCCAACGATCTTGTGAGTAACCAGTGCTTGCTTGAGGCCCCGCTCAACTCCTCCTGCTCACTTGTGACCTGGAACAGAGGATTGTCCGTCCCCCGGCTCATGGCATCCCCACCCCATTTCTGAGATCTGTAGAGAATAAATCTTGTGCCTTTACATCCTTTGTGTGAGCATGTGGAAACTTCACCTTCATTTGAAAGGACCCTGGGGTTTTCGCTTCCCCAGAGTGGGAGTTCAGGTGCTGGGGGAGCTCCCCGCCGACCCCCCTCTCAGCAGCTCATCATCTGCAGAGTCTTAATTTTATACACTAGCTATGCCCCCCTTTCCTTGGCACCTCACCGTCCATGTGCATCATAGGAATCCTATAAAGTGGCTATTCTTAAGCCCTTTGTACAGATGAGGATACTGAGGTCCAGAGACATTAATAAGTACACTCATTTCCGACTCTTTCCAGTCAAGTTCAAGGCCAGCTGATTGAGTAGTTTACCCAAGGCCACATAGTTGGCTAAGTGCCAAGCGTTGCAACCCTGCTCTGATGAACAATAAACCTTTTCTGTGGAACCACATGGCCCATTAGCCTTTTTCTTTCCTATCCTTCAAAACTAAAATTAAAATTCAATGGAGGGAGTTCCCTTCATGGCGCAGTGGTTAAATGAATCTGACTAGGAACCGTGTGGTTGCGGGTTGATTCCCTGGCCTTGCTTAGTGGGTTAAGGATCCTGCGTTGCCATGAGCTGTGGTGTAGGTTGCAGACGTGGCTCGGATCCTGCATTGCTGTGGCTCTGGCCTAGGCTGGCGGCTACAGGTCTGATTCGACTCCTAGCCTGGGAACCTCCATATTCCACAGGAGCGGCCCTAGAAAAGGCAAAAAGACTAAAAAAAAAAAAAAAGTCAATGGAATGACCCAGCCACATGAGCTTGTGTGAGTTATTTCCCATCCATCAGGTGTCAGCTACCATCTGATATGAGGCGGGTTGATCGGGTCAAGTCTTCTATCTATCTATCTATCTATCTATCTATCTATCTATCTATCTATCTTTCTTTTTTGTCTTTTTAGGGCTGCACTCACAGCGTATGGAGGTTCCTAGGCTAGGGGTCGAATCAGAGCTGTAGCTGGGGGCCTACGCCACAGCCGCAGCAATGCCAGATCCGAGTTGAGTCTGCGATTTACACCACAGCTCAAGGCAATGCCAGATCCTTTAACCCACTGATGGAGGCCAGGGTTCGAACCTGCGTCCTCGTGCATACTAGTCAGATTCATTTCCGCTGAACCACGATGGGAACTCTTATTTATACATACATTTTTGCTTCCTTGACTGTCACTTTCTTTAAGTCTGAAGGGCTTTGGAGCTGGTAACCATAGGCCCCTCCAGGAGCGCCCAGCAGAGGTGCCCCCCTGATCTGGCTCAGGGGAGACAGACACCTCCACACCTTAAATTCACAGGACTTGCCAGTTAGCCCAGGGTAAGAGCCGTCACATAAAGGACAATGCATTGCATCACAAATTGCTTTCTTTTGTCGGAGGGCAGTTGAGGATGAGATCTTGGGGCAAGGTAAAAAAATTGTGCCCTCCTTAGGGTACCCTTCACCACACCCAGGACTTGCCTGCCTGTCTGACCCTAACCTTGTCCCACCCACGTACCCTCCCCCTTGCCCCCGCCCCCTCTGCTCCAGAGGGCCTGCCTGCTCTTTCCTCCTGTCCCTGGGCTCACGCGCACATACAGGCTCCTACAGGTTAGGCTCCATGGCAGTGACAAATGGCCCCCCAGTCTCAGTGGCTTATGAGAGCCAAGGTCTATTTCCTGCTCAGTGACCCATTACACATCCCTCGAAGCTCAGTGACAGCTGTGCTCCGCATTTGTCTACTCCTGGACCCAGGCTCTATTTGAAATAGCTCCGGTCTCACGGCAGAGGGAAATAAACACTGCGAATCACACACTGGCCCCCCAAGCTTTTGCTTGGAAGTGATGCTCACCTTTTCTGCTCCCTTTTCATCGGCCAGAGCAAGTCCTGTGGCCAAGCTTGACGTTGACAGGACAGAGAGGGGTAATCCCCTTCAGAGAGGGGCCCCAGATAATTTCGGACAATATCACAGCTGACCACACTCTCAGTCATCATATTTTCATACCCATTCTACCTTAAAAATTAATTTTAAATTATCTAAGTGGTACACAAATATATTCTCCTTTTAAAAATCCCTTCAACTACTAGAGATAAGACTCAAGTTTCCCTTTTGACCACCCTCCCACAACTCTATTCCCTCCCCTCCCCCCTTTTTTGTCCTTTTAGGGCCACACCCCCGGTATATGGAGGTTCCCAGGCTAGAAGTCTAGTTGGAGCTACAGCCGCAGGCCCAAGCCACAGCCACAGCATTGCCAGATCCGAGCCACCTCTGCAACCTACACTGCAGCTCATAGCAATGCTGGATCCTTAACCCACTGAGAGAGGCCAGGGATTGAACCCATATCCTCATAGACACCCATATCCTCATAGTTGGTTTCGTTACCGCTGAGCCACAACAGGGACTCCTCTATTCCCTTGTATCTGGATGTATCCACTCTTACCTTTTTGGGGGAAGGTCTGGGAATGGGAGGTTAGTTTTCCAATCCTTCAAAGCCTGTTTCTGTGCATTTTCATAGGCAGATATGTGCCCACACATTTTGCAGGAAGGCTCTGCCATATGTTGTACATACAGGTATTATTCTGTACATGTTGTGCCACTTGAGTTTTTTTTTTTTTTTTCACTCAACTGTGTAGCTTAGGAGTCTATCTTAGTAACAATATAGGGAGTTGCTGTTGTAGCTCAGTAGATTAAGAACCTGACACAGGAGTTCCCGTCGTGGCGCAGTGGTTAACGAATCCGACTAGGAACCATGAGGTTGTGGGTTCAATCCCTGCCCTTGCTCAGTGGGTTGGGGATCTGGTGTTGCCATGAGCTGTGTTGTAGGTTGCAGACCCGGCTCGGATCCCACGTTGCTGTGGCTCTGGCGTAGGCTGGTGGCTACAGTTCTGATTAGACCCCTAGCCTGGGAACATCCATATGCCGCGGGAGTGGCCCGAGAAATGGCAAAAAGACAGAAAAAAAAAAAAAAAAAAAAAGAACCTGACACTGTCTGTGTGGATGCAGGTTCGATCCCTGGTCTTGTTCAGTGGGTTAAGGATCTGGCATTGCCAAAAGCTGCAGTGTAGGTTGCAGAGGGGCTTGGATCCTGCATTGCTGTGGCTGTGGTGTAGGCAGGCAGCTGCCACTCCTATTCAATCCCTGGCCTGGGAACTTCCATATGCCATGGGTATAGCCACAAAAAGAAAGCAAAAAGCAATATCGATTTATCTTGCTCTTTTCTGACACTGCCTAGTATTCCATGGTGTGGCTATATCACACTTCTTAGCCATTTAGACCTTTAGACTAAACCACTTGGACGTATTGTCTCTTTCCAGGTTTTCGGAAACAAACTGGTAGTAAACATTGCTGCAACTGCCCCCTGTTACAATTCCTCGGTCCTTGTCCTCCGAAAGGAAAAAATTTAGTTGGAGGACATAGAGCAGTTTCAAGCAGCAGGAGTTTTATTTTTATTTATTTATTTATTTATTTATAATTGTCATAACAGATTTTATTCTTGTCATGTGATAAGAAAGGACACTGCAAAGATTTTTTGGTTTTGTTTTTGTTTTCTTGTTTGTCTTTCTGTCTTTTCCAGGGCCGCACCCACGGCATATGGAGGTTCCCAGGCTAGGGGTCCAATCGGAGCTGCAGCCACCGGCCTATGCCAGAGCCATGGCAATGCGGGATCCGAGCGGTGTCTGCCACCTACACTGCAGCTCAGGGCAACGCTGGATCCTCAACCTGCTGAGCGACACCGGGAATCGAACCCGCAACCTCATGGTTCCTAGTTGGATTTACTGACCACTGAGCTACACCGGGAACTCCAGCAGGGGTTTTATTGAGCAAAGCAAGCTAAATTATGTTCCCCGAGGGGAGAGAGTGGGCTGTCTGTTGGGAAGGAGAAGCAGCCCAGCAGTGAGGGGAGGGCTGGGTTTTCAGAACAGTGGAAAGTGCCTCCCTGTGTCCTGCATCATTGGATTGACAAGGTCATTGACACCTTAAGTTATATAACTTTTCTCCTTGGGCACAGATGCTTTCACCCATCAGCACCCAAGGGAAACCCACCGGGGGAGCAAAAACCGCAATGCTAATGGATTATAAATACGGCATAACGAACCTTGGTGGTTTCGGGCCTCCTTTTAGGTCTTGGAGCATGTGCACCGACAGGTGCTGGCAGTTTGGAAAACCCATCTGTGTTTTTGCCCTTCTCCTTGGGTCTGACAAGGCTGGGAATTTAGTGGTTCTTAACCACAAAAGGGAGGATCCCTGGGCGTGTCTTGGTCAGTGTCAAGGTGAGGGGGAGAAAGATGCCTCTGCCCGGGATGAGGTGGGACCCGTTCATGTCTGACTAACTTCCTAACACCTCCTTTCTGCATAAGTGATTCTCTGTGATAGATTCAAGAAGGACAGTTGACCCCACAAAATTTTACATATGGTTAGATGTTACTAAGGTGCCTGTCCCATTCCCTTGTTCTTTTTCCCCAGCAGATCTCAGCTGAGAGGGAAGTAGTTGGATATAATCCCTAATTCCAAAAGCAAAAGGGACATAGATTGGCCTGACAAGCAGTTGAGTGGGATGGAGTGGGCCGGCAGGTCTGTATTTTAAAGGGAAATTTCTTTAAGTCAAATAAACCTCTCCAAGAATCAGGCGAGGAGTTGAGGCAGGCTGCAAAATTACCAGTGTGTTTCCACTAACACACTAACTCCATCCAACAACGCAGAGGACGAGGACACCAGAGACCGCAGATTAGGCTCCCTGTTCCCAGGTTGCCAGGGCTGGCTCGCTATTGTCTTGCAAATTGCTGTGCAAGGTTGACTCAGATAAGGCCGTGCCTGGGACTCAGTTTCAAAGTATTTCTTGCTGTAGGAAAAATCCCTCAAGGGTCTGACTCTCTTACTAAGAAATAACTCCTTGCCTATGTCATCATCGAAGGATAGAACAGTTTTTGTTTGTTTGTTTGTTTTTGGGGCTGCACCTGCAGCATATGGAAGTTCCCAGGCTAGGGGTTGAATCGGAGCTACAGCAGCTGGCCTATGCCACAGCCACAGCCACAGCAAGAACAGTTTTAATTTTAAGTTGGAGAGACACATTCTGGGTTTATTACTGCTGCTTTTGCAAGGCCCCTTCCAGAAGGCAGAGTGATGAGAACCCGTGGTTGGGAGCCAATCAGAGGTCCAACATTTGCTTAACCTTCTAGTCCCTCAATTTTCTTGCCTTGAAATGGAATTAATCATATCTAGTGCATAGAGGTGTTTGTGTAAAGCAGCCTAAATCAGTGTAAGTTGTGAATAGGTATCTGCTGTTGGTTGGATGTAGATACAGAGGTGCTGTTTAGCAGACTCACAGTGTCTCCCTCTGCTTTTGTGTTCAAGAATCTTCTCTTCAAAGAGACTCTAAAAGTGTTCCCTTTGGCATATTTCTGCCACAATTTCCCAAATTTACTCCTCTAATACAAGGAAAGGAATGGGTTGTGTTACTAAAATAAAATTGGTTTAGGCACAAAGGAAGGGAGTGTTGATTGTTTATTGACCCCCTACATATTACAGGCATTTTATGAAGGGCTTTATAGGTGACATTTTCCTGAATTCTCAAAATCTCATCTTAGGAAGTATGTGATATTTACTCCCAATTTACAGATTGGGAAACTGAGGCTGGCTTGGCTGAAGTTAAAACTTGGCTTGGAGTTCCCGTTGTGGCACAGCGGAAACAAATCCGACTAGGAACCATGTGGTTGCAGGTTCGATCCCTGGCCTTGCTCAGTGGGTTAAGGATTCGGTGTTGCGGTGAGCTGTGGTGTAGGTCACAGATGTGGCTCTGTTGCTGCGTTGCTGTGGCTCTGGTGTAGGCCAGTGGCTACAGCTCCAATTAGACCCCTAGCCTGGGAATCTCCATGTGTCGCGGGTGCAGCCCTAAAAAGACAAAAACAAAAACAAAAAACTTGGCTGGTGAGAGGAGTGACCAGAAGCAGACCAAATTTGCCTGAGTATTCAGTGAAGCCCACACTGTTTTGTGTGCAAGAACCTGAGGCCGAGTGCTCATCTTGAAGACATGTTTCTAGGACATTCTGGACCAGGAGGAGAGAAGTCTTGTGGTTATCCACCTCTGATGTCTCATCATAGCAAATGGCAATCACATCTGGAGGATGATAATATTGTCCTTGGCTTTATACTGTTTTTGTAATTAATTTTTCAGATACTAGGCACGGGAGAAGAGCTAGCCACAGGAACCCACAGAAACAACTGCAACAACAACCACCAAGGGCTGTGACATTGCTCTGCTTATCATATCCAAGGAGATAAACCTATATAAATATATTTATAGTCTATATAAACAAAATATATAAATCTCTATATAATATATAAATGTAATCTATGAGTCTAAAAGATAATATATAATATGTAAATCTGGAGATTTATAGACCTATAGATTTGAGCATTTGGCAGGCAAAAAGGGGTAAGTTGATAATTCAGAAATTACAACATTTGGAACTTTAGAAAGTGACATACATATATTATTAATTAAACAGAAAATTTAGAACTGAAAAATGCAACCAATCAAATAAAAAACTCAACGGGTGGGTTTAATTTCACATGAGACCCACTTGAGAGAGGGTATGTGAACTGGGATATAGGTCAGAAGAAACGAATCAGAATCAAGTACAAAGAGACAGAAGGATAGGAAATACAGAAAAGGGGCAAGAGTCATGGAGGATTTGGTGAGAAGATGTGGCAAATAGGCAACTGATGTTCCAGAAAGACAGGAGAAAGAGGCAGAAGCAATAATACTTGAACATATCGTGGCAGGAAATTTCCTGAAATGATTGACCAATTAAATATTAAAAAGTATTTTTTCCTTCTCAATATATTTATCTTTACACACTTCTTTCTATCTCTTGGGGCAAATCCAGAAACTACAAAATAATCCTACAATAGACGAGATCAACTATTCCCCATTTTGGCTCTTTGAAAAGACGGATGAAATTGATATATCTCATGAGACAAATAGAGGGAAAAAGGCAGAAGCAGAAATAGTAAATGCTAGGAATAAGAAGGGCCTTCATAACAGATCCTAGAGATATAAGGAGATATTATGAACAACATATGCCTCCAAATTTGAAAATTTAGGTGCAACGTGTAAATTCCTAGAAAAATGCAACTCACTAAACTTACACAAAAAGAAAGGGGAAAAACATCTGATTAATTTTGTAACTAATGAAAGATATTAACTCCAAAATGAAAACCTTAAAAGAAAGATAAACAAAACAAAACAGAAATCTCCCAGTTCCTGCTGTGTCTCAGTGGCTTAAGAACCCAACATAGTGTCCGTGAGGATGCTGGTTTGATCCTTGGCCTTGCTCAGTGGGTTAAGGATCTGGTGTTGCTGCAAGCTGTGGTGTAGGTCACAGATGCATCTCAGATCTGGTGTTGCTGTGGCTGTGGCGTAGGTCCTAGCTGTAGCTCTGATTTGATCCCCGGCCCTGGAACTTCCATATGCCACAGGTGTGGCTATAAAAAGAAAAAGAAAAAACCAAACAAACAGAAATCTCCTGGCCCAGATGACTTGACTTAATATTCAGGGAAGAAATACATTAATCTTACATGAACTGTCCTAGAGAATGTAAAAAGCAAGCATGTTCTTTCTATGAAGTTAACAATAATAAAACCCCACAAAAACAGTGGAAATGAAAATTGCAGGCTATGAAAATCTTTCTCTTGGATATAGGACAAAACTATTTCTAAAAAATATTTAACAAGGAGTTCTCTTGTGGCTCAGAGGGTTAAGGATCGGGCATTGTCACTGTTTCAGCTTGGGTCGGTGCCGTGGTGCGTGTTCCATCTTTGCCTCATGTGTGGCCAAAAAATATTTAGCAAGCAGAATCTAGAAATACATAAAAAGGATACTGTATCGTGATCAAGTTGTTTGTACTAGAAATGCAAGATCAGTTTAACATTTCAGAATCAATCAACACACTATCACATTGGACTCAATGAAAGAAACTGTAGGATTATCTTTTTTGTGTGTAATTATCTTAATAGAAGAAAAAAATTAAGCATTTATTCATGAAAAAGTCTCAGCAAATTTAGAATAAAAAGAAATTTCTTGAGCTCAATAAATGGCATTTCATGGTAAATATTGAGCTTTTTCCATTGATATTTGGAATAGGATGAGAGTTGCTCAATATCATTTTTATTCAGCATTGTACTGGTAGTCCTAGCCAAAGCAAAGGACAAGGAGAAAACAGTATTGCAAAGAGGAAATAAAATCGTTATTATTTGCACATGTCTTTTTCTCCTGCATGCAGATTCTCAAAGAATATATGGGGAAATTATTAGAATTGATACTTAACAAGGTTCCTATAACATGGATAAACCTTGAAAATATTAGATCAAGTGAAATAAGCCAAAGACAAAAAGATAAATATTGTATGATTCTACTCATTTTTTTTTTTTTTTTTTGCTTTTTTTTTTTAAGGCTGCACCTGAAGCATACGGAAGTTCCTAGGCTAGGGATTCAATCAGTGCTATAGCTGCTGGCCTACACCACAGCCACAGCAACGCCAGACCCAAGCTGAATCTGCCACCCATACCACACTCACGGCAATGCCAGATCCTTAACCCACTGAGCAAGGCCAGGGATCAAACCTGCATCCTCATGGATCCTAGTCGGGCTCATTACTGCTGAGTCATGATGGGAACTACTTGTATGACTCTACTCTTATGAGGTACCTGGAGTAGGCAAATTTTTAGAGATAAGAAAGTAGAATAGAGGTTACCAGGGCCTGGAGGAAGAAGGAATGGGGAGTTATTCCTTTTTTGGGGGGAGGGGCACACCCACAGCATATGGGAATTCTCAGACCAGGGGTGGAATCAGAGCTGCAGCTGCTGGACTATGCCACAGCCATAGCAATGTGGGATCTGAGCCATGTCTGCAAACTATACCACAGCTTGTGGCAATACCAGATCCTTAACATACTAAACAAGACCAGGGATAGAACCCGTATCCTCATGGAGAGCTGGGTTCATTTCCCCTGAGCCACAATGGGAACTCCTGGGAGTTATTGCTTAATGGGTATAGAGTTTTAATTTGGGATGATAAAAAAGTTCTAAAAAGTTCGAAGTAATAGAAACAAATACTCATACACTGATGGGGAGGAAGGTAAATTGACATAACACTTTGGAAAATAGTTTGGTATTTTCTAGCAAAGTTAACACAAGAGCAGAGGTTTTCAAAGTATGGTCCACCAACCCCTGGGGATTCCCAGGCTCCTTTTAGGGGCTCTGAAAGGTCAATGCTATTTTCTTAGTAGCATTAAGATATTATTTGCCTTTTTCCACAGTGTTCACATTTGCACTGACGGTGCAAAAGTGATGATGGGTAAACTTTGCTGGAGCCTGTGCATAAATCAAGGCAGTGCCATTAATAGTCATATTCTTCACCGTCATATAAAAACATTGCTAGTTTCACATGAGTGTCCTTAATGAGGAATTCACATAGTGACTCGGTTAAGACACAGCATTGTCTCTGTGAGGATGTGGGTTCAATCCCTGGCCTCAATCTGTGGGTTAAGGATCCCGTGTTGCCCTGGTTGTGACATAGGCTTCAGCTGCACCTTCAATTCAACCCCTAGCCTGGGAACTTCCCTATGCCATAGGTGTGGATGTTTTAAAAAAAAAAGAGTGTCCTTGACGAAGAAGTAAAGATGATTAATTTTATTAAATCTTGACCCTTGAGCAGATGTCTTTTCACGTGCTATATGATGAAATGGGAAGGATACAGGAGAAAGCTTGGCTGTTGCATACCCACGCTCAGTGGTTCGCTTGAGAAAAAGCACTGTGTATGAGATTGTTAAGAGTCATGAGTGAAATTAAGTATTTTTTTTTAATGAAATACCATTTTTACCTGAAAGAATGACAGCAGACAAATCATGGTTATTCCAAAGGGAACATATGACAGATACATTCTCAAGAAAATGAGTAATGGAAAGCTGTCATTTCAAGGAAAATAATGGACAGTAGTTATTGCTGAAGACAAAATTTGGAGTTTCAAGCTAAAACTGGACTTTTGGAAAACTTGTGTCTACCATGTGAGCTTGTCAACTTCCTAATACGTGCTTTTCTGATGAGGTCAGCAGGGATACTAAAAAAATGGAAATTTTGATATTGTGTAATGAAAGGTGTCAGCATTTGGAAGATCTCACAGCTCAGTAAAATAATATTTTCCAAATGACCACGATGATGTTACAAAATTACTAAAGGGTGAAAGATCTATCCAAGATCAACCAGTGGATTTTAATGTAATGAAGCGCAAAGAGTGCACTGAATATTTTCAGATTTCATGTTGCAACTAACCTTTAGGAAACTGCCACTCGTTGAGTTTTGGTATAGTAGCAAAAGAATATCCGCAATTAATTGCAAAGGCTGTTAAAATACTTCCCTCTCTTCTAACTACACATCTACACATCTAACTACACATTAATAAATACTAATTAATATAGAATATAATTCATCCGGCTGGCCAATTCTGTGGAGTAAATATTCCTGCCATGACTGATTCCAGTCTACAAAGGTGATTACAGAATGTACATCCTCCCCCCATTTTTAAAAGTTTTATTGAAGTATGGTTGATTTACAAGGTTGTGATAATTTCTACTGTAAGAATGGAGTTTTGAGAAGGGATGTGCATAACTGGCTCTCATGAACTGGTATGATCTGGCTCTAGACCACTAATATTATCCACATTTAAAAAAGTTCTTTGGGTTCCCAATAATTTTTAAGAGACTAGAAAATTTCAGAACCACTGTTTTAGAGAAATGGTGATATCTTGGTACCAGGAGACATATTCTGTGTCCAGAAATTTATAGGAACCACAGCTAGATGCAACATGGATGATTCTTAAAAACATTAACCACAGTGAGGAAAAGAAACCAGATTCAAATGAATTCATGCTATAGGATTCTATTTATTCAAAGTCCACATATGGGCAATACTAAGACTTTAGTGTTTAGGGACGCATCGTTTTGTGCTAAGCATGTATGGGAAATCAAGGAAGAGATCGCCATAGGAGTCGGGTTGGAGTGGAAGGAGGCTTGTGGGAACATTTTGGGATGCTGGCCATGTTTTATTTCTTGACCTACCTGCTGGCTTTGTGGCTTTTTTTTTAAATTCATTTTTTTCTGTACATTTATTTTTTAGGTTTGTGTTACTATTTACAATAAAATTTAAAAAGTGGAATTGTACAGAAGACATGGCTCTCCGGAATTTTGATTGGAAGGATACCCTTCTTCCTGGCTTGAGCCCTGCCCCAACTATGGTCCCTGCTAAAAAGAGGTTTGCTCTGCTGTCTTCCATGTTCTGCCCCTGCCACAGGGTTAATTTCAATGTGGGAACAAATAGTTTCCTGAAGCTCCTCTGCTTTTGTTTAAAGGCTATTGGGAAAAACTTTCTCTGAAGTGCCTGCTTGAAATTGAATGCCTTCATTTGTGACAAGCAAGGCTACAGTATACTGCCTTTTTAACTTAAGATGTATAGCAGGCATTTTTCTATGTCAGCATATTTTTAACAGCTACAAAGTATTTTGGTATACTATATGCCACAATTTCTTTTCCTTTCTTCTTCTTTTTTTTTCTTTTTAAGTCTGCACCTGGGGCATATGGAAGTTCCCAGGCTAGGGGTCGAATTGGAGCTGTAGCTGCCAGCCATGGGCACAGCCACAGAAGCCCAGGATCCAAGCTGCATCCGTGACCCACACCGCAGCTCATAACAATGCTGGGTCTTTACCCCACTGACTGAGTGAGGCCAGAGATTGAACCCTCATCCTCATGGACACTGTGCCAGTTTCTTAATCCACGGAACAACAATGGGAACTCCAAATTTGAAAGTTTTTTTTAGGGAGGTGCTTCCCCAAGGCATATGGTGTTCCCAGCCAGGGATCAGATCCGAGTGGATTTAAATCCCAGCTCTCCACATGCGTGACTTGAGGTAGCTACTTAATCTGCTTCAGTGCCCTCATCCATAAAATGGGTATAATCATGGCATTGGCTTCATAGGGCTGCTTTGAGGATTAAATAGGTGAATACATGTAAACATGTCAGCATGGGCCTAGCACAGCATCACTCATTAAATAGTAGAACCTGATCATCTCCACTCATTCTGGTTGTGAAAATGCAGCAAGGATGATGACTCCTAGGGGGTGACAACACAGAAACCAAGTCCTTCTGGCTCCTGCTTTGGTGGTGATCTTTGTTGGCTTGATTTGCTTCTGTGGAATCAATTTTGCTTCTGAAGAATCAGCTGCTCCCTTAAAGAGAGTGTTTATACTTAGAGTCTATCACCATGGAGACAGTCAACAATAAGGAATCCAAGATCAAGTCACCTCTCCCTGGAGGCTCAAAGTGGACTTTCAGGGCCCTTTTATGCTGTGAAGTTAGCATAACTAACTTCAGGTGCCATCTTCTACCACACGGCAGGACTGCTAAAAAGAAAAAAAAGGCACCCCAAACTCAGCACGTATATAACATCACCCCATCCTCAAAACCTTGAACTGTGTCGAGTCAAAGAAACTCAGGGCAAGTCCTTACCATGCAGTATTTCATGGCAGTAAACCCTCAGTCATTCTCCACTCCAAGCTGGAAGGTTGAGACCAAGTATTCGACCAGAGTGCTCACTGGAAACTGGGTGGAGGAGAGGAGGAAGGTAAGAAAAGAGAAGGTGGACAGAGGGCTCAGAGGGAGACCTAGGTAGGGAGAGGTAGGGGTGAGGGCATTGTTATTTCCAAAGCAAGGGTCGTAGGTGCTTGCATCTTTGGAAAGTGGCATCAGGAACTCTACGCTATACATAGGGGTGTTACATTCAAGCAACTGTCAAGGTCCCTGTTATATCTGGAAAACATCACAGCACAGGTGTCAATATGGCTGTGCCTCACAGTAGTATATTCAGAGGAGTGTTCTGAGGCATCTGATGTTCCCTGTCCCTAATTCTGCTGCACCTTGATTTGAAGAACATCTGCTCCCCCAGAATGTGTTAGCTGTCAAGGTAGACTTAATACTCATAACAATGATGTCCAGGGATCAACTGTTGCTCCCTGGCAGCTGGCGCACAAACTTGCCCTACCTGTTCATTTCAGTTTTCACTTTCAGAACAGAACAAATGGGCTCTTGGTGTTCCCGTGTGATTTAAAGGCCATCACAAAATACTTTGCCTCAACTGCCAGACTTAAAATGGAATACATTCATTCGTGGAAATCAAGACTGACCCCCTTAAATATCTGTAAGGATATCTAGACATCCTCATGTCTTCTTGGAAAATAGGCAAGGGAAAGAGAGTGAGAATAGAATTGGCAGCTTCGGTGTAAGTGTGGAGAAGGTTGGTGCTGACTTCTGAGAACTGGAAAAAAGTTGTCTTCATGGGGAACACAAGTATTTACCACCCCTGTGGCCAGATGTGGCTTGTGGCCAGTTTAAGCTCTGACTGCATGTGGAGATCAGGTGTGTGTAATTCAAGGTCAGGAGGACTGGCTGAGCAATCCCTTCAGGCTTCTGTGGGCAAAGAAGTACCTAGGGATATTACAGGCTGGTGCTACACCTAGATGAGATTGCATAAAGAGAACAGAGTTGAAAAGATGCAAACTATTGCCTTTGGAATGGATAAGCAATGAGATCCTGCTGTGTAGCACTGGGAACTATATCCTGTCACTTATGATGGAGCATGATAATGTGAGAAAAAGAATGTGAATATGTATGTGTGACTGGGTCACCTTGCTGTCTCCTAGAAAACTGACAGAACACTGTAAACCAGCTATGATGGAAAAAATAAAAATCACTTAAAAAGAGAGAGAGAGAGAAAGAGCAGAGTTGGAGCGATGTGAGAAAGATGGCAGACTAAGAAGCTCCAGGTCCTTGCTCTCCCACGGAAACCTTAAAAAAGCAACTGTAGCCACACTGAAACGACTATATAGGTGTTCTGGAAAACAATCAAAGGTCTATAGCAAAAAAATCAAATGCACAATTTAGAAAAAGCCACATTCAAAATGGTTGGAAATCTCATGATATTTTTAGTTACCTTTTCTCCATTCCCTTCCCAGCACGTGATGGTGCAGTGTGGGGAAGCAGTGGCCCAGATCCCAGTCCAGAGGAAATGGAGCAACGTTGTAACCTGTCTGAAAGCTGCTTGATGGATTGGTCTCTGTTTTGCCTAATGCAGATCTCAGACAGAGAAAAGTGGACTGTTTCTATTTCAGGCTAGGAAAAGCTATAGAAAGCAGCAGTGGTCACAGATAGTGAAAGCTGCCAGGGGACTACAGACTTGCAAATGTCTGAGACAGGGAATTACAGGCAAAGAAGGCACAGAACCTCTAAGGCCCCGAAAAGAAGCTGAGGAGAGATGCCTTGGGAAATTAAGGCATTTTAAAGTAGCCATATCCATGTATACAGGGGAAATAAAAAGTGTGTGTGTACACACACACACACACACACGCCTAGGCAGGATGCATGCTCTTGGTCTGAAATGTTCCAAGAAGAACTTAAACCTTCATACTTGGCTGATTTCAAGACTTAGAACATGCCCTGGTACTTAGTGGAGATTTTTCCTTGAATGGAATTTGTTTGCAAAGACTAGGAGAGATGGCTGTTTTTTTGTGTTTTTTTTTTTTTTTCCCAAATCCTCAATGTTCTACAATAACAGAAAAAAAATAAGACATGCAAAGAAATAGGAAAATCTGGCTTACTCAAAGAAAGAAAATAAAGTGGCAGAAACAGTCCCTGAAGAAATACAGGCAGCAGGAGTATTAGACAAAAACTTAAAAAAAAAAACTTAAATATGGTTAAAGATCAAAAAGAAAATCTGGACAAAGAACTAAAGGAAATCAGGAAAATGATATGTGAGCGAAGTGAGAATATTAATGAAAGATAGAAATTATAAAAAGGAACAAAACAAACATGATGGAGGTGAAAAATAAAATAACTAAATTGAAAAATTTCACTAGAGGCATTCAACTTGGACAGGAAGAGGAAAGAATCAGAGAACTTGAAGGCAGATCATTTGAAATTACTGAGTCCAGAGAGAGAGGAAAAAAAAAAAAAAGGATAAAGGAACATGAACCCAAAGTCTTACAGGGAACCATCAAGTTGACCAATACACAGATTATGAGAAAGAAAAGAGAGTGAGAAAGGGCAGAGAGATTACTTGAAAAAATAATGGCTGTTACCTTTCACAAACTGGAAGAAAAGACACAGATCCAAGAGTCTGAGTGGAGTCCAAATAAGAAATTCCTGGGAGTTCCTGTCATGGCTCAGCGGAAATGACTGACTAGCATCCATGAGGATGCAGGTTTGATCCCTGGCCTTGCTCAGTGGGTTAAGGATCTGGCATTGCTATGAGCTGTGGTGTAGGTCACAGAAGTGGTTTGGATATTGTGTTGCTGTGGCTGTGGTGTAGGCCAGCAGGTACAGCTCCGATTCAACCCCTAGCCTGGGAACCACCATACGCCAAGGGTGCAGCCTTAAAAAGACAAAAAAAGAAAAAATAAATTCCCGAAGAGACCCACACAGAGACAATTATAATCAAATTGTTGAAAGTCAAAGACAAAGAATCTTGAAAGCAGCAAGAGAAAAATACTTATCACATAAAAGGGAGCCCTAATAAGGGTATCATTAAATTTCTCAGCAGAAACTTTGCAGGTCAAAAGGCAGTGGGGTGGAGTTCCTGTTGTGGCTCAGTGGTAAAACGAGCCCGACTAGTAACCATGAGGTGGCAGGTTCCATCCCTGGCCTCCCTCAGTGGGTTAAAGATCTGGCCTTGCCATGAGATGTTGTATAGGTCACAGACGCATCTCGGATGTGGCATTGCTGTGGCTGTGGCAAAGACCAGCAGCTACAGTTCTGATTTGACCCCTAGCCTGGGAATCTCCATATGCCACGAGTGGGGCCCTAAAAAGACAAAAGACAAAAAAAATAAAAATAAAAATTTTAAAAAGGCAGTAGGGGAGTTCCCGTCGTGGCACAGTGGTTAACGAATCCAACTAGGAACCATGAGGTTGAGGGTTCGATCCCTGCCCTTGCTCAGTGGGTTAAGGATCCGGTGTTGCCGTGAGCTGTGGTGTAGGTCGAAGACGCGGCTCGGATACTGCGTTGCCATGGCTCTGGCGTAGGCTGGCAGCTGCAGCTCCAATTCGACCCCTAGCCCGGGAACCTCCATATGCCGCAGGAGTGGCCCAAGAAATGGCAAAAAGACAAAAAAAAAAAAAAAAAAGATAGTAGGGTGATATATTTAAAGGGCTCAAAAAAAAAAAAAAAAAAAAAAACCCGCTAATCAACTGAGACTGCATTAGCCAACAAAACTATCCTTCAAAAATGGAGAAGTTAAAACATACCCAGATCAACAAAAGCTGAGGGACTTCATTACCACTGGATCTGCTCTATAAGAAATGCTAAGGAGAGCCCTTGAAGTTGAAAATGGAACAATGCTAGATAGTAACCTGAAACCGCATGAACATATAAGGCCCTCTGGTAAATATACATGCACGGGCAAATATAAAAAGCATTATTAATGTAGCTTTGTTTTGTAATTCCACTCTTTTCTACATGGTTAAAAAAATGATTGCATAAAACAAGTTAACACAGCACGTTAATGGGTGTGCAGTGTATCAAGATGTAATTTGTCACATCAGTAACACAAAACAGGAGAGGATGCAGGTATAATGGAGTAGAATTTTCATTAAGGAGTTAAGTCAGTATCAATTTAAAATAGATTGTTATGAATTTAAGAAGTTATATGTAATCCCCACGATAACTGCAAAGAAAATATCTCTAGAATCTATAAGAAAGGAACCAAAAAAAAAAAAAAAATGTGCTGCTACCGAAAAAATCAACTAAACACCAAGAAAGACAGTGATAATGGAGAAAATGAGGGACAAAAAGCCCTATAAGACAAAAAAGGAAACAAATAACAATATGGCAAAAGGAAGCCACAGTAATTTTTTTAAATGTAAATAGGTTAAATACTCATCAAAAGGCATAGATTTTGGCAGATTAGGGAAAAAAGTCCTAGATTCACCCATATGCTATCTATGAGGCTGCCTTTAAATCTAAGGACGTGTAAAGGTTAAAAGGAAAGGAGAGAAAGAGACATCTCCTGCAAATACTAACCGAAAGAGAATGGAGTGACTCTACTGACATAAAAAATAGACTTTAAGTAAAAAAAAAAAAATTGCAAGAACCAAAGTGTGTATTGAAGAAAAGTTTATGAAAAAATAGAAAATATGAATAGACCTATAACTAGTGAGGAAATTAAATCCATAATCAAAAACCTCCCCCAAATAAAAGCCCAGGACTATGTGGCTTCACTGGTAAATTCTACTTAGCATTTAACTACTTTAACTTAGTAAAGACCATATATGAAATGCCCTCGGCAAATATCATACTTGTCCAAAAGAAGGCAGTTGGACCCATACCTTGCACCACATACAAAAATTAATTCAGGAGTTCCCATCATGGCGCAGTGGTTAACGAATCCAACTAGGAACCATGAGGTTGCGGGTTCGGTCCCTGGCCTTGCTCAGTGGGTTAAGGATCTGGCGTTGCCGTGAGCTGTGGTGTAGGTTGCAGACGCGGCTTGGATCCCGAGTTGCTGTGGCTCTGGTATAGGCCGGCGGCTACAGCTCCGATTTGACCCCTAGCCTGGGAACCTCCATATGCCGCTGAAGCGGCCCAAGAAAATGGCAAAAAGACAAAAAAAAAAAAATTAATTCAAAAGGGATCAAAGACCTAGATGTAAGACTTAAAACTATAAAACTCTTAAAAGCAAACATATGGAAAAAGTTTCATGACATATGAATTTGGCAGTGATTTCTTGGATGTGACAATAAAAAACACAGGCAGCAAAAGAAAAAATAGATAAATTGGAGGAGTTCCCTTTGAGGCTCAGCGGTTAACAAACCCAGCTAGGATTCACGAGGATGTAGGTTCCATCGATCCCTGGCCTCACTCAGTGGGTTAAGGATCTGGCGTTGCCGTGAGCTGTGGTGTAGATCAGAGATGCAGCTCGAATCCCACGCTGCTGTGGCTGTGGCTGTGGCCCCCAGGTACAGCTCTGATTCGACCCCTAGTCTGGGAACCTTCATATGTCGCAGATGCAGCACTAAAAAGCAAAAAAGAAAAAAAGATATACTGGAATCACCAAAATCAAAAATTTTATACATCACAGAATACCATCAACACTACCAACAGAATGAAAACAGGGTCTTGAAAAGAGGAGATATTTGCACATTCATGTTCTTAGCAGCATTATTCACAGTAGCTGAAAGGCAGAAAGAATCTAGTGAAGAATGAATGGGAAACTGTTGCTTAACGGGAACAGAGTTTCTGTTTGAGAAGATGAAAAAGTTCTGGAAAGGATGGTTGATGATGGTTGTACAATAGTGAGAATGTGCTTAATGCCACTGAACAAACTGTACACTGAAAAATGATTTAAATGGCTAATTCTATTTGGCATATTTGATGGTAAGGAATTTTAAAAAATCAACCAAAAATGTAATCTAATAGGGGAAAGAAGGAGTACATTGGGAAAGAGTGAGGAGTAAAGGGGAAAAGAAAGGGAGAAGGCAAGCAGGAGGGAGGAGCACGGAGAGAGGAGAAGGGAACAGGTGCACACCTGACACGTGGTCACATGGCACCAAAACAGCTTTTCCGAGGGGTCTTGGAGGGAGGGGTGCCAAGTTCCTGAACACACTCCTTTCCAAGTACTGAAAGGGAGGGTTGGGGTCAGGGAGTTGAGCCTGGGTTGCTCGGGATGCGCTGGTGTTCTTATTTACCCTCACTCTGTCCAGCTTCCAGCGGCCGGGAGCTGAGGGGATGCAGTAGAAGTTTGAGAAGAGGCATCACAGAAACAGTCCTGAATATTTGGTCTCTTCCAGTTCACTAAAGCCACTGAGAAGACCCCCCAGAGCATTTACAGAAAAGAGTACGTTCCCTTCCCAGGCCACAGACCCGACCAGATCTCCAGGTGGTACAGCAAGAGGAGAGTTGAGGTAAGAGGGCTCGGGGCCCCACACTCAGGCCTGGGTTCCTCCCAGCACTCCAACAGCCAGACTCTTCCAGGCCCAGCTCCTCCTTGGGAACACAGGAGTGGTCTCGTTAATACCTTCCCCAGCCAAGGGACTGCCGGTATCATTTACCCTTATTTCCTGGATGAGCAGATGTCCCTCTAATCTGGAGCTGGTAAAGTTCCCCTTCTCCCACATCCCAGCACTTCCCTGCACCATTTCCCCCATTTCCACACTCTTCCGATAGGATACAGGCAAAGGATGTGGGGAAACAAACAGACAAAGGTAAGTGCTAAGGTGAATGTAGTTGGGCGTCACGCAAGGTACCCCAGTAGTAAGCAGTGGAGATATGGACAGTGTGTGCATTGTCTATGCATAAGCTTCCCGTTCTTCTGTATGAAAAGTAAAGGACCGGTCAGCACGCTTTCACTGGTTAGAGGCTTGTTTGTGTGTGTGTGGTTGTGTTTCAGGCTTCCCAGTTTTTCCAGGGAGGAGCAGGGCACTCAGAGCACACCTCCGACGCCCAAGACCAGGCGTTCAAGACATTCATTAAATTACATGAGAGGTGTGTCGGAAGCGCAGAGATCCTGGTTTTGCAGCAAGAGGAGAGAGAGCCTCCTCCTGTATCAGTCCTTGTGGGTACTGCTTACCAGGCTCAGCTTGAGGAGAGTAAGCTTGTAGGCGCTCTTCCACGGGCAGCACAGCTGAGCCATGTCCCTTCTACGCTTTGGGTGTTCCCCCAAATTGCTTCTTTTTGCCAGCCCGCTGCTCATAGAGGTGATTTCTGTCCCCCCTACTCTCACCCCACATAACTCTACCTCTGCCCAAATTCAGGGTGGGTGCAGGAAGACATGGAATGAGGGATGGACATTGGTCAGGATGGAGGACTTTAGAGCTGGAAGGGACCCAAGGGGTTGTCCAGCTCAGCACTCTCGTTTTCAGGTAAAAGTTGCCGGTGGGTGAGTGTCCTGTCTGAAGTCGTGTAGCATGTTGGTCAGGGTCTAGGCTGGGGGCTGCCTGACAAATCAAGAAATCAATCCAGGAGTCTCCTCAGATTCCTCTTTATCACTCGCTGGTGTTGACTCTTCATCTTACACATTTGGGGATTCATGTCAGGGAAAACAGTGCCGCTTCTCAGTTCTGTGCTGGCATCCCTGGACCACACTGGCAACCCTGGACGGTGCTGTCATCTCTGGGTCACACTGGCATCCTCAGACCATGCTGATGCTCTGGGGCTGCGAACCATTAGCATCAGTGTTCAGCAAACATGCAAATGCATTTCAATACAAGGAAAGCAAAATTAGAACTCACACCCTGGGACTCCGAGGCCCCAGCCATCAGTGCATATGAGACATTTAGCCTGGCTCTCAACACACGTTAGGTGCCCTTTCTTGAAGACTTTTGTTGGCCCATCACAAACCTGATGAAAGGATAACCTTAGTTAAAATGAAGATACCTCCTCTGACATGCACAAAACATAGAATCAATCAATTGGATATTTGTTCCTAGGGACTCTGTTCAAATAGTCTGTTTGTGTGCAGAGGACCCTGGGCACAGCAGCACTTCCGCACGCTGCCTCTGTTCTGCCACCTCTTCTGTGTGTTGCATCCTGTGCTTCCCTCTTGGGATGGCTTTCCTTTCTTCTCACCCCACTTCAGCCTTCTCCCTTCTTTTTTTTTTTTGCTTGTATTTAGGGCCACTCCCATGGCATAAGAAGTTACCAGGTTAGGGGTCAAATCAGGGTCAAATCAAAGCTATTCCTATTAGCCTACATCACAGCTCACTGCAATGCAGGATCCCCTGACCCACGGAGCGAGGCCAGGGATCAAGCATGCATCCTCATGGATACTAGTTGGATTAATTTCCGCTGCACCACAACAGGAACTCCCTTCTTAAGCAAACGCTGCATCTACTCTTCAAATTGACCATGGGTAGATGGGGTTTTTCATCCCCTAGGCAGGTGTGTTAGTCCTGCTTTTTATTGTCTGTATTTTATGCTACTTTGATGTTGTAGGGGCCTTGCTAATCCTGGAGAGCCTTCCCATGGCAGGGCTAGCTAATTCCTAGGGACAATAAATAACTCATCCACCATCATCCCTCTCAGATGCACACCAACCAGTCGAGAGCCCATTTTTCCAACCACCTCCTTTATCTCCCATACTTGGCCAACATTCTCCGGCCCTAAGTCACTCCAGGGCCAGGTACCAATGACCAGAGACAGTCTGTGATCCAGAGCCTGCTGAAAGTGTTCAAACGGTGCAGCCCTACACTTCTCAAACTTGCCTACCCTGCCTTGCCCACGCCTTTGTTGGAAAGCACAACGAAGGTTCAGGGACACTCTCTCTTTCCATTCCTGCCTCCTGATGGACCCTGGGGCTTACCCTGTGGCCCTGTGTGATGTGCCCTGCCCCCTTCTCTTGGGCATTGTCAGTAACACACTCTTCTTCCAAGGGCTGTCGGCTTACCATTCCTGATCAAAACCCAAATCCTGTGTACACGGTCAAGACAGCAGAGCTGTGCCCCAAACCAAGAGAAACAGCAAGAAAATCCCTCTTGGCCTCTCTTTTTTTCCCTGCTGTGTTGCCTCCTCAGAACATCCTGTGGTTGGTGGGAACCCCTCCAACTTGCTTTCCCTGACCTTGGAAATATACTCCGGACACCCGGTGATGTGGCTTTTGGGAACCCTTCTTGATATCCGTGCCCATCCCCCTCGTCTCCCTCCAGCATTGTGATCTGACTGATCTATAGGACTGCCACGTGAAATATTGGGTGCAGTCAGTGTTTGGGGGCCAGAGCAGACACAGATCTCCCCGTCCTGCTCCAGACAAGAGGGCGAGCATGGAAATCCACATTATCCTCCCCTGTAAATCAGCCCAGTCCCCTAGGACTCCCTTCCAGCGCCAAAAGATTTTCTTAGGAAAAGCACTGAATCAGGCAAGTGTCCCAGAGTCAGGAGAACTCAACTTTCTTCTCCCTGTAAATAACTCCCCACCAAAGAAATCACTCCCTGAGCTTCCAGCTGGGGGAGCCATAAATCCTTTGCAGGGGAAGGCAATTTATGGAGCATTCTCTGACTCTTCCCACAGTAATGGATTGAAATAGACAGTGCAGACATGGGGCTCCGTATTCAGCCCCTTTCACTTGCCATGGAAACAGGCACTTGGATGGGTGAGACTTGAGACAAATCAAGGGAGGTAATGACAGCACACGAGGGCACGCAGTGAGGTGGCTTGGACTCTTCCTGTTCCGCTGGGTGTCCTGGCTGTCATTCTAATGTGTCCCCATAGCTCATTCTAGGAATGAGTTGAGTTGGCGTAGGCTGGGGGCCGCTCATACAGAGCGGGAACTGACTGCAGCTGAGCTGGGAGGTGGGTCAGGGTAAGACTGATCAGCATGTCTCCCATTGGCTGAGGCAGTCGCACCCCCATGGAGACCCCCAGTGGAGACCCCCTCTCCATCAGCATCATAGTCCTCCATGGGGAGCAGTTTCTGCCTCCATCCACAGCCAGGTAGATGCCTGGCTTGGGCCACTGACATGTGCACTGTGTTTGTCCTTGTAGGGGCTCCCGTACAAACACCTGATCACCCACCACCAGGAGCCCTCGCACCACCATCTGATCAGCACCTATGATGACCATTACAACCGGCACAACTATAACCCGGGCCTACCCCTCCTCCGCACGTGGAATAAACATAAGTTGCTGTGGCTCCCAGAGAAAGCCGACTTCCCCCTGCTTGGTATTTTTATAATCCCTCATTGCCCCCTGCCTTGGGCTCTAAGGGATCCATAACCACAAAGGGCTGAGATTGGCCTGCCTTATGCGGGAGGACCCATGCAGGTGACCCTGGCCGCAGCTCAACATGAGAATGAGAAGATAGGGGAAGAGCCCTATTTGCCCTCCAGGCCACCTGCCCTCTCCCTGTGACACTGGAGGATGTCGCTGTGTGACGAAGCCCTCACCTGCAGCAGGGTGTTTACCTGGAGCACAGGTGATGGGGAGAACATCACACATGCTCACAACAGTCATCCATTCCATAAATACTGAGTATTGCCCTATTGCAGCACCTGGAGCCATAGCAGCGACAAAGAGGGAGGAATTCCTGCCCTCAGAGAGTTGACATCCCGGGGGGATGGGACACAGAGAAAACCCCATTAATGAATAACATAACCAAAGATCCAGTAAATACCATCATGCTGGACTGGGGTATGTGGGATGAAGTAAAGAAAACGGGTGATGGAGAGAAAATGAAGTGGGTATGTTGAATCTCCTTTAGGATAATTTTCTGGAGGAGAGAGCAGAGTTGGGAAAGAGGGGGCCATGCAGGAATTGGCAGAGAGAGCATTCCAGAGGAGGTGATGGCGAGTGAAAAAGCTGCAAGGCAGGGGTGGAGGAAGTCCACATAGGGGCTCACTGGCCAAGAGAGGGAATGTGGATTTTGTTCTTCCTGCAGTAACAAGACTGATCAGATTTACCAGGAGCGTGCCTTGATCTGAGGTACATTTCACACTGTCCCCATCCTTTGCATCTTGTGGCAGTTCTACCTTTTAGTGCAAAGGGACACGTGGCAGAGAGTGAGCTGCTTGTCACAATGCGTGACTTTTGCAAGGGTTTCTCAGGAGATGGTTCTCACAGGCTCACTGTTCCTGGCCCTCGGGTCAGACAGTTAGGTGCCTGAGAGCTGATGCGGCCACCCTCAGTCAGGTCATGGGGCTGACTTGTCAAGGCCTCTGGCAGTGCCTGGTCCCTCCTGAGTACATAGGGAGCAGCGGCACCCCGAGGCATCAGGGCTCGGCAGAACCAAAACTCTCCTGAAGCCTCTCCCTCCAGTGCCCTGCCTGCTCAGCTCCCTGGT
Organism: Sus scrofa; assembly: GCF_054392235.1. Taxonomy (NCBI): domain Eukaryota; kingdom Metazoa; phylum Chordata; class Mammalia; order Artiodactyla; family Suidae; genus Sus; species Sus scrofa. The sequence goes on from NC_139388.1 coordinate 77,260,279, forward strand.
ACAGCGGCCCGGGAGGCCCTCCAGGGCCCTGCCTCCCTCTGCCTAGTCAAGGCTGGCCTGCTCCACGAAGCCCTGTTCACTCAGACCCTGGTTTGTCTTGCAGCTCCGCCTACAAACTACGGACTCTATGAGCGCTTGAAGCAGCGATGGCTCCCACCATCCGAGGCCACCCTGAGGGAAAGCATGTACACTTGCTCCTACCCCAGACCACCGTCAGGTGCTATGTCCCGGCGGGAGCATGCGATTCCGGTGCCTCCCCCTCGCCTGCAGCCGGTCCCACGCTTCTGAGACTTGCCACCCACCCAGCACAGGGGGAATCACCTGGAGACCCACTCCACCTGCAGAGTTTTTAACCCAGCCCATCTTGGGGGCCCTTGGGATCCCCAAACACAAATCATGATCTGTGTTTTATGGTTCCTGCACCTCCTCCCAATTCACAGATGCCTTTCTTTTCCAGCCCACAAATAAAGCCCTTTGCCACAAGGAGTGCCATGTGTGTGCAGAAGAGAGGCTTGAGCATTAGGAGAAGGTGGAAGGACCCCTGAGTTCCCGCATTTCACACAAGGGGAAACTGAGGCCCAGAGAAGTCACATGACTCCAAGTTCTCACATCTTGGTACCCCCCTCCAGGAGGTACCATGTTTGTTGAATGAATAACTGATAAATAAATGGGCAATAGAGGAAGGTTGTGGTAGGAGACCAAAGTGACAGCTTGGGGTGGAGCCAGCTGACCTCCTCACACCTCCTGCAGTCCTCTGTCCATCCTACACACATCCACTGAGCCATAAGCAAGCCAGGCTCTGGCTTCAGAGCCTTCAGTCCAGCGGGAAAGGGACGCTGAACAAATACTGATAGGACAGCATGATGTTGGGGATGGGCTTACAGATGTGGGGAACTTGGCCAGTGGGTCATGAGGGGGATCCCTGAGAATGTTATTAAATAAATGGGTGCATGAAAGAGCAGTAGGGGGCCATGCAGACATGACCTAGTCAGGAAAGAGGACATGTAAGCTGAGGTCAGAATTCTAAGAGGGATGAGCCAGGTGTCAGAACAGGTGGAAGGGAGGATAGGGTGGCTCAGGCTGCAAGAATGGCTTGTGTCACCTCTGACTTGGGAAGAAATTTGGCAGGTTTGTTAAAGGCCCAGAACAATGCTGTATTAGGTCTTATTGCTGCTGTCGCAAATACCACAAACTTAGTGTCTTACAAGTAACACAAGCTTGTTCCCCTACTGCTCTAGTGGTGACATGACCAGAGGGGATCCTGGGGCCCTATTCCTCCTGGAGGCTCTAGGGGTGAATTATTTCCTTGCCTTTCCAGCTTCCAGGGGGCACCTACATTCCTTGGCTCGTGGCCCCTTCCTCTACTTCCAGAGCCAGCATCAGGGTACGTTCCTTTCCCTCTGTCTCCCTCTACAAGGACCCTTGTGCTTACATCAGCCCCCTGGATAAAACAGCACAATCCCCACCCCATATGAAAACCCTCCATCACAACCACAGAGTTCCTTTTGAATATAAATGAACGTATTTCCAGGTGCCAGGGATGAGGGATGTGGATCTTTTCATCTGGAGCCTGCATGCCAGGCGGGAGTTCTCTGTGCTCAACACAGGTTCCATCACTTAACCCTCAATCCTTCTAGTCCTTTCCAGGCTATTGAGAAAGTGGAGGTACAATGGCTGGCATCGATCCCAGGACCTCTGGCTGCCCACACCTGGTCAGCACTCTGGGAGCTTACACACATGGACACACAGTCTGAAAAGTGACTGTTAACACAGCAGGGCCCAGAATTTCTTGAGCTGGATTACTAAGTGTTCAATGTCAGACTAAACTTTGCTACCAGATGAACAGCTGGGCTCCCCAACCAAAAGGAGTGGCCCAGCCAAGGGAGGATTTTCTTACCTTCTCTAAAGGAGAGAGAAGGTGGGAGGAATGGAGATGCTGAAGGTCTTTTTCTGGCATCCTTGTTTCACCTGGACTTTCAAAGGTGAGGAGCTTCAGAATTGCTGGTGGGAGTAGCAGGAGATGGAAAGAGATGCTTTTTATTTTTATTTTTTTTATTTATTTATTTTTTTTTTTTGTCTTTTTTTTTTTTTTTTTTTTTTTTTTGTTGCTATTTCTTGGGCCGCTCCCGCGGCATATGGAGGTTCCCAGGCTAGGGGTCTAATCGGAGCTGTAGCCACCGGCCTACGCCAGAGCCACAGCAACGCGGGATCCGAGCCACATCTGCAACCTACACCACAGCTCACGGCAACGCCGGATCATTAACCCACTGGGCAAGGGCAGGGACCGAACCCGCAACCTCATGGTTCCTAGTCGGATTCGTTAACCACTGCGCCACGATGGGAACTCCAAGAGATGCTTTTTATTTTTGGCCACACCCGAGGCAGTTCCTGAGCAGCGAGCTGAGCCACTGCAGCGAAAACGCGGGATCCTTAACCCAATGCACAAAAGGGAAGTCCCAAGAGATGCTTATCAAAACACAGACATTGGCCCCAGGCTCTGTGTTTCTGGATCAGCAGGTCTGGGTGGGGCTGAAGAAACACATTTCTAACAAGTTCTCAGGGATGCTCATGCTGGGCACCACTGCAGTAGGTGGAGCTAATCCACTTTTATTTTATCTGATCAATTTTTTTCTTTTTAGGGCATCACCCACATGATATGGAGGTTCCCAGGCTAAGGGTTGAATCAGAGCTGCAGCTGCCAGCCCACACCACAGCCACAGCAACGCGGGATCTGATCCTCATCTGCAGCCTACACCAGAGTTCATGGCAACACCGGATCCTTAACCCACTGAGTGAGGCCAGGGATCGAACCCCCGTCCTCAGGGATGCTAGTCAGGTTCATTACTGCTGAGCCATGACGGACACACCCTGAGCAATTTTTGGAATAACAGATTCTGCAGGGAAAATCATGTGGTAAACATCTGGACCTCACCCTCTCTCAGGCTTCCTCCAGCAAGAGAGCCCATGATGCCAGAATTTCATTACAAAGTTAAAAAGGGCAGCACACTGCCAGGTGCTGGCACGGCATAGTGCAATATTCAAGAGCACTGATGAACAGAGCTTCCACTTCCACCACTGACAGGGCTGGGTGACTTGGAAGAAGTTGCTGTCCTTCGATGAATCTACCTCTTTTCTGCTACTGAATCCATATAATCTCTAACTCAGATAAAACACTGAGCCCAGAACTTGGTGTAGAATAAATCCTCCATAAATGGCAGGGCTGTTTGACATTCAAAGACCAGAAGCATAATCAAGAAAACAGCCAAAGCCACATCAGATGATGCAGACCTGAGGCAGGGTCCACTCACGTGCCAGCGCTTTCCCCTGCCAAGAAGCTATGGCTTGACTGTGGAACCCAGCAAGGTAGGAGTCAAGCTTGGATGCACTCACCTGGAGTTGAGCCCATTGGCTGGGACAAGCCTGCCCCCTAGTGGCCAATTTGACAATTATTTATTGGTGGCTCTAGCTTCAGGTTCAGGGATTCTCTGGCCAAGGGAGCAGATGTAAACATAAATCAGAATCAGATTTCCACACCCAGGGATTTTCTGGGTTTTTTGTTTGTTTGTTTGAAAACATCTGGGGCCTGTTGGTGAATGTAGGTGTACGGATGCTCAGAGAATTCATGCCCGAATTGGAAGGCTAAGCCCTATTGACCTGCAACCCTTTGGGGTTCACTCTGAGGTCCCAGTTCCAGCCAGACATTACCTTCTTGACAGCTCACTTCATGCCCTGGGCTCAGGTTCTTTGTTTGGGAAAGGAAGGGTTTCTAAGGTTCCAGGGGCACTGTAGGTGCCCCTGTTACTCCTGAATCTGGCTTTCACGCTGGATTTGGTTTTCTCTGAACTTGGACTCGCACAGCCACTGCAGAAGGAGAAGCTGGACTGCATGTGGTTCCTGAAACCCAAGTTCCCAGCTCTCACCCTGGGATCTTCCCACCCACTGCCCACTGCAGCCTCAAGCCTCAAGGTAAACTGTCTGGCATCTTCCTCCAAGAGACAGGAACCCCACCTCTCCCAGGGCCCCGGGGGCGGGGGATGGCAGGGGGAGGGGAAGAGTGAAGGATTCCAGACAGGAACCAGGGAGACTTGGAGGTCAAGGGACCCATGTCAATGATGCAGCCTCTGAGTTCATGTCAGCAATGCCCTTTAGGAATGTAGCTTCAGTGTTGCTACATTTTCTTTCTTTCTTTTCTTTCTTTCTTTTTTTTTTTTTTAACATTTTCTTTTTAATATTTCTTTTTCCTCAAGGAATATTGGAAAATAACTTTTGCCATAAAACTTAATTTTTAACCTCTGGCTGTGAATTTTACTTTTAAAAACATTATCCCGAAAGATGTCTATGGGACATATTTGGCTTTTGAGATGCCGCCCTGCAGCCTCTGACACAGGGAAACCGCCCAAAATGGCCTCTGACCTGACTCACAATGACTCTGATGATGTGGGAAGAGAAATCCCAACCTTTTTCTCTTCTGGACCTGAGACTCACCTTGGTCAGAAGCCTGGCTTTGATATCGCTGGGGCTAGAATGGCCATTGTACCCCACAATCCTGCAACCCCAGATGTAGAATACAAAGTCCATGGGAATCATTTGCCAATTGCTCTTGACTTTTGTATAAGTACAGTTATATGGCATGTGCTATTCTGTACTCGATTTTTCTTTCGTTCAATGATGTAATCACCTGAAATCTAAAATGGCCCAACAGACCCCTCACTTTCTTTTTCATATGTATTTCTTTCCCTTTCCTCTCAGTCTCAGGAAGTCGCAATCAAGGTCTAGGAGGTTCCTGGAACCCTGCCTTACCCTGCTGCCTCACTGTCACTCTGAAAGCCAAGTGCTGCTGAGTGTGCCTCCAGGATGTGCACAAAACTGTTTCCAGATGCCAGGAGCATGGAAGGGTTTTCTGCTGGTGTCCCTGCTTCCTTGTTAACTCCCCAGCAGGGTCCAACAGCGACCAGGGAAATATGCATCATGTCGTGTCAAAACCCTGCTCACAAACTTCCAGGGGTCCCCTTGCAAGCCCCTGCCTGGGTGGTCACACCCTACCCCCCCAGCTTTCCTCCCTGGCCAGACAGATCCTCTCTCCTTCCTGTGAGACCATGGACAGCAGCCAATTCTGGGCCCACAGTGTCCCCTGGTGGCCAGAGCCTCAAGCTCTTCTGGGCGGCTGGGCAAAGGGTGAGACGGGGAGGAAGACAGGCCACTGGATTTGAAAATGTTTTGAAAGAGTGAAAGCTTAGGAGAAGACCACATGTGTTATTGAGAACGGAAAGTCTAATCCCTGCCCCTCGGGGATGGCTCCTGATATGGGGGTTATGGAAATGGGGCTGGAACTGGAGAGCAGCTGGCTTTAGCATGGGCCTAAGGTGCAAATCCAGGGCCTTCAATCAGAGCTTTGTCCAGTCTGTGCAGGACTGGACACTGAGCATCCTGGATCCTAGATTCTGAGCCACCTCCTTCCTGCTGGCTCCTCTCTTCTGTGGGCAGAGTCTGGATGTGAGGGGCCCCTGGAGAGAGAGAGAGATGTGGCATCTCAGGGACATGGGGGATCCGTGACACTAACAGAAATGACGGGTGGGGATTTGGGACTGAGATGCCCCCAAAGACAACCTTGCAGCATCCCAGCCTACCCCAAGTGTCCACTTCTCCAAGGTCCTGACAACCTGGGTGGGAAGAGTGGCCTCAGAGACTGTGCACAGTGAGAACTGGGGCTGCTGGGGAGGAAATTCCTGTTTTAGAGACAAGGACAGGGGCTTCTTTTCAGCAGTTTGGGGGCATCATTACCCCCCCAGATCCCTGTGACTTTGGTTGACTGCTTTTTTTGTCCTGTGACTTGGTGTGTATTCCAAGAGGAAAGCACTATGATGAAGGCAAAGCAGATGACCAGCTCAGGCACTGTCTGGCTGCATGTGCCGTTCTGTGTCAGCCGGGGCATGAACCGAATCTCCTGGGTCTCACCATAAAGAGCAAGCAACTCCCCCACCCCACCCCAATTTCTCTGCCTGGTTTATCTTATCCTACAGAAAACACACCCTGTGTGCCCTGCATCTCGTATGTTTCTACACTCCACCTGCATGTTGCTGACCTCACAATCATTCTAATACTAAGTATCATTCTGGCAGAAAAAGACATGCAGTTGGCCAAGTACTGAAAAGATGCTCAGCATCACTGATCAGGGAAATGCAAATCAAATCACGAAGAGATATTACCTCATACCTTTTAGAGTAGCTGTTACCAAAAATACAAGATATACCATGTATTGGGGGGGTGGGAGGAGAAAAGGGAGCCCTTGTGCTCTGTCGTTGGAAATGAAAGTGGGTACAATCACTGTGGAAAATGAGATGGCGGTTCCTCAAAAAATAAAAATAGGACTGCCACAAGATCCAGCAATTCCGTTTCTGGGTATACGTTGAAGGAAATGAAATCACTTTCTCAAAAAGATATCTGCAGCCCCAAATTCACTGCAGCATCATTTACAATAGCCAAGATATGGAAACATCCTAAGCGCCCCTCAATGGATGTTGGAGAAAATATGAGAGGAGGGAATATATATATATATATATTATATACGTATATATATAATATATATATAAATACATATAAATATAGAGATATATTTTTGTCTTAAAAGAAGGAAATCCTAGCACATTTCATAAAAAGAATGGACTTTGAAGACTTTATGCCAAGCGGGATATGTCAGAGAAAGATACTGTGTAGTTTCATTTATATGTGGAATCTTTTTTTAAACTTTATTGAGATTTAATTTACAAATGATAAAATTGACCCATTTCAATAATTCATTTAGGGAGTTCCCGTTGTGGCGCAGTAGTTAACGAATCCGACTAGGAACCATGAGTTTGCGGGTTTGATCCCTGGCCTTGTTCAGTGGGTTAAGGATCTGGCGTTGCCATGAGCTGTGGTATAGGTTGCAGACGCGGCTTGGATCCCGTGTTGCTGTGGCTGTGGTGTAAGCTGGCGGCTACAGCTCCAATTTGACCCCTAGCCTGGGAATCTCCATATGCTGTGGGAGTGGCCCTAGAAATGGCAAAAAGACAAAAAAAAATTCATTTAGGTCTTTGTATATAATGGATACAAATCCTTTTAAGAAAGTGACTTGCAAATATTTTCTCCCAGGCTGTGACTTGTCTTTTCATTTTCTTTCTTTTTTAAATTTTTTGACCCTGATAATTAAGATGTGTTCCAATTTAATCATGACATGGGGTTATGTAATAACAATAATGACCTTATTCAAGATAAAGTTATTGATATATGGTAAATCTTTTAAATATATATGCACATATGAAGTATGTATACTATGGAGCCTATTTGTGAATGCAGCATACTTAATTTCTTTATTCTAAAGTGGTAATTAAAATGTTTTGCCAGCGCTGCAAAGAGAACGGAATCTTTTATATCTGCTCTATGTCCTTATTCTTTTAGCTTTTATGGGTGTTCTTTTGACTTTCTTGCAATTTTTGTTCTAGGTTATTCTGGGCTAGAAATTCTTAATATCTTAAGTATGCATATATACACAAATGTATATAAATATAGGATATATTATGTCTTAAAGGAAGGAAATCCTACCACATTCCACAAAAAGGATGGACTTTGAGTACTTTATGCAAAATAGACTATGTCAGAGAAAAATAAATACAGTATATTCTCATTTACATGTGGAATCTAAAAACCTGAACTCCCATTTTTCTTTCCTCATGGAATATTCTTTTTTTTTTTTTAGCTTTTATTTTTAGGGCTGCACTGGCACATTATGGAAGTTCCTAGGCTAGGAGTCAAATCAGACCTGTAGCATATGGAAGTTCCCAGGTTAGGGTTCACATTGGAGCTGCAGATGCCAGCCTACACTACAGCCACAGCAATGCAGGATCGGAGCTGAGTCTGTGACCTACACCACAGCTTACAGCAATGCTAGATCTTCAACCCACTAAATGAAGCCAGGGATTGAACCTGCATTGTCACGGATACTAGTTGGCTTCATAACCTGAGGAGCCACAATAGGAACTATTGGTTACTAGTTTCAGTTAGCCTTATGAGGCATCATTTCCACAAAGATGGGACCCATGTAACTTTCACATCCTAAACTCTATCCAAGCCTACTGGAACCCCGGGGAATAGGGTAAACATGTATAAGATATGATCAAGCAGTTCCCATCATGGCTCCGTGGTAACGAACCCGACTCTTATCCATGAGGATGCAGGTTTGATCCCTGGCCTCCCTCAGTGGTTTAAGGATCTGGTGTTGCCATGAGCTGTGGTGCAGATCGCAGACACAGGTGGGATCTGTTTTGCTGTCGCTGTGGTGTAGGCTGGCAGCTGCAGCTCTAGCTCCAAGTTGACCCCTAGGGATCAAATTGGGAACTTCCAGGTGCTGTAGGTTCTGCCCTGAAAAGTGGGGGAGAAATAAAAGATCAAAAATAGTGATAGAAATAGTTGTTATATTCATTCAGAATTTTATATAAGAATGGATTACATTATAAAGTCAATTATGTGTCCTGTATTTTACATTAACCTGCCATGGACAGCACCACCTTACCTTGTTTACCTTGTTTCCCCCTCCCCCTTAAAAAATCATGAGCTCACAAAGCCCATTTTGCCTCCTGCACACGGTTTCTATCCCATTTATCTGTGACTCAGTTGATTCAGGCTCTTACAACAGAATAGCATAGACTGGGTATTGTGGGTAGCTTGAAGAAGGAAAATTGATTTCTTACAGTTCTGCAGGCTGGAAGTCTAAGATCAGGGAGGCAGCAAGGTTGGGTTGTGGAGGGAGACAGCTTCTTTGGTTCCTCACATGGTGGGGGTAGAGGAGGTCAAATATCTTCATTCCCTGATAAGGACACTATCCCCATCATGGGGCTCCATGACCTCATCCAGACTTAATGACCTCCTCCTGGAGGGGCGCCCCTCCATTTTCCATCAAATTAGGGAATAAGCTTTCAAGTTATGAATTTGTGGGGGATTGGGAACCAGCATTCAGTTCATAGCAACCCATCACCAAAAAGAGGGGACAAGATCGCAGTGGACCAGGTCAGCATTCCACGGGCATCCTCCTCTCCCACACCCACACCCAAACCTCCTGCAAATGGCCAGTGCTACTGTGCCTCCCTTATCTGCCCCCCTCCATGGGTCTTCAACATGGCAGCTTTGCCCATACGCCTGGGTGAGGGTTGTGTTTTGATCCCCCCCTCCCTTCCTGCCCCATTTTTCCTCTATAGCTGATTTTCATGCAACCAACACAGTGAGGATGAGAGCACTAATTAGATCATGGAAAGCTTCCAAATGATTCCCTCTTTGTTCCAAATCCCCAGGACCTGCCTGCACCCTCCATCCTGTTCCTAATTGTGCAGGCATGTCACTGCATTAAGGTTTGCACAGTCCAGCCTGAGCCCCAACACAGTCCCCTCAACTGACAAACTTTCTTTGACCACAATTTATTCAGGATCCTGAAACTTTTCCTAGGATTATCTGTGCACTTCTTTGCGAAAGCCAGTTTTAACAAGAACCCTTGAGCAGTTCTGCAAAAATCCCCATCCTTGATATCGGACCACCCACCATATCTGCTCTAAATTCCTCACGCTCTCTCTTGTACTGGATCATACAAGACTTCTTTCAGCAAGAATTCTGTTAGATTAGTTCAGCCAGAATTCTTTGCACCCCTGATTCCCCTCTTAGTAATTTTCCTCGGCTGAGAATTCCCACTTGTATCTCTTGAGTTGTGAATGAAGCCCAGTTCCACCTTGAGGTATGTTTTCCTCTATTGCAATAGTCCTGAATAAAATTTGCCTGCACCAGTTAAACATATGCCTGTCTCTGGTTTTCTCTGACACTAACTCCCATAGTTGATTCCTGCTCATGCAGGAACGCTCATTCTGAATATTCCTTCAATTCCCACATATCTGAGAGTAAGCGACTTGGAGTCTGATGGTTTTTGTGGCTTTCCATATTATCCCTTGAGTTTTTTATTTTTTCCCCACAGCATTAGTTACAGCTTGCCACTTTAAGACAATTGTCTTTTTTTGTTTTTTGTTTGTTTGTTTGTTTGTTTTTAGGGCCACACCCACATCATATGGAGGTTCCCAGGGTAGGGGTCTAATCGGAGCTACAGCCTCCACAGCCAGAGCCACACCAAATCTGAGCCGCGTCTGCGACCTACACCACAGCTCACGTCAATGCCAGGGACTGAACCCACAACCTCATGGTTCCTTGTTGGATTTGTTTCCACTGTGCCACGATGGGAACTCCAATTGTCTTTTTGGATCTCGTGGAAGCTGGGATCCCGTAGAAACATGCCCATCTGAGACGCTGGCATTTCCCCATTTCCACTGACGTGAAGACTCTCCGTCCTTTCCAACATGTAGGTTACCTGACACCTTGGAGAAGGGGGTCTTCTGACCCTGTCACTTAAGAGAATGTACCAGTTGTTCACCACAGGGATGTGAGCAGGAGACTCTCTAGCAGAGACCTTGATTCATGAAACTAAACATGAGAACAGTATGGATGCTTAGATTTTCTCTGAAGGTTATTTGTGGTGGATACAAAGTGCTCACCCACTTCGTGTCCAATAAACAGAAAAGTTTATGATTATCATTGTTACAAATCTCACTCTATTGGATGTCATTAATAAAAGAGATTGATGGTCTGGGAGTTTAAATGTCTATTGAGTAGAATCTAGTTTAAACATGATTTTTTTTTTTTTTTAGGGCCACATGTATGGCATTTGGAAATTTCCAGGCTAGGGGTCGAACTGGAGCTGTGGCTGCTGGCCTATGCTACAGCCGTGGCAATGCAGGGTCCTTAACCCACTGAGCAAGGTCAGGGATCCAAACCGAGTTCTCATGGATACTAGTCAAGTTCACTACCACGGAGCCATGATAGGAACTCCATTCCCTGTCCCCCCATGGATACTAGCTGGGAGCCACAATGGGAACTCAAACCCATTTTTTTAAATTAGAGTATAGTTGATTCACAGTGTTGTGTCAATTTCTGCTGTCCAGCATAGTGACCCAGTCACACACACACACACACACACACACACACACACACACACATCTTTTTCTCATACTACCTTCCATCATGTTCTACCCCAAGAGATTGGACAGAGTTCCCTATGCTGTACCGTTTTTACGCAAAGGCTGTTTACACCCTTGGCAGAAATGTGGTGAAAGAAACCTTCTGGAGAGTGACCAAGAGGAAGAACCCCCTTAAAAGAATCCCTGCCTTGGTGACCAGTGGTACATAAGAATTGTTTGGGTGTCAATAAATGGGATGGGAGAGGGGCACAGAAAATTCTTAGGAGTGGAGAAAGGGTCTCCCATTGTACGTGACTTTAAATTTCAACAGAATCTGCGGGTGATGCAGACCAAAGCAGGCGTCATCCCTGAATATGGCAGATCCTTAAACGCCAAACAGAGCTTCTGAATTTAGTGTGGGAAAGGTGTTGGTGTTTGTGAACAGTGCTTCACATGAAAGGAAAAACAGTTTTATATCTGTGCCTAAGGGTGTCTCCTTGGTCAGAATCTGTGTCAACTACTAAGTTTGAGGAAACAGAAATTATCAAAATATACTTGGAAAGGGGCCAGGGCTTACATTTTGGCTGCCAAGGTACCCAGAAAATGGCTGGGGCTATGTGCCATCTGGAAAGTGTTCTTCGTGGGGGGAAAAATAAATTAAAGAAAATATCTCCAGGTAGCAGCTGCCGCCTGATGACAGGGTTGGTGTGCATGAACCATGGTCATTCCTCCACTGGATCCACACTCCCAAAGAGCCCACCGTGCTCACCCTCAGTGACTCTCAGTCCTGGGAATGTCTGATTTCCCAAGGCTCACAATTCTCCCTCTGCTCTCCTTCTCATTTTTAGTCTCTCTCTCTCTCTCTTTTGTTCCTTTTTGGCCAAACCGCAGCATATAGAGTTCCTGGGCCAGGGATCAGTTCCAATCTACACCAGATCCTTAACCTACTGTGCTGGGCCTGGGACTGAACTTGTGTCCAAGCCTACAGAGACTCTGCCAACTTCCAATCCCACTGTGTCACAGCCGGCACTCTAGATTTAATTTTTTGCTTTTTTGTTTTCTGTCTTTTTAGGGTTGTACCTGCCGCATATGGAGGTTCCCAGGCTAGGGATTGAATTGAAGTGTAGCCGCTGGCCTACGCCACACCCACAGCAACGTGAGATCTGAGCCACATCTGCAACCTACACCACAGCTCATGGCAACACTGGATCCTTAACTCACTGAGTGAGGCCAGGGATTGAACCTGTGTTCTCACGGATACTAGTCTGATTCGTTTCCACTGAGTCTCGCACAACGGGAACTCCAGTCTTTCTGTGTCAGATTACTGTGCTGATTCCAACTTTTTCAGAGGAAGCATTCTCAAAGATGACACTGTCTCCTCTTAGCCTTTCTCGTTTACTTTTTTTTTTTTTTTTGTCTTTTTGCTATTTCTTGGGCCGCTCCCGCGGCATATGGAGGTTCCCAGGCTAGGGGTCCAATCGGAGCTGTAGCCACCAGCCTACACCAGAGCCACAGCAACGCGGGATCCGAGCCACGTCTGCAACCTACACCACAGCTCACGGCAACGCCGGATCGTTAACCCACTGAGCAAGGGCAGGGACCGAACCCGCAACCTCATGGTTCCTAGTCGGATTCATTAACCACTGCGCCACGACGGGAACTCCTCTCGTTTACTTTTAAATACCACCGGAAATGTCTTTAAATCTCCCTCTTCCCTCAGAGGGAAAAATTTTAAACTTTGATTTTACACTGCAGACCGTCACTCCCTCGGTCCCTTAGGAATGCCCAGCTGCACACTGTCCAGCCCCCACCCTTGCATCTCTTGGGAATTTTGACATGTCCACCATCAGAGAAAGTGAGGCTTAAGGCTGCAAAAACAACCGCATCTCCAACAGCACTTCCCTGCCGCCCGACTAGGCTCATGATCTCTTGTTTCCAACATCATACCTAAGTGACACGTTGATACAGGGATGCTTTAATTTTGTTTCCTTTGAGAACAACACCACTATCTCCATGAAGGTGTTTCAATTCTCAGATAGTTTGACAATTAATATGGCCGAAGATTGTCCAACAATGACGCTTTTAATTATTCTTTTATTTTCCGATGTCAGGAACCAATAATCCCTTCCCTATCTCACACCCCAGAATATAATGGTCCTTGTTGGTAGAATTCGATCAGTGCTTGTGGCGCAAATCCATGAATGCGTTTGTGGTCACCCCTCCATCATGCTTTTCTCTCTCCTGAATGGATATCTGATTCAATCAAGTGATCTGAGGGAAAATGATCCAATCAGGATTCATCTGATCCAATCAGGACTCATCTGATGGGCCGTCTGGAATCTCATCAGGTATCCCTTCCTGATTGGAAGTTGGTAGATGCAAAAAGGATGATTTGATTAAAAAGGTTTATAAAAGCCCCAGTCACCAAGGAAGAGCTACAGAATCTTCTGGATTTGGAGTCTCCCAGTCAGCTGGGTTGTCCCTCAGGTCTGAGGTCCGAGGTCCGAGGTCCGAGGTCCGAGGTCCGAGGTCCGAGGTCCGAGGTCCGAGGTCCGAGGTCCGAGGTCCGAGGTCCGAGGTCCGAGCACCCCGCCAGCCACTTCAGAGTTGTATGTTACCAGGCTCAGGTAAGGACACCCTCTTCTTCCCCATGGTCAGCTGGCCTTAAGAGAGAGCATGTAGCTCAGAATGGCAGGAGGAGCTTTTTGAAAAATTATTTGTTTTCAGACAAGATTTAAGATTTTGGTTGTGCCTCAAAGTGTAGGTTTGCCTGAATCCCAGACATTTTGATTTGTGCTTCGTTTACATAATTTTACAATGTCTTAACCAAGCAAATATTCTTTTTTTTTTTTTCGGTCTTTTTGCCTTTTTCTAGGGCCACTCCTGCAGCATATGGAGGTTCCCAGGCTAGGGGTCCAATCGGAGCTGCAGCCACCGGCCTATGCCAGAGCCACAGCAACGGGGGATCTGAACCGCATCTGCGACCTATACCATAGCTCATGGCAACGCCAGATCCTTAACCCACTGAGCAAGGCCAGGAATTGAACCCCCAACCTCATGGTTCCTAGTTGAATTCGTTAACCACTGAGCCACGATGGGAACTCCCCAAGCAAATATTCTTAATGAAAAACATCTATCTGGAATTTAATTTCTTGATATTTAAAATACTTATTTTTGGAGCTCCTATTGTGACTCAGCAGGTTAAGAACCCAGTATAGTGTCTATGAGGATGCAGGTTGGATCTGTGCTCAGGAGTAAGACTCTGGTATTGCCATCAGCTTCAGCAAAGATTGCAGATATCGCCTGGATGAGATGTGGCTATGGCAGTATAGGCTGGTAGCTGCAGCTGCAACTTGACCCCTTGCTTAGGAACTTCCATATGGCACAGATCAGAAAAAACAAACAAAAAACTCTGGGAGTTCCCGTTGTAGCTCAGCAGGTTAGGAGCCCAACTAGTATCCATGAGGATGTGGGTTCCATCCCTAGCCTCCCTCAGTGGGTTAGGGATCTGGTGTTGCCTAGAGTTGCAGCATAGGTTGCAGACATAGGCTCATATCTCTAGTTGCTGTGGCTCTGGCTTGGGCTGGCAGCTGCAGCTCTGATTTGACCCCTAGCGTGGGAATTCCATATGCCACAGGCACGGACCTAAAATAATTGTGCACAAATAGCATTCATTTTAGGAGTATCCCCTTAAACATTACCAGCCAGATTAACTGCAGTAACTGACAATATAGGCTGTGCTGGTTCCCGGGTCACTCCAATTCCCACAGTTTCAGTAGGGCTTTAAGTGATGGTCTGAAAATCTTCCCCAAGAAATCCTGGGTCCTTAGTACCCATGTCCCAGTGTGACATGAATTTGGCAAAGCAGTAGATGGAAGTACATGCTCCAGTGGTGGCCTTTCTTTGTCACTGGTGCTTGTGAGAGGCCGTTGTGGATCTCATAGGGAATTATAGGTCTGTGCCCACCAACCTCAGAGTGGAATTTGAGCTAAATGGGGCATTTCCATACCTGCAAAAGCAGTGACCTTGGGGAGGTTCTCTGAAGGGTGGGGAGACCCTGTGCTCATGATTGGCCTGAAATGAGTGCCCTGTTTCCTGGCAGCTTCCAGAGGATTCCTTTAGGAGCAGAATCACGATGAGTGTCCAGACCCCACGGAAACTCCTCGACCTGGCAGGAACCAGCCTGCTGAGGGAAGAGGCTTTGGCCATTTCTGTTCTGGAGGATCTGCCCACGGAGCTCTTCCCACCACTGTTCATGGAGGCCTTTGATGGGAGACACATCGAGACCCTGAAGGCCATGGTGCAAGTCTGGCCCTTTGTCCGCCTGCCTCTGGGGGGCCTGATAGACATGCCTTATATGGGGCCCTTACAGGCAGTGCTGGAGGGCATTGACCTCCTACTTGCCCAGAAAGTTCGCCCCAGGTGAGTCTGGTCCGGGGAGCCTGCTGGGGTTTGGGCATCCTCGAGGAGATAATTGTGTTGAGGGAAAGTGGATGGACAAGGGATGGACCAGAGAGTTCTGACGAGGCCAGTGAAGAAACTCAGAGGCCTTGGCTCACGGCGGGAAATACCTTCTGGAAGAGGAGGAGTGCCTGAGATGCACGGGGGCCTGAAAGAACATGCCCCAGTGAAGCTCAAGGTATTAAAAACTGAGACCCAGAAAGGATGGAGGTGCAAATGGAAATGGAGGAGAGTGAGGCAAGAGGGAGGAAGGGGGCAAGGGTCAGGTGAAGTAAAAGCACAGGCAGGCACATCTGTGTCAAATTCTGAGGCTGCCTTCTCATTCTGTGTCACATTTTAATGCATCCTCACCTATCACCTCTTTGCCCGTAGGAGGTGCAAACTGCGAGTGCTGGATTTACGGGATACTGGCCAGAGCTTCTGGAACATGTGGTCTGGATCCAGCACTCAGGTGTCCCCAGACTCCCAGATGGCACCAGTGGCTGCGGACAGGTCAAGGACAAACCGGTCCTTGGCTCCCTTGAAGGTGCTCATAGATCTTTCCCTGAAGAGAAGGACCCTGGATCCCTTCCTCACCTACCTCAGCAGATGGGTGGAGAGGAGAAAAGATTCCATACTCCTGTGCTGCAGGAAGCTGAGCATCTCTGCCATGCCCATGGAAAATATTATGAAGGTCCTGGCTCAGGTGCAGCTGGACTGTATCCAAGAGGTCCAAGTGAATTGCACCTGGAAGCTGTCCACCTTGGCCAGGTTTGCTCCTCTCCTGGGCCAGATGACCAACGTGCAGAAACTGCTTCTGTCCCTCATCTTCATGTCTGCACTTGAGGAGCATGAGCAGCAGCATGTTGTCCAAATTCTCTCTCAGTTCCTCAGGCTGCACCACCTCCGGGATCTCCATCTGGAATGTGCCTCCTTCCTCGAAGGCCGCCTGGACCAGATGCTCAGGTGAGAGTGGACCAGGGGCTAGGGAACAGTGATCACAAACTGTCCACTGAGGAGGGAATGCACCTCAGACTAGAGCACTTCTAAAAGAATCTCTCTGCTCACCAGGTTTGTGACCACAACAAGTGTGTCTCAAATTCCCTGTCTGTAAAAGTTGATGTTTTGCCCCAGATAGGACAATCACTGGATAAGAAATACGTGGTCCTGGAGAGGATGGTAAGGGAGCTGGGGCCAACAGGAGAATAACAAGTGGTAGAAGGTTGGCAGGTGATGCAGGGGTGTACGTGAGCCCCTGCAGAATGGCAACTCTAGCTGCTGCTGTGGGATCTTGTCCAGGTGGGTTCCTTAGGCACGTGACTCAGGAGCCCCACCTGGGCTGAGATCAGTGTATCTAGGGGCCAAGCGTGAATGGAAGGAACCTGAATCCAAAGCATATTTTGTCTTATCTCCCAATATTAATACTCGGTGATGCCCAGACTTGATTGAGATTTTGTGTGAGGCTCTCCTCTGAGCAGATTTCAGACATGCCAACATCTGCATTCATCCTCAAGCAAGTGGAGGATGTTGTACTCTGCTTGATGATGGGGAAAGAGAGTTTCAAGTCTCTGAGAGCATGACCCAGTCCCACAGGGAATGGGATGGGACTCAGCCTCAAATCAGATTGGGCATCGTGTGTGTTGACCTTCATCAGGTGGTCGGAACAACCTCAGCTTGGGGAAATGCTTGTCTCTTGCCTGGAGGTAACCCGGCACTCTGCTATCTAGGAACTAATGGCTTGGTTTGTCCCCAGGTGCCTGGATCACCCCTTGGACAACCTCTCGATCACCTACACCCTGCTTACGGAATCAGACATGACCCATCTGTCCCAGAGCTCAAACATCAGGCAGCTAAAAGGCTTGGATCTGAGTGGTGTCATGCTGGCCAAGTTTAGCCCTGAGCTCCTCCAAGTTCTGCTGGAGAAAGTTGCAGCCACCCTGCAGGAACTGGACTTAGATCTGTGTGGGATCACGGACTCCCAGTTTGAGGCCATCCTGCCAGCTCTGTGCCACTGCTCCCAGCTCAGGTACTTCAGCCTACGTGGGAACTTTCTCTCCATGGCCAACATGGAGAAGATATTGCGACATGTGGCACGGCTGCCCAATTTAAGTCATGAGTGGTATCCCGCCCCTCAGGAGAGTTACAGCCCTCAGGGAGTTCCCCTTGAAGGGAGACTTAAGGAGATCCAGGCTGAAGTGCTGGAGATTCTGAAAGACCTAGGACGTACCAGGACCATTCGGATCAGCCCCAGCCCCTGTCCCCACTGTGGCGATGACATATGTGATCACTTGGAGCCCATCGTGTACTGCCCTGATACCCATGCCTAGGTGATTGCTGCTATCAAATGCTTTCTTCTGGGTGCTGGGAATCTGACATCAAGGACATCGGTCCATCTTGAAGGGGAAACAGACTGATGCTCCATGTGAATGGGAAAAAGGAAGGCCATTCAATATTGCAGGGGGAACAGTTGACCCTGGGATATGATGGGACTTTCAGGGATGTGTGTTTACAGAGTCAGAAATAGCCTATGAAAAAAAAACAAAACAAACAAACAAAAAAAAAACAAAAAAAAACCAAAAAAAAAAAAAAAAACGTTGCTGTGGCTCTGGTGTAGGCCGGCGGCTAGGGGTCCAATTAGACCCCTAGTCTGGGAACCTCCATATGCCACAGGAGCAGCCCAAGAAATTGCAAAAAGACAAAAAAATTTTAAAAATTAAAAAAAAAAAAGAAATAGCCTATGTTATGGACGTGGATATGGGCTTGCGATCCATGTTTCAGTTATCACTGGGTGGGTGTTTGTAACGTAATGGTGAGAAATAAAGAGACCCTCCGTGTAAAATACCTGCTGCCTTCTGTGATGTATGATTCTGTTTTCTCAGTTTATACTTCAGTGTTTACAGTTGCTGACATCAAAAAAAGTAATAATAAAAAACAAAAGGACACTACATCGTCTATGGCCTGCAATCTGCCCATTTCTGCAAGTTCTCTAATGTTTCTGGGGCATCTCTTACCTCCTTCCTTTTTTCTGTGGTTGGTCATTGGATTATCACACACATAGGGGACCATCCTCTGTGGCCAATGAGCTACTGGCGTGAGAAGCCTTGGTAGGGCCCTCACTGCTGGCTCAGGCCATGACCTTGGTCCTGAGCGTTCCTCATGATTGTCCTGGTGGCTCCATTACTGTTTCTGGCCTTTGTATGTTTCTGGCCTTTGTATGTTTAGCAAAGAACTTCAGAGCACAAGACAAGGCCCCCAGTTCTGGAAGGTGTTGTCCACAGTCTAGATAAACTTCATATTCTGGTTCTTACTACCTCTTGCCTATGATGGGTTGACAATTGTCCATCTTGAGTTAACCTTGTTGTGGCCAGTAAAGACACCCAAATTCCATCAGCAAAATCCCAAAGTAGTACAGGCATTTAACATGGTTTTAATATTACTATACCACACTTAAAAATTATATCTGGAGCTCCTGTTGTGACTCAGCAGGTCAAGAACCCGAGTACTATCCATGAGGATGCAGGTTCTACCCGTGGCCTTATTCAGTGTGTTAAGGGTCTGCTGCTGCTGCAAGCTGCAGCATAGGTTGCAGATGCTGCTCAGATCCGGCATTGCTGTGGCATTGCTGTGATGTAGGCTGGCAGCTGCAGCTCCGCTTTGACCCCTAGCTCTAGGAACTTCCATATGCCATAAGTTTGGCAATATGTATATAGGAATTCCTGTTGTGGTGCAGCAAAAATGAATCTGACTAGTATCCATGAAGATGCAAGTGTGATCCTTGGCCTTGCTCAGTGGGTTAAGGATACGGTGTTGCTGTGAGCTATGGTGTAGGTCGCAGATGCAGCTGGGATCCCTCAGTACTGTGGCTGTGGTGCAGGCTGGCGACTGTAGCTCTGATTCGACCCCTAGCCTGGGAACTTCCATATGTCACAACCACAGCCCTAAAAAAAGGGGAAAAAAAAAATCCTTGCTGTGGCCCAGGTTTCATTCCTGCCTAGGAACTTCTGAAGGCCATGGGTTTAGCAAAATTTTTAAAAATATACAAAAGTTTTATGCTTTCAGGGAGGGGTTATGTCAATGAGGAATTGACATTATTATCATTACAACTCCTGTTTCTCATATCAGGGAAGACTTGTATATCATGTCTTGACATCAGCATGTCAGAAGGTACAATGTTATATATTGTATATACAATGTACCTGTTATATATTGTATACAACTCATAGTTGGCCCACTCCATCCTCAGTTCAACACTCTCAGAATCAGCCAGCTACAGATGCTGTAGAACTCTGTTTACTGTGGAAAGGTATCTGTGGGTAAGCGAACCTGAGCAGTTCAATTGCATGTTGTTGGAGAGTTGCGTGTATGTGTAGAGACAGATATGCATTATTGGGAGAGGCCTGCACAGCTATAGAGGCTGGGGAGTCCCACATTCGGTTGTCTGGAAGCCAGAGAACTAGCAAAGCCAGTGGCGTAAGTCCAGCCACGTCTTAAGGCTGGAAAGCAGTGGAACTGAGGGTGTAGCTCCAAGTCAAAGCTGAAGACCTGAGAACCAGGGGACCACCGGTGTTCATCCAGGAGTCTCAAGGTCAAGAGTCAGAAGCTCCAATGGTCATGAGCAAGAAGAGAGAGGAGAGCATTTGCCCTACCTGTTCCATTCAGGCCCCCACAGGGTAGGACCAGGCCATGCCCATTGTCGAGTGTCTTCACCCAGTCTACTGATTCCAGTCTGATCTCTTCCAGAAATGCCCTTACAGATCCTCCCAGAATTAATGTGTGACCTGCTGTCCGGGCATGCCGTCCCACAGTGAGGCTGACACACCAAGTTTACCATCACAGTGGCCGTAAACAAAGCGCACGGAAATGGAGGCTCCCTGCTAAGGATCCAGATGCTGGGATCCTTGACTCGGAGGAGGGAAGGGACATGTGCTGACGGGATCTGAGGCAAGAGTGTCAGTTTCCCCTACAACGAGAATAGTGATGCACCCTCAGTTTAGGGAATTTTAATGGGATCCAATGAGATGACAGTGGTTGAAAGCTTGGCCCTGGAGCTAGCACAGAGTAAGTGCTCAAATAGAAGGACCTTTTCATTCTTTTCCCTCCTAGTGGACACCACCTGTATCTTCATCTCTCTAGCTTACCCTCGGGTCCTTATAACAGGGATGATAGCAAAACCCAGGGTCCTAAAATGAGACTCAGCTATTACATGGGACCACCATTGAATCCTATCCACCTAAGCTGCTCAAGCAGCCAGTGCAAGGAGCGGGCAGTGAGGGCATAGGAGAAACTGGATTCATCTCTAAGGATAGATATTCAGTGGCTCAGGTCTACCTGCTGGTAGATCAGACCAGGGGATTTAAATTAATTTTGCAAGCAGGACTATAAAGTTCAGTATTTTAAAAAATGTTGTATTTCAGGAGTTCCCATCGTGGCGCAGCAGAAATGAAACCCACTAGGAATCATGAGGTTGTGGGTTCGATCCCTGGCCTCGCTAAGTGGGTTAAGGATCCGGCGTTGCTGCGAGCTATGGCGTAGGTTGCGGATGAGGCTCGGATTTGGCCTTGCTATGGCTGTGGCCTAGGCCGGCAGCAACAGCTCTGACTAGACCCCTAGCCTCGGAACCTCCATATGCTGTGGGTGCAGCCCTAAAAAGACAGAAAAGACAAAAAAAAATGTTGTATTTCATAAATGCTACTTCAGTATAAATATTTTGCACAGTGATTTATGGAAATATTAAAATACAAATTTTTTTGAAAATTATAAACAGAATTAAAATTATAAAGGTAATTAGTATTTTTTAATTAAATTTATTTATTATTTATTTATATTATTTTAAAAAATATAGTGCATTTACAATGTTTTGTCAGCAAATCTATCCAGGCATACATGTTCTTTTTTCATATCATCGTCCATCATGTTCTATCCTAAGAGATTTTGTATAGTTCCCTGTGATATACAGTAGGATCTCATTGCTTATCCATTCCAAAAATAATAGTTTGCGTGGGGTTAGTAGGTAATTAGTACTTTTAAAGACTACTTGGGAGGAAATTTATTGCTGGCTTAGAGGTTAAGCTTTTGGGATGTCACTGCTGTATTTTTGGGTTTGATTCCTGAGCTGGGAGCTCCTGCATGCCTTGGAAATGGCAAAAAAAATCACATGAGTGCTTTTTAAAATGTTTAACTTGGCTTAATGATCAATAAACAAGAATGGTTTCTTTTAAAATATATATATGTACAAATCACTGTAATTTTAGAGCTGAAAGGCTTTGCAATGATATTTTTTAAAGCAGACTTTGCTTTTAAGAGCAGCTTTAGAGTCACAGTAAAACTGAATGGAAAGTACAGAGAATTTCCATCCAACTCTTGGAAATCAGGTGAGTGAGGACAGGGCACTTTGGACTGAGATTAGTTCTTGGGAGAGCATGTCCACAGACAAAAAACGTACAGCCTTACCGTTGAGAAATATGTTTTGTGTGTGTGTGTGTGTGTGTGTGTGTGTGTGTGTGTGTGTGTGTGTCCTTACAGAGCATTGCAGCACAGAAAGGTAGCCTCTGAGATAGCTCTGAGGAACTGCTCTAAAGAGATAAGGGAGCAGCCAGACATACAGAATCTTTTGCTAAAGAAAAAACATTAGAAAAACATCAAAAGATTTTTGCCTGTGACAAAAATGATACATCTCAAGTTCATGATTTTCATGCCTTTCTATGTATGGGAAAAATGCAAGAGCCTGGGCTTATTGAAGTCATTCATTTGCTCTGCATCTTAGCTAACTAGGTACAGTATTTTATTTTATTTTATAATTGATTTACTGTTGTGTCAATTTCTGTTGTACAGCATAGTGATATATCATATATATATTTATATTTTTTTCTCATATTATGTTCCATTTTGTTCTATCCCAAGAGTTTGGATACAGTTCCCTATGCTGTACAGTAGGACCTCATTGCTTAACCAGTGGGGGAAGAATCTGACTGCAGCAGCTTGGGGCACTGCAGAGGTATGGGTTCAATCCTCACCCAAGAGCAGTGCCTTAAAGGATCTAGCATTGCCGCAGCTATGGCACAGGTCATGGCTTGGATTCAGTCCCTGGCCCAGAAACTTCCGTATGCTGCATGTGCAGCCATAAAACAGCAACAGCAACAGCAAAAACCAATCCAGACTTCTCACCAGAAACTGGGAGTCCTGCTGGGCCAAATATTGGGTGGGGAGGGGGGCATCTCTGTGCACATGTGCTCTTGCCTCATCTGTGTGACCTGTGCGTCCTCTGAGTAGAGGCTCTATGTGGAGGTGGACGGAGGAGATCCCCTTACCCCAGGGGGAAGGCAGAGTGTTGGGCTTTTATAATTTCTGGAACATGCCAATGCTTTGATCCTCCTGTCTCCCTGAATCTCACAGAAGCTGGCATCCCATAGAAACATCTCCAGCTTGGACTCTGCAATTTCCCATTTCCACTGACCTTCATGTGAAATCTCTAGGTCAGTTTTTTCCCACACTGAGGAAGTCTGAGAACAGGGGGGTCCTTCTGAGCCCCTCACCCCAAGGACTCTACCACTTATTCACTGGGTGGAAGCAGACAGCTTCCCCACCCAAGCCCAGATCTGAATTCACAAGCCTACCAATGGGGAAAGAGCAGTGAAATTTACATTTTCTGGGAAGGCTATTTGAAGTAGTGAGTGACAAGGGCTGACACCATTGCTCCTGGGTTGTGTTCAATAATGATTACTACTGTTCCCAATCTCACTTTACCACAGCTCATTAACAAAGGTGGTGGCTATCCTGGGAGTTAAACTGTCTCTTGAGTACAATCCAGCTTAATCCAATTTATTCAAAGGCCACTTTTACTTGGGGTAGAAATACAATTTGAATGGGGTCTTCCAGGAAGTACCAAGATGGAGACTATTTTTCAAATACTGGAGCCTTGGTGGGCAGTGGTCTATAGGAATGGTTTGAGCATCACATTGAATGGGAGTGTGGAGAGAGACACATGGAAAATTTGAGGGCTGTGGAGAAAGGGTTTTGCTTTCTTTGTGTCCTGAAACTTCAAAAGAATCTCCATATGATGCAGCCCAGGATGGGAGACCTCCCTCAACTCACCATGGCAGATCTTTAAACATAAATAAACCTTCTGAATTTTGTGGGGAAACATGTTGAAATTTGTGAACAGTGCTGCATATGTAGAGAAAGCCAGAATTTTATTTCTGTGCCTAATGGTGTCACTTTGATCAGAATTTGTGTTGACCTTACCTATATTTGAGTAAAGACTATCAAAAATTCTTCAAAGGGGTTAATGGGATTATGCTTCAGCCCCCAGGCCCTAGAATGTACCTGAAGGTAATTGCCATCAGCATTGCATCTCCTGGGGAAGAACTTAAAAGAAAAGGCTGAGTGGCAGCAGCTGCCATAAAGAGAACAGGTTAGGTGTGACAGATCCATGTTTATTTCCCCCCCTCCCCCAGCTCCAAATTCCCAAAGCACCCTCAGAGGCTTTCAGTTTTGGAAATGCCCTTATTTTTACAGGGGTGGCCATGTCTCCCTCTGCTCACATGTGTTTTCATGTCAATATGCTATCCTGATCCCAAATTTCTAGGAGGAAACACACTTGAAGATGACCCTGTCTCCTCTTAGACAGTCCTGTTTAGATTCTAAAAGCCATCTAGAGAAGTCTTTTAATGTTCCTCTTCCCCAAGGCGGGGAAAGGGTATATGATGTTTGAGTCATCCTTTAGGAATGGCCAACTCCACACTGCCCAGCACACACTCTTACTCTCATGGTGATTTTGACTTGATGTCCTTCAGAAAAGCCCTGAGTTAAGCCTGGATGACCAATCACATCCCCAATTGCACTTGCTTTGGTACCTGAATTGACTCATGATCTGCTAAGTTTTAGACATGGCACTAAAAGAACAACTTCAAATAGATGCTTATTTTGTTTCCTTTGGAAATGACACACTGTTTTTATGAAGCTGATTTAGTTTTGAGACATTTCCAAGTTTGAGATGGCCAAAGATCCCCAACAAGGAGGATACCTTCAAGTTTTTGTGTATCTTTTTGGTTTTGCTTTTGTATAATGTGAGTAACTGATAATCCTTTCCCTGTCTCACACCCAGGGCTGTAACTGTCCATATTTGCAGAACGAATCCAATTTTGTGGATCCAATGTAATGAGTGTTGGGAGTCCTATCTCCCCACCCTTTAGTCTTCCTCTTTCATGAAGGGAGATCTGGCTCCATCAGTTCATATGGAAATTGACAGAGAACTAATCAGCATTTACCTGAGGGGCATTCTGGAATTCAATCTTATAGGCTTTCTGATTGGAAGTGAGTAGTTGCAAAGAGAGAAAATGGGATTAGGAAGTTTTATAAAAGCCTCAGGCCACCTAGAAGGGATGCCAACACTTCTTAGTCAGCTGCCTGGATTCTCCCCTACGTCTGAGTCGAGGTCTGAGAACCCACCAATCACCGTCTGACCTGGTAAGTTACGGAGGTCAGCTAAGGACAACCTCTCATCTATGGCAAGTGTGTCTTAAAGGTAGACTGCAGCCCAAGACGCCACGGAGAGTTTCCCTTCTTCCGTCATTCTGAATGAAGCAATTTAAGGTTTTGGTTTTGCCTCAAGCCTGTAATTTTGCCTTCATCCCAAATCTTTTCATTTGTATTTTGGTTTATGTCATTTGAAAAAGTTTTATCAAGAAGCTTTTCTTCTTAATGAAAAACCTCTGTTTGGAATGTTTTTTCCTTTTTCTTTCTTTCCTCTTTTTTTTTTTTTTTTTTTTTGGCTTTTTAGGACCACATCCGCAGCATATGGAAGTTCCCAGGCTAGGAGATCAAATGGAGCTGTAGCTGCCAGCCTACACCAGAGCCACAGCAACACGGGATCCGAGCCGCGGCTGGGACCTACACCAGAGCTCACGGTAAGGTCGGATCCTTAACCTACTGAGTGAGGCCAGGGATCAAACCCACATCCTCATGGATACTAGTCATGTTCATTAATCATTGAGCCAGGATGGGAACTCCCAAGAGTCAATAATCTTTTAAAACATGTGGGATATGTTATAAAGCTTAACGTTAATAAATTCATAGTACAGCAGAGAGAGGCACAAGGCATAAATAATTTGAAAACTGAGAGAACAAATTAATGATTAGTAGAACAAGGTGTAATCTTGTCACAGTAAACAAGCAAGTCCACAGGGGAGCCAAGTGGAGGGGCCAAATTCTGGAGGGATCAGGTCGAGAGAAAAAAAGATAAATGCTTCAGAGTTCCCACTGTGGCTCAGCTGTAATGAACCGACTAGTATCCATGAAGATGCAGGTTCAATCCCTGGCCTCGCTCAGTGGGTTAAGGATCCCATGTTGCTATGGCTGTGGTGTAGGCTGGCAGCTGAAGCTCTGATTCAACCCCTAGCCCATCGACCCTTAGCCTGGGAACTTCCTTCCATATGCTGTGTGTGGGGTCCTAAAAAGCAAAAAAAAAAAAAAAAAAACAAAAAAGTGGGGGATGTAAACTTCATCTTTGTTTACAAAGGTATACTTTGCTAGCTTGTTGTAGGTAGTAGTTAAAGAGAAAAGATTTCTTTTTTTTTTAGGGAAACAAAAACTAATATTACCTTGTGTAAGAATCACTGAGGTGAAGTTGAGACTATAAACAAAGCTTTCCAAACAGGTTTTTGTGGGGTTTTTTTGTTTCTGTTTGTTTATGTGTGTGTGTTTTCTTTTTACAGCTGCATCTGTGGCATATGGAAATTCCACCAGTAGGAATTGCTGACGCCTATGCCACAGCCACAGCAACACCAGATCTGAGCTGCAGCTTTTGGCAATGCTGGATCTTTAACCCACTGTGTGAGGCCAGAGATTGAAACTGCATCCTCATCAAGAAAACATTTGTTCCTTAACCCACTGAGCCACAACAGCAACTACCAGTTTTTATTTCATTAGTTTTAAGCGACATCTTAGGTTAATCATTATATATAAGTATAAAAGTGTATGTGTATATATATGTGTATATATATATATATATTAAAAAAAACCCACTTTCTAATTTTTTATAGATACTAATAAAACAGCTCTTTATAAAAGTTATTTAAAATGTTTCCAATTTAGAGGTCTCTTCAAATAAAGAATTTAATATAATCTGATTATATTTTTGTATGGAATATTATATGAGCATAATTCCATTTAAAAATCAATCGTATGACCTGCATTTTACTTTCACCTACCTTGGAAAGCACCATAATCCTATTATGTTTTTTTTGTTTCTTTGTGTGTGTTATTTTTTTGTTAAAGTATAGTTGGTATACAATGTTTCTTCAAGTTCTGTTGTACAGCAAAGTGACCCAGTCACACATAGTTCCCTGGGCTGTACAGTAGGGCCCCATTGCCCATCCATTCCAAACGTAACAGTTTGCATCCAAAACCCCAAACCCGGAGTTCCCGTTGTGGCTCAGTGGTTAACGAATCCGACTAGGAACCCTGAGGTTTCGGGTTTGATCCCTGGCCTTGCTCAGTGGGTTAAGGATCTGGAGTTGCCAGTGAGCTGTGGTGTAAGTTGCAGACACGGCTCGGATCCCTCATTGGTGTGGCTCTGGCATAGGCCCCCTGTCGCTAGAGCTCCAATTCGACCCCTAGCCTGGGAACCTCCATATGCCGCAGGAGCGGCCCAAGAAATGGCAAACAACAACAACAACAAAACCCCAAACCCACTCCCTTTCCCCACTCCCACCACCTGAACCACAGGTCTGTTCTGCTCGGCCATGATCTGTTTCTATTTTGTAGAGGTCATTTTTACCATATTTTAGAGTCTACAAATAAGTGATATGGTATTTGTCTTTCTTTTTCTGGCTTACTTCACTTGGTATTAGAATCTCTAGTTCCACCCAGGTTGCTACAAATGGTGGGTTAGTTTGTATTTTCAATGGGTGAGTACTATTCTATTGTATATATGTACCACATCTTCTTAATCCATTCATCTGTAAATGGACATTTAGGTTGTTTCCATGCCTTGGCTATTATGAATAGCGCTGTGATGAGCATAATGGGTGCCTGTATCTTTTTCAGTGAAAGTTTTATCTGGATATATGCCCAGGAATGGGGTTGCTGGATCATATGGTAATTCTATATTCTGAGGTACCTCCATCCTGTTTTCCACAGTGGTTGTACCAATTTACATTCCCACCAACAGTGAAGGAGGGTACCATTTTTTCCACACCCTCTCCAGCATTTGTTATTTGTTGACTTGTTAATGATGGCCATTCTGACTGGAGTGAGGTGGTACCTCATTGTAGTTTTGATTTGCATTTCTCAGTCATTAGTGATGTTGAGCATTTGGCCATCTGTATGTTTTCTTTGGAGAAATGACTAGGTCTTCTGCTCATTTTTCAATTTGGTTGTTTGATTTTTTGCTGTCGAGTTGTATGACCTGTTTGTATATTTTGGAGATGAGGCCCTTGATTGTCGCATCATTTACAAAGATTTTCTCCCATTCTGTGGGTTACCTTTTTTTCCCCCCAGTGGCTTCTTTTGCTGTGCAAAGGCTTTTGGGTTTAACTAGGTCCCACTGGTTTATTTATGTCTTTATTGTCATTATTCTAGGGAGTGAATCAAAAAAGATGCTACAGTGATTTATGTCAAAGAGCATTCTGTCTATGTTTTCCTCAAGGAATTGTATAGTATCTGGCCTTATATTTAGGTCTTTAACCCATTTAGGGTTTATTTTTGTGTATGATGTTAAAGACTTTTAATATTCTTTGACAAGTAGCTGTCCAGTTTTCCCAGCACCAGTTACTGAAGAGACTTTTTTTCTACTGTATGTTCTTGCCTCCTTTGTCATAGATTAGTCGACCATAGGTGCTTGGGTTTATTTCTGGGCTTTCTATCCTGTTCCATTGATACATATTTCTGTTTTTGTGCCAGTACCATATTGTTTTGATAACTGTAGCTTTGCAGTTTTGTCTGAGGTCAGGGAGCTTGATGCCTCCATTTCTGTTTTTCTTTTTCGATATTGCTTTTGCTATTTGGGGTCTCTTGTGTTTCCATGCAAATTTTAAAATATACTGTTCTAGTTCTGTGAAGAATACCCCTGGTAATTTGATAGGGATTTCACTGAATCTGTAGATTGCCTTGGGTATTATGTTTTTGTTTTTATTTCTAACCACAGGAACAGATTAAACCCTTCCCTATCTAATACCCAGGGCTACAACTATTAGTGAAACTGAATGAAGGTTTGTGGAGAGCTTCAGTGGACAATGCCTTGATGCCCTCCTTTCTCCCTATTCTTTCTGATTCAGTCAATTCATCTGAAGACAAAAATCCAATCAGGATTAACCCCCCCCCCCCCCCAGGATAGTCGAGGATCTAATCAGGTATCACTTTCTGATTGGACATTAGTAGTTGGAAAGGGAGAAGAAGTGTTTAGAAAAGTCTATAAAACCCTCAGGCACCAAGGAAGAGATTCAGAAACTTCTCCCTCTGGAGTCACTGCCTGGGCTCTCCACCAGATCTGAGGTCTGAGCACCCTGCGCACCTCATCAGAACTGGTAAATTATTGGCTTCAGTTAAGGACACCCTCATCTTACCCATGGGTGGGTCTTGAATGGTGGCATTCAACTCAAGATGGAAGCAAGAGTCTTTCTTTTCAGATAAACAGATTTAAGGCTTTGGTTTTGCCTATAAATTTAGTTTTGCCTTAAGCCCCAACATATTGATTTGTGTACTCGCTTACTTCATTGTTAAATGTCTTAATCAATCACATATTCTTTTTAATGAAAATAATCTCCCTGTTTGGAATTTTGTTTCTTTTCTCTCTCTCTCTCTCCCTTTTTTTTTTTTTTTTTTTTTTGCCTTTAGGACCACACACGTGGCATATGGAGGTTTCCAGACTAGGGGTTGATAAAAGCTACAGATCACAGCCACAGCCACAGCCACAGCAATGTAGGATCTGAGCCATGTCTGTGACCTACACCACAGCTCACGGCAACACTGGATCCCATTACCACTGACCAAAGCCAGAGATCAAACCTGCAACTTCATTGTTATTAGTTTGATTCATCTCCACAGTGCCACATGGGAACTCCTGGAATTTCATTTCTAGAAATTTAAAATATTTCCTTTGTGCATATATGGCCTTCATTTGAGGTATCTTCTTTATCAGGTTACCTATGGTAAGTGAGGATGCAGGGTTTGTTGGTCTACATGACATTCCAACTCCCATAGTTATGGCCCTAAATAATGGATTGAAAGATTTCCCCCAGGAAAGATGGGGTCAGCTTTCAGGCTTCTTGGCATCCCCTTCCCAGTGGGATATGATTTGGCAAAACAGTGAAAGGAAATGAAGAGCCTAGTGGTTGCTGTTCTTCTTCCTTGGTACATGTGAGATGCCTGTTCTGGTGCCAGAAGAAGCAAAGTTATGGCTTTGTACCCACTGAGCTCCGAATTTAATTGGAGCAAAATGAGGATGCTCTTCTACTCTCCATGACCTTGGTCCTGATTTGGTTCCTCTGAATGGGGGGGGGGGAGGCAGACTAAGGTATGCTCAATGCTTGGCCTGAGAAAGATGCCTTATTCCCAGGTAGTTTCCACAGGATTCCCTTAGCGAGAGAGTCAGGATGAATGTCCAGACCCCACTCAGACTCCTGGAACTGGCTGGAATGAATCTGCTGAGAGATGAGGCCTCAGCCATCGCTGCACTGGAGTTTCTACCCACGGAGCTCTTCCCACCACTGTTCATGGAGGCCTTCTATGGAAGACACAGGGAGACACTGACAGCCATGGTGCAAGCCTGGCCCTTTGTCCGCCTGCCACTGGGGGGCCTGATGAATGTGCCTCACATGGGAACTTTAAAAGCAGTGCTGGATGGGCTTAATGCCTTGCTTGCCCAGAAGGTTCACCCCAGGTGAGTCTGATTCAGGTAGCCTAGTAGGGTCCCGAGAGTCCCTGAAGAGACAGTTGGTGGTGTTGTGGCATAGACAGGCAGCTAGCCTGGGAACTTTCACATGCCTCAGGTGCAGCCCCCCCCCCCAAAAAAAAAAGAAAGAAAGAAGACACACACAGAAGTGTAGGAATGCCTAAGATGTAGGGGAACCTGAAAGAACATGCCCGCATGTCCTCCCGGGAATGTTTAAAGGCACTAGAAGTGGAGAACAGGAAGGCTGGAAGGGGAAATGGAGCTGGAGGTAAGCAAGGCAGAGAGAGAAGAAGAGGGCAAGGGAGTACCCGATGTCAGGAATGTGACCATGTCGGGCATGTGACATAAAGGCACAGGTGGGCAGTCTGAGTGTTGCCTAAATTCTGAGACTGTGCTTTCATTCTGTGTTCAATGTGGATCTCAAAGCTGTTTTCATTCCATGTTCAATGTGGATCTTAAAGCATCCCAACTGATCTGCTCTCTCCCCATAGGAGGTGCAAACTGCGGGTGCTGGATTTGAGGAATACTGGACAGTACTTCTGGAGCATGTGGTCAGGAGACAAGGACCACGTGTCCTCAGGCTCCCTGATGGCACCAGTGACTGAGGACAGTTCAAGGAAAGAACATGCCATGGCTCCCTTGGAAGTGTTCATAGAGCTTTGCCTCAGTGAAGCAGCCATGGATGAATGCCTCCTCTACCTCCTCCTGTGGGTGGCGAGAAGAAAAGATTCAATACACCTGTGCTGTAAGAAGCTGAAGATTGAGTCAATGCCCATAGAAAGCACTGTGCAGTTTCTGAGTATGATGCCACTGGACTGTCTCCAGGAGGTGCAAGTGAACTGCACGTGGCAGCTGGCCACCCTCGCCAAGTTTGCTCCTTTCCTGGGTCAGATGAGCAATGTGCAGAGGCTCCTCTTCTCCCCTCTTCACGTGTCTCCCTCGGAGGAGCAGGAGGAGCAGCAGCAGCAGATGGACCAATTTACCTCTCAGTTCCTCAGGCTGCACCACCTCCGGGATCTCTACCTGGAAACTCCCTCCTTCCTCCAAGGTCGCCTGGACCAGATGCTCAGGTGAGGATGGCACCACTGGCCCCTTTACAATGAACACAACACTAGAATGTCAGATGAACTCTTTCCTTTGCTGCTCTGACCTGATGTGTGGTATCACATAACTGCACAAATCAAATTAGAGAGACAAAGTGGGATAGAGAGACTCATGCTAGGAAGCTATAGATCGGGGGATTCATATGTCCTGAGGGAGGGTTTGTCCGTTTCTTCTGTTTCTTCTTCGAGATGCCTGTGTTCATTCAGGTGACTAAAACTAAGTGAGAAAAGAGGGCATTGACGAGGGGAAACCACCTCAGACCCGAGTATTTCTAAAGAGGAGCTCTGTGCTCACTGCCTTTGTGACAATCAGTCTGTCTCAAAATTCCTGTCCATTAAATATTGTTTTCTGCTACAGATAAGGTAATTAATACGTGGGAAATGCATGATTCTGGAAATGATGGTAAGAGAGCTGGAACCCAAGGATACTAAAAAGTGATGGGTGGTTTGCAGATGATGCAGGGATGTAAGTCAACCCCTGCAGACTGGTGACCTTAGCCAGGATCTTGTGGGATCTTGCCCAGGCTGGTTAATTATTCATGTTATCCAGGTTCCTTATCTGACCCAGAGTTGACAAAACGTTGGGCCCAAGCAATGAGCTGAAGAAAGCCTGGGCTGAGAGCATTTTTTGCCTTGATTTCTTTCCTATGTGAAAATTCAGTGATGTCCACCCATGATGTCCACAGGGGTCAGACTCTCCTCTGAACATGTTCCAGATATTCCATTATTTTCATTTATCCCCATTAGGAAGTGGAGTATGTTGTACCCTGCTTGACAGATGAGGAAAGAGAGCTTTCTAGACTTGGTAAACTTGACCCAGTCACACAATGCAGGTGAAAAGACTCAGGCTAAAGTGAGACTGAGTATCCTGAGTATTGATCTTCATCACAGGGTCAGAATGACCTTGGTCTTGGGAAAATCACTTCTTTCCCAACTTGAGGTCACCTGCCACCCCACTTTCCCAGAAGTAATTCTTTGATTTCTCCCTAGGTGCCTGAAGACCCCCTTGGACACCCTCTCAATAACTCACTTCCTGCTTATGGAGTCAGACTTGACATATCTGTCCCAGTGCCCCAACATCAGTCAGCTAAAGAGTCTGGATCTGAGTGGCATCAAGCTGACCAACTTTAATCCCAAGCTCCTCAAAGATCTGCTGGAGAATGTTGCAGCCACCATCCAGGAGCTTGGCTTAGATGAGTGTGGGATCATGGACTCCCAACTGGAAGCCATCCTGCCTGCCCTGAGCCACTGCTCCCAGCTCAGCTCCTTCAGTATTCGTGGGAACCCTCTCTCTATGGCCATCATTGAGAAGCTGCTGTGCCATACTGATGGGCTGCCCAGCTTAGCTGAAGAGTTTTATCCTGCCCCTCAGGAGAGTTATGGCTCTCAGGGAACTCTCCACGTGGGAAGACTTGCTAAGCTTAAGGCTGAGTTGATTGAGATTATGAGAACTTTAGGACGACCCAGGATCATCTGGCTTAGCTCCAGCCCCTGTCTTCACTGTGGTGATGATACATTCTATCACATGGAGCTTGTTACATACCACTGTAATAAACGCCCGCCTCGTCTCTAACAAAAGCTTTCTTCTGGGAACTTGGGCACTAAAAGCCCAGTTGCATCTTGAGGGCACAGTGACCCATTGTTTCAGACATCTTCTCAGTGTGAATGGGAAAACTTAAGGTGATCCAGAGGGGGTGCGGAATTGCAGGAGGAAATGTTCACTTGGGGCATTGATGTTACTTTGGGGAACATGTGTCCTCTAGAATCACCAAGATGAACCTAAATTACATTGGGGGGCGGTATGGACTTGAGACACACATGTTGGAATTATCCCTCTGTGGATGGTTATAAAAAACATAGTCAGGAATAAAGAGACCCTCAGTGTAAAAAGACTTCTGCCTTCCATGATCTAATTTGTTTTCTCAGTTTATACCTCAGGAATCCCCAGCTACTTTTTTTTTTTTCCTTTTTTTTTGGCCTTTTCTAGGGCTGCTCCTGCTGGTATATGGAGATTCCCAGGCTAGGGGTATAATCAGAGCTGTAGCTGCCAGCCTACACCAGAGCCACAGCAACGAGGGATCCGACCTGCATCTGCAATCTACACCACAGCTCATGGCAACGCCGGATCCTTAACCCACTGAGCGAGGCCAGGGATCGAACCTGCAACCTCATGGTTCCTAGTTGGATTCATTAACCACTATGCCATGATGGGAACTCCCGGCTACTGTTGAGACACCAAAAAAAAAAAAAAAAGGCACCGAGCTGTCTATGATCTGAAATACTACCATTGCCATCAGTTCTTTTTTCTTTCCAGGTGGTGTCTTCCCCCCTTTACTCGTTCTTGTGGCTGTCCAGTGGATTAATACCCATAAAGTAGAACTTACTCTGTGTTCAGTGAACCACTGGAATGAAGAGATCTTGGCAGGGCCCTCAGTGCTGACTCAGGCCATGACCCTGTACACAAGCATTCCTTATGGTTCTCATGGTGGGTCCATTAGTCACAGTTTCTGGCTTTGTGTGTGCTGAGAAAGGATTCCAAGGCACAAGACGAGACCCCCAGTTCAAGATGACGTTGTCTACACTGCAGATTAGCTGCAGACTCAGGTCTTCACCCATGCATGCCTGTCATGGGTGGGTAGTGGTCCTTTTTCTATTACTCTGGTTGTGGCCAGTAAAGACATCCAAATTCATTTTAGCAAAATACTAAAATCTCCCAGGCATGTACACTGCTTTTAGCACTTTTGTATATGTTTTAATAATTGCATCTTTTGGGGATGCTAGATGTTGCCATTAAGAGATTGATATTAATCCCATTATACCTCCTATCTTCCTATCAGGGAAGGCTAGTATGGCATGTTTTGACTTCCATTTCAGGATATATAACAAAATACCTATTACAAAACATATATCTCACAGTGATCCCTCCCGGTCCTCAGTTTCACATCCATGGATGCAATCAACTATTGATGGTGTAGAACTATATCTAATATTTTAAAAATCTGCCTTTAAGGGAACCTGAACAGTTCCGTCATGAGTTGTTCAAGATTCAGCTGTATCTATACAGCTCAGCGGTTAATGAACCTGACTAGCATCCATTAGTATGTGGGTTTGATCTCTGGCCTCGCCCAGGGGGTTAAATATCTGGTGTTGCTGTGAGCTGTGGTATAGGTCGCAGACTCAGCTCAGATCCCGTGTTGCTGTGGCTCTGGCGTAGGCTAGCGGCCACAGCGCCGATTCAATCCCTAGCCTGGGAACCTCCATATGCCTTGGGCGCAGTCCTAAAAGACAAAAAAAAAAAAAAAAAAATCTTCAAAAGTACTAAATTATCTTTATAATTAAAATTTTAATATCTTTATCATTTGTATAAATCACAGTGCATTATTTACTCAACTGTCCTTTACATAACAGCAGACTTTTTGAAAAATACTAAACTATATAGTCCTACTTGCAAAACTAATTTATAGCCTCTGGTCTAATCTACTAGCAGGTGCCCGCAAGTCTGAGTCTCAGAATGTTTATGAAATAATCAGTAGAGATGAATCCACTCTCTTTCTATGCCCTTCCCATCCCCTTCTCTGAACTGGCTAAAGCACCCTGGGTGAATCAGGATTCATTGGTGGCTACAGGCTATAAGCTGGGTCCCATTCCACATCCTGGATTCTGCTCTCCTTGGTGTTGTAAGGAATAGATGATAAACTGGAGGGATAGAGATAATAAAAGAAGGAAAAAACCCCATTGCTAAGCTCTTACTCTATGCCAGGTCTGTTGCCAAGCCATCAATAAGCAACATCACATTGAATCCTGCTAAGATCCCATAACATGATTATGCATTATTATCTTCATTTTATGAGAAAAGGAGGCTATTGCCTAAAGTCCTTTCACCCTTATATGCTCATTCCTCTCCTGAGCCCACAACACTAGCCTCGGATTCCTTAACAGGGAGACTTCATGTGGGTACCTTTTATTTAGAGCCACTGTGATGGTTAATTTTATGAGTCAGCTGGGTGAAGGGATGCCCAGATAACCAGTAAAACAATATGGGGTGTGCCTGGGAGGATGTTTTTTGAAGAGACTAGCATTTTATTTTATTTTTTATTTATTTATTTTTTAAATCGGAATTTTATTTCATCATTCTCATAGAACTCAGTCTTGCTTGCTCTATATGTTCTACTTATCAAACTCTTTCTCTGACTACTTCTCTTTTTAAGTCCTCTTTAGTCAGTCTGTTTTTCAGTCTTTCCCTCTTACAGTGCAGTCTCTTCTCTCTGCAGGAAAACCCCTTGTTTCTTGGCAGATCAGCTTTCTCTGCTCCCCACTGTTCACAGGATATTTATTTGTTTTGTCTTTTTGCTATTTCTTTGGGCCGCTTCCGTGGCATATGGAGGTTCCCAGGCCAGGAGTCCAATCGGAGCTGTAGCCACTGGCCTACACCAGAGCCACAGCAACTCGGGATCCGAGCCGCATCTGCAACCTACATCACAGCTCACGGCACGCCGGATCGTTAACCCACTGAGCAAGGGCAGGGACCGAACCCGCAACCTCATGGTTCTTAGTCGGATTCGTTAACCACTGAGCCACGACGGGAACTCCGAGGCTAGCATTTTAATCCACAGACTGAGGGAAGATCCTTTGGGGGCCTAAATGGAAAAAGAAATCCTACATTTACCTTCTTTCTCTTCTTGCCCACGAACACTGAAACTTGTGGCACTAGAGCTTTCCTACTCTGAACTAATATCATGGGTCCTTTGGTTCTCAGGCCTTTGGCCTCAGACTTAGTGTAAAACTGTCAGTCCCACTGATTTTTAGCATTAAACCTTGGTTTGAATTACACCACCAGCTTCACTGTTTCTCTAGCTTACAGACAGTGGTTTGTGGGACTTCTTAGCCTCTGTAACTGTGCACACCCATTCCCATAATAAATCCCACCCAATATACACCTAGATATTCAAGTGACACCAGGAACATGGGTTTGAAGGGCTTGGGTTCACTTACACACAGCCATTTTCTGGTAGTAAATAGAGCACTACAGCATCTGAAGTTGGTTGAATCCCAAGATATGAAATTGAGGAGAGGGTGGGAAGACTGAGTTGTATGAGGTACCTAGCAGGTGTTTTGTTATACATCCTGATATGCGAATGTCAAAACATTCTACATTAATTTCCCGTGATGAGGAGAGTCAGGAGGTATTATGGGAATAAAGTCAATCCCTAACTGACATGTACTAGTCCTCCCAAATGATATAACTTTTAACCCATGAGAAAAATACTAAAAACGTGTTCCATGCCTGTATGATTTTAGCATTTTGCCAAAAGGAATTTGTACATCTTTAATGGCCACAACTGGATTACTTCAGGATGGACAATTACCCATTCATGACAGTCGTGGGTTGGTGAGGACCAGAATCCGAGGTTTCTTTGGAGTGTGGACAACCCCTTCCAATACGAGAGGCCTTGTCTTATGCAGTGAAACCCTCTCCCAGTGCACACAAGGTCCAAGAACTGAGACCAATGGAGCCACCATGAGAACCATGAGGAAAGCCCATGTTGAGGGTCATGGTCTGAGTCTGCACTGAGGACCCTGCCAAGAGCTCTACTTTCCAATGGTTTGTTGGTCACTGAGTATATTTCTCTTTGTAGGTCTTAACCCACTGAGCAGCCACAGAAATAAGTAAGGAGGTAAGAGACACCCCAGACAGAATAAACAACTGGCAGGAATAGTAGGGTTTCAGATCATAGATAACTCAGCTTCCCCTTTGTGCCTTTTCATCATAAACAAGAGATTGCTGAGGTTTAAATTGAGAAAGCAGACTAATATATCATGGAGGGCAGCAGTTGGGGTACATTGGGAGTTGTCTTTATTTCTGATCATTTCTTTACAACCATCCAGCCACAGATAAGACCAACATGTGTGTCTCAAATCCAGATTACTCTCCAGAAATTTAGATTCATATTTTTAACTCCATAAACACATGTTCCTGAAAGTCCCATCAACTCCCAGAGTCAGGATTTCCTCTGCAATCCCTCACTGCTGCTGGATCACCTCTCCTTTTCTCATTCGCATTGAGCCGATGTCTGAAACCATGGGCCTGTTTTCCCTTCGTGATGGACCTGTGTCCTAGATGTCAGATTCTAAGGGCCCAGAAGAAAGCTATTGAGAGAAGCAGCCACCTAGGCAGAGGGGTTACAGTGGAACAGGGGCTCTGGATGGTAGAATATGTTATCCCCACCATAAGGACAGGGGCTGGAACTAATCCAGATGGTCCTGGGCTGTCCTAGGTCTCTCATAATCTCCAACAGCTCTGCCTGAAGCTGGGTAAGTCTCCTTCGGCAGAAAGCTCCCTGAGCACCGTAACACTCCTGTGGGGCAGGATATAGCTCTTGACCTAAATGGGGCAGCTCTGCTGTGTATTGCAGCAACTTCTCCGTGATGACCATGGAAAGAAGGTTCCCACACACGCTGAAGGAGCTGAGCTGGAAACAGTGGCTCAGGGCAGGCAGGATGGCCTCCAGATGGGAGTCCATGATCCCACACTCATCTAAGTCCAGTTCCTGCAGGGTGGCTACAACTTTCTCCAGCAGAACTTGGAGAAGCTGAGGATTAAAGTTGGTCAGCTTGATGCCACTCAGATCCAGGCCTTTTAGCTGACTGATGTTCAAGCACTCAGAGAGATGGGTCAGGTCTGATTCAATTAGCAGGCAGTGAGTTATTATGAGGTTGTCCAAAGGGGTCTTCAGACA
Source organism: Sus scrofa (assembly GCF_054392235.1). Classification (NCBI taxonomy): domain Eukaryota; kingdom Metazoa; phylum Chordata; class Mammalia; order Artiodactyla; family Suidae; genus Sus; species Sus scrofa. The sequence goes on from NC_139388.1 coordinate 77,298,473, forward strand.
CCTGTGGAGAAGATAAGCAATTAGGTCTTAAAAACTAGAGTGACAAGTGACCTACAGCTGAAAGACAAACCGAAGGCCAAAGTCACTTTGACCATCTGATAATGATCAATACTCAGAATGCCCAGTTTCATTTTTTCCTGAGACTTTTCACCTTCTCTGTGTGATTGGATCAAGTTCACAGAATCTAGAAAGCTCTCCTTCTTCACTGGTCAAGCAGAGTACAACAAACTCTACTTCAGTTTGAGGAGGAATGAAGATAATAGCATGCACTGGAACATGCTCGGAAGAGAGCCTGACACAGAGTCTCATTCAAGTGTGGACATCACTGAATTTTAATATTGGGAGACAAGACAAAAAATGCTTTCAACTCAGGTTCCTTCAGTCCATGCTCGGCCCCCAGGTACCTGTATCTTAGGGCAGGTGAGGGTCCTGGGAGACATGCTAGGAGAACAACCTGGACAAGATTCCACATCGTCACCTGGGGTTGCAGTTCTGCAGGGGCTATTATATCCCTGAATCATCTGCCAACCATCTACCACTTTTTAGTCAGCTTTTGGCTCCTGCTCCACTGCTAACATCTCCAGAATCATGTATCTTCCAATATTAATTACTTTATCTGCACCTTATCTGACATTTTACAAACTGGGAATTTGAGACAGGCTCATTATGGTCAGTAAACTAGTGAGCACAGAGTTTCACTTTAGAAATGTTCAGGTCGGAGGTCACTTCCCCTCCTCAACACCCTCTTCATTTACATATTTTACTCTGTCATCTGAATATAGATAGATAACTCTTCTGGAGGAAGAAATCACAAAACATCCATCACTAGATCTGAATACCTTCCTAGTATGGTGTCCCTTTCCAGAGCCAGATGGGCCCCTATCTTGATGTGTGTGGTGATGTGATACCCCACTTCAGGATTGAGCAGCAAAGAGCCAGTGCATCTGACCTTCTCTTGTGTTCACCGTTAGTTGGCCAGTGGTGGCTTCTTACCTGAGCATCTGGTCCAGGCAGCCTTTGAGGAAGAAAGGAGATTCCATATAGAGATCCTGGAGGTGGTGCAGCCTGAGGAACTGAGAGGTAAATTGGAGGACGTGCTGCTCCCGCTCCTCACAGGTAGACACATGGACATGGGAGAGAACGAGTCTCTGCAAATTAGTCATCTGGCCCAGGAGAGGAGCAAACATGGCAGGGTGGACAGCCGCCAGGTGCAACTCACTTCCACCTCCTGGAGACAGTCCAGCTCCACCATATTCAGAACCTTCTTAATATTTTCCATGGGCATTGAAATAATCTTCAGCCTCTTACAGCACAGGTGTACATAACTGTTTCTCTTCTCCATCCACCTTATGAGGTAGATGAGGAATTGATCCAGGGTCCTTTCCTTGAGGCAAAGTTCTAGAAACACATCCAATAGAGCCAAGGGATGCTTTGTCCTTGAACTGTCCACTGGTGCCATTGATGAGCTTGAGTAGACGTGAGCATTGAATCCAGCCCACATCCTCCAGAAGTTCTGGCCAGTATTCCTTAAATCCAACACCTGCAGTCTGCATCTCCTGTGGTGAAACAGCAGATTAGCTAGGATGGTTTAGGAGCCACATGGAAGGAAACCGGTCTTAGAATTTAGACCACATTTTACTTCACATTCCTGACATCACCTGCTGCCTTGCCCTCTTCTTCCCTCTCTACCTCACCTTCCTCCATCTCCTTTCCTCCTTCTATCCTTCCTGCTTCTAAACATCTAGTGCTTTTAAGCATCACTAGAAGGAGGTCGTATTCTTTCATGCTCCCCTACACCTTAGGCACCCATACACTTCCAGAAGGGATTTCCCAAGGTGAACTCCTCAATGGCCGAGGTCCTTGAGCTTCTTCATTGGCATCAGCAGAAGTCTCTGGTCCGTCCTTGGTCATCCACTCTTATGACACTAGCTGTCTCTTTAAGGATGCTCAGGACCCTACCAGGCTACCTGAATAAGACTCACCCGGGGTGAACTTTCTGGGCAAACAGAACATCAAGCCCATCCAGCACTGCTTGTACAGTCTCCCAGTGAGGCATCTGCATCAGACCCCTCAGAGGCAGGCGGACAAAGGGCCACGCTTGCACCATAGAAGGCCAAAATGAACAGTGGGGGGAAGAGCTCGGCCGGCAGATACTCGAGAGCAGTGATGGCCGAGGCCTCATCCCTCAGCAAGATCTTTCCTGCCAGGTCCAGGAGCCTGGGTGGATTCCAGACACTCATCCTGATTCTGCTCCAAAAGGAATCCTGTGAATATTCACAGGGAAAAAGGCATACTTGTCAGACCAAGCATGAACACATCTCAGTCTGGATCCCCACCCTTCAGGGGCACCAACCAAGTGGCTAAGTCACTGCTCTGGAAGTGGTAGAAGAACCTCCGTTTACCCAAATTCCATTCTTGGCTCGGTGGACACAAAGTCATATCTCTGTCCCTTCTGGTACCACAAAGGATGGATAGACTAGCCTCTTCGCTTCCTTCCTCTTTGCTTAATTATGTCCTGCAGGGAAGTGAGAACCATGAGCCTGAAAGCTGATCTGAACCTCTCTCTCTTCTTTTTTTTTTTTTTTTTTTATTTTCCAGGGCCGCACCCATGGCATATGGAGGTTCCCAGGCTGGGAGTCTAATTGGAGCTGTAGCCACTGGCCTACGCCACAACCACAGCAATGAGAGATCCGAGCCGCATCTGCGAACTACACCACAGCTCACCACAACACTGGATCTTTAACGAACTGAGCAAGGCCAGGGATTGAACCCTCAACCTCATGGTTCCTTGTTAACTGCTGGGCCATGACGGGAACTTCTCCTTTCTGTTTCTCTCTCTCTCTCTTTTTTTTTTTTTTTTTTTTTTTGGTTGAAACCCTCAGATCATAACTTAATGCCCTAGGAGATTGGGTCGTGGATCAGTAGTAACTAACCTGACTGGTATCCAGGAGGACGTGGGTTGGATCCCTGGCCTCACTCAGTGGGGTTAAGGATCTGGTGTTGCCATGAGCTGTGTTGTAGATCACAGACTTGGCCCTGATCTGGCTTGGCTGTGGCAATGGCATAGGCCAGGGGCTACAACGCCAATTCACTCCCTAGCCTGGGAAATTCCATATGCCACAGGTACAGCCCTAAGAAGACAAACAAAACAAAACAAAACCTTAGTCCCTAAAACTATGGTTAGAGGAATATCCTGTGACCCAACACACGTCCATCATCAGTTCCCACAGTTAACCGGGCTGGTAAAGATAAAGGAGATACCTCCAAAACGAATGCCATTTGTGCACAAAGGAAATATTTTAAATGTCATGAAATAAAATGCCAGGAGTTCTCATCCTGGCTCAGTGGTAACAATCCCAACTAGGATCCATGAGGACTCAAGTTCGACCCCTGGCCTCAATCAGTGGGTTAAGAATTTGGCGTTGCTGTGAGCTGTGGTGTAGGTCACAGACGTGGCTCGGATCTGGCATTGCTGTCGCTGTGGCGTAGGCCAGCCACTGTAGCTCCTATTCGATCCCTAACCTGGGAACTTCCCTATGCTGTGAGTGCTCCCTAAAAAAAAAAAAAAAAAAAAAAAGAAAAAGAAAAAAAGAAAAAGGAAAAGAAAAAGAAAAAGAAATAAATAAATAAAAAGAATGAAAATTCCAAACAGATGTTTTTCATTAAGAAGTATATCTAGTTGGTTAAGATATTTAGATGAAAATCAATTTATGATAAAAATCAATGTGAAAATCAAAAAAATAAGTGCAGATCAAAATGCTTGGGATTAGGACAAAATAAACACCTTAAACCCATTCATCTGAAAAGGAAGGAAAATGAAAAATCTCCCTGCCATCCCTAGCTGCATGCTCTTTCGAGACCAGCGGACCACTGGTAAGATCAAGGGGTCCTTAACTGAGACTAACTTACCCACTCTGGCGTGGTTGGCAGGGTGTTCAGACCTCAGGTCCGGTGGAGAACCAGGCAGCGACTCCAGAGCGAGAAACTTCTGCATCTCTTCTTTGGTCCCTGAGGCTTTTGTACACCTTTCTAATCATATCATCTGCCTTTCCGACTGCTATCTTCCAATCAGAAAACTATACCTAATTAGAGTCTAGACCGTCCACCAGGTTAATTCGAATTGGATATTTGTCTTTCTTCATATGAGTTGATTGAATCAGACAATCATTCAAGAAAGAGAAGGAATGGCGGGGGCGGGGCAAGGAGTCATTCCTGGATTCACTCCTGAACATTATGAAGTTTTCCTAATATGAACAGTTCTGCCCTGGGGGTGAGACGGGACGGCTTTTTTTTCTTCCTGACAAGAGATGGAAAAGAAAGAAGGAAGGAAGGAAGGAAAAGAAAACCAAAGCATTATGTTGGGGGATCTTTAATCAGATCAAAATAATCAGAATCTCCCAGAACTAAAACAGCTTCCTGAAGACGCTGTTTTCTTTCTCCCCCAACATGGATACAGAGGAGTCCTTGTATCAAGTTGCCACTTCAGTGTCCTGTTGACGACACAGCAGATCCTGAGCCCATTCAGGCAGCAAGGGAAATGCAACCCGGGGGGTGGGGGGTCCTCCAGGCTTGAGTCATGGCTCCTCTGAAGGAGGTCAGGGTTGAAATCCCCATGAAGAGTAAGGATGGGGGCTGGGCAGTGCAGAGCTGACCATTCTTAAAAGGACCTTGCGAAGGACCCAAACTTTCCATAAAACCACAAAATATGTTTTTTCCCCCCAATTTGGTAAGATGGAGATTAGAAGACTTTTTTTCTAGATGGAATTAAGAAATTCCTAAAATGGAATAACTGGAGTTCTCATTGTGGCTCAGCAGTAACGAACCTGTCTAGTACTCGTGATGACTCAGGTTTGATCCCTGGCCTTGCTCAGTGGGTCAAGGGTCAGGCATTGCTGTGAGCTATGGTGTAGGTCACAGATGCCGCTCTGATCTGGCATTGCTGTGGCTGTGGTATAGGCCAGCCACTGTAGCTCCAATTGGACCCCTAACCTGGGAACTGCCATATGCCTCGGGCGCAGCCCTAAAAAAAAAAAAAAACTTGGAGAGAGGGTTGAAATAACCCTGATCAGTCACACCTAATCTTGCCCTTGTACTGGCAGCTGCTATCAGGAGATATTTTGTTCTAGCCTCTTCCCACAGAGGATGCTTCCCCAAAGGCCATTAGCCCCAGCCATTTTCCAGGGGCCTTGGGAACCCAACCTTGATCCCACTGGCCCCTTTCCAATTATATCTTGATAATCCATTTCCCCAAACTTAGCTAAATTCAATACGGAATCTGATCAAGGTGCTGCCATTAGGCACAGAAATAAAATTCTCTTCTCCCCATCTTCCCTAGGGTTTGTCATCTCTTGCCTTTTTGTTCATAATCCTTCTAAAAGGTGTGAGGTGATGTCTCACTGAGGTTTCGAATTGCATCTGCCTGATGAGTGATGTTGAGCATCTTTTCATGCACTTGTTGACCATCTACATGTCTTCTTTGCCAGGATAATGTTTAATGTGAACCCCGAGGTCAGAAACATACAGTGACCTTCAACTAGACAGAAGGGAGAAAAATTCAGGATGCAGATAAACCTGCACTGTTTTTTTTGCAGGTTTAATCAAACCTGGGATCGAGGGTGGAGGTTCGGCTCTCGCTCTGGAAACCTCTCAACCTTGAGACCTACTAGAATAAGTTCATCACTTATTTCGTACCCAAGCCTAACAGCCAGCACAGTGGTACGTGAACTGGCCAGCTGTGCTGCCTTTTCTCTAGCATGGTTTACGCTTGGAACACAGGGTGCCCCCCAGAACACCACCAAAAACCCCTCGTCAAGAGACGTGACAAGAGTCCTGGAAAGTAAATGATGTTCCCCGAACTTATGAGTGAAGGAAAGCAGGTGTGTTTTCAGCAAAAATGGGTTTGGAGAATGGACATGCATTTTGTTAAGGGGCAAAAAGGTGATTTGGTGCTAAAGTTCGTTGTATGTGGAGAGGAAAGAAAATAGGGGATAAACTAACCCGGAAAGTGGTAGAAGGTTTGTAAAAAGGGAGCCCTGAAAGAGGAGTTTTATGCAAAGTCCGGTTGTACCGGTATTTCTTTTTATCAGGTAAATGAAGATTGTTGTTGAGGGTGGGCAGGTGCTGGTCTGTATTTTATTTTTCTCTCTGTGTTAAGAGAAGAAAGTTTTCTTGGACTGTTGAACTACTTTTGACAAAAACAATTGTGAATTTCTTTGCCGTCTAATGATCTGTCTTTGCAAAAAATCTTTTGTTGTCACTTTCTTTGAATTTGTAAATATTGTTTCACAGCGACCTATGATTGTATTTGACCACGTGTTTTAAACCTTTTGATGTCTTTGAAAACCTTCCCCACTTCAAACTCTAAACAAAATTCTTTTGACCTCCGGCTACCTTTAAGGTTCTTCCAGCAGCCGCTGAAACATCCCAAAGAGAGATATTAAGTTTATTTAGTGATGTTAACTTACAAGGAAACTGTCAAGTAAGCGGAGGTTAAATCTTCTTGGATTACACTGTGTGGGTGAATTTCATTAATATAGGTATTCCAAAATTTGTATGGATTCCAAAATCTGATATATCCTGGTATAATGCTATCAGTCCTAATTCTAGTCCTTATCTTAAAATTTTGTATGTGGAGTTCCCGTCGTGGTGTAGCGGAGACTAATCCGACTAGGAACCATGAGGTTGCAGGTTCGATCCCTGGCCCCACTCAGCGGGTTAAGAATCTGATGTTGCCGTGAGCTGTGGTGTGGTTCACAGACTCGGCTTGGATCTGGCGTTGCTGTGGCTGTGGTGTAGGCCGGCAGCTGTAGCTCCAATTTGGCCCCTAGCCTGGGAACCTCCAAATGCCTCGGATTTGTTTCCGCTATGCCACAGTGGGAACTCCTAATATTTGTTTTAAAGACTCTATTCTATTGAGGCTCCAAACAGAGTTCAACAGTTTTTTGGGAAATATCCACATGTATTCTGTAAAAGTACTAAATTTTCTTTGTAAGTTTATTTTATTTTTAAATTTTTACTGAAATATAGTTGATTTACAATGTTGTGTTAATTCCTGCTGTTCAGCAAAAAGATTCAGTTACACACACATATTTTATTTTATATATTTTTCCAGCACAGTTTATTATGCATATTGATATAGTACCCTGTGCCATTCAGAAACTATGTACTTTATAATTAAAAAAGAATAATACCCTCTATATTTATATAACACAGGACAATTATACATCATCGATTAGCATGTATGCATTACAGCCGCAGATTTTTTAATACTAAATGAATTTTATTACATTTATAGGTATACAGAAATCATCACAACCAAATTTTATAGCATTTACATCCCAAACCCTCAGTTTATCCCACCACCCTGTCTCCTTTGGTAACCATAAGTTTTTCAAAGTCTGTGAGTCAGTATCTGTTTTGCAAAGAAGTTCATTGTGTCCTTTTTTTAGATTCCACATGTAAGTAACAGCATTTGATGTTGGTGTCTCATTGTCTGACTGACTTTACTTAGCATGATAATTTCTAGGTCCATCCATGTTGCTGCAAGTGCCGTTATTTCTTTCCTTTTAATGGCTGAGTAATATTCCCTTGTGTATGTGTACTGAATCTTCTTGATCCACTCCTCTGTCGATGGACATTTAGGTTGTTTCCATATCTTGGCTATTGTATATACCTATAGTAGAGGTGCAGATTTTTAAGAATGCCGAACACTGCAGACCTGCATACAAAACGTCTTTTTTTTTAAGTCAGTGAATTTTACAGAACTTCTTTATATGCTTGGGTCTGATCTACCAGTTGTTGGCCTAGAAGTCCTGAAGCTCAGAAGGTCTATCACTAGAGATGAACGGAATCATTCATAAACCTTCCAGTTGCCCTTCCTGAGCTGACCGTGAAAGCAGCTTCGGTATATTACAATTCATTGGGGACCTCAGGTAAATATCGGGTCCTTCCTTCTTTCCTTCCTGTTGCAGGAAGAGGAGAAGCCTGAGGAATGAAGAATCCTGGAGACGTCTGCTACGAGGGGAAAAGAAGGAAAAGGCCCACGTGTTGAGCTCGAAATGCACGCCAGGTCCAGTGCCAAGCCCTCACCCTGCATTGTCTCGTTGACCCCATAGGAACCCCATATGCTGTGTTGCGTCCTTACCCACACTGCATGGGGAAGCTCTGCCTCTTGCCTGGGGTGCCCACACCCACTATCCACTCCATGCCTGAGCAGCACCAGCCTCTGGGTCCTCAGCAAGGAGCCTTCCTTCGAGTGCCCTTTGTCTATGGTCGCTGCGATGATGAACTTCCTGTGACATTGACTGTGAGTGTTTCTGAGATGGTGTTTCTGGAAGAGATAGTTAGCATTTGAGTCCATCCACTGAGTGGGGAGAGCTGCCCTTGCTAGTGTGGGTGGCGTCACCCAATACCTTGGGGGCCTGAGTGGAAGAAGACTGCATGCACTCTCCCTCTTTCTCTTCTTGCCCATGAACAGTGGAGCTTCTGGCTCTTGAGACTTGAGATGGTGCAACTTCCACCAGTGGTGTCATTGTTCTCAGGCTTTTGGCCTTGGATTTGGAGTTGCATCATCAGCTCCCCTGGTTTTCCACCCTCAGTCTCAGTCAGAGCTATACATCTAACTTTGCTGGTTCTCTCGCTTGTAAGTGGCGGACTTTGGAATTCATCATCCTCTGGAACTGTGCAAGGCCACTCCCCTCAAAATTCCTAATGCATATACATGCTGCTATGTTCATGATAAAATACGCTAGACTAGTTTTCCCCGATAGGGAGAGATAGCCAATGATATGGGAGTGATGTCAATCTCTCCATGACATGACCTACCACCACAAAGGCTCTAACTCCTGACATGGTGAGGAAATGCTAGGGAGTTCCTGTTGTGCCTCAGGGGCAATGAACCCAACTAGTATCCATGAGGAAGTGGGTTCGATTCCAGGCCTGGCTTAGTGGCTTAGGGATCCATCACTGCTCTGAGCTCTGTTATAGGTTGCACATACATCTCCAATCTGGCAATGCTGTGGCTGTGGTTGTGGCTGGCAGCTACAACTTCAATTCAACCCCTGGCCCGGGATCTTCCATATGCCTTGAGTGTGGCCCTAAAAAGATGAAAGAAAGAGAGAGAGAGAGAGAGAGAGAGAGAGAAAGAAAGAAAGAAAGAAAGAAAGAAAGAAAGAAAGAAGAAAGAAAGAAAAAGAAAGAAAGAAAGAAAGAGAAAGAAAGAAAGAAAGAAACAAAGAAAGAAACAAAGAAAGAAAGAATGAAAGAAAGAAATGCTAAAACCCTGTGACATGCTTGTACTGTTTTATAGTCTGCTTCAAAGGAATTTGGATGTCTTTGCTCATCACAATTCAAGAAAACACTACCCACTTCCATGGGTTGGTGAGGACAAGAGGCTCTGGCTCTTCTGTAGTGTGGTGGCCCCTTCTAGACCTGGGGGTTCTCCTTGTGTAGTGACACCCTTGCCCAAAACACTCAAAGGCCAGGAACTGAGACTAATGGACCCAGGTGGAGAACCACAAGCAATGCTCATGTTCAGCGTCATGGCCTGAGTCAGCAGCGAGGGCCCTGCTTTTGTTTAAAGGTCTTCTTTCAAATGTCTCTTTGGCCACCAAGGATGTTCCCCTGACTGTATACAATCACTCACTGAACAGCCACAGAAATAAGAAAAACGGTAAAAGATGCCCAAGACAGAACAGAGAACTGATGGGAAGAGTAGAGTTTCAGATCATAGACAATTCAGTGCATCTTGTCATTCATCAGTAACTAGAGGTGCCTAAGGTGTGAGCAGACAAAACAGGGTAATATATCAAGGAGAACACCAGTCCATGTGCACAAAGACTCTTTATTTGTGACCATTTCTTTACAAACCTCCACCCAGAGATAACTCCCACATGCGTGTGTCAATCCCAAATTTCTCTCCAGAAATTTAGATTCCCATTGCTGACCCTATAAACCCATGTGCCTGAAAGTCCCATCAACTCCCAGAATCCTGCACCCCTGCTAGACCTCCTCTCCTTTCCCCATTCACATTGAGCAGGTCGCTGAAACCATGAGTCTGTGTTCCCTTCGCGATGCACCCATGTCGTAGATTTCAGTTTTCAAGTGTCCAGAAGACAGCTTTGGACGGAGGCACCGATTAGGCAGGTGTATAACAGTGGTAGAGAAAGGGCTCCTCATGATAGAACGTCTTATTGCCCCAGCGAGGACACGGGCTGGAGCTGAGCCAGATGGTCCTGGGACCGCCAAAGCCCCTCATCATCTCAATCAGCTGCGCCTTCAGCTGGGCAAGTCTCCCCAGGTGGAGGGCTCCACCGGAGCTGAAACTCTCCCGAGGGGCAGGATAAAACTCTTCCTTTAAACTGGACAGCCTGGCGGTGTGACCCAGCAGCTTCTCCATGATGGCCATGGAGAGGAGGTTCCCACACAGGCTGATGGTCCTGAGCTGGGAGCAGCGGCTCAGGGCAGGCAGGATGGCCTCCAGCTGGGAGTCCATGATCCCACACTGCTCTAAATTCAGTTCCTCGAGGTTGGATGCAACTTCCTCCAGCAGAACTTGGAGATCAGGAGTAAATTGGGTCAGCATGATGCCACTCAGATCCAGGCCTTTGAGCCGGCTGATGTGTGGCCACTGGGACAGATGGGTCAAGTCTGATTCTGTTAGCTGGCAGTTAGTTATTATGAGGTTGTCCAAGGGGTTCCTCAGGCTCCTGGGGAGAAAACAAGCAATGGGTCTGAGAAACCAGTGTGGTAAGAGAGCTAAACTTGAAGAGACGAGTCTTTCGAACTGTCTTATGAAGATCAACACCCAGAATTCCTAGTCTCATTTTAGGCCGAGTCCTTTCACCGTCCCTGTGTGGTTGGGTCAAGCTTACAGTATCTTGAAAACGCTACTCAGTAGCTAAGCAGAGTAAAACCTATTGCGCTTCGTTACAGTGATGAATGAAGAGAAGGGAATGGGCAAGAACATGCACAGAGGAAAGCCTGACACCGAGTCTCGATCGAGTGTGGGCATCACTAAATTTTCCTATTAGGAGACAGAGCATAAAATCCTTCAACTCAGGCTTCTTTCAGCCCATGCTCGTGCCCCAGGCACCTGTATGTCTAGGCCAGATGAGACGGGTGGGAGACATGGACAGAGAATCAAAGTGGGCAAGGTCCCACATCAACTGGAGGGGCCAGTCTGCAGGGGCCCACATCCATCCCTGCATCCTCTGCAAACCACTTACTACTTTTGATTTTTTGCTTTTTAGGGCCCCACCTGCGGCGTAATGGAAGTTCCCAGGCTAGGGGTCCAATCGGAGCTACAGCTACTGGCCTACACTAGAACTGCGACAACGCCAGATCTGCTCTGTGCCTGTGACCTACACCATAGCTCACGGCAACACCGGGTCCTTAACACACTGAGGAAGGCCAGGGATTGGACCGGCATCCTCACACATACTAGTTGGACTTGTTTCCGCTGAGCCCGGCCGACAAGAACTCCTACTTAGTCACTTTTGAATAGCCTGTTGCCTCCTGCTCCATGACCATCATCCCAGCATCATCCATTTCGTACCTATTCACTACCTTACCAGGAGCACATTAACAACCATGTACAGATGGGGTAATTCGACAGAGGCTTGTTATGTAAACAAAAACGGTGAGCACAGCACCTCCTTTTAGAAAAATTCCTGTCTGATGGTTTTCCACCTTCAATGCCCCCTGTTTTCCTAAGTACTCTGAACGACATCACTTCCTGAAGAAAAAAATCTAATACTCACACCCTCACTAGATTCAGCCCCCCACCACCTGTACCTTCCTCGTATGATGCCCTGCTCCAGAACCTCTATCCAAGATTGTCTGCCTGCCTTGATTTCGGTGGTTGCGGGAGAGCACAGCTCAGAAGAGACCAGCAATGGAGATGGTGCATTTGACATATTAGTGTTCTGCTCACTGTTACTCGGCCAGTGGTGCCACCCTCACCTGAGCATCTGGTCCAGGTGACCTTTGAGGAAGACGGGGGAGTCCATATAGAGATCCCGGAGGTGGTGCAGCCTGAGGAACTGAGAGGTAAATTGGACAACATGCTGCTGCTCCTTCTCCTCAAGGGCGGACCTATGGATGTGGGAGAGATAGAGTCTCTGCACATTGATCATCTGGCCCAGGAGAGGAGCAAACGCGGCCAGAGTGGACAGCTGCCAGGTGCAGTTCACTTGCACCTCCTGGATACAGTCCAGCTGCACCTGAGCCAGGACCTTCATAATATTTTCCATGGGCATTGCAGAGATCTTCAGCTTCTTACAGCACAGGTGTATGGAAATTTTCCTCCGTTCCACCCAGCTGAGGAGATAGGTGGTGAAGTGATCCAGGGTCCTTTTCTTCAGGCAAAGGTCTATGAACACATCCAAAGGGGCCACCGGCTGCTTTGTCCTTGACCTGACCTCAGCCACTGGTGCCATTTGTGATCTTGAGTAGACGTCATCACTGGATCCAGACCACATGATCCAGAAGTTCTGGCCAGTGCTCCGTAAATCCAGCACTTGCAGATTGCAGCCTCTGTGGGGAAAAAGGAGGTTGATGGGGATGCGCTAAAATGCACACAGGATGAAGCCACAGCCTCAGAATTTGACAGCCTACTGCCCGTCTGTGCTGCTGCTACTGCACAGCTTGAGGTCAGGAGCTGCCTTGCCCTCTCCTTCTCTCTTGCCTCACTTTCCTCCATCTCCCTCTGCCCTTCCTGGGTCTCCCTTGCTGGCACCTCTAAGCCTTCCTGGGAGGAGGAGGGGGGGCTTGTTCTTTCAGGTCCCCTTCATCTCAGGCACCCCTGTGTGTCCAGAAGCTATTTCCCACAGTGAGCCAGCGACTCTGAGCTTCTTCATGGCATCATCAGATCCCTCTGGCCCACCCCTTGATCATCCGCCTTCCCTCAGTGCCCTTGTCTCCTCTTGGATGCCCAGAACCCTACCAGGCTCCCTGGATCAGACTCACCTGGGGCGAACCTTCTGGGCCAGCAGAACATCAACCCCTTCCAGCACGGCTTGTATGGGCCTCCCGACCCTAACACGAGCCACGTCTTTCAGGCCCCCGAGAGGCAGGCGGATGAAGGGCCAGGCTTGCACCATGGCCTTCAGGGTCTGGCTGCGTCTCCTGTAGAAGGCCTTCATGAACAGTGCTGGGAAGAGCTCCCTGGGCAGAGAGTCCAGAGCAGAGATGGCCAAGGCTTCGTTCCTCAGCAGGCTGCTTTCTGCCAGGTCCAGGAGCCTCGGCGGGGTCCTCACGTTCATCCTCACTCAGCTCCAAATGGGATCCTGCAGAAACTGCCAGGGAGCAAGGGGGCCTTTTCAGACCAAGCATGAGCACGTGGTCTCCCCACCCCTCGGAGGAACCTATTCAGAGCCAAGGTCACTGCTCTTGCGGGGGTGGAAATGCCCTATTTACCCCTGCCGGCCCCCCCAATTCCACTCTGGGCTCAGTGGACACAAGCTCTAACTCCCTACTGGATCGAAAACATGCATCTCACTAGTTCTGATGGGGAAGAACGGCGACCACAAACCCATTAAGTTCCATCCACTGCTGTACTGAATTCATGTCCACTGGGAAGATGGTACCAAGAGGACTGAAGGCTGACCCCAGTCTTTCCTTGGAAAAGCCTTTTGGGTTATCACTTAGAGCCCCAAACTGGGGGAATAGGACCATTTCGTGGATCAGCACAACCCACATTGTCAATTACTGCAGTTACCTGGCTGGTAAAGATTAAGGCGAGAGCCCTAAAAGGAGTGTCACTTATGCACCAAATAAGTATTTTATTTTTGTTTAATTAATTCATTTATTTACTTAGTTTTGTTCTTTTTAAGGGCACAGCTGTGGCAGATGGAAATTCCCAGGCTAGGGGTCCAATCAGAGCTACAGCTGCCTCTGGGACCTACGCCACAGCTCTCTGCAACACTGGATCCTTAACCCACTGAGCAAGGCCAGGGATCAAACTTGAGTCCTTATGGATACTAGTTGTTTTTGTTACCTCTGAGCCATGACAGGAACTACCTAGACAAGTACCAAATAAGTATTTTAAATGTCTAGAAATAAAATCCAAAACAGACACATTTCATTAAGAATATCTCCTTGGTTCGGACAGTGAAAATTGATGAAAGCCAAAGCACAAACCAAAATATTATGGGATTCAGACAATACCAAAATATAAACCTTTTCAGATGAACCTGTGGTGTAGGTTCATCTGAAAAGATATAATCATTTAATCCGCCCCCTCCTGAGTTACGTGCCACCATTCAACACCAGCTGACCACAGGGAAGAAGAGGGTGCACCTTTCTGAGCTTGGGAACTTACTATGCCGATGCCTTCAGAGTGCTCGGGTCTCAGACCCATGGAGATAACTGGAGAACAAAACCGGTGACTCCAGAGCCAAAAGATTCTGCATTTCTTCTTTGGTGCCTGAGGTTTTATAGACCTTTCTAATCATATCAACCCTCTTTGCATCTGCTAACATCCAATCAGAAAGGGACACCTGATTAGATTCCAGATTGCTGATCAGATTAATTCTGATTGGATCCTTTTTTTTTTTTTTTTCCTCTCAGATCACTTGGTTGAATGAAGTATCCCTCCAAGAAAGAGAAAGAATGATGGAGGCAGGAGGATCAGGATTGCATTCGTCCATTTACTCCAGGAACATTGATTGGATTCTGCCAATAGGGGCAGTTATATTCCTGGGTGTGACCGGTAAAGGGATAATTGGTTTCTGACTTTAGATCAAAGGAAACAAAAACAAAAAAAAAAAAAAAAAAGGAAAAAGAAAGAAAAGAAAAGAAAAGAAAAAGAAAAAGAAATCATCACTGTTTGAGGATCTTTGGACACATCAAAATATCAACATGTCCCTGAATAAGATGTCCCCATTGTGTCTCTGCTGTACAGAAACCAACTAGTATCCATGAGGACATGGGTTCAGTCCCTGGCCTCGCTCAGTGGGTTAAGGGTTTGATTTGGCATTGATGTTGAGCTGTGGTGTAGGCTGGCAGCTGCAGCTCCAATTCGACCCCTAACCTGGGATCTTCCCTATGCCACAGGTGCAGCCATAGAAGGAGGGAGAAAAAAAAGAGGGCTCCTTCCGATTTAAGAAAGGATTAAAAAAAAAAAAAGTCCTTGAATTTAAACAGCTTCCTGAAGACAGTGTTGTTTTTCCCAAAGGGGGGGAAAAAAAATACATCCCTGTATCAACTTGTCACTTAGGTGTTATGTCAGACATGTAGGAGACCGCAAGTCTATATGCAGGCAGTAAGGGAAGCGCTTTTGGGGTATGTGCTTAAATTTGCAGCCTTAAGCCCAGCCTCCTCCTCCGAAGGTAGGCAGGTCAAAATCATCATGAGAAGTAAGGGCAAGGGCTGAGCAGTTTGGAGCTGCGCCTTCCTAAAGGGACCACATGAGTGATGGTAATAATGTAAATTAAGGGTTTTTTTCTTTTTTTTCCTTAGGAAAGAGAGATTTAAAGCTATTTCTCTGGGGAGTATTTAGATATTATTACAAGAGAGTGGCTAAGTTTCATTGTCGAGGGTGTTTCCTCCCCAAAAGGTGGGCTCAGCCCAGCATTCTGGTATAAAAAGACTTAATCGGAGAATGTGAGCAGAGGGAAATGTGTGAGCCCTGAGAAATCAGATTTTCAAGACCGAGAGCCACTGAGGGTGGGCGATGCAGGCTCTTTGGGAACTTGGAGCCAGAGAGCAAGTGCACGTGGGTCAGTCACACCTAACCCTGTCATCCAGGGATAGAAGACACTTTCTTCAATGTCTTTCCTATCGAGGACACTTTCCAGATGGCACATGGTCCCAGCCTATCTCCAGGTGCTTTGACAGCTGAAACGTTATCCCACTGGCTCCTTTCCAAGTGTATTTTGAGAGTTACCGTTTCCTCCAAATTAGGTTCAACACAGATTCTGATCAAGGGGACACCGAGAGACACAGAAATAAAATTCTGCTTTTCCCTTCATATCAAGCACTGTTCACAAATACTGTTGTCCCAATATCGGTGGCCTCTCTACACCGATGCCACCAAATAGAAACATGGAGAGAGAGTTGGAGGAAACAAAAAGGGGCTTCACCTGCCAGGCAAAGATGGGAAGACAGCAGGCTAGTGCCTCAAGGACTGTGCCTCCCTCCCCCCATCCTTAGAGGGGGTAGTGAGGAGTCTTAGTGTTTGAGGAGCAGGGCATGATCAGCTCCTGGGCGTTTTCCTGATTGGTGGGGGGTGAGCAGATTGGGAGGCGTCGTCCTCAACTTTCTGGTTCCAATCAGTCTGGGGTCCTCGTGCTTGTGGGCAGCACACAGTTGACTTCTTCCACCCAGTGGGGGCTTCAGCACCTGCAAAACTGCTCCAAGGACCTGGCTGAGAATATTATCTATAGTCTTTGAAGAAGAACTAACTAAAGGTCCTTAACTTTGCCAAATGGCTAAACTATCATTATTCTGCCTTGCTTGACTGTTTTCCTTTTTCTCTGTTTTTCTCACTCCTTTGATTAAGTTGATTCTTCGACTAAATTTTTTTTCTCTAGATAAAAAGGCAGGTGGAGGACATAAGTGGGGTCCCACTCTGGGACGGCCTCACAGGGTCCTGCTCGGTTACAAAATCAATGCCTTTCCAGCACTAAATTCAGAAGCTATATTTGGTTTTTAAGGATTTGCCAATTCAAGGGCTGACTCCCACCCTGGGTGCACCAGGCGGAAATTCTCCTGAAGCTTGAGGCCACAAAAAAAGAAGGACCCTCTTTCCAAATCCAGTAACTTCTCATTTGCTCCCCACCCCCCATTAATTGAGTGCCCAGACAATTCTGATATAGCACTGGCTGTCAAGCTGCCAAGGAGAGGATTCTTTGAAGAGTCCTTCTTGGGAATGTTCCACAAGATTATTCTCAGCACACTTCTGCCCAGAGAGTAAATCACCTTTGTGAAGATAGGGTTAAGCTGATTCTGCTCAATGGACATTTTAACTCCCAGGCCACCAAGCCCTCTCTCCCCTTTTTTCTTTATGATGGCCCCCCCACCCACGGCATATGGATGGTTCCAGGCTAGGGACTGAACCAGAGGTGCAGCTGAGGCCTATGCCACAGCCACAGCAACACCAAATCTGAGCACATCTTTGACCTATTTTTTACCTTGTGGCAGCACCAGATCCTTAATCCACTGAGTGAGGCCAGGGGTCTAACCCATATCCTCATGGAGACTGCACTGGATTCTTAACCTGCTGAGCCACAGCAGGAAATTGTGGGAAATTGTGGGATGTCCACAGTGGGATTCCACCAATTTAATTAATGACTGCAATTCAGTGAGATGAGTAACAATGATAATCACAAACTTCTCTGTGTATTAAACACAAGCTGAGTGTTAGCAAAAAGGGCTTTCAGCTTTTCACTATTGAGAATGAGGTTATCTGTGGGTTTGTCATATGTGGCCTTTATTATGTTGATGTAGTTTCCCTCTGAGTCCACTTTTGAAGAGTTTATCTTAAATTGGTGTTAAATTTTGTTAAAAGCCTTTTCTGCAGCTATTGAGTGGATCAAATGGTTTTCATTCATCAATTTTTAACACTTTATTACTTTATTTATTCATTTAGTTTTTCTCTTTTTCTAGGGCCATACCCATGACACAAGGAGGTTCCCAAGCTACAGGTCTAATCGGAGCTGTAGCCGCCTGCCCACGCCAGAGCCACAGCAACACCAGATCCTTAACCCACTTTGTGAGGCCAGGGATGGAACATGCATCCTCATAGTTACTAACAGGGTTCCTTACCACTGAGCTGTCTGTGTGCATGTTTTTATGGGGACATAGATTTCAATGCATTTGCGTAGATACCAAGGAGGGAGAGTGACTTTAGAGGGGGCTGGTCTCCAGGGCCTCCCACCAGCTGGCACCACTAGGAAGACTGAAGATTCATTGTCCTCCTCTGCAGCCCAGGAGAGGTGGCCTTCCTGCACTCCTGGGTGCCTTTACGCATCCAGAAGTGGACACCGGGGTTACTCATATTGTACAAAATAGCGCAGTAGAATTTGAGGAGAATTCCTTGATTCCTGATGACCCTGGGGGGAGAGTGTCCCAGCATTATAGACAGGTTCCAGGTTCCAAAAGGGGTGATGTTTGTGGGCTGCCAAGAGAGGGGGCTACCCTGTCAGCTCACACTGGGAGAAGAATTGGACACACAGAAATATTCTAAACTCCTGACCAAGGACCTCAGAGCAGACGATTTGGATTCTCCCTTGGGATCCAGTGACTAGAGAAGGGGGTCAGGACATCCCCTGGAGGGATTCAGTGGGCTGCTCAGACTGGGCAGCAAAGGAGGTCATGAGAACAGGTGAGCAGGACAGGGGAGAAGTGACAAATTCAGGCTTCTCACCAGACCCTGGGAGTTGTGCTGGGCTGAGAACTGGGTAGGGAGGATGGACCTCTGTGCCAATGTGCTCCCTTGATGCCCAGTGTGCCCCCAAGAAAGTAGGTCCTATGTGGATGTGATAGAGAAATTCCCCTTGTCTCAGGGGGATGGGAGATCACTGAGCTTTAATAATTTCTAGAACATTCCAACACTTTGAACCCTGCGACCTCTCTGGTTCTCATGGAAGCTGGGATCCCATAGAAACACCTCCAGCTGAGTCCCTCACCTGAGGGAATCTACCAATTATTCCCTGCATGGAAGTGGGCAGGTTTCTCCCCAAGATCAGACCCAAGTCCACCAGGAGAAACATGGGGACAGAGCAGTGAGCTTTACGTTTTGTGGGAAGGGTATTTGACGTAGGGAGTGAAAAGTGCTGACACTTTTGTTCACTGAGTTTATGCTCAATAAACAGATGTTTATGAATATCATGTGACTTATATCTCTCTACTGAAGCTCATTTATAAAAGCGATAGATGTCACAGGAGTTTAAAAAGTCTACTGAGATTGAAAGAAATGGAAAGATGTGCTATGCTCATGGATTGGAAGAATTAAAATTGTTCAAATGGCCATGCTACCCAAAGCAATCTACCGATTTAATGCAAAACCTATCAAATCGCCCATGACATTTTTCTCAGAAATAGAGCAAGTAATCCAAAAATTTATATGGAGCCATAAAAGATCCAGATGCCAGATGCCTGAGGGTGGGGAAACGCCAGGAGACATAACGCTCCCAGACTGCATACAATGCTACACAGCTACAGTAATCTACATCATGTGTGTTTATACAAAAACAAAAATACAAATCAACAGGAGACTAGGAAGCCCAGAAGGAAACCCAGACCCCTGAGGTCAATTAGACTTCAACAGAGGAGGCAAGAACATAAAATGGGAAAACGAGAGCCTCTTCAGCAAGCGTACATGGGAAAACTGGACAGCTGCATGTTAGTCAATGAAACTCGAACACACCCTCACACCATGCACGAAAAGAAACTCCAAATGGCATAAAGCCTTAAACATAAGGCATGATACCATAAAACTTCTGGAAGAGAACATAGGCAAAATATTCTCTGACATCAACCGTACAAATGTTTTAAGGAAAGTCTCCCACGGCAAGAAAAAGAAAAAGAAAAACAAACGAATGGTACCTATTCAAGCTTATAAGCTTTTGCACACAAAATAAACTATTAAAAAGAAAGAAAGGAGTTCCTGTTTTGGTGGAGCAGAAACGAATCCGACTAGGAGCCATGAGGCTGGGGGTTCCATCCCTGGTCTTGCTCAGTGGGTTAAGGATCCGGTGTTGCTGTGAGCTGTGGGGTAGGTCACAGACACGGCTTGGATCTGGCGTTGCTGTGGCTGTGGTATAGGCCAGCAGCTACAGCTCCAATTAGACCCCTAGCCTGGGAACCTCCATATGCTGCAGGTGCGGTCCTCAAAAGACAAAAGACAAAAATAAAACAAAATAAAAATAAAATAAAAAAGAAAGAAAATATAATCTACAGTATGAAAGAAAATACAAACATTGCTTCAAATAGGGGCTTTATCTACAAAATATACACACAACTCATACACCTCAACAACAACAACAAAAAACAAACAACCCAATTGATAAATGGTGAGAAGACTTAAATAGACATTTCATCCACTTGTGGATGGCCAATAGGCACATGAAAAGATACTCAAAACCACTACTTACTGGAGAAATGGATCAGAACTACAAAGGCATCACCTCACACCAGTCAGAATGGCCATCATTAACGAGACTACAAATAACAAATGCTGGAGAGGGTGAGGAGAAAAGGAAACCCTCCTACACTGTCGGTGGGAATGTGAATTGCTACAGCCACTGTGGAAAACGGTAGGAATATTCCTCAGAAAACTAAACATAGAACTGCCATATGATCCAGAAATCCCACTCCTGGACATCTATCTGGGCAAAACTACCATTCAAGAAGATAATGCACACCTATATTCACTGCAGCACAATTCACAATATTCAAGACATGGAAAGAACCTAAATATTCATTGACAGACGAGTGGATTAAGAAGATGGGGTACAAATAGACAATGGCATACTAATCAGCCACCAAAATCGAAAAAATAAAGACATTCAGAGCAACGTGGATGCATCTAGAGATTATCATACTAAATGAAGTATGTCAGAAAAGGCTAGTACCCTATGATATCGTTGATACGTGGAATCTAAAATATGACACAAATGAACCTATCTATGATACAGCAATAGACTTTTGGGTGTAGAGAACAGACCTGTGGTTGCCAAGGGGGTTGGGGAGAGAGTGGGATGGCCTGGGAGTTTGTGGTTAGTAGATGCAAACAATTACATTCAGAATGGATAACCAACAATCTCCTCCTATAAAGCAGAGGGAACCAGAGCCATCTCCTGGGATAGACCACGATAGAAAATAATATTTTATAAAAAGGACATATATATATGACTGGGTCACATTGCTTAATTGCTATATGGAAGAAATCATCACAGGTTTTTCTGTTTTTGTTTTTGTTTATTGTGGTTTTTTTTTTTTTTTTTTTTTTTTTGCTTTTTTAGGGCCGTATTTCTGGCATATGGGCATATGGAAGTTCCCAGGCTAGGGGTTTAATCAGATCTGCAGCTGCTGGCCTACACCACAGCCATAGCAATGCAGGATCCAAGCAGTGTCTGTAAACTACACCACAGCTCACAGCAATGCCAGATCCTTAACCCACTGAGCGAGGCCAAGGGTTGAACCCACCTCCTTGTGGATTTTAGTCAGATTCATTTCTGCTGTGCCACAATGGGAACTTCCTAACACAGCATTTTAAATCAACCATATGTTATAACATAAAATTTTTAAAAATTAAAAAAAATAAAAAAAAATAAAAATCCACTGAGTATAATCCAGCTTAACTCATTTTTTTTTTTTTTTTGGTCTTTTTTCCTTTTCTGGAGCCACTCCCACGGCATATGGAAGTTCCCAGGCTAGGGGTAGAATCGGAGCTGTAGCCACCGGCTTATGCCACAGACACAGCAACGTGGGATCCAAGCCGTGTCTGTGACCTACACCACAGCTCACGGCAATGCCAGATCCTTAACCCACTGAGCAAGGCCAGGGTTCCTAGTCGGATTCGTTAACCATTGCGCGACAACGGGAACTCCGAGTTTAACTCAATTTTGTTCAAAGTCTCTTGATACCCTTGGTAGGAATCTGGTGAAAGAAATCTCCAGAAAGATGCCAAGTGGAGAACAAACACTTTTGGAAAACCTATCTTTGGTTGGCTGTTTTATAACTGAGTTACTTGTACATCACAGTGAATGGAGGGAAGAAGATATGGAGGATTCTTTCTTCTCTTTTTTTTTTTTTTTTTTTTTTTTTTTTTTTTTGTCTTTTGTCTTTTTTTAGGGCCGCACTCGCGGCATGTGGTTCCCAGGCTAAGGGTCTAATCGGAGCTATAGCCACTGGCCTACACCACAGCCACAGCAATGCCAGATTCAAGCTGAACCTGCAACATACACCACATCTCATGGCAACACTGGATCCTTAACCCACTGAGCGAGGCCAGAGATCGAACCCACAACCTCATGGTTCCTGATCGGATTCTTTTCTGCTGCGCCATGACGGGAGCTCCCATGACGGGAACTCCCGAGGAGGGTTCTTGGGAGTGGAGGGAGGGTCAGATTTTCCTTGTTTCCTGAAACTGCAAATATTCTTTGTGTGATGCAGACCAGGGTGGGAGACCTCCCTACTCCTGGCAGACCCTTAAGCACAAAACAGAGCTTCTGATTTCTGTAGGAAAAGGTATTGGTATTTGTGAACAATCCTTAATATGAGGAGAAAAAGAAAGTCTTATTTCTGTGCCTAATGGTGTCACCTTGATTTGAATCTGTATTGAACTTAACTAATTATCAGAAAATTATAAGCATCAAAATGTATACGGAAAGGGCCAGTGGGATTAGGATTCTGCTGCCAAGAACCTTGGAACATGAGTGGGGCACATTGCCAACTGGGAGCATCTTCTGTGAGATGCACCTAAGGAAAATGTTTACTGGCAGGAGCTGGCAGGACAAGGACAGGACTAGATACAACGGACTCACCCTTATTTCTCCCCTGGCTTCAAGATCCCCAAGAGCCCACAGTGGCCACCTTCCGTGGAATCTCAGTCTTGGGAATGTCTCACTTCCTGGGGCTCACTCCTCTTTCTCTGCTAACATTCTCAGACTTAGTCTTTGCTTCCATCCAGTTTACTATGCTGATCCCATCTTTCTGGCAGGAAACATCTTTTGTGTGTGTGTGTGTGTGTGTGTGTGTGTGTGTGTGTGTGTGTGTGTGTGTGTGTGTGTCTTTTTAGGGCTGCACCTGAAGCATATAGAAGGTCCCGGGCTAGGGGTCAAATCAGAGCTGCAACTGCCAGCCTACATCACAGCCACAGTAACTCAGGATCCAAGCTGCATCTTCAACTTACCCCACAGCTCATGGCAATGCCAGATTCCTGACCCACTGAGCAAGGCCAGGGATTGAACCCTCATCCTCATGAATACTAGTCGGATTCATTTCTGCTGCATCACAATGAGGATGCCCATGACAGGAAACAATTTATATGATAACAACTCTCTTCATTGTGACACTCTTTTTTAATTTCTAAACTCAACCCAGGAGTTGCCGTCGTGGCGCAGTGGTTAAGGAATCCGACTAGAAATCATGAGGTTGCAGGTTCGGTCCCTGCCCTTGCTCAGTGGGTCGACGATCCGGCGTTGCCGTGAGCTGTGGTGTAGGTTGCAGACGCGGCTCGGATCCTGTGTTGCTGTGGCTCTGGCGTAGGCCAGTGGCTACAGCTCCGATTCGACCCCTAGGCTGGGAACCTCCATATGCAGTGGGAGTGGCCCAAGAAACAGCAAAAAAAAAAAAAAAAAAAAGACAATTAAAATAAAATAAAATAAAATATTTGCTAAAAAAATAAATTAAAGAATAAAAATAAATAAAAATAAAAAAAGGATACAATTTTTTCTTCTTTGCAGGACAGATGCTCACTCATAGACTTTGAAAAACTTATGGTTTCCAACCTGGACAGCTGCATGCAAATCAATGAAACTAGAACACACCCTCACACCATGCACAAAAATAAACTCAAAATGGCTGAAAGACTTAAATATAAGACAAGACACCATCAAACTTCCGGAAAAGAACATAGGCAAAACTTTCTCTGACATAAACCTTACAAATATTTTCTCAGGTCAGTCTCCCAAAGCAACAGAAATAATAGCAAAAATAAACCAATGAGAACTAATCAAACTGACAAGCTTTTGCATAGCAAAGGAAACCGAAAAGAAAACAAAAAGACAACTTATAGAATGGGAGAAAATCCTTTCAAATGATGCAACTGACAAGGGCTTAATCTCTAAAATATACAAACAACTTATACAACTCAACAGCAAAAAAGCCAACAACCCAATGGAAAAATGGGCAAGACGCGGGAATAGACATTTCTCCAAGGAAGATATACAGATGGCCAACAAGCACATGAAAAAATGCTCAACATCCCTGATTGTTAGAGAAATGCAAATCAAAACCACCATGAGGAGTTCCCCTCGTGGTGCAGGGGAAAAAATCCAACTAGTAACCATGAGGTTTCGGGTTCCATCCCTGGCCTCGCTTAGAGGGTTAAGGATCCGGTGTTGCCGTGAGCTGTGGTGTAGGTCGCAGACGGGGCTCGGATCTGGCATTACTGTGGCTCTGGTGTAGGCTGGCAGCAACAGCTCTGATTAGACCCCTAGCAGGCGAACCTCCGTGTGCCGTGGGAGTGACCCTAGAAAAGGCTAATAGACCAAAAAAAAAAAAAAGACTACCATGAGATACCACCTCACACCAGTCAGAATGGCCATCATTAATAAGTCCACAAATAACAAATGCTGGAGGGGGTGTGGAGAAAAGGGAACCCTCCTGCACTGTTTGTGGGAATGTAAGCTGGTACAACTACTACGGAGAACAGTATGGAGGTACCTTAGAAAACTATATATAGAACTACCACATGATCCAGCAACCCCACTCTTGGGCATATAGCCGGACAAAACTTTCCTTAAAAAAGACACATGCACCCACATGTTCACTGCAGCTCTATTCACAATAGCCAAGACATGGAAACAACCTAAATGTCCATCGACAGATGATTGAATTTGGAAGATGTGGTATGTACACACAATGAAACACTCAGCCATACAAAAGAACAAAATAATGCCATTTGCAGCAACATGGATGGAACTAGAGACTCACATACTGAGTGAAGTAAATCAGAAAGAGAAATACAAATACCATATGACATCACTTATACCTGGAATCTAATATATGGCAGAAATGAATCTTTCCACAGAAAAGAAACTCATGGACTTGGAGAACAGACTTGTGGTTGCCAAGGGGAAGAGGGAGGGAGTGAGATGGATGGGGACCTTGGGACTAATAGATGCAGACTCTTGGCTTTGGAATGGACAAGCAGTGGGATCCTGCTGTGTAGCACTGGGAACTATGTCTGGTCCCTTTGATGGAGCATGATAATGTGAGAAAAAAGAATGTATACATGTATGTGTAACTGGGTCACCATGTTGTACAGTAGAAAAGAAAAAATGTATTGGGGAAATAACAATTGATTACAATAAAAAAAGAAAAGAAAAGAAAAAGAAAAACTTTTGTATTCCAAAGGAGACAGTTTGGGAGTGGGGGATGGTCTGGGGGTTTGGGATGGAAATGCTATAAAACTGGGTTGTGATGATCAATGTACAGCTATAAATGTAATATAATTCATTGAGTTAAAAAAAAGAATGTATATTTGGTTCGATCAAGTCATCTGGACAGAAACAAAGATCCAATCTGGAATAACCTAATCGTTGACCTGGGATCCAATCAGGTAGCACCTTCTGATTGGAGGTTAGTAGCTGGTAAGGGAGATGATATGATCAGAAAGCTCTATAAAAGCCTCAGGCAGCAAAGGAAAGAGGCAGACACTTCTTCCTCTGGAGTCACTGTCTGGGTTCTCCACCTGGCCTGAGCTCTGAGTATTCACTCCACGACCACATCCCAGCGGGTGAGTTACTGACCTCAACTAAAGACAACCTCAGTCTATCTAGGTCAGCAGGTCTTGAATGGTGGCCTGCAGTTCAGGATGGCAGGGAGATTTTCCATTTTCAATCTTTTCAGATGTACAGTTATAAAATTTTGAGTTTGCCTCTAAATGTAGTTTCACCTTAATTTCAAACATATTTTTTTTTTTTTGGTCTTTTGTCTCTTTTGGGCCTCAAGCATGACATATGGAGTTTCCCAGTCTAGGGGTCTAATCAGAGCTGTAGCTGCCAGCCTACGCCAGAGCCACAGTAAGGCCATCTGAGCCGCATCTGTGACCTACACCGCAGCTCACGGCAACACCAGATCCTTAACCCATTGAGAGAGGCCAGGGGTCGAACCTGCAACCTCATGGTTCCTAGGTGGATTTATTTCCCCTGGGCCAAGACTGGAACTCCTTAATCTCAAGCATTTTGCTGTGTATTTTGCTTTATATCATTTTTAAATATCTTAGACAATTAGATTTTATTTTTAGAGAAAAACATCTGTCTGGAATTTTACTTCTTTTTGATTTCCTTTCTTTCTTTCTTTTTTTTCCTTCTGTTTTCTTTTTTGGCTGGCCCACAGCATATGGAATTCCTAGCCAGGCATCAAGTCTGACCTAGAGTTGCGACCTGCAAGGTCACTTAACCCAATGTGCCAGGCCAGGGGTCTAACCCACATCACTGCCACTGCAAAGCACTATCAATCCTGATGCTCCACAGTGGGAACTCCAAGAATCTTATATCTTGACATTAAAAATATTTAGTTTTGTGGGAGTTCCCGTCATGGCTCAGCGGTAATGAATCTGACTAGGTTCCATGAGGTTGTGGGTTCGATCTTTGGCCTTGCTTGCTGGTCGGGGATCCAGCGTTACTGTGAGCTGGGGTGTAGTTCGCAGACTCGCTTGCATCCCGCATTGCTGTGGTTATGGTATAAGCTGGCAGCTGCAGCTCTGATTCAACCCCTAGCCTGGGAACTTCCATATGTCGAAAGTATGGCATATGGAAGTTAGATTTTTTGCTAAAAAGAAAAAAAAAAAACTCAGTTTGTGCAAATGACAATCATTTTAGGACTATTTCCTTAATCTTTCCCACCCCTGTTAAGTGTGGGAGCTTAGAATGGGGGCTGTGTTGTGCTATTTGTTGCGCCTGTTCCCACAGTTTTGTGCTCCATGGGATGGTCACAAACTTTTCTCCAAAAAGATTGGGCTCGGCCTTCAGGCTTGTGGGACCCACTTCCCAGTGCAACATAATGAAGTGACACAGTGATGGGAAAGGGATGGATTAGTGGTTGGGTTTCTTCCTCCTTAGTACATGTGAGAAGCTTGTTCTGGTGCCCACAGGGGCGGAGCTATGACTTTGTGCCCAGAGTGAAATTCGGATAAAACGAGGCCCTACCAGAGCCGTGACTGTGTCTCTGAGGTGGGTCCCCTGAAGGGTGGGGAGACAGATGAAAGTATTCGTGCTTGACCTCCTGAAGATGCCTTGTCTGTCAGCTTCCACAGGATTCCTTTAGCAGAAGAGCCAAGATGAGTGTCTGGAACCCTCTGAGACTGCGGGACCTGGCAGGAATGAGCCTGCTAAAGGACGAGGCTTTGGCCATCACTGCTCTGGAGTATCTGCCCACGGAGCTCTTCCCCCCACTGTTCATGGAGGCCTTCTATGGGAGTCACAGGGAGACCCTGAAGGCCATGGTGCAAGCCTGGCCCTTTGGCCGCCTGCCCCTGGGAGGCCTGATGCAATTTCCTCATGCAAGAGCCTTACAAGCCGTGCTGGATGGGCTGGATGTCCTGCTTGCCCAGAGGGTTCACCCCAGGTGAGTCTGATCCAGGCAGCGTAGTAGGATCCTGGCATCCCTGAAGTGACTGCAGGGAGAGTGGGTGGTAATGGCAGGGAACAGAGGCTACTGACGGCACCAGGGAAGAAGTACAGAGCCTTGGCCATTCCTGAGTCACACGGGAAAGGCTTTCCAGAAGTATAGGCGTGCCTGAGATGCAGAAGAACTTGAAAAAGAACATGTCTCAGGCTCTCCTCAGGGATGCTTCCAAGCACTAGGGGTAGAGAACCCAGAAGGATGGAAGGGAAAAGGAGGTGGAGGGAGGCAAGGCAGAGAGGGGAGAAGAGGGCGAGGCAGCAGGTGATATCAGGGCTATGGAGTAGGAGCACAGGTGGGAAGTCTGAGTGTTGCCTAAATTCTGAGGCTGTGCTTTCACCCAGTGTGGATTAATGAATCCATCCCAACCAACCCATCTGCTGTTTCCCCGCAGGAGGTGCAAACTGCGGGTGCTGGATTTGAGGAATACTAGCCATGACTTCTGGAGCATGTGGTCTGGAGCCAGGGCCCCCATGTGCTCAAGGATGCTGAAGGCACCGGTGGCTGAGGACAGGTCAAGGGCAGAGCATCCCTTGGCCCCCATGGAAATATTCATTGATCTCTGCCTCAGTGAGAAGACCCTGGATGGATTCCTCTCTTACTTCATGAGCTGGGTGGAAGAGAGACTACTCTCAATACACCTGTGCTGTAAGAAGCTGAGGGTGCTTTCAATGGACAAGAAAAACATTCAGGTTCTGCGTATGGTGCGGCTGGACTGTATCCAGGAGGTGGAAGTGAGTTGCACCTGGCCGCTGTCCACCCTGGCCACGTTTGCCCCTCTCCTGGGTCAGATGAGCAACATGCAGAGGCTTCTTGTCTCTCGTGTCCACGTATCTGCGCCTGAGGAGCAGGAGCAGCATTGCCTCCAGTTTACCTCTCAGTTCCTCAGGCTGCAGCACCTCCGGGATCTCCATCTGGAAGCTCCCTCCTTCCTTGAAGGCCGCCTGGACCAGATGCTCAGGTGAGAGTGGCACCGCTGGCCAAATCACAGTGAACACAGCACTAGAATGCCAAAGGCACTGGCTCTCTTGCAGCTCTGTCCCGAAGTGTTTGACCACATAGCCACAAAATCAAGGGAAAAGCACAAACTTGGGTGGAGGCTCTGGAAAGGGATACCATGCGCGGAAGTTACAGGCCAGGGGCTGGGATTCAGTGGAAGGGTGTGTGGGAAGTGGGACTTATGGCGCAGAGGACTTAGGAAAGTAGGTAAGTGAAAGGAGTGTTGCAGAGGGAAAACCGCATCCGACCTGAGCATTTCTCAAGGGAAGGTCTGTGCTCACCCCTTCTGGGACCACAGTGAGCTTCTCTCAAATTCCTCATCTGTCAAATGTCCACTTGTGCTGGAGATAAATGCCTAATACCTGGGAAATGCAGGATTCTGGAGATGGTGGGGTGGGATAGGCAGCACAAAGGGTATTCAGATGTGCTAGGTGGTTGCTGATGAAGCGGGATGGGCGAGAGCTCCTGCAGCCTGGCCATCCCAGCAGGTGGTGGTATAGGATCTTGTGTCTCTGCAGGTCACCCACCAGCCTTACCCGGCCTGAGATATGGCCTTCTGGGGCCAAGCATGGGCTGAAGGAAACCTGAGTTGAAGACATTTCATGTTTTGTTTCAGTGTTGAAATTCAGTGGTGTCCACACTTGATTGAGGCAAGGTGCCAGGCTCCCCTCTGAGAATGTTTTAGGTATTCCATTGACTTCACAGTCAGAGGCACATTGAATAAGTTTTACTCTGCTTATTGATGATTAAAAAAAAAGCTTTCAAGGCTCTATGAACCCGACCCAGCCACACCCTGAACGTGAAAGGACTCAGGCTCAAGTAGGACTGGGAATTCTAGGTATTGATTGGTATCAGATGGATGGTCAGATCAGTCTTGACCTTAGGCAAATCATGTTCCCCACCTCGAGGTCACCTTCAACACCTGTTTCCCAGAAATAATTCTTCTGCTTTGTCCCCAGGTGCCTGATGAGTCCCTTGGAGAACCTGGCAATAACCAACTGCCTGCTTACAGAATCAGACGTGACCCACCTGTCCCAGTGCCCCAGCATCAGTCAGCTAAAGGGCCTGGATCTGAGTGGCATCACCCTGACTCACTTCAGTCCTTACATCCTGCAGGTTCTGCTGGAGAAAGTTGCATCCACCCTGCAGGAACTGTACTTGGAGAAGTGTGGGATCGTGGACCCCCAGCTGGAGGCCATCCTGCCTGCCCTGAGACAGTGCTCAGCGCTCACCTCCTTCAGCGTGAGGGGGAACCTCCTCTCCATGGCCATCGTGCAGAAGGTGCTGGGCTGCACCACACGACTGCCCGGTTTATGCCAAGAGCTCTACCCTCCCCCTCGGGAGAGTTACAGCTCTCTGGGTACCCTTCTTCCAGGGAGACTCGCCCAGGTTCGGGCTGAGTTGTTAGAGAGCCTGAGAGCCTTAGGACGACCCAGGACCATCTGGATTAGCTACAGCCCCTGTCCTCACTGTGGAAATGACGCATTCAAACATGCAGAGCGCATTGTGTACAGCTGAAGGCCCCATGCCAGTTGGTTGTCTCCATGCAAAGATTTCCTCTGTTCACTTTGAAGATGAAATCTAGGACATAATTCCATCAAGAAGGGCAAACACCTTCAATGTGAATGGCAAAATGAAATGTGGTCCAGCAGGAGTGCAGGATTGCAGAGGATAATGTGATTTGGGGAATTGATGGGACTTAAAGGGACATGTGCTTTGTAGAGTCAGATACATGAATCTAAATTTCTGGAGGGAGGGAGTTCCCATGGGGCACGGAGGAAATGAATCCGACTAGGAATCATGAAGTTGCAGATTTGATCCATGGCTTTGCCTAGTGTGTTAAGGATTGAAGTTGCCATGAGCTGGGTGTCGGTTGCAAACGAGGCTCAGGTCCTGGTTTGCTGTGGCCGTGGCATAGGCCGGCAGCTGTAGCTCCAATTCAACCCTCAGCCTGGGAACTTCCATATGCCACGGGTCAGTCCTAAAATGACCAATATAAACAAATACATACATACCTACATAAATAAATAAATTTCTGAAAGGAAATTCCAGCTTGAGACACACATGTTGGAATTACTCCTGGATAGGGGGGTGTAAAAAAAAAGGTGAGGGAGTTCCCTTTGTGGCACAGTGGAAATGAGTCATACTAGGAGCCATGAGGTTGCAGGGTTGATCCCTGGCCTAGCTCAGTGGATTAAGGATCTGGTGTTGCCATGAGCTGTGGTGTAGGTCACAGGTTCGGCTTGGATCTCGCGTTGCTGTGGCATTGGTGTAGGTTTGTAGCTGTAGCTCCGACCCTTAGCCTGAGAACCTCCATTAGGCTTGGTTTCAGCCCTAAAAAGTGAAAGAAAGAAAGAAAGAAAGAAAGAAAGAAAGAAAGAAAGAAAGAAAGAAAGAAAGAGAAAGAGAAAGAAAGAAAGAAAGAAAGAAAGAAAGAAAGAAAGAAAGAAAGAAAGAAGAAAGAAAGAAAGAAAGAAAGAAAGAAAGAAAGAAAAAGAAAGAAAGAAAGAAAGAAAAAGAAAGAAAGGTAGGTGAGAATTAAAGTGACACACTGTATAAATTGACCAGGGTCCTCCATGGTATATCATCCTGTGTTCTCAGGAATCTCTCTTTAGCAATAAAGAACAAAGGCACTGAGTTATCCATGATCTGAAAACTCACCATTTCTATAAGTTCTTTATTCTGTATGGAGAGTCACCTCATTACTTATTTCTGTGGCTGTTCTGTGGGCTAAAGCACAGTGCAGGGGGAACACAAGGACCAGTGAGCCACTGGGGTGAAGAGCTCTTGTGTCCTCACTGCCTCATCAGGCCATGAACCTGGATAAGAGCATCCCCATGGTTCTCATGGGGGGTCCATCCTTCTCAGTTCCTGGCCTTTGAGTGTGCCGGGAATGGGCTTCTCTGCCCAAAGCATAGCCCCTAGTTTGGGAAGGTTTCATTCATACTGCTGGTGAACTGGAGACTCTTATCCTAACCAACCCATGCCTATCAATGTTAGGTACTCTTCCTTCTTGAAATCTAGTTTTGGCCAATAAAGACACCAAAATAACTTTTAGCGAATTACTGAAACAGTTTAAGCATTGAACATGATTTTAGTATTTCCAGTCACATGAAAAAGTATATCCTTTTAGGGGTAGGCCATGTGAAAGAGAGATTGACATTATTTCCATAACACGTCCTTTCTTCCTCAAGTGAGTATAGTACTTTTTGACATCACATAATAAGGATGTATAACAAAAGAACTGTGGGTGTATGCGGCCTCCTTGCCTGTGGTAAGACACTGTTCAGTTTTCCTGAGTAACCAATAGGGAACAGCTGATTGGACAATGTGTGAGTTAGGGATGCTCCCCCCTGCTCCATCAAAAATTCTCATGTAGGAGTTCCCGTCGTGGCGCAGTGGTTAACGAATCCGACGAGGAACCATGAGGTTTCGGGTTTGGTCCCTGCCCTTGCTCAGTGGGTTAACGATCTGGCGTTGCCGTGAGCTGTGGTGTAGGTTGCAGACGCGGCTCGGATCCCGAGTTGCTGTGGCTCTGGCGTAGGCCGGTGGCTACAGCTCTGATTCAACCCCTAGCCTGGGAACCTCCATATGCCGCAGGAGTGGCCCAAGAAATAGCAACAACAACAACAACAACAACAAAAGACAAAAAGACAAAAAAAAAAAAAATTCTCATGTAACTTACACTCTGCCCTCCCTATCCTCAGGTCCATCTCCTTGGATTCCATCAACCGAAGATCCTGTAGAACTCTATTTACTCTTGGAAAATATCTGTGTATAAATGAACTTGAGCCTTTCAAACCAGTGTTTCCAGGGTCACTGGCATACCTAGGTATATATTAGAGGGGATGTATTATGAAAAGAGTCTTACATGGTAACAGAGGCTGCAAAGTCCTCCAGTCTGCTATCTGTAACCTGGAGCACCAGCAAAGTCATGGGCACAAGCCACATTGAGGCTTAAGGCTGAAAACTGGTGAGCGGGTGGTGTAACTCCAAGTCTGTGGCCAACGACTTAAGTACCAGGGGACCAGCGATGTCATTCCAGAATCTTAAGTCTCAAGAGCCAGAAGCTTTGATGTCCACGGGCAAGAAGGGAGAGAAGGAGGGACTTTGCTCTGCTTGTTTGATTCAGGCCCCAAGGGATTGGACAATGTCCCATATATTTGATTAGGGCAGCTGTCTTCACTCTTCTGATTCCAGAGTTAATCACCCTCCAGACATACACAGAATTAATGTTTTAGCATCATTCTGGGCAGCCTTTTTGATTTTTTTTTTGTATTTTTTTTTAGGGCCACACCTGCAGCATATGAATGTTCCCAGGCTAGGAGTTGAATCGGAGCCATAGCTGCCAGCCTATACCACAGCCACAGCAACATGGGGTCCAAGCCATGTCAGTAACCTACACCATAGCTCTATGCAATGCAGGATCCTTAACCCACTAAGGGAGGTCAGGGATCAAACCTGTATCCTCATGGATCCTAGCCGGGTTCGTTGCTACTGAGCCATGATGGGAACGCTCTTGTTTCATTTCTTTTTTTCTTTTTTTTTTTTTTGTCTTTTGTCTTTTGTTGTTGTTGTTGTTGTTGTTGCTGTTGTTGCTATCTCTTGGGCTGCTTCCGCGGCATATGGAGGTTCCCAGGCTAGGGGTCGAATCGGAGCCGTAGCCACCGGCCTACACCAGAGCCACAGCAACGCGGGATCCGAGCCGCGTCTGCAACCTACACCACAACTCACGGCAACGCCGGATCGTTAACCCACTGAGCAAGGGCAGGGACCGAACCCGCAACCTCATGGTTCCTTGTCGGATTCGTTAACCACTGCGCCACGACAGGAACTCCTTGTTTCATTTCTTAATAACAATTAAAGATTTTTATATTTGGGATAAAACCCTCAAAATTCCCAACTTGTTAGGAAGAAGTCTCTAGAATTTCCCTTAAATTTTTTCTTATTTCCCTGTTAGCCTAATTAACATTAATTTTCCTAATGTCTTCATCAACATCTGTGAGACACCTTGAGGTAAAACTGAGACCCAAAATATGGCTTCCAAAACCAGTTCTTTGTTTGTTTGAAAATATGTGGTTTCTTGTATTTCTCATTGTGGCTCAGCAGGTTAAGGACCCGGAGTTGTCTCTGTGAGGGTATCAGTTTGATCTCTGAGCTGGCTCAGTAGGTTAAAGATCTGGCGATGCTGTAAGCTGTTCGGATTTGAACCTGGCCCAGGATGTGCTGCAGGTGTAGCCTTTAAGAAAAGGGAGTTCTTGGAGTTTCCATCGTGGCGCAGTGGTTAACGAATCCGACTACAAAACATGAGGTTGTGGGTTTGATCCCTGGCCTTGTTCAGTGGGTTAAGGTTCCGGTGTTGCCGTGAGCTGTGGTATAGGTCGCAGATGTGGCTTGGATCCCGAGTTGCTGTGGCTGTGGTGTAGGCCGGCAGCAACATCTCCGATTAGACCTCTAGCCTGGGAACCTCTCCATATGCCACGAGTGTGGCCCTAGAAAAGACAAAAAAAAAAAAACCAAACCAAAACAAAACAAAACCCTAATAATAATGACTCAAACCAATATAACCCAAGAGAGGTCCCCTCAAGAAAGAGTAAAGGATATACCTTCACAAGATCTAGACAGTATGCTCCCAACATCACCCAAAGAAGTAAACTGCCTTCGAATCAGGAGTCAGGTGCGCCCCAGGCTGAGCAGCTGAAATGTGTCTGCTGTGGACAGATACTTCATGATCTGACAGGAGCAAGGAGGAAAAGGGGTTGGAACGTGTGAATTGTGCTTAATATGACGAGAAGAAAAGAATTTTATTTCTGTGCCTAGTGGCATGCTTTCATCAGATCCTGTTTTGAACTTATCTAAGTTTGAGGGAACACTAACTATTGTTGGAAAGGGATTATGATTGGGTTCCCAAGGCCCCTGGAAAATGGCTGGAGCTAATTGGCATCTGGGGAGCATCTTCTGGGAAAAGCCTTAAAGAAAGCATCTCCTGGCAGCAGCTGGCAATATGAGGACCAGCTTATGTGTGATTCTCTCACCTTTATTTCTCCTCTGGCTCCAAGTTCCCAAAGAGCTCAGAGCACCCACCCTCAGTGGCTCTCAAACTCAGAAATGTTCCGAATTCCCCTGAGGGCTGGGTGTCTTACTGTACTAACATTCTCAGATTTAGTGTTTTAAAACCACTTTGCAGAGTCGATCCCATCTTTCTGGGAAGAAAGGGGTCAAAGGTTACACTGTCTCCTCTTAGTTACTCCCTTTTAATTTCTAAACTCCACCCAGAGAAAAATCTTTTAATCTGTTTACTACCAAAAAGGGGGGAAAAATTTTAGTTTGTGTCATTCACCGGGTCCTTTTATGAATGTCCCACTGCACTATCCCCAGGCCCCATCCTTACTTCTCAGTGTGATTGTAACC
Source organism: Sus scrofa (assembly GCF_054392235.1). Taxonomy (NCBI): domain Eukaryota; kingdom Metazoa; phylum Chordata; class Mammalia; order Artiodactyla; family Suidae; genus Sus; species Sus scrofa. The sequence continues at coordinate 77,333,240 of NC_139388.1, forward strand.
TGACCGCATTCAGAGAAACTTTCACTTGGGCCTGGAGTGTCATTTCCTTGCTCCCTGAATTGGCTCATGCGCTACTATGTTATCAACATAACACTCAGTGGGAACTTCATGCAGGGACTCGTGTGGTTTCCTTTGGGAAAGACATCGCTGTCTTCAGGAAGCTCTTTTAAATCTGGGACATTTTGATTATTTTCATCTGGCCAAAGATTTCCCAACAATAATGCCTTTGGTTCTTTGTTCCTTTCTTCTTTTTTGCCTGCCTGCCTGCCTTTCTTCCATTCTTCCTTCCTTCCTCCCTCCCTCCCTCTCTCTCTTTCTTTCTCTCTCCCCCCACTTTTTCTTTCTTTTTAGGGCTTTGCGGGGAGCCAAGGAGATGCAAGGACTCAAAAAAAAGGACCTTGCCTGATGGCAGAAAAACCTGAAGGCAAGTTCCTAACCAAGGAAGGGAGCTCACCTGAATGGTCCATGCCGAAGGTGGGCTTCTGGTCAGGATAAAAAGCCTGCCTGAACGGTAAAAGCCGAGGGCAGGCCTCAGGTTTCAGCTCTCATTTTGATGTTTATGGGGAAGAATTGGGGCTTTCCTGGGAAAGCAATTTCCATGTTTGCGCTGAAGAACATGGATTGTTTCTCAGGTGACCTAGTCTATCCTGTTGTTTTATTTGTTATTCAGTTTTCCTCAGTCTTTCCTGATTATTTGCTTATTATTCTTATTTTCCATTCTTATTTTCCTGTGGTGATTTGTGATTTAACAGAATTATGACAATAATATAAGAAGAATTTCATCCTGAAGGACTTTCCCCTATTTAAATCCAACTTAATTAAAACATAGTGTTGATCTACTAACTAGTTATACAGTAAACTTTAGAGTTAGGATTTTAATGAGGATCATAGAAGTTAAACATATATTACTCTTGATCAAAAGACACCTAGCTATGAGTTATAGAAGCTTTTAAGTGATAGCTAGTTAAGTTGGTTTATATTTTCTTACACTGTCTCCTTGCCATAACGCTTTAAAGATAAGCCCCAGTCTAAAAACAAGATTTGTGAATGCCCAATTCTTGTGTCCGTGACCTCTTCAACTTGTGGAGACTTGCTGGCCATGGGATGATTTGTACTGGGTCTCCTCCTTTCCACATGATGTATTGTACCTAATTGCCCTTAAATTGTACTCACTAAATTTAGTTAAGACAAAGATGTTAGAACGTGATGTATAGCTGCTGTACCATGTAAAAGTTAACCAATGTACTTTTAACACTATGATGTAATCTGTAGTGAAAAACTGTCTGTATAATCTACCACTTTTGCCATTAAAATTTGAGCAGTACAGTGCCCTGAAAAAAGGGACAAAGAGGCTGTCTCCATTGCAAAAGCCGATATCCGCCCCTCTCCTTTGGGAAAAAGTGTACACTCCCTGGCCGCCGGAGCTGGCCTCCGGCAACAGGGCTTCACCTGCAGCATATGGAATTCCCAGGCTAGGGTTCAAATCAGAGCTAACAGCTGCCAGCCTACACCAAGCCACAGAATCACAGGATACGATTCTGCATCTGCAACCCACACCACGGCTCATGGCAATGCCAGATCCTTAACCCAGTGAGTAAACCAGCATGCTCATGGATACTGGTTGGGTTCATTCCCACTGCACCCCAACAGGAACACCCTCCTTTTTCTTTCTTTCTTTCTCTCTTTCTTTCTCTCTTTCTTTCTTTCTTTCTTTCTTTCTTTTTCTCTCTCCCTCCCTCCCTCCCTCCCTCCCTCCCTTCCTTCCTTCCTTCCTTCCTTCCTTCCTTCCTTCCTTCCTTCCTTCCTTCCTTCCTTCTTTTCTCTTTCTTTCCTTCCTTCTTTCTCCCACATCAGGAACAAATTAAGCCTAACCTGTCTCACACCCAGGAATGCAACTGCTCATATTAGCAAAACTCAATTAATGCCTGTGGAGTGAATCCAAGAATAATGCTGTGACTCCTATGCACCCCCCCTCCACCACCCCAGGCCATTTTTGTCCTTCTTGAATGAATCTGATTCCATCAATTCATTTGAGGAAAGACAAAAATCTGATCAGGATTAATCTGATGGACCATCTGGAATCTAGTTAGGTATAGATTTCTGATTAGAAGTTTGCAGTTGGAAAGGGGGAGGGTGTGATTAGAAAGGTCTATAAAATCCTCAGACAGCAAAGAAAAGATGCAGACTGTTCTTCCTCTGGAGTCACCACCTGGATTCCCCACCAGGTCTGAGGTCTCAGCATCCCACCAACCACATCAGAGCTGGTAGGTTACCAATCTGTTAAGGACACCATGATTTTATTTATGTTAAGCTGGTCTTGAATGATGGCATGCAGCTAGGGATGGCCTGGAGAGCCATCCTTGTTCTTCCTTTTCAGAAAGAATAGATTTAAGGCTTTGGTTTAGTCTATAAGTTCAGTTTGGCCTTAATCCTAAACATTTTTATCAACACTTTGATTTATAACATTTTAAAATATCTTAACCAGATTTTTTAAATGAAAAAAAAATCTAACTTTGGAATTATATTTCTTGATATTTAAAATATTTAGTTTGGGGGAGTTCCCGTCGTGGTGCAGTGGTTAACGAATCTGACTAGGAACCATGAGGTTGTGGGTTCGATCCCTGGCCTTGCTCAGTGGGTTAAGGATCCGGCGTTGCCGTGAGCTGTGGTGTAGGTTGCAGACATGGCTCGGATCCTGCGTTGCTGTGGCTCTGGCATAGGCCGGGGGCTACAGCTCTGATTAGACCCCTAGCCTGGGAACTTCCATATGCCGCGGGAGCGGCCCAAAGAAATAGCAAAAAGACAAATAAGATAAAATATTTAGTTTGGGGAGTTCCTGTTGTGGCGCAGCAGAAACAATCCGACTAGGAACCATGAGGTTGCAGGTTCAATCCCTGGCCTCGCTCAGTGGGTTAAGGATCTGGCATTGCTATGACTGTGGTGTAGGTTGCAGACGCGGCTCGGATCCCGCGTTGCTGTGGCTCTGGCGTAGGTGGGTGGCTACAGCTCCGATTGGACCCCTAGCCTCGGAACCTCCATATGCCGTGGGAGCGGCCCAAGAAATAGCAAAAAGACAAAAAAAAAAAGACCAATAAATAAATAAATAAATAAATAAATAAAATATTTGGTTTTTGGAGTTCCCATTGTGGTGCAGTGAAAATGAATCTGACTAATAACCATGAGGTTGCTCAGGGGGTGAAGGAAGGATCCAGCGGTGTCGTGAGCTGTGGTGTAGGTTGTAGATGAGACTTGGATCCTGTGTTGCTGTGGCTGTGGTGTGGGCTGGCAGCTGTAGCTCTGATTGGACCCTGGCCTAAGAACCTTCATGTGCCGCCAGTGCAGCCCTCAAAAGCAAAAACAAACAAACAATCCCCCCACCAACAAAACCTTTAAAATATTTATCTTGTGCACAAATGGCTATTGTCTTAGGGTTATCTCCTTAACCTTTTCAGTCAGGTTACCTGTGGTAGCTGAGGATGGAGGCTGTGCTGGCCCCTGTGCCCCCTGCTCTTATTTTCATAGTTTTATGTCATTAAGTGAAGGTCTGAGAATTTTATCCCACCCCCCCAAAAAAAAATTGGGGTCAGCTATCAGGCTCATGGTACCCACTTCCCATTAGGAAATAATTAAGCAAAGAAGCAAATGGAAATGGCTAGGCTACTGGTGGATATTTCCTCTTAAGTGTACTAGAGCGATGCTTGTTCTAATGCCAGAAGCAGCAGAGCTGTGGTTTCGTGCCCGCTGAACCTAATGTGGAATTTGGGTAAACTGAGTCTCTTCCACCACTGCCAAAGCAGTGACTTTGACCCTGAGTTAGTTCCTCTGAAGGGTGAGGAAAAACAAAGGCTGTTTGGCCTGAGGAGGAGGTCTTGTCCCTTGTAGGTTTCCACAGGATTCCTTCAGAAGCTGAGTCAGGATGAGTATCCAGACACCACCCAGACTGCTGGACTTGGCAGCAAGAAGCTTGCTGAGGATCGAGGCCTCAGCCATCGCTGCTCTGGAGTATCTGCCCACGGAGCTCTTCCCCCCACTGTTCATGGAGGCCTTCTATGGGAATCACAGGGAGACCCTGAAGGCCATGGTGCAAGCCTGGCCCTTTGTCCGCCTGCCTCTGGGGGGCCTGATGCCGAAGCCTCATGTAGGAACCTTACAAGCAGTGTTGGATGGACTTGATATCCTGCTTGCCCAGAAGGATTGCCCTAGGTGAGTCTGATCTAGGTAACCTGGTAGGGTCCTAGGTGTTTCTAAAGATACTGCTGGGGTCAGGGAGACTGAATGATCAAGGGGTGTACCAGAGGCTTCTGATAGTGCAAATGAAGAAGCTCAGAGGCTCCAGCCACTGCAGAGTTCACTCTGGGAAATGTCTTCTGGAAATGTAGGAGTCTCTAAGACGGAAGCCTGAAAGAACATGACCTGCTTCCAATGATGCTGAAATGTACTAGCAGTGGAGAACCAGAAAAGACGGAAGGGGAAAAGGAGATAAAAGGAAGTGAGGCCAAGAGGGAAGAAGCTGACAAGGCAGCAGATGATGTCAGGGATGTAAATAAAAGCACAGGTGGGAAGTCAGAGTGTTGCCTCAATTCTGGGACTGTGGTTTTGTTCAGCGTGGATCTTTTTTTTTTTAATATACATTTTACTTATTTTATTTTATTTTATTTTATTTATTTATTTATTTATTTATTTTTTGTCTTTTTGCTATTTCTTTGGGCCGCTCCCACGGCATATGGAGGTTCCCAGGTTAGGGGTCCAATCGGAGCTGTAGCCACCCACCTGCGCCAGAGCCACAGCAACGCAGGATCTGAGCCGTGTCTGCAACCTACACCACAGCTCACGGCAACACCGGATCCTTAACCCACTGAGCAAGGGCAGGGACCGAACCCGCAACCTCATGGTTCCTAGTCGGACTCGTTAACCACTGCGCCACGACGGGAACTCCTCGGTGTGGATCTTAAAGCATCCCAGCCCATCTGCTTTTTCCCCATAGGAGATGCAAACTACAGATTCTGGATTTAAGGAATACTGACCAGAATTTCTGGAGAATGTGGTCTGGAGCCAGAGCCCATGTGCGCTCCAGCTCACCTCTGGCACCAGTGGCTGAGGACAGGTCAAGGACAGAGCAGCCCTTGGCTCCCTTGGAGTTGTTCATAGAACTTCACTTCACGAAGAGGACCATGGATGAATTTCTCACTTACCTCCTCAGGTGGGTGGAACAGAGGAAAGAGTCTATCCACCTGTGCTGTAAGAAGCTGAAGGTTATTTCAATGTCCAAGGAAAATATTAAGAACATCCTGAGTATGGTGCAGCTGGACTGTGTCCAGGAGTTGGAAGTGAATTGCACCTGGCAGCTGTCCACCCTGGCTTTGCACGCTCCTCATCTGAGCAAGATGCGCAATGTTCAGAGAATCTTCCTCTCCCACGTCCACGTGTCTCCTTTTGAGGAGCAGGAGCAAGAGCAGCAGCATGTTGCTCAATTTACCTCTCAGTTCCTTAGGCTGCACCACCTCCAGGACCTCTGTATGGAATCTCCGTCCTTTTTGGAAGGCCACCTAAACCAGATGCTCAGGTGAGGGTGGCATCACTGGCTAAGGGATAGTGAACACAATAATAGAGCCTCAAATGTATTGTCTCATTGGCTTCTTTACCCCTCAGTGCAGTATCACATAAGCACAGAAATTAAGGTGTGGGACAAAGTGGGATCAAAGCTCTGGAAAAGGACACCATACTTGGAAACTGTAATTTAGGGGGTACTGAGGTGGGTGCGTGATTTCTTCTTTAGGAAGACATGTTCAGATGTCTTCAGAGAACTGGTAAATGAAGGGGCATTGAGAAGACAAAAACCACAGTTTGTCTAAAGAAAACTGTGCTTACCAAGTTTATGACCACACACAATGTGCCTATCTTAAAGCCTCCGTCTGTAAAAGATTGTTCTATGCTCCAGATAAAGTAAATTAACATACGGCAAAGGCATGATTCTGGAGATGATGGTAAGGGAGCTGGAACCAAAAGGATACTTAGAAGTTGTAGATGGTTTGCAGAAGATGCAGGCATGAAAATGAGCCCCTGTAGACTGGCAGCTGATTTTGTGGGATCTTGCTCAGGTTAGGTTTTTAAGCACATCACTTGAAAGACTCAAGAAGATACAGGTACCTAGGTCCAAAATAGGGGCCAAAGTAATCTGAATTGAAAGAATCTTTTAATCTCACCTCCCAACATTAACTTCAACAGTGCTCATTCTTTATTGAGACAGTGTTCGGCTCTCCTCCAAGCATGTTCTAGACATGCCATTGTCTTCATTAGGAAGTGAAGGATGTTGTACTCTGCTTGACCGATGAGAAGAGAGCACTTTCAAAGATTTGTGAAATTGTCTCCATCACACAGTAAAAGTGAAAGGATTCAGCTTAAAATGCAACTGGGCATTCTGGGTATTGACTCAGATAAACCATATGATCAGAACCACTTTGGCTTTGGGCAAATCATTTGTCTCTCACCTTGCATTTGTCTCTCACCTGTACCCCAACTTCCCAAACCTAATTGTGTTTCTCCCCAGGTGCCTGAAGACCCCCTTGCAAAGCCTTTCAATAACTCACTGCCTGCTAACGGAAGAAGACGTGATGCATCTGTCCCAGTGCCCAAACATCTGTCAGCTACATGGCCTGGATCTAAGCGGTGTCATGCTGACTGAATTTAATCTTGAGCCTCTTCGTGTTCTGCTGGAGAAAGTGGCAGCCACCCTGCAGACACTGGACTTAGATCTGTGTGGGATCAGAGACTCCCAACTCGAAGCCATTCTGCCTGCCCTGAGCTGCTGCTCAGAGCTCAGGTCCTTCAGCCTGTGTGGGAATCTCCTCTCCATGGTTGTCATAGAGAGGCTGCTGCATCATACGGATGGGCTGCCTGTTTTAGATCTAGAACTTTATCCTGCCCCTCGTGAGAGTTACAGCTCTCACAGGGTTCTCCACCCAGAGAGACTTGCCCAGCTTCAGGTTGAGGTGTTGAAAATTCTGAGAGACTTGGGACGCCCCAGGACCATCTGGCTTAGCTCCAGCCCCTGTCCTCACTGTGGAAATGACACATGTGATCACTCAGTGCCCATTATACACTGCTGTACTATCCTTACCTAGTTGGTTGCTTCTATCAAAAGCTTTTCTTCTGGGTGCTAGGTGAGTGAAACCTTGGATGTAGGCTCATCATAAAGGGAATCGAGACCCATGGTTTAGACTTTCAGCTGAGGGTGAATGACAAGGAAATGGGCTCCAGCAGGGGGCAGGGATGCAGATGGGAAGGTTGACTTGGGGATTTGATGGAACCTTTGGAGACACCTGTCTATAAGAGTCAGAAACATAACCCCAAATATTTGGAATTTGGAGTGGGATTCAGACTTGAGACACAGGTTAGAGTTTTCCTTAGATGGATGATTGTGAGAAATGGTCATAAATAAATAGACCCTCTTGTAAGTGAACTGCTGTCCTCCTTAACATATTATCTTGTTTTCTGTGTTTACATCTCAGGAATCTCTAGTTACTGATGGCGGAAAAAAAAAGACACACACTTGTCTCCAATTCCAAACTCTTTGTTACCACAGTTCTTTTTTCTGAGTCACATCTTACGTCTTACTTATTTTTGTGACTGTTCAGTGGGTTAATACAAACAACAAGAATATACACAGTGGTCAACAGTCAATGAGCTATTACTGTGAGAGCTTAGCCAGACTGTGTGCGTCTTCCCCAACCCCATGCATGTCATGGGTGGGATGTGTTCCTTTTTGAATTTATCTGCTTGTGGCTGCCAAAGACAGACACGGTCCTTTTTTTTTTTTTTCCCCTTCTTTTTTCAGCTGCCCTGCAGCATATGGAGTTTTCTGGCCAGGGATCAGGTTCGAGACACAGTTGCAACCTACACCGCAGCTGCAGCAATGCCAGATCCTTAACCCACTGTTCCAGGGATTGAACCTGTGTCCCAGAGCTCTCAAGACGCCATCCATTCCATTGTGCCACATGGACGTTCCTTTTATCAACATATAAAATCATATAGGAATGAATGGCTTTACTGTTTTTTGTTGGTTCTTTTTTTTTTTTTTTTTTTTTTTGTCTTTTGTCTTTTGTCTATAGGGCTGCACCTGAGGCATATGGAGGTTCCCAGGCTAGGGGTCTAATCAGAGCTGTTGCTGCCAGCCTGCCAGAGCCACAGCAATGCAGGATCTGAGCCATGTCTGCGACCTACACCACAGCTCATGGCAACCCTGGATCCTTAACCCACTGAGCTGAGGCCAGAGATTGAACCTGCAACCTCATGGTTCCTAGTCAGATTCGTTTCCGCTGCACCAAGATGGGAACTCCTGGTTTTACTGTTTTTATACCACATTTAAAAATTACACCTTTCGTAGGTAAGCTAGGCTATCAATAAGAGATGCACTTTATTCTCTTAACGCCTCCTTCTCCTCCCTATTAGGGTAGAGTAGTATAGCATGTTTTGACATCAGCACATCAGGATTCATAAGAAAATAGCTGTTGTATACAGCATATAGTCAGACATCTGTATCCTCAGTTCCAAAACGTCATATTCAACCAACTACAGATCTCGTAGTACTGTTTACTAAAAATTCCCTGGCTCTTCTGTCTTAGCAGCCTATTATGATCCAGCAAATATGTTCCCTTATTCTTCGCATTTGTAGACTTGCACTATTGCAAATATTCTGTGTAGAGTCATAGACATTATTGATTGCCTCCAGATGTTTAACTGTCATCATTTAGGTCAGAAGCCTGGTTGAACATGGGGTAATACTGGAGTCAATCTTACAAAGTAGATGAGATATAAGTTATAAAACTAGTAACATTAATCAGTTCATAGTACAGCAGAGAGAGGCACAAGGCATAAATAATTTGAAAACAGCAAGAGAGAACGAATTAAAGAATGATTTGTAGAGTGAGGTGTAATCTGGTTACAGTAAACCAGCAAGTTCGCAGAGGATTTAAGAGCAGGAGCCAAACTCTGGAGGGATCAGGTAGAGAGAAAAAAAAGATAAATGCTTCATCTTTGTTTACAAAGATATACTTTGTCAACTTGTTGTAGGTGGTAGAGTAAGAGGAAAGATTTTCTGAGAACAAAGATGAAGATTAGCATGTGTAAGAACCATTGAAGTGAAGTTGAGTCCATAAATAAAGGTTTGCAGTCTGGGTGTTTTTTGTTTGTTTGTTTTTTTCATTTTTTTTTTTTTTGGTCTTTTCTAGGGCTGCACCCACGGCATATGGAGGTTCCCAGGCTAGGGGTCCAATCAGAGCTGCAGTTACCAGCCCACCCCACAGTCACAGCATCGCGGCATCCGAGCCGTGTCTGCAACCTGCACCACATCTCACAGCAATGCTGGATCCTTAACCCACTGACAAAGCCAGGGATTGAACCTGCAACCTCATGGTTCTTAGTCGGATTCGTTAACCACTGAGCTACAGTGGGAACGCCAGAATCCCAGTCTATTTGAATGGCAGCTACAATGGGAATGCCAGAATCCCAGTCTATTTGAATGGCAGCCGAATGTACACCATATGTGCACCTTCCACGTAGCAGAGACCAAGCTCTCCAAATGCAGAAAGGAAAAAAGGAAAAAGCTGAAGTAAGGGGAGTAGAACACCTCCAAGGGAGCCAAGGGCTGTTCTTTCCATGAACTGTCCTCAGTCACTGGTGCCATCAGGGAGCTTGAGGACACGTGGTCCTTGTCTCCTGACCACATGCTCCAGAAGTACTGTCCAGTATTCCTCAAATCCGCAGTTTGCACCTCTTATGGGGAGAGAGCAGATCAGTTGGGATGCTTTAAGATCCACATTGAACATGGAATGAAAACAGCTTTGAGATCCACATTGAACACAGAATGAAAACACAGTCTCAGAATTTAGGCAACACTCAGACTGCCCACCTGTGCCTTTATGTCACATGCCCGACATGGTCACATTCCTGACATCGGGTACTCCCTTGCCCTCTTCTTCTCTCTCTGCCTTGCTTACCTCCAGCTCCATTTCCCCTTCCAGCCTTCCTGTTCTCCACTTCTAGTGCCTTTAAACATTCCCGGGAGGACATGTGGGCATGTTCTTTCAGGTTCCCCTGCATCTTAGGCATTCCTACACTTCTGTGTGTGTCTTCTTTCTTTCTTTTTACGCAGTGGGGGCCCGCACCCAAGGCATATGAAACTTCCCAGGCTAGGGGTCGAATCGGAGCTGCACCTGCCAGTCTACACCACAGCCACAACACCAATTGTCTCTTCAGGGACTCCCATTGCATTTAGAATGGTTAAGCAATGAGGTCCTACTGTATAGCACAAGGGACTCTATCCAATCTACTACAGTAGAATATGATGGAACATAGTATGAGAAAAAGAATGTATGTATGTGTGTGTGTGTGTGTGTGTGTATATATATATATATATATATATATATACATATGACTGGGTCACTATGCTGTACAGCAGAAATTGACACAATAGTAAATCCACTATACTCTAAATAAAATAAAATAAAATAAAATAAAATAGTTAGGAAGCAGAGCAAAGGAATGCCTTCAATAAGCCCAGACTCTTGCATTTTTCCATACATAGAAAGGCATGAAAATCATGAACATGAGATGTATCAGTATTGTCACAGGCAGGAATCTTTTGATGTTTTTCTAATTTTGTTTTCTTTTAGCAAAGGTGTCTGTATGTCTGCCTCCTCCCTTAACTCTTTGGAGAAGCTCCTCAGAGCTGAGAGGCGACTTTTCTGGGCTGCAATGCTCAGGAAGGACATATTTCTCAACAGAGATTGTTCATTTTTGGTTAGTGGACATGCTCTTCCAAGGACTAATCTCAATCCAAAGTGCCCTGTCCTCACTCACCTGATTTCTAGGAGTTGGGTGGAAACTCTTCGTACTTTCTGTCTTATTTTGCTGTGAATCTAAAGCTGCTCTTAAAAGCAAAGTCTGCTTTATAAAATATCATTGCAAGCCTTTCAGCTCTAAAATTATAGGGCTCTATATATTAAAAAAAATTTTTTTTCTTGGATTTCCCATTGTGACTCAGTGGTTAACAAATCCAACTGGGAACCATGAGGATTTGGGTTCGATCCCTGGCCTTGCTCAGTAGTTTAAGGATCTGGCGTAGCTGTGAGCTATGGTGTAGGTCAAAGATGCAGCTCTGATCTGACTTTGCGGTAGCTCTGGCATAAGCTTGCGGCTGCAGCTCCAATTAGACCCCTAGCCTGGGAACCTCCATATGCCGCAGGTACAGCCCTAGAAAAAGACAAAGAAAAAATAAAAAAATTAGAAAAAACAGTTCTTGTTTATTGACCTTTAAGCCAAGTTAAACGTTTTATTTTTTTATTTTTTATTTTTTTGTCTTTTTGCCATTTCTTGGGCCGTTCCCTTGGCATATGGAGGTTACCAGGCTAGGGGTCAAATCAGAGCTGTAGCCAGCGGCCTACGCCACAGCCACAGCAATGCGGGATCCAAGCCGCATCTGCAACCTACACCACAGCTCACAGCAACGCCGGATCCCTAACCCACTGAGCAAGGCCAGGGATCGAACCTGCAAACTCATGTTTCGTAGTCGGATTCGTTAACCACTGAGCCATGACGGGAACTCCAGCCAAGTTAAACATTTTAAAAAATACTCATGTACATTTCTTTTTTGCCCTTTCCAAGGCATGCAGAAGTCGCCAGCCTAGGGATCAAACCCAAAAATACAGCAGTGACATCCTTAAAGTTTAACCTCCGGCCAGCAATAAATTTCCTCCCATGTATTCTTTAAAAATACTAATTACCTATTAATCCCATGCAAACTATTACATTTAGAATGGATAAACAATTAGAGCCTACTGTATAGCACAGGGAACTATATAAAATCTCTTAGGATAAAACATGAGGGCCGATGATATGAGAAAAAGAACATATATATATGCATGATGTGAGAAAAAGAACATATAAAAGAATATACACATATATGGATCACTTTGATGTACAGCAGAAATTGGCACAATATTGTAAAGTCAGTATAATTTTTAAAATAATTTAAATAAATAAATAATTTTTAAAAAATTTAAATACTAATTACCTTTATAACTTTAATTCTGTTTATAATTTTCAAAGAAATTTTGTATTTTAATATTTCAATAAATCACTGCAGAAAATATTTATACTGTAATAGCATTTATGAAAAAGCAAAATTTTTAAAATACTGAACATTATACTCCTGCTTGCAAAATTAATTTAAATCCCCTGATCTGATCTATCAACAGATGGCCTAGGAGACCTGAGGCTCAGAATATCTCAGAATATCTATCACTAGAGATGAATTCAGTTGCCCCTACCCGCTCCTTGCACTGGCTGCTTGAGCAGCTTAGGCGAATAGGATTCAATGATGGCCCCATGAAAAAGCCGAGTCTCATTTCAGGTCCTGAGTTTTGCTGTCGTCCCTGTTATAAGGACCCAAGGGTAAGCTAGAGAGATGAAGATAAGGGTTGTGTCCACTAGGGGGGGAAAGAATAAAAAGGTCCTTTTATTTGAGCACTTACTCTGTGCTAGCTCCAGGGCCAAGCTTTCAACCACTGTCATCTCATTGGATCCCATTAAAATTCCCTAAACTGAGGGTGCATCACTATTCTCGTTGTAGGGGAAACTGACACTCTTGCCTCAGATCCCGTCAGCACATGTCCCTTCCCTCCTCCGAGTCAAGGATCCCAGCATCTGGATCCTTAGCAGGGAGCCTCCATTTCCGTGCGCTTTGTTTACGGCCACTGTGATGGTAAACTTGGTGTGTCAGCCTCACTGTGGGACGGCATGCCCGGACAGCAGGTCACACATTAATTCTGGGAGGATCTGTAAGGGCATTTCTGGAAGAGATCAGACTGGAATCAGTAGACTGGGTGAAGACACTCGACAATGGGAATGGCCTGGTCCTACCCTGTGGGGGCCTGAATGGAACAGGTAGGGCAAATGCTCTCCTCTCTCTTCTTGCTCATGACCATTGGAGCTTCTGACTCTTGACCTTGAGACTCCTGGATGAACACCGGTGGTCCCCTGGTTCTCAGGTCTTCAGCTTTGACTTGGAGCTACACCCTCAGTTCCACTGCTTTCCAGCCTTAAGACGTGGCTGGACTTACACCACTGGCTTTGCTAGTTCTCTGGCTTCCAGACAACCGAATGTGGGACTCCCCAGCCTCTATAGCTGTGCAGGCCTCTCCCAATAATGCATATCTGTCTCTACACATACACGCAACTCTCCAACAACATGCAATTGAACTGCTCAGGTTCGCTTACCCACAGATACCTTTCCACAGTAAACAGAGTTCTACAGCATCTGTAGCTGGCTGATTCTGAGAGTGTTGAACTGAGGATGGAGTGGGCCAACTATGAGTTGTATACAATACATAACAGGTACATTGTATATACAATATATAACATTGTACCTTCTGACATGCTGATGTCAAGACATGATATACAAGTCTTCCCTGATATGAGAAACAGGAGTTGTAATGATAATAATGTCAATTCCTCATTGACATAACCCCTCCCTGAAAGCATAAAACTTTTGTATATTTTTAAAATTTTTTGCTAAACCCATGGCCTTCAGAAGTTCCTAGGCAGGAATGAAACCTGGGCCACAGCAAGGATTTTTTTTTTCCCCTTTTTTTAGGGCTGTGATTGTGACATATGGAAGTTCCCAGGCTAGGGGTCGAATCAGAGCTACAGTCGCCAGCCTGCACCACAGCCACAGTACTGAGGGATCCCAGCTGCATCTGCGACCTACACCATAGCTCACAGCAACACCGTATCCTTAACCCACTGAGCAAGGCCAAGGATCACACTTGCATCTTCATGGATACTAGTCAGATTCATTTTTGCTGCACCACAACAGGAATTCCTATATACATATTGCCAAACTTATGGCATATGGAAGTTCCTGGAGCTAGGGGTCAAAGCGGAGCTGCAGCTGCCAGCCTACATCACAGCCATAGCCACAGCAATGCCGGATCTGAGCAGCATCTGCAACCTATGCTGCAGCTTGCAGCAGCAGCAGACCCTTAACACACTGAATAAGGCCACGGGTAGAACCTGCATCCTCATGGATAGTACTCGGGTTCTTGACCTGCTGAGTCACAACAGGAGCTCCAGATATAATTTTTAAGTGTGGTATAGTAATATTAAAACCATGTTAAATGCCTGTACTACTTTGGGATTTTGCGATGGAATTTGGGTGTCTTTACTGGCCACAACAAGGTTAACTCAAGATGGACAATTGTCAACCCATCATAGGCAAGAGGTGGTAAGAACCAGAATATGAAGTTTATCTAGACTGTGGACAACACCTTCCAGAACTGGGGGCCTTGTCTTGTTCTCTGAAGTTCTTTGCTAAACATACAAAGGCCAGAAACATACAAAGGCCAGAAACAGTAATGGAGCCACCAGGACAATCATGAGGAACGCTCAGGACCAAGGTCATGGCCCGAGCCAGCAGTGAGGGCCCTACCAAGGCTTCTCACGCCAGTAGCTCATTGGCCACAGAGGATGGTCCCCTATTGTGTGATAATCCAATGACCAACCACAGAAAAAAGGAAGGAGGTAAGAGATGCCCCAGAAACATTAGAGAACTTGCAGAAATGGGCAGATTGCAGGCCATAGACGATGTAGTGTCCTTTTTTTTATTATTATTACTTTTTTTGATGTCAGCAACTGTAAACACTGAAGTATAAACTGAGAAAACAGAATCATACATCACAGAAGGCAGCAGGTATTTTACACGGAGGGTCTCTTTATTTCTAACCATTACATTACAAACACCCACCCAGGGATAACTGAAACATGGATCGCAAGCCCATATCCACGTCCATAACATAGGCTATTTCTTTTTTTTTTTTTAATTTTTAAAATTTTTTTGTCTTTTTGCAATTTCTTGGGCTGCTCCTGTGGCATATGGAGGTTCCCAGACTAGGGGTCTAATTGGACCCCTAGCCGCCGGCCTACACCAGAGCCACAGCAACGTTTTTTTGTTTTTTTTGTTTTTTTTTTTTGGTTATTTTTTTGTTTGTTTGTTTTGTTTTTTTTTCATAGGCTATTTCTGACTCTGTAAACACACATCCCTGAAAGTCCCATCATATCCCAGGGTCAACTGTTCCCCCTGCAATATTGAATGGCCTTCCTTTTTCCCATTCACATGGAGCATCAGTCTGTTTCCCCTTCAAGATGGACCGATGTCCTTGATGTCAGATTCCCAGCACCCAGAAGAAAGCATTTGATAGCAGCAATCACCTAGGCATGGGTATCAGGGCAGTACACGATGGGCTCCAAGTGATCACATATGTCATCACCATAGTGGGGACAGGGGCTGGGGCTGATCCGAATGGTCCTGGTACGTCCTAGGTCTTTCAGAATCTCCAGCACTTCAGCCTGGATCTCCTTAAGTCTCCCTTCAAGGGGAACTCCCTGAGGGCTGTAACTCTCCTGAGGGGCGGGATACCACTCATGACTTAAATTGGGCAGCCGTGCCACATGTCGCAATATCTTCTCCATGTTGGCCATGGAGAGAAAGTTCCCACATAGGCTGAAGTACCTGAGCTGGGAGCAGTGGCTCAGAGCTGGCAGGATGGCCTCAAACTGGGAGTCCGTGATCCCACACAGATCTAAGTCCAGTTCCTGCAGGGTGGCTGCAACTTTCTCCAGCAGAACTTGGAGGAGCTCAGGGCTAAACTTGGCCAGCATGACACCACTCAGATCCAAGCCTTTTAGCTGCCTGATGTTTGAGCTCTGGGACAGATGGGTCATGTCTGATTCCGTAAGCAGGGTGTAGGTGATCGAGAGGTTGTCCAAGGGGTGATCCAGGCACCTGGGGACAAACCAAGCCATTAGTTCCTAGATAGCAGAGTGCCGGGTTACCTCCAGGCAAGAGACAAGCATTTCCCCAAGCTGAGGTTGTTCCGACCACCTGATGAAGGTCAACACACACGATGCCCAATCTGATTTGAGGCTGAGTCCCATCCCATTCCCTGTGGGACTGGGTCATGCTCTCAGAGACTTGAAACTCTCTTTCCCCATCATCAAGCAGAGTACAACATCCTCCACTTGCTTGAGGATGAATGCAGATGTTGGCATGTCTGAAATCTGCTCAGAGGAGAGCCTCACACAAAATCTCAATCAAGTCTGGGCATCACCGAGTATTAATATTGGGAGATAAGACAAAATATGCTTTGGATTCAGGTTCCTTCCATTCACGCTTGGCCCCTAGATACACTGATCTCAGCCCAGGTGGGGCTCCTGAGTCACGTGCCTAAGGAACCCACCTGGACAAGATCCCACAGCAGCAGCTGGAGTTGCCAGTCTGCAGGGGCTCACGTACACCCCTGCATCACCTGCCAACCTTCTACCACTTGTTATTCTCCTGTTGGCCCCAGCTCCCTTACCATCCTCTCCAGGACCACGTATTTCTTATCCAGTGATTGTCCTATCTGGGGCAAAACATCAACTTTTACAGACGGAATCTGAGACACACTTGTTGTGGTCACAAACCTGGTGAGCAGAGAGATTCTTTTAGAAGTGCTCTAGTCTGAGGTGTGTTCCCTCCTCAGTGGACAGTTTGTGATCACTGTTCCCCAGCCCCTGGTCCACTCTCACCTGAGCATCTGGTCCAGGTGGCCTTCGAGGAAGGAGGCACATTCCAGATGGAGATCCCGGAGGTGGTGCAGCCTGAGGAACTGAGAGAGAATTTGGACAACATGCTTCTGCTCCTGCTCCTCAAGTGCAGACATAAGGATGGGGGACAGAAGCAGTTTCTGCACGTTGGTCATCTGGCCCAGGAGAGGAGCAAACGTGGCCAGGGTGGACAGCTTCCAAGTGCAATTCACTTGGACCTCTTGGATACAGTCCAGCTGCACCTGAGCCAGGACCTTCATAATATTTTCCATGGGCATGGCAGAGATGCTCAGCTTCCTGCAGCACAGGAGTATGGAATCTTTTCTCCTCTCCACCCATCTGCTGAGGTAGGTGAGGAAGGGATCCAGGGTCCTTTTCTTCAGGGAAAGATCTATGAGCACCTTCAAGGGAGCCAAGGACCGCTTTGTCCTTGACCTGTCCGCAGCCACTGGTGCCATCTGGGAGTCTGGGGACACCTGAGTGCTGGATCCAGACCACATGTTCCAGAAGCTCTGGCCAGTATCCCGTAAATCCAGCACTCGCAGTTTGCACCTCCTACGGGCAAAGAGGTGATAGGTGAGGATGCATTAAAATGTGACACAGAATGAGAAGGCAGCCTCAGAATTTGACACAGATGTGCCTGCCTGTGCTTTTACTTCACCTGACCCTTGCCCCCTTCCTCCCTCTTGCCTCACTCTCCTCCATTTCCATGTGCACCTCCATCCTTTCTGGGTCTCAGTTTTTAATACCTTGAGCTTCACTGGGGCATGTTCTTTCAGGCCCCCGTGCATCTCAGGCACTCCTCCTCTTCCAGAAGGTATTTCCCGCCGTGAGCCAAGGCCTCTGAGTTTCTTCACTGGCCTCGTCAGAACCCTCTGGTCCATCCCTTGTCCATCCACTTTCCCTCAACACAATTATCTCCTCGAGGATGCCCAAACCCCAGCAGGCTCCCCGGACCAGACTCACCTGGGGCGAACTTTCTGGGCAAGTAGGAGGTCAATGCCCTCCAGCACTGCCTGTAAGGGCCCCATATAAGGCATGTCTATCAGGCCCCCCAGAGGCAGGCGGACAAAGGGCCAGACTTGCACCATGGCCTTCAGGGTCTCGATGTGTCTCCCATCAAAGGCCTCCATGAACAGTGGTGGGAAGAGCTCCGTGGGCAGATCCTCCAGAACAGAAATGGCCAAAGCCTCTTCCCTCAGCAGGCTGGTTCCTGCCAGGTCGAGGAGTTTCCGTGGGGTCTGGACACTCATCGTGATTCTGCTCCTAAAGGAATCCTCTGGAAGCTGCCAGGAAAAAGGGCAATCAATTAGGGCCAGCTTTAGAATACCCTGTCTCCCTATCCCTCAGAGGAACCCAGTCATTGCCAGGGTCATTGCTTAGCAGTGTGTTGAAGTGCCTCGTTTAGCCCCAATTCCACTCTGGGCTCATCGGGCACAAAGCTGTAATTCCCTGCTAGATTTGTAGCAGCCTCTCACACGTACCAATAGTGAATAAAGTCTATCCGTATAATTCTTTCTACTACTTTGCTGAATTCGTGTCCCTTTGGGAAGTGGGTACCAAGAAGGCTCAAGGCTGACTCCAATCTTTCTTTGGGGAAGACTTCCAGACCATTATTTAAAGCCCTATATATATTGGAATTAGAATGACAAAGGAGACAGCATTGTCTATATTATCGGTTACTGCAGTTAACCTCGCTGGTAAAGTTTAAGGATATACCCCTAAAATGAAGGCCATTTGTGCTCAAAATAAGGTTTTTTTTTTGGCTGTGCTGGCAGCATAAGGAAGTCCCCAGGTTAGGGATCCAATTAGTCCTGTAGCTGCCAGCCTTTGTGAGGCCAGGGATCAAAGCTCATCCTCACAGACACTATGTCAGGTTCTTAATCCACTGAGCTACCACGGACACTCCAAAAATAAGTCTTTTAAATGTCAAGAAATAAAATTTGAAACATGTTTTTCATTAAGAAGGCCTGCTTGGCTAAGACATTGAAAAATGAGGTAAACCAAAGCACAAAAAATGTTTGAGATTCAGGCAAACCTACACTTTGAGGCACAACCAAAACCTTAAATCTGTTCATCTGAAAAGAAATAATTAGAAAAAAAAAACTCCCCTTGCCATCCTGAGCCACATACCACCATTTAAGACCAGCTGATTACAAGAAGAGAGTATTCTTGGAATTTCCTGTTGTCACTCAGAGGTAGCAAATCGCTAGTATCCATGAAGTAGCAGGTTTGATCCCTGGCCTCGCTCAGTGGGTTAAGGATCCATCTTGCTATGAGCTGTGGTGTACGTTGCAGAGGCGGCTCAGATCTAGTGCTAGTGTGGCTGTGGCTTAGACCAGCAGCTGTAGCTCCGATTCGACCCCTAGCCTGGGACTTCCATCTGCCTCAAGTCCAGCCCGAAAAAGAAAAAAAGAAGAGAGTGTCCTTAATTGCGCTTGTTACCTCACTACTCTAAAGTGGTTGGTGCTCAGACCTCAAACTTGCAGCCAGTAACTCCAAAGCCAGAAGATTTTGCATCTTTTCTTTGGTGACTTGGGCTTTTATAGACCTTTCTAATCAAATCATCCTTATTTGCATCTTCTAAATTCCAATCAGGGATACCAGATTAGATTCCAGAGGCCCATCGGGTTAATCCTGATTGGATCTTCATTTCCCTCCAGATGACTTGATTGAATCAGATATCCATTCAGGAAAGAGGAAAGCATGATGGAGGGAGAATCACAAAGGCATTCATGGATTCACTCCACAAACACTGATTGAATTCTTCCAACCAGGACAGTTATATTCTGGGGGTGTGAGATAGGGAAGGGATTATTGGTTCCTGACATTAGAAAAGAAAAAAGAAATTGAAAACATCCTTGTTAGGCATCTTTGGCCACATTAATTGTCAAAATATCACGGAATTAAAACAACAGCTTGAAGAGAGCGGTGGTGTTCCCCAAGAAAACGAATGAAAATTGCCTCTGGGGAGTTCCCGTCGTGGCGCAGTGGTTAATGAATCCGACTAGGAACCATGAGGTTGCGGGTTCGGTCCCTGCCCTTGCTCAGTGGGTTAACGACCCGGCGTTGCCGTGAGCTGTGGTGTAGCTTGCAGACGCGGCTCGGATCCCGCGTTGCTGTGGCTCTGGCGTAGGCCGGTGGCTACAGCTCTGATTCAACCCCTAGCCTGGGAACCTCCAGCTCCGATTCAACCCCTAGCCTGGGAACCTCCATGTGCCGCGGGAGCGGCCCAAGAAATAGCAGCAACAACAACAACAACAACAACAAAAAAGACAAAAAGACAAAAAAAAAAAAAAAAAAAAAAAAAAGAAAATTGCCTCTGTATCAACTTGTCACTTAGGTGTTATGTCGGAAACATAAGAGATAGTGAGCCTAGCCAGGCAGCAGGGAAGTGATTGTGGGGTGTAATTGTTTTTCCAACCTTAAGCCCCACCTTTTCTGAAGGTGGACAGGTCAAAATCACCAAGAGAAGTGGGGCGGAGGCTGGGCAGTGTGCAGCTAGGCATTCCTAAGGGACCACATGGGTAATCTCAGCAATGTCAAATCGGAGATTTTTTCCCTCTTGGGAAAGAGGGAGATTTAGACATTTCTTTGGGTGGTATGAAGAAATTAAAAGGGAGTGGCTCAGAGGAGATGGTGTCTTGAGGGTGTTTCTTCCCAGAAAGTTGGAATCAGGCATAAAAAGATTTACAGGAGTTAAAGCAGTGGCACATGGTAGGGGGAGCAGCTTGCAGATTTTTCACTTGCTATTGCCTCCTCTGGAATGCTCTCCCCCCCCACCACCACCCCTGCCGCCCCAATTCCTTCATGGCCCCCTCTTTCTCAACTCAGCAATCTCCTGGAGAAAGACTGTCGCTTGTCAATCCACCAAAAAGAGATTCAACATACCCACCTCACTTTCTCTGTTACCCGCTTTTTCTTTTCTTTTCTTTTCTTTTCTTTTCTTTTCTTTTCTTTTCTTTTCTCTTTTCTTTTCTTTGTCTTTTGTCTTTTTAGGGCCACACCCATGGCATGTGGAGGCTCCCAGGCTAGGGGTCGAATTAGAGCTATAGCTGCTGGCCTACACCACAGCCACAGCCACACAGGTTCCTTAACCCACTGAGCGAGGCCAGGGATCGTACCCGCAACCTCATGGTTCCTAGTCGGATTCGTTTCTGCCGTGCCACAATGGGAACCCCTCTGTTACCCGTTTTCTTTCTTCGTACTACATACCCCAGTCCAATGTGATGGTATTTACTGGATCTTTGGTCACTTTTTCATTAATGGGGTCTTCTCTGTGTACACCCCCGCCCCCAGATATCAATTCCCCCAAGACAGGAATTCCTCCCTTTGCTGCTGTGATGTCTCCGTGTGCTACAATAAGGTATGACACCTGGGCAGTACTTGCTCTGTCAGTATCTATGGAATGGATGCCTGATCTGAGCCTGTGTGATGTTCTCCCCATCACCTGGCTCCAGGTAAACACGCTACTGCAGGTGAGGGCTAAATGATAGTTATTTTGTCTTGCTTGACAGTTTCCCTTTGTTTCTGTATTTTTGTCATGTTTTCTTTCTTTCTCTCTTTCGTTCGTTTGTTCATTCTTCCTTCCTTCCTTCCTTTCTTTCAGGCCTGCACCAGAGGCACATGGAAGTTCCTGGGCGAGGAGTCAGATCTGAGCTACAACTGCCAGCCTATGCCACAGACACAGCAACACCAGAATTGAGCTGCATCTGTGACCTATATATACCATACCTCAAGGCAAACCTGGATCCATGCTGAGCCATCATGGGAACTCCTTCTCATATTTTCTGATTAAATTCATTCTTTAGAACTGGGGGACAGCCACAGGGGTGAAAGTGCTTCTACAAAAAAGAGGCAGGCAGAGAACATGGGGAGATCTGTCCTGAAAGGAACCGTAGGGTCCTGCCATTTACACTTTCATGTACAATATACATGTACAAATTAAACATAACTGCCATTTCTTCCATATACAATTTAGTTATGTTATTGGTAAAAAAAAAATATGCATTTCAGGGAAAATAATATTTGGCTATAAGCTGATGTTAAGGATTTCCATGCAAGTCCTCTTAAGTCCCATCAATTCCCCAAATCACATTATCCTCTGCAATCCTGCACTCCTGCTGGACCACATTTCATTTTGCCATTCACATTGAAGGTGTTTGCCCTTCTTGATGGAATTATGTCCTAGATTTCATCTTCAAAGTGAACAGAGGAAATCTTTGCATGGAGACAACCAACTGGCATGGGGCCTTCAGCTGTACACAATGCGCTCTGCATGTTTGAATGCGTCATTTCCACAGTGAGGACAGGGGCTGTAGCTAATCCAGATGGTCCTGGGTCGTCCTAAGGCTCTCAGGCTCTCTAACAACTCAGCCCGAACCTGGGCGAGTCTCCCTGGAAGAAGGGTACCCAGAGAGCTGTAACTCTCCCGAGGGGGAGGGTAGAGCTCTTGGCATAAACCGGGCAGTCGTGTGGTGCAGCCCAGCACCTTCTGCATGATGGCCAGGGAGAGGAGGTTCCCCCTCACGCTGAAGGAGGTGAGCGCTGAGCAGTGGCTCAGGGCAGGCAGGATGGCCTCCAGCTGGGGGTCCACGATCCCACACTTCTCCAAGTACAGTTCCTGCAGGGTGGATGCAACTTTCTCCAGCAGAACCTGCAGGATATAAGGACTGAAGTCGGTCAGGGTGATGCCACTCAGATCCAGGCCCTTTAGCTGACTGATGCTGGGGCACTGGGACAGGTGGGTCACGTCTGATTCTGTAAGCAGGCAGTTGGTTATTGCCAGGTTCTCCAAGGGACTCATCAGGCACCTGGGGACAAAGCAGAAGAATTATTTCTGGGAAACAGGTGTTGAAGGTGACCTCGAGGTGGGGAACATGATTTGCCTAAGGTCAAGACTGATCTGACCATCCATCTGATACCAATCAGTACCTAGAATTCCCAGTCCTACTTGAGCCTGAGTCCTTTCACGTTCGGGTGTGGCTGGGTCGGGTTCATAGAGCCTTGAAAGCTTTTTTTTAAAATCATCAATAAGCAGAGTAAAACTTATTCAATGTGCCTCTGACTGTGAAGTCAATGGAATACCTAAAACATTCTCAGAGGGGAGCCTGGCACCTTGCCTCAATCAAGTGTGGACACCACTGAATTTCAACACTGAAACAAAACATGAAATGTCTTCAACTCAGGTTTCCTTCAGCCCATGCTTGGCCCCAGAAGGCCATATCTCAGGCCGGGTAAGGCTGGTGGGTGACCTGCAGAGACACAAGATCCTATACCACCACCTGCTGGGATGGCCAGGCTGCAGGAGCTCTCGCCCATCCCGCTTCATCAGCAACCACCTAGCACATCTGAATACCCTTTGTGCTGCCTATCCCACCCCACCATCTCCAGAATCCTGCATTTCCCAGGTATTAGGCATTTATCTCCAGCACAAGTGGACATTTGACAGATGAGGAATTTGAGAGAAGCTCACTGTGGTCCCAGAAGGGGTGAGCACAGACCTTCCCTTGAGAAATGCTCAGGTCGGATGCGGTTTTCCCTCTGCAACACTCCTTTCACTTACCTACTTTCCTAAGTCCTCTGCGCCATAAGTCCCACTTCCCACACACCCTTCCACTGAATCCCAGCCCCTGGCCTGTAACTTCCGCGCATGGTATCCCTTTCCAGAGCCTCCACCCAAGTTTGTGCTTTTCCCTTGATTTTGTGGCTATGTGGTCAAACACTTCGGGACAGAGCTGCAAGGGAGCCAGTGCCTTTGGCATTCTAGTGCTGTGTTCACTGTGATTTGGCCAGCGGTGCCACTCTCACCTGAGCATCTGGTCCAGGCGGCCTTCAAGGAAGGAGGGAGCTTCCAGATGGAGATCCCGGAGGTGCTGCAGCCTGAGGAACTGAGAGGTAAACTGGAGGCAATGCTGCTCCTGCTCCTCAGGCGCAGATACGTGGACACGAGAGACAAGAAGCCTCTGCATGTTGCTCATCTGACCCAGGAGAGGGGCAAACGTGGCCAGGGTGGACAGCGGCCAGGTGCAACTCACTTCCACCTCCTGGATACAGTCCAGCCGCACCATACGCAGAACCTGAATGTTTTTCTTGTCCATTGAAAGCACCCTCAGCTTCTTACAGCACAGGTGTATTGAGAGTAGTCTCTCTTCCACCCAGCTCATGAAGTAAGAGAGGAATCCATCCAGGGTCTTCTCACTGAGGCAGAGATCAATGAATATTTCCATGGGGGCCAAGGGATGCTCTGCCCTTGACCTGTCCTCAGCCACCGGTGCCTTCAGCATCCTTGAGCACATGGGGGCCCTGGCTCCAGACCACATGCTCCAGAAGTCATGGCTAGTATTCCTCAAATCCAGCACCCGCAGTTTGCACCTCCTGCGGGGAAACAGCAGATGGGTTGGTTGGGATGGATTCATTAATCCACACTGGGTGAAAGCACAGCCTCAGAATTTAGGCAACACTCAGACTTCCCACCTGTGCTCCTACTCCACAGCCCTGATATCACCTGCTGCCTCGCCCTCTTCTCCCCTCTCTGCCTTGCCTCCCTCCACCTCCTCTTCCCTTCCATCCTTCTGGGTTCTCTACCCCTAGTGCTTGGAAGCATCCCTGAGGAGAGCCTGAGACATGTTCTTTTTCAAGTTCTTCTGCATCTCAGGCACGCCTATACTTCTGGAAAGCCTTTCCCATGTGACTCAGGAATGGCCAAGGCTCTGTACTTCTTCCCTGGTGCCGTCAGTAGCCTCTGTTCCCTGCCATTACCACCCACTCTCCCTGCAGTCACTTCAGGGATGCCAGGATCCTACTACGCTGCCTGGATCAGACTCACCTGGGGTGAACCCTCTGGGCAAGCAGGACATCCAGCCCATCCAGCACAGCTTGTAAGGCTCTTGCATGAGGAAATTGCATCAGGCCTCCCAGGGGCAGGCGGCCAAAGGGCCAGGCTTGCACCATGGCCTTCAGGGTCTCCCTGTGACTCCCATAGAAGGCCTCCATGAACAGTGGGGGGAAGAGCTCCGTGGGCAGATACTCCAGAGCAGTGATGGCCAAAGCCTCGTCCTTTAGCAGGCTCATTCCTGCCAGGTCCCGCAGTCTCAGAGGGTTCCAGACACTCATCTTGGCTCTTCTGCTAAAGGAATCCTGTGGAAGCTGACAGACAAGGCATCTTCAGGAGGTCAAGCACGAATACTTTCATCTGTCTCCCCACCCTTCAGGCGACCCACCTCAGAGACACAGTCACGGCTCTGGCAGGGCCTCGATTTATCCGAATTTCACTCTGGGCACAAAGTCATAGCTCCGCCCCTGTGGGCACCAGAACAAGCTTCTCACATGTACTAAGGAGGAAGAAACCCAACCACTAATCCATCCCTTTCCCATCACTGTGTCACTTCATTATGTTGCACTGGGAAGTGGGTCCCACAAGCCTGAAGGCCGAGCCCAATCTTTTTGGAGAAAAGTTTGTGACCATCCCATGGAGCACAAAACTGTGGGAACAGGCGCAACAAATAGCACAACACAGCCCCCATTCTAAGCTCCCACACTTAACAGGGGTGGGAAAGATTAAGGAAATAGTCCTAAAATGATTGTCATTTGCACAAACTGAGTTTTTTTTTCTTTTTAGCAAAAAATCTAACTTCCATATGCCATACTTTCGACATATGGAAGTTCCCAGGCTAGGGGTTGAATCAGAGCTGCAGCTGCCAGCTTGTACCATAACCACAGCAATGCGGGATGCAAGCGAGTCTGCGAACTACACCCCAGCTCACAGTAACGCTGGATCCCCGACCAGCAAGCAAGGCCAAAGATCGAACCCACAACCTCATGGAACCTAGTCAGATTCATTACCGCTGAGCCATGACGGGAACTCCCACAAAACTAAATATTTTTAATGTCAAGATATAAGATTCTTGGAGTTCCCACTGTGGAGCATCAGGATTGATAGTGCTTTGCAGTGGCAGTGATGTGGGTTAGACCCCTGGCCTGGCACATTGGGTTAAGTGACCTTGCAGGTCGCAACTCTAGGTCAGATTTGATGCCTGGCTAGGAATTCCATATGCTGTGGGCCAGCCAAAAAAGAAAACAGAAGGAAAAAAAAGAAAGAAAGAAAGGAAATCAAAAAGAAGTAAAATTCCAGACAGATGTTTTTCTCTAAAAATAAAATCTAATTGTCTAAGATATTTAAAAATGATATAAAGCAAAATACACACCAAAATGCTTGAGATTAAGGAGTTCCAGTCTTGGCCCAGGGGAAATAAATCCACCTAGGAACCATGAGGTTGCAGGTTCGACCCCTGGCCTCTCTCAATGGGTTAAGGATCTGGTGTTGCCGTGAGCTGCGGTGTAGGTCACAGATGCGGCTCAGATGGCCTTACTGTGGCTCTGGCGTAGGCTGGCAGCTACAGCTCCGATTAGACCCCTAGACTGGGAAACTCCATATGTCATGCTTGAGGCCCAAAAGAGACAAAAGACCAAAAAAAAAAATGTTTGAAATTAAGGTGAAATTACATTTAGAGGCAAACCCAAAATTTTATAACTGTACATCTGAAAAGATTGAAAATGGAAAATCTCCCTGCCATCCTGAACTGCAGGCCACCATTCAAGACCTGCTGACCTAGATAGACTGAGGTTGTCTTTAGTTGAGGTCAGTAACTCACCAGCTGGGATGTGGTCGTGGAGTACTCGGAGCTCAGGCCAGGTGGAGAACCCAGACAGTGACTCCAGAGGAAGAAGTGTCTGCCTCTTTCCTTTGCTGCCTGAGGCTTTTATAGAGCTTTCTGATCACATCATCTCCCTTACCAGCTACTAACCTCCAATCAGAAGGTGCTACCTCTATTCACAAGAGCCAGGACATGGAAACAACCCAAATGTCCATGACAGATGATTGGATTCGGAAGATGTGGTATATATACACAATGGAATACTACTCAGCCATAAAAAAGAATGACATAATGCCATTTGCAGCAACATGGATGGAGCTAGAGAATCTCATACTGAGCGAAATGAGCCAGAAAGACAAAGACAAATACCATATGATATCACTTATAACTGGAATCTAATATCCAGCACAAATGAACATCTCCTCAGAAAAGAAAATCATGGACTTGGAGAAGAGACTTGTGGCTGCCTGATGGGAGGGGGAGGGAATGGGAGGGATCGGGAGCTTGGGCTTATCAGACACAACTTAGAATAGATTTAGAAGGAGATCCTACTGAATAGCATTGAGAACTTTGTCTAGATACTCATGTTGCAACAGAAGAAAGGGTGGGGGAAAAATGTAATTGTAATGTATACATGTAAGGATAACCTGACCCCCTTGCTGTACAGTGGGAAAATAAAAAAAAATTATAAAAAAAAAGAAGGTGCTACCTGATTGGATTCCAGATCAACGATTAGGTTATTCCAGATTGGATCTTTGTTTCTGTCCAGATGATTTGATCGAATCAAATAATCATTCTTTTTTTTAACTCAATGAATTATATTACATTTATAGCTGTACATTGATCATCACAACCCAGTTTTATAGCATTTCCATCCCAAACCCCCAGACCATCCCCCACCCCCAAACTGTCTCCTTTGGAATACAAAAGTTTTTCTTTTTCTTTTCTTTTCTTTTTTTATTGTAATCAATTGTTATTTCCCCAATACATTTTTTCTTTTCTACTGTACAACATGGTGACCCAGTTACACATACATGTATACATTCTTTTTTCTCACATTATCATGCTCCATCAAAGGGACCAGACATAGTTCCCAGTGCTACACAGCAGGATCCCACTGCTTGTCCATTCCAAAGCCAAGAGTCTGCATCTATTAGTCCCAAGGTCCCCATCCATCTCACTCCCTCCCTCTTCCCCTTGGCAACCACAAGTCTGTTCTCCAAGTCCATGAGTTTCTTTTCTGTGGAAAGATTCATTTCTGCCATATATTAGATTCCAGGTATGAGTGACGTCATATGGTATTTGTATTTCTCTTTCTGACTTACTTCACTCAGTATGTGAGTCTCTAGTTCCATCCATGCTGCTGCAAATGGCATTATTTTGTTCTTTTGTATGGCTGAGTGTTTCATTGTGTGTACATACCACATCTTCCTAATTCAATCATCTGTCGATGGACATTTAGGTTGTGTCCATGTCTTGGCTATTGTGAATAGAGCTGCAGTGAACATGTGGGTGCATGTGTCTTTTTTAAGGAATGTTTTGTCCGGCTATATGCCCAAGAGTGGGGTTGCTGGATCATGTGGTAGTTCTATATATAGTTTTCTAAGGTACCTCCATACTGTTCTCCGTAGTAGTTGTACCAGCTTACATTCCCACAATCAGTGCAGGAGGGTTCCCTTTTCTCCACACCCCCTCCAGCATTTGTTATTTGTGGACTTATTAATGATGGCCATTCTGACTGGTGTGAGGTGGTATCTCATGGTAGTCTTTTTTTTGGTCTATTAGCCTTTTCTAGGGTCACTCCCACGGCATACGGAGGTTCGCCTGCTAGGGGTCTAATCAGAGCTGTTGCTGCCAGCCTACACCAGAGCCACAGTAATGCCAGCCTACACCAGAGCCACAGTAATGCCAGATCCGAGCCCCGTCTGCGACCTACACCACAGCTCACAGCAACACCGGATCCTTAACCCTCTAAGCGAGGCCAGGGATGGAACCCGAAACCTCATGGTTACTAGTTGGTTTTTTTCCCCTGCGCCACGAGGGGAACTCCTCATGGTGGTTTTGATTTGCATTTCTCTAACAATCAGGGATGCTGAGCATTTTTTCATGTGCTTGTTGGCCATCTGTATATCTTCCTTGGAGAAATGTCTATTCCCGCGTCTTGCCCATTTTTCCATTGGGTTGTTGGCTTTTTTGCTGTTGAGTTGTATAAGTTGTTTGTATATTTTAGAGATTAAGCCCTTGTCAGTTGCATCATTTGAAAGGATTTTCTCCCATTCTATAAGTTGTCTTTTTGTTTTCTTTTCGGTTTCCTTTGCTATGCAAAAGCTTGTCAGTTTGATTAGTTCTCATTGGTTTATTTTTGCTATTATTTCTGTTGCTTTGGGAGACTGACCTGAGAAAATATTTGTAAGGTTTATGTCAGAGAAAGTTTTGCCTATGTTCTTTTCCGGAAGTTTGATGGTGTCTTGTCTTATATTTAAGTCTTTAAGCCATTTTGAGTTTATTTTTGTGCATGGTGTGAGGGTGTGTTCTAGTTTCACTGATTTGCATGCAGCTGTCCAGGTTGGAAACCATAAGTTTTTCAAAGTCTATGAGTGAGCATCTGTCCTGCAAAGAAGAAAAAATTGCATCCTTTTTTAATTTTTATTTATTTTTATTTATTTATTTATTTGTTTTAGCAAATATTTTATTTTATTTTATTTTAATTGTCTTTTTTTTTTTTTTTTTTTTTTTTGCTGTTTCTTGGGCCACTCCCACTGCATATGGAGGTTCCCAGGCTAGGGGTCGAATCGGAGCTGTAGCCACTGGCCTACACCTGAGCCACAGCAACGCAGGATCCGAGCCGCGTCTGCAACCTACACCACAGCTCACGGCAACGCCGGATCGTCGACCCACTGAGCAAGGGCAGGGACCGAACCTGCAACCTCATGGTTCCTAGTCGGATTCGTTAACCACTGCGCCACGACGGGAACTCCTGTATCCTTTTTTTATATTACACATGTAAGTGAGCATAGATGTTGGTGTCTCACTGTCTGACTAACTTCACTTAGCATGATAATTTCTAGGTCCATCCATGTTGCTGCAAATGCCATTATTTCTTTCCTTTTTATGCCTCACTAATATTCCATTGTGTATATGTACTACATCTTCTTTATCCACTCCTCTGTCATTGGGCATTTAGGTTGATTCCATGACTTGGCTATGGTTTATAGTGCTACAGTGAATATTGGAATACATGCATCTTTTTGAGTCATGGTTTCCTCTGGATAGAAGCCCAGGAGTGGGATTTTTGCATCAAATGATAATTCTATTTTTAGTTTCTGAGGACTCTTCATACTGTTTTCCACAGTGGTTACACTAATTTATTTTATTCATTCTTGAAAGAGAGAAAATGGGGGGGGAGCATTAGTCAAGGAGTCATTCACTGATTTACTCCACAAACGTGGATTCAGTTTTATTAATTGGAACAGTTAGATCCATAGTCGTGAGAAGGGGAAGAGAGGGATTGATTCTTGACATTGAGAGAAAAAAAAACTTGAAATCATTCATTGTTGGGACATCTTTGGAAAGATCAAAACAATCAAAATGTCCCAGAATTAAAACAGCTTCAAAAAGATAGCTGTGTCATTCCCAAAGGAAATAAAATAAACTCATCTCTATCAAGCTGTCAGGTGTTATATCAGAAACAGCAGATAATGAGCCTCTTCAGGGAGTACAGGAGATGCAACTGGACATGTGGCTGGTCCTCCAGGCTTAAGTTAAGGTTTCACTAAAGGAAGCCAGGTCAAAATCACAATAAAGAGTAAGGATGGGGAGTTCCCGTCATGGCTCAGTAGTTAACAAATCTGACTAGGAACCATGAGGTTGCAGGTTCGATCCCTGGCCTCGCTCAGTGGGTTAAGGATCCAGAGTTGTTGTGAGCTGTGGTGTAGGTTGCAGACGAGACTCAGATCCCTCATTGCTGTGGCTGTGGAGTAAGCCGGCGGCTACAGCTCCGATTCTACCCCTAGCCTGGGAACTTCGATATGCTGTGGGAGTGGCTCCAGAAAAGGAAAAAAGACCAAAAAAAAAAAAAAATTGAGTTAAGCTGGATTATACTCAGTGGATTTTTATTTTATTAATTTTTTAAAATTTTATGTTATTTATTTTAAAATAACATATGGTTGATTTAAAATGCTGTGTTAGGAAGTTCCCATTGTGGCACAGCAGAAATGAATCTGACTAAAATCCACAAGGAGGTGGGTTCAACCCTTGGCCTCGCTCAGTGGGTTAAGGATCTGGCATTGCTGTGAGCTGTGGTGTAGTCTACAGACACTGCTTGGATCCTGCATTGCTATGGCTGTGGTGTAGGCCAGCAGCTGCAGATCTGATTAAACCCCTAGCCTGGGAACTTCCATATGCCCATATGCCAGAAATACGGCCCTAAAAAAGCAAAAACAAAAAACAAAAAACAAAAACAAAAACAGAAAAACCTGTGATGATTTCTTCCATACAGCAATTAAGCAATGTGACCCAGTCATATATATATATGTCCTTTTTATAAAATATTATTTTCTATCGTGGTCTATCCCAGGAGATGGCTCTGGTTCCCTCTGCTTTATAGGAGGAGCTTGTTGGTTATCCATTCTGAATGTAATTGTTTGCATCTACTAACCACAAACTCCCAGGCCATCCCACTCTCTCCCCAACCCCCTTGGCAACCACAGGTCTGTTCTCTACATCCAAAAGTCTATTGCTGTATCATAGATAGGTTCATTTGTGTCATATTTTAGATTCCACGTATCAATGATATCATAGGGTACTAGCCTTTTCTGACATACTTCATTTAGTATGATAATCTCTAGATGCATCCACGTTGCTCTGAATGTCTTTATTTTTTCGATTTTGGTGGCTGATTAGTATGCCATTGTCTATTTGTACCCCATCTTCTTAATCCACTCGTCTGTCAATGAATATTTAGGTTCTTTCCATGTCTTGAATATTGTGAATTGTGCTGCAGTGAATATAGGTGTGCATTATCTTCTTGAATGGTAGTTTTGCCCAGATAGATGTCCAGGAGTGGGATTTCTGGATCATATGGCAGTTCTATGTTTAGTTTTCTGAGGAATATTCCTACCGCTTTCCACAGTGGCTGTAGCAATTCACATTCCCACCGACAGTGTAGGAGGGTTTCCTTTTCTCCGCACCCTCTCCAGCATTTGTTATTTGTAGTCTCGTTAATGATGGCCATTCTGACTGGTGTGAGGTGATGCCTTTGTAGTTCTGATCCATTTCTCCAGTAAGTAGTGGTTTTGAGTATCTTTTCATGTGCCTATTGGCCATCCACAAGTGGATGAAATGTCTATTTAAGTCTTCTCACCATTTATCAATTGGGTTGTTTGTTTTTTGTTGTTGTTGTTGAGGTGTATGAGTTGTGTGTATATTTTGTAGATAAAGCCCCTATTTGAAGCAATGTTTGTATTTTCTTTCATACTGTAGATTATATTTTCTTTCTTTTTTATTTTATTTTTATTTTGTTTTATTTTTGTCTTTTGTCTTTTGAGGACCGCACCTGCAGCATATGGAGGTTCCCAGGCTAGGGGTCTAATTGGAGCTGTAGCTGCTGGCCTATACCACAGCCACAGCAACGCCAGATCCAAGCCGTGTCTGTGACCTACCCCACAGCTCACAGCAACACCGGATCCTTAACCCACTGAGCAAGACCAGGGATGGAACCCCCAGCCTCATGGTTCCTAATCGGATTCGTTTCTGCTCCACCAAAACAGGAACTCCTTTCTTTCTTTTTAATAGTTTATTTTGTGTGCAAAAGCTTATAAGCTTGAATAGGTACCATTCGTTTGTTTTTCTTTTTCTTTTTCTTGCCGTGGGAGACTTTCCTTAAAACATTTGTACGGTTGATGTCAGAGAATATTTTGCCTATGTTCTCTTCCAGAAGTTTTATGGTATCATGCCTTATGTTTAAGGCTTTATGCCATTTGGAGTTTCTTTTCGTGCATGGTGTGAGGGTGTGTTCGAGTTTCATTGACTAACATGCAGCTGTCCAGTTTTCCCATGTACGCTTGCTGAAGAGGCTCTCGTTTTCCCATTTTATGTTCTTGCCTCCTCTGTTGAAGTCTAATTGACCTCAGGGGTCTGGGTTTCCTTCTGGGCTTCCTAGTCTCCTGTTGATTTGTATTTTTGTTTTTGTATAAACACACATGATGTAGATTACTGTAGCTGTGTAGCATTGTATGCAGTCTGGGAGCGTTATGTCTCCTGGCGTTTCCCCACCCTCAGGCATCTGGCATCTGGATCTTTTATGGCTCCATATAAATTTTTGGATTACTTGCTCTATTTCTGAGAAAAATGTCATGGGCGATTTGATAGGTTTTGCATTAAATCTGTAGATTGCTTTGGGTAGCATGGCCATTTGAACAATTTTAATTCTTCCAATCCATGAGCATAGCACATCTTTCCATTTCTTTCAATCTCAGTAGACTTTTTAAACTCCTGTGGCATCTATCGCTTTTATAAATGAGCTTCAGTAGAGAGATATAAGTCACATGATATTCATAAATATCTGTTTATTGAGCATAAACTCAGTGAACAAAAGTGTCAGCACTTTTCACTCCCTACGTCAAATACCCTTCCCACAAAACGTAAAGCTCACTGCTCTGTCCCCATGTTTCGCCTGGTGGACTTGGGTCTGATCTTGGGGAGAAACCTGCCCACTTCCATGCAGGGAATAATTGGTAGATTCCCTCAGGTGAGGGACTCAGCTGGAGGTGTCTCTATGGGATCCCAGCTTCCATGAGAACCAGAGAGGTCGCAGGGTTCAAAGTGTTGGAATGTTCTAGAAATTATAAAAGCTCAGTGATCTCCCATCCCCCTGAGACAAGGGGAATTTCTCTATCACATCCACATAGGACCTACTTTCTTGGGGGCACACTGGGCATCAAGGGAGCACATTGGCACAGAGGTCCATCCTCCCCACCCAGTTCTCAGCCCAGCACAACTCCCAGGGTCTGGTGAGAAGCCTGAATTTGTCACTTCTCCCCTGTCCTGCTCACCTGTTCTCATGACCTCCTTTGCTGCCCAGTCTGAGCAGCCCACTGAATCCATCCAGGGGATGTCCTGACCCCCTTCTCTAGTCACTGGATCCCAAGGGAGAATCCAAATCATCTGCTCTGAGGTCCTTGGTCAGGAGTTTAGAATATTTCTGTGTGTCCAATTCTTCTCCCAGTGTGAGCTGACAGAGTAGCCCCCTCTCTTGGCAGCCCACAAACATCACCCCTTTTGGAACCTGGAACCTGTCTATAATGCTGGGACACTCTCCCCCCAGGGTCATCAGGAATCAAGGAATTCTCCTCAAATTCTACTGCGCTATTTTGTACAATATGAGTAACCCCGGTGTCCACTTCTGGATGCGTAGAGGCACCCAGGAGTGCAGGAAGGCCACCTCTCCTGGGCTGCAGAGGAGGACAATGAATCTTCAGTCTTCCTAGCGGTGCCAGCTGGTGGGAGGCCCTGGAGACCAGCCCCCTCTAAAGTCACTCTCCCTCCTTGGTATCTACGCAAATGCATTGAAATCTATGTCCCCATAAAAACATGCACACAGATGCTGGTAACAGGTTTTTTTTCAAAGTTGCCAAAAACTGGAAGCAGCCCAGATGCTCTTCAGTAAGTGAATAAATGGATAAACTCTAATGTATTTGGACAATGGAATTTATCTAACCATGAAAAACACAAGAAAAAAACCTGCAAGAAACACAAATATGTGAAGACTAAACAATATGCTACTAAACAACCAATAGATCACTGAAGAAATTAAAGAGGAAATCAAGAAAAAAAAAACACCTAAATCCATAACTTGTGGAACACAACAAAACAGTTGTAAGATGGAAGTTTATAGTAATACAAGCTTACCTCAGAAAATAAGAAAAATCTCAAATAAACAACTTAACCTTACACCCAAAGCAAGGAGAGGAAAAGAACAAAACCCCTACTTATGGAAGGAAAGACATTCTAAAGATCAGAGCAGAAATAAATGAAATAAAGAGGAAGAAAATAAAGAAAATATCAAGGAAACTAAAAGCTGGATCTTTGAAAAGATTGAGAAAATT
Organism: Sus scrofa; assembly: GCF_054392235.1. Taxonomy (NCBI): domain Eukaryota; kingdom Metazoa; phylum Chordata; class Mammalia; order Artiodactyla; family Suidae; genus Sus; species Sus scrofa. Next base: position 77,367,642 of record NC_139388.1, read on the forward strand.
GATAAGCCTTTAGTCAGAATCATCTGGAAAACAAGGGGAGCAGGAAAAAGTCAGTAAAATTGGATACGAAAAAAGGAATAGTTAACAAATGACACCATGGACATACAAAGGATCATAAGAGACTAGTACAAGCGGCAAAATGCCAAGGAAATGGATACTTTAGAAGAAATGGATAAACTCTTAGGAAGGAACAATCTTCCAAGATTGATCAAGGGAGTTCCCATTGCAGCTCAGTGATAAGGAACCCTGTTAGTAACTATGAGGATGCATGTTCCATCCCTGGCCTCACAAAGTGGGTTAAGGATCTGGTGTTGCTGTGGCTCTGGTGTGGGCAGGCGGCTACAACTCCGATTAGACCTGTAGCTTGGGACCCTCCATGTGTCATGGGTATGGCCCTAGAAAAAGACAAAAACTAAATGAATAAATAAAGTAATAAAGAGTTAAAAATTGATGAATGAAAACCATTTGATCCACTCAATAGCTGCAGAAAAGGCTTTTAACAAAATTTAACACCAATTTAAGATAAACTCTTCAAATGTGGACTCAGAGGGAAACTACATCAACATAATAAAGGCCACATATGACAAACCCACAGATAACCTCATTCTCAATAGTGAAAAGCTGAAAGCCCTTTTTGCTAACACTCAGCTTGTGTTTAATACACAGAGAAGTTTGTGATTATCATTGTTACTCATCTCACTGAATTGCAGTCATTAATTAAATTGGTGGAATCCCACTGTGGACATCCCACAATTTCCCACAATTTCCTGCTGTGGCTCAGCAGGTTAAGAATCCAGTGCAGTCTCCATGAGGATATGGGTTAGACCCCTGGCCTCACTCAGTGGATTAAGGATCTGGTGCTGCCACAAGGTAAAAAATAGGTCAAAGATGTGCTCAGATTTGGTGTTGCTGTGGCTGTGGCATAGGCCTCAGCTGCACCTCTGGTTCAGTCCCTAGCCTGGAACCATCCATATGCCGTGGGTGGGGGGGGCATCATAAAGAAAAAAGGGGAGAGAGGGCTTGGTGGCCTGGGAGTTAAAATGTCCATTGAGCAGAATCCAGCTTAACCCTATCTTCACAAAGGTGATTTACTCTCTGGGCAGAAGTGTGCTGAGAATAATCTTGTGGAACATTCCCAAGAAGGACTCTTCAAAGAATCCTCTCCTTGGCAGCTTGACAGCCAGTGCTATATCAGAATTGTCTGGGCACTCAATTAATGGGGGGTGGGGAGCAAATGAGAAGTTACTGGATTTGGAAAGAGGGTCCTTCTTTTTTTGTGGCCTCAAGCTTCAGGAGAATTTCCGCCTGGTGCACCCAGGGTGGGAGTCAGCCCTTGAATTGGCAAATCCTTAAAAACCAAATATAGCTTCTGAATTTAGTGCTGGAAAGGCATTGATTTTGTAACCGAGCAGGACCCTGTGAGGCCTTCCCAGAGTGGGACCCCACTCATGTCCTCCACCTGCCTTTTTATCTAGAGAAAAAAAATTTAGTCGAAGAATCAACTTAATCAAAGGAGTGAGAAAAACAGAGGAAAAGGAAAACAGTCAAGCAAGGCAGAATAATGATAGTTTAGCCATTTGGCAAAGTTAAGGACCTTTAGTTAGTTCTTCTTCAAAGACTATAGATAATATTCTCAGCCAGGTCCTTGGAGCAGTTTTGCAGGTGCTGAAGCCCCCACTGGGTGGAAGAAGTCAACTGTGTGCTGCCCACAAGCACGAGGACCCCAGACTGATTGGAACCAGAAAGTTGAGGACGACGCCTCCCAATCTGCTCACCCCCCACCAATCAGGAAAACGCCCAGGAGCTGATCATGCCCTGCTCCTCAAACACTAAGACTCCTCACTACCCCCTCTAAGGATGGGGGGAGGGAGGCACAGTCCTTGAGGCACTAGCCTGCTGTCTTCCCATCTTTGCCTGGCAGGTGAAGCCCCTTTTTGTTTCCTCCAACTCTCTCTCCATGTTGCTATTTGGTGGCATCGGTGTAGAGAGGCCACCGATATTGGGACAACAGTATTTGTGAACAGTGCTTGATATGAAGGGAAAAGCAGAATTTTATTTCTGTGTCTCTCGGTGTCCCCTTGATCAGAATCTGTGTTGAACTTAATTTGGAGGAAACGGTAACTCTCAAAATACACTTGGAAAGGAGCCAGTGGGATAACGTTTCAGCTGTCAAAGCACCTGGAGATAGGCTGGGACCATGTGCCATCTGGAAAGTGTCCTCGATAGGAAAGACATTGAAGAAAGTGTCTTCTGTCTGGATGACAGGGTTAGGTGTGACTGACCCACGTGCACTTGCTCTCTGGCTCCAAGTTCCCAAAGAGCCTGCATCGCCCACCCTCAGTGGCTCTCGGTCTTGAAAATCTGATTTCTCAGGGCTCACACATTTCCCTCTGCTCACATTCTCCGATTAAGTCTTTTTATACCAGAATGCTGGGCTGAGCCCACCTTTTGGGGAGGAAACACCCTTAGCCACTCTCTTGTAATAATATCTAAATACTCCCCAGAGAAATAGCTTTAAATCTCTCTTTCCTAAGGAAAAAAAAGAAAAAAACCCTTAATTTACATTATTACCATCACTCATGTGGTCCCTTTAGGAAGGCGCAGCTCCAAACTGCTCAGCCCTTGCCCTTACTTCTCATGGTGATTTTGACCTGCCCACCTTTGGAGGAGGAGGCTGGGCTTAAGGCTGCAAATTTAAGCACATACCCCAAAAGCGCTTCCCTTACTGCCTGCATAGACTTGCGGTCTCCTACATGTCTGACATAACACCTAAGTGACAAGTTGATACAGGGATGTATTTTTTTTTTCCCCCTTTGGGAAAAACAACACTGTCTTCAGGAAGCTGTTTAAATTCAAGGACATTTTTTTTTTTTTTAATCCTTTCTTAAATCGGAAGGAGCCCTCTTTTTTTCTCCTTCTTTCTATGGCTGCAGCTGTGGCATAGGGAAGATCCCAGGTTAGGGGTCGAATTGGAGCTGCAGCTGCCAGCCTACACCACAGCTCAACATCAATGCCAAATGCTTAACCCACTGAGCGAGGCCAGGGACTGAACCCATGTCCTCATGGATACTAGTTGGTTTCTGTACAGCAGAGACACAATGGGGACGTCTTATTCAGGGACATGTTGATATTTTGATGTGTCCAAAGATCCCCAAACAGTGATGATTTCTTTTTCTTTTCTTTTCTTTCTTTTTCTTTTTCCTTTTTTTTTTTTTTTCCCCCCTTTGATCTAAAGTCAGAAACCAATTATCTCTTTACCGGTCACACCCAGGAATATAACTGCCCCTATTGGTAGAATCCAATCAATGTTCCTGGAGTAAATGGACGAATGCAATCTTGATCCTCCTGCCTCCATCATTCTTTCTCTTTCTTGGAGGGATACCTCATTCAACCAAGTGATCTGAGAGAAAAAAAAAAAAAAAAAAGGATCCAATCAGAATTAATCTGATCAGCAATCTGGAATCTAATCAGGTGTCCCTTTCTGATTGGATGTTAGCAGATGCAAAGAGGGATGATATGATTAGAAAGGTCTATAAAACCTCAGGCACCAAAGAAGAAATGCAGAATCTTTTGGCTCTGGAGTTACCGGTTTTGTTCTCCAGTTATCTCCATGGGTCTGAGACCCGAGCACTCTGAAGGCATCGGCATAGTAAGTTCCCAAGCTCAGAAAGGTGCACCCTCTTCTTCCCTATGGTCAGCTGGGGTTGAATGGTGGCACGTAACTCAGGAGGGGGCGGATTAAATGATTATATCTTTTCAGATGAACCTACACCACAGGTTCATCTGAAAAGGTTTATATTTTGGTATTGTCTGAATCCCATAATATTTTGGTTTGTGCTTTGGCTTTCATCAATTTTCACTGTCCGAACCAAGGAGATATTCTTAATGAAATGTGTCTGTTTTGGATTTTATTTCTAGACATTTAAAATACTTATTTGGTACTTGTCTAGGTAGTTCCTGTCATGGCTCAGAGGTAACAAAAACCATAAGGACTCAAGTTTGATCCCTGGCCTTGCTCAGTGGGTTAAGGATCCAGTGTTGCGGAGAGCTGTGGAGAGCTGTGGTGTAGGTCCCAGAGGCAGCTCGGATGTGGCATTGCTGTGGCTGTGGTATAGGCAGGCAGCTGTAGCTCTGATTGGACCCCTAGCCTGGGAATTTCCATCTGCCACAGCTGCGCCCTTAAAAAGAACAAAACTAAGTAAATAAATGAATTAATTAAACAAAAATAAAATACTTATTTGGTGCATAAGTGACACTCCTTTTAGGGCTCTCTCCTTAATCTTTACTAGCCAGGTAACTGCAGCAATTGACAATGTGGGTTGTGCTGATCCACGAAATGGTCCTATTCCCCCAGTTTGGGGCTCTAAGTGATAACCCAAAAGGCTTTTCCAAGGAAAGACTGGGGTCAGCCTTCAGTCCTCTTGGTACCATCTTCCCAGTGGACATGAATTCAGTACAGCAGGGGATGGAACTTAATGGGTTTGTGGTCGCCGTTCTTCCCCATCGGAACTAGTGAGATGCATGTTTTCGATCCAGTAGGGAGTTAGAGCTTTGTGTCCACTGAGCCCAGAGTGGAATTGGGGGGGACCGGCGGGGGTAAATAGGGCATTTCCACCCCCGCAAGAGCAGTGACCTTGGCTCTGAATAGGTTCCTCCGAGGGGTGGGGAGACCACGTGCTCATGCTTGGTCTGAAACGGCCCCCTTGCTCCCTGGCAGTTTCTGCAGGATCCCATTTGGAGCCAAGTGAGGATGAACGTGAGGACCCCGCCGAGGCTCCTGGACCTGGCAGAAAGCAGCCTGCTGAGGAACGAAGCCTTGGCCATCTCTGCTCTGGACTCTCTGCCCAGGGAGCTCTTCCCAGCACTGTTCATGAAGGCCTTCTACAGGAGACGCAGCCAGACCCTGAAGGCCATGGTGCAAGCCTGGCCCTTCGTCCGCCTGCCTCTCGGGGGCCTGAGAGACATGGCTCGTGTTAGGGTCGGGAGGCCCATACAAGCCGTGCTGGAAGGGGTTGATGTTCTGCTGGCCCAGAAGGTTCGCCCCAGGTGAGTCTGATCCAGGGAGCCTGGTAGGGTTCTGGGCATCCAAGAGGAGACAAGGGCACTGAGGGAAGGTGGATGATCAAGGGGTGGGCCAGAGGGATCTGATGATGCCATGAAGAAGCTCAGAGTCGCTGGCTCACTGTGGGAAATAGCTTCTGGACACACAGGGGTGCCTGAGATGAAGGGGACCTGAAAGAACAAGCCCCCCCTCCTCCTCCCAGGAAGGCTTAGAGGTGCCAGCAAGGGAGACCCAGGAAGGGCAGAGGGAGATGGAGGAAAGTGAGGCAAGAGAGAAGGAGAGGGCAAGGCAGCTCCTGACCTCAAGCTGTGCAGTAGCAGCAGCACAGACGGGCAGTAGGCTGTCAAATTCTGAGGCTGTGGCTTCATCCTGTGTGCATTTTAGCGCATCCCCACCAACCTCCTTTTTCCCCACAGAGGCTGCAATCTGCAAGTGCTGGATTTACGGAGCACTGGCCAGAACTTCTGGATCATGTGGTCTGAATCCAGTGATGACATCTACTCAAGATCACAAGTGGCACCAGTGGCTGAGGTCAGGTCAAGGACAAAGCAGCCGGTGGCCCCTTTGGATATGTTCATAGATCTTTGCCTGAAGAAAAGGACCCTGGATCACTTCACCACCTATCTCCTCAGCTGGGTGGAACGGAGGAAAATTTCCATACACCTGTGCTGTAAGAAGCTGAAGATCTCTGCAATGCCCATGGAAAATATTATGAAGGTCCTGGCTCAGGTGCAGCTGGACTGTATCCAGGAGGTGCAAGTGAACTGCACCTGGCAGCTGTCCACTCTGGCCGCGTTTGCTCCTCTCCTGGGCCAGATGATCAATGTGCAGAGACTCTATCTCTCCCACATCCATAGGTCCGCCCTTGAGGAGAAGGAGCAGCAGCATGTTGTCCAATTTACCTCTCAGTTCCTCAGGCTGCACCACCTCCGGGATCTCTATATGGACTCCCCCGTCTTCCTCAAAGGTCACCTGGACCAGATGCTCAGGTGAGGGTGGCACCACTGGCCGAGTAACAGTGAGCAGAACACTAATATGTCAAATGCACCATCTCCATTGCTGGTCGCTTCTGAGCTGTGCTCTCCCGCAACCACCGAAATCAAGGCAGGCAGACAAACTTGGATAGAGGTTCTGGAGCAGGGCATCATACGAGGAAGGTACAGGTGGTGGGGGGCTGAATCTAGTGAGGGTGTGAGTATGAGATTTTTTTCTTCAGGAAGCGATGTCGTTCAGAGTACTTAGGAAAACAGGGGGCATTGAAGGTGGAAAACCATCAGACAGGAATTTTTCTAAAAGGAGGTGCTGTGCTCACCATTTTTGTTTACATAACAAGCCTCTGTCGAATTACCCCATCTGTACATGGTTGTTAACGTGCTCCTGGTAAGGTAGTGAATAGGTACGAAATGGATGATGCTGGGATGATGGTCATGGAGCAGGAGGCAACAGGCTATTCAAAAGTGACTAAGTAGGAGTTCTTGTCGGCCGGGCTCAGCGGAAACAAGTCCAACTAGTATGTGTGAGGATGCCGGTCCAATCCCTGGCCTTCCTCAGTGTGTTAAGGATCCGGTGTTGCCGTGAGCTATGGTGTAGGTCACAGGCACAGAGCAGATCTGGCGTTGTCGCAGTTCTAGTGTAGGCCAGTAGCTGTAGCTCCGATTGGACCCCTAGCCTGGGAACTTCCATTATGCCGCAGGTGGGGCCCTAAAAAGCAAAAAATCAAAAGTAGTAAGTGGTTTGCAGAGGATGCAGGGATGGATGTGGGCCCCTGCAGACTGGCCCCTCCAGTTGATGTGGGACCTTGCCCACTTTGATTCTCTGTCCATGTCTCCCACCCGTCTCATCTGGCCTAGACATACAGGTGCCTGGGGCACGAGCATGGGCTGAAAGAAGCCTGAGTTGAAGGATTTTATGTTCTGTCTCCTAATAGGAAAATTCAGTGATGCCCACACTCGATCGAGACTCGGTGTCAGGCTTTCCTCTGCCCATGTTCTTGCCCATTCCCTTCTCTTCATTCATCACTGTAACGAAGCGCAATAGGTTTTACTCTGCTTAGCTACTGAGTAGCGTTTTCAAGATACTGTAAGCTTGACCCAACCACACAGGGACGGTGAAAAACTCGGCCTAAAATGAGACTAGGAATTCTGGGTGTTGATCTTCATAAGACAGTTCGAAAGACTCGTCTCTTCAAGTTTAGCTCTCTTACCACACTGGTTTCTCAGACCCATTGCTTGTTTTCTCCCCAGGAGCCTGAGGAACCCCTTGGACAACCTCATAATAACTAACTGCCAGCTAACAGAATCAGACTTGACCCATCTGTCCCAGTGGCCACACATCAGCCGGCTCAAAGGCCTGGATCTGAGTGGCATCACGCTGACCCAATTTACTCCTGATCTCCAAGTTCTGCTGGAGGAAGTTGCATCCAACCTCGAGGAACTGAATTTAGAGCAGTGTGGGATCATGGACTCCCAGCTGGAGGCCATCCTGCCTGCCCTGAGCCGCTGCTCCCAGCTCAGGACCATCAGCCTGTGTGGGAACCTCCTCTCCATGGCCATCATGGAGAAGCTGCTGAGTCACACCGCCAGGCTGTCCAGTTTAAAGGAAGAGTTTTATCCTGCCCCTCGGGAGAGTTTCAGCTCCGGTGGAGCCCTCCACCTGGGGAGACTTGCCCAGCTGAAGGCGCAGCTGATTGAGATGATGAGGGGCTTTGGCGGTCCCAGGACCATCTGGCTCAGCTCCAGCCCGTGTCCTCGCTGGGGCAATAAGACGTTCTATCATGAGGAGCCCTTTCTCTACCACTGTTATACACCTGCCTAATCGGTGCCTCCGTCCAAAGCTGTCTTCTGGACACTTGAAAACTGAAATCTAGGACATGGGTGCATCGCGAAGGGAACACAGACTCATGGCTTCAGCAACCTGCTCAATGTGAATGGGGAAAGGAGAGGAGGTCTAGCAGGGGTGCAGGATTCTGGGAGTTGATGGGACTTTCAGGCACATGGGTTTATAGGGTCAGCCATGGGAATCTAAATTTCTGGAGAGAAATTTGGGATTGACACACGCATGTGGGAGTTATCTCTGGGTGGAGGTTTGTAAAGAAATGGTCACAAATAAAGAGTCTTTGTGCACATGGACTGGTGTTCTCCTTGATATATTACCCTGTTTTGTCTGCTCACACCTTAGGCACCTCTAGTTACTGATGAATGACAAAATGCACTGAATTGTCTATGATCTGAAACTCTACTCTTCCCATCAGTTCTCTGTTCTGTCTTGGGCATCTTTTACCGTTTTTCTTATTTCTGTGGCTGTTCAGTGAGTGATTGTACACAGTCAGGGGAACATCCTTGGTGGCCAAAGAGACATTTGAAAGAAGACCTTTAAACAAAAGCAGGGCCCTCGCTGCTGACTCAGGCCATGACGCTGAACATGAGCATTGCTTGTGGTTCTCCACCTGGGTCCTCCACCTGGGTCCATTAGTCTCAGTTCCTGGCCTTTGAGTGTTTTGGGCAAGGGTGTCACTACACAAGGAGAACTCCCCAGGTCTAGAAGGGGCCACCACACTACAGAAGAGCCAGAGCCTCTTGTCCTCACCAACCCATGGAAGTGGGTAGTGTTTTCTTGAATTGTGATGAGCAAAGACATCCAAATTCCTTTGAAGCAGACTATAAAACAGTACAAGCATGTCACAGGGTTTTAGCATTTTTCTTTCTCTTTCTTTCTTTCTTTCTTTCTTTCTTTCTTTCTTTCTTTCTTTCTTTCTCTCTCTCTCTCTCTCTCTCTCTCTCTCTTTCTTTCATCTTTTTAGGGCCACACTCAAGGCATATGGAAGATCCCGGGCCAGGAGTTGAATTGAAGTTGTAGCTGCCAGGCACAACCACAGCCACAGCATTGCCAGATTGGAGATGTATGTGCAACCTATAACAGAGCTCAGAGCAGTGATGGATCCCTAAGCCACTAAGCCAGGCCTGGAATCGAACCCACTTCCTCATGGATACTAGTTGGGTTCATTGCCCCTGAGGCACAACAGGAACTCCCTAGCATTTCCTCACCACGTCAGGAGTTAGAGCCTTTGTGGTGGTAGGTCATGTCATGGAGAGATTGACATCACTCCCATATCATTGGCTATCTCTCCCTATCGGGGAAAACTAGTCTAGCGTATTTTATCATGAACATAGCAGCATGTATATGCATTAGGAATTTTGAGGGGAGTGGCCTTGCACAGTTCCAGAGGATGATGAATTCCAAAGTCCGCCACTTACAAGCGAGAGAACCAGCAAAGTTAGATGTATAGCTCTGACTGAGACTGAGGGTGGAAAACCAGGGGAGCTGATGATGCAACTCCAAATCCAAGGCCAAAAGCCTGAGAACAATGACACCACTGGTGGAAGTTGCACCATCTCAAGTCTCAAGAGCCAGAAGCTCCACTGTTCATGGGCAAGAAGAGAAAGAGGGAGAGTGCATGCAGTCTTCTTCCACTCAGGCCCCCAAGGTATTGGGTGACGCCACCCACACTGGCAAGGGCAGCTCTCCCCACTCAGTGGATGGACTCAAATGCTAACTATCTCTTCCAGAAACACCATCTCAGAAACACTCACAGTCAATGTCACAGGAAGTTCATCATCGCAACGACCACAGACAAAGAGCACTCGAAGGAAGGCTCCTTGCTGAGGACCCAGAGGCTGGTGCTGCTCAGGCATGGAGTGGATAGTGGGTGTGGGCACCCCAGGCAAGAGGCAGAGCTTCCCCATGCAGTGTGGGTAAGGACGCAACACAGCATATGGGGTTCCTATGGGGTCAACGAGACAATGCAGGGTGAGGGCTTGGCACTGGACCTGGCATGCAGTTCGAGCTCAACACGTGGGCCTTTTCCTTCTTTTCCCCTCATAGCAGACGTCTCCAGGATTCTTCATTCCTCAGGCTTCTCCTCTTCCTGCTACAGGAAGGAAAGAAGGAAGGACCCGATATTTACCTGAGGTCCCCAATGAATTGTAATATACCGAAGCTGCTTTCACGGTCAGCTCAGGAAGGGCAACTGGAAGGTTTATGAATGATTCCGTTCATCTCTAGTGATAGACCTTCTGAGCTTCAGGACTTCTAGGCCAACAACTGGTAGATCAGACCCAAGCATATAAAGAAGTTCTGTAAAATTCACTGACTTAAAAAAAAAGACGTTTTGTATGCAGGTCTGCAGTGTTCGGCATTCTTAAAAATCTGCACCTCTACTATAGGTATATACAATAGCCAAGATATGGAAACAACCTAAATGTCCATCGACAGAGGAGTGGATCAAGAAGATTCAGTACACATACACAAGGGAATATTACTCAGCCATTAAAAGGAAAGAAATAACGGCACTTGCAGCAACATGGATGGACCTAGAAATTATCATGCTAAGTAAAGTCAGTCAGACAATGAGACACCAACATCAAATGCTGTTACTTACATGTGGAATCTAAAAAAAGGACACAATGAACTTCTTTGCAAAACAGATACTGACTCACAGACTTTGAAAAACTTATGGTTACCAAAGGAGACAGGGTGGTGGGATAAACTGAGGGTTTGGGATGTAAATGCTATAAAATTTGGTTGTGATGATTTCTGTATACCTATAAATGTAATAAAATTCATTCAGTATTAAAAAATCTGCGGCTGTAATGCATACATGCTAATCGATGATGTATAATTGTCCTGTGTTATATAAATATAGAGGGTATTATTCTTTTTTAATTATAAAGTACATAGTTTCTGAATGGCACAGGGTACTATATCAATATGCATAATAAACTGTGCTGGAAAAATATATAAAATAAAATATGTATGTGTAACTGAACCTTTTTGCTGAATAGCAGGAATTAACACAACATTGTAAATCAACTATATTTCAGTAAAAATTTAAAAATAAAATAAACTTACAAAGAAAATTTAGTACTTTTACAGAATACATGTGGATATTTCCCAAAAAACCGTTGAACTCTGTTTGGAGCCTCAATAGAATAGAGTCTTTAAAACAAATATTAGGAGTTCCCACTGTGGCATAGCGGAAACAAATCCGAGGCATTTGGAGGTTCCCAGGCTAGGGGCCAAATTGGAGCTACAGCTGCCGGCCTACACCACAGCCACAGCAACGCCAGATCCAAGCCGAGTCTGTGAACCACACCACAGCTCATGGCAACATCAGATCCTTAACCCGCTGAGTGGGGCCAGGGATCGAACCTGCAACCTCATGGTTCCTAGTCGGATTAGTCTCCGCTACACCACGACGGGAACTCCACATACAAAATTTTAAGATAAGGACTAGAATTAGGACTGATAGCATTATACCAGGATATATCAGATTTTGGAATCCATACAAATTTTGGAATACCTATATTAATGAAATTCACCCACACAGTGTAACCCAAGAAGATTTAACCTCCGCTTATTTGACAGTTTCCTTGTAAGTTAACATCACTAAATAAACTTAATATCTCTCTTTGGGATGTTTCAGCGGCTGCTGGAAGAACCTCAAAGGTAGCCGGAGGTCAAAAGAATTTTGTTTAGAGTTTGAAGTGGGGAAGGTTTTCAAAGACATCCAAAGGTTTAAAACACGTGGTCAAATACAATCATAGGTCGCTGTGAAACAATATTTACAAATTCAAAGAGAGTGACAACAAAAGATTTTTTGCAAAGACAGATCATTAGACGGCAAAGAAATTCACAATTGTTTTTGTCAAAAGTAGTTCAACAGTCCAAGAAAACTTTCTTCTCTTAACACAGAGAGAAAAATAAAATACAGACCAGCACCTGCCCACCCTCAACAACAATCTTCATTTACCTGATAAAAAGAAATACCGGTACAACCGGACTTTGCATAAAACTCCTCTCTCAGGGCTCCCTTTTTACAAACCTTCTACCACTTTTCTTTCCTCTCCACATACAATGAACTTTAGCACCAAATCACCTTTTTGCCCCTTAACAAAATGCATGTCCATTCTCCAAACCCGTTTTTGCTGAAAACATACCTGCTTTCCTTCACTCATAAGTTCGGGGAACATCATTTACTTTCCAGGACCCTTGTCACGTCTCTTGACGAGGGGTTTTTGGTGGTGTTCTGGGGGGCACCCTGTGTTCCAAGCGTAAACCATGCTAGAGAAAAGGCAGCACAGCTGGCCAGTTCACGTACCACTGTGCTGGCTGTTAGGCTTGGGTATGAAATAAGTGATGAACTTATTCTAGTAGGTCTCAAGGTTGAGAGGTTTCCAGAGTGAGAGCCGAACCTCCACCCCGGATCCCAGGTTTGATTCAACCTGCAAAAAAACAACAGTGCAGGTTTATCTGCATCCTGAATTTTTCTCCCTTCTGTCTAGTTGAAGGTCACTATATGTTTCTGACCTCGGGGTTCACATTAAACATTATCCTGGCAAAGAAGACATGTAGATGGTCAACAAGTGCATGAAAAGATGCTCAACATCACTCATCAGGCAGATGCAATTCGAAACCTCAGTGAGACATCACCTCACACCTTTTAGAAGGATTATGAACAAAAAGGCAAGAGATGACAAACCCTAGGGAAGATGGGGAGAAGAGAATTTTATTTCTGTGCCTAATGGCAGCACCTTGATCAGATTCTGTATTGAATTTAGCTAAGTTTGGGGAAATGGATTATCAAGATATAATTGGAAAGGGGCCAGTGGGATTAAGGTTGGGTTCCCAAGGCCCCTGGAAAATGGCTGGGGCTAATGGCCTTTGGGGAAGCATCCTCTGTGGGAAGAGGCTAGAACAAAATATCTCCTGATAGCAGCTGCCAGTACAAAGGCAAGATTATGTGTGACTGATCAGGGTTATTTCAACTCTCTCTCCAAGTTCTTTTTTTTTTTTTAGGGCTGCACCCGAGGCATATGGCAATTCCCAGGTTAGGGGTCCAATCAGAGCTACAGTGGCTGGCCTATACCACAGCCACAGCAATGCCAGATCAGAGCCGCATCTGTGACCTACACCATAGCTCACGGCAATGCCTGACCCCTGACCCACTGAGCAAGGCCAGGGATCAAACCTGAGTCATCATGAGTACTAAACAGGTTCGTTACTGCTGAGCCACAATGAGAACTCCAGTTATTCCATTTTAGGAATTTCTTTTTTTTTTTTTTTTTTTTTGGTTCTTTATGCTATTTCTTTGGGCCGCTCCCGCGGCATATGGAGGTTCCCAGGCTAGGGGTCTAATCGGAGCTGTAGCCACTGGCCTACGCCAGAGCCACAGCAACGCAGGATCTGAGCCGCGTCTGCAACCTACACCACAGCTCACGGCAATGCCGGATCGTTAACCCACTGAGCAAGGGCAGGGACTGAACCCGCAACCTTATGGTTCCTAGTCGGATTCGTTAACCACTGCGCCACGACGGGAACTCCATTTTAGGAATTTCTTAATTGCATCTAGAAAAAAAAGTCTTTTAATCTCCATCTTACCAAATTGGGGGAAAAAAACATATTTTGTGGTTTTATGGAAAGTTTGGGTCCTTCGCAAGGTCCTTTTAAGAATGGCCAGCTCTGCACTGCCCAGCCCCCATCCTTACTCTTCATGGGGATTTCAACCCTGACCTCCTTCAGAGGAGCCATGACTCAAGCCTGGAGGACCCCCCACCCCCCGGGTTGCATTTCCCTTGCTGCCTGAATGGGCTCAGGATCTGCTGTGTCGCCAACAGGACACTGAAGTGGCAACTTGATACAAGGACTCCTCTGTATCCATGTTGGGGGAGAAAGAAAACAGTGTCTTCAGGAAGCTGTTTTAGTTCTGGGAGATTCTGATTATTTTGATCTGATTAAAGATCCCCCAACATAATGCTTTGGTTTTCTTTTCCTTCCTTCCTTCCTTCTTTCTTTTCCATCTCTTGTCAGGAAGAAAAAAAAGCCGTCCCGTCTCACCCCCAGGGCAGAACTGTTCATATTAGGAAAACTCCATAATGTTCAGGAGTGAATCCAGGAATGACTCCTTGCCCCGCCCCCGCCATTCCTTCTCTTTCTTGAATGATTGTCTGATTCAATCAACTCATATGAAGAAAGACAAATATCCAATTAGAATTAACCTGGTGGACGGTCTAGACTCTAATTAGGTATAGTTTTCTGATTGGAAGATAGCAGTCGGAAAGGCAGATGATATGATTAGAAAGGTGTACAAAAGCCTCAGGGACCAAAGAAGAGATGCAGAAGTTTCTCGCTCTGGAGTCGCTGCCTGGTTCTCCACCGGACCTGAGGTCTGAACACCCTGCCAACCACGCCAGAGTGGGTAAGTTAGTCTCAGTTAAGGACCCCTTGATCTTACCAGTGGTCCGCTGGTCTCGAATGAGAGCATGCAGCTAGGGATGGCAGGGAGATTTTTCATTTTCCTTCCTTTTCAGATGAATGGATTTAAGGTGTTTGTTTTGCCCTAGTCCCAAGCATTTGGATCTGCACTTTTGGAGGGGTCTTCACGTTCATTTTTGCCATTTTTAAATATCTTAACCAACTAGATATACTTCTTAATGAAAAACATCTGTTTGGAATTTTCATTTATTTTTTTTAAGGGCCGCACCCATGGCATATGGAAGTTCCCAGGCTAGGGGTCGAATCAGAGCTGCGGCTGCCCGCCTACACCACAGCCACAGCAACACAGGATGCTTAACCCACTGACCGAGGCCAGGGATTGAACCAGCATCTTCATGGATACTAGTCAGATTCGTTTCAACTGAGCCACAACAGGAACTCCTAGTAATGCTTTTTTATTTTATTTGTTTGTTTGTTTATTTATTTATTTATTTATTTTTGTCTTTCTAGGGCCGCACCCAAGGCACATGGAGTTTCCCAGGCGAGGGACTGAAGTGAAGCTGCAGCTGCCAGCCTACACCACAGCCACAGCAATGCCAGATCTAAGCCATGTCTGTGAACTAGAGCTAAGCTCACGGCAACACTGGATCCTTAACCCACTGAGCAAGGCCAGGGATCAAATCCCTAGTCCTCATAGAGACTAGTCAGGTTGTTACCACTGATCCATAACAGGAACCCCTTTTTTTTTTTTTGCTTCTTAGAGCCATGCCCTCAGCATAGGAGGTTCCCAGGCTAGGGGTCCCATTGGAGCAACGGCCGCCGGCCTACAGGACAGCCACAGCAACACAGGATCTGAGCCGGGTCTTCCACCTACGCCACGGCTCATGGCAACGCCGGATCCTTGACCCGCTGAGTGAGGCCAGGGATCGAACCCGCAACCTCATGGTTCCCAGTCGGACACGTTTCTGCTGCTCCACTGACAGGAACTCCATGACAGGAACTCTTAATAAAAAAATTTGAAAACAACATCAACCGCCAAAAAAAAACCTGCAAGGAGTGTGGAAATCTTTATCATCAGTTTATAGACAAGTGATTCTTTTCATTGAAATCCAAATTTGTGTGAAATCAACATTTGCTGTTTATCTATGACATAAGTAAGTTGATATGGAAGAAACAGCACTTGTGGTCAATATATTTGTACATAAATGTACATGAAAGACAGGTTCGTTTGTTTTCAATCCTTTTTTTGGTGTCACCCAAGTGGTACAAGATGACATTCCAATGACACAGACAGAACAAGTGTATCTACTGAACTTCCTCCTCCTCCCAGACGGTCCTCAGAGGGCTCAGTTTGGTGAATTTTCCAGACATCTCTCTGACTCTCTACACATTCATACAGGCACACAGAAATAAATACATGGTTGATCTTCCCTTACTGAAAATGTTTCGGGAGTTTCCATCATGGCTTAGAAGCAACGAACCTGACTAGAATCCATAAGGACATGGTTCGATCCCCGGCTTTGCTCAGTGGGTTAAGGATCCAGCATTGCTGTGAGCTGTGGTGTAGGTTGCAGATGCGCCTCAGACATTGCTGTGGCTGTGTCATAGGCCAGCTACAGCTCAGATGTGACCCTTAGCCTGGGACCTTACTCATGCCTCGGGTGCGGCCCTAAAAACCAAAAAAAAAATAAAATAAGATAAAAGTGTCTTAGTGTGTTTTTGATCATCTTGCTTCTTCTTCTTTTTTTTTTTTTTTTCACTTAAGGGCAGGTCTTAAAGACCTTTTCATTCTTTTATATGTAACTGTCCGGTTTTCCCAGCACCATTTATTAAAGAGTCTGTCTTTTCTCCATCGTATATTCTTGCCTCCTTTGTCACAGATTAATTGACCATAGGTGCATGGGTTTATTTTTGGGTTTTCTATGCTGGTCCACAGTTGATATATTTCTGGTTTTGTGCCCGTATCATGACTGGAGCTTTGCAGTATAGTCTGAAGTCAGGGAGCCTGATTCCTCCAGCTCCATTTTTCTTTCTCAGGATTGCTTTTGCTATTTGGGGACTTTTTTGTGTTTCCCTAAGATTGTAAAACGTTTTCTTTTAGTTCTGTGAAAAAATGCCATTGATATTTTGACAGGGATTGTGCTGCATGTGTAGATTGCCTTGGGTAGTATAGTTATTTTGAGAAAGGTGATTCTTCCAGGCCAAGAGCGTGGTATATCTTTCCATCTGCTTTTGTCATCTTTGATTTTCTTCATCAGTGTCTTGCAGTTTTCAGAATAGAGGTCTTTTGCCTCTTTAGGTAGGTTTATTCCTGGGTATTTTATTCCCTTCGATAGGATAGTAAATGAGATTATTTCCTTAATAGCTCTTCCTAATCTTTCATTATTAGTGTATAAGAATGCAACGGATTTCTTTCCTTTTTTTTCATCTTTCTTTCTTTCTTTTTTTTTTTTTCTTCGTAGGGCTGCACTCGCAGCATGTGGAAGTTCCCAGACTAGGGGTTAAATCAGAGCTGCAGCTGCCAGCCTAAGCCACAGCCACAGCAACACGGGATCCGAACCTTGTCTGCCACCTACACCACAGCTTGGGGACAATGCTGGATCACTAATCCACTGATCAAGGCCAGGGCTGGAACCTGCATTCTCATGGATACTAGTCAGGTTCCTTTCCATGGAACCACAACGGGAATTCCAGGTATGCAACAGAATTCTGTGTACTAATTTTGTGTTCTGCCACTTTACCAAATTCATTGATAAGTTTTAGTCATTTTCTGGTAGGAGCAGAGAGGTCTCCTGCAAGCAGCAGCAGGGAGCTGCTGGAAAGGGGCGGGAAGGGGTTGACGCCTGCTCTGATCGCAGTCCCAGCCCCTTGGGGGCAGTGGAAGCAATGGGCCTCGTGCGTTCCCAAGCAGGAAGGAGCAGTGACTGTCACCTGCTCCTGAGAAGACCCTCAGTGGAGGCAGAGGTCTCTTCCCGCCTCTGAAGTGCATGACGACCGCAGTGGCCAGCACCCACTGAGAGAACTCATGCAAGCACTGCTCTGAGTCCTGAGAGCCGGCTCAGGGCAAAGGAGCATCTGCAATGGTCCCACCCCTCCCCTCTCAAGCCTTGCCCCCCAGCAATGGCACCGTGCCTCTCCGGCAGGCCCAGCCTTCCTCCTGGTCTTTCTGGATTATGGTGCACCCCACCCTAGCTCCCTCACGTTGTCTCCTCACAGCTACCCCCAGTCCTCTCCTCTGATCCAACCTCCAAAGCCCAAGCCTCAGCGTCCAGTCCCGCCCACCTTGCTGCTCCAGTGTCTCTGGCTGGGGTGTGCAGGGCAGTGGTACCAACTGACTTAGCAGGACTCTCTCCAGTTTACCCTCTGCAAATGGGCAGCTGCAGCGCCCCCCCCCAAGGCTTCGAAGGTCCCCTCTGTCCCCCCTGGTCTCTGCCAGTGAGGGGCCTTCCTGGTGTATGGTGACCTTTCCCCTTTCACAGCTCCCTCCCAGGGGTGCCGTCCTGTCCTGATTCCTTCCTCTCTCTCTCTCTCTCTCTCTCTGTCTCTCTCTCTCTCTCTGTTTGTTTTTTTCTTTTGTCCTACTCAGCTGTCTTGCCCTTTTGGAAATCAGAGATCTTCCGACAGCGTTCAGTAGATGGTCCATGAGAACCGCTCCACATGCAGAGGTATCTCTGGTGTGTTCACTAGAGAAATTACGCTCCATGTCCTACGCCTCTGCCATCTGGCCCCGCCCTCCCTACACTGGTGCAATTTATTTGGAATAATAGATACTGCTGTTAAAACAAGGAAGTAGATATCTGGACCAGATCCTCTCTCAGGTCTTCCAGCAAGAAAGAAGCCAGTGACTCCAGAATTTTATTACAAAGGTTACAGTGAGCAGCTCTGTGCCAGGTGCTGGGATAGCACGGCGCAGTCAAGAGCGCTGACGGACGTGCCACAGGATTCTGGCTCCACCAGTTATAACTCTTCTTGAAGACATTTCTGTTCCTCTCTGTATCTATCTCTTCCTCTGTTTTGAATGGGTACCTTGATGATCTCTAACCCGGATACAAACTCTGAGCCCAGAACTTGCTGCAGAAGAAATCCTCCAAAAATGGCCTTGGCTGTTGTTAGACACTCGAAGACAACAGGCCTGCGCAGCCAAGGACACAGGGGACAACCCAGATGTGAAGCAGAGTCCAATAACCTGTCGGCCGCTTCCTCTGCCAAAATGTGACGCTTTGACTGTGGAAGCTGGGGTCCAAATCCCATCTTGGGGTCTTCCTACGCTTTGACCCCTGAAGGAAGGGGTGAAAGGTTTCCTTCTGTCTCAGACTCAGGTGAAATTGTCTGGGCATCTTCTTATTCGATGCATGAACCTCACAGAACCCAGGGTCAGGCAGCGAGAGAGCAAAGAATTGCAGGCAGGGACCAAGGAGACCTTGAGGTCATGGGACCCTGCCTCAGGGAAGCTACTTCTCCGATCATGCCCAGTGATGCCCTTTAAAGATGTGAGTTTGGTGTTGCTACATTTTTCTTTTAATATTTTTCCTCAGGGATATTGGAGAGTAAACTGTAATATAAAACTTGATTTTAACCTCTGGCCACAAATGATATTTGTCAAAACTTTGTTCTAAAACATGTCTCTGGGGGCACATTTGGCTTTTGGGCTGCCACCCTGTAGGCTCTGATATGGGAAAAGAATCCTGCATGGCATTCTTTCCTGACCCACAATGACTCTGACGATACCAGAAGAAAAACTTTGCTTTTCCGGACTGACCTTGGTCAGTATGTCTGGCTTTAAAATTGCCAGGCCTCTTGTATCCAATTCTGCACCTCCAGGTAAAAAACATAAAGTGCATGGGAGGCATTTGCAAATAGGTCTTGAATAAGAATACATGTGATTTTGGAGTTCCCGTCGTGGCGCAGTGGTTAACAAATCCGACTAGGAACCATGAGGTTGCGGATTCGATCCTTGGCCTTGCTCAGTGGGTTAACGATCTGGCGTTGCCGTGAGCTGTGGTGTAGGTTGCAGACGCGGCTCGGATCCCGTGTTGCTGTGGCTCTGGCGTAGGCTGGTGGCTACAGCTCCGATTCAACCCCTAGCCTGGGAACCTCCATATGCCGCAGGAGTGGCCCAAGAAATAGCAAAAAGACCAAAAAAAAAAGAATACATGTGATTTTATATAAACAGAATTATATTGCCAGCATTAGTTTTTTACTCCCCCCCCAAACACCCATGTAATCTCCTGAAGTCTAACATGGCCCAACTGACTCCATACTTTCTATTTCCATACCTGCTCCTTTCCCATCCTCCCAGTCTCAGGAAGTAAAGACCAGGCTCTAGAAAGTCCATCAATCGCTGTCTTAACTTCATACCTCACCTTCACTCTGAGAGCAAAGTGCTGCTTCTTCTGTCTCCTAGTGTCCCCAAAGCTGGCCCCAGGACCACGCAAATGCAAGCCAGTATCTGCCTCGAGGAGCAACCAAGGGTCTCTTGCTGGAGTTCCTGATTCTTTGTTAATTCCCCCAGAACACAGTCCAACAGTAGCCAGGGGGACAGGAAAACACCCATCAAGTTATGTCTCCACCTTCCTAACAAACTTCCAGGGGTCCCCAGTCAAGCCCCTGCCTGGGCAGTCCCTCCCTACCCTCCCAGCCTCCTCTCCCTGGCTTCCCTCAGGTTCAATACCAAGCCATCCCTCGGATTTGCTTTCTGGGACCCAGCACTGCAGCTAATTCTAGGCTCACAGTGCCCTCTGGTGGCTGGAGATATAAGATTATCAGGGCAGATGAAAAAAAGGTGAGGCTTGGAGGAAGCCAGGTGAGAGAGGAAAGGAGAGTGGATTTGAGGAAAGAGCTTCAAGAGAAAAAGTTTAGGAGAAGACTGAGAGTGTTAGACTGAGGAAAGTCTGAGTCCCTTACGGGACGGTGCCTACTCACTGGATTATGGAAATGGAGCTGGAACAGGAATGCCGTAGGTCAGGATGGACCTAAAGCACTTCTCTGGGACCTCCCATCAGACCAGCATCCACATCGGTGCAGAGAGGATGCTGGGCTGAGTCTGGGTCAGTTATCAAGGAACCTTCTGGGTCCTGGACTCTGGGTCACCTCCTTCCTGCTGCCCATCTCTTCCATGGGCCAAGGCTTGATATGAGGGGCTGCTGGAGAGGAAAGTGGCACCAGAACACCACACAGAGGGCCAGTGAGGCTAATAGGAGTGGAAGACGGGTATCTGGGGAGCTGAGACATCCCTGGGGACAAGCTTGCAGCATCCCAGCCCTCCCCATGAGCCCGATCCCCATGTGCAAGGTCTGCAGGACTCTGTCCTGAGAACGTGGGTAGGAGGAGTTCCAGGGTGGCCTCAGGGAATGTGCACAGTGAGACCCAGGGCTGTTGGGGATGAAATTCCAGTTATAGAGACACAGGCTTTGGGCTTCTATTCATTAGTTCAGGGGACATCATTTAAATACTGACCAGGAGTTCCCATCGCAGCATAGTGGAAATGAATCCGACTGGGAACCCTGAGGTTGCAGGTTCGATCCCAGGCCTTGCTCAGTGGGTTAAGGATCCAGTGTTGCCATGAGCTGTGGTGTAGGTCACAGACTTGGCTTGGATCTGGCGTTGCTGTGGCTGTGATATAGGCTGGCAGCTGTAGCTCCGATGAGACCCCTAGCCTGGGAACCTCCATATGCCGTGGGTGTGGCCCTAAAAAGTAAAATGAATAAATACTGACCAAACTCTAGTCAGGCACCAGGACCTTCTGCCCATCTGTGCACATTCTTATAAAGTCCAGTTTTAGCAGGAGACCTGATTAGTCAGTTTCACAAGATTTCCCACCTAGGATACCTGATATCCCGTGGTATCCAATCAACATCCTTCAGTCCTCACTCTTGGTATCTGATCACGCTGGGCTGACTTCAGTAAGAATCCGGTTACATTAGCGCAGCCGGAATCCCCCAAGAACTGATATCTCCTCCTAGGAATTTTCCAGCCACCAACCCCCCACACTTTGGTCGTGAATTCCCAAATGTCCAGAGAGGCCCAACTTTGTATCCTTCCAAATCATCCCTAGAGCTTCCTTCAAAGAATTAGGTACTACTTGCCACTCTAAAACAATGGTTTCTTAATGTTCCAGAGCTTAATTGTGGTGATAGTTTCATGGGCATATACCATTGTCAAAAACCTATCAAAATACATACTTAAGATGAACGCATTTTAATGGGTGTAAATTTTTCTTCAATAAAGTTGTTTTTAAATTAAAAAAATAAAACTTTATTTTTGGTAAAAAAAATAAAATAATTGTTTCTTTTTTGTATTTTCTTTTCTTTTTATTTATTTATTTATTTATTTTTGGTTCTCATAGAGGCTAGGATGCCATGGAAATATCCCCAGCTTAGATTTTGCAATCTCTCCTTTTCCACTAAATCCAGGTGAATCTCTCTCAGTCCTTTCCTATATTTGGATTGTCTGACAACTCAGGTTTCTTTCTGATGCCTTGAACGAACGGGACCTACCAATTATTCATTGCATGGAAGTGGCAAATTCCTTGACCGGGCAGGGACTCAGGTCCACCAGGCTAAAAATGAGGAAAATAGCAGTGACCTCTAGCTTTTCTCTGAAGTTTATCTGAACTAGCAATAAAAAGCGCCGGCACCATTGCTCACCAGCTGTTCAATAAACAGAGACGATTGTGATTACTGTTGTTCATAAGAGCAGTCCATTGCAGCTTTTTAAAAAGTCTATTAGTATATGGAGTTCCCATTGTGGCTCAGCAGGTTAAGAACCCGACTAGTATCCATGAGGACGCGGTTTCAATCCCTCGCCTCGTTTAGTGGGTTAAAAGAGCTGGTGTTACCCTGAGCTGTGGTGTAGGTCACAGACATGGCTCAGATCCAGCGCTCCTATGTCTGTGGCGTAGGCCAGCAACGGCAGCTCCAATTAGACCCCTAGCCCGGGAACTTCCATATGCTGCAAGGGCATCCCTAAAAAACAACAAAAAAAGAAAAGAAGAAAAAAGTCAATTATTGTAATCCGATTTAACCCAACTTTATGTAAAAGTCCTCTACACACATGGTAGAAATGTAATGAGAGAGGATTCAGAAAAGATACCAAGATGGAGAACCCCTGTCCAAGAATCCTGGGCTTGGTGGCCGGTGCTAAATAACAGTCATTTGGGCACCCTATTTCATGGGAGGACATAGAAAACTCTGGGAATGGAGGGAGGGTATTGTTTCTTTGTGTCCTGAAACTTCCAAGGAATCTCCGTGTGATGCAGACTAAGGTGGGAGTCATCCTGGAACACGGCAGATTCTTTAAGCATCACATGCATTCAGTGCTGGAAAGGTGTTGGTATTTGCAAATAGAGCTTTGTATGAAGAGAACAACAGAATTTTATTTCTTTTTTTTTTTTTTTGTCTTTTTGTCTTTTGTCTTTTTGTCTTTTGTTGTTGTTGTTGTTGCTGTTGCTATTTCTTGGGCTGCTCCCGTGGCATATGGAGGTTCCCAGGCTAGGGGTCCAATCGGAGCTGTAGCCACCAGCCTACGCCAGAGCCACAGCAACGCAGGATCTGAGCCGCGTCTGCAACCTACACCACAGCTCACGGCAACGCCGGGTCGTTAACCCACTGAGCAAGGCCAGGGACCGAACCCGCAACCTCATGGTTCCTAGTCAGATTCGTTAACCACTGCGCCACGACGGGAACTCCCAGAATTTTATTTCTGTGCCTGATGACATGCACTTGATCAGAATCCGTGTCGAAGCTACCTAGGTTTGAGGAAACAGTAATTACCAAAATATATCTGGAAAGGTGCCAACAGGATAAGGGTTCATCTCTCAAGGCCCCTGGAAAAGGGGTGGGGCTATTTTCCATCAGGGAAGTGTCCTCAGTGGGGAGAAAACCTAAAAGAAACTATCTCTTCTTAGCAGCTGCCCTTGAGGACAGAGTTCCTTGTGACCGAGCATATTGATTTCTCCCCTGCATCCAAGTTCCCAAAGAACCCTCGCTGCCCACCCTCAGTGGCTCTCAGTCTTGGAAATGCCTGATCTCCCAGGGCTCACACCTCTCGCTCTGATCACATTCTCAGAGTTTGCCTTTTTTTTTTTTTTTTAATCTTTTTGCCATTTCTTGGGCTGTTCTCATGGCATATGGAGGTTCCCAGGCTAGGGGTCGAATCGGAGCTGTAGCTGCCAGCCTACACCACAGCCACAGCAACTCGGAATCCGAGCTGCGTCTGCAACCTACACCACAGCTCACGGCAACACTGGATCCTTAACCCACTGAGCAAGGCCAGGGATCGAACCCGCAACCTTATGGTTCCTAGTCAGATTCGTTAACCACTGTGCCACGACGGGAACTCCCCAGAGTTCATCTTTTTATGCCAGTTTGCTGTGCTGACCCTAATTTTCTGGGAGGAAACACCCTCAGAGATGACACTATGGTTCAGTGGTAGCAAACCCAGCTAGTATCCAAGATAGGGTCCGATGGCTGGCCTCGCTCAGTGGGCTAGGGATCCAGCATTGCCGAGAGTTGTGATATAAGATGAAGACACAGCTTGGATCTGGCATCACTATGGCTGTGGCGTTAGCCGGTTCTGCAACTCTGACCCCTTGCCTGGGTATTTCTTACGCCTCGGGTGCGGCCCTAAAAAAGACAAAAAAAAAGACACTGTATCCTCTTAGTCACTGCCTTTTAATTTAATTTAATTTCCAGAGAAAGACTCAGAGAATAATCTTTCAATCTCCCTCCAGCCCATGGAGGGAAAAGCGCTATGTTTTACACGGGGTCCCTTTATGAATGCCCAGCTGCACACTGCCAGGCCCCCAGGCTTACATGGTGATTTTGTCCTGTCCACCTTTAGAGAAGGCGGGGCTTAAGGCTGGAAAACCAACCACAGCCCCAAAAGCACTTCCCTTGCTGCCTGGATAGGCTCACGATCTCTTACGCTTCCAACGTAACACCTAAGGGACAAGCTGATACAGGGACATATATTTTGTTCCCTTTGGGAACAACGCCACTGTCTTCATGAAACTGTTTTCATTCTGGGACATCTAGATAATTCTGATATGGCCAAAGACTCCCAACAATGATGGTCTCAAGTGTTTCGTTTCTTGTTCAGTATCACAAAGGCATACATACTCTCGTCACTGTCTCACATTCATGACTATAACTGTCTCTATTAGCAAAAGTCAACCCATGTTTGTGAAGTGAATCAAAGAATGAGTCTTTGGAGTTCCCGTCGTGGTGCAGTGGTTAATGAATCTGACTAGGAATCATGAGGTTGCAGGTTCGATCCCTGGCCTTGCTCAGCGGGTTAAGGATCCAGCGTTGCCATGACCTGTGGCGTAGGTTGCAGACACAGCTCAGATCCCCGAGTTGCTGTGGCTGTGGCGTAGGCCGCTGGCTACAGCTCCGATTCGACCCCTAGCCTGGGAGCCTCCATATGCTGCAGGAGAGGCCCTAGAAAAGGCAAAGACAAAAAAAAAAAAAAAAGTCTTTGATTTCCCCCCCACCCCTCCCCCATTCTTCCCTTTCCTAAAAGAATATCTGACTTAATCAATTCTTCTTGTGACACAGTGATCCAATCAGGACTAACCCGATGGACCTCCCAGAATCTAATCAGGTGTCACTTATGATTGGAAGTTAGCCATTGGAAATCAGGAAGATGTGATTAGAAAGGTCTATAAAAACCTCAGTGACCAACAACCTGATGCAGAATCTTCAGACTCCAGAAGGAC
The DNA here is from genome assembly GCF_054392235.1 of Sus scrofa. Classification (NCBI taxonomy): domain Eukaryota; kingdom Metazoa; phylum Chordata; class Mammalia; order Artiodactyla; family Suidae; genus Sus; species Sus scrofa. The sequence continues at coordinate 77,392,691 of NC_139388.1, forward strand.
CTCCTGGATCCTCCACCTGGTCTGAGATCTGATCTGGGCACCCCGCCAACCACATCAAAGCTGGTGAGTCACCCACCTCAGCAAAGAGCCCCCTATCTTAGGCATGGTCAGTTGGTCTTGAATGGTGGCATGCAGCTTGAGGTAGAAGGGGGAAGTTTTAATTAATTTTTTTCAGATTAGCTGATTTAATATTTTGATTTTGCCTCTAAGCATAATTTTGTCTTATCCCCTATATTTTGTTTTGTGGTTTGGTCACATAATTTTTAAATGTCTTAACCAAGCAGATATTCTTTTTCATGGAAAAACATCCGATTGTTTGGAATTTTATTTCTTGACACTTAAAATAATTAGTTTATGCAAATGGCATTCATTTCATGGATATCCCCTTAACCTTTACCAGCCTGGTTAACTGTGGGAACTGAGGGTGGAGGCTGTGTGGCTTCACAGAATGCTCCCCTACCCATAGTTTGGGGGCTCTGAGTGATGATCTGAAAGATTTCACCCAAAAAAGATTACGGACAGCAGTCAGGCTCATGGTACACACTTACCACTGGAACATGAGTTAAGCAAAGCAGTGGGTGGAAATGGATGGACTAGTGGTTGCCTTTCCTCTTCCTCTGTGCTTGTGGAATGCTTATTCTGAAGCCGATAGGGAAGGAGTTACAGCATTGTGACCACGGAGCCCAGCCTATAACTGGGGAAAAGGAAAGGTCCTCCACCTCAGCCAGAGCCGTGACTTTGGCCCTGAGTTGGTAAGGAGACAGTCTAAAGTGTGCTCATGCTTTGTTCCCTGGCAGTTTCCTTTCAGAGCAGAGACAGAATGAGTGTCTGGAACCCTCCCAGACTCCTAGACCTGGCCGGAAAGAGCCTGCTGAGAGATAAGACTTCAACCATCTGTGCTCTGGAGTATCTGCCCACGGAGCTCTTCCCCCCACTGTTCATGGATGCCTTCTATGGGAATCACAGGGAGACCCTGAAGGCCATGGTGCAAGCCTGGCCCTTTGTCCGCCTGCCTCTGGGGGGCCTGATGCAGATGTCTCATGTGGGAACCTTACAAGCCGTGCTGGATGGGCTGGATGTCCTGCTTGCCCAGAAGGTTCACCCCAGGTGAGTCTGATATAAGTAACCTGCTAGGTTCTGGGAAGAAACAGCTCGTGTCATAAGCCTGGATGAACCAGAGGCTTCTGACGATCCCAATGAGGAAGCTCAGGGGCCTTGGCCATAGCAGAGCTCACTTTGGGAAATTCCTTCCAGAAGTGCAGGAGTGTGCAGGGAAGCTTGAAAAAAAGAGATCCCACCCTCCTCCCAGGGATGCTTAAAAGTGCTAGAGGGGGGAGTTCCCGTCGTGGTGCAGTGGTTAACGAATCCGACTAGGAACCATGAGGTTGCGGGTTTGGTCCCTGCCCTTGCTCAGTGGGTTAACGATCCGGCGTTGCCGTGAGCTGTGGTGTAGGTTGCAGACGCGGCTCAGATCCTGCATTGCTGTGGCTCTGGTGTAGGCTGGTGGCTACAGCTCCAATTCGACCCCTAGCCTGGGAACCTCCATATATGCCGCGGGAGCGGCCCAAGAAATAGCAAAAAGACAAAAAAAAAATTAAAAAAAAAGTGCTAGAGGGGGAGAACCAAGAAGAATAGAAGAGGAAAAGGTGCTGGAGAAAGGTGAGGCAGAGAGGAAGAAGAGGGCAAGGTAGCACATGACGTCAGGGGAGTAAAAAAGTGGAAGCACAGGTGCGAAGTCTGAGTGTTTGTTCCCTAGATTCTGAGACTGTGCTTCCTTCTGCATGGATCATAAACCATCCTAACCAACCAACCTGCTGTTTCCCCACAGGAGGTGCAGACTACAGGTGCTGGATCTGAGGAATACTAGCCAGGATTTCTGGAGCATGTGGTCTGGATCCAGGGCCACTATGTACTCAAGGTCAATGATGGCACCAACGGTTGAGGACAGGTCAAGGAGAGAGCAGTCTTTGACTCCCCTGCAGGTATTCATAGAGCTTTGCCTAAATGAAAGGACCCTGGATGGATTCCTCCCTTACCTCATGAGCTGGGCAGAGCAGAGAAAAGGTCTGATCCACCTGTGCTGTAAGAAACTGAATATTGTTTCAATGCCTTTGGGAACTATTGTAAAGGTTCTGAGTATGGTCCAGCTGGACTGTATCCAGGAGGTGCAAGTGAATTGCCCCTGGCATCTGTCTACCCTGGCCACATTTTCTCTTTTCCTGGGTCATATGAGCAATGTGCAGAGACTTCTTTTCTGCCACATACATGCGTCTGTGCGTGAGGAGCAAGAGCAGCATCATGTTGTCCAAATCACCTCTCAGTTCCTCAGGCTGCACCACCTCCAGGATCTCTATATGGAATCTCCCTCCTTCCTTGAAGGCTGCCTGGACCAGATGCTCAGGTGAGAAGCCACCACTGGCCAAGGAACAGTGATCACAACAAGAGAATGTCAAATGCACTGGCTCTTTGCTGCTCAATCCTAAAGTGTGATATCACATCACCACACACATCTTAAGAGAGGGAGAACCGGGGTAGAAACTCTAGAAAGGGACAGAATACTAGGAAGCTGTAGACCCAGGGATTAGGATCTAGTGAGGGTGGGTATGGGATTTCATCTCCAGGAAGAGATGTCTGTGTTCAGATGACTTAGGACAACAGGTAAGGGAAGGAAGCGTTGGAGAGGAAGTTGTGGTCTATGGCCATAGCACCCTGAGTGCACCTGAGCTGGTCTAAAGGGAAGTTCTCTGCTCACCAATTTTGTGACTGCAATGAGTTTATCTCAAAATCATCATCTGCCAAACGTTGTTTTGTGCTGCAGATAGGGTACCTAATACTGGGCAATGCAGGATTCTGGATATCATGGTAACGGAGAGAGAGCAACAAGGATGCAAAAAAGTGGGAGGTGGTTTGCAGGTGATCCATAAATGTAAGTGAGCTCCTGCAAGCTGGCCAGCCCAGTTGATGTTGTAGGCTCTTGCCCAGGCTGGTTCTCTAGGCATGTCACCCATGAGCCTCGCTGGGCTGAGATACAGGTGCCTGGAGCCCAAGCCTTGCCTAAAGGAAGCCTGAGTTGAAAGCATTTTTTAAGTTTTCTCTCAATATTAAAAGTCCATGATGCCCACACTTGATTGAGACAAGGTTGTCAGAGTCTCCCCTGAGAATGTTCCAGACATTCCATTCATCCTCACAGGGAAGGGAAATAAGTTTTAATCTCCTTGACAGATGAGGAAGGAGAGCTTAGAGTGTTCTTTGAATATGACCCAGCCACATAGTGAAGGAGAAAGAACTCTAGCTAAAGTGAGACTGGGCATTCTGGGTATTATCAAATGGTCAGAATAAACTTGACCTTAGGCAAATCCCTTGAGCCCCAAGCTTGAGGTCAACTTCCACCTCTGTTTCCCAGAGCTAATTCTTGTGTTGTTGTTGTTTTTTTTTTTCCCCCCAGGTGCCTGAAAGCCCCCTTGGAGAACCTGGCAATATCTCACTGCCTGCTTACAGAATCAGACTTGACCCACCTGTCCCAGTGCCCCAGCATCAGTCAGCTAAAGGGCCTGGATCTGAGTGGCGTCACCCTGACCGACTTCAGTCCTGACGTCCTGCAAGGTCTGCTGGAGAAAGTGGCATCCACCCTGCAGGAACTGGACCTAGAGCTCTGTGGGATCACGGACTCCCAACTGGAGGCCATCCTGCCTGCCCTGAGCCACTGCTCAGAGCTCACCTCCTTCAGCGTGAGGGGGAACCTCCTCTCCCTGGCCATCGTGCAGAAGGTGCTGGGCTGCACCACAGGACTGCCTGGTTTATGCCAAGAGTTCTACCCTCCCCCTCGGGAGAGTTTCAGCTCTCAGGGTACCCTTCTTCCAGGGAGACTCGCCCAGGTTCGGGCTGAGCTCTATGAGAGTCTGAGAGCCTTAGGACGACCCAGGACCATCTGGATTAGCTACAGCCCCTGTCCTTACTATGGGGATGACACAATCAATCATGCAGAGCGCATTGTGTACAGCTGATAGCCCCATGCCTAGTTGGTTGTCTCCATCCAACACTTTCCTCTAAGCCCTTGGAAAATGAAATCTAGGACTTACCTCCATCTGGAGGGGGAAATAGACCCATGGCTTCAAATATCAGGTCACCGTGAATGAGAAAATGAAACATAGCCCAGATGGAAGTGCAGGATTGCAGGGGACCCTGCTGACTTGGGGAGGTGCTGGGATTTAAAGGGACCTGTGTTCGTGGGGTCAGATATATGAATCTAAGTTTCTAAAGGGAAGTTCCCTCTTGAGACACACATGTTGGAATGATCCCTGGGTGGATGGTTGTAAAGAAACGGTTATAAATAAAGGAACCCTCTGCATAAATTGGCCGGTGTCCTCCATGGTATATTATCCTATGTTCTCAGTTTATCCCTCAGCAATCTCTACTTGAAAAACAAACAAACAAAACCACTGTGTTGTCCGTGATCTGAAACTCTACCTTTTTTGCGAGACCTTTACCCTGCCTGGGACACGTCTTACCTCTTTACACATTTCCGTGGCTGTTCATTGAGTTAGTGCACAGAACATGCGAACATACTCAGGGACCAATGAGCCGTTGGAGTGAAGAGCTCCTGGGCCCTCACGGCTGACTCAGGCCATGACCCTGGATGTGAGCATTCCTCATGCTTCTCTTGTGGGTCCATACTCCTCCTTGCCTGGGCTTGAGTGTTCTTGGAAAGGTTTTGAGTGCAGAAGGCAAGGCCCCCAGTTCTGGAAAGTGTTGTCCACACTGCAGATCAGGCAGAGCCTTTGATCCTCACCAACCCAGGCCCATCATGGATGGGTAGTTGTCCATTGAATTAATCTTGTTTGGACCTGTAAAGACACCAACATTCCCTTTAGAAAAATACTAAAATAGTACAGGAATTTAACATGGTTCTGTGGGGGGTTTTTTCTTTTTTTTAAAGTTTTGTTGAAGAGTTGATTTACAATGTTGTGATAATTTCTGCTGCACAACAAAGTGATCCAGTTATACGTAGACCCACATCCATTCTTTTTCAGATTCTTGAGTATTTCAATACTACATATAAAAGTTATATCCTTTTAGGGGTAGGCCATGCCCATGAGAGATTGACATTATTTCCGTAACACATCCTGTCTCTCTCCATAAGGAAAGATTAGTAAATCACATTTTGACATCGCATAATAAGGACGTTTAACAAAGCACCTGTGGGTGTATGAGATCTCCTTGCCTGTGGTAAGACACCCTGTTAGTCAGCATTTTCCTCTGTAACCATCAGGATAAAGATGTTCACTGGACAAAGTGTGGGTTGGGTGCTACCCCCTGCCCAGTTGAAAATCCCCAGATAACTTAGAGTCTGCCTTTCATGTTGTATCATCATGTCCACCTCCTTGGATTCCATCAACTGAAGATCCTGTAGAACTGTATTTACTATTAAAAATTTTCTCTGTGTAAATGAACTTGAGCATTTCAAACCAGTGCTTCCAGGGTCACCTGCACATCTAGGAATATATTAGAGAAGATTTATGATGGGAACTGACTTGCATGGTTACAGAGGTTGAGAAGTTCCACACTCCATGGTCTGTCAGCTAGAGAACCTGCAAAGCTGGTGGCATAAGTCAGACCAAGGCTTAAAGCTGATGGTTTAGCTCTAAGTCTGCCAAAGACCTGTGAATCAGGGAACCAGTGATGTAATTTTAGAGTGTGAAGTCTCAGAGTTCCCGTCATGGCTCAGTGGTTAACAAATCCGACTAGGAACCATGAGGTTGTGGGTTCGATCCCTGGCCTTGCTCAGTGCATTAAGGATCCAGCGTTACCGTGAGCTGTGGTGTAGGTTGCAGATGCGGCTTGGATCCCGAGTTGCTGTGGCTCTGGCGTAGGCCGGTGGCTACAGCTCCGATTCGACCCCTAGCCTGGGAACCTCCATATGCTGCTCGGCCCTAGAAGAAGGAAAAAAAAAAAAAAAAGACAAAACAAAACAAAAACAGACTGTGAAGTCTCAAGACTCAAGAGCCAAAAGCCTTGGAGTTCCCGTCGTGGCACAGTGATTAACGAATCCGACTAGGAACCATGAGGTTGCGGGTTCGATCCCTGGCCTTGCTCAGTGAGTTAAGGATCCCGTGTTGCTGTGGCTCTGGTGTAGGCTGGCAGCTACAGCTCCGATTAGACTCCTAGCCTGGGAACCTCCATATGCTGCAGGAGCGGCCCAAGGATGGGAAAAAAAGACAAAAAAAAAGAGCCAAAAGCCTTGATGTTGATGTGCAAAAAGAGAAAGAAGGTGAGCAGGTGCCCTCCTTGTTTGATTCAGGCCCCAAAGGATTGGACGATGCCCACCCTCCTTGCTCAGGGCAGATCCCTTCTCTAGGTCTACTGATTTCAGTTGCTAATCCCTTCCAGAAACACCTGCCAAGGGATACACAGAATTAATGTTTTACCATCATTCTGGGCATCCCTTAGAACTGCAGTGTTCACATGCAAAAAAGACCATCACACTGACCCTAAACAAAGGGCACTCACAGGAAGGCTCCCTGCTGAGATTTCAGAGGCTAGTGGTGTTGGCTCAGGGAGGGAGGGGATATATGAGAACGGGGTGGGGTCTTAGGCAAGAGCTCAATGTCCCTATGAAATGAAAATAGTGATAGAGTAAGGATAACTTGATCCCCTTGCTGTACAGTGGGGCGGGGGGGGGGGGGGAGAATAAATATACAAAAAAAAAAAAAAAAAAAAAAAAGAAAGAAAGAAAATAGTGATAGAAACCCAGCTCATGGCTTATTTGTAGAATCCAGTGAAATGATGTACTTGAAGGCTTGGCACTAGACCTGGCATTGGGCAAGACATTATTAATGTGTTGTTTCTTTTCATTTCCCTCCTAGTCGATGCTCCTAGGATTTTTGATCCCTCACACTTACCTTCTATTCCTTAGGGCAGGCAAGAGAGCAGAGCTAGGACCAGAAATGGGACACAGCTTATCATGTGTCCACCAAGGAATCATGATTTACCTAAGCAGCTTTAGCAGCCAGTGCAGGGAGGGCAGAGGAGAGACTGGATTCATCGCTACTGATAGACACTCTGGGCCTCAGGGCTCCTAGGCCACCTGCTGCTAGCTCAGACCAGGGAATATAAAGCAGTTTTGTAAGCAGAACTGTATAGAGTTCAGTAATTTGAAAAAAAAATCTGCTCTTAAATACATGCTATTTGAGTAAATAGCTGATGTGATTTATCTAAATATTAAATAATATATGTTCTTTCATAATTACGAGGGCAATTTTGTTCTTTTGAAGAACGCATGTGAATATTTTTAAATGTTTAACCTGGTTTGTAGTCTCAAAACAAATAAGACTCTAAAACTGACTTTAAATAAACAGTCTGCCTATGTTTTCTGCCAGGAGTTTTATAGTATCTGGCCTTACATTTAATGGTCTTTAATCCATTTTGAGCTTATCTTTGTGTATGGTGTTAGGGAATTTTCCAATATCATTGTTTTACATGTAGCTATCCAGTTTTCCCAGCACCAACTGTGGAAGGGACTGTCTTTCCTCCACTGTGTGTTCTTGCCTGTTTTGTCTTAGATTTAGTTGGCCATAGGTGCCTGAGTTTTATTTCTGGGCTTTCTATCCTGTTCCACCGATCTTCATTTCTGTTTTTGTGTGTCAGTATCATACTGTTTTGATGACAGCAGCTTTGTAATATAAACTGAAGTCAGGGAGCCCAATTCTTCCAGTCCCATTTTTCTTTCTCAACATTGCTTTGGCTATTTAGAATCTTTTTTGTTTCCATACAAATTTAAAAATGCTTTATTTTAGTTCTGTAAAGAATGTCATTGATAATTTGATAGGGATTCCCTTGAATCTGTAGATTGCTTTGGGTAATACAGTCATCTTGAGAATATTGATTCCTCCAACCCAAGAGTGTGGTATATCTTTCCATCTGTTTGTGTCATCTTTGATGTCTGTCATTGTCTTACAGTTTTCAGACTACAGGTCTTTTGTCTCTTTAGGTAGATTTATTCTTAAATATTTTATTCTTTTTGATGTGATGGTAAATGGGTTTGTTTTCCTAATTGCTCTTTCTGATTTTTCATTGTTAGTCTATAGACATACATAAATTGCAGCAATATCTTGTTTTGTCCACCTCCTAGAATAATGACAGTAAAAACAAACACAAACCAGTGGGACCTAATTAAACTCTGAACTTTGGTACAGCAAAGGAAACCATAAACACAACAAAAAACCCACAGAATGGGAGATAATCTTTGCAAATGATGTAACTGAAAAGAGCTTAATCTCCAAAATATACAAACAGCTCATATAACTCAACAACAGAAAAACATAAAACACAGTCAAAAAATGGGCACAAGACCGAAGTGGACATTTTTCCAAAGAGGACATACAGATGGACAGTAAGCACATGAAAAGATGCTCAGTGTCACGAATCATTAGAGAAATACAAATCAAAACTGCAATGAGTTACCACCTCACAGCAGTCAGAATGGCCATCATTAATATGCCTACAAATAACAAATGCTAGAGAGGCTGTGGAGAAAAGGTAACCCTCTTACACTGTTAGTGTGCATATAAATTGGTACAGCCACTAGGGAAAACAGTATGGAGGATTCCTCAGAAAGGTAAGTATAGAACTACCAAGTGACCCAACAATTCCACTCCTGGGCATATACCCAGATAAAACTATAATTCAAAAAAGGTTCATACACCTCTACATTCTTTTCAGCACTATTCACAACAGCCAAGATGTGGAAACAACCTAATAGTCCATCGACAGATGAATGGATTAAGCTGGGGTACATATATACAATGGAATACTACTTAGCCATAAAAATGAAGAATTAATGACATTTGCAGCAACATGGATGCAACTAGAGATCCTCATGCTAAGCGAAGTAGGTCAGAAAGAGAAGGACAAATGCTATATCACATCGTTAATGTGTGGAATCCAATACATGGCACAAATGAACCTATCTACAAAACAGAAAAAGACTCACAGGCATAGAGAACAGACCTGTGGATGCCAAGGGGAAGGGGGGAGAGAGTGGCATGGACTGGGAGTGTGGGATGAGTAGATGCAAACTATTTTCTTTTAGAATGCATAAGCAATGAGACCCCACTATATAGCAAGACAACTATACCCAATCTCTTGGGATAGAATATGATGGAAGATAATACGAGAAAAAGAATGTACATATGTGTATGCCTGGGTCACTTTGCTGTGTAGCAGAAATTGGCACAACATTGTAGATCAACTATCCTTTAATACAGAAGAAAAATAATGTTTTGAAATAAAAAATGTCAAAATGTCAATGAAAAAGAATTTTTCTCTTTTTAAAAAATTTAGAATAATTAAATTTTAGAGCTGGAAGGATTACAATTGTATTTTTGAAAGAAGGCTTTATTTCAGAGTTCCCATTGTGGCTCAGCAGAAACGAATCCAACTAGTATCCATGAGGATGCAGGTCCAATCCCTGGCCTTGCTCAGTGGCTCGGGGATCTGGTGTTGCCGTGAGCTGTGGAGGAGGTCACAGACATGGCTCAGAGCTGGAGTTGCTGTGGCTGTGGTGTAGGCCAGCAGCTGAAGCTCTGATTTGACCCCTATCCTGGGAACTTCCACATGCCTCAGGTGAGGCCCTAAAGATAAAATAAAATAAAATAAAATAAAATAAAATAAAATAAAATAAAATAAAATAAAATAAAATAAATAAAATAAAAGACTTTGTTTCTTAGAGCAGTTTTAGGTTTACAGTAATGTTGAGCAGAAAGTAGAGAGAGTTTCCATCTAAATCTCTTGCCTCCATCACATGCGCAGCCTCTCTGGCGTTCAGCATCCCCTGCTGAATTTTCTCGTCTGTTATAATTCATGAACATACGCAGAGACATCATGATCACCTGAATTCCATAGTTTACAACAAAGGACACTCTCGGTGTTGTCAGCACTATGGGTTTTTGCAAATGTAAAGTGGTAGTATCACACAGAGTTGTGTCATCCTTAAAAACCTTAAGAATCCTCTTTACCTATTTGTCTTTCCCTAACCCCAACCCCTAACAGAAAGCCAATCCTTTCGTTTTTCCCCAGAGCTCTGCTTTTTCCAGAATGTTATATAGTTGAATGGAATCATACAGTAGGTGGCCTTTTCAGGGTCGCTCCTCAGTTAACAATAGGCATTCACATTTCCTCCATGTCCTTTCACATTTTGACAACATTTTTTGTCTGAACATCCCACATCTTATTTATTCCTTCATGTACTGAAGGATAGCTTCATTTCTTCCTTGGCTCTGGTGAGACAAACCTCTGTATTCACCTTCGGTGTATACTCATTGTGGCAGATTCCAGGGAGTGAGAAGGCCGAATCTTATGATAAGGCTGTGCATTCCTTTTTTCCTTGGCCATCTGGCCTGTTAGAGGTTATCTCATAAAGGGCAGGGACAGTGTCTCTATCACCCTGTGGTCCCACAACTTGAACGAGAAGCCTGGAGTGGCAGCAAATGCTTATAAGCGACGGTACGTGGAAGTCTTTAACATCGGATTAGAGCCAAATGTTATTTTTCCCTGAAATGCAATTTGGGGAAACCAACATTAGCTGTCTTTCAATAACATAAATAAGTTGGATATGGAAAAAATAGCACTCGTGGTCAATACATTTGAATATGCATCTTGTACATGACAGTGTAACTGGGCGGGACCCTATGGAACTTTCTGGAACAGATCTCCCCATGTCCTCTGCCTGCCTCTTGTTTGTAGAAACCCATTACCCTCTGCGACCTTCCCTCAGTTCTAAAAAACACATTTAATTAGAAAATATGAGATAATGCAGAAACAAAGACAAGCAAGCAAGATGGATAATAACAGTTTAGCCATTAAACAAATTCAAAGACATTTTTTTTTTAGGGATGCACCCACAGCACATGGAGGTTCCCAGGCCAGGGGTCGAATCGAAGCTATAGCTGCCGGCCTACGCCACAGCCACAGCAACACCAGATCTGAGCCACATCTGCGACCTACACCACAGCTTTCAGAAACACTGGAGCCTTAACACACTGAGCAAGGCCAGGGATCGAACCAGTGTCCTCATGGAAACGAGTCAGTTTTGTTACCCCCGAGCCACAGTGGGAACTCCTCAAGGACCTTTAGTTTCTCTTCAAGAGTTATAGGTAATATTCTATTCTGAGCCACATCCTTTGAGCTCTTTGGCAGATACTGAAACCTCCACGTGGTGGAAAAAATATGCTGACATAGAACCCAGTTGGGTTGGAAGCAGAAGGTTGATGATGTTGAATCCCAAATTTCTCATCACCAACTAATCAGACGAATGTCCACAAGCTGACCACACATCCCACAACACTGCCTCTCACCCTGTTGTTAAAAAGCTTTCCTGGGAGTTCCTGTCGTGGCGCAGTGGTTAACGAATCTGACTAGGAACCATGAGGTTTTGGGTTTGGTCCCTGCCCTTGCTCAGTGGGTTAACGATCCGGCGTTGCCATGAGCTGTGGTGTAGGTTGCAGACGCGGCTCGGATCCCGAGTTGCTGTGGCTCTGGTGTAGCCAGGGGGCTGCAGCTCCGATTCGACCCCTAGCCTGGGAACCTCCATATGTCGCGGGAGCGGCCCAAAGAAATAGCAAAAAAGACAAAAAAAAAAAAAAAAAAAAAAAGCTTTCCTGGAGTTCCCATTGCAGCACAAGGGGATCAGGGGCATCTCTGCAGCTCCAGGAAACAGGTTTGATTGCCAGCCTGGCCCAGTGGGTTAAAGGACCCAGGGTTGCTGCAGCTGTAGCACTGCAACTGTGGCTCAGATCTGATCCCTGGTCCAGAAACTTCCATATGCCAAAGGGTGGCCAAAGAGGAAAAAGTAAAAATAAAAACTGGTCCTGAAAGTCATCACAGAATTTGGTCATTTAGAGTGTTAGCCACCCTTACTCCTTGGTTGGCCTACAGAAAACACTGCACTGTTCTTCATCAACCTGGTGTCCAAAGATTGGCTTTCCTGCCCTTGGTGAGCAGCCCCAAGTTTGGTTTGGTAATAATCACAGCCCCCGAATCCCAGGGCCCCTAACACTTGCCCTCAGACTTGAAGAAATGCAGCCCTATGAAAGCCAGAGGACAAGGCCTCCTGCTCAGCTGCCGTTTCCTCCTCTCCCTTCACTCTGGGCCCCACATCACCTCCTCTGGATATGCCCTGCCCCCTCCCTCTTCCTTCCTTCAGTCCCTATGGCCCCATCCTACCTGGAGAGTGGCCCAGACATTCGCCCCACCCACGGTGTCACAGCAAACCTGTCCCTGGCATTCATGGCCTGGACCCGGGGTGATATGGTCGTCAAATACTTCTCAATGAGGAAGCAACAGTGGCAGCTTCTTGTTTAGAAAAGATATTTTGGGAGTTGCTGTGGTGCTACAGCAGTAAGGAACCCGACTAGTATCCATGAGGATGCGGGTTTGATCCCTGGCTTTGCTCAGTGAGTTGAGGATCAGATGTTGCCCCGAGCTATGGGGTAAGTTGCAGATGAGGCTCAGATCCCACGTTGCTGTGGCTGTGGTGGAGGCCGGCAGCTGTAGCTCCAATTCGACCTCTAGCCTGGGAACTTCCATATGCCACTGATGTAGCCCTAAAAAGACCAAAAAAAAAAAAAAAAAAAAAAAAAAAAAGAAAGGAAAAGATATTAGAGAATCAAAAGTGGAATCAGAGCCTGTTGAATACTGAAGGGAACAAGGACAGTTGCCACAGACACTCAGACTTTTAAAAAGGCAAGACGGAGTTCCCGTCGTGGCGCAGTGGTTAACCAATCCGACTAGGAACCATGAGGTTGCGGGTTCAGCCCCTGCCCTTGCTCAGTGGGTTAACGATCCGGCATTGCCGTGAGCTGTGGTGTAGGCTGCAGACGCGGCTTGGACCCCGAGTTGCTGTGGCTCTGGCATAGGCCAGCGGCTACAGCTCCGATTCGACCCCTAGCCTGGGGACCTCCATATGCCGAGGGAGCAGTCCAAAGAAATAGCAAAAAGACAAAATAAATAAATAAAATTAAATTTAAAAAAATTAAAAAAATAAAAAGGCAAGACATCTCAAGGGAGAAGAGTTGGGGGGAAAAAGCCTTGCTGGGTCTGAGGAAAACTATATTAGTTCAAGGGCTGAGTCAAAATAGCCCCAAGGGGGTTGGTCCCCAGGGCAGCCTATCAGCTGACATCTCTAGGAAGACCTGAAGAGTCAGGGTCCCTCTCTGCAAACCAGGAGGGGTCACCCTCCAGCATCCCTCGGTGCCCTGTGGATCCAGAAGTGCAGCAGGGGAACTCTGTGCCTTAGATTCATCATATTGTCCAGAATAGCTCAGGAGAATGCCTTGATTTCCGCTGATCCCTGTGGAAGGGTGGCCCAGCCCTGAGCCAGGCTCCAGGTTCCAGGAGAGTTGATGAAAGAGAGCACTGCCTGGTCAGCTCATGCAGGGAGAAAGAACCCGATGCTCAGAAACATTCTAACCCCTGAGTAGGGACCTGGGAGCCCATGGTTTGGAATCACACTTAGGATCCTGAGACTGAGAAGGGGCTCAGGGGGGCTGCTCGGACCTGGGCAGGAAAGGAGGGCATGAGAACGGGCGGCCGGGACAGGGCAGCAATGCCAAATGCAGGCTTCTCACCAGACCCTGGGAGTCCCGCTGGGCCCAGAACTGGGCGGGAAGGACGGCACCTGTGTGCACAAGTGCTCCCTCCTCCTTGATGCCCCGCGTGTCCCCTGAGCAAAGTGGCTCTGCGTGGAGGTGGACAGAGGAGGTCCCCTTGCCTCCGGGGGTAGGGGGGGAGTGCAGGGTTTTAGAATTTCTAGAACCTTCCAACACATGGACCCCTGCTGCCTCCTTGGATCTCAGGAAAGCTGGGCTCCCGTAGAGACACCCCCAGCGTGGACTCGGCAGTCTCCCCATTTCCACGGACATTCGCGTGAGGTCTGTCCGTCAGTCCTTCCTCACACTTAGGTTTTCTGACAACCTGGGGTCCTTCTGAGCCCCTCCCCTGAGGGAATGGACCAGTTATTCGCTACGGGGAAGTGGGCAGGTTTCAATTCCAAGCCCAGACCCAGGCCCGGCAGGACAAAAACGGGGAAAGCACAGCGAGCTCTACATCTTCTGTGAAGGTTCTTGACATCGTGGAGGAAATGTGCAGACGCCGTGGCTCTCCGACATTGTGCTGAAGAGACGGAGAGGTTTATGGTCATTGTTGGCACCAACCCCACTTGCTGCAGCTCATTAATAAACTGATGGGGGGCTTGGGTATTGAGTACCATCCAGGTCAACCCAACTTTATACACATACCCTTTATACCCATGGTAGAAATGCGGTGAAAGGAATCTTCCAGAAAGATACCAAGATGCAGAACCGTCTTGAAAGCTCCTAGCCTTCGTGGGCAATTTTAGACATAAATGACTCGCGCCTCACAGTGAAGGGAAGGAAGAAAGGCATGGAGAGTTCTCGGAGGTGAGGGAGGGACCTGCTCTCTTTGTGTCAGGAAACATCAAGAGAATCTCCGTGTGATGCAGCCCAGGGTGGGCGACCTCCCTGAACACGGCCCATCCTCAAACACAGAGCTCCTGAATTTGGTGTGGGGAACGTTGTGGGTATTTGTGGACAGTGCTTCATAGGAAGAGGAAAACAGAATTTTGTGGCTGTACCTAACGGCGTCACTTTGATTAAAATCTGTGTTGAACGTACCGACCTTTGAGGAAACAGTAATTATCAAAATACACTAAGAAAGGAGTTCCCGCCATGGCGCAGTGGAAGCAAATCCAACTGGGAACCATGAGGTTGTGGGTTTGATCCCTGGCCTTGCTCCGTGGGCTAAGGATCTGGGGTTGCCGTGAGCTGTGGTGTAGGTCGCAGGCGCAGCTCAGATCCTGGGTGGCTGTGGCTGTGGTGCAGGCCAGCAGCTATAGTTCCGATTTGACCCCTAGCCTGGGAACCTCCATATGCTGCAGGTGCAGCCCTAAAAAGACCAATACACACACACACACACACACACACACACACACACACACACACACTAAGAAAAGGGCAGTGGGGTGATGCCGAGACACCCAGCCATCTGGAAGCATCCTTGGTGAGAACCTAAAAGAAAATGTTCACTGCTCACAGCTGCCATGATGAGGTCAGGGTTATCTGTGATTGATCCACTTCAAATTCTCCCCTGGCTCCAAGTTCCCCAAGAGCCCGCAGTGGCCCTTTCTATGGCTCTCAGACTTGGGAATGTTGGACTTGCCACGGCTCATGCCTCTCTCCCTGCTCACATTCTCAGATTCCACCTTTTCAGCCAGTTTGCGGATCCCAACTGTCAGGGAGTAAACACCCTCTGTGATGACCCTGTCTTCACTGAGCCACTCCTTTTTTAATTTCTAAATTCTACCCAGAGAAACGTCTTTTAGTCTCCCTCTTCCCCAAGAGGACCAAAAACAAAAAAGATATTTTACATTGACTGGATCATTCACAGGGTCCCATTAGGAAGGGCCAGCTCCACACTGCCCAGCCTCCGTCCTTCCTCTTTATTGCGATTTTGACCCTGCCTCCTTCAGAGAAGCCTGGACTTGAGGATGGAGGACCAACAACATCCCCAGTTGCATTTCCCTTGCTCCCCAAATAGGCTCATGATCTGACGATGTAACACCTAAGTGACAGCTTGATACAGACAGGAGTTTATTTTGTTTCCTTTGGGAAAGACACGACCATCTTCTGGAAGCTGTTTAAATTCTGGGACATTTTGATTGTTTTGATCTATCCAAAGACGTCCCAATAATGACGCTTTCAAGTTTGGTTTCTTTAGGTCCAATGTCAGGAATCAACCCTCTCTTCCTCCTCTCACAGCCATGGCTCTAACTCTCCGTATTAGTAAAACTGAATCCGTGCCCCCCTCCCCCATTTTCTCTCTTTCAAGAATGAACATCTGATTTGATCAAGTCATCTGGACAGAAACAAAGATCCAATCTGGAATAACCTAATCGTTGACCTGGAATCCAATCAGGTAGCACCTTCTGATTGGAGGTTAGTAGCTGGTAAGGGAGATGATGTGATCAGAAAGCTCTATAAAAGCCTCAGGCAGCAAAGGAAAGAGGCAGACACTTCTTCCTCTGGAGTCACTGTCTGGGTTCTCCACCTGGCCTGAGCTCTGAGTATTCACTCCACGACCACATCCCAGCATCCCAGCATCCCAGCATCCCAGCATCCCAGCATCCCAGCGGGTGAGTTACTGACCTCAGCTAAAGACAATCTCAGTCTATCTAGGTCAGCAGGTCTTGAATGGTGGCCTGCAGTTCAGGATGGCAGGGAGATTTTCCATTTTCACTCTTTTCCGATATATAATTGTAAAACTTTGGGTTTGCCTCTAAATGTAGTTAGTTTTTCACCTTAACCTCAAATATTTTGCCATGTGCTTTGTTTTATATCATTTTTAAATATCTTAGGCAACTAGATTTTATTTTTAGGGAAAACCTTCTGTTTGGAGTTTTATTTCTTTTTGGTTTCCTTCTTTCCCTTTTTTTTTTTTTTTTCTTTTTTGGCTGCCCAATGGCGTATGGAGCTCCAGAGCTGGAGTTGTGACCTGCAAGGGTGGATATTTAACCCACTGTGCCAGCCTGGGGATTGAACCCACATACTTGCAGCTGCAGAGACACTGTCAATCCTGTTGCTCCACAGGGGGAACTCCAAGGATTTGACATTGAAAATATTTAGTTTGGGAGTTTCTGTGCTGGTGCACTGGCAATGAACCCAGAAAATAGTCACGAGGACTCTGGTTCAATCCCTGGCCTTGCTCCGTGGGTTAAAGACCTGGCGATGCCATGAGCTGTGGTGTAGATTGAAAACACGATTCTGTTGCTGTGCCTGTGGTACAGGCTGGCAACTACAGCTCTAAATCGACCCCTAGCCTGAGAATTTCCATATGCAATGGGTGCAGCCCTAAAAAAAAAAAAAAAAAAATTAGCTTGTGCAAATGACATTCATTTTAGGGCTACCTCCTTAATCTTTCCCACCCCTGTTAACTGTGGGAGCTTAGAATGGAGCCTGTGTTGTGCTATTTGATGCTCCTGTTCCCACAGTTTTGTGCTCCATGGGATGGTCACAAACTTTTCTCCAAAAAGATTGGGCTCGGCCTTCAGGCTTGTGGGACCCACTCCCCAGTGCAACATAATTAAGTGATGCAGTAATGGGAAATGGATGGATTAGTGGTTGGGTTTTGTCCTCCTCAGTACATGTGAGATGCTTGTTCTGGTGCCCACAGGGGCACAGCTGTGACTTTGTGCCCATGGAGCCCAAAGTGGAATTCAGGTAAACAGGCCCTGCCTGAGCCCTGACTGTGGCTCTGAGTTGGGTCCCCTGAAGTGGGGGGAGACAGATGAAGGGGATTCATGCTTGATCTCCTGAAGATGCCTTGTTGTCTGTAAGCTTCCACAGGATTCCTTTTGGAGAAGAGTCAAGATGAGTGTCTGGAACCCTCTGAGACTGCGGGACCTGGCAGGAATGAACCTGCTGAAGGATGAGGCTTCGGCCATCACTGCTCTGGAGTATCTGCCCACGGAGCTCTTCCCCCCACTGTTCATGGAGGCCTTCTATGGGAGTCACAGGGAGACCCTGAAGGCCATGGTGCAAGCCTGGCCCTTTGTCCGCCTGCCTCTGGGAGGCCTGATGGGAGGCCTGATGCAGATGTCTCACGTGGGAACCTTACAAGCCATGCTGGATGGGCTGGATGTCCTGCTTGCCCAGAAGGTTCGCCCCAGGTGAGTCTGATCCAGGCAGCATGGTAGGATCCTGGGCATTTCTGAAGATAATGCTGGGATCAGGAGAGTGGATGGCCAAGGGATGGAATAGAGGCTTTCTATATATATATACGTGTGTGTGTGTGTGTGTGTGTGTGTGTATGTATATATATATATATATATATTTGGCGACCTCAGAGCACATGGAGTTCCCAGGCCATGGATCAAACTGGAGCCAGAGTTGCAACATAATGCCACAGCTGCTGTAACAAGGGATCCTTAACCCCACTGAGCAGGGCCAGGGATCCAACCTGTGTCCCTGCCACTGTAGAGACACCCTCAGTCCCTTTGCACCACAGTGGGAACTCCTGGAACACAGGCTTTTGATGATGCCAATGAGGAGGCTCAGAGGCACTGGTTATTGCTGAGTCATTTTGGGAAATGCATTCTGCAACTGAAAGAGTACCTAAGATACAGAGCAGCTTGAAAAAGAACATGTCCTAGCCTCCTCCTGGGGATGCTTAGAGGTGGTACAAGTGGAGAACCAGGAATGACAGAAGGGGTAAAGGAGATGGGTGGAGGTGAGGCAGAGAGGGAAGAAGAGGGCAAGCCTGCACCTGATATCAGGAATGTGAATTAAGAGCACAGGTGGGAAGTCTGAGTGTTGTTTGAATTCTGATAATGTGGTTTGCAATTTGTTGTTTCCTCACAGGAGGTGCAATCTGCGGGTCCTAGATTTCAGGAATACTAGCCAGGACTTCTGGAGTATGTGGTCTGGAGAAAAGGCTCATAACTCCTCGAGCTCTCTGATAACACCACTGAATGAAGACCGTTCAAGGACAGAGCATCCTTTGTCTCCCTTGGAGGTGTTCATAGAACTCTACCTCAATGAAAGAATCATGAGTGGTCCTTTCCTCACCTACCTGATGAGTTGGATAGAGGAGAGAAAAGGTTTGGTACACCTGTGCTGTAAGAAACTGAGTATTATTTCAATGCCTATGGAAAATATTATGACGGTCCTGGCTCAGGTGCAGCTGGACTGTATCCAGGAGTTGGAAGTGAATTGCACCTGGCAGCTGTCCACCCTGGCCACGTTTGCTGCTCTCCTGGGCCAGATGAGCAATGTGCAGAAGCTCTATGTCTCCCCCATCCACGTGTCTGCACTTGAGGAACAGGAGCAAGAGCATGTTGTCCAATTTACCTCTCAGTTCCTCAGGCTGCAGCACCTCCGGGATCTCCATCTGGAATCTCCCTCCTTCCTTGAAGGCTGCCTGGACCAGATGCTCAGGTGAGAGTGGTCCCATTGGCCGAGTGACCGAGAACTCAACACCAGAATGTCAAAGGCTCTGTCTCCTGTGCAGCTCTGTCTTGAAGTGTGGTATCACATGACCTCACACATCAAGTTAGAGGGACAAAGCGGGATCAAGGCTCTAGAAAAGGACACCATGCTAGGAAGTAATAGACTAGGGTGTTGGGATCTAGTGAGGAGGCATGTGTGATTTCTTCTCTAGGAGGATGTCTGTGTTCAGATGACTCAGGAAAATAGGTCAGTGGAGGGAGAATTGAGGAGGATCAACTTCATTAGACCCGAGCATTACTAAAGGGATGTTCTGGGCTCACCATTTCAGTGACCACGATGAATTTATCTCAAATTCCTCCTCTGTCAAAGGCTGTTTAGTGCTGTTGATAAGGTAACGAATACATAGTAAATGCAGGATTCTGGAGATGATTGTAACGGAGAGGGAGCAAAAAGGATACTAATAAGTGGTAGAAGGTTTGCAGGTGATCTGCCAGTGTAAGTGAGCCCCTCAGACTGGCAATCCCAATTGATGTTGTAAGATCTTGCCCAGGTTGGTTGTCTAGGGAGAGCCTCCCCTGGCCTGAGATATGAGTGTCTGGGCCAAAGTATTGGCTGAAGGAAGCCTGAGTGGATAGCATTTTATGTTTCCACTCAATGTTAAAATTCAGTGATTTTCACACTTGATTGAAACAACATGCCAAACTCTCCTCTGAGAATGTTCGAGACATTCCATTGTCTTCATTCGTCCTCAATGAAATAAGTTCTACTCTGCTCGACAGATGAGTAAAAGAGCTTTCACTGTTCCGTGAACGTGACCCAGCCACACAGGGAAGGAGAACGAACTCAGGCTAAAATGAGATGGGGCATTCTGGGTATTGATTATTATCAGATGGTCAGAATAACCTTGACCTTAAGCATATCACTTGTTCTCCAACTAGAGGTCAGCTTCCACCCCTGTTTCCCAGAGCTAATTCTTTGTTTTTTCTCCAGGTGCCTAATGAGACCCTTGGAGAACCTGGCAATAACCAACTGCCTGCTTACAGAATCAGACGTGACCCACCTGTCCCAGTGCCCCAGCATCAGTCAGCTAAAGGGCCTGGATCTGAGTGGCATCACCCTGACCAACTTCAGTCCTGACGTCCTGCAAGGTCTGCTGGAGAAAGTGGCATCCACCCTGCAGGAACTGGACCTAGAGCTCTGTGGGATCACGGACTCCCAACTGGAGGCCATCCTGCCTGCCCTGAGCCACTGCTCAGAGCTCACCTCCTTCAGCGTGAGGGGGAACCTCCTCTCCCTGGCCATCGTGCAGAAGGTGCTGGGCTGCACCACAGGACTGCCCGGTTTATGCCAAGAGTTCTACCCTCCCCCTCGGGAGAGTTTCAGCTCTCAGGGTACCCTTCTTCCAGGGAGACTCGCCCAGGTTCGGGCTGAGCTCTATGAGAGTCTGAGAGCCTTAGGACGACCCAGGACCATCTGGATTAGCTACAGCCCCTGTCCTCACTGTGGGGATGACACAGTCAATCATGCAGAGCGCATTGTGTACAGCTGATAGCCCCATGCCTAGTTGGTTGTTTCCATCCAACACTTTCCTCTAGGCCCTTGGAAAATGAAATCTAGGACTTAGTTCCATCAGGAGGGGGAAATAGACCCATGGCTTCAAATATCAGGTCACCGTGAATGAGAAAATGAAACATAGCCCAGATGGAAGTGCAGGATTGCAGGGGACCCTGCTGACTTGGGGAGGTGCTGGGATTTAAAGGGACCTGTGTTCGTGGGGTCAGATATATGAATCTAAATTTCTAAAGGGAAGTTCCCTCTTGAGACACACATGTTGGAATGATCCCTGGGTGGATGGTTGTAAAGAAACGGTTATAAATAAAGGAACCCTCTGCATAAATTGGCCGGTGTCCTCCATGGTATATTATCCTGTGTTCTCAGTTTATCCCTCAGCAATCTCTACTTGAAAAACAAACAAACAAAACCACTGTGTTGTCCGTGATCTGAAACTCTACCTTTTTTGCGAGACCTTTACCCTGCCTGGGACACGTCTTACCTCTTTACACATTTCCGTGGCTGTTCATTGAGTTAGTGCACAGAACATGCGAACATACTCAGGGACCAATGAGCCGTTGGAGTGAAGAGCTCCTGGGCCCTCACGGCTGACTCAGGCCATGACCCTGGATGTGAGCATTCCTCATGCTTCTCTTGTGGGTCCATTCTCCTCCTTGCCTGGGCTTGAGTGTTCTTGGAAAGGTTTTGAGTGCAGAAGGCAAGGCCCCCAGTTCTGGAAAGTGTTGTCCACACTGCAGATCAGGCAGAGCCTTTGATCCTCACCAACCCAGGCCCATCATGGATGGGTAGTTGTCCTTTGAATTAAATTTATTGTGGCCTGTAAAGACAATCACGTAGCTTTGAGCAAAATACTGAAATAGTACAGGCATTTAACATGGTTTTAGTATTCCTATACCACATTTTAAAAATTATATCCTTTTAGGGGTAGGCTATGTCCATGAGAGATTGACATTATTTCCATAACACGCCCTGTCTCTCTCCATAAGGAAAGATTAGTAAATCACATTTTGACATCACATAATAAGGATGTATAACAAAACACCTGTGGGTGTATGCGACCTCCTTGACTGTGGTAAGACACCCTGTTAGTCAGAGTTTTCCTCTGTAACCGTCAGGATAAAGATGTTCACTGGACAAAGTGTGGGCTGGGTGCTTCCCCCTGCCCAGTTGAAAATCCCCAAATAACTTAGAGTCCACCTTCCATATGGTATCCTCACTTCTTCCACCTCCTTGGATTCCATCAGCTGAAGTTCCTGTAGAATCGTATTTACTATTAAAAAATTTCTCTGTGTAAATGAACTTGAGCATTTCAAACCAGTGCTTCCAGGGTCACCTGCATATCTAAGTATATATTAGAGATTTATAATGGGAACTGACTTGCGTGATTACGGAGGCTGAGAATTGCCACACTCTGCTATATCTCAGCTAGAGGTTCTGCAAAGCCAGTGGCATAGCTCAGACCAAGGCATAAGGCCAAAGACCTGAGAATCAGGAGACCAGTGGTGTAAGTTTCAGAGTGTGAAGTCTCAAGACTCAAGAGCCAAGAGCCTTGATGTCCATGGGCAAAAACAGAAGGTGAGCAGGTACCCTCCTTGTTTGATTCAGGCCCCAAGGGACTGGACGATGCCCACCCTCCTTGTTGAGGGCAGATCTCTTCACTCGGTCTACTGATTTCAATCACGAATCCCTTCCAGAAACACCTGCCGAGGGATACACAGAATTAATGTTTTACCATCATTCTGGGCATCCCTTTGAACAGCAGTGTTCACACACAAAAATAAGCATCACACTGACCCTAAACAAAGGGCATTCACAGGAAGGCTCCCTGCTGAGGATTCAGGGGCTGTTGGTGTTGGCTCAGGGAGGGAGGGGATATTGGGAAGAGGGGATCTTAGGCAAGAGTTCTGTGTCCCTGTGAAATGAAGATCGAAATACAAACCCAGCTATGGGATATTTGTAGAATCCAATGAGATGCTTTTTGTACTGAAGGTCGTTTTGTTCCCGAACTAGTGTTCCCATAGCCACTGGAGAAGGAGAAGCTTGGGTGCAGGATGTTTCTGGAACCCAGGTCCCCAACTCCTACCCAGAGGTCTTCCCACACACTGCCCATTGCAGGAGGGGAAGAACAGTGTCTTTCTCTCGCTGGTGCAAACCTCAACCTTAAGGTCAAATTGCCTGGCATCTTCCTCCATGAAAGAGGAACCCTACAGAACCCACGACCTGCCAAGGGGTGAGTGAAGGATTGTAGAAGAGGACCAGTGAGATCTAGAAGGCACAGGACCCCGCTTCAGGGATGCTGCCTCTGACTTCACGCCAAGTGATGCCCTTTAGGGATGTGGGTTCAGTGTTGCTACAGTTTTTACGTTTTCCCTAACGGACATTATAGAGTAAATTGTGATGTAGATTTTTAGCCTCCGGCCACAAATTATATTTCTTAAAACATTGTCTCAGAACATTTCTGTGGGACATATTTGGCTTTCAAGTTGCCACCCTGTAGCCTACGATATGAGAAAAGAGTCCCTCCTGACACTCTGACCTGACCCACAGTGACCCCAGTGAAATCAAAAGAGAACTCACGCCTTTGTTAAGGATCAGGTGTTATCTCTGTGGTGGCTCAGGTGGTTCGATCCCCAGCCCAGCTCAGTAGGTTAAGGATCCCGAGTTGCCACAGGTCACAGCTGCAGCTCAGATTTGATCCCTGGCCTGGGAACTTCCACATGCCTCAAGGGCACAATAAATAAATAAATATTTTTAAAAAGAAATTCATGCCTTTGCTCTTCTGGACCTGAGACCTTGGTTAGGGGGCCTGGCTTTGAAACCTCAAGTGGAACAGCAGCCAGGAGGACTTGAAACACACAACAGGTCACAAACTTGCGAGGGTCCCCAAGGCAGCTGCAGCCTCCTCTCTCCAGCTTCCCTCTTGTTCAAGACCATGACTACCTCTCACTTAGGACCATCTGCAGCAGCAAATTTTGGGCCCACAGTGCCCCCTGGTGGCAGGAAACTCAAGCTCCTCTGCACAGCTGGGCAAGGGGCGAGGCCTGGAGGAAGCCAGGCTGGAGGACAGGACATTGGATTCCGAGAGAACTTGCTGAATGAGTGCAGGAGAGAGGAGGCTAAAAAAGGCTGAAGTCTGCAGTTTCCAGGAGAGAAAACTGGAGGTTTTTAATCAGCTGTTCTATGGGAGAGTCCGTGTGCAATGGGGAACACTTCCTGTGTATGTAAGTAGCAGTCATGGCTTTCCAGACGGGGTGGGCTCAAGACAGAAAAAAGCAGGAAGTGCTCATGTCCTTGGCTGACCATTGCAACTGAGAAGTCCAGCCAAACGGGTAGGGATGGGAAACTCTGAGACCACGGGACAAAGCGCTCCTTTAGAGACTTGTTAAAAGCTGATGTTGGAGTTCCCGGTCGTGGCTCAGTGGTTAGCGAATCCGACTAAGAACCATGAGGTTACGGGTTCGATCCCTGGCCACGCTCAGCGGGTTAAAAGATCCGGCGTTGCTGTGACCTGTGGTGTAGGTCGCAGACGCGGCTCGGATCCTGCGTTGCTGTGGTTCTGGCGTAGGCCGGCAGCTACGGCTCCGATTCGACCCCTAGCCTGGGAACCTCCATATGCTGCGGGAGCGGCCCAAGAAATGGCAGAAAAAAAAGAACAAATATATATATATATATATTAGCAGTATCATTAAAAAAAAAAAAAAAGCTGATATTGACCCCCAGAGTCCTGCACCCATCCCCGAGAAACCCAGGAAGACTTGGAGGGAGGGAAACCTGCTGTGCACTCAGAGGAGTGGAAGGGGACAGAGGGACCTCCTCCCGGCTTTTCCCAACAGGCCCCTCCCCTGCTGCCAAGTGTCTCTGGCCCCCATAATGAATCTCAGAACCAGGTAGGTTCTGGGGGACTTCGCAGGAGTGGGGACCCAGGAATGTGTCAGGACCCCAGAGCCCGCTGGCTCCTGACTCTGCACCTGGTAGAGGGGAATGGTCACCCGTACTGCAGACCGGGGTGTGTCCTGGCCCCACCCCTCACCCTCTCCCTCCCAGAGTTCCAGAGGCCAGTGGGTGTGGCCACCACGCTCTGCCCCGCCCCCCAGCCCAAGGAAGCAAACTCCTCCCAGCTCACTAGTCCGCCGGATTCTTGATCCCCATTCGCAGGATTCTTGATCCCTGTCTTGATCCTGTGAGTTTGAGTTTCGGCCCAGAAACAGAAACCAGCACTGGTCAGATACACCACATAATACTGGTATGGCTGTTCCCCTTCCGCTGTTCCGGGACTTGCGGATCGGCACCCTTTCTCCTTCAGTGGAGCCAGTCTGCAAGGGGAGACCACGGTGAGGTGCCTCATATGAGAAACAGTATGTAAATGCAGACCCTGTTCCATCCACTTCCTCACACCACATCTCGAATAGCTCAAAGGCTACCCTCTCCCTACGGTCCCTGTACCTGCCAGGTTCACACCCTTATCTCCCAGAGATGCAGGAAAAAGGAAAGGGTGTGAGGAAAAGGATGAAGGAGCCCCAGAGGAAGTGGCATTCACGGAACCCTCGTGGAATTTGGGACATTACGGAGACAGAGGATCAGGTGTGAGAGGCCGTCCACACTTAGAGAGGGGAAGGACGATTTACCAAACGCGGAAAAGCTGCCCTCTCCCGGCTGCTACACTTACGCCATGAGAAGAAGGCAGTCACTGTTCCCAGTCTTCTTGATAAGTGTCTTACAAATGAATAAAACACTTTAATTCTCAGTGTTTTAAAGTGCAGTGTCCTAAGCACTAGTTTTCATTACCTATCTATTTATAACCACAGCGAAAAGAGTTCTTAAATATTTTAAAGGTCAGGGGATTACCATGGTTTTTCCTTTTGATTATTCATATTGTGTTGTGGTTTCAGTTGCACATTCATTTTTGTTGTTTACTGGCGAGGAATATTGTTTCTGCTACTTTTCCACGTTCTTCAGCTGCTCTCCTCATCAAGTGGACGTGAGACAGATTAACAGGAGGGAGGAAAAAAAAAGGAAGTTTAAATGGGAACGTTGGGGAGTGCCCTGGGCACAGTAAGACCCTAGGAGAAGCCAAGCAATTGAGGCTTATGTGTGACTTCAGGCCATAGAATGTGATAGGGACCAGGGGCAAAGGTGAGAAGGGTGGCTTAGCGAAGACCAGCTATTTGGTAACTAGATGTTTGTCCTGCTGTATAGACATGTATTCAGATAAAATTATCCCTTGGTCATAGCGCTCTCTCTAGCCCAGGCCCCCTTTCTAAATTCTTTTAGGGAGGAGAGAGAGAGAGAGAGAGAGAGAAAAGGTGTGCTTTGTTTCTCTCTGCTGAGTGTTGATTGCCTACAGCACAAAATAATATGCATACCGAAGTCACACATTTTGGGGGTGAAGGGGCTTGTTCTGAGCTATTGTGGTCTAGGTTAGGTACAGATCTGCCTGTATTAAATTTATTTTTCTTTGGGAGTTCCCATCGTGGCGCAACGGAAACGAATCTGACTAGGAACAATGAGGTGGTGGGTTCGATCCTTGGCCTCACTCAGTGGGTTAAGGATCTGGTTGCCATGAACTGCGGTGCAGGTCACAGACACGGCTCAGATCTGGTGTGGCTGTGGCTGTGGTGTAGGCTGGCGGCTACAGTTCTGATTTGACCCCTAGCCTGGGAACCTCCATATGCCATGGGTACGGCCCTAAAAAGACAAAAAAAAAAAAAAAAAAAAAAAAAAGCATTTTTCCAATTATGTGTTTTTGGTTGCCTCCATGGAATGTAAGGTCTATACATACAAGATAACATGAGTGGATATGTAAGGTCATGGAATGTAAGGTCTATACATACAAGATAACATGTCCCTGGATATTTCCCTGAAACCCGGGATAGCAGTTGGCACACCCAAGATACTCAGTAAATGCACTTTCTAATTGAGTAATAATTGGCAATTATAATTGTAGGTATTTGAAGTGTGCAATGTGATGATGTGATAAATATATACATTGTGAAGTGATGACCAAGATCAGGATAATTAAGACATCCAACAGAGTTCTCCTTGTGGCCCAACGGGTTAAGAACCCAACTAATAGCCATGAGGATGCAGGTTTGATCCCTGGCCTTGCTCAGTGGGTTAAGGACCCGATGTTGCTCTGAGCTCTGGTGTAGGTCAGAGATGCAGCTGGGATCTGGCCTTGCTATGGCTGTAGTGTAGACCAGCCGCTACAGCTCAGATTCGACCCCTAGTGTGAGAACCTCCATGTGCCACAGGTGCTGCTATAAAAAGGAAAGAAAGGAAAGAGAGAGAGGAAGAGAGAAAGAAAGAAAGAAAGAGAGAGAGAAAGAGAGAGAGAAAGAGAGAGAGAAAGAGAGAAAGAGAGAGAGAAAGAGAGAGAGAAAGAGAGAAAGAAAGAAAGAAAGAAAGAAAGAAAGAAAGAAAGAAAGAAAGAAAGAAAGAAGGAGAAAGGAAGGGGGAGGGGGAAGGAATTTAAATACTTTTAAAGAAACCAAGGAGAGAGGAGCAAGGGGCAATATTGAGCAGTACTGGGTATTAAGGGGTGTCGCGCGTGTGGAGACGTCCCAGGGAAGGTGACCAGAGTCCCCAGCCCCAAGGGCTCCTGCCAGTCCTCAGCCTTCACATTAGAGGATTTTTCCCACAAGAGAGAGGCCAGTGTCCCTGAGGCCTCTGTGCTCCTCCTTCATTTGTGCCAGACGGCCAGTGGGTCCTGGCTTGATGTTCATCTCCTATGACCTTCCCACAGAGAAAAGGAAGCATTTGGGGTCACGTGGATGACGAGGACACAGTGCCAGACCTCATTCTTTGTCATTTTCTCCTAAAAAGCACAGTTCTCAAATTCTGGAGTCTGTAATGGGTGAGGAGACTAAACTGCAAATTTTCCAAAGGGCATCCCATTCCCTGGCATTGATGCCAAGGCGGGGACCCTCTCCTACCCAGCTAGGCTGCCCCTCAGCTTTACATCCTGAATAAATACTCCCCTCTCTCTCTCCAGACTCTCCATGAGTCTGATTCTGTGCCCCGAGGGTGGGGGTGGGGGGCAGCCATTGGAGCCTGATGCCAGTCAGGGCAGACAAAGCCAGTCCCTTGGGAAACAACAGCCCCACATCCAAGCCCTCACTGTTCCCAGCAGCCTCAGACACAAGTCCCCACATTTAAAGGGACAAAGCCCTGTGACAGCCAGAGGGTAAAATCTCCTGCTTGGCTGCCATTTCCCACCCCCTCCCTCTTTCTAGGCTCCACACCGGCTCCTCTGACATCCCCTGCCCTTCCCTCTCTTCCTTCAGTCCCACCTGGAGAGAGTCACAGACCCCCTCCCACCTCATCTCTACAAGCCTGTCCCTCAACAGAATTGCCTGAACGCAGGGGGACATGGTCATCCCATGATGAAGAAGAAAGAGCAACAGCTCCCCGTTGATAGTGAGATACTAGTGGATGGAAACTGGAACCAGAGCCTACTGAGTGCTGGAGGGGCTAAGGAGGGCTAACAGATACTTGGACTTTATTTATTTACTTATTTATTTTATGGCTGCACCCCTGGCCTACGGAAGGTCCCGGGCCAGGGATTGAACCTTTGCCTCTGCAGTGACCCACGCCAGTGCAGTCTGATTCTTAACCCACTGTGCCATGGCGAGAACTCTGACACCTGGACTTTTAAAAAGACACAGAGGGCAAGACATTTCAGGGCAAGAAGAGATCTGAACTGGGAGAGAAAAAAAGACTTCCTGAGCCTGAGGAAAACTTTGTCAGCTCAAAGGCTGAGCCGAGAGAGCCCCAGAGGGGGGCCGGTCTCCAGGGTCCCCCATCAGCTGTCACCTCTAGGAAGACCAGAAGAGTCAGGGTCTCCTCTGCAACCCAGGAGGGGTCGCCCTCCAGCATCCCCGGGTGCCCTGTGGATCCAGAAGTGCAGCAGGGGAACTCTGTGCCTTAGCTCAGTCAAATTGTCCAGAATAGCTCAGGAGAATTGGAGAAGAATGCCTTGATTTACACCTGCCGTAACCATGCAGAACCCCATGAGGACTTCTTGGAAGAGACCTCCCCATACATGACCTCTGCCTGAGTCTGGTCTGTAGAGAAACTCTAACCTCCTCGGCTTTCCCCACGTTCCAGACAGTAAATTTCATCAGAGAAGCGAGAAAATGTAGAAAGGAAAATCATCAACTTTCAGAAAAAATAATAGTTTAGCCATCAAGCACAGTCAAGGACATTTAGTTCCTCCTCGAGAGCTGGAGAGAATGTTCTGAGCCATATCCTTCCTGATCTTTTGCAGGTACTGAAAACTTAACTGCAAGCTGCCCGAAAGCACACAGACCCCTGATGATGGATGGGAAGCAGAAAGTTGATGATTTTTTTTTTTTTTTTTTTGGCGGGGGAGGGTGCACCAGAGGTATTTGGAAGTTCCCAGGCTAGGGTTTGAATCGGAGCTTCAGCTGCCGGCTACACCACAGGTCACGGCAATGCCAGATCCTTAACCCACTGAGCGAGGCCGGGAATAGAACCGCATCCTCATGGATACTAGTGGAGTTTGTTACCACTGAGCCAGGACGGGAACTCCAGAAGGTTGATGATATTGACATCAGATTACATCACCAACAACCAATCAGAAAGTCTGTGAGCTGATCACACAACCCACAACCCTTTGCTCTCACCCTGACTTTAAAAACCTTTCCCTGAAGGCCTTCAGGGAGTTCTGGCCCTTTACGCACTAGTAACCTGGACTCCTGGCTTGACGGCTGGCACTAAACACTGCACTTTCCTTCACCACAAGCTGGTGTCGGTAGATTGGCTTTACTGCACACGTGGACACGTGGTCCCAAAGCTGGTTCAGAAACACCAGCCCTGAGCCAGGCTCCAGGTTCCAGGAGAGGTGATGAAAGAGAGCACTGCCTGGTCAGCTCATGCAGGGAGAAAGAACCCGATGCTCAGAAACATTCTAACCCCTGAGTAGGGACCTGGGAGCCCATGGTTTGGAATCGCACTTGGGATCCTGAGACTGAGAAGGGGCTCAGGGGGGCTGCTCGGACCTGGGCAGGAAAGGAGGGCATGAGAACGGGCGGCCGGGACAGGGCAGCAATGCCAAATGCAGGCTTCTCACCAGACCCTGGGAGTCCCGCTGGGCCCAGAACTGGGCGGGAAGGATGGCACCTGTGTGCACAAGTGCTCCCTCCTCCTTGATGCCCCGCGTGTCCCCTGAGTAAAGTGGCTCTGCGTGGAGGTGGACAGAGGAGGTCCCCTTGCCTCCGGGGGTAGGGGGGGAGTGCAGGGTTTTAGAATTTCTAGAACCTTCCAACACATGGACTCCTGCTGCCTCCTTGGATCTCAGGAAAGCTGGGCTCCCGTAGAGACACCCCCAGCGTGGACTCGGCAGTCTCCCCATTTCCACGGACATTCGCGTGAGGTCTGTCCGTCAGTCCTTCCTCACACTTAGGTTTTCTGACAACCTGGGGTCCTTCTGAGCCCCTCCCCTGAGGGAATGTACCAGTTATTCGCTACGGGGAAGTGAATAAGACCTTGGATCACCAGCCTAAAAATGGGGAAAAAAGCAGAGGACTTCTAAATATATATATATATTTTGGGGGGGTCTTCTTAGGGTCACACCCATGGCATACAGAAGTTCCCAGGTTAGGGGTTGGAGGAATTGGAGTTGCAGCTTCCAGCCTATGCCACAGCCACAGCAACGTGGGATCCAAGCTGCACCTGCAACCTCCACCACAGTTCAGGGCAATGTGGGATCCTTAACCCACTGAGTGAGGCCCGGGATTGAACCTGCCTCCGCACAGGTACCAGTCGGGTTCATTACAGCTGAGCCATGATGGGAACTCTGAAAAGAACTAAGAACATCTCATTTTCTGTGAAGGTTATTTGAGACTGTGGATAAAAACTGCTGCACCATTGCTCACTGAGTCTACATTTAATAAACAGAGATATTTGTGATTATCTCTGTTCCTAATCTCACTCTCTGGCACCTCATTAACGAAGGTGTTGTTGACCCAACTCAGAATCTGTTGTGTACAATTCAGATAATCCATGTTCATGCAAAGGCCGTGCCAGGGGTAGAAATCTGGTGAAAGGAATCTTCCAGGAAGAGACCAAGATGGAGAACAGCCATCACAGAATCCTAGCCTTGGTGGCCAGTGGTTTTCTAAGAGTTGTTTGGGAATCACTTTGACTGGGGGGAGGGGGATGGATAATCTTAGGATAGAGAGAGGGTCTCACTATCTTTGTATCCTGAACTTCCAAAAAGTCTCCCTGTTCCCATAGTGGATCAGTGGTTAACCCACCCATCTAATGTCCATGAGGACGAGGGTTCTATCCCCGGCCTCACTCAATGGGTTAAGGATCCGGCGTTGCCGTGAGTTGTGATGAAGGTCGAAGATGTGGCTCAGATCTGGCGTGGCTGTAGCTGTAGTGTCGGCCGGCAGCTACAGCTCTGATTCAACCCTTAGCCTGGGAGCCTCCATATGCCTCGATTGCGGCCCTAAAAAGACCAGTGACCAAAACAAAAAACAAAAAAACAAAAAAACCTCCCTGTGATCCAGAACAGGGTTGGAGTCATCCCTGAATGAGGCAGGTGATTAAATATCAAATGAAGATTCTGAATGTTGTGCAGGAAAGGCGTTGGTGAACAGTGCTTCATGTGAAGGGAAAACCAAGAATTTTATTTCTGTGCCTGATGGCATCACCATGATCAAAATGTTTGTTGAATTTACCTAAGATTTTTTTTTTTCATTTTGTTTTCTTGTTTTGTTTTGTTTTCTTTTTATGGCGGCATCTGTGATCTATGGAAGCTCCCAGGCTAGGGGTCAAATTGGAGCCATAGCTGCTGGCCTACCCCACAGCCACAGCAATGTAGGATCCAAGCCACATCTGCAAACTACACCACAGCTCAGGGCAATGCCAGATGCTTAATCCACTGAGTGAGGCCAGGGATCGAATCCACATCCTCATGGATACTAGCTGGGTTCTTAACCTGCTGAGCCACAACGGGAACTCTGAACTTAAGTTTGAGAAAACAGAAATTATCAAAACATACTTGGAATGCAGTCAGCGGGTTGGGTTCCCACTGCAGTCATTGGGTTCCCAAGACCCCCTGGAAAATGGTTGGGGCTGGGGTTCCCATGGTGGCTCCCCAGCATTGAATCCAAGTAGTATCCGTGAGGATGCGAGTTCGATCCCTGGCCTCTTTCAGCGGGTTAAGGATCTGGCATTGCCTTGAGCTGTGGGGTAGCTCACAGATTCGGCTTGGATCCCACGTTGCTGTGGCTGTGGTGTCAGCCAGTGGCTACAGCTCGGATTTGACCCTTAGTCTGGGAACTTCCATATGCCGCAGGTGTGGCTCTAAAAAACAAAAAAAGAAGGAAAAGAGAGAGAGAAAAGAAAATGGC
This sequence comes from Sus scrofa, assembly GCF_054392235.1. Taxonomy (NCBI): domain Eukaryota; kingdom Metazoa; phylum Chordata; class Mammalia; order Artiodactyla; family Suidae; genus Sus; species Sus scrofa. The sequence goes on from NC_139388.1 coordinate 77,424,660, forward strand.
TGGGGCTCATGCCCCCTGAGGAGCATCCTCCGTGGGGAAATCTAGAGGATAGCGTCTGGCAGCCACTGCCCTGATGATGCCGAACTTCTGAGCGACTGCCCCGTGTTTATTTCTCCCTCTGGGTCCGAGTTCCCAGAGACCCCACAGCACCCTCATCAGCAGCTCTCAGACTGGGAACTGTCTCCCTTCCCAGGACGCACAGGCGCTCCCTCCACTCACATTCTCAGGTTCAGTCTTTTCATTCAGTTTGCTGTGCCGATCCTATCTTTCCGGGGGAAACGCCCTGAAGAATGACGCTGCCTCCTCTTAGCGGGGTCCCTTTACTGTCTAATCTCCATTCAGAGAGAACTCTTTTCATCACCCTCCTGCCCCAGGGGAAAATGTATCCCCATATTTTACAAGGTCTTGGGTCCTTCACAGGGTCTCTTGAGGAATGCCTGGCCCCCACTCTCATTTCTCACTGTGATTTTGACCTGACCTCCTTCAGAGAAGCCTTGACTTAAGCCTAGAGGACCAACCACATCCCCCAAAGCAATGCCCTTGCTCTCTGACCAGGCTCATGTTTTCCCGTTTCCTTTTCTTCCCCAGACCCGAGATCCTGCATCAAGCCGCTTTGTACCACAGCCAACAACAACAACAACAACAACAAAAGCAAAAAACTTTATCCTTCAAGACAATCATTTCCACGTCTGCACGCCCCCATTTTCTTTCTTCTTTTATTTTTTTCTTTTTCTTTTTACGGCTGCACCTGCAGCATATGGACGTTCCCAGGCTAGAGGAAAAATGAGAGACGAGGCTGCCGGCCTGTGCCTCAGCCACAGCAACACCAGATCTGAGCCCTGTCAGCAACCTATGTCACAGCTTGGGGAAACAGCGGATCCTGAACCAAATCAGCAAGGCCAGAGATCCAACCGAATCCTCATGGATGCTAGTCAGGCTCTTAACCCGCTGAGCCACAATAGGGACTCCTCCTCTGCTGCCGACGTTACACCTAAGTAACACTTGTTACATGAACACGTGTATTCTGTTTCTTTTGGGGACAACACCACTGGCTTCATGAACTGTTTTAATTCTGAGACATTTCGATAATTTTGATATGGCCAAAGATCCCCTAACAATGACGCTTTCAAGTTTTGTTTTTTCTCTCCAATATCACAAAACAGTAACCCCTCCGGTGTCTCACACCCACCGCTATAACTATGGGTATGGAGACAACTCAGTGTTTGTGTAGTGAATCAATGAATGAGTCCTTGACTCCCATTCCTCATTCTTTCTCTTTCATGAACAAATATCTGATTCAATCAGTTCCTCTCCAGATGGACAAAGATACAATCAGGATTAACCTGATCAACAGTCTGGAATCTCATCAGGTGGTGCTTTCTGATTGGAAGTGAGTAGTTGGAAAGAGTGAAGATGTGATTAGAAAAAGCCTCAGGCACCAAAGAGGGGCTCCAGCAACTTCTTCCTCTGGAGTCACCTCCTGAGTTCTCCACCAGGTCTGAGCATCCCACCAACCACATCACAGCTGGTAAGTTGCCGACCTCAGCCAAGGGCACCCTCATCTTACCCGTGGTCAGCTGGTCTTGAATGCTTTCATGCAACTCAGGATGGAAGGAGAATTTTTAAAAATTTGTTTCTTGTCAGATGTACTTATGGAAGGTTTTGGTTTTGCCTCCAATGTAGTTTTGACTTAATCCCAAATATTTAGATTTGTGCTTTGGTTTATACCATTTCTAATGTTTTAACCAAGGAGATCTTTTCAAAGAAAGATGTCTGTTTGGAATTTTATTTCTTGACATGACAAATATTTAATTGATGTAAGTGGCATTCATTTCCCTAGTTTTAGGGCCCTAAGTGAGGGTCTTTTTAAAAGTTTTTCCAATTGAGTTTCCTTCGTGGTGCAGTGGTTAACGAATGCGACTAGAAACCATGAGGTTGTGGATTCAATCCCTGGCGTTGCTCAGTGGGTTAAGGATCTGGCATTGCCATGAGCTGTGCTGTAGGTTGCAGACGCGGCTCGGATCCCGCGTTGCTGTGGCTCTGGCGTAGGCCGGCGGCTACAGCTCCGATTCGACCCCTAGCCTGGGAACCTCCATATGCCGAGGGAGCGGCCCAAGAAATGACACACACAAAAAAGTTTTTCCAAAACCAGAGTTCCTTTGGAGTTGCCATCGGGTGGCTCAGAAGTAACGAACCCCGACTAGTATCCACAAGGAGTCAGGTTAGATCCCTGGCCTCTCTCAGTGGATTGGGGATCTGGTATTGCCACGAGCTGTGGTGTAGGTCACAGACATGGTTCAGTTCCCACCCTGTTGTGGCTGTGGTATAGGCTGGTAGCTGCAGCTCCAATTTGACCCCTAGCATGGGAACTTACGTGTGCAGGGGTGCGGCCCTAAAAAGACCAAAAAAAAAAAAAAAAAAAAAAAAAGAAAAAAAGAAAAAAAATGGAGTTCCCATTGTGGTTCAGTGGTAACAAACCCAAAAGGTATCCGTGAGGACTTGGGTTCAATACCTACCCTTGTTCAGTGGGTTAAGGGTCCATCCTTGCCATAAGCTGCAGTGTGGGCCAGATCCGGCATTGCTGTGGCTGTGGCATAGGCTGGCCACTACAGCTCCAATTCGACCCCTAGCCAGGCAACTTCCATAAGCCTTGGGTCCAGCCCTAAAAAGATAGTTTTGCCAAAAATATTGGGCTCAGCCTTCAGGCTTGTGGTACCCACTTCCCAGTACAACATAATTAAGTGATGCAGTGATGGGAAAGGGATGGATTAGTGGTTGGGTTTTATCCTCCTCAGTACATGTGAGATGCTTGTTCTGGTGCCCACAGGGGCACAGCTGTGACTTTGTGCCCATGGAGCCCAAAGTGGAATTCAGGTAAACTGAGGCCCTGCCTGAGCCCTGACTGTGGCTCTGAGTTGGGTCCCCTGAAGGGTGGGGAGACAATGAAAGGGATTCGTGCTTGACCTCCTGAAGATGCCTTGTTGTCTGTAAGCTTCCATAGGATTCCTTTTGGAGAAGAGTCAAGATGAGTGTCTGGAACCCTCTGAGACTGCGGGACCTGGCAGGAATGAACCTGCTGAAGGATGAGGCTTCGGCCATCACTGCTCTGGAGTATCTGCCCACGGAGCTCTTCCCCCCACTGTTCATGGATGCCTTCTATGGGAATCACAGGGAGACTCTGAAGGCCATGGTGCAAGCCTGGCCCTTTGTCCACCTGCCGCTGGGAGGCCTGATGCAGGTGTCTCATGTGGGAACCTTACAAGCCGTGCTGGATGGGCTGGATATCCTGCTTGCCCAGAGGGTTCACCCCAGGTGAGTCTGATCCGGGTAGCATGGTAGGATCCTGGGCATCCCTGAAGAGACTGCAGGGGTCAGGGAGAGTGGGTGGTAATGGCAGGGAACAGAGGCTACTGATGGCGCCAGTGAAGAAGCACAGAGCCTTGGCCATGGCTGAGGTCACTTTGCAACATGCCTTCCAGAAGTGTGGGAGTGCCTAAGATGCAGGGAAGCTTGAAAAAGACATGTCCCAGCATCCTCTCTGGGTTGCTTAGAGGCACTAGAAGTGGAGAACCAGGAAGGATGGAAGGGAAAAAGGAGCTGGAGGAAGGCAAGGCAGAGAGGCTGAAGAGCCCGAGGCAGCAGGTAATGGCCAGGAAAGTAAAGTGAAGCACAGGTGGCAAGTCCGAGTGTGGCTTAAATTCTAAGACTGGTTTCATTCTGTGCAGATCTGAAACCATCCCAACCAATCTGCTGTTTTCCCACTGTAGGTGCAAACTGTGGGTGCTGGATTTAAGGATGACTAGCCAGGACTTCTGGAGTATGTGGTCTGGATCCAATGTCCACGTGTCCTCAGACTCATTGAGGGCACCAGTGCCTGAGGGCAGTTCAGGGACAGGGCATCCCTTTGCCCCTTTGGAGGTGTTCATAGAACTTTGCATCAGTGATGGAACCCTGGATGGGTTCCTCACCTACCTCATGAGCTGGGTGGAGCAGAGAATAGGCTCCATACACCTGTGCTGTAAGAAGCTGAGGATTTTTTCAGTACCCACGGAAAATACTCAGAAGATTCTCAGTATGATCCAGCTGGACTGTATCCAGGAGGTGGAAGTGATCTGTAATTGGCATCCATCCACCTTCTCCACGTTTGCTGCTCTCCTGGGCCAGATGTGCAATGTGCAGAGATGCCTCATGTCAGCCTCCGAGGAGCAGTAACAACAGGTTGTCGTCCAATTTACCTCTCCGTTCCTCAGGCTGCAGCACCTCCGGGATCTCTATCTGGAATCTTCCTTCTTCCTCGAAGGCTGCCTGGACCAGTTGCTCAGGTGAGGATGGCCTGATAACAGTACGAGGTCAAATGCACTGTCTCCTTTGCTGCTCTGTTCTGCAGTGTGGGAGAGCAGCCACACACAGCAAGGGAGAGGGACAAACTGGGATAGAGGCTCCAGAAAGGAACACCTGCTAGGAAGCTGTAGACAAGGAGATTGGGCTCTAGTGAAGAAGGATCCGTGATTCCTACCTTAGGAGGAAATATCTGTGTTCAAATGACTTGGGAAAGTAGGTAAACGAAGAGGCTGTGAGGAGAGCAAACCATATCAGACCAGAGCATTTCAGAAGAGAAGCCCTGTGCTCCATGAGCGTAAACCGACTCAGCCTAAAAGGAGACTGGGCATTCTGGCTATTGACCTTTCTTGGGTTGTCCAAACGACATTGACCTTGAATACATTGTCTCTCACCTGGAAGTCATCTCTCTCCCCTGTTTCCCCAACCTAATTGCTCAGTTTCTCCCCAGGTGCCTGACAACCCCCTTGGACAACTTTGCAGTCACTCACTGCCTGGTTACGGAATCAGACTTGATGCATCTGTCCCAGTGTCCGAACATCAGTCAGCTAAAGCGCCTGAATCTGGGTGGCATCACACTGACTGACTTCAATCCTGAGCTTCTTCAAGTTCTGCTGGAGAAAGTCACAGTCACCTTGCAGGACCTGGACTTAAATCAGTGCGGGATCACGGACACCCAACTTGAGTCTGTCCTGCCGGCTCTGAGCCTCTGCTCCCAGCTCAGGTCCATCAGCCTGTGTGGGAACCTCCTCTCCGTGGCCATTATGGGCAGGATGCTGCAAAGTACCACCAGACTGCCCAGTTTACGTCAAGCATTTTATCCTGCCCCTCGGAAGAGTTACAGCTCCCAGGGCCTTCCCCTCAAAGAGAGGCTGGCCAATATTAGAGCTGAGCTGCTGGAGATTCTGAGAGACTTAGGACGTCCGAGGACCATCTGGCTTAACTCCATCCCCTGTGCTCCCTATGCCTATAACAAATACGCCCACTTGGAATTCATTGAATATACCCCTTTCTAGTTGGTTCCATCTGTCAAAAGCTTTCTTCTGGGCACTTGGAAACTGACATCTAGGACACAGGTCCATTGTGAAGGGAAAAGAGACCCATGGTTTCAGACATCTGCTCAGTGAGAATGAGCTAAGGGAAGGGTGATCCAGTGGGGTGCAGGTTTGCTGGAGAAGCACAGACTCTGGGAGGTGACTGAACTTTCGGGGACATGTGTCCTATAGAGTCAGAAATATAAACCTTAATTTCTTTATGAGATGCACGTGTTGGAATTATCCCGGGATGGATGGTTGCGAAGACATGGTGAGAAATAAAGGAAACTCACTGTCGATGAACGGCTGTCCTCCATGATATATTATCTTGTTTTCTCAGTTTACACATTAGGCATCAACAGCTACTGATGAAGAAAAAGATGCTGAGTTGTCTAGGATCTGAAACGCTACCATTCCCACCAGTTCTTTTTTCTGTCTCCCACATTTCCTACCTTCTTATTTCTGTGGCTGTTCAGTGGGTTCATACATATCAAGGGGAACATACTTGCGGTCAGTGAGCCATAGGAGTGAAGAGCTCATGCCGGGGTCCTTGCTGCTGACCCAGGCCATGACCTTGGACATGAGCATCCCTCATGGTTCTCCCGTGGGTCCGTAATTCTCAGTTCTTGGCTTTGCCTGTGCTGGGAAAGGGCTTCATTCCACAAGGCAAGCCTCCCCCTATTCTGGAAGGGGTTGTCCACACTGCAGAGAAACTGGAGACTCTGGTCCTTACCAATCCATACCTGTCCTGGGTGGGTAGTGGTCTTCCCTGAATTCATCCAGTTGTGGCCAGTATAAATACCCAAATTCCTTTTAGAAAAATAGTAAAATATTGCAGGCATTTAACAAGATTTTAGTATTCCTATAACATTTAAAAAATTTTTATCCTTTTGGGGGGAGACCATGTTAGTGAGAGATTGACATTATTTCCATAACACGTCTTGTCTCTCTCATCAGGGAAGAATAGTATAGCACGTTTAGATATCACATAATCAGGATGTATAATAAGACACCTGTGGGTACATGTGACCTCCTTACCTACAGTAAGACACCCTGTTAGTCAGGGTTTCCCTGAGTAAACAATAGGGTACAGGTGATGGTTGGACACCATGCCAGGTTAGGGTGCTGTCTTCTGCAAAGTCTAAACACCCCGTGTAGGAGTTCCCATGGTGACTCAGCGGTAACGAACCTGACTAATATCCATGAGGTTGCAGGTTCTATCCCTGGCCTTGCTCAGTGGGTTAAGGATCCAGCGTTGCCATGAGCTGTGGTGTAGGTTGTAGATGCAGCTCAGATCTGGCCTTGCTATGGCTGTGGCATAGGCCAGCAGGTGCAGCTCTGATTTGACCCCTAGCCTGGGAACCTCCATATGCCGTAGATGCAGCCCTAAAAAGACAAAAATAAAAAAGTTTAAAAAATAATAAAAATAAAAGAAAAACCCCATGGAACTCATGGGCTGCCCTTCATATCATCTTTCCCCATCCTCCAATTCCATTCATTGCAGATCCTTAGAACTATGTTTAATCTTGAAAAATATGTGGAAGTGAATCTGAGTAATTCAAAGTTGTGTTTCCAGGGTCACCTGCCTATGGAGGTATATATTAGAGGAGGTGTGTCCTGGAAATGGGCTTGCACGGTTACAGAGGCTGAGAAGTCCCACACTCTGCGTTCTGTCAGCAAGAGAACCTGCCAAGCCAGTGGTAAAACTCAGATTGAGCCTTAAGACTGAAAATTGATGACGTAACTCCAAGTCTGAGTCCTACCTAAGACCTGAGAACCAGGGGACCACTGGGGTTGCCCTAGACTCTTCAGCTCAAGAGACAGAAGCTTTGATGTCCATGGACAAGAAGAGAGAGAAGGAGAAAATTTGCCCTCCTTGTTTGCCCCTGGCCCCTAAGAGACTGGATGATGTCCACACTCATTGCTGAGGGCAGATCTCTTTACTAAGTCTACTGAGTCCATTGCTAATCTCTTCCAGAAGCACCCTCTCAACTTACCCAGAATGAATAGTTTTCCAGCCATCTGGGCATCCCTTTGTGTACCAATGTTCACACGAAAATTTAATCATCACCGTGACCGTCAATACAGGGCCATCATGGGAAGGCTCTCTGCTAAGGATTCAGGAGATGCTGTTATTGGATCTGGGATGGACGGGTTAGAGAGAAGGGTAAGAACTCTTGCCTCAGTTCCCCTCTGAAATGAAGATAATGTTGGACACACATTATCCAACTTATGGGATATTTGTAGGATCCATTGAGATGATCCGCTTCAGGGCTTGGCACTGGACCTGGCATACAGGAAGAGCTCAATAAATGGGTCTTTTCCTTATTTTCCCCTCCTTGTGGATGTCCCCAGATTGGCTTCTTTTACTTAGTAGTAGATATTTAAGTTTCTTCTATGTCTTTTCATAGTTTGATAACATTCAGTTCTCTGAATATATCACAGTTCATTTATTCATTCATTTCAAAGTGGTGAGTTCCCCGTCATGGTGCAGCAGAAATAAATCCGACTAGGAACCATGAGGTTGTGTGTTCCATCCTTGGCCTCGCTCAGTGGGTTAAGATCTGGCGTTGCTATGAGCTGTGGTGTAGGTCACAGACGCTGCTTGGATCTGGCATTGCTGTGGCTGTGGTGTAGACCAGCAGCAGCTGCAGCTCCGATTGGACCCCAAGCCTGGGAGCCTCCACATGCTGCATGTGTGGCCCTAAAAAAAAAAAAGAAAGAAAGAAAGAAAGAAGGAAGGAAGGAAGGAAGGAAGGAAGGAAGGAAGGAAGGAAGGAAAGAAAGAAAGAAAGAAAGAAAGAAAGAAAGAAAGAAAGAAAGAAAGAAAGAAAGAAAGAAAGAAAGAAAGAAAGAAAGAAAGAAAGAAAAAAGAAAGAAAGAAAGAAGGAAGGAAGGAAGGAAGGAAGGAAGGAAGGAAGGAAGGAAGGAAGGAAAGAAAGAAAGAAAGAAAGAAAGAAAGAAAGAAAGAAAGAGAGAAAGAAAGAGAGAAAGAAAGAAAAAAATACTTCTGTTCACCCTCCAAAGTGTTTCTGCCGTTAATTGCAGGGTCACAGTGTAGCACTGTATACTATACTATGTATGTGAATTAAAATAAATATACACTTTGTATTCTATAAAGACACATGCAAATTTAAGCCTCAGTCAAAGAGTACAGTAGTTATCAATGATGGGGAGGGGACTGAAAGTGGATAAGGGGACTAAAAGGGAATACATACAGGAGTTCCCGTCCTGGCGCAGTGGAAACGAATCCAACTAGGAACAATAAGGTTGAGGGTTCGATCCCTGGCCTGGTTCAGTGGATTAAGGATCTGGTGTTGCCATGAGCTATGGTGTAGGTCACAGAGGAAGTTCGGATCCTGCATTGCTGTGGCTGTGGCGTAGGCTGGCAGCTATAGCTCCAATTTGACCTCTAGCCTGGGGACTTCCATGTGCCGTGAATGCAGCCCTAAAAAGAAAAAAAAAAGGAATATGTACAGACGTACACAAGTATACCTGCAAGAGAGGGGCCTCTTGTGGACTGATTATGATAATGAGCCATGAACAAAGAATCTAGAATAGTTCAATTCTGAAATATGGAGGAGGTAGGAAGGGAGAGAGAAGAAGAAATAAAAGAGAAAGAAGAGAGAGAAGAGAAGAAAAGAAGCAAAATATAAAGTTAGTGTCTCTGTCTTCCTTCCAAACAAGAGAAAAACTTCAGTGTCCTCTCCATTCTTACATTACATTATTAGCTAGGATTTTAATTATCCTTTATTTTTGTTCCACAAATTTGTCATTATTTCTGTTTTTCACAGTTGACTTTTGCTTAGATTAAGGGCCTGTTTTTAAATTTCTTTACTTACCATTCCTTTTTGAATCTCAGACCTTTTTTATAGATGTAATTTTTTGGAAGAGAGCTAAAAGAGGGAAATTCAATCCTCATCTTAAAATGTTTTTATTCCACCTTCTCCTCTTTTTTTCTTTTCTCTCTTTTTTATTTTTTTATTTTTTATTTTTTATTTTTTTTGCTTTTTATGGCTGCACCTGCAGCATATGGAAGTTCCCAGGCTAAGGGTCAAATCAGAGCTGCAACTGCTGGCCTATGCCACAGCCTCAGCAACTGCCAGATCCTTAACCCGCTGAGTAAGGCCAGGGAGCAAACCCACATCCTTGAGGACACTGTGTCAGGTTCTTAACCCACTGAGCCAAAGTGGGAACTCCTATTCCACCTCATTCTGAATTTAGAACTCAAGGGTGACAATTACATTCTTAGCGATTTGGAGATAATATTTCTCTTTGAAGAACTTTTGATTTCCATTGGTGGGGTTGAAAAGCGAGCTGTGAGGCAAATTGTCATTCCTTTGAAGCTACTTGTTTTTTCTCTCCAGCGCTCCTAAAATAATCTTTTTGCCTTTGGTGTTGTGGAGTTCATATATTTTATCTAGGTCTTGATTTATTGTCCTTTATCCTGCTCAGGATTTATTGGACTTTTTTTTTTTTTTTTTTTTTTTTTTTTTTTCCTTTTTAGGACCGCATCCATGGCATATGGAAGTTCCCAGGCTAGCGGTCAAATCGGAGCTACAGCTGCCAGCCTATGCCACAGCCACAATAACACAGGATCTGAGCCACATCTATGACCTACACCATAGCTCACGGCAACACCAGATCCTTAACCCACTGAGCAAGGCCAAGGATCGAACCTGCAACCTCATTGTTCCTAGTCAGATTCGTTTCTGCTGCGCCATTATGGGAACTCCTTATTGGACTTCCTGAATCTGAGAGTGGGTGTCTTTCACCAATTGTGAGAAACTTTTAGTTTTTATCTCTTAGATAAAGAGTTTCAAAGAATTCTGTTTGCTTTTGTTTTTTTTTTTTTAAATGTGTTTGTTCTTAAAAACTAGTACACTTTAAGCTTTTGATTTTTGTTATTATTGTTGTTGTTATGGCTAAACTTATGGCATGTAGAAATTCCCAGGCTAGGGGTCAAATCAGAGCTGTAGCTGCTGGCCACAGCCACAGCCACAGCAATGCTGGATCTGAGCCTCATCTGGGACCTACAAGGCAGCTGGCAGCAATGCCAAATCCTTAACCCATTGAGCAAGGCCATGGATTGAGCCAGATGTTGCCTCGCTGAGACAACATCAGGTTCTTAACCTATTGAGCCACTCTGGGAACGCCATCCTTTAGGGTTTTTTGGTTTGTTTGGGGTTTTTTTTTTGTTTGGCTTTTTTTTTTAATTTTATGTATTTATTTATTTATTTTATCTTTTGTCCTTTTAGGGCTGCACCCATGGAATATGGAGGTTCCTAGGCTAGGGGTCTAATCGGAGCTATAGCTGCTGGCCTACGCCAGAGATACAGCAATGTGGGATCCGAGATGCATCTGCGACCTACACCACAGCTCACAGCAACTCGGGATCCTCAACCCACTGAACAAGGCCAGGGATTGAACCTACAACCTCATGGCTCCTAGTCAGATTCGTTAACCACTGAGCCATGATGGGAACTGCAATTTTTTTTTTTTTAATGTTACTTCCCCAGTACAATTTTTTTTTCTACCTACAGCATGGTGACCCAGTTATACATACATGTATACATTCTTTTTTCTCACATTATCATGCTCCATCATAAGCGACCAGACATAGTTTCCAGTGCTACACAGCAGGATCTCATTGCTAATCCATTCCAAAAGCCATAGTTTGCATCTATTAACCTCAAGTTCCCAACCCATCCCACTCCCTCCCCCTCCCCCTCCCCCTTGGCAACCACAAGTCTATTCTCCAAGTCCATCCTTTAGGTTTTAATTCATTTCTACTATCTTATTTGAGACCCTTTTCCAGATTACTCTATGTGCAGTTTCCAGGGTTCTAATCCTCCTGCTTATTGTGGTTTGCTGACCCTGGTACTTGGTGGGATATTTTAGAATGAGTGTTATAATTTCGGTTTGTGGGCTCATCTTCACTGGGCTTTATTTGTGGGAATTTTTATAAAAAGCTCATACTACTGGATCATCTCCCAAGGTCATTTTTCTCTTGCTTTTTTTCAAGTGTCCCAGTGATAGCGGTGGCATCGGACAAACTGTAGTTACCTTTTCCCATCTTGGTAGGCCACATAGTGAATATAAAATAGGCTACAAACCTACCCAAGGAACAGGCTAGATGATTGAATTTATCAGGGGAGGCAATGTTTCCCAACCCAGAACCATCCTGACAGTGGCAGGTGGACCTTTAGAATACATCCTTTTACTTCTGATAAGATCTTAATGGTCCAGGTTTATGCAGTGGTAGTAATTCCAGTTGCCTGTCTTTTGCAGGCTAATTTCCTACTCATCCCCTGCATGGATCTTCAAACCCAGGCTCCTAGGTTCCAGGGCTCATAGTGACCACTATTCTACATCTCCTTGGCCCCAGAAGTCATTATGTTGGTTCACGTTCTCACCACTCTAGTTTGAAGCTTCATTTTGCTCCAATGTATAAATAAATCCTCCCCTTTTCACCCCCCTTATGGGCTCAGCTATGCATTAAAAGTAGTTTGTATTATAGCTTATCCAGCATTTCTAAATTTGCACTTAGGTATTCGGGCAAAGATCGGAAGTCTGAGAGGTCCCGATCTCTGTCCATTAATTTTGTACCTGCCCATTGCGCTGACTGATAAACTGGTTCAAAAAAGTTTACCAGTGGATTCTCTTAGATTTTCTATGTAGACAATCATATTATCTACATTATTCATTTCAAATGTTTATAGCTATTATTTCTTTTTCCTTTTCATGTAAAATGGGCCAGGAGCCTTAGCGCAACATTGAATAGTAGCAAAGACATATTATAACAAACAGCCTACCCTGCTTCTGTTGATTCGCCATGAATTATATTTACTATAGGTTTCTGGATGCTCTTTATTAAAAAAAATTTTTCTGAACTTATAAGATTTAACACTCACCAGTTAACTCAAGCGACGTTGAAGGATTCAGCTAATGCTACCATAAGTTAGAAGGTTTATCTTAGGTCTAACCTATGTAACATACAAATATAATAACATGATGGAGATTTCCATAGAGATATCAGGGGCTGGGTACAATCTGAGGGTCTCAGACTGTTACTGAATATATTCCCCCAAATGTGCAAGCACTGTTGGAGAGGCCCTTTTTCACCTCCCTAGGCTGTTGGTTACTCTTGCTACTACCCTCCAGCATGTCCATTCCTGACCTGCTCAGTCTCATATTACTGTGTAGCCGTTAGTGTAAAGAGCTTCCTTCTGAGAACAGCACTTATTCCCCACGTGAAGAGCATCGCAGCTGCAACCTGCAATCCACCCATGGGATGAGAAATGCCCTCGATGTTCATGGTCGGCTTCCATGGCCTCAAATGCAAGAGCCCTTCTGCCAAGATCATGAGGATGGATTTTATCTGTGTTGGTCACTGTGCCTTGTTGGTGCCTTTTGAGCACCTGTATCCAAATTGCTTAGGTCCCGTTTACTAAAAGCAGAGAGTGATATAGGGAGGTAGGCACTCAGGATTGACCTGGGGAAGGCTTGCAGGAGAAGAGCATGAGGGACATGGGACAAGGCAAGAGGAGGAGCCAAGCAAGGCCGTGGTCGCAGCTGGAGCTGAATTCTGCCTGACCCCATGGTGATGGGTCTGGGGCTCAGCATGTACCATAGCGTGGTTCCCAACTGGAGGCCAGGCAGCCGCCTTCTGCTCTCCTGTGTCAGAGCATTACGGCTGTGGGATGCCGGGGGCAGGTTGCCACGAGGGCTCCACTGCTGCTGGGGGTGATTCTCTAGAAGAAGCAGAAGCGAGTCCCATTGGCCATCAACCCTCAGAGCAGTCAAGAAGGGGTACGCCCAGCACAGGGGTCTGAATGGGACTCCACTACTCCTAGCCAAACCTGCTTCTAGATGAGGGTGCTGCTGGGTGACCAACCTAGACATCAGATTCGCGGGAAAAAAGACCATGACTACAATACCAGCAGTCAATACGGCTCCAGGAATTGCAGACCTGGGCATTCAGCCCTTAGGAGAGAGCAGAGCCGGGCAAAGGGGAGACCGCCTTTCAAGAAGATACTTTAAGGAAAAGGAGCAAATTCTGGAGGTAATTGCTTCTCACCCAACTGCTCTTTAAACATATCCATATTCATGAGCGGGCACCGGGAGAGGTTGTCTGAAAGTTAACTCGCTGTCAAAACATGACAGTGTTCCTGCCACTTAACATCGTGGCCTGCTTTCCCATCCGCAGCAGCTCCTCGCAATCCAAAGACTCCAGGATGAGAAATAATCTATTAACTTTCCACCGTGGGTCGGGCCTGGTGCCAGCTTTGCATTTGATGGCAAAATCTGTTAGAGCAGATCTGTGACCCACTTTGATGTGGTTACAGACAGAGGGCTCAACCTCCTCGAAAATTCAAATCGCTCTTTGCTCCCAGGAGGGAAAAATGAGGGCAGAGATCGCGTTGGCTTTAATGATGGCCCCGAACTTCTCGGAAAAGGCTTCATCCTCAAAAGACCCCCCTGTTCCTCCAGAAAAAAAAAAAAAGATGATAACAAAAAGAGAGGGCATTTTAAAGATTGACTACCTTTTCTCCTTTGGTGCTTTCCTTAAGGGAGGCAGGGGTGCATTGTTTTGAATCCATTGTTTAGCCCAGAGCACAACCTACACAACCTACACATTCACCTCATCTGATTTGAATCCTTGAGTTTGCCTGGCGATTGTCTCTATTTAGGACAACGTAGAAAATCCAAGACACTGAGCAAGACAAAGAGGAGAAAGAGAAGACGTAAAAGGGATTTTATCTGCCAGGGTCTTGCAGGGAAGTCAAAGGGGAAAGTTAGTTTTCAGGAAGCAGGTGCCATTTCTAAGGTCAGAGGGAAAGGTTAAAAAAAGAAAAAAGAAAAAGAAAAACACCTAATATTGCCTAATTCAGATACCCCTGGAGGTTCAAATTTATATTCTGGTACAATCAAGAAACATTATAAAGGACTAATGAACAGCAGATTTTTTTTTTGGTTTGAGGGTTTTTTGTTGTGGTTTTTTTTGTTTGTTTTTTTGTTGTTGGTTTTTGTTTTGTTTTGTTTTGTTTTTTGCTTTGCTGATAAGCTCAAAATTGATTTATTCACCAAGACTGTCTTAAAGAGACTCTGGTCAGTGTGATAAATAAGGGCATTAAACCGGCAGCTTGTCCGGCATCCATTCTCTGCAGACAGATTTGGCCCAAGCCTTTCAGCTTCTCAACAATTCATTTTGCTGTCACATAGTTTCTTCTTTGTGCAGAGCAGCTTCTGCTTCCCAAGTAAATACGAAAACAGGTTGGCGTCTCCAAATGCATTTCAGGTCTATTTAGGTGCTGCCTCATCACCGACCAGGAGGAATGTCAGCAAGAGATAAATCAAAATGCTATCACCTTCCTCAGCAGCGCCAGGGGACTTTAACTCACCTCCAAGCAAGGCAGAGGTGGCCGTTCCATCTCTGGGGTAAAGTCTCCCACTGCCGGACACTGGGATGGGAGTTGGTGCCGGCAGCTTCAATGGGCTGTATGACCTTGGCTCTGGCGGGTCGGGGGAGTGGAAGGAGACTTCTCTGCTCAGTCTGGAATCCTCTCCTCCCCCTTCTCCTTTTGCTAGACCTGTTCCTTCTTATCCTCTAGGTCTCAGCTTCAATGTCACCTCCTCGGAGACACCTCCCTGACCACCTCTGCTGATCCCCCATCACTCACCATGACGGTTTCCTCCACAGAACAAACACATCACAATTTGAAATGATGTGCCTTCTAGTTTCTTCTGGACGACTGGCTCCAGGAGCGCATGAGACCTCACCTGCCTTATTCATCAATGTTGACACAGCAGTGACTCCATGTCTGGCCCATGCAGATGCCCGATGCATATTGCTGATGCTATTGCTGTTGAGGCTTGAGGGGTGGTAACTTGAGGGGTCACGCCTCTTTCCCAGCCCCCACGTTCAGAACAGAGTGAGAAGATGCAGAGTGAGAAGATGCGAGTACAGGTCCAAATGTTGGCTTTGTTCCGATACTGCTGGGCCGGGAGACTGTGGCTTGGATCTCTGGACAGCTGGGCACTCCAGGGCCCCATCTCCCTGTGAATGGACCCACCCGGGCTGAGCTGCAGGCTTTGAGGATGAGGGTGGAGGTGATGGAGGGGGCGGAAAGGAAAAGAGGAAAGGTAGAGGAGGAAGGAGAAAGGGGAAGGAGTGTGGGTCAGGGATTCGGAGAGACCACATTCTCCCCCAGGAAACCTGGGGGTCTGGGAGGGGCTGGGCCCCCCACCACTGGGCTCTCTCTTGTCTGTCAACCTTGATTGAATGGCCAAGCCCAGGATGATGCAAGAACTTTGAATTCAGCAATTATTTGTGGATGCTTGGCTTGAGACCTGGGGCCAAAGCCTTTGCCTGCCTTACTCTTGTCACCGTATGGGTTTTGAGAGTGGCCTCGGCTGGTCACATCATCCTTCTCTCACTCATCTCCCTCAGGGCTCATTGGCTGGAGGCAGTGTTGAAACTGACAGCACTCACAGCCTGAACCCAGCCCAAACTCAGACTGGGACTTGAACCCACATTTTAAATTAGCACTCACCTGAAGTCTGGACTTACTGAGGTTCAGATTCTTTATGCCTCTGCATAGAAGGGATTCAGTGAGAGACAGTGATAGGCAAGAAATAGATTTATTAAGATAGGATGCTTGTGAGAGATGCAAGCAAGCAGGCCCAGAAGCTCTGCCCTGAGGATCCAGTGGGCTACAGTTTTATCTTCCAAGAGGAGTGGGGGTTCAAAAGCCCGCTTCTTCCTTTCTGGGAGTAGCAGCTCCTTCTTGGTGTCCAGTAAGGTGTATATTCAAATCTGCAGAAGGGCGTTCCTTACACTCCTGCCCTTGGTCTGAATCTGAAAGCAAGCCTCATCCCATCCCCCACCCAACAATCTGGGGCAATTCTCACACTTCCACTAGTCAAGCAAGCCTGCCTGGTTCTGATGGCTTTTTTGAGCAATTTATTAACTTATAGTGATCTCCCAAAGTCCCCTAGATTTCCATCTCTGTCTTTGATCCGCTACTGGGATTTCTACAATTACCTGTGTCTTCTCCATCCCTGTTGGCATCACTACTTTCCGTTCTCTGCCCCCTCACCTAGGACCCTTCTGAAGACTGCAGGGTGGCCTCTCGGGTTACAGGGCTCATCTTCCACTTCCCCCTTGCTTGGCCCACCCAGCTCCCACCGTAAGGGGCACACGTAGAACCCCTATGAGGGCATCACCACATTTGTTCAGCAAATATGTGCTGAGAGTCCGGTACCTGCCAAGTCCTGTGGATTTGGGAGACGCGTTAGGGCAGAGCCAGCCCTTGCAGACTGTTGTTCATTCATTCACTCGTTCCACAAACTGAGCTCTTTGCCCTGCACTGTGGCTGGACCTGGGGCTGCAGATGGTCAAGATAGATGCTGGTCCTGTGCTCACGGGTTTACATTCTAGCGAGTGAGACTGACTATCCGCAAATAAAAATCAAAGCCTTTGCAAGTTGTGGGCAAGGACTCAGAGGAGAAGAGATAGGGAACAAAGGCAGAGCCCCCGTGATGGGGCTGGCGGGAGGACCGAATTTGGATCTGGTGGCCAAGGCAAAGCTCTCTGAGGAGGTGCTGCTCAAGCTGATTGATGAGAAGCCAGCCCTCTCAACCCCTGGGAAAAGCAATCCAGGCCAGCCAGGGGCAGAGCTTGTACAGAAGCCTTGCTACAGGAAAGAGCTGGCATATTCTAGGACCCAGCAGAATGTGGCTGTGAGAAAGGAAAATCAAAGAAGTGGCAGGAGCCTGGAGCGCTGAGACTTTAAGGAAGTTTTATTGCCCAACAGACTGGCCTGGAGCCCTGAGAGAGAACTCGTGCTCCCAGCTGCTTAGGGAGCAATTAGTTATACAGGCAAAGGGGTGGTTTCTATTTTTAGCACAGGTTCCTTCTTGGGCTAAGTCAGTATTCAAGGGTTAGGGGGAGACCATCTCTCTAGGAATGTGGGTAATGGTTTGGGATAGGGTGTGAAGGGAAGTTTTAAAAAATATCCCACAACAAATAACTGTGTAGCTGGCCACCAAGGCTGCTCACTGTTGGGGGCGGGATCCGCCTTCTAGAGTGTAAGTCTGATTAGAGTTTCGGTGGCGCCTAGCAAGTCAGGTCTGATTCCCCACCTAAGATTGGCTGGGGCAGCTCCTGGCATGAGGCAGGTGGGTTGGTGAGGCAGCAGCCTCACCAGCCCTCAGAGGCCACGGGAAAGGGTTCAGATGTGCTCTAAGACTAATGGAAAAGCTTTGCAAGGTTTTGAGGTCCCTAAGTGGAAAGAGGTGTGATCCGATTAAGATGGTTCTGGCGCCTGGGTGGAGGATGGATTGGAGGGGAGCCCAGTTAATCGGTTCCGGAAGGCCAAGAGATGATGCTGGCGCAGGTTAGGATGGGGTGTTCTGGCTGGCTGTGTTTGTGTAACAGACTAAAACTCAGTGATGGAAAATCAACAGCCCATGTTTTAACGCTCATGGTTCAGGAATTCAGGTGAGTGACATGGGAACCGCTGTCTCTGTTTTCCGGTCTCACTTGGGGAGATTTGATCAGCTCACCTGAGGCCATGTGTCTGTGGCCTGGTATCTCCAGGTGTCCATGGGGTTGGAAGGTCCAGGTGGCTCCTTGTTTCCCCTGTCTGGCCCCTTGGTGCCCCTGGCCTTGTCCTCTCTCTCCATGTGGCCCTTCACCCACCAGTGACTGAGCTCCCTACCAGCCCAGGATCACCAGTGGCCCTGGAGGAGCTGAACTTCCTATATGAGGTTTGCTCCAAAGGGGCAGGAAGCAGAACCTGCCAGACCAGTTAAGCTCCTCTCCAGGAGCTAGTCCAGCATGACTGCTTGCCCATATTCTATCCTCAGAGCTGTCTCCAGACACCCCCCCTCTGACCCCTCTCCCCACAAATATAACAGACCCCACCTCTTGATGGAGGCATGACAAAATCATGCAGAAGGCCATATAGGGTGGGAGATGGCACTGCAGCCATTTTCGGGAACTTCTATCTGCCACATGGAAAGTGGAAAAGAACAAAGTGAACATATTGCAGGTACATTTGTTTTTTTTAGTTTGGGGGGAGGTAAACTCAACAATATAGTGTAGTCAAAGAAAGAAAAGCTAGAGATTTGAACACCCATGTGTGGAAAACTATGAATCTAGATAGAAACAATGTTTCATTAAAAAATATATTTTTAAATTTTATGTAAAAAATAAAACATATGTATGTTTTATATATAAAATAAAATATGTTTTTATATAAAATAAAATACATATGTCATTTATAAAATAAAACACATGTCATCTATAATTTAAAACATATATAATATATAATGTATATAAAACATAATACGTATGTTTTATTTTATTTTTTTGCTGCCACGCCAGTGACATATGAAATTTCCAAGGCTATGGGTTGAATCAGAACTGCAGCTGAGGCCTAAGCCACAGCCAGAGCCACACTGGATCTGAGACACATCTGCAAACCATGCCACAGCTTGTGGCAATATCAGATCCTTAACCCACTGGGCAAGGCCAGAGATAGAAGCCACATCCTCACAGAGACATCAGGTTCTTAGCCCTGTGAGACACAATGGGAACTCCATATATATTTTAAGTTCAGAGAAGGGAGAGGTTATTTGCATCTACGGGCAAGACAGGCTGCCACATTTTGTTGTACAGGTTGTGCACTGCACCACTCTGGGAAAAGGCATTCACAGACGTAGACAACACACCCTGTAGAGGAGGATCCAGAAAGCCTCGTAGAGGAGACAGCATTTGAGATGTAGGATTTCAACAGGTGGAAGAGGCTGGTAGCTGGCTTTCCAGAGGAAGGAACTGTGTAAGGGGGTGCTGCATAGGCAGAGGGCTTGGGTGGTCCAGGGTGAGAGCTCTGGTTCTGCTGACGTTTAGTAAAGGGAAGGACACTAATATAGGATTATAGGAGAAAATGTCCTGATAAAAAGGTAGAAAGGAGAGACCCCGGCCATCATGACGAAGCCAAGTCCAGCCAACTGCCCTAACCACCCCTCAACCACACATCTTGCTTCTGTAAACTTGTTTCCGCATCTACTACCTTGCCTGACCTCACTCTGGTCCGACCAGCCAAGCATGGACCTGGAAGAGGTAGCCCATAAAAGCCTTGAGAAACCCTTCTTCTGAGCTCAGACTCCAGAGAGCAATCTCCTCTGAGCCTGCTGGTGTGATAAACCTGAGTTCTCCAACTCGCCAAGTGGTTGCTTGGTTTCTCGCCGGGTAAAAGAGCTGATACACTGCAGCCACAGGGCTGTCGCTAGAGCTGATACACTGCAGCACAGGGCTGCTGGGCAGCTGCTGCAACAGGATAAGGCTTAAAAAAGGGCTTGGGAGATGCTCACAGGGGACTTTGAACGCCAGGCTCCAACTACACTTTATTCTCTAAGCCAGGGGTCAGCAAATTATGGCCTACAGGCCAAATCAAAGCCACATCTGTTCATGGATCTGGCCTGGATGGTTTTTTACATTTCTAAAGAGTTATAAAAACAAAAGAAAGAAAACCAAGAAAGTTATACCAAGAGGCAGCATGTGGCTCAAAAAGCCTCAAGTATTGATTGCCTTTACAGAAAGGAAAGTCCTGTGAATTCCTAGTCCTTTACTCCCCCGCCCTTCCCCACCCCCAAGAGTGGCTTCTAACAATCAGAGCTAGATTGGAGCCCCGATGGAACGGGTTTTTTTGTTTGTTTGTTTGGTGGGTTGGTTGGTTTTTTTGGTTTTTTTGCCATTTCTTGGGCCTCTCCCACGGCATATGGAGGTTCCCAGGCTAGGGGTCGAATCAGAGCTGTAGCTGCCAGCCTACGCCAGAGCCACAGCAACGCAGGATCCAAGCCGCGTCGGCGACCTACACCACAGCTCACAGCAACGCTGGATCCCTAACCCACTGAGCAAGGGCAGGGACCGAACCCGAAACCTCATGGTTCCTAGTCGGATTCGTTAACCACTGTGCCATGACGGGAACTCCAGGAATGGGGTTTTCCTTGCAAAACCTTCCTAGTGATGCTCCAGCCTGGACCCCACCATATCGCCAATCATTGATGATCAAACCCTGCAGGAAACCTAGTGGGCAAGGCTGCCCTTTCCACTTGGGGGGTAAAATGCCAAGGATTAGAAATACTTATTTTCTTCTTTTTGCCTCTGAGCGTCCCACAGCCATGCTAATTTTGCTTCTATCTCAAGGTTTCCTCTGGGTCTTCTTTTCCCCAGGAAACAATGCAAGCTGCTCCATCACTGACTGCAGTTTTTAAATTTTTCCAAAGGTGAATGTCTCTTCCTTCCACTGTGGCCCATATGGGAAGGGACTTGCTGGCCAGCACCCGGGGTGGAGGGCAGTGGCGGGGAGCAGGGAGGCTGCCCGCTGCAGACTTATGTAAGGATGGAGGATGGCCGTCGTCTGTCTGTGAGGCAGACAGAGGGCAGGCAGACAGCAGCAATCAATCCTCAGTTATATAGAACAGTCCACACCCGCCCACTCCACAGCTCAGCCCTGGAGGCCCCAGGCAGCACCCCTGTTCACTTTTCCTGAGGCCCCTCTGCAGATTGTGGGGCCTGGGGTGGGGGTGGAATGGGGTGGGGTCTCTGGGCTCCTGTGCTCCGCAGAGCTGGATGCATGACCTCTCTGAGCATAATTTTCTACCCTGCCATCTCCAGCTTGGTTTTTGGCTGTACTCCAACTCTATTCAGCCTGGACGGGGCAAGAGGGAGAACTGGGGTTGGACAGAACTGAATTCCGGCAAGTTTGCAGGCTGTGCCGCTTTGCAGGAGTCACTCAGCCTCTCTGAACTGGTTTTCACATCTGTCCAATGAGTTAGTTTAATGATCCTCCCTTCACAGGAATGTTGCATTATATGATGTGGGTGTGTAGTTATTTGCCGTAATCAACATTCTATACAGTCACTGAACGCTGAATTGGCCAATACTGAACCACTGCTCCCCCACCCCCACCCCGCCACAGGGGAGAGATGGGGGAAAACACAGGGTTAGGATTCTTGAGCCTTGGGTCACATTTTTATCAATCAATCAATACATAACCTTGTTGGATGTATGTTTCTGTCTAAAGACACTTTACTTGCTACGTATAGTTGACTCATTAACATTGAACTCTTGGCCGCCAGCACTGATACTCGGGCCTGATCAAAGGTCTGACACGTGCTTTCCCCATCAGGCACCTCACCGGCTTTGCGTGCTCAGGGGCACCAGACAGCCCTTCGCCACTTTAAACAGTGAAATCACCAAGAAAATGTGCAAAAATTGGCACCACATAGACATCCAAAGGTGAGAACACAGGGTGTCACTTTGACCTGAGCGGGGACACACATTGGGTGACTCAAGGTTTTCTTCTCTCTGAGCACAGGCACGTCTGTGAATGACAGCAGAAGTGCCAAGAGTCTTGATGTCAGGGTTACAAATGCATTTTAGCCAGTAGGCAAATCTGAAAATACAGATTTCTGAACATACGCATTTTCTGCTCAGCCCAGGTCGCATGCAAGACTGAAGCTGTTGGGGGTGGTGGAGAGATTTTCCAAATATATAGATATATAACTCATGTAGAAGGAGACTTCCAGTTACCTCCCAATACCCATTCCCCTGCCCCTTTTTTGCCACTAATAAAACAATGTTTTACCTAGAATGACTAAATGACTTCATTTTCCCTTAAAGCAGTTATGACCTGGAGACCAATTTCAAACCACTAAGAAATAAGCAGAAATGTTGTGTGGAACCTCTGGAAAAATCTCAAGAGGGGTGGGGTGTCCTTCTCCTCTGGTCTTTCTCCTTGCTGGCTAGGATGCTGAAGTGATGGCTGGAGCTCAAACAGACTTGGAGAACCTACACCACAGCTCATGGCAATGCCAGATTCCCAACCCACTGAGCAAGGCCAGGGATTGAACCCACATCTCATGGATACTAGTTTCCACTGCTCCACGAGAGGAACTCCTGATATCTTGATCTTTTAAATGGGAACAAAGAAGCCATGAGGCAGCAGCATGCGCTTGGTCCCCAAGAAGGGCTGGGCAGCCCTGAACCAGCCCAGCAGGGAGTTTGCAGGGCAAGCTGAGTGCCAGCTGGGCAAAACTGAATGGTCAGAAGGAAGGAGGCTGGACAGATGCAGGAGAAACTTCACTTAGTGCCACAGTCTGTCACTGGGGATAGGTGGCCAGGTTGTACTTGCGAAGGGCTTGGACATCCCTGGGTTGTAGGATACACCTACATATACACCTCAAAGGGACAGAGGAAGGGTTCGCAAGTGTAAGCCCTTTTTAATAAATCTCTAAGAAAGGGAGGTTGGGGTCTATGTCAGCCAGGGGTTGGCTGGAACAGTGATAAATTCTCCCGGCATAGAGCTTTCCCAGGCAGGCATTTGATGGTTGGGGGGCCACTGGGGTCTTCCTAGGGACATGGTCTTACACTTCTAGAAGCCCACTAGGGTTTGGTCCTCTCCCTGTGCGGGGCTTTGGACAGACTTGTTAGATCTCACTAAGGACCGTTTTCCTGACCCCTCACCCTGAGTTGGTCCCTGCTCTGGGCCCCCCAGGCACCAAAACTCCCTGGTCTAACTCATCACATTGTTATGATCACGAGTTTTCCTGACCCCTCACCCTGAGTTGGTCCCTGCTCTGGGCCCCCCAGGCACCAAAACTCCCTGGTCTAACTCATCACATTGTTACGATCACGTGTTTATGATCTAGTGGAAAACTGCCTGTGATGAGAGCCTCTTGGTCCTGCGTTGCTGTATGTCCTGTACGGGGGGGCCGGAGGAAACACTTAACAAGTGTTGAATGAATGAGTGAGTCCCAGTTAAGAATCATCTAGGACAAGGAGGATTTAGGCAGCGCAAGTAGGGGGAAATGAAGGGAAAGTGCAAAGCCAGATGACCTGGGAGCCTGTTACACTCTCCCTAGAACCAGAGAGGAGCAGGGTTTGACGATGTGTCTGATGCTGGTTTGAGGGGCGTGGGAGCTGCAGGCGTTTAATGCCCTGCTTGGACTTCTCTTCCAGGCGGAGTGGCTCCGTGCAGGCCTTTCCCTGGATGTGGGAGTGAGGGTGGGGACCAGAATAATTGAGGCGGTTAATTCCACATTGCGCTGCCTCTCCCCACCCTCTCCTGCCATCACACTTGCTCCCCTCAACAAGCAATCAAGCACTTTAGAAGATTCAGGATTAGCGAGAGAATAAGCTTTTAGAGGGAACTCATCAAAGTGACAGGCTGACCTCCCTTGAGCGCAAATCTCTGGAAAATCGAATAACCTGAATGGTACACAGCCTCCTCCCTCTCAAGGCAGGTGGTGGACAAGGACAGGTGAATAACACCTCCTTCTTCCCCTCCCTGAGTCCTTTTTGCTGGGAAAGCTGTCCAAGTAATTAACAGAAATAATTAGGGATCAGATGGTCATGAATGGAAATCTTTCAGTACCCAGATGCTGATGCCAAGGCTGGCCGTGCCAAGGAGAGGAGAACGCCAGGAAGGGGCCAAAGAGGAGAGGAGGCAGCCGCAGCCTCTGCCCCACAGGACATGGTGATCTGAGGGGGGCTTGTTCTCCCAGCTCTCAGACGAAAGGCAAGGGGTGAAGTCTGGAGTTTTGCATCTGTAATCAGCAGATCACACTGGGCAGAGGAGAAGGCTTCAGAGTTACAACCAGGATGGGCAACTGCGAAGGAAGGAAACGCCATGAGGGGTTCCTGACATTACTGCAGCCCAAGACTCAGAACTGTGCCCTCTGCAAGGTGAAGATGCACTTCCCTTTAACATACCCATTATGACTTGTGCATTCTTCATTGGTTGTGTGCCTCACATTTTATGAGTGATTTTCAAGTTTTTAGAAAGGGTGGAAGTTTTTCATTCTACTCATCTAACCATCCATTTGCTCACCACCCATCCACTCATCCATCCATCTGCTCACCTACTCACTCATTAATCCACCCACCCATTCATCCACCTACCCATCCATCTACCTACCCATCCATCCACCTATCCATCCATCCAACCATCTGCTCACCTATTCATCCACTCATCCATTCATCCATCCATCCATCCATCCATCCATCCATCCATCCATCCATCTACCCATCCACATACCCATCTACCTCATCCATCTACTTCACAAATATTTATAAGGTTCCTGTCAAGCCCACAACAGATCTAGGCCCTGGGCACACAAGGTAAATAAGACAAGCATGGACCTTGCTTTCACAGTTTACAATCCCTAAAGAAGAGCAGACAAAACCCAAGAAGCCCACACAATGAGTGCTGTGAAGAGAATGAAACAGGGCGAGGAGGCATTGGAGGGTGACAGGTGCGGATTTCCTCAGCTGGAATGAGCGGAAAGGCCTTTTTGAGAAATAAGCCTTTGAGCTAAGACCTGAATGACAAGAAGGAGCAAAGACTAGTGGAGGAGCCTCCCAGGCTAAGGGGACAGCCAGCTGCAAGGGCCCTTGACTGAAGGAGTGCAAAATGGCTTAAAGGTGTGAGTGATGGAGAAGGGGCAGGGAGGTGCTGGGGAGCAGGTCAGCAAAGTTTGGGACCACTCCCAGCAGCATCCCACAATGCCAGGGCCAGCTTGGTTGCTCCCCAGCTGGAATGTGAATACCCTGGTACTCACGTGCCAGAATGTTTTATTACTCTGCTATTTTAATACTCTGGTAATACTACTCCCAAATACTCTGCTAGGACCATCTCAGTGGCTGTGAGTTTAGTGCCATCAGCCAACGTGGACTCTAGCCTGGACTCTGCCTGCCTCCTCACTCCCTTGGACTTTGCTTCTTCCCTCCCTTCCCTTCTTCCTTAAGGGAGCCCACAGGTGTGACCCTCTTCAGATGGGAAAGTCTGTGTGTTCCCCTGTCCAGGCAACAATTGAGGGCTCCTGTCTGCCAGGCCTGGTCAAGGGCTGGTGTTTAGTGATGGTGACCCACTGGCTCTGACCTCATGAAGCATCTCTGGGGAGAGGTCCATGGTGCTGGCTCAGAGCCCCCTGGGGGGCGGGGGGCATCCTGCCCCTGCATTTCTCACCTTCTCTGGGCAGCTCTTGGTGGGTGGAGAGCCCAGAGTTTCTCCCAGCCTCAGCAGAACCTGCAGCCTCTGCCCTCGAACAGAAAAGAACCCAGGTGCCCAATGGCTTAGATGTCTGTATCCTTGTCCAACCTGAGCCTCATCCAGTTGGGAAGCTAGCTGGTTACAATGGCTGCAGGTGGGGGCAGCCCTGCCCTGGGGAATCTATGTGCTCAGGTTGATAAACCTGAGTGGAAACCAGTCAGGGGAGGCTGGAGAGATGGGGAAAGTGGGAGGCTCTTAGGGGTCTGGTTCTCAGCCTGGCCCAGGGTCTGCTCTGACCCCACCATAGGAAGTTGTCCCTGCTTCTGGGGGAAACACACCGTGGTTCTGCAGGGCGAGTGTGAGCCCTCTGGGATCAAACACCTGGGACAGGGCAGGAATGGTGTAGGGAGGGATCCCTAGGAAGCTGCCCCTGGCTGGTGGAGGCCACCCTGCCCAGGGCAAGCCTGAGCCCTCAGCAGACACAATGAACGCTTGGTGGATGCCAAGTCAGACTGGATTTTAAGCCCAAGAGAGACTCCCCCTTCCCAGAAATACTTAGTGTCTGTGGGTTGGGGGATGGGGGAAGGAAGATATTTGACTGACTTGCAGCCAGGCAAGTGGGATCCAGCAGGACAACGTAATCTGAGGATTGATTTGGCCTCATTTACGTTCCCAGTGCGTGAAGCCCCGGGACCTGCGTGCAAAAGTGGCCTCTGACATTTATGTAGACTCGAGCCTCAGCTGCAGCAGGTCTGTCAGGCCCCTGACAGCGGGACAGGGCTGATTTCAACACATAGAAATAGAAACGGAGTTCCCGTGGTACCTCTTCAGACGGCTGGCTCTCAGCATCTCTTATTTGATGCTGGGATTCGAGCTTTGATCCTGTTTTCTTGGGATGGTACCCTCTTCTTTGAAAGCTCAAGCGTTTTTGAGGAGGGTTCTGGGGAAGGGGAGAGGCGCCCCTCCCATTGATTCATTGTGCGAATGGAATCTGCCTACAAGTGAGTGTGTCTCTGTTCACAGGGAAGGGCTTGAGGCTCCCGGTGGGTCCCAGGCACAGCCCAGGGCATTGGCTATGGGGACAGGCAGTCTTACCCTCCACCCCAAGGGCTCCTTTCAGGGCCACTGACCAGTGGTTACTTCCCTCCAAATATTCACAGGCAGAGGCTCCAATGAGGATAGCGTGTCTGTTCTGGAAAAGCGCTTCCAGCTTGGGTACCAAATGATCTCCAGAGAGCAAGTGAGTTCTGGACTAACAGTCCTGAGCACAGGCGTGATGTTTTACCAGAGAAGTACGTTATACTTTCTCCAAGGCAAAAATATAATAACTCACTCACACCCTGGGAAGGCGTGTTTTCAGAAAATGGATCACATTTGCAAACAGCAGAGAACAGTGTTCTTGTTTCTTTTTAAAAATTCTTTTATGTGGAAAAACTTTGCAAAGTTTGGATGTGCGTTTATAGCCTGGAGTCTTAAAGAACAAACCTACCTTGTTGGTTGCAGGCAAATGAAACCCATGGGGGTCTGCTTTGGGGAGGTTTCCACGGGAATAGACCATTTTACAAATAATAAATTACTTAACCCTCGAGGACATTAGAGGCCACTAAAAAGGATTTTATGGCCAAGGCCCAGGGCCTGTGGCCAGCTCAGTCGGTGGTGGTGGGAAATTTAGTACCTTGATGTGCTCCAGGGTCCAGTTACATGTAATAAAGGTAGAAAAACCACCCGCCTCCAGTATCCAGCCACTGACTGCACCTAGAATTCAAGCCTATAACATTTTTGGGGGGAGGAGAAGGCGGATGGGGAGGAAGAAGCACGGATGCTCAATGCAAGGCCTCTCCATCACTGGTGAAGGCAATCAGTGTGCCTACATTTTTTCAGCCTTTCTGTATAAAGGCTCCTATGGACCAGCCCTGCAGGGCAGAAGTAGCATTTGGTTTTAGGGCCAGAGCCAGGGTGTGTGGCTGCTCTTTGGTCTGGCTGTGATATCCAGGCCTATGTGTAATATCTTCGAAGCCAGGACAAGAATACAGATAGCCTCCTCACACCCATATCTAAACATTCATAGATCATAAATAAAGATACACTGCTAAGAAAATGTTCCGGGCTGACTTGACAAAAATGCCTTCTCAGGGACTCAGAAGACCAGGTTTAAATGATGATTCTTGAATTGCTAGAAATCTGCACCAGGAGAAGATGGCAGTGTGGGGAGAGCTGAGCCATCCGAGCCCCCCCCCCTTCTCTTCCCAGCCCGGGCTCCATCCTGAGCCTCTGGGGTCTTGTGTACACGTGTGTGGATGCCCCAGCCTGTAAATCCAGCCTCTGTTGAGATTGCTGCCATCATCCGCTCCCTGGCCACTCTGTCCACCCTGCAGGGGAGATGCTGGGAAGGGGCCCATCCCCAAGGCTGGGGTCATTTGTGCAGGGAATTCTGGGGTCCTCGTCCTCAGTACCTAGAAGAGGACACTGGTTCTGGGCTGGTGTGTGCCCTTGACCCCACTGACTCTTCACCCCAGAGGAAATGCACAGCTGGAGGAGGGCTGGAACAGGGCCCCTCAAAAAACTAGACCCAAAATAGGGGCCCATTGCCCCAGTCCAAGGGCTGTACTGGTGATACTCTGTCTTCTCAATGAGATGAATTCATGTGTGATGCTGCCAGAACCCTCTTATCAACAGATCTTAAAGAGAGCGAGCCAGTAAAACAAGGTATTTTGGTGGTTTTGATGCTCCTAAATGGGTCTGAAATGTTGAATTTGAGGCTCCAAATAAATTCATCCTGGGTGCATCCAGCAAGAACAGGCTACTTTTTTCCTGGAGCCCAGCACACGGGCCCCAGAAATGTGCCACTCTGTGCCACCCCTGCCAGGCCTGCTCCTACTGGCCTGAGGAGGGAATGCAATTGGATGGAGAGAAGGTATGCAGTGGTCAGAGCACTGTGGCCAAAGCCTAGTCCATCACTTACCAGCTATATCCACCAGTGAGTCATTCCCAGGACAAATCAAGAGTTCTCAAAGACCACACAGAGGCAATGGATCCATAAAGGGGAGTTGACAATGCTACCTGCCTGTGATGGTTTATTTTTACTTGTCAAGTTGGCTAAACTATGGTACCCACGCCTGAGGTCAAACACATTATTCTGGATGTTTCTATGCGAGTGTTTTTAGATGAAAGCAGCATTTCAATCAGTGGACTTTGAGTAAGCAGATAGCCCTCCATCATGTGGGTGAGTCTCACCTAATAAGTTGAAGGCTTCATAGAACAAAGGACTTGGAGTTCCCATTGTGGCTCAGTGGGTTAA
Organism: Sus scrofa; assembly: GCF_054392235.1. NCBI lineage: Eukaryota > Metazoa > Chordata > Mammalia > Artiodactyla > Suidae > Sus > Sus scrofa. Next base: position 77,453,396 of record NC_139388.1, read on the forward strand.
GCACCCAACAGTGTCTCCTTGAAGATGAAGCTTCGATCCCTGGCCTTGCTCAGTGGATTAAGGATCTGGCATTGTTGCAAGCTGCAGCATGGGTCACAGATGTGGCTTGGATCTAGAGTGGCCATGATTGTGGTGTAACCTGGCAGCTGCAGCTCTGATGTGACCCCTGGCCCAAGAACTTCCATATGCTGCAGGTGTGGCCCTAAGAAGAAAAAAAAAAAAAAAAAAAAGACTGACTACTCCCTCCCCCAAGAGGGGAGGTGCAGTACACGCCTTCAGACTTGAACGGCTACACTGGCTCTTCCCTGGGTCCCGGGCTGCTGGTCAGTCCTGCCGATTGTGGGCTAGTGATCCTCCACAATCCAATTCCTTAAAATAAATCCCTTCCTATATAAAGGCACCCTTTTGGTTCTGTTTCTCTGAAGAACCCTGATGAATACACTGCCTTACAGGGTGTGTGAGCTGCACGGAGGGCTTGGTCCCACGTCTGGCACAGAGAGTGCCCACAACACACATGAACTGTTATCCCATCAACTGAGAGCACAAGCTTTGGAGGCCAAGAGCCAGGAATTTGTTCTGGCTCTGCCCTGTCCTTGCATCCACCACCTTCTCTGAGCCTCAGCTTACTCATCTATGAAATGGGGATAATAGCAGCTCCCCCTGGAGTTGTGAGGCGGCTGAAGTACAACTCAGGTTTGCAGGGTCTCCAGCACAGTGCCTGGGATCCATTCGTTTGCTCTTTCACCTCTTCTGCCTACTGGTTGTGCCACTATTGTGTGCCAGGCATTGTGCAAATGCTGGAGACGCAGATGGCCTGAATTTGTGCTCTAGTCCAGAAAGGTAGACAATAAATATGTCAACAAACACGTGGGGTTATTTCACACCATGGTACAGGCTACATAGAAAATAAGACAGGGTGGTGTGAAGGGAGGGACACTTGAGACCTAAATGACACTTGTGGAGATCTGGGAGAGGGGCATTTCTGCAGAGGTGCCGGAAAGAGGAATTTCTCTTTGGCGTTAGTGGATGCAAACTATCCAATTTAGAATGGACAAGCAATAAGATCCTACTGTACAGCACAGGGAACTCTATCCAGTCTCCTGGGGCAGACCGTGATGGAAGATAATATTTAAAAAAGAATGCATATTGGAATTCCCATAGTGGCTCAACGGTTAAGAACCTAACTAGTATCCACGAGGATGCAGCTTTGATCCTGGCCTCGCTCAGTGTGTTAAGGATCCAGCATGGCCATAGACGTGGCTCTGATCTGGCATTGCTGTAGCTGTGGTGTAGGCCAGGCTACAGCTTCTATTCGACCCCTAGCCTGGGAACTTCCATATGTCACAGATGCAGCCCTAAAAAGAAAAAAAAAGAATGCAAATGCGACTGAGTCACTTTGCTGTACAGCAGAACCTGTCATGACATTGTAAATCAACTACACTTTAACAAAAAATTAATTAAAAAAAGAATTTCACTCTCCCTCCCTCCCTCTGTCTCTCTCCCTCCTTCTCCATCTTCCTTTCCCGCCCTCCTCCCTCCCGCTTTGCCTAACTGCTGGAGCTGAGTTTTCTCCTGTCCGGGAACTAGAGCTTAACCCACTTAACGACTGGCTCTTCTGGTTCGCAGGCCTTTGGACTCAGACTAGAACTACCCCACCAGCAGTCCTTGCCTCTCCAGCTGGCTGACTGTGGAGTGTGGGGCTTCTCATTTTCCATCTGTCCTCATAAACCAGAGAGATGGAACGACAAACAGATGATCTCCTCTTGGTTCCGTTTCTCCGGGAGCCTTGGCTAATACACCAACTACCCACCCTTGACTGGCTCCGACCAGTTACTCTCTGTCTCCGGACCTCATTTATTTCTTTCGTAGTATTTACCACCACAGGCCAATACAGCTTTGTTTGCTTGTTTGTTTCATGCTCCGCCCATAAGAATACCCAGGCGCCGTCTTCCGCATGGAAGGCATAGCCACAGTGCCCGGACCAGTGCACTGAGCGCACATTCAGGAATTCTCTGTGGATGCAAAGATCCAAGGGAGCAGTGGAGGAAGAAGCCGCACGGAGTATATTACGGGAAACAAGAGAGAGGAGATTCCCAGAAATATCCCAAGATCTTCTTCCAGCCCCTCCTCTGATCGTCAGTCCCCAGCAAGGTCCGATGCTGCTAATACCCGTCATGTCGCATCAACTTGCTGAGTGGATGACATTGTTTCATATTGTCTCTGAATCAAAGCCCTGCAACCCCCATCCTGGAAAACACTGCCTGTCACAGCCTATGCTCCAAAGAAGTGTCACACACACCCTAAGGCCACTGATGGAGGTTTTTCAGAAGCCAAGTCCCAGGGTTGTTTTGTTTTGTTTTTAACATTTTTGTTGGTCCAAGGTAACCTGCTTTTTGGGCAGCCTGGCCTCCCGGAAAGTTTATTGCAAGTTCCAGAGATGACAAGTCGGAACAGAAAGGTGCCCAGCGCAGAGAATGCTCAGGCCTTATTTGTCCGCGGAGGGGCGAGGGGAGGGGTGGGGAGAGGGGCGGGGCGAGGGGCGGGGCAAGCCAGGAACCACATGGCTGGGCTTCAGCGGGAAGAGTGAGCAGAGGCCATCGCAACGACAGTCCCTTTACGAGTTGCCATCTCTCAGGGAAAGGATCAGGGATCAGGGTCTGAGTTCTGTCAAGGAAAGTTTTTGCAACCCGCTCACCCAAACATAACAACCAACACCTTGGCCAGGCCTTAGGCTTTCTCCTCGGTGCCGTTTTAGCCACACGTGGGGTCATTCTCTGGGTAACATCCCAAGGTGGCTGACGCCTATTCCGGAAGGAGCAGAAGTCCTGCTCCCGTGGAGACGGACCTGACCTCCTATCCCCACCGGCTGGGCTGCTGCCTCTCGGGAGGAAGGGGAAGCTTCTGGCCTCCCAAGTCCAGGTCGGAGGAACGGATGACACAGAGTCGCCTTTGTGGGCGAGAGCTCCTAGTCCTCACATCCCCTACGCTGTTTTCAGCCGGCAGCTCGGAAGCCTGCCTCGGCCATCTCCTCCCCAAACGGATCCCTTAAGCCAGCCGAGAGGCGGGCTCTCCTCCAGGAAGTCTTCCTGGTCTCCTCTGCTCTGCGGATCCTAAACTCTGGGCTCGGAGGTCTCACCGGATGCACCCAGGGGGCAATGCTCGGAGCAGGCGCTGCTCGGGCCACTGAGGGTGTGGTCGATTCCTCTCTGCTTTCAGCGTTTCCCCCTCTTCTCGGAGGGGAGCCACCGGCTGGGGTTCTGGAGATCCAGGAAGGGGAGGGGGTGGCTCAGTCATCCTCGTCGTCGTCCTCGTCCTCCGTGTCTTTGTTGGGGGCGCACCTCTGGAAGCACTGCACCACGGTGGCCAGAAAGAAGCTGGAGATGATGGCGGCGATGGACACGGCCACGCCCGAAAAGATGATGATGAACAGGTCTGTGAGGGAGAGGCTGAACTTGCACTCGCTGAAGCTGGCCTCCGACAGCTCGTGCAGGTATATCCTCCTGTTCTCCATGGGCAGGGAGCACTGAATCTCATCGAGGCCTGTGAGAAAGGCAAACAGAACGAGAGAGAGGTTTAGGCTGCAGCTGGGGATTGCCTAAACGTTGGGCAGGTGAGCCATGACCAAGTGCAAAGCAAGCACATCCCCTCGAACCCCAAAAGAGGGAAGAGTTGACCTGAATGGAATTTAACCTTTTTTCTTTTCTTTACTTTCTTTTTTTCTATTTTATTTTATTTTATTTTATTTTATTTATTTATTTATTTTTATTTTAAGGGCTGCACTTGTGGCCTATGGAAGTTCCCAGGCTACGGGTAGAAGCGGAGCTGCAGCTGCTGGCCTACACCACAGTCACAGCAATGCCAGATCCTGAACCCACTGAGCAAGGCCAAGGGATCAAACCTGCATCTTCAAGGATACTAGTCAGGCTCTTAATCCGCTGAGCCACAGCAGGAACTCTGAAACTTTTTTTTCTTTAAGACACAGAGTGATCACCATGGAAGAAACCTCAGAATATGCTGATCTCCCTTGACCTACTTTAAGGAGGGGAACTCTTGATTTTGAATCACTCAGGGTGGTGATGGAAGGAAGCAAAATCTTTTTAGGGTTTAGAAGCTCTGTGGACCCTAATCCAGACCAGGCAATACCCAGCCTCTGGGGTGGAACAGAGGTCAGGGCAGAGTCGGTGGGATGCGGGGCAGTGCCAGCCTGAGGTGGAGCCCTCCCGTTTGTAGGGCAGCTTCCCCAATCTGATGCCTTCCTCCTTTTCACTGCCACCCCGGGGGAAACCCAACAGAGGAGTTAGAAACTCGACTCACAAACCTAGAAGGGTTTCCCCTTGGCAGGAGTGGGGAAAACAAAGCTACATCCAAACGTTGCCTTCAATATGTAGTTATGAAGCTTGCATGACGCTCCCGTGGGCTTCAGAATCACCCAAAGACTATGTGGAAATGCATATTCCAAGGCCCCACCCCTGGAGAACCCATTTCAGCTGGTCTGGGGTGGGGCCCCCGACTCTGCATTTCTAATAACCGGGTGATTCTGATGCCGCTGATCCAGGAGGCACCCTTGCCTAACGTTATCCTCTAGTTGTTGAGGGGCTGCGGGAGGGGCCTGAGAGAGAGCTCCTGGGATGCTCAGCACCCCCTAACCAGAGAAGTCCTCATAAACTCTGTTTATATATTGGGGTTCCCTTTAAAATCTCACTTCAAAAGTGTTTGGTTAATTTAAAAAGACATTTCAAACCACAGATCCAAAAAAAATTACATCTGGGTATGTGCTGAGAAAAGTGCTTCAGGACAACAATAAATGCTATTTAGTGAGCTTTTACCACGGGCCAGGCACTGTTCTAAGTGCTGCACACACAATACATTGTTTAATCCTCACAACTCCATGGAGTATGTCCTTCTATCATCTCCATTTTACAGACAAGGAAACAGGCTCAGAGAGATGATGTAACTTGTCCAAAGCAGCACAGCTAGTACGCGACCTAGCTTGACCTCTGACACAAACAGTCTGGCTCCATAAACCTGGCCTGTAGACACTATGCCTGCAAATGGAACAGAAAGGGGGTGGGGGGCTGGCGAGAAAAGCCAAGAAGGGAAGGACCAAGGGCATAGGACGCCTAGGCTCTCTTTCCGGGGCTGCCACCCAGAGGAGTGATGGTGACAGATGAAGTGGTTAATTCCCTGGTGGTGAGGGACACATTCTTACTGATTTACCCAGAGAAGTGTCCTGGAAGTCCTTTGCTTTTCTTCATTGAGCTGTACTAACTGGAAAACAACCACCCCAACAAAACAACACAGCACAGAGCCTGCTGTTTAAATCCAACCTTTGCTGGCCACAACTCCCCAAGTCAATTCTGATTTCTACCACATTCTTTGTGCCTTGAGATTAGGCTTGGCACTTTTGCAAAGCAACACTTTTAGAAAATGCCATCTCACATTTCTCTGTTAGAAGAAACAGGCGTGCTTGAAAAATGCCACGCACAAGCCCAACAGGAGTGGGACTCTGGATCCACGCTCGATGGAGCCATCATGATAAGATACACTGACTTAATGGGTTTTCGGAGCGCACAAAGGGCAGAGAAATGAAAGTCAGCAGGACCCAGCAGCGGGGGGCAGGGCACCACTGCATGGGTGCCCCAAGGACGCGACACATTCAAGGCCGACTGCAGGACTCGGGAACTGGGGTGGTCTAACTTTGGGATCCCCTCTCCTCTCCTGCAGGAGTTACTCTAAACCAGGGTTTCTCAACCTTGGCACTACTGACATTCAGGCCTGGATACTTCCTGGATGTAGGGGGCTGCCCTACACACTGCAGGATGTTTATCGTTATTCCTGCCCTCTACCCACGAGATGCCAGTCTCATCCCCACCCAGTGTGACAATCAGGAATGTCTGCAGGCAGTGCCACATGTCCCCAGGAGGAGGGCGAGGAAGAAAACAGAACTCCCTGGTTGAGACCTGCTGCTTTAAGACTGAAATACTCAGCTAAGTAGGAAACCTCCCGAGGCAGGGCTACTCTTTGTTCTAGACAGACATTTAGTTGTTCTAAGGGTTTCACGCATTAAACAAAATGGGTAAAGCTCTGTGCTAGATACCAGGGAGAGAGAGAGGGAGGGAGGGAGACGGAGAGGTGAGGTGGAGTTCTCTTGTGATGCAGCGGGTTAAGGATCTGTGGGTTTGATCCCTGGCCAGAGGACTTGCCACAGGTGCAGCCAGAAAGGAAGGAGCAGGAAGCGGAGAAGGAGAAGGCGAAAAGGAAAGAAAGAATAAAGGAAGGAAGAAATAAGGGGGGGGGGAGAGAAAGACACCCTGGCCTCAAAGAATCTAGATCTAATAGGAGGGCAACAGGACAAATGCACAAATAGTGACATCTTAGGAGAGAAAGTGAGGGGGGCAGGAAAAGTAGAGAGCGCTTAAGAGGAGAATGTGGGGTCTCTGGGAGTTGGTCCAGACAGGAAGAGAGAGGATGGGCAGCAGGGCCTGTGGAGGGGAGGAGGGGAGTCCCTTTGATGTCCTTACTTCATCTGGAATGTTCTCCTTCCTTTCCTGAGCCCACCTCCTGAGTTGTCTGAGTGAAGAATAGCAAATAAGAGCCAGGACTCATGGGGTACAGCCTGTGCGCCAGGCCCTGTTCGTAGGGCTTTGCATGCCTTGGCTCACATAATCCTCAGAGAAACCCAAAGGCAAGCCTCTCATCAACCCCACTTATAGATGTTCACACTGGACACCGAGAAGTCAAGTGACTTGCCCCAGTTCACACAGCCAGGAGACAACAGGGCCAGGGTTGACCCCAGTCACTAAGCCATCCCATCTACTCTCTGGGGCAGAGAGACCTAAGGCTGCAACCAGCCCCATCTGCGCAGAACAAGTTCCTTCCAGGCAGAGAGTCTTTTAATTAATTTATTTATTTATTTGTCTTTTTAGGGCCGAACCCACCGCACATAGACATTCCCAGGCTAGGGGTCCAATCAGAGCTACAGCTGCCAGCCTCCACAGCCACAGCAACGCCAGATCCAAGCCGAGTCTGCAACCTACACCACAGCTCATGAGCAAAGGTGGATCCTTAACCCACTGAGCGAGGCCAGGGGTCGAACCCGCGTCCTCATGGATACTAGTCAGGTGTGGAGGGAAACCATCTGGTGCGTGTCAGAGCAGACCCCCCAGAGGAGCCCTGGCTCCATGTCCAGATTTCCTGACCCTGGGCCAGGTCCCACCTCCCTGAGCACTATCTTGTGATGATGCTGTGAGCATGCAACGAGGGCATCTCTGAAAAGCTCTTCCCAGTGCCTGGCCATCACGCATGCTTGCAAAAGTTGCTGTTGGTGTCATTCTGATTTCAAGGTTTCAAATGGTACCCATGTCTGACTCCAGATATCTGAGGAGGGTACCCATTATTAGTCAGGGTTCTCCAGAGAAATAGAACCAATAGGATGCATATATATATATATATATATATAAATAGAGAGAGAGAGAGAAAGAGAGAGAGAGAGAATACACAAAGTGTGTTATATATATTATACATATAAAGTATATATATATTACATGTATATAATATATACACATGCACAGACTTATTCTAAGGAATTGGCTCACGCAACCATGGGGCTGACAAGCCCCAAGATCTGCAATCAGGAAGCTAATGATGTAGTCCCAGATTGAACGCCGGCAAGCTCAGGACCTGGGAAGAACCAACGTCTCAGTTCAAGTCCAAAGGCAAGAAAGAACTGATGTCCCAGCATGAGGCAGTCAGGCAAGAGGGGTTCCCCCTACTTGAAGGAGGGTCAGCCTTGTGCATTAATGGGGCCTTCAACTGATTGGACGAGGCCCACCCACATTAGGGAGGGTCTCTGCTTTACTCGGTCTACTGATTCAAGTGTTCATTTCATCCAAAAATACCCTCACAGACATGCCCAAAATGATGGCTGACCAAATACCATGATACAGGTCGACACTAAAATCAACCATCACAGAGCTCGTCACAGCAGCAGCAAGAGAAATGCTTCTCTAATTCCATTAGGCTGAGGCAAAAATTAAAACGAAACTCTTTCCTCTACTTGCTCAAGACATATGAGATAGGGAGGTAGAACTTAAGGATAAGCAATGATCTGCACAGCCAGAATCAGACTGACTGCAGAGCCAGGGATGGCTTCTTCTCTGCTCCTCCTCTGTCTCCTCATCCTCCTCACTTTCTTTCTCCTTCTTTCTTTTTTTCTTTTCTTGTTATAGCTGCGCCCTCAGCATATGGAAGTTCCCAGGCTAGGGATCAAATTGGAACTGCAGAGACGGTCTACACCACAGTCACCATAACACCGGATCTGAGCCGCATCTGTGACCTGCACTGCATCTTGCTGCAACACTGGATCCTTAACCAAAGGCAAGACATCCTTAAGCAAAGCCAGGGATCAAACTGGCATCCTCACGGACACTATGTTGGGCTCTTAACCTGCTGAACCACAACAGGAACTCTTCCTTTTTGTTGTTGTTGTTGTTGTTGTTGTTGTTGTTGTTGTTGTCTTTTTGCCTTTTCTAGGGCCACTCCCGCGGCATATGAAGGTTCCCAGGCTAGGGGTCGAATAGGAGCTGTAGCCACCGGCCTACACCAGAGCCACAGCAATGCGGGATCCGAGCCGCCTCTGCCACCTACACCACAGCTCACAGCAACGCTGGATCCCTAACCCACTAAGCAAGGCCAGGGATCGAGCCCGCAACCTCATGGTTCCTAGTCAGATTCGTTAACCACTGAGCCACGACGGGAGCTCCTCTTTCTTTTTCTTTGTATTTTTAAAGTTTTGGTAAAATATGCATAACATAAAACTCACCATTTTAACCATTTTTAAGTATATAAAGTCGGTGGCATTAAGTGCTGTGATATACGCCATCACCACTATTTCCAAAACTTTTTCAACCCCCAAACTCATACCCATTAGACAGTAATTCCCCTGGCCCCAATCCTAGTGCCTGGTAACCACTCCCTACTTTCTGTCTCCATGAATTTACCTACTCATATAAGATAAATCATACAATACTATCATTTTGTGACTGCCTTATTTCACCAAGTGTAATGTCTGCAAGGTCCAGCCATGTTGGAGCATATATCAGAATTCCCTTCGTTTTCAAGGCTGAGTAATATTCCATTGTATGGTGAGACCACATTATGTTTATCCACCCCTCTACTAACAGGCACTTGGGTTGCCTCCACTTTTTGGCTCTTGTAAATGATGCTGCTGTAAACTTTGGCATACAACTATCTTTTGAAGTCTCTGCTTTCCGTTCTTTCAGGCACATACTCAGAAGTGGAATTGCAGGATTGTACGATAATGTTTAATTTTGCATCCATCTACCATATTGATTTCTGCTATGGTTACACTACTGAACATTCCCATCAATGGTGCACAAAGGTTCCAATTTCTCTATATCCTTGCCCACACTTGTTATTTTACGTTAAAAAAATAAAGGCAAGAACATCTGGGGAGTTCCCATTGTGGCTCAGTGGGTTAAGAACCTGACATAGTGTCTGCGAGGATGCGGGTTCAATTCCTGGCCCCGCTCAGTGGGTTAAGGATCCCATGTTGCCGTGGTGTAGGTTGCAGACGCAGCTTGGATCCTGTGTTGCTGTGGCTGTGGTGCAGGCCAGTGGCTACAGCTCCGATTAGACCCCTAGCTTGGGAACCTCCATATGCCACAGGTGTGGCCCTAAAAAGAAAACAAAACAAGACACTAACTAGTTTATGAGAAAACCACAGGGGCTCTTCGTCAAACATGTGAGTTGGCAGACAAGATCAATTTTTATAATTTCTCTGTCTTCCTCAATGACGTGTATCCAACATGTGAAGAACTCTTCCTATTTATTACACATGACTTCTGAAATGATAACAGTAGTGGCTGGTGGGTTCAATAGAGAGCTCGGTTCCTGCTCTGAGTCTAGACCTGAATGAAAGGGAGAAACAGAAGTGACAAGGCTGGATCCTTAACCCGCTGAACCACCAGGAAACTCATGGTGTGACTTTCTTAAAAACACCTGGTCCGTCATTGACCAGGATGTCCAGGGGGTCAAAGTCTCTCTGTCCCAATTCACTGAATCTTGCGTGGATGGACCACAAGTATGGCCAGAGCCGGCTCAGTCCAGCAGCCCCGCCCTGGAGAATTCAGCAAGTTCTGCTCTCTGCTTTCCAGACTCCCAAGGGGGCCTCCTTCCCTCTGAGCCTGCTTCCCCAGCCTTCTCTTCGGTTCTGTGAATGATCTGACTTCTTCTCGCTTCCATTAGCCAAAGTGGGTTTCTGTCATTGACACTCAAAAGGCTCAACTGGGAGCTCCTGTCGTGGCTCAACAGTAACTACCTGACTAGTATCCATGAGAACACAGGTTGATCCATGGCCTCACTCAGTGTGTTAAGGACCCAGCATTGCCGTGAGCTGTGGTGTAGGTGGCAGATGTGGCTGGGATCCCATGTTGCTGTGGCTCTGGCGTAGGCTGGTGGCTGCAGCTCCCATTAGACCCCTAGCCTGGGAACTTCCATATGCCGCACATGTAGCCCTAAAAAGGCAGAAAAAAAAAAAAAAAAGGAAGCCCAACTAACCAATAAATTGTAGGGAAACAGTTCAAGGAGGAGCTGGAGGCCAGTCCGGTCGGCCTCTGCCCCACAGTCACATATCATGTCACTGTGCCCAGCTGTCCCACAAAACCACATGCTTGGGGGTTCCAGGTCCTGAGGGAGCAGGAATGAACCCGTGCAGCTCGTCTCCCCTCCAGGGTACAAGTGAGTGAACAGACACGACTGATGGGGGCTGCATTCCCACCTTCGGTCCTGGTAGGTCTTCTTCCAACCTACATCTACCTGCCACAGGAACACGGGGGCTCCCGCTCCTGCGCCTCCCCCTCAGAGCCACCTTGCCATCCCCACCAGGCACACTGGGAAGAGACAGGCCATTCTTTGCACAGGGGGGGTTGGCCCCCTGCCTGTCGCGCCCCCTCCAGACCCCTCCCCTGACCAATGACTTCTTCCCCAGCAGCTGACACCTGATCTGGAGACGGTGAAGAGCTGCCACTCTCCCGAAATAGATGGTGACACAGCGGAAGGCAGATTGAGATTAATCTCTCGCCCCTCGCCAGCAAACAGGCTGCAGCCAGAGAATCTCTCGGGGCCTCTCCCTGATCTGGCCTCTGGGGCGCTGCCTAAGGGCAGGCTCTCCTCAGCACCTTCTGTCATTAAAAAATATTTCTGTTTTCCTATTTCCACTTAGTATGCACAGCCTTATAAACACTGAAACAATAGAAATGAAAAGAAGGGGGGTAAAAGAACCCATAAATACATGTTTAACACACTAGCTTATGCCTTTCTGGATTTTTTTTTTTTTTTTCTGTGTGTGTGTGTACATCAAACCCCAGGGTAGAAATACACCCTGCCACTCCGGTGGACAATCGTTCTGGAACCATCTTTCCATCCCAGCAGGATAATTATCAAGCATCACAAGTCATGGCTGCAGCCATGATTTATTTGCCCAATCCCAGAACGTTTCCAGCTTTTTTCTTATTAGAAGCAAAGTTGCTATGAGCATCATGTGCATTCTTTTTTTTTTCTCTCTCTCTCTTTTTAGGGCTACACACGCAGCACATGGAGGTTCCCAGGCTAGGGGTCGAATCAGAGCTGTCACCACCAGCCTACACCACAGCCACAACAACATCAGATCCAAGCCACGTCTGTGACCTACAGCACAGCTCACCGCAACGCCAGAGCCTTAACCCACTGAACGAAGCCAGGGATCAAACCTGCGTCCTCATGCATCCTTGTCAGATTCATTTCCGCTGCGCCACAATGGGAAGTCCCCCGTGTGCACATTCTTAATTAATTCCTCAAGACACATTCCCCCAAGTGAGAGACTCATCGAGAGTCCTTGAACTCATTGTCACTTTCTCATCTTTGCCAACTTGACAAGCCATAAAAGGACACACTGGTGATTGAATTTGCATTTCTCGGATCACCGGGAGAGCCGAACTTTGTATGCTTCACTGGCCACGCGAAGTGGTTTTTCTGTAAAGGGCCCGCCCAACCCTGTGCTAAGAGCTTCAGAAGTCTTACCACACATGCTGTGAGAAGGCCCTGGTGACAAGGACAGTGGGGGGAGGGTCGGGCTGATCCCTCCATCCAACCCACGGCTGGAGCTACAACTCCCAGGAAGGAAGCATGGCCCTCGAGGGCATTGGTCCTCTTGCTCTTGGCCAGAGCGCACCGCAGTCCCGCTCTCCTCATCTCCTTACTGGGGGGCAAGGGCTCAGCCTGGGCCGGTGAAACACCCAGCCAGGTCCTCCCTGTCAGCCTCCCGGAACCACAAACCCAAAGGACCAGGAAACAGAAGCCACTTTTGTTCTTTCACCAGCACGGCCGTGACTTTCAGCTTCTTGATGTCACAGCATCATATGGAAGGTTAGAGCCAAAGGCACTGCCACGTGTTACTATCCCTCCCCAACCTCTCCCCTTTATTTGACAGATGAGAGGCCCAGAGAAGTTAGGCCACTTGTCTAAGGTCACACAGCATCTGGATGGAACCCAAATCTCCTGACTCCCTGTTTAGTGCTCTCTGCGGGAGGTGGGGGGGGGGGGGAATCAGGTTCTTCATTCACTACAAGCACCTGGAGTTGCAGGTACCTTGGCCCCCCCTGCAGCCACTTCGTGTGACAAAGGAAGACTGCACAAGTGGGCATCGCAGGTGGCAGGAGGGGCTTGCTCTGCCTCTGGGGGCTGGGATGCCAGGAAACACCAGCTCTAATCTTTTATAGTGCTCATCTTTGCTCCTCACCACCACTTTCATTAAACATGGACTGTGGCCTGGAAGAAAATTCCCAGTAGCCCGTGCTGTCTCAGCCAGCAGACACTTCTCCTGATGAAGCAATCAGCTGATTTCTCCCAGGGGAAGTCACATGGGCAGCACCCGGTCAAGGGCTCCTGCTTGGTCCTGGCTCCACAGAGCATGTGCTGTGGAAGGGACAGCACAGAAGAGTGGATCCTGCACCAGGGTGGTGACTCTTGTCAGCTGCCACCCACGCCAGCCCGACTGCCACCCAAACCTCAGGACCCCGACATGAGTCACACACACACACAAGAAGGCTGACTGACTCCAGTGCGGTTCTCCCAGCCAGTCCTCCTCCTGGTACGCAGTGAGCAGAGGTGATCCCTGAGGGCTTGCAGTTTACTTTCTGGGAAGCGTGCAAGTATTTCCACATCACCATCACTGCCATCATCCTGATCATCCCTGCCATTGCTGCTTCCACATCTCCACTGTGATGTCACCTCCCCCTTGTCCTCCATCTCCACTGTGATATTCACCTCCCCCTTGTCCTCCATCTCCACTGTGATGTCACCTCCCCCTTGTCCTCCATCTCCACTGTGATATTCACCTCCCCCTTGTCCTCCATCTCCACTGTGATGTCACCTCCCCCTTGTCCTCCATCTCCACTGTGATATTCACCTCCCCCTTGTCCTCCATCTCCACTGTGATGTCACCTCCCCCTTGTCCTCCATCTCCACTGTGATATTCACCTCCCCCTTGTCCTCCATCTCCACTGTGATGTCACCTCCCCCTTGTCCTCCATCTCCACTGTGATATTCACCTCCCCCTTGTCCTCCATCTCCACTGTGATGTCACCTCCCCCTTGTCCTCCATCTCCACTGTGATATTCACCTCCCCCTTGTCCTCCATCTCCACTGTGATGTCACCTCCCCCTTGTCCTCCATCTCCACTGTGATATTCACCTCCCCCTTGTCCTCCATCTCCACTGTGATGTCACCTCCCCCTTGTCCTCCATCTCCACTGTGATATTCACCTCCCCCTTGTCCTCCATCTCCACTGTGATGTCACCTCCCCCTTGTCCTCCATCTCCACTGTGATATTCACCTCCCCCTTGTCCTCCAACTCCACTGTGATGTCACCTCCCCCTTGTCCTCCAACTCCACTGTGATGTCACCTCCCCCATGTCCTCCATTTCCACTGTGATGTCACCTCCACCATATCCACCATCTCCACTGTGATGTCACCTCCCCCTTGTCCTCCATCTCCGTGATGTCCACCTCTCCTATGTCCTCCATCTCCACCGTGATGTCACCTCCCCATGTCCTCCATCTCCATCATGATGTCACCTCCCCCCGTCCTCCATCTCCACCATATGTCACCTCCCCATGTCTTCCATCTCCACTGTGATGTCACCTCCCCGTGTCCTCCATCTCCACTGTGATGTCACCCCCCGTGTCCTCCATCTCCACCGTGATGTCACCTCCCCATGTCCTCCATCTCCACCGTCATGTCACCTCCACTATTTCTACTACCACCACTGCCACCTCCATCATCAATAAAAGACATCTGCCATGACTTGGGCCCTGGGCTGAGTTCTGAGGATACCAACCTGTGTCTAGTTATCATTGATGAACTAATTAGAATCTTCTGGCAAGGCTGGCATGAGGAAGTCTAAGACTGGCCCCATGAGTCTGGTATCTCCCACTACTCACAGTGATCGATGCTGCTGGCTGCCTCAACATGCACAGACACCCACAGTGGCTCCCTCCCTAAACCTGCCCTTCGGAGCACCCAGGGCCCCAAGTTCATCTCTGCCAGTGGGCTCAGTAGCCACTGGAAGAAGCGATGTGCTGAGCGTCCTGGGGGTGACAAGGGGCAGGTGTGTTAACGGGGCCCTTAGATTTCACTGTGATGACGGTGTTCTATGGGGAAGTAATAGCGACTGAAACTTACTGTTTACCAGAAACTATAAATACTTCACCACTACTCTGTCATTTAATCCTCCTTCTCAATAGCCCTTGAAAGCAGCAGGTCTCATCTGGGGGTGATTTTGCCCTCGGCAGGCATTTGATGAGGCCTGGAGGTATTTTGGGTTCTCACATCTGGGTGGGGCACTACTGGCATCTAGTGGGTGGAGGGAGGCCTGCTGCCAAACATCCCGCAGTGCACAGGACAGTCCTCCAAGGCAAAAAATTAGCCAGAACGCTATGTCAGTAATGCCAAGGCTGAGATGCCCAGTTTGGAGATACTTTTTTTCTATTCCTATTTTTCAAAAACATTTATATTTTGTGGTAAATACACATAATAGAAGATTTTCCATCCTAATCTTTTTTTTTTTTTTTTTTTTTTTTTGTCTTTTTAGGACCGCACCGGCAGCATATGGAGGTTCCCAGACTAGGGGTCCAATTGGAGCTGCAGCTGCCAGCCTACACCACAGTCACAGCAACGCCAGATCCTTAACCCACCGAGCGAGGCCAGGGATCAAACCTGCATCTTCATGGATACTAGTTGGGTTCGTTACCCCTGACCCACAACGGGAACTTCCTCTGGACGTTTTTAAATGTGGCTACTCGCAAATTGAAAATTATACACGTGCCTTGAATTCTCTTTTTTCTGGGAGGAGCGGCCCTAGAGTACTTAGCTCCATGCCTGGAGCACAGCAGACACTCCAGTGGGAGCAGCCTGCTGAGGGCAGGAAGTAGGGACAGCCCTCGACCAAATACACAAACGCCCAAATTGTTCCTTTACAGCTTATGTCCCAAAGGAATTGAAGGAACTGATTCTGACATCATAAAATTCAAGGGCTGGAGACCCTGGGGAGGCTGCCGAATCCATGCCCCTGCCTCTGGCAAAGCAGGTGTTTGCCATGCCCCCAATGGTCATTTCCCAGAGCTGCTGTAACAGCACCAGAGACTGGGGGCTTCACAACAGAAATGTACTCTCTTGAGGTTCTGGACTCTAGAGGTCCAAGATCGAGGTATGTTCGAGGCTGGTTCCTTCTGAGGGCTGTGAGAATCTGGCCTTTCTTCCAGCATGTGGTGGTTTGCTGTCAATCTCTAGCGTTCCCTGGCTTGCAGATGCATCACTCTGCTCAGCCTTCACCTTCGTCTGGTGTTTTCTCTGTGTGCACCTGTGTTCAAATCTCCCCCTTTTTCTAAGGACACCAGTCATACTGAAATCATCCTACTCAATTCCATCGGCAAGGACCATTGAATTAATGACGATTTTTATATCCTGTTATTTATTTAGCCTTGGCATCTTGGGGCCTTGCCACCTGGGGGAAGGACTGTCCCTCCAAGGGCTGGCCAATTCCTAGAGACAGTAAATCCTTGCAGGTGAGCATAGCAAACCCATCAATCCTGGTCCATACCCCACTCACCTCCTTTAATCAGGTTCTTGTGGTCTAAGACACACTCTCCCTGCCCTAAACACCCCAGGGCCAGGTACCAGGTAGCTAGGGATCACCCTGTTAGCCAGAGCCTCCTGAAATTATTCAAACTGGCCAATCCTTATCCTGCCTCACCCATTCCTACCTGCGAAACCCACAGTAAAGGCTCGCACCTGTCTTTCCCTTCACTCCTTCTGTCTCCTGACCATTCCTGGTGCTTCCCCGTGAGGCCCTGTATGGCTTTCACCCCTCCTATTTCTAGAGATCTGTTAGTATAAACCTTCATCCTGGGAGTTTCCCAGTGGGCTAGTGGTTAGGACTCAGCGCTTTCATCGATGCAGCCCAGGTTCAATCCCTGGCCTGGGACCCAAGATCCAGCATCAGGCCACAGCATGTCACAGCCATTTAAACACACACACACACACACACACACACACACACACACACACACACACTTCATCCTTCAAGACAGTCGTTTCCATGTCTGCACGTCCCCTTTGTCTTTTCTTGTTTTCTCTTTTTCATTTTAAGGCTGCACCTGCAGCATATGGAAGTTCCCAGGCTAGGGGTCAGATTGGAGCCACAGCCACAGCAACCCAAGATCTTACACCACAGCTGGCGGCAACGCCAGGTCCTTAATCTACTGAGTGAAGCCAGAGTCAAACCCACATCGTCACAGACACTATGTTGGGTTCTTAACTCGCTGAGCCACAGCAGAAACGCCCTCATGTTCTTCTAAAGCTCTTTTGCATCAGTATTTCCCTCATCTTCCCAACAAACCTTGGGGTGACAGACAAGGGGCTGACAGCCCAGAAAAGTCAGGTGACCTGCCCAGGTTAAGGAGGTGGCCGCAAGGCCAGGGTGTCCTGACCCTAAGCTCTCGGCCCCTCCATGGGACTGTGTGACATCTTCATTTCTGATGCAGGAATCATTTATCATGGTTATGTTTTAAAAGGGACAGCATCTCTTTGGTGTCTTGTGCAAAAAAAAAAAAATGCCATTCTTTCTACTAATGTGGGGGGAGGGGCTTTTCTTCACATGGCAAGAGAACACACTCTTGCACCTGCTGATTTGAAAGAGACCTGCCAGGGTGGTGGGGCCTGTGTCAAGGGCACCCACCCAGGAGACTTTTGCTGGGAGCTGGGGGTCCGAGGTTTCTGGACTTTCTCAGAACATGATCTGAAGGAGACGGGTTTGGGAGGGCGCAGAGCTAGCCAAAATCAGAGCCAGAAGAGGCCTTTGAGGGGATCTAGTCCAGGGGTCTAAAGCTGGTGGCTGGGGAGGGGAACACAGCCACCACCACATTCTGGGGATCCGGCCAGCACGTGCTCTACGTGTCTCATGTGCTGGGGTCTTGGCACACCTCCTGCCCCGCCCTCTCTGATGACTCTCACCTAAGGCCCCCCGGGGGCATCGGAGTCACCACCTGATCTAGAGGAACCCAGAGAGGGAACATGACTCAGGCCAACTGCTGGCTAACAATGGAGCAGGGACGAGGACCCCATTCTTAGCTCCCTGGTTTGGGTCTATGTCTGAGAATCTCCCTGTTTTTTGTTTGTTTGTTTTTTGTTTTTTGTCTTTTTGCCTTTTCTGGGGCTGCTCCTGCGGCATATGGAGGTTCCCAGGCTAGGGGTCAAATGGGAGCTGCAGCCTCCGGCCTACACCAGAGCCAAAGCAATGCGGGATCCGAGCTACGTATGTCTGCAACCTACACCACAACTCACGGCAATGACGGATCCTTAACCCACTGAGCAAGGCCAGGGATCGAACCCGAAACCTCATGGTTCCTAGTCGGATTCATTAACCACTGCGCCATGATGGGAACTCCGAGAATCTCCTCTTAATCTCGCGTGGCCCGCAGCTCCCTCTCGGGCCTGACTCCTGCCTTTGCTATTTAGCCCTTGACCAGCCGGGAGGGCGAGGGCGGATGGGCAGCCTCTGAGGCAGAGGGGTGGGGCTGAGAGCCGCAAGGAGGATGGGCTGTGAACACACAGACACTGCCCGACTCCCTGAAATGCAGGATTTGACAGACCTGGAATTTGACAGGCGATGCTTAAATCCGGTGGGATTTGTCAGCCTGCTTGTCCACAGGTTCCTGAATTGGATAAGGAAGAAAAGAGCATCTTCTAGGTGGGGGGCTGGAGGAAGCTGCCCTTGGAGCACATTCACGTGATGTTGCTGGAGGTCAAAGGGCAGATGCTATCACCTGCGTTTGACAGAGGAGACGTGGGAGCCCAGGAAGGGCATGGGGACTTATCTGCCATCGGAGTTAACTGGAAGCAGGGCCATGGTCAGGGATGCGAAGCGGGATGCCTAGTGGGTGGCCTGCCCAGCCCCCATCCCTAAGCTCCGCCCCACAGCTCCCAGCAGCTCCCTGCAGCTCCCTTGTGTACAATGTCACCCCGACCACCGCTCAGCAGACTGGACCAAGAGAGGGACGGCTCCCAAACAGAGCCAGACAGAGCCTGGGACCTAGAAATGGGGACCAAGACAACCCGTCTTGGCTGGCCTCAGCTATCATGTGAATGGAGCAGCGTGGATTTTTGTGTTTTTGCGGGGTTTTTTTTGTTTGTTTGTTTTTTAAGGCTGCACCCTTGGCAAACGGAGGTTCCCAAGCTAAGGGTCAAATCGGAACTGCAGCTGCTAGGCTACACCACAGCCATAGGAGGGCCAGATCTGAGCTGCATCTGTGATCTACACCACAGCTCCCAGCATCGCTGGATCCTTAACTCACTGAGCAAGGCCAGGGATCGAACCCATGTACTCGTGGATACTAGTCAGGTTCATTAACCACTGAGCCATGAAGGGAACTCCAGAGCCACATGCTTTTTGCCACATGGATAAGAAAGTAGAGAAAGCCTGTCGGTATAGGAAGAGGAGAATAAAAGCCGGTGTGAGAAGCAGAGAGGGGGAGCGGGAGGTGCCCATGCTCCTGGCAGCCTCCCAGGCCTGACCCCTGAGCTCCCTGGGGCCTGACTGTCCAGGACCTAGGGTTCCCGGTGACACCCACATCCTTAGAAGACACCCTTCTTGACACCCTGGGCCAGATGAAGCTGGTTTCCCATTCTTCGGGGTTCACTGAGATCTGTAGCCTTGGGGTCCCCATCGCCCACCTCCAGCCACTCACCCCGTCCCTCGCAGAGCAGAGAACAGGCTCCCAGAACCAGAGAACAGCCTCCCAGAACGGCTGCCTGTCCGTCTGGCCAGCACTACTCTAACAAGTGGAGCAGGAAGCACTGGCTCCCTCCACCCTTCACAGCGGAGGCCCTAAGGTGCCTCTCTGGGGACGGGACAGCTGGTGGTGGCCCGATGAGGAGGAAGATGCAGCCCTTTGAAGAGGGGAAACTGCTTAGCAGGAGAGGGAGCCATAAGTTCAGAGGTCCTGGCTGGACACCGGCACCTGGCATGTTCCCGGGACAGAGGAAGGCTGGTGTGGCTGGCGTGGCTGGGGTGGCAGAAGAGGTGGCGCCTTGCGGGACATGGTTTATTCTAAGGGCAATGGAAGTCTTCCAAGGGTTTCCAAACACACCATATGCTGCACCAGCTGCTGGGGATTCAAGGAGAAAAACGCACATTCAAAATGGGCCTGACCTGTGAACCTGCCATGTCGCCTAGTGATCACAGAGGTAGTACAGCCTCTAATGAGGTCACTCCGGCCAGGCTCCCAACCTGGTCTCTGGGGCCCATAGCATCGGAAGCCCAGAAGGCGCTGTAGGAGCCAGAAAGGCAGAGACGTGGAGGCGGGAACGGGAGGGAAGAACTGGGGACCTGGCACACTTGGGCAGGAGCCCACGATACGTCCGGGCCTGCAGTGACACGCTCTGCTGTGACCCTCTGGGGACCATGTTCAGGACAGGATTTGGCTCACGTGATTGTGAACGCGCCTGATTCAGTCCTGGTGACAACCCACTCAGGGAGGTCCTTCTGAGCCATCATCACACGGCCAGCCCGAAGGTGACCAGGCCTGCCAAGCCCCTCATTCTAAGCTACACCGGAGACCACAGGCTTCTGGGCAGCGGAACTGGATGGCCTCTTGGCTAAATGGACTTTGGGTATCTGAGTCTGCTGGCTGCTGCTCAGCTTCAGGGAATGGTGACACTGGCCTCTCCAGAGCGAGTCTCCCCCTGTGCCCCCCGGGCTGTCCTAGCTGGGCAGGAAGGCAAGTCACCTGTCCCACTGGCCCAGCCATCAGGTCGCCCTTTGAGTTAATTGCTAGAGTGGCAGGATGAAGGTGACATTTCCAGAAAGATCTAGGGAGAAAAGACACGGGGGGGGGGTTGTCCTAGGTCATGTTTACAACTGACTCTCCTGGAACTCCAGACCGTGGTGCCCATAAAAGCTGACACCCGGCCCGGACACCAGGCATGGTGAGAAAGGTGACACCGGGCACTCGATTCTAATTAAGAGACAAAAACACATAAGCCTGTGACACACAGGACATGTACAGACCTGTCAGCAGCAGGAGGGAGGCCACTTACAAGAACAAGTGAGAGAGTTCCCTTTGTGGCTCAGTGGTAACGAACCCAACTGGTAACCAAGAAGATGTGGGTTCAATCCCTGGCCCCGATGAGTCGGTTAAGGATCTGGCATTGTCATGAGCTGCGGTATGGGTCGCAGAGGCAGCTCGGATCCATTGCTGCTGTGACTGAGGCGTAGGATGACAGCTGCAGTTCCGATTCAACCTCTAGCCCAGAACTTCCACAGGCCATGGGTGCGGCCCTAAAAAGAAAACACAAAACAAAAAGAATGAGTGGGATCTCATTCAACCTCTGCCAGGACCGTGGTTCTCGGAGGTATATAAACACGCTTCGCCTGTCCACTCTGCTGGTGGGCAAGTCATGCAAGTTAAAGCAATAAGAAGATGTGGCTGTTCTATCAAATTGGAAAACATGTTTAAGAATAATAATACATACATCCGGGAGAGGCATGGTCAATTGGGTACCTTGTATTTGCCAACGGTGGCACTCGCTGTCTGGGGTGCAATTAGGCAAAAATGTATCCACGGGTTAAAAAAAAAACCCAAAGACGCTGACCCTGTGATTCCACCCAAAGAATCGACCCCAAAGAAATAACCAGCAGTGTACACAAACTGACACGAATGGAAGTGTTCAGTTCAGCACGGTGTATACACAGAAAAGAAAACGGCTCACACTTCTAACAGGAGACAGGTTCACTCTGTAGATCTATGAAATGACCTCTTCTGACCCTAAAAAGTGACATTTTCAAAGAACTATACTGACAGGAAACGCAACACTCAGAGGAAAAAGCCAAGTCTTGTATATAATACAGTAAGATGTATAGTATATGCTCAGTTTGTTTTCTATATATATGTGCACACAGGTAAAAGCAGAACTAAATAGAGTAAAACTTGTGGTGGGATGCTGGGTGGTTTTTATTCTCTCCTCTTCGTGATCATTATCTACATTTCCCAAGTCTACAACGAAGCTGTTATTTTATAATCGGGAAAGTAAAACTGCTTTTATTTTTATTTTTATTTATTTATTTATGTATTGTCTTTTTGTCTTTTCTAGGGCCGCACCTTCGGCATATGGAAGTTCCCAGGCGAGGGGTCTAATCAGAGCTGTGTAGTCCCTGGCCTACACCAGAGCCACAGCAACGGGGGATCCAAGCAGAGCCGCGTCTGCGACCTCCACCACAGCTCACAGCAACGCCGGATCCTTAACCCACCGAGCAAGGCCAGGGATCGAACCAGCAACCTCATGGTTCCTAGCTGGATTCGTTAACCACTGAGCCACGATGGGAACTCCCTATTTTTATTTTTAATTTTTTTTTTCGTCCTTTTAGGGCCGTACCAGCAGCATATGGAGGTTCCTAGGCTAGGGGTCTAATTGGAGCTGTAGCTGCCAGCCTACGCCAGAGCCACAGCAACACCAGATCCAAGCCACGTCTGTGACCTACACCACAGCTCACGGCAGGCAACACCAGATCCTTAACCTGCTGAGTGAGGCCTGGGATGGAACCCTCAACCTTACGGTTCCTAGTCGGATTCGTTTCCACTGCGCCACCATGGGAACTCCAAAAACTGCTTTTCTTTTTAAAGGAAAAGACATAGTCAGCTTGGAATCACCCAGAAGAAAGGACCCAGGTGACCTCCAGGCTTGGGTCCCTTTGGCAGAATTACTGTTTCTTTTGTCAGCGTGATGAGTACTCCCCGCTTCTCTGACCAAACGAGGCCCTCACGGCACCTGCCACCAGGAAAGGGAAGTGGTGTTACTGGGAGGTGGGGGACAGGTGGGGTTAGTGAGGTAACTGGGGAGCAGCCCCCCTGCCCTGACACTCCCCTGCCTTGACAGGACTCTGCCTGCAGGGTCTTCCCTGCGGGGCCGAGCCACTGATGATGATGCACGGATGCTCCAAGTGATAGGGCTGGAGGAGGATAGTTACACAGGTAGTGGCAGAAGTCCCAGGAAGGGACCACAGATAGAGAGGGAAGCCTGGGGGACTGTGGGAGACCACTGCAAGCTCAGAACTGCTCAGGAGAGCCAGCAGAAGGAGGCAGGCTGGCTTGACTCGTGGAGGTCCGAGATAAGCCTCAGGTCTTTGGGTCAGGGATGGGGTGAGGCTGCAATCAGGTTCAGACCAAGGGCAGGAGTTTAAGGACCGCCCTTCTGATGATTTGAATAAGCACCAGGACCGACCTAGTCTGACCTTATAGGGTCAAATACTCTCTTACCGGATGCCAAGGAGGAGCCACTACTTGAAGAAAGAGAAAGAGGCAGTCTTTTCCCACCCCCAGTCCCCTCGGATGATAAATACGTAGCCCACCTGATCCTTGGGGCGGAACCTCCTGGCCTGCCCGTTTGCATCTCTCACAAGCATCCTACATTAGTAAATCTATTTTTTTGCCTATCACTTTGTATTGTGTGGAGGCACAAAGAACCTGAACCTCAGTAAGTCCAGACACCAGGTGAGTGATTCTAATTTAAAAGCCACGGATTCAAGTCCCCATCTGGCTTCTGGCCGGGTTCAAGTCAGAAATGCTGTCAGTTCCACACGCACGACAGCAGACTTTGTCTAGGAGGCTGTCCCTACCCCGGGGGGCCAGGGTGAGCAGAACCAAGGCGTGTTTAATTTTCCCCCAGCCCCGCCTTGTCCCTACTGCCATCCTTCCAAGGGCTCCGTCAGGATCAGCTCAGATCTCTCGCCCTCCTCCCCCTCTCCCCTCCCCGGGGACTGTGGGCTGTGATGTACAGGCCACACGAGGCCATGGCTACAAAGGGAGGTGGCAGACGGTATCTCACCATTCAGCATCCCACCATGGCTCCTGTGACACACTCTCAGGACAAGACCTATGTCCCCGGGAGAAGGCTGCTGGCTCCGTGCATCTCTGAACAGAGACAGTATTTGGCCTGCTGGCTCCTGTTCCTCATCCCCAGTGGCCTTTCCTGCCTGAGGCTCCAGGAGGAGCAAGGCCGGGACACATGAGATGTCCCGTGAGCCCAGAGCCCTGGGTATCCTGGATGCTCTCCCTTCCCTACGGCACAGAGGCTACAGATCCCTGGATTCCAGAAGAGGGGTCCCTGAGGTACCTGGTCTCCCCAGGCCTCAACTTCCCAACCTTTAAGACAAGGACAATATTCCCGTCCCCTGAAACCATAGAATTTTACGGTTGGAAGGATCCTTAAAATCCTCCTACTCATACTCCTTTGTGTTAAGAAAAAACAGAGGTGCAGAGAGAACAGGAAAGTCATATAAAGTCACACAGCATTTCCACAGCTGCAGCAAAAAGCCTTCCCCCTCCTGGAGTTCCCACTGTGGTGTAAAGGGATCAGCGGCGTCTTGGAAGCGCTGGAATGTAGGTTCGATCCCCAGCCCGGCACAGAGGGTTAAGGATCTGGCGTTGCCACAGGGGCAGCCAAAAAAGAAAAGAAAAAAAAAAAAAAAGCCTCCCCCTCCAGCAGTGGTTTTCAAGCTTTAGTGGGTGCTCCTCGAAAGTACCTTTGGAGGGGGTGGGCGGGCAGTGGTTAAAATGCGGATCTGGGGGCCTCATCCCCCAGGCGCACCTTCCCTGGATCTGGAGGCCCAGGAATCTGCATGTCCAACGAGTTCCCCAGGGAGCCGCACAGTGAGGCTTCCGACCCCTTGTGTGTCTTCATCCTCTGCGCACCTGGCCGGGCTGCTGGGAGGGGGAGGCAGTGGGAGGACCGGCCGCTTTAATGATCACTGTTTGTGAGAAGGGGGCTCTCCTGCTGCTTCTCTGTCTCCCCAGACCCTCCCCATCTCTCCCTCTCCACCCCAAGGGTCCCATGAGCGATCTCCCAGGTCTCTTGCTACCAGGACTGGAGCCCTCTCTACTTAAAGAGGGGATGGTCCCTGTCGCCGCAACAGCACCCTGTCCCACGTGGCCAGGGACCCACTGTCTCCCAAAAACTACCAGACCAGGTGCAGAATCTGGGGCTGGAAGGTCAGCCAGCTGTCACCAGGGAGAGTGGGGGACGGCAGGACTGCACTGAGGCTGTCCTCTGTCTCTGTGCCAACAGAGAGAATCAGGACTGGGGGCAGGACACTCCTGAGGGCAAGCTCATCTCAGCCACTAAGGATGTGACCTTGTGCAAATCACTGCACGTCTTTACACCTCGTCTGCTTCTTGTTGGGTAAAATGTGGGTAAAGGCACCTGCCAGGCACAGGTGCTGGATTAAGAGATGGCACTGGGAAACCATAAACCACCACCATAAGGAAGGGAGGGCCATGGGGTAAGATACAGGATGGCCAATGACTACTGAATTGCAGAAAAATTACAACTATTTCTGTGCATAAGTATATCCCCGACAGCGCACACTGTGTATGCATCATTTATCTGAAATTCGGAGTGAATTCAGCGTCCCGGGGTTTTGTTTGTTGTCTTGCTTGGGGTTTGTTTGCTTGTTTTTGCTCAGTTGGCCGGAAGGCATTCTGGCAGGCGTCCTGCGCCCTCTTCCAGCAAGCCCAGCACCAGCAGGCAGCTCCTCCCAAGTCCTCAGACAACCCTCCCCCGCCAGCCAAGCCCTGAAGGAGCCCGAACTGAGATTGACCGGTCATCCCTGTGTTGTCCCTGGCCCTGGCTCTGTGACTGAGTGCTCCATCAGCGCCATCGCCTACCTGGCAGACGAGCACATTTTTCTGCTGTCAGACCTAATCAAGGTCACTTGCTCTGTTCAGGTTGCATCTCTGGGGGAGGAAGGGATGAGGAGGTGAAGCCAGTGAGGATGGAATCCCCTCTGCTCCTTCCTCTGAATCCCCTCCCCTGGCACCTGCCTACAAAGCTCTGGGGCTTGTGCCCCATGGAGCCTGGCTTCCCTGGGCAGGAAGTGGGTGGTCAGTGTGGCTGGGGGTGGGGGGAGGGGGGCTGAGAACCAGGAGGTCCCGGTGCACCCCCAGCTATTTTTTACTCTCTATGTGACCTTGGGCAAGTCACTCCCATCTTGTCTCCAGGCCTTCTAGAGAAAACTCGGTAATGATAAGAGCACTTAATAGTCCTTACTGTGTGGCAGGCACTGTTCTAAGTGCTTTATAAATAATCCCCTTTGCATCCTCCCAGCAGCCCTAGGAGGTGGGTACTAGTCTGGTCCACATTTTACAGGTGTGGAAACTGGGAGGAAGAACAGCACACGACTAGTAAGAGGTAGAGGCGGGGTTTGAACTTCACAGCTCCGTGCCAGAGTCTGGGCTCGTAGCCACCTTGTCCGCTGCCTCTGTGAAAATAGGAGAGGCCTGGGAGTTCCCCTTGTGGTTCAGCGGCAACAAATCTGACTAGTATCCATGAGGATGCGTGTTCGATCCCTGGCTTCGCTCAGTGGGTCAAGGATCCAGCGTTGCTGTGTGCTGTGGTGTAGGTCACAGACAAGGCTCACATCCCTCATTACTGTGGCTGTGGTGTAGGCTGGCAGCTACAGCTCTGATTTGACCTGGAGCCTGGGAACTTCCATATGCCAAGGGTGTGGCCTTAAAAAAATAGGAGAGGCCCAAATGCGGGGGTAGGCGGGAGAAGAGAGTGATTGAACCACCCACTCTGTGCTAGGATTACCACACCCTTGAGGGAGCTGACTTCATTCCAACCTCACTGCACACGTTCCGTTCTGTGCTCTCAAGTTAGAGGCAGGGAAACTGAGGCGCAGAGAAGACAGGGACTTGCTTGAGATCTTAATCTGGGTCTAGATGGGAACTCAGCCTTCTCCTGTCAAGGCCTGGGCCGAGGCTGCACACCCATCCCATCTCTGGCTCCCAGAGCTCGGCTGTGCAACATGGACAGCCTGCCGTGAGGCCAGGGATGCTGCTGGTACTTTGCCCAGTGAGATGCTGGAAGCCCCCACGCTGCCCTCCCACCGCCTCCATCCTCTCCCCACTTCACGAGACCAACCCTCCACCAGGGCCTGGACCCCTCTTCCCTCTGGACCTGTCCATCTTTAACCCCAGCCACACATCCCCATTTGATGGCTCTTTGCTTTCCTATAATACAGACAGTAAGAAGAAGAACATTTTATATTCTCACCGCTCTTTAGTGTGCCCACATGATCTGGTTTTGATCCTGACAATCACCAGTCAGATGGACTGGTCAGCATCCCCGTGTCCCTGTTTCACACTGGAGGAAGAGGAGGCTCAAAAAACTTAAGTGACCTGCTCAGAGTCACCCAGTTCTTAAGCCAGGACTTCAACTCATGCCTTCAGACTCCAAATGCAGGGTCAACCAAAGTAGTTTAGAGATGAGGAAACCAAGGCCCAGGTGGGACACAGGTCCAGTTCAAGGTCACAGCCACCCAAGGCAGAACGGAGACTGAAATCCGCAGCTCCTGACCCACAACACCTGGCCCTCACGTGAATGACCGTGGGAACCAACGACACCTCAACTGACAATGGGGGTGGATGATGTCACCTCCACCAAGCAGCAAAGGCAGAAGCCACCAGAACCAAGGCGAGTGCCTTTCCTCAGTGAAGTCTGCATGCGGACCTTCCTGCCTCCAGGACAGTCTCCTGGTGGGGAGTGTCTGGGGAGCCAGGCAGGTGAATGAAGGCAGAGTTTAAAATTGGGGCATGCTGTGCCTTGCAGGCCAGATCGGTTCAGGACCTGCTCTTGTGGGACAGCCACACTGGGCTGAAAATGCCAGTTCAGGGACCCGAGTCTGCGGAGGAGTGACTGCCTGGGCTTCGTGCTTAGGGACAACACAGAATGAACAAGTGGTCACAGGCATTCAGGACATGGGTGTGTAGCATCCTTGAATTCTCAATAAACGGAAGTATATATACCCTAGATAAATCCATATCTACATCACCTTTTATAATGTGGGCCTTTCAGCTTTGGTTCCTATTGTGCCAAACCCTGGGGGGCAAGGTGGGAGGCTGGAGTCCGGCTCTTAGAGGGCACTGCTGGGACCCACGCCCACATGCTCCCCAGTGGAAGATTGGAATCTACTGAAGGTAAGAACATTCCACCTGCTTCCCATCCTGGGGTTTATCCTTATGGATGCTGGGGTTCCCTCTTCTTGCTCTGCCTTTGCTTCCTTCCTGCTGGCCTTCACAGGGCCCCTTAACTGCTGTGCCCTTGTGCTCCTCTCTGCCAAGTGGGCATGTATGTCCCTGTCACCACTAGAAAAACCCAACAGGCAAGCAAAGTGTGCACTAGCTCACAAGATTTTGGTTCGGCAGTTTCACATCTGGGCTAAAAAGCTAGTGAGGTGCAAATCGTTACTGCATCACTGGTTCTCAGCAGGCTGATGTTATTCCTTACCAGGAATATACCTCAGCCCTTTTAGACAAAAGAGCAAATGGGGAGCTGAGAAAAAGAGCTGGGAGGGTGGGGGGCTGGAGAGCTTTTAAAACTGCAGGGCTCCCTCTCCATGTTCAGTGTAGTGGGACCAGTGCTGAACTGCTGTCCACACACAGTGAGGCATCTACTTAGGAGGAGCCCAGAAATAACCCGTCCCCAATACTAGGGCCCAAAGCCCCATGAGATGGTCTTGGAAATCCAGGCTCAGTATTGTTGGCGAAACAGAGGGGTAGGCATGGCAAGGCCGAGAAACTCCAGAGAATTCCAGATATGTCCCTCCCCTTTTCCCAGCCCTAGTAGAGTTCCAGGAAAAGTTCAGGCTAGGAACCTGGGAGGGTCACACCGGGAGCAACACTCATCCAGGGCAGTGGCCCTGAGCGCCCAGGCTTCCTGAGGCTGCTGCCCCGCGCCCCCGGAGGGGTGGCAGCCTCTCCCCGTGCTCTCTTTTTTGTCCGGCCCGGCCGGCAGGCTCACCTTTGGGCAGCTTGGACGCGTTCTCCTGGATCCAGGAGAAGAGATGAGCGAAGTCACAGTCGCAGAGCCAGGGGTTTCCGTCCAGGCGCAGGGTGCGCAGCGCGGGCAGCGCGGCCAGGGCGGCCACGTTGAGGCTGCGCAGGTTGTTGTCGTTGAGCTCCAGCACCTGCAGCGACTCCAAGGTCTCGAAGGCGGCCTCGTGCACGCCCACCAGGTTGTTGTTGGCCAGGCTCAGCTTGACCAGCCTCCCGGCCGAGCGGAAGGCGCCGGCGCCCAGCTGGGTCAGGTTGTTGTAGCTGAGGTCCAGGAAGGCGAGCTTGGCCGAGCCGCTGAACGTGCCCTCCTCCAGCGAGCGCAGCGAGTTGTTCCTGAAGTCCAGGTAGACCAGGTCGCCGTAGAAGATGAAGAAGTCCTCAGGGATGTGCTGGATGCGGTTGCCGGCCACCAGCAGCTTGCGCACGTCCAGGGGGAAAGGGTCGGGCACGCTGGGCAGTCCGCGGTCGCGGCAGTCCACCGTGTGCGGGTCGGTGCAGGCGCAGCCCTCCGGGCACGCGTGCCCGGGCCGGAGCAGCAGCAAGAGGATGCAGAGCCCGAGCGCGGCGGGGACGCGGGGGGCGGCGCGGGGGCGCATGGCAGGGGACCCGCGCGAGCGGCGGCGACGCGGACGCGGCTCTGGGGCCGAACCCTGGCGCGGGGCGGCGCGCTGGGCGCCGGAGGGCGTGCGCTCGGGCGCGCGGGGACGATGGGGCGAGGCGCGGAAGGACTCGGGGAGCCCGGGCGGCCGGGACGAAGGCGGGAGAGCCGGAGAGGGAGGGGCAAGGGACTCGCGAAGGATTTACCCAGACAGGAAATGAACCCGCTGGAAAATCTCGGAGGAGAGGCTGTAGGGTGTAGGGGTAGCGGAGTCGCCGTCGCCAAACGCGGCCCCACCAGCGCAGCTGATTCCCAACCCTCAGCTAGAAAACCTGTCGCGCGGTCTTGGCGCGGAGCCCTAGACAGCTCAGTACCGTTAGCAAGCGCCCCCCACTCCGGCGGATTCCGAGGGCGTGTCGGGGGCGAGCGCCCCGCACCCCTGCGCTCCCCGCGGGCCACCTTTGTTGCAAAAGGGAGCGCGACCCAGGTCACTCTCTGTGCCAGGGCGACCCCGGCGGGCTCTAGGGGGCCGCTCCAGGCGCTGCCGATCCGGGGTTGGGCGAGGCTCCAGCGGGCTCCAGAGAGCTCCAGGGCGCCTGGTCTTCATTCCTCCTTTCCTCCACCCGCCCTTAACCCGTCTCAGCGAAGCAGGCGGGGACAGCAAGGGGGAGCTGCCAGGCCCCCCGCTGTGGCCCGAAGGAAGGCCAGGGCCAGTCAGCAGTTTCCACGTTGGCCCTGGGATTGTCGGGGAAACTGGCAGCCACCGAGCACAGAACTGATGCTGGTCTAAGAGAGGCCCAGCGGAGAGGCACCCTAGCCTGGGGTCAGAGGCTAGGGCTCCCAGCTGTGCGGACCCCGTGTGCCCCCTCTGCAACATGGAAAGAAGTAATGCCTATGACACCATCTCTGGGCAAGGACCACAGAGTCAAAGCAAAATTTAAAAATGATCTTCTCCCTCTTAATTTCTACTCCCTCTCCAACGAACCCCCAGCTTCCGTCCCCAGGGAAGGGGTCACAGGGAGACTAGCAAAGGGTGGGTGAATTTAGCCTCAGACACTTCCCTATCCCCCAAGTCAAACTCCTTTCCCTCCCCAACCCCATTCTAGAAACTTTTCTAAGGAGAAATCCCCACAGAGCCACCAAGAGATTGTCCTGCTCTTTGCTATTTTGGTCCAAATGTCCTGGAATTGATAAGCTCCTGCTGCACCAAAATAACCCAGGAACAGCTGTTGGGCAGCAGGCCCCCAGAGACCCTGCCCTGGCCCCTGGCCTCCAGCCCCGTGTGGATTGGTGGAGGCTCAAATTCTGAAGCCACAAAGCTAAGCCCTCAACCTTTTTCCAAAGGTCCATGCAGCTTGATGCCTTCCGATGGATCAAAAACCTGAGCCTCTGGGAAGAAGCCAAGGCTCAGCGAAGGATGAGTATTTGCAGGAGCCCTCAGTGGGGAGGGGCACAGAGCCCTGGGGAAGCTCTGAAGCCCTGGGGGTCCTGCAGCTCATTCTCTGCTTACTCCCCAGGGCTCCAGAGTCCCGTCTGTGTCCCCTCCCTCCCAGGGTCCTCAGTTTGTCTTTGTCATCCCCAGCTCCAAAGGCTCAGCCCCCCACTCTGGTCTCAGCCCTTTGATGAGGCAGGTGCTGGGAGAATCAAATTGTCTGAACAGTCCCCAGAGTGGGTGAACGCCCCAAGCTGCATAAATGATGCATTGTTGCAGCATCAAAGCAAAGGCAGGTGGCAGAACAAACAGGTCCCCCCCATGGCAACTCTGCAGGAACACCCTAGAACGATCTGCCACACCCTCCACCCCTCCAGCCTCAGGCTTGCCTCTGGCTTCTCACGCCAGTACTAAGGGGAGCCTGTTTCTTACCAGTTTGAGCCCCAGGCATCATTGCTTCAGGACACCTGAGTTTGGTTGAACTGCTGTCTTGCACACATATGCCTGTGGGCCTGCGTGTTTGTCCGAGTGTGCGCCAGCCCTCCCTGCCAAGTGGTCTGGTTGGCTGGAGCCCTGGCCTGGCGCCACCACTAACCACAGAACCTTCCACGGGCCACTCGATCTCTTTGGGGAAATACTTCCCAGTCTGGGATCCCTGGGCCCCCTGAGGATCAAGTCTTCTCAGAATTTCAGTCTGGTGAAAGCTGGGCCTTTGCCTACGAGGAGGTCACTCAGAGCCAATGCTGCAGTTCTCGGTAATAAACTCCATCGCAGGCCTAGTTCTTTTGTGCTGAGCAGAAACTGATGACTTTGATGAATGGAAACAGATGAAATTTCTCCCTAAAAAATGCAGAGCATTTAGCAAAGGCCTGCAAGACTGGGGGCTGCGTGGTAGTAAAACGATAAAAAGAGGGCCCTGGTAATGAAAATGTTGAGAAAGGACACTCTTGGCCTTGATGGCCTCAGCTTGAAACTGGGGAGAAGATGCCCTCCCTCTCCCCTTCCACAGCCCAAGTGAAGGCCACGTGGGGACATAATGGCTTGGAACGTGAGCTGGAAAGTATTTGGAGAGACACTGCATAGAGAAGTGGCCATAAGTCTTGCTGTGGCAGGAACTCCTTGCTTCTTGCTTTGAGTGTCCCCCAAAGTGCCTTGAATCCAAATCTAAAGCATCTTCTCATTAATAGCAGCAGGAGCAGACAGGGCTTGGGGTTTCCGGGGAGCAGCCAGGTCCCCCATATTCTAGACCCTTGAGAAAAAAATGCAAGCTTTGCCACCTCTGATTTCCCCCCCAGCAAGGAACACATAGCCGTGACCTCTGCAAGGTCACAGCGTGAGTCAGTGATAGCTGCTGGAAATAGAACACAGGCATCCCCAGCTGCCCCACTCGCCCTGCTCCCTCCCCGGGGAAGGGGGCCTCTGACAGCCTGAGGGAGCACACTGCAGGTGAGGTGGAGAGACCTTCAGAGACTCTGTTTGTCGGCTCCGTTTCTGTCATTATTCTCAGAGCCAACACACTTTGTGATTTCCTAATCCAGAAGGTCAAAACCCTGGGACAAAGACCCCAAGCTATCCTAATGTTTCCAAAGCCTGATGCCATGCCTCCCCCAAGTCACCAAGCAGAATCCCTCACCCATTCCACCCCGTGTCCCCTCCCCTCCCTCCATCCCAGCGATGGAGCACTCTCTATCCTGTCTTATAAGCAGCCTCTGTCTGACTCCCCCATGAGGCTGAGCCTCAGGGAGCTATGGGGGTCCCCAGAAATCCCCACCTGGCGCCTGATCCCTAAGCAAAAACAATCCAGTCGTGGTGAGGTTTCCCCTTTGATTGCTAGGCTGACCTCTAAATTAGCCCACATCCTGGGCTCTAAATTGTAAACAAGATGATGCCAGTATGGTTTGTGCAGGAGTCTAAATCTAGGTGCAGACGCTAGATTTGAATGAGAAGAGTGATGGCTGGTGTTCAATGACGTCATTGGGTTACCGGCGTGTATCGCCCCTGATGAGCGCCTGGCTGACCTGTCTCCCCGTGGGCCCTGGGAAAGCAGCCCTGCTCTAGCCCTTTGCCTGGGGGCAGGCTGATTCAGTGGAACCTGTTCTCTGCTCCTCAAACACAGCTTTCTATCTGTCCCCCCACTAACTGGCCAAGCTCTTCCTCGGTCCCACCCACTGCCCTTCCCCATCACCACCGCCAGGGGGCACCATCTGCCGCTTGAACTGGTGGGAGCTGAGCCCTTCCTCTCAAGGCAGCAGCTCCATCTCCTCCCATTAGGTTGGAGTGATGAGCGCAGCAGGAAAATTTACCTGTGTTTTGCACCTCTCTGGCAAGGCTGGACCCAATTTTGGAAGAAAAGCTCCTGCCTGTATCTTCCCACCTGGAACTAGGAAATTAATCCTTAACCAGCCTCAATGGGAGGCAGGGTGGTGGTTGTGGTTAGGAATGTGGGTTTGGAGTCAGACAGACCTGGGTTGAACCTGGCTCTCTTGTTCCCTAGCTCTGTCACCTTGGGCAAGTCACTTAACTTCTCTAAGCCTCAGTTTTCCCATCCATGAACTGGGATCATACTAGTGCCTCCTTCACTGGGTTGTTACGAGGATTAAATGAGATATCTATCAAGTGCTTAGCAGTGAGTCTGACAATAAATAGCCACATATTTATCTTTTTCTCTTTTTCTTTTTTTTCTTGGCCACAGACAGGGCATGCAGAAGTTCCTGGGCCAGGAATTGAACTCACTCCACAGCAGCCATCTGAGCCGCTTCAATGACAACATTGGATCTTTAACCGGCTGAGCCACATGGGAACTCAGATAATAATCTACTTCTTTCTTTTTCACTTATAGCAGCTAACAATTTAATGGAGGTGATATTCTTTAGGTAAAGGATTAAAGTGCCATTCTGGAATTTAGGAATGCCCCAGCTCTCTAGGATCAACTTCAGTAACTGTCCCTGCCCAGAACCTTATTCCAAATATCTCAGACAGACAGACAGACACACACACACCCCTTAATCCTCTCCAGCTCTGGCTGACTTTGCAAGCACGGATATAGGTGAGTAGTTCCCAGCATCCTGGCTTGGTTGGTCTGAGCGTGGGCAGAGTTACGAGACCAAGGACATGGGGTCAGTCCCTCAGCCTGGCACAAGGAGACATCTGTTCTCTGCTCATGGCCGGTGCTCCTAATGCTCGCCAGCCATCCAGCCAATGTGTGACCTTGGCTGAGGAGGATGGGGATAGTGCCACTCTGTCTCTCCCAGGAGAAAATCCCAGAGCACGCATCCCCAGAGTCTAGGGCACCTCCGTCCCATGGGCAGGGGACACTTGTCACAGTGAGCTCGAGTGTTATCACCCCTTCCTGATCCCTCACCCCCCACCTCTTGTCCATTAACAAGGCTCCTCGGTGCTACGTCTCTGCCTCCACTGGTCCCTCTTAGTCCAAACGGCATTGTCTTTTACTGATGTCCCCACTGGCCTTCCTGCTTCCAGCCTTGCCCAACCCCTGCTCATGGTCCTAACACTCGAAAAAGCCAAAGTGAACCTCTGAAAATAAACATCAGACCATGTCACCTCCCTGTTTAGACACCCCCACTGACTTCCTATGAGAGGCAGGCAGACTTCTACAATGACCCCCAATGACCCCCCACCTCTTGGTACCACTTGAGCAGGACAGGGACCCAAGACTTGCTTCTAACAAATAGAATATGACCGAGGTGACATGCCACTCCTGTGATTAGGTCACAAGAGATGGTGACTTCCATCTTGCTCTCAGACTCACTCTGTTGCCTCTTTGAATTGTGTGCTTTGAAGAAGCGGGCTGCCGTGCTGGAGTGGCCTGCATGGTGAGGCACTGAGGGTGGCCTCAGATCAGCAGCCCGTGAGGAACTGAGTCCTGCCAATGGCCACATAAGCCCAGCCACCATTTTTGTCACAGCCTGTTAGAGACCCAGAGCAGAGCACCCAGCAAAGCTGTGTCAGACTCCTGACCCACAAAACTGTGAGAGTAAAAATGTGTTTTGTTTTAAACTGCTACATGTCGGGGGAATTTGTTGCACAGCAATAGCTAGCTAATACACCCTGGCACTTGGAATCAAATCCTACCAGACGCTGCATGCCCTGGATGCCCCCACATGCCTCTCTCATCCACATGCTTCTCTTTCCTCTTGGCTCACCACACTCCAGCTTCCAGTCTTTTCGTACATCTAATTCATCATGTGTGTCCCTACCCCAGGGCCTTTGCCCATGCTGTGCTCTCTGACTGGAATGCTTTCCCTCCCACCTCCTAGCTTTTTGGCAGGGTTGGTGCCATTTGGTCATTGGGGTTTTCTCAGCCCAAATGTCACCTCCTCATTCTGGTCTTCACTGACCTCAAGTCACTTCTGTGCCACCACCTCATTTTATTTTTTTCAGAGCATTTGTTCCTACCTGACATTACCTAGCTTGCTTGTTAGTTGACTTAGTCACTTTACCTTCTGCGAATAGAATAGAATTTCTAAGAGGATCTTTGCACTGTCCCAGTTCTGGGAATCAGCCCCCAAATACAATAGGTGCTTGAAAAATGGTTAATTGATTAATTGCTGTTACAAATGATGCTTCTTAACTAGGCCACCGGTTTCTTTAACAGCTTCCAGGGGTGTCTTACCTGGAGAGGCCTGTCCCCCTCTTTAGGAAGCAAGGACCTTCATCTCTCCAGAGGTGGCTTCTCCGTGGTCCCGTGGAGGGAGAGGGATTCATATGTGGAGCACCAAGTGTGCCAGCTGTACCCTTGCAATAGCCTGGAGGTTGGGTCTTCCCCCAACACATTTCTAGCTCCTCTCCACTCCATCAATGCACACAGCACCCCATCGATGGCTTTGTTGCATCCTCCTTTGAGCCTTTCCACACACTCTTTCCAGCTTCCCTCTCCCGATGCTCCAAATTTGGCTCAAGGAAACTTGGCCACCTCCAGGGAGCCTTCCAGAATTTCTCTGGACAATTCTCTGGTCCCCTGATCACGCTTCCCAGGAGAACAGGTGCTGTGCTAGGTGTAGGGCTAAAAGGATGAAGCAAGCACAGACCCATGCGCAAGGAGCCCCTGGCTTAGGAGGCAGCCATAAGCAGAGAGAACCACAATTTCGTTAGCGCTCAGGGCTGACCTGTTTGTCTCTAATCCATGCTGTTTTATTGAGCACATTGAAACAGGAGCAATAAACTTGGGTAGAGTCAGAGCTAAACCATCAGCCCTTGGGCTGATTAGCCTGTGTTCACATCCTACTTCCATCACTTCCTGGCTATGTCTCTTCTGCAAGTAATCTCTAGAGACCCTCTGTTGTTTCATCTGTGAAATAGAGAGTCAAGGTGTCACGTTGTAGAGTTACTATGAGGATTAAATGAGACGATGTACAAATTAACATGTGGCACAACATCCATGGCTGGGGGTGGCGGGGGGGGGGTTCTCAAAATTAGCATCCTGACACTGCCATCCAGTTGGACACTTCCTGTAACAAACGTCTGTTGCCTACTTGATATTCACAAGAAAGGCATTGACCTGGGGCTGGGGAGCTAAAGAGATAATAGACAGCCTCAGTTCTCAGGTGACTCACGATCTCTTTGAAGAAACATGGGACACTCAGCAGCTGCAGAAGGCAGATAATTCAAGGACTCACTGTGTAGCAGCCAAACAAACCTGCATTCATAGATGTCACAGGCATGTGGCGAAGTCGAGAATGGCTGGGCTTATGTGATTGGGGAAAAGTACATCTTGACACCTTGAACCGTATTTTTTCAAATCAGATTTTGGAGCACGTGGCCATGTGGCTTCCTGCTCTGTATCCTGGCACGCAGCGTTCCTTCTGCTGGTCCACCTGGCCAGCTCCTGCTTGCCCTTGAAGACACCATGCATTTCTCCAGGTGGCCTTGACCTTTCCAGGTGCAGCCTCCTTTGCCTCCCTTGTTTTCCAATCTTCTGTGACTGTCCCTTGCACACATGGTGTGGCATTTATCAATGATGTTGATCTCACCTGCTGGAGGATTACTGAGCTCTGGCGTGAGAAAAGTCCGCAGGAAAAAGATATCAGGAAAAGGTCCTTGTGAGCAAAGATTGTATCTTTTCCAGCTTTAAATCTTGGAACCCAGTACAAGACCCTGCCCAGGGCTCAGTGTCTTTGCTAAATAAATAGTACATGCCTGTATGAAAGAACGCTTCTGCCAGATGGAATGATAAGCCAGGCGAAGCATCTCAAGTGTGAATTGCTTTGGAAAACTCAAGAGGTATGAGTCTGGGTAGTTAAACTACAGAACCATTCATTCACCTCCACCATTGTAAGTTAATAATCGCTCAAGAAAGCCAGCAGACGTCCTGGAACGAAGCAGGCTTGCTTAACTATAAAACCGTAAATAAACGCATGAGATATGCTTCAGGACATCCTGGAACGAAGCAGGCTTGCTTAACTATAAAACTGTAAATAAACGCATGAGATATGCTTCAGGTCATTAAGTGAAAGATAAAATGAGACCTGCATTCAAGTTCAGCAAGATAACGATCCTTAGGACCCAGGACAGGAATTTTAGAGAAAGGTGACATCCCAAAATCAGAGAGCTTTGTGATACAGAAACCTGAGTTGACTCTTACCCTAACCCTTCTGCTGATTTGAATAAGCACCATGTTAGTCCTGGTTTGACCTCATAGGGTCAAAGACTCTTTGATATGAAGAATGAGCTAGTGATGTAAGCCTGATGTCTACCTGAAGAATGAGAAGCCAGGAGTTCCCATTGTGGCTCAGTGGTTAACGAATTCGACCAGGAACTATGTGGTTGTGGGTTCGATCCCTGGCCTCGCTCAGTGAGTTAAGGATCTGGCATTGCCGTGAGCTGTGGTGTAGGTCGCAAACACGGCTCAGATCCCACGTTGCTGTGGCTCTGGCGAAGGCTACAGCTCCAATTAGACCCTTAGCCTGGGAACCTCCATCTGCTGCAAGTGCAGCCCTAAAAAGACAAAACGACAAAAAAAAAAAAAAAGGAAAAAAAAGAATGAGAAGCCAGTCTTTTCCTACTCCCCTCTTTCCTTGGATTATAAAAATGTAGCTGACCTAATCCTCAGGACAGAGCCTTCTTGCCTGCCTGCTTGTATCTCTCACAAGCGTCCTATTTTAATAAATCTACTTCTTGGAGTTCCCATTGTGGCTTAGTGGGTTAAAAACCTGACTAGTATCCATGAGGATGCAGGTTTGCTCCCTGGCCTCGCTCAGTGGGTTAAGGATCCAGTATTGCTGTTGCTGCAGCCTCTGGGGTAGGTGACAAAAGCAGCTCAGATCTGGTGTTGCCGTGGCTCTGGTGTAGGATGGCCACTGCAGCTCCGATTTGACCCCTAGCCTGGGGAACTTCCACGTGCCACAGGTGGAACCCTTTAAAAATAAGAAAAAAATGTGTATTTCTTGCCTGTCCCTTGTCCTCTCACTGAATTCCTTCTGAGCTGAGACACAAAGAACCTAAGCTTCAGTACGTCCAGACACCACCTGAGAGATTCTAATTTAAAAAAAAAAAAAAATGGGTTCAAGTCCCAATCCGGGTTTGGAGGGGTTAAAGTCAGAAGTGTTTTGGGTTCAGCTGCTGCTCCTTGCTCACCCCAACCCAGTAACAATGACCGTGACCCCAAGCCTTTTCATTAATGATTCCCAAGACTGCAAAACCCCTTTACACCCGTAATCTCAGATGACCCCCAAAACGATGGTCAGGTGCGCAGGCCACGTGTCACCATGTCTGTTTTCGGAACTGAGCCTCAGGTGGCTCCCTGATGACTCAGCTTTTCACAGCTGGGGAGCTCCAAGGATATTTGACATTCTCAACTCAAACACATGTTTCCTGTGCCACTTTGGCATCTCTGGTGACCTATAGTGACAATCAGTTAATAATGGGCGGTGGTTAAATGGCTGCTGGTTAGGTGGACTGTTGCCTGGTTGGGCATAGGGCCTCAGAGCCTAAAATTTTAAAGGTTATTTTGGACCAGCCGCATGTACGACTGCAGCGCCGTCGTATTTAAGCTGCCCTCACTGGCCACCTCTGCCCTCCACCCCATGTCCTGCAGACATGCGCCCACCCCCACACTCACACGCCTCCCTCCTGCCAAGCGTGAGGCTTTCTAAGAGGGCAGGTGAGAAACCTGACATAACCCGAAGGGAATATAAAGCCACCCGAATTCTCTCAAGCAAATGCAGAGGCACAGGGAGGCTATTTTTATGCGAATTTGTATGTGATTTGCATAAATTTGCATGCAGCTTCCCAAAGCCATCAAACCGAGTTCACAAAACACTCAGGGAGTGAATCCACTTCATCTGTGCCAGCTAGAGGCAGAAGTGGACACACCTACTCCCCAAGCTGCCAAGGCTTCTTTATCCCTGAAAGTTGCTCCTAATTTTTTTTTTTTTAAAGTACACATCTGTGGCATATGGAAGTTTCTGGGCCCGAGACTGAATCTGAGCCACAGCTGAGGCAATGCTGCACAAGGCTGGGGATCGAACACACACCTTTGATGACCCGAGCCACTGCAGTCAGAGTCTTAACCCACTGCACCACAGCAGGAACTCCCAATTGCTTCCAATTCAACATGAAATTGCTCCCAATATTACTCAATGGCTGTAGAAAACCTGACATGTTTGCCATAATAATAGAACAAGATCTAACACTTCCTGAGTCAAGCACTGCTCTATGAGCTGTCAAGATATAATTTTAATCTTCTCAGAAATCAAAAAAGGGGGGCTTTGTGAAGATGATGGCGCCAGAGGTGCTGGAGTCAGACCTGGCAAATGCTGTGGCACTTTTGAAAAACCTTCAGGAACAGGTGATGGCTGTCACTGCAGAAGTGCAAGCTCTGACCAAAAAAGTTCCAGCTAAGACCTGTCCTACAGGGAAGGGTCTCAGCCTTTTGGAAGTGAAAGATCAGCTGTTGCTCACGCACATTATGGATTTGAGCCATCTCATCCTCCCTAAAGCCTCAGGGAGGGTCTCTTTAGGAACATGCGGCAGTTTCGAGACTGGTGGAGAATTCGCACGGTTTTGGAAAAGCTTCATCCTTTGGACCAATACCTGAAGCATCAAAATGACAAACTGGTCCAGACTGCAGCGACAGGCAGGCTCCGTGAGAGTGACCTACTCTGTTTTAAGCCTCGTCCCAGCAATATAATGCGAAAGTTGAGCTCTGAGGATGAGGAGGAAGATGGAGCAGAGGAAGGCCAGTCTGGGGCTTCAGGGAAGAAAGCTGGAAAAGTGACAGCCAAGAACTATGTTCCAGCCCGTTATGATGAGACGGACGCTGCGGGGGGCGGGGTGGGGAGGAAGAGAAGAAGTGCCTGGAAGGAGCCAAGAGATGGGCATCGAGCAGCTTTGTCATTCGTGAACTAAAGCAGCAGTACGCTGATGCCCCCGAGGAAATACGTGATGCTCGGCATCCGCACGTCACTGGCCAGAGCCAGGAGCATCAACTCTGCGGAGAGGCGACGGCGCGTTTAAGTGTCCATCCGCGAGAGAAAGGACAGTGAAAAGGAACAAATACCATGAGCTCAGGACGTTATTCCCTCACCCACTTCAGTGACCTCAGGGCGCTGACAGGAGGAACCTCTCACCTGGACGAGGATCAGACTCTCACTAAGAGGCAGAAGGAAGGTACCTAAGAAAGGTCCGAAGAAAAAAGGGTTCCGGAAGCGGCGGTGATGATGGGTGTACCTGTTTACGTTTCTTTTTTGTCATCCTGGGATTCTTCTAATTTCACGGTATGTAGGTTTTTTCCTTGGAATTCATTAATGAATTTGCTCTGGACATGTGGAAAGATGTGTATTAATAAAACTGATTTTACTTGCAAAGAAAAAAAGAAATCCAAAAAGGTCCCGCGGCGATTCCCACTTTACGGATGAGGAAATTGAGGTCCACAGAGGGAAGGTCACGTGTCTCGTCAGTGATTCAAACCCGAACTGTCTGGCTCCATTCATTTCCACCGCAACTGTTAGTTTAAGCACCTCCTAGGAACCAGGGATTCCCGGCCCTGGGAACACGGCAGTGAAAATGACCGCTTCCCAGCTGTTGCAAAGCATTAGGGTCCCTCCGTTAGGGTAAGGTTGGATGGCCGAACAAAGAGATCCCAGCATTTATTAAAGACCAAGGAAGTGAATTTCTCTCTAGAGTGGTCATTTAAGGCGTGCATCCCAGGGCGGTGGGCAGCCGGGCTTCCCCTGGTCCCTGGGGAGAACCCAAGTCCCTTCCAAGTCCCTGCTCTGCTAAGCACACACGATGCTGTCTTCAGCTGCTTGGGTGGAACTGGGCTGCTGCCACGTCCCAAGGCTGTCAGGAAAGTGGAAGGGAGCAGGGAGGGGCCACCCCAGCTAAAGCCCAGGCCCCCGGGGGAGAGGCTACCATTATTTCCTTTCCAGGAGGGAAAGCCTTGCGGAGTGGCCACGTCCACCTTCAAGAGGGGCTAGGCGACAGGGTCTGTCCAGAGGCAGAGGAGGAAGAGAGGATGGGCGACCAGCAGGCTTTGCCGGGGAACCACATTTACCAAGAAAATGACTCTATGGGATGATGGCAGAGTGACGGACAAAGGGAATAAAACAGAGCAGAGGAAGGGGCTGGAGGGAGGATCACCTTTTTAGACAGTCATGAGCTCTTCATTTTTCCTTTTTCTTTTTACAGCTGCCCCTGTGGCATAACAGATGTTCCCAGGCTAGGGGCTGAATCAGAGCTGCAGTTGCTGGCCTATGCCACAGCCACAGCCACATGGGATCCAAGATGCATCTGTGACCTACACCATAGCTTGCAACAACCGGATCCTTAACACACTGAGCAAGGCCAGGGATGGAACCCACATCCTCACAGAGACAATGCTGGGTCCTTAACCCACTGAGCCACAGTGGGAACTCCATAGGTATTCATGAGCTCTTAAATCACTGTCCTTAACTGACCCACAGCCACACCCCCAGCTCACGGTAAAGATGCCAAAGGCTTAGGAGAGTTTAAAGCACCCCCTGAACCAAATGAAGTCAATTCACGTCCAGTTGGGCTCTCAGGGGCTCTGGCCAAGCAAGACGTTATTGGACTTGACCCTCATGGAATCTATCATGCCTTTTGTCGAGGTATTTTTATTTGTCAGTCATCTTTTTCTCTTTTTAAAAATCCTTAGGGTGGTTAGGGAAGGTACTAACATCCCCTTTGACAATGGGGGAAATTGAGGCCTGAGAATATTCAGTTTATTCAAAAACAAACCATATTGGGCTCCTTCGTGCCGAGGAACTGGGGTAACAAGGCAAATGGGAAGTACTTCCCTTAGATACCTTGACAGTAGCTTAGTGTGGTAGGCATACATATAAGCAAAGGATCTGTAAACCAAACAATGATAAACATGTGTACAAAATACAGGGGTTTGGAGGAAGAAGGGAATGAGAATTTTTTACCGAGATGGAAAGGAGCAGACAAGGTACCACAAAAAAGGTGACAGCTGACTAAAGATTTTTTAATTTTTTTGTTATTATTATTATTACTAGTTTTGTCTTTTCTAGGGCCACACCTATGGAGGTTCCCAGGCTAGGGGTCCAATCAGACCTGTACCTGCCAGCCTATGCCAGATCCATAGCAACTCAGAATCCAAGCCGAGTCTGCAACCTACACCACAGCTCAAGGCAACGCAGGCTCCTTAACCCACTGAGTGAGGCCAGGGATCGAACCCACAACCTCATGGTTACTAGTAGGATTCGTTAACTACTGAGCCATGACAGGAACTCCAAGTTTTTTTTTTTTTTAATTGAAGTATAGTTGATTTACAATGTTTCAAGTGTACGGCAAAGTGATTCATCTATAACATAGAGCTGACCAAGATTTTGAAGGCTGAATAGGAGTTCTCCAAGCAGATGGGGAATCTGTTTCAAGTAAGAAATAGATGTTCCAGGAAGAGGGAACTATGTAGATAAAGGCACAGAAGTCTTACAAAATGATTCAGAATTCGTCCATGGACATTTGAGGAAGGCTCACTAAACCTCTAAAATCGGTGCTGAAAGATCACCCAGGCCTCCTGATTCCTAGTCCACGCTAGTTTTAGACCTTCGTTTAGAGCTGTTCCAGGGTCTGATGGTCAATCTTTGGGTGTGGTACAAACATTTTAAAGGCTCTACTCACACCTGCCTTGTCACTGCTATGGCTCAGGTTCCATCCCTGGCCTGGGAAGTTCCACATGCTATGGCCACAGCCAAAAAAAAAAAAAATTAAAAGCTGTGATCACAGAGCTGCTCTTTCCAATGCATTCATCCAACAGTCCTGACAGTGCATTCATTCTAACTGGACTCAAACATCGGGGACACAGCAACATCCCACCTCGTCTGATCCGCAACATGAGAGAGGGGCTCGAGAGGGCAGGGTGGGCTGCACGGGAAGGCCGCTATATATTTCCAGGTCAAGAGTCTGGACTTCATTCTCAGCTCTTGAAAAGTTTTATGCTGGGAAGAGATGTATCTGGGTGTGCCTTTGAATAGGTGAATGTAGACACCATGTAGAGACAGATGGGAGAGGCCAGACTCTTTTGTAGTAATTCGAGGGGGTTGTGATGTCACCAGCACTCCTAGGAATCCACCCAAGAGCAAGAACAAGGTAGATCTATCCCCAAACATCTATGCTACTGCTCCCAGCAGCATCATTCATCTTTGCCCCAAACTGAAAACAACCCAAATGTCCACCAGCTGGTGAGAGGATAAATAAAATGTGGTATTAGTATTGCTAATACTACTTAGCAATCAACATCATGAATGACTGGTCCATGTTCCAACACAGATGAACCTCATCTTATGCCAGGTGAAAGAAGCCAGACTCTAAAGACCCTGTATTGTAAGATCCCATTTACATGAACCATCCAGAGCAGGCAACATAGGGACAGAAAGCAAATCTACCCACAGAAAACAGTAGAAGTGGGGACTAACACACAGCTGCATGAGGACAATTTTTAGAGTGGTGGAAATATTCTGAAACTGGATCATAGTGATGGTGGCACAACTTATAAATGTATTAAAAATCACTGAGTTGTTCAACGACCAAAAAAAAAAACTCTACAAATAACAAATGCTACAGAGTGCAGAGAAAAGGGAACCCTTCTACACTGTTGGTGGGAATGTAAATTGATACAAACACTATGGAAAACAGTATGGAGGTTCCTCAGAAAACTAAATATAGAATTACCATATGATCCAGCAATTCCACTCCTGGGCATCTATCCCGA
This sequence comes from Sus scrofa, assembly GCF_054392235.1. Lineage (NCBI taxonomy): Eukaryota > Metazoa > Chordata > Mammalia > Artiodactyla > Suidae > Sus > Sus scrofa. The sequence continues at coordinate 77,497,085 of NC_139388.1, forward strand.
CAAAACCATAATTCAAAAAGATACATGCACCCCTAGGTTCATTGTAGCACGTCACAATAGCCAAGTCATGGAAACAACCTAAATGTCCATTGACAGATGAATGGATTAAGATGTGGTACATATGCACAGTAGAATATTACTCAGCCAAAAAAAATGAAACAATGCCATTTGCAACTAGATTCTCATACGAAGTGAATTAAGTCAGAAAGAGAAAGACAAATACTATCACTTATATGCAAAATCTAAAACATGGCAAAAATGATCCTATTTGTGCAAAAACAGAAAGAGACTCACAGAGTACAAGAGACGTGTGGTTGCCAAGGTGGCAGGTGAGGGAATGGGATGGACTGGGAGTTTGGGGTTAGTAGATGCAAACTATTACATTTGGAATGGATAAATAATAATAAGGTCCTACTGTATAGCATAGTTAGCACAGGGAACTATATCCAGTCTTCTGGGATAGACCGTGATGGAAGATAACATAAGAAAGGGAATGTGTATATATATATACAATCATATATATATGATTGGCTCACTTAGCTGTACAGCAGAAATTGGCACACATTATAAATCAACTAGATTTTAATTTAAAAACTCATTGAGATGGGTGCTTACAATGAGTGAATTTTGTGGTATGTAAGTTATATTTCAATAAAGTTATTTAAAGCGAGAGTGATAATGGGACCTTGAACTAGGGTCTTGACCATGGGGAAGGAGAGTCTAGAAAGATGAAGGAGAGGAAGGGTGGGGGACCTGCCCACCACGTTCCCACAGCTCTGCCTTTGCTTAGCTCACTGGATGAGTTAGGCACTTCATAGATCTTACCGCGCACCACAAAGCAGAAGTCAGCCATTGGGGTGAAAAGTGTGGGTTTATGTAAAGAAAACTGTTACACATATAGGAAGAAATGGCCAGTATGGACAGTGGTCAGGACGGCAGGAACTCTGGGAAGCAGCATTCCAGCTGGCACAGTGGATTCAGGACACGGCAGAATCTGAGCCAGAGGAAGATGAAGACAGAGCAGTAATGAGGGCAGTGGGGGGTGGGGAGGGATTTGGGGCTGGGGGCTTCTGGGTGTCCCTCGAGGTCACCGCATTTCCATGGACTGCTATTTCACCTCCCTGGCAGACACCCTCCCTGGCAGGGGGTAAGGATGGGAGAGGAAGGCAAAGATGCAGGGAGATGCTGGAAGGTACTTGTCCATGGCTGGCTGATAGCATTTTTCCTCTGCAGCATCTCATCCGGGCTGCCATCATGGTGAGAGCCTCCATCCTGGGTCTGCTGGGTGGCCAGCTGCCCCCTGCTGCCTCCTGAGTCTTCCAATCCAGCATCACTCAGTGGATGTGCTCTGCAGGTACACTCAGACCCCTGCAGACCCAGCCCACAGCCCAGCAGGTCCCAGTTAGTTGTCTTTTTTTTTTTTAATGGTCTCACCCATGGCGTCTGGAAATTCCCAGGCCACAGATTGAACGCAGGTCGGATTCTTTAACCTGCTGCCCTGGGCTAGGGATAGAACCCACATCTCCACAGTGACCTGAGCTGCTGCAGTTGAATTCTTTTTTTTTTTTTTTTTTTTTTGTCTTTTGTCTTTTGTCTTTTGTCTTTTTTGCTGTTGTTGTTGTTGCTATTTCTTGGGCCGCTCCCGCAGCATATGGAGGTTCCCAGGCTAGGGGTTGAATCGGAGCTGTAGCCACCGGCCTATGCCAGAGCCACAGCAACGCAGGATCCGAGCCGCGTCTGCAACCTACACCACAGCTCACGGCAACGCCGGATCGTTAACCCACTGAGCAAGGGCAGGGACCGAACCAGCAACCTCATGGTTCCTAGTCGGATTTGTTAACCACTGCGCCACGACGGGAACTCCTGTGTTGAATTCTTAACACACTGCTCCACAGCGGGAACTCCAGGAGTTGTCTTCTTCCAGCCACACCCAGCTTCTGGGCAAAGCCAATCGATGGTCACCTGGCCATGCACTGGTTGGACAAATCATTTCCTAACATTTACTTTGCAAATGCAGGGGCTCGGCTCTGCCCTGGGAGAAGGAACAGGTATCTTACAGGCTGGGTCAAGGTCACAGAGACTTTGTGCTCTCTTTGGGGAATAAAATGGTCACAAACCTTTGCTTTCCCACACCTCTGTTCTCACCTGCTAGCAGGACCACTGCCATCCTGTGTGGTCCGGGCTGGGAGGGCCAGGTGGGGAGTGTGAGCACAGAGCCAAGCTGGCAGATTTGGCCATGGCCCTGCCTGCATTTGCATCCCCGTTGTAGCTTACTAACCATGTGATATGTAAATGAGCTGTGCCTTGTTCTCCTCATCTATAAAATGGGAATCACTGTACCTCCTTCAGAGGGTTGTGTGGGGGTGGAAAGAAATAATATAAGCTTAGGACAACACTTGGTAAGTGGGAGTCACTGTCATCTTGATGACATCCCAGGCAAACCCACGTCCATTGACCCCAAGTCCAAATCTCGGAGACCTACCTTCGCATTGTCCCTGTAACCTTATCTTCCCCGGCTGACCACAGTCATGGTCTGGGAATGTCCGCCTCACCTTCCTGGTGATTGTAAAACATTCCTTCTGCTGCCTGGGTTCTTGACTCCAGGCTTTGCCACAGCCGGAATCGCACTTGACCTTCTTATCGTTGTGACCTTTCGGAAAGAGGAGCTGATCTTTGCCTAAAGCCTTCTGGTGACGAGATGTGTCAAAGATGTTCCTTACAGGGAGTTCCCCTGGTGGCTCAGCGGAAACGAATCCAACTAGTATCCATGAGAACTTGGGTTCGATTCCTGGCCTCGCTCAGTGGGTTAAGGATCCGGCGTTGCTGTGAGCTGCAGGGTAGGTCACAGATGTGGCTCGGATCCCAAGTTGCTGTGGCTGTGGCATAGGCCCACAGCTATAGCTCCAATTTGATCCCTAGCCTGGGAACTTCCATATGCTTCGAGGGAAGACCTAAAAAGCAGAATAAATAAATAAATACATGTTCATTACATCATTATTCATCATGACAAAAAAAGAATTTTTAGAAACAACCTGAACTATGGTCTTAGTCCATTTTGCTCTACCAAATACCAGGGACTGGGGGAGGGGGGTGGGCGGTGTCCTAAGCCACCAAAATTTATTTCTGGAGGCTGGAAATCTGAGATCAGGGTGCCCACGTGGTCGGGTGCTACACCTGGTGAGGAGCAGCTTCTGGTCCATAAACGGCTTTCTTCTCTTGGTCCTCACCCAGTGGAAGGGGCGAGGGGGGCGCTGTGGGGTCTCTTGGGTAAAAGCACTAATCCTATTCATGGGGGCTCCATCTATGACCCAATCACCTCCCAACGGTCCCACCTCCTAAGGCCAGGATTTCAACATATGATTTGGTGGGGGCCCATTCAGACCATAGCAAATACCCATCAATGGAAGACTGCTTACGTAAATTTACAGTGTCCGCCTAACAAAATGCTATGCAGCTCTTAGAAATCCTATTTTAGAAGCCTGTTCAGTGACACAAAAAATACGAAGTGGGAAAAGGGGAAAAAAAGCATTTTACAAAACATTATATGCCAGAAAATATCCTTTTTTTTTTTATTATTTTTATTTTTCTTGTCTGGCTGCGCCGTGGCATATGGAGTCCCCAGGCCAGGGATCAGATCCGAGCCTGTCATGGCTGATCCTGTAACCCACTGTGCGGGGCCAGGGATTGAACCCGCATCCTGGTGCGGCTGAGACACCATCGATTCTATTGTTCCCCAGCGGAAACTCCAGAGCATATCCGTTTAGAGTGGACAAACAACCAGGTCCTACTGTATAGTACAGGGAACTATACCCAATGTCCTGGGATAGACTAAGAGGGAAATGAATATTAAAAAGAATGTGTATGTGTGTATGTATAACTGAGTCGCTTTGCTGTACAGCAGGAATTGTCACAACACTGTAAGTCAGCCATACTTTAATTTTAAAAATTAAAAAATAAGAAATGTTACATGCAAGATAGTCCCACTTTTGTTTGACAGACATGCACCCAGAGAAAAAAGAATAAAATGAGCAGAGTTTATCTCTACATGGTGTTTTTATGATGAGAGAAAAGGTATTGAAATCAAAATTAAAACTCTGGATGGCTTACCTTTGTCCTTAGAGTAAGTCTAAATACACATCAAGACTTTCGGTGTCTAGAAGTGACCTTATCCTGGGTCTTTGCACCCTCATCTCCAGCTGCCCTCCCTTCTGTTTCTAAACACGCTGCTCATTGGCCCTCTGTGCCTCTATCCTGCTGTTCATCTCCACACAGAATGCTCTACCCTTCTCTGTATCACTTCCTTCCCCCTTCTGCCTGCAGCGCCCCCCAGGAAGGCATGACCCATTCCCTCTCCTGTGTGGTCCTTGGTACATCCTCTGATGCAACTCTGGCCTTGTTACCGACCTGGGTTCTTGGCCTTCTTTAATCAATAGAAATTGACAAGGGGCCAGAGAAGAAAATCAGACAGGGCTTTACTTGGGTTCCTGCTGCAGCAGGAAGGAGCAAAAACAAGTAACAGATTCCCTGGAGTTCCTGTTGTGGCTCAGCGGGTTAAGGACCCAACACTGTCTCTGTGAGGATGCTCTTTCAATCCTTGGCCTCACTCAGTAGGTGAAGGATCCAGCATTGCCGCAAGCTGCAACATAGGTCACAGATGCAGCTCGGAACCGGCAATGCAGTGACCGTGGCATAGGCTGGCAGCTGCAGCTCTGATTCGATTCCTGGCCCAGGAACTTCCATGTGCGGCAGGTCCAACTGTAAAAAGAAAAAAAAAAAAAAAAACAAGCAAGAGATTCTTTCACTCACTCCCTGAGGGGGTGTACAGGCTGGTTCCTTATATGGGCTGAGGGTAGGTGTGGGTCCAGCGGTCAGGCCAGAAGCGTGGCTTAGGTGGTTTGCCCAGTCCTTGGTGGTGGTGTGTGCAGGGGGCATGTCCAGTAGCCTGTGTTTGCTCCCAGCTCTTCAGAAGTGGCATTTGGGGGGTTTGGTCTTTTTTATTGTATTGAGTTGTCCTTGACGTGGCCCCACTGCGACTGCGTATGCACACACTCATTTTTAGTCTCATCTAGTTTCTCTGTGTTTTGAAGCTCGAGGCGATGTTCATCCAGGTGCAAGCACTGCAGCAAAGGGTCCCAGGCCCCGGCCTGCCTCCACCTCTCTGAGTTACAGATATTTGCTCCGTCTCCTGCAAGGAACCACGAGCCCTACAAGAAGAGATTCCAAAACGCACCCTATCGGCTCCTGGCACGTTTAAGGGGTTCAGTAGAGGCCTGTTGCTTTAATAGCTAGAGCACCCCAATTATAAGCCGGGGATACAATGTAAAGACTCCCTGTGGTGTCAAGTTCAGAGAAGCACCAACAGGTACCTGCAAGGAATGACGATACAGGTTCAATCTGTCCTGCTGCTTCTCTAGGGACACTAAAGAGATGCCAAGTAATGAGCTAGGACAACTCTTTAGAAATCTCTCTCTGGCTCTCTTCTCCCCCACTCTCTGAAATCCACACAGCTGTTCCAGAACCCTCCCCACGCCAAATCCCTCACGCTCCACGCTCTCTGAAGCCTCAGCCCACTCACCTTTTCTGTCCTTTGCTGCCATCTCCTGCTTGTCTACTCATGATCCCAGTTTGGTATCTCAAAAGCCCAGAAAAGGCACGCCACTCCCAAGCGGAGGGACAGGAAGTGCCGAGAAGGCCAGTCCGGCATCCTTCCTTCGTCCCTGGCCCTGCAGGTGGGAAGGGACTTGCTCCTTTCCCTGACCAGCTGCCTGAATGCACGTTGTCAGGTGGTAGGGGAGCTGCGGATGTAAGCCTGGTGAAGAAAGGGGCCCTGCAGCCAGAAGACCCCCCCCCGGGGGGGGGCCATGGTGGGGGGCTGACGGTGGGTGATGTCTCCTGAGGTGTGAAGAGAGCTGTCCTCAGCTGGTTCACCCACTTCTCAAAGAGGAGGAAGAGCAGCTCAGAGAAACTGAGCCTGCAGAACCCAGCCGCTCTCCCCCACCCGCCCCACCCCGGCTCTCCCAGATGTGTGCCTCCAAGCTGGGGATTTATAGAGGTAGCAGCACACTGGCCCAGCCCTGCATACAGCTGGCCCCTTCATCTGCCCCTTTCCACTGCAGGATGCCCCTTGCCCTCAGATTTAAGCCACCTTCTCTAAAGTCAGCTTTCTTTCTTTCTCTCTTTCTCCCTTTCTTTCTCTTTCTCTTTCTTTTGCTTCCTTCCTTCCTTCCTCCCTCCTTCCTTCCTTTCTCTCTCTCTCTCTCTCTCTCTCTCTCTCCCTCCCTCCCTCCCTCCCTCCCTCCCTCTCTCTCTCTCTCTCTCTCTCTCCCCCTCTCTCCCTCTCTCTCTCTCAGCCACACCTGCGGCATATGGACGTTCCTAGGCCAGGGATGGAATCAGAGCCGCAGCTGCCACCTACGCCATAGCTGCAGCAGTGCTGGATGCTTTAACCCACTGCACTGGGCCAAGGATTAAATCCCTCACTCCCCAGCCACCTGAGCGGCTTCAGTCAGATTCTTAACCCACCGCACCACAGCAGGAACTCTGAAAGTCAGCTTTCTTAGGAATAAAAAGAATGTTTCCGTCCTCTGCCCTCCGACAGTTCTCTTGTTTCTCAGTGGATCCAGAACCCAGGTAGGGACAAGGGACAGTATCCATCATGCATCTTTGAACCCCACCACCTCCCAGCTCAACCTCCCGCCTCCTCTACCTGTTCCCAGCAAGCCCAGTCAGTGCAGACTACATCTTCCTACTGTCTTTTCTAAGTCATACAGTCGTTAGTTTTAACCATAACAATTTTAACCCCAGAGCAACCCTCTTCATCTCTGGGCATCATAATCAATAGAAAACCCATCATGCTCTTTTCCTCGCCCTTTTATCAGTTGGCCCTTGCTTGTCTTCCAGCTAAGTTCAAATCTGATTTTTCCTAAAGTTGAATGAGGCCAGACCATTGGTTTCTCCCTCCGAGCCCCACTTTCCTTACTGCAGTGGCTCAAATTCAATCCCTCATCTGGAACTTCCACATGCTATGGGTAAGGCCAAAAGATAAAATAAAATAAATAAATAAAATAAAATAAACAGCATTTCAGTAGCACCCTCTTTTCAAGTTTGCTACAAGGATTTGATCAGATAACAACAGCGAAGCTCCTGCTGAAATCTACAACGTTTCACAGATACCGGGTCTTCTCTCTCCCTAGCCCATGAAAACCATGATACATCCATCCTTCATTCAAGTATGAAAGGGCAGAGAAATCTGACACAGAAGTCCTGTTTTTCACTGAAAATGTTCCCTTCCTGCGATGGCATGATACATCAAGTGGGTTCTGGGTCCTTTTGTGAAAATCCTACCAGCTTCCTTACCTGGAAGATTTTGTGCTTCTCTTGACAAGCATACAAGGCACCATAGGTGTCTGGGATGCCACAATAGTTTGTTCTGTATGTTCCTCCACATACTCTAAACAAATGTCATTTTATTTATTCATTTAGACATTCAGCAACTTGGTTTCCTGACTGAACTCTGGGAGGGAAGATTCAAAGACTACGCTGCAGACTGGTTCTCCGAGTGAGGAAAATGAATTCGTTTCAACTAGCAGGTGCACATAAAGAGAGCCCATTCCGAGCAAGATGTCTCTTATTCAATGTATCCTACTGTTTCCAAGAAATACCAGTCCCCTTTCCTCTCAATGCGGCCAACGTTCTGTTTCTGGGTCTCGATGATAATTTATGAAAGCTCCAGTGAGATTGTCACATTTAGAGGAAACTTTGAAGCACTTTTCCCGTTTAAATTGAGCCCATTCATGCTAAAAATGTCTTCTAGCCAGCGATGTGCTGGTAAGTGTTTAACCATCTGGCTCTCCAGAAAAAAAAAAAAACATAGGCCAAATATATAGTGCATAAACAAGCTAAATTTTTGCTGACATGAAAGATGTATAGCACACAGTTTACAACTAATAATAAGTTATGCCAAACCTTTTCTTGTAAATTCCATGCACTCAACTAATTCTCACAAAATGTTTTCACTGATTGTCGTAGAACTCTCGATCTGTAGTGAGCGTCTGGTTGCAACTGAACCATGATTTGGCAAAATCAGACTACAGACAGCTGCTTGATCCCTGTATCTACTTCAGCAAAGCAGTTATTCATGTCATTGACTATTTGAGTGTAGCCCAACATGAATATGGATTGATCCTTCCTTTGCATTGATAACTAAAATAAGAGTAAAACAATGAAAGCATAGGTTGAGGCTTCATGAACATGCGAGCAACTTCTTTGCCGATAGCAGACTATTTCCCCAAATTATTTGGCTCGTCTCAATACCATAACCACAGACACAACACACTTTTCAGGTTAATCTGCATTATTAATGTCTGCCCATCACTTTCTTAAGTCTATGCAATTTTTTTTTAAGCCCAGCAAGGGAGTTCCCTTGTGGTCTAGTGGTTATGACTTGGTGCTTTCACTGCTACAGCCTGGGTTCGATCGTTGGTCTGGGAACTGAGATCCCACATCAAGCCACTGAACACTGTGGCCAAAAAAAAAAAAAAAAAAAAAATCCCAGCAAAGTAAGCCTTGATGGCTAAGATTTTTCTGGAGCTTATGACAAAGCAAAGCATCCTCTCCCTCTGTTGGGATGCTGTGATGTAAGCATGTGGTGGTGCTGGCAGATGCTGGGGCCTTTTCGTGGCCATGACAATCATCTGTTGAGCACTTCCTGTGTGCATGCAGGGTCCTGACACTCTCTGGAGCTTGTGGACAAATTGAAGGGAAGCAGAGCAGAGGGCCAGTGCCGGGGGCTGTCTCTCTCGGCCTCTCAGTTACACAGGTCAATAATGTCCCGATTTTGCTCGAGCCAATTTGAAGTTTCAGTTCAGTTTTCTGTCCCACATAACTGGAAAAACAACAATGACAGCAAACAGTGGCTACCACCTCCACATGAACCAGCAACTGCACCACTGTTTCAATCTCAGATCAATGGCGGTCAGTGCCTTTGATCTGAAGAGGACCTGGGGAAACAGCGGGAACGCTCAGAAAAACCACCTCTGGTGTAAACTGCACGGATGGAGGGCTGAAAGAGTCACCTTCGGATATTGAGGTATGTTAAAAATATATTTAGAGTTCCCATCATGGTGCAGTGGAAACGAATCTGACTAGGAACCATAAGGTAGTGGGTTCAATTCCTGGCCTCACTCAGCGGATTAAGGATCTGGCGTTGCTGTGGCTGTGGTGTAGGCCAGCAGCTGTAGCTCCAATTGGACCCCTAGCCTGGGAACCTCCATATGCTGAAGATGTGGCCCTAAAAAGACAAATTTGTGTGTGTGTGTGTGTGTGTGTGTGTGTTGCCTGCATCTTCCAGGCTAGGGGTCTAATCGGAGCTGTTGCTGCTGGCCTCCACCACAGCCACAGCAACACCAGGTCCGAGCCACATCTGTGACCTACACCATAGCTCACGGCAACGCCGGATCCTGAACCCACTGAGCAAGCTCATGGTTCCCAGTCAGATTCAGGTCCACTGTGCCACGACAGGAACTCCAGGTTCAGGGTCCTTCTTGGTGGCACGTGCATCTCTCAGCCCTGATGGGCTGAACACCAAGGATCCTGGGAGATTTGGTTGTCACCTCCCTGCTATTGGCCCCTCCCAAATTCTCAGTTAGTTCTTAGGGTACTGATGCCGGAAAGATGTTACCGGAATCCGGGTTCTTATTCACGGAGCCGAGGAATGAACTTTGCAAACACACAGGCAGCAAGCAAGCAAGCAAAGTCTTTATTACAGGAAAGCAGACAGCTCCTGGGACAGCTGGGAAGGGAAAGAAGAGTCCCCCTCTCTATTGTCTCATAGGGGGTTTTATCCCTTAAAGATGGAGGTTGCCAATGCGGGGTCCAGAAAGATGTGGTTTTCTCCCATGGGCCTCGCCCAGTCACCCACATCAGTCCTTGTCCAGTAGGGGTCTTAGCGGGGGAGATGTTCCCTAAGTGTCACGGTTTCTTCGCCCTTCTCTCCCAGTAGACTGAGTCATGGGGGTTAGAGATTAAGTCCATGTGGGCGTAGGTACACTCTCTGTAGTAAACAAGGCCTGTGGGGATGTGACTCCCTGGGGCCCTTAAGCCACAAATGTTAGTCAAAGGCCATATCAAAGACTGCATCGAAGCCCATGCGCCTACACTGACCACCTGAGTTATTATTCTGCCTCAGTAGCTCTGTGTTCTTTATTGGGGCCTCCCGTTGTGAGACAACTTAGACAACTCATGCAAGCACCTATTATCATGCCTGGCCAAGGCGGATGGTTCTGATCAAGAGTTCCCTGACCCAAGCATATCCCTGAAGCAGCTGATTCCTCAGATGTGTGGAGAGGGGTAGACCTGGCCCTCCTTCCTGCCTCTACCTCTGGCCTGAGCAACCCAATCTCCCTACATTTTCCACTCTTTCCTCTGTGCCATGGGGATCATACCTTCCTCAAAGGAAGCATGGTTTGGGAGTTCCCATCATGGCTCAGGTGTTAACGAATCCGACTAGGAACCATGAGTTTGTGGGTTCGATCCCTGGCCTTCATCAACGGGTTAAGGATCCGGTATTGCCGTGAGCTGTGGTGTAGGTCGCAGATGCAGCTCGGATCCTGCTTTGCTGGGGCTGTGGTGTAGACTGGTGGACTGGATCCCTAGCCTGGGAACCTCCATATGCCACAGGTGCAGCCCTAAAAAAAAGAGACCATAAAAAATAAAGGAAGCATAGTTAAATAAAACTTTGTGTTTATATCAGTGGTACTTTCTTTTCTCCCCAAACCCTTATCATGCCTCCCTCCTGACTCAGGTCATTCCCCAGCCCTTTCCTGAAGCAGATTGATTAGCTTATCAGAGCTTTGGAAACCGACTGTGACCTCTGTGGCCGTCAGACCCCTGTGAGATAAAATTCACCTTGAAATGGAGCAGGATCCTGTGGGGTCCCCCCAGGGGCAGCTCCTTTCCAGGTCCCTCATTTTCTATTTGTAGGAAATGGGCTTCAGGGGTCCTCTTTGAATTTCCCATGGTTCCAAAGGGCAGATTCCAACAGCTGTTAATCAGGGAAGGGAGGGATGCAGAGACAAAGGAGGAGCATCCAGAAGCAACAGAAACAACAGAGTTCCCCATGATGGCTCAGTGGTAACAAACCCGACTAGTATCCATGAGGATGTGGTTCGATCCCGGCCTTGCTCAGTGGGTTAAGGATCCAGTGTTGCTACAAGCTGTAGTGTAGGTCACAGATATGGCTCAGATCTGGTGTTGCTATGGCTCTGGTGTAGGCCTGCAGTTACAGCTTAGATTTGAACCCTGACCCAGGTTTCAGGTGCAGCCATAAAAAGAAAAAAACAAAAGAAAAAAATAGGAGTTCCCATTGTGGCGCAGTGGCAACGAATCCGACTAGGAACCATGAGGTTGTGGGTTTGATCCCTGGCCTTGCTCAGTGGGTTAAAGATCTGGCATTGCCATGAGCTGTAGTGTAGGTCACAGATGCAGCTTGGATCCCACGTTGCTGTGGCTGTGGTATAGGCCAGCAGCTACAGCTCCGATTCGACCCCTAGCCTGGGAAACTCCATAGGCCACAGGTGCAGCCCTAAAAACAAACAAACAAATAAAAAACAATATATTGTGCAGCTTTGTGTCAGGGTCCTGCTTCTTTCTCAAGGAATATACGTAATAATACCTTTGATGGAAGTTTCCATTGTGGCTCAGAGTAAACGAATCAGGCTAGTATCCATGAGGATTCGGTTTGATCACTGGCCTTGCTCGGTGGGTTAAGGATCCTGCTTTGCCATGAGCTGTGGTGTAGGTCGCAGACGCAGCTCTGGTCCTGCGTTGCTGTGGCTGTGGTGTAGGCCAGCAGCTGTAGCTCCAATTCAACCCCTAGCCTGGGAACTTCCATATGCAGCAGGTGTAGCCCTAAAAAGCAAAAAAAAAAAAAACCACGAAAATATAATAGTATCTTTGAGTTGTAGAAACTAAGCCCCCTCCACCCAGGTGGAGGATGGCAACTTCAGGCTGAGCACAAGGATCCTGGAGCCCCACCCTGTGACCTCACCACCAACCCATCAGAAGAAGATAACAAAGACTCTAACCTCCTCCCCAAATGATTAACTTCCCTTTCTCCCTTTAAAAACCTTCAGGGTTGAGCAGAATCTCTGGAGTTTGTGTTTGGACACTGTTCACCTTTTCCTTGGGTTGCCAGCCTCCAGAATTGCCTTGGAAAGGCAAGCTTTCCTTTCCAACCAACAGTTTTTAATCCAGTATTGGCTTTCAAGCAGTGAGTAGAACGTGAGTTCAGTAACAATAATTTATGGCAAGACAAGAAAAATTTAAACATAAAAATATTTTCTCTGCTCTTTCCTCTCTCCCCTCAACTGGGCATGGCAAATCTTCCTTAGGCATCAACCAAACCTCTCCACCAGCAGAAATACCTGCTCAACCAACCACAAAGAGCACCAGTCTTCTAGCATCAATAAGGCAGCTCCTTAAAAGATAACATTCCTGGGCGTTCCTGTCGTGGCGCAGTGGTTGGCGAATCCGACTAGGAACCATGAGGTTGCAGGTTCAATCCCTGCCCTTGCTGATTGGGTTGACGATCCAGCGTTGCCGTGAGCTGTGGTGTATGTCGCAGATGCGGCTCGGATCCCTCGTTGCTGTGGCTCTGGTGTGGGCTGGCAGCTGCAGCTCCAATTGGACCCCTAGCCTGGGAACCTCCATATGCCGCGGGAGTGGCCCAAGAAATGGCAAAAAGACAAAAAAAAAAAAAAAAAAAGTAATATTCCTGGAGCTCCCCTTGTGGCTCAGCAGGTTAAGAACCTGATGTAGTGTCTTTGAGGATTTGAGTTCAATCCCTGGCCTCACTCAGTGCTTTAGGAATTCGGTGTTGCCACAAGCCTGTGGCATAGGTTGCAAATGTGGCTCAGACCTGGCATGGCTGTGGCTGTGGCGTAGGCCAGCAGCTGCAGCTCCCATTCAACCCCTAGCCCAGGAACTTCCACATGCCGCAGGTGAAGCCATTAAAAATAATAATAATACTAATAACAATAATAAAGGTAACATTTCCTTCTTGATCTTATAAGGGGTCACAATGACCCACCACATTGTATTTACAGATCTGAATTGTGCAAAACTCTCTGCATCCTGTAGCATACAGTCTTCTGTTTCAAAAACCTAGAGAACGGTGTTTTGACATCTCAGGAACAGAAGAGTTAGAGATTGCTGATGCATGTTTTTTGTCCACCCTCGCTTTCTCCCCAGCAGTTTACAGATGAGGTATATTTGAGTCTACTGGTGAGTGAGGTGGACGAGAGCTCAAAATAAGCCGGTGGTGGGACGGAAAGGGGAGTGGGCACAGGTAAACCTACCATCACTCAAAAGAATAAGCTAAGCACAATGAGCTTAGCCTATTAGACTAAGCACAAGGTGTGTGTGTAAAGAACCATGGCATTCAGCATTTATTGAGCACCTCTTATGTGCCTGGAGAGCCCTAAACCAGCCAGGAAGTACTCGGGAGGGGAAGGAGGCAAAGGAAGGCAAATTCTGAGCCTGGGTGTGAGTCTTAGGTTCTCAACGTTAAGTTCGAATCCTCAGGTGGCTAGTTCACCATGGAAAGGCTCTTCATCTCCATTGGGTTGAAGTGAGAGGCTCATAGGCAGAGCTACTCAAGTCAAATCAGAGATGCTGCATTTGGAAACCCTCCAGGGTCTATTCGGAGGTCAGCCATCTGATTCTTTTTTTTTTTTAGGGCCACACCTGTGGCATATGGAAGTTCCCAGGCTAGGGGTCAAATTGGAGCTGCAGCTGCCAGCTTATGCCACAGCCACAGCAATGCTGGATCTGAGTCTGCAACCTAGACTACAGCTCACGGCAATGCTGGACCCTTTAACCCACAGAAGAAGATCAGGATGAGTCGGGCTTGTTACCGCTAAACCATAATGGGAACTTCCCGGTCTGATTCTTTAGGGAGTAAATGACCTCAGGGGAGGGTGGATTTCATCACCTGAAAAGATGGAAATGCTTCATAAGAAATGACACCTATTTACCGATTTCTCATCCTGTTTCCAGGCCCCCTCCCCGCCCCCTGGCAAAGTCCCTCTGGGCATCTGGTCTACCCTCCACCTGCAAATGCAGGGCACACACTCACACAAACACAGACCACGACTCAAAGCCTTTTTCTCAGCTTCATCGTGAGCCCTGCAAGAGCAGAAAATGAATTCTGCATTGTGATGCTCCATCTCCCCTCCTGATGAGTTATTCGGGAGTTGTTGAAGGAAGGGTGACGTTTGCCTTGGAGTTGGGAGACTTTCAATATCCTGAAATGCAGAACTCAGGGAGGGAGCCCTCTATACAGAAAGACAATGCGTATTAAAAAAAAGAAGAAAAAAGCAGAATTGCTGCCTTGAAAATAGGAATGTATCTTTGATGAGAAAGCCCCTTGCAGATAAGACTCTCAGAAAAAGAATTTTTGAGGCGATTGTTTCTGAGCAATTGTATCTGTAGTCAGGCCACTATTTTGCCCAAAGACACCGTGTCTGATTAGGAAGGAAATGAATGAACAGAAAGAAAACAGGGAACTTTTCATCTCATCTGGGAAACGCAGGCGCCTCACTTTAGGGAAGAGATGTGTTCCTGAAAAGCTAACAGCGAATTGGAATTTTTACAATTTAGACCATGTTTTTCTGGTACGTTCCTTGCAAAAATGGATCTTCAAAATATTTTAAGTCTCTAGCATGTAATAAAACCACCGCTAAGAATGAAGCCAACCTTTTAATATGATCATTTTTGTAGCTTAAATTGACCATGTTCTTATATTGAAAAAATTACCTTACAAAAAAAGCTAAGAAAACATGAAATAAAATAGCTAGGGTTATTTCTCTATATGGTACAATAGTTTTCAAGTCAACCACCATGCAATAATAAAGTTGAGGGAGATTAAGTAACTTACTCATGCTCATGAACGCGAAGTAGCAAAGCTCGAACTCAAACCAGGTTTGGTGTATTTCCTCTCCACCCCAGACACCTGGCTTAAAGGTCTCAAATAAGAAACTACATAAGGGGAGTTCCCATTGTGGCTCAGTGGTTAATGAACCTGAATGGCATCCATGAGGACGCAGGTTCGATCCCTGGCCTCACTCAGTAGGTCAAGGATCTGGCGTTGCCGTGAGCTGGGGTATAGGTCGCAACTCAGATGCTGTGGCTGTGGTGTAGGCTGGTGGCTATACCTCCAGTTGGACCCCTAGCCTGGGAAGCTCCATATGCTGTGGGTGTAGCCCTAAAAAAAAAAAGAAAGAAAGAAAGAAAGAAACTAAATAAGCAATACCCCCAACAATTACCCCCTCGCTGCTAAATGAAACAGAACACAGTCCCAGGTTCTAACACGGTCCTTTCTCAAGAGTCCTTTCCAGGGGTTGAGAAACCAATCAACTGTCCATGATCTCAGCCGAGCCACCTTCACACATGGTGGCTTCACCTCCCTCTGGGACTCAGATTCCTCAGCTGTCAAATGGGAATAAAAATAATACACACGCCCCCAAGGAGCGGCTGCAGGTTATTCACACACGTCGTGTATCTAGTTCAGTGCCTGGCACCCAAACAACAATTATTATCATCTCTTGGTTCCCCCAGACAAAACCCACCCCCTGCTTGTTGCAGAGCAGACACTCCACAGGATTTCTTGAATTCATTGAATGAGGGGCCCCTTTTCTCCAAGAGGAAGACAGCCTTCTGTTCTGGGTAAATGGACGACCAACCATAACACTGATGACGATAAGAAGGTCACACTTTGAACCATGCAAAGCATACAGTACAACCTGAACCCTCTGTCTCATCAACCATAACCCTAATTAAGTCATTTCTTTCCCCCCACACTGGGGAAATTTCAGAAGAAAAGAAACCTTTTCGGTTGGCTAAATACAGAGCAGCCAGAGGCAGCGGCTGTTTGGTTCCAGATGGCTTTGGAGGGCTCTGGATGATTCTAACCTGAAGATGCATGTGCAAATATTTAGTCAATAACTTAAGGCTGACTTTAATCAAGCTGCTGAGCGCCCAGAAGCTATAAACAGCCCTGCCCGGGTGCCTGGCCCTCCCTCTGCCCCCAGGACTGCATCCACAAGGCTCCCAGCGGGGAATACATGCCAGTTGTTCCTTCTCAGGCTTCAGGACTCAGGTCGGGATGGGCTGCCGACGTCAAAGGGGAATTCGCTCCCCCGGCTCTGGACTAGAATTTCACAGCCCCTTGGTGCCAGGAAGGACAGGGCCACGTACAGGACACACAGAGCGGTGCTCCCATGGTGAGGGGGGAGCTGTCTTGCCAGGCAGCAAAGATTTAATTTCAAAAGAGAAGAGAACCACCCACCTCTTGGTGGCCCAGCCCCCATGCCCACCTCCCCCAGCCCGTCGGGCTCAGGCCCAGCCACCCTCCCGCCAACACCCGCACCGGCAGCCAGCACCCCCAGGGCCAGCCCCCAGCTCTGCACGTGGAGACACAGCCAGGCGGCAGGTGACATGAGCAAGGTGAGACCGACAAACCCAGGGAGAACTGAGCTAGAATGTCACTGCAGACAGGGACGGGGTTGCGGGGGAGGACAGAGCGGTGCTGTGGCTGAGGGAGACCAGGAAGGACTGCTCTGGACCGGCGCCAGGGGAGGGCCCTCGGAGGAGGTGACGTCTGAGCCAGACCTGCCAAGCTTGAGCTCAAAGTAGAGGCAGGACTTGCCACGGGCTTCTCCGCATATCAGGCTGGACATGAAAGGGTGGGGTCTCATTCAAAACGTACTGAGAATTTCGAGTTGGTGACAGCAGGGCATGAGTCAAGGGTGAGGCCCCTCCTGGGTTGGGGCCCTGGGTGACTGCAGGGGTCTTTTGCCCACGAAGGGGGACTGGGTGGAGGAAATGGTCAGCCTGCGAGCCCCAAGGCTTGGCTGGGCTTGGAGAGTTCAGGAATTAGAAAGAAGGCCAGTGTTCCTGGAGGGCAGAGGGCAGGGAGGAGTCAGAAATGTGTGGGTGGAGAGGCGAGGGGTCAGGCTGATGCTGGTGACCCCTGAGAGGGGGTGAATTGTGGCTTTGCATAAAGGAGGGACTTAATCTCCCCCCTTTTTGTTTGCTGCATCCATAGCACGCAGAAATTCCCAGCCCAGGGATGCAACTCACATCACAGCAATGACTGGGTCCTTAACCACTAGTTCACCAAGAAACTCCTGATTAATTTTTTTTTTTTCTTTTTTTAAGGGCTGCACTCATGGCACATGGAGGTTCCTAGGCTAGGGGTCCAATTGGAGCTATAGGCGCTGGCCTACGCCAGAGCCACAGCAACGTGGGATCCGAGCGCGGCGTCTGCAACCTACACCACAGCTCACAGCCAATTTTTTTTTTTAATTTATTTATTTTTCCTTTTTACACCACAGCTCACAGCCAATTTTTTTTTTTAATTTATTTATTTTTCCTTTTTAGAGCCGCACCTGCAGCATACGGAGGTTCCCAGGCTAGGGGTCCAATCAAAACTGCAGCTACAGGCCTGTGCTACAGCCACAGCAACGCCAGAACCAAGCCACATTTGTGACCTACACTGCAATTCATGGCAACGCCAGATCCTTAACCCACTGAGTGAGGCTGGGGATCAAACCTGTGGCCTCATGGATACTAGTCGGGTCCTTAACCCACTGAGCCACAATGGAAACTCCTGATTAATATTTTTAAAGAGCCCACTGGCCACTGGGTAGAGACTGATGAAAAGTGGGTCAGAGGGAAAGGCAGTGGGGCAGATGGACGTCCCAGGCTGCCCGCAGGGCCGGACAGTGCAACCTCAGGCCTTCACTCAGCCCTTCCCCTGTGTCCGAAACCTCCAAGCATCCTGAACACTCACACTTATAACTTAATTCCATCTCAAGCCCCCACACCCACCCCCACCCCCACCCCCTTAGAGAAGCCTGGCCTGAAGGATATGTGCCCCACCTATCCCATCCCCGCCCCCACCCTCCAGCCTCCTCCACCCCCTCCCTCCCCCATCCTCCAGCCTCCTCCCCCCCCCGCCCCGCCCCCTTCCCCTAAGCAGAGCCCACCTCCCCCAGCAGGACCAGGAAATCCCTCGTGTTTCCGGTGTCATGCAGAGTGCCTGGCACATGCTGGTTTGTATTCAATAACTAGTTGTCCAGCGAGTGAATGAACGTATTAATTCATGTTAGAAAAAACAGGGCCCTGCTCCAACCAGACAAATCTGAGCCTAGACCTTGACCTGAAAAAGAAGGCTTCTTTCTATTTCCAAGCGTAGCACATTTCCCTCTGATTAGATGTTTAAAAAAAAAAAAAAATCAGAAAAAAAAGGAGGGGAGGCTGACATCCGAGGCTGTGGCACCTAAATTACAGCCTCTGACTATTGTTTACGCTATATTTGTCCTGTCTCCAGGCAGTCACGTTAACGTGCCAAATGGTCCCTCTGGCTGCCGCACTCCCAGGAAGAATGTTGCCCTGCTACGCCCTCTTCTGGTCAGGAGTGACATTGCATGTGCCCCGAAGCGATGTTCTTTTCTGAAGATAAAGACTTAGAAGGAGGGGTGGCTGCCAGAGAAGCTTGGGGCTGAGGGCCTCTCGGGCTGGTGGCCTCCATTAACCCGGGATGCTATTTATCCTGGGTTGTTCCCCAAACCCAGGGTCGCCAGAGTGCCTAGGAGTTGGAGGCCAGCTCTCCTGGACAGTAGGCTGCAGCCCTTGCCCAAGGACAGACATACTGAGCCTTCACACAGCTTTTCATGGTTCCTTCACAGAGCTGTTTTATTTACCTGCTGCATGGATGAAGTCTAAGAAAAACCAAGAGCCACCATCTAATTTGCAGCTAAGTACATGATGGATGCCCAGAGATTTAAAATTAGCCAAGTAAACTTAATGCCGGGGCATTATGCTTGCTTTCCAGCGCCTGGATGTCTGTTAGGGAGGCATTGCTTGGGAAGGACTCTGGGTAAAAGAATCAGACTCTATCCTCCCTAGATATTAAAAAAAAAAAAAAAAAGCCAGGATCCGCTCTGAAGGGGACCAGTTGTCCCTAAGGTCCTCCAACCAGGGCAGTGAGGAGAACTGGTGATCTGTGTGCATTCATGCCCCACGTGTGGGGTTATTTTGCGGTTTGCACAAATTAAAGTGAGGTCTGGGGTGATTTCCAAAAGAAACATACGTATTGGCTATTTTATAAACACGGCCCACTCAGCTTTCAAAACGGAGGCTCTCTCCTGCTGTGTGGTGGGGAGGGGGGTTAAGGGGAATGTTGGGGGGGCAGCAATGACGAGGCTTGTGTCTCAGCACTTCCTCAAGTTCATGATAGGAAAAGAGAGGGCATCAATTCACATTAAAAGCTGACCTATGACGGAATGCTTCTTCTTTTTTCTTTCTTTCTTTTTGGGCCATGCCCTTGGCAAGCAGAAGTTCCCAGGCCAGGGATTGAAGAACCTGAGCTGCAGCGAAGACAATGCCAGGTCCCTAACTGCTAGGCCAACAGGAAGCTCTGGGAATGCTTGTTCTTTGCGCTTTATATGCACTATTTCTTACAACCTCATGAGGTAGACAATATTAGCTCCACCCTCTAAATGAGGAGGCGGAGGCTTAGCCTGGTTAAATGACGTGCCCACGATCATGCAGGAGGAAGGAATTGCAGAGCTTGGGTTCAAACTCAGGTCTGTAGGACGGATGCTCCAGCCCTATTTTCTCCCAGAGTAGAGTGGAGTCTTCCAGGTGTTACACCTCAGATCCTGCCGTCTGTTGGAACCATGGGGAGCCAATCAATAACACACTTTATTGCAAATAATTGATAAATAGACTGCATTGGTTATCTGCTGCTGCATAATAAGCTATCCCAAAATGTAGCAGCTTCAAACAACAATGAACATTCATTGCTGGAGTTCTCATTGTGGTACAACGGGATCAGCAGCATCAGGAAGAAGGTTTGATCCCTAGCCAGGCACAGACATTGCCACAGCTGTGGCATAGGTCAAAACTGCGGCTTGGATCTGAGCCCTGGTCTGGAAGTCCATATGCTGTGGGGCAACCAAAAATGGGGAAAAAAGAGTTCCCATCGTGCCTCAGGGGTTAACAAACCCAACTAGGATCCATGAGGATGCGGGTTTGATCCCTGGCCTTGCTCAGTGGGTTAAGGATCTGGCATTGCCGTGAGCTGTGGTTAGGTCCCAGATGTGGCTCGGATCTGGCGTTGCTGTGGCTCTGGCGCAGGCCGGCAGCAATAGCTCCGATTAGACCCCTAGCCTGGGAACCTCCATGTGCCGCAAGTGCCGCCCTAAAAAAAAGACCCCCCAAAAAATGGGGGGAAAGAAAAGCAAAAAAATACTTATCGCCTCACAGTTTCTGAGGGTCAGGAATCTGGGAGTGAATTGGCTGAGTGATTGCATGCAGAATTTCTTTTCTTTTTTTAGGGCTGCACCTGCAGCATACGTAAGTTCCCAAGCTAGGGGTTAAATCAGAGCTACAGCTGCCAGTCTACGCCACAGCCACAGCAGTGCCAGATCTGGGCTGCATCTGCGACCTACACCACAACTCACGGCAACGCCGAATCCTTAACCCACTGAACGAGGCCAGGGATTGAACCCGCATCTTCATGGATGCTAGTCCAGTTTGTTACCACTGAGCCACAACAGGAACTCCCATGCAGGGTTTCTTATAAAGTTGGAATCGAGGGGCCAGCCAGGGCTTAGCTCAAAGCTCAGTTGAGGCTGGAAGATTTGCTTCTCAGCTCACTTGCTTGGGGTTGGTAGGAAGCCTCATTCCTTGCCAGGTGGACTTCATGGTGCTCATGCTACGAATGCTGGCTCCCCCGGGGCAAGTAAAGGGGGGGAGACTCAGAAATGACATACTATTATTTTTGCCATGGGCTGTGGTCACAGAAACCTCACTATACCAGGGCACAGATACCAGGAGGCAGGGACCACTGGGTGCCCTCTTGGATGCTGCCTACCATGTTGACAGAGAAGACAGGGAACAAAGGGATGGCTTTAAAACTGAAAGAGCTGCATCAGAAGATGTGGCATAAGGGGGAGTTCCCGTCGTGGCGCAGTGGTTAACGAATTCGACTAGGAACCATGAGGTTGTGGGTTCGGTCCCTGCCCTTGCTCAGTGGGTTAACGATCCGGCATTGCCGTGAGCTGTGGTGTAGGTTGCAGACGCGGCTCGGATCCCGCGTTGCTGTGGCTCTGGCGTAGGCCGGTGGCTACAGCTCCGATTCAACCCCTAGCCTGGGAACCTCCATATGCCGCGGGAGCGGCCCAAGAAATAGCAACAACAACAACAACAACAAAAAGACAAAAAAAAAAAAAAAAAAAAAAAAGAAGATGTGGCATAAGGGACCTCAATATTTCCTTCCTGACATAAACACGCTCAGCCACCTAATCACAGAGTGGCAGGGACTGCACGCAGAGAACAAGACATTCCCCAAAGAGAATGAGTGGGCTGAGCTGGGAAGGCTCAGCAACATCTCCCAACTGCCCAACCCGGGACATGTCTCATCTCCCAGGAGGCTGGGAAGGTTCCTCTGCGTAGACTGAACACATGGCCAGGAGTACGTTTCTTCCTCCTACCACCCCTGGTCCAACCAACTCTGTTCCACCACAGCCGCTACATCTAACGGATGTTTCATGAGCCCTTGCTGGCAAGGGATGTTTCTCATTGATTTTGATGGTTGTAGAACCTAATGTGACATGGGCCACCACCACTACCACCTTCACCATCATCGTCCATGATTGAGTATCTGGCGTATGTCCAGCGTGGACTCCTCCCTTTGCAGGAATGACCCCGTTCCATCAGCGCAGCCCTCTACAGCAGGTATGACAATGATCTCCATTTCATGGAAAAGGCAACTTGGCCTTAGAGAAGTTAACGTGCCCACAGTCATAGAGTTAGCAGGTGGCGGAGGTGGGCATTGAAGCTAGCCAGTCTGACTCCACAGCCTGGCTTTTTTTTGTTGTTGTTTGTTTGTTTATTTGTTTGCTTTTTAATCTTCCACAGCCTTGCTTTTGAACCCATGCCAGAGAGGCCATGCAGTCAATATGTGCTGAAGTAGATGGATTCAAAAATAATGTTTGACGTATAAAAAGGAAAGAAAGCCTAAATAAGTGAAGTTGTTGGACCATAGGCGTGTTGTAGAGCAAACCTAATCCCCACAGGGCTTTTTCCAGGTCTTAGGAATAAACTTAAGGTTGAAAAAAAAGGAACAGACTCTTGCAAAATACCTCATTCATTTCCAGAAGGCAGAAGCACGGGCCAGGGAGTGGCTTCCTTTCCAGGGGAGAGCGGCTTCTCCCTCCCATTCACATCTGTGGATGCTGCTGCCAGGGTCACAGCAAGGGCTGTGTCCATGAGGTCTCAGCAAGGCAGGAGGAGGTGAGAACTTCGATCCCCTCAGGTCCACTGGAGGCTTGCACCCTGGTCCATGCAGACGGCTTCTTGGCCATGAGCACCAGGAAATGGGGTGGGTTCATACTGCACTTCCCAAGAATCACAAGCCCTGGGTTTGTTTGCTTAGGAGACAAACAAAGAAAAGACCACAAGACAAGAGGCTCAGGGTCTTCGTGCTTCCACTCAAATTGCTGACCAGCCTGGAAGCAGTGGCCCACTTACTGTTACCCACAGGCATCCGCCTGCCTCATAGGCCACCTCCCGCCCTCACCAGCTGTGGCCCGCTGGCTACACCAGCTCATTTTAATGTCCAAACCCAGCCAGAGATTAGCGTTCACCCGTGGCCAGGAGACCATCAGATATGTGTCAGACACAGGGCAGGGCTTATGGGGAGACGTGGGGAGACAGGGTCTGATGGGGAGACAAGATCCCCCTGAGGGACTTGAGGCAACAAGAGCTCCTGGGGAGATGGGGAGCGTAGGGAGTTGTTTGGGGTTTTCATTTGACTGCCCTCAGGGTGCTTGCTTCCATCTTGGGGCGACTTAGGGTCTTGGCAAAGAATAAAAGCGTGATTTGCGGGGGAGAGGCTGAGGGGCCCTGACCACGATGCTTTAGTCCCTGAGAAGTGGGGAGGGAGCGCCTGGGGTTGGGAAAGGGAGGTGTGCTTTTGGGGGGGACATGGGATCCAAGGAACTGAGAAATACAGCCCAGTGGTTCCCGACCCCCACTCTCACATGACTTTTGCAATATTTGGCTACAGCTCGTACTATTGTTTATTTAAACTTTTCTTTAAATGGAATCTTTTTTTGTATCCATAAATTAATTCCTCTTTTTTTTTTATTTTTCCTTTTTTTGGGCTGTACCCCCAGCATATGGAAGCTCCCAGGCTAGGGGGCTAATCAGATATGCATCTGCCAGCCTACACCACAGCGAGAGCAATGTCAGATCCAAGCCATGTCTGCGACCGACGCCACACAGCTTGTGGTGATCACAACTCTTTAACCCACTGAGCGAGGCTAGGGAACAAACTCCAATCCTCATATATTAGTTGGTTATTAAGCCACTGAGCCACAACAGGAACTCCCTAAATTAATTCCTCTTTCAAGGAAACTTTTTTATTTTTTTTTTTGCCCTTTTCCCATTTCTTGGGCTGCTCCCACGGCATATGGAGGTTCCCAGGCTAGGGGTCCAATCAGAGCCACAGCCACGCCAGATCCGAGCCACGTCGGCAACCTACACCACAGCTCACAGCAATGCTGGATCCTTAACACACTGAGCAAGGCCAGGGATCGAACCCGCAACCTCATGGTTCCTAGTCGGATTCGTTAACCACTGAGCCATAACGGGAACTCCTAGAGGAAACTTTTTATCACCACAGTAAACGGAAATCCAATAATACATTCCATCATAGAATGTACGATAAAGGTAATGAACATTAAACAGTGGTATTAAGTTCTAGCCAGGCACTATTGCTGGTGAAGTCTCTCACTCTTAACAGGTGTTGCAGAGGCGTTACAGATCCAAGAACACCTAATTCGCACTTTCCCCTTGATATAATCCAAAGATTATCCAGAACTGAATTCCTCTCTCAGGAGGATGGCAGATTCTTTCCTGTGAAGGTCCCTCAGCTGTACTATAACTAGGCCCTAGGAAGATGACAATAAACAAACGCCTATGATTGCTAGGTTTTGTGAAAATAAAGACAGGGAGTTCCTGTTGTGGCGCAGCAGAAACGAATCAGATTAGTATCCATGAGGATGCCGGTTCGATCCCTGGCCTCACTCATTGGGTTAAGGATCTGGTGTTGCCGTGAGTGGCAGTGTAGGTCATAGACGTGGCTCAGATCCAAAGTTGACCCTAAAACACAAATAAATAAATAAGTAAATAAGGACAATCTCCAAGGTTGGTACGAGGATGGGAGAGAATACTAAAATAGTAATAGAGGAGTTCCCTGGTGGCTCAGCAGGTTAAGGATCTGGCATTGTCACTGCTGTGGTTTGGGTTGCTACTGTGACATGGCTTCAATCCCTAGCCTGGGAAATTCTGCATGTCTTGGGGGCGGCCAAAAAGTTAAAAAATAATAAAATGGGAGTTCCCATCCTGGCGCAGTGGTTAATGAATTCGACTAGGAACCATGAGGTTGCGGGTTCGGTCCCTGCCCTTGCTCAGTGGGTTAACGATCCGGCGTTGCCGTGAGCTGTGGTGTAGGTTGCAGACGCAGCTCGGATCCCGCATTGCTGTGGCCCTGGCGTAGGCCGGTGGCTACAGCTCCGATTAGACCCCTAGCCTGGGAACCTCCATATGCCGCGGGAGCGGCCCAAGAAATAGCAAAAAGATAAAAATAATAATAATAATAATAATAATAATAATAATAATAATAAAATGACAGTAGAATGGGGATAATCAGCAGATGTGACAGTGAGAGGAGACATGAGTACCAGCCCCAGGATCCAGCCTCAAGTTCTCTGCAGGATGGGAAAATTCAATATGAGACTAGCCATAAGCCCTGATTCTCCGAATGGAGCCCGGCATGGTAAGAGCTCAGCTCTTGAAAAAAGCAAACATAAATCATCCTTGGAAGAAGGCATCACCCATTTAGGCTCTTAGGATCCCTATAGATTATGTTCCATCAAAGGTGAACTCACAGAATACTTATAGAAGCAAGCTTCACTGAGTGAGAGCAGCAGAATTAATAAGACAGATGTAAAGGGAGGTGAAGGTCTGATACTGAAATCGTAAGATACAGAATACAAAGTATGAAATGTTTATTTAAAAAAATGCATGATTGAAAAATGAACAAAGAATGAGAAGGTATAAAAAACTGACTAGGAAATGATCTACATAGAACTTTCAGAAATGAAAAATATACTCATCGAAAATCAGTGGATATGTTTAGCTGCAGATTAGAGAGAAAATGGGTGAATTAAAGAATAGATGCGAAGGAGGTATCGGCATGCAAAACAGAGATAGGAAACGGAACCTGTCAAAGAGGAGAAAGTTACAATGCAGCTAAGGATCCAGTGTTGTCACTGCTGTGGATCAGATTCCACCCCTGGCCCAGGAACTTCTACACGCCCTGGGCTCAGCCAAAAAAGAAAAGAAAAGAAAGTTATAATGAGAAAGCGTTGGATACAGTCAATTGTATTAGGTAATATACGTAAAAAACTTAGTATATTGTCTGGCAATTAATACAAACAAAGCCAACTGTTGATTCTTCAAAAAGATCTATAAAAATTTTAAATTTCTGGCAAGATGAATCAATTTAAGATGAGACTTCCCAAATAAACAAGATCTGGCGTAGGAAAAGACACTGCAGATGTAGCTGAGATTCAGAAGATAGAAAGAGCATACTATCAACATTATTCCAATTAATTGGAAAATGTACGTGAAATGGACAAATTCACAGAATGTATAACTTTCCAAAACTGACCAAAGGAGAAACAGAAAATTTGAGCATTCATATAACTGATAAAGATATAGAAGTTTTAAATAATAGTTAAAATTGACCCAAAGAGGGAGTTCCTATCATGGCTCAGCGGTAATGAACCTGACTAGCATCCAAGAGGAGTGGGTTCAATCCCTGGCCTTGCTCAGTGGGTTAAGGATCTGGTGTTGCCGTGAGCTGTGGTGTAGGTTGTAGACATGGCTCGGATCTGGCATTGCTGTGGCTGTGGTGTGGCTGGCAGCTGTAGCTCTGATTGGACCCCTAGCCTGGGAAGCTCCCATATGCTGTGGGTGTGCCCCTAAAAAGACAAAAAAAATTATAAACTAAATATTACCTAACTCAATCAACAATCTATAGGAAAAGTAAGAAAAACCAAGTTGGGTGTAATCTAAAAATACAGATGGCCCAAAAGATTTTCAGACCTAATTATTATAATTAATAAAACTGTTAAGCAAAATGACTGCAAATGAGATCAACATACAAAAATCAATTGTATTTTTATACACAAGCAACAAATGAAAATATTATTTTTAAAAATGTTATTTACCATATCAACAAAATATAATGTACCTAGGCATAAATATAATGAAGATGAGCAAGAAGTTAATAGCGAAATTTTTTAAACTTTTTTGAAAGACTTTCTTTAAGCCCTAAATGAATATTATATTATGGTTAGAAATACTCAGTCTGAAGATATTATCTCCAAGTTGATCTATAGAGTCAACATAATATGAATCATAATCCCAACAGATTTGTTATTTGGTTTTGGTTTTGGTTTTTTGAGAAATTTGAGAAGGTGATTCCACAATGTTTGTGAAAAAAGAGGGCAATAGTGGGAGTTCCCGTCGTGGCTCAGTGGTTAACGAATCCGACTAGGAACCATGAGGTTGTGGGTTCGGTCCCTGGCCTCGCTCAGTGTGTTAAGGATCCGGCGTTGCCGTGAGCTATGGTGTAGGTTGCAGACGCGGCTCGGATCCCTCGGATCCTGCATTGCTGTGGCTCTGGCGTAGGCTGGTGGCTACAGCTCCGATTTGCCCCTTAGCCTGGGAACCTCCATATGCCATGGGAGCGGCCCAAGAAATGGCAAAAAAGACAAAAATAGTGTGTGTGGGGGGGCAATAGTCCTACAATAATCTAGAGTCTTTCTCAGCCGAGTTACTCCTCGAAACCGTACAACACAGACAATGATTTTAATGGTTATTTTCTCAATCCTCCCAAGGATGGGAGTAACCACTACCAACCTAGATGCTTAGGAGAGAAAGAATTCTTTACATCTAATAAGTGAAGAAAGGCATTAGAGTGAAGAAAGGCTGGCTGGAAGGTTGAAGATGGAGGAATTTGCCTAATTCCATACCAAGGCTCATTACAAAGTTATAGTAATTAAGACAGGGTGACACTGAAGCACTTACCGACATAATAATCAATGCAACAGAACAGACTCCCAATTATTTGCACACTTGATGCATGATGAGGGGACGTAGCAGTTCTGTGAGGAAAGCATAGATCGTGCAACAGATGCTGAGACAGCTGGTTATCCCTCTGGGCTGAGGGAGGGGCCGAACCCTTGCCCCATATACCTTAGACAAAACCAACTGCAGGTGGATTCACAAGTTAAATGTGAAAGACAAAATGTTTAAACTTCAGAAAAGATTGCAAAAGCGTGTATTTCGTAACCTTGGGAATAAGGAAAGGTTTTTTTACATAAGATTTAAAGAAAAGCTTAACACATTGAGCGAATTTAAAATTAATTTCTGGAGTTCCCATTGTGCCGCAGTGGAAACAAATCCAACTAGTATCCATGAGGATGCAGGTTCGATCCCTGGCCTCACTCAGTGGGTTAAGGATCCGGTGTTGCTCTGAGTTGTGGTGTAGGTCGCAGATGTGGCTCAGATCGGGAGTTTCTGTGGCTGTGATGTAGGCCAGCAGCTGCAGCTCCAATTCGCCCCATAGCCTGAGAAGCTCCACAGGACGCACCCAAAAAGCAAAAAAAAAAAAAAAAAAAAAAAAAAAAGGGAAAATAGTAATTTCTGTTTACGGCCCTAAAAAAATTTTATAATTTCTGTTTATCAAAAGACACCATGGGAGTTCCGGCCGTGGCGCAGTGGTTAACGAATCCAACTAGGAACCATGAGGTTGCTGGTTCGGTCCCTGCCCTTGCTCAGTGGGCTAACGATCCGGCGTTGCCGTGAGCTGTGGTGTAGGTTGCAGACGCGGCTCAGATCCCGCGTTGCTGTGGCTCTGACGTAGGCTGGAGACTACAGCTCGGATTAGACCCCTAGCCTGGGAACCTCCATATGCCGTGGGAGCAGTCCAAGAAATAGCAAAAAGACAAAAAAAAAAAAAAAAAAAAAAAAAAAGACACCATAAAGAAAAAACAAGCCATGAATATCCCCCAATTATATAATAATTACATATATAATTGCTACAAATCAATAAGCAAAAAACAAACAGCCTAATACTAAAACAGGAAAAAGAATACAAGGTCTTTCACAAAAGAGAAAGTCTATTTGATGAATACAAATAATACAAAATAATAGTTCACCTCACACGTACTCAGGCATTAATTGGCACATAGCACCCTAATGGGCTGTATGGTTTTATATCCTCTAGATCTACGCCAGGCAAGTGTTAACAGCACAGACTCCAGAGCCAGGCTGACTGGGTGCCATCCTAGCTCTTCCAATACATGGGAAGGCCACAGCTTTTCCAGGCTTCAGTTTCTTCCATGTACAATAGCACGTAACATTGATGTTTATGATAATTGGCGTATGTCAATTATGAAGTAGCCTTTGAAAAGAGAATCAGAAAGAGAATAACTTGGAGTTCCCATGGTGGCTCCACAGAATCAGGTCTTGGGAGCGATGGGATGGTGGTTTTGATCCCAGTCCAACACAGTGGGTTAAGGATTGGCATTGCTGCAGCTGCAGCTTAGGTCGTAATGGCCGCTCAGATCTGATCCATGTATGGCCAGGGAATTCCATACATTGTGGGGGTGACCATTTAAAAAAAAAGACAAAAAATAAAAATAAAAAAAAGAATAACTTCCTCACGATGTAGTTATTATTTCATGTAACAGAAAATGCTTTGTAATAGACGTCAAAACTTAAGCATTTCTTTGGAAGTAGGTGGAGAACAAAGTTTTCTTCAGTTTTTATTGATGCCCTCGCTCTGAACCAGATGCTAAGTATTAGAGTAACTGAAACACTTTAGTTATCACTAACTTAATCTCTTTTCATTTGGAAGAGTCCCTAACATCTATCCATGCTCGTTCTGGGAGATGCTCAAACTCTCGAGATTTCTCTCTCTAAATGATAACTGGGTGCAAGGAAAGTTTTCACGACTCACGAGGAAAGTGGTCATGGGTATCAAATACGATATGACTACCTGGCTTTGTCCTTGGGCATCTTGCTTGCCTGTGGGCATTGGCCTCTGTCCTTGCTGCATAAGCCAGCAATGTCATTGGCCTTTCCTGTTCTTAAGCCACAAGCTGGCATCTGTTGTTGCTGCTGATTCTCGGCTCTGCCATTTGCTCTGGTCACAAGGTCTCTCAGTCCTGTGCTGGGCTTCCATCAGGATCACTGGTCCTCCACATCTCTTTCCTCTGGGGGAGCGTAAGGGACTTCCTCCCTGTGGGGACCGAGCGGTGCCATTTCAGGATCACCTACTGGAACCTAGCTGGACAGCTCCCTCCACCAAGGGATGTAGGCCAGCAGCTGCAGCTCCAAGTCGCCAAGTTGAATATCAGCCCATATGTTCTTGGGATGTGCCTTCAACCTGTCTGGGGTTTCTGTTTTCTTCCCAGCACCCCTGACCTTGGGAAGAGCCCGAGAGACCCAGGCAGCATCTGCTCCCCTCCTCTCCCCGCTGGTGTCTTCTTTACTCTTCTCCTTACTTCGGAGATGCTCGTCACTTTCTCCCTCGGTGAGTGGAGCCGAGGGCACATGAATCTGGACCTTAGGTAGAGATCTGGCGGAAGACACAAGGTTAAGAGTTGTCGGTACTGGAGTTCCCGTCGTGGTACAGTGGTTAATGAATCCGACTAGGAACCATGAGGTTGCGGGTTCGGTCCCTGGCCTTGCTCAGTGGCTTAAGGATCTGGCATTGCCATGAGCTGTGGTGTAGGTCGCAGACGTGGCTCGGATCCAGCATTGCTGTGGCTCTGGCGAAGGCCAGCAGCAAAAGCTCCGATTAGACCCCTGGCCTCGGAACCTCCATATGCCGTGGCAGCAGCCCTAGAAAAGGCAAAAAGACAGAAAAAAAAAAAAAAAAAAGAGTTGTCAGTACTGAAAAACTCTCATTTTGATGAGAATGATTTGCAAAAATATAGGCTCCTGAGTTCCTTGAGATATTTTCAGTTTCTGGAAAGTATACCAAAAACATATAACCAACACTGATCAAGTGACATCTAATTTGCCTGTTATTCTTCCACTCAGAGGCAATTTGTTTAATTGGATATACTCAAAAAATAGTTGGGAAAAAAATAAAATCGTTTCCCCTTTCAAGACACCTTTTGTCAATGTATTTATGTAAAGTGAGTTTATCTCATCACATGCTTTACATACATGTTCACAAAAACCCACAGCGCTGCAAATTTTTCTCCTTGAAAAATCTGTGCCAGGAAATTGTAAAAGCCTAGCACTTTATCAAAAGTCAACCAAATCAGTCTTTCCTTCTGTCAAGAGTCTAACTTGGAATTCCCTGGTGGCTCAGCAGGTTAAGGATCTAGCATTGTCACAGCTGTGGTGCAGGTTCGATCCCTGGCCTGGGAAATTCCTCATGCCACGGGCACAGCCAAACAAACAAATTTCAAAAAGTCTAACTTTTTGGCACAGCGGAAGCAAATCCAACTAGGAACCATGAGGTTGCAGGTTCGACCCCTGGCCTTGATCGGTAGGTTAAGGATCCGGCATTGCCGTGAGCTGTGGTGTAGGTTGCAGACGCGGCTCGGATCTGGCATTGCTGTGGCTGTGGCTGTGGCGTAGGCCAGAGGCTGCAGCTCTGATTAGACCCCTAGCCTGGGAACCTCCACAGGCCATGGGTGAGGCCCTAAAAATGACAAGAAGACAGGGGAAAAAAAAGTCTAACCTGATTTCAATTCAAAATGACTATTATTATTATTATTATTATTATTATTATTATTATTATTATTATTTTGCTTTTTTTTAGGGCTACACCCATGGCATATGGAGGTTCCCAGGCCAGGAGTCTAATTGGAGCTATAGCTGCCAGCCTACACCACAGCCACAGCAATGCAGAATCCACGCCATGTCTGCGAACTACACCTCAGCTCATGATAATGCTGGATCCTTAACCCACTGAGAGAGGCCAGGGATTGATCCCGCAACCTCATGGTTCCTAGTCAGGTTCGTTTCCACTGTGCCACAACAGGAATTCCCCATGTTATTTTTAATTTTTATTTTTTTTCATTTTGGGCCTCCCCAAGGCATGTGGAGTTCCTGGGCCAGGGATCAGATCCAAGCCGAAGTCAAGACTTAAGCCACAGCTGAGGTAACACCAGATCCTTAACCCGCTGTGCCAGGTCGGGGCTGGAACCTGAGTCTCAGCACCCAATGCACCACAGCAGGAGCTCCCAAAATGGCATGTCATTATTCACCTTGAGAATTCTGATTCTTTTCTGAATTCTAATTCTAGCAGGGATGTAAGGATCTGGTGGGAGCCTCGTCCATGAGTTTCCCTCCTGTTTGAAACAGGTCCCTTCGTTTCTCTTCATCCTCCCGTTGCCCCGGCCTCCCAAAGGCCCACCCTTGGAGCCATTTATCTAGGTCAGGAGCCAGGGTATAGAAGAGGCCAGGTCGTAAAATTAAATTGTCATCACCCCGGCCATAGGAATTCAGAATACCTCAACTTGGGTGAAAATACCCCAATTCTAAAGCTACAGTTCACCCTTCCCAGAATGATCCCTAAGACAAGAACAGACATAAACCACCACCTTGGGTTTATGGTGTTTGGCTCAGAGGAGGCTATGCAGACACCAGCATTTCTAGCTGTCCCTTGCTCATCCTTAGGGGGATTTGACCCGCCTTAGGGAGTGCACCGTTGTTAGGATTTAGGATGATGAAAAGGTTTGTCTTCCCACAGCAAAGAGGAAGAAACACGGTTGTGGAAGGGACGGTAGAACCACGTTAGCAAAGAGAACGCATGTGAGCTGGGAATGTGAAAATTGATGCCCTTGAAACCTCCCTGCATGTGTGTGTCCCCTCGGTCAGCCCCTCCAGTGGCATACATTTCCGCTTGGAAGGCTGCTACTCTGCTCCATTGACTCATTTTTTTCATAACCCTCAGCACAACCTCTGTATACCTTATTTATTTCTGTATCCATCATCTGTCTCCCCCACAGAATGGAGGAGGCTCAGAAGCAGCCACCTGGATGCTTTGCTCCTGCCCTGTCCCTGGAGCCTGGGACATGTCCTGGCACACAGTTAGGGGCTCAGTAGCTCTTTGTTGAATGAAAGAATACATAACGTGTATTGTAGCTCCTTGTGGTTACAGTGCCAGTGATGTAAAGCTGATCAGGGAGTTCCTGTGGTGGCTCAGTGGTAACAACCCGACTAGTATCCATGAGGATGCAGGTTCAATCCCTGGCCTCCCTCAGTGGGTTAAGGATCCAGCATTGCTGTGAACTGCGGTGTAGGCTGCAGACCCAGCTTGGGTCTGGTGTCGCTGTGGCTGTGGGATAGGCCGACAGCCACAGCTCCAATTCGACCCCTCGCCTGGGAATTTCCACATGCCATGGGTGCAGCCCTAAAACCCAAAACCAAAAAAGATGTGAGAAAAAGAATGTATATATATATATATGTGTGACTGGGTCACTTTGCTGTTCAGTAGAAAACAGAACACTGTAAAGCAGCTATAATGGAAAAAATAAAAATTGTTATTTAAAAAAGTGATCAGGTTTTGGATCTGCCAGGGAAAACAGTTCAATCTCTCCAATAATATCCACACAAAATTCCCCCGTGCCTTTCCCCTTTCTCCCAAACTCCTCAAATGTGCTACCCCAACAGAAGGAGAATCCTTGATCCTCTGACGGCAGCCGGGGATGGGGCGGGGAGGGGCCGAGGCTCTGGATATTGCACTGCTAACATAAAAGCTGTTTGCTTCCAGCTCTATTAACTTTGAAGGCTTTTCCTGTTTTCCTATCATGGCCAAACCCACCTCTTGGCAGACATTAAAGTCTGAATTTTTGAATTGGATTCCTGAAGGGCAATGAAAACAGATCTGGGACCTCAAGCTGGAGATTCCAATTGACCAACAAAATCCAGACTATTCCAAAGGAATTGTGCCCAGTGGAAGGAGGCAGGGCAGGGTCTGGTCCTGTGGGCGTCTTGGCCGCATCTCTGGGGACAGCCTTGTCGGCCGGTGATGCCAGGCTGGGGTGGTACGAGGCCTGTGGTGGAGTTGCTGTCATTCTCGGGCTGGGGGGCAGGAGCAGAGGGTGAAGTTGCTGGAGCCATCAGCACGCAGTCACGCCTGGGTCAGTCAGTCTCATTCCTAGGGGCCTCCCCCACCAGCGTGTTCACAAGGCGTTTCCACCCAGGGAACCCGAGGGAGAGAAAGAAAGCCCAGGATGGATGTCTTCAAGGCCACCGCCCTTCAAGAGAGCAGTAGGATAAACACGGCCTCCAGCCCTGTCCCAACCCAACTTCCGAGCCTCCCACACTGAGACGCATTCACCCAGACTGTTTGCTCTCTCCACAATGAAGGGCCCTCTGAACGACCAATGAAAGGAGCCCTCTGTGTGTATCCGTCTGAATTGCGAAAAAGGTCCATCCGCCCCAATGCTTGTCCATCCACTAAAAACCCAGTGTTGACTGGGGGGTAGAGGGTGAGGGCGGAAAAAACCCAAGCAAATAAAACAAAAAACACAACAAACAAAAACAGACTCCATGCTTCCAACACATGAAAGGAACCAGCAACCCTTTTCCCCTAACCACCCAATGTACCTGAATTCAAATCCAGTGGATTCAGCCAGCTTTTTCTTTTGGGTGGGGGAGGGAGAAATATTGGTGTGTAAGTAAGCCATTTGTTGGTATTTTAAAAAATCACCAGTGGCCCAGGTAAGCTCTTTTTGTACTTCTTTGGTCCCATGCAGAGCCAACACCAGATTCTGAGGACTAAAATGGGTGGTTCACCTCCCCAGGAGGACAGGGGAGTCTGGGGGAGGTGGGGTCACACCCTCAGCCAGGTCAGAACTCTCTGTTCTCCTGCAGTCTGTGGATCCCTCTCTGTGTCCAGCAGAGAGGCCCAAGGCTCCCCCAGGACGGCAGTGTGCACAGAAGCCTGTTGATGCACAGAGTTGAATGTGTTCCTTATTGCTTCAAGCAAAAGCTCCATGCTTTTAATAGACCAGCAACAATTGAACATGGAACCTGGTTGCTCAGCCCAAGACAGCCTCTGGGCTCCACCTGGGCAATGACGACTCAACTTCCCTCTACCAAGAGGAGGGGTAAGGGTGGAGGGCTTGATGGCATGTGTGTCTGCCAGGTGGGGACAGTAAGGGGACCACCAGCTCACAGTCACCACTTCTGGGCATGCTATAAGCATTTCCTGAATGAGTAAATCAATGAGTTACTACTGTGAATGAATGACAGCAGGAATCCTGAGATGCTGCTTGACCAGAATTTATAAAACAGGGAAAATGTGGCTTTAGCATCCCAGAGCCTTCTGTTCTTTGCCGCCTTCTCCTCCTTGGCAACATCCAAAAAACTAATAGTCTTGACATCTTATCAAAAAGCTGCTCTTGGGGGTAGTTCCGGTTGTGGCTCAGCAGAAATGAACCTGACTAGTATCCGTGAGGATGGGGGTTCCATTCCTGGCCTGGCTCAGTGGGTTAAGGATTCAGTGTTGCCGTGAGCTGCGGTGTAGTAGTCTCGGCTCAGATCCCAAGTTGCTGTGGCTGTGGATGTGGCTGTGGCTGTGGCTGGCATCTGCAGCTCCCATTTGACCCCTAGCCTGGGAACTTCCATATGCTCTGCGTGTGGTCCTAAAAAGCAAAAAAAAAAAAAAAAACCTGCTTTTGGGAGGGCCACTCAAGGCAAATTCTGCCAGACTGATAGCACTGCATACCATCCTCCCCACGTCCGCTTGAGATGAGGTTTCTAAAAGGAATTTAAGCGAAGGAATGAATTCTGTTTATGGAAACTTAGCCATCGAGCAGGTTGCAGGGGGATAGGAGTGTGAACCAAGATTTGGAGAGGTGCCCCGGGGCTTTTCCAGCATTCCAGAAATCTCAGAAGCCACCTGTTCGTTTGGTCTTTGCCTAGTCAGGCTGGCTGGAAGTATGTCACATGCTACTGACTCAACCAGCAGGCTGTGCCGGGCTGGGATTCCTCGATGATGAGGAACTTCTAGCAGGTCAGATAAAGTCACAACTCCCCTTTCACAGATACCGACGGAGCACATGCCAGAGGAAGCGGAACGTGTCGGCAAGCTCCTGGCTACCAGGAGCTAAGGATATCCTCAAAGGGGCAGAGATGCCATCGCTTAGGAGACATTGGCTCAACTCTTCACCTACAGTGGGATGGGGTGAGGGGGCCCTAATGCTGGGAGAATTGGGGGATGGGGTAGGGATCTTCAAACTGGGAATGCAAGCAGATTTCCCCCAGGGCATGCCAGCAAGGTACGGATCTCTCAAATGCTGGACATTCATCAGTTTTCCTCTGAAACTCCCAGAAGAATACAATGCCTTTGAGATAACCCTCCTCTCATAAAGGAAAGGCAGCTCCGTATCCACCCTGAATTTTATGATGATGCATTTTTTCTGGGGTGAAAAAATCTCTTAGCCCCAGGGTAATGATGTGACACACTCTTTCCTTGTTTTGTGTATGTGCTGTTTAAGGATGGAGTTTGGTCCACATTGGGGTGCTCTGAATTCAGGATCAGGGGACCTTCACTGCGGGGTCAGTTCACACTGAGAACTGACATCCGGGGCCTCCTCAGGTGGCACACAGAGAAAACACAACATATTTCTGTCGTCATCCGGCCAAAAATGCACACCTGACTCTAATCATGAGGAAAGACCAGACAAACCCAAACTGAAGGACAGTCTCCAAAGTAACCAGCCAGTTGTCTTCAAAAAGCATCAGGGTCAGGAAAGACAGGAGAGGCTGAAGCACAATTTTCTTTTTTGGTATTATCTTTGTCTGGTTTAGTATTAGGGTGATGGTGGCTTCAAAGAATGTCATTGTGAGTGTTCCTTCTTCAGTCTTTTGAAAGAGTTTAAGAAGGATCAGGGAGTTCCCATCGTGGTGCAGTGGTTAACGAATCCGACTAGGAACCATGAGGTTGCAGGTTCAATCCCTGGACTTGCTCAGTGGGTTAAGGATCTGGCATTGCTGTGAGCTGTGGTGTAGGTCACAGATGCAGCTCGGATCCCCCATTGCTGTGGCTCTGGCGTAGGCTGGCAGCTATAGCTCCGATTTGACTCCTAGCCTGGGAACCTCCGTATGCCACGGGAGTGGCTCAAGAAATGGTAAAAAGACCAAAAAAAAAAAAAAAAAAAAAAAAGAAGAAGGGTCAGTATAAGCTCATCTCTGTATGTTTGATAGAATTTGCCTGATACTACCAAACAAGAAAAATTATAGGCCAATATCTTCGATGAATGGAGATGCAGAAATTTTAGCAAAGCAAATCCAACAACACATAAAAAAGATCATATACCACAACCAAGTAAGACTCATCC
The DNA here is from genome assembly GCF_054392235.1 of Sus scrofa. Classification (NCBI taxonomy): domain Eukaryota; kingdom Metazoa; phylum Chordata; class Mammalia; order Artiodactyla; family Suidae; genus Sus; species Sus scrofa. Next base: position 77,533,606 of record NC_139388.1, read on the forward strand.
CAAATTCACAAAGATGGTTCCACATACGCAAATGAATGTCATACAGCACATTTACAAAAGGAAAGTCAAAAACCACATGATCATCTCAATAGATGCAAAAAAAATTTGATGAAATTCAACATCCATTCATGATACCAAAAAAAAAAAAATAAAACCTCTTACCAAAGTGGATATAAAGGGAATATGTCTCAACATCATAAGAGCCATTTATGACAAACCTACAGCCAATATAATACCCAACGGAGAAAAGCTGAAAAACTTCCCATTAAAATCTGGAACAAGTCAAAAATGCCCACTCTTACCACTTTTATTCTACATAGTGTTGGAAGTCCTGGCGAAAGACAGAAAGAAAGAAGGACAGGGAGGGAGGGAAGGAGAGAGAGAGAGACAGAGAGAGAGAGAAAGAGAGAAAGCAAGAAAGAAAGAGAGGGGAAGGGAAAGAAAGAAAAAAGAAAAAAAAGTAAAAGAAACCAAACTGGAAGAGAAGGGCAAAATTGTCAGTATATGAAAACGGCATGATATTATAAATAAAAAATTATATATATATATATATATATATATATATATATATATATATATATATATATATATGTAGGACTGGGTCACTTTGCTGTACAGCAGAAATTGACACAACATTGTAAATCAACTATGTTTTAATTTTTTAAAAAGTTACAATCTGAACCAAAAAAAGAGGCTGAAGCAGAGTTTCGACATCCGGAGTCGTGACAGCCAAGTGCAATGTAGGGTCATGGATTAGATCGTGGGGGAAAAAAATGATAAAGGACATTGCTAGTACAACTGTCAAAGTCTGAATGTGGATTAGACAATAATACTGCCCTTCAATTTAAATATTAAGAATACTGTTTTGGAGTTCCTGTTATGCCTCAGTGGTTAATGAACCCAGCTAGTATCAACAAGGATGCAGGTTCAATCCCTGGCCCAGCTCAGTGGGTTCATGATCTGGCACTGCTGTGAGCTGTGCTGTGGGTCACAGATGCATCACGGCTGGGATCTGGCATTGCTGTGGCTGTGGTGCCGGCTGGTGGCTATAGCTCTGATTCGACCCCTAGCCTGGGAACATCCACATGCCACAGGTGAGGCCGTAAAAAGACTATATATATACACACTTATTTAACTCTGTGGTGAAAAATAATTGGTATGTGTAGTTTCGCAAAATTCTTTTAGGAAGCCTGCAAGCAAAATTGTGTGCTGCCCATTGAAACGGGGCATGTGGTAGTTTGCCTCTGACAATAGGAAGGGCAGTCAGCTTTGGGGTGATTCCTGGAGAAGATAGGGTGCTCTGGTAAATAGAGGTAGCCCAGTAGGTCAGAAAGCCAAGCCAGCTCCCTAGTAGAGGAATGGCAGGAACCAACCTCCAGGTGGGGTCCTGATGCAGAATACTAGGTCCTGGGTGGAACTGGGAGATAACTGGATTTCCCAGAGGGGGCCTTGGGACAAGGGAGCCAGACAGGGGCCCAGGAGGCTTTCAAGACTCATGTCCAAGGTGAGGGGTGGACTAGCAGGGGATGAATTGATGCCACGTCCCTGTTCATCTGGGTTTCCTTAGGCCAAAAGGAACCTGTTGTATTGGGTCCATGTCATGAACCTCTGCCCAAGAGGCTGGCACCGGCTGAGGGTTCAGGTGAGCACAGGTGGCCAGTGGGGGACATTGAGAGGCTGAGAACCAGGCAGGGCCTGGCAGAAAAGACCATCTCAGCAATGACAGCATTTATATTCCTTGCTGTGCATAGATCTCTCCAAAGTGGGACTGATGCACCCATTTTTTAAAAAAAAACTGTCCCTTATTTTACACCAACCATGTGCCCATGGATGTTGTAAGTATCAGAAAAACGTGTGGAAGCAAATCAGTGTGTTGCCTTGTGCCACTTCTTAGAGACTTAAGTTCCTACCAAATAAATAAATAAGTAAATAAATAAAAGGCAGTCCTGGTCCATGTATGACAAAAAAAAAAAAAAAAGGAAGAAAATATGATTTTACTGAGATTCTTTCTGCCTGAAGCCTGCAACCCAAACTGGTGCAAAGTCCAATGATTTGGAGCTGTACAGGGAGAAGCAAGTTGAATTCTGAAGCAGGGGCTGGTAAGCTATATTTGGAAAGGGCCAGGTAGTAAATATTTCAGGTACTATAGGCCACATAAAGTCTTTGTTACATATGGGCTTTGCATGTTTTAGAATTGTTTTAAGAATGAAAAAGCACTCTTGGCTTGAGGACCATAAAAAAGAGAGGGCTTTTGGCCAGCAAGCTAGTTTGCTAAGCCCTGCTCTAGACCTAACATGCCCATTTTAAAGAAGCAGAAACTGAGGCTCACATTGGCCAAGGCCACCACGGAGCTGAACTGTGATTCCTAAAACCCTAGGGCTCTCTCCAGCAAAGCAAGCGGCTGAGGGTTCCTTCAGCCCCAGCAGGAGTCTCTACTTGCCATCCCTCCCCTCAGCCTCATCCCATTCCTGCTAAACGCATCTGAGGCGCAGCCCCCTCAACGGAGTGCACCATTTATCTCTGAGTCAGAGGTGTTTTTATTTTTCTTATTTTTTATTTTTTGTCTTTTTGCCGTTTCTTGGGCCGCTTCCCATGGCATATGGAGGTTCCCAGGCTAGGGGTTGAATCAGAGCTGTAGCCGCCGGCCGGCCTGCACCAGAGCCACTGCAACACGGGATCCGAGCTATGTCTGCAAACTACACCACAGCTCACGGCAATGCCGGATCTTTAAGACTCTGAGCAAGGCCAGGGATCGAACCCGCCACCTCATGGTTCCTAGTCGGATTCGTTAACCACTGCGCCACGACGGGAACTCCACAGAGGTGTTTTTAATATCAGAGATTCCAGCCATTGGCATTTGGCTCTGGATGAGAGTGTGTTGAGAATCGAGAGAAGATCAGAGGCCTAACACTCACTGCCCAGCTTCCCTTGGGGTGGAGGGGCCCAGCCGAGTGCCCTGGCTCTGATCCTTCTTCCTCAGCTTGGTCCTCCACCCTGGGGTTGGGGAAAGACCCCTACTCCTTAGCCACTTCCAGAGCTCTTTTTCCAGGTCTTAAGCAAGACACGGCACCATCTGACAGGCTCAAGTTCTGCAATTTTGGGATAACTGTGGGACCAGGGTTCTACCCCTCCTGCTGGACCATCTGGATGATGTGTGGTCTCTTAACCGGTGGATCTCAAAGTGGAGCCCCAAGACCAGCAGCATCACCCATGAACTTGTTAGAAATGCAAATTCTCAGGCCCCATCCCCACCTATGAATCAGACATGCTGGAGTGGGGCCTTAATCTTTTTTTTTTTTTTTATAGACACATCTCCATTCCTATGGTTTATATTGGGGGAGATGCTTTTTTTTGTTGTTATTTTTACAGCTGCTGGCCTACACCACAGCCACAGCAACACAGGATCCAAGCTGTGTCTGCAACCTACACCGTAGCTCACGGCATCAATAGATCCTTCATCCCTAGGCCTGGGATCAAACCCGCAACCTCTTGATTCCTAGTCGGATTCGTTTCCACTGTGCCACGACGGGAACTCCGGGCCTTAATCTTAATTAAGATGAATTAATCAGTCTTAGTTAAATGTCGTAATTTTTTTTTTTTTTTTTTTTTCATTTTAGGGCTGCACCCGAGGCATATGGAAGTTCCCAGGCCAGGGGTTGCATCAGGGCTGTAGCTGCCGGCCTGCACCACAGCCACAGCAACACAGTATCTGGGCCGTGTCTTTGTCCTACATCACAGCTCATAGCAACACCAGATCCTTGACCCACTGAGCAAGGCCCGAGATCGAACCTGCGTTCTCATGGATGCTAATCAGATTCATTAACTGCTAAGCCATGACGGGAACTCCTAAGTGAATTAATCTTACCCATGCCAATCTGATGTGCACTTTCTTCGGAAGCCCCTTTGGAAGCCACACTGCTTTGAAAACCTGTTTCCTTGGATATAAAATGGGAATCATCAGTGTTCTAAGCCCAAAGGATGCCTTGAGGATTAAGTGAGATAATGCTGGAGGTTCCCGGGTAAACAGGTGGACATCAATGTTATCTCACCTAAGTCAGTGCTTTCGGAACTCAAGCTGTTTCATAAGACTGTAGGAATTTTCTGGCACCTGCACTACTTGTTTCCTCCTTCCTTCCTCGGGCCTGGGCTCAGACTCCTAATCCCCTGGGCTTCCCTGCAGCTTCTTTAGTCTCACCCTGAATCACCCAGGAGCCCCGTGGCTCCAACTCCTGTGCCAGCCTCCCCTCTCTCCTCTCTGCTTGGGGGGGTGTTGAGGCAGGTCCCCACTGGGCCCAGCCACCCTCACCCAGGAGCCCAGGGGCTGCCACAGACTCCCCGTCCTGGTCCCTCTCCCCATCCCAGGATGACCTCCAACAGCATCCAACTCCGCCCTCCCCCTCCTCCCTTCTCAACCAGAAGGTCAGGAAACCAGCCTTGTAGAATCTAAACACATTCCTGGAGGCTGGGGTGGCGGGAGAGGCGGCGGGGGGTGGGGGGGGGGTAGAGGGGCTTCTCTTTCATCAACCGAAAAAAAAAAATGCACAAGAAAGTTTCTGTTGTGGTTCAGCAGTAACGAACCTGACTAGCATCCATGCAGATGTGATGCAGGTTTGATCCTTGGCCCTGCTCAGTGGGCAGTGGCAGATCCGGATCCGATCCCGCATTGCTGTGGCTGTGGTGTAGGCCAGCAGCTGCAGCTCTGATTCCATCAGTAGCCTGGGAATTTCCACATGCCATGGGTGGGGTCCTAAAAAGAAGGAAAAAAAAAAAGTGCACAATGTGAAGGGATCCAGTTTCGTTGGGGGCAAAACGAAGATTATGGCCCTGGAGACAGCATTTCAGACAGCGCTGAGAAACTGCCTGGAGAAGTAGGAGAGATGTCACACGTGCTTTCAGGGAAGGCGGGATGTGAGGTGAAGCACACATTTTAGCAGAGGCTTGCTGCTAGTCACGAGGAGCAGATGTCACCATGAAAGATGTTAGCGCTTCCCTAGATAGGAGGAGATGCAGGAATTGGGCTCGTAAAATCTTCTCCTGAAAATACCTATCTAAAGGTCTGTCCTGCCAGTTTTTCCCAGAGCAGAGAGTGCCTCATTCCTCATCTCCACTCCTTGCGGGGTGTGTTGAAGGTCAGCGGCCACAGCAGTCTGTGACTTCGTCCTTGTAAAGGCAGGTGGCAAGTGGCAATTTTGAGTTGGCACCTTCGATCATAACCCAGCCCCAAACCCCCGCTAAGTGAGCTGCATTTAACCAGTTCTCCCACTAAGGCTGCATTTCATCTCTATCTCCAAGCGAAGGCTTGAAGGCTCCTTTTTCTTTTCTTTTCTTTTCTTTTTTTTTTTTTTTTTTTTGACTTTGGAGTGGATTTGCAACTATCCTTCATCTAACTGGATAGACACTAGAGGTACCTTGCAGTCTCTCCACCAATATTACTGTTACTGCAGTAACACCAGTAAAACGCGTTACCGTGATGTGATGGGGAAGTTAGTTCAGGTTATTCTCTCTACGTCCAGTTTTCGATGTTTCCAACCCCTTGCCTCTCCAAGGTAACTTCCTCGCCCTTATTTCACGGGTCAGCTCCTATCCTGTAGCCCCAGGAAAAGACTTCACCTGGGAGACCCTTAGAAATGCAGAATCTCCCCACAAAGCTGCAAGATAGTTGCAGTAATTCACAAGGTCACTGCTGTTTGAGAAGGGCTGCCAGGGGGCTCTGTTTACTAAATATCCCTGGGGACACTCACTTAAAATAAGAATTCTCAAAGGGCCTGATTCCTGGGGGTGGAACCCAGGAATCTGAGCTTTTAAAGCAATCACCCCTTGTGATTCTTTTTTTTTTTTTTTTTTTGACGAAGACCAAGGTATGTGGAAGTTCCTGGGTGGGGGACTGAACCCAAGCCAGAGCAGTGACAATGCTGGCTCCTTAAATTCCTGAGCCATTTGGGAACTCCCCCTGTGATTCAGGGTTTTTTATTGTTAGTGTGGTTTTTTTGTTGGTTTTTTTTTTTTCCTGTATTTTTAGGGCTGCACCAGAGGCACGTGGAGGTTCCAAGTCTAAGGGTTGAATCAGAGCTGCAGCTGCCGGCTTACACAACACCAGCTCTGAGCTGCAGCTGAGACCTATGTCACAGCTTGAGGCAACACCAGATCCTTAACCCACTGAGCAAGGCCAGGGATGGAACCCAAATCCTCATGGTAGTCGGGTTATTAACCTGCTGAGCCACAGGGAAATTCTCCTTGTGATTCTTATGACGATTCTTATGTGATTCTTAGTCAAGTGAATTTAGAATCTGGTTTAAGAGAAGGATCTGGAAACAGCCAATTTTCACCCCAGAATGGAGCTTGAGGGCATTAGTCTCCGGGTTCTTTTTGTTGACTGGAATTTGTGGCATCTGGGAGTGGGCCACCTCTCCAACTCCTCCCTTTAAAAGAAAAAAAAAAAATTAATTCCAAGAGTTCAAAAAGAAATAAAATGAAACCATAAACGCTTTTCCCGTTGCTAACGGCCAGTACCTGAGGTCAGGGCAACATTGCTTAAAGCAGTAAAGTGGGAATTTGGGGGCCAAGCACCAGGATTAAAGCAGACGGTAGCTGAGCCCCAGCTGGAAGTGCACACAGGTTGGTGATCAGGCGAGTCCTTGTGGTTCTGGGGCTGTGGTTCCCCAGCGACTTCTCACTGGGCCCCAGCACCGCACCGCAGGGCTGTATCCAGAGTAGGGGGAGGCTCAATCTCCAGCCCAGCCTTTATTCCCAAACTGCCGGAGCCACTGAGCCTGCCAAGCTTCCAGCCAGCTCCCAGTCAGGTCTCGCGCCAGGCCCCCAGGAGCCCGCCTGCTCCCTGCGCCTGGAGAAGGGCGCAATTTACCAGCGCGAGCCGCCTCTGGCCCACCCAGACGAGGACGGCCACTTTTTTCGAAAGCCCATCAAATTCCGTATTTACAAGAATGCTTAGATCTAAAGCGACTTAGGTCGAAAGCGACGGGCCACACAAAGAACAGTTTACTTCTCGTAGGAAGAGAAGCCCAAGCTGGTGCCTTACCCTTAAAAAACAGAATAACAAAGCTTAAAAATCCCCCTCCAAAGAAACGCTTATTGTATGCGCCCCCTTCCCTCTGGCTGGGGAGCCGAATAAAAGCCAATTTTGCCTGGGCTCTGGCCCTCCGCCCGTCCTGGCAGCCCCCGCAGCTGCGGCCGTGTAACTTTAAACCTGGCCTGAGGTCATCGCTTTCGCGCTGGCCAAACAGAGGCGGGGGGCGGTCCCAGGGAGCCCGGGCAGAGACCACCTTACCGCCGATCACCCCGCCCTCGCCCGGGGAGATAAATGCTGACTTGGCTCGGAAAGTTCCCAACTGCAAAGTTTGCTCCTGGAGCGGTTGCAGCGGCTGCCGAAGAAGGAAGCTTGGGGACCCCTCCCGCGCTGCGACGTTTGCCCCCCGCCTTCCAGCCCTCTCTCTACGCGCTCCATCAAGCGAGGGCCTGTGGCTGCGGAGCTTTTGCCTCATCTTCCCCCCAGCACGGAAACTAGCTGCTCGGCGCCCCCCCCCCGCGGAAGACAAGTCAGCTAAGAAAATGTGGAAGGTGCCAGTTCTGCTCTTCGTTTTGGGAAGCGCATCGCTCTGGGTCCTGGCAGAAGGAGGTAAGAACTGGCAGGCGGGGCTCCCGGCAGCTGCTGGAGGGGCAAGCGAGCCGGGAGTTGCCGGAACGCCGGGCCTGGTATTTGAGGTTGCCCGGGAGAGCTCGGGGGAGCTGGCAGGGTGTGTGCGCAAGGAGTCTGGAGGATCCGGGAGAAGGAGGGACAGCGGCTTGGCCGGTGCCAGGTGCCAGAGAAAGAGTTGAGCAAGGTGCCAAGAGGAGACCCTAAATCCACAGGTGCCAGGGAAAGAGCTGAGTGGGGTGCCAGGAGGAGACCCTAAATCCACAGGCAGCGGATGGCGAGCAGAGGGGGCCTCCCTGGGTCGGGCGGAGCTGGCTCCTAAGGGAGAGAGTGGCAAGGTAGCAGCCAGGAGCCTTCCACCGGCTGCGCTGGGCTATCCTACAGGGCTGTGTAGCCGAGGACCGCCCATGGCTGCAGAAGAAGCTGGCCGGGTGGAACCGGGAGGGACATTTAGGGGCGCTGGGGTGGGGGTGGGGTCCCCCCAGCCGCGACAGGCTCCCTCTGGGGGCTGCCAGGGCCTACACCTTGTGCCCCCTGAACGGTGGACACACTCAGACCGCATCAGTGGAGACCCGCTGGAAGAGGCTTCGGTCCTGTCATCCTGTGCAGAGAGGATAGTGTGGGTGGAAAGGACTGAAGAGGAAGGTCCCGAGTTCCTGAGTCAGTGAAGGACTGTTGGGAACATTGAGGCTTAATTTCCTTTGGGGCTTTGAGTCGAACTTGGCCAACAGTGTCAATGACTGGGTGTCGGTGACTCCTGAGACCATCCCTGGGCTCTATCTGAGGATGGAGGCACTGCCTGCCGGTAGTCTGCATCTTCCCCTTTGCTTTCCTCTTTCTATCACACCCCCTCCTGCACTCGCTTCTTTCTGCCCATTGTGCTGGGTTGGTGGCATCCATGCACATTGGTCAATGTTTTATTTTTCTTGAGTTTTATTTTTATCTGTTTCCACTGTCAAATATAAGCTCCCATGAACACAGCTATGTCTTAGCCTTGATCTCCAGGGCCCAAACACTATATTGCCTGTAGTAGTTGCTCGCTAAATACTGGTTGAAGGCATCTTAAGCTGACTAGTGATCATTGGAGTCAGAGGCGGAGGATCTGGGTAAGCCTGGTGCCAGAGGAATCCTGCTTGGAGGGAGAGGCTTAAGGGCAGAGTGGACCTCACCAAAGCTTCTCTGATTCCACACAGAGGCAATAATAGCCAGCCCTGGGGAAGCGATACAGCGAGTTTTAGTCTGTGCTGTCTGCTATTCGTGGCGGACCTATCTTTGGAACTTCTCCTTCCAGGGCGATATACACAGCTCTGCATTTCGGTTACATTTCCTTTTTGGTGAGACAGTGTGCAGAGGACACTGTTTTGTGCTCAGCAGGGGCAAGGTGTGGGAGGTACACCCCCCGCCACCAAGCCGCATCCCAGCTCTGCTCAGGAAAGACTGCCACTGGGCGACAGCCTGTTTTCTCCCAGGGAAGAGTGACCTGTAATTACTTTTGAGCCAGTGCTGACTATCAAAGGTACTCCTAAAAAGTCATGGTGAACTTTGAAAAAACCAACCACCACTGGTACTTACAGCTCCATCGCTAAAGACAGAAGCCCCCCCACCCCCACCCCCCTTATGTCCAAGCTGAGTTGCTGGGCTGCTGGCAAGGCGCTGAGGCCCAGGAGGGTTTTTGTCTGAGGATAATGAGTGAGGCAACTTGAATATGGATGAATAACTTCATTGAGCCGAGCCATTGTTGGCTTTTGTCTGGGAGCTGGGCTGGGGGTAATTATGGTGATGAATTTTATTATCCTTCTCTTAGGATTCCACTCTCGGCTGGGCTAGTGTTATAATCTGGTTCAGTTGTATAATCTGGTCCCTTGTGTTGTCTCTGGGGATGTTTGTGGAGTCAAAGGAGCTCTGTTGTCCACACATCTGGCGTTTTCCTCCATTGTCAGGCCCCGCCCTCATTCCAGCTTTCATCCAAAACACGCACTCAGGCCTCTCCGTTAGTTGGTTTATTCCGTGAAGTTCTGCAGGCAGCTGCGTGCTGCAAACCCACGTGTGCTTTTCCGGGATCCATCCACCCAGGATTAATCATGCAACGAAGAAAATTCCCTGTGATTTCCCCAAAACTCCTGCCAGTTTCGGAGGCTCGGAAATCTTCTCGAGTGGCTAAGAGTTTTTTGTTGTGTTTAACGCATCTCAGATCTGTTGGAGCCTTTGTGAGGAAGGCTTTATTGATTACACTGTGCATGAGATCCAAGATAGCGTTTCACATAGAAAAGCACGTTTAAGAAGTCTTGGGGTGGGTGTGAAAAAAAGAAGTCTCCAGGCATGAGAAGGCTAAGCTGGGACACGGCAGATGGGAGCCCTGGCTGAGCAGAGTACGTGGCCCTTTCTCCGAAATGAGTGGCCAGTGATGAACTCTAGGCCGCCGAGAATTGCAAAGACCCCAAACCCTGGTGTGACAGTGGATGGTGTGGCCAAGTAGGACAGACACCACTTCTCTCCCAACTCCTATCCTATCCCCCACCATGTGCTAGGAATGTCACAGTCCCTCATTTAGTCATTGCAACTCCTAAAATTATACATTATTCCTTCAGAATATGGCAGGACTGGGATTCCCAAAAAAAATGGGCCTAACTCCAAACCTCAAGCTCTTTTTGCTGCATTACACAATTACACAGCAAAAAAAAAAAAAAAAAAAAAAAAAAGAGGAAAAAAAAAAGCTAAGAAAGCTGAACTTGAAATTTAAAACATTAAAGGTTAACCTTGCTTTAAACTCCTTGAACAGGAAAAAAATTTTTGAAAGATATATGAAGTTCTTTACATGGAATCCTTATCCTAATATTCCTTTAAGAATGAAGATGTCACAGTCCATTAAAATAGGATTCCTTAAATCATCCCCCCAAGAGTAATTCAGCATCTCCTGAAGTGCTGGATTTGAGCTCTGTGTACCTTCTTTGAGAGAGGTACCCTTGAACATAAAGCATGCACTACAGGCCTCACCAGCAAAGCCACGAACAACGAACGTGTGCTTTAAATTCCACTGGCTTATCTGAATATTTGTCATATTTCTGGCTTCCAGGAACAGGCATGCCAGGTTACAACTTGTGGAAATATTACGGGGGAGGATGGAGAGAGTGAGAAGGCTCATATACCTGGCAGTACCCTTGTGAAACTCACTTGAGGAAGCTGAACCAGATGCTGCAAGGTTCTCCAAGGAAACTTGTCATTCCTGGGATATTCCAAGGAAATCTCCAGTGAGAGTGTTTTGTTAGAAGAGAATCAAATGATTGAGGAAAGCCAGGGAGGGTTACTGAAATAAGTCTTAGGAGTCCCATCGTGGGGGGGGGGGGGCAGGAGATAAGTTTTTTTCTTTTTTTTTTTTACTTAAAAAAAAAAAAAAAAGCCCACAGTTTTATTGAAATAAGATTCACAAGCCATAAGTCACCATGTTAAAGTGTACAAGTGATTGTTTTGTTTTGTTTTGGGTGTGTGTGTGTGTGTGCGCTGAAACCCGGGAACAAACTTCAGGTGTTTCTTGTTTTAGCATTTCCATGAAGTCACACAACCTTCACCACTTTCTAATTTCAGAATATTTTCATCACCCCCCAAAGAAACCTAGCACCCCACCCCTAGCAACCCCATCCTCTGATCCCTAGCAACTGCTCGTTTCTGTTTCCATAGATTTGCCTGTTTTGAACATGTCATTAAAACACCTTTTGATTGGAGTTTTGAAGCCTTTCCCTACTGATTTCTTAAAACGTTGGGGGAAAGGAAAGCGATTGGGCATTTTCGAGAGGGCTGTGAGTTGGAGCCAGGTTAGGGAGCAACTGGAATTCGGCCAACTTTCATCCAAGGCAGGAAAACGAGGTGGCTGTTTGCTTCCCTCGTGTCTCACCCCGGCGCCCCCCAGCCAGTCCATGGCCGGTGTCCCCTTGAGCCTCATCAGGTAGGGATGGACAGGCTACTGGCTCTCCTGGTTGGCTGCCCCAGCGCTTTTGCCTCGGGATTTGCTCAGAGGAGAATGGGTTTATCCTTAGAGAGAAATCACCGCTAAGTTCCCACCTGGCCACCTCATTCATCTCTTGTCTGAAGAGCTGTGAGCTGAGTTGTCAGGACAATACTAAATTTTATGCAGGGGAAAAAAAAAAAAAAAAAACCCATAAACCAAAAAACAACAAACCTACCAATGGGATAATCATCTTTCCGGAGGAAGATGTGCTCTCGACCTCTCTTCAGAGGGTCAGAGCTGCCAGGGCTCCAGGCAGTAGAGAGGACTATCTATGGCTGAGCCCCAGGAGGGTTAATAATTGTCATTGTTACATTTGTAGCAGGCAGGGGAATGCCAGTTACAGAGATCTAGATGGGAAGCAGGGAAGAGCCACTAGAAGATGAGTAAACATATTAGTGGATGAGAGCCCAGTATTTTCGATAATTCATCTCACTGTCTCCATTCGGGTGAGTAAAACACAACGAACGTAAGCGATCGGATGAGTGGTATCTGCCCAAAGGAGAAGGGAGTGGGTTTGCCTAGAATCGAGCCCGGAGGGGAAGGGAATGGGGACTAATAAGGACCCGCCTTGCCCAAGGAATGCATTTACTTAACAAATATTTACTGAGTAACTTCTTTGTGAGTCAGGCAAGGCAAATGTTATCCTTGCTAACAGCTAGGATGCGAGATGTCATCGCTGGTGGCTGTAGGGCTTCCGATCTGATCTCAGTCAAGGTGTTATTGTGATGAATCAGGGATCTCTGTCCTATGACAGTCTGGAAATGTGCTCCCCTCAACTGCCCCACCCCAGCCTTTGTTCTCTGGGTCCCAGACAGCATTTCAGGTATTTGGCTCTCCAGAAGGGCATGGCTTAAGTAGCAAATATGTGTAGAAAGCGTTGGAAACTATTTGCACTTCTACCTAAGCTACTTGATTTCCCGGCCTCTTGTGAGTTTGGCTCGTGTGAAACCGTTTCCTCTGAGCTGTGTCATCCTATAGGAAGATTACATTTCGGAATCAGTAAAACCCAGGGAACGACACTCTGGCGTGGGTGGCATTAATGCCAGTAAGTCGGTAATAACAGCTGACATGCACCGAGTATTCAGTGTCAAACACTTTCCCAGCCCTGTTTCATTCAGATCCCCCCCACTGACCTACAAGGTAGGAACTATTTGTATTTTATGGATGGGTAAAGAGGCTCAGAGAGGTTGAATAACTTACATACCGGCACAGAGTTAGTACACACCCATGGTGAAACCTGAATCCAGGCAGCCCATCCCCAGGGAACTATATTCAGCATCCTATACGGAGTTCCTGTTGTGGTTCAGCGGGTTACAAACCCCACTAGTGTCCATGAGGATGCGGGTTCAATCCCTGGCCTCACTCAGTGGGTTGGGGATCCAGCATTGCTAGGAGATGTGGTGTAGGTCTCAGACGAGATTCAGATCCCAAATTGCTGTGGTTGTGGCATAGGCCAGCAGCTGCAGCTCCACTTCAACCCCTAGCCTGGGAATTTCCATAAAGTTCCTAAAAAATTGAAAAAAAAAAATCCTATGATAAATCATAATGGAAAAGAATATGAGAAAGAATAAATGTGTGAATAACAGTCATTTTGCTGTACCGCAGAAATTAACACAGCATTGTAACTCAACTATATGTCAATCAGTCCATCAAATGGCATCTCCTCAGTAGCCCACACCTTCATCTGCTGTTGCTTTGGAAATGAGAGTCTTTTGGCCTTTGGGAGCTAGAAGAAGCCTTGTGGGGAAGAGGAGACTTGAACTTGGCTGTGAAAAATGGTGGCAGGGAAGGGCAGTCCGGGCAGGAGAGGCTGCTTGAGCAAACGCATGGAAATTAGAACCATCTGGAGTTTGTGGGGGAATAGGTGGGGCACCCAGGGCCAGGAAGAGCCGTGAAGCCTGGCTGGAGTGGGGGTGTTGAGTTGGGGAGTGGCAGGAAATCAGGGAGAAGGATGAGTTCATGGTAAGTGGGAGGTGGACCTTTTTTTGTAGGCCATGGGCAGATGGGAGCCCAGTGGGCCATAAATAGGAAATAAATACATAGGAATAAATAAATACATAGGAGGTGGGCCTGCCAGAGGAACATGTATTGACAAGGACTGCATCTAGTTTATGGGACCCACCTGGGGGCAGGGGGAGAGTTGGAGGGACAGGGACCGCATGTGGTGACAGAAGAAGGGGGAATGGGTTCAGATTCAGGGGAACAGAGCCGGGAAGGCTTGCAGCTCAGCGTTTCCGGATGTCTTATTACTCTTTACTCATTTCCTGATTTCTTCTTAATCACCTCTTACGACATTGTCCCTGTATTAATTTTTTTTATTGATATGTAATTCTCATATCATAAAATTAACCCCTTTAAGTTAAACAATCCCGTGATTTTTCGTGTATTTAGAGAGTTGTAAAGCCTCACCGCTGTTTTATTTTATTGTATTTTTTAATTTTATTTTTTGTCTTTTGTCTTTTTAGGGCTGCACCCTCAGCATATGGAGGTTCTTAGGCTAGGGGTCAAATTGGAGCGACAGCTACGGGCCTACACCCCAGCTCATGGCAATGCTGGATCCTTAACCCACTGAGCGAGGGCAGGGATCGAACCCGCATCCTCCTGGATCTTACTCAGGTTCCACTGAGCCATGACGGGAACTCCACCACTGTCAGTTTTTAGAACATTTTTATCACCCCCTGCATCAAAGTCCCAGACCATTTGCAATTGCTCCCATTTTCCCCTCCCCCCATCTCCCTAGCAACCACTAATCTGCTACCTGTCTTTATGGGTTTGTCTACTTTAGGTATTTCATATAATCATACAGTATGTGGTCTTTTATGTCTGGCTTCTTTGACTTAGCATGATGTTTTCAAGGTTTATCCATGTTGTAGCATGAGTCAGAATTTCATTCCTTTTTTTTTTTTTTGTCTTTTTCTTTTTACGGCCACATCTGCAGCATATGGAAGTTCGTGGGCCAGGGGCTGATTTGGAGCTGCTGCTGAGGCTTATGCCACAGCAGCACGGGATCCCAGCCGCATCTGCCACCTACGCTGCAGCTTGCTGCAACGCTGAATCCTTAACCCACTGAGCCACACGGGAACTCCAGACTATCATTCTTTTTTTATGTCTGTATAGTATTCCACGGTGTGGCTATGCCACATTTGGTTCATCCGTTTGCCCATTGATGGACTTTGGGTTGTTTTCACTTTGGAGCCATGACGAATAATGTCGCTGTGGATATTAATGTACAAGTCTGTGTGTGGACCTGTTTTCATTGCGCTCAAGTATATACCTAGAAGTGGAATTGCCAGGTCACATGGTAACTCTTATGTTTAACGTTTTGAGGAACTGCCAAACTATTTTCCAAAGCAGCTGCACCATTTGACATTCCAACCAACACTGCATAACCGTTCCAGTTTCTCCACATCCTTGCCAACCCTTGTTATTTTCCATTTGGGTGAGTGGTTTTTTTTTAAATACTAGCCATCCCAATGGGTGTGAAGGGCTGTCTCATTATCATTTTGATCTGCATTCCCCTAATGACGCATGGTGTTGCACAGCTTTAAATGGTTTATAAGCCATTTATTTATCTTCTTTGGAGAAATATCTGTTAATAACTTTTTCTCATTTTAAAATTGGGTTTTCGTTTTTATTGTTGGATTTTTTTTAAGTGTTCTGGAGACTAGACTTTTATCAGACATATGAATTGCCGATACACCTCTCATTTTGTGGGTTGTCGCTTCAGTCTCAAGAGCACAAATTTAAAATTTTTTGATGTCCAATTTATCTATTTTTATTTCTGTTGCCTGTACTGTGGTTGACACATCTAAGAAGCCACTGCCTAATCCAAGGTCGTGAAGATTTACTCTTGTTTTCTTCCAAAAGTTGCATAGTTTTAGCTCTTACAGTGACGTCTTTGAATCATTTGAAATTAATTTTTATATGTGGTGTGAGATAGAGGTCCAACTCCATTCTTTTGCATGAGAATATCCCATTGTCCCACTGAACCACCTTGCACCTTTTTTTTCCCCCTGCATCCACGGCCTATGGAAATTCCTGGGACAGGGATCAAATCTGAGCCAGAGCTGTGACCTTTGCCACAGCTGTGGCAACACAGGATCCTTAACCCACTGTGGAGGCAGGGAGTCAAATGTGTGCCTCGGCAGTGACCTGAGCCACTGCAGAAACAACCCCGGATCCTGAACTCCCTGCACCACAGCGGGAATGCCTCACCTTGGCACTTTTACCAAAATCAATTGCCCATAGATGTGTGGCTTCATTTCTGGACTCTCAATCCAGATCTATTCCGTGGATCTGTACATCTATCCTTATACCAGTACCAGTAATTAATTACCTTATACCAGTACTTACCACAGTTAATTACTGTTCTTTCACTGTCTTTTAATTTTTTGTGTATGTCTCTAGCTTCTTAGAGAAGAAAGCAGGACCCATCTTATTCAGCACCTGGTAAACATTTGGCAGGAGGAAGAGGGAAGAAGCACAGAGACCCAAGCCTTTTGGCAGGAATGACAGGAAGGCAGGTGATAGAAATGGGATGGGAGGAATAAGAGATTAGAAATCAATGTGATGAGGTAATAGTAAGCCATGCAATCTGGTGTCTTTTCTGGGTACCTGGGGAGAGTCTTAACTAAAGTGGGGTCAGAAATAAGTCCCGGGGAGTTCCTATCATGGCTCAGCAGTAGCGAACCCGACGAGGATCCGTGAGGATGCAGGTTCGATCCCTGGCCTCACTCAGTGGGTTAAGGATCCATTGTTGCCGTGCGCTGTGGTATAGGTCACAGACGCGGCTCGGATCCCGAGTTGCTATGGCTGTGGCTGTGGCGTAGGCCGGCAGCTGTAGCTCTGATTTGACCCCTCGCTCGGGAACTTCCACATACTGCATGTGCAGCCCTTAAAAAAAAAAAAAAAAGAAAAGAAAAGAAAACAAAAAGTCCCAGAGACAGAGTTTGCTGCCCAAATTCCTCAATCCTCAGTCATCAGAACGAGGGGGAAAGATAGCAAGGAAGGTCAAAAGAGATCCTCCTAGCTAAGGGGTGGCTCAGCAGGTTAGGAACCCAAATAGCATCCATGAGGATGTGGGTTTGAACCCTGGCCTTGCTCGGTGGGTTAAGGATCCGGTGTTGCTGCAAGCTGTGACGTAGGTGGCAGACACGGCTCGGATCTGGCATTGCTGTGGCTGTGGCGTGGGCTGGCACCTGCAGCTCTGATGGGACCCCCTAACCTGGGAACTTCCATATGCTGCAGGTATGGCCCTGAAAAGACAAAAATAAAATGTACTGAAGCACACTTCAAACTCCCAGGCTTAGGATCCAGGCCAAGGGCAGCTAGTGGAAACCCAGCCACATTCTGTACATTCCTGCAGGGCCTCATCCTTCTGGGCTCGCAGCTAGGCTGTCTGTGAGCTGCACGGGTGGATGGTGAGATCAGATCCAAAGGGGCTTCTCTTTTCACTCTTGCAAAATCAGGGCCTGCTCAGCAGACTGCCCCGCATGAATCAGAAGCCCAATTTCTGAGCAGCTGGTGAGTGTTTCCTGAACACCCCACCACCCTGCTGAGATGCTCTGCTCCAAGGCAGCCCTTCAAAAGCCAGCCTGAGTTGTTTGGTTACTGCAGTGCTAAGCGGTTCTTCCTAGGAGGGGGCTTTTTCATGCAGGACTTCAGCCCCAGCCAAGGTTCCAGAAAAGTTCTTACAGAGGTGTTGACTCCAGTCTATAAAACTGTGAACTCATTTCCTGTTTTACGGAGAACATTCCGCTCTTAGTCAAGAGAGAAGCGCCTCCCCAGGTTGAGTAATCTTGGTTGAGGTTGTAACCAACAGCCTCTTGTTTTGACACTCGAGGGGGCCCAAACATGGTCTGTGGCTGGGGTGAGCAGGTGAGTTGATTTATTCTCCTGAGTCCTGAAAAGTGTAACTATTCATCTAATCATTCATTCATTCAGCTGTCAGAGCCTCTGCTAGTGGCTGGGCCCTAGGCTTCCAGCAGAACGAATGGCGTCCTCAAGAAGTTTGTAAATGAGGAGTTCTCATCGTGGCTCAGGGGTTAATGACTCTGACTAGGAACAGATTCGAGGTTCTGGGTTCAGTCCCTGGCCTTGCTCAGTGGGTTAAGGATCCGGCGTTGCCATGAGCTGTGGTGTAGGTTACAGATGAGGCTTGGGTCCCACGTTGCTGTGGCTCTGGCATAGGCCGGTGGCTACAGCTCCCATTAGACCCCTAGCCTGGGAAACTCCATATGCTGCAGGAGTGGCCCAAGAAATGGCAAAAAGACCAAAAAAAAAAAAACAGAAAAAAAAAAAAGAAGTTTGTAAATGAGACAGGGGAGGGATGGACTGGGGGGTCTGGGATTGGCACATGCACATGGAGGTTTATGGAAGGACTGGTCAACGGGGACCTGCTGTACAGTGCAGAGAACGCCACCCACTATTCCGCGATCATCTATGTGGGAAGAGAAGCAAGGAGAATGGATGTGTGGACGTGTCTCGCAGCATCACTTTGCTGTGCAGCAGAACTGCTCACAGCCTCATAAATCAACTACACGTCAATAAAACTTTAAGGGAAAGAAAAGAAGTTTATAAATGAGAGTAGGGGGAAAGGTGTATCAAGCTTTACACTAGTTTAGAAGATGGCTTTTTCCTGGCTCCTTGGGGGTTGGGGGTGGGCTCTGAAGAAAGAGGTGTTTTCCCTGGACCTGGAGGAGTAGCTCGGGAGTGGCTGGGCAGTGATGGGGTCAAGTGAGGAAGGCAACGAGTGGGAGCTATGGAAGAGTGACCAATACATGTGAGGGCTGTGTGACACAGTGGTTAGAGCTGGGGGTTTGTTTCCTTGATTTTATTTTGTTTTGTTTTCTTTTTCTTTTTCTTTCTTTTTTTTTCACTGCGGCTTCTGGAGGTTCCCAGGCTAGGGGTTGAATCCGAGCTGTAGCCGCCAGCCTACGCCAGAGGCACAGCAACACCAGATCCGAGCCACCTCTGAGGCCTATGTTTCAACTCACAGTAACACCGGGTCCTTAAGCCCCTGAGCGCATCCTCATGGATACTGTGTCGGGTTCTTAACCCACTGAGCCACCACGGGAATTCCTTGTTCATTTGGTTGGTTTGAATCGGACAGATCCCAATGTGTAGTCCTTGCTGGGGAAGTGGGTGGATTAGTCTCAGCCCCGCCGCCCTCATTTACAAAAGGAGGATGACGTTAGTTTGCCGTCTTTTTGTAAAGCTCAGAAGCGCATGCGTGGCACACACGTTTTGCACACGCTCCCGCGTATTCAATAAATAGCTGCCATTATGAGGATACCTGCCTTGCGTGTGGTCAGGGAGATTAATTGCAGAGCTTCATGAAGTGTACACAGCTCTCAGTTCCTTTTCTGCCAGTGAAGCGGAGAGAGAATGGATGTGGTTGCGAGACCTGTCTTACCGTCGGTGTGTCTGCGCCTTCCACCTGCCAGTGACTTGATGTGAGTCCTTGCATCTGAAGTGGAACCGAAGTCCCCAGCCCTCACTGGCCCCTGTCCATCCTATATTGCCCAGTTTCGGCAGCAGAGACTTGTAGAACGCTGCCTTCGACTTTGGAAGGTGCCCCAGAAGGTCCACCCAATCCAGAGCCCAAAGAAAACTGCCCTCCCCCACCCCCACCTGAAGGCATCCTTGGGGCATGAATATAACTGCCTTCTCTCTGTGCCAAAACTTTTTTTTTTTTTGGCCACACCTGTGACATACAGAAGTTTCTGGACCAGGGATCAAACCTGCACCACAGCAGTTGACAAAATAGGTCCTTAACCCACTGAGCCACCAGGGAACTCCCAGATCTTCATGCATAACCTTTTTTCTGATTTCTCTAGAGGAACTAGTGACACTAATCCCATCTCCTCAACCTTGACACATAGCTTTATGGGAGAGGTAATATCCCTGATACTGACAGCCAGCAGTCAAGTCTCAGTCTCAGCCTGCAGGGGCTGACAGGACGTGACTCAGTGGGTGGACAGGCTCCAGCTCGTTAAAAATCAAAGGGCAAAGCAGCAGAGTTCACCCTCCTAAGTGAAGCCTTCTGTTTTCAGCCCTGCTGTCTCTTTCATTAGGGGAAGACATTTAATAACTTAGGTGAAGCGCCGCAGGCAGTAGCGGGAATGTTATAATGTGAGGGATAACTCAACGGTACTACTTGGTGGTTAGTGTACTCATTCAGTCACTCAACAAACCTCTGCTAGATACTTAACCAGGCACAAGGAATATGGGACAGCGTGGGCTGCCTGGAGGAAATTAAGAGCGTGTGTGTTCCTCTGGGATACTGAGTGGTGAGACCAATTTCTAGGAGTTGCCTAGATTTTCCGTGGCCAAACTTTGATCCAGTAAGCAATTTACCAGGATCCTTGGAAGGGGCGGAGGTGGGTGAGAAACCATACTGACCACGTCACTGACTGTACTGACCCCAACCCAGCGTTTGCCAGGAGTTGAGGGTCAGGCACACGGCTGTGGGTTAGCAAAGGGCTTTCAATATTCCAAAGGAAGGCTTCTCTACAAGGTCAGGATGGGGGCCAGCCTGTGGGTTGAGAAGGGTCCCTTGAAAGATGTGGTTAATAAAAGCAGTCCCGATACCTTTCTTCCGGTTGCAGAAACCCCCTTCGTGGTACCTAAGGGGGCACCATCAAACAGCTAAATTTGGGGACATTTTGAATGGAGATAAAGGACTCCGCAAAGATCCGCGTGGCTTGGTGCTCTCTGGGGGTGGGCTGCACGACAGTGGAAAATGTTGGAGGTTGGCACCTCTCTGCAGTTTTGGGTGTGTTTATTTTCAGGCTTCTGAGCCCAGTTTTGAGACCATGATAGAAAAAGAGTATGTGAAAGCCTGTGTCTGGGCACAGGAACAGAGGCAGGCATTTTTGTTGTTTTCTAAACAGATATTTTGACCTCCCTCTGAAAGCATGACTTCCACCCCAGTGAAACTGGGATTATTTGTTTAATGAACAAATAATTATCCTACAGTTTCTCCTTCAGGGGAAACCCAGAACTCCCTAGGATGCTGAAAGAAAGGAAAAAGGGCATTCTACTTCTCGAGAGCCACAAAAATCATTCCAAGGCCATGCAGGCATCCATCTTCAAAGGGTTATTTGTGCATTTAGATGTGGGAGCAGCTTAAGATGCTAGAAAATCCAGACAGCAGGAAAGATGCCTTAATCTGTTGGCTAACACCACCGGTTTTCTTTGAAACGCCGAGGGTAACTCAGCTTGACTTCTTTTAAAAATCAGCTTTCCCACTTTACTCTCCAGCTGTTGGATTCCGAAGCCTCGGGTCAGCAGAAAGAGGACAAGGGGGAGCTTCTCCCTCATGTGGAGCTGGAAAGGGGAAGATGCTCTTTATCTAAACTTCTGGGAGCTCCCTGGTAGCCCAGCAGAAAATGAACCCAACTAGTATCCATGAGGACGCAGGTTCGATCCCTGGCCTCACTCAGTGGGTTAAAGATCCGGCATTGCCATGAGCTATGGTGTAGGTCACAGATGTGGCTCCGATCCCGTGTTGCTGTGGCTGTGGCTACAGCTCCGATTTGACCCCTAGCCTGGGCACCTCCATATGCTGCTGGTGTGGCCCTAAAAAGACAACAAACAAACTTCTGTGGGACTTGTGTGGCTGTCCTGACAAGACAAAGTGATATCCGGTCAAGGGCCCGGCATCACAGGGGAAAATTCTGCTTTACTTAGAACATCTATTTGTACTTTAAATGCTGTTATCCACAGAGCTACAGCAGAAGGTAAATCCGGCCTCCACAGTTTCATATTTCTTTTCTTTCTTTTTTTTTAATGGCCACACCCGGGACACATGAAAGCTCCTGGGCCAGGGATTAAATCCAAGCTGCAGCTGCAACCTGTGCTGTAGCTGCTACTGCGACAATGCCGGATCCTTTTTTAACTACACCAGACCAGGGAACAAACCCGCAGCTCCCCAGTGACCCGAGCACAGCAGTTGGATTCTTAACCCGCTGCGCCACAGAGGGAACACCTTGTGTTTGTTCCTGATTGTTGGGATCATGACATCAGATGCTTCCCAGCCATCATGCATCCATTTTTTCCACTGCCCCCTGCTCTGTCCTGGTGAGAGCACCACCCACCTCTGCCTGGACAAGAGGCTACGGATCTTGCAGCTTCTGTCTGACCCCAGCCTCATCCCAACACCCACATCTATTCCACCGCACTCAGAGTGGCTCCTGGACTGGGGTTATGTCCCTCCCCCTCTCACAGCATCTCTTGGCTTCCTTTCCCACTCCAATTAAAACCAAAACCCCCTCCTTCCAGAGTTCCACTAGACTGACTGGCCCGCCACGGTCCCCCCCGCCCCCCTACCCCCGGTCTCCTTTCCTTTCTTACCATCCAGCCACAGCTTTTCACCTGTTTTTCAAGTGTGTGTTGCCCCAAGTTTATTCTCAGCTTCACAATTCGTTAGACCAGCTCTTTCCCTGGAGTTCATTCAGTCATTCAACAAATACTTAATGATGGAGTTCCCTGGTGGCTTAGTGGGTAAAAGATATGGCATTGTCATTGCTGCCACATGGGTTCGATCCCTGGCCCCAGAACTTCTGTATGCTATGGGTGCGGCCCAAATAAAAAAAAAAAAAAAAACAAATACTGAGTGCCTTCTCTGTGCCAGCATTATAGGCACTGTTGAGGTGGAATAGCATTTATTGAGCTTACGTTCTAGTGGGGTAGCCAATTAGTGATTACACTACAGTGGGTGAGTGTAGGGGGAAGAGGTACTGATTTCGATGGGGAGTCAGAAGGCCTCCCAGGAACGTGCCCTTTGGGCAGAGATCTGCAGGGGGTGCAGGAGCACTGACTGTCTTGAGAGTCTCCTTGTTTATCTGCTTGCTGTGAGCTTCCCACCCCAAATCCACAAGCGTGGAGACCTCGCCTGCTCCACACCCGTCTCCATGGCCCAGAAAAGGGCCCAGCACATGGCAGGTGTGGAGAGTATTCAGGGACAAAGAGGTGAACCTCAGGAAGGTCCCGTCTCCATCGTTGCTGCTGCCTTAACTTGCAGAGCCAAGAGCGCCTTTATAAGGCAGACCACACCTTCCTTCTAATCTGCCGCTTCCAGAAGCTGAGTCTAGAAGGGGACTCATTTGGGGAACTAGAGATGGTGGTCACTAAATAATTAGATGGGGGGCTTCTAACAGATGGGATTTCACAAGAGGAGGTGAGATGCCCAAGAAAGCCACTGCTTCTGAAAACCCAGGGTTATCATTTCAAGGGAAGGTGAGGATGGGGGCAAAGAGAAGGATGTTGGAACCCAGGAAAGGGGCGCTTTCCAGCCCACAGCTACCACGGAGGCACGAAAGGGCTTTGGGGGCCAATGAGCAGTCAAAGCACGTGGCTTTACATCTGCTCATGGACCAGGCCAATTTGGCAAATCATTTAACTTCTCACCTTATTAAAGGAAGTTATTCTGTCATTTGTTCAAACAGTTGGAAGACTTTATTCAAGACTATTGCCATGGGAATTCCCTTCGTGGCTCAGCAGTTAATGAACCCAACTAGGATCCTTGAGGACGCGGCTTTGATCCCTGGCCTCCCTCAGGGGGTTAAGGATCTGGCATTGCCGTGAGCTGTGGGGTAGTTCACAGACACGGCTCAGATTCGGTGTTGTGGTGGTGGTGGTGTAGGCCAGCAGCTGTGGCTCCAATTCAACCCCTAGCCTGGGAACCTCCATATGCGGCGAGTGTGGCCCTAAAAAGCAAAAAAAAAAAAAGAGGAGGAGAACACAGAGGTAGGGGATTCTTGCTAACCTGGCCTAAGAGGATTCTTGCTAAAGGCGGGTCAGGGACACCAACATCAAAGGGGTGAGGGATGGGGGATTTGATCAGATAGCAAGGGGTTGAGGGATTGTCTCTCAACTGACTTAGCGGGATTCTTGCTGAAACTGGACTCTGCCGCGATGGACACAGAAGCCCAAGGCCATGGCCTAGCGGGGAAGAGGGCTCAGAGGAGCTTCCCTGAGGTTGGGTCAAGGAGGGGCTTTGTCGACCTCACCTTCCTCATCTGATAAATGGGGACAAAATGCCTGCACAACCACCTTGGGGTAGAAAGGCAGCCTGGAGATCCCACGCACACTCAACACCACTGAACCAGTGGGGGGAACGGTGTTGTCGCGATGCTGTTCCTCCCGCCTCCAGCAGGCAGCAGTGCGCTTCTGCGTGAGTGGCCCGCTTTCCCGCCTCACTCTCTACATCCTGCTTTATTCTAACGACGTCCTGGGCACATTCAGCTGATGCGAAGAGGAGGAGGAGGGAGCTGATGGCGAAGGGAGTGCAGATTTAGGGGTCAATTCTGGAAAGACTCTGCAGACAGAGGGAGGAATGTAAGGGGCATGAGGGCAGATGGCAGTGCCCAGGCCATGTAGGCTGGTCCTTGTGCTAAAGGTTTCTGCCAATACCGTGACACAGTATTTGAAAGAAAACCTTTGCCTGCATGCGAGCTAGTTTCAAAGCAGAGAGAAAAAGTATTTATTGAAATGATAGCTTAATCTTCGGGAGAAAAGCAAATTTACGTATTCATTTAAATGATCACTTATTATTGTCTTTATTCTTTTTTTAAGTTTTGTTTTTGTTTTGTTGTTGCAGATTCGTTGTGTTTCTGCATGGTTTTTATGTTTTATTTTTTTGCCACACCCATGGCATAGGGAAGGTCCTGGGCCAGGGATCGAACCCACGCCACCGCAGCAACCTGAGCTACGGCAGTGACACCGCCAGATCCTTAACCTACTGAACCACTAGAGAACTTGCTTCAAGATAAACATAAGATGGGAGTTCCCGTCGTGGCGCAGTGGTTAACAAATCTGACTAGGAACCATGAGGTTTCGGGTTCGATCCCTGGCATTGTTCAGTGGGTTAACGATCCAGTGTTGCCATGAGCTGTGGTGTAGGTCGCTGACTTGGCTCGGATCCTGAGTTGCTGTGGCTGTGGTGTAGGCCGGTGGCTACAGCTCCAATTACACCCCTAGCCTGGGAACCTCCATATGCCTCGGGAGCAGCCCTTGAAAAGGCAAAAAGACAAAAATAAATAAATAAATAAACAAGACGAATAGAAATAGTCAGTGTAAAAACAAAACTCTAAGGAAAACTTAGATGAGTATCTACATAGTCTTTTTTTTTTTTTGATGTGGTTTTTTTTAAATTGTTTTTATTTACATAATCTTGAAGAAGGGTTTGTAAGACATCAGAGGAACAAAACAAACTTTCTAAGTTTGATTGGCTACAGAGCTCACCACTTATAAAAGAGAGGTGCAAATGCCAGTTAGGAAACAAACAAATAAAAAGCAATTGTAAAATCTCCTCCAAGGAATATATTCCCCTTTTTTTTTCTCTAAGGGCTGCATCTGCAGCATATGGAAGTTCCCAGCTGCAAGTCCAATCAGAGCTACAGCTGCTGGCTTACCCCACAGCCGCAGCCGCAGCAACACCGGATCTGAGCCTTGTCTTCTGCCTACACCACAGCTCACGGCAACGCCAGTGCTTTAACCCACTGAACAAGGTCAGGGGTCGAACCTACGTCCTCATGGATACTAGTTGCATTTGTTACCTCTGAGCCACAATGGGAACTCCCAAAGAATGTATATAGGCATAAAGAACACCTAAAAATTATTTTAAAAGATGAATATCGCAGAGAAAAATAGTCACAAGAGAAGACTCTTATTGGCCAGCAAACAGATGGAACAACTCGCTACCACAAATGAGAGAAGCATAAATAAACCAAAAAGATCAAAAACACTTACTCAAAGACTTATTTTATCTTATTCTGTTTTGCCTGAACCCATGGCATGCAGAAGTTCCCAGACCAGGGATCAAACCAATTCCACAGCAGTGGAACGCCAGACCCTTAACCTGCGGTGCCACTAGGAAACGCCCTCAAAAAGCTTTTACTCAAGAATCTTGAACTATGGCAATACAACAGTAACAGTGTGATTTAATGTTCCATCCAAATTCTAAAATATTTTAAAAGAAATGTCATCTCATACATGTTATGTAAACTAGAAGAATTTTTTTGAGAGTTGTTAGGCTTTAAAGCAAAGATAAAGTTGATTCATAATTAGCACTTTCATCCCAAAATGCATCTCTTCAGTTCGAATATGTGATCAATTATCGCATCATTTTCTTAGAGGTAGTAGCTTGTTAAAGAATAACACAGGTGCGCGTACAGACACGTGCGAATTCCAGAGCAAATAGGTGGCAGCCCTATCTGGAAACTTCCACTGGTTCTGACCCGTAGACTAGGGGAAGCTGGGTGTGGCAGGAAAAAGTGTTCGGTGCACAGGAGGATATGCCATTCCAGAACCGACTCTGTTATTGTAGGTTCATCACGGCGCTCATATAAAGAGTTGTGTGTGTTGACTGTGCCCACGCGTGTCGTAGAAAGAGAAAAAGGATAAGGAGAGCAAAGGCACCCATACATGATTTGAATTTCACCATTTGAGAGAAAAGGATGACAAATGCTGGCTGGAAACTCAGCAGCTGGGTACCTAGGACCTCTTCACCCTGGAAAGACTTCACCCCAAATAATGAGAGGGACAATTGAGCATCTCTTGGTAAAGATCAACTTTCCCATGGAGCAAAAAGAATGCCAGGGCGGTGAGACAAAAGACATGCCTCTTAATCACGAGTGTCATTCGTAAAATGCCCTTTGTCTCTGCAGAGCCATTTTAGTCCTTGGCTCTGTGAGGCACGAGTAGAAAAAACAAGAAGCAATTTTTACCAAGTTACGCTTTCAATGAACTGAACTTTCTATGGAAGGATTCATGCCAACTTCATTCAGGACTTGTTTTTTTTTTCTTTTTTTTAAGCGAGGGTGGTTTTGTTTTGCTTTTTAAAGTCAGAGGATGCCACAGAGAAAGTGATTTTGCCGAACGGCTCCAGAAAACAGTTTTTAAATGGTTGATTTGTTAACTGGAGTTCAACCCAGGAGGAGGGGCAGAGAAGACAATAGGATGCTTAGGGATTGTTTTTTTTTTTTTTTTTTTTTTCATTTTTTAAAGTGTAATGGAAGTATATTTGATTTGCAATGTTGTGATAATTTCTGCTGTACCACAAAGTGATTCAGTTACACATGGATGCTTAGTTTTTTATTCAAGGTTTCTTGCCTGGCGAAGGGATATTTTCCTCTCACACTTGATAAATACATTCAGCATCTGCCTAGACCACAAAGTCATAAATCTTTAGTGGGAGTCGATCACTACACCCACCCCCACCCCCACCCCCATCCCAGCAACCAACCAGGAGGGAAGGCAATTGGTTTGTCCGCACTGGGGGGTTCAGCTATTGCTAACGAGTGAAAGCCTTCTGCCCCCGCCACTCCAGATGAAAAATAAATGCATATGCTTGGGAGGCTGCTCCAAAGCCATTGATTGGCAACGCTGGATTAGGAGTCTCAATGCCAAGAGAAGGCTCATGGAACAATCGAGTTTACTCCAGGGGCTTCCTTTCTCTATGCATCAACAAAGAAGCTGTGATCAAATATTTATTATCTGTGCCTTAGGCTGAGCTGTCTAAGCATAGGGAGAAATAGGGAGTGTTAAGGCAAGGACCCCATTGCTCACAAAGAACTGCTCTTGGGCTCAGAGGTCTCCGAGCGCCCCCTCCTTGTTGCCCCCTCCTTGTGTATGCTTGCTTATTTTGCAATAGTTATTTAGTCACGGAATTTCCAGAGCCACTCTGAGTCTGGGGAGGGAACCCGTGACCAATGAGTCAGATGTGTCTTAACTCGTGAAAAGGGTTATTTGATGAGTTGAGACGGTGCTCTTCCTCAGTCATGATTAGCCCCGATCGTGGCGGTAGAGGGTGAAGAAGAGCCCACTTCTTGTTCTCACCCCCATCCTGGAATTCCACCTGCAATCCCACCCCACCCATTCCCTGCTCCTTTGGAAACCTTTCTCGTTGGCACAAGGGGCTCATTCATCCAGTGTGAATGGAGAAAAGCCAGGGCCAGGGGCTGTGAGGTCTCTCTTGAGCAGAGCTCTGGGTGCACTCGGAGTAAGCATTCTTGGTTTCTCGGCACCCTTAAGTATACTACTGACCCTCCCTGGGAGGCGATTACCCCAACTGGAAAAGAAGACGTGGAACTGTGTCCATCTGTGAGGTCCGTGGTCAGAGCCGGTGGTTCTCACCTTTCAAGCAGACCTCCACCTCAAATTGTAGTGGAGAGTGAGCTTGATTTTAAAAAGATGGAGACCCTGCGTTTGGACCTTCCAAGCTAATAGGTTTGGGACAGAGACTGCAAATCAGCATTTTTAGAAATCTGCCAGGTTCCTCTAATTTAGAATTTTTCTAGGTCTAAGGGATAGCCTCTTAACCCAAATGCATGGATTCGTTGTATGAAATGACACCAGGAAGAACTGGGTTCATTGTTGTAAAGGCGTGATGTACCTCCCACTCCTTCACGCCTCGGGGTGGGGTGGGGGGGATAACGGGAGGGGCTGGCTGCTTCACCTTTGTGTATTTCCCTCTTCCCTTATATTGCAGTGGAGACCAGCAGACTGCTGTCTGTGTGTAAAGCGGTTTGTGTTAAGCCAGAATGATGACCCCCCCCTCCTCGCCACCAAAGAAAAAAATAACCCAAAGAAATGGGGGAAAAATGATCTGATTGAAGCTGACCAGTTAGGTCCACCCTCATGAGTTCCAGCTTAAGGTCTGACTCGGCCTTTCTTTTTCAGCCAGCACGGTCCTGCCAGAAGATGGCGTGACTCCAGGTGTCGAAGGTAGTAGCAAGGCGTCCCCGGGTGTGGAAGATTACACACTGACCCCACGAACCCGTGAAGAGCCCTATGCAACCCCTCTGGTGAGTGTCCCAGGAAAAGCGGAATTTGTGGTCCCAGGCAGGGCTGTTTTGTGCCTGGCTTATTTCAGTATCCTCAAGCAGAGTGTCCCCAGGGTTCATCCACCTTGTCACAGGTGTAAGAATGTTTTTCCTTTTGAGGTTGAAGAGTATTCCACGGTATGGAGTTCCCGTCGTGGCTCAGTGGAAATGAACCTGACTAGCATCCATGAGGACGTGGGTTCAACCCCTGGCCTCCCTCAGTGGGTGGAGGATCTGGCATTGCCGTGCGCTGTGGGGTAGGTTGCAGACACAGCTCAGCTCTGGCATGGCTGTGGCTGTGACATAGGCTGGTGGCTACAGCTCCAATTGGACCCCTAGCCTGGGAACCTCCATATGCCGTGGGTGCGGCCCTAAAATAAAAGACTGAAAAAAGAAGTATAATCCATTGTGTGTATAGATCCCGTTTTCTTCATCCAGTCGTCTGTCAAGGGACATTTTGGATTAATTCCAGCTCTTGGCTTATTGTGACTAGTGCTGCTATGAACATGGAAGTGCAAATATTTTTTAATTCTTTGGGGGTATATACCCCAAAGTGGGCTTGGTGGATCACATGCGAGTTCTATGTTTAATTTTTCTAAGGACCTTCATCCTGATTTCCATAGTGATTGCAACCATTCTACACCCCCACCAGCAGTGCACAATGCTTGCGGCTTCTCCACATCCTCGCCAATTTGTTAGTTTCTGTTCTCTGAGAGCAGCCATGCTAACAGGTGGGAGGGGATCATTTCCTCGTGGTTCTGATTTGCTTTTCTCTAATGACTCGTGACACGGAGTTCTTTCAAATGTTTGTTGGCCATTGTGTACCCTAGTTGGAGATATGTCTACTCAAGTCCTTTCACCCATTGTTGTTATGGTTTTGTTTTTGCTTTTGTTTTTGTTTTGCTTGTGCCTGCAGCATGCAGAAGTTCCTGGGCCAGGGATCCAGCCAGAGCCCGAACCACTGCAGTGACAACACCAGATCGTTAATCCATTGTGCCACAAGGGAGCTCCTTCTTGCTCATTTTAAATATCACGTTATTTGAGTTTCTTGCTATTGCTATTCTTTACACTTTTATCAGATGAATGATTTGCAAATATTTTCTCCCATTCCGTAGGTTGCCTTTCCACTCTGTTCTGTCTTTTGATGCACCACATTTTTAAGTTTGATGTAGTTCCATTGATCCATTTCTGGGTTTTTTTTTTTTTTTTTGCCTGTGCTCACTAGCACATTTGTTGAATGCTACGTTGGCATAAACTTTGGAGTCAACCATTTCTAAAGTCTTGTTCTGTGGCTTCTTGATTATGCGAGTCTGAACATATTATCTGATCTTTCTAAGCTTTGTTCATTCTATAGGGCTAATAATAGAATTTACTTCTTGCGGTTTTTTGTGGTGTAAATGAGAAGGTATTTAAAAGTCCTGGCATATTGTCAGTTCTTGGTAAAAGGCTATCTATGACTCTAATTCGGGAAGGGGGGAAGGAGGGCATTAAAAATAATACAACGTAATATGTGCCAAATAAATGTCACAGGGGAGATTTGCCATTCAAGGTCAAGGGAGAGAAGGAGTTAATGCCAATGACCTAAAACTTTCTGAAGAGTTAAGGCCTTAGGAAGTCAGCATGCTGAAAAACAGGTGGCATCTCTTTCTGGAGTAGACGTGATTTTTATCCTGTCGCCACTCTTGTTGTGTCTTTATGTTTGGTCTCTTGTTTCCACTTTAAACTTATACCATCATATAGTTTATACATTTATGCCACCGAAGTCCTTTTCTGATATGACAAGACATATTTTTTTAAAGCATGAGGTTTTATTTCTGCTGTGTCTCATTTGCATCTCCAATAGGTGCCAACGAGAACAAAGGGCACAACAGGCAGTCCCACAGAGGATGTGTTTACTGTAGGAAGCACAACGCACAGCCACAAAGGAAGCCAGAGCACCACGACCCAGAATGTGGTGACCAGTCAGTCCCACGGTAAGAAGACCCGTAGCCCCACTAGGGGGTTGATCTGCTTTTACCTAATCAGGGCATGCCGAAAAAAATCCATGAACAAGTAGAAGAATCAAGTAGGGCACATACTGGGATGCAAGCCCTAATTTTGAACCACATTTTATGTGGTGGGTTCAGAATTTGTATTTATTGGGTTGCGAAATCGAATCCAACTTGTTGGGTTGCAGAACACAGCTTTCTACCTTGAATGGCAGCTAGGAATAATGCCCCCATAAGGGTATACTTAGTAGCTACTGGTGTCATGTCGCTGACCCTAAGCTGACAAATGCTACGCTAAGAACTTTGTGTTGATACCCAAGAGCAGAAAACTCAGCCAACCTACTATGCAAATCTTAATAGATTCCACATTAACCTTTACCATCTTATGTTGGGTTCATGTCTATACACATGAAGCAAGAATCTATTTTAAACTATTCTTACCAGGATTGGGGGTGGTTCTTGTGATGCACCTGCAGCAACGTGAATGGAACAACTTGAAGAAAAGGTTTGGAGGACAACTTTGGGTCTTCATCATTATTATAAAGTGGAGGCCATCACTGATAAGCATGAGGAAAGTTCTCTGCTGTTACAACTTAGCAAGCGAGAGAGACAGCTTCCTGTTTCCAGGGCTTTTTTCTTTTTTTGCTTTTTAGGGTCACACTGCAGCATATGGACGTTCCCAGGCCAGGGGTCGAATCGGAGCTGCAGCTGCCAGCCTGCGACCTACGTCACAGCTCATGGCAACATCTGATCCTTAACCTGCTGAGCAAGGCCAGTGGGATACTAGTAGGGTTCGTTATGGCTGAGCCACAACGGGAAGTCCTCCAGAGCTTTCTTAAAAGAAATTCAATTTAAAAAAAAATAATAATAATGCCTTCTTTTGTAATAGAAAGGGATGAAAGAGAAAAGAAACTAATCCTCCAATAAAGGTAATGAGGGCTTGCTCCCTTGAGCAGCTTTTCTATAATCATTTTATCTAGGTAGGTGTTTCCATCTTTAAATAAATGTAAACATAAGATCCACCCCTAAGGCAGTGACTCCTGAAACCAGTGGCACATCTAAACACATAGGAAGTTATTTTTCATTTTTCAACATTTCTAAACACATAGGAAGTTATTTTTCATTTTTCAACATTTTTCATGTCCAGACCCAGGCACCAATCCAGTTTTAAACACTCTGCAGCACTTCTCTAGATTTAAAAGATGCTTTCTATCTGCACACCTTTGTTCAGATCACCTTATGTACAATAGCTAAAACGGGGAAGCAAACCAGCTGTCCGTGGACAGGTGATGGGATAAACAAAAGGTAGTGTGTACATACAGTGGAATATTATTCAGCCTTTAAAAGGAAGAAGATTCTCACGCATGTTCCAACATGGATGAACCTTGAGGACAACATGGAACAGACCTGACACCAAAAGACAAGCACGGTGTGATTCCACTTAGATGAGATACATAGTCAAAATCACAGCTACAAAAAGTAGAATGGTCGTTGCCAGGGCTGCGGGCAGGAGGGAGGGTGGGGAGTTATTATTCAGTGGGTACAGAGGGTCCGTTTTGCAAGATGAAAAAGAGTTCTGGGAACTCTTGGTGGTGATGGTTGCACAAGAGTGTGACTGTACTTAATACCGTCGAATGATCGCATTGTTTATCCAGTCATCTGTCCATGGACAGCTGGTTTGCTTCCATGTTTTAGCTATTGCACATAATGCTTAAAAACGCCGAAGGCGGCAAATTTTATGTTGTATGTATTTTGCCACTATAACAAAAAAAAAACAAAGTTTTATAAAGGGCTTTGAAAATAAAGCCTAAAGCCTACTCCAAGATGCTCAAGAAATGATTAACATTAAACATCAGGAAAAAAAAATATAGCGCCAAGCAAGGAAAGAATAATCAATATACCTGGTCATTGGAAAGCATTTCAAAATTTTGGAGATACATGGGTCACTTGTAACAGGAGCCCACAGCTAATTAGAAGCAGAAAACGGAGCGTTCCAAGTGGAGTATCTTTTTAAATATCTCACCAGGACACACTTCCTATTCCTTAAAAAATTCTCAGTTGCCTGGAAAATACGCCCAGTGACTCTCTTGTCCTGTCCCCTGACCCACCCATTCCCCAAAACTATGACTTATGATGGCACATTCCCACTTCACACATCAGAGTTCCAAGAAATTGTCATATGAAAGTTTAGATGTCATTATAAGCACTTGGTTTTTTAAGAGGTAATTTTCTTAGGGCAGCAGATGTCTTTCCCATGAAACGGCCAAGTTTGATGATGTCCACACATATGACACCCTTGCGTGATCACAGTCAGTGTCGCTGGGAGGGAGCTGGGAGCTTACGATGAATAAGCTCACATTTGGTAATGAATCTTCCACACGCTTTATTTTTGGTCCTAGGTTTTCCGACAGATGGTGTCACTGATGGTAGGCACAGTGTGTTCTGAGCCCAGTATGCAGCCACGATGTTGGGACATGATAAGCAAAAGACATGGCCTGTCTGTACTGGTGGTTGGCAGCCAGGTGTGACATTTAGGAAGTTGATTTGGCAACACCTTTGTTCAGGGCAGGCCTCAACCCCAGCAGTCCCCCAGCTGCCTTTTTGTAGGGATGGTACCATCAGCTTGAGCTCCGTGTAAATGCTCTAGGGCCATGAGTTCAAGGACCCGACCCTGGGGCCACCTTGCAAAGGTGTCTTTTTTTGGAAGAAGGTCTTGGTGCAAAGTGGATGGCTTCTTTCCAACTCAACCGTTAGAAAAAGCGAGCATCTTATAAATGAGGGTTGGCTGGTTTCACCTTTGATGAGGGATAGGATTGGCTCTCTCTGTGGCATTTTGCAAATTGTGCACTAAGGTTCTAGGAAGGGGCCTGATTGAATCATCCCTCCCTGTTGTCTCTTCAATCAAAGCCTCTAGAGTTTTTCTTCATCAGTAAACTAAACAACTATTCCTCCAGAAGAATAAAGGACTCAGCGTACAAAGAGGTTGGTGGGAGAAACAAAACAAAAGACTATTAATTTTTTTTTTTTTTTTTGTCTTTTTAGGGCTGCACCCGAGGCATATGGAGGTTCCCAGGCTAGGGGTCTAATCGGAGCTGTTGCTGCTGGCCTTCACCACAGCCACAGCAACGCCAGATCCAAGCCACATCTGTGACCTACACCACAGCTCACGGCAACGCCGGATCCTGAACCCACTGAGCAAGGCCAGGGACCTGCAACCTCATGGTTCCTAGTCAGATTCATTTCTGCTGTGCCACAACAGGAACTCCACCTTTTACTTTTGAATAGAGATTGTGTAAAATGATCTGAAAGAAACACAGAATTTTATTTCCTTACAAGAAGGTACTCATAATCAGACAACTTAGACCCACATGACAGGGAAATGAGAATATTCACCTGGTAACTACTGGGTTAGGTTTAGCTGCAGGTGGATCGCCTCTACAATAGCCGTGTTCTAAAGACAAAGAATGTGTTCTCATTAAATGTTTGTGCCCTGTCAGATCTGAATTTTGCTAGATAAGAAAAGGGAATTGAGGAGTTCCCGTCGTGGCGCAGTGGTTAACGAATCCGACTAGGAACCATGAGGTTGTAGGTTCAATCCCTGGCCTTGCTCAGTGGGTTAAGGATCCGGTGTTGCCGTGAGCTGTGATGTAGGTTGCAGACGCGGCTCGGATGCCGAGTTGCTGTGGCTGTGGCTGTGGCGTAGGCTGGCGGCTACAGCTCCGGTTGGACCCCTAGCCTGGGAACCTCCATATGCCGCAGGAGCGGCCCAAGAAATGGCAAAAAGAAAAAAAAAAATAGAAAAGGGAATTGAGGAGCTCCCACTGTGGCGCAGTGGAAATGAATCCAGCTCGTAACCAAGAGGTTGC
Organism: Sus scrofa; assembly: GCF_054392235.1. Taxonomy (NCBI): domain Eukaryota; kingdom Metazoa; phylum Chordata; class Mammalia; order Artiodactyla; family Suidae; genus Sus; species Sus scrofa. Next base: position 77,567,943 of record NC_139388.1, read on the forward strand.
AGGTTTGATCCCTGGCCTCCCTCAGTGGGTTAAGGATCTGGCGTTGCCATGAACTGTGGTGTAGGTCACAGACGCGGCTCGGATCCTGTGTTGCTGTGGCGGTGGTGTAGGCCGGCAGCTGCAACTCTGATTCAACCCCTAGCCTGGGAACTTCCATATGCCAAGGGTGCAGCCCTTTAAAAAAGAAAGAGAGAAAGAAAGGGAATTGATATCACGAGACAAGTCAGTCTTGACCACAATTTCCAAAATATTTTGCTCTCCAAGTGGAATTTCTTCAAAATAGACCTCATCACAGTGGCGACTTTTCCATGATCTTGACATTGACCAAAAATCCAACCACCTTGGATTTTTTCATTACCCTAACCTCAGAAATTAGTGACCATGTATTTAAGATCTCTGTGGGTCAGTTTCCTTGCCGCTGCTCTCTAAAATGGGTGAGAAAAAAAAGTAACGTCCACAAAAGAACGTAGGTGTGAAGAAGCACTCATAAATTCAATAATAATAGTTGTGAAGACGGGATCGTGTCAGAGCTTGCTTAAAAAAATCCCCTGATCCCATTTATTTCAGAAATTATCCACTTTGCTTGTGTTTTGCTCCCTTCCATTTAGGGTAAATTCATCTTCTGCCAATTGTTAAATTATAGTTATTAAATCCTAATAATTCTATATCATTGCATCTCTCTCTTTATAGATAAAGGAGATGAAGAGAAATCAAAAACAGTTACGAAAGGTGGGTTAGACTTTGGTACCAAGATATTCTTACTGGAGTTTTTTTAAAGAAAGTTTTATTTGAATTTAACCTTTGTGATGAATTATGTTCTCTCCTGGATCGTAGTCAACAGGGGCAGAATACAAAACCTAAAGAGAACAAGTTTCCAACCTAAAGAGAGAAAAGGGAATATAGCCTGTATTTGAAAAGAAGCAAATCACAAATGAGTCTCTTCACTTAATGACAGCTATGGAGAATGGTGTCATACCTTAGCTTATTCCTACCAAGAATGAAAATAGGGGCTAATTTAAAAGCTCTATGTACACAAATGTTACCCAGTAATTAACAGTGAAGCCACCTCGGAGGAGTGGTATGCCTGACAGATCCTGAGACCCAGAAGTCTTTCCATTCGCAAAAATGAGATTAGAATAACCCAGAGTTTCTCCTCTCAGTCAGCTCCCACTGGATACAGAAGAGACAGCGTGGAACACCGTTTGCTCCCGACAGTGGGCCGGGGGCTTTGTTTATCGAAGGTGTATTGTTTACCTAGGGTTCATGTTTTTTTTTTTTTTTTCTCCCTCTTATTCAGATGGCTTGGGGACGGTGACCCTAGTTGGAATCACAGTTGGGGTCTTACTAGCCATTGGATTCATTGGTGGAATCATCGTCGTGCTTGTGCGAAAAATGTCAGGAAGATACTCGTAAGTAGGGACCTTGCCCTTGTGTGATGGGTAAATGAAGGCAGGCATCTCCACCCTGAAACTATTAGAAGCCTCTACATAAGGGTCGTGTTCAGAAGCCACCAACCTCCTCCGTAAGCACTTCAGCTGAAGTTCCCCCAGAAGAACAGGTGTCTTCTTGGACCTTACAAGTTTCCAAGAAAAGGAAGAGCCAGAGAGGCTTCTTTAGTTGACTTCCAATGACACCTGACCAAATTCGACCTCTTGTCTTTATTTGCCAACTAAGTGAACTTGAAAGAAAACCCAAATCAGATTTTAACTTAATACCCCATCACTCCACTCCCAGTCATCCGAGGTAGGTGGTTTTCAGAAAAGCTTACATGGCAGAGCCAGGGCCCCCTTCCAGTGAGGAATACTATGGGGGTCTGTCCCCTGATTCCTGCCCTGCATGTGCCCACACATGGCAGTGTACTCCTGGCATGGATTGTTGATAAGGGGAAGGAATACTTTTTATTAAAATTCCTTAAGAATTTGGACTATGTGAATTCACAGCCAGAGGAAAACATTTTCTTATCTCTGTTGGGGAAATGGTATATGACTGGGTGGGGAGAGGACAGATGCTGTACAGCTGGAGGTCAAGGGCTATGACTGACCGTTCAGGCGCAGGCTTAGGTAGGTATCTGGAAATGCCTGGGAGTCTGACCCTGGGTGTGAGGACCAGGCCTGGAGGAAGGATGAGCAGGGAGAGAAGAGCCCCAGGATCCAGAACTGAAAGACACAGGACAATAGGGACAATGACTCACGGGAAGTCTAGTCACAGTGCCAGTCAAAGAAATGACAGTCACCTTTCTCTTGGTTTTCCCAGGCCCTGAAGAGCTGAAAGATCATGCCCTCCTGCCAACACGTTTAAAGAAGAAAAAGTTTTCAACTGCCCCTCCCCCGGCCCTGAGCACGTGGAGAAGATGACCCGTGGAAATGCTTGCCTCCCCCTGCCCCCCGCCCCCCGCCACCCTCAAAATCCATGGCGATCCCTCCACTTGCCAGAAGTAACCGCAGAAAGGATATTCATAAGACTTGCTCCTCTAAGCATTTGTCTTTTGGGGCGAAAAAAATTTGTTTTAATAGAAATTTTGCATAAGATGACTTAAAAGACAAACTGCATAGAAAACAGAGCAAAACTACATAATCTGATGTGTAACTCAGTATCATTCAATCTATGTTAGAAAGTGTGATTGTGTCTCTGCTCCACCCATTCTCTCTTGTTGTTACGATGCAAAGGAATTTGGAAATATTTATCCCCATGGCGTCCTTGGGTGAAAAGCTATGTCATTAAGTGGCAAAAGCATTGTACAGTTTCTGGTCTGTTGAAATGTACATGTTCCAGTCTAATTAGGTCTGTTTTGAAAGTCTGATTTGGTCTGAATGATATGCCAGTACAGAATCTAAACTTGCATAATATGTAATGAGCAGCTGCCTTTCACTGGTCTGGGTAAATCATTTCAAAGGCATCTATTTTAGATCAGACACAGGACGTCTGTACTTGGGGGAAGCCATCCTGTTTCTTGCAGCAAGGGTACCGGACAGGCTCCAGGTGTGCCCTGCTGCCTGCCCCATGAGTGACTTGATAATTCAAAGGTTTCCATCTGCCTGCCCCTTCCACTCCCCTCAGATGGTGGGGATCCAGAGCTAAGGTGGTGACTTTCTTTCTTCCCTGTGACGTGAGTCCTCCAGGTCGGCTGCTTTGTTCTGGAATCTAAAGCTCTCAGCCCCAGGTGCCAAAGTGGCTGCAGGAAGCCCAGAGGTACCAGAGCTCAGGTCTTCCAGGAATGAAGAACCACAGTGCTCCCCCAACCCTGTGTGTGGCTCTGAGAAACAGAACCTGCTAATTTACTTTTGGCCTCAGAGGAAAGATCTGGGGATACTAATTTTTGAAAAGCAGCTGGCTTTGGAGACTTGATTTAAAAAGCAAAGATATTCCTGCTCTTCATGATAGCCCACATATTTCTGTGGGGTCACAATTGAAAATGCTATATCGGCACCCCTCCAACTCAGGACCTTTCTCCCCCTAGGTCAACTGAATTCTTTCCCCTCCACGAAAAGTTTTCAGGCAGAGCAGATGCTGTGTCCCTCTTGTGGCAGCGTGGTTCTGATGGCTCTACAGACGTGTGCGGGTTCATAAAACAGGAAAGTTAACTAGCAGTTGGAAAGTACAGCTTATTCCTCCCACCTGTTGCAGTCACGTGGGGATGTTATTTTAAACAGTGTGCCCATGTGTCATTCTGTCCAGCTGGTCTACCAGCCCAGGTTCCATACCTGACCATCCACAGATGGAGAGAAGGGGCTTCGGAGGAGCTTTATGAATCTCTTCAAAATCCTTCCGTTTCATCACTCAGATTCCTGAACAGGAGTTGGGAATACTGTTCGTCTTTCCTATCCTCTCTTCTTTCTCTCACTGTGAAAAATCATAGTCAACCCCAAGTCATACACTGGACCCATCGCCTGCTGGGACAGGACTGTGGGTTTCTTGGTCACATCTGTGTTGGTGCTCAATGCAGTGTAGACGTGTTTGAAAATAAAACAGACAATTGTGTATAAGAATGAGTCAGCCCCTTTGATTGGGAATCTCGATGAAGTCTGGGTCACCCATAAGGACGTCTCCAGTTAAGACTACAAATTATATAAATATTTGCCTCTTGACTGAATTGAGAGTGAATTAGAAACGGTCGTAGGAAGCACATCCATGGGAAAGAAATGCAGCTATACCTTTCACCCAGGGCTTTGCCAAAATGGAGAGGTTAAGGTCAAGCAGAAGCATCAGAGGAGTTCCCGTCATGGCACAGTGGTTAGCGAATCCGACTAGGAACCAGGAGGTTTCGGGTTTGGTCCCTGCCCTTGCTCAGTGGATTAAGGACCCAGCGTTGCTGTGACCTGGGGTGTAGGTTGCAGACGTAGCTCGGATCCTGCATTGCCGTGGCTCTGGATGTAGGCCGGCGGCTACAGCTCCGATTTGACGCCTAACCTGGGAACCTCCATATGCCGCGGGAGCGGCCCAAGAAATGGCAAAGAGACAAAAAAAAAAAAAAAAAAAAAAAAAAAAAAAAAAAAAGCATCAAAGGAGAAAACAAAAAACTGAGTATTTATCATGAGGAAGGCATGCATGATGCTTTTTTTTTTGCTTTTTTTTTTGCTAGGGCCCAAGAAGGAATTTTCTCAGAAGCAAATTTTATATATATATATATATTTTTTTTGTCTTTTTGTCTTTTTTTTGTTGTGGTTGTTGTTGTTGCTATTTCTTGGGCCGCTTCCCGCGGCATATGGAGGTTCCCAGGCTAGGGGTTGAATTGGAGCTATAGCCACCGGCCTACACCAGAGCCACAGCAACGCGGGATCCGAGCTGCGTCTGCAACCTACACCACAGCTCACGGCAACGCCGGATCGTTAACCCACTGAGCAAGGGCAGGGACCGAACCTGCAACCTCATGGTTCCTAGTCGGATTCGTTAACCACTGCGCCACGACGGGAACTCCAAATTTTATATTTTTAAACTCTTTTTCTTCTGCATGTTAGAAAATCTCTTCTCACATCTGATCTATTATTTTGTACTTTTAAAAAATGCTGACTTTGATATTCACTGTTGTATTTTTTTTTTTGTCTTTTTAGGGCTGCACCTGCGGCATATGGAAATTCCCAGGCTGGGGGTCACATCGAAGCTACAGCTGCCGGCTTATACCACAGCCACAGCAATGAGGGATCCGAGCTGAGGCTGTGACCTACGCCAAGCTCACGGCAATGCCGGATCCCTGACCCACTGAGCAAGGCCAGGGATGGAATCATGGATACTAGTCGGATTCATTTCTGCTGCACCACGCCAGGAACTCCAGGCATGCGTGGCTCTAATGGAGAAAATCTTGGGACTAGTTTTGCTCTCACTGGGCACAGAGGGTTAACAAGGTTTCGCCTGGCTCCTCATTTCTCTGCCCTGAGACAGGAGCCAGGTGAGAGAGGAGGTACTCTTTGTTCCTGCCAGTCCTGCCTGGGAACCTGATCTCAGGTGGTCAGGGTTAGACCACACAAGAAAAGGAGGTGGAGTTCCCGTTGTGGTTCAGTGGGTTAAGAACCCAACATAGTGTCTATGAGGATACATCGGGTTCGATCCCTGACCTTGCTCAGTGGGTGAAGGATCTGGCATTGCCACAAGCTGTGGCTCACATCCAGCGTTGCTGGGCTATGGCTGTGGTGTAGGTCTGCAGCCTCGCCCTGGAACCCGCGGAAGCTTTACAGGTGGCATGCCTGATGATTAGCTTGTTTGGGCTACGGTTTCTTTTTTATTTTATTATTATTATTATTATTATTATTATTGCTTTCTTGGGCTGCATCCACGGCATATGGAGGTTCCCAGGCTAGGGATCGAATCAGAGCTATAGCCGCTGGCCTTAACCACAGCCACAGCAACACAGGATCTGAGCCGCATCTGCGACCTACACAGAGCGAAATCCTTAACCCCCTGAGCGAGGTCAGGGATCGAACCCGCAACCTCCTGGTTCCTAGTCAGATTTGTTTCCGCTGCACCACAGCGGGAACTCCTGGGCTATGGTTTCTTCATAAAACCTTCCCTGAGATGGTTCCAAAGCATCTCTTTTCTAGCAGAAAACTAACCGTATCCACCTAATCCCACAGATTCCAAAAGGGAGTGGGGTCTCCAGCTATGTCAAGTGTAAATTTCTATTCCTTTACCTGCCCCCTGCAGGAGATGCCTAGAAACTAAGGCAGCTGCCAAGGGCCCTGGACGTTTAAGGCAAACAACTCCATCCTCTCTTCCATCAGACACTGGGGCACCAGGCAGTGCTGAAATTAATTGTGCCAAACTAAAGCCTCATTTTTAACTCCTACTTTTTTTTTCTTTCATCCTGGGAGAACCAATCAAAAGCCAGGACTTAGTTCTGCTCCATGTACCTCCTCTAATGAACAGGGAAAGAACAAGTAACTTAATCCTGGACTGTCTCCATCTTCACTTTAATTCCTCTTGATTTAGTATTCAGGGCACGGGGCCGCTGGTGGAAAATGCTTCCATGGGCAGTAATGCACCTTCTGACATGAAAACTTTGCTAATTAAGCCCCGTGGAGGAGTTCCCTCATGGTGCAGTGGGTTAAGGATCTGGTGTGGTCACTGCAGTGGCCTGGGGTCACTGCTGCGGTGCAGGTTCCATCCCTGGCCCAGGAATTTCCACATGCTGCAGGCAAAGCCAAAAAAAAAAAAAAAAAAAAAAAAAAAGTCCAGTGGAAGCAGGAGAAGAATTTCCCTGAAACACAGCTGGATTTTAACACTCACGCTGGAACACACAGTCATCCACCTCTGAGCATCATAGGACCTGGCGTATGTTCCCTGAATGATTGCATTTCTCTTTGCTCTTCCTGACGCTTAAAGCCAGGTTGGAATGTACAGTACATCCTCGAGCTTTTAATTCAATAAAGACACAGTATGTAGCCACAGTTCACGGGCAATAATGCAGAGTCAAGAGAAAAACCAGGAGTCAAAAAATGAAGACGGTCCCGTGGGTGAAGAAGATACGTTTCTGGCCCGTGAGCCCAGCACACATGTATCTGCCTGAAACAGGCCAAGTGTCAGCCTGCATCCACCCAACTTTAATCCTCAGCACTTTCCCTCCCTCTGGGGGTTATTTCATCGGACACTGATGCAAAGCACCCAGTGTTCCCTTTCTGCAGCCAAGGCTCCTGGCCACAACACAGATAGTGTCGTCATGATCCTGAGCCTTTGCTCCTCCCGTTTTTTCTCTCCTACCCCCTTCTCTCCTACTGCCAGTAACTTCCCACTGTTGCACATGTGTGAGAAACCAATCGCACACCAGTCACATGGGGCAGGGCCGTGGTTCTGAAGTGATGGTGGCCTTCTGGATGCTGCTGGAGAGAGTGTCTGCAATAAGGGCTTGAATAACCTAAACCACTTAGAGCGCCCGGTGTGTAACCTCAGGAAGCCGAAGGATGATCTGAGTGAAGGGAGCTTGAACCTTCCTTGTACTCCCTGCCCCCGCCCTCCAAAGAGTGTCTGGACGGGAAGTGGGCAGTGGAAGGCACAGGGCTTGTTGGAAAGGGATTGGGGGTACGGATGTCTGTCCAGCGAGACCCAGGGACAAAAGACACTCACGGACAGACAAGGTGTTTGGGGCTGCTGGAGAGATACACCATCATGGAACAGGAATAATCTGCTCATTTGTTCATTCAACAGACGTTTATTGTCAGACCCTGTTCTAGGTCCTGGGGATACATGGGGAGCAGAACTGACAAAAATCCCTGCCTGCATGGAGCTTTCATTCTAGTGTGGGAGACAGATGGGACCCAAATAAACAGGTAAATCATAGCGTGTGTGGAAAATTAGAAGGTGGCAGAGGCAATGGAGGAAGCCAGCAGGGGAAGGGGGCGGAAGAAGGGCAGCGTGGCATCGGTGGGCACCTGTGCTCACTGAGATTCACTTGACGTTCTGAAGGGTCACAGGAGGGAGACCAAGGGCTTCTGGGGGAAAACATTCCAGGCAAAGGGAGCATCAAAGACCTGGGGCCGGAGTATGCTCAGTGTGTGGCGCAGAACACAGCGAAGCTCAGAAGACCAGAGCAGAATATGCCCCGGGAGAGAATGTCGGAGATGAGGCCAGAGGGGTGGAGGGACTGTCTCAATGGGAGACGCTGGAAGGTTCCAAGCCAAGGAGAGGCACGATGTGAATTCGATTTCAAGATAAGCACTCTGGATTCTGGTTGGGAACTGGCCAGATTAAAAAAACCAGTGTGATCATTCAAGCAAGAGATGATGGTGGCTCAGACCAGAATGACAGCCATGGGCATCAATTCTCCTCCCAACCCAGCACTTCTAAGTCCAGATCTAACAGTGCTTACATGACCTGCCACAAGCTAGCTTCCACCCGCCCCACGGGCTTGCTCTGACCCGGCTTCCAAATGATCCCCCATTTGTCAAAGCCACAGCTCCTATTGGATGGAGCTGCAGGTCTGGCCATTTTCCAGTAACCAATCCCTCCTCTTGTCTATTTAGGACTGTGGGTGTGAGGGTTTCCAGCCCCGGGTGCCTCACTGTCCCTTGTTTCCTTAACTCTGTATTGCTCTTGGTAATTGTCCCTTATCCAACCCTCCTCCATCCCTCTTTTGCTGGTGTCATATATATATTTCCTGAGGAGACTTTGACTGGTACAACCACACAGGCATTTATTGATGTCCAATATTAGGAGGATTCGACCCTTCATTTTCCCTCCACTACCAACCAACAAACTGATTCTCTATTCAGAGTATCTAATCTCTGCTTCCTGGCTTCTGCTTATTTACAATCCTCACTAACTCACAGCTCAAGTGATACATGGGCCAGTAGTGACCCCTAAACAACCCACCCCTGCATCAGCATCCTTTCTCTGTGTGTTCTCCCAGCTTTGGTTCCTGCCACTAAGGGACTGATGCACTCTGCATTTCCAAGATCTCTGATGTCCAAGAGAATCTGCTTAGCCTGGCTGTTCACCATTTTCTTGGATGGTCAAAGCATCCTATGCCAGGCCACATGGGTCATGGACCATGCTAGGTACCCCCAACCTCAAGTCATTGTCCATTCTTTGTTGGCATAGGTTGGTTCAGGAAGGAAAAGCATGGGAAAACCATCCATTTCTGAGCCTTATGATTTTTTATGTGGAAAATAATACCTACATCATAGAGTTGCTATCAGCCTTGAAGGAAATAATGAATGTTTAGGGCCTGTCTAAAGAAAACAGCAACTGAGCAATCATTAGCAATTATTCCAACGACCACTTCTTACTTCTATTATCATAGCTTCATTTACTCTTGCAACATCCCTGTGAAATAGGCAAGACAAAGATTAGCCCCATTTTATAGATGAAGAAACTGAGGTTCAAACAGTTGCCTAAAATTACAGCGTTCCAATATGCCTGAAGCACAACGAGGGTGCAGGTGTCTTCATTCATTCTCTGACCCTCCTTTGTTTAGTCCACGTTTCGTCTTTTAAAATCAGTGTCTGCCTACCAGCTCAGCACTCATGCTTTTTGAAAACACAGTTTCTCCAACCAGTGGAAAACAGGGACCTTAGTTTTGAATTATAAAATATTTTAAACATACAGAAAAATACAGAGAGTGAAAACAAAACCCCACGTACTTACCACTCAGCTCCAGCTAGCCCTAACAATTTCTCATATTTACTACGTAATTTTTTTTTGAGAAATAAAAACTCACACACATCCTCCTGACATTAGTTTCTTCCTACTCCTCTTTCCCAGAGGGACCATTCTCCCGAATTGGGCGACTTTCACTTGGAAACATGTTTATTTTTCTACTATTCTTATTTCATTTTCTAAGCATGTATCCATAAACAAGATACAGCATCGTTGTCTGTGTTTTCAACTTTTATTGGCATAGATTCCTTCTCTGCAGCTGGTTTTCTCCATCTATATTATTTTTGTGAGATTTATCCTTTTGCTGATACAATAATGCATCTATGTAGCTGGTAAGAGGATGAGATCCCGACTATATCACCACTTACTTGTGCTGCCCCCATGGGTGGATATTTGACAATGTTGAGACGCATGGGGTCATGATGAAACAATTTACATTTTTCTAGAGAGCAGGATTTTGTTCCCTAAGAAAAATAAAAGTAAAAACGAGGTAATTTTGTGGGTATTTAAATATCCAGGCTTGACTGGGAACTACTTGGCATCTTTCTTACTAAGGGTGATACTCATAGGAAGAAGGGTTAAATTAATTGAACTTAAATGGCCAATAACTTGACAACGATATTTGGTCTCCACCCATCTGTCTTCCTTCACATGACCTCCTGATCATTTTTTTCCCATATGAAAATATTTAAAGAAAATACATGTAGTGCTTATTTCTTAAGTGATAGAAATGTCTCACCCACTTTTTGTGAAAACATTTTTGGAGCCAGTTAATTATTTCTTAAAAAAAATACAACAGTAGGAGTTCCCATTGTGGTTCAGCAGTAACAAACCCAACTAGGATCCATGAGGTCAGCAGTAACAAACCCAACTAGGATCCCCGGCTTCGCTCAGTGGGTTAAGGATTCAGCTTAGCCGTGAGCTGCGGTGTAGGTGGCAGATGGCTTGGATCCAGAGTTGCTGTGGCTGTCATGTAGCCTGGCAGCTGCAGCTCTGATTCAGTCCCTAGCCTAGGAACTTCCATATGCCACAGGTGCAGCTCTAAAAAGACAGAGAAAAAAAAATACAACAGTGAATTTCAAAGTCAGCATTTTTTTAAAGCACAAAACAAGGAGTTCTGTCATGGCTCAGGTGGTTAACGAACTCAACTAGCATCCATGAGGACTTGGGTTCGATCCCTGGCCTTGCTCAGTGGGATAAGGCTCCAGTGTTGCCATGAGCTGTGGTGTAGGTCGCAGTTGTGGCTCAGATCCAGTGTTGCTGAGGCTCTGGCATAGGCCAGCAGCTACAGGTCCGATTGAACCCCTAGCCTGGGAACCTCCATATGCTGTGGGTGTGGCCCTAAAAAAGGCAAAAAATTTAAAAAAAAATTTTTTTAAGTACAAAACAATAGATCAGATGTTAGAAGAGATTTTCTAACATGCAGAAGAAAAATAATTTAAAAATATAAAATTGGCTTCTGGGAAAAATCTTTCTGGTGACCTAGAGTCCAGAATATTTTGGGGGAAAGATGTCAATCAAAAATGGAAAGATGGAGTTCCCGTCGTGGCGCAGTGGTTAACGAATCCGACTAGGAACCATGAGGTTGCCGGTTCAGTCCCTGCCCTTGCTCAGTGGGTTAACGATCCGGCGTTGCCGTGAGCTGTGGTGTAGGTTGCAGACGCGGCTCGGATCCCGCGTTGCTGTGGCTCTGGTGTAGGCCGGTGGCTACAGCTCCGATTCAGCCCCTAGCCTGGGAACCTCCATATGCCGTGGGAGCGGCCCAAGAAATAGCAACAACAACAACAACAACAAAAGAGAGACAAAAGACAAAAAAAAAAAAAAAAAAAAAAAAAAAAAAGGAAAGATTCCATAATAGGCATCTTCTCTGAAATCAAAAAAAAATTGCCAGGGATGCAAAATTAAATTCAATGTTTTCCTCTTTTAAATAATAAATAAGGGATATGCTTGACGTTGATTGGGAATTTCTCCACATATTTTATCAGCATCATTTTCAGAAATCAATTGGAGCCAACCTCACCTGCAGTGAGTTGAACTGTGCCCCCCCCAAAAGATACGCCTAAGCCCTGACACCCAGACTGTGAAGGTGACCTTATTTGAAGAAAGGTTCTTTGTAACGTAATTAAGTTACTATCTCACATAGGATCGTCCTGGATTAATCAGGTGGGCCATAAATCCATTAAGAATTATTCTTAGAAGAAGAGGACACACAGATGGAAAAGATGAAGCACAGGGGAGAGGCCTTAGGAAGATGGAGGCAGAGCTCAAAATGATGCTGCCATAGGCAAATACCATATGATATCACTTATAACTGGAATCTAATATCCAGCACAAATGAACATCTCCTCAGAAAAGAAAATCATGGACTTGGAGAAGAGACTTGTGGTTGCCTGATGGGAGGGGGAGGGAGTGGGAGGGATCGGGAGCTTGGGCTTATCAGACACAACCTAGAATAGATTTATAAGGAGATCCTGCTGAATAGCATTGAGAACTATGTCTAGATACTCATGTTGCAACAGAAGAAAGGGTGGGGGAAAAACTGTAATTGTAATGTATACATGTAAGGATAACCTGACCCCCTTGCTGTACAGTGGGAAAATTAAAAAAAAAAAAAACACCTATAATAGAATTATTACTACAGCTTAGAAATTAACCACAAAAAAAAAAAAAAAAAATGATGCTGCCATGAGCCAAGGACGGCCTGGGACCACCAGCAGCTGGAGGAGGCCACAAGGCTTCCCTAGAGCCTCGAGAGTGAGATTTGCCTGCAGATGCCTTGATTTCAGACTTCATGGCCTCTGGAACTGTGAAAAAAATGAATTCCTATTGTTTTTATCCACCCAGTTTGTGGTTATTTTTCACCGCTGCCCTAGGAAACTAATGCACCCCCGAGTAACCTGTCTGTGAGGGCAGCTCCCCACTGCCCATCCAGCCCATCCCAGATGGAAAGCAACCCACACCTCTTCCACGCTGACCTCGAGTCATTCCCTTGATCCTTCCAAACAATGGTTTGGCAGCCACCACACTTCCTTTGGGACAGACAGATGTTACCAGACCTTCCCTACTGTCATTGCAATTTTGCACTCCTGTTGGAAGAATCCGTGGTGAAAGAAATGTGACCCAGAACAATAGACAAAGCCAACCCTCGCATGACGAGTGGGATACAAAGCAGACCCAGCTGCTCTAACCTCTCCACCCTTCATGATGACGAAGCCTGAAATGCCTTCCTCACTCAACACTCGTCTTAAGTGGTCAGAAACCCTTCGATGAGAAGACAATCCCAACGCCTATTGAGTGTGCCTTTGACGAAGACCCATTCAGCGCCTCCTGGGAACCAAGCACTGCCATAGATGTGAACAGTCAGATGTGGCGTTCCCGATGTGGCTCAGCGGTTAACGAATCTAAGTAGCATCCATGAGGATGCAGATTCAATCCCTGGCCATGCTAAGTGGGTTAAGGATCCGGCGTTGCCGTGAGCTGTGGCATAGGTCACAGACATGGCTCGGATCTGGCGTTGCTGTGGCTATGGTCTTTTCCTTTACAAATAAAAGCAGTTTTTGGAGTTCCCATGGTGGTGCAGTGGAAATGAACTCAACTAGGAACCATGAGGTTTTGGGTTCGATTCCTGGCCTCGCTCAGTGGGTTGAGGATCCGGTGTTGCTGTGAGCTGTGGTGTAGGGCACAGACGCAGCTCGGATCCCACATGACTATAGCTGTGGTATAGGCCAGAAGCTGCAGCTCCGATTCGACCCCAAGCCTGGGAACCTCCATATGCTATGAATGCAGCCCTAAAAAGCAAAAAGAAATAAAACAATAAATAAGTAAATAAAAATAAACAAGGAACAGTGAGATGGAATGACTCTAATGACTCAGAAAGCATGCCAATAAAAACAGTCCTCTGGGTTTGTGACTAAGGGAGAAAGAGTTTGGGGTCTGAAGTCTCTTGGTTCGGAGATGTCCAACAGGAGGAGTTGACCTTCGTCATGACGTTTCCAGATTGCTGTCAGAGGGCAGACACATGGCAACACAATATCAGAGGCGGTTGTGCCAAAATGAAGAACTTCTTTGGCACCCTCTCACCTCCCTCCTCTCCCCCGGACCCCTCCTGGCTTGCCCCCATTGCCATGGGCATGCCCTCAGTGGGTGCCAACAGGTCCACCTAAAAGGAAAAGAACAGAGTCCACAGAACATGGCATCAAGGGTGGGAAAGCCTGACCTGCAGTTCCTTCTGCAAAAATAAAAATGATAATATAGTCCAGCCCAGCTCACAAGACTGCATCTGAGCCAAATAGACAGGGTGTGTGAAAGCCTTTTATAAATTGTTAAGCAACATACAGCAGCAATGGGAGTTGCTGTTGGGCAACTGTAACCTCCAAGCACAGGTTAGATTCTCTGACATGCAGGCGTTTAATACCTAAAACAATCCCGAAAGTTGCCCTTTTCTTAGCTGAGGAAAAGGCAGAAGCTAGAATGGTTGAATAACCCAAAGCCACCCCACAGTGAGTGTTGGAGCTGCGATCCCAAACCCATGTCTTGTCCCCTGAATGCCACCAGGCCCCCACATAAGGTATTATAACGGTAAAAGCTACTCAGGTGAATGTTTATGTCTCTTCTAGAGAAATAAATTGTTTTACAAATCCAAGGATCAAAGGCATACCACCATCATCGATGGTGGAAATTTAGGCACTGAGACAAGCAGTTAAAAATCTTGCCATTCGCAGCATCCTGGGTGCAGCTAGAGATTCTCATACTCAATGAAGTAAGTCAGAAAAAGAAAGCAAATCCCGTATGATATCACTTCTATGTGGAATCTAAAATATGGCACAAATGAAGCTGTCTACAACAGAAACAGACTCACAGATGAGGAGAACAGACGCCAAGATGTGGTTGCCAAGAGGGAGGGGAGGGAGTGGGATGGACGGGGAGTTTGGGGTTAGTAGATGCAAACTTTTACATTTAGAATGGATAAGCAATGAGGTCCTACTGTATAGCACGGGGAACTATATACATCCAGTCTCTTGGTGTCACGAGACATGTTTCTGCAATATTTTCTTAGCCTCTTTCCTGAAAACTCCATCTTGTCCTGCCTTACTTTACCCCATCTTTCTGCTTGAAAAACAGTCGCAGTTCTGGTCAAGGACTTAAGCTTAAGAACAAAGACCTCAAGGCATAAGTTATTCATGTGGTCCAGCTGAATGGGGACTTAACGCATTGGTCTTGGCACACCGGACCTGTGCAGATAGGCAGCTGTTTGCACAGCATGATATGTTCTCTAAAGAATAAGAGGAAGATGAGCCTCATGGCCCCAAGGGGTTTATGAGGGGTCGTTAGCAGCATATGTGTTAGCAAGGAGAACAGAGGTGCAAACCTAGGCACTGCTAGGTTGCTGCAGATAAGCACGCAGGCTGCAGAAGCACAATGGTGATTCTCTAGAATGCTCTGCATAGATAGCTGAGCTTCCTCAATGCTAATGACTGTTAAATGCCTAAAGGTCAGAATAAAAGCTTAATCAGCTACCGGCTATGTGACTTTTAAAATAACTTTAAAAACCCTATATCCTGCACCTACAACCCCCTCCTCACTTGAGGTCATCCTCAAGAGCACAATAAAAGCAGTGTGGTTTCTTGAGGCAGGGCGCTTGGTCCCTGAGACCTTGAGTCCCCCGTTCCCACCTTTAATTAAGACAAATGGCTCTGTGTCTTGTTAGATGTTAACTTTTTCCTTAAGTTTCACAGTACGTGTTCTTCAGCCCCAGCCTGCTGAGCTGCTCTCGGCATCTTGGGTTAGACCTTAAGGAAGATAATATGAGAAAAAGATGTGTGTGTGTGTGTGTGTGTGTGTGTCTGTGTGTGTCTGTGTGTGTCTGTGTATGACTGGGTCACTGTAGTGTAGTCTTGGGTTGAACCATGAAACTGCCATTTTGTACAGCAGAAATTGGCACAACATTGTAAACCAACTATATTTGATAAAAAAATTTTAAAGGAAAAGAAATATAAAAAAAGATCTTTTGAATGGAGGCCCTGCCCCAGAGCTCCTGAAGTCACGCTGCAGAAGTGCCACCACTCCCCGCACGCACCTCCATGTCTATGTCACAGACTTGGGATATGGCTTCATGCAGTCTTACTCTCTGTGGCAGCCCAACTCCTGGAGCCACCTCTCCTGTGGAGACCTTGACCTCCTGAAGGTCAAGTTATTGCCATTGTGAATTCAGCAGCCATAAAGCCTCGGGGCCATGGCAAAAGCACACAGACCTAGGGCCCTGCCCGGTGCTCACGGTGCTCACGCCCCACATGCAGGGCCACCAAGAGCTCAGGTGCAAAGACATGGAGCATTGGGTGCCCCTGACATAATCCCATCCTCCAGGGCAGGGCCTGACAGAAGGAGGAAAGGGCTGGAGTGGGAGAAGGGGGAGGGGGAGAGGGAGCTTCTGGTGAGGAGCACTCACTCTCCTAGGTTTAGGCTCAAATTCCACCCTTTACAGCCTTGTGCCTCAAATCACAATTCTAATACTTCCTTCCCAAGACTCCAAAAAGCATGCCTGGAGCAAAATGCAAATCATCACACTTCTGCATTGTCCAGGGCTGCCCTAACGGTGGGCTCAAGATTAGGTGTTCAAGGAGTTCCCTTGTGGCTCAGTGGCTTAAGAACCCAACTGCAGGGAGCCGAGAAGATGCAAAGAGCCGAGGAAGGGAGCTTGCCTGAACAGTTTGATTCTGAGGGCAAGCTCCTGATCAGGAAAAGGAGCCTGTCTGAACGGTGCAATTCTGAGGGCAGGTTTCTAAACAAGGAGATGTCTGCCTGTACGGGCGCAATTCCGCGGACAGGCCCCAGAAGGCAATAAGGCTCGCCCGCTGACATTGGTGGGGAACTGAATTTTCCAGGAAACAATTTCCATTTTGCGTTGCTGAGTGGGGATTGTTCCATGGATGACTTAGTCTTTTCTGTTATTCACTTGTTATTCAGTTTTCCTCAGTCTTTCCTGATTATTTGCTTATTATTCTTATTTTCCATTCTTATTTTCCTGTGGTGATTTGTGATTTAACAAAATTACAACAATAATACAATACGAATTTCATCCTGAAGGACTTCCCCCTATCCAAATCTAACTTAATTAAAACATAGTGTTTATCTACTAACTAGTTATACAGTAAACTTTAGAGTTAGGATTTTAATAAGGTTCATAAAAGTTAGACATATATTATTCATGAAACCTAGCTATGAGTTTTGTCCTTGATTTTAAAAGCTTTTAAGTGATAGCTAGTTAAGTTGATTTATATTTTCTTATACTGTCTCCCTGCCATAACGCTTTAGAGATAAACACTAGTCTAAAAACAAGATTTGTAAATGCCAAATTCTTGTGTCTGTGACCTCTTCAATTTGTAAAGACTAGCTGGCCATGGGATGATTTGTACTGAGTCTCCTCCTTTCCACATGATGTATTGTACCTATTTGCCCTTCAATTGTACTCACTAAATTTAGTTAAGACAAAGATCTTAGAACATGATGTATAGCTGCTGTACCATATAAAAGTTAACCAATGTACTTTTAACAGTGTGATGTAATCTGTAGTTAGAAACTGTCTATATAAACAATCATCTATGCCAATAAAATTTGAGCAGTACAGTGCCCTGAAAGAAGGGACAAAGAGGCTGTCTCCGTGTGCATTTGCCAACACCGTCCATCCCCGACAGGGTGCGTGTCCCTGGCCGCTGGAGCTGGACTCCGACACCCAACATAGTGTCTGTGAAGATGAGGGTTCGAACCTTGGTCTCGCTCAGTGAGTTAAGGATCCAGCATCGCCCAAAGCTGCAGCTGGGATCTAGCATCGCTGTGGCTGTGGCGTAGCCTGGCAGCTGTAGCTCTGATTCAACTCCTAGCCTGGGAACTTTCATATGCTGCAGGTGCAACCCTAAAAAAATAAAATTAGGTGTTCCTAGGAGATTAGAGCCACTGGTCTTCATTCCCCACCTCCAGGGCTTAGAATCTGATTTGTGGAAGCCATAACATTTAAGACAGCATTGATTTTTTTTTTTTTTTTCTTTTTAGGGCCACACCTACAGCGTATGGTGGATCTTTGAGTAGAGTTCTCAAATCTTGTCTTGTATCCCAAATGATGGGTGTGCAGGCCCCCTGCCCCCCAACTCTGGAAGCCACCCCCGCAAATGAAGAAGTAGCCGGAGCACCCAGACTTGAATGAAGGAATAGTTGAGCTGAGCCTGAAGAATGAGTGAATGGCCCAGGCAGAGGGTCTAGGGGAGGGTCTTCCTGAGAACTGAAGAACCACATCTCAGACACATGAGGGGCTGGCGGGTTGAGGGATGGTGGGATCTGCCCCATCCATGCATCCAGGGCCCGCCAGCACCACCTAAACATGGCCAGGACTGAGCCTTCTCCTTCGGATCAATGGGATATTTCACCCTCTTCTGGAAAGGTCATCTCGTAGGATGAATAGCAAGTGGATTGCTTTTCCTGTACCATGCCCTCTGACCTTCTTTAAGGGATGAAGGGCATTAGGATAAGAACCTGTGTCTACATGTGGGGGTTCAGTTGGGGCCCCCAAACTAGAGCTCGTGAATGTGACCTTATTTGGTAGAAGAGTCTTTGCAGATGTCATTAATTTGAGGATTATTATTATTATTATTATTATTATTGGCTTTTTTAGGGCTGCACCCACAGCATGTGGATGTTCCCAGGCTAGGGGTTGAATCGGAGCTACAGCTGCTGGCCTACACCACAGCCGCAGCCACTCCAGATCCGAGCCGTGTCTGCGACCTACACCATAGCTCACAGCAACACAGGATCCTTAACCCACTGAGCGAGGCCAAGGATCGAACCCGAAACCTCATGGCTCCTAGTCGGGTTCATTTCCACTGCACCACGACAGGAACTCCTAATTTGAGGATCTTAAGATGAGATCCTCCTGATGACCCAGTTGGACTCTAGAACCAGTAAGTGACCTTCTAAGGCTCAGAAGAGGAAAAGACATAAAAGGAAGCAACGTGACCATGGAGACAGAGCTTGGAAGGGGCAGACTGTCCCTGAGAGCCTCCAGAGGCAGTGGGGTCCTGCAACCCTTTGATTTAGGGTTTCTGGCCTCCAAGGTGTGAAAGAGTACATTTCTCTTGTTTTAAGCCGCCACGTTTGCAGTAGGAAGGGGCTACCCTAGGAAAATACTCTTGGACCCCCTGGGCTGAAATACCTGCTCATTTAGCTGAACAAATGGGGAGAGACCTATCATTGAATAGCCCCCAAACCAGCCCCCAGAGGGCCCTGCAAATGTGGTCATCTTAGACAATATGCAAACTTCTAACCGAATCCTGCTCTCCACCCGCCGCGAGGCCCCACGCACAGAGCATGACTCTTTATGGGGGAAAGTTTGCTCCCCGAGGTCAGGCCATCCTCAGGGATCCCAAAATCAGCTCCCAGCAACTCCCTATCCACCTCAGGTCACCACTCTGTGGGTGATAGAGGGCCACCATGGTGAGCAACACGATGGGGACACACAGCCCGGGGACCACCCAGAAGAGGTGCTGCTATGGCAAGGGTCTGAGTCACTGCCTTTGCCACCCTCCAGCCGTGTTCCAAGCCCGCTCAGTAAATACGGTGGCACCACACCAGCATTGTGCTTCTTTAGATGTAGGCACCCGTCCAAACCCATCGACCCCTCTCGGGAGCAAATTGTTGGGTGAGAGTACAAAGATCTCCATTCAACCTCCTTGCTTGCTCATTTCTCCAAGCCGAGGAGAGCAACACGGAAAACACCTACGCGAATCAAATCTGAGGTCACTTTCATAGGCTGGGCTCTTGGTGGCACATACATTTTCAGGTGTAAGTATCCAACATCCAGGGACTTCGTACCCAGCACTTCCAGCCTGGAGGGTCTCAGTCCTGGTAACAGAGTGTCCTGGGCACCGAGCAGGAGGGAGCATGGGGGGTGGGGGGCTGGGGGGGAGGGAGATTCTTATTTAACCTGGGGGCGAGGGGCGGGGACTCTGCCTTCAATAAAGAGGTAACACATTTAGACCCCAACTCCTAGGGTTCTTGAAGCCAAAGCCCCTCATCCCTTTGAACTCATCCTTCAGACACCTTGAGAGGCTATGGACACCAACCATCGTCTGGAGAGAAGGCTCCAATGTCCTTTGAGACGTCAAGGATCACTTCACAGTAACCGCAGGGAAGCCCCACCAGCCACTATGTGGTCCCCAGTTTCAGGCCAGGAAGCAGAGGGGCAACTGGGGCTGGGACTAAATGCACTCAGGGCCCCTTCCTGGATTGAAATTCTCATCCATCAGCTGACCTGGACCCTCAAGAGCCATGGAAGCAGATGGACGGGGATTCTAAGAATCAGAGGGTGTGTTTACATGGGCACAGCCTGTTATTTATCAAAATAGATGATGGCAGTGGGAAAGCCACTTGTGTGGCACTTTTCCAGAGTACTTTTAAGGCCACAGGAGTTGAAATCTCTCTTTTTAGCCACACCCTCCTCTCACAAGCACGAGTTCACACCCCTTCCAATCCCAGGCCAGCAGATACACACGCAAGTGTGATGAAGATTTGGGGCCTCCTGCGTCTGACCATTGCTTGTCTGGCCCACACCTCAACCTGCCCACCTTGTTAAGACAGCAACTCCTATTCCATGTAAAAGGCAGATAATGATCCCAGACACGGATACAGCCCTTGTCCAATGCCGGGCAATATTCCATGAGCTTTACGTCCCCTCACTACAACCTGGGCTATTATTATCTCTGTTTCGTAGAAGGGGAACTGAGGCTCAGAGAGGTCAAGTAACTTGCTGAAGGGCACACAGCACTCAGGGACAAGGCTGAGATTTCTGGCTCTACTATGTCTCAGTGTCCCTTCCCTGGGAAGACGTCTCTGCACAACCACCCCTGACCAGAAACCAGATCAGGTCTCCCTTTCATAAGCATCCACACCCCCCCTTCACCAATACCATCATCAGCCATGATCTGTGATAGATTCTTCATGGCCAGCTCCTCTGATGGGCTGTAAATTCCCGTACTCGTTTGCTAGGGCTGATAGAACAGATCATCCAGGAGCTACAAGCCCAGCGCACTCTCCGTTGCAAGTTCCAGGTAGGACTCTGTTTCTTACCTTTTCCAGCTTCTGGGAAAAGTCGGCATTCCTTGGCTTGTGGCCACATCGCTCTTTCTCTGCCTCTGTGTCCACGTTCATCTCTGTGTGTCTCTGAATGTCTGTCCTTGAACTCCTTCTGCCTCTCTCTCTTATCAGGACACATGTGACTGCATTCAGGGCCCATCTAGATCATCCAGGGGAAACCTCTTCTCTCAAGATTCCTGACTTCATCACCTCTTTTGTCATATTAGGTGATATTCACCAGTCCTGAGCATTTGGTCACGGACACACCTTTGTGGTGGGAGGAGCGACCATCGAATGATCAGGAGCTGACTGTCTCATTCCCAGCTGTGCCCCAGTGTGGACACGGGGGCCCTGAGGCCCCACAGCATGTGTCTGTGAGCCTGCAGAAGCCCCAACCCTCTCTGTGAAGGAAAGTTAGGGCCACACTTGGATTCCTCTTCTCTGCCTCTACCACTGTTATTGCCCCCCCGGGCTGACTCTCCAGCAGTTGTTCCTGCGTGGAGGGAGATGGAGGAATCACCTGCTCTAGGACTCACCTCTCGCTGAAGCTCATGGGTCAGTGTGTGCCTGTGAAGACCCCATATGCTCCGGAGGGGCGTCTGTGGAATGAGTTGATTCAGGTCTACTTGTGTCCAGACTCACTGGCCAACAGCACAGGGAGAAAGTCAAGTCAGTGTTTCCAAGCAATATTGGTTGGTGCCTTTCTTTTGTCTTTTTAGGGACATACCTACAGCATATGGAGGTTCCCAGGCTAGGGGTCGAATCGGAGCTGCAGATGCCAGCCAACACCACAGCCACAGCAACGCGGGATCTGAGCCCTATCTGCAACCTACACCACAGCTCATGGCAACACCAGATCCTTAACCCACTGAGCAAGACCAAGGAGCAAACCCACATCCTCACGGATACTAGTTGGGTTCATTAACCATTGAGCCATGACGGAAACTCCAGATTTGACATGCATTTGGGATAACTTGAACCCCTGTGCTTAATAAGTTTTATGGAATTTCTTTGGAGATAGAGAAGAAAGCTCCCACCTTTGAAAAGCACACAGGGCCTCTCATCTCTTGCTCAATCCCAGTTCCTTGTAACAGAACCCTCCAGGCCAATCAGCTTCCTTCTTTAAAGCTTGAATGAGTCTTGTTTGTTGAGTCTTGTTGCTGAAGAAGAGCAGGGTGCAGACTTGTCCTGGAAACTAAATCCCCAGGCCAAACTACCACCCAAAAGGAGATGGTATTTGGGTTCCTTTTTAAAAATTTTTTCTTTTTACAGCCGCACCTGTAGTATATGGAAGTTCCTGGAGCCAGGGGTCAAACAGAAGCTGCAGCTGCTCGCCTATGCCAGACCCGAGACAAATCTGGGATCCATGCCAGATTGCTAACCCACTGAGCCAGGCCAGGAATCGAACCTGCTGGCTCATGCACACTATGTTGGGTTCCCAACCTGCTGAGCCACCTTCGGAACTCCACTACATGGGTTCCTTCCGACTTTGAACACTTGGAAAGAGGAACTTAAGAAGCAGAGCACTGAGCATCTGCAAGGCAAAGTAGCAGCCTCAAGAATGAATAAATAATCTGTTTACTGCTTTGTGGACTTCAGGCAGGAGCCGCCACACAAACAGCTGGTTTCACATGGGTGATGAATTCTTAAAGGATAAACGCTGTCCAGTTTTGACTTCTATATGGAAGACATTCGGCAAATGCCAACAATTACAGAAAAGAGTAGACTCTCCGATGGCTCCAAAAAAGACTCCAAATTGTGTTTCAAACATCACCCCCTCTATAGCACAATCCCTTTTTTCAATAGCAACTGGAAAAAACACACTTTTTCATCCCAGTGCTCTAGTCCAGGGAAGCATCTCAAAATCTTTTGATGGCACCTGTTATATATCCTGACACGTCACTGAAGTTTGGACTTTTTTTTTCTGGGATCTCTGGCTAATACTTTTACACCGAGTTATAGTGCCTCCTTATTGGAAAAAATAAATAAATAAATAAAGTCTTGACCTGAACCTTGAAAGTGAGGGTATGCTTTGCAGATCCCTGTAGAGGAAGCAGCTTTATGTGAAGACAGAAGCTCAGGGTATTGATTTCTTTAAAATGAATCAAGCGATGCTCTGTTTTCAGAATTTATCTTCCCTATGTCATCAGCTGCCATTTATCCTGAAAATCTATGATGGCATTTCAATACTTTTTCAGTGGAAGAAATGGAATCTGGATGTCATATGCACTTGCTTATCGCTGACAAACTGCCTTGAAAATACCTTCCATTTTAAAGCAGTCAGCTGTAAGCAACCGTTTGGCAGCACATGCAAGTTCATGTTGCTCCCAGCTTGCGGCAACACCAGATCCTTAACCCAGTGAGCAAGGCCAGGGATGGAACCCGCATCCTCAGGGATACTATGTCAGGTTCTTAACCTGCTGAGCCACAATGGGAGCTCCAAACTGGAACTTGCTTAATAAATAATGAACTGAAACCTGCCTTCATTCACCGAGCTTGCTTTTAGCAAATACTTGCATGGCCTCCAAGCATCACATAGCCTAAACAAGAACACGTTTGCTTGAGTTGTTTTTCAGGAACTTGGAGTCAGCTCTGTCCAGTTCGAGCTTGAGCTGGTTAAGGTTGGTTAGGACCACAGACCCTCCAACTGGGCTTGCCAAAAACTCCACCCTCAAAACATGCTGACACCCCATTTTCTAAGCATATGCCCCATAAAGAAGCCTGTAGCTTAGTTGCACCTGTGCATAATTACGATTACCTCACTTCACATGCTTTTCTGATTTCCAATCACCTTTCCCCATGATTGTTTATCCCGTAAATATCCCAAGCCCCTTGTCCTGAGGGAAGCAGATTTGAGATTTGTTCTCTCGTCTTCTTGCTTGGCGGCCTTATGAATAAACCAGGTCTCAGGTGCAAATTGATTAGGTAACAAGGTAAGATGGCTGATCCAGTTACAGAACAGGCGTCTAGAGCTTTTTTAAAAAAATTCGTCTGTGTTGGAGTTCCTGTCGTGGTGCAGCAGAAATTAATCTGACGAGGAACCGAGGTTGCGGGTTCGATCCGTGGCCTTGCTCGGTGGGTTAACGATCTGGCGTTGCCGTGAGCTGTGGTGTAGGTTGCAGACGTGGCTTGGATCCCACATTGCTGTTTCTGTGGCGCAGGCCGCCGGCGGCTGCTGTGATTTGACCCCTAGCCTGGGAACCTCCATATGCCACAGGTGCAGCCATAGAAAGCAAAAAAAAAAAAAAAAAAAAAAAAAAAAAATTCCTCTGTGTGATGTCCTTTGACTTAAAATATACTTTGCCATACAGATGGGCCATATGTATGGTAAACTGCCAACTGAGTCAGGGAAACATGGGATCTGAGAGTCAGGAGGAGCTCTAGAATTCTAGCTCTGTGTTCTCTCTTGAAGCTCATGTTTTGTTCTAGTACCCTCCATGAGAGGACACTGACTACCTCATCACACAGGGTGTTCAAAGAAGCAAGGGAATCGGGAGTCACTTGGACAGGGTCTTACATGCCAGTAAGGAATTTGCCGAAGATGGCGCAGTGCACTATTGGCACAACCCAATGAGTCCCCACCTCCTTGTGTTAACTTGTTTTGAGCCCAGGTCATAAAGAGATGTGTTCTTTCATGTGCTTACGATGAAGAAATATATTCCCTCCTAGGAATGAACAAACCAATCACTTAGTTTTACATGGTATATTTTAAGTGGCCAAAGAAGTAAATTGTTTGAATTCGTCTGTTAGGTTGAAGGCAAGGAAGGTTTCCCAACAAAACATGTCTTTAGTACATGATGAAGATGCCACAGCTCACCTGGACTGTTGAGCATCTCTGTCTCACTTGTCTCGACCTGGACCTCTCCATTAGCCCACCTGGGCGTGTCCCTGTTGGCACCAGGAAGATTCCTGCCCAGAATATCCACCCAGAGGTAAGATATTGATCTTGTGAGGTCTCTTCAGCAGTGTCTCAATGATTGCTGTTTTATTTTTTACACGTTATTGCAAAGGTTTTCATCACAAAAGTGCAGTGAATAGGATAGTTAACCCCCTAGACCCATTCGTCTGATTTAGCAATTTCAGCATTTTGATTCTGTTGCACTTGCTTTATCAAACCATTGTTTTTTTTTATGATCAATTTTTTCCGCTATAGTTGATTTACAGTGTTCTGTCAATTTCTACTGTACAGCAAAGTGACCCAGGCATATAGATAGATAGATAGATTCTTTTTCTGACATTATCCTCCATCATGTTCCATCACAGGTGACTAGATATAGTTCCCAGTGCTATACAGCAGGATCTCATTGCTTATCCACTCCAAAGGCAATAGTTTGCATCTATTAACCCCAGACTCCCAGTCCATCTCACTCCCTCCTCCTCTCCCTTGGCAACCACAAGTCTGTTCTCTAGGTCTGTGAGTTCTTTTCTTTGGAAAGGTTCACTCGTGCCATATTTTAGATTCCAGATATGTGATATCATATGGTATTTGTCTTTCTCTTTCTGACTTACTTCATGTAGTATGAGAGTCTCTAGTTCCATCCATGTTGCTGCAAGTGGCATTATTTTGTTCTTTTTTATGGCTGAGTAGTATTCCATTTTATATATATATTATATATATATATTTTTATATGTATATATATGTATTTATATATATGTATATACATGCCACATCTTTCTTAATCCAATCATCTGTCAATATATATTTTATATATATATATACACACCACATCTTTCTTAATCCAATCATCTGTCAATGGACATTTAGGTTGTTTCCATGTCTTGGCTATTGTGATTAGTGTTGCAATGAACATACGGGTGCATGTAATTTTTCAGTGAAAGTTTTGTCTGGGTTTATGCCCAAGGGTGGGAATGCTGGGTCATATGGCAGTTCTATATTGAGTTTTCTGAGGTATCTCCATACTGTTTTCCATAGTGGTTGTACCAATTTACATTCCCACCAGCAGTGTAGTAGGGTTCCCTTTTCTCCACACCTTCTCCAGCATTTGTTATTTGTGGGCTTATTAATGATGGCCATTCTGACAGGTGTGAGGTGGTACCTCCCAGCAGTTTTGATTTGCATTTCTCTAATAATCAATGATGTTGAGCATTTTTTCACGTGCATGTTGTCTATCTGTATATCTTCTTTGGAGAAATGTCTATTCAGATCTTTTGCCCATTTTTCAACTGTGGCGTTTTTTTTTTTTTTTTTGCTGTTAAGTTGTATAAGTTGTTTGTATGTTTTAGAGATTAAGCCCTTGTTTCATTGCATCATTTGAAACTATTTTCTCCCATTCCGTAGGTTGTCTTTTTTTTTTTAATGGTATCAAGCCATTCTTTATCTGTCTCCTTCCCTTCCTTGCTTCCTTGTTTCATTGCATCATTTGAAACTATTTTCTCCCATTCCGTAGGTTGTCTTTTTTTTTTTAATGGTATCAAGCCATTCTTTATCTGTCTCCTTCTCTTCCTTCCTCTCTTTTTCTCCCCCTTCAGTGATTTTTTTTTTTTTTTTTGTCTTTTTGCCTTTTCTAGGGCCACTTCCTGTGGCATATGGAGGTTGCCAGGCTAGGGGTTGAATCGGAGCTGCAGCCACCGGCCTACGCCAGAGCCACAGCAACATGGGATCCGAGCCGCGTCTGCAACCTACACCACAGCTCACGGCAATGCTGGATCCTTAACCCACTGAGCAAGGGCAGGGACCGAACCCGCAACCTCATGGTTCCTAGTCAGATTCGTTAACCACTGTGCCACGATGGGAACTCCCCCCTTCAGTGATTTTAAAATATATCCTTGGAGTTCCTGCTGTGGTGCAGCAGGTTAGGGATCTGGCATTGCCACAGCTGTGACATAGGTTGCAGCTGTAACTTGGATTTGACCTCTGGCCCAGGAAATTCCATATGCCAGGGATGTGGCCAAAAAAGAAAAAAAAAAAAAATCCTTAACATCATGTTATTTCACCTTGAAAGACTTCTATAGACATTTCTAAAATATAAGGCCATTTTCCACAATCCATCAATGTCATCCAATGTAAATTAAAAATTCTTTTAAAAGAATGATTACTCCACTTATACTCTAAGGTCTCCACTCATTGCATTTATTTGCATGGCTGTGATGGCTCTGAAGTCCTTTTTTTTTTTTTGCTTTTTTAGGACACGTTCTTGGTGTATGGAGATTCCCAGGCCAGGGATCAAATCAGAGCTGCAGCTGCCAGCCTACACCACAACCACAGCAATACCAGATCTGAGCTGCATCTGCAATCTACACACCACAGCTCATGGGAACACTGGGTCCTTAACCCACTGAGCATGGCCAGGGATCGACCCCGAAACCTTGTGATTCCTAGTTGGATTCATTTCCACTGTGCCACGACGGGAACTCCTGAAATCCTTTTTTAATCTGAAACTTCCCCTTAGCTCTCCCCTCTTCTCCTCATGCCCCGGACTTGTCTTAGAAGCTGGACCAGTTTTTCTACAAGAGATGCCCCACATTCTGCATTTGTTTCATTTCTCTCTTCTGAAGTCCTTCAACTTATAAGGGTTTGTCCCTTATTTCTCCTATAAACTAAAAGTTAAGTCTAGAGGCTTGATCAGATTCTTTGGTACTTTTTTTTTTTTTTTTTCTTTTGGTCTTTTTGCTATTTCTTGGGCCGCTCCTGCGGCATATGGAGGTTCCCAGGCTAGGGGTCTAATCGGAGCTGTAGCTGCCAGCCTATGCCAGAGCCACAGCAACGCGGGATCTGAGCCACGTCTGCAACCTACACCACAGCTCACGGCAATGCCGGATCGTTAACCCACTGAGCAAGGGCAGGGACCGAACCCGCAACCTCATGGTTCCTAGTCGGATTCGTTAACCACTGCGCCACGACGGGAACTCCTCTTTGGTACTTTCTATTGTATTCTATTTATAGGTGTACTTTCTATGGCATCCCATCAAAAGGCTTATAGCCTGGTTGTGCTACATTGGGTAAGGCTGAGATCGGTCATTGGATTCAGGTGATGGCAGCCTGATCCCTCCACTGTAAACTTCCCTGCCGATCATTCTCCATTAGGTTTTGCATCAGTCTAATCTCAGAACCTGTTATGCAATTAGGAGTTTGAAAAGTGGTGACTTTTGTACCATTTTAATTCTAGTGTCCCTTCTAAATGCATTAGCTGGAATTCACCTTTATAGGTGAATAGCTCTCATCAACCAGGGCTATTTAGGAACCTGGGACTACAGTTGCTGTAGAACAAGCAGGAGAAATATTCACTTCTTTCCCTTTAATTACCATTTCTCAGAGTAAGGAGTTTGTCCTAGTCAGTTCAGGCTGCTATAACAAACACCGCAGACTGGGTGGCCTACATAACAACCAGTTATAGCTCACAGTTCAGGACGCAGCAAAGTTTAAGATCAAGGTGCCAGCAGATTCAGTGTCGGGTGAGATCCTCTTCCTGGCTTGCAAACAATCACCTTCTTGCCATGTCCTCAGCTGGTGGAGAGCTCTGGTCTCTTCCTCTTCTTATAGGTTCTCTTTTCCGTTTTTGTCTTTTTAGGGCTGCACCTGCGGCATATGGAAGTTCCCAGCCTAGGGGTCAAATTAGAGCCACAGCTGCTGGCTTATGTCACAGCCACATCCACAGCAACTCGGGACAGCTTGTGGCAATGCCAGATCCTTAACCCACTGATGGAGGCCAGGGATCAACCCTGCATCCTCATGGATACTAGTCAGGTTCATTCCCACTGAGCCATGATTGGAATTCCCATTCTTATAGGTTCTTATAAGGATACTAACCCCGTTATGGACCCCACTGTTGAGATTTCATCTAAACTTAAGTTCCTCTCAAATGCCCCACCCCCAAATATCTTCACACTGGGGATTAGGATTTCAACATACAAATTTAGGGGGATACAAACATTTGGTCTCTTGCAGAGTTGGTGCCCTAGCTACCAGCAGGAACTTCAAAAGTGCCCAGTGAACTTTTTAAGCTGCTATTGCTATTCCTCTTTCTCTGATTATCATTATGAACTCATGGATTCTTATATATTTGTCACGTGTTAATCAGTCCCAGTCATTATTCATTCTGATGTCCAGAGTGTCCCTTTTAGACCATGGGAACCTCACAAACTGGGTTTTCAATGTGCCGTCAGTTTCTGGTGGCTTCCCTGCTTTCTGGCCCAAGAAGCCCCAGGACCAATTCATACATGTCCTGCCTCCAAGTTGGACTCAGCCACTTGCCTACAATGGCTTGCTTGTTTTAGCAGGAAACGGTGTGTTCATTGCTGTGGAGTTGTTATAGCTTCTGTTAATTGATTTAGAAAATCCATCTTTTTCAGAAAGAAAAAGCCTAACATATTCAAGTGATTTTTCCACTTCACATTTAACATCATCAGGGTTTCACTTCTTTGATGTTATATTTGTGTGCCTTTTCTGTAATATTTAAAAGCTTGTTTTCTAAAGATAATTTTTATGGCTCGAGTGACTTATTGAACTATAATCACATATCATAATTTCAAAATCGCAAGGTCAATATTGCTACTAACCAGAAGACCACTGAAGGAAATTTAACTTTTCTTTGCAGTTCTTTTTGGCCGTCGAATGTAGAGTGTCTTCGGCTAATGAGGTACAGTCCAAATGTTACATCTGAAAGCAACTCGAAATAGCTCTTTTATCTTTGTGGCATGACATCAAGCTGATACATAATTTAGTACTAGTTTTGATTTGTTTTCAATTTCCAGGGAATGCTTCCTTCTCCTCTCCTTTTGATTTAATTTTCCTTTTTAAATTTATAGAATATTTCATGATTCCAAAATCAAAGCTTTCTAGCAAGATATATTCAGAAACGTCTCATTTCTTTCCCTGCTTCTGCCCCTCATTCCCTCTTTTTCCCAGTATTTCTCCCACTGGTTTATCCTTCTTGTGTTTCTTTTTGAAAATATGAGAGAGTGTGTGTGTGTGTGCGTGTGTGTGTGTGTGTGTGTGTATGTGTTTCCTCCCCTTCTTCACTCAAAAGTTTGTACACTATAGACACAGTTTTGCAGGTGACCTTTTATTTTACCGCATAACATCTGGACATCAATCCATATAAGTATGTATATCAAGAATTTGCCACATCCTTTTCATGCTACATTGTGCTCCATTGCGTGGGTTTTTCATAATTTAGTCAATGTACCTTTTCCTTATTGATGGATATTTGGGTTATTTCCAATTCTTTGCATCATAAACAATGTTGCAATGGATAACTTATGAAGATATAATTCTGTTTGTATACAGATGTATCATTGGAATAGATGCCTATAAATAGGATTGCTGCATCAAAGAAAAAATGCATATGGAATTTTGCTAGATACTGTCAATTCTCTCCCATAGGGCTTATACTATTTTTATTTATTTTATTTATTTATTGTTTTCCTTTTAGGGCTGCACCTGCAGCATATGGAGGTTCCCAGGCTAGGGGTCCAATCGGAGCTACAGCTACTGGCCTATACCACAGCCACAGAAACGCTAGATCCGAGCCATGTCTGCAACCTACACCACAACTCAAGGCAACATCGGATCCTTAAGCCACTGAGCAAGGCCAGGGATCAAACCTGCAACCTCATGGTTCCTAGTTGGATTTGTTAACCACTGAGCCACAGGGGGAACTCCCACTTATATTATTTTGTATTCCTATTAAGAATGTATGAGAATTCCAGTTTTCCCCACACCCTTGCCTATGGTGTTTGGTGTCAAAGTTTTGAATTTTTGTCGGTTTGATGGGTGAGACATAGTATATCAATGTAGTTTTCTCATTTCTCTTATTATAAGGCTGAACATCCTTTCGTATCATTAAAGACCATTCACTTTTCATTTTCTGCAAACTAACTTTCATCCATGAAGACAAAAATTACTCTTTTCCTTTTTAATTTTTGAAAGTGTGCTCTGTAAATTTTTTTATCTATGCTGTAAGTTGCAATTGCTGTTTATTATTTGTCTTTTGGGTTTGCTCATAGTATTTTCATCTTTTAAAAGGTCTTTGGGGACTTCCCATTGTGGCTCAGTGGAGTACGAGCTAGACTACTATCCGTGAGGATGAGCGTTCGATCTCTGGCCTTCTCAGTGGGTTAAGGATCTGGCGTTGCCGTGAGCTGTGGTGTAGGTCACAGACACAGCTTGGATCCCAGGTTGTTATGGCTATGATGTAGGTGGGCGGCTGTAGCTCCGATTAGACCTTAGCCTGGGAACCTCCATATGCTATTCGTGTGGCCCTAAAAAGACAAAAAATTTAAAAATAAAATAAAAAGTATTTATTTGGGGTTGTGGAATTCACAATCTTTTTCTACTGCTTTTGGATGTCAAGTCATAAGTGAGAAAGTTCTCCTCCACTCCTACCTCGCAAAGGATTTCACCTGCTTCGTTCCGAGCACTTACATGCTTTATAACATTTAGATTTTGATCCATTTGGAAGTTAGCTTTGCCACACAATGTGAGTGACAGGACATTTTCCCCATGTCAGTGATTAAGTTTTTGACTCAGGTACTTGACATTGGATATTCATAGTTAAAGTAAGATAACATCTTTTTCAAATTTTCAGCACCTTGTCATCCATAGGCTAAAATTCAGGGATATTCCAAGAGGTACAAGTCAACATGATGGAAGCGAACTGTTAGCTTCTCTCAGCCTGTGGTTTTAGAGCCTTCTAACCACACGACTCGCAGTCCCATCTCAACACCAGTGCAGTGGGTAATGTTAGACGGGAAGCCAGGAGGAGTAACGGATGCTTGTCGGCCAAGCTGGCAAGACCATCTGCTTCCCGGAATCTCCAATGCCATTTACCAGATAAAGCTGGGATAGGAGACTCTAATGTGTGCTATGGACAAACATAGAGGCTCACAGGTGTCACAGCGCGTTGCCTGTAGAAACTTTTTGGTCCTTGAGCCTCATCAGAGAGAATGGCTCCAAGTTACTTTAAGAAAAGCCAGGAGTTCCCACAGTGGCGCAGTGGTTAACAAATCCGACTAGGAACCATGAGGTTGCGGGTTCGATCCCTGGCCTCACTCAGTGGGTTAAGGATCCGATGTTGCTGTGAGCTGTGGTGTAGGTCGCAGAGGCGGCTCAGAATCCCACACTGCTGTCGCTGTGGTGTAGGCCGGCAGCTATAGTTCCAATTAGACCCCTAGCCTGGGAACCTCCATATGCTGCGGGTGCGGCCCTAAAAAGACAAAAAGAAAAAAAAAAGCCAGATCTGGAGTTCTCGAGGTGGCTCAGCAATAACAGAACCTGACTCGTAACTATGAGCATTCTGGTTTTATCCTTGGCTTTGCTCAGTGGGTTAAGTATCCTGTGAGGCTGTGGCTGTGGCTGGCAGCTGCACCTCCAATCTGACCCCTAGCCTGGGAACTTCCATATGCCACACATGTGGCCCTAAAAAAAAGAAAAGAAATGCCAGAACTGACATTTCAGGTATATCAATTTAGGCAAGAATTGATATTTCTGAACTTAGTTCAATAGTTTTTGTTTGTTTGGTTTGTTTGTTTAGGGCTGCACCTGCAGCATATGGAAGTTCGAGGGTAGGGATCGAATTAGAGCAGCAGCTGCAGGCCTGCATCACAGCCACAGCATTGTGGGATCCGAGCTGCATCTGCAACCTACACCACAGCTCACGGCAACACCAGATCCTCAACCCACTGAGCCAGACCAGGGTTCAAACCCTGGTCCTCATGGATCCTAGTTAGGTTCGTTACTGCTTAGCCACAACAGGAACTCCAGTTCATAAATTTTTAAAGAAGATTTTATAATGATGATAGCAAAATAAAGTGATGTTAGGATAATATAAAGTGAAAATTTCTTACATATTTTGAATGTGATAGACACATCAAACTCAAATAGAAATGGAATTGTCAGCATATTGTTATGACAGATGAACCTTTTCTTCTGTGCTTTTTTGTTGTAAAATCTGCTTTCTTCACCTGTGAAGATTACAGAAGTTATCAACAAATAGTAGGACATGAACTTCTGTACTGTTTTTCCAGTAATGGTGAAAGACCCCATATTGGCTGAGATGCTCTCAGGGACCTCTACAAGGTGGCTAAACTGTAGCCATGGACTTGAAGGAAGTTCATCAGTCTAAGGAAAAATCAAAATTTCAGCCTTGGCCTAATTCATGTTGTGGTCTACTCGACGGAATCAGTTATGGAATTAAAGCCAAGAAATTTATTATCAGTAAGGTGACTGCTATTTTAAAACAGCAGTCAGAGTTCCCATTGTGGCTTAGCAAGTTAAGAACCCAGCTAGTATCCATGAGGATGTGGGTTCCATCCCTGGCCTCACTCAGTGCATTAAGAATCTGGTGTTGCTGCAAGCTATGGCATAGGTCGAAGATTTGGCTCAGATCTGGTGTGGCTGTGGCTATGGCTGTGGCTGGCAGCTGCAGCTTCAATTTGACCCCTAGCCTGGGAACTTCCATATGCCACTAGTGGCCCTAAAAGACCAGGGGGAAAAAAAGTTTAACCACAAAAATTGGGGGATTAATATTTTTATTAGGTTGCCTTGGTTTTCAAAATCTCTAGCCAAAAAAAAAAAAAAAAAAAAAGACTGCTTATAAGATTCAAGAATGATAAAAATAAATTTCTGTGTTGGAACTGTTTAAGGAAATTAAAAAATTCTGGCATTGAAAGAGACATTAGAGATTGTCTCATCCAAAAGGAAATCTGTTGCATTTGTAAGTGCAGCTGTGGGGTGTCCGATTTAGAAGAACTGCTTCTTCGACATTGAGACACTAGACAGTGGAAGTGACATAAGGGCATGATGTCAAACTTAGGGTGACTGATCGTGGCAGAGTCTATGTGATTGCAGGCTTACTAAAAGATCTAGCACCAGCTAGTGGTGAGAATTAATGAAGACATTACTTGCCAGGAAAAATCGAACATTAGTTGAAAGGAAACCTTACAGCTCAATTTCTCAACCACTTTCTAGGTGTCTTCCACAGGACATCAGTTTGACCCTCCTGCTGAAATAACACAGACACCTTTATTTTAAATGCTGAGGGGTGCTGTGCAGCCAAAAAAAAAAAAAAAACAAAAAAACAAAAAAACAAAAAAAACCCAAAAAAAGCAAAAAAACCTGATGACAGCTTCTGTGGCACGGTTGTCAGAATCCTGGGAGGAAAGCCGAGGATGAGGGTGGGTAAGGAAGGCAATGAAAAAAATCATTGTATTTGCAAAAAAAAATACCCTTGAATATATACAGCTGCAGGGAGCTTGTGCGTACTTAGCAGGATGTTGGTTTTTCGCCCTAATTCCGCCTGAAGGATATTCTAGCTGTCCTTGAGAGCAGTTATTAAATCATCAGAACCCAGGCCATTTATCACATCCAACACCCTGTGATGGAAAATCTGGAATTTCAAACAGACTCAGCAATCACACCCTGAGCCAGCTAACACGGTCTCGCTTGGGTCTAAATCGCCAGAGAATGAAGGACTTGAGTGGCAGAGGGGACGTTCGTGGTAGCCAGCCTGCTTTGTCTACTCTTGTGATGGTTTACACACCCCGAAAAGTCTATTGCGTTCAATTAATGCAGCATTAATTCATAGTGGTCATGAGGCAGGATTAAATGGGGTGCCACGACCATCTTCTGTGGCTATAAAGGAAAGAACTGGAAAATACAGCTTAATTATCCAAGGAAGCTTCTTCTCAGATTCAAATTCAAAGAATAAGAATTTTTTTTTTCTTGCTTTTTTTTAAGGACCGTACCCATGGCATATGAAACTTCCCAGGCTAGGGGTCAAATCAGAGCTACAGCTGCCAGCCTACAACACAGCCACAGCAACTCAGGATCCAAGCCTCCTTACAACCTACACTGCAATTCATGGCAACACTGGATTCCTGACCCACTGATCAAGGCCAGGGATCAAACCCATATCCTCATGGAAAGCAGTCGGATTCATTTTTGCTGAACCACAACCGGAACTCCAAGAATTACTTCTGATGGGAGTTCCCATGTGGCTCAGTGGGTTAAGGATCCAACGTTGTCACTGCTCTGGCACGTCCGAGTTTGATCCCTACCCTGAAAATACTGCATGTCAAAAAAAAAAAAAAATTGGGGGGGCGGGGTGCACAGCCAAAAAAATTTAAGTAAAATAAATTACTTTTGTTGAAGTTAAAACATAGTTCAAAAGGTCGTTATTGAAGAATAAAAACTTTACTGCTAGAGCACGTAGGGCTCCTAGGATCTAATACATCTTTCAAAAAAAAAAGATATACAAACCCACTGTGTAATTTGTTTCTACTGAGCAATTATATGTGTGTGTGTATATGGATATATTTCTAAAATCCAAGCTTACAGGAGTTCCCGTCGTGGCTCAGTGGTTAACAAACACGACTAGTATCCATGAGGATGCAGGTTCGAGCCCTGGCCTCACTCAGTGGATTAAGGATCCAGCGTTGCAGTGAGCTGTGGTGTAGGTCGCAGACACTGCTCAGATCCCCACGTTGCTATGGCTGTGGCGTAGGCTGGCAGCTGTAGCTCTGATTCGACCCCTGGCCTGGGAACCTCCATATGATGCAGGTGCGGCCCTGAAAAGACAAAAGACAGCTGAGCGGGCTCTCCTGTGGAGGTGGGGAATTTTGGCCCACGGGGGTGATCGCTAAGACTCACAAAGGAGACCTGGGCCTTGGGCTCCCAGAGAAAAAGAAGAAAAAGAAAGTCATCAAAGAGCTAGAAACTCCATACTCGGTTTTAAACAGTGACAGTTATTTCACCGAGGCTTGTCCCACAAGAGCCATATCACCCTTGAAGAATGTGGTCCAAGGGCAGGCACTGGAAATGGCTCTGGTGAAGAGAAAGAAGAAAAAGAAGGGTCATAGTGCTGTCTGCAAGGAGCCCCTAAAACCTGAGCCTAAGTTATGTGCTGGCCGGACTGAGTCGTCCCCAGGCCCCGGGAAGCAGGTGTTTCTTCCATCTGAGTCCCTCCGCGGGGAGAAAAAGTCGTCGTCCTCTTGCCCAAGGGTGAGGACCTCCCCGGACCCCAGGCAGGGCGAGGAGGTGACCAGAGTTGGCAAGAAGTTCAAAAAAACACAAGAAGGAGAAAAAGGCCCAGGAAGCCACAGCCTTCTTAGCCAAGGACCCTTGGATCTGCGAGGCGGGTGATGCTTTGTGCGCATGCTCAGTTGGGAAGGCTGGTGAGTAGCAGGCAGTCCCAGGGCAGAAGTGGAAGCAGGGGAGCCCCAAGGAGCACAATGCGAAGGCAGAGAAAATCCAGCAGGAGGGAGATACTCCCCTGGAGCACCCCAAGCCTCTCCAGGTCAAAGTTGAGTTTCCAGAATACATCCCAACAGGAGATGCCCCAAGACTCCTGCAAAGAAGAAAATGCAGTCCAAGAAAAAGGCAGCGCAGACAGACCCTGAAGAGCCAGAACTGAAGAGGAAGAAAAAGAGGCAAGAGAGCAGAGGAGCAGAAGAACCTTGTGGGAGGAAGAGCCCGACGCGGACTTGGAGGTGGTGACCGAGAAGAAGGGCCACACGACAAGGCGCACAGAGACGAGGGAGGCGAAAGGCTTTGCACGAAGAGATCGATTCGTGAGTCGGGCAAAACGGAAGCTCCTGACACCAAGACGTGTCAACAAGGAACTCGCTTTGGCCAGTGGGATACCGCTGGTTTTGAAAACGAGGAACAGACACTGAAAATTCTCAAACTCCTGGGTGGCTTGAAAAACCTGTCGCCTTCATTCAGCCACGCCCCTGCCGTGGCTGGAAGGCCCAGAATGGCTCTCAGCAAGCAGGTGGCGAGGCGGATGCCCTGCAGCAGAACCTGCATCGGAACAATGATCGAGCCCTGAGCTGGAAGCACAGCCGGGCACTGGCCTCGGCTTCTCCCCCGCCCCAGACAAGATTGTTTATACTGACAGGGATGCATCCGAATCAGGCAAGTTTGAAGATTAAACTCTACTCTCTGATCCTCTTCCCCCCCCCCCCCCCCCCCGCAAACAGCCAGCATTGCTTGTCTGGAATCGAAGTCCTGCAAAGGTTAAGGACAAATGGGGTGGATGTGCTCGGACAAACTGGGGTGAGGGCAGCTGGTGTCTCGGGATCCCGGAGACCGTGTGTGGCTAAAACCTACTGCTTTTTGTGTTAAGCATTCCATCCCTGTCTGAAGACAGTGTGTGTAAATAAGAACAGTTAACGTTTGTCGAGGGCTTGGTACGTGCCAGGCACGTTCTAGGGCGTCTCCCTTGCATTAATGTATTGAATCTTCACGCTGATGAAATCGACGCTATTGTTGTCCCCACCTGGGAGAGGAGGACAGGAGGTTCAGAGATGAAGTAATAAAATTGCCTGGGCTCTTCATCCAGCCAGCAAGGGCCAAATGGTACTTTGGTGCCCCAAGCCCCCATGTCACTGTTCACTCTGAATGTTCCCACTAGGGAATTTCACTCCCTAATGCCCAGGCTGATGGACTAAAACATCTTTTGATTTAAAAAAAGAGAGAGAGAGAGAGAGACCAAATATACAATGGTGTTCCCATGGGTGCGCTCTTGGCTCCTGAAAGGTAAATGGCTCCAAGTATTTGCAAGACTTTCTAAACAATGTCCTTTAATTACTGTGGCTCTAGACTCTTCAGATGCTCAAGACCCCTGCTTGTTGTGTTCCCTTGTGACAGTAAGCTCTCATGCAGCTCACCTGCTGCTCACAGGTGAAAAGAAGACGCTCCCAGACTATCTCCGAGAGCCAGGCAGGCAGAGCCTGGCAACCTGCATGCCTGCCTCAAGACAAAAAGAGTCAGGAGACTAAACACAGTCAAACGCAAACCCAGCCCTCCTGATTAGAGTCCTACACCCACTGTCACCTCCCCAACTACCCCTACCCCAATGCTCAGGACCCCCAGTTCGCTGATGCCAGAGTGTGCACTCAGTATGGCCACAGCATACCTTCCTTCACTCATCTGCTCAACACAGGCTTATTTTATGTGTCCTTGATGTATAGTTGATTTACAATGTGTTAGTTTCA
Organism: Sus scrofa; assembly: GCF_054392235.1. Lineage (NCBI taxonomy): Eukaryota > Metazoa > Chordata > Mammalia > Artiodactyla > Suidae > Sus > Sus scrofa. Next base: position 77,605,599 of record NC_139388.1, read on the forward strand.
GGCATACAGCAAAGCGATTCCAGCCTTTATATCTTATTATGTGTGTGTGTATGTGTGTGTGTGTATCTTCTTTTCCACATTTTTTTCTCTTATAGGTTATTACAATATATCGAGTACAGTTCCCTGGTCTATACAGTAGGTCCTTGTTGCTTATCTATTTTTATTTATTTATTTATTTATTTTTGTCTTTTTGCCATTTCTTGGGCCGCTCCTGCGGCATATGGAGGTTCCCAGGCTAGGGGTCCAATCAGAGCTGTAGCCGCCGGCCTACACCAGAGCCACAGCAACGTGGGATCCAAGCTGAATCTTCGACTCACACCACAGCTCACGGCAATGCCAGATCATTAACCCACTGAGCAAAGGGCCAGGGATCGAATCCATAACCTCATGGTTCCTAGTCGGATTTGTTAACCACTGAGCCACAACGGGAATGCCTCTATTTTATGAATAGTAGTTGTGTATATGTTAATCTTGAATTCCTAATTTATCTCCCCCTTTCCCCCTTTTGTAACCACAAGTTTGTTTTCTGTCTGTGAGTCTATTTCTGTTTTGTAAATAAGTCCATTTGTATAATTTTTTTAGATTCCACATATAAGTGATATCATATATTTGTCTTTCTCTGTCTGACTTACTACACTTCAGAATGATAATCTCTAGGTCCATCCATATTGCTGCAAATGGCATTGTTTTTCTTTTTTATGGCTGAGTAATATTCCATTGTATATATTACCACATCTTCTGTATCCATTCCTCTGTCAATGGACATTTATGTTGCTTCCATGTCTTGGCTATTGTAAATAGTGCTGCAGGGGTTCCTGTTGTGGCTCAGTGGGTTAAGAACCTGACATGGCATCTGTGTGGATGCAGGTTCGATCCCTGGCCTCACTCAGCAGGTTAAGGATCCAGCATTGCCACAAGCTGTGGCGTAGGTCACAGATGAAGTTTGGATCCAGTGTTGCTGTGGCTGTGGCATAGGCCTGCAGCTGCAGCTCTGTTTTGATCCCTAGCCTGGGAACTTCCACATGCTACAGGACAGGCCATTTAATAATAATAATAATAATAATAATAATCAGTGAACTGACGGTTTCTTTAAAAACTAAAAGTAGAGCTACCATATAATCCTTCAATTCTACTTCTGGGCTTATGTCTGGACCCCACATGCTTTTTTATGCGGTAGATGCTGATGTTTTACAGATAAAGCACCCAGACCCTGCCCTTTCTGATGTTACAGTTTGGTGATGAGAAAGACGCATTGATTGACAGGTAATACAAAGTGAAGGGGAGAGTTCTTTAATTCTCACATTATACTAGCACCAGGCCAGGCTTTATAGGATAATCTCATTTATTTTCTTTTCTTTTATTTATTTTCTTTTTGTCTTTTTAGAGCCCCGCCGGCAGCATATGGAGGTTCCCAGGCTAGGGGTTCAATCAGTGCTGTAGCTGAAGGCCTGTGCCATAGCCACAGAAACACCAGATCTGAGCTGCGTCTGAGACCTACACCACAGCTCATGGCAACGCTGGATCCTTAACGCACTGAGCCAGGCCAGGGATGGAACCTTCGTCCTCATGGACGCTAGATAGATTCGCTGGTGCTGAGCCAAGACGGGAACTCCAGATGAACTCATTTAATTCTTGCACAATGATGAGGTGGATACCAATACTATCTTCATTTTATACACGCAAAAAAAGAAATAAAAGAGGCTCCAGAAAGATGAGCATCTTGCCCCAGACAATGAAGCTAGAAGTGGTGGAGATAAGAGAAGATGTCATCTGGCACCCGAGTCTGCGTTAAGGGATCTCTTACAGGCATCTTAAAAAAAAAAAATTTAAAAACCATTCTCAGAGTTCCCGCTGTGGTGCAGTGGGTTAAGGATCCAGCATTGCCACAGCTGTGGCATAAGTCAGAGTTGCGGCTCAGATTCCACCCCTGAGTTCAGTTCCTGGCCAGAGAACTTCCATGAAAAGATTTTTTTATTCTTTAACCCCAAATAGATTTATTTATTTAGTCTTCCGCATTTACTTATATTAGCATGGACTCAGATAATTATCTCATACTTGGGTTTATAATCCAATACTTCCTTGTTTATTTTGTTGTTCAAATTGTTCCTTCCAGGAGTTCCCTTCATGGCTCAGTGGTTAACACACCTGACTAGGTTAAGGATCCAGCGTTGCTATGAGCTGTAGTGTAGGTTGCAGACAAGGCTCAGATCTGGCGTTGCTGTGGCTGTGACATAGGCTGGCAGCTGCAGCTCCAATTCAACCCCTAGCCTGGGAACTTCCATATGCCACGGGTGACACCCTAAAAGGCAAAAAACAATAATAATAAATTTTAAAAACTGTTCCTTCCAGCTTTGGCCATTGGGAAATCCTGCAGGTGGCTCATGTACCCTTGGATGTATCCCTGTCATTGTATTGTTTTGTTTATTCCAGCACTGTCTTACTCTCCAGCATTATAAGATGCTTCAATCACATCTATATTTAGAAACGAAATTAACACTATTGGAACATGTGAACTGTAAGCCGCCATGTGTAAACTAACACAGATTCGCGGCTACACACTGAGTTTCCACAGTACTTTATTTCTGTATTTCCGCCTTCCTTTTGGAAGGAGTCAGCAGTCCTCTGAATGGATCACAATCCTATGATCTCAGATTTGAACCCTTAACCTAATAGGGCCCTGATTCTCACCCCTCCCCCCCACCGCCACAGCACTCACAGCATATGGAAGTTCCCAGGCTAGGGGTTGAATCAGAGCTACACCTGCCATGCCAGTCTACATCACAGCCACACCAACTTGGGATTTGAGCCATGTCTGCGGCCTATAGCACAGCTCACAGCAACGCCAGATACCTGACCCACTGAGCAAGGTCAGGGATCGAACCTGCATCCTCATGGATACTAGTCGGGTTCATTTCCACTGCGCCACAGTGGGAACTCCCAGAGGGGCCTGATTTACAATAACAGAGTTAGCTCAGTTCTTTCCATTGCTCCCAATAAACTGATGAAATTATCCATCTCATATCGCATTCCCTCTATTCTATATTCTGCTTTTTAAAAAATTCACATCTGTTTTTCTAATTCAATAAGTTTTATGATATCTATAGTTGTACAACCTTCATCACAACCTGACTTTACATTTCTGGAAATGTGTGGCCCCCATCCCACACTGCAGCAAGATGAAAATTGAAATTAACTGTTTCTCTTCCATGTTGGAGGAAGACCCAACCGGAAAAACAAGACAGCCCTTCGACAGCTGGCAGGGTTTCTCACCTCTGCTCTAGGAAGTTTTGGGGCTGGGTACTCCCCCTCCCTGGGGGCCGTCTTGTCATCATGGAATGTTTAGCAGCCTCCCAGGCCCCACACACTAGAGGCCAGTAGCACTCATCGAGGGTGACAACCCATATGCCTCCAGACCTTGTCAAAGGCACCCTCGAGGACAAAATCACCCCCAGCTGAAAACCACTGTTAATTACCTGAGGGATGCCTATTTGCAGCACTACCCCCAGAAAGGAGGCTTGAAAGTCTTGGAGTAAAGAGCTGGGCCCTTAACCATGTAATCGGATCCTCTTCGATTCATGGGCAGGACTGAGCCAGGCAAGTCTTGGCAAAGGCAACCTCGAAGGACCAACCAGGGGAGGCGCTTGGGTAATTTGGAAAGTGATTGAAAGACTGGAAGGTCACTCTGGTGCATGTGTTAAGACCCCTGCCCCCAAGTGGTGGGAGTTGACTGTGTGGTCCTGGCTGATTTCCAGCCCAGGTGACTGCGGGCTAAACGTCTTAGTTTTCCTTCCAATTCCCGTTGCACCTGGTACCTTTCTTCTGTTCTATGCCACAGAACTAAGCCATAATTATTCTCTTAGCTTCCAGCGATTAGTTAGGAGATATTAATCTGCGATTTGGTTTTCACATTGAAGTCGGCGAAGTGCTGGAGGATGAACTTGGGTTTCCCGTTTTGGTTCTGGGGGATGTAATGGTGGAAAGAGAAAGTGCCTTTGCTTAGTCTTGCCAGAAGAGAAAAACTATTTCTTAAATCTGCACAGGGATTCCTTAGATGAAGACCAGTCCTAGAGGAACTGAGATGAAGTCAGATCACAGTGTCCAGGACTTTGCTATCTGAACACAGTTGAAGGACCTAGTGTCCTTATGTTAATAACTTCCCTCAACTTGCCTCTGATGGGATTTCCTGCTTACACCTGCCCTTTCAGGACATTTCATCATTGTCCAGACTTTTCTCACTCCTTGTTCCCATTTAAACTGCCAGCCCTGGGAGTCAACTGGTGGCTCAGTAGGCTTAAGGATCTGGCGTTGTCACTGATGTGGCTTGGGTCATTGCTATACCACGAGTTTGATACCTGGCCCAGGGAACTTCTGCATCCTGTGGGCACAGCCAAAAAAAAGATTTAAGTAACAAAGAAATAGCCTATATTTTAGCCCCAGTAAAGGCTTGGGCTCCGTGCAGCAACAGTGGGTGGATAAACCCAGGGGGGTTGGGATGGAGGTGGGGGGTTTGGCCAGTGTATTCTGGTTTGTCCAAGACTTGCTGGATTTTAGCACTCAAAGTCTGGGTCCCAAGAAATCCCTTAGTCCTGGGCAAACCGGGAAGATTGGTTACCTTAATTCATTGAAGGCAACCTCAATATTCCACCTCCTGTGATCTCAGCCTTCTCCTAACACGTCTCCCCGCAGTTAAGTCAGGAAGCGATTTTGCAGCTTTAAAAAAAAAAAAAAAAAAAAAAAAAGCTTGAATGAGAGGAAAGGAAATTAGCTGCAACGCTCAGATTGGCCACGAGAGGGCGGGCTGTCCCATACATACGCAGAGCTGCTTGTAACGAACAGAAGGAACTTTGCAGGTTAGGAAGGATCAATTTTAATTGATCCTGGCAGTCAGTGAGTGCCTTAGAATTTTTTTTTTTTAAAGAAGAATAAAAACAGTCAAGGAATTCCCATCGTGGCTCAGCGGTTAACGAATCTGACTAGCATTCACAAGGACAAAGGTTCAATCCCTGGCCTTGCTCGGTGGGTTAAGGATCCTGTGTTGCCATGAGCTGTGGTGTAGGTTGCAGATGCCGCTAGGATCCTGAGTTGCTGTGGCTCTGGCGTAGGCCGGCAGCTACAGCTCTGATTGGACCCCTAGCCTGGGAACCTCCATATGCCGCAGGTGCGGCGCTGAAAAGCAAAAAAACAAAACAGTTAAGTCAGTGTCATTTTTGTCTCTTAAAGTAGCAAAACAAAAACCAGTGCTGATGAAACTGACCCTCCCATCTGAGTACCACCAGGAGCTTTGCAAAGATCTTGCAAAGTGGAAGCTGTGGTTAAATAGCCTTACGTCACAAAATCGGATGAAACTTCAAAGACTGCCATCTTTCCACTACACCGAATCACCGTATTATGTTAAGGAGCCATGAATTGGCAAAGTCATACACTCCTCCCTTGGCTTAAGACTAAGGGGTGGGCCACAGACGACAATGTGGACAATGCCTGAAGGAAAGCTTGGTCCATGGCCACTACAGGGAGCAGGGGTGGTGATGTCGGGCATCACTTCGCTGTGTGCCCTCCAGTAGGAGGCTGAGTGAGGGGAAGTGGGAGCACCCGGGCCCCAGAGTGATGGGAGGCAGGGATTCCCAGGCACGGTATCTTCCGCTTCCAAGACAAGGGGAAGCAGAAGCTGCCAGTGCCACACGGTTTTAGAGAGAGCGCAAAGCAGATGTGACTTAGGAAGAGGGTTTGGGGCTATTTAGCAAGAGAACTAACCAGGGTGTCCTTCCTGGAAACCCAGGAAAGAGGGACGGCACATGCTCCCAGCACCTATGACTGCACCTGCGAAAAGGAACTGGCAAAGCCAAGGCAAAATAAATTCAGAACTTGAAATACCAAGAATGCCCACAGGAACGAAACCATCTGATGGTGCTCATGAAAGCAAAGACAAAGGAAGAACGTGACATTTCTGCTAATCAGCAATGAAATGTCTTGGCCCTGGGTTGGTAGGGAGGTTGGGTGCAGGCTTCTTGTAGAAATCTTTAAATTCAGTTTGATTTAGATTCCTTACTGCTGAATTTTCACACCTTATAGATGTGTGCAGGCGTCCTAGGGTTCGCTTGTTCTTTCTTCTTTCTTTTTTAATGAAAAACCTCAGCAATTGGTTTCACTGTGACATAGAATTGATTTTTTTTTTCTTCTTTTGGTCCATCTCTATGATTTTGACAGTCACAGCTTGGGAGCCCTGCTGCGCTGTCAGGAAAGGGACTCGTCTTTGCATTACTTTAACCAAAACAATTATGGTTTTTAAAACTATAAATTAGATTGCTATATCCGTCCCAACTTACTTGGCTGCCACCAAATGAACGAAGCTAACGTTTCTGAATTGCAAATAATCCTTTCCCCGTGGATATATTTTTATCCAGGGCAATAGCCCTCTAATTCGAGGCTTGCAAAATGAAGCCCACGTGATTTCAAGATGAGCACTTTTGAGTTGCGAAGCCTGTTGTAGCCTAAAAAAGAAATATATATCCTTCCAAGAGAATCATCTCTCTAGTAACCAAAGAGGGAAAAAAATTCCTGACTGACAGCTCTTTTCAAGTGCAAATGAGAGTGACAGCGAGAAGAGGTTTAAAATTCTCATTAAGTGTGATGGTACTTTGCTCTTTTGGTGCAAATATTGATATGTAATCTGGTTTTGCCCTGTCAAGAGTCACTCATGCATACAAATATGCTCAGATTTTTAATACATGTATTCTCTCGTCCTTTCCTAAATCCTGTATTCTTTTCTTCATAATGTCCTTCTCAGACAAGCTGAGAATATGATTTGTGGCCAATTTCAAGATGGCAGCACTGAAGAGCAGCCAAAAAAAACGTGCCCATAAACCAGCAAAAGGCCCAATGTGTTTATCTCAAAGAAAGTCTCATCCTGTCCCAGTTAAACCTTTTTTTCAACACGTCTGGAAAGGGGGTCCAAAAGACACTTCCATACGGAACTGGAATGTTATAAATCCATTGTAGAAGGAAAATCACAAGGGGAAATCCTGTCTCCGTTGCTCAAATGAGCATCATCTGTTTGAAGTTTAATGGCTTTTTGGTGTAGAGGCAGCTCTCCAAATTTGCTTTAAAATTCAACCTTCTTTTTGGCCACACCCATGGTGCATGGAAGTTCTTGGGCCAGGGATCGAACCCTTGCCTCCACAGCAACCCGAGCCTCTGCAATTGGATCCTTAATCCACCGCTCCACAACAGAAACTCAACACATTTTAAAATTCATTATAATCCTTTGCTCTGTCAACAAAATAAAACATAGTTTAAAATTAAGAATAACAACTACTTATATCAGTGAACAAGATAATGCTGTTGCGTCTCTCTTTTTTCCCCCCAGTGTTCCACCAGGGAATTCGTGTCCCTTCTCTTTTAAGACGGTATCCAAAGTTTGTTAATGACGTATAGGTTGAGCCAATAGTCTGGTTCCAAATCCAAATAGTTTTGGCTTTTATTTTTTATTAGTTTCTTTGTTGGCCAGTGCTTTCTCTTGCCAGTGATAAATCTCAATTTAGCTTAACTTTAAAACAGAACATATTGGCTTGCATAATCAGAAAGTTCAGGTATACAACCTATTTCAGGTATAGCTGGATCTAGGTGCCCAAATGATGTCATTAAGAATAAGTCCCTCTTCACCTCTTGGTTCTGTTTTTGGTTTTGTTTTTATTTTTCTTGAGTTGCCTTTATTCTAGGCCATCTTCGTGACAGCAAAGATGACCCCAGGTTCCTCCAGACTCATATACCTTGTTGCCTGTGTTTCCAAAAGGACAGTTTCTCTTTCAAAAAAAACTTTCCAAAAATCTCCTAAAGGGAAGGATTACAGATCCATCCTTCCAGACCTAAACCAATCACTGTGCCCAGGAAATTCTAGACCCAGGCCTAGATTTGTCCCTATCTTTCAACTTAGGATGGCATCTGCATGAACATCTCCCATGACACAGTCTGGGAGCAGGGGAGGACAATTTCCCAGAGCAAATTTAGGATGCTATTATCAAAAGTGGGGCATGATGTCTGGCAGGGGAAAACAACACTTGCCCATTTCATATACTAAATTAGAAATTCCTCACTCACAGTTTGTGTCTTCTAAGAATGGCAGTGACTCTTTGGTGGCTCTTTCTGATAGTAATGAACAAGCTAGAACAAGGACCAGGAACTGTGGGCAGGTGTCCCAGGAAAGCCTGCCTCCAGTGCTCATTCCCAGGGTACCCCAACCAACTGGCACGTCACACTTGTTCTGGAGGATTCTGCTTCCGCTTGGGAAGGAGCCGAGCGTGAATTCCTGTCTCCTCCTCCGTGGCTGTTGGCATGGAAAGCGTATCTTCCTGTTGTGTAACCATTTGGATGTTATATTAAGATGAATCCCAGCAACACATCATTGAGTTATTTCTTCACTTGAGTAGAGAGAAGTATTGATTTTTCATGGGTAAAAAGCAAACTCTTTTTTGTGTGTGTGTCTTTTTTTCCTTTTCTAGGGCCGCTTCCTGTGGCATATGGAGGTTCCCAGGCTAGGGGTCTAATCAGAGCTGTAGCTGCCAGTCTACACCATAGCCATAGCAATGCCAGATCCGAGCCACGTCTGCGACCCACACCACAGCTCATGGCAATGCCGGATCCTTAACCCACTGATCGAGGCCAGGGATTGAACCCACAACCTCATGGTTCCTAGTCGGATTCGTTAACCACTGCGCCATGATGGGAACAAAAGCAAACTCTTAATTAATGATTGGACCAGGTGTTCCAGAGCCTGGTCTCCTTAAAAAACTAAATGCCTTATGGATTCAGTATGAAAAACCGTGAAATTTCACTCTCAAGTAAGAAGTCTCAGCTTCTGGGACTCTGCCATTTAAGTACAGAACCAATCACGATGGAAGTGGTCTTGGAGCTCCTGTTGTGGCTCAGTGGAAACGAATCTGACCTGTATCCATGAGGACGCGGGTTCCATCCCTGGCCTCGCTCGGTGGGTTAAGGATCCGGCACTGCCATGAGCTGTGGTGTAGGCTGCAGACACGGCTCAGATCTGGTGTTGCTGTAACTGTGGACACAGGCCTGCGGCCACGGCTTCAATTTAACCCCTAACCTGAGAACCTCCCTATGCCATGCATGCAGCCCTAAAAAGACAAAAAAATGAATGAAATTAAATGAAGAAGTGTCTTTCTTTCATTATCAATGTCGTGGAGAAATGTTTTCATTACTATTCGGGTCTAAAAATTCCTTAATTTCCCTTTTTCATTTCCTCTGCAACCTATAGATGATTTCTTAACGTAAACTGTTCCAGACACATGGCATCTGTGGCGGGCATCCTTTATTGGTCAATTCTAACCTGACAGCTGATGAACCCGGTCAATGGGGCGTATGTGATTCCGGTTCCTTTGGAATTTATGCAGGTTTCCTTTATGGCTTAATTCACAGCCTATGCGTTTGATATTTTTTCCATATGTCCTCAAAAATGTGCAGAAAAAGAGAGTGTGCTCTGGCTTTTCTGGTATATAGTTTCTTCTCTCTCGTGGTTAGTATACACAGCAAAGATCTGAAAAGTTTGGAAAGTACAATTAAGAAGTCCAAGGTGTATATGTATGTACTGCGTATGTATATATACAGATAAATATGTATAAATTATACGAATGTGTTACGCTAACCCTAACCCTAAACCCTAACCTCAACCTCTAACCCTAAACTTAACCCTAACCCTAAACCTAACCTCTAAATATGTATAAATATGTATAAATTATACATATGTATAATATACATCAACTCTATCATCAATACCTCAGCCCAGCAGGAACTTGCAGTGCCTTCAGACACCAGTGACCTAGGATTTCCCTGGTGAAGGAGGAGATGATAATAGTTTCAGAGCATTTGGGGAAGAAGTAGGGGCAGAACCTGAGAATTTTTTTCCTCCAACCTGACCCCTCGGTGCTCCTGCCAGCTGCCACCACCCCCGATTAAATCACTAATGTTCCCACAACCACATCAGGACAGATTTTAGCTCGAGTTTCTAGCTCTTTGTTATTTATTTATTTATTTATTTATTTATTTATTCTGTTGGAGTTCCCGTCATGGCTCAGTGGTTAACGAATCTGACTAGGAACCATGAGGCTGCGGGTTCAATTCCTGGACTCGCTCAGTGGGTTCAGGATCCAGCTTTGCCGTGAGCTGTGGTGTAGGTTTCAGACGTGGCTCGCATCCAGCGTTGCTGTGGCTGTGGTGTAGGCCGGCAGGGTACGGCTCCGATTAGGCCCCTAGCCTGGGAACCTCCATATGCCTCCGGTGTGGCCCCAGAAAAGACAAAAAATAAAAATAAATAAAATTTGTTCTTTAAAAAAAATTAATTTATGTTTAGGACTGTACCTGCAGCACATGGAAGTCCCCAGGCAAGGTGTCAAATTGGAGTTGCAGCTGCCTGCCTACACCACAGCCATGGCAACACAGGATCCTTAACCCACTAAACGGGCCGGGGATTGAATCTGCATCCTCAAGGACGCAATATCAAGTTCTTAATCCACTGAACCGCAATGGGAACTCCTTGTTTTCTCTTCTAGTTTAGGGAAGCCACATCTTTGCATTATTTAGGGGTTTGTTTGGTTTGGTTTGGTTTGGTTTGGTTTGGTTTGCTTTGGTTTGGTTTGGTTTAGTTTTTTTAAGTTACTCCAAGTTTGGTTTTGGGAGAAAAGAAACAGTCACCTATGTTGTCTTGGCATCTTCGCAGGGATCAGAAGACACTTTATTCTCTTAGCTCTCTTTTCAGTGTTGTCTGTGAGTACTTCCTGCTCATTCCCTCACCCACTATGCTCCAAGGACAAAATTCAATGTCTTTGCAACTGAAAAGATTAAGGTATCATCCATACCCTATACTTTTTTTATAATATATAATCCAGTGGTTTTTAGCATAGTTACAAAGTCATGCAACCATCCCCCCATCAAATTCTAAAATTTCCATCATCCCCCAAAGAAACCCCATACATACGTATTTGCAATCACTTCCCACTCTCTAGCCCAGCCCTGGCAACCACTAATCTGCTTTTGGTGTTATGGATTTGATTCATCTATTCTGGATATTTATTAGAAATGAAAGCACACAAATGTGGTCTTTTGTGTCTGGCTTCTTTCACCCAGTGTAATGTTTTCAAGATGCATTCTTGTTGACATCTGTATCAGGGCTTTATTCTGCTTTATGACCGAACAATATTCCATTATATGAATAGAGCACGTTTCATGTATTTGTTCATCAGTGGATGGGTTGTTTGCCCTTTTGGATGTTACAAATAATGCTGCATTGAATATTCATGTACAAACTCTTGTGTGGACATCTGTTTTCATTCTCTTGGTTAAACATCTGGAAGGCGAATGGCTGGGTCCTACGGTAACTCCACTTTTGAGGAACCACCCATCTGTTTTCCAAAGCTGCTGCACCATTTTATACACCCACCAGCAATGTATGAGCATGCCATTCGTTCTGATTGCTCCTCGCAAACACTTATTACTGTCTGCTTTTTTTGGTGATGACCATCCTAGAGAGGACACAGTGGTATTTCCCTGCCATTCTGATGTGCATTCCCCTGTGACTAATGCGGTAGAACAACTTTCCACGGCTTTCTGGCCCCTTGTATGTCTCGTTCGGAGAAAAGTCTATTCCAACTCTTTGTCCTTTTGAAAAATTGAGCCATTTTAATTTTTATTGTTGGCTTGTAAGAGTATGTTTTCTGGATACTAGACCCTTATTAGATATGTGATTTGCGAATATTTTCTCCCACGGTCCGAGTGGCTTTGCATTTTTCTCTTTCTTTTTTCTTTTCTTGTTTTAGCTTGTCTACTTATTCTTTTTTGTTTTGTTTTGTTTTTTATTAAAGTATAGCCGGTTTACAATGTTCTGTCAATTTCTGCTGTACAGCAAAGGGACCCAGTCACACACAAACATACATTCTTTTTTATCATGTTATCTTCCGTCAGGTTCTAGTCCAAGAGATTAGATATAGTTCCCCGTGCTGTACCGTAGGACCTCGTTGCTTATCCATCCTAAATGTAATAGTGTGCAGCCTTGCACTTCCTGGATGATGTCCTTTTGATACACAAAATTTTACATTCTTTTCTTTCTTCATAAATGATAGTGGATTTACAATGTGGTGCCAATTTCTGCTGTAAATTTTTTCTTTTTTCTTTCTTTCTTTTTTTTTAACGTTTAAATTTTGTTCTGGAGTTCCCATTGTGACTCAGTGGTTAACGAATCTAACTAGGAACCATGAGGTTGCGGGTTTGATCCCTAGCCTCATTTAGTGGGTTAGGGATCCAGCATTGTCCTGAGCTGTGGTGTGGGTCACAGACTCAGCTTGGATGCAGTGTTTCTGTGGCTGTGGCTGTGGCTGGCAGCTGTAGCTCCGATTAGACCCCTAGCCTGGGAACCTCCATATGCCATGGGTGCGGCCCTAGAAAAGATAAATAAATAAATAAATAAATAAATAAATAAATAAATAAATACCTTTCGCTCTGGTCCAAGAGATATACTTTTATTCTTTAATTTCTTTTGTTGTCACTGATAGGAAACCGTCTACTCAGGGTTGATGAGGATTTACTTACTCCCAGGTTTTCTTCCGAGAGCTTTGCAGTTTTAGCTATCGCATTTAGGTATTTGATCCATTTTGAGTTAACTTGGTGCAGAAATAGGGATTCTCTCTTTCGCCCCTCCTCTCTGGTTGCTCTGGCACCCGCTTGTTGAAAAGACAATTCTTTCCCTGTTGCATTGTCTGGCACCCTTGTCAAAAATCAATTAACCGTAAATAGACAGGTTTATCTCTCGGCTCTCAGTTGTATTCTATTGATCTATGTCTGTCCTTATGCCAGTGCTGTCCTCTTGATTATTTTAGTTTTGTAGCAAGTTTTGAATAGGACACAGATAAACCTAATTTTGTTCCTCTTCTTTTAAGATTGTTATGGGTTTATTTGAAGATTTCATGCAGACAGCATGAGTTACAACGACATGTTTCTTTTCTTTTCTTTAGAGCCACACCCATGGCATATGGAAGTTCCCAGGCTAGGGGTCCAATTGGAGGTGTAGCCACCGACCTGCACCACAGCCTCAGCAATGCCAGATCCCAGCCTCATCTTCGACTTAGACCACAGCTCATGGCAACACGGGATCCTTAACCCCCTGAGCGAGGCCAGGGATTGAACCTGCATCTTCATGGATGCTCGTCAGATTCATTTCCACTGAACCACGACAGGAACTCTGACATATTTCTTTTTATTCTTTCTAAGGAGCTACTAGAAATTTTTTAATAGATATATGGCTTGCATTCTAATTTTATTGGACAGTGCTGATCTGAAGAGGTAGGGTCCTGATACAGAAGGTCAGACATGGGCTCCTTTGTCATTCTCTTGGTCCTATTCTTTCATATGTAAGCATTATGTCCAAGCTGGTTTCACTTATAGTCACAGTGACTGCCAGGTAAAATTGAGGTGACACGGTTTTTGGTTCATGTCTAGCAAGAGAGAGGAAGAGTGAAGGAGAAAGAGACTCCATTACCCATGGAACTTACATCTTTCCCTTGACTCCAGTTGTCTCCACAAATGATCCTATGCCTGATCCCAGTCCAATAACAGTTTCCAGGAGAATGACACTCACTAATTGGCTTAATTCTGGTTTCTCCACCCATCACAGAAAAAGGAATAGGATTATCATGATTGGATTAGCCTAATCCTACTCCACCTCCAAGACCTGACATCCTCTTGGGGAGGTGCTTGAACATAATCTGGTTCCTGATCCCACAATAAGGTGCAGTGGCTGTGGAGAGGCTGGCAGCTGCAGCTCCTATGAGAACCCTAGCCTAGGAATTTCCATATGCCGCAGGCGTGGCCATGTAAATAAATAAATAAAAATGAATATTTGTATCAACCTGCAAAATACTAGTTATTTATAAAATTGATAATAACAGGAGATCATTAAAAATGTGCATATGATCCACACATGCAGTGAGAGGCTTCTTTAAGAAAAACCTATACTAGGAGTTTCCATTGTGGCCCAGGGATAGCAAAACCCATTAGTATCCATGAGGACATGGGTTCAATCCCTGGCTCTGCTCAGTGGGTTAGGAATCTGGCGTTGATGTGAGCTGTGGCGTAGGTTGCTGTGTCAAGGTGTGGCTCTGATTTGACCACTAACCTGGGAAAAGAAAGAAAGAAAAAAAAGACGAGGAGACCCAAGCTAGTATAAACAGTGCCATGGATCCTGAAAATTCTTACTTCTTTTCCTACAGCAATCATCATGGAATTGAACACCTAATGCAGACAAGAAAGTGGAATCAAGACACTAGGGCTGAGGCTTTTTTTTTTTTTTTTTTTTTTTTTGGTCTTTTTGCCTTTTCTAGGGCTACTCCCGCAGCATATGGAGGTTCCCAGGCTAGGGGTCCAATCAGAGTTGTAGCCGCCAGCTTACGCCAGAGCCACAGCAACACGGGATCTGAGCCGCGTCTGCAACCTGCGCACAGCTCATGGCAACACCAGATCCTTAACCCACTGAGCAAGGCCAGGGACCGAACCCCCAACCTCATGGTTCCTAGTTGGATTCGTTAACCACTGCGCCACGACGGGAACTCCAGGGCTGAGTTTTAAGTGTCTTCACTTAAGACACAGGTGCTTCTATCTGGATCTGTGGTTTCCAAGGTAAATCACTGGTCTGTAAGTTTCAGAGAGCCTGGTTCCATAGTGAAACATGGAAGTTGGGGACAACTTGCTCTCTTCATCTCACTAAGGTTTTGGTAGGGTCTGGTTTCTCAACCAGCTCCTCCATCTCTAGGTCACGGGGCCATCATGTGACCGGTTCTTTTTGCAGTCTGACCACCCTTCTTCCGGAGAGCCAGGTTACTTACTGCTTTCTTTTCAACTTTAGTGCCAAAGTGGGCAGAGAATTCACCTCAGCTTCCTCTAGTTAGAAAAACAGTTTCTGCAGAAATCATTTTCTCCACCCAAGACGGCATCAGCCTCATTTTCCTGCCGCCTTCTCAGAGGTTTGCTAGAACTCCCCATGGCCCACCCCTCCCATCTCAGGCACGACAGCTTCTGTACCTGTGAAGTCTTGGATAGAACTGGATCCGGGGAAAAACAAAACTCCACTTTCTGTTCTGTTGGAATCGATATTCAGAAACTGCCAATATCTGCCTAGTTTCCAAATGGGAAAGAAAGTAATCACATTAGGGACCATAAATTAGCAACTTGATTTTGATTCTTAAGATTTTTTTTTCTTTTTTGCCACCCTGCATCATATGGAGTTTCCGGGTCAGGGATCAGGCCCCAGCTGCACTTACAACCTATACCACAGCTGTGGCAGCACTAGATCCTTTAACCCATTGTGCTAGGCCAGGCATCGATCCTGCGTCCTGGGCTGCAGAGACGCCTGCCCAATCCCATTGTGCCACAATGGGAACTCCAAATCTTAAGATTTTTTTTTTTTTAAAGAATTTTACTTTAAAAGAGTTTTCTCTCTGAAAAGCTGAGGGAATAAAATTAAATACTTTCACCTGTTTGTATTACTTTGGCGCGATCCATGCCAGCTTCAGCCTTTCCTGGTTTCTTACTCTGAGCCAGAGTAAGGGACATTCTTCTGGTTCATGTTCAACGAGAAGCCATTTTCACAGTACCCTGAACTCATCATCTTTCATGTATTCATTCTACAAACATGTTTGAGTACCTGCTACAGGTAAGGCAGAATGGCAGGTAGAGAGGAAAGAGAAATGGTACCTCTATTTAATGAGCTACTTGCTGCGATGTGACCGATGCTGTGATAAATGCTTCATATATGTTATCTCTATTTTCATGACTCCCCGCGGGGGCAAGTTTATTGTTATTATACCTTGGTGTTTTGATTGTTATTCGCTGAGGGCTAGAAAGGTTTACTGACTTGTCCAACGTCATCCAGCTAGCAAGTGGAAGAGGCAGGATGCCAACCCAGGACTAGCTGAGTGCAGAGTCCAAAACAGCTCCAAGAAGCAGAGCTGGCTCTCAGTTGTTTTTTTTTTTTGTCTTTTGTCTTTTTTGTTGTTGTTGTTGTTGTTATTGTTGCTATTTCTTGGGCCGCTCCAGCGGCATATGGAGATTCCCAGGCTAGGGGTTGAATCGGAGCTGTAGCCACTGGCCTACGCCAGAGCCACAGCAACGCGGGATCCGAGCCGCGTCTGCAACCTACACCACAGCTCACGGCAACGCCAGATCGTTAACCCACTGAGCAAGGGCTGGGATCAAACCCGCAACCTCATGGTTCCTAGTTGGATTCGTTAACCACTGCGCCACGACGGGAACTCCTGGCTCTCAGTTTTACAGAGGTAAGTCACAGTGCCCACCCTCATGCATCTGATGGCTTCCTGGGGGTGGACAGGCACAACCCAAGTAATCAGAGGAGGCATGCTAATGCCAGGCTAGCTTAAAATAGGTATTCATTCCAGGAGGCTAAGAGGGTTTCCACCCAGAGGTCAGGAAAGAGTTCTGGAAGAAGGCAGTACGTTGAATCTTGATGGCTGGGAACATTACAAAGCAGTGAGCCACGGAAGACTTTCTGAACAGCTATAGTGTCCAAGTATTGCAAATACATGATGGGTTTGAGGACACCTGTGAACTGTCACTCACTATGTCTGGGTGTGGGGGGAACTAAGGCTGGACAGGGAGGTGAGCAGGCAACAGAGCCTCAGAGGAGGGGACAGTTTGAGATGTGGGGGATGGGGTGGGGTGGAAAGGGTAGATTTCTGCACACAAGGAAGATGATGGGGCTGACGGCCACTTCGTTATTGGCTTCTTGAAATTCACTTGGGTCTGGATAAGCCCAGGACCAAGGGTCGGAAAAGCTTGTCCTGCACTCTTTAAGCTCAAGGTTACCGATCCAGACTCCCTTATGTGACTGAGATATGGTGAAAGCTAGATCCTTAAACAGTCATGGAAAACTGGATGAATGTTGTCATGGAAAACATTTACAGAAGTGGGTGCTGGTGTTTGGACCGCAACTCACTTTTCAGACCAGACTAAGTGCGGGTAATTTATTCATCCGGTCAGCAGCAACTGTGACAGGTGTTGTGAGAGGAATACACCTGTAGCCTTGGACCTTGTTCTGAGATAATTAATGGTCTGGTGAGAGATAGGACGTGTATGCAAATAGTGAGGATTACAAGGTAGAAAGTTCTAAATGAGGTAAAAACAGACCATGAGCTCTGGGAAGGACAGAGAGTTTAGAGATGGAGATAGGGGATGGGGTGGAATTTCTCTTCACCATGGGATGAAGAAGGACCAGGGAATGGCTCACGAAGAGGCAGGTGAACTGCTAGACCAGGGAACTCTGAGATTAACATTTAAATCAGTAAAATTTGAATAAAACAGGAGTTTCTGTTGTGACTCAGCAGTTAGCCAACCCAACTAGCATCCATGAGGATGCGGGTTTGATCCTTGGCCTCGCTCAGTGGGTTAAGAATCCCGCGTTGGAGTTCCCATCATGGCGCAGTGGTTAACGAATCCAACTAGGAACCATGAGGTTGCGGGTTCGGTCCCTGCCCTTGCTCAGTGGATTAACAATCCAGCGTTGCCGTGAGCTGTGGTGTAGGTTGCCAGTAGGGCTCGGATCCCACATTGCTGTGGCTGTGGCATAGGCCAGCAGCTGCAGCTCCGATTTGACCCCTAGCCTGGGAACATCCATATGCCATGAGTGTGGCCCCAAAGAAGACAAAAAGACCAAAAAAAATTTTTCTGAGTAAAACAGATTGCTTGCCATAGCATGGGTGGGCCTTGTCCAATCAGTTGAAGGTGTGAATAGAACAGAAGGACTGTCCTTCAGGAGCAAGAAGGAATTGTTCGGCAGACTTTCTTTAGATTTTACCTGGACTGCTGTCTCTCCTGGGTCTCCAGCCCCACACTGCAGATCTATATATAGACAGATGTTATTTTAATCTTAGCCTTTTTGCAGAATTGCTTTCTTTTATCTAAACTTTGTTGTTATGCCCCAAGCTTGAGGATGTTATAAGAATCAGGTGTAGGACACTCAGTATGTTTGGGTCATAAGGAGGTGGTTGAAGTACCTGTCCAGGAACTTCATTGTACTCACTTCTATTTTTTTTCTTCCACTTCATTTTACTTATTTTTACTCCACTGCACTGTATACATGTGTGTCAGTCACTCACACTATTCCAAGAATGAGATGGAGTAGAGATAAACAAAGGAGAGTTCCCTTGTGGTGCAGCAAATTAAGGATCTGGTGTTGTCACTGCAGTGGCTTGGGTCACCATTATGGCCTGGGTTTATTGCCTGGACTGGGAACCTCCACATGCCACAGGTGCAGCCAAAAAAAAAAAGAAAGAAAGAACTAAAGAAATGAATACATTAATGACTTTTCCTTTATATATTTTGCTCAGAAATCATAGCAGAAAAAAATTCAGTGAAGCCAGAGAGGATAAAAACACCACTGGAATGTTTATTAGTCTTGTACATACCATTCTTATAATTTCACTATTGCTTTTAGAATCATACTTACTTGTTAAAATTCACATTACAGACTTAAATTTTTTTTTTGCTATATTCCCATCAACTTTTGTTCTATTATTCAGTAATCTTCCAATTCAAGCAGAGGATATATAATAATTTTTAATTGAAAAGATATGTTGCACATCTAAAACTAGTACAAAATTATACCTCAATTATAGCTCAAAGAAAATAATACAGGTGATTATTTAAAAAGATACAAGCAATAGTCCTTTTGTTCTGATTCAAAATAGTGACTTTTATCTATACACGATATAGTATAGATATGTATTTGCCCATATTATATTAAAATGTCGTATTACCTATATTTGTATGTTTATATAATGTATTTTATATAATAAACATATTTTACATATTCTTATACATATGCAATAAAGTAATCACTTGGCTTCTTGTCACTGAACAAATATCCCTATTTGACTGCAAATGTCCAAATTTCTTTCTTTCTTGTTTTTTTTTTTTTGCTTTTTAGGGCCACACCCGCAGCATATGGAGGTTCCCAGGTTAGGGGTCCAATAGGAGCAGAAGCTGCCAGCCTACACCACAGCCACAGCAACTCGGGATCCTTGCTTAACCCACTGAGCAAGGCCAGGGATCAAACCTGCAGTCTCATGGTTCATAGTTGGATTTGTTTCCACTTTCGCCACCATGGGAACTCCAAATGTCCAGGTATCATAGTAACATTTAAAGAGGCTAGACATGAAGTTGGTAGGGTTTTTTTTGGGGGGGGGGGAGCGGCACACCCATGGCATATGGAAGTTCCCAGGCTAGAAGCTGAATCGGAGCTACAGCTGCCAGCCTACACCACAGCCATAGCAATGCGGGCTCCAAGCCGCATCTGAGACCTATACCACGGCTCACGGCAACACCAGATCCTTAACCCACTGAGTGAAGCCAGGGATCAAACTCTTATCCTCATGGATACTAGTTGAATTCATTTCCGTTGTGCCACAGTGGGAACTCCCCCAAATGTATTTTTTAGAGTGTTTCTCACAAAGTAAGGGATGTCCCAACTACTCTATTTTTAGCCCAAAATATCTCCCCTTGTCAATTTGTGAAACTTTCTTGCAGTAAATTATATAAACACAAACAGAATAAGAACTAGAAGGGACCTTAGAGGTTTGGACTAGCTCCTTAATTTTACGGTTATAAAAATCAGGCCCAGAGATACTAGACACCGTAACTAAGGTCACACACATTTTTTTTTTTTTTTGTCTTTTTAGCTATTTCTTGGGCCGCTCCCGCGGCATATGGAGGTTCCCAGGCTAGGGGTTGAATCGGAGCTGTAGCCACCGGCCTACGCCAGAGCCACAGCAACACAGGATCCGAGCCGCGTCTGCAACCTACACCACAGCTCATGGCAACGCCAGATCGTTAACCCACTGAGCAAGGGCAGGGATCGAACCCGCAACCTCATGGTTCCTAGTCGGATTTGTTAACCACTGCGCCACGACAGGAACTCCAGGTCACACACATTTTTAACCATTTATAATCCTACCTGAAAGATTAGTTTACTCTCTGCTAAAGTATTTGCTCTGCTGTAACTACAGTTGTAATATTTCAGTATCGTTAACTATAAAAAGGGGCTGGGGTATTGTAATTTTGATATCACCTGGGTAAATAAACAGTTCATAGGAATGACTATCGTTACTTTTTTTTTTTTTTTTGGCCATGCCCATGGCGTGTCGTGTTCCTGGCCCAGGGATCAGACCTGAGCCACAGCAGTGACAACTACAGGATTGTTAACCAACTGGATCCTTAGGCCATCAAGGAGCTCCCCGACTATTGCTACTTTTAATCGCATCAGAAGAGAAAAACCTTTGAAAAACATTGCCCAGGGTGTGGATTTTCTCATGTCTTGGTCTCTCTCTCTCTCTCTCTGAAAGTAGACATACCCTGACTGACATAAAAGGATATTAAAAGGCTTCAGGGGGAGTTCCCATCGTGGCGCAGTGGTTAACGAATCTGACTAGGAACCATGAGGTTGCAGGTTCGGTCCCTGCCCTTGCTCAGTGGGTTAACGATCCGTTGTTGCCGTGGGCTGTGGTGTAGGTCACAGACGTGGCTCGGATCCCGCGTTGCTGTGGCTCTGGCGTAGGCCGGTGGCTACAGCTCCGATTCAACCCCTAGCCTGGGAACCTCCATATGCCGCGGAAGCGGCCCAAAGAAATAGCAAAAAGACAAAAAATAAAATAAAATAAAATAAAAAATAAAAAATAAATAAAAGTCTTCAGGCTTGCTAGTAATTTTTTTTGACGTTTGTTCTCAGGTATTATTAATATGAAAGCTTCCATATGGCCAACTTTATGCACTGCATCATGAAATACATAAAGAGGCAAGGTCCTTCTCTAGTCTAAATGGAGTCTGAATTGGCAGATATCTTTAGCTCAAGTAACCACAGTATGAGGAATTAAAACTTCAGTTTTCTCCTTGTTGGAGGATTCTAGTTGGCTTTGGACATGCCACCTCTTCAGCTCCTGCTAAGCCTGGTCCTGATGTTATAATGGAGAGATATTTGGCCTGAAGAGCATTCATTATTGAAAATAACTGGGGGAATGATATAGTATGGATACAACACCCCTGTTTTGATCAGTGTATTAAAACTTTGTACTAATCAATTGTTCTCCCTTAATCAGAATGATGTTGATTCGAGTTCATGAATTCTCAACAGGGGCAAAAATTGACTTCTTCGGGGATACAAAAATCTAAGCCATGGAGCTCCTGTCATGACTCAGCCCTAAAGAACCCAACTAGTATCCATGAGGACGCAGGTTCGATCCCTGGCCTTGCTCAGAGGGTTAAGGATCTGGCGTAGCCCCAAGCCGCAGTATAGCTCACAGATACAGCGAGGATTCCATGTTGCTGTGGCTGTGGTGTAGGCCTATAGCTGCAGCTCCAATTCGGCCTCTAGCCAGGGAACTTCCATATGCTTCAGGTGGGTCCCTAAAAAAACAAAAATAACAATAATAATAATAATTAAAAAATCTAAGCCATAAAACATTTTAAAATTCTTGGCCCATAAATTCTAAAAAAAAAAAAAAAAAGCCAAAAACTTTTCAAAGGCTGAAATTTTAAGAAGACAGGAGCTAAATTTATATTGCAAAGCCATTTATTATCCCAGAAATAAACCTTTGTATATAAAGGCAAATGATTTTCAACAAGGGTGCCAAGATCATTCAGTAGTGAAAAGATAGTCTTTTCAACAAAGAAAAAACTATTCCTTGTTGGGGAAAATGGGTATCCACATGCAGAAGAAAGAAGTTGAATATTTAACTTACAACATATTAACTCAAAGTGGTACAAAGACCTAAACATAAGAGCTAAAACTACAGAAGAAACACAGGGGAAAAGCTTCATGACATTGGATTTGGCAAAGTTTTTTTTTGTTTTGTTTGTTTGTTTGTTTTTTGGCTATGACACCATAAGCACAGGTAATAAAAGTTAAAATAGATAAATTGGACTACATCAAAATTAAAAACTTTTGTGCACCAAAGGACACATTCAACACTTTCAAAAGGCAAGCCAATAATGGGAAAAATGTTTGCGAATCATTTATCTGATAAAGGATTTATATCTAGAATGTATTTTTACAAAACTTACAATTCAACAACCAACAATAATCATCACAACCAAATTTTTATAGCATTTGGTTGTGATGATTGTTGTACACCTATAAGTGTAATAAAATTCATCAATAAAAAAAAGAACAACCAACATGATTGAAAAATGAGCAACAAACTTGAATAGATGTCTCTTCAAAGCAGATATATAAATGGCCAATAAGCCCATGGAAAGATGCTCAATAACAGTAATCATCAGGGAAACGGGAATCAAAACCGCCATGGGGATCTCCCCTCAGTGTTTAACGAGCACGACTAGGAACCCTGAGGTTGTGGGTTCGATCTCTGGCCTCGCTTAGTGGATTAAGGATCCAGCATTACCTCGAGCTGTGGTGAGGGTCGCAGACATGGCTCAGAATCCGCGTTGCTGTGGCTCAGGCGTAGGCCAGCGGCTACAGCTCCAATTGGACCCCTAGCCTGGGAACCTCCATATGCTGTAGGAGTGGCCCTAGAAAAGGCAAAAAGACAAAAATAAATAAATAAATAAAACACACACAATAGCAACAACAACAAAAAACAAAATGGGATATCATCTCCCACCTGTTAGGATGGCTACTATCAAAGATAGTTGATGAGGGTGTGGAAAGATTGGAACCCTTGCGCTCTGTTGGTGGGAACATAAAATGATCCGGCCACTACGGAAGGCAGTATGGCAGTTTCTCAAAAAATTAAAAATAGAATCACCAAATGATTCCGCGATCACAATTCTGGGTATGCACCCCAAACTAATTGAAAGCAAGACCTTGGAGAGCTATCTGTACACCTACAGTCATAGCGATATTCCATGGAAAGTAGGAGCAATGCAAGCATTTATTGACAGAGCAACAGATAAACTTACAATGGGATGTTAATCAGCCATAAATAGAAAGGACACTATCTCCCGGGCTACCACGTGGATGACCCTTGAGGACATTATGTTAAGTGAAAGAATCCAGTCACAAAAAGACAAAGACTGCAGGAGTTCACTTTTCGAGTAGTCAGATTTCTAGAAACAGACAGTTACGTGGCAGTTTTATCTGGGACTGGGTTTGAGTGGGGGGAGTGAGGAAGTCATGTTTTAATCAGTGCAGTTTTGACAAGATAAAAAGAGCTCTGGAGGAGTTCCCGTAGTGGCGCAGTGGTTAACGAATCCGACTAGGAACCATGAGGTTGCGGGTTCGGTCCCTGCCCTTGCTCAGTGGGTTAACGATCCAGCGTTGCCGTGAGCTGTGGTGTAGGTTGCAGATGCACCTACACCTGTGGTGTAGATGCAGGTGTAGGTTCCGAGCTGATCCCACGTTGCTGTGGCTCTGGGGTAGGCCGATGGCTACAGCTCCGATTCAACCCCTAGCCTGGGAACCTCCATATGCCGCGGGAGCGGCCCAAGAAATAGCAACAACAACAACAAAAGACAAAAGACAAAAAAAAAAAAAAAGAAAAAAAAAAAGAGCTCTGGAGATGGATGGTGCTGATGGTTGCAGAACGGTGTCACTGTACCTAACAGTACTGACCTGTGCACATAAAGATGGTTTAGGGAGTTCCCGTCGTGGCGCAGTGGTTAACGAATCCGACTAGGAACCATGAGGTTGCGGGTTCGGTCCCTGCGCTTGCTCAGTGGGTTAACGATCCGGCGTTGCCGTGAGCTGTGGTGTAGGTTGCAGATGCGGCTCGGATCCCGCATTGCTGTGGCCCTGGCGTAGGCCGGTGGCTACAGCTCCGATTAGACCCCTAGCCTGGGAACCTCCATATGCCGAGGGAGCGGCCCAAGAAATAGCAACAACAAAAGACAAAAAAAAAAAAAAAAAAGATGGTTTAGGTGGTAAATTTTGCATTATGTATATTTTACCACAATTTTTAAAAAGCTGTTTAAAAGAGTAACGTATTACTTGCTAAAATAGTTGTTTGCTCTTAAGGATCTATAGCCATAGTTTTTTACCAGGGCCGAAAAACCACAGTTATACATACAGTACCTAAACAGATACATAGTAAATCTATGATATTAAAATTTTATAGTATGGGAGAGGCATGAGGAAAAAAAATGGGGCGGGGGTAAGGGGAGGTAAGGAAAAAAAATTGAGAAAAGACCCCTTTTCCTTGATGAGTTCCTGCTCCATACTCCAACTGAGCAGACAAATGTCTAATTATGAGACTGGGAAATAGATGCAGAGTAATCTATAGTAAGGGTTTCTCAGATTTTGACATTTTGGGTCAGGTAGTTCTTTGTCTTGGAGGGGCTGTCCTGTGTATCTATGGTAGAATGCTCAGCAGCCTACCTGGTCTCTCCCACTGGAGGCCACTAGCATTCCTAATATAGCTGTGACAACCCAATTTGTCACAAGATACTGAGAAGTCTCCATTTGGGGTCAAAACCACTGTTCTACAATTAAAGTGAATCATAACTTGTGCAGTCGGGTACCTTATTTATTTATTTTGGTTTTTAGGGCCACATCCACAGCATATGGTGGTTCCCAGGCTAGGGGTCAAATTGGAGTTACAGCTGCCAGCCTACACCACAGCCACAGCCACAGCCATGGTGGATCTGAGTTGGGTCTGTGACCTACACCACAGCTCATGGCAATGCTGGATCCTTAATCCACTGAGCGAGGCCAGGTCTCGAACCCACATCCTCATAGATCCTGGTCAGGTTCGTTAACTGCTGAGCCACAAAGGGAACTCCTGAGTAGCTTTGGAGTAGAGGCTCAGAAAGGCTGCTTATGATTCTTATGGACCCAGCTGAAGCCCTGGCAGATATTGGCAGGTGCTGTCTTGGCTGTGACACATGCATGGCTGCCTTATATTAAATGATGTTCTCTGTGAAAAAGGAATGCCATGCCTTCTGAACCTGCTTGGGAAGCTCTGGAAAGGTATCATTATTTCTACTGTTAGCTAAAGAATCTAGTGATGACAACAAAGTTTAAATGTTTGGGAGGGGTGGAGGAGGGAAACAGTCAAATTAAATAGGAAGAAAAGTGAGTTCAAAGGGCAGGCCCAGAGTTCTTGCAAAGCTGCTGTTAATAAGTTTCTGTTTCACAGTTCACATTTAAATTACCAAAGAGTGGAGTTCCCTTGTGGCACAATGGGTAAAGGATCTGGCATTGTCACCGCAGTAGCATGCATTGCTGCTATGGTGTGAGTTTGATCCCTGGCCCATGTCACGGGCATGGTCAAAAAAAGAAAAGAAAAAGGAAAAACAGACAAATAAATAAATAACCAAACAGTGCCCAGATCTGTTTACAACATTTGCTGAAGGAACACTTATGCCTACCACTGTTTGATAATGCAGGCAAGTAAAACACTCTCAAGGAGCATAGAATATATTTTAAAATATACATACCCAGGGAGTTCCCTGGTGGTACAGTGGGTTGAGGATCAGGCCTTGTCACTGTTATGGCACAGGTTCCTTCTGTGGCACAGTTTGATTGCTGGTCCAGGAAAACACACACACACACACACACACACACACACACAGTCCCACCACAATAGGATGAAGTATTTGATTAATTGCTGCTGGGGGTTATATAAGGATTCAGATAAAGATGAAACCATCAAGGTGGGCTCTACTCCTGTACGGGTTGAACAGTGTTGCCCCCAAATTCATGTCCACCCAGAATCTCAGAATGTGACCTTATTTGAAAATATTATCTTTGCAGATGTAATTAGTTCAGATGAGGTCCCACTGGATAGGGTGCACCTGGAATCCAATGGCTCTTTTTCCCATCAGAGGCCCATGTGAAGACAGAGACAGAGGGACGATGGCCACATGGAGATGAAGATACATTTGGCGACATATGCCCCCAAGCCAGGGAATGCCAAGGCACCCACCGGAATTTAGAAGAGACGCTTGGACCGGATCCTCCCTCAGAGCCTCCAAGAGGAACCAGCTCTGCCAACACTGTGAATTCAGACGTGTAGCTTCCAGCACTCTGAGAGAATAAATTTCTGTTGTCTTAAGACATCCAGTTTGTGTTACTTTGTGGAGGCAGCCCTGGCTGTGTAACATAACTCCTAGGGGGAGATTTCACCAAAACACTGGCTTCCGAGGAGAGGTAGCATCTGGATGGGGGCAGAAGGGGTGATGAGTGAATTCTAGACGGAAATCAAGGTAAAGAGAAACAGAGCAAGGCATTTCCAGAACGTAGGTGTGGGCGCTGCGAAGTGGCGGGGGGGGGGGGGGGGGGGGGGGGGTTGTGAGAGACGCCGCTCAGGTCGATGACTAGTGAGCTCTGTCTCCGTGGGTGGGACCAACCGGCCTGTCTGCAGACGGCCGGAGAAGGGACACATGGGGGCTTCGGATCCAGGGAAACAGATGCAGGTTAGAAGATTCACCACCTCTGTGTGATCTGCATATTTCTCTGCCTGACTTATCTTCTATTCCTTTTCATGCTGCGTTTGCTCCTTCCTGCTGAAAAATATTTTCACTTTATGCCTTTGTTGCCAACCTGTATGTTTTATTCATGCTCTCATGGTGGTGTGTTCGTGAATTAATTCTGCCTTCAAGGAAGACGAAGTCTTTAATAAACTTCCCTTTGGATTCTCTAGAACAAAACAACACTGGCCTTGCTAGTACACTGTGGTTCTGAAACAGGAGAGAGTGCTGCTACTTATGGACATGCGTCGGGAAATTCTGAACTTTTTAACCGATTTATGAACATGTTTGGTTCTAAAAACCTGATGTAAGACGTATGATGGAAAAAAATTCTAAAAACGGTGCTCTTTTCTTGGGGGATGGATGACATTTATTTTAGGGGCCATGAATTTGAATTGGTTAGAAATATTAGCATCTTGGCATCTGCTTTCTTTTTCTTCTTTTCTTTTCTTTTTCTTTCTTTCTTTCTTTTTTTTTTTTTTTTTTTTTTTTTTTTTTTTGTCTTTTTGCCATTTCTTGGGCTGCTCCTGCAGCATATGGAGATTCCCAGGCTAGGGGTCTAATCAGAGCTGTAGCCACCGGCCTGCGACAGAGCCACAGCAACGCAGGATCCAAGCCGAGTCTGAGACCTACACCACAGCTCACGGCAATGCCACATCCTTAACCCACTGAGCAAGGCCAGGGATCGAACCTGCAACCTCATGGTTCCTAGTGGGATTTGTTAACCACTGAGCCACAACGGGAACTCCCTCTTCTTTCCTTTTTCTTCTTTCTACATGATTCTCTCTTGCTGTACCAATCCAGAAAAGGCTACTAGACAAACCACAACTGTGCAAAAGGCAAATTCATTCACTTTTGTCCAGTCCCTCCCCGACATCCCTCCCATTTTAAAAACTAATTTGATATTTGTGTATATTATGAAATGACTATAATAAGCCTAGTTGACATCCGTCACTTTACAAAGTTACAGAATTTTTTTCTTATGATGAGAACTTTTGAGATTTGCTTTCTTTGCAACTTTCAAGTATAAGATGCAGTATTATTATTATCGTGATCATTCTTAAGATCATGATTATTTCCCTTTTAGGGCCGCACCTGCGGCATATGGAGGTTCCCAGGCTAGGGGTCAAATCAGAGCTACAGCTTCCGGCCTACACCACAGGCATGGCAATGCCAGATCCTAGACACCTGTGCCACCTATGGTGCAGAGTGCAGCAATGCCAGATCCTTAACCCACTGAGTGAGGCCAGGGATGGAATCTGCATCCTCATGGATGCAAGTCGGGTTCTTAACCCACGGGGCCACAATGGGAACTCCCACAATATAGTCTTATTACCTGGAGTTGCCATGCTATGCATTGTATCCCTATGACTTATTTAATTTAATTAATTAATTAATTAATTTTTTGGAGGGGTCTTTTCTAGGGCGGCACCTGTGGCATAAGGAGGTTCCCAGCCTAGGGGTCTAATCAGAGCTGTAGTCTCCAGCCTACGCCAGAGATGCAGCAACATAGGATTCGAGCCGTGTCTGCGACCTACACCACAGCTTACGGCAATGCCGGATCCTTAACCCACTGAGCGAGGCCAGGGATAGAACCCATAACCTCATGGTTCCTAGTTAGATTCATTAGCCACTGAGCCACGATGGGAACTCCCCTATGACTTATTTTATAACTCGAAGTTTATACCTCTGACTCCCTTTTCCCATTTCACGCACCCCTCAGCCCCTCTTCTGTTCTCTGTATCTGTGAACTTGTTTTGTTAGTCGTTGTTGTTTTTTAGATTCCACATATAAGTGAGATTATATGGTATTGGTCTTTCTCTGTCTGACTTTTTCCTTAATGCACTCAAGGCACATCATCCATGTTATGACAAATAGGAGCATTTCTGTCTTTCCTTTTTTTTTTTTTTTTTTTTCATTTTATGGTCACACCTATGGCATATGTAAGTTTCTGGGCCAGAGGTCAAATTAGAGCGGCAGCTGCAGCCTATGGCACAGCCTTGGCAAAAGCAGATCTGGGCTGTGTCTGCAACCTATGTTGCAGCTTACAGCAAGGCCTTATCATTAACCCACTGAGAGAGGCCAGGGATTGAACCCACATCCTCACAGAGACATCTGGTCCTTAATCCACCAAGCCACAACAGAACTCCCAACATTTCTTTCTTTTTTATGGCTGAGTAGTATTCCATTGTGTGTGTGTGTGTGTGTGTGTCTGTGTGTGTGTGTGTGTGTTTCATCTATTGATGGGCACTTGGGTTGCTTCCATGTCTTGGCTATTGTAAATAATGCTTCAGTGACCATGGCAAT
Source organism: Sus scrofa (assembly GCF_054392235.1). Classification (NCBI taxonomy): domain Eukaryota; kingdom Metazoa; phylum Chordata; class Mammalia; order Artiodactyla; family Suidae; genus Sus; species Sus scrofa. The sequence goes on from NC_139388.1 coordinate 77,634,396, forward strand.
ATGTATATCTTTTTGGGTTAGTGTTCTCATTTTCTCCAATTAATATTCAGAAACGGAACTGTTGGATCACATGACAGTTCTTTTTTTTTTGGCCACACCTGCACCATGTGGAAGTTCCTGGGCCAGGGATGGAATCTGACCTGCACCACAGCAGCAACTGGAGCTGGTGCCATGACAGTGTCAGATCCTTAACCCATGGTGCCACAAGGGAACTCCTAATAGTTTTATTTTTATTTTTATTTTTTTTTTTGTCTTTTTTTTTTGCTATTTCTTGGGCTGCTCCTGCGACATATGGAGGTGCCCAGGCTAGGGGTCGAATTGGAGCTGTAGCCACTGACCTACACCAGGGCCACAGCAACGCGGGATCCGAGCCGCGTCTGCAACCTACATCACAGCTCACGGCAACGCTGGATCGTTAACCCACTGAGCAAGGGCAGGGACCGAACCCGCAACCTCATGGTTCCTAGTCGGATTCGTTAACCACTGCGCCACGATGGGAACTCCCTATTTTTAATTTTTTTGAGAAACTTACATATCATTTTCCAGTGACTGCACAAATTTACACTCTTACCAATAAAGCACGAGTTCCCTTTTCTTCACGTCCTTGTCAACACTTGTTATTTCTTGTCTTTTAGATAATAGTCATTCTAACAAGAGTGGGGGATAGCTCATGGTAGTTTTCATTTGCGTTTCCTTGATGATTAATGACGTTGAGCATCTTTTCATGTGCCTGTTGGCCATCTGCATGTCTTCTTTAGAAACATGTCTGTTCAGATTCCCTGCCCTTTTCCAATCGGGTTGTTTGGGTTTTTTTGGCTATTGAGTTGTATGTGTTCTTTTTTTTTTTTTTTTTTTTTTTTTGATGCCCATACCCCTGGCATATGGGAGTTCCCGGGCCAGGGACTGAATCCATGCTACCTACACCACATCTGTGGCAATGCCAGATCCTTCAATCCATTGCATCAGCCCGGGGATTGAACCCGAGCAGACCCAAAGCACTGCAGCTGGATTCCGAATCCACTGCACCACAGCAGGAAGTCCCCATATGAGTTCTTTGTATATTTTGTATATAACCCTTTATCAGGTATATTTTCTCCCATTTGGTAAGTTAAAGTAATATTGAAAAAAAAAAAGGAGTGGGGAGCAAACCCAGAGCACATGAGGAGCATAAGAATGCCATTCTAGTCTCACACCATGCCTGTGGTGCTTTCTTGAGCAAGTCCAACCTGCTCCACTAGACCCTAACTTTCTGGAGGGGAGGGTGGTGTCTCTGTGCCTTTGTCTTCTTCCTGGTGCCTAGAGAGTGTGGTGCTAAGAGCATCTTGATGACTGGCAAGCAGTGTGGCCAGTGGCCGTGTGGGCTTTGACCCCGGACAAGACCTTGACTCCTGCTCTTCACTAGCTGTGCCCCCCACAGTCTGAGCTTCAGCTTCCCAGTTTGTAAAACAGTAGCCACTGCTGTTGCCGTCTCATGTGGCTTACATGAGAAAGCCAACATTCAGTAAAGATTCCCTCCTCCCCCTTCTTAACGTTAAATCTCACCACTGCTAAGATTCCTATATACATATATGATCTTGGATTACCTGGGAGGGTGCCCAATGCAACCACGTGTGTGTGTGTGTGTGTGTGTGTGTGTGTGTGTGTGTGTGTGTGTGTGTATGAATTTTGGTCCCGTGGCATGCAGAAATTCCTGGGACAGAGATCAAACCCACACCACAGTAGCAACCCGAGTCACAGCAGCGACAATGCTAGATCCCTAACTGCTAGGCCACCAGAGAACTTCTAAGATTCCACCATACATTTGGAGGCTGCAGAGGTTTTCACACTGAAACCATGCAGCCCAAAGTGTCCATCATGCGATAAGGTGTATCTTTAGTCCAGAATTTTCTGTCTTTGAACTTCAATTGTTTATTGTTAATCAGAACCTGGGACCCAAATTTCAAATCTTCTGGGTGCTGGTGTGCTTGCTCAGATGTCGTTGCTTGGTTGGGTAAACGACGTGGCAGAGGGAGAAGTGACCCTGGGTCTCGTTCAAAACAACTTGCAGTCACGAGGAAGGGGGGCTCAGCATTTTTCAGAAAGCTGTGATGTGTTATTTGAACAAACTATGAGTTCATTTGATGAGGTTGCCCTTGGACACTCAATCCCTTTCCTCCGACCGTGAGATATTCTTGTCTGACAATCCAGGGAGAGTATTTAGAATGGTCTCTTTATGTAGATGCTAGAAAAACAAAAAACCAAAAAAAGTCCCAATTCCTACCCCTGTTACCTCGGCTGAGGAGTAACTAGGTGAGGGTATGTTGTGGCAGAACGGCCTGCAGCACTTCTCAGGCTTTCCTGTGTGTGTTGCAGGGGCGGGGAGAGGGGAGTACCGTTCACTTGTTGAGCCTGTAGATGACTAGGGAGCTAAGGTGTCTAAGTCCAAAATCTGGCTCTGCTACTAATGCATCCTTCCTGGCCTCCACTTTCCCATCTGTAAAATGAGGCCAGTGCTTATCGCATAGAGTTGCTATGAGACAGACCATGTGAAAATACCTAGACCAGCAGCCCGCGGAGAGTCAGGATTGTGACCATTCGGGTAGTGTTAAATCCGCTTAATTTTGTGTTGGCAATGTGTTGTAAATTCTTTAATCTGGGTTGGAAAACCTTTCATCTTTTTAGGAGCCGTGCTGTAGGTCTCCGGGCTGGATGCCGAGCAGGAGTTCTGTGGTTCCTATTGTAACCAGATGCTGTCTTTTGAATGCACAATGTCTTTGCTCCTCATCTATGGACTCGAATCCAGCCACATCAGAAGAAGCAGGGAGAAGACTTTTTTCCCATTAAAAAAAAAATCTATCTAGAGTTTGCCATGTGCCAGATGCTGTCCTGGGTACTGGGATGACAAATGTTGATGACTTCCCTCTGTAATGTGCCAATGTACAAAAGCAGAACCAGCCAGGACCTGTGCTGGCTGGAACTGTGTAGAGTGGAGTTTCATTCACGTTGTAGATCCAGAGAAAGAGGGCCTTTTGTATTTCCATCCCCAATACAGATATGCCCCATGAGATGTGATGAAATGTCCCAAACTCCTTCCCTCATCCTTTATTTTTTATTTTTATTTTTTGGCTTTTTAGGGCTGCACTTGCGGCATATGGAAGTTCCCAGGCTAGGGGTCAAAATGGAGGTGTAGCTGCTGGCCTAAACCACAGCCACAGCAATGCTGGATCTGAGCCACGTCTGCAACCTACACCACAGCTCACGGCAATGCTGGATCCTTAACCCACTGAGTGAGGACAGGGATCGAACCTGCATCTTCACAGATACTAGTCAGATTCATTACCACTGAGCCATGACGGGAACTCCAGCCTTCCCTCATCCTTTAGTAATATCTTTTCACCTTTTCAAAGAGGCATATCGGATGGATAATAAACATTCATAAAATCACACTGTATTATCAATAGTTCATATAATTTTGGGTTTGAATTGATTATGTGTGTGTATATGTTTATAATTTATCCCAAGAAGTGGCACAAATTGAAAAATGTGAAATGTTGAAGAAACATATGCTGATAGGGGGGTGGGGGGGTGGGGGTGGGTGGATTTAGGAGGGCTGAGGGTATACTCGGGTGTAGCCAACTAAATAATGGCCCCTAAAGGCATGTCGTGTCCTGGTCCCAATCTGGAAAGAGGTTTTCACAGATGGGATTACGTGAAGGATCTTGAGATAAGGAGATGATCTTGGATTACCAGGGTGGGTCCCCAATGCCATCACATGTATCCTTAAAGGAAGAGGGCAGAGGGAAATCTGACCCCACACTGGAGAAGCAGGTCATGTGAAGATGGAGCGCAGACAGGGTTAAAGGTGTGGTCTTGAAGGCTGAGGCAGTCGCAAGCCTGGGCGTGCTGGCAGCCACCAGAAGCTAGATGAGGGAGGGGACGAATCTCCCCGAGGTTGTCTGGAGGGAGTATGGTCCCGCTGATGGCTTGACTTTGGCCCAGTGATGCTGATTTAGGACTTTTGGCTTCTGGAACTGTGAGAAGGCATTTCAGGTGTTTTAAGTCATGTAGTTTGCAGTAATTTGTTGCAAGAGTTATAAGGAACTAAAACACCCAGTCATTTTAGAATAATGACCGGGAGGACAACCACTGACTCCTCCTGTTAGCCAGCTCTTGGCATTATACTTGCTAGTATCTGTTGGGGTTCACTCTGTCACTTAATATTCCTTTATTTTCCTTTGCAGTCTATTCAATGCCAGATGATACATAACTTTGCTTTAAAGACTTCAATTTGCATATTAGTGGGGTTTGTTTGTTTCGTTTTGTTTTTGCTTTTTGGGGCCGCATCCGTGGCGTATAGAGGTTCCCACGCTAGGGGTCAAATCGGAGCTACAGCTGTTGGCCTAAGCCACAGCCACAACAACACAGGATCCAAGCTGCGTGAGCAACCTACACCACAGCTCATGGCAACGCCGGAGCCTTAACCCACTGAGCGAGGCCAGGGATTGAACCGCAAACTTATGGTTCTTGTTGGATTTGTTTCTGCTGCACCACGACAGGAACTCCTCCATGTATTAGTGTTTTTATTGTGGACAGAATGGTGGAGTCTCCCTCACTTTTTTTTTCAGATGCTCCAGATGATTAAGATGCTTGGATCACCTTGGGAGGCACTGATTTAGGTAAGGGATGGAAGTCTGATGTCTGCTCTGACCCACAGCAAAGCACACCCTTTTAGTGACATGCACACAAGTATCTCTTAGATCTAGGGTCTTTTCCCCTCTAATGTCAGCAGGAGAAATACACAGATGCTTGAGGCTTGATTTATTTTTTTTTCTTATACTCTGTGCTGACCCTGTCACTTTTTTCCTTTTTGCTTTTTGGGACCGAACCTGACGCATATGCAGGTTCCCAGGTTAGGGGTCCAATCAGAGCTGTAGCTGCTGGCCTACTCCATAGCCACAGCAATACAGGATCCAAGTGGTGTCTGCAACATACACCACAGCTCAGGACAGTGCTGGATCCTTAATCCATTGAGCAAGGCCAGGGATCGGACCTGCGTCCTCATGGATGCCAGTCAGATTCTATAGCTGCTGAGCCAGGCTGGCAACTCCAACACTGACACTTTTTAAGCCTTTGTTGAATGTACTCTGATGAGGTTGTCTTCATTTGTTCACTCTACCTGACTAGGTCATTAGCATTATCCCTTTACATATAAAAAGATTATATGTTGACTCCTTGTGTTTTCTTAAAATTAAACCCTAGTTACATAGACGGATTTGTGTGTGTGTGCCTTCTAAAGTCCTTCTCCAAAGCACACCTGCATTTAATTTAGTATGTCTCTTCCTTAGGGTGGGTCCTTTCCACAGGAGCCTCATGTGGCCCATTTCATTTAGATCTTCCTGATTTCATTCTCAGGGCTTTATCTTGAAGTGCTCATGGCTTTAAATACCATTCATATGCGGCAGCTCCCAACTTTCTATCTCATCTCCAGCCTGCACCTCTCCCCCACTTCAGACTCCTTGCCGGCTGCCTGCTAGATATCTGATAGACGTCGCTCCTTGGATGTCCGATAGACATCTCCAGCCCAATCCGGCTCAGCTCCAAGAGAGCATTTACTCGTCGTCACCCAGGCTGTCTATCTGCTTCCTCGTTTGCAAATAAGCCCCACAAGGCCAAGGCCAATGTCCCGTTCTGTGCTTTAGCCCCAGCCCGTAACACAGTGCTAGATACGGAGGGCGGGCGAAAAACAGCCTTTCGTAATGAAGGAGCAAGTGAACCCAGCTGCATCCCCCCTCTCGGAGCTTGATCTTTTGGGTGAGTCTAGACTGGTCCTTTGGAGCGAAGATGGGGTCTATGTGTACTCATTTGACAGGGACGAGGTGAAGAACCCATTTTCCTTCCCCCTCCGCCTTTTATTAAAGGCTGTGCTGCCTGCAGTAACTTTCAGTCGCGGGAATTCCAGCCCTGCGGTGCGGACGGACTGGGAGAGACGAGCTGCGGCGTCCGCAGGATCCCTGCGAGGGCGGCCGGGCGTCGGGGCGAGCGCGGCCGGGGATCGTCGGAGCCTGCGAGGACGGAGGACGGGGCCCCGGGGGCGAACGCGCGGCTGAGCCAGGGTGGCCCGGGGTCGTCGGGGGCGCGCGCGGCCGGGGCCCTCGGGCGGCCGAGCGTCGGGTTCTGCGCGGCCGGGGGTCGCGGCCCTCGGCGACGGCGCGGGCGGTGCGGGTCCGGGAGGCCGCACGGCCGGCGCCGCCCGACGTCACTTCCGACCGGAGCCAAGATGGCGGCGGCGCGGCCGCGGGCGCCGGGGCGGGCGGAGCGGCGGCGGCGGCGGCGGCTCGGGCGGCGGCTCTCTGCGCTCTGAGGCGCGGGGCGCGGCGGGCACAGGTGAGGGGCGGCCGGGGCGGGTGGCTTCCGGGACGGTGGCGGGCTCGGCGCCCGGACGCCCGTCCGCTGCCCACCAGGACCTAGGCGGCGGCGGGGGCGATCGCCGGGGATCCGGGCGCGCAGGGCCGGCCGGCCGGGTCGGCGGGCGCGCCCCCTCCGAGCTCCCGGGTCCGGCGCTCGCGGGGGCCCCGGAATGAGGCGCCGCCCGCCCGCGGCCGGCTGGCGGCCCGGGGTCCGTCCCTCCGCGCCGAGCAGCTCGGCCCGGCCTTGGGGCCCGGCGCCGTGAAGTTGCGGGGTCCGCTTTGTCGCCGTTGGTTTGCCGCGCGCCCCGCAGGGAGGACGGTGTGGGCAGCGGGGCGGCGGCTGCGACTCCAGCCGGACCCGGGTCCCGGTTAAGCGGGGTCGCCCGCGGGGCCCCAGGGCCGTTCCAGCAATTTCAAGTCTTTTTTGTGTTCCAGCCGAATGTGTCTTTCGCACTTGGATTCTGAATTTGTTTTGTGCCTTGGTGTCTTTGTGTTTCCTAAATCCACAGCGTGTGGTTTAAACCTGGGTAATCCCGTCATAGACCCACCGGTGGTTTTGTTTTGAACAGACTTGCGTTTATCTCTTACTCATTTTGTTACCGAAGATAGCCACGAACCTGCTATTGATGGTGGCAAGTGAGGCACGAGGTAGACCAAACAGGTCAGTGTCATCCCCACACCTCCGTGGTTCCTCCCGACCCACGCGTGAACCGCTGGACCACGGCTGGCCACCACCTGCCCGGCCGTGAGCGTCGGGAACAATCCCACATCCCCTTGGGAAGCCCAAATTCTCTCGACCACGTAGCTGTAATTCCGCCCCGAGAGAGGACATGCACCCTGGCCCCTCGTCTTCCATTCAGCGTTGCATCGAGGTTTGGGGTGTATTTCAGAAGTGGGTCCTTTTGGTGAATCCTAGTAGCTCTTTGCATCTCGCTAATCAGACACTAAAGTGGTCGCCCTCAGGGCGATTAAGATATTTCTTTTTAAAGTTTTTTTGTTGACTATAGGTTTATTGGTCAAAGCAACCACAGTCTTTAACAACACATGGCACCTTTCAGTGATTCTCTGAAGACACCAGACTTCATCTCTGATCGGTTGTGTGCAAATATTGGGGAAATGTGGGCCTCTAGACATTTTTTTTTTTTTTAGCGTGTTATGAAATCTCTTGTACAAATATTAAGGAGGAGGAACTGAGAGACGTATCCTATGTTCCTTTTTAGTACGGTTTTGTTTTTGAGATGGCATGCAGCTGCCCCTTCATTCTCTAGAAGCTTCCTTACCGACATTCGTTTGACCACAGTCTTTCACGGGTAGTATCTCAGTGCAGCCTGGAGAGGACCTTTAAAGATCATCCAGCTCCCCCATTTCGAGCCATGGGAACGGAAATTCCTAGCAGGACTAATGTTTGTTCCCAGCTCCTGGTAGTCCAGGGCTCTTTTTACACATCTATTTTGGTTGGGTTTAAATATGTTCATCCATTTGAAGCGCTTAGAAAAGGGCCAGGCGCGCGATCATAGCAGCGCTCCGCAGAGGTTCGCTTTTGTTGCCTCTGAAGGTGGTGTCTTTAACTGAAAAGTTGGCATATCCCCATTTGTTTTTTGTTTGTTTGTTTGTTTTCTCATTGGGGGGACCTTAGATTTGTAATGTATTCAAATGTGTAATAAGTACAAATCGTAACAAAAGACTCTCACTGTGGGACAATTTGAAGATAGCACAAAACACAAAGAAGGAATAGAAATCAGCCGTGCCCTTCCCACTCCTCAGATAACGGCGGTGAGCATTTGGGCAGACCTCCTCCTCCTCCTTCCTGCCTCTCTTGGTGTGCGTCTGTGTATGCCTCCCCTTGTATGTATTTATTCACTGCTGTAGATTTACATTTGCTGCAGGATTGATACATTCTATATATTGTTGATAATGTCTTCCCGTATGGTATTGTGAGCATGTATCCGTGCCACTAAATCTCCTTCAGTGTGATTTGTGATGGCTTTGTGATATGTGGCTGGGCCATCATTTATTTATCAATTCCATATTGATCAGGAAGGTTTCTGGAGCCTGAGATTTTCTTTTCATTAAGATTTGTTTAAAAAGGTTTTTCTATTGTGCATTTCAGAGTTCCGTACTCTTTTAGGATATGTGAAGATATAGATTGTTTTTTAACCTCTAAACAGGCATCTTCCCTGCCAGGGCGGTTTTACGAAGCCGCCCAGCATTTCAGCTCCCTTTCATTCTCCTCCCTCAGCCAGGCCTGTGCAGTTACATACATATATCTGCACGAATATTCTTTTGATGATTATTTTACATTAGATGTTTATTTATTCATGGGACTGTTTCTTTAAGCTGCCGATCTCTTTTCAAGTTCCAGATCTGATTTACAAACCTTTTAAGTCCTGTTAAATCATAGACTTTCCGGGATGGAAAGCACCTTAGGTTATTTACTATTTTCATGTCTTCTGACGTGCTTTTCATGCTATTTTTAATCCCTCTGCAGAAGAGAACAAGCCTGTGGGCTGCACTAGAAAACTCCACAGTGGGGAGTGAAAAGGGAGTAGGTGGACAGTGGGGGAAATTATCAAACTTGCGAGGCTGTGTGTAGATCCAGGGGCTTTCCAGATGATGGGGACAGTACCCCGTGGTGACGACGACTGATACTGCTGACGTTTGTCCAGTGCTGTGCAGTTTGCCTGCAGCTTGTCAGTTCTGCTGCCGCGCCTGCCAGCATTTGGTTAGAGGTCCCGGGGACTCTTCTGGCTCTCCCCTTTTTAAGTTAGACATTTATAGTCATAGCCAATAAAATCACCTTCGTAGAGTGACTGAAAGCAGTGCTTAGGTTCCATGAAAGCAGGGTTTCTTAGCTTCAACACGATTGATGTTTGGGGCAGATAATTCTTTGTCGTGGGGGCTGCTGTCCTGTACATTGTAGGATTTTTGACAGCGTCCCTGACCTCTGCTCACCAGATGCCAGTAGCACCTCCTCCAAGTTGTGACAGCTGAGACATGGCCAGATGTCCCCTGGGGGGCAGAATCACCCCAGTTTTCAGCCGCTGCATTAAAGGAAGGCCCATCCCATCCCGACTGGATGACTGAATCACTGAAGCGGTTTCTGAAATCTCTTTAGTCAGAGAACTGTAAGAATGTACCATAGAGTTTATGTGAAGTAGCCCTTGAAGCCAGGGAAGGGACTTAGTGGCCTGTGGACGTTCTCGCCTGAGTTTGGTTTTGTGATTTTATTGAGCTGTCACTTCCAGTAGTTTTTTGTTGTGGTGTCCCTTTTCGTGGCAAGAGATAAAGGCATGCGAGGTATCCTGCAGACTATGGAGGTGTTTTCATGACATAGGATCAACATTCCCAGTATGTAGATTCAATTATTATGAAGTTTAAATTAATTTGCATAAAGTTGACACATAGTGAATACTTTAAGCTTGTGGTCTGTTACACGGAATAGCACCAAAACGATGGTCTTTTCTCCTGGAAAATGAGATTTTGTGAAGCATCCCCTTCAAGACTGATGGTGGAAGCTTAACTCGTTTTTGAAGAGCTCTTTTTTTAAACAGCCAATTCGAGATTATGTACTAAAAGTGATACATTTGTCCTGAGAAAATAGTTTACTTTCGAAGTACTTAGCTAACTTTTAATTTATTTCTTTATAATTTAAAGATAGTTTGTATTATGTATAACTGAATCACTTTGTTATACAGCAAAAATTAGCACAGCATTGTAAATCAACTATACGTCAATAAAATTAAAAAAAAATGAAATAACAAAAAAAGATCGGTTGTTCCCCTGGGGGGAGAAAATGTAAGTTGTTATTTGAATTCTTTGAAAAAATAGTGTAGATTGAATTTTTATTGTGGCATAAGTAATCTTTAATAAGTAATGGTAATCCTGGTAAGGGTAAGTTAGAACTTACTGATAAATAAAGCATTAAAAAAGAGACATGCTGTTGGACCACATTTGGTAGTGGGGTGGTTTTCTGAATTACAGAATCACATTCATTCACTGGAATGAGTGTGTTTGCCATTTAAATATTCTTTCTTAAAGAGAGTGTCTTTCATTTCCCACCCCCACTTCCCTGAAGCATGAACTAGAGTTATTGTAGGTAATAAATTTCGTTCATTTGGAATGAAATATGCTTATAATATTTTTCTCAGTACCATACAGTATTTGTTCTTAGAGTCTTGGTTCACGTCATACCTCTACTCTGTTTTCATTTATTAGTCCTTTGGAACAGGCAGTAAAGTAGATTTCACTGAATACTTATATGTTTGCCAGCTATTTTGGAGAAAAGAATATTTTGTAGCTCTTGCAATAAATCACGTGATAGGCTTTGCTTTCAAAGAGCCAAATTACTTCTTGGCACAGTGTGCCTGAAAGATGTAAAGCTAAGTGCAACTGTTAGTTTGATTATGGTGGGCAGCCTGTCTGGAAATTGGTAAAACCTACAGATTTTGCATGTGCTTATAAGTAGTTCCACTAAGACTGTGTTAAACTCTGGTGGGAAAATTCTGTGGCATTTTCAGCTAATTTAAATGATGCCGTCAATATTTGAAAAGAACTGTGAGAGTCACCAAACTTTTCTATACTTAAGTAGGAATCCGGCACATTGCACAGGATCTTGTTTTGTTTGTTTGTTTGTTTGTTGTCTTTTGTCTTTTGAGGGCCACACCGTGGCATATGGAGGTTCCCAGGCTAGGGGTCAAATTGGAGCTGTAGCTGCCGGCCTGCACCACAGATCTGAGCCATGTCTGCAACCTACACCACAGCTCACGGCAATGCTGGATCCTTAACCCCCTGAGCGAGGCCAGGAATCGAACCCGCAACCTCATGGTTCCTAGTCGGATTTGTTTCTGCTCTGCCACAACGGGAACTCCAGCACAGATTCTTATTAAGACAGTATAAATTAAGCATAAGTTAGAGCATCAGTATAGAAATGAGATTCTAAATGTTTCCTCTTCCATGAAGCTTGTTTTAGGGACTTTCCCATAATTCTAAAAGGCCTAATTTAAAAATACATCTAAAAGTAGGAATTTTAAAAAGAAGGGCTCTTGGGATGAATTCAGATTCTTCATCATGAAGCTCTGTTAACCTCTTATTAGGGGTTTCCGAGCAGGTCCCTTCACTTCTTGGGGGAGCTAATAGCAGTGCAACCCGCTCATGATTTGATTGAGTGCCACCTCAGAGTACAGAATCAGCTGTATCCCAGATCAAGCACAGGAGCATTATTTCTGCTGGGGGGGGGGTGGTGGCGGTAAGACAGTTCTCCTCTCTTCCTCTTTGATAAATGGGGACAGTGATTGCTTCTTTCTCATACTGGGATGTTTTGAGAAGATGGATGAGGAATATATGAGCAATCTGAGCTACTTTAGGTTTTCCAAAAACCTGAAGGAAGAGCAGTTTTCCTTAGCTGCTTTCCTTGGTGTAGTAGGTATTGAGGGATAACATGGCAGAGTTATTGTGGAGAAACCCTTCCAAGTTATCTCTGAGTTCTAAGGGTTTTGACCTACACCATCGCCCATTCTGAACATGGTGGAGGGGGTGACTTCTTTCTAGTTTCTTCCATGCCTTTGACAAAGCCAGAGCCTTCCTCATCACCTCTCTGCCCAGTTTTCTCTCGGCCGCTTCCTCGTCCCTCGGCACCCCCTTGTGGCTGAAGATTTCGAAATCTCTCTCCCCCGCCTTCCAGGCGGATGGTGCCGGGGCTTTTCCCCCCATTTGATGGATGCGGTGACTTTGGAAGTCCGGCCTCCCTCAGTCTCCACGTAAATACCCTCCCTACTCCGGGCTGTTCCGTCTTGAGAATACACTCATTCTTGTCAGTCACGTTCCAGATTTTGCCCTCTTCTTCACCATCTCTTTTTACCTCCTGTTCAGGTAGAAAACACGCTCTGTTCATTCCTCCTCTGCTTCTGCAGTCTGGTCATATTTTTGGTTTCTCTGCAGCTATCGTCAGTGTTTCAAGCCTTTATCGCTTATCATCCAGATTCTGAGCCGGATTCTGAGCCGGCAGCCTTTCTGGCTGCTCTTTCTTCTCCTGCCTCCTCACTCCTTCCTGTCAATGTAATCTTCCTAAACTGTTGGGCATCGCTTTGTTTGTGGCACTTCGCAGGCACATTCCTCTTGGGGCGCATTGCCCACCCCAGGCGGCTGAAGCTGCTCTCCTGATGGGCACCCTGAAGGCCGAGGCTCTTTTCCTGGCCTCCGGTCCTGGTCCTGCCCGCACGTGCTTTTAAGTTCTCTCTCTAAAGACCCTCAGGGCTGGTGGAGTGGGTTGGGGGGAGAAGAACTCCTCCCTCACTGTCTGGGGGACGTTACCCACAGGTCAAGCTTACTTTAACTTAGAACTGAGACCCCCTTGAACTGTCCCCCCTTGTCTATCCTGCGCTGCATAGACCCTCCCAGAGTCGCCCTGTCTCGGGCAGCAGGTGGCACCAGGAAGTAGCCTTTCATCTGTGTCATAAATGGGGAGGCATTTCTCTCTACCCCAAAACAAGAACCACAAATCATATATTTTGAAGATGCACACGTCTCTTTAAACAACAAAAACTCGTGTGCAAGAGCTTCTTAAACTGTAGAGCAGTACACAGACATCACTCTGCAAACAGTAGGTGTTGCTGTTACTTTAAAGTACTTACATATTGAGAGGACAGACTCCAGATCTCAGGTTTTATTTAAAGTAGAAGCGTCTGGCTCCGTACCAAAATAGTAATAAACCCTTGGGAGAAGACCTCTGGACTCTTGTAGTGATTGTGTGCTTGGCACCTGAGTGAAATATACTTTAAGTTGTCACTCTACCTGGTGTAACTTGTGATTTTGCTTGAGGTTTGTTTGCTTGTGAATTTCCGAAGCCTCCTTGTCATTTATGTGTGGTTTGTGGAAGGTGGGTTTTCCTTGTATTTTGTTGTGTAGGAAAAACCAAAAAAGCTCTTAGGAAGCTACTTGTAAGGTAACTATATCAATGCTCAGAATGTGGGAAAATGTGTACTTAAGGGCTAGGACCCATGTGTCCTGTCGCTGACGCTTTCTTCCCCTTTAGAGGAAATTCAGAAGTATTTTGCAGGTTTCCTGAAAGTCTCTCGATTTTAAGTGTCTAATCACATAAGTAACATCTGTATTGGCGACCCCAGTGGAAAAACCGTAACTCAGAAGGGTCACCCATGAATTCATTTTATTTTGGGAATTGTGAAATGAACTATCATGTGGCATCTTTAGAAATTTTGTGTTTGAGTTGGAAGCTTGGCATTTGATAATAAAGTTTTCACACATCTACCCTAGGGAAAAATGTTAGAAAACTATCATTTTATAGGAACCTCCTTGATTTTAATGCTGTTTTGCAGAATATTCAGTCAACAGTTTAAGTTCTTTTCCTGAGAGAGATGGGAGTTACAGTAGTGCTCTGGAATCTGTGCACAGTTCTTATGAAACAGCGGGGATCGGCTGGGAAGCATCTGTAGACTTACCTTTTTAATGTGGACTTTTCCATCTATAATTTTTGGTAATTAGTCTTGAATGTAAGGAAGTTAACTTTTTAATTCAAGGGTATTTTGATTGGATGGAGTTACTTCGTCCAGGAAAATGACAGCGATTCCTTTGTTTTAGGAGGAGGAATATCCTACTGTTACAGTGAGAGTAAAGAGATTTAAATTTTTTAGAGAAACTGAGTATTTTTAATTGTGGGGTTAGAGGGAATTATTATAGAAACCCTAAATAGCCCCCAAATTTGTGATGTAATAAATCACATGTTCAGTGTAATGTAATGACAACAGTGTATACATTTAGTCAGAAGAATAAGGGAGAACATATAAATAGTAGCCAACTATAAATCAACCACGTAAATGATAAATAATCAATTGTGAGACATTTATTGCTAAGCTAGCTCTTTATTAGTAGATGCTTGGAGCAGTATCTTTTTGAAAAATTTACCTTTAATCTCCCCTCCCCACGCCCAAGTAAAGGAGAGAGAATCTAGGGGAGGGAAAAACCCCCTAGAGTGCCATCATCTGAATCGGGATTTGTAGTACCCTCCTAGTTTATCCATGGGTCTCTTATTTAACATTCACCTGTGGTGGTGTTTAACTGAGATAGTTCAAACAAAAACCCTAATCAGCCTCATTGTGTCACTGAAGCTCTGTGGCTCTAAAGCCGAGAGGGTTGGTCCTCTCCTCAGTTCGGTGGAAACTGTTGCCAATATTGAATTCTCCCACCTGGAGTAAATTCTCTAAACTCTGCTTCCTTATTTAGGTTGGTGTCAGGACACTGTGCTCTATGAACTTGGGGGTTATTTGTCTATAATATTCTGGGCCTTATTTATTTATTTATTTTTTGTCTTTTGTCTTTTTAGGGCTGCACCACAGCATATGGAAGTTCCCAGGCTAGGGGTCGAATCGGAGCTGTAGCTGCCGGCCTATACCACAGCCATAGCAACGCCAGACCTGAGCTGTATCTTCAACCTACACCACAGCTCAGGGCAACACCGGATCTTTAACCCGCTGAGCGAGGCCAGGGATCGAACCTGTGTCATCGTGGATGCTAGTCAATTGTTTCCGCTGCACCATGATGGGAACACCAATGTTCTGGGCCTTATTGAGGAAACCTATTTACTGAAATGGGAGAAATTACAGGTTTATTTATGAGCATTCTATTCTCTCTCTCTCTTTTTTGGAGGGGAGGCTGCAGGGGCCTAACTTGGAAGTTCCTGGACCAGGGATTGAACCCGCACCACAGCAGTGACCTGAGCCACGTTCTTAACCCATTGGGTCATAAGAGAATCCCGGTTCTTTGTGTCTCAAACATACACATTCGGTATAGTCCTCTGTATTTCACCTTGTTAGAGTACTGTCTTCTGCCTTGGGTAGAAGTCATTCTTGCAGTTTCAAGCAGTAAGAGTTCACACTGTCTGACTTCTCAAAGAATCACCAGGTCTTTGCCGTGTTCTCAGTCTCTCTCTTTTACACACAGTCTTAGTTTTTTTTTTTTTTTTTTTTTTTTTCTCTTGCTTTTTTAGAACTGCACCTGTGGCATGCCGAGGTTCCCAGGCTAGGGGTGGAATCAGAGCTGCAGCTGCTGGCCTACACCACAGCCACAGCACTCCAGATCCAAGCTGCATCTGTGATGTACACCACAGCTCACCGCAGTGCTGGATCCTTAACCCAGAGAGGCCCGGAATCGAACCGTCATCCTCACAGATATTAGGCTAGTTTCTTACTGATGAGCTGCAGCAGAAACTCCTTATGCTTAAAATGATAACATACCAGTTTTGAATTTTCACTTTAGTTTATTTAACTTGGTAATATAATCTGCCTTTTAAAAAGAAAGTTGGGGGTATATATTTTTTTTCGGTGTGAAACTGGACATTCTGGACATTCTAGTGAAATTGTATGATTTTTAGAAAAGGAAAATGAATGATTTTTTAATTTAGCAAATTCCTAGGCAAATTCAATACTTAATGCTTTTGCATAGATGCTGAATGTTTTCATATTGATAGCTAGAGTTTATAATTGTAATTTGACAATTCCTTTCTTCTGGTAGGAATTATGAATGGTAGTTGTTTTTTTTTTTTTTATAGCGAGTTACATTAGCCGTGTTTGTTAAAACTTATTTTGAGAAGTTGGCATAGTTTAGCTATTTTTATTATTTTTCTAGTTTAGAATTGCAAGAATCTTTTGGTCAGAGAAGTTAAGATCAGTGCTAAACACTGTAAATCTACTCTAAGAGTGTAATTGTCTGTTTGCTACATTGATAACTCACTCCTTTACCACGAAAGATCTGCTTTATGTGGTGATTAGTGATTAGATTTCTTATCTAGGTCATAAACTTTCCAAGACTCCTTTTATTTTTTTTGGGGTTATTCTGAAATTTTATTTTTATTTTTTACAGAATAAAATACATACATTTACACACAATTACATTCACACAGATTATTATATTATGGATCTTAAGAAACAGATTAAGTGACTCCCACTGGAGAAGTGGAATGGAAAATATGCTGAGAATAAGTAAAATATAAAATGCATAAATTGGTTAAAAAACAGTGTAACTATATAAATATGTCCTCACAATTTGTTACATCTTATTGATTCTTCCATATAGGCATTACACCATTCTAGGTGATTTGATAAACAAGACATTATAGACCTTACATTGTACCATGGAGAGAAATGGTTATTAATAATACAGTTGTAGAACTGTATTATTTAATTGTACAGTCACATTGTTTAATTATAATTATCATAAATTCTTTGATGGAGAGGAAATCAGAATCAGATGTAAGACTTCAGCATTCCAAGAATGATGTCAGATGACCCCCTTCATGGTGGATTATGCACTTATTTACTATGAGATATATTTCTTCTCCAGAGAGTCCTTGTTGTGTATCAGTTGTAGATTTTTGGTTTGCAGTTCTTCTGAAGTTTTGATGTAGGAGTCTATATGTATATGAGATTGTTTTAAGTTGTTGTTCTCTTAATTGCAAGTTCATCTCTGGTGTCCCGCATTTGTACCCACCTCTTCTCATGATTTCTGATTTTGATGGTATAATTGTGCATGGATGATTTCGTATCTTTACTGTATATACCTTACCTTTACTGGTAAGCCTTGTCATTTGTGGAATTTTTGTTTCCTGTTGCTGATCTTTTCTTTCCTGCCTAGAGAAGCTCCTTTAGTATTTGTTGTAAGGCTGGTTTAGTGTTGCTGAATTCTCTCAGCTTTTGCTTATCTGAGGTTTTTATTTCTCCTTCACATCTGAATGAGAGCCTTGCTGGGTAGAGTATTCTTGGTTGGAGGTTTTTTCCTTTCATCACGTTAAGTATATCATGCCACTCCCTTCTGGACTGCAGAGTTTCTGCTGAAAAATCTGCCGATAACCTTATTGGGGTTCCCTTGTATGTGACTTGTTTCTTTTCCCTAGCTGCTTTCAAGATTTTCTCTTTGTTTTTAATTTTGGTCAGTTTGACTATTATGTGTCTCGGTGTGTTCCTCCTTGGGTTTATTTTATATGGTACTCATTGCCCTTTCTGGATTTGAGTGAGTGATTCCTTTCCCATGTTAGGGAAGTTTTCGGCTATTATCTCTTGGAATATTTTTTCTGTCCCCTTCTCTCTCTCTTCTCCTTCTGGCACCCCATAATACGGATGTTGGTGCGTTTAACGTTGTCCCAGAGTTCTCTGAGACTCTCTTCATTTGTTTTCAATCTTTTTTCTCTTTTCTGTTCTGCATCTGTAATTTCTTCTAATCTGTCCTCCACCTCGCTTATTCGTTCTTCTACCTCCTGTATTCTGCTGTTAGCTGCTTCTAGTGCATTTTTTATTTCGCATCTCTTCTTGTTTGAGTTTTATATCTTGTATCTCTTTGGTCAGTGTTTCCTGTAAGTTATCCATCTTTGCCTCCAGTTTATTTCCAATGTCTTGCATCATCTTCAGCATCAACAGTCTAAAGTCTTTTTCCTGGAGGCTGAGAATCTGCTCATGGCTTAGCTGTTTTTCTGGGGTTTTTTCTTTCTCCCTCATCTGAGTTATAGTTCTCTGTCTTTTCATTTTTATAGGTGTTTGGTGTGGTGACCTTCTTACAGATAATAGAGTTATAGCCTCTCTTACTTCTGATGTCTGCCCCCCTGTGGCTGAAGTCAGTGTGGGGGCTTGCTGTAGGCTTCCTGATGGGAGGGGTTGATGCCTGCCCCCTGGTAGGAGGAGCCGATTCTAATCCCTCTGGTGGGTGGGGCTTAGTCTCTGGATGGGATTAGGGGCTGCTGTGTGCCTGAGGCTCTTTAGGTAACCTGTTTACTGAGGGGCGGGTCTGTGATCCTACCTGGGTTGTTGTTTGCCCTGGGGCTTCTCAGCTGCTGACTGATGGGTGGGGCCAGATTTTCCCAAAATGGCCCCCTCCAGAGAAAGGCAACTGCTGAATATTCCCTGAGAGCTTTGCCTTCAATGTCCTTCCCTCACAACAAGCCACATTCACCCCTGTTTTCCCAGGATGTCCTCCAAAAACTGCAGTCAGGTTTGACCTAGATTCCTATGGAGACCTTGCTCTGCCCTGGGACCCAGTGCACGTGAAAGTCCGTGTGCGCCTTTCAAGAATGGGGTCTCCGTTTCCCCCAGTCCCATGGAGCTCCTGTGCACAAGCCCCACTGGCCTTCAATGCCAGATGCTCCAGGGGCTCTTTCTCCCAGTGCCATATCCCAGCACGTGAGGGTTTGATGTGGGGCTCAGAGCTCTCACTCCTGTAGGTGAGTCTCTGTGAGCCAGTTAGTTTTCAGTCTGTGCAGCTTCCCACCTGGGAGGTATGGGTTTGTTTATATCACGAAGTCACCCCTCCTACCTCTTGATGTGGCCTCCTATTTTTCTTCTGGAGTAGGGTATGGGTTCTGGTCCATTTGGGTGGAGATTGCTCAGTCTTTAGTTGTGAATTTTGTTGTTTTTAGGAGAGAAGTTGAGCTCCAGTCCTTCTATTCCGCCATCTTAATCCCGTCTCAAGAGTCCTTTTATAAAACGGTATTTTTAAAACTTTGTGTCTATTCCATGTTTTCAGTGTATTTTACGATCTTTTAAATTTTGATGCAACCATGCTAGTTCTCTTCTTTATTTCTGATTTACTTTTTGTCCATAAGCTGTGTGTTGCTTCCTGAGTTCTAAAAGTTAGTTTCTTCTGAGTCTTTGGTGCTATGATGTGGAATTTTTTTTGTAATCTAAGAAGGTAGTTATAAAATAATACTAGTGACCTCTAAGTGAATGTTGCACATTTGATTATTTTCCAAATAGCCAAAGGATCTAAACTGATCCAAAAGAATAATTAAGTTAGTATTAGTAACATAGGTAAATATGCAAATCAAATAATTATCTTCCTAATTCTTTCCCCTTCCTCCCAGATTTTAACCAACTTAAAGATTATTGCTTTTTTATTTTTTTTAGGGCCGCAGGTGTGGCATATGGAAGTTCCCTGACTAGGGAACTGCCGGCCTACACCACAGCCACAGCAATGCACAATCTGAGCCCACATCTACAACCTGAACCATAGCTCATGGCAATGCCGGATCCTTAACCCACTGAGAGAGGGCAGGGATCAAACCTGCATCCTTATGGATACCAGTCCCTCATGGGTACCAGTTGGGTTCTTAACCTGCTGAGCCACAGTAGGAACTCTCTGATTGCTTGTACTTTAGAGGCTTTTTGTATAGTTTTGTAGGCTTCATAAGTCCACAGCGGGCAGATGTGACAATTTAACGTGTTACGTGTGTTGCATTAATGTTAGTTTTTTATCTGTCTTTTGTTTACTCTGCCTTATCTCAGAGGATGGGTCATAGACAAATGGCTGGTGCTGCGGGGCTGGTCTGACCCTGGGACTGGAGTTTCTTGCATATTTCTGGATTTGCTGGTCTCTGGCCTCTGTGTCAGAGGACCGCAGCCTAATGGTTGTTGAGGTTGTCTTGACATTCTAAGGGACTGCTGTTTGAATAAAGACTTGAATTATTTTATTGTTGCTGTATTCATACTGATCATGTATACTCAAATGTTTATGATATTTGATAAATATTTGAAGGAATTTGGAAGTAGTATCTTGAAAAGTTACGTACATGTATATTATTAAAACCTCAGACCTGTAAAATCAAGATTAAGGTCTTAGTTTTCTAAGAGTGTATGCTGTTAGTATAGTTGATGATAGAAATTCACGTGCTTTGGAGTTCCCTTTGTGGTGAAGTGGAAACAAATCTGACTAGTAACCATGAGGTTGTGGGTTTGATCTTTGGCCTTGTGCCGTGGGTTAGTAAGGATCCTGCCTTGCCATGATCTGTGGTGTAGGTCACAGACATGGCTCGGATCCTTTGTTGCTGTGGCTGTGGTAGAGGCTGGCAGCTGTAGCTCCAGTTTGACCCCTAGCCTGGGAAAACCAAATGCCTCGGGTGCAGCCCTAAAAAGAAAAAAGAAAAAAAGAAATTCACATGCTTTAAATTTGTATATCTGGGAATTCCCATTGTGGCTCAGCGGGTTAACAACTGGACTAGTTTCCACAAGGATGCATCTAGTATCCATGATACTAATATCCATGAGGATGCAGGTTTGATCCCCGGCCTTGCTGAGTGAGTTAAGGATCCGGTGTTGCTGCAAGCTGTGGCATAGGTTGTGGATGCAGCTTGATCTGGTGTTGCTGTGGCTGTGGTGTAGGTTGGCAGCTGCAGCTCTGATTCGATCCCTAGGCTGGGGACTTCTATATGCTGGGGGTGTGGCCCTAAAAAGACTAAATAAATAAATAAAAATCTGTATATCTGCTTAATGTACTTTATTGGAGAAAAATCAACAGGTGGAATGGGAGGGAAATGTAGGCATATTCAAGAAGATCTGGTCAGGCATAGAAATCCAAAAACGAAACTAGGACAGAAGCCAGGGTCAGAGAAGTCCTAGGGGTTTTAAGATTTTCATTATTTACCATTGGAAAACTGAAGGCACTTAATTATTAAGCTTTTTTTTTTTTAAAGTTATCTTGATAGAATTGTTACATTTCAGTGAGAGGTGTGGAAGGATTCCTCACTGCCTCTACACTCATAGGGTTGGTACTTGAAGTTCTTGGATTTGGTAAAACTCAGACTTGAGATGTCTGTTAGATGAGCTGGTCTGTAAATCGTGCTGCCGAATAGGAAAGTTGCGTAGGATTGTGACGCACTGCCACAAATGATTGGAGAAGCTGCTGGCTTTCTTTACCCAGGGCAGTGCTAGGTGGCCTTGATGGAAGGGATAGTCCTGCAGAAGAGTCGTCCAGTTCAAAATGCAGTGGTTCTCTGTCAGGGACACTGCCAAAATCTCAATTCTTTTCTTGTAACATCCCTTGTTTTTAGAAGAGTTGAGTACATCTAATTGAAAAATACCATTTGAGAGGTCATTGTCGGACTTGCAATGTTTTTGATATTGTAAAATATTTTTGATATATAATTTGACAATGTTATGTATCGAGGGAGAGAGAAAAACATACCGTCTGGCTTTTTGCTTTTTTTTTTTTTTTTTTTTTTTTTTAGGGCCACACCTGAGGCATATGGAGATTCCTGGGCTAGGGATCAAATTGGAGCTGTAGCCACTGGCCTGCACCACAGCCACAGCAACGAGGGATCCAAGCTACGTCTGCGACCTACACCACAGCTCACGCACGGACAATGCTGGATCTTTACCCCACTGAGCAAGGCCAGAGATCAAACCTGCGTCCTCATGGATACTAGGCAGATTCGTTTCCGCCAAGCCACGATGGGAACTCCGGGTCTGGTTTTTAACAATTAGAATTGGATGTGGTAGGAGGATCCAAGCATACAGGGAGGTAGTAAACCCTTAAAAAGTGGGGTAAAGATCCTTCTGTTCTCTGGAAAGAAATGACAAGTGCATTCCTATCTGGATGAAGAGGGAACAGATACTGTAGAAAGTCAGAAGGTTATGAATCATGTAACAATCTGAATTATAGTGTAACATTTTTATTAAGAAAAAATTGAGATTCATTGAGATAAATTAAAGAATGAAATATTTTAGGTACTTTAACATTTTGGTCATTCATTTTGAGGTGTCAGAGATCTAAGTTGTTTGATTTATGCCTTTGAGCTAGCAACTAAAAAGGGAAGGAAAGGGAAGGGAAAATGTGTTAAATAAAGAGGGAAAAACAAATGAAGAGCAGATGGAAAGAAGGAGGCAGCATCTCAGAAAATGGCAGCTCTATCCTTCTCTGTCCTTAGGATAAAAACCCTGGTGTCATCCTTGACTTCCTCTCTTTTTGTCATGTATAGCATTGAATCTGGCAGCAAATACTGAGGGCTCTATTTTTTTATTTTATTTTATTAATTAGTTATTTTTTTTTGGTCTTTTTGCCATTTCTTGGTGCTGCTCCCGTGGCATATGGAGGTTCCCAGGCTAGGGGTTGAATCGGAGCTGTAGCCGCTGGCCTATGCCAGAGCCACAGCAACGTGGGATCCAAGCTGCGTCTTCGACCCATACCACACCTCACAGCAACGCCGGATCCTTAACCCACTGAGCAAGGCTAGGGATCAAACCCACAACCTCATGGTTCCTAGTCGGATTCGTTAACCACTGCGCCATGACAGGAACTCCGTGAGGGCTCTATTTTTAAAGATAGATCCAGGATCCAGTCACTTCTCACATCTCTGCTTCCCCGGGCCAGGCCACTGTCGTCCACTTGCTGAGATTGGGGCGGTAGCCTCCTAAGAGCTTTGCTTGCTTCCACCCTTTCCTGTGCAGGCTCTCTTGAAATCTAAGTCACACTAGGTCACCTCTCCTTCCTTGAGCCTTCCCGTGGCTTTCCGTCCCAGGATGGGAAAGCTGTAGCCACTCTGGTGAACAGGGCTTACCTTGCAAAGCCTGTACCTAAGTCTGCCTGCCCTGTTCCCCTGCCTTACTCTATACCGTCACCTCTGTGCTTTTCCTCCCCTCTCTTGGGCACCAGTCTTACTCCCTGTGATGCTCCTGCTCCGTACCTTCAGGCTTTTAGCAGATGTCCCTTTCTTGGCGAAGCCGTCTCTGACCATACTGGTGGATTCGCAGGCCCTGAGATACAGAGACTGTAATTTGGTCCCTGTCCTCCCACTCCAGGTGCCTCTGTTTTTCTCCTCTGTTTTTCTCCGAAGCACCTTCATTCTCCGACATGCTACACATTTTACTTAGCTGTTTCCTGTAAGTTAGTCTCCCTTCAAGGGTAAGGATGGGTCTGCTCACTGCTCAAAACCAGCATGATACGTAGTCTGTGCAAGGGGAGCCAGAAGGAAACAGTTAGTGAAATATAATTAAGAAGCAAAAGAAGAAACCAAAAGTATAATATTTCAGTGGAGTTATTTTTAGCCTATTTGAACCTTCTTGAGTCTGTTGTTAGTTGAGAAACTAACTTTGTAAAAATTAATCATAGCTCAGTGCCTGATCGTTTTGGCAGAAGCTTCATAAATGATATCAGTGATTATTGTGAGAAGGAAAAGATAGACCAAAGGAAGTGGTAAAGTGTCTTTCCAAAGATCTTTTTTTTTTTTTTTTTTTTTTTTTTTGTCTTTTTGCTATTTCTTTGGGCCGCTCCCGCGGCATATGGAGGTTCCCAGGCTAGGGGTCGAATCGGAGCTGTAGCTACTGGCTTACGCCAGAGCCACAGCAACGTGGGATCCGAGCCACGTCTGCAACCTACACCACAGCTCACGGCAACGCTGGATCATTAACCCACTGAGCAAGGGCAGGGACCGAACCCGCAACCTCATGGTTCCTAGTCGGATTCGTTAACCACTGCGCCATGACGGGAACTCCAAATGTGAACTTTTTTTTTTTTTTTTTTTTTTGGTCTTTTTGTCTTTTCTAGGGCCACAGCCGTGGCATATGGAGGTTCCCAGGCTAGAGGTCTAATCAGAGCTACAGCTGCCGGCCTACGCCACAGCCACAGCAATGCGGGATATGAGCTGCGTATGCAACCTACACCACAGCTCACAGCAACCCCAGATCCTTAACCCACTGAGCAAGGCCAGGGATCGAACCCACAACCTCATGGTTCCTAGTTGGATTCGTTTCCACTCTGCCACAAGGGGAAGATCTTTTTTATTGAAACATTTGCAATGGTCCGAGAACTGAGGTCCCACATCAAGCTGCTGCACTCTGCAACCAAAAGAAGAAAAAAAAAAAAAGAAAAAAGCATTTTACTGTAGGTTTTTTTTCTCAAGGAGAACTCTTGTGGCCAATGTTAGTAAATCCACCTATAAAAGCTTAGGAAGAGGGCAAATGAAACCCCTACAATTTCAATCAGTCCTTGGGCCTGAGGTGTCACAGAAGGTCCTCCTGGTGGAACTGTGTGGCTGGCAGTAGGCATGTGGTAGAGGGGCTCAGGTGTGCACACCTCAGGGGTCACTAACTTCATCACTGTTTGACACCTAATTTAACTTTATAATGATTTCAAGTCTCGTAGAAAAGGATTATATTCAATAAAGGATGTGTATCCTAAATACATGTGAGAAGGATGCTCTGTATTAACATTCAAAGGTATGGATTTCCTGGGTGAACTACCAGTTATCTGAAATCGTATTCACCAAGGGTTTACTTCATAAGAGTTTATACTGATTTGGCTGGCACCGAGCTGTCTGACAAGTTGCGAGTTATCAAAGACATTCCCTGTGCCAATTTTGAGTGAAAACTACTTCAGGTGACTAGGCTTCAGCTTAAATATAGTGCTTTTGGTCGTTAAAGGTGATCCGTTGAGGGTGGTTAAAAAGCTCAAGGGAGGAAACCCCCAAACAATCCTTATTTCGAAATGGGATGAGGTATCGAAGCACTCTTCTTTATGGGAGTGGGCAGGCAGTGTATTCTAGGGGAAGACTGTCCTTAAGTTAAACGTTCCTTGGTTTACTAGCAGTTAGAATATGAGGTTACACCGTGGGAAGCAGAGTCTAGGAAGGACATGTAAGTGTAAGTAAATTCATGAAACAATAGAATTATGCTTAATGGTGTGTTTGTGTACATGCTGAAAATATTTAGAATGTTACAGTGGAAGTGCTCCTCTCATGATTTTCATATATTATGAAGGATGCCAAATGACTCCTAAGATACAATAACGTTGCAGAAAGGACCATCTTCATAGATTGTTATTTAGAAACAAATGTGTCATTTGCATTTATAAGAAATGATTTTGTCTCGTTACTATACTATGAATAAATTGTAGAAAAATTTTAAAGACATAATTGCAGTTCTTTCCAAACAGTTTTTATTAAAACATTTGCATTTTATGCAGGGTTTTCGCTCTTCACCTCAAAGAGAACTCGCCTTCTCTTTAGGGAATGTTAGTAAATCTGCCTTTCTACTGTAGGAACTCAGAAGCAAAATACGGTAAAGGGGTCTGTCTAATTGTGTTTGTATTCAACACAGTATTGATATAAGTGACAGAAGGACATTTACATATAAGTAAAAGAAGAACATTTACGTTGCATAATAAGTTACTGAGCACCACTTTGTGTTTTTGACGACTAACAAAGGTAATTTATTTCTTCTGAGGCATGATTCAGTTCCAAAGCAAAAATTCGATGTCATTTGAATGAGTCTGCTTTCAATTGTAGAGTCCAGTGAAGCCCCAGTAAAGAATAGGAAGAAATCTATTTTATTGTGGATAATAAATCTGCAAAGTAAGTTTTCAGCATAGACTGAAGTTGATCTGGCATGGCGTTGCTTTATGAATCACCCTTTGAGCAGACACTGCAGTTCTGTATGTGGTTTTAAATCACTGTAAATTTGTAGGCAGGTACATATCACAATTGTCTGTTTTTCTTTTTAGGGCTCATGTAATCAAAGAAGTTTCTTTGTTGTGTGTATCTTTTCAGAACACAACAGGAATTGAAAATGAATCAGGTGAGTTTAAAACTAAGAATTTATCCAAATACATTACCTGGATGTTAGACTAGTTCTCAATTTTTAAAAAAATAGTCACACACACATTTCATTCCTCCCAGATTTTCCTTTCTGTTTCTTAATACCATTCATTAGTTCATCATTTTCATAGTGTGTGTGTGTGTGTGTGTGTGTGTGTGTGTGTGTGTGTGGAGTGGAATGTGCGTTGTTTTGGTGTGAATTGGCGTTTGTGTGGAACCGAGTAGAGGACTCATTCTTCGGGACCTTTGTTCAGACTTTCTTTTTTTTACCTTCCCCTGTCACACTCTAGTGTTATTTTTTGTTTGTTTTTATTTCAAAGCTTACTAAGCTTTCATTTTTGGTACTTTTTGTTTTGTAATAACCTGTTGACTGCAAAGGGAAAATTGGAAGTTATTTTTAGAGACTGAAACTGATCAAAATGTTAAGCATTCTGTCCTTAAAACCCACTTAGAATAAAAACAAGAGGGCAGATCTTGAAATGTAAGATGTGTTTCTCCTTGAAGGGGGAGGGTGTGGGATTACCTGGAGATTACGCAGTTCAAGCCTATTGTGATAAGTAGAACCAGTTATGTAGATTTAATATACGCTGAAGTAGGATTCTTATTTTCTGGCCTTAATATCATTTCACTTGCCATTATAGAAATGTGTGGATATCAGAAACATTCTCTTTTGAAACCTTTATAAAACATTGCTTAAAATGAGGAAGGACAAAACTTAAAAATGTGAAGTCTGTAATTTTTAGTGCTTAGCTTAAAACTGTCAGGCTCAAAACATCTTATACTTTCATCAACTGAAACTTGGGACACCTTTATTTTATCATTTACAGGTGCCTTTAACTGGAGCTCACAAATCCACTTTCATTAGGTGACCAAGTTTAATAACTTCAGCCCTGTGTTGGGTTGAGAGATGTGAAATTTTTGGAATGGATCCTTTTGATTTCTTTTCATTACTTTCTTTATCAAAAATATGTTGATTTTAATGCAGAGAACCATGCATCATTAAAAAAAAAAAAGAATCTGGTGAACACATGGGACACATGGTTTCTATTATTTTAAAGCTTGCAGATTTACTGACATGCTTTTGAAGGCAAATTATTTTTTGAAATGGTGAGATGGGGGAGGAAAAACAGAGCAGAAGGGATTTTCGTAGTCACTGTCCTTCCAAGTTAGGTGCATGTATGTGTCATCGAGTTCATTTATTTTCTTAATTTTAAGATTGGTTCTTAACGTTGACCTGGTCACTCCATGAAACTTGATTTTCTCCTGCTTCGGAGCTGTTGTTAGGATCTCGATTTTGGATGAGATGATGGCGAATGCTTCCAAAGCGGAGTCTACACATCGATGTGGTTTAGGTTGCCTCACTCTTCGGTTTATTCCTGGTGGCTTACTGCCGTAGGCGAGTGATATTATTTGTAATGTTTTTAGACCTTTGACACCTCACCCTTTCGCTTTAATACTCCATTTCTAGCAAAGGAACTTGTGTTTAAAGGAAGTCCATATGCCATTCAAAAGAGTTGTAGCAACAGTCATTCCTTTTTCTGGCTCTTTTACAATTTCATTTTGCTCTTGACAAGTTTTAATACCAGATCTGCTGAAGACTACCTTTGATGCCAAATGCCAGATATCAACGGAAAGTGTCTTCTTATGTTCCTAATAGTTAGCACATTTCTGATTTGAGTGTAATTTAAATGGTCTGGCAATAATGAAACTTTTATTTGGATTATAAAAATTGTCCACTCTTTATGAGTAAAATTTTCAGCATTTTTAGTTATAGTTTTATTTTTTGAGGCATATTAGTCCCATGATGTTGAGACCCGATTATTATGTCATGACATACAGTCTATGAATGTTTTTCAATGATTGTCCTAGTGATTTTGAAAGTCAAGAATTGTTTCAGGACATTTTTTATTTTTCCCTCTTGTATTTATTCTTATTTTCAGCCAGTGAAATTGAGTAGTAGTGCTTGGAAAGCTTCATAATAACTGCACAGAAATTCAGAGTTGAAGAAAAGTTTTGACCTGAACTAGATTAATTTTTTTTGTTGTTGTTGTTGTTGTTTGTCTTTGTTGTTGTTGTTGCTATTTCTTGGGCCGCTCCCGCGGCATATGGAGGTTCCCAGGCTAGGGGTCGAATCGGAGCTGGAGCCATGGGCCTACGCCAGAGCCACAGCAACGCGGCGGGATCCGAGCCGTGTCTGCAACCTACACCACAGCTCACGGCAACGCTGGATCATTAACCCACTGAGCAAGGGCAGGGACCGAACCCGCAACCTCATGGTTCCTAGTCGGATTCGTTAACCACTGCGCCACCACGGGAACTCCCTAGATTAATTTTTAATTAAAATCTTGATGGTAAGTTTGGGGTTAGATTTTTCTCCCTAGGGACTGCTCAGCATTACTTGGTTGAATTTTAGCTGTCGGATCTCTTATGATTGGTGTATGTAGTTTCTAAGACACTAGCACAGAACCATTCATTCATACATGCCCGACAGTGGAGTTTGAGGGACTGAAGGATCCTAGGAGCGGGCAAACCATATTGTTTACGTGTGAGTTCCTGGAAGAAACAAGAATCCAAAGCCTCCTGGCATTTTAAGCACCAAGGATTGAAGCAGCATTTTGAATGCTTGGTCGTGTCAGTGTGTCCCACGTTGCTCCTGGTGTGGCTTGCCAGGCTCTCCCTCCACCCCAGCCCTGGGCTCCACAAAGCTCCGGACCCATGCGCTCTCTGTTCTGCCCTCTCTTCCCGTCTGTTCTCAACACCCGCCCTTTTCTTACTGTCTCTTCTCTTCTGAATTTAGAACCCAGCCTTGGCAGCCGCTCTGCCTCCTCCCCTCACGCTCCATTTTCGAATCACAGGTATCTGTCACTTGCTTCATTATCATTCTCCACCCATCCCAACCATTATTTTTCTTATCTTTTCCTAGCTTGATCTGGGAGAATCCAGAACTCTGTAAATGGCTGTCTCAGGGATAAAGGGTTTAGAATGCTTTGCTTTATAGAACATCCAAAGGAGCCAGGTTCCGTAATGCAGATATGCTCAGAGGGGTTTAAAGGAGCTGTGCTACGGTTTAATGCCACTTGCTGTCCTGTGAGTACTTAACCCACTCACCAGGCACTGCCGTGTGTCTTACATAACTATTCTCTCATTAACGCAGTCCTTGTAACCACTCTGTGAAGAGTAGCTCCTGTAACTCTTCTGTGGGTGAAGACCTCAAGGCCCAGAGGCCCATGACCACCCACACCATAAGCGAGAGAGCTCTGATGCACACCCAGGCCTGTCAGATTCCAGGGCGCCCCGTTCTTGGTCACCTGCTCTACGGCCATAGTGGTCAGGATAAGCTGGTATGCTGCACATAGAGACAGGCAGCTCCAGAATCTCGGGGTCTTATTCAGCCACCGTTTATTTCTTGTTCTTGCTACACATCCATCATGGATCTGCTGTTAGAGTTGCTGAAGATCCAAGGGTGATGGAGGCTTTGTCCCAACACACATTACTTCTGCTTCCGCTTAATTGGCCGGAGTGATCCTGTGGCTGCATCTAACTTAAAACTTACTTGGGGAGAGCAGTGCAAACCCACCAGGTGCTTGGGAGGAGCAGAGAACTACAATATTTGGGTATAACCCCAGTTATTTTTTTCTTGCTTTATTGAGATGGGATTGACATATAATACCGTATAAGTTTAAACCATAGTGATTTAATACAGCTGTCTTGGTTACTAATTTATTCAGTCACATTTACTAGTTTTTCTTTAAAGAATCATTATGTAACTCAAACTGTTGCTCATATATGAAACTTTGCATCAGTATAGTGGTTTTATGCTTGAAGCAGCTCTGTATCCCGATGATCACCCATGATGGTGCCAGGAATCAGTAATGAAGCAATTTGGCCTTCCAAACTTGAAAGTTTTATGTAATAAAATAGCAGAAGAAGCTTTTAATCGCTGATGCTGCACATTCAACCCTAAGACTTGTGACAAGCCATCCGAATAATGGAAGGACCCATAGGTCCTTAATTTCAGCTGTTATGAATGTCCTCTCATCCCTTCATTTGTCCCGTGTAGACCGCATCCCTGTGCGTTGTGGGGCCTGCCTGCCTGCAGGGAACTAGGTAGGCTGGGACTCTGCTTTGTAACGAACATACTCAGGAGAGAGACAGTTAAAAAGCAGGATGACAAACAGGATAGTTTCAGGTAGTGAAGAGCCCTGTGAAGATGGTGCAGTAAGGTAATGCGCTATGAAATGATGGGTGCAGGTTGGGGGGAGCGTCTGGATTGAAGGGTCAGAGAAGGCTGTTTAGAAGAAGTGACTAACAATAGAACAGAGACTCAAGTAATAACTAAGAACCAGATATATGAAGATCTGGGGAAAGCAAACTCTAAGCCGATTGAACAAACAGTGAGTACAAAAGGCTCCTAGGTGAGAATGAGCTGGCTGGTTCAAGGAACAGAGGGCAGGCCAGGGGCTGGAGCCTGGCAAGCGTCAAGGACCCTGGGACAGGATGGTGTTGGTATGAGAGGCGAGGGCCGGGTTTATAGGACCTTAAGGGTCCCAGGAAGAAGTTTATCTTTTATCCTCGGTGCAGCCACTGGACAGAGACACTCTGATTTCCATTTTTTAGAATATCCCTCTGACCGTGCTGTGGAGACTGGATTGTTAGGAGGCAAGAGGGTAGTGATATGTTTGTTCAAATTGAAATGAACGCCACATTTGAGGATAGTTTCTTCAGTTGGACACCTTAATGGACTTGACGGCTTTTGAAAGAGGGTGCTTTTTTATGTGTTTCCAGAACTATTTGCTGTTCTTTTCCAAAGACGGCGTATAAGATATTCTTGTTCTGTGTCCCTGTCTGCTTACTGTTATCACAGTCATTCCTCAACCAAGTACAATTTAATGCTATTTCTGAAAACTGAAGCTTGTTTGATTTCCTCCCCCCCCATTGTTTGCTCCCAGAATAGTAACTAAGAGTATTGTTTGCAGGTCTAGACAAAGAAGAATTGTTCATGGGATTTGAGTGTTTAATATACTTTGATTCTTGGCTGTGGCAATTGCTATGGTGATTATTAGTAGTTATAGCAGTAATATGTATCATAGTGCGAAGATACCCTGACATGTACTTAATGTTAAGGGGCAAATAGGTTAAGACTAATACAGTAACGGAGTTCTCACTGTGACACAGCAGGTTAAGGACCCAGTGTTGTCACTGCAGTGGCTTGGCTCACTACTGTGGCATGGGTTCAGTCCCTGGCCCGGGAACTTCCATGTGCTGTGGGCATAGCCAAAAAAAAAAAAACCCTGATACAGTAATTTATAGTCAGTCTCCGGGTGAAGTACATAAAAGGAGGAGTGACTGATGTAAATTTAAATGAAGTACCAGTAAAGCTTGCTTATTTTTATATTTTTAAAAATGCAGACATTAGTACTAATGGTACACGCAGTCTGTGCGGTAGCGGCCAGTGCTGAAGCTCTGCCGTGACCTAAACCCAGTGACTGAGAGTGTGAGGAGGGGCAGTGGGGAGGAGGTGGAGCAGGCTGGTTCCAGGCCACGGTGCCTGGACCAAAGCGGACGAGGTCAGAGAGGGGTCAGGCCAGACCTGCGGTTGATGTAAGGACCAGAGTAGACTTTGCTCAGGGAGCTGGGACGCCTTTGGAGACATTTGAATGGAGGACTGCTTTACTTGGGTTCAAGAGAAATCTTAAAAAATACTTTTTTTTCCCCCTATGGCATCGGTGTTTTTGTTCTTTATTTTCTTAGAACATGAAAGTTTCATTTTAACACAATTTAAAGAGGAGAGTGTAGGATTCACTTGTTCATTCTACTTTAAAAATCAACTTTGAGGTATAATTTATGTGCAGTAAAAAATACTCACTTGAAGTATGGAGTTTTGACAAATGTCTACACTCGTATAACTGCCACCATTGTCAAGACACAGGACAGTTCCATCACCCAGAGAAGTTCCTTCTGGCTGCTCTGCAGTTAGTCCTCCCTCAGCCCCTACCCCAACCCCAGATCTGCCCTCTGCCCCTATGGTTTGGTTTTTCCGGGTCTAGAATTTCATGTAAATGCTCTTTTGTGTTTGTCTCCTTTTGCTCAGCACACGGTTTGAGATTCTTCCATTTGTTGTGCATATTAGTGGTTTATTCCTTTTACAGGAAATATTTTATGGGGGACCATCTGACCATCGGGATAAATCTGTTCATAATCATATTTCTAAGAATTTGGTGAAACTGTGGGGTGGCTACTATCTTTTGTTTTAGGTATCGCTTCTGCTTTTTTTGTAATTTTTTTATATATAGTATAAAAAACATTCTTAATATAGAATTGTATTTTTTGTAGGTAGCTGTAAATACAGACTTGCTGTTAAAGATTTTTTTTTTTTAGAAAAAGCCTTGCAAGTAAGGTGATTCCAATCTGTTGTTGTGACTTAAACCTCAATTAGTGAATATGTAATTCAGGAAATTAACACACTGAATAATGATGGCAGTTACATCTCCTCTCGAATCATGTATTCTGCTAGGTAAACTAGCAGTTTTTGTAAAATCCAGGACATTGTCTTTCTGAATGAAAATTTTAGATTATTTCTAAAACTTGAGAAAAGAAAGTAGCAACCTGAGTAGCATCTCCTCTCATAACTGTGGAAGGCACTGCGGCAGAAGGCTTAGGTTTTTTGTTGTTCTGATATTAATGCTTCGCTGGAGAGGAGGGTTGTCTCACCTTTGCTCTCTTGTGATTCACATCCCTCTGCAGTCCTGGCTCCAGCTGCGTGAACTTGGGCGAGGCACTCGCCTTCTTGGTATTTACCTTCTCGAACCTGTTCAGTTGGGATGAGGGGGGGCACCCCGTGCATTTGGGGGCAAGAATAAATGAGTGGTAAAGGTAGAGCACTAAGACTAGTGCCGGGTGTGTAGGAAATGCCGTCAGGATGGTTCTTCTCAGCCAGGGCCCAGTCTTGATTCTGCCCGCATCACTCGTAGAGCTGGAGCGCAGACCCAGACATCATGGTTTGTACCAAACCTCCTCATCGATCCTGTCACTGGCCGTCGTTCTCTCCTCTGGACCCATTCTCCATGGGCCTGGAATAGTGACCGCGTGGGAAATTAGGAAAGTGGACAATCCTGCCTTGTTGGGAATGTTTTCATGGAGGAGCTGGGATGTGAACTGGACTCGGAAGGACCGGCAGTTTGGGGTCATTGTAGGCTGAAAGCCTGAACTGTGAGGGACCCAGAGGAGTAGGACGACCTAGTCTGGTGAGGGCAGGAAGAACCGGGGGTGGTTCCTGCAGGGGCCAGGGAGGAACTTTTTAGAGTAAAAATGGGGATTTTTCTTCCAATAGAATTTTTTTTTTTTTTTTAAATAACACTGTGGGTAAGACCAAACATTCTCTCTGACTTAAAAGGCTCTAGCTCCAAGTGTGCTGCTTTGGATAAAGATAGTTTGAGAAGTTGCTGCTCAGTCTCCCCAGCAACAGACACACTCACTGGGAGGCAGCAGAAAGCTCCTTTACCTGCTCACCCCCACTGCATCCCACTCCGCATCAGAACCTTCTCGTAGTCGGGGGGAAGCTCTCAGGTACCTCATTGTCTTTGCTTCCCTTGAACCCGGAAAGTTTCTAAAGCCAGTGGAGAAATACAGGATCTTATTTAGAATATTTTTAAAGGGTTTTGAACCAGATGTTTTATAGGATGATTCATCAGAAAGGCAGAGGGTTTAGAAAAGCTGAATATAGAATAGACCAGAAGCCAGAAGACTTCATCACATCTTGTCACTCCCCTGCCCCAAACCCTGTAGAGTCCCACTGCTTGCCGAAGGCCATCCAGTCTCCATAGCTTGGTCGTCAGGGTTTGGTAGGTTCTGGTGGTGGCCACCTCTGCTTTCTCCCTGGCTCACTCTGACCTGGCTACTGTGGCCCCTTTTTGTTCCTGAACATACTAAGCCCTTTGTCTCCTCTGCACGTTTCTCTGGAATGCTCAGTGCTTCACACGTGGTTCATTCTCGTCGTTCAAGTCCAGGTCTCTGGGTCATGGCAGAGATGCCAGCCCCACCCCTAGCTACCCTAACTAAAGTGGGCACCCTTCCTTATCTCCATTTATCACACTCTTGTTCTTTCACTGGTTCCAGTGAGGACACCCTGCTGGTCTCCCACATTAGTTAACCTGTGGGACCCTGGCTCTTCCTCTTCGCTGCTTTCCTGGGGTGGTGCAGCGCTGGGTGTGGGATACCGATGTTTGTAGGACGAGTGGAGGTGCTGCTGTGTTATTTCAGGTTTGAGAATGGTGGGAACTGGAGGAAGGAATCAGATACAACAGACTTCGAAGGCTCACCAGTAACACTTGGCTGTTGACCGCTGTCCCCTCCCTGACCCTCTTCCCGGCCTTCGTGACAGCATGCCCTTGGTGCCCCTCCTGCCTCTGCAATGCCGTCTTCTCACCTCCTCTGCTGTCTTCCCCTTCTCTCTGACAGTGGTGACCCCAGGGTCCGTCCTCACGCTTCTGTCTGCTCTCCAATCTCATCCACTCCCCTGGACACTCGCAGCTGAGTCTGTATCCTCGGACAGCCATCTCTGCACCCAGACCTCTGGGCACTTGACTGCTAGAACTTGTGTGTGTCTGCTTGTTCACAGTGACCACTCTCTGAGCTGGGCATCCTGCGCCAGCTCCGGGTGCAGTGGCCAGTGACGCAGACCTGCCCCGTGGGGGACCTCACCTTGCCTCTAGTGGAGAGGCCATTGAACAGGCTGCTACGCTAAGGCAGGGTATTTGAGAGTCCTGACCCTGAAGCAGGACTGTCTGGGTTTGAACCCCAGCTCTGATACCGACCATCTGTGAGTACCAGTAGGTTTTGGTTTCATCTGTAAAATGGGTTTGGAAAAGTACCTGCAGCCAGGGTGGTAGTGTAAAGATTAAATGAGGTGCTAGAGAAGAGCGTGGACTAGTGTCTGAATCGTATCCTGAATCCTCAGGGTTTGATGTGGTTGTGGGGAGGGTTTGGGGAGGTAACTTGTGGGAAGTTACTAGTGCAGACGTGGCCCAGAGGAAGGAGTGTCAGGCTCCCTGAGCTCTAAGCGCGGGAAGGTCATTCTCGGCCAGAGGGAGTGTAGTAGGGAGAGCAGTAGAAGGACCTTTAAGAGGCTCTGCAGGAAGGTTGAAACTGGAGACCCCAAACACCTCTAAGGTTTCTTGTATTAAGGAGCAGAGGAAGAGCAGTTCCTGTAGCCAGCGGAACCCCCTTGAGGAGGGGGCCTGGTCAGCTGTGTTAACCATTGTATCTTCAGCGCCAGCTTGGTGCCAGCCTGGAGCAGGCCTCAGAAGTGCTTGTTAGCCGTTGAAGGATGGACTGAATGAAGGAAGGATGCTTGTGGCCATTGATTGGGAGGGGAGGGGATATAGTTTGAGACAGGAAGTTGGAGTCATGGAATTAACGAGATGAATTAACAGTTAATAACTAACTTATTAACTTAAACCTACTACCTTAAATTTAATACCTGCCACATTGATGTGTGTTTCATTGAAGGGGATTATTACACAGCAGGAAAGTAGAGAAATCCTTGTAACTGCCTCTGTGCTTATCACAGTGGTCAGTGTCAGAAACCCTTGAGATGGGAAATGACCTTTACTCTGGGTCGGCAGGGTGCTCGGAGGCTCTTGGTCCCTCTGGAAGGAGGAGCAGCCAGGGTTCCTTCCTGGAGTCTGGCCTCTGCTTGGTTACCTTCGACCTCATCCTGTGTGGTTTGGCCAACAGTGGTGTGTTTCTCCAGGGGCTTTACCCCCCACCCCTGCTCTGGCCGCAGGACGCTCTTCTCTCACCTGTCTGCCCTCTGCACACTCCAAGCTTATTCCCAACTCAGCAAGGCCCTTTCCTGGCATCTTTTCCCCACATACCGTCACAAAGCTCTCTTCCTACTGCTGCTCGAGAGGCCGTCCTTAACACTCTGTGTCCCCTTCTTGTGCTGACTTCTCTTCAGAGCATCAGTAACTACCAAGCATCCTGTATCTTGTTTGATTTTTTTGTCTGTCCTCCTCACTAGAGTGATACATTATTAAGGCAAATGCGATGCGTAAAATGTTGCCTGGCCCATAGAAGGGACTCAGGAATATTTTAATAAATAAAGTAGATGTTTCAGTTTCTTTTAGGCAAAATCAACCTGAGAAGTATTTCCAGGATTGTGATTCTGTACTGTAAGAATCAAGATGACCCTGTTTAGAATATGGTATTATGTCTAATACTGTATATGTATATAAAAGAGATCCCAGGAGTTCCCACTGTGGCACACTGGGTTAAGGATCCAGTGTTGCTACAGCTGCTGCCTAGGTCACAGCTGCACTGGGATTCGGTCCTTATGCCCAGTAACTTCCATATGCTGTTGGTATGGCCAAAAAAGAAAAAAAACCAGAGATATCCTAGTTTATAAGTGTGTTGGGAAGATAAATTTTCTTTTAAATGTTCTTTGTTCCAAAGGTTTACTTGTGAATTGGTTGCCTCGAATTGAGAGCATTTCACATTTTCTAAAAAAGGATCCTTACATTGACCCGGGAGTAACCTACCTCAAATTCAAGAAATTCAGGCACACAGAAAAATGCTTTTGGGTAGATGATCCTGCTATTTTATATATTCGTAGCCTTCTTTTTTTTTTCTAAAAAAAGGTTTACGTTAGCTTGCAGCAATCATTTATTCATTCAAGTATTTAGGTGACAACAAACATTTTGTGTCTGCTGCTGCGACTGGGGTTGCAACAGTGAGTAAGAGGGTCGCTGTCTGTCTTCACTGCAGTCTGACGGGGGAGGTGCACGGAACACATAATTACACAAGTCATTATTTAAAGTTGTAAGAACTACGAAGGAAGAATAAGGAAGGGGAGAGGGTGGTTCTGTTTAATCAAGCTGTCCCACCTTCTCATACTTCTCAAATCGCTGATTTCCTAAAACCGTTCCCCACATATTCCAGCCATGCTGAGGAGGTGAGAAGAAGGCCCTGAAGCTGGTCAGGGTCTGGATGGAGGTCCTCTTGTTTTCGTGGAGCCCTGTTGTCGTGTGAAGGACCCTAAAATAAATAGGAAAAGGCTTTTCTCTACCAAATGAAGGAGCCCGGATTTGAAATAATGGGTTTGCTGAAAGCAGGTACATACATGCCTGGGAGTTTTCATTGTTTCTTTTCCCCGTGGGCCTCTGCTGAGGTCCTTTGTATTCACGGGTGTCTCAGCAATTGTAATAGTCATGGTTCCCAGCTAGCAAGTTACCGTTTCCTGTGGCAATGAGCGTTCCTGCCTTAGAGCTCACCTTCCGCTGCCATTTCTATGGAAGTTTGGAGGTTTTTTAGAGCAGAGGTATTCAGATTATATTCCAGCAGAATCTTTTCCTTTTCCTTTTCCTTTTTTTTTTTTCCCCCAGCTTTTTTTGAGGTATAATTGAAAAAATTGTAAGATATTGAAAGTGTGTTACGTTGTGGTAGTTTGATATACCTGTACACTGTGAAAGAATTCCCACCGTCTAGTTAATTAACGTTCCCATCGCTTTGCATATTTATCTTTTCCCTTTTTTTGGGTAAGAACACTGAAGTTCTACTGTCTTAGCAAATTTCAGTTCTGTTATGCAGTGCTGTCAGCCACAGTTACCATGTTTTAGGTATTAGGGCGTCAGAACGGATCCAGTGGAATCTTAACTGGAAACGCCACAGTGGTTATGGGCTTGGGCTCTGGCGATACACAGACAAAGGCTCACATCCTGGCCTTGAGAAACGAAGCCTCACTTTCTTCCTCTGTGTGTGTGGCGGGCCTGGGGGGAGCTGGGAGGAGGCCCTGACAGCCCCTGCCTCTTGGGCTGTTTGGAGTCAACTCTGTTTTGCACACAAGATGCTTCGGCACAGTGCTTTGTACTGAGGCCTGAGGAAGTTCCCAGTGCACATTAAGTCACCAGTATTATTGTAAGAGTGCCTGGAAGGATCAGTTTGAGTTAGCTGACCACACCATCTTTTCAGAGCTCCTGGGGAGGTAAAATGGTGTCACGTCCTTTTAAATCTTCATCTGGGTCCCATCTGAGAAAGGGGAGGAGAACGCTCACTCACGGTGCCCACTGGCCA
Organism: Sus scrofa; assembly: GCF_054392235.1. Taxonomy (NCBI): domain Eukaryota; kingdom Metazoa; phylum Chordata; class Mammalia; order Artiodactyla; family Suidae; genus Sus; species Sus scrofa. The sequence continues at coordinate 77,672,208 of NC_139388.1, forward strand.
GTGCTGATAGTACCCACCGGTGCAGCTAGTACTTGTTAATTCTGTTTAATTTATCCCGGTTAAAAATGATTACTATGTAGCCTAGGATACCAACTACCAGTTTAATACCTTTGCCCCTTTGGAAAAATTTATTCACATTTCCAAAATTCCAACTCATAGATTAAAAATTTTTAAATGGGCGCCCTGTATTTAGAAGTGAGACATTTGTGTGCTACATTTATTCATACTTTATTTAGTAAGTGAAAAATACCATAAGACCATTTTCTGGGGCAGTTTGTTTTTTGTTTTTTTGTTTTTTTTCCTTCTCATTTTTGGCCACCCTGCAACATATGAAGTTCCTGGGCCAGGGATCAGATCTGAGCTGCAGTTGCAACCTAAGCTGCAGCTGTGGCAACTCTGGAGCCTTAACCTGCTGCCGGGCTGGGGATCGAAGCTGCGTCCCAGCGCTCCCAGGGTGCTGCTGATGACCCCCATCGTGCCACAGCGGGAACTCCTCTGGGGGAGTTTTGATATTCCTGTATTTTGGAAGGCCTGGAACTTGTGCTTGGTGATACTGTCAGGAACAAGGTATAATTCAAGCACGATGGAAGCACTTATGCTTCTGGAGAGCAGGCCCTGTTGGCTCTGCCCTGTCCAGGGAGTGAACCCTGGTCCCTCGATGCCCACTTTCGCCCGTCCCAACTCAGAACAGCAGAGTAGATGTGCATAACGACTTGCTTGTTGCTATGGGATTTCTTTCTCCTGAAGCAGCCTATTGATATTAAAAAATTAAATTGAAATGCTGGAGTATGAAAATTTGGATGTTATTCCTTTCTTGGCACAAAGCGTTCTTTAAAACTACAAGAGCTTTATTGTTGTGGGGAAATTAATCTTTTTAGCTTAGAGTTTGATTTTTGCCTGTGTTGGTTTCTTGGAAAGTCTTTGAGAAGTGTTCGCTTTTGCAGTGAAATAAAAACCATTCAGACCTCAGAATCCATCATTCTTAGTGGTGTCATGATCTGCACATCAGTTCTTCAGGGTATACGTGGTGGCAATTAATAGCCACTGGTTTTCCTTTGATTTGAAAGTTATTTTTAAAATAACAGTTAAGTTTTATGAGTTGGCTCAAATCTTCCCCTTCTATTCCCTTACACACATCTAATAGTAATCTTATTTCTTAAGATTACAGTGGATTTTGGCATATATTTTGGTTAGTAATTGTGTAAAATTCTCAATTTCTTGGAGACTTGGTGATACTCTGGGGCCTTTGCTATTTAGTTACTTGGTATACAGTGACTGGAAAGGCGGCACCTCCATCGAGAGCCCAGGGTACGTGTGGTGTCTTGGTGGGAATCGTCAAGCCCCTGCGAAGGGGCTGCTGTTGCTGGAGGGATGAAAGTATCGATGGGGTGGGATCTGGTTGGCCAGCACAGCCTCTACAGCATTTGCCAAAAGTATTTATTTAAGTATGGAGTGTTGATTTTTATTTTTTTAACGTTCTAAAATGTTGATGGTAGCCTTTGACTTGAAGGTAAGCTTAAGAAACTGTATTTTGCTGCCAGATTCTGTGGGAGTTTAAGACGCTATGATGCCAGAGATTTACATAGTTTTTAAATGGCCACAGGTGCCTGGAACAGAACAGATGAGCACAGACATGCTTGAAGGTTGCAGTGGTTTCCTTTAGACTCACAACCAGGCCTCCAGGCACCTCCTGAAATGCTTGACATCATCCTCTTAGTCGGGCTCGCCAGCTTCAGAGTTGAGTTGCATAGTTGCTTCCTGGACCAGAAAAGAAGCAGAACACAAACTGAGTTTTCTTCCTTTTGCTGTTAGCCTCTGTTTCTTAACTTACAGAACGCAGCTGAGCCTGTGGCAGCCGCCGAGACCCTGGCCGAGGTGCCTGAACATGTGCTTCGAGGACTTCCGGAGGAAGTGAGGCTTTTCCCATCTGCTGTTGACAAGACTCGGATTGGTGAGTGCTGGGCTCTCAGAAGGAGGCAGGAGGCAGGGCAGGCGGCTCGAGGCCTCCTCGGGGGGCTTCAGGTAGGGGAGTTACTGTAAAGCAGCAGATCTATACTTGGACCTAGAAGATGACGTTTGTCACTTGAAGATCCAGGATGGACACAGAATATGAAAGGAAACAGAAGCACACCCACACCCACCCACCATCCTTCGTGACTCAGCCGGAGCAGCCCCGGCCTCTGTGTCTGCTCAGGCTCTTCCCACAGCCTGCATTGCTCTCTCCTCTCTGATTGCACCGTGATTTGGGTGTGACGATGCTGTTATATTTATGTCATCGTTGTATTTGTTTTTGTATCTGTCCCTTTCATTGACTGTGAGTGTCTTCATTTCTTTTTTCTTTTCTTTTTTGTCTTTTCTAGGGCCACACCTGCAGCATATGGAGGTTCCCAGGCTAGGGGTCTAATTGGAGCTATAGCTGCCAGCCTGCACCACAGTCACAGCAGCGTGGGATCTGAGCCGCGTTTGCGACCCACACCACAGCTCACGGCAACGCCGTATCCTTAACCCACTGAGCGAGGCCAGGAATCGAACCCACAACCTCGTGGTTCCTAGTCAGATTCGTTAACCACTGAGCCACGATGGGAACTCCCCCCTTTCTTATTTATCTTGATGTCGCTAACCTGACGCTTTGTGGACCTCAGTAGATGTTTGAGGGAATAGATATCCTGAGGGTAGCGAGTGCTTCTGGCTGGATGGCTTGTTGAATACAGCCACACTTTGTTTGTATTTGGTCTGGTTTTTGTGGCCTAATCTTTAGACAGAAAGCTAAGGAAGCAGATTATAAAAATTGTAGTCCAAGTACAGTTTTGGACTGTATCATGTTTATATCATATTTCCATTTGTTAAAGCTGTACTTCTGGTATCTCAGTTTATGTGCATGAATTTTGTTTTTTGTTTTTGTCATTTTTGGCTGCCCCGTGGTAGATGGAGTTCCTGGGCCAGGGATCCCATCTGAGTCATGGTTGCAACCTATGCCACAGGTGTGGCAACACCAGATCCTTTAACCCACCGTGGTGGGGCTCGAACCTGAGTCCTGGCATTGCAGAGAGGCCACCGATCCTCTTGAGCCACAGCAGGAACTCCTGTGTGAATAAATTTTTAATAAATACTTTTCCTAATTCTCAGAGAAAATTATTCAGTGAGTAATTAGAGCATTTATATTGTACTAGTCATGAAAGTGGTTGGTTTCCTCTCCCTGCTAATCGATTATTAGCTGCGATGTCAAAGGGGAGTCCTGGCAGACTTAGAGGCAGTGGAATTAGTACATGAGACCACAGCCTCCCTCTGGACGTGAGGAAACTAAGGTCAGAAGGCAAGGGGACCTGCTCAGGGTGACGCCCCTTGACTCCAGGGCACCTGCTGACATGGTACCCACAGCTTCATCTGGTGTGTTTGCCTCATGGTCGGTGCAGAGAAAATAGAAGTAGCCCTGACAAAAACCACCCAGCAGCACAAAGCTTGGTTGTTTGAAACTCTGAAAAGTGAGTTTGCTCAAGTTTTCAAGAAATGGAGAGAAGAGTGGGTTTTCCACTTTGAGAAAACACTTCAAAAATATTTATTCATAGGAGTTCCCTTCGTGGCGCAGTGGTGAACGAATCCGACTAGGAACCATGAGGTTGCGGGTTCAATCCCTGCCCTTGCTCAGTGGGTTAAGGATCTGGCATTGCTGTGAGCTGTGGTGTAGGTTGCAGATGCGGCTCGGATCCCGCGTTGCTGTGGCTCTGGTGTAAGCTGGCAGCTACAGCTCCAATTGCACCCCTAGCCTGGGAACCTCCATATGCCGCGAGAAGCGGCCCTAGAAAAGGCAAAAAAAAAAAAAAAAAAAAAAAAAAAATTTTACTCATAAAACTATTTCTGACCCTTTATAAAAGCAACTGTGTTCACTGGGGATAATATGAAATCTGTAGAAAAGTGAGAAAGGGAAGTTTAAAAACTATTTGTAGTTTCACTACATTCCAGTGTTTTTTCTGTTTTAATTGTTGCGATTGTGTTATTCTCCAAATGTTTGTGATTGTGCTGTCTGGGTAATTGCACATGTAAAAATTAAAAACAAACAAATATAAAACATTCTTATAAAGCAGCATGGGTTCTTTATAGGCTATTAGGACAATACAGAAGAATATAAAGAAAAAAATAAAAATCCACACTCAACTTGATTTAAGTCGATTTCACATGATCTCAGTTAATGTGACATTATCTTGCTTTTAGGCTGTCTAGTCTTTTAAAATATTTTGTGAAACTGAAGAGATTATAATGCTTTAGTTTTTAAACTAACCACAGTACATTATAAACATACTGGTTTTCTTTTCTAGGTGTCTGGGCCACTAAACCAATTTTAAAAGGCAAAAAGTTTGGGCCATTTGTCGGTGATAAGAAAAAAAGGTCTCAGGTTAAGAATAATGTATACATGTGGGAGGTAAGAAATAATTCTGGTCCTTTGTTTATCAGAACTCTGTGCATTTTTGAAGAAATTCTCTTCTCTTAGGACTTGACATCTTGAAATTAAAATCGTCATCCTAATATGTTATTTAAAGTCAAGACTATTTTTATTAGAGAGAAAATGTGTTTCTTTGGATCCAGACTGCTGGTAACGTTTGTGTTTCGAAAGTGCTTGGCTGTCCTCAACAACCAATAGCAAATCGGCTTTTTACATGCCTTGTTCAGGGGGCTTTGCTTTGCAGCCAAGACTTTGGTCTGCCACGTTACAGGCTTGTGGACAGGCACCACAAAAGACACTCCAAGGTGGCTACAAATACAGCGCTGTTGGGCTCTTCTCCGTATTTTAGGAAGTAATCTTGTGTTGCCGGAACATTCAGAGTTGGATGTGTTTAGCACACAGTAGTTTTATGTGGTGCTTTGAACTTTTTAGCATGGCTCTCATTCTGTTCATTGCACATTCTCCCAGCAATCCTGGAAGGCAGGGAGCGCTGGCAAACTTTTTCTGCGGGGAAGCCAGCTAGAGCAGAGGGAGCTCCTCTTCCCCGTGGGGCCCCCGTGGTGAGAGTGGTGTCAGCAGAACCAGAACCCGAGTCTCCTGCCTGACAGTGAGACAGGTAAAAATGTTTCATGGGAGTGCCTGGGTTCACATCCCGCCTTTAGCCTCTGGGCCCTAAACCCCTCAGTTTAAACATGGGGAGAATAAAAAATAATCTCATTAAGAAAGCTGTGAAGATGAAACATCTTGTTATTGTTTCCTGGAGCGTTGCATGCAAAGCCAGCATCTAGTTCAGATCAAGTGCCTGGGGAAGCTTGGTGGCGTGACTCCTTTTAAAGCAAGTGAAGTCTTTTGGCTGAGAGGGAAAAAAGCGTTCCTGTCAGATTGTCTTAAGTTGAATCACATCTGTTTCACATGGAAACATATAAAAGTCTAAAAATAAAGTATGCCTAAGAAATGTCTGGACACTTTCCATGAAGAAGTTTGAGGTATGTTGCCGTTTTTCTCGGTGCTATGAGCAGTGTTTCTCACCTTGAAAATTCTGACAGTTCCTCTCTCTGATTTTGAGAATCTCTTTGAATTCCTTATAATACACCTAGTGACCCTTAACCCAAGAGGACATAGGAAACGAGGATTTACCACGGGAGTAATTACTTTACGCTGTTTCATAATTTTTGAGTTAAAAAGAGTGCTGTTATTTGTAGAAAAACTGCCAAGCCGAAAGAACATTAACTGGAGATAATGCCTGATTGATTAAAAAGGTCTTGACCACAAAATTATGCCCCCAAATAAATTGCGTTTTTCACTTTAGAAGTTTCTTAAGGGAAATCAACAAACACACTCTACTAGATTAGCATTAATCCTAGCGAGGAAATGCTTCCTCGAGTTCTGTGTGTGTAACACTAAGAGTGAACAAATGTCATTATATTAATCTAAGTTTTTGGTACCCATTTTATTCAACATAACAATGTGATGTTGGGCATATTGTATAAACTATTAATGGTGCCTTTTGGAAACTAAACTTCATTTGTATTGAAATTCATATATAGTATGAATTCATAGTCTCTTGGTGAAAATTGTAATTTGGGGTCATGATGTGTTAAGAGATTCGATTTTTACTATGAATCCATTAATATCCCATTGCAAATTTAAGATACTTCTACCTATATACGACTCCAGTTTGTGAATCCATATAACATTGCCGCTTTTTGTTAATTAGGCTTAAAGGTTTAGTTCTCATCAAGACTGGTTTTTCTTGCCTGCAATTAAAAAAAAAATGTGGATATCATTCACAGTGCAGAATGCTCACTACTACTGTGTGATCACAGTTGGACGTCACTCAGGTGGCTTCAGCTCTGAAGTATGTATTTCTTACAGAAAGCTTTAAGCCTTTTGCTCTGTTAAAATAAAAGTAGGTATATGACATAAACATGTATAAGTCTGTATTTGGCAAAGCACACAAAAGAGCATAAATTACAATGTTTCTTATAAAGAAGAAAATAAAAATCCACATAAAATTTAGTGTTTCTGTTACTTCACTTATTACTACCTTGGTCTTATCCTTAGAGGTCTTGCATCAGAATGGCTCTTATTAATGTAACAGAAACTACTTATCATTAGAATCTCATCTCGGCATTTGTTCTGCCATTAAAGCCCCTTAAGACCAGTTTATCTTTTAGCAGTCTGGTCTTTTGCCTCTGGTAGAACTCCATTTTAAAGCTAAGCTAAGACAAAGTGTTAAATTGCTTTTCTTGAGCCCTTGATTATCTAACATAGTCTTAAGTCCTCTAAGCTTTCTCTGAAAACATTCTGCTAAGTCAGAAATAACAGGAGAGAAACAGCAGCATGTCCTCAGGTGAGTGCACAAAACAGGCAGAGTCTGGAAAGAGGAGAGCACTCTTTGATCAGTTCTGGTGGGGAACTGCTGGCCAGCTAAATGCTGGGCTTCATGAAGTATTCCCCCAGCCCACCCAGCCCACCACTTAGTGCAGTATTCTGAAGCCGCTTCTAATAAAAGTCTTTCCAGTTCACTTTTGTGAGGCTCACATTGCTTCTGATAAACAGAACTTTTTTTTTTTTTTTTTGTCTTTTTGTCTTTTTTTTTGTTGTTGTTGTTATTGTTGCTATTTCTTGGGCCGCTCCCGTGGCATATGGAGGTTCCCAGGCTAGGGGTTGAATCGGAGCTGTAGTCACCGGCCTACGCCAGAGCCACAGCAACGCGGGATCCGAGCCGCGTCTGCAACCTACACCACAGCTCACGGCAACGCCGGATCGTCAACCCACTGAGCAAGGGCAGGGATCGAACCCGCAACCTCATGGTTCCTAGTCGGATTCGTTAACCACTGCACCACGACGGGAACTCCTTTTTTTTTTTTTTTTTTTTTTTGTCTTTTTGTCTTTTTTTGTTGTTGTTGTTGTTGTTATTGTTGCTATTTCTTGGTGATAAACAGAACGTTTGAATTGTTTACATGCAAATTGTTTAAATAAGTCTTTTTTAAAGAGTCTTTTTATTCTAGAGCAGTTTTTGGTCCACAGTAAAAGTGAGCAGAAAGTACAGAGTTCCGTATATCCCCCTGAGCCCTGCACACAGCTTCCCTCACTGTCCGCATTTCCACCCGCGTGGGGCATTTGCTGCAGGTGACATGCTGTTATCAGTCAGAGTCCATGGTTTGTATCAGGGTCCACTCTTGGTGTTACATCTTTTAGGAAGTCTTTTTTACATTATAAAAATAATACTTGCTCACCGCAAAATAAAATAAACAATACAGAAAACTGTAAACAAGAAAGTGAAAATCACCTGTGAACATCTTGGTGTGAGAACATTCTTTAAACTCTCTGCTCTTTGCCACTCACACACACTAGGACATATACAAACATCGTATATAGACATTTCACACAATTGAGATCAAACAGTATATATATGCAGTTTTGTAATTTGCTTTTTTCTTTCAATATATTGTAGACATGTCTATTTCAAATGCTTATCTGCATTATGTCTTATAGCTACCTAGAATTCCACTGTATCCTTCCACTGTTTAACCAATGGGTATTTAAGCAGTTTGAATCTTTTCATGATCTTAACAGTTCTTCAAAGTATGAAACTCACTGTATATACATATTTGCTCACTTGTCTGGTTATCTTAAGATAGTGTCTTATAAGTATAACTGTTAAGTCAAAAGTTATGTACATTTTAATGCAAACTATTACATTTAGAATAAATAAGCAACAAGGTCCTACTGTATAGCACAGTAAACTATATGCAATCTCCTGGGATAGACCATGATGGAAAATAAAGAGAGTGTGTGTGTGTGTGTGTGTGTGTGTGTGTGTGTGTGTGTGTCTGAGTGACTTTGCTGTAAACCAGAAATTGGTACAACATTCTAATTTTTGGTAAATTTTCCTAACGGACCTCCAGAAGGATTATACTAATTTATAAGCACCAAGAGTAAACATTCCTTCCTAGCTTTTAAAAATCTCAGTATTGTTAATGTTTTTAATAGTTTTTTCTTCCATTCTTCCATTTGAAAACATAGTTCACAGCTTCTATTTGCATGTTATTCATTCAGGCCACAGATTTTGAGTCAGGAGGATGGAGAGAAGCAGTAGAATTGTATTTCAACTAAAATTGATGGAGAAATTATTTTTCTATAATGAGAAGACTTTTATGGATTTTTCTTTCAGGAGTGAAAATGAACTTTTTATCATTCAGCACTGTTATGATCAGATATTAACAAGTGCATTTCATAATCTTTGCTATCTCAATTCTTCTAATTTCAAATATGTCTAAGTTAAAAATGGAGGCAAGAAGATAAAAGAGTAGAGAAGTCGGCCAGCCGATTCTGCGGAACCTTTTTTCAGAAAGGAACCGCTTCACTCTTATTGCTCCTTTCCAACTTTTATACCATGTATCAGAGAAGTACCATAGGAAAGGACCTAGAAAACCCTAGGGGAGTCCAACTTGCCACTGGTTTTTTTACAGTCCTGGAGGTAAGAATGGTTTTTACATTTTTAAGTGGTTGGAACAAAGATCAAATATTTTGAAACACAGGGGAGTTCCTGTCATGGTGCAGTGGAAGCAAATCCAACTAGGAACCATGAGGTTGAGGGTTTGATCCCTGGCTTCGCTCAGTGGGTTAAGGATTCTGCATTGCCCTGAGCTGTGGTGTAGGTCGTAGATGCAGCTCAGATCTGGAGTGGCTGTGGCCTGGGTGGGCAGCCATAGCTCCGATTCGACCCCTAGCCTGGGAGCCTCCATGCTGCAGGTGCAGCCCTAAAAAGCAGAAAAAAAATTTTGCAACACAGGAAAATTACATGACATGCAAACATCAGTTCACTAATAAACTTTTACTAGATCACAGCAACATTCATTTGTTTACATGCTATCTGAGGCTGCTTTTGCCCTACAGTGGCCCTATTACATGCACAACTGAAAATATTTACTGTCTGTCCCTTTGCAAAAAAAAGTTTGCTGAACCCTGGTCTCAGTATGAAGGAGAGAAGCAATGGGAGTGAGTGTGGTGATGTCTGGGGTTTTAGGTTTACTGTGAAACGGTATGATTAATAAGAGTGCAAAGACTTTGAACTTGGTACTTAAAAGTGGGCTAGCCACAGAGTTGGTTGTCATAGAAGCTGCTAGACCAATCATGTCCTTTTCTTGGGACCTTCAGGACAATGAGGATGTTGAAGTGCAGAGAATTAGGCTGTCTTCCTGAATAAGTTAACTGGTACTCAGATTGGCAGCTTGATATGGTGCAAAAAGAAAAAGATTCTTTTGGTGTGTTTATTTGCTCATTTAATCCCTTCCTGTTAAACTTCTACCATGTGCTGGGCACTGTCCTTTGTTCTGGAGCACCAAGCTTGGAACATAAGGTTTGTGGTATCAGCTAGACTACTGGCAATACCCCATGGAGATTTTTGTGGAATAAAATACTGAGAAGACTGGGTGCAGGTCACCTGCCTGATGTCCGAAAACGGATCTTGGAGTTAGGTCTAGAGCCCAAGTTCTTGGTTGCCAGTTGGGTGCTCTTCCCACTAGCAGAGCCCAGAGATTCTTACTTTTTTGGGTTGTGGATCCTTTTGAAAATCTCCCCATAAAATACACAAATGCACACATATATGAAACATTTTGCATATGATTTCTAGTGTTATATGGAATTTTTATACATCCATGGCCAGAGTTAGAAGAATTTTTCTTTCTTTTTGGCTGCGTCTGCAGCTTGTGGAGATTCCCAGGCTAGGGATTGAACCCGCGCCACATCAGTGACCCAGGCTGCTATGGTGACAACACTGGATCCTTAACCTGCTGTGCTGCAAGAGAACTCCCAGAGTTCAAATTTCTAATTTAAGAATGAGTTATTTCGGGAGTTCGCATTGTGGCCCAGTGGTTAACGAATCCGACTAGGAACCATAAGGTTGCGGGTTGATTCCCTGGCCTTGCTCAGTGGGTTAAGGATCCGGCGTTGCCGTGAGCTGTGGTGTAGGTCGCAGACGTGGCTCGGATCTGGCATTGCTGTGGCTGTGGCGTAGGCTGGCAGCTACAGCTTCGATTAGACCCCTAGCCTGGGAACCTCCATGTGCCGCGGGAGTGGCCCTAGAAAAAGCAAAAAGATGAAAAAAAAAAAGAATGAGTTAATTCACTCATCCTATAGATATTGATTGGGGGCCTACTAAAAGAATGAGTTAATTCACTCATCCTATAGATACTGATTGGGGGCCTACTTTGAGCCCCTCAACATTTATTGAGCATCTGTTGTGCAGTTTTCCAGAAACATTTGTGTAGTTGTAGGTATGATACTTAAAGTAATTTCAAATGAGGGTCAAGGGTCAGGCAGTGTGGGGCTTTATTAACCCATGGCTCTAGGGCTGGGCTTTGCAGGCTTGAGAGGCCTAGCTATGTAGTTTCTAAATTTGTGTTTTAGAATCACCTATAGGTTGGCTTATTGTAGTAAAATGTGCCACTACCTATTAGATTTTTTTCCCTTACTCGAGAATCTTCAGAATATTTCAGATACAGTGATACACTCGAATAGCTCTTAAAAGAAGCCCCTATTGCTAGAGCAGTCTGAGGAGTGAAGTATCTTTAATGGTATTAAAGATCCATTTTGTCTATAGCCCCTGGAAAGTTAGTTCTGTGGGGTGGCTGTCTTACGGTCCTTCACAAGCTCTCTGGGTGTCTAATTCTGGTGTCTCAAAAAAAAAAAAAAAAAAAAAAAAAAACTGAAATGTGAACAGACCAAGAAAGTGTAGTGTTTTCTAGGTATCAGGGCCAATAACATACATTCTTTTTTTTGTTTTGTTTTGTTTTTGCCATTTCTTGAGCCGCTCCCGTGGCATATGGAGGTTCCCATTGCTAGGGGTCAAATTGGAGCTGCAGCTGCCAGCCTGCACCACAGCCACAGCAACGCCAGATCCGAGCCCTATCTGCAACCTACACCACAGCTCATGGCAACACCAGATCCTTAACCCACTGAGCAAGGCCAGAGATCGAACCCGCAACCTCATGGTTCCTAGTCGGATTCGTTAACCACTGCGCCACGACGGGAACTCCGTTCTTTATACTTTATAAGCATTTTATAATTGTTTTTATGCCACAGGGGCGGCCCAAGAAATAGCAAAAAAAAAAAAGACACACACAAAAAAAATCTTGGAGTTCCCGTTGTGGCGCAGTGGTTAACGAATCCGACTAGGAACCATGAGGTTGTGAGTTCGGTCCCTGCCCTTGCTCAGTGGGTTAACGACCCGGCGTTGCCGTGAGCTGTGGTGTAGGTCACAGACACGGCTCGGATCCTGCGTTGCTGTGGCTCTGGCGTCAGGCCGGTGGCTATGGCTCCCATTCGACCCCTAGCCTGGGAACCTCCATATGCCGCAGGGGCGGCCCAAGAAATAGCAAAAAAAAAAAAAGACAAAAAAATAATTGTTTTCATTGAAGTGCTATTATACCAAAAGGAGGTTACCCCCTTTTTTTTAATCTTCTCTTTTAAATGAGGATAACAAACTTCTCATAGATTTGTGTGGTTGCAAATGAGATGATGTATATGAAATTACTTGATATAGATGACTCTGGCTAAGTAAATATTTGAACCTCAACATCAAAGAGAAGCCCTTGAATGATCATGTAGAGGATAAAAATACTTTTTTTTTTTTTTTAATGGTTGAGTACTTTTTAAAAGATTACCAATCTTTATTTTTGCATAGAATTTCTTTCTGTTCTAAGTTTAGAACATGGGCTCTATTTTGAACCAGAAAGTTAGAATACTGGGGGAGGGTAGAATCCTGGTTGACTTCTGAACACACTCAGAGTTGCTGTTTACTTATGGAAACGCATTGGCCGTAAGGGCTGTGCAGGTTGGGGTCACAGCCCTGTGAACCTCCTGTCTCCCCTTTACTCCTTTTGTCCGTCTAAAGGCATGAAAATGTGATTCAGTGTTGTCGGTCTTCTGGAAACAGACAGGGAAAGTGGGAAACGTCGCAGTAATGCTGTAAGTTGGAAATTCAATCAGCCAGATCCCCAGAGAAATAAAGGTGAAAGGAGCCTCAGAGAGTGTGACAGACCGGAGCCACTGCCCTGGAGCTTGGATCTCCAGGAGAGGTTCTGTGTCTGACTTCAGTGTATTAAGGCTCTAGGCGACGTGCAGGCGGAGGGGCAGGTCTAGAGCACAGCCTGGGGAAGGGCCTTGTTTTTGGAGACTCTTTACTGTGGGGGGCCTGTTTGGATGAACAGCATGAGGAGGTGTCTTCCTTGCTCTGCCTTAATTCCTGGCACGAGTTTCTGTCAAAGTAGGTTGGTTGTTGTGTCAGAGGCAGACAGTTGAGGATGTGAATGATGATACACGTTCACAATACTTGAATGAGAATTTTTTTTAATTTGCAAATTTGAATTAATACATGAGTAATATAACAAGTAAATGATAAGCAAGGATATTGGTAACCATCACTGCCCCCAACCCATAGGTAATAAGTGTTTATTGCTTTGGTTTATTCTTTATAGACCTTTCTCTATATGTCACGAGGATATAATTTTGAATGTGTTTTTAAATTGGAGTGTGTACTAAAATATGACTTTAGATTACTTTTATGGCTTTTGAAATGACTGGATTAAATTGAATGGAAATGGGGTGGTGTATTTTTAAAATTACATTGTGCTTGACAGAGAGGTGACACCCAGCCTCTGTGTAGTGGTAGGGACGGAAAGGAGGTTAGGCCTGGATAACCTCGGGAAGGTCAAAGATGCGAGGAGGGGGTTGGAAAGAGAAAAAAGTAGAAATGGAAGAGTAAATGAGGACCAGGTTTAATCCCAGCTCTGACTTTTAGGGACTTCAGCATTCCAGTAAAATTACCAACTTTCCCTAGTGTCTTCATTTATAAAAGAGGCTTTAGAATATTTCATTGAGTTCTTTTTTGGGGGTTTTGTTTTTGTTTTTGTTTTGCTTTTTAGGGCCGAGCCTGCAGCACATGGATATTCCCAGGCTAAGGGTCAAATCAGAGCTGCAGCTGCTGGCTCACGCCACAGCCACAGCAACGCCAGATCCAGGTTGCATCTGCGATCTGACCTACACCGCAGCTCACGGCAATTCTGGATCACCAACCCACTGATTGAGGCCAGGGATCAAACCCTCATCCTCATGGATACTAGTCAGATTCGTTTCCACTCCGTCACAATGGGAACGCCAGTGTTTCATTGAGTTCTTGAAAGGTTAAATAAGATAACACATAGAGCATCCAGCCCAGTGCTTGGCTAGAGGTGTTTCTCTTGCTTCAGTTCTTTTCTCCAGATGGGGAATTCCCATTTGAAAGTTAACTGGTAGAAGTGATTTTATAATAGTACATAGTCAGGCACCTTTGCTTTGTAAAAAGCACTGTTTTGCAGTTTGGCTGAGGAAAAATTATTGATTATATGAAAGTATTTCTCTGTGGGATCAAGTAAGCTGAGTATTTCTTGGTCATTATAAAGATTTAGAAATAGGTTTGTTACATATCATTGTTGAGTTTGAGCTAGAGTGGGAGTTTTACCTGCCTTTTAAAATCATCTTTGCCTGAGAGGAGTTCCCGTTGTGGCTCAGCAGCAATGAACCCTTCTAGTATCCATAAGGATGCAGGTTTGACCCTGGACCTCTCTCAGTGGGTTAAGGATACCTCATTTCTGTGACTGTGGCTCAGGGCCCGTAGCTGCAGCTCTGCTTTGACCCCTAGCCTGGGAACTTCCATATGCCATACATGCAGCCCTAAAAAAGCAAAAAAAAAAAAGTTATTGTATTCGCCTGAGCGGGAAAGAGTCTAATTCTTCCTGTCTTTTCACTACCCTGGCCCCATGGTGTTGTGGTACTTGTGCAATCTGGGAATTTGTAGTTACATTAAGCAAAATTCTGTTGCATTTTAAAGATTAGTTTCTGTGTGTCAGTCACTGAAGTTAATTAACGATTAATAAGTGAATGACTTTGGGAGAGTTAATTTCTTATCCTTAACTTCTGCATGTTAAAAAAAGGGATAATAATGAACCTAATGCATAAGGTTAAATGAGATACTACGGGAAGCATGTAGCATGATGCTGGGCATCCAAACTCCCAGCAGGAGGGAAGTGGTGTCAGTGGTCAGTAAGGGGGCCGCTGCCCTGGCAGTCCCAGGCACGGGGAGACACAGCCCTGCTCAGAGGAGCCCCAGAGCAGGGGCTTTGTTCCGGAAGGAAAACTGCAGTAAACAAGGGTGTTTATTTAACACGTGCAGGAGAGAAGAGATGAGTGGTAGGTGCCTTGGCTGTCAGTGTGGAGGAAAGAAGTGGAGGCATCAGGATTCTCTCCTTTCTTCCAAAAGAGAAAGAAAAAGGTGCATGTCTTTTGCTTTGTTTTTGACAGGACTGTCGCACATTGATCCTGCAGTTCTATTTCAGTGCCTGATCAAGTGTTTCACAGTCTAATTTTGGGGACAGAAAACATAGATATATGTATGGATGGATATAAAAAAATAGCTGCTTGATAGCTTTTCTTTAAAGTGAGGGAATGAGTGCTGGCAGCATGGGAGGAGGAGGTGACTGGCAGTGGGCAATCAGGGAAGGCTTCTTGCAGGAATAGAGTTGATCGGACTTCTGAAGGAGGGGTTGAGTTTTTTGGTCTTTATTTTGGAAGGGTACTGATACTTCCCAGAGTACAGATGCCCTGGGTAGAGAAGGCTTAAAGGTCAGCTGAGTTTACAAAAGCATCATACCCTGTCCCCCACGTGGAGGTTCACACTGCCTGCCCTCTTACTGAAGTGTCTGTAGCCCTGCAGCAGGGGAGCCAGCTGAGCTGTGAACCCCAGCAGGACTGGGCCTTACACTCGACTTGCGGAACAGCCTAGCAAGCTCAGGGAATTCAGGGGCTGCGGAATACTGCAGAAGCCTCACTCTTCCTGAGTTGCACTGTAGGGAGTGGAGCAGTCACTTGTCTTTGTGTACGTATTTGCAAAGCACTTGGAGATCGTCAAGCGTATTTACTATATAGTGCGTTAAGTTTAGGAGAAAAAAAATTATACCCAAATAGAAGAGTAACTAACGAGGATGACACCATTTGGGAGCTCAGTTTTTATCCTTATTTTTCTTTTTTCTATTGCTTATTTATTTTGTTTCTAAGAACTGCTTTATAGAGTGCATATGATGAGCAAGAGTTGTCTTGGATGTTGAAAATGGAAACATTTTAAAGATATTCCTACCCCCTACCCTCCCCCCTGTACAGCATGGGGGTCAAGTTATTCTTACATGTATACATTTTTTCCCCCACCCTTTGTTCTGTTGCAATATGAGTATCTAGACATAGTTCTCAATGCTACTCAGCAGGATCTCCTTGTAAATCTATTCTAAGTTGTATCTGATAACCCCAAGCTCCGGATCCCTCCCACTCCCTCCCTCTCCCTGTTGGGCAGCCACAAGTCTATTCTCCAAGTCCATGATTTTCTTTTCTGTGGAGATGTTCATTTGTGCTGGATATTAGATTCCAGTTATAAGTGATACCATATAGTATTGGTGTTTGTCTTTCTGACTCATTTCACTCACTCAGTATGAGTCTCTAGTTCCATCCATGTTGCTGCAAATGGCATTATGTCATTCTTTTTTATGGCTGAGTAGTATTCCATTGTGTGTATATGCCCCATCTTCCTAATCCAGTCATCTGTTGATGGACATTTGGGTTGTTTCCATGTCCTGGCTATTGTGAATAGTGCTGCAATGAACATGCGGGTGCATGTGTCTCTTTTAAGTAGAGTTCTGTCCGGATAAGATATTCCTATTTTAACGAATGTGTTTTTTCCCCATCCCAAGGTCTATTACCCAAATTTGGGATGGATGTGCATTGATGCCACTGATCCAGAGAAGGGGAACTGGCTGCGCTATGTGAATTGGGCTTGCTCAGGAGAAGAGCAGAATTTATTTCCACTGGAAATCAACAGGGCCATTTACTATAAAACTTTAAAGGTAAGAATGTTAGAATTCGTAGTTACCCTGCGTGCAGCTTTGCAAACTCTATCTTTAGTCGTGACCGTCAGTGAGGACTTCGCAAACCTTGAAAGGGTTATATTTGAAAGTGGTTTCTCAACGTATTGAAAGGTCTGTGCTTTTAGTACACAGTTGCCACTGCTTCGGGTGAGTAAGGGCACTAAAGCATGAAGATGGTGTTGAGTAATCACGTGCTCTGTCTTTATAGATGCTGCATCTTTATAGACGCTGATGAGTTAAGCCTGTGGCAGCTACTTCCCTCCTTTTAAGATACAAATGCATTGGGAACCAAATGGCAGATTGTTCCAACTGTAAGAAACTCTCAGTCGCTCTAGCGGTTTTGTGTAACTGAAAACACATTCTTAGTGTTCATTGTAGCTTTGGATTAGGTTTTCTTTTCCCTAGTCTTTTTTCAGAATGGAAATTGAGTAGAACATGTTTCTTATTTCTGCCAGATTTTTATTTGGAGACATTACTTACTGAGAAGAGGAAAGTCATTTTTTAGAGTTTGTGGTGAGGTCGGAGGTCACTGAGTACATTCGGGGAAGTTAGAATTAGGAAGCATTGCTATATCTGCACCAGGCAAACCCTCATCTGTCTCCTTCATTTTCATGTGCTCTCGGAGGGCAAATCTGCACTCATTGTGCTTAGAAATGTTCTCAGAGGCAGAGTCTTGAGGCTCTGAAGATAGGTTATTGTTGCTTTTTGCTTTTTGGAATAGGTATGTTTGCTAAAATTGCTGTTAAGGCAGATTTTTCTTTATTCACTTACTTCCATTAAAAATATCATAGATTAGGGGACAGTCCATGAAAAAAATGATCTCCATGGAGGTGAAAACTCTTGATGAGCAAGCATTTAAGATGGTGGTCAGCTTTGCAGCTTCCCGAGTTTTGCCGTGGCCCTCTAGGACCTCTGGAAGTTAGCTTATTATAACTGTCTGGTTTTCCTTTGCTTTTCCTTTGTATTTTTTCCCATCATCTTCAGCCAATTAGATTGCCCTTTACCTCATATAAACCCACTTCTTTGTTTCCAGTCCCTGCAGGAACTACTTTTCTGTGGTACCTTTTTTTTTTTTTTTTTTTTTTTTTTTGGCTTTTTAGGGCCACACCTGCGGCATATGCACAAGTTCCCAGGCTAGGGGTCCAGTCAGAGCTGTAGCTACCAACCTATGCCACAGCCACAGCAGCACAGGATCTCAGCTGTGTCTGCGACCTACACCACAGCTCACAGCAATGGCAGATCCTTAACCCACTGAGCGAGGCCAGGGATCAAACCTGCAACCTTATGGTTCCTAGTCAGATTCGTTTCCACTGTGCCACAACCGGAACTCTGTGGTTCTTTCTCATTTAAAATTTTTATAACCTTCTGTACCATTTTCTTTGTGTAGGATTCTGATAGCATGATTTTCTAGTAGCCAATACTGTACAATTTGGTTACATTGGAGTTTGGAATTGGATTCAAAATTCGATTCAAGAATTCATTCTGTTTCTCAAATTTATTTAAAGTGAGGGTTACACCTGGTTGAGTCAGTGAGACAGGAATCTGGTGGAGGTGAAATACCAGCGAGGAGATGGATACAAGACAATGGGGGGACTTTCATGGGGCTCCAGGGGAGAGCAAGCCCAGAAAAACACTGGACACTTGGCAGTTCCTTCATCAGACTTTGGCTGAAAATGTGATCATCTCGGATAGCAAGGCAGAGGAATGTTGAGAAGGAAGAGAGAATGTGTTTGGGAAGCAACTCTTGGGGCCAGACTCCTGGGTTAAATCCTGGCTTGCGCTGTGACCGCAGGCAAGTCGCGATTGTACCAGCACTACCCTTCTCTGCCTCCGTTTCCACATTTTAAAGATACAGTCAGTTACAATATCGACCCTGTAGCGCTGTCATGATGATTGCCTGGGTGATTGTGAGTGGAGTTCTAGCATCTAAGAAGTGCTCGATAAATGATAGCTGCCATTTCTGGCCAGGCAGTGTAGTGTCGTGGTCGGGATGGGGGACTCTGGAGCAGACTGCCTCATGAGCAGATTTTGGCTTCGATTTGTGTGACTATGTGTACTTACACCCCCTTTGTTAGTTTTCTCAGCTGTCAAGATGGAGGTAATAGTGAAATTAATATATCCGGTTGTGAAGATGAAGGCAATAAGTATAAGGTTCTGTGAATAGTTCCTCATTCTAACCTGAGTACTCAGGGTGTTTGCTGGCTATACTACTATTATTTTTACTTTTCTTTGTTTGAAGTAACATAGCTCTGGTCTTTGCAGACCTCTCCCAATCCCGACCTTTGAAGTTTGCTCAGGTATGCATAGGCCTTTCAGATTCCTTACTAGTGATTATCTAATTATATTCTTCTAGATTAAGCTTTCTGTGGCTTGGGTTTTGCAAATAAATTACATGTGATGTTCTTCTGAGCTCTCTATCGCCTTCTCAACTATCACCTAGATAACTGAGAAATCTCAGCACTGGTTTTGTTTGCAATATGATTAGAAACTATTTTAAATTCCTGAGGGTTGTTAGCTTGCTATCCATTCATTCATCTGCTCCTGAATTCAACAAATAGGTATCGAGTGTCTGTTGTGTACCCAGTGTTCTTCCTTAGTTGCGGGCAGAGCAGACGAGGTTTCTGGCCTTGTGGAGCTTCCAGTTTATGGGGGAGGTGGCAGATCATCACCAATTGAACAAATAAACAAAATGATTTCAGATAGCGGTAAGTGCTTTGAAGCCAATAAAATGTGATAAGAGGCTCTAGGTAGGGGGAGGGTCAGGGAAGACAAGACATATGGTCCCCCTCCCTCTCCCTCCCCCCTTCCCCTGCTGGTGTGGGAAGGAGCACCCAGCAGTTAGGAGCAGTTCAGGAAGAGGGAGGGGCCTTGATGTTGAAGTGGGGATAAACTAGATTTTTGCTTTTTGTTTTTGTTTTTTAAAGGATCCTGGTTGGGCTGGATCCAGGAGAGGAGTGGTAGATGAGGCTGGTGAGGTGGGCAGGGGCCAGATCAGCGGGGCTGAGGAGCCTGTAGGGAAACATATGAGTTTAGTCTTTAGTTCGGTTCACCCGTTTGAGAGTGGAGGCTGTCTGACCGAGACCACAGATCTCTTTGGGGGAGAGATTATAGGTGGGTAAGCGTGGAATGCTTTGTGTGTTTTCATCGCTCTGGCGTATTTCTCTTAATTTGACCTCAGGAATATTTATGGGAACCCTTGCCTGTTCCTAATTGGTCTGGTAAAATTTCAAGTTTGTGTTTACTGATAGAGAAGAGAGTGTGCTTCATTCTATGGGCCTATCAGAACTCAAAGCAAGAATTTAAAGTCTTGTTTGTTAAATATCAGAATATATTTTAAAAGGTTGTTTGGGTTTTTACTATATTTTTTAATGTGGGTTTATATTTTCTATGTTTAAGGACATAAACCTTCTTGTCTTCTGAAATTTGACTAAAAGATCTTAAATGTGCTAAGCAGCGCAGAAGAAAAAACAGTGCAGTACAGAAGCAAGCAATCATTGATTTTAAAAGATACATTATTTTCCTCTTTATAAAGAACTGCTATTTGTGTAGCTATTTATTGTCATTTTCTCTTTTTTTTTCGGCCGCCCCCATAGCATATGGAAGTTTCCAAGCCAGAGCTGTGACCTACACCATAGCTGCAGCAACACAGGATCCTTGACCCACTGCACCGGGCTAAGGATTGATTGAACTGGTGCCTCCACAGACACAAGCCAGATCATTAGCCCACTGCGCCACAGCAGGCACTCCTGTGTGTAGCTCTTTTAATATGGAGTTGGGAAGTATATAGCTCAATAATGTAACACTCATCTCAGTCGCCAACAGTTTGGAAGGTTGTTCCATAGCTAGCAAATCAGGTTCCTCTTAATCTAGGTATTCACCAGTTCATTCTCCACTTGGAAATTTTATATTAGATTTGAGGTGAAAACAGATATGGGGATATTTGTATATTGTGTGTTTGTTTGTTTTTCAACAATAGAGGAATCCTCTCCTAGAGAGTTTGTGCTGCTCTCATACCTTCACCCAGTCGCTAGTACAGTTAGAGTGGAATGAACGTGGAGGCTTAGGCTCCGAGTCCAGTGGGTTCTTCTAGCTGGTGTTCTGGTTATACTGTTTGGTTTAGGAATAAATGGGAAATATACTTTTCCTCACTGCTTTCCAATGTTGTTTTTTACTTTGGTTTTATTTAAGACTTTACATATTTCTGCAAACCCTAATCATTTCAAGTATTATGTGATCTACCATTTCATAAATTTTTGACTTGTAACAAAAACACAGAGAAGCAAACTGTACGTTTGGAATTAGAAATAGTTAAAGAAGTCCATTCCTTCAACAGAAACATATTGGCTCCTAAGAGTGCCAAAAAACCTCTGTAATGGCTATTTTTAATTCATTAATATTTTAAATATTAGATAAAGTTTTTTGGTTTAGGTATAACTGATTCAGGAAGGGAAAGAATAATAATACATTGGTTCAAAGATAAGAAAATGGCAGATTTTCTCCATCCTTGTGGGAACAAAGGAAACAGTGGCCTGTTCTTGTGTCTTAAAGAATTTAGAATATTTTAAAATTTGAGCTATATAAACATTGAGTTCTGCAGAGAGTGAAACAAAATAATATTTACTTTCAAAGGCTTTTTCTAGACTAAAAGGTATGTTGAAGTGAAAAAATAGCTTGTTTCTAAACTGACATGGAATTCCTCTTGGCCCTAAAAACAAGGATACCTTCTTCCATAACCATAGTGCAGTGATCAAAATCAGGAAGCTTCCACTGGCACAGTATTTTATTAACTAATCTATAGACCTCACTCAAATTTTGTCAGCCGTTTCAATCATATACATTTAGGCAAAGAAAACTCTTCATTTGTCATGTCTTATCCATCTCCTCAGTTTGGATGGCACCTCAGTCTTGGTCTTCTGTAACCATTTAGTTTTGAGAGAACCGATAGGTAATCCTGTAGAACATCCCACAGTTCGGCCTTCTCATGTTGCATCATGATTAAATTACACTTATGCATTTTGGGCAGAAATCTCCAGACGTGATGCCGTATTCTTTTCTGGGCATCGTATCAGGAGACATATGATGTTGATTTATCTTCTTATAGAGATAATTGTTTTTTACTTTGTCATTAATAAATGTTTAATGGAGAGCTATTTGGAGACTGCATTGTTACGCCTCAGACTTTCATTGACTTTCATCTACTTTTATCGTCCATTGATGGTTCTTACCTGCATGGGTTATCCCTGTGACGATTGTCCAGCGGCAAATTTCTGATTCCCGTTTCTTTTTTGTTGATTAGCTGGTATCGACTGAAGAGCTTCCCTTATTTATTTACTTAGGTATTCACTCATTCATTCCTTCATTCATACCAGTATGGACGCAGTGGATTCTTACTTTATTTACTGGGTTTTAGGTGGGATTTTTCTTGTGTTGATACTCTTAGAACTTTTTAAACAGGTGAGTCATTGTGAGAAAAACCAATACATCATTTCCTTAAATTTTATTTAGGAATATAATCTTTCCACTCAGTGTATTTTTTCAAGATCTTATTCTCTAGGTATAATCAGTATGATGGTGGTATATAATTTACATGGCTGTTGAGAATTAATGTTTCAGGAGCAGGCTACATGTGAGGTATTTTTAGTCATTTCTTTCTAAATTTAAAAGTATTGACTCTTAGGTGTGGTACAGAGGGTGAGGCAGTGAATTCTCCATGGACCGGAGCAGGTTGGCGGCCGTGCGGGGAGAGGACATTGCCAGGACGCTTGCGTCCTCCACACCGCCTCTTCTTTTAGCATTTCCGCGATATAATTAGCGGTGCATTTATAAGTGTGCGGTGGCATTTAGTTCTTATCATGCTTAACTTGCTCTTGGACTCTGAAACCTGCCCTGATAATTAGCTTTCCGCACTTCCCTTTCCAAAGTGCCCAGGTTCTTTTAAATTACGCTTTAAATTTCTCATCAGCATAGATTTCATGGGCAACATGGTTCCGTGGTTTAATTTTCCTTCTGCGTGGTTAGTCGTGAGGCTCCCAACAGTGAGATTCCCTAGTATATTGGCAGTTTTGAGTTTTAAGCGAACCTATCAGATCCCAATACCCACCGAAGGGCTCCATGGGGAGGAGGCGGCCAGGAAGTGAGGTCCTCCCTCCAGCAGAGGGTCCCTTCCCTGCGCTGCCCGGCCCGCGGCCGCGGAGGTGGAGCAGCCCTTCCTGCCCGGCTGGCCTCCGGCGCGCCGCCCCAGCCGGGAGCCCCGCCCCGCCCCGCCAACAACCGCCGCTCTGATTGGCCCGGCGCCTGTCTCTTCTCTCCCCGCAGCCAATCGCGCCGGGCGAGGAGCTCCTGGTCTGGTACAATGGGGAAGACAACCCCGAGATAGCAGCTGCGATTGAGGAAGAGCGAGCCAGCGCCCGGAGCAAGCGGAGCTCCCCGAAAAGCAGGAAAGGTAGGAGCCCGCCGCCGCCCGGCTCCCCGCTGCCGCCCCGCCTGGGCCGGATCCGAGGCCCAGGCGGTGCCCGCGGCTGTCGGTGACCTTTTCCGGACCCGGCGCCGGCCCCCCCTCCCCCCCGCCCTCCGGCCGCTGCTGAATCACGGCGCCGGGCGCCCAGCTCCGGCTCTTTTCTAACTTGGGGCGGAGGTGCCGGGCGCGGAAAAGTGAGACGGCCCGCGCCGCCAGCACTGCGGAGGGCCAGTTGTCACTTCCCTCGCAGACAGCACACACAAATAGCTGGACTTGCGGGCTGAAGCGGCGGCCGGTCTCTCCAGAGCTGTGCACTCCCGATATATTCTTAGCTTTTTTTGTGCGATTTGCCAGCAACGCGTCATAAAATGAGTTTCGAGAGTGACATTTCCAGGTCCGCAGATCGGTGGCTCCTGTCTGCCCCAGCTGTGCGGGAGGGCCTCCGGGGCCGGGAGAGCTGCCGGCTGTACTCTTGCCTCTCCATCCGCCCGGGCCGGGCCCTGCCACCCCGGCCACCCCACTTCT
Source organism: Sus scrofa (assembly GCF_054392235.1). Classification (NCBI taxonomy): domain Eukaryota; kingdom Metazoa; phylum Chordata; class Mammalia; order Artiodactyla; family Suidae; genus Sus; species Sus scrofa. Next base: position 77,695,585 of record NC_139388.1, read on the forward strand.
CCCCTGGCCGGGCCGGGCCGCATCGCACGCTGCCACGCCGGGCCACCCGGGTCGGGCCATATGCCACCCCACGCCGCGCAGGACCGCGTTGTGAGCGTTTGCGGCACTCTTGCGGGTGGGCGAAGGTTTTAGCGCACATCTTCCCGAAATTAGGCCATTAACAAAATGGAAGTTGAACAATGTGCTGTTTTGTCACTTTTGACTCAAGTCCAGTAGTTTTGTTTTATGATGTTTCAAGCAAAAGGTAAAGCGTAATCACACAGAAGGCAGGGGATAATTTCTGAGAGAAAACTAGTTTGGTTGGATATATCGTATTTCTAGCTGGCATTTTACACACTTTTTCTTTTAATGATGAATCTTAGTAAGAATTCATGAATCTTTTTTAGAACTCAGTCTGTGTGTGTGTGTGTATATGTATATAGCCAAGGGGTGGTATATATATTATATACACAGATATATATAGCCAAGGTAATTTCTTACTAATACAAATCTTCCTTCCTTTCTTTTTTTTTGCCCGCCTTCCGTCTTAAGTAAATTTTTGTAATCATCTGAACTTTAGGCCGTCCTTTACTCAGAATACTGCAAAGGGAATTGTAGGAATCACACTGTAAATAAAATCATAATGTAAACATGATTTTGGGAAAGTGTAAAAACAGTACTTTAAAATGTAGGCAAGAAGTCCATTCTTTTTTCATTACGTATTCCTTGTCTTTCACAGTGTAATGCAAATATGACTAGCCCATCCAAGGGCCTTTTACTGAATGCTTGTTCTCTGATTATCATATGTGATTTTGTCACTGTGTTAGGCATTAAATGCTTTGATCTGAGTCAGATGATCAGGGTCTCAAAAACTGCCAGGTGTTTTTTGTTGTTGTTCAATGTTTTAACTGGGTATTGAGATTTTTTTTTTTGTTTGCACACACTTTATGTAATTTAAGTCGTTCCTTTATTTAGCGTTCGTTTTTGTTTGTAACTTACCCTCACCAGCCTTTTCAGATAAGTTGTGATTTGCAGGGACTGGAGTTTGGAGTGTGGGGGAATTTTTACTTGCTCACGAATTCATAACTAACTCATATATTTAAATATAGTTGTAGGTTAATAACAACTTTATCTTAAGGCTTTTCTCAGTTCAGCACACTTTGGTGTGCATGTGGGCAACATTTCACTGCTTTTTGTTTTTCTTTTTTATTTGTCTCTTAATTTTTTTTTTCTATTTGGATATGGAGGAAAAAACTGAAAGTAAACTTTGTTTTATTAGTGATATGTGAACTTAGACATCTTCATTTTTATACCTGCTGATATTGCTGGATTTTTTTTTTTTAATTGGGGTGAGTAGTTCTTGTTTCTTATCCTGTTATTTATTACTACTATGAGTTATGTATAACCCAATGAATCTTAAATTTTAATTAAAATACTCTCATGAAGCATACTCCATATTGGAACTTAACAGTTTGTTTTGAACAGCTTACTGGTGAGGAGACCTGTTTGCTGTTTTATGACCTGAAGTTTAAATAGTCAAACCTTTTTTGTTTTTAAATTACTTTGTGAAAGCTAACTTCGAGCTTACAAAGACCTGAAATGAAGAACTTTTTATATTAACCTGGTTCTGTTTTGGTCTTAATGTGTGACCTCAGACATTTAAATATCTTTTCAGGCAGTGATGTCGGCGAATAAATCAACATAAATTTCGTTCGGTACTAGTATTAACTTAGTGTTTCTGAAAGCCAGCTGTTGAAGACATGCAGCTGACAGGTAGATTGACAGTGGACCTAACTTCATTTTGGTTAGGAGGCAGGAGAGAGAAACAAAGGCTGAATTCTTCGTAGTTCTGGGCCTCTGCTCTTTTGCATGACAGCTGCTATGCCTACAGCTGTGCATTGCATGTGGTGCCTTTCAGAATTCATCAGCTCGCTGGTGGATCGTGAGGCGTGTTCTGGACAGTGAAAAGCCCTGATTCCTTTACATACAAAGTGGCTCCTTCTCTCTCTCCCCTCTCCGTCTGACAGTTTCTCTCTCTGTCTCTCAGTCATTCATTGAGCTAATGTTTGTTAGGCCCCTGCCATGTGCCAGGCACTCTGCTAGGTCGTCCGGGGGCAATGGTGAGCAAAAAAGCAGCCCTAACTTTTCTCCTGGCGCCTGTAGTCTGGTGGGGGAGACAAACATTAAATCCCTAAGTTGCTGATCAGCGCCTAGGTGGTTGGCATGGAACAGGCCCTTGATAAATATTTGTGGATTGGCAAACAAAGACTCACACAAACCTGTGATGAAGGAAGAGAACACAGTGCTGTGAGAACACAGTTCATATTGTCTCTGACCAGGGAGCATGCAGTTTGCCACGGGCCAAAGATGTACGTACGTTAGGCATTTTGAACTAGAATTTTGAATTCAAACTTTTGTCGTTCAGCCTACCTCCTTGCATGTCTGAGCAGCCCCTGTGATGAGATTGAACAAGAGAAGTTCCTTGGTTGGGACAGATTAAACTTCTCAGATAGAGAGCCAGAGATGGTTTTCAGTGTTGGGTGTTTCACATTATTCTACCCATGTTCTAGGTTATAGGAAGTAACCGAGAGAAGCCAAATACAGAAGTGTGTATTGTCTTGGTTTCTGTTTTCTGTTTGCTACTGTGAGAAATGAGGGATTGAATTTGCTTGTTAGCAGTACACTACTGTTGGCAAATAGTTCTTTTATTTTTTAATTTTTTTGTCTTCTTATAGCTGCTCCCACAGCATATGAAGGTTCCCAGGCTAGGGGTCCAATCGGAGCTATAGCCTCTGGCCTATACCACAGCCACAGCAGTGCCAGATCCAAGCCGTGTCTGTGACCTACACCACAGCTCATGGCAATGCTGCATCCTTAACCCGCTGAGCGAGGCCAGAGATCGAACCTGCATCCTTACGGATGCTAGTCAGATTCATTTCCACCGAGCCATGATGGGAACTCCCCAAATGTTCTTTTAAAATGTAGAATAAAACAGCAGAATGTGTTGTTGCCCGGCTCTCCCTTGGCTGCGTAAGAGCCTTACCTGGTTTTCCTTTATTCTAAAGGAACAGCCGTGTCTTCATGCAAATCGGCCTAGTGGAAGAAATGAAAAATGTGGAACTCTTGGGTTTTTACCAGGTGTGTGACTGGGCAGATATGTCATTTTTCTGGGGCGCAGATTCCCAGCTTTAAAATCAGGCATCATAACATGGACTGGTCCTTGTGCTCCCTACCTCGCTGGGTCGATGTCAAGAGCAGAAGAGGTAGCAAAAAGGAACAGCTCTGCGAAGCATGCAGGTCTGTGGTACTGTGGGTGCCACCCCCAGTATGTGGCTGACACCGTGCCTCTTGCAGAGGAACTCCTGCATTTGGAGTCGTTTATTCAGCCCTGTTTCTGGAGCATCCACATAAGCTGAGCGTGCACTGCCTTCCTGTGACAGAACCATGCTCTGGGCCGCTTAACGCTGAGAGTAGGCTTCGTTCTAACCTGTTGACTGTCCTGTTCGTAGCAGATTAGAAGGAGGAAATTAGAAGAGTTACTTATAGCAGCAAGTAGTTTTATAGCCGATAGCTGGACAGTTAAGACAGAAGGAACTATAACAAGCACAGTTCCATGTGATCAATCCCTTCACAGGTTCAGATACGCTTTTATTAAAAACTAAATCGTTCCTGAAAAGATCAAGCAGTTTTTAATATTTACCTAAGAGACTTTCTGTCACCACAGAAGTTAAATTATAATCAGCTTTAAAAAAAAGTATTTCATCTGTTTCTGCAATTGAAATTATTTACATAAAGTTTGTGCAGTTGAAATTCTTTCTTCAAAGTCGACAGATCCTGGAGTTCCCGTTGTCGCTCAGTGGTAACAAACCGAACAAGCATCCATGAGGATGCGGGTTCAATCCCTGGCCCCATCAGTGGGTTAAGGATCCAGTGTCTCCAGCGTTGCCATGAGCTTCAGTGTAGGTCACAGATGCGGCTCGGGTCCTGCATTGCTGTGGCTGTGGTGAAGGCCAGCGGCTACAGCTCCGATTTGACCCCTAGCCTGGGAACTTCATATGCTGCAGATGTTGCCCTTAAAAAAAAAAGAGCAAAGTTGACAGATCCTATAGAAATTTACAGTCCGTTGGGCTGGGGGTGGGGGGGGGTAAGAGATCCACATGCAAAATAAGTTGGTCTGAGGCAGTTTAAGAAAGAAAGTGCTAGAGGGACCATATGGACGATGTGGAAAGAAGAAAAGGGGACTCTGGTCTGGATGCCTAGGAGTTTTTAAAGGTTTTCCTGGAGTGTATTGACCTACAACTTCCTTCCTCCAACTCCTTCCCTCTTCCCCTCCTCAGTATTCCTTGCCGGTGTCCTCCCCACTGTGTTCTGAGGGGCTGGGGCAGGATGGGGGCGTTTGACGCAGAGAACAGGGAGGACACTCAGGAGGCTTTGGGACAGTCAGCAGGTCAGAGAAATTGCGAGTGGATGGATGGTGTCCCCTCCTGTGTCGTCGTGCCCCCGCCCCCCCAGGTATTGAGCAAGTATTTTCTGTGTCAGAAACTATTGGAGGTGCTGAAGCTACAGCAGGGAACGAAAAAAACCCAGGTTCCTGCTTTTCATGGAATTTACATTCTAGAGAGTGAGGGGACAACCAGCCAGCAGGTGAACAAGACAAGCCTTGTGATGTTAGTATAAGAGAGAGTGAGAGTGTGTGTGTGTGTGTGTGTGTCGGGGGTGGTTAGGTATGGTATGACTGTGGATGGGCAGAGTGGCCAGCCTTTGAGAGGCTGGAATATGAATGGCCCAGGGGCGGGCCCCATCAAGTTCTCAGGGCTGAGAGCTCCAGGAAGAGGGTCTGGAGCAAGCTGGATGTTCTTTTGAGGAATTTGGGAAATTGATTGCTGGAGTGCTATATAGGGAGAGCCACCTAGAAGCCCACAGGAGTCCTTTTGTATGAAATTCAGTCCGGCTTATGGACATCCTGGCCCCCTTTCTCCCAGCACTGCACTCAGTGGCCGGATTGCTAGGGGAGATGAGAGAGATGAGTGGGACATCCAGCGAGGAGCTTATCGTCTGCCTTCTTGCAGCTCAGTGCAGGTCAGGGCTTACTAGGTGGGGTAGTTGCTGTGTGTATGGGCTCTAGGATAGCGAGGGTGACAGGAGCCGCTGGGAGAAGAGGTGGTTGGAAAGCAGAACGCAGTGGGGAGGACGCCGGAAAGGAGTACTGAGGAGGGGAAGAGGGAAGGAGTTGGAGGAAGACAGACTCACAGAGACAGAGGATGCAGCAGAAGGATCTGATGGAGAAGTAGCACCTCATGGGCAGTGGTATGCAGTGCTACGGCTGGGTGGCCCTGAGCACTCCCGTGGCTGTTCCTGTTTGGCCTCTACTGCTGCGTGGCTTGTATAAGCTGCAGGTGAGGAAGCGGATCCCCAGGGAGGGTGTATGATTTGTCTAAGCTCGATCTGCCAATGAGCAGCAGAGTCAGAACTTGAACCCAGCTTTTCTGTGCCTTGTCCTCTGTGTAATTCACTTTTTTTGTGCACTTCTGCATGCAGTGGACCAGCAGAAGTGACAACACTGGTTCCATTTAAAGTCAAAATTAGAGACACTTGCACTGGGGAAGATCTCTGGTGTTCACCTTACTTTCTGCAAGTAATAAATCCTTCCTTCTCCTTAAAAAAAAGAAAAAAAGTTAGAGGTTGCATTTAATAAAAGTAGAGAACAAGTGGGCTTCAGTGGAGTTTGATGTCCTGACCTTCCCTAGCGGCTGACAGCTCTGTTTGAGGCTCTTTGGCCAAAGCTGAAGGGTGGAGGCCTGGCTGAATGACAGGCTCGGCCATGGTGCCCAAGGGTGAGGGCAGATGGGCCCTGAGCCTTCTGGGTGCCTGGCGGGCAGGCCCTCTGCCCATTTACTTTCAGGGCTCTCATCATAGTTTTTGTTGGCACGTATTGGGGCAGGGTGTGGGGCGGTTGGAAGTGGCTATGATCCCGAGGAGATAGGACCCCAGCATTAGACACTGTATGGCTTGCAAGCTTGTTGCCTTGGACCCAAGTGAGCAGTGTCCTCGTTGGTCCCCAGTGGAACTCTCGCTGCCTCCAGCTGAGCATTGGGTAACCTGTCTCTGATGATTGCCTGCCAGGTTGATCCTGCTGTGGTGGTGGCAGTCTGTTTTTAGAAGCTCGATGCATTTTTAAATATTTCAACGGTGAGAATAGGGAATTTAAAAAAATTTTCTAATTGTACTTTTGCTGCTACTGAATTGCTCTAAATTTAGGTTGATCTGTATTTTTGTGCCTTTGATTTACTTGCTATGTGTAACCTTGTTCATAGGGAAATTTGTGGGTTAACTATAATTTTTCAAAGTATGTTGCTGATTTCTCAACTGTATTTACTGGATGAATTTGCAAAAATTGTAATATATACCATGGTTAAAAACTGCTTTAAACATCATAATTGAGTGTGTTAGGAAATTCACTAGGCTCTAAGGTTGTCATTCTGGTTCTCCTCTCTGTATGGAAACTGGAAAGTGAGACTTGCCTAATGCAGGAAAAATAGGATTAATTCCTACTAAAGTTTCTCAAAGGTAAAAAGAACCTCAATGTAGGGAGTTCAAAGTAATTGAATAACTTGTACAAATGCAGTGGTAATTTGAAAGTGAAAAAACAATTTGCTGTGCTTTGCTAGCTAAGAAAACTAGGTTCTTTTTCTAAGTTAAAACTCATGGAGTATTTCCTTTCTCAGGCAGTTTTACATTCCTCTTTACAGATGTTCTCCTAAAGTACATGAACTTCATGTTCACAGTAGAATGAAGGGGAGGAGCATATACATAGTTTTATATTTGAAGTTGCCTTTAAAGAACGGAGGAACTGGATAAATATTCCAAGGATACCCTCATGCTGGTTAAAAACTACTAGACATTTCTTACAGTTACAGACTGCGTGTGGCCCTGGGAGCAGGAGCTCCAGACAGGCCAGCGTGGTGCTCCGTTGTTACTCACCTTAACTGTACATGCTGCCAAGGACAGTTCTCAAGTTTGCTTTTATTAATACTAAGAATTATGGTTGACATAATTTAGCAAGCTGAATGACTTAGAGAAGCAGGAGTTATTTGAAAACATTGCTGTTGTTTCTCAGAGTGAAGAAGATAAATACTGAAAGCAGTCACTTTTTCTTTATTACTGCTCAGGTTAAACCAGTGTCAGACGTTACAAGAGCTCTCAGCTGAATTCACTCATTACAGTCTGTTTTAATAGGGCCATATCTCATGAATTGTCACTTATGTGCACGTCACGTCATCATGTGATGAACCGCAGCTTTCTGTTGATGGTGACAGTGACAGCAGTTACTCGTTTCTTGAGCCGGTCTCGTGTGCCTGGCGCTGTGCTCGGTACCTCATCGCCAGTCCTAGTAGCCCGACAAAGTGGGGCTAATTCTCCCCTTCGTAGATGAGGACACTGGTGCTCCAGGGGTTCCATGATTTGCCCATGTGCCCAGCTACTAAAATTACTTGGCTCCACCTTGCCTAAATCTAGTTTTTGTTCATAATGTCTCTAAGTAGGACAGTGATACTGAATAAGTAGCCGTGTTTTATAAGGCTTTGCTAATTAGCCGAGGTGAATTTCCACTACTCACTTTGGAATTGCCCCCTTTAATCCTAAATAATAAGGTGGTGTGATTAAGTAAAGTCTTTGGTGTTGGAAAGCTAAGTTATGGTGAGGACTAATACCTTCAGTTATTTTTGCTTTGGGGTTTATGGGTTGAATAGATTTATTGTATTCCTTTGAGCACCTCAAATAAACAGTTTTTAGAAACTAACAGATTTTATCCCTTTCTAGCTCTTTGGTTTGGACTTCTTAGGAATATTTCATTCCTCTTAAGTTTTGTCTTATTTTTTAAGTCCATTTGGGAAACCACAAGAACAGAGTGAGATGTCGCCTCTGCCTGAGTCTTCCTGCAGTTGCCGTGCGGATGGCAGGGAGTTGCCTCTAAGGCTGTCACCTCCAGGGTTGTGAGTTCTTCCATTTGGTCGTATTGATGATTTTAAGAAGCCAGCGACCTTTAGCTTCTGCCCTTACACCCGTGTTCTTCTGTTGAGCATGACCCGCTGAATACAATACAATTTAAAAAGTTTTCTTAAGCTGAGTGTTATGGCTCCTGAACATGTTTTAATTAACATACACTCTGAAAGTTAAGTCTAGAAACTGCTTTTAAGTGTAATTCTTTTTTTTTTTTTGCTATTTCTTGGGCCGCTCCCGCGGCATATGGAGGTTCCCAGGCTAGGGGTCAAATCGGAGCTGTAGCCACCAGCCTACGCCAGAGCCACAGCAACGCGGGATCCGAGCCGCGTCTGCAACCTACACCACAGCTCACGGCAACACCGGATCGTTAACCCACTGAGCAAGGGCAGGGACCGAACTCACAACCTCATGGTTCCTAGTTGGATCCGTTAACCACTGCGCCACGACGGGAACTCCTTAAGTGTAATTCTGATTTGTGGCATAGTTGAGTTAAATCAGGCTTGTTAAGGTCTTTTACTGTCTCATGATGTGACACCAGTAAGAGAGGGGAATTTTATTTGTGTTTTGTTTTGTCACAATGTTTATGGAGGGATGGCTTTTTATTTTGATTATTATTATTATTTTTATCTTTTCCTTTAAGAAGCATTCATCTGAACTGCTTGAAGACATAGATTCTTAAGAGGTTTTGTTTGCAGACAAAGCTTGTGCCTGTTCTAGTGGCCTGACTCATTCTGGACGAAAAGCAGCAAAGGGAGCAAGAATGAGAGAGGAGTTGCCCTGACCCGTCCGTGTGTGCTCTCCTGAATTCTCTTCATGGGGCCGGGGGTGATTCTAAATGGTGCTTATCTCACAGGAGAGTCTTTGGAATATGAGTGCATGTATAAAACTTTTAAAACTTCCTGGATTTGTAACATCAGATAATAAGGGCCTTTTCCACCTGAAACTTTGACTCAGCTGTTCCTCAAAGCCCTTACCACCTGCCCACACCTCACAGACACTGTGGGCTGGTCAAAACTTCTGCTTAGTAATCTGTGCTTTCATTTTTCAAATTTCTTAAGCTTTTTTCTTTCTGTTCTGCCCTTTTCTCTAAAAAGTAAGAGGACATAACTTTGTGTAAAGAGTTAAAACTTGGGACACATCATTAAGAAAAAGTCCTGAGAGATTATGGGTAAGAGACCAGCAAATCTTCTGTGTTCTGAAGCACTTATTGGAGCTATTTCTTCCCTCTTCCCATATTTGTGGTCATGACCCTGAAATTTAAAAATAGTTTTTTGATAGGCATTTACATTATAGTAGGCTGAGAAATGTTGTGTAGTTATTTCAGTAGTTATATATTAAAGTTAATATATTTCTAATATTGCAGAGAATATCTGACTAGTTTCAGAGGTAAGAGATTCATTCTAGTGATGATCATGATACTGTATGTGTGGTATATAAAAAGACCAGTTTCTAAAAATAAGAGGATGATGTCTGAAATCCTTGCTCACTTGATACATTCAGGACTTTGCATTTTATATGTTCCTATTACTTTCATCAGCGTCTGAGGGGCCGCAAGCTGCTTTTGCCCTTAGTGAGAATCGTTGTGTGTGTCCCGTTAGGTAGAGTTGCAGAGAATTGTCTTTACTTTGGTCAGAAAGAAAAGCAATAGCTACTCCTTGGGCTAAAATGCCTCCCTCCCCCGGATTCCTCTTAGAGCTACAGGGATAAACAGTCTTTTCCTCTTGTACTTATAATCCTACCTCTTGGTTCAGTCTTTTGTAGGTTTCCTGAGACACCACATGCCGCAAAAATGAAGGCAAACTGGTTTGTTCACCCGTGTTTAGAAGCCCAAATCGATTAAGTTGCAGGACGATTTAGAAGCTCAGCACTGCAATTTCTGTGTCTTTTGTTATTTTTCTGCTAGTTGACTTCTTAGGTTCAGATTTCATTTTCTTGCCAATCTGGGGTGTAGAATATGCCCTTCTGGTTCTGTGGGCCGTATTTTGTTTCTAACCTTAGAGGTTTTCAGAGCCTGGTTCTCTGCAGTAAAGCCGAAGGTCTTAGGTCCCTGTGACCTTCTCGTGGAAGGTCGCTGTGCTCTGCCTCCTGCCTTGGTCCCTTCTCTGTGAAGAGGTCAGGGCTGGTATCAGTGGAAGCCCAGGTCTCATGTTCATCTCTGCCAGGCTCCGGTGGAGGCAGCCCAGAGCTGGGGAGTTGCTGTTTTCATCCTTGTCTACACATACGATTGTAGTTTTTGTAGGAATAACGCTGGAGTTGAAACTAGTTTCCCATCTCACTGTCATCCAGTCAAATAAGAACTTTGAGTAGTCTCAATCTTGGTTGGATTTTTGAACAAGGAGTTTAAGATTCTAGATTTGCTTATTTTTTAGGAGTTTTACCAGCTGCTAAATGTATTGTTCAGGAAATACTTTTTTCTTGCTAGGTGTGATATGTGTATTTGATGATAAAATCACATTTGTCTGTTAAGCCTAAAGGTATCTATTTACAGTTTTGATTCCATCAGAATTATTAATTGAGGAATTTAGGCCAGAAAATAATGTAAATTACTGTGTTTATGCCAAAGCAAGTTAAATTTATGGTTGAAGTAGAGTGTAGAAAATACTAAATCAAGAAAAAGTGATCCTCAATTCACATTATTTCTGACCCTCTTCAGTTTTAGAGGCAGTGTCCTCTCAGTCTCATGGACACCTGTCAAAAACATGAACTTGGTGACCCTTGTTTGCTTAGTAGGCGGTCCTTACGTTCCCCGCATCTTCAGTTTCCGCATTAAAGCACGCTAAGTAAGCCTCTGTATTAAACTGCATTAAATTGGATCAGTATTTTGCAGATGGTAACTTGTTGGACATGTGCCTCATCTGAGGTGTGTAAATGCTGGGTGGAGGAGAGAAGAGGAAAACTGCTGACCCAGCTGAAGCTTTGAGTGCTGGGAGCCGCGCAGTGTGTGGATTTCACCGCGGCACATGCCGGAACCCAGCCTCCCGGGGTGACAGCAGTGGACTTTGGCAGATTATCCTCTGTCTTGGTCTTCAGCTCACCTGTCTGTACGGTGGGGGAAGACGGCTGTGAGCAGTAAGCGAGAGCCTCCCAGGAGTGTGTGTGGCACACGGACCTTGTTCTGCTCCGTTGTGATTGCTGGGCACGGGCAAAATTAGCTCTGTGGCAACTCTGCCTGTTCTTTGGCCTGTTGTGGCACTTTGGAATTTAAAAAAAAGAAGGACAATTTCAACATCTGACACATCCTTTAAAAATCCATTTATTTTTGCTTTGGTGACATGGAGTGAATTAAGTAGATTGTGCATTAGGTAAGAGTAAAGAGCTTTGGATCTGCAGCTAGATCCACATCAGGGCACTAGAACATTCCTCAGGTGCTGGAGATCTGCTTGTCTCTTCAGAGCCATCTTGTTTCACTAGGACCCCTGTGGCACATAGGTTGCTGGATTAGATAACCCTTGGTATTTGATTTGTTGCATAGGCAGAAGTCACCGTTGCACTCTTGGCTCGCTGCCCAAACGAAGGGCTTACTATGTTCTTCCGTTTGCCTGTCTTCACCATTCTGTGATCTCTGCCTGCTCTTAAAACCACATTTTATGCAGGTGACATGTGGATGAATTTTGGGTACATATTCTCAGATATTGTCTGAGAATTTAGTCTTGAAGGTAACCGTGGGAGGTATTTCAGTGCTGTATATGACAGATTAGGAAATTTTGTCAAAAACAAGTGTGAAAGAGCCATTTTCTCAGGAGATGTTACCATTTTATCATATATTATACATTCTTAAATGTCCCAATTATCTGTGCAGCATGTTTTTTGATCAGTCTTAAGAGTCGGAGTTCTTTTTTAGGAACACACAGGAGTGCTCCTGTCAACGTGGACATTTACATGACGCTGACTTTGTAGCAGCACAGGTGTCCCTGAGCCCCAAATGTTGTATTTATGGCTCTTCATGACCATCTGGGGAGAGGAGCCTTAGGTGTTACTTGATTTTCAAAGAGGTCCAAGGTTTCTTCCTGAAAAGATGAGAAGCCAGTAAAGTGAACTAGTATGCTTTTAAAAACTGAGCGGAGAGTGTTTGTTAGAAGCAATAAAATCAGTGGGTTGCAGACTTTAAAAATTGACTCACTTCTGCTGTTAGAGCATTTATGTATATTGATAGGGATGTTAGTGAGTGTTTGACATAATTCTCTGCTCTCAATTAAATGGCTGTCCTCATTGGACGCATACATTTCTGTAAGAGCTGGGTGGGATCATGCGAATCGATGTAGAACAAATGAGCAAAACAAAGGATGAATTCGGATTTGTTAGTGGAAGCAGAATGTCATTGTCTTCCTAAGAAGGAACATATGCTGACAATTTAGGCGTGTAGGCGTGGGGGGTTTGTAAATTGTTTAGTAGAATCTACTGTGGATAATCTTACAATCGAGTGCATTTATTGAGCCTCTGTCAGGCACTGAGCAGCTTTAGTTCTTTATGCACATTCTCTCCTGTTCGCCTCTCTAGGACAGTATCAGGTAGGTGTCACCAGTATGTGTCAGAGTTAGTTCCCCTGGGCCCTGGACGGGACTGCTTCTCTTAATCAAGCCTCGGCCCCATGGCTGTGCAATATGGTTTCAGTTTTGTGAATTTCCCTTTTGTGGGCTTCTGTCCTTTGAGGACCTATTTTATTTTATTCAGCATGCCCCCCCCCCAACACCAGGGAGGGAGGGGGCCCATTCTCACCTTAGTTGGGGTCACCTCTTTGCAGGGAAGACATGTGACCTTGGGGACACAGGAACTTGCAGGGGGTGGGGGGAGGGCAGGTGAAACAAGTGACTGCGTTGAGCATGTGGATACAGGTCTGGGAGGCAGCTGGGTTTCAAATCCTCATCCTTTGTACCCCAGTATCGGCAAAAGAGAGAAGAAGCATCAACCGTGGGATAATCCTTGGAGACCGCCACTGAGTAGGATTTAAGGTTGCTGAAAGGCTGTTCTCTCCTGGAGCCCTGGGGCTGTATTTCTTCCCCGGGGAGAACCGGAGCCTTCAGCTGGGTCAGCAGAGCCCTGGGCCTTCACCTGGCTGGCTGGCTGGCTCTGTCACCACCCCTCCCTCCCCCATCCCTTGGTCTCCTTCCCTCCCTCCTCCCCTCTCCCTGTCCTTCCTGCCTGCCTATCTCCTCCCTCCTTCTTTCCCTTTTTATTTTTAATGAAATACAGATTTTCTGGAACATTTTTCTCCACTCAAAATTTGCTTCTTGTTGACAGTAGTAGGGCCTTTCTTCAAGGAGGCTTGCTTTTCCCAAAACTAGACATATAACTTCCATCTTAAATTCATTTGGGACAGACGTCTTTTTTTTTTTTTTTTTTTTTTTTCCTGTCTTTTTTTTTGCTATTTCTTTGGGCCGCTTCCGCGGCCCCAGGCTAGGGGTCTAATCAGAGCTGTAGCCACCGGCCTACGCAAGAGCCACAGCAACGCAGGATCCGAGCCGCGTCTGCAACCTACACCACAGCTCACGGCAACGCTGGATCGTTAACCCACTGAGCAAGGGCAGGGACCGAACCCGCAACCTCATGGTTCCTAGTCGGATTCGTTAACCACTGCTCCACGACGGGAACTCCTGGGACAGACGTCTTTGTAGTGATGTGTGTGAGTTCCCTAAAGCTCTTTAACGAAGTGCCTTGTAGATAGTAAGCGCCTAAGAAAAATTATCAGAGTTCCCTAAAGCTCTTTAACGAAGTGCCTTGTAGATAGTAAGCGCCTAAGAAAAATTATCACAGTACTTTTACGTCAGTGTTATTCCAGGAACTTTACAAAGTATGTAAAGGAAAAAAATTTTTATTATCCAGCAAGGGTAATGAGCCTGGGGTAAATTTTTAGCAGGAGTCTGATGGAGGCTAGGACTTGTGAGAATGAGATGTGTTGTTAAATAGGCTGGTAGGATTTTGGTTTTAAGTGGAGGTCTATTAGAAAAAAAACCTGGAACTGAATTTAAATGTAATTTGTGATTTAAAAAATAATTGCTTTATGAAGAGAATATATTTTAGTTTCTTCTCCGCTTCTTGAATCTGAACGATAATAACGCTGGCAGTTTTGAGTTTGTCAGAGGAGTGAGACTCTGTGCTAGCCCATGTGCTTGCATAAGCCCTGGAGAGCTCCAAGTGTTTTTCTGATGAAGCAGAGCAGCCTCAGTTTGTGAGCTCTGACAGAGGCATATCTGCAGGCAGAAGGAGCTGGAAGACAGCTGAGGTCTTCAGCAGAAAGGCGTGAGCTCATTTAGTAGTAGTGATGAGAGCCTTACAAATTACACTGCAGTGAAGTGTCCCGTTTCTTGGCAGATCCTGGTGATTAGGTAGTTGAGTATCTGTAAATTCTTTTGTTTTCATAAACGAATTTCTTAAAACCTCTACCAAAGTGTGTCATGTTCAAATGCTGTTGCCTAATTTTTGACATTTTAGAAGAAGTAAAATAAAAGCTAGTGAGCAAGATTTAGGATTATCACAGGTGACTGCTAAGGCATCGACCCTCAGCCAGTACCTGGGAGGCACACAACATGATTGTTTCAACTAGGTTTTTGATTTAAATAATCATGGGTATGATAACCACGTGCACTGAAACAAAAAGAATAGGTCATGTGCGGCTGTTCAAAAGGGAGGAGACAAATCAGTTCTTGGTTTGAAGTAATGTGATGCATAGGAATAAGAGCTGAAGGATCTGTGCAAAAAGGCTGAGGGTGTAACTTGAATGCTTAAGCGGTTTGGGCTACTTAATGTCCGTTATACAGTTGATCTTTGAACAACACTGTTCCACTTGCATGTGGGGTTTTTTTCAGTAGTGAATAGTACAGTATTAAATGATCTGAGGATGCAGAAACACAGATACGGAGGAACCGTGTATATGGCTGGCTAACTCTAAAAGTTTTACTATTGGGGCTCAGTGGAAATGAACTCGACTAATATCCATGAGGCTGGTTTGATCCTTGGCCTTGCTCAGTGCGTTAAGGATCTCTCGTTGCCATGAGCTGTGGTATACGCCGCAGATGGAGCTCGAATCTAGCGTTGCTGTGGCTGTGGTGTAGACTGGCAGCCGTAACTCCGATTCAGCCCTTAGCCTGGGAACCTCCATATGCCGCAGGTGCAGCCCTAAAAAAAATAAAATAAAAGTTTTACACAAATTTCCAGCTTTGTAAGGGGTCAGCTCTCAGAACTCCAGTTGTTCAAGGGTCAAATGTATTTTAAATCCCTTTTGAATCTTTGTAACTGTATCTCTGTTGTGAATTTGGTGTTTCTGGGGACAGTGCATTTTGGGGGTGTACAGTTAGAGGATGGAAAAGAGAAACACTTGAGCATTACCTTTTGCTGTGCATGCAAAGTAGAAAGTTGAGCCTATTCCAGATTGTTCTGATGTAAAATTAAAATTGCGTATGTTAATCTGAACCAAATGAAACATTTTCCGTTGTCTCCTTAATTTTGTTTTTTGTAGGTTTTTTTTTTTTTTTAAACATCATGTAACCAAATGTTCATCTAGAAAAATTAGAAAATACAAACCCATGGAGAAGCAAGTATCAAACCCTCTCACTAATCTCATCACTGGGAGCCACCTGCCACGTCTGAATGCAGATCCTCTTGGTTTACATCTTTGGCTAAATTGTAGCCTGATTTTATTCATTAGGGGTATGGCTTGACCATTGCTCCTGTGAGCATTTCTGTGTAGAAATGTAAAGAATGAATTTTTGTGTGTTGACTCCGATTTACATCTAGATTTTACTTCCCGAAAATATTTTTAAGCTAAATTTTATAATTCATCAGCATACAGTATTGTAACATTTACCATGGGCTTTGAGAGGGGGAAAAAAGACTTTCCTTTTAGGTGAGACTAACCAGTTCTCAAGGGTGTGGCCATTCCCTCTGTTTTAAGGTTGCCAGGTGCTTGTAGCACACTGCCTCCCTCCACAGCTCCCAAGGCCTGGTTTGTTTGGCCACAGGGGACCAACACCTGAACTTGAATTAAGGTCTTTACTTTGCAGTTACCAACTCAGTCTTTATATATAAAGTTTTCAGACTTCAGATATATATTTTTTCCCTATAAAATAAAGGCTACTGAAAACCCCTGAGAAAAACCCAAGAAATTAATTTAATTGTAAAACAGAACAGGCTAGCAGCTTGTTTAAGTTTCAGAAGTGTTTAATTAGTCTCTAACACCATTTTGTTTATGCCACAAGACTTTCTGAGGTTCCCAAGAGTGTAAGGAAATGTAAAGCTTTCGTAATTTGAATTTACTAAAATTTTATTTGGGGAACCATTTCTAGTCTTTAGAATTACCCGGTCAAAGCTGCTAAATACCTTTTTTTTTAAAAAAAAGAAAAAAAAAAAAAAGGAGAAAGGCACCCTTCAGATGTGATCTTAGCTCTTCTTCCCATCAGCCTGACATTTGCAAGAGGAAAAGCTGGGGAGCCAGAGCCTCTCAGGCAGCGGCAAAGGCGGTGCACCTCGCCACCCCCCGCCCCTCGCCTCGCCAGGGATGCAAGCATTCCAGGAATTTATACTGGGATCTGCAGCACTGAAAAATCCAGAACTTTGTTCCATTGTTTCTGTTGAAGCAAAGCCTAGAGTCTTGTTTTAATACCATGAGCAACTTAAAACCAGAGAGGTTTTATTTTTTAATTTGCCTCCAGGATTACAGACAGCTCTTGGTGAGGAGTTCAGCTACAGGAAAAGATTTGAAATTATGCCCTAGGAGCTTAACAGAATTTTTATTACTACCAGGTACACTTCAAAGTTATTTTCTATGTAGACGAAACCTATAGAAAATGTATAGCATATCACTTTCATAAGAACCAACTGTTGCAGCATCTTTCTGCTTCAGGTTTCTCTCTTTGAAACCCCATGGACGGATGCAGCTAAGGCCCCAAGTGGCTTGTTTACCTAGTGATCTCTCCGTGGCCAGTTGTTACATCCACTTCGGATCATCTGATAACACATTCCTGCGTGTGTAACACCCTCGACCTTTACACAAGGAGGCCTTTCTGGTCACAGTCTCTCACATTAGTCCTGCTGCCACAGGTTTCCTGATGGGCTGGCCAGTTCCTTTTTATGATCTCCAGGGTAGCCAACTCAATATCTTCTCTCTCTCTCTCTCTTTTTTTTTAAAGGATACATGAAGGATGTCGAAATGGACTGTTAATTTCTTGTGGAAAGCCTGATTTCATACGTCTGTTTACAGCTTCTCTTCTCTCTGCTCATCACACCCGCTGCAGAATGTTAAACCACTGCCAGATAGAAAACAGTGCTGAGGCCTAACCCTGACCACCTTCTGGCAGCTCACACACAGCACTTTTTTGGCCATTCTTGAAGCTGACAGTTCTGCTATGATCCGTTGGTTCCCTGTCCTTACTACCTGATCTGTTACAAATCTTGTTTGTGTGGGGCTTTTTTTAATCCTACAAAGAAGTCATTTAACATAAACTTTATGCCTTTTCCCCTTTAAGCTTTTCATCCTCTTTTGAGCCTGCTGTCATGGAAACTACTCCCTTGCCTTTCAGAAATTCAAGAAGATGTATCATGACTTTGTCTGTTCGTTATGATTTTCTAAAACTTCCCTGAAGTACAGATGGCACTGTTAATTCTTTCTTAAGGGTGAACCTGGAACCCGCAGTGTCACTAACAAGGCTGTTAAAGCACAGTGGCTGGGGTAGTGAATTGGATGGGAATAAAAAAAGTCCTGGATTTACAAATTTGCTGTGAGATTTTGGGCAATTCTGTGATGAGCTAGAGCTCAGAGAAGTGTATTTGGGAAACTTGGTTAAACCACCTTCAGGGCTCCTTCTGCTCCAAATTGTAGGGCTTTTCTCTCTCTCACCTTTGAATATAGACCATTAATTCCATTATTCCAGATCTGTTCTGTTCTCTAAGACCTGCACTCTCCACTTGGTTGGATACTTTGTTGAAGCCTTTCTTCCGCCTTGCGTGCAAGATGCTTCCGGTCTCCACATTTCCCAGGAGGAACCCTCTCATTTCAGGGCAGGAAGGAGAGAAAGGTTTTGCAATAGAATGTGCACAGAAGGAGGACATTCTAAGTCGTATCTAAGGCTTGGGAGAAGAATTTTAAGATGTAAAAGCCTATCAAACTGTCAAGTGCCAGTGAGAGACTTGGGGGCAAATAAGGAAATTTTGGGTTCTGTACTTTTACAATCAAAGGTAACTGTCCAAGTGGAGCCCCAGTAGCCTGGAGAGGGTGAAGTTCAGTCGCAGGGCTGCGGGCTGCGGGAGTGAGGCCCTGGAGGCAGCAGGCACACCCCCCTTGGTAGCTGTGTGTGTGTGTCAGTCTTGGCTGCTGTTCAGGGCAGCCCTTTTCCTTGATGACCATTCACGGTATGAATGTGGAACCCTCACAGGTGGAGTCTTGCCTAATTTGGAACCATCCGTGTACCTGAGTAAGATACACGGATCCCCAAACAAAGATGGGATAGACCTGCTTCTTTGCCCAGAGCCTGAATTCTGGTTTTATGCTTCAGAGTTGGGTAGCTCCCCAGCAAGAAGGCAGGCAGCGCACGTAGAATTACATATGGTTCTAAATTTAATTCATTTAAATCACCAAATGCATGAGCCTTCACTGTTGTGATGAATTTTTAATGTAACTTGAGCAAGCCTTCTAGAATGTTGCATTCTCTCTGATGGCTGAACATTTTAAACTGAAATATTATTCTTTAGAATTTCCTAGTGTCTGTCTAGTTCATCAGAAGAGAACATAGTCCAGAACTTAAATTATTCATGTGATGCTTTAGGCGGTTTTGGTTTTTTGCAACTTGCATTGCAGGCACCAGCGCTATGATGCTACACGTTGTCTTTAAAATGTAGTCATTGCCGCTGTCAGATTTCTCTGTATTGAAGCTATTTCCCTAGAAAATCCAGTTTTATTGTTATTATTTAACATATACAAATTGGTGTTCTGTGCTGTTGACTGAAACTTGTTTCTGGCATAAGAGAAAATGGAAATGGAAAAAAAATTGCATTGCAATTTGATTGTTCTTTCTCTGTAAATGTAGTGGAAGTCTTTCTATCACTTGCCTTTCATTCGCCCTTGAAACCGAGTGAAATAATGGATATAAAGTGTTTTGTAAAGAATAGGATATTCTTATGATGCCATTTTTGGTCTTAACTAAATGTTGTAGAGCACTCTTGGTCCTGTCACCCACAGGTTGAATTCTGACTCCAGAGACAATTTAGTTGTCTGACATCAGGCAGGTGACTTTACTCTCTGGTCCTTGGGTGTCTTTGTAAAATGAGAGTCATGGGAGTTCCTGTCATGGCTCAGTGGTAACAAACCCGACTAGGAACCATGAGGTTGCGGGTTCGACCCCTGTCCTCGCTCAGTGGGTTAAGGGTCTGGCGTTGCCGTGAGCTGTCGTGTAGGTTGCAGATGTGGCTCAGATCTGGCGTTGCTGTGATGGTGGTGTACGCCAACAGCTACCTACAGCTCTGATTCAACCCCGAGCCTGGGAACTTCCATATGCTGTGGGTGCGGCCCTAAAATAAATAAATTTTATACAAGGGGTCAGGGCTGCAGTTCTAAGGCAGGGACATGGGATAGGCCTGAGAGTAAGTATACCACATCCTGTCCCCAATTAAGAACACAAAAGGTGATTAGCTTGCTGGGGTGGGGGAGAAGCCCCATGCAGCGGATGACTGCTGTTTTCCTCTGTGTCATTCACTTTTCTTCCTATCTGTGTGTTTCCTTCCCTTCTGTGGGTCAAGTCTTGTCCTGTCCTTCATTCTGTTCTTTGTCATCGTCTCCATTTCATGTTGCTTGTGTTTCATTCCTGTGTCTTTCTTGTTTAGACCAAGCGGAGCACGCAGCTGGCAGAGCCTCTGTGTAGGACCCTTCAGGAACCTGATGGTAAGTGCACACGTGTACTTACCAGGCTCCCAGCGGCTCTGCCGGACCGGTTTTCCAGGTGCCTCCTGCCCACAGCCAGAAACTAACACGTCCCCCTGTCTTTGTGACAGTCCTTACAGGTTGTTTTTGGTTATAAGTGGTTTTTGTTTTTTTCTTTTAATTTGATTACATACAGAACAGAAGCCAGGAAATGCAGCAAGGTCCAGCTGCTGTTATTACAAGTCAGTCGATGGCTTTGTGGGTGACACTGAGCAGACTAAGTGAGTCAGGCTACTCCAGCTCTAACTGCTCTCCTGTCATAGACTGGTGGTTTCCCTGGGACCCTGGTCTGCAGTTTCTCTCACAAAGTAGCAGGTAGGACAGGTGATTTCAGTGGCCCCTTCACCTCTAGTCTGCAGTCCTAATGGAAAGTAACTTGAGCATTAGAGGGTTCTGATAAAGACTGAGAAAATCATTTCATGTACCAGGTAGTTTCAGTTCCGTGAGTGAGTGTGATGATTGGACTCCTAAGTCATTTCTGTCATAAACAGTCTGTCAGTGTTCACCACCGGCACTTAGGAATCAAGTCTAATTGCTTCATTTCTTACTTTTTAGAATTGGTTTGTTAGTGTTATTCAAGTCCTTTAAAATTTTAAGTATGTATATAGGCTGTGGAGTCCCGGTGTCTTTGGTGACTGCTACTGTATTGGATTAGCCCCGAGAGACACCCCCTCCCCCTTTTCGGTGAGCCCTCCGGCCGCCTCTGGAGACTTTGTTGTCACAGCTAGAAGGAGGGGCCTGCTGTTGGCACCTAGTGGGTGCAGGTCAGGTGAGCTGCTCAGTGTCCTCTTGTGATCAGGCAGCTCCACAGCAGAGGGTGCTTGGCCCCGAAAGTCACTTGCGCTGCAGGTGAGACGCCCTGGTGGCCTGTAGCAGCCTGTGGGGGGACCTCCTCTTCGCCCCTTGAGTAGAATGCACGTGTCCCTACCGCAGGTGGCTTCTCTTCACGGGGCGTCGGGATTTCCTGGCCCTGGTTTTTAAAGAGGACCTTTGGGGAGGGGTGTAGGATGGCACCGCTCATTCGCTAGGTGTGGAGAGTCCCAGTGGGAGACGTGTGATGTTCACTATCAGCGGAGTGTTCTAATACTCTTTTTGCAGGGATTAAAACTTAAACTGTCACTTTTACCTTTTAGTTATGTGATTTCATTCTTCTTAGTATATGTTAATGAATGGTCAGAAGTTAAAAGTGGTGCTTTGCTTTGTGTAAATCTAGAAATTTTACTTATTTAACACTCTGTTTACATATAGGCCACCCTCTTTTTTGTACAGTCTGCTGCTGCTAGTTTCATAGCACGCTTGCTAGGTTTCAGGAAAATGTTTGAATTGTTTTTGCAAGGGATTGTTCTGTGTTTCTTTAAAAAAGAAATGTATGTAAAGTTAATACATAAGAGGTTTAGACCTCTGTTTTTGTTTATTTCAGAAGTTCCCATCTGCACAGAGTAGCAAGTAAGAGGTTAGTGAGAAAGGGGTCGTGTTCTCAGCCCCGCTTGGCGTACATAAGGTGGTATTGATGTTTCATAACTATTTTGGGGTTTTGATCCAGGGGAGACCTTTCTGCAGATAACTCTGAGTCAAGCACTTGAGGGCCCTGGGAGCCCTTTCTGTGAACCTCATCAGACATGAACTGCAGCAGTAGAGGTAGTCATTTATCTCTGCATTGTTCACCACCAGTGGTCTGATACGGACCAGGCATCACAGACAGGGCCAGGCAAGTGTCATAATGAGGATAAGAAAACTGGTTGAATCCAGATTACCTTAAAAACAGCTGCATTTCTCAAGAGGCTCTGTCATCCTCAGATTTAGGCTAAGAGCTGTTCAGTGGACAAAGGGAGGAAGCTTGAAAAAGAGGAGGTCACTTCCTAGAGTATGGAAGGGTTCGTCCATGTCCTTGCCCCTTACGGAGGGGCTCGGGTTGTAGCCCGTCCACCTGGGGAGGCAGATTGGCCATCTCTCTGCAGTCTGATTCCAGGGAAGTGTAGGCCCGTGTCCTGGGTTCCATGTTAGCTGCCTTTAGAAACGAACAGATGAGTGTGTTTCCATGAATTAGAGTGAAGGTTTTATATAGTTATTTTTTATTTTTTTATTTTTTTATACAGGCTGAAGAATTAGGGATTTAAAGTGATATTTTTTTGTTTTGTTTTTGTTTTTGTTTTTTTTTTTGGTCTTTTTTTTTTTTTGCCATTTCTTGGGCCGCTCCTGCGGCATATGGAAGGGTCCCAGGCTAGGGGTCTAATCGGAGCTGTAGCCACCAGCCTACGCCAGAGCCACAACAACGCGGGATCCGAGCCACATCTGCAACCTACACCACAGCTCACGGCAACGCTGGATCCTTAACCCACTGAGCAAGGCCAGGGACTGAACCCACAACCTCATGGTTCCTAGTCGGATTCGTTAACCACTGCGCCATGACGGGAACTCCCTAAAGTGATATTTTAAGACTAACAAATGGCTGATTATTAAGTATTTTATACTTTTAAGACTAACACATGGCCGATTATTAACTATTTTATACTTTTTTTTCTTGTTGAATCCCTTAGTTATCAAAATCTAGGGTTTTTTTTTTTAGCATTAATGCTTGCTTTGTATTGTAATTGATGTTTCTATTTTTAATCATTATGATCTTTGCCGTGATGATTTTGTGTCTCTGACCTCATTTTCATCTGTTGTCTGTATTTTACTTAATTATATACGCCTCTGTAATGATCCTCTGCTGTGGAGAATACCATTTTCCAACAGCTATGACTGGTTTCTAGTTTGTCATTTTATCAAGTCAGAGATAAGGAATTAAGAGGCTTGTCCTGAAGGAGATAGGACAGCTCCTAGAGCTTTTGAGCTGATGACTGGGAGAGCATTGCAGAAAGAGAAAGGTTTGGGGAAGATGAGTAAAAACTGAAAAACAAAAGCTACCTGGGAAAAGATGACAAATTCTGATTAAATCTTAAAGAAACTGAATTTCCAAACCTTTAGTATTAGTATTTCTGTAGAGAATTATCTGTATCTTGGTGACTTGAGTTCCTTGTTCCAGCTTGTCAGAAATGTGTTGCGTTTTAATCTTGTGAACTGTGTTATCACCGGGAATGCAGTTAGTGTTTCCTGACTTGCATTCTCCGAATTGTTAATGGAATATTAAATGGTACTGGGCCCAGAGTCGGGTCCCCCGGACCCCTCATGCCAGCTGACAGGAATTATTCAGAACTGCTCCTGTATTTGATATGCTTCTGTTTTAGTTTGGCAAGTCTGGATAATCATATCTTAACTAAGATACGGTTAGTGGATGTGTAGGTGCCTTTTATAATCATTTTTTCAAAGGGCCTCAAGTTTTAACGTGTTGTTTTTCTCTAATGTGCTTCTTATAAATAACTAGACTTTTGCCACTTCCTAGTGTGTGATATTGAAATTTAGTGCTGTTATGTAATTTTCCTTGGATTTCATTATTGTTAACTTTTCTCAAATGCATTATAAGTTTGATAGCTTTTACAGCTGTAAGGGGAACTATTGCCCAAGATTCTCAAAAATACAGAATTTATGAATTTCTTTTGCTTTGACATGACTTAAAAGCATTCATGTTCATCATCAGTTTCTTTCTTCTTCAGGAATCTGAGATAATAATTGCCTAGAAATACACAGTTTACTATGTTTAGATTAGCCATTGTCTCCTTCAAGGATTCAGGATACTAGTGAGTGACTAAATGAATAAACAAACAAATAAATAAATACTGTGTTTCAGGGAAGAAAAAATCCCAAGAGAATAAAAACAAAGCAAACAAAACCGAAGATACACAACTGAAGACAAGTGAGCCAGATTCCAGCTCTGCAAATATGAGAGATTCTGCGGAAGGTAGGTTTTGGGCGTTGGACCTGAGTGAGTGGGGCATATATTGCCGGGTGCTGTCACTTTGTATCTCTTGGAATGCTCTTCTTAGAATCACCTCAAAACCCTAAAGGGTTAAACAGCAAAAAGGCTGCCCAAATTTATCCCACCTCCCCTTCAAATAGTTACTGAAGACTTTCCTTGTTTAAAATGAGGTTATTTCGGGAGTTTCCGTCGTGGCTCAGTGGTTAACGAATCCAACTAGGAACCATGAGGTTGCGGGTTCAGTCCCTGGCCTTGCTCAGTGGGTTAAGGATCCAGCATTGCAGACACAGCTTGGATCCTGAGTTGCTGTGGCTCTGGTATAGGCTGGTGGCTACAGCTCCGATTCGACCCCTAGCCTGGGAACCTCTGTGTGCCGTGGGAACAACCCAAGAAATGGCAAAAAGACCAAAAATAAATAAATAGATAAAATAAAATGAGGTTATTCCCCGGTTAAAATAAAATGGAACCTACTGTATGATTGCATTTAGAAATAATTTGTAAAACTCCAAACCTTGGAAGCCAGTCTGTGGTGCTGGAAGCCAGACCGGCAGGAGCATGAGGAGGCTTCTGGGGCCGGTACTGGTCCAGTGCTGGTCCAGGTGGTGGGCGCAGCAGGGTGCTTCCTTGGTAAGCATCTCACCTTGCTGGGCACTTTTCATGTATACCCTTGAGGTATGTTTTGTACTTCAGTTAAGTTTCCCCAATAATATCAAGATACCTTTGATCTTATATATTAGAATGAAAAGTGCTTCTGGTTTTTGCTAGAATTTAAATTCCTATTTTATTTCTTTGTGTTTCCCACAAAATTTTCTGCTTTCTAGCCCCTTCCGAGAATTTAGTCTGGGCCCTCTACAATGTCCAAAGACATGGGTTGAAGGCAAGTTGCCCTATGCCCACGGCGACTGATCACTGTATGGAGACTCTTGCCAGTAGATGTGAGGGGTGTGTCTTAATTTGTTATGTAGCAAAGTTGGCAGAGATCAGAGCTTGCTCAGAGTCGTTCATAGAGTTCCCATCGTGGGGCAGCGGAAATGAATCCGACTAGGAACCATGAGGTTGCAGGTTTGATCCCTGGCCTCGTTCAGTGGGTTAAGGATCCCAGTGTTGCCGGGAGCTGTGGTGTAGGTCACAGATGCAGCTCGGATCCCTAGTTGCTATGGCTCTGGTGTAGGCCGGCAGCTGTAGCTCTGATTAGACCCCTAGCCTGGGAACCTCCATATGCTATGAGTGCAGCCCTAGAAAGACAAAAGACCAAAAAAAAGAGTTGTGCATAAAGGATTGTAATGTTCTGTGGCATCTTACATGGCAAGAATAGACAAATCTATTTCCCAGAGCCCTGAGAAACTAAGTTCTAAGCCTGCTGATGGCAGGTTTGCTAAGACGTTTGTTTGAATAACAACAACGAAAATACTAGAGTACCTTACTACCTTTTGTGGCAGAATTTAAAAAAAAAAATTTTTTTTCAACAGTTTCCTCTCCCCTTCAGTACTTCAGAAGAGTTCTTTTTTCCTGATACAACATCAGGCCCTCTGAAAAAAGATTCTTGATATTTACCTGTTTATGGAACGGCTGGTCAGTGCTGGTTCTGTGCAGTGTGGAGGTCAGCTTCTCCTGAACGTTCTCTTTGGTCTTCAGAAAGTGGTCTGCGTACTGAGCACACGGTCTAGACTCCTCCTTAGTGTTTTGCACACCTTCCTTTAAGTTGAAAACTCACCAGACCTCATCAGATGTGTGGACACATTTGGGTGTGTATTAGTCTGGACGGTTTTAAATCTGGGACTGTTTACCAGTGACAGAATCTTTTTTTCCATTCAAAGAAGTCATGGATTTTGGCTAAAAATGAACTCTATAAAAGAATTTTTGAGGCTTAGAATTGTTACTTTCACTTTGACTTTTTTAGCAGTATGCTAGGTCTTTGTTGAAAATGTATCTGAAAAGGAGTTAGCTCCTAATTTGAAGTACTTTACCACCGTCAAATGACTGGTTTCCTAGTTTGTGGAAACCTCGTGGAATTTAAGAAATGTGTTTGGAGGAGAGAAGGCCAGTGTCTGTTTAGAGGCAGAAACCTCTTTGCGAGTGGTGATGGGAATAGGTGGATAAAAAGAAGACCGCCAGTCCCGGGAAACAGCAAGACTAGGGCTCAGTCATTGAGCTTGTTATCTGTGCCTTGCGTGGGCAGCGCTTGGAAGGGTTGGCCTTTTAAACCCCTTCGTGCCCCCTCTGTCCAAGCAGTCATCGAGTTATTGACAGGACTCCTGTGTCTCAGTGGTCTGGCGCCTTTGTTTTTCCTGCCTCTTCTGCATCTTCCCATTTCCATCTCTCAGTGTAGACAGCATCTCCCTTCTCATGCCACTGCATCAGTACAGGTTTTCTGCCTCTTCCCAGTCCCTTAGAGGTGTTACAGCCACACCTCCCGGATGACACTCACCTGCTTGAGAATATCTTAATGGCTCCCCATGGCCCCCAGCCAAGTCCAGACTCATTTATAGTGTGCTGCGTGTTTGATTTTCCTCTTCTGTCCTTGGCCTTCAGGTTCCACCTGCTTAGTGCTTTCTCCTGAAGAGCCTTCCCTGATAAACCAGGCCACTGGGAAATCCTCCTAGGTGCTTCTGTAGCAGCATGTCCTTCCCCAAGCTTAACCACGAATTCCTGATGGCACTGCTTCCTGCCTGCTTGGCTCCTGTTAAAGAGTGGGGCGGGCTCTCTGAGGATAAGGCGCTTGATGGCCTTTTTCACCTGGTGCTGAGAGACAGGTGGTAAATGTTTGTCTGGCGAATAGGGGAGGAGCCAGTTCATAGAACCCGGAGAGGTGGGAGCGGCCCTCCTTCTGCAGGACCTTCTTTAACTCTTTGGTGTCTACAGTAAAAGGGGTGGCATCGAGCAGAGGCTTAGGTGGCATTGCAGAGAAGGCAGCATCGTGGACCATCATCAGCATCTCCTGTCCCAGAGGCCCTGGCCGTCCCCGTTTCCTTCTGGCCCCTCCCCATCTCTCTGCTTCCTTTACAGCTGCACTTGAAAGAGTTGCTTCTCCTCTCCCTGCCTCCCCTTCCTCCTCCTGTTCTCTTCTGAATTCCATGAGGCATTTGTCCCCAGTGCTCCACTCATGCTGTTGTCACGATCACCACACCTCCTCCTTGGCAAATGAACGTTCAGTTCTTTTTTTTTTTTTTTTTTTTTTTTTTGCTATTTCTTGGGCCGCTCCCGCGGCATATGGAGGTTCCCAGGCTAGGGGTCTCATCGGAGCTACCTACGCCAGAGCCACAGCAACTCGGGATCCGAGCCGAGTCTGCAGCCTACACCACAGCTCAAGGCAACGCTGGATCCTTAACCCACTGAGCAAGGGCAGGGACCGAACCCGCAACCTCATGGTTCCTAGTCGGATTTATTAACCACTGCGCCACGACGGGAACTCCTGAACGTTCAGTTCTTAGTTCCACTTTACCTGGCCCATCAGCAGTTCTGGACACAGCTGATCACTCCCTCTGTAGGTAAGGGCCAGCACCTTCTTGGCTGGCAGGTACCTCCCTGGCTATGCCTCTGGCCTCTGGGTACTGCAGTCATCTGGGGACACAGTCACCCCCCTCTCTATCTGTGTTCACTCTCCAGGTACTTCGTCCAGGCCCAGCTCCAGGCGCCGTGGCTAGTCTGAGGAATTGGCACTTTCTAGGCTTAGCCTCTTTGTGGAACTACCTAATGTCCTTACCAGGGTGCCTGTCTAGCTAATGTCTTTACTGGGATATCTATCAGGTACCTCAGACTTCAGCACATCCAGAGTAAATTCTAGTCGTTCCCCCCCCACCCCCGTGCACACAGACACACTCAAGACTTCCCCCCAGTCTAATACAGTTCAGTGAACAGAATAACTGCAGTTGCTGTGACACTTTCTTGACCCTTATAACCCCCCCATCACCAGCAAGCACGTCTTGTCAGCTTCATCTCCAAGATGTGTCCAGAGTCTGACCGCTCCCGCCTCCTCCCTTGCCACCCTCGCCCTCCCCTCTGCCCTTCTGGAGGATATGGAGGCTCTTGCCTCCACCCTTGTCCACCTACAGTTTTCTGCCTTCCTCATAACATAGCAGCTGGAGTGATCCTCTAACATTCCAGGCAGTCATATTTTTCTGTTAGAACTTTCTGCTAGCTCCCTTTTTGACTCAGAGAAGAGGTCAGCAGCCTGCAAGGTTCTGTATGGGCTGATGTTACCTCCTCCTCTCCTCCCTGCCCCACCTCCCTGGCCCCTCCAACTTCCTGGCCATTCCTCGAACACGTCTAGCAGGCCCTTGACTCAGCTTATGCACCTGCCGTTTCCTCCCCCAGGTTTGTGCAGGACTCATTTCCTTTGGGTCTCTGCTCACCTGTCACCTTGCTGGTGAGCCTTCCCGACCACTTAACCTCGGGTCCCGTCAGAGTGGGTCTCTCCTGGGCATGGAGACTCAGAGGTGACTTGGGATTCCTTTTTCCTTCTCTGAGGTACTCCTTAGTCCTCGATGAATTTGATCAGGCTTGGAAGAGATATCTCTGAAACTCTTTTTACTTAAAAAAAACCTCTGATTGTGGAAAATGTTCTAGCTTCATATATAGTTTTAATCAGGAAAGAGAGAGAATCCATTCCAGACAGACCGCTCAGACTCTCATCTGGTAAGATGTCCACAGCTTCCTTGTTTCAGTTTGGAATCACGGAAAATTGAAATTCACGACTCGTCTCTGAGTTTCGGGATTAGCTCCTCCAGCACAGTTTTCAGTAGTAGGATTTCTGTGTGTGAGTGAACAGGGAAGCTCCTTGTGGGCATATGTGGTTCACACTGTACCCTCACTGCCCACCGAGTTCCTGATATACAGCAGGTGCTCTGTAAACATTTGTTGAAGGAATGAAATGGATTTATATCCAGTATAACTTTATAAATGAGAGCACGGAGTTGTCTGTGGTCGCAGTCTCTCTGGCACGGTTTATGTGATCAGAGGAATAACTCGAATAGTGCAGTTTGATCGCAGAGTGGCTAGTGTTTGCCCTCACTCCTGTGCCTCTGCCTTCCTGTGCTTTCCAGGCCCCCAAGACGAAGACGAGAAGCCTTCAGCCTCTGCCGTCGAGCAGCCGGCCGTCCCGCAGGAGGCTGGCAGTCAGGATGTGCTTCCAGAGCGTGAGGTCCCTGCCCCTGCCTGCGAGCCTCAGACTGGACCAGAAGCGGAGCTGGAAGCCACGCGTTGTGAGGCCAATGATGTGGAGGAGGAGGAGGAGGAGGAAGAGGAGGAAGAGGAGGAGCTGGAAGACGAGGGGGACACAGTAGCTGACGTGCCAAATGAAAGTTCCCCAAAGGAGCCTGAGATACGGTGTGACGAGAAGCCAGAGGATTTATTAGAAGAACCAAAAGCGCTTTTGAAGGAAACTCCCGAGGCCTCCCCAGAGGTAACCCCTGTTAGCACCGTTCCCAGAGCTAAAGAGGAGGCCAACGGAGACGTGTTCGAAACGTTCCTGTTTCCGTGTCAGCACTGCGAGAGGAAGTTCACCACCAAACAGGGGCTGGAGCGGCACACGCACATCCACCTGTCCACCGTCAACCACGCCTTCAAGTGCAAGTACTGCGGCAAGGCCTTCGGCACGCAGATCAACAGGAGGCGGCACGAGCGGCGCCACGAGGCGGGGCTGAAGCGGAAGCCCAGCCTGACGCCGCCGCAGCCCGAGGACCCCGCCGACGGCCTGGCGCTCGGGGACGCGGCCGCCCCCAGGGAGGACGCGCCTCCTCCCGCGCTTGGGCAAGACTGTCTAGCCTTGCATTCGGAGAAAGCCTCGCAAGAAACGGTCCGTTCCTCCGTTGCAGAAGAGAACGGGGACGTCAAAGAGCTGCATCCGTGCAAATACTGTAAGAAGGTTTTTGGGACTCACACCAACATGCGGCGGCACCAGCGCCGAGTGCACGAGCGCCATCTCATCCCCAAGGGCGTGCGGCGGAAAGGCGGCCTCCTGGAGGAGCCGCGGCCCCCGGCCGGGCAGGCGCCCCCTGCCCAGAGCGTCTACGTGCCCAGCACGGAGCCGGAGGAGGAGGGGGAGGCGGACGACGTGTACATCATGGACATCTCCAGCAACATCTCCGAAAACCTCAATTACTACATCGACGGCAAGATTCCCACCAGCAGCAGCACGAGTAACTGTGACGTCATTGAGATGGAATCCGGCCCCGCAGACGTGTACGGCATAAACTGTCTGCTGGCGCCCGTTACCGTGGAAATTACTCAAAACATAAAGACCACACAGGCCCCTGTCACAGATGATCTTCCTAAGGAGCCTTCCAGCAGCACAAACAGTGAGTCCAAGAAGCGCAGAACCACTAGTCCTCCTGTGTTACCCAAGATCAAAGCTGAAGCCGAGTCAGAGCCGGTAGCTGCCTCCTGCTCCTTGAGCCTGCCCCTCAGCATAGCGACGACAGAGGCCGTGTCCTTCCACAAAGAGAAAAACGTGTATTTGTCATCGAAGCTCAAACAGCTTCTTCAAACCCAGGAGAAACTAACTCCCCCCGCAGGGATTTCAGCCGCTGAGATACCCAAGTTGGGCCCTGTCTGCGTGTCCGCTCCTGCCTCGATGCTGCCTGTGACCTCGAGCAGGTTTAAGAGGCGGACCAGCTCTCCGCCCAGCTCTCCCCAGCACAGTCCTGCCCTCCGAGACTTCGGAAAGCCAGGTGACGGGAAAGCCACGTGGACGGAGGCAGTTCTAAGCTCCAAAAAGCCCAAATTGGAAAGTCATAGCAACTCCCCAGCCTGGAGTTTGTCTGGGAGAGACGAGAGGGAAACTGGGAGCCCGCCAGGCTTTGATGACTATAAAGTACCTAAAGAGTGGGCAGCTAGTTCTTCCTTTAGCAATGTGTGCAACCAGCAGCCGCTGGATTTATCGAGCGGTGTAAAACAGAAGGCTGAGGGTACGGGCAAGATGCCGGTCCAGTGGGAGTCTGTGTTGGATCTCAGCGTGCATAAAAAGCCTTGCAGTGACTCCGAAGGCAAGGAGTTCAAAGAGAATCACTTGGTGCAGCCAGCCTGCAATGCCGCAAAGAAAAAGAAGCCAACCACTTGCATGCTGCAGAAGGTTCTTCTCAATGAATACAACGGCGTCGATTTACCTGTAGAAAATGCTCCGGATGTGACCAGGAGCCCCAGTCCTTGTAAACCCCCAGATCCCCATCCGGATCCTGACCTCCTTGGTCCTGACTCTGGTTTATCTGCCCCAGCTGCTGAGTCTCCTCCTGAGGTTTCTCCTCGGTCACCTGCCCCGCAGACGTCTTCCCTTTCTTCTGGGCAGCTGCCGCCTCTCTTGACCCCAACCAATCCCTCTTCCCCTCCACCCTGTCCTCCTGTGTTAACCGTGGCCACGCCACCCCCTCCCCTGCTTCCTACTCTCCCTCTTCCAGCCGCCTCCTCCGGGACATCCCCTCATGCCTGTCCTTCTCCTCTCTCGAATGCCGCCGCCCAGTCCCCGCTTCCGATTCTGTCCCCGACGGTGTCTCCCTCGCCGTCTCCCATTCCTTCCGTGGAGCCCCTTCCGTCTGCTGCTTCACCTGGGCCTCCGACCCTCTCTTCGTCCTCCTCCTCCTCCTCCTCATCTTCCTTCTCTTCGTCATCGTCCTCCTCCTCCCCCTCACCACCTCCCCTCTCCGCAGTCTCCTCCGTGGTGTCCTCAGGGGATAACCTGGAAGCCTCTCTCCCCATGATCTCTTTCAAGCAGGAGGAGTTAGAGAACGAGGATCTGAAAGCCAGGGAAGAAGCCCAGGCTGCCGCGGAGCGGGCTGTCGTTCAGGAGACATTCAACAAAAACTTTGTCTGCAACGTCTGTGAATCGCCTTTTCTTTCCATTAAAGATCTAACCAAACATTTATCCGTTCATGCTGAAGACTGGCCCTTCAAATGTGAATTTTGTGTGCAGCTCTTTAAGGCTAAAACTGATTTGTCAGAACATCGCTTTTTGCTTCATGGAGTGGGGAATATCTTTGTGTGTTCGGTTTGTAAAAAAGAATTTGCTTTTTTGTGCAATTTGCAGCAGCACCAGCGCGACCTCCACCCAGATGAGGCGTGCACACACCACGAGTTTGAAAGTGGCACCCTGAGGCCCCAGAACTTTACAGACCCCAGCAAGGCACGTGCGGAGCACATGCAGGGTTTGCCGGAAGATCCTTTGGAAACATCTAAGGAAGAAGAGGAGTTGAACGATTCTTCCGAAGAGCTTTACACAACCATAAAAATAATGGCTTCTGGAATAAAGACGAAAGATCCGGATGTCCGATTGGGTCTCAATCAGCATTACCCGAGCTTTAAACCGCCTCCATTTCAGTACCATCACCGCAGCCCCCTGGGCATTGGCGTGACGGCCACAAATTTCACGACACACAACATCCCGCAGACGTTTACCACCGCCATCCGCTGCACCAAGTGTGGGAAGGGTGTGGACAACATGCCCGAGCTGCACAAACACATCCTGGCGTGTGCTTCCGCTAGCGACAAGAAGAGGTACACCCCCAAGAAGAACCCCGTCCCGTTGAAGCAGACCGTGCAGCCCAAAAACGGCGTGGTGGTTTTGGACAACGCCGGGAAGAATGCCTTCAGACGCATGGGGCAGCCCAAAAGGCTGAACTTCAGCGTCGAGCTCAGCAAGATGTCCTCGAATAAGCTCAAATTAAATGCGTTGAAGAAAAAAAACCAGCTTGTCCAGAAAGCAATCCTTCAAAAAAACAAATCTGCCAAGCAGAAGGCCGACCTAAAACATGCCCCCGAGGCCGCCTCGCACATCTGCCCGTACTGCAGCCGAGAGTTCACATACATCGGCAGCCTGAACAAGCACGCCGCCTTCAGCTGTCCCAAAAAGCCTCTTTCCCCTTCCAAAAAAAAAGTTTCCCATTCATCCAAGAAAGGTGGGCATCCATCCCCTGCGGGTAGTGACAAAAGCAGCAGCAGCAGCAGCCACCGCAGGCGGACCGCGGATGCGGAGATTAAAATGCAGAGCGTGCAGGCGCCCCTGGGCAAGACCAGAGCCCGCAGCTCGGGCCCCACGTCGCTCCCGCCACCTGCCTCGTCCTTCAGGTCCAAGCAGAATGTTAAGTTCGCAGCTTCGGTTAAGTCCAAAAAACCAAGCTCCTCTTTAAGGAACTCAAGCCCGATCCGAATGGCCAAAGTGACTCACAGCGAGGCCAAGAAACCCAAAGCTGCAGCCAAGAACCACGCCGCCCAGCTCTCGGGCAAGACGTCTCGGAGCCTACACGTGAGGGCACAGAAAAGCCGGGCTGTCCTACAGAGCAAGTCGGCCCTGGCTAGTAAGAAAAGAACAGACCGGTTCAATGTCAAATCTAGAGAACGGAGCGGTGGGCCGATCACCCGCAGCCTGCAGCTGGCAGCCGCTGCAGACCCCAGCGAGAGCAGGAGGGAGGACAGCGG
Organism: Sus scrofa; assembly: GCF_054392235.1. Classification (NCBI taxonomy): domain Eukaryota; kingdom Metazoa; phylum Chordata; class Mammalia; order Artiodactyla; family Suidae; genus Sus; species Sus scrofa. Next base: position 77,728,731 of record NC_139388.1, read on the forward strand.
GGGCAAGCAGGAGCTGAAGGACTTGAGGTAAGCCTGTCTCCAAGGCCAGAGGATTCAGAGCTCAAGAGCCAGGGGTGGGGGGAGACAGTTGCAAGAAAACACTCTCCTTGCCCAATGGCTCTTTTTTTGTTTTTGTTTTTTCTTGTTCCTGCACTATTTTGACACAAGCATTTAAAGGAAATAGCTGTTGCTTAAGGTGTAGACAGACATGAAGGAGGGTCATGCTTTGGCCGCTGTAGCGCTGGACACACACAGCTTTGATTTCAGACGTGGGGCTCACAAAGTGGTACCATTTCTTTAAACGGGGCCCATTATGAATTGAGTTTGAAACCACGAAAAGCTCCCCAGAAGTACCCTGCTAGGAAAAGGTGAAATTCCCGCAAGCTCCCTCTTTATTTTGGGTGGTATCCCAGTGTCACCTATATTATTTCCTGATCGTAGCTCACTTCTTATGTTCAGATGGATCCTGGAGTTCGATCCAGCCACATGACAGTCTTGCTTAGTATTTCTGTGGTTAAGTTCTTGCAACTGAGACTGCTTTTATTGTTTTAATTTTAAAAACTTGCCTCTTAGTTAAAATAAATCAAAACATAGCACCCTATTCCTTTTCAAATGCCGTATGTCTCCCCCCCCAACTCCTGGTGTGTCCGGGCACAAGGTGACTAACAGCCCGCTTCCCACGGAGAGGAGGAGCGGGAGAGCATGTGTGCCGAGGCCAGGCCCTTGTGGTGCTTTCAGGCTCAGATGGGGACCCAGGGCAGGTCGTCCCACGTGTCAGTGCCTTTGTTTCCCCACTGGCGACGTCAGAGCTCATCCTAGATCTGGGGGATTTCACTGTTTCTTCCCTGTTTTCCTTGCTTAGAACTGTTCTTAGTTGAATTTGTTACATTGACCTCTCAGACTTCGTAAGTTACTCAGATGTGAGTGGCGTGCACTCTTGGGAAGGAGGACCGCGGGTCCATCTCAGGGGAACCTACTCATCGTCAGCCGGGACTGCTGCAGAGCGTTTAAATCTGGTCCTTTTAGAGCGAGCTGCGTGCCTCTAGGCTTTCTCAGCTGTAACTTTCAGCGTCTCAGCATTCTTCAGTGTTTTAAGCAAACAGACGTGGTTACCCCGGGGGTGGGGTGCGGGAACAGGGGCACTGCCGTCGGGAGAGGTCACGAGACTCACCGGTGCTGTGATCACTGCAGAGTCGCTGAGGTGGAGCCCTTGGTGCTGGCCGTTAGGTTGTGGCTGAAAAGGGAGAGAAGATCAGTATGTAGCCAAGGGCTGACAGTAGATTTTTTCAAAGCTGCTTCCTAAAAGGGCTAAACAGACGGTTGGTGTAGATCTTGCTCAGCACCTGGCCTCTGGCCCGGGCGCACACGTGCACAGCACTAGTGGACGTGAGCACCTGTCTATCAGCTGTCCCGACTGCCCGCCTGTAGCAGCTTGACCGTGTACCTCTTTGTCCTCAGTCTGTGTCCTGGAAGTTCCACAGCCACGGGACATTCTTGAACCGTCCTTTTCAAGGTTAAAGAAACCAAACCATGCCATCATTTTCACAGACTGTACTAAGAAACATATCCCAGGTGGTTGATGCTTTAGAATGTACTGTATATATTTCCTGTTGTTTCCGCTATTTTATGGAAGAATCATTTATTTTGTACTGGATCCCATTTGTACAGTTCAAGGGTAAAGTTAATGGGAAAAAATTAAAGTGTTATAAAGGAAAGCCCCTTGAGTAACTAGATTCGTGAAGTTCATCCTCTGCTTTTGAAGAACCATTAAGACTGCAAAGGACCGAAGTGCCTGATAACGTTGTGTGTCTGCTCTTTGCTCCAGTTAGTTTTGATTATTTTGCTTTGGTTGAAAGTCAGCGTTGCAGGAATGAAACTGGGCCTAAATGGAAACAGGAAAGAATCAGCCAAGAAGACATTGATAGTATCGTGACTGTAGGTGGTAGCAGCAGGCTTCCCCAGTGGCGGTCCTCACTCTGTGGGAGTCACTGAAACTGGGCTGTGGACACAGCTGAAGGACGTGTGTTTTTCATGGGGGTCCACTTACACAGTGACCATAAACTTGGGAAGTATTTTTAGGAATTACGCAATGGACGTTTGGTGGGACATCATGCTTTGACTATCTGGGCAGAAGAGTGAGCGTTTCTTCAGAGAGCTGTGGTCCTCTCAGTACCTTGTAGTGAGCTGGGTATGAAGCGAGGACCCCGGGCTCAGGCCTGGGGGATGTGGCAGTCCATCAGTGTCAGCCCGGGGCTCTTGGCAGAGGCCTCATCCTCAGCCCGTGGTGTTGTACCACACAGGCAAGAAGTTAGTTGTCTTAACTAGTCTTCTTTCCTTCTCAGTACATTTCTGCTTGTAAATTTTATTCAGGGACGATTTCATGGCATGTTTGGAAATACCCGCTCTCACCCTGCTTTCAGTGATTTCGCTGTCCTTGCTCCGTTGCATAGTCGAGGACTTAACCCCGGAACTGGCAGCACACCCTTTCCTGTGTGTTTCGTCATAACTGTGATTAAGGGCTTGTCTTCAACACTCAGGCATTTTACGTTCAAATGCCAATTTAGGATTCCACAGATTTTCAAGTATTTGCTTGCAGTCAGCCTTGTGAACGAAGTCAGTTTTCCATTCAACACTGAGGACTCAGCAGAATTTGCCATTTGGTCATTTCCTGGAGCACAGGCCATTATGCCAGATCAGGTTGTGAAAAAGACATGTGCTCCAAATCCCGTTTTAAGACAGAGCTGCAGAGGACACCAGGCATATACCACCATCTCCCGATTCTTCTGTTACCAGCTCTTAATCCAGTGCGCTTGCTGGCAGGTGGGCTCCCCTTCCAGGTCGGGTTGGGTCGGGTCAGAGCCCACGTGTGGCTCAGCGGTGGGACTGACTGCATTTAGAGCTGTTGCTGAGGGTTCATTTCCGTGGACTGTGAGACGAAAGGGCAAGGACAGAGGTACATTTTCTGCTCCCTTCTAACACATCTTTGATCTTTATGAATCTCAAGAATTACATTCTTTAATGCTGCTTTTAGAGCCACTTTTTTTTTGATACTGTGTTCCCATTGCAGTGTATTAAAGAAGTGATAGAGAAAGCAAAATGAAATTCTAGACCAAATTTCCCCCATTTCCCGTGATTGATTAAAAACATCAAATAGTTCGGATTTCTCACCTACCATCCCTGCCACACCGCTCCAGAGAGACGTCTGTGTCTCTTTTGAGTGGCACGCCCACGTTTCTGACACTGTCCGTCATCCTGCCCCTGTCTTGACACTTGTCCGTGGTCTGCCCACCTTTTCTTTAACATGGTCGATTCATATAAGGTTGTGTTATGTTGTCATTTATCTTCAGTTTTCTTATTTTCTAGGAACTTCCTGTAGAAAAGCCCCCCAAAACAAAGCACACCTTAATTGACTAAATAAAGATAATGCATGCTCAACTTAGGATAAGCACTACGGCAAAGGATATGAAATCTACCAAGCTTGCAAGACCAGGTGAAGCTGACCCCAAAATGCTATCACACAACTGATTGCCAGCACAGGCCCCTTGTTACCCTGGTCAGAGTCGGCGCCCGGCATGGGTGCCAGGCTCCCAGGTGATGAGATACACAGAGGAGGGCGCTGTAAGACGGTGGTCCCAGGACCGGGAACTCAGACATGAGCGTGGCCCTGGTGTTTGACACGTGGCAGAGAAAGCAGAGATTTGAACCTGACCTTGCAAAGCAAGTTCTCTGTTTTATCAGTAAGTGGGTGTAGCTTTTCAGGGATGACACATTCTGATGCACTCATTTTAAAATGTTTTGGTCACACACCAGCTCTTGATGCTGTTCCTTTAAATGAATTTATAGACTGAGAGAGGCATTTAGCTTCTTTCTTAGCCTTCTTTTTTTTTTTTTTTTTTTTGCTGTTGTTGTTCTTGTTTGTTGTTGTTTTATCCCAAGCAGATTGCCAGCATAATGGAGAGGAAACCAGATTGCGTATGGACTTTTTCTAATGCCTCTTCCAGTGTCATGTTTATATATCCAAATGGACATGATCCTCTCAGGTTATTATCTGGCACTAATTTCTAACTGCTATCTTATTGGAGGTGGCAGCAGTACATCAGTGCCCGGCATGTATCACAGGCCCGTGTAGGTGTTTGTCTACACGTAAGTGTAAAGGGATCTACATAGCAGGTTTTACACCTCCGTCTCTAATAGAGATTAAAAAAAAAAAAAAAAAAAAAAAAAACAAATTGGCCTATTCCTGAGTATATGTTTAATTTCTCCATGCATTATATGCCTTCCCCTAAGTAATGACTGAGTCAGTGGAAAATGGCTAGGTTTTATTCATGTCGTGATGTGTTTTTTTTGTTGTTGTTGTTGGTTTTTTTTTTTTTTTTTTTTTTTGGTTCTCAACTCTAAAAGTAATCTACCTCTTAAAATTTGTAGTTTAATACTTGTTTGGTGAATTTGTGCCACTTTAACCTTTTCACTATCATTCCCATTTTGTTACATTTCTGTTATGGGGACTTTATGTTGAAATATTGTATAAAAAACATTTGTAGCCATTTAAAAATAAAATATTTAAAATTATTTAAATTGTTTTGGACGCTTCAATTGTATTATATGTGATTTACATTTTACATTCTTGTTTGAGCTGTTAATCTGGAGAGTGTTCCTGTATTGAAGTTTGCTGTTAGTTATTTTATTGTTTCTTGTCGGAGAGTGATATAAAAGACTATTCTAATGAAAACATTAAAATTTACAAATTGACATACAAAAGGGGTTGTCCGTTGATTTTAACCAATGTAGACTTGAGAGAGAGGAAAAGAGGTTAATTGTAGACAGACAAGTTAAGAGTGCTGTGTGCTATTTTTTCCCCTTCCAGCATGAAATAAATCACTTGAGCGAGCTTGTCAGATGTACAGAAAGTTTTCTTATGCTGTTGCTAGCAAGCACTTAATGACTAGGGGGAATTCAGAGGATGCATTTTATATCGTTGTAACCAATAAAAAAAAACTTTCTAAAAGCTTGTGAAAGGACTGCATTTTGTACATCCTTGGGAGCAGTTAAGGGGGAGACGTGAGGGTGTGTGTAGGTGGGGTGTCCACAGGCTGCATCTTTAAAGTGCATTTGCACACACACACCCCGCCCCCGCCCTCTTCTCGCTTGTTTGTATCCGGCATTGATTGGATATTTCCTAATTCATGACGCTTCTGAACCGTCAGGATACCATTGGTCGGTCGGTCGGTAAAGAAGCACACAGAGAACCTACCTTGGTAAGACTGAAATAATTCCACACATGGGGTCTTGGCATTCTCTGTGCTTGCTAACAGTTCACTCTGTTATTTTTATGGATCCCTGAAGAGTGAAACAAAGAAGCTGTAACATTTGTACTAGGTTGATATGGAATTGCTATTTTTTTTTAAAGATTAAAAATGGCCGAAATGAGCAGTTTCATAAAGTCCTAACGCGGTAGCACTTGTCCTCATGCTTTTTATCTGTCTCGTTCCTGCTCAGGGAAGGGCGGTGAAGCCGAAGGTTGGCTCAGCCTTCCTCGTGCCTTGGCAGGGTGCTCACACTTGTGGCTCCTGGCGTCCTTCCTACCTTAGAGAACCCCACCAAGGAGGGGGCGTGAGTGGGGCAGAGGCGGAGGTGCAAGGCAGCTCTCGGCATCAGCTGTGTAGATGCTCTAGAAACTGGGCACTGAGCACGCACAGCACCTGGTGAGGTGCCTGAGTTCGTGAGCTAGAAAGCGTGCTGCTCTGGGAGAGGTGGGTGGGTTTCCGCCTGAGCCCATCTGCTGTCCCTCCAGGCTGGCAGGGAACTGACATCTAAGGGGGCTGAGCCTTGCTTAGGCAAGCGTTTTGCCTGGCGGCTGTGAGTTCCCGGTCTGCCATAAGTAGGGAATGGGCCAGCTGGTCTTCTGAGTTTCCTTCTAGCAGGAGGCCATTGCTTCTGGGCGTGGACTTGCTCTGGGTGATGGGGGGACCCGGGGGGGGGGGGGACCCAGGGTGAGGGTGTCGTCGCTGGTTCTCATGGCAGCACTCCATTCCCAAGAAGGCACTCGACTTCCTCCCTCTCACCAGGGACAAGCTGCCCAGTTTGGTTGCTTTTACTCTTTGGGAGTTAAGACATTGTGAAAAACTTAAAAGCTAATAACTAAAGCCTTAGGTCCTTGCAGCTGTTTTGAAGCATCTTGCATTGCTTCTGATTACAGATTCCTCTCTAGGCTGGCTCTTTTAATTTGGATAAGTACTTTCCAGCAAAAAAGTGATTTTACAGAATCACATTTCTTTATCAGCACCTTTTGTAAATGAGGCTGTGTTCTAGGTGCTTAGGTGACATAAGTGGACAAAAATCCCCCCCTTTGTGATGCTTAGATTTGCGTGGTGCCTGTTCCCTTCATTTTTAAAACCTCCCTCACTTTGTCACAGTTCTCCAAAGACTATATAGGTGGTTAAGAAAGAAGATGCTTAATATTTGACAGCAGATATCTAGATAACTGCTGGCTTTCATTGCTTGTGTTAAAGCGACTCCTAAAATTATAGCTTACTTAATGCATTTGCTATTTTATTTCTGTGGATTTTGATTTGATATCAAACCTGATTTTGAGCAGATGGACTTAAATCCATTAAAAAAAATTAAGGGAACACTTTCCCTTGAAAGTCCATTAGAGTACAGGTGAGTGAGAAAAAGGGTGAGTCTGTTATAAAGGCCAAACTTAGAGTAGCCCAAAGACCTGGCTTGTGGTTAAGGGTTTGCCATTTCTATTATTATTATCATTATTTTTGGATACCTAACAGTTCATGGCCTCCTCTTCCCCTGGCGGCACCAGCCCTGCTGTGGTGCTGCTGGTGCTGGTACTTTGGGGTCTGGCCTCTCCTTGAATGTCTTGGTAAAGCATTACTGAGGGTGTGTGTTTGAGGGAGCCTCTTGGGTATGATCAAGTGGCAGCCTCACCTTTTAGGGCACAGGTGGTTCTCAGACTTAACCCCATGGTCAACCAGGTGGGATTTGAGCCTTGTCTGCTACCTATACGACAGCTCACAGCAACACTGGAACCCCTAACCACTGATCGAGGCCAGGAATCAAACCCACATCCTCTTGGATGCTAGTTGGGTTAACTGCTGAGCCACGATGGGAACTCCAAAATGTGGGTGGTTCTTAATTGCTAAAGTACAAGTGGTCTCATTCGAGCCTCAGGTGTCCCTGATGCAGTGGGACTGTGATTAGTCAGGAGCTGCCTCTGGAAACACATCTAGTTTCACCTCTTTTTTTTTTTTTTTTTTGGTCTTTTTGCCATTTCCTTGGGCCGCTCCCATGGCATATGGAGGTTCCCAGGCTAGGGGTCTCATCGGATCTGTAGCTGCTGGCCTACACCACAACCGCAGCAAAGCAGGATCCAAGCTGCATCTGCAACCTACACCACAGCCCATGGCAACGCTGGATCCTTCACCCACTGAGCAAGGCCAGGGATCGAACCCACCACCTCGTGGTTCCTAGTCAGATGAGTTAACCACTGCGCCATGACAGGAACTCCTAGTTTCACCTCTTTGACTGTGGGATATGCTTCTACCCCCATTGTGGACGTTTCAGGTCCAGTTGGCCTTAAGATGAGTCTGATTAGTCAGCAAACCTCTGTTTAATAGAAATTAAGCACATTTTAATAATACTCTTTGATTTTGGAAGTGGTTCTAAAGAAGGGGTCGGAGTCACCAGTTGTACCCTCAGCTGTCACTTTAGAACCTTAACCTTGACCTGCTGGGCCAAAACCAGAGTTGCCCGGGACTTGCCTCCCCACCTCAGCAAACAGTCCCTTGCATGCGAAAGAAAGGGTTATATTTCTCCCAAAAGTAAGTTCTTTTTAAAAGATAGGATTAGAGCCTGGAGGTGTGTAGGTTTTATTTACTTTCTGGTTTAAGAAGAATCGGGAAGGCCATCATGACCCTGCATTAAATTGTTTGCAGTTGGCAACAATTACGTTCACTCATGAGCTATTAAAGGGGGCTTGGAAATATTTTTATTAATGTAAATCTGCCAAACCATTGAGGTCACAAGATCTATGCATGCTCCTATTGCCTGCCTCACTTGTACCAGCTGGATTCCTGATACAGCTCTTCTAGAAAGTGACCTGAAATTCAGGTATATGTTCCAGAGAACGTAAGCCTTTTAAAGAAGAAGTTGATGGCTTAGTGTGCCTTCCTGTGTCCAGCTTATAACCCATGGCAGGAAGCCAGAAAAAGAATGGACGTCTTCAGAGCTTCCTTGATAGGTGCCCCCAGAGTTATTAAGCGGGGTGTCATTTCAGCAATGACAGAGAGCTACAGGTGAATTTCAAAGTATCAGTTTATGTCCTGAGTCAGAACATATTTGAGCTAAGAATATTTCCATATCAGTGTTTAGACAGAAGCTGACTGTATAATCTGGAGTTCTGTTTAGATAACTACCAAGTCTTAGCATTAAATCTAAATATAAGTTTTAGAAAACTTTTTTTAAAGCCTAGAAATTGTTTCACAGGTAAGTGAAGAACAAAAGGGGATTTAGGCCTTTAGGATATGATGTCGTGATTTTAATTTTTTAAGTTAAAATAGAATTTCAATTTAAGATAATGACATTTGCTTTAGGATTTAATACTGCCAAAAATGTAACATTTCAATATTCTCTGTTGGAATGAAGTTATTTAAAACTCATGTGGATTCGGTTTTCCTTGCAGTAACATTCTCTTCTCACTTGCTTTTTATAAATCACATCCAAGCCTTGCCAGCCGAGCTCGAGTTTGGGAACATTTTCAGATGGCTTCTATTTCCAAGCTATTATTGGATCTGTGAATTCAGGCACATTCTCCTGTAGTGATTCAGCCGGTCAGCCATTCAAAAAACATCTCTAGTGGTCAGTCTGGATCATGCAGGTGTTAGTGTATAGATCTGATGGACCCCGTCTTGTGGGATGGGGGCTTCCGGAGGCTGCTCGGGAGGTTGCTGGCCACCACGGAGGGAGCTGGGGGTGCTCCTGGCTGTCCCTACCCGATGGGCCCTGTTCCAGGGGCCTCCCATGGCTTAAACGCCTCAGGAGCTCTGCCACCACCCCAGGGAGAGCAGTTATCCTCGTTGCAGTCAAGTGGACCAGCCTGCAAGACACCACATCACTTGCATTTTGTCCCACAGCTGTAAATGGGGACCCCACACCCAGCTTCTGATTTTTGAGTCATGCTCTTGACTGCAGGGCAAAACCACCACGTTCAGCGTGCCGTTGGGTTTCTTGTAGTTACCGAGACCCCCCACCCCCACCCCCCTGCCCCACCAGATGACTGGCGCCAATGTCATCACCCACAGATGGGTTTGTTGCGGGAGGCTGGCTCTCCCACTGGGGATAACCCTTGGCCTTGAACTCCTAGCCATCTGGGTTTTAATTCCCTGCATGCCATTTGTCACTGGACTGGGGCTCACTCCTGGTCTGCCATGGCTGTGCCAGAGGAGGTGCCTGTGTTCTTAGGTTCAGTAAGCTGTGGTGGGAGTGGTGACAATGACCACTGTTGTCTAGAGCGTCAGGAACACAGGGAAGCCCCTCTAAGGACCCCCGCAGGGTGTAGTAACCCATCCCTGCTGGCAAGGACAGTGGTTGATGGCCGAGGAGTTCCCGGAGAGGCTGCAGGAGAAACTGCCTGGAAAGGAAAGAGGTTCCTTTGTGGAAACTGACAAACATCAGTCTCTGTTAGTTTCAGAGAATGGGGGTTACTGCCTCTGGGGAAGAAAGACTCCCAAAGGCTCGCATAATGGTCCGCACTCTCCATCTGGGTCCAGCAAAGCAGATGTGAGCCAGGGGCACCCGGGTGCAGAGGTGTCGGGGAGCTCTCCATTCATTTCAGGCAGTGGGAGGTAGACCAGAGTACTGATGGGCCCTGGACCCAGAGCCCCTGATAAGCATATTGTCCCATCCAAAGTACTGCCCCTGGCTCCCTCCCTGCCCTCAACTCTGGAGTTCTTGAAGGCGCTTCACTCGTCTAGACATTCTGGTCTCCATTTGTTAGATTTGTTTACTAAATATTCCCCACCCTAGAATGAAAGCTCCCCCTGGCAGGACCTTTGCTTTGTCCACTGCTGCATGTCCAGCATCTCCCACAGTGCCTGGCACATAGCTGCTTGGTAAATATTTGTTGAATGAATAAAATACTGGAATCCTGCTCTGCTGCTTGTTAGCGCTGTCACCTTGGGCAAGTAAACTTAACCTCTCTGAGCCCCTACTTTCCTCTCTGTAAAAGGCCATAAACACTTATCTAACAGGAAGGATGGCTGTGAAGACAGCGGAAGGGCCTGTGGGGCCCACAGGTGTGCCTGCTGTGCCCTAGTCATTGCTGCTGGTATTACTGGGAAGTGCCCTCCTGAATCTAGTTTGTCACAGTTGTGGCTGGTGCTCAGAGCTGACTTGCCACGTTCCAGATTCCAGGGCCTCACAGGTTGCAGTGGCCAGAACCTTCCCTCTGCCTCCACCTGGAGAGGCACTCGAGTGGCCGTAACAACTGGCTCTGCTTCCAGTGGCCCTAGGGCCCCACGCTGTGTCTCAAGACACTGACCATACTGCTCCCTTCCTCCCATTACATAAAGAGAATGAAATAGGAAAGCCCTTTTCAAATCACAGCGAGGAAGAAAGGTGATTGTTCTCATTCTGTCATCCCTCCGTACAACTTTTTCTCTTGGTTCTGGATTTCAAAGTCAAGATGTACATTTTAAAAAGCGGAGTTCAGGAGTTACCGCCGTGGCTCAGTGGTTAACAAATCCGACCAAGAACCATGAGGTTGCGGGTTCGATCCCTGGCCTTGCTCAGTGGGTTAAGGATCAGGCGTTGCCGTGAGCTGTGGTGTAGGTTGCAGACGCGACTCGGATCCCTGGTTGCTGTGGCTCTGGCATAGGCTGGCGGCTACAGCTCCGATTCGACCCCTAGCCTGGGAACTTCCACATGCTGTGGGAGAGGCCCTAGAAAAGGCAAAAAGACAAAAAAAAAAAAAAAAAGCTGGGTTCAGAAGGAAACATTTCTTAGCTCTGTGAAACCATGAAAACTTAACCAAAGGATCCCAGCCCATTGAAATAATAAAAAATGTAAGAATGGTCACCAATGCTTGAAAGAGTTTGCTAGCCACTATTTTCAGGTCCTTACACATATTGCTCCATTTGATCATTTTAACAACCCTACGAAATAAACACTTGCGTGTTCTCCTGTCTTACACATGGGGAAGCTGCAGCACAGAGGTGAAGGGATTTGCCCAAGGTCATGGCTAGAAAGAGGAGAGCCCAGAAACAAGTCCAGCCGTCTGGCTCCATCTCTGGTTCTGAGTCTGTGCCCCGGTTCATCCCCTTTAATGAAAAAGCAGGGAGACGTGACTTATTCGTACCCATCTGCCCAGGTGTGGACAGGAGGCACCAGCTAGTTTGAAGGAATTCAAAACACGCTGGAGGTAAACACAGGTCCTGCTCTCTCCTGGTCCCGGTCCAGTTCATGTGCTCCCAGAGATGGTGCTGATCGGTCTCAGCCAGGCCTGGCATGGCGAGTGCCTCCCCCACCAACCATAGGGAAGGAGCAGATCCAGATAAACTGCCTGGTCCAGAGAATTCAACCTTGCTCCCAGGTGTCAACTTCCTTGTTCTTTTTTCTGTTTTCGAAGAGGTCTTTCCAAGCCGGGGTTGGCAAGTAGGTTTCCAGCTGTGCAAGGGGCACAGCTGTCGGGGTGCTGTGAGCGTCTTCCCAGGCAGGGTCATGCTCAGGGATAGAGGCTGGGCTGAGTGCCCGGCGTCCGTCTTGGATGCAGGAAAGTGTGGCTCTGTTGCGCAGGCGTTCGCTGTCTGAGTTCTAACATATCCACTACTTCCTTTTATTTATTTAATTTTTAACTATTTTTAATTAAAGTATTGTTGATTTACAGTGTTGTGCCAATTTCCACTGAACAGCAGAGTGACTCAGTCATACATATATAGACCTTTTTTCACTCTTTTCCATCATGATCTATTCCAGGAGATTGGATATAGTTCCCTGTGCTCTATACGGTAGGACCTCATTGTCTATCCCTTGTAAAAGAAACGGTTTGCATGTATTAACCCCAAACTCCCAGTCCATCCCACTCCCCTCCCTGCTTCCTTCCTTTTAAAAATCACATGGGACGTAGTTTCACTTTTCCTTGAAGGCTCAAGATGACCATCCGCTCATACTTTGTTGTGGCAAAGGGACACCCTCAGAGTTCAGGCGCACAGGGAACCAGAGCCTGAGGTGTGACTTAAGCATTTCTGGAGAAGGATGTACACCTGTCTCCCTTCTCATCTATTATTTACGGAGATTGTATTCCCTGGCAGCCTTCAGGTATCCTTGTGTTAATTGTCTGCAGGCGAGGAAGCCAGATAGGGGTCCTGTTAATACGATCTGTAAATAGGTGGTGGGCCTTGAACCCCAGGACACCCCCTGCCTCCATTGTCAGCAGGTGCACCCCGCAGAGGGCAGTGTTCAGTGTCACCCACACGTACAGATACTGGCTTTTGCTTTTAAGTTCCCCAAACACACGCGAGTTAACTGCATTTTATGTGTGGAGAAGGAAAAAGGAAGTTTGGGTGATGGTGCTATGGCTTCCTCAGCAAAGGTGTGGTCTGAGAAAGAACAGTTCGCTCTCTTCACCCGATGCCTTTGGCCTTTATGTTTGGGATAAGGTTTTGGTACCAAGCGCTCACACGTGGTGGGATCAGTAACAAAGTGCCTGGAGTCCAGTCTTGGTACGTGCTGCTCAGGCTGAGGGACCTGGATCAAACTCTCCTCTTTAATTTACGAAATCCGTCCAGAAGTTTCTCGAAACTTTCAGCTTAGAGGTGTTTAATCCTCCTACCTTCTGCATTCACATTTAGGCTCCTTCGAATGAATTTTACGAGTGAGTTTGGCGAGAGTCTTCACGGAGGAGCCAGCCCTTTTGATGCACCTCTGTGCATTGGTGTCATAGGCGGTAGCTGATATGCAGGCTCTGTCAGGTCACTTTATCACCAGAATTAACCATGTCTGTATCCTTAACGCTGTTTATAAAAATGACAGATACAGCCCGTTGGTGCCAGCCAGCAGCAGGTGTTTAAAAAGGTGATGTCCTGCATTGCATTGGGCACATTTGTAGGTGGGAGACTGGTTTGCTGGTCCAGTACGTGTTGTCTTGTTAACTTCCACCTGAGGCAGTGCAGGCTCCGGTGTGTTCCCAGGGGTGAAGGGGCCTAATTTGGATTAGCTCACCAGCATGTTCACCTGGCAGACCAGCCGCATCAAAAACCACTGGGAGGCTTTATTAAGAATTCTAGGAGTTCCCGTCGTGGCTCTGCGGTCGATTAATCGACTAGTACCATGAGGACGCGGGTTCGATCCCTGGCCTCACTCAGTGGGTTAACGATCCAGCATTGCTGTGAGCTGTGTGGTGTAGGTCGCAGACGCAGCTCAGATCCCATGTTGCTGTGGCTGTGGTGTAGGCCGGTGGCTACAGCTCCAATTGAACCCCTAGCCTGGGAACCTCCTTTTGCCTCAGGAATGGCCCTGAAAAGACAAAAAAAAAAAAAAAAAAACCAAACCCACTAAGTCATCATCCCTGGGGGTGGGTGGGTCTTTGAACTCTTCATATTTATCAACTTCTGCAGTGAATCTGAGCCGACCTCAGAGTCCCCTTCGGGTCTTTTAAAAGGGGGAGAAAAGTGACATGTCATCATGTCTCGTTATTTCATTCGCTTCCGATGTTCACGTTTAATTATTTCCCTTTGCCTGTTAATAACCTCTTTGGTATATGCATGGTATCTTTTTCAGCACTCTGAGCATTTCACTTGCATGTGACAGCGGAGCCAGAGATAGGGTCACTTCTGGTGTCAGAGCCGAGGTTGGGATGGAGGATTCCCTACCTTGTCCTTTGTTGCTCTTTGTGTATCTTCTTGAGGAGACTCTCTGACCCTAGGTCATGAACTAGGACAGTCCTGGCATCAGACAGTGCCCTGTGGGTGCGTGTTCTCTCTACCCCAGCACCTGCTGCTGCACCCAGCACAGAGCAGGTACCTAGGGTTTGTGGACTAAAAAGAAAGGAAGAAATCTCTGGGAATAATGGAGCCAGAGACACCACAACACTTACTGACCTCTGATCTGACCCCAACTCAAGACTTCAAGGCTTAAGGTGTGAATTTAGGGGGCAACTAATTGCCAGCAACTGAATAGAGAGCACCCCTTGGGTGAGTCAATGATCAGTTAAAATCAGGTTGAAAGAAAAGGATTGGTTATTTGCTGGATAGTTAGTTACACATGATCTTAGAAGGTTCCCACCTGGGGGCGTGGTCCCCCTAGGTTAAGAACACGCCATGAATGCCCATCAGTACACTGGAGAGACGGAAGGAAACCAGGCACTCTGTCCACTCCCTCGCAGTGCAGTCATCAAGGGTGACTTGATATATTCTCCCCTCCCCGGTCCACACTGGCGCACACCCACGGGCCGTCGTGACTATACGCCAGCATCCTGCACTGCACCCGGCACAACTACTCCAATAATAAACGCCTTCACATATTTGAATCCTTTCCCCCAGTTTTTGGCTCTGAAAACAGGGCCATCCTCCCTCCACCACCAGCTTGGATTCCTGACACCTGCTAAGGAGCCGCTCTCTTGTCAGGCCTCCAAAATACGTGGCCAATGGATGGCATCCCTTGCCCGGTTTCTTATTTTTGCCCAAGACAATGAACCACTGCCCCCCTCTCCCCCCTGCAGAGCCTAAACGCAGCTTGATTGTGCAATGCCTTGTGCGCCGGAGGGGCTGGACCGCAAACTGATTCACAGTGGCACGTCTTCCTCACCTGAGCGATGTCCCCACCACGGCCCGTAAATCAGAGCTGCTGTGTGATGGGGTCCAGCTGGCCAGGCCAGAGAGCAGCGCAGGAGCACTTGGAGGAAACGCCGAGGTGCCCATGGCCCCGTCCCTCCATCAAGTCCCGCGTGCTCACCGTTGCAATAATTGGCGTGAGAGCATCTTGCAGAGGACAGAGCCTGGGAGGGTAGGGTGGCTCTGGAAATCTTTCTGAACTATTGTTAGAATGCCAGCTGCGCGTGAAAGGAAACACAAAACACGATTGTGGCTCAGTTGACTTTCCTTTAACCCACCTGCCGTGTAAATGGATGCTCCTCATTCCCCCGCAAAGTGTGCTGATGACACTGACCCATGCCCTCCTGTGCCCAGGCAAGTTAAATGCTGCCAGAGGTCAGTTATAGTGTTCCTGAGCCTGTATATTATGCCCCTATATTATGTTTTATAGTAACGTAAACATACTCGTGTTTGTAATAAACATCATAAATATGCCAGGATTGATTATTGTACACATATGACTTAATAGCTTCCAAAGCGATGAAATATGAGCATCGAGTTGTTTATGAAAAACAAGTTGAAGGCTTAGAAAGGCTCATGGTAATTTGCCTAAAAACTGCCGTGTAATTAGGTGTGGATGAGAAACAATGAAAAATTTGCATAAAGATACAGAAACATTTTGCACTTGAATTGCTCTTAAAAGTTTCTCCCTGCCCCACGTTACACAGTAACTGGAGAACAATAACTCTGACGTACTAGGCGTGTGATTTAGTCAGGAAAGGTGGTGAGATCATGGCCCATCATTTATTTCTCAATTCGTTCAGGAACGAATGTGGGGCCAGGGCCTGCTGTTGCGCACCAGGCACTGTTCCAGGAGTCTGTCACAGGGAGCAAAACGCACAAGGTTCCCCACCCTCGTGGATCGCCCATCCCCATGGGGGTGGGAGGCAGACCATGAACAAGCAGGTAACTAGACCGTCAGGTGATGGATGCTCTGCAGAGACATGGAACAGGAAAGGGGAAGAGGGCGCTGGAGTGAGAATGGGGGCCACCATGAAAATGTAGGGGTTCGGAGAAAGCCTGACTCAAGGAAATACTGGGGGCGGGGGGAAGGCAGCCTCTGGACACAGGGGAGGAAAGCACTTGGCAGAGGGACCAGCAAGTGCGAAGGTCCTGAGGTGGAAGCGTCCTGGTGTGCCCAGGATAGAGGACTGGGCGATGAGGTCAGAAAGGTAACCAGCGTCCAGTTTATGTGGGGAAGACGGCTGTGGTCTGAGTGAGTGGGAGGCATTGGAAGGTTTTGAAGGGTGGAGTAGCACGGCACGACTTGCCTTTTCAAAGGATCACTCTGGCTGGTGTGTTCATAGGCTGAACGGGGCCAAGAATGGAACTATATACAAGGAGGCGAACGCAGTAACCCGGGTGAGACATGATGGTCCTTGGACTGGAGCGTGACGATGGAATCCTGGATGCCTCTTGAGGGTAGCGCCACTGGGTTTGCTGAGGGCAGGATGGAAGGGAGGAGCGAGGGGTGCTGATAGGTGTTTCTGCCTGTGTCTAGGTGGATGGATGAAGTTGCCATCAAATGAGGAGGTAAGGGAGCCGGTCTGTGGGCTACGTGGGTGCTGGGAATTCACTTTAGGGCACGTGACGTTTGAGATGACGTTAGACTCTCAAAGGGAGGGGAGTTGATGGCACAGGTTTGAATTTCAGAGGAACGGACCCAGCTGGGAAGGTAAATTTGGGGGGTCCTTAGAGTACCCAGGATACTGAGACTCATGAGTATGATACCCCAGGAGAGTGAGTAGGATAAAGGGAAGCTGAAGAGTGGAGGCTGTGGATGCTCCAGTGCTGAGAGGTTGGAGAGATTTGGAAGAACCTGGCGGTGTCCTGGGCTGAGGGTGTGAATGGGACCTGCCGTGATATTTGACGGGCCCCTCGTGGGCTACAGGCCCTCCTGGACTTGGGTAGGTCCTCTCTGCTTTGCACTTTTTTTTTCTGTCTTTTTGCCTTTTCTAGGGCCACTTCCCGTGGCATATGGAGGTTCCCAGGCTAGGGGTCGAATTGGAACTGTAGCCGCTGGCCTACACCAGAGCCACAGCAACACGGGATCCGAGTCGCGTCTGCAACCTACACCACAGCTCACGGCAATGCCGGATCCTTAACCCACTGAGCAAGGCCAGGGATCGAACCCTCAACCTCATGGTTCCTAGTCGGATTCGTTAACCACTGCGCCACGACGGGAACTCCTGCTTTGCCCTTCTGAGTGGTTTTCCTCTTCACCATCGAGGGACATTTTGGCCCAAGGTGCCCTTGGACACGGCCAGCCACAATCATCCCAGATTTTGCTGCCGCTCCTCCAGGTGATAAGCCCTTTCCATCAGAAAAGGCATCGGCAGCCAGCCAAGGAGACCCGGGGAAATGCCCGGCTGGGCCTCAGCTGCTCACAAGCGCTCAGGCCAGCCTCCAGCAACAAGCAGGAGTCCCTGTGTAACCAGATCTGTTCACGGATCAGAAGAAGGCCTGAGGAAGAGGGGCCCCTATATCCCAGTCTCGTTCCCATTTGCAGACTCCCCAAATCCCCTTGTGTAAGGCATGCGTTGAGACTCAGGCACAAAAAAGGAGGCAGGCAAGATTTGGGGGCGAGGGTAGGTGGTAACAGGGCCCCCTCTGTCCCTGAGGAATGGCTTTCAGAGACAGAAATGACCCCTTCTAGACATCCTTTCCCTTTTCTCCCTGGGGGTAAAGCAACTTACACATGCTATGCTTTCTCCCCTCCCACCCACCCCCCATGAAGTAAAGCAAAGGCCAGCGCGGTCAGGTGAAGCGGATCCCAAAGTAAGTTCCGTGCAGCCCATGGAACCCAAGTCTCAGTGAATAGAAACTCTGCCTGCAGGCCACCCTCCCCCCCGAGCGGTCAGGTCCCTGGTTCTGGGGCCTGGTAGCCTCTCTGTTTGTCCTCCTTCATGCTCATCACAACTTGTAATTTTGTATGTAATTCTGTATTACGCAAGTAATGACCTTGCCCATCGAGAGCACAGGGCCCAGAGTTCTAGAGACCCGGTCTGTTTGCTCTACTGCTGTGTCCACAGTGCCTCGCGCGCGGGGTCGGGTGTGTAGCAGGTGCTTGATTGATCAGTACCCATAGTCCCAGGAATGCCTGCTCCTGTTTAGTGTGTGGACAGAAAGGCTTGCTCCCCTTCATAGGCTGGAGGACACCTTTGCCGTGGTGCCAGCACACGATGGCAAGGGTACCTATGCAGAGTTGGAAATGTGGCCCTCCCAGGGGAATACTGAATCAGATCCAGGACACATGGCTTCATATGGCAGATCTTAGAAAATGTCTGTTCAAGAAAAGCTAAATTTAAGAAACAGTTGGGGACACTGAAAGGGCACCCGCAAGACTGAGCATAGCCCAAACCACCCCACCCCCCCGCAGAATTCTCATTGTGCCTTCAGAGATCACGAATGCCCAGTGCGCCACCACTCCCTGCAATACCTGGGCATGAGCATCCCGTCGGCACAGAGTTACTAGGTCAATGGGGAGAATACACCTGGGGTAAATGACAGCCTGTCGTCCTCTTGGGAGTTTACGCTGCCTGTCGGCACATGAAAGACTCAGAAATCCTGCAGAGACATGTTTGTTTGGCCTCATGAGCCCTCTGGAGGAGATGGCTTGAGCTTCCATCCCCACTCTGCCTCTTGCCCGCTGTGTGTCATTGGGCAAACTGCTGAACCTTTCTGTGCCTTTGTTCCTCGCGCATAAACCGCGGTAGTTCCCATCTCAGGAAGGGTCTTGTGGAGACTCCATTTGTTATTCCCTGTCAGTGGGCACCGTGCTCAGCGTGGAAATGCCAGCCACTGTGGCGATGAGGACGCCCTGCAGCATCTGGACAGACCAGTTCCATTGAACCTCGGGTTGGGAAATGCACGTGACTCATTCCACATCTGTGAGCTGCGTCTGGCTGGGCCGTGTCTGTCCCTTGCTGCGAGGGAACCTGCAAGTGAGCGGTTCCCAAACCAAATGCAGTGTGGGAGCCTGCTGTGGCCCGAGCAGCCCTGAGTGGAGACAGATGGCCTGGGACCAAGTCACTTAGCACCTGCAGGCCGCCTCTGTCTCCTGCTCTGTGAAAAAAGGGTGATGTGTCCCAGCCGTGGCCACCCCGACAGCCTGTTTGAGGTCAGCTGGGATTCAGGGCTTCGGGGACCGAGGGGCAGGGGTGGAGAGAAGGTGCAGAGGGCAGCCTCTGTATCCAGTCCCCAGCACCCTCCAGGAAGAGGCCTCCAGGCCTACAGCCCACGACACCCCTGCCCTTTGGGCAGCGTCATCACTCGCTGACTCAGTACCCTGTCCAGGCGCATAGCAAGCGTGTCTTTCCAGCGGCAGTGCCAGCCCTGCGTCTGGGATGCTCCGTGAGCCAGGCAGGCCCAGGCCTCGGGGGACAGGCTGGTCCAGACGCCTTGGGTGGGCCCCCTGAGCTTATAAGGCTTTCCATCAAGGAAGCCACCTCCTCCCGTTGGCATCCTTAGATGGGCACCAGGCATCAAGTTCTAGAAATCCCGTGATCAGGGCAGATGCCTCCTGGGGCTTCTGAGACTCTCAGTCCCAGCAGCTCCAAACTGTGCAAGACTTTATCCCTGGAGTTGACTTAATCTTTGTAACTTCTTTAGCCCAAAGCAACTTTAAAATATGGCCCGTTCGTAATAATTCAATCTTAGTGTCCTTACAGAATCTTACCATTGAAAGGCGCTTTCTTGTCTGGACCTCACGGGAGACCCCTCGGTTCCTTTCTGTCCC
Source organism: Sus scrofa (assembly GCF_054392235.1). NCBI lineage: Eukaryota > Metazoa > Chordata > Mammalia > Artiodactyla > Suidae > Sus > Sus scrofa. Next base: position 77,748,345 of record NC_139388.1, read on the forward strand.
CAGGTGGGAATCTGTTTTCTGTGCATCCATCGGTTGTCACGGGTGCATCTGTTCCTGTTTCCTTTTTGGCTTCTCTTAGAAGTTTAAAAGTTCTTAGAACATTCTTAGCAGTTTCCTTTGGAAGAAAGCAGACCGTTTCAGCTCAGCTGAAGGGGAAGGGCATCATCTGAGCCAGAACCGGGTACTTCTGGGGGGACAGGGCCGTGAGGGACAGAGCAGGGCACTGGCAAGGGGGCGGGTAGGTGACCCCCTCCTCACCCCCAGCCCGCACTGCACAGGCTGTGACGTCTCCTGCAGGTGTGACATCCTCAGAATGTGACCCACCACACCGAGTAGAGCCTGAGGCCTGCGGAGTTCGGGTCAAAGAATTGTGAAAGTGGGGACCCTGGTGTGAGTGGGGTCTTGGCAGTGAGTGCGACCTTCCTGGAAGCCGCTGCTTCGGTGATGTGGCCTTAGAGCGACATGGCCAGGCACAGATGGGGTGGCCGGCCTTGGGAGCCTGGCTCCAGGTTTCCCATTTATTGTTCAGGGAATCTTCTCTGAGCACCTCCTGGAGCCAGGCCTGGTGGCAGGCAGGCAGGCAGGCAGGCAGGTGAGCAGTGAAAACGCACACGCCGTGTTCCCCAGGGTCCAGCCCCCAGGGGGAGACAGGTCACTGTGGCAATGACAGCGGGAAGTGCCCTCACCTGGGCCTGCAGGAAAGGGCACCTGCCTCCCATGGTTGCATTTTCCAAAGTCATCGGGCCCTCCCTCCCCACCGTCACTGTCCCCCACAAAGCAGGGTGACCGGGCATGTCCCCTCACTCCTTCCCAAGGCAAACCTGCTGGGTGACCTTCAGCAGCTGACCACCTTGCTGTGTTCATTGTCCTCGTCTGAGAGTGAAGGGCTGCTGGCTTAGCCTCCCTCTGGAGTCCCCTGCCCCTCGCCTGTCCTGCCAGGGCCGGAGGGACCACAGCCGGGATCTCCCTGCTGGCGGCTTCCTCAGCCAAGGTCATCTCGGGCTGGGCCAGCCTTCCTGCAGACCAGGCTGTGTCATGAGCTGTCACATGCTGGGTGTTTAGAGTTCACGCCAAACAGGCTTGGGGAACTCCCAGGCTCTGCAAACCTAAGAGGCTGGCGTACAAGCCCCAGGAGGCAGGGATGTGATTGGTCTTTCAGATGTGGATGCGTGGAGGCAAAGGCGGAGCCAGCACCAGCCCTTGGGCTCCATCCAGGGCTTCGTGAGGGAGAGAAACTGCTGAGAGGCGGTCTCCAGCTCTGGGGTCAGATCCCTGTGAATCCTAGCTTCCCTCCTTCCTTTCCCTCTTTCCTTCTATTCACGCCTCTCTGTGGCCTATAAAGAGCTGCCGAACCTCTCTGTGCACCTGTCCCCTCAGCCCCAAAAAGGCCACAATAACCCATCTCACGAGGTTAAGGGAACATGAAGTGGAAAAACCATCTAAGCTCCTGGGGCCCAAGATGCCAGCCCTTCACCCATTAGCTGAGGGACCACAGCGACTGTCCCGCCAAGGGGTTTCAAATCTCTGCCCCTTCCCCCACAAGGACCACTTTCATCTCCTTCCCTCAGCCCTCACATGGCCAAGACTTTCTCGGCAAAACTTCACCGGGCTCTGGGTCCTGCCCCAGACTTGAGACCAGGCCACCACCTAGCACTCTGCCTGCACTTGACTCTGCTGAAGGTGTCCCCGCCCCCATGCTCCCCCAATTTCAGTGCCCAGATGCCTCTCCAGGGATCTTTTAAAAATGCAGATTCTGACTCAGGCGGTGGGGAGGGGGCTGAGCAGCTGTATCTCTAACAAGCCTCCAGGGATCACAGATGCTGGTCCATGGACCACACTTTGAGGAGGTGGATCCAGAACAGTGGCTTTCAAAGCTGGTTTTCAAAATTCCCAAGGTCTGGGCTCCAGACCAGCTACATCAGAATCCGTATGGGCGTGGAGCAGGCACCAGGGCTGTTTTCATGTCTCCGGGTGACTGCAGTTAGCACCGGAGCTTGAGACCCCCTGTCAGGGCTCCTCTGAGCCAATGTGGTTCCGGCCCAGAGCTGCCTCCCAGCTTTGTGAGTGCCTTGTGTGGCTGTCCTGTGGGCAAAGGGTCACCCCATCAGGCTCTTTGGAATATTGAAATGGGCTCTTCCATTCCCATCACTACAAGGGCTGTGCAGGATGCAGGGACCAGGCTTTGTGTCACATGGTCCAGGATTCAGACCTTGGCTGCACCCCGCTGGCGGCAAGAGCATGGACCTTGGGCCGCCTCTCCTCTCTGAGCCTCCATCTCTTCTCCTCTGTGAGAGGCAGATCGACTTGTCGCAGTCCCGACTCCAGGGCTGCTGGGAGGATCTGCAGGGGTCCCGTGAGTCCCCTGCAGTCACTCTCAGTGCCCAGCAGGCACTCAGTGAATGACACTGTTCCATTGTTTCCCCTGCTTGACATCTTCATTTTGCAAGTGAGACGACTCTGGCTCAGAGAGGTGGAGGCATTTTCCAGAGGCCACACAGCATGTTATCCGTGGTTCAAGACCTGAAACGCTGGGCTCCTGCATCCCAGTGCTGTACCACTACTCCCACCCCTGACTCCCAGCCTGGGGGATGGGGAGGGGTCCCATTTGGGTGGGAGGGGCTTCCTTGGAGCCGAAGTTGGAGCCTGCTTTGGTTGCCTGCCATCCTGGGGGCCGGTGTCAGGTGCCAGGAAGCAGGCGGTGGCTCCTGCCGCTCCCACCTATGGGGCTTCACTCATCTCCAGGGAATGTCAGCATCATCTCAGCTTGTCTTGCCTTGGCATCGCCTCACAAGCCCTTTGCCTCCCCCTTGCCTCCCGCAGAAGTGCTGAACAGCAGACCCCAACTTCAAATGATTAGCTCTGAGAATTTCCAGGGAATTATGTCAGACTCCCTGGCGGCTGTGTGGCCTGACCAGCTCTGGAGAGGGAGTTCCATGAGATGCCTCCTGACCTGACCTGTGCAGTGAGTGGGGAGGAGCCAGCAGGGGGGATGCAGGCAGGGGTCTCTGCTCAGAAGCCCCGGGCAGCCTGGCAGGGAGCCTGGAAGGGCATCTTGACCTTGGAGAGCGTGTCCTGGGGCCGGCAGCTCCTCACCTTGACCTAGAAACTCCTTGATGGGCTCCCAGCACCCGGCCCCAGGTCCTCTCCTCTCTTGAGCTCACTTCTCTCAGCTCTTTGTCTCCACCATGTCCTGGATGCTGCTGTTACTAAGGTTACCAACAGCTTCTAGGCAGCTAAACGCCATGGTCGGTTCTTGTTCTTCCTTGGTGCCTCCGCGGCATTGGACACTCTGCCTTGAAACATGAGTCACCTTGGACACCTCGTTTACATCACCCCCTGCTCTGCACCCCGCCCTCAGGCCCTGGACCCCTCCTCTCCGTCTCCCTCCCCTTGGTGAGCCTGTCCAGTCCACCTGGATGCCGACTGATCCTGAGTTCATTGGTTTCACTTAAGCTGGCCTCCCGATTTCTCCCTTGGGAGTCTAATGAAGATTTCAGATGTAACCCTTTCAAAACAGATCTCCTGGCAAAGTCTCCTCCAGCTGTCTTCCTCTTCTCGGTTAAACAGAAACTCTGCCCCCCGCCCCCCCGAATCAGTCTAGGCTCTTTCTCATCCCCCTGCCCCAATCCCGACATCCAGGTCATCAGCAAACCCCATCAGTACCACTTCCAAAACGTATCCTGAATCCAGCCACTCCTCACTTCTGCCCCTCCTCCGTTGGCCCCAGGTCCAAGCCGCCATCACCTCTTGTTTGACTAACTGCTCCCCCCAAGTCCATTCCTACCATCTGTGCCCAGCACAGTGGCCGTGTCAGGTCATGTCCCTCTGCTGCCCAGGAGGAGAGCCGGCTGCCATCTCACACAGTCGGGCTTATGAGACCCTTCCCCGGGCCCCCTCTTGTCTCTCCGACAGTCCCAGTGCATTCGAAGATGCTCTCAGGGGGTGGGGGAAGGCGGGCTCAGCCTCCCCAGGTGTCAGGGAGTTGGCGACAGTTCTCACGATCCTGCTCACATTCCCTCACCTGCAGGCACCACCTGCCGGCACCCATCCCTGGTCTGACTGTGAAAGTGGCCTCTGGTGTTAACTGTTCTCGGACAGTCCTAGAGCCGCCAGGCATCTTTGCATATTCATCAGTGACCTGTTCAATGATCAGCAACCGTTTCTCGTTTTCCGGGGCATTCCTTGGCTTTTGCTGTTGCTGCTTCATCTCCCTGGCCCCGCATCTCCGGGAAGACCCCCCGAGGTGAGAGAGGTGAGGTGTGGACGCTGCTTCCCCAGCTCCCCAGGGCCAGCGAGTTTGAGCTCCAGAAAGGCCAGCTGAGGTGCTGAGCTCCTTCCCTGCGACACTCCGGGCAGACGGGCCAGCCCCGTTAGATCCTCCCTGGGCCCGTGCATCCCTCTCTCTGCTCGGGATCTGCTCTGGGACCTTCCCTGTCTTCTCCCCCACCCCGGCCTGGCCTCCAGCCCCTTCAGTGTTTTCCTTCGTGTGAAGTTCAGGGTGTGAGAGACCTCCTTTCCCCAAACTGCGGGGGGCTGAGTGAGAACGTGGCTGCCTGGCAGCTCAGAGGCCCTGGCCTTGGCCTCACGCTGGCATCGAACATCCTCTGGAACCCACACCTTCCCCTCTGGTGTCCCCAAGTCACACGCAGGTAAAGACCCTGCCCGTGACTCAGTCACCAGATGTCCTTGGCAAAGCACCTGGCAGGTGGTGGACACGCCATCCATCCAGCAGATCATGAAAGGCCCCCTACTGTGTGCCAGGCACCCGTCCAGGTGCCAGCTGGGCTGTGGGTATAGGAGCTCGGGCCCCACCACGAGCCTGGGCTTCAGTTGCAGAGGGACGTGTCATGACCTGAGGGACCTCTAGGGAGGGGAACAGATGGGAGGGGAGCCAGCAGGGCCGTGAGGTGGGGGCCGTCTGCTCCGATGCCCCTGCCGTCATATCTCCAGTGACATCCCACTTGTGCTGAATTCTTTACAGAAGGCAGAGGGCCCTTGCCTCCTGGTCCCAGTGCTCTTCCCGGCCCCACTCTGCATCCGCAGGCTGCAGGGATCGTCCCCATTGCACAGATGAGGAAACCAAGGTTGGGAGGGAGGCCGGGAGGCAGGGAGCCGTACAGCCAGCGAGCGTGAGATGGGAACTCGCCGTCAGGTCTCTGCCGGCTGGGTGGGCAGTGCTGCATCTTCCAGGTCACGGCTCCCCCCACCTCCACCCCCACAACCGCCACAGTCACAACCACGCTCATTGACGTCGGGTTTCCTTGTTCCAGCAACCCTGTGAAATCAAATTGCTATTCCCACTTGTGGGCGGTGAAATGAGCTCAGAGTGGTCCATGCCTTAAGGCCACACAGCCGGGGAGTGGGAACTAGGAATCGTGAGGTCTTTGTGGGTCGAGCTAACTGTGCTGAGGACTAGAGACTGTCCGGCTTCTCTGAATCTCATGTCTCAGCCTCAGGCCGCCGCTAGACGCTCAGGAGTTCGCTGACAGACAAGAGGTTTGGTGACCAGGAAGGTGAGTGTCCTGCTGGACGTCACCACCCCGGTCCCTGCCCCCTTCGGCCTTGTGGCCTGGGCTCTGCTCCCCCGGGAATGCCTCCATCTCTTTGGGCCTCAGTGTCCTCCTCCATGAAATGGGCGTAAAAGCATTTGCTCCTCCTACCTCCTGGGCTGCTGGCCGGCTCCAGAGATGACAGCTGAGGGAGCACTTGGGAATCAGGGGGGCTGTTGTGCGTGTCAGCTGGTGGTGTCCTCTGCGGGGCCAGGCGGTATGTGAGGCGTGGCGAGAGGCACCTGCCCTTGGGGCCTTGCCCTTGCCCTTTAGTGCTGTGCTCAGGTGGACGCCCAGGGCTGTGGGCAAAGCCTGCGCCCTGGTGGAGACGCTGCACAGGCGCAGGAGCCTGAGAGAGGAGCAGAAGGGGGCAGAGAGATGCCCCATGTCCAGAGGGGCTGGGAGGTCCCCGTGTTACCTTTGATTGATTTCCTTCTGGCGTGTTTAATAGATGAGTGAGGAAGGTAACAGGGAGAGGAAGGAACTGGATGTTGAGGATGCCAGCCTGTGCATCCCCAAAGCCACTGCTGGTCTTCTGCTGGAGACATTGTTCCAGAGAGGGGACAGCACGGGGGGGACCTGCCCTGGGCCAGGACTGTGCCTTATTCCCCAGCTGGACAAGGTTGTGCCGGATGTCCATGTCTCCAGGCAGCCTGGCAGCTGACTGTCCCCTGCCACTGTGGGGCTGGCTGGCTGAGGGGTGGTACTCACCCTGGGGTGCCCCTGCAGGCCATCGTGGGCATCGCGGGGGGCCTTTGGGTGCCCGAGGGCATGGGCTTGCTGCTGAGTGTCAGGTCTCAGTTTTCTGCCTTGAATCTTGCTCAAGCCTCACGGCACAGTGTGGGGGCCCTGAGCCATCCCTGAGAGCCCGGCACGGCCCTCAGAGGGGATCCCCTTTGTGGAGAGAGTTCTTGGCAGTGTCTCAGAACCCAGCTGGTGGATGCTTCTGCCAGCCCGTAGCCTCCAGGCGGAGGGGAGGGCGTGGGCAGAGTACAGCGAGCTCATGCTGGTTGTTAAAGCTTAAGGTACCTGGGGAGGCGGTGCTGGCGCCAAGGCCCCCAGGGGCCGCCTGGGGCACCCACCGGGCTGGGCTCCTGGTGATGGTGTGTCATTCCTCTCCCCACACAGCTACAGTCTCCGCCTGGCGTCCCGGTGTCCTCCGCCAGCGGCCTCGTACATCACCAGGCAGTGTAGGAATGTCAAGGCCACAGCGGCAGCCCAGTTCCAGGGATCCCTCTTCAAAGAGTAGGTGCTTCACCTGCTCCCTGACAGGTACGAGGAGGCTGGGGTGGCCTGAAGCGGGTGGTGGGCAGGATGGCCTGTGGAGACCCTCTGTGTGCCAGGCCGGGTGCTGGGCCTTCCTGCAGGGAGGGCACCTAGTGGCTGAGAGTGTGGACCCCAGACCACCCGGGTTCAGATGCTCTGTGGGAACCTCGGCAGGTTACTGTCTCTCTGAGCCTCAGTTTCCACATCTATAAAAATGGGGATGACAAAATACCTACTTCATAGGATTGCGAGAATGCAAGTGTCAAATACATGAGAGCTCTTAGAGCAGCCTGGCACAGAGTAAGCACCGGGTAAGTATCAGCTATCATTATTGTAATAAGAACAGTGATAATGATGGTACTTAGTACTTAATTGAGACCTTCAGTGGCTTTAAGCCCAAAAAAGGTGATGGAGCCCCTTATTCTCACAACGCACTTGAAGGTAGAAGTAATACTAATTCACAAAATATGAAACTTGGATTTATGTTGAACAAGAGGCCTCCTAGATTTTTCGGGTGGGGAAACCTGAATTCATTCCCGGAAACTGGACTTTTCCGCTCTGGAGGGCTGGGCTTTGCCATTGACCTCAAGCGAGCCTGGGTTTCCTTGCTGGTGACGTGGCAGTCTTCTTTCATTGTGGCCCCGATGCCCGCCGTCTCAAGCCTAATTGGGGCAGCGGTTAAAAATATCGACCCGCGGAGTTGCTATTGTTGCTCAGTGGGTTAAGAACCAGGCTGGTATCCATGAGGACATGGGTTCAATCCCTGGACTTGCTTAGTGGGTTAAGGATACGACGTTGCCATGAGCTACAGCGTAAGTCGCAGATGCAGCTTGGATCTGGTGGTGCTGTGGCTGTGGCATAGGCTGGCAGCTGCAGCTCCAGTTTGACCCCTAGCCTGGGAACTTCCCAATGCCACAGGTGCAGTCCTAAAAAGAAGAAAGAAAATACAAACCCAAGGGCCCCCTCCAGTTCGCTAAATGAGCGCACTGGTGAGCAGGGCCTGGGACTGTGCCTTAGCAGGTGGCCCCGTAGTTGGGACCCTCTCAAGTTCGGGGATGCCTGCTTAACAAGGCTGGGGAGTGCAGTTGTTTAAGCCCAGATGAGCTGAATTCCGAAACTCTGGGGTCTTTTGTGCTGTGCCTCCCTCCCCCCATTCCCCCCCACACACACCTGGACAGCTCGCTCACTCCTCCCTTCCTCAGCAGGTAGAGTTTCTGGGCATGGCCTTATTTCTCTGGGGGTTCAGGTGGGGAGTAGAAGTAAAACCCACTTTCCCCAGAGAGTCTGTCGCGTGCAGGTGGAACTGGGCCCGCCTTTTGGGACCCAGCCCCAGCAAGAGGACTTAGCTGAGTGGGGAGTACAGCAGAGCAAATTGGAGTTGGAGCCTGCACTGCTTAGAGCCGGATGGACAGACAGACAGACGGACGGACAGCCCAGGAGACCATCCCTCCCCTCCCATCTTACAGATGGAGAAACGGGGGCCCAGAGAACAGAGGCTTGGCTTGCGAGTCTCGTGGAGAATGGCGGGCAGTGCCAGGATGAACAGTTCTCGACTCTGGGTCCCATGCCTGTCCTGGGATCATCCCTCTGGCAGGCGCTACATGGACTTTGTGCTGATGCGCCCGCAGGGTGTGGCTTCCAGCTCGGGACAGGTGTTTTTTGCAGCCTGAGGGAGGGCCAGGTGCCGCCGGATTGATGCCTGCAAGAGAGTGGTGTTTCTGTGGCCACTGCAGTCTCAGCTGTGAGGACACCTTGCAGACCCAGGCCCTCCCCCGGGGCCCACACCTAGATGGATGCATTCTTATCCCTCGGTTTCAAACGTGTGCCGCTTCCCGAGTCAGGTGCTCAGACGAACAGAGGCTCCGTTTCGTCGGCATCTGCAGCTAACAGCTTGTCACTCACCAACAGTGAATGTTCAGAACGCAACAGTTTCATATCTAAGTGCCCAAAACTTGCCACTTAAACTCTTATTTAACTTTTTTCTGATGTTTAAATTCATAGGTATGATATGTATGCACATTATTTTGTAAAAATGACTGCTCTTAAAAACATCTGACTTAGACCACTTGTCGTAGTCTGCTGGGGCTGCCATAATATCACGCCACAGACTTGGGGGCTCACACAACAGATCAGCTGTGGAACAACCTCTCACAGTTCTGCAGGCTGGAGAGCCAAGATCAAGATGCCAGCATCATCGGGTTCTGGTGAGAACTGTCTACCTGGCTGGCAGATGCTACCTTCCCGCCGTGTCCTCCCACGGCAGAGGGAGGAAGCCTGGTGTTTTTTAAGGACGCTAATCCCATGATGAAGGGGGCCCAGCCTCATGACCTCATCTAAACCCAGTCACCTCCCCGGGGCCCCATCTCCAAATACGGTCGCTTGTGGAGGGGACACCATTCAGTCCACAGCGCTGGGTCTCGCGGTTCCAGGATGAGGTTTCGAAAGACCATAGCAGAGGTTTTTAGCCACCCCTATTTCTCGGAGAGGAAACTGAGACACAGAGGGCCAAGTGGCAGCCCTGACTCCCAGATGGACAGTGGATGTTAGGTGGTCAGTGCCCGCTGTCCATGTGCTGGGCTTTGTTCTGAGGAGAGGGCGACATCCTCAAAGCGCCCAGGACGGCTCCTTGTCCTGCTGCCCTTGCTGGGGTAGCAGCTGTATGACCAGCTTACTGGACGGGCTGACCCGAGTGAGGGGCCAGCAGGGAGGAGCTTGGCTTTTCTCCAGCATCTGCCTCCCACTGTCCTCTCTTGCGCCCCCTTTTTCTGTGTCTTCATTGTGTCGCAGGCAAAGCCCGGAGGGCTCTGTCCGCTTTTAGATTTAAAATACTTGCCACGTGGCCTAGTCCTGCGTGAAACTTCCGCAGCATGCCCTGTTTTGCCTGTCTCTTTCTACACCCAGGGGCCAGCCAGCCTTGTGACCGAGGTGCTGGAGGGCGGCCCAGGGGAGGGACTGACGCCTCTCTCTTGTCTGGCCGCCCCGGGGATCCTCCTCTTGGCTGTCACTGCTCCTTTGGCTAAAACTGGCTGTCGTGGGGCAGGCTTCTTGATGCTAGACGTGCCACGGGGTCCAGAGAGCGGCGTGGGTGAAAGGGTCTCTCTGCTAAGCCCAACCTCTGCCATCCTTCCCTCAGCTCCAGTCCCAGTGGTCCCACCACATCTCTGCTGCTGGGGTCGCCACCCTGGAGGGCTGTCTCTCAGGTGGGGGGCTGGCAAGATGGCTTCTTCTGTGGACCCCGCTCCGTGACCCACAGCACACGCCCGTATCCCAGCCACACCAGAGTAGGGGACCGCAGGCCGCTCCAGCCTGGCCCCTGCCCCTGCATTCCTGTCCTCCTCCTGCTCAGGTTGGCGGGGCATATGCAGGCCTCCCCTGGGAAGGAGGCGCCCTCTCTTGAAGGCAGCCTGCTCCACTGCAAACAGCTCTCCGTCCAGCCCTGTCAAGGGGTTGGGATTGACACGACACAGTGGTTAAGAGCACGCTTTCTGGAATTGAATCCCAGCTCCAGGAATCCTGGCAGCTCCTTTACTTTCCGTGTTTCAGTTTGCTTCTCTGTTAAGCGGGTCACTAACAGTAATACTGTTCTACATCGTGTTTTATAAGGGACTTGAGCATCTGTGGATTTTGATATCTGGGGGGTCCTAGAGCCAGTGCCCTGCAGAAACCAAGGGATGACTGTCCCTCTGCCATGGGTCTGTCGTAAGGATTGCATAGGGTAGTGCGGGAAAAGCACGTAGGAAAGTGCCTGGTACGTAGTAAGTCTTCCATAAATCAGCTCTGCTATTACTATTATTCTCATTGAGTTAAATTATAGTAGTAGTAGTAAGTTATTATTAGTAGTAAGAGTAATGACGACCTGGTCCACCGGGTAAGAGAACTGAGTCCCTGAACTTGGCCCAGCCCAATTCCAGGCTCACACTCACCCCAGTGCAGCAGATGTTCTTTTTTTTTTTTTTTTTTTTTTTTGTCTTTCTGTCTTTTTGCCTTTTCTAGGGCCGCCCCCGCGGCATATGGCGTTTCCCAGGCTAGGGGTTGAATCGGAGCCATAGCCACCAGCCTACGCCAGAGCCACAGCAATGCGGAATCCAAGCCACGTCTGCAACCTACACCACAGCTCACGGCAACGCCGGATCCTTAACCCACTGAGCAAGGCCAGAGATCGAACCCACAACCCCATGATTCCTAGTCGGATTTGTTAACCACTGCGCCACAAGGGGAACTCCAGCAGCAGATGTTCTTCAACAGTCAGTCTTGTGCCTGGCCCTGAGCCGAGATGTCCACAGAGGAAGCATGCGGGCTGAGCCACTCCCTCGAGCAGAAAGCACACACAGGCTCTGGGCAGGGCTTGACCTGGGGTCACGTCCCACCTCTACCACAGGTCATCACCTGACCTTGTAAAAATTCCTTCTCTCTGAGCCTCTGTTTCTTGCATTCGAGGATCCGTGTCATTAGCCACCAGGGTCGTTTTGAGTGTTAGCATGACATGAAGTGATGGTGTAACTAGTCTGAGAGGCTGTGTGGCCATTGCTACAGCAGCTGCACCTCTGCATTCCCCTGGGGGATTACATCGCTAGGAATAAACTCCGCAGAAACGTACACCAGGAAACACGCACAAGAACGTTCGTATGTTATGTATGCACATCCTACTGCCCAGCATTTGCACTTGGCATCATATGTGTCTTCTAGACATACATAAGAACATTCCGGCAGCATGTTTCACGAAGGCCCCAAACTAGAAACTACCCAATTGTGCATTGGCAGTGGGCTGGGCAGATGAAGGAGGCCTCACCCTGCACTAGGATCCTATGGCAAGGAGACTCACAGACATAGCAGGCAGGAGAAGGCAGACACAAAAGGATATGTACTGACTGATGGCATTTACTTAGGTTAAAAAACAGGGAACGTCAATCTGTGGTGATAAAGGTCCAGTTATCCTAGAAGGGGGCCTGGGCGGGGGCTGGGGGGTTGGGGGGCTGGGGCACAATCTCTTTCCCCCGACGGTGCTGGTACACAGGTGTGTTCACTAGCAGTTCATCAGGCTATGCTTTTTCTGTCTGCGTGGTGTAGTTCCAGAAGGAGTTTAATGAGAATGTTTTAGGGTTTGTTGTTTGGTTGGTTTTTTTAGGGCCGCACCCTCAGCATGTGGAAGTTCCCAGGCTAGGGGTCTAATCGGAGCTGCAGCTGCCGGCCTGCACCGCAGCCACAGCAGCGCTGGATGGAGCAGCAATGGTGACCCCCACCTCAGCTCACGACAAGGCCGGATCCTTAACCCACCGAGCGAGGCCAGGGACCGAACCCATATCCTCATGGATACTAGTCAGATCTGTAACCCCCTGAGCCACAGGGACCTCCTAATTAGAAAGATGAAGTGGAGGGATGGTGCTTGAAGAGCCCGCGGTGGGCACTGGGTATGTAGCCGTGGTGGTTGTTATTTTTCTTTTCCTTTTTCTCCTCAGCACCTGAAGTGACCTGGAATCAGTGAAGCCAAAGGGACTGGCCTTCTGCCCTGCAGGGAGTACCGACCGACCTATCCGGATCCATGAGCCTGCGAGAGAGGGAGGGAGTGTGTGTGCGCGTGTGCGCGTGCGTGTGTGGTCTTCAGACGAGGGTCCCAAACCCCAGGGAGGCAGGAAGGCAGCTGACTCCACACGGCGGCGGCGGGTGACACTGGGTGCAGCCCCCTGGGACCGCGATCTGCCTCTCAGCCTTCCTGCCAGGATGGGGCCCCTCCTACTATGCAATTTTTCAAGAGCTCCTTGATCCTGCTTTTCGCTTCTCCCGTTGTCTCTTGCCACGTCAGGGACCTGGGTCTGGCCCAGGGGTCAGCTCCAGCCCGGTCGGAGGAAGGAAGGGCTAGGGGGGCGGGGCGGGGGGAGGCCCAGGTCCCCTTCCAGCCGGCCCGGCCCCGCCCTCCCTCGCCCCCCCGACGTCTCTGGGAATCCACTGCCTGCAGACACGTCGGAGCCTCGCTGATCGGCCCCCGCGGCCGGTGCTTGGAAGCCTTCCTCCTTTGCCTGAGCCATCTGAGCCGCTGGCTCTTGAGTCGTGTCCAGATTTGCCCTTCAGTCCGTCCGCCTGAGCCCCGGGCGAAGGTGTCCTCGCCTCGTTTCTTAGATGGGGCCCCTCCCTCGGGAGAGGCGGGGTCGGGATGCCCGGCTGGGGGCCCCCGGGGAGACCTCCCCTGCGGGGCAGGTTGCGGGGGTGGGCTTCCTTGCCTCACTTGGTGGGACCATCCGCACCTTTCGTGTCTGAGCTTCTCAAACTGGCTGAAAAGGGAAGCCAACCAACCAGACAGAAATTGGGAAAAGAAAACTAAGTTGGAGGATGCAAAAGCCTGGGGGGGGGGGGGAATAAAAGATTTCCGGAAGCCGTCCATCGCCTGCCAGGGAGCAGCGGAGTTGGCCGCGACTCTGGCGGAACAGTCCATGTTTCGGAGAAACGGGTGAGCTAAGCTAGGAGTTGGGACCCAGTTCAGTGAGGGTCTTGGGTTTTGTGCCTTTGGGGCAGACCCCAGACAGGGATGTCTGAGTCCACTTTGGCGCTGTTTTCTCAGCCCCCTTTGCAGTGGGGAGACGTCACACCCAAAGTGGAGGGAGGGAAGTGGTACCAGAGGTCGTGCAAAAAAAAAAAAAAAAAAAAAAAAACAGAAAAACAAAACAAAAAAAAAGGGACTTTTCTTCAGGGCTACTACGGTTGATCTTGCAACTCTGTAAATATGTACGTAGACACTTTTCAAAGCACGTATTTATGTCCCTGACTGTACATGCCCCATTTTTAAAGTTTTATAACTTGTGTTATTTAATGAGTCAGTCGACTGGCTGCAGCGTGGGGTCTGAGAAGTGTCCAGGAGGAAGGTCTCACGATGTCCTCACACGGGCAGGAAAAGTGCCCAAGTCACACTTTGCCTGCGTCCCACCCAGCGGAGAAGCGTTGTTTGTTTTCAATTCTCACAAACTGGAATCCTTTGGCCCGCTGCTAAAACCAACCCTCACAAGCATGAAAATCCGTGGCTGTTCCTTCCCCTAACGATACAATTTTGTCCCCTCGGTCCCCTCTTCGTGCTCTGTATCCCAGCCTCTCAGTTCTTGAGGGGTTTTTCTTTCAGCAGGGAGGAAGGCCCACGAACCCAAAGCTTGGGAAGTCACCTTCAGCCAGTGGCAAGTTCTGGAAAGTGTTGTGGGGGCCTGGGGGGGGGCTTTTTTTTTTTTTTTTTTTTGCATGTGCAAACGTGCTGGTCAGCCTCCAATTCTCAGACTGTTGGCAAAGCGGTCACAAATGTTCCAACCATGAAGGGGGGGTGGTTTCTGCCAAGAGCGGTGTTTCCTGGTCAGTGATGGTCTTCGAGCGTGGCTTTGGATGGCCGAAGAGGGCATGTGAAGATAATTAACCATGAACGTTAATTTCTCTGCCACGTGAAGAATATTAACAATAAAAGTGTGACGCACGATTGTGAGGAAGAGGCGTGGGAGTGAACCTTTTGGTCCCCGTGTTTGGCCTCTTCTGTTTCGGTGACTTCTGTGCCTTCAGGGTGAGAGTGGGCTGGGGGATCCCCAGAGGCTCCCCTCCAGTGATGAGAGAGAAACCTCAGGTTTCTGGGAAGCTCTGGGTGGGAACAGCCCCCTCTGGGGAGCAAGCCGACTCACTCTCCCACCTGCCAGCCAGGAAGTTAAAAAACCATTTTGCTGAGATGAGGAAGGCGGCCTGTGATCCTTTAAACAGCTTCACTGGGAGCAAATTCACATGCTATACAATGTACCCTTTTAAGTTTCCAAAGCACTGGGTTTTAGTATATTCAAAGAGTTATGCAACCATCACTGCACTCAATTTTACAACTTTTCCAGTCGACCCAAAAGAAGCCCCCAACCCATTTAGCAGTCAGTTCTTATTTCTCCTCAACCCTAGGCAACCACAAATCTGCTTTTCCTGTAGATTTTACCTCTTTCATAAATGGAAGCATACAAAAGGCAGGCTTTGGGGACATGCTTCTTTCACTTGGCGTACTGTTTTCAAGGTTCATCCAGGTTGCAGCCTGTGTTGGGGGGACTCCAGTCCTTTTTATGGCCAAATATCCCATTGTATGGATATATTGCATTTCATGTATCCATTCTCCAGCTGATAGACTTCGGGGTTGTTTCCACTTTGGGGATATGAAGAAGGCGGCTGCTGTGAACATTTCTATAGAAGTTTTTGTGTGGATATAAATTTTTTTTTTTTTTTTTTTTTAGGATATTCCTGGGAGGGAATTGGCATGTCCTATGGCAAGCCTATATGTAACATTTTGAGCAACTGCCAAACTATTTTCCAAAGTGGCCGCACTATTTTACATTCCAACCAACAGTATCTGAGGATTCTAGTTTCTCCACATTGTCCCCAGCACTTTTCATTGTCTTTGTAATTTTTGCCAGCCTAGTGGGTGAGAATCCCCATACATTTTTTTTGACGAGCTACCCATCCACCTGATCACACATCCTAGGAACGTGAGATACTAGGGCCTTGGGAGGATGGGGATAAGGACAGGTGGATTTTTTTTTTTTTTTAAATGGCTCCACCCAAGACTTATGGAAGTTCCCAGGCTAGGGATGGAACCTGGGCCTCCACGGCGATCCGAGCCACTGCAGTTGGATCCTTAACCCACTGCACCACAGCGAGAACTCCAAGACAGGTGAATTCTGAGGGAAGGTGAGAGAGAAGCATCTTCGTGGGTTTAGGGGTGGGTAGATGGTCTTTGCCCACATCCAAATATTGCAGAGGGGTGGGAAGAAGAGCCCAAAGCTCACCTAGAAACTTAAAGCCTTTTCACTTAAAAACTTTCTCTGAAAAGATGATATTAGAATTCTCTAGAGAAACAACCAATAGGAGGTATATATTTATATAAATATAATATGTAATACATATAAAAGGAGACTTGGCTCATGAGGTTAGGGAGGCTAAGAAGTCCCATGATCTGCCATCCGTAAGACAAAGGAGACCCAGGAAGCCTGGTTGGTGTAATTTATGCTGAGTCCAGAAGCCTGAGGATCAGCGTAGCTGATGGGATGGATCCCAGCTCAGGGCAGGAGAAGATGACACACTCCAGTTGGAGCAGGGAGCCTGTGGGCAAAAGGGCCAACTCCTCCTTCCTCTGCTTTTTGTTCTTTTGAAAGCCTCAAGGGATCCCTGACCCCCGGAGGGAGGGAGACCTCCTTGACTGAGTCCTCTGATTCAAATGCTAATCTTACTGGGAAACACCCTCACATCACCACAGGAAACCGTGTTTAACGGGGTTGGTACCCCATGGCCTGCTCAAGTTGACACAAAGTAGCCCTCACTGGTGACTTTCCATCTCTAGAGGAAACCTATCTAGAAAGCACACAGCAGGAATCTCCCAGTGAGGTGAATTTCATGCATCAGGCTCACCCCCTTGGCGGACCCCCTGGTCTAGCCTGCAAGATCAATTTCCCACAGGCCTGGCTTTCGGTGGTGGAGGGGGCAGCAGGAACGGAGGCAGAGAAAAAGGAAGCGGTTTAGGGAAATAAAAGGGGCTGATGCAGAAGTCCTTTGAGGGCATAGAGGTGGGACCTGTCACCCAAAGCAGGACATAAGGGAGGGCTTCCTGGAGGAGGAGGACGTTTGCAGACCTGACAGTTCTCCTCACCTGATCTCCATGTTGGGCATAAGAAAGTTTTATGAAGCTTTCTTAGTTATTGCAAGTAGCCTGGAATTGTAATAAATAACGCACTCCTTTTGAGTTCCGTCAGATACCCGCACGCACATAATTCCAGCTCATTCTTCTAATGAGCCTTGAGGTGGACAGGGCGGGTCTGGTGTCTCTTCTGGCAGATGGCGCTCTGAGAGTAGGTGACTCATCCAGGCCACAGTGCTTCAGTGTCAGCCAGGACCTGAGCCAGCCTCCGACTCCCGGCACAGGGCTGACACTCACAGGCACCACTGACCGAGCACCGCGACATCATGACAGCCCACGTGAGACTGCGATGGCTAGTTCGCAGATGAAGAAACCGAGGCCCAGACATGCTAAGCAATTCGTCCAGGGTCACACAGCTGGCAGATGTAGGTGAGGGACTGGATGCAGACCTTTCCAGCCTAACATCACTGTTTCCCACTCTGCCCCCTCACTCCTCCTTCCCGCTATTGGTTGCTCTCTCAAGACACCCTCAGATGGCACTGTCACTGCTGAGGTCAGTCCCCAGGACACAGCAGTCAGCTGCTGGACTTTTGCTCTGCCTCAGATCGCGGTCATTGGAAGGACAGGTTCAGAAGCACAGGCTCAGAGGTCACCAGGTCTGGGGTAAATCCCAGCTCTGGTCTTTACTGACCGTGTGGCCTTGGGCTGGTCACTGCCCTCAGCCTGGTGCTTTGACAAGATGATCACTGTACCTACCGTCCTTTGTTTTAGGGAGTGAAAATCAGCTACCACTGTGTCTCCTTAAGGGACGTTAGCTTACCTCTGGGATCACCTGGCTGATTGTTAAACTAGAGACTCAGGCCTACACCCCTACATCCACTGAGTCCCAAACCCAGGGGGGTGGGGGTGGGGGGGAGTCTGGGCTTCCTGCTTTGGCAACAAGTTCTGCATGTCCCATCAAGTTTAATGCCACCGAAGCTGAGGAGCAGGGTGGGTCATAGCAGAGACTGGAAATAAACATCCCCAGCCTCAGCCAGACCACCGAGTCAGGGGCGCCACAGTGGTTCTTCGAGTTCGCACGAACCAGCTATGGGTGATTAATGGTGATTAACCAGCTCTGGTGATTGTTTTGAGGTGGTCACTGCTGGGAGAGGGGAGATCCGCTCCGGAAGTGGACTCCTTCCAGGAGCTTTGGAGATCCTATAGGAACTGCCCCTCCCGCCCCCCCGCCCCGTGTCTGGTAAGAAACCAGAGCAGAGCTAAGCTGCGGACAGGGATCCGGAAACGGGGTCCCACAACCGCATAAGGGATGAGAACCATCTCGAATTCCCAGGACAGGTAAGACCGAGCCCAGAGGGGATGGCGGTGCAGACTCGAGGACTCTGGCGAGGGCTGGAGTCCGCACGCCGCTGAGTGAGCAGCCCTGGAAGTCGGTCTGTCCTAGAACCAGGCTGCGGGGAGCTGGGAGCCGCGAGCGGTACCGGAGCTCCCCCGCGGCTGCGATGCTGATGGCCGCCAGCAGAGGGCGTCCTCCTCGCGCCGCGGCTTCGGGCTGGGATGAGCCAAGTGCTGCGTGTTACCGCTGATTAAGGTCAAAAGGAGCCCGAGGCCTCAGATTTGCTCGGCTGAGGGGTGGATGGCAGGTCCCTGAGCTCCCTGCTCGGAAGACGGAGGCTGTGCAACCTCCTCTGTGTGAGGTGAAGGCAGAGAAGCAGTGGTCTGGGTGGGATGTGCTGCTTCCTCTGACCTGTGGGTCCTGGGGGCGAAAGTCCTCTAGGTCAGGGCTCTAGAAGCTTCAGAATGCCCCAGCAGCTTTGCCTCCCCACCGCTCCACGGAGACGCTCACCCCCCGCTGCAGGAGACCCGTGCCCTAGAAGGAGCCCTGGCCCCCACCTGCCGCCAGGCTGGTAGGGTTGGGGCAGGAGGCACCCAGCCTGGTGGGAAACAGATCCTGCAGCCTGTCCCCTGTGGATGGAACACAAAGTAAGTGTGTCCCTTCTCCTTCTGATCTGGCCTCCTACTCCAGCTGCTGGCCACATTACAGGCAGGTTTGCAGTAGGGTGAGGCAGGGGACGGTCACTCCCAGGGATGTGACTCCTGGTCACTGACGTCCAAGCAGGGCCTAGGGGAGAGGGGCTGGTGGGCACTGAGAGTTAGCACTTGCACAAAGCCAAGAATGAGGGTCTCCTTAAATCTTGCACCCAAAATGCCTTTCTTGTCTCCCTCCAGCTCCGTTCAGGCAGCCTGTGATGCTTGCGTTTCTCTAGGTTGCATGCACACCCCTGAATCCTATTATGTCACTCTAAGAACGCTCCAAGAATTTTTGGTGCACCTAGAATAAAAAATTTCCTTTTCTGGATTAGAAGGCCCTCTGGCCCCAGCCTCACCCTGCACACCACCTCCTCCTCCCTTCCCTCTCTGTTCCCACCATAGCAAGTGTCTCCCTGCTCCTGGGCTATGTAAGCTCTCCTCTGCCACAGGGCCTTTGCATGTACAAAATCTTGTGCCTGCAGTGATTCACCTTCCAATAGCCACATAGCTCTCCCTGAATGTTGTCTCCTCAGCTTCCTTTCCCAACGTTCCCTCTCCTGGTCTTGTTGACTTTTTTTTCACTGCCTGAGATGCTCTAGTTTTTCAGCTTCTCTAGCATGTCAGCCCCACAGGGGCAGGGGGACCTTGCCTGTCTCTCTCCCTTTCGGCTCTGATGTCCAACACCCAGGAGGCCCTCAGGCTTCACTGTGGGGATCTGTTGAGGGGTGAAACTCATTCTCAGAGGAGCCCTTGATGAGTTGGGAATCGGATGCAGCTGGGTGAAAATGGCTGGTTTGCAGCCTCCAAGCTGGGTGGAATATGCTGCCCGATTTTCAACCATGGCCTGCTTCTGACCAGGGGTCTCTCTGTGGCCCAAGGTGGGGGGATGTGGGGGCTTTTCTTTTAAATGTCCTGCTTTAGAGGTAGGATTTCCAGAGAAGATCCAGCATGCCCAGTTATGATAGCGTTTCAGATAAAGAAGGATTGATTATTTATGTATTTGCTTTTTTAGGGCCTCACCCATGGCATATGGAAGTCCAATCAGAGCTACAGCTGCTGGCCTACACCACAGCTCATGGCAACGCCGGATCCTTGACCCACTAAGCAAGGCCAGGGATCAAACCCGCATCCTCATGGATACCAGATGGGTTTGTCACTGCTGAGCCACAGTGGGAACTCCCAAGGAGCGATTTTTTTTAAAAAAGTATAACCTATGTCCCAAGTATTGCAGGGGTCGTACTTATACTAAACGATTGTCGTTGATCTGAAATGAGAACGTAAAGTGTCCTCTGTCTTCACCTACCGAATCTGGCAGGCCTCTTCATCGGGCTAAGTCCCTCTGCTGTGTCCTTCTCTTCTGGGACATCCTGCCTGGGGTTCCAGCTGGTCCCTGCAGGCTGGTGTGCCAGCCCTGGCCCTCAGCCCAGCTGCCGGGGCAGCGGCTCCCCCGGCTCTTAATGACAGCTCCTGCCTTGGATGGGAAGGTCACCAAATGTCAAGTGGGGCCCTGAGGACTCTAGAGAGTGTTTAAGTGACTCTTAACACATGCCTATGTCTTGGGGTTGTGATTCTGACCTTTGCTGGATGCCTAAGTTTTGTTTTTTTTTGTTTTGTTTTAAGCCATCTTGCCTTTCTTAACCATCTGATGTGAAAGATTGCTTGACAGAGGGGCAAGCTAGGGCAGCAGTGTGGGCATCCACTGGCAGGATGTTGCCAGATGCTGTCATTCTTGGGCAAGGAAGGGCTCCTACTGCTGCAGACCCCTGTCCCTCCCTGGGCAAGGCCAGGTGAACCCTTGCAAACCAGATGTTCCATCTGACCTGTGCTTTTAGGTGCTGCTGGCAGGGTTAAGGTGCAGAGAGAGTGCAGGCAGGGGCGTGGAGCTCACAAATGCTCCTTCTGGGGCCCAGGAAAGGGCAGCCTGAACTGTGGGCCACCCATCCCTTCTGGGACTTCTTAGGCCTGGGCTGTGCCCAGCTCCGAGTGACTGCTTAACCTCAGCACCAAGCATAGGGTTGGTACTTAAGTGGTTCTTGAAAGACAGAATTTCTAATTTTTCAATTAAAAAATGTACATTATGGTAACTTGAGAAAAATAAGGACAATCCCAAGAAATCCCCAGTCATCAATGGACTCTTTAGTGCATGATCCCTCAGGTTTTTATGTAAACAAATATTAGCTGACCAGCTGTGCCACTAGCCTGCTGTGTGACCTTGAGAAGTTGTTAAACCTCTCTGTGCCTCCATCGTCTCATCTGTACAATAGAAATGATCACAATCCATGGAGGAGAGAGCTGAGTCTCTCTCTAGAGTAGGTGTGGGCCTCGGGGAATATGCAGGAGTGAGGCTTTGCTTTCTTAACCTCATCAAATAGCCCTCCAGGTCCTCCCCAAGGGCACATTGCTTATTCTGGCTGGGTTCACTGTTGGTAACCCATTTCTAAGTCCCGGAGTCCAGAGGGCTTTTACCTGTGCACTCAGCATGGTTGCATTAGTCAGGATGAGCTATTTATGCTGCAGTAACAAACAAACCCTTGGTGACTGATGACAAACGTTTATTTCTTGTTCCCACTGCGTGTTCATAGTGGATTGGCTAGGCCACTTCTCCCACACTTGCTAACTCTTGGATTGTATTATTATTATTTTAACTTATGGCAAAAACACAGCTGCAAAAATTCATGCAAAACAACTGTACAGCTTGGTGAATTAGATAAACTCTTGCCTGACTGCCACCCAGGACAGGCATGGAACTTTGCTGGTCACTCCATTCCACTCCTAGCCTGCCCTCTTTGCCTCCAAAAGTGACCCCTGTTGTGACTTTCATAGGGATCACTTCCTTGCATTTTTTTAGTTTGCTTTTAGTTCAACTTTTTATCTTGAGATTAATGGTTGATTCCTATATCGTTGTAAGAAAACAATGCAGGAGTTCCCGTCGTGGCACAGTGGTTAACGAATCCAACTAGGAACCATGAGGTTGCGGGTTCGGTCCCTGCCCTTGCTCAGTGGGTTAACGATCCGGCGTTGCCGTGAGCTGTGGTGTAGGTTGCAGACGCGGCTCGGATCCTGCGTTGCTGTGGCTCTGGCGTAGGCTGGCAGCTGCAGCTCCGATTCGACCCCTAGCCTGGGAACCTCCATATGCCACGGGAGCGGCCCAAGAAATGGCAAAAAGACAAAAAAAAAAAAAAAAAAAAAAAAGAAAACAATGCAGAGATCCTGTGTATCTATCCCTTGCCTAGCTTCCCCGGAGTAGCAATTGTTATTGGTAATGGCACCATTGTTACACTGCCTGGACATTGGCACTGATATGGTCAATCTGCAGAGCATCCATCACTAGAGAGCCCCCACATCACCCTTTTATAGCCACTCCAACTCCCCTCCTCCCCCATGCCTCCCTTTAAGTCCTGACAACCACGAATCTGTTTCCATCTCTAATTTGTCATGTCAAGAATATTCTATAGACAAGCTCCTATAGCCTGTCACCTTTTGGGATTGGCTTTTTTTACTCAGCTGAATTCTCTGGCGATTCATCGAGGTCATTGGGACTATCAATGGTTTGCTTCTTTGTATTGCTGAGTCGGGTTTCATGTATGAATATATCACTATTGTTGAACCAGTCAAACACTGGAAGGTAGCTGGGTCGTTTCCACTTTTGCACTC
Organism: Sus scrofa; assembly: GCF_054392235.1. Taxonomy (NCBI): domain Eukaryota; kingdom Metazoa; phylum Chordata; class Mammalia; order Artiodactyla; family Suidae; genus Sus; species Sus scrofa. Next base: position 77,770,467 of record NC_139388.1, read on the forward strand.
TGATGAATAACGCTGCTAGAAACTCATATGTATGGGTCTTTATGTGAATGCGCTTTTCCTTTTTCTGGGATGAAGTCTTGCCAGTAGCTATAGGTCTACTTTTGTTTTTAAGAAATCACCGAAGTGTTTTCCAACATGGCTGAACTAGGAATTCCTATTGTGGCTTAGTGGATTAAGACTCTGGCTAGTATCAGTGAGGATGTGGGTTCGATCCCTGGCCCCACCCATTGGGTTAAGGCTCTGCATTGCTGCAAGTTGCAGCATAGGTCACAGATTTGGATTGGATCTAGCTGTGGCTGGCATCTGCAGCTCAATTTGACCCTTAGCCTGGGTACTTCCATATGCTGCAGGTGTGGCCCTAAAAAGAAAAAAAAAGTGGCTGGACTGTTTTATATTTTCCAGTGGATGAGTGATCCACTTTCTGCATACTTGACAGTATTTGGCAGGGTCTGCATTGATTTTAGCTGTTGTAGTTTTAATTTGCCTTTCCCTGATGGCTGTTGATACAGATGTTTACATGTGCTTATTTGCATCTGTATATCTTCTTTGGTGAAATGTCTGCTCACATCTTTTGCCCAGGTTCTAATTGGATTGTTTACTTTTTGCTGTTGTGTTTTGAGAGTTCTTTATATACTCAAGCCTGTATTCCTTCACTGAATTTGTACTTGTATTGTTTCTTCTAGTTGGTCCCTTGACGTTTTGTCCTTTTAACAGGGATTTGTCCAAAGCAAAAGTTTTTCATTTCGATGAAGTCCAATTTCCCCAACTATCCTTTTATGGATCATGCTTTTGGTGTCCAATCTAACAACTCTTTGCCCTAGATCCCCAATTTCTCCTTGGTTTTCTTGTTTGGATTTCTGTTTTTCTCCCAGTTTTATTGAGATAAAGCGACATCCAGCACTGTTTAAGTTCAAGGTGTACAGCGTAATGATTTGACTTTCGCATCATGAAATGACTACCATAGTAGGTCTAGTGAACATGATCTCACAGATACAAAATGTAAAAAAATATTTTTTTGGGGGTGTGTGTAATGAGAACTCTTAAGACTTTCCTAACTGTCACATGCAACATAGAGCTGTGTTCGTTTCATGAATCGCGTTGAACATTACACCACTAGCACCTCTTTAGCTTATAACTGACAGTCTGTACCTTCTAACCACCTGCCCCCAATTCTCTGTCTCCCCATCTCCTGCTCTGGTAACTGCAAGGCTGATCTCTTTTTCTAAAGTTTTTTTTTGTTTGTTTTATTTTGTTTTAAGCGTAATTGACCTACAGCACTGTATTAGTTTCTGGTACACAACATAGTGATTCAGAGTGTGTGTACATTACAAAACGATCACCACAGGAAGTCTAGCTACCATCTGTCATCATACAAAGATATTATATTATTATCGACTATATTAAAACATTATATCTTCTTTAAACGTTTCATAGTCTTGTGTTTTACATTTAAGTTGGTGGTCCATTTTTTAAAATTACTCGATGAATTTTATTACATTTATAGTTCTATATTGATCATCACAACCCAATTTTATAGCATTTCCATCCCAAATCCCTGGCACATCCCCCCATCCCCCAAACTGTCTCATTTGGAAACATAAGTTTTTCAATGTCTGTGAGTCCTTATCTGTTCTGCAAAGAAGTTCATTGTGTCCCTTTTTTTTTCAGATTCCACACCTAAGTGATAGTGTTTGATGTTGGTATCTTGCTGTCAGACTGACTCCACTTAGCATGATAATTTCTAGGTCCATCCATGTTGCTGCAAATGTCGTTATTTCTTTCCTTTTAATGGCTGAGTCATATTCCATTGTGTAGATGTACCACATCGTCTTGATCCACTTCTCTAGTGATCCATTTTGAATTAATTTATTTTTTTATTTTATTTTTTTTGCCTTTTTGCATTTTCTAGGATCCTTAACCCACTGAAGAAGGCCAGGGATCAAACCCGCAACCTCATGGTTCCTAGTCGGATTCGTTAACCACTGAGCCATGACGGGAACTCCATTTTGAATTAATTTTTACATACTGTGTGAGACTTAGGTCTAGAGTCTTTCCCCCTTTGTTTGAATATCCGCTGACCTTGGCATCTTTGTTAAAAAAGACTGTTTCCAGGAGTTCCCATCATCGCTCAGTGAAAGCAGATCTGACTAGTATCCATGACAACACAGGTTCAATCCCTGGCCTCGATCAGTGGGTACAGGATGCGGTGTTGCCATGAGCTGTGGTGTAGTTTGCAGATGCGGCTTCGGATCTGGTGTTGCTGTGACTGTGGAGTAGGCCAGCAGCTACGCTCAACCCCTAGCCTGAGAACTTCCATATGCCAAGGGTGTGACCCTAAATAGACACACATACATACACACACACATGGCTGGGTTTCCTCCACTGAATGACTTTTGCATCTTATCAAAAATCAGTTGGGGAGTTCCCGTCGTGGCGCAGTGGTTAATGAATCTGACTAGGAACCATAAGGTTGCGGGTTCGGTCCCTGCCCTTGCTCAGTGGGTTGGGGATCCGACGTTGCCGTGAGCTGTGGTGTAGGTCGCAGACGTGGCTCGGATCCCGCGTTGCTGTGGCTCTGGTGTAGGCCGGTGGCTACAGCTCCGATTGGACCCCTAGCCTGGGAACCTCCATATGCCGCGGGAGCGGCCCAAGAAATAGCAAAAAGACCAAAAAAAAAAAAAAAAAAATCAGTTGGGCATGTTTGCGAGAGTGAGCCTATTTATGGCCTCTCTATTTTGTCCCATCAATCTCTGTGTGTTATCTTTTTCCTGCCTTCCTCTGGCAGTTGACTGGAGGCCAGTATTAAAGAGCCCCGATTCGTTTTAACTGTACAGTCTTGAAATCAGGTAGACGAATTCCTCTAGCTTTATGATTTTTTTTCCCCAATTGTTTATTATGGTACCTTTGCCTTTCCAGATAATTTTATTTTTTTGTCTTTTTGCTATTTTTGGGCCGCTCCCGCGGCATATGGAGGTTCCCAGGCTAGGGGTCAAATCGGCCTACTCCAGAGCCACAGCAACGTGGGATCCGAGCTGCATCTGCGACCTACACCACAGCTCACGGCAACGTCGGATCCCCAACCCACTGAGCAAGGGCAGGGACCGAACCCGCAACCTCATGGTTCCTAGTCAGATTCGTTAACCACTGCGCCACGACGGGAACTCGCCAGATAATTTCAGAATTTTAATCTTTATCTACAAAAATAATCTTGCTGGTGCTTTCATAGGAGTTGTGTCAAACCTACAGATCCATCTGGGAAGAACTGACGTTTTTACTACGTTGTCTCTTCCGATCATGAACACGTGTCTCCATTTGTTCAGATGTTCTCTGATTTCTTTTATCCATGTCGTGTGGGTTTCAGCCTAAAAGCCCTGAACACGCACTGTTAGATTTTTACCTCAATATTTTGTTTCGAGCGATGGTAAATGGTGTTATATTCACGTGTTCTTTGCAAGTATAAGAAATAGAATTGATGTGTGTGTAGATCTCGTATCTTGTGATTGATGAAGTCACTGTTAGTTCTGAGAGTTTTTGGCAGATTGCTTGGGATTTTCCATGGAGACCTCATGCCATCGGCAAAGAGAGACCATGTCATTTTTTTCTTTTCTTATCTGAATGCTTTTTTATTCCTTGCTCAAAGTTGGTATTCATTCTTCTTTAAATAGTTGGTATAATTCTCAAGTGAAACCATCTGGGCCTGGATATTTTTTTTTTTAGGAGTTTTTGCATTATGAATTCAATTTTCTTAATAGCTGCAGAGTTATGCAAATTATCTATTTGATAGTGCATGAGTTGTGGCAGTTTGTGTTTTTATTTTTATTTTTTATTTTTTTTGGTCTTTTTGCTATTTCTTTGGGCCGCTCCCACGGCATATGGAGGTTCCCACGCCAGGGGTTGAATCGGAGCTTAGCCACCGGCCTACGCCAGAGCCACAGCAACATGAGATCCGAGCCGCGTCTGCAACCTACACCACAGCTCACGGCAACACCGGATCGTTAACCCACTGAGCAAGGGCAGGGACCGAACCCGCGACCTCATGGTTCCTAGTCGGATTCGTTAACCACTGCGCCACGGCGGGAACTCCAGTTTGTGTTTTTAGATGAAAGGAACCAACTTATTTTTTTTTTTTGTTTTTGTTTGCTTGTTTGTTTGTTTTGGCTTTTTAGGGCTGCACTCGGGGCACATGGAAATTCCCAGGCTAGGGGTCAAAATTAGAGCTGCAGCCGCAGGCCTATGCCACAGCCACAGCAATGCCAGATCCGAGCTGTGTCTGTGACCTGCACTGTAGCTCACGGCAATGCCAGATTCTTAACCCACAGAATGAGGCCAGGGATCAGACCTGCATCCTCATGGCTACTAGTCAGATTTGTTTCCACTGAGCCAGGAGGGAAACTCCAGGAACCAGCTTCTTAGTTATCCAGTTCATGGGTGTATAGTCATTCCTCATAGTCCCTTATTATCCTTTTGATTCCTCTGTTTCATTCCTGACACAGTTTGTTTTTTGTTTGTCTCCTGGAATTTTATCAGTTTTATCAGTTTTTTCAAAGAACCAACTCTTGGTGGCATTGGCTTTCCATATGGTTTTTCTTTTCAATTTTCATTGATTTTCTGGTCTGTGGCGTCTCCTTCCCTCTGCTTTGGCTCTGGGTTTATTTTGCTCTTCTTTTTTTAGGTTCTTGAGTTGGGATCTTAGATTATTGATGTGAGACTTTTCCTTCTCTCTAATATATGCACTTGGCGCATACATTTCCCTCTCAGTGAGAGCTGTGCCCCAGACATGTTGATATGTTGTGCTTTCATTTTCCTTCGGTTCTGTGTAACTTTGATTTCTCTTGTGACTTCCTCCTTGACCCATGAGATATTTACAGATACATTGCTTAGTTTACAAGTCCTGACTCCATTTGGTTGGAGAATACCTTCTGTATGATTTCAATTTTTTTTTTTTTTTTTTTTTTTGCTTTTTTAGGGCCACACTCGCAGCATAGTAAGTTCCCAGGCTAGGGGTCAAATCGGAGCCACAGCTGCTGGCCTACAGCACAGCCACAGCAACTCGGGATCTGAGCCATGTCTGTGACCTACACCACAGCTCACGGCAATGCTGGATTCCTGACCCACTGAGCTGCAACGGGAACTCTCTGATGCAACATTATTAACTTATTTATCTCATAACTGGAAGTTTGTACCTTTTAACCACCCTCACCCATTTTGCTCACCCCTCTCCTACCTCTTGCACCACAGTCTGTTCTCTGCATCTATGACTTTGGCTTTTTCAGATTCCACATATAAGATCATACAGTGTTTGTCTGTCTTGGCCTGACTTGTGTCCCTTGGCATAATCCAGGTCCATCCATGTTGTCACAAGTGGCACTTTCCTTCTTTTTTATGGCTAAATATATTACAGTGTATGTCTCGTATAGTCCATTGCGTGTATTTACCGCATTTTGTTTATCCATTTGCCAACCCCCCACCCCCTCCCCACCCCCTGTGCCTGTGCCTAGGTTGTTTCCATGTCTTGGCTGTTGTGAGTGATGTGCTGTGAACGTAGGGGTGCAGACAGCTTTTTGAGATAGTCGTTTCATTTCCTTGAGAAATGCACCCGGAAGTGGAATTGTGGGTCCTTTGGTAGTTCTCTTTTTACTTTTTTGAGGACGCTCCATGCTGTTTTCCATGGTGTCTGTGCCAGTTTATATTCCCGCCCATAGTGCACTGGGGTTCCCTTTTCTCCACATCTTTGCCAGCATTTGTTATCTTTTGTCTCTTTGGTAACGGCCATTCTAACAGTCTTAGAGTATAATAGCTTTGATTTTGATTCGGGTTTTGATTTGCACTTCCCTGATAATTAGTGCACCCTGTTTTTTGATTAGGTATGACATTTTGTGATGCTATTCTGATTTTTATATCTTTTTTTTTTGTCTGTTTTTCAGAAGTTTATCAGGGGCGTTCCCGTGGTGGCTCAGTGTGTTACGAACCTGACTAGCATCGATGAGGTTGTGGGTTCGATACCTGGCCTCGCTCAGTGGGTTAAGGATCCCGCATTGCCACAAGCTGTGGTGTAGGTTGCAGATATGGCTCAGATCCTGCATTGCTGTGGCTGTGGTGTAGCCCTGCAGCTGCAGCTCTGATTAGATCCCCTAGCCTGGGAACTTCCACATGCCACAGGTGAGGCACTAAAAAAGCAAAAAAAAACAAAAACAAAAAAAAGTTTATCAGGAGTTCCTGTTGTGGCTCATCAGAGACAATCTGACTAGCATCTATGAGGATGCAGGTTTAATCCCTGGCCTCGCTCAGTGGGTTAAGGATCCGGTATTGATGTGAGCTGTGGTGTAGGTCGCAGACCCAGCTCAGATTCTGCATTGCGGTGGCTGTGGTGTAGGCTGGTGGTTATAGTTCCAATTTGACCCCTACCCTGGGAACCTCTATATGCTGCAGGTGCAGCCCTAAAAAGACAAAAAAAAAAAGTTTATCAGCTCTTTTCTTTATCCTTGATGTTCAGAAACATCACAGTGTGACTAGGCCTGCCTCCCTTTTACGTATGTTATACTTGGTGGGTACTCTGTCGGGAATTTGAAATTTTCTTATTTAAAAAAATACGTAAATTTATATATGTATTTATAAATTTATATAGCATATATATATTTTTTTCTTTTCTCTTTTGAGAACTTCTATTGTTGTGATGTTTAGCTCCTGGATTGAACTTCTAGTTTTCTTTTTATAAAAAATTGTGGTTTTGATTCTTCTATATTTTGTGAGACTTTATTTGTATGGCTGCTTTTCTATTTGTTTTTAACTGTAGACATTTTAAATTCTTAAGAGCTATAAACATTTTCCGTTCTTTTGTATAAGTGCACTCTAATTTCATGGATCCAAAATTATCTCTAATTCACTTTTTTTTTTGGGGGGGGGGGATTTGCACCGAATTCACTGTTTCTGCGGAACTGCTGTCTCAAGCTTTTATTTAGACACGATAGAGTCCTTCCATATTCCAGGCACTGTTCTAAATAGTTTTACAGGTGTTTTCTTTCTTAATCCTTCACCCAAGATGTAGGTCTTATGAAGTGACCTGATGTCATTTGTCTAAGTCCCACTGCTGGCAAGGGGCAGGGCTGGGATTTGAACCCAGGCCTGTGGCTGAGGACTAGATGCTTCTGTCAGGGGTTTTCTGGTTCTGAGCTGCCTTGTCATAGCTGGGTGATGCTGTAGAGCTGGCTGGAAGCTCTGTGTGCATGGCAGATACTGTCTACTTGTTGACCTTTCCCAGAGTTTTTAGAAGCGGTTCAGCAAGAGCTCTTAAGTGGTTTTGTCCATGGGTTTTTCCTTTGTGATGGTTTGTTTCCTAAGGAGAGTCCCAGGAATAGGATGTGTCAAGGGGATCAAAGGCTGGCTCCAGCACTGAGAACTGAGCCGAGAGATACAATGTATAGGTTTTCTCTGACTCTTCCTGTTCTCCTTGCAGCCCTGGTTCTTGCCTTGAGGTATGATTAGCATTGATGAGTCCAGGGACTTTGTTGGTTCCTCTGCTCCCTGGAAGGAACTTGCCTTTTTCTGCCACAGAACAGGAGGGGGTGTGGGCGATCTAAAATGTTTCTTACAGACATTCAACCCACCTTGCTGCTTTTCCTCCCCAGCCCCATAGCCCTACCTTCAGAGATGCCCTGTACCTTCTGGATTTCCATAGCATAGACTGCAGCCCTCCACTCCTGCCTGCTCCCCGCACTGCAGGCTCTCCACGTTCAGCCTGCTCTGCTTTAAGACACTTATCCGTGGACATCACTCTTCCTGCTTCCAAAGCCTGCTGACACTGTCATCCTCTATCCTGTCTCTTCTCTGCCCCTGTGGGTTTCTACATTAAAGAAACCATTACTTTATAATTCTGTTGGAGTTTGGGGAAGGAACTGATACACATGCATGTTTAAGCTGTCACATTTAAACTGATACTTTAAAAAGAAGGAAACACTTCAGCCTTACAACAGTTCCAGCCTAAGCACGGGAGTGGAGATACCTTGAAAGAGCAGACGGAAGGGACAGGTGTTACGAGCAACAGTGGCTTTGCACAGTGCCCAGTGTGGGGTAGCAGCAGGTTGCTTGTCATCTCTATGGAGAAGGTGTCGCTCCATGGAGTAAAGAGTAAAAGGAGGCTAAGGATGGATTCTGATCTGGTAGGAAGAAGAGAAGAGACAGGTGTGGGTTAGGAAATTCTACCTCTTCCGGGTTTTGCATTTTCCGGCCAGGCCTCCTGGAAACCTGTTTCTAGCATGGGGTGTAGTAGATGCCTGGAGTCTTACTTGCACGTGAGATCAGTTTTTTGGGGTTTTTTTTGCCCCCCCTCATTTTTAAGGGCCACACCCACGGCATATGGAGGTTCCCAGGCTCGGGGTAGAATCAGAGGTGCAGCCATTGGCCTACGCCTCAGCCACAGCCACGCCAGATCCAAGCCTCATCTGCAACCTATACCACAGCTCATGGCGATGCTGAATCCCTCTACTGAGTGAGTCTAGGGACCCAACCCGAGTCCTCTTGGATACTAGTTGGGTTCGTTAACTGCTGAGCCATGATGGGAACTCCATGAGATCAGTTTTTACACCCTGTAGTTGTGTAAACATATGTTCAGTCCGAGGCACTTGGAGGAAATAGCATCTTTCTGTGCTTGGAGCTTATAGGGAGAATGATAAGTTCAGTGTTTCAGAGAGTGAGTCTTCATGGTCTGGGGTAGACCCCAGCACATTTTAGCTCGTTCCCCTCTCACAATGCCCTGATGTTCTGAGGGGACAGCCTCTCCCCTACCTGGGTGGTTTCGTTAGGACAAGTTGGGTCAGTTGTCTGCATTCTGTGTAGTCACTGATGGAGACCCAAGCTTCGCCCATCCATGCCCTTGTCTGAGATTCAGGATTCAGATTTGAGGATAACAAAACACCAGGAAGAAATGGCTTGCCCTCACACATCTCAGCTGTTCCCTGACCAGATTCTTGTGCCTTGAGAAGGCTCCCCAGTTCTTGTTTCCAAGTCCCTGGAGATGGTGTGAGATGTTCTCATACCAATTGGAGATTGGGTTGCAAGCTCTATACTGGCTGCAACTCTAAGTAAGAACAAGGTATCTCTTGGAAGGATAAGGGAACTAGACATTGGTGGGAGACTGGAGAACCAGGCTGGGAACATGGGCACAGACCAAGGCTGTTCTGGAGGGTTAAGGAAGAGGAGGCGTGAAAATAATATTTTGTAGAGACAGTCCACCAGAACCAATTGGCAGCTGCTGAGTAAGGCGCGCCCCCACGTCATCAGGCTGCCTCCCCCAAGCCCCTTCCCACGGCCTGCCAGAGTTCCCCTGGAATTATTCCTAATCACCCCTTTGTCTCTGCTGCTCTCTTCAGATTCAGAGTCTCAGTTGAGAGGGTGGGGTTGGCCAACTTTGGGTCACATGCCTGCCTACTGACTGCCTGGAACTAGGGCAGAAGAAGAAAGACCCCCCTTTCTGGCTTCTGTAGTTAAAGGTGAGGCAAGCAACACCTCACATGATGGGCATGGCCCTGGAATAAGAAAGGAAGTGGGGTTCTAGGCGGCCAAACTGAGGCGAGCCCACCATGCAGCTGACATCTGTTCCAGGTCTCCCTGCCTCTGTGGGTTGTGCACATGCTCAAGTTCTTTCTAATAAATTCTCTCTGTTTACTAGCCAGAATCCCGTGTCTTGTACTTAAAGATCCCTTGATGATGCATCTTAGAAGTTTGAGTATCTTGAGGTCTAGACTCCCCATTTGTTCTTGTCCTGTCAGCTTGATTATAGGCTCTAGGGGGACAGATGACCTGCTAGTCTTTGGCTGATAGCAGTTTGGCGAGGACTGGCTATAAACAACGTTTTTCATGTTCGTGGCCCAAGAGCTGGTTATGGCATTGAAACCAAAGTGTTGCAGAAACCCTGGGAGCGGAAAGAGACAAGGGGGCGCTCGGAGATGTGCCATAGCCAGGTTTATTCAGCACCCGTGGGGGGGCTCAGGTCTTTGTTCTGGGTTAGCTTTTATCCAACACAGACTTGGGGGTCTTGTTTTTCCCCACAAAAGCGGTCCTGGCACCTGCCCGCCCCCTTCCCAGAGCAGACAGTGTTCCTGCCTAAGAAGCTGCGTTAACAAGATATATAAGGCAGGCAGTTGCTATAAGATTACAAGGAGGGGTTGTTTTTCTACTTGAAACTCTTACTTCAAAAGCACTAGTGCTTAGATATGCGGCTGTGGAGTGAGTTGGTGTGGCCGATCCATTCCAGTCTGGCTTATTCAAGCTTGAGGACTCTTCTTGGAGGGGTTCATTATTGTGGAGGTGGGGAGGCAGTTTCCCATGAAGATGAACACGGTACCCCTTTGCCCACTGTAGGCACATCTGGCTTTATTGTGCTTCGCTTTATTGTGCTTCGCTTTATTGTGCTTCGCTTTATTGTGCTTTGTAGATAGTGTTTACAAAATGACAGTTTGTGGCAACCCTGTGTCTAGCAAGTCTCTTGGCACTATTTTTCCAGCAGCATTTGCTCACTTCGTGTGCCTGTGTCACATTTTGGTAATTCTCACAACATTTCAAACCCTCCACGAGCAAAAAGATGTTGACTCATTGAAGGATCAGATGATGATGAGCAATTTTTGGCAGTAAGTTATTTTTTAACTAAAGTATGTATATATATTTTTAGTTGTAATGCTGTTGCACTCTTAATGGACTACAGTGTGGTATAAGCATAACATATGCATTGGGAAAGTGGAAAATTCATGTAACACAATTTATTGTGATATTTGTTTTATGGCTGTGATCTGCAGCCGAACCGGCAGGATCTCGGGAGGTTTGCCTGTACTGTGGTTTGGTTGACGTTTTCGCCAGCTCTGGGGGGTCCAGAATGCGCTGATGCTGTGGGTAAAATGTTTTTGTGCACGTAGGCTTACTATTTGGAGGAGAGGGTGTGTGTTTTTCAGGAGCTCACAGTGGTTTAAAATACCCCCAAAGACTGACTTGTGTCCTGAATTCTGAGCTTCTTAAAAATGACCTTTTTGATAGTGGCAATGGTCGTATAACTCTGAATTTTCCATAAAGCCTTTGAGTTGTAGACTTTAAGTGGGTAAGTGTTTGGAAATTGAATTGTATCTCCAACAAGCTGTTAAAAACGGACCTCTTAGTATTTAACTTTTTTTTTTTTTTTTTTTTTTTTTTAAGGGGTTGCTTGAGCGACAGGCTCGTCTTGGGTCTTCAGTGAATTTGGGTGTTAGTGAGCTTTGTTTGTATGTAATTGCCTATTGTTATGTAATGCCTTGGCTCTATTTTATTTTTTATTTTTTTTAATAGTTATTTCCCCAATACAATTTTTTTTCTACTGTACAGCATGGTGACCCGGTTACACATACGTGTACACATTCTATTTTCGCACATTCTCATGCTCCATCAGAAGTGACTAGACATAGTTCCCAGTGCTACACAGCAGGATCTCATTGCTTATCCATTCCAAAGGCAGTAGCTTGCGTCTATTAACCCCAAATTCCCAATCCATCCCACTGCCTCTCCCTCCTTCCCCCCTCCCCCTTGGCAGCCACAGGTCTATTCCGCAAGTCCATGATTTTCCTGTGGAAAGGTTCATCTGTGCCTTATATTAGATTCCAGATATAAGTGATGTCATATGGTATTTGTCTTTCTCTTTCTGACTGACTTCGCTCAGTATGAGAGTCTCTGGTTCCATCCATGTTGCTGCAAATGGCCTTATGTTATTTTTTATGTGCCTTTATACATTCACCTACAGTACATTAGTGGTGCTTCTTAGTTATTTTTTGTCTCTTTTGTCTTTTTAGGGCTGCACCCATGACATATGGAGGTTCCCAGGCTAGGGGTCTAATCGAAGCTACAGCTGCCAGCCTACACCACAGCCACAGTCACAGCAATGCCAGATCCGAGCAGTGTCTGCCACCTACGCCACAGCTCATGGTAACGCCACTGGGCGAGGCCAGGGATTGAACCTACAACCTCATGGTTCCTAGTTGGATTTGTTTCTTCTGTGCCAGGATGGGAACTCCCATTTGTGGTGCTTCTAAGTGAGTTATTTAGCCCCTAATCCTGGACGGATGGCCATGTCTAATTCCATGGTGGGGAAAAGCAGATTTTATTTATTGCCCTATAAATTGCAGTGGTTACAATCGTGAGAAAAGCCATGAGCATGGTGAGGGTTTAGCCAGTTCCCACACTTCAGCGACCTCCAGTTCCCTCCAACTGGAATTTTGCGCTCTGTTAAGTGATTAAGCGTTAAGTGATCATTAGGGTTTATTTGGGGGCGAGTGCTAAGTAGCGATGTTGGAGCCACTGTACTGAAATTAAAGCCAAAGCAGAAGCAAGAGGGATCTGGGGCCCACCTGAGGTCTCACAGAATGCATCACATAATAAGGCCAGGGTAGAAACATTAGGTAAAAAGAACTCAAACGTACCTTGCATGCAGCCACCCAAAGACAAATCTGACCATGACCATTCCTGGCTGATTCTCGGAGGGTTTCCCATCACAGCTGCAGGGAGTGAGTGCCCGGCACCGAGGCACGGGTGACCCTGGGCCCTGCTACTGGATTGGGATCACACCCCAACATGGATGCAGGGTGGACGTGGCTCACGCCAATCTACTGTGACCTCATCTTTAGTACCTCTGCAGCGACCCTGTTTCTAAATAAGGTCACATGCACAGGTTCTGGATGGACGTGAGTTGGGGGGAGGTGGACTACGGTTCACCCCAGTGTGAGGACTCCTCCTTCAGCTGTTCCTGCCTCACTCAGTAGCTCACGCATCCTCTCCCTTGCCTGTTCTGCAAGCCTGAAAATCATTCTCCTATTCCTTCTTCACCTGCTTTCATTCTGCTTCTGAAACATACCCTACTGGGATCTGCCTCTCTCTCTCCTTCCCAGCCACCGTGGTCCAAGCTATCATCCTTTGACCTAAACAGCCAAATGGCTCTCCCTGCTCCCCCTTCTGTTGCGGCCCAGCCTCTCTTCTGCAGACAGGGTATCTCTCTGAAACTTAAATCAGGACATTTCTGGGTCTACACCCTTCCCATGCCTGCCCATCGTGCATGAGAAGAACCCCCAAAACACACGGACCATGAGCCTCTAGGTGGTCTGGGCACTGCCTGCATCCCAGCATCATCCTGTGCTCCAGCTCCAGTGACAGCCTTTCAGTGCCTAGAACACACTTGCCGTGTCCTTTCCTTAGCATGTGCTCTGCCATTCTTCCTCCTCACCTCCCCTGTCCACACCCAGGTCCTTACTGTTAATTTACCCATCAGTTAAGTGTTTGCTTATATGTTGCTTTCTTGACTTAAATATTTCTCTGACCCCTTCATCTAAATTGGGTCCCCTTATCAATCCCATCATACCCTTTGGTTTTCTGATTTTTGTTTTGTGTGTGTGTGTCTTTTTGCCTTTTTCTAGGGCCGAAGCATATGGAGGTTCCCAGGCTAGGGGTCGAATCGGAGCTGTAGCCGCTGGCCTACACCAGAGCCGTAGCAACATGGGATCCGAGCTGCATCTGCAACCCACACCACAGTTCACAGCAACGCTGGATCCTTAACCCACTGAGCGAGGACCAGGGATCAAACCCACAACCTCATGGTTCCTAGTCGGATTCGTTGACCATTGAACCACGACGGGAACTCCTTTTTTTTTTTTTTTTTTTTTTTTTTTTTTTGTCTTTTTGTCTTTTTCTCCCTTTGTGTTTCTGTATGGCACATGTCTCTTGCAATTATGCTTTTGCGATGGCCTGTTTAATCCATATACACCCCCTTAGACGCCATGAGGGCATGAGTCATCTTGTTCACAGCTGCATCCCATGTATGGGGAAGAATGCCTGGCAGAGAGTAAAGGCTCAACTATTTGAATTAATCTTGGCCACCCCCCACCCCCACCCCGCCTTGGATATTTGAGTGTCCATGATGTGCCTGGTCTTGTGCAAGGCACTGGGGAAGAGAAATGTGGACCCTAATGTGTCTGTGTGAGGACTGGGTTCTTCCTTTCTGTGTACGCTGGGGGCTGGTCAGAAGCAGACCTCAAACTGTAGACAAGAGTGAGCAAGCTGATGGGTGCTTGTTGCTACAGGCCCATGTGGCCTATTTTTCTATGCTATTGTTGGCGAGAAAAAACCTTTTTCTTCTACCCTCTTCTGTTCAGCAACTGTAGCCCTGCAAATTAAGCTGCTAAAAGACAGATGGACAAGAGAAAACTGTGTCATAGGCATGTGGAAATGCAGTGAAAACCCCAAAGAGATGTTGAGGCCTGGAGTCATATATCATTTTAAAAAAGAGTGATACATTCATGGAGAAGTGACAAGACAAAGCAAGAGCAGAGGTAAATTGTTGGGAGATAAATAGGTGTGGGAAACTAATGGAAGCTAAGGATTAGTGTAGTAATTGTCACACATATTTCTCTGATGCCATCCCAAGGCTGGTAAGGGTCTAGGGTCCTCTCTGGTGATAAAGGGTGTTTCTGTCCTTCCCCACTCTGGGAAGGGGAAGAGGATCAGCTTTATAAAAGGACATTTATGCCCTGCATAGGCAAATAGGGGAAGACTAAAGGACTTTATTTTCAGTTCGATTTCTCTTTTTTAAAATTTTTAAATGATTTTTATTTTTTCCATTGTGGTTTGTTTACAGAGTTCTGTCAATTTTCTACTGCACAGCAAAGTGACCTAGTCATATGTGTGTATGTGTGTGTATGTATATATACACACATTCTTTTTTCCTCACATTATTCTCCATCATGTTCCATCATAGGTGACTAGATAATAGTTCCCAGTGCTATACAGCAGAATCTCATTGCTTATCCACTCCAAATGCAATAGTTTGCATCTATTAACCCCAGACTTCCAGTCCATTCCTCCCCCTCTCCCCTCCCCCTTGGCAACCAAAAGTCTCTTCTCAAGGTCCATGAGTTTCTTTTCTTTGGAAATGTTCATTTGTGCCATATGTTAGATTCCAGATATGTGATATCCTATGGTATTGTCTTTCTCTTTCTTTTTTTTTTTTTTTTTTTTTTTTTTTTTTGTCTTTTTGTCTTTTGTTGTTGTTGTTGTTGCTATTTCTTGGGCCGCTCCCGCAGCATATGGAGGTTCCCAGGCTAGGGGTTGAATCGGAGCTGTAGCCACCGGCCTACGCCAGAGCCACAGCAACTCGGGGTCCGAGCCGCGTCTGCAACCTACACCACAGCTCACGGCAACACCGCATCGTTAACCCACTGAGCAAGGGCAGGGACCGAACCCGCAACCTCATGGTTCCTAGTCGGATTAGTTAACCACTGCGCCACGACGGGAACTCCTTGTCTTTCTCTTTCTGACTTAGCTTTACTTAGTATGAGAGTCTCTGGTTCCATCCATGTTGCTGCAAATGGCTTATTTTGTTCTTTTTTATGGCTGAGTAGTATTGCATTGTGTATACACACACACGGACACACACACATACACCCCACTTTTTTTTTTTCCCACTGTACAGCAAGGGGATCAAGTTATCCTTATATGTATACATTACAATTACATTTTTTTTTCCCACCCTTTGTTCTGTTGCATCATCCCACTTCTTAATCCAATCATCTGTCAATGGACATTTAGGTTGTTTCCATGTCTTGACTATTGTGAATAGTGCTGCAGTGAACATATGGATGCATGAATCATTTTCAAGGAAAGTTTTGTCTGGTTATATGTCCAAGAGTGGGATTGCTGGGTCATATAGTAGTTCTATATTGAGTTTTCTGAGGTACCTCCATTCTGTTTTCCACAGTGGTTGTACCAATTTACATTACCACCAACAGTGTAGGAGGGTTCCCTTTTCTCCACACCCTCTCCAGCATTTGTTGTTTGTTGACTTGTTAATGATGGCCTTTCTGACAGGTATGAGGTGGTGCCTCATAGTTTTGATTTGCATTTCTCTAATAATTAGTGATGTTGAGTATTTTTTCATGTGCTTATTGGCTATCTATATATCTTTTTTTGGAGAAATGTCTATTCAGTTCTTCTGTCAATTTTTCAATTGGGTTGTTGGGTTTTTTGCTGTTGAGTTGTATAAGTTGTTTGTATATTTTAGAGATTAAGCCCTTGTTTCAGTTGCATCATTTGAAAATGTTTTCTCCCATTCTGTAAATTCTCTTTTTGTTGTTGTGGTTTTTTTTTTTTTTTTATGGTTTTCTTTGCTGTGCAAAAGCTTGTCAGTTTGATTAGGTCCCACTGGTTTATTTTTGCTTTTATTTCTCTTGCTTTGGGAGACTGACCTAAGAAAACACTTGTATGGTTGATGTCCGAGAATGTTTTGTCTGTATTCTTTTCTAGGAGTTTGATGGTATCTTGTCTTACTTTTAAGTCTTTAAGATGTTTTGAGTTTATTTTTGTGCATGGTGTGAAGGTGTGTTTCAGTTTCATTGATTTACTTGTGCCTGTCCAGTTTTCCCAGCACCATTTACTGAAGACTGTCTTTTTCCCATTTTATATTTTTGCCTTCTTTGTCGAAGATTAATTGGCCATACGTGTCTGGGTTTATTTCTGGGTTCTCTATTCTGTTCCATTGGTCTGTGTGTCTGTTTTGGTAGCAGTACCACACTGTCTTGATTAGCGTAGCTTTGTAATATTGTCTGAAGTCTGGGAGAGTTATGCCTCCTTCTTGGTTTTTGTTCCTCAGGATTGCTTTGGCAATTCTGGGTCTTTTATGCTTCCATATAAATTTTTGAATTGTTTGTTCTAGTTCTGTGAAAAATGTCATGGGTAATTTGATAGGGATTGCATTGAATCTATAGATTGCTTTGGGTAGTATGGCATTTTTATAATATTGATTCTTCCAACCCAGGAGCATGGAATATCTTTCCATTTCTTTGAATCCTCTTTAATTTCCTTGATTAATGTTATAGTTCTCAGCATATAAGTCTTTCACCTCCTTGGTCAGGTTTATTCCTAGGCATTTAATTTTTGGGGGTGTGATTTTAAAAGTTATTATATTTTTGTATTCCTTTTCTAACATTTCATTGTTAGTATACAGAAATGTGTCTGCTTTCTAAATGTTAATCTTGTATCCTGCTACTTTGCTGAATTTGTTGATCAGTTCAAGTAGTTTTTGTGTGGAGTCCTTAGGGTTTTCTATATATAGTATCTGCATAAAGTAACAGGTTTACCTCTTCTCTTCCAATTTGGATACCTTTTATTTCTTTTGTTTGTCTGATGGCTGTGACTAGGACTTCCAATACTATGTTGAATAAAAGTGCTGAGTGTGGGCATCCTTGTCTTGTTCCAGATTTTAGCAGGAAGGCTTTCAGCTTTTCTCCATTGAGTATTATATTTGCTTTGGATTTGTAGTAAATGGCTTTTATTATGTTAAGATATGTTCCCTCTATACCCACTTTAGTGAGAGTTTTTTTTCACAAATGGATGTCAAATGCTTTTTCTGCGTCTATCGAGATGATCATGTGGTTTTTGACTTTTCTTTTGCTAATGTGGTGTATGATGTTGATTGATTTGCATATGCTGAACCATCCTAGTGAACTTGGGATGAATCCCACTTGGTCATAGTGTATGATCTTTTTAATGTGTTGTTGGATTTGGTTGGCTAAGATTTTGTGGAGAATTTTTACATCTATATTCATCAAAGATATTGGCCTATAATTTTTTTTTTTTTGGTATTATCTTTGTCTGGTTTTGCTATTAGGGTGCTGGTGGCTTCATGGAATATCTTTGAGAGTGTTCCTTCTTCAACCTTTTGGAAAAGTTTAAGAAGGATGGGTATAAGTTCTTATTTGTGTATTTGGTAGAATTTGCCTGTGAAGCCATCTGGTCCTAGACTTTAGTTTGTAGGGAGTGGTTTTTTTATTACACATTCAATTTAATTTCTAGTGATGGGTCTGTTCAAATGATTTCTTTTTTCTTTCTTTCTTTTTTTTTTTTTTTTTTTTTTTTTTTTTTTGTCTTTTGTCTTTTTAGGGTCAGACCCGTGGCATATGGAGGTTCCCAGACTAGGGGTTGAATTGGAGCTGCAACTGCCAGCCTATACCACAGCCATAGCAATGCTGAATCCGAGCCGCATCTTTGACCTACACCACAGCTCACAACAATGCCAGATCCTTAACCACTGAGCGAGGCCAGGGATCCCACAACCTCATGGTTCCTAGTCAGATTCACTTCCGCTGTGCCACGAAGGGAACTCTGATCTATTTCTTCTTGATTCAGTTTTGGCAGGCTGTATGTCTCTAGAAATTTGTCCATTTCTTCTAGGTTGTCAAATTTGTTGGCATATAGTTGTTTGTAGTATTCTCTTACGGTATTTTGTATATCTGCAGTATCAATAGAGATTTCTCCTTTTTTATTTTTTACTTTGTTTATTTGGGTTTTTTCTTTCCTCTTCTTGGTGAGTCTAGCCAGAGGTTTGTCAATTTTGCTTACCTTTTCAAAGAACCAGCTCTTAGTTTTATTGATTTTTTTTCTATTGTTTTTTAAAATCTCTGTTTTATTGATTTCCTCTTGAATCTTTATGATTTCCTTCCTTCTGCTGATTTAGGTTTTGTTTGTTCTTTTTTTCTAATTCATTTAGGTGTGGGTTAAGTTGTCGATTTGAGATTTTTCTTCTTTTTTGAGAAAGGTCTGTATTGCTATGAATTTTCCTTTGAGCACTGCTTTTGTGGCATCCCATAGATTTTGAATGGTTGTGTCTTCATTATCATTTGTCTTGAGGTATTTTTTAATTTCCTCATTGACCCATTGGTTTTGTTTTTTTTTTTTTTTTAAGTAGCATGTTGTTTAGTCTCCATGTAGTCAGTTTTTTCTCATTTCTTTTCCTGTGGTTGATTTCTAGTTTCATGCCATTGTGGCCAGAGAAGATACTTGAAATAATTTTTTTTATCATTTATTTATATATGTTTTTTCTACTGAACATCGTGGTGACCCAGTTACACATACAGGTATACATTCTTTTTTGTCACAGTATGTGTTCCATAATAATTGACTAGACAAGAGTTCCCAGTGCTACACAGCAGGATCCTATCCCAAAGGCAACATTCTACATCTATTTACCCCTAGCTCCCAGTCCCTCCCACTCTCTCCCCTTCCCCCTTGGCAACCACAAGTCTATTTCTATACTCTTAAATTTGTTTAGGTTAGTTTTGTGCCCCAGAATGTGGTCAATCCTTGAGAATGTTCCATGTGCACTTGAAAAGAATGTATATTCTGATTTTTTTGGATGTAATATCCTGAAGATGTCAATTAAGTCTAACTTTTCTATTGTGTCATTTAGGATCTCTGTTGCCTTGTTGATTTTTTGTCTAGAGGATCTGTCCGTTGATGTGAGTGGGGTGTTAAAGTCTCTTACTATTGTTTTATTCCCATCATTTTCTCCTTTTATGTCTGTTAGTATTTGTTGTATATATCTGGGTGCTCCTTTATTAGGGGCATACCTATTGATGATTATAATATCCTCTCCTTTTACCATTAAATAGTATCTTTCTCTATGGCCTTCATTTTAAAGTCTATTTTGTCTGATGTGAGTATTGCAACTCCTGCTTTCTTGTCTTGTCCATTGGCATGAAATATCTTTTCCCATCCCCTCACTTTCAATCTGTGTCCTTTGCCCTAAGGTGAGTCTCTTGTAGACAGCAGATTGTTGGCTGTTGCTTTTTTATCCAGTCTGCCACTCTGTGTCTTTTGATTGGAGCATTCAGTCCATTGGCATTTAAGGTAATTACTGATAAATGTGTATTTATTGCCATTTTAAACCTTGTTTTCCAGTTGATTCTGTGTTTCTCCTTTGTTCCCTTCCTTATTTGGTTGGATGATTTCCATTTATTTTATGCTTGTGTGCTTTTCTTTTTAGTTTTTGTGAATGTAATATTTGGTTTTGATTTGTGGTTGCCCTGTTTTTTAAATATGTTAACCCTTCCTATATCTGCTTGCTTTAGCCTGATAGTCATATAGGCTCAAGCCATTGTTTTATAAAAGTCTAGATTTTCTTATTCTTCTTCCCCACATTCTAATTTTGAAGTCTTTTTTTTTTTATCATCTTCATGTTTGTCCTTTTGCTGTTCCTTGTGTTTATTGTCACTTTTACAATAGGTTGTTTTTTTTTTTCCTTTTAGATATGTATACTGGCTTATTTAAGTGATTGCTTTCCAACTGTGATTTCCCCCATCCTATTTCTTCTTACTTTTTTATTCAGAGAAGCCCTTTCAGTATTTCTTTTAGAATGGGTTTAGTATTGCTGTACTCTTTTAGCTTTGGTTTGTTGGAGAAATTCTTTATTCTCCTTCTATTTTAAATGATATTCTCATTGGGTAAAGTATTCTAGGTGGCAAATTTTTCCCTTTTAGAACTTAGTCCGATTTCTCAGTCGTCTTCAGCTCAAAACCATCCTTACACAAAGCAACTTGTTTCAGGAGGCATATTCTAATCCCCTTATTTATTTTCGGTTCTTTCCTGCTTGGCCCCTAGTGTTTCTATGAGACTTCTCATCTTTCAGGGGTGAATTCATAAGTTACTATAAACCTTGTGTGTTTACTTTATACTTGATTTTAGGCATAGATTAGTTTCTAAGCAAAAGGTTGAGCCCTGGAAAGAATTTGAAGTAGCTCAGCTCTCGAGTCTGGCAGAGTGTTTGACCCTGGAGTTACCTGCTCTGCTATCACCATCTGGGTTCTCTGGGAAGCAGACTTGTAGCCAGAGCAGCCAGAGTTCTTTTTTTTCCTCTTTTTTTTTTTTTTTTAAGGCTGTGCCCACAGCATATGGAAGTTCCCAGGCTAGGAGTTGATCTGAGCTGCAGCTGTAGGCCTATGCCACAGCCACAGCAACACTAGATCTGCCAGATCCAAGCTGCATCTGTGACCTACGCTGCAGCTTGCAGCAATTCCAGATCCATAACCCACTCCTTAACCCACTGAGTGAGGCCAGGGATTGAACCCGCATCCTCACAGACACTGTGTCAAGTTCTTAACCTCTGAGCCAACAGTGGGGAACTCCACGGCCAGAGTTCTTGCTCAGACAGTTGGTTAGGCAGTGCTCTTGGGGTCCACTCTGTGGGAGGGAGGAGGTGGAAGAGGCCTGGACAGAGGCAGAAGCCATGCTCCTCCACCTCTGCTGACCCCACGGGTTGCATGCAGAGGGTAACAGAGTATGCGGCTTTGGCAAATTAATTGTTTTGAGGTTACAAACAATCCAGAAGAAGCAGATACAAGAAAAGGCCTCTGTCCTCCCCCTGTTTGCCTAACACTGGCCTAAATTTGTAAAGCTGACCCCTACTTCCCCTCTCCATCAACAAGGACAGAAATTGATTACTGGGAAGCTGTGCTAAGCTTTTATCAACCTGGAGGTGGCCTCAGAGGAATAGACACAATGAGCTTGGCGGTCCTTCCAATTCGCTGCCCTGGAAACACCAAGTCCTTTCCCTTCTCCTGTCACATCCCTAAAAACGTATTGTTCCTTTGTTAAGATGCTGCATAAGCCCGAGTTCGGATCACCCCTTTGAGACACTTATCTCTGAGTGCTCTCACGTACATGCAGAATACATCGTTAATAAACGTCTGCTTTTCTCTCATTAACCTGAATTCTGTCACTGGGATTTGCAGGACCCCAGCCCATGAACCTACCTAAGATGGGTAGACGGGACAAAGACGGATTTGGGAGCTGAAATGGGCCATCAGAGGGTCCCCCACACTGGGCCGGAAGGGCCAGGCCCTCATGGGCCTGCTCCAGTCGTAAGAGGCGGTCATTCCCTAAAAGGGTGTGGCCTGGGGCTTCTCTGCAGCACAGAAGGTCCGGCAGGGCCTGAGGCTCCGCATGCAGTGGGGGCAGTTGGTCCTGGGCGGCAGGGGGCGGGGGGGGAGGGGTTCCATTGCTACACTCCCCTTCTACCCTCTTTTCATAGATAATTCTAAAACCTCACACAGCATGTCTGTAAATGGGATTTTTTTCCCCCAACTTGAATAGTCGTCAGAGTTCCTGCAAGTTCAAGGTCCCTGACGGTTGTTTTAAGGATGATCTGGATGAACCAGCCGTGTGGTCCCAGGCTCTTGGATGAATTTTTTTCCCGAAGGCTCTAGAGGCCGTCTGCTCTGTGGGACAGCGAGCGCTGGCTGGGAGGCTGCAGATCAGGACCCTTGCCAAGGGCAACGTAAAGGGCATCAGTTGCAATTTAGGGGCATAGCTGAGCCTCGTTAGTGAGCAGGGTGAACAGAAGTGGGGCTTTGAGGGAACATGGTTGAGTTTCTGCTGCCCAAGTAGAGACCCATCAGGACCACTCCGGAGTACAGGCCGGCCGCCCTGCTCTCTGAAATCTGCTCTCTGAAAGCTGGTCCATCTCCTCCCACCTCTCAGAATAGCTTAGCAGGTCTTTCTTATCCAGGAGGTCAAACACAGTTCTCCTTTACCGGGGCTCAGCAAACTTGTTCTGTATATATGTACATTCTGCGCATACATTCTGTAAATGTGTGGACATTCTTCAGGCTAATTGACATTTGAAAAAATGGGAATGTCCCGTTCCTTCCCTGTGGGTGAGCCTCTGTTAAACTCTTGCTCAGTGCCAGGCTGTGCTCAAATCTTTGACTATTTCACATAAACCCTCACAACCTCATGCATTATGCCCTGTCATGTAAGAGAGAGCCAAGGCTTAGACACTTTAACTGAATGGCCTAGGGCT
The DNA here is from genome assembly GCF_054392235.1 of Sus scrofa. Taxonomy (NCBI): domain Eukaryota; kingdom Metazoa; phylum Chordata; class Mammalia; order Artiodactyla; family Suidae; genus Sus; species Sus scrofa. The sequence goes on from NC_139388.1 coordinate 77,793,097, forward strand.
AGATGTTAGCAAGCAGGAGCAATGGTCACCTGTCCTGGGTCTAGTTCACACTTTTTTTTTTTTTTTTGCTTTTTAGGGCCGCACCCGCAACACATGGAAGTTCCCAGGCTGTGGGTTGAATCGGAGCTGCAGCTGCCAGCCTACACTACAGCCACAGCAACTTAGGATCTGAGCTGCATCTGCAACCTACACCACAGCTCATGGCAACATTGGATCCTTAACCCACTGAGCGAGGCCAGGGATCGAACCCCCATCCTCATGGATGCTAGTCAGACTCGTTACCACTGAGCCACAACAGGAACTCCCTTGTTCACAGCTTTTCACCAAGGTTCCTGCTCCCCTATTCCACACAGCCTTCCTCTCTGCTGGATTTCCCTGTGGGTTGCTTCTGTGCTGCAGGCTCCCGGAGATCCTGGAGCTGGGAGGGGGAGCCAGCAGCTCATGATGGCCATCCTGTGTCAGGATGGGCAGTTAGGTCTCCATTGAGATAAGGCCAGCAAACATTGGCCTGTAGGGCAAATACAGCCCACAGCTCTGGAGCTAAGAATCATTTTTATATTTTTAAATGACTGAAAAAATATTGGAAGAAGAATACTTTGTGGCACCTGACAATTACATGAAACTTAAATTCCCTTGTCTAGAAAAAAGGTTTTACTGGAACACAGCCACATGCATCTGGTTACATGTTGTCTACGGCTGCTTTCACGCTACGATGCCAGGGGTAGTAGCTGGGCAGAGGCTGTGTGGCTTGCAGAGCCTAAGATTTTTAATTATCTGGTACTTTGGGGAAAAAATGTGCTGACCCTTGATCTAGATGAAGAATAGTATTTGCTTTCCCAGAGAAACATGACTTCCTAAGCTCTTCTGGGAGCTGGGAGGAGATAGAACGGTTTTCAGAGAGCAGACCCAAAGGCAGCTAGAGTGGGATGGACTGGGAATTTGGGGTTAGTCAGTGCAAACTATCACATTTAGGATGGATAAGCAATGAAATCCTACTGTACAGCACAGGGAAATATATCCAGTCTCTTGGGATAGACCATGATGGAAGATAATATAAGAAAAAGAATGTATATATATATGTATCTGTGTGTGTGTGCATATATATACACACACACACACACACACACGTAGGACTAGGTCACTTTGCTGTATAGCAGAAACTGGAACAACACTGTAAATCAACTATACAGTAATTTAAAAAAAAGAGCAGCCAAACAGAAATCCAGATTATTGGCATTAAAAGTATGTGTTTCTGTATTGTTCTGGAATGTTCTTTGCAGTCACACAGTACCTGTGTTCCCAAGGGTCCTGGTGAGCCATTCAGGACTGTTCATTTTCTGAACAGCTGTCATAGGATGCCTGGAACCCCAGGTCATAGCTTCTGTGTATGATGGGAAGGGTTCAGAGTACACAAGCCCAAAACATACCACTTTGACTTAAGGATTATTTGGGACTGAAGGCAATTGAAAAGAAGCAAACACAAGAAAAACCTTTTGGTCTCTCCTTTTTATAATTCTTTTTCTGGGGGGGAGGCACTTATTTGGTATTTATTTTTTATTTTATATTGAAATATAGTTGATTTCCAATGTTGTGCCAATTTCTGCTGCACAGCAAAGTGACCTAGTCCTATGGTATATAATCTTATTTCTACAATTCTTACTCAGGACAGCTCTTGATTCTCTGTTTGGTACAGAAATGGCACCAGAGGAATCTACATAGTAAACCTTATTAAAACAACCCTTATCTTCCATTATTTTCTCAAATGGTTTTACTTTCCCACAGTTTGCCACCCCTAAACCCATGTTCTTTGTCTTATCACTTCTCAACGAGGGTATTGTTCTTTGTTAAGATGCTAAACAACTGTAAGTTCTTATTTTAAAATTTATTTTATTGAAGTATAGTGAATTGATAATGTTTTAGTTTCTGCTATGCAGCAAAGTGAATTAGTGTATACACACATTATTTTTCATATTCTTTTCCATTATGATTTATCATCGGGTATTGAATATAGTTCCCTGTGCTATACAGCAGGACCCTGTTGTTTATCCATTCTATGTATAGAGAGAGAGTTTGCCTCTGCTAATCCCAAACTCCTAATCCTTCCCTCCCTCCCCCTCCTCCCCCTTGGCAACCACAAATCTGTCTTCTGTGTGAGTGAGTCTGCTTCTGTTTCATAGATATGTTCATTTGTGTCATTTTAGATTCCACATGTAAGTGATATCATATGGTATTTGTCTTTCTCTTTGACTTACTTAGTATGATAATCTCTAGGTCCATCTATGTTGCTTCAAATGGCATTATTTCATTCTTTTTTTTTTTTTTTTTGTCTTTTTGCTGTTTCTTGGGCCGCTCCCATGGCATATGGAGGTTCCCAGGCTAGGGGTCGAATTGGAGCTGTAGCCACCGGCCTACGCCAGAGCCACAGCACCGCAGGATCCAAGCCACATCTGCAACCTACACTATAGCTCACGGCAACGCCGGATCGTTAACCCACTAAACAAGGGCAGGGACTGAACCCGCAACCTCATGGTTCCTAGTTGGATCTGTTAACCACTGCGCCATGACGGGAACTCCTATTTCATTCTTTTTCATGGCTGAGTAGTATTCCTTTGTATATACATACAACATCTTTATCCACTCATCTGTTGATGGACATTTTGGATATTTCCATGTCTTGGGTATAAGCTGCAAGTTCTAACCATTGCTTTGAGTTACTCTTCCCTGAGTTTCCTCCATGTGGACGTACTCTGCATATGTTAATGAACTTTCATTTGACTTTCTCTTGTTAATCTGTCTTTTGTCAATCTAATTGGCAGGGCCCAATCTGGAGAGCCTTGGAGAGTAGAGGGAAGAAGTTTCTCCTCCCCTACAGACTCTATAGATGAGATAACTTGGATGGAGGGGGTGGGGACAAGTAGGTCTAAGTTAAGATTCTCCTTATACAATGTAGTTATACCTTAGGGAACAAGTAGAAGGTCGCACACCCACTCTGACTAGAGAGGGAATTGATATATAATGGCCATGTTACATGTTTAACCTGGTGTTTAAGTCTCAAGAGTCTGGAGAGGGGAATGACATTATCTTCCTCTAATCACGCTGAAGGTAAGACTGACTTCAAGTGATACACACTCAGATGTCACTTCTTCTTGAGCACTTGCCTGGGTGCCAGGTACAGTGCTGAGGATGCAAAGATAAAATAGGCCAACTCTGTGCCTTTGTGTAATACTGAGCAAAGTCAGAGTTGGTATTCAAATTCAGATTCATGTGCCTTAGATTTGGCCTGATGTATTTCTGCTCTATCACTTTTATCTCCCAGTGCTTGCATCCCTAAGCAGATTCATCAGTGTGTGTTGCATTGTCAGATTGATAGCTCTTGACACAGCTGATCAAAGCAGCATTACTCAGTGATTAGCACAAGGAGTTTCCACTCAATAAACCAGTGAGCGGTTGCCAGGTACCAGATCCTGTGTTAGTTGCTGAGGATATGAAGATGAGAGACAGCCACTGTTCAGGAAGTTGCTACAGAGTGATGGATTGGATATTAGAGGACCCAAGGCTTTGGGTTGTAAGCAACAGAAGCCAACTCTGGCTATCTTCAACCAGAGAAGTGCACTAGGAGGCTATGGGGTGGTTCGCAGGATTGAAAAACGAAGGTGAACATCTAGGCTCAGAAAGGATAGGAATGGGCAGCAGCTCCAGGGGTCTTTGGAGCAGGACATATACAGTCTTTTCCAGAGCTGATGCCTTTGGAACAGATTGGTTCTCACTATTTTCCTTACCTTGGTCAATATCAGGTTGGGTTGGCTTGAGAATTTGACATGTCTTTGGTCCTCTTCCACTCCTTTGGCTGGAAGTGCACAGGAGTATGGATTGACAGCCCACCGAAGATGTGTATAATGGTGGAGGAGACTGAGTTTCTGTTCTTGGAAGAAGGGGTAAGTGCTTTGGGCAAGTGGAAAACAGGGTCCCACCGTGCCCTGAACTTTGGCACAATGGGAAATGCCCAGCCCTGGAGGACAGGGAAGATTTCCTGGAGGAAGAAGCAACTAAGCTGAAACCAAAATAACAAAGTTAACCATAGTACAAGAAAGAAGCAAAACATTCCAAGGTAAGGAAATTGCATGTGCAAAGGCCCAGAGGCAGAAGCAGTTATGTAATCTACCAAATAATGGCTCTTCCCTGTTGGTCTCTAGGAGTGATGGGTCATTTTGCCAAGGACTTGAGCATTTGAAGGTCAGGGTCCATGACGTCCCCATCCCCTTGGAGTCCTTCAGCATCCCGAGGGCAACTGAACATCACAGACACTGTCAGGCCATAATTCCCTCCTTCCCAGGGTGTCTGCAGCATTGAAATAATCTTGAGCTTCCTGTACTGAGAGCCGATAGGGAGCAAAATGCCACTGCAGCCTTGCACATTTTTATTATTCTGCTCTGGCTATCGTGGGGGAGGCCTTCGGTCACAAGTTGCCTGAACTGATTTGCACTGGCGTTTGCCGTAAATTGTGGCCTGACGTTTATAGCAGCTGTGACCCACGTGTATCGATTATTTAGGGGGAGGAATGAAGCTGCGATGGCTGAACAGCTGCCTTGTGAAATATCTGCTCTCATCGCATTTCATCCTGAAAGGAGAAGGGGGCCCAAACTCGGAAAGGGGCAGAGATGCTATCCAGTTTCAATCTTGCTCTGTCTCGGCAGATAGCGAGCAGCCTTTATTCCCCATCTTTGATTAATCAGCTCCTCTTTATTCGTGTGAAAAAGCCACAGTCACCCAGGGGCTCCTTGGAAGGAATTATTGTTCTTTCCCTCTTCTGCTCAATTGCTTCTGTATTGTGTTCACTGGGCTAATGACAGCCGAGCAAATGTCTCTGTTGGCTGTGCTTTGATGAATTAGCACTTGGCCTGCAAACGATATTTCTCTGATTAAGCTGATGAGTTTGTTTCCTCCTGCCCCCATTATTATGAGGCTGTTTCTTCCATGCTAATGACCGTGGGAGCTGTGGGGAGGGGCGGGGAACACTGGCCGCTCCATCATAGTGTAAGTTCAGACAGCCGTCGCCAACACACATACAAGACCTGCAGCAGCCCCACCTCCAGCGGGGATAGAAACTCTGGTGACGCCCGAAGGTGGCGAGCTCGCTGGCGCCCAAAACCTATGGTGACTGTGTCCTGCAGCTGCGTTTGGGGGGCACACAGACCCCAGCTTGGCTATGATTCTAGGTTGAGCTTGGGCCTAACAAGTTCCTGGCTCTCTCTGACGTGGTTGCCCCATCACATCAGATGAGGGTATCAGCGTGCAGGCTGCCATAATAGGACACTGCAGACTGGATGGCTTAAACAATGAAATCCACTTTCTCATTTTTGGAGGCCAGAAGTCCAAGGGCAAGGTGATTTCAGGGTTGGTTCCTGGTGAGACCTTTCCTCCCGCCTGCGGACGGACACTTTCTGTGTCCTCACATGGCTGTCCTCTGTATGCTCCTGGTGCCGTCTCTTCCTCATCTCCTAAGGACACCAGTCCTATCCAATCAGGGTCCCACCCTTATGACCTCATTCAACCTTAATACCTTAACAGTTCCACATGTGAATGAGGGTGGTACAGTTCAGTCTATGACAATGAGAAAATTGCAAACCACCAGGGTAGGGGAAGGGGTGCCAATTACTGGGTGATGAGAGAGGCCTCTTTTTCAGCTCTTATCACACCTCGTCTCCATTCCTGCTTGAAACAGTCAAGCCAGAATGGGCTAATATCATGGATGGTCACGTGTCGTCGTCTTTTTCATGTTGAGTGTTGAGCTGTAGCAAACTCAACTAGTTACCCACCCAAACACCTTTTAGCCCCCTCCTTTGCTGGCAGACGTGTCTACCCAGGGCTGCACGGTGACTTTTGTGGGTTCTAGGCATTTTTGCCTTTGGGAGACCCTTCCTTTATAATAAATATTAAAACTTCATATTCATGTTGAAAGTATGTGTCTTGCTTACTGGGAGAAGTAAAATATTTTTAAGGGCCCCCAAAAGCATTACTGGCTCTAGGTTTACTCAGCTCCCTGGATGATCTAATCTTCACCCACTTTCTTTAGGGAAGGAAGGCTTTCCACCTAGCTCCATGGAGGAATCTTGAGTGGGGGAAACTATTCCTGTTCCTGAATGGTTAGACATGAGATGGTATTTGGCCAGTGAGATGTGAGGGAAAGTTCCCTGGGGAGTTCTAGAAAGGGTTTCTTTTCTCTTAATGATATACAAGGAGAACTAGCTCTTCTTCTGAACTTTCTTACTCCTGCCAGTGGCAGCCATTTTGTGATCATGAGGCAAAGCTGATTCACTCAGGGAACAGAATGGAGGAGGAGGCCTGGGCCCCAGATGATGCAGTTGAGCTGTGAAGTTAACCATTCCTGGTTGTAGTATCTGCTAGGGCTGCCATACAAAGTACCACAGAATAAGTGGTTTAAGCCAGAGAAATTTGTTGTCTTAGTTCTGTGGGTTAGAAACCCAAGGTCAAAGTGTCTGCAGGGTTGGTTCTTCCTGAGGTTTTGAGGGAGAATCTCTTCTCTGCCTCTCTCCAGCCAGCTGGTGGTTTTCTGGCAATCCTTGGCTTTCCTTGGCTTCTAGAAGCATCACTCCTGTTTCCGCCTTCATCTTCGCATGGTGTTCTGCTTGTGTCTCTGGTCCAAATTTCCCTTTTTTATAAGGGCACCCACCAGTCTTGCTAGGTTAGGGCTCAACCTAGTGAACTCATCTTAAACTTAATTACCTTTTCGAAGACTCTATTTCTAAGTAATGTCACATTCTGAGGTACTGGGGGTTAGGGCTTCAACAGACAAACGTTGGGATCAGGGCACAATTCACCCATAACCTATCTATGTTAGAATTAGTTATGTGATGAGAAGAACCCTTGTTGTTCAGGTGTCTGGAGTTGGGTGATTGTTACCTGTCATCTACCTGGATGCTGATAAGAGATCTCGGCAGCGCTGCCCCACTCTAACGTCTGGCTTGGTGGGCTTCCCTTCTCATTGGCTGGTCCTGTGAGGAACTGTACCATTCCATTGCCTAGCTGTTGGAGATGTTCATGTGCAGGCCCTTGACCTAGAGCCCCCCACGGACATTCCACCCACAGCAGTGCTGTGGTGGGAGAGAGCTCAGGGTGTTTGAAGAAACCAAAGAAACAACATAGGACTGACACCTGCTGGGGATACCAGTCTTCTCATGGTTGTCAAGCCCTCCTTGTCCTTGGGGCCCAGTTCAGAGGGGATGCCTTGCACTGTGCCCCCAATATTTGGTTTATGACGTGATAGGAGTGTATTAGTTTCCTGTAGCTGCTGTAACAAATGACCACATGCTTACTGACTTAAAACAACACACATTTCTTACAGTTAACAGAGGGCTAATGGTTCTACTGAGCTGAAGTCAAGGTGTCGGTAAGGCTGCATTGCTCTGGAGGTTTTAGGGGAGAATTCATTGCCCTGCCTTTTTTCACCTTCCAATGGCCAAGGTATCCCATGCCTTGTGGCCCTGTTTTCTTTTGCTGATGCAGCTCTGCTTCCATTTTTAAAACCTTACTGTTAAATGCAGTAGTCTATAAGAACAAATAAAATTGCTGGAAACAGTACAGTAATCAATGAGGTAGTCTTAATCAGTTTTATCTTTGGAAAGGCACAGCCTAAATCGAAACCCTAAACTCAAGGCTGCATATATGAATTTAATTTATATATAAGATCAATTTAAATATAAGAGTAGTGATATTGCACCTGGCGATCACAAAGAGAATGCTCTACTTCTGATAGAAATGATTCGTCAACAAATGTTATTACTGTTCCTGGATGTGGATGGAATACAATTCCAGATTGTTGGAGGAAAAAAAAAAAGTATTCAGAGTGCATCACTCCAAGCTCTGCTTTTGTCATCACACTGCCCTCTTTTACCAAGATGCACATGGATAATGCGTGATAATCTCAAGACCCTTAATTTAATCACATCTGCAGAGTCCTTTATGTCATGTGAGGTAATGTACTTCTAGGTTTGGGGGATTAGGATGTGGAGACCTTGCAGGGAGCATCATTCAGTCAAGCACAGGGCAGAGGTGGAGGTTAGATGCTCAAATGTTGATCTACTTGGTAGTGCATGGCTGCTTTTCTCCTCATTTCTGCTCATGGCATAGAAGTAATTGTTTTCCTGTGGAGCAGGGTGGAGGTGGGAAGTAGGGTGAATATACACTAAATCAGTGGTTCTCAAAGTGTGTTCCCTGGGTCAGCAGCCTCAGCATCACCTGGTAACCCATTGAGAAGGGTAGATTCTCAGCTCCTGCCTCTTGAATCAGAAACTCAGGAGTAGGATCCAGCAATCTGTACTCTGACAAGCTTTGCCTTGTGAGCCTGCCTTTAAGATTTTGTTGTTGCATTTGTATAAGCCTTTTGTTACTGCTTTTTTTTTGCATTATTTTGATTTTTAAAATGAAAATTTTGGAGTTCCCATTGTGGCTCTGTGGTTTAAGAACCTGACTGAGGACACACACAGTATCCATAAGGTTGTGGGTTCAGTCCCTGGTTTCACTCAGTGGGTTAAGGATCTGGTGGTGCCACAAGCTGCAGCACAGGTCACCAGTGAGGCTCAGATTCAGCGTGGCTGTGGCTGGCAGCTGCAGCTCTGATTCGACCCTTAGCTTGGGAATTTCCATATGCTGCAGGTGTGACTGTAAAAAGAAAAAAAAGAAGATTAGTTGTATGTTACATGATTTTCATCTAATAGAAAAAAAATCCATTAAAAATAAATATTTGATGTTTGTCCTGCCTATTGAGTTTTTGGGTGTCTCTTTAACTTTTGCACCTGAGGTGAGTGCCTCTCTTATGTCACCCCCATGTTGGCCCTGGAGAAAGCAAAGGTCATCCAATCTCAGGTCAGATGTGAGTCCCCATAGGAGGACCAGGTTCTGTGTAACAGCGGCACTGGACCTACTCAGGGCGGTCAGAGCTGTCTTCCATGACAGTGGTGTCAGAACAGGGAGCTTAACTTGGTGTTAACTTGGTGAAGGAGTTAACTTGGTCAAGAAGAGGCAGGAGCTTTTCAGGCCGAGACAGCAGCAGGTGCAGAGGCTGGATGTTTGGAGGCGGGAGGTAGCGACTAGGGGCTGGAAAGACCATCGTGCCCTGTGATCCCCTCAACAAATGTTTCTTAAGCTTCTGCAGCAAAGCCCCGGGGGCGCCTGGCCTTTAACAGTCCAGAATTTCAACACACACGTCTGCTTGGAAGAGCCTGAGAGAGGCGATGGGAACGCAGGTTCGGTCTCGGCATGCCTGTTGAGGTTGGCGAGGCCTGCCTCAGGCCATCTTCCTTCCAGAAATGGGATTTGGCACCCGGCAAATGAGAGAGGGAAAGCACAAAAGATGGTGTGTCTCATAAAAGATGCATTTAGCACAGGTTTCTATTTCAGAGCTTAATAGCATGAGCTGTTAGGTAGAAAGGAAGAAACCGCAATTACCCTGTTTTAATAACGAGCTTGACAGCACAGCTCCCATCCCAGGGGAGCTTTGCTTTATGTTGTGAGGTTTCTCCAGCCAGTGACTTCTCCGTCTCAAGCTAGTTTGTAACTTTACATCCTAGTTTGCCTAGAATGGTCCTGGTTGATGTCTGATGTGCCAGTATAGGTGTTACTGGCACCCCTTTTCACCTGCATCACCCCCGTTATGCTATATAAAGGACATGATCACTGAAGTGTTACGAAACTGGGAAAACTAAAACCAGTCTGGCTGATGGGCTCCCTACTGGCTCCTTGGAGAAATCTATCCTTGGCCAAAAAAAAAAAAAAAAAAGCCACTAAACCTTAGATGGCCCCTTCATTGCCCAATGTTTGAGGGCCTGTCCATGCTAAAACTGTTCTAAAAACCAGGTAAACGTCCTCCTGGGAACTGATACGGGAATTTGTATTGTACTTCAGCAAAAGCTTACGTAGAACAAGGGGAAGCAAGGACAGCACCGAGATAAAGCCGTGTTCACTTTCGTTGAATAGCTCACTTCTCAAATGGAGAGCTTTCTTCAGTCACAGCGGTTGGGGAATAGAGGTCCTGTTTGGCGAAAGCTCATATTGTGCCCCAGCTCAGTGTTTATTTTATTTTATTTTATTTTATTTTATTTTATTTTTTGTCTTTTTGCTATTTCTTGGGCCGCTCCTGCGGCATATGGAGGTTCCCAGGCTAGGGGTCGAATCGGAGCTGTGGCCGCCAGCCTGCGCCAGAGCCACAGCAATGCAGGATCCGAGCCACGTCTGCAACCTACACCACAGCTCACGGCAACACCGGATCGTTAACCCACTGAGCAAGAGCAGGGACCGAACCCGCAACCTCATGGTTCCTAGTCGGATTCGTTAACCACTGCGCCACTACGGGAACTCCTCAGTGTTTATTTTTAATGTCACTCCTGTATCACTTAGTTCTAGACCCTGCGAAAGCGAACGTCCCTTCTATTGTCCTGCTGTTAAATTGGGCGCGGATCCGCCCAGACTTTCAAAAGTGACTTTTACCGACGTGTGGCAACACTAACCGAAAGCTCAGCTGCTGAGACGGAGCTCCTGGGTTGAGAGAACATTGCGAGCCCCCAGGAGTCCTGCTGGCGTCCTCCCCATCGCCCCCTCTCCCTCCTCCCTGCAGAGGGCCACCATCCCGCCTCTACACTGATGATTCTGCGAAGTCCCAGCCAAAGCTGCATGCAGTCCCCGTGGGCCTTATGTCTGGCTTTCCCCTTTTCCTTGAGGAACCGTCCCTGTTGCCTGTCTTTTTTCACTTTCAATCCTGTGTTTAGTCCCTTGTACGAAGACTCTCTTTTATCATGGGCTGCTGGTTTTTGTTTTTGTTTTTTTCTTTTTAGGGCCACAGCTGCAGCATATGGGAGTTCCCAGGACAGGGGTCAAATTGGAGTTGCAGCTGAAGCCTACACCACAGCCAGAGAAACACCGGATCCAAGCTGCATCTGTGACCTATTCCACAGCTTATAGCAATGCCGTGTCCTTAACCCACTGAGCGTGGCCAGGGATCAAACCTGCATCCTCATGGATACTAGTCGAGTTCTTCGTCTGCTGAGCCACCACAGGAACTCCCATCATGGACTGCTGTTGATGGACGTTTGGGCTGTTTGCAGTTTGGAGCTGTGATGAGTCACAGAGGCTTCTGTGAACATTCTGATACTAAGCTGGTGCACAGGAGCAGGCATTCTGTTAGGTATACACCTGGGAGTAGGATTGCTAAGTCAGAAAGTAGGTGAGTGCTCAACTTTAATAAAATGCCTGGAGTTTTCCCAAGTGTTTGCACTGCTTCCTATTTCCACCAACAGTGTAGGAGGGTTGCTGTCACTTTATATCTTCACCTATACTTGGAATCATCAAATCTTAAATTGTGGATATTATGGTGGATATTATTAATGTTTCATTTTGAGCTTTTTTTTTTTTTCAATTTGCTTTTCTCAGTGAATAGTGGGGATGAGCATCTTTCATAATGGCCATTTTATTTGTTATACTTATTTTATTTTTTTGTCTTTTTAGGGCTGTCCCTGTGGCATATGGAGGTTCCCAGGCTAGGGGTTGAATCGGAGCTGTAGCTGCCGGCCTGCCCCACAGCCTTCGCAATGCCACGTCCAAGCTGCATCTGCGATCTACACCACAGCTCACAGCAACATAGATCCTTAACCCACAGAGCAAGATCAGGGATCGAACCTGCGTCCTCATAGATGCTAGTCAGATTCATTTCCACTGAGCCACAATGGAAGCTCTGTATAATGGCCATTTAAAATACTTACATTTATGAAGGTTTTGTCAAGGTCTTTGTGTTTTTTTTTTTATGATTTAATGTAGTTTTTTAAAAAGTTTTATTGGAGTATAGTTGATGTACAAACAATGTTATATTGCAGGTGTGCAGCAAAGGGAATCATATATGTATATATATACCCTATGTTTTCACTGAATTCTTCTTCTTACTGATTTGAAGTAAGTCTTTCTATACTGAGAGTAGGAGTCTTCTCTTGGCTATAGGTGATACAATTTTTTCCTCCATCAAGGAACACTATTAAGAGAGTGGAAAGACAAACCACCAAATGGGGGTGGTTCTTAACTTTTTGTGCATTTTTCAATCTTTTCCTTAATGGCTTTTGTGTCCTGTTTAAGAAGTCATTGCTCACTCAAGGTCATAAAAATACTGTCTATTATTGTTCAGAAATTTAAATTTCACCCTGGAATCTACAATCCACCTAATAATTGACTTTTGTGTATGGCGTGAGGTTGGGATCAAATTTAATCTCCCCCTCCCCCATATGGATTTCCAATTGATTGAGCATCTCCACTGCTGTGTCATGGTGAGTTGACTTTTGGACCCTTTATTCTCACCCATTGGTCCATTTATATATCCTTGGGCTGATGTCATGCTCTCTTACTTACTGAAGCTTAACATCCATCTGTGTAACCTGGTAGAGAGAGCAAGGCTTCTCACTTTGCTGGTCTTCTTCAAGAGATGTTGGCCAATTGCCTTTCCACTTAAATTTTGGAATCCTTTTGTCAGTTTTCACAGAAAATCTGTTCAAATTTCAATCAGATTAAATCTAAGATCAATTTGGGGAGAACTGATGCTTTTACAACATCTAATGATTAAATCCATGGCTCATTTGGGTCCATTTCCTCATTTGCTTAGGTTTCTTTACTTTCTCTCTACTTTTATACTTTTATGTAGAGTGGTCTAGAGTGGTTTTCATTAGATTTTATTCCAGTTATTTGATACATTTCAAGGCATATATATATATAATATATTAATTATATATATATATATATATATATATTTTTTTTTTGTCTTTTTCTAGGGCCACACCCGAGGCATATGGAGGTTCCTAGGCTAGGGGTCTAATTGGACCTGTAGCCACCAGCCTACACCACAGCCACAGGAACGGGGGATCTGAGCCACGTCTGCAACCTACACCACAGCTCACAGCAACACCGGATCCTTAACCCACTGAGCAAGACCAGGGGTCAAACCCACAACCTCATGGTTCCTAGTCAGATTTGTTAACCACTGAGCTACGAAGGGAACTCCCAAGGCTCTTATATTTTTGAAATTTTGTTTTCTGTTTCATGTATAGAAATATATTTTTTCATCTATATATGTACACCTTAAATCTAATAACTCTACTGAATTTGTTTTAATAATTTTTTGACTTGTTTTTATATTTTGTACAACAATCATATGTGCAAGTAGGGATGATCTTATTTTTCTGTTCTAACCTCAAATCTCATTTTTATTTCTTTTTTACTTCCAGTATAATGTTGACTAGAAGTGATGATAATGATCATTCTTATTCCTGATCTTAGGAGAAGCTTTCAGCATTTCACCATTATGAATAATGTTTTCTTTGGGCTTTTTTTTTCTGAGTCAAATTTGTGGCCTCTTAATTTGGGGGGCTAGTTCTGTCCCTATCCTGGCTGGGAGAAGACTGATTAGATTAAAAAAAAAATAGACTATATTTTTTTAAGAGCAGTTTTAGGTTTATAGCAAAATTGAGAAGAAATTAGAAATGTCTCCTGTGCCCTTTGCCCCCACAATGTAATCTCCCCATTATCGACATCCTGCACGAAAGTGGTACATTTGTTAAACATGATGAATCTATACTGACACTTCATTATCATCCAGAGTCTATACTTTACATGAAGATTGATTCACTCTTGGTGTTGTACATTCTGTGGATTGTACATATATTTTGTAATGACATATATTCACCATTATAGTGTCATTGTCCCTATCTATCTGTCATCTATCTATCTATCTATCTATCTATCTATCTGATAGAGAGTATTGTCATTGCCCTAAAAATCCTCTGTTCTCTGCCTATTCATCCCCCTCTATGGGCTTTTTAATGGTCTTCTTCAGATAAAGGAAGTTTCTGTTTATTCCTTTGACTTTTTCTGAGAATTAAAGTCTGGCATAGGGCCAATTTTTGGAATGTTCCACATTTTTAAAAAAAGAATGACTAGCAGTTGTTGGGCACAATGATCTCTATATATCCATTGATAAATATGTTATGTTCAATTATTTTATATCTTCTGTTTTTTGTTTAGTTTTTCTATTTTTCACTCATTGTGGTTTTTTGTTTTGTTTTGTTTTTGTTTTTTTGTCTTTTTGCCATTTCTTGGGCCACTCCCATGGCATATGGAGGTTCCCAGGCTAGGGGTCCAATCGGAGCTGTAGCTGCTGGCCTACACCAGAGCCACAGCAATGCGGGATCTGAGCTGCGTCTGCAACCTACACCACAGCTCACGGCAACGTTGGATCGTTAACCCACTGAACAAGGCCAGGGATCGAACCCGCAACCTCATGGTTCCTAGTCTGATTTGTTAACTGCTGTGCCACGACGTGAACTCCCATTGTGGGTTTTTTAACTTCTCCTTGCAGTTCATCATTTTTTTTGCCTTATGTTTTGTAGCTTCTTGAATTGCTTATTTTATTACTATGAAAGATATTTTTGGTTGCTAGAACTGCTTTCTGTTCTTTTGAGTCTATTTCTTTGACAGTAACAGAAATATAACCTTTTTCTCAGTTCCCTTTTTTCCCCCTGACATCTTTAGGTTGCTTATTTATTTATTTATTTTTTGGTCTTTTTGCCATTTTCTTGGGCCGCTCCCACGGCATATGGAGGTTCCCAGGCTAGGGGTTGAATTGGAGCCGTAGCTGCTGGCCTACACCACAGCCACAGCAACAAGGGAGCCGTGTCTGCAACCTACATAACAGCTCACGGCAATGCTGGATTCTTAACCCAATTGAGCAAGGCCAGGGATTGAACCCGCAACCTCATGGTTCCTAGTCAGATTCGTTAACCACTGAGCCACGACGGGAACTCCTAGGTTGCTTATTTTTAATGTTTATTTTTCCCCTTGTTTAGTCTGATTGTCTACTCTTTTACTATGTGTACTTGCACTGGTTACACTAGCAATCACGACATACATTTTTGATTTATCAAGGTATAACAGAAATTTATAGTCCTATTTTCCCCTGGACAAGGCAAGAATCTTAGAACTTTCTAATTCCATTTACCCTGCCTCAATTTCTAAGCTGCTTTTGCTTTGTGTTTTATTTGAAAGTATACTTTAGACACTATAGTGCATTTTTCACATATTAATACATAGTAAACATCTTAATTATTAATCATTATTAATTTGTATTATAGTATTTTAGTATTACATGTTAATATTGATTTATATTTAGTTTTAGCTGCAATTAGCCTTTCCACTGCTTTTTGTTCCTCTCCACAGCTCTGAGGGATACTTTTCTTCTTCCTGAAAAAACTTCCTTTAGTATTTTTTTTTTTTTTGACTAGGTTTGCTGGTGATAAAATTTCCTAGACTACTTCATTCTGAAGATGTCTTTATTTCACCTTCATTTTTGAGGGATATTCTCAGTGGGTGTAGAACTCTGTGTGACACCTGTTTTCTTTTGGCACTTTAGGGTATTGTTCCATCAGCTCCTGGTTTCCCTGGTTTGTGTTGAAGTCAGATGCTGGTCTCTGCCAAACCTTTGAAGGTTATCTAGTCTCTTTTTAACCTCACGTCCAGCCACTTAAAAAAATGTTTTTTTTTTTTTTTTATTAAATTATGGGTGATTTACAATGTTCCTTCAATTTCTGCTATAACAGCAAAGTGACCCAGTCATGCACATATATGCATTCTTTTTCTTAAATACTGTCTTCCAACATGTTCTAACCCAAGAGATTAGACGCCGTTCCCTGTACAGTAAGACCCCATTGCTTATCCATTTAAAAAGGAATAGTTTGTATCTGCCAACTCCAGACTGTCCATGTTGAAAGACTTTCTCTGTTACTGGTTTTCAGTGCATCCCCATGATATGCCTACATGTGGTTTCCTTTTAATTTATCCTGCTTAGGGTTCATTGAGCCTCTTAAATCTTATTCAGTCAGTTTTTTTTTCAAATATTATCACTGACCTCTTTTTTAAAATTAGAGTATAGAGTTGATTTACAATGTGTTAATTTCTACTGTACAGCAAAGTGATTCCGTTTTACATATGTATACACTTTTTTTTTAAAAATTCTTTTTGGAGTTCCCTTCTGTGGCTCAGCGGTAATGAACTTGGCTGGTATCTACAAGGATGTGGGTTCGATCCCTGGCCTCACTTGGTGGGTTGAGGATCTGGCATTGCTGTGGCTCCAGTGTAGGTCAGCAGCTGCAGCTCCAATTGGACCCCTAGCCAGGAAACTTCCATATGCTGCAGGTGCAGCCCTAAAAAGCAAATAAATAAACAAGTAATAAAATTCTTTTCCGTTATGTTGTATTACAGGACATTGACTATAGTGCCCTGTGCCAGTAGTGGGACTTTGTTAATTATTTCCTCCATGTAGAGTAGCTTATATCTGCTAACCCCACCCCCCTCCCAGTGATCTCCTCTGATAGCAATTCTTTCCCATTTTCTATTCTGTCTTTTCCTGGGATGACGGTTAAGCCCATATTAAACTGTTAAACTGAACCCCTGTCTCATTCTCTCTTCCATCTTTCCCACCCTGGTGTCTCCTCTGTACATCATCCTTGTGTTTTTCCTGTTCCCGCATTCTTTCTGTCTCTTTCGGTTGTTTCCTTTTTCAATTTGGTACCTTTGCAGAGTTTCCATTTCTTTGCCAAAATTCTTCATCTTGTCCGATTTCTCTGTCCCTGTCTGTAAACTCGTTCTTATCTGCATCTGGTACTGAAGTTATCTTGATTACCTGTGGTCCTCTTTCCATCATCTCTTTCCCTTTCTTTTTTTTTTTTTTTTGTCTTTTGTCTTTTTTTTGTTGTTGTTTTGTTGTTGTTGTTGTTGCTATTTCTTGGGCCGCTCCCGCGGCATATGGAGGTTCCCAGGCTAGGGGTCGAATCGGAGCTGTAGCCACCGGCCTACGCCAGAGCCACAGCAACTCAGGATCTGAGCCGCGTCTGCAACCTACACCACAGCTCACGGCAACGCCGGATCGTTAACCCACTGAGCAAGGGCAGGGACCGAACCCGCAACCTCATGGTTCCTAGTCGGATTCGTTAACCACTGCGCCACGACGGGAACTCCTCCCTTTCTTTTTGATCTTTGTTATGTCTGGTGATTTTTCTCAAACCTACAGAAAAGTTTTGAGAATAGTGCAAAGAACTTGCCCCTCAAGCCATTTGAGAGTACAATGCAGATATGATGCGCCGTCACTCCCAAATATTGTAGAGTGCAATCCTACACATCAGCGACATTCTCCTATTGAACCATAGTACAACCATCACACTCCAGGAATTAACATGGATCTGTCATTACCATATAATCCGTAGACTGCATTCAGGTTTTATTAGAACAATTCAAGATCACAGGTTGCATTTGGTTGCCCTGCCTCTTTAGTTGCTTTTACTCTGGAATCAGACTTTCCTCAACGTTTAGAATCTTGCCGCTTTTGAAGATGATGAGACAGTTATTTTGTAGAATGTTCCTTGGTTTGGTTTATTTGATTTCCTCATGTTTAGCTTCAGGTAATATATCCTCGTGAAGATAATTGTGGAAGGGATGCTGAGTTTGTTCATCGCATCCGATTCAATGGTACAGGATTTTGATTCGTCCTGTGACTAATGATGGGAACTTTGGTCACTTAATTAAGACGGCGTCTTCGTCGTATTTCCCCACTCTAAGTTCTCTCATTTTTTTCCCCTTCATAGTTGACATTTTGTGCAGACACAGTTTGAGACGACAAGTCTACTCTTTCTCATCAAACGTTCATCCGCTGGTTTTAGCAGTTACAGACGTTAGGTGTCTGAATCGTAACTATGAATGGCTGTCAAAGGGCACTTTTGCAGTGACAGCAGTTTGGCTGCGTTTATTGGTCGGCATTCTGCCGTGAAGAAGAGCCTTCTCTCTTATCTCTATCTCTGTACGTGTGTTTATGTGTTCCTGTAAGTATGCAGCTAGTTATCCATCTGTTTATCCACATGGACTCATTGGTTTCTGTTCAGTTGGGTTGACTTTATTGTTATCATTTTTTAAAATGTTCAAATCATCCTTGGTTTGACCGGTGAGAGCCCCTTGAAACGGACTGTTTTTTCTTTCTGAGATGTCTCCACACATCCTTGAACATTTCCTTACTTTCTGGCTAAAGAAGATGTCAAGCGCTTCCTGCATTTTCTTTGCCCCCGTCCTGGCATCAACCAACTCTGTTCCTTTTAGGGAAAAATGATATTTAAAGCCTAGGTCTTGGTTTCTACGGAATGTCACTGCTCCCAGGCCCTCTAGGTGGACAGACGTAGGAAATACACTGTGTATAAACTGACATCCTATGTACATACACACATCTAAATCCAGCATATATATGTACTCATGAGTTCACACCAATACCTACAGTTCCTTTTTAACACCTTAAATTTTATTCTAGCTTTTCTCTCTTCTCTAAGAGTGAGAAATCGGATTCTTATTATCTTCAGTATGTTTACTTATTTGCTCAATGTCTCCTTGCTAAGCCCCCCTACCTCCACCCATATGGAACCAGTCGTTTGTTGCTGCAGCTTCTTTGTGCGGATGCCTTCCTCGCCTCATTTGGCCTCTGACCCTTCTGCCCTCTCTCCTAACCTTACAGATGGCTCCTCACCTTGCAAGGGTTCTGGCTCAGCATTGAGCGCCTTCATCCACACACCCTGGGCATGGATTTCTTTCTCTCGGTCTTGGCCTCTCTTTTGGATTAAATGGAATTACTCAGAAAGGAAGGGAGGAAAATAGATGCCTGGTTATTTTGGATTCAGTGCTGGAAAGTATATATGAAGTTAGGGAAGTAATTTAAGACCTAGGGCTGATGATGATGATAGTGTTGCTCCCGAGAAGCCTTGTCTACAGGCTCTGTTGTGACTGAATAAAAGGACAGTAGTATCTCTCTCTGCCCTGGATTTACTCGTCAGTGATTTCAGTAGCAAAAGAAAGGGTTACCTTTCTAAGTGAGTCTGTTTAGAAATTTAATTAAGGGAGTTCCCATCGTGGCTCAGTGGAAACAAATCTGACTAGTATCTATGAGGACGCAAGTTCGATCCCTGGTCTCGCTCAGCAGGTTGAGGATCTGTCACCGTGAGCTGTGGTATAGACGTGGCTCGGATCATCCCACGTGGCTGTGGCCGTGGCTGTGGCCAGCACCTACAGCTCTGATTCGACCCCTAGTCTGGGAACCTCCACATGCCTTGGGTGCAAGCCCTAAAAAGACAAAATAAAAAAAAAAATTTAAGTTCCTTTTGATCCAGCTACTATTTTATCCTTTGTCACCACTAGGGTTACTAGGCTAACTTAGTACTGCATCAAATCATGATTGTATAACAGGTGTTGATTAGAACTCAGACCCCTCATACACCGCTGGTGGGAATGCAAAATGGTGTAGCCACTTTGTAAAATGGTCTGGTTATTCCTCAAATGAGGAAGCATGAGTTATCATATGACTCAGCAATTCTACTCCTGCATATATATCCAAGAGAAATGAAAACAAGTGCTCACACCCAAAATTGTACACAATGTTTGTGGCAGCAATTTCATAATAGCTGAAATGGGGAAACAAATCAAATGTAATTCAGTGGATGAATGGATAACAAAATGTATATCCATGCAGTGGATTATAACAGAGCCATACAAAGGCATGAAGTGCTGATGCTTGTTGCAACTTGCATGAACTTGAGGTTTTTTTTTTTTTGTCTTCTTAGGGCCGCACGCAGGGCATATGGAAGTTTCCAGGCGAGGGGTCAAATCGGAGCTGCCACTGCTAGCCTATGCCACAGCCACAGCAACGCTGAATCCTTAATCCACTGAGCAAAGCCAGGGATCAAACCCACATCCTCATGGATACTAGTCGGGTTTGTAACCTGCTGAGTTAACAACGGGAACTTCCACAACATGCATGACCTTTGAAAATAATATGGTGAGTGAGGAGTTCCTGTCGTGGCTCAGTGGAAACGAATGTGACTAGTAACCATGAGATGCAATTTTGATCCCTGGCATTGCTCAGTGGGTTAAGGATCTGCATCGCCATGAGCTGTGGTGTAGACCGCAGATGTGGCTCGGATCTAGTTTTGTGTGCCTGTAGTGTAGGCCAGCGGCTGTAGCTCTGATTCGACCCCTAACCTGGAAAGTTCCATATGCTGCGAGTATGGAGATTATAAAGTGAAAGAAACTAGATACAAAGGTCTCCATATTCCATGATTCCATTCATATGTCCAGAATAGGGAAATTTATAGAGACAGAAAGATTAGTGGTGGCCGAGGTTGAGGGGAGTGAGTTAGATGTGTAGGGGGTAATGGCTAAAGTGTCTGGGGTTTTTGAAGTGATGAAATATTCTAACTTTGTGATGGTGGTTGTACATCTTTGTGCATAGACTAAAGCCAATGAATTGTATACTTTATATGGCTGAATTACATGGCATGTGAATTATATCCCAGTACAACAGCTTAAAAATTTTGTAAAAAGAAAGACATTTATTGTGACTTACTGGGAACTTGAGTCAGTATGGAAATCTTTTGGAATGGGAGCCAACAGCACAACTTTTCAATGAAGTATGTAGTAGTTCGCCACAGAACAGAACCAGTAGAACTGTCCATTCTATAGATTTTACTGTAAGTGTATTACTGTGTGTGTGTGTATGTACTAGATGGCTGTATGTTTTTCTGGCTGGGTAATCTTGGGCAAAGTACTCGAATTTCCCTAAGACCTCGTTTCCTCCTCTGGGATGAGGACATGCTGCTATCTGATACTAAAGGAGAGTGTTTATGGGGCTCATAGTATTACCAACCTGAGTTCTGGGCCTTTCTTAACAGAAATTGATAAGAACTCAGGCAAGAAATTCCAGCAAGGTTTTATTGAGGTCCCTGCACAGCAGGGGATGGTGAAGACAAGCCACAGATTCCTTTGCCTGCTCACTTGTTTGCTGGGGTGGGGGTGGGGAGCTTGTTCCTGATATGGGGTGAGGGTGGGGTAAGTTCAGGGGCCAGGTCAGAGGGGCGGCTAGGTGGTCTGCCCACCCCTTTGGTGGTGTCCTTTGCAGGGGGCATGCCTAGGAGCTGCTGTTGCTCTTGGCTGTTCAGAAGTGGCAGCTGGGTTTTTTGTTTTCTTGTATCTAATTGCTTACAATTTGTCTCAACTGGGCATGCATGCAGTTATTTTTAGTCCCTTATAATTTCTTTGTATTTTGTTGTGGGAGGTGTTTGTCCAGATGTAAGCCCTGAAGCCACTGAGCAAAGGACCCAGGTCCAAGGTCCCAGCCTGTCTCAATAGCACCGCTTATGGCTCCGGGTGTGTAGCAGCTTCTACTTAGCGGCACTTTGTTAGAAGACGTGGAGCATGGTAAAACAAGTAACTCCGAGCTCAGTGTCGCATTTTCCTAAATTGCCCTTCACTTTGTCCCTGCCTTTCTACAGTGCTTGGCTGTGGCACTCGGCACCTTTGGGGAGCTGTGGGTGATAACAGCTGATGGGTTGAACCTACTCAGAGAACTGGCTCTTGATGCCTCTGGTGTATGGGTGCGAGCAAAGTCAGGGCATTCTCTGAAGGAGGGCAATTCAAAGCCTATAGAATTGAAAAGAAGCATGAGGACATCTTAAAAATGTAGATATGACTGTTGATTTGAAGTAGAGCAGATGTATATCCTTCCTGACCTAAGGAGCCATAAATCAGCTTTAAAATCTTTCTGGTATAACATGGCATTTAAGTTAGTTTTGCCCAAATGACTTGCTGGTGCCAAAATCCCCTCCCACAACCCAATTCTTTTCCTTTTCCTGCTGCAAATTCCACTTTTCTTCTCCTCCTTTTTTTTTTTTTTTTTTTTTTTTGTCTTTTTAGGGCTGCACCCATAGCATATGGAGGTTCCCAGGCTAGGGGTTGAATCAGAGCTATAGCCATTAACCTACACCACAGCCACAGCAACACTAGATCTGAGCCTGGTCTATGACCTACACCACAGCAACGCCAGGTCCTTAACCCACTGATTGAAGCCAGGGATTGAAATCTGCCTCCTCATGGATACTAGCCAGATCGGTTTCTGCTGAGACACATCGGGAACTCCTCCACTTTTCTCCTTAGACTCCCCCCTCAAATACTCCCTCCCATAGCCCTCACCTATACTGGAATGGCAAGACCTTTCCTGTCCATAATTCACAACGTGTCATGCATTCCCACTTGTTTGATTCATTATTCTCTGTGTTTATCACATAGTAGGTAGATTATGTGTGTCGTGGCTCACACGTCTCCTCATCTCTCCCCTCCACCACTTCCCAAGCCCTACTCCTAGCTGCCTGTGGCTAGCATAGTACCTGGTAGGGAAGAGATACTTATTAATTAAACTTTTATTGGAGTACGGTTGATAATTCCTGCTCTGCAAAAAGTGATATACACACATCCATTCTTTTCCAGCCCCTTTGCCCGTATAGATTATTGTGGAATATTGCATAGAGTTCCCGGTGCTATACAGCAGGCCCCTATTGGCCAACAGTTCCATATTCCACAATGAGCAGATGCCATCCCAAACCCCCAATCTGTCCCTCTCTCCTGATTCGTCCTCTTTGATAACCGTAAGTTTGTGTTCAAAGTCTGTGGGTCTGTTTCTGTTTGGCAAATAAGTTCATTTGTATCCTTGTCTTAGATTCCACATGTAAGTTATATCATATGTTGATGGTCTTTCTCTGACTTACCTTAAGAGTTTTGACCCCTGCCCCCGCTGCCCTGCACCTGCGGCATCTGGAAGTTCCCTGGCCAGGGATTGAATCTGAGCCATGGCTGGAGCAACGCCGAATCCTTAACGAATTGCACTGGGCTGGGGATCGAACCTGCCTCTCCACGGCTTTCTGAGCCCCTACGGAGACAATGCTGGATTCTTAACCTGCTGTGCCACAGTGGGAACTCCATTTGAGGAGATATTTAATACATGATCTTTATCAGTACAGCGGTCACAAAAGTCCTTTAAGTCAGTTAACGTTTTCTCTAGGGTGGCTTTCCTTTGACTTATCTTTGGAGATGATTTTGATCCCTGAACACAGCTCTGTGAGGAACAGGCTTATATTAGAAACGAGTGCAGATCAGGGTTGTGCAGCAGGAGGGCATGTTTCTCATATCAAGGCGTATCTGCTGCTCCAGCTGATGGCCAGTGTGAGCCACTCAGGCTCAACACCATCAAATCTGACTTGTCTTGAAAACTTTGAGGTCCGGACATCCTAAAACGTTGGCTGGTAACTCTAAAATGTTAACACCGATAGCATGGTATGGGGAAATAAACAGAACAGTGTTGCAGAAATGGTGGCAGCAGAAAGAGACAAGTGGCCCTCGGAGATGTGGAAGAGCCAGGTTTATTCAGCACAGCTGTGGGCTCAGAGGAGGCAGTCCCCAGAGTCTGAGCACCAGGTCTTTGTTCTGGGCAGCTTTTTTACAATACAGATTTCCATGTCTTGATTTTTTCTGTCCAAGCAGCAGGCCCCCCAGCCTTTCCCGGAGCAGACAGTGTTCCTGCCTGAGAAGCTGAGTAAACAAGGTTACAAAAGCAAAACTGAGAAGCAGTACTTGGAGCAGGGCTAGCAGAGCTGCTAGCAAGGACACAAGGCTCGTAGTTGCTACAAGATGACAAGAAGGGTGGTATGGGGTGAGCAAAGCTGCTGTCAGGCTTGTAGCTGCTACCTCAGCTAGCAGGGGGTGGGGGGGATGTTTCTCTGGTTAAAACTCTTACTTCAACAGGAGAGAGCTCAGGAATAGACTCATGTGTATGGAAATTTGATAGATAATAATAGTTGTGCCACAGTGGGGGCATGGATGGGTTGGGAAGAACTGGACCCCAGCTTATATTAAATATAAAAATAGGCTCCAGATAGACAAGAACTAAATGTAAAAGGTAAAAGCCTAAGAGTAGGAAAGGATGTTTAAGCAGGGCCCTCAAAACAGATGATAAATCAGAAGGTCAATGGATATGACCATATTCAAATGAAACATTTCTCATCAAGAAAAGATGCCATGGGCAAGGTTGTCAGTTGACATCTGATTGGGAGACGATATTGGCAAGGTCTAAATGAATATCTAGCAAAGTGAAGAAATCTCCTGTGCAAATCAATAAGAAAAGTCAGAAATAGTGGGATGGATGGGGAGTTTGGGGTTCATAGGTGCAAACTATTCCATTTAGAATGGATAGACAATGAGGGATCGTCTCTTGGGATAGACGATGCTGGATGATAATATAAGAAAGGCAACGTACGTGTGGTGTGTGTGTGTGTTTGTATATGTATGAATGTACATATATGTGATATGTATGTGTGTGCGTATATATACATACATATGACTGGGTCATTGCTGTATAGCAGAAATTGGTACAACATTGTAAGTCAACTACACTTTAATTTCTTAAAAAATGGGGAAAAAAGAGACATAAGGAGGAACATAAAAAAGTCAGAAATAAACATACATCTGGGAAAAATGGTCAAAGCCTATCAAAAGGCAATTTCCTGAAGAGGAAGCCTCATTGGTGAGTAAGCTTTTCATAGAGTGCTCAACTTACTAATCGTTAAGGAAATAAAATCCATGAAGTGTAACTTTAGACCTGTTTGTTACCCATGGCCCAGCTTCCTAATTCTTTTTTTTTTTTTTTCTTTTTTTGCTATTTCTTGGGCTGCTCCCGCGGCATATGGAGGTTCCCAGGCTAGGGGTCGAATTGGAACTGTAGCTGCCAGCCTATGCCAGAGCCACAGCAACACGGGATCCGAGTTGCATCTGCAACCTACACCACAGCTCACGGCAACGCCAGATCGTTAACCCACTGAGCAAGGGCAGGGGTCGAACCCGCAACCTCATGGTTCCTAGTCGGATTCGTTAACCACTGCGCCTCGACAGGAACTCCCCAGCTTCCTAATTCTTGAGAAGAACAGTTAACAGGCAAAGATGTGCGGAAGCAGGCACCCAAGTGCAGTCCCGGTGAGGTGGTGTGAACCAGCACAGCCACTCTGGAGTAGAACTTGAACTTGGCAGCATTTAATGAAATCAGATTTGGATGTTTCTTTGAGTAAGTCCACTCCTTGGTATGTAGCCAGGGAAATTCTTGCCCAGACCATCCTTCCCAGGGTATGCCACCTATCCTGGTTACAGTTTACTGGTTACTAACAGTGGTTCCATTGATTTACTCCTGGCCTGGGTGATACATTGCTGACTCACCATTAGGTGGCATCATTACTGTGTGGTTCACAGTAGCAGGGACCTAGGTGGCAACTCCGGTGCCTGGTACTAAGGGAGCAGACAGAGTAACATGGGGACGTTTTCGTGTAGGAAACACCGTGTCGCAGCGAGAAGGAATGGGCTGGGTGTACAGAGAAGGGAGAGGAAAAAATAGGGTTTTCCAAACAAAAGACATCTGCAGGTTGAATTAGTGTGTAAAGGTTTACCTTGGATTTTTTAATAGACCTTTTTTAAGGGCAGTTTTAGGTTCACAGCAAAATTAAGAGGAAGGTACAGAGGTGTCCCGTATAACTCTCCCTCCACACATCACAGCCTCTTGCCCAAATCAACACCCCCACCAACCCGCCAGTGTGGTACCTGTATTACCATTGATGAGCCTACACTGACACATCATTATAACTCAAAGTTTGTAGTTTACATGAGGGTTCACTCTTGGTGGTGTGGGCAGATGTATAATGACATGTATCCATCACTATGGTATCCTGCAGAGAACTTTCACTGCCCTAAAATCCTCTGTGCTCCTCACATTCACCCCCTGCCCCCCAACTCAGCTTGTTTTTTTTTTTGTTTTGTTTTTTTTTTTTTTTTTTAAGTGGTAGCATAGTAGTCCGTCACTTGGATGCACTGAATGTTACATGACCACCCAGACTTGGGAAGCCGATCCATTGTGTGGTTTCTGCAATGCTCCAGGGATCTGGTCTTCCTCTGACCTTAGTCCTTGGGGGCCTTAGATGTCAGCTGTCAGAGAGAATGGTCTCTGATCTCTTAGAATGTCCTGACCTGGATAACTTCTTCCACATGAGAACAGGAATCCTCAATGGTTCAAGCTACCTTAAACCATCAGCACAAAGTAGATTTCATTGAACTCTTTCTTTCAAGACTTCTGCTTGCCTTAACCATCCCAGATAACCTTCCAACAACACTGAGCTGTACATCTTTGGTGGCAAAGAACTCTGGTGGGAAAGGCTTCTCTTGGAGAGCCTTTCTAGGCCACAAGTCAGTGGGAACTCTTTTACCTTCTGTATTTTTTTTTTTTCTTTTCTTTTTAGGGCCATACCTGTGGCATATGGAGGTTCCCAGGGTAGGGGTTGAATCAAAGTTACAGCCGCCAGCCGACACCAGAGCCATAGGAATGCCAGATCTGAGCCACATCTGCAACCTACACCACAGCTCGCAGCAACGCTGGATTCTTAATCGACTGATCGAGGCCAGGGATCGAACCTGCAAACTCATGGTTCTTAGTTGGTTCGTTTCTGCTGCACCACGACGGGAACACCTACCTTCTGTATCTTAAATACAGGACAGATAAACAGCTTTTCAACCAAAATCCTCCTGGGAAAACAGACATGGCTTTGATTGCTGCTCTGGTGCTGTCATTCTCTCCCTCCTGGTGGAGGTGCTGCTGCCGGCGTCCTGCCAGTGTTGCAGCCAGATCCCCAGGGAAAGTATCCAAAATGTTGGCTGGAGATGCTGCTGCATCTCTCTACACTTAGCACCCATGGGATCAGCAGATGGGATCGCAGCATAAAGACACAGCACCCACTGAAACAGCTGTTGTAACCATGGGAAAGGTGTTTCTCCCTCCCTTTCCGTTCTTTCCAGAGAAACTGCCCCTTCGGCTCTGAGCAGGGGACTGGTGGTTCTCTGCCCAGAATAGGTCTGGGTTGGCAAAGGTGAAGCACCCAGACCATCTCTGTGTCACCAGAATGTCACGGGGGACATATGGCATTTCCCAACTCTTCTTTATCTTGGATCTGATTGCTGGCATGCTCCTCTGCTGTGGGCACGAAGAGGTTACAGCAGCCCGGAGCCTGCTGGGCTGAGTTAGCACTTCCCTCTGCATCCAGAATCTCTCCAAGTAACGGCCCTTTTACATCCTGGAGAAGGGGTGGCGGGGTGGGCCGGCGGGAGGCCGGCTGCAGTGGGTTGAGGCAGGCACTTTAACCATGTCCCATTCCCCTCCCCACAGCCCTGCGAGGAGGGGGCCAGAGTGAAGGATGCGCGGCGGCTCGTCGGCGGCAGAGTGCCCGCGCCGCGCCCGCCTCCCGCACGCTCCCCGTCTGCGTCTGGCCGCCCAGGGGGCGCGGACCTGGGACATCGGTGCTCAGGCTCCAGGAGGACAGAAGCCCGGCCGGAGCTGCCGGAGCCGCGGGCCCGTGAGGCGGGCTCCCCGGGGGGAGCCTGGGGCAGCCTCGCGCCTTTCCTCCCGGCAGGAGCCTCCGCGGAGCCGGCAGCGCTTTTCCTGCAGCAGCTGGCGCTGGGACGCGGCTGGGGCCGAGCTCTCCGTAGCGGCCCCCCGGCTTAGCAGCTCCGTGGACCCTTCCAAGGGACCCAGGCAACCTCACTGCGGCCAAGGGGAGACACCTCCTGTGGGATCAAACTTCAATTTTGCTTTTGCATCCAACTCCTGTGCAAGCTCTGCCAGCAAGCCCTGTAGGCTCTCATTTTGCTCTTGACCGGTGTTTGAGAAAAACTGCAGGGACCAGCAGTGAGAGGAAGAACCTTATAAACTTTGGGGGCGGGGATATTTTCTTGTAAGTGACAAGTAGCCTCAGACCTACAGTTCCTGGGCCAGTGACGTCATCCTCTGCTCAGAAGGGTCAGGACACTGCCAGGTGACAGATATCAAAGACTCGGAGAGCCATGGAGTCCACGCTGGCGACAGCCGGTTCTGCCACGGGCCGGGTCACCTTCTCTCACGTCTTTGGTCAGCAGTGCCAACTTATGGAAGCAGGTAGGAAACGCTTCGTGGGGGAAGTGGGGTGTTATCCAGGGGCCCCAGGGGCGGAGGCCCGTGTGTCTGTGCATCTCTCTGTCTCATCTCTGTCTCCATGTAATTTGGAATATGAGGTTCAACTGGCCAGGGACATGTGTGCCGGGCACATTCACTTTGAAGTTTCTAGGCTGTGCCATGGGACTGAATGTGCCACTTGGGCAGGGTAAGTGAGGGTGCCCGCGGGTCTCCTCGCCTCTCTTCTCTGTGGCTGCCCTGAAGATGTGAGAGGGTGCGTCAGGAGGGATCTGATGACATCCTGGCTGTGGTCATCATCTGGGGACAGGTGCCAATCCTAGACGAGCTGCCCTTCTGTCAGCTTGCCTCTCTGCTGCTAAGAGGGTGGTTAAGTGGCGCCACTTCACTCACTGGAGTAACTTAGACTCTTAGGAAAGTGCCCCTGCCCTGAGCGGCATCTCCCAGCCCCGGCTCTGCCGTGGGG
This sequence comes from Sus scrofa, assembly GCF_054392235.1. Taxonomy (NCBI): domain Eukaryota; kingdom Metazoa; phylum Chordata; class Mammalia; order Artiodactyla; family Suidae; genus Sus; species Sus scrofa. The sequence goes on from NC_139388.1 coordinate 77,821,494, forward strand.
ATTTCTCCCTAGCCTTTCTCCAGATTTTTTTTTTTTTTTTTTAGAAAAGCTCATGTTTTATGCAGATTGGCAAACTTGGGTTGCAGCCTTACCCTGTGCCAGCCATCTTGCTACGATGTGCATTTGGTTACCCACAAGAAGCCAGGTTAGGGGAATGGCTTGATGCAAACAATCCCTGCGGTAGAGCCCATAGACTGGTTCTTGATCCGTGCTTACGATTATGTTGGAGTCACACAAGATGTAGGATGCCTGCTTTCTCAACAGGAGTTCATTCCTATTGTTGGGAAAAGGACCGTGTGTTCTTGCCGATGGTTTCATGGGTATTCAAGTGTTAATTGTATCTTTTGGCTGTGAGTCCCTGGATGATGGTGAGAAGAGCCCTGTATTTAGGAGTCTGGGGGCTTACTTGTGTGTTGGTGCTTTCACGGGTGGTTGCATAACCTTGGAAAGGGCAGACCCTATCCTCTTTCCCTTGGGAATCTATCTCCAGCTGCAAAACAAGAGAACTGGACTTGAGGCTGCCTGGTCCAGCCAGGCCTTAGATTCTGTGAACTCAGAGGAGCCCAGAACGATGGAGAAAACAAACTTGAGCACGTTTTAATGATGGGATATGTTTGCACAAGGTGGAAATTTATGCACTATGCGAATGAGGGGCTCTGAGATGGACTGCTTGGGTTTGAGTCCCAGCTTCACCTGTTACAAGCCGTGCGACCTCAGGCAAGTTACTTAGCTTCTCTGTGCCTCCGTTTCCTCAGCTATAAAATGGGAATAGGAGGCACTACTTCATAGGGTCATTGCAAAAATTAAATGTTAACACATGGAAAGCCTTAGAACTGTGCCTGGCACCTGTGTGTTTAGTGTCACGTATGTGTTCACATTTCTGCGGGATGGGGGGACATCAGGTGCACATCCTTCCAGGGGCCAGTCAGGGCATCTCTGCAGAGAGCAGAGCTGCCTGTGGTTCTAGAAGATCAAAGCCTTGCTCGTCGCCTCTCTACCTACACTCTTATTCTGGCTTGTCAGAAGGCTGGGAATCTCTCACTTTGTGTACATGAGGAATATCTGATCTGCAGTAGCTAAGTGCCTCTGCTTCTGCAGGAGAAGGAGGTCTTGGGGTGTTTTCCTGGACCGGAGTTGCACACCCCTTCCTACTTCTCTTAAGTTACTGTGGGAAGGCAGATTGGGTTTCTAACGTGCCTTGGTGCTGTCCCCTGTGGCTTTATACGCTAAGCTTTGGAGGCACCCAAGCCCTAAATCAGGTCATGAAATCCTCTGTCTCCTTTAACAAAAATCCTTTATGTCAAGAGAGCGGTGCACCTTGGAATAATAATGACCAGCAGTCTCCAAGGAGAGCTGCCTCCCTGAAGAAACCCAAAGAGGAGTAATGAACCTCTAAGTCAAAAACCTTCACTCAATTAGGTGAAGGGGGTTGAGAGCAAACACTGAGACATCTCCACCTGGCCGTTCGTGGTCCAGTTGGTATTGCCAATGAGATCTTAAATGGATGTGAAAATGATTCCACGACTCCAGGGCCCCACAGCGGTGTGAATCACATCTGTTCCCCAGGGAGAGGCACACGCATTCACTGAGCACCTACTATGTGCTTTCTCTGTATGGTGTTAGGAACCACACACAGAATGCGAAGAGTAAGTCACAGCCTCTACTAAGGGAGATGATGATCTAGTCGGTGGTAGATACAAGGTGTATTTGAAGAAAAGAGAATTATGTAGGATGCAACTTTTGAATGATTCCATTTCTGAACCATGCGTGTATATTTTGCATAGACTCTATTACAGTCTTCAAAACCCCTGACCCATTTCCATAGGCAAAGGAAACACTCAGCGGTTGCCTGTGTGCTCATGTTCATGCAGCAGGAAAGTAGTGAAGGAAAAGGCGAACCCTGGTCTGATGCTCAAGCCTGTGCTTTTAACCCCTAAAGCATGTGGACCCCAGCATGTGATGACTTGGGTTAATCTTTTCTATCTGTATCTCGTGTCTTAGGATAAGTTGATCCCCGAGAGACAGAGCCATCAAGGATGCTTAGTGGGGTGGAGGTGGGGGGCATGAGCATAAAAGGGCACATCTAATTTAGGGGGATGGGGGTAGACCCCTGGCAGTAAGGGTGCAGCTGGGCAGGGGTGGGGCTACTGAGAATTCTGACCCAGTTAGCAGCAGCAGGCTTATGAAGGCCGTGCTGGGGCCAGGGGAAGAGCCTGAAGGTCTTTCCCATTCAGTCCCAGTTCGGCTGTGGGCTGGCTGTGTGAACCTGAGAAACCCCAAAGCCCTCGACCAGGGGTTGATAAACTACAGCCCTGAGGCCAAATCTGGTCCACAGCTTGCCTTTGTAAATAAAGTTTTATTGGTACACAGCCATGCCCATTCACATACCTTTGGTCTGGCTGCTTTTATGCTACAACAGTAGAGTTGAGTAGCTCTGACCCAGACTGGGGGCCTGCAAAGCTGAAAATATTTACTATTTTTCCCTTTCCAATAAAATAAAATAAAAAAGGGGTGCTGATTCTTGCTCTAGACCAAAATCTGTTGCACAGAATGAGGGGAGACAAGATTTGTGGGGGACAATTTAAAAGGGGTTCCAACCTGAGAATTTGGCTCTGACACATGCTTTCTTGTTGGCACTTTTGATGCTACGTGGTGCTTTGGTTTTCTTATGTCCCCCTCCCCAGCCCCCCTGCACCCTGCACACATACAGTAGGGGTTGTTTCAGGAGGCATTTAGAATAGATCTGAAAGTCCTAAGAAGAAGAGAATTCTCCTGTAGGCTCAGATCTATGATACCCGAGCTGGGCAAGATCGTACCTTCCACCTTTCACAGCCACCTTGCAGGGAGATGGTGCTTTTGCTACTTAATGGGTGAAGTTTGGTTGTTGGCAGAGTTGGGACTTAAACCTTAGTCAGCCAACCCCAAAGCCCGTACCCCAAAAAGGCAGTCCTGGGGCTCCTGCAGAGGGTTTTTAAAAGAATGTAGCTTGTCTTTCTCAAGGATTCGGAGGGGAGAGCAGCCTTCTGGCTCTTTCATTGGCTTTGATGCTGTCTCCCACCCTTGCCCCTCTCCATGGGCCTTCACGCCACTTCAGAATGGTTAGTCCTATAAAGTTAGTTCTCTTCTCTTTCTCACTCCCAGCCCCTATTTTTTTTTTCCCTTTTCCTTTGACCCCCAAAGAGTAGATGAGATGTTAGTCTGGCCAGGGAAGCATGATCGACAGGGGCCGCCATTCTCTAGCCTTCCTGCCTAACCTTCAGATGGGATCCTAAGGCCACATTCCCAGGCAGACCTCACCGTATCCTGTATCAGTCACTCTGGTTTCCAGCAGTTTCCAGCTTTACTGAGGCTGTTGGGAGAAACTCTGAGGGGGTGGGCAGTATAGATTCAAGCAGGTGTACTGTTGGTCTATTGTAGCCGAAAAACTCCCTTGCCTGTTTCCTCCTCGGACCCCAAAATATTGGACTGGAGTGCTCCTCTGACCTGGGGTTTGGTTGTGTTTCTACTCAGGACTCTTGCCTCGCCCCTCGGCCTGACGGTCTGTTGTTTGGGGGCTGCCAGCTTGCAGGCCATGGCTTCTGGGGACTCCATCTCTTGTTCTGACTTGCTCAGCTGCCCCTGAGTCATCCTAAATGATTTCAAGCCTGTCCCATTTGGGTAGAAAGCGTTTCCACAGAGTTACTTTGCTGGACCAGAATGATGAAGTCATTCTGTCCAATATGTCTTGCTGACGCTGCATGACTCAAGGTCCAGCTCAAGGGGGAGGGTGGGAAGGAAGAGAGGACAGGAAGATGACAAGAATGGGGCGCCTGGACGGCTGCTGTTCTGCATTGCTTCTGAAGCCACTCATAGGTTCTCCATTTACCCCATCAGCCGTGGATCGGTCCCCAGCTCCATATCACATAGAAACGAAAGAAACAAATGCAAGTCATGTGTGTCTGTCTGGTTCGTAAGTCAAGCCAATACCTGGAGCCAGGGTCTGGTCCTCTTTTGACTTTATTACCCTGTTCCTCCTGAAGACTGCCAGCTGAACCCCATTTCCTGCCTTTTGAACATGATAGGGATCCATCTGAATGTATAACCTTATGTATTTGGAAGGCAGGTGCCAAATTTATAACCAAGAGAGGAGAGCGCTAGGATTGATAGTGTCTGCTGTGAGCTGCACAAAAGTTAAACAGATAAAGATGAGCAAAGAGGAAAGTGTTCTGGTTTCTGTCTTTCCATTTATGGGAACCCCTTCCAGGTTTCCTTTTCGATCCCCGAGGGCTGGCCCTCTAGGACCTGTTTCTTGACTGGTTGTGTCCCCAGTGGGAACAGTATGTTTTGACATCCTATCTAGGAATTGTTATAGTGACTGCTGGTAACGGCACATAACCATAGCTGACTCTTATTGGGTGCTTATGCTGGAATGGTTATATGCCAAGTGCTTCCATGGCACCCAAGTTCATCCTTGTCATATCCTCAGGAGGCAAATAAAATCATCCCCGTTTTATAGATGAAGAAACCGAGGCCCATAAGGGGAAGAATGTCTCTTAACTAGTTAGTGGTTGGGCCAGGATTTGAATTCAAGGCATCTGGATCCTAAGTATCTATTTATTCCTGTTCTTCCATCCAGACCCTGTCAAAATTTCCCAGCGCCTCCTGGAATTCATCTCCAGAAATGTTTGCTGAAGGAATGTGGAACCTGCAGTAACTAGAGGCACTGAAGTTAGCGTCCACCCTCCAGAAGTTTGTAGCTTAAAGCGGGAGTGACCTGTATCTCCTGTGTTTTCACAGTGCTGTGCATAATGTGTTGTGCTGTGATTCCTGGTCACCTATCTTTTCTTTATTAGACTCTGAGCTTCCCAAGGTCAGGAACTGTTGTCTTGGTGGCCCTGGCATCCCCCAGACCTCACACGGTGTTGGCAACATTGCATTTTTCATCAGTAAGATGTTGACATGTTTGTCTCAAAGCAGATCATTCATCCTTTTACTGGATGGCTGTCATCCTCATGAGAAGCTGTTAGCACAATAAAAAGGTGTTAGTGGAATCCGGCAAAGCAGAATTGTGGTTAAGGTCATTCCTCAAGACTAATTCTTCATAGCTCCCACGCTGGCTCGTGGTATCAAGGGCAGCGAGGAAAACAATTTATCCCAGTAGTCCCTTGGGCTGATTCAAATTGAGTACTTTTAACTGCAGGCTCTCAGAGGGAAAGCAGTCTACTTGTTGGGCATAGCAGACAAAGCGGTCCACTCATTGTCCTCTTCCAGCGTCTCCTGCCTGCCTAGTTTCCCATCTTCAGTCCAAAGATGGCATTTTCTCAGCGTCCTGATGATCGCCATGGGATGCAGGTACTGTCAGCACCACCCCTGGGCCATAGCACCAGTGGTGCTTGTTTGAGGGGAAAGCCACGGGGGCAAGTTGGGTCCGCACAGCCTTGGGATAAGCAGCCTGTGTAAGGGCCCAGCCTGCGAGCAGCACCATCTTCCCGCCTTTGTTGCCTTAGAAACAGAGGATGCTTTCTTACTGGCTTATTTCTCCAGAGACCTACCTGTCAGAGGCAGGGGCTATTAGCAGTTATTAGTATGGACTTAAGAGGGCACTTGTTTGGGTTCAGATCCCAGTTCTGATGTTCACTCGTTGTGTGACCTTAGGCACATACCTTAACCTCTCTGTGCCCTGGTTTCCTCATCTTTAAAAACGAGGATAATTGTTTACCTTCTTCCTAGGGCTGTGTGGGTCTGACAACGAGTTAATATGTATAAAGTTTTTATCACAGCCCGGCACAGAATGCATTGCCTATAAACATTTGCTGTCTTTATTGGCTCAGGCTCTTATAACAGAATACCATAAGCTGGATGACTTAAACAAAAACATTTTCTTCTCACAGTTCTGGAGGACGAGGGGTCGGAGGTCAGGGTGAGAGTCCTCTTCCTGGTTTGCAGACGCTTCCTTGTTGTCGTACCCTCACTTTGTGAGCGCGTAAAAATAATATGCTAGTGATGTGCTTGGATTCCCATCCCCTCCTTTTATAGTGGTGACATTTGGACCTTGACACATAACACGTTTCTGGTTTGGTGATAGTCTCCAGTCACATCTTTTGGAATCAGCTCCTTTGACCAATGCCAATCTCACCCACCCATCCAAGGCCGTAAGGATTAAGCTCAATGAAACAGACATAGTCGTGGTTTTTCCCAGAAAGGAGAAGGTACTTTCTTTCTTTGGTCCTTGATCTCAGCTCTCTTCTCTAGAGCCTGTATTTAACTTTTGTTTTAATCTACAGGGTCTACTGTCAATGCCAGTAGGAGGGAGACCCAGCCTCAGACATCAAAGGGATGGTTAGTCTAGCAGGCTCCCACCTAAGGAGAAAGACAGAGCTTAGGGAGCCCAGTGTCCAGGCTGGGCTCGACTTGCATATCTGGACTTCTCGAGACTTAACCTTCTCTTTGATTTTCCTGAAGTCATCATCAGTTCCCCATAGTGAGGATAAGCTAGGCTACTTGAAGAGAGGATTGGTCAGGACACAGGAGTCAGGGGAGAAGACAGGAGGTTTTTTCCATCCCTGCTGGCCCAGGGAACTAGAGGGGTGCCGTGGCATGGGAAGAGGTGACTTGGGAGATAGAGTCTTGGTCTTAATTCCTAGGTAAGGAGTGAATCTAAAAAGGAATTTTTGCACTGACTGTAGCCCCAGTCAGGAGCCGCAGGGGGTGTCAGGACTCCAGGAAGTGGTCCGAGCTCCCAGCCTTTGACCATAAGGGATGTGTGCTCTCTCTCAGGGCTATGAGAAACCCAGGCGTCTACCAGGGAAAATGGAAACGTCTGCTGGGGACAAGGCAGGATCTATCACCTGATCAGAGCTCCAGATGAAGCCTCCGAAGGACTCTGTGAAGGACTACAGTTTGGAGTAGCCAGAGGAGTAGAGGCTGGAGAGGCAGGAGGCAGAGCTGGGAAATGGCATGGGATGCTAGAAGCTAGCACACTCCGTCATCATCCCAGAGGAGCTCTGCTGCACTGAGGCAGGTGCAAAAGGGAGGTACCTTTGGAAGAGAACCCTCACACCTCCTCCCTACCTCCAACAGGCAGCACCCCCGCTGCTGGGAATATTGAAGGGAAGACTCCAAGGTTTGAAGAGTTGGGTTCTAGAGACCAGGCCAGTGACAGCTGAGTTGATGGTAAATGGTTGGGACCAGTCTGTGGAAAGGACTCCGTAGAAGGATCTCCACATTTTTTCAGTTTGATCATGTCCAGTGATCCTGAATGAGATCAGCTGGATAGAGATGTCTAGATGGGCTTATTTTTCTCTCAGCATTTTAGACATGACATTCTTCCAGCTTTCAGCTTCTCGCTTCTCTTGTTGCTGTTGGTACTGTTGGTATTGGAGTCATTTCTCTATAGGTGATCTTCCTTTTCTGTGAATTTGCTTTTTTTTTTTTTTTTTGTCTTTTTGCTATTTCTTGGGCCGCTCCCGCTGCATATGGAGGTTCCCAGTCTGGGGGTCGAATCGGAGCTGTAGCTGCCGACCTCCACCAGAGCCACAGCAACGCGGGATCCGAGCCGCGTCTGCAACCTACACCACAGCTCACGGCAACGCCGGATCATTAACCCACTGAGCAAGGGCAGGGACCGAACCCGCAACCTCATGGTTCCTAGTTGGATTCGTTAACCACTGCGCCACGACGGGAACTCCTGAATTTGCTTTTAAAACATTTGTCCCGGAAGCTATGCAGTTTTATTTTACTGCAACATGTGTAGGAATGGATCTAAGTTTATTTTATCCTCTTTTGGGTTTGTGCTTCTCAGGTATGAGGATTGGTGTAGCAGTTCTGGAAGATGTTAAGCCATTTAATTCTTTGAGCACTGACTTTCTTTTCTATTCTCTCTGTTTCCCCCATCCCTGCCCCTGTTAGAAAATCTTGAGAGACCTGAACTGTACTTTTCAGTCTGACCTTTTTTTCATATTTTCCATTTTTGTCTTTCTGTTGCATTCTGGATAATGACTTAAAAACTATCTTCTGGTTCATTGATTTTCTTTCTGGCTGTGTCGAATCTTCAGCCTAACATAGGCAATCAGTTTTTCATTTAATGTCCTTTTTTTAACTTCTAGAAGTTCTGTTTGAGTAATTTTCAAATATTCTAGGTATTCCTTTTTAAATAAAGCCATCTCTTGTATTGCTCTTGAGTTTAGATTTAATTAACCATTTAAAATCATATTTGTTTGACAGAGGAATTTTATAGAATCCATTTCTGGCATTCTTGAGTATAGTTATGTTTTTCTGTTCACTCATGTCCAGAATAGCTTATTATCTCATGTACTTTGTACGTTTGGATTTTGAGCTCAGGTTTGGGTTTCATCTGTTAGAGACCATTATAGAGGTAATGTGAATTTTTGAGCCGGGACTTCCAGGAGCCCCCAGCGAGTATACATTTGAACCCAAACCCACTCGAGGACAGGCTTGGGGTAGTGAGTTATTAAGAGAGATCACTCTTTGGTCCCTCTCAAACCCTGTCTACCTTTGCTTGTGTGTCAGACCTTTATCCAAGCCCCCCGCCTCATTCCCTGATGGTGAAACCCTCTACCCCAGTCTCATGAGCATGTGTGCATGTGTATATGTGTGTGTTGCAGTTCTCACTCTTCTATCCCGCGTAACCTGAGGCTGTGTGACCTGTCTGAGGTGCCAGTAGCCCTCTCGCATCCTCTTTACAAGGACAGCAGATGTCTCTGAGCAGCCCAAGTGCCAGTGCATGCTATCGCTTTGGTTTGGTTTGGTATGTCTTTGTTGGTTTGTAGATGTATTAGTTTCCTGTGGCTGCTTTGACAAATCACCACAAACTTGGTGGCCTGAAACAACCCAAACTGACGCTCTCACGGGTCTGGAGGCCAGGAGTCTGAAATGAGTATCACTGGACAGAAGTCAAGGTATCATAGGGCTGCACTCCCTCCAGACTCAACGGGAGATTCTCTTCCTTGTCTCTTCCAGGGTCCTGTGTCTGCTGACATTCCTGTGGCCACATCACTCCATATCTGCCCCAATGGGTACATTGCTGCTGCTGCTGCTGTGTGTGTGTTTGTGTGTGTGTGTGTGTGAGAGAGAGAGATCTGTCTTTTTCTCTCTCTCTTTGACTACACCCAAAGCATGCAGAAGTTACTGGGCCAGGGATTGAACCTGCACCACAGCAGTGACAATGCTGAATCCTTAACCTGCTATGCTACCAGGAAACTCCCTCTCTCTTTGTCTTAGGAGGACGTACATGGTGGTATTTAGGGTCCACCTGGATAATCCAGAATATTCTCTTCTCTCAAGTCCTTTATCACTTCTGGAGAGAGCTTCCCCCCCTCCCAAATAACATAATGCTTACAAATTCTAGAGATCTTTCGGGGGGGGGGATTTTCAGCCTACCACAGTAGATTTCCCTACTTTAAGAGCTCAGCTTTATATTTATAAGGATGTCCATTATATTTACAAATGTTTTGTAGTGTTTTGTTTTGTTTTTTTCCCCCCCAATCCGTCGTATTCCCTGAGAAAGAAATGCATCAAAGAAGCTCAAGGCTGGAGAGAAAAATGCACCCTAAGCTGCAGTAGGCAACTGCTCAGAGAGCCAGGGGTTGAAGATGCCGAGGCATGGGTGTTGACTTGTGCCAAGGGTGGCTCTTCAAAACCCTATGGGACAAAAGGCTCAGCTTAGCTCATGCTGGCAAGACTGTGTGGTCTGGAATGGTTGGACTGGCCCGAGTTCGCTGGGCCACCTCTCCCTGGTCTTGGGTTTGCTCTGGCCCACTCCGGACTTTGCCTCTTGGCTTTTCTGTGTGTCAGCTGATGCGGGTTTCTCCCCCCACACACCGACCCTTAGCATCTTCTGTTTTGACAGCCTGTGACAGACCTGAAGTCTGTTCCTTGTTATCCCCTTTATTTCAGGGACTGGACCAGACTTGTGCCCTGGAGTGTCTTGGGAACTCCCTCTGGGTCAGTTGGGCATCACCAGAACCAGGGCCGGGCAGCGCTAGAACTGAGCGTTGTCGCTACGTGCACCTTCTCTGCGGCCATGGGTGTCTTACCCCCGGGAGGGATCTGAACGCCTTCCCGAAAATCCTCTCCTGATGCAAGTGGTTCTTGGCAAACCGACCAAGAGGCGAGGTCGTAGTACTTGTGACTCTGGAAAGTCAGACTTAGGGGCTTGTGTGAAGGCTGTTGCAAAGCGATATACCCCGTGCCCATAGGTAACGTGTGGAATAGGTATGTGGTTTCCCACCTCCATTAACCCGGAGGGAGGCGCATTCTGTGTGGGTGGCTTTCGTTCCCACCTCTCTGGAACCCCCGTGCCCCGCCAGAGGTCATCTCCATCATGACATGAACTTTCTAGGTCTGCAGGGCACCCCAGGTGTCTCTCCCACCAGGCCTGGGGGGCAGTTGACTGTGTGTCCCTACACTGAGACTGAGTGACCCCTGGGAAGCCCCCTTGGAGCTGTGCCAGGAGTTTGCAGGGTGGGGGGCTAGGGCCTCAGGTTGGTGTTAAAGCAGCAGGGACCAGCAGAGGAGACCCCTACCCAGGGCTTTGTGCACAGGTCTGGCAGAGGCAGTGGCAGGATGGGGGCAGGCCTTCTGAAGGGTGTGTCTTCTGGGTACCTGTTGGAGGTGGTGGCCTGGGTTTCCTGACCTCACCTGTGTCCCTGCCGTCCTCAGGTGCAGGGCCTCCTCCCAGAGGAGATGCTAATGGTACCCAGAGCCCCCGCCTTGGCTGTTATCTCTGTGTCCAGTGGCCCTTTCACAAACACTCCAAGCTTTGCCTGTCCCAGTTTCGCAGTGTTTTCTCAGAAACAAGGCCACACTGTCCTGGTAGCCTTCAGGTTGGATTCTGGGGAAAGCCCAGCCTCCCAGGGAGACGTTTCCGAATGGGGCTGGGAGTAACTGCTCCATTTTTGGACTTAGGGATTCGAGTGCCCAAGCTGGGTGAGGCTACAAGATCGCATAGTTTCTAGAGCGAAGGAGGCTGTGCTCACCCTAAACTGGAGTTGATTCTCCAGAGGAGTCATTGGGAGCTGAAGAAAGCGACACCCATCAATAAGCACGTTGATCTAAAATTCAGATTCGCAGCTGTGGAAGGAGCCGGGATGGACACGAGGCAAAGAGCCTTTGCTCTCAGCGGACCTGCTGATGTTGAATAATTTAAAGAAAGCCTCAGGCATACATGAGGTCATTTTTTTTCTGCTAGAAACAGAAATTCTGGACGTGGATTTAAATGAAGACAGTTTATTTTTAGGTCTGTCCGGGAGACTCTAAGATGGGTAGCTCAGAAGGCTGGCCTGCTGGTGAAATGCGGGCCCTGCTAACGTGGTGCCTTGTGGCCTAAGAAGACTGGCCTGCTCTTGTGTGCAGGGCCGGCCAGTTGCCTTTGGGTACAGCGAGAAAGGTCGCCAGAACGTTGGAGGGTTTCAAAGGAGGACACGCTTTCTTGCACAAAGCCCATTGCTGTAGGCCCAAGGGTAGCTCTTTGGCCAAGAAAGATCCAGCTGACATAGCTCATTCCCCTGGGTACTAAGTGTTCATTAAAAATCCAGTTTGTCAGGTGGTACCACCCAGGTTGTCCCCGATTTAAACAAAAGTCCCTTTGTGGCCGCTGGCACTTGGGAATAGAACCTTGGAGCCACGTGGAGGCCAGAAGGGAGCCGGGGGAGCCTTCACAGCCCGTCTTGGTTGATCACTGATAAAGGGTCCCAGTACGACACACGAAGGACCTTTGCTCTTAGCTTGCTTCTTGGTCGACTAAAGAATCGTGAGGACTGCACTTGACCTCAAGGGTCATAAACTTCTCAAGCGGTGAAACAGGCCCGAGCCAGGATGCTGAGCCGCAGAATTTGTTGTATTTGCAGAAATCTGCAGTTACGGGACCTGTGCTCACCCCAAATGGCCTGGTGACAGAATCACGAAGGACTTCTGTGAGCAGAGCATAAAAGGCATATGTGCTTTTCAGGACCTGAGAGAGAAAGGACAAGGCCACTGCGTGGGCAGCCTCCTTGAGTTTGCACTGGTTCTTCTGACCTGTGGACAGAGGAAATCTGCTGACTCAGCAGATGCTCTCTGCCTGTGAAATCCCTCTATGGAGGAAAAGACGGGGATGTGGGTGGAAAGTTTCTTCCCCAAAGACTGGTTGACTGAGAATCCTGGCCTCCTACCTTGAGGTGTGGGTTGGTTGACACACCATTTAATGTTTTTATTTTTTATTATTTTTTGTCTTTTTGGGGCTGCATCCATGGCATATGGAGGCTCCCAGGCTAGGGGTTTAATCTGAGCTGTTGTGGCCGGCCTATACCACAGCCACAGCAATGCCAGATCCAAGCTGCATCTGTGACCTACCCCACAGCTCATGGCAACGCCGGATCCTTAACTCACTGAGTGAGGCCAGGGATCAAACCTGCAACCTCATGGTTCCTAGTAGGATTCGTTTCCACTCTGCCAGGGCGGGAACTTCGGTTGGTGCACCATTTAATCGCACTAGTTCTTTGATGACAACAAAGTATGTGTCTGCAAGGAAGATGACAGTCCAGGCAACAGGGGGTCATTTCAACTAATGAGTCCTTGTTTGGGTCTCTCTCCCTCCTGGAATGCCTGACAGTGGAAACGTTGGTAACCCTGCAGTAGGCTGTGTGCTGCTTTCTGGGGCAGGAGGATAAGGAGGGAGCTATAGGTCTGTCTGTCTTTCTAGGTGGGGACGGGGAGCTGAGTCTAACCTTGGTGGGTGGAAAGGTTGTGACCGAAGGGGCATCTGCCTGCATGTGTCCCAGCTCAGTCAGGTTTTGTCCCCCCAGTGGGTCCTCCTGCACCTGCTTTATTGCCCACCTGTTCCTCCACCCACGTTGTCTTCAGAGAATCACAAACCAGCATTCAGTCCTTGGGCGTATTCAAGATAAAACGTCTTTCTTGGCTTCTTAGGATTAAAGCCTGGTTTGAGAATGCAGTAGGAGTCATGAAGCATTTATGAACGGGGAGAGTGGTTCCTTTGGCCTGAGCTAAACCCGGCGAGACGAGAGGGGGTGGGAGTCGCAGGGCTGGGAATATGGGAAGGCAGGAGCGGAGGCAGCTCTGTGCACCATCTCCTGGGCTGGCTTCATGAAGTTCATTTCAAATGGTTTTTTTGTTTTTTTTTTTTTTCCTTTCTGTGGCTGCACCTGCGGCATATGGAAATTCCTGAGCCAGGGGTCAAATCAGAGCTGCAGCAGCAGGCCTGCACCGTACTAACGCCAGGTCTGAGCCACGTCTGCAACCTACACCACACTTTGAGCAATGCTGGATCCTTAACCCACTGAGCAAGGCCAGGGATCAAACCTGCATCCTCACTGAGACAACATTGGGCCCTTAACCTGCTGAGCCACAATGGGAACTCCTCATTTCAAATGTGGAGGTATGTGGATCCCACATTTGAACCCAGATGGTGGTCATCAGCCGCCTCCTTATGAGTTGGAAAAGCGGGACGTTTGGACCAGCCACTTTCACGGGCACCCACTCCCACCTGGTATCTGGGGGCTTTTCAGTGATGAGAAAAGGTGATAAACCTTCCTGGCAGACTAGAGCTGTTGGGGTTCTCTTGCTTTCTGATGCCAAAGGACAATGCCACTTCTCTCGAGAGCTGTAATAATTCTGCTGTTTTGAAAAATCTCATTCTAAAATCCATCCCACCTTGGACATCTCCTACCTTGGAGCCCCAGGCAGAAGCATTGTGTGTGAAAGCTGTGTCCTCAGAAAGCTGACAAGGCATGATGCTGGTCTGCAAACGGGGAAGGAGTGACTGTGGAAGATGGGTGTCTGGCAGGAGTTGGGGTTGGACCCTTAGGAGTCCCTTCCAGGTGACTCCACGAGAACATGGATGATAAAGGCGAGGGTTAGGTGTCAGATCTGTGTTCAAGCTGGCCTCTGCTGTTCATTTACTTTGGACAAGTTATTTCTCCCCCATTGTTTTTGTTTTATTTATTCCTTTGTTTTGGCCATACCCGTGACATGTGGAAGTTCCCAGGCCAGGGGTCAAACCTGCGCCACAGCAGTGACCCACACTGCTGCAGTGACAGTGCTGGATCTTTAGCCTGCTGCACCACAAGGAAACTGGGTTACTGTTTTAAATCTTTCCAAACCACAGCTTTCTGTGTAAAATGGTGATGGCGTTCCCATAAGGTAGGAATAACAAGGATTATATATAAGTGCATGGAAAGTATTGAGGGACCATGAACTTGGAGGAGCACAAAGACCACTTTTGTCAGCCAAAGGCAGCCTCGGAGTGGAGGTCTTGGAGCATCTGGCTTTTCCCTGTGCAGCCCCCACTACCCAGCACACTGAGAGAGCCTGATTTTTGGTGAGTGCTTCGTACTTTGGTTCTGTGGGTCCACAGAGAATTCCACGCTTTCTCCTGGGCCCAAGAAGCCTGCTGCAGTTCCTCAGTGAAACTCTTATTTACTGGGATCACTCTGGTGGCTGCAGAGTTGAGGATTTGTGTAGGCCCTTTTAAAAAAGCCACCTGAAACTGTCACTTGACAGGATAAACAGGCTTCATGGAATACCCTTTTGTCACTTCAACTTCCAGGACCAGAGCCGGAGCCAGGAGCAAGCTCCGACTCCTCCCAAATCTGGAGGGAGAGGCTGAGACCTGGGAAGAGGTTGGCGTTAGCACCCATGGGCTTGCCTCTTATCTAAAGGGGTAATGAAAATGTGCATTAAAAAAAAAATTGGGTGATCAAACTGATGAGGGATTGACTGGAGTTTCCACATCGGTAATAATGAAATCCTGTCTAAGACAAATTCTCTTAGTCCATATGCAAGATTTACCTGCTGACCAAACCTCAGGGAGAAACCAAAGAAGAGCCTGGCTGGGTCTCAGGAGTTGTGTTCTTAGGTCCGGAAAGCATTGGCTTAAAATGGAATTGGAGCTCTTACTAGCCCGTTCATCATGGCAGGTGGAACCTCCCAGAGTGTTCTTTTTTTTTTTTTTCTTCTTTTTTTTTTTAAGTTTTGTTGAAGTATAGATGATTTACAGTGTCGTGCCATTTTTGGCTGAACAGCAAAGTGACCCAGTTATGCATATATAGTGACCCAGTTATACATACATATACATTCCCTCTCTTATATTATCTTCCACAAAGGGTCTGTCCCAAGAGACTGGATATAGTTCCCTGGGCTGTACAGTAAGATCTCACTGCTTATGCATTTGGAATCTAATAGTTTGCATGTATTCAGCCCAAACTCCCCATCCATCCCACTCCCTCCCCACCCCTGGCAACCACAAGTCTGTTCTCCATGTCCGTGAGTCTCTGTTTTGTGGCTAGGCGGAACCTCCCAGAATGTTAATGGGAATGTTGGAGACACTTATTAAACACCTAAGTTTTCCTCTAAGACAAGGCGCATGTCGCAGGATGTCCAGAAGAGGCAGAAGGTCTAGTCCTTGCCGGCTCAGTACGCAAACATTGGAACCTAGCGGGGAGACAGAAACAAGTGAGAAGGAGAGGCTGTCAATCACAGAAACCCAGCGGGCATCCTGCGTGGCCCCTGTGTGGTCAGGCAGAGGAGACTTGTGGGAGGGGGAGGGTCTTGGTGTGGATCTTACTCCTCGTGCTGTGGACCTGGTCTCTGTGGGTTGGAGTCCATGCCTCCTACGGCCCGTGGGGAAGCTCAAGGCAGACGGCGGCAAGGTGCTTCCCAGAGCTGCCCTCGGGACATGGGAGGGTTTGGTTAGATCACAGGGCAGCGCTGGGCGGCGTGAGGTCAGGGATTGATTGCGTGGCTCTGCTACTCCCCACAAGAGCTTCCCCTTTTTCACCGAGGCAGTCCTCACAGACTGGCATGTGGTGGGGCTGGTGTTTTTCTGATCTCCAGGGAGATAAGAGCCACTGCCGTTCATGGCTTTGCTCTCAGCTCTCCTCTTGGCTAGGACGTCTTGAACTTTTCCAACTGGAGCCTAACTTTGGCCAAGCAAGAGACCTTGGATGCTCCTTTTTGGAGTGGTTTTTGTGACTTTAGTCTCTCATAGTCACTGGGAAGGTTGCTTAAACCACAGGATCACAGCCCTACCCCAGATAATTCTGATGATGGTGTGTCACGGCTGGTCTGTTTAATCTTCTCAACAGGAATTCCAAGGAGCTCCTGATTCAGGTGGTTTGAGAACCACTATCCTAGTGCAGTGGGATTCAAAGTCATCCCAGACCAGCATCACTGGGGGCCTTGTTAGGCGTGCAAGTTCTTGGGCCCCACCTTAGATCTACTGAATCAGAAGCTGGAGTAGGGCCAATAATTGGGGTTTCAACAGCCCTTCTGGAGGTTCTGGTGCAGGCAAAGGGTTGAGAATCAATTGGCCAGGGTGTGCAGTGACCAAGGGTGACCAGACTCACAGACAAGGATGTGCTGAGTGAATTTCAAGCCCCACTCGTTTGCTGCTTGTTCCTGGGGATGGGGCACCAAATCCAGTGGGAGCAGGCAGGTAGAATTTTGATTGGATGCTAATCTAGTGGTATTAAAATTTTATAAGGAAAGGATTCATGCTTAGAAGTTCTACCATTGCCCTCCTGTAATCATGGGTAGGTCGGTCTCACGTGGCTGCTGGCTCTGTGTCTGCGCAAGCTCCCCATCTCTCTTGAGCGTCACTTTCCCCAACTGTAACGTGGGGATGATGTCATATTCCCATCGACCTCAATACTTTATAAAACTCGTATGATGTCCATCAAACAGAGCCTGCGCTAGCGTAAGCCACCTACAAATATTTGCTGAAAATCTTCTGGTAGCTAGATTTCTAGATGACTCCAAGATTCCTACCTCCGACGGGCGTCACCTGTGACTGTGAGGGGACGTCGCTCCCCTGATTGGGTTCTGTTACCTGGCAGAGATGATGGGGTGTCATTCCTGTGCTCACAGTGTTATGTGACCCCCCACTTAGCTGATGAGAGAGGGGTTCTCGTGCTGACCTGGAGGAAGCTAACAGCCATGTCATGAGAAGGCCACCTGGCAAGGACCTGAGGGCAGCCCTAGGAGCTGACACAGTGGTTTCTGAGTGACAGGTAGCAAGGAAAGGGCTCCTGGGATGTGAGGGACAGCAAGGGGCAGGGGAGTGAGAGGTGAGGATGAAGAGAAGGTTTATAGACCATTTGTAAGGACTCCAGCTTTGGAGCAGAGGAATGACATGGCTGACTTGCAGTTTTTAAGAGTCACTTTGGCTATAAGGGCAGGAAGACTAATTATCAGTTGTGAGCAATCCAGATGAAGAGTGATGGCGTGTGTGGACCTGCGTGTGTACCCACACATGTGCGCACACACACATGTGTAGTAGCCACATAATACATATTACATTACAACTCATGTCTTTAAGCCAGGGTGGTAGCGGTGGAAGTGGGGAGGAATGGCTGAACCCCGATATATTTGGAAGGTAGTGTTGACGAAATTTCCTAATAGATTAGATGGAAGTGATGAGAGAGAGGAGTCACGTGTTACTATAAGGTTTTGGGTTGGAACAATCAAGAGAGGAGTTACCATCAACAGAGATGGTGAAAACTGTGTGGAGCAAATCTGGGGCGAAAGGAAGGTTCTGAACATGGCAGGGCTGCGGTGTCTATTAGCCCTTCAAGGGGAGGTGGCAGGAGCGGGGATGAAATACAAGCCCAGGTTGGGAGCCAGGACTGGGCTGGAGATGCCAATGTGGGAGTTGTGGGCATATAGATGGCTTTTAGAGCCTTATTTACAACTTTCATAAAGATAATTTAATGGACTCTTTCATTCTGATATTTTTCTTCATGAACGCTTTGGTATTCACATATTCTTTCCTTTTTGGAATAGAATCAAATCAAGATCAGATGGTGGATTTGTCTAATGTCCTTACTTAGCACAGTAAACAGTTAGCAACCTTTGTCCACACAGGGGATGCTGGAACCTTGAAACCTGAAGTAGAGGGAGTTCCCATCGTGGCACAGTGGAAACAAATCCGCCTAGTATCCATGAGGGTGCAGGTTCGATCCCTGGCCTTGCTCAGTGGGTTGGGGATCTGGTGTTGCCCTGAGCTGTGGTGTAGGTTGAGGATGTGGCTCGGATCCCTTGTTGCTGTGGCTGTGGCTGGCAGTTATACGGCTGATTCGACCCCTAGCCTGGGAACTGCCATATGCTGTGGGTGTGGCCCTAAAAAGCAAACAAAAACAAAAACAAGCAAAAACTTATGACAGAGCATGGTAACTGGGTCACCATGCTGTACAGCAGAAAAAAAAATTGTGTTGGGGAATTAACAATAAAAAACAAATGGAAGTAGAGCACGCACAAAATGTGCAGGAATCTGAAGTGTCGTGCAGTTCAGAGAGTTAGCACAAACTGAGCACAGCTGTGTAACCTCTGCTTTGCTCGTGGAGGACAACATTATTTACACCTGAGAGTCCTCAGCCTTCTTTCAGTCCCCCACCTCTTCCCCCAAGGTAACCTTCTCCTGACTTGCACATTGTAGTGTGGTTTTGCCTGTTTTTGAACTTCCTGTGAATGGAATCATAGAGGATATCTTCTTTCTGTCTGGTTTCTTTTTCTCAGCCTACCATGAGATTCATCCACGTTGTTATATGCAGCAATAGTTGGTTCTTTTTCATTGCTAGGTAGGATTCTGCAGTGTGAAGATATCATATCCATTTACTCTGTCCATCATTCTGGGAATGGCCCTTTGGGTTCTTTCTGGTTGTTGACCATTATATTCCTAATGGTGCCTCTGTGCTTTCTTGTAAAGTTTTTGGTGTACAGTGCATGCACAGCTTCAGGAGCAGAAGAACTGGGTGTGCCTATGGTCATGTTTAGATGCTGTTGATTTTCCAGGGTGGTGGTTTGCTCTCTCACCAAATATGCAGGAGAGTTCCAGTTGCTCTGCATCGTTCTGCCAACACTTGATGTTGTCTGTCTTTTTCATTTGAACCATTCTGGATGCTTAAATGGAGTAGGAGATCCTTGCTGTTTCCAGTTGTATTTCCCTGATGACTAATGAGGGCAAACACCTGTTTAAAATTGGCCGTTGGTATATCTTCTGTTGAGTATCTGTTCAAGGCTTTTGTCTGTTTCTTTATTGGGATATCTGTCTTTTTCATATTATCGTAAATAATATGGATATTAGTCTTTGGGTCACAGATATGTTCTCCTACTCTCTGGCTTGCATTTCACTCTCTTAATGGTGTCTTTGATGAGCAGAAATTTCTAATTTTGACGTAATCCACAATATTCATCTTTGCTTTGATGGATAGTGCTTTTTGTGTTCTGTTTGAGAAATCTTTGCCTATGTGAGGTTTTGCCTTTTATGTTTGGATCTGTAATCTACCTGAAATTTATTTTTTATATATAATTGGAGTTAGGGGTCAAGGTGCTTCTCTTCCAAGTATCCTGTTGATCCAGCACAGCTTATTGAAAAGATTATCCTTCCCCCATGCTCGGCAGCGCTCTCCCCACCACAGATCAAGGGTCCATAGATGCATGACCTGTTCTGGACTTTCTATTCCGTTCTATTAATCTGTTCATCCTTGTTGTCATGTCATTCCATCTTAATTACTGTGGCATATGAGTCTTGTGGTCTAGGAGTGTGGGTCCTCCAGCTTAGCTTGGAATTTAACTACGGAGCTTGGTGGGCGAGCCAGGTAGACAGGTCAGATGTGCATCTCAGAGGAATGTGCGCAACACATCTGGAATGGTGAAAGCACACTCTCCTGCCTGCTCACCGCGTGCAGACCCATGCCAAACCCTCTACACGCACCGTTTTGGTTTTCTTTGAGGTCTTTATCGTCTGAGGATGGTTGCTCTTGGAAACCATCCCGCCGAGTTCAGTTACCTTGGCTGTTCTTGACCCTTTGCGTTCTAGACTGTATTTTATAATCAGTCCACCAATGTCTATTCTGATATTCGTTGATTGAGATTTGACTGATTTATGGTCAATTTGAGGAGAATAGATATGTTTTCAGTCTTGAATCTTTTCATGCAGGGGTTTGGCAAACTTTCTCTGCCAAGATTCGGACAGTAAATACTTTGGGCTTTGTGGGGCAGACAGGGTCTGTTGCAGCTATTCAACTCTGCTGTTGTAGAAAGAGAGCAGATAGAGATGTAGAAATACAGATGAATGGGTGTAGCTGTGTTCCAGTGAAAATGTATTTATAAAAACCAAAATAGGGGGTCAGATTTGGCCCATAGGCTGCGGTTGGCCGATTCCTGTTCTAATCCGTGAACATCGTCTCCAAGGTCTTTCATATCTTCCTGGGCTGGGAAATGAAGAAGTCTGGGAACCATGTCCTTTTATCTTCTTCCACACCTTGTAACCCCCTCCTCATGTTTCTGTCCTGCCGTGCACAGTAATTGTTTGCATTTTTATTGGAGTCTCTGATTAGGTCACGAGCCATTTGAGACCAGAATTTTTTTTTTTTTTTTGCCATTTCTTTTATCCCCATGATGCGCTGTGCAAGGTCTGGCACACATAGTAGTGCCATAAGTTACTTGGATCTGAATCTGAATTTGATGAAGTAAGAGAGGAGGGGTTTAGAAACTCACCCTTGGGGCCCTGGGCCTGGCTTTCTCTGCCTTTTCTTCAATTTGGGAGGAAAATCCATGGCCCCCAAACTTGGCTCTGTCTCTTCTTTATTTTTTTATTTTTTATTTTTGGTCTTTTTTTTTTTTTTGCTATTTCTTTGGGCCACTTCCGCGGCACATGGAGGTTCCCAGGCTAGGGGTCTAATCGGAGCTGTAGCCACTGGCCTACACCAGAGCCACAGCAACATGGGATCCAAGCCACATCTGCAACCTACACCACAGCTCACGGCAACGCTGGATTGTTAACCCACTGAGCAAGGGCAGGGACTGAACCCGCAACCTCATGGTTCCTAGTCGGATTCGTTAACCACTGCGCCACGATGGGAACTCCTGTCTCTTCTTTAAGGATGATCAATTCCTCCCTCTTATGTTCTTCCAGAAAAGTTCAGGTCTTTTGGGCATACAGAAAAACATGTTAGATTGGGGGCCACCTGAAAGCCAGCCTACATTTGTTTATCTCCTGGTCCCTAACGTGGCACCCTATGAGCCTTTGAATAACGACTGGACCAATCAAGAGAGACAGAGCTGCGATTTCTATTTCTCATTGGAAATCCCTTGGTAACACCTCCTGGGATCACATTTCTTTTAGAACAGCAGCACTCAGCTCTCGGCTTCCTAAGGAAGGCTTCCTAGGGGGCTGTTCTTTTAGCACCCCCAGCAGAGCTGCTGCTCAGGCCTCTGTGAGTTGAGCTTTGCTGGGGTCCGACCTGAATGGGGAGGAAGAGAACGTGGCTGAGCAGAGCCTCCAGTGACCTTCTGTCCCCAATTGACAGTCTCACCCTCATGTTGCTGGTCACCCTGAGAGGACGTGACTCAGCACCTCACAGCCTTGGAGGCTGATGGGGGCCATTCAGAGCCTCTGGCACGAGAACGCCTAGGCTCTCAACCCTTAGAGTCAGCATCAGGACCACCTTCCAGGACTTTCCAGCTCAAGTTAGAAATTGGGCTCACTTGGAATGTTGTTGGGTTTTTTTCCCCTCCTTTTTGGTTGTATTTTTAAATCAGTGCCATTATATATCTCTAGTTTTGTGCTTAGAGTGTTGGTTAGCACATTGCGGTTGCTCAGAGACCTCAGATCTAACGAGTGAGGTTGGTAGGTTAGCCAGATGGACAGTTTGGAGGAATAAGAACAGAGTTTCTGGAATGACAGTAGCTTAACTTCCTGTGTGTCCACTTGCCATTGAAAGCCAGCTGAAACTGCAAAAGACCCCTCGAAGAAATGTCACATAAATGGGGACCAAAATTTCAAACTGAACAGTGGTGGGGTTGAAAAGGTTTTGGACTTTTGTATTAAAACTGCCATTGATAACTTTAGAAATAAGATTCTTTAACACAATTTAAGTTGGTGAGACGGTATGAAGGAGACTTCAGCTTCTATAATATGTTCTCTTGTTTTTTTTAAAAAAACAATAACCATGGAGTTCCCGTCGTGGCGCAGTGGTTAATGAATCCGACTAGGAACCATGAGGTTGCGGGTTCAGTCCCTGCCCTTGCTCAGTGGGTTAACGATCCGGCGTTGCCGTGAGCTGTGGTGTAGGTTGCAGATACGGCTTGGATCCCGTGTTGCTGTGGCTCTGGCGTAGGCCAATGGCTACAGCTCCGATTAGACCCCTAGCCTGGGAACCTCCATATGCCACGAGAGCGGCCCAAAGAAATAGCAAAAAAGACAAAAAAGACCAAAAAAAAAAAAAAAAAAAAAACAAAACAGTAACCATGAAGCAAATACAGTATAGTGATCATTTACTAATTCTGGCTAGTATCATTTTAAAATAACAACTTATGGAGATTTAATTTACATACTGTACAAGTCACCCTCTTAAAGTGTACAATTCAGGGGAGTTCCCGTTGTGGCATAGTGGAAACAAAACTGACTAATATCCATGAGGTTGAGGGTTCAGTCCCTGGCCTTGCTCAGCGGGTTAAGGATCCGGCATTGCCATGAGCTGTGGTGTGGGTCCCAGATGCAGCTTGGATCCTGCATTGCTGTGGCTCTGGTGGAGGCCGGCAGCTACAGCTCCGATTCGACCCCCAGACTGGGAACCTCCATATGCAGCGGGAGCAGCCCAAGAAATGGCAAAAAGACAAAAGAAAAAAAAAAAAAAAGAGAGACTTGAGAGAGGCAGGTGCAGGGTGGTTTTGATAATGTTCTCCTTTGACCTTCACTTTTTCTTTCTTTCTTTTTTTTTTTTTTTTTGCTTTTGTCTTTTTAGGGCTGTACCCATAGCATATGGAGTTTCCCAGGCTAGGGAGTTGAATCAGAGCTTTAGCTGCTGACATACAGCCACAGCCACAGCAACGCAGGATCTAAGCCACATTTGAGATCTACACCACAGCTCATGGCAACACCGGATCCTTAACCCACTGAGAGAGGCCAGGGATCAAACCCGCAACCCTCATGGTTACGAGTGGGATTTGTTTCTGCTGCGCCACAACAGGAACTCCCTTCACTTTTTTTAATAGTCTAGTTCTGATTCAGCATCTATGCATGATGACAATTGCTAGGATCTGTCTCTACTTACAAGTCATTTTTCCTGGGAAGATGTCACCAAGTCCTTCTGATGCTGGGTACCTGTCTGTACTTCCCTTATGGTCTGAATTCACAGCCCTGCTGTTGTGCAGTTGGGCAGGCCAGCGAGGCCTCTGACCTGTGCTGGCCCGGACCGCCAGTGACTAGTGCATGTCCCCAGCGGGAGCACAGGGGTTGCTGTTAGTTTGGTGGCACCTCTCCCTATGTGACACGAAGGCACTTCCCTTTCTTACTCCGAAGTTACTCCTTCAATGTTTAGGACTGTAGTAAGGGCCCTCCAAGAACAAAGGGTAGGCAAGGTGGCATGACCAGCACCTGTGCATGGGTAACTCTGTGGCAGCATGGCATGATCGGTATCCATGTGCAACTTTGTAACATTGACCATCCAACCGGCATTGACAGAATGTATGTTGCCTTATGAGGGGGACAAAGGGACCAAAGTGTAAAAGAAAAGATAAAGGAGGGTATATAAAACAGTGCCCCACTGTGTTCAGGGCTCAGGCTTTGGATGTGAATCCGCCCAGCCAGGGCTGGCATGAATATATGCGGCTTCCTGGCCCATAGCCTCGGTGTCCCCTCTCTCTGAGAATCCTGCAACAGGACGAGAATGAAACAGTGTTACGGTCCCCACATGTGTTTCTGGGTCTCCCCATAACGTCCTTCTACATTTGTCCAGCCTTTTCCTGTTTTCATTTCCCCTCTGGGCAAGGGTGTGCACACGTGCAGTGACTGGTCCTGATGAAAGTGAAATTGACAGCTCCTTGTTATTAACGAGTCAAAATAACCAGGCACTGAAAATGAGAGAGGAAGATTTATCTTTGTTTTAAGAGTTAAAAATCTCCTGGGAACTTTAGCACATTACTAAAATAAATGGCTGTACATTTTCCTGAGCACAAATCAGTATTTTAAGGTGACAGAAGGCTGGCTAGAGTGACAGATTATATTTAATGTTGAGGTGGTAGTTGACGTAGCATCCTCCTCATTTGCTGTTTTTTCCAAGTTAGGGCTTCAAAGGGAACAGCTTGGGAAATAAGGGATATTTATCATGTAAGTTTTCCACTTCCTTGCAAAGGTGAGTCTTGCTGTTGTGCTTAAAGAGAAAAACCTGCAAATATATGTTTTAAATATACACTTGTGTTCAAGGAGCTGAAAATAAATTCATGCCACTTAACCCTTTATTTTCCACAAAAACCCTCCAGCAGGGTTATGTCCTTATAGCGTGACAGCGATGCTGATAAAGAGATGCTGTATTTTCAGTGTCATCAAGCTGGAGTCTAACTTCTGTATGTGACCCAGTTTGCAATAATCCACAAAGCCCTTTCAGAAGCCTTATAAGGTCAAGCAGTGCTGCAGTCTTGGGTTTCCTTGATAGAAGTATGATATCAAGGTGCGTTGTTCATAGACCCACGGGAAGGTCACCTTCTCTGAGATCAATCCAGTCCTTGTGCCATTGGAGAGAAGGGACCCTCGGGAAGTGGAGGGTCCTTCAAGGACCTGGAGGCAGGTCTGGAAACCTTTCTGTATGAGACACCACTGCGCAGGATGAGGCATTGCCGAGAAGACATAAAATGGGGCCTAGAAGCTGCTTGCAGACACCTGACAGGTTTCTAGCAGTGGGAAGTAAGTTGTTCTGGGCATCACAGCAGGAGGCTGGGTTAAAACAGCCAGGAAAAGAACTGGGGTGGGTGGGCTGAGCACCTGGTCTTTGCATCCAGACAGACCTGTGTTCAAGCCCCAACATCACTGTTTGACTCAGCAGTTCTTGGTGGAAGGTCTGCTCTGAGCCAGGCCCTTTCTTGGCATGAGGAACATAGCAGGTAAAGGACAGAGAAGGTAGGTCCCTGCCTTCGTGGAGCTTACACCTGAGTGGGGAAGCCAAAATGAAGCCCGTATGCAAACACTGAGAAGGTTACATGGCAAATAAAACAGGGCGATTTGGAGAAACCGGATGTGTGAGGGTGGAAGGGACTGCTGTGTGCAGAGTGTTCAGAGGCTGCTGTGCAAGGGTAAACATTTAGGCTGAGACGTGAGCCATGAAAGGGAGCCAGTCTCAGGAAGATCCAGGGGGAGGACATCCAGCAGGGGCAGAGGAAACGCAGAGACATCATAGTGGGAACCAGCCTGGAGGGCTCAAACTCTCCGCCCGGGAGCAGGGCCACCTGCGCTGGGAGGAACCAGAGGCCATATTCGCATGAAGGCGTCAGAGGTTCCATGGCTCAGACCACTTGTGAAGATCACTTTTCGGGGGCAAGATAGCAGCCTGCGACTTTAACACCTGCAGCATCTGTGCTGCTTCAGCAAGGGCTTTCCCTTGTGCACCAGCCTGGGTGGAGACCCTGTGTGTCGCTTCTTGGGCTGAGTCTTGTTGGGGGTCACAAATGATGATGGGAACCACACATCACAGCTCAAACCGAGACTGTTACATACCCAGTGCGTTGGGTGCCCTCTTGAATCCATACTACTTGGGAATGATTTCTCTTTCCTTTATTGTTCTGCTGACACTGAGTTGAGGGAGGGGAACATGACTTGCCCAAGGTCACGCCGCATCTGTGCTGCTTCGAGACCCATGCTTGTTGCTAGTTTTTTGAACTGCACATTGGGAGAAAACACGTTTAGAAGTAGAATTTAGGAACTCACCAATGTCTAGGACACCAGTGTTGCTACAATGTATGACTCATATAATTTTAAAAATTAGAAGATACTCTTGTCCTGAATAAAATATTCATCCAGCGATGCTCTGTGTGGTGGTGACAGTTGGGGGCATTTGTGAGCATGTTTTTGGAGGGGTGGCCTTCCAGGGAGGAGGTTTCTTCAAAGTAGGCTAAGTCACTCTCTAATCAAATATTATGATCTTTCATTTTTGAAGGAGTGGATGCTTTGGGGCAAAAAAAAAAAAAAAAAAAGAGCTCCATTTGAGGAAATCTTTCTTTCCCCCACCCCATATCTAATTTTCCAGAAAGAACCCCAACAGGGGATAGATGCCCCCAAACTAGCTGTGTGCTTGTAAACACCTCTGGAAAATCTGCTTTCTGGATTGTCAGCCAGGTCTGTGCCAGTGAGGACCGAGGTTGGTTCAGCTTCTACACTCTTTAATTCTCGTGAAGGGGACCCAGGAGTGGCACCTGCCCGCATTTAATCTCGACCGTCATCTTATCTTGAAGGTCTTGTCTCGATTCAATGCAGTTATAAGCTCAGGCAGCAGACCCACCCCAGGCCTCCATCGAGGAGTGATGCCGACTCCCGCCGCGAGCTCTCTATCTTCCTGACTGCATTCTGGCTTCCCAGGAAGAGATGGATTGTCCCGGAGGCACACCGCAGCTCCGAAGCCTGCAGCCATTCATCATCAGGGCACCTTCTTTATGGGCACAGTGACTTTGGTGACGCTGGCATCAATGTCAGCCCCAGGCGTTGGTGCCTGATGGGAGCCTGACGACCACAGATACTGAAGCAGATACTAAAGATCTCCTCGTGATTGATAAAGGAATCATATGAATGAGTTAAGATATGTGGGCCAATTAGGGGAAACTGGGGAGTCTGGCCACAGGAGGCTTGGCATAGGTGAGGCCTGGGGACTAGGGGCTGGGGGCTGGGGGCTGGGGGCTGGGGAGGGTCTGGTGTTTTCTGGGAGAAGATCCAGGGCAGAGAAGAGAGAGGAGTAAACTAATGGCTAACACTGAGCCCTTGCCACGAGCAGACCCTGCGCTGAAGGCTTTGCATGGACTCTTTGCATTAAATCCTCATGGCAACCCTCAGAATTAGGTATTATTGTTATGGGAGTTGGACAGATGGGGAGGCTGAGGTACTGAGTGTTCAAATCACTTCCCTCAGGTTACAATCTTGGTGACTGGAACCTGGATTTGAACTCAGGCAATCTGATTTCGGAGTCTGAACTCTTACTCATTACCCTCTACTGTTCCTGCTTCTTTATCCCCTCCCTGTGTATCGTACAGCCACAGTCTCTCCCACGTGACTTTACCATGCATCCCAAGAGAGAAATGGAAATGAGAATATCTACCCCTGCCCCCATTATTTGATGTTGGACTTGGCCGTGTGAGTTGGTTTGGTCAATGAAGTATTAGTGCATACGACTCAAGCAGACACTGTCAGTGGGCTCGTGTGATTAGCTTGGATTCTCACCTTTCTGCTACCTGCCATGACTCGAGCATGCCCTGGGAAGCTATTTCTCCACGCAGTTTTTCTGAACAGAACCTGCCGCCGGAAGCTGAAATAAGCCAGAGCAGCAGAGCACAGCCCATGTACAGATCCACGAGTGAGAAATAAATGCTTCTTGTGAGACACTGGGTTTTTGGGGTTGTTTTGCAGCATTGTTATAGAAATAGTTGACTGATACAGTGGGAACTGCTGAATTATTTTCTTTTTCTCTCTTCTTCCCTTTTTCTTGCTCCCTCTTGCATTCAACACCTACTGTGTGACAGGTACTATGCTAGGTTTTGGGAAAATGGAGACACAGCCTCCGCCCTCACAGATTCTAGTCTTGTGGGGGAGTTTGCTGATGGGTGGATGAACTAATGTGCTGTACCTGAAGTGCAATCAAAGCATGAGAGTCATCGGCTTAGCCTAGGAGTTTGGAGGAGGTTTCACCTAGGTGATAACATTTGGCCTGGGCTTTGTGGGATTCATAGGAGTTTGCCGGAACTGCTATTCTAGAACAAAGAAAGTGCTTTGTAGTTTGTGCATATGGTACATGACAAGAACCCAGTCATGAGTTATAAAGAGAAAACTCTGGTGGTCTAGGGAGTCCTGGTCTGAACCCCCCTGGCTACCCCAGCCAGCCAAAGTGAATACCGCAAATCTGCTCCAGGACCTTGTGCTCTGTCTTTTCTAGTGCTCCCCCCCCCCCCGCCCCCCGCCGCCAAAACCCTCTCTTCTTTGTCTGAACTTGAATGAAGTAAGAAGCAGTTTCTGCAGGTTCCCAGGAAAATCCTGTGGTCAGAACATCTGGGTCCAGGGCCCTCGGTCTTTTGAATAAATAACGAAGGACCATTCATCTCTGTTCATGCTGGAAGAATTCCATTTTGCCAATTAATGTAGTGAACTGCGCGATTTGAGGAAATGATAGTTGCTGCAGAATAAAAGCAGTCACCATATTTTTATTACATGACTTTAATGGTTCAAGTGCATGGCCATGATTGGATTTTTAAACTGTAAACATACATTCGTAATTCTCCCTCCAGATTCCAGTGCAGCTTCCCTGGCGTGTTTTAATTGCTGTGCTTTGTGATGCAGGAAAACCTGACCGGCTGTGACTGGAGCAAATTGCTTCTTTGGGAATGGGTGATGTTTTCCAGCAAGCCGGGCAGGTGTGTGCCCGTGGGTGTGCCCAGGGACACCTGTCTCTTGAACCGGTGCTGCATTGAAGCTTAGCCCTGAGGTCTCAGGAAAGCTCACACTGGAAGCGGTCATGCCTTATCTCAGCATCCTGACTTTCCCATGATCCAAACCGAGGAGAGAAGATCAAGGCTGTGGATAATCAAAAACATGGAGACTCGCCAAGGATGGCTGTGTGTGTCTGGGTGTTTAGCTCCTGGCCGATTAATGGTAATTATTATGTGTGGCTTAGGCTGAGCTATTTCAGAACCAAAAATCAGGATGCAAATTCTCATAGTACACTTTTCTGATTGGTAAATGCATGTATATGAAACATCTTAAGAGGTATAGCTTAAGTTTTACATTTAACTACTCATCTGTAAAGGAAGGAACAAGATTATTAGCTAGTTTATCTTATATGTACCAGACACAATTTCCAGCTCTTTAGCTGTATTAACTGAGTGAATTCGCCTATTATCCCCATGGTAGGCACTGTTTTTTGTGTTCTGGGTTTTTTTTTTGCTTTTTGAGGGCCGCACCCAC
Source organism: Sus scrofa (assembly GCF_054392235.1). Lineage (NCBI taxonomy): Eukaryota > Metazoa > Chordata > Mammalia > Artiodactyla > Suidae > Sus > Sus scrofa. The sequence goes on from NC_139388.1 coordinate 77,850,424, forward strand.
AGCATATAAAAGTTCCCAGGCTAGGGGTTGAATCAGAGCCGTAGCCAGTGGCCTACAGCACAGCCACAGCAACTCAGAATCCAAGCCACATCCGTGACCTACACCACAGCTCATGGCAATGCCGGATCCTTAGCCCACTGAGCGAGGCCAGGGATCAAACCCGCATCCTCACGGATCCTAGTCAGGTTCATTTCCACAGAGCCACGAAGGGAAGTCCCTAGGCACCGTTTTAATCTCCATGTCATGGATAAGGAAATGGAGGCCCAGAGAGAATGAGTTATTTGGCCATAGTAACACAGCAAGTAAAGGGAAAAGCCGGGATTCAAACCCAGGCAGTTTGTCCTCATGCCTGAGTTCCTCATCACCAGCAGTATGTGTGTGTTGATACGTGTTTGACACCAGGACTGTTCTCTCATCTGGGTGGAAGATGCTGTGAATGCCCGCTTCCTGATGGCATTCGACCCTTTCCTTCTGGCAGTGCTGTCATCCTCATTGCAGCAAAGCCTCACTGAGTCCTTTAATAAAGGTATTGCAAAATAAGCATTTATTTGAAAAAAAAAGATACGAGGAAAAGACACTTTTTTTTTTCTTTTTTAATTTATTTTTTGTCTCTCTCTTTTTTTTTTTTTTTTCAGGGCCATATGGCATATGGAAGATCTCAGGTTAGGTGTTGAATCGGAGCTACAGCTGCCAGCATATGCCACGTGGGATCCAAGCCATGTCTGTAACCTACACCTCAGCTCACGGCACCACTGGATCCTTAACCCACTGAGTGAGGCCAGGGATCGAACCTGCTTCTTCATGGATACTAGTCAGGTTCATTACTGCTGAGCCACAATAGGAACTCCAGTTATTTTTTAAAATTTTTCATCATTTACTTTTTTTTGTCTTTTGTCTTTTTAGGGCCCCACCCACAGCACATGGAGTTCCCAGGCTAGGGGTTGCATTGGGGCTGTAGTTGCTAGCCTACACCACAGCCACAGCAACGTGGGATCTGAGCCACATTTGCTGTCTACACCACAGCTCAGGGCAACGCTGGATCCTTAACCCACTGAGCGAGGCCAGGGGTGGATACTAGGCAGATTCGTTTCTGCCGAGCCATGACAGAAACTCCATGGAATAAATTTAGGTTTGTAGAAAAGTTGCAGCCAAAGTAGAGAGAGTCATCCTACAGTCCTCATCCAGCCTCCTCTGATGTCACCTTACAGGACAGTGGCGCTTTGTCACACTGAGAAACCAGCACTGGGACAGTACTGTTAAGTGAACTTGAGGTTTAGTTTGGATTTCTGTCAACATACTCTTTCTGCTCTTGGGTCCCATCTTGACCCCAAGTAGAATTTTATTTCTTTTTTCTTTTTATGGCTGCACCTGTGGCATATGGAAGTTTCCAGGCTAGGGGGTCGAATTGGAGCTGCAGCTGCCAGCCTACACCACAGCAATGCCAGCTCTGAGCCTCAGCTGCAACCTATGTGGTAGCTTGCAGCAACACTGGCTCCTTCACCCACTGAGAGAGGCTAGGAATCAAACCCACATCCACATGGTCACTGTCAGGTTCTTAACCCACTGAGCCACAGTGGTAACTCTGCATTTTTTTTTTTTAATTTTGAAAATACCCATAGAGTCTAGCAGGGTCTGGCATGTAGTAAATGCTCATTCCTTCATATGACAAACGTTTACTAAGCGCTGCTTTGTGCTTGACTCAGTCCCGGGCATTGAGGCATCACCAAAATAACCCAAATCGTGCCTGCCCAGGGCTGACATGCTACTGGTTTGTTGAAGGGTCCTTTCAGTGATGAGAATGATGGCTAATTATTCATTAATTAGCCTGAGGGAGGCTCATTTGACTGGTGTGGTGACCCAGGGAGGTGCCTGACTTCAGAGAGGTGAGTCACTTTCCCAAGGTCACACACCTGGGTGGTGGCAGATTCTCACCTTTCTACTCCACGTCTGCCTGTCTCTAAGGCCAATGCCCTTAACCACTGCTTGGCAATGAACGAGGGAATGAACCTTACAGAAAGACATATTGGATGCCAAGAGGTCTGAGGTCAAATGAAGGAAAATAAAATCAGCAAGAACGTCCACCCCTTGTCTTTGGCCGCATGGACTAGGCTGTACTTATCTCCTAAAGGAAGGGAGACATTTCTTTGTGTAGATGGGTAGAAGCAGCATCAATGAATTATCTCTAGGCTCACAGAAGCGTAGTGACGTTGTGGGCGTAGGCACCACCTCGAGACTTCACTCTTGGAAGAAGCTTCTGGAAAGGGCTGCCTAGACATGGTGGTGGGAAAGAGACGTCTGCAGCGTAGCTGGAGGCAAGTCCTTTCCTATCAGTGTAATGCCAGTTGGGCAGTTGCCAAAGTCCATGACAGTCCCGTGTGTAGGATAAATGAGCGAGGTGGCCCACATGGCTGGGAAAACCTCCCTGCATGGATTCCAGGAGCAGGACATGTTTTCTGTCTGTAAACCTTCCGCCCCAGGCACGCCAGACTCTCACGGGCCTGTCCAGATACGCAGTTTTGCATGACTCTGCCGTTAGTGCTTACATATCCTCAGCATTTTACATTTTATGTTATTTATTCCTCCCAAGTTGCGCTATTTTAATTCTCATTTTCTGATGCAGAAAGTGAGGCTCAGAGGATGCAAAAGACTTGAGCAAGTATCAGACCTGGCAGGAACAGAAACTGAGATTTCAAACCCAAGCAGTCTGGCAACAGAGCCTATGCTCGTAGCTGCTGTTCTGTGCTGCCGCCAGTCTACCCAGGAGACCTTCCTGGCCTTTGGCCAAGAACCTTGCCTTTGGGTATGTCATTCTGTCGCTCAGATCTGTGGAAGGGAGGTGTGAGTAGATTGGGGAGCTGGTGCACTGATCTCTAGCTCCTTGTTGGGAAGTTGCATTTCTAGCAGAGAGACCCAGCTGATCTATAAGTCCCAAACAAATGTGTAGTTGTGCCTTGAATTAAGAAAACCCAAGACAAAATCATCAGAATTTACAGCGTGGTGTATAGCCCTGGGAACTGTAACTAGTCATTTATGATGGAGCATGATAATGTGAGAAAAAGAATGTACACATGCATGTGTGACTGGGTCACCTTGCTTTACAGTAGAAAGTTGACGGAACACTGTAAACCAGAAATAAAAATCATTATTAAAAAAGAAGAATTGGTGTTCCCGTCATGGTGCAGTGGTTAACGAATCCGACTAGGAACCATGAGGTTGTGGGTTCAGTCCCTGTTCTTGCTCAGTGGGTTAAGGATCCAGCGTTGCCGTGAGCTGTGGTGTAGGTGGCTTGGATCCTGCATTGCTGTGGCTCTGGCGTAGGCCGGGGGCTACAGCTCCGATTCAACCCCTAGCCTGGGAACCTCCATATGCCGCAGGAGCAGCCCAAGAAATAGCAAAGAAAAAAAAAAAAGAATTTACAGCGTGGAATAGTAGATGAACTTTAGAGTTAGAAAGGGTCGAATCTCATAGCTGACCAGCTGACCATAGAACTACTGACTGCAGCTTTGGGCAAGCCTCTTCGCATCTCTGAGTCCCAGTTTCCCTCTCTCTAGACTGGGGATAATTACTTACATACCCTTCTCAAAGTTGTGAAAGTTAAATAAGATATGTATTCATTCTTGTTTTCTGATAAATATTATCAGAGAATTAGAATCTATAAAAAGAATAAATGACAGCTCTAGAGTTGAAAAATACTGTAAGTGAAATGAACTCAATATACGGGCTAGACACAGCAGAAGAGAGGATTAGTGACCTGAAAGATTAGTAGGAAAAAACATGTAGAGTGTTATATGTAATAGGAGTGGAAAAAATTTTAGCTGATATTCTTAACAGGGGATTATGTGGGTTCAAGTTATTTATTTATTTACTTTTTAGGGCCACACCCTTGGCATATGGAAGTTCCCAGGCTAGGGTTTGAATCAGAGCTACAGCTGCTGACCTACACCACAGCCACAGCAAGGTGGGATCCAAGCCATGTCTGTGACCTGTACCATAGCTCACAGCCCTACTGGATCCTTAACCCACTGAGTGAGGCCAGGGATCGAACCCACATCCTTATGGAGCCTGGTTGAGTTCATTACCACTGAACCACAATGGGAACTCCCTGGGCTCAAGTTTTTAAAATTTTCAGGATGAGTTGTTATAAAGATACTTAAGTAGACTTCATCTGAAATACTTGATTGATATAATTTTTTTTATACCCCAAAGGTCTGAGATGCATCTGTGATAAGTGGGGAAAATCTGCACGGTCAACCACTAGTACATAGGGAAGACTGGGCTCTTCCATACCTACTCATATACTTTTTCAAGCATCCCCCTTCCCTTCATCAGACATTTACTGAGTGTCTACTGTGTGCTGGAAATGAATAGGGCACAGGTTAGGAAACTGGGGATCCTTAACTGTACACACTAAGATTCATGTTTAGATTAGACAGGCTTCCTCTTTGCTCAGGCCTCATACCAGCAGCCCCAATCTTGCCAAGTCAAGACAAGGACAGTGACTGTTTGGCAAGTGCCTAGGTAAAGCAAATGGGATTTGTGGATTCTTTCCCAGGAAGCATCCTGTCCTGGGGGCTCTGTGTTCTGGAGTTTTGGCAGCAAATGGCACTTTAGAATGAGCACAGCTGTGTTTCAGATTTTCTTTCCAGTAATGGAAAAGAAACTTGTTGCAGATAAATGTTCCCTCTGCGAACAACTAGAAAAACTGGTCCGAAATAAAACCTACCACCACCATCACCATGAACAACCAAATTCATACATTTAAGAACATCAAAGAGCTACCAAAGAAGCTAGAACTTAGGGAAACAGAGTCCTGGAGAGAGGAGGAACCCAATGATAGTAGCCCAGTATTCTGCCATGTCTTTCCCTTAAGGAATTTGACAATTGAATTTGAAGCCGAGAGGGTAAGAAGTTAAGCAGAAAACAGTGGTCAAGAGGCTGGAAGACTGAGCAGGAGTTTTGTTGTCTCATGGGTTTGGGAGGCAAATATTGAAATCTGGGTCTGCTAAGGAAGAGAGTCTCTGGTAAACACTCTGATTTCCAGCTAGTGTCCTGGAATGGTGATATTTTAGGAGCTAGGGTAAATTCAAAATAGAGTATCTCTCAGAAAAGATTGAAGCCTGATGTCAAATTCCTTAATCCCCAACTAAATTCAGGTGATTTTCCTCCATTCCAAAGCAAAACAAATCCTTCCTGGAGGAAGCTATACCTCACCAGAGCCTCAAATTATCCTCATATTGTTTCATATACAATATTTTGCATTCAACAAAAAAAATCCAGGCATGCTAGGATATAAGAACAAATCACCAGGAGTTCCTGTCATGGGCCATTGGAAATGAATCTGACTAGCATCCATGAGGAGGCAGGTTTGATCCCTGGCTTCACTCAATGAGTTAAAGGAACTGGCATTGCCGTGAGCTGTGGTGTGGGTTGCAGATGTGGCTTGGATCCCAAGTGGCAGTGGCTGTGGCTATGGTGTAGCCCCAGTGGCTACAACTCCAATTTGATCCCTACCTGGGAAACTCCATATGCTGCTGGGTAGGGCCCTAAAAAGACAACAACAAAAAACAAATCGCCAAAGACTTGGAGTTATTTAGACATGGACTTTCAAATAACTGTGATTGCTAAGCCTAATAAAATAAAAGTTGGAGAATTCTATCAGAGAACTAGAATCTATTTTAAAAAATCATATGACAACACTAGAACTGAAAAATATTTTAGCTGAAATTAACTCAGTTTATAGATTTAACCACAGATTAGCAGATATCCATAGATATAGATTATAGATAACACACACAATGATGCATAAAGAGAAAAACTGATAGAAAATACAGAGTGTGATAAATGTATAGGACATGGTGAAAAGATCTAAGAGGTTTAATTGAAGTCTTGAGAAGAGAGAAACAATGGAGCAGAAGCTATGTTTGAAGAGGTACCAGCCATGAATTTTTCATATTGCTGAACAATACATAGCCATAGACCCAAGAAGTCCTGTACATCTGAAGCAGAGTAAACAAAAAGACTACCCTAGATGCATTATTATGAAACTAAAGAAAACCAAAGACAAAGAAGAAGTCAGAAGTCTTCAAATGAGCAACAAGACAAACAGCTGACTTCTCTAAGATATGGTGAAAGTGGGAAGACAGTGGAATAACATCCCTGAAGCACAGAAAGAAAATAACGGCCACTTATAGCTCCACATCTAGAGAAAATAACCTTATAACACAATGGTGAAATAAAGGTGTTCTGTGGGAGTTCTCGTCATGGCTCAGTTCCAGAAACAAATTGGACTAGTATCTGTGGGGGACACAGGTTCAAGCCCTGGCCTTGCTCAGTGGGTTAAGGATCCTGTGTTGCCATGAGCTGTGGTATAGCTGTGGTATAGGGTGCAGCTCAGATGCTGAGTTTCTCTGGCTGTGGCATAGCCTGGCAGCTGCACCTCCAATTAGCCCCCTAGCCTGGAAACTTCCATATGCTGCGGGTGCGGCCCTAAAAAGACAGAAAAAGTGTTCTCAGAAAACAAAAATCTAGAGAATGTGTTGCCAGCAATTCATACTGAAAGACATATTGACAAAAGAAACATGATCCCAGAAGAACTGCAATGCAGGAAGGGATGAAGAGCAATACAAAAGGAGATTATGGGTAAATCTAAACATATGCAGATTTTTAAAAATAATATATGGAAAGATAATACAATAAAAGAAGCCTAGGTAATATATAGAAGGAGATATACAAATGGCTAATAAGCATGTGAAAAGACACTCAACATCATTAGTCCTTAAGGAAATCCGAATTAAAAGTACAATGAGATACTGCTTCTCAATCAGCAAGTATGGCTGTAATAAACAAGCAAACACATGTTGATAAAGATCAGGAGAAACGGACACCTTTATACATTGCGAGTCTGAATATAAATTGGTGCAGCCTCTTTGGAAAATAGTTTGGCAGTTTCTCAAAAAGTTAAAACTGTCATGACTCAACAATTTCCACACAGTGGACTACTATTCAGCAATAAAGAAGAGTGAGCTATTGGCATGTGCTATATTGTGGGTGGATCTCAGAAACACTATGCTAAGTGGAAGAAGCCAGATACAAGAGACCACATACTGTGATTCCATTTATATGAAATTTCCAGAAAAGGCAAATTCATAGAGACAGAAAGTAGACTAGTGGTTGCCTAAGGCTGGGAATAGGAATGAGGATTAATTACAAAAGGACACAGAGGATTTTATTTGAGGAATAAAGTGCTCTAAAATTATGATGATGATGGTGCTACTTGGAAAAATTTACTAAAAATCATTGAATTGTAGATGGTGAATTTTATGATATGTAAAATATATTTCAATAAAGTTGCTTAAAAATGTATGTAGAATTTAGGGAGTTCCCGTCGTGGCGCAGTGGTTAACGAATCCGACTAGGAACCATGAGGTTGCAGGTTCGGTCCCTGCTCTTGCTCAGTGGGTTAACGATCCGGCGTTGCCGTGAGCTGTGGTGTAGGTTGCAGATGCGGCTCGGATCCCGCATTGCTGTGGCTCTGGCGAAGGCTGGTGGCTACAGCTCCGATTCGACCCCTAGCCTGGGAACCTCCATATGCCGCGGGAGCAGCCCAAGAAATAGCAACAACAACAAAAAGACAAAAGACAAAAAATATATATATATATATATGTAGAATTTAAATACAGAGCTGTGATTACACAAAAGATGGCAAAATCAAAGGGAATTGGTGTTATAAATATCTTGAATTTGCCCAGAAGAAGTAAAAATAATAATTTATATTAGATTCTTCTAAGATAAGGATGCCTATCATTACCTCTATGGTAAATACTATAGAAGAGTGAAAATGTAGCTAAAAAGCTAATAGAGAAATAAATATAATAAAGAAGATTAATAAAAAAGGCAAGAAAAGAGAATCAGTAACAAAATAGTTTGACATATAGAAAACAAATAGGAAAATAATTGATTTAAACAGAGATATTATCAATAATTACATTAGATATGTGGAAAGATACTCCAGTTAACAAAAAGAAGAAAAATCCAAGGCTATGCTCTTGCAAGAGATATATCTTAAATAGAAGGTGCAGCAAGATTTATGGTAAAAGGATATACCATGCAAATACTAACCAAAAGAAAGCTAGCGCCATTTTGTTAATATGTGACAATGTAGACCTTAGGACAAAAGATGATATTACTAAATATAAGGAGAAACATTGCATAATAATAGCAAAGGCAGACTCAGTCTACCCGAAAGGTAGAAAATCTGAAAGATAGAAGTAAAACAATTCATGTGCACCTACTAACATCACTTTACAAAATATATAGCAATGCCCAAAAAAAACTAAGAGCATGTTTACAATCATAGTGGGAATTTTGGATACGATAATGCCTTTGGATGATTTTTTAAAAAATAGCATTCGTCCACAGTGGTGTGGTCTGTGAGCGAGTGAGCGAGAGGGAAATTGACATTGGTTGGTTTTATGGACCCCGGTGGTGGGGTGAGCTAGGATATTGGGAATTAGGATGCTAGTGCTTGTTCTGGCAGGAGCCACCTGAGTGGGGAAGGAGGTGATGATGCGGTCCATAGACACTGGTGATGGTTCTTGGCTTTGCTTTGACCCCCTCTCTGCTGGGTACCCCCATCTGACGCCTGAAGCACAGGGATGGGTCTTCCATGGAAGGCCTCTTTCCAGCAGCAGGAGGGGCCAGATGGCAGCAGACAGACCACCTGGGCTCCTGAGTCCTTGGGGGACGTCAGACGAATGCAACTATACTATTTTTAAATAAATCCAGAGTGAGCCTTCCTGTGTTCTTCCCCTGGTCAGCAATTTCCAGTGCTTTCCTATCAAGAAGAACATTCTTTTGGCTAACCTGAATCCCTCATGTCATGATTTAAGTGCCTTTAATCTGCTTACCACAGTCTTACTGAGAGAAGAGGAGAAATCTCACAGAGCTTTGAAATCAAGGTTTTTATTTCCTCCATCATCAAATGCATAATGGGGGATGGTGAAGAGTCTACCTTCCAAAAGAGGGTGCGCCTCTTATTAGCTGTGTAACCTTGGACAAATCACTCCTCCTTTTCCCCATCCATAAAATGGGGGTACAGTTAGCAGTTCTGAGGCTTAAGAGATCACAAACGCAAGCCTGCCAATGCAGTGATCGTTAGTAGAACTTACGCTTGTACTCACTGTACAAAATTGGAATTGTTTCACTTATCCTTCTGGTACCAAGGATAATCCCTGGCATCTCAGTGATTAGGTTCTGAATAATTAGCTGTTGAATCAGTATTCCAAAATGCCCATGATCTCTGCCTCTGGGCCCCGTGGTACATGTTAAAGCTTCAACGTGGCTAAGGTTTTTATACTCCCGAAGTTAACACTTTTTTCATCTGTCTTAATCTATAACCCTGTTTGCTGAGACTGTAACTGGCCCCTACGAAACACGTTTCATATTTTAAAACAAGGTGGTGTGTTAGGTTCGTAGAGCTGCTGTGACAAATGACCACACATTTGGTGGCTTAAAACAACAAGAATTTATTCTCTCCCAGTTTTGGAGGCCCGCAGTCCAAAATCAAGGTGTCCACAGGGCCATGCTCCCTTCTGAAACTCCAGGGGAGCATCTCTTCCTGCCTCTTCCAGTTTCTGGTGGTTCCAGGCATGTCTTGGCCTGTGGCTGCATCACTCCAGCCTCTGTCTTTGCGGGCATGGTGCCACTTGTGTGTGTGTGTGTGAAGATTCCCCCTGCCTCTCATAGGCACACTTGGGATGGCATTTATCACTTATCTAGGGAATCTAGAATAATCTTCATCCCAAGATCCTTAATTATACCTGCACAAACCACTTTCACATATGAAGTAACATTTACAACTTCCAGAGTCTAAGAACTGATTTCTTTAGGTGGCCCCTACTCTGCTTCCTACAGACAAGGGGTAGCAAGAGCCAAGGACGACGGGAATGTCAGGTGACTGAAAGCCATCCTGCCTGGGGAGGGAGGGCAGATGGAACATGTTTGCAAGATGGAACCTTCCTGTACTGAAATCCAGTGTTTGCTCCTCAAGCCTGACCCCCTAAACCTCTCTGTTGCCTTCAACATCACAGAATATTTCTTCTTTCTGGAAACAACCTCTTTCCTCTGTCACCATCTCATGATCTCCTGCTTTCTCTTCTGCAACCCTTGAAGCATCTTTTCAAGAAGCGCTGCTGGCTCCTGTTTGTTAGGTTGCATTTTTTGGAAATGGAGGACTTAAGGTTCTGCCCGAGGCACCTTCCCACTTCACAGATGGAGAAATGGAGGCTTAGAGAGCTAAGTGGCTTGCTCAAAGTCCCTCTGGTAGCAAGAAGCAAAAATCATGATTGGACTTGATGTGTGGCTCAGATGTCCCAGCTTGTTCATGTTACATGGGCTGCCTCTCTAGTTTAATGTGTCTGTCCCAGGGCCCAGCATGGACTAGAGGTTCCATAAAGATTTCACTAAATGCTGAGTAAGACAGAACTCAAACTCAGCTCTCCTGGATCTAATCCATTATTCATTCCAGCCAACATTTTGGGAAGGATGTCATTTTTTTTTCCTCCCAGAGGGAGTAGCTGTCCCAGAAATTGCAGTTCCTCTCAAGGTTTTTTTATTTTCAGCAGCTCTAGTTTTTATGTCCAGGGACTACACTTAATTATCGTAAAACATCTGCCGGCACAAAATGCTGTTTTGTTCCTGAATCATTCCCCCAAACGCTCTGTGAGCTCTTGCACTTGGAGACTCAACTTCTGCCGGGGCCCTGGGCCGGCAGAAATACCTCCTGTGTAAGTGGCAGCAGGAGAGATTCAAGGACAACTCGCTTCGAAAATGGTTACTAATGAGATCGCACAGGACTTAGAGAAGCCTCTGCCTATCAGGCAGTGGTCCTTATCAAACGTTTAATAACCTCTGCATGGCTTTTCATGGGCATCTGTGTTTGAGGAGGCTTTCGTAGGCTGGGGTTTTTTTCCCAAACTTCTGCAAGGCGTTTCATAATGATCATAATAGCTCACACTTACTGAGCCCTCTCCCCACGCTGGGCAGGATGCTACGTGTACTCCTTGAGCCGTATTGCTTTCCAGCTTCGCAGTGTCCTACGAGGTATGGGCTGTTACCATCCTTGCTTTGCAGGGAAGGCGTCTAGGTCAGCAAGAAGTTGCCTGGCCTGGGCTGTTCCTGTTTAGATGGGAACCAGATCTAGACACACATGGGCTCACCCCAGAGCCCCTATTCTCGCCTTCCAGCTTCTAAGGTCAAAGGCAATCAGGGAGCTTCTACTCAAAAATGCAGCCAAGACAACACACCGTGGCAGGCTTGGGAGAATTCTTCCTGCCACCATGCATTGCAAGCCTGAGTTTGACATTAGGCCTGTCTTCTGGTTCGGACTTTGAGGCACCGGGACCAGGTAGGATCCAAAGGCCCACAGGGGCCTCGCGGAACTCATCTCTGCCTTGTTCTTTAGCCTCACTTCCCACATCTCCTCCCGCGCCTGCAGCCTGTGGCTGAGCTCCTGTGGCTGAGCTCCCAGGCCTCGTGCTTTGCTCGTCCATGTGCCTTTGCCTTGTTGGGGCTGCCCTTCTTCTGCCCTTGAACTGAGTTAGGTGCTAAGACCGTCTCCCTGCCCTCCCAGTGGCTTTGCACAGTGCCCTCATGGTATCCTTTGTGCCTTCCCCGACCTCCCAGTCAGATCGGTGCCCTCCAAGGTCACCTCTCCTAGCACCGTGCGCTGCTCCCCTGCAGCACTTACAGCTGGCCTTTGGCACCTGTCTCTGGGATTTCACTGTTGCTCCCACCAGACTGTAAGCGCCAGGAAGCCAAGAACTGTGTCTCTTTTCTTTTTGTTTCTTTTTTCTTTCCTCTCTTCTTTCTCCTCCCCTCCCCTCTCCTTTCTTTTTTTCTTTTTCCTTTCCTTTCCCTTTCTTTCTTTTTTTTCCTATAGTAAATCCCCAGGCTTCAGCATACTGCCTGCCACTAGGTCAAATTCAAGGTTTTTGGTTTTTTTTTTTTTTGTATTTTGAATTTTATTTATTTTTATTAAAGTATAGTTGATTTACTATATTATGTTAGTTTCAGATGTACAACATAGTAATTCAGTATATTTATAGGTTATACTCCATAAAAAGTTATAAAATATGGACTTTATTCCCAGTATATTATACCTTTGTAACTAGTTTTATACCCAGTAGTTTATACCTAGCCACCTGTCTTGCTCCTTCTCCACTGGTAACTGCTGATTTCTTCTGAGTCTTTTTCTGTTTTATTTTAATTGATAAAATTTTAATAATAATAAATATATTTATTAATAATAAATTGTATTATTTACATTCCACCTATAAGTGAAAATTTTAATAACAAATTTATTTAGTAATAATTTTTATTATTTACATTGTACCTATAAGTGAAAGCATACAGTATTTGTCTTTTTCTTTCTGCTTATTTCACTAAATATTTCACCGTCCAGTGTGATAGAAAGCCATTGGGAGATTTATAAACAAAGAAGGGATGTGATTTGATTTACATTTTTTTTTTTTTTGGCTGTGCCCATGTCGTGTGGGAAGTTCCCAGGCCAGGAATCGAACCCGAGCCACTGCAGTGACCAGAGCTGTAGCACTGACAACGCTGGGTCCTTAACCCACTGTATCACCAGGGAACTCCTTGATTTACATTTTGTAAAAATGGCTTGGCTCTTCTGAGAAGAGACCGTGGGGGCAAAGGTTAAGCAGGGGTGACAGTCTAGTGTCCCTGGGATCCCAGAGATGAATTGGAGGGGGTTAGACCTTCTGTCCCTCGGAGCCACTCTTCTGGGACCTCATTGGACCACATGCGCAGGGGAGGCCTGGCTTGGGGGTGCCCTTCCTAAGGGATGTGAGTCTTCCTCCCACATCACATCTCGGAATTTGCAAGGGAAGATGGGCTCTCACACTGCGGTTCCTTCCCCTGGCTCCAGACATGGAAGACGCGGCTGCAGGAGGGAGCCCAGCCCCAGGGAGCCTGGTTACAGCACCCAGCGCCATCCCCACAGCTGACCACCATGATGTTTCTCCCTCATCGTGCCTGAAAAATAAATTCGTTGCTTCGAAGATTATTTTAAAAACTCCTGAATATTAATTTGCTTAATGCCACCCTGTCACAGATGATGTGTTTCACCTGATGCTTTGGCACAAGCGATGCATAGAAGGTGTCTCGTATGTTTGTGTCAAGCTTCATTGGCAGTGACGTTTGTCAGGGGCTGCTTAAGTGACAGCCACAAAACTCCTGATGGCACATCTTTGAATAACTGAACAGTCTACTTTCTTACTGGTTTCCTCAATAGACTGGCGGGAAGTGGTTGACGTGTTCCAATTCTATTACTGGGGCTCATCAAGATACAGTGGACGAAGGCAGGATGGAAAGAAGGCACAGAGGATGGTGCAGTGCTGTGGGCTAGTGCCCGCCAGAAGGTGGTAGAACCCCCAGGCCTGAGCAGGCCAGGGAAGGAGGGGCCGCCGGAGTCTGGGGAGGGCTGCCTGGCAGGAGCGGGAGTGGGGACCGGCCCACTCCGCCTACAGGAGAGAACAGAGGGATGGGTGCGCCTCCTCACCCCCTTCTCATTCTCTGCCCTCCTGACTCCCTTCCCGTTGGCTGAGCCCACCAAGCAGCCACAGGACAAGGGAGGGGGTCTGCTGATGCAGCTGGCACAAGCCCACCTCCTGGGGTACATCAGGGGTGAGGTGTCTACCCAGAACTGTGTTAGATGGATGTAGGAAGGAATAAATGGCCTTCCCAAGAGACATGACTGTATTATAGTTCTCTGGAAATTAGGAAAAGATAAAGCCTCATGTCGCTAGAGTTACTGGAAAGTGACCTTGCCTGGGGTCCATGTTTCCGCTTGGTTTCAGCTTCTATGCTAATACCCGGCCCTGTAGTTACTATAACCTGCTGAATCAGCAGGCTATAAGCTAGCATCATCGAGTGGAGAGGAGGGGGTGTGAACAGGTCAGCCCCACTTGAGTAGGCATCCTGGGCCCAGAAGAGGCAGGGCGTGGCCCTAGAATAGGCGACTCGGGTTCAGATCCTGGGTCGACCACTTCACAGCTGTGTACCTTGACCTTCCTATCTTATGAAATGGGGGTAGTGCTATGTGCGGAAGCGATGAACTAATGCCTACAAGGCACTGGCAAGCTTGGGACAGGCCCCAAAGTATAGCTGTTATCCTGGAATAATTATTGTATTATATAATTCATTATTAATAATAAAAACAATCATGCCCTCCAAGGGGTTCTGATTTGGAGATAAGATGTTATTAGGAGTTCCCGTTGTGGCTCAGCGGGTTAAGAACCTGACATAGTATCCATGAAGATGTGGGTTCGATCCCTGGCCTCGCTCAGTGGCTTAAAGATCCATGTGGCTGTGGCTGTGGCTGTGGTGTAGGCCAGTGGCTGCAGCTCTGATTCAGACAGTAACCTGAGAATTTCCATATGCCACAGGTGCGGCCCTGAAAAGACAAAAAAATGTTAAATGCTGAATGTTTGGTCAAGCTACTTAACTGTTTGGAGCCTCGGCTGGGAAATGAGGACAACAACGGTACCAGCTTCATGAAGCTGATTTGGTGATGAGGGGAGGAGGCAGAAGGCTGCTGTTGGGTTGCTCTCAGGTGCGGTGGTGTGTCCGTATGGTTCAGGCTCTGAGTCCCGGAGAGCCGTGTGGGCCTGGATGGGTCTCCTGACTCCCGGACCATCCCTGTCTGCATCCATACCCATCTTTCCAGTGAGTGCCTTGACAGGAACACGATGTCCCAAATGCTCAGGCCTCCCAGACCCAATAGGCCTATTGCCCCGCTGGCTGTCTTGCCTCAGGCAGCACTGCTGTTGATTCTCAGCAGAGCCGTTTTGGTGATGGCTCCCTGAGGAAGCCTCGAACCAGGTCAGGCCTGCCCGCTGCCATAAAAAAGGGGGATGTCTTAACCCAAATTTCCACGGACTTTATGGGAGCTGCTGATTGTTGAGGACTGTTTGATGTGTAATCTTCCTTCCAGCAGATTCTTGCATGAATAAGAGGTTTTCAGGGCTCCTTAAAGCTGCTGACTTTTTTTTCCCCCCCTGAGCTGCCTTCTTGTCTTCCAAATACCCTTGTCCTGGGCTTTTGAGTGGAAAGACAGGGAGCTGACAGCAGCAAGCTCGGGCAGTGTGTTCAGGAGCAGAGGTAAGTCTCCAGATCCTTTTCTGGGACAGAACCTTCAGCTCAGAGCATTTTATTTTATAAAGCTCGTTTCTGGGACACAGTACAGAGATGACGGCCTACTTTTCTTGCTTTGACCATGACCCTGAAAAATCTCTCCGCTCCATTGCCATGGAAAGCTCTCCATGTTGGAAGGCCACTGGTCAAATACCAGTAGTGCCAGCTGGACCACACTGGGCTCTGTGACTTTGGGGATGTCACCTTCCCTCTCTGGGCCTTCACTTCTTCATCTTTAGAATGAAGGACTTGAACCAAAGTGATCTTGACTTCCATGCTAATTATATAATTCCTAAGATACAGGGAAATATAATATTAGCTCAACGCAAAGGGCTTTCCCACAGGCAAGACCACCTGACAGTGGAAAGGGCTGTGTCAGGAGTGGTGAGAGGTGGGAGGCATTCAAGCAGGACGTCTGCTCAGGAGGCTGTGGAAAGGTTTCCTGACTTCGACGGGCAGCTGGTCCAGGAGGCTTGGAGCTGCCATGATTCTTTCTGAGACTGTCTCATCTCTCTTCTTTCACCTCTCACGTGCTAGGGGTGGGTTTGGGGTTTATGTACTGAGGGAGGAGTTATGGGCCATCCTGGGGGACTGGCTAGAATGGTCTAGATCTTTTGCCTATTTTTTGATGGTTTTTTTTTTTTTGATACTGAGTTGTATGAAATGTTTGTGTATCTTGGAAATTAACTCATTGTTGGTAGTATTGGTTGCAAATATGTTCTCCCAGTTTGTAGGTTGTCTTTCCATTTTGTTTATGGTTTTTCCTTCTGTGAAAAAGCTTCTAAGTTTGAATAGGGCCCATTTGTTTAGTTTTCTTTTATTTCCTTTGCCTTGGGAAACTGACCTAAGAAAATGTTACTATGATTTATATCAGAGATGTTTTGCCTATGTTCTAGGAGTTTTATGGTGTCATGTCTTATAGTTAAGGCTTTAAGCCATTTTGAGTTTATTTTTGTGTGTAGTGTGCGGGTATATTCTAACTTCATTGATTTCTATGCAGTCGTCCAGCTTTCCCACACCACCTGCTGAAAAGACTGTCTTGTCTTTATTGCATATTCTTGCCTCCTTTGCTCAACATTAATTGACCATAGGTGTGTGGGTTTATTTTGGGGGCTGTCTGTTCTGTTCCATTGATCCATTTGTCTGTTTTTGTGGAGAGTTATGCCTCCAGTTTTGTTCATTTCCCTCGGGGTTTCTTTGGTAATTGTGGGTCTTCTGTGGTTCCATATAAATTTTTGGATTATTTGTTCTAGTTCTTTGAAAAATATCATGGGTAATTTGATAGGGATTGCATTAAATCTGTGGACCTGCTTTGGGTGGTGTGGCCATTTTAACTATATTTATTTTTCCAGTCCAAGAGCATAGAATATCTTTCCATCTTTTTGAATGATCTTCAGATTCCTTTATCAGTGTTTCATAGTTTTTAGTGTATGTCTTTCATGTCCTTGGTTAGATTTATTCCTAGGTTTTTTTTTGTTGTTGTTGTTTGTTTGTTTGTTTGTGTTTTTGTCTTTTTGCCATTTCTAGGGCCACTCCTGTGGCATATGGAGGTTCTGTTGGTCCTCCCCTGGTTCAGGGGCCCCAGCTTCAGGCTGGGAATGCTTTCTTCTCAGATCTGCACAAGCAGGGGAGGAGGTGGGGCTGTCTGCCCTAATGTTCTAAGTATGGTGCCCCCTTTATTGTCTTAGTGATTGCCCCCCAGCCTCTTTCCATTCCCTCTCTCTAACAGAGTTGGGGCTTGGAGCTCCGTAAAACTGCTCCTGCCTCTGTGGTGGTCTGCACCTGAATATATTTTGAGTTGTGGTTTTCCCTCTTTTTGTTTCTCTCATTCATATTCTCTTTTTCCCTCAATTTTAGAAGCTTCTCAAAGATTTTGGTTTGCTGATGAAATTAAAATTTTTTTTTTTTTAGCCTTTCAGAGTTTTATGAGTTCTTTCTTTAATATTTCCTGTTCCTTTCACAGAATTTAGGGACATAGACATGGTGGGCGGGGAGCCGTAAACACACATTCTTAATCTGTCATCGTGAGTCAGTTTTTCACAAAGAAATGAAAAGCTTCCAAATGATCATAATTTCCCAGTCACTTCCTACTAATTACAACGCTGCCAGCACAACAAGGACCTGTAGGGGGTGATGGGAGGCAGTTGAGAACTTACGAAGGGAGATAGTTGTACCTTTATTCTGAGGGGGCTTAAGTGGGCTGTACCTGAATTCAAGTTCTGGAGCCACGTATGTTTCACAAAGTTGTTCTCCAACTCAGGCATCTGGCAGGAATGGAACATGAGGAAAACATTAGATGGATGTGTGAGCACTGAAAGCCTTCTTGCTTCTTTAAAAGCTTCCCACCCTGTTGGGGTTCACTGAAAATTCTGTTTTAATATCAGACCTCAATATGGACTCATATTTTATCTCCAAAGGAAGTATGTATTGCTGCTACATGAACATGACCTTCCTAAAGCCAAACTTTTTTTTTTTTTTTTTAGAGTTGCTTACAAGGCACATGGAGGTTCCCAGGCGAGGGGTCAAATCGGAGCTACAGCTGCTGGCCTACACCACAGCCACAGCGATGCCAGATCTGAACTGTGTCTGCGACCTACACCACAGCTCATGGCCACAACCCTAGCTAAGCGAGGCCAGGGATTGAACCTGCATCCTCATCGATGCTAGTCAGATTCATTTCCACTGCGCCATGATGGGAACTTTGTAACTCTGAACCTTAGGGAAATACTCAAGAAGGAGCGCTGAGGAAAGTCCCTGGGTCTTTTTAAGGTCCCTTCGTTGAGATGGGACATCTCTTCTCCTGGGAATTATAACTACACTGCCCACAGATTGCTGGGTCATAGCAGTAATTCTACTAGGAAGTGTTCTTCCATTGGACCCATCATGGGCCTCTGCAGGTGGTGAATGCCTGTCAAGCTGGTATATAGTGAGACCTAAGGTAAAGATTCTAAAAAGGCTATCGAGTGAATGATTAATGTAGGAATATATTCCGAGGAACTGGAAAATATATTCCCATTTTTATATATTGACTTGAGGTTGGTTGTTATAAATTACCTTTAAATCATTAGTAGGTATTTTCCTTTATTGGTACTCTCTTTGTTGTTGTCAACACTAAATTGTGCAGTCTTCAGGTTGCCTCTTCTTTGCTTGGCATGTCAACACTGCACGAAGTTTATATAATTCAAAAAGATACATGTACCCTTATGTTCATTGCAGCACTATTCACAATAGCCAACACATGGAAACAACCTCTATGTCCATTGACAGATGAAGGGATTAAAAAGATGTGGTACATATACACAGTGGAATACTACTCAGCCATAAAGAAGAATGAAATAATGCCATTTTGTTGCAACATGGAAGAAACAAGAGAGTCTCATACTAAGTCAAGTAAGTCAGAAAGAGAAAGACAAATACCATATAATATCACTTACATGTGGAATCTAAAATATGGCACAAATGAACCTATCTACAGAACAGAAGCAGATTCACAGACACAGAGAACAGACTCGTGGTTGCCAAGGGGGCAGGGGGAGGGAATGGGATGGATGGGGAGTTTGGGGTTTGTAGACATAAGATCTTACATTTTAGAATGGATAAGCAATGAGGTCCTGCTGTCTAGCACAGGGAACTATATCCAATCTCTTGGGATAGAACATAATGGAAGATAATATGAGAAAAAGAATGTATATAATGTATGACTGAGTCACTTTGCTGGATAGCAGAAATTGGCACAACATTGTACCTCAACTGTACTTTAATAAAGAAACACTGCGGGAAGTTATAATGATGTCTGTATGTGTTTCTCCATCATTTCTTTTTCTTTTCTTTTTTTTTTCCCATTATACTTGAAAATGTCAAATTAGCCCTGTTCCAAGAGGATTTACTGGTTACAGTCTTCTACTCAGAGACATCTTTATTGCTCTCCTTCAATGTGACTTTAAAATTAACCTATGACAAAATTGTCCTCCAGTTCCTTGCCAGCTCACGTTTTGAAAGGAACTTTTGGGAGAAGTATTTCTTGGGGAGTATTCCAACACACACACGGTCGTCTTCCTGGGCCTCCCTCCAAGGCTCTCATCACTAAGTTTGTATCCTCCAGGTGTGGCCCACCTGATGGTGTGGTAGTTGCTGAGGCTCTGTGCTCACGTGATTGTGCTGCGTTCGGAGCGTGATGTGCACCCACGGTTTTTTTGTCGGGGAGCAATTTATTGCTTTCAGGGTTAAGAAAAACCAGTGAGGACTTGAAGGATGCACAGAGAAGATGTAGAAAGAGGTTGCAAGAGCTGCGGTCTGCTTCTTGTATCTTAAGTTAATGAAGATCTAGGGAAGGGAAAGATGTTTTCAGGGACCTGAGACGTCCTGGTTACTAAGTGGGACCATGGCATCTTAAGCTGTCAGTCCAGACTTAGGAAAATCGCTCCTTAATTTTGTCTTTAGGTCGGTGGGGTAGGGGAGGGGAGGATCTGACGAGGTTGGGGACGGCCAGTGAGGGTCTTGCCTACAGGACAGTCTTACATGTGCTGAGTTTTGCGGGGAAGCTCCAGCAGTTGGAGGTGGAAGGAGAAAGCCTGTCGGATGTCAGCGCCTTGTGAGCTGCCAGGATATGTAGAAACAGCTCTGAATTGGGGACTTGGTGCTCCCATCACTGCTGCTGGCCAGCAGCCAGCCTTGACTTAGCTGCTGGTCTTCTGCCCCCCTTGCCTGTAACGAGGGCTTCATTGCACCTGCATCGCAATGCAAATGGATGTGGAAATGCAAAATTAAATGATAGAAGCAGACTAGACTGTGTGAGTTAATACTTCTGGATGCCAAGCACTGCTCCTGAAGCTGGGGATGTGGGTGGTGACCAAGACGATGGAAGGGCCCCGCTCTTCTGCGGCAGGGAGTCAGTCATTAAAAAAACGAGCAAGCCAATGACTGCGATCATTTATGACAGTGATAGTGTTGTTGAGCCAGGAAGAGGGTTAGAAGATACGGCGTGACGGGGGAGCCACCTTGAATGGGGCACCTGTGTTTCTAACAGGATACAGTGGCTACTGTCATTATAAATCTGATGATGATAATGATGACAGTGATGCCCAGGGGACAAGATTGGTCATTGCTGGACATTTAAGCCTGGGGATCTGATAGCAGTGATCCTGCTGGCTGTTGAGTGGGCACACACATGAATTCTGACCTCGTTCACTCAAATATTTATGAAGCACTTACACGTGCGGGGAACCCTGAAACTGTGGTGTGTGCCCTCAGAGCTTCTAGAAGTTCGTTTTGCCCAAGTAGATATTCCGTTGCTAATTTTGATACATCGTCCTCAGGAAGAGCACAAGGTTTAATGAAAGACATTAATAGGCTGGGGGAGGATCTGCTTTGGCGCGAGGTCAGGGAACCTCTCTGGAGTCACATTTACGGGGAGATCTGAGGGCGAGTGGGGATTGTCCGGCCAGGGAGAAGTCATGGGGTGCTCAGGACCCTCTGGGCAGAGAGAAGGTGAATCTATGGGAGTGTGGACAGACGCTGAGGAGCAAATGAGCTCAGCAGGTTCCAGAACAGGAAGGACATGGGTGTGGCTGGAGCAGCTGAGGGGTGGGGGTGAATGGAGATGCGGCTGGAGAAGATGCAGGGGCCAGACAGCTTGGCAAAGGGTCTGATGTCCATCCCGCCCATCCCAGTTAACATCCATCTGCCGTGTTGCCCTCGCCTCTGGTCCGACCCCACCGCAGCTTTTCTTTCCCCTGGTATCGGGGACCACGGTGATTCTCAGCCCCAGCCCATCATGTCCAGGTGGCTGCAGACGTCTCGGACTCAGCTTTCTGTCCTTCCGGAACAGGCTGTAGACCCTCTGTGGCTTGGAACACCAGGGGTGCAGGAGGCCACCTTGAGGGCCGTGAGAGGCTCTGGGGTGCATTGCAAGTTGGTGGGGGGGAGGTAACAGGCAGGGCGAATTCCTTTCATCCACAGTCCCCAGAACAGCCTGGAAAACGCTTCCATGGAGTGAGTCATATCGAAGAATCAAATGGCAATCAGTCCCCGATCCTACGGAGCATGGCCGTGCTCTCTTGAACCCTCAGGGCCTTTGCACTTGCTGTTCCTGCTGCTGTTCCCCACTCCCCATCCCCTGCTTCCTTCTCACCAGGTTAGCTCCTGTGCATCCTTCAGTTCTATGCATAGAGGTTTCCTGCAGGAAATCTCACCTGACTAGGTGGGCTGCCCCCATTTTCTCCCGTCCTTCACCCCACCCCGGGAGATGGGTAAGTTCAGTCAGCCTTCCTCACCAGTCTGTGAGCTCTCTTACTGCAGGGCCTGGGTCTTACTCACTCTCTTAGCTTCATCCCTCACACCCACCTGGCTTATAACAGCACCTAATAAATAGCCATTAGAAAATCATTTGTTGAAGGCCCACTATGCACCAGGCACTGTGCTGGGAGCTGGGGAGGGGGCAGTGATGAGTAGAAACAGACAGCCTATTCCTTCTGCATTCATGTATATTTTACTTTTTTCTAATAAAATGTTTAAAATATATAGATATATCTATTCTATCTATCTATCTAAAACCCCATCCCTGCCTTCACTGAAGTTACAGTCTAATGGGGAAAAAGCTATTAATAATCACAAAATTTATCATTATAAATCATACTTAGAGATACGGAGAAAAAGTGATAGTCAACTTTTGCAACTCCCGAGTCCATGCCAGCATCATTCTAAGCATTCTATGCGCATCCCTCATTTAGTGCTCACAAAATCTTTCTGAGGAAAGCATTATTATTATCCCATTTTGCAGAAAGGGAAACCAAGGCAGAGAGCTTTGTCCAAACTCACATAGGCAGGTGGGACTGGATTCTAACCCAGGTATCCTGACCTTAGAACCCACCTTTGATTCTGTCTGTCACTTTTATAAAAGTGCTCCGAAGTCGTGTATGTTCTGGCAATTCTAGAATCAGTCCCAAAGCTGTTCTTATGGGCTGTATTTCCCCACTTGCCCTGGTCACAAGACTTAGAGACAATCTGAACTAATTCCCTCCTTAACCAGGTCCATCTCAGATGCTGCACGCGGCCACAGTGACCTCTTGTGGTAAAAATGGGAATAGCATGAATATGCTACTTAACTGGGAGACCCAATTTCTGGATTTCTTTCCTTCCTTCCTTCCTTCCTTCCTTCCTTCCTTCCTTCCTTCCTTCCTTCCTTCCTTCCTTCCTTCCTCCCTCCCTCCCTCCCTCCCTCCCTCCCTCCCTTCTTTCTTTCTTTTCCTTCCTCCCTCCCTCCCTCCCTCCTTTCTCTCTTTCTTTCCCTTCCTTCCTTCTTTTTCTTTTGCCACACC
The DNA here is from genome assembly GCF_054392235.1 of Sus scrofa. Lineage (NCBI taxonomy): Eukaryota > Metazoa > Chordata > Mammalia > Artiodactyla > Suidae > Sus > Sus scrofa. Next base: position 77,872,953 of record NC_139388.1, read on the forward strand.
TACAGCATATGGAGGTTCCCAGGCTAGAGCTTGAATCAGAGCCACAGCTGCCGGCCTACACTACAGCCACAGCAATGCAGGATCTGAGCCGCATCTGAGACCTACACCACAGCTCACAGCAATGCCAGATCCTTAACCCACTGAGAGAGGCGAGGGATCAAACCTGCATCCTCACTGCTACTAGTTGGGTTCTTTACTGCTGAGCCACAGCAGGAACTCCCTGGGTTATTTCTGAGGTCTGTTGGTTTGTATTTTCAGAGGCCTTATCCAGGTCATATCTGTGCTGTATGACACATCTAAAGATGAGTCTCCAAAAGTGGACTTTCAGGCATTGGTTATTGGATGGGGCTGTGATAAGTCAATGCTCCTGTGTTCTCTTCAGGCTTATGGAAAACCTTGGACTTGGCTCTTCCCAGCTTCCCTCTTCTGGTGCTTCAGGGAAGGACTGTGGGGGATGATGGCTTAGAAAGCTGTCTCAGCCCAGTTCACGTAGTCACAGCTTTTGCAGGCCCCATGCCCCTGACTGAGAAAGGACCAGCTCATTCAGTCATTGGACCAAATATTTATTGAGCACCTACTATGCACCAGGCATGTTTTAGGTGCTAAAAATAAAGCAGAGAACAAGAGAGACAAAATCCTTGCCTCCCTCTGCTCCCCACTTCCTATTTACAATCATCTGTCATAATTTAATTTCTGGGGTTTGTACGTGTGCAGAGTCTCTGTGCATTCAGGGAGGGGAACCTGGCTTCTACCTCCCCGAAAATAAAGACGACAAACCACAACACCACCCTCTCCCCCACCCCCCATGCATTCTGCCTTCACGGTGTTTACTTTCCAATTGGGAGAGACAGACAACCAGCAATTGAAGAGAGAAGACCCAACGTTCGGAGGGTAGAGTGGGGTGGGGCTGGGGGCATTTCATGCAAGTGGACTGGGAATCTCCTTCACAAGGCGAATTGAAGGGAGGTCAGAGATGCCTGGGGACAGTGTACTTTGTTTCCTCTTTTTCTTTTCTTTCCTACTAGAGTTATCCAGAAATTAATACCCACAATGGTGTTTTTATCTGCTAGTCAACCATTTACTCGGGGTAAAACCAAAGCCAGAATTTCCCTACTAGAGCATTCACCATGCAAGGGCATTGGCCAGTCTGTCTTCCTGTGCTGTGCCCTGGAGAAGGATCGGTGGGAAGGAGGAAGGCCACATGGGTAGAAGAACCTTTTAGGCAGTGGACACAGCATATACAAAGGCCCCGAGGTGGGAGCCTGAGGAGGGAGGGGAGTGTGGCTGCAGGAGAGTTCCGGTGGTGGGGGCAGAAGCGGGGGCCAGAGAGCTGGGGCAGGGGAGACAGATGCTCTCCTTTGGGGCTTCGGAGGTGCATCGCCTGTGTTATTGGTGGGACTCATTTTGGCACAGTCCCGACACGGAGCAGGAACCATGAGACCAGCTCCCGGCTCAGCTGTCCCAACGCCCTTTGGGGCTCTCTGGGCTCTGCATGGATAGAAGCTCTCATACGCGTCATTTCCATTTAGTTTTACGACAGTGTTGAGTCATGAGTGACATCCTACTCATTTTCTAGCTGAGAAAGCCGAGGTGCAGAGAAGTGGGGGAGAGAGAGTGCTAGGGGGCCAGAACAGCTCCCTAAAGCCTGTGCGGAATGGACATCCTGCTGGGGAGACAGCTTGGTGGGCATGGGGCTCTAGGAGGTGAAGCCAAGGCGATGAACCGGGGCCACTTTGCAGATACTCATGTATTACAGCAGGAAGCTGGGACCTCATCTTGGTGTCAGCGAACTATTAAAGGGGAAGGGACACCATGACATCTGTATTTAAACAATTACCCTCATGTGGTGTAGTCACACGAGCTTTGGTGATGAAGAAGGTGGGTGCTGGGGTGTGTGGGTCAGAGGGTCAGGGAGACAGACAGGAGATTTTGGCTGGAATGTAGGAAGAAGCTGCTGCCCGTCTGAAATAGGTGGAGGGCTGTTTTCAAGGGAGAAACAAACTTGGCTGAGAAACAGAGAAGTTGGAAGCAAGGGAAGGAGCTTGAGGAAGGCTAGAATGTTTTTTAGCTTTCAACTTTTTTAATTCGCTAAAAAACTTTTTTTAATGCACTTGAGTAGCAGTCCTTGACTTGAAATGCCCCAGTATTTGCCCAGGACTGACTGTCCCCTTTGTTTTTTCCATCCATGGATGTTGTCTCCCAATAAGTCGTGTCCTTTTCAAGCCTAAGCTAGCAACATCTTTTGTACTCGGGGCGTTTTCGGTTGGAAGTTGGAAGATGTTGCTTTAATTGTTATCCCCAGGGCTCCTTTAGGAATGAATCTATCATCTGGGCAAATAGAGAATTTTCTAAGTAAATAGCAGCAACTTCTTATCTCTCTTCAGATTCTATGCATGCTTCAGCTGCCCTCTCCTCTGTGAAAATTCCAACTCCTCCCCAATGCACCTTTAAGACATTAAAAAATTTGTGCTCTGGGCTGTATCTGCGTTTGGGGGCAGGGGCGGGAGGCAGAGGAGTACACTGAGCTTTGTAGTCAGATACCTGGGTTCTCACCCCAGCTCTGCCACTCACTTGCTGTGCAGCCTCGAACTGGTTACTTAACCTCTCTGAGTCAGCTCTCTCATCAATAAAATGGGGATAAGAGCACATACCTGAGAATGTTGTAGTGGGGGTTAAATGAGGTCTTGAGCTTGGCACAGTGCCTGTCATTTGTCAGGTGTTTGAATGATAGTGATGGGGTTGTTATGATTATGCACCCACTTCCTTATCAATTCTCCAGTCATTGCTGTTTTTGTTTGTTTGTTTGTTTTGTTTTGTTTTGGCTGTGCTCACGGCTTGCAGAAGTTCCTAGGCCAGGGATCTAACCTAAGCCACAGCAGTGACAACACCAGGTCCTTAACCTGCTAGGCCACTGGCAAACTCCTTCCAGCCATATCTTGAGTACTTACCAAGATAGGTAAGTACTTGGGGAGGGACCAGTGAACAAAATACATGTCCTCCCTCGAGGGGCTACAATTCTATATAGTTTAGTTGGGGGAGACAGATGATAAACAATTTGTACAACAAATAAGTGTATTTTATTGTGTATTAGAAGATAATAAGTGCTGTGGACAAAAGGAAAATGTTAAGGAAGGTAAAGTGACTGGCAGTGTTTGGGGTAGGTGTAGCAGTCAGCTACTGCTGCGTAACAAAGGGTCACCCAATCTGAAGGCCTTGAATAGCAGCCACTGGGGAGCCTGTGGTTGTATTGCTCTGTGCAGTTTGGGCTCCACTGGGCACCCCTCTTGTCTTGGCTGGTCTTGGTCGGGGAGGGAGGGGCAGACCGCTGTGGTCACTTGTGCTTCCCATCTACCTCAGAAGGGTGCAGAGTGCCACACGAAATAGGGTGCTCTCCCTAAGAAAGTGTCATTCAGACAAGACTTGAAGCTGGCAAGGGGGGTCATAGGCAGGGAGCTTGGAAAGGAGTGTCCCAGGCAGAGGGCACAGTTAGAACAAAGGCCCTGGGGCAGGTGCATGCCTGGGATGGTCCAGGAGGGGCAGGGTGGAGAGGCTGGAAGACAGTGGGTCAGTGACTAGAGAAGAGGACAGAGACCACCAGGGACCTTTCACAGAGGGACCTGGCGGGGGGAGGGTGGCACTGGAGGGACAGGATCTGATTTGTGACTTCAAAGAATGGCTTGAGGTCCCCTGTTGAGCCAAGATTGTAGGGGGTCAGGGGTCAAAGCAGGGAGATCAGCCTGGCTTGTGGGCAGATGCAAGGGAAAGGATGGCAGGTCAGGCTGGGGACACGCACAGTGCCTACCTCCTGGGCATGGTGGCACATTGCCCTTCTAGAGCTGTTTTGAGACTTGTGTGAAGTTGCGATGCGGTTGTGTGGATGCCCAGCACATGGTCAGTGCTCAGCAGTTGGACAAGGGCCGCGGTTTTTATTAAGGTGAAAGATTTAATGATCATTGGTTCAGAGGGAACCCCTGTGTGACCCTTTGGACCTTCTAGCCTGGCACAGAGCGCCCCCTGCTGCTCTGGCCTGAGGGCAGGAACAGCACCTTCAGCCACATCCCCCACGTGAGGCCAGACACAGCGGGTCCTGGGGGCCGGTCAGATGAATCACTCCGTACTGAAGTCGGTCAGGAGCTGGGTCTTAATTATCCCCTCACAGCCAGTAGGTCCCTCGGATTGAATCACTGTTTCCTCGTCTTCACGGATCTGTCGAGTGCTTTCCTCTGAATTAGAAAGACCTCACGGGACCACCCAGCGTTCCTCATTCCAGCTGGTTTCCTGCCAAGCTGCCCAAGCCCCTCCGGCACAGGGCCTCGGGCCTTTCTGCTGTGCAGGATTATTTGACAGGCGGCCAGGAGAGGGAGGCAGAGTCCAGCAGAAGGGAGCCAAGGCCTGGCTGTCAGGGTTTTCACTCAGACCCCTGGCCGGCAGCTGCCCAGACACGGAGGCAAGGTCAGGGTCTCTGAGTACCCCCCCCCCCACAATTCCCCTTCCCCTCCCTTCCCTTCTCCCCACCCTAATTCCCCTTCCCCTCCTCCCCCCCCACTCCCCCATTTCTGTCCTTGCACCCCTCACACCTCCTTTCTACTGCCTCCCCGCCCCCCCCCGCCGCCGCCCCATCCCTCCTCTTTCTTTCCTCTCTCTGCTGCTCCCAAGCACATCCGGAGCTGCTGTCCCTGTCAGAGGCTGCTCAGGGACCAGGAAGGAAAATAGTAACAGGAAGAGTGCCCATTGTGGTGCCAAGGGATAGCTGGTGTCTCTGGAGCACCATAATGGGTGAAGGATCCCACGTGGCATGAGTCGCAGCTGCAGCTCCCATTTGATCCCTGGTCCAGGGACTTCTGTATGCTGTAGGCGCGGCCATAAAAAGGGGGAAGAAAAAAACCCCTCCCATGAAAAGAGTAACAGGAATGAAGGAAGGACATGGGGAAGGACTTTTCTTGGGACAGTGAAGGGCAAGCACAGGGGACCCACATAGTCCTTTGGGTCCCACGCTCTTTGCTGGGGCTTCCTCTTAGCCCCGGCTCCCATCCGCTTTTAAGAGTAGCAGCCCTGACCCAACACTTCTAGATGCTGGGTTGGGTGGGCCTTGACCTGGGAAGGTTATCTCACTGTCCTGGCCAGGACTCTGTGAGGTGAAAGCTTAGAGCCCGCAGGACCACTCCAGGGCCCTGCGGCTGGAGAGCCGTGAAGCCAGGCTCAGAACCCATGAAGTCCCAGTGTAGACCCAGTGCCACCTGCGGCTATGGACCCTCGAAGGGTGGCGAGGCTGAGCTGAGATGAAATTCCTAGAGTAAACAAAGGATGTGGAATCTCGCCTTAACAATTGTTTATGCTGATGACTTGCTGACAGCATCATTTCTGGGATATAGTAGGTCAAATCGAGTCTCGTCGTGTTCATTGCTTTTTTGCTGTTTTGCTTTTGCCAGATAGCTAACAATCACGTGTGGGCTCGCATTAAAGCCCTACCGGGAGTGCTGGGCTAGACCTCAGGTTTCAGTCACCACCTTGCACTGTGTCTGTGGAGTGTCCCCTCCCCCTGCTACCCCCAGCCCCACCCCAGCTAGACGAGAAACTTGTCCAGGTGGGATCCCGGGCTTACCTTTCCTTTCCATGTCACCTTAGGTGGGATGGGGCACAGACTAAGTTTTTTGGTTTTTGTTTTTTCAATTTTATTTTATTTTTATTAGTAGAGTTGTTTTACAGTGTTGTGCCAATTTCTGCTGTACAGCAGAGCGACCCAGCCATGCATACATATACATTCTTTTTCTCATACTCTCTTCTCAAGAGATTGGCTGTAGTTCCCTGTGCTGCAGAGGAGGCTCTCTGTGCTTATCCATTCTAAGTGTAACAGTTTGCAGCTGCTAACCCCAGACTCCCCATCTGTCCCACTTCCTCAGCTCTGCCCCTTGGCAACCACAGACTAGCTTTTGATTTTTGTTTCTGTTTGCTCTTTATTTTGAAAACATCAAAAACCCTCCAGAAGGTGCAAAACTTGTACCAGGGGCTGTAGGCCCCCTTTACCCGGCTTCCCATGGGTGCCTTCTACAGATGACAGAGGAGGTTTTTGATGAATGTGTGTTGATTGACTCAAGCGTGCATTAAGTAGGCGCCCCCTCTTGTCTACCCTGTGAAGAAAGCAAGGCTTCTAGAGTTGAAACCTGAAGGTGGGAAGGATTACTTCTGTGGCCCTTTAGAAGCTCCCCAGCTCCCAATAATATGCTAAGATGACCTTCTAGCATCAGGGGGTATAGACACAGACAGTGTGGCGTGGAGGGAGAATGGAGACACCTGGGGGTGGGCTGCCCGAATCCAGTCCTGCCTTCGCCGCTTGTGACTGGTGACCACTCCCCTTTACTCCCCAGGCCTCACTCTCGCCGTCTGTAAAATGGAGCCAGTGACCTTACTTTCCCTCCTGGCTGGGGTTTGGATTAACTGAGACAATGCAGGCAAAGGGGCAGTGGGGATTGCGGTGGACGGGGTGAGTGGTGGCTTCCCCAGCTGGCTGGACCTGAGATCCCAGTTCAGATCTCCAGATCCTGATTTCCTAAGACCAGAGAAGGGTCTTTACTCAGCAGGGATAGATCTGCTCTCAGCTGCCAAGAACAGATGCAGCTAGTACCCTGCACCTGCCAAGGCTGGTGCTGCTTTTCCACACACAGGCCTCAAACACAGATGGGCCAGTGACCTTGGCACTGAAGCACGTGTCTCTCAGCAGCTGCAGGAGGTCAGGCATGGTGGGGAGCAGGAGCTGTGCATCTCTGGTCCCCAAGGCAGCAGGGATGGAAACCATGGAAACCGTGGAGATGGGGCAGGAGGTACTTTTCCCTTGGCTTCTGAGCATCCGTCCTCCTGGGGCTGCCACACTTGCAGGTCTCTCAGGGCCTCCTTCCCCCTCCCCCCCCAGTGCCATTATCCCAGGGCATTCATTTCCCACTGTGATTTCTTGAGGAGAAATGACTTGTTTAAGAGCCCAGTTTTAAACTGTTAAGAGGTGATTCCTGGCACTGGGGAGCCTGCTGCCCTGCAGGCATTCAGTGTGGGCATCTGAGAAAGTGTCATCTTTTAGGGCATCCTGGGTCTTCACATTCACTTCTTAGGACACCTGCAAAGCCATTACCAAGGGAACTGAGATCATCTGAAAGGGTGATTTAGACCAGGATGCTTTATAGCAGGTGGCCTCTGACTGTCCCAAACTGGGGGACAGCCTTGCTGGGTTTGGGAGATGGTCTGGAAGGAACCGGGTCTTTGGAGCTTGTACTGTGGATCCCTGAGCCATAAAACAGATGTGAAGCCACGAAGAGCCATCCTCTCCCCCCTTTCTAACCCTAGCTACCCCAAATCTGTCTTTGCCCCAGTCGTCTCTGCTCTTCCTTTGTCCTTCACAGCCCAACTCCTCAGAAGATTTGCCTGAACTTCTCGTCTCTACTTCCTCGTTGTCCATTCTCTTGTCAGCCTGTTCCGTTTGGGTCTTTTCCCCTCTGGCAAGGCCACTGATGGCCTTTATTTTGCCAGGTTCCTTTGTTGGTCCTTCTAGGTGACCTCTTAGCAGCATGTGACATGGGTCTTCATGTCCTCCTTGAAATACTTTCTTTTCTTGGCTTATGAGATACCAGAGTGTTCTGTTCTTTCCCTGACCACCCTCATCACTTCTTCCCAGCCTTCTTTGCTGGCCCCTCCTCTTCCACTGGACCATCGTGGATCCCTGTTCCCTGAATTCTCCTCTGTGGACCCTCTCTCCCCAGTTAATCTCATCCAGTCTCATGGCTTTAAGTGCCATGCACTTGCTTATCCCACATCCATAAGTGAAGCCATGACCTGCCTGCTAAGATTCCACATTCAAATTGCATGGTTGATTTCTCTACTTGGATTTCTAATAAGCATCTCAAACAAGAAGTCTAAAGTGAGATACTTGTATCTCCCCAAATTCTCTTCCCCAACCTTCTCCATTCATTTATTCAACAAATACTTCTTCAACCTATGCTGTGTACTAGGGAGTCTTCTAGGTGTTTGAGATATGGCAGTAAACAAAAAACAAGTTCCCGTCCTCATGGGGTTTATATTCTAGTTGAATGGTGTTGAATGGTGTCCCTGAAAAATTCATATGTGGAAGTCTTAATTCTAGTACCTCAGACTGTGAGCTTATTTAGAAATAGGTTTGCAGGTATAATTCATTAAGTTAAAATGAGTTCAAGCTGGAGTAGTGTGGGCTCCTGATCCTGTAGGACTGGTGTCTTTATAAAAAAAGGAGATTTGGGCACAGATGTGCACAGTGGAGGAACAGCATGTGAAGATGAAAGCGGAGATCAGGATGATGCTTCTATAAGCCAAGGAGTACAAAGGCTGCCAGCTAAACCACCAGGAGCCAGGGGAGAGGCAAGGAATACATTTCCTCTCACAGTCCTCAGAAGGATGCAACCGTCTCCATACCTTGGTCTTGAACTTCCAGTCTTCAGAACTGGGAGGCAATACATTTCTAATCATTTGGTGGATCTTTGTGGCAGCAGCCTCAGCAGACTCATACGGGAAGACAAACAATGCAAACAAGTGTAAATATCCAGGAGGTCAAACAGAGGTGCATGTTATGGAGAAAAACAAGTCAATTCAAGGGAGTGGGGAAGCAGTGGGAGGAAGTGGTGGTTATTTTATAGATGGTGATCTGGGCAAGCCTCCTTGATTGAGTGACACTGGAGCAGAGACCCAGAGGAGGAAAGGGAGTGAGCCATGTGGGTATTCACAAGAAGAACATTCAAGTACAAAGGACGAGCGCATTCAAAGATGCCAAGGTGGGAAGATGCACCTGGGCTCCAGCTGAAATCCTAGGAGGTATCCTGGGCCCTTCTCCTTCTTCCATACCCCACACCCAGACCAACAGCAAATCCTGTGTTCAAAATATGCCCAATATTCGTCTCCTTCCACTGCTGTCACCTGTTCTAAGGCACACTCGTCTTTTGCTCGATTATTAAAACTTCATCGCTTGTCTCCTGGCTTCCATTCTTTCACGTGCACACCCACAAGTCTCTTCTCCATGCAGCACGTCAGGTCATGTCTCTGCTCTGCTTGTCAGCCCTAAAGGCTTTCCATCTTCCTCTGAGTAACAGCCAGGTCTTGCCTGGCCCCCCTCCAAGTGCATGCCCATCTCTCTTCTTCTTGCCCCCCTCAGCGACCCCTCAGCCATTGTACCAGGCTGTGAACATGCCAGGTCAGCTCCTCCGTCTGGTTCCCTCTTCTTGGAACTTCTCCCCAGCGCTTCACGGGGCTTATCCTTGGCATCTTTCAAATCTACCCTCACCTGCTACCTGGTCATTTCTCCAGGTTGAGGTTTTACAGGATGTCTATCTGCACTTGGAAGACAGATGACTAGGATGCAGGCACTATGTTACACCATCAGGTAGTAATTTCAGTGGATTCCATGTGTGATGTGAGAATGCTGGACTGCAGTGTCTTTTGGACTAAAACATAATGATCAGAATTCCCATCGTGGCGCAGGGCTTAATACACCTGACTAGTATCCATGAGGACATGGATTCAGTCCCTGGCTTTGCTCAATGGGTTAAGGATCCAGTATTGCCATGAGCTGTGGTGTAGGCATCAGACATGGCTCAGGTCCTGCGTTGCTGTGGCTGTGGCTGTGGCTGTGGCCAGCAGCGACAGCTCTGATTCAGCTCCTTGCCTGGGAACCTCCATATGCCACTTTTTAGGGTTTGGCCCTAAAAAGACAAGAAAAAAAAAAGACAAATATAATGACCAACAGTAGCTAATAATTACTGATTCTCAAAATGATCCTGGGTGGTAGGCCACTCCCATTTTATAGAGGAAGAAATGAAGGCTCAGAGTGGTTAAGTAGCTTGGAGGGCACATTAAATGCCAGAAACGGATGTAAACCCTGGTTGATTTGATACCAAGGAAAATTCCACTTTGCTAAGTGGATTAATGAGCCTGTTCATTTGTCACTCATGTCACAGACTCCAGGAATATTTAGTCTAGAAAAAAGAAGGCTGGAAAGTCAAAAAATTATATTCTTGGTGTTTTATGTAGAAGGAATATTCCAAATGCCACCTGCTCCTGATCTCACTTCTGATGGGGCAAAGTGTTATCTGGGAGTGAAGGACTAAGGCGTTAAATATTAGCTAAGAGCACTGACAAGGGCTGATAACAGCTCTTATCTATCAAGAGTGTCCTGTATGCCTGGCCACGTCTCAGCCCATCAACACTTGGCCTCGTCTTATGACCTCTCTAGAAGGACACACTGATATAGGTCTCACTTTACAGGTGAGGAGACTTAGGCGCAGACGTGCAGTTGCACAGCTGTGCTCATATAGCTTGGATTTAGATTCAGAGGATCTGACTCCCAAGGGTTTACTGACTGATAATGAACCAGGTGGGCTCTGGCCCATTGGGATCATCCATTACTAAGCATCTGCAGTGAATGAGACATGCAACTGCTCCAAGGCAGGGGCATGGGTGATAGGACCTCTTAAGAGGACACCTCCTCAAGGGGCTTCCCTTTTTCTTGACCAAAATGTCAGGAACCAAAATGTCTTTTGTTCCAGAAACAATGCCCATTCTTTAGAATGGCTTTCTTTGAGAGACAAAAGGCATGGGACTTTGCCTGGCTCAACCTTCTCATCTGATTTACTGGCATGGCCTCCGTGCCTGCTTCTGATCTTTAAAATAGGTCATCTCGGCTCTCTTATGGGGCTGTGACTTGGTGTCTAAGTCAATCAGAATACTTAGTCCTGAAGAAAAGAACTTTAGGCATCATGATTTTCTGATTGTGCTGGTTGTGATGAGAACTGAAAATGGCAGTGCTAATGCAAGCCTCATTCTAGATTTGAGTAAAAGTGAAGAGTGGTGTATTTTGTGCATCATTTATTGCCACAAACCAGCCCCACACTCGGTGCCTTGACCCAATACACGTTTGCTCAGCTCACTCTGGGTGGGCGATTTAGGCCGGGCTCAGTGCGGAGGCTCTTCCGGTGTTAGAGAGCTGGCTGGCTGGCATCTGATCTAGGGTGGTCTTGGCTGGGAAGACAGCTCGGGTCTCCTCCACTGACTTTATATCCCTCTGCCAGGCCCGCTCAGCATGTCCTCATGGCCCAGTGGACTGGTAACCATGAGCAAACTTAACTGAGACAGACAGCGCATGGAAGCACGCATGCGACTCTCGGCTTTCTTCTCATCTCCTTTTTTTCCCTTTCCTTTATCACAAGGTTGTGACAATTTCTGCTGTACAACAAAGGGACCCGGTCATACCTATGCACATTTCCATTCTCTTTCAGTTTCTTTTCCCACACAGTTGATCCCAAAATACTGGGTGGAATTCTCTGGGCTATGCAGCAGGTCCCTGTTGGCCAATCATTCCCCGTACCTCGGTATGCGTAAGTCAATCCCCAACCCATAGTCCATCCCTCCCACCCCTCCGCCACCTGACCCCTTTATGTAACCACAAGTTTTACAAAATCTGTGAGTCAGTGTCTGTTCTGCAAGCTCATTTATATCTTTTTTTTTAAAAAAATTTTGTATTGAAATATAGTTGATTTACAAGGTTGTGATAATTTCCGTTGTATAGCAGAGTGACTCAGTCATACATATGCACATATCTATTCTCTCTCAGATTCTTTTTTTCTTTTTGTCTTTTTAGGGCTGCACGTGCAGTATATGGAAGTTCCCAGGCTAGGGGTCAAACTGGAGCTGCAGCTGCCAGCCTATGCCACAGCTATAGCAATGGCAGATCTGAGCCATGTCTGTGACCTATGCCACAGCTCACAGCAATGCTGGATCCTTAACCCACTGAGCGAGGCCAGGGATGGAACCTGCATCCTCATGATTACTAGTCATGTTTGTTACCACTGAGCCACAACGGGAACTCCCAGATTCTTTTCCCATATAGATAGAATACTGGGTAGCATTCTCTGCTATATAGCAGTTCCCTGGACACCTCAGTGTGCATATGCCAATCCCAAACCCCCAGTCCATCCCTCCCACCCTTGTACCTGCCCCCTTTGGTGACCATAAACTTTTCAAAGTCTGTGAGTCTGTTTCTATTCTGCAAATAAGTTTATTTGTATCCTTTTTCAAAGATTCCACATATTAGGTGATATCATAGGGTGTTTGTTTTTCACTGTCTAACTTCACTTAGTATGTTAGTTTCTAGATCCATCCATGTTGTTACAAATGGCATTATTTCATTCTTTTTCATGGCTGAGTAATATTTCATTGTATGTATGTACCACATCTTCTTTATCTATTCCTCTCTTGATGGACATTTAGGTTGCTTCTTGGTTATTGTAAATTTCTAACACCACTTAAGCCACAGCAAGTCATAGGGCTGAGTGCAGCATTAGAATCAGACTGTGAGTATATGGGAGGAGGTTGGGGGACATAGGCATGGATTCAGGGGTGTCAATAATTGGGGTCATGAATACAATCAGTCTCCCACATTTCATGCTACGCATGACTGTGTCCTCAATATGGGCTTGGATGACCCTTCTGGTCATGGTCACAGGCCTCAGTTGCCAGACCAAGATGCATCCTGTTTCTCTGATTTAAAGGATCAGGTCCATGGAGTATCTTGTGAATTTTCATTTTGGCTCACCTGGGAAGAATTTCTCTGAGTGTGGCTTCCAAAAATATAGCATCACAAGAGATTGTCTTGGGTTAAATCAGAGTGGACAAGGCATGTGCTAAGGAGAAATAGAATTTTTTAGTCAATAGTACAATTTGAGAAGAAAAAGACAGTAACTGCTGAAAAAGCCTCCAATAAATAAAAAATTTACATCCCTCTGCAAAACACCACCCTGCTTTTGAAACGCACGGAGAAATGAAGATGCTCCCAAGTACTTTGGGGTTGAGTGTTGACAGAGAGCAGGCATCCAGGGGTTCCATAATCCACTATGGGGCCCATGATCTTTGTGTAACAGTGAGATTAACCAGCCAGAGTGCCCAGAAGGCAGACTCTGAGCCTTTCACTCTGGCAGACTGTCCTGTAGATAGGAGAGGACCAAACTCTCTCTCTCAGCCTCAAAGTTGGATACCTTGTGGGGTTCTCAGAGGCCCTCACCAGAGGATGGTTTTATTTGAGAAAACTGGACTGGCATCAGAACATCTGGGTACTGCTCTCAGCTCTTTCATTGATTTACTGTATGTGTCTCTTTTCTTCTGGGCTCTAGTTATCATCTATAAAATTAAAGTTTTGGCTAAGAACTTCTACCTGTTGTTCGGTATCTCAAAGGTCAAGTCCCTGTTGGATCAAGTTTGAGAATCTGGATGTACAAACCCTTCATCCATTCATTGAATGTATTTACTGAGTGGCTACCACATGCCAGGGACTGTTTTAGGTACACAGGTAGGAGAGCAATAAGGAAGTTCTTGCTCTCCAGGAGCTTCTTTCTCAAAGGGCTTTTTTCTTCTTCCTCTTCCTTTTGCTCCACCTACTTTCCTTCCTCCCTCTTCTCCTCCTTTTCCCCCTCCTCCTCTTCCTCTTTCTCTTCATCTTGATTAGCATCATCATCTATAAAACAGTTACATTTACACTGTATCAGACAATATGCTAAGTTCTCCTTCTCCATGTACCATCTTGGTTAATTATTGTGATACCCTCAGGACGGTAAGGACGCATATTGCCCCTGTGCTGGGGTACTTTCCCTTTGCCCTCTGCAGGATTCTTGGTCTCCCCTTCTCCACCCTGCTTTATGGCCTAGGAGGCTGAACTCTTTGCACCTCATCAACTGGCTTCCTTCATCTTAGGCTTCCAGTTGAGTTTGGCCAGCAGAGACACTAGCAGAAGATCAGAGGATTAGAGGAGAGTGAGGTCAGAGTATTTGCTAATCTGACTCCCTTCTTACCAGGTTACTGTGGACTCTGGTTCTGGTTAGGCAGTCTCTGCGTACAACTATCTTCTCTGGATTCTTCTAACCACTCTTCCTGCTATTACTAGCCCAAGGGTATCTTCCTCTGGTTTCCTTAAATCCTGACCTTACCTTTGTGTATAACCCCCTTTAAAAACTCTTCCAATAACTTAGTTTGAGTTTTCTGCCAACTTTGACAGATACATCCCCACTTTGCTGATGCAAAAACAGCTTCTACATTGGCCCCATCATTCATGTGCTGGGTCATCTTCATCCCAAGTCTTAGCTCAAGTAGCACCTCCTCAGGGAAGCCTCCCCTGGTGCCCTAAGTTGGCCCCTGTGTTAATGTCTCAGGACCACCCATGGGTTTAAAAATTGACTAGGAGGACTCGTGGCTGTGACTTATTACAGTACAAGGATCCAGGGCAGAATCAGCAGAGGGTGAAAGTGCATAGGGTGAAGTCTAGTAGAAACCAGGCATATGCTTCCAAGAGTCCCTCCTGGTGGAGCTACATGGGGTGTGTTGAACTCCCCTGGCATTGAATTGTGATGTGTGTAAAGTGTTGTCTATCAGGGAAGCCCATTAGAGACCCAGTGTCCAGGGTTTTATTAGGGGATGCTTACATAGGTATTCTCTGCCTCGCATGTGCCAGAATTCCAGATTCCCAGAAGGAAAGCGTGTATTCAGAATAAACCATCTTGTTTGCACACATAGCCTAGGCACAGTGAACTTCTCTTACTATTTAGGGAAAGTTTTATATCAGCATAGCGTACTGCTTACAATTCCATTTGGCAGATGCCAGCTATAGTGGATTGAGGAGTGTCCCCTTTACAGATCAGCCCGCCTCTTATTCCTGGAACCTGTGGATGTGACCCTATTTGGAAAAAGGTTCTTTGCAGAGGCAATTAAGCTAAAGATCTTTTTTTAAATTATCATTATAGTTGATTACAGTGTTGTTGCAATTTCTGCTGTCCAGCACAGTGACCCAGTCATATAAATACATATACATACATGATATATATATACACACACATTCTTTTTCTCATGCTATCTTCCATAATGTTCTATCCCAAGAGACCAAATATAGTTCCCTGCGCCCTACAATAGGACCTCATTACTTATCCATTCTAAATGTAATAGTTTGCATCTGCCAACCCCAAACTCCCCATCCATCCCACTCCCCACCCCCACCCCCACCCCTTGGCAATCACAAGTCTGTTCTCTAGGTCTGTGAATCTGTTTCTATTTTGTAAATAGGTTCATTTGTGCCATGTTTTAGATTCCACATATCAATGATATCGTATGTTATCTGTCTTTCTCTTTCTGACTTCACTGAGTATGATAATCTCTAGTTGTATCCATGTTGTTGCAAATGCCATTATTTCATTCTTTTTTTATGGCTGAGTAGTATTCATTGTGTATATGTACCACATCTACTTAATCTAGTCAAATGATGGACATTTAGTTGTTTCTATGTCTTGGCTATTGTGAACAGTGCTGTAATGAACATAGGGGCGCATGTATCTTTTTGAATGAAAATTTTGTCTGGATATATTCCTAGGAGTGGGATTGCTAGATCATTTGGTAGTTCTCTTTAGTTTTCTGGGGAACCTCGATACTAATTTCCATAGTGGCCGCACCAATTTGCATTCCCACCAACAGTGTAGGAGACTTCCTTTTTCTCCACACCCTCTCCTGCATTTGTTATTTGTAGTCTTGTTAATGATGGCCATTGTGGCTGGTGTGAGGTGGTACCTTTGCAGTCTTGATTTGCATTTCTCCAATAAGTAGTGATGTTGAGCATCTTTTCATGTGTCTGTTGGCCACCTGGCTGTCTTCTTTGGAGAAATGTCTGTTCAGGTCTTCTCTTCATGAAGTTATCATCCTGGATTATCCGGGTGGGCTTTAAATCCAATGACACGTGTCTTTATAAGAGACACACAGGGAAGTTTTGACAGAGGAGGAGGAAGCAGTATGACTGCAGAGGCAGAGATTGGAAGGATGTGACTTGACTATACGTCAAGGGAGCCACCAGAAGCTTAAGAGCCTAGGCACAGAGTCCTCTGTCGAATTCCCAGAGGGTGTGTGGTCTGCTGGATTTGGGATGTCTAGCCTCCAGAACTGTGAGTGTATAGATATCTCCTGTTTTAAGTCACCCAGTTTGTGGTAATTTGTTATGGCAGACCTAGGAAACTAATACACCAGTTGAAGGCCAGCCTTGCAGACAGGCCTTTCTAAGGGTAGCAGTCTCAACCTGCTGCGTTAATAACTCTTTTACACCCCTCCCATCCACATAACTGTTTGCCATTACCAATTTATTTTTTAAAATCTTTATAGCACTTTTTTTTAACCCTAATTATGTTTTTGTCTAGCCTGGTTATTCATTTAAGACATTTGTATCAATCACCTTCTGTGTTCTATGCACTGTGCTATTTTGATGTACCCAGTGATAAGAAAACCAGACAGGGACTCTGCCCACATAGATTTTCAGCTGTAAGGAAGACGGCCCACAACATGTTTCAGGCTGTGCTGAGTCAGCTGCCCTTCCTCCAGGTGCATTTTGGTCAAGTTTTCCACTTTCTCCCACCTGTTACTCCAAAGGCAGGTGGGAGGGTGGGAGTGGCTTTTGATTGTGTGGCATAGATCGCTGTTCAGAACCCAAGGTTACTTCATCACAGCCCTGACCAAACACATGGCAAAGGTCTCTTTGTTGTTGCTGTTGTTGTTTGGCTGCACCCACGGCAGGCAGAAGTTCCTGGGCCAGAGGTTGAACTGGTGCCACAGCCATAACCGGAGCCACAGCAGTGTTATCACTGGATCTTTAACCTGCTGAACCACCAGGGAACTCCCAAAAAGGTCTGTCTGTGTTAAGAGGATCTTTTGAGTCTGAGGGAAGCTTGAGTTAACATTGGGCTTAGGAGTAATGCTCCAGAGGGTCCAATCTTTGCTCTGGGTTCAGAACCATGGGCTTCAGAAAAGAGCTGCCTTTGGACATATCACTGCGCTTCCTTGCAGCTTGAACCATAACATTGACTTTGTTTATGTATTTATTTATCATCTTTCTCTCCTACTAAAATTATAGCCACCCCAACACCCTTTCCTGTCCCCAGTACTGAGTACAGAGTATGGCACATTGTAGATACTCATTAAATATTGGTGAATGAATGAATGGATGGATGAATCACACATTCTGTTTTCATAGGACTTACCTGCACCATCAGGAAGTAAATGCTGATTCATTTGTCCCCTCTACCAGGCCTTGGGAGGACTGATCATGTCATAGCACTTTTGTGGTCCTAGCACAGAGGAGGTCAGTCAGGTCTTGCTGAATGAATGCATGAGAGGATAAATATGAGCACCTGTACCATAAACCTAGCTTTTGGAAAAGGTTTTGATGAAAAATGAAAATTTCTCAGCATGCTTGGGGAGGCTTTCCTAGATTTGGATCACTTTTCCTCTGGGTTTTAGATGTCCAGGACAATTAATATTGTGCAGTCCATTGCAGCCTGCCCTGAATCCAGATGTCTGGGTGATTCTTCTAAAACTTTGGCTGTTGATCTTGTGAGACTGGTTCCCCCATTAATACTCACATCCCATCTGTTCTGCTCTTCAAATTATGTCTTTGTAAGACTTCTTAGCGTCTGCCTCTAGAATCTTAGTTTCCAGATGATTTTCCCATTTGTAATAATGACCATTCTGTCTAATTTTTATCCTTAATATTTCCTGATGGACTTTCCAAATGCATTCATGCTTTTTGATCTTTGAAGGGAGCAAACGTGAAATGGACTAATAAAAATCCATACTGTAGCTGTTTGAATAAGTCAGTCTGTCCTTCGCTGTCATAGAACCAGGCTTCCATTTCACTGTTCAAGAACTCATCAGATGAAATGACCTCCCCATCAGGAAAAATTGCTCCATATGGTAATGTAATCACAAAGGAGAACCGTTATTTTCCTATATATTATCCCCTGTAGAAACTGTAGTAAGAAAGCCATCATATTAAAAATATCTAGGATGTAGAAGTTCCTGTTTGCCAGCCTCATGGAGTTTCATTTTCTTTATGGAGATGCAAACAGTTCTCATTGGCAGCATTTTATTTTAAGGGCTCATTAGGCAATTGAACATTACACTTGGACACCTGTGGAAATGTAGATTATATCTACATGAATATAAATGCCTTTGTTATGACTTATACTGTTACAGCCAATAACAGATGTCTTTTTAAGGACAGACACTTAAAATGAAGTGGGTATGGATGCATCCACCTATCTTCCTTAAAACGTTCGTAGCAATGTGTATTTTTTAAATTTAGGAAGTCAGTGTGAGGAGAGATGAAAGCGTCTTTAGTCTATTAAGGATCACCTTCCGTTAAAAGTGTAGTACTAGTCAGGAAAATATATATGTTTAAATAGCATCTTACTTAATGAATTCTCCCTTTGAACCACATTTACTGCACAAGGAAAATATTTTTCTTCATCTTAGTAGGGCCATGGAGGCGATTCATCCAAGGTTGAGTTGAGCTAGGAGCCCTCCTGCCTTATGAATTATTCAATAGTTTCTCATTTCAGAAATGTAGGCTCTCCATTGTTGGTGAGGATCAGAGAGGAGGTAGAAAGAGCCCTGCCTGTGCAGGAGGAGAATTCTGGGACAGTGATGTCATTCTTTATTCCTGTTTTTCAGCTGAATTCTTTTGTACCAGATGTTATTCAAAGAGAGTCAGTGGTGAGGTATCAGTGGTGGATTGGAAATAATATGGAAAGAGCATAAAACTCAGTTCTTTTATATTTTGATGATTTTTCTTGTGAGAGAGAGAGAGAGAGGGAGAGGGAGAGGGAGAGGGAGAGGGAGAGGGAGAGAGAAGCTCTCTAAAGATATCAGGGAACAACCAAGGTAACCAGAACTTGAGAGGCCAAATCCTGGCAAGAAGAAAGTTTCCCCTCCACATTTGTCTCTGCTCTTTTCTCTCAAATACTTGCTGATTCACAGGAAAAGGGAATAGAAATAAGCAGAAGGGATGAGCTGGAGCTTATAGCAGTCTTGATAGCTAGGGGAGGCAGGGGTTAGAATTTTTTGATGCCAGTATAGTTGGGAACTGAAGGGCTCGATGTCCTAGGTAGGAGAAAATCACGGAAAAATGAGGCCCCAAATCGATGTGCAATTTCACATTGAGGGAATTGGAATATTCTTAAGTTATATAAATGCAGAGGCAAGAAAAATACACTGAGAGCAGCTGCTAGGAAACTAAAGTGCTAAGCAGAAGTTTCAGCAGTTAAATAGAGCATCTAAAATTTTTATATTCTCAATGTCTGGCATTTGAATTAATTACAACATATGATAGGAAACAGGACCAGATGACTAGAAGTAACAAGAAAAACAGACCAATGGGTGATCCAGATATTGGAGTTTTCCGCCACAGACTTCAAAATGACTGTGGTTCATTTATTCAAAAAGTAGAAGGTAAGATGAAGAATTACGCCAAAAAAGTAGAATCTGTTTTTAAAAAGCCACATGAAAATATTGTACTTTAAAAATAAAATAATTGAAGTTAAGAATTTGATAGGTTTAACAGTAGATTAGATATTGTAGAAAAGAGAGTTAGTAAACTGGAAGATAAGTGATTAGAAAATATCCAGATGGACGTGCAGAGAGAAAAAAAGGATGGACAAATGCTAAAAAAAAAAGATGTTTGAGACATGTAAGACATTTTTTAAAGGTCAAACATGTGTAAATACAATCCCAGAAACAGAGTAGAGAATTAATAGAACAGAAGCAATGTTTAAAGAAATAATTGACTGAAAAAAAATTTACACTCATCAAAAGCATCAATACCCAAATTCAAGAAACTCTGCAAACCTCAGGATAAATATTAGGAAAACCAGTCTAGGCATATTATAATAAAAAATGTTGGCAGCCAAATATAAAAGACATTGTAAGGGCATCAAGAGAAAAAAAAAGATATGTTACCTTTAAAGAAACAATGATAAGGCCAATAGCCAATTCTTCAGAAGAAAATGATAGACCCCAGATAACAATGAAATCATCTTTAAATTACTGAAGGAAGTAAAATGCCAACCTATGATCCTATATCTAGCCAAAAAAACCTTCAAAAATTAATATAAAGTAAATTTTTGAAAAATAAAATCTGAACTGCACTAAGAGGAATACTTAAGGCAAAAGGAAAATGCTTCTAGGTGGAAGCATGGTTATTCAAGAAAGATTGGGAAGGGTATATATCTGGTAAATATATTTGAAATCTGCCAAATTACTTAAACAATAGTAGTAATGTGTTCTAGGGTTTAAAATGTAAACAGAATTAACATACAAACAAAAGCAGCCATAAAAAGTGAGAGGTGGGTGAATGGAGTTAAAATGTAGATGGTTCTGGCATTGTCCAAGAAATGGTAATATCCTAATTTAGGTAGATTTTAATAAGCCAACAATGCATATTATAATCTATAGAGTAACCACTAAAATAATAATAAAGTAATATGTAAATGAGAATTTGATGAAAGGGGGAAAGTGAAAAATAAAAAATACGTGCTATTCAGGAGTTCCCACTGTGGCACAGTGGTTTAAATGTAACTTTAGCTGAGTTGCTAGATACAAATAAATATATAAAATTAATTTTACTCTTACATATTAGAAACAAGTATAAAATAGATTGTTCTTTCTTTCTTTTTTTTTTTTTTTGCCATTTCTTGGGCCGCTCCTGCGGCATATGGAGGTTCCCAGGCTAGGGGTCGAATCTGAGCTGTAGCCGCCAGCCAACACCACAGCCACAGCAATGCAGGATCCGAGCCGTGTCTGTGACCTACACCACAGCTCACGGCAACACCAGATCCTTAACCCACTGAGCAAGGCCAGGGATCGAACCCAAAACCTCATGGTTCCTAGTCGGATTCGTTAACCACTGAGCCATGATGGGAAGTTTTAGGAGTTCCTTGATGGCCTAGTGGTTAAGGATCCAGCAATGTCACTGGCTTGAGTTTGATCCCTGGCCTTGGAACTAATGCATGCTGTGGGTGTGGCCAAAAAAAAGATAAAATAAAAATTTTAAATGCCTTTGAAGTAGCATAAACTATTAAATGCCTGGGAATAAATCTAACCAAACATATATAAGATACCTATACAGAAAACTATAAAACTTTTTGGAGAAAATTTTAAAAGGAGGGAGTCCTTAACTATATTAATTGCTTCTGAGAGTTGAGTGAAATGTGAATTGAATTAATCATTGGGTTTGATAATGTGAAACTTGTAGTGACCTTGGGAGGAGCATTTTCAATGTAACCAGTTAATTTCAGGGTAAAAGACTGATTCTCATATATTCAAAAAAGAATGGGAGGTGAGGATTTGGAAAGAGCTGCAATGAACAAGTACTAGAGAAGTTTTTCCATAAAAGGGAGTGGATAAATAGGATGATGGCTGGAAGGGGACACTGGGTCTAGGAGAGAGGGGGTTCCCGTTGTGGTGCAGTGGAAATGAATTCGACTAGTATCCATGAGGATGCGGGTTTGATCCCTGGCCTTGCTCAGTGGGTTAAGGATCCAGCGTTGCTGTAAGCTGTGAGTGTAGGTTGCAGACATGGCTCGGATTCTGTGTTGCTGTGGTTGTGGCATAGGCCAACAGCTACAGCTCTAATTTAGCCCCTAGCCTGGGAACTTCCATATGCTGCAGGTATGTCCCTAAAAAGCAAAAAAAAAAAAAAAAAGGAAGTAAAGATAGGAGATGTGATGTGTAGTAGAGATTGACTGGTAGATTAGATTCACGGTTTCTTCTTCAGGGTTCTGGGCACTATGACAGCCAGGAATGCAGGTAGGCATCTAGTTCCATGTCCGCAAACATCTCATGATGTTTAAAAGGTTCCCTGAACACTGGTAGAGAAATGAAAAGGCTGTCGTGCCCACTCATGCAGACGTAGTTCTCAGCTTTCAGCTCTGGCTCAACCCCAGTTTGCAGTTAAGTAATCAAATCACTAGCCCTACTTAAGATCCTTCATTGTCTCCCTTTTTGTCCTGGGGATAAAGTCAGAACTCCCTTAGCATGGCTTACAAGCTCTTCTCTAGCCACCACTCACCAATCTCTACTCCACTCCTACCTTCTGTGCTCCCCACTGGCCTGCCTGGAGGGGAGGGGACCAACTGTCCTGCTTTTTTTTTTTTTTTTTTTTTTTTTTTTGTCCTTTTGCTATTTCTTGGGCCGCTCCCGCGGCATATGGAGGTTCCCAGGCTAGGGGTCGAATCGGAGCTGTAGCCACCAGCCTATGCCAGAGCCACAGCAACTCGGGATCCGAGCCTCGTCTGCGACCTACACCACAGCTCCCAGCAACGCCGGATCGTTAACCCACTGAGCAAGGGCAGGCACCGAACCCAAAACCTCATGGTTCCTAGTCGGATTCGTTAACCACTGCGCCACAACGGGAACTCCTGTCCTGTTTTTTAAGGGCTGTGGGACTTACTAGTATGTGAGGCTTTCAATATTAAAATCGTGAAAGTCTTGGGCAAACCACACGAGTTGCTCACCTTGCACCATCTTCTTTCTCCCTTCACTCCTGCCCAAATGCCTGAAAACCACTGAAAATTTCCTGAATCCTTTGCTCTCTCTTGACTTTGCACACTGATTCTGTTGGAATAGCAGCCAGTCTTTTCTCTTGGCTCAGTCCTCCTTTTCCCATTAATTGGTTGATTTGAGTTATCAAGTTATAACTAACATACAATATTTTATTAGCTTTAGGTGTACAACATAGTAATTCGATATTTGTATGTATTATGAAGTGATCGCTAAAATAAGACCAGTTACCAACCATCACCATACAAAGTAATTAAAATACTACTGACTATAGCTTCCATGTGTAGATTATTTTATAGCTAGAAATTTGTACCTCTTAAATCCCCTTCACCTGTTTCACCTACACTCCTTTCCCTCTGGCAACCACCAATTTGTTTAAAATATCTATGAGTCTGTTCCTGTTTTGTTTTCTTTTTTAGATTCCACATATAAATGAAATCATGTGGTATCTATTTTTCTCTGACTTCTTTCACTTAGCGTAATACCCTTCTGAACCATCCTTGTTGCTGCAAATGGAAAGCTATAATTCTTTTTTGTGGCTGACTACTATTCCGTTGTGTGTGTGTGTGTGTGTGTGTGTGTATATATATATATATATATAATGCATCTTCTATATCTGTTCATCTATTGATGGACATATAGGTTGCTGACATATCTCGATTATTGTAAATAGTGCTGCAGTAACCATAGGGGTACAAATATCTTCTTTTTTTTTTTGTCATTTGTCTTTTTGTTGTTGTTGTTGCTATTTCTTGGGCCGCTCCCGCGGCATATGGAGATTCCCAGGCTAGGGGTTGAATCAGAGCTGTAGCCACCGGCCTACACCAGAGCCACAGCAACGCGGGATCCGAGCCGCGTCTGCAACCTACACCACAGCTCACGGCAACGCCGGATCGTTAACCCACTGAGCAAGGACAGGGACCGAACCCGCAACCTCATGGTTCCTAGTCGGATTCGTTAACCACTGCGCCACGACGGGAACTCCACAAATATCTTTTTGAATTAGTGTTTTTATTTTCTTTGGATGAATACCCAGAAGTGGAATCTCTGGATTGTATGGTAGTTCTAATTTTGTTTTTTTAAGGAACTCCTGTCCTGCTTTTCATACTGGCTGAACCAATTTACATTCCCACCAATGGGGCATGAGGGTTCCTTTTCTCTGCATTCTTACCAATGCTTGTTGTTTCTTGTCTTTTTGATGATAGCCACTCTAATAGATGTGAGCTGATATTGCATTGTGGTTTTAACTTGTATTTCCCTGATGATTAGTGATGTTGAGCACTGTTTCATGTGCTTATTGGCAGCCTGTAGGTCATCTTTGGAAAAATGTTTATTCAGGTGTTCTGCCCATTTTAAAATCGAGATGTTTGCTTTTTTGATGTTAATTTCTATGAATTCATTCTCTCTTCCTTCCTTTCTTTCTTTTTTTTTGTCTTTCGTCTTTTTAGGGCCACACCTGCAGCATATAGAGGTACACAG
This sequence comes from Sus scrofa, assembly GCF_054392235.1. Classification (NCBI taxonomy): domain Eukaryota; kingdom Metazoa; phylum Chordata; class Mammalia; order Artiodactyla; family Suidae; genus Sus; species Sus scrofa. The sequence continues at coordinate 77,896,848 of NC_139388.1, forward strand.
GCTAGGGGTCTAATTAGAGCTATTGCTGCCAGCCTGTGCCACAGCAACGCCAAATCCGAGCAGCGTCTGCGACCTACACCAGAACTCATGGCAACGCCGGATCCTTAACCCACTGACTGGGGCCAGGAATTGAACCTGCAACCTCATGGTTCCTAGTTGGATTCATTTCTGCTGCACTATGACGGGAACTCCTTTTTTTTTTTTTTTTTGTATGAATTCTTTATATATTTTGGATAGCAACTCCTTAGTGGGTATGTATTTGCAAATATTTTCTCCCATTTAGTATGTTGCCTTTTCATTTTGTTGGTGTTTTTTTTTTTTTTTCACTGTGAAACAACTTTTCAGTTTGTTGTAGTTCCCCTTGTTTATTTTGCTTTTGTTGTCTTTTTCTGAGAAGACATATCAAAAAAATATTGCAAGGACTGATATCAAAGAGCTTACTACCTATGTTTTCTTCTAGGAGTTTTACGGTTTCAGGTTTAAGTCTTTAATCTACTTTGAATTTATTTTTGTAGATGGTATAAGAAAGTGGTCTAATTTCATTGTTTTGCATATAGCTGTTGGGTTTTCCCAAAAAGATTTATTGACGAGACTGTGTTTTCTCTATTGTATATTCTCACTTCCTGTGTCATAGATTAATTGACCATATGAGCATAAGTTTATTTCTGGACTCTCTATTCTGTTCCATACATGTTCCATTTATGTGTCTGTTTTAGTGCCAATACCATACTGTTTGGGTCTCCATTTGTACGCATGGCATCCTAGGTTTCACTTATAATTCTTGTCACCCTGAATTGATAACATGTTAATTCTCCTGTTACAGTGCAAGCTCATTGAGTGTAGGCGTTATGACTTTTAACTCACCTTGGTATCCCCGGTGCTTCGCATAGTGTCTGGCATGTGATGATTGATAAATGCTTGTCGAATAAAAGATGGTATAAACAGATACTATGATGTGTAGAGGAACCAAAGGAGGTTACAGCCAGAAGAAATCGTGGAGCAATGGTCCCCAAGAAAAGTCCAGCCCTCTAGCTCTTCGTGGATGAGTTTCCAGAGCTGAATCCATCTGTGAAATGTACATACTTAACACATAGGGTCTTGTACCACAAGGATAAAATGAATTAATAAATGTGGACTTTTTAGGTTAGCTTTTGGTACAGTGCATGTGTTCTGTCTGCCTCTGTTGGGTAATTCACATCTCACAGCATGGTGATCAAATTACTTGATATTATCTCTCTGGCTCTGGGGGTTGGCTAGGATGGGCTGTAGTGGCTTGGGATCTCTTCCCAGCCCAGGCTCCAGACATGTGAATGAAGAAGACTCCAGTGACTGATGGTTGGAATAGCCAGGCTTATGGGACATCTTTCTATATATATTGTCTTTGCAGATGGTCTGTCCAGCATGACAGCCTCTGGGTAGACAGATTTAGCACTGAAAGGCTCCAAGAACAAGAATTCCAAGAGAATCCTTGGGAAGCTACATGGCCTTTTGTGACATAGCCCCATGCATTTTCAGCAGAGGTGATGTTTTCTGGGGTTGAAAGTTGGTTCGTGGAAAGGTGTGAAAAATATTACTTTTTTTTTTTTTTTTTTTGCTTTTTAGGGCTGCTCCTGTAGCATATGAAAGTTCCCAGGCTAGGGGTTGAATTAGAGCTGTAGCTGCCAGCCTATACCACAGACACAGCAACACTGGATCCTTAACCCACTGGGTGAGGCCAGGGATCGAACCTGCCTCCTCATGGATATTAATCGGGTTTCTAACCCACTGAGGCACGACAGAAACTCCAAAAATATTACACAGATGTACATACAGAATAAGAAATATATATGTAGCATTAAAATATTATGGAGATGGGAATGCAACTAGGAAAACAAAACGTCTAAAAAGGCTTTTCAGGGAGGAAATAATGAATGAAGAAGGTTGAGAATCAGTGCCCTGACCTCAAAGTCCTACAGAGTTATTTTAGCCATATTCTATTGGTGTAAGCAGCCACAAAGCCTGCCCAGATTCAAGGGGTGAGACATAGATCCCTACCTCATAAGGGGAGGAATGTCAAAGGATTTGCTGTCATATTCGAATCTGCCAGAGTAAACATTCCGTAGATTCCTGCAATTAGGGAGCCCTGTCAGATGCAGAATTGTACTAAGCAGACTGTGCAAACCAGAGAAGAGAGGGAACCTCTTCGAAGGCAGAGCAAACTTGAACCTGCGGCAAAGCAAAAGGTCTTGTTTTAGGCTCACATGAGAAGGTTCACCTCCCATGTGCAGAAGAAGGAGAGGTCAGGGCAGCTAAGAGTGTCCACTTAGTAGTCCAGAAGGGGTCCACGAGAAAGCACACAGTAACTAACTGTAGATGCTCTTACAGACCCTGGAAGATGCAGTGACTATAGTGCAGTGATTATAGCTGACCCGAATATCCCTGTCTTAAACATTGTTGGGAAGGACATATTATCTTACAAATCAGAGGAATAACCTGGAGAAGGACCAACAACCGCTTGGCAGTTATTACACACAGAGGTGGAGGGCTGTGACCCTGCTTTGCTACGTTCCCAGTGGAATGTTAATTCCCATGCCTCAGAGAATAATGAGAAGGATCATTAGTCACTGATTGACTGCCGTTGTCACTGTGCAAAGACCCAAGGCCTAGAGGGACTCCAGTGGACCAGGGCTGACTCCTGTTGGGCAGAGAGCTGTGGCCTCTGCTCAGGTGACGGTGGACATGGTCCTGCTCTTGGTGAGGGCAGTCTGTTTGGAAACACCCATCTCCTGGTACCTTCTTTTCTTCTCTTGATATCTTGGCATACTCACTTATCTTTTCTCTCAGCTCTTATAAAAAACTCACGTCTTTCCATTTTTGTTTCCCATGTTTATTTTTGGAACCCTTCTTTCCCTTTCAAACCATAAAGTGGAGTGCGGATTGAAGGCATGGGAGTAGAAGGTGGGGGCGGCAAGGAGAGAGAAGTTCTTTTTTTTTTTTGGGCCACATTGGTGGCTTATGCAAGGATGTTCCCAGGCTCCGGATCCAAGTCAAGACACAACTGTGACCTACGCCACAGCTGCAGCAACGCTGGATCCTTAATCCACTGCACCATAGTGGGACCTCCCTTTTTTAGTGATTTTTTAAAAATTATAGTTGATTTACCTTGTTGTGCTGATTTCTGCTGTATAGCAAAGTGTGACTCAGTTATGCGTATATATATACACACACACACACATATACGTACACAATATATTCTTTTTAATATTTTTTTCATTATGGTTTATCACAGGATATTGGATTTTGTTCTCTATAGTGGGACCTCATTGCTTATCTATTCTAAAAGTAATAGTTTGTATCTACTAACTCCAAACTCCCAGTCCATGCCTTTTTCTACCTCCCTTCCCCCTTGGCGACCACAGGTCTGTTCTCTATGTCTGTGAGTCTTTTCAGGGAGGGAAGTTCTTATACGTATCAACCCAAGCTTGATCCAACCTCAGAAATTTGGGGAATGGTGGTAGGAATGACTTGTCCTGGGCTGCCTTTCTTTCAACTATATATCAAGTAGCCCAGCAAGCCTCAAGAAAATGGGCAATGGGCTCCTTTTTACTGGATTCATCAACAGAAATAGCAGTAGTTCATATGTTGAGGATGGAAGCGTAACTCAAACAGCTCCTTAGAAATCAGCTCAGGCATTTAGTAATAATATAAGCATTCATACTTTTACCGAAGTATTTCCATTTCTTGAAGTGTCTTCTAAGAAAAGATTGAGAGAGGTGGATAAAGATAATTTCACAAGGATGTTCATCCTAGTGTTGGAAGCAACCTAATTCCAACAATTGAGAGTTTGTTATGTAATTATGGAGTATACATAAGGGGAAATACAAGAAAGGGATGGCGTCTGTCTTTGTTATATGCACCATGACGGCATAATAAAATACAACATAATAATATAATGAGATACAATGTGTATTATGTATTATATATGTAATATAGTATAGTATATAACTTAATGAGCCTACAATAAAATTTTTTTTTGGTAAGGGCATCATTGAGATCTAAATCATATACCATGCATTTATTTGCCCATTTGAGGATGACAATTCAACAGTTTTTACATATTTGTAAATGTGCAGTGATCACTTTAGAACATTACATAAAACCAAAATGAAAACCCCGTATCTAGTGAGGGTTCCTCCCCCTTTTCCTTTAACTGTCAAATTCTAGGCAACTCATCTGCTTTCTATCTCTACAGATTTGCCTGTTCTGGACATTTAATGCAAGTGGGGTGATACAATATGTGATCCTTTGTGACTAGCTTCTTTTAAAAATTGGCATAATTAGCATTATGCCTTCAGCGTTCCTCTGTGTGGTCTCGTAAATCAGTACTTCATTCCTTTTTATTGCCAAGTAATGTTACGTTGTTTCTACATTTTGGCTAATATGAATACTTCTGCTGTCAACATTCATGTACAAGTTTTTGTGTGGACGTGTGTCTTTATTTCTCTTGGAGCATATAGTTAGGAGTGGAATTCCTAAGTTATACGGTAACTCTGCTTAAACTTTTGGGAATTACCAAACTGCTTTCCAGAGTGGCTGGACCATGTTACATTCCCATTGGCAATGTATGAGTGTTCCACTTTCTCTACATCCTTGCCATACAATAAATATTTGTTGAATAAAATAATAATATGGAAAACTGATCATGATATAAAATTATAAAACTGTAGAAAATACGTAATTGTACTTTTTTCTTTTACAAATTTGTCTTAGGAACAGTGTTTGTAGGGAATGTAATAGGTTCTTTCTAGTTTGATGAGATTAGGAGTAATTCAAATTTTCTTATTATATTTACCTGTCCTAACTGGCTACTGTGAACAAATGCTGCTTTTAAAATAAGAAAAAATCTTTTCCAAGATGGTATTGGTCTGTAGGAAGTTGTATCAGAGAGGAGGAAAAGCTCTTTAAAGAATTAAAGTAGGCAGTGATGCTGGAGTGTTTCTTACCTTGAACTGCATTCATTTGTTGTCTCCTGGTTTTGACTGAATGTGAGGATTTAGCAACTCGGTTGGGGGTCAGGGTTCTTGATTGCAGACAATAAAAACCAGTTACTTTAAGCAGAAAAGGAATATATTAGAAGGCTATTGACTAGTTTGCAGAAGGCTGGAGAGCCAATCGTAGGAAAATGAGCAGAAGCCAAGGAGGCAGCTAGAACCATCAGGTCCCAGGGGGAGCATGAGTGGGCCACTCGCTTCTGGACAGTACCGCTGGGTCATTGGATTTCTCTCTGTGCAGGTTCATGCTGCCATGTCCTGGGACCTGTGAATCTGCTACAGCCCTGTGATTGACAGCCCTTTGGTTCCTTTCTCAACCTTGAAAGCCTTCAAGGGACCAAGCTTAGGTCACATCCCCATGCCACAGCTGCTAGGAAGCCAGGAGAGGACTATCTTCCTCTGACCCTTAGAAGAAAGGACGTGTTCTTCTGTGTGTTAGGTGTGTCCCTGTCTCCTGCCTTGTGTAGCATTTCTCTCAACAGACTGGTGCTTGAGCACTCGGCAGGCAGTTGCACTGATTTTTGTACCCGTGTCATCCGGATGCAATATCACAGTCATAAGCATTTGGCAAGAAAGGACATTGTTGTTTCCTATACTGGGGAGAAGGACCAGGCTGCCAGCTCATTCATATTTCAGCAGGAAATGCTAGAGATAAAAATGCCTGCTTCTGCTGTATTAGTCAAGGTGAGTAATGCTAGCTGCTGTTACATCCAACTCCAAAGTCATGGTGCTTTAACACATGAAGATTTTATTTCTTGCTTAAATCAGGGGTTCAAATAGATGTTCAACAGGGAGCTTTCCCAGTGATCATGCTGGGCCCGGGCTTTTTTCATCTTATGACTCTGCCCACTGCAAGGCAATCCTTCTAGGACCTCCCTGCATCTCCCTGGATGTGCAGATAATGAAAGAAGAGAGAGCGCATAGATGGAAAAATCCTCCAGGAGGCTCAAGTCAGGAAGTTAGGACCTCGCTTCTCCTTATATTCCATTGGCTAGAACTCAGTCACATGGTCTCATTTAATTGCAAGGATGGCTGGGAAATGCGGTCCAGCTGTGTGGCTAAGAAAATGGGCTCGGTGAGCACATAACTGGGCTCTGCCAGAAGGCTTTTATTCATAAAAGACGGCCGAAGTTGCTTTTGTTAAAATCTACTGCAGTGATTCCTAACATATTTGGGGTCGCTAGTCCCTTTGAGAATATATTAAACACCGCACTCTAAAAAATATGCGTACTTGTGAAAACATTTTACAGACAACCTTGGGAATTCAAGCTCCTCCTGCATTCTGAGGGCCTCCAAGTTAACTGCCCTTGGTGTGTGTGGTAAGCAGAGACCAAGTGGACATTTATTGAGTGCCTACCATGTACAAAGCTATGGGCTTATACCCCTGAATTAGACGAAGTCCTGGACTTAGAAGGGCTCTCATTCGTCATGTGGAATCAGAGGAAAGAAATATCACCTGGACTGAGTATGAAACCTGTGATGATGTAGAGGCTTTAGGCATCAGCCTACATAGCTATAGGTCAATATAGAAGTAAATTTTTCAGGGTTGGATTCAAAGTATAAATGGAACCAGCCATTCCTTCCTTCCTTCCTTCCTGCTCTATTCTGGGCACTGTTTTAAGTGGTTGGGATGAGGCAGTGATTGAGAAAGCAAGATTCTGTGCTCAAGGGACTTTACATTGTAATTGGGAGGACAGGGGAGATACTAGTTAAGAACTCAAATTTCAAGTCACTCAGTAACCATAGACTTCTGGTGAACTCATTGAGCATCTAGACTCACCTTTGATTCCAAGGAGATGAATTGGAAGGCAATGCTACCTGCTCAGAGGCCAGTCTGGTTGACCTAGACTTCATGGCCACCTTGGCCCCCATCCTTGGAGAAGACCTGGCAGAGCTGGGCCAGCTGCTATGGCCCCCAGGCAGGGCATGGCTGGCCAGATGAAATGGCTGGAATCACCTGAGGTTTTTCCCTGATAAGAACACTCAAGTGAGAAACTACAGAGAGGGCGTTGCAGATGTGACATGGCCAATAATGAGATGTGAAGCTGAAAGGAACTTTCTAAACTATCAGTAATAGAAAACCAAGTAGTTCACTTGGGATAAAGACCTGGCCGTTTCTTGTCAAACTAAGCATGCCTCTACTCTTTGACCCAGAAATTCCACTCTTTGGTATCTACTCAGGGAAAATGAAAACACATGTCCACAAAAAAGACTTGAGTCAGAATGTTTATGGCAGCTTTATTCCTCATGGCCACAAATTGGAAACAGTCCAGGTGTTCATCCACAAGAGAGCGGATAAACAAATTGTGGTCTGTTTATACAGTGGACTGCTACTCAGTGCTAAGAGGAAACACACCCCAATGCAGACAACAATATGAATACATCTCATAAACATTATACCAAGTGAAAAAAGCCAGATGCAAAGGAGAATATACTGTATAGGTTGCTGTTTGTTGAGTTCTGGACTCGGAAAGCTAATCTATGGTAGAAGAAAAGTTCAAAGAGTTATTTTCCATGGAAGAGTGGGGGCAGGGATTGGTAAGAAGGAACATAAGGGAACTTTCTGAGTGATGGTCAGGCCCTATGTCTTCTTAGGGCTTTGGATTTCACACATGCGTGCCTTTGTCAAAACTCAGAATGTACACCTAAGATTTGTATATTTCATTTTATGCACATTTTATCTTTGACATAAAAAAAAAAGACCCCGTAGCTCAAGTAAATGATATGCATATTGGAGTGTGGGGAGTAAACGGTGCTGATGTTTGCAAGTTGGAAGTGCATAAAAAAGTGAGATGGACGGACATACAGATAGATATGTGATAAAGCAAATATAGGAAAATGTTAATTGTAGAATCAAACAGGTGGGTCTATGTGTGTTTACTAACAATTTTTTCGACTTTTCTTTATGTCTGAATATTTTCATACTAAAATTTGGGGAAGAAAACTTATTATTGCTAAATAATAAACCACTCAGATTTGGGACTTAATTATTTATTCTTTCTCCCAGTTTTATGGTTTGACTGAATGGGTATCCTGCTTCATGAGGTGTTGGTTGAGCTGTTGAGACGGCAGAATAGTCTTACTTAACTCGTCTTGGTGCTGACCATCAATTGGGAGCTCAGCGGAGGCTGTTGGCCAGGGGCCTTGGTTCTACCCATGTGGACCTGTCCAGCCAGCTACTTGGCCTTCCTTACAGCATGGCACCTGGGTTCCAAGTGGGAAGTCCTCCCAAGAGGAAGGGAGCAGAAGCCACTAGTCTTCTTTGGGCCTGGACTGGAAAATGGTGTTATTTTTGCTGCATTTTAGAGTCAAGTGGAGGGAAGATAGAGTCCACCCAATGGGAAGAGTGACAAAAATTCATATCCATTTTGAATCTATCAACATTTTTTAGACCAATTGTTTTGTAGGACAGATTGCCTTATTTTTCTGTTATCATTATGAAAATAATATAAGACCACTATCAAAGATGGAGTAAATCAAAGAGCAAAAATATATAGGAAAAATGATTATGGAAGTATGTTAGGAAGTTGATAACAGTATTACCATGTCATTTTCCATATTTTTCTGGATTTTCTGACATTTGTGTTATTTGCCGTTTTTTGTTTTTTTTTTTGTTTTTTTTTTGTTTTTTTTTTTTTTTTTTTTGTCTTTTGTCTTTATAGGGCTGCACCGGTGGGATATAGAGGTTCCCAGGCTAGGGGTCTAATCAGAGCTACAGCTGCCAGCCTCCACCACAGCTCATGGCAACACCGGATCCTTAACCCACTGAGCAAGGCCAGGGATGGAACCTGCAACTTCATGGTTCCTAGTCGGATTTGTTTCCGCTGTGCCACGACGGGAACTCCTATTTGTCAGCTTTTAAGAATGGAATTATCATGATTTCTCTTTTTGTTCTAAATAAATGTTAACTTTTAGTCTCATTTTGAGTTTGTGATTTTAAATTCTTTTTCTGTAAAAAGGCTCCCAAATTATATATGTTTCATATAACATGAACTTGGATTCATCTCTGGGTAAGAGTAAAATATAATTTTATTTATCTTTGCAATAAGTCAGCTACAGATTCCCTGCCCTAGGTATATGGCTTGTGTCAAAGCAATATAAGAGCATCATAATTAGACACAATTCATGCCTTTTCTAGTTGAGTTGCCTCATTGGGGGCACTTCCTTTTGTTCAAGAGGTGAACTTTCCTATTTGAATTACTGTTGCTTTATTCCAGGCTCATGATTTAGAGTGAGGAAGCTCTGATTTTAGACCAAAGCGCTGGAGGAGAGCTTAGAGGTGCTAGGACCTTATCTGCAGGTTTGCCTGGGACTGGCCTTGTTTAGACCTATTCCAGGGTCCGTGTTCTTCCTTCTCCAGTGTCCTGGTTTGGGCAATCAATATCTGGTTATGGAACTTTCTTCAGAAGAGGAGTTGCCTTAATCCAGAGGTTGGTTCAGCTTGCTTCAGCTTCTGAACCATGGGTTCATATGTATATTTTGCAGGCTGGTAGTATGTACAGTTCTGCTTGTATGTGCCTTTTGGGGTAGAAGTTTCTTTCAAAGTATTATAAGTAGTTATTTAGAATTTCTGTTAATCTGTTCAATGTTGGTTTTATTGCATTTAAGGTAAATACCATCCCTGAAATAATTACTACCCATTTAATTAGCATTTCATTCATATTTTTGCTGCCTTTCTGATCCTCTAAAAATCTTTAAAATAAGGAGTTCCCGTCGTGGCTCAGTGGTTAATGAACCCAACTAGTATTCCGGAGGATGTGGATTTGATCCCTGGCCTTGCTCAGCAGGTTAAAGATCCGGTGTTGCCATGAGCTGTGGTCCCAGAAGCGGCTCAGATCCTGTGTAGCTGTGGCTGTGGCATAGCCTGGTGGTTATGGTTCTGGTTGGACCCCTAGCCTGGGAACCTCCATATGCCACAGGTGTGGACCTAAAAAGACAAAAAAATAAAAATCTTTAAAATGAGTAATGCTGTTACTTCAAAGTAGAGGTGGGTCAGTGGACCATGCCAGGGACCGTGGTCATGGTCATGAGTTCACCAGTGTGGAAACTGAGGCAGAGAATGGTTGGGTAACTTGGCTGAGGTTACATAGCAGAGATGTGGTAGCGTTGGGCAGTGAGGACAAAGTTGACACCTGCCTTATTGCAAGAATACAGGAAGGTTTTAACCACTTTGATGCTATGAAGTGTTTTGGGAGGTAGGATGTTAAAACAAAGGCGTTCCAATTCTTTTAGTACCTTTGAGATTTTCCTATCTAACAGAGAACTGAGGTGCAGTTGCTACTGGAAACTCAGCAACATAGGGTTTGAATTGTACATCCTGGAGTTTAATCATGAAGAAAGAGAGAAAAGTAGAGTGTATTTCAGAGTCGAGGTGTGCCAGTGAACAGGGGAGACTCAGGTAGATGGGTTTGTGTTCATGGTGTATGTGATGGGGTGGGGATAGAGACGCAAGAACAGGGAAGACTAGCTGACACGTTCATATAACACATCCTACGAAATCACCGGTGTGCTGGTAAATGTTCATAACCAGCTCTTGATGAGAGGAGTGCTGGGGTGGGGGAGGGGAAGGGCGTCACTGGTGGCACCTGCCAATTTCCATGCTGTAAATACTCTCACTGTGATGGATTTTAGTCTACCACTGTGATGCCGTTGAACATGGAAATGAGAAACAGTCCTCGTTCCATACAGATATGTAAATAACCTCAAGGACAAAGAGAAGAGTAAAATGTGAGATAATTCGAAGTCATGCATGTTTGAGTGCATATTACCTTTGTTTTGGTGTTATGTATTTAACCAGTTGATATCATTGTGGTTAACTATGGGCTCACAAAATTCCTGAACATGTAATAATTGCAGTCTGGTAGGAACTGGCTCGAGCACTCCCTGGCAGGAAATCAACCAGTGTGTTTTCACAGTGCCGCAGACCAGGAGTGGCTTCAAACTCTTGACAGCATGTGCCTGGAAAGGTGGAAAACCATAGGGGTACCACGTTTTATTTTGGAATGGACCATCTGGTTCTGCTATTAGAGGAATACAATTTGGCATCTCAGGGAGATGAATTTTTTTCTAAGGGTCTAATGTGAAGCGAGTGTTCTCCCCCCCGTGCTTTCTTTGAGGTCGGCTGTTTCCTACTCTAGTTGTGTTTGGACTTTGGCTGAGAGGAGGTAATGGCTTATTGTTTACACTTGGGATTGGGGGGGCTGGTTTCTAGTGACCATTGGGTAGAGCATCTCTAGCCCAATTTCCTTCGGCAAACTCCGCGGATGATTTGCTTCTCTCTCCTGTTTCGTTTTCCTTGTGTGCGTTCTCAGCCCCAATCACATGAGCTGCGGAAACAGATGGCTGTGTATCCCAGTCCTACCCCTCTGTGCCTAACTCAGGCTGTCCTCTTTTCCTGGGTGCTTTTCCCCCCTTATATCCACTCTTCCTGCCACCAACCAGCTAACTCCCACTCGCCCCAGCCAACTCCTATTCATTCTTCAAAGTTCATTCACATCTATGAATTTACTATCTATAGGACAACTTCCCCAGTGTTCCAGGCTTGACAAGTCATTATTGTGTTTCAGAATAACCCTGCTTTCTATAATCCATGGAAAATACATTTTCTTTCCAGTAGACTGTAGGCACACCCAAATACTTGGGCTCTGTCTTTTAGAATTGTTTCTAGGGCATAGTATGGCATATCACTGTACACAGTAGGAGATCCATAAATGCTGCTGAGTTTGTGATATTATTTTTCTCACTGAAATTATTCTCTTCCCAAGTCACCTCTTCAGCATTCCCATTTACACAGCCTGAAACTGAGAGTCTCAAAAATCTCCCATCTTTATTCTCCTTTTCTGGTATCACTTCCTAGTTTCTAAAAAGAAATTCTCTCCCCTTAAGTAGCCAGTCCTAGGAGGGAAATGATAATTTCTTAAAAGTGGTGGTTCAGAAGGATACTTTTCTCTGAAAGGTTATTCCTAAAAGCTGGCTGCTGTTAGCCACATCCACCTGCCCTAAGGTAATGTCACCGGGAATTAAAGGATTGCCATTTCCAGAATTATGCCTATTAGAGACAAATTGTCCAAGTCGGTAAAAGAAAAACCTCCAGGTAGGATGCTGAGCTCTCCGGGAAGGTGAAGAACAGGAGAATAATAAGTTACTTTACTGACGCTGTGTGCTGATTGGAGAAGAGCAAAATAGTTATCAGAGGGCTTTTTTGGGGGGGGCACACCTGTGGCATATGGAAGTTCCCAGGCTAGGGGTTGAATTGGAGCTGCAGCTGCCCACCTATGCCCAGCCACAGCAATGTGGGATCTGAGCCTCATCTGGGACCTACACCATAGTTCATGGCAATGCTGGATCCTTAACCTACTGAGTGGGGCCAGAGATCAAACCCAAATCTGCATGGATACTAGTCAGGTTTGTTTCTGCTGAGCCACCAAGGGGACTCCCAGAGAGCTTCTTTTGAGCATGTTGGATGAGAAAAATCAACTCATCTCCTTTTATTTCTGTGTAAGTTCCAAACAGGCAGAGTGTCGTTCCCAGGTGTTTTGCAAGGGTCAGCTGAGAATGGTTCTTATTTATTTTTCTTTTGAGTTTGTACCTGGAATTTTCCATCACTCTCTCTCTCATCACCTCTCAAAACGGAAGCCATGGTGTCATGGGGTATATAAGAGGTCTCCCAAATATTGCTTCCTGAGGTGTTCCTCTGTCCCAGTGACGTCAGGCTAGACCGAGTGATTTGCTTTGGCCAAGGCAGTGTGAGGAGAAGTAATGTGTGCCTTGTCCAAGTCCAAGTTTGAGGCGCCGATGTCCCAAAGGGAGGCTGCAGCATTCGCCTGGGTCTCGGACTGAAGACAGCTTGGGATGGAGCTGTAGATGACCTCAGGGTGACAGGTGCATGAATGAAGATGAAATCCTATAACTAATGGTTGTAAGTCCCTGTGATGTGAGCATTGGTTGTTACTGCAGCAGCTCTTCGCTTGAGTTGATTGATGCAGACAGTCGGTTAAAGGAATTTACCAGATTACCAGATTTCCTAAAGAAAGGGAAAGAGCTTACCTTAAAACATCAAAAAGCTTTAGGAGTTCCCTGATGGCCTAGCAGGGCTGCTGTGACTCAGGTTATTGCTGTGGTGTGGGTTTGATCCCTGGCCCAGAACTTCTGCATGCAGCGGGTATGGCCAAAAAAAAAAAAAAAGCTTTAGTCAACATAAACTTATTCAGTGTTTACTGAAGAGATAAGTGATTATTACATACTAAATGAACATTTCTATGCAAAGATGCCATTATCTCTGACCTGGTTTTATCTTTTCTGTTTCTGCAGGTAAGTTGATTGGTAGTTGGTCTGGTCATTCTTTGAATGGAGATATACTAAATGTCTACTCTCATCCAAACGCTGTTAGGTGCTGGGCATCATGGGGAACAGGACAGACAGGTCCTGGTCCTCATAGAACTTTCACTTTTGTTGGGTCAAGAAACTAGAAAACAAAATCCAGGACCCGACGTAAATGTAGTAATGTTTCTGGGGTATGGGTGAGGCATGGGGCCACTCCCTCTAGAACAGTTCCTTCATCACATGGATGGATGTACTTATCTTTATAGAGAAATTGAACGGTTATGTACCAGTGCCTTTTTTTTCTTTTTAATGGAGTCAGTTTTACATCCATCCCTTTAATAAAAAGCGCTGGGAGAATTTAAAGCTGAAAGCCATTCTGTTTTATAAGTGATTTGTGATGTAAATAAACATTCATCTTCTGATTTGTTTGGAGTTAAGTCTGAGTCTTATCCATAAAAGGACTTCCTTCCAATGTCAAGGAGAACTCTTCTGACATGATATTATAGAGGACTTGGTTCAGAAGTAGCCGGGGAAACCCCAGGGCAGTTCACTTTAACTTGGTTCCAGAACATGTGACCCATGTGTTCTACCAAGCGCTGATCCAGGGCACCCCATTTTCTGGTAGCAGGGCTTCCCTGTGGATAGAGTCTGCCATCTGCTTCCAACAAGGCTAAGATGAGCTCAGGGTACCAGTGGTCACAGTTGCAAAAGCACACCAACTAGCTTTGATGGTTTCAAATCTGGCAAAGCCAACAAAACCAGACAAGGAGAGAAGATTGAGTGCATTTATCAGAAGTGAACTCAGCTTTGGCAACCATTCTGCTCTCTGACGAGAATCAGAAAATGTCAAAATTAAAAGCCGTGAAACGCATCATTTTACAGTTGTGGAAACTAAGACCGAAAGAGATTAATAGGGGTTGTCTGAATGAGTCAGATGGTTCATTCATTCATTTATTCATTTAACACAATCTCGTAGAGCACTAAGTCGCTTGGAGCTGGGTGCCAAGCTGGATCCTGGGATGATAACAAGGGATGAAATAGTGTTTGTTCCTGGGAAGTTTGCAGGGTGGAGAGTCTAGGGGAGGTGAGAGCTGTGAAGGAAAGGGAGATGGTGCTATGACCTCTACTTATCTCTAAACAGCCTGATCTGGTCTGTGGGGCAATGGCTGGAGAAGGATTCCCTGAGGAGATGACTCTCCAGCAGAGGCCTGAAGGATAACAAGGATAAGGTCAGGTAAAGAGGATGCTCCAAGAATCCCTCCAGGGCTATGAGCAAAGTGCCCACAAAGGAGTGCTGGTGATGGGAGTGTGGTGTGCTCAAGAAATGGGAAGTCATCGAGGTTGGAGACTAGAGAGCAAGGAGCGCAAAATTTCTGAGGGAAGGCTCTAGAAAGAGTCATGGGCACAGTGGAAACCTCAAAGGAGGGAGTGGCATAACCAGATTTTCTTTTTGAAAAGACCATGCTAGCTAGGAATAGAAGGGCATTCACTTTAATACCATAAAGATCTGTAAGAAGCCTAAAGCAAGCATCATACTTCATGGTGAAAGAGTGAAAGCCTTTCCCCTTAAGAGCAGAAATAAAATAAGAATGTTCCCAATCATTACTGTCCAAGTCCTAGACAGTGGCATAAAGGTAGATTAAAATAGGAGTTCCTTCGTGACTCAGTGGAAACGAATCTGAGTAGTATTCATGAGGACACAGGTTTGATCCCTGGCCTCGCTCAGTGGGTTAAAGATCCAGCGTTGCCGTGAACTGTGGTGTAGGTTGAAGATGTGGCTTGGATCCTGCGTGGCTGTGACATAGACCAGCAGCTGTAGCTCTGATTCAGCCCCTAACCTGGGAAACTCCATATGCCACGGGTACAGCCCTAAAAAGACAAAACAAACAAACAAACAAAAACAAAAAACAAAAAACAAAAACAAAGGTAGAAAAAAATAAAAATCACAATGATTGGGGAAAAGGACCAATTACTACTGGTAGGTGAAAATGGTTGTCTATGTAGAAAATCCAGGTGGACTGGGGGTTTGGGATTGACACATGCTCACTGTGGTGTATGGAATGATTGGCCAACAGGGACTTGCTGTATAGAACAGGGAACTCCACCCAACATTCTCTATATAACTTGATGTGTAGAACAGGGAACTCCACCCAACATTCTGTACATAACTTGATGTGTAGAACAGGGAACTCCACTCAACATTCTGTATATAACTTGATGTGTAGAACAGGGAACTCCACCCAACATTCTGTATGTAACTTGATGTGTAGCACAGGGAACTCCACCCAACATTCTGTACATAACTTGATGTGTAGCACAGGGAACTCCACCCAACATTCTGTACATAACTTGATGTGTAGCACAGGGAACTCCACCCAACATTCTGTACATAACTTGATGTGTAGCACAGGGAACTCCACCCAACATTCTGTACATAACTTGCCATGTAGCACAGGGAACTCCACCCAACATTCTGTATGTAACTTGCCATGTAGCACAGGGAACTCCACCCAACATTCCGTATATAACTTGATGTGTAGCACAGGGAACTCCACCCAACATTCCGTATATAACTTGATGTGTAGAACAGGGAACTCCACCCAACATTCTGTACATAACTTGATGTGTAGCACAGGGAACTCCACCCAACATTCCGTATATAACTTGCCATATAGCACAGGGAACTCCACCCAACATTCTGTATATAACTTGCTGTGTAGCACAGGGAACTCTACCCAATATTCTGTGATAATTTATGTGGGGAAAGAATCTGAAAGAGATTGGATGTGTGTACATGTATAACTGAACCACTTTGTTGTAGCAGAAATGACCCCAACATTGTAAATCAACTATACTTCAACACACCTTAAAACAAATAATCCAAAGGAATCTACCCACAAATTATTAGAGTATATGAGCTTAGCAAGGTTATTGGATACAAGGGCACCACACAAAGATAAGTGGTTTTATATGCTGGCAGCGGGAAAACAGGAAGTAAAGTGTTAATAAAAATGTTCTTGCAAGAGCATAAAAAGTGGAATACTTAGGAATCGATCTAACAGGGTTCTGAAAATATGAAGCATTAATGAGAAATGAAAAAAGACAAATGGATGGACATGTCGTGTTCATGGATCAGAAAATGCAATATTATAAGAACGTCTACTTTTCCTAAATAAATCTATAGATTCAGTGTAATCGCAATCAAAACGCCTCCCTTTTTTTGGAATAGGAATTGATAAGATGATTCTAAAATCTATGTGGAAATAAAAAAGGCTAAGATTAGTCAAGGCAGTCTAGAGGAAGAAAAAAAAAGGTGAAAGGCTTATAATACTACATACCAAGATCTATTAAAAATTATAAGAATTAAGACAGTGTCGTATTGACACCCAGCTGGACAGAAAAAGACCAGTGGAGCAAAATAGAGGACCCAGAAATAAACTCACACATGTACAGTCACTTGATTTATAAGGTGACACTGCAGTGTGGTGATGGAATGATTTTTTTGAATAAATGCTGCTGTGTCAATTGGGTGATTCATATGAACAAAATGACAGATGGATTGTCGACCTAGTTGTGAAAGACAATGCAAGCAAAAACAAAACAAAATAAACACAAAAAGCTCTCTTAGAAGAAAATATGGGAGAACGGCTTCCTGATTTCGGGGGTGGGCGAAATCATTTCAAGTAGGATACACAAAGCCCCAACCAGAAAAGAAAAAAAATTGGTAAATCAGACCACATTAAAATTAAGAGCTTCTATTCTTCAGCCAATACCATGGAGGGAGTGAAAAGGCAGGCCATGAAATGAAAGAAGATATTTGTAATGCATTATTTGACAAAGGACTTATTTCCATAATCTATAAATATTCTAACCAATCAATGATTAGAAGGGAGGCCACTTGCTGGAAAAAAAAGCAATGGATTTTAACATTCATCTCACAAAAGAGGACAGCTAAATAGCCAAAAAATTATGAAAAATGTTCAACATCATTAGGAATCAGGTAAATGCAAATTAAAAGCACAATGATCTGTAGTACTCCCAGCAGAATGGCTACATTGAAAATGGCAGCGGGGGAGTTCCCGTCGTGGCTCAATGGTTAACAAACCCAACTCGTATCTGTGAGGATCTGGCCTCTCTCTCAGTGGGTTAAGGATCCAGCATGCCCCTGAGCTGTGGTATATGTCGCAGACGTGGCTCAGATCCCGTGTTGCTGTGGCTGTTGCAGGACAGAGGCTACAGCTCTGATTTGACACCTAGCCTGGGAACCTCCATATGCACAAGTGCGGGTCTGAAAAGACAATAAATAAATAAATAAATAAATAAATAAATAAATAAATAAATAAAGGAAAAAAAGAAAATGACAGAGGGTATCTGACGCTAAAAAGAATGGGGAGCAGCCAGTGCAGATGTCACTGGTAGGGGTGTAAATTCGTACACCTGTTTCGGGAAAGCTGTTCAGTGGTGTCTACAGATGTTGAGCATGTTCCCACATGCTGACCCAGCACTTCTGCTCCTGTGGGTAGACATACCCATCAGAAAGGCACACATATGTTTGCCAAAGTGCATTCTTGTAAACACCAGAGCCGTTACCTCATACCAAAAAAGTGCCATGAAAATACCAGTGCTCTTCCAATTAGCTCCTACCTGGCAACAACCCAAATAACAACAGAAGAAGGACTAACTAAATTGTGGCATATTCAAGTAATGGAATACCATAGTAATGAAGGCATTGATGACAAGAAGAGGTTTTTTAGGGGATGGAGTGGGGGGCTGTGGTCTGCTTCTTGATCTGAGTGTTGGTTTTGTGGGTGTGTTCGTCTGGAGAAAGCTTAGCAAGCAATACCCTTATAACATCTGTATATTTTTGTGCATAATATTATACTTGAATAAAAATTTCCCTTAAAACAGCACATGAATGTAATTACTGCATAGCAAAGATGATGGTAGAGTGAGCAGTCAGGAGGTGGAGCACTGGGCAGCTTTTGGGAGAGTCCAGGCATGAGGCCAGGCTGATGGTGGCAGAGGAATAGCAAGACAGTCTCAAGAGGGATTTAAGGAGAAAGCCAAGAGGACTTGGTAATGGATTGGCCGAGGCAGGAAGCATGAGGGGTGGGGGATTGTCAAGGTGGACTCTCAGGTTCTTACTTATGTAACCCATTGGAGGGTCTTTCCCATCCCAGATAAAAGGAGCAATGGCGGCAGGGAGTGGGGGAACAGGTTGTTGGGCAGAGTGCATGGGGGAGATGAAGAGTGTCTATTTGGAGTTGAGGTTCTAAATGAGATACACAAGTAAATGCATTGCAGGGTCAGTGGCTATTGTAGGTCTGGAGTCCAGGAAAAGTCCAAGGCTATTAATAAATGGACCTTTAAGAAATAGAACTTGGGGAATTCCCCTGGTGGCGTCGGGGGTTAAGGATCTGGCGTTGTCACTGCAGTGGCACCAGTTTGATCCCTGTCCCTGGAACAGGTGTGGCCACAAAGAAAGAAAGAACTTGAACTGAATCTTTTGGATAAAGATACGGAGTATCCATATGCCAGGTACCAGGGGGCTAAATGCTTTACCTGTAAAATCTTTCGGTTTCCCTGCCTGTGGTACTACTCTGAGCGTGCAGTGTTACTCAAGAGCAAGGTGAGGTTTAGAGCAGTTAAGCAAATTGCTGATGAGTTGAGCTTTAGGAAGGTTGATGGGGATCTTTAGATGCAGATCTCCTGACTTAAGTTCTGGGTGTTGCTGTCGAGTCCCAATGCTCCTGTGCATGGGCTCAGTGGTCACGGTCCCCAGATGAGAAATCAAGGGCAGCCTCAGCATTTCCATTAGAAGAAATCTTTAAGAAAAGACCACCCATATCCAACTGCCAGATTGAGAGACGCTTAGAGGTTTGAACTCCATGACTGTCCCAGATCATGAGTTTAGGTGATAAACTCTCCGTGTTCAAACCAAGTTAAGCCACCCATCAGCTTAGTGATTTCTGCAAATCATTTAATTGATCCATTCCTGTGTGAGTTCTCTATTGCTGCATTCAGAAAAAAAATCACCATAGCTTAGTGGCTTAAAACAACACACATGTATCATCTCACAGCTCCTCAGGAGCGGAAATCTGCTCAGCTGGGTCTTCTGTTCAGGGTCTCTCCTAGCCTTCAATGAAGGGGTCGGTCAGGGCTGGGGTCTCATCAGAGACTTGTCTGGGGAAGGATCTGCTTTCAAGCTCACATGTTGGCAGAATTCAGACCCCTGTTGGATGTCAGATCAAGGACCTCAGCTCCTTGCTGGCTATCAGTTGGAAGTTGCCCTAGTTCCTTGTGATATAGGTCTCTCCCTACAAGGGCTTGCCTCATCAAAGATGGCAAGGAAGAGTCAATAGAGAGCATCTCCTAGGAAGATCCTAAGCATAATCCTAAGTAATGTCATGGAAGTGACTTCCTGTCTCCTTTGCCTATTCTGTTGATTAGAGCAAGTCCCAGGTCCTACCCGGTCAGGGGGAGAGGATTACAGAGGGCTGAACACCAAGAGTGAGGGATCTTTAGGGGCCATCTTTGAATCTGTCTGCCATGATGCTTCTGTGTCCTCATCTATAAAATGAGAATGAATGGCAATGGTGCCTTCCTCCTGGGTGTTTGTGTGGAGTAAATGAAATAATGCATGTAAAGCTTTTGGCACCATCCCTAGAACATAGTTTGTGATTCAGAAATGGTTAGCTGCTATTTTATTATTCTAGTTCTGCAATCATTTGGCCATATGAAAGGGTTTTTATTTTTATAAATAGATTCACAGTGGATGGCCAGCTTCCTCTGGGGCCCTTAAAATACAATGTGTCTTGAAGCAAACCTGTACTCCCAGATGGGCAAGAGGTACATTTGGCAAAAAGGCAGACCAGTAACCATCAGGGGGCACTGCAAAGAAGGAAAGGGTGGCCATGTCTGGTGAGGAAATATGAAAAGTGAAGAGTTCCAGTTGTGGCTCAGCGGGTTAAGAACCCAACATAGTGTCTGTGAGGATGCAGATTTGATCCTTGGCCTTGCTCAGTGGGTTAAGGATCTGGCATTGCTGCAAACTGTGACATAGGCTGGCAGCTGCAGTTCCAATCTGACCCCAAGCCTGGGAACTTCCATATGCCACAGGTGTGGGTCATAAAAACAAAAAAAGAAAAAAACAAAAAAAAAAAAAAAAAGAAAAGTGAATGCCCCCACCACCTGGAGGGGTCTGTAGTCACCTTTCTGCAGATTTATAAGCCACAGTTCCATCACGTTAGTTTCCAAATGACTTGCAGTGTGGAGATCACGTTGACCTTCAGATACTGGCTCTCTGGTGTGCAGATACAAATATCTGCCTTTTAGTCCTAGACCCGTAAAACACATATCATACTTGCTGTTACAAATCAGCAGGCTTCTAAGAGCCCCGCCAATAATGATTTTGACTTGAAACCATCGGGAGGTAAAGGAAAGGTGTTGGGCCAGGAGTCAGGAATCCTGGGTTTGAATCCTGACTCTACTGATGATGACCCCTGGGCCTTTGGTCTGGTTACTTCCGTTGGGTCCTCAATTGCCTCATCTGTGATATGAGAGCTTTATACGGATGCGCCTCTATGAGTCTCTCCTCTGATAAATTTCTTGGATTCTAAATGTAAATGGCACGTTAGACGTCTGGTTCTGCAGGAAGTGATTGGAGTGGTGGCCCGCCACTCTTCCTGTCGGAGGGTCAAGACACATGCAGCTCCTGATCCCTGTGTTTAATGTTCATTTGCTCACCTGAAATTTGAGTTGATCACGCAAGAGCCTCCTGTGCCTACGTGCCTCTGAGGGTAAAAATAACTTCCTGTGAGTTCTCCCCATGGGTGAGCAATTTCACAGGCATTAGTACCCTTAGCTTCCACAAGACTTCTCGCCACCCTCACTAATGTTCTCGCAAGAGGTGTGCCTTCACTGAATGCTAAAATGCTTCATGAAAAGGAGGCTGGAGCAGATATATCAAGCCTGCTAATGTCATTGTATTAAAAAGGGACTTCTTAGGATCTCAGGAGGGGGATATTTGTTCAGTCATTCATTCTTTCAAACAGCCATGCACTTAGCAAGTAACTAGCGTGTGTCAGACCAGCATACTGGTGATACGGCTCTGAAAAGGGGCTTTATTCTTAAGCATACATTTTAATGGGATAGGCAGCCAAAGAGAGAATCACCTGTACGTATAACCATTGATTGATGACATTATTGCTTTAAAGTCATTCTTGTTTGGGTGAGGACGATGAAGATACTGAGGAGGATGATAAGGATGATAGCGGTACCGAGACAGCAGGCACTGTTCAAATAATGTACATGTATTAGCTCATTTAATTTTCATAACAACCCTTTGATGTAGGTACTATTATAATTCCCATTTTACAGATGAAGACATCTGGGGCAGAGAGAGGTCAAGTTACTCATTCAGGGCCACAGAGCTGGTGAGTGGTAGGGTCAGGAGCCTATCATGGGCAGACTGCTCTTGACTGCTGTCCATACCTGGCAGAGCTGTTCATTCAGCAGGGATTTACCAGGACGTCGACTGTGGGTGTGTGGGGGGGTGTACATCAAAGATACGTTTCCTATCCTGAAGGAGTTCTCAAGCCACAGTGCATAAGCCTATCAGGAGAGGCATGCGCAGAATGCTGCAGGATCACTGGAGTCTCCAGGTGTACACACACTGGGTGGTTGGATAGTTTCCTTAATTACCAGACACTTCTCTCACTCATTCGCTTTTGGCCCAACATGTAGCCTAAGAGTATTGCAGACAAACTTTAGGCATTTAAGAACCCCCTTCACAGATGTGTTGTTGTTGCCATAGCAATATCGTCTCTATTATTATCTAAATAGTAATTTCGAATTTTTCCAGGAACAAAGGGCTGGTGCCATCTCAGAATATAAAAGTGCTGAAATTCTAACACATCATTTTAACGTCTGATCAGAGTTATGTACTGGGAAAACGATCTCGGGGATGATATTGTCCAGCATGGGTGGCATCTCTTGGTTGCTCAGGAGTCAGTCCCAAGTCTTACCACCTTTGTAGCCAAGAGCAGCTTCTCTGCAAGTAGTCTGCCCTACACCGCAGCTTAAGGTGTTATTCCAGGCTTTGTCCTGCTTTTTTATAAGCAGGACTGAGCCTCATATATCATTGTCAGAGAGTATTTGTTAAGCGTTCTCATGATGCTTGGAGAAGTATGCTCTGATTCCAGGCTGCCAGCGATGGATTCATAGTGGACAACAATGGAAACAGACGTGTCAGAGGCCATAATTATCTGAGTAACATCGGAGAAAGCCTGACAGCCTCGTGGGAAAAATCCTCTCCCTAAGGTTAGGTGAAGAATCGTGTGGCCAGAGGAAAAAATATCTGTGCATCTGTGTATGAGTGACTTTTCTTTTTTTTTTTTTTTTCCTTTTTAGGGCTGCATCTACAGCATATGGAGGTTCCCAGGCTAGGGGTCGAATTGGAGCTGTACCTACCAGTCTACACCACAGACATAGCAATGCAGGATCCAAGCCATGTCTGTGACCTACACCACAGCTCATGGCAACAAGGGATCCCTAACCCATTGAGCGATGCCAGGCATCGAACCCTTAACCTCATGGTTCCTAGTCGGATTCATTTCTGCTGCACCACAATGGGAACTCCATAAATGACCTTTCTTGAGAACTTAATCCTTTGCCACTGGCAGAAACCCCTGGCTGATTCCCAAGCCTCAGTGAAGCGTCCCTCTTCCTTCAACCTTATCTCCTTTCCACGTTTGTCTATGGCTCTCCTTCTGCTCCTCCTTGCCCTCCTCCTCCTCTGCATTTGTCGCCTCTGTTTAGGCTTCTCCGCCCAGGTCTTTACCTGGCCACTTCCTGTGCCTCATTCTCTTCTTAACTTTCATGGGAAACCCTCTCCTGGTCCCTCTGTCGAAGTTAAGTCCTCCCTTGTTCCTTTCTCTCCCATCAGTCTTATTTTCATCATAGCAATTCTTGTTATCTTAAAGCATCCTTTTGATATGTTTATTATCTGTCTGGTCCTTAGAATGTACCTTCTTGAAGATGATGCTTTTTTCTGCATCTCCATAGGTAACCCCAGTGCCTAGAATAGCACTTGGCCCAGATCAGCATGAAAATAATTTTTTTTTGTCTTTTTGCCATTTTTTTGGGCCGCTCCTGCAACATATGGAGGTTCCCAGGCTAGGGGTTGAATCGGAGCTGTAGCCACCAGCCTACACCAGAGCCACAGCAACTTGGGATCCGAGCCGCGTCTGCAACCTATACCACAGCCTACGGCAATGCCGGATCCTTAACCCACTGAGCAAGGCCAGGGATCGAACTTGAAACCTCTTGGTTTCTAGTTGGATTCGTTAACCACTGAGCCAGGATGGGAACTCCAAAAATAATTTTTTGAGTGAAATAATAATTAATGAGAACAGAAAATAAATGGTTATATTTTATAGCACCAGTTCAGTCAGTGTTACAGAACAGGTTATACAGACTTCGGGGATCTGTTTCATACATAAGGTGGGCTGGCCTTAGAATTTGATGAAGTGAGTCAGGAGAGGTCTACTTTAAGCCAGCCATGGGTATGCTTAATTAAGAAAAATGTTTAGCCAGAGGCATGTCTCAACTTTCTTTTCCTTCCTTCCTTCCTTCCTTCCTTCCTTCCTTCCTTCCTTCCTTCCTTCTCTCGCTCTTTCTCTTTCTTTCCATCTTTCTTTCCTTCTTTCTTTCACTTATTAGGGTTGCACCTGTGGCATATGGAAGTTCCCAGGCCAGGGGTCAAATCGGAGCCACAGCTGCCAGCCTATGCTATAGCCAGGGTGACGTAGGATCCAAGCCACATCTGCGACGTATACCACAGCTCATGGCAACACTGGATCCTTAACCCACTGAGTGAGGCCAGAGACAGGACCACGTCCTCATGGACACTAGTCGGGCTTGTTTCTGCTGCACCACAATGGGAACTCCTTGCTTTTCTTATCTTTTGGAAATCTATGGATCTATCGGATTTGAGTGTTTCTGAGATTTATTAGTATTTGATAGTTTAATATGAAATTCATTAGGAGTTCATTCCCTGGTGGCCTAGTGGTTAAGAATTCGGTTTGAGGTAGTTCCTGTCATGGTCCAGTGGTTAACAAATCAGACTAGGAACCATGATGTTTCGGGTTTGATCCCTGGCCTTGCTCAGTGGGTTGAGGATCTGGCGTTGCCGTGAGCTGTGGTGTGGGTTGCAGATGCGGCTCAGATCTGGCATTGCTGTGGCTCTGGTGTAGGCTGGCAGCTACAGCTCCGATTCGACCCCTAGCCTGGGAACCTCCATATGCCACAGGTGCAGCCCTAAAAAGACAAAAGACAAAAAAAAAAAAAAAAAAAAAAAGAATTTGGTGTTGTCCCTGCTGTGGCTTGGGTTTGGGAACTTCTGCATGCCATGGGCATGTCCAAAACATTCATTATATTTATTATTAATATTTCCTTTCTTCCATGAGGGTTCTTGGGGAAAAGAATCTTAATCATAGAAAATGATAATGATCATAAAAGCACTTATTGAACACCTAGAATGTACACCCGTGTACAAAGTTCATTATGGACATGATTTAACTTAATTAAGACCCTGGTATGAATTTAATTATATCCCCCTCGCCACCCTGACCTGAGTACACATTTTGAATTCTGTCCCCCAGTGCCTCAGAAATATTTGGAAATAGGGTGGTTGCAGATACAATTAGCTTACGATGAGGTCCTCAGGGCGGGCCCTAATCCGGTATGACTGGTATCCTGACAAAAAGGGGACATTTGGATGCAGAGGAACACGTAGAGACAAGACGAGGTGGCGAGACAGAGAAAGAAGGTAGCCATGCAAAGCCAAGGAGAAAGACCCGGGACAGACCTTCACACAGGGTGCTCGGAAGGTTTCTGGACCTCCAGCCTCCAGAACTGGGCAGCCACTTGGTTGCATGATATCGAAGCATAGACTCTGTATAGGCAGGTAGGATAGGGTGGCCTTTGAGCCTGGACTGTGGAGCCAGATGAACTGGCTTTGAATTTTTGTTCTGCCATGACCTCCATGTGATCTTGGGCAAGCTGTTTAACCTGTCAGACGCTTGATGTGTCGTTTCTGAAATGACCTGACTGTTGCCGGGATCGAATGAGTTAACATGACAAGCACCTCCGTGTGTCCTGGCACAGAGGGAGCAGTAGGAGAGCCGGTAGATATTCTCGTGTCAAAGCCACATCTGTCTCCCGCAGCAGTAATCCTCTCTGGGGATGGTTCTACCCCATTCGGGGGCATTTCGGGAGTATGCTTACATCTCACAGTGGCTGAGGGGGCCCCCGGCATTTGGTGGGAGGATGAAATGCTAGGGGTCCTGCGACTTAGAGGGAAGAACTTTTCCACCTCCTACGTGTCTTGTAAACCACCTGATGCCAGATGTTCATGTCCACGGGAACCTGTTTACAATGATCTGAGTGTGGCATTTTTTTGAATGGTTGAATTTGCACTGAATTTTTGAGGAGTATAATTACATGTAAATTGAAGAAAGATTATGCTATGTTTGTTTGGAATTTTCCCTGGTGTTGTTCCCAATTTGAAAATATGCATCCAAGGTACACTCGCCTCATGGTATTGGATTCGCCAGAAGAGCCACCGGAACCAGTGTGTTAACTTGCAGCTCTCACGGTGATTCTTCATATATGTACAAATAAACTGATTTAATTCTGATTCCAAAATGCCAAATATGAACGCCAGTGTCATCAACATTCACCCATATACAAGATCTTGGTTATATATTCTTTTCACTTGATTTCTCCTTGATAATTAAACTGCAATGGTAAAAGAGGAATTCTAACATTATGTCATATGCTGGGAATACTTGCAATATTTCAGATCCTTCACCAGCAAAGTGATTATGACTCACTGAAGGCTCAGGTGATGGTGAACATTTTTTTTTTTTTGCAATAAAGTATGTTTTAATTAAGGTATGTGCATTAACATACCTAAGGATGTTTTTTGTTGTTTTTTGTTTTTTTGTTTTTTTACATAACACTACTGCACACTCAATAGACCATAGTAGAGTACAGACCTAACTTTTATATGCATTGGGAAACCAAAAGCTTCCTGGCGCTTGTATTGTTGTGTTATTCGCTTTATTGTAGTGGTTTGGAACCGAACCTGCGACAGCTCTGAGGTCTGCCTGTCTGTTATAAAAAGAGGACTTTCAGAGACTTTAGCATCCTTGCCCTGTGGTACCTCTCAGTTAATCTGAGGTCCCCTTCCTAATTTCCCTTCCCTGACAGATGACAACAACAGATGGTTGGCAGAGGGGGACAGCGTTCGTCTGCTCATCCCTCTCTGTGTCTTCACTTTTCCAGAATCGACATCCCCAGTTTCTTCAATCCTTTTTCCAGAGATGTGGTTTCAAGACCCCTCATTCTCCTGGCTGCTCCCCCGCCCCCCACGTTTGCTCTTGTTTCTCTAAATGCCACTTTCAAGAGAAACCAACTAAAGAAAATCCTGTGTGTTAATTTTTCAAACCTGCAGGATTTTTTCCCCCCAGATACGCAGGAAGAAAGCTGGATCTGGGGCTGGGCCTTGTGGGCAGTAGTCAGTGTATGAAGGTTCCGTAGGGCAGAATGACCAAGTCCTGCAGTGAGAACTTTTCAGTGAAAAGAAAACAAACCATCAGAAAAACCCAAAACCCACCTTGGAAGTCTCTTGTGGCTCAGCAGGTTAAGGAGCTGGCGTTGTCACTGCCAGCCATTTGGGTCCCTACTGTGGTGAGGGTTCGATCCCTGGCTGGGAATTTTCAGATGCTGCAGGTGCAGCCAAGATAAGAAACAAAAAAATAAAAAATAAAAAAGGAACAACCCAGCTCCATCTCCCCCAACCTCCCTGAACAACAACTGGCAGAGGCTTTCTGTGGTGTTGCTGTGTTGTTCCTTAGCAGCAGCAGGAACTTCGCTGCCAGGTTCGTCTCATTATTTGTTAGAGGATAATCCTTAGAATGTCAAACTCCAAAATCATGGAATTTGTGCAGAAACTCGGAGAAAGCCCCAAAGATGAAGGTGTGCGTTGGGGGAGGGATAACCTAAAAAGTGTGAACCTTGGGTACGGGTTCTGTCGTTACCATATTTTCCTGACACTATAATCAAATGGAAACCACGCTGCCCCCTCCATTGTCTGGATCAAATGGAGGGCGTGTGTGAGGGACCGGCACAGGGGTGGACCTCTCACTCTGGGAAGAGTCCTCTCCATTGAGGCAAGATGCTGATTTAACCAGGCAACACATTCGCTGGAAGCCTCTGGAACTTGGCAGGATTAGCTTTGAAATTTTCGAGAGCTTTCATCAACCTGGAATGGGTCCAGCGAATTTGGGTTCAGATGTGGCACCTGTAACCCCAACAAAGGCAATGATAGTAAGACTCTCTTAGGGCCTTGGGGGTGTGAGTTGTCTGGCCCTGCATTAAATAGCTCCAGGGAGCTCTGCTTAGAAAGGTGTTTCCTCCTTACTCTTTGTAATTTTTTCCGTGGCCTCCTCATGAGAACTCTCTACCCTGCCAGTGCGCGCGCCTTCTGCATTATTTTCACTGTCACACAGAGAAGAGGCAGCCTTTTACAGAGGAGGAAGGCTGGGTACCACGTTGGGACTCAGTTGAGTACAATTGTTCACCATGGTCTGGGATTTTCTGGATGACCCTACATACCAAGGAACCTCAAGGTCATTTAGATGAGGGCATGTGAGCAACAGCTTGGAAGTGGCATCACTCTGAGTCAGACGAGAGAGAATCGTCCGTGAAAATATCAGAGACACGTGAGGACATCGGGCTGTCCTGGGACCCTGGGTTACAGGGAGAGGATGCCTGGGCACTTAGCTCTTGACTCTTCTGCAGGAGCCAGAGCAGCGACCCTTTCAGAAGAACTAGAGCGAGTCGGCAGATGCTG
This sequence comes from Sus scrofa, assembly GCF_054392235.1. Lineage (NCBI taxonomy): Eukaryota > Metazoa > Chordata > Mammalia > Artiodactyla > Suidae > Sus > Sus scrofa. The sequence goes on from NC_139388.1 coordinate 77,925,120, forward strand.
GAGGGTGCATCCAGTTCAGCTCGCTGCCTGTTCCTTTTCCTCTGCAAGCAAAGAGTTTTACATTTTTAAATGGTTGGGGGAAAAAAATCAAAGGAAGAACGATACTGTGTAACACACTGTAACATCATCGTCCCTAAATAGTCTTATTGGAAGGACCAGGATGCAGCATCTAAATAAAAATGATGTCTTGGAGGAAAGTCTGAGAAGGCGAGAAAGTGGAGCCATGTTTAAAATAATGAGCTCCTTACAAGTTAATAAGATAAAAAGATAACATTGTCAGAATGATGCCGCCCTAATCTGATTTGTACTGGAGCCAAGGTTGAAATGCATTCTTTGGTTGAAAGGAAATGTAGCCTCAGTGATACTAATATTCCAGCAATTTAACAGGCAATAAAACTAAAGTGATTTATTATAATTTTACGATGAGATCTCTTTCCCTGGCTTAGGAAAGGTTTTTATTGCCTCCAGTCCCGCAATTTCATTCTTGCTAATATTGATTTTACTCTCATCTCTTTCCCTTTTTTACACTTCTCAAGTTTATTTCATGATTTGGACAAAATTCGCTTTTTAACACAGTTGAAGATATAAAAGCCTACCTTCGCGAAAACGTATTATGATAATTATATTTTACTACTGTTGGCCACTATTATGCGTGCCCATAGAGAAAAATGCATTTGTTAAAGTCGCCACACTTTGCTCTCTCCTTAATCTTCTTTTGTCTCCAAGGAGGGACCAAAGAGGCCAGGAACGTCCTGCAAGGGCCCTGTCTATTGGGAAGGGCTTGGCAAAGCTCCCTGGAATGAAGACCAGCGTTCTCTCTGCGGGCTCAAGTATCACTGGCAGCACCTTTTGATGGTTCCCTCTGGTCCTACATTGTTTATAAGGCCAAGAGCATTACATGGATGATTTATATGTAGCCCCAGGAGGTAGGTGGGGCTTGTGGCGGGATGTTACAAAGGAGGAATGTGAGGGTCACCGAGTTGGGACACTTTCCCCAGGCTCTAGCAGCCGCCAGGGGATGCAGCGAGAAGTCAGGCCCCCCCTGATTTCAGGGAGCCACAATGTTTTCACCAGCCTGGGGTGCGGGGCCTCCCCAGAAGGTGCTTCCACGTGACCAGAAACAAGGGGAACTTGGAGGCATGCCCTCAAACCTGAGCGTTCTGTGTCCCTTTAAGAGTGCGATCCTTCTAAACCTTGTTGCCAGGCTCGCTGTGTTTCCAGGCATGCTAATCAGAGGACCTCTCGCTTCTGAGCATCCAGGGTGGGGAGTTCATTTCCCTTCTCTGCCAGTGCATGGAGCATTGCCAAAGCCTGGGGTTAAGTTAAAAGGACAGTTTGGGGCTCCGAGACGAATCGTTGCTATGTGTATCAAACACCTCACACATATGCCATCTCAGGCTAAGGAAAATGCAAGGGCATCTCGCTACCTGTACGTGATCTGGTCCTCACTTTCATAGAACTCTGTGGCTCCCAGGGCGTTTCCGTGAACAAGAAGCCCCTCAAGGTGAAATAGTATACTCATTTCTCAGGTGAGGAAAGGGAAGAACAGCTGACTAAAGTCAGGTACCTAGGGTTCCATAACCGGAGATCAGAGGCATTGGTGTAACTCAAGCGTCCTGCCTCCCAAAAGGTCAATGTTAATGGGCACAGTGATGAGACGGAACATGTCCCAGCGTGGACCCTCTGTGAATTGTCGGGACGTCTCCCTCCGTGTGCATTTTCCTAATTTCCTTGTACAGGCATCCATCAGCTGTTCCCCCAAACAGGCATTATTGTGGGTTCGCCTCCTCTGCACCTTTGCCCTTGTGTGAATGGCCTTACATCCTGTGAACCTCTCAGAGCTGGAGAGTCCCCGAGTGTGCATAGTTTACACAACTCACAAAAAAACTAGTTCTGAATCCCTGAAGATTCAGAAAGAAAACAGAGAAAGTGGGATTGGTTTGCTCTCATGGTGCTCTTATGGCATTAAAAAATAAGTGCAGTTGTGTGTGTGTGTGTGTGTGCGTGTGCGTGTGTGCGTGTTAAAGAATTTTCTTTTCTGGGTTAATTCTAGGGCACTTAACATGAAGAAAAATGCCTTTGCTGCTTTGGCAGGGTTTTGGAATTAGCTTATCTTGATCAAACTTGTCTCTTATACTTTCTTTAAAAAATGTGTTCTTGAGACAAGTTGGCAACGATTCCGGTCTATTTCCCGTCAGTCTGGCAGAAGGCAAGTACAACATGTGTCTTCCCATCGTCTCGGGAGTAGGTAGTGTCTTTGCAAAAATTAGATCGCATCTCTTCTGCTTTCTCTCAAGAATGTTTGGCCCATCAGAGGCAGGGGCTTGGGGACTTTTTCACTCTGTTTCCCAGGAATCTTCCTTTACAAATGCCGTCCTTAAGATGCTTGCACCTGCTTTCATGTCTTTACTCCTTAGTTTCATTCTTATTTCTCTGCAGAAGCCTCCATAGCCTCAAATGTATGTCTATAAACATTTACCTTCTGATTCAAGTGCAGATTCAGAAAGTAATTTGTACCGTGTTTACAGTTCCAATGTAGAAATTGACCATTTCTCCTTCTTAGGAGGTTGGGGGGGGGGGAATCTACATTAATTGAGCACGTATTATATTCCAGACACATGCATTTGTTTTCACCATGAACCCCTGCAGTCTCTTAGCCTAGTTTTTATAGGCTTGAGGGGAAAAATGACTTGCCCAAGTCACTTTACTAAGTCAGCAGTGGACTAAGTGTAAACCAGACCTATCTGACCACAGAGTGTATCCTGTTTTGCCCAAATGCCTCACCCGCCTTCAGAGGCTCTGTTGGGTTAAATGCCACTCTTGCTTTTCTTGACTAAAAATCCTTCCTTGTGTCCTAATCCTTTTTTCCTCCCTAATTTGAAAGAGCATTGCACAAGCTGTGTGGAATTTTGCCAGCGTGGGAGAAGACTGTGTCGGTGTTCTGTTTCCACTTGTCGAGCCCAAACAAAGCGTGATTTATCTTCCCCCAGAGCCGTCATGCCTGGGTGCGTGGGTGCCAAAGCCCCCTTGCTAAGGCTCTGCAGAAGCCTTGTGTTGTTGCTAAGCTATAGCCACCTGAATGCTGGGCAGTGGCCAGAATAATGATCACAATCATAGTGGCCGGCATCTCTTGTGTGTCCCAGGCACGGATCACAACGCTTTGTGTGAATTAACTCATTGAGTCCTTGCAATATCCCTGCGATCCCACTATTACTCCCATTTGGAAGATTAGGAAACTGAGGCTCAGAGATGTTAGCATATGTCTGGCTACCCTGTAATCATTTTGTACTTTCTCTCTTTCTCTCTAGACTGTAAGTTCCTTGAGGGCAGGTTTTTTGTTTGTTTTTTGATTTGTTCACTGTGGTATCCCCACTGCCTAGAAAGATGCTCGGGACATAGTAGGTGCTCATAAATAGTGTGGAATGAATGAAGTCATGGAGTGTAGAGATAGGAGAGAAGCCTCTCTTGGGTTGAATTTGAATTGCTCTCCAGAATGTCCAAATTTGTATTTGATTACTGGCCACTTGGTTCAGCTGAGCTACTGTCCCAGGGAGGGCATCTGCAAGGGGTCTAGATGGATGCTTCCCCATGGCTGCCTCTTTCTGGAACAGTTATGACTTTCCAGGCATTTTCTGGGGCCAAGTTCAGTGCCTGGCACTCAGTCGGCACACACCATCTTCGCAAATGAACAAATAAATAATCCCGATGGTGGGAAACCCTGCCGAGCGGAAATGTACCAGAATCAGGCTGGATAGAGAGACAAACCAGATGGTTCTTCCCTAGGGGAACATGGTTACGTATCCACGGAGCACTTCCATGGCCAGGGTCCCAGCTCTCCAGGAACTTTCTGTCCAAGTAGGCATGCCACTCATTACAGTTCATTTCATGCAAGGAACTGTGCAAAGTAGAAAGGAAGGTTACAACGGAGGGAAGGGAAATGAGAATAGAGGAAGGCGCTATTCCCCTTTGAGAAAAACCTCAAGAAACAAACAAACAAACAAACAAACAAAAAAAACGCTTTTTCTTTGGAAACGTTCCTGTCTTGCCTCCTCCTTCCCACTTTCTTCCTAACCATCTCTGTTCCTCCCTTCATCAAGCCTGGGCCAAGCTGCCCCACCTTCAGAGGCACATTCTCCTAACAGACATTTCCATGGCTTTCCCCCCTCCGTCATTTAGACCATATGTATTTTCTTACCTGTCAGATGATTTTGACGGATTAGCAAAAACAGCTCAAGAACACACACTAATATAAACTCTCCAAACAAAACTGCATGAGCTTGCTCAAACTCTGCACTGACATTGCTACTTGCAGGATTTTTCTTTAATAGCAAAACAGGGCATGTGACTGGGTGGGGCTCATTTCATCATGCAGGTGAATGCCTTGTAGAAAGGTGTTCCCTGAAGATTAAGGAGAAGACTCATTTTGACAGATAAGCCCAATTTTGAACAGTTTACCCAGGCTTTATCATAGAAACAGAATTCCACCTGTGGAGGAGGTTGGGGCAACAAATCCTTCTCAACCGTCAATCCTTGCACGCTTGTGCGCACGTGTATACACACACACACACACACACACACACAATCTCTCATTCCAAGACAGGCATCTTTAAAGTGTACCTTTAAGATACTTAACCTACAATAGAGGTGAGTAGAAGGACTCTGATTTGGGGCAGGAGGGGAGATTTCCTATGATGAATGAATTCAGAATGAAACAAAAGCTTTTCAATGTGTCTGCGCTGGTTATCAACTTTTGCAGTGCCGCAGTTTTTGTAGTGCCTGTCTGTCGAGTGAAGTTTGTTTGGATAGCTCATGACCCAACACACAGTGGGTGAACTGATGTCATGATGTGATGATATTTGCTTCCAGGCAAAAACTTCCAAGAAAAATGAGGGCAGAAAGACAGACAGCTTACTCATCTCCAAAAATGTAAACTTGATGCTCTGAGCCCTTCTGGGTGACACTGTAGGACTAAGAGTAACAGCTGCAAATCAATAGTCATGAAAATTTGTGCATAGGTGACATTTTAACTTTAAAAAGCTCTTTCTCGTATACAGAATTAATTAGTATTGACCCACAAAAGGTGAAGAGACACTTAATTCTTATTTGCAGATGTACTGCTTAGAAATGACTTGTTTTATTTAACATGTTTTAAAATCTATATTGGATGCTTGAAAAATGTCATATGTCCCCAAACAGTTTATTATCTGCCGTGTTCCTGATGTGTTGGTGTAATCAAAACCACCTCTCCTGATAATGGCTATTGTTTTAATAATATTAGATACCGTGTCTTTGTGTGTCTGTTTTGGCCCAAAGGGTCAAGCATATCAGCCAAAGAAACTCCTCATTGGTTTGCATTGACCCTTCTGACCATCTCTTATCTGAACCCGCTGTTTGTGTTATAAGTTGACCATCTGACCAAGTATAGAAAACCATCAAGCCTGTTGCATTTGGCAGCTTGGTGTGTCAGGGAATGGCAATTGCTCGTAAATGCTTAAATGACAGTGTAAGCCAGGTTTCTCACCATCTTCTCTCTCCTCCTCCACTTCTGTGTGTGTGTGTGTGTGTGTGTGTGTGTGTGAGATACTAGTTTCTTAATCTTGAATCTATTGGGCTGGACAGTTTTCAGTTAGGCGACTGTGGGGTCCAGTGCACTGTAGGATGTTTAGCAGCACCTGTGGCCTCTACTGTCTCTCAACCAATGCTGACAACCCCAAATGTTTCCAAACATTGCCACATGTCCCGGGGTTGAGGGGCAAGATCATCCCCAGCTGAGAAGCACCCTGCCAGAGCCTTGCTAGTCCTTGGAGTGTGGAGCAGCAGCACTGCATCACCTGTGAGTAGTCAGAAATGCATCCTACCTCTGGATGACTGGACCACAGTTTGCATTTTAACTCAATTTCCAGGTGATTTGTATGCACATAACAATTTGAGGTACTTAGTAGTTCCATGATTTAAAGTAGTAGTTCTCAAACATTGATTTGTATCAAAATCAGCTTGACAGTCAAGGAAGAACACAGATGCTGGGCTTGGAAGTAAGTGAGAGCCTGGCTCTGTATTTTTTCCAGCTTCCCCAGAGGATCTCTTTTGACAAATTTTGAGAATGACTACCATAAAACCACAAGATTGAAAATAAGTCAGATTCTGTGCTGGGGTCAGTGCCTGCCTAGATATTATTTTAAAATTCTGGAAGGGATGTTTTAGATGCAGGAATCATATGGAAGGACCCAAGCGACATGTCCTGGTGGTCAGCATCTTATCACATCTTAAGCTTTGGGGAAGATAGTCTTTTCACATTGTCTGGAGAAAGCCAATTCATTCGAAGGACTGCATTCCAAATAGAAATTCTGGAAGTATTTGCAATTACGAGATGCAAACTGGAAATAGTTTTCTCTGGGGTTGATATTCTCCAAGAGGAAATAGGATGTGAATAAAAATGCAGGTTTTTTGGGAGGAGCGGGGGCAAAGATTCCTCAGGTGCAATGCGTTTGTCTCTTCTGTGTTGGTAAAGCATCCATGTCAGCTAGACTTTCCATGTTGCACTTGGCAAATAGAGCGGCAATGACAGTGGATTTTGTATCTTGTTGAGAGGTGGTGGGGGTAATTGGGACTGCATAATGACTAGGATCTTGGGGTGTGTGTGCACACGTTGGGTATGTGTTGTGTGAGTGCACATTCTTTCTAGGCTATTCTTTATATATGGCAAAAATTGACTTTTCTTTTTCTCCAGTTCATTAAATTCAGTCATGGTGTTTATATCTAATCTGAGCGGTTTAAAATCTCTTTCGATAACTTCACCTTTGCAAATCCACTGTAAGCTTTGTATAAATGTTAGCCCAGAGGCTGCAATTATAAGAGAATTGCAAGGACAGAATGAATGATAGCAGTGTTGATTATTAAGAAGCCTTTGACCTATACAGAGAACAGGTCTCGAAAATAGCAGAGTGCATTGTAGCACTCTTTTATTTAAAGCAACAAATAAACAAAACTGTGGATTTAAAATGCCATGCAATATAGCATCTCAATATTATTATTTTTGTAGCTGAAAACCAAAGACCTTGAGGACTCCTTAGTGATAGTGTGAACATCAAACTATTCTTTTGACATCTCCCAAGATTGTACCATTTCCAGTCTTGCCTATTCTTCTTCCAAATGGCTTAAACAGTTAGTGACAATTTAACATAATAAAGATTTCCTAATTTTCTTGAAAGAGAGTTGGGCTAGTTTGTTGGAAAGATACTGATGTTTTGCTTGTCATTACCTTGGATCTAATCCCATTTCCACCATGAAATATCTTGAAGACTTTTAAGCAGATTTCCTGTTTTTTTTTAAATAAAATTTTAAATGTTTTATTGAAGTATAGTTGATTTAGTGTTGTGTTAATTTCTTATGTACGAGAAAGTGATTCAGTTATACATGAGCCCGCATCCATTCTCTTTCAGATTCTTTTCCCACGTGGATTATCCCAGAATATTGGGTAGAGTTCTCTGTGTTGAACAGCAGGTCCCCATTGGCTAATCATTCCATATACCTCAGTGTGCATATGCAAGTCCCAAATCCCCAATCCATCCCTACCTGCCTCCCCGTCCCCTTTGGTAACCATATGTTTTTCGAAGTCTATGAGTCTGTTTCTATTTTGCAAATAAGTTCATTTATATCCTTTTTAAAAAATATTCCACATATATCATATGATGTTTGTCTTTCGCTAACTTCACTTTGTATGGTAACGTCTAGGTCTATCCATATTGCTGCAAATGGCATTATTTCATTCCTTTTTGTGGCTGATATTCCATTGTATATATGCACCACATCTTCTTTATCCACTCCTCTGTCAGTGGACATTTAGGTTGCTTCCATGTCTTGTCTATTGTGAGTAGCGCAGCAGTGAACATTGGGGTACATGTATCTTTTATTTTAAATTTTTATTAAAATATATTTGATTTATAATGTTTCTTCAATTTCTATTGTATAGCAAAGTGACCCAGCCATACATATACATACATTTTTTTTTATACTATCTTCCATCATGTTCTAACCTAAAATACTGGACACTGTTACCTGTGCTGTACAGTAGGACCCTGTTATCTATCCATTCTAAATATGATAGTTTGCATCTACAAAACCCAAACTCCCTGTTTGTCCCCTTCTCTCCCCCCTCCCTCTGGCAAGCATAAGTCTGATCTCCATGTCCATGATCTGTTTCTGTTCTATGGATAGATCATTTGTGCCATATTTTAGACTCCACATATAGATGATACCATATGGTGTTTGTCTTTCTCTTTCTGACTTAATTCACTTAGTAGGAGTATCTCTAGTTCCATCCATGTTGCTGCAAATGGCATTTTGTCCTTTTTTATGCCTGAATAGTATTTTACATTTTCTTAATCCATCTGTCAATGGTCATTTGTGTTGTTTCTATGTCTTTGCTATTGTGAATAGTGCTGCAGTGAACATAGGGGTGCATGTATCTTTTTGAATGAATGTTTTTTTTTTTTTTCTGGATATATGCCCAGGAGTGAGATTGCTGTATCATATAGTAGTTCTATGTTGAGGTTTCTGAGGAACCTCCATATTGTTTTCCATAGCAGTTGTACCAATTTACATTCCTACCAACCATGAAGGAAGGTTCCCTTTTCTCCACATCCTCTGTAGCATTTGTTGTTTGTTGACTTGTTGATGATGGCCATTCTCACTGGTGTGAGATGATAACTCATTGTAGTCTTGATTTGCATTTCTCTAATAATTAGTGATGTTGAGCATTTTTTCATATGCCTGCTGGCCATCCGTATGTCTTCTTTGGAAAAATGTCTATTTAGGTCTTCTGCCGATTTTTAGATTGGGTTGTTTGTTCTTTTGTTGTTGAATTGTATGTGTTGTTGGTATATTTTGGAGATTCTTTGTCTTTTGCATCATTTGCAAAGATTTTCTCCCATTCTGTGGGCTGTCTTTTTGTTTTTTAATGGTTTCCTTTGCTTGCAAAATGTTTTGAGTTTAATTAGGTCCCATTGGTTTATTTTTGCCTTTATTGTCATTATTCTGGGAGGTGGATCAAACAAGATGTTGCTGTGATTTAGGTCAAAGAGTGTTCTGCCTATGTTTTCCTGTAGGAGTTTTATAGTATCTGGCCTTACATTTAGGTCTTTAATCCATTTTGAGTTTATTTTTGTGTATCATGTTAGAGAATGTTCTAATTTCATTCTTGTACATGTAGCTGTCCATTTTTTCCAGTACCACATATTGAAGGTATGTCTTTCCTCCACTGTGTGGTCTTGCCTCCTTTGTCATAGATTAGTTGACCATAGGTGCTAGGGTTTATTCCTGGGGTTTCTTTTTAAAAATTTTTTTTTAATTTTTTATAGTTGATTTACAATGTTCTGTCAATTTCTGCTGTACAGTGAAGTGAGCCAGTTATACATATATATACATTCTCTTTCTCTCATTATTCTCCACTGTATTCCATCACAAGTGATTAGATCTAGTTACCTGTGCTATACAGCAAGATACATCCTGTTCTATTGATCTATATTTCTGCTTTTGTGCCAAAACCATACTGTTTTGATGGCTGTAGCTTTGTAGTAATGAAGTTAGGGAGGCTAATTCCTCCAGCTCTGTTTTTTTTTCTTTCAATATTTCTTTGGCTATTCGGGATCTTTTGTTTCCATACAAATTTTAAAGTATTTTGTTCTAGTTATGTGAAGAATGTCATTGGTAATTTGATAGGGATTGCACTGAATCTGTAGATTGTTTTAGGTAGCATAGTCATTTTGACAGTATTGATTCCTTCAATCCAAGAGCATGGTATATCTTTCCATCTATTTGTGTCCTCTTTGATTTCTTTCATCTTACAGTTTTATAGCATCTTATAGTTTTCAGAGTACAGGTCTTTTGTCTCTTTAGTAGGTTTATTCCTAAGTATCGTATTATTTTTGATGCAATGGTAAATGGGATGGTTTCCCTAATTTCTCTTTCTGATCTTTCATTGTTAATATATAGAAATGCAGTCAATTTCTGTGTATTAACTTTGTATCCTAAAACTTTACCAAAATTATTGATGAACTCTAATAGTTTTCTGGTAGTATATTTAGGATTTTCTAGGTATGGTATCATGTCATCTGCAAACAGTGATAGTTTTACTTCTTCTTTTCCAGTTTGGATTCCTTTTATTTCTTTTTCTTGTCTTATTGCCATGGCTAGGACTTTCAAAACTGTTATGAATAACATTGGTGAAAATGGGACATTCTTGTCTTTTTCCTGATCTTAGTGGAAATGCTTACAGTTTTTTTTTACCATTGAGAATGATGTTATCTGTGGGTTTGTTGTATACAGATTTTTATTACATTGAGGTAGTTTCCCTCTATGTCCACTCTCTGGAGTGTTTTTATCAGGAATGGGTGTTGAATTTTGTCAAAAGCTTTTCCTGCATCTATTGAGATGATCATATAACATAGGTATATAAAAATCCTCAACAGAATATTAGCAAACTGCATCCAAATATATATTTAAAAGGTCATACACCATGGCCAAGTAGGATTTATCCCAGGGATGCAAGGATTATTCAGTATCCACAAATCACTGTGATACACAGCATCAACAAACTGAAAAATAAAAACCGTGAGCAAATTTATTAACTGAATTCCTGTGAGGTTTTGTTAACGTCATCACTCCATCTTACAGATGAGGAAATGTGCCTCTGTGGGCCTTAAATACCCTCCTTGCCTGGGTGACAAACTAGAAAGTGACTCAGGAAGGATTCAAACCCAAGTGTCTGGCTCTGGGTTTGTAATCTTAACCCACAGTCTATGCTGCATCTCTTGGGTGGATACTGGTTGAAAAGTATCCTGTGTGTGGATTTCATAAGATAAGATGCATGGGCCAGTGTTCATGGGGGAAAATTAAAGAAAGGTAAAAAAGCAAAGTGTCTTTTCAATAAGTAATTGTGGGGAGAATGGAGTGGCTGGAAGGCAGACTCAAAGAGCTGGGAAGAGAGGTGGTAAGTGAGGATGAGAGTACCTGCCCAAGGGGGTGGGAGGAGTTGATCTATATATGTGTGACCAACTCTTGAAGCCCCTTCTGTGAAGACCAGAGACTGAGGAATCAAGACAGAAACCTATGGGCAACTTGCAGAGATCAGCAAACCCCAGCATTTCAGGCCACTGAGGGGCTTTGTGTTGTCATAATAGCTGAGGGACATGATTGGCATCTCATGGATAGGCAGAGAAGCCAAACTTCCTGCAGAGGATAGAGAAATCCCACATTGTAAAGCATCTTCCTGCTCAAATGCCTAGAACACCCCATTGAAAAACATCAATGGAAATTCTGCTTTGGCTTGTCTTGTTGGTGATGTAAATCAGGTGACAAAGAGAAGGTATGACATGAACAAAGCTGGAAATTCACATGGGCTGATGAGAGAAGCTTAAAGCCCATGACCCAGAAAACACTTGATGCAGAAAGATTTTCATCGCAGCTTTGTTTATCAACAGTGACAAATTGGAGGCAACCCAAATGCCCAACAACGTGGAAGTAAATTATGATTAATCATCTCAATGAAAGTTCATGCAGACATTTACGGTCATGGCCATGAAAACTATGTAACATCATGGGGAATGTTGCTACTAGAAAACTTTCAATACATCAGAATTATTTAAAACATCCTTTGCATAAAGTTTAAGAAGAAACAGAAGGAAAAAACTGAGCAAATTCCTTAGTGGTAGTCATGATATTGATAATTTATTTCTTTTAAAAAATAATCCATTTGTGTCATGTCTCTTCCATTAATTTAGAAAAATCGAGGGATATATTCCCTCTCTCTCTCTGTGACAGTGGTCACCTGGCAAGGGGCAGGGATGGGGGAGGGCGTTTTCAGTTGTCAGGGTGCTCAGAACTGGAAGGTGAATATTAGAGGGCTTTCTTGGAGCTTATGTGGAACTCAAAGCAAGTTAGCCCTCAGGTTGTCAGTGTGGAGGGTAGCAGAGTCTGGAGTCAAGGTGAAGGATAAGCCCAGGAGAGGAAGTGACCCATTTGCACAAGGACACTGGCTATTCTCAGCGTTGGCGTTTTCAACCCTGCCCATTGGATTAAACTGAAGAGTGCTTAGAAACACCGTGCTTGGGTGCTTGGCTCTCCTGACCAATTAAACCAATCACTGGGAGGGTCAGTAGGGAATACATTCCTTAAAAAATTTTGCACATGATATTCATTTTTGTTGTTGCTGAAGTATAGTTGATTTAAAATTTTGTGTTAGTTTCTGGTGTATAGCAAGGTGATTCATATATATATATATATATATATATATACTCACATATGTATGTATATGTTCTATATTTCTTTTTCATATTATTTTCCATTATGGTTTTATTGAAAGATATTGAATATACTTCCCTGTGCTATACAGTAGGATCTTGTAGTTTATCTATTTTGTATGTAGTAATTTGTACCTGCTAATCCCAAACTCCAAATTTATCCCTACCCCATCCCCTTTCCCTTTTGATAACAATAAGTTTTTCTCCCCTTTGTCTGTGAGTGTGTTTCTGTTGTGTAAATAAGTTCATTTATAACATATTTTAGATTCCCCATGTAAGTGATATTATATGGTATTTATCTTTCTCTGACTTATTTCTTTAGTATGAGAACCTCTAGTTTCATTCATGTTGCTGCAAATGGCATTATTTCTTTTTTATGGTTGAATAGTATTCTGTGTGTGTGGTATGTGTGTGTATGTGTGTGTGTGTATATATATATATATATATATATATATATATACACATGTATACATACATATAAATATATATACACCAAATTTTTTTGTACAGAGGAATGCATATTTTAAATGTTTCTGGCTAATTATAATATACATCTGAAGTTGAAGGCTAAGAGTCCAAAGAGGGAAAAAACAACCACAGGAAATATCCCAAATGAGATTTTGTGACATACTAAAAGAAAATTAGGTCACATGAAAGCATATCTTCTTTGTCCTATATTGAACATCATTTGGAATGACTTCCCTGTCCTTCCATGAAATTTTTCCTTTGTTCCTTCCAGAATTCTGAGCAGAACAGGCCACTGGTGAGTGGGCCCATGAGAGAGGATATTGCCTAGATTTGAATTTGGAGAAATTGGGGTAGTCAAGAATATGAATATTATGTCTCTCACTCAGCAGTTATCATTAGATTCTGACTGCTTCTCTGAAGACTCTGGCTTCGTCCACTTCTCAACAGAAGATCACTGGTCAATTCCTGAAAAATTATGGTCTACAAGAGAATTCTACTCAGACCTGTCTTAATAAGACTTGGAAATTTCTTATCTTTCTTACTCTGTGTCTCCATTATGACAAGATCCTGTCTCCCCAAAGTGTAGACCTGTAGACTCAGCATCACCCAGGAGCAGAGCAAAATTCTGGGGTCCACTGCAAACCTACTCAGTCAGAATCTTCATTTTAACGGGATCCCAGGATGTTCCTATGTACATTAAAGTTGGGGAAACATCGCTTGTAGACCAGTGCTAGCCAATAAAACTTTCTGCAATGATGGATATTTCTATATCTGTACTCTTCACTATGGTAGCTGCTAGCCACATAGGGCCACTGAGAATTTGAAATGTGGCTAGTGCAACTGAGGAACTGAATTTTCAATTTAACCTTAATTATATTAAATTTAAATATCCCACGTGGCTATGATATGGCTAATGGCTACCAAATTGGATGGCTCTAAATCCTTCTAAAATTGGGCTCCACCTTACCTCTCCAGTGGACCACTGGCATTGTGGTTACTTGTATTTCCAAAGGGGAAAGAAAAGAAACAAGGCACTCTCTAGCTATATTTTTCAACTGGCTGCAAAGAGTAAGGAGCTGTACTGGGGGAGGGGTGATTTCCATTCTCACATTCTCTCCCTAGCTGAGTTCACCTTCAGCTTATGCTAGCAAGACAGACCGCAGTCACGACGATAAAACTCTGCTTGCAGAAGCAAACAAAAAAAAAAATGGGTTTGTAGGAAGGAAAAGGATATTTAGAGAGCTTTGGAGAATAAGAATGTACTAAAGCTTCTCTGTGTCCCAGGTTAAGTTCTTTATATTCATAATTTCATTTAATCCTCACAATAAGAGTGTATAGATTTTTGTCTTGGTCACTGCGGATTCCCAGTGCTTGGAACAGTGAGTGACACATAGCAGGTGCTCAAGTAAGAATCAGATAACTGGACTGTCATTCCCATTTTATAGATGCCAATATTGAGACATAAGCCACTCGCATAATTTTTCTGAGGCCCTTGAGTAGCAGAGCAAGGATTTAAGCTCCTATTTTATGGGCTCCAAATCTTATCTCAGCATCATTCATGGATCGCCAGCCTGTTTAACTGCATTAATAAATGATAGTCCATCTGCTTCTTCTTCTGGATTCATCCATGCTACCTGAGGCAGGGGCAAAGTTTAGATGTAAAGGGAAGGCTTGACTTTAAACTATTTGTTGAATGTTTGCCACTTGCCACACTCTAGGGAAGCAATGTATCTCAGTGCCTCATAACCTTTCATGTGGCTACACATTTCCTGGGTGTCTTGTTAAGATGCGAATTCTGATTTAATAGGTCTGGGGCGGGGGGCACTGAGGTTCTGCATGTCTAACCAGCTTCGTGGAGGTGCCAGTGCACTGGTCTGAGGACAGCAGTGAGAGTGTGAGCAGCACAGCCCTGCTTTCAGGGAGCTCATGGTCAGGAGATGGAGGGGAGGGAATTCACAGTGACGTTGCAGGGTGACACTTACTCTGATAGGATACAGTGGGTGCTGTGGGGCTTGTGAAGGGACAGCCAACTTGGAGGAAGTGACATTGAGTTGAGATGTAAAACAGACATAGCGGGTGAGGCAGATAAATTCATGGAAGGATGTACCAAGAAGAAGGAACAGCATGTGCAAAGAATGGGAGGCTTGAGCAAGGATGAGACATCTGGGGCTATAAAAAGAATCTTGACATCCTATGGTGCACCTGCTTCTCCCAGGGCAAATACTTTATCTAAAAGATGGCACGCTGAGTTTCAAATGCTGTCTTTTCTTGGCTGCAAACTGGAGCCCAGGTCACCTGCAGATAAACAGCTTCCTCTGAATCCCATCCTCAAAGCACTGCTTGGTTCTAGTTGATATTTCTGATTTTCCCGTTTGATGTTTGGAATCCTCTGCCCACTGCTCCTAAGTCCCATGTGATGCGCTGGCGTCCCCTGGAAGCCTAATGAGGCAGTTGCCGTGGTAACCTGATGACATCCCTGTAGCCGATGCTAATGTTGTAGCTCCCTAAACCCCGTGCCTGTTTCTCTCTGTTTGGTAAATTAATAACATTTAAATTAAACATATTAATTTATTTCATGTCAGTTAATTTGTATGTTAAGCTGCATGCTGGCTTCACCCTCCCCTCCCCCCAACACCCATTAATTAACTCCAGCCAAATTGGGAGCACATCAGAGAAGGTTGCAATAGCTTCCAGCAAACTGCAATTACAATACTCTGCTCCTATGTAGAAAGTAATCAGTGTCAAAATAATTGCTTTTCACAGGTCTACAGTCAGCTGTCTTGTCAGATAGTTAACTTATAATTATAACCATTTGGATTTTTTAAAATAAAATATGTAGCCAAAATATTGGGAGGACAAGCGGTGGCTGCTAATAATCACTACTTGTGTTGACTATCTCAATATCTCCCTTTTTTTCAGTCTTTTTTTTTTCTCGAACACCCAATCATCTCTCTCTAAGGATAGTGATAGCTCCTGCTCCCCGCCCCAGACCTGAAAGTTTGAGTTACCGTCTCAGGAATCTCAGTTCCCAAGAGTTGGTCATGAAGAAATGATAAACATGCCAATGGGTTCCTCTGGCCCCCAAATGAGCCAGTTTTTTCCCATTCTTTATTTTCTGTCTTTGTAGAGACGGTGGGAAAGCTGGTGCCTCCAAATGAGATTATGTCCCTAGAATTTGCACTCGCTGGAGGGGCACCGAGGCTGCCAAGCTTCGTGTGACCCTTGCCAATCTTATTGGAGCAGCTTCTCTCTCCCCAAGCTCTCTTTGCATAGCTGTTTATCATGTTCTGGCCTCTTTCTCCAAGCTTTGGGGCACACCTCTTTATTTATGGTTAAAACCGGGTGTCTGGGAAACTGCACGTAGGTGAATGCCACTGACATTTCCAGTGACTTGTTTCTCCATTCCGGCAGGAAGTGGATTTGTTGGAAGGTTAGTGACCATGGGCAGGCTTCTAACAGTGAGCTAATATTGCGTTTGAGTGTGTTGGAGATTTGCTAATGCCTTAGACACAAGGCATTACATTCTGGTGGATCCTAGAGCTCAAATTTACCAACCATCTAATCAACTTCCCCCCACGTCCAGCCAGCCAGCTGGATATTAACCAAGTGCATTCTTGTACAGGCCCGCCTCTTTGTTGGGCTCTGGGGAATCGAGACGTGAGAAGGGAAAGTTTGCCCAAAGCCCACTTAGGTTTTAGAGCTGGGACATAATCCCCTTCTTTATCATTGGGATTTTGTTAGAGAGCAGTACAGGTTTATCATTTCTGCTCTTGTTTCGTGGAGACCCTTTTTGACTTTTTCCACTCACTAGAGATATTTATCTTACAAAATCAAACATTTCCTTTGTCAAAGATTGCTCCTATCGGTTGTTTACAAAGGTTTGTCTTGGGATGTGAAAGAAAGAGAGAAAGAAAACAACAGTATCTGCATGGCGTGTGCATGCACGTACACACACACACACACACACCTTAATTTATCCATTTTCCTGGAGTTACAACTGCTTCTCCTCCAGCTTGGGCAGATGGATGTTTATTACCACCTCATGTAGTGAATGAGGGTACCACAAGTTACTAAAGATTTAAGGACAGGATGCTAAAAAAATGACTTTGCAGGTTTTACAAGTAAAAGGGGACCTACCAGTTTTATGTGCACAGGAAAACTGAATTTACACTCTCTTCCGAACCAGCAACTATGCCTCTTGACCCAATAAGTGCTGCACTATAGGTATTTAATGACTATTTATTTTAAGGTGCTGAATTTCTTTATGTCTTTGTACAAACCTCTAATCTATTTTGTGCCCACTATTTCTCCTGACTTAAAAATAGGTGGAATTCCTTCCTGCCTCAAATATAGATCAGGAGCTGATGGAAGATCCATCTGTAAAACCTCATGCCATATGCCAAAATGTAGCCCTCATAATGGAGGGCTGGACTACTATTTGCTTAGAATCTAGTAATAATGACCGGGCATTTATTTCACAGGGTTGGGTTTGGAGCCACAGGAAGAGGTATGTCCAGATACCCCATGTATATCAATATGTCGACTTCAATAAGGTTCTATGTTGATATGATTTTATGCAAATTCCTACGGAGTGGCTTGCTCAGGCCAGATACAGAATGCTCAGTGAGGATTCTGCAGGTGACTGGTACTGACGTAATTCCTTGTCTTACATGGGCAGAGAGACTGGTTTTCTTTGTTCTGGAAATGTGTGGGGAAGATGCTGCTTTGGCTGTGTCTAATTGTCAAGGAAAACGAGAAGATGCATTTTAGGATAGGCACCGTTCCCTCCTGAGAATGAAAGGCAGAACGCTGCCTTTCACTTCCATTGCTGGCTAGATTTTTGCCATAGGATTTGAAAATAATGGAGTTGGGTTGTCATGGCAACACATCCCGTGTTGTGTTGTAGTTTTGAGATTGTGGCTGATTTCTCGATGCTACTTTAATGTCAAGAACTGCTGCAAGTTTCTTGATCCTTTGCTTCAAGGGCATGCAGACTGGCAGCTCCAGTGTCAGATGAAGGAGCGGGTACGTGGTTCGCCTTTCTTCCTGGGTGTCATTGAGAGTGCCATTCTTGAGTCTCTGGGCTTAAGAGAGAAATCTTAAAAACCTGGTTTTCTTATTTAACAAAAACACTTTCATACTCCTAATGTCTCTCTGAACTGTTGGGCCAGACTTATTTTTCCCAAAAAAAATTATTTCCCAAACTTGGAAACGTGTGTGTTATGTCTGATGGCTGGTGATGCTTAGCAGTGGTTGACACCCTTATTATCTTGGTCCACCCAACCTGCTGCTCCTTCTGGGATCTTCCTGGACTCTTCCCCTCTGGCCTGTGGATTGCATCACTATGCCATGCCATTTCTTACAACGTTAAGCAACATTTGATGGGTGCTTTTTCAGTGTTAAACACATTCAGTAGCAAACTTAGCCTTGACATCAACCCCGTGAGGTGGATAATATTCCTTATTCTCCTCCATATGTAGATGGGAAGCTGGAGGCATAGGAAGGTCAGATCACTTGCTTAAGGTCACATAGAATAGGGATAGCAGGGTCAGAGTTCAAGTCAAGAGCCTGTGCTCTTAACCACCAAGCCTACAGTGCCGTATCTGTCACATTTGCACCTGTAGAATCCTCTCTACCCCTGCCTAGCCCCACCCCCAGTGCCCTGGCTCAGACCCCCATTGTCTCTTGCTGAAATCAATGCCCCCAGCCTCCTGAATTTGCCCCTCCTCTCCGACGAGTCCATTCCCAGTCAGTTCTGCATGAAGCCACCATAGTGATTGTTTTGAATTGCCATCATAGTTACTCCCCATCCCATCCTGGCTCAACCCCTTCACTGGACTCTCGATGGCTCCCCAATATGGCCCTAACTCCTTAATGTATATTTGACTCCTGTGTGTTCTGGCCTTTGTTTGAAATGATAGTGAAAATGTTCATGAGCTTGATAATGTCAAGAGTTGACATTTATCAAACATGTGCAAAGTGCCAGATGCATTGCCAGGATCATCTCACTGAACCCTCCAACAACTCTAACTGAAGCTGGATAGGCTTCAGACAAGGGCAGTGTGTCTCCCAGCCTTGGATTTTTAACCACTTTATCCTGTCTCCTGTGCCTTCTGCTCCCTGGGGTACCGAGCAACTTGCAGTGACCTCGAGGGCTGTGTGTCATCTCTCCCTGAGCCCCCATCTGCTTAGCACTGTACCTGGTGCATGAAGACATTTGTTGAATGAATGGAAGAACTTCATAGAAGATGCCATATTGTTCACAATCCACTGGAACCACTAACATATGAGAGAGGGAAACAAGCCCAGTAAAAAAAGACACCAAATGAGGAGCCAGTGATGGGGAGGATTGCTCAGGGAGGATGAGTAAAACCAGAGGTGGGAAAAGACAGCACTTGAGAACCAAGGTGGGCAACTGATTTTGTCTGCAACCTGAGAGGTAACATTGGAAGTAGACAGCAAGGTGACAGGAGTCAAACTGGATGCTCTGAATGCCACACCCCATGGTGGAGTCTGCTGTGTAGTTCTTGGAGACAGGAAAGCATCTCTGATGATACTGTGGACTCGATTCCTTCCCACTGACTGAATTAGGGGTGTCACCTTTTCCCGGCTGTGCAGGTGTCAAGTGAGACATAGGGCAAGGCTGTTAAAAAGCAGGCTGGTGACAAGCCTTGCCAAAGAGCTTGCAGTTTTATCATGTAAGCTATGGAGAATCATTGGAAGATAATTTGAAGCACCAAGGTCTCCCCAGCCTGCCAGGGAAATTTAGATTACCACCTAATAATGGCAGCCATTGCAAAACTTCCAGAAACCCATGTCAGGCAAAGCAGGTGAAATTGAAGCTGAAATGCTTCCGTAGCTGAAATGTTTCTCATTGCTTCCTCCTTCCTCAAACACATGCAAGGGAGTCTCAGAATTTGTAAAGAAAAGTAAACCTGGGAAGCAGCGTTTAGTTTCCTATTAACCCAATTCGCTCATCCCTGGAGCCAGAACCAGCTGATGTTCCCCTCCATCCAGGCAGGGTGAGACAGCCAGGAGGATGTGTGCTGAAATCTCTGAGCTGGAAGGACGTTGGGCCCAGCAAGGCTGTGTTTCCATCGTGTGCCTTTGATTGCTGAACTGAGTTATCAACTCCCCTAAAACCATCATCTAAATATAAATCTCTATGATTAATAGATAAATGCTCCTTCTTGTCTTGATTTTCCAAACACCCTATAGCCGATGTCTGTACATGGTGGCAAAGCTAGATCTGTATACAGACCACAAATGGAAAAACGTACGTGATCATGAGCCAATTTAAATGTAGCAGGAGACGTGTGGGTGTTTCCTTTTAGCTAATCTTTTATCCCCCCTGTGCTTTGGCAACAACTTTCCAAGAGCCCCCGGGAGATGTCATCCAGCCGGGCTGCGGTGAGAGAATGTGGGCTAAGGATGGAATTGGTTAATTCTAATATTGCATCATTAAGGGAAACGGTTTCTTTTCCACGGAGTCAAATTGGATTAATCATATGCATGCAGAGTATACTTAACAAACAGCATAATTCGAAGGTGCCGAGCTGGGTCACGCACAATTTGTTCTTTGTTTTTCAACTGACAAGGCATTTGCCATTTACACTCTAAATTAAATGTGCTGGATTTGAACATTCTAGTGGCCATTAATGTTGGTCGATGGGCTTTGTGGCATTTATTTTTTTCCTTCCTAGATTATATACATAATGCTGCATATTCCCACTGGTAGAGGTAAAAAGGGGCCAGAAGAGAGAGTTCACAACTCACTGGGGGGAATTAGGGCCTGATCAGCATGCAAAGTGCCATCAATCCAATTTATCCCTTGATTGTCAGCCTGCTTTGTGTAATGAAGGGATGAGGCCCAGCTTGCTGCCCTTTCTTCACCCAGTAAGGTCTGGTCTGAAGCATTAAGCCCTGGGGACAGGGTTGGCATCCTCAGTGGCACTTATTGGGCAGGCGACAACCATGGGGGAGGACTCTGTGCCCTCAGTGCTGATGGGGGCAGCACGTGGTGAGGGCAAC
The DNA here is from genome assembly GCF_054392235.1 of Sus scrofa. Classification (NCBI taxonomy): domain Eukaryota; kingdom Metazoa; phylum Chordata; class Mammalia; order Artiodactyla; family Suidae; genus Sus; species Sus scrofa. The sequence continues at coordinate 77,945,915 of NC_139388.1, forward strand.
ATGATGAGGCTTTGATAAAGCTTTCATTAGATGAGAGGTAGTAGAGAGGGAGCCCTCGTCGGTTTCCCCCTTACGCCTTCAGGCTGAGCCTGGGCAGAGCGGTGAAGAACGGCCTGGTGCTCCCCCTCCCCCGAAACACACACCTTCTTTTGCTGCCTCTACAGTGACACCGGGAGGTGTACCCACATTGTCATTTCTGGTCTTGCTGGAGCTCCTAGCCTGATGGGAGGGCAGACAGGCATGCAACTGTTTCCACCACAGGGTGATGGGTGGCTGCTGGGGGGCACCTGTGATTGCCACCATGGAATTGTGTTGTGACTGATAAAAATTTACCAAAGACAGCATTTGAGGCTGTACGGTTTCCTTAATGCCAAAGGCTATGGTTTCATAAGGCAGGAAATAATACAAAGTGCTCCTTGATGTGGGACAGATGGCTTCCCAGGTCCTCCTGAGACAGGCTGGGACCTGGGACTTGGGACTCTTTGCTGTGGCAGCTGCAGTGCTTGCACCTGGATGAAAATCTCCTTGAGCAACAAAATACAAAGACACTATAAGCGACTAAAAGTAACTGTGTGCATGTGCAGTTGGAGCAAATTGTGGACAATAAGATCCAGCAAAACTAACTGCCCCCACTTCTGAAGAGCCAAGAGCAAAAGCGGGTGCTACACATGCCCCCTGCACATGACACCACCAAAGGGGTGAGAAAACCATGTGAGTGGCCTCTCTGGCCAGACCCCTGGGCCTAACCCCATACCACCTCACCCCATCCCAGTTTGCCCTCCTTGGGGAATGAGAAAGTGGTTGCTTGTATTTGCTGCCCCGCTGCTGCTGCAGGGGCTCTGAATAAAGCCCTGCCTGAATTTCTTGTCTGGCCTCTTATCAATTTCTGTTGATTAAGAAAGGCCAAGAACCCAGATCGGTAACGCTCCCCATGCCACGGGGGTCTTAGAGCTGAAGATGAATCCATCTTCAGATGGATTTTGGCCAGACATGAGAATTTTCTTCTGCTATCCTGAGGGGGACTTTCAGACTGCCTTATCCACCCCCCTGTCCCCACAGCTAGGTTTCTGGCATGTGTATGCCCCCTCATCAGATGCCAATATCTTCTGGACAAAAACCCTCCAGCATATTTACTGTGAGATGCAGGGACACCATTTTCTAGGAGCATATCCCTCAGCAAACTCAGGCTTTAGCCTGTCTCCAAACTTTGGCTGGAGATAAGTATAAAGGTCTCAGAAAGTGTCTCTCTGAGAGAATTTGGGAAGGCTTCATCGAGGAAGCAGCATTTGAACCAAGTTCTGATGCATGAAGAGGAGTTTTCTAGGCAAACTTTGGAAGGAAGGGACACCTCTGGCAAGGGAACCAGCCCATGCAAAGGAGGGGTGGCACAAAATATGCCTTTGCAATAAGCTGGAGTTTGGCATGGTGGAGAAGAAGCTGAGCTGGGCAGAGGGGTTTGTGTCCCAACTGGGGTGGCCTCTGGTCCAAGACCTAAGGCAATTTCACAGTTTGGGGAGGGAGGAAGGAAGCTGGGATGGGAAGGACCTTTTTTGAGAGGAACTAACTCAGCTCCAGAGGTTGGGGCATGCAGCTCCCCAGGCTCAGTGTGGTTCAGGCTGGGCAACAGTGAGTAGAGAGTCTGGACATTCGAGTGGGCAGGTCTGTGTGTGTTCCAGGTGTGAGAAGGCTTTGTTCCATGTATTTACCTAATGTTTGAATGTTGGACTCTTTTTTTTGACAAAACTATACATGTTGCCAAAAATTTAGAAAATATGATAAAACAGATATGTGAATTACCTATAACCCTGTTATCTGAAAGTAACTACTGGTCATCTTTGGGGATTCTACTGTTTATAAACACACATTTTTCTGAACAACAGTAAGATCATATAGTATGGATTAGTTTATCAACCGCTCATCCCCTTGAATCCATCATAAGTCTTGCTCCATGCTAATGCATAGAATTCTCTGATACTCATTTTAATGACTGCATGGTAGTCTCTTGATAACAAGCATGATCATTTATGTAAGATACTCAGTTTGCATGACAGGCTGGCATCTCCCTCTCCCCCATTCAGTGTGCTTGCATCTCCATATTCTCCAAGTCCACCTAAAGCAATCCCCACTGGGGTAGAAACAGTGTTTCTGACACTTTGATATAAAGCAGCCCTGACCATGGTCTGAAACTATTCTTCCTCGCTTTGTTCAGTCTTAACTCCCCGTGTCGGTCAGTGGAGGAACAGGGACCAAATTTAGAAGCCCGAGTCCTGTGATGCACGGCTCCTGCAGCTTGTAGGGAAACAGGACCTTTGATTTAGATGTGTCCATTCCCTCCTCCAGCTGTTCCTAAGAACCACAGCACAGAGGCAGCCGACAGCTTGTCACGGTAAATTTGGCATGGGAGCAGAGCCTGGCCAGAAACAATCCGCCTGCATCATAGAGGAATGAGGTTCAATTAAGCCTCTTAAGTCTCTCGGCTGTGCTGCCCAAGTTGGCTTATTCATTTGTGTCCATGCTCTTGCAGACCTTGGCCGAGTGAAATAGTGTTTCTGCACTAGTGAGTTTGTTTAGGCTGCTCTCTAATGGGCTCCTGTTTGACTGAAAGCTTGAGGATTCACTCGTGTGTGTGTGTGTGTGTGTGTGTGTGTGTGTGTGTGTGTGTGTGGCATGTGTCTAGACCCAGAGGGCTTTGCATTCTGGGACAAGAGACTGACTGCCTGGGGAACTGGCTTCACGAGGGGCTTGAGAACCCGGTGTACATGTGACCCTTAGGGAGAAGCCTGCAAAGAGGTCTCACTTTGGTATGACCTTGGGGAAGAAAGTAGAGCAATTCTGCCTGTTTGCCTATCCATCCATCCATCAGTCCATCCATCATCCACCCCTCCATTCATCCATCCATGCACCCACCGCTCCATTTATTCACTCATTCAACAGTATTTGTTGGGCATCTGCTATATGCCAAGCTTTGTTTTAGGCATCTAGGACATGCAGTGAACAAAAGTACCAAAAATGTATGTCCTCATGGAACTTGCATCTAGTGATGGGAGACAGGTAGTACACCATGAGCATATTAAATAAATATTCTGTAGTATTTGAAAGGTTCTAAGGGACATGGGGGCAAAAATAACAGGGGAGGAGGAAGTACCTAGTCAGGATGGGAGAGGTACAGTTCTGAATTGCAGTAAGGGGGTGAATTTAGGGACAAAGATTCTTTCCGTGACCAAACTCAGTCAAAACTCTCCTGAGCTCTTTTCCAACCAGGCTTTGACTTTGGGGGCTTCCATGTTCATCTCTGCACTGAGTAATTTTAGTAAGACTCTTCACCAGAACCCCCCATCCTTGATATCTCATCAAGTTCCTCATCCTCCGCCATCACCCAGGGGATGTCTGACCACGCTGGCCTGCCTTCAGCAAGAATCCTGGTAGATCAATTTAGCCAGAATTCTCTCGTCTCTGATGTTTCCTCTTAGTAATTTTCCAACCATTGACCCCCACACCTGTTCCCTGGCTATAAATTCCCGCTTTCCCTTGTTGTATTTGGAGTTGAGCCCAGCCTCTTTCCCCCACTGCAAGACCCCACTGCAGTGGTCTCTGTACCCATTGTGACACCCTCTCTTGAATAATCTTCCTGTTGAACACTTTTTAAATAGTAGATGTCAGTGAGAAATTAACCCTCCAGTGATGAGCGAAAGGGGTTAGCTGTGTGGATATCTGGAGGAAGACAATTTCAGGCAAAGGGAACAACCAGCTCAAAGGACCAAGGGAGGAGCATCCTGTGTATTTAAGGAACAGCAGCTGGGATAGGTTACCTTGGTAGTATGAGCTTGGGGGAAAGCAAGAGGAAATGAGATCTGAGCAAAAGACTCCAGCTCAAAATACCTTTCCCCATTGCCAGTGGCTTTAGCACAGCCAGAACAGCAATTGGGTCGTGGAAATGGGACAGTGGAGAGCTGCGTGCCAACTCTAGATATGAGCACCGTCCTTCCTGGGCTCTGGTGAAAAGAGTTCTGGGGCACCACTGTCCTGAAGTTGCAGTGAGGCTAGGAAGCCACATGAAAGAAGTGCAAGGTAGAACATGGGGCTGGAAATGAAATAAATAAATTTGGCTTCACATCTCAATTTTTCCACTTAACATTTGTAAATTACTTACCCTCTCCAAGCCTCAGTTTTACCATCTGTAAAAGCAGGGATTGTAGTACTAGTTGATGTTTGAGTAAGAGAGTATCTATCGGAGGGCAGTGAACTTGCTGTATTCATACTAGCCCCTGAGTGGCGGAGCCAAGGGTTGAAGGAATCTGTCCACCTCCAAGTCCCCCCAGGCCCTCCTGCCTCTTATGAACTCTCCAGACTTATAGGAAAGACTGTCAGTTAATTAGGTATTTGAAAGAGGCTGGCAGATAGTCAAGTGCCGTGTAAATGTACGTCGTTATTGTTATTATAGATGGGACTTGGGGTTAAGTTCTGAGATGACCCTGGAATCTAGCAACACAAGATTGTCCACATAAGTCAGCAGTGGCCTTTGAGGGACAGCTGAACATTCTGCTGAAGGTCACAGAGGAGCTCAGCCGGGCTGAACACGGTTAAGAGATTTTATTATCATGTTTTGCACTTAAAACTCTTCTTTACACAGTACGAGTTAGCAATGGCTGCCGCATATATGTTTTGTTCATTGATTTATGTTAAATTCCATGCGTGCTGCTGATCAATACAAACAGCCTTGTTTGGTTATATCCTTGGAGATTTAGAACAAACTTCTCATTAGTGCATTTGGCACGCTGGGCGTCCTCTCTGGCCCTCCTTCGCACAGGGGAGAGGAGTGTAGATAACTGTGGATTATCTAGATTTTTCTACATTATCATGTGTGCCTGTTTCCAATCAATCTAAATAGACAAGCTTGTACTGAAAATCTATTTCAACATCAAATTTCTGGCAATGGTACTGACATGCGTATCACCCTTAGGCTGGGGATTCTTAAGTAAACTTTCAGTAAATCTTACTTGGATAATAAATGCAGTTGGCTGAACTTGGTAGGGGTGTGTGAGAGACAGACAGAGAGACAGAGAAAGAGACAGAGAGAGAAAGTGGGACAGAGAGAGATAGTGAGACAGAGAGAGAGAGGGAAAGAGTTTTCTACCTGTGATAGTTGAACTGAAGAAAGTGCATATTTACCTGGCTGAAGCAATAAACCTAAACCTGTCTGAATCATTTCCACCAAATGAGAATGCCCAGAAATAGCACTCACACCTGACCTTTTCAATTTGGAAACAGCTGACTCCAGAGCAGGAAATCTAAGTCCATGGAGAAGAAAGGGATAGGCTGAAAGAGATAGGAGCCCAGTCTGGGAGCTTTCAAAGCCCTGGTGGCTGGGGGAGGGTGGGTAGGGCTGGGATAGGTGGAGGGCCTCTTTCCAGCCCACCTGAGTAGTCACCAAAGGCTGGGTGAGGTTCCTAAGGGTCTTTAGGGAAGCCTTGAGTTCTTGCCCACTCTAAATACTCTCCTGAGATACTGAGAGTTCATGTAACTGATATGAAAATCCAATTACATATTTAAGTAGGCAGAGCAGCTATTTTTATTTTAAAATGATTTTTATTATAGAGTAATACATGCATGTGGTTAAGCATTATACAATGCTGAAAGGCTTCTAACAAAACCCAGCAGTACCCTGGTTCCCTCTGCCCCCTCCCTCCATCCTGCTCCCCAGAAGCAATCACTCTTTTACTATTTCTGCATTCTTTTACCATTTCTTCTGTAATTGCTCTCATATTTGCAAATAATATAATTGTACTATTTCTTGAATGGTCAGTTTTGGACATTGTCTGTTTCTTCTGTATTATGCATAGATGGGAATTTCTGGCTTTTCTATGCCCCTCCTTCCTTTCTCTCTTTGCCACCAATGGTATAATTGCACATTTTGTTGTAATTATTTGGTCAATTATTATAACCATGAAAATCCTTTTTAAAGCTGAGTCATGGAGTATATTAAGATTATACTTCCATGAGTTCATTTCCTTTTCAACCTACAAATGAAACCTTCATTCTTTCTCTTCCCATTTCCTGGATTTATTTTGAGTCTCTATCTCAGTCTTCATATATTCACCGGCAGTTCTATAAAATGCCTCTTAATTTTGCTACAAACTTCTACTCAGTCAAACCTGTCAGATAATCTATCAATGTTCCATTTTTTTGCTCCTTGATATCTCTCTCTGAGCCCCGCCCCCCCTTTTCTGCTCTTTTCAGGACTGCTGCCCAGATTTCATTCTGGAGTCTCTCTTCCCATATCCTGGAATTCCCTTTGTCTTTCTCCTTTTCTGGATTCTGTGTCTTTTTTCTTAGCTGACTTCTTCATTTTAGTGGCATTTCTTCTCCAACAGATTCCTATATAGTCGATAAGAAGCAATTGTGTGTGACCTTGCATGTCTAAAAGTGTCTTATCCACACACTGGTGGATAGTTTGGCTGGGTATGGAATTCCAGATTTTTTTCCCTCTGAACTTTGAAGGCATCATTTAAGTGTTTTCTGGCTTCTGATATTGTTGTTGAGAAGTCCAGTGCCATGCTGATCCCTGATCCTTTTTATGTGATATTTTATTCCTCTCTTTTAGGGTCTTCTCTATCCCTGGTTTGAAAGTTTCATGATGATGCATCTTAGTGCATGTTTTCTTTTTCTTTTTTTAAGTAAATTTTATTGGAATATAGTTGACTTAAAATGTTGTGTCAGTTTCAGGTGCATAGCAACGTGAATAAGTCATATATATATATATGGATCTGAGAAGAACCAAATTCTTTCCCCATATAGGCTATCACAGAGTATTAATAGATTTTCCTTCCTACACACCACGTCCTTGTTACCTATCGATTTTGTATATAATTTTGTGTATATGCCAATCCCAACCTCCCAATTCATCCCTCCTCCCAGTGTTTCCCTTTGTTAGCCATAAGTTTGGTTTCAAAATCTTTGAGTCTGTTTCTGTTTTGTGAATAAGCTCTTTTGTATCATTTTTAAAATTAGAGTCCATGTATTAGTGATCTAACATGCTATTTGTCTTTCTCTGACTTACTTCACTTAGTATGGTATTCTCTAGGTCCATCCACGTTGCTATAAATTTCCCTCTTTTTTATGGCTGAGTATATTCTATTGTATATACACACAATATCCTGTCTATCCAGTCCTCTGCTGGTGGACATTTAGGTTGCCTCCATATCTTGGCTATTGTAAATAATGCTGCTTTGAACATTGGGGTGCATGTATCTTTTTAAATTAAGGTTTCCCCCAGGTATATGCCCAGGAGTGGGATTGCTGGATCAAATGGTAGTTCTGTATTTAGTGTTTTAAATTCCACACTGCTCTCCACAGTGGTTGCACCACCTACATTCCTACCAACAGTATATGAATGTTCCCTTTTCTCCACACCCTCTCCAGCATTTATTGTTTGTAGGTTTTTTAGTGATGACCATTCTGACAGGTGTGAAGTAATACCTCATTTTAGTTTTGACTTCCATTTCTCCAATAATTAATGATGTTGAACATTTTTTAAATTTTTTTTGGGGGGAGTGTCTTATGTCTTTGGAGTAAAATCTATTTATATCTTTGGACCTCCCCCCCGGCCACTTCTTTTTTGGTATTGATTCAGTTAGGATTCATGTCTGGCACTGTGAAATTTTCTTGTATTTTCTCTCTTCTTGCACAAACCTTTTAGACTCCTTTAGGGCCTTCTGGATTGGTCATCTAATTTTTTTATTTTCCTTTCCTCTTTTTCCCCTTTCCCTTCTGGGAAATTTCCTCACTATAACTGTCAACTTCTTCTACAGGGCATAATGCTCTTGATGCCAGAAGCTTTCTAATGCAGTTTTTTCCCCCAGAAAATACACCCACATCTCTACTAAGCATAGAGAAGAGGGTAAATCACTTCCTTATGCTGAAATGGGGGCAGGCAGGAAAACTAGTTGTCTAACAACTCCTTATCCAGATTTCCCAGTCTCCTGTTTTCAGCCCTCACCTCAGCCCATCTCTCTCTGTAGCTGGTGCCTTAGATGCCTGAGAATTTCTAGGGTTCCCAGGGCAAATCCACTCACTTATCAGTAATATATCCCTTTGCCAAAACTTAAATTGAACTCTCTTCTGTCATTTACTTTCTGCTCATTCCACTTTCTCATTTTCTATATTGTGGTTCAGTGATACAGATAACATCTAGTTTAATCCAGGCTGCACTTGGGCTCTCTTTTTCATTCTCTTTTTGGTTGTAAATTGATTTGTGAGAGGAGAGGGGGACAGAGACTTTTTTTTCATTCTGCCATCTTGAAGTTGGAAGTCAAACTGCTTGTTTAATGAGTTCTTTAAGCTACTTCTTTGGATTATAAAATGCAAGATCATTTGGTACATGATTAACCATCTCTAGCAGTACACACTTTGCTTATTAGGATTTTAGCTTTTCTTAAATGCCAAAAACTGCCCCCAAAGTATCATCCCTCCAAACCTTTTGTGCATTACTGAACTGAAGCCATGAATGCAAATTACGTTCCTGCTTACTTAACTAGCCTCAATTATCTTTCACCTTAATGAGCTTGTAAGTGGCTTAAATTTTTTTCTTTTTTCTTCTCTCTTTTTTTTTCCGCTGTGGTAAATATACAGAACATTGACCATTTTAACCAGTTCTAAGTGCACAGTGGCATTAAGTGCATTTGCATTGTTGTGCAAACACCATAATCTGTCTCTAGACGTTTTCATCTTCCCAAACGGCAGCTCTGTCCCCATTAACACCAACCCCATATTCTCTTCTTCCCCCAGCTTCTGACAGCCACCATTCTCCTTTCTGTCTCTATGAATTTGACTACTTCAGATATTGATTATAAATGGAATCATACAGTATTTGTCTTTTTTTGACTGGCTTATTTCACATAGCATAATGTCTTCATGGTTCATCAATGTTATAGACTGTGTCAGAATTTCCCCCCTTTTTAAGGATGAATAATATTCTGTTGTATGTGTATACCACATTTTGTTTATCCCTTTATCCATCAATGGATACTTGAGTTGCTTCAACGTTTTAGCTATTATGAATAATGCTATGGGTATATAAATATTTTTTCCAGTGCCTGCTTTCAGTTCTTTTGAGTATGTCCCCAGAGGTGGAATTGCTTTGATCAAATGGTAATTCTATTTATAATTTTTGAGGAACTGCTATGCTGTTTTCTATACTGGCTGTACCATTTTATATTCCTACCAGAAATGCACAAACGTTCTAATTTCTCCACATCCTCACCAACACTTGTTATTTTGGGGGGGTTTGGGGTTGTTTTTTGTTTTCGTTTTTTTATAATAGCCATCCTAATGGGTGTGACTGTAACGTAATTAACTTTTTAAAAGCACATGCTCACATGTATGGAGTGCTCTTTAAAGTATATGCCTTGGAGTTCCTGCTGTGCTACATTGGGTTAATGATCTGCCTTGTCTCCATGGAGATGCTGGTTCAATCCCTGGCCCAGTGCAGTGGGTTAAGGATTCAGCATTGCTGTAGCTGTAGTGTAGGTCATAGCTCTGGCTTGGATTCGATCCTGGCCTGGGAACTTCCATATGTCGTGGAGGTGGCTGAAAACTAAAATCAAGTACATGTCTTATCTCCTTTAATCCTCACACCAAATCTCTAAGGAAGGCACTATAATTTTTCCCATTTTACAGGTTTAAAAAAAAACCCTCATGCCCAAAAAATTTAGGTGACTTGCCCAAGGTGATACAGTACATACGAGACAGAGCCAGTGTTCCAGTTATCTATTGCCATACAAGAGACCACCCCGAATTTAAGGGCTTGGAAACAAGGATCTATTGCAATTTTGCACTCTTTCACAGTTCTGTGGATTGACTGGGCTCAGCTGGACATTTCTCAAGTGTCTCCCACATGGTTGGGCCAGATGGTGACTGGGGCTGGGGTCAGCTGAAGGCTTAACTGAAGTGGACACCCAAGTGGCCTTCTCTGTGCTCCTCCATGTGGCCTCTCTTTCTCTCTCCAGGAGAGTCACTGAACCTCTTACATGGTAGCTCTGGGCCCCAAGAGGTAGAAGGTGGTGGCTGTCAGGTCAGGCACTGGCCCAGCATCACACCCATCATATCCACTGCAGTCACAGCATCCACTAAGGTCCAGGACAGTGGAGAAGGAAATGCCTCCTCCTCATGAAGGAGCAGTGAAGCCACACCACAATAGAGCATGTGGGGTGGGCAGTGCTAGCACTGCCATCCTTGGAAAATAAAACCTCCCACAGTCAGGATCTGAACCTCCAGACATCTGGCTCCATACCCTCTTGGTTAACCACCATGGAATGCTGTGTTCCTGTTGGTTTATCTTTATTCATGGATTTGTCAGCGCCTAAAGAAATGGAATCCTTAGGAATCACCTAGTCCAGGGATCACCATTAAAAAGCGTTGAACCGTTTCCCCAAATGACAACTTATGAGGCAGTTAATAGTGAAGTAAATAAGGTCACCGACTATGAGAACTCACTGTTCTCCTTCCTTCTAAGCTATGTGACCTTACACCAGTATTTAACTTTCATGTGATGACTCAGTTTTCCCTCTGTGAAATGGAAATAATAGTTGCAAAACCTACGGAAGGATTGTGATGAGGAGTGGGTGAATTAGTATATGTCAGTGCTGTGAAGAGTGCCTGGCATTTAGTAAGGGCTCAGTAAGCAATAGCTCTTGTTGCTGTCGTTGTTATTAGTGCTATTGAGACTGGTAAGTAGATAAATCAAGAGATGCTCTGAACTGGGAACTGGTGAAAAATACTCCTTTCTCTGTCACCTGTATTGCCGCTGAAGTGGATGAATGTATTCTCATTCTGTAGATAAGGCCACATCATGGATTAAGAATGGCAGCACGTTCCTGGCAACTTTTCCCACTGAGAGAGAATTCCTCCCCACCCCCGCCCCCCAAATCTGGGCTAGCGTTAGTGACACTAGAATGTGACAGAAGTGATGTTATGGGGTTTCGGAAGCTAAGTCAAAAGAGGACTTGCAGCTTCTCCCCAGATGGTTTGAATCGAATGCTCTAGGGAAATCCAACCACCATATAAGAAAGCCACCTGCCCCTAGACCATCATGCTATAAACCTTCACCTCTCAGAGGATGGGATGAGACGCCATGTGGGAAGAGGGGAACTGAGGAGCCCCAAGGGGCCAGATCTATAAATGACAAAGCCATCTATAGGTTAGATCTTCTAGCCCCAGCTTACCTCAGAGATCAAAGGTGAACCGCCCAGCAGAGCCTTTCCTGACTTTCAAAATCATGAGCCAAATAAAAGAGTTGGTTTAAGCTACCAAGTCTTGAGGGTAGTTTGTAACACTTCATAGATAACTAGGACAGGAAATAGAGCCAACAGTTGAAAGTTTACATGGAAAGGTACTGGTCCAGAGAGGAGAAGCAACCCATCAGGTCACCCTCTGAGGACAGTTTGATGTGAGAGTTAGGAGTAGAGACTCTGGACTAATTACCTGGGTTCAAATCATTTGCTATTTGAGCACGATTCTTTTTTTTTTTTAATTGTTTTTTTCTTTTTAAGGCTGCACCTGAGGTATATGGAAGTTCTCAGACTAGGGATCAAATTGGAGCAGCAAATACAGGCCTGTGTCACAGCTGCAGCAATGCTGGATCCGAGACAAATCTGCGAGCCACAGCTTTTGGGAATGCCGGATCCTTAACCCACTGAGCCACAGTGAGAACTCCTTTTTTTTTTTTTTTTTTTGCCTTTTAGGGCCAAACCTACTGCATATGGAAATTCCCAGGCTAGGGGTTGTATCAGAGCTACAGCTGCTGGCCTATGCCACAGTCATAGCAATGCCAGATCCGAGCCACATCTGTGACCTACACCACAGCTCATGGCAACACCAGATCCTTAACCCACTGAGTGAGGCCAGGGATCAAACCCGCATCCTCATGGATACTAGTTGGGTTCATTACCAGTGAGCCACAGTGGGAACTCCAGGAACTCCCTATTTGAGCAACATTTTTAATTTTAAATCTTGTAATCCAGTTATAAGAGTTAAATGAGATCCTATATTTGTAAATGACCAGTATGTAGTAAACACTCAGTAAATATCTACAATTATTATTGCCAGTGGTAACTGAGAACGAATCAGAGTCTGTGTTCCCTGATTCTAATTTAGTGCCTTCCCTGGAAGCCACCCTATAAGGGGTGTGTATGTGTTTGGAATTAGAGAGATTTCCATCCAGGCTTTGTCCCTTCCTAGTTTGCATTTCCACATGCAAGTTGCTTATCGCTGACCTTTAGTTTCCGCATCTATAAAATGGGGCTGATAATAGTAGGGTTGTCATATGGGTGAACTACAACCTCTACTCTTTTTCTAGTCACAAATGGGTGTGACGTGAAATTGAGGGGAAAGACAGAAAAACACACCATCAGTGGAGAGTGTGGATGTTTTCCCTCAAAGTGCTGAGAACAGACAAGGTCCATTTGCCCCCACCTTTTTATTTGTAGAGAAGCACTTTTTAAGTGAATTCTCCAAAAAATTAGTTTCAATTATCTAGTTGGAAATCATCAGCAGTTTGATAAAAATTTTAATAGGAATCACAGATCGCGGGTTCATCCAATGATGACGGTGTAGCGATAGCATCTGTTACAGGTTCACAGAGAACCATTTTCAATATGACACACTCGTTCTCACCAAATGAAAAATTAATTAAAAAATCCCCATCCCAGATGCAGCCAGAACAAACATTCCTCGAGTCAAAAATGGGAGAAATGCATCCAAAGTATATACAGGGGATGGTGCTCTTATGGTTTAATAGCCATGCTTGCTGTTGAAAATGTAGGCAGGGGTATACATTTTTTAAAATTTATTATTAAATAAATTCCCTCCATCAAAAAAAAAAAAAAAAAAAGGAAGGAAGAAAGAAGCCTGAGGGTGTATGCGTGGGATCCAAATGCATTCCAGCATCACATCTTGTTTGCTGGCTTTTGATACAAAACAGAAATCATTTCCTCCTGCTTAGAACTTTGCTTACAGAGATTATTGAAGACAGCTGCATGGGTCAGACTCAATGTGTGGACCCACAGATGGTCTCCTTGCACTGTTCTTCATAGATGGTGGAAGGTTACTTAGCAAGATGTATGTGCCTCAGAGTCCAGGACTAGCCATGCTCCCCTTCCTCACTGTTACTGAGTTTCCCAGGATGAGGGTGTGGCCCTTGCTTCTCTCAAGGTCAGCAGCCCATGAGCCTTATGTCTCTTTATTGGCAACCTCAGAACTTCCCTGTTAAAGCCTGAGCACACATTAACCAAGGCAGGCATTTTGCCAGAATGTACATTCCCATGTGAGAGAAAGAAAGAAGATCTGAATATTCTTGTAAATTTTCTGCGTGTACCTGGTTTGGGCTTGGGGTACCCGGGGAGCTTGTGTGAACCTTTTGAGCCAAAGCATTCTAGTGGGTCCAGTTTATTTGTTCCCTAATCTGTCCTTCTATCCATCTATCCATTTGCCCTTCTATCCATCTTAAACTCTTTGTCTAGAAGCAGAGCTAATAGAAATGAAAGCCTGGAGCTCTGCCCTGGTGGACGTGGGGGTGGGAAGCATGGACATCCCTTCTCTGCCCCAACTGCTGGCTCCTGAAACACCTCTGCAGAACCCTAAGCTCTGAGGAGCACATCTTTGAGAATGTGGCCATTTGCCTAATACTTAGCTTTCATTCTCAGTTTTACCCCAAATATCTATCTACATCCTTTGCAAATTCTGGCCTGAACATCCAGGAGTTCATTGGATGGTGTCACCTGGATGTCCTACAGCTGCTCAAATGCAATACTTCAAATGCAGCCCATCACTCTCCAACCTCATGCCAAACAAGCAACCCTTAGCCACTGGGTTGGAGAGACCCCCCATGAGATAAAGTCGCAGCAGACACGAACCCTGTATCCCTTCATGGAGCTCACAGTGGCACCACAGTGGGAATTCACCCTCTTCTACTTCTAATTAATGGTTCCACTGCCTACCTATTTGTCCAAGCTTGAAATTTAGACTGATTCCTTATAGTATGTCTGCTGCTTATAAAGAAAAGGTTTAAAAACACTGGACTATGAGCTCTGTGAGTGGATATAGGGCTCATGTTTGGTGTGACTTTATCTTATGGGGGCCTCTCTGACTTAGGGACTAAAGGTTTGGGTCTGGAGCCAGTTCTATCAATTGCTAACTGTGTGATTTTTACAAATTCCTTAACCTCTCTGACTCATTTTTATCAACCACAAAATGAGAGAAGACCTACCTTGGTGAATTTTTGAGAATTAAATGAGGTAGTAATTGCAAACCCTTTAGCAGAATGCCTTTCGGACGACATGTTGGTGAGCTCCAGCTAACCCTTCCCATCAGTTCCCAATCAACAATTCTGGGAGTTCCCATCATGGCTCTGTGATTAGCCAATCCAGCTAGCATCCATGAGGACACGGGTTCGATCCCTGGCCTCGTTCAGTGGGTTAAGGATCTGGCATTGCTGTGGCTGTGGTGTAGGCTAGCACCTGCAGCTCTGATTCAACTCCCTAGCCTGGGAACCTCCACATGCACTCCCCCCCAAAAAAAAAATTCTGGTCAAATACCTAAGTTCCTGTCCTCTTCCCTCCATGCCCACCATCACTGACCTAATTCAGGCCTCCACACTTTTCTTTCTGGACTATTTAACAGCATCCTGCTCTGAACAGCCAAAGTGATTTCGCTAAAATATGATTTAACTACATCACTTCAGCTTCCTTTTTAAAGCCCTTCAATGACTGGCCACTGCCTACTAGATGGAAGAAGCTCCACCTCCTCAGCAAGGAGTATTGGATTATTCACAATTGCCAGGGGTACCTCTGCTCCCCTCTCTGTTTTTGTTTGTTTGTTTGTTTGTTCTTTTCCTTTTTTTTTCTTTTTTTGTCTCTTTGCCATTTCTTGGGCCGCTCCCGCGGCATGTGGAGTTTCCCAGGCTAGGGGTCGAATCGGAGCTGTAGCCACCAGCCTACGCCAGAGCCACAGCAATGCAGGATCTGAGCTGCATCTGCAACCTACACCACAGCTCACGGCAACACTGGATCCTTAACCCACTGAGCAAGGCCAGGGATGGAACCTGCAACCTCATGGTTCCTAGTCAGATTCGTTAACCACTGAGCCACGACGGGAACTACTCCCCTCTCTGATCTTAGTACCCATACCCCATGCCTTTTCTTCCCCATTTCCTTCTTTCTTTCCTTTTATTCTCTAGCTCAGCTGAGGTTTTCTGAGGCTTTGATGTGCAGGGAGGTCTGCCTGCCATTGAAGCATCACGTGAGGAAAACAGATAGTGCCCCTGCCCTCAGGGAGCTCACATGATAGATGGGAATCTAGACATGGAACAAAGAATCATGGGCCAAGCATCCAAGCACAGGCTCTGACATGCTACCTGGAGGGCCTGAGGGGGTAGAGACATTTGACCTAGTCAAGGAGGTCAAGGGCAGATCCTGGAGAAAGTGACCCTGACTTGACTGAGAAGATAACCAGGCAGAAGTAAAGAAGAGGCTGTGTGTGCACATGTGCTTGTGTGTGGGTGTGTGTGCATGTGCGAGCATGTATACAAGTGTGCATGCACACGTGTGTGCATGTGTGCTGCAGTTTGAAACCCTGGCCATTTCCCTAAAGGCCAGCCCAACAATTGAGTTAGACCTCTCAAGCTCAACTCAGCCTTCTCCTTCCTTTGTCATGACTGAGATTCCAGCCAGTCTTGTGGACAGCCCTATCCGTGTGACAGTGCAGAGAGGCTGGCTTATCCTCCACTGTCATCCTTTCAACCTCACAGCCCAGGTGAACCTCCACATCCTCAGAGCAAAACAAGAGATTGGGAGCATTATCTGGAAAATCCACAACATGATATTTTAACAAAGAAGGATTATTTGGTTGAAATTATCTCAAAAGTTGTTGGTTTTTGCACTGTTCTTTTCTTAAAGAGAAATCGAGCCTAAGACTACTTAAAAGCAAGACAGTTAAAAGACTAGTTAAAAGTTAGACAGATTTTATTCAGTACCACTGCAGTAGGGGAGAGAGGCTTCATTAAAGCTGAGCGCAACTTTGAATATTGTGAAGACAGTGGGGATTTATAGCCAGGTACAGAATGAGGGGTCAATGGATAGAAAATTACTAAGAGGAGGCATCAAAGTGAGGGCATTCTCACTACACTGACCTAGCAGTGTTCTTGCTAAAACTAGCTGGACAGGCCGAGGACAAGGTCAAGGATGAAGCCTAGTTGAGAAAGAGCTCAGAGAAGCCAAAGTTTGGTCAAAGGGCTAGTCTTCATCAGTTTGTTTTTTCCTGTGCACCCACCTCTGTGCTGCCTTTAGGCGTAAATTACCAGAAAACATTTACTGGGAAGTGGTGTTTGCATCACACACTGAAGTGTATTGACTTCTCTCTTTCTCTTCAACCAAAAGGTAAGAAATCGAAGAATAGCTGCTATCTACCAAGTGCATGCCATAGGCAGGAGCTCTGTTAAGCCTCACCTCCACTAATCCTCACCGTGGACAGGTGCTAACATCGCACAGAGGCTAACCACAGCCTGGGCGTGGTAGCCATCACTTGAAGGTCTGCTTAGCCCTGAGTTCTGACGTTTTGTACTGTTCCCTCCCTGCTGGAGGGGAAGCACCTTGAATGCAGAACCACAATGAATCTCCAGGCTGACACATGGCTCATGCCTCATACCTGCTCCCTTCAGGGATCAGCCAGGAAGCTGAGTACCCCTCCCTCAGCCAGGGCCTTAACTCTGAGTGCCAGAGGGAGAGTTTTACATAGAACGTCTGTGATCTCTGTGTTTACATGCTATGTCTTGTGCAAAGATATTAACCTTTTGAGCCTTCTCCATCAGCTGACGTTGTTAGTATTTCAGAACTCGGTAAAAAAAAAAAAAATGTCATACTGGACATCATAAAAAAAAGCATTTGTTCCTCTCATACCTTGGGCTTCCTCGGAGTGGCTGCTGCCATATCAACCCGCATACAGTGCCCTATGGGAGATTACAATTGAGATCATATCCTGTAATGCTAACAAGCTCTTTGATTAAAAGAAGCAGAGGGTGCTGAGGTGGAAAGCATACGAGAACATTCTTGGGGAGGTGATGTGTTTGTTCTCTGTGCTATATGGCATCAAATGCTCTGGCCCTCCTTTAGTGGCCTGGCCAGCTGGGATGGGTAGGCGAACAGAGGACTCTTTGGTCAATTCCAACCATCTCTGCCAGAGCAGCAAAGGGGGAGAGGGGGGTTGGGGTGCACAGGTGGGAGGGGGGGCTTCAGGAGATGCCTTCTCCTCCCTGAGGAAGTGACGTTTGAGCAGAGACCCGGACGAAGCAAGGGAACGGTTCTTGTGTGTATCCCAAGCGGAAGCTCAGGCATCTAGGCAGTGAAATGCTCTCGTGGCCCCCTACAGGCGGCGGGGCCTTCACTTTCTAACTGGTTCTGGAATGCCCATGAGGTTGGCCTAGCAGACAACATCTGAGGTATATCACACAGTCCCACCTTCTGACATGCATGTGCTGGTGTGTTCCCCTCCCCTCAGTGTGGGCAGGACTCGTGACTCGTGCTGTGTTTGTGATCATTTATGACACAGCAACAGATAACGAATGCAGTTGGGATCCCAAGCACTGAGCATTTTTTCTGCCCTCTTGTGAGGAAATGTGTCTGTGGGTAGTAATCAGAGTAGGGAACAAAAGTCTCCAGGACTGACCACAACCCAGGGCTCTGTCATGGCTTTCATGGGCCCTGGGCATTTTTCCCACTTTGCGCTGTATTTTCATTTTTAAAAAAATCACGTTTTTCAGACGTTGTGGCTCAGTGGTAATGAACCCGACTAGTATCCATGAGGTTGCAGATTTGATCCCTAGCCTCCCTCAGTGGGTTAAGGATCCGGTGTTGCCATGAGCTGTGGTGTAGGTTGCAGATGTGGCTCGAATCTGGCATTGCTGTGGCTGTGGCTTAGGCCAGCAGCTGTAGCTCCGATTTGACCCCTAGCCTGGGAAGTTCCATATGCCATGATTGGTTGCAGCCCTAACAAGCAAAAAAAAAAAAAGAAAAAGAAAAAAGAAAAAAAGAAAAAAGAAAGAAAATTACATTTTATACTTACCTTTCTGTGAAGATGAGTATAATCCAGACTGAGTTCATTATCATATATTGATTACTATATTTGTTTTTCTTCTAATTAAAAAATTATGGCGTTCCTGTCATGGCGCCAGTGGTTAATGAATCTGACTAGGAACCATGAGGTTGCAGGTTCGATCCCTGGCCTTGGTCAGTGAGTTAAGGATCTGGCATTGCCACGAGCTGTGGTGTAGGTCGCAGACAAGGCTTGGATCCCATGTTGCTGTGGCTGTGGTGTAGGCCGGCAGCTACAGCTCCCATTAGACCCCTAGCCTGGGAACCTCCATATGCCATGGGTGTGGCCCTGGAAAAGACCAAAAGACTAAATAAATAAATAAATAAAAATGAGAACATTTTCATGGGCTCCTAAATGTATCTTAAGTACTTGGCTTGCACCTATGGTGTTGGATGGATAAATCATTCCAGCTACAACCGCCTCAGACTAACAGCCACTTGAAATTTTCAGTAGACTGAATGAATACAGGAAGATAAGCAGAGGGTGGGCAAAGTATAAAATGGGAAGGAGAGGAAGAAATGGAGAACAGTTTATCTGAATAAATATTTACTAAAACTCTCTTGCGGGCTAAAAGCATGGTGGCTCAGGTTTTGCCTTCTGGAATATTCTATTGGAATAGCAGAAATGAGGCAAGTACCTAGACAATGCTGTGTTAAGGCAGAGGTGGATAAGAGCCAGAGGAAAAGAAAAGAGAATGAATCATTCAGAAAAAGAGAAGATTCTGTTTCAGGAATTATTTGTTCAATTGCTTGTTGGTTGGTTCATTCGTTTTATAAACATTTATTGAGTTATAGGTCACGCCTGAGAGATAGACATGTTTAGAAGAAGGAGTTCCTGCCTGTGAGAAACTGAGCTAATGTAGGACATAAATTATTTTAATATCATGTGGTGAGGGATATAATCAGTGCATGTTCAAGAAGACTGCCTGGGTATGAAACTTGGTTCTGGCGCACGGTGTCTCATCCTCGGCACTGTTGACACTTTGGGCCAGATAATCCTTTGTTGTTGGGCTGTCCTGTGCACTTTGTAGAAAGTTTATCAGCGTTCATAGCTTCTACCCACTAGAAGCCAGTTGTATCCCCCTCCATCCCCCAGTGTGACAGCCAAAACAATTTCCGGACCTTGCCAAATATCCCCAGGGAACAAACTTTTCCCTGGGCGAACCACCCTGCTTTAGTTAGAATTGACAGTGTGACTTAGGCGAGTTATTTAATTTATAAGTGCCTCTGTTACCTAATCTATAAAGTAAGGGACAAAATAGTTCCTGTATCATCAGCTTATAGCAAGGGTTCAATGAGATGATGTGTGCAAAACTCTTAAGATTATCTATAGGCACATAGTAAGTACTCAATAAATGTAAGGGGAAATTGGTGTCATTCTCTGGCACATGGTTTAAATTGGACCAGAGCCTGCACTTCTCAGAGACCTGGGCATATAATATGTGTGCTGAAGGGCTTTGGGATATAAGACACATGCATGTTGACTGGGTGAATGAATGATGGTTTCATAGAGCCCTGAACACTTCAGGAAGAAATCTGAGCTCTGAGTCAGGAGGTGACAGCGATCTTGAAAGTTTCTAAGCTGTATTTAGTGGGGAGTGAAGGCTTCTCAGGCATCCGTAGAGGGAGGCCCTTCTGTCTCCGTTGTGTCATCAGAGAGGGAATTTAGCTTACGGTTCCTTGGAGTCCTAAACCGTCCAGGGCCACCCAGACTACTTGCAGTGGCTCCCCAGCAGATAGACTTGGAGTTCTTCTTCCAGGAATGGGATGAATTAAAGGGCCATGAGCCTGGTACTGTCCATGGAATCTCCTCTCTCCTAGTCAGCAGGGCAGAGGGAAAGGAATGTTATTGTTTATAACAGAAAGTCAGCCCTCAAGGCTGTATCCCAGACTTAATTCTGCAAAAGAGTATGTTAACCCCTCCGTTCTTTGGGAAAAAAAAAAATTGCTACTGAGTCTGTTTTTTGTTTTTTGTTTTTTTCCCCAGGGTATTAATTATTTCCTCCACTGTCCAGTCTTTTTGTTCTGGTCAAGCTGGCCTGCTTTCTACTTCCTCCATCAGCACCCTAATCCCAATTCATGGTTTTTACACTTTTCTCAGTGAGTCAATGCAAGGGGTGTGGGCAGCCTTTAGAAGGCAGAAAAGGTAAGGACGCAGATTCCCCAGCACCTCCAAAAAGGACTCAGCCCTGCAGACACCTCAATTTTAGCCTTGCAAGACTCCTTTCAGACTTCTGACCTCTACAACTATAAGATAGTAAGTCTGTACTGTTGTAAACCAAAGTGTATAATAATTTGTTATGACAACAATGGGAACTAATACACCATCCTTATATCACTGACGAGGAGACAGAGGTTCTGAGATGGAGTGGTTCATGCTCACACAACAGGTAAAGGAGGACCTGAGACACAGACAGGTCTGATTCCAAAGCCCATGTTTGTCTTGAGACACCCAGCTGGAAGCAGTCTTTCCCAGACACAGTGAGGCACCCAATTGACTATGGCCCTTTCCTATGTTATGCTATTTAGTCTCTCAAATGTAAACAAACACGTCAACAAACAAAAAACATGCAGATATGAAAATCAACTCTCGAAGCTAGAGAGATACTGTCACTTAGACTTAGATGCTGCCTAAGACTTAGATGCTGCTTAGGCTTAGATGCTGTCTAAGCATACCGTCTCTAGAGTGAGTTGCAGAAGGGGGCTTGCTCATATAATTTTCTTGGTCGTTTATGGGCTTGTGAGCTCCTTATTTGGGTATGTGTAGAATGTGGTCAAAGTCATGGCTACAGTTCCTGCCTGGGCCAGTTATGTTTGCCCTGTGATATGGGGTCCTGACTCTAGTTTGCCTCTACATACAAGGGTACATGCAAAATGCCTAACGCATCATAGATGCAACCTTCCTCTACCCAGCAATTCTCTGTTTCCTAGAAAAAGGATGAAAGAGAGTTGATGAATAGGTAGCATCCATTCTCATTGCTGGAAAGGCAACTCAAATGATATGTTAATGATGGACTAAGCCTTGATGTTTCTTCTAGAACATAGGCTCCATAAAGGAGGGATTTTTGTTTTTATTTCCTTGCTCTATACTCAGTGCCTGGTCTTCATATATTCTGAAAAACTAAATGTGATTAGAGCTCTAGACTAAGAGTCTGGGTTCAAGTTCCAGTTTTGCTATTTGCTTGCCTTTGAGCAAATCCTTCATCTTCTCTAAGTGGCTTCAGTTTCTTCACTTATAATGGGAAAAAAATGTTACCTTTTTGGTACACCTTTTGCAGGTTGGGGCCAGATACATAGCTATTTCACCTAAAATGTGTCGTCATGATTTATGAGATATTACTGTGCTAAATATTATATTGGGTGCAATGTAAGGATTAGCTCACTGATTCACTCAAAAGCCATGAGGCTCAGGGAGGTGAAGTAACTCACAGAAGGTCACATGCATAAAAGTGACAGAGCTGTCTGACTCCAAAGCCTGGGCTTTTCTCTGTTCCCCTACAGTGTAAATTATTGAAGGGTAGAGAGACTAACTCGCCTTGTGCATGGTCTTTAAGAGCATCCATGCATTTAATAGCACTTGATGGGGTCTCAAAAGGACATACCCCTAAACTTCATGTAAAGCTCACCCATCCATATAGTATTTATTAATGTATTGTCACAGGTCTGGCTCTCCATGTACAATAAGCTCATTCTCTTAATTTTCTATACCCCAACTTCATTATATATTCTGAGCCCTCAGGCCTTCCTGGCCTCCTTTGTGCTTTGCAGGTCGTTTGCAATTCTTGTGCCCTGAGCAGGATTGAGGCATTGGAGTGGGAGGTTTCTTATCTGGTCCTCTGTCCATTGTCCATATATGTTGCTTTTGAGCCATCCAACATCTCTGTCCTCATGGACCCTGGTCCCATGGCTTTCTGCTGCCTCCAGGCCCAGGTGAGACTGTATGAGAACCTGTCTTTTGCATGTACCCCAGCTGGGCCATAGCCCTCTCCTCCCCTGTCCCATAGGTCTTACTGAGAAGCAGGGGGCTGGTCCTCTTGGCTCTAGTGACCTCTGTACAGACCCTTTGTCTTGTCCCTCCTTCCTCTCTTCAGGGAATCCTTCTCTAGTCAGGGAGAAATCCTTTCCCTTCCAAGTTTCTTGTAGATTTTCTGCTTTTCTCTTCCTTCTATTCTCCCTCCCCCCAGCAGCTTGATGTGGAATCTCAGTTTCCAGACCAGGGATTGAACCCAGGCTGCAGCAGTGAAAGTGCCAATTCCTAACCACTCGACCACCAGGGAACTCCCTCTGCTTTACTTCAAATTCCACTAAGAGCTTAGGTATTTATAAAGACAAAGCCAGGAAGAAATGAGATACTTCCCTCCTGTTCTTTCCTATGTATCTTCCCTAATGCAGTGGGAAAGGGAAAACTTATGATGATGAACAAGGAAAAAATCCATAAGCTCATATGATAACTCCAGATGACACCCAGCCACACGATAAATCTTCGCTAAATATTCTGTCCTGGGCTGCATTCTCAGTGCTGGCATACAACAGTGAATAAGGGAGATGTGGCCCTTGATATGACAATCTGGGAGAGGAGACTGATTAGAATCAAAGAAATATGAATTCATTCATTTCAGTTAGTAACTATTTAGGGTCTACAGAAGCAAGAGTACATAAAACAAATAAATTGTGATATGTGCCAAGAAAAAATGACTAGCATGCTGTCATAAAAGGGAGAAGGGTTCTAGTTTAGATAGAATGGTCAGAAAAGGCCTCTCTTAGAAGATGACATTTAAGGTAATATTTATGGGATGAAAAGGAGCCAACATGTCAAGAAAAGGGTGAACAGGACTTTTCAGGCAGAGGGATCAGCATGTACAAAGGTCCTGAGGCAAGAAATGCTTTGGAATATATAAACAACTGAAAGATTGCTAGTGTTGGCAATAGCATGAGATGAGACTGGGTATATTACTACGATGCTCCCTCAAATAACTGCTTTGGGTTGAAGAAAAGACAGAAGTTACCATCTCTTTAATGTTCTGGGAATTTAGAAGGAGGAAGCAGATTTCGTGGTTGAATTGTAACTATCTCTGAACCTCAATATTCTATGATACTGTGGTCCCTGTATCATATTCTGTTGACAATGCCAGGAGCTCAGGGGGGTTTGGCTTCAGGAACTGGTGAAGATGGCATTCTAGTGTTCCTTCAGGGCTAAAACTCCCTGATGATGGTCTCTTTCTGGGGAAGCATCTTGCAACACACATTAAATCCCTTCATTGAGTCCTGTCAATATGGACCACATCCCCTGCTTTTCTCTGCTTAGCTTGGAGCAATCAGAACCTGTTTCTAGCAGTACAACCACAATTACCTTTCATTCAGACACAATTTGGTGGAAAATTTTATACCTCCTTCTTTTAAACTCCCTGTCTTCTCACTATATCTAGGAAAAAATTGCTTGGGATTTTCATGGTTCTGTGGATCTTTTAAGAGTTATTAGAGTTTAACGTTCTCTGTTTATCAGAGTGACAAAGACTAAAGTTCCAACTGGTTCTAGAATATTTTCTTGTCATGTTGGCCATGTCGTTTCAGAGCCTTGTCACCAGAATGTGTGTGTTCAGATCAAGGTTTAATGGAAGAGTCTGTGGAGGACCCTGGCTCTGCTCTCGCTGCTCTTGTTTCCTTGAGGGCAGACACGATGTGCCTGCCTTCTCTCCTTCCAGCCCACTGTCCTCAGGCAGCTTGGGGAAGCTGAGTGAAGGACTCATGTAGCTGTTCAAAGGGGAAACTTCATGTCTGAAGACCTGGTTGGCATTTCCAGTCCTGGCTGGAGGTTCATCAGACAGGCTTTCCTCACTGTCTCTCGACCTGGTTGTTTTCCATTTCCTATGGGAGATGAGCCAGCCTAGGCATCATGGAAAAGCCTCTCTGCCCTTGGTTGGAGAAGACCATTTTTTCTTGATTGACTTTTCTTTCTTAGCTTTGCTTAAGCAGCGAGGTCTGCCAAGTGGCTGGTAGGGCTTCTCAATGTTATTTAAAGAACTAATCAATCACAGTCATACTCCTGTCCAATATCCGGATACCTCTACATCTGACTTCCTAGTAATCACATCATACGTGTTTTCTGGAGGGCCCTATAAACAAGTGAGTCCCAAACACTCACCCCCAAATAGGCTCTGTTACTTAGGACTTGATGGAGCATTACATGGTCTGGTTATAAGGAGGGCTCTTGGTGGTTTGCAGTCTTCACTCTTTTGGAACCATTTTCTGTGTCTATAACAATGGCCCTGTCAGAGCCTTCAGCAAATGCCCTCGGGATACTTTCTGAATGAGATTCAGAGGACATCCTGATGCCATATAAATAAGTACGTAAGTTATTCACGATGCCATATAAGTTCGTGTCCAAGGGGGACCCTTTTGGAAGTAAAAGAAAACATTGTGAATTACTGGGACACCAGGCATGAGCCAGGACTGCCTTGGGCAAATTGACATGTATGGTGACCTTACACCTAAGTCACCTGAGTCCTTGTCAGCTAGTCCTAAATGTAATCTACCTTTGCAGTTAGTGTACAATATGCAATATTTGGAGTCAGGAGACATGGGTCCAATTCCCATCTCTACCTCATACCAGTTTATAGTCTCTGACATGTCAGTGAACCTCACAAACTCTATATAAAATTTCCTCCTAAATAAAAGTCTAGAAGTTTAGTGGATCCAGGACAGAAAATTAGATTAACACTGCTAGTTGCCAGATAATGGGGGTGCATAAACCACGAGTAAGACAATGGGCCGTCATAAGCCAGTGTTATGTGCTGTGATATGGTGGTTTTAAGCAGAGGAGAAACAGCTATTCCTGGTTGGGGAGAGGACTAGGATGGGGTGATGGAGAGAGTAGGGAAGGATTTCTGGATGGATAGTGACCCATAAGCCCAGCACTGAAAAATGACTAGGAGAGTTTTAGGATAAGGGTCAGAGAAGGAAAGACAGGAAGAGAAAGACACATGAGAGGGCAGAGTTGATGCAGGCCAAGCCAAAAGACAGGATGGCATGTCTGCGAATTGCCAGTAGTTCTGAATACCCATGGCATTGAATGTGACCCTGAGGGAGGCTCTAGAACATATGCGAGAAAATGTGAAAAAGAGGCAAGCAGACACACATCCTGAAAGGCTTTGGATTCCATCCTAAGGGCATTGGGGAGCTTTGATACCTGGTCCCGTGTGGCTCCTCCTATAGACAACAGAAATTCCACAGTGGTAGAGACTTGCCATCTTGTTCACTACAGTATTCTCAGGATCCTTGTGCCTAGTATACAGCAGGTGCTTCCTCAACATGTGTCAAGAGGATGGTTAGATTGAGGGGGATGAATGAGAGAGCTGAACATGGCTTGCCTATTAGAAGTATCACCTAGGTACAGAGGGAGAGTGGATATGAGAGGTGGGGGACCCAAGAAGTAGAAATCAGGCAGCTGCCATTGCCACCAAAAGCCAGCCTGGAAGAGGGTGGAAGAAATGGGCACCCATTACGAGGTGGACCTGCTGGTTTGGGAGAGAAGAATGTGTCTTGTCCTACCCTGGAATTCATGCATAAATCTCTGAGTGGTAACAGAATTCCTCTGCAGAAGTATGTTTCCTCTTTGGAACCATCTCGAACAGGTGTCAAACACACTCTTTGAAAATAGGGCATCTTATTCTTGAGAAGGAGGCATGGGGAAATCTGGTCAGTTTCATGGGATACCTTTTTTAGAAATCCCAGTGCAAAGGCTATGGAGATGGATGAAATGGTATCTCCTGAAGAACAGCCCCGTAGAAAGGAAAAGAATCAGGACAAGGATCAGTTCTGCATTGGGAATATGAACCCCAAAAGAATAATAACAAATAGAGCTATATTTGAGGAATCATTCCCAAAGCGTGAAAACCGGAGTGATTGAGATCAAAGCAATATGATTTTGAGGATGACTCAAAGGGCAGGACAAAGCCAAGGCAAAGTGGTGTCTTGGTTCCTGATGTTCCCAGAGGGTCTGTCATTCAGTTATTTTATACTTTGGCCAAAGGCTCAATAAGGAGAGCAGCCCACCCAAATGTTAGGCGCTAGACTGTACAAAACTATGTTATCAGTTTCCCATTGAGATTAAACTTAGTACTTTCTAAATGGTTTTTTTAGGGTCTGTCCTTATGGATGGTTTTAAAACCTAGTTTATTATTCAGTCAACTTGGTGGCCAGTCTGAATTGCTGCAACAGCCTGAATTGGCTAAGTGTTTGTAAAATAAATGGCACACGTGAAACATTTATTCATTAATACTTCAGGTATTTATTGAGTACCTCCTAAGTGGTACCCCAAAGCTGAGAGCTGGGAATCAAGAGTAAGGCAGATATCATAAACTCCCATTACACCTGAGCTTATGCTAATGAGATGACTCCTAGTGATCCCCTAGATAACTTCAGGATGGGGGCCGGTGTCCAGAAAGGCCGGCCTTGTGATTAGAGGGTTTAACTTTGAGCCAACCTGACCTCTTTGCGGCATGGGAATTGAAAGTTGAATCCAGTCACATGGCCAGTGATTTAATCCATCCTATTTATGCAATGAAACCCTAAAAAACACTCTGGATACCAGAGCTCAGGGGAGCTTCCTGATTGGGGAACTCACCGATGTGCTAGGAAGATGAAGTGCCCTGATTCCGTAGGGAGAGGCTGTGGAAGATTTGCCTTTGGGACCCTCCCAGACCTTGCCCTGTGTGTTTTTTCATTTGGCTGGTTGGGATTTATATCTTTATAATGGAACTGTCATCATAAGTATGAAAAAAGAGTGAACAAAATAGTTGCAGCCTCTCTGCTCAGAAAGCTTAGAAGCTAGCATGAAAGATAAACTGTGATCAAATGACCATTCAAATCAGTCTGTAATCAAAAATTGTGATTCCCTGCTACAAGGGAAGAGTACAGGGAGCTAGGACTTTATGTAGCAGGGAAACCAAGTAGAGTTGGTGCGTGGAGACACTGTTCAGAGAGGGCAGCTCCAGTGATACGACATTTGAGCTGATACGGACAGTGAATCCAGCTAGTAGGTCATCAAGGATGAACAATTCAATGTCTAGCCGAGTTTGTTTCCACGAGTAGGTGAGATGTGGTTGGAGGCCATGATTTGTCAGCAAAGGAATCACAAAATGCTTAAAACCATGGTATCTTTAGCAAATTGGGTGTGTCCATCTTTCCATTATTGTCGCTATTATTATTTTTCTTTGCTCAAGTGGCATTATCAATTTCAAATTACTGACCCTGAATGAATGGTCTTTTATGTATTAATTCAGCCATTTTCTATGAAACTCCCGATTACCTATCATATATCAGCCACTGCTTAGGACTTGCAGAGCATTCTTGCTGCCCTGTAGAGGCTCATGTCCTAATCAGGGAGCTCTAATGGTTAGAAGTGTTTCCCAAAACTTCCATTAATCGAGCATCCCCCGAATACTGTTTTCCATAATTAGGAAGTAACACTATGAATAATTATAATAAAAAATACATACTATGTAACCACCTCCATAACTGGCTATGTTACCTGTTAAAGATTTTCAGTCCAAGGCATGCTCTCCATTTGTTCAAAAATGTAGATCAAATGTGTGTGTGTATACAGATAAGTGTGTGTGTTTGTGCAAAGGAGACCAATGCATTCCAAACTGAGACTGTCTCCTTGTTACAGTGAGGTCTGGAAGGTGATTCTTCTTATAGAATAGCCACCACCCTTGAGAGTTGAAACTTCAACTGCTACATTCCTAGTATCACTGTATCTACAAAGAAGTATTTAAAGGTAAATTACAACGGGAACGTATATGGAAGTGACAAGTAGCCTGGTGTCTGTAGAGGGGAGGGTTTGTTGGAAGGGAAGTGATAATTAAGGGCGCAGAGCCAAGGTAGAGCATATTCAGATTTGGGTTGTGTTGAAGGGAATAGGCTGCGGTGGTGGCCAGGTGGGGAGATTGGGGAGGATAAAGAGGGCAAATCCATCATTAGTGGGTTTTAGCAGACAAGTGACGCAGCCCAGAGGAAAAATGATATTCTTTCAAATTTGACTCTACGCTCCTGTGTTGACGTAAATCGAGCCCAGTTCTCTGCTCTACACCATGAAGGTTGCATGATTAATGTGTCTATTAGGGCTTTTTTGGGTGCAAGCAATAGGAACTAACAGTGGCTAACCTAATAGAATGGAATTCACTGGACCTGTACAAGTAGCAGCTCACAGAGTGGAAGGCAAAACTGAGGAACGTGCCCTGGTAGGGGCAACTGGGAGGCTCCAGGAAGCAGGAACCTGTGGTGCTCAGGTGGTCCTGCCACAGTGTCACCATGATGATGGAGTATCTCCAGCTATCTTCAACCCTGGGATTCAGATGGCCAGAAGTAAGCTCGGAGTGGCCCACCTCCAGGTCAGTGAAGGCCAGAGTACTATGACTGACAGTGAGTTCAGGCCTTCTTAATATGGGTGAGACAGTACATCCTTAATGGAAACTTGAAGTTCTATTACCAAACAGGCGCCATCCACTGGTATCCTCCTTAATGGGCCAGCAGACTTTGGCCAGGCCAACAGCCAATCCGGTTCACTCTGCTATGGCCTTGCCTTAGATCTGACAAGAGGGACCCCAGCTCAAGTCCTTGTTTGTCAGAACTCCCAAAATAAAGACCTTGTTTGTTTGTTTTGGTTTTATAAGGAAGCATTTTGAATGTTTGGTACCCATTTGAGCAAATGGGCATTCTGGGTAAGAGGTGGAAAGCTGGGTGGGGCTTCCAGAAGGCATAGGACTGAGATCACAGGTGAAGGGGTGGGGGGAGGTGGGCAAGTAGACAATCAGAGGCCCAGCCTGGGAAATGAGGGGAAATGCCAGTGCTTCAAGGTTGCCAGCCTTGAAGCACTCAACTAGACCGAGATCCCCAGGGGGCTGGGCTTGTCTCGCCACTGCTGCTCGGATGGTGTAGTTTGGGAAGTGCTCCAGGTCTCCAGGCAGCAGAGGGGGACCTGCACACCCTGCTCCCTGGGGAGCTTGTCCATGTCAGTCCATATCCCAGGTTTGAGTGGGTCCAGTCAACCATTCAGCATCACCCTCTGTGTTGATAGCATGATAACAGTTCACGAATACACACGGGTGGCAAAGGGACAGAGGATTTTTGGAGGAAATAGTGCTAGGGTGAACATTTGCTGGGATAGTTTTGGTAGGTTCTGAAACCTTAGAACAGAGGGCATAAGGATTTCATGTTCACACATACACACAACACACACACAAACACACATATACACACAATGAAACCAGGGAGAGCAAACAGTGTTTTAGGGTAAAAGAGGCTAATGCATTTTGAAACAGGCACTGCCAAAAAGATTGCTTGCCTTTGAAAGCTAAAAGCACGATTTGAGTCTTTTGTTTTTCTTTTCCTATCTTTCTAAGCACACATAAGCTACTGTTATTCTAAAATCCTGGGCCAAATCAGAAATGCATTAAAAAAGAAAGCCCCCAAAGGAAAACTGCTTCAAATAGCACATAAAAGCCAATGCCTGATCTCCCAATTACTTCAGCAGGTTCCAGCCTGTACCTAATCCACACTGCTCCAGACTTGTCCGGGGATCAATGCGTAAGAGCTGGGCTTGGCATCTTCCTGGCGCTCTATAGCTCTGCTGCCAAAAGGAACAGGGCATCAGATCTTCTCAGTCCTGCTTCTGGGGAGGTTGGGCATCTTTTGCCCAAGGATGATGAGATTTGCTTCATGTTTCTAGGCAGAAGAACAAGCTGTTAATTCTCGGTTAGAACATGGTTTTGGTCCCTTAACCATCAGAAAACCCTTTGTTGCATAAAAGCTCTGAGCTGTGCTTCATTTGCAGCCCTATGCTTGCTTCCGATGCTCTAAGACGGTAGGACTGCCATGGCCTTTGGGTAAATGGTGGTAATTGGTAGGTGGAAGTTTCATCTCCCTCCCCCTACAACCTCTTTATTCGTCCGTGTGTTAGAGGAAAGTAGATCTCAGACTGCATTCCGCCACGTGTACAAAGAACGTGTAAGCAACCAGGCATAGAAGCCTGGTTCCGTTGAGAGCCTGAATCTGTAAACTCAGCCAGTCCTTGTGTTCTGTCCATATGTGTTCCAACAAGGACCTCGGGTTTCCCCAAGAGCGGAAGAAACAATACTTTTGACTCTGCTTAATTGTCACTTGCTCTAAAATGACTTCCTTGACCATCCTCTTTCAAGGGGGGCTCTCTTTTCCTCCACCCCCAGTTATTGGGTGACTACCACATCACCCAGCTTTATTTCCTCCATATCACAAACCGCTATCCAATATTATTTATTTGCTTACTTTTTTCCCCACTCCTCCTGCTCACCCCATGTAAGACCCGTGAGTACAGGGACATGTTGTCTTTTTTCAATTTAGGTATAACTTTATTATGATGATTAAAGTATAGTTGGTTTACAATGTGCCAGTTTCTGCTGTATAGCAAAGTGACCCAGTCATACATATATGTACATTCTTTTTAAAATATTATTTTCTGTCATGGTCTATCCCAGGAGACTGGACATGGTTCTCTCTGCTGTACAGTAGGACCTCATTGCTTATCCATTCCAGTTGTAATAGTTTGCATCTACAAACCCCAAATTCCCAGTCCATCCACGTCCTCTCCCCTCCCCCCTGGCAACCACAAGTCTTTTCTTCATGTACGTGAATCTGTTTTGTAGTTAGGTTCCTTTGTGTCATATTTTAGATTTCACATATAAGTGATATCATATATTTGTCCTTCTTCTAACTTTATTTGCTTAGTATAATAATTTCTAGTTGTATCTTTGTTGCTGTGAATGGCATTATTTTGTCCTTTTTTAGGGCTGAGTAGTACTCCATTGTATACATGTATCATATCTTCTTTGTCCATTCATCTGTTGGTGGAAATTTAGGTTGTTTCCATGTCTTGGCTATTGTGAATATTGCTATAATGAACATAGGGGTGCATCTATCTTTTTGAATTATATTTTTGTCCAGATGCATGCCTAGGAGTGGGATTGCTGGATCATATGGTAGTTTTATATTGAGTTTTCTTAGGAACCTCCATACTGTTTTTCATAGTGGTTGTATCAATTTACATTCCCACCAACAGTATAGGAGGGCTCCCTTTTCTCCACACCCTCTCCAGACTTATTAATGCTGGCCATTTTGAACAGTGTGAGATGATACCTCATTGTAGTTTTGATTTGCATTTCTCTAATAATTAGTGATGTTAATCATCTTTTTATGTGCCTACTGGCCATTCATATGGGACTTGCTGTCTTGTTTGCTGTTGTAAACAAAGCCTAGCACCGTGCCTGGTTCATGGTAGCACTGAGTACGTGTTTGTTGAATGAATGAAAGAACTCTTTCATGTTCTTTCCTTTTGCTTATTTTACTGTCTGAGTATGATGTAGAGTGTGATATTTTTCCACCTCTTTCCACCACTTTGGGAAAATGAAGTGAGAGCTGTTTCAGCTGTACTGCTGGGGAGATGTTATTTCATGATGTTTCCTACAATTGGGGGAATAAGAATGTAGATTTGCCATCAGCTCTCCCCCAGCCAATGAAATCCACAAAACCCCAATCACGAGATGATGCTGTTTGTATCCTCCGTTAGACCATGAGCAACTCCAGAGGAGAGACTGAGGCTTATTTATCTTTGTATTTCCAGCGCCTGTCATGGTACCAGAGTCTAGTGGGGGCTCTGTAACAATTTGTTAGATGATATTGGCTTCCTCTGCTCCAGTGCCACCCTTTATACCCTGGCTTCTGGGCTTGTCTCATTGTGTCTCCTGGATGCTTTCGTCAGCAGGAATCCAGCTTAAGCTTGCTATGGAATAAATAAGGGGGAGGGATTACTTGTTTCATACCCTGAGAGTCTTGGAACAATCGCAGTGGGACCAGGGCTCTAAGAGTATCATCAGGATTGGTTTTGCCTCCTTTCGGTCTCTCTGTGGTCAGATAGATCCACCCCATGGGAGTTATAGGCAGAGTATCTGAGATTGGCCTCACTCATAACACACTCATTCCTGACCAGTTATGGCAGCTTAGGGCCTGGAATATTCCAATTGGCCAAGCCTGCATCACACACCTACTCCTGGAATTGGGGGTGGGGTGAAGCCCACCTTACCCACTGGCAAGACAGTGAAGAAGGGATGGGATGTTTTAAAGGAAAAGTTGAGGTGCTATTTCCAAACACGTGGGTGCAAGAGACCATAAAACTGCAAAAGTCTTGTCTACGAACCATCTTCATCCTGAGCTCCGTCTGAGAGACAGCAGGATCCCTTTCTCATCCATTAAATTCATCTACATGATGAGCTTTTTGGAAGAAGCAACCCCTTCATTTACAAGTGAGTTTCAATATTATCATTGCTTCCTAGAGAGAAGGGGCTCACCTACATTTCTAATTTGTGATTCCCAAGCACCAATCAGAAAACGTACCAAGGGAATTGTTGGTGAATCAGCACTTGCCAAAATACAGAGTCTCCGACTACAGCCCGAAAGAGTTTATGGAAGTCTCTAGTAGAGTCATGGATATGCCT
The DNA here is from genome assembly GCF_054392235.1 of Sus scrofa. Taxonomy (NCBI): domain Eukaryota; kingdom Metazoa; phylum Chordata; class Mammalia; order Artiodactyla; family Suidae; genus Sus; species Sus scrofa. Next base: position 77,978,577 of record NC_139388.1, read on the forward strand.
TTGTAAAAATCTCATCAGAGGATTCGAACATGCAGCCACGTTAGGAGACTGATGGCCTGAGCTGTTGCTGAAGTCTTGTGGCTTAGGTAGAACAGTGGTATGACCAGCTGGTGGGGGTGAAATTTAGGGGTTTCAAGGACAACCACTGCTCTCCCCATGCTGTTATAAATACAACTGTCCTTTGAAAAGATATATGCACCTCAATATTCATAGCAGCACTATTTGCAATAGCCAATATATGGAAACAAACTAAATGTCCATCTACAGAAAATGGATAAAGAAGATGTGATATATGTGTGTGTGTATATATATATTCACACACACACATATATATACACAACACACACATGCATGCATAGACACACATAAACACACGTACGCATACAATGGACTTTTGCTTAGCTGTTAAAAAAGAATGAAATAATGCCATTTGCAGCAACGTGGATGGACCTAAAGATTATTGCACTAAGTGAAGAAAGTCAGACAAAGACAAATATCATATGATATCACTTAATTGTGAAATCTAAAAAAAAAAACCACAAATGAATTTATTTCCAAAACAGAAACAGACTCACAGACATAGAAAACAATCTTATGGTTACCAAAGGGAATAGCAAGGTGGGGAGGAGAGATAAATTGGGAGTTTGGAATTAACATATACACACTACTATATATAAAATAGGTAAACAGCAAGGACCTACTATAGAGCACACAGAACTATACTCAATATCCTGTAATATCCTGTAATGGAAAAGAATCTGAAAAAGTATATATATATACTTTAATATTTAAGTATAGATATAACATAATATATAATCGAATCATGTATATAATAGAATTATTTAGCTGTACACTTGAAACTAGCACAACATTGTAAATTAACTCTACCTTAATTTTAAAAAAATGCAGCCGTCTTTCCTCACCTTAGAGAACAAGTCTTGCTCTGACCTTATTCGTCAAAGCTTCGTAGCAGCCCAGAAAAGGAGAATTGAGGAGCTGCTGAATTCTCAACCCAGGTCTTCCGCTAATTGTTTGCTAATGGCTTTTGTTATTGACCCAGGAGCTGATTTGGGTCAATAAGATGGGATGGAACAGACGAAGCAGATCTGTAGCTGCATCATCTCATGCCTCATCATCACTTAAGTGTGCAGGCAGACGGCTTGTGTCTTGCCCATGTCAAGTGGAATAATTAGGCAATGTTTGTGGCAGCGTGACGATGAAAAGCGCTCATTCGGTAATGACACCTCGTGAAACAACCTCGATTATCTCCTGGAAGAGGGTGGTGAGAGGTCTTTGAAGCTAGATTTCCTGGGACTCAGAAAGCTTTTACTCGAGCTATAGAAGTGAGACTGCTTTACTCCCAAACTGATGTAATTACAATATCAAGTCATCTGTACTGTATCACTAAAGCCAAATGATAGTGATCTGTTATTTGGGGCCATGTCTGTGTTACCTGGATGGTTTCGCGGCCTTCAGAGGCTGCAACCAGGAGAAATGTGGAAAGCTTCATATTTTCAGTCTAGGGGATCTCCTCTTTTTTAATCTCTTGCTTTTATTTCTGAAAAAAAAAAGTTCCTTGGATTTCCTGAAGGGTTGAAGCTGTTTAGAAGGAAGGACGGAGAACCTTTTCAGGGTTTGCCTGTTTATTCCTTATTGAGTGCACACCAAGGCCATCCTTACGAGAAAGCCAGGGAATCATAGCGAAGTTTCCATCTCCTGTTGCTCTTTGTGGGGCGCGTAAGGGACAGGGGAGGAAGAGAGGTAAAAAATGACAGGGAAAGGATTCAGGTATTTTTCCTTTGCTTATTTTGAAACCTGAACAAAAACGGTTACCTCTTTGCTTATTGCCAAAGCAGCCTTATGTTTGTAAGGAAGTTGACAAATTCACCAGTTCATACAGAAAGGAAAAGCACTTGAATATACTCTAATCATACACATTGTGATTCAGGGAGTTCCCATTGTGGCTCAGTGGGTTAAGAACCTGATACTGTCTGTGAGGATGCAGGTTCGGCAGGTTCGATCCCTGGCCTCACTTAGTGGGTTAAGGATCCCGTGTTGCTGCAAGCTGCAGCATAGGTCACAGACATGGCTTGGATCCTGAATTGCTGTGGCTGTGGTGTAAGTCAGCAGTTGCAGCTCCGATTTGACCCCTAGCTTGGAAACTTCCGTGGGCTGTGGGTGTAGCCCTAAAAATAAAGCAAAAAACCGAAGTCACCAGGCCCAAGGCAGCAATAGAAAAAGGACTCAGAACATAGAGTTCAACTGCAAAAGTCACTCCCACATGCATTTAGAGGCTCTGAGATGAAGCTAAAGTAGATTTTGTGCTTTTGTCACCATGCATTGGCATTTGAGGAATATTTGGCTGAAGGAGCAGGGGAAGCTGTGTAGCTTGGCACAGTGGCATGTCTTCTGGGTTTTTCCAGAGCTCATGGATTCCAAGAGGTCAAAGGGGTGCTCCTGGCAGGAGGGAACAGAACTCTTTCTATGAAAGATTTTTAAGAGTCTGCAAATGTGCTTTGTGGTCCATATGACAAGATATTGCCCAGCATGTCAGGGAAGGGGCACCCTCCAACTTCTACAAGGAACTCAGCCTCACACTGGCATTGTGCAGACTGGCAGCTCTGGGGACATGGGGGTGGCACCCCGTGTGGCTCCTGTCCCCAGGGGGAACCTCCTGGTAACAAGCTGCCTCAGGGAGCCCTTGTGGACAGGGGGAGAGCATTTGGTACTAAGTACCTGTGGGGCCCCCTTCGAGGACTCCCAGAAATACTCGTGCTGGGGGGACAGAATACTTGGCGAGAGCCAGTGGTTCTACATGCGCAGGTGGGAACAACCCACCAGTGAATTCTGAGCTACAAGAATTCTGTGCCCATGACTATATGGCTTTGGAACCCTTAGGATCTCTGTGAGCTTCTGTTTTATCTCATCAACACATTTTAGTATCTGGTAGAAACTGGGCTCTTTTGGACTTAAGAGGAATTCCCATATGTCCCTTTACTTAGCGTATGTATTAAGAAGGTTTCAGGTGGCACCATCTGGATGGAATACCGTCTCCCCTGAGTCCTGCCTTGGCTGCCTGGAAGAAGTGGTGTGATGCCCCCAGGCCTCTATCTTCGCACCTGCAAAATGGGCGTGATGATGTGCTGTTGTGGCTGCGGCTAACGCTGCTCCTTACCCTGTGGGCTTGTGTTTTGCATGGGGCCTGGTGTGGCAAGTGCTCAGTGGATGTTAATTTGACGCTACTGGAAATTAACATTTAATGGTTTTAGTTCTGTGCTGTGTTTTTGTTTCTTCAGTGCCCATGGGGCTGCATCATCCAGGGCAGGAGGATGTTCTTCTGAGTCAAAGGAGCGTGGGTCCCAGCTGGAGCATCTGTATATCCGCTTCTTCCGGGCAGGACTGGGAAGATGGAATGCTCTCCACGTTGCCGGGGGTCTTAGCGCCTACCAGCGGGAGGGCCATGGGCAAGACCCGTCTGACACTCGGAACCTCTGTTTACTCACCTATAAAGTGGGCTAACAATACCCCACATCTCCTAGGGTTGTTGTGAAGATGGAATGCAGGAAATTGTGAAACATTTTATAATAATAATAATAATAATTATAGGAGCCACGGTATTCTACCATTCATGAGAAGCAGCCCAGAGAAACAGAGCATGCGTGCCCAAATCAGACAGACTCAGGTTTGAGTCCTGGTTCCACTTCCTGTTAGCTGTGTGACCCACGGCAAGTTGCTCAACCTCTCTGGACTTCCTTTTCCCTCCTGGCAAACTGGAACAATGACACCTCCCTCTCAGGATGTGTCAGGATGACATGAGATAATGCCTGGCAAGTGCCTGCACCTAGTCGGCACCCATGAATACTTTCTCCTCAGTCTTAAGGCAGATAGCTGCTTGCCTAACTGAATTTACTCCTGCTAGGTGGAAGTCACAGCTCCCAAAGGCCAGTTTCCCACTGGGCAGAAGGCCCTGGTAGGACCCTTCCTAGTCGGGGATGGTCCTGAATGTATAATAGTCACTCTTGTCAGGTTGGGGCAGCAGGGGCTAGAACACAGCCGATGATGGGGCATTAATGCAATGGAGGAGAAAAGAGACTCCCACCCAAGGCTCTTGTGATTAACCCTGCAAAGGAACGCAGCAAGAATCACACCAGAGTGCGAGAGCACTCATTTTTAAATGCTTGCTAAAATCTGAGAACCCAAGACAGGAAGTTCGCAAAGACGGGGGCGGGGGGGGGGGGGAACAGGAATGGTTTACCACGTATATGCGAACAGAGCTGAAGAACTAAGCAGTGGCCACAAACCAGCGTGGGGCGTGTATGTGTGTGTGAGCTCAGTGCGCTCCAGAGCTAAAAGCATTCAGAAGCTTTCCTATTTTATTTCATTTCACTATGTCTTATTATCTTAATGTATTTCTCTATCTATCTATTTATTTATTTTGGCCAATATTCTGAAAACGGAATATCCCTCAGTCCAGCCCTCAGGTCTCTAATATGTCTCAAATTACCTCACCTCTACCATTTGCAGGGCCCAGGACAATAGTACCAACAAAGATCCATATTTTCTGTTTAGAAGTTCACCATTCAGCTAACACACTATGCAGTGCAACACATAGTATCCTCCTGCCTTGCAGATGCACTTACACACTCACCTGGAAGAGCCAGGATCTAACGTAGGATTCTGGACTCTGCTCAAGTCTACCCTGGCTGGTGGTTGCTCAGGGATGCTGGCTTCTGAGCCCCCAGCCCCCTCTCCCAGACCCTGGCTCTGTTCTGCCTCATTGAGGAGCCTCAGGCACAGCACAGGGATGTTCTGACCTGCAGGCTCAAAATCCATCCACATCCTCTGCAAACCACCAGCCTTCATCATTGCTCAGGTGGCGGGCTGGGGGATACAGGGCACATATTGTCAGTGTTGTGATCCTCTCCTGGGAATGAAGTTGGGGAAGAGGATGCCCTAGTCTTTGGAGGAAGCTTGGGGTCATTTGGCAAGAATTCTGATGGCCTAGTACTTGAAGATCTGGACAGACGGGGGTTGCGGGCTCTGGGTAGACAGACACATGCCCATATGCCCCATGGGTTCTTTGCCTTATGGAGTGGGGCGGCCCTGGAGGGGAAAAGGACCAGAGCAAAGTCCTCTACGATATGCAGCTCAGGGTAGGGCTCCTCCCCACCAGGTCCAAGGGCATAACTGGTCTCATTCAAATGTCTCTGAGGCTTGTAGGCATTGATGAGATGTCTTGGAAGAACCTCAACCACATAGAGCAGTGGACTGAGATGTGGGGACTGCCGCTAACTTCCTCTGAGGCTCTGGACAAGCTCCTTCTCTGTGGGCCTCAATTTTCTCATCACTGAAATGAAGGTGTTCAACCAGGCCACCTGCAATATGCTTTTCTGCCCCCAAAAAGAAACACGTTTGCTTTCATTTGCATCGACTCATGATTAACTATGATTTTTGTTCAAAAGTTAGGAGAGGTAATTTTAAATCTGCTGTTTTATTTCTCATTTGAGAATAGTTTCCTTGTGTGTTGGGTCACTAGGGGGAAAAAATGGGGGTAGGGGACATACCAAGAATGAAATATTTGGCTCCAATTGCTAATTACTTGTACTAAGTGGTTGTATAATAGGATATTTGAATATAAAGCCTTTCTCTTTTTAGTCTACCACTTAACCATGTGAATAACAACAACAACAAAGTGCTCAAATGCAATCAGAGTTCATTTAAATGTTAATTTTAACTTTTATTTACCACTTGGTCTCCCTGCTGAAATATACAGACATTAAAGCAACTACAGTCTGGGTTCCTTCTACTGCAACTGGTGGAACTCACTCTTGCGCTAATGGTGGTTTCCTATGATTTATTTCTCCTATGTATCACTTGTGTTTCGAGAGAGGAGAAAATGAATTTCTTTAGAAGTAGTATTAATCTACTTCTTCACACATCGAGGTACAGAAAATAAAACACCAGCCATACTCCCTGAGAATTTTGAAGCATTGCAGATAAAGCTTGGGAATTGAATGTGAAGATGGTGGAAGGAACTTTGCATTAAAAAAAGTGATTTGGGTAAACCTTAAAACGAATAAACAAACAAAAAACTCCAAAGCATTTGGACATAGGCAAGCTCAGAATGAAAATGGAAAATTTCTTTGCAAATTTTCCCAGGGAGCAGTTCTGTTGGCAAGTGACCCCCCAGAGCAAGGCTACACCAGGGAGTCAGCCTTGGCGTAATTGACATTTGGGTTGACTGGCTCTTCAAGGAAGGGCTGCCCTGTGCATCCTAGGATGTTTACCAGGTCTGCCAGCAGGGGATTGGCATTTGCCATCTACTTCTGCAAGGATTAAATCACAAGCTGCTGCAGTTGCTGACATTGAGCGGCCCCTGAAAGGAGCTCAGGGTAGAGATCAGGAGTGAGTGAGGCACTCTGGGCTCTGGGAAACTGGCAGAACAGGTCTTCAGATAGTTAGATATTGTCAAGAGCATCATTTTTACGAGCCCCGTTCTTGCATCTCCTTGTATCTAGAAAAGCACTGAAATCCCTCATGGTGACTTCTGCACCTTGAGATTAGTGGTAACCTTCACGAGACTAGCAGTAACCTGCAAAATGTGTGCTTGACTGCCTGTACCTCCCCCCTTCACCAAAGCTACATAGATACTGACCTTCCCCCGCTGCCTCTTTGGAGCAGGTTCTCAGAGCTCTCTGAAATCCTGCCTCCTGGGCAAGAGTCCTCATTTTTGCCCCAAATAAAATGTAACTCGCTACTCTCACGTTGTGCATTTTTTTTTAAAGGGATAGGTCCCTGGACTATACGCACCAAACATCAGTAGTTCCCTCTTTTGGGTTACATTGTGTCTGCCCAAATTCATGTTAAAGTCCTCACGCCTCCTATTGTTACTAATGACCCTTTCCAGTCAGCCCCCAACAAGGGTCCTCCACACTGGGAGACGTTCAAGTTCAATTCAGAAGCAAAGGACAGCTTTATACTTTGATCAAAGACGGGAGGCAGGGGAGCTTGAGCTTGTTCACGCTCTGGCCAGGCCGTGGGCGGGGCTGTTTTCTCGGGTCCCATCAGCGGGAAGGCGAGGCACCGAGTTCTCACGAGGCAGGCACAACTGGGCGGCTCCTGGCTCCAGATCGTTGGGCGGGGCGCAGCTCCTCTGCACACGGCCTGCCGCGGCCATCTTGAATCTGGGTGTCGTGCTCAGCGCTTCTGCACACGGCCCGCTGGGCTGAGGCGTCGGCACTGCCCTTTCCCGCCAAAACCCTGGTCTGAAGCACTGGGTGCGAGGCCTTTGCACACGGCACCCTGTGAGCAAGTGAAAGTAGATGAAGCACAAAGGCAAAGAAAAGGTTAGACTTTATTTCATTACCCAGATTCGGTTTTTATTTCCTGGAGAATTGTTGATGGGCTTTGCAGCTGAAAGATTCCCTTCTCTGCGTTAAGCTCCTCATTCGTGAGGGGCGTGGAGGGGCACAGGTGCAGCTTCAGGTCTTGCTTTTTGCTGATTTGGGTGTCGTTGTAACCCTGGGGAGAGGAGGGCATTTCTCCCCAGCCGCCTTTTGATGTGTCTGGTTGTCCCCGGGCCTCTATTTGCCCTGAGTGACAACCATTGCCTAACCTTTTGGAGGCAAGGGACACCTAACCTTTTGGGCAAGCTTGAGATGCATGGCCCAAATATTGGAAGAGAATAGGGTCACGTGCCTTTTTTTTTTTTTTTTTTTCTTCCTGAAAATGAAGATATCTCCATTGTCTGCCTGTAGGCAAGTGTTCCCTGATGTCAAGGCTCACTGCCAGGGCTTGGATCTTCTTGGTTTCATTTTGGTAGTTTTTCAGAAAAGAAGATTCAGGTCACGGAGAGGTTCCCATGTGTAGTCAGGGGTCCGCTGCCCCCAGGTTGTCTGGAGTTAGGGGCTTGGGGGTCCCCTTCACTCCAGTGTGGCGCACCCATGGAGCCATCCCCTGCAACTTCCCTGGGTCATTGTTAGAAGCGAGCTGCTCTTACAGGCTGCTGGTTTTCCAGGTTTATAGGTTCACCCAGGCTGCTGGCCGGAAGGGATGGAGGGCAGGTCTGCGGATGGGCATCCTTATTCTGTGAGAGGTTCCTGGTTTCTCCTACCCGGAGGGCACATTAGATTCATTCCCTTTCAAGGAAGTTAAGGTGTCCAGTCTCAGGGGGTGGGGACTAGATCTGCAGGACGTAAGTTCAAATGCATTGAACTTGAACTTTTCCTTCGCGGCTAACCACATGCAGAGCAGGTGATCAGAAGCAACTTAATTTTGTTTTCTTGAGTTTCTTGGCATACCTTGGCTGAGGTCCATTTCAAGGTCTCGTTGGTTCGCTCTACTTTCCCCGACAACTGGGGCCTCCAGGCTGAGTGCAAAGGTCATTTTACACTCTGGGCACTCATTATCCCTTTTGTCATGTGAGGCGCAAATGCTGGACCATTACTGTTTCGCAGGGACTGTGGGAGCCCAAATCTGGGGGTTATTTCTCTCAGGGATGCCTCAGCCACTTCAGCTGCTATTTCAGTTCTAGTAGGGAATGCTTCCATCCACCTGAGAAAACGTGTCTACCTGCACCAAGAGATGCCTGAAAATGCCTGGTACTTACTCTTGGCATGGCAGTGAAATCAATCTGCTAGTCTTCTCCAGGATATGTCCCTCTGGTCTGAATGGGCCTTATCAGGGGCTCTCTGGAGGGTCTGGTGTTGGGGTCATTCACTGTGTAGATGGGGCATGTCTTGACTAACCAACTAATTATACCTTTCATGGCCGGAGTTACCATGGTCTCTGCTTACCAGGTTTATAGGATCCCCCCTCCCCCATAGTGAGTTCCTTGATGAACCTCCCTTGTGGCCTGAGCAGCTGCAGCTTGGGAAAAGATTTATTGTCTGTGTCCCCATGGCGTCCTGGATCTCCATCGAAGTCTTATTCTCGGGCTTTGTCTAATTCTTCCTTTGTGTAGATTGGGGACTAATTGGATGGATTTGGACTTCAAGGTTTGAGGGGTAGTTGTTGGTTCCTGGTGCTAGGGCTGTCCTTTTGGCAGTTGCATCAGCCTCGTTGTTTCCCAGTATTACCTCTGCAGCCCCTTTTGGCAACCCTTACAGTGAATCTTTGCTACACTGTTTGCAAGCCTACTGCTTCTAAGAGCTTCAGTATTCTTAAGCCATGTTTCAACTGTTTATTCTCCATGGTAATCATACCTCTTTCCTTCCAAATACCCCCGTGTGTGCGTGCATGCATGCGTGTGTGCGCGTGCATGTGTGTAGGATGGCATACACATACTGGGAGTCCATGTAAGGACAAAAGCTCTTCCCTATCCTGAGCCAGCTCAAGTGAGGGCTCTCAGCTCTGCCTTTTGGGTGGAAATTCCTGGGGTGAGGCTTCTTGCTTCTGTACCTTGGGTCTGAGAGGTTACTATGTGCCAGTCTTTTTCCCTCTTATAAAACTGCTTCCATCTGTGAACCATTCCTCTTCAGTATTTGGGAGAGGCTCACTTTCTAGGTCGAGGTGACTGGAATAGTTCGTGGTTTCTATGCAGTCATGCTCCAGGGGTCCTGTTTCTATGGGTAGCATTTAATTTTCCTGTAAAATGTAGCCTGGCCCAATACCAGCTGGGAGATGGAGAAAGCTGGCCCATCCATGAGTGTCCAAATTATAGCACCATTTTACAGTTGGAGTGCTGTGCCAGAAACAAAAGAAATGGGATGACATTCTCTATATCCAGTTTGTCATGGCCTTACATTAGAACAAAGGCCTTCAAAAGGGGTGTAGGCTCTCCTCCACTGAGATAACACCAGCCCCTGACCCTCCTTTTGAGAGCCTTCTTTTTTTTTTTAGGGCCGCACCAGCAGTGTATGGAAATTCCCAGGCTAGACGTCAAATTGGAGCTGCACCCCCCAGCCTGTGCCATAGCCATAGCAGTGAGGGATCTGGGCCACATCTTCGACCTACACCACAGCTCACAGCAATGCTGGATCCTTAACCCACTGCGCAAGGCCAGGGATCGAACCTGCATCCTCATGGATACTAGTAGGGTTCGTTTCTGCTGCGTCACAACGGGAACTCCTGAGATCCTTCTTGATCTCCTCCTTACCTCCTTCCTTCATGTGCCCCTCAAGACAGGCCCCCTCCCCCAGAACCTAGTCCCAGCAACTACACAAAGCAGGGCTAATTACCAGCCAGGGTCCAGCAACCCACTAGGGAAGGTATTTCCTTTCCAGCAGGTCCCCGATGGAGAAGGGGGTGTCATCCAGGCACGCGTTCCATTTGCCACTTCTGAGCTGTGTAACTGGAAGAGTCCTAGTAAAGGGGTGAGGGAAGATCCAGAGGGGCTCCTGAATCTGATCAGGGGACTCATTCAGATGCACGACCTCACCTGAGCTGACATCCAGAGCCTCTTCAGTGTGCTCCTAATGGGGGAGGAAAAGGCTATGTACTTTTCAAAAGCCCAGGAGGAAACAAAGGGAAGGGAAGCAATGCAGGTCAGCCTATTCGCAGACCAGGGAACCAAGTGGTCCCAGATAATGAACCCAACTGGGACCTTGGAGAATGAGGTGGGAGACATAGGCAGACCCATTATAAAAATATCATCCTACAGGGAATCTGGGCAGCTGGAAAGAGACCTGTCAGTTGGAATAAGATAAAGGGAAACAATCAGGAGCCAACAGAAAACCCCAAGGCATTCCTAGAACACCTCAGTGAATGCTTCTGAATCTAAACCACCTGGCTCTTGAGTCCTCAGAAGAGGATGCAATCCTGAGGTCATATTTTTTTTTTTTCCCAAAGTGCCATTGACATTAGGCGTAAACCTCAGAAACTAGAAATAGATCCAGAGAGACCTACCTTTCACCTGGTCAAAGTTATATACTGGATGTTTAAAACCCGAGATGTGGAGGAGGAAGATTCAGAGGATGAAAAGGCCTGAAGGCAAGCGAGTGTCAACCTGTTGACAGGAGAATCTGGACCAACCACCCACAGAGACTGTCAGTTCCAGTGAGGGACCCCTGGCTCCCATCAAGAAATAGTAAGCCATGGAAACTAGGACCCAATCAGTGCACCATATGTAAACAAGAGGGGCGGTAGAAGAGATAATGCCCTTGTTACCCCCAAAGGGGGATGGAAATGGCAGATCCCAGCCATACTGGATTGAGTAGGTTTCCCTGTGCTATACAGAAGGTCCCTGTTACCTGTCTATTTTATATATAGTAGTGTGTGTATTTCAATCCCAACCCCCATTTTATCCCTTTTGGTAAACATATGCTTGGTTTCAAAGTCTTTGAATGTTTTGGTTTTGTAAATGTTATTGTATCATTTCTACTTAAAGAGTCCATATATTAGTGATCTCATATGATATTTGTCTTTGTCTGACTTCACTTAGTGTGATAATTTCTAGGTTCATCCATATTGCTGTAGATGGCATTATTTCATTCTTTTTGTGGCTGAGTAACAATCTATTGTATATATGTACAATATATACACTATATATATATATATCTTCTTTATTCAATCCTCTGTTGATGGACATTTTTGTTGCTTCCATGTCTTGGCTGTTGTCAATAGTGCTTCTGTGAACACTGAAGTGTGTGTATCTTTTTGAATTATGGTTTTCTCCAGATATATGCCCAGACATGGGATTGCTGGATCATGTGGTAGTTCTATATTTAATTTTTTGAGGAACCTCCATACTGTTCTCCATAGTGGTTGCTTCAGATTACATTCCCACCAACAGTGTAGAAGGGTTCTTTTTTTACCACACCTTCTCCAGTGTTTATTGTTTGTAGACATTTTGATGATAACCATTCTAACTAACAGGTGTGAGGTGGTACCTCATTGTAGTTCTGATTTGCATTTCTCTAATAATTAGTGATGTTGAGCATCTTTTCATGTGCTTTTTGGCCATCTGTCTTTGGCGAAATGTCTATTTAGATCTTCTTACCACTTTTTAATTGGATTGCTTTTTTAAATATAAAATTGTATGAGATATGTATATAATTTGGAGATTAATCCCTTGTTGGTTGCTTCATTTGCAAAGATTTTTTTCCCATTCCATGGGTTGTCTTTTTCATTTTGTTAATAGTTTCCTTTGCTGGGAAAAGCATTTAGGTTTAATTAGGTCCCATTTGTTTATTTTCATTTTTAGTTTCATTACTTGAGGAAGTAGATCAAAAAAGATATTGCTGTGATTTATGTCAAAGAGTGTTCTGCCTATGTTTTCCTCTAGGAATTTTGTAGTGTCTGGCCTTAATGTTTAGGTCTTTAATCCATTTTGAGTTTTATTTTTGTGTACGATGTTAGAGAGTGTTCTAATTTCATTCTTTTCCATGTAGCTGTCCAGTTTTCCCAGCACCATTTATAAGCAACCATCTCATCTCCACTGTCTATTCTTGTTTCCTTTGTTGTAGATTAATTGACCATATGCGTGTGGGTTTATTTCTGGGTTTTTGATCCTGTTGCATTGATCTATATGCCTATATTTTTGTGCCAGTATCACACTATTTTGATGACTGTAGCTTTATAGTATAGTCTGAAGTCAGGGAGCCTGGGACCTCCAGCTCCATTTTTCTTTCTCAAGATTGCTTTGGCTATTTGGAGTCTTTTGTGTTTCCATACAAATTTAAAAAATTTTTGTTCCAGTTCTGTGAAAAACACCATTGGTGATTTATTAAAGATTGCACTGAATCTGTAGATTGCTTTGGGCAGTATAGTCATTTTGATGATATTGATTCTTCCAATCCAAGAGCATGGTATATATTGTCATTTGTTTGCTGGTAACTTGATTCTGGACTTCTGCCTCCAGAATTATAAGAAAATAAGTTCCTGTTGTTTAAGCCACCTGGCTTGTGGTACTTTGTTACAGCATCCCCTGGTTGTGACAACCTCAAATGCTTCCAGATATTGCCAAATGTCATCTGGGGGCAAAAAGCCTGTGCTTGAGTTCTTCTTAGGGTACATGTTGTCCTAGGCTACTCTCACTTGGTTACAGCAGAGCTGAGTAGTTGTGACAGAGACTGTGTTGCCTACAAAGCCTAAACTGTGTAACATCTGACCCTTTACAGAAAAAGTTGGCTGACCCCTGATTGAAACTATCCTATGGCACCCCTGAAAGTCTGCTCTGGGGCCAGAGGCACATTGAGCAAAGTCTGGGGCTGCAGAATTGGTCCATGAACTGCAGAAGATGGAACTAAAGATGAAGGTGAGGATGCTGGTGTGCAGAGGGGGACAAAAGCTTTCCTTGGAGACAGCTGGCCAGCAGTGCACCTTAGACCAGAGTCCATCTAGGTGTTCTGACTTCAGAATTGTTGATCTCAGCCCTTATTCTATTTTTTTTTATGAAGTGAGTGATTTTATTTTTTTCTTCATTCACGTTTTATTTTTTTCTGAAAAATTTTTTTAATTGTTATTTCCTCAAACACACTTTATTTTTTCCACTGTACAGCATGGAGAGCCAGTTACACATACATGTATACATAATTTTTTCTCCCATTGTTGTGCTCCATTGTAAGCATCTAGTTCTCAGTGCTACACAGCAGGATCTCATTGTTAATCCATTCCAAAAGCAATAGTTTGCATCTGTTAACCCCAAGCTCCCAATCCCTCCCACTCCCTCTCCCTCCCCCAAGGCCACTACAAGTCTATTCTCCAAGCCCATGAGTTTCTTTTCTGTGGAAAGGTTCATTTGTGCTGTATATTAGATACCAGATATGAGTGATGTCATATGGTATTTGTCTTTCTCTTTCTGACTTACTTCACTCAGGATGAGAGTCTCTAGTTCCATCCATGTTGCTGCAAATGGCATTGTCTCATTCTTTTTTATGGCTGAGTAGTAGTCCATCTTCCTAATCCAGTCATCTGTTGATGGACATTTGGGTTTGTTTCCATGTCTTGGCTATTGTGAATAGAGCTGCAATGAGCATGCGGGTGCATGTGTCTTTTTTAAGGAAAGTTTTGTCTGGATATATGTCCAAGAGTGGGATTCCTTATTCTGTTATTTCCTGCCTCTTGTACCACTATTCAGTGCAAGTGTTGCCTGGGTTGTACATCTTTCGTTGGATCAGTTGCTTCCTTGTACCAAGTTGTGATTGTTAGGGAGGTTCTCAGTTTCCCCAAGTTCAGCCTTTGTGTTACATGGAGCTTTAGGCTATTCCCTCATGGACTTGGTTATTTGTGCTTCCATGGTCCCAGGTGTTCCAGTGGCTTGCTATTGTGAGCATCTGTAGAGTGTTGAAATGCATGCAATGGGAGCCTTCTTTCGTAAAAATGCCTTCTGCAAGAAATGCCTGTAAAGTCTTTCCCAGTTGAGAGTCTTGAGAAGGGTTTTACAGACATCTTTGGGATGGAAGATTCACGTGTTACTTGAAACCTCTATCCTCTGCATTATTTCCTGTCTCTCTCTAGCCCTCAACCCCTCTGGTTACGGCAGCAGCAATTTAAAGCTGTCCATCCATCCCCCTTGATTGGCTTGCTTTTAAGACCTAACAAGTCAACCCCTGTTCCTTCAGACTCTGAGGTGGTACAGAAAACTTTGTAGAGAAAACCAAAAGCAAAACCTGATTGAGACAGTTGTTTGAGGTTGAATGTGTATACCTTCAAAATATATGTTGGTCTTAAATCTCTACCCCCAAGTACTTGTGGATGTGGCTTATTTGGGAATATAATCTTTAAAGATGTACTCAAAGTTAAGTTGAAGTTGTTAGGGTGGTGGACCCTAATCCAATATAAGAAGTGTCCGTATAAGAAGAAGAAAAGAGACACAGAGACAGACACACAGGGAGATTGCCATGTGAAGATGGAGGCAGAAATTGGAGTGATGCTTCCACAAACCAAAGAACACTAAGCATTGATGGCTGTCATCAGCAGCACGTACAGAGGCATGGGACCAGTTCTCCCGTTGAGTGCCTGAGAAAGAACCAACCCTGCTGACACTTTGATTTCAGACTTTCAGCTTCCAGAACTGTGAGAGAATAAATTGCTGTTGTTTAAAGCCACTCAGTTGTGGTACTTTATTATGGCAGTCCTAAAAAATGAATACAACAGTTACTATGGAAAACATGTATTTTTGCATCTTATGCTGTTCAGTGTGGCTTAGCAATCAAGTGGCTTTGAAGTCTGACACACTGTTGGTATTTACCAGTCTTTGTATACTCTTGTATCTCCCTGTACTTTTTCTTCCTGGCACTTTTCACAGCTTGTCACATATACGTGTCTTTGTAATTATTTAATCACTTCCAAGGCCACTAAATGTAAGCTCCATCCATGGCAAACAACAGGTATTCAATACCTAAGTATTTGTTGAAAGACCTTGGACTTAACATTTCTGAACCTCGGTTTCCCAATATGGAAAATAGACATTTTAATGGTACCTACTTCATTGATGATTGGGAGAATTAAATGAGATATTATATATGCAGCACAAGACATAGCATGGTGCATAATAAATGCTGGTCTGAGTATTTTCTACTTGACTCCTTTCCTGGATCCTTCTATAAAAGTCTCCGTGGCACATGGAGCTTTGGGCACACACGCCTGCTCTGCATCTTGGCTCAGCACATAGCCAGCTTGTATAACTTGTTTTGACAACCCCAGGTGATGATTTGTCATTAAGAGATATGGTTGAAACTTGACCTCCCCAGAGAAGTTTCCATGGTTTCTAAGACCTCATCCATAAACAGCCCTGAAGACACAGAAAGAACCTTCCTTGAAATTGCCATTAAGGCCATACTTGTCACCCTGGGAAAAGCTAATGGACAGAAACATGTTGATGTGTTAACAGTTTGAGACCTCTCCCTAAGAAAACCTTTTAGCTGCTGAGGGTTCATTCACCTTAATTAAAAATTATCCAGTGGATACATCTCTTTCCATCACTCTGTGGGCACACACAGTGTTTTGTGGTTTTTTTTAAAAAGGAAATTAAATTAAAAAACTCATCCTTCTTCAAATAAATCCTTTGTTTGCTTTATTAAGCAGAAAAGCCTGCTGGCTATTAGTTGTCAATTGAATGCGGGTGTTAATTAAAATAGCCATGTGCAAGCCGTCCTCAGGATCAGGCTGCCACTTGGGACCGCCTTGTTGAAGACGGTTCTGAATTGCAATACATTATCCATGATGTGACCATTTGGTACCTCCCTGGGGCACAAGAAAGAAGACTTCAGATTAAGTTTGCTGTATAAATATTGCACAGCTCGTTTGAAAAAAGTGGTGAGACACATTCTTAGTATAATGTAGAAGAGGGTCATGGCCCATAGGTCAGATTCTGTCCTCTGTTTGTTTCTGTGTGATCTGCGTGAGCTAAGATCAGTTTTATGCTTTTAGGTGGTTGAATATAATCCGAAGAATAATATTTCATGGCACATGGAAATTATGTGAAATTGAAATTTCAGTATTCTTTTTTTTTATTGACGTATAGTTGATTTACAGTGTTCTGTTAGTTTCAGGTATAGCACCATTGTTCAGTTGTATATACACACACACAGAGTTGTGCAGTTATATATATGTATACATACATAATATATGTATCATACGTATATATGATATATGTATTTTCTTTTTAAGATTCCTTTCCATTATAGGTTATTACAAGATATTGAATATCGTTCCTTGGGCTATAAGTAGGTCCTTGTCATTTATCTATTTTATATATAGTTGTGTGTATCTGTTAATCCCAAACTCCTAATTTATCCCCCCCCTTTCCTCTTTGATAACCGTAAGTTTGTTTTCTATGTCTCTTAAGTCTGTTTCTGTTTTGGAAATAAGTTCATTTATATCATTATTTTAGATTTCACATATAAGTGATATCATATATATTTGTCTTTCTCTGTATGACTTATTTCATTTAGTATGAAAATCTCTAGGTCCACCTGAGTGTTCTTGAATAAGGTTTTATTGGTACCCAATGAACTTTCATTTACTTTTTGTCTATGGCCCATCCCTAGTTTAAATAATCATGGTGACACTGAAGCTTGACTTGAAGGGACATGCACACATGCACACATGCTCTGTCCCTTCTCGCATCTCTCTAACAGGACTGCCTTGGCACCAGACATTCCCTGGTGTGTGTATCCCTTGGAGGTTGAAACAGTATCATCAGTGTAAACTCATCTGTGGTCTTATGAGCAATGTACTTTATATGTTGAAGCTGCTGCTCGAGGTGTGTCAGGAATCAACTTTGACCTCTCAGAGATGCAGTTGCCCCCATCTCTGTTCATGTACCATCATCCCAAAGGAAGAGAAAACCAGCTTTGCCCCATGGAGTCCAGGCAAGGGAACATGAGAGCTGGGAAGGAAAGAGGCACCGATTATGGGGAAATGAGGGTTAACACCCCACCTTGTTGTCTTATAGAAGGGCCAGGTCTGTCTTCTTGAGCAACTGTCCTGAGACCCACTGGTCTGCATCCCTGTAGAGAGTTAATGGTGTGCGCTACCTGGAGGTGGGGAAGCAAAACTGCACCTGATGCCATGGTAACTGAGTCCTAGGGCCAACTCTGAGCAACCTGGGAAGTAGATGATGTGTGTTTTTGCCAAACGCCTATGCGCTCCCTGGAGCTCATGTTAAGTACCCTTCTTGTGCTTCCCCTGCTGGCCTGAGGTTTCCCTGCCACCTCTACAGACACTGAAGGGGGACCAAGCCAAATCATTCTCCCCTTCCGTGGCCTCATGCTGCTCCTTTGCCACTCAAGATCTCAGTGTCTCAGTCTTCGTTCTTTGTGCATATTGCATTTTCTCATAGGTTATTAATTTGGCAAAGCCATGTGACAATAAAACGCCAGTGGATAGGAGATGGATACATTTTATTATAAAACAAATGTGGAAAGCAATATACTTTAGATATTAGGTGACTGTGCTCTGGGGTCAGCAACCTTGAATCAAATTATAGCTCTGTTTCCCACCAGCTTGTATTTGCCAAGCTTACCAATATCTTGGAACCTCGCTTGCTTTCTTGAAAATGGGGTGATGAACAATGTTTGATAGAATGGCTTTGAAGAACAAGTGATTTTGGGTAACTGCCGAGCACAGTGTGAGCTCAGAGTGAGTCATCTGTAAGTGGAACATGATAATACTGTTACTGTATTTTCAGGTAACTAAGAGCTTTTCTATGAATTTATCTTGGAATGTGAAGCATCTGAACAACTTAGACTTAGGAAGGTCATAGGAGCCATTGCTGACCTTCCATGGAAATACATGCATGTGGAAACATACATATACACATTGGTCATTAACTTCAAAGACCTTTCCCTGAGCCCAGTGTAATTGGAATGGCAGCTTTATATGACCGGAGGTCTCACTCACAGCATCGCTGAGGGCTGATGTTGTTCCAGGTATTGTTTTCAACCTAGTTCTTCCTTTTCATTTATTGTCATAAAATCAAGCAGTCCTCCCATACTTTCTTTTATTTAGAAAATACTGATCCATCACCCACTGTGTGTCAGATTAGACTAGGCCCTGTCAGCAGAACAGACAAGGTCTATTCCACAGTCCACCTGGAAGCAAATAGACAGTAATCAAATCATCAAGACAGATTTACATTTTTAAAGACCCATCTGGCTGCAACGAGGACTGTGGATGGAAGGCAATGATGGAGACCCATGAGGAACCTCACAGCCCCTTGGGACCAGATGATGGTGGATCACATGGAAGTTGTGAGGTAACACAGAGAGAGATGGACGTGTCAAGGAATGATCAGGCGGTAACGTCGAGATGACCGGGTCAGGGATTGGATGTGGAGATTGAGATGGTTAGGAGTGACCTTCTGGCTTCTACCTATGAGCCTTCAGGGAAAGAACTCCAGAAAAAGGCCAGGTTGTGAGCTGAAGGTATGCATTCCATGTGGACATCTGGTGGGGTGCTAGTTTTATGGGCCTCAGAGGAATTCTCCCTGCTGTTTGGCACGTTCAGCAAAATGCATCTCTTCATCTCCTGGCCTACACATGTGCACTCATGCACAGGTTATATTCATCCTTCAAATAAACATCGTAAGAAAAAAAACAATCATTGCCTGTTCTGTTGGCATCAGCTGTCATGGAGAAAGTAAATCTGATCCCTCCAAGAAACAAAACTTTTTCTAGAATCTCCAAGATATTTTCTAAGCCCCAGACGATCCCTGGGTTCTTCGATTCGGAGTCCCAATACTGCCACTACGCTATTATTCCCTTAAGCAAAACAGTCACTGAACGTGCTTGAGTCTGCTGTCATGTTAGAGTAAATCCACTCTGGTTCGTATGAGCTAAGTTATTTTGCTTTTGCTGTAATTAGGCAGTCCTTAGCAAATTGGACTATATTTTTTTGTCACTTTTATTGAGGCATAATTTACACACAGTAAATTAACCAGTTTTCAGTGTACAATTCAATGAGTTACGACGATGTCGGTGGTCTTGTAACTGCCATCACAGTGGTGGAATAAAACATTCCATCAGCCCAATGAGTGTTTTCATGCCCCTTTACAGTCAGTCCCTTCTCACCATTCCCTGATCACTGCCAACCCTTGACCTGCTTTCTATCCCTATAGTTGTGCCTGTCCTAGAATTTTATGTAATTGAAATCTCTCTATATGAAAAGTTTTCTATCTCCTTTCACTTAGCATAATGCTTTTGAGAGTCATGTTGTTGCATGAATCAGCAATTCGTTCCTTTTTAATTCCTAAGTAGCATTCCATTGTATAGTTATATCACAGTTCCCAACTGATGGATGTTTGGGTTCTTTGTAGTTTTGGGCAGTTATGACTAAAGCTATGGCAATGTCCCTATACAAGTCTTTATGTGGAATTTCATATCTTTGTAATACATTCCTAGGGGTGAAATTACTAACTCATAAGGTAAGTGTATGTGATCTTAAGAAGAAGCACTCAAACTGTGTTCCAAAGGAGCTGTAAAATTTTGCATTCTCCCTCAGCAGTATATGATGATTTCAGTTTTTCCACATTCTCTACAATAAGGATTTCGGTTTTTCCACATCCTCTCCAATAATTTTTATTTATGGCCTTCCACAGGGTGTGAAATGGCATCTCACAATGGCTTTAATTGCATTTTCCTAGTAATTATTTAGGTCAAATATATTTTCATATTCTTATTTGTCATCTTCTGTGTCATTTGGCGAAGTATCTGCTCAAATCTTTTGACTATTTAAAATTTTTATTTACTTATTTTTTTTTATGCCATGTAATTGAATTTTAAGAAGTCTACATATATTCTGGATACAACTCCTTTATCAAATATGTTTTGTAAATATTTTCTTCTAGTCTATGGCTTGCCTTTTATTTTCTTCCAAGTGTCATTTTTTTAGTTTTTACCTGTTATTTAAAAATTAAACATTTTAAATTGTGGTAAGATACACATAATGTGAAATTTTCTATCTTAACCACTTTTAAGCGTACAGTTCGATAGCGTTAATAAGTACATTCATGTTATTGTGCAACTCATCTCTAGAATCTACCTAATATCTTTTGAAGTTCAAAAGTTTTTAAAATTTTGATGAGGTATTTATCATTTGTTCCTTTTGAATTTTATAGTGTTAACTAATCCTTGCCTATTTAAGTAGACTCTGCTAAACGCAAGGATTTTAAGATTTTTTTCTTTATCTTCTTTTGGAAGTTTCATACTTTACCTCTTACGTATACATCTGTGGTCTATTTTGAGTTAATATTTGCATGTGGTGTGGAAGGGTCTATGTTCAGTGTTTTGCAAGTGGTTATCCAGTTGTGCTTGGATCATTTGTTAAAAAGCTGATCCTTTCTCTAATGAATTATCTTGACATCTTTGTTGAAAATTAAATGACTATGCGTATATAAGTCTACTTATGGACCCCCTGTTCTGTTCCATTTGGGGGTGTGTGTGTTTATGCAGACAACACATGGCCTTGAAAACTTCAGTTTATAGTCAGGCTTCAAATGAAGACTGTAAGGTCTCTAGTTTTGTTCCTCTTTTTATAAATTGTTTTTACTATTCTACACCTGTACTTTCATTGCAGTTTAGAATTAGTTTGTGAATTTTTCCAGAAAGAAACTTGGTGGGGAATTTGGTGGGAATTATTGACATCTTTAAAAAATATGTATTTTATTATTATTATTTTAAAGACAATTTTAAAGGCCACTTTCTGTTTACAGTTATTACAAAATAATGTCTATATTCCCTGTGTTCTGCAGTACATCCTTGAGCCTAGCTTAAACCCCATTGTTTGTACCTTCCACTCTCCTACCCTTATCATGGCCCTCTCCCTTCTCCTCACTGGTAACCACTAGTTTGTTTGCTGTATCTGTGAGTCTGCTTCTTTTTTGTTATATTCACTAGTTTTTTTTTGGTATTTTTTAGATTCCACATGTAAAGGATATCATATAGTATTTGTCTTTCTCTGTCTGATTTATTTTACTTAGTGTATGTAACACCCTTCAGGTCCATCTGTGTTGTTGCAAAGGACACGACTTCTTTCTCACGGCTGAAACGTTTTTTATTGTGTGTCTATCTTCTACATCTTCTCTATCCATTCATCTGTTGATGGATACTTAGGTTGTTTCCATATCTTGGCAAAGGCAAATAATTGGGGTGCATATATCTTTTTGAATTGGTGTTTTAGGATTTTGTTTTGTTTTGTTTTTTGGGTATATATCCAGGAGTGGAATTGCTAGGTGATACGGTAGCTCTATTTTTAGTTTTTTGAGAAACCTCTAATACTGTTTTCTACAGTGGCTGTAGCAATTCACGTTCCCACCAACAGCGTATAAATGTTCCCTTTTCTCCACATCCTTGCCAACAGCTGTTATTTGTGTTCTTTTTGATGATAGCCATTCTGACAGATGTGAGGTGATATCTCATTGTGGTGTTTTTTTTCATTGATAGTGTTTGTTTTTGTCTGTGCCCACGGCATACAGAAGTTCCTGGTCTAAGGATCAAACCTAAGCAGTAATAACACCAAATCCTTAACTGCTGGGCAGCCAGGGAACTCCTCCCTCCTTGTGGTTTTGATTTGCATTTCCCTGATGATTAGCAGTGTTGAGCATCTTTGCATATGCCTATTGGCTATCTGAATTTCTTTGGAAAAATGCAGTTTTTCTGCCTTTTTTTTTTTTTTTTGTCTTTTCTAGGGCCACACCCATGGCATATGGAAGTTCCCAGGCTAGGGGTCTAATCGGAGCTGTAGCTGCCGGCCTACACCACAACCACAGCAATGCCAGATCCCAGACACATCTGTGACCTACACCACAGCTCACAGCAACACCAGATCCTTAACCCACTAAGCAAGGCCAGGGATTGAACCTGCAACCTCATGGTTCCTAGTCGGATTCGTTAACCACTGAGCCATGGTGGGAACTCCTTTCTGCCCATTTTTCAATCTTGTTTTTTTGATGTTGCGTTGTATGAGTTGATGACAACTTAATGACAACAACAACAACAACAACAACAATAATAATAATGGATCTTATCATCAGTGGACATGGTATATCTCTCCATTCATTCAGATATGTTTTAATTTCTCTCAGAAGTGTTTTGCAGTATTCAGTGTATAGGTTTTACACTTAAATTATCACATTTTTAAGGCTACTGTAAATGGTATTTTTAATTTTCTTTGCGGGTACATAAAAATACGAAATCAGTACCTTTGTATACTGATCTTATATCCTGTGAACATGTTAAACTCACTTATTCTAATAACTTTTTTTTTTTTTTTTTTTTTGGCCTTTTAGGGCCACACCCGTGGCATACAAAAGTTCCCAAAGCTAAGGGTTGAATTGGCGCTGTTACTGCTGGCCTACACCACAGCCACACAATGGAAGATCTGAAATATATCTGTGACCTACTCCACAGCTCATGGTAATGCCAGATCCTTGACCCACTAAGCAGGGCCATGGAGCGAACCCCCATACTGATGGATGCTAGTTGGATTTGTTTCCACTGAGCCACGATGGGAACTCCCGGTAGATTTTTTTTGTAGATTCTTTTTTTGGAGAAAAGTCTGGTTACAACTACTTGTTTACATATTTTTTGTTTTATTTGTTACAATAGTTACTTGTAAAATAAAAATAACATCAATTAAAATACAATATCAATATAAGCCCCTTTAAAAATGTGAAACAGTGTGGAGGAGTATAAAGTAAAGAGAGAAATCATTCAACCATCCTAATCTCATGCCCTAGAGATAAACTGTTTTTAACTTACCATACTTATTTGTTATGACTCTTCACACGTATTTGGATAGATATATATGCATACTTTGAGATTCTTCTACAAATTGCTCTTTAAATTTAACAGTAATATATTTAACAGCTTAATGTATATTTAGTATAGACTACATATATAATATGTACGTATATTTATATGCAGTAATCTAACAATAATATAGTTTTCTTTCTATATGTCTATCTAAGCAGTCAAGGACTATAAGAATTTTGTGGGCTTTCTGGAACCTTATAACTTTCTCACATTGGTTATCTTTGTTGCTCCCTTGGCTGTTTCCTGTAGAGAGCTTAGTAAAATTCTTATAAGGGGGAATGGGTCCTTTATTGCAGATGATGAAACTAAGACTTAGTGAGGTCAAGTGGCTCTTCCATGTCTGTACCCCAATATCCCCAGAGTAGTCAGGAAAGGAGGGAACCCTGGGGTGGCTGTGTCCCACTTCATAGCCAGTCGTGGGAGAGGAATCCTAGACACTAGTGTTAGTGGAGCAGCTGGAAAAGGGTGAGGAGGGCCTGAGACTGTTTTGTAGTTTTCTAAGAATTTTTCTATGTAGACAATCATTTAGTCTTCAAATAAAGCTAGTTTTCTTTCTTTCGACATTTATGCATATTTCTTTCTCTTTCTTGCTAGAACTCCCAAGGACCGTTAAATAGGAGTGGATACAATGGTCATCTTTGTCCTGTTCCATGTCTTCTAAGAAAAATATTCATTCAGTCTTTTCCATTAAGTATAGTGTTAGTTGTATTGTTGTAGTAGATGTGTTTTATCAGGGTTAGGAAGTGCCCTTTTATTCATAGTTTACTGAGAATTTTTATCAAGAATGGGTGTTAAAATTTTCGAAAACTTTTTTCTGTGTCTACTGAGGTCATCATATGGTTTTCCCTTTTTAGGTGCTAATACGGCGAATTACATTGACTGATTTTCAAATGTTAATCCAACCTTGCATCTCTGGCATCAACCTTACTTGGTAAAGATATATTAATCCTTCAAATACATTTTTAATTTGCGGAAAAGTTTAGGAGATATGTTGCATCCGTGTTTTTTGAGAAGCATTGATTTCATGGTATTCAGATAAAGATATTATGTTTTTGTCTGGTTTGGCATCAGGGTGGTAGTACTGGCTTCATGAACTGAGCTGGGGAGTGTGCCCCCCCCCCGCCTCCCCCAGGTACATTGGCCTTATTTCATCCTTAAATGTTTTTTTAGAATTCATCAGTGACTACCTGAGCATGGAGATTTCTTTGCGGCATAATTTTTAGCTACTAATTCAGTTTCTTTAATATATATGGGACTGGAAGTTCCCAGGCTAAGGGTCGAATCGGAGCTGCCGCTGCTGGCCTATGCCACAGCAATATGGGATCCCAGCTGTATCTGTGACCTACACCAGAGCTCACAGCAATGCCGGATTCTTAACCCACTGAGCAAGGCCAGGGATCAAACCCACATCCCATGGATCATTAACCACTGAGCCATGAAGGGAACGCCAAGTAGCTTCATTCTTGATATTAGCAAATTGTGTCCTAATCACTATTGGCTTAAGACTTTTTGGATTTTATTGATTTTTACAGGAAAGCAGCCTTTGGTTTCTTTGATTTTCTGAACTGTTTTTCTCTTTTCAGTTTCATTGATTTCTAATCTTTATTATTTCCTTTATTTTATTTTGGGCTTGATTTTTTTTCATCTTTTTTGTAGTTTCTTAAAGTGGAAGCAAGGGCCTTTGATCTCAGCTCTTTCTACTTTTCTGTAAATTTATATACATAAATATAATAGCATTTTACTAATTCCTTTTACTTTATAGGAAAATATAAAGTATAAAATCTTACAAGTATCTCACGAATTTGAATATATATTTATTTTCGTTTTTTACTCAATTCAAAATATTTTCTAGTCTCTATTATTATTCTTTGACCGATGGGTTATTGAGAACTGTGCTGTTTATTTTCAAATGTTTGGGGATTTTCCAGACGTCTTTTTGTAATTCTGTTATTGATTTTTAGTTTAATTCTCTTGTGTTTAGGAAATACACATTTGTCAAAGACTGTTTTATGGTCCAGACTCTGGTCTATCTTTGTAAATATTCCGTGTGCACTTAATAGAGTTTGTGTTCTGCTATTATTAGGTGGAGTGATTTATTAATGCCGTTTAGGTTAGGTTGGTTAATAATGTTTTTCATATCTTCTGTACTTTTACTGATTATCTGTATACCTTTTTTATTCATTATCGAAAGAAGGATGTTGAAATCTGTAATTATAATTGTGGATTTGTCTGTTCTTTTAGTTCTACCATTTATTGCTTCATCTACTGTGGTGTTCTGTTATTAGGTTCATACCATTTAGTATCTTTTTATCCTGTTGATGAACTGACCACTTTAACTTTAGGTAATATCCTCCTTTTTCACTGGTAATATTCCTTGTTCTGAAACTTACTTTGAGGTAAATATCACCATTACTTCCTTGTTTGGATTAGTGGTTGCACGCTGTATCTTTTTTCCTATTTTTACTTTTCATTTTTCTGCCTATTTATTTATTTATTTGTCGTTTTAGGGCTGCACCCATGGCATTTGGAGGTTCCCAGGTTAGGGGTCTAATTGGAGCTACAGCTGCTGGCCTACGCCAGAGCCACAGCAACACCGGATCCGAGCCGTGTCTGTGACCCACACCACAGATCATGGCAACGCCAGATCCTTAACCCACTGAGCAGGGCTAGGGATCGAACCCGCAACCTTGTGGTTCCTAGTTGGATTTGTTTCCGCTGCACCACGATGGGAACTCCGTGCCTTTATATTTAAGATGGAGTTTTTAATGTGTATACTGACTATCCTTTTGTCAGGAAATCTCTGTGATTATATTATACTCTTTTTGGACATATCATCAGTAGTTTAAATGTGCAGTCCTTTGTGAACGAGCCACCCACTTGATTCTTCCAGCTCTAGTAAGCCTCCCTGGCACAGAACAAGTGTTTCAGTAAGCAGTAGCGATCTCTAATGTCATCAAAATATCTCTTGTGAAGCTGAAACCACTTATTGCAGATGGAGTCTGGAGCAGCGTGTATCAGTCGGTGCAGGCCAGTTGATGCTGCTGCAGCAGGTGGGCCCCCACTTTCAGTGTCTGTAATCAACAGATCTCGTGCTACATGCACTTACTGCGGGTGGAGTCTGCACTGCACACTGCACACTGGTAGGGACTCCTGGGGCATCTGCAGGCAGCACAAAGGTGATGGACTTTCTTGTAGACCAAAGCCAAAATCTTGCCCTTCTAGACCCTGTGCATCAGTGTGACAGATGTTTGGACTTCTTGACTCAGTTCAAGTGGTAGCCCTCTTAGCACAAGCCCCGGCTACCAGCTCAGTGAGTCATGCCCTTCCTCATGCTCCTAGTGCACTTCATTCGTGCATTAATACTGCTCACCAGATGGTTCTAGTCCTCCCTCTAACCCCCTTGGAATTAAACATGGCCATGTGACTTCCACAAATCAAACTGAGTGAAAATGATGTGATCATTAAGAGCTAATGAATAGTACTCCAGGCTCCCTTTCCCTCTGCTCTGTCAACCAGCACTGTTCCGGGCAGTGACTGCTATGTCAGCCTGGGTCCTGGATTCAGAAAAACATTAAGTGGAAGTCATGGACATGTGGCATGGACACTGAGAGTTGGGGCTTATTTGTTGCAGCAGCATTGGCTGGCCTGTACTAGTTGATATATTCTTTTTTTTTTTTTTTTTTTTTTTTTGTCTTTTTGCTATTTCTTGGGCTGCTCCCACGGCATATGGAGGTTCCCAAGCTAGGGGTCAAATTGGAGCTGTAGCCGCCAGCCTACGCCAGAGCCACAGCAATGCAGGATCCAAGCCGCGTCTGCAACCTACACCACAGCTCACGGCAACGCTGGATCGTTAACCCACTGAGCAAGGGCAGGGACTGAACCTGCAACCTCATGGTTTCTAGTCGGATTCGTTAACCACTACGCCACGATGGGAACTCCCAGTTGATATATTCTGCTCTAGACTCTCTATATTGTAATAATTCTGTGTACATGTTCATTTGTCCTCTTAACAGTGAACTTTTTAATAGCAAAGACTATGTGTTACTCACTTCTGATTCTGAAGCTCCCAGCACAGGCCAACATGCATTCATATATGTAGTAATTATTAGCATGAACTCATATATAAAAAAATGAATCCTTATTAATTAAATGTTGACTGAATAAACCTTACATGTGGTCTATTTGAAAAAATAAATAAATGGAATTTTTTTTTTTTTTTTTTTTTTTCAGGGTCATACCCGCAGCATATGGAGGTTCCCAGGCTAGGGATCTAATCAGAGCTGTTGCCACTGGCCTATGCCAGAGCCACAGCAATGCCAGATCTGAGCCATGTCTGTGACCTACACACAGCTCATGGCAACAGTGGATCCTTAACCCACTGAGTGAGGCCAGGGATCGACCTCACAACCTCATGGTTCCTAGTCAGATTTCTTTCTGCTGAGCCACGACAGGAACTCCAAAAGGAGTTTTTTAATTGTTGGAATATGGTTGGATCTTTTTATTTTATCCAATCTGATGAACTCTGTCTTTTAATTGAGGCTCTTAGACCACTTTTATCTAATGTAAGTATTGGCATGATCGTATTCCAATATGCAGTCTTGTTATTCATTTCTATCCATATCTGATTTTCATTTGTTTTGGCTTCTTTTTCTAATTTCTTTTGGATTAACTATTTTTATGGTTCCATTTTTTATTTTACTGTATTGGCTATTCATTTTTGTCATTTAAAAATAGTTATTCTGGGAGTTCCCGTCGTGGCACAGTCGTTAACGAATCCGACTAAGAACCATGAGGTTGCGGGTTCAGGCCCTGCCCTTGCTCAGTGGGTTAACGATCCGGCGTTGCCGTGAACTGTGGTGTAGGTTGCAGACGCGGCTCGGATCCTGTGTTGCTGTGGCTCTGGTGTAGGCCGGTGGCTACAGCTCTGATTAGACCCCTAGCCCGGGAACCTCCATATGCCGCGAGAGCGGCCCAAGAAATGGCAAAAAGACAAAAATAAATAAATAAATAAATAAATAAAAAATAAAAATAGAAATAGTTATTCTGGTGTCATATATAGTAAACCCCAGAGTAACTATTTTTAACTAAATTACTTTATCACGGTGCCTTTTCAAATAATATTGTAGCATAAGAACCTTGCAACAGTATATTTTCATTCTTCCCTTTTAAGACTTGAGCTATTTTTATCATTCCTTTTACTTTTCATATGGTCTAAACCCCACAACACATAATTGTTATTTATACTTTAAATAGTCAAATTCTCTTTTAAAAAGATTTATAAAAGTGAGAAAAAATGCCTTCTATATTTACCTCCATATTTAAGGTTTCTGGTGCTTTTTCTTCTTTATATAGATCCTAATTTCCATCTAGTCTTATTTTCGTTCTGGCTGAATGAAGTGCTTTCTAACTATTTCTCCGTACATTGAGATACTGGTGATAAATACTCTCATTGTTACTCTGGGAAAAAACTTTTCCCACTATTATTTTTAAAGATATTTTGATTCTCTTCTAGAATTCTTGGCTTAGAGACTTTTTTTCCTTTGTAATTTACAGGCACTACTATGTTGTCTTTTAGCTGGCACACTTTATGATAAAAAGTTTGTTGTATTGTCTTTGTTCCTCTATATGTAATGTGTATTTTTGTCTCTGTCTTTATCAGTGATTTCCTATAATTTTAATTATTATATTAATAATATATACATAGTATTATTTTTCTCAAGGTTTGTTGAGCTACTTGGGTTTATAGTTTTAATCAAAATTGTAAAATATTGGCCATTACTTATTTAAATATTTACCCATTTTTACTTTTTAAACTTTTTTTTTTTTTAGCTATTTCTTGGGCCGCTCCCACGGCATATGGAGGTTCCCAGGCTAGGGGTTGAATTGGAGCTGTAGCTACCGGCCTACACCAGAGCCACAGCAATGCGGGATCCAAGCTGCATCTGCAACTTACACCGCAGCTCACGGCAACGCTGGATTGTTAACCCACTGAGCAAGGGCAGGGACCGAACCCGCAACCTCATGGTTCCTAGTCAGATTCGTTAACCACTGCGCCACGACGGGAACTCCTAAACATTTTAAAATTATAGTTCATTTACAACGTTGTGCCACTTTCTGCTATACAGAAATGTGACCCAGTGATACATATATATACATTACCTTTCTTATATTATCTTCCATCATGGTCTATCCCAAAAGACTGGATATAATTCCCTGTGCTGTACAGCAGGACCTTGCTGCTTTTCCATTCTAAATGTCATATTTTGTGTCTACTAACCCCAAACTCGCAGTCCTTCCACTCAGATTTTATGGGACTTCAATTGCATGTATGATAGTGGTAGGCTACTAGATACTGTTTTACAGCTCACTGGAGCACTGGTTTTTTTTTTTTTTTTTTTTGTCGTAAATCTCTTTGCTTAATTTTGGAAAGTTTCTATTTCTGTATCATCAGATTCATTAATATTTTCTTCAGCACTCTGTAATCTGCTGTAAATCCTATCTGTTTTTCATCTCTAGAAATTTGAGTTTTTATTTATAGCTTCCATTTCTCTCAGGTCCTCCTCTACCTTTTTGAACATAGTATCTGTGTAACAACTATTTTGTATCCATGTTTGTTAGTTCTGTCATCTTGGTCATTTCTAGATCCACTTAGATTCATTGGGTTTTCTTCTGGTTGTGGGTTGTATTTCCTCATTTCTTTTCATTCTCCATAATTTTTTATTGGATGTCTGATATCGTGACTATTATGTTGTTGGTTGCTGGATTTTTATCATAGTTCTTTGATTTTTGTTGAATGTTGTCTTCAACACATTCAAGTTACATGCAATCAGTATGATTCTTTTAAGATTGACTTTAAACCCAAATTAGTGTTGGTCCAGAGCAACCTTTAATTTAGGGCTAATTTGCCTCTACTGCTGAGGCAATGCTCACCCAGTAATTCTATCCAGTGCTCCATGTTTCCACACTGACTGAATGATTTCTAGCTCTATGTGTTGCGGAAACTGCAAAAAACCGTGGCAATGGAAGGAGACAAACAGCACTCGGAGATATGGAAAAGCAAGGTTTATTCAGCACCGGTGCCTGCTCAGAGGAGTCACCTCCGGAGTCTGAGCACCAGGTCTTTGTTCTCAGTAATTTTTATACACTACAAGGTCTTGATTTTCCCATGTAAGCATCCCGGACCTCCCCCCCATCCCCAAGCAGACAGTATTCCTCCCTAAGAAACTGAGCGGGCAGGGCAAGGTTACAGAAGCGGAACTGATAAGCAATGTTGGGAACATGATTAGCAGGGCTGCTGGCTTGGACATAGGGCACACAGTTGTTACATTATTACAAGAAGGGTGGTGTAGTGAGGAGCATAGCTGGAAAGGCTTGTAGCTGCCTTCTTAGCCAAGGGGTTGTTCTTTAGTTAAAACTCTATTTCATTTGTTTGCACATTAAGTTGTTCTGTCACTCCTCTCTGGTTATTTTTTCCTGGCTCACATATTTTTCTCCCATAGAGGTTTAGATCAATACTTAGCTGAAGACTCAAGGAAACCCTCTACCAATCTTAAGAAATTTCTGCCTGTACAGTTCCCCCCTCTTTAGTATTTTGTCGTGTAAATCCCATTTATTTTGACCTCCTCAAACTCTAAATTCTATTTCTTCAACTCAGTGGAACTACCAGGCTCTGTTTGATGTCCCTTCACTGAACTCTGGTCTGGAATCCCTCTCCAGGAAGTAAAGAAATTCTAAGGCTCACCTTTTTTGTTTCTTTTCTTTCAAGGGCTCCTGTGTTGCTTGTTGTGCAGTGTTTGATAAAATATAAACATACATATTGTCAGTTTATAGTCATGAGAAAATGTGCCTTGGGCACTCATCATAAGCCAAGAGTAGAAGTCATAGTTGTTACTTTATTTGCATACAGCTGTAGCTACAGGTAAAAGCCATCCATTATTACATAGCTTACTCTAACATTTTTTAAAATGTCAAAACATTTTGTTAATGTCAACGTTTTGTTAATGTTCAACTTTCAGCTATTTTTCTCTTTTGGCAATTCTTACTTTGGGAGGGGTAATGGCTTCATTAGAGAATTCATGGACCTCTTCCACTAAAATATGCACATGGTCAGGCATACCCATTAACTTGGAAATTAAAAGGGACAGAATAATCAGAATCTCCCCTGTAAACCTTGCAGGACTATCTAGGCTCCAGGTGAGAAACTACTCTAAGTCATATTAGCTTTGTTTGTTACTTTGGTGATCAGAAAAATTCATAATTCCTACTCTACCCTGCCTTACCTTGCAAGGTTGTTGTGAAACTTCACACTGGCAGCGTCAAAGTACTATGAAAGGGTTATGGAAACACTGCATTTTTTTTGGTGGTGGTTACTGTTACTGTTGTTACCGTCATTATGACTTAATATTTGAAATAATTTAGTTTCTTAACTTTACAGGAAACTTATACATATGCACACCTAAATGTGTACACACATATGCAGACACACACATCAGTTATTTTCTAAAAAGGACTTAACAATCGTATAACCACCTATTTGCACTGAAAACATGGCTCTTCTTCGCTGTTTTCTTCCCTCAGTTTTGTAATCTCCTGGCTGAGTAGTTGACCAACACATTTATACAGTTTTTGCATCGATTTACAAAGTAAGTGTTGTATAAAGTGCTTTGTGAAATTCATTTTTTCTGTACTATTAAAATCAATAAAGATGCAATTTATAGAATAATCTTTTTCAGATATGTGTCTGAACTGTTACATTTTGGGATGCAGTATTGGCTATGTTCTTTAGTAATGCAAGACCTTGCCCGAGGTTCAGCCTAGTCCTGTGCTTTTTTCTTCCTTTCCCAGCCTCTCTTATCAAGATAGAAACCATGGCTGCATCTGCACCCAGTATCCCATTGTATTTCTGCTGTGCCCATCTTCATGTTATGCCATTTCCTTCTGACTCAGCTCTGTATCCTCTCCCTTGCCATTTATTGCTGTGCCCCATCCCAGTTACCTGAACTCTGTTTCTCCTCCTCTTCAGGTAACTGAATCCCTTTCAACCTTTGGATTCAGTGTGGGGCACACCTCCTCCAGGGAGGCTTCATGATCACCTGGACCCATGGCCATCTCTCTCTCCTCAGAAGTCCTGGACTATGAACTCACGTGTTGGCTTACTCTAGTTTGAATTGAACAAAAACCTCCAAAACATACTGTTAAATTTTAAAACATTTAAAAATGACATGGTTAGTCATGCCATTTATCATTTAAAAGCAAATCTCACAAAAATCTGTATATTTCTCTGTATTTGTATTTATGGAATATTTATATTTTCTTCTAGTAAAATGGAATATCACATCTAGACAAGTCAGTGAGCAAGGTGACAATTGGATGCAGTCAAAATTTATATCTAGGTAGTTCCCATCGTGGAGAAGCAGAAATGAATCCGACTAGGAACCATGAGGTTTCGGGTTCCATCCCTGGCCTCACTCAGTGGGTTAAGTATCCGGTGTTGCTGTGAGCTTTGGTGTAGGTCACAGACTTAGCTCAGATCTGGCATTGCTGTGGCTGTGGTGTAGGCTGGCAGTAGCTCCGATTGGATCCCTAGCCTGGGAAACTCCAGATGTCACAGAGCTTTTTAGGGCTCTAAAAAGCAAAAAAAAAAAAAAAACAAAAACAAAAAAAAAAAAAACAAAAAAAAAAAAACGAACTTTCTAAAATCCCTTAGGAAAGAGGAACTTTGGGGTCAGACAGTCTGTATTTTAGTAAGTCGGACATTTCGTAGTGTTTCAATATTGTTTCCTGCTGTGTTGGAGCAGATTATTCTTTCTCTGAGCAGCAGATGAGGATGGCAGCTTGCATTTAGGGGCTGCTGTACAAGCAAAAAGAAGTATGTATCTTTAAGATACATACTCTGTCTCCTCCAAAGCTGAGACCATACAGTGTTTCCCCGCGTTGGCATCTAAACATTTAGGTCAGGACAGTTGATGCTGGGAGGCAGCTGTGCAGGATTTAGCATCTCTACCTCACTGCCCTGGATGTGTACTGTCACCACTCACTTCACTGTACAATGAACCATTCATCCAAATATCTCCCAGTGCCTCCCAGAGGGCATTACTTGAATTGTCTGAGAACTGCTGGAGTAGGATCATATCTCCCAGCTCATTCTACTCTTGTCTAGGCACATGTTACTGAATGCACTGGCCATTGAATGGAGTCACCTGCTCTGCTGATTCAAGTAGGATTTGTTTTTCATTTTTTCTTTCTGGTCTTGCTTAATTGAATTCATGTAGCCTATCTGCTCAAAGGGTGTCACCCTACTGTTTCAGTTAGCTCTTGCTTTATAACAGACCATCTGAAACACAGTGGCATAAGAAAACCCCAACTACACAGGACCCAGTGACCTGCTTCTGCTTCACAGTGTCTGGGGCTTTGGATCAGAAGACTAGAAAGGCTGTGTGGGATTCAGGGGCTCGGGGCTGGAATCATCTAGAGGACTTTTTATTTTTTTGTCTTTTTGTCATTTTCTCGGGCTGCTCCCACGGCACATGGAGGTTCCCAGGCTAGGGGTTGAATCAGAGCTGTAGCCGCCGGCCTACACCACAGCCACAGCAATGCAGGATCCGAGCTGCCTCTGCAACCTACACCACAGCTCACGGCAACACCGGATCCTTAACCCACTGAGCAAGGCCAGGGATCGAACCTGCAACCTCATGGTTCCTAGTCAGATTCGTTAACCACTGCGCCACGACGGGAACTCCTAGAGGATTCTTTATTCACTTGTCTGTCTCCTGGCTCCTTAAGGATAATTCAAAGACTGGGTTCAGGTAGGGCTGTCAATCCTATCCGAAGGGGCCGGACCACCTACACATGGCTTTTGCTCTCCAAGGTTCAGTGGCTGGGGTCCTGCAAATTCAACTGACAAGGTGAAACTGACAGCACTAACAGCCTGAACCCAGCCCAACCCCAGATTGGGACTTGAACACAGGTGCTGGGACTTGAACTCAGCCTAAACCCAGATTGGGACTTAAACCTATGGTTTTAAAATTAGAATTACTCACCCTGTGTCTGGACTCACTGAGGTTCAGGTTCTTCATGTCTCTGTGCAGAAGGAATTCAGCGAGAGACAGCGATAGGCAAGAAATAGATTTATCAATATAGGACACTTGCGAGAGGTGCAGGTGGGCAGGCAAGGAAGCTCTGCCCTGAGGATCCGATGGGCTACAGTTTATCCTCCAAGGGGAGTGGGGGTTGGAAAAGCCCACCTCTTCCTTTCTGGGAGTAGCGGCTCCTCCTGGTATCCGGTAAGGTGTGTATTCAAATCAGCAGAAGGGTGGTCCTCAAACTCTTGCTCTTGGTCTGAATCTGAATGCAGGCCTCATCCCATTCCCCCACCCAATGACCTGAGGCAATTCTCCCACTTCCACTAGTGAAGCAAACCTGCCTTGTTCTGATGGCTTTTTTTGAGCAATTTACTAACTTATCTCCCAAAGTCCCCTAGATTTCTCTATCTATGGTCCTTTATTGGGACTTCTACAACTACCTGTGCCTACTCCAGCCCTATCAAAGGGACAGATGAACAAGAGAAAAACAGTTCATTAACACAGGAAGTGCACACACGTAGGAGAAACTCAGTGCTGAGTAACTGAATGGGGTCATTAAGACCTTGGAGTTTATATAGCATCTTGGCAATAAAGCAGCACATTTGTAAAGAAGTGTTAAGACAGAGGAAAAGGAATTTAGGCCTTTAGGGCTACAAATGATGGGAAGGTAAATATATGGGGGAAATTAATGGAAAAAGAGGACTATTTTAGAAAGGCTTGCTGTGTCCATTCCTCTCAGTGTCTTCTCTGGGCAAAGAGTCTAAAGTTGTTACTGAAACTTGGTCTCTGCCCACTGGCGCTGAATACAAACACAGAGACGGAGACCCGTTTTGGGTGAAGGAGAAAAAAATAGCTTTATTACTTTGCCAGGCAAAGGAGGGTCACAGCAGGCTAATGCCCTAAAGACTGTGTCCTCCCTTTGGGAGAGAATAGGAAGGGGTTTTATAGTTTAGGAGTGGGAAGTTGGGCCACAGATAAGGATCAGAGTAGATGCAAGCTTGCATTGTTTTTCAAAGCTGGTGTTAAGTGGTTCCAGGACTGGTTCTGGTGTGGTGGTCCTTCTTTAGGAATGAGGAATGCCTCATTAACATCTTGCATTTGTTGGGGGTTTTAGTTCGGCAGAAGAACTCAAAAGATGTTGTGTGTATTCTTTGAGAAGGGACTAGGACCCTGCCCCAGGGCTTCACTATTGTCTCTAGACTGAGCCTCCCTGGTCTCTGCATCCCCTCCCTTCCCTGATTAGCAACTGTTTGAACTCAGGGAAGGTCGAGAGGCTGAATGCGGCCCCTTTCCTAAAAAGCAATGGGGAACGTAGGCGATTGTGCCCAGGAGCCCCACAGGGCCCTGCTAGGTTTCAGTCTCCTCTCTGGAGATTGAGTCTAAGCCATTATTATGAAAATGGGGAAGGCAGAGAGGTCCTTCCCTTCTCTTCTCCTCCCCCACTTCTCTCCCCTCTATTCTTTCTCCCTGGTCTTCAAACTGGTATATTTTGGAGTGGCATGTTCTGATCCCCTACAGCTTCCTCATGTGGCTTGGGGTTCCTCACAACATGGCAGCCTCAGCCTAGTGAGCAGAAGCTTCACGGTCCCTTATGACCCAGCCTTGAAAGTAAGTCATGCACCACTACTTATGCAAACTCTGTTGTTAGAGCAAGTCCATAGCTTTGGTTCAAAGGATTTCTGCCTCTGAAAGATATTGATAATGTGCAGATAGCAGGGGAAGTAAGCGACAGCCCCCAGTTACAGAATGATGTGTCTGTGTTGACCGTGAGGGAACTTTCTCCAGTGAAGATATGATTTACTCTTTATCTGGTGAACTGAACTTGGACGATGGAATGCCTCGCTGATTCTCATATCAGTCAGTTGGCTAAATCTAGCCTTTAGATGTGTTTATCCTGGCCAGTAGATTGAGTTAATATTCAGAAAAGTTCAGTTAAGCTATTTGAAGCCATTGGTAAATTCAGGCAGAGAAGTTAAATCAGTTCCTCAGAGGAGTCAAAAGCTTATCTTCCTTGCATCTCTTTGACATAAATGTGCTGTCCCCAGTGTTGGGGAGATGGCTCAGATTATCACTGTTGGAAAATGAGACACATGAACACGGGGAGATCTCGACGAGGCTCTTTACTTCCACAGAAGGGCGCGGGTGCTCCGAAAAGTACATGCATCGAACAAAGATTCCTCTCCTATTTATCCCCAATGCAGGTGATGTACCTGTCCCCTTCCCATTGGTCAGGTCAGGGCTAATTTGAAACAAACTGTTGCTGGGAGAAGAGGGAAAGCGAGGGGGGTCGCAGGAGGGCGTTTCAGCCGAAAGGGGGGCAAAATGGAGTCACCAAGATTTCCTTTGATAGAAAAGACATTGTGTTACTTTCCAAGGCACAGTGGTATGATTGACAGAAGCAGTAGTTGTGACAATATTAAAAATAATGGAGGACATTGAAGAATTTTACAGGTATTATCTCATTTGACCCTCACCACAATCTTATATGTTGGATTTTTGTTATTATTCCCACTTTACAGAAAAGGGAACTGAGGCCCGAAAGTGTTAACTTGCTCAAGGCCACCTAGCCAGCACATAGAGCTGGCTCCTGAGGCTGTCTGGTTTACCCATCGGGCTCTTACAACCCCTTCTGACTACAATCGCTTCTTGAGCATCCGTTTTCCATTGATGCAGACCAATCCTGTAACTGTGAAGGTGGGAGGGGGGTGTGGCTAGCTAGAAGTCATCTGCCCATTGAAACCCCCTTCCAAACAAAATAGGGCTCTTTACTCCATGTTCAAGTTAAGTAGGTGATTAAATGGGTTTTATTTTGCCAGCGGTTAATGAGGATTGAATTAAACTATGCTGTTACAGTCTGTTCCTTTGATGCTGGGTCTCCCTTTGACTTAGAAGGCAGATAGCAGTGACAATTGCAACATTATGTAAATGACCGCAAGGAAAGGGGTTGCTGTGGGCAACCTGGGAGTTTCAAGAACTGGCTCTGTTCTCCATGTGTTTCTGCCTCTGGCTTCCCTTCAAAATGCCCTCCAGCCTCACCTGACCAAATCTATTACTCTTTATCTCTCCTTCACCTGAATTGCTCCTTCTTGATGGCTCTAGGGTTGGGGCCATTTGTCCTTCCTTTTTGCAGCTCCATTTAGACTGTGCCTTTAAGTTCTTCCAAACATCTCATACATTATGGACACTGCTGAGCTTCCCTGGGGCTCTCCAGCCGCCTCATTACCCAAGGCCTATCTTTGATTCACTCAATTTATAGTCTCCGGTATGGAGTTCCCTTCATGGTGCAGCGGAAATGAATCCAACTAGAAACCAAGAGGTTTCAGGTTCAATCCCTGTCCTTGGTCAGTGGGTTAAGGATCTGGTTGTGAGCTGTGGTGTAGGTTGCAGACGTGGCTCAAACCCTGCATTGCTGTGGCTGTGGTGTAGGCTGGCAGCCGTAGCTCTGATTCAACCCCTAGCCTGGGAACTTCCATATGCCATGGGTGCGGCCCTAAAAAACAAACAAGTAAAATAAAGTACAGTCTTTTGTGTATACCTTCTGCTTCCACCCGCTCTGGGGAATGAGCCAGGGTGCAGTGGGCTGGAGGGGGAGCAGGGTTAATGAAGTTTTGCGTGCTGGTAGCCATATGCCCCATATAGAACTCAAAGGGCAAGAGGGGGGAGAGTTTCATATCTGCCCATTTGCCCTATGGGTAGGGGCAGTTACCGTCTTCTCTGAAGCTAGGGTTCAGGGTTTGGGACCTGGGCTTGGGCTTGGGGTGGAGAAAGGGGGCTTCAACTCCATTTGGAATTCGATCGGGTAGCCTCCCTGGGACAATTCGCCTAGAAAGGGGGCATGAAATACCCCACGTGAAGTTTGATGAGTGGAGGTGAACACAAGGACCTTGGAGGCCCTTTGCTGGCTACCAGAGCTTTCATCTCAAGATGGTTCTTGAGGGTTAGATTCTGGGAACACTTGCATAACAATAGAGTAGGAGAATTAAATTTGCAAAAGCCAAGGCTCAATCCTTTCCTCCTTCCTTTCTTGCTTGCTTCATGCCTTTCTCCGCACAACACCCCCTCCTTCTCCTTTCTCTTTCCAGAGTGGATATTCTTTGGAGATGGCTGTAAAGTAATGGAGAAATAATCACATGAAAAGCACATCTACAGCCAGCGTTATAATAGTAATGGTAAGCACCACTCTCTTAACCCTTACCATTTCAGCAGTTGCTGACAACTGCCCCTAATAGCCCCAGGATACTGTACTATTATTCCCTATTGGTTTCCTTAGACCCTGACCACATATTAATCCCTAGCCTTTTATTAAAGGCTATGACTCTCCTGCTTAGGTGGCCAGCTGAGTCCTGAATGATACACAGAATCAATAGGTGGTAGACCTGGGGTTGCAGCCCAGCAGCCTGACTCCGGATGTATACATGTTAAGAGGTCCCCAAGGCTACCCCCTAGGTGCAGGGGTTTGCCAGGAGGGCTCACAGGACTCAGCACATAGTCATACTCACAGCTCTGACTCCTTACAGCAAAAGGATGCAAAGCAAAATCAGCACAGGAGGAAGGTTCAGGGAGTGTAGCCTGGAGGAAACCAGGCACAAGCTTCCAAGAGTTTTCTCCCAGTGGGGTCCCACAGGACACACTTAATGCCCCAGCACTGCATTGTGACATCTGGGAAATGTTGTCCACCAGGAAAGCTTGTTTAAAGACTCAGTGTCCTGGGATTTTTATAGGGGCTGCTCACGTAGGCAACCCCCTTACCCATACCCAGATTCCACACTCCCAGAAGGAAAGCCAGTGTTTAGTCTAAGCCATATTGTTTGCACAAACAGTTTAAGCACAGGGATCCACTCTTTCATATAGGAAGTTTGGAATACTCCCAAAATCTAAGCTCCCTGATGCCAGCCAAGGGCCAGCTTGACAAGCAGGACTTTGAAAGAAGAGCAGCCACACCTGCTATGTTAACTCTTATCTCCACAGCTCATAACCACTACCCACGGTTTATCAAGGTTCATTATGTGCAAGGCACTGCATTGGGAGAATAACATCAGTCATCTCTTTGCATCGTAGTGCATAAATACTGTTTTTACCCCCTTTTGCAGATGAAGAATTTGAGATAGACCATTTGCTCAAAGTGATACAGCAAGCATGTGGTGAAGGCAGGATTATAATCCAGGTTAATCTGACTCCAAATTCTATTGAAAACTGGTAGGGGGTGTAGGATTGGAGGGGGAGGTAGGGAGGAATTATAAAGAGTAGTTATTCCCAAGCGACAGTATTATTATGATTTCTGGTTTCTTCTTTGGGCATTGGTATCCTCCATGTTTCTTCCCCAATAGATGTACCTTGTTTAATCAGAAATTTAAAAAATAATTAAATGTAGAATTTTGGGTTAGTCTCCTTTAATATATAAAGAAACCCAATTATAAAGGCAGATTAACTATCAGGATGCAAATGAACGCTGTTAAATTACTTGAAGCCAGTTTGCTCTCTTGAGCAGGTTAAACATGTTTCATGTGATGCTGTTTACACATGGTGTTTGCTTAGCAAAATCTTTTTTCCCTAGGATAGGGCAGAGCTCAGCAGGCTGAATTAGTCCAGAAGGGAATACTCTTGATGAATAATCATCGCAAGCAAAAGATCTATCTCCCATCAGTCCTCAAAACCCCCAAACTAGGAAGGTACTTTAGCTTATTTTAAAATAAGATTAAAAAAAAAAAAAAAGGATGGAGCTGAATTCTTACCAATTGCAGTGAGAGTAAGTGAGGTCGTCATGTCATACAAATAGGATATTATTCTGTGGGACTTGAACAAATGAGGAGAGACAGACCACGAGACCCAGAGCGAACTTTCAATAGCGTAAAATCGAGGGTCCCAAGGAAGTGACGCTCAGTGCTTGGAGATAATTTATCTGCCCAGAAAGCCTCCTTGTGCTGCTCAGAGGCACCAGAGGAATTGAGGATCCTTGTTAACTCTGACAGGGAGACCCCGAGAGAGAATGGTGACCCTACTTCCTGCTCTCAGAGCATCCACCTGTGAGTCTTTTGGTTTGCTGACCACTGTTGGTGTTCTTTGTCCAGTGGCTACGGTGTGCACCTAGGCTACCCTACCTGGGTGGCATCTTAGGATTGAAGTCTCCCAGATAGGTGCCCTGGGGGTCCCCCAAGGTGAGTTCTATGCATTCCTGGGTATTAGGTTCCTCTGGCTGCTGTATTAGTCTCCTGGGGCTGCCATAACCAAGTACCACAGACTGGGCAGCTTAAACCACAGAAACGAATTGTCTCAGAGTTCCAGAGTCTAGAAGTCTAAAATAAAGATGCCAGCAGAGTTGGTTTCACTCTAAGGCTTCTCTCCTTGGCTTGTAGATGGCTGTCTTCTCCCTGTGTGGAAGGCTTCTCTCTGTGTGTGTCTGTCCCCATCTCCCTGTAAGGACACCGGTCCTAGTGGATTACATTTCACCCTTATGACCTCATTCAACTTCTGAAGGTCATATCTCCAAATACAGTCACATTCTGAGGTCCAGGGGTTAGGATTTCAATGTGCGAATTTGGGGCATAGGGAACACAGTTCAATTCATAACAGTTGTTATAATAAATGACTACAGGTTTGTCAATTGAGGTAAAACAAGTTTATGATCTTCCAGTTC
This sequence comes from Sus scrofa, assembly GCF_054392235.1. Lineage (NCBI taxonomy): Eukaryota > Metazoa > Chordata > Mammalia > Artiodactyla > Suidae > Sus > Sus scrofa. The sequence continues at coordinate 78,019,487 of NC_139388.1, forward strand.
TGTAGGTCAGAAATTGGACCCAGTTTCATTTCTATACGCTCTGGTTAGCATCTGTTACTTTGCTCTTTCCAGCTTCTAGAAGCCCCTTTTCTCCATCTTCAAAGGCAGCAATAGCAGGTGACTCCTTCTCTGATCATGTCACTCCAGCTTCTTCCACAGTCACATTTCCCCTCTGCCCCTTGTTCTGGCTCCCCCTTCCACTTTTAAGGATCTTTGTGATCACTTTGGGGCCACCTGGACAATCCAGGAGACTCTTAAGGCCAGTTGATGAGCACCCTCAATTCCACCTGCGACTTTAATTCTCCTTTGCCATGTTACCTAGTCACAGGTTCTAGGAAACTAGGGTAGAGGCATCTTCGGGGGACCGTTATTCTGTTGAGCACAACTGATTTACCTGCATGATAGTGCAGATCATCTGTCTGTGTGAATGTGCTCCAAATGTACAGAAAATCTCTACTTTATGGGCAGAAGAAGTTAACCTTATTCCTGTGGATTTTGCAGGACTGCGCTTGTAGGGTTGTGGGGATTTCAGGAGAGAGTGCGTCTCTGCTTCCTGCGATGTCATGACGTGATTATGCGGGGCGAGGGTGGGTTCTACCTGCCAGATGCAGGGCTTCACGGGAGCTGGTGAAGAGGCAGGAGCCCCATCCTGGAGCTGGAGCAGGAGACAGCTCCCCGTCTCTGCACCAGGTGTCCCTGTTCCTCCCCTGTAGGATCCTGCACTTCTCTGGGTGCTGGATGACTCTGTCTTCTGCTCTTGGCTCTGTACCCCCAGGAACTGTGCAAACAGCTTCTCTCCTCCTGAGGGAAGTGATTTGCCTTAGGTAAGCCGTTATCCACTTTGCTTCTGAAAACCTTTCTGAGGAGCATTTTGACACACGCGTGGGTACATTGAGGGGGAAAAGGTTTCCTGCCATCTGGTTTAGAAAAGGTGATGAGAGAACATCTTCCTGCTCTTGCCATTGCTGTAGAACAGAATTACAGAGCTGCAAAGAGAGAAGGGAGGACCCCGCCCCGTGTCATGAGGGATACCCCCAGGGCCTGGGCTCGTCAGGTCAGTGGCCCACCTAGAACTTGAACCCCAGGTGTCCCAACTGCAAATCTAGTGTTATTTCCATCATGTACTATCTTTAAACAAGTTTTTAAAAAAAATTTAATATTAACCGTGTGACTATTCTATTTAGAGGGTGCACTTGTCCAGGAATTTGTCCTTTTCGCCTTTTTTCAAAGCAAGTAGCTGACCTCTTTTTCTGTTTTGAAGGTACAAACCATTTGTTTTGTGTTTGTTAAGTGGTTTCATTTTATTGCTAAAATGCATTTTTGCTATTTATCTAAATCAGGTTTCCTTTTGTCCTCATGCCTGAAACTGTTTTATCTCCATTTTGGGGGTAGTTGTCTGTAGTTTTTGTTAAGTCCCTTCAGTTCTTTGTGGGCCGAGGTGGAGTATCCCCCCATAAATGAGTCGAATGAATATCTGCCTATTCTTGCAGAGGGTGGTCTTGTTTGAACTCTTAGAGCATCGCCGATCTGTGATGCATTGTGCTCTGTTGTGCTTTTCAGAATCCGTTATGTGCCAGGTTCTGCACTAAGCAGAGACACAGACCCTTGCTTTCTAGGAGGGGTCAGCCTGGCAGGAAAAGAAAAACATAATTCAAACGGTCATGTGCATGAGCTCATGGTTGCAGACCAAGAAAAGGAAGGAATGGGGTTTCTTTTAAAAAAGAAAATTGTATTGCCATAGAGTCGATTTGCAACATTGTGTTAGTTTCTGGCATACAGCAAGTTCTTTTCCATGATCGTTTGCTACAAGATATTGAATGTGGGTCCCTGTGCTATACAGTAGCATTTTGTTGTTTATCTGTTTTATATATAGATATTTGTATCTGCTAATGCCAAACTCCTAGTTTATCCCCCCCATCCTCTTTTCCCTTTGGTAACCATAAGCTTGTTTTCCGTATCTGTGAGTCTTTCTGTTTTATAAATAAGTTCATTGGTATCATTTTTAAGATTTGACGTATAAGCCATATCATATGATACTTGTTTTTCCTGTCTTCACTTAGTATGATAATCTCTAGGTCCATCCATGTTGCTGCAAATGACGTTATTTCATTCTTTTTTATGGCTGAGTAATACTTCATTGCTATGTATATGGTGTATGTGTGTATGTGTATATATATTACACACACACACACACACACACACACATAGAGAAAACATCTTTATCCATTTATCTGTCAAGGACATTTAGGTTGCTTCCGTCTCGTGGCTATGGTAAATAGTGCTGCTATGAACACTGAGGTGCACATATCTTTTCAAAATAGTTTTTGTCTTTTTCAGGTATGTGCCCAGGAGTGGGATTGTCGGATCATATGGTAACTGTATGTTTAGTCTTTTAAGGACCCTCCATACTATTCTCCATAGTGGCTGCACCAATTTACATTCCCACTGACAGTGTAGAAGGGCTCCCTTTTATCCACACCCTCTCCAGTGTTTATTATTTGTAGATTTTCTGATGATGGCCATTCTGACTGGTATGGGGTGGTACCTCCTTGTAGTTCTTACTTGCATTTCTCTAATAATTAGCAATGTTGAGCATCTTTTCATGTTCCTGTCGGCCATCTGTATGTCTGCTTCAGAGAAATGTCTGTTTAGGTCTTCGGCCCATTTTTTCGATTGGGTTGTTTGTTTCATTTTGTTTTGATATAAAGCTGTATGAGCTATTTGTATATTTTGGAAATGAATCCCTTGTTGGTTGCATCTTTTGCAAATATTTTCTCAGGCATGGAGTTTCTTGAGTGTCTGTAACAAAAAAAAACCTACCCTGTCCTGGGATGGACTGGGAGGTGATGGGGGAGGGCTTCCACTTGGCCAAGGGTTGACTGGGCCATGAGCATCATTGCGCAGAGAGATACACTCCGTACAGCAGAGACAGTGTTGCAAATGCCCTGGGGTGAAAAGGGAGCTTGGTGTGCTTGTGGAACAGTTCTGTTCCTCTTGATTGTCTGGTTTCTGACCCCGGCATTGCAGAGCCTTGCCTGGCCCTGGGAATCCTGCGTTTCTGGGTCACATCCATGCTTTGCCTGGGCACTGTCCCCTAAATCCATTGGTGTTTGAAGAATGGCTTCACCTGGGAACCTCTGTCCAATGGTGACCGCATGCAGCACAGCCATGGAGACAAGCATCTGCTTGGTTCTCTCCGTCTGATCCACAGCCATCACCCACTCCCTATCTCTTCTAGTTAAGACGATTAGACAGGCTTTTATGACTTGGTGCCTCACAAGATTGCCATTAAAATCAATTGAGTTAAGATATTTGAACTTCTTGGAAAACTCTCAGCCAGGAATGCTTGCTAATACTTGTTTCTGGTGAAAAAGTCCCCCCCCCTTTTTTTTTTTTTGCTTTATAGGGCCACATTCATGGTATATGGAAGTTCTCGGGCTAGGGGTTGAATTGGAGCTGCAGCTACCAGCCTACACCACAGCCACAGCAACACGAGATCCAGGCCGCGTCTGTGACCTATGTCACAGCTCATGGCAAAGCTGGATCTTTAACGCACTGAGCGAGGCCAGGGATTGAACCTGCATCCTCATGAGCCATGACAGGAACTCCCCGAAAGAGTCCCTTTTGGAATGCCAGATAAGCTACACCCTCCCACCCCCAAAAGAGCTTGTGAGAAATTGACATCAGGGTTCAATTTGAAGTGATGGGAAGGAAATTTTTAACCTAATGAATGACCTCATGCTCCCATCTCCTCACTCCTCACCCTCCACCCCCCCCCACCTCGCAACTTGCAGCAATTTTTTGCTATATTTGGGTCCTATGATATAGATGCATAATATTTTGGAGAGAAAAACAACAGATGACTGGAAAATTAGGGGAAGAATGCTCCACATTAAATTCTTGATCCTGCCATGAGTGAAGCCAGAAGGGATAATAGCCCAGGCAAAAAATACCTAAACTCACTTCATTCACAAATCTGAGGTATTTCTGAGGATTCTCCAAGCCTTCCAACAAAACCCAACACAACCCTGACCCAGACTTCCTTTTCTTTCCAGTGTTTTCAGAGCAAACAAAGGGATGTTGTTTCCTCAATCCCCATGTGGCTTTAGACAATAGATTTAACAGCTGTGGTGGGAGCCTGGGGCTCAACCAAAACTTGTTATGTATTTACAAGAATCTCTGTGAATGCTCACCTGTGTCCATACGTGGTCCCTTAATGTATTCCCTCTGGAATGATCTACACCCCTTTTCTCAACTTAACTGCCAGCCAACCCCCTTCCCTGCCTTGAAGGGAGCATCCTTTAGCTGCCAGAGCATCTTTCCATGGTCCCAGCCCCTAAACTGCCCTCTTCCTCCTCTGCCCCCTCCACATCCAAACTTTCCATTTTCATTGGGGTCAGTCCTGAGAGTAAAACTAATTTTAACTTGATCTACACTGAGGTTTGATGACTGATACCCTCCATTATTCTTAGGTATTTTCCCTTTGCTAAGGAGATTAACCCAAGTGGTCTCCATTTAGTGGGATCCTGGAGATTTAGGGGCCGTATTTTAAGGTAGGATGTTTCCCCTGGAAGCCCTAAAATGGGAATCTTGCAACCTCTGCCTGAGTATATTTGTTGGGCTAACATTAGTGGGGTCAGTGCAGGCAGAATAAATCCTTTTTCATCCATTTTCCGTTCATACATTCAACCATCTCTTTCCCTCCTTCTCATTCTTGTCATCTCACTCTCACAACCTGTTCTTGGAAGCACAGATTGCAGGCTGGCTTGTCATGGCTGGAGGTTTTGCTCCCCAGGTCCCTTTGGAGCTCAGGTGAGAGGGCTGGTGATTCCTGAATCTGAGAGCCTTTCTCAGGTCGGTGACACCGCTCTCCACCGTCTTGATTAACCCCGTGGAACTGGTGTGGAATGAGAGCGGTTAAGAGTCACAGCTGTTCAGTCATTTCCCATTAGCCCAAGATCTTCTTTGTCTTCTTTGTTTTCTTGCATCAAGATCCTCTTTAATGCAGGGAGATCCAGTTAAAATAGCTTCTTTCCCCGCCCTATCCAAACCCGTATTTGCGGATGGGACAATGCCTCAGGTGAGCACCTGTGAAGAACTGGAGCTGAGGGGGGCTGGAGTTAAAGAAGAGACGTGCTGCAGTTCCAGACGGGCTTCCACTCAAGGCCACTTTGGCTGATTTCTCAAGTCATTCAGGGGTATATACTGTAGGGATGGGTGTGCTTATGATGATGGGTGGGGTGGAGATCCTGTGCAATAGTGTTGGGGGAAGCCCTTGCTAAACCAGATCAAAGCACATAAATTCATAAGCTATGTATGCTGTGCCGTGTGCCCCAGACAAAATGTGCCTGTGGTGACTTTCCAATAGGAATATAGGATATAGGCATCCTACTCACCTGAACCCAAGAAGCCTACCTGGCCTGTTTCACATGCCAGCTTTATGTCCTTGAGCAAGTCATTTCTCTTTCTATGCCTTAGTTTCCGTATGCATGAAGCAAGGGTGTTGGGCGAGGCTGCTAAAACCTTGTCTCTGCTGCGTTTCTGCCTCTATTTTTGACTAACCTCCAGTGTGTCCTCTACATTGCCTCCAGGAAAGTCATTCCAGAACATGGGGATGACCAAGGTTCTCCCCTGCTTAAAACATACCTGCAGCTCCCTATTGTCCTCAAGGTGAGGTCTAAGTTTCTTAGCCAGGTGTCCATGGCCCTGTAAGACCTGGCCCCTGTGGCTGTGTCTCCTGTCATTTTTGTCCTGTCACCTGCATTCTGGCCATATTGGACCACATGAAGCTCTGGAAGCTTGCCATGCCCCCCCGGGGCTCTGCCAATGATGCTTTTCCTCACCTGGAACTGCCCCAGCCCCCGTGCTCCTTCAACGGCCTACCTCTCGTTCACCCTCCAGGTCTCAGCTGGGAAGTCACATTTTCTGAGAGTCCTTCTCACTACCCCCTGCCAGCCTGGGGGAGGCCCATCCCCCAGGTGCTCCTGGATCTTCTACTGTCACAGTCCTTACTCTAGGCTCCTGTGATTCCCTCTTTACTTCTCTCTCTCCCCCACTGAATCACCAACAGCTCGAAGGATCGTGCTGTGTCCTGCTCACATAGTGTTGCCAGGTCCAAACACAGTACCTGGCATGTAGCAGACAAGCAATCAATATTTGTCACCTGAACCATTTTTAAGCAGCTGTGCTGCTGCCCAGAACATGGCATCATGCCAGCACATATCTGCTCCCCAGGAGGCAGGCGGTGGGCCATGTTTCAAATGCTCTCTAGAGAACCAATTCAGGCTGTTTCTAAATGATGGTCATTCCACTTTCCAAAATACCCAACTGTCTTTCAGGGGGTGGCATGGATTCCCTGTGCACCCTGTCCTCTCTTGTTTCCCTGATGGGACTCTTTACCTTTAGGACTGGGAATCGTGCGGACTTTCCTGATTTTTCCTTTTTTTGCAGCACAGCGTTAACACTCCACCAAGCACGCACATCCCGTTTTAGATGCATTCTGGCAAGCTGATTTCCTGTTCCCATTCAGTCAATCATCTTCCATCTTTGGCAGGAAGGAGAACACACAGCTTTGCATGTGCCAACCCCAACATATTTCTAATTCTATCAAGCATGGCTGGATATGTGCCACCTATGCCATAGGAATTTAAGATGCTTTAAAAATTGTGTATATGAGTGTTTCACAGCCAGGACAAGGAATGTTCAGGCTGAGCTATGTATGCAGTATGGCCATGCCTGCATCTGTGAATCATTCCTGATCTTCAGCCTTTAGGTAAGGACCACAGTCCTATCTGATAGTAGGAAAGAGGATGCGCTGATGAGAGATGCTGGAAACCTAGGTTCCAAAGATTCCTGACTGATAGTGTAAAAGTGAAATGGACCAAAGGACACCATCAAGTCTAGTTTGAGGCATGAGGGTTGGCTGGGTTTTCCTAGTCCATTCTTTGTAGGGAAGAATCCACAGTGGGGATAAAGGGATTTGTGAAGGGGCGAGCCAGTGGCCTTTGGTATTGGCAGTGATCCGTTTATCCATTTCAAACCCTTGTCCTGCTGTGAAAACTGGCCCTCCTTCTGAAGTTCCTTTTGACCACAGCCAAGTGTCAATCTACTTCTTGGGGACTTTGATGTGCATCTAAGGGGTGTGTGTGTGTACATTGAAACTTTCTTTTTCTTCTGCAAGTTCCTTAGCTTGTTTTGAAGTTTCAGTGGATGCCTCCCAGGACTCATGACCTACCTCCTTTCTTGTCTTTTAGTCTCTGCTAAAATCCATAATGTCCTTTCTGTTATGTCAAGAGGGATTTTGACCCTTATCCTTCTCTCTCTACGCTCTGATATTTTTCTTCCATTTCTTCTTGGAACATAAATTTGATTCCATACCTGCACAGCCCGGCGGGAACCTGATGGTAATTACTCTCATTTGCAGCTACATCAGAATGGTGATGGGCAAAGACTGAATCACTGTTCTTTTTAGCCTAAACGCCTCACCTTCAGGCCCCTCTCCTCAAAATGCCATCCTTATCAAAGAAGAAGGAAGCATAAAGTAGTAGCTGTACTAAAATTTTTAAGTTTCCTTTATTTTTCTGGTAGCTGGGAAAATCTGTACGAAGAGGATGAAGGGTTTTTTGTTCCTTTTTCCGCTTTAGCCTATGTTAATTTTGCTCTTTTCTTGCCATCCAATTTCGTTCTCTTCAGTTCTGTTCTCAGCTGGATCCTGGTATTTCACTCCACATATTGAACTAGCAGAGCAATAATATGTTATGATTAATAAGTGGCTTGACAGGCAGGGAAAAAAGCAAATCTTATTCACTGCATCCGTGCTGCTGTGCAAATTCGCTATTTTTTTGAGAAATGTATTTAGTCAGCAGGATAGTTTTTGTCGAGCTCCTTGGCCCTTAGCTCCCTGCTTCAGCTGGATATTCCATTTCTATTTGCCTACAAAGCCCAAGCTTGCAGAAGTTGGGGATGGCTTCCAGGAATGCTTACTGTCTTTCCTAACCTTAGAAAAGCTTGGGCTTGGAGGCTGCCTCCCACACCTCACTTTAAATGCAGTTTTGTAGTACAACACTATAAGAATTTAGGCTTGCATTGCATTTGACTGGTTGACATGAGAAATCTTGCTATGTACCCAGCCATCTCCTGAGCATGTGTGAGTGTGATGTACGTACAACTTACAGTCCTGCTAGGAGCCACATGTTCTTACAATCCCCAAACTTTTCTGTCTTGTTGACCTCTATGGCACATTTATCCATTTCTCATAGGGCATTTTATTTGCATGGATTTAAAATAATAAAAGTTTTTTTAATAGGTCTCCAGAATTTTTTTCACCTTCAAATCATAGGTTCTTAGATCTGCCTTCTCCAATATGGTAGCTACCAGCCCCTGAGGACGTGAACTGTAGCTGGTCCAAGTTGTGCTCTACGCATAAAAGACACCTGGGATTTCAAAGACTCAACAGGAAAAAAGGAATAGAAAGCACCTTATTAATGTCTTTTTATATTGACTATATGTCAAATGATAATGATAATATTTGGGATATGTTGGTTAAAATATATTATTAAAATAAATTTCACCTGCTTTTCTTTTACTTTTCTTCTAGAAGATGTAAAATATATACATGACTCATATTTCTATTATACAATAGTGCTCCAGACAGTGCACTGAGGGGGATAGGGGTTACAGTGGCTTCAGCTGGTTTCTGCCTTCATTTGAAGTATGAAATATAGGAGTTCCCTTTGGGGCTCAGTGAGTTAAGAACCTGACATAGTGTCCGTGAGGATGTGGGTTTGATCCCTGGCCTTACTCAGAGGGTTAAGGATCCAGCATTGCCACAAGCTGTAGTGTAGATCTCAGATGTGGCTTGGATCTGGGGTTGCTATGGCTGTGGTGTAGACTGGCAGCTGCAGCTCCCATTCGACCCCTAGCCCGGGAACTTTCATATGCAGCAGGTGCATCTATGAAAAGAAAAAAAAGTATGAAGTATACCATCCCTGTCAGGGAGGCAAAAGGGTTTATCTGACATCCATTCACACAACAGACATTCGCTGAGGGCCTCCTCTGGGCCAGATGTCAGGAAGAATGCTGGGGATGAAGGAGGGAAAGGAGAAACAGCCTCTCTGCCGGCGCCTCTGCCTTAGGAGTGAACCGGAGACGTGTGCCTGAGAAAGCACCCTCTTTCGTGGACCAGTCTGTGAACATTATTGTCCCCAGATCTGAAGGTTTTTTCACTGGGGTCATGAAAAGCCAGATCCGTATTGTGATGGCTCTGAGTTTTCAGGTCATTTTATTTATCTTTGAGTCCGGTTTTGTTTTTTAAATAGAACATGCACCCAGTGAAGGCATGTGTGTGATTGGCTGGGGAAGGCATTTAGCTCAACTGTAATGAAATCACCATCTTGCTTGGATGGGACCATTGGTAAGTGGTTCTCTGTTAAGGGTGTCACCAGGTGGAGAGGTTGTTAGGTGCAAGGAGTTGAAGCTGAGTTCTGTGCCAATGACAGTGACAGCACCTGTCCTCACCTCCTCAAATTGTGGTTTTTTTTTTTTTTTTTTTCCCCCTACTGTTTCTCAGAAATGAGTGATGGTTCATTTGGAGAATTGTCTGAGGGGCTTTTGTATGTGATTTTGGCACTTCCGCACCTTTTGGAGACATCGTTTCTACTCAAGTGCTTTTTCCTAAACTGGGTTTTTAGGATGCTGTATAAATCCTGCCACTCTCCTGCTTCAACCCTCCAGAGCCTGGTCTCCTTGCCCTGGCTCTGGAGTCTTGCATCACTGCGCTGCCTTCCCAGCTCAGCCGTTGCTGCTCCCCTCACTCACCCCGTCTGGTCTCTCTTCCCTGCTGGGCACCCAAAGTTCCTTCTGGTTGCAGAGCCTTTGCACCAGCTGGCCTCCTCCCCAGAAGGCTTTCCTTTGTCATCCACTTCCTTCCTCTCTTTTTCAGGTCCCTGTTTAAATGTCACTTCTTCAGAGATGTCTTCCCTGACCATTTTATCTAAAGCAACGATTTCCTCCTCCACTTTATTCTTTGTCACAGCACCCTATGTATCCCCTTCAAGGGACTTGAAACAACTTGTAATGATCTTGTTTATTTTGGCCTGTAAGTTCTTAGTCTTACCTACAAGACCAAGGGTTGGTAAACTGTTCTGCAGGGCCAATTTTTTTTTTAAACCATTAAAAAAAATTGAAGTATAATTAATTTACAATGTTGTGTTAATTTCAGGTGTACAGCAAAGTGATTCAGTTTTATATCTGTATATCTATAGCTATATCTTTCAGATTCTTTTCCATTATAGGTTATTACAAGACATTGAATATAGTTCCCTGTGCTGTACAGTAGGTCCTTTTGCTTATCTATTTCATATACAGTAGTGTGTATATATTAATCCCAAACATAATTTTTCTCCCTCCTACTTGTTTATAAAGTTTCATTTATAAATAAAGTTTTATTAAAACACAGCCCTCTCATTCCTTTACTATGTCAATGATTGCTTCCCTGCTATAGTAGCAGCGTTGAGCAGTGGCTATTGAGGACTGTAAAGGTGGAAATAATTTGCTATCTCACTCTTTACAGAAAAGTTTGCTGACCACTTGGAACCATGTCGTCATGTAGGCAGGATTCGTTCACTGCTCTATCACCTGGCCCTGGTACATTGCCTGGCATGCAGCAGGTGTCCAGTAAGAATACATAGGAAGGGAGGGAGGGAGGGAAGTAGAGGAGGCCTGTGGTTTTTCTGTACCACTCTTATTTCTACAGTTCATCTCAGCTCAGTAATTTACTACTGGCTTCATGAACTATGAGCCATGGAGACACAGAATCATACCCTTGGCTTTGACACCAGGGCTCCATGAATGGAACAGTTACTGTAGCCAGGGTGGTAGAGAGGCTCCCATTCACGTCATCCCAGAGTGCAGCCCAAGAGTCTGAGTTAGAGAACAAGGCATCAGAACCCCTGAGTTCCTTTTTAGTCTCTGGCAGCAGCTCACAGGCAGAATGACTGCCAGTGACCCTCACCTTTATCAAATCCTCTCCCGCTTCCATGTGGGTAGAAACTGGATATGAGATGTCACTCCCGGGATTGTGTTAGATTATATGATAGAGGGACATAATCCTGGTTGGCCTGATGCAATCACATGAGCCTTTAAAAGATGGGAATTTTCATAGTAGGTAACAGAGCAAGTCAGGGGGATTGGCTCCATGGGAAGGACCAGACCTGCTGTTGCTGGTCTGAGGATGGATATGTGGCCTCCAGGAGCAGTGAGCAGCCCCCAGCCAACATCAGCAAAGGCACAAGGCCCTCAGTCATATAGCCACAAGAATCTGAATTCTAAAAGTAGCACATTCTCCCCCAGAGCCTGCAAATAAGACCCTAACCTAGTCAACGCCCTGATTTTGGCCCTAAGAAACCACAAAGAAGAGTTCCTGTTGTAGCTCATCAGGTTAAGAACCCAGCTAGTATCCATGAGGATGTGGGTTCAATCCCTGGCCTCACTCAGTGGGTTAAGGATCTGGCATTGTTGGAGTTCCCGTTGTGGCGCAGTGGTTAACGAATCCGACTAGGAACCATGAGGTTGCGGGTTCGGTCCCTGCCCTTGCTCAGTGAGTTAATGATCTGGCGTTGCCGTGAGCTGTGGTGTAGGTTGCAGACACGGCTCGGATCCTGCGTTGCTGTGGCTCTGGCGTAGGCCGGTGGCTACAGCTCCGACTCAACCCCTAGCCTGGGAACCTCCATATGCCGCGGGAGCGGCCCAAGAAATAGCAACAACAACAACAAAAAAAAAAAAAAAAAAAAAGGATCTGGCATTGCTGCAAACTGTGGTGTAGGTCACAGATGCGGCTTGGATCCTGCATTGCTGTGTCTGTGGTGTAGGTTGCCAACTGCAGCTCTGATTCAACCCCTAGCTTAGAAACTTCCATATGCTACATGTGCAACTTTAAAAAGAAGGAAAAAAAAAAAAAAAAAGGAAGAAACTACAAAAAGTGACCGATCCAAGGCCAGCTGACTTCTGATTTATAAAAACAGAAGTAATAAATGAGTGTTGCCTATTACATACAAAATTGATAAGTAACAAGAACATATTTATAGCACAGGGAAATCTATTCAATACTCTGTGATAGCCTATATGGAGAAAGAGTCAGAAAAAGAATGGATATCTATAGATCTATATTTATCTACCTAGCTATCTATATATGGATCTGTATACACACGCATGTGTATAACTGATTCACTTTGCTGTACACCTGAAACTAATATAACATTGTAAGTCAACTATCATCCAATAAAATTTATTTAAAGAAAAAAATAAGTGGATGTTGCTTTAAGCCGCATGTTCATGGCAATTTGTTACGCAGCATAGATGACTGATACACTAACCCTGAATCACGTTCAGTGGGAAACAGAAGTCAGCAGCCCAGCAAAAAAGGTCTGAAAATTTTCCCTTCTGGGGGTGGCCATGCCTCTTATTTGCTATATGGCCATGATCAAGTGACCTCTCTGAACCTCCGTTTCCTTATCTGTGAAAAGGGAGTCATATCAGCACCTCCTCTCTCCAGCTCTCACGAGCAGAGCAGAAAATGGATACTGCACGCACAGTGCCCAGGGAAGTATTGGGCCCAGCAGGACCTCACTAGACGTCCCTCTGTTTTCTCTATGTGAATCTTTCCCTAAAGTCTTACTCTTTATTTCTGTGTGTAGATTTATCCCTGGGGAGATGATCTTTCCTTCCCTCTCTCCAATTCTTCAGCATCAGGGACCCTGTCCAATTTGAGGGCTGGCTAAGTAATATGACAGCAGTCTTGTTGCTCTGTGTTCAGCAGTTTCTGTGGCATAAAAGCAATGTGATACTATCTGTGGGGTGGGGTGGCCGATGATGCAGACGCTCAGTGGCAAATGCTCTGCCAACTCTGTGACATGAGGCTGAGGAATATGGAGCCAGAAGAGCCAACATCACACTGCATTCTTAGCTGAGCTTTGTGAATTCTGTCTTTACACACAGTGACTTGCAAAGAACGTTAACTTAAAAATGCAGATGCTCCGTTAGCCAGGCTCTGAGGTCAGATGCATGAGGGTGACAGTTGAGGACATTCACTGAATATTTACCCTGTGCTTGGCATCTCTCAAATGTCTTTCTACATTTAAGTTGATTTTCTTGCTTCACACATAAGGGAGCTGAAACTCAGAGTGGTTAGGTTACTTTCCCTGGATTGCACAGCTAATAAATGAAAGAGCTGGCTTGGAAACCCAGGCGGTCTGCTTGCAGAGTCTGAGCTCTTGACCAGGGTGCCAGGGAGGCCATGCAAGCTCCGTGGCTGACGAGCTCTACGACCTTGGGCAACTCCTGGGCCTTTGGGAACCTCTCTCTCCTGCTCCATGCGAGTTTTGGTAAAAAAACCTAATGAGATCATTCATGACCAGGGCTGTGCACAGTGGAAGCTCTCAAACACCAGTGCGCCAGAGGATACCCCAGGGCCTCTGTTGGCCGGTGCCCTGTGGCCTCTGGATTTGAAGGGCATTTGCCCTGAAAGTGCCCTCCAGTTTGGGAGGGCAGTGGTTTTGGTGGAGAACCCATGAACCTGGCTGCACTGAGCGTCCAGGGGAGGGCGCTGTCAGCCCACAGCTCAGATGGTCCTCTGAGGCTCGAGGTGCTGCTCCGGCAAGAAGGGATCTGAGAACTCTTCCCCACAGCGCCTTCCGCCTCTTAGACATGCGGGGCTCCAGGCTGTGGCAGTGGCAGTGCAGGCAGCAGCCTTAAACCTGGACCCTTTAGGTCTCCCGGAGCCAGGCAACACGGTCACATGCAGGCCACTGGACAGCACGTGGGGGCGACTGAATTTGCCATGTTTCAGCTGCTTGGGGGACAAGGAAGTGCCCAACCCATGCCTGGGGTCGAGCTTTGGCCAATTTCTAAGGCTCCGCTTTGACTCTGGGGGAGCAGGACATGGCCCAGGGGATTTCTAGAATTGGGAAGGAGGTGGTTTAGGTTTTTGACCCCAGAGTCTTTCTTCATCAGCCTGGAGCTTTCTCGAACCCCTCACTCCAGGTGTTCGTGTTGAATCTCCCCATCCCTCACCCCCCAGTCCTCCACTGTCACCCTGGAGCCTGCTCTGTACTTGAAGTCCTTTCCTCTCCCCCTCGTCCTCCTGCCTTCTCCCATCTGCCATTAATGATGGCAATGGTTTGATGGATTTCTCTCTTCAGATATCAGGTTGTCATTTAAATAAAAACTTTCAATATCTTGACCCCTAAAAGTGATGACACAGTGTCTGTCTAGACATGGTGTCAGCATATTTTTTAATCTAACATTTATTGAGAGCTTACTATGTGCTAGAAAACACTGAGCATCACGAACTGCTTCCCTGCACCAATTACATGAGGCAGGTGCTATTTTTTAACCTCATGTACGAATGATGAAACTAAGAACCAGGAGGCTAGTCAGTTTACTCAGTGGGTATTTGGAGGTGTGAGCCTCAAATCCAGGTGTGTTACATACATACCCCATGCCCTGAGCTGCCCTTCCGGCCTTGGCTCTATTGATATCTGTCATAGTCAGCTTGGCTGTCATAACAAAATACCACAGACTGGGTGTCTTAAACACCAACATTTATGTCTCATAGTTCTGGAGACTGGAGGTCTAAGATCAAGGCTTCAACTGATTTAGTTTCTGGTGCAAACTCCCGTCTTGGCTTTTATGTGGCACCTTCTTTCTCTCTTCCTCTTCTTAGGAAGCCCCTTAGGAGCCCACCTTCATGATTTCCTATAACCCTAATCACCCCCAAAGGTCCCCTCTTCAAATACACTTACATTTCTGGTTAGGGCTTCAGAGTATGGATTGGGTGACGTGATTTAGTTCCTAGCAGCTTTTTTGTCTGGAGGAGGCTCAGCAGCCCTGAGTCAGGGGGTGGGGAGGTGAAGAAGAAAAATGAGCTTCTCTTTAAGATCCCCTTTAACCCCAGTCTGAATCCTAGCTCTGCCACTGTAACGGAGTGACCTTGGCCAAGGCACTCAGCCTTTCTGATCTTTTATTTCCTCCTCCAACAAATAAGACTGCACCCTGAGGCTCAGAGGACCATCTGAGCTGTGGGCTGACAGCGCCCTCCCCTGGACGCTCAGTGCAGCCAGGTTCATGGGTTCTCCACCAAAACCACTGCCCTCCCAAACTGGAGGGCACTTTCAGGGCAAATGCCCTTCAAATCCAGAGGCCACAGGGCACCGGCCAACAGAGGCCCTGGGGTATCCTCTGGCGCACTGGTGTTTGAGAGCTTCCACTGTGCACAGCCCTGGTCATGAATGATCTCATTAGGTTTTTTTACCAAAACTCGCATGGAGCAGGAGAGAGAGGTTCCCAAAGGCCCAGGAGTTGCCCAAGGTCGTAGAGCTCGTCAGCCACGGAGCTTGCATGGCCTCCCTGGCACCCTGGTCAAGAGCTCAGACTCTGCAAGCAGACCGCCTGGGTTTCCAAGCCAGCTCTTTCATTTATTAGCTGTGCAATCCAGGGAAAGTAACCTAACCACTCTGAGTTTCAGCTCCCTTATGTGTGAAGCAAGAAAATCAACTTAAATGTAGAAAGACATTTGAGAGATGCCAAGCACAGGGTAAATATTCAGTAAATGTCCTCAACTGTCACCCTCATTCATCTGACCTCAGAGCCTGGCAGGCAACTCACGGCTGTACAGGTTCTGCTGGCTGGTGAGTCGCTGACCACTGCCAGCCATTGTGAGCACTCAAGTGTTAGCTGATTAGCAACCAAGACAGGAGTGCCCAGCCCAGTCCCATTGGCCAGATGGATGGTAGTAATAACTCATCACTGGAGTTTACAAAGAGGTTTCCCGAATGTGAGCTCAGCATGGAACTGCATTGCTGTCTTTTCTCCTGACCTTAGAACCCCACCCCAGGGGCCATAGGACATGAGACCAGGGCACATTGTGGGATAGCTGTGTGGTGGGCTTGCAATGGGAAACCCAGCTGAAAGACCAGCTGACCAGCAGCCATGTTCTTCTCTATGGTTTTCCAAAGAATATTGAAAATGCAAGCTTTAGGAGTTCCCATTGTGGCTCAGTGGTTAACCAACCCAACTAGCATCTGTGAGGATGCAGGTTTGATCCCAGGCCTCTCTCATTGGGTTAAGGATCTTGCGTTGTCATGAGCTGTGGTGTAAGGTTGCAGCTGTGGCTCGGATCCCTCGTTGCTGTGGCTCTGGTATAGGCTGGTGGCTACAGCTCCAACTGGACCCCTAGCCTGGGAATTTCCATATGCCATGGGTGTGGCCCTAAAGAAAAGAAAAGAAAAGAAAATGCAAGCTTTAGATTCAAAATAAGTATTGCCTACTTACCAGGTTCCAGGTCCTGTGCAAGACACTTTTTTACACATAAAATATTATTTAATCTTTACAGCAAGAAACAAATCTATAGCATGAGTTAAGATTTAAAAACCATGAATTTTAAAAATAGAATAGGTCAAATCCTACTGTCAACTAGGAGCACATGTATCATTCTTCCCTGACCACTTTCGTCACCAAGGGTTTGGTAGTTCTCTTAAAGGCAGGGCAGTTGGAAGTCCAGGATGCCAGCCTACAAATTTCCTTTTGGCTCCTCTTTTTGTCTTGCTCAGTGATGCTCAAAATTTGGAGTGCATGAAATTTGATGCCCAAGGTTGAATAAACAAAACCCAAAGCCAGGGCATGGTATGGGTAATGTAAGCAGTTTATACGGGTAATTTTTGCTTTATATGTGGACTGCAGAAGCTGACCCATTCCCAGAAACAGAACACCCATGAATATATGTGACCAGGAGAGGATCCCAGAGTTCATCTGGTTGACTCCCCCCATTTTACAGATGGGAAGACTGAGTGCCAGGGGGAATAAATGGATCATGATAGGCTGCAACAATAATAAGTGATACAGCTGGGAATGTTTTCGTGGACTTGAGTTATTTGTTTGCTGATGAAACATCTGGCCTGTAATTTGACTCAGAACTGCTAAGGTTTTTTGAAAGAATGGGACAAATTGGTTTCCTGGTTTTTCTCAGCAAATTGTTGGGAAACTAGTTGGCTTCAGATTGGCCAAGATAACCAGAGAGGTACCCATAAATGAGCAGCCTTAGAAAATTTGTCAGTGTCAAAACCCTTTGCTAAAGCCGGGAGTCTCAGTCTTTTATAGGGACCAATACCAGGTGAGGTGAATCTCCAATGAAAAACATTCTGTTTTAAACCCTTTTAAACATTTCTTCTCCCCTGCAGTCTCGGCTTTGGGGTTTCATGATGAAGAGGCAGTGTAGCCCATGGGTTTACTGGGAAGCAGGCAGACCCTTCCTCGCTAGGGAGGTAGCATTTCTTTCCTGTCCCCAGACTTTTATCAAGAGTCACAAGCACAGCTCAAAGTCTCAGGCTTACTCTTGGCTGTTTGCACCACAAGGTCCAGCGCTTGGGCCTCCAGCGCTTGGGCCTCCAGCCCTCAGCAGAGTCTGCAGGGGCTGGAGGCATATCAGAGACATAAGCTGACTATGTCAGGTTCATTATTTTCCTTGCTCAGACTGTTAATTGTGGGACCACAAAAAGGTCAGCAGGGCTTTGCTGCTGTCTAGTGTGTACATGTCAAAACACTGTCTTTCATTCTGCTGCTCTTGGACCAGATGTTGGAGCTTCTCCCCAGACTGGATGCCAGTGCCTGAGAGATGGATTTCTCTCCATCTTCCACTTTGCTCATCTTAGATCACCGCAAACTCAGCCTTCCTGGTATTAGCCAGCAATAGACAAGGGCTGGAGTAATTTATTGAGTAGACAGATTAACTTGAGTTAGTGAGAGTCCACTCCAGGATATGGGATAAGGTGTTCCTATAAATGTCTCAGCAGCTGACACTCAAGGAAAACTTTCCTCTTGGGAAGATAGAAAGGACTCGTGGGCCTCATAACACTGCACGTGTCTGTTGTGTCACAAGCCTTAGTTCTATACTAAGCTGGCTACTGATCTCTTTGCGAATAATAACAAAGAAACAGTGGTAATTGTTAACAATCAGTGAGTCCTTGCTGTGTGCTGGACAGTATCCTGTGGGCTTTCAATGCACAACCCAGTTTCATCTTCACAGCAGCCCTGTGCAGAGAAAGCAGAGATGAGGAACCTGAGCCACAGATGAGCTAAATAATTTGTTCATGATCACAAAACGAGGACGTAGAGGAGACGGATCATAAGGCCAAGCTAATTTCTCTTGTATTTGTAGTTTTCTCACAAGGATTTGGGTTTCATCTTACCTGAAGGTGAGGTGAAATGTTGATAGATGCTATACCCCCATCTTTCTTCCTTGGGCCCAAGGATAACACAATCTGTATTCCTATGGAGCAGTGCTTCAGTGCATTGCAGATACCTAGTGGAGATGAGGGAGGGTATTGGCGGTGTTCTTGGGACAGAAGCTCTGTGCTATTCTGGCCTCTGGTACCCATGAATCCCTCTACTAATAATTGTATCTTACCTTGCTTCTAGCTTACCTGCCCTTAGAGGGCTCCACCCTTGAGTTGGTAAGTGTTTAACCCAGGCTTTAGATAAACAGAGCATCCTGTCTGGCACAGTGATTGAGTCAGGGATGGGCAGAGGCACCAATAAGAACAGAAGAGAACCAAATGGGCATGCTGGCAAAAAGACTCTTGCAAAATTCCGCTTCATCACCGTCTGTGAAAATGTCTAGTTCAGAGCTATGGCAGCCATTTTACCACCACGAGGCAAGCACTGACTGAGGAAGCAGAGCCAAGAGATGGAGTAAGAAACCCTCGTGTCCGGCTTGGCCTTCCATGGGTAATTGAGCTTGCTCATCTCTGTTACTTCATCAAAGAATCTTAATTGTTATAGTCTCTCATATATAATATTGTTAGCCTATTTATGGCAGGCCTTTATAAAACAATTAAACAGGGAAAGGTGTGTAAACCATCCCTCTAAAAGCTTTTTCTTGGTCATCTACCTGGTCAATACAGCGAATGAAACCCCGTATGCTAGTTTACCCCAACCTGGCCTGGGGTGTGAGGAGCAGAGATTCCACAGGAGTTGCTTTGAAAGAGAAGGGAGTTCAGTTTTATAGGATGAAAATCAGGCACAGAGAGGAAACACAGGCACATCAGGAAATAGGAGAATCAAGATTCAAAAGCAGGTGACCTAGGTCAGGAGTCTAAGCTTTAAATCATTATGACTAATCAGTACTTTTTTAAAAAAAATTTGAGTATATTTGTTGAGGACCTGTAGTGGCTCTGTCTTAGAATATATCAGCGAATAACACACAAAAAGACCCCTTTCTCATGGGGTAAGCAAATAAGTGTATGTCTGTGGACAGAAAATAAAGAAAACAAACAACAAAAGTAGTAGGGAATGTTCAAAGTTGATAATGTGAATAAAGACACATAAACAAGCTAAGGGGCTACAGGGTAGGCGGGTTGCAGTTTTCAGTGGGGTGGTCGGCTGGGGCCTCTTTGAGAGGGTGGGATGGCAGAGGCCAGGGAGTTAGCCCTGGGGCTGTCTGAGCAAAGGAACATTCCAGGTGGCAGCAAGAGCCAGTGCAAAGGCCCAGGGGCAGGAGGGTGCCTGGCACATTCGAGGAATAGCAAGGGCATCAGTGAGTTTGGAACCGAGTGTGTATGATGTAGCAGATGATGAGGTTAGAGAACAATTGGGGGGAAATGGGGACAGCTCTCTGATAGGAGTGGCCATGGTAAGGTTTTGGGCGGGGCCGTGGCCTGGCTCAGGCTGCTGTAGGAGCCTCGGCTCTTGAAGGGAAGTATAGGAACAGGGAGATAAGCGGGGAAACAGCACGAATCCGGGTGAACCATGACAGGTTCAGGACCAGGCAGCAGCGGAGGCGGTGAGATCAGAGGAGGTTAGATTCTGAATGCATTGTGAAGGAAGGGCTGAAAGAATTTGTAATTGCATCAAGCGTAGGGGAGAAAGAAAGTGATAACTGTCAGTTTGGGGGGAGCTAAACTTGAGTGTAATTCAATTAAATACAAATTCTTTGAGCTTTACTCCTTACTATATAGCCAAAGAACCAAATCTTTTCTATCTGGGACCCCTTTCATTTTATTTTAACACAGGTTCTAACTTAGGGGAATATGCTGCATTATGACAAAGAATTCTACATGCATCCTTCCATTTCATGCCCACCCCAATCTTGAGGTTCTGTTCCCATTTGGCAACTAAGGAAACTGAGGTGCAAGGCAAAGAGTTGCTCACCCAGATCGTATAGTTGTTGAACTGACTTCTCTATTGTACTCTGTTGCAATAGAAGAATATTCTGCTTTTCTTATGTCTCAAGAGAAGCAATAGTCTCCTGGTGATAAAGTAGCTAATGGCACCTGTCTGATTCATTTTCATGATCTGCTTGGTCTATGACTTCTGAGCTGTGAGCATGTCACAGTCCTTGCAATGGATTGTTCTTCTGAAGGTGTCTCTGTAAACACACTTTCCATTTGCTTGTAGCTTTCTGCAGTATCATGCCTCAAGATCTGGAATTTTCGTCTTTGCTTGTGTATAAAAATGTGCATGTATTATGTTCTGCTTGATTGGAACGCCTGCCTTTGGTGCTGCTGCTGTTTGTTTTTCGTTGTGACTGCTGCTATCTGACATCTTTGTTTTTCCCTTCTTTGATTCCAGTAACTTGATTATATCTCTTGTAGAAGCTGAAACTCTGTTTTATAAGCAACACTGTGTTTGATAGTGACGCTGGGGCATGGGTGATAGGCAGAGCTGGCTTTAAAATCTAGAGAAGATGCAAAAGTTACTTGAGAGTGTGTGCCAAGGGTCAAACCAGCAGTTTTCTGGAATTTCCATCACTGTTTCTATGCCTCTACTACTTTCCAGGCCAGAGTTTCTTGTTGGGACACTTACGAAGTTGTGATTTTCACTGACGTTTTCCTACAGAGGGTGAAGTCCAGTGTTTTTGCATTCACCTCTTTGAATGCATAAAATAAAACACAAAGGCATGACTTTGTTTTTTGAAGCTGTAGTCATGAAGTGTTAAAGCCACAGAGTTTAACTAAGTCAAGAAAAGTGGACGGGCCGGCTTCCGGGAGATGGTTGTCTCCCCGAAAAGAGGCTGTCAGTCTTGTTAACATGTACGCACCTTAAGCCGCATCATCAGCTGTATAGTCTCCCAGCACATCTGCGATTCCTGTTTTCATCAATGGAAATTAATGCATTGTCATAGAGAGGAGAATCACTCAGAGCCTGCGGATATTCACATGAACTTTGAAGTGAGAATCCTAGCTCTTTGGAAGAGGAGGGGAAATGAAAGAGACTAGGAGGGAAAAGGGAGCTAGGTTCTGGCACGTCCGGTGGAGTTAACCCTCTCATGCTTGGATTGCTGGGGTGGCCTGTGAGCAGGGCTGTTGCCTCCCTCCGTGGGCCCCTGGGCATGCCACTTTTGAAGATTAATCCTCCAAATCCCCACTTCTCTGTTGCCCTCCCTGACTTAAAGCCTCTGAGGAGGGGCTGGGAGAACGAATAGAAAGAGCATAGAGGATTATGTAGAGCAGTGAAACTACTCTCTGTGATACCGTAACAATGGGTACATATCATTAAACCTTTGTTCAGACCTATAGAAGAGCAAACCCTAACATGAACTGTGGACTCTGGCTGATAATGGTGTGTCCGTGTAAGCTGATCCAGGGTAGCAAACATCCCATTGTGGTGGGATGTTGAGATGCTGATAATGGGGGAGGCTGTGCATGTGTGGGGGCAGAGAGAATATGAGAAATCTGTTTTCCTTTCAATTTTGCTGTGAATCTAAAATTACTCTGGAAAAATAAAGGATTGATTGATTGTCTTTTTAGCGCAGTACCCACAGCATATGGAGTTCCCAGGCTAGGGGTCTAATAGGAGCTATAGCTGCCAGCCTTCCCCACGGCCTCAGCAGTGCAGGATCCAAGCCCTGTCTGTGACCTACACCACAGCTCGTGGCAATGCCAGATGCTTAACCCAGTGAGCAAGGCCGGGGATAGAACCCGCGTCCTCATGGATACTAGTCTGGTTCATTACTGCTGAGCCACAACAGGAACTCCCAAAATTAAGTCTTTAAAAAGCCTCCAGGGGTCCCATATTATCTGTGGATCAAACACATACTTTTGATCCCAGTATATAACAAGACTCTGCCTTAATCCATCCAGTCCCATTTAATGTTCAGTCTTGTCTCCTTACCTACAATCTAATAGTTGAATTGGGTTTGTTGAAGTCAAGGGTAGGTCTTTCAACTTCAGTTGTAATATGACAGTACTTACCACAATCCCGAGTGCAGAATAAACACACAGGAAACTCTTGTGTTGACTTAAACTCACAGAGTGAAAAGATAATTATTTTCTTATCGTCTATGATCTCTGGAAAAGGAGACTTCAGTATACTCACTGGTGGCCCCTCTCAGTCCCTGAAGACCCATCAGCACCCCAAGGGGCACTGCCATATTGAAAAATTGCAGGTGATGGTTGGCGTGGATGATGCTTCTGGATACCACCTGCTTCTTGGATACTCACCTCTTCATCCATCTTCCCATCAGCGAGGGTGTATAGAGCATCCACTCTGCTCTTGGCTCTCAGCATGGAGATGTGGTTCTGAAAGACACAAAGTCCTGCTCTCATAGGAGCTTGTGGTCCACTGAGTGTGTGTGTGTGTGTGTGTGTGTGTGTGTTTTGCGGGGTGTGGAGAGGGAGACACAGCAAACAAGTCTTCTGACATTGGCAAATGTTTGGCAGTAGGGGCTGTACTGGGTTGAGTGGGACCCTAAAAGGAAACGTTCATGACCTGACCACCAGAGCCTGTGAATGTGACCTTATCTGGAGAAAAGGGTCTTTGCTGATGGCATTACATTAAGGTTTTGAGATGGTTTCCTCTTGGATTATGTGGGTGGGGCCTAAAGCCACGGGTAAGTGGAGACTTAGAGGGGAAGACGCAGATGCGGAGGGAAAGGCCAAGTGAAGGTGGAGGCAGAGAACGCTGGCAGCCCGGAGGAGCTGGGACTAATGAGAATGGATGGTCCCCTGGAGCCTTAAAGGGGGTGAGACCCTGGGCACCTTGATTTTGGACTTCTGACCTCCAGAACGAGGGGAGAATCTACTTCTATTGTTTTAAGGCCCCCTTTGGTGGTGATTTGTTACAGCTGCCTTAGAAAAGAGAAACAGGGGGCAAATTCAGCTCTGATAAGAACCATTGCTCTCAGGTGAGAAAGTTTGGAGGGGTCTGGAGAACCACAGGGAGACAGGTAAGGTTGGCACCATGGTGAGTGAGGCCAGAGAATGGGCAGGGCCACATAATCTATTTAGAGTTTCTTGTGGGCATGAGAGGCTTAAGCACTGAAGACTTCAGGTAGGCTGGTTTGTGTATTTAGCAGGTTTAGCAGATTTTTCCTTCTGCCTTCTGGAGTGTGTGTGCGTGTGTGTGTGCAGATTTTTTTCCTACTGCCTTCTGGAGAGAGAGAGTGTGTGTATGTGTGTATGCGTGCAGATTTTTTCCTACTGCCTTCTGGAGAGTGTGTGTGTGTGTGTATGCGTGCAGATTTTTTCCTACTGCCTTCTGGAGAGAGAGCGAGTGTGTGTGTGTGTGTGTGTGTGTGTGTGTGTGTGTGTGTGTGTGTGGCGTGGTGGTGGGGATTGAGCAAAAATGAAGCTGGGATTCCTTAGGAGAGGGCTGCAGTTGAACCAGCTCTGACTAGGTGAGCTGCATAGACCCTCTCATCCAGAATGTTCCTGGGAAGGCAGCCCAGGTGAATGCAATTCCTCATCCAGTTATTCCAGCAGCCAGGCCTTGCCTTTGGCATTTCATGTGCTCATAGATGTGAAAGGGACTCCAGAGATGGTTAATGCATTGATTTCATGTTAAGATAAAGAAACTGAAGCCTCAAGGAGGAAATGACTTTGCCCTCACATCCATAGGCAGGTCTGCTTTCACAGGCAGAGCTGAAACCTGCACCTGAGCTCTGGCTTTTATTTCCTGATGGGCTTTCTTTACTTGTTTAGAGCAGCATGTGGACCAAGGGTCTCATTTGAATTTTGCAACCAACCTGCAAGATATACAGTATCAACATGTTTTCCTTACTTTATAAGTGCAAAAAAATTATATTAAACATTTAAAAAATGAGGATCAGAGAGGTGGGGTGATTTGTCCAGGGTCACACAGCTTCCAAGGCGCAGATCTGTCAGTCAATCTTGGGCCTTTCTTCCGTCCCAGAATCTCCATTGCCTCTGCTGGATCTTACATAACGTAGTCACAGCTACCTACATCTTCAAGTCTTCCAGCATTTCTTTGCCTCTGGTGACCTCTTTCCAACTTGCAAGCTTGACATTTATGATCAATGGTGTTCCTGGCCCTTTAGGCAAGTTTGATTTCATTGTCCAGATGCAAAACTGTTTCACAGTGAAGGCTGCAACTAAAAAGAAGAAGAACAAGGAAAGGGGTTAATGTAGGGTGTGCTGCATCTGAAAACAATTTCAGAGGTAATGTGGGGTCCATGAAGCCTATGTACATTTCCTGATAGTCGAGAAAAGCTTTACCCTGAACTGTTTTCTGTCCCAGTGTGTGTTTTGTGCAGTATAAGAATAAAGGCTCACATAACTCTAAAGCTGTGATAAAAGCAAAAAGCCAGGAGATTCAGTGCTAATAATGACAGGGTATTTCTCACTCAGGGGAAATTAGCAGTGGATGCTGTGCTTTCATCCATGTCTGTATTTGGTCGAAAAGTGCTCCAGGATCTTCTAACCTCACCCCTTCATCCTTGATAAGAGAGAAACTACATTCTAAATAAATAATCTGAAATGCTATCACCTGCCTCTTGAGTCCTGCCTTGAGAAGAATGCACACAGTTATTAGAGAAAAAATGGTCCTGTGTCTATTTATTTAGTCCACAGATTTGATCACGAAATATCTATCAAGACCCCATTGTGTGCTGGGCTTTGTGTAGGTGCTGGGGACACCCTGGGATCTCCATTCATGGAGTTGTTCGGTCTGGACAGAAGAGAGCCTTTGAAGTGTATGAGTGCTGTGACATAGACAGAAGGACAGGTCAGCTTAAGATGCTGGGAGAACCAGCTGGTTCCCTCCAACACTGAGTAGGAAGATTGGGGGCAGGAAGAGAAGGAACCACAGTCAGAGCTGGCAAGGTGGTGCAGAACCCCAAATCTGAAAGCCCCCAGAGGCTGATGGGAATGTGGGGCTGGAATATAAAGTCCAGGAGTGGCTGGAGCTCAGTGGAAGAGGCTGGTCAGGGCAAGAGCTCAGGGCCGGTCTCAGAATAGCAGGCAGGATGGTGTCCCCTTGCTGTGCTGGGTGCCAGTGCCTCTTCCTGTGGGACTGAGGCCCTGCTACATGGCCCTGGTGCTTCAACTCAAGGTGCAATCAATGGAAGGGGTGCCTCAGGCTGGCGCTATACTTCTCGATGATCAGCCAAAGTAGGGCGATGTGGTCAATCCATTCTTCAGCCCCCTGGCTTTTGGATGGAAGTTGTAACAAGGGGAAATGATGCTGTTTCAGCCTGCTCAGGCGGCTGCAGCAATACCACAGAGCAGGGGGCTGAAGCAACAGAAACTCATTTCCTCACAGTTCTGGAGACGGGAAGTCTAAGATCAAGGTGAGACAAGGTTGCTGTCCTCTGAGGAATCCCCACTGGATCATGAATTTAGAGCACAAAGGCCTCTTGGTGCCAGAAATGCCACTTGTGGGAGCTTTGCCTTGCCTGAACTTGGCTGTGCCATCTTGCCAGGGATTTCAGCATGGGCCCAACAGCTTGTAATGCTGATGCATTTGTTTCCTGATCATTTGCTACACCATAGGCTCCTGAAGGACAGAGACTATTATTTCATAGCCTACTGCCCATAACTAAGCCCAGGATGTAATAGAGACTTATCTGTGGAACTGAAAATGTTGCATTCAAAGTTGAATCATGGGTATACAATGGAATATTACTCAGCCATTAAAAGGAAAGAAATAATGGCATTTGCAGCAACATGGGTGGACCTAGAAATGACCATGCCAAGTGAAGTCAGTCAGACAGTGAGACACCAACATCAAATGCTCTCACTGACATGTGGCATCTAAAGAAAGGACACGAAGAACTTCTTTGCAAAACAGATGCTGACTCACAGACTTTGCAGAATTATGGTTTCCAAAGGAGACAGGTTCAGGGGTGGGAGGACGCACTGGGGGTTTGGGATGGACATGCTGTAAAATTGGGTTGTGATCGATTGTTGTACAACTATAAATGTGATAAAATTCATTAAAAAAAACACAACAGAGTTGAATGGTGGGAGTTTCCATTGTGGCTCATTGGAAATGAACCTGACTGGTATCTATGAGAATGCCTGTTCTATCCCTAGCCCCATTCAGTGGGTTAAGGATCTGGTGTTGCCATGAGCTCTGGTGTGTCGCAGATGTGACTCAGATCCCGTGTTGCTGTGGCTGTGGCATAGGCCGACGGCTATAGCTCTGATTAGACCCCTAGCCTGGGAACTTCCATATGCCTCGGGTGCAGCCCAAAAAAGCAAAAAGCAAAAAAAAAAAAAAAAAAAAAAAAAAAATTGAATGGGTCTCTGTACCTAGAAACAAGGGTGTGAAAGGGAATGTTTAATTGGAAGTCAGGCAGCAGAAAAGCCAGACAAACATCTGACCTTTGGACCCCATGTTGCCTCTCACTCTGGTCCCTTTGACTCTGTCCAGCAGACATGCTGCTGATCCTAAAAATCCAGCCAGTATGCCAGTTCCTTTTCTCACCAGCCAAGTCCAGGGGTATTCTTTTCAGGCCTAATTAAGTGGGATGTGAAAAGGGGGAACAGCCACGTGCTTCTTCCTTCTCTCAGCTTCTCCCCAGATCCTTCACTTTCCTAGGAGAGAATTGGCAAGAGGGGGTGGCTCTCGGCTGGCTGCCCATCTGTGGAGTTGTGCTGTGTCTTCTCAGAGCTGTAATGAGTCTGGGGCTGCAGCCTCCAGGGGGAGGAGGCATCCTTGTTGGAGCTCATTCAGCCCACCCATCCATCTTCTCCATGCTCTTCTTGTGACAGGTGTTATAAACCTCTCCATTTTCCCAGAAGGTACTGGAAAAGAAAGGCCATCAGGTAGAAACCAGGAGGAGAGAAAGAGGGAGGGAGGGAATTGATCTGTGTGCTTCTATCCATTTCTGAGTTTACCGAAATGCTAGCCTTTGTGCAAAGAAAAACATTTCACGTTTCTGCTGCTTGATGGTTGCAACTCATCAGATCAGAAAAATAAATTAAAAGAGAGGCAGCCCTTGTCACATTTTATGTATGCAGATAATTGAAAGAAAGTGAACAAATAGAGCACGCAAACTGTACATATAATAGCTTACAAGATAGAACATTTTTTTTTAACGAGTAAGATTCAGAAACCGTATCGATAGCATTTTACGACAGGAAGTCTGTCTCTTGTTTTTATTTTCTTTCGGCTGGCCATAACTGAATTAGTGCTTTCTGATGCAAAGTTTGTTTTTTCCTTTGGCCAAAAGTGTAACAAGTTATCACCCGTCTCCCTATTTCCTGCCTTTCTTCCTGTAGCTGTGAGCACAGCCTCATGGTCTCTTTTTCCAAACGTGGGGACAAGTGGCTGGAGCCCCTCCATCCAGCCATCGATGGGGACTTGCTCCCATCTGTAATCTGCTTCAGCTCATAATTATGCTGGGACGCTCATTGTGTATGCAAGGTGGAATGTCACCTTTAAAAACAAGGGTCTCTTGGTGTATTTTACACCATTAATAGGCCATTTTTTAAAAATTAAAAAATTCCGAGATTACTTATTTCCTGCCACCTTGCTCATTTGGTTAATGCATGCTAATCTCTCAAAAATAAATATTCATGTAGCGTGCCTTGCTGGAGCAGGTCTTTGGGGGAGATGGTGAACCTGTGTATAGCATATCTGAACTTCCTGCCATCAGGATGATAATTAGGCTAACCCCGAGTGAAAGTACATTGTTTGGCGTTACTATTTGAATAGGCAGAAACCTGTGAATCCCTCATCTAACTGCCTCTGAGGTTGGCTGATTCTTCCTTAGTGGAGGTATCTTTGGGAGGTGTCCTTATGTTTTGTGGGCTGATGGTCCTGTCAACTCTGCGATAGAAGTAGAGGGTGATTAATAAATCCACAAATAACAAGTGCTGGAGGGGCTGTGGAGAAAAGGGAACCCTCCTGCACTGTTGGTGGGAATGTAAACTGGTACAGCCACTACGGAGAACAGTTTGGAGATACCTTAGAAATCTATACATAGAACTTCCATATGACCCCGCAATCCCACTCTTGGGCATCTATCCGGACAAAGCTCTACTTAAAAGAGACACGTGCACCCGCATATTCATTGCAGCACTATTCACAATAGCCAAGACATGGAAACAACCCAAATGTCCATCGACAGATGATTGGATTCGGAAGATGTGGTATATATACACAATGGAATACTACTTGGCCATAAAAAAGGATGACATAATGCCATTTGCAGCAACATGGATGGAACTAGAGAATCTCATACTGGGTGAAATGAGTCAGAAAGACAAAGACAAATACCATATGATACCACTTATAACTGGAATCTAATATCCAGCACAAATGAACATCTCCTCAGAAAAGAAAATCATGGACTTGGAAAATAGACTTGTGGCTGCCGGATGGGAGAGGGAGGGAGTGGGAGGGATCGGGAGCTTGGGCTTATCAGACACAACTTAGAATAGATTTATGAGGAGATCCTGCTGGGTAGCATTGAGAACTTTGTCTAGATACTCATGTTGCAACAGAAGAAAGGGTGGGGGAAAAATGTAATTGTAATGTATACATGTAAGGATAACCTGACCCCCTTGCTGTACAGTGGGAAAATAAAAAAACTATAAAAAAAAGAAAAAAAGAAGAAACTCCTTAATCAAAGAGAAATTATAATGAACTTTAAAAAAAAAGAGACATGTGTATGTGTGTGTGTATACACACATATATATGGATCGCTTTGTCGTACACCTGAAACTAATACAACATTGTAACTCTACTCTACTTCAATTAAAAATAAATAAATAAGGATTTGCAAAAAAAAAAAAGTAGAGGGTGAAACACTTACGTACTTGCGAAGAGAAAATCTGTTAAATTTTTTGTTGTTGTTGTTAAAGTATAGTTGATTTACAATGTTGTGTCAATTTCTGCTGTACAGCATGGTGACCCAGTCACATATATGTATATGTATATATATATATGTATATAGTTACACACACACACACACACATATATACATACATTCTCTTTCTCATATTCTCTTCTATCATGTCCCATCACGAGTGACCGGATATAGTTCCCTGTGCTATACAGTAGGACCTCATTGCTTATCCATTCTAAACGGAATAGTTTGCATCTACTAACCCCAAACTCTCTGTCCATCCTACTCCCTCTCCTTCTCCTTTGGCAACCACAAGTCTGTTCTCCATGTCTGTGAGGTTCTTAAACAGAAAATCTTTAAATAAGGATCAGCAATCCAGATTGCCCAAAGGGTCAGGAGACAGCAGGAGAAACAATGACTCACCAATGAAACGTCCTTGGTTCATGACAGTGTGGGGGCGGCAGCCTGAGGACTAAGGAAAGATAAAGTAGGAAACACTGTCACCTGGTCTTCCCTTAGTCAGAGCGCTCTTGCAGCAACTCATTCATCTGTGTTGGTCAATCAGCTCCTTTAAAGATGAAATGGGTCTTAGAAGCTGTGTGTTTTACCTCCTAAACCCCTCAGACTCATTCAGGGTGGAAGGAAAACCTTCTCCAGCACATCAGCTGCATGTTTGGGTTCTTCCTGAACCTCTCTAGTTAGGGAGACCTTGACACTTTTCATGTCAGAATGTTTGATTGTTAGACAGGACTCATAGTTTGAAACTTACTTCTTTGTGGTTTTGGTTCAGAATCATTTGATTGAAAGCAGGAAAAATACCTCTTAAATGAATTAAGCTAAAAGGGGAATTTTTTTGGTTCACATACTTTCAAGACTCCAGGTAGGGTGGGATTTAGATACAGCTTGATTCAGGGTATATTGAATCAGGGCCCCTCTCAGAGCTGTTTCCTCTGTTGGCTCTGTTCTCAGGCTCTACTTGGTGGCCTCTGACAAACTCAGGTTCATTTTTCCGTGACATTAGGCCAATGGCTCCCTCCTAATTTGGGGGAATTTTCATTCTCTTGTTGACCCAAACTGGATAATATATCTGTATATATTCCTTAATGACTTAATTTGGGTCCACCTTTCCCTAGAGCCTGAGACTAGGACTTGAGGGCACGTAGTTGATCTGCGAGGTGAGCTGAGGGAAGGAGGAAATGATGCTGAAGGTTGTGTTACTGAGCTGGGTATTCCTGGGGACAAATGAGGCTCCATTCCACTGAGGACCCTCTGAGAAAGTGTATTGCTCGGGTCTCAGAATTGTCTCAGAAAGACGGGACCTTGGGTCATTGATACTCCATCTCCCATGGCTGAGGATTATCCTTAGAGGCCACTGGTACCCTTTCCCCATGTCCTCAACTCAAGGGTAGGGAGTGGGCTTCAGAAAGCGACCTGAGGCAGAAATGTCTTGCTGGAGGAACAATTTTACCAGTGTTCTGGGAACTGGGCACCCCAGCTCAGACAAAATCACAGATGGACTGGGATTGAGGGGGGCACAGAAACTGTCTGTCACCACCAACCAGGGACTGTGGCCTGGAGCATGGGTTGAGCTGCTTGGTTTTAACCTAATCACAGGCTCCATCCTTGAAGTTGGGAGTGGAAGCGGCTCCAACTACACGTGATGAGAGTGGAAGAAAGCTTCACCCAAGAACGAAATTAGATTACTGTTATCAGAAAAAGGAAGGTTGTATCTTGGGAAACAAAACGGAAGAACATCTACTGTACCTCTGTTGAGCTAGAAGTCTTCCTTCTGAGAACTTCTGGCCCTAGTTGGAGTGCTGGCCTTCAAAGAGAATATAGAGTTAACAGTGTTTTTTCTTCTCTTTGACTGATGGCGCGTAAAATATTGGGAGATATGTTGGCATGTCTAATATTAGGTCTTTTTTTCTCTAATCCAGTATAGATACACTTGGTTTCTCGAATTGTTCTTTGTATGACATGGTTCTAGGACCTTTTGTGGTCCTGGTAACTCCCCTCTCGATACCCCTTCGTTAGGCTTTCTTACCTGTCGCTCCATCAGCTGAGCACAGCAGGAAAGGTGGGGTCTAGCCCATCACAATAAGAATGCATGTGCACAAGACAACCTTGGGTCCAAATGCCATGGACATTCTATGATGTCCCTTGAAGAATATTTTATGATGTGCCAGTTATTGGAAGTAGAGGACCTAAGTATGACCTCATTAATCAGAAAAATGCTTTCCTCCTACATTGCCTAGTAATAGCTAACTCTTGACTATTACTGATGCTTTATCTCCATATTGACTCATTTTGTACCGTGCTCACGTGGACAAATGTTGGTTTGACCTTCCCAGAGTGTCTCTCCCTTCTTCTGCTAACAGAATCCTGAATGACCTCTGAGGAGCCAACCCTACTTCCATGCTCAGCTAGTGAGACTTGGATGCACAAGTGATGAAATGCATGATCTGCCCTTGGCCGAAGTCCTCAGGCCCCTCTCCAGAGAGTTTGTTGAGTGGTGAGCTAGTGATGCTGGCCTGACTAACTGGCACAGTCCCATCACTGATCACCATGATGGGTTCAAGGATAGGCACACAGACCCAAGGTGGTTCATTTGGAAAGCCTCTTAAAATGTGGGCTTGGAGATGCTGGAAGCCATTTGCTACCACATGGAGCCTGAGGATGAAGCTGCAAGGAGTAGCATGTGATGACAAGAAGCCACTTAATCATATCCTTTTGGCTTCTGAGTCCTGCTGGGATCGAAAGTCTGATGTGGACTATTTATTGTAAAATACAATACATTTCTTATTTCTACTTCCGTTTCACAATGAATCCTAATTAAGACATTCATGACATTAAGATATTTGATAGATTGTATCAAATAGTGGACAAGTAAGTGGTTTTAAGTCAGATGTTCTAGGATTTAGTCAGATGCTACTCCCACTTTCTAGCTAGGGGTGGGGTTAGATCCAGTTTCCTTATCTCCATGCCTGGGGTCCCACTTTTTTTTTTTTTTTTTTAGGGCTGCCCTGGCAGCGTATGGAAGTTCCCAGGCTAGGGATCAAATCGTAGCTGTAACTACCAGCCTACCCCACAGCCACAGCAACGTGGGATCCGAGCCACTTCTGTGGCCTACACCAGATCCCTGACCCACTGAGCGAGGCCAGGGATCGAACCCAGGTCCTCATGGAGACTAGTTGGATTTGTTTCCTCTGTACCACAATGGGAACTCCTTGGGGTTCCACTTTCAAACCCAGGTAATATAAAATGATAAAATGATAGAATATGGATATCTTTTTTTATTTAACGCCATGGTTAAAAACATCACCCAAAGGTCAGCATGGTCAGATCAATGGCTTCATGAAAATAGGATCGTCCCTGGATGTTGGAACAGCTATGGATGTTCATAGGACAGTCCTTTTCTGCCCAGCAATCTGCAGGGCATTTTTAGAGGGATTATTTCATTTAATCTCAATAATGCTATGA
Source organism: Sus scrofa (assembly GCF_054392235.1). Taxonomy (NCBI): domain Eukaryota; kingdom Metazoa; phylum Chordata; class Mammalia; order Artiodactyla; family Suidae; genus Sus; species Sus scrofa. The sequence goes on from NC_139388.1 coordinate 78,052,050, forward strand.
GGCAGGGTATGACTATTATTTTCAAAATCTAATGTGTGAAAACGGAAGCTCAAAAGATGGCGTGACTGTTCCAAGGTTGTGTTGCCAGGACATAGTAGAGTTAGGTTTGGTTTGGACAGACTGCCTCCAGGTCAGGTGCTCTCGGCTGCGACGTTGGGTCGCCACTTCATCTGAGTAGGAGCTCTGATAGTAATGACAGAAATCCGTATTTTTGCTCCCTGGGACGCCCAAACACCACAGTGCTGGTGGATAAAGGTTCAAATCCATGACCGTGTTTTCAAAGTAAGATAATAACACTGTCATTTCTTGAATGATATAGGTTGGGCTTTCCGGCTTCTGCGCCTCTGTCTTCATGGTACCTTAGAAGCACATTGGCCTTCCTCTCCTGCCCAGTTCCCCCCTGCATGATTGTTATTAATTGCACAACAATTCAACAGCAATAAAAAGGAAGTACTGAAAGATAGAAAATGACCTGCAGGTCTATCCCTCCTTTAAATCTCAGATTAATGCCACCTTCCTAGGAAATTATCCTTACAATGTCCAGCTTCCCACATATGTACATGTGTATGCACGTGCGTGTGTGTGCGTGCGCGTGCACACACACACACACACACACACACACACGCACACCTTATTAAATAGGATTGTTATCTTTTTTCTCTCCCCTGCAAAGGCAAGGCCCAGTCCTGGTTCATCTCTGCTTCCCCCACAGCATCCTGAAAGGGGGCCTTGCCTTTATTACATGCTCGGTAATTATGGGTTGAAGTATAAGCAGCATATAGTAAAACTTTATGTTCCTCTCCAAGGGACCGTGAGTAATTACACTGATTTGAAGTCAGCCAACTTAGCTGGTATCTGGCTCTTAGTCTTGGCAAGGCCCTGGATGTTTCTTAAAAGTTGACATTCTTCCTGGACTTGCAGTCTGACTGCACGAGGTCCTCTAGGGAATAAAAATTAGCCTCCTGTCTGAAATGTTTATGAAAATGGCTAAATTTAGATGATCAAAGATTTCAGGAATCCTGGGGGCTTTGCAGTTGAAGTCTGTGATCTTATTTTACAAGCATCTTGAACAGCAAAGATGTTTCTTCAGGAAGTCCTCTTCTGAGGCATTGAAGTTCTCTGTGGAAGCTGTGTTAATTTCTCATTATTGATGGAATGAAGCAAGGTCTCATTTAAGCACCCTACTTGGGCCTTGCATTTTTCTGTTTGTCTCACCGTAACTTTTAGAGGAGATGAGTGCTGCTTTTGACCAAACTGGGATTTTACTTCTAAAAGGGAAGGCAGATCTGTAGCTTAAATTTAATGTGTAGATTAATTTGCCATCTCAAATCAAAGTGGAGCCTGCTCAAAAGATTCCAGAAGGATGTGTCTGCCCTAATTTTCTGAAATTGGGGGAGTGAGTTGAAGTCACGGAGATAAGGATTTTACTCTGAGGAAGGTTTTCACATCAGAAAGCCTCTAAAATGAATTTGATTCTTGCCAGAAAGGAAACTGGTATTATATTGGCTGGTTCCTAAGCAGTGATTCTCTTTGGTGTCTTTGCAGGAGAGGAGGAGAGACAGGAGATGCAGCTGGGGAGGGAGAGGGGGATGGGGGGCTTCCTGTAGCCAGTTAAGACCTCTGAGCACAAAGTCGGAGGAACCGGTGATGGTGGGAAGGCAAAACTGTCTGGTGCGTCAGGTTCCAGGGTGGCCATTTGGTTTGCACTGGAAGCAAGCGTGTGGAGTTACTGGGATTCCCAGCTCACCTGGGTGCAGCAGGTCCTCCCCCGGATCGCTCCCCCATCTGTGACCTTGAACCGATGATTCAGCCTTGCTGAGGCTGTCAGATGCCTCACCTGTACCCACTTCACATACTGTCCAGGGAAGTAAACAAAGTGAGTGGAGAGAAGCTTATAAAGTCCTTCACCCAGAGCCTGGCACATTAATATCGTTACACTGTTGCAAAGCATCTGAAAGAAAATACAAGCAGGACATTTCCCTGAAACAGAGTGGATCAGTAGCAAAATCCTCCTTAGTCATGCAAATAGGACAGAATGCTGCAGGAAGGAACCCTATAAAAACCCCAGAGTATCCTTCAGCCCTGACTCTATGGCCCTGGGTGCACAGCTTTGGCACAAGGATGAAAGGCAGCTCAACCACCAGGAAAGGGAAGGGCAGAGGGCGGGAATATGGTGCTTTTCCCCAGCTGGCTCAGTGTCTGTCAGGGTAGTTTGTTTATAAACAGAAAGCTCCAAATTGCAACTCTGCCAGTCCCCTGCCCAAGTGGGAAGAGGCTATGATGAGCCAAGACATCAGCTCTGCTGCAGAGTTTGACTGAGTACCAGGGTTGGAGGAGGAGGCAGCAGCTGTACATCAGGCTAACAGTGGGGCAGGGTGGGAGTCAAGGCCACTGAAGGCCACCCAGAGCTAGGCCACTGCTCCCTTGCAGGTTGTGAAGTTTCCTTTGAAGCTTGGAAAAAGTTCCTCCTCTTTGTCTTCCGAGGCAGGAACTAACTTGCACCACCCCCTTCCTTTTGCCCAAGGAGGGATAAAGGCAAAGGAAGCTGCTGGGAGGTGTAAGGGAAATGCTTTTGTTAAAGAGAGATCCCTGCCAAAGCTCCTAGGAATTTTTCCAAGCCCAGCCCAGCCCTTTGGAATTTGCTCCGGTGGAGTCTTCCACACTGAGGAGGAGGAGATGTCAGGCAGGTTCAGACCTATGCAGTGCCCCGCCCCGGCTTTCAGAGCAGCCAAGAGCAGCATTTCCAAAATCCAGAGTGTAAGTTCCAGTAAGAGGCAAGACACTTCCTCTGGGAGCATGAGCCAACAAGGCCCGCTGCCCTGGGTGGCTTTGCTGCCCCGGCCCTTCCTGGAATGTGATCAGCCACCTAGTATCACAACCTGAGATGTCTGGTTGGCAGGTTCCTTCCAGGGGATGACCTTATGCCTTGAGGGCTTAAGCATGCAGACTTTGGAGCCAGACTGCTTAGGTTCACGTACTGTTGCTGCCACCTCCCAGCTGGGTATCCTTGGGCAACCTGCTCAACCTGTGACCTGGTTTCCTCACCTGCAAAATGGAAATAATAATACTTGTTTCATAGAACCACTGTGGGGGGGTCACATCAGCCCAGAGGCGTAAAATACTGACAACAGTGTCTGGCGCATAGGAAGCCTTTGACAAATGACCATGTCGCTAAGGACCCAGGTTCTTTCCATTTCTTTGTCCTGCCATCCTCAGGTTGGTAGCCCAATGGAAGAAGCAGATCTAGGCATCATCCAGATGTAACCACACCCAGGCAAGGAGAAAGAGGGGCATTTCCTGTGGTTCCCTCTTCGGAGTAAGAAAAATGCCCCAGAAACATCCCTACCCACAGTGGAATTTTTCTAATGTCTCACTGACCACACTTCTGTCTCATTCCTATATCAGAGCCAGTTCCTGGAAGGGGACCTGGAATTCCCCCAGACCAATCAGCCTCTCCTGGGGCCACCATGAGGTGTTTCCTATAAAGGGGGGGGGGCAGCCCCAACCTGAGCCATGTTGGGATTCTGTTAGGAATGAAGAAGGGGAACGGATACCAGGAAGGCAATAACATTCATCCCAGAGACTAAACTCCCTTCTCAGAAGCTTTCTCCTCTACCCAGGGCACCTCTAGTCCCTTTTCCGACTTTAAAAAGATACTGTCCTGCTCTTTCTTCTCCAGGCATCTTGACCCCCCACTAGTGGAATAAATGAACCCAACCCTGTGTTTCTTGTGCTAACAAGTACTGCCAGGTTCAGAGCAGGCGTGGTCTTCAGTGTTAAAGGAGGGTCTAGTCTTGGACTTCCCATGATTGGTTTAGGAAGATTTAGAATTGTACAAACTGCCCGATCTGATGGGCTCAAAGATGTGGGGCCAGCCTGAAACCGAAAACACCTCTGACTCGAACCCAGTCTAAACCCAGATTGGGACTTGAACCCACGTTTTTTTTTAAATTAGAATCACTCACCTGCTGTTTGGACTTACTAATGCAGGCTCCCTTTTATCTTTCTCTTATTGACCTGAAGCCTATCTTGTGCTTTTAGTTATGGTTTTATAGTTAAACAAGCCTGCTTTGTTCCATGATGCTCTGATGGCTTTCTTGAGCGATTATTAACTTAGAGTGGTCTCCCAAAATTCCCCAGGCTTCCCTCTCTATCTATGGTCCCCTCCTGGGACTTTTGCAACTACCTGGGTAGCTATCCTACTCTGTCCTTATTGAGCCCACATCAGTGGAGTCAGGGTCTCTATGCATGTAGCTTCCCTGAGTACAGGTCAGGACTGCAGGACCTGGGCTGCCTGCCCACAGGAGTGGCAGCCCCTCTCTCATCTTTAATGGCCATCCAGAGAGAGTAGGTTCTAGGAACTTGGAGAAAGCAGGCTGATGGGATAAACCAAGCTATTGTTGTGGACTGAATACTTGTATCTTCCCTAAATGTACATTGAAATTCTGACTCCCAATGTGATGGTATTTGGAGGTGGGATCTTTGGGAGGTCAGTAGGTCATGAGGATGGAGACCTCATGGATGAGGTTAGTGTCCTTATAAGAGGAGACACAAGGGCTTTGCTCCCCTCCACGTGAAGGTACATCAAGAAGACAGCCTTTGCAAGCTGGGACGGAGGCCCTCGCCAGACACCAGAACTGCCAGTGCCTTGATCTGGGCCTTCCCACCTCCAGAACTGTGAGAAATAAATGTTTGTTGTTTAAGCCACCAGTCCATGGTAATTGATGAAGGCAACCAGAGGAGACTAAGAGAGTTATGACAATGGCTGGTATGTCACTATTCTGGCAAAACCTATTGGCTTCTGAGTGTTTTTATCTGTTTTTGTGCATCCAAAATCAGTGTCTTCAGCCCTCATGGCAGTGGCTTTCTCATTTCCTCCTGTCCACGTCTTACCCGTTCTTCCAAGTCTGGTTCACATACCACGTCTTTGCTGAATACTTCACTGGTTGCTGAGCTGGAGGCTCTCTTTCCCTCCTTTGATGCTTCAGCCCTGTTGCTATGTCTCATTCCTGTTGTACCCTGATTGTTCAACCCACCTGATGTTTCAGTTATTGATAAAACTTGTACTTTGCCTCCTCTGGACAGTTAGCCTCTGGAGAAGAGGCCAATGTCCACAACCTTTTATATCAGCTTCCTACCCCATCTCCAGCCAGCACGTGGGGCTTGGGGTATAGCCTGAAGAACATCATCAGGAGGAGAGGAATTCTGAATTCCGGCTTGGCATCAGCCTTCTCCAACCCTAAGGTGAAAGGATTGGAGAAAACTTTCTCTAAAATTCTTTACGATCAAGTGGGCTTTTGATTAAGTGTGGAGCAATTGTGGGCAGGGGGAGGCGGGGATTGTAGGTGTGTGTGTGTGTGTGTGTGTGTGTGTGTGGAGCAGGGGGAAGGGTGGTGAGCTTCTTCTTTTGCACACCATATGGGCATTCACGTAGATCCTCCCCATGAGACTTCCTCAGCGAATGCAGAGGAAGGTAAGAAATCTATTTTTTCTCATTAAAGAGGAAAAATACAGGATAGTAAATTATGGGATAGGAAAGGGCTTTATAATTAAACAGAAATAGGCTTGAGTCATGGGCCCATCAATTAGAAAGTGTGGTTTTGGACCAACTATTTAATCTTTCTGGGCCTCAGCATCCTTATCTATAAAGTTGGGATGATATGAGGATTAAGTTTGATAAAATATCTAAGGTACCTGTTATGAAGATTAAATTAGGGAATATATCTAAGGCATTCAGCCCAGGGCCTAGTATGTAGATTATAGTGAAACAATAATTAATGTTGGTGAAGATCTTATTAAATATAAAGATGAAAACCCTTTAATGTTAAGCCCCCAGATAATGTTTATATGCTTTCCATTCCTTTCTGATGATAACAAAATAAATTTATGGTCCCAGTATATGTGAGAGGAAGCCCCCTCTTTTTTGCTCTCCTGTATTTTTCCCCCCTCTCCTTGACTTTTTTTTTATTATTTTTTAAAAAGTTAAAGTATAGTTGATTTATATTGTTATGCAATCTCTGCTGTATACCCTCTCCTTGACTTTTAAAAGAAAAATAACCCAATTCTTCTTTATAAAAACTGTAACACATTTCCCACATTTATATAGCAACTCTTTAAACCCAGTCTACCCATGGTCTTATGCCCAGTGTAAATCCTCCCTAGACATTTCTGGCTTCTTTCGAAGGTTTGCTTAGGGCTCTTCATCATAATGCCTTTTAAGGACAAGCAGCCCGACTCATACCTGTCCAGGTGATGGGAAGATGCCCTCCTTCTCTGAGATGAAAGGCATCCTGTGTAATCCTTGGCAGGCAGTGGAAGAGAGAGGATGCTTGCAGACTGATGCCTTCAGGATCTTGCCTGCCAAGAATGAGTGGCATGTGAACGAGATGCTGCTCAGCAATTCTGGGCAGATGCCCAAGCCCTGTTGGGATGGTCCCCACGGCCCTGGAGGAATGATGCCAAGAATCTGTTTGCTGCCAACTAGCTCTCCACCTCAGGCGTCATTCTGGCCGCTTAATTCTCCTGCCAAGCTGTTTCTAGACCACTCTTCTAAACTTCCCCATAAAATTCCCAGAAAAGGAACTGGAAAACCTGAAAATTGTGGGGAAGCATTTGAATATCCTCCATGAGATATAATCACTGTGGAAGTGATTATGAAAAAAAAATAGTGGCTTGGAGAAGATGACAGGTTTGCCAGTACCCTTTACGTAGCTCAGGTAGCCCTGGCCACTGGCTCTCACGGGGCTGTGTGTTTAGGCTCCATGGCCTGGGAGGCACATGTGCAGGAAGTTTGTGATGCCCATCTGTTGGCACAGACCCTCGCCCAGAGACATACCCGTAGGGCTTCTTAGGGAGGTGAACTGTGTTTTGGTGATGGAACAAGACATCCATAAGAAAGGGTTCATTTATAGGGAAAAAAAAAAAAAAAACCCACGTTTCCTTTGATCTGCTGGGGGGATGCCAGAGCTCTCAGGGGGAGTGATGGTGGTGGAACGGATTTCCCATATAAATCACCCCCTTGGGCCTCAGAGAATCCAAGTTAGAGAGGAAATGACCTGGAAGCCATTCGGTTTCAATAATTTGAGACCCAGTGGGGTCTAGTCCCTCTGGACAGTCAATAGTTTTAGCCTAGGGCAAATGGAATGGAAATAGGAAGGAAAATAAACGCATCTTGGCAGCGTATGCAACTGAAGGCAATTTTTTAAAGTGCTGGAGAAAAATCTTTGTGATGGGGGGCTACACCTGTGCATGGATAATGCGTGTTTTTGTTTGTTATCACGGCGCATTTCCATGTCTTGGCCATTACTGAAATTATGGAAAATTGCTAGATGCCGCTGTTTGAGGCTGTGGGTGAAAATGTTAAGAGTTAGTACTTATGGGGAATGGAGATTTTTTTTTTCTTTTTTTGCTTCATTTTGTTGTTTGTTGTAGTAAAAGTTACGCTTTTGATAGGCAATCCATATAAGTTTAACTACTTTAGAACTGAGATTTTTTTCCCCTCTCTTTCTTCCTTTCCTTGTTTTCTCTCTCTCCTCCGATCTTTTATTTTCTTCTTCTTTTTTGGGGGTGATGGGGTTTGCCTTCATACCAGATGGAAGTAGAATCACAGATCACAGTGTGTCCCTATCGCAGAATATAATCCAGGAAAATGCTGCTTTCCATCGAGATCTCTAGCTGTGTCTACTTGAAGTCTTTAAAACCTCCATGGTCGATACTTGCCTGTGCCTTCACAGTTAGAAACATTTAACATTCCAATAAAATACCCAGTCAAAAAACGTCTTCGCTCTAGCTACCAGCTTGTTCCTAACAGGAAATGTAAGTGGATGGAGAGCTTGAGCTTCTTAGCAAAACATTTGGAAGTGTGTCAATGTTATTGTACCCAGCTGGGCAAGCACTTTCTTTTCAAGAGCCTCAGTGCATTTTGCAAGATGTACAGCACCACACATTTACCTGCCGTGTGGGGTGGCTGCTAACTCAGTGGGCAGAGGAGCAGGTGCCAGATTTGTGCATTTCTCGAATCCCCGCCAAGACTCAGGAATGAAGGAAGCACTTCAGTTTGAAAGCTCTTCAGCACCCCAGCATTTGCTGTTAGCGCTTTAAGAGAGCGGACGAATTCTCTAAACGGTGTTCATCTCGCTTCATGTTCATGGACATTATCACATGAGACCGATGGCTCACCGGAGCTGGAGGACCTCTCGTACCCACTCAAGATGGTAAAATTCCTTCTCCCTCCTTGGCCCTGCGACTTGACAACTGTATGAAGTACATTTTCTCAGGGTGCTGAGTTGTGGGAGTTGCCTCAATAATTAAGCTTTGGGAGGAAGCCACTCTGAGCTGCATTTTTTATGCCTTTCAGTTGGATGGGTCCACACTTCTTCTCAAGGGTTCACTGATTTTTCTGGCTGGACTGCCACCATGAAGTTATGCCCCTGAAAGGAAGGGCATGTCTAATTGAGGTCATTGTGAGTCACAGTTTACAGTAATTATCTCAGGGCTGAAGCACTTAGAGGGACATCTCCTAATGAGGCCAGCATGGGTTCCAAGACTGCTCCCGGCTCGGCCCCGGCAATGACACGACACCGGATTGCTGCTAGGGCCTGGAACACGGCTTGGAACAGTGGTTCCTAATTGCGACAATCTAGGTGAAAATTAGCATTGCTATTTGAGCCATAACATGCAATGATTTTGAAATTTTTAATCTAACTTTTGGTCTTATTTTAGGATGTGTTTACATGGTTTTAAAAAGTCAAGTGATTCTCTGAATCTTGAAATGAAAAGGTGCCAGGCAATTCCTCTCTCCACTATAACATGACTTCCCTAGAAAACTGCTTGCAACTCTGGGCTGTTTTTTCAGTTTTGTACCTCCATATATATTTTTTTATTTTTAATTTTATAGCTGCACCCACAGCATATGGAAGCTGCAGCTGTGGCAACACCGGATCCTTTAACCCACTTTGCTGGGCTGGGGATTGAACCCATACCTCTGTGGTGACCTGAGCCACTGCAGTCAGATTCTTAATCCACTGTGCTCAGTGGGAATTCCTGTACCTCCCTATTTCTAGTGAGCATATGTATATACGGTTTTGTTATTTTCTGGATTTACATATTTTTGCTTTTCTACTGTGAAAGGTGAGGATTTAGATCTTGCATCTTCCCTGCCCCTCTATACACACACACACACACACACTCTTACTTTCACTCTCTCAATTCCTCCAGTGTGATTATATCAGAATTTTTATGAAACAGCAGAGTTTCTGTTACTGTGACAGTATACATTTTGTTAACAGCTGAGTTACAATTGTACTTCTTGCACAAATTTTGTGTTCCCTGGAGTTTATAATTGCCTTTTATTTTTCCCGTGGTTTTCTATGTAACTACCAGCCCTTCATTCCCAACTTTCATCTGTAATTGTGAATCGCCTCCAAATTTGTTCACGCTCATCAAGTCGTCTCTCATTTTCATTTTCCTCTCGGATGTACGGCCCCTTCATCCTCCCAGTCAGCTTGAACTGGCAGGTCTCTGAGTCTGTCCATTAGCCAGTGGCCTGAGGTTTCCCTTTATAATCATTCTAGGATTTCCCTTAGCTTTTGCTCTGCATTATATCCTCTATTTCCTGGATAGCATGTCTTCCTCTCTTTAGTGGACCATGTCTTCCAGGATTTTCCAGAGAAAAAGCACCTGAGATATAACTTTTTCTTGAAACTCTGGATATATGGACATACTAGTTATGTCCTTTTTAACTCCTGTCTTAGTTACTTTCATGTAATAACTCTACTTCTTCTTCTTCTTTTTTTTTTTTTTGTCTTTTGTCTTTTTGTTGTTGTTGTTGTTGTTGCTATTTCTTGGGCTGCTCCTGCGGCATATGGAGGTTCCCAGGCTAGGGGTCGAATCGGAGCTGTAGCCACCGGCCTACGCCAGAGCCACAGCAACGCGGGATCCGAGCTGCGTCTGCAACCTACACCACAGCTCATGGCAACGCCAGATCCTTAACCCACTGAGCAAGGGCAGGGACCGAACCCGCAACCTCATGGTTCCTAGTCAGATTCGTTAACCACTGCGCCACGACGGGAACTCCTCTACTTCTTTTTAAAGTGATTCCAACCGGCATTTTTAGCAACATGGATGGACCTAGAAATTATCATGCTAAGCGAAGTCAGACAATGAGACACCAACATCAGATGCTTTCACCGACATGTGGAATCTGAAAAAAGGACACGGTGAACTTCTTTGCAAAACAGATACTGACTCACAGACTTTGAAAAACTTAATGGTTTCCAAAGGAGACAGTTCGGGGGAGGTGGGACAATATGCCGGGGTTGTGGGATGGAAATCCTATTAAAATTGGATTGTGATGATCATTGTACAACTGTAAATGTAATAAATTCATTGAGTAATAAAAAAAAGTGATTCCAGACTATATCTCTGGTAAGATACAATTATTACCCTAAGGTACTTATCTTGACCCTTCCTTTCACCAGCTGTGATCCTCCTAAATGCAATGCCCTCTTGCTTTATAATGTTTCTCTTTTTCTAAAATAGCTTTATTGTAAGTTTTATTTATTTTTTAATTAAAGTATAGTTGATTCATAGTGGTATGTCAATTTCTGTTGTACAGCATAGTACAGGGAACTGTATCCAGTCTCTTGGGATAGGACATGATGGAAGATAGTGTGAGAGAAAGAATGTATGTATGTGTGTGACGGTGTCACTATGATGTTCTCTTGATTTTCATTTTACTTTTACTGTCAAAAACTTTCTCTTATACACAAAATTAACTCTACCTATCTGTAGCTTTACAACATAACAAATAGTTTATCTCATTTACATTTTCTTTCCTATGTAGCTCTAATTCCCTTTTGGAATTACTAGTTGTCTTTAAAATTTTTTTCTGACTTTATCTGTTTCTCAAAGTGTGAAATCTCATGATTCAACTTTATTCCTGGATATCTTTCTCCCGAGGGCCTCTTTCTTCCTGCTTTCCTACTCTAATCTCCTTGAGTCACCTGGATGATCAGGATTTTCCTTTAATATGCGTCTAGGTGTGATCACTCTTCCCTGAATCCCATGTATTTTGTTTTTTCTAGTATTATACCGCATTTGGTGGAGCGATCCATAAATAACTTTTAAAGAAAGTTTCTAAACCCTTTCAGTTCTCCAAATATCTTTATTTTGTCTTCAGAATTTATTGATGATTTGGCTAAGTATGGAACTCTAGGTTGAAATTACTTTTTTCTCCTATCTTAGAAATCATTTCTCCATGGTCTTCTGAGAGTGATTTAATAGCAGTCTAATTTTCACTCTCTTTTTTGGTAACCTTTAATTTCTTTTCCACCAGATCTTAGGATATTTTCATCTTTAAATTTGTAAATGCTTTCTTTAAGTGAGGGTGTTTTAGATTGTATAGTGTAATAGTTAAGAATGTCAGAGTTTTCTGGTGGTGCATGGGTTAAGGACCCTGTGTTGTCACTGCTTTGGCACGTGTTTGATTAGGAATTTCTTCATGAGGTGGGTGTGGCTAAAAAAAAAAAAAGAATGTAGATTATGGATCATGCATGCCTGAATTTAAATCCCAGTTGTTATATTTACTAGCTTAAGTAACTGTCTTAACCAGTCAGTGCCTGCATTTTCTCAGCTGTGAAATTGGGATGAAAATAGTAACTACAGCTTAGATTTATTGAGAGGATGAAATAAGTTACTACATGTAAAATTTTGAAGGTGGTGCCTGGCACATAGTAGGTTTTTAGTAACCTCTGGCTATTGTTACTGCCATTTATTGAAAGGATCTTTAAACCTAAGACCTTATAAATTTCAGTTCTGTGACGTGAACCTGCATCATTCTTCGATAATTTTCTTCCTCTTAGCTTTTCCTGTCTTCTCTTTCTCTGTGACTTTTGGCATATTCTCTCTGTGGCTTACTTTTTCTCTCATCTTTACCTTCATTTTTTGTTTAACCTGATAGAAGGTATCTTCAAGATCGCTATGGCCTCTATGTTAAATTTTTATTTTGGCAATAATAGCTTTAATTTCCAAGAGCTTTTCCTTATTCTCTGATCGCCCCATCCAGTACCCTTTCTTGTTTTATGGATAAAATATAATCTGAAAATCTCTGTTTTTTTTTTTTTTTTTTCCTGTGTCATCTTCTGCTCCTAAAATGTTTCCCCTAGGGCCATATTGTTTTGTTTTGTGTATATCTCTTTTATGATTCAGGCTGTCCTTCCAAGGGGAAACCCTTGGTGGTCTGTTTATGTTTAAGAATGAGGAGATGCAGAAGCAGATAAGGAACTATGCATATGTGGGTGGCAGGCTTTGCTTTATGGTGAACAGGTGGGACTAACCATTATTCCAGGGTCCCCCAAATGCCAGAATGTCTGCAGTGTTGTTTAGGGTACCCACATCCATAGCTGATGCCCTCAGTCTCTCTCGAGAGTGAAATTCATTCCTTTGCCAAAAACCCATCCACTTTTGTTTGTTTGATTGGATATTGTTTTGGCTTTTATTTTTTTGGTCTGATTGCATGAGGTTTAGCTGCAGGGTGTGCTGTAGTTTCCACAGACAACCTTTCAGTTAATCTCCCTGTCGCAGGTGCATTCTTATTCTATTGTGTTATCACCCAGTCTCAAGTCCTTCCGTATATCTGCAGAGCAAAGGAGCTCCTGCCTTGGCTTAGTTTCTTCTCCTTTCCCTAACTGCTATTATCTGGCTTATTTGATGCTGCATTTCCTGGAGCAATCTTCTTTACTCACCACTGCATCACGCGGTTTATATTGTACAGAAATTTGTTGTAATCTCTAGGCTGCGTAGAGCCTCCGTGGTGTGACTGTGGGCTTGTGCTCATTTAATTTCCCCACCAACACTTTAATGAGCAAGGGAAGGAGATAAATAAATATTAGCCCATCCTCTTGATCAAATACCATGAAGTTTTTAAAGCCTAATTGAAGAGCTAGCCTGTAACATGGAATGAAACTATATTGTTTAAGAGACACACATTCTTGTGTGATTTGCATTCAGGGCAACTCACAGGTCCACCAGAGGAAAACTCATCTCTCTAATGATTGCAGTAGTATATCCTGAAATCTTCTGGACCAGATATTTCTCTCTTGAGTTCAAAGAATGATGATACCAACAGCAGTTGTAGTCATAATAGCAGCAACATAGTATTTTACATTTTCCCGGCACTTTATGGGTTCTCAAAGTGTTTGCCCATGCTTCATCTCATCTTACAGAAAGCATATTTCCCAAAAGCATTATCATTTCCTCTTTTCAGCCAAGGGAATCCAGGATTGCAGACACTAAGGATTTGCCGAAGGTTACACAGCAAGCCTTGTTGACTGCTGCCCTTGTGTGATTTTCACTGTACCACAGTCCCACCTTTCTTTGTTAACGCTTTGCATAGCATTGACTACCATGAGTGGCTTAGCTTAAAATCAGTGCCAAGTAACTCATGTAACTTTATACAGCCTGAAATCTTAGTATCTGCTTAGTGTCTCAGGGGCAATTTAATACTCCTCCATGGTAGAAGGTTCCCGAAAACAACAGGTGTCATCTCTGTGTGAACCAAACCTCCGCTCTTTCACTTGGCCTTACAACAAAGAGCCATGTGCCCTCTGAACCTCCAACTCCATTGTGCCACCGAAATCTATCCTCTCAATCTGTGCTTTTGCATTTTCCTCTGAGTTACCCTCTGAGAAACAGTTCCTGCGTCTCGCACGTCTGTGTGTGTATTAATCCAGCTGGGCCTGTGAAAAGGTGGTATCAAGTACTGCACCAGCATGAACCTGTTACTGGAATCCATGGCTGGAGAGTGATAATTCCGCATTCTCATGGCGAATCCTCCAACCACTGTAATACAAGTGCTTTGTGGCCTCTCTTGGAGATAACTAAGGAGACATTATCAGAATAGACATACTCATACTTGTTATAATAATTATTGGCCTCTGCTTGATTTTTTATTTTTAATATAATCAATAACTAATTGTAGTCTACCTGCATAGCATAACCAATGTATAGTCAGCGTGGGAAATTTATTTTATTTATTTGCTTATTCTTTCATTCATTTATTCATGTATTCTTTTTATGGTGGCACCTGTGGCATGTTGGAAGTTCCCAGACTAGAGGTTGAATTGGAGATGCAACTGCAGGCCTGTGCCACAGCCACAACAATGTCAGATCTAAGCCACATCTACAGACTGCACTGCAGTTCGAGGCCATGCTAGATCCTTAACCCAAAGAGCGAAGCCAGGGATCAAACCTGCATCCTCATAGATATTACTTAGGTTCTTAACCCACCGAGCCACAATGGGAACTCACAGGAAATTTAAAAAATATATATATAAATGAAACAAATAAGTAAGTAATAGCATTAAGTAGGGATAAAGCCTATAGCATTTGTATATATACACAAATATATATATACACACACACATATGTATATACTTACAAATAGAGATATAGAGAGATACACAATTATATATGTATATTTATCTGTGTTTCAAAACAGCATGGATAGTGTGGCCTCCGTTTAGCTTAACTGCATATTGAGGTTATACTCTTCCCACTGTTTTGAAGTATTTCCTCATGACACAATCTTCTTCTACAACATCATTTTTAATGGCATCATAGAGTTTCCTCTCATTTCCTAATTCTATCTTCTATGCCAGAGGAAAAAAGGTCAAGGGAAATAAGGGTGATCAAAATGAAGTAATTTTGATGTTCTCAATATTATCCTCAGTAAGAAACTAAACTCGTAGTTTTGAACCATGCGTTGATTTTTTCAGAACACATTCTGTATGATTGAGTGCTCAGAAAGGTCTTAGATGTTTTCATTTCTTGGATGTTTTCCCTGTTACAATTCCTTTTCTAAAAGTAAGCGGCAATGTGTTGCCCTGGAAGCAGTGAAAATGATCTTGTTTAATATTTCCATGCCTGCCTGTCAGGAATTGGCTATTACTCTCCATGTTGATCTTGTAGCAATTTAAATTATTAATTGAACTATCACTTATTGACTCTTCAGCTCTTGTGCTAGGTGCTCAGGATGTGAGAAAACAAACAAACAAACAGAGCATGACCCCTCCTCATCCCAGAGCTTCTAGTATAATGAACCAATCAACAGTGATTTCTGTGGACCAGTGCTCCTTAACTCTTAGAACACATAGAAAATGTTATTTTTATAGAAAATTGGGATAAATAAACCCAAGATGGCTGAGCTATTCTGCCTGGGGCTTCGGCCACCCTGGGTTGAAAGCTTCATACCTCATCCTACCTGTAAACCCACTTCCACTACCCCAGCTGTACTAAGTTCAAGAGATTTCTTTTTGGAGGCAAGAAGGAATTCTTGATACAGGATAAATGTTACATAGTCAGTTGTGGGGGGAAAAATGAAAGTATAATAACGTTCTGAAGAAAGAGAATTTGATTCATGTATTTCCTGTTTTTGTCAGTTTAAGTCCTTTAATACAGTTTTTGCCTTACAGCTCTTACTGAGCTAGAAGTAAGTGAATTGGTGAGTTCATTTTAAGGTCCCCATTTATTTTACCTTACAGTTCCTGTAGAGGATTTATGCCTAAATGATCCTCTGCAGATGAGTGTCTATTCAACTGCTATCATTTCTTGAAGCTGCTTTTTTTTTTTCTTGTTTGAGTTTTTTTTAAGAAGATTGCATCTGATGACAAATAAAAAGCTACATCTTTCCCCAGTTCCATCAGTGAAAATAATTCCTTATGTATAAGAGGACTTATCTTTGTGGCTCGGAAGAATGTTGGTGGTTATATTATGACTTGTCCTCAAGCCCACAAGGGCTGAAACCATTTCCCTGGTGGATAGAGATTTCCTTCTTTCCTCTGGAAGAAGATTGAGAAAGAATAGGCAGAATTCAGATCTTCTTAAAGATAAGGCTCTGTGAGTACAGTTGCACAGAAGATGGAGATTTGTCAGGTTATTGGAGAAAAATCAAAACAAAACTATAATAGAATTTAAATCATTGTATTATATTATTACCGTATAAAAAATTAATCCAAACCGAGTGGCTTAAAGTAGTAACAACTCTTTATTGTCTCAGAGTATCTACAGAGCAGGAATTCTGGAGTGTCTTCTCTGGGTGGTTCTGGCTTATTGTCTTCCTGAAGATGCAGTCTTAGTGTTGGCTGGTTTGACTGGAGTCATTGGGTGTTTGGAGCTGAGGGATCTGCTTCCAAGATGGCACACACACATGGCTGGCAAGTTTGTGCTAGCTGTTAGCAGGAAACCTCAATGTCTTACCCCATGGACCTTTTCATAATGGTGCTTGACTCCTCACAACAGAGTAGCTGACTCCCACAGGGTGAGTGAGCAAAGGGAGAGAGCAGGGTGGGAACTACAGTGAGTTTTGTCATCCCGTTCTAGAAGTCAGACTTCAGCATTTCTACACCGTCCTATTGGTTACAACAGACCAGCCCCGTTCAGTGTGGGCAAAGACCAGACAAGGGTGTGAATACCAGTATGTGAGAGTCACTTGGTGCTCTTTTGGAGGCCAGCTGTTATAGTCTATGTTCCACCCGTAATGATTCCAGGGCAAAATATACTCTCTCCCTCCAAAGACTCCCCTCCCCCCAAGCATCATCCCATTAGCATTAGCTCAAAGGATGGTGTCTGTCACCTGAATCAGGTCCAGGTGTAATTTAAGTACAGTTTTGTTAGTATCATTCTTCTAAATCTAAAGACCTGTGAATTGAAGAAGGAAGTTATCTTCCTCCCACAGGAAAACTGCTATAGACGCTCTTATTCATAAAGGAGGGGGCGATGCAAGTCACACAGGACCATACAGATTCTAAAACACAGCAGGCACAGGTCGACTGTTCCTTATGAGGATTTAAGGAGTGGGAATGATTCCTCATGGTTTTTTTCTTATGGAAAAATGTCCTAGTTTTACTTTATTTTTTAAATTGAACTATGGTGGACTTATGCTATATTATTTTCAGATATACAACATAATGATTCAATATTTTTATAGATTATACTCCATATAAAGTTATTAGAAAATATTGACTGCATTCCCTGTGCTGTGCATTGCATTCTTGTATCTTATTTATATTATACCTAGTAATTTGCACCCCTTCGTCCCTTCACCTATAATATCTGAGAATAATGTACTCTGTATGGATACTAGTGGGGATTTGGAAAAGTTTTCATCACGCTCCAAGTTCTCTGTTTCCACCACTTCCCTTCCTTCTTTCTTCCTCCCTCCTTTTTCATTTCTTTTTCTGTTCTTCTCTTTTCTCCCTCCCCCCTCTCCCTTTCCCTCTTTCCCTCTTCCTACCTCTCTTCCTCTCTCATCAGAGATTTTCCTCAGTGGTGATCATTTGCTGCCTGCTCAGATTTCAGAGAAGACACTAAATAGATCATTGGACTTTCTGAGCACATAGGGGCATCTCGTTAACTGCTGTTCTCCTTGAAGGTAATCTGTGCCATTTCATTGAGAACCCATTACGGTAGCCTCTCCGGCTCATGTCTCTTGGGCTAGTTTGGTCCCCAGAACAGTTGTCAGCCTCATACCTTTGGGTTTAATCATCCTGTCATCCTGTCTGCGACTGGCCTGGATTAAAACCTTGATTCAACCACTTCACTGTCTATCTTGAAAAAGTAATGTAACTTCCCTGTGCCTCAATTTCCTCATATGTGAATTGGAGGATCCTGGTGGAATCTGCCTCCGCCTAACCATAGCCTTGTGAGGATTAAGTGGGTTAATATGCAGAAAGCACAGAGAAGAGTCCCTGGCACAAGATAAATGCCGAATATATGATGTCCTCACCACCATCCTCATCAGATGGGTTAGGAAATAAGATTGGGGAATCTCCGCATTTACTGCCTCAGCTACCCGACCCTTTAATAAGGCCCTCCTGCCTTCAGTGTGCCTGGCCGGCCCCATCTTTTTCAGAGAATGAGTGTCCAGTGTTCACCCTGGGTGGTGAGAGGCAGTCGCTGGGTTGTGTAGACATGGAGGAAGGGGGCCTTTGAGTTCATGTTCCTGTTCTCACCCCTAACTTCCATCAGACAGTATCTGATGCTGTCCACCAAGTTGCTTCTCATCCCACTCCTCCCCCCAGGGTTAGGGTTCTGGATTTTTAGGTTTGCTTGTCCTTCTGCTTTAGGTTTCTAAAATTTTGTTTTTGTAACCTTTCCTCCTTTTCCTTTGTCTTGTGGATTCATTTGTTTTTTTAAAAAACAATACATTTACTATTGCCTCAGTTGGATTTTGGGAGAGTGAGGAGATAAATTCATGGGCTCAACCCTCTGTCTCTAACTGAATGGCTGAAATAGGTTTATTAAGCATTTTCAAAAGCAATACAAATTAAGCACACTTCATGCTCCCTTTGGATTTCTCAGTGCTGTGGAAGAGAGCAGAAGCATAAGCCATCATGGTTGGTAATGAGAAATGCTCACTGTGAGCCCATAGGATGTTTCTGATCTGTATTTGCATGTGGGCATGCCTCCTACTCCCATGGCGTCTGCTTGCTGACTCACAGAACTCCTTACGGTGAATTACTTGTTCAGTCATCTGTTCACAGTTTGTTTATTTATTTATTGTCTTTTTAGGGCCACACCCACAGTGTGTGGAAGTTCCCAGGCTAGAGGTTGAATCAGAGCTGAAGCCGCCGCCCTATACCACAGCCACAGAAACACGGGATCCGAGATGCATCTGTGACCTACACCACAGATTGCGGCAATGCCCATACTTAACTCACTGAGCGAGGCCAGGGATTGAACCCATGTCCTCTTGGATACTAGTCGGGTTCGTAACCACTGAGCCTAAGGGAAACTCCACCTAGTAATTGATTTAATCCTCACAACAATCTTTGAAATAAGTAATGTTATAATCTCTACTTTACAGATGAGGAAACTGAGGCTTGGAAAGACTAACTTGCCCAAGGCCTGTGGTCAGCAAGTAGAAGAGCCACAATTTGAAATTCTAAAGCCTGACTTCTAACCACAATGCCACCACGTTTGTTGATTGAATAACTAAATATATGGAGTTCCCGTCATGGCACAGTGGTTAACGATTCCGACTAGGAACCATGAGGTGGTAGGTTCGGTCCCTGGCCTTGCTCAGTGGGTTAGGGATCCGGCACTGCTGTGAGCTGTGGTGTAGGTTGCAGACGAGGCTCGGATCCCGCGTTGCTGTGACTCTGGCGTCGGCTGGCGGCTACAGCTCCGATTCAACCCCTAGCCTGGGAACCTCCATATGCCACAGGAAGCGGCCCTAGAAAAGGCAAAAAGACAAAAAGACAAAAATAAATAAATAAATAAATAAATAAATAAATAAATAAATAAATGTAGAGCCTTTCAAACAAAACAAATTTTTCTGGGGGAAAAAAATGACTCCAGACTAACTGGTTTCTTCATCTCTTCCATAAGTCTATAGACTACCCTATGCTAAAAATAAAATTACTTAGATTTAAAGTGGTTTCCTTCTAAGCTTTAGAATACAGGTAAGGGTATGGTAAAAAAAAAAAAATGCATTTAAAATACCTACAGGCTAAATATAATTAAATAGCATAGGTGGGAATTAAAATTGAGAGCAAGAAAAAAAAAAAAAAAAAGAACGATTTCCTTTGATAAACCCACCAGCCAAGAATTAACAACAATTTTTAGGACTTAAATAAAATATTTCAAGATCTCCAATTTCCTTCTTTATTTAGTTTACATTTCTTGTTTTTTCAGGGAGTCATGGGCCCATGAATTGTACCTTCTGTTTGGAGAAAGCGAAACCCCATTAACTGTTGTTTTTCTTTAAAATTATTACAGTTTTTGAACATTGCCACCTTCAGTCTCACACCTAACCCTAATCTATGCAAGAGCAATTAGCATGACCCCTGCAGAGACTTGAGAGTTCTGTGGGTGAGACTGGTTCTTATAGTCCTCAAAACTTGGCTCAGGGCTCAGTGCTGCATAGAAACTTGATTAGTTGGTTCATTGCTAGATTGACCTCTGTTTGGCTCTTAGCGAGCTGCTCTCGTATAGTACGTTGATTTGTGGGGCAAGGAACGCATGTCTCTAAGCTGTAGAATTTGGTGTTTAGAATGGATGCTGTCAGATGGTCTTGGACGGTGCAAGCTTTTTCTCTGCCACAGCCATGAGTTCCTTCTTGCAGTAAATGAGAAAGACTCATGTTTGCGAATATTTCAGTTCTAGGGATGTTCATTTGGGTTTTGGGGAAGAGCTAGGGCTGAAATAAAATATCAACAAGAAAGGTTGTGGATTTTTTTTTCTCATGATGTTGGTCTATCTATGATATGGTTCAGTTGAATCACAATTGCCTGTTAAATTCCAGCCAAAGGATCATAATTTTTCCTTTGAAAAATGTCTGCCTTGATGATGTCTGTTCAATTTTAAATCTGTCACTGAGCACATAGAACCAGGAGTTCTGTGTCACATTGACATAGCTAGTTTCATTATTTCTGACAAGTTCTGGAATGTATCTTTCAGTTTTAAAACTTTCTTCCCCTTTGGGACATTGGGAAGCTCATGTTTCTCAGCAGACCCCCACCCTTTCGTCACACTGTGTCTAGGACCCCCCTGCCCAGCGCCATGTCTGCCCATCAAAAGCGGCATCACAGGATCTGTTTAACATGCAGCTTGCTTCTCCAGGTCTGTGCTCTTCACCTCGGTGTGGGCTGTTGGCAGGAAGCCTCCCATCCACAGCGCACTCAGGTCTCTGGGAGTTTCTAAATCGCATTTGCATGCAGATGGTGTCCTTGAAGCTCCACAGCTCTGCATCTGGCCCTGCATAATAAAATGTCAACAGCCCCTTCGTCAGGTGTTGAAGTTGTGCTCCCGTCAAAGCAGAGGAAGCCGCCCTGGGTGGCTTCTCTTTGGATTCTTTCTGAAAAGAAAAGAACAGTCTGATGTCACCCACATCATCGGACTTGGAGCTGTTTCTGTTGTCCTCCTCACTTCTGGGCAAACCCTGCTCCTTTAGAGCTGCCTGGAACCTTAGCTTTGTCTGCACTGTTCACAGCTCAACATCTTAGGGGAAAGCTCGTGACAGGGCTTTGCAGATGGGCCAAGCAGACAGTGCTGGAAGGAAAGTCCTGGGAGTGCCACACCAGCTCTTTATGGAGGGATTGTCTTAGGACATTGAGTATCTTCCTGCAGATGTTTTCACAATGGTCCCGAGAACTGACATCAGTGTGGAAGGTGGCAAGGCCAGAGAAAGGTTACTTAGCATCCCAAAGTAAGAAACATGAACAAAGTACCTCTCATTCCGCAATTTAAAACAATTTAAATTGGGGCGATGCTTTTGCATGCTGGCCTGGGGTCTCGGTGTGGGAAAATCTGGGTTTGCGTGGCAGTTCTGCCCTTGATTGCTTGTGTGACATTGGGCAAGGCATGTCTCTGTCCTCCAGTTTCTCACCTGCAAAACACAGGCCATCAGACCCTGATCATGCTTTTTAAGAATTCTACATTATGCGAAATGAGCATGGCTCCTGAGACACAGCAAGTGTTCAATGGGCGGGGGCTGTTGTTTTGATTATGACAGGAAGTTGGTATGATGAGATTACTATGAGTAAATAAGACATTATTATTTTAGTGTTGCTAAATAAATTACTGCTATATTTGAATTGCAACAGAGTTCAACTTTTTAAGCACTCCCTAGCATTTTAGTACTACTTATTTAGGTATAATTGATACACTAGTTGCAAATACGATTGGTTATTAAAAGCAGGTGCTTGAGTTTTATTCACATATGTTCAAATTATTTCCAGTTTTATGTACTTAGGAACATAGTCACGTTGATCAGTTTCTTGAATTTAGACCTTTTAGAAAATACTTTATGGACTGAGTTAGAAAGCAAAGAGTGGGTGGCATATTATTCTGTGTGAAGAGCGCAAAGGTCATAGCCCATCCTTGGCTGTGGGAAATGGCTGAGATGTGCCAAGGACTTGAGTTAATTATCCAGGATTCTCAAACGTTGTCCTCAAAGTACAGCTAATGGGGAGGGAAGGGGCCCCAAAGTAGGAGGGAAGAGCAGGAACCTCCCTTGAAATCGTGTGCTTTGTCTTAAATTTTGATGTGAATTTTGTATTCCATTCTACATTCCATTGGGTTTGTTTTAATGCAGGCAGACAGGCTTCCCCCAACCCACCAGCCCCTGAAAGAGCATCTCAGGGCCGCGGGAGAGGGACCCACAGTCATTTCCGTCCCAGCACAGGGGACCAGTAGCTAATGGGGAAAGCGGGGCCAATGCCTTGCACTGAATGCAAAGGTAGAACCCAGGACCATGTGGAAAATGGAATTTAGAGAAATAAGGGAGGGCAGGGAAGAAAGGTCTTGGGGTGGAGCTCCAGGCTGGAGTCATGGCGTGGAAGAAACAGGCCGCCAGACTGTGAGCCCCCAAACCCACGGGGGGATGCCTGTCAGGCATGCACCACACTGAACCATTAAACAAGGATGGGCTCTCAGCTTCTTTCCAGGAAATTAGCTGGTTCAAGGAGCGAAGTTACCCTCCTGCCAGTGGAGAGCACCTTCCATCAGGGCCTCGGTTATCACATTCAGCTCTCTCTTATCTTAAGGCTCCAATTCCTCCTCCTTGAGCCAGAGTCCATTTTCCTATTGTAGCCTTTACCTGAACAAGGACATTCAAATGAAGATCTCCACATTATGCTCCTGTAAGCCATCTGGCTACATGGTTTTGTCTTAATCCATTTCTCACAGGGTGAATTTATTGTAGTTTATTCCCTTGCAGCCTGGATTAGGTGGAAGCCAAGTTGGCTTTGGTAAGGCTGGGAAGCTGCAGACAAAGAGAAGGGAAGCATGTTTTGAAGGCCAGTGGAACCGTGCTTGGTTAGAGCCCATCTAGATGTGACCACACAGGGATGGAGAATTCTGTAGCTCTGTGTGGCGTTCAGGGACCTACAGAGGGAGGCACAGAACGTGAAAGCACCTATTCATTAGCTTTGTGCACATTAGAGCTTGTCTCCTGTCTGCTTGCAAGAGCAAACTGAGGGCTGGGTTCCAGTGGAGGTGGCCTTTTGTGTGGACTCAGAAGGAAACAGGCAGGATTGGCAGGCACAGAGCTTTCGGCTTGCAAGGGTGGGTGGAGATAGCAGTCATAGTTTCCTCACCAGAAGAATGGAGCCAGCAGTACCTAAAGCATGAGCTGCATGAAGATGAAATGTGAGAATACATGCAAAGTATAGTGAGGACTGCACCAACCGAAGAAATTAGTGGAGTTCCTGTGTAGTCTGGGAGCCTCGAGAAATGAAGGTAGGTGGTTTAAGGAGTACGAAGAAGTTCAGATACGAGACTTGTATTAAATAGGGAGATCTTGGTACAGACACCAGTCCAAGCTAAGTAGGCAGAAGGAGGGAGTTTATCAGCAGGGGTCAGGGCAGAGGCAGCTTGGTCTCAGGATGGAGTGAAACCAAAGAGAAGAAAGATGGCCACTGCTCTAAGCTGCTCTGAGTCTTGACTGCTTCATGCTGTCTCCTTTCTTTGCCTCTCCAGCTGCCTTTCAGACATCCAGACCACACACTGGAATATGGCCACCAGGCAGAGTTTCCACGCTGTATGTCCAGCCACCTCCCTGCACCTCACTCCATGTCTCAGCTTCCGTTACAGACCACTGGACAGGGTTGGTCAGGCCCAGTGGCTGAGAGTGAAATGAAAAGGGTGTCATGGTACAGGGAGAGGGGAGGGCAGCAGAGGCTGTGGGAATGGACAGGGGTTGACATGCAGGAAGCTGCCAGTGCTACCAGAGCATTGATTCCTCGAGAGCTGCTCTCTGCAGAAGGATGGACTCTGAGTGTCTGGTCTGGACCGGGTCTGCTCCAGGTGCCTGAGTTAGGCGGTGGCCACAGTAATCGTCATGGTGATAAAAGCTGAGGATTGTCACCCAACACTGACTCTAGGCCAGGCACCAAGTCCTGTATGTGCATTAATTAGTCTAAGCTTCATGACTGTGAAGTGGATATGGCTTTATCTCCATGTGACAGATGAGAAAAGTGATGCCCAGAGAGGTGAAGTCATTTACACAACTTGTAACAGGTGGAGGTAGGACTTGGACTCAGGACCTCTGACACCAAAACCCATGGCTCTCTCTCTCTCTGTTTTTTTTTTTTTTGGCTGTGCCCCTGGCATGTGGGAGTTTCCCGGTCAAGGACTGGACCCGTGACACAGCAGTGACCCCAAGCCTCAGCAGTGACAATGCCGGATCCTTAACCCACTGAGCCACAAGGGAACTCCTCAAAACCTATGGCTCTAGAAGGTACCCCTGGAGTTCCCTGGTGGCCTAGTGGCTAAGGATCTGGCATTGTCATTTCTGTGGCCCAGGTTCAATCCTTGGCCAAGGAACTTCTGCATGCCATGGGCACAGCCAAAAAAGAACAAAAAGAAAAATAAGGAGAGTTCCCCGTCATGGCTCAGCAGAAATGAATCTGACTAGTATCCATGAGGACGCAAGTTTGATCCCTGGCCTCACTCACTGGGTTAAGGATCCCGCATTTCTGTGAGCTGTGGTGTAGGTTGAAGATGTGGCTTGGATCTGGTGTTGCTGTGGCTGTGGCGTAGGCCGATGACTACAGCTCCAATTTTACCCCTAGCCTGGGAACTTCCATATGCTGGGGGTGTGGCCCTAAAAAGACAAAAAAAAAAAAAAAAAAAAAAAAAGAAAGAAAGAAAGAAAAAATAAAATTCATTTTCTCAGAAAGATTTTTTCTAATCCCTTTTCCCTTAAATTAAATCTCTTTAATTATTTATTTGAAATCAACAAATAAAAGGCTTACCGCCTTCAGTAGGGGGCAGGTGGGACCTTCCCCAGGCTTCTCTCTGGCCCCGGGTTTGGGTTTGGACCCAGGCCACATTCATCTTCCATGATGTGGCTTTAACCACATTCCCCCTCCTTGGGGCTCGTTCTGGCTCCCCCTCGACTTGTAGGCCATCTGCTCTCAAGCCCTGCAGGCTCCGTCAGGGCCTGATTCTGTCAC
Organism: Sus scrofa; assembly: GCF_054392235.1. Lineage (NCBI taxonomy): Eukaryota > Metazoa > Chordata > Mammalia > Artiodactyla > Suidae > Sus > Sus scrofa. Next base: position 78,077,006 of record NC_139388.1, read on the forward strand.
CACCCTGCCTGGACATCCTCCACGCCACTGTACGTGCTGTTGCCACTTTGGTTGTGCCTGCGTTATCACTTCTGCTGCATTGCTGCTCTGCATCTAAGTCCATGTGCCTTTCTCAGCACCCACCATGTAACTCTGGGACTCTTGAAAATACATTCATTTCAAGCAGTTGATGATAGGTTCATTATCAGCATGTCGAATCCTTGGTTCTAGGGTTTATTTTATTGTCTTCTTTTAAACCCCACCAGTATATAGCATATGTCTTTTCCTTTGGTGCCAAGGCAACATATTGGGTCCTGCCTACGGGGTAAGACAAACTGCAGTTGGAGGGTCCAGAGTGTCTTCCTTCCGTATCAGAGACCACCCAGTTGTCCAAGCACGGGAGGATGTTCCAATAGCATTTTTCTTTTTTTAGGTCTCTAATCTTGAACTGGTAACTCAACTTTTAAAAATTGCAATAAATTATACATAACATGAAATTCACCATTTAAGCTTTCTAAAGTGTACAATTCAATAGACTTGAGTACCTTCAGAATGTTATGGGAGTTCCCATTGTGGCTCAGTGGGTTAAGAACCCATCAGAGTATCCATGAGGGTGTGGATTCCATCCCTGGCCTTGCTCAGTGGGTTAAGGACCTGGTGTTGCTGCAAGGTGCAACAGAGGTCACAGGCGCACCTCAGATCCAGTGTTGCTGTGGCTGTGGTGTGGGCCTGCAGCTGTAGCTCTTAATTTGACCCCCAGCCCAGGAACTTCCCTATGCCATCAGCTGTAAAAAGAAAAAAGAAAAAAAAGGTTGTGTAATCTTCGTTGCTCTCTAGTTCCGGAATAGTTCATTCCTGTAAAAGGAGACCCTGTACCTACTAAGCAGCCCCTGTCTCCCCCTCTCCCCTTCCTCCAATTACTAATTTGCTTTTGGTCTCTGTAGATATGCTATTTTGTCTCTGTAGATTTCACATGAATGGAATCTTACAATACATAGCATTTTACGAGTAGCTTCTTTCACTTAGTATAATGTTTTTGAGGTGCATCCATGTTTTGCATGCATGAGAATTTCATTCCTTTTTAAACCTGAATAATATTCCATTGTGTGAATATGCTGCATGTTGCTTATCCGTTCATCAGCTGATGGACATTTGTGTTGTTTCCACCTTTGAATTGTGACTGCTGCTGCTGTGAACAGTCATGGATAAGTGTTTGCTTGAGCATCTGTTTTAAATTCTTTGGGTTATATGCCTAAGAGTAGAATTGCTGATTCATGCAGGAATTCTGTGTGTAACTGACTGAGGAACTGCCACCCTGGGCTCCAAGGTGCCGCTCCATTTTACATAACTGCCAGCAATGTGTGAGGGTTTCAATTTCTCCACATCCTGACTCCAGCATCAACTTTTGACTTGTGGAATGAGTTTTATTATAACAGTGGAGGAAAAAATACCTGAATTATTTAGGCTTCATTTATTTAATGAGACCATATTAAAGCAAGAACTGGAAACTTGTGAGCATTTCAATGCAAAATACATCAAAGAATTTGAGATACACATAAAGCAAAGGTTGTTTAACATGTAGGGATAAATTTGATCATTAGTTCGTATCTATGGACCATATAAATGACAAGATCATAAAATCCATGGAGCTTCTTGTGGTGAGGCTGTGCCCCATGATATGATTCATTTGGTATATTTTTCTATACAAATGTACAATAGCCCATATCAGTGACATCTGGAGTCATCTGCATAAAATGAGTGTTTAGGGTCATGTTATTATTATTTCATGTTCTATACTTCATCTGAATTATAAAAACAGAGGCAAAGTAGGGTAAGCTGTTATTCTTCTTCTGAAAACATTAAGAAATTTTATGTGTACCTCCCGTTTTTGCTAATGATACAAAATGTTGAGACTTAGTTTTTTCTTCTGGCAACCCGTGATTGTGCTATCCTTATCTGAAACCTAAATCAATACTCATTCATGTACAGTGAAATCCACGCGAGCCCTTTATATAAATAACCCTGCTAGAGAAATACATGTTTCTTCAAATTTGTAGACCAGAATAACAGGAAATAAATTTAACATCATTTCACGTTCAGAACCACCAACCAAATAACCTGGGTTTTATGACGCAATTGCCTAAACCCGGGAAGGTAGGAAAGCGTAGGTATGTCTTTTCGTTCTGTAATCCATCATACATGTTAAGAACAGTATTATTTGATTGAGATTTTTATAGGCAAAATGGGGAGGAAAGTGTAAGGCACCTGATTCTAGGATGATGAGCTGGTGGAGGGGACAAAGAGTGAAGCTGGCTTTTTCCTTCGTTTATGTATTCCCTTTTTTCCTTTCTTTTGGCCAAGCCCTACTGTGTGCCAGGTGTTGTATTTAGAGTTGAAGATACAGTGATGAAAAAAAAAAAACCAAAACCATGACTGCTGGCCTAAAGACCTTTATTATCTGCTGCTGTGTAATAAACCATCCCCAGATGACATGGTGTAAATCAGCACCTTTCTGTGCTCGCAGCTGTGTGGGCCAGGCCTCAGGGTCTGATGCGGGGGGGAGGGAGACGGTGCGGTTCAGCTCTGCTCCAGAGTGACGGGGCCCTCATCCGGGGTGAACGGAGACAGTTCATTATGACTAAAGCCTCATTTGTGGCAGATGGCTAGACTCCTCAGTTCTTCTCCCAAAATTTAAGATCATTTTTAATCTGCTGCAGAGGGAGGCAGATGTTAAAGAAGCATTCAGGGGTTCCTGTCATGGCGCAGTGGAAATGAATCCGACTAGGAACCATGAGGTTGCGGGTTTGATCCCTGGCTTCGCTCCCTGGGTTAACGATCCGGTGTTGCCATGAGCTGTGGTGTAGACCTACAGCTGCAGTGTAGGTGGCATGTGGAGGTTAGTGGGAACTTCCATATGCCATGGGTGGGGCCCTAAAATGCCAAAAAAAAAAATTTAAATAAAAAAAGAAGCATTCACATAAATAACTATTACAATGAGGACAAAGTACAGGCTTCTTCCTTGCAAATGACAAACCCAACGCAGGTGGGCTAATGAAAAGAATTTACTGACTCACCTTAACTGAGAAGCCTGTGGCTGAATCCTAGTGCTGTAATAATATGGTCAAGAATCCCTTTCCTTGTCTGTTGATGAGAATTGCCTCTTTACACAGTTGATTTTATTCTCGGGGCTCCTTGGATGATGGCCACAAAGACCACAGGCTGCTCCACACAAACCCAACTGAAAAAGAAGGGCTCTTTCTTTCTGAATGGTTCTCTCACATGGCCCTGGGATTAAATCTAGTTGGCCACAATCCCTCTCCTGGACCCACCACTGTTGCCAGGGATACACAGTGCTTGGAATGGCTAGGCTGATCTATGTGCTCCCCTCTAGGACCTTGGAGTGGGATCAGCCCTACATGGTTCATAAGTGGGGATGGGTGTCTCCACCAGAGGGAATGAGAGAAATAGACATAACCAGACAAACACATCAAGTACCCATTCTACAAGCCTAAAAACAGAGTGACCTCTCTTGAAGAGGAGGTCCACATAGAGACATAAGGTCCTCCTTGCAGCAGTTACTTACCTTGTAGTTATTACATTTTCACTGTGTATGAGGCACTGGAGTAATGGTGGCAGGGTTATAAAGTGAATAGACAAATGCATGATGGAGAGGGTTCAAGGGATCTTGGGATCCATCAAGGAAGAAGATGTGACCACTAGGTGGCAGTAGCTCACACTGGCTTTGTAGGATGACCCTTTGGCAGCTTGCAGGTGAGGAAGTCACTCATAGCAGGAGCCTGTCCGGAAGTGAAGAGGGTTGATATTCAGAAGGGAGGAAGGCAAGGAACTCCTGGGGGAGAGGGGGGCTCCTAGAGGGGACTTAAATGTCCAGGTGGTGTCACTCGTCAGCACAGTGGGACGTCTGGGTCAGAGACCAGCAGGAACTTGGTGTCTTCAAGTCCTAGGGCTTATCCATGGATAGCAGATGTTGGGCACAGTTTGTGGAGTATGCAAAGCAGACAGGCTCTAAATAACTAAAAATCTGCTTATTTGGACTATATTTAAAACAACTGGATGTGTAAACATTTGAGCTTGGCACCTGTTGGCTTTTGAGCTAATGGATCTCAGCCTGCAGTAAAGAAATAAACGACGGAGGCCAATACACAGAGACCATCTTGGCTTATTTATACAACAAAGATTCAGTAATTACCGTCAGGTGTAAATATAGCCACTCGTTAATATGAGCCCGTTACAGACTCGAGGAGCCAACTGCAGGATAATCATCGTAGTAATGACTGCTTTTTATGTTTTTGCCATGTGACTGATACCGAGCCCCGTGCTTTATGCAAATGATCTCATTTGATTCTCAGAGCAGCTCTGTGAAGTGGTTACTGTTATTATCCCCACTCACAGATGGGGAAACTGAGGGCTTAAGTCCCTCATTCAAGGTAATACAGCTAGTTGGAAAGACAGACAAGATTGAGACCCAGGCACACAAGCTCTGAGAGCCGTACTCTCAAACCAACAGCGTCTCCAGGGAGTGGGGTCATCTTTCTTGGCCTCAGTCTCTTCACATTTAAGAGCATGAGTATATTACTTTGTGATATTCCACGGCTACCCTGACTTTCTAGATGCCTAGGATTGCCCTCTGTGGTACCTCAGGTGGAAATAGATCAGTGCAGGCTCTTGGCTACATCCTAAAGCAAGAGGTGAGAACGGAACAGCAGGAGGTAGGGGACCAGAAAGCCAGTAAGTTTGCCCAAAGAAGAGCAGGATGGAGTGGCAAGAGATGTGCACAGTGGAGGTGGTATAATGTAGGAGTTACGTTGGCAGGCTCTGCCTAGGTATGAATTTTGCTTCCTTCACCGACAAAGTGCATAATCTTGGGTCAGTCACTTTTTTCTTTCCGCACCCACGGCATGCAGCAGTTCCCAGGCCAGGGATCAAACCCTCGCCACAGCAGTGACACCACAGGCTCCTTAACCCTGTGAGCCACCAGGGGACTCCTTGGGTGAGTCACTTAATCTGAGTTTCTTCATTTGTAAAACAGCAACAATGGTAATGATACTTCAATAAAATTATTGGGGTGACTAAGTGAGCTAATGCCTGTTAAACGTGTGGCATGAGGCTTGCAGATAGCGAGTCCTCCATAGATGTTTGCTATGATATTAATAATTATTATTATCTGTGAAGGAAATAAGAGATAGGGGGTTTAAGAAATACAGGTAGGGAAGCATCAGGGAAGGGCTGCAAATCCTAGCCATTTTTAGTATGTGAAATGTTTACTGTGTGCCAGGCACTCGGCCATCTGTTTGTTTTACATTTGCCAAAATCAATTCTAGACATGTTCCCTGCCTTTCCTTTCAGTGTGCCCCACTTGGCTGGTGTTGGTGGTATAACACCCCACTTGTGGTGTTGTCTCTAACTAGACATCATTCCAGATCAGAAGTGTGGGCATTGTGGCAAATAGTGAGAATGGACACTGGAGAGTCATGGCCTTGGGTCTCATCTGTTGTGTAAATCTCTCTGAGTTTCAGATTCTGCAACTATGATAGATCTTTCACAGGCATAACAGCCACCGTGTGTTGGGAACGTACACTGTTCCCCGGCACTGTGAGATGTAAAGTAATTTGTTCACATTCACCCGGTTATGTAATTATCAGAGCTGGGTGTGAAATCGGGCTTCTGGCCCTAGAACCCATACATTATTAGTGCTCCATCATTCTGCACAAAGGTTTAAAAGCCCCTGGCATGTGATAGACCCTCAATAAACTGTAATATTATCATTCTTATCATTATTTAGGCTCTATATGCTGAAAACAACTCTATTCATTTATCCATTAAATATTTCCCAAGTGGCTCTTCTTTGCCAAACACCAGTAATACATGGAGAACAAATTTCTCTTCTTGCCCTCAAGGGAGTTGCCATCTACTCCGGCGACTGTGCGAGGGCGGGAATTCAGGAGGTGAGCTCCAGTAACAAATGCTTCCCCCTCCCTCTCCTCCCAACTTTTGTGCTTTACAGGAGCCAGGGTTTACTTTTCACTTACAAGTCTCCTACCTCTGGCAAAAGGGAAAGAGCAATAGTTGAAGCCTCTGTAAAGCTTCTGCTTGGATGTGGCATAACTCATGTCTGCTCACATTTAATTGACTAAAGCAGGTCAAATGTCAAAGCCTGATGTCATGTAAGGTGGGGAGTACCTTTCTCCACTAAGGAGGGTCACTAGAGAGGGCGCCATAGGAGTAGGTGCAGTGAAGAGGAGTTTTGGAACCAGTAATTAAAGCGACCATAGATGTATTCTTAAGCAATTATAATATGGTAAGTTCTCTAGTAGAAGTGTCTGTTCTTTGAGAAGGGAGTGTTAACATTTTCAAGGTGTCTTGAATTTAGAACTGAAATTTAGAGCATGTTTTCGTTACCAAGCCTCAGCTTTCTGGAGCAGGAATAGAGAGAGCCTATAATAGATACATTTTTGAGAACCTCACATTCACTAGCCTAGAGGGAAAATCATTGACAGTGTAATTCCTCCCTTCCAAGAAGTGATATGAGGAATTTTGTTGATAACTGTATCTTTGTGTCTACAAGCAAAGGACTTGGGAACTAGGGTATCCTCAGAAAGATGAGTAGAGAGGCTTGTTCGTGAGAACGCTATGGCCATGTCCTGGGAGTTAAGGTAGGGGAGGGCAGGATGGTGGTGAAAAATGTGGCATGAATCATGCAGAGATTGGTCCTAGATTCTGAGTAGGTAATTTGGACGCCTACTTGCCTGTTCTTAAAGCTCAGTGCACCTCAACCTTCCTGTTTACAAGTAACACAGAGAAGATATATAGATGGCTTAAACCTTTGTAGTCACAACTCCAAATGTCATTCATTGTTGTTGTTTTTAGATTTCTATTATGAAATTCAACATAGATCTGGGGCCAAGATTTCCACTGATGATAACTTAGTTGCTGCTGGTTGAAAATTTACTACCTTCTGGTTAAGTAGCAAATAAATTCAAATTGCTCCCTACTCATTCTCTTTCCTTTCTCTTTGGGTTCTTGGGAGGCCTGTGTATTATCCTATCTTGGGGATGTGTGTCTAGCCCATGACTCTCTCTCTGGACACTTCTGGACTCACTGGAGATATCTTCAGCTCCAATGATGCTAAGGAAGCCTTGGAGGAGGTAGGGCAGTCTGCTGTCTCAAGTCCTCTCTGACTTACAATGCTATGAGGCTATCATTTCTACCTTTATAATGACATGTGCATTGAGAGGCTGCCCCACCCAGCTGCCCAGGGCAGGACATAAGATGTTAAGTCACTCTGCTTTCACATCCCCAAATCTATCTTGGTGTGTCTGACATCTCCTTTGGAGGACAAGGATTCAGGTTGGCCAAGAATCAGGTCCCATATGTTCTTGTTCATCTTTCTGTGTTTTGGCCAAGCTCCTGTTCCTGTTCAGGAAAGGATTTTAGAGTCTTCCTGTGCAGTAAGAAACTACTCTGGTGTCGTATTCTGTTTTCTTCCTACTTAATAGCGTGCAGTTGCATCTCTATGTGTAGTTATCCAAGATTGGTTCTCCCTGGCTCAAAATCATCATCTGTTTATTTATTACTTGCAGTGCTTACTCTGGGATTTACAATATGCCTGTGTAACTTAACATGGTCCACCTTCAAATAACATCCTGCTGTATGTATAATATATGAACCTTACCAGGAAATATTTCAATTTGTCTCTCTCATTGTGTTGTTGTCATGTTTTATTTTTATGTTATCAAATCTTCAGAATATTATTTTTTGCTTTAAACCCTTTATTGTATTTTCATGAATTAAAAGATGAGAAAGAAAATATGTTAATGTTACTCAAATATTGCTCCTTTTAAGAATTCTTTTTTAAATTTTTGTGAGTAAAAGTTTCTTCTAATAGCGTTTTCATCCTGTCTGAGGATGTTTCAACATTTCATTTAATGATGGTCTATTGATATGACTTCTCTCACCTTTTGTTTATTTAAAAAAGTCATTATTTTACCTTCATTTTTGGGAAGATATTATCATTGGTTACAGAATTCTAGATTGACAAATGTTTCTTTTTTTCTTCAGTACTTTCAACATGCATAGATTATCTTCTGTTTTGCATAGATTCTGATGACAAATCTGATATCATCGTGTCTCTGTTCCTCTGAATGCAATATGCCTTCTCCCTCTGGCTGATTTTAAGATTTTCTCTTTCTCAACTGTGCATTTATTTAGCAATTTGATTATAATATGCCTTGGTTTTCTTTGTGTTTTTCCTGCCTGAAGTTTATGGAGAGTCTTATATTTTTAGGTTTATGATACTGTCAAATTTGGAAAAAAAATTTATCCCTCTAACATTTCTTCAAACGTTGTTTCTGTCCCTGCCCCCCACTCAGCCCTCTCAGACTGCAAGTGGCTGTATGTCAGACAGGTTTATATTATCAAAGAGGCTCTGTTTATTCCTTATAGTTTTGTTACTATAATTTTGACTGCACTAATCTTTTCTTTTGCATCGTTTGATTTGCTATGAATCTCCTCCAATAAAAATTTCATTTCAGTTATTGCATTTTTTCATACCTAGAAGCCTTATTTGGTTCTGATTTAAATATACTCTTTTCCCCCTCGTTATAATCATGAACATGCAAACCATATCTGTAGTAGCTGTCTTAAAAGCCATACTTTCTAATGCTATCATTTGTTATTTCCGGGTCTGTTTCTATAAACTGATTTTTCCTCCAGGCTATGAGTTACATTTCCTTGCTTTTTTACATGTCTGGTATTTTTTTTTTTTGAATACTAAGTGTTAGGAATTTTTAATTTTGGGGTGCTAGATTTTGTTATACCTCGCCAAAAAAGAAAAGCTCAATTTTTTCCTTGGCAAGTATTTTAGTTACTTGTAGATCATTTTGATCCTTGCAAGGCTTACTTTTATTTTTATTTCTCAGTGAATTTTATTACATTTATAGTTGTACAACAATCATCACAACCCCATTTTAGTATCATTTGCATCCCAGACCCTCAGTGCACCCTCCCACCCCCAGCCTGTCTCATTTGGAAACCATAAGATTTTCAGAGTCTATGAGTCAGTATCTGTTCTGCACAGAAGTTCATTGTATCCTTTTTTTTAGATTCCACATGTAAGTGATAGCATATGATGTTGGTGTCTCACTGTCTGACTAACTTCACTTAGCATGATAATTTCTAGGTCTGTCCATGTTGTACACGACTCACTTTTAAACTCTTTTTGCATAGGTCTATAGTAGCCTTTATTCTAGGGAGCATTTAACTTCATTTTACAACTTTATCCTTCTGGATTTTCTGCTGACTGTACCTTGAATTCCCACAAAGCCCTTCCACTTTGGCTAGTGAGCATGCAAACAACTCGTGACTCTGTGAGTTCTCTTGGAATTACTGCACTTACAGCTCCCCCACATATAACCATTATCTCCTGGATTTTTCTTCTTGCCAGATCATACAGGGTTTCATCCTACCCATACATAGGATTGATATTCAGCCAACAACTCAAAGGGACCCCTGCGCAGATTTCTAGAGATTTCTGTGTAATTCCCTTCTCTTTGGTACTTTGTCTTGCAAATTATTGAAAAGCTTAGCCTTTCCAATCTCTAGCTCCTCAATGCAGTGTGAGTGCTGGGCTCTCTTTGGGTTCCTCCTCCTATGCTAAAGTCTGGACTTTCCTTCTTTGCAGAATGCTGGTGCTAGGATGCACTTTTTTTTTTTTTTTCCCTTTCCAAACTATTGTAGGCCTGTGCTATTGTTCAGTGTCTAAAAATACTCTTTTCTAAGATACTGTTCAGTATTCTAGTTAATTACAGCAAGAGGATAATCTGAATCCTCTTACTCCCTCATGGTCCTAGGCAGACATGCTGGAAGTGATATGTTAGATATTAGTTTTGTTTTTTTATTTTTAGGGCCACACCCCTGGCATGCAGAACTTTCCAGGCTAGAGGTCGAATTGGAGCTGCAGTTGCCAGTCTATTACATAGCTACAGCAATAGCAGATCTGAGCCACATCTGTGACCTACACCACAGCTTATGACAATGCCAGATCCTTAACCCACTGAGTAAGGCCAGGAAACGAACCCATGTCCTCATGTATACTAGTCAGATTCATTACTGCTGAGCCACAACGGGAACTCCTAGGTACTAGTTTTTGATGGTTACTCTCCATCAGAATTGTGGTTAGTGCATTGGTTTTCCTGAGAATCTGTAGGCTATACTTATTTGTAGTTTGAAAGAACAGATTCACCTGAAAATTAGATAAATTCTATAAGGAAAGACATTTTAATTTAAGGAACTGTAAAGAAATTAATTCAACATTTACTGAACATTTTCTATTTTCAGGGAACTTTTCTAATTGTTAGACACATAACCATAAATAAAGAGATTTTTTTAAAAGTCTCTGCTCTTACTAAGTGCACTGCGGAGAAAGTAGAGAAACAGGCAACAAGCAGAATCAGTGAAATCTTAAAATCTATGCTGTGTCAGATGGCAAGTGCTATGTGAATTATAGAGAAATAATAATCCTCCCAGCACCCATGCAGTACTGATTGGAAAATGTGGCTGCTGTCCCTTCATAAAACTTAATGATAGAAGCCATCTGTTTGGAGGTAAAACAGCTGACTTTATTACCATAACTGTAAATTGACCCTAGAGCTCTCCACTCATGCCCCTTTAATCTCTGTAATTTATAAACACTCAGCACAAAGTCATCTTCATAGAAATATTTGCTAACTTGTTTCTTTTCGGTGTCCACCACAGGACTGGATGCTCCATGAGGGTAGGCATCATGTCTAGTTTTGCTCACAGCTGAATCCCCAAGCATTTCTGTAGAGGCTTGGCATTTGGAGAGTGTTCAATTTGTTACCTGTTAAACATGTGTTGAAGAAATTCATGGATGTATCAGGTTCTTGATACCTGCCTGGGTTATAATTTATAGATACATCCTTGCTTCTCCCTTTAAAATTACTAGCCATCCTCTTTCTGACTTATAATATGAGAGTCTCTAGTTCCATCCATGTTGCTGCAAATGGCATTATTTTGTTCTTTTTTTATGGCTGAGTAGTATTCCATTGTGTATATAAGTACCACATCTTCTTAATCCATTTATCTATCGATGGACATTTAGGTTGTTTCCATGTCTTGGCTATTGTGAATAGTGCTGCAATGAACGTTCGGGTGCATGTGTCTTTTTCAAGGAAAGTTTTGTCCAGATATACACCCAAGAGTGGGATTGCTGGGTCATATGGTAGTTCTATATTGAGTTTTCTGAGGTACCTCCATACTGTTTTCCATAGTCACTTGTGATGGAGCTTGATGGAGGATAATGTGAGAAAAAGAATGTATATACGTATGTGTGACTGGGTCACTTTGCGATACAGTAGAAAATTGATAGACGACTGTAAACCAACTATAATGGAAAAAATAAAAATCGTTAAAAAAAATTAAAAAATAAAATTACTAGCCAGTTTCTCTTTGAAAGTTACCTGATGTGAGTCCACTTTCTCTCTTTTTTTGTGCAGCGGTGCAGTCATTGCACACCCTGAATGACCAGATATCCCATTTTATTGTCACCAAGTCGAAGGCGCTGGAGGAGGATGAAGACCCTTTTCTACCCGCGGAGAAGGAAACTTTGAGGAGTTCCATGATATTGATGAGGCACCTCTTAATGGATGCTCAGGTACAAAGATCAGTAAAGACAGTCTGTACTGAGTATACGGTAACCTTTCTTTGTTTTCTTTTTGGTAAAAGCTGTGCAAAGGCATTCATCTCTCATATTCATTGCACCTGCCTTTGTGATAAACAGCGATGTAACAGACATTCTGCTATATTGAGTATTGGATTTCTAATTAGGCATTACTGGAGATTTCATATTAAAATAGCTTGTTTTTTTAAGTCAAAATACGAGGGCTTAAAATAATATATGTCTTGTCTCTGAGAATTTAACAAATCTCCCATTAGCCTTGGAAAGTGAAAAGCCATTTACATACAAATTTGGCAAGCCTCAGTGCTGGCAAGGGCTTCGGAGTGGAGCAATACTTATCCCAAACAGCATCCCTGAGTAACTAATGAATATTTTGGTACATTGGATGCACCACCAGTAAGCAAATCAGTACTGTTTTTTTTCTTTCTTTTTTCTTTTCTTTTTAATGATCACAATGAATTCATTACAGAAGGTATTTAGCTCATTGCATGCTTTGCTGCGATGTGATTCTTCAAGGTTTTTCCCTGTGCGCTATTTTATTGAAATATTTAAACAATAATCTATGTACTCCTTCTGGTTTTGTTGGTGGGTCTCTCCAGATATGTTGACAGGCAAACACCAGGTGTCGTAGGAGAATTGATCGTGTTTTGTGGTTTTGAAGCCAAGCTGAACTAGATTTTTATTATCGTTTACACCTCTTTCAGTATCTAGAAATGTTTCAGAAAAATTCTTTGGGTCTGGCCATTTTGTGTTAGTTTGTCCTAGAGCTTTCTTCCTGAGCTTGTTTTCTGTTCAACAGCAGCGAGGTCAGGGTGGTTGCTGGTTTCCTGTGTTCCGCTCTGTATCAGATTTTTGAACTGGGGTTTCTTTGCTTTTGTTTCTATCATGGTAGTGTCTTATGTTTTATTTTTTAAAATCAATCCTGAAGCCTGGATCTTGTACCATTAAGATTTTGACTGGCAAGGTTTTTTGTGCATTTCTCACCTGTCAATGCTTGAAGCTGCCCCCCCCCCAAGACTTTGCAGATGGCCCAAATTATGCAAAGCCTTTCATTTTTATTCACAGTTCTCCCTTTCCCCTTTATCATGAGCAACCCATTCAGCCTCTCCTTTTGCCCCAGCCCTGTCTAGTAGAGAGAATAAAGATTCTGAAGCCACAACATCTGAAGCCACAACACCTTATTTTAAAACTCAGGGGAAAAAAAGGGAAATTTAGAACAATTTACCAAATAAAAGACAGCAAATTGTTCTTGAAAAGATTAGCTTTCCTCTGTGCTTGGTCCCAATCCTATAGCTAATACTACAGCCAAGGGAACCATCTAAATGAATCCTTAAAGAAGTTGTGCAAACTCCTGTTTGCAAAATTTAAGGGAATAAAAAACTATTCATCTTTTTCTTCTCCTTCACATATAAGCTTATGAGTGCCTCGAACTGGATTTTGAGAATGTTTAACATTGCTTAAGGGAATGTTTTCTCCCCCTACATACCAAATCCATTTAAAAAACTTTGATTCTTCATGGCTTTGATCGCGATTTTTCTCTTATTTACCCAATGGGAATAACATATCCTGTATAATGTGATCACTGTGTGGGAACATTGTATTATCTCATTCTCTCCTGATTCCAAATCAATGCCTGCTAGAATTTTCTCACTCAGATATCTAGAAGAAATGGAGCAGGATATGGTGGATATTCTGCTAAGTCATACATTTCTAAATGCAAGGTGGGTTGGCGCGTCTGGAGAAACATAATCATAAAACTTCAGGTAGGAAAGTGGTGTAGTATCTGGAAGTTTTATTTCTTTGCCTCCTATTTTTCAAAATCCCTCCCTTTTGTCTTCTGGACTAACACAGCCTGAGGTGGGTTGTGATTCATCTGACAATACTACCCTCCTTTCTTTCTTCCAAAGCCATTAGCTTTTTGAAACATTATTTGTGGTTATGAATCTAGGTCCATGGCTGAAGTCACTTAGAATCAGATTACTAATATCCCGAGGCTCAGAGCACCTCTGAAATAGCTTTCTATAAGATTAGTGGTGCCAAACGTATAAGATGCTAAGGAACCCCAACATTTGGGGGATGGCCAGGGGCAATATGTGGTTTTGAGTTTTGAAGTAGACAACCAGAGATATGTGATTTTTTTTTACAGAAAATCTTTATTGAGCATCTTCAGGCATTCGGTTATTTACTATTTGGTTTTTGACATTGCGGCTTATTGTTGCTTCAAGTCCAAAGACAGATGAATGCTCTTACTTCATTTTCTAAGTTCATCAATAATGAGAGGTCAACGGCATGTAAGTATAATTTCTAGGTACCTCCTTCCGTTCTGGCTTTTGTGATATTAATAGATGTGTGTGTGTTGCAAGAAGTTAGCTCTTCAGGAGTAGAAACCACACCCCTAACTTGGTTGGTATAGCTGCCTGCTCAGTTCCGTACCCAAAGGACTCGTGACAGTATTAGGCGATGATGAAATACTTGACATCAGCTTGCACGTTGGATGAAGTCAGGCAAGAAGTATTCCAGAGAACCTGGAGGCTGCTTCCAGAGCGACTGCTGAAGAGGCATAATCGATTCAAGTCACATCTGTCTTGGAAGCAATAAATCCTGCTTAGGAGAATGTCAAAGGCAAAAGCATTGCTGGGCTATGAAATTCCACCTCTGAGGATTATAAAACAGTATGCACAGAGCAAACACATCTCCCAAGTACAATGGGGGTGCCTGAGATGATTGGCAGGCCTGACAATCCATCCTAGAGAATGGAATCAAGAAGGAACATCTCACAGGGGCAGCCCTGAGGCCTGCAATTATTTATTCATTCCCTAAATGTCTGTCTGAACATTTAGGAGGTGCCTAAAAGAGGCAGGGTGCCTCTATTTGCATTCCATTCCCTTGGTAATCCAAAGACCCCCCCTCAAATTCAATGAAGTGTACCATTCAGATTGTGTTTGAAACCTGATCTTGTGGCTTTTATTCCTGAGAGCTCTGTCTAAACCCAAACTGCCGACTCAGCCTCGTAAGTGATTAGATTCATAACACCGAAGAGGCAATTCTTTCTGGTAGAGATTAATTCTTTTACTCAAACTGTGTGACTCTGCATGCTAAGAGGGGTTGATTACAGCAAATTAAATCTCCTATTGGAACTTCTCTCCTTCTTCCCCCAAAGACCTAATATCATTATTTATTAAGGGGTGGACAAATGCTTGGGAAAACAAGATTGTTTTGGAGTTAATAGATGCAGAGTGTTGCCTTTGTCTTTTTTTTTTTTTTTTTGGTCTATTTTTTGGGGCCCGCACTCACGGCATATGGAGGTTCCCAGGCTAGGGGTCTAATTGGACCTGTAGCTGCTGGCTTACGACAGAGCCACAGCAATGCCAGATCGGAGCTGCATCTGCGAACTACACCACAGCTCATGGCAACGCCGGATCCTTAACCCACTAGAGCAAAGCCAGGGATCGAACCCGCAACCTCATGGTTCCTAGTTAGATATGTTTCCACTGCGCCACTAAGGAAACTCCAAGACTATTGTCTTTGGAATGGATTATCAGTGAGGTCCTGCTGTGTAGCGCTGGGAACTATGTCTGGTCACTTATGGTGGAGCATGATAATGTGAGCAAAAAAGAATGTATACATGTATGTGTAACTGGGACACCATGCTGTACAGCAGAAAATCGACAGAACACTGGAAACCAGCTATAATGGAAAACAATGAAAATCATTATAAATATATTTTTTAAAAAAGATCGCTTTGTTGGCAGAAAGGTCTTCCTCTAGAAGGCTAGGTACTGAAGACAGAGGCTTTCTGTGCCTCGTGGGGACGGGGATGCTCCTTCTGCTGGCCGTGGAATATGGAGTGGCCAAGGAGGGCCTGTGCTCCACTGACCCTTGGCCGCTGTCCGGGTCTGGCAGTGAGGGAAGCTTCTCTGCCTGATCTCAGCTTGCCTGGGCTTGAAGGGAGAACTCAGTGCAAGTCAGGCTACCTTGCTGATGTATCCTTCCCATAAGTCCATCACGAGGAGAGAAGGAAGCAAGCCCTTAAAAACAAACAGGAACCACACAGCGTCATCTCTAAGTGTGTTTGCACATGCAGCTGATGAAAGTCAAGTGTGAGGCACATGACAAACGAAACCTGCTTTGTCTTTTGGACGGGCCTTCCCCCGCTCTTTCCTCTGTGTCCCTTTTTTTCTTGCTTTCCTTTTTCTCCTTCTCCCCACCCCTCAGCATTTTCCCTCCTTCTCTCCTGTCTTCTCTCGACGTTCACTGCTCCTCTCCCTCCCCTGCTTCCTCGTCTCTCCATTGGCAAAATAAATCTTCGTTTAGATGTGGAACGAGATTCTGTCCTTTTTATCCCTTTCTGTCTCCCCCCCTTTCTTCTCTCTTCTTTTCTCATCTGTCTTTTTCTGTTGTTTGTGTTCAGGGAACTTGAACGCATATTTGCCAAAGACCTATAGTCCCCTTGCCAAGCATGGAGAACAGCAGGAGGGGGGTTATTGGCAGGAGGCAAGCCTGGCGTTCAGGGGCCACTGGGAGCCCTTCCAGGACCGAGACTCAGTGTGCTTTGGGTGGCTTCATTTCTCTTTCTTGTTTGGTTTTCCAGAGTTGCCTCCCCTGGTTGATTATGCTTTCTGATTAACGTCCGGCAAGAATCAGGCTGATTTCACAGAAGTAGGTTGACTGTTTAAGCTACCTGGACACTCTCCCTCTCTAGACTGGCCAAGAATGGGGAGGCGTGCTTTGGAGCAGAGACTCCCCCAGAGCAAACCTGGGCTAAGGCTCCTGACAAGCAGAAGGGTCAGGTCTGCACAGTGGATGTCAGTGTGTGTTGGGAAAGGAATTTTCAGAATCAGGCGTTTGACACACACTCATTACAGAGCTAGGCATGCATCGAGGTGATTTCTCTTGTGTGAGCGCTTCCCACCTTCATGTCCTTTCTGAAACCAACCCACACTTGTGGTAGGGACCCTGTGGTTATTCCCAGTGTAGTTACCTGGTGATCTCCAGCTGCAGCTGGCTTCACGGTCATATGCATGAATGTGACCCTGTTGACAGCCCTGGAGAATGTCTTGTCCTCACATTGCACAAACTGAGGCACCTGATAGATGTTTGACCTCTCAAGGTCACAGACACTGGCTATAGCCATAAGTTGTGCCCTGACTGTCGTTTTTTCATACTATCTTCTGAAAGGTGATACCAGGCTGAAGCAAGAACTGAAACACTCCCCAGCATGGCAGCAAGCAGAGAAGAAACTCTGGAATTAGAACAGGGCAAAGAGGCAAAAAATTTTCATCCTAAGAAATTACCCTGAGATATTTTTAAGTCTACTCAGGCCATCAGATTTCCACTTCTTTAAGGTCATAGAAGGAAGAAATACTTAAATGGGCACTGAAGAATTGAGTTCACCTAACAGGAAAGCTACAATAGTAAGCTGATTACTCAAAGGAGTCTTAGCTTATCCCCTCCAGTAATCCGTGTGCTCCATTACCCATCTTTTCCCTGCGTGTTTGAAAAGGCAATGTTATTTTCCATTCTCAGATGCAAAACTATAAAATCTGCAGCTTGCAGTCTCTTACATAATGTGTGAAAGCCCACTCTCCATTCCGCCATGGTGATTTTGATCTTATGGTTTTTTTTTTTTTTTCCTAAATAAATGCAGTTTAACTGGCAGGCACTGCCGGGCGTAGAGGTGATGCCATCGGTTATAGAGCTTCTGCAGTCACCTTCCCTGTTCAGAAGAAATGGAAGGTGAGGTGTGATATTGTAATTGAAACCAGTAATCTGTTATGCTTGTGTCTAGGTATTTTCTTTTAAGATAATAGAGAAAGGTAGCCTTTTCTGAGACCTCTGGCACCTTTGCAAAATCCATGAGGCAGAATTTTAGGGGAAATTCTGAAATACTGAAAGTTGCTTTCAGTGTTCACCATGTAAAGATCCAGGTATAATCAGAAATGAGACTCAAGAAAACTGGAATCCTGTACATTGCTATGTTCTGATGGAAGGGCGCATCTCTCAGGATGAATAATGTTTGAGTGGAATTGCCTCTGTCAAAACTGGTATAGTTTCCAAGGATCTGTAGAGCGTTAACGAATATTTGGGGAATTTATTTTTCACATTCTAGAATCTTTAGGTTACATTTGTAGATACTAAATGGTTATTTTAATTATATACTTTGAAATGATGAGAATATGGACTTTATGCTGGTCTAATATTTGGTAGTTCATGTTATAGTGAGCGGGATCTGAGAGTAACAAAATCATGGCAAGTTAGGGATGGGGAATTGGCTACGGTTCTTTGGTCAGCAATAGAGACAAGCTCTGGTTAATGTATCAGGGGCTGTGTTTAACAGAAGCACATAGGGTAGCTCTTAGGAAAAACCGAAGAACTATAACTCAGAAAAGACAGGACAGAGGGCAGCTGTGGAGATTTAGGCATCAAGAACTAAAGAGCCATTTCTTCGGGATGCTGTGATGGGGATTAATTGGTTCCAAGCCTCTTGTCTCTTTGTGTTGCTTTGATGAAGATGCAAATCCTTAGAAAAGCCTGACTGACCTGTCTTAGGTCACTGGGTTCTTCTCCTCCTTGGACATGGGAGTGTGTGCACATTGATGGGTGATCCCACCAAAATCACACGCCATGTGGGGAGGCATTATTATTACGAGAAGGGAGAGTGGATGTGGGGCAGATGGAGGCAACAATAAATCTACCATGCTTTCCACATACATGAACTTGGTGCTTGTGTCCTAGCACAGAGCTTGGCACTGCGCTGAGGTCTAGTGGACAGAACATTGACTCTGCCCTAGAGGGACTTAGGCTATAGTGGGGCAGATAACCAGACACCATAGAGTCCTGTGGGAAGTACTGACGAAGACACAGGTGGCTTCGGAAGCTCCACGAAGGACCCTGCTGGTGTTTGCATCCCTTCCTGGTTTGCAAAGCACTTTAGCTAGCATTTTCTCATCTTTCCTACTTAGCCATGAGAGGTACAAAAGGGTGGGTGTTATTATCATCTGTATTTTGCAAACCGGGTATTAAGCTTTAATAAAATAGCCTTTTTTATATTGTTCCATCCAGCCCATCACAAAGCCAGCATAATTGATTTCCTACTTGCAGGTGGTGACCCTTAGAGTATTTGCTCCCTGAGGGGGTTATTAAATAGAGGGGGGGGGAGGGTGTAATTTGAGGGAAGAGAGAAGATTAAAACCTGGCTTCAGACATACGACAGCACTCATAACGGAAATGTTTTTAGCAACGACAAGGAATATGTAATACCTTCCCAAAGCTAAACACTGCCCCCTCAGCATTCTAGAAGGTTTACGCTTCCAAGAAGATGATTTTCAAATATCTTTGAAAAGAATATAAAAGGTATTATCTTTCCCTCGAAAACATTATAGTCTCTACCTAGTTCCCATGGTCACACTGGCAAATATTTGGCTCCCCAAATAATACCCAACCCCACCATTGCCCTTTGGATGGGTGGTTCTCAACTAAGAGGGCGGAGAGCATTTTCCTGGGGATTTGGCAATGTCTAGAGGTATTTTTGATTGTCAGCATTGGCCTGGGTTCGTGGGGAGGGGTAGCGATACTACTGGAATCTGGTGGATAGAGGCCAGGGGTGTTGGAGAACTTCCTGCAGTGTACAGAATGGCCTTCCTTCCACAGCAAAGAGTCATCCATCCCCAGTGTCGGTTGTGTCCACATTGCGAAAGCCTGCTTTTAGACCCAAAGTTGATGTTTTCATGGACTGTGGGACCCTTCCAGCCTCAGAATCATTTTTTTTGAATGTCTGGCATTGATCATAATTGGTCCTCGAGATACAGCTTTGTTATCCATTTATTCATTTTCTTGTTCATCCATTGAGTATCTATAACATGCCAAGCCTATGCCAGGTTGTGGGGAACATTAGGGAAAACAGACGTGACCCTTGTCCTCAAGGATCTTGTATTTTAGTGGGAGCGAGCGACTCTAAATATGTAAGCAAACAAATAACGTGTTTCAGTAATTGTCTTAAAGACGTATGAGCACCTAACTTAGATAAGCGTTCAAATGCTTTCTCTTTTGAATGTGACATTTAAATTGAGCTCTGAGAAGAGAGAGAAGGAAAGAGAAAGATGGAGAACATGACCTCTGCTTGTGTTTTATTGCATCTATCTGTACTTTAATTTAGCTGTGTGTGTTTAGCATTACTCTATGAGCTAACTGGGATTAGATCTCCTGAAATGTTGATATATATATATATATATATATATATATATATATATATATATATTACTTATTCCAGAAATTTGCATTTACTTTAGGGATTATAAAAATTCCAACTGGCCCCTTGGAGCAGTCTTTCATGCTTTGCCAGTGGGTGTCCACAGAGGAACCAGAATCTCTGTCTTTTCTTGCTGGATGCTGTGGACATAGAGACACACACCAAAGAAAGCTAATGTAAGTTGGTTGAGCTGCATGAGACTTAGGAGTGAGATGGATGAAAGGAAAGCAGGTGAGATGTAGAGTTATTCTGGACAAGAAAAATGAAGAGGTGAAGCCCCTTCAATTATGAAGAGCTGCTCTATAGAACCTGGCCAACAGTCAATTCTCAATTATGTACCTATAGATTAGTAACTTTATAGATCATCTGTGGGCAAAGCCTTCCTTCCCTGATGGCATGCACTCAGGAAATGTAAACCAATGTTAGTCTGAATGAGACATAATTAGAAAGTTAATTTCGTTGCCAGTATTTTTTTTTCTTTCACCATAATGGAATTTCTTTTAGTATTGGTTATTTGGTTTTGTCGTGGCTCCTATCCATTAGTCAGATAATAGGAAGCCTAATGTAGGCCATATAATTATAATCCTAAAATAACTTACGCTTAGAAGAATAATTCTTAAACAGTGCTCTTGGGGCCTCCCATTCACATTAAACTCAACCATTCCCTGTAGAGCAGCCAGGTAATTAAAAAAAAAAATTTTTATGGCCATACCCATGGCATATGGAAGGTTCCCAGGCCAGGGATTGAATCCGAGCCATAGCTGTGACCTATGTGGCAACTGTGGCAAAGGTGGATCTTTTTTTTTTTTTCCTTTTAGGGCCACACACCTGCAGTATATGGAGGTTCCCAGGCTAGGAGTCAAATTGGAGATGTAGCTGCCGGCCTACACGACACCCATAGCAACACCTGGATCCCCGCCAGACCACTAAGTGAGGCCAGGGATTGATCCCGCAACCTCATGGATACTAGTCGGATTCGTTTCCGCTGCGCCACAGCAGGAACTCCAAAGCCCGATCCTTTAACCCACTGCCCTGGGTTGGGGATTGAACCTGCACCCCCACACAACCCAAGCTGTTGTAATTGGGTTCTTAACCCACTGAACTGCAGTGGGAACTCCACATCCAGGTAAATTGAGGCACGTTGTTGCTGAGTGTCATCGTTCAAATCCAGTGTCAGACGTCTCCTAAATGCCAGCTCAGGCTGAGGTTCCATGTTCCTTCTCTCCCGTGTCCTGGAGCAAATCACACGTGAAAGCAGTTTGATGTGAGATGGTGACCTGGCTGTGCCGCGTGCTCATTTATGCCTGCGGAGCTTGAAACAGATGCACTCAGGTTGGTCAGCTTAGCAGCCCAGATGTTCAATTTCAGAGTGCATATTCTTATTGTGGGTTATTGATAGGAACCCCATTCCTCTTCCCCCCACCACCCCGAAAGAGAAGACAGAGAGAAGATACTCGGGATGGAATTGATAATGAGAATCATGGCATAGATTTGAGTCAGTTAACTCTGGCCACATAACGAACCATCCCCAAACTGAAAGGCTTAAAGCAGCTATTTATTGTCTTCTTATAAGATTGGGTAGTTCCACTAACATGACATGGGTGGCTGATCCTGACTGGTCTCACGCATACTGTTTCGTGGTCGCTAGAGCCTGGCTGGTCTGAGATGGCCTCAGCTGGTGTGATTTAGCTTTCCTCTACAGATTTCTCACATCCTTCCAGCCAGCTAACTCTGGAATAGTCTCAGAGGGGTGACTTGGGGTCCATTAAAAGAGGAAATGGACAAAAGCAACTATGTTTCCAGCCTAAACGTGTATCAAGTTTGCTACTGTTCCACTGACCAAAGCAAATCCAATGACCAAGCCCAGCCTCAGTGCGGAAAGGCAACCCCGAAGGGAGGAGTGACACATGGGCCGACAGTGCAATCAGTCTCTCGCATAAAGCAAATCAGCAGAAGATATTTTAGCATTGAACGCTGGGTGATTTTTGATCTGTTGGAAACGGGAGTTTGAAGTGTCCTAATTAGCAAGCTTCATGCACATTCTCTTTTGGGAAGACCGCCCCAGTCGGTTTATTTAGAGGGACATGAATTGTGCTCTTCTGCCCCGAAACATGCACAGAAGACAGACTGTGTTTGAACAGCTGGAGGATGTATCTTAGGAGGGATCTCTGTCAAGCGTGGACAGGATGATTTCCTGTGGGCCCGTGACCAAGTGTAAGGAGGTGGGTTTGTGTTAGCTCTCAAAACATGATGAGCCATTAAAAGACCATTGTTCTAGCTGGTCCTTTGAGCCAGGTGCATGCCGAATTTTTTCAACAAATGCTTCCTGAGCTTATCCCAACTGAGTGAAAGGCACAGTGGTAAACACTGCAGGGAGATGTGAAATATGAAGTTAATGCAGGATCACTGAGCACTTACTGTGTGCCAAACACTGCCCGGGACTGTCGTGCCTCCATGATCTCATGTGTGAGCTACATGTGAGTCCTTTGCTTTATGGGTGAGGAAATGAGGCCCAGAGAGGAAACTTACTTAAGGTCATGCATCTAGTGAGTAACTGCACTACTTTGATTGTAAAAATGGCTGCAATGCTTTACTTTCTTCCTTTGCAATACGACCCTGAAAGCCTTTCTCATTAAGAGTGAGCATCTGCACAGACACGGAGAACAGACTTCTGGTTGCTCAGGGGGATGGGGCAGTGGGATGGACTGGGAGTTTGGGGTTAGCAGATGCAAATCATTACATTTAGAATGGATACTGTTTAGCACAGGGAACTATATCCAATCTCTGTGATAGAGCATGAAGGAAGATAATATAAGAAAAAGAATGTGAATCAACCGTACTTTAATTAAAAAAAAAAAAAAAAGAAAAGAATGAGCATCTATTTCCCCAGCCCCCTTGGATCTGAGTCGGCCTGTAGTTGACTTTGGCCAAAAGAATGTGGCAAAAGAGTGAGTCAATCCAGAGCCCAGACATAAGATGGTTTGCATGTTTCTGCTTTTTCTTGAAACCTTGCCTCTGGGCTAGCCACCTGGAGGAGGAAATCTCCAGAGTGGAACAGCAGTGTGTCTGCCTGCTGAGCCCATCACAGCTCCCAGCTGACCTGAAATGCCAGTGTATGAGCAAGCCCAGCTAAAAGTCACTTGAGCTTAGCCCACAGCAGCAGAATCACCAATCCTTGTGTAGACCTCTAAGAAATGATAAATGGTGGTAGTTGTAAGCCACGACATTTCCAGGTGATTTATGACATGGCAAGATACAATGGTAGAACCAGTACTGGAAGTCAGGTCTGACCGATAACCAAGTCCTGTCACTGGAAGGGAGGCTGGGAAATGTGGTCTAGCCCTGCTCGCAGGAGAAAGAGAAAATGGATTTAGTGAATCTTTGCCAGTCTCTCCCACAAATGCCCTCTGTTTTCCCACCATTCACTCAGCTTGAAACCATAATGATGGTGGGGGAAGTCTCTAGTTCATACAGGCAAAGGGATGACATGGTGATATTTGGGTGTCTGAAAGATCACCATGGAGAAGGCGTGATGGTAGATGGATCAGATCACCATGGAGAAGGCGTGATGGTAGATGGATCAGATCACCATGGAGACGGCGTGATGGTAGATGGGAGACTGTCTTGGCAAGGTGTGGCAGGGCAAGAAACTGAGGTGCGGGGCAGGAAGCTTAAAGAAGAAGGAACACATTCAGGAGGTGTTGAAGTAGGACTGTCACTACCTGACATTTTAGGGTGAAAAAGAGGGAGAAGTCTATGATGAATCTGAGATTTTGGCTCAGGTACCTGGGGAAATGCCTCTGATAAAGGAAACAGCAGAGGAGCAGGCTTGGAGAGAACGTTTGGTTTAGGGTCTCTGAAGATTGAGGGGCCTTTGGGTGGGATTCTGTTGGAGACAGTCCAATATCTGTCTTCAGCTTCAGAGGGAGCTGTGAGCTGAAGAGACAGAGCTGTGTCATCAGTGTATGTGCTGGTGATCAGAGTTATGTTGTGGCAGTCGCAGGTCTCTGTAGCAGCCAACAGAATCTATTCTAACATAGGTAGAAAGGCCTTTAAGAAAAGACAACATTGTTGAGATATTTTGGTAGTTCACAGACTTTCCAATCGAGGTTTGGAGGCTACCTAGCCAAGAATAACAATAGTAGCCGGGGGACACCACCCAACTGTCCCACAAGGCTGTGGGTAGAAAATACGTGGGGACTGCCTCACACAGCACCGCACCCATGACACTGAATGCTGGACTCTAGAACCCCCTCCACAGCTGTCCTGAAGAACCACGTGCTGGTGCCTCCAGCTCGCTGAAAGAGCCCCTCTCCCTTCCGGCGGCAGCTATCACATTGTCCACTTCCACCACATTCAGGAAGAACCTTAGGCACAGGGGAGGAGTCTGGAAAATGTAGTTTTAGCTTTCTACTTTCTGTAGTCCGAGGAAGTGGGCCTGAGTGTGGGAATACATGTGGGTGAGCCAAAGCCTGGGAGCCCCAACATAATTATAGAGGAAATCACATGGGGGAATTCGAGTGAGGAACAGAAGAAGAAACACTCTGGGGAGTAGTCAACAGAGTCCCCTTTGCCCTCAGGCTCGATGGAGATGGATTTCTGTCATTTGCAACCTGAGCAACTTTGACTAATAGGGTACCCAAACTTTATAGAAATGCCATTCTTTCTACCCAGCGTCCTCCTGTCAGTAGGCCATGTATGCCCTTATGTGATTCACCATGGAGCCAAGGGAGGACTCTCTTGAACAGAGGTGTCGAGACAGTTAAAATTAATCCCTAAGAAGCTTCTGGTCTATGCACTTACACACTCATGCAGTATTACATACTGTTTATTACTTATGCAGTTAAACAGAGGGCCTGAATTCCAAGTCAGTATAAAGTGACAAGTGTTTTTTTTTGTTTGTTTGTTTGTTTGTTTTGTCTCTTTTTTGCCTTTTCTAGGGCTGCTCCCGCAGCATATGGAGGTTCTCAGGCTAGGGGCCTAATCAGAGCGTAGCCACTGGCCTACACCAGAGCCACAGCAACACGGGATCTGAGCCGCCTCTGCAACCAACACCACAGCTCACAGCAACGTCGGATCCTTAACCCACTGAGCAAGGCCAGGGATCAAACCCGCAACCTCATGGTTCCTAGTCGGATTCGTTAACCACTGCGCCACGAAGGGAACTCCCAAAAGTGACAAGTATTTTAAATCAATAGCCTACTAAGAAGTTTCAATACATGCACAGTCATGGCACAAGGAATTTTTTATTCCTGGACCTGGACCCCCCCCCCAAAAAAAAACCCAAAACCCATCAAACCAAGAAAATGCCCATGTTATTCTGGAAGCATAAACTGTCCTCTGGTGTACAAGAGTGACATGTATCCCATGTCTGTGGTGGGTTTTCATGTATGTTAAAGTGAAAGCTGAATCACTGTAGAACCTCTAGCACACCCTTCAAAACCCCGAAGTACGTAGAACACGGTTTGGACATGGGTGGCCCTCACTGCATTTTCTCTGGCTTT
The DNA here is from genome assembly GCF_054392235.1 of Sus scrofa. Classification (NCBI taxonomy): domain Eukaryota; kingdom Metazoa; phylum Chordata; class Mammalia; order Artiodactyla; family Suidae; genus Sus; species Sus scrofa. Next base: position 78,102,453 of record NC_139388.1, read on the forward strand.
GTCAAGGGGGACCAACTCTGTTGTGTCTTTCCTCCAAAAAGGATATGTTGGAGTTCTAACCTCTAAAACTTCAGAGTGTGAACTCATTTGGACATAGGAGCTTTACCAAGGTGTTCGAGTTAAAACAAAGTGATTAGCATGGGCCCTGATGCCATATAACTGTTGTCCTAGTAAAAAGGGGACATTTGGAGGCAGAGACAAACAGGCACAGAGAGGAGATTACGTGAGGACACAGGGAGAATGCCATGTGAAGACAGAGGGTTGGAGTGATGGGCGTGCAAGCCGAGGAACACCTGGAGCTACAAGATGCTGAGAGAGAGGCGTGGAGCAGACCGTCCCTCAGGGCTTTCCGAAGGAACTACACCCGATGCCACCTTGATTTGGGGCTTCTAACCTCCAGAAAGCGAGGCCACAAATTGCTTTTTTAAAGCCACTTTGTCTGTGGTACTTTGTTATGGCAGCCCCAGGAAACTAATATACCCTTTCTGATGAGAGGATCACAGACTAAGAAAGAATGAGACATTTTAATGCCAGGCACAGCATGGTTCAGTAGTAGTGTATCTCTCTTTTATTTGTTTAATGGAATGAGAATGATCACTGTTGAAGACTAAAATGCATGTTTCCTTCCTTTCCAAAGAGGAACGGTGCTGGACCTAGAAGCATGTATTTCGGCTAAGTAAAAGGTCCTGTAAGAACCTGGGTGGACCATAGCAGGTGGCTGTGTTTTATCAGAAGTTGCTGTAGGTGGTATCACTGTTGTTTATGCCACCGATGCCAACATCTCACATAATTTGTTGATTCCCTGTTGTTGGTTTCACGGTGTCATGGGAAGTTGTCACCTGGCTTATGCCTTTCTTTTCATCATGATTATTGCCTCTACTCTGTCGTCTTTCCAACTCTAAATCAAAAGGAAGCATGTCTTCTCTCATCTGGGAAGTATTCCAGATGCATATTATTAGGATGGAGGAGCACTTGACATTTCGGAGCATCACTAGGGCCTCTTAGTCAGTTTTAGCTGAACTCTGGTACTTGAGTAGGACTGTGGGGGCAAATAAGCAAGTGACATGGAGATTTAGCAAAGTTCACTGGTGCAGTTGCCCTCAGACAGTCACACTGCTCCCGTGAGATAGCTCTTTCCCAGGATTCGACATCTGACTCCGTGTGGCACAGCTGGTTGTCATCCTTCCTTTACCATTCTCTGTCTTTGGAGGAATTGTGGAGTGGATTAAATTTCTGCCCAGAATTTTTCCACCTCTCCTGTCACTCCCTACATCCACATGAGGCTTCCTTTTCTTCTGTCCCTTGATGAGCCTCCTGCAATCAAGCTTGCCCCTTCCACTCTGTTTTCTATACTCCCAGACCCATCCTCTCCCACCAAACCTTGGGAAGGCTGTTCACCTGTTATTGCATTTGCATTTTGAAAGAGAGAAGTCTCAGGACAAATAGAACTTTTTGGTAGGGGTTTACTCTGTGCTTACCTTGCGCCAGACAGTGTGGTGGCCCATTCTTTCTAGTCCTGTAGGGCAGTGCAGAATCTTGTGGAAGAGAGAGGTGTGAAGTACTAGAAAGAGACCAGTGAGCCTAAATCAAAGGAGCTGATGGGAGGGGAAAAGGACGCTGGCCAGTACTTCTAAGAAGCATAAATCCCTCGTAGTGTGAGCATCATTAAAGTCAGTTGTAATAGAGGTTGGGGTTGAGAAATTTCAACCTGTTAAGTGACTGACTGCCTTCTTAGTCTATAGGACAGTTTTGTTTCTCTGTGTCAACCAACCTGTTTCCAGATTTTGTTGGAATAGTCAAGCATAGCTTTTTTGTTTCTTCCAGTTTTATTGATATAAGTGACATCGAGCATTGTATAAGTTTTAGGTGTACAGCATGATGATTTGACTTACATACACCATGAAATGATCACTGCGATAAGCTTAATAAACATCTGTCATCTCATGAATAGATGTGAACTTTTAAAAATTTCCTTGTGATGAGAACTCTTAGGATTTCCTCTCGGTAACTTTCATATATAACACATAGCAGCGCTGGTTATATAAATCACATTATGCATTACTTACTTATCTCAACTGGTAGTTTGTTCCCTTTCACTGCCTTCATCCAGTTCCCCTTTCCCTCAGTCCCCACCACTGCGAACCACAAATCTGATCTCTTTTTCGGAGTGAGTGAGTTTTTGAAATGAAACTGACCTACAGCTGTATGTTAGTTCCTGGTACACACAATAGCGTGTTGCTGTTTCTATGTAGCACAAAGTGAGCACCACAGTATATCTAGATACCATCTGTCCCCACACAAAGATGTTACATAATTATGACTATACTCCCCATACTGTACATTTCATACCTGTGACTCATTTATTTTGTAACTAGAGGTTTGTACCTTTTAATCTGCCTCACCTGTTTTCAACCCCTGCCACACACACATACCTCCCCTCTGGCAACCACCTTTTTCTTCTCCGTATCTAGGACTCCATTTGTGGTTTGTATTGGTTCATTTGTTTTGTTTAGATTCCACATAGACAGTATTTGTCTTTCTCTGTCTGACATATTTCACTTAGCATCAATACCCTCCAGGTCCCTTAATGTTGCAATTAATGGAAGGATTTCATTCTTTTATATGGCCAGGAATATTCCAGTGTGTGTGCATGTGTGCGTGTGCGTGTGCATCTCACACCTTTATCCATTTATCTATTCATGGGCTCTTAGGTTGCTTCCCATATCTTGGCTATTGTAAACAATGCTGCAGTGAACATATGAACATAGGGGTGCAGATATCCTTTTGAAGTAGTGTTTTGTTTCCTTCTCATAAGTACCCGGGAATGGGATTGCTGGGTCATATGGTGCCTCTGTTTTTAATTTTTCAAAGAAACGTCCATGCTGTTTCCATAGTGGCTGCACCAGTTTACATTCCCACCAGTAGTGCACAAGGGTTCCCTTTCCTCCACTTCCTCATCAGCACCTGTTATTTGTTGCCTTTTGGTTCAAGCACAGTTTTACTTCAAGAGAACACAACTAAGCAATTGGCACGGTTGGTTGGAAAATGCATTTGGGGCAAGGAGGTCAGCCCTTCAAGGAAGGATTAATAATTTTTTAATAGAAATTTTATATATAAACAATGGTTTTTTATAGATGAAGAAGAAAACTTTTTCTTCTGTAAGCACCTCTGAGTTTTAATTTTAATTAATGGAGTGCTTCTAATTTATGGATAAGGCTGTTCCTAATTCATCAATATAGACAGGTTTACTCTTCCAAAGCCAGGTGATCAGCATCATTTAGCAACATCCGTTCTTCTACCCTCTCTTTTCTGGGCTTCGGGGGACCTCACGTGCCTCATTTTACCCTCCATGACTGACAGCTCCTTGTCTGTGCCGTGGGATTCAGTCCCAGAAGCCCAGAGAGGAGAGGGTGGAGGGACAAGCCGGCTGGTCCAAAGTAGGCCATCTAAACAAAACCAGAGACTTTTCTGTTAGGGATTTCAACTGCAAAAAGTACTCACAATTTTTTTTTTTTAAATCACCAGGCATTTGAAAACCATCAACAAAACGAGACAGAAATGATAGAATTCCAGACTCAGTAAACTGAAAACTTACATCTGAGAAAATAGTTAATGTGGAACTTAGAATAGGATTTTAAAATAGGTATAGCTGATATCCTAGAGGGATAACGGAATATTGCACTCAAGAAATCAGAACCAAGGTCCTTCTTTTATTCATTCATGGATTCTACTAGTATTGAGTGACTTCCCACTGTATGCTAGGCACAGTTGAAGCTCTGGGGAATCACAGAAAAAGGCTAAAGCTCAGTCCTCATGGAGTTTAAAGTCTAGTTATGGAGGCAAAAAATAACCCTTAAAACAAGTAAGCATACATGTCAAGTAACATGTGTTGCGGGGAGGAATAAGGTAGGGTAAGAGGTTTAAAAGGTATAGGAATGTGGAAGGGCTACTATTTATACAGGATAATCAGAAAGCTGTCAGAGAAGTGAAAGAGTAGATGAGCCAAGTGGGAGTTAAGAGGAAGAACATTCCAGCCAGAAGGAACAGTAGGTGCCTAAGCCCTGAGTCAGGAGGATGTCTAAACGAAGGAACAAACAGGAGACCTAAGGTGAGCAAGGGTCAGAATCCAAGACAATAAGCAGATGTGGGGCAGGGCTGATCACTTATGTATTTGAAGGACTCTGGCGTTTACTCTGAGCAATGGGGGAAGGCATGGAGGGTTTTGGCCAAAAGGCTGATGAGACTTGAATAAAAGTTGGAATAAAAGGAATAAAAGTTGGATTCCTGTGGAGATTATCAGCTATGGAAGATGAGGAATGGAAATGAGGTTAACTAGAGACTGTTTCAATAACCTAGGTCGAAAATAATGTGACTTCGAACATTACTTCTTAAAAGTGATGAGGAATGGTTAACATCTGGAAATCTTTTGTTGGAGGTGCCAACAGTATTTGTTGACATTCCAGATGCAAATCGAGATAGAAAGGAGTCAAGGAACCTGGAGGAATTAAGATGACTCTAGGGAGGGAGGGACAGAGGGTAAGGTGAGCACTGTGGAGGATGGGACCAAGAATTTGGTTTTGGACATGCATTTATAATGCCCAGGAGACCTCCATGTAGAGATGCAGAGTGGGAAGTCAAGTTCAGGAGGAAGAACCCGAATAGAGACACACATCCTGAGACTGGGCGAGTTTGTCTAGCGAGTTGATGTAAATGAGGACAGCAGAGGTCCCAGGATTGAGCCCTGGGCAAGTCCAACCTCCAGAGGTTGGAGAGAGGAGGAGGAGCAGTGTCAAGACTGAGAAGGAGCAGCTGGTAAAGTCAGAGGAGAATCAAGGAGGGTGTTTTCCCATAAGTGAGGGGACACTGAAGTGATCCTATGTGAGACATTCTGGTGACAGATGAACCAAGTGATAGCTCCAAATGAACATTGGTATGCCAATGTGGAGGTCATTGGTGACCCTGATAAGGGAAAATTTGGCAGAGTCTGGGAACAAAAGCCCAGTTGGAGTGAGTTTGAGAAAGAATGGAGGAGGGGTATAGAGATGGGGAATAGAGTTGACTTCTTTTTTTTTTTTTAAAAAAAATAATTTTATTGGCATATAGTTGATGTACATGGTTGTATTAGTTTCTGGTGTACAGCAAAGTACATCAGTCATACATATAAATATATCCATTCATTTTTTTCCTTCAAAACTAAATTTCTGGTGTACAGCAAAGTACATCAGTCATACATATAAATATATCCATTCATTTTTTTCCTTCAAAACTAAATTTCTAGGTCCATCCATGTTGCTGTGAATCACATTATTGCATTCTTTTTTGTGGCTGAATAATACTCCATTGTATACATGTACCACATCCTTATCTATTCCTCTGTTGATGGACATTTTGGTTACTTCCATGTTTCGGCTATTGTAAATAGTGCTGCCATTAACACTGGAATGCATGTATCTTTTTGAATTAGAGTTTTCTCTGGACATATGCCCAGGAGTGAGATGGCTGGATCATATTTAACCCCTAGCCTGGGATCCTCCATATGCCACGAGTATGGCCCTAAAAAGGCAAAAGACCAAAAAAAAATAAAATAAAATAAAAAAGGTTAAAAAAAAAGGCGAATTCTAAAAGAAAGGTTAAGAGGTATGGAACAGAGGTAACAGAAGTGGGAGAAAGAACAGGGAGAATGAAGCAGAGGCAATATGTGAAGCCTTCATAGCTGGAGTCTCCACCGAGCTGAATAAGGTCCTGTGTCCTTGGTTTGCATTGGCTCACTGGCTTCCTCCCAGGGTTGGGTGATAATAATAACAGAGGTGGTAGTAGCAACAATTCATACAGTGAAAAATTATGGTGACATTTCAAGTTTTCAAGAATAAGGGCCAGTTTTCAAGAATAAATACCTGGTATAACTCAGGTCACAAAGAGTGAGGTCAAGGAGAGAGTTTGAATATTTGACTGTAACATATTTGAATATGTATAATATATATTTGAATAGATAATAAATTTAATCTATATTAATGCATAGTTGATTTACAGCATCATACCAATTTCTGATGTACAGCAAAGTGACATAGTCATATACACATATACACATTATTTTTCTCATACTATCATCCATCATGTTCTATCCCAAGAGATTGGATATAGTTCCCTCTGCTGTACAGTAGGACCTCCTTGCTTATCCATTTTAAATGTAATAGTTTGCATCTACTAACCCCAAACTCCCAGTCCATTCCACTCCCTCCCCCCTTGGCAACCAGAAGTCTGTTCTCTATGTCCCTAAATCTGTTTCTGTTTTGTAGATAGCTTCATTTGTACCATATTTTAGGTTCCACATATAAGTGATATCATATGCTATTTGTCTTTCTCTTTCTGACTTCATTTAGGATGAAAATATCTAGTTGCATCCATGTTGCTGCAAATGGCATGATTTTATTCTTTTTTATGGCTGAGTAGTATTCTATTGTATAAAAGTGCCACATCTTCTTAATCCATTCATCTGTCAGTGGACATTTAGGTTTCTTCCATGTCTTGGCTATTGTGAATAGTGCTTCAGAGTTTGAATTTTATTCCAGGAGCAAACTGACGGACTTGAAGAAGAGTGGGAGGGTGGTGATAAAAGTCTGATTTGTTACAAATATGTCCCTGGCTGCTGATGGAGAACAGATGGTGGAAAGCTTGGAGGGTTATGGGCGATAATGAAAGCAGGAGACCAAGTAAGTAGCTATCTGAATCCTGCCATCAAAACATGAATGTTCAAACGATTAGTATGTATGCCAGCATTTATTCAGGGCTAGGAAGCACCTACCACTAGTCTAAACAATTTACATATGCTGGTTTATTCAGTCTTCCATTATCTCATTTGACAGGTGAGGAAATTGATGCATAGAGAGGTTAGTTAGGTTCTTGGATGTCACACAGCCAGTAGCAGAGCCCACATTTTTAATCAATACCTTGTAGGACTTTGGACTAGAGTAGTAATAACAGAGACAATAGAGTAGAGCAGTTTGAGAGAGTTTGGAGACAGCTTTGAAAGGCTGATGATGTGAGGTTAAGGATAATAATTGAATTAAGATGATTCCTATATTTTTGCCTTGAGCATTTAGTGGTTTCAAACATCATTTCACATTCCTGCTTAACACTCTACTAGCTCCTCACTAAAAGAATAAATCTGCACTCTCCACCATGGCTTGTAAAGTTCTGTACTAAAAATCCTGGCAAAAAGTTACCATTGCCAGGACGTGGGACTTTCACTTTTAAAGCCAGGAGAGTCCTGGGCAAACTGGTGACCCTACTGCCCCTCTTTCCTCCAGAATCACCAGCAACTCCCTCAACCTCCAAAACTTGTCACAGGGTCAGCAGCCTTGTTGAATTCTCTGATAATTCCTGGGCTCCATGAGAGCAGAGCCTGTGTCTGTCATGTTCACCTGTATAAAGCAGGTGGTTGGCACGTGGTTGTTGAAGGGAGGGCTCTGAGGACTAAATAAAAGAAATTGATCACAATTGCTGCAAGAGGCATTTTACAGGGATATGAGGAAAGGCTCCCTTACTAGAAGCTCCTAGAAAGGGTTGCCAAGAGAGCTTGCAACAAAAACGCATTTAGAAACAAGTCTTGTCATTATATCCTTAGTGCTTCTTCCCTCTGCTCCTGCCCTCTGCCCAGCTTTAGTGCCAGTGATGGAGAACTGTGCCCCCTGTGGATCTTGGGCTTGGTGATAGGACAGAATATAAATTCTGCAAGCTGTTTTATACCCAACATTTTCTGCTTGCTTGTCTCTGCTGGAAACAAGCATGACTGAATTTGGGGGAGGTCACTCTTTGGAGTTTTCTCTATGACCGCTCTGCATTTACATCACACTGTGAATGAAGCCCTAACCCGAAGATCCTCCCAATAGCACAGCTAAGAGTGGGTAGTGTTCATAGGCTGTTTAAGTTTCCTCTGATGCATGCGTGCCCTAGGTAGTCTTGTCTTGGCACTGTTTAAAACTAAACTGTTGCTCACAAGAGTGAAAAAAAAATTGGAAACCAAATAGAAATCCAATAATATTTGATTGGAGAAAGGAATTTTGGCAGATCCCTAGAGCAGCGTATTCTACAACCGTTAAACACAATTAGGTAGATCTGTGTTCACTGACAAGGAAACATATCCATGGTAAACTGCCAAATAAAAAGGGGAAAAAAAAGGAAATTCATGTAAATGTTTATAGGCGTGATTGCTGAAAGTTGAGACAACATTTTTTTCTTCTTTATTTCATTTTCTTTTTCTGAATTTTTATAGTGAGCATGTTATCATTTTCATAACCAGCAGGGGAGAGAGGTCCTCCCAATATGGAAAAAATAAAAATAAATTTAAGAGAAAAAAATGTGTCCTATTAGTATTTATTTATTTTTTTTCAGTAGATTTGAGATTTTTTTTAATTAATTTATTTTTCCCACTGTACAGCAAGGGGAACAAGTTATCCTTACATGTATACATTGTTCCCCCACCCTTTGTTCTATTGCAATATGAGTATCTAAACATAGTTCTCAATGCTACTCAGCAGAATCTCCTCATAAATCTATTCTAAGTTGTGTCTGACAAGCCCAAGCTCCCGATCCCTCCCACTCCCTCCCTCTCCCATCAGGCAGCCACAAGTCTATTTTCCAAGTCCATGATTTTCTTTTCTGTAGAGATGTTCATTTGTGCTGGATATTATATTCCAGTTATAAGTGATATCATTTGGTATTTGTCTTTGTCTTTCTGACTCATTTCACTCAGTATGAGATTCTCTAGTTCCATCCATGTTGCTGCAAATGGCATTATGTCATTCTTTTTTATGGCTGAGTAGTATTCCATTGTGTATATATACCACATCTTCCGAATCCAATCATCTGTGATGGACATTTGGGTTGTTTCCATGTCCTGGCTATTGTGAATAGTGCTGCAATGAACATGCGGGTGCACGTGTCTCTTTTAAGTAGAGTTTTGTCTGGATAGATGCCCAAGAGTGGGATTGCGGGGTCATATGGAAGTTCTATGTATAGATTTCTAAGGTATCTCCAAACTGTTCTCCACAGTGGCTGTACCAGTTTACATTCCCACCAACAGTGCAGGAGGGTTCCCTTTTCTCCACAGCCCCTCCAGCACTTGTTATTTGTGGATTTATTAATGATGGCCATTCTGACTGGTGTGAGGTGGTATCTCATGGTTGTTTTGATTTGCATTTCTCTAATAATCAGCAATGTTGAGCATTTTTTCATGTGCTTGTTAGCCATCTGTATATCTTCTTCAGAGAAATGTCTATTCAGGTCTTTTGCCCATTTTTCCATTGGTTGATTGGCTTTTTTGCTGTTGAGTTGTATAAGTTGCTTATATATTCTAGAGATTAAGCCCTTGTCCATTGCATCATTTGACACTATTTTCTTCCATTCTGTAAGTTGTCTTTTTGTTTTCTTTTTGGTCCTATTAGTATTTATTATTCTATGTTAGCCTCCTAAGGATTCAGAGTGAGCCTGGTTCATCTATGTATGTATAAGTATGTTGTTGTATGCATGTTTTTTGTAGTATGTTTGAGACCACATACATATAAATGCAGAAAACCCTTAAAGAGTATAATATGGTACAGGCTTCATGACATAAGTATGTTCATATACATGTATCTATATTATATAGTATAACAGTATCTATAGTATATAACATTATTTAATATATATAATTTGTACACATATATCTTGCCCTTTATTCAGTGTATTATTTTGCTGTATTTCTTTTTCTTTTTCTTTTTTTTTTTGTCTTTTTGCTGTTTCTTGGGCCGCCCCCGCGGCATATAGAGGTTCCCAGGCTAGGGGTCGAATAGGAGCTGTAGCCACCAGCCTACGCCAGAGCCACAGCAACATGGGATCCGAGCCGCGTCTGAAACCTACACCACAGCTCACGGCAATGCCGGATCCTTAACCCACTGAGCAAGGGCAGGAACCGAACCCGCAACCTCATGGTTCCTAGTCGGATTCGTTAACCACTGAGCCACGACGGGAACTCCTGTATTTATTTTTCTATGTGAAACACTTAATGCATATCCTATTCACATAATTAATTCATAGTCTAACCCATCTTGTCACACCTAGGCTGGACGTGAATACCCATCAAGTGTCTTGTATTGCTGCTGCTGCTGCTTCTTCTTCATTGAGATCTTTTTGAAAGATAATGCACCCAGCTCATTGGCTCGCTCCACCAAGGACCATGGAGCTCCTGGTGGGATCATTAGTATTTGTTACTCAAACACAGGCTTTCCTTAAGAATGCTGCCAACACACCTGCGCTTCTCTCATTTGGTTGGTGCGTGATCTCTCTCAACCCTTTTCATCTTGGAGGGAAAGGGTAGATGTTGAGTTAGATAATGAATAATGAGCAAAAACAATCTTTAGAGATCTGGTTTTGCATCTTGACTGATAATATATTCTTGGCTCCCAAATGCCTGTAATAGAAATTTCTTTTGAGGCTTTTCTTTCTTTCTTTTTCAGGTAAAGCTCTGTTTTTTTGTTTTTGTTTTTGTTTTTTTCCTCTTTCCCTTCCTACCTCCTTTCCTCTCCATTTCTCCAATTCCACCTCCAACTCTCTCTCTCTTTCTCAAGGGAGTGAATGAGATACTTATCAGTTGATTTCAGCAGCTGAGGAGTCTGCAGTGAGCTCCTCATGGCACCAATCTCTCTAGCACAGGGGTGTTGGAAAGCCCTCGAAATTCAGACAAAGTGGCTGGTTGGCCTGGAGCCCTGGTTGTCTGGACTGGCTGGCAGAGCCTTGGTAGAGCCTGGCAGCTGTTCTGCAGGTCAGACCACTTTCCTACCAACATCTCCACCTGGGCTGGCCTAGTCTGCTCCTGAAAGGGGCCTTTGTGGACAAAGCCCCAGCATCAGTTTAATCCCATAGTTAAATCCCTTTATACCAACTCACTTGATCTAAGAAAGTCAAGTGAGATTCCTTGCCCTGGCACATCGTTCCTCTCTTACTTCACTTATTTTGTTTCTACAAATCTGAAGAGCCTCCTAAATGCCAGGGTCTGTTCTAAGCACTTTTATTTATCTAATCCTCTCAACAACCCGATGAGGTAAGTATAGGAATACCCTGCAGATGCTGCAGGTTTGGTTCCAGACCACCCTAATAAAGCAAATATCACAATAAAGAAAGTCACATGGGCTTTTTGTTTGTTTGTTTCCCGGTACATATATAGCTTAAAAATGTGCATACCTTAATTAAGTATTGCTAAACGTTAACCATCGTCTGAATCCTCTGTGAGTCATAACCTTTTGCTGGTGGAAGTTTGAAATATTGGGAGAATGACCAAAGTGTAGTACAGAGACGTGAAGTGAGCAGATGCTGTTGGGGAAATGGTGCCAACAGATTTTCTTGATTGCCACTTCAATTTGTAAAAAACACAGTATGTATGAAGTGCAGTTATTTAATTACTGCACCTGAGGCATGTGGAACTTTCAAGGCCAGGAACTGAATCTGAGCCACGGCTGTGACTTGAGCTGCAGCTGCAGCAATGCTGAATCCTTTAACCCAATGCGCTGGATTGAGTCCACGCCTCTGCAGCAACCCAACCCCCTGCAGTGGTATTCTTAACCCACTGCACCACAGCAGGAACTTTTGTGAAGTGCAATTAAATGAGGTATGCCTGTATTGAAATTTCCCCATATTATGATTGGACAGTAGAAGAAGAGGGAGGTTAATGACCTGTGCAAGACAACAGTTTGTAGTAAATGCAGGAGGCATGATTAGAACCAAGACATAAGAATTAGAAGCTCCTGCATTTAACCTGTAGGCTATACCCCTTGGTCAGAACTGCTGCAGTCTTGGTTGTCTTCCACTATAGCTGGGGCTACTTTGGAATAGCCATCAGTTTCCATTTGTCCTTCTCCTGAGGTTTTCAGAGAAGGCATTCTTAATGTGTGACTTGCTGAGACAGTATTTCTGACCTGATCTTGTCTATGAAGGGAGTTATGGGTGAACAAGCTTGTTCAGAAGGGGAGCTGCTTCCCTATTGCTTCCGAGCTTGGGGATGCTCCAGGTGCTTGGAGCCAGTACAGGGGAGAGTGCAGGGGTCAGGTAGGGAGAACAAGTGCCAGGTCCAGTCCAATGACTGACTTGCTAGATGACTTTCTAAAATGGCCTTTAATCTCCAGGGCTGGTGTTCATGTTTGCAAAAATGGGGACGGGGACCCCACTAGTATATGAAGCAGCCTCAAGAGTAATGAAGGAGGCAGCTAATATCCTGAAGGACATGCATCAGTGAAAGTCAGTAAGCTAGGTATTTTCGTATTTTCCCACCCAAAGTTTGCAATAACCATGTGAAAATAAAAATCACAATCATAATAGGAAAGTGGTCTCTACAAATATGAAGAATTATTATGATAGAAATATGTTGTATTATACTAAATAATGCCCCAAAGAGATCTTCTTAGGAGAGTAAAGCACAGGAGTAAATGCTCAGTGCCTGCCCACAGTAGGACATCAATAAATGACTAAAGAGGATAATGGGGAACAGATTCAATGGCAGCCAATTAAACTGTGAGATCTTTCCCTTCTGAGTGTGTACTTAGGACTGAAGGCTATACCTTCGTAACGTGTAACTGTCTGTCTTCACTCCTTTATCCTTTTTTTTTTTGAATTTTATTTGAATTAATTGCTCACTTACGGGATCTGTAGCATTTTTCAGTCTTGGTTTTGCTTATGAGACCATGTTTGGGATTTTAAGAAATGAAGGTGTTTCAAGCAGAGGAAAGAAGTGGAGATTTCAAGCTAAAGCAGGAAATTCATCCCTGAATTTGACAAACGAATTATTGACTCAGAGTCTAGGGACTTCTGGAAAGATGGCCTTCACTAAAACCAAAATGTTGTCCCATAACCCAATAAACTTAGGTTCAATTCATTATGTGCTAACGTAATCTTAGAAGCCATTATTCCATTTCAGCAGTAAATGTAGCTCAAAGTGGGATGAATTTCCTATTAAGATGATGTGGTAGGGAGAGTGAAAGAATCTTTTGGTGCAGTCAATTTATTTTAGTGTCCCAAATGTTCATAGCAACAGGAGCAAGCATGGTTGCAGCTGCCATTGTGGTCGGCCTCCTGTCACAGAGGGAAATAAATGGCCCTCTCTTTAACCACCAACCTGAGCTCCTTCCAGGACAGAGGGTCTATCAATTTTCTCCAGAGAGTGGAATAGAACCCATATTTGGATGTGTTGCAAATTAAACTTTTAATAGAAAACCAAAGATAGGAGCTTTGCCCATTTGTTTTATGGATTGTTGCCTTTTTTTTTAATTGAATACATTTGACATGTAACATTGTGTAGTTTAAGGTGTATGATGTGTTACTTTGATGCATGTATATATTGTAGTATGGTTGCTGATGTCGTTTTTATCACATTAGATAATTAAAGTACAATATTGTTGCCCGTGTTCATTAAACTGTGCATTAGGTCACAATGGCTTGTTTACTACCTTGTTATAAATTGGTAAACTTAAACACCATCACTCTTTTGCAGAAGGAGAAAGGTTGAGAGTGGGATATTACAGGTCAGACTAGTTGAGCCATTCTTGAAAATTCTTCCTTTGGAATATTTGCATGTTTTATTAAACTTGTGGTTTCATTCCCATTTCACTATAGTTTCCTCATTATTTTCCAAACAATCCACAGGAACTACTTCTTTACTGTTATCCTTCCTCCTCACAGACAAATAGAACACTTCTGATCTCTACCTTGTATAGGATGTGCCAGGGTTCATTTGTCATACCAGTCTTTTGAAGAAAAAAAAGTCTCGGATCAGGGAAAGGGCTAGTGCAGGTGGCTTTTAAACTGCTAAAGTATTACTTTTAAATAGTAAGTTAACCAAGGTTAAGCTATGACATGTTAAAAATGGGGCAAGATGTAAAAAATAAAAATTGCTTATTCCACAAGGAGAAACAGGAACTTATTTTATGTTAATATCTTCCATTTTTTCTTTGTACTATTCCTGTAAATGAAAAAAAAAGAGCATATGTCTTATTTAGTCTTATGGCCTTAGAATTATTGAAAAGTTACAAACAAAGGTAAAGAATGTTTCAACTTTTAGAACAACAACAAGGTTCTCTTATACACATAAAATTCCATAATTAGAGAATTGAATAATTTTCAAAGCACATAAGGCAGTTTTTCAGGCTGGCAGTGCTCCCATGAGCTCATAGGATAGATAATAGTAGGGAAATGTAACATGGAGGCTCAGTTTTAATAACTAATTGAAGACCCGCAAGAATGGAGAAGAGGGAAGTGTATCAGAGAACTCCATTGGCTTTAGCTGATGATAATCTTAGCTCTGATAATCTTAGCGACTTAAATAGTGAAAGCTGACTCAAAGACTTTTGGGGAAGGGTTTTTACTGACAGTGTGAGGGAGAGAGTTGCAAGGTACCTGACTGTCTCACGCACAGCTCTCTAATTGGATGTTGGTGATGTAATGGAGTGAGGTTTCCGCAGTCTCAATCATTAACCCTCTGGTGCCAACCAGTCTGGGGTCTACATGCTGGTAGTCAACAGTTAACTTCTTCCACCTGGTGCTGCAAAACAAATCAAGAATGCGGCTCAGGATATTATCTGTAGACCCTGGGGAGGAACTAAAGGTCCTTGACTTTATTTTGGGAGGGGTTTTTTTTGTTTGTTTGTTTTTGTTATTATTTTTAAATTGTTATTTCCCCAATACAATTTTTTTTCTACTGTACAGCATGGTGACCCAGTTACACATACATGTATACATTCTTTTTTCTCACATTATCATGCTCCATGGTAAGTGACTAGACATAGTTCCCACTGCTACACAGCAGGAAGATGTGGAATACTATTCCACACACAATGGAATACTATTCAGCCATAAAGAAGAACAAAATAATGCCATTTGCAGCAACGTGGATGGAACTAGAGACTCTCATACTGAGTGAAGTAAGTCAGAAAGAGAAAGACAAATGCCATATGATATCACCTGTATCTGTAATCTAATATATGGCACAAATGAACTTTTCCACAGAAAATAAAATCATGGACTTGGAGAAGAGACTTGTGGTTGCCGAGGGGGTAGGGGAGGGAGTAGGATGGAATGGGAGCTTGGGGTTAATAGATGCAAACTATTGCCTTGACTTTATTTTATGGCTGAACCATTATTATTTTGTCTTGCTTGACTGTTTTCCTTTGTTTCAGTATTTTCTCATCTCTGGTTAAATTTGCTCTTTCGAACTCAGGGAGGCCTGGAAGGTCATGATTTTATACAAACAAGAGGTGGGGAACAAGGGGGGATGGTTGTCCTAGGAAAGGCCCTGTTACAGGGTCCTGCTTAGTGTCACAAATGATTAAAATTTTATCTTATCAGTTTTGTAGTCCATTTAGTCAATTGGGTGTTCATTGGTTTTCTGAAGGCATATGAGTCTCTGCTTTAAAAAGAGACCATGTGACAGTGTTTATACTTTACCTGCAGTTTCGGTTCTGAGTGGATAATAAGAGAAGAATTTATAGGTCTCTCTGCTCAGTATTCTTTGCAATAACCAGCCATTAAAAAAGGAGAGGGATGGAAATCTTGGTGAAAATTGTGCAGCTCTCCTTGTGGGCTGTTTAGTAATTTGGTGTGAACCCCTCCATCCCCCACTTTGAATGTCACAGAAGTGATTAGACCTCATCCCCTTGGTCACCTTAGTCACACATCTTTTCTATACATACTTTGTCTTTTTCAGTCTAACATTACTTCATGAGCATTTTCCCGTGCCATTAAGCATTCCTCAAAATTGAATTATTTGGGCTGCTATGAAGTAATAGAAAATATGTGGTCTCTGTCCCCTGTTTCTGGCACAGCTCTCCGGAAACACTTGTACTTCCCTAAGTGGTAAAAGCACTAAGAACGTCTTTTGTTCTAATAATTTGGTCTTTGACCCCATCCCTGACATAGCACTTCTGAAGCCCTTGTGATTTTCTGGCTGGTAGTAGTGTCTTTTGTTCTAATGAGATGACACTGAGTGGGCTCCTGGCTGAAGTCTGGTCACCAGAAAGGCTAAGCCATGATTAGACTTTTCAGCCCCAGCCCTCATTCTCGTGAGATCAGGGAGAAGGGCTGAAAATGTAGTTAATGATCCCTCACACCTACATGATGAAAACTTTATAAAAAATCCCCGAAAAACAGGGTTTGGTGAGCTTCCAGGTGGGTGAACACATGTGTCCTGGGAGGGCGATGCACCCGAACTCCAGGGGACAGGAGCTCCTGCACTTGAAGTTCTCCCTATGTATCTGTTTCTGTGGGTGTTCATTCATTCATCTGTACCATATCCTTTAATAAACTGCTACATGTACGTAAGTGTTACCCTGAGTTCTGTGAGCCACGCTAGCAAATTAATTCAACCGAGGAAGGGGTCGGGGTGGAGAACCTCCACACCTAGCCAAAATGGACAGAAGTTGTGGGTTACCTGGGGACATACTATTTGCAACAATCATCTGGAGTAGGGTGGGAGCAGTCTTGTAACCCTGAGCCTTTAACCTGTGGGAATTGACTCTATCTCCATATAGAGTAACTTATAGGACAGCCAGCTGGTGTTGAAGAGAATTGCTTGGCGTGGGGAGAAAACCTGCCCACTTTCGGTGACCAGAAGGGTCCCAAGTGAAGTGTTCCGTGCAGGTAGTAAAGGAGACTCGGAGAGAAACGCAGCAGAAGAGAACTGGGTTTTTCCCTGGTTAGGAGGAAAACTCTATTTTTAATATTACAGCTGCATCACATGCCATCGAGTGGCTGTGTCAGCGTTAGTTAACTGTTCCCCTGTAGCTGGGCCCTAAGGTTATTTCCAGGTTTTTCATTGCTATAAATAACATTGTGATACATGTCACTGTAAAGGAAACTTTGTGTGTATTTCTAGATCATTTCTTACCATAAATCCCTATGGTGTTACTAGGAGGTCAATGGGAATGAACACTTTTAAAGGATTGTATTGTTTATTACAGGTCCTGAGCTTCAGAATACTGAACAAATTTGCTAGTGGCAGTTGTGAGTAAATTCTCCAAACCTTCAAGCTTTTGTTTTTGTTTTTTCTTTTTATGGCCACACCCACAGCACATGGAAGTTCCTGAGCCAGGGGTCGAATTGGAGCTGCAGCTGCCAGCCTACACCACAGCCACAGCAACACTAGATCTGAGCCACATCTGTGACCTATGCCACACCTTGTGGTAACACCGGATCCTTAACCCACTGAACGAGGCCAGGGATTGAACCCACATCCTCACAGACCCTATGTCAGGTTCTTAACCTGCTGAGCCACAGTGGGAACTCTGAAACCTTCACATTTTTAAAGCTTTGTCATGATAAATATCAATAACCAAAATGAATTCAGGATCCAACCCTACAGTTGTGCAATTGAACCTCACTCGCCCCATGTTGGATCCTGTCTTCATTTCAAATTTTGATGCTTTGTGTCTCATGGCTTCATTTTTGCCTTAATCTCGATTTTGAAAAATTGCGCTGAAACATTATTTATCTTGATTATGGAGGCTGTCGATAGCCTTTATATTTCGTACCCTATTCACCTCTCTGTGGTCCTGGCCCTGGTGGTTTGAACCCAGGACATACCGTAGGTGTTTTGGTGTGTGCTCAGGACCCTAACACCAGAGAAGGAACACCTTAGTGCCCTGATGACTAAGCAGGAGCAAGAATCAAGGGCAGTCAAATACCGGATGGCTTTCTGAGACCTCCTTGGGGCTGGTGGGCACACTTAATTTCTAAGTGGCTGAAAATGGGCAGGTCAGGGAGGGGCTGAGCTGGCTGATGGCAGAGAATGGAGGTTCACAACTTGCTTTAGCAACAAGCTGTTTTCTTCTCTTCTTCCGATGCAAACACTTGGCAAAGACTCCTCCTGAGACCCCCATTCCCTTCCTCTCAGTGAAAAATATCATTTACTGGAGCCATGTGCCCTATTAGTTTCAGCTTTGGTCTTTTTGAGTCTGATCACAGACCAAAAGAGTGTCCATGCTGTTTGTGCTGATTTAACCACAAAGAAAACGAGGATTATCTCCTGTGCCCGTAATGATACGTCTCTATCCCCTGGCGTGGAGAAGGCAAAGGCTAATGGATAGCAGAAGGGGGGTAGCTGGTCATATTGAGCTGGTGAGTTGTATTTAGGAATCAAGATCTCATTCTGATCCTGAAGTGTTTCTCATGTAAACATATACACGGCTGTCTGTGTTCAAGGCTATTAAAAAAATAGCTATTACAGAATTCTCCATTAAGGTAATTTATGGAACAGTAAATAATGCCTCCCATTCACTAACTTATTCATTCAGAATTTACTGAGCAATTATCCCATGCCAAGACTAGGGCTAGTCTCTGGGTAACAGGGGTGAACCAGCAGTCACGAGTCTTTGGCCTCATAGGGCTAACAGTTGGGGTGGGGGAGAGAGAGACAGCACACAAGTACAACAATCACTTTGTGATCACAGATTGTAATGAGTCTAAGAAAAGGGATAGTCCTCTGAGAGCCTTCTAATGGCCTACGCTCTGCAGAATGGTGCTTGTCTTTTCATCCTCAGAATAAGGCCACTGCTGTGGGTACAGTGTTCTGCACTTAAGTGATGAGAAAATAAGGGCTCGTAGATGCAAACTATTACATTTAGAATGGATAAGCAAGGAGGTCCTGCTCTAGCACAGGGAGCTATATCCAGCCTCTTGGGATAGAACATGATGGAGAAAGAATGTATAGATGTATGACTGGGTCACTTTGCTGTACAGCAGAAACTGATGTAACCTTATGTATCAAGTATACTTTAATAAAAATAACATAAACTTAAAAATAAAAATAAAGGCTGGTATTGGCCATTGAGATGTCCTGGGTGTCCCAGCAGCAGGGGAAACTGGAGGTGGGTGTGTATCCAGGGGACTGAGTTCTTATCTAATCCTGAGGATCCTTTGTTAGCCAGCCCCCACCCCATCTCCCTTGTGAGGTTCCAAGAGGTCTGCAAATAACATTCTTGCCTCCCTGCCTCCCTGCCTTTGAGTTTGGAACTGTCCTGAGCATTGAACATAGGAGCCTAGCAGGTAGACATCACAATGTCCCTTTTGGACAAAGCTATTTGGAAAACAGGGCCTGGCTGTGGGACTGAAATGCTTGTCTACCGTCTCTGCTCCCCTCCCCTGCACTCCCACCACTGCCTAACTCTAGAACTGGGGGGAAACCCGGGGGAAATGGGGTATTCCAGGTCTGTGTGTATGTAGTCATACAAATTACAGCCTCATGCTGACCCATCACAGCAAGAACCCACCCCAAGTGCTTCCACATTTTCTAGATCAGCTCCACTCTTTGAGAACCAGGAACCACTGACTCACCTACATACAGACCAGGTGACTCATTTGCTGCTCCTTAGCACAGTGTGTCAGGGGCTGGTCCACGAGGCCTGGACGTCCCTCCACACGGAAGTATAGGAATCGGTGGAAGAGTTTCCGTCGTGGCTCAGTGGAAACAAATCTGACTAGTATTCATGAGGACGCAGGTTCGATCCCTGGTCTTGCTCAGTGGGTTAAGGATCTGGCATTGCCATGAGCTGTGGTGTAGGTCACAGACGTGGCTTGGATCTGGCAGCCACAGACGTGGTGTAGACTGGCAGCTACAGCTCTGATTTGAGCCCTAGTCTGGGCACCTCCATATGCCACGGATGCAATCCTAAAAATAGAAAGAAAAAAAAAAAAAGAATTGGTGGAGGTGTTTTCTCCAACATAGACCCATCTCGTTCTAGCCTCTTCTTGCTTACAATAAGTAAAACTCTATGTCTTCTGGATTTTTTTCTTTTGAAAATATCTGCCTGGAGTTTCCTGGTGGCCTAGCAGTTAAGGATCTGGCATTGTCACTGCTGTGGTGCAGGTTCCATTCCTGTAGTGGGAACTTTCCCCTGCAATGGGTGCAGCCAAAAAAAAAAAAAAAAAAAAAAAAAATCTCCAGTCCTTCACAAACACTTCTGAAGTTATGGATATTTTCTTTCATAGTGATAAGGACAGTAATAAATTAAGGTACAAACATCACTTTAAACAGGTAGGTGATTATTGTAGTAACTGTAGTGCAGGTATAACCCTAACACATTTACTACTAGCAATTTTTTAAAATTTCTTTTGTTTATTTTATTTTATTTTATTTTATTTTATTTTATTTCTTGGTCCTTTTAGGGCCACACCCGTGGCATATGGAGGTTCCCAGGCTAGGGGTCTAATCGGAGCTACAGCCATCAGCCTACACCACAGCCACAGCAACACCAGATCCGAGCCACATCTGTGACCTACACCACAGCTCACGGCAACGCCATATCCTTAACCCACTGAGCAAGGCCAGGGATTGAACCTGCAATCTCATGGTTCCTAGTGGGATTTGTTTCTGCTGTGCCATGACGGAAACTCCTATTTATTTATTCATTTAACCTTTTATTTTTTTTTCTACTGTACAGCATGGTGACCCCAGTTACACATACATGTATACATTCTTTTTTCTCACATTATCATGCTCCATGGTAAGTGACTAGACATAGTTCCCAGTGCTACACAGCAGGATCTCATTGCTAATCCATTCCAAAGGCAATAGTCTGCATCTATTAACCCCAAGCTCCTAGTCCATCCCATTCCCACAGATAAACCCAGACAACTATGGTCAATGAATCTTTGACAAAGGAGGAAAGAACATAAAATAGGAAAAAGACAATGTTTTCAGCAAGTACTGCTGGGAAACCTGGACAGCTACGTGCAAATCAGTGAAACTAGAACATACCCTCACAACCATGCATGAAAATAAACTCAGAATGACTTAAAGACTTAAATATAAGACTAGACACCATTAAACTCATGGAAAGAGAACATAGGCAAGACATTCTCTGATATCAACCTTACAAATGTGTTCCCAGGTTAGTCTCCCAAAGCAACAGAAATAAAAGCAAAAATAAACCAATGGGACCTAATCAAACTCACAAGCTTTTGCACAGCAAAGGAAACCAAAAAGAAAACAAAAAGACAACTTACAAAAGGGAGAAAATAGTTTCAAATGATGCAGCTGACCAGGGCTTAATTTCTAAAATATACAAACAATTTATACAACTCAACAGCAAAAAAGCCAACAACCAAATTGAAAAATGGGCAAAAGACTTGAATAGACATTTCTCTGAAGAAGATATACAGATGGCTAACAAGCACATGAAAAAATTCTCAACATCCCTGATTATTAGAGAAATACAAATCAAAACAACCATGAGATACCACCTCATACCAGTCAGAATGGCCATGATTAACAAGTCCACAAATAACAAATGCTGGAGGGGTTGTGGAGAAAAGGGAACCCTCCTGCACTGTTGGTGGGAATGTAAGCTGGTACAATCACTGTGGAGAACAGTATGGAGGTACCTTAGAAAACTCAATATGGAACTACCATGTGATCCAGCAATCCACTCTTGGGCATCTATCCAGACAAAACTTGGGCATATATCCAGAAAAAGACACATGTACCCGCATGTTCATTGCAGCACTATTCACAATAGCTAAGACATGGAAATAACCCAAATGTCCATTGACAGATGATTGGATTGGGAAGATGTGGTATATATGCACAATGGAATACTACTCAGCCATAAAAAAGAACAAAATAATGCCATTTGCAGCAACGTGGATGGAACTAGAGACTCTCATACTGAGCAAAGTAAGTCAGAAGGAGAAAGATAAATACCATATGACATCACTTGTATCTGTAATCTAATATATGGCACAAATGAACCTTTCCACAGAAAAGACTTGGAGAATAGACTGATGACTACTAACAGTTTATCTATAGACCTAGACCCAGGTTCCAAGCTGATAGGCAAAATAACAGTGCATGTCCTGGGAGTTCCCGTTGTGGCGCAGTGGAAACAAATTGGACTAGTAACCATGGGGTTGCGTGTTCGGTCCCTGGCCTTGCTCAGGGGGTTAAGGATCCGGTGTTGCCATGAGCTGTTGTGTAGGTCGCAGACTTGGCTCAGATCCAGTGTTGCTGTGGCTGTGTCGTAGGCTGGCAGCTGAAGTTCTGATTCAACCCCTAGTCTGGGAATTTCCATATGTGGCCTTGAAAAAAAAAAAATAGAGCTGATTGTTAGAATTCATATAGCAGTCAGTGCTGGTTAATATGCATCTGGCTGAGTGTACCCATGCAAAGGCTTCCAGGGGATGCTGTATCCTCAGTGATGGCAGTCTGTACATAAAGATGAGACTGGACACCTGTGTAAGGCCAGTCCCTCTACTTGGTACCCACTGAGGGCTGCCCATGCAGATGAGATGCTGCTGTTTTCAGGGTCTGGGATCCCGGGGGACTGGTTCTTAGGTGTGATATCTCCCTCTGATGTGAATTTATCCTCTTTCTGCTCCTGTTCATGCCTTCAGCAGGCATTTGAGTACCTGTTCTGGGCCAGTGGTGGTGCTGGCTCTTGTAGCCTACTGAAAGTGGAAGACAGTTGCATTTGTAATCATCCTCGGTTACAGCAGAGGTGAAACATCTGGGGCAACGGCCTTAATCTCTTCTCTAATGGATGTATTCATTGGACATGCATTCTTGTATGGCAGTGGCTTTTAAACTTATCGGTCTTAGAACCAACTCCATTGTACTCTTAACAATTACTAAGAACCCCTAAAAGTTTTTGCTTATGTGCATTACATTTATCGATACTTACAATAGCAACTAAAACTGAGGAATTTTTACATTGCTTATGAATTTATTAAAAAATAAAACTTGTTTTATGTTAATATAAATAGTTTATGAAAAAATCACTAGTGCCTACTAAACAAAACATATTGGGAAGAGTGACATTATGTTGCATTTCTGCAAATCTCTTTAATGTGTGGCTTAATAGAAGACATTTGGATTCTTACATCTGCGCCTGGAATTAATCTATTGCAATATCGCACATTATGTAGGCACTGAAAAACTCGACTGTATACTCATGAGAAAGTAAGAGTGAACAGACAAATAACAGCTTAGAGTTATCATAAATATAGTTTTTGAAGTAAACTTTATTGGAGTATAGGTGACATACAGTGTTGTGTTAGTTTCAGGTGTACAACAAAGTGAATTAGCCCTGCGTATGCATATATATCCATTCTTTTTCACATTGTTTCTATATATAGGCTGGCACAGAGTATTGAATAGATTTCCCTCAGGTATATGGCAGGTCCTTGTTACTGATCGATTTTAATGTCTGTGTGCCAATCCCAACCTCCCTATCCATCCTTCCCCGCACCATTTCCCCTTTGGTAACCGTTTGTTTTCAAAATTTTTGAATCTGTTTCTGTTTTGTGAATAAGTCCTTTAGCATCATGTTTTATTAGAGTCCGCATATTAGTGATCTATGATATTTGTCTTTCTCTGCTGACTTACTTTACTTAGGATGATAATCTCTAGGTCCATCTATGCTGCTGCAAATGTCATTATTTTGTTCTTTTTTATGGCCAATTAAATTTTCCTTGTATATAGGTACCACATCTTCTTTATTCATTCCTCTTTCGATGGATATGTTGATTGCTTCTATCTATGTCTTGGCTATTGTAAAGAGTGCTGCAATAAACGTTGGGGTGTATGTATGTTTTCAAATTATGGTTTTCTCTGGGTATATGCCCGGGAGTGAGATTGCTGGATCATATGGTAGTTCTGTATTTAGTTTTTTAAGGAATCTCCACACTGCTCTTCACAGTGGTTGCACCAACCTACAGTCCCACCAGAAGTGTAGGAGGGTTCCCTTTTTCTTCACACCCTCTCCTGCCTTTCTTGATTATAGACTTTTTGATGATGGCCATTCTGACTGGTGTGAGGTGATATATTTCATTGTAGTTTTGATTTGCATTCTCTGATAATTAGTGATGCTGAACATCTCTTCATATATTTTTTGGGCCACCTGTATCTCTTGTTTGGAGCACTGTCTGTTTAGATCTTCTGGCCGTTTTTTGATTGGATTATTTATTTTTTATATAAAGCTATATGAATTGTTTGTATATTTTGGAGGTTTGTCCCTTGTCAGTTGCTTCCATAAACATAGTTTTAATATTACAGACACCATGAAAGGATTTGGGGGACATGTAAAATCTCCCAGATAATACTCTGAGAACCCCTATTGTATGGAATTCTTTTTTTTTTTTTTTGTCTTTTGTCTTTTTAGGGGTGTGCCCGCGGCATATGGAGGTTCCCAGTCTAGGGATTGAATCATAGCTACGGATACTGGCCCCACAGCCACAGAATCACAGGGTCTGAGCCATGTCTGCAACCTGCACCACAGCTCATGGCAATGCCAGACCCTTAACCCACTGAGCAAGGCCAGGGACCGAACCCGCAACCTCATGGTTCCTAGTCGGGTTCATTAACCACTGAGCCATGACAGGAACTCCTAGAATTCTATCATAAGTATACATTTACTTACCGAAGGCACTCATGCACTCAAATGTGATAGGGTTCTTTGGAATTGAATCATAGTGTTCAAATGTTTGTCCAAAACTCAAGCCTGTCTATTTTTTTTTTGTTGTTGTTATTTTTAATGTTCCATTACAAAGACAGGGAAAATTAGATTTACCGGTAGATTGATGGCAGAGAGGTGGGGTCAGTGGCATTATTGAGCTGGCTTGTATGAGCTTGAGAGAACTGATAATGGAATATTCAGGAATTTTACCAGTTGTTAAACTATTAATAGCCGGAAGTGGACCATGATGGGAATATTTACACCGTGAAAATAGGCAAAGGCTACAAATTCAGGTCTTTCTCTTTTTAGAGAGCTGGTTTTTCAGCCCACCACTTATAGGTCTTACACGAAGAGATTTAAAATGACAAGACATAACCCACTCTGCATGCTTTTTGTTGTTGTTGTTATAGTGGAATTTTGCTTTGTTTTTGCTGTTTTAATCTGAGTGCATTTCCATAGGCAGGCAAACTCTGTATTTCCACCGCTCCTTATCCAGTTCTTTTTGTCCTAACCCCAGCCTGATTCATACGTTGATATGGACACTTTTCGTATAAGCCTGGTCTCATAGGTGTTTATGTTTGTTTCTGTGGTTCCCAGTGTTCCTCCTTTATGTGGGGGTTGGAAGCTCTCATCCAGAAAGTCTATGGCTTTTACTCCTGCCCATGATGTTGTAGGGATGTTGTTTGCCTCTGATGTTTCGGTGAAATGGTTTAAGAACAGCAGCCAATCTCCTCTTGAAGACAAAGTCACACCAGGGCCTGGCACGGGTTACGTTTCGCAGACGGTTGGCGTTGTCCCCTGCGAGGATTTACTATTATTTGGAAATTAACGATGGCTCCATATTTTCAGAAGGGGGGGTTGGGAGTTGTGATTGACGAATCTCTCTCTTACCATCTGTTCATTTGCTTCTAGACACTGCTTTTCACAGCCTTAGAAATTAAGGAAAATTGGGTTAAATGATCACAAATTTTCTTTAAAGTCTCATTTTGGAGAAAAACAAAAGAACGCATTTAAGCCTGACCAGCTCTTTTTCTGCAGGTCAGTATGCTACAGATTATTAAAAAAAAATGGTACAATGGGATTTTGTTTGGGTTTGTTTTTTAATTAAGCTCTAAATCATGATTCCTTTGAATAGCCTGGAAAGTGACACTAGCTAGTCCTGAGACTTATTTGATAAGTTTTACAAATCTCTGCTGCTAGCAGGGAAAGGAGATCAGATAGGTACATCCAGAGGACTTCCATTATGTCTACTTGTCAGATGCCAACACCAGCCCAAATCAGGAAATTGCTCTATTTCTAACTTCCTGCCCCCAGGAACGAAGCACAGTATACTTGTATTTCTCCGCTAGTAGAAAATCTTATGAATTGTGTCCTTAAAATTTATCTAAAAAAACACCTCCCCACCCAGCCAATTCTAGGGCCTACATAACTCTGATTTTATGCAATCAGAATACATGAAAGTCTAGTGCATAAATGAAGTTAAAGAAGATACTGATGATTTGCTTTGCATTAGGATTCTTGTAGAATTCTTTCAAGTAGTACATTCTTAAAATGAGTTCAAAATGACATCTGGTATTCAGAAATTAAATGTACCCCCTACTTTTCAGGAGCATATTTATTTTATAAAGCAGGGTAGACACCTGTATTTAATAGTCTTTACATGGGAAGATTTTCTTACATGCAAATTTTCTTTATTTATTTAAAGGCTGTTTGAGCAGATGATTTCTTAAGCAGGTAGAAGAATGACATTTGTTTTCATAGCACTCATATCTTATTTGAAGGGTATCAGATGTGCAGGGTTGAATTTCCCAGACTCCTCCAGTTACTGGCTCCATCATCACTGGTCCATTTAGGGCACCTCTCTTGTGCTATTAATTTATTTACTTTCTTTTCCATTATGGTTTATCGTAGAACATTGAGTATAGTTCTCTGTGCTGTTCAGTGGGACCTTGTTGTTTATGCCTTCTGTGTATAATAGTTTCTATCTACCACTCCCGAACTCCCAGTCCATCCCTCTCCCAACCCGCTCCCCCTTGGCAACCTCAAGTCTGTTCTCCATCTCTGTGAATCTGTTTCTGCTTTGTGGATGGGTTTGCCTTTGTCATATTTTAGACTCCACCTATAGGGGGTATCATATAGTGTTTGTCTTTCTCTTTCTGACTTACCTCACTTAGTATGAGAATCTCTAGTTGCATCTGTGTTGCCGCACATGGCATTATTTTGTTCTTTTATGGCTGAGTAGTATTGCAGTGTGTGTGTGTATGTATTATACTATAAATGTAATATGTAATATATGTAATATGTAATATATATGGTTATACTATATATATTAGTGTAATATGTAGAATATATATATATATTACACACATATACGTACTATATCTTCTTAATCCATTCATTTGTCAATGAACATTTCGGTCGTCTCCACATTTTGGCTATTGTGAATGGTGCTGCTATGAACATAGGCGTGTGTGGTCTTTTGAATTATAGTTTTGTCTGGATATATGCCCGGGAATGGGATCACTGTATTATATAGTAACTCTATCCTTAGTTTTCTGAGAAACCTCCATACTGTTTTCCATAGTGGCTATGCCAGCATTCATTCCCAGCAGTGTAGGAGGGGTCTCTTTTCTCCACATCCCCTCTGGCATTTGTTATTTGTAGACTTTTTAATGATGGCCATTCTGACCAGTGTGAGGTGGTAGTTTTGATTTGCATTTCTCTAATAGTTAGCAATGGTGAGCTTTTTTCATGTGCTTATGGACCATTTGTATTTCATATTTGTATTTCATATTTATGTTTCCTGCCCATTTTTTGATTGTGGGTTTTTTGTTGAGTTGTATGAGCTGTTTGTATATTTTGGAAATTGAGCCCTTGTTGGTCACATCATTTGCAAATACTTTCTCGCATTCTATAAGTTGTTTTTTCATTTTGTTTATGATATCTTTTGCAGTACAAAAGCTTGGAAGTTTGATTAGGTCCTATTTGTTTATTTTTTCTTTATTTTTTCTTTTTTTCAGCTGCACCTGTGGCATATGGAAGTTCCCAGGCCAGGGATTGAATCTGAACTGTAGTTGTGACCTACACCAGAGCTGCAGCAACACCAGATCTTTAACCTACCATGCCAGGCCAGGGATTGAACCCATGCCGCCTCAGACAATACCAGATCTTTAACCTGTTGTGCCACTACAGGCACTGCTGTGTTTGCTTTTATTTCTATTGCCGTGGGAGACTGACCTAAGGCAGTGATTGGTCTATTCAAATTATCTGTTTCTTCTTGATTCAATTTTAGTGGCTGTATGTTTCTAGAAACTTGTCCATTTCTCCTGGGTTCAAATTTGTTGACAAGTAATTGTCTATAATATTCCCTTACACTTTCTGTATTTTGGTGATGTTGGTTGTTATGTCTCCTTTTTTTCATTTCTTATTTTCTTTATTAGGATTCTCTCTCTTTTCTTCTTTCTGAGCCTGGCCAGAAGTTTGTCAATCTTATTTATTTACCCTTTCAAGGAACCAGCTTTTGGTTTTATTGATTTTTTTTTCTATTTGTTAATCTCTGTTTTTAAAATTTCCTTTCTGACCTTTATTATTTCTTTCATTCTTCTGACTTTAATTTTTGTTTGTTCTTCCTTTTCTAATTCTTTCATGTGGTAGGTTAGGTTGTTTATTTGAGGTGATTCTTGTTTTTTGAGGAAAGCCTGTATTTCTATGAACTTCCCTCTGAGAAATACTTTGCTGCATCCCATAGATTTTGTTGTCATTTGTCTGAAGGTATTTTTTTTTGTTGTTTTTTATTTGATTTCATCATTGACCATTTGGTTTTTTAGTAGAGTGTTGTTTATTCTCCATGCGATTGCTTTTTTTTCCTTCTTTCTTTGGTTGATTTCTCATTTCATGCCACTTGTTTTGTTTTTTTATATTTCATATGTAAGTGATAACATGCAGTATTTGTCTTTCTCTGACCTGTTTCACTAAGCATAATACCCTCCGGGTCCATTCATGATGTTGCAAATAGCAAAATTTTACTCTTTCGTATGGTTGAATAGTATTCCATTGTGTGTGTGTGTGTTATACTACATATATGTGTATATGTATGCATATATGTATATATACATGTGTGTGTGTGTATATATGTACACACACATACCATGTCTTCTTTATCCATGCATTTTTTTTTTTGTCTTTTTGTCTTCTAGAGCTGCACCCATGGCATATGGAGGTTTCCAGGCTAGTGGTCCAATCAGAGCTGTAGCTGCTGGTCTACACCACAACCACAGAAACTCCAGATCCTTAACCCACTGAGTGAGGTCAGGGATCGAACCCGCAACCTCATGGTTCCTAGTCGGATTCATTTCCGCTGTGCCATGACGGGAACGCCTATCCATGCATTTTTTGATAAACACTTAGGTTGTTTCTGTGCCTTGGCTATTGTAAATAAAGGGGCTATGAACATTGGGGTACATGTATTTTTCAGGTCAGTGTTTTCATTTTCTTTGGATGATGCAGGTGGGGACAGCTTTACCCCAACCCTAGAACAGCATCTGAAATACTATGTGGTCAGTAAACTTTTGTTGAAATAATGAATAAACAAATCCTTAGGTAATCCCCAAACTTGTCTTAACAATCTCAACCTTCTCACTCCACTCTTTCCAATGAATTCTTATTAGACCTAAATAACCAGAAGCAAAATATATGATTTTTTTAAAAACTTACTTTCCCAAACTTTTCCCAGAAGCATATGATATAGTAGAATTACCTCAGTACAATAAAGGAGAGTAAGAGGAGGCAGTCATGAAGTTGGAATAATTGGGAGGGGGTAGATTTATGGATGTATTCCATGAGCACTAGTTGCAAGTACGTCATGTCTAAGGCCCAGGGCTAGGAACGCAACCCTGAATATAATGCACCCCCATCCTCAAGACTGTGGATGGGAAAAAACAACAGAAAACATGGGTAACATGGGAAGTGGTGCTGAATTTGGAAAAGCTGAGTAAGTCAAAGGGAAAATGAAAAATCTCTGTAGGCTGGGCCCTGTGTAGGGATTTATAAAGAGAAATGTGCCTGAGTTTCTCTTGTAAAGGTTTTAGCAATCTTATAATTTAAGTGTTCTTGGAGTATTTATTCCTAAATTATTATTATTTTATTCATTAGTCCCTGATTATTAAGCATTCCTTGTAAAAAGTCGTTTCTGATGTTGGAAGCTATGAAATAGACAAAGCTTAGATTTGGGGTGACAAAGTGCTTCAGAAAATATTCCAGTAGTTTTTTGTACTTGACCCTAACCCATTAGGTCAGCACGAGACAGAGGGGCTCAGAGAGCTGTGTGTGTGTCATGGCCTGTCTTTCATTTTTTAGGTCATGTCAGATTCCCCAGAGTATATGGTGTGCTGGGGTTTACTTCGCCCACACGATCGTCTCACTGACCACTAAACCCGTCCCTGGTGAACATGCTTCAGAGGAATATGGAAAGGACACGCTGTTCTTTGCCGTAGTCCTGCTATTCCCGACACCTTCCCTTTTATCTCAACCAAGCGTTCTCATAGCTCCTGATGTTCCAAAGCCACAGTTTAATAGTATCATATTGGAAGAAATTTTAATATTTCATTTTCAGTTCCATTTGAGTGGTCTTAACTTGTGAAACATTGATGCTTTTTGGCCAAAGCTTTTTTTTTTTTTTCTTTTCTGAAAGTGAAGGAAACAACCAGGAGACTAGTGCTTTGGCTTTATTTTGGACTCCACTTTCTCGGTGAGGAAACTAAAGCTTACAGAGGCATTCATTCAAAGCCACGCAAACAATAAGTGATAGGACTGGGTTAAAACTCAAGCTTTATTTAATAAGGACTTTCATTCTTTGGAGAACCCCTCATTCGTTTTGTTTGTTTGTTTGTTTGTTTGTTTGTTTTTAAATGGTAAATAATGGGAAAGAAAGTCGTCAACCCTGTCTTTTCTACATGACCCTAAGTACCCAAAGAGTAGATGAGGGCAAGTTCGTCTTTATAGAAATATTCCAAGTAATAACTAAAGGTGGAAATTATTGATTATAAAATGTAACAGAGAGAGAAAACAGCATAAAATAAATGCTTAGTTTAATAAACTTTGTAAAGTCAACACTCTGTAGCTATAACCCAGGTCCAGAAATAGAAATTTACTAAATACCTACAAGGCCTCTATGTGCCCATCTAAACCATCATCTCCTCCCCACCCCCCAAAGTAAGCACTGTCCTCACTTTTATTGCAATGACTTCCGAGCTTTCCTATATAGCTTTATCACCTGTCTATAGGTTCCTAAACACGTTAGTTTTGCCCAGTATTTTTATATGTCTGTGTTAACGTTTGGGTGACCCCTCTGCCCCTCCGCATCTTTTTAAATGTGATTTATTTGTTGAAGAAAAGAAGTCGTTCTATAGAGTTCCCCATTATCTGGATTTTGCTAATTACATCTCCATGGATCTGCTGGATTGACCATGAGGCTTAGTTGTTGGCAAGGCAGCTGTACAGATGATGTTGCGTTCTTCTGTCAGAGCTACGTGAGCTATGGTTGTGACCTTTTTGTGACATTAGCCACCAATGATGTTCATTACTTAAACCCATTAAATAACTAAGGTTGCAAAATAGTTACATTCCTTTTTATTCATCACACCAAAGTTGCATGTAGTCTTCTAAAGAGCCATGTCACCTTGGGCAGGCAGACTTGTAAACAGGTAGGACTTTACCGATGCATTCCACAAGTATTTCTTGAACTACCAGGCATTGGAGAAGCACTGCATCCAAAATGAGGCAATTACTGTACAAAGTAAAATGTGGTAGGTGCTATATACAGTATTATAAGAGTACAGAGGATAGGGAGTTTATTTCTCGTTGAGATGTTAGCAAAAATTGAACAGGACACCAGCATTGTAGTTGAATCTTATAAATTGAATAACGCATGCTCTTTTAAAAAAACATTAATTCATATTGAATGCATATTCAGAACTCATGGCCTTAATAACTACCCACCCTTAACCCTTGTTTTCTAGTTTCTATCATTCAACACACCTGAAACACATTGCGTCATTGGTCATTTCTTAATAATCTTCGCTCAGTTCTTAGCCCCATAATCTCTGCCAAATCCACCGCTGTTGAGTATCACCTTCTTGAAAC
Source organism: Sus scrofa (assembly GCF_054392235.1). NCBI lineage: Eukaryota > Metazoa > Chordata > Mammalia > Artiodactyla > Suidae > Sus > Sus scrofa. The sequence continues at coordinate 78,134,057 of NC_139388.1, forward strand.
TCTTTTCTTTTGAACCATCAGGGAACCTTGATCTCCATCCTACCTTCCACCTGTCCCTTTAGTGTCTTTTGGATGCTCTTTCCACCTCCATGGCTATGCCTTCTGGTCCTTCTCTCTCTGTTCCTTGCTCCAGCTTCACCCACCATCCCACAGGCTATTAGCATTGAACTGTCTATTGGATTCTTGCCCTGCAGGAGCCCCAGACATAGACTTCTGACTCACTGCTCATCATTTCTTTCAGAATGTCCATCTGTCACATCAAAATCTACATGCCCAGAATGGAACCTGCTTTCTCCCCTAAACCAAATCCTCCTCCCAGCCTTGCCAATTCAGTGAATAGCTCCTCCACTTTCCTGGTCTTGACTTAGAGTCTTTGACTCACCCCTAGCTACCCTGCAGATATATTTGCTGTCCCCAAATTGGACCACTTCTATTTTTTCTGTGTCAAGATTACTGATGAGCTCTTTGGCACTTCCCTGTGGAAAGCTTTAAATGGACCTTATCCAAACTCAGTGAGACAGTTCTCTGTGGTAGTTTAATTGGCAAAAATTCCCCCTCTTTCTCTGCTAGATCGTGTCACATTTGCCTCTCATTTGGTGATGGCATTCTCAGATTCCAGACAAATACTAGGTACTGTGTACCGCTAGCTTAGGCGATGAGTACCCGGGTAATTGTGGCCAGCAGAGCTATCTAATTAGCTTAAAGTGAGCAAAGTTGCAAATGTGTTCTCTGGGAAGGTGGCTGTCAGGCACGGAGAGTCCCACAGTTAACCTCCAGGACGTCTGTTCCTTACGCCATACTTATACTTGTCAGGGTTTTTTTGGTTTTGTTTTGTTTTTTGTTTTTTTTTTTTCTTCTTGCTGAGGAAGTGGCCTAAATTTACATTGATTTTTTTTTTAAGGAAGATTTATTACAGGCACAGCAGCTGTTGTTTGTGCCTGGAGGTGAAGGCTTAGGTTGAATCAGCTTCATCCATTTATCCGTATGTTTATTCATTCAACAAGCATTATTGAAAGCTGACTTTGGTGCTTGATTCTGGTCAATCAGATGAATGGTGTGGTTCCTGCCTCCAAGGAACTCACTTTCTAGTTCTTGGTTGCACTTCTTCTTCTTCTTCTTTTTTTTTTTTTAATTTGTTTCATTTTGTATTGCAACATAGTTGATTTACGATGTTGTGTTAGTTTCAGATGTAAGACAAAGTGATTCAGTTATATACATATATGCATTATTTTTCAAATTCTTTTCCCATATAGGTTATTAAAGAATATTGAGTAGAGTTCAACACAGGTCATTATTGATTATCTGTTTTACGCATGGTCATGTGTATCTGTTAATCCCCAACTCCTAATTTTTCCCTCCCTCTGCCTTTCCACTTCAGGAACCCTGTTTGTTTTCGAAGTCTAGGAGTCTGCTTCTGTTTTGTAAATAAGTTAATTTGTCTTACTTTTTTTAACATTCTTCATAGAAGTGTCACTATATGATATTTGTCTTTGTCTGACTTCCCTTAGTATGATAATCTCTAGGTTTACATGGTTGTATCACTTCTGTCTGCTCACTTAATGTTTATTGGCTCTGAAGATCATTCATTCACTTCTTCACTCCTTCATTCATTCCCTTTCCAGGTGCTTCCTCTCCTATATCCTTAGCTCCTGTCCCTTGGTAGATGTTTCAGTGTGTTTTAGCTTCCTTACTTGACCTTCACCAACATTCAGCAGACTAGTACTGAGGTCCAAACATAGCACAGGTGCTGTGCAAAAGCCTGAGAAAGTGGTCGTAAACCAACAGGATGATCTCAGCCCTGTTGGTCTTCTGTTAACGTTACACAGGTTTGCAGTCTACCCTTGCCCTCTAGGAAATGATGTTTAGAAAGACACAACTGCTGTAACCATGGTCAGTCTAAATTATTTTAGCTCTCTCTTGCTTCCAAGAAGGGGCATACGTGGCATAAACACTCCTTAAAAACAGGAGTTTGGTGTACTATTTCCATAGGGAAATCACTGCCGAGCTTGCCAAGTAGGATTATTGGCTGGCAAATCACTGATACCAGTCCGCATTATTATGACAGTGTCGTAAACAATACAGCTATACCAACAAGGCAGTAATCAGCGAGGACCGAATGCCATATAATTTCTCCTCCTTTGAGGACCTGTAGGAAAGGGGAGAGGGTGGGAAGAAGATAACGGGAATTTTTTTAAGGGCCGTGGCTCATCAAGAGTGTTTTTTTTTTTTTTTTTAAGGTACCTCTTAAATATATGCCCATGTCCCCTTAAATCTGTCACGATAAAACATCTCATTTTAGGTGATATATGACAAAGAAGCAATCACTGTTCATCAGAATGACGCATTTCCATTTGCTTCTTGGAAGCGAAGACAGATGAAGGTCACGAGTAGGAAAACAAAGCAGCTTGTGATTCGTGATGTTTGGGGTGTCTTTTGAAATTCGTTTCCTTAGGAAGTTCGTAATCCTTCGTTTTCTTCCCTCAGCTTCATTCATCCAAATTGCCAGTAGACCTTGTCAGTGAAGACGGAATATTTTGTCTTCCCTCCTGAGTAGAGAAATAGAGTTAATTTGCTCTGGATTCCTTGACAAATGTAGGCCTTGCAGGTGTAAAATCTCAGAATTCCTGACCCCAAATATTTCTTTAGGGGGCACCAACGCCATGCTCTCTGTGTGAGATTATACCTACAAGGTTAACATTCTAGCTGGGCACAGCTTTGCCCATGGGAGTCGGGGAGAGGAACAGACTGGAGGCTGATGCTTCGTGAGAAGCAGACTTCAGCAGCATCTTTCCCTTCTCCTCTCCCTGCATTTTAACACACTTAACTCTGTAAGTGACCAGCGGTAAGTAGGGCCTGAGTAAAGCGCTGTCTTTCTTGGCTGTCCCCTTTCCTAAAGGATCACATTCTCTTGTGCTTGGTCTGTGGTTGGAGTGGGGGAGGGTGGTGGTGTGTGTGCATCTTACTGCAGGCAACCTTTGGGGCCCCTAGACTTAACTTCATGGCCAAACATGTGTAGAACCCCCTCAAAATCAGCATGCTATCTCCTTGTGCTGTGGAATATTATCTGGCTGGTATGGTGTCCATCCCCAAAATTAAAATACCATTTCTGAAATAGAGAAAGTCTTGGCATTGGGAATCAAATACAGATCTCTCAAGAGGGATGTAAGTTCATCTATTTGTTTTTTGTTCTTTGTTTCTTTGTAGGGCTGCACCTGTGGCAGGTGGAAGTTCCAGGGCTAGGGGTCAAATCGGAGCTGTGGTTGCCGGCCTGTGCCACAGCCATGGCAAGGCAGGATGCAAGCCACTTATTCGACCCATGCCAAAGCTTGTGGCAATGCTGGATCTTTACCCCACTGAGCGAGGCCAGGGGCCAAACCTGTGTCCTCATGGAGACTAGTCGGATTTTTTGGCCACTGAGCCACAAAAGGAACTCTCTATTTGGAAATCCCAGGATGACACTCTTCAAATGACAGATTTAGTCTTTGAATTGACCAAGGTCATGATGTCTCCGGTATTTTTTTTTTTTAATTTTGTTGGCGTATAGTTGATTTACAATGTTGTGTTAGTTTCAGGGGTACCACAGAGTAAATCAGTTATACACATACATATATTATTTTTTCAGATTCTTTTCTCATGTGGGTTATTACAGAATATTGAGTACATTTTCTCGTGCTATTCATTAGGTCCTTGTTAGTTATCTATTTTATACAGAGCAGTGTGTATATGTCAGTCCCAAACTCCTAATTTATCTCTCCCCACCCGCCACATTTCCCCTTTGGTAACCATACTTTGATTTTGAAATCGCCTCTGGTATTTTGAATTTTCAAATGTTATGATGCCTCGGTATCTGGACATAATTTTATGATCTAGTATTCAGCTTGTCCAAAGCCTTTCCCATCGTCGTTATTGTCATCATCTTTTGAGCCAGAAAAGTGAAAATAATTTTTGGAGTTCCCTTGTGGCACAGTGGGTTAAGGATCCAGCATTGTCACTACAGTGGCTTGGGTTGCTGCTGTGGCACAGGTTTGATCCCTGGCCAGAAACTTCCCCATGCCGTAGGTGTAGCTGAAAAGAGGAAAGTCACTTATGAGGGAGCATGATAATGTGAGAAAAAAGAATGTATACATGTATGTGTAACTGGGTCACCATGCTGTACAGTAGAAAAATAATAATAATGTATTGGGGAAATTAAAAAAAAAAGAATTGTTAAATTATGGGAGAAGAGTAGAGAAGTCACTGGATGCTGGAGAAATTCCCTGGTTGGCCAAAGGCAGAGCCAGTCCACCATCATCAGAAGAAATTAGAAACAATCTACAGAGGCTCAGAGAGCCTGTTATCTTGTTATCTTACAGAAACAAAGGTGGTGGCCTGGCATGGTTGCCTAGCTGCAAGATTTAGGAAGATGCTTCCTTCCCTGTGCTTTGCAAACATCAAATGGTAGCAGGCTTTTTCCTGGCACAAGCTGTGAGCACACGTGCCAGTGGCTAAGGAACGTATGTGGTGGCTCTTTGGACTCTGCGTAAAGCCAAGCTTTACAAACCCTGTCATCAGCAGGCCACTTGACAGACACCCCACTTGCTGCAGCTTGATACTGGCTCCCCCACGAAGGGAGTTTCCTGCCTGTGCTCCTTTTGCTGTGGCAGAACTCTGTAATCTACACTTCTAATTTTCTTTTTGTGTATTCCCCTCCTTTACGTTCTTTGGTCAGTCTTTTTTTTTTTTTCCCCCCTAGGAAAAACCTCCAGTGTTTGAATGTTCTCCAAATTCGCTGTTCTTTTTCCAAATATTAGGCCACATTTGATGGGAAATGGTGCTGCAATTACTGTTAAACTTCTTTGAACTGATTTTTCAGATAATACAAGAAACTCAGCCATGGAACTGATCCAAAATGAAAATCTATGGATTAGTTAAGACCGTTTGCATTTGAAGTTTACATCATTGATTTGGTGGGGGTGATCTATAAAGTGTCCTGTGAAACTTAAGGTCCCTGGTCCTTGCCCAGGTACCAGGTACTGATACCAGGAACTCAAAAGCACCAAGACAGGCATAAATCTGTTGTTTATTTATGCCTCTTGCAAAATGTCTGACCTTTCTCTTCCCCTCCCCCCGCCTCTCTCTTTTTTTCTGGAGAAAGACCATCTCTGACCCACAGACCTGGCATTTTTTTTTCTTGCTTCTCAAGAGACCAGACCAAACTGCACTAAAATCTTGTTGATTTCTAAGAATCAATTTGAAGTGCACTGAAGAAAGATGCTCACTGGTCCAGCTTTGTCATTTGTCTAATCTGCTGTGGTCAGAGGGGCTGGGTCATATTTGGTACAAACACAGTATCTGGGAGCTCAGATTGGTGGACATGGGAAGAAATTGAGGTGAGGTAGGAGACAACCCAAAAGGGGTCCTCAACAAACACAGGGATTGCATGTGCCATTTAGGATTGATCACAGCTGGGGCACAGGCACTGACTGCCTAAAACAAGAAATACAACCTTTTGATATTTTAGCAGGGCAAGCTTGTAAAAGAATATCCTTCTGTGAGCAGCGATTCTTTTTTTAAAGACTCTGGGGGTGAATGACTGTCAAAAATGAATTTCTGACACCCCAACTGCCAATGCTTTTGATGTGCAAGTCGGAGTATCTTCATGTAATACCTGGGATGCATACAACAAGATCAGACTTGAGAAGGATAAAAGGAGCAAGACCTAGTCACGGATAAATGTAAGCCTGGAATGAATGGGCAGAAAGGCTGATCAAGCACAAAATGAGGAGTAGGCTGTGCTAAGAGCAACCCCAAGAAATAGTGTTTGGGTTTTAAAGGTTGCACTACATGAAACAAGGAAGGGAAGAAGATTCTAAGAAACTGAAAGAAGTGTCATTTAGCTTTTAATGGTTACATCGGGCACTAGAAGATAAAAAAGGAAGAGGATTTCTACCCCTTGGATATAAGTGAATAATACCAACAGATGCTGGAGAAAACGTAGCTTTGCTTTATCACTTTGGGCTATTCTTTTTTCTCTCTAAAGAAAAAGTAGCCTGTGGAGGTTAGAACTAAATTGGGCATCCTAGTGAAGGCTCCTTAAGTTGAAAGAACCTATCTATGCTAGCTAAGACAAGGTGGGGATGGCAGTGCTACAAAGATCTCACACAACTGAAGGAGGGAAAACCAGCCAGTAGAGCCAGATCTCGGGAGAACTGGAAAGAAAGATGCTAACCAAAAGGACTGCCCTCTCCAGGTTTCAGGGGAAAAGTTCTTTAACCTGTTAGACCCAACTCTCCCTTTTTATAAACACATATTTTTAGAACATCCCTTTTCCTATCTTGGAATGAACATCATAGATAATTTCAAAATAAAATTAATACAATGCCCTAACTGAAAAATAAAAGATGAGAAGTTCCCCTCATGGCTCAGTGGAAACAAATCTGACTAGTAACCGTGAGGTTGCGGGTTCGATCCCTGGCAGGTTCCATCACTCAGTGGGTTAAGGATCTGGCATTGCTATGAGCTGTGGTGTAGGTCGCACATGTGTCTTGGATCCTCTGTTGCTGTGCCTGTGGTGTAGGCCAGCAGCTGTAGCTCCGATTCGACTCCTAGCCTGGGAACCTCCATGTGCCACAGGTGAGATCCTGAAAAGAAAAAAAAAAGATGGCTAAAAGGAAAGTAATCTATCCAAAGCAAAAAGTAAGGTATAGTTAAATGTCTAAATGTTTAGACAGAAAAAAAAATCATGAAGCAGCCATGCATTTGCACCTGTACGTAGATTCACCACAAAAGGAACAAGTTCCTCAAATCTAAACTGATCAAGTAAGATTGTACTGGAGACAATGATTTTTCCCAAGGAGTGATTCTTTGCATTATTTATTGCACTATAACACATCAAAATTCCGCAGTCCCAAGCAACCATTTTATGATGTTCATGGATCCGATAGGTCAGGAATTCAGAATGAGCACAGCATGAGTGGCTCTTCCCAGCTCTCTGATGTCAGTGGGGCCTCAGCTGGGAGGGCTCCAATGGCTCGTTCTGGAATAGCTGAAACTAAAGGAATCATTTCCTAGATGACTATACATCATTCACTTGCCTGGCCTCTGGGCCAGGAGGTTGAAGACCGGGTTGCCTGCATGCGGTGATCCTGAATGACTGTGTCGGGGCGTACAGACAGCTTAGGCGGCGGTCAGGGCTCCCAGGACAAGTGTCCCAGCAAAAGCTGCAGCCTTTTATTGCTTAGCCTTGAAAGTTACACAGTGTTATTTCTGCCATAGCCTCAGTCAGAGCAGTCATGTGGGGTCAGGAGCAGAAAGTAGGAAGGGCACGAATATCTAGATACCACCTCCTGATGGAAGGACTGGCAAGGAATGAGTAGCCCTGTGTGAAACCACCACAGTGGCTGGCTCCTAGCAGATCTCCAACCAACCAAACTATAGCCTTTATTTGAGTCACATTAACCACATTCCTGAGAAATTAGCATGTATTCAAACCTTGTAAGCAGTGTACGTGTCCATGTAATGTGGAGTCAGATTCGAGGCTTGATCTTTATACACATTGTCCAGCAGCACTTTTGAAGGTTGTGTGGGACACAGTAGGCTTCCTTGTTGAATGTGATACTTCTGCCCATCGCAGGATTCTGCATATCCTTGGCCCATGACCCCTTAATGCCAGTACTGTCAGTATGGTCATTTATCTTCTGCTGCAGACTGACTCCCTCTGCTTACTCAGTAAATTGTTTGTGGACCAAGTGACATTCTCAACCCTAAATCTACAAGCTTTTCAGCTTGTCCTTCCTACTCAGCGGGGTTCAGATGATGATGATAGTGATGGTGGTGGTGGTGATGACAACAATGTTTAGGTGATGATGACGATGACAATATTAATATTGGTGATGATGATGACGGTGGGGATGATGGTGATGATGATGCCAAGGATGGCAGTGACAGCAGAAACTCACATCACCCAGAGCTTCCATTTCACCAAGGACTCTGTTGTTAGGCACCATCTCACTCTACACTGACAACAACCCTAAGGTAGGCATCATTGTCCTTGTTTTCCAGATGAAGACACTAAGGCTTAGGAAGCTTAAATAACCTGGAAAATATCACAAATCTAGAAACTGGGAAAGCGAAAGGTACAGTGTTTCTCCCAGGGCTCTGGAAAGCTCCAGATGATGTTGGGACTCCATCCAGATCAGCTTTGGCCAAGGGGAAGGAAGTGGTATCTTGGGTATAAATGGGAGCCGTTCCCTCTGAAGAGGGCTATGGGCAGGCAGGCACAATGGTCAGCATCTCTGGTACAATGGATGGAAGGGAATGGAAATTCAAAATAGATGTGGGAATTGTGAAAGAACGTTAGCCTGCTCTCCTAAACTGGATAAGTTATATCCTAGACTCTCAGAGAAGATGGCAGAATCACTACCTATAATCTTTGGGAATCCTGGAAAATAAAGCAAACATAGATCTAATATCGAACAAAAGAAAGCAGATAGAGCTTTTAAACTTTAGCCTGATAAAAAAAAACTCCAGACCATATTATAAGGGAAGTTATGCTGGTCTATACATTGTTGCCTGGCCAAGGAAGTCTCTGCGTTGTTTTCTCCATAGCATTAGGTGAGTGAAGTATCCCTGTCTAGATCACCCTTTTTGTCTCTACTGGTCCACATTTCCAGAACTGCATTCTGGGTATTATCCATGTGACTCACAGGTACATGCCAGTGGAAGAGCTTTGAGATCTGTGATTCAGTTGAAGGAAAATACAAAGCCTTAGAAATGTTTTATGCACCTGCATATCTACTAATGATTTGCCTTCATTTAGCAAGAAAGTCATTCATAAGCTCTATTTTGTATGATCTTTAAAAATGGGAAAAATGAAATTGCACCATGAACTGTAAAAAGACAAGAAAGAAAAATAGCTTACCATTCCTTAATTCAATTGCAGCCAGCTGGATTTTTTTTTAAAAAAAAACAAATTTATAATATAAATGCTTTTTTGGCACATAACATATTCTGCTTTAGTGTTGCATATCTGTTTTATAAAACTGTGTTTATAAAACTCTTTGGGTACTTCTTGGAAATATAACAACATATTTAGAAATAAGTGTTATCATGGTGATGTTCTCAATTTAAAAAAAGCCTGAATATAACATATTTTATGCCCATGTAACATATTTTATACAAAAATATGGTCATATCGGTGGGGGGAAATGCAAAAGATGAACAGATGTAAAGAAAATTCATGTTCCTGTTTGCTTTTGGACCACTAATTCTATGGCAAACAATGTCTCTAATGTTTGTGTTTTCCTCGAATAGTGTTTTCATAGCATATATGCATATCTTCTTCATACAAGAGCCCTCTAATGATGTCCTCAGCTGTGTTTTCATTGTCATTTGGATTCTTTTGGACCCAAGCCCTGGACAGGAGTCAAGAGTACTTGAGGGATACCGACCTTAGTTTCTGAGATTTCTTGCCCTGGGGAATCTACTATCATTATTAAGAAATATCCACACAGGGAGATGGTTTGAAAAACTGAGTATCTCCCCAAGGAGCATTAGACTCTCAGGGATGCAGAAGGACCTCCTTGGCTATGTAACACTCATCTCTAGTTTGTAACTGCCCATGCCAGTGTAATATGCAAAATATGACGAAAGGTCAAATGGTAGATTAGAAAGAGCCTATGGCAGCATCAGAAGACCTGGGTCTGAGTCCACGCTCTGCAGTCTCATACACATTACTGGAGTCCTCAGTTGATCCATCTGTAAAGATGAGGAATTCTCATACACTACCTGGTTGTAATGCTGGTTATCTGTGTCCAGTGCACCAGTCATGACTCAGAAACTGTTTTATCAACAGCAGTGTACTTATATCTGGATTAGTTAGGGCAATGCTAGCTACTCTAATAGATAATTAGCCAAATCTCACTGGCTTTGCCTGGCAAGAGTTTATTTCTAATGCATGTAAAGTTTAACAGGTGCTTCTGTTATCCAGCAAATAGCTTTCCTCCATGCAGTGACTCAGGGATGCAGGCTGCTCTTGTTTTGTGACCCTGTAGTATGCAACACTTATTCCAAGGTTGCCAGCTTCAGGGAAGGATCTGGAGGGTGGCTTGTTGGGGGTTTATATGGACCAGGCCTTTGAATGGCACATATCACATCCATTCATATTCCATTGGTAGAATTCAGGCTGACCAGCACATCTCACTGCAGGGAGGGGGCTGGGAAATGTAGTCTGGCTGAGTGCCCAGAAGGAAGAGGAAGTACATGTGGTTAACATCTAGTGCCTTTGCCACAACCTCTTATCAGTATTAGAGGATTGGTACTGACACATCAGGTATCTCTTCTTATAGTCAAAAGCAATGAAACTTGGAGTTTTAGGTAGTTTGGTGGTTGTGTGTATATGTGTATGTCTGTCTATGGGTGGCTTGCAGGTAAAACATTTCTATTAAACTGTTTGAAATATTGAAAATAGTTGCAGATTCTTGGAGTTCCCCTCATGGCGCAGTGGAAACGAATCCGACCTGGAACCATAAGGTTACAGGTTTGATCTCTGGCCTCACTCAGTGGGTTAAGGATCTGGTGTGTCTGTGAGCTGTGGTGTAGGTCGCAGATGTGGCTCGGATCCCATGTTGCTGTGGCTGTGGCATAGGCCGGCAGCTGTAGCCCTGATTAGACCCCTAGCCTGGGAACCTCCATATGCTACAGGTGCAGCCAAAAAAGAAAGAGGAAGGAAGGAAGGAAGGAAGGAAGGAAGGAAGGAAGGAAGGAAGGAAGGAAAGAAATGTTCTTGGGTGTTAGCCTCTTGACAAAGCACATGGAAACTCCATCTCCTATTGCTAGTACCAGATACCAGGGATGCAAAAATCTGACTCTCTGAGTTCTTAGGGGTCTGGAGAGAAAGTCTTGAGTTCTTCCTAGAAGCCAGCAGCATCTCTTCCATTTCTGATGTTCTGACATTCTGGCATTCTCTTTGATTTGGCTACTTACACAGGACTTTATCCCAGTTGATACAGAACTGAGATACAAAGGGCCCTTTTTTACTGCATGATCTAAAACCTTTCTCTCTGGCTTCAAGGAATGTTGTACATCATCCTAGGTCTCTCTGTACTCTTGCCAGATGTTCCTAATTGTTGTTTCTTGTTTTTTTTTCTTAATGTTTTATTGATTTTATTTCATAGTGTATCTAGTTTAAACAATGAATTTTTAAATGAAAATAATTGAATGTGCTAATGTCTCAAGACTCATCTCAAAGAAAAAGGTATGTCACAAGACAGTAATGTCATGTAAAAATGTGATCCCCATTTTTAGGGTAAAGAACCTTTATAAAAAATAAAGGAAAAAGGTAAGAGAATGAAGTTGCTTTCATACATGGAATATTTGATTTTTTTCTGTAATTTTAACAGTGGAGCTAGGTTTTTGAAGGCACATGTATACCTGTAAGCAGCATACAACAGTGAAACGAGAGCCAGGTTTGTGGTCACGCTGCTGTTCCACAAGAATCTCTACTTCTCTGGTCTCAGGATTCTCAGGTATAAAATGCCAACAGTGGTACTGGGTTGCTAATTTGGCATTGACTTTTTGAAGATTACACAAAGTAAATTATAAAGCATACAGCAAAAGTGCCTGGCACATGGTGGCTGCCTACTCCAGAATCACTTCCTCACCCTTCTGACATGGTTGTTGGAATTGCAAAACCAAAATAGGCCAATTCTCTGCCTTCAGAGGTTCTGCAGTCCAACAGAGGACCCAGAGGCAGGAACCGCTCTCCTGTTGGACAGTCTTCGTGTTCTTTTTTTTTTTTTTTTTTGGTCGTTTTAGGGCTGCACCCATGGCATATGGAGGTTATCAGGCTAGGGATCAAATCAGAGCTGTAGCCTCTGGCCTACACCACAGCCACAGCAATGCCAGATCCAAGCCACGTCTGCAACCTACACCACAGCTCATGGCAACTCCAGATCTTTAACCCACTGAATGAGGCCAGGGATCAAACCTGCATCCTCATGGATAGTAGTCAGATGTGTTTCTGCTGAGCCGAGATAGGAACTCTATGGGCAGTGTTCTTAATATAAATGCAGCACCTCTTTCCCAACTTACATGCTTTTAAATTCACTGGTCAGAGGAGTTCCCATCGTGGCTCAGTGGTTAACGAATCTGACTAGGAACCATGAGGTTGTGGATTTGATCCCTGGCCTTGCTCAGTGGGTTAACGATCCGGCGTTGCCGTGAGCTGTAGTGTAGGGTGCAGACGCGGCTTGGATCCTGCATTGCTGTGGCTGTGGCCTAGGCCAGTGGCTACAGCTCCAATTAGACCCCTGGCCTGGGAACCTCCCTATGCCACAGAAGCGGCCCAAGAAATGGCAGAAAGACTATATATAGGTCAGAAAGCCATCACCGAGTTTCTTTTGTAGGCAGATCCTTTCCCCGCTTGTTTTGCAAAAGGAGGAAATAAACTGAAGATGAGATACCTGACCTTAAGGAGCTTGCAAATCACACCCAAATGAAGACTGATAAAATTCCCAAGTAATTTACAAACTGAACTTGAAGATCTGGACAGCATGTGGGGGTGATGGGAGTCATGGCCGATATGGGTGGTGCACAGAGAGCAAAGACAAGTTGGGATAAGCTTTAGTCCCTGGACAAAAGGAAACTTATGCCAGATTTGGAAGGTGGTGGATGTGACTTAATGAAGCCAAAATAAAACTATTGAAAAATTGCTTATGCTACCTTTCAGCAAAAAAGTGTGGCAGTATGTATTAAGAGGCTTTAAAATGTGCGTAACCTGGAGTTCCCGTAGCGGCTCAGTGGTTAACGAATCTGACTAGGAACTGTGAGGTTGCAGGTTCGATCCCTGGCCTTACTCAGTGGGTTAAGGATCCGGCATTGCTGTGAGCTGTGGTGTAGTTTGCAGACTCAGCTCAGATCCAGCGTTGCTGTGGCTCTGGCATAGGCTACAGCTCTGATTAGACCCCTAGCCTGGGACTCTCCATGTGCCACAGGAGCAGCCCTAGAAAAGGCAAAAGGACAAAAAATAAAAATAAAAATAAATAAAATAAATAAAATGTGCATAACCTTAGAGTCGAAGATTCAAACTCTGGAATTTTATCCTGGGAAAAATTTCCATTGTTGATAGGATTATAAATTGGAGCAGTCATTTTGGAAAACAGTTTGGTTTTTCCTCAAATGTTTAACATCTAGTTACATATAATAAATTTATTATATATATATATTATAGGTGTAAACCCTAGAAAATTTAAAACACCAAAACTTGCATATAAATATTCATAGCAGCTTTCTTCATAATAGTCAAAAAGTGGAAATACATAAATGTTTCCATCAACTGATGAATGGATCAATAATGTGCAGTATATTCATACAATGGAATATTATTTATTCCTAAAAAAACACAACATACTATAACATGGATTAAATATTATGCAAAGTAAAAGAAGCCAGTCACAAAAGGCCACATTATGGTTATGGAGAGTGACTGCCAATGGAATTTCTTTGGAGAATGATAAAAATGTTCTAACATTTGACAGTGATGATGGTTGCACAACTCTGTGAATGTACTGAAAACCTCTGAAATGTATACTTTACAAGGGTGAGTTTATGGTATATGAATTTTATCTCGATAAAGTATTATAAAGAGTAGAAAATGTTTTATGCGCAAAGATGAAATAGTGACTTTTTCCCTAAGAGTTCAAAATTGGAGGCCATCTGTATTTCAGCCGCAAGTGAGGTAAGAAAATGATGTGGCCACCCAGGTGGACTCTGAGGCATCCATTTAAACAATTGTTCACTCAGATGGCAAGAGTCCTCCTGGCTTTAATGCTGGAAACAGCCCTGCCCATAATGATCTGGTCTCTTTCCGAGCATCTTTTCACCATCTCACATGGACCCAGGACAGTTTCCTGGGTTTTGCTTTGCTCTGTCTTGTTTTCACTCCAGTTTCATGCTTTGCCTCAGATTGTCCCTTCAAAACTCTACTGTCATCACTGTTTTATCCTTGGAGAAAAGATGTCTTCGTAAGTAATCTCATTCTAAAAAATAACGTAGAAACTTCCTCATGATTTCCCAGAATACAGTGGTGTGTTAGTTTCCTGGAGCTGCCGTAACAAAGTACCACAGACTGAGTGGCTTAGATGACAGAAATTTATTGCCACATAGCTCTGGAGGTTGGAAATCCAAGATCAAGGTGTCGGCAGAGTTCGGCTCTACTGAGGCCTCTCTTCTTGATTTACAAAGGGCCACCTTCTCCCTGTGTCTTCATGTGGTCTTCCTTCTATGTGTGTCTGTGTCTTCTTCTTAGAAGGGCACCAGTCATGTTGGATTCAGACCCTAAAGACTTCGTGCTACCTTAATCACCTCTTTAAAGACCCATCTCCAGATACGGTCATATTCTGAAGTTCTAGGGATTAAGGCTTCAACATATGTATCTGGTGGTTGGGGACACAATTCAGCCTATAGTAAGCAGAGATAAAATCCCTCTTTTAAAAGAAATGAGGTCCTGCTGTGCAGCACTGGGAACTGTATCAAGTCACTTATGATGGAGCATGATAATGTGAGAAAAAAGAATCTATACATGTATGTGTAACTGGGACACCATACTGTGCAGTGGGAAATTGACAGAACACTGTTAACCAGCTATAAGAAAAAAAAAAAAAAACCATTGTATATAAATGAAAAAAAATAAAAGGTAATTTTTGGGGGATGGATTTTTTTTTTTTTAATTTAAGTATAGTTGATTTACAGTGTTGTGCCAATTTCTGCTGTACAGCAAAGCGACCCAGTTATATAGATTATATTCCGGTGGTTTTCTCTGGGGGAGGGAGGTGTGGAGAACCCTCTGCAGTAAAGACCTGAAGCCTACAGGTCTTTCTATAACTGTGAACAAAGGCCCAGCTGACTCCCAGATCCCAAGAGAGAAGGAAGAACTCCCTTCACCCTCTTCCTAGTTCAGGATTTGCCCTTTGAATTCTCCTCTTCTTCGCTGGGACTGACTTCTGAAGATAACCAAGAAGAGAGTCTCTCCTCCCTCCCCCACCCATGAGAGCACAGCTGTGCTCAGGAGGTTACCAAATGTAGGTTACCTGATGCATGGAATACAAACGTACTAGCAAACGCCTTGCCCAGCTTTCATCCAGCCACCCTCCAGGTTCTTCTCCTCAAGGGTTCAGCAGTTTGGGGCTGAGTCTCAGACACTGTTGTATCTTATAATGAGCAAGTATTAACAAAGGAAGTGTTATTAAAATAAAATGAAAGAAACAAAATAACCAATAACGTATAAACAACAAAGTAAACTAATCAATGGGGAAAGTATCTGAATTTAAAACACCAGGGGTCATCAGAAAACACTTTTTCTGATTTGCAAGGTTTCCCTTACTGGGTTAGTGGTGGGTGGGAACATTTTCTTTTCTTTTTTTTTTTTTTTTTTTTTGGTCTTTTTGGGTTGTACCTGCGGTGTGTGGAAGTTCCCAGGCTAAGGGCTGAATCAGAGCTGTTGCTGCCAGCCTACACCACAGCCACAGCAACTCAAGATCTGAGCCTCATCTGAGACCTACACCACAGCTCACAGCAATGCTGAATCTTTACCCCACTGAGCGAGGCTAGGGATCAAACCTGAATCCTCATGGATACTCATTAGGTTCATTACCATTGAGCCACAATGGGAACTCTGGGTGGGAACTTTTTAAAGATTCTTTTTCAGAAGAGAGGGAGTTGGGATGTGAACATGTTCAGAGAATCTTTAACATCTCACCCACTGATTTTCAGGACCTGTTCCTCTTCCTACAGTGAGAATTGGGGTCAGGAGAGAAGGAACAGAGCGGAGGAAATGTTTATGAAGCTCTGGAGTGATGGGAATGGAAGGGCCAGTGTAGTTTCCCACTGACATGAACGTCAGCTGAGCGGTGAGCCAGGCCCAGAGAGCCCCTGAGTACCAATTGCTTGGGAAACTAATTGCAGAGAGCTCTGATCTTATGCTGTAAATCATTTCCAGTCGCAGGAAATCATGTCAGGCTTTTTCTGGTCTTTGGCCTCTTTCATTTCCAAATGCATTTGGAGAGCTCAGTTTGCAAAAACTTTGCCCTGAATATTTTTAATTTAGTGATGCCTTCTCCACGGCCCTGAGCGAGGATACTCTGTTACAAGGCAGCATAAATCAGCTATGAAAGTGCTCTAGTAAATGACTGTAGAATAGATTGGTGTAATCAATATACTAAAATAATTCAAGCAGATAATCCATTCAACAAACATTTATTAAGTACCTACTAAGTATGAGGCTGTGGGGTTATGAAGATGAATCCTGTATGCTGGGCTTTACCTCCTGGTAGCTCATGATTGATTGAGCCAGAACCACAGGTGACGTGAACTCTGTAGGGTCTGGAAGAACATCTGTGATGAGGCAAGAGGAGCCTGGATGGGAATCCGGCTGTGCCACGTACAAGCTGCATGGCCCTGGCTGTGGGAATAAATCGTGCCTCAAACTGTTCTTTTTTCCAGCTTAAAAGTTGGACATTGAGCTCATTAATTTTCCACCTTCCTTCTTTTCTGACATGCAGAGTTAAGGCTCTACCTTTCTCTATTTGGCAGCCTCCAAATTTTTAGAAAATAACATATTAGCAGCTTTATCGAGATATATTTCACATAGCACACAATTTACCCATCTTGAAGTGTGCAGTTCAGAGGCATTGAGTATATCACAGAGCTGTGTGCTTTCCAGCACAGTCCCCGTGGCTGAATCGAGTCATTTTGGAGATTAAATGAGTTTCTGGACTCTGGGCAGGACACTTAGGCATTTATCTCCTGGTGCTTATTGTTGTTGCTGCTACAGTTGGTGCCGGGGCTTGTATCACGGAAGGTGGGAAGAAGTGGGGTGATGGAGCCAAGTGTGTGGGGAAAGAAGCCTGGGGCCCCATCGCCTGGGTGTCCTTACCAGATGGGAGTGACAGACTGTCTGTCCTAGCAGCTAGTGGATTCTTTTCCAGCCCCAGTATCAAGCCAACCAAAATGACTTGATAGAAGTCATTTGAGACTAGTTTCGGTGGGTTAAATTCAAAATTGTGTATCATTAGGCCTGGTGGCCACACACCACCATGTTAACAAACAAACAAGCAGCAACATACTTCTGAGATGAGCAATAGTTAAGCTAAATTTAGCTCTTCTTGGCCCTTATGGCTGGAGCCCATGGGAGATCAGACATCCCTCTGGATGCTTCTCGTTTGCTAAAGCAGTACAGCTGGCCTGCGCAGGGTGTGTGGCCAAGCGCTGCAGCCGTATTTCACACCAAATGGACTGCTCTGTTTGGGGTATTGCACTCCTGATGGGGAGAGGATGGAAGGTCTGGACTCTTCCAATTTCAGCATTATTTTTAGAGTGTTTATATGTGTCTGAATTGCCAGCACAAACACCAGTCCAGCATTTGTTACCCTGGGCAGGGGAACAATGCATAATCAAAGCTGACCATTTTCTTTTGAATGGCAAACAAGCTCTTGAAGCTGTCACTTCTGCAAACACCCAGGTAGCAGAGGACTTTGGGATTTTGATTACTTTCATGTTAGATGAAAACTTTGATGGTGATTTCATAGATTTCTAGCAACTTCAAATGAATGGTTCCCTCTCTTTCTCTCTTTCTGGCACTGAATTGCTGAACTGTGTGTTCTCCAACCTCAAAAAATTAAAAACAAAACAAAACAAAAAAACAACAACAAAAAAACCCCTCTAAACTTAGCCAAAACCTCCTTACTTTCAGTAAATTATGCTTTTGTTTTTTGCTTCAATCTGGCATTTGGTCGTATGCTTTAGTGGACAAAGACATACAGAGATGATGCCTTGACTCTTGTTTTTGGCAAAATAGTGATTTTTAATCATTTTTGTTCCCCATGCTGTCACCCCAGAAGTCTTCTAGGAGGCTGGTTCATATGGTGTCATATTTTCTGTGTCATTGCTGTCAGCTCTCTGAGCACTCAGAGCTGGGGGATCTGGAATCTAAAAAAGAAAAGAATTTAAATTGACTTTTTTTTTCTTAGTGAATTACAGACATAAATTGGGGTTCTTTAGACCATTCTTTAGACCAACTGAGGACAGTTTTGTCCTCTAGGGGACATTTGCTGGAGACGCTTTTGGTTGTTACAACCAACCAACAATGGGTAGTGGAAGTGGTGGAGGTTTTTTGGTATCTAGTGGGTAGAGGCCAGGGATGCTGCTAAACATGGTACATGCACAGGACAGCAACTCCCCCTCCCCACTAATGAATTCCCTGGTCCCAAATGTCAGTATTGCTTAGGTTAAGATGGAATTGTATGTCCACTGGGGATGACCCTGATGGGTACTTGGGCCAGTGGCAGTGATTGTCACCTTGCTTTCCTTTGTCTCTGAGCCTCACCCCATGAGACTTGATCTCCTAGACAGGTAGTATGGCCCAGTGATCAGAGCATGTGCTTTGAATCTGAGAGGCCTGGACCTGGATTCAAGGAGAACAAGGATGAAAGGCAGAAATCCTAGTTGTTTCTATGCACAGACTGCAGCAAAAGGGAAACGAAGATCAGGAAGACAGAGGAGGAGCTCCCATCGTGGCGCAGTAGTTAACGAATCCGACTAGGAACCATGAGGCTGGCGGGTCCGATCCCTGGCCTTGCTCAGTGGGTTGAGGATCCAGCGTTGCCGTGAGCTGTGGTGTAGGTTGCAGACGCGGCTCGGATCCTGCGTTGCTGTGGCTTTGGCGTAGGCCAATGGCTACAGCTCAGATTAGACCCCTAGGCTGGGTACCTTCATGTGCTGCAGGAGTGGCCCAAGAAATGGCAAAAGACAAAAAAAAAAAAAAGGAAGACAGAGGAAAGTCTGGGCAAAACAGCTCTCTGGTACAGGGGCCTCCCATGCCAGTGGTACACTTCTGTGTGGTCAGTCAAGAATGCTCATGCTGCCTTGGGGCACCATCCTGCAGGCAGATGCAGTCCCCACTAGGTACACAGGATGGAGACAGGGCACCACCCTCCACTTCCACCAGGCAGTCGCAAGAGGGGGCCCTGCTTGGTCCCTCTTTTTGCTCCTTTTAGGGGTTTCAGGAAGGGCTAATGGCAATCAGCCCAGGATGAGACCTCTGCCTGTCCCAAGGAGCCCAAAACAAAGGAGTAACGGGGCTCTGGCAGACACACCCCTCTCCAACACTAGGATCCCTAGTGCTGCTGCAAGAACCTGCTTCATCAGCATCCACAAGCTTGACCTCTGTGGAAGGCTGTCTTCCTTCCGTTTGGAGGGCCAAATCTCTTGGGCCTATTGTCCACATTCGGGATCTCCAACTTCCTTCTGGGCCACAGCAGTGCCATCTGATTTTATTTATGCCTATACTGGAGGTTACGGACTCTCCCAAAGGAGCCAGCTTTGCAGGAATGGGGCACACTCCATTTCTCTTGACAGACAATTTCATGGGTAGGAAGTACCATGGATTCACACTTCATGAGTTCACATCCCAGCTCCACCATGACTGAGTGTATAACCTACAGCAAGTTTTTTTGTTTTAACTTCTCTGAGACTTCATTGTCTCACCTATATAGTGGGGATCACAATGGTACCCCCTCATAAGATGGATATGGAAGTTAAATGATACCATAAATGTTAGGTGCTTAATCCAAGCCCTAGCTAAACGGAGGAGGCTACAAAGGGTATTGTGCTGGGTCCCATCACACCCATCTCATCTGTCAACTGCCCCAGCAACCGTGGGCCAGGTGGCCTTGCTCCCCCCCCTCTTTGGCAGCTGCAGACAGCAATGCCCAGAAAGGTCACATCCTCAGAAGTGAAGAACTGGTACCATAACCCAGGCCTCTTGTTCCTACCATGCTCTGGCTTCCACGACCTACCTCTGCTGCCTCTTCAAAGGTGTGACTGCTCTGTGATCTGGCAATCCCTCTTCTGGGATTGCCAAAAAATTGAAATTGGGAACTCGAAGACACAGCTGCACTTCCAGGTGGATTGCAGTCCTGTTCACAGTAGCCCAGAAATGAAGACAACCCAAGTGTCCATTGACTGGTGAATGGATGGAGGATATGGGGGATGTCCATGCAATGATTATTCAGCTTTACAAAGAAGGAAATCCTGCCATTTGAGACGACATGGATGAACCTGACGGATATTATGTTAAGTGAAATAGGCCAATCGCAGGATAATTCTTGCGTAATTTCACTTTTATGAAGCTTCTAAAATAGTCAAACTTATAGAAGCAGAGAATACAGGGCTGGAGAGAGGCAGAAGTGGGCTGTTGTTATTCCATAGGTATAAATTTCAGCTACGCAAGACGACTAAGTTCCAGGAGATCTGCTGTACCACGTGGTGCTGGAGTTAATATGGCATTGTGCACTTCAGGATTTGCCGTAGGGTAGCTCTCACATTAAACATTCTTACCACAAAACAAAACCTAAAACCAAAGGGACACAAGGAAACTTTGAGAGTGCTTCCTGTGTCTATTGCCTTGACTGTGGCGATGGTATTGTGGGTTTCTGCATTTGTCCAAACTCATCAACTTGTGCACACTAAGTATGTGTCTTTCTTTATATATCAATTGAACTTCAAAAAGCTGTTTCATTTTGTTTTGTATTGTTTTGTTTTAAAGAGCAGTTAGGTGGCCGTCCCATCCATGGACTCCAAGGGCACTAGAAGCCCTGGCTGCCCTTAGTCTTCCTCATCTTCTACTTGTCCTGAAGAGCCCATGTTCTCTCTTGAGGATTACAGCACTGAAGGCAACTCTTAAATACAATCCTTCTTGGGAGACAGAAGCAGACTCAGAATGATGGTGATGATAGTGATGGTGATGGCCGTAATAGTTGTTCATGAAACCAGTCAGCAGGTTGTTCTTCCGTATCGCCTGCCCGCCAGCAGTGATGGGCTACATTTCCATGCTTTAGCTCACTGAATCCTTCCACTCTGTGTGTAGGTGTGTGTGACGGTGGGTGGTATTGTCATCCTTCCCATTGTACAGATGAGGAAAGAGAGGCTCAGAGAGGGACTTGATCAGGACCCTAATGGGGACCGGTGCTCCGGAAGCAAGAAAGAACTAAAGTTGGTTTGGGAAGAAACTTCAAATTCCTGAGTCAGAAGATAGAAGAACTGGCTTTTCATAATGCCTGTCTTTTCAAAGAGATCCAACTTTTTGAAAACATGGTATGATGTTTGCTTTTTATTTCCCATCTCCTCCAACCCACTCTGCCTCCAAAGCGTGCCAGACCTCCTTCCTTGTAGTTAAAACTGCAGGGCTCTTACATTAAGCAGCTGCAAGGGAGCAATGGGGCAGTTTGCACAAATCATTTGCCTGATCTGACTCTGCCCTGTTTTCTGACCTGTTGCTCCATGCAGTATTATCCTCATGATGCTTTCCAGAAAATGCGGCCTGAGCTCATATTTTTCCTTTGGCAAAAAAGGTGCAGATCCTCTCTGAGGTTATGTCATATTCCTACACTTCAAATTTATTTTAAATAGAGGAGAAGGAAGTAAATCCAAAAATTGTAAACTGTCCAAGAGGAGAATCACACAGATAAACAGATAGTACCTCTGCTTGTAGCTGCCAGTTGTGAAAAATGGTAACAGATGGGGAAAAAAAAAAAAAACATGAAAATCACTGTGTGAAGCAAGAGGGCAAATTCAGAGAGGTTGTCTGAGGTTTTCTTGGGGGGAAGCCCAGCCGACGTAAAAGAGGACACCTGTGAGAGTCACCTTCCAGCATATGTGCTCACTACTTCTCCAGGGGGAGGGAGAGAAAGGAAACCCCTGAAAAAAATTGTGTGTACCCAAACAACAAATATTTACTGAGTGCCCACTCTGTGCCAGCTGGGATGATAGCAGTGACTCCCTGCCTTCTTCCTCCGTACCACCCCGGCCACCACACACACACTGAGGTTCTGTTTTCTGATTGGATCTCTTGTGTGAAATTATGTCCCCTCTTGGGCTGTCTCCAGAAACTCAGCATCTTTCTCCTTGAGCACAAATTCACCCTCTCTCCTTTCACAGCACCTGCAAACCCTGAAGACTCATTAAGGCGCCTCTGCTGACCTGTAGATTCCTAGGCAGGTCCTGCCCTTGCCCACAGGCAGAAGGTAAATTGTACTTCCGTTTTCCCCACCCCCTACTGCATTTATGGGAGGGAAGAGGGAGGAGAGAACAGAGTCCTTTATTACAACATCGACCAAAAAAATTATGCTGCCCTGATTTAGAGCATAAAAGCAGCCATGCTGGGTCTTGGTTTGGCATAGTGCTTCTTTACACGAATATTCATCCAGGTGAAGCTGAGAGAGAAGGAAACCACAAAAGCCATGTTAGGAATTTGCATGTAGTCAACAAGGCTGTATCATTGTGCACTTAGAAGTTGGTTAAGAGAGTCACTCTAATGTTAAGCGTTCTTATAAAAAATGAGATCCTGCTGTATAACACGAGGAATTATATCTAGTCACTTGTGATGGAACATGATGGAGGATAATGTGAGAAAAAGAATGCATATGTATATATATGTGTGTGTGTGTGACTGGGTCACTTTGCTGTGCAGTAGAAAACTGACAGAACCCTGTAAACCAACTATAATAGAAAAAGTAAAAATCATTAATAAAAAATAAAAACAAACCAACAAATAATAGAATGTGCTGGCTCTTGAACCAGTTTGCAAAGGAGTGTCTGCAGTGGTTGCTAGGGGCAACCTTATTTATCTCTGTGTAAATTTAAGATAAGGTCTGTGCTCCAAGACTGGGCAGAAGACTTCCTAACCTCGCTCTGAGGAGAATGGGGGAAAATACGTAATTCAGCGTTTTTCAAACTAGACGGATGTGGGGCTCTGATATCCCCATGTCGCAGAGGGCAGCAGAGTCTACCCATGACCATAAACCACATAGCTATCCGTGGGGCCCAGGAAAACCAGGGTTTCCTGACCCAGGACTCAGTCCCAGGTAGGCGTGTAGAATTGAGCTTACCCATTTCACACAGTCAATCCATGTTCATTGTTAAAATAGTGGGAACAACCATTATGCAGAGAAAAAGAATCATACACAGTGACCTGTAGTGTGGTCACTATGGCAAACGAGAGGAGCTCCTGGGGCATGACCTTCTTTTAGTTCCTTGAGCACTCCCAGCTACTCCTGCTTTAAGACCCATCTGCCTGACAGCTCCCTCCTCCTGGAATAGTTTCCCTCCAGGGCTTTGAGTGCCTGGCTTCCTCTCCTCCTTCAGGTCTTACAAATGACGATTTTTCAGAGAAACCACCACTGGCCACTTGATTTAAAGAAGCAACCCTGCCTGCCTGGCCCCACAGGGACTCTATTTGCCTATTTCCATATCTATTTCACCATCTGAATTGAACTTCCTTTTCCAATTTATTCTGTGACCTCTTGATGTGATAACTACAGAAGGCTTCCTGTGTGCCACGCACTATTCGAAGTTCTAGAGATACGGCAGGGAATGAAACAGACCCAAATCCCTGCCTTCCTGGAGCTGACAAAGTGAATGTGTTCAATATGACATAAAAAGGGTGGGCCATACACGGAGTCCTGAAAGCAGGGAAGGGGAGGGGGAGGAAGTGCTGGTATGGGGTGGCTGCTGCTTCTAAGTGGTGGGTGGTCAGTGAAGGTCTACCTGAAAAGGAGGTTTGTGGAGGGATTAGGGGAAGAAGAGCATTCCAGGCAGAGAGAAGAGCATGTGCAAATGTCCTGAGGCAGGAGTATGTGTGAGACGATTGGTAGAAAATGGAGAAGCCAGAGTGCCTGGTGTAGGGTGAGCAAGTAGGGGTGTCAGATAAACAGGGAGAGCCGAGGTGAGTGCAGATGACATAAGGCCTTGTAAGGCATCAACGATTTTGACTTTTATTCTGAATGATATGGAGGCACTTGGAGCATTTTGGACAAAGGAGTGACATGATGTGACTTGTGCCTTAAAATGTCCATTCTGGCAGTAGTGTTGAGAATGGGCTGCAAGAAGACCAGGGAAGAAGAATGATTAGGAGATCCTGACCTTTACCTGGGCAAGAGAGGATGAAGGCAGAGGTTGGGTTGGTAGCATGCACTTGCATGCCCACACACACACACACACACGCCTTTGCAACAAAGTGAACCTGTGCTCATGTATTCCATTCCATTGCTGTGCTCCTTGCTCCACAATAGGGAATCTGCATCTTTCCACATCAATAAATATGGAGCTATATCATAATTTTAATGTGTTCATATTAGTCTCTTGCATGGTTGTACCATAATTTATCTAGCCAGTCTTGAATTAAACACTTCAGCAGTTCCACATTTTTCACTGTGATAAACAATCCTGCGTTAAACATTCTTGGACGTATATCCCTCAGCACTGACGCGTCCAAGCATTTCTTTGAGAGAGAGTCCTAGATAGAATCACTGGGTCACAGCCTGTCAATAGATGAGGGCTTTTCATCCACCTTGGCAAGTGGCTTGGAAAGAAAGGCGTCCCAAGAACGTCCCACCAGCGCTGTGCCTTCTTTTCAGCCACGCATCTAATTTTAGGTGTTATCACCTTTTTTTGTTCTTTGCTAATCCCATATATTAAAATTGGGTATTTTTGTTGTTGTAATTTCTTGCCATTTCATGGTTTTGCCAAGGTGTTATTTGGGCTGTTGGACTTTTAAAATTTCATTTTTAGGAGTAATTAAAATTAAAGAGTATATTCAAAACATATTGACGTAGATGTTGCAAATTCTAAGGGTGTTTCCATATAATCTTTTTGGTTTTTTTTTTTAAGAAATTATCAAATATTACTTGCATATAAAATACAAAATGTGCTTATGAGAGGTATACAATGATAAAACAGACTCCGGTTTACCCATCACCCATCTTGAGGAATGGGATGTTTCCAATACCCCAGTGACATTCCCTTTTCTCCCCCAGCCAAGTTAATCACTCACCTGAACTCGATGGTGATGATTCCCTGGCTGTTCTTCTTGGTTTTAGCTAACTCTTCAGTCTTCCTGAACAACATGATTTTAGTCTTAACAAGGTTTTGCTCTTTATGTAAATAAGATCACATTGCATGTATTCATTCGTGATCTGCTTTTTTCAAACACTGTTGCATGTGTGCGTGTCTTCCTTTTCGATGGCTGTGGTTCACCTAGTTTCATGGTGGTTGAGGAATTAGGTTTGGTTTCACACCCTTGACTTGTGCATTCTTTCGCGGCTATGCATGTGGGCTCTTTCTGGTGCTGCTATGAGCCTTGTGCTCATCCCACCCAGTGCAGCTGTGCAAAAGTTTCTTAAGAAGTGAGATTCCTGAGTCCCAAGGACTGCATGTCTTAAAGTCTACTAGCTCTTGCTAAATTATTTTCCAAGGTCGTTGTCACCAATTTATATTCTGGTAGGAATACGGGAGACTTCTGATTTGTCCACATCTTTGCTAAGACATGTTACTGTCACACTTTCAATGTTTCCCTAATTAGGTGCACATGAAATGGCAGTAGGCAAGGAACATTTTTTATTAAAAAAAAAAAAAAAGAAAAAGACAGGCTCTTAAAAGAGGTAGCTAGATGAGAAGTTATGGGTTTTTAAAATACTTGTGTGTTTGTTGTTTTAGTGTTCCTGTCATGTTAAGAAGGCACAACTAATGCTTTTATTTGGGTGGAAATGCTCAGAACTTTTGTTAGAAATTGAGATAGTTTTGAAATTTTAGTAGTTTTGATAATTTTGGGTAGGGGGGCAATTTGCAGGAAGAGGTCGTTACACTCTTAAAAATTGAGTACTTTCCTCTTTGGTGGTTGTAGATAAGATCAGTGTCAGAATGCATTATCAAAACCTCCTAAAGGAAATTTCTCTAGACCAACATTTAAAAACATTAATTTGTGGAGTTCCCTGGTGGCTCAGCAGGTTAAGGATCTGGCACTGTCCTGTTTTGGCTCAGGTCAATGCTGTGGCATGGGCTTGATCCCTGGCCCAGAAATTTCTGCATGCCATGGGCATGGCCAAAAAACCCACAACATTCATTTGCTTTGGTACTAAAGGACGTGAGTAGGTCAGTAGGTAAAGAGATGTGTTACCTTGTGTTCTAGGAAGTATGGCTCCCTGATAAATGTGTATAAAAAGAAACATGTGAATTTAAAAAAAAGAAACATGTGAGTCATAGATTTAGTTTATATTCTTTACATGTAGATTTCCTTGACAGTACAGCTTTACTTGCATTTGTGTCAGGTTCAGGAACAGTGAAAGTTGCTTAGTGTTCTTCTAAAGCATTTCAGAACCACTGCTCACCTTTGTTTTTGTTTCTGTCCTGGCAATAATCCCCCTTCATGTTAACGTGCCAAACATCTGGCTCGTGTGTGTGGGGAACCAGTTGTGCTCATACTGTGTGTTTCCACTGAGAAGCATGGAGCCTGCTGACAAAATGCATAAGCTAATTAGGAGTGAACTGACGCAATTGGTTCTTGTTTCTGCAAATGTAAAATGCCACTCTCAGTCTATTGTGTTTTTTTCCCAGCTCTAAAAGCATCACAAATTAGTCTGTTTGGGAAGCCAGAGATTTCCCTGGCGGAGGTTGATTGCACAGATGCTCCTGGGTTCATGACCATCATAGATGCAAGCCTTGCTGAACACCCCTCGGAGCTTTATGTTGGGAACTCTGTGGGGGAGGAATTCGTGGGAATTCCAGATAGGAGACGTGGGTTCTACAAATGAGTTTTGTGACTTTGAACATTGTACTTCTGTATCTGGACTGCTGTTTTCTCATTTGCAAAGTGAGGGGGCTGGGCATTTTCACTAAATAATGTATTTTTCGTAGCATCTTCTGCATGCCGGGGGCCAAAATAATAATTGCAATAACAAAGAGCATGATCTGCACTCCTTAGAATGGACGTAAGTTGTAGAGGAGGGGCACAGACGTCTGAGACAATTTCGATTTGGTGAGGCAAGCAGAGGTATGAATGCAGCAGAGCAAAATCTCCTCTAGCTCAGTTCGGAGGAAGTTAAGAGAAGCTTCTTCAGGAAATGACATGCTACAAAGTCATGGAGGATGAAGGAAGAGTCATTGGGAGGACAGGGTGGGAGGAGAATGTTACCTGACAGAAGTATGTACTAAGGCATGGAAGTGTGGGGAAAAAAATGCCACGTGGATGGTACTCTTAAAACATGGCTCCAGATTCTTTGACAGTCTTTCCATGGACAGATGGCAATCTATGTCCTCTCTCCTGAACCTGAGCAGGCGTGTAAGCATGGCAGAAGCGATGCTATGTGAGGCTAGGTGTGAAAGATCAGGCAGCTTCTATCTTGTTTACTGAGACATTTTATCTTATTCATTGGGCCTTGGAGCCTTGAGTGGCCATGTAAAAAATTCAGCTACCCTCAAGGCCTCTGTGCTGTGAGGAAGCCCAAGCTAGCCATGTGGGGAGGCCATGGATACGTGCTTTGTGAAAGTCCCATTTTTGGCTCATGACTGCCCAAGCACCAGATGTGTGAGCAAAGAAACCTCTCTGTGATTCTAACCTCAGATTATTCGCGTGGTGCACGCAGAGGCTTTGGACATCATGAAGCAGAGACAGACCTTCTCTACTGCACTTTCTCTTCCTGACCCGCAGGATCCACGAGGATCATGCAACCGGGTTTTTTTTTTTAAAAAAACACCATTACATTTTGGGGTGGTTTGCTATTCAGCAATGAAGGATGGGCCCCTTTCAGCTCTAAAATTTAGATATTCTGTATGACCCAAATACATCCTCCTATTCTCTCAAAAGAAAGCTCTGATTCCATGAACTTCTGGTTTGAAGAAACAGTTGTAGGAATGTCATGACAGATAAGTGGATTCTTCAGAGAAATTAAACAAACCTAAATAGGTTTAAATCATAAAAAGAGAAAGACAAATACCGTAGGATATCACTCATATCTGGTATCTAATATACAGCATAAATGAACCTTTCCACAGAAACTCTTTTTTCCAATCATGGACTTGGAGAATAGACTTGTGGTTGCCCCGGGGGGAGGGGGAGGGAGTGAGTTGGATTCGGGGCTTGGGGTTAACAGATGCAGACTTGCTTGTGGAATGGATTAACAATGGGATCCTGCTGTGTTGCACTGAGAACTATGTCTAGATACTTACAATGGAAGGAAAAATTACGTATACATGTATGTGTAACTGGGTTCCCATGCTCTACAATGGGAGAGAAAAAAACTGTGTTGGGGAAAATACCAATACAAAAACTAAATAAAAAAAAATAAAAAGAATATTTTGATTCACACAACTGGGAAGGTCAAGGTGTGAATCCAGCAGCTCCGCCTCCAGGTGTTCAAGTGATGAGTAGCATCTGATTCTCTCTGCTTCTGCCATCTGCTTTGCTCTCTGTTGCCCTCATTTTCAGGCAGGCACCCTCCAAGTGGGGGTGCGATGACCACAGTCAGCATCTGCAGACAGAGTGGATCTCTTTCCCAGTCATTTCAGCATGTCTCCCAGGGCTGACCGATGTTCACCAGCCTGGACTGGACCCCACTCAGATTCCATACCTGCCTTTGATTCCCGACTGTAGCTATGGGAAAGCAGTACCTGGACTGACCAGAACTCAGCCACGTTTCCACCTTTGGAACAGAACACCTTGTCTGTTAATTCCTAACAGTGAAAGAAACAAGATTCCTACTTGTTTTATCGGAAGGATAGATGCTTACCAAGTAAAAGAAAATCGTATGTCCCCTTAGGCAGAAACTTCTTGTTCTGTTCACAGCCCTTCATTTGGCATAACCTCAAATAACTCAAGCGTCATAGAACTATCCCTTGTACGTTTTTTTTTTTTTTTTAATATATATGTGTTTTATTTATTTATTTATTTTCTTTCTTTCTTTTTTAGGGCCGCATTCGCAGCATAGGGAGGTTTCCAGGCTAGGGGTCAAATCAGAGCTGCAGCTGCTGGCCTACGACACAGCCACAGCTCATGCCAGCACTGGATCCTTAACCCACTGAGCGAGGCCAGGGATCGAACCCACATCCTCATGGGTGCGAGTTGGGTTCGTTAACTGCCGAACCATGATGGGAACTCCCCTTGTACAGTTTTCATGAACATGAAAGAAACAGCACAGGTACATCTCCGACACAGGTTATAGACAAGAATTTCCCAGACTTAACAGAGTTTGAGGGATTCCTGAGAACAATCCATTCTTTTTGTCATTCTTTTTTGTTGTTGTTGATTAATAAACATCTCTGAATGTTAATGTGGGTTCTTTTTTTTGTTTGTTTGTTTGTTTTGTTTTTTGTCTTTTTTCTATTTCTTTGGGCCGCTCCCGCGGCATATGGAGGTTCCCAGGCTAGGGGTCGAATTGGAGCTGTAGCCACTGGCCTATGCAAGAGCCACAGCAATGCAGGATCCGAGCCGCGTCTGCAACCTACACCACAGCTCACGGCAACGCCGGATCGTTAACCCACTGAGCAAGGGCAGGGACCGAACCCGCAACCTCATGGTTCCTAGTCGGATTCGTTAACCACTGCGCCACGACGGGAACTCCTAATGTGGGTTCTTTTATGCACATTTTTATTCATTACTAAAAATTGAAATAGTATTATCTTCATGTCCTTTCTGATAATAGTTTATTGTTAAAAATCAGAAAATATTTGGTTTCATGGATTTTATTCTAATCATTATGTTTTATGCACATGGTACAATATAAAGCCCTAAGCTCGCTATACACATTTCTTTTGCACATATTCTTTGGCTGGAGATTCTTCATGTTGGATCTCACTGTCAACTTCAGGGTTCCAAAACATATGTCCGAGAGCTAGGACATTTTCTTTAGACCATTCAAGAAAATGGAACGGAAAGAGAACTGAAGTCAGCAAGACATTCAAGAAATACCTTATACATTATGGATAAAAGGTGAAGCAGAAACACAGAGATTTGAGGAGGGAAAAAGAAAACTGGCACGATAGAAAGTGTACAGTGAGAGTTAAGAAAACAAACAACAAAAAAACCCATGTCTCCCTGTCTAGTGTGCTCTGTGTCCCATAGTGAACCTAAACCAACTAGCAGGAAAGATTCTGGCCCTGGAATTGAATCCATTTTATGTGAATGCTTGTTTGATTCCTCAGTGTAACACAGGGATCTTCCTCATCACAGGAATCCTAGGATTCCACCCACAGAAGTGACAATGTGAATGTTCCTGCTGGAATCAGCATCTGTTGATCTGTTATAACTGCCATCACTTTATTACGAGGAGAGGTGCCTGTTCTTCCTTTCTTTCTGTCTGTCTGTCTGTCTGTCTGTCTATCTATCTATCTATCTATCAATCTATCATCTATTTGTCTTTTTAGGGCTGTACCTGCAGCATATGGAGGTTCCAAGGCTAGGGGTCGAATTGGAGCTGTAGTCACTGGCCTACACCACAGCCACAGCAACACAGATCCAAGCCGTGTCTGCGACCTACATCATAGCTCACGGCAGCACTGGATCCTTAAGGCACGGAGCGAGGCCAGGAATCACACTCGCAGCCTCATTGTTGGGTTTGTTACTTTGAGCCACGATGCTCTGTGTTCTCTTTAAAGATGATGTGCTTGATTGAGTTAAAAGTACCTCAGTCTTAGAGAGCTCCCAATCGTTCCCTTCCTCTAGAACTGAGCTGTTCTTGCCATTATCTCCGGGAAGGCAACACACCCTCCCTCTCTTTTTGGGAGGCGAGGAAGTCTTTTTTGTCATGATGGAGCCACCATCATTTGGGTATCAACGGATTAGGTCAGAAGTTGGTGTCAGGTTGCCCAGGCTTCATATGAGACATTCTGGGAGAGAAGGAAGAGAGTCTACTGTCCCTTTCCAGGATTTTCCTTCATCTGGCGTCTGGGAAGAGCCAGAAGGCCAAGGTGATCTCTGGAGTGGGTCCAGGGACATCCAGGCACAGCCTGAAGTTCTGTCTGGATCTCAAGGGTAGGCAGTGAAGGTGAAGTTCAAGTTTCTCCAATGGCTAGACAGTGGCCAGGAACAGAGGACAGCCCAGTCTGACCAGAGGAGCCCAGACCCCAGCGTAGGGTCTGTAGTGAGAGGGAACAAACCAGCAACTTCTTTGTGTTTGTACCTGTGCCTTCCTGACAGTATGGTTTTATCTGGAAATGTGTCTTTAAACTGGAAACTATTTTCCAAGGATCCAGATGTTCCTAAGGGGTTTCTGTTCCATCTGGTTTCTTTCTTTTTTTCTTCTTCTTCTTTTTGTCTTTTTAGGGCCACACCCAAGGCACATGGAGGTTCTCAGCCTAGGGGTCAAATCGGAGCTGTAGCCGCTAGCCTATACCACAGCCACAGCAACACAGATCCAAGCTGAGTCTGCCACCTATACCACAGCTCACAGCAATGCCAGCTCCTTAACCCACTGAGCGAGGCCAGGGATCGAACCTGTGTCCAAACAATGCTAGTCGGATTTGTTTCCACTGAGCTACGATGGGAACTTCTACATCTGGTTTCCATCTCAGCCACAGGGATGGACAGGGAGCTTCATTTCATACTCAGATCTGTTGCCTCTGTAGTAACAACCTTCGGGATAAACTGTAAACCACTCTGCTCAGCGTGGTTAGTCAACACCAGAATCTCATCACCTTGGCCTTGATTGCAGGCCAGAATGTGAGTGATGGTGAATTTTTCCTGGATGTTTTTACAAGGAAAAAAAAAAGAAGAAACTTAAACCTCTGCTCTCTTGGAGTTCCCATTGTGGCTCAGCGGGTTAAGAACCCAGCGTTGTCTCTGTGAGGATGTGAGTTCGATCCCTGACCTTGCTCAGTGGGTTAAGGATCTGGTGTTGTCGTGAACTGTGGCACAGGTTGCAGGTGCAGCTGGGATCTGTGTTGCTGTGGTGTAGGCCATAGCTGCAGCTCCAATTCAAGCCTAGGCCTGGTGACTTCCATATGCCACAAGTGTGGCCATAAAAAGAAAAACAAAAAAACCTCTGCTGTCTAAATTATAGACATTTCTCCAACATACCAAGGTCTTTCCCACCCCAGGGCCTTTGCTGACTCAGTTCTCTCCACCTGAAACACTCCCCACTCCCCAGAAACCTGGGGGACTCATGTGCATCCCTCAAACATTAGTTCAGGGGTTGCCTTCTCTAGTCTCTGTTGGCATAACTCCCACCCCATCCCGTTGTTCTGTTTGTTTCCTTCCTGATGTGTAACACAGCCATGTACCTCTCTTTTTGGCCTGTTTCCTTGCTATCTGCTCATTCCTCAGCCCCTGTGAGAAAGTCCGGTGCGTGAAAGCAGGTGTGTTCCCTCTGTGGTTCACCATTTGTCTCCCTCCTGTACCTGGCGCAGCACCTGGCACATGGTGTGTGCCCAGCAAATCAGCATGAAGTGTGTGAGTACATGAGCAAAGGGCCAAGGCACGAATCCCAGAGAAAAGCATTGGAGGAGTGCTGCTGGTTCGGTCGGGTTGCCAAGCCCGTCACGTTGCTGAGTGCCTCATGCGCTCCCAGAGATTGTTTGCACCAATGGGCAGTTGAGAGGAGAGGGAGTAGAGGATTGTGCAAGAGGTTTCACAGGACAGCCTGGAAGTGGTGGACATGACCATGTGTGTCGTCTAGCCGTGTGCTCAGAAAGAGAGAAGACGGCAGGTGTCAGTGAGCCCTAAGGTTTTCTGCTTCATGATTACAACGATGATAGTTATTTCCAAGCCCCTTATCCCATTTCAAAAGCCATCCACCTGACATGTCTTCCCTAAAAAATACCCCATCTCTACGGCATTCCCTACCTGACCATTGATACTTGTGTGCCCAGGGTCTTATTTCTTTTGAACTTCAGAACCGTGATCACAGAGCAATGTTCCCCACATTAGAAAACGGCTTTTTTGGAAAAAAAAAAAAAAACAAAGTCATTAGTTCTAAGCGATTGGCTAGTAATGGGTTAATGCATGATGTATAACTGTCCATAGCACTATTTGCATTTTGAAATGAGACTCGAAGAAAAAAGGAGGAGGAGCTATTGAGGCTTTTGGCAAGGGGTGCCTTTGACCCTTCAGGTGAAGTTCAAGTAGAGACCTTGATGACAGCCTGTCTTTCTTCTCCCCTTTCCAGATGTAACTGACCCTTCTGGGTAGGGGAGGCCGCCTCCCTGCCTCCATGTGTGAGGGGCTTTCTACTGCCCACACTGTAGCCCCTTTTATTCTCCCCTCTCCAGACTACTGAGGGGTGCTCTTCTGCATGCAAAGTAGGACTCAGGCGTCCTTAACAGCGCGCTTTCTTTCATTGCACGGAGCCCTCACTGACCAGATAGACATGTTGCAGATGCGTGGGCTTCTACAGCCGTTATCAATCACAGAACACTCAACAAATATTTAATGAGGGGTTTCTTTGAGTGAGGGAGTCATTATGTTTCCGTAACAGGGTGGGGGGTGGGAGGGTGCAGCGGGAAGCACATATCTTTTTGCTTAGGTTATTTATTTTGTTTCTGGAGTTTATAACATGTTTTAGCTGGCAAGTCACTCAGAAGAAATTCTCTACCTAAAAAACAAACAAAAAATTGATTCTCCTATCTGATCTGCCTTTATGCATTTTTCTAAGCCCCTGGTTTTCTAATTAGGAGGAAAGAAGAGGAGGTTTTATTCCCGTGCCCATTATGGCGTGTGACCGTGTTTCAATTATATTTTTCTCTGGGCTCGATAAGGGTAATGAATAGATCTTTATCAAATAATTTGATAGACTTTATTATATCCAGCAACTTGTGTTAATAAGATGCACTGGGAATCTCGTCTGTGTTTGAAGTTCACACTGACGTCTGCAGAAAATCAGAGAGGCCTCGCCCCCGTGTTTATGATCGGCATCTCCATGTTAATCTCCACATTGTTGTGCACCTGTTACGAAACCGTTCCTTTTGTCGACAACTCAAGCCAATGCTCCTAATGGTCCATTGAACCAAAGGGCCATAACAGTCACCATACAGGTTCAGAAATCAGTGGCTACGCTCTAGATGATCAGAATATAGTACCTTAAATCGCCCATACCACATATGGCCTTCCCCCACCCCCAGAATTGGGGCAGATAGCTCTCTGATGGGTGACATAGGAGGGACTTGTTTCGTGAGCTTTTATATTCTGCTTTTATATAGGTGCCTGCATGTGGCTGGACATGGTCTTCTCAGTGAGATGGAAACTCATAGAAACTGAGATCTGTATGCTTAGGTCTGCCACCTCTCACTGGGCACTGGGCCCGTCAGGTGGAGGGTGGGCAGGATTGCTTGTACCAGTCAGAATGATCTCTCCATCTATTGAACTATGTCGTATTTACACTGTTGAAGTCACCCCAAGTGTGTGGCAAAAGGTGTGGCTTTGACAGTGATCCTTCAGGGAGTACTTAACAGTGTGCCTGACACCGGGCCAGTCTTTTCAAAGTGCTGTATCATTTTGCTCTTTTCAAGAACCTAATGAGTTAGGTCGTTACATCAATGAGGTAGTTTCCTTGAATCACGGAAACACTGAATCATTTGCTCAGGTAAATAGTGAGCAAGATATTTTGAACCAAGATTTGGTTGCCTCCAGAGTGCGTGCTGCTGTGCTACACCACCTGTGAGTCATCACTGATAACCTCACACTAGGCAAGAGGATGGTTGGGATTGAGCTAAACCCAGAAGGGAAGCTTGGTTTCTCATTTCTGGTGTAAATTGGGTCTCCAGCCTCTCCCAACCTTGGGTGCCTGCTTCAACAAGTCCGTAAATAAAATGTTCGTTACCCTTTGGGTTCAGTTTCTAGAGTTTCTTTTTCCTTAGTATCAAAACCTCTTACTTGGTTCTTTTCAGCATCCTTTTATGCCTGCAATTCAGGAAGGATGCAGCCTCCAACCCTACATTTACTAGTTGATATAAGTTGCAGGTAATCACAGCTTACCCTGGTGCTTCTAATACCCTCAAAGATGAGCCAAATGGCTTTGCCCACAGTTAATATTTAATATGCACATTGATCAGAAAATAGATACCCCATTTTGCCCCCACAGAATTTTGCATAATGAAGTAATGGTCTTATCCTGAAACTAAAAGGAAAGAAGGGAGGGAGGAAGGATGAGAGGGAGGGAGAAAGGATGGGGGAAGCAGAAACGAAAGGGGAGAGGGACAGGAGGGTACCATGTTGTCCACCTGCCCCCAGAGAGCTCCATTCAGGTCATGCTAGAGCAACATCACAGAGGAAGCTGCACTGGCCTTCTACTCAGGTCTTTTCAAAATGGATCATTCTTGGCCATGTGATTGGACAATTCTTTCAGCTCCCTGGAGACTTGGCTTTTTTCATCTATAAAGTGATGAGAATAAAGGCATGCACCCCAAAGAGCCTTTGGGAGAGTGAAGTGGGATATCATATTTAATGGATATGGCACAGAGTGGATAACACCCCACACCCCCAGTCAAATTAAGTTTCCTTCCCCAGGAAGAGCTTGAGTCTTTCCTACTTGTGAATTCATCATTCAACGGCAAGATTTATAGAGACGTAGGCATCCCTTCTGTTTCTTTAGCAACTTTTCCCCTCCCCCTTCCTGCCCGCAGTGGTACAGTTGCAGTCCTTGCTGTATTCCTCCAACATGACAATCAGTGTGTCTGACTGATTCTTTGTCTGCAGGCCATGCCGATGCTTAATTACCCTTTTGACCAGAAAGTTCATCCTTATCTCTTGGTCCCTTCTGCTATAATCTATTTTATTTTTGCTTGTTCAGCCCTGAATGTAGTATGTCTTTATTTTTTAAAAGCATCATTGAAAAGAGGGGGGCAGGGTAAGAAAAAAAATTAGACAGTTTAATGGAAGCCTAGATGTTTCTATGAAGTGTCAGAGGCTAGGAAGATAAATAGAGACGAAAAGAAAGGAGAGGCGGAGACCTTCATTGCGATAGCTCACCATGAACTATCTGCAGTCCTAAAATTGTATTCTAGATTATTACTTCTCTCTTTCTTTTTTAAGACAGAGATCAACTGTAATTTTGGGAGAGGGGCTTCTTTCTTGCCATTAGCTTAAATGAGAATCTTTGCCAAGGAGAGCCACATGCCTTGGTGAGTTGAGCTGCTTGGCCTCAGAATATCAAATTCATTTCTCAAGCATTGGATTTCATGGCAGCCAGGAGCTTGGGGTGGGGCAGGGGGTGTCATTGTCAGACCAGGTTAAGTCCCAGCTCTGCCATGTATTGGCTGTGAAGCCTCATGTAAGTTGCTTTTGATCTTGGGATCACACCTGAAATGCAGCTATTTGCGACCTCACAGAAATATGTAAGGATTACATGATGTAATAGAAGAGAACTTGACATTGCTGACCTCATGGTAAATGTTTCATAAATATTTATTGCATTGGAGTTTCGATTTTGATAACAAAAGTGAGAGTGGCTTCAAATGTGGGAGGCGGAGAAGTCGTAATGGGGGTCGATAAGGAGCCACATTAAATGAGCCACAGAGGCGCATGGCAGGCAGGCATGGCTGGAACTCAGAGTTGAAGCCACAGAAGCTCACAGGGTCCTGGGAGTGCATCATGGCTCTGGACAGGACAGTTTGTTCCAGATGTACACAGCCATTAGCTTAAATGAGAATCTTTGCCAAGGAGAGCCACATGCCTTGGTGAGTTGAGCCTTGGTGAGTTGAGCGAGCCTCTGAGGACCAAAGCTCCAGGCTTTCTGTGGGAGGCACACTGTGCCCTCTCCCTCCCAACGGGGACTGGCAGAAGCCAGCACAGGCTCCCACTGTGCAGAGCTGGGACGGTGGCCATGGCACAGAGAAAGGCACATGACGTCCCCAGGCACCCTGACACCAGCACCAAGGCCTCCTTTTAAACTGTCCAACCCTCTGTGGGACGCCTTTCCCTTTCAGCCTTAGGAACATTCTAGCCCCCCTCCCACGTGTCCTGGCAAGACCCTCATCTATCACACTGACCTGGCTCTGGTTCAGCAACCATCTGGAAGCAGCCCATTCATGGGGCTAGTCCGGGGTTTCTCGGCTCCCTTAGATGCAATGCCCCCTCCTCTCAGATCAAGAAATCTCAGTGATGTAAAAGGAAGCTTCACTTCCAAGCTGGACAGACCACCTCTAGGTCTTGAGAAGACTTGGGAGGAACTAGAAGGTCCCCTCTGAGCTCCAGAAATTCTTAGCAACTTAATCCCACTCTACTCAGTGACCATGACTTTGGGTGACCTCAAGCCTTTTGACTGGTGCTAGGAAATATGAGAACTGACGAGATGCTGTTGACTGTCCCTGGAATGCAAAAGTGTGCTTTCCCAACCTGTGAGGTTTTTACAGAGGCACAAGGCAAGTGGATTTTTCTTTTGAAAAGGAAATATACTGCTCATTCCTCTTTTATTTCCTTCTATTTTCTGAGTTGGCTGTTTTCACTGGTTTTGATTTCTCTACCTCTGAAGTCAGTCTTTTTAGTATCTTGGCAAGAGTTTTAGGGCATCTCCTCCTTCCTTTGCTTCCTCTATTTCTTTATTCCTTCAACAAATGCTTGTTAAGGTCTTAGGATGTGCTAGATGCTTTTCTAGATACAGAGGATACAGGAGTGAGCAAAGGAGTTAAATATTCCTATGCCCGTGGAGCTGATATTCTGGTGTAGGAGGCAGCTGAGAAACCAGAGAAACAAGTAAAATACACAGAATGGGGTAAGTGCACAGAGAACATGAAGGATATAAGGCAAGGAGGATGGTATGGATAGTTGTGCAGAGATTTGAGAAGGCAAGAGCACTGCCCAAGGAGCACCCCAGGCAGCCAACACAGCAAGTGCAAAGGCCCTGAGGCAGGAGCATTCAGCTGTGTTTAAGTGTCAGCCACACGGCCCGTTTGACTGGAGCAGAGCAAGGCATAGGGGAGCAAGGGAGGAGAGGTTGGTGGGCTTGTGGGGAGACAGATCATGCAGGGCTGTGGTGAAGGGTGTGGCTTCAGCTTGACTGGTTGTGGGAGTCAGTGGAGGGTTTTTGAGCCAAGAACAGACATGATCTGACTTGTATGTTAAGAAACTCCGTCTGGCTACTGTTGAGACTAGGTCCTGCAGTGGTGAGAGTGGAAGCTCCTGCCTTGTGGAGGGCGTGAAGGCAGGGAGAAGGCCTGGGTGGGAAATATTCAGAAGTCAGAATGAGAGTATGGAGGTAAAACAGACAGGACTTGAGGGGTAAAGGAGGCGTGGAGCATCATGTCCAAGTTTCCAGCTGGCTGGAGGTGCTATTTACCACGGTCCCCCCTGAAGAGGACCCCTTCTGGGTATAGCTCTGATCTAGAGCTGGCAGGTGCAAGGCTGCTGGGTTGTGCACATTCCCAGCTGGTCCTATGCAGCAGTTACTACTTGCCAGGCACTGTTTATGCACTGTGTAAATAGTAACTAATTTAACCCTCATCACACACTTGTTAGATGGGTACTATTATTGGCCCACTTTATGGATGAGGACACTAGGGCTGAAGGAGGTTAAGTCATGGATCACAGGTCCCGTAGTTGGTAAAGTGAGGCACCGGAATTCAAATCAGGCAGACCGCCTCCAGGGTGGAGCTCCTACCCACAAATGAGACTACCTTTGTGCTGCCATGGCAATGGCATCTGTAATACTACATGCTCCTTACATGTGAACACACACATTCCATGTGTTCTTGCAGTATTATATTATCTAATTTTATTGTGGGGGTTTTTTTTTGTCTTTTTTTTTTTTTTCCTTTTTCTAGGGCCACTCCACGGCATATGGAGGTTCTCAGGCTAGGGGTCCAATCAGAGCTGTAGCCACCGGCTTACGCCAGAGCCACAGCAACGCGGGATCCGAGCCATGTCTGCGACCTATACCACAGCTCACGGCAACACAGGATCCTTAACCCACTGAGTGAGGCCAGGGATCGAACCTGCAACCTCATGGTTCCTAGTTGGATTCGCTAATCCCTGAGCCACAACGGGAACCCCTTATCTAATTTTAATAATGCACCCTGGGAAAGGGGAAAGTAAGACTATTTTCAAGAAGTTGATGGACTTAGGTGAGACCATTCTGGACCAGTTCTGAAGCTGTTTGTCATAGTCCATTTAGGCTGATGTAACAAAAATACCATAGACCAGGTGGCTGAAAACACACACATGTATTTTTCATGGTGCTGGATGCTGGGAAGCCCAAGATCAAGGCGCCTGCAGATTTTAGTGTTTGATGAGGACCTGCTTGCTGGTTTATGTCTTTTTGCTGTGTCCTCACCTGGCAGAAAGTGCAAGAAAGCTTTCTGGGGTCTCTCTTTTCAGGGCCCTAATCCCATTCAGGAAGGCTTTGCCCTCCTGACCTAATCGCCTAACAAAGGCCCCACCTCCAAATACCATTACATTGGGAATTAGGTTTCCATATGTGCCTTTTGAGGGGGAACAGAAGTGTTTTGTTTATAGCACTGTGTAAGAAGGTAAGGTGGGGAGCCGGGCTTTCTGGGTTTCTGTCCTGGTTCCACCACTTACCTATTGTGTGACCTGGGGTAAGTGATCTTGAATTCTGAAACTCAGTTTCTGTAGCTGTAAAATAGTGTGATGGGTTGAGTTGTGTCCACTCCCCAAATTCATATCCTAAATTCCAATATCTCAGAGTGTAGCCTCATTTGGAAACAGGGTTCTTGCACATGTAATGAGTTTAATGTCAAGATGAGGTTGCAGTGGAGGTGGGTGAACCCCCAGTCCAATATGACTGGTTTCTTAATCAAGGGGAGATTTGGGGACACACACGCGCGCACACACACACACACACACACAGAACACCAAGTGAGGATGGAAGCCAAGACGGGGGTGATATGTCTGCAACCCAGGGAATGCCGAGGATTGCCACCAGACCACCACGGTTAAGGGAGAGGTGTGGAGCACATCTTTTATGGTCCTCAGAAGGAACCAGCCCTGTAACACCCTGAACTTGAACTTCCAGCCTCCAGACTGTGAGACATGTGTTGTTTCAGCCCCCACCCCCAACAAAGTACAGCAGCTCTGCCAGACTAATACAAATGGAATTCACAGAATGTGTCCTTAAGGCAGATTTGAGGTTCGGTAAGCTCATGCAGTCCCAAGTTCTGGCACACAGTGCAAAAATCAGTGCATTTTGGCTCTGATCATTACCATGAACTTATCATCACCATTTTCATCTAAAGTGCCCATTTCCTTGCCTAATATTCTCTCCGCTCTGCTTCAGTGCCCAGAACTTAGGTTAAGGTGAGCTGGGTCTTCAGGACGGAAGCCAGGTGGTCCCCACCGGTAATCAGATTTGTTATCCTAAGAGTCATTTTCTGGGCTATTGATTCACCACAAGGCCTTTCGTCATGTTGCTTCACCTCCCTTTGTGCTCATTCTCCACCCACGAGGACCTCAACCCTTCCAGAAGGATGCAAAGAGGCTGAGTGGTCATTTGTAAGATCACTTTGACATTTTGAGGTGGAAGCTGTGTGTGTCATCTCGAGACAGAATTCCTTCCTGCTCATCACTCTCCAAGTCCCATTGTTCTCTTCCAAAGATCACTGTCTTGGCTTGAGAGCATCCTGTGATTTGGGTTGGGATTTAAAACAGACTTTTTTCTCCTGCTATCTTCCATAACATTGTAGCCAAGAAATTAGATATACAGTTCCCTGTGCTGTTCAGTAGGATCTCATTGCTTATCCATTCTAAATGTAATAGTTTGTATCTACCAACCCCAAAGTCCCACTCCATCCCACTCCCTCCCTCCTCCCCCTTTGCAACCACAAGTCTGTTCTCTATGTCCATGAGTCTTTTTTTTTTTTTTTTCCCCATTTCTACGGCCGCTCCCACAGCATATGGAGGTTCCCAGGCTAGGGGTTGAATTGGAGCTGTAGCCATCGGCCTACACCACAGCCACAGCAACATGGGATCTGAGCCGCAGCTGCAAACTACACCACAGCTCACAGCAATGCCACATCCTCAACCCACTGAGCAAGGCCAGAGATCGAACCCACAGCCTTATGGTTCCTAGTCAGATTCGTTAACCACTGAGCCACGACGGGAGTTCCGAGTCTTTCTGTTTTGAACACAGGTTCACTTGTGCCATGCTTTAGAGTCCACATATAAGTGATATCATATGATATTTGATTTTCCCTTTTTGACTTACTTAATGTGAGAATCTCTAGCTGCATCCATGTTGCTGCAAATGACATTATTCTGTTCTGTTTTTGGCTGAGTAGTATTCCATTGTGAATATGTACCACATCTTCTTAATCCCTTCACTTGTCAATGGACATTTGAGTATGATGTATAGCAGAGATCAACACAACACTGGAAATCAACTATACTTGAATAAAAATAAAATTTAAACACATACATAAAACAAAAAGTTCTAGAAGTTCTGTCTTGTGCTGCACAGCCTTCTCCCTCCTTGCTTGAGAATTGCTGGAATTCAGTGGGAAGGGTGCAAGGGCTCTGACTCAACTCCTGCTGCTGAAATGTGGGACGGTTTCTAGAGATCCACTTTATCCAAATGCCGGGGTTCCCTGGTGGTGATGGGCAGATGACCACTGTCTGTGGCATGCTTTTAGGGCACATGTAGAGAAGCACTAAGATTTTAATAGTCATGCACTTAGCTGACATATAATAAGAAAAATATGCCCAGCCCATCAAACCAACAGTGCAAACTTTTTGAATTAAACTTGCATAAGAGATAGAAAAGGGAGTTACTTTTTAAAAAATGTTAAGCATATCATGCAAATGGTGCCCAAGGGAAACACCATTGTTGTGATTCTTAAATGACGAAAATTTGGAAGAACGCGTGAGCCACTAGGCAATCCAGGCGGGCACCCAGAACACAGAGGTACAGCTTTGCTAATCACAAGTTTCAAAGGTTAGGCTTTCTACTCATAGCTAGTGATTTTAGCCCCTTTATCCCGCTTTCCTTGCTCACTAAATTCTGAACTAGAGCCGTGTTTGAACATTTTATTTTGTTCTCATTTTATGCTGTGGAATTCAGATGGGTTGCCGGCCTTGGACACTGTCCAATGTCATTTAATCCTAGAAGGACCCCCCTGATAAAACCACTTTAAATCTCTGTTCAAAACCCTTGTTAAGCCTTCTCTCCAAATTTACTGTTTGAAACGGTCTGTAGGAAGAAATACAGGCCTTTCTAAGAGCCGTTCTTCAAGCTCTCTCTTGTAAGGCTGTTTGTAGGGGTTGTAAATTGCTCAGTCATGGCCATGACAAGTTATAATGAAATCGTGGGCAACACCAGGCCTGCAGCTGGGACTGAGATTAGCATTTGAGAGTTGGGTGTTATATTCTTCTTTAAAATCAAGGGGAAAGAGTTCCCTGGTGACCTAGTGGTTAAGGATTTGGTGTTGCCAGTGCTGCAGCTCAGGTTCACACCCTAGCCTGAGAACTTCCACATGCTGTGGGTGCAGTCAAAAAATAAAAAATTAAAATTAAAAAAGAGAAATAAAATCAGGGAGAAATTTACCATCTTCTGCACAACCTCTGTATAATACTGTGTAACCCAGGCAGTTCCCACTCTGAGATCCCTGAGTTTTATTTCTGACTCAGGTCATGCAGTGTGCATTTGTGTATATCAAATTTCAACTCCATAAGCTGATTCAAACACCACTGATGACCATTTATGACTTTGGCAATTTTACCTGAGATTTAGGTCAAGACCCGATTAAATGTCCCCATGCATTTTACAGAGTTCTTTGGAGACACTTGGAACTCAACTTGCCTGCTCAGGAGTGCTTAGCATCTTTCTTCACCCCTCCAGGGAGGCCTGCTTTATGTCGAGCAGAGACAATAAACTGATGTAATACAAACAACAGCTAATTACAAAAATCAGTTCTTATAACAACTCGAAAGAGGATCTGGGTTTAAATGAGGAAAACAATCTGGGTTGTGTGTTCCTCACTTCTGCATGGCAAGCTGAAATGTCACAGGGTATGCTCTCAGCTGTCAGCTTCTAATCTAATTAGACAGGATAATTGGGGAGGCTGAGCTTACTGACGGCTGACAAACATATTAGTCTCATTTCATTCACTCCAATGTGATGCTGGCAACATGGAGCTTCTGGTGTAACCCCATCAGCGCTAGCTGGCCCCCGTCACAGAGAGAAGAAGCCTTCTGAACTCAAAGACAAAACTCTGGTTCCTTCTAGAGATGGTTTGTGGGCACAGAGATCTTTGCTGAAAGGGACTGGGAAAGTGTGTATATTGGGGAAGGAAAGTGTTGATAAAGCCGTCTATGCAAACTAACAGGAAGGATGGTTTTTGATTGGATGAAGTAGAAAACTAGACTGAATTGCTAAATAGCTATTAAGGGATATCCTTTTTTTCTTTTAAGAACTTGCAGTAAATAGAACCTAAGTTTAGAGATTGTTGCCTAGGACACCCTTTTAGAGACCTGCTGGCAGGAATAGTTAAGAGGGATTCCTCACCATTTTTTCATTTCTTCAACCCTGATTTTCAAACAGGAGTCAGCGGATCAGCCTTCTGGCCATTCTGATGGGTAAGCCATCAGTTCCTAGGCTGTACTGGTGACCACATATTTTTAATAGCCACCTCCCCCCTTGTATTAATCTTCTAGTGCTATCACTCCAAGCCACCACAAATTGAGCAGCTTAAAAGGACACCTGTTTATATCTCATTCATGGATCTCCACACCCATGAGGCTCTCTTTTATAAATCAGAAATCTGGGTGCAGTGTCACTCAGCTCTGGTTTTATTTTATTTTTAATTTTTTATTAAAGTATAGTTGATTTACAATGTTCCTTCAGTTTCTGCTGTACCTCAAAGTCACCCAGTCATACGTATATGTACATTCTTTTTTTTTATACTGTCTTTCATCATGTTCTAACCCAAGAGATTGAACTTAGTTCCCTGTGCTGTTATATAGTAGAACCCCATTGCTTATCCATTCCAAATATAACAGTTTGTATCTACCAATCCCAAACTCCCCATCCATCTCACTCCCTCCTCCCTCCCGCTGGCGAGTCCATCTCCATGTCCATGATCTGTTTTCTGTTTCATAGAGGGGATCATTTGTGCTATGTTTTAGATTCCACATATAAGTGATATCATAAGGTATTTGTCTTTCTCTTTCAGACTTACTTCACTTACTATGAAAATCTCTAGTTGCATCCATGTTGCTGCAAATGGCATTATTTTGTTCTTTTTATGGCTAAGTGGTATTCCATTATATAGTATTCCATTGCATTACACACACACACACACACACACACACACACACACACACACACGCATACCACATCTTTTTAATCCATTCATCTGTCAGTGGACATGTAGGTTGTTTCCATGTCTTGGGTATCGTGAATAGTGCTGTGCTGAACATAGGGGTGCTTTTATCTTTTTGAATG
Source organism: Sus scrofa (assembly GCF_054392235.1). Taxonomy (NCBI): domain Eukaryota; kingdom Metazoa; phylum Chordata; class Mammalia; order Artiodactyla; family Suidae; genus Sus; species Sus scrofa. The sequence continues at coordinate 78,178,240 of NC_139388.1, forward strand.
AATGTTTGGGTCCTCTGCTTTTAGTTTTAGGCTCAAACTAAAATATCGGCAGGACCATTTTCCTTTCTGGAGATTCTAGACACAAATCTGCACGCAGGCTCATTCAGGTTGTTGCTCGAATTCACTTCTTTGGAGCTGGACTGAGGTCTCTGTGTCCTTGCTGTCTGTCTGTGGGGGGTGGTCTGCTTCTGGAGACTCTCTGCACCCTCCCCATCCTTCCATGCGTCCTCCTTCCAGCAGTAGCAGGTCAAGTCACTTTTGCACCCCAGATCTCTCCAATTTCCTCTTCTGCCTCAGCTCTCTGAGGGGATCTACTGTTCTTGGGCTAAAGGGATCTGTCTGGGAGTTCCCATTGTGCTCAGCGGTAACCAGCCTGACTAGTATCCACGAGGATGTGGGTTCAATCCCTGGCCCTGCTCAGGGGTTATGGTTCGGTGTTGCTGTGAGCTGCAGTGTAGGTTGCTGATGCAGCTCGGATCTGGTATTGCTGTGGTTGTGGTGTAGGCCAGCAGCTGTAGCTCTGATTTGACCCCTAGCCTGGGAACTTTCCTATGCCATGGGTGCTTAAAAATATAAATAAATAAATAAGAGATAAAAGGGATCTGTCTGGCCTCTCAGTCTTGTAGGTTCAGAGATGCTAACCCTTTATGGCTCTGGATGTTGGTTTAATTAATCAAATATGATAGGTTGATTATATGAAAAATGGCTTAAAAGGTACTCAGATTATTATACTATTCATACTTCATGACAACCACAGTAAGTATGGATACGGACCCACAAACTTGACAGTGAAGGGGGTATCCTAGTCTGCTTGCTGTGTAGTAAGATGCACAACAGTGATAAAAGTGGAAAAGGCACTGGTTGAGTGGGTACCTCTGGGTACACTCAAATAGCCACATTTGGTGTGGTCAGTAGGATGCTTCCTTATAGCTCTGCTTGACCCAAGGTTAACCCTAACAGGTGGGAAAGGCAAATGTTTTACCCGTCCTCTCTGCCAGAGAATCAGAAATCTAATCCTGAGTATGGAAGTTTTCTGCCTGTACCCCCAAATAATCCATTTTTACATACTCCCACAGACCCCTGTGACTCAGGAAGGAACAGATGCAGATAATGATTAAGTAATTCATCAAAGATGACACCAGGACAGAAATGGGACCAGGACTCAGGACTCCTGATTGTGGACAGTGGGGATGCTCACTAGTGGGGGTTACCAAGCAGGTGGTGACTGACATTTTCCCTTAATTCCCACTTTCATCTCTTAGTGGATCAATCAGAAAAGTAACTAACTCAATACGACTCTGCAGAAAAGAGTAACTGCCAGGTGTTTCAGTTTGGGGCTTACCTGGATTGGATGTTCCCTGGAGTGTTACATCTTTTAAATCAAAGATGACAAGTTTGAATCCTACCTCCACTTGATCTGACCAGCTTCCTTTCTCTTAGTGCCCAATATCTGGCACTGTGGAGAGATGGATAGATGGATGGATGGGTAGGTGGATAGTTGGATGAGCAGTGGGTGGATGAATGGATGGGTGGGTAGGTGGATGGATAGATGAATGAATAGATGCATAGATGGGTGGATAGACAGGTGGATATAATGGATAATCATGACTTGATTATCATTTGACTATCCATCAAAACATTTTCCTTTACCTATGTCTAGCTGGGATATTAAACTTAATCATGCAGCCAAGATGCAACCACATCCAAACGCCTGGCATTGCTTTTGCACTTTAAAGGCATAGATTAAAAGAACAGCATTTTTGCTCTAAGAGGAAGTATAACCAGATGGTATAGAAAATATGTATTCATGATTAAAAGAACAAAAGAAGCTATATCCAAAAAAGTTACCATGGCAGAAAAACCATTTTTATATCCTTGGAACTATTTACCTCTTCCCATGGACTCAGAATTCTGAAGGTACCATACTCTTAGACATTATTCCTCAGGTTAGTGCCAGAGGATAATGAACAACATTTTCCTCTCTATCTTTTGCCATCACACACAGATGTACATGCACATCCTTGGTATGATAAGGAGTGTGCACTTTCATCATACTCATGACATTCTTCTTTGTGTCTATTTTGAATAGCAAGTAACCATTTTATTGTGTTGTGGTGAAAGAATAAAGAGAGGATGATTTTCGTGTGAAAGGGTGGGGTTTTTTTTATAATTTTTTTTTATTTTCCCACTGTACAGCAAGGGGGTCAGGTTATCCTTATATGTATACATTACAATTACATTTTTTCCCCCACTGAAAGGGTGGTTTTGAACACTGCTGGTTAGGAATCAGAACTCACTCCTCTACCTTGGGTGTCTCTCTTCAATACTATTTCCAGTTGTAAATTACTCTTTCATAGCTTCCTCTTTCTGAGGATCCCTCCCTGTTCAACACGTCTCCTCAATTCACAAAGATGCTAGTGGGCAAGTGAAAATATGGGCTAGGGTGCGAGGTGCTTCATGGGAAGCCTTGACTTTCAAAGGGTCCTTATCAAGAACAAAACAATGGCGGCACCTGGAACAGTGCTACTTTATACCTACTCATGCCTACCAGGGGTCCAGCTCTTTGCAAAGATATTGTGGTTATTACTGCTGATCATCACAACCACCTTTTCAAGTAGAAGATGCCATGCCCAGGTTTTAAATGACAAAATAAAGCACAAGATCACAAGTAAGTTGAGAGCCAGCTCAAACGCTACATCCATGGGGAAGCCTTCTGATCCCTTAGGTAGGGTCACTTTGCTTCTTGGGAACATCTCAACAGTAGCACATCTCTCCATGAAAGCACTGGCATGATTGAATGACACTTGTCACTATATCTGAGTCATTCTTTTTATCTGTACATGTAGGGACACAATGCCTTGCACATATTGGCCGATAGGACCTTTTTGCTGAATGAATGGACAGGACTCATAAAGAGCACATGCACCTACATAAGGGGTTTCTCCACCATTGAAGACCTAAGGAGGAAGGTTCCTTCCAAAGAAGGAAACATCTAAATCTCTTTATCTTTTTATTCCTCCCTATCCAACACATATTTCTCTCATCAGCTTTCTTAAAAATATTACCTCTCTTTTCTTCTGTATTTATATGCCTTTTATTACTTACCTGTACCCCTCAGAGGTGTTAGTATATTTTTAAAATAATCTATATTAATTTCGTGACATGACCAAAATGAAACTATAAATTTCACTTTGGGGTGGCTTGCTGCTTTAGAACTGGCTTAATTAACAAAGCTAAATGTGGCTGGTTTATTTTTGTATTAGAGTATAGTTGATTTGCAGTGTTGTATCAGTTTCTGCTATACAGCATAATGATCCACTTATATATATATACATGCATATATGTACATTCTTTTTTCTCATACTATCTTCCATCATGTTCCACCCCAAAAGATTGGGTATAGTTCCCTGTGCTGTACAGTAGGATCTCATTGCTTATCCATTAATGGTATAAATCACTGCCTCAGGAAAAAATAAATAAAAAAGAACTGAGGGAAGTCTAAGAGACCTCTGGCACAACATTAAACGTATCAACATTTGCATCATAGGGGTTCCAGAAGGTTTATTTTTTAAAAAAGAGAGGGGCAGTTATTTCTTGTGACCAGCCCCTCTAAATTACTCTTTCCTAGCTTCCTGTTTCTGAGGGACCCTCCCTGTTCAACGCAGGTCTCCTCAATTCACAAAGATGCTAGTGGGCAAGTGAAAACAGAGTTCTTTAGTGGTCTCTCGTCTACTCCCAACCAGGCTCTTCCTGAGCCAAGGCCTGGGTACCAATTTGCAGTGTACCTGCATTGCAAGCCATTTGCATTCTTCTTTCTATTCAATAATTACTTAGTGATCATTTACTTTGCTAGGACCTGAGTTGCAATGGTGAGCAAAGGGGATTTAGAACCTGCCTTCACAGAGTTCACAGGGCCCCTTGTTCAAAAATAGCATTTCAGATGCTGACCATAGAGCATTAAACCAAGCATTAGACCCTACTAAACACGGCGCCTTGGGGAACGGCACAGGTGACATGCCCATGCAGCCGTCTCCGGGGGTGGGGGAGGAGACAGAAATTAACATGTATACACATACAGAAACACAGTTGTGATTAGTCCAAGTTCCATGAGAGATAAATTATAGGATCTTGAAACGACACCCACCATGTCTACATTGTGTCTTGCACAGAGTAGATGCTCAAAAAATGTCTGATTAATTGATACCTTCAAGTGTCCTGATATTATAGAAAGGATGTCCTTGGGCTGCCCTAGAGAAAATGATGGCTTATTATACTAATAATAGCGAGACATATTGGCTGTGGTTGACAGCATGAGCATGATCAGTGAATCAGTGCCAGGCACTGCATTAAGCCCTTCTTGTGTTTGTGTCATTGAATCACCACATGGTCCTATGTGTTAGGAATGATATCATCCCCATTTTTCAGATGAAAAACAAGCTTTGAAAGATTGGGGAACTTGCCTAAGGATTACCCAGCACATGATGGGTCCTGCAAGCCAACCACTATTTGCCTGACATCTTGGCCTGTGTTTTCAGCCACCATGTTGCATGTCTCTTCAAGGCCAAGAGCAAATATTTCATGCCTCACCGTACTGTCCCATCCTGCCTCACTTTTTGAGAGGTTCTCAAGCTTCTTTTGCTTCTCGTTAAATTGGGTTGGCCAACATTAATTGAACCCGGTCCTGGCTCTGAGAACCCCTGGGGTACCTGCCATCAAGTGAGGTCAGTGCAGCTGGTCTTCCTGCAGAATAAACATCCAGAGTTTGATGACTAGGTCTGGTTTATCACAGGAGGGTGCAGGAATTAAAGAAATTAATAGATGTAAAGAGATTAATAGATGTAAAGGTATAGTGCCTTGTGTATAGTGCTCTGTAAGAGCTAACTGTGGCATTAATATTATTCTCATTGTACCCAAGGTCTAACGTAGTGCCGAGTACATAGCGAGCACTCATAGTCTCAAATAAATGGTTGGAAGTTAGCAAGGTGGGAGAAAGCTGCAGGAGTTAGTAGATAATATGGTTTGAAAACCAGAGGACTTTTTGTGGGGGGTGAGAAGAATGGCGATGTGGTAATGGAGTTGCCAGTATGTAGAAGAGGAGGCAGAAATTGAATGACACGTGAGTGGAAAGAGTTAACCCAGAGAGGCAGCATGGGGAGGGGGAGGAGAAAAACCTTACACTCTGCTCTCACCTCTCTTTTCAAAGGTGACATATTACCTGTGGGTGATTATTCCCCTCTCCTGTTGGCTTTCAACTTGAAGTTTAATAGGATGATGATATATATGTATATATAAGACCGTGAAACCAGGATTTGACCTGCTAGGTTAATAAACACCAGCAGTTACTGTAACTCACAAATTACAGGTCCCAATTTTCACAGCCGGGTTGCAAGCATTAATTAAAACTGGTGTTGCAAATCACAGCATTTTGGAATGCCTGCAATGTTTAAATTATCAATGGTGTTGCTATATTAATTTAAAAAAGCAACGTCCATCATTTTTCAAAGAAGAGTACCCTAAGCCGGAATAAGTCCATCTCTCACGCTCACAGAGTCATTAATGCGCTAGAAGCAGATGAAAGTTTTTAATGTCTTTCAATATGTTTGAGTACAAATTACCAGACTCACTACTGGGACCAACTCTGCCCATTATAAAGTACAGAATAATTACAGAGATGTTAATATAAGTAAGTTTTTCGTTTGGCTGGGTTATCTTAATCTCTCTCTCTTGCTCTAACATACAGTTTCAAGAGGGGCAGCATTTCCCCCCAAAGTGAAAATTGGTTCTTTTCCCACAAAAAGATGAAAATTGGTTCTTATATTATATATATACAATTTAAAATTAAAACATATATATTACAATTTCATGGCCCTCTAAAGGGCCCACTGTACATAGATATATCTGTAGCATTAGCATTTCATAGGCTGGAGTGGCAAATAAGAAAAAAAATGACCTGAAAAGTCTCCTCAGGGAGATGATAATGCTTTTTTAAAAAAAGCTTAAGAAACTCTGTCCCAAGAAGATGGCTTATGTAACACTTCATTTTGAACCATCTCTCTACTTTGTGATAAAAAGTATATCTTAATGTCTTTCAGATGTCATTGGGCTGCACTGGATTTTTACATTCCCCCATAATTCCTATATTGAAATTCTACATCCCACAGTGATAGTTAGGAGGTGGGGGCCTTTGTGGGGGCATCTTAGGTCATGCGTAGGGTTTGGGCTTGAATAAATGAGACCTTGGAGAGCTCTCATGCTGCCTCTGAGCCATATGAGGACACAGCAAGGGGGCAGCCGTTGGTGGCCCAGAGGAGAGCCTTCACTATAAGCCGACCATGCCAGCACCCTGATCATAGTTCCAGTCTCCAGAACAGTGAGAGATACATGTATCTGCTAAACAGTCTATGGTATGTTGTTATAGCAGCTCAAACAGCCTAAGACCGGCATTCTGTGGTGAAAACAGAAGAGATTTGAGAAAAACAAAACAGAAATAAAAGGGGTCCATTGTGGGTGTGAACTGATGAATATCCTGCTAGAGAACTGGGAGAAAGTCAAGCTTGGAGGAAAAAATAAACAGCAACTAGAGCCTAGAATTGGAAGACAACGTTGGAAACATGTGGGTTGGGTCAGAGAAAGAAAGTGACAGAGGTGGAAGGGGATGCCACGGACACCTCAGAGAGCAGTGTTGTAGAAAATCCTTTATGGTGACCATAGGGAAATCGAGGGAAATACGACATGGGGGTGGTCAGGAGGGAGGAGAGGTTGATGAAATAATGGACAAGATCATGGGCAGGCAGTATCGGGCATTTCCATACAGGTACTTTAGGGAAGGAGATGGAGAAGACGTGGCTCTGAAGCCTCTGCAGCTTCTCCAGAGTGTTAGCAATACCTCTCATCAGATCCTCTTGAATCACGTGCTCAATCCTGACCAATCATTTTGGAAAACCCAGCCCCAGATCAATGTGGTTGGAGCCAGCCCCATTCAAACTGTGTGGGAAGGAAATGGCAGAAGGGGGCATCTCCAAGGAAAATCCAGATTCGGATGGGTTCTTGCCAAAAGAACAGAGATTGGATATTGGGGAGGCAGTGGGGGGGGGGGAACAGTTGATGTAGACTGTGGTGTCACACAGAGCTGCTCTCCTGTTCAGGCACCTCGGGCACCTTGGCAAAATATGTCACATCTCTGAGCCCCAGTTACAGCCATCACATTCACTGTGGGTGATAACAGAACCTGCCTGACAGGATTATGGGGCAGATTGGATGATACAAAGGAGGGAACAGGCCTGGCACCTAGTCGTTCCTTAGTAAATGTGAGCCTTCTTCTCCCTACTGAGGAATTCTGTCCTACCATAGAATTGTAGTTTATGTTGATTAATATGTGTCCACAATAAGCAATTGACGGAAGAGAATCAGTGATGAAATTCATAATTCATTAACTGTGTGCTTTCAGTGAGCTTATTAGCTCATGAATTCTCCACAGGGTAACTTGTCTTCTCTTTCAATATCCCTCTTATTTCTGGACCTTATAAGGCACTAATACATTCCCATCTGCCTTTCAATACTTGGCTTTGCTCTGATTTGGATATTTTCCCCTTGCCTCCCTCATGTGAATAGTGCCTGGTAATGACATTGCTTGCTAGGAAATGGGGTACAGCCCATGAGAAGGAAGAGAATCCTCATGGTGCAGTGAGAAAGGGTCTGCCACTGTATTGATTTGCAAAGGCTGCTGTGACAGAGTCCCACAGACTGGGTGGCTTAAACAGCAGAAGTTCATTGTTGTGCAGTTCTAGTAGCCGGAAGTCCAAAATCAAGGCGCCAGTGGGATTGTATTTTTTTTAATTTTTAAATTAATGTATAGTTGATTTCCAATGTTGTGCCAGTTTCTGCTGTACAGCAAAGTGACCCAGTCATAATATATATACATTCCCTTTCTTATGGGATTGGTTTCTTTTGAGTTCCTCTCTCCTTAGCTTGCAGATGGCCATCATCTCCCTGTGTCTTCACACGGTCATCCCTCTGTGTGTGTCTGTGTCCTAATCTCATGTTATAAGGACACCAGTCACATTAGATTTGGTCCCAACCTAATGACCTCATGACTTCTTTAAAGACCTTATCTCCACTGTAGGCACATTCTGAGGTGTTGGGGTAAGGACTCCAACATATGAATCTGGGGCACACAATTCAGCCCATAACACCCTCTTATATACTGTGAGCTCACAAGCTTGACTCCAAACCATTCAGTTAGCAGATTAAAGCTCTTTTGGATGCAGTGAACTGAAACCCACTCAGGCCTATGCAAGTGAAAGGAGAGTTTACTAAAGAGTTGCAAGGTGTAATCCCCTTAGACTGAAACTGAAATCCAGGTATCCTCTCTCCGTATCTTAGTACTGACAACATGGGTCTCATCTCTGCTTTATTATTCATTCTCCCTCCCCACCTTCTCATCTTGTTCTCTCCTTACACGTGCTCCAACAAGGCACCTAGTCCCAAGATAATATGATCTTTAATCACTAGAAAGTATTGATCTCTAAGTCTTAATTGAAATTCTCCAGAGAGCAAAAGTCGATTGGCCCCTGGCCAGCTCTGATTGGTTGATCTCGAGTCAGGTGCTCACTGCTGGTCCAATCAGCTGTGTCTGAGCCACAGGGGAGCAGGGCTGTGATACAGAACAGGTTTCTCAGAACAGTCCCTTCAGCAAGTACTAAGGCAGGGAGTTCCCATGGGAGGGAACAGAGGCATGGACAGACATCCCAAACTATGTCTACAATGCAAAATAAACCCCAGCATTCTCATTTGTCAAGTTGCCATGGTAATACACATCACAGAGTCATTCTAACGAAAAAATGAGATGATGAGTTGCAAAATTCATTGGTGACCTGAAACACATAAAGTTTTTGCAGAAATCAATAAGAACTTAGCAGTTATATTGCTATGCCCCTGTGTCAGTTAGCTCTTGGCACAAAACTGCCGTGTAACAAATCACCCCAAAGCTCAGTGTTGGAAAACAGCAGTCATCACTCTCATGGATCTGTGAGTTATATGATGTTGGCTAATGTAGGCTGGGCTCAGGTCAGCATAGTTCTGCTCTAGAGGTGTCTCATCTCCTCCTGGGTCCTGTGGACTAGTTAAGATGTACCTTCTCGTGGTGATGGCAGAAGTCCAAGAATGCAAGTAGAATTAGTCAGGCATCTTAATGCCTAGGAATCTGTCTTAGTTATTTATTTTTTTTCTCTTTAAATGTGATAGCCATCTGTGTCACACCTTTATAAATGTTTCATGTGTAGCAGTTCAATCCCTTACACTTTCATGGTCAAAACTAAAATAGAGCTCCTTTTGAATCCATGTGAGTGCATGATTTCTTACTCCTTACTCCAAAAAGCAGGGCACATAAAACTCAATGCTCTCATGAATTCGATCAAGTTTTACTTATTCAGTGATGTTTTATTGAATTCTTTATTTGTTGATTATTTATTTAACAATAAAAGTTAGAGCTCTGAGGTTTGGGAAAGACCTAATATTTCTCTTACATTTCACAAGTAGGGAGAGTAAAGCTTGGAGAGATGAAATGACTTATTCGGGGCCTCAAAACAAGTTCTGGATGTACTTATTATTGGGCTGAATGAAACATGGATCAGACCTAATCTGGAAATTTTGATGCTGCTAGGAAACTGGAGATTGGCTTTAATATATTGGGGATTTTTTTTGTTTTGTTTTTGTCTTTGATCATCCCCAACTTGGTTTAGCATAGAGGGGTTATTCATTGCTTCTGGGGCCCCATTTGGAAATCTGGAAATAAAACAGGAAGGTATGAGTCAGTAAGTGAGAGTGGAATACAGAGAATAGGCAGTTGAATTGCCAAATTGAGCATATGTCATTTTCTACCTGCTCTGCAGCTTTTTCATCATTCTCCTGCCTCTAAAACTCCTTATGCAATGTCTTAATGGTATATGTATACAAAGCTCCACATTCTGAATTGCTTATTTGTGCTTCTCTACTGCTGGGAGTTGATTATTAACCATGACATTACTGGTAGCGTAGAGGTGTCAGAGGTTAAGAAAATGTTGGATGATCATCTAGTTAAAAAAATTACATGGCTATATTCAAAGCTCAGCGTAGAATCAAGGGCAAGAAAAATGCGAATAAATAGAAAGGCAAAAGTAAATCCTAATGTTCTCCGCCTCACAAAACAGCCACAAAAAACCTTCTTAAACTACAGCGAAGATGCCAGACATCCTCCTTTCTTTGAGCCGTTTTTACACTTATGTCATCTTCTCCATCTTCTCTTGATCTTAACCTTTCTGATGGCAGAGATTACCTTTTTGAAAGCAAGATTGTTCTCAAATTTTGAAAGCTGGGGAAAGTATTTTCATTATTCTTTCAGGCCTTGGTGAAAAAAAAAATCTAAGGAAAAGCATTGGGGTAAAAGTAACAGATTCGAAATATGCAAATTATGAAAAACACTCATTCTGTAGTCATATCAGGAGCCAAACTCCTACTGCTATCAAATGAGATTTTCCCATCTGGGAGGGCTGGAGGTTTGCTCTTCCTATTGATGTATTTCTTTCCAAGGTACCCTGTGCTAGGGCACACAAAGGCTGCAGCACCTCATATGATTCTGACGCCTTTGTTGTCTGCTTTTGAACATTTAAAAAGATGCAAGTTATGAGCGACAGACATTGCCTCGGGGTTAATATTTTTGTAAATGAAAAAGCGATGAAGTGGACACTTGCATACCTCTAATTGCTACAACCCTTTTGAGTAGAAGCACTTTGTTGTCTGCACTAGGAGAGAGAGCTCCCTTGCTGATGACACCACAGTCTTCATGTTTTATATCTCTAGTCAGTTGGCTTCTCTTGTTGAGCATATGTCACCACAGACCTCCTTCTCCACCCTGACTCCAGCTTCACCTCAGATACGCACATATTTTAAATTGCCGTGGTCCTCACTTCAAGGGCATACAGCGTGAGGCTGGTCAAGGATCTGATGAATTCTATTGTCTACCACACTCTGGAAACATATTGGTCCTGATTCTGACTTCATTTATACATAAGCAGCATCCAAGGAACTCCATAACATGCAGATTCCAAGGCCCACCTGCACAAAGTCATCTATGATAGGCTGACTTGAGGATTGGGGATCTGACTTATAAACCACCGCACAATTTTGATGCGGATGATCAGTAGGCAAGACTTGGTGAAACACTGGTATGCCCACTGGGGCTGGGCCCTGAGCCACCCAAAGTGGGTTTGATTTTTAGCTCCATCTTGGAATAACTGTGATGATGTGAATACAGGTTACAATTTACTGCATACTTCCATTTCCTTATCTGCAAAATAAGAAGATAATATATAGTTTGAAGGACCATCATGAGGCTTATGTGAGTGTTCCTGGCAGTTAGATGGGACTCAATAAATGTTTCCCTTTTAAAAAAAAATCTCTTCAGGAGTTCTTAAGTTTAGCTCAGTGGTCCATGACTCATTTCTTATTAAAGAATATGACTCAACAGAGGAAAGAAATGTTAGCATGAAATGAAAGAATTGTATAGAACCAGTTTTTTTTTCCATGTATTGTTTTGCTTACATTTTAAAGTGATAGCATAGGTTATATTTACAAAAATGTGACTGGAGGCATATGAATATTTTAAGGAATGATTTTTTAAAAGGTCACCTGTGCCAAATAGCTAGACACCCACCATCCAGTTTAATAAGTAGGACACGACCACCAATGTCTTTAAAGTCTCCTCTTTACTCTTTCCTAATCACATCTTTCTCTCCCACCAGGTGAACCACTATCCAGTATTTGGTATTTATCATTCTCATACATTTCTTTAGAGTAGTGGTTCTTAGACTATAACCTCCAGCATCAGTACCACCTGGAAATTTGCTGGAAATACAAATTCTCAGACCCCATTCCCAGACCCACTGATTTAGAAATATAGTGGGGAGACCCAGGAATGTGGATTATAAAAAGACCCCCAGGTGTATTCTGATGCAACTGAAAACCACAGCTTTGTGAAAGGTAAATAGTGTGTGTGTGTGTGTGTGTGTGTGTGTGTGTGTGTGTGTGTGAACAGTGTATGATTTAGTTTTACCTGACTTTGACCTTCATATGATATTTCCCCCACCTTATGTTTTTGATGTTCATACATATTCATAGGTGTATTTGTAAGGTTATTCATTTTACAGCTATATAATATCCATTATTGAATATATGACAATGTATTTATACATTTTAGAGCCAATAATCACTTGAGTTTTCCCTAATGTCTTTCTGTTTTGAGCAGCGCTACCATGAACATTCTTGAATATTTAACCGATGCACCTGTGCAAAAAAAGCATGTCTCTAGGGAAGTGCTTCTCAGATTTTTTTCATGTCATAGTGAATGTGGTAAATGATAATATTTGTAAACAGAGGCAAACAGGCTTCTTAGAGCCTATAGTGGATTCTTAGGCTTGGTTCTCTGAACTTGTATTCAGTTATTCTTCAATGGGTGTGAATTTTAGCTCCTTGAAGATGAGTTGATGGGAAATCTACACAAAACCCCAAACCTCTCAGTCTAGCTCATGGCTGAGCTTCTAGAGGTAAATGAGGTTTTGATAATTAGATGCACTCACACAAGATGGAAGCCTTAGAGGGTTCAGAGCCATCCTTGTCGCCCCTGACTGCTGCTGCTGCAAGTTCCCTGCAATGGCCTCTCTGTGCCTTTTGACACATATTTGAGTGACAAGAAGAAATAGCAGGGGAAATGACAATCAAAGCCTCAATGGAATACCACTTAACACCTACAAGGATGGCTCTGCCATAATCAGATAGATGACAACAAGTGTTGGCAAGGATGTGGAGAAGCTGGAACACTTCCACCTTATGGGTGGGCATGGAAAATGGTGCAGTATTTTGGAAAAACCAGTCAGTTCCTCCAGTGGTTAAAGGCAGATTTACTAGGTGACCCAGCATTTCCACTCCTAGGTAAATACCCAAGAGAAACAGAATCATGTGTCTGCACACAAAAATCTGTACATGAATGTTTGTGGCAGCATTATTCATGATAGCCAGAAAGCGGAAACAAACCAAATGTCCACTATATATGTATTTTTTCATACGGTGGATTTTTATTCAGCCATAAAAAGGATTGAAGCACTGATGCATGGATGAAGAATGAAGTACATGCAACATGGATAAAACTTGAAAACATTATGCCAAATAGAAGAAGCCAGATACAAAAGACCATGTATTGTATGATTCCCTGTATATGGAATGTCTGGAACAGACACATCCATAGAGATGGAAAGTAGATTAGTGGCTGGAGGTGGGGAATGGGCACTGACTGCTACTGGGCTTCCTCTGGAGGAGATGCGAATGCTCCAGAATTAGATGAGTCATCGTCTTCCACCTTTGCAAACGCATTAAACAATCTCTGCATTGTGCACTTGGAGAGCATGGATTTTATGGTATGTGAATGATATCTCATTAAAAATAAAAAGACACATGGAAAGGGCCGACTTCTGGATCTGGCTTCCTAATCCTGGGATGGACGCTTCCCATGCCCTAAGTTCCATCCCAGGTCTGGGGGGCAGCTGCAGCGTTCAAAGATGAATGCCTGCAGCATAGTTCCATGGATGATTTCAGGGGCAGTGGGTCCAGAGTGGCTCCATTTTGTAGATTTCTTCAGGATTGTGGTGGCAAGAGGACTCCTTCCACCCTTTCAAAATTTTTGTAAGCACCTAATTTGCAATAGTAAATCACTCTCTATTTTAAATACATAGGAGTGTTTCTGTTTGGGGCATTAAGCCCTCACTAGTTTACAGCCACAAGCAATCCCCTGGAATTCCATCTATCCTCACAGTCCATCTGCTTTCCTGAAATAGTATTGCTGTCCTGAGGTACGTGTAACTAGTATTGGGAAGCCCTTTGATTTTGGCCAAGGTATGAAACGGTATGAAAAGTCTGAAATATTTCTTATTGTACTTTTGATGAGCACTTTATTGATCACTAATGAAGAAGCTTATCAACCATTTCTGTTTCTTTTTCTATGAGATGCCCGTTCCTGTGTTCTGGCCACTTAAAAAAAAAAAAAACTATTTTTTACGGCTGCCAGAGCATATGAAAGTTCCTGGGCCAGATACTGAGTCTGAGCAGCTGCTGAGGCCTACCCCGTGTCTGTCGCAATGTGGGATCCTTTAACCCACTGAGCCAGGCTGGGGATCAGACCTGCACCTCTATAGGAACTGGAGCCGTTGCAGTCAGATTCTTAACCTATTACACCGCTGGGTTTTATGTTCTACTGCTGGCGTATAGAGTTCATTGCCTTTTACATATTGGGAAACTTGCTAAATTCCCTTATTCATTCTAATAATGTGTCTATAATCATTTTGGATTTTTATGTTGACAATTATATGTGAAAAGTGACAATTTTATTCTTCTAGTCACTTTTTCTTTTCCATGCTGACTAGGTCCTGTCATGTAATATTGAATAGCAGTTGTGACAGTAATGTGTTCTTGTGCTGTTCCTGATACTAAAGAGAAACTTTTAAGTTTTGGCATTTATTATAGTGTTTGCTATAAGATTTTTGTATATATCCTTTATTTTTAAAATTACATTTATTTTTTATTAGGGTATAGTTGATTTACAGTATTGAGTTCATTTCTTCCTCTACAGCATAGTGACCCAGTTATACATATACATATATATATGCTTTTTCTTATATTATTTTCCATCATGTTCTATCCCAAGAGATTTTATATAGGTCCCTGTGCTATACAGTTGGACCTCATTTGCTTATCCATTCTAAATGTAAAGGTTTGCATCTACCAACCCCCAAATCCCCGTCCATCCCACCTCCTCTCCCCTCCCCTTGGCAAATGCAGATATGTTCTCTATGTCTGTGAGTCTATTTCTGTTTTGTAGATAGGTTCATTTGTGCCATATTTTAGATTCCACGTGTAAGTGATATCATATGGTGCTTGTCTTTCTCTTTCTGACGTTCTTCACTTGTATGAGACTCTCTCATACAAAGAAGTTGCATCTATGTGCTACAAATGGCATTGTTTTGTTCTTTCTTATGGCTAAGTAGTATTCCATTGTGTGTATGTACCACATCTTCTTAATCCATTCACCTGTAGATAGACATTTAGGTTGTTTCCATGTCTTGGCTGTTGTGAATAGTGCTGCAATGAACACAGGGGTGCATGTATCTTTTTGAATGAAAGTTTTGTCCAGATAAATGCCCAGGAGTGGGATTGCTGGATCATATGGTATTTCTATATTTAATTTTCCAGGGAAGCTCCATACTGTTCTCCATGGTGGTTGTACCAATTTACATTACCACAAGCAGTGGAGGGGGATTCCCTTTTCTCCACACCCTCTCCAGAATTTATTTATAGACTTGTTAATATGGCCATTCTGACTGGTGTGAGGTGGCACCTCATTGTAGTTTTGATTTGCATTTCTCTAATAATTACTAATGGTGAGCATTTTTTTAATGTGCCTACTAGGCATCTGTATGTCTTCTTTGGAGAAATGTCTATTTAGGTCCTCTGATGATTTTTCAATTGGGTTGTTTGTTTTGTTGTTGTTGTTGAATTGATGAGTATATATATAAATATGTATATGTATATTTTTTTAAGGGCCACACCTGCAGCATATGGAAGTTCCCAGGGATAGGGGTTGAATCAGAGCTGCAACTTCCAGCCACAGCCACAGCCATGCCGGATCCGAGCCTCATCCGTGACCTACACCACAGCTCACGGCAACACTGAATCCTTAACCCACTGAGCAGGGCCAGGGATCTAACCTGCATCCTCATGGAGTCTAGTCAGGTTCATTACTGCTGAGCTGCAATGGAAACTCCTATTTGTATATTGTAGAGATTAGGCCCTTGTCAGTTGCATCATTTGCAAAGAATTTCTCCCATCCTGTGGCTTGTCTTTTCATTTTTAAAAAATGGTTTCCTTTTCTATGCAAAAGCTTTTGAATTTAGGCCTCATTGGTTTATTTTGTTTTTATTGTCTTTATTCTAGGAGGTGGAATCCCTTATGAAATTAAAGAAAGTTCCTCTATTCCTAGTTTGCTAAAAGTTATAGCAGCATCATTATAATCACCTGCATGAATAGAAGTTGATTTCTTTGTCAATTATCTGTTGAGACGATCATGTTTTTCTCTCCTTTATTAATATGATGAATTGCATTAAATTAGTCCCCTGAGACTACTGTAACAAAATACCATGAATTGGGTGGCTTAAACAACAGAAATTTATTGTTTCAAAGTTCTGGAGGCTAGAAGTCTGATATCAAGGAGTTGGCAGTGTTGTTTCCTTCCAAGGACTGTGAGAGGGAATCTGTTCGTGCCTGTTTCCTGACTTCCTTCTGATACCCTCAGGCATTACTTGGTTTGTAGATGGAGTTCTGTGTTTCTTTACATCCTCTTCTCTGTGCATGTCAATCCCTTTGTCCAAATTTCCCCTTTTTATAAGGATACAGTCATATTGGATTAGAATCCACCTTAATGACCTCATCTTAACTTGCTCACCTGCAAAGACCCTATTTTCAAATAAGCTCACATTCACAGGTATTGAGGTTAGGACTTCATCTTTTGGAAGGACATAGGTCCACCCATAACATACATTAATAATCTCCTGATGTTAAACAAACCTTGCATTCCTTTATCATGTTTTTTTTAAATACATACATTGTTGGGTTTAGTTTCCTAATTTTATTTAAATTTTTTTTTATTTCCCCAATACATTATTTTTTTTTTCTACTCTACAGCATGGTGACCCAGGTACACATACATGTATACATTCTTTCTTCTCACTTTATCAGGCTCCATCATAAGTGATTAGACATAGTTCCCAGTGCTACACAGCAGGATCTCGTTGCTGATCTATTCCAAAGGCAATAAATAATCTGCGTCTATTAACCCCAAGCTCCCAATCCATCCCACTCCCTCCCCCTCCCCCTTGACAACCACAACTCTGTTCTCCACGTCCATGATTTTATTTTCTGTGGGAAGGTTCATTTGTAAATTTAATTTAGGACATCTGCCTATATATTCATCACTGCGATTGGTCTGTAATTTTCCTTCTTGAACTGTTTTTGTCTGACTTGGCTGTTAAAGTTATAGGAGTCTCATAAAATATGTTTTAGGAAGTATTTCCTCTATTTTTGTATAAATTTTTAATGAAAAATTTCAAACACACAAGGGTAGAGAAAATATACAGAACCTTTGTGTACCAATTATTCAGCTTCAAAAATTAACAATGTATGACCAGTTGTGTGTTATCTGCTATGTACTCCATCCGCTTGGGCTACTATAATGGATGACCATAGAATCGTCACTCAGCAAACATTTTTTCTCACAGTTTTGGAGTTTGGGAAGTTTTATGGTCAAGATGCTGGCAGATTTGATTCCTGGTGAAGACACTCCTCCTGGTTTGCAGAAGTCTACCTTGTGATGGAGAGTGAAACCACCTCCCTTGTGTCTGTTTCTTTCTAAGGCACTAATCACATTCATGAGGATTCTGCCCTCGTGACCTCGTTACCTCCCAGAGGCCCCACCTCCAAGCCATCATGCTGGGAATTAGGCTTCAACATGTGAATGTTGGGGGGGTTACAAACATTCTTCCTGTAACACACACCCAACTCTAAATTATTTTGAAGCCAATCCCCTACATCATTTCATCTAAACATCTATCAATATCTCTCCCTAAAAGGTAAAGCATCTTTTTAATAACACCACCACAATGCCACTTATAACACCTGCCTTTAAATATATGTATATACCAAGATAGAAAGAGCAGTCTAATGGGACACCTGTATGTCCATTTCAGCTTTGATAATTATCAATTCATCATCAGTTTTGTTTAATTGTATTCATACCCATTGACCCCCTCCTAATTATTTTGAAGCCATTGAGGTTATCATAAAATTCTAACTTTAAAATTTTTAATATGTATGTCTGAATGAGAAGGATTCTTTTCTTTAAGAACACTGAAGTAAATTAGCACACCTCAAAATGAACAGTACCTTCATCTGATCAAATATCTAATCAGTATTCAGGTTTCCCATATTGTCTCAGAATTTTATTTATTTATTTATTTATTTATTTATTTATTTATTTATTTATTTTTGTCTTTTTGCCATTTCTAGGGCCGCCCCCACAGCATATGGAAGTTCCCAGGCTAGGGGTCTAATTGGGGCTGTAGCCACCAGCCTACACCACAGCCACAGCAACGCGGGATCTGAGCCGCATCTGCACCCTACACCACCACTCACAGTAACGCTGGATCCTTAACCCACTGAGCAAGGCCAGGGTTCGAACCTGCAACCTCATGGTTCCTAGTCGGATTCATTAACCACTGAGCCACGACAGGAGCTCCTGTCTCAGAATTTTTTAACTGCTGATTTATTTGAATCAGATGCAGATAAAACCTAGGTATTGTATGTAGCTGATCTGCTTCTTATATTCCATCCACAGTTTTCTTCTCTCTCTTTATATATTTTATTAGGGGCTATTTATTTGTCGAAGAAACTAAATCATTTGCCTTATAAATTTCCCCCATTTTGGTTATTTTTACATTCACACAAGGTGTCAGTTAACATTTTCTTCTCTCGTCTGTATTTTCTGTACACCTGTGTTCGTTAAACCCAGAGGCTTGATCAGATTCAGTTTCTTTTTTTAGCAAGATGACTTCCTCAGTGTTAATGGTGTTGTGTAGTGTGTCAGTCAGAAGGCGGAGAGCATCTGCTTTGTAGAATTATGAACCATCTCAGAGATTTTTTTTTTAGTGACCTTCTAATTGGTATTCATCATACCAATTAAGGACTTTCAAACAGTGTAACTTCTTGCATATGATCCGTATTGACGAAAAATGCCATATTGCTCATATAAAGGTATCCACTGCAATCTAAATCCTAAAGCAGTTTAACATCCTCTCCTTCCCCTTGCTGAAAAGTCCCCCTACGGCCTGGCAGAGAGCAGACAGAATGTGAACTCTTTGCAGGCAGCCTGCCACAGGATGAAGCAGCAAGAGGCTTAATTAGGCAGGTCCAGCCCCACATCCCAAACTCGGCAATCAGAGAAGATACTGAACTAGGGATGGAGAGAGGCTAGGGATGTTTCTAACCTACTGTTCCTGCCAAGAAAAACATGAAATCAAAGGAAAAGAGGTTCCTGTCCTTTCCACACTCGTATTTACATCCTTAGGTAATTGCTCTTAAACAGAACTGGTCTCAGAATCACATGGAGGCATTTGCTAGAAACTGAGATGTTGGGAGACTGTTCAGGGCTTCGTGAAGGGGCCTTGAATCTTTAGGCAGACACGTCTGGAAGTTCAGTACTGTCAGGGCTCTGGAGGGTTCTAGGAAAGCAGCAGTTATACAGGTGGTACCTTGGTTCAAAGACAATAGCTCTGAGCATGAATTAGTCCCTTTATCATAAAACAAGATAGTGATGCTTATTTTCCCCTGGAGCTGTTTAAGGATTAAGGCACATGCATTCACTTAATAAATATTTATAGAGTGTCTGCTATATGCAAGGCAGTGTTCTGGATACTGAGATGGACAGGGAAAGAGAAAGAGAAGGAAAGGTTGCTGCAGAGAGGGAGATGAGCCTTAAACCAGTAGTAACAAAGGCATAAGATGAAGGCTGCAGGACAGAATAGGAGCGTCTTTGCTGGTCTACTAGACATGGGGTGGCAGGTGGAAGACTGACTACCCTCTCCACCCCCGTGTTCCAAGCGAAGAACTCACAAGTCTAGAAGGTCAGTAAATGTTATGGGTTGGATTTTATCTCCCCAAATTCCATACATTGAAGTTCCGACCCCTAGACCCCTCAGAATGTGACCTGATTTGGGAATACAATACAAATCATTATAGATGGAATTAGTTCAGATGAGGGCATACTGGAGCCCAGTGGCTTATAAATTCCAGTATGATTGATGTCCTTATAAAAAGGAAAATTCAGACATGGAGACATGCACGATGTGAGCATGAAGTTAGAGATCAGACTGAGGAACAGCAAAAGTTTGCCAGGAAACCACCAGAAGCCAAGGGGAGGGGCATGGAATAGATTCTCCGTCACAGCCGTCAGAAGAAGCTGTCCCTGCCAACATCTTGATCTTGGGCTTCTAGCCTCCAGGACTGTGAGATGATAAATTTCTGTTATTTAAGTCACCCAGCTTGTGGTGTATAGTTACAGCAGCCCTAGCAAACTCAGACAGCCACACATACAGACATTCATTTGGTAAAATGACAAGACCCCACCTTTACTGGGTGAGGACCTGCGTACATGCCAGGCATTTGTGTAGATACGTTACCTCCTTCACCTCACTTACGCCTCATCACAGCACTGGGAGGGAGGTACGCGTATTATCCCCATATTACAGAGGGTGAATCTGAGGCATGGAAGTTAAGCAGCCTGCCCGAGGTCATACAGACAGTAAATGGCCGGGATTCAATTCTAACACACCTAGAGTCTGTTGAGGCCAAGCTCTAAGCGCACACAAACCCAGTTTAACTTGGAGCACTGAGTGTTTGTCCAAATGCACTTGAAACCAATTTTACTGGATATTTCTAGAGTGATTTCTGACCATTCTCAACTGGCACAATGTCATGTCAAGAGGTGTCCTATTTCACTTGGCTTCTTTTGATCTAGTTGGTCAAAACAAAAGTCCAGGAGCCACCCCAGTTGGGTTTGCCTGAAAGAGCCTTGTACCTCCAAGTCTGCAAACTGCCAGCCCCTGTTCGTCCACTGGATTTGAAGGGCAAAGGCGGTTGAGATGCACATGTATACTTTATCAGCAACAGTGGCTTTGGGGATTGACACTGCACACATAAAGCGAATCAGCTAGAAAGCAAACTGCATCCATTCAACTATGAAGGAACTTGAGTGAACAGGGCAGGAAGCCCAGGACTACCATTGCCTGATGCGGCCCAGGACCCAAGGCTGCCCTTGTGTCACCAAGAAGGTCCCCATGGGTCAACGTGAGGCCAAGCCCCCTCTCCTGACTCACCTTGAGCCCCACCAGGCTGTTTTGTAGGAGGCTGAACTGCGCATTTTGGTAGGAGACTCTGCAGAGCCTGGACCAGCCCATACTTTGGGGCTTTACAGCTGCCCTAAGCTTTTGGATTTAGAATCTTGGATTTTATTCGGATGCAGCCTTCATCCAAAGCCAGAAGTGGCTGAGCATCTCCAAGCCCTAAGGTGGATGGGGATGGGCAGGAAAGGCACATGTCGCCAAGCAGTGTCCTGGCCAGCAGCCGAGTCAGCTTATTGAAAGGATGGCAATCAGAGGGTTGTGCAGAAGGTGACAAGGTAAGGTGGGGACCTTTTGGGGTTCCTTTGAAATATACAGAAGTACAGTATGATGGCCAGGTCAAGGGTACCTTGATAATGCAAGACACACCTGTATTATCATACCAGCTCCCACACCAACTCACTTTCCTAACTCTAAATCCTACTGCCCAGATTTTCTGAGGTTAATGCACAGGAAGCACCTAGCCCAGGACCTGGAACATTCTAGAAGTTTGATATATGTACCTCCCTTGCCCCTGCTTTTCTTTCTTCTATTTTCTCTATGACAGTGATATTTAAAGTGTGTTCTGGGGGTCCTATGTCATTTCCTTTCAAACAACACTTACTAAGTGCCTTGCATAACCAAAGCACAGAGCTTGTTAAGGGGGCAAAGAAATGAATAACAGAGACCCCGGTCCCTCACTGTCATGTCACTCACAGGAGCCCTAGAGGTTCCCATGGGACATAGGAAGCCACAGCCAACTGCTTTGGTGAGCCCACTTCTCTCCAAGGTGACCTACTTCAGTCCCAGCTTGCCCAGGACTAAAGGAGTTTCCTGAGATGTGGGGCTAAAAGTCAGGAAGATCCTGGGAAAATTGGAAGAGAAATTGTTGGTTACACAACAATCATTCCAACACCCCAGCTCCTCCACTTCCACGCATATAATTTAAGTAATCCACCTGGATCAGCCTAATTCTGCTTTTAAAAAAAATAAAGTACTTTTTAATATGTAGTATGTTTTTCTTCTCTTTTTTGGCTGTACCTGCACCATATGGAAGTTCCCATGCCAGAGATCACATCTGTGCCACAGCAGTGATTGGAGCCACTGAAGTGACAATGCTGGATCCTTAACCCACTGCACCACAAGAGAACGCCAGCTTAACTCTGCTTTTATTGCTTATATAGAGTGAGTTTTATAGAAGATGCTTTTGTGTGTGTCGGGATGGGTGCATGGGGAGAGGCGGCTTCATGTGGAATCTCAATTCCCAGACCAGGGGTTGAACCCAGACTGCAAGGGTGAAAAGGCTGAATCCTCACTGCTAGCCCACCAGTGAACTCCCTGAAGAAATATTTTTTGTTGCCTAAAACAAAACGAAACAAAACTTTTCCCGACATCTTCACCTCCCTGCCCTATTCTATGAGCTGTTTCTTTGGCAGATATTTTATTCCTTCCATGCACCCATGCATCAGACATGATGCAGTTGCTGGACAGGGCACACGTGCAGAACTTCTCTCCACCTATGAAATGGGGTTATCAGTGCTTGTTTGCAATTACAGCCAAGAGAAGAGCTCACAACAATTTGAACCTGAAAATTACCCCTGCAAATACAACTCAATCAGAAACATGTCTTAGGACAGAAAGTCCCCTCAGCTTATCTGTGTGCTTAAATGATTCTGTATTCCTTATTCTTTACTGTTGAGTGAAACTTTATTTGTGCACATACAGAAGCCACAGTCCACCTCTGTGCCTGAGTGTATTCAAGCATCTTGCTCTGCAAGGGTATTACTAAGCATCTCTGTCATTCTAGGGATTCGGGCCAATGATCCTCATTAAAGGATGCTCTAATTCCTTCCAAAACACTGATGCCCCTCTCAGCAAAAACATAGAGGCCCTGAGGCTCTGAGCATTCTTGCCTGCATGAGATGGTCTTACCAAGGAAACAGGCTCAGCGTGGTGTGTACCTCTAGCTCCTGGGACGCATTTCACTGCAGCAGTCAGGACAGCTTTGCAGCGACCCCAAAATCTTTCCACCAGGTTTCTTTTCTGCCTTATCCGGGAGCTCATGCTTCCTTCACAGTTGGTGAGGTTTCCTAGACACTGGCATTGCCTAGGGATGCTGAGTGCCCTTTAGGGAAGAATTCAGCCAGGAAGATAATAGATGCTAATGTCAGAAGGGGAGCCCTGGAGGGAAAGAATCGGGAGAGAATCACCTTGCAAGAAGTGGAGTGCTGTTTCTGTAATTTCCCCGTGGAATTTCTATCTGCCCTTGCCAGGGAATGAGGTCAGACAAATGAATTTATTTATTCTCAAGGGTGGCTACCAGAATGGAAGGGTTGCAGAGCAAAGGAGGGTTTGGGAAGCAAACCACAATTAGCAATATTATCCAGAATTTGGCACTTTGAAGATTTTTTTTTTTTTAATGTTCATGGAATATTAATTGGGCTGCAGTTTTTCAGACAAAACAATTCCCTGAAGTCTAAATCTTCCTTTCTGGATTTGCAGACTCTATCAAGGCCTTTTTGTCAAGTCCCCAGATTTTAAACTCTTTTTTGAGGCCAAACTCCCACATGTCACTGCAGAAACGTGTTCTTCATTCTAAGAGGAAAAGCCCCACTTTCCTAGGGTTATTCTTATTGATAGTGGAGGCAGTTGTCTTCAGGAGGAAATAACTCCACCCAATTAAAAAATGGGCAAAGGATCTGAATAGACATTTCTCCAAAGAACATACACAAAGGGTAGATAAACCTAAGAAAAGATACTCAGCATCATTAGCCATCAGGGGAATGCGAATCAAAGCCATGATGAGATACCATTTCACCTCTGCTAGGATGGCTGTCATAAGAAAAGTCAGATAATAACAAGCACTGTTTAGGATGTGGAGAAATTGGAACCCTTAGACATTGCTGGTGAAATGGGAAATGGTGCAGCCACTTTCGAAAACAATCTGGCAGTTCTTCAAAAGGTTAAATGTAGCATTAGCATGTGGCCCAGAAATTCAAGAGAATTGGAAACATATGTCCACACAAAAACTTATGTATAAATATCCATAGCAGCATCGTTATAGTGGCCAACAAGTAGAAGCAACCCAGCTGCCGATAAACTGAAGAATAAATAAGTAAAATGTGGTAAATTCACATCATGGAATATTATTTAACAGTGAGAAAGAATGGGTACTGATACATGCTGTAACCTGGATGATCCCTGAAAACATTATGCTAAGTGAAAGAAGCCAGACATAGGAAACCACTTAGTGTATGAAATGCCTAGAATAGGCAAATCCATAGAGATAGAAATGGATCCAGTGATTGCCTGGAGTAGGGAGTAAGGAAGGAGGAGGAAGGGAGAAATTGGGGGGAGGGTGTGACTTTTAATGTCAAGGGGTTTCTTTTGGGGTGATCAGAATATTCTAAAATTATTGATTATGATGGTGGCTGCACAATCCTGTGAATGTACCAGAAACCATTGAATTGTATGCTTTAAGGATGGCATTTTAATTATATCTCTGTAAAGTAATTATTTAAGAAAGGAAATGAAAAGAGAGGAATGGACTCTTGAACTGATTACAGAGGACTGTGTGGAAGTTATCAAGGTGAAGGAAGAAGAGCAGAGCCTCTCAGCATCAGCCTGTGAGCCTCTGAAAGAGGTCTTATAGGCCCACATTAAATCCAGGTTCTCTGCTCTGCTCTCCTACCACCAGGCTTCCATTACATTGAGCAAAGCACCACATAGTGGCACTGAGAACATAGACCCCTTCCCCCACCAAAAAGGGCTCTGCAATCCCAGTTCTCACTTCTCACATTTGTAAAATGTAGGTGCTTTCTAGGACTGCTGCTGGGATTCAGTTAGATAAACCATGTAAAGCGCTTGGCACACTAGCACTCAATAACTAAGAACCATGATTAAATGCCATCTGTAGCTTTCCTGTAGTACCGGTAACCTATTCATTCAGTCTTAGAATTATGGGTAAGTAATCCCTCAAAAGCCATGCAGTTTCCAGGATAAAGTTTCAAGCCTACTTTGTGGATCAACCAGGGCCCCTAGATCAGCATTCCTGGGGAGCCCACATCCTTGGTGTAACAGAGAATTTACCTGATTTTCTTCATGTGGAGCTTGGGACTCTAACTCAGTTGCTTAAATTTTCTTTATGTTAGTCTTGATTTTTTTAATCTTCTGATTTGTGAACCTGTGGTTATTGTCATAATCTTGCCTTTACCTATTTATGTGAATTGTGCTAATGGATTTTAACTGTTCTTTTGTGTGTGTGGGAAGAGGAAATTATTCCTCCTAAGAAACCATATATGAATTGAGGAAAAACTTAACCTGATGAGGGGGAGAGTAATTGGAATATGATTGAGTTTCACATACGCTAAAATTTTTATTAGTGTTTGCAAATCCAGTTAATGACTTTGAAAGTGAGTGAGAGTTTCATGCTTTCCAGATGAGCCTGTGATGATAGGAGTTGTAGGGAAGGGAGGTCCACTGACCCTGGAACTTTTGGAGGTATTTGGTTCTGTGACCTTGACCCAGGCTTACTGTCTGTGACAGACACTGGGGTCTTGTTTGCCCAGAATCCACGCCCACTCCAGGTTCCTTCTTATTTGCCTTTCTCTATGATCATTTTCCCATCTTGTGTTGCAACCGGAGGAAGTCATCTGACACCATTCTCACCAGTGAAGACTAAGCAGAGGCCTGTGATGATACTAGAAAAGAGTTTTATTTCTGGATAAAAAGAAACAGAATTTGCTGGCACTACCAATTCCTCTCATTTCACTCTCACCTGTTACCCATGAGTACAGATATAGTGTCTGGGGCTGCTGGAGCCACAGAGCAACAGGTTAAAGTATGGAAGGTGGCAGAGTGGGAAGATAGAAGAAACTGAGTCCTCATGCTGTTGCGCCAGCCCTGAATTCCTTGTCACCTAAGAAACATGAACCCTGATCTATGGAAGCCACCATTGGTAGGTTTCCCAAAATGTGCAGTCCCAAGCTTTCTCACTAGACTCGTAGTTCGACGGACATCCTCAATGCCTTACAGAGTACATTGCAGGGGAAATTTCTAAAAATATAATCCAGAAAAGCCCCTGAATGGGGTTTACATGGTCTTCAGTTAACACATAACCAAGTGGGCTCGGCCCAAACAGAAGCAGTTGTACTTCCACAGCGAGAAAGCAACAAGAAAAACCCTGAAGGGAGATGAGGGTGATTTAGGAAGTGGAGCCCAGGATGTCTGCAAAATTAGCGCCTTGTCTACACAGAGTCTTAGCAGTGCTAGAGCAAAGAATGAAATGCATCTTCTCCACCTCTGTAAATTATATGTAGGTATTGTTTTGTCTGTTGATATTGCTCTGCACTGGCCTATCAGAGGCAATAAATCAAACCATGGGTACCCTTCAGTCTGCAGTATACACAGCATTTTAGCATCTCTTTCATCTTTTGATCAGTCCAGCTATTCTGCATTCTGGCTGTGTTGGGGGCAGAGGATATAGGGAGGAAGTGCAAGGGCTGAGATGCTAGGAGGCATTCCAAGGAGAAGCCTCGTGAAAAGTTGCCCATGTGGCCAAGGACTCCTCTGCTCAGGGGACCTTCTGGGGCTTTGGTTCGCTAATCATGGAGGCTGGGAGGAGGAGGAGCTGTGAGACCAGGGGGTAGGCAGAGTCTCCAAGGACTGATGCAGGCTGGCAGGGCATGATCAATACCCAGTGAGTAAAGGCAGGTGTAGAGCTGATATGCAGCCTCCCTGTGGGCATCTAACTTTCCAAAAGCTGCCCGCCAGGCTGACTGGGCTCACCTCTCCTGTGGAGGCACAGAGGCGAGGCTGGCAGGCTCTGGGTGATGAATGGGCTCATGCCTCACCACCTTTCCTTTTCTCTTTGTGTCTGTGCACGGGGGAGGGAGGGAGGCAATCATTTCTCACGTCAGCTGCGGGCTTTTGCTGATGGATGAGCCGGAATGATGCTGCCTCCTCTGTGCACCTGTTTCCTCCACCACCTCACTCCCCAGGCAGACACATCAGCCTCAGCTTTCACTCCAGCAAATGTGAAGATTCTGGGTAGAATTGAGAGCAGCCTAGCCTGGCCAAACTGGGCTATGCAGTTATATAGTAGTAGGCAGACTACATACACAGGTCCTGGTGACCGCTGAGCAATGCTGGGACAGTGGGATTGGGGAGGTGACGGCTGAACTAATACTTGTGAGAGCTGGTTGTGAGACAGACTGTGCAGCCTGGTTCTAAGTCTCACACAACCCTGGCAGCTTTACTCTCATTTTGCAAAGAAACAGAGTCTCAAACCAATGTCACTTATATGCGTATCTGCCACAACTACCAAGTGAAACAGCCAGAATTTCAGCCCATTTCTCTAGCCCCAAAGGTTACCAAGGAGTAGAGTAAATATCCATGAAATACCCCTTCAAGTCCGAGATACTGTGTTCCAGGGCCACCAGGAATGGCATGAACTACTAAAGCATTAAATGATGCACCAACTTGTGGCATTTCCCCTCTCCCCGAGAATTCCATCTCTAGTCTCTTTCCTCCCCTTCTCCTTGTTCTTATCCTCCTCCTCTTATTCATCATCATCGACTTTTTCTTCCTTTAAGGAAATCCCACATCTCTATAGGTTGAGTTTGAATCCCTTCCTGACATCGTTGGCAGAGGTCTTACCACATGTCTGCACAGGCTCGTGACACTATTTGGAAGATGTAGACATTGTCCCTTTTCCTCATCTTTATTAAGATTACCCCAGGTCCTTCGTCTTGGCCCATTGTTCTTTACACCTGTCTCTCCTGCCCCATTCCATTTTCTTGCATGTGTTTTATGTGTCCAAGGAGCACCAAAGATGCACAGAGTAAAATGGTCCTGCATTAAATCATGGACTCACCTTGTTGGAGTCACCAAGCTCGTAGGTCAGCATCTTCCTGCAGCTCCCAAGCAGCTGGTGTCAGCAGGCCTTCTCTCTGAGTGTAGCATCTTGCCTCTCCATACAGAGCCTCAGTGTCTCTAAGGAAGTGATGAGCCTTTAGGGAGGTGCTGAGGGTTGAAAATAGCCATAAGAGCATCCATTGTCCACCTCTGCCAGGAGGTGCCCTCCATCAGAGACCCTCTTCCAACAGACCAATAGAGTAACAGTGGACGTGAGCTGCATTGCACATGCGCTCTGTGACAGCGTTCTAAGTGTATTGCGTGAATTAACTCATCCTCACCATAACTGACGAGCAGCACTTACTATAATCCCCATTTACAGAGGAGAAAACCAAGGCTCAGGTAAAATAACTGGGCCATGGTCACACAGCTAGTAGGTGGCAGAGCCAAAAGAAGCTAGGCACTTTGAACCCAAGAACCTAGTTTGCTTAACCACCGTGCCATTTGTGTGTCATCAGCACATCTTGAAAGCAGAAGCTTCTACCAGAGCAGGTCCCTGGGCATCCCTAGGAGGTTTGATTGACGTGCCCTCCTCCAATCTCCATGCAAAGGTCCATGGGCTCGGGTTCTCTCCAAGGAATGGAAATCCCCTGGCAAATGTACCACAATTGCATTGAAGCTAATAGTTTCTGCCATCATCGGTACCTGCTTTGTGCCAAGCACTGTGCCAGGCCCTGCAGGTAGTTATCTCATTTAAAGCTCACAGCATCCAGAGCTCGTCATGGCTCAGCAGGTTAACAAACCTGACTAGTATCCGTGAGGACAAGGGTTCAATCTCTGGCCTCAGTCAGTGGGGTTAAGGATCCGGTGTTGCCATGAGCTGTGGTGTAGGTTACTGACGCGGCTCAGATCCTGTATTGCTGTGGCTGTGGTATAGACCAGGAACTTCAGCTTCGATTTGACCCCTAGCCTGGGAACCTCCATATGCTGTGGGAGCGGCCCCCAAAAGACTAAACAAATAAATAAATAAAGCTCGCAGCATCTTGCAAGTTGCTGCTCTCCCACTCCAGAGATGAGGCGACTGAGGATCAGAGAGGTTTTTATAACTTACCTGAGGTCAGGCAGCTGGAAGGAAAAGGACCTGGAATTCACACACTTCATCTGACAGGGGGAATGGGGATCTTACCAGGGAAGCTGTTAAGGCCTAGGACATATCTGGAAAATTGGCCAAGTAAATTCTAATACCATCCATATGAAATGCCTACCCTTACTTCTGCATATTTCACCCACAGGCCCTTTATGAGGCAGCTATCTGTGGAAATAAGTTTTACACATCAACCTCAAGGTGCTTAGGTCATAGATGGCCCTCTAGAATTATAACTCCTTGGCTCCACCTGATTCACATCTTCAAGAGCCCTGGACACCACAAAGGTTCCCAGTGGATGTGGCTGCATTGCTTGTGAAAGAGCTGAGGCTCAGGAGTCAGACACGCCTGGGCTTAGAGGCAGGCTCAGTCGCCTTCCAGCTGTGTGACATTTGGCAAGTTATTTAACCTCTCTGAGCCTCAGTTTCCCAAGGATAATAATACTTAACTGAAAAGATGGTTGAGGAGGTAGAGAACATAATTATACATCTTTGAAGCCACAAAGCTCTGGCTGCCACGTCCCACTGACCGCTCCCCCCCGCCCCCCCCCCCCGCCGCCAACCCCTGCATGGGCCACATTTTTATTCAGTTCCTCCAATGTACAGTTTTTCCTGCTCAAAGTCCTTCCCATATGTTGCCTTTTCTGCTCATACTCTGCCAAAGACAGAGACTCTCCCAGCTTCTCCCCTGCCAAACACACACAAGCACATGTACACATATATATGTGCATACAGACACACAGCAACCCAGGACTGCTTTGCACACTTGTGTGCACGCACACGGGCACACGCACGCGCACACCCCCCCCCCCCCACACACAGAGATGCATGCACATAGGCACAAAGACATGGATTTGGACGTAGGAGGGGCATACACATTACCTGGTTAATTTTTTTTTTTGGTATTTAATTAATTAGTTTATTTATTTTTAGCTGTACATACTTTTTCCTCCCATTGTTGTGTTGCAATGAGATCCTGCTGTGTAGCATTGAGAACTGTGTCTAGATACTTACATCGCAACCCTACGCCTTCTTTAAGTCTCAGCTCACTTTCTCAGGGAGCCCCTCCTGAGGTCAGACTCCTTGGTTACACAGTTGCAAAGAGCTGCATTCCTTTGCTTCATTTTGTTTATTTATGTCTGCACTTACTCCCGCTGAATATCAAGGGACTGTCTGCTCTTAACCTGCAGGTAGGACCCACATCTGTGTCTGCTCACCACATGGTTGCCCAGGTTGGAATTCTGACTCCAGTACTCCTTGTCTGTGTAACTTTGGGCAAGTTCACCTCTCTCTGCCTCAGTTTCTCCATATGTAAAATGTAAAATAATAGTACATGCCTCAAAGAGTTGTAAAGATTAAATGAGTTACTATAGTGACAGCACTTAAAGCAGCGCCAGCATTTGAGGGAACTCTGTGTAAAAGACAGCTCTCACTGTTTGATGAATTAATGATTGGCACAGAAAAGACACTGAATAGATGGTAACCACTTGTATTATTATTGCTGTCACTGCACGTGGATCAACTTTTCGAGTAAGAACTGCAGTGGTGGGTCAATGTGTTACTAGCCAGTCATTTTAGCTCCTCAGTCAAGAGGCGTAAGCACACAGTGGGTAAGAAATTAGGATTCTGCATTGACCTGTCTAGGTCTCAGCCCCACGTCCATAGTTCTAGCTGTGTAGCCATTGCTTTAATCCCTGCAAGCCTTGGTGCATTTCTCATAGACTTGTGGGTTCTGAATGAGGTAACACCTGTGCGTGGCCAGCTCAGCTCCTGTCTAGTGCTGAGTTCATGGTCAACACTGAGAACGTGAGCCCCACATTATTGTTAATGACCACAGGCTATGTTACCTTGTGCCGGCCCAGCATCTCAAAATTATACATCTTGGGTATAAGAGGGACTGAGTTTTTACATTTCCTTCTTAGAAGATGAGTCGTGTCTTTGTTGTACACAAAAAACAGCACAGTTGTTTTGTGTGTGTGTGTGTGTGTGTGTGTGTGTGTGTGTGTGTGTGTGTGGCATGCCATACTGTGTTGAAATTATCCAGGGGCAAAGACCCTTGGCTTCATTATATACCAATTAGCAATGATTTCAGCTGTAAGAAGCAGAAAGCCTGACTCCTGGGCTCACATTGAAAGACTTCGTTTTCTCCCCCACGAAGTCAGAAGGTGGGCCGTTGCCAGCAGGGTGCTGTGTCTCCTCTGTGTCCGGGCCAGCATCCCCATGGTTTTGTAGGTCTTTCCTCAGATGGTTGCTTCTGTTAAAAGACAAGTGCTGTGCTAAGTGCTGAGTATTATGTTTGCTTCAAGCTGGAAAGATGGAGTAAGGGTGGCATGAGTGGGTCCATTCTTTCCTGTCAGAAGAGCAAATAGATTTCCATTGGTGTCTCATTAGGCAGAAGTATGTCACATGGGAGGACAGTTCGGGAGAGACACCTGCACTGCTAGGGGCTCGGGGGCTCCCAGCCCCACAGTGCTTAACATCCTCCACCCCCATGCCCAGTGGGGACCTTGGTGACATGCTGTCTCTTGCACCCTCCACCCTACAGAAAGCACTGGTGACCCACCTCCCAACATTAGCTACAACTTCATCTCCCTGCTTCCACTCTTACACATTAGAGAACAAAAAGCAAGGGGAATGGTCTTGAATATGCTCAAATTTACATTAAAAATGTAAGCCTGGTGCAAACATCAGACCTTATTATGAGTAACAGATTATAGGAGATACCTCAGTGGGTTGTGAAGTGGAAGATGGGCCAGAGCAGGTGGAAATGACCAAAACATGGGAGAAACCAGTTTAAAATAAGTAAAATTGGCTCTGTCCTAAAGGGGACCATTTTATTTTTTTTAATTTTAAAAATTATTAAAGTACAATTGCTTTATAATGTTGTGTCAATTTCTGCTGCACAGCAAAGTGACCCAGTCTTTTTCTTTTTCTCATTTTATCTTCCCTCATGTTCCATCCCAGGAAATTAGATATAGTCCCTGTGCTGTACAGTAGGACCTCCTTGCTTATCCACACCACAGCGCAATAGTTTGCATCTACCAACCCCAGTCTTCGTGTCCATCCCACTCCCACCCCTTCCCCCTTGGCAACCACAAGTCTGTTTTCTATGTCTGTGAATTTTAAATAACATTCTCTGTAAATGGTCCAAAAATCAGCCCAAATGCCTCAGGGCCCATGTCACTCATTGAATAGCCTCTGTGTTCCCCCGTTTACTCTCCGATGAAACTCAAGTTGGCCTGTTTATAAAAACCCATCAGATGAGGCTGAAAACGAAAGATATTCCTTTGATTTACGTGTAAGGGAATGCAGTTCTTTATGCATTTAGATTTATGAACTACCTCTCCTCCCTCCCCCAGCCACAGGCACATTATTTTAATGTCCTTTTGCTATTTATCTCTGCATGTTCTCCATTTCTCTTATTTTCATATAATTACTCCACAGATTATTTTTAGTGTGTAGACTAAAATTTGAGGAAGGAATGAAAGCACACCCTGGCACATGAAGCCCATGGTATCCACTTGCTGTTCCTCTGCACATACCTCCGAGTCTTTGGAAATGGATGGGGGCGGGGGTCAAGGCCCCCCTGGCTTTGTTAAAGGTGAAAGGCAGTCCTTGACCATGATGGCAGGTGTTGCGCATGTCATGGGTTGTTCATAATATTGTATACAAATGATTTACTCTTTTCCTTTTTGATAAGCTGGAGTAAATTCAAGGTTTTTAATAAGGGCAGAGGTGGCCTTCTGGCAGTAAGCAGGATACCGAGCATAAGTAAAGGCATGTTTTACCTGTACCGAAAGGATGGCTAAGGCCATTATTAATCCATTGTGATAGTTGGGGTGGTTCAAAGTATCCATCCATTCAACAAGTGTTTACTGAGCTACTGTTGTGTGCTAAGCACTGCTTCAGGTTAGAGCACAGAACAGGGAAAATGTAAGCATCCCCCTGCTTTCTTGGGGCTTACTACCTGGGGGGCGGGGAACTAGACAAGAAATGGGACAAATGAAGAAAATTACTATTAAACTATGGTAAAGCGTTGTGTTTAAGCAGTCATGGCTGAAACAAAGCTACCTGGCAAACCGCTCTGAAAACCAGGGGTTTCTTTCTCACTCACAGTCTGCTGGAAAGCTGCGGTTCTGCTGGCTGCAGCAGGGCTTAGCCTCAGGCTGCAGGTCAAGTTCGGGTTTGCCCCCTGAGTCTCTCACCGTCTTTGGCCCTGTGGCACCTCACATGTGTTCTTCTCATGGTGAAGAGCAGGAGTCCAAGGGGGCAGACGTGGCCTTCTGAACACGTTGAAAGCATCTACTCGGATCACATCCACTAAAGTCCATTAGCCAAAACAAGTCACATGGCTGAGCCCCAAATCAGCAGGGGCAGGGAGTATGTAGGAAGAGGAGAACCAAACAGTAATTGCGTTTATCACAAGCATTAAGAAGGAAATGCCGTAGTTCCCGTCGTGGTGCAGTGGTTAACGAATCCGACTAGGAACCATGAGGTTGCGGGTTCAGTCCTCTGCCCTTGCTCAGTGGGTTAACGATCCGGCGTTGCCGTGAGCTGTGGTGTAGGTTGCAGACGCGGCTCGGATCCCGCGTTGCTGTGGCTCTGGCGTAGGCCGGTGGCTACAGCTCCGATTCAACCCCTAGCCTGGGAACCTCCATATGCTGCGGGAGCGGCCCAAGAAATAGCAACAACAACAACAACAAAAGACAAAAAGACAAAAAAAAAAAAAAAAAAAAAAAAGGAAATGCCAGTGATGGGGTGGAGAGGCTGTTTCATGGAGCCTAGTTCAGAAAGACCTCTTTGAAAATCATGGGCATGGAGAACAGACTTGTGGTTGCCGTGAGGGAGGGGGAGGGAATGGGATGGATTAGGAATTTGGGGTTAATAGATGCAAACCATTGCCTTTGGAATGGAAAAGCAATGAGATCCTGCTGTGTAGCTCTGGGAACTATGTCTAGTCACTTATGATGGAGCATGAGAATGTGAGAAGAAAAAATATATACATGTATGTGTAACTGGGTCACCTTGCTGTACAGTAGAAAACTGACACAACACTGTAAACCAGCTATAATGGAAAAAATAAAAATCATTATAAAATAAAAAAGATCTCTTTGGGTGAAGTTGCGGGACATGAGAACTGAAAAAAACACCCTCTGAAGAGGAGAGGATGGTGTGCTTGGCAGAGAGACCTGTGAATGGGAAGGTCTGGAGGCAGGAAAGTGCTCAGAGTATGTGAGCAAGGAGGAGAGTGGGCCATGAGAGAGGTGGAGAAACAACAGGGGTTAAAGATCTGGGGTTTTATTCCAAGTTCAGTGGGGAGCCACTGAAGGATTTTACATATGTGTTTTGAAAATACTCATGTGGTCTGATGTCTATTTTCTTTTTTTTTTTTAATTTATTTTTTATTGTTATTTCCCCCAACACATTTTTCTCCCTGCTGTACAGCATGGGGACCCAGTTACACATACATGTATACATAATTTTTTCTCCCATTGTCGTGCTCTGTTGTAAGTATCTAGACATAGTTCTCAGTGCGACACAGCAAGATCTCATTGTTAATCCATTCCAAAAGCAGTAGTTTGCATCTGTTAACCCCAAGCTCCCAATCCCTCCCACTCCCTCCCACCCACCCCCCCAGGCAACTACAAGTCTGTTCTCCAAGTCCATGAGTTTCTTTTCTGTGGAAAGGTTCATTTGTACTGTATATTAGATACCAGATATGAGTGATATCATATGGTATTTGTCTTTCTCTTTCTGACTTACTTCACTCAGGGTGAGAGTCTCTAGTTCCATCCATGTTGCTGCAAATGGCATTATTTTGTTCTTTTAATGGCCGAGTAGTATTCCATTGTGTATATATACCACGTCTTCCTAATCCAGTTGTCTGTTAATGGACATTTGGGTTGTTTCCATGTCTTGGCTATTGTGAATAGTGCAGCAATGAACATGCGGGTGCATGTGTCTTTTTTAAGGAAAGTTTTGTCTAGATAGATGCCCAAGAGTGGGATTGCTGGATCATATGGTGGTTCTATGTATAGTTTTCTGAAGTACCTCCATACTGTTCTCCATAGTGGCCGTAGTAGCTTACATTCCCACCAACAGTGCAGGAGGGTTCCCTTTTCTCCACACCCCCTCCAGCACTTGTTATTTGTGGACTTACTAATGATGGCCATTCTGACCCCTTGCTGTGGAAGGGCTAAGGTCCTGGTGTGATGGGTATTTTCAAAAAACGTCCCTGTAGCTTCACCAAGGAACACAGGTTAGAGATGATGGCCTTAACTACGATGGCAGCTGTATAATCTGACTAAGATGGGAAGGAGCAGACAGGTTGGCCATACCTAGAAGTGATTCAATTGCCAGGTATTGTAACACTTTACTTGACAAACAAAAAAGGAATTCCCTCTCTCAAATTTGTTTGGCATTGTCATAAGATCTGTGTGCTTCTCTGGGTACGACCCACCTGTGAATACCATCTGTCTCATGAAACAAGGGAGATTGGAGGGGGAGAGCCTTTGTGTAACCTGGATGTGGAGGTATATACCTGCTGGAGATCCCACCCCCTGCATTCTGCAAGTTTGTGACTCCAAGAGCCTTGGGAAAGAAACCACATTTACACCAATGTCAGATTCAGCCTTGTTGATAAAACTCACATGTTGGGACAATGAAGCCTTCCCCAAGAGGATTCATGGACATGTCTCAGATGGAAAGCGTGGTCTCACAGTCCAGTGAGCCCAGGAGGTCATACACCCAGACCACGGGTCATTCACACAGGGTTCCCTCCAGGAAGGTGATGATGACCTAATGCACACTTCTCATAGTCGCACATCCTGCTGCGTTTGCTGAACCCGCTGCATAGAGAAGCAGTGTCAGTGGAAACTTTAAGCCAGAACCCGTGCAGGAGGCTTTCCTCCCGAGTGTCCGTTACCAATAGCTCTGAAAGCCATTCAAGACCAACTGCATCTTCAGACCTGCCAACTTCCCACTTCTTACTCCAGACCCATCAGCTTGGGAAAAATTCCCATAGGTTTTCATCACAGGATTGTTTTTGACCACTTGCTCAACCAGCCCACCAGGGTAGTGTAGACGCTTCAGAGTGCAGGAATCTCTCTGTTCTTGTGACTCGAATCAGGCTCAGAGCCCCCACTTTACTCTTTGACAAGGCTGCTTCTCCTGTTGGGAAACTTGGCTTGCTTCACAGTCCTGTCAGCAGAGCAAGTGAGACATATGCCAGCAGCAGGAAGCAGGCATTAAACACAGAAACCTCTTCAGATCACGATGGTACGGGGCCTGTTCTATACAGAAGACACTTGGCAAGCATTCACAGGAACCAGATCCTAGATATGGAGAATTAA
Organism: Sus scrofa; assembly: GCF_054392235.1. Classification (NCBI taxonomy): domain Eukaryota; kingdom Metazoa; phylum Chordata; class Mammalia; order Artiodactyla; family Suidae; genus Sus; species Sus scrofa. The sequence goes on from NC_139388.1 coordinate 78,214,598, forward strand.
TCAAGTGTGAGGTAGTCTTTGCTTTCCAAGGCTGTCCCTTTCTTCTCTTCTGGGTCTCAACCCAGGTGTCACCTTTGCTAGGAGGCCTTCCATGATTACTCTGCCAAAGCCAGGACCCCTGTGTCACTTCCTTCCTATTCCACTGCTTTGTTTTCCCTTTCTGGCCCTTACAACAATCTTACTTATTTGCATATTTTGTTTTATCTATTTCTCCCAATTAGACCATAAGTTTTGGGAGGACTGAGATTTCCTTCTTCACCACCTAGTACAGGATCTGGCTCTTGGACATTTGATGGGTGCATGAATAAGTGAATGAAAAAATAGGATATGCACAGGAGACAACAAAGACCATTCTTTCTTGATAATATCTTTCTCTATTTTAGAACTGACAACTTTCCCCTGAAACCTTTCCAACTAAAGGCTGGGGTTGACATGCATGAAAAGAAGAGTTGGAGAGAGCAGACAGGTCTGTAAGGAAGTTGTCACTTATTCTCAGATCAAGGCAGACCATAATGTGGGAGTGGGTATGGCATCTCCCGTCTCACATGGGGAAGGACTTGAGAAAGTGAGCTGTGATCAACAGGCAAGCAGGACTCTTAGCTGGAGGTTCATGGACATTTCTTCAGAACCCCAAGGCAGAGTCAGAACCTACGGCAATGACACTGAAACAGAGATAGCTGCCCAAAGACTGGGTGGATGAGTTTGTGAACATTAAGGTAACTGAATGACTAAAGATTAGGCCCCTCTAACAAGAATTTTTTAGTCGATCATTCCCGTTGGACTCCATGAAATCAGATGCCACATGGTATTCGCACGTGTCCACATACAGTTCCCTAGGGAAAGGACCATAATTTTCTCAAAAGAATCTGTGATCTCCAAAAAAGGTTAAAGACGGCTACATATAGCTTCCTTATGGAGAAAGTCACGTAGATCACAAATTTATAGAAACTAAAGGTGAAGATGTATCTTGCTTCTTGGTCACCAGGAATCACCCCTCTCCTGCCTTGCCTTTCCTATAAGATAGCCTGAGTTGGTAGGAGGGTGGTTAGATGGGGTTCAGTGTCAGCTATGAACTGGTTGCCGTGATGTGAGTGGTCGTTGTGGTGTGTTGGGGGAAAGGTAGTGCATGATATTAGCTCATGGCATTTTTACGTATGTCATCGCCAGGATGCCTTGACCCTCCACCGCCCATCTTGGTTTAGCTCTTTGAAGTACATGGCTCTCTAGGTTATAGACTCAGGATTTTTACCGTCGCAGTTCTGTTTGGTGTTTTCAGTGATTAAACCAAGAAGCCGTAACGGAAGTAAATGTCAGTGTTTTGCGAAGTGTAATCCATAGACTGCCCGCGTCAGGGTGATCTGGGGTACTCGTTAGAAATGCAGATCTCAGCTCAAGCTCCCCCCACTAAAGCAGAGTCTACGAGGATGGGATACAAGAATCTACACGTTTAAGAGGCTTCCCATATCATTATGATGCACCGAAAATTTGAACCGTGATCCTAGTAGGAGTTCTCACATGTTCTCCAAGGTGATCCCAGAGTGGACAAGGCCTGCCTTGGCTTGCATTCTTCTCCCTTTCTATCGATGCCTGTCCAATTCTATCTGTCCTTCAAGCTTATCTCAGTTCTTTCAAGAAGCCTTTTTCAGACTTCTCCAGCTTTTACTGACTTTTTAAAAATGAATCCGGTACCCAGAATTCTTGCCTTCTTCTCTTTTCTATGTATGTGACTCTGATCGCCTCAATTCTCTTGTAAGCAATGGGCTCCTCAAAGCCTGCTCAGCTCTCCATCCACTGCCTCATTGATCTCTGGGGCAGGAAAAATGTTGAATAAACAACCCTTCCTCCAGAGTATGGCTGACTCTCAAAATAGTAGCAAGCCCATTTTACACTCTACCAAACAAAACCCAATAGGTTACCAACTTCGAGGATTGATGATGGGTTACTCTTGCCATTTGGAGGTCCCAGTCTCTTCTTGCTTTTAGTTTCCCAAGGCTGCCCTTTCAGTTTGTATTTCCCTTTGAAGTGAGGGAAATGGGCCCAGAAGAATCTGAATTACATTCTTTGGTGTAAAGAGTTGGTGCAAGAGACTGGCTGGCCACAGTAGTCTGCAAAGAAACTCAAAGAGTTTCACCTACCCATGTTTGCTTTCATCCAACACCTCAACTGCATGCTTTTCTTTGAGGTTCAAATACTTCAAGGAAAGTGTGTTGAGCTCAGCCTTTCCCTGAGGACCTGGTTGGGACCTTGAGAAAAAAAAAAACTGACTTGGGCTCAGGCCAAAATATTCACAGGATGGCTGCATATCTATGTGCTTCTCACCCTTGATTTTTATCTCATAAAGTCTGAATATCTTCAATAAGCTTCACTGGAATTTTGGAAACTTGCTAAAACCACATTCCATTCGAGGAAGTCTGGTCATTCCCCAAGCATCATGTCACACATTGCTATTTTGCTTTCAGAGGTCATCCATAAGGAACTGGACAATGGATTCATTTCAGTGCATTTCCAGGGATCCAGCAGGATTCTGAAACCAGCAGACTTTAACTGTATTCCCAAGGGTATATCTGAGTTTTATAAAACCATTCCAAATCTCCTTTCTAGTGCATGTGGCATTACCGCACCACAGTCCTAATGTGTGACATGATTTGCATTTGCCTTTTCCCTTCATATTTGAACAGTCAGCCTAGTAGCTGCTTCTGGAACTCATAACAGAGACATCAACTGTGAAGTTAGTGAAGCCCCAGGACCCTGTCATCTTTCAACAGAACATTCTTTTTGGAAGCCTTAAGAAGGATGATTGCTCTGTAGCCAAAGCTTGTTCTTTTAAAATAAGATAGAGCTATGAACCTTTGAAAGAAGGATTAGCATTAAAAAATTAATAACACACATAACATGGCTCTTCTCTTTTTCTGCTTATTCACACATTCCTACCTTTAAGAAAGGATATAAGTCTGCCACATTTTCATTAGCCTGTGCCAGCTAAGCTCTGGCCACCTGGACTGAATTGAGCACTTCTTTGCTATAAAAAAGCCAGCTGAGAAAAAGAATACAATAATCTACAGCTACAATAATGTACAACTCAGTAAAATCTGTGTTATATGCACAATCTGTTTCCACAGTTTGGGAAACAAAGTACGATGATATCAACATTGTGGAAACATTGATATATTGGCATTTAAAGATATTTTAGAGGGTCTGAGAACTCCCTGAAATTGAATGCAAAACTGTGAATGTGTGTGCAGACCAGAGTTTTAATGGGGAAAGGGTTTAAGTCTCATCTGATTTTCAAAGGAATCTGTGATCCTAGATGGAAAAACAAAAAAAATGAAAGTAATGCTGCATTCAAGATCCCATGTACCTCTTTGCTGAACCTAAAAGCAGGCTGTGTCACATGTCAAAGCAATATTAATTCTGAAGACAGTGGAGGAAAGTATCTGAAATCAAGATGACTCTAGATCATGCAAGGGATCTGGTTGTCTGGAGAATGATAGATATAAGGGACAGCAGATAGCTTTTCTATTTTTTGAATTCATGTAACTTTCACTAAACATTTGTGTGTCATGGTCTCTGCTAGGAGAATTCCAAAGATGACTTGGCCTCAGCTTTGTCTTTAATGGGCTCACAATCTATAGTGATAGGCAAGGCGACCCCCTCTGCTTCTGAAATTATGGTTCATATATCTTTGCTCTGCTGTAGGAATCAAACAGAAGCAGCTTGGGATCAGTAGCAAGGAGCTCCAGTGTTAATGGGAGAGCAGAGATGTTCTTGCTGCTTTTGGAAAACCCCATGAGAGTTCAGAAAATAGGAGGGCTCTCCCTCCTTCTGGAAAGCACACTCATCTTGCCTGTCTGATGCCTTCTCCCCATCAGGGGAGGAAACATAACAATTTCTGTTTCAAGAGATTAAATTGCTTGGCTGACTATTGTGGCCCTGGGTGGGACGACAGCAGACTTCGTTAATGGAATGTGTAGCTGCATTTTTTGGTGGATCATTTTGAAAAGTATTTAACTGGAGAACATTAGCACAGCTTGGGCAAAAGTGTTTTGTGGGAAAATTAAATCCCCATATTTCTCCATCTCTGGAACTGCTCCCTAAGTGCAGCCTTTTATAGGGGGCTTTCAAAGACTGAAATATTGGGGTTGGCGCTGAGGACCTCTGGACCACGTCCAAGCTCAGTCTCAATTGGTCGTTGCTTTGTGGTCCTCGCTGCTCATGGCCAATTTGTCAGAGGCTCACAGCCTCTCCAACAAGCCACCCAAAAAGGATTAAGAGGGATGGTTCAGTGGAGAGGAAGTGAACGTGAACTGCAGTGGGCTTGGTCTCCCTCTCAGCCCTTCCTGATTCTAGCCTATTTGAATCGGAGACCTTGCGATTGAATACTGCCCAGCCCACCCTCACTATGAAAGTAAGCAATTCCAGGCCACTCCTGGAAAGGGAATGCATTGTTCCATGTCACCATGGGGACCAATCCCAGCCCTTGGCCACAGGGGATGGACACTAAGGTGAGCAGCGTGACCAAGAGTAGCCAATCGCAGACCAGGATATAATGGGTGAGCTACTGAGACCACCCCTCCCAGACAGGCCTAGATGTTATATTTAGCTCCAAACCAGCAGCATCTACCTACAAAGACACCTTCACAATCAGAATTAATTCTTTGAAGGACAAGTTGAGATTGGCTTTTCAGGCATTTGGCCCCTTTTGGAGATTTGGGGTTGAAATTAGCATAATTTGACCTCCATGTCTCCAATTCATTCCATTTTGCTCAGTCTTATGAGCAAGGGGCCCAATTCTGCCATTCGTTCCAGTTAATTTGTTCTCTAGGATTTGCTGATTTCATTTATACTCAGTTGAACCCTAAAGCATTGAACGGAAAGTAGAGTGCACAGCTGGGTATTTAATAAAGAGATACTGGTCCTAAGTGGTCTGACAAGTTCCTACTCTGCCGCCTATTCTGTGAAGTCCTCCCTGATCTTGCTACTAGAACAAATCACTTCTTCCCTCTTACATCTGCCATCCTCTGAAACTGATGAAACACTCCACAGTGTTTTGGCATGACTTATTCATTCTTACGGGAGCCCCATGTCTGTATTTTTCTCAGCACCATGCTAAACACTCAATAACTAGCATGAACATTTTGGCTAATTATGAAGTCTAGCCACTCTGATGTTTTGGGTTGCTTCCCCTTTCAGTGATAATCACACAGCTCTTGCATACACTTTCCCTGTTTACATTGTGTCACATGGATGTACCTTTTGTACAACCCTCTGGTGGAGGATGCTGTAATTATCCTCCTTTCCAGGTGAGGAAACCAAGTCTCAAAGAGACTGAGGTGCTTCCCCCAGGTCATTAGCTATGCCAGTGCCAGACTTGACCTGCTACCTACTTAACTCCAAAGCCAAAGAGTGTTGTCAGTCCCACTGGGACACTGCCTGTCCTCAGATGCCCATGACAGTGGCTCCAGCTGGGCAATAGTTCCCACTCTTGAGTTGGAAAACAAACCCTATGTATAAAGAAGCACTAACGTATAGTGATTAGCTTCCAAAGCATGCTAAAAGTAGTGGGGGAAGGTCAGATGAGAAACAGCCTGTGTGCAGTGCCCCAAAGCATTTCCCCTCAAATTATTCACTGACTAGAAAGGGAGAAATAGTAACTTAACACTGGAAGGAACTGGCAAATACAACCTTAGCCAAGTGATCAAAGCCAGCATCATCAATATGAGGACCAAAAAGGAGAGCTTGTGTCTCCTGGTAGGAGGCACTGAAAAGGACACAGCATCACTGTGGTCTTACTGCCGAAAATGCAAAGACCAAAAACCTAAATCTCATCACAAGGAAACATTAGGAACATGCTCCTCCAAACAGTTCTTCAGAATTATCAAGGTCAGGAAACACAAAGGCTATAGGGCTGTTCCAGATCAAAGCAGACTAAAGGTTCCAGATGAAAGATAAGTAAACACAGTGCATGTTCTTGGGTTGTAGCCTGCATGAGGGCAAAAATAGCCATAGCAGACATTACTGGGAACAGGTGACAAGATTTGGATATGTACTCTGAATTAGGTAACAATGTTGCATCAATGTTAATTTTTCTGATTTTGATACTCTATTATGATTATATGGGAGAATATTCTTTTTTTTTTTTTGCCTTTTTGTCTTTCCGTCATTTCTAGGGCCACACCCGTGGCATGTGGATGTTCCCAAGATAGGGGTCCAATCGGAGCTATAGACACCAGCCTACACCAGAGCCACAGCAACACCAGATCTGAGCCATGTCTGTGACCTAACCACTGCTCACAGCAATGCTGGATGCTCAACCCACTGAGCGAGGCCAGGGACAGAACCTGCAACCTCGTGGTTCCTAGTCAGATTCATTAGCCACTGAGCCATGACGAGAACTCTGGGAGAATATTCTTAATAATAGTATTATTATATGGGAGAATATTTTTAAGACTTCAGTTCTTAGGGTTATATAGGCCCAGCAATGCCAACTAAGTTAGTGGTTCAGAAAAACATCATATGCTTATGTATAAAAATATATATAGAAAGTATAATAAAGCCAATGGGACAACATGGAAATAACAGGTGGATCTGGGTAAAGGCATATAGAAGGACCATGTACAATTCTTACAACTTTATAATTTTCAAAATCATATCTAAATTATAAAAATTGCAAAAAAGTTTAGAGTAGTTGTTGAAAATGTCTGCTCTGGAGATGGACTGACTGCTCTTAAACCCTGGAACTGCCAAGTACTTGCTGTGTGACCATATGCAAGATACACAGCCTCTCTGTGTCTTAGTTTCCTTTCCCACCATGTGGAGCCAATGGAGTGCTTCCTTCTCAGATTTTCTGATAATTAAATGAACTAGTTCATGCCAGTTAGAACCTGGTGCCTCATAAGTACTCTTTAAGTGTCAGCTAAGATTTTCAGTAACTGCGAAGGTCAACTATACCAATTTCTTTGGTATTTTCCTGATATGTATGAATTCCTGGTATGTCAGATGATGTCCAGGGGTGCCTTTCTAAAGATGAGGAAATTGTTTTTTAGATTTGGAGGCCACTTCATCAAACACACACTGTCCTTGAAGGGCTCGAATGCAATGCAGTTAACAAGAATTAATGAGAAATTGGCAGCCTGATATTTTTGGCCCTGTCAAAATGTGTGGCGTCTCCTTGCTAATTAAGTCTCTGCATTTTTCCCAGAGCAATGCCACTTGTAGGTTTGCCTGATTCATGTGTTTATTTTTCCAAATAGCAGCTACCTGAACATTTCAGGAACCTGAGAAAAATAACTAGCCTTTGGGAAAAAAAAAATGGGGTCTCCCCAAAATGCAACAGGGTGGGCCCTTTAAGAAAATAATAGCTAGATTTTAGTGATATACCAAAACTAAACTAAAGAGCTTCAATTTTAATTTAGAAAAGTATTGTTCAATGAATAAAGACTAATTTATACCTCTAGTTATGAGGTATTTATACCTCCTAGATAAAAGACACTCCTGGGAACCTGAAGGTGATTAAGATACAGACCTGTTCTCAGGTTACACAACACAGGACCTCAGTGTTTGGAGCAGAGGGACCAGAGTGAGAGACTGGAATGGGCTGAGCTCAAAGCCGTGGCCAGACCCAGATTTCTGGGGCTGTGAAGGCTAGGGGCAGGAGTTTGGGATTGATGCTACGTGCCCCAGGAATCCATTAAAGAGTATTAAGTCCACGGTTGATTTACATTTTGGAAAAAAAAAAATCTAGTAGCTGTCTGGGACAAATACAAAGCAAGAGGGTTAGAGATGAAGCCTTCGTAGTTCATCAGGCAACAGGTGATGATGCTAAACAGTGGTGAGGATGATGCCGAACCCAGTTCCCAGTCCACAGTCATTTGGGAGGTAACAGAGCCTTCTTGACTTGCCAGTGAGTTGGGCTGGAATGAGGGGCAGTGAGGGAAAGGGCAGCAGCCAAGGACGATCCTCGTTTTGAACGAAGGGTAGGATTTGAATGTGTAGGGCTAGGAAGGATGCTATTCTAGGCAGAAAAGGGTGAGCATAAGGTGGGAAAATGGCACCCATGTCCAGGAAAGTAGGAGTGACTGGAATCTTTCTGGAGGATGTGGTTGGAGCTAGAGTGGAAAATGCCAGACCAAAGAAAACGAATTTCTTTCTGCAGGCAATATGGAGCCACTACAGGATTTCGAACAGATTAGAAAACTCCCAGCAGGCCCCTGATGGTTAGAACGAGTCCACCACCTTCCTAATGACCCATTCTTGTTCTCAATGACTGAAAGAGTATTTTGCATCTAGCATAAATCTCTCTATTGGTTCCATGGCAAACACACACCACGTATTGCCTACCTCACTGATTTTTAAAACGGTTTCAATTCCCTTTTAAGGCTGCTGGTGGGCCGGCGTTTTTACCAGACTATTGGCCATTTCACACATTCAGATTACAACCTCCAACTTCTGCAAATAAAAGATCTTTATGTTCCCCAGTTGTGAAGTTGACTTGTAATTTCTATGCAGAACGTTCTCTCTGTGTTTGCATTCAGAGACTCAGCGAACACATCTGCTCTCTGCCACGTTTGAGACGTCCCAAGAAAAAGAAGGTTTTGTTGTAAAAGGCCTGGCAGCCCCAGCTCTTTCCAAAGACCGCCTCACAGATGCTGTGCCGGAGTGAAACTGTCACAACAGAGGCACCGACCCCGACAGTGTGGCCAACTATTTTGTGAAGTCCAGCAGCAAAGGGAGGCTGCAATGAGGAGCTTGATAAGCGCTCCATCAGGCTTTTTGTCCTGTTGATGAGATGACCTGTCTGGGGCTGCTGGGGGTCATTCTGTCACTTAGTAAATATTTGAAATGGTGGATGTGAAAGGCCTCTGTGACTGTGGTGAGAAATTAAAGGTTAGAGGCTGGTCTCGTCACTTACTGAGTTGCAGGTCCGGCACTCTACACTGCACCGCAAGAGGAATAGAGAAGGAGTATGGTGCAAGGTTATGATGAAACGGGGACTTTGCAGGCAGATAGGTCTGGGTTTGAGTCCACGCTCTACCCTGTACTAGCCAGGGGACATTGAACTTTACCTCTCCAAGTCTTTGGTTCCTGTGCCTGTACAATGGCACAATAAAAATGACTTTGTGGAAGTGTTGGGATCATTCTATAAGATGACTTGTAGGCGTTTTTATCTCATACTAAGTTCCCAATAGAGCTTTAAAAATCTCCTTATCTTGTAATCATGTTGAAGGCAGTTTTCTTCCTTATGCCATTAGATGGACAATAGGGCTCATGCGGCTGTAGAAGCTTAGAGAAGAAGCATCGTTGTAGTGGAATAATTGGGAAGACATCATGGAGACCAGGAATTGTACCTGGGTATCGAGTCACAAGAAGTAAGTCAGCAGGGCTTCGTAGTTCTCTCCTGTAGAATTCAAGGCAGTGTGTTCCAGTTGATATGTGATTGGACTCCAAAGATGTTCTTTGTAGTGGTTCCAGCACTCCACACAGTGCAAGACACCCAGAAATGGACTGATAAATGTTGGATGGGTGGATGGGTGGCTGGGTGGGTGGATGGATGGAACAAAAGAGAGAAATGGTAAGGGAATGAAATCCTAAAGAAGGAAACGGCAGATGTATGGAGGGGCTGCTCCGATGCGGCATGACTTTGTTCTGGTTAATAGTGAGCTCATGATGCTTAGAGCAGGGGATGTGTACTAGGGAACTGCAGGAGTGTAAGTCCCTTAATATTAGGACCAAATTCAGGGTCCTCTATAGACCGGGAAGAGATGGTCACCTGATTGAGACGTTGACTGGGGCATCTTCCAGCTGGAGAGTGTTAGATGGAGAAAGATATGTTTGACAGCAGTGTGAACAAAAGACCTAGTGGGGACAGAAATAAAAGGGCAAAACCAGCCTGAGTCTACTTTGGGGAAGCAAAAAGGGTAGGAAATAGAAATGACTTTGTAGTTCGTAGACTCAGGTTCAAATCCTGGCTTGGCTGTGTGACCTTAGACATGTTACCTAACATCTCAGGGTCTCTGGTTCCTCAAAGTGCCTGACATAGAGTCCTGTTCCCTTCTCCTTGCCACTAAATTGACTTTGGCGACATTTTAAAGTAATAACTAATACTGAGTACATACGGGTGGAAGGCCCTGGCACAGGGCTTTTGAAGCATTGCTGCTTTCCCTAATTTAATATTTACAACAATTCTAGGAATGAGATAATATGATGATCCCCATTTAATAGATGGGGAAACTGATTTAGGACAGTTTAATGACTTGTGCAGTCTCTCTCAGCTGATGGGAGAGACAGGATTTAAACTCAGATTGACCTGATGCCTGAGCTTGTGCTCATTATTTCTTATTAAGTTTTGATTGACGTATAGTGTGCATGGTGAGTAGCCTTCTAAAAGGACTCTCAGTGATTCCTCCTTCCTGGTGTCCACAGCCTTGTATAATCTCCTGCCTGTAAGTTTGGGCTGGACCCAGCGACTTGCTTCTGTGAATAGAATATGACAAGTGATGAGATGTCACTTCCATGATTAGGTTACAAATGATGAGGCCTTCCCCCTTGGCAGCACCCTCTCTATGTCCTTCTTGGCTCGGATGTTTTGGTGAAACAAGCTGCCATACTGGAGAGACCCCATGGGAAGGAAGTGGAGGTCACTTCTGGTCTACAGCCAGCCGGCCCCTGAGGCCCTCAGACCAAGAGCCCATGAAGGATTCAGTAGTCCCTCCCCCCACCACAGGAGAGCTGAAAGCAGAGCTGCCCCAGTTGAGCCTTGAGATAAGATGGCAGCCCCACCTGACGTCTTGCATCAGAGACCTTGAAGCAAGGGACCCAGCGAAGCCACACCTGGACTCCTGACCCCCAGAGACTATGTGATAATACATGTTGTTGTTTCAAGTCCCTCTGGTTTGGGATAACTTGCTAGGTAGCAGTGGATAACTAATACAACATGCGTAGAGAAAAGTGTGTTAATCATTATTGGACAGCTTGATACATTTTCACCAAGGAAGCACACCTGTGTAACCAGCACTGCGATTGATTGATATAATCAAGAGCTAGAACGTCACCGGCACCCCGGAACCTGTGCTCATGTACCACATCCCTCCATCCCAAGGAAAATTTGATATCTGTCACCGCTAGATTTGTTTTGCCTGATTTTAAACTTCAGAAAAACAGAATCATGTGGATAAGCACTCTTGTGCGTGACTTCTAACTTGGAGCCTACCTTCTTAACCTCTCCCTAGACACCCTCATCAGTGGAACAAGTGACCTTCACTTTTAGTCTCATCTTGCTGTGGTCTTCATCTGTCCTGCATCACTAATTCTTTGTATATTATCCACCCCATCTAATAAGTCTATGTATTCTGCACAACAAATATCCCCCAAATGGAGCTGAAAATAAAAAGCTCAGCTTTTCCTTTCTATGGAGATGTAATGCTATACTTTTTATAAGCCATTTAAAGAAATAGAATAACCCTTAAGTGACTCCCTGTTTTTATCTTTTGCTATCCTAAATTCACCAGGACACCCTGGGTAAGTCACTTCACTTTTCTGGGCCAGAGTTTTCTTTTGTACAAAATTAGGCAGTTGGAACTAATTTCAAGTTCCAACTGTGAAGTTCTAAACTTATAAGAACTTCTGGTCTAGACTATGACACACCCCATGATGTCACCCCTTTACTCAGACATGTTGACAAGGTTAAGAAATTTTGAAGATGTCGTTTAATTTTAATTCATCCCAAAGACACAAAAAATCAACCCCTTGGGATGGAGAGAGATTACGGAATGAAATAAATAATAAATAGGCTGTGAATTCAAAAGCGTTGGGAATCATATGCCTGAAAAAAAATGATGGCTTAGTGTTTTCAAGTGGAAAATGAGGCCAATAAAGACAAATTACAATGATAATTGCCTAGTTTTAATCAGTGGCAAATTATGGGTAAGTGGGTAACTGGGCAGTTAGTCCCAGAAGAAGCCATTTGCTCTGTGATATTAGACACAGATTTGAAAATTTAGCCTTGAATAAAAACAATTTAACTCCCATAGGCAATTTCCTACTACTTCTGTGCATTTAATACTTTCAGTTGGTTCTTCAGAGTTGGTACAGTCCTGTGTTTGCTTGCACTTACACCAAGAAGAAATGTACTAGTTGTAGGAAAGGGGAGAGAGTTCTCGGGTATTGGTTTTGCCCTGAACCTGTGACATCTGCTGGGATCCCCGTGCAGCTAGATTTGTCGAAAATGTCTATGGCAGCTCATTTTCCTAATAGTCTTTCAAAAAGCAAAATATTTTAAGTTTGGTACAATTAATCATTTTTTTCTATTTTCCTTTATGGATTATTCTTTTTGTGTCCCAATGAAAAAATTTTTGCCTACATCAAGATCACAAAGATTTTTCCCTGTTTTCTTCTAGAAGTTTTATAGCTTTAGCTTCTATGTGTAGGTATAGGTGGTCTTTAAATTAATGTTATATATGATATAGTGTAAGGGTTGAGGATTTCCCACTATGGCACAGTGGAAACAAATCTGACTAGTATCCATGAGGATACGGGTTCAATTCCTGGCCTCGCTCAGTGAGTCAGGGATCCAGCTTTGCCATGAGCTGTGGTGTGGGTCACAGATGCAACTCAGATCTGGCGTTGCTGTAGCTGTTGTGTAGGCTGGCATCTATAACTGCAGCTTCAACCCTTAGCCTGGGAACTTCCATATGCCGCAGATGCAGCCCTGAAAACCAAAAAAAATAAAAATAAAAATCAATCAATCAATCAACCAGTCAATAAAGTAAGTGTTGAGATTCATTCATCTGTACCCATTTGGTCCAGCATCATATATTGAAAAGACTGTTCTTTTCCCATTTAATTCCTGGGCTTCTTGTTGAAAAATCAATTGATCGTACATGTGTGCATCTATTTTTGAACTCTTCTGTTCCACTGATCTACATGTCTGTCCTTATGTCAATATGGTACTGTCTTGATTACTATAAACTTGTAGTAAGTCTGGAAATCTGGTAGTGTTTTGTTCTTTTTAAAGCCTGTTTTGCTAGTTTAAGAATTTTGCATTTCTATATAAATGCTAGAAAATCTTGTTAACTTATACAGAAATTCCTCATAGGATTTTGGTTAGGATTGCTTTGAATGGGCATATCAGTTTGGAGAGAATTGAAACATTAAAAATATTAAGACTTCCAGTCTTAAGTATGTTATATCTCTCAGAGTTTTATAAAGTTCTTAATTTTTTCAGCAATATTTCATAGTTTTCAGTATTCAGATCTTATATCTATTTTAATGTATTCCTCCTTAGGTATCTCATGTTTGTATACTGTTGTGAATATTATTTACATATTTTAATTTCTAATTGTTCATTGTTAATGTATAGAAATAGAATTGATTTTGTATATTGAGCTTTTATCCTGCTGCCTTGCTAGACTCATTTATTACTTACAGTAGCTTTTTAAAAGATTCCTTTTAATTTTCTGTATAGATGATCATGCCATCTGAAAATAAAATTTTACTTATTCTTTTCCAATATGTATGCCTTTGTTTCAATTTCTTGACTTTTTGCATTGTTTAGGACTTCTTTGTTATGATTTTTATTTTCCATTATAGTTGATTTACAGTGTTCTGTCAGTTTCTACTGTACAGCAGAGTGACCCAGTCATACATGTATATATATATTCTTTTTCTCACATTATCCTCCATCATGTTCCATCATAAGTGACTAGATATAGTTCTCTGTGCTATGTAGTAGGATCTCATTGCTTACCTACTCCAAATGCAATAGCTACCATCTATTAACCCCAAACTCCCAGTCCATCCCACTTCCTCCCTGTCCCCCCTTGGCAACCAAAAGTCTGTTCTCCAAGTCCATGAGTTTCTTTTCGGCGGAAAGGTTCATTTGTTCCATATATTAGATTCCATATATAAGTGATATCATATGGTATTTATCTTTCTCTTTCTGACTTACTTCACTTAGTATAGGAATCCCTAGTTGCATCCATGTTGCTACAAATGGCATTATTTTGTTCTTGCTTATGGCTAAGTAGTATTCCATTGTGTATATGTACCACATCTTCTTAATCCATTCATCTGTAGATAGACATTTAGGCTGTTTCCATGTCTTGGCTGTTGTGAATAGTGCTGCAATGAACATATAGGTGCATGTATCTTTCTCAAGGGAAGTTTTGTCAGGGTATATGCCCAAGAGTGGGATTGCTGGGTCATATAGTAGTTCTATATTGAGTTTTCTTAGATACCTCCATAGTGTTTTCCATAGTGGTTGTACCAATTTACATTCCCACCAACAATGTAGGAGGATACCCTTTTCTCCACACCCTCTCCAGCATCTGTTATTTGTGGACTTACTAATGATGGACATTCTGACAGGTGTGAGGTGGTACCTCATGGTAGTTTTGATTTGCATTTCTCTAATAATCAATGATGTTGAGCATTTTTTCATGTGTTTGTTGGCCATCTGTATATCTTCTTTGGAGAAATATCTATTCAGGTCTTTTGCCCATTTTTCAATTGGGTTGTTGGTTTTTTTTGCTGTTGAGGTGTGTAAGTTGTTTGTATATTTTAGAGATTAAGCCCTTGCCAGTTGCATCATTTGAAACTATTTTCTCCCATTCTTTGTCTTCCTGGATTTTTTTTTTTATGGTTTCCTTTGCTGTGCAGAAGCCTGTCAGTTTGAATAGGTCCCATTGGTTTATTTTTGCTTTTATATCTGTTGCCTTGGGAGACTGACCTAAGGAAAAAGAATTTGTACAGTCGGTGTCAAAGCATGTTTTGCCTATGTTCTCTTGTATGAGTTTTATGGTGTTCTGTATTATGTTTAAGTCTTTATGGACTTCTCAAATTATGTCAAGTAAGAGTGAAGAGAGTGAACATCCTTGTCTTATTCCTGAACTAGAGGAAAAACATTCAAGCTTACATTCTTAAATATGGTGTTACCTCTAGGTTTTTTTGTAGACATCCTTTATCAATTTGAAGAAACTTTTAATCCTACTATGCTGGGTTATTTTTTTTTAATCATGATTGTACATTGAAAATGTCAAATGCTTCTGTTGAATTGATCTTCTGTTTTTCTCCTTTATTCTGTTAATGAGGTGAATACTAACTGATTTTCAAATTGTAAACCATCTTGGCATCCCTGGGATAAATCTCATTTGGCCATGTCATAGTACTCCTTATATATACTGCAGGATTTTACTCACTGAAATTATGTTAAGAATTTTTGAGCTTGTATTCCAGCAGATTTGTTTTTTAATCTTACAATAACTTTGTCTAGTTTTGATGTCAAAGTGATTCTGACCCCACGGAATGAGTTTGGAAGAGCTCCCTCCTCTATTTTCTGAGTATGTGTAGTCTTGGTTAATTTCTTTGTTAAATTATTGGTAGTATTCATGAGTGAAGCCATCTGGAAATAAAGCTTTCTTATAGTAAGGCTTTTTAAATATGAATTTAATTTCTTTAATATATGTAAGCCTGTTCATTTTTTCTACTTTTTGGTTTCAGCTTTGCTTATTTGTGTCTTTCAAGAAATTTGGCAAGGGGGAAGAAGTGTGATGGACTGTCAGTTTGGGGTTAGTAGATGCAAACTATTGCACTTAGAATGGATAGTGGTGGGTTCCTGCTGTATAGCACAGGGAACTGTATCCAGTCTCTTGTGATAGAACATGATAGGGGATGATATGAGAAAAAGAATGTATATATATATATGTATATGACTGGGTCACTTTACTGTGTAGCATAAATTGGCACAGCACTCTAAACCAACTATACTTTAAAAAATTTTTAAAGAAGAAAGAAATTTGTCAAGCCTCCATACTGTTTTCCATACTACATTCCAATTGACAGTACAAGGGTCCCCTTTCCTCCACATCCTCATCAACACTGGTTATTCATGTAATTTTTTTTTTTTTTTTTGTCTTTTTGCTTTCTTTGGGCCGCTCCTGCGGCATATGGAGGTTCCCAGGCTAAGGGTCGAATCGGAGCTGCAGCCACCGGCCTACGTCAGAGCCACAGCAACGCGGGATCCGAGCCGCGTCTACAACCTATACCACAGCTCACGGCAACGCCGGATCATTAACCCACTGAGCAAGGGCAGGGATCGAACCCGCAACCTCATGGTTCCTAGTCGGATTCGCCAACCACTGCGCCACGACAGGGACTCCTATTCATGTAATTTTTGATGATTCCCATTCTGACGGGTGTGAGGTGATAGCACATCATGGTTTAGATTTGCATTTCCCTGATTGTTAGTGATGTTGAACATCTTTTCATGTACCTGTTGGCTGTCTGCATTTCCTCTTAGAAAAAAGTGTCTTATTCAGTTCTTCTGCCCATTTTTTGAGTTGTTTATTTTCTTGATGTTGAGTTGTATGAGATGTTTATATATGTTAGATATGAATCCTTTATCAGTCATATCATTTGCAAATGCTTTCTCCCATTCAGTAATTTGTCTTTTCAATTGGTCAATGGCTTCCTTTGCTATGTAAAAACTTTTAAGTTTAATTAGGTCCTATTTGTTTTCTGCTTTTATTTCCTTTACTTTAGAAGACTGATCCAAAATAATATTGCTGCAATTTATTTCAAAGTGTGTCCTGCCTGGGTTTTCCTCTAGGAGTTTTATAGTATCTGGTCCTATTTTGGGGTCTTCAACCCATTTGACCCTATTTTTGTGTAGGGTTTTAGAGAATGTTCTAATCTCATTCTTTTACATGTAGCTGTCCAGTTTTCCCAGGCCCACTTATTGAAAATACTGGCTTTTCTCACATTGTGTATTCCTGCCACCTTTCTTATATATTAATTGATTGTAAGTGCATGAGTTTATTTATGAGCTCTCTATCTTGTTCCATTGATCTATATTTCTGTTTTTGTGCCAGTACCATGATGTCTTCATGATTGTAGCTTTATAGTACAGTCTGAAGTCAAAAGAGTCTGATTCTACCATGTGACCCTGCAGTTCTACTCCTGGGTATATATTTGAAAACACACATAAAAAAACACTAATTTGAAAAAATGCATGCAGCATGCATCCTAATGTTCAAAGCAGCATTCTTTGTTATTGTAAAGATATGGAAGCAACCTCAGTGTCCATTGACAGATGAATGGATAAAGAAGATGTAATATAGATACATGCAATGGGATACTACTCAGCCATAAAAAAAGAAGGAAATGTTGCCATTTGCAACAATACAGTTGGGCTTGGAGGGCATTATGCTAAGTGAAATAAGTCAGACAGAAACATAAGAATGGCATGATATCACTTATATGTGGAATCTAAAAAATATAACAAACTAGTGAATATAACAAAAAAGAAGCAGACTCACAGAGAACAAAATTGTTATCAGTGTGGTGAGGGTGGGGCAGCCAATATAGGAGCAGGGGGATGGGAAGTACATACTATCAGTTGTAAGATACACTCAGAGATGCATTGTTCAATGAGAGAAATATCGTCAATGTTTTGTAACAACTGTACAAATGGAAATTGAAAATAGCCTTTAAAATTGTATTAGATTTTTTTAAAAGAAAAGGTAATTTGTCTATGTCATTTAAATTGTGAAATTTATTGGCAAAACATTGTTCAAAATACTTTGCTATTCTTCTAATGTCTATAGCATCTCTAATAATGCAGAAGCCAGTGATGTCTCTATTGTATTCCTTATATTTGTAATTTGTGTCTCCTCTCTTTAATTTTTCCCCTCTCTTTATTATTTGTTAAATCTAGCTCATAGTTTACTTTTGTTGATTTTTCAACTTTTTGGTTTAATTGATTTTTCTCTCTTCTTTAACCATTATCTGTTTCACTAATGTGTGCTCTTACCTTTATTGTATTTTCTACTCATTTTGAAGTAATTTTCTCTTCTTTATCTAGACTCTTAATGGAATACTAGGTTCATTGATTTAGAACCTTTATAAAAACTTTTATAGCACTTAAAGTTATAAATCCAGGTTTTATATATTGTGTTTTCATTTTAGTTTTGTTCAAAATATTTCCTAATTTCTCATATGATTTTGTTTTTGACCCAGATTATTTACAAGTGTGTTGCTTAATTTTTAATTTTGTGGGAATTTTCCACATGTTTTTCTGCTATCACCATCTAATTTAATTCTACTGTGCTGAAAGAACATAGTCTATATGATTCTAAATCTTTTCAAGGTACTGAAAGCCTCTTTTTGGAGTCTGGTGTATGAATTATCTTGGTGAATATTACATATGTACTTGAAATGCATGTATATGCTTCTGTTGTTTGTTGGAACAGTCTATAAATGTCACTTAGGTCAGATTGGTTAAAAGTGTTGCTCATGTTTTCCATATATTTACTGATTTTCTGTCTACTTCTCCTATTGATTACTGAGAGAAGAGAGCTGAAGTTTCCAATTATAGTTGTAGCTTTCTTTTTGTCAGTTCTGTCAGATTTTGTTTCATGAAGATCAGTTTTGAAGCTCTGTTATTTAGGATTGTTATGGCATCTTGATGAATTAACCCCTGTATCTTTATATAATGTTCCTCTTTATCCCTGTTAATGTTCCTTGTTCAGAAGTCTGGCTGAGGTCAGTACAGCTATGGCAGCTTTCTTTTCATTGTTGTTTACATGCTATGACTTTTTCCTGCCTTTGACTTTCAGCCTACTTGTGTCTTTATATTAGTATAGATTTCTGGTACATAATATACGGTTGAGTCTTGCATTTTTTTATTCTAATATAAAAGCCTCTGTCTTTTGATTATAACTTTTGGATCACTTACATTCGATGTATTATTTACATGTGTACATAAGTCTACCATCTTGCTGTGTGTTTTCTATTTGCCTCTTCTGTTCTTTGTTCCTTTTCTCCCTCCCTTCTTGAGGATTATTTGAGTATTTTTAAGGGTGCCATTTTTTCTCCATTATTATATATTAACTATGCTTTATCTTCTAAAGGTTACTTATGGTCCATATTATATATCTTTAAGGTATCACAACATAACTTCAAATGATGCATTCATATTTCCTGAACCTAACAACAAGCTACTTCTATTTTCTCCCTCCCATTTTTTTGTGCTACCCTTACAGATTTTATTTCAACCTATGTTATAAAAATCCTGCTAACCTGTTACTAATTTTATTTGAAATAGGCAATTATCTTTTAAAGAGATTTAAAATGAGCAATAATTTTTAAATTGAAGTATAGTTGATTTACAATACTGTGTTAGTTTTAGGTGTACAAAATAGTGATTCTTCTTATTTTAAGATTATGTTCCTTTATAGTCTGTTACAAGATATCAGATAAAATTCCTTGAGCTATACAGTAAATCCTTGCTACTTATCTATTTTATGTATTGTAGTTTTTAATCTGTTAATCCCATACTCCTAATTTGTTCCTCCCCTCTCCCTTTTGGTAACCGTAAGTTTGTTTTCTGTGTCTATGAGTTTACTTCTCTTTTGTTTATAGATTCATTTGTATTCTTTTTTAGATTCCACATTTAAGTTTTATATATATATATATATAGTACAGAATTTGTCTTTCTCTTACTTTTTTCGCTAAGCATAATATTCTCTATGTCCATCCATGTTGTTGCAGATGGCAATATTTCATTCTTTTTTAAGGCTGAGTTATATTCCATTGTATTTATATATATGCCACATCTTCTTAAGCCAGTCATCTGTTGATGGGCCCTTAGGGTTGCTTACACATCTTGGGTACTGTAAATAGTGCTGCTACTTTTTAATATTTATCTACCTATTTATCATTTCCAATGTTTTTTTTTGTTTTGTTTTGTTTTTTTGTTTTTTTTAATTTTATTTTCCCACTGTACAGCAAGGGGGTCAGGTTATCCTTAAATGTATACATTACAATTACAGTTTTTCCCCCACCATTTCTTCTGTTGCAACATGAGTATCTAGACATAGTTCTCAATGCTATTCAGCGGGATCTCCTTGTAAATCTATTCTAGGTTGTGTCTGATAAGCCCAAGCTCCCGATCCCTCCCACTCCCTCCCCCTCCCATCAGGCAACCACAAGTCTCCAATGTTTTTTCTTCATTAGTACATTAATTTCATATCTTTGGCAGTACAGGCCTTTCAGTGACAAATTCTCTCAACTTTTGTGTCTGAAAAAGTCTTATTTTGCCTTCATTTAAAAAAGATGTTTTTCCAGTTCTAGAATTCCATGTTAACTGTTTTTCTTTCAGCACATTAAAAATGTCATTTCATTCTTCTGGATTGCATAGTTTTTGACAAAAGATTTTTGCCACTTTTACCTTTGTTTTTTTCTTTTTTTTAAATGATTCTTATTTTTTCCATTATAGTTGCTTTACAGTGTTCTGTGAGTTTTCTATTGTACAGCAAAGTATATATATTCTTTTTCTCACATTATCCTCCATCATGCTCCATTACAAGTGACTAGATATAGTTCCCAGTGCTATACAGCAGGATCTCATTGTTTTTCCATTCTAAATGCAATAGTTTGCATCTATTAACTCCCGATTCTCAGTCCATCCCACTCTCCCCCCCTCCCCCTTAGCAACCACAAGTCTGTTCTCCAAGTCCATGAGTTTCTTGCACAGCAAAGGAAACCATTAAAAAAAACCCAAAAAGACAAACTATGGAATAGGAGAAAATAGTTTCAAATGATGCAACTGGCAAGGGCTTAATCTCTGAAATATACAAACAACTTATATACCTCAACAGCAAAAAAACCAACAACCCAATTGAAAAATGGGCAAAAGACCTGAATAGATATTTCTCCAAAGAAGATATACAGATGGCCAACAAGCACATGAAAAAGATACTCATGTTGCAACAGAAGAAAGGGTGGGAGAAAAAATGTAATTGTAATGTATACATGTAAGGATAACCTGACCCCCTTGCTGTACAGTGGGAAAATTAAAAAAAAATATTAAAAAAAATGCTCAACATCACTGATTATTAGAGAAATGCAAATCAAAACTACCATGAGGTACCACCTCACACCTGTCAGAATGTCCATCATTAGTAAGTCCACAAATAACAGATGCTGGAGAGGGTGTGGAGAAAAGGGTATCCTCCTACACTGTTGGTGGGAATGTAAATTGGTACAACCACTATGGAAAACACTATGGAGGTATCTAAGAAAAGCATGATAATGTGAGAAAAAAGAATGTATACATGTATGTGTAACTGGGTCACCATGCTGTACAGTGGAAAAAATAATATGTATTGGGGAAATAAAAAATAAAATAAAATGCAAAAAAATATAAAGTGTCTTAGATGGCAAAAAAAAAAAAAGAGAAGAATCACTGTATGACCCAGCAATCCCACTCTTGGGCGTATACCCAGACAAAACTTTTCTTGAAAAACATACATTCACATGTATGTTCATTGAAGTTCTATTTGCAATAGCCAAGACATGGAAACAACCTAAAAGTCCATTGACAGATGAATGGATTAAGAAGATATGGTATATATACACAATGGAATACTACTCAGCCATAAAAAAGAAAAAATAATGCCATTTGCAGCAACATGGCTGGAACTAGAGACTCTCATACTAAGTGAAGTAAGTCAGAAAGAGAAAGAAAATACCGTATGATATCACTTATATCTAGAATCTAATATATGGCACAAATGAAACTTTCCACAGAAAAGAAACTCCTGTTCTTATGTTCTTTTTTCCCTTCTGCTTTTAAGATTTTTTTTGATACTGCTTGCAATAATTTTACTGTGATGTGCCTTGGTATGGTTTTCTTTTAATGTATCCTACTTGGGGCTCATTGGGTTTCCTGGATCTGTGGTTTATAGTTTTCATTAAATTTGGAGAATATTTAGATCTATTTTCTTCCAATAAATTTCTCCTCTCTATGATACATATGTTAGACCACCAGATATTATCTTATAATTCAATGAGATTCTGTTCATTTTTCTTTCTGTACTTTATTTTGGGTAGTTCCTATAGCTATATTTCCTAGATTACTAGTTATTTATTCTTCAGTATTTAATTTGCTAATACTACCCAGTGAATTTTTAATTTCAGATATTGTTCTTTTCATCTCTAAAAGTCCCATTGGTTCTCTGTACATCTTCGATTTCTCTCCTCATTATATTTGCATTTTCCTTTAACTGCATGAAAAGAGTTAAAACAACTTTTTAACCTCTTTCTCTGATAATCCCATCTCTCTATCATTTCTGGCCTGTTTCTTTGATCATGACTTTTCTTTGTTTGTTATTGGATCCTGTTTTCCTGCTTCTTGGGCTCTCAGGTAATTTTTTACTGTGTGGTGGACACTGTACATTTTACATTTTTGGGGGCAGATTTTGTTGTGTTCCTTTAGAGAATGCTAGGCTCTGTTCTGCAGCGGGACCAGGGGGTGGAGAGGGGTGTGTTTTTCTTCCTTGCAAGTCAGTTTCATCCTTTCAAGGCTTGTCTTTAAGCTTTGCCATAATGGTTCCAAAATAGCTCTTACTCTGCTAAAATATTACTAGGTATAGCCTTTCTGTAGTCTCTACTGAATGATCCAAGTGATTACTGACTCACCAGTGATAACTCTGGCTGGAATCAAGTGATCAGTAAGCCTGTGTGAGCCCTGGGAACCAACCAGTCAGCTCATGGCTCACAGGTTGGTCTTTACCAGCTTCATGGAGATTCATGTACTATAACAATGTCTCTGTTTTCAGCAAAAACTCCACTCTAGGGTACCCTTGTGCAAATTTGGGGAACTCTTTTCCTGCAAAGCCCCATCTTCTTTAGAACTCAGCCCTCAGATTCTCTGAACTCACATTTCTATCCCTTCAGCTCAACTCAGGGAGTCCTCTGAATTCTGTTTGGGAATCCCCTCCCTCCTCCACTGTCTGAAGTATGCCTCCAGGCATAAAGTCAGGGCAATCCTAAGACTCACCTTGCTTGCCTTCATTCTCTCAAGGATCACAGATCTGGTTGTCTGTTGTCCAGTATCTGAAAAGTGTTGTTTCATATATTGTGTCCAATTTTTGAATTATTGATGCCACGACAGTAAATATGCTCCCAGTTTTCCCATAATGACTGGAGGCAGAAGTCCTTAATAGAACACAGGTTTTTTTGTGTGTGTTTTTTTTTTTCTGTTTTGGTTGTACCCATGGCATATGGAAGTTCCCAAGTTGGGGATCAAATCTGAGCCTCATCTGTGGCCTATTCCACAGCTGTGGCAATGTCAGGTCCTTAACCTACTGCACTGGGCTAAGGATTGAACTGGCAATGCCACAGAGACGAACTGGATCATTAACCTACTGCACCACAGTGGGAACTCCCTAGAACACATTTTTAAACAGAGTCAGATTTGATTATTTTATTGCTAACCATGACCCATGAAGAATATATTCCAGCTATAATCTTATGTATAGATTTGGCCTCATATTATCATTATGATTGTTGCTGTAGTTTTTAAAGTCATAAAAGAATAATAACTATCAATTATTAAATGTTTATTATTTTTCAGTTATGGTGCTAAGCATTTTACAACTATTTTTATTATCACTATCTTGAAATTGAGACTCTGGGACAGTAACAGCAGAGTCAAGGTTCAAGCTCAAATACTGTTCTTCTTTAACCCACTCCCATGCATCTTACATTTACCAAAACTTTGGCATGAGGAAGGGGAAGGGAGTCTATGTGATTATGATACATGGAAGCTCTATACCAAGGTTTTTCAAGTCAAGACAAGGTGAAAGGGATCTAGTCTTCTGGGTTCTATCTTGAAATGTCTGAGTCATCGTTTTGAGTGAATATATTATATGTACTGTATATAGTACATATACTATATACTGTATATAAAATTTATATTTAGGTTCACAGACATTTGAGGATCATTGCTCTGAGGGAATTGAGGATATTATATCTTTCTGAATGTCAGTCTTACCACTAACTATGTCCAAATGATCAAAGAATCACTTCCTTCACCTTCAGCGTCTGGTGCTCCCCACCACTCCACAATTCCAGCATCAAATATTTGACTCTAAGACCTCCGTCATCCTCTTATTCCGCCAAAATAAAAAATAAAGAGGGATTTCAACCATAAAATAAGTTCCACAGTGCAAAACTAAATGTTTCCTGGCTGTTATCTCTACCTGTTTTTTGTCATTTATTTTTTTGTTAGAAAAACCCCAGCAGTCAGCAAGCTTTCAGTTAGCCTCTGCTTTGAATCATAAAGCTTCCAACTACAAAGTCATGCTCACATCAAAATGTAATGTTTTAAACTTTATTTATTTATTTATTTTTTTTTTTGTCTTTGTTGTTGTTGTTGTTGTTGTTGCTATTTCTTGGGCCGCTCCCGTGGCATATGGAGGTTCCCAGGCTAGGGGTCAAATCGGAGCTGTAGCCACCGGCCTACACCAGAGCCACAGCAACGCGGGATCCGAGCCGCGTCTGCAACCTACACCACAGCTCACGGCAACGCCGGATCGTTAACCCACTGAGCAAGGGCAGGGACCGAACCCGCAACCTCATGGTTCCTAGTCGGATTCGTTAACCACTGCGCCACGACGGGAACTCCCCTGTTTTAAACTTTAGATTGAGGCACTCAGCTCTATAGACTTTAGCTTTCATGTTTTTCAAGGTAGTGGGTTAAATACTTGAAGTCTCTTGTGCAGTTTTTTTTTTTTTACATTATTTATTTATTTATTTATTTTATTTCTTATATATTATATATATATATATATATATATATATATATATATATATATATTAATTTTCCCACGGTACAGCAAGGGGATCAAGTTATCCTTACATCTATACATTACAATTACATTTTTTTCCTCACCCTTTGTTCTGTTGCAACATGAGTATCTAGACAAAGTTCTCAGTGCTACTCAGCAGAATCTCCTTGTAAATCTATTCTAAGTTGTGTCTGATAAGCCCAAGCTCCCGATCCCTCCCACTCCCTCCCCTTCCCATCAGGCAGCCACAAGTCTTTTCTCCAAGTCCATGATTTTCTTTTCTGAGGAGATGTTCATTTGTGCTGGCTATTAGATTCCAGTTATAAGTGATATCATATGGTATTTGTCTTTGTCTTTCTGACTCATTTCACTCAGTGTGAGATTCTCTAGTTCCATCCATGTTGCTGCAAATGGCATTATGTCATCCTTTTTTATGGCTGAGTAGTATTCCATTGTGTATATATACCACCTCTTCCGAATCCAATCATCTATCGATGGACATTTGGATAGTTTCCATGTCCTGGCTATTGTGAATAGTGCTGCAATGAACATGCGGGTGCATGTGTCTCTTTTAAGTAGAGTTTTGTCTGGATAGATGCCCAAGAGTGGGATTGCGGGGTCATATGGAAGTTCTATGTATAGATTTCTAAGGTATCTCCAAACTGTTCTCCGTAGTGGCTGTACCAGTTTACATTCCCACCAACAGTGCAGGAGGGTTCCCTTTTCTCCACAGCCCCTCCAGCACTTGTTATTTGTGGATTTATTAATGATGGCCATTCTTGTGTGAGGTGGTATCTCATGATAGTTTTGATTTGCATTTAACATTTTGTTACTTAAAATATTAATTTTTATTTATTTATTTATTTTGTCTTTTTGCCTTTTGTAGGGCGCTCCTGCGGCATATGGAGGTTCCCAGGCTAGGGGTCTTATCAGAGCTATAGCCGCTGTCCTATACCACAGCCACAGCAACACCAGATCCTGAACCCACTGAGCCAGGCCAGGGATCGGACCCATAACATCATGGTTCCTAGTCAGATTCGTTAACCACTGAGCCACGAAGGGAACTCCAAAATATTAATTTTTACATAGCAAAAATTTATCAGTGTTTTTGCTTTGTTCTTAAGCTATTTTTAATGAGATTTTGTTTTTAACATTATATTCTCTGCAGTAACATGGCAGGTCAAGAAAAGGCAGAGTCACATTTCCTGGTACCAACCAATGGCAAAAATTCACCATGAAACACCTTTTCCACTTCTGAAATTCTTGTTCAGGTTCTTTGAAATGTACAGCATGGCTTACAAAATTTGTTTTGTCAAGGTGAAGGAGATGTATTGATCGAGGTGTAGCCAAACAGTCAAAGGAAATGCTAAGTGTTTATCTAAAAAAAACAAAAACAAACCCATCTCATGGTCAAAAGCAACCAAGAACATTTGTATTGAGAATGGCCAAGCACCCCGCCACACACACACAGAAAAATAATAGAGATTTTTATCTCTGCTAAGAAATGGTTTTGTCCATCTCCTTTTTATTCAGATGGAAGTGTTTGGATTATAAGATACTACTAATTGTTGAGTAGCTCTTACTTAAAGTGTAGTGTAGAGGGTACTTAATTACCCTCCTTGAGGGCATGCAGCATTTTAAAGCCTAAACCTAGGTTTTATTATCAAGGATGTGGAAGACAGTAACAGAACTTAGTATTTATAATTTTGTCCCTGGCTCACTAAGGCAGCCTAGCCAGCTGTGCAGTCAAAGTTACTGCATTTATTTGATCAGAAAATGATCACTGTGTCATATAAAAGCATCATTCACTTCTTATTACCATTGATCTCCAGAGAGTTTCACTCAGATCTTGCCAGGAATTTAAAATGGCAGGTGGTGGGGCTATATTTTTCTATGATTAATCATATAGTCCAAATTCCGTGATTACAGCTCATTAAAGAGAGCAGATTTCCTATTAATGAATGTTTAGGGCCAACATTCAAGACTCAGAAGTTCCAGATGTAGAAATAAGGAAGACACCAGATTCTAAAAGAGGAGCTGTTACCCAAAGGCGTTCCCTGGAGAAACGAACTCTCGCTGGCTTCCTTTGGCATATATTGAATTACAACCCATCAAGGGCTAGGTCACCTCAATATTATACACTTCACATTTTATTCACTGTAAGGACTTTATAGCCAAATATGACCATGAAGACCCAGGACCCAATTTTTAAAGATCAAATTATCCACTCTTGGTTCAATCCTAACAAAGTTGTTAGAGGCTCTCTGAAAAATTTTGTCTAAAGATCAAGTGTGAGATGATGACATCACATTATCTAGCCAAATGCATTTGAACCTCAAAAAATGGTCTTGTATCTGAGGCAAACTTCTATGCATGTTCAAAGATTTAATTAAGTCTCCCCACCCCCAACCTTTCCTTTAACTTTATTTGCCTGTCTTTGCTTCTCAGAATGTCTTCAAACAGCCTCTAGGAATCAATCCTATTTGTATCATGCCCATTCTATATACAACCTCTTGATTGCAGTGTTATAGGAAAGTGACATTTGAAACCAGTGTCCATGGTTTCTAATCTTTTATCTGAAGGAAATCCTCTTGCAATAGAATGAACTAGGTTAGTCCCCCAATTTAGTGACTGATAACAAGCTTTATATCTCATTTACACTGTGTGCAATTTTGGTCATGACAGTGGTAGGGGTCAGGGGGAGGTGTTTTAATATCTTATCACTCAGGAGCCAAGACAAATGGAGCCACTGTCACCATCTAGAGTGGTACTCACTCACTGTGCCAGGGGGAAAGAACATAGCAAACCACACATTTGCTCTTAAAAAGACTTTCTCTAAGGAGTTCTTGCACTTGTATTGCACATGGCCAAATCCAGCTACATGGCCACGCCTGATGGATGAGCCAAGAGGCATGAGGCTCAGGAGGAGAAGACCTAAAAATATTGGTGAATTGCACCAATAGCTACATAGTCTACCATTCTGGTCACTACA
The DNA here is from genome assembly GCF_054392235.1 of Sus scrofa. Classification (NCBI taxonomy): domain Eukaryota; kingdom Metazoa; phylum Chordata; class Mammalia; order Artiodactyla; family Suidae; genus Sus; species Sus scrofa. Next base: position 78,242,216 of record NC_139388.1, read on the forward strand.
TAGTTTACCTTTTTTTTTTTAAGGTTCACATTAATTTATATCACTTTCTTTCTTACACACAAAAATACCCTTATCCCTCATGATAAGGGATCAGAAAGGACATCAGCCTCAAGGTCCAAGATCTCTGCATGGTGTAAGGCAGTCTCTACATCAAGACTGGATCAAGAACTGAAAAGATGAGGAAGCTGTTCATCACCCACACACTCTGCAGTGATGGCACAGGAAACTCTTGTCTATCTATACTCACTCCACAGGTGAATGCACCAGCTCTGCTGGCTTGGAAAACCATCTCTGCACTGAGGACAGCCCCTTTTCTGCCCCAAGGCCAGACTTCCCCTGTGAACTCCATTCTTGTATCCAGCTGTTTGTTTGTCATCTCCACTGGAGTGTCTCATGGTCATTTCAGGCTTAGCAAAGCCAGAACTCACTTTCTGGTTTCATCTCCCAGATCTGCTCTCTTGAGCGTCTACCATCACTTCTTAGCAAAAGAGAACTTCATCCTTCTTGTTGCTCAGAGTGTAAACCTCAAAGGCACTCTTGATGTGTCTCTATCATGTAGTATATGTGTAATCCATATAGAAATTTTCTTGCTCTTCCTTCTCTAGAAAGTGTCCAGAATCCAAATTGCTCACTGACTCCACCTCTGCCACCCTAGTCCAAGCTGACATCTCTCACTTGCATTCCTGCATTGGCTTCCTGTTGGGTTTCCTTGCTTTCATCCTTGCCCTCCACACTCATTTCTCAACCAAACTGTAGCCAGAATGACCCTTTTAAAATGAATTCGGATCAAGGACTACCTCTGCTCAAACCCGTCCTTTGGTTCCCCATCCCACTCAAAATAAAATTCTAAATCGTCACCCCGGCCAGCAAGTCTGTCCATGCTCTGTTTTCCCTGCTGCGTCTCACCTCACCTCTTTCCACTCTCTGCCTCCTTAACGTTGCCTGAGCCACGCTGAAGCCCCGTGTGTCTTTAGCCATGCTAAGCACTCCCCCAGCTCAAGGCCGTCCACTTGCTACCCATCCGGTCTCTGCACAGCTCCCTCCTCACTTCTTCTAGGATTGAGCTCATCTGTACACGTCTAGTCTTTTTGGGGTGATTTTCTATGATCGTCCTACATATAATGCAACCCCCTCCCTCCTTGTCTGTCCCCCCCGTTCTACCTTTGTTTCCTCTAGGGCCTTCATGCTGTGTATTTACTTGTTGGTTTTGTCATCAGGAAAAAGCTCCAGGAGCGCAGCTCTTTGCCTTTTTTGTTCACACATCCCCAGTGCCTGTAACAGCACCTGGAACAGAGTTAGTGATTGGCAGATACATACTCGGTGATTGGAGAAATGTGTCAGCATAAATTAAGAGGTGTCCCCTGAGGAATTGTTTAATTAAAAAGATAAGGTGTTGATGTTTTCTAAATGATGCTCTTTTTGTAAACTAGAACGGCCTCAGAGTTACCCACAATCCAGTGTCTCTGTGACTGGTACTTCAGTTTATTCTCTTCAATAGTGGAGAAAGACTGGAATTATAGCCAACAGGTCAGGAAACCCTGACCACACATATCCTGGGCTCCAGCCACCCTAGACCCTGTTTATTGTACCCCAGCATCCCCTGCCCCTCTATCCTTTCTGACCTCCCCCTGCCTGGGATGCCCATTCAATATATTTGCCATGGCTAATTCTGCTCCCAACTCTAATCCCATCTCCTCAAGAGGCCATCTCATTCCCCAGCTGGCCATAGGCCCTCCCTTCTCTGTTCTCCCTCAGAGCTACGCTTCTATTCCATTTCTGTTTTTGTAGTCTAATAATGTGTGGACCTGCCTTTCTTGGTGTCTAGGGTCTGATTCGTAGATTGAGAGCTGTCTCCTACTTATGCCTGCTTCCCCCATGGCCCTTGGAACACAGGTAGCCATAAAGATTTGTGAATTAAAAACCTCTAAAGCTGCAGTAGACTGATTCCCCACCTTTGCTATTGAAGCCCCTTTCCTGGGACCACAGTTGTGAGCCTTCTGTTTACTCAGAAGAGAATTGGGCTGTCATCAGCCACACAGTGACACCTGTGCAAACACTCATCTGATGTCTCCAATACTAAATCCCCAGGTAGCTGTATGGAAAGGTTCCCTCTCATGGACCATGAAAAAATAATTGTGCTCACGTAAGCATGCTTAGGGAAGGGGAAATTAAATAAGATGGTCTTGCTAAGCTATCTGGAAGAATAAAATTACATTATCATCAGAGATTCTAATACCTAAGCCCTTTGGATCACTTAGTTCTTCCTTATGAATATTTTTGTATGTTCATTGAACAGAAATGTCTCTGGCTCATGTAAGGGGAATAAGTTTTAATCTTTTCCTTCAACTCTAGACCAGGAAGACAGAAAATATTAGCCTATTTCTTTCCCCATGGAGTTAATAATTTAAGCTTCCAGCAATGTCCACACTACCTTCATCTACTACTTCTAGTTCCTCTGTTCTTTGTCCAAATGTTCCTCCTGCCAGTCCTAAGTCTCTTTAGCTGCAGCAAATATGCATGTGTGAATTTCAAAGGAGATATATTGTTAGTATTTGTTATGCTTTTCCATTAACATCTCTTCTCTGCTCTTGATTTCCTCCCTCCAAATCTTCCCTAACCTTGTGAGGTCACGCCCGTGTATGTTTGAGTACACATGTCGAGGAGACATGCCTAACTCGAAGAAACTCCTAAGAAACTCGAGATTGTGTGTATACATGGTGTATCAATGGATTGCGTCTTGTCAAGATATCCCTATAAAACCATACTTCCTAAGGCATATTCTGCAAATTTTTTGGGGAGACTGCCATATTTAAGGAATCATTAGTAAAATGATTACGCAGAAGATGATAAGTCATCAGGATGGAGAAAGATGTCGAACACATATTCAAGACTCTTGGATGCAAAAACAGAAATACAACTCAAACTTCCTTAACCAAAAGAAGAATTGTAATGATTCAGATCACCAAATAGTATCAGTATATCCCAGCTTCAGGCATAGTTAGATCCAGGTGCTGAAACACTGTTGTTAGAAACCTCTCTCTCTTCCTCTTAGCTCTGTTTTCCTTTTTGCTGGCTTTGGTTTTAGGGATGATCTTCCCACAGGATGATGAAATGGCCATTAAGAACACTGAACTGGCAATCTACTAGATTAGTACTTCCCACCAGAGGGAGATGATCTTTTTTCGGTAGTTCCAGAACAGGTCCCAGGAAATCTTCCATTGATTGGCCCAGTTTTGGAAGTGTTCTCACTGCTGAACCATTCGCTATGGCCAGGGAAGGAGGCTGAGGTCTGTTCCACCTGAAGCATGTAAACTAACAGTGGGAAGGGGGGTGCCCCTTCCCCCATGGAAATTCAGAGCTGTTACCAGGAGAGGGAACAGATGTTCTCAGACAAAAATGACAGCTATCTATAGGAAGTAGTGCACTTCATATGAAGAAGTACTGAACACATTGGAGAATTCTTGGTGGGAGAAGTGCACTGGGATGTGACTCACAGGGATGCAGCAGAACGGGGGTCAGGGGTGAGCCAGGTGTGCCTGCTCTCACAGCCTGCAGAACCAGCAAAAGCAAGGGGCGCTAAACAGTCCGACCCAAAGTCAAAGCCTGGCCCTGCAACTAAGTAACTCAGCCTAGTCACTTAACTCCTGGATGCCTGTTTCCCCTCAATGCAAAGGAAGGGTCTCAAGGACTTTGATGAGCCTGAGTTTGGGTCCCCGCCAACTCAGTGCTCAGCCCTGGGAGTCTCCCCTCACCCATTCCCCTCCCAGCGTGTTGCACAGGGTTTTGTTTCTGGATTGCCTTCTGGGACGGAAGAATCTAATTTAATAACACTTGCAATTAAAGGATTCCTAACACTTCCTAAAGCTCGCTAATCACATGCATTAACAAGGACAGGATATTGCCAGCTCCGAACACCTGGAAACTGCTTGGGGCGCCCTAAGCTTGTGACAGCTGTGACAGCTGTGCGGGTTCTCTCTGAATTCATTGGAGTAGCACCTCTGTGGTATGGAAGCAAAGGAAGCCCCGTGACAAATGGAAAGAATTGTCATGTTAGATGGGCTCTGAGAGAAATGGAATGCTATTAACTAGAGAAGAGGGCATTTCTCATCTTGAGAACGTCTTGCTGGGCAGTTAGAGGACAAAGGCCATTGCCCATTTCTTTCTGCCATCTTCCCTCTTCTTTCTTCATCTCAAAATCCCCAAAGCTGGTGTTGGCTGATGCAGAACAGCAAGGTTGTTGTCACTGTCCCCACTGGCTCTAGCCATGCAGTGCAGCAGTGGGGAGAGGTAGCATTTGACTGAAACACAGGCTCCTCCCTGAAGGACCACAGCCAGCCCAGCTCATCTCCCTGGGAGTTGCGTGGCATGTGCCAGAAGCACACTGAAGACCTTGATGCTGAAGTGCAGTAAGGCCAATCCAGCGCTATCACTTGGAAAGCTGATTTCTCATCTGGAACTGTGTCTCTGCTTTGCAGTGATGTAAATATATATATGTGGTCCTCAAAAGAACCCTGGCAACCGGAAAAAACTAAAATGTTGATGAAAAGGGAGAGTTATGTATATTATGCTACATACATGCAATGGAGCACAGAATTATCATTATAAACAATGAGATGTTGTATGCAGTCATCTGAAAAGACTTCTAGGATATATTGCTATCTGAAAAATTCAACCAGCAGAACAACAATATATACAGGCTATATACAGTTTCATAAATAGAGGTGCATGCATATACATTTTATTTTGATATATGAACAGAAAGGAATGCTAGAATCTCTGGATTATAGCTGGACCCACACCTCCTAGAATAAAGACTACACTTCCCAGACTCCCTTGTGGCTAAGATTTGCCCAGTGGTGTGTGCCTAAGTGACGTGTGCAACTTCAGGGCCTTAAGTGTAATGGGGATGTCCTGTAACCTGTTCCCCTGCTATGGAAGTGGTGCTGAGCTCTCTCCTGTCATGCAGAAAAGGGAAACTGAAACAGCGAGGCGGAAGCTCCCATTGTGGCTCATTGGTTAGCAAATCTGACTAGCATCCATGAGCATGCAGGTTTGATCCCTGGCCTTGCTCAGTGGGTTAAGGATCCAGTGTTGCTGTGAGCTCTGGTGTAGGTTGCAGATGAGGCTTGGCTCCTGTGTTGCTGTGGCTGTGGTATAGGCCAGCAGCTACACATCTGATTAGACCCCTAGCCTGGGAACCTCCATATACCACGGGTGTGGCCCTAAAAAGCCAAAAAAAAAAAAAGAAGAAGAAAAAAAAGAAACAGTGAGACAGAAGGAGCTTGGACTCCTACCCAAGAGGCAGTCATTATATCCATAACATCCCACTGTGACATGGGTGAGACATCAGCTCATTTCTTATTTTTGCACCTGTATGGTTGGGGGTCTCTTGCTTTAGCAGTGGTTTCTATCCTATAGGAGCAGAATAACCCCAGACAGTTGATGGTGGTTGCCTCTGAGGTGTGGCATTAAAAGGGGACAAGTGGGGAGAGAGGGATTCTTATTATTTTAATTGTACCATATATGCTGATACCTTTAAAAATTTTGCAGTTAATATTTGATTGTTAATGTTCTTGGCCCTCAGTGCCACATTGGGTTATGACACATTCTCCCTGGCTCATGGCACATTCTCATCCCTGGTTCAAGCAGGGCCTGCTTTTATTTAGTTAGTCACTTATTTCCTTTTTAAAAATAATAAACACCATCTTTTCACCCCCTCCAACAAACTCTAGGACCTTCATATACTGCCCACACATCTCCAGCCCTTGGAGTACTTAATTATTACCTGACCATTCTCACGAATTTCATCTTTCATCTGCTTTTCTTCTTCTAAGTTTTTATTGCACCAGTAGGTACTCCTTCAAAGTCCATTTTTATTTTAGTTGATTTTATCTTTATAAAAACGATGTCATTATATATATATATAATATATATATTATATATATAAAATGGGACTTTTATATATATATTTTTTATATATGTATAATGGGACTTTTTTTTTCATGTCTAAGATTCATCCATGTTTTTGTAAGTCACTCTAGGTCAGCATTCTGCAAACTTTTCCTGTAAAGGGCCCCGTGGGAAACATTTTAGGCTCTGCAGGCCACATATGATCTATGTTTATTTCATAACCCTTAAAACATATAGAATGGCATTCTTAGCCTGCAGACCATACAACAACAGGCCATGAAGTTTGCCGACTCTTGCTCCGGTTCATTGGTTGTGATTATTTTATCACATTAATTGTACTATGATTTATTAATGGCCTGTTCCATTAATGATACTTGGTTTACCTCCAGGCTTTTGCTGTTGAGCAGAGTGTATTCTTAGTCTCTCCCGTATTGCATATGCAAGAGTTTCTTTGGAGAGCTTTTCCAGAAGTGGAATTGCCGAGTAATGGGCGATGTGAATGTCACTCTCTAGGAGGAAAGCCGAGGGCGGCAAATCAGAGCTAGGGCAGCCCCAACCTTGCTGTCATTGAAATTTGCTTCCTCGAAGACTTCCCTGGCTATTACTGCTCCACACTGTCTGTTTGTCATCTTGCTTTTTGGTATGTTTGTTTTATCTTTGTGTCTTTGCAACCCAGCTCAATGTAATTCCTCCCCAGCTGTGTCCTACGGCAGTGTCATTGTCCCCTTCCTACAGACCAATGAATATAAACATGGGCTCCAGCATTTGAACTTGGATTTGGATCCAGGCTCGGCTAGTTTCTTGCTGTTTGACCAAAAACAAGTCACTTGTAGCTTCAAACTTGGCATTTTACCTCTGTAAAGCTGTGAGAATAAGTGCCCCAGTTCATTATGCAGTGGCCAAGAACAGGAATCACTCCAAGCATGAAGCAAAAAAGAAACTGAGTGGAAGCATAAATAAAAGCTGCAGAGATGGCAGCCTCTGTGGAACTCAGGAGAAGGGCCTGATGGACATCTCTGGGCCCTGCTATCAGCAGAAACCGATGTCAGCCTCTGGGCCACTCCAGCTTTCATTCACTCCTCAAATATATATTAATCACCTACTATTTGCCAGGTGGTTCTAGGTGCTTGGGTGATCCCTGCCCTTGAGAGGCTGACATTCTGGTGGCAGAGCAACAAAAACCAGTGAACCTAATCAAAAGTAGAGTATAGGCCGTGTTAGGAAGTGAGGAGTGTCATGGGTAAAGAAAGACTGCAGTAGGAAAAGGGATTGGGGGTGATGAGGGGAGGGATGCTCTTTGTGTTTAATAAGGCAGACTAGGTGGACTTCCTCATGGGACTGACACTTGAGCATAGACGTGAAAGAGGTGAGAGAAGGAGAGGGTGGTCCCCTCAAGGGGAGTGTTCCAGGCAAAGGGGAAAAAAAGGGTGGAAGACCCTGGTCTGAGGCTGGATCTGGCCCGGGAGGCCAGCTTGAGCAGAGTGAGCAACAGAGAAGAGAAAGAGCTCTGGTCAGAAGGTAATGAGAAGCCAGATACTACAGGGCACTGTAAGCAATCATAGGACTTTGGTTTTACCTCTCTGGAAATAGGACATCACTGCAGGGTTATGATCAGAGGAGCAACCAGCTGAAGGTGGAACTGGGGCTGGGGAACCTGCTTCCAAGGTCATTCATGTGACTGTTGGCAGAGGCTTCAGTTCCTTGCCACAGGGACCCCTCTATGCGTTTGCTCATAACTTGGCAGCTGGCTTCCCTCAGAGCAAGTGATAAAAGAAAGAGGGACAGAAGGAGACAGAGAGACTGTCATTTCTGCCTTAGTCTATTCCCTAGGAGCAGTGCACTCAACAGGAAGGGGTTGATTAAGCCAGGGAACAAATACCTGGAGGCAGACATCCTCCTGGAGACAACCTAGGAGAAGGAGAACAAGGGCAGAAACAGAGAAACTGGTTAGAAGCTTCCTGCAGTGATTCAGCTGTGTCTCTCCCTAGGAGGAAGCTGCAGAGGAGCAGGACATTGTGGGCTTCCAGGGATAGCTTGTTCATAAAGCCAGTGGGATTTCCTGCCAGGTTAGACATGAGCTGTGAGAATAAGACATGGGTAAGGATGACGCCAAAGCCTGCGGCCTGAGCAACCAAAATGATGGAGTTGCCCTTAATCAGGATGCTATGGCAGTAGGTAAGAGGACAGCTTGGGACAGGAAGAGAAAATAGGACTATCACGGATGCTAAGTAGGAAGTCTGGGAGGAAAGATTCAACTTCCAGGGGGAGCAGATTCAAGTGGATTAGCTTGAGTGAGTGGCCTCTGACTGGGGAAGGTCAGGGGTTTGGGCAGGTTTTTTTTAGGTGATTTTCATAAAACAGAAAGTCAACATTTCAGAGTATACAATTCTGTAGCATTTATGTTGGCAAACATCACCTCTATCGAGTTCCAAAACATTTTCATCCCCCTAAAAGGGAAACCCTATACCCATTAAACAGTTACTCCCCACCCCTCCCTTTCCCCAGCCCCTGGAAACCACTCATCTGCTTTCTGTCTCTATGAATGTACCTATTCTGGATATTTCGTATAAATGAAATCATTTAATACGTAACTTTTTGTGTCTGGCTCTCTCATTTAGCATGATGTTTTCAAGGTTCATCCATGTTGTGGCAGGTGTCAGTACTTCATTCCTTTCTACAGCTCACTGTTATTCCATAATATGGATAGATCCCATATTGTTTCTCCCTTCTTGATAGACATTTGAGTTGTTTCCACTTTGGGGCTATAATGAATATTGCCCCAAATGAATATTGCCGCTATGAACATTCACCTACAAATGTTGCACCATTTTCAGTTCTTTTGGGTATATGCCTGGGAGTTGAATTGTTGTGTTATATGGTTAACTTTTTGAGGAACCATCCAACTCTCCCCATCTTACATTCAGCAGCATATGGGGCTTCCAATTTCTCTACATCCTCGTCAACCTATGAAGTGGTATCTCACTGTGGTTTTTATTTGCATTTCCCTAATAATGACTAGTAATGTCCAATATCTTTTATGAGTTCATTGGCCATTTGTATATCTTCTTTGGAAAACTGTCTACTCAAGCTCTTTGCCCATTTTATAAAAATTTGTTTGTATATCTTTTTGCTGAATTATACTTTCTTTATACAATCTGAATACCAGACCCTTATTAGATATATAGTTTGTGAAGCTGTCTCATTCTGTAGGTTGTTTTTTCACTTTCTTGATCATGTCCTGTGATGCCCAGAAGTTTCTAATTTTGATGAAGTCCAGTGTACTTAATTTTTCTTTTATTGCTTGCCTGTACAGGGTATGAATACTTATCCATGTCAAAAACTTGATGGCCTTATCAGAAAAAGGTGAGAATAGATGCCAAGTGGGCAAGGCAACAAACATCCACCACAATTAGCAACTTCACAGGTTGTTAGACAATTAAATGAGATGACTCACACCAAGCATTTAGTGCGGAATAAGTGCCTAATAAATGTGAACTCTTATTATTTGAGTCTAGCACAAGGGTTTGATGTGTAATTTTGGAAAGAATAAATATGGTGCAGGCAGATGCCACATTCTTTCCCTTGGTCTCTGTCCAGAGTAACTCGATTGTCTGGTGGGGAGGGAGGGAGAAAATGGTGTTGGAAGCATCCCTATTGGAAAAGAATGTGGATGATTCTAAAAGTGCCTTTTTTTTCTGACTTGGCAATCATTTACTCGTTCAGTCTTTAGGGAGGAAAATATGTTTAGGATCCTATTTTACAAATACAACTTTCCCTCAATCTGTTTGATGTATTGTCAAGTCTTAAAGCTGAGTCTAGATGCATGCATAAATCTTGAAATCCCTAAAATCCTTTCCCTCCTACCTTTCCTCCTTCTCTGGCAAGCAGCTGTTTATAAGAAAGGAATGGCCTCCTCCACCTGAGAAGTTTGTTCCAGTGTGACTTGTGGCTGTCACTCTTGGTTGTCAACTAATGGTCATCTTCCTCTTTCCTTTGATCCTAGCAGGTGATTATATCCATACTCCATAGAGCAACCCTATCATTCTAGTGAGCTTGGACCTTTTCCGGTTCTCCAAAGAGAGATTCTCAATCTTCCTAAGCCAATCAAGGAGGTCTCTCTCTCTTCCTGCCCTGGGATTATTTTAGGAATGACATAGACCCTCTTCTGGCCAATAATACATGAAAGGAAGCCTGCTATGGGGTTCCTGAGAAAGGTATCCTCAGGAAATTAAAAAAGCTGCTGGCTGGAGTTCCCGTTATGGCTCAGCTGGTTAAGGACCTCATGTAGTCTCCACGAGGATGCTGTTTCGATCCCTGGCCTCGCTCAGTGGCTTAAGGATCCAGTGTGGCCGCAAGTTACGGCGTAGGTCAAAGATGCGGCCGGGATCCCTTGCTGCTATGGCTGTGGCATAGGCTGGCAGCTTCAGCTCCAATTTAACCCCTATCCCTGGAACTTGCATATGCTGCAGGTGCAGCCATAAAGAGAAAAAAAAAAAAGATTTAAAAAAATACAAAAAAGATCTGCTCGGAGGAAATCTTCCTTTTCTTGCCGTATGCCATTGTGTCTGCAGGCCAAAGCAGACACTTCTTTAGCCAATTACGTGACCCCAAGTGGAATCCATCATGTCAAATATGGTGGCATGGAAGGCACCCCAGTCTTCCGGGTCTTCTGCTGGTGGTATTGAGCAAATGAGCCAGACCTGGATTCATCCCATCTTCAGAATCCTTGATAGAGAGGTCAGATGACAAATGTCCTTTCTGGTTAGCAGATGTTTAGTTAAATATCCTGTTGCTTGTAGTTAAAAGCACCCTAAAAGATACATTATTTCAGGAGAGACCACAGAGGCAACCCATGGTGGAAGGGGGCACCCACCCAGCTGGGCAGGTAACTGACTCAATCCTTGGGACCAGGGTAGTAAAGATGTCACAATTCCACTGCCCAGAAACTAATGAAGAAAATAATCCACAAGGCTCTCCTCTTTATCGGAGTCATAGGTGAGCACAATTGGGGGGCAAACAAAAAGAGAGATTAGATTCTTTATGAAATAAGAAAAGAAACAATATGGAGATAAAAATTAAAACCATGGACACAGACACTGAAAGCTCTGAATGCTATCATCCCTCAGGAGGTGCTCCTGTTCTCATTCTTTGAATGGGGAGGAAGAGGAAAAAGGCAGCCAAAAAAATAAATGCTAGAACCACTTTAGAGCCTCTGCAAATTAAGTATCCCATAAAGATGAATTAAATATCTACTATATATTAGGCACAGGAGGGCAGGGAAATTAGAGTGGGTAGAGCTCTTTATTTGTCAAGTTCTCCAGAGAAACAGAACCAGTAGAATGTAGACACATATAGAAAGAGATTTATGATGAGGAATTGACTCATGTGATTATGAAGCTGATAAGTCCCAAGATCTGCAGGATGAGTCAGCAAGCTGGAGACCCAGGAAAGCCGATGGTGTAGTTCCAGCCCAAAGGCTGGCAGGCTCAAGACCCAGGGAGAGCCACTGTTTCAGTTCAAGTCCAAAGACAAGGCAGGCAAATCTGCAGCAACGTGGATGGACCTAGAAACTATCTTACTGTTCATCAGTCAAGTTAGTCAGACAGTGAAAGACAGGCACCATATGACATCACCTACATGTGGAATCTAAAAAAAAAAAAAAAAAAAAAAAAAAAGGATACAAATGAACTTATTTGCAGAACAGCAACAAATTCACAGACTTTGAAAAACTTATGGTTACCAAAGGCGACAGTGGGGCGGGGGGATGGACTGGAGGTTTAGGATTGGCAGATGTTCACTGAGATATATGGAGTGATTGGCCAATGGGGACCTGCTATATAGCACAGGCAACTCTGCCCAGTATTCTGTGATACTCTATGTGGAAAAAGATTCTGAGAGAGAATGGATATGTATATGGGTCACTTTGTTGTACAGCAGAAATTATCACAACTTTGTAAATTAACTATACTTCTATACTTTAATGAACCTTAAAAAAAAAAAAGTAAGGGAGTTTCCATTGTGGCTCAGTGGTAAGGAGCCTGACTAGTATCCATGAGGATGCAGGTTTGATTTCTGGCCTCGCTCAATGGCTTAAGGAGCTGGCATTGATGTGAGCCATGGTGTAGGTTGCAGATGAGGCTCGGATCCAGCATTGCCATGGCTGTTGTACAGGCTGGGAGCTGTAGCTCTGATTCAACCCGTGGCCTGGAACTTCACATGCCCTGGGTGCAGCCTTTAAAAGACCAAAAAAAAAAAAAAAAAAAAAAAGGGCAAGGCAGGCAGGAGGAATTTTTTCTTATTTGAGTGAGAGTCAGCCTTTTGCTCTATTCAGGCCTTCAGCTGATTAGACAGGGCCCACCCACATTGCAATGGGCAATCTGCTTTATATAGACTATCAATTCAAGTGTTAAACTCATCTAAAAACACCCTTATGGAAACCCTCAGAATAAGATTTGAACAAATATCTGCCCCCCTTCCCCGAGTAGCCTCATCACTTAACACATATATAATTAACCCTCACGCTCAGCAACAGGTTTTCTCTAAAATTAGTCTTTCCTCCTTCCCGTGAGTTATCCTTAGGCCTTTAACATTTTCTGTGGTTCACAAAGCATCTCTTCGTTTGGAAGGCACACACTTGCAAGACACTTGTCTTCCTTATCTTGCTGCTTCAGGCAGCTCTCCCAGCACACTTCACTGTGAATTTCCCCAGCTCTAGTTTTCTGTGGAATCCTGAGGGACCGTAGACACATGTATGTATCTGGATGTTTTACACCTCTGGTTACTGAGTATGTAGCTGGTAACAACACAGACGTGGGGAGAGGGTAAAGGGTCTCCCATCAGGGTGCTAGATGAACACATCAGTGGATCCTGAGCATCTCCACTGTGCCAGAACTGCTTTCTTGCATCATTAAATTGCTGGCTCATTGGAAGCTATTTCTTATTTATCTTTGGGTTTGCCCTTCCCTATTTCCATCCTTTGCACAGAGCAGATTTTTAGGAAATATTTGCTGATGTAGATATTAAGCCATGTAGTTCTTTGGAGAAGGTTTGCTCTGCATAACTAAGTCTAACTGCCCTCGAAATCTCTGGAAATCTTTTAGCAGGTCTATACTTTTCTTGCATCACTGGATGTCCATCCGCCTGGTCAATGTGAGAGGTGAAGGATGCTGGCTTGAGAGTCAGAAAAGCTGGGTTCAGATTCCAGATGGAGCAGTTCCTCAGTGACCTTGGTGTGTTTCTTACCCTCTATTAATGAATTAACGAATCCAACAAGGATCCATGGGTTTGATCCCTGGTCTTGCTCAGAAGGTTAAGAATCCAGGGTTGCCATGAGCTGTGGTGTCATGACCTGTGCTTATAGGTGGTAGACACGACTTGGATACTGTGTTGCTGTAGCATAGGCCAGCAGCTGTAGCTCTGATTCGACCCTTCACCTGGGAACTTCCATGTGCCATGGGTACAGCCCTAAAAAGAAAAAAAAAAAAAAAAAGTTTTTTTCCTGTAAGGAGAAAAAGATACATTTCACCCCAAAGTTATGCATTGTCTAGAAGACACCTCTCCAGTTTATCTGATTCTGATTTCGTTTAAGTTGTAAACAACCAATAGCAATGCAAAATACTGTTCATCTGTAGACACGCAAATCATGTTCTGTCCTATAGAGGTCACGTGGTCTGTGGAAGAAGCCAGTCTTGCCTCCGTCTGCCATTCATTCCAGCATTCTTGAGCCACAAATGTCTTTGTTCTTTGACCTCTTACCATTTGCTTAGTTCATTCATTCTGAGAAAAATTAACATTTTTTGGTCACAGGCTCATTTTATATCTGCATGAGCATCATGGTTTTACTTTGTTGGTAGGTTCGCCTCTACAACCCTCCTCTGTGACGTGGGGAGATAGCAATGATGATCCCAAGGGGTCAAATGTGATACCTGACTGCACAAGACCCTCTTTGCCACGTTCTGCCCTTGCAGACAGTGCCCTTTGTGGAATCTGCAGTCAGTTGGGCCAGGCTGCTCCCTGACTCAGAGCTCTGCGGGGGCCCCCACCCACCAAGTCCACATGCTCCCGGGACCTCCTGCTGTCATCAGGTCCTGCACACTCTTCCTTCACTCCTGTCCATCCTCATGGTCTTTTCTGCTGTTCTGTAAACACAGGACAATGCTCCTGCCTCAGGGCTTTGGCCCAGGCTGCTCCTTCTACTGGGATGCTCTGCCCTCAGTTGTCCACGTGGCTGATCCCTCACTTCCTTCAGTCTTGACTCAACTATCACATTCCCTGAAGGCCTCCCCTAGCTTCCCATCTAGAATTTCAATCCACCCACCCACCCTAAGCAACACTTCTGATCTCTTTGTCCTGCTCTGTTCTCCGTGGCACAGACCACGTCCCAACAGTCTCTATATTGGACTAATTTGTTGCATGCGTGTCCTGCCTCCCCCACCAGCAAAAAAAATCCCTCCGTGAGGGCAGGGATTTCTGCCCATTCTCTTCATCACAGTATTGCCAGTGCCTGGAATGATGCCTTGCACATAGTAGGCTCTCAATAAATGAAGACTCGGGGATAATTCACATAAAGTGCTAAACTCAAGGCTCGACACCCAGGAAAATATCGTCTGTAACAACAACAACAAAATCAAGTAGGTGGGGAGCATCAGGCTGAAAGGAGCTTGGGAGAAGAAGTGGATTCCTAAAGAAATGAGAGTGAGAACGGGGCAGGAGCTCCTTCAGGAAAACCTAAGGGTTGTGAGCCATCAGAGGGAAACCCGGAGAGCAGTAGGTGTCGCCATCAGATGTGATTTGTATTAACTTGTGTTCCTTAGACACCTTTGTACTTGGCTGGCATGTCCTACCCAGCCCTGTCTTCTGAAGTCAAAACCCTAAACTTGTGAGAACATCGATAGTTGGGGGGATGGGGAGGGGGATGTTGAGGAAAAACATCAGAAAGACTATTTGAGTCCACTTCATGCGGTTTTCCGCCACACTGGAGCAATTTAGGGAAATTGGCACAAATAAATGGAGATCGCGCTGCGCTGAAGTGCTTGATTGCAGGAGTGAAAGATAATTTTTCCTTGGTTAAGAGCTATTGATATGAAGGTCAGCCAATGCAGATGTGGGTGATAGATTTCTGTGACAGCCTTCCGCGGGGCACCGCCGCCGCCGTTTCCCATCTCCTTGTGGCACCACGCTGTTTGTGCATGCCATGCTTTGAAAGCTTCAGGCCCATTAGCCAGCTGCCCTAAAAGAAGACCGTCG
Source organism: Sus scrofa (assembly GCF_054392235.1). NCBI lineage: Eukaryota > Metazoa > Chordata > Mammalia > Artiodactyla > Suidae > Sus > Sus scrofa. Next base: position 78,257,372 of record NC_139388.1, read on the forward strand.
TTTCAGTCCTGGCAATGCTACTTTTGAGAACCATGTTCAGTTTGTTTTGATTTAAATTGGAGCCACAAACAGAATTTTGTGTGTAAAGTAGTTTGGAAACCAGTGGAATTTTTTTTTTTAATTTCTCTTTCAATTAATTCTTCTGCTAATTAGTTTTAGCTTTAATTGATTTTGAGACCCATTTTGAGACACTTAACACTGGCAGGCAGCCACTTCCCTTTCATCTCCTTTAGAGAAACTCATCCAATTAAAAATCCATTACAACATTTTCATGTGAAGAAATCGGGGTGCCATTTTGTTTTTTAAAAGCCTTGGACCTTAACCTCGGTGGCTGTGTTACATTAGGATGAGTTTCTGAGTTTTCTCCGACGCAGCTGTTCTTCTCTTGCTAGGTAATGGACGCAGAACCAGAACACTCCATCCTTCTGGCACCATGGGCCAGAATTTTTATTCTTCCATTGATTCCAGTAGGGTCCTGTTCCAAAATCTTACCCTGCATATTATGGGCATCCTAACCTCCAGAAAGGAGTATTTGTTCATTTTTCAGTTGCTCCTTCCATCTTTCATCAAATACACATCGAAGGACACTGCAGCGTAGGCCCTGTCTAGGCCTGCAATTAGACAGTGGCCATCAGCCACCCAAAGCTACTCTCATGTTTGTCGTTCACATTACATTCCAATGGAACAATGCTGGTCTTAGAATTGGGGATCCAGCAGAAAAGAAAATCAGAAATTCCTGTCTTCATACAATTTCCATTCTTTTTTTTTTTTTTTTTCTTTTCGTTTTTAGGGCCACACCCATGGCATATGGAAGTTTCCAGGCTAGGGGTCTAATCTGAGCTACAGCAGCCGGCCTATGCCATAGCCACAGCAACGCCAGATCTGAGCCACGTCTGCGACCCACACCACAGCTCATGGCAACGACAGATTCTTAACCCACTGAGCGAGGTCAGGGATCGAACCCAAACTTCATGGTTCCTAGTTGGATTCATTACTGCTGTGCCACGATGGGAACTCTGGAAATCCCCACAATTTCCACTCTAATGAAGAGAAAAGAGGCCTCAAAAAAAAAAAAAAAAAAAAAGAAAGAAAAAAAGAATTAAAATGTCAAAAAAAAAACCTAATATGTCAGATTGTGATGAAGGCTATGGGGAAAAATCTAATACAACAGGAAAGGAGGCTAAAGAGTGGGTGGGGAGAGGTGTATCATTTAAATAGGGATTTAGGAAGACTACAACAAAACTAGACTGTGGGGAGAAGGGCATTTCCGGGAGGGAACAGCCAGTGCTAAGTGAGACTATTTTGTATGAGTCTGATTCAGGGAAGAAAATATTAATAGCATCCTTATGGGTCAGGACTCTTAAGGGAAAAAAACTCCTACTAGGTTAAGGGAAAAAAAGGAAACTTTGGTTTAGCTCCTGTGGATGGAGAGTCTGTGGGTGGAGCTGGCCTCAGGGGCTCTAAACACAAACAAATTCAACTAGTATCCATGAGGATGCAGGACTGATCCCTGGCCTTGCTCATCAGATTAAGGACCTGGCATTGCCATGAGCTGTGATGTAGGTTGTAGACACGGCTTGGATCCTGCATGGCTGTGGCTGTGGTGTAGGCCAGCTGCTACAGCTCCAATTTATCCCCTAGCCTGGAACTTCCATATGCCGTGGGTGCGGCCCTTAAAAAAAAAAAAAAAAGACAAAAAAATATTTGCACCTTTGAGCCTTCTTCTTGGTATCTTTCCAATGGATTCTTTCTTGTTACACTCGTCAGAGCATCAGAGTTAATTTCTGTTACAGCCACAAAATTGGCTTAGCAGATGTTGAAAGATTATATAAAAAATTATTCCATTTGTGTAAAAACTATGTCGATATTATACACTATATTATATAATACATATATATTATATATTATACATTATACCTATATAGTATGTGTGTATGAATATGTTTGTGACTCTTAGAAAAACAGTTCTCTGAGTAGTCAGATTATATATGATTTCTTATTTCCTCTGATTAACTGTATCTTCTAAAGTTTCTACAATGATCATGTACTACTTTTTTAACAAGAAAAGTTACAAATTAAATCTACACCTCGCAGAGACCATAGGGATTTGAGGCAGGGCCTTGTTTGTAAATAAATTTACATTTGCCTGGAGGGGGTCTCAAATAATGATACTCCAAATGGCTGTTGACAGGTGGTTGAGGATTTGAGGATTCAAATCTTGGCCGTTTCTCTATATCATGATCACCAAAACCATCTTAATTTTATATGTCTCTGAAATCTATCACTTTAACTAGAAAAGGATGAGAGAGGGCGAATAATCCGTATTCCCCATATTTTTTTCCACATCAGGAAACTGAGAAAGAATTAGAAAAACCACATGTATATACAGGGATCTGGTTTTTGAACAACACGCAAAGCTAAGCAAATCAGGGTGTGTGGTCTCATACAATTTTCTCAAAATACTTAGAGCTTTTGGCTAGAGATAAAGAAGCTGAAGGGGTGATTAGACTATGAATTTAACGTTTATAAAATGTTCTGTAGGGTAGATGGTGATCTGCCGGGTAATCTGCAAAAGGACCAAGGAGACAAGCATGCTTGCCTTCCAACACAGATCAGGGTTGGTTATGAGGAAGGGTTTTTATTCAGCTGAACAGAATTTCCTGAGTGTGTTTTGAGCATTGAAACTTTGGGCTGTGCTGTCAAGAATTCAAAAGAAAATAGACATCATGGTCTTATCCCTTGAACAACCTTCATTGTTGGGGGAGATAAGATGAAAGAACGTGTCAAATAAAGGGCAAGTCAAACCTGTACAAGACCAAGGACCAAGATATGTGGTACAAATGGTAAGGGACCCTAGTGAGGAGTCAGGAGTGGTCCAGAGAGGATGCATGGCTGTGGACCCCGAGCCCAATCTTGGAGGATGAGAAGGACTCAGAAAAATGCAGAAAAGTCTTAGAAGTTTAGGACAGGAGTTTCAAAATGAAGGCCCAGATTTAGCCCAGAACTAGGCCAAAGGTATTTTTTTTTAACTTGAATGACCTACCAAAATTGAAAAATGGCTCATATCCATATTATTACAATTTCCAGGTTTTCTTGAAAAAATGCAAAAATCCAATAATCCCAGTATACATTGTCACAGGCAAGATGGAGAAACACCTTCCCTCTAATTTGTCACAGTCCCCACCATTCCCAAGGTCTTCCCCAAATGAGGCTGAGAGGTTAGGTGCCTTTTAGCATCTTGTACTGAGCCCACTTTGGTTTTTGATTTTGGCTTCTAGGCTCCTGTAGACTTTGGAGTTTGAGACCCATGAATGAAAGAAATAGCCCCAGAGCGTGAGTTAGCAGGGTACATTCAGGGTCAGAAAGGAGACTAAGGTCAGAGGCCTAAGGTCAAAGCAGATCCAGGTGTGAGAAGTGGGGCCTGCCAGGCTAAAGAAAATGAATCTGGTGAAGTAGACATTTAGGAGCTGAGAGTTGTTAAATCATGCCAAGAACACACATTGGAAGTGAAGGATAGGTCTCACGGCCCCTGTGGATCCAGCTGACCTCCACGCCAACTTTGGCTCAAACGCAGAGGGATTCCAGCTACGGTCACTGATTAACCACAACCTTGAGAAAAGTGTTTTAAATTCCCTGAGTCTTCTCCAGACCTTATAAAATGGTGATGGAAATGCTGCCCAGCAGTATCACCGTGAGGATTAAACAAAATAAGCTCTGGGGGGTCCTCGGCCCAGAGCCCGGTTCCTAGCAGTCTTTGTCTTCATTGTCATCATTGTCATCATTAATTATATAGAATGATCTGCCATGGGGGAGAGAGGATCTGGCAACTTCTGCAGATATTTTTGGTCACTATTCTGTGCAGTGTGAGGGATGTGGGAAGGGGTGCTACTGGTATCTAGTGGGTAGAGGCCAGGGATGCTGATAAAAATCCTAAAATGCACAAGACAGCCCCCACCCCAAAGAACGATCCAGCCCCAGGTGTCCACAGTATAGAGTCAGAGAAAGCCTCATCTGGAACAGTTGTTACCCCAGACCAGCTGCACAGAGCCACCCAGCCAATGTGCTAAGAACGCAGATTCCCAGCCCTTCCTCCCAAGAGTCTGTGTCAGCCCACCTGGAAGCTGGCCCTGCAATTCCTGTTCTAGCCAACTTCCCCAAAACTCTACTCCTTAGCCAGGTTTGGCAGTTGCCTGCCTAAAGGTCGCAGGTTCCCATGTACTTCTGATGTTCCTCAGCACCAGGTGGGTATCTTTTGGGTACTGAGATGTGCTTCTCAGGCAGGGTTTTCTGTGGTCCATTGGGAGGGACAGGTTAGGCCATCTGGTTTGATTTAGTACATACCTAAGACTTGTCTGCAAAAGAGGTGTGTACAGCTGACCAGAACCTGGCTTGGTTCTTTATCTGAACAGCGTACTCTAAACCCTCAAAGTCCCCAGCAGCCTGCATCTTCCTAGCAGGTGCCTTCCTATTTTCATCAGCTCTCTCTGACATGTAAACTCCGACACTTTTTCCATTTCAGCAGCACCCAAAAAGCATTGGAAGAATGGGAAAACTCCTTCCTCTCTTTAGAAACTTAGGATAATAATAATACATAATCAGAACCAAAGACCTGATCATCATAAACAAATAATAATCAGAACCAAACACTTGATCCTCACAAGCACAAGGAAAGCCCATTATCTCTGAAAGGAAATAGACATTGTCCCTGCAAAGAACAGGCCACTTCATGACTTTCTCTAGGCCAACAGGAAGTCCCCTTACTTCTGAGGCCCACCCTATACCACACGGAACACTCTGACCAGTGACTGGACCGTGCATCAAATGTCATTGCTGATTGGTATAAATTTTGTAAGAATTTTTATAACTTTTGAAGCTTTCAAAATTAGTTGGCTGCTAGATGCCCATTTAATTTAAGATTGGCATTGGTCTCTCAGGAGATTATAAATATACCCCACAATTCTTCCAACACAGAAAATTAAAAAAAAAAACAACTCAACATAGTCATTATTTCCAAATGTCATAAAATTTTTGAATACCAAATTGAATAGTTGGTGAAATTTGGATGACGTGACATTTCATAGACACTGTGTAACAGTTTAATTCTCTTCACAGTTATCTCTGTATGTGAAAGCCACAATATATTTTCAGGTTGTGGACATTTTTATACATCCCTGAAAAATCTCCCAGATCCTCCCTGGTATGCCTCTAACAGCCCTGGCCGTGAAGGGACTTTTTACATGTCTGTAGAGGAACAGGGTTATGTGCAATTAGGCGCACAGAATCAGATCGGTAGCATTTTTTTCCACTGCAGAAAAAGGAGAGTCTTGAACCTATGTAAGTGTAAATAGCAAAGCCCTGACTGAACTTTTATTGGCTTCACGGGAGTGACAGAGCATTAAAAGACCCCTTAGGTAGAGAAAAGAATATAACAGCATCTTCCCGAAGTCTGACTGGGTAAGACCTCCTAATTCTGAATTTATTCACTATAATAAAATTGATTGCCTTTGTCTCATACTCTGAGCCCTATACAAATGACCAATATAGTCCCAATTCTACTGCGAAACCCAAACTTGTATATGCTTTATACTTCATTGCTCATAAAGTACTTTTCACATATTATGACCAGAAATAACTTATTCATCCACTCGTCCACTCATTAAGTCATTCAACAAACTATTATTCTATTCTATTCTATTCTATTCTATTCTATTCTATTCTATTCTATTCTATTCTATTCTATTCTATTCTATTATTCTATAACATGTGAGAAAAAATGTGAACCACGAAGACATGATTCCAGGCTTCATGATGCTTACAAACACATTTTAATCGACTAGACAAACAAATAAATGAAAATCTGCATCCAGAGAGACATTACAAAATAAGAAAATTACAGACCAATATATTAAAAAGAACAATACCTCAGGGCTGGTTGGGGTTTATCCCAGAAACACAAGGTTCATTTAACCAATAAAAATTAATTAGTGAAATTCACGATATTAACACATTAAAAGAAAATACGATAACAATCATTTTTACTAGCAGATAAAAAGCATTTGACAAAATTTAACACCCATCTATAAATGAAATATATTTTGAAAAACTAGGGCTAGGAGGACATTTTATCATTCTGTCTATGAAAATTTAATGGTAACAGAAGGCTTACTGTAATATTGGACACTTTGCCCCGAATGTTGGAGCTAAGTTAAGGGATGTCTCTCACATCATTACGGGAAGTCCTGGTCAGTATAAGGAGGAAGGAAAATAGAACAAAGGCTCGAAACTTTGGAACAAGGAGGGAAAGCTGATTTCACAGATGACCTAGTGTTGTATGTAGTCAATTGCAAAGAATCTACCAAGAACTCGACTAGTCATTAACAAGTGAATTGATCAACATCACAGGCTGCAAGTCAATACAGAAAAATTAATTCATTTAAATAACATCCCAACACCTGACCAAGGAGGTAAAGGACCTATATGCCGAGAACTATAAAACTTCAGTCAAAGAAATCAAAGAAGATGTAAAGAAATGGAAAGATATTCCATGTTCCTGGATTGGGAAAATCAATATTGTAAAAATGGCCATACTACCCAAAGCAATCTACAGATTCAATGCAATCCCTATCAAATTACCCATGACATTTTTCACAGAACTAGAACAAACAATCCAAACATTTATATGGAACAACAAAAGACCCAGAATCGCCAAAGCAATCCTGAGAAACAAAAACCAAGCAGGGGGTATAACTCTCCCAGACTTCAAGAAATACTACAAAGCCACAGTCATCAAAACAGTGTGGTACTGGTACCAAAACAGACAGACAGACCAATGGAACAGACTAGAGAATCCGGAAATAAACCCTGACACCTATGGTCAATTAATCTTTGACAAGGGAGGCAAGAACATAAAATGGGACAAAGAAAGACTATTCAGCAAGCATTGCTGGGAAACCTGGACAGCTGCATGCAAAGCAATGAAACTAGAACACACCCTCACACCATGCACAAAAATAAACTCCAAATGGCCGAAAGACTTAAACATACGACAGGACACAATCAAACTCCTAGAAGAAAACATAGGCAAAACACTCTCTGACATCAACATTATGAATATTTTCTCAGGTCAGTCTCCCAAAGCAATAGAAACTAGAGCAAAAATAAACCCATGGGACCTCATCAAACTGAAAAGCTTTTGCACAGCAAAGGAAACCCAAAAGAAAACAAAAAGACAACTTACAGAATGGGAGAAAATAGTTTCAAATGATGCAACTGACAAGGGCTTAATCTCTAGAATATATAAACAACTTATACAACCCAACAGCAAAAAAACCAATCAATCAATGGAAAAATGGGCAAAAGACCTGAATAGACATTTCTCCAAAGAAGATATACAGATGGCCAACAAACACATGAAAAAATGCTCAACATCACTGATTATAAGAGAAATGCAAATCAAAACTACCATGAGATACCACCTCACACCAGTCAGAATGGCCATCATTAATAAATCCACAAATAACAAGTGCTGGAGGGGCTGTGGAGAAAAGGGAACCCTCCTGCACTGTTGGTGGGAATGTAAACTGGTACAGCCACGATGGAGAACAGTTTGGAGATACCTTAGAAATCTATACATAGAACTTCCATATGACCCCGCAATCCCACTCTTGGGCATCTATCCGGACAAAGCTCTACTTAAAAGAGACACATGCACCCGCATGTTCATTGCAGCACTATTCACAATAGCCAGGACATGGAAACAACCCAAATGTCCATCGACAGATGATTGGATTCGGAAGAGGTGGTATATATACACAATGGAATACTACTCAGCCATAAAAAAGGATGACATAATGCCATTTGCAGCAACATGGATGGAACTAGAGAATCTCACACTGAGTGAAATGAGTCAGAAAGACAAAGACAAATACCATATGATATCACTTATAACTGGAATCTAATAGCCAGCACAAATGAACATCTCCTCAGAAAAGAAAATCATGGACTTGGAGAAGAGACTTGTGGTTGCCTGATGGGAGGGGGAGGGAGTGGGAGGGATCGGGAGCTTGGGCTTATCAGACACAACCTAGAATAGATTTACAAGGAGATCCTGCTGAATAGCATTGAGAACTATGTCTAGATACTCATGTTGCAACAGAAGAAGGGGTGGGGGAAAACTGTAATTGAAATGTATACATGTAAGGATAACCTGACCCCCTTGCTGTACAGTGGGAAAATAAAAAAAAAAAAATAACATCCCAAACCACAAACTACTTAGGGATATACATTTTTTTAAAGATAGCAAGGTCTTTCAATGAAAAACTATAAAACATCAGTGATAGAAATGAACGAACAAAATAAGGATAGGGACAGATCATTCAATATTGTGAAGAGATCAGTGTTCCCTAAATTCAATTGTATATTTTACCCATCCTAATCAAAATCTTTTTTTTTTTTCAGGGAATAAGTAAGCTCATTATACTTAGAAATTCGAATGACATAGAATGGCTAAAGGAGCGTTAAATAAACAAGGTTAGGGGATTTAGTCTCAGACGACTTCAAAACATACTTTTGAAGTTACAGTGATCAAGATAGTGTGACCTTTTAGAAAGACTAGAGAGTCAGAAGTATAAATAGATACATACATATATGGCTGACAAGAATGTCAAACCATTTCAAGGGGCAAAGGAAAGCCTTTTCAACACATAGTGACAAAACAACTGGAGAGCATGGGCAAGGGGTGCAGCTTTAATCCCTGCCTTACACTACACACAAAAATCAATTTGTGATCGATTAAGGACCGAACATAAAAGCTACAGAATATAAAGCTTTTAGAAAAAAAAGTAACAGAAGACCTTCACAACCCAAGCCTGGCAAAGATTTCTTGGATAGAACATAGAGAACACGAAACATAAAGAAGACTGATAAATCAGATTTAGAATTGTTTGCTCTTCAAAAGACACCATGAAGAAAATGGAAAGACAGTCCATGCGTTGAGGAAAATTTCATAGTATCTATTTCTCACCGAGGATTTGTATCCAGAATATGTAAGGAATTCTATAATCCAGTAATAAAAAGACAAACGACTTAGTTTTTTTAGAATGAGCCAAACACTTGAATCAACAGCTAGTAGTTCACACAGGAAGATGTATAGTAGTTCCCTTGTGGGTTCAGGATCCGGCATTGTCACAGCTGAGGCTCGGGTTTGATCCCTGGCCTGAGAACTTCTGCATGCCCCAGGTCCTCCTCCAAAAGAAGATATATCAATGATCATTAAAGACATGATAATGTGCTCAATGTCAGTTGTCAAAATTGCAAAGATAAGCCAAAATTAGATACCGCTTCACACCTGCAAGTTGCACGATACAGACAGAGAAACTGACGTAGAACGGGGAGCTCAGCCTCCATGAGGTTCCTCAGTGAAGTGCTGGCAGAGCCCACACAGGACTCCAGGCCTTGCCTTATGGCCCATGACCTCTCCTACATCATTTCTCCTCTTACAAAGAAGCAACTACCTCTACCTACGGTTCTCTGCGAACTGGCACCCTGGCTCCAGAAAACCCTAGAGTTTCGCTCCGGGGAGCCATGGTTGCATTTTTTTTTTTTTTTTTTTTTTGTCTTCTTGCTATTTCTTTGGGCCGCTCCCGCGGCATATGGAGGTTCCCAGGCTAGGGGTCGAATCGGAGCTGTAGCCACTGGCCTACGCCAGAGCCACAGCAACGCAGGATCCAAGCCTCGTCTACAACCTACACCACAGCTCACGGCAACGCCGGATCGTTAACCCACTGAGCAAGGGCAGGGACCGAACCCGCAACCTCATGGTTCCTAGTCGGATTCGTTAACCACTGCGCCACGACGGGAACTCCGCATTTTTTTTTTTTAAAGGAAATCCAATTTGGAGCCCATGGACGTCCTCATTATCTTGCTCAGGTTGGCAGTCAGGCACTCTGAAGTAGCTGGAATCTCCATAAACCACTCCTGGCAAGCATCCGCCTTAGCCTGGTAGACAGAGAGAAAATCATCTGCCTGGTGTCAAGATGATGTGGAAACAACCGCACCTCCCACCATGCGGGCAGAAGGGCGTTCCGAGGGTCTGAGTAGATGCAGCAGCCCAGGCAGAGTTCCAGGTGGACTCACACCCACCCACCTCTGGCTGGGAGTCATTTTCCCTCTAACAGAAGAAACACAACCACCAAACAAGGTACCACTCAGACTTTCATTTTCTCATCTGTTACCTAGGAAGAACAGTTAATGTAAAAAATTTTAGTTTTCTGTTCCTGTATTTCTAACACTGGATTTCTCCAATACTGTCCTGATGGGAAAGAACACATCAAAAGGTTGTCTTCCTTTTGTGTTTCTTAACCCTGCCCCTCTAGACGGGTCAGCAAACTTTGGCTGGCAGGCCAAGTTCAGCTAGCAGCTGGATGATATTTTATGACCCTCAAGCTAAGAATGCTTTTCACATTTTTGAAGGGTTGTTTTAAAAAAAGAAATGAGACCCATGACAGAGACCACATGTGGCCTACAAAGCCTAAAATAGTCACTGATTCTTCACAGAAAAACTTTGCTGCTCCCCGATCTAGATAATAACAGTCTACTGCAAAAAAGGGGGGTGGTTTCATGGTGAAATAATTTGGGGAACCACTGGATTAACACAACAAACAGGGTTTAGGGCTCCTTTTTTTTTTTAATGCACACCTTATCAGAGCCTTTACTAGTGTCATTTTTTTTTTTTTTTGAATCTCAAAGAGAAGGATATGGTATGCAATGATACCACTCTTCTTTTGCCTCAGAACCCTTTCTTGTGGGATGAGGTTCCAGAACTGCTTTATATTACAGCTGTCGTCATTAGAGATGTGTTGTTAGGTGGGCCATGGAGTTTGGCTGGGCAAGTGCCTGTTCTTGGCATTGACTGGTTGCACTTCAGAGCCAGAGAGCATGTAGTTAAGAGTAAGGGCTCTGGAGCCTGGCTAGGTTTGAAACTTCCTCCACTTCCTGCCTGTGGGGCCCTAAGAGGTGTACTTGACCTTCCCTGCAAAATGAGGGTGATCATAGCAGCTAATCCTGAGGGTCACTGCAACAATCACAGGAGTTGATGTTTGTAAAAAATGTAGCGTGGAGCCTGGCCCCAGAAAGCTCTGGAGAAGTGGTAACTATTGTTGTCATTCCTCTCTGCAGCAGGAATCCCGATGCCTGCCTGAGAGTTATTATTCAGCACCGTAATGTAGGGGGAAGGGGTTCCTGATGAGGACATGGTGTATTTTCCTAGTAGAATATGAGGAAATTCTAAGGAAAAGAGAGTTTGTTTCAAGGCAATGAGTTAGTTTCCTAGGGCTTCTGTACCACAAAGGGAAGGATTTTTTTAAAAAGTTTTTCTCTGGGACTTCTGGAGGCCGGAACTCTGAAATTAAGGTGTCAGCAGGGCCACCTGCCCCCTGAAGCCTCTGGGTTTGGAAACGTCTTTGCCTCTTGCAACTTCTGGCAGCTCCAAGCATTCTCTGGCTTGCGGCAGCATCGTTCCTGTCTCTGCCTCCATCTCCTGTGTGTCTCTCTTCACATTGTCTTCCCTCATCTTAAAAGGACACCAGTCCACAGGGAACTCTATCCAGTCACTTTCGATAGAACACAACTGAAGATAAGATGAGAAAAAGAATGTGTGTGTGTGTGTGTGTGTGTGTATAAAACTGGGTCACTTTGCTGTACAGCAGATTTTGACAGAGCATTGTAAATCAACTATAATTTTAAAAAAAAACTTTTTTAAAAGGATGCCAGTCATACTGGATTACCTACGGGCTCACCCTATTCCAATATGACTTCCTCTTAACTACTTATACGCAGTGATGCAACTTCCAAATAAGGTCGCTTTCTGAAGTTTTAGGGGTCAGGATGTCAGCCTATCTTTTGGGGGAACCCAATTCAACTCACAACAGCAGGGTTTTGCAACCTTGGCACTTCTGACGTCTATGGTAATGCCTGGTTGCAGGGCTGTCCTGTGCCCTGTAGGATGCTTAGGAGCACCCTTAGCCACTACGTACTGGATGCCGGCAGCACGGCCCCCCTCCCCGCCATAACAATCAAAAAGGTCTTTAGACATTGCCAGTTATCACTTTAGGAGCAAAACCGGCCCAGGTGAGAAAGGCTGGGTTAAAAATTTTAATATTTTCTAGATCAACACAAAACAAAAAACTTCCTCCAACGAAACTGCGGCAGTGGTTAGCATTGCTTTTCCTCTCATGGCATGTTGCTAATAATAATAACTAAAAGTTTTGCATTGCCTAGCAGATCTTTTTGCTGAGATAAATTTCCCTACCTGGAGGACATAGTTATTATTGTTTGTTCATAAGCGAGTCATACCTTAAAATGTAAATTGCTTGGGAATAAACCAAAATTTGGTGACATAATAATAAAAAGGAAAATCGATTTCTCCAAAAATACACATCTGTTCATTAGAGCTGTCTGCTAGTCCGTTGCAGCTGTTCCCATTTAAAAACCAAAGATCTAAACATAATCCTTTACAGTGGAAAGTTAGCAGAGAACATATTCGTGAAATCTGTGGAAATGGTTTAGCAATTAAGAGTAGTTTATTTGGTATATGACTCTTGTGGAGCCTTCAGATGGAAAGCAAAGTGTTGTGACTGCATCCCCGTTGAGGCTGCTAGCTCTCCAGTGTCCTGCGTTCAAATCTCGCTGAGGCAGTGCTGGAGGTGGCAGGTTCCTGGGCAATTAGATACTCAGTGTCCTTCACCCATACATAGGAAACTTGGAAGATTTTCAAGGAAAGTGTTGGCTACATTGGAAGTGGTGCAGCCCATCAGTCACCTGTGTTAACTTTCTCTGGGCAACTGGGCGAGGAAATCTGGGCTGACTGGGTAACAATGTCACTATTAATCCCCACTGATATTCTTAGCTTCCATGCAAAGCTGTCAGAAGCGGAGCCTTGCATTGGCTTAGTGCAAAGGCAGTGGTTTCCAAATGCGTCATCATGTGATTTGGGGGGAGGGGAGAGGATGGTCACAGGGAGACTCCTGCCGCTGCCTATGCCTGTGCCAGCATTCCCTCCACTTCCCTGCGCTGTATTCCCGGAGTGCTGCCTTTTCTCTCAGGTCCATGGAGTTGCTTCCGTACAACTGGCCTTGGCATAGCAGAATGAACCAGGCCACATGAAGTACAAGAGGCCTGAAAGGAGAGGGATGGGGTAGTGAGAGCTCAGAGGTCTGAGTTCAGATCTCGGTTCCATTTCTGAGCTGTAGTCACTTGCAAAAGTGAGGTTTAATCATCCAGGTCTACCACGAAGACCTGGACGACTGACGTTATCTGAATCTATGTCGGCAGGCACAACAGCATCCACTAAATGTCTGACGTGAGACCTCAACATAAGGGCATTCGATACGTGCATGATGACGGCCGCGAGGGTGCCATGCAATGAAGGCAGACGGGGGCAAAGACAAACTTGGCTTTTTCTCAACCATTGCATCGTACCTCTCTGTGGCTCTGGAAAGCAATATGGTATTTGGAAAGCGGCAGTGACCCCAGTGTAACTGTCTTTGCTGATGGGACATATCCCTGAGAGCTGGGGGTTGAACTTCTGAGCATCAGTCCGTGAGAAGCAGCTGTTTACCGAGTAGCACGTGTTCCTGTTTTATTACCAACGTGTTTATGAACGATCCATCCATTCGGCCCACCCATGATGCAGATCATCAGTGATGCTTCTAGATCCCTGTCAATTTTACCATAGAATCGATTCTCACAGCTTTTATAATGTAACCGGACCCTTGGAACCACCTTTGGGAGCTGGAAAAACAGCTTTGTCGGTAGCTCGGAAATAGACGTAGACATCTGGGTAGTTTGCATGGATGGGCATTAATTGTGATGCATCCACCCTGCCAGGCCTCCCACCCAATCCTGCTTCAGGCTCTTCAGCTCCTGAGTCCTTTGCCTGGACGGTGCAACCCAACCCAAAGGGAACAGAGAAAGAGAAGCATTGCTTTAATTTTCAGCAGCTGGATTTTCATAGTTGTGGAAAGCAACTCATCAAATTCACAACTTCTTTATTCGCTGGAGAATTCATTGTAAAAAAAAAAAAATGGGAAGGTCAAGTGGAGAAATACTGGCACTCACGTGCACGCTCACCCTCTCCCCACCCCTCAAACACATGGACAGCCCCTGTGTTCTGAAGGTCTATTTCCAATCCAGATCTTAGCTAGCTCACCTTCCTTTGGGCTGCATTTCAAGCAGTGGCTAAGATGGAGCTCCAGGCATCCCAGGAGTTGAATAAACAGTGTTGACTTTCATTAGCTCACACAGGCACCTGCTGGAAGTGGAGAGATGTGCTTCTGCAGCATAGCCCCAGGAAAGAGTCAGACTGGAGACACATTTCTAAATGCAAAATGAGTGCTCCTCCATCTAGTTCCTCTCAGGAGAATGGTTCTTTATTTCGTGTGTGCGATGGCAGAGCTGCCGCTGCTGTCTAAGTGGCAGAAATGTCAGAAGTGTATTGTTCATGCTTTAATTTCCTCACTCAACCCTGGGTCATTAAGTTGAACAGTATCCAAGTGCTTTCGTGACCGTATTTACCTTAAAGGATGTGCACGACCTCTGGTTTAAAATGTTGGCATCCCAAAGGAAGATAGATACCTTAGAGGTGCATCTATTTTGCTTCACAGAAGCAGCTTCAAACATATTCCCCAAGATTTGTCAAGTGGCTCTTCCATCTGGCAAGTGGTAATAGAGAAGGGAGGTGTTTGGTGAGGGTTGAGGAAAGAATGAAAAGGCCTCCATGCCTGGGACGGGTTCTGAACTCTGAATTGCCCTTTCAGGACAGTGCTGATTGACAGACGCAGCTCATCTCTGAGGGAGGTATTTCATACAGAAGCAAAGCTGAGCAAGGACACCAAGGGAATGAATCTGACCACAGCCCCAGTGCCCGTTACATAAAGTAAATCCAACCCCTCTTCACATGGGTGGGTGGGGGAATCTGGTTCTCTGCTTTGAGATACCGACTCAGCTAAACACATGTAAATCAGAAACAAACCACTGCTATGGTAATTCGTGTTTTCAGGGTGGTACACAATCAAAGTCACTATCAATGGGATAGCAAAAGAAGTAGTCATTGTAGGGCAGGATTATATCCAAAGAATTAATTGTGTTTTGGGTCATTCCTGGCCTCCCCACCTCCACACATGTGCAAGGAATTAAAAAAAAAAAAAAAAAAAAGTTATATGACTCCGCAGGAAGCAGTAAAAAAAAGTCATCAGGCATGAGCATTTGCATCAGCCCCAAAGACAGGCAGCTGGACTCAGGACAGAAGTGCCCCAACCAAAATGCTGGTTGGCTTCTGTCCGTAGCCAGAAATGAGAGAAGACCAGGCTTGAGGAGAGCGGGATTAGGGGCTGGAAGGAAGTGGAGGAAGGTGGAGGGACCACATGGGCTAGTGAGGAAGGAGAGGAAGGACTGGGGAACGTGGGTCCTGAGCAGGGTTGTGGTGATCATCGAGCCCCTTTCCTCCTTCAGGAAGCCCGGGCATTCCTGGAACTGGGGGCTGCTAAGCCATTGTTTGGTGAGTGTGACCAACCCCAGCAGCCAGCTGCTCAGCTCCTGAGCATCTGGAGCCCTTGGTCTAGACTCAGTTTTCCTTTTCCCATCCGCCCACCCTGCCCTCCTGCCATGGAAGACCAGGAGCACCACAGTCTGGGGAGAGGGCAGGGAGTTGCCCACCTCGTGGAGGGGTGGTGGCAAGTTAGCAAAGCCGGCGTGGATACGGACACCATTACTGTTCCCTCGAGTGGCGGGGCCATTGCCTCTTTTCCATCTGTGTCCTCCTGTCTCCTTATTGGGCTGAAAAACCTGAGATTTCCAGGGACCTTGAGCACCTGAAGTTTCTTTTAGGAGCAGTAAAGCTAGCTCGCATCGTCACTGGAATGTTACGGACAGCTTTTGACTAGGAGGTGGGAGATGAATTCCTCACTCAAGAAAAAGCTTGAGCCTCTAGCATAGTAGCTGTCAAACTTCAGAGTACATCACCTGGTGGGCTTCTTAACACACGGATGCTTGGGCCCCCACCTTCAGAGTTGATTCATGGTCTGGGCTGGGGCCAGATAGTTGGCATTTCTAACAAGGTCCCAGAGGATGCTGATGCCGCTGGTCCTAGGATCACACTTCAGGGCTCTTACTGCCACTTCTCTAATGGAAGGCACATAAACACTCTGCTCTTCCCTCAGTTCTTCACTGTGATATTGAGACATTAATTCCACGCTTAATCCCGTTTTGCAAAGGGATCTCATAGCATAGAGAGTATGTGCTTACGGGTCGAGGAGAAGACCATCCCCTGCAGCTGACAGGGTCTGAAAATCACCTTTGGGTGGGGAATTACACTTGCAGAATGTCTGGCAGGAGATTAACAAGAGCTGAGTTGGACACATGTGGTCTCAGGACCTCCTCAAAGCTTCCCAGCCCCTCTGAGAGGCCGAGTGTTTCAAGAGTTTCTTTTTTTCTTTGTTTCTTTTTTGTCTTTTTAGGGTCACACTCATGGCATATAGAAGTTCCCAGACTAGGGGTCAAATGAGAGCTGCAGTTGCAGGCCTACGCCACAGCCTCAGCAACGAAGGATCTGAGCTGCATCTGTAACCTACGCCACAGCTCACGGCAACACCGGATCCTTGACCCACTGAGGAAGACCAGGGATCAAACCCACATCCTCAGGGATACTAGTCAGGTTCTCAGTCTGCTGAGCCACAATGAGAACTCCTGAAGAGTTTCTTGGTGCCCGTTTTGCAGATGCTGATAAAAATGTCCTGTAAAGAATATGACAAGGAAAAGAGGAAATACCTCTCTGGTTCTGTTCACCTCATCAGAATCCATAAATATTTATTGGCCTCCCCAAATGTTTGGGGTGCTAGGAAGCAGAACCAAGAGACACGGACCTTGCCCTCCAGAGACCACATTCTGAAAAGAAAACCAAGAAACAGGAGAATTATCTTTGGGAGGCAAGCAGCTGTGCTCCCCGTGAAAGAGGCAGCTAGCTTTTCACAGTGGAAGTGGGCCTGACAATGTGCACATAAATAAATGCTGTTGTAAACCAAGTTAGATTTTAAATGCACTAGAGGAGCCAACTGTTTAAAGGAAGGTGGCAGAGAATCCTTCTGAAGAGAAGAAGAATCACTTACTAATGTAAATAGTTGTCCCTCTCCTTTATTGACTTTATTAGCTGTGCTTTTTCATCTTGGTGGATCTGAGTGGTCTAAAAACGCAAGTAAGAGAAGTTTTTCCGCATTCTTACTTTGGGAAAAGCAAATGACAAGTTTATATCAGAGATTCATTATTAAATGTCTGCAGTGTGTTTTAGTAGGTCAACTCCCTAATTCCTTTTTATTGATTGCTGTACCATCAACTTAAGGTCAGGAAAACAATGAAAAATGTTTCTGTTGTCACCAAGGAATGAGGAGTTGAGTTAAGTATATTTTCTCGGACTTGGCCTTCAAAGAGATTACAATCCAGTGGGACAGTCCAATGGCCAGTATGTACACAAACTAGTAATTAATTGTCAAATATGAAATTATGTGGCCAAAACAGAGAGTAGAATTAAAGCCTAAAACGAAAACAAAGTAATCCAGGAAGGCCACTCTGAGGAGGTGACATTTTTGGATGAGTCCTGCAGGGTAAGTAGGAGGCATCCATATGAATAGCTGGAGGAACTATCTATATAGGCCATGCAAAAAAGCAGGGGGGGGGTGGATCAAACGAAGTTAGAACTGTAGACAAGGACTATAAGAGTCAGTTTTCTAGGAATCAGATAGAGCCTCATCGGCCTATGGGAAGTTTGTCTTCTTTCCCTAGGGAAAGAAGTAAATCCCACATAGTCCTGGAACATGGAGAGGCAGGCCTATGGTGATATGTTGCCTCTTTGATCCCAAGGCAATGTATCAGGTGAAAAGATGGCTTCCAATTTCATAGGGAAATGAGGATTCTTTCAAAGATTAAAGTTATGCCTCTGTGCTAAGCAGGGTGAAATTTGCTATGGATTTGGTTGTCCAGGTTTTTTAAAATGGATCTTGTATAGCAGTGAGAAAACAAAAACAAAAACAAAAAAACTGTCCCATTTTTGCAAAGCTAACCAGGTAGTGTTATAAATTGACATAAGCCAGTTTAGTCATGCACATCTATTAAGTGCTTTTTGGTAGCTATTGACAGCTGCCAGTAGCTGGAGAGGGTTGGGAATTAGCTACTCTCCTGCAACCTTGCTACCAGGTCATAATGAAAACACATTTCAGACCAAACCCTGAACCACAGGCAGACATTTAGCAGCAAGCTGACACCAGACAATAAAACAAATGTGTTGTGTAAGCTCTACGAAATCCCACCTACTTGTCCTTGTAGCTGCTCTGACCACACCTCCCATGGAGCCCTCACCCCAGGCAGATGAGAGGTTTCCAAGAGGCAGGAGAGAGCTCATCTCACAATGGGCACCAGGCAAGCAGAATCCTGGACACAGGACTGTGTGGGGCTCACGTCTCAAGCCCATCCCAAAAGGAGAAGGAGAAAGTGCCTGCATGATTCTCATATCCACTCATCTAGAAGCTTCTTTGAGCTCAGGAACAAAACCACTGGTGTTGATCAGAGCTCAGAAGTAAAGAAAGTTGAGGAAACTGTGTGAGGACCATCAGTGAGATCTTTCTGAGTCAGCACTGGGGTTCACTCCCAAGTGTAGATTCCTCATCAACACCGCTGGCTGCCCCCGTCCCCCAGCCTGAAGAGTAGCTTCAACCAACCAGCATATGTGTAACGTCACGCTTGCTGTCCTACAGGATTTTAGAGTAAATTGCATGCCTCTGAATAGGCAGGCACAGCTGAAACGGTCTTAAGTTGCCAAGTGGGGAAGTTGGGAGAGGGATGAAGTGGGAGTTTGGGATTAAAGATGCAAACTGTTGTATAGAAAGTAGATGAACAACAAGGTCCTACTGTGTAGCACAGGGACAATATTCAATGCTATAACAAACCATCATGAAAAAGAAAAAAGTTATTTACACAATGCCATGTGTTAATTATATCTCAAAAGGCTCGAAGGAATGTTAATAAAATAAATTTTAAAAATTAATAAGGGG
Source organism: Sus scrofa (assembly GCF_054392235.1). Lineage (NCBI taxonomy): Eukaryota > Metazoa > Chordata > Mammalia > Artiodactyla > Suidae > Sus > Sus scrofa. The sequence continues at coordinate 78,276,466 of NC_139388.1, forward strand.
AGTGTCCCAATACCCAGTGCTTGAATACTGTGGATAAGAACACAGTGGCTTGGAGTTCCCATCGTGGCTCAGCAGTTAATGAACCCAACTAGCATCCATGAGGGTGCCGATTCCATCCCTGGCCTCGCTCAGTGGGTTAAGGATCTGGCATTGCCATGAGCTGTGGTGTAAGTCGCAGACGCGGCTCAGATCTGGTGTCGCTGTGGCTGAGGCTGTGGCTGGCAGCTGTAGCTCCGATTTGACTCCTAGCCTGGGAACATCCATATGCCATGGGTGCAGCCCTAAAAAGACAAAAACAAAAACACAGTGGCTCCCCATTTCTTGCAGAAGTTTTAACTGATCTTTTTTTTTTTTTCTTTTTTTTTTTTTTTAGGGATACATCCACGCCATATGGAAGTTCCCAGGCTAGGAGTCAAATCAGAGCTACAGCTGCCAGCCTACACTACAGCCATAGCAGTGCTGGATCTGAGCCACATCTGTCACCTATGGCACAGCTTGTGGCAATGCTAGATCTTTGACCCACTGATTGAGGCCATGGATCAGACCTGCATCCTCATGAATACTAGTCAGGTTCTTAACCTACTGAGCCACAACGGGAACTCCTAACCCATCGTGATCTCTATTAAAAGTGTATTCAGCTTCCGCACAAGCGTGGCTGGTACATGCAGTGTACCTGAAAAGAGCACCTTCCTATAAAGGGAAATAAAAGCTAAAGGAGTCTGAGTCATTATCCCTCAGGCCCACATCCTGGCTACAGAAGCTTGGGCAGATCCCAGGACTGCCCTGTACCATATCATGTGGTTAAATGAGGTGACCTGGATTAAGCATATTAAGTGCTCAATTAATGGAGGTGATCACGTTTATTGTTGGATTCTAGGTGTATGATAATTGCAGCAGAGCAGCGACTGCGAACCCCAGAGTGTGTGTTACACAAAATGAAATTGTTCTGGCCATGCCCATGTTCATTTTCAGGGCAGGGGCGCCTGTGGCATTGCAGGAGTCTGCTGGTGCTGAGTAGCAAACAGGATTTGTTTGGTATTAGGATCTTCCCTCTCAGCCAGACATTGATGTATTTTTTATGTTGGAAAAGAAATATCATCTTGCATTATAATTCAAGAAAGGTGGGTGCTTATTGTTCTCCCTTTCTTGTTATTTCTGAGTGAAAGCTCATGGGAATGGCAGCGTTTGGCTGTGGTGTTTCAGTGAAAGACATTCTAAGGTGTCTAGCTGCTCAGTATAATCTAGACATTTTAAAATATCATGGGGGTGGAAATCAACCCACCATAAAGATCTTTTTAGCTGGTCATTTCCTATCCATCAGTTGGCTATTCTGGAAGCACCTGTCTGTTTCGGAGATGACAGATGCTGAGGATCCTTGGAGGTGCTGGAGGGGGCAGGTCCAAAGGGCCAGCACATCAGTGGAAAGACCATGCATTATGAGGGCTATCAGTCGCACTCTCCCTTAGCTCAAAGAAAATGCTCTCCATGGCAACAATGACAGTCAGAAAATGTTAGAAATAGCAATTCCACCACGCAGAGAAACCAGCCTCTACCCCTTTCAATTTTCAGTGATCCCAACTCCTTGTACTCTGTTCTTCACAATGGTGAAGGGCACTGGCAGTAGTTAGAGATACCCATGCAACCAACTTAATGCTCAGTCTCACGGGCGGGCCTCCCTGCCTGGACAGCAGAACCAAGGTTTCCAAACAAAATGTCTGTTGAGGACAAACAAGGGACTTTCTTCATGGGGAGAGCCACTGCCACTCCTCTGTCAAAAAGGTAGATTCCAGGCACATAGTGACAGCTCGCCGGTGTGATTCAGGTCTAGGCTTTTCAACATCAGCAGTACTGGCATCTGGGTCTGTATTATTCTTTGTCATGGGCACTGTCGTGTGTGTCCAGGCTGTTTAGCAGCATCCCTGGTCTCTTCCCATTAGATCCAAGTATAACCCCCTCCTCAGATGCGACAACTAAGAATGCCTCCAGATAGTGCCACATGTCCCCTGGGGGGCAGAATCTCCCTGGTTGACAACTACTGGTTTGTGTATTGTCTCTGGCCTAATAGGCCAAAATTTTAAGGGCTGGTATTTTGAAATTCATTTCTTCCTGTATTTATCCGTTCATTCACGCCTTCGTTCAGTGAATACTCAGTAAGCCTCTGCTATGTAGCAGGTGCTGATATAAGCGCTAGGGATTCCTCACTGAGCCAGGTCCCTGCTCCAGTGGAACTGACATTCTGGGAAGGACATGGACACATCATGGACAAACATAAACAAGACAGTTACGGAGTGTCTCTCATCACGAGCTGATGCATTTCACAGAACATGATTATTAGTGGTGGAAATAAACTTTGATTATTGAATTCTTACTGCAAAAATTAATTTGGAACTAGCTACAATAAAAGGCTGATTTAAAAGAAGGGTAAATGGACCAAAGCCAGATAAGGACAGAGACATATTTTTGATTGTGAGAAGTAAATAACTACATAGATCAATTTCACTGTTTGTTTTTTTTTCCCCAATTTGCCACAAAAGCTGCTACAGGGAAACAAAAATAAGCACTGTAGCATGTTTTGATTTAGATGAATAGTGAATTGAGCACCTACTATATGCTAGACATTGATCTAGCTCTGGAGACGAAGCTGTGAGTAAAAGAGGCCCACCTGAAGGTTATGTTCTAGTGGGAAAGACAGAAAATAAGATATGTATGTAAAATGCATAGTGTGATCTATGGTGTAAACTTCTAAGGAAGAAACCCCCCCTCCCTGGGAAGGGGAAAGAGCATGAATTAAAAAGAGTTACAGTGTCATCTAGGGAGACCAGGGAGGCCTCACCAAGGTGGGTCATTTGAGTAAAGCTCTGAGGGAGGTGAGGGAGCGAGTGTGCAGATACTGGGGGGAAGAGTGTTCTATGCAGAGGGAACAGCAAGTGCGAGCCCTGAGGGAGGACAGTGCCTGCTGCTGCTGGTGGAAGTAAATCCAGAGAGGCGGCAAAGAACAGGTCATCATGAGGACCTTGGCTTTGACTTGAAGTGAAGTAGGAGGCCTTGAATGTCCATGCGGGGAGCGGAGCGGGGGGGGGCAGCATCGGACTTGGGGCTGCTCTGGTGGACGTGTCGAGAGTTGTCTGGGGTGGGGTTTATAAGCAGGAGGCCAGCTGGGAGGCCATTGCCATACCCAGGAGGAGGCGCAGGGGCCAGGGACAGGGGAAGCCGCAAGGTGGTGCAGAGGCCTGGCCACCCTCTCCAGACCCTCCTCCTCCACTCCGGTCGCTCCTCGGTCCCTTCGGAGGGATCCTCTCAGTTCTGGGTCAGACCGCATCCCCTCCCTTCTAATGTCCTCACTTTTCAGCCTATGAATTTGGGGAGAACACAGATGTCCAGAGAGGACAACAAATGCACAAAGAGAGATAGTTATTTCTTTGTCGAACATTTTAGAGGGAGAAGGGAAGGGTACATAAGATAGAAATGTACATATATAGAATATTCTGTAATAACTGCCGTTGTCCTCAAGTCTCTGTGATGCCTCTAAGAGGGAGAAGTTGAAGAGTCCCTTACATTGGCTGTTAGAGGTGGTGTTTTTTTAATCTCTTTTGTAGCTTGGTTTAGTTCACATCTGATTAGTCAGTCTTCAGTCATTTAGTAAAGGCCTGCTTCGTGCCAGCCTCTGTGCAGGGTGCTGGAGTCACAGCACCCAACAAGACAGACAGGGTCTCCGGTCTTACTGAGCTTGGATCTAGCCCAGGGTTTCCCGGATGTAGCACTATGGACATCTGGAGCCAGGTAGTGCCCTGCTGGGGTGGGGGTGTTGGAGGAGAGCACCCTGTGTATCGTTACGATGTTTAGCAGCGTCTTTAGCAGCATCCCCAGCAGATGCCAGTAGCAAAGCCCCCTTGCAGTGGAGACCACCACAGATGTCTTCAACATTGGCAGATGTCACCTGAGGGGCAGCGTCTCCCTGAGAGCCTCTTGTCTAGACCGAGTGAATTGGAATCCTGTCTCTTTTTGGAATCCCAGGTGATTCTAATGTGGGCCAGGCAGAGCACCACCACTTCGGTCTTCAAAGAAGTGCATCTACTTTTTTGACCACATTGCATCATGCAGAAGTGCCTGGATCAGGGATCAAACCTGTACCACAACCATAACCAGAGCCACAGCAGTGACAATGCTGGATCCTCAACCTGCTGAGCCACCAGGGAACTCTCAGTGCATCTGTTTTCGAGTTGGGGGCTTCTGGTGGGAGTGGAGGGCATCGTTTGCTCTTGGCTTGCTTTCTGTCCCAGGACTGTATTTCCACGTGTACAGTGGGCGATGCACAGGCAGTCAAGTTTAGGGAGAAGGGAGCATGCTGCAGCCCTACAGACTGTTTTTCACTGTTGGATAATTTGTCCAAACTCAAGCATAGTTTCCTGTGAGGTTCTATCACAGTGCCTCTGAGTTCTCTTCTTGCAGACATTTATCAAGGCCAAACCAAATGGCCAACGTTCACGCACAGGCTACAAGACATGTCAGAGCCCCAAAGAGGCACTTTCTCAAACCTCTTTGCCCAAAGAGCCCTTTTGTGTGGCACTTCTTATTGGTCTGTTCCACAAGTTTGAGAACCCTGAGCGAATGCCTGTAAAGCACGTCAGTGCCTGGCTCAGCGTCGGTGCTCACCGAACGGTAGATGTTGCTGCGTTATCATCATTACAGTCGTGATACCAACATATAGCAAGAACAGGTGTATATCAATAAAGATATGTAGTCATACACTCTGGCAGACATAACTTCATTTTAGGGGAGTCACATGGTGCTAAGCCTCCTTCCTGCGCCCCCAGGACTGTGCAAATAAACCATCCTTCGAATATCAAGGCTATGCAGGCTTTGTATATAACAATTCATAGTAAAATGCCATCTCTGAGTGAGTTCGCTGTAGCAGGTGTCTTGCCATTCCATACTTTCTCCAGGGCACACGTGTGCAGGAGTGATTCGTGGTGCCCTCCCTGTGTACTGACGATTAATATCTTGCTCCCTGAGATTTAGTATCAACAGATGTTTACTTGAAAGGCCCTCAGGACGCCATTGCCATCACTCAGCACCTGAGTGGGGTCAACCCTATGAAAGTTGTGGAAAACTGAACCTGCAAACTCCTTATGTGGAGGAAAGGTTAAAAAAAAAAAAAAAGAAGAAGAAGTTAGGAAACCCTTTAAACTAATTTTAATGGTACCAGGAGAATTAAAGCTTTGCTGTAAGGATTTGATGATCAAAGGCAGGCTGTCCCAACTGGCGTTTATCTGACGCTGCACAGCTGCTCCAGGCTTTTTGATGTCCTCCTGCCATCAGATGGGGGGGGGACAGGAAGACCTCCATCCTGGTAGTGGGGACCCCCCACCTCGGCAGCACAAGCGTGTGCTTAGAAAGGGCATCAGTGTTCATGATGCTGAGTTCCTTAGGCTCACAAGGTGTGGGAGCACATAAGGGGGTGAAAAATGGCAAATGATCTTCTGTCCAGGGACCTGGGGACCTTTTGCCACCCCTGCCATTTCAGCAGACAGATTGATTTCCAATAGTCTCCTGGTCAGACTATTTCAAGGTTCTTGATAAATAAATAATGAAGGGCTCTGGGAGGAGGTGGGTGGAGAGGTCATCAGTCCAGTGATTGAAGAAAACAAGTGAAGAGTTTGTTGAAATAGGCACCACCAGTATAGAACCATATGTGCTGGTATTGGGGGATATTTACTACATTTATAGTCTGGAACCTTCTACATGCATATAGAATGTACCTATATGTGTAATATATGTATGCTTTTATAATCCTTATTCACATATAATCCTCATAACCCCCCTGGGTTATGGATAGAAGGTAGTTGATATTTGCTCCATTAAACCCCAAGGTTAAGTAGCTTGCCTAAGGTCTTAACCCCCTCCATCACTAAGTGATACTGTCCTTGTTTCCCTCCACTAATGAAAAGAGAACCATCCCAATATTTATTGCCACCTACCGTATGCCGGGCATGATGTTAGGTCCTTTACATATATTGCCTTGTTGAAAGCTTTCAAGAACTCGATGAGGTAGGCAGGAAGGGTTCCTGTTGTATGCATAGGGGAACAGCAGGTAAGTATGGCTAATCATCCACCCAAGGTCACTCAGCTGGTGAGTGACGGAACCAGGATGTGACCCAGGTCTGAGGACTTGAGAATCTCTGCTTGTGCCATCTCTGTGCTTCCAGGATATGTTAAGTCCAAGGCTGTGAGCTCTTTGAGATCAATGACTGTCTCACTATCTCTTGTCTCTCCAGAGTCTCACGCTGCACCTGGTTCAGAACAGACCCTAATTAGGGCTGACGAATGAAAGAAGGGAGGGAGGAGAGAGAAAGAGACGGATGACTAAAGAGGAGAGGGAAGCACGCTGAGAGGAAGGGAGAGGAAAGGGAGGGAAGGACACTGTTCTGTTTTAGAGGCATGTCCTTATCCCCATGAATGGAATAAGGAGTTGATGTTGCTATTGTTCATTGATAGTCTACTAATGTAGAAGCCATTCCACTGGGTTCTTCAACCACCACCACTGGTTTTTTTTTTTTTTTTGGTTTTTTTTTTTTGTTTGTTTGTTTTTAGGAAACAGATGGTGCAGTCAAATGGGATCATGGAAGAGATTTTAATTTAGGGTCTGTTTACAAAGGTGAGAGCAGGTTTAAAGGAGACCAGGAAGAGCCAGGGAAGCACTCTGGGCTGGGGGAATTCTCTTATGACTAAGGTTTAGGGAGTGGTCCCTGGAAACCAGAGAAGGAGCTATGCTGGGACTGGTGGGAGCTCTGGTCCTGGTGGAGGAAGCAGCTGCTGCCCATCTGTTAAAAAAGGCAGCCAGGGGACTGACTTATCCTTATCCCACTCCTACCCTCCAACCTCTCAGTCCCCTACCAGTGCCCCCCACCCAAGGCCAACCCAATAGGAAGCTAGAAGGCAAGGGTACACTTGAACCAGAAATGTCAGCCTCCCAGGGGAAGATGGAGAGGGGGTTTAGAGGGCAGCAGGATTATCCCAGACAGACTTAGAAGCAGGATGTATATCTAACACTCTGAACAGCACCCACCAATCAGAGCTGCACCAGCCCTAACGAGATTTAGTTTGGATTCAAGTCTTCCATGGATGTACCCTGAAGGTACGTCCTTGAAAAAAGTGCTTATGCCTCCAGGGCCATTCACACACCTGTGCACGCAACTTCTCAACATTGGCCACTTATAGGAATTGCTGTGTCCTCTGCTGTGAGGCCATAGACAGGGCAGAGCCAATTCCTCCCCAGCCACGGACTATGACCACGTGGCTCAGGACAGTGAAAGACCAGCGTCTAACACCTTCTTAACTTGAAAAAGTTTCAGAGCTTTGGAGAGGCCCTCCCATCAGACTCACTCCCCTAACACATGACGCTTTTCCAAACTATTTTGACAGATGAAATTGCAGATAATTGGCCTGGCTCCGCCAACGTGAAATTACTGGGGATAATTTCTATGGCTGTGTACTTGAGCTTCTGGAAGATCATCTAAAATGGAGAAATGGGCCAGTGTTGTCCTCATCTTACCCCTTCAACCCATCATTATAAGTGTGGAAGAAAACTTTGGGTTGGTCATAAACATCGATGGTAAATGTGGGGGAATATGCCACTCAATTAAAGCCAGGCAGCCCAGGTCTGTTGATAGCGGTAAGATGGAAAAAGTGCTGCCACCTAAGTACCTTTCCACTAACGTCAGCGATCTTTTGAGACAGATTCCATTTTCTCTGCTCTGTGAGTCTTTTTTTATGTAGAACAAGATTGGCATCTAAAAACTAAAGTAAGATATAAAGAAAGTTTTTGTCTCTATCTCTATTCTTATATACTCCTCCTTCAGTGATTTCAGTGACATTGGATTTTGAAGGTTTACTTCTCCCACTTTTCAAGAGCCTGGCATCAGTGTGCTACGCTAAGACTCACATGGATTGCTTTCACTAATGGCCCTACTTCAGTTTGCCCAGTTTCCAGACCCTTTCTCATGGGACGCTGTACTCCCATAAAGATAGTATATATTATTCCTCCCCATGTGTCTTAGTCAGCTCAGGCTGCCATCACAAAATACCATAGACTAGGGTGGCTTAAACAACAGGCATTTATTTTTCACATTCTGGAGGCTGAAAGTCCAAGATCAGGGTGCCAGAATGGTTGGGTTCTGGTGAGGACTTTCTTCTTGATTTGCAGGTGCCACTTTCTTCCTATGTCCTCACATGCAGAGAGAGAGAGAGAGAGAGAGAAATAGAGCTCTGGTCCCTTCCTCTTCTTAGAAGGACACTAAGCCCATCACGAGGAGACATACTGTCATTAACGCATCTAAACCTAATTGCCTCCCAAAGGCCCCACCTCCAAATACAATCACACTGCGGGGTAGGGCTTCACTATATGAATGCGGCAAGGACACATTCACTCCATCACATCACCCAACCCACTTTGACCAGCAGAAGGCAGACAATGTGCCAGTTCTGAGACTAGACTTCAAAAGTCCTTGTGTGATTCCTCTTGCTCTCTTGCATCACTGGAGGGGGATAAAAGACATATGCAGCTAAACTGCCCTAGATAAAGTGGCCCAACCATTTCCAGCCTAGAACAAGACTCTCCCTTGACCTATACCTGCATGAATGAGCCTAGCCAAGATCAACCAAGTCCAGCCTATACCAGCTGACTCTCTAACCTGCCTACCAATGCATGAGTGATAGCTCTCAATGACTGTGGTTTGATGCTGCTAAGTTCTGGAGTAGTTTGTGATGTAGCAGTGGCTAACTGCTACAACTAGGTTACTGGATAGTCGTTATTGTTTATACTCTTCCTTGAAAGGAAGTAGAGTGTAGTGTTTAAAAGTATGGAGTAGATCCAGACTTTGTGAATTTTAAGCCTGCCTTTGCCACTTACTCTTTGTGTGACCTTAGGCAGGATGTCTCCATTTCCTCATCTATGAAATGGCTATAACAACAGCATAATTTAGAGCAATGATGGGTATTAAATGGATGAATGTCTATAAAGTACATCAAATGGATACAGAGCAGGCATGGGAGAAGTTTGCTCTTCTTCCTACCAAAGAGCCTGGGACTCGGCGAGAGCAGGCTGGAGGTGAGGTGGCATTAACACCCCTGTAAAATAAAAGTGATCTCCCGTCTTAGCATGAGATGAGCTCATTTTCCCAAAAATAGGAAATGCAATCAAGACTACTTTTGAATTCGAGATGAGTATTTTTTTTTTATTTTCTCCGAGAAATAGGCATTAATGTTGCAACGGCATTCCTCTTTCTCCCCCCATAGAAGTGATGGGAAAGAGAGAAGCCATCGACCAAGGAGACCCAGAGGGCAGCACGTGAGGAGTGCAGAACCCTTTTTGTTTCCTCCCTTTTCTCCCCACATCCAGGCACTTGTCGTACTTATATTTTTGCAAACAGAGTACCCAGGACATTCATCTCTTCCAAAGCCTTGGGGCTGCCACCACCACCACACATCCCCTGAATCTCCTTATGTCCTTCCCTGCTCAAGGTATTTGCTACTTCCAGACAAAGATTTCTGGATAGCAGCTGGTTTGGTAATAAATTCCCCCTCTTAACTAACCTAGTTGCTGCTACCCAAACATGTTTTTTTTTTTTTTAAGTTATGCTTCATCATGGAATAGTGAACTTAATGATGGGCTGCCCAGACACCCTCATGATCAATGTTAAACATAACTTAAGGGCGAATGGGCACTCAGGGCTCTCTCGATAACACACACGTGGCCAACCATCAGGACCAGTCCTGGGCATTGAGTTGAATTCGTGAGTCACATGAGTGTCTCAAAGCCCTCCATCGTGGGTCATAGCTGGAGAAATTCGATGACGCTATCAGGAACGACCTACATGCCCCTCGTTCTGCCACGGGAGAATTTTTGCACATGCTGTTCCCTCCAATCAATACTGCTTCCCCCTCCCCCAGCCTCTGCCCTTTAGTCATAAGCCTGACCTGTGCTTCAAGTCCATGTCACACCTCTCTTAGAAAGGCGTCCCTGAGGCCCTGTTTGTCAGTTACCTCTTCCTCCTCTGGCTTCCTCATAGCCCTTTACAAAGGACTGTCTCCACACCCTCCTGGGCCATGAGCTCCTGGAAGACAGTAGCCATGTCATATTTATCTCATCATTGCTCACATCACTTAGTGGACTTACTATCAAACGCTCAGTAAAGAGTTGTTCAATTTAAAGGAAGAGAAGCAGTGATTTTACAGTCTTTTCATCCATTTGAGGGATGATAGCTACACTCCCTCCCAAATATGTGATAATCCCCCAAACTTAGGTCTCTGTTAAGTTCCACTGGCTTCTAGATGTACTGAGCCACTCTGCTATCCTCCTTGGGGTACCAGGGACAGGAACAAAATATTTACAGGGCTCCTTTCACTCACAGGTCTTTCTTTGATACCAGCTCAGGCAGTATTTGTCCTAAAGGAATCACCCAGGAAGAAATATAAGCATCGTTAAGAGCAATGTGGAAATAACTCGGCCAAGAAACATCCCATCGTCAGTGAATTTAAAGCTTGTCAAACCAGACTCTCAGTGTTGTGCTTCACACGCTTTGAGCGCTTGCAAATTATAAAGTCATAGCACTAGACAGACACTGAGAAATCCTCTTGTCCACTGCACCCATTAAAATATGCATTCCTTGGGAGAGGCTCTCTCTCAGTGTCCACGCGTCATACAGAGGAGTGTGTGTAGCCCAATGACACGGAACCAGTAGTAGGGCTGGGACTGAAACCTGCCTTTCCAGCTCCTTAACCAGCATCCTTCACTACCCCACATTGAGCTTGGATGGCAGGGAAGGAATGGGTTACTGTGTCCAGGCTATGCCATTGACTGTAACAGGTGCTGTAATTACTTGTGTACAGAGTAATAAACCTCTGTGATAAGTATGTAATGCAGAAGCTTTATTCAGCCCATTAATCCTCAATAAATGTTTTTGTCCAGCTGCGTTCTCCCAGGCCTGGCCCTTTCTGTGCTGCCCCATCACTGTGGAGCCTCAGTGACAACATTCCTTGCATAAGAACAAGGCCCTGCCGGATGTGGCTAGATCATAAGAATGAGCATTAGAAATCAGTTAAAAATAAAAACATTTTTTTATGTCATAATATTCCTATTTGCCTGGTGCCTATGCGTACTTGTGTTTGGGACATGGAGCAAGAGCAGTAACGTTGCAGAGACGTTCATTTAACAAATGCAGGCTGAACATCTAAGAGAAAGACCAGTGCTAGGCACGTTGAGAAGGATGGGGATACAGCTTCCAAATGGAGCGTGAATGCTGCAGGCATGATTCACACAAATTTAGTCTGCAATTGTCCGGGAGAACGTGAATGCGGAGAATTTCCAAAGAGGGTAAGGGGTGAAAAGGATTCAAATAAGGCTTCAGAGAGGAGATGGTGTTTGAGTGAGACCCGGAAACTTGGGAATTTTTCAAATCAGGGAAGAGACTTCCAGGTAGAAAGGATAACTTCGAGCCCAAAATAAAAAGTTTTACAATAGCTTGAAAAAGAAGATAATCCCTTCCTTCCACAAGTTGTTCAGAAGAAGCACAAAAGCATAATAAAGAAGACAATCTTTATGAGGCTTCCGGTATAAGAACATGTAATTACAGGTCAATACCCCTGTGAAACACAGATGGAAACATCCTGAATAAGGTACCAGCAAATTGAATCCAGAGATTATTAAAATAAAGATATTGAGACTAATGAGTTATACATTAAGAATGCAAGGATAGGAATTCCCATCGTGGCGCAGTGGTTAACAAATCCGACTAGGAACCATGAGGTTGATGGTTTGGTCCCTGGCCTTGCTTAGTGGGTTAAGGATCCCGCGTTGCTGTGGCTCTGGCGTAGGCTGGTGGCTATAGCTCCGATTTGACCCCTAGCCTGGGAATCTCCATATGCCATGGGAGCAGCCCAAGAAATGGCAAAAAGACAAAAAATAAAATAAAATAAAATAAAATCTGTTGGTGTCACTCAACACGTTAACCAATCAAAGGAAAAAGAGCATGTTTAATTCAGTAGGTGTGGAATAAGTGATTTTTTTCTATGCCGTTATAATTTTTTTCAAAATAGAAAACTCTTTACCAAACTGAAAATAGATAAAAATTTCCTTAACCTGATAGAATAACTGCCAAAACTCAGAAACAAACTTTTTTTTTTTTTTTTGGTCTTTTTAGCATCGCACCCATGGCACATGGAGGTTCCCAGGCTAGGGGTCTAATTGGAGCAGTAGCTGCTAGCCTACACCACAGCCACAGCAATGCCAGATCTGAGCCATGTCTGCAACCTACACCAGAGCTCACGGCAATGCCCAGTGCCGGATCCTTAATACACTGATCAAGGCTAGGGATTGAACCCACAACGTCATGGTTCCTAGTTGCATTCGTTTCCACTGCACCACGACCGGAGCTCCCCAAAACAAACATAATTTTTGACAGTGGATTGTAGAAGCATTCCCAGTAAAGCTCAGAACAAGGCAAGGACTCTTGCTTTCACTTTCATTACTCAATATTATATTTGAAGTCTTTGCCAATATAATACAGCAAGAAGAGAAAAAAATAGGCATCCAAGTGAGAAAGGCAAACACAATATTTTCATTTGGAGAAGTTATAACTGTCTATGTAGAGAAACTAAAGAAGATGTACACATAAAATTTTAGAACAAAAAGAATTCAAAAAGGTTGTTGGGTACAAAATCCACATTTTCAAAGAAATAAGTTACTTTCATATAAACTGTAAAATACATTAGAAAATATAATTTCAAAAATAGCCTGTTTAGACTTGTGTTTGCTGAGGGGGAGGGAGTGGGATGGACTGGGAGTTTGGGGTTGGCAATAAAGTCCTACTGTACAGCGTGGGGAACTATATCCAGTCTCTTGTGATAGAACATCATGGAAGATAATATAAGAAAAAGAGGAGTTCCCATAGTGGCTCAGTGGACGAATCTGCCTAGGAACCATGAGGTTGCGGGTTTGATCCCTGGCCTTGCTCAGTGGGTTAAGGATCTGGCGTTGCCGTGAGCTGTGGTGTAGATCACAGACGCAGCTTGGATCCCGTGTTGCCATGGCTCTGGCATAGACTTGTGGCTACAGCTCCAATTGGACCCCTAGCCTGGGAACCTCCATATGCCACAGAAAAGGCAAAAAAAAAAAAAAAAAAAAAAAAAAAGAAAGAAAAAAAAGAAAGAAAGATAAAAAAAGATATATATATATACTGGATGACTTTGCTGCACAGCAGAAATTGACACATTGTAAACTAGCTATATTTTAATTTAAAAAATTGTAATAGCCTGTTTACAATAGCAACTAAAAAAAAGTATTACAAACGTTCTAAGGATTTATATCTTCCTATGTAATTCTTTTAACAATTCAATGACCTATTCTAACTATGACTAAATCTAACAAAAGACTTAGAGAAACTTTATAGACAAAATTAAATGATGTTTTTGAAGGACATAAAGGACTCGAACAGAAATGCAAACCAAACAAACTGATTCTAAAATTCACAGAAAAGAATAAACATTTAAGAATAGCCCAAAAATTCTGATAACAAACAAGAAGAAAGGACTTGCTCTATCAGGACTAATTGCTATCATAATGAAAACAGTTTGATAGTAATACAGAAATAGATTAATAGATTGATGGAGGAGAATAAAGATCTCACAGACACAAACATATGTATAAACTTAATACAAGATAGGGTTGGCATTGCAGACTAGTATGGAAAATATGAACCATTAAACACGTTTACATATGATACTGAGACAATTAACTTGCCTTTAACAAAGAAATGAGTCTATATCCCTATTTCCCACCATCCACAAAATAAACCCAGATGGCCCAAAGACCAAGATGCAAAAAAGAAATCTTCAAATCTGTTAGAAGAAAATGAAACAATATCTCTTTAAGTCTTCGGGCTAGGGAAGGCGTTCTTAGTGAAGAACCCTAATCCACCACTCCCCCTGCCCCCCCCCCAAAAATAAATCAGCAAATGAAACATTAATAAGTTTTGCTCATTCCAAATACAAGCTTTCTGTGGACAAAGTTAAAAGACAAACCACAGACTAAGAACAGTATGTAACTGAATTAGTGCCTGGAATATATAAAGAATTTTCAAAAAATCAATAAGAAAAAGACAACCAACAGAAAGGAAAACACACACACACACACACACACACACACACAATAGAACAGAAAAGAAATGTGAATTGGAGAGATCAGTACACCCAATAGGAGAGGCTCGCCCTCACTGGTAGTATAGGACTGCAACAAGGTATTCTTTCACAGCCACCCAGGGAGGAAGGGTTAAATCTGACAATATCAAGCATCAGTAAAGGGCAGAGAATTAGGAAACTTGTATCCACTGCTACTAGAAGGATATGCTGGAATATCTTCCTTGATGAGCAGTTTAGGAGTATCTAGTTAATATTTAGTTGAACTGAAAAAGTGCATGAGGAATAGGAGTCAGCAACTCCATGAAGATGTTCACTGCAGTACTATTTACTCTGGGAAGGAAATCAAAAACCTAGAAACAATTTACATGACTGTAAATAGGAGAGAAACAATGGGCTCTAGTCCTAAAACGATTACTTAGCACAGGTACAAGAAGGAATTCTCAAAAATTCTCAAAGATATGAGTGACCAGTAAGGACAAACACTTCAAAATTGTGGAATTACACACATATAGGCAGATGAAAAACACACACTGTCACTGACAGGTGTGTATGTAAAAGAATAAGAGAAGTTGACTTGAAGGACATCGGGTAAATTCCTAGAGAAGAACACAGGTTTCACTGTGCTGTCTGACACCTGACATTTTGTCACATTATTGTAAAGATGAGTGTTGAAGAAAAAGCAAACGCTGAACCTCCCTGCTGGGAGAGTGTCTCTTATTATATGCTTTTGTGCCTTCTTTATGTTTTCTACCTTGCATTAAGGAGGCAAAGAAACATTTTCATCTTTGTGCATGGAGCTGGTGGGGGGACAGTGTATGTGAATAGACTCACCTCTTTCAGAAACCTTCTGAATCACATAATCGAAATGCTTTCAAACTTGCGACTTTGCATACTGCTTCTCAGAACAGATCCAGGCTGTGTGTTGTCATAACAACAAACACAATGATTTGAAATGCAGATTCTTCCTCTTTCACTCTGATGGAAACCAGGGAGGGAGGCAGGACACTTTGTATTGAATATGAGCCTGTTCAAGTCCTGTGATATGAGAAATTGGTTGTATGCCCAGCAGAGAAGAAAGTGTATGATTTGTGAAGCATCTAAACTAAGAACCACATAGATTTTCAGGAAAGCCTGTCTATTCAGATTATAAAGTTAAGACACTTAAAATCTTCTTTGAATCTTAGGAGTCCTATACGACTAGTTTTGTGTTGTGTTGGAGAGGCAATAGGTTAGCGTGGATAAGCATTCTAGCTCTGGAGTCCAACAGATCTGCTTCACAATATCCCAGTCACGTGGCATTTGGGCAGATTACTTATTTTGTTAGCTGGGGATCTCCAGAGAAACCGAACCAAAGAGAGGTATGTATATACACATAGAAAGAGATTGATTGCAAAGAGTTCACTCATGCAATTAAGGAGACAGGCAAGTCCCAAGATCTATAGAGTGAGTTGACAAGCTGGACACCTAGGAAGAACCAGCATTTCAGTTCAAAGACTGGCAGGAGGAATTTTCTCTTACTTAGGGGAGGGGCAGCCTTTTTTGTTCCACTCAGGCCTTCTAATGATGAGGCTCACCTGCATAGGGAGAGCATTGTGCTTTTTTCAATCTATTGATTCAAATATTTGTCTCATGCCAAAACACCATCATAGAAACACACAGAATAATATCTGGGTACCCCATACCAGTCCAAGTAGACATATGCAATTAACCATCACACTTTAATTTCTGAGCCCTGGTTTCCTCATCTGTAAAAGGTTGCTAATATTAGTAAATAGCTCATAGAGTTGAGGTGAGGAGTAAACAAGTGCTGTTGTATATGGAAAGCAAGCAGAGGAGCTGGGACTTAGTAGATGCTCAATAAATAATTGCCAGTTGAGTTAGTACTTTAAACTCAGAGTAGAATCCAGTCTGAATTTTGTGTTTCTTACTTTCTTGGCTTTTTTTAATACAGTTTTACTCATCATGGTAGAGTGTCCAAACAATAGATTGCCTAGCTTTGCTTGCTTTCGTGTTTCAGAGACTTGCTTTGTTCACTCAATATTGCATTAGCAATGTTCACGCCTGTCATTGCCTGCGGCTGCCAGTGTTCAGTACTGTGAAGAATCCCCCCTCCTGCTGATAGATATTTGCATCTTTCCTAGTTTTTCTATTTTCGAACAATGTTCCTCTGAACATCCTTGTCTAGAGTAGGTGGGGTCCACATCTAACACCTTCTCTAGAATGTGCTCCTAGGAGAGGAATTGCTGGGCCATAGACATGCAAGTGTTCAGTCTTATAAGATCAAGCTAAATTGTTCCCCAGAGAACTCCGTCTGCTCTTGGTGAATGATTAAATAGTGATCAGATATCCTCTTGCTGGTCCTTAAAAGAAGTGCTTATAAAAACTATCCAAGAATGGGCAAAAATAGCTTGTGATATTGAGTGAGTGGGGGGAGCTACAAAGTTAAATGTGATCACAGGCTTATAGAGAAGAGGCAATATGATATCAGAGTGGCAAGAAAAGGCTTAAACAGGGTCTGGAAGCAGACAGACCCGGGGTCACGCTTTCACTTGCCCAGTGCCTGCCTGAGACCTTGAGCCAGTGACTTGACCTCTCTGTGCCCTTTTCGTCTCATTTTAAATGGGACTAATAATTCAAGCATATTTCAGAGCACTGTATAAACTGAGCTCATGCATATAGTAAATACTCAGTAATGATGGCCAAAAAAAAAAAAAAAAAAACCAAACATAATTCTAAAAAGCAGACAGATATGCATTAGAATGATTACCGAGGCTTATACAGGGCTTAAATTATGAGTGGGCTCTTTTTTCTATATTTAGAGCTCCTGGAAAGTGATTATAGTGCTTTCAAAATAGGAAAATTTATTTGTTTTTTTACAGATTTCATTATTTGCTACTTTGTGTGGATTCCATGTGCTACTTTTATTTACTCACACGCCTCTCAGTGCAGCGCAGCTGCTCCATGGTGAGCTAGGCCACAGATTTGTTGGAGTTAATACAGGCAGAAACCTGACTCCCAAAAGGTTATCTCTAGGACCAAGGCTTGTACAAGGTGAGAATATTCCCCAGTGGGAACCTGTCAAGGAAAGAAATCTAAGGGTTTGAGTATAATTAAAAGTTGCGTGCAGGGAGTTCCTGCTGTGGCTCAGCGGTAACTAACCCAACTAGTATGCATTAGGATGGGGGTTTAATCCTTGGCCTCACTCAGTGGGTTAAGGATCTGGCATTGCCACGAACTATGGGGTAGGTTGCAGATATGGCTCAGATCCTGCATTGCTATGGCTCTGGTGTAGGCTGGCAGCTGCAGCTTCTATTTGAACCCTAGCCTGAGACCTTCCAGATGCCACAGGTGCAGCCATAAAAAAAAAAAAAAGACAAAAAAAAAAGTCGCATGTAAATTCCTCTTGTATTGGGGCCTGGATTTTCTAAATATGAGAGTTTGTGCATAGGATCGGAGAAAGAGTTTGGGCCCATAGGAGGTGTGTTTCCTTTCTCTGTAGAGAACAGCATGGCCTTCCCATGAGCATGCCTGAGTGTCTGCAGCTTTGGTACCTTCCTTTTTACTTTTGTTTTGTTTTCATTTAGGTACCTTCCTTTTATTCATCCAATAGGTACTTATTAGAAGTGTACTCTGTGTCAGGTGTTATTATAGATGTTGGGATACAGAGTGGAACAAACCAAGTAAGATTCCTTCATCACCTCTTCTAGGAGGCCTACTGACCATGAACAAGTATATAAATAAATAGGGCAATTGTAGATCCAGATCAATTCCTTGAAGAAAGTGAAGTGGCTGTGATGGAGGATAATGGAAGTCATTTATGGAGATAAGATCAGGAAGGACCTTACGGAGGAGGTGACATTGAAGCTGAGATCAGAAGGATGTGGAAGAGCCAGTCAGGGGAAATCATTTCAGGCAGAGGGAATTTTTTAAAATGCAGAACCTTTATTCAAGGAAAATCACAATGTGTTCTAGGAACTTTCAGAGAGATGAGCGTGGCTAGGACATAGTGATTGAGATGGCAGCTCTCCCACAAAAACACTTAGAAATGCCTCACAAGTATAGCAAGCATCGTTTTAAATGCATAAATGAGCTCCCAAGAAAGTAGAAGTGTTTCAAGGGACCAGAAACAAATGAGGAAATGAAATGATGTCTTTTTTTTTTGGCTTTTTGCCTTTTCTGGGCCACTCCCACGACATGTGGAGATTCCCAGGCTAGGGGTCTAATCGGAGCTATAGCCACCAGCCTATGCCAGAGCCATAGCAACAAGGGATCCAAGCCGCACCTGCAATCTACCCCTCAGCTCACAGCAACACCAGATCCTTAACCCACTGAGCAAGGCCAGGGATCGAACCTGCATCCTCATGGATGCTAGTCTGTTTTGTTTGCACTGAGCCACGATGGAAACTCTGGAAAAGCTATCTTGAAGACCCAGGAGGGAGAGTTTTTAATGCATAGAAATATACAGAGATAGAGGTCTTGGACCTTGCAAGTGGGTAATGAGAAAGAAGAGTCTCCCTCTGAGGCTAGGACTCAGGAGAGGGCAGTGCTAATACCCCCTGCTCTGTGAAAGGGTAGATGGAGAGAAACTACCTGTGCACCCAGGTAGATAACGGCAGAGCTTGTATTACTCTGTATGGGTCCTGTTAAAAGAAAATAATTATCTGAAAATCAATACAAAGAACTTGCTATCACATAGGTTGGGGGTTCAAATTTATACCACCCACATCTCCCCAGAATCCCCAAGTTGAGAAAGATTTGAAACACTAGGACCAAACTAGGGATACTCATGGACATACCTTCAACTCAGCTCCCACAAAATTCTCATGGATCCAATGCAGACCTGCTAAAAGTGAGCTCTCAATCTCAAATTAAAACATGCAAGGAAATATTTCACTATGTGCAAAAGTCAGAGGGTACAATAATCTGAAGGCTAGATACTCTTCCCTGAGAATGCCAGTTTAAAGATCTAAAAAGCTATATTATGTGCTTAAAGTCATAGAAAGGCTCTTAAACATAAAATATGACAGACACTCTAAAGATTAAAAAAGGGCCCATTTTAAAAATAGTTTAATAGAAGTTCCCACTGTAGTGCAGTGGATTAAGGATCTGACTTCAGTGGCTCAGGTCACTGCAGAGGTGTGGGTTTGATCCCTGGTGCAGTGGGTTAAAAGGATCCAGCATTGTTGCAGCTACAGCTTGAATTCAATGCCTGGCCCCGGGAACTTCCATATGCTGCAGGTGGGGCCATTGAAAAAAATAATAATAGAATTTCTATATTTAAAATAATTTTTAAGTCAAAATTTTTAGATGATGGATTGAACAGCAGATTAGTCAGATATTAAAAGAAAGTTAATAAACTAGAAAATGTTAGGAAATTACTCAGAATGTATTACATAGAGTTAAAAGGTGAAACACATGAAAGAAAGTTTAAATGAAATAGAGGATTCAATGAAAGGGTCCAATTTACTTTTAAAACGTGTTCCAGAATGTGAGAATAGAGAGAATTGGGAAAGGGCAGTAGTCAAAGTTATCATGACTGCCAATGTTCAGAATTTAAATGATAGACATGAATAATAAATGGAATAATGGCCACTCACAGGTACCAAGTTCTAATCCCTGGGACCCTTAAATGTCACCTTATAGGAAAAGGGGTCTTTGCCAGTCTGATTAAGTTAAGGACCTTGAGATGAAAATGGTATTCTGGATTACCCGGGGCCCTAAATAAAATCACAAGTGTCCTTTTAAGAGGGGGGCACTCTGCTGTAGAGCAGACATTGACACAACACTGTAAATCGATTATATTCTAATAAAAAAATTAGAGGGGGGCAGAAGAAGGGAGTTTCCTGGTGATGTAATGATTAGGATTCAGTGCACTTAGTGCTGTGGTCCGAGTTCAATCCCTGGTCTGGAAACTGAGATTGCACATCATACCACTGCATAGTGTGGCCCAAAAAAAAGAGAGAGGGAGAGAGAGCATGGGTGGGGGTTGGGGGCAGTGCAGAAAGAAGTGTCCTACAAGCACACAGAGAAGGCAGTGGCAGGATGGAGCAGAGAGAGATTTGAAAATGTTGGCCTTGAAGATGGAAGTGACATGGCCAATAGCCAAGGAATGGTAGCAGCCACTAGAGGCTGGAAGAGGCAGGGAACAGTTTTGTCCCCAGAGCCTCTGAGGGGAGCATGGCCCTGTCAACACCTTGATTCTGGGCCCAGGACAAGGATTCAAGAACTAGAAAAAATACGTGTAAGTCATGGCAGGTCATCACGTTTGTATTAATTCTTTAACGTGGCCCTACAAAACAGTCCAACATGTATTTACAGGTTGAGACTATACAGCAGGTTACAGGAAGGATGAATAAAAATAAATCCACAACTAGATACACAATAGTGAAACTGGAGACTACCAAAGACAAAGAAAAGACTTTGAAGGCACCCAGAGAGAAACATGCAGGGGAGTGATGATCAGAGAGATGGTGTATTTTTTCAAGGTGTTAATATAATCCAGAAGACAATGGAATCTTATCCTTAAATTTGTCTGCATAAACAAATTATCATTCAAAAGTGCAGGTGCAGTGAAGACTTTTCAGGCAGGCAAGGCTGAGTTTACCACTAACAGAATGTTATTGAAAGAACTACTGAGTGGTGAACTTCAGAAAAAAGGGAGGAAAAACCCAGAAAGAAAATGTGAGATATGAGAAGCTATGCTAGGCAATGAAACTGAAAAATGTGTGATAAAATATAAACAAGCATCAAATGTATAAAACAGCCACAAGAATAATGAAATTTTGGGGGTTCCCATTGTGGTGTAGCAGAAACAAATCCCACTAGTATCCATGAGGATGGAGGTTTGCTACCTGGCCTCAGTAAGTGGGTCAGGGATCTGGCGTTACCGTGAGCTGTGGTGTAGGCCGGCAGCTGTAGCTCTGATTCTACTCCTAGCCTGGGAACTTCCATATGCTGGGTACAGCCCTAAAAACGTAAAAAAAATAAAATAAAATTTTGACTTAGAGACTTCTTTGAATAGAAGGTGAAATTAAAATACCAAACAGTAATAATATGTTAGATTATTACTAACATAATAAGGGCTTTGGGTTTAAAAGTTCTAAAGTCATTGCATTGTTCAGGAGTAGAGACGGGATACTGATTAACATCTGACTGTATTAGGTAAAATATATGTAGGTAATAAGTTTAACCATCACTATTGGTAATAGGAGAGAGGTGAAAAATCAGCGAAAACACACCACAAACAGCAAGTACGGAATGAGATCAGCAAAACAAATCTGTGTATCAGTAAATAAATCTAACTTTATCAAGGATCATAAAAAGTAGAAAAAAACTATGTTTGATGAATAAACAAAATTTGTATGCTTTATCTGTATTTCAAGTGTCCAGGCCAGGGATCAAACCTGCACCATAGCAGCACCCGAGCCACTGCAGTGCTGCTGGATCCTTAACCCACTGTGCCGCAAGGGAATGCCTTGCTCTATGCTTTTATAAGGAAACCTTTAAGATAAAACAACTCAAATACTTAAGCATTGGAAAGAAAAAATCCAAGTCATTCATTATTTAAAGACAAAATTAGCTACATAGAAAATGCAAAGTATCTACATACAAGCTAATCAAACTAAGTCGAGAATTTGACACTTTTGCTGGGAACAGGCTCAAATATACAAAATCAGTTTTATACATCAGCCAAAACAACTGGAAGATGTACTTTTAAAAAGATAGTATATACACTAGCAATAAAAACTTAAAGATACTGAGAAATAAACCTTTATGGAGAAATTTCTAACTTTATTGAAAGACATAAAAGAAGACCTAAAGAAACAGAGAGGTAGAAATGGAAGTGATGGGCCATATTCATTAGTGAAAGAATCAATATTATAAAATGGAAATTCCCCCAAATCTGTAGATAAAGCTAATATAATTCTAACCATGACCCTAACAGACTTCTCCGTGAAAATCACATGAGGAAAATCAAAGAGGCAAATTATTTTTAGAAGGAACGAATGGGGAAGGGACTTGGGAGAATATGAAGTTGTAGTAATAAAGACAGTATAATATTGACTCCGAGGTAGATAAATAGATCCATGGAATCAAATATAGTGCTCAGATTTAACCCTATGTATGTATAAGAACTTAATCTACAATATGTGTGGCATTATAAGTCCGTGAGAAGGATGAACTGACAGTAAATAGACTGGGATTGCATTTCTCCCATGTGGAAAAAAAAATCGATTATATTCTTACGTCAATACATAAAAATCAATCCTATGTGAATAAAACCTAAATAAAAAACACAAAGCTTTAACATGTTTAAGAGACAGTATAGGAGAATATCTTTATGCCTTCTTGGTGGATAATGTCTTTAAAATATACAGACGATTAAGAAAATGTGATATATCTGACTACAGTTGAAATATCTAGAAAACAAAGTCACTGCAAACATAGTAAAAGCACAAATCACAGAAATGGTAGATACTTATACATAAAACCAAGAAAAGTTAGCATCCAGAATATATCAAGAATATCTACAATTCTGAATGAAGTAGATTCTTATTCATAAAAGCAAAAGGTAGCATCCAGAATATACAAAGGATACCTACAATTCAGTGTGAACAAGACAACGCAATTGTATAAAAGATAAAGGGTATGAATAGGAAATTCAAAAAAGGCACAATTTGAATGTACCATAAGCATGTAAAAAAAGATGTTCGACCTCCCTAGTACCCAGGGAAATGCAAAGTAAAAC
Source organism: Sus scrofa (assembly GCF_054392235.1). NCBI lineage: Eukaryota > Metazoa > Chordata > Mammalia > Artiodactyla > Suidae > Sus > Sus scrofa. The sequence continues at coordinate 78,299,408 of NC_139388.1, forward strand.
AGGGAGACCTTTTCCACCCCTCTCAGCCCTGGCAGGCCCTTCTGCCCAGATACTACAGGAGGTACAGAAAGCCAGGGCAGAGAAACATCCTAGGCTCAGGACACATTTGGGACTAGATTGGCAACAGTTATAATGACAACATCAAGAGTTGGAGAGTCTGTAGAGAAATAGGAATCTTCCTATGTCCATGGAAGAGCAAATTAGTTTAATTTAGAGAGGAATTTGGCAATATTTAGTACCACTGGAGGATGCAGCATTTCCATTTCTAGGGATATATCCAAAAAAAGACCCCCCACGTGTTCATAAGGAAACTGGTAAAGCCAAAGAGTACAGATTGTAGCACTGTTTGTAAAAGGAAAAAAGAAAACAAGGAAAAGGAAAAAAAAGACCTTTCTGTGGTGGGGGGAGGGGAAGCCTATAATCCATTAAAAGAAAACTAACTTGTAGTATATTTATACAATATAATATCATACAGTAGTTAAAAATGATTGAACCAGGGCTAAGTGCACCAATGAGGATGCAACTCTTAAAACATAATGAAGAGAAAACAATTCAGAAGGATTCATGATTTATTAGCATGATATCAATTGTGTTACATTGAAAAAAATAAAACAATCTTATATACAGTACTACGCCTGTGTGCATAGGCTATTTACATATGTAGCAAAAGTAGAAAAGCAGGCACATCTATAAACATCAGTCCCTCTGGGAGGATTGAAGGAGAATGAGATCAAGAAGGAACACACAGGGAGCTTCAAATGTATCTATGAAACTAATGCTATTAAGTGAATAAGTAAGTAAAGCAATTAGGCAACTTTTGTGTTGGTGGATGCACATTATTCTCTTTCTTTTTCCTGTATGCACGAAATGCTTTTATAATAAAATATTTTAAATTAATTTAAACAATTATTTGACTTCTAAAAAACCAAAATAGGAAAACTAGTCCAGAGGCTATTGTGTTAATTTAGACAATGGGGAGATAATAATACTTACCATGATTGGGGTTCGTGAGGGGGTGGATAGAAGATAGAGAAATGGATAGCACCATGGTATGTTTTGGAAGTAAAATTGGTGATCTTAGGTAAATTTACTCTATCAAATAGAGCAGGTATAACAGACACAGTCTGTACTCTGCTCATCATCTGTTGACCTTTCTGGATGCTACACTGAGTCCCACCTGCCAGCGTCTTCATTGCTGTGCTGAGGGCTCTTCCTCTACCCATCTCCAACTGTCAAAAGCTGCACTGCCCCACCCCCCACGTGGTAGACCAGAAATACTGAGGAATGCAGTGATCATGCAAATGGCATGTAAATACCCCAGCTCCCACGCCTCCAAGCTGGGATAATTCTGAGACTTATGCTTCACACCATTTTCCAAAGCTTCCCTGTGGAATTAAGCTTCAGGCAGCCTCCAAAGCAGCAGATTTAATAATATACACTTTTGGGCTGTCTTCCAGTCCCAATATCCTTTCCCCCACTTCCCTATCAGTGTTAGTCTCATTTCCCCCAATGAATCACCTTCATTTGTGTCTTTGTCTTGATCTACTTCTGGGAGAACCTACACTAAGGCAGCATGCATACTTACAAAGCATGCCACTATGCCACCAGGCACCTCACTAATGTCACTCCTGGTCTAGCAAGGAGAGAGGGGAAAAAAAGCAAATATTCCTAAGGCTATAGGCAGACCAGTGAGTGATATGTCACATGCAAGAGTTAAAAAACATAGCTGAGGGGCAGGAGAGAAAATGAGCTGCTTAAGGATTTGCAGACAAATGATGATGCCTTCCTGCCTCATGGAAATAAATGAAATTCCAATGGCATCAGCTCTGGGCTTGTGCTAGTCTATGCAGCAGTGCCTCATTGGGGGATTCCTTTGACAGAATAAGGAATTTAGCACCACCTGAATACACACCATCCTGTGTCTAATCCCTCTGTCATGTAATTTATTTGCATTCACATTCCAGACATGTCTATAGAGCAGGATTTGGTGCTGATGGATTCTGCTTCGATAAAAAATATTATTGAATGTCACTAGAGAGTGACTTCCTGATAAAGCATCTCATAGCCATCCAGTTTCTCCAAAGTGGGCATTTCAGCAGTGAATTAGAAAACATTTGCCTTGACAGTAATATAACAAAATTATTGCTCAAATTTTAAATTTTATCATAAGCAAACAATAGCCCAGAGGTATTCTCATCATGTATTATTCCGCTGATAACACTTCATCTTTAAGCAGAGTGGTTTTTTTTTTTTTTTTTTTTAAACTAAATCCATGCACCTGGCAACTGTTATCAACAGCAAAAACATTGTAGTGAGGTTCTTGGCATTTCCCTGGCTGCTGATTTGGAAGGAAAGATGCTTAACTTGACTTCACCTTCTCACAAAGGTGAATAAAGAAATCCCTAGGGAAGCAAGCTTGGGCTTCTCAGTATACAATGCATTTAAACAATGCTGTGGAGTCAATGAAACACATCCGTTCCAATGACCATCAGTGAAGGGAGCCTAAGATATTGTCTTCTCCCTGCTGGCTGTTGTTAAAGCAGAGACCCAGGTGGCCACTGCAGGCACAGGCCGTGCAAGGAGACCCCCAGAAGAGCAGCTCTGATCTTTGGAGCCATCAGAAAATCTTCTCATCTGAAATGGAAAACTACAGGAGAACCACATATATAAAGATTTGCCCCTTCTAGATATGTCCGTAGCTGGGGATAGCCCGTTAACTTCCTAATGGAACCAGGCTGTATCTCACAGTCATTCAAAGAATCTGTAGGTTCATGGATATAAGCATTATGAAACCTTGGAGAGATCTTACCAAAGCCAAATTCTAGAAGTTAGGAGCTCAATGTCGAAAAGATCCAAGTTCGGATTTCAGCTCCACAGTTCCATGGCTGTGTGTTATTTAACCTCTCCGAGTCTCGGTTTCCTCATCAGTAAACTCTAAAGCCATGCATGCGGGCTTGTTGCAGTGGTTAAAGGAGATAATATCTGTTAAAGGATTTTAACATATGCCTGGTGCATAGTAAGTACTCAGTAGTCGGTGGCTGCTACTGTTATTATTACTGTCAGAATGTAGCCATTGGAAAGAAAATTCTATCTATAGGGAATTCTGTAGAAAACTCCCTACATGAATATATTGTAAATTTTCTGGGACTCTTGGTACAAAGAAAAAGAAAATGAAATTGGAGATTAGGAATTTGTCAGAATTTATCAGCATCAAGCAAGGAAAATCAGCCTCTGTAGACAGCAAGCCTTGCTCTTCAGACAGTTAATCCACCTTTCCTGGCTAAAGGGACAAATTTTTCAGACAATGCAATGCCTGTCTTTTAATTGTATACTCCCCAAGCAACTTCTGGTCTGTGACTTGATCTAGGTAAAGCAGGCCAAATGGCTGTCCCCAACTCTGAAGCCAGGCCTTTCTCCCACTAGAAGTTAAGAAATTAGCTGCTGGATCATCACTCGGTGTCTTGTGAGTTCACGGAGTCAGTCACCAGTGTGCTTTTGAGTACAAAGAAAAATCAGGCTTTTGCATCTGCAGAAATGACAGCCAGGTGGAGATCTGTGGTGACCCCCCACCCCATCTAGGAACTGTCCTCCTGTGATTTCTTGTCTGCAACCCCCAGCCTGCCTTTCAGATGCAATTGTCCATATTGAATACTCAGTAAGCATATAGAAAAGGGCAACTGATCCTGTATTTGTCATTCCTACGTGTTTTATTGAGCATCTTCAACAGGAAAAAGTCTGTCCCTTGAGAGCTCTCTGTTGTTCTATGATAACAAGCAAACTTTCACAGATAAGTGAATTAGGCTCAGAGAAGGTCAGTGACTTTCTCAACATCACCAAATGGAAAGGCAGAATCTGAATCCTCTTGGGTCTGGGGTCTGTGTTCTCTCCACCCTACCCTGCCAACTCCCATGTCATTGCCTGTGAAGCCACGCCCCTCCCAGCACCTCTTCTGTCACAAGACACAAGCGCCCAACTGGCTCTGTCTAAGCTGCTCTGTATGAAGCATTTACCTTTCTCCTAAACTTGTCAAGAGGTAGGGCTTCTTCTCTCTGCGTAGGAGTCCATCCCACACAGTGTGCATTGGGTTAAAACTAGATACACTACCCCCGTTAAAAGGCCATAAGTCATACATAATCAACTTGCCTCAATTATAAATCATTGTTTTCTCACAATTTTTCAGGGAAAAGCTCCCAGCAATTTTTTTAATGATTTTTATTTTTTCCATTATAGTTGGTTTACAGTGTTCTGTCAATTTTCTACTGTACAGCAAAGTGACCCAGTCACACATACATAGATACATTCTTTTTCTCACATTATCCTCCGTGATGCTCCGTCGTGAGTGACTAGATATAGTCCCCAGTGCTATCAGCAGGATCTCATTGCTTATCCACTCCAGAGGCAATAGTTTGCATTCCCAACGAGTTTTTAAACATTAACTGGAGTAATCACTGGCCTGGTTCTTGTACAGTGTGGGCACTGCCCACATCACATTCAGCACTTGGTTATTGATCACATATCCAATATCACATATCACATATCACCACATATGTTCTTCTCTTGTTATAGGTTTTATTGAGGTGTTATGATCTATCTTCCAACAATGGCTTTGAAATCTCTGTCCTAGGGGGACACGAGGAGAGCTACACTGAGCGATGATATATCTGTGTACCCCTGGTTAGGACTTGGAACGGTCTTTCCCATAAGGAACCGTGGGAACTATTTTGAAGATCCTAAGGTCTTTCCTGCTTACTTAGCACCTGCCCCACCCCCACCCACCCGCAGTGAACTTCCTTGGAGCCCTGGTGTTCCTTGGAATGGAATTTAAGCACAGCTGATTGTTTTCTTTAGTGTTATTGTAGAACAATGAATGAACTGTGATTGTGAGACCTGTGTTGAATAAACTATGTTTCCCAAATCCCAGTCTTTGGGTCACAAGCAAATTGTATCAGTAAGTTTGAAAAGTTCTACCTTAAGTCATTGAACAGTTGTCTTCATTCAAAAATTCTCAGAACCAGAGTTCCACTTGTGGCTCAGCAGTAACAAACCCAACTAGTATCCATGAGGATGTGGGTTTGATCCCTGGCCCCCCACTTAATGGGTTAAAGATCCAGCATTGCCATGGATTCTGCATTGCTGTGGCTGTGGTGTAAGCCAGCAACTGCAGTTCCAATTTGACTCCTCACCTGGGAACTTCCATATGTTGCAGGTCTGCCCTCCCCCCACAAAAAAAAATTTCTCAGAACCTTTTTTTGTGCCAGTGGGCATTGTATTATGACTCTCAGAAGAGTGTCCTGAACTCTTCTAGCCATAGAAGTTCTGTGTATATCTCTCATATTTGGCAAAACAACTTTTGGAAATACTGACATAGTCATCGGGCCCTCCAGTTCCCATGTATAATATTAGGTCTAGAGGACACTCCTTTCCAAGGCCTAAAAAAACAAGTAAAAATGCATTTATAAACTTCAGTCTGTTTCCAAAGGAGGTTTCTGTTAAGCAGGTAATGACTGCCCTATGAAATCAGGTACGTATAAAACCAAGTAATGGTTTATACATATCATTATCACATGTTGTGTGGTGCATGGGCTGTGAGGCTAATCCTTTGAAATCAATATCATTATTTTTGCAAAGTGAATTTTGTTAACCCCAGTGACTGGGATTTGAAAAGACTGTCTTGGATGTTCCCAATGCACTTTGACATAGTAAAGATTCTGAGAAATTTCACTGGTGAAAGAACCTAGTCAACCTTAGTGAAAAAGAGGAAAAAGGGGAAGTCACTATTTTACCCTTGTTATTTTATTTATTTATTTTTAATTAATCAGTTAATTTTATTACTGCTGCACTTGTGGCATATGGAAGTTCCCAGGCAAGGGGTTGAATCAGAGCTACAGCTGCTGGCCTACGCCACAGCCACAGCAATGAGGGATCTGAGCCACATCTGCGACCTACACCACAGCTCATGGCAATGCTGGATCCTTAACCGGCTGAGGCCAGGAATCGAACCTGCATCCTCATGGATACTAGTCAGGTTTGTTACCACTGAGGCACAATGGGAACTCCTACCCTTGTTATTTTAAACTTAAATTGTAATCTGTGTTTTAGGCTTTGGCTGATGAGTTTTCAGATTCTGGGTCCATTGAGATCTGATCTGAGTGTATATCAAAGAACATCCATGGCTTCTGTGTTTACTCAGCTAACTGCCCCGAGAATACTTGCTCAGTCAGCAGGAGGGCATGAACTAAATCACTATAACAAGCCCAATGGGTAAAAACTTGCTTTTTCCTTCAACAGCACAGGCAGATAAGTATCAGCCTGGCCTGGAACAAAGTGCCCCACAGTGCCTCAGACACAAGGTCAAGCCACACCATCCAGAATCTAGAGAAGCTTCTCCATCTTTAGTGATATCCATTAAGCAGTTCTTTATATTTTATCTCTTAACCATCTCTCCCCGTGCAAGAGGAGAAAACAGAAAAACCTCACTGTGTGGCTGGGTTTGGTCCAGATGCCCCCCAGAGTGTTAAAAACATGATGCCTTAAATTCAAATTCAGTCTGATGGGATCCGTGTCACCTCCTCACACCCAGAAGGTATAAACATAGAGAACGCATCCGCTCTTGTGAACTTCCATTGTGTGGTCTTGGAGGAAGGTGGGTTCCAAAGAGATGGCAGCTCATCTGTGGGCACTGCAAACATTCTGAGACCATGGTCTACACCACAGATTCTTAATCCCTGCAGTTCTTCTTATGATTCTAGTAGAAGGAAAGGTTCCCCTGTGGAGCCTCATTTCATTGTATTCTGCAACTCTGCTTGACTTCTGACTATGAAACGCCCGTCGAAGTTTCTTGCCTAAAAGGGGCTTACGTGGTCTGTAGAAATGGTTTTCTAACTTTTAAGAGTAATGCAACCTGTTTCATATACTATCTTACTCAAAGTATTATTTCTATAAACAGAGAAGACAGGGAGCTGGTCTCATGGGAACCGTTTTGAAGATCTGAAGTTCTTGGCTGCCTACCTAGCCCCTGCCCCACCCCCACCCACCCACAGTGAGCTTCTTTGGAGACTTTGTGTTCCTTGGAATAGAATTTGGGAAACATTGTTTGATGATAAGACTTCTGGACTAAGAGTCAGGAGACTTGGCTGTCATCTTAGCTTGACCACCAGCCTCAGGCTGAAGTTTGCTAAATTATTTGAACATTGTATTTTTTTCTCTATAAAATGTAAGAGAATAGCATGTGTCCTCTTTTTTTTTTCCCCCCCACAGGGTCATTGTGATATACTAGATATGTTCAGATAGACTGCAATAGTTGGCACTGTGGTCATTTTATGCTTTTCGATGTACTTTCACATCTGTTAATTTGTTTTTGTGTTAAAACATCCGTGAAACAGCCATAGAACAAAAACTAGTTAAATATGAAATATCTTCAGAAGAATTTCAAGTGATAAACAGAAATCAAGCTTCTGAAGGCTTAAGCTACCCCCAGTCCAATCCATGCAATACCAAGGAAAATAAAAACAGGTTATTATGTATTATTTATTGACAGAAAGTCACTGAAGAACTCAAATACCCTTTCTAGCTCATATTCAGCCCATGGCCACAGTGGACCTATAACTTTGGAATCTAATCCCTCCATCATTTTTGGCCCATGTGGTTCAGTCAGGCTCCAGGGGTGGATGTATGACCCAGGCCTGGCCAGCTGAAGCTCTCTCCTGGGACATTTGTTGGAATTGTTGGGAAAGAAGCAATTTCTCTTCTAGAGAAGGCAGGCACTAAAGAACACATAAGCATAGAATTGTCCATGCCAGCCTTACCTACACAGGGAGAGACCCAGACTGAGAACCTAGCCAACAAAAACAACAATACCCCAAAATAGATGCAAGAGAGAGGGTTCTAGGTACATAACTTGAGCCCCTGGATACAGATGTACCTGACGCCACCTCTGGACACTTCTGTTACCTGACACAGCAGATTCCACTCTTTGGCTTGAGCTAGTTTGTCTTTCTGACACAATCAAAAGAGTCCCAACTAACATGATATGCTTAAGCTCTCTAAGCCTTGGGTTTCTTTTTTAGAAAATGACGGTGCACGCTTTATAGATTGTTGTGAAGATTAAAGGAGATAATGGCACAAAGATTACACCCACAACAAATAGTGCTCTCGAGATCATTATACTTCACATACGCTGCTCATTTAATCCTCTGAGCTCAAAGGTGAACTATCTTCATTTCACAGATCAAATGGGTAGAGCAGAGAGAAATTAGCTCCCTTCATCTAGAGTCTATAGCAAGTAACAGGGTTAGGATTTTAAGCTCAAGGCTCTCTGATGCATGATCCAGGTACTTTTCACCAAGCCCCCTCTCCTGCAAGACTAAAGTCACTCAGACTACTCAGAGCCACTGCTGCATGGTCTAACTGAAGGCCACTCACATAGATGTGGACATAAGTAATACCCTCTACAGTTGTGCAGTGCACAGCATGTCCCATACATGACAGTCCTAAAAGCTACAGACACACAGGGGGCCTCGCAAGGACAAACACTAGAGAGATATTCGGCATGTTTATATTCTAAACGACCCATTTGCTCATCTAAACCATAACCCAATACCTTCCCATTTCCTATATGTTTGGCCCAAGCTTCCAACTGGTCCTAAGCTGCTTTACCAAAGGAAAGAAGGGTGAATAGCTTCCTTGCTTGCTGAGCCGCTGCCAACATGGTCTCTGGGATGGCAAATATGCTTTGGTTTAGTGTAAGCAATTCTCATATCACAGATAAATCATCCTCTACTCTTTGGCTTTCTCCAGCAGGGGAGAAAGTTGTCCAGAAGCACATCATGAAAAAGTATAAATCACTTGAATAGAACAAAGCTCCCTCTGGCCCTCAGAGATATCTGACCAGATGGATTTCTGAGACTCATGGAAGGTGTGTGGTTCAAGGCTGAAGTGGTGTCAAAGAGAGTCCTTCTGGGGTCTATGCCTTCATGAGAGAACAGCCCGAACCCAGCTGGGCAAGGGTTGACCGAGGCAGGTTCCTCCCTTCACCTTGCATTTGCAAAGCCTGTTTTTAGGGTCAGGCCACAGGAGGTCGAGGCTGCAGAGCATCTCCCCAGGTCCCAGGAGGCTCCTGCCATAGCTGGGGACTTTGGGAAGGCTGGTTAGTCTTCCTCGTCTCCTGAGTTAGCCCCCCAACTGTGATGTTCCCTTGCTGTTCCGGGAGCCAGCTCCCCAAGGAGTTTCATGGTAACCTCGAGCCTCCCTTGGATCAGTCCCACCGAGTCCCAGGAAAGGCCCTGCCAGGACCTCACAAGCCCCAGCAGGGAATGCTGGAGACTGGAGTCAAATCTCCAGAAGATTAAAAACAGCGGTGCAGTAACACTGTAACATCCTCTGAGCCCTGCGGCCCTGGCCGTGGGCTGAATGCTACATATTCACTACCTGCTTTGGTCCTCCTTCATAGCTAATGAAACCCAGACTTTGAAAGGTTACTGATTTGTCCCACGTCACTTGGCTAGTGGGTGGCAGAGCTGTTTGTCAAATCCGTTTGTCTGATTCCATGTCCTTAACGAACACGTTCTACTGCCCATCTCTTCTCCACCCTCAATCTCTGGCAGGTTCTTTCTTCTGGATGTGGAAGGCAGCTCTTTGCAATTGCAGTCTATTTTGTTTGTTTGTTTCTTTGTTTATGGCTGCAGCTGCGGCCTATGGAAGTTCCCAGGCTAGGGGTCGAATCGGGGCTGTAGCTGAGGCCTGTGCCACAGCCACAGCAACGCCTGATCCAAGCCACGTCTGTGCCCTACACCACAGCTTGAGGCAACACCAATTCTTAACCCACTGAGCAAGGCCAAGGATCAAACCCGCATCCTCATGAATACTCGTCGGGTTTTTAGCCCCCTGAGGCACAGTGGAAACTCCTAACTGCAACCTCATTCGAGATACTGTTCTGAAGAGTGGTTTCCCAGCTTACTCGGACTGAAAGTCGTTATAGGTCCCAACCTCCCTAACCCCATCTCCTTTCCTCTCATTCTTATTTACTCTGCTCTGGCCACGCCAGCCTCCTGGCTCTTGTTCAGACACACCGAACCCACTCCCACTTCAGGGCTTTTGCTTCTTCTGTTATTTCTTTCTGGGACATTCTTCCCTCCAGATATCTGCATGGCTCCCACACTGACCTCCTTCAGGGCTCTGCTAAGATGTCACCTCATCAGAGAGGCCTGCCCTGATGACCTTATCTAAACCAGCAGACCTTCACCCTGTCCCAGCTCTGCCTTGACTCCGAGACCCTTACCTGTCTCACTGACCAGCATAGCAGGTGTCACCACCAGACTTAGCTATGGTTGGGTTCTCCCCAACCCCACACTTTGAACATTTCATGAAGGTGGGGGCTTTTTCTGATTAATTCCAATCATATGCCTGGACTCCAGAACAGTGCCTGGTACATGGAAGTACTTGATAAGTATCCGTGAATGAATGATGAACTGAGACCCCAGGCTGACCCAGCTATGGTTTGCCTTTTTCCATGAATGCCATCGATAGTTAGTAACTCAAGAAATAGCTCATTGGCCATGCCGAGCCAACATACTCCAAAGGCCAGTGTTGCATGAAGACCTCTGCTTGGACCTGCAGGGCCCAGGATGGTCAGGAGAGAGACAAAGGAAGTGAAGAGTCATGTGTCCAGCTCTCTGGCTCTAGCCCACCAGTGCCTTGCAGGCTGTGATGTTCAGAGCTAATTCAGGAGAAGGAGGTCAGCCCTTGAGAATACCTTGGCAGCTTCTCGTTGCACCAACCATAACTTCAAGGACTGCTGTTGCAATGCCTTCTGTCCTGTTATTTCCTTTAACCTCTCTCTTTTTCCCATTCTCTGGAGTATTCTTTCATGTAGTCAATAATTACAGTCAGAGTACCTAGTGTGTGTCAGGCATAGAGCTAAGTACTGGACACACAATGATGACCATGTGCCTCCAGTAGCCCCCTGCCAGGGAGACAGATATTAACCTATCACCCCCCAAGTGAATGTAGAATCATGAACTTTCAGGAGGGCTGTAAAAGGGAAGTCCTGAAATAGAACTGACTCATCCAGCAGAGGTCAGAAGATGCTTTCCTAAGGAAGGGACATATCAGGTAGAACCCCTAGTGTGTGTGAGTGTACTCAGGGCTGTGGTTCATGCTGCGAGCCACCTTTCCCTCTGGCTTCTCCAGCCCTTGTCACATGCATACCAGCAAATCGCTTAAGCTCTTTTTGTCTCAGTTTCCCCTTCTGTAACCTGGAGAGGACCACAGTTCCTGCCTCCTTGTGGTGTCATGATGTCTGGTATACGTAAACTTATAGAACACAGAGCAGGCACTGTTGTCATTCTTTTTTGGAGAGGTTGCCCCAGCTCACCCAGCCTTTCAACCAACTGGAAAGGAGAGGAAAAAATAAGTAGCAAAGTCCTTAATGTACACGTTTGTGCGTATGTTATATGTGTGTGTTTATATTTGTTAGCGCAAGTGCAAGTGTAGTCTATGTAGAATTGATGGTCACTCTTAAGTGGGGTTTATAATTGAGGAAGAATGTGGTTGGGTGTGTATTCACCACCACCAAGCAAACCTGTGCCCCCACTACAAGGCAAAATTTGGAAGTTCCTCCGCCCTGTGTTTGTGTTCAAGTTTTTAGGTTCTCAGTGATATAAATTATTACTCAAATTCGTAGTGGATAACCTGTAAATGAACTTCAAATTATGTTCTTCCTGGTGCATTCTGCTGCAATGGACTGTGGCTCAGGATCTTCAGAATGGATTTCTATCAGGTTGACTACTGGCAGTGGCCCTACTTAGTGGACTCAGTCAGCATTTGGCTGGTTTCCTTGACCTTCAATCTATCAAGTTTGAACAAGGGTTCTCTCAAAGTTAGCGCCATTTTCTATGTAATTCTCACATTCTGATTTATGTCAGGTCTAAAATGCCCTATGTGATAGCTTATCTTAATTAAAGACTATTTTGGAGAAATTAACTCATTCACATTCAGAGAATGTGCACATTCTCTGCTCTTAATTTCCAATATTCCATGACTCTTCAAGGTGCTAGCTCAGGAGTATAAGTTAATAAATGAGCTGGGAAAGGCCCGTGCCTTCCATTGAGGGAACAGGTCCCAGTGGCTTAGATGCTTATATACATTCTGCAGGGCACGGCCTCCAAATTCAAACGGTTTTCCTAACCAGAAACCATAATTCTTTCCAGCGGATCACTGCAATTCCTTGACATCAAAAGAAATAGATATATGCCATCAGCTCAAATAAGAATTCAGCGCAAACAGTTCATTATATTGAGCTCAAATTGGACTCCATGCAGATCTTGCCTAAGTTCTGTAAAGCCTTTAATTTGTTTTATTGATATGGCAGCACTTCTTCCTTCTGACAAGGGCAGAACTACTGGGCCCAGGCTCAAGCCATCCCTTTTCCTTTCTATGAAGCCGCCAGCATAGTTTCAGGAACTATCTAAATATTTAGGTCTCTGTTGATACTTGCAATTCATGATGGCTTTTATTCTCCCATCACAATTCAAGGAGGGACAGTGTCGTATAGTTTTATGATCTTTTAGCAAAGCTCTAGAAAATTGGATTTTATGTTAGAAACAGAATAGAGAGGATGGGCAACTCCTAAGAATAGCAGTGTCAAATCCCATCAGCATCTCCAAGAAATAAAGCCCCACACGGCCCTCCAGGCTCTCTGCACTCTATCCACACAAAGGAGTGAGAGCATCATCACCTGCAGAAACATCTCAGCACAGCCGTTATATTCTGCTCCCGTTTCTCTTATTCTGGTCAAGTAGAAAGTGTCAAGTCAGATAGACCAGTGTCCAAAGTCCTCCCCAGCCACAAACTAGCTGTCTGATGCTCAGAGAGCATCTTCTCTTTTCCGAAGCCTCGGTTTACTCATCAATTAAAAGAAGAGTAGAACCTTGTTTCCCACAGAGTTGGGAAGTGGCTTAGATGGGATACAGTGGAAGACTCCATCTCTGACAAGCAGAATGTGTTCAGTAAAAGGGCAATGTCACTTCCTTTCCACATTTAACAGAGGTAATAGTAATGGCAGTGCAACCATGGAAACAATTGCCTGCATTTGGGAAGCTGCTGGGTACCAGTCCTCAGGCTGAGAGCTTTACCTCCTGCTGTCTTCACCACAGACCACCTCCAGGGCAGGTATTATCAGCATCATCATTTCTATCTTACAAATGAATATACCAAGGCTTGGAGAAGTGAACTGATTTCCCCAGTCCTCACAGCTAACAGAGCAACCGAGCTAAGACACACATTCATTTCACTTGGAGCAAAAGCCTAGTTCCTTATGATGCCCATAGGACCTCTGTGATCCTGTCCCCCTTGTGTCCTCAACCTCCACCCCATGGCTTTCCTAATCACTCAGTTCCAGCCACCCTCACATGGCCGTTCCTCAAACATCCCAGTAGACTCCTACCTCAGGGCCTTTGCACGGGCCACTCCCTCTGTCTGGAACATTTTCCCCCAAGTGACCACATGGCTAACTTCAAGAATGTGCTCAAATGTCATTGTCTCAAAGAAACTTACTGTGACTTCCCTATTTAAGGTTCTAAAGCCTCCTCTTACCATCACATTGACCCTGGGACCTCTGAATTCATTTGCCCAGGCCAACGTTTTCCCTTTTGCCCTTATCACCTTCTAATCTACTGTAGAATTAACTTATTAATGTGTTTATCGTGTACATATTGGTCTCTAATAAATGGGAAATTTTTCCAGAGCGGAGACCTTTGATTTGCTGATATATCCCCTACACCTGGAACAGTGCCTAATATATTATTTTCTATGAAGATTTGCTGGAAGAATAAATTACTCAGTGAATGAGCTGGCTCTTGAGGTTTTAACCACCTCTGTGCACAGCTGGTACTGACATCTTTCATTCATGATGTGACATTTGTCCATATGAAAGTCCAGGCAGCAAATAGTTCTTTTGTAGCCTCTCAGCATCCAGTATCATGGAGATTATAGGAGAGACAGACAGCATGGCCACTCTTCTCCAGGGCTTACAGTTGGGTTGGGGAGATAAGACACACAGGATGATGCATTCCGTTCACTTGTGCAATGTGCGGGTAGACTCTAAGTCGTACAGGAGCCCAGGCCAGGGTGCCAAGCATAGGCAAACCTCATTGGGAAGCCAGTTAATAAAAGGGACAGGCATTGAGCTGGGCCAGCATTGGTGGGAAGGAGGGCAAAGCCCATTCTTGACTGAGGAACTGTCTGGAGAAAGCCATAGAGGCCGGAATGGGCAAATGGGCAGAGAGCCTATCTTCTCTATGCTTGGACCTCAGCTCAGCCTTGGGACTCAGTCCCCTTCTCAGGGAAGCCCCACCCCCACCCTGACCCTTCAATCTCAGCTGAGCTCTGCTGTTACACAGCAGGCAGTCGTGTTCCTTTTCTTCAGGGATTATCATGGTTTGCAGCGATGTGCTCATTAAATATTCACTGAGTGACTGGATGCATAAATGAATGAATGGGTGATCAAACGAATGGGCATGTTGAAGAAGAGAGTATGTAAAGATAGACCAGGAGTTCCTGTTGTGACTCAGCGGGTTAAGGACCTGACTTGTTTCCATGAGGATGCTGGTTTGATCCCTGGTCTCGCTTACTGGGTTACGGATCCTGCATTGCTGCAAGCTTTGGTGTAGGTTACAGGTCCAAGTCAGATCTGGTGTTGCTGTGGTTATGGTTTAGGTTGCAGCTGCAGCTCTAATTCAACTCCTGGCCCAGGAATTTCCATATGCTATAGGTGCAACCATAGAAAAAGAGATAGGCCAGCACATCTGAATTAGGCAATGATACTGAGAAGATGGTAAAGAAGCTCTCAGCCTCCAGCACCCACCTGGCACTGGCCATGGCACTAGACAGTTTCTCAAAGCAGCCATTGGAGATTTTTGGATTCATTTCACAAATGGTGAAATTAGTTACTCAAGGCCAAAAGCTAATAAGTAGTAGAGACAACGTTTTTACTCAAGCCCTGAGGACGTTCCAAGCCCCTGCCTGGAGAGGACGTGGGGCTCGCAGGGAAAACGTGCACAGATTAAGGGGATGCAAATGCGGGTTTGAAGAGTATGGTCTCCCAGAATCATGCTGGAATCAAAGGCTCTGTGACTTTCACACCCCTCATCTGACCCCAAATCTGACCTTCTCCTCATGAGCCTGGGAGCAGTGGGGAGGGTTGGGGAAGCAGAATTTGTACCTTTTTAACACCCCCAGATGAACAGTTTTTTCTAGCAACTGCGGCCAGAAGGACATGAAATCAACTAGGTAAACTGTGAAACATTGTCACAGCTCAATTCTGCAGCAGTGAAAAATTGCAATTTTTTTCTACCAATATGAAGAAGGAAAGCAGGGCGTGCCCTAATATAACTCAGTGGGCAATGGCCCTTTAATACACCAACCTTCCAGGCTGGATTCAGTCCACCCAAGTTGGCGAATGTGTCTGCTCCTGACAACACCTGCGTGGTTTCCCCTCTTGTGGGCAGAGGTATGGGGTTCCTACTGGGGCCTTGCCCTGTGCTCACCTTTGGTTCTTTGATACATTGTTGTGATTGATGGTGGTTTCATTCTTGGTAACTCTGTGCATATGTGTGCCCATATATATGTGGGTATGCACATACACACACAAGTACACACAAACTAAAGTGTGCTCCTCCTTCCCTCCTTCCCCCTCCCATTTCTCTTTCTCTTTCCCTCCTAGACCTCATGACCCTCCTCCTGTTACATTCCTATTCGTTTGTTCTTAATGCTGGTTTTTATTGAGGCATGATTTACTTAAACTGCATAGAGCTTAGTGTACACTTCAGTGAGCCCTCAACATGTATATATCTCTGGTACCACTCCCCCCAGTCAAAATCTAGAACATTTCCAGATTCCCAGAAAGTTCCCTCATGCCCTTTTCCAGTCAATACCCACCTTCCACAGAGCCACCTCTCTTCTGATTTCCATCATCATTATTTTTGCCTCTTTTTGAAATTCATTTTAAAAGGACGATAGATTATTTACTCTTTTGTGCCCCTCTTTTCACTTGGCAAAATACTTTTTGAGATTCATTCATGTAATTCTTTTTATCCAAAGTTCGCTGTTGTAGATTGGATGTGTCTCCTCAAAATTCTCCCTCTCCCACCACCTCCAGTGTAATGGTATTTGGAGATGGGGCCGCAGGGAGGTGATTCGAGTTAGATGAGGTCAGGAGGGCAGGCGCTCAAGATTGGATTAGTACTTTTTATAAGAAGGCACCCCAGGGAGCCTACTCTCTCTGCACACATGCACCACGAAAGGCCACGTGGGGACAGTGGGAAGGTGGCCATCTGCAAGCCAGGAAGCGAGCCCTCACCAGAACCCTGCCCTGCCAGCAGCCTGGTCTTGGAATTCTAGCTTCCAGAACAGTGAGAAAATAAACATCTGTTGTTAAAGCCACCAGGTCTATGTGTTCTGTTACGGCAGCCCAAGTGGACTAATGTATTTGTTCTTTTTATTTCCATTTCAGTCCATTGCAGGAGCATGCTACAGTCTGTTTATCCATTCTCCCATTCACAGGCATTTGGGTTATTTCCAGTTTGGGGGCCATCAGGAATAAAGCTGTAATAAACAGTCTTCTACTGTTTGATTTTCTCTCTCTACTCCTTCCGTTTTCTCCATATCGCCATTTCCTTCCTGGTTGAGGGTTCGTGTTTGAACTTGCCCGGAGCCCCCTGATGCCCTCACAGGATATGTCTTAGAAGGATGCTCGGGCCCAGGTGTGCTTATCACCAGATGTGCTCTTCTGCACCACCCCACCCCTGGTGCCCTCCCATCAAAGGTTTCAGCTGCATCACATGGAAGTCTCTCTCCGGCCTTTGAAGTCTGCATTTCTAGGGAGGGAGGCTTAACTAGCACAAACCGAGGAGGGGGAAAGTCAGGAAGGGAAGCTGCCAGTGCACAAACTCCTCACTGCTCCCCCCCCCCCATCCCTCCAGGGGCTGGAGCCTGTCACAGGGATTCACTAACGTCTGCATGCTTGCAATTTCACCACTGCCCTTCCTCCAGCCCAACTAACTAGCCACATCCGTTAAGGTTGTGACTGTTTCAGAGTTCCCTGTTGGCTCAGCGGGTTAAAGATCCAGTGATGTCGTTGCTGTGGCTCAAGTTACTGCTGTGGCGCAGGTTTGATCCCTGGCCCAGGACCTTCCACGTGCTACAGAGAAAAAGAAAAAGAAAGGTTAGGGATGTTTATGGCCTTTAATGAGAATCCCCTGGATGGAAGGCCCTCTGACATCGTCTTATGGATCTCAGAGACAAAGGCAGGCAGGGGGTGGAGGGGGGACAGAGAAAAGGCAAAGAAGAGATGTATGGACAGCTAATAGTTCAAATGGGCCAGTATTTTGAGGCTGTATCAAACAGTCAGGAATGTGCAGGAGAAAACTCACACATGCATAGCCTTTTAAAGTAGAAATAAAGACAGAATAACATAAAACGCCTAGCATTAAGTTAAAAAAATATTAAGGTAATTGATTCAAGGGATAACTACAAGGATGCTCAGCTCTTCCATTGCTGGAGCTGAAGTTCCAGCCGCTGTCTGCAGGGGCCTACCCCTCAGCCTGCCCAGGGGCACATCGCCCACTCCACCAAAGGAGCTGGTGTGGTGTTTGAGACCTGCCCACACCCCTGTGATCTTGTCTGGTAGGTTTTCTTATCTTGAGACATCCACAGCCAGATCAAGGAGGGGAGGAGCACATGATGAGGCCTCAGGGCTTTCCTGGACTCTGGCCACAGCTCTGAAGAGCTCTCTCAGGGAAGTAGGATTTGCAAGGTGTTTTTTTGAGGGGGACCCAGGCTTCTTCTCAAAGAGAGTGAGCCTCTTTGAGAAAGAACACCTGACTCTTGGCTGTTCTCAGAGGGAGCTCCCAGGAATGGGATCCAAATGGCAAAGAGACCAGGGTAAATTTGGGGTCCAGGAGTCCATGGAGTCCTGGAGAGCCACCTGGTGCCATATTTCATGTCTTTGGTAGCCTAACTCCAAGAACTCTCATGAAGAATGAAGAGGAGAGGGGATTTATTTTGGCCTTTGGGAGGGGAGAACTTTTCTCATCATTTCAAGTGGTTTACGTGCCATCGTGCAAGACCAGTTCTTCCACCTTGGCAGGCCCTGGCTGCATCACTGTAGATAGCAAGAGCTAGCTGAGAACACTGGGGTGCCTGGGGCACAGGAAGTAGGACTTCTATGATGTGGATTAGGGGATTTGGGGGATGCCAGGCTGGAGGAGAGATGGCTTCAGCACATGGAACAGCACATGCCTCAGGTGTGAGATGAGGGTGTGCCCAGACTAGTGTCCTGACCCTGACGTTCCTCTGTCTATATCAGGACTAGAGGTTGGCTGAGACCTTCTGTGCTAGCCATTGGTCTAGGTTAGTCCATCCATCATGTCCTGTATAAGGCACAGGTTTTCTCTGGGAACAAAGGTCTTTAGCTTCTGCCCCCTGCTCATTCTGACATTCAGTGTCCTCCATCATGGAGTGCTCAGTTGATCTTTCTGGAAAGTTCTTGCATTGCATACTGGGTCCACCTACTCTCCAGCCATGCAGAAGGCCCACCATACCCTGAACTTGCCCTCCCTCAAACCTTGACTCATAACCACCCACCTGTAGTACCTGTCCCTCCCATCTCTTTATGAATCTCTTAATCCCCCACTCATCACTCATGGTTTGGCTCGAAGGACTCAGTAAACCTCTTCCTCTACGATGCCCCTGAAGCACTTGGTATGGAGCTCTGGCACAGAGCAGGTCTGGCACAGAGCAGGCCTGGCACTTGGTATGGAGCACTTGGGAGTCCTAGGAAGGCAACAACCCCACCATTCCTAACACCACCCCTACATGTGACTGAACCTCAGCCAGTGTTTGCGGCATTCAGTTCAATTCCATTAACTAGCTAGGCCAGATCCCTTGAGCCCTTACCCTTTCTCAGACCTCAGGGATCAGGTTCCTGGTTCTTAATTGTCTACAGCACGCTGTTCCAGGTGCCCTGACTCTCATGCTGGCCCCAGGCCTGCAGAGCTGCTTGATAGCTGTAGGGGGTGCCATCAAGGTCCCTCCATGCCCCTTAAGCATTCACCATTCTAGCAGTTGCTGAAGATCAAATTGAATACCTGGGGGCTCTCCCTGGGCCCACACATGGGACAGTCTAGAGGCGACAGCCAATGGCAAATACAAAGAGTAGATGAAATACACCAGCCTCCTTGACAGAGTGGAGGGAAAGCTCAGAGATGTGACCCCACCATCTCTCAGTTTCCCAGTGGACTGATCCCCAGTGGCCTCCTCTGATGTCCTGCTCCTCAGTAGATCAGCTGCTGGCTCTCTCTGCTGCTGTGTCTCTTTCCCACCTCCACCATGGCTTCCCAGGGCCCTTTTGTACCCAGAACCTGGTCTTCAAGGCTTCAAGCCCAAGGCAGCTGTTCAGAGCCCAGCCTGAACCTTTGATCTTCAGAAGACTCTTTAACCCTCAGCTACTTCGTCTTAGGAGGAAGGTGCTGCAGGACCTAACAGTGATGGTGGCTCTGCCTGGAGCATCACTGCCTGCAGCCCCTGAGTCATGTCCTTAACACAAATGATCTCATCTCATGTGGGTCAAATACTATTGTGATCTCCACTGTACAAATGAGAAACTGACGCACACATGGGCACGAAATCAGATGGCCTATCAGAGCTGCCCAGGTAGTAAGTAGTAGAGGCAGGATTAAATCAGATGGTGAGGCTGAGGATAATGGTGCTGATGGTAGCAACTAGCATTTATTCGGGGCTTCCTTTGTGTCTGGCCCTTGGATACATGTGCTTGTTTAAATCTTAAAACAATCCTAAGAGGAAGAAGGTACTATTATTATTAAGCCCATTTCACAGAGAGGAAAATGGAAGCCCTGTGGTTGGGGGGAACAGGATTTAACTCAGGTCTGTATGCTTCCAGAGTCTGCTTCTCAGCCAAGATGCTCTGTATGGACACCACTACTACACCCAGCTGTTTTTACTTTGATTTTATTCTCATTACCTTCAGTCCTATTTCCCTACCTGACACTTTACCTTCTCTCACCAACTACCCTGGATCAAGACCTCTTGTCCTCCAGGGGAATTTGGTAAAAAGCATGTTGCACTCTCCTCCTCCGTGAAGCTGGTTCTAAAAACACTCAGGTCCCCTTGATATGCCCCAGTTCGAGCCTGCATGGAAATGCAGTGAGTCAGAGAGCCATGTGTCTCTTCTAGATAAAACCATGTCAGCTTATGATCTGAGAATCACTCCCCCATTGCTCTCAGGCATCCTGACTCCCACTCAGCCCACAGCCTGCAGCCAGGAACTGGAGCTCGCTCCCAGTCTATTCCTTTTCTTTAACCCCTAAGAAGGGCATATACACAGTGATGAGGATTATTTTCAGAACAAAGCCCATGAAATGTGCATGTTTAAGGGCCTCAGCTTCCCTTCAAGGTCCTTGCTAAGGCAGGGGAGTAATTTTCAACAATCATGAGAAACGATGCTTTGTGCTGGACAAAGAGAATAAGACAGGGAGACCTGCCTCTTTGTTCTTTCTCTTCCTCACCTCACCCCTGGCCATCAGAAACAGGGCATTATAAAAATAACGGTCCAATTTTTCCAACATGATCGATTTGCTGTAGCTTTTTTTTAAAAAAGAGGGAAAAGGAGGAGGCCCCCGCGAAGCCACCTCTCTTCTCCCCCTGCCCTGCCTCCACCTGTCAGGGTCTATGTGAGAGTGAAGGCATCTGCCATGAGTTAGGAGCCCTGCAGACCCCCTCCCTGCCCCCCACAGCTGGGCATGAGAGTCTGGGCACTTCTCCCGCTGACACTTGTACGCGGGCAGCAGTCACTGAGCCAGGTTTCAAAGAGAACCTTGATACCTCCCCCCTGTATATTCCTAGCCTGGCTATTTAAAAGAAGCCAAAGAGGGCAGTGTTTGAAGTGACAGCAAGAGAGAAGATGAGGACGAGGGAGGAGGTGGAGATGGAGGAGGAGCTGCTGTCATCTCCAGAAATGGGATGACGTGTTGCCACTTTCCCGAGTCCTCTGAAGGGTGGTAGCATGACTGGTGACTCAGGCTCTTCTGAAAGCAACAAGTTAGCTCTTATCCCAGATTTTCCTCCCTTTTCGCTGCTCTTTTCACCCCTTCCCACCCCCCACTAAACTCTGCGAGAAGCTGAAAGTCCTTATTTCCCTGAGACTGAGGAAAACTGGAGAAACCCAGGGCACGCTGCTTCCCTGTCTGCATTGGTCCCTTTGTGGATGCTTTGTTACAGTCCTGTGGGCTTGCTCTCATGGTCACTTACTCAACACAGATATTTATTGAGTGCCAACCACATGCTGGGCACTGTTTCCTGTGCTGGAGACACGTCAGTGGGCAAAACTGGGCTCAACAAAAATCCGTACCTTCAAGGGGATGACTTTTGAGTTATGGCAGACAATCAATAAAGAAAGAAAGACGTATGGTAGGTCAGATGGAGATAAGTCCTGCAGGGAAAGATAAAGAGAAGAAGGGGACAGGGAGTGAGGGGTGGTCAGGAAAGATGTTTGAGGAGGTGAGGTAGCCGTGGGCATTCTAGCTAGTGGAAACAGCGGGGGCAGAGTCCCGGGGCAGAGGAAAGTGGTGTCTTTGAGGGGCTGCAAGGAGGCCAGGGTGTGGCTGGTGCACGATGAGCGCACTTGGAACACATTAGGAGGTCAGAGGAGAGAAGTGAGGGTCCTGGGGGGGCACTGGTCATGTAGAGCTTTGCCGGCCATTGTAAGGATGGAAGTGTTCACTCTGAGATAGCCTCCTAACCTTGTGAAATGAAAGAGAAATTTTATCAAGAGTCAGAATGGGTTTGTGAAGTGCTTGCGATAAACCTTCCATATTTCCCCCATGGCTGGTGGAATAAAGGAGAAGGTTCTTCACAAGGTGAAGACTCACTCCAGAGCCTGCTGATCCCCCACATAAGCGCTTAGTGCTGGCACATCCTCCACTCTCTTCTAATGGGCCTTCTGTTTTCACTCCCTTGGGCAACTCAGCCAATCTTGGGTCTTCATTGTCATTTACATTCTGAAATGTATATACTTAGTTCACACCCTTCTCCTGAAACCCAGACTCATCTATCCAACTGCCTGCTCAATGTCTCCATTTGGATGTTTAGCAGAAATGACCTCAAAGTATCCAACAGTAAACTCCTGATTTCCCCTTTCCTTCCACATCCAAGCCTGCTGTACCCACAGCCTTCCCCAAGTCAGAAAGTGGCATCCTCCTCCTGCTGGCTATGCAGGTCTTGGAATCATCCTTGACCCCTCTCTCTTTTTTTTTCCCAATGCCTCATTTCTAATCTGTCAGCAAGTTGAGACTCTGACCACTTCACACCACCCCTCTGCCGCTGCCTTGACTTAAGCCACCATCCTTCATTCCACACGAGTCTCCTGTTGTGGCTGGGAGCTCCCTGTGTTTACCCACCTAGACGCTATCTTCAACGTAGAAGCCAAAATGCCACTTCTCCGTTCAAACCCAACATGTCTCCCCATTTCACTCAGAGTAAATGTTGACATCTGCAACTGTTCTGTCCATGCAGAACTTTCTGCGGTGATGGGACTATTCTTTATCTGTAATGTCCAGTATGGTAGCCACTGGCTGCATGTAGCTATTGAACACTTGAAAAAGTTCCTACTGAGACTGAGGAACTTCAATTTACTATTTATTTCATTTTAGTTTATTTAAATTTAAAAAGTCACCTATGCCCAATGGCTACCATGTTGTACAGGACAAGCCTATGAGGTCCAAATGAGTTGGCCCCTTCTTAACTCCTTGACCTCTTCCTCTGTCCCTGCTCCCTACATCCATCCTATCCCAGCTTCCCTGACCTCTTACTGTCTGTTCCTCAAAAATGACGGGCTTGGTCCTACTCGAGGCTCTGTCCCTTCTGCCTGGAGCATCCTTCCTGGCTGTCTGCATGGCTAGTACCCTGCCTCCTTCAGTTCATGCATTTGCACTGCAGCACCCCTTACCAACTTCTGCTCCTTCCCTACTTTTTCTTTTTAACAATACTTCTCACCTTCTAACAGGTTACAAAGTAACAGAGGTAACAGAGACCAGCTTATTAGGTCTTTTGTTTTGTGACTGTTCCCTAGAATGCCAGCTCCACCAGGATGGAGATCTTTCTCTTTCTACTTCACTGCTGGGTCCCCAGCACTTTAAAGAGCACTGGCACACAGAAGGTGCTCAATAAACATCTGTAGAAAGAACTGGGGAGTTCCCACTGTGGCTCATCAGTAACGAACCCGACTAGTACCCATGAGGACTCAGGTTTGATCCCTGACTCCACTCAGGGATTAAGTGGAGCCTGCATTGCCATGAGCTGCAGTGTAGGTCGCAGATGCAGCTCAGATCCCAAGTTGCTGTGGCCGTGGTACAGGCTGGCAGCTGTGGCGCCAATTAGACCCCTAGCCCAGGAGCTTCCATGTGCCCTGGGTGTGTCCCTTAAAAGGAAAAGAAAAAATGAAAGAACTAAATCAGTGAAGTCTGGCCCACTCCCTGCTGGGCCCCAGTCCCTGCTGTGTGTGCTCATGTTTGCCTCTTCCCCCTAGAATTCCACCTCCCACCCCTCCAGCCACAATCATTCCTCATCCATCCAAGTGTCAAAGGCAGTCTGCTCTTTGCCAAGCATGGTGTTGGTGCTCTGGATATAGCAGTGAGCAGGGCAGGCAAGGGAGTGGGCATTTGCTTCAGAAGATAAGACACTGAACAGACAAATAGAAAAAAATGTATCTGGTAAATCCTAGGAGGAGACAAGTAAGTGCAGTAATGGAGAAAAATGAAAGTGGTCCAGGGGGCGAATCCAGAGAATGAGTTCAGGGAAGGTGTGAAAAAGGGAGAAAAGGATCTGGCTAAATGGAAGCCAGGGAGTGTTACCACGAAGGAGGAAAAGAATGGAATCAGCAAATTTGAGGTCCCTGTGGGGAGAAGAAGTGTGTGTGTGTGTGTGTGTGTGTGTGTGTGTGTGTGTGTGTATAACATTTAAAAAAAAAAAAAGAATTTCAGGATGGCTATAGCAGAGTATTAAACCCAGCTTGGGGGCGGTCCTGGGGTGGGGGGGCGGTCCTGGGGTGGGGGTGCAGCTGGGAGTCCACACTGGTTGCACATCCATGGAGCTGGCCCTGGCCACCATTGGTGTTCTGTGAATTCTTGGGCCCCATAAAGGAAGGGGCCCCGGGTACCATAAAAGCCATTGAGGCAAACGAGGTTCTTGAGTGCAAGTATCCACCTTCCTTTTTCCTGCTGTTGGCTCACCAAACCACCCCAACCCCAGCCCTCAGATGCCTGGCATCCACCTTATATGGACAGAGTAAATAGCCCATTGGGTGGTCATGGTCTGTTTGCCTCTCTGTGCCCAGATGGGTTGAGAGTACCTGGAGGACAAGGACCAGGACTTTGTGTCCCCAGGGACATAAACACGCTCTGGAACATTTTTAGCACTTAATTAATATTTGTTTAAATGACTGGAGAAAAATTAATAAACTAAGTCCAGATGGCCATGTTGGCTTCTTGGGGCCCATGATAGGATTTTTCAAACTACCTTCTGATTTATCTTTCATGAGTACACGAATAAGTATTTT
Organism: Sus scrofa; assembly: GCF_054392235.1. Taxonomy (NCBI): domain Eukaryota; kingdom Metazoa; phylum Chordata; class Mammalia; order Artiodactyla; family Suidae; genus Sus; species Sus scrofa. Next base: position 78,324,033 of record NC_139388.1, read on the forward strand.
TAAAAAATAAAAACTAAAGTCATGTTGAACTCCTCTTCACATCTTCTGGAACCTTATTTTCCAACATTTGGTTCTGGAAGAGGCAGCATCAGCTCCAATTGGAAACTCACTAGAAATGTACATTTGTAAATTCTCAGGCCCCACCCCAAACCTACTTAATCAGAAACTCAGGAGTTGAGGCCCATGGATATGTGTTTCCACAAGCCCCCTAGGGGATTCTGACACCCCTGGTCTGAGAGCACCAGTGTTCTAAGGAGGACAGTTTGGAAAAGCAGTGACTTCACGGAATGCTCTTCCAGATGCATGTGGATTTTAACACAAATTAATTGTTTGCAGCTGCAGCCTTCGGTGTCTTAAAGGATTCAATTTTGTGGTAGGATTTTAGAGGAGGAGCCAAAATCCTATAAGGCTGACTCTTGATACAGGCATTTATTCCACTAAGGAAGTAGGACATTTGGATGAGGAGAAGAGAGTGAAGGTGAACATGCATAGTAAGTGTTTTTTAAAGTGCTGTTTGTTGATGTAGAGCTAGAAGGTAAGTTCAGTGGGTAAGTGTTTATGGAAAAGGGACCCCTGGACCAGGAGCCAGCAGATCTACAAGATATGTGACCATTCACAAGTTAATTAAACTCTCTGAACCTTAATTTTTTCACCTAAAAAAAAAAAAAGCCCATCATACTTAGGTCTTCCATATGTGGTTGGGCAGGTTGTTCCCTGCACAAGAGGATCAAGCTGAGGGGCCAGTGGGAGCTGGTATCCTGCTGAGCCAGGCTTTGCTTTACACTGTACCCACCCCCCAGCCCCCAAGGAAGGGGCATCTCTGTCTAATTCACTCCAAGGCACCCTATAGACCAGCTGAGGCTCTGATAATACGTGTTTCTGCCTACCTGCTCTCATTGTGAGGATCAAAAGAGATAATGAGTGAGAAAGCAATTCCAAAACTATGAAGTGTTAGATAAATAAAAGATAAGACTTTTATTTTTTACTTTATTGTCGCAACGGTATGCTTATATTTTGACCATTCCACCCAGCCAGCTGACCAAATAACTAGTAGGCTAATTGAATGCAAATCACTACCCATCTATCAAAACTCTCCCTGGGACAGTTGAGAAACCAGCAAGACTTGTTAGTCTCAGGAAGATGCTTACTCCATCCTGCAGGTGCTGCCACTTTATGAGAAAATCCCAAAGCACTGGTCCTCTACTGGTCTGTAAAATGTTGTAGCTAAACCCCCTCCCCCATTAGTGTCAGTACTTAGTGGCAGACCCTCGGGGACTCAGCTTGTTGGGGCTGAGCTACCTGGTGGAAGTTTCATCGCCCGAGGACCCAGAGGCTCTTCAATCAGGTGGTGGACCCTTGGGGGGAGCCAGGCCTGGACTTCTGTTTGGGGTGTGCTTGAGCGGAAGGAGGATCCTTTGTGATATCTGCATTGGGAACCCTAACTTCCTTGTCAGGTTACTACAGATGCTCTGTTGAGCTGATTCCACAAATATCAGTACCTAAAATCGAGCACCAAAAGAACTTTTTATGAAAGCAAGAGGGGTCTTACTCATTGCCACCTTGTGGCAGCCCAGGCGCGAGCTGACATCTGCTTTCCAGGCACTTGGGACGTAGGCAGAATTTCCCTTCCTTGGGAATGCCTCCTGTGTTTTATATTCCCAAGTCTCCCTTTCGAGGGACTGAAGAGCCGTTAACCAGCGTCATTGAGATAGCTGGACAATCAGGGTAAACTCTGCCATCAACCAGCTCTCTCTCCGCTCCCCACCTCTCTTCCCCCCTCCCCCGCCCCGACCCAAACCCCTCAAATCGGATAACCTTTAAGATTACCTGCAACCCTGAAATCTTTTGGTTTTCCCAAAGATGATCTGGGCTTCCCAGGTAATATATTAAGATAGGTTTTATTTTGTATGGTTTAGTTCAGCAAATCAAAACCACATCTCTCGCCCCTCCTAATCGGGCCCCAGTATTCTGCAAGAACAGCTCCCCAAGGGATTTCTGCACAGTGAGATAAAGTAGCAGGCTGCCAGAGGGCCACCAGATCTTCAAACGCTGCCTAATTAAGTTCCAGCCAGCAGGCGACTTCTGCAGGCCAGGGGGCTCTCAGAAGATAAGACACAAGACACATCCAGAGATGAAGGGCGGAGCTTTGCAAATATGATGACACAAATCAGGAGCTGCCCATCCCATCTGCAGATAGAAATCATTCTAACGGGGTCCTGACATCCTCCGAAAGAGCAAGGGAGAGTTGCCATTGGCCAGGAGGCAGCTGGCCCTTCAGCCACCCTCCGGGGCTCTGATGGAGTGCGATGATGGTATTAACTGGGATGGGAAGATAAGGGGAGATGTCATTAATGGAGACGAGCAGTGCTTCTCAATTCCAGCAGCAAATCCCCAGTGACTTACTCTTTCTGAGCTTCCCACTGGGATGTGGAAGCCCGGGGTCGGGGTGGGGGGTGGGGATGCTGTGTGTAATTCTGTGACCTATGTATTTTGCTCCCTTTGTTGGAATTCTAATTACACTTTGTGGTCTTCCCGTTGCCAAAATGGTGTGTTTCTCTTGTTAATTGTACAGCAGACTGGCTCCCCTTTCCTTCCCTGCACTTTGAATATAAGAGTTCCCAGGCTTCAATTGTCCTTTGAATTTCAAAAAAAAAAAAAAAAGAATTTTAATGAGCGCATCCCCTGCCCAAGAAATCATAAGATTTTGCTGAACTTAGAGATGGGTAAGTTGAAAGTTGTCAAACTGAAGGAATCTGGTCACCTCAATTTCTTTACTAACTGCAGACTATAATTCTTTCCTTTTTTTCTTTTTGAATCTACTGAGACCTTAAGAGCAGAGTTTATTGACAGATTTTACAGTATGTGGTACAAAGAGGAACGCTGAAACTTTGAGTTGCAAAAGTTTTCAGTGAAAACCTTTACAGAATATACACCTTTTAAGGAAAAGGATGTCAAAATTTATGGGAGCACCCTATAGTTTCTTTGGGGTCACCTGCCCTCCTCCTCTCCCATCTCCAAAAGAATTAAATTCATGATTTTAATTAAAATAAATTAAAATTGATTTTAGAGAATTTCCCAGCTAGCTTTAAGATAATTGTCAAGGGAGGGAATTTTCCTTCCTCAAATCCTCAAGTGTTCTAAAGGCATTGAAGCTTCCAGTTACAGGGTATCCTGTGCTTACTTTGGCTACATCCATTCCAATACTTAATTTAATTCTTCAAATGTCTGTGCTGATGTTTGAATTCTGAGCAGGCACAGACATTTAGAATCTTTGTCTTTTTGTTACAACTTATTCTGCACCTGCGGAACGTACACCCTGTGCTTCATTTTCTTCTGTTTTTTTCTCACTTTTCATTTTCGCCTGCCGTGTTTGCAGACCACAGTTTGTCATTGTAAAACCTAGATTCTGGCTCAGAACTTCCGCTCCCCTCCTTGGCTGTGTGTGACCCTCTCCTTCTTGGATCAGGCACTATCCTAAATACTCTAGATACATCGTCCTCTTCACATCTCACAGTGCCACTGCAGGGTCCGCTGGGTTTGCATTTTGAAGCTGAAAAAAAAAAAAAAAGAAAAAAAGAGGTAAAAAGAAGTTAACGAACTTGCCCAAGGTCACCCAGTTAGGAACTAGAGGAGGAGATAGTAGAACCCATCTTGGTCACCATTACAGTATAATGTAAAATCCAGCACAGAGGTACGGCCAGGTGTGGCTGGATAACAAAAGAACAGAGGCCCTTGATGCGGAGCCATGGAAGGTGAATAAGTGTGATACCCACTCAGAAGCTTGTCTGCAGGGCAAACGGTGATGAGAGCTTTCTCAGCAGCCCCAGGTGGCACTGACTGAGTAAGAACCACGTGCTGAGGTCTGGGCTGAGCGCTATGGGCACGGCCCCCCTGCAGTATAACACTCCAGCAATACAACAGCCTATCTTACATGAGAGGACATTGAGGCCCAAGGAGGGTAGGTCATTAGCTCAAGGTTATACCATTGAAAAGTGGCAGAACAGGGACATGGACCCAGATCGATCTCTCTCTCTCTCTCTCTCTCTCTCTCTCTCTCTCTCTCTCAAAGGCCAGAGTATAAGGCACCGGACTGTGCCACCCCCACACCCATGGGATCAGGAGGTGGCACAGGCCAGGGGGAGTGTGGGACGCAGTGGTCCGAAGGGACATGTTCTGCTCTGTCCTATGTCTGTGTCAACCCGGAGAGACCTGGAATGCAGCCTCTGTCGCCGAGATGCACCTGCAATGTATACGTGGTCATTCGATCTCTTTGCTGGCAGCCCCTTGCATCTCAGCCTTATCCACATCATCCCCTTTTCTGGAGTTGTTGCATCTTTGCCTAGAGATGAAGGAAGCTTACAGAATAGAATACCTGTCTATAGGAATCTTTCACCATCTCCCTCAGATACTGAGACAATGTTCTCATACTGGCCTTTAGCTTGGAGGTTCTAATTGGAGAGGAGATAGGAGGAGTCCATGCTGTCCTCAGCTGCAAGGATAGGGATATTGTCCTAAATGCAACTCTGTGCAAAATCAGGCGTGTATGTACACACAGGTATGTTCTGGAGGTTAGAGTAGTGTGTTCTTCAAGGGGCAGAGAACCAGCAAAATGAGAATTTCCTTCGGGGTTGTTTGGAGAATTTCACGTGGGATAAGGGCTGAATTTTGAATAATCTGGTCTTCAACCATAATTACCTAGACCAAGGGATATTTGCAAGATCCGGGACCGTGCAGGCTGCAGTTTTTGAGCATCGGGCTGCTACCAAGAGATGATTCCTCCTTGACCTCTCCTCTGTTATTTCAGATGCACTTGGAGAATGTGTAAGTGACTTTAATGAGCCCCCTCTGACTCTGAGTTTGAGAAGAAAAATGATGGCATACATTCCCAGCTTCAAGTGAAATTGCGGTGAGGAGAATTTTGCCCAGCTTAACTCTTAATGGCCTCTCTGGGGAGAAGTTTACTGTTTTGTGCCTGGCTCCAATTTGGTGCTCCAGTTTGCTCTTCCTGGGCAAGTACTCTCGTGCAAATCTGAGACACAGCGTGCTCCGGGAGATGCCGGGACAGCAGCGCACCCCACCTGCAGCTTCCCTCTGTTTGTCATCCATCCACACCTCGCCGATCCTTTCCTGGCCAGTCTCCATCCCTCTTGCTTCACACTTCATTTCTGTTTTCCCCAGTCTCTGACTGATTTGAGGAATGGGATGTGGTGCCATGATAAACTAGCACAGGGCACTTGACTTAACCGAGCAGCCACGTGGCAGTGCCATTGTGAGGATGCGTAGGAGGCAGAAGAAACAGTCTCCACCAACACTTTTTTAAAGTCATACGCACTCCAGGAATAACGTGCAGGGCAAACGGGTAGGCTGTTTGGATTTGCAAAGGAGAGACGGGGAAGAGGGAGTTGACTGCTTGGAGGACACCCAATTACTATCCAAAACTCATTTCCGGCCCACTCCCCAAGAAGCTTAGGCTTTGAAACAGAGTCAGATACCCATTATTCATCACATATGTTGGGTGGAAATCATACTGTGACCTCTAAAAGGCAATCAGCACAAATTTATACTTACACTGCTTATCGGAGCCCAGCCCAGGACTGACTTTCTGTGGGAGCATATGGTTACAAATAACTGAAACAAGCTGAAAGCAAAGGCACCATTTTGGGAAGGTGTCAAGGCCCACAGAACTGGTAGGAAGCCAGAGGACCAGGACTAGAACAGAGCAAGAGCCAAGGCAGCAATGAGAATCAGGTAGCAGGAAGCCCAGCCCTGGACTCACAGCAGAACAGGCTGATGGGCATGTCACCATTGTGATAAGTGGTCACTAGTTAGACCCTCCATCCTCAAAAGGGAGCATCTGATTGGAGGAGCTGAGTCACATGCTCACTTCTGGCTATACTGAGACACCAAGAAGGAGGATCTGGCCTCTTCAGCTTCCCTAGTGCAAGGCCATTGTCTGTAATTATCTTCTCTCTGAAGTCATGCACAATGGGGAGCTGGTAATTCCCCAAAGGGAAACTGAAGTGCTTCAGAGTTTGCTGGAAAGCCCACACACACACAAAATAAAGCAAAGTATAAGAAAATAAACTCCCTGTACACAAGGAGCTGAAGAGACACAGCATCAAGCACAAGACGATTAAGAAATAAGGCAGTGCCATATATTACAGCATCTCCTACCCATATGATAAACTGCTGCATTGGGCAAAACAGACACTTCCCCAGTGAGAGCTTCTTCAAAGACAGAAGTGTTTGGAGAAAGGAGATGCTGAAGTGGGCTGATGTTTCAGGACGGTTTCCCCAGGATGCCAAATTGATGTAGGTCTTGAAAGATGAATGGAGGACAGAGAGTAGGAAGTAGACAGATGAGGAAATTCTAAGAGTGGGGAGAAGGGAAAAAGCATGGATGAATGCACCAGAATTCTAATCATTTCTCCTGAGATCATACTGTAGAGCCAGCCTGTCCTGGTTCTGAATCTTTATCTACCACCATGAGACTGAACAATCTGCTTAACATTTTGGGTCATGTATTATCTAAAGAATGGGGCACAAAATTTCTACCTCACAGGCTAGGATTAGGTATGAAAAGTGCCAGGTGTAGGACTTGACCCATATAGTAATGAACTGGCCAACATCCATTCCCTTTTTCTCTCTCTCTAATTCTTCCCTTTTTACATTAAATCGTATAGGCTGGTGGGTAAGAGAGATTTGATACTCACCATTCAGTAAATAAAACCAGGCAGATCCACTTTTAATAATGATAGAAATCTCTGTATATGTAATACGGGGCTCTGCTCCAAGGAGATGTGGAAACAGTCAGCCCTCATCCCGATCACTGCCCTGTCTACTGGGCAACCTTAAAAAGCATGTCCTGTGGCGCACGCCCTCTGAGCTTTATTTGAAGAGACTTTCCTGGGTCTTTGGAAAGCACTGGCATCTGATTATTCAGAGGATCACTATAGAGTGACTTCCATTTTTTAATGAAAATTTTGTCTGGCTTTTCCCCAAAAGAATTTATCTATCAAAGCATAGTGAATTTAGGTACCGAGGGGAGGCAAAAGGTAGTTCCAGGATGCAGTCCCAATAGACCTTCAGACTGATCATCAGATCCTCCAGGTATAGGAAGTAGCCTTTGGTGGAAGCAGGACCTTCAGTGGTGGACACGGTGGAGGCAGTATGCTGACAGCCCAACATAATGGTCTCACCCCTGAGTTCTTCTCTACTCATATGTGTACTCGGGTTAAGTTATCCTTAACTGCATTTTATCTGGGGCATTATATGTTACAGTGAGGATCAAGTATCAAGGGACTCCCAAGAGTATTGGGAAATGGGAAAGAGCCATCTCAAGGTATATCGTTAGGAGTTCCCATCATGGCTCAGTGGACATGAATCTGACTAGTATCCATGAGGACACAGGTTTGATCCCTGGCCTCGCTCAGTGGGTTAAGGACCCAGGGTTGCCATGAGCTGTAGTGTACGCCACAGATGTGGCTCGGTTCTGGGGTTGCTGTGACGGTGGTGTAGGCCAGGGGCTACAGCTCCAATTCGACCCCTAGCCTGGGAACCTCCATATGCAGCAGGGGTAGCCCTAAAAAAAAAAAAAAATCAAGGTATATTGCTACATTTATAGATTTAAGTAAATGCCTACAAGGACTAGGCCAGAGTAGGTAATGAGTAAAACAGACCAGAAAATAATGTTTACAATTCCTGTTCTTCTTAAAATACGTGCCTTTTTTAGTCTGCATTTAATTTTCCCATTTTGATAGTACCGTGGGTAGAGGGAAACATTACTCTATTATACGAGATTTTTTAAAGTACTTCTTAGCCATAGTGTAAGAGTAATAATTGAGGATGTAAATTTTCATTTATTGCTTAATTAAAAATAATAACATCAACAATAGCCACATCATACAGGCCAGGCCAAATTCAGTCTTTTTTTTTTTTTTTTTTTTTTTGTCTTTTTGCCTTTTCTAAGGCCGCTCCCATGGCATATGGAGGTTCCCAGGCCGGGGGGCCAATTGGAGCTGTAGCTGCCAGCCTACACCAGAGCCTCAGCAATGCAGGATCCGAGCCGTGACTGCAACCTAAAGCACAGCTCATGGCAACGCCAGTGAGCAAGGCCACTGAGCAAGGCCAGGGATTGAACCCGCAACCTCATGGTTCCTAGTTGGATTCGTCAACCACTGAGCCACAACGGGAACTCTCAGTCTTTTTTTAAAAAAAATAAAGTGGGGGGGGGATGCTAGTTTAAGACATCTGGTCTACTGTGGATGTAAAGCTTGCCCCACCATGTACGCTCTACATTCAAAAATCTATCATAAGCCCAAACCAAGAATATAAATGGAGGTAAAAAAAATATACATAACACTTTTAATGTAGCTTCTTCTCTAACCATATTCAACAAAGACATAAAAGGACCTTGCAACAAGGAACTTTTATAGCATGCCTTTTTTTTAGGACAGCAGTACAGTGAGGTTCTGGCACATTTCACAGGCGATGAACCCTTTCCTTCAACTGAACAATAGGATGGCATAAGCCAATATAAGAAATTCTCCATGGAGCTTTACAGAATTGAGATATTTTGGATTAATTTTCTATTTGTGCAGTAGGAACTTAAGGAGGAGAGGAGTAACTTTTCCCAGGGATAAAAGTAGAGAGTTTTCTTTTGTTGTTATTATTTTGCTTAGGGTTTTTTTTTTTTTTTTTTTTTTTTGAATTTTTTAATCCATTGTTGAAACACAGGGGACTTAAAATAAAAAACAAGAATCTGGCAAAATATCATACTTACCTAAATCTTACATCATTTCATGTTTATTTATTAGCAAGTATATGTCTGTTCCGTTGCCATAAAAATACCAAGTTCCGGCTATGTGCTGAGAGTACCCTGTCTGTTTGTTTCTGATTTAGAAATGTTTCTCTTCCCCACTGGAATCCAGTAAACTTCCTGAGGACAAAGATGTCATGTCTCATACCGAATTCCCAGATCACCTGGAATGTCTCCTCTGCATTAGGATCACATGTATAATATCTGCCCCCTTGAGAGAGAATATTTATTCATCTCTGTATCCCAACCCACAGGCACTGCCTGGCCCATAATGGGAGCTCAGTAAATATTTGTCAACCAAACACAATAGCTGAATTCCACTGACTCTGGGACATTTGCCATTTTTTAGGATAGCAGTGATAACCACAAAAATGTTCACTGACAAGTAAATCACCTATTCAGTTGATACTATATTTCGTGGTAGAAGTGAGAGGGGTGTTGCCTCCTCTAAACTCTGGACGTGTTGGCTATCCTTGGTTAGAGAAAAAACCTAAGAGTTGTGTATGGGTTATCTACGGCCGAATAACAAATTTCCTCTAAACTGCAGCAACATCAAACAACAAGCACTGATTATCTCACAGTGTCTGGGGATCAGGAATGAAATAGCAGCTCAGATGGATGCTTCTGGCTCAGAGTCTCTGAGGTTGTGGTTAAGCTGTTGTCCGCCAAGGCTGCAGTCACCCAAACGTTTAACGGGCTGGAGGCAGGAGGCCTTGGTCCCTCACCTTGTGAGTCTCTCCAGAGATCAGCTCACAGCTTAGCTTAGTGGGGCTCCCCAGAGAGAGAGAGAGAGATCCAAGAGAAAAGTGAAAGTGTCTAAGACAGCAGCTAAAGTTTTTAGTAAACTGTTCTCAGAAATTACATAGCAGTATGGGAGAGAAGTATACTAGGGCAGGAGTAGCAGGAGGCTGGGATACTGGGGCCCTTGTGGGGGGCTGCATTTGTTAAATCGGGATATTTACTAATCAGTGTCGTTTTCAGAGAGGCTTAAGAACTCTTATGTTAGGAAACTATATAAAATTCTCCTTGCAGCTACTCCCCTGTCTGTGGCTCTTCCTCTTCTCTTTGCACAGGCTGAGAGTCAAATTGATTTCTCCATCGAGGAATTGGGGATATTAGCTTCTTTGACTGAATCTGAACAGTGCCCTGAAAGAAAAAACAATTCTGTAAGTGGACTTGGCCTGTTGCAGTTCCAGAAAAAGCATCAGGATGACAACCTCTGTGCTCCCAGCCTCACAGGGCTCACATACAGCTCTTATGTCTAATGGTGCTTTCCGAATGGAACTTGCCACATGAACTGGAGGGGTTCCTCAAAGCAGAGGAATTCTGCTGGACCAATTCCTCAAGGGTCTGGATTGTGTCCTCGTTATGCTTCTCTGGCTTAGAGCAGGTTTGGCTATAAATTGCAAAATAGTCATTTTCTGTAAAATCTCTGGAAACAGATTTTGTTGAAAAAGAAAGTCTGTTAGAGGGAGTGCCTAATGAATTACTATCTAATGAATAAGAGATCACGAGTCAGATACTATCTCAGCAGACAAAACCGCCCCCACCCCCAAATTATTTTGGTCCCGGCTCCCAAGGGCCGAGTTAAAAATGAGTATTCCCATGATTTCAAGGCAAACCATGGGTTTGAAATACCTTAAGTCAGTACGTATAAAAGATAATTATGCGCCAGCAGTTGCCCAAGCTTTCCTTGTCGCAGACCTCATCAGATTTCATGCCATTTATGCATTTGTATCAGTGTTTCCTCATTGCCTGTAGGATCCCTGAAGGCAGGAGTAGTCTCTCTTGTTTGCAGAAGGATCTCTCGTAACTGGTACAGGACCAGGCTCTTAGTGGGTCTTCAATGAATATTGTTGAATGAATGAATGAGGAAACAACCCCAGAAACACATCTGACTTAAAAGTGGACTCACCCTTTGAAAGGTCTTAACATTAGCCAACTGGAAAAATTCAAACTTGAAGAAGAGGGAAACCATGGCAACCCTTGTTTCCTTTTTGTTTTTCAAACTGGGTGGCCCATTACATGTTTCCTGCCTGGCAGCTTCGGTGATTGGGCTCCCCCAAGCTTTGGCCCATTTCCTTCGCTTCAATTCAGAAAGACACTACTGAGCCCTCTAGCTCCCTCTCCTGCTGGCAGGCTCGTTCGCATACTTTGCATTCCTCCCCACCCTGTTATCCCAGACCTTCTGCTGCCAGGGGAGTAAAGATTCAGGGAGCGAAAGACTGAGAGATTGAAAGAGATAAAGCAGGTGGACTTGTGTGTGCACACAGCTCTCCCAATGTTTTGCTCCTCCTTGTGCATCACTCCTTGAGCCAAAGCTCTCTGATGAATGGGAAGCAGACATCACGGTCCAGGAGGGGCAAAGGCAGCAGGCCTCTGCAATTTTTTTTCCCCCTAATCAGATTAACGTAAGGTAGGGGGAATTAAATCAAGGATGACACATCATTTTATCTCTTCTGCCAATTCCAGTCAATTGGTATTGGCTGCCTGGACTGCTGTGTCATGAGGGATTCTGAGGCTGGGTTCTAGCTCAGCAGAAAAGCATGACACGATCAATGAATAATATCTTCCATGGGCACAGGAAGGGTGAGTGGCAACTCTCAAGCCATTTATAAGCCACAGCAAGCGATGCTGGTCCTCCACCCTCTGAGCAATGGAAGAGCTAGAATATTCTGGCCTCCAAGGAAAAACAAAGGTCCTTGTTTATTGCAATATAAACACATATCTAAATAGCTTTGGGGAATAATTAAGCTGTGTTGTACAAATAGAAAGGGGGAAAGGCAAGATTTGAGCTGCTATCACCCATGTTCTAATGTCTTGGTTTTTTTTCTTTTCCTCTCTCTCTTGCCTTCATATGATCCCATGGAAACCAGAGCCACATGAGTAATTAATAATCAACAAGTGGAGTACATGTTAGGCAGGTGATGCATTTAGAAATAATATCAAATCAGTTTTCTCTTACCTGCCAGTTCAAATCAGTTGCTGGGAGCTGTTCTCAACCTCCTAAATTTTTGAGCCTAGAAAGTACATGGGTGCTTGAGTCCGGGGCTGAAAGCTGACACCTTTGTCTACGCATGTGTCTGCCACACTGACAGGGTGCAAGATCAGCAATAACCCATGAGACAACATCCAGCCGAGCATTTGGGGACACATAGTCCTCCTCTGACTTTTTGAACCAGCCCTCATGCTGATTCCCAGGCCCAGCCAACCCCACAGCACTGTCCCCAAGTATTTGGTGCTGTCTGGGGCCTCATTCATTCACGCAGGCAAGTGTGCTTACCCCAGCTGACAGGCCCCACATGTAGCCTGGCAGCAGCCAGAAGACCCAGTGTGGCAGGGGGGATCCAACTTTGGGGCTGTTTACTCCCTGGGGATATGTGCTTCTTTTTCTCTAATTCTTCTCACCCTTCAGAGGGTGCCAGCACCAACTAACACCTTGAATGAGGTCCCAAGGCCATGTACTATGAGCCCAGGCTCTGACCTCCAGATAGCCTATCAGCATTTCCTGCAGGCCTGAAATGCCCCTCTCCTCCTCTCTGACATTCCTTTCCCTAATTTCCTTTAAATTCCTGTCCAGGAGAGCCCTCCATGCCACACACCAAGCGTAAGGCCTCCGGTAGCTGAGGAAGATGTTGAGTCCCTGCTTCACCAAAACCCCCCAGTGAGAACTCAGAAATTGAGCCCCCTTAGGAAAACAGATACACACTTTGATGTGGCATTTTACAGTTCAAGAGCATTTTGGCAAATCTGATCTCATCATTAATGTGATCTCCTTAAGGCACAAAACACTTTTGAGATGGATAGTTTGTGGGCTAAGTCTCAGAAAAAGTAAAATGACTTACCCAAGGCCATGGAGCAAGTCAGTACCAGTGCTAGGGCTCCAACCCAGCCTATGCAGAATCCACACTTGTTCTTCTCCCATAATGAGACGGTTTGGCCTCACTTTCCATCTGCAGCTACAGTGGCTGTAAAAATGGGTCCTAGGGCAGGTGAGCAGGTGTTTGTATCTTAGGAAGTTGTCACTACTTAGCCCCAGAGAGACCTAATTCCTTTACTGGATCTAGAATCCAGCAACAGAGAAATTACTCTCTCCTAGCTGTCATCCCTTTGTTTCCAGGTTGAGATAGTCCTGAGAAGACATTCAGGTAATTCTAATTTAATTGAAATTAATGTGACCCCTCTTTTGTACTGAGGCATCAGGACACGACTGAAGTTCACACAAGCAGAGAAGGATGCTGACTGGGGATGGAGGGCAGGAATGACCTTGTCCATCCAGTCATACCCAGAATCATGCAAGTTCCACGTGAAGCCAGGAAGGGGCTAAAATAAAGCAAGTCAAGAAAACAGAAATTGAAAATTTTCCTAGGAGGGATCTGTCTGACCCTTTGATTATCAGCCTGAGGTGCCCTCTCAAAGAAAGCAAGAGGAAACTTCTGGCTTTGAATGCTTCTGTTCTTCCACAGTTCTGCCCAGGGCTAAACTGCGATGTATTTCTTATCTTTGCAAGGGGGAGAATTAAACTGCATTGGTTTCCCTTCTTTTTTCCTCAAACTCCTAACCATCAAGGCAAGGAGCTGGAGCCCTAGATTAATTCCAGACCACTCTGGGTCCAGGATGCTTGACTATTATGGGGCAGATTTTCTGCAATCTGTCTATTTGCCAATTGTTATTCCATTTGTATATTTCAAAGGTGATGGAGATCAACGTATTTATCAGCCCCACTGATATGAATCTCATTCTATCAAGACCTAGAACACTGTCCGAGGACCTCCATTCTACCCTTGATCCTAAATTCCTTTAATGCCACCTAAATCTACTGCATGAAGCTTCCTTGACCAACCCCTGTTTTACCTTTTTGAATCACTCTATTGGTAGTAGTTTGTTCCTATGAAGTACTTCTATAGCAGTTCCTGGCATATAGTAAGCACTCAATAAATGTTAGTGATTACTATTAGCAATATAGACCTTAAAATCAGTAGCATGTATTCCCCTTGAGCTTTTGATATATAGTACGACAATTTCTCAGCAGTGCTCTGGAATAATAGTAATTAAGTACTCTTGCTTCTGATCTCAACAGCAAGATAAAAATCTGGATATAGCCCCCATATCAGTCATCTTTCTATAGTAGAACCACAGGCAGCTCTACAATCTCTGAGATGCTGAAGAAGATTGCAAATAATGATTCTGCAAGGACCCCATTCCCTTTCCTCCTGGACATACAGCTAGACTACACATCCCAGTTCCTCTCGCAGTGAAGTGGGACCACATAACGGCATTTTGGCCAATGAGTTGTGAGCAGACCTTATGTGCATGGCTGTCCAGACCTAGCCTGTTTTTAAGAAACCCTTCAAGGCAACCCTCCATGTTTGAGCCTTCCCCATCCATGCGGCTGGCAATGAAATACCAAATGAAATACCAAAGTGACATTGGAGACATGAGAGGGAAGGAGCTTGGCCCCCTAGCTCTCTGTTTAAAGGGCCACAAAAAGCTATCCAACCTCCATGCCCACACTGAACTGTGGTGTGGGCAAGAGCCATTTTAAAAATTAAAATCGGGGATTCTTGGTTATAGCAGTGAATCTACCTTAGCTAATATAAATATCTTCAGTTACTGGAAGACAAATTAACTGAGCAAATTACAGAGGGTGCTACCCAACAAGTTCTGATGAACCAGAAATGAGTTTATAAAACCCTTATTATAAAAACCTTGTGGTACACAACAAATATTACTGGTAAGCACAAATAAATGAAACAGAAGTCTCACTTCTCTGAGTGAAATGCTGGTATGGACCCATGTCATCTTGCATTCCTAGGAACTGTGGGCTGTGGTTCTGCTAATTCTTGAAAGTGCCACATATCTGAGAATTCTCTGTCTGGACCAAGCACTGTGGAGCAGTGAAAAGAGCCCCAGACCATATGGTGAAGACTTGGGCTCCAGGCTTTTTTAGGATTTTGATGCATAGTGGAACTGCTGACATGACATGTCCCAGGTCTGGACGCCTGTTCCTGAGAGGGCTGAGTCAGATGGCACACTACAAGCTGGAGCGAAAGCGCAACCTGCAGGTGTGTGTCGCTTGACTTGCAAGGTAACATGATAATTTTGAAATTAGTTCCCAACAGTTAAAAATTAGGATTTTTGCATTAAAAAATCTGACAGCTCTTGAAAAAGGTGACAACACTAGGCTTGTGTTCCCTCAGGACAACAGTTAACTTTCCTCTCCAGACATTAAATATGCTCTCCAGCTTTGCATAAATCCGGCCCCTTCCCCCAGATCGTCCTTTCGTTTACATTACCTGCCTGGATGGATGGTCCTTGTTGGCACTTGAGCTTGACACCTAAGTGATTTCTAGTGGTCCCTCCTGTCTGGTCAGATGAACCAGTTCATATCACCTTGTTGCATAGTCTATTGCCCCAACACACAATGTCTTGAAACAATCACTCTTTCATGATATATTGTGATCACATGGGTCAGCAAGTCAACAGGGCTCGAATGGACCTGTCTTCTAGTTTGTATGCTATCGGCAGAGGCCCCTCACTGATATTCAGATGGTGGATGAGCTGATATGCAGAGTCCAAGATGGCTCCACTCAAACATCTAGTGCCTTGGCAGGGATGGCTGGAAGTCTAGGCTTTCCTGCCTCTGTCACCTGGAGCACGTCTCTGTGGTTCCTCCAGGACAGTGTGGAGTCAAGGTAGTAGGTTTCATACAGGGACTCGGGAATCCCAGAATGAGCATTCCTCGTGAAGAATGAGTTCTAAGAAGAAGCCATAAGGGCCCTTGAGACCTACTCTCAGAAATCCCACAATGTCACATGTGCCACCTTCTGTTGGCCAAGCACATCACAAGGCCAGCCTAGTCATGAGGATGGGAATTAAACTCAATAGGAAGAGTAGAAAAGAATTTACTGCATCTTTAATCTACATGTTTATTATTAAAATTCTGTTCTTCTTGAATTAAAAAATACTGATTTAGGCTAAATTTATGTCTTACAGTAATTCACTATGTTTCATGAACATGATGCCCCGAGCCCTGAAATAGAAAGATAGGTTTGTCTAGGAGATACTGTGCCCACTGTCCTTTTAGATGTGTCTCATTGCATATGCAATATCACAGAGAACACTTTAGAATCCAAGGAGTTGAACTTCAAGCTCGTAAAAGAAAAAAGAAAACGAGAGAAAAAATTATTGATTTATTCCAGTAAAAGTAACTACATAGGTGAAGATGAAAGACAATATAAATGTACTTTTGGTAATTCTTCTCTGCTTCTATCTGATTTTAAAAACAACTGCATAATGCATTAATATAAAATGGAGTCAATGCCTTATAGTGCATATAAGTATAATTTATACGATAAAAATAGCATGAAGGAGGAAGGAGGGAATTGGGCTTTTCTGAAGCCAAGTTTCTATATACTATCAAAAATAAATTAGCATGTATCTAAATTAGATTATTTCAGGTTAAGATGCTAATTGCAATCCCCAGGGCAACCACAAAGAAAAATAAAATATACCGTAAAAGAAAAAAATGCAGGAAATGGTAAATAGAAAATATCTATTTAACACAAAATAGTCATTAATAGAGAAACGGAAGAAAAAAAAGGCATGAGACATATAGAAAACACATAGCAAATGGGCAGATGTAAATCCTACCTTCTCAGTAATTACATTAAACATAAATGGATTGGGAGTTCCCGTTGTGGTGCAAAGGAAACAAATCCGACTAGACTAGTATCCATGAGGACTCGGGTTTTATCCCTAGCCCCACTCAGTGAGTCAAGGATCAGGTGTTGCCATGAGATGTGGTGTAGGTTACAGACATGGCTGGGATCCCGCATTGCTGTGGCTGTGGTGTAGGCCAGCAGCTAAGCTCCAATTCATTTGATCGCTAGCCTGGGAACCTCCTTTTTAGGTGCAGCCCTAAAAAATAATAAATAAATAAATACAAGTGGATTAAACACGCCAATCAAAATGTAGAAAGATTAGCCGAGTGGATAAAAAACGTGATCAAACTATCCTATAAAATTGGATTGTGATGAGCATTGTACAACTATAAATGTAATAAATTCATTGAGTAATTAAAGAAAAAAACTATATATTGTCTACAAGGGACATACTTTATATCCAAAGACATAATTAGGTTAAAAGTAAAGAGCAAAAAACCAAATGCTTGGTTCATGCATCCGAAAAGGAAAAGCGTAGACCTTACACCAACCTCAACTGGATCTAGGAGTTCAGATGATGTCAGGACTCAATCTCAATCATTTAAGCTTTCTTCTGTGTAAGCTCCACTCTCAGGTCATTCAGGCTTCCCTGGTGACCCCCTAGAATATTCGTGCTTAGTAACACCAACGGAAAGTAAATTTCCCTTTCTCTATGGTGATAGCAAACTTCCTGGTTTGAGTTTTGTTGGCCTGCTTGGGTCAAATGTCCACACCTAAGCCAGTTTCTGTGACCAGGCACGAACCACCTGCCCTTACCTGGATTCGGAGGAAATTTGGCTTAGCTTCTCCTGAAAAACAGGCCTTAGAGTAGATGAGAGGTACATCATCAGTGAAGGCCAGGAGGCTATAACCAGGATAAGGGAGAGTGAACACTCAGTTGACCACGAAACAGCAAGAGCTCACCACACACACATTGGGTCAACGGGAGTTGGACAGACATTCTTTGACAATGGAAAAGAGCAAAGCTAACAACTCTGAAGAGTTTAAACTATGTCTTTATGTTCATATTTTCATTAAATTCCAAAAGAATTTCTCCATTAATTCTATTTATTATTTATTTAAATTTTTTGGTCTTTTTTCTTTTTAGGGCCACACCTGCGGCATATGGGGGCTCCCAGGCTAGGAGTTGAATCAGAGCTGTAGCTGCCGGCCTACACCACAGCCACAGCAATGTGGGATCCAAGCCACATCTGTGACCTACACCGCAGGTCACGGCAACGCCAGATCCTTAACCCACTGAGTGAAGCCAGAGATCGAACCCACATCCTCATGAATACTAGTCGGGTTCATTAAGCCCTGAGCCATGACAGGAATTCCCATTAATTAAAAAAAAAAATCTTTTTAGTGGTCTCGATGTGTGGAACATACTTGAGGAGTGTTCTGGGAAAGTGGGAAAAGGAAATCTCATGTTTTGAAATAACTGCTCCACACCAGGCCCTTTTCCATACTTAATTTACTCAAGCTGTATGAAACTCTTTAACTATATGGAACTCTCAGCCTTTTGGAGATGGGAAAACTGGGGCACAAGGAAATTTGGTCCGTACGCCCATTTGGCAGGTGGTAATGTCTAGATTGCCATCCATGTCAACTCAACCCCAGAGGGTGGAATTATGCTCGTTGTACTTCATTGCTGGCACTTACTGTAAAGTTTGCTTCAGCTCTGTGTCTTCCTTATATGTCCATGTTTAAGTGAGAATGAGGATGAAGCCATAGATATACTCAGAATAGAGTTTGGCTTCCTTAAAAATCTGGGCTTGAACATTGGGATTTAAGCTAAAGATTAAGATTATTGAAGATTAAGCACCAGTGAAGCACAGAGTCAGGCTTTCTTGACTTCCTCTTTACTGAAAAATTGTTTCACCACCAATGTCCAATTGTCAGTGGTTCATAGACCTTGTATGTTCATATTTTGCCTGCCCAGGCCACTCTGAAGGAAGGCATTGTCAGCAGTTTTCCAGAGGGTCTCCTCATGACCATGGCTCATGATTCTTGTTTTTATTTGTCTCTTGGTTCCAGTTCGTATCACATTGAATTTTCCGTGTTTGGCTTCAGCTTGTTATCTGGGATGAGTTGTGATGAAAACTGGTATAGTCACGGTTACTTTTTTTTCTCTTTTCATCCCCCTGCCTCCTCTCTGACAGAGGTGGATAACCTATGTTGAAATCAGATCGTTCAATTGAAAACGCTCCTCCCATTTTTGATGGATTAAGGCAGTGATGCCTCTAATATGTTCTGTGGAACACAGTTACCAAAAAATCTTAGCCATAAAAAGTAGGGTGCTGCTATAAGATTATTGGGGTGGGGGCTGTATGTCAGGCAGACCAAAAAAAAATAAAAGCAAGCCTCCACTATATCCCCAATAAAGTTATAAAGTGTTACAACAGACCTTTTCTACCAAAATTATTTGGCCAGCAGTCCAGGACAGCAATGGTCTGAATGTAAAATGTAGCACTTCCATTTATCAGGAATGAAAAACCAGTCCCCACCCACGGCTCGTGAAAACTGAAAATTAGGAACTTGGCTTTATGGGAGACATGAAACCTCTCTCACTTGTTTCCATTCCATCCTATTTTTTTTCTATGAAATGCAAGGTTATTTTGCTAGCAGAAAACTGTTATTGTTGCTGAATTTGCTAAGAAAATTGGGCAATTTATCAGCAAAGATGGCAACAGCAAATATACAGGGTTGCCAGAGGTATTATTTTGTCATCCTTAGCAGCATTAACAAGTTAAAAAAAAAAATTCTAGGTTCCAGGATGGCAATAATGAATTTTGGTCTCCAAGGAAGAAAGGTAGATGGTGGATGTGTTTTCCCTTGAGCATGTCCTGATAGACCCCAGAATTTTCTAGAAAAAAAAAAAAGGCCATGATATCAGATTCTTATTATCATGAATGATGTCATTCAGAAAACTCTCTGAACCTTACACTACAAATCTCTCTGGATGATTTGGGACTAAGAGTCAGGATTAAGTGACTATTTTCTCTGTTCTTGCTGGGTTAGATCTTCCTTTTCGGTATTTTGTATAGGTTTTTGGCTTTGAATAATGTCCTGTTTTGTAAAATGCCAAGAAATAGTGTTATGATTGGGAGCGAAATGGATGCTGTTGTGTTGGTATAGTGAACACTATTTGGAGGGGATAAATGAATCTGGCTGGCGATAATGTTGAACAGCAAAGCTATCGTTATTGACAATTTTAGAGGAACACGTTCTTTTTAAGGCTGTGTGCTTACATATTTCTTAAACAATGTGCTCGAGGAATGTCCAGTGAACTCCAACAGATAGAATAAGAATGAATCTGAGTTAAGATGGCCCAGTTTGAAAGTCCTATTACGAAAAACAAGAAAGAAAGATACAGCAGAATATTGCATCAGCTGGATGGATGAAACACAAAGCAGCCTCCTCAGAAGAGGTGTGTCCATGGTCCCCTCTGTAAATTGTGTAAATTAGTGCTTGGTGATGGCGACACATTGTTGAGAAAAGTAGAAAGGTGCTGTGGCTATAGAAATGGGCCAGAATACAAAGAAGAAGACAAAGAGAAGGAAAACCAGCAATGTTCTTACACCAAAGCACAGGGAGACGGCATGCCAAATCCACTATTAGACAGTCTACACCTGCCAGTTATGGTGAGCAATTTTCTCTGGAGAGAATGTCGGACTGAAGGCAGATTTGTTTATTTAGGTGGAAGAGCCAAATTAGCCAACCCTATACTGAGCAGGCCCTTTACTGAGAGGAGACAGAATGTTTTCCTTCTTGGAAAGTCTACATAGGTGAACAACTTGTCATGTTGACCAGTTTACTTTGTAGGCAAAGGAAGCTACAGGTGAGTGTGGAAGCTGTTTTCAGAAGTTTCTTTATGCTCCTCCACTGCACCACCATCCACTAAATGTAGTTAGTCTCCAGGGAGGCTCTCACCTCCTGTTATTTATGTTCTGTGTAGTCCCCTCCTGCACTAAATAAGGATGGCTTGTATAGCTGATAAAGCATTGCATGAATGATAGAGTGTGACTTTTGAGATTAGGTCCTAAAAAACATTGTGGCTTCCATCTTGCTCTCCTGGATCCTTTGTTCTGAGGGAAGCCAGCTGCCACGTTGTAAGGACATTCAAGCAACCCTTTGGAGAGGCCCATGTGGTGAGGTACTGAGGCCTCCTACCAACAGCCATGTCAGTGCACCATCTTGGCATCTTGGATCCTCCACATCCAGTCTAGTTTTTAGCTGCCTGCAACCCCAGCCAACATCGTAACAGTAAACTTATGGCAGTCTCGGAGTCAGAGCTCCTCAGCTAAGCCACTTACAAATTCCTGACCTACAGGAACTGTGAGATAATAATTTTTGTTTGTTCGTTTTAAGCTTCTGAATTTTAGGATAATTTTCTATGCAGCAGGAGCTAATTAATACAAGTGACTAGGATTCATTTTTTACCTTAAGCTTATTTTTAATTTAATTTTATTTTTATTAGAGTATTGTTGATTTACAGTGGCGTGTCCATCTCTGCTGTACAGCATGGTGACCCTGTCATACATATACACACATTTTTTTTTCTCATACTATCTTCCATCATGTTCTATCCCAAGAGATTGGGTATAGTTCCCTGTGCTATACAGTAGGACCTCCTTGCTTATCCATTCTAAATGTCATAGTTTTCAGCTACCAACCACAAACTCCCCGTACCTCCCACTTTCTCCCCCCTTTCCCTTGGCAACTGCAGGTCTGTTCTCTAGGTCTGTGAGTCTGTTTCTGTTTTGTAGATAGGTTCGTTTGTGCTATATTTTAGATTCCAGATGTAAGTGATATCACATGGTATTTGTCTTGCTCTTTCTGCCTTCACTTAGTATGAGAATCTCTAATTTCATCCATGTTGCTGCAAATGGCATTATTTTGTTCTTTTTTATGACTGAATAGTATTCCATTGTACATATGTACCACACCTTCTTAATCCATTCATCTGTCGATGGACATTTCGGTTTTTTGCATGTCTTGGCTATTGTAAATAGTGCTGCATTGAACATAGGGATGCATGTATCTTTTTGAATTATAGTTTTTTCTGGATATATGCCCAGGAGTGGGATTGCTGGATCATGTGGTAGTTCTATGTTTAATTTTCTGAGAAACCGCCATACTGTTTTCCACAGTGGTTGGAATACAACTGAATATAATTCTTGACTTGGGATTTGCTTCTCAATTGTAATTTGAAAGTATTTCCAACTTGTTGCATGAAAAGATTATAGGACAAGCAACATAAATTTAGGTATAAATGGGATAAAATTCCATATCCTGATACATTGTCCTACACAATACGAGCCAGATAAAGCAGTAGCCTATGTGTGTAATTTCATCTGGAAATCTAAAGCTACATTGCATACAAGGCCTAATAGGACTTCATACAGACTTTGGCTTTTGCTCTGAGTGAGATGGAAAAGCCACTGGAGGATCTTGAGCAGAGGAGAGACATAACCTAATTGATGTGTCCAGGAGACAGCGTGTGTCCCAGGCTTCTGTGTATCCAGGTATAGCCAGGGGACCTCTGCCTCTGCCCTCAAGGTGTTTCCAGGCTTATTTATAGTCACCCTCGCCAGGAAAACTATCACTCCTCCTTCTCCTTTGGGCTGTACCTTAGGGTTTATCCTAAAATAGGACAAGAGAAGTAAGGGAAGAATCAGAGCATTCTGCTTACCCACCAATGTTCAGAAAAGCTATAACCATCCTCTTTCTTGTCTCTGAGACTGCCTTCTTCATTAGAAATGTTGCAGCATTATAGACACTCAGAGGGTTTAGGACTGTATCAGTCAGTTATGCTGTAGTAACAAACAATCTCCAAAGCCCAGTGCTTAGAACAATAAAGTTCAATTCCTGCTCATGCTCCCCATCCAGTGCAGGGTAGAAGAGTCTCTGCATATCCTAATCACTCTGGTGCCCAGACTTATTGGAATCCTACCATCTCATGACACCA
This sequence comes from Sus scrofa, assembly GCF_054392235.1. Classification (NCBI taxonomy): domain Eukaryota; kingdom Metazoa; phylum Chordata; class Mammalia; order Artiodactyla; family Suidae; genus Sus; species Sus scrofa. The sequence goes on from NC_139388.1 coordinate 78,346,525, forward strand.
CTATCACAAGCCTTCTGCAGCAGAGAAAAGAGTGCTAAGATTAAATGCTCTGGCCTAGGGGTGGCACATGGCATCTCTCCTTACATATCATTGGCCAGAACTATTCACATGACAACACCATCTTCCAGGAGGTGAGGAAGCGTTAATGTACACATACCTGGAAGTCAGAGAGAACAGAATATTGACAAGTATCAGTAATGCCTACAAAAAAAGAGGCAACTCCTTTTTTTTTTTCTTCATAATTGACTGAGAAGAGTAAGAAGAGAGAAAATCAGATATCACAAGGTGAGTCTGAGTTCTTTGTCTCTTGATGAGATAGAAATAAAGTGAGGTGAATCCTAAGCTGGTTTACCTTATTCTCAATGAATTAACACATATTTACTAAAGACTTATAATGTACAAGGTACTGTGCTGGGTGCTGTAGAAAAGATACAAAGCCAATTAGATGTGGTCCTTCCCCTAAAGGAAGCAGATGGCCTCTCAGTTTTAACACAATGATGAGAGTAAATTGCCTGGAATAATCATCATTTAATATGTTCCAGAGATAAATACACATCTCAGCCTCCTAGTATCTTTTTTTCCGAAGTAGATGGGAATGAGTGATAATTCAATTAATTATCAGTTCAGATTTCTTCTCTGGATGCTTTTCCATGATCAGGGACAGCAACCTGGTCCAGGACTTGGAATGTTATCTTAAAACAAGGTTGCCACATAAAGTACAGGATGCCTAGTTAAATTAGAATTTCAGATGAGCAAATAATAATTTTCAGTACAAGTGGGCATCATGCAATATTTGAGACATACCTCTTACTTAACAGTTTCTTGTTGTTTATCTGAAATGCAAGTTTAACTAGGCATCATGTATTTTTATTTGCTAAATCTAGCAATCTGAAAAACCCCTCATCCTCATGGAAGCACCAACCACCTCTAATCTCATTATATACCACTCCCCTTGTCCCCACCACACCATTGTGCCACACCAGCCACACTGACCAAATTTCTGTTCCTCTAATATACCTGGTAAGAGTCTACTTCAGAGCCTTTACGTGTGTTTCTTTCTGCGTGGTTCCTTGGCAGGCTAACTCCTCTTCTTTCTCCTTAGCTCAAATGCCACAACTTCAGAGAGCCTCCTCTGATCAGATGATATAAAGCTGTACCCTCTTGCCCTGTCTTCACACTGTCTATCACATCACTGTATTTATAGCAGTTGCCACTCTGCAATTCTCCTAGTTTCATTGTGTTTATGCCTCTCTTTGCTGTAGTGTAACCTCCCAGGGAGCAGGGGCCATGTCTGTCTCATTCTTCACTGTATCCAGCCACTGACAATAGGGAAATAAGTATTTATTGTAGGTGAACAATAAACCTTTATGAATTGAATTACGCTTTAGTTAGCTCAAGACTCTTGTCTGCTAGTTTGTGTGTCTACCTGGGAGCAGGGGTAAGTAAAGGGGGATTAGACAACCACATGATGTAATTTATGATAGGGGTAAATGTGGTGAAAAACAATAAGTAGAACAATGGACTAAATACCTACTGGGATGCCAAGTGAGATGGGTTTTACTGTCATTGAAGTGGTTGGGAAAAACATCTCTGAGGGGGTGATTTCTATACAAGAAAAGGAAGGGAAGAACATTAAGAGCATAGCAGTGATTAGAGAGTTCCTTGTCTTGTTTGAAAAATAGACAGTGGACCAGAGTGGCTGGAATGGCATGAATCAGAAGTTAGCCTGGGAGAGAGGTGGGCAGAGGGCAGCCAGAAGCAGGCTAGGTCTTGTTTGAATTTCACCTCAAATGCAATGGTAATATATTAGAGGACTTTAATCAGGAGAGTAATATACCCTTTGAGAAGATCACTTTGGTAGCTGGGATGGAAATGAACTGTAGAGAAAAAGGAATGGGAACATGGAGACCAGATAGGAGGCCGCTGCAGTTGTCCGGGCAAGAGAAGAATGATGAGTTAGTTTAGGTTTTAGCATTGACAAGGGAGAAGGAGTGGGATAGGTATAAGATATAATTGCGAGGCATCCCTCAGACATTGCTCAGTCTTGACAAGTGACCTGAGAGAGAGTCCATTCCCAGGAAAGGAAAGCTTTTCCCACAGTGAAAGGAGGGGGCACCTAAAGTGTGTAACCTGTCCTGAATGGCACAGCACACAAGGTTGTAGCCTTTCTTCTCCAGGGCTGGAATGAATGAGGGGGGAAGCCCGGCTCTGGAAAAGGGGAAAATCTATTTCTGGGGGAGAGGGAAAAGCTTGTTCATTGACACTGTCGATACAGGTTTGGGAAAACCTAGCTGCTATAATGTTGGGCCCCATGTTTTTTCAGTGACTCTTTTTACCGAGTGAGTCATGCCTTCAGAGACTGGTCAATCTCAGACACCTGTGTTCTGAGGCCACCTTCGTAGTGGCAAAACTTTGGTTTTCCCTGGAATGAAGTATATACTTTTTGACACGTCTACACTAAAGATTTGACCCCACCAAAACAGAAAGGAAGAATGCATGAGTTAGTGGAAGGATGGATACATAATGGATGTATATTGGATGGATGGATGGATGGATGGATGGATGGATGGATGGATGGTTGGAAAGATAAATGATAGATGGTAGATGATGGATGGATGAATAGATGGATGGATGGACATATGAATGGTAGATAGATGAGGAACTAAAACATACAATGTGTGTATGTATAACAGATTTACTTTGTTGCAAACCTGAAGCTAACACAACATTGTAAATCAACTGTACCCCCAATAAAATAATAATAATTAAAAAATCCCAGGCTCTGGAGTCTGACTAATTGCCTTTTGAATCCTATAGCTGATACCCTTACTAGTAGGGCAAACTTGAAGAAGTAGTTCAGGTTTAGAAGATTCACTTTCTTTATCTGAAAAAAGAGAATCGTAATATATGCCTTATCAAAAAGACTTAAGGCATAAAAGTGATGATGTCTACTGATTCATTATACCAGTGCCAGAACCCAGCAGTTATTATTTACCTCTAGTGTCTTGCATATCAATTTGTAACAATCAAGTTGTCTTTTCATCACTCCCACCCTCACTTTGTTTCCTGTTGTTCAGACTCCCAGACTGCACCAAGATCCAGCACAAACAAAAACATTTGTATCAAATGTTTAAAGTTTTTTTAATGAAAGGGAGAAATGATGCAGTGTGAGAAGGGTTATAAACTATTCAGTATTTCAATTTTTTTACTCACAATCCTGAATTCCCTTTGATGGTTTTTTAATATAGGGAGGGCTCTTGTGAGTATGTGTGAATAATTAAACTTTTTTGAGTTTGAATGTAAGTTGGAAGAAGCTCATTTAACTGTCAATGAAGTGAGGCAAAGGAAAGCCCAATGGGCATCTTTTTTACAATAAATAATTTTGTGGGATTTTAAAAAAATGACTCCTCTCTTCTCCAACAGTCTAAGAAAGTAAAGCGTTGGAAGATTCGTCTCTGCTCTCTCTTTTGTGTCATTTTGATAAATCTTGATTAAAGGAGAAAGTGGAGGAGGAAGACTGGGACAGTGGTGATGATAATATCATTGTTTGAGCATTTACTATGCACACACCTGGAGAGCTCATATTCAGGCTGTTATGTGGTACTCCCAGCATCCTGGGAAGCAGGTAGTACTACTCTTCCCATTGTGCAGATGAGTTAGCTGAGGCTTTCAAAGGATGCAGGAGATGCCCACGTGGCAAAGCAGAGATACACACTCAGACCCATCTGATTCCAGTGCAAGAGCTCTTAGTTGTGCTCCTGGATTTCTACTTGATTGGCTGCTTGGTACTTAGTCATTTCTCAGCATTATTTACTGTGTTTATTCATTCTCCTCCCTCCTCATTGGCTGACAACTATTGATTTCTGTACATGATGGTGCCCTTGGCCTCCAATAGTTTGCAGTTTCTTTCCCAGTTTTCAAGTGAACTTGATGATCCCTTTGCTTAGTGAAGCTCGGCTTTGTTCTTTGGACAATAATAGACGACTCAGTAAATGGCACGTCACAGAACAGGAACGATGTGAGGGCGACCTTTATTAGATTAAATATGTTTTCCCCACCCACTGCTCTGTGGCATCGTGGAATTACAAGGAGAAAGCAGGCAGCAGGGAATGAGCAGGATGTAGCCAACAGCTTCCCAAATTTGTATTAGTAATTACTTTTCTGGATATAGTTATAATTATTGATAATAACAATTTCCTATAAATTGTAACAGTTAACACATCAGTGCAACTCAGATATTATGTATTCAGTTTGCGTAAAATCTCCTCTAGATTATAATTATTGATAATAACAATTTCCTATAAATTGCAGCAGTTAACACATCAGTGCAATTCAGATATTATGTTCAGTTTGCTTAAAAGCCCGTCTAGATGATGCCTGGACTCTCAGATGCTGCCATTCCCATTCAACTTCCAAACCTAATTCCTGTCTAAAAACTCATCATCCCCTTTTTGGATGAAAGACTTTTCTGAATGTCTGGATATAAGATGATGACATTGGCAATGGGGTCTCAGGTTCTTTGCTACCCTCTCCATGATCTGAGTGCTGCCTCTTTTTCCCAGTCTCTCCTTTGTTTAGTTTTCTCTAGCTACGGTGGCATTCTTACTGTTCTTCAACTATACCAAACTGGTTCCCACCTCAAGGCCTTTGCACCACCTATCCCCTCTTCCTAGCATGTTTCTTTCTGAAGACCTATGTCTAGCCATCTACTTTTCATCCTTCTTGTCTCAATGCAAATGTTACCATACCTGGAAAGGCCCACCTAAGATATCAGTGGGCCAGGCAATTTTTTTTTCTCTCTGTCTCTCTTAAATTTACTTTCCATCAGGGTAAATTCCTGTCTCTTGTTTCCCCTACATTCAACACACATCTTTTGCATCTCCTCTGATCCTGCCCTAGGAACTGCATCTCCACCACGCCCTACTGAGTTCACTCAAACCCATTTGGTTCTGCTTCCTGCAGAAAACAAAGCAGTCACATGCCTAAGCCTCTGTTTTCTGGAGAATCCAGGCCAAGGCCATCTTGACTCATTACCAGGAACATTAACTGTTACCTACAAAGCCCTCAATCAGTATACAGGGATGGATGGATGGATAGAAATATAGACGGATGGACAGATGGATGGATGGAAGTTTGGGAGCCAATAGGATGAATGAAAAATGTTAAAGGTCACTATTTTTGTCTCTTTCCACAGAACAGCCTATTCTTACACATTGTGCAAGCCCAAATGTCCAAAACTAAAATGACCATCCTTTTCCTTAGCATTTTTTTTCTTCTTACTTTCCTTCCTAAGCCATAGATCCTGCCTCACTCATCCTCATCCAATCCCATGTGTTGTGAAGCTCCATCTCCACCTTAGGCTCCACAGCTACTGCCCTGGCTCAGGCCTCTGTATCTCACATAACTGGCACCCCAGGCACCCAGCTGGCTTCCTTACCACTCTTAACCATATCCAGGCTCAGCCATGCTCAGGGTTGCCTCTTTGGTTCTCATGAAAGCAGAAACTGAGGCAAGGGCTTGGAGACCAGTGGCTTACTGGGAGGAGATCCTAGAAAACAGGAGTGGAGAAGCAGGGAAGAAGGAAAAGCCAGTCAAGGTCGGTGCACTAACAAGGTTGCTGCTATGGCTTCATATCACTGGGACCTCCTGGGAAGCATCCAGGGTGCCTCTAATAGTTTCCCACCTGAAGGGTGGAAAGTGAGAGCATTTATCCACCAGCTTCCACTTCATCCTGGCGGCATTAACTGCCTTGCACTTCCAGACCTGTGTTCAGGCCAAGTGGGCCCCTGTGATGGTGAAAAAGGCCCTGGGACAGAAAGTGAAAAGCACACACAGGCCAGAGGTGAGTCTGAGCTGCTGAGAAACTGTCCACTGCAGCTACAGCAGAAGTCAGAAGCGGACCGAGGGGCGAGTGTGACTCAGGGCGCCAGAGCTGTCTGCTACAGGTGATCTCCAAAGCGCATGTGCAGCTGTTTCCCAGGGGTTAGGACTCCTTGGTGTCTCCTCTGAGCCTGGAGAGAAATGTCCTGCTTTCTTTTTTTTTTTTTGTCTTTTTGCCATTTCTTGGGCCGCTCCTGCGGCATATGGAGGTTCTCAGGCTAGGGGTCAAATCGGAGCTGTAGCCACTGGCCTACGCCAGAGCCACAGCAACGCAGGATCCGAGCCGCGTCTGCAACCTACACCACAGCTCATGGCAATGCCGGATCGTTAACCCACTGAGCAAGGGCAGGGACTGAACCCGCAACCTCATGGTTCCTAGTCAGATTCGTTAACCACTGCGCCACGACGGGAACTCCTGTCCTGCTTTCTTAATGGAGCTCATAAGGTCTTTTCTCATCCAGCCCGTCCTCTGCCACAGCCTCCTTTGTGACCATGGCCTGCTCCTGGTTTGCTTTCCACACCATTCATGGTTCTTACCTCATGTGTTTGCCTGTGCTGTTCCCTCTGCCTGGAATTCCCTTTCCACTGGCATTCCTTTTCTAGGCTTCTTTTCAAGATTCCTATCCTGACAATCCTAGGCAGAGTTAGACACCCTGTACATATTTTCAACATGGACCCTACTGCATTTGTCGTAATTATCTCCGGTTTAGGGCTTCCCCACCCCACCCCACCCCCACTTAGATGATGAGCTCATGGAGGGCAGGGGTGGGGTCCGTTACATCTTGGTTTCCCCAGTCTGTAGGGAAGACCTGGGACATGGGAGCCATTGCTGAGTGGATGGCTGGTTGGGCACGTGCACAAAAAACTGGGCACTTTCTTTTAGATTTTTTCAGCAGAGAGTGATGATGGCTGATTAGAAAGGATTGTGGCTTCAAGGGGAAGCAGAGCCCACATTCTGAAGGGCATCTTGATTTGAAATCTAACTAGGTCCCCAACCAAATAGTCTGAACTATCCGTTCACCATTGTTTAAGAACACACCACTCGCTTTCCAGGTGTCCATCAAGAAGGTGACAGCCCTGACAGTCGCGTCAATTCCACAAACATTTGTTGGGCAGCTAAAGAGCTGAGTCATTGCATTAGACACAAGATAAGAGGGTGAGATAAAAATACCTGGCACACCGGAGGGCATACCTGGCACACCAGAGGGCATCTGTGTGACCAGCCCTGGAGCCACACACAGGGACAGAGGCAGGCAGGTCAAGCCGAGGCTATCCAGGCAGCCACCCTTCAGGTGTCACGGAGACCATCCACCCTGTGTGCTCACAGGCAGGTATCCACTTTGGGGCAAGAACAGCCCACAGAGCCATTTACCTGTAATCTGGAAAAGAGACCATTAGAGATAGGGCAAGTCCTACCCCACAGGCAGGTAGCTACAGCCCACAGCAGTTTTCTTTGTTTGTTTGTTTTGTTTTTTATAGAGCCCCTGCTATGTGTTGTCACTGTGCTGACAGAGAAACTTTCCCTGCCCTCAGTCCCCTTGCACTCTAGCAGGGGAAGGAGGCATCTATGAACACAATGGCACAATGTATCGTCACCACAATAAGACCTGCTACCTACAGAGGTTACACAGATATGCAAGGGATAATGGATGCTCATAAAGGCTTTTACATTGGCAAAGTATTCTAGAAAAAGTGACTGTACACGTGATCAGACCCCTTTCTATCATGTGTGTATTTCCTATCGTCTATTCCCTAAACTTAGCTTTTCTTTTCTTTTTAACCCAGCTGAGTAAGTATACAATGAGTAGATCAATCTCAAATATTTAAGAGGGAGGGCTGAAGTGCCCACCGCCTACATTCAAAGCCTCGGCTTCTTAGGTGTTGTGTCACCTCAGACAGTTTACCTACCCATGTGGTTTCCATACCTGTAAAAGGATGATAAAAGTCTTTACTTCATAGGATTTCATGAAGGTGAAATGAGTTAGTAAATGAAAAAGCTTTTAAGGCACGTGGTATAGAATACACCCTCAAAACTATAAAACTTTAATCAAAGAAATCAAAGAAGATGTAAAGAAATGGAAAGATATTCCATGTTCCTGGATTGGGAAAAATCAATATTGTAAAAATGGCCATACTACCCAAAGCAATCTACACATTCAATGCAATCCCTATCAAATTACCCATGACATTTTTCACAGAACTAGAACAAACAATCCAAACATTTATATGGAACAACAAAAGACCCAGAATCGCCAAAGCAATCCTGAGAAACAAAAACCAAGCAGGAGGCATAACTCTCCCAGACTTCAAGAAATACTACAAAGCCACAGTCATCAAAACAGTGTGTTACTGGTATCAAAACAGAGAGACAGACAGACCAATGGAACAGAATAGAGAATCCGGAAATAAACCCTGACACCTATGGTCAATTAATCTTTGACAAGGGAGGCAAGAACATAAAATGGGAAAAGGAAAGTCTATTCAGCAAGCATTGCTGGGAAACCTGGACAGCTGCATGCAAAGCAATGAAACTAGAACACACCCTCACACCATGCACAAAAATAAACTCCAAATGGCCAAAAGACTTAAATATACGACAGGACACCATCAAACTCCTAGAAGAAAACATAGGCAAAACACTCTCTGACATCAACATCATGAATATTTTCTCAGGTCAGTCTCCCAAAGCAATAGAAATTAGAGCAAAAATAAACCCATGGGACCTCATCAAACTGAAAAGCTTTTGCACAGCAAAGGAAACCAAAAAGAAAACAAAAAGACAACTTACAGAATGGGAGAAAATAGTTTCAAATGATGCAACTGACAAGGGCTTAATCTCTAGAATATATAAACAACTTATACAACTCAACAGCAAAAAAACCAATCAATCAATGGAAAAATGGGCAAAAGACCTGAATAGACATTTCTCCAAAGAAGATATACAGATGGCCAACAAACACATGAAAAAATGCTCAACATCACTGATTATAAGAGAAATGCAAATCAAAACTACCATGAGATATCACCTCACACCAGCCAGAATGGCCATCATTAATAAATCGACAAATAACAAGTGCTGGAGGGGCTGTGGAGAAAAGGGAACCCTCCTGCACTGCTGGTGGGAATGTAAACTGGTACAGCCACGATGGAGAACAGTTTGGAGATACCTTAGAAATCTATACATAGAACTTCCATATGACCCCGCAATCCCACTCTTGGGCATCTATCCGGACAAAACTCTACTTAAAAGAGACACATGCACCCGCATGTTCATAGCAGCACTATTCACAATAGCCAGGACATGGAAACAACCCAAATGTCCATTGACAGATGATTGGATTCGGAAGAGGTGGTATATATACACAATGGAATACTACTCAGCCATAAAAAAGGATGACATCATGCCATTTGCAGCAACATGGATGGAACTAGAGAATCTCATACTGAGTGAAATGAGCCAGAAAGACAAAGACAAATACCATATGATATCACTTATAACTGGAATCTAATATCCAGCACAAATGAACATCTCCTCAGAAAAGAAAATCATGGACTTGGAGAAGAGACTTGTGGTTGCCTGATGGGAGGGGGAGGGAGTGGGAGGGATCAGGAGCTTGGGCTTATCAGACACAACCTAGAACAGATTTACAAGGAGATCCTGCTGAATAGCATTGAGAACTATGTCTAGATACTCATGTTGCAACAGAAGAAAGGGTGGGGGAAAAACTGTAATTGCAATGTATACATCTAAGGATAACCTGACCCCCTTGCTGTACAGTGGGAAAAAAAAAACAATGAATGGATATACAGAACCACTGTTAGTAAATTAATAAAGTCACCATTTTTATACTAAAAAAAATAAATAAATTATTTACACCTCTTTAAAAAAAAAAGAATACACCCTCAAGAGGATTAGCTATTATTATTAATAATTTTGTTGTTGTCACTATTATTTAAGAATATTATGCAGTATCACATTACTTTTGCCAATGTTCCAGAAATTTCTAAGTAATAGTACTTGGTTTAATTATATGAGAGGACAAGTTCCAAGTTTATCTATCTGCTGAGCCTCAGTGGTCAGTAATGGCAGTCCTATTTGACCCCTAGAAGATTTATTCCTTTATTTATTTATTTATTTATTTATTTAGTATTTTGTAGGCTGCACCTGCTGTATATGGAGGTTCCCAGGCTGGGGGTCCAGTTGGAGCTGCAGCTGCCAGCCTACACCACAGCCACAGCAATGCGGGACCTGAGCTGCATCTGTGACCTACAGCACAGCTCAGGGCAATGCTGAATTCTTAACCCACTGAGTGAGGCCAGGGATCGAAACCGAGTCCTCATAGGTACTAGTCGGGTTCATTACTGCCAAGCCACTAAGGGAACTCCTAGAAGATTTATTTTTGATTCCAAGTTCTCAGACAGCAATGAGTAGGATTAGCACATTACTTTTGCATAGGGTCTCACACAGCAGGGCTCTTTATTTTTTGAACTGAGTATCTCTTGTGGTTCTTGATTGTCTCAGGCAAAAAAAAAAAAAAAAAAAAAAAATTCCAAAGGGCTTGGGAAAAAAATGGGAAATGTATGCATAGGGCAGCCGTAAACAATGATGAGAAAGAACATTAAGTGGGTATTATATTCCAAAGTGCGATAGAGGAATATGAGGGAGGATGCTCAGGGAGACTGTGAAGGGGACCCTAGACCCTGAGTCCTTGGAGAATGTTCTGGAACTCTCATCTCCAGGTAAAGCACTGCCTGGGGAGTCTCAGGTCAGTGAAGAGCCACACAGGCCCAGGGGTACAGGTGCAAATTACATGACTGTATGGAGTGTCCAGACAGATGGGCCCAAAATGCCCTCACAACTTTCCTTAGCCCAGAGTGGCCAGGGACAGCATAACAGTTCCCCAAAACTACACAAATGCACCTGAGAGCCAGCAGACATGATGTGATACTTGGTGATTCAAGGAGGATACAGCGGTGAGCTGCATGGGTGGATGGATGGCCAAGGACCAGATAGGAAGGAATTCATCTCCTGGACAGATGAGATCAACCAAGAAACAGATTCTCAGCACCTGGCTCTAGCCCCCTTCCTCCCACCCGAGAGGAAAGCAGAGATGGAGATGAAATGTCTACATGAGGAGAGCCAGGGCCCAAAGAAAAAATAGGTTCAGGTATAGAAATGCAAAATTATATTCCTTGCAGACACTCAGAACAAACACAAAATTGGGAGTTCTCATTGTGGCTTAGTAGTAACGAACCTGACTGGGATCCATGAGGATGCGGGATCGATCCCTGGGGCCTCACTCCGTGTGTTAAGGATCCAGCGTTGTTGTGCACTGCGGTGTAGGTCACAGATGCACCTTGCATCTGGTGTTGCTGTGGCTGTGGCATGGGCCAGCAGCTTCAGCTCCAATTCGACCACCCCTAGGCTGGGAGCTTCCCTATGCCAGGGGTGTGGCCCTCAAAAAGACAAAAAATTGATAGTAGTAATGATAATAATAATAATAATAATAAAGACCAAACACAAAATCAGAATGTCCTATATGGAGACAGTAGACAGAACTCATGATTAAGAATGTGGTCATGGCTCCACCTCTTGTGAGCTGGTCAGGTACCTACCTTCTTCTAGATGCTTTTTGCTCATCTGTAAAATGGATGTGATAGGACTGTACCCCTAATTGATTGTATGTGTTTAATAGAAAAATTACATGCAAGGACTTGTTTCACACTATGCATTCAATAAATATAGGCTGATATCATCATTAGAAGGGAAAGGTATTGAGGAGGGGTCTTGGGGCAAGGTCGGGGGGAGGTCTTCATGGAGTTATTAGTTCTGGTGTTAAAGATGCAGGAGAATGCCCTCTTAGAGCCACATCTCACTGACCGACTCAGGGGCCAGAGGAGTGGGGTTTATGTATATACCAAGTATAATATCATCAGAGCTAATATAATTTGGTGGTCACCGTCATGGGTCTGGCATCAAACTGCTTGGATTTATATCACTTATTAGCCAGGCTAAGTGTCTTTGGGCAAGTTACAGAGCCTCCCTCTACCTCAGTTTCCTCATCTGTAAAATGGTGGTAATAATAGCTCATCTATCATAAAGTTATCCTGAGGCTTAAAATGAATGAACATATGCAAAGAGCTTCTCTAAGCTTTCCTTCCTGGCATGCTGAAGCATGCTATAAACATTAGCTATTATTATTCTGATTTTACTTCCATCCAAGTTTACACTTCAGCTGCTAGAATCCCTCAGGATCTCAAATCTGATTTCTCTTCCAAAAAAAAAAAAAAAAAAAAAAAAAAAAAAAACCCACATTCAAACTCCAGGCTATTTTCTAGCAAGGGAGAGTCACATTAAAGTAAGAATATTGAAGGCACCGATATTCACATCAAGATAGAAAGTATGCTTCCTTGTCTTTAGAAAGGAGCAGAAGCATCACCAGGGGTGCCCCCTACCCAAAGTTGGGGGCTCATGGCAAGAGGGAGAACACACTGATGTAAAACCAACCAAACAAGGAACAAGAGGACAAAACTTGTTTTTGCCGAAGATATTCTGTGCTTGTGTTTCTTCCTTGAACCAAGGGTAAAGGAAAAAGTATCTTACATTTTGTATCATCTGTCTATTGTCCGTATAATACTGCCTAACAAACAACTTCAAAATCCCTCTGGCATATATGGCAAATATGTTTTAGTTCATGGGTCTGTGCACTGGCTGACTGGTTCTGCTGACCTGTGACTGGTCTCAGCAGGACAAATTCACAAGTCCATGATCAGCTGAAGGAAAGTCAGGCAGTTTTGCCATCTCTCTCACATGTCTGGGCCTCATGCTCCAGCAGGCTAGCCCGGGCATGCTTCCACAGCAAGAGCAAAGAGAGAGTGCAAATGCAGAAATGCATGGTTAAGTTTCTGCCTGTCTCACATGTGCTGCCATTCCTTTGGCCAAAGGATGTCACATGACTGAGCCCAAAGTCAAGACATGGAACAGAGTATCACCTGCACACACACACAAACGCACACACAATGAGGGGGTGCTGCAGAGTTACCCAGTATAGGGTTTAGGTCCAGGAAGGGGTAATAATTGAGCCCATCAGTCAATGGGTCTCTCACAGATCCCAAAGAACTTGCCAACATTGACTGCGGGAGAGAGAAAAATTATAACAGAGATCAACTATACTGAAAGGAAAGCCAGAATCACCCACAAAATAAGCAACTTTGAGGATATTCAATGAGGGTGTTAAATCTTTTATAGACCTTTCATATTCAAAGAAACGCCAGTCTCCCATTTCACTCCTTACCATCAAAATCGCTCAGCATTTCTGGTCCCACCTACTTTGAAGGAATCCAGACATGCCTTCAGAGAACCATATTCCAGTTATCCTGTTCCAAGACCTTCATATTCCAGGAGTCACATATCCATGTGAAAATAAACAAAAAATCACTTTAAAGATTTCTCTCCATTTCAAATAGGTTTGACTCCAATTTAGGAATGAACGTTTGAGCACTCAGCGCTTCCCTCCGCCAACTCCCTGTTAGGACCCTCTGGGTAGGTCATAAATGAAATCATTTTGAACATGATCTTTGCTGTGGGACTCTCAGTCCCCACTCACCACGGCTTGTGGTTAAAATGCTGGTGCCTACTATAGATTCCAGGAAAATAAATTAAAGATGGAAAGTAAAATTTAGAGTCGTAGTTGCCTATTTCACTACTGTCCGTTTCTCACGTAGAAGCTATCTGGGAAATATTCTTCCTTTTCCTCTGTGCTGTTTTATAACAGGAGCCGGCCACTCTAATAGCCTGTACATTTAAGATCCATAAAAGATAATGTGCAGTGAAGATGGTTGAGTCAGATAGACTCAGCGGATAGACATTTTGATAATCAATTTTTAACTAGGTAATAAGATTTGACACCATGCCACTAATACCTTCTGGTTTGGGAGGAGACGCCTGTCCTTTGTCCTCTGTGAACTTCACAGAACGGCCTGGCTGAATGCCAAAGTACTGACCACCAGGCAGCATCAGGCATAATATTACACGTGTCAGACCAAGGGTTTCACCTCGATCCTAAATTCCTTAGCAGCATCCTATAAATTATGGGTTCTGTCATTTTATCTGAAGCAGTTACTCACATTCAGTGTGGTTTTGCTCGTGGCCAGGTTGAAACAGAGGAATGCATCAGCTGCTTGTGTATTCAGGAATATCCACATTTTTTTTTTTTTGGTAGGGCTGAAATTGGTCTAGATGAGATTCCATAAATCATTGCTAACAGCTACAGTCATGAATACTCTCGCAGCACTTCAGGACGCTGGGGCTAAATCAACAGGGATACTATTTTCTTCTACATTGGGTGAAAGCCCCTGATCCAACATGATTTCTCAGATCACCTCCTTACTTCCTATTTTGTTTGACCTGGTTCTTTGGGATACTGCTGAGGAAAAGAAGGCACATATCATCACAATAAAGATTTCCCTATAACTAATTCAGTGACTCCCAGTCTTGAAGTAATGGCCAATATGTCAACATATTTTATTTGTTTCCTTTCCTGATACTATAACATTAACTCATGCACCTAGCAACTAGTGAAACAATTAAAAAGTACATGAGGTTGTCACAAAGTGTTTTTTCATATGATGAGAACTTTTCAGATCTACTCTCTTAGCAACATTCAGACATAACAATACAGTATCATTAACTATAGCCACCATGCTGTACATTCCAGTCTCAGGACTTATCTATCCTATAATTGGAATTATTTACCTTTTGATCACTTTCAAAAAAATTGTAACTGTGTGCGGTGATGGATGGTACCTAGACTGAGGTAATCATTTCACGAAACAGGAATCTTGAACCATTGTATTGCACACCTGAAACTCCTATCATGTTGTATTGCTAATTGTATCTCAGTAAAGTATGTGCATATGAGAAAATCTCCCTCCATCCACGGCTTTCTCATCCCCAGCCTCATCCCCCAAGGTGACCAATGTTAACAGCCTGGAATGCAGATGTCCACATATTTACCCATCTTCATACTCACATGGGAGGAGAGAACAGTGACAGATGACAGGATGAACTAAGTGGGGACTGGAGCCAAAGATTTTGTCTTTGTCTGGGGGTAAGGGAAGAGTCTGGAGGTTTTTAAGGGCAGGGTGTGTGGTGACAAGGTCTCTCTGTGCAGCACCTGAGTGGATACAGGAGTAACTGTCAGGAAGCTATTGTGATTGTCCAAGAGAGATGTGATGGTGGCTGGGACTCAGATGGTGGCAGTGCAGGTGGAGAGCAGTGGATATTTTGGAGGTTAGATTGGATATGATTTGGGGACAGATTGGATGCTGTGAGGAAAAAGGCCATCTCTGGCTTGCACATTTGGGTGGCTAGTGCCACCTCAGCTGGAAAGAGATTTCTGAAGGAACAGGAAGCTTGGAGCAGAGCTCATGATTCAGTGTCATGTGTTGAGGCTGAGGTCCCATGAGACTTCCAAGAAAGAGTTCATTTGGGTTGTGGGTTCCAAGGAGAGGTGTGGACTGGAGGATGTTGACTAGAGAGATGTGAGTTCATCCGCAGCACAGTGTTCTAGTGTGTTAGATGCTCAGACAGTGTTTATGAGATTAATAACTCATAGCAGGAATTACAGAAGAGCCTTCATGGAGGAAACCTCTCTCTCTTCCAGGTTTTCCGGAGGCCCAGAGCAAAGGCTCTTTGCTATCATGTGGAAGCTAGTGATTGGGTACATTTTCAATACACTAGTCTTTAAATATCTGTTCACTAGTCACTTGTCTAGAGGAAAGCTTCCAAGCTGCTTCAGGTGGTGAGAGAAAGGGAAGGAGGATAGTAAGAAGCCGAGAGAGAGAACAGTGACTTTTCCTGTCCTCTAAGGCCCTAACAATTCAGCTCCAGCCCACACATGCATGCTCTACTCTGCAGGAAAAATAAAAGCAAGGTCTCAGAGTTGAACCCACTTGGATTTGAATCCTGACTACACCATATGCTGAACAGGAAGTTCATTATGTATGTAACTGCTAGGCTTCTGTTTCCTCATCTAAAACATGGGGCTTATTATAGGGCCAACCTCATGGGCTTGGTCTAAGGATGACATGAAATAGCACACTTAAAGCACTTTGCAGAGCACTGGCCCACGGTAATCACTCTCCAAATGCTGGCTGTTTGTTCCATCAACCACCTTGTCCTTCCAGCCCCACAAAATGTGGTCCCTGAAAGGAGTCCCAGAAAAGAAGATACTCTCCATCTCATTGCATTGCCTGTGATTCCTGAGAGGTGTGAGATGTTTCTGCCCCCACACGTCCTTCCCACTAGTCCTTTCCATCTGCCTCTGGCTTCCCATCATCCCTTGGCCCTGTTTACATGTTTTATGGCCTTGCATGGTGGAGCCCATCTCCTTGCACTTGACTGTTCTGTACCTGGGGACTGGACTCCTGCCTTTTTCATCTTTGCAATCCCTCAGCCCTGTGCTTTACACACAACAAGGGTGCAATAAATGTTTATTGCAATTATGTTAATTGAATTTCTCTGAATTGGGCAGAGAGAGAGAGAGATCACTAGGGTTAACTTTTGTCCCACACCTCAAGAACCAAATCCTTTGATAATTATTGGTACTGATATGTTTTCTTTTTTTTTTTTAATAGCATTGGCATTTGCTGATTATTGATGGAATTTCTATACATTGTATAACATTTAGAAAAGTAAAAAAAAATACAAAAGAATATAACAAAAATAATAATTGCCCATAATTTCACTAGAGATAATCACTGGTAATATTTTAGGATTCTATAGATCTATATATATATTTTATATGTCTATTTGTATATATATTCTGCATACCTATGTATGTTCTATATATCTATGTAAATTGAGATCAAATTGAATAAACTATGGAAAAGACAAAAATCATTTAAAAAAGAATAAACTGTTTCAAAATCCCTTTTTTAATTAACATTATTCAGGAGAATTTTCTCATAATTCAAATATTATTTAAATTATGATTTTAATATTAATCTCTCCTGTGAATAAATGTCTGTGTGTATAAATCTTTGCCCACATATCTGACTGCTTCTCTAGGACAGACTTCCCAGGAATAGGATTTTTTTTTGTCAGGGGATGTAAACTCATTTTAAATTCTTCCCATCTATTGTAAATTGCTTTTGAGAATGAGTGTAGTTCTCTAAGTCACCAGTGGCCATGGAGGAGGAAGATAGTATTCTTAGCCTCCCCATCCTTCAGTCTTTTCATCCTGGACAGTTTGATTGGCATAAAAAGGCAGTGACTTGAGTTGTTAAATGCTTTGATTACTAGTCTGGTTGAGCTCCTGTGTGAATTGTCTGTTCATATCTTCTGGCCTTTTGTTCTACTAATGAGTAAAAGCCCTTTTTTTGATCTTAGAGAGCTCTTTATATAAGGAAGAAATTTATCCTTTTTCTGCATCATTGTTATTTTTTTCCTTTGCAGATGCCTTTTAAATGACTGATTGAGATGATAATAAGTTTATACATTTACTTAAAGAGAATCGTCATTGTCACAAACTAGGTTTTTCTTCTAGAAAAATATGCTCATTTGTTTGTGTCTTATTTTGTTTATCTCAAAAAGATTTTTCTAGTTTTCATCATAGTGACTAAAATGAGGTCCTATCCCCATTTCTTGTAATATTTTTTCTAAGTATTTTTGGTTTGCTAATGTAATTAGGAAAGTGAGGTTTTTTTCCCCTCCAGACACTCAAACTGGTTATTGCTGATGTGAGTAAAGCTATTGCTTTTTCTCTATTTTACACTTCATCTATCCACTCTATGAAACACTGATTAACTATAAGAGATTTACAGGTGATACTTTTGATGTCACCAGGGACACTTGGCTTTCCTCTGATTTTAATGAGAATACTTTCTGTATTCACCATGAAATATGATGATAGCTGCTGGTTTAAGCTAGATATTATTTATCATGCTGATTAAATGGACTTACATTCCTAGTTCTGAAAGAGGTTTTCTCCCCCTTTTAATTAGAAGTGGGTGTTGAATGTTATCTAATACACTGTCAGTGCCTGGCTATTTATAAATGCTGTGATTATACCTTTTATATATAAATGTCCCCTTTTGTTCCGTTTAATAATGCTTTCTCCCTCTTGGATTCTACTTTGTCTGAAACGGATACTGCCACCAGGGCTTTTTCTTTTTCGTCTTTTTGCTTACATTATTTGTTAATTTTTTTTTTTTTTTTGCTTAAATCCCTTTTTCATTTTGGGGGTATCATTGATCTTCAGCATCTTGTTCAGTTAGATGTTTAATAAATATTGGCCACATGCCTGCATTGTGCCAAACACTGGATTAGGTCCCTGGGATGCAGAGACGAGAGAATCTGCCAGAAGTTCATCACAACTCAGATGGAAAAGGGCTCTGCTGTGGGAGGTTTGGGGATAGCATTTAGCCCCCAGGAGTGTCTGACCCATTGGAGGCTCCAGCAAGGCTGCCCAGAGTTGTTAGGAGGTTTAGCACATGGATACACACATAGGATCACCCAAGAAGAGTCAGTCCGCTGGGCCTCAGAAAGAATGGGGGTTTGGGTACTTCTAGACTCTGACAGCTTCAGGACCCTATGGAACTTGGGGATCCCACACAAGGGCACAACCATTAATTCAGGGAATTAGGTGCTTCTCCTCTATTCTTTTTCTCTATAGTTTCTGCCTTCTCATAGTTTCTATTTCATTTACTCAAAAATTAAATAATTTTTCAGCACCTTCTCTGTGTCACGTGTCATTCCAAGTGCCAGGAAATCACTGCACCCTTGGGAGAGCAGTGAAGAAGATGTACAAAATAGTTGCCATCCCAAAGCTTATATTCTGGAGGAGGGAGCAGACAATGGCAGGTGAAAGTACAAGATAATTTCAAAGGGTGGCATCCTGAATGAAACCCCCTCTACTGGCTTCTTGTTACCCTTAGGAAAATCCAGAGTTCCCCCAGGGCCCTTAGGTTCCATGTAAACTGACACCCTCCCCCACCCTCCTGCCTTTGTGATTCCTCTCTCTGCTTTGCTGTCTCCCTGCTGGTCTCAACAATCCTCAGACAGGAGGCGTGCTTCTTCCTCTGGGTCTTGGTCCTGGCTATTCCCTCTGCCTGGATGCTTTCCCCCAAGATGCTTCCTTAGCTGCCCCCAATCTCTTTCAGATTAGTTTGATTGTCACTTCATCGATGTGGTCTCCCCGACCCCTGTCTCTATAGGGCGGCACCCTTCACTCCCTCCTAATCACCATGATTCTTTGCCTCGCTTTTTTTTCCTCATCATGCTGTGTACTGCCTGACCCTGTAGTGTGTATATTTATCCATGTCTTTGTTTATTGCTTGTCTCTCTCTAGTGGTGGCTCTTTGAAGGCAAACCTTTCTCTGCAGAATCCTCAAGACAGAGAAGAGAGTCCAGCTCAAAGTAGATCCTCAATGAGTATTTGTTGAAAGAGCAAATGAGGAAAGCAGTACATGGTGCAGGGGATGATGGAGCTAGAGAATGATGGGCAGGGAGCACATCTCCAGCAGGTAGCAGATCCCAAAGGGTGGGGTGGGGAGGGAGACGGGGCTGGGCTACTCAGACCTCCTTCATCCTCCAAACTCACCCCTCAGGTAATGCTCTGCACCCTTGGGAGAGGAGTAAGAGATGGGACGAGAAAAATAGGGAGAAGTCCTCTCTCCTCACCATTCATTTCATATCCTCTTGTGTCAAACTCATACTTGTATGACTCTTGTCTTTGTCTTTGTGATTTAAATTTTGCCAGAACATGTCTAGCAATGGTTAATTTTCATTAATTTTGCCCAAAACATGATATACCATTTCTATCTGCTCCCGAAGTTCTTCTCTGGCCCCAGGAAGATGTCTTATACTTTATATTTTTATCTCTTCTTTTTATTTATGTATGTATTTATTTATTGTCTTTTTAGGGCCACACCCACAGCATATGGAGGTTCCCAGGCTAGAAGTTGAACTGGAGCTGCAGCTGCCGGCCTGTACCACAGCCACAGCAATGCCAGATCCAAGCCAAGTCTGTGACCTACACCACAGCTCACAGCAACACCAGATGCTTAACCCACTGAACAAAGCCAGGGATCAAACCTGCATCCTCATTGATGCTAGTCAGATTCGTTTCCACTCAGCCATGATGAGGACTTCCTGTATCTTATTTCTTTATCAATATTCATCTTGTTCTGCATTCTGAGAGAGCTTCTCAAGTTCATATTGCAGGTCATTGATTTGGCTTTCTGCAGTGTTGATTCTGTCCTTTTTCGCCTCAAGAGTGAATCTTAATTCTGCTGCTGCAACATTAATCTCCTTTCAGTATTTTCTTGCCTCCGCAGTCCTATCTCCAGGTCAGACATTCTTCAGACTCCGCCCCTTCTCTCATAGGTCTTTCTGCCCTTTTTTACCACAGGCATGTCTTCTTGCACTGCCTTCTAACCTTTTCTAAACTTTTCTTCTGCTTCCTGGAATAAATCATTTTCACAATCATATGTTTCCTCTGAGCAGTATGGATGTTTTATCCATTCATTGAACAATGAAATGTACTGATTATCTCCTGAGTACCTAGCACCAAACTCAGTACCAGGAGGTATCCCATAGCCAGCAGGTCTCTGTCCCCACAGATTGTCAAGTGAGGAAACAAAATAGTTACATAAATGTCAAGGACAGAATATGTAAGGGTCATATCTGGGCACATAGTAGGATTACATAATTTTGTCTAGGACAGAAATGGAATGGGTGGAAATGATGCTACTTTCTCTTATTATGAAATATTGTTTTTTTGTCACAGCCCATGTTATTGAGGTTGAGTTTTTCCCCCTTACTTTGGGCATATTCAATGAGTTATGATTGATACAAGCTTCTTATGTAGTATCAGATGGAATTTGTGTTCTTCTTACTTCTTTCCACCGTCTACTTCAGTGTCATTCAAATCACCTTTCAGATGTGCATGCAGGTGACAGGTGTATGTACATGGCATCTGGTTCACATCTCCAGCATAGAGAGGCAAATATTCTTATTGTCCATCTCTGCTGACTTTAGGTAAGATCTTCTGCCCCCAACGCCTTGCTCTCTGACATCCTGAACCAATCTGTGTTGTCCATGCAAAGTCAAAATCGCCAGCAGGCGTTACTTCTAGGACTCTTTGGGAGTAAATCAGTCCAGATTTTGGACAATGTCTGCTGCGATGTAACCCTTTCCAATACATATTGAAATGTTTTTGGTGCAGTGTTCAAGGAAACTACAGAAGGCATGTTGCCTTTCCGATACTCTCGGGTCCTTGGTAGAGATAGCTTGGGTGATGTGGAGAGGCAAGAAAGTTGAGGAAATGCATCACAGTCGACCCTCCAGAATTGGGGGCCCAGAGGGCACCAATGAGTCTGATTCTAAGCGGGGGGGGGGAATAAAAATGTATTTATCTGAGCAGGAAGGAAGAAACAAAAGGAAGGCTAGTAAAGGAGGGCAGACCAAGGTTTTGAGGAGTTTGGATAAATATTTAAACTGGAAAGGAATTATGAGCCTCCCTAAATGGTATGCATCATTAATTCCCAGGCAGTCAGGTTACCAATGAGCTAGCTGGTAGGGAGCTGGCCTCCTGAATTCTTTTAATGGAGTTCCCATGTTAAAGTAGATTTCATTTAAGGTCAATCAATAGGCAATTTTATCCAGGCTTGGTGATTAAAAGAAAACCATAAAGAAGACCCGTGACAGTGATCATTTTGGCTCAATCAGACCTCCCTTTAGACCTGGAGAGCATTGGAGTAAGGCTCCAATTACAGATCAGAGCAGGGGCTCCAAGCCCTCTCTTCCATGAAGGCCTCACCCCAAGTGTATTAACTCTCCTCTTTACTCAGATGGTTTAGAGAAGAAATTCCCCATCATTTCTGTCCTGGTAGATGGAGCACATTGGAATAATTTAAATTAACAGTGTAGATCCAGATTATTTCTTGAATTCCCAATGACCGGTCACAGGGAATTAGTAGAAGTCGAAATTTTAGTTCGACCGAAGTGATTATATTAGGCTCCTTGTGATTGTCTGGGTCTCTCTATTTCTCCTGCTTTATTAGAAGGAGCCTCAGGAAATCAGGAGGAAATGAGATGCCCAGGAACGTGTGTAGCTCAGTGATCCACCATTGACTTGCTTAGGAAATTAGGGTAGAAGAGAGTTTCTAGAAAATGAAATTGCCTTCGGGTCTTGCAGAACGATTCAAGTGCTTGCAAAATGCATCCAGGAATTATATCATTTGAAGGTAAAGGGGCTTTTCTTTCTCCATCATTTATCTTCAGGGGGTCAATGGAATACTGAATTGTGGATCCTTAGGCATAAAATATTGTTTCCTTCTTTTCTTTTCTTAATAGTCCATGGCTTTTTGTAAAAATATGTTTTACCCAATCCAGCATTTTGAGTTTATTAGACAGGATTTTCCAAGACTTGCTATTTATTTTCACAGACTCACTTTTCACTGAATCAAGAGAATGAAGAAGAAAGATCCCTGTTGCCATGTGTTTTGTTTTTTTTTTTTTAATAAGTTATGCTTTAAAGGGGCTGCTGGTTGCCAGTTCATACACAATCAAACTCTGCTGTAGTTTCCATATTACAAAAAAAAAAAAAATCCTTGCTGTGACTCTAACAAGGAAAAAGTTTCTGAATTTCTACTTCTTGCTTATCAAGAATCAAAATGGGGAGTTCCCATCGTGGCACAATTGTTAACGAATCCAACTAGGAACCATGAGGTTGTGGGTTCGATCCCTGGCCTTGCTCAGTGGATTAAGGATCCGGTGTTGCCGTGAGCTGTGGTGTAGGTCGCAGATGCAGCTCGGATCCTGAGTTGCTGTGGCTGTGGTGTAGGCCGGCGGCTACAGCTCCGATTCAACCCCTGGCCTGGGAACCTCCATATGCTGTGGGAAGCAGCCCTAGAAAAGGCAAAAAGACAAAAAAATAAAAAAGAATCAAAATGGAAACAAGGACTGTCTGAAACAATGCAGAAAATGTGTTAAGAAATGCAAACATTCTATGAGGGAAGGAAATAAACCAGGTATTGTCAGGGGATACTTGTGCCTGGGAGTATATTCTTCAGATTGATATTTATAGGCTGGTAAATAAAGTATTAGAAGGCAGGAGATTTATATAATCCTTGATATTTTTTACTTTCATAAAGGCCAGAGAAATAGGTTTTTTTTTTTTCCTTTGGAGACCAGAATAGCTTCTTGAAAGACTAATTATTATTGCTCCTGAAAAGGTTTGTGATTGCTCTTGGATACGTTTGTTAAAATGATAGATGCAGAACAGTGACAAAGAAAATAGAAGGCTAATTTGCTATTCCCTTGAAAATTTCAGCTCTAAAACAGCTTGGCAATGACTCTAAGAATGCCACTTGGCGCTCTAAATCACGCTGAAGCAGATCTTCAGAGCAGAGACATACGTGAAAATGTGTGTGTGCCTGAGTGCAAAGCATGGCATTCACATGCATGCAGTTACCATCAGAACATGTAGAATCAACATTTTAAAGGCTTAGAAAAGGGGCTGGAATTCAAATCCAGGATCTAAAGGGAAGCTGCAGAAACAGCTTCCTGTGAGTCTACAGAGCTGCTGGCTCCCTTTCCTTGCACTGATCTCAGAACTTGACAGCTGAGAAATACATCTTTATCATTCTTTCTGCTTAGAGGAAAGTATTATATATACTTGAATGCAGCATTGTGTTTTATTTTCCAACTCAGCCAAGATGCAATCTACTGGTATTGAATATCCACCAAAAGAACACTAGATGATTAGAGAGAATGCACAAAGGAGGTACAGAAAACCCCGTGAGCCTCGTTCTCTTTCTAAGTCTAATAGCAATAAAACACCAGCTCCACCCTTTTCGCCCTGGGATTCTGATTAATAAGCAAAGACAGAGGAGAAAGTGAAACTGAATCTCAATTATGAGAGATATAAAGGAATGGGTGCTTTGGTTGCATTTATGGAGTTTGGTCTTTTAAATGCTTGACCTCATTCTGTTCCTAAAGAAAAAAATGTTTTTTAAAAAAATTATCTATAAAAACTTAAAGAGATTTCAATGGTGGCAAACTGTTAGAAGTCATTTTAAAAGGGGAAACATTTCACAAAAGTCAGTCAGTCATTTGACTACCTTAAGTTTCTGTTACTTCCAGGAGGTTTTCAACTTCAGAATGAATAACCAGGAAAATAATTTGAGTTTAAAGTTGGCCATTTGAAGGAGTGCAGAATTTAAAACAGAGTGAAATGGTAGGGAATTGAATACTGCTTGTTGAGAACTGCTTATTCCATTCAGCCTGTGAAGAGCTATTATTTGGAAGACTAGGTTGCCAAGGGGAATTGAGGATCTGGAACACAGAGGGTTATAGGGCTTGCGTGGCAACACAGCCACGGGCTCAGTGCATTGACTATGGAGTGGCCCCTTGGGAACGGTTGGACAGCTAAACCAATGCTTGGTGGAGTACAGTGTCCACTATGTGAAGGAAAAGGCAGAGTGACCAAAACACATTCTTAGAAAGAAGTCATCGCTGTCTCTTGCCCAAGGACCCATAATGCATTTTAATGGCTTTCCATTACCTTTTGGTTAGAACTTAAATTTTGCAGCCTGACACCTGTTTCTGCTAATGGTCCATTATGGCTCCCATGCCTGCACTTTTATAAGCTGCTCCTCCTTCGCTTAATTCATATTCAACATCCAGAACTCAGTTCAGGGTTCTGTCTTTACCTCTGCCTTCTCTCGCTGGCCCCGTCTTCAGCTTTTTTTCTTTCATGTGCCCCTAGCAACTGGAGCTTATGTGGCGCATAAAACATGACTAGTTGTCAGCATACCCGTCTTTCCTTCCACTTGGTCATGAGCTCTTGGCCCAAAGGACTGGCTCTTCCATCCCTATATTTATTATGCTGTTCAGGTTATTGTCCACTTGCTACTCCACCCTGTTCTCCTTGCTGTGTGCCCCAGAGTGGACTATCGCAGAGGCTCATTGCTCTGGCTTTCTAGTTGGCATAGGCTTATTATCTGCTGAATAGATTTTATAAAACTAAAACCTGCTCCCTTGGACATAGTCCTCTGACTTCCAGATTGGAAGGTAGAGATGAAAAAAGGAGAGTGGAGTGTGGGAAGAAAGAGGGGTCCAGGTCTTTATTTCCATGGCTCCCTCCCTCTAAGCCATGGGTTGGCAGTGGCTATAAACCTTTACCTAAGACCGCCGCTACCGTGGGGTAGCTGCTGCCCTACAGCTCCAGTGCTCCCAATTCTAGGAACCCCCTCCCCACCTCTCCCTCTTAACCTGGGGACAGTCACAGCTTCTAACTCTCCCAAATTTTTCCCAATATAAAAGGGAGCTCAGATGCGGAGACCTCTGAGACTCATCCTAGAATCCATAGCATGACCAAGTGCACCTCTTTTGCACACTGAGCCCTCCCCACCCCACCCCCAAGTCCCAGGTAGGGAAAAGTCTGCCTTGACGCTCTGCCTTGGGATCAATGCCTCCTAAACTAGGAGCTATTGATCCCATGACAATGGCTGTCCTGCCTTTCTTTGTGTGAAGAGCTGACTGTAAGCTTAGTGATTTTGCACGAAGGTGGTATTTCTGAACAACAACGGCCCATTGTGTCATTATTGATTGTTCTGCAGTTTAACTGGGTGAGAACTGGTGCACATTTCATCCCCCCTTCCTTCTCCCTCCTTTCCAAAGCAAACCAAAGCCTTAAAAAGAGAGAGGGGTAGTTATAGACTGAAGAGAGGTTATAGTTTTTTTACATACACATATTATTATTGTTCACAAATACCCAATAAGGTAGTTACTGTTACTTTTTCTTTCTTTTTTATTAAAGTATAGTTGATTTACAATGTTCTTTTTTTTTTTTTTTTTTTTTTTTTGTCTTTTTAGGGCTGCACCCATGGCACATGGAGGTTCCCAGGCTAGGAGTTGAATTAGAGCTATAGCCACAGGCCTACAGCACAGCCACAGCAACACAGGATCTGAGCTGCATCTGCAACCTACACCACAGCTCACAGCAATGCTGGATCCTTAACCCAATGAGCGAGGCTAGGGGTCCAACCTGTGTCCTCATGGATACTAATCAGATTCATTTCTGCTGAGCCACGATGGGAACTCCCTACAATGTTTCTTTAGTCTCTGTTCTACAGAAGGGTAGCCCAATCGCAAACTGTTCCCTGTGCTGTACAGTAGGGCCCCATTGCCCATCCATTCTAAAAGTAACAGTTTGCATCCACCAACCTGAAACTCCCCCTCCATCCCACAGAGAGAAGTTATTTTATTTCATCTGAAGCTGCTCTTCCCTCCTGACTGAATACTTTTTTTTTTTTTTCAAATGCTGAAAGGGGTTCAGGGCAGTAGTCCTGGCAATGATTCTGGCTTGATCCATGTGGCTTGGGCCTCCAGCAGCCGTATTCCAGGCCTTGTCCAGAGACCTCCACTGACCTGAGTGGGTCCCTTACTTCTCCTGGAGGCTCTCTGCATCTACCTGACTTATCCAGTAGGCACAGGGTTTGGGGCCCACAGTACCATTCAAGGCAAAAGAAAATATTTTGTGTTCAAATTCTTTTTAACTCAGAAGAAAAAAGTGAATACAATAATAATAAATATATAATCATAAATCCAGCCTGGAGTATATTTGCTTTATGTCAGTGTAGTTGTATAACATAATTTTTAATATTTTCTATGATGGAGATGCCCCACAAAGGCAATAGTGCTCAAGACCCACAAAAGTGATAGTGCTGCCCTGCTCTGCGTAACACCAGCCATGAAGATACTCCTCGGGAAAATAAAATCCAGGAGACCCAGGAACCTCACCTCTTCTAGGAGATTCACAATATAAACTAGCCGGTCAAAGGGGCAGAGCCATCTTGCAGTGAAGGAATGAGTTTACTTTGTTTGAGCCAGCTAGTTCCAAGCTTACTTGACCACAGAATACTTGGAGAAATACCAATCTAAACTTTACTTGTTTTGTTTTTCTTTTTTTGCCTTAATAACTTCTTAGTACTTAAGTAGTACAACCTTGAATTTATTTTTTAAAGCCCCCTGGGAAATCTAAATGTATAAATACCTATTTTTTGTAAAAGGCAAGGTCTCAAATCAATAACCTAAACTTTCACCTTAAGAAATTAGAAAAAGAAGAGTAAACTAAACCCAAAACAAGCAGAACGAAGGCGGTAATCAAGATTAGAGCAGAAACAAATGAAAGATGGAACAGAAAAACAACCGAAAAAATCAACAAAACAAAATCTTTTTGGAAAAGATCTTTGAAGATATTGACCATGTTGACAAGTCTTAGCTAGACTGACTAAGAAAGAGAGTTAGACTACAAAAGCAGAACAGACTCATGGACATACAGGACAGTACTGTTGTTTTTGTGGAGGAGAGAGGAAGGAGTGAGATGGACAGGGAGTCTGGGGTTGGAAGATGCAAACTATTATATTTAGAATGGATAAGCAATGAGGTCCTACTGTATGGCACAGGGAACTATATCCAGACTCTTGGGATGGGCCATGATGGAAGATAATACGAGAAAAAGAATGTGTGTGTGTATACACTGGGCGATTGGGTCACTATGCTATACAGCAGAAATTAACACAACACTATAACTCAACTATACTCTAATAAAAATAAAAATAAAAGAAAGATAGAATGCTCAAACAACTAAAACCAGAGATGAAAGAGGAAATATTCCTACCCACCTTACAAAAATAAAGTAGATTATAAATAAAGTGAAGTATAAGTGAATACCATGAAAAATTATGAGCCAACAAATGATATAGCATAGATGAAATGGAAAAATTCCTAGTAGACACGAACTATAAAAACTGAGTCACAAAGAAATACAAAATCTGAATAGACCAATATAACAAAGAGACTGGATTACTAATCAAAAAACTGCCCACAAAGAAAATCTCAGGCCCATATGTCTTCACTGGTGAATTCTAATAAATGTTTTAAAAAGAATGAACACTAACTGTTCACAAACTCTTCCAAAAATTAGAAGAACACTTTCGAAATCATTTTATGAGGTCAGTATTAGCTACCCTGATACCAAAACTAGCCAAAAAAAAAAAAAAAAAAAAATCCTAAGCAAACTACAGACCAAGATTCTTTATGAATGTGGACATGAATATCCTAGCAAGTAGAATCTAATAATATATTAAAGGACTATACATTATGACCAAGAAAGCAAGGTTGGTTCAATACACAAAAAACTAATCAATGTAATCCATCATCTTAATAGAATAAAAAACCAAAACCACATAATCATCTCAATAGATGCCAAAAAAAAAAAAAAAGTGTTTAAGAAAATTCCAACACCCTTTCAAGATCAAAACACTCAACAGATTAGAAATTGAAGGGAACTTCCACAACTTGATCAAAGGCATGCACCAAAAACTCAGCACTAGGATCCTATGTAATGGTAAAAGTCTGAGTGTTGTCCCTCTGAAATCAGCAACAAATAAGGATGTTTGTTCCCACCATTGTATTGGAGGTTCCAGCCATTAGGCAAGAAGAAGAAAACATAAAAGTCTTCCAGATTAGAAGATAAGTCTATTTTCAGATGTCCTGATCTTGTATATAGAAAATCCTAAGGAATACACACACACACACACACACACACACACACACACACACACACACACACACACACACACGTAATTGTTAGGATTAATAGATGAGTTCAATCGTTTGTAGGATATAAGATCAATATAGGAAAACCATTTGTATTTCTTCTACAGACTAGCAATGAATAACCCAGAAATGAAATTAAGAAAGCAATTTTTTTTGACAGTAAAAGCAAAAAGAATAAAATAGGATTATAATGGAAGATAATATGAGAAAGAGAATGTATATGTATGTATGACTGGGTCACTTTGCTGTACAGCAGAAATTGACACACAGTATAAATCAACTATAATTTTTAAAAATTTTTAAAAAGAACAAAAATTTTAAAATAAGAATAAAGTTAGAAAAAGATGTGCAAGAATTTTAGACTAAAAACGACAAAACATGTTGAAAGAAATTAAAGGAGATGGAAATATTGTCCTGTTTCATGGGATGGAAGACTTAGTATGAATATGAAAATACTCTCCAAACTGAAATACAGATTCAACACAAAAATCTCTACCAAAATCCCAGCTTTAGTTGATGTAAAAAAAGGAATATTATTCAGCCATAAAAAGGAATGAAGTGCTGATCTGTGCTACAATGTGGATGAATCTGGGAAACATGCTAAGTGAAAGAGGCCTGTCACAAAAGGCCTTATATAATATGATTCCATTTACATGAAAGCTCCAGAATATGAAGACCCACAGAGATAGAAAGTAGATTCTTGGTTACTAAGAGCTGGGGGATACAGGTTTCTTTTATGGATGATAGAAAAGTTCTGAAATTGAATAGCAGGATGGTGGCACAACACTGAACTCACTAAAAAGCCACTGAATTGTATACATTTTTAAAGGGTGAATATTTTAGTATGTGAAGTATATCTCAATAAAGTTGTCATAGTTGAAAATGTCCCTGCTGGGAATGTCCCATGGGGTCTATTCCTCGTTGGATGAAATCTGGCTCATCCTTTCCATCCCTGTTGGGGACATGGCTCAGATCGTCAGTGTTGGAAAATGAGACACATGAACACAGGGAGATCTCAACAAGGCTCTTTACTTCTACAGAAGGGCGCGGGTACTCAAAAAGCATGCACAAAGAAGAAAAGACCCTTCGTATTTGTCCCTAATGCAGGTGATGTACCTGTCCCCTTCTCATGGGTCAGGTCAGGGCACACATTCTCCTCGGTGGGTTAATTTGAAACATATTGTTACTGGGAGAAGAGGGAAAGAGGAGGGGCTTGCAGGAGGGCAACTGGAGCAAAATGGAATAACCAAGATTTCATTTGATAGAAAAGATGTGTTACTTTCCACATCCCCTTCAAGACATTCCTCTGCTAACAGTGCATCTTTCTGAACCAAGCAGTCTTGACATGTTCATTCATTCACTCATTTCCCACATATTAACTGAGCACCTACTCTGTGTATTGCTCTGTGATAGACCCTAGAGATAGAGGACTAAAGACAGGCCGGAAGTTCCCCTTGTGGCTCAGTGGGTTATGAATCTGACTGGTATCCATGAGGATGTGGGTTGGATCCCTGGCTCAGTGGGTTAAGGATTGGCCACTGCTACAAGCTGCAGTATAGGTCAAAAGATGCGGCTCGGATCTGGCGTGGCTGTGGCTTTGGCATAGGCCGGCAGCTGTAGCTCTGATTTGATCCCTAGCCCAGGAACTTCCACATGCTTCAGATGCAGCCCTTGAGGGGAAAAAAAAAAAAAGCACACAGGCCAGGTCCCTGCCCTCAGGGAGCTTGCCATCTAGCTCACACTCAATTGAAACCTAATTCTAAATTTCTGTTTTTCAAGCCATCCTCTTGTAGTAAGTGGGTAGGAGTAGGAGTAAAGAAACAATTTGCTTTTTCTATTTTTTAGGAGCCTTTGGTTCAGATACTTGGTGTATCCTATTCCTGGGTACTAATCAAAATGTCACCTGGTTGATGAAAGGTCACTTTAAAATGTTTACCTTTCTGCTGCTTCCTACATTTTATTTGGGGACTCTGGAAGGAGAGAAAACCTCCAGTGTCAGTTTGGCCCCTGGTATGTTCCAGGCACTGTGTGATGACCCCAACCTACCTGCAAGGTGGGTCAGAGAGACAGCAGAGCTAAGTAGCCAAAGTTGGCAGAACATTTAATTCATACCAGATATTTCACAGGGCTTTTATAAGCATCATCTCGTTCCATCCTCCCAGTGACTTGATGGTCCCTGTATTATAGACATCTTTCAGAGAGAGTTGACCTGCGTCACAGTTAATGAGTGGAAGAGCCAGAAATTTCCCTTTAGCTTCACTTGGCTCCAGACCCCATGAGCATTCCCCTCTCTGGCACTGCCTTCTGAGTTTTGCCTCCAGAATACCCGAAAGCCTTACAGAGCCAAAGGGGTGTGGACCCTGCAGCAGGTGGTGGTTCAGATTTCTGGCTTCTGCTCCTGCTTCCACTGGATGTCTGCCTTTGCCTCCATTTCCTCCTCTAAGAAATGGGTCAGTAGCATCCCAACTTAGAGGGGTTATCATTAGGATAAATGAACTGATGTGTGTAAAGTGCTTAGAGCAGGGTTTGGTTATAAAACATGATCAGTATAACATTAGTCATGATCCTTCATCGAACAACATAGGCCTAATGGCAATTATGGTGACTTTTGATCAACTTGCCTGATACCATGATGGACATGTTCTGGTCCCCATGTCCAAGCTGCCTAAACTCCATGAAAACAGGGAAGAGTCGTTCTCCCCACGGTACTAATGAGCAATCCAAGGCGAATGGATGCCACTAACCTCCCTGTTGGGCCAGAACCCATCATATTCCTCGGAACTTGGAATAGCTTACGTCTCAAGAAAATGTCTCACCCCTACAGTCAGATCATGTGGTGGCATCTGAACAATGCCAGGGGTAGTGGTGACCAGAAACCTGGGCCAGAACAAAGATGAAACAGGTGACATATCTAAGATACAAAATGTAAGGAGCTGTTCACTATTGGGGTCATGCAAGGGCAAGGCTGGCACCTGAGAATGAGGGCCTCCTTAAATTCTGTGCCCTCATTGCCTCATTCATCTCACCCTGATCCCAGCCCTGACTGTATCCAAACTCAAGATGCCCCCAGACCTTGCCACAGTGAGGACCAAGAATCATAGTTTGTGTTTGTAGCTGCCAACATTACAGTGTCTCTGAACTACAAAATGGAAAGAGATGTTGGGGAATTGAGAAGCAAGAGTCAGTGTTGAGTCCGGTATAATTCAGAGGCTGACACTGGCTAAACTCAACATTGATTTAAAGCTGGAAGAGAGAGGAGTTTTAAGGAAGAATAGATATGTGTATATGTATAACTGATTCACCTTACTGTAAACCTGAAGCTAATACAAGATTGTTCTCAACCATACTACAATAACATTTTTAAAAAATAAAAAATGAAACTTTTTTTAATTAAAAAAAGAAAGCCAGTGATCTTGAGTTAAAATGCTACAGGAAAAAAAAAAGAACAAGAGCAAATATTTGGAATTGCCTTGTGATACAGCAGGTTAAGGATCCTGCATTGTCACTGCATTGGCTTGGGTCTCTGCTATGGTGCAACTTTGATCCCTGGCCTGGAAACTTCCACATGCCACAGGCATGGCCAAAAAAAAAAATGTTATAGAAAGTTAGAAAAGATAGGGACATTCGTGGAAAGAAGTGAAACCAGCATGAGAATTAATGCCAAGCATTCTGAGCAAGCATTCCCAAGTGAGTTCTAGTTGGAAATCCTAGAAAGTCAGGAGAAGGTGCAGCGTGAGGTTGACACAACCATTATGATGGGATCTCCTGCCCAAGGAAAGATGAAGAAGAAAAGCAAATTGTGGGCCGAGTTCCTACTGTGGCACAGGGGGATTGGTAGCATCTTGGGAGCACTAGGATGCAGGCTCCATCCCCAGCCTGGCACAGTGGGCTAAGGATCCGTTGTTGCTGCAGCTGCAGCTTAGATTGCAACTGCGGCTGGGATCTGATCCTTGGCCCAGGAACTCCATGTGCTGTGGAGCAGCCAAAAAGAAAAAAAAAAAAAAAAAAAAAAAAAAAGCAGGAAATTGTGGGCCATGGACCACGGAAGGGAAAATGCTTCAGTAACAGCCCATCTTCTGTCGAAGCTTTGAATTAATATATCACTCTGTAATTGTCTGGGGCTGTCTTTTCAAAAGTCCCAGAGTTATTTGCACTTGATCAAGAATTTTGCCTCCAGGTAAAGAGCTGTAGACTGCGTTTCTTCCTTCTCCCAAATGGCCAAGCTCATGGCTCAGGTGGAGATCAGCAGAGCAGGGATTATATAATTCTTCCTGAATTAACTGGAACTCTTTTGGTTACAGGTGACAGAATATGACTTGAGAGAGCATAAGCAGAAAGGAGATCTGATTACAGGGTTACAGGGTGTCTCTTATATCCCAAATGCAGTAAGAAGCTTAGCCTCAGGAAGGAAACATCGGCAAAAACTGCAGCTCTGTAAGGAACCCAGGGAGCCTCCCCTCTCATCTTTTTTTTTTTTTCTTTCCCTGCTTCTCACTCTGTAAAAGGGCTTCTCTGCTTCTCTGCCTCCCTGATGGGAAATAGCCCCCCATTTTGTTTGTTCCCATTTGAAGTCTCCCCCATTTCCAAGCTTAGCCATACTGTTGGGATTCTTTTGGTCCCATTTCCAAATTCCCAGAAAAGAGGCTCATGGGTCAGCTTAGATCGGCAGCCATGCTGATCCAATCAGCCATGGCCAGGAGGCTAAGTCTGAATGTGGCTCCTCCCCCTTGTAAGCAGATGGATGGAGGGAGGAAGAGAAGCAGCTCCTAGAAGACAGGTTCTGTGAGAGAAGACAATAAATGTCCTCGTGCTGTGGCATGTGACTCTCCCCACAATGTATTGCGATATTGACCAAAGCAATGAAAATATGAAACCACATGCTCAAAAGTTAACTAGAGTTGAAGACGCTATGCTAAGTCAAGTAAGGCAGACTCAAAAAACAAAACTGTCAAATTCAGGAGTTTCCATTGTGGCTCTGCAGGTTAAGAACCCGACGAGTATCCATGAGGATGCGGGTTTGATCCCTGGCCTTGCTCAGTGGGTTGAAGATCCGGTGTTGCCGTGAGCTGTGGTGTAGGTTGCAGACGAGGCTCCGATCCAGCGTTGCTGTGGTGCAGGCCGGCAGCTAGAGCTTTGATTCAACCCCTCACCTGGGAACTTCCATATGCTGCAGGTGTGGCTGTAAAAACAAACAAAAAAAAGAAGTTGTCAAATTCATAGTTAGAAAGTAGGAAAGCAGTGACCAAAAACTGGGGGGAAGGGAGAGTGGGGAAGTTACAGTTTACTAGTTACAGAGTTTCTGTTTGGGAGGATGGAAAGGTTCTGGAGAGAGATGGTGGTGATGTGGTTGCACAATATTGGGAGTGTCCTTAATGGCACTGAGCTGTACATCTAAGAATGGCTACGATGGCAAATTTTACGTTGTATATATTTGACCACAATAAATGACATAGTATAGAATAGACAAAAATAAAAATTAACTAGGGAACAGATGGCGGGAGGACCACAAAGTGATCCAGCCTGTCCTTGTGTGCATCCCTGACACTTAGTGAATTATTCCCTTTGCCCGGGCTACACTTGTTTCCCTCCCTTGAGGAATTCTTAGTCCTTCTTTAAGACCCAGCTGATCTAACCCACCTCCCTTAAGCCTTGCTACACTCCCCCAGTAGACTGTAATCACAACTTTTCTATGTTTCTATGGCAGCATATATGGTATATAATGATACTACGGTACATCATGTGCCATAATTGCTTTTTATTCCCTTGTCTTTCCCACTGGCCTATGAACTCCAGAGCAGAGAAGAGAATGATAAAGTATTCATTGTTCAGACAATAGACCCTAGAGCCCCCCAGTCCCAGCCTGCCACTCACTCTCCCACCGAGTGACCTTGGGCAACGTGCCTCTAGACTTTGGTCTCTTCAAATATGAAAATGGGGACCAGTCTCATGTTTACCTGTAGGGTTATCCTGAGAGGAAAATGAGGAAAGAGTCATCAGCATTGCACATAGAGCTGACACATCTTAAGTGCTCAATAAATTTTAGCCCTCATCGTGGTCACTCACTGTCAAATGCAGCATTGGACGGGTGACACCTCAGTGTTTGTTGAATGGATGAACAAAATAAGGGGGGATAAAACTCTATATATGTACATATATATTGTCAATCAGGACGAGACAAGACTAAGTAGGAAAAGATGTGTTGACTGCCTGTTAGACTTGACAGTGGCCTCAGCTTTGCAAAGGAGGCTGTGAATATATTGTTTTCAGAGGCAGTTCAGAAGACATTGGAGCCCTGGTGAGGGATTGGAGGACGTTAACTAGGCATCCCATTGTGGTACATCTGCAAAAACGAGATGCCCGAAATGGCCCTTTCTAAACATAGATTTTCATTCTACTTAGCTGCTCTATCCTTTGGCTGCAGAGAACAGATTGGCATTTAAATATGTACATTGCATTAGATTTTCCTGGGGAGAGAGATCGATGGAGTCCCGGTTTATTGGCAGAGCAAAGGCTTAATTGCATGCAGCATCCGTCATCTTTAGCACGGGATTCCTTGCTTTCTCAACCATGCCACTGTTTGAGATCCCTCCCCGAACCCCTTTTATTTTCATCATGAACCACTGACTTTGGAGGCCATAATGATGCTGAACAAAATGCTCGTTTCAGTAGAATGGGGGCTCTTCTCTCTATCACTAACGTCCATCTTGGTGAAATGACTTACAACAGCTGCTCCAAGAGGTAAAATCGGGTAGAAACAGAGTCTGCATAGATATAAACATAAACATTAGTTTCTATGGAAACAAAAGTTGCAGAGCGATGGCTGGAAGACCTGAGAGTCTGTATTCCAGAAAGCAAATGCTAGATATGTAGTGAGTTCATCCACCAGGGATCACACCAATAATACCAAGTTCTTTTTGAGAGTTGAGCAGAGCGCATATGAGATTTTGGCTAAAATGGACACCACCTAGGAGAATCAATATGAGGGAAGGCCGTCTTTTCAACCCCAAATTGAAACCATATTTCTTTTCTTAATTGAAAGGCTCAGGACAATAAATTGTGCCTTGAAGGATTTCAGTCAACAGTTATACCCATGGGCACCTCACCCTGGCATCCAATAAGAGCACTGAAGGCCTAATGAAGGTTGAAGTCCCAAACTCAGAAAAGAAATCTTCCCAAGACTCCCCTCAAATGGACCCAACTCCCGTGACCCCAGTACCATATATCCCGCACTGTTGCCCACCTCCTCATGCTCCCCCCACTGTTTCAGGGTCCCTAAAGTGCCATTATTCTGTGGCTGGAGGACTCTGGTCTAAATGGCTTTGGAAATATTACTCCAGGAGAGCCCAAGGGTTTTTGTGCAAAGCCATCAGGTTGCACCAGGGGAGACAAAGTCATGGTTCCATGTTGGACAGGTTGTATTTCAGGTGCCCCTGAGACAACCAATGAGAGTGAGCCCATCTGTTCCAGATGCTATTTCTAAGTAACAAGTTATCCTAAAACTTAATGGCTTAGAAGGATCTTTTAAACTGGCTCACAAGTTCCATGGATCAGGAATCCAGGTAAAGCATGGGAGGAATAGCTTGTCTCTGCTTCATAATGTCCCAGGTGATGCCACCTCTCATGTCTGGATGATTCAATGACTATGGGTTGGAAACATCCAGAGGTGTCACTTTTCTGATGACTGTTGCCCATTGTTGACTGGGACCTCAGCTGAAGCACCTACTCGTGTCCCCTCAAAGTGGCTTGGGCTTCCTCACAGCATGGTGGCCTCCATGTAGTGAGTTCATCCACCAGGGATCACACCAATAATACCAAGCTTTACATGGCAATCAGGACTCCAAAAACAAGTGCAAACAAGGCCTTTGGTGAAGCATCCCTGGACATCACATAGCATCAGCATCCCTTCCACCACTTACCAGTGGTTACAAATAAGTTACTAATCTTCCTTGATCCCCGATTTAAGAAGAGAAGATGTAGTTCTCACCTCTTGGTGAGAGCGTGAGAATTTCTGGGCATGTTTTAAAATCACCATGCCAAAGTTTAAAATATAATAATAAACTACAGATATTCTTTAAGACTTTAATAAAATGATTGGAGACTTCAAAAGAAAATCCCCTAAAAAATTACATTTTTGACCATAGCATAACAATAATCTAGCGAATGGCCTGGTTTCGACGGATGTTCTCTCCACCACCAGCAAGTTCACATGATGTTATCATAAGAAGAAGGTTTAAAGGATCCAAGGGTCCAGGTATGCATCATCCAACATTTATGTGGAGCACTTGAAGCCTAGTGTAAGAGTAATTACATTTGCTCTTTGGACCTCTGCTGTTCTCCCTTCATAGTTTGAGAAAATCTTGTCCATAATAGTTACCATGGCAACAGCAACATCTGTAGCGGATCCAGCCTGGAGGATATTTAAGGAGCCGCAGCACCTGATCAGACAGGAATGGGTACCAACCTGGGTGCAAGCAGGAGACAAGAAAGGGCTTTGTGGGATCAGCACCTACCTGTTCTGTCCTCTAAGAAGACAACACAGAGCTGTACAAACAGAGCTAAGGGTTTATTGGAACCAGTGGAAATGGCGCAAGGATTACAGACAATAGGTTAACAGGGTAGTAAGAAAAGAGAGGTGTATTGTGTTCACAGGAAATTCTATGGTACGTGGAAGGTGTAAAGCACAATGTACTGCCAAGGTATTTGAGAGAGCCCTTTGTGATGGGCAAATTCAACATCTATTTTTTAAGGGCCAGCTGTGTACCAGCCTCATACTGGTGGCGTACACATACCATTGCATTTAATTTTTCCACTCTATTCCTACAAACAATGTCTGGACATCCCTGTGATATAAATACAGAATTTGAGGCTCAAAGAAGTAGCAACTTGGGCAAATTCGAGGCTGAGATTCAACCCCAGGTCTTTGCACCACCCAAGCTCACTGTCTTTCCATCAACCAAGGGGGCTTGTTCTGGTGAAGGTGGCCGTGATCTGACTCACCAAATCAATGACTCTGCTGTGGGCTTTGCACTTCCCACACGTCCTTAGACAAGGCTCCACTTGAGATGACGTTACAGAGAAAGGCAAGGAGCCTTCTAGGCCATAGAAAAGACTGCATTTTACAAATCTCAGAGTAATAGAATCAACCTAAGTTCATGTACCCAGTCACAAATTATTCCCTGAGCTTCTGCCATGCACGAGGCCTACACCAGGCCCTGGAACAAAACTCACAAAACCTGCTTCTCTTTCTCTCGAAGAGAAAAAAGCAAGCAAGCAGAAGAAAGATAAATAGAGACTCACCTTATGAATAAAAAGAAACAATATGATACGATAAAGTGCTCTGGGGGAGTAGGGAGAGGGGTCCTCTTTGGATATAGAGATAAAGAAAGAATTTTCTAAGGAGGGGCATTTGAGCTGAGACCTGAACAATGAAAAGGAGAAAGCTGCACAAAGAGCTGAAGGTAGAACAGTCCAAGCAGAGGGAGACATTAATACAAAGGCTCAAAAGCTGGAAAGGCTTGAAATCCTGGAGGCTAAGGTTGCTGGGGCAAGTAAAAAGAACAAGAATGTGAGATGAATTGTGAACATAGACAGGTGCCTGCCCATTGAAAGTCTGGTAAGGAGGGTTGCCAGATAACATGCAGGATGTCCACTTACCCTGAATGTTGGATAAACAACAAATAATTTTTTGGTATAAGTATATCCCAAATATTGCATGGAACATACTTATACAAGAAAAAAAAAAAGGTATTCATTGTTTGTCAGAAATTCAAATGTGATGGGTCCTCTGTATTTTTATTTGCTACATCAGTCCTCAGGAGTCAATTCTAAGAACAACAGGAAGTCCTTGATGAGCTTTAAGCAAGGAAGGACATGAACAGATTCACATTTTTAAAAGATTTTCCTGGTTGCTGTGTGGAAAAGGGGTTGTGTTGGAGCAAGAGACGAAGTGGGAGCGTTATCATAGACACTCAGGCAAAGGATGGATGGTGGCTTGGATTAGGGTAGCTGAGGGATTGGAGCAACGTGACCTAATCCAGGAGATGCTTTGGAGGCAGAGCCCACAGAGCTTGCAATGGATGGAGAGGGAAGGAAATGAGAAGCCAGAATGCCTATTTGCTACTGGCACAGACCATCATCTGCTTTTTGTGCCTAGGGAAGCTTCTCAAATGTACCAGTTGACCTAATGAGCTCAAGAGATCTCTTGGATGGTCAAGAAGAACTGTGGCGATTTTCTTGGTCTTTGGTGACCTCCCTTAATTTGATAGCCTTGGCCAACCCTCTATGAGTTGACCATGTACATTTTTAGTCAAACATCATGGGCTTCAGCGTCCTTTGAGGGGACCCCAGTTTCCATGCTATGTGTAATATTCATTCCCATTCACTCTGGAAGAAGCCAGAAATAGCAGACATCTGGGGCCCTGGATTTTTCCATTTGTCAAGCCAGTTTTGCAGGATGAAGTTACTTTAAAACCTGCGCTACAATGACTTTTACCCAGGAGAGACACAACAGTTCGTTAAGTTCTTGTGGACGTAACGAAGAGAGGCACATACTGGAGCCAAGAAGAACTTATTAGCTGAACACAGCCTCCCGTTGCCAGCACCAGTCACTCTAGGGAGTAGGAACTAGTAAAAGAGATTTTGGGGAAAGAATTTGGGGAACGAATTCTAAATATGGAAGAACTAAACAAAGAAGTACTGTGTTGCTCTGGTCTGTGTGTTGCTTTCAAGACACTATCCCTACTGTATGCTTTCACAAAAGCTAAAGAAATCATCACAACACATTTATCATTCCCCGGGCGGAATTATTTTGGCAAGAAATCTATGCTCCGGCATACATTATACTAACTGACAACATATTCTGGAAAAAAAAAATGTAGATTTTCAAAGCTAGTAGGTGCTTAGGCAACCACGTTGGGCTCAGGGACTGAGTGATTATGTCATTATATGTGTATCAAATATTTTGGATAAATATTAAACGATCCCCAACGTCAGGTCTTGTTAACCCACGGAGTGGAAGCCAGCGACTTCGACCATCACATATTAAAAGCCAGACTGGGGAGGCCGATTTCACTCTGGGCTCCTGTAAAAAGATAATGTTCTGGGTGGAAGGCTGCATTCAGCATAAATAAATACATTAGTTTAAACACTGGAATTCTGAAGACTGAAACAAAGCCGCTTATCCTCTCTGCATAACTTGGGCCGCTGGGGGAGGCCACAGAAGAATTTTTCAGGGGGCGGCAAGGGAGGTCAAGATAGACTTTTCCTCCTGGAGGAAACATGGAGGGTACTCGGCTTTTTTCTCTGCTCGGTGCAAGAGCACATTTGTATGAAGTTTTCGTCTCACATGCTAACAGATTCACGGAGTGTCTTTCTCCCTAGGGATTCACACGGACAGAGCAACTAGGATGACTTGATGTGAGGAGGGAGTTTACCCAGGCCACCTGCTATGGCTGTATGTGGCCTTGGAAAGACCACGTGAGGTTTTGTGTAATTGATGTTTGAAGGCAGTGTTTCTCAACCTCTGCACTATTGATGTTTGGGACCAGATAATTCTTTGCTGTGGGACATCCTGTACCTTGCAGAATGTCAGGCAGCATCCCTGTCCTCTACCCACAGGATGCCAGTAGCACGCCACTCAGTCGAGCACCCAAAACTATCTTCAGACATTGCCAAGCGTCCCCGGGTGGCCTTGAGAACCCCGCTCTGAGAACCACTGAATGAGGCTGCGTAGGAAGATTCAGAACGTTGACTCTCAGCATGCTATGACTCATTGACCCAAGAAAGGCTTAACAAGCACCCACCAGCCCCCAGTCCCCTCATTTCACAGTGAAGGAAACCACCCCAGAGAAGAGCAGGCCTCCACCCACAGTCACACAGCCTGCCAGGGCCTGCTGGCCACTCTTCCAGCTCTCACTGGCACCTCCTCTGCCCAGATTCCACTTGGCTGAGTTTATGAGAGCACTGAAGGCAGAGATGAAGTCACACAGCAGATTGCCTTGTTCCCACTGACGGCAGCATTTGCAAAGAGGTCCACATGTTTTCGGATCTGACCAAGGAGACAGTAGTCGCCCATGACACCTTCGGTAGGTAATCAGGCAGACTCCTCCTGCTGAGAGAAGCAGTCTCTCTTTCGGAAAAGCAAGCGGGTTTGGAGTGCAGCCCCTCCCTAGGTTGTCTTCCTAATCAGCCCAGGAACCAAAAAAAAAAGAAAGAAAAAAAAGAAAAAAAGACGAAGAAAATATCACTGGTGATTGAGTGTACCTAGGAACGATCTCTTTCTAGTTTGATCCCCCCACTCTCGTTTTCCTGGGTGATGTGAAAGCCGCCTCCGTGGGCACGTCTCCAGGCTCACTCCTTTGCCTCTTCCCCCTTGGAAACATGTCCAGTTTCTTCTGCCTTTAGGAGACGCAGCATCGGCGTGAACTGGCTTCTCCCTTGGGCCTTTATCTTATTGTCTGCCGCCTCTGTGCTAGCAGCCGCCCGCCCCACCTCCAGTCCCCGTCTGGGAGGTTTCTCTGACTCCCACAGTCAAAAGCAGCAGCAGGGTGAAACTGTTCAAGTCACCCACAAATCCCCATTCTTTTGCTGATCAGCTTCTGTTGAAACCAGGGCCCAGGCTCACTGGGCGGCTGGGAATAGTAGCCGTTTTCATAATCCCCGCGTGTTTGTCAGCGAATGAGTTGCCAAGCTGAAGAATGGACACCTTCTAGGTCTGGTTTCTCCCTCTTTCTCACGTGCAACAGAGGACAAAAGAAAATCAGATTCATGAAATATGGGACTGTGCAGACCTCTTTATTGAGCTCTGGTTCACAAAAGAGAAAACTTCCTTCTCAATGCTGGATATTTTGTATAAACTAGATATTGGAAACATATAATAGTAAGCATTTAAAAATAGGGACCTTATTTCAACTTTACATCCTAAAATGATACTGTTGAGCAGGGTAATTACATAGTAAATTTGTTGGGGGAATATAAAGCAATAAAAACAGTAGTAATGGTTTGTCCTTTAATTGCTGAATTGTAAATGAGTTTTTCAGCATTAATGTAGCAGGTTTGCTACAATTAGGAAACCATTCTTAGGGATGTCTTTTAAGTTTTTAGAAAAACTTTATTTGGAGGCTCAGTATTATTAATTTCCTCATTTGAAGATGCTACATGTTTAATCACTTGAGGTCAGGGGATGTTGGGATTTTTGAGGAGTCAGAACCACCTGAGCAAAAAAAAAAAAAAAAGTAAAACTATAGCAAGGATCCATGCCTGTATTAATAATTCCACCTAGGAGTTCCCGTCGTGGCACAGTGGTCAACGAATCCGACTGGGAACCATGAGGTTGAGGGTTCAGTCCCTGGCCTTGCTCAGTGGGTTAAGGATCTGGCGTTGCCGTGAGTGAGCTGTGGTGTAAGTCACAGACGCAGCTCTGATCTGGTGTTGCTGTGACTCTGGCGTAGGCTGGCAGCTATAGCTCCGATTCAACCCCTAGCCTGGAAACCTCCATGTGCCACGAGAGTGGCCCCAGAAAAGGCAAAAAGCAAAAAAAAAAAAAAAAAAAAAAAAATTCCACCTGGGAAGTCAGAGTAACATAGGGGTCAACCACTTACTAGTTAAATGGTCTTGTTTTGTTTTGTTTTGTCTTTTTAGGGCCGCACCCGAGGCATACGGAGATTTCCAGGCTAGGGGTCCAACTGGAGCTACAGCCACCGGCCTACACCACAGCCACAGCAGTTCAGGATCTGAGCCACATATGTGACCTACATCACAGCTCACGGCAACACCAGATCCTTAACCCACGGAATGAGTGAGGCCAGGGATCGAACCCGAGTCCTCATGGATTCTAGTCGGGTTCATTCCCCGCTGAACCACGATGGGAACACCACTAGTTATACGGTCTTGACAAGTGACTTCATCTTCCCGAATCTCATCCATAAAATGGGAATAATAAACCCACCTGTCTGATGGGGTTGATGTTTGATGAGGGCCATTGTTTTGTGTCAGATGACATACAGAAATGACTTAGCCCATCCTTGGCTCACAGTGTGAGCTGAAGAAATGATACTGCTCTTGCTGTTGTCATTCATGTGTGTCCTGCACCATTCTGAGCTTCTTACCTTCTTTTTATCCCTTTTATTCCACACTGTGCTCCATTTCCAAACCATCATCCCCACATGCCCTTACTTTTGGAATGAACAAAAATTAGGGAGGCAGATTTTTCACCAAACCCACAGATCCTAGGCCAGAGTTCCCATTCTTTGCAGTGACATCAGGAAGAAGAACTCTCATTTAACGCAAGCGCTTTCACTCTGAATGCTCTCTCACATGATCTTTCTTCATCTTTGAATCACCCTAAGAGACCCGTATTATCTTACTTTCAGATGAGCGATCTGGTGAGTTTAAGTGAGTTGTCCAATATCCTCAGCTATGTGGTGGCAGAAACGGGATTCTAATCCAGTCCTTTCCACTAGACCACCCTCTCTCACTATAGGAAACACTCATGGACTCTCTGAGAGATGCCAGGCAGTGTGAAT
This sequence comes from Sus scrofa, assembly GCF_054392235.1. Classification (NCBI taxonomy): domain Eukaryota; kingdom Metazoa; phylum Chordata; class Mammalia; order Artiodactyla; family Suidae; genus Sus; species Sus scrofa. The sequence goes on from NC_139388.1 coordinate 78,389,560, forward strand.
GCCATAGGGGAGGTAGGGACAGACAGGTCCTCAGATGAATCAGACATGAAGGCGGCTTTCATTCCACGTCGTGCAGCAACAAGACATACCCATAAATAGAGCACTGGGGAAAGTCAGAAGCAGAATCCCCCATGCAGGATCTGGCCCCTGCCTTCTCTCTGTCTTTCTCTTCTGCTACCCCCATCATTCACTGTGCTCCGGTCCACTGAACCCTCCTTCTGGTCCTCAGGCTCATCACACCTCTTCCTCCTCAGAGCCTTTGCCCAGAGCCCTCATCTCCATGGGATCATCTTGGCTGTTTACTCTTAAGCCTCAGCCAGTACCACCTCCTCTTGATGTCTTTGCTGACTATCCAAAGGGCCCCCCAGTTCCACTTCTAGTCCCCCTATTACACATCTCCCTGCTTTACTTTCTTCCAGGCAGTGGTCACACGCATGCGAAGCGCTTCTGCTCATGCACTGGGTTGCTTGTTTGTTTTGTTTCTCTCCCAACTAGAACATAAGCTCCATGAGCAGGAATCGTGCCTGCCTTCTTCTGCCTGTCTTCAGTCCTACATTCCTGAGGTTTCAGCAGCAGCACCTGAGCGCACAGTCAAAGCTCAGCATTTGCTGAATAAAGGGCTAATGCGAGAGTGCCTGATGTTAGAGCAATTTTGCTGTGTTGAGGACTCTGGTCTTGTAGGTTTGCAGCTCTGGCTGTTCTCAACTTTAAGCTCCTTGAGGACAGGGACTGTGCCATCTGGCCTTTGTATTTCCAAGGAAATGGTATGAATCCATTCTTACCTCTTAGTTCTTAAACTTCTCCTACCCACAGCTTCGTTTCCCTCACTGGGGCCAGGCTTCCTCTTCTTTCTATCCCCTTGACTTTCTGCATATGACTTTCTTGGTGAGGAAAGCAGTCAACAAAGTCTTTTTTGGAATCATCTGCATTCTCTTAGAAGTAAGGATTCTAATTGGGGTGGTCATCTGTTGTTTTGGCTGCCAAGCATTTATTCACTGGTAACAGGATTTTGGTTTTACTCGAGGGAACCATCCTTGCTTACGAGCAGGTCATAGAGGTTTCAGTGGACCCACCTCATCCCCTTGGATCCAGAGAGAGGCACATGACCCAGGCCTGATCAATCCATGTGTTCCATTTCCCCTGGCCCCAGCAGTTGGTTCAGAGATGAGCGTGTGATCCAAGCCAAGCCAATGAAAGTCATTCTGGGATTTTATGCAAGCTGTTGGGAAGCAGAGCTCTCTTTTCCTGTCGGAGTTGCCTGGCTGGTGGAACGTAAGCATATTGGTGCTGTAGGTAGTGATCATCAAGTGAGGGAGAGCCTGTGTGAGAGTGAAAGGGCAGGAAAACAGAGAGAGGAAAGAATGATGTTGTTGGAGCCCCTAGATCCAGCTATACCTGAAGCTAAGTCTGCCTCCAGACTCTTCAATTAGTGAGCCAATAAAAACCCCTTGTTATTACTTGCTCAGTTTGTGTCATTTGCAACCAAAAGGCTAACGCAGGAACCAAAAGTGATGCTAAGAAGTCTGGAACCCATGCCTTTGCATAGTTCCTGGTTCACAGTATGAGCTTAAGCTCTTCCAGTTCTGCATATAGAACACGTTGGGCTCCAGTTGTGAGAAGTACCTTAAAGCAAAAGCTGGAAATATTTGGGTAGAAAAGAACATTTGTTTATCTTCCAGCTCATACGCGGTGGATGTGCAATTCTAATCTCTTTTTAAAGGGCAGTTCTTTGGAACTGGATGCTGCTTAAATACCAGGCCCAGACAGCTGCCAAGGGGAACATCATCCAGTGATTATTTTTCAACTGCAGCAAAGTGGATGGATGGCTTCACACTTCTTCATTGCCATAAAACAATGCAGAGAATGTAGATTGCCTTAGCTGGATGCGTGTGCTCAGCCGTTGGGAACAATGCGAAGGGAAAAAGAGAGGAGGAAATGAAGCTAACTTTGCCAAACACCTACTATGCTTTCCAGACTGGTGATGGGTGTTTCACGTTCTTTAACTCACTCTGTCTGGGATCAGGGTCCTGGGTTCAAATCCAAGATCTGCCTCTGACTGGCTGGAAGACCTTGAACAAGCCACTTTGCTGCTCTGGCCGTAGCTGCTTTGTCTGTCACTGGGGTTGTAAATATGCATCATTATCAGAGACCTGTGTTCAACTAATTGGAGTCTATTGGAAGGCATTTTTAAAGGGAAAGTGAGAAAGCATTAGCAATGTAAGCTTATTGGCGTCCCAAGTGATGGATTTGCCAAGGAGGAGATGACCTACTCTCATCTCCTGATCTATCATATTTGGGCTGATCAGTGCAGTCCTTCTGTTGCTGTTGTGTGATATTGCTGGTGAGAACTCCAGCCCTGTAGTCACACAGACCCGGCGTGGAGCCCTGCTCCAGCATTTGCATATTTCCTGTCCTTGGGCAAGCCTCAGTTTCCTCAGCAGCAAAATGGGATCATTAGGAGGATCCATAGACATACTCTATTTTAAGAGTATAAAATACTCTTAAAGCCCCTCCACATTGCATTACTTCAGGACCCTCAGAGAATTGGGGGCATAGCAGCCCACAGATGGATGCCAGAGAACCAGGGAGAGCCCAGAGTCTCCTGCATCTGGCATGACCCAGGAGAAATGTCTGAGTGAGGACTGGATGGCCCTCAGATAGCCTCATGGGGCTCTCTGTGCCAAGTGTGAAGCTGGAGCCATAGCGTGTTCCCAGGTACCTGCAGGGCCGCAGGATGGCATGGACACCATGGGGGAGCTCATGCCTATGAGCTTAGGCATGCAGTACAGTGGTGTCCCTAGTCATGCCACAGGTAGTGACAGAAAGGCACCCTGCAATTGGAGGGAGGGAGGAGGTAGTGACATGTGCAGCTTGATGCCAAGAGGATAAGGTGGGGACAGAGAAAGTCATCCATGGCCTGTGGATGACTCAAGGGCCAGCAGGGTCCAGGCCTGGCATTTGTTCATTCCACAGATGGCAGTGTGGTGCACTGGGAATGGCCAGGCTGGAAACCCGGGGCTGGAGGTGCCCATGGCGCAGTGAACGTGGTTTCTTCCCACCGGTGGCCACAGCCTGAGGGAGGAGACAGACTTACCAAGACTGAGGGAATGGAACACCTGGACAGCAGGAGCCAGCAGGGACGCTGAGTATGAAAGAGAAACGGGCACCAAATCTGAAGAACCCGGGGGCGGTTGTCTGCGGGATGCCAGGCACCCAGGAACTGGGAGAGCAGGGAGCAGATGGAGACACATGCTGATCCAACGTCCTTCACCATAAAAAGCAGCAGCTTGGAGGAGAGTCACCTATGCACCAAAAGCTAAACAGAGTTCCTCTTCCCCAGCAGAGGAGTAACTGTAGTGCCAGGGAGGAGGCCTCAAAGAACCTGGGCAAGATCTAAGCATGGTTTGGCTGAGGTTCGCCACCCTCCAGATGCAGCCAGCTCCAGGAATTTCCTGGGTTTCTGTATGAAATTGAACTGAACCATTAATAGCATGCAATCCCCCTCCAGCGCTCCCTGCAGACCTAATTCTTCTGCACCAAACCAAAGGTGGTTTTGTTTTAACACCTGCTCAACCATGCTCAAAAAAATGAACCATGTTCTGAAAGGCAAAGAGTAGAACCAAACTGGAGGCACAGAACCATGCCGGGCTGAAGCACACTTGTTCATTCATTCAGCTCCATTCCCACAGACATCATTGTGTAAGAGGCTGGAGTTGAGAAACAGGGGCAGAGGCTGCTCCAGGAGGTAGGAGAGAGGGAAAGAAATTCTTCTGTGGGCTCTTTGCCTTTTTTTTTTTTGTATAGTTGATTCACAATGTTGTGCTAAGTTCCCATAGTGGCTCAGCAGAAATAAATCTCACTAGCATCCAGGAGGACACAGGTTCAATCCCTGGCTCAGTAGATTAAGGATCCGGTGTTGTCATGAGCTTTGGTGCTGATTGCTGACAAGGCTCGGATCTGTTGTTGCTGTGGCTGTGGTGCAGGCTGGCGGCTACAACTCCAATTCAACCCCTAGCCTGGGAACCTCCACGTGCTTCGAGTGTAGCCCTAAAACGACAAAAAAATTTAAAAGTCTGCAATGTTGTGCTAATCTCCATTGCACCGCAAATGGCTTATTTATATATATATATATACATTCTTTTTAAAATATTTCTTTCCATTATGGTCTATCCCAGGAGGTTGGATATAGTTCCTTGTGCTATACAGTAGGACCTCATTGTCTATCCATTCTGAATGCAATGCTTTGCATCTACTACCCCAAACTCCCAGTCCATCTCTCTCCCTCCCCACTTCCTCTTGGCAACTTAAATCTGCATTGCTTGTCTGTGGGTCTATTTCTGTTTTGTAAGTAGGTTCATTGGTGTCATATTTTTTTAGATTCTACATATATGTGGTATCATGTGGTATTTGTCTTTCTCTTTCTGCCTTCACTTAGCATGGTAATCTCTAGTTGCATCCATATTTCTGGGAATGGTATTCTTTTGTTCTTTTTTAATGACTAAGTAGTATTCCATTCATCTTCTTAATCCATTCATCTATCAATGGACATTTAGGTTGTTTCCAGGTCTTTGCTACTGTGAATAGTGCTACAGTGAACATAGGGGTGTGTGTGTATCCCTTTGAATCCTGGCTCCTGCTAACAGCCCATAGGCAAAGCCCAGAGGAGCTAATGCGTGTCCAGCCATAAGGCCACATGGGCCAATCAATGCCAAGGGAGGGAATGGCCAATGTCAAGGCAGGGAAAGCAGCCCACGTCTCCAGAATCATAGGAGAAATGGAAATGAAAAAACACCAGACTCGAGGGGCAGGATTGTGAGGTTGCCCCGAAAATGTCATTTAGCAGGGACTCTGACATTTACAGAAGCGCCCATGACCGCTTTAGCCAAATCCCTTTCTACTCAGTGTATCCGATGTGATATTTAAACAGAAATGTCGCCCTTATGACATTTATGTCCCCAAACCCTTCAGAATCCTGCTGTCCTTGGGTTAGCTCACTCAGGATCTCTTTCTTTTTCCTTTTTCTTTTTTTTTTTAGGCCGTACCTGTGGCATATATAAGTTCCCAGGCTAGGGGTCAAATCGGAGCTGCAGCTGCTGGCTTACACCACGGCCACACAGGATCTAAGCCACATCTATGACCTACACCACAGCTCATGGCAACAATGGATCCTTAACCCACTGAGCGAGGCCAGGAATTGAACCTGCATCCTCATGTCAGATGCATTTCCACTGTGCCACAACAGGAACTCCCAGTCCTGGTCTCTTTCTAAAGTGCAAACTGTCGATAAAAACACAAAGAAAAGTTGGGCTTGATGAACTCGGGATTAAATCAGACCGGGTCTTTTAGTGTAATGTGAGCTTTGTCATGCTGAGAAATTAGTGTTTGTGTTTTGAAATTTCCTTTCCAAAACACCACACTGTCTTCAGTTGAGCCTCTTGCCTGAGATGGTGAGCTGTGGTCTCTGAGGTGGAACAACAAGGAAGACCCCAGCCGAGCACCTGGCTTGAGCTAAGAAATGAGAGCCTAGTACCACCTACCCTCAGTAAGAGACCAGCTCACACTTGGCGTTGGCTTCATCCTGTTTTTGAATCACGGCTTTTCGTTAAAAGTTACAGAGAGAGAGGAAGTGTGGTTACTGAGTATTGGCTTACATCACCCTCCAGTTAGGGGTCAAGTTACTACATTGTGGTTCAGATTAACAGAATTGATTTTTTTTGGCAAATGCACACTAAAAACTGCATTTTTTAAAAGTGGATAAAAGTGCACCATAAAAAGAAATTCATATTTGTAGACATCAGCACATTTCCGTGAGTGTTGCAGCTAAATTTGAAAGAATGTGCACTTTTGAGATTTCGAATGTAAATGCAAATTTGTGTTAAGGAATGTGCACTGAGCTCTGTTATTGCAAAGCTTTCACGCAGGGCTTCTCTACCAAGAGTGTCACAGACGCAGGAGAAAAATAAAAACACACTCACACCCCGACTTGCATAGAAGTCCCCTTCCCTTTACCAGAAAATTTTTCTGAGTTTTTCTGCTCCCACGTCACCCTCATTCATTAAGCAAAAAGCAATTTTCTATCTCTCTCTCCTAATGCGGTCGCAGCTTCCACCATCTCTGCTTTGTTCTCCCCAGTGAGGTGACTGTAACTGACCCAACCTAAAGAAAAATTGGTTCTGCATCCCATCCTTAGAGGAACAAACCATCTGAAACCTCTTTACGTCCAAAATGCCTTGTTGGGAGTTCCCGTCGTGGCTCATTGGTTAATGAATCCGACTCGGAACCATGAGGTTTCGGGTTCAGTCCCTGGCCTCGCTCAGTGGGTTAAGGATCCGGCGTTGCCGTGAGCTGTGGTGTAGGTTGCCGTGAGCTGTGGTGTAGGCTGCAGCAGCTGCAGCTCCGATTAGACCCCTCTCCTGGGAACCTCCATGTGCCGCTGGTGTGGCCCTGGAAAAAACAAAAAGACAAAAAAAAAAAAAAAATGCCTTGTTGGTTACAAAGGTTTGCTCTTCATAATGAAAGCTGATCCCAGTTGGGAGATTTGAACAGATAGAGCTTCTCGCGGCTGCTGCTTTAGCTCTCCTGTAACTTGACATTGATTCTTACAATTAACTGTATTAAGGAGCAGGCTCTACAGAAGACTTGGCTGCAAATCTGAACCTCTGACATGTGCAGTTTGGTGTCTTGGTTTATGCAGTAATCCTCAATGTTGTGTTAAAGCCTAGTTTTCATAAATGTCCAAGAAGAGAAGAAATGCAAATATGTATGTAATCACATGAGCCGTGGACTACAGGCGGTAGTTACAGCAAAACAATGGATAGTGCATTCATGATAACCTGGACACTTAGTATGTGCTGGACAACTCATGGGGAAAATATAGATTTTTGGTTTTCAGCTATAGAAGGAATGAATGAATCCCAAGCCACAGACTCAGGTGTGGAATAAGTATCAAATCTTTGTATTTTCTTCCAAGCGGCTTAATTTCAACAGTGACTATTCCATGCCACAGTTCTCAGAGCTCCCCCATCCCCACCCAAACAGGGCTTTTATGAGCACCAAGGTGTTGGGAGGGTCCCTCATCCCCCAGTCCTCCCCCCCGACTCCCCAGCATGTAGGAGCTGTGAGTCGCCAGAACACACTGGTTGCCATGGAGACACACATCATCCCAATCTACTGGTCCCTTCTGGCCTGGGGCTGCTGCTCCCACTTCACACATGGAGACTAAGGGATCGTGGTGAGGCTGGGAAGCACCTCACCCAGCCCCTGGGTGGGCTCACTACCCCTCTTGGGATGGGTCCTGCCAGGAAACAGGGTGCTGACTGCTTGTCTGCTTCTGGTCCCAGGAAATTGATTTTTATTCAAAGACTATTTTGAATAGTCTTTTCAAAGCCTCTCTTGCTTCACATCTTTCTCTGAGGTTCTCCTCTCTCCAAAACTATCCACTTCTGTGGTTTTAAGCTTCAGGAAACCAAATAAAAAGAAATGTTCAGCAGGCAATTTCAACTCTCCACCCTGCCCCTGAGCCTCCCAACTAGAAGCTTGTGCCTTAGTTGAGAAATGGAAAGTGCAAAATAGAGAAACAATATCCAAATAAACACACTCACACACACATATATGTACACATATACATATGTAAGTACATACATACACAGACATAGAGATAGATCTTTTAGCTAGAGGTAGATCACAGAACCCTTAGAAAGGTTACAAAGTTATACATCACTGCAGAGAGGGGAAAACTCATGGTGTCCTTTTCCTGCACCCTAGCCTGCAGCCGTCACGTGCATTTGGGCACTTTCTTAGCTTAGACTCATAGCTCCATTGCTTACCTAAAGATTTCACTGCACATGCCATCTGCCTTCCCAATCCCCTGCTTTCTCTTCAGTGCGGGGAGAAGTGTGGACTGGTAGCTCTCACGGCACACAAATCTGCTGGCAGTGAGCATCATGCGTGGTTCTGAGGCTGCGCAGAACGTGCTGGCAGCCCCTGGACGGGTCAGTGACAGTGATGTTGAAGCAGGAACCTGAGGGGACATGACACTGCCAAAATGAGATGGCATTAGAATGCCGAGGATGTCAGACCAATAGACCAGCTAAGGGAAAGCCATGCTTTATTTTGAAAATGTCTATCCAAACGGCTTATTCAATGTTACTTCTCTGCATCCACGTGTCATCCAGGAAGCATGGAAGGCAGGATGAGAGGCCTGGGCTTTGAGCCAGTAACCAGCATTCTAGACTGAGCTCTTTCTTTTCTTTCTTTCTTTTCTTTTCTTTCTTTCTTTCTTTCTTTCTTTCTTTCTTTCTTTCTTTCTTTCTTTCTTTCTTTCTTTCTCTCTCTCTCTCTCTCTCTCTCTCTCTCTCTCTCTCTCTCTCTCTCTCTCTCTCTTTTTCTCTTTTGGCCTGGCATATGGAGCTCCTGGGCCATGGATCAGATCTGAGCTGCAGTTGCAAGCTACACCGCAGTTGTGGCAACAACAGGATCCTTTAACCCACTGTGCCAGGCCCAGGATCAAACCTGTGTCCTGGTGCTGCAGAGATGCCGCAGATCCTGTTGTGCCACAGCAGGAGCTCCTAGACCCCACTTTTCCATGAAGGAACTTGTGCCCTTGAAGAAGCCCATTCCTTGATCTGACCCTAAATTTGTTTACCTCTAAAAACAAAAAGAGCTCACCAAGCTCTTTTTGGCTTTGACAGTCTTTGGGGCTAGTTTTTTTCCAGTAGACAGTATGTGTAATGCCTTTTTTATGGTGATTAGGGTAACAGCTCGTTATATAACTGCAAACCTGGATGGATTTTAACCCTCAGGCATGTCAGTCTGCTAGGACTGTACCTTCACTGTTTGACTCTATAAAACCTAGCAAACTTTGTATGTATTAAAGTTTAATAGCAGCCCAAGAGTACGAAAGTGAAAGAAATGTGAGCAGTACCTAGGGGTGCTTTATTCATGTTGATTCTCATATGTATGATAAATAGTTCTCGTGCCTGATTTTCTGATGAGAACATGTTCTTTAAAACTCTAGCAAAGGGAGCTCAGAAGGAAAATGGAAATAATTTACCATCAAGAAAATACTCAAGTATTCATATATTTCTTTGGAGACCCAACAGGATATGGAAAGAGCCAGCAATCTTCAACTCAGCCAAATACACTTAACTCCACTACTCTTCTACAAACCCAGGCTGGACGGACAATGAGGGAAATAACATGGGCTTTGGAGAGCAGGTCACCCAGCAAAGGCACCCCGAGCCACCTCAGGGTCAGTGCAGATGACATGCGGATATGTGTCTGGGTTGACACATATATCTGTGTGCTGATGTGGGTTTGAATAGGTGCATACATGTATGCATGTGTCCAGAGAAAGCTATCGGCATTCGTAAAGCAGGGTGTCCTAGCCAGTGATGAAAACTGTGTTCTCATATACTGCTTGGAAGTGAGTTTCTTTTTTATCCTTTAAAGCAGAGGTTGGCAAACTTTTCCTGGAAGTTCAATAGGCCAGATAGTAAATATTTCAGGCTTGTGAGCCATAACCTCTCTGTTGGAACTCCTCAACCAGCCATTGCTGGCTGAAAGCAGCTGTACACAGGATGCCAACAATGAACATGCTTGTGTGGCAATAAAACTTTATTTGTGGGCACTGAAAACTGAATTTCCTATCACTTGCACATGGTAGAACATAGTGTGCTTCTTTTGACTGTTTTTCTGATCATTTGAAAACGCAAACCCAATGCTGAGCTTGGGAGTCACGCACAAACCACCGACAGACCAGGTGTGGCCAAGGGCCATATGGTTTGCCCATATATAACTTAGCATGACATTTCCCATAGGAAAAAAAGTGATTGTGGATATTGTGGGGTCCTGAGATCCATCTGCAAAGGTCAATCCAATCCATAAAGGACCCCGAATATGGCATATATAATAATGAACATTTTAAAACTTATGCTTGGCACTGGGCTAAGCTCTTTATATTCATTACTTCTCTTAATTCTCAACAGAGTCCTGTGGGAAATACATTTAGAGAGTTTAAGTGACTTGCCCATCTCAGCTGAGAAGCTGCAGAGCCGGGATTTGAACCAAGGTCTTGGGATCTTAGAGCCGTCGTATTCACAGCAAAGCTACACAGCCTGATTATGAAGCAGGGGGATGATGCCTGCTGCAGCATGATGCCTCGGAGCTAGTGAGCCCTCAGTGCATGTCAGCTCTCATCATTGTCATCATTATTACTAATTGTACTCCTTCAGTGCTACTAAATTGCCACTTAGGATGCCATTTCCTCAATCAGAGTTCCAACCTGGAATGCCCCAAACATTTTTTCCTTCCCTAGCTTTCAATACCCCAGCCATCTCATTTTGCAAGAAAGGGTGGAAATTCTCCTGAGTAGGTAAGATTGACTCTTTAATTATCCACACTTTTCCTCTGCCTAAGAGCAGAAAAGCCAATCATTTCCCAGCTGCTCCAGGTGAGGGAACAAAGGGTAAAAGAAGACTCCCTTTGCAGCAGAGTCAGAGGAAACATGTACAGAACCCCTTGGGGCCCACTTCCAACCTATGAGCTGTTGGGGAACGAACCATAGATCAAAGAACTGAGGCCCTGTGTGTAGACAGTGTTACAGCCATGCACCAAGTCCATTAGATATTTGAAATGAAGCATTTTGTCTTTATCATCGTCAGTACTATTTTAGTACTCATGCAAGCTTCAAAGTTTGCTGAGAACAAAGAACCCTCCCCAGCCACAGATAAAATTGACAAGCTGAAATAGACAAAGATGTAAATGAATATATTTTGTCCCTTTTTCCATTTTTCTCCCTCTTTTTGGTTCCAGTCTTGTTCCCATTTCATAGTGGACCTAATTTTTACATGTAACCCTTACTCCCTGTCATTCTAGGTAAAAGAAGCTCATTCTCTTGGGACAGGCTATTAGCCAATGCCTGAAAACCGTTTCATAGTAAGGAATGGGAGAGCTGATTAGATTTAAGGGGTTCTTCTCCTGCCACCAAATTTTATAAATCTTGCAAGCTATCACTGTCAACCAGAAGTGATTTGCTCTCCATATCATTAGGGGCAATGTGGCAGGCCACCAGGGGGGCTGTTGTAGGGCAAAGTTCTTACTAACATCCTTCTGATAATTTCATCAAATTCACCCATGACTAAATCTCATCCTCCTCTTCTATGTAGTTAATAGATTAGGAACTCTAGCACTTGTGGATCAAGACCTATTATTACATGAGGAACCAAAATTTAATGGATTTAAAACAATTTGTTATTATGTCTCATGATTCTATGGGTTGACCAAGCTCAGCTGAGTGGTCCTCAATTGGAGTCTTTCATGAAGTTGCAGTCAGATTGTAGCTGGGGCTGGAGTCACCTAAAGACTTCTTCACTCACTTGTCTGGTGCCTGGGCTGGACCAGAGTCTCTGTCTCTCTCTCTGCAGCCTCTCCATGCACTTCGCTTGGACTTTCTCACCATATGGCAACTTTAGGATAGACCACATGTCATCTTAGGGATCTGAGAGCAAATGTCCCAAGAGTCACAAGGTGGAAGCTGCCAGTGACTTACAGCTGGAACCTAGAAATGGCTACAGCATCATTTCCACCATATTCCATTGTTCAAGCAGTCATGAAGCCCACCCAGTTTCAAGAGGAAGGGTCATAGAACTTACCTTTTGTTTGTTTGTTTGTTTTGTCTTTTTGCTATTTCTTGGGCCACTTCTGCGGCATATGGAGGTTCCCAGGCTAGGGGTCTAATCGGAGCTGTGGCCACCAGCCTACACCAGAGCCACAGCAACGCAGGATCCGAGCCGCGTCTGCAACCTACACCACAGCTCACGGCAACGCCGGATCGTTAACCCACTGAGCAAGGGCAGGGACCGAACCCGAAACCTCATGGTTCCTAGTCGGATTCGTTAACCACTGCGCTACGACAGGAACTCCAGAACTTACCTTTTGATGGAAGGAGTGTGAAAAAAAATTGCCCTCTTTAATCCACTATAGATTGGATAAGAACTCAAGAATCATCTTATCCAATCCCATTATACATGCTCTATGACCCGTTTTAGCAGCTGACTAAACACCTGAAATATCTCCAATTAAAGAAGACGCCTCGGTTTTCCGGAGCAAGCCCATTCCAACTCAGGACATCTCTGTCGCTTAGAAAATTCCTTTCACCTTTAGTGGAGCTCTGCCCCACTCAAATTCTGCTCCTTTGTTCTAGTTCTAGTCCTTGGAACTACAGTGGACATTTCGGTGACCTTTCCACATGACAGACCTTCCTAAATATGAACACAGCTCCCCTCGCTCTGCTGAGTCATCTTTCCTCCAAGCTACACATCCCCAGTTTCTTCATCTGTCTCTCAGGTGACAGATTTTATCATGACTCCTCCACCGCCACTTCTCTCCTCTGAACTGGCTCCATTTTCCTCATGTCCCTCTCATAGGCTGGTGTAAAGTACAGCACAGAAGACATCAGTCAGAGGAAGTCAGACTTCTTCCCTCCCCATCTGGGTTCTCACTCATCTATTAATGCGCTTGTAACAAGGATCATATTTTCTGAACTATGTTAACCTGCTTTCCTTTCTCATGCTTCCATGAGCATTACCATTCCTCTTCCCACTAGAAGCACCCAGCAGCTCCAGGAAGATTAGGATTGTTATAACAGGGATGCAACGAGAAAAAAAAAAACAAAAAAAAAACCACTGTTCAAATTTTAACTTCTAGCCTGGGGTTTTTCAGTCCACAGACGTGTTAGGAAAAACACCAGTCTTCCCACTGTGTATCTCCTTTCCTACTCACACTGAACACTTCACTTTTGACACCTCTGGTCACTAAGTGAGTGTGGGGTTTTCCCACACCAAGTGATCCTGCAACACCAGCTGGGTGTCCTACAATTTTACTCAATTCTGACGCTATCTACATGGAGAGCCCACCAGGTAAGGGCTCAATCCCACAAGACCGCCCCCTACCGATGCCAGTTTTGAGTAGGTCCCTGGGTTACCCCCAACTTCTGTCTGTCTTGGCTACGAATCAGAGCTTCCCATGACCACCTCCCTCTTTGACTCAGTTATTTGCTAGAACAGCTCGCAGAACACAAGGAAAACACTTACTTACATTTGCCAGTTTATTCAAGGGTATGATGAAAGGAAAGAGACGAACGGCCAAGTGAGAAAATACATAGACTGAGGTCTGGGAGGGTCCTGAGCACAGGAACTCCTGTCCCCGTAAACTTGGACTGCATCCTGCATCGCCCACCTGGTACAGGGAAGTGTTAACCCACCTGGAAGTTCTCAAAACCCTGTACTTGGGGGTTTTATGGAGGATTCCTCAAGTAAGCATGATCAATTAACTCCATTTCCAACCTTCTTCCCCTCTCTGGAGAAGTGGAGGTGGGGCTGAAAATTCCAAGCTGCTCATTCTGGCTTGGTCTTTCTCGTGAGCAGGCTGCATCCAGGAACCACCCAGAGTGGCCTTGTTAGAAAAGATGCTTCTAATGATCTTATTTATCACTTAGGAGTTTACAAGGTTTTTAGGAGCCCTGTGTCAGGGGCTGGGGACAAAGACCAAATACATATTCCTTATGGTGAATCACAATACCCAACAAGCTAAGATTATTTTGAGGTAGGAATCTCAAAATATAGCCTTTGTGAAAAAGAGGGATGTCTTCTAAACTCCAGAAATCCCAGGGTGTTAGATTCAGAGCATGAGATGTACCCAAAGCTGGTGTAGAGAGGACCCTGGAAAGGAGGGAGCGGCTGTTCTCTGCAGGCAGGACAAGAAAGCCCGCCCCACGGAAGAGAGGAAAGGGGACGCAGTAGACATCTGTCCTGGTGTTAGAAGCAGCCCATGGGGGTGGAGGAACCCAGGACTCACTGCTGGGCCAGTGCTGCGGCATAGATGGGCTACTTCAGCCCTGTTAGAGGCACTCTGTGTCCTACATGATGCCACCTGGGCAGAAGGTTAAAAAGGACCTAAGAAGGTACCTAGGGGGATGGACCAGGGGCTGTCTTACGGAGCCCCATGCTCTCATGAAAAAAACAAAAAAACAAAAAACAGGCAGGGCATCTGGAGGACTAGTGGGACTAGAATAGAGCTACAGAAAGTGGGACCCCCTTGGCCCAGCCCTGGGACAGCAACCAAAGACTTCAGCAGTCAGCAACAGCACAACATCCCCAGAAATTCAGATGGCACCAGCTTCATCGCTGCAGTTCCCAACGCTGGAACCCTAGCGGCCAGGTCAAGCCAGAGGGCCTTGGTGGAAACAAGCAAAGACACCAAGAACAGCTGGCAGACCACCTTCCCAAGGGCAGGAGACTCCCCTCTGCCCAGAATGTCCCAGGAAGAGGAAGCAGGGACAATAAAAAAAATTGAACACTTACCCAAGGCAGACTGAGTTAACCCCAAAAAGCCTGAGGATGCAGGTTTTATCCATTGCTGCCATGGATGGAATGCAGGACTCTAAACAATATGAGGGCATTTAAAGAAAGCTAGTTTTTTTGTGATTCACTGGTTGATTGGTTGCTTTGGTTTTGGTTTGGGGGGCTTTTTTTTTTTTTGGTACAACTGAGTTGCAGAGTGTAAACTTGCTGCCCCTTATAGAGCCTCAAGTTCATTTTTTTGCAGCCAACTGTTCAACGTGTCATTTAAACTTCACATGTGCAGATCCAAACAAAACTATCTTGAGCTGAGCTTCTCCCAAGCTGTCAAAGACAGAAACAGTCATAGAATTTTCCCGTGCATGTACTGGAGATCCCATGAGATCACCCACTTGAACTTAAATGCACCTGAATGCATGATGATCACCCCATATTTTCAAACCCCACCATCATCATCCTCAATGACACAAATGTGGAGAGGCTACCAAGTTCAGGCACAATCTGTAATCAGGATCACTCTTGTGGGGCCAGCAGTTTCATCTTGGAAATGTTTCTGGAGACCCAGGCACTGGGAAGGCTCTTCTGGGGGGAGTGGGGGTGGGAGGAAGAAGGTGGGAGGACATTCGAGGGGGTGGGCTGGGTTTTGTACAGGGGAAGGTTGTGCTGTGTAGACTGGGTTTGTGCCCAGCTCTGTGAACTGTAAAGCTTTGATTAATTGGCTTTATCTTCCCAAGCCTCTCAGTTTTCCTTATCAGCGAAAGACTGTATCATTGTCATTATCGTTCAAACCACCTGACAGGTACACTAGAACAACAAGGGACGCTTTGAAACTAATCATAACAAAAAGATTTCTGAGTGGTTCTACTCTTTGCAGAATGTTTGCACATACATTTTCTCCTTCAAGTATTTTAGGCAGTGAACTCCAGACTGTGCTCCCTGGATCCCTGAGGGTCCCCGGAGCCTCCCCTTGTGAGAGCAGAATGAAGTAGGCAAGATACAGGGCGCACAGGACTCCCAGCTCCCATCATCATTTCAACCAGAGCAATGGCACGGCTTCTGTTGGTTTCACATGCCCGTCCTGATTCCTGGGAGGACATGATTCCCTGGCTTTAAGGAACAGATTCCCTGGCTTAAAAAAAAAATAAAAAGTTGGAAACTCGCTGATTTCAAGAAAATGGTAAGAGGATGGAGTTGAGCTGACTCTGGGCATGGGAGCCCCTAATCGCTCTTATAGCAGCTTGACGCCTTCTTAGCTCCTAATGTCCACCCTGCCATCACTACTCAGCTACCAGAACCAAGTGCCACCCCACCCCACCCCTCCCAAACCCAGGGCCTGGGGTCCTCAACCCAGTTCACCAGAACGTCATACCAACCCTCACTCCCGGTGCCTGAGTTCCAGCATGACTCAGACAGGCTTTGGAAAGAGGATAAAATTTCTAGTCCAGGGACATTCCAAAGACTCATGCCTCATTTTCAAAGGGCAGCGATTGTCATTATGCTTTAAATGAACTGCTTTCCCAGTTGAAAACATGTATTTTTTAAAGCGCTTAATTTTTCTCCTTTCTCCAAAATGAGAATCAAGTATTAACTGTGGCCTGGCACCTTGAGAGCATTTCCTATTTTATACTTCACAGAATCCTTAATAATACAAAAATTGCCCAGAGCATTTCATACTGAGTTATGAAGTCATTAACATTTCTGGGACAAACACAATACCCCAGGACAAGTTATTAGACATAGAATAGTGGGGGGAAAATTAGGTACATTGAAAAGCCCTCATGTCTAGCAACCACAGGCAGGAAAATTCACCTGTTCCTAGTTCAAGGCAGCAGAATGCTCCCCAAGTCCTACGTGCAGACTGAGTGGCCTTTTCTCAGGCAACCAACTCAGCATATTGGATATTGGTAAAATGTTAAAGAATCAGCATCTCCATGTCCCAAGGCCAGCAATCTTTCTAAACTCACGGCCCTGCATCCTACCTCAAGGTTCCTGGTATTTATAACAGTGCTGGCAGCACACTGGCTGTTCCCCCCACCACGGTCTATTCAGACGCACGACAAATTTTATCTGGCTGTGCTGTTTGCTTTTAAATTAGCAGGGAAATCCATCATATTTGCTCTCTACTTCCCACCCCACAGCCCCTGTTTCCACCTGTCCCTCACGGTTGCACTCAGGTTTCACCAGCTTTCACGGAGATTTCTAAAAGCCTAGGACTCATACTTTCTCTCCTTTTGATAAAGAGCTCTGGTATATTTTACCAGGAAGTTTTTGTGTGTGTTGGGGGAGGTGGACTTCAGCATACCATACCTTGATTATTCTCTCATTCTGCTTACACACAGAATTATAGTCATGAAAGAAATGTGGCTTTGGGGGGGTGGGGGAACTGCCTTTCAGACTTGCAATGAAGCACCCTTGCCTCTAGCTGCAAAGCCAGCCAACAAAGATAACTGCCATGGAGTTTATAGATGATCTCAAAAGTTCTGTTTCTTTATGAATTTCCCTTGGCCTGTACTGTGCTGGGGTAGAGGTGTCCTTCCCTTAAGCCTTTCCCTACTGCTCCGTGAAACCCTTTCCTGAAGGACAAGATCAAGAAGTTTGATGCGTCCCAGGCAAGAGTAACCCCTCTCTCCCATCCTGTATCTAGTGCAGGTACCACTGCTTCACACCATGACCTTTCTCTGGGAGCTTAGATAACAGCTACAGAAGCCTTCTCCACAAAGCATTTCCAGTGCTGTTATCTGTGATTAAAGATCCATTGTAGTCCATTTCCAGGGCCGTCCCTGGGAAGCAACCCAACTCCAAGTGTTCAGAACTCTTGAAAAGCCAACTAAAACTGTAGCTCAGGTTCTCACCTCCAGCCACCTTTTGACACCCCCTAGATCCCATACCTTCTTTCCCAGGATGAGCAGCCAGGAAGAAGAGCTCTAACCCATGGGATCTTCAGCAAGTGCCTCCTCAAGGGAAATCTCTGATTTTTTTCTGATTATTTTCACCACTACACTGGAAACTCACTTATGGAAGAATGACCCGCATTCCCCTTTGAATGATCACTGACTTCATCTTCCTCAACCCCACCTACCTCCACCTTCGTGGAGGTTACATGAAGCCACATCCTAAATCTCTCATCCATATACTACCCTACTCCCCAAACTAGATCTTGAGTCTGGGGTTCCCCTCTCGTGACTCCAGCCCCATTCCCCCTCATTCAATGAATGAATTCTTTGTCCTCTCTGGGACTCCTCCTTGCTTAACTGGTTACCTGGTCCATGCAGAATTCATGAATTATCTGACGTGGGTAGACTCCAGAGCTGCTCTCTTCAGTATCACTCTCACCAGCATCCCAGGCTCTGTCCACCCACAGTGGCCATTTACTGTGACCGTCCCCAACTCTGAATCAACCACCAGCCCCATCTTATCTCTGTGGAAGGAATGATACCAAACAGACCTGCAAAACATTACCAATGAGCTGGTATCCTCTGCTGATTTCATGCCCTGGGAAACCATATCAAATCCATCACGTTCTCATAGTGAAAGAAGTACCCCGGACTGCTGCTTGAGTGCATGGAGAAACTTGGCTCTCTTCTCTCTTCCATGTTGCTGAGACTCCTCATCCTGAACTTTCACACCCCCAATTTGCCTGTCACAATATGGAGCGTGGTCATCTGTGCCTTACCGAACTCCCCATTAAATGAAACCAAGCGTAGCCTGCTTTCCCATGGTGGGAGCAAACCAGGAGTCCAGATCTCCAAGGCAACGTGATGGAAATAAAATAATTTATAAATATTTGTTAAATGGAATGATTAAAGCTCTCTGGACCAGTCAAAACAATGTCTTAACTTGAACGAGAACTCCCTAATTACTGGAGCAGGCCGGAGCAAAGACAGCTGTACAGGCCTCTCCAGTTGGCTTGAGTGACATGCAGGCTAGGACATAATCCTCAAACTCGTCTCAACATGGGTCACAAATAATTTGTTATTGATAATGACCACGAGTTCTCACTGTGGCTCAGAGGGTTAAGGACCAACATAGTCTCTGTGAGGATGCAAGTTCTATCCCTGGGCTCGTTCAGTGGGTTAAGGATCTGGTGTTGCCACAAGCTGAGGTGTAGTTCGCAGATGTGGCTCAGATCCAGTGTTGTGGCTGTGGTGTAGGCTTTAGCTGCAGCTCTGATTTGACCCCTCGCCTGGGAGTGTGCCATGGTTGTAACTGTAAAAAGGAAAACAAACAAACAAAAAAGACCAAAAGTCCAACGCTGAGTAACAATTTTTTTTCTTTCTGTTTTAAATCACTTGAGGTTGATTTACGGTTGTCCATATACCACGTCCTTGTACACTTTCTCAATCACGTATATTTTTCTGATTGGGAAAGAAAGAGATACACCTGTGCAGGAGGTCGCTTATGTAAATGTCCTTCATCACATGAGTCGAGGGAGAGTAGAGGAGGTCCTGGGGGCCCCACTACTATTTTGGGGTTTAGAGGCTGGATAGAGACAAATAGCTACCAGGTGTGTATGCCCCAGAGCCAGGCTCCATTGGAGGCACAGGTGGAAACTTGACATTGTGACAGGCAGGTGGGGAGTATGAAAGCCTGGTCTGAGAGTCTCAGAAATGTCAAATGGAGAAGAGTCCTGATGGCTTCTCCATAAGACTTGAAGGTGTCCCCCCCGTTTCCCCTCCTCTACCTGGAAGCTGTCCCTTCCAGCCTCTTGCATCTCCTGGGTACAGTAGAGAGCCTCTTAGACTATGAACTCTGAGAGAACAAAGACCACTCCTGCCTTGTTCCCAGCCATCTTCCCAGGACTAGCACGGTGATTAATATAGAAGGTGATCAACTATATTTGTTGGATGAATGAATGAATGAATGGACATTTTACTTATGCTGGTGGCTGAATGGGCACAGACCTTAGACAGTAACATTCCACAGAGCCTGCATTTTGAGAACATTCCCCAATCAAGATCTTCTAACCCTTTCCCACCATCAGGCAACCATAGTTCCTCAGGACCCCACTGAACCAATAACGTAGGTCACAGCTGTCCAATGGGACTTTCCACAATAATGGAAGCCATCATTTTTATAAAGTGTTTTATTTTTTAATGATAAATGTGTATCCCTCTTTATTTTTAACAAAATTTTCTTGGAGTATAATTAACTCATAATTTTGTGTTAATTTCAGATGCACAGCAAAGTGAATCAGTTATACATATACACATATCCATTCTTTTCCGGATTCTTTTCCTATAGAGCTTATCACAAAATACTGAGTAGATTTTCCTGTGCTGTATGGTAGGTCCCTGTTGCCTATTTTATATATATTAGTGTGTGTATTAATCCCAACCTCCTAATTTATCCCTTTCCCCATTGCATCTCCCCCTTGGTAGCCATTAGTTTGGTTTTGATAGAATAATGGAAGCATTCTAGCTCAGCTCTGGTCAACATAGTAGCCACGAACCCACGACTCTTGAGCACTTCATGTGACTAAGGAAATGAATGTTTAATTTCATTTTATTTACTATGAATTTAAATTTCTCTATATAGCTACCTACAGTCAGCAGCTACCATCTCGGACAGTTCTGATCTTGTCTGCTGGATATTCACCGCAGTGATCAACCCCAGGGAGCTTGGGTTCCGTTGAGCCCTGCCACTCTTTTTCAGTAGCCCTAGCATAGACACTGGACCTTTTTAAGCCTCTGTTCCTGCCGCTCCCAGACGGAGGACGGATATAGCGCCCATCCCTCTACCTCACGGGCTGGAGGGAGGACCCCTGTAAGATGATGCTGAAAACGCTTTGGAAACTCTGAAGAGCTCTTCAGACCATAGTTATCACTTTCCCCACCTCTCCAGCTGTCCAGTTCCTATTTTCACCTTTATGACCCAACTACACAAGGCATTAACTCAAAGGAGAAACGGAGGGAAAAGGGATAGCTAGTCCCCCTAGCAATCCGGTAAAAGCCATGTCCTCATGTTCAAGCCTTTTTGATTGCAAGGAAGGAAAACCCATGCATGGGAACCAGCACAAGTACTAAATGAGGGTTCATGTGCAGAGAGAGACATCCAGGCAATCCAAGGGCAAGCATATCTGAGTGGGACCCAGGGAGCCTCGAGGTCCAGGTGGATCATGTTGACCCTTCTGCTCGGTGGCTCACTTACTAATAACTGGATGAAGACCTGAGTCCTTGACAAAGATATAGCAGGACTAGCCCCGTCATCATTGCAGATGATGCCAAGAAAAATGCTTCAAAAGGGGATGGTTGCTAAATGAGATATTCTCGATTAGGTTCCAGAACAATATAAGGACATGTGTGGAAAGCCTGGTGACACATGAGGAAAGCTTATAGTTTAGTTAATAGTGAAGTACCAGTACATTTAAAATAAATAAATAAGAGTTCCTGTTGTGGCTCAGTGGTTAGCGAACCCGACCAGCATCTATGAGGACACAGGTTCGAGCCCTGGACTCGCTCACTGGGTTAAGAATCCAGCATTACCATGAGCTGTGGTGTAGGTCTCAGACATGGCTTGGATCCCACATTGCTGTGGCTGTGACATAGGCCGGTGGCTACAGATCAACCCCTAGCCTGGGAATCTCCAAGTGCCACGGGTACAGCCTTAAAAAGACAAAAAGACCAAAAAATAAAATAAAATAAAATGTTAACTTTGGGGGAAATTTGGTAAAGAGTATATAAGAACTCTGTATTATCTTTGCAAATTTTCTGTAACTATAAAGTTATTCTGAAACAAGGAAAATGCTTGATATCAAAGGATTAATTAATTAAGTAACTATATTTGGCAGGAGGTAATCAGGCCCCTGGATATTTTTGTAAAACTTGACTTTCTTTATGATACTGCTATGCCTCTCAAGTGTGAAGTGAAGGGTGAGAATGTTCTCGGTGGTGGAAAAAATAGATCAGAATTTTCTTTTAATCCCGACTTGATTCGTTTTTTGTCGATGCTAAGAAATAGTGCCCAGCGGCAATTATAGCCTAAATTGTGTGAAATGCAAGATGACAAATTATTTTCATACTCTTGAGTTTCATTTTTCAAGATGGACTCCTAATCCCAGCCATACACCATCATCCCACTGCTTGTTTTGAACTCTCCTCCCCATTAAGTGATTCAAAGTCAACTTTCTGTGGTCCCAGTGATTGGCGGATAGGTGAACTTCCCCCTGCCTCCAGGGTGTCTAAACTCCCAGCCCACCCTCAGCATTCTAAGTAGGATTCTTCATCATGCCTGGGGGTGGGGGGGTGGGAATATGAGAAGCCCAGAGAAGACTGAATTGCTTTATGTAATAGAGGGGCTGACAGACCTTGGAAGGGCTGCTGAGTGAAATATGATGTCACTTCACCTCATTGTCCCCAAGAGACTTTCTGCAAAATCTATGTTTTGCATCAGTGCTTCGGAAGAGGAGTTTGTTTTGCTTTGGGTCTTTTATGAGACATATGTTGACACTGGCCTTCAAAACGAATGCCAGATGGCTCGGTTACATGCTGGACACCCTGTGAGACACCCCGGCTTTGAGAAGAGCTCGTCACCTACTTTCTCTCGGGGATGAGCCTCCATCATCTAAACAAGGCGGATGGGATCACTCTGTTTGGCAGAGAACAAATGGAGGCTCACGAGGCCATGCGGTCTTCGGGGCAGAGAGCTCCAGGCTGGGCAGTGGGGCCACAGGAAACTCTCCCAAGCAGGCAGTCCCACAAAAAGCACGGCCAGCGCAGCCGGGACCCTGGATTTTCAGGTGAAAAGTCCCCATGGCTCTTCTTTGACTTTTTAAAACCCAGGACAGTTATCAAATAAGTCTGCAGGCACTTACTTTTCCACAGGCAGCCTCTTTGTAACGTCTAGATTGGGAAAATATTAAAAGTTGGGTTAAATAGTAGGTTCCTGCCACCTTGGGATATAAAATTACTTTGTCCTAACATAAGTCCTAAAACCGCTTCCTCTGTATGTGGGCAAATTCTGGGTCACGGTCTGCTTATCACATATAAACACTTAGCTAAAAAGAGAAGTTCTAGCTCCTACTTATGCTTTTCTGTCCTCTCCTCTCTCCTCTTTAAAGTCCAATTACGAATCGGATCAATAAGAAGAGGAGTTGAAGGTCCATATCAGATGCAAATTCTTTGCAAGAAATTATGCTCTTTGTAAGGAATGGGCCACAGACCCAAGCAAAGAATGTTTACCCACCTATTCAAGTGTATACGCCAATTTATCTTTTCACAAAAGGTGATCAAATGTCACTCTCCCCAGACCCAGCCATTTCCAGTAGTTCTTGATGAATCTGTCCACAGATACCGAGTTAAGGTTATCCATTTCTCTTGTGCTTCTGCTTCTCCCAAGGAGAAATGAAATAGCTATAAATTGGCCTGTTTTTCCAGATGGCAATGGCAAAACCAAAATAGATACGCAACGTAATTCAGGGGCTAGACAGATGAGAAAGGAACTGATTTGTGGATAGACAGGAAGTTCTTTCCTGGGACATATAAATGTGTGTTTTTCCCATTTTCATTCAGAAAAACACTCAGGTCAAGGCAAGTTCAATTTCATACAGTGAAGGTGAATCCCCAAATTGCATTTTCCAGAGAGGCTCTGAGGAAAGGTACCAGGGGCCAGGGCACCCATCCAGAATTTACTGGTGAACCAGGTAACCCTCAGTAAATCATTTACTTCTTTGTGCTTTTCCTCGGAAATGGCCCAAGCGTTTGGCGAATAAAGGAGATTTGCTCTGGGGAGGGCTCTGCATTTCAGAAGACCTGGTTTCCGTCCGGGACAAAGCTAGTTCCTATCTGAAGCTAAAACCTGGCTGTTCTTGTAAGTGTTTCTGTCTGTTCCTGAGTTATGGGTTCTAATCTTTCTTGATCCTCGGTTTGTAACTCCACAGGAAAAAGACATCTGTTTTCCTTTCCTGAGGCTGAACAGCCTCGTCTTTTTTTTTTTTTTTTTTTTTTTTTTTGCTTTTTAGGGCCAGACCCATGGCATGTGGAGGTTCCCAGGCCTAGGGGTCAAATTGGAGCTACAGCTGCTGCAGCCTATGCCACAGCCACAGCAACGCAGGCTCTGAGCTTCATCTGTGACCCACGCCACGGCTCACGGCAACACCAGATCCTTAACCCACTCGGGAAGGCCAGGGATCAAACCTGAAGCCTCATGGTTCCTGGACGGATTCATTTCTGCCGTGCCACAGTGGGAACTCCTCAGCCTTGTCTTTAAAGGCTGCCTTCTCTGTCACATTGTGGTGTTTTATCTGAGGAACAGGAAGATCCAATCAAAACATCTGGTGATTTGCCTTGACAGCCCAGGAATCAGACTTGAAGGCAGAGGCCAGCCTCTCTGCTTCATCAAGACACATTTCCTCCAAAATGCACTGATGGATGAATCAGCCAGGTCTGTGTGAATTTCGTGGGGAAAGCAGTGGCTACTCAGTCCATGTCTAGAGGTTGGTTTTGCTCACACAAATCCCATGAGTTCAGCAAGACATATACCCAGGGCCCCCCAATGTACAACGTCATAGCACCTATGGCTATTTATGTATACAGTTCATATTTTAGGGATGCAGAAAAAAAATCAAATATAAATGAAGCTATTTTTCTGTACCTCGTGCTCAATTTTTGTGCTTACTCACTCTGGGGGTGGGGGGGAGCAGCAAACCAATGCTGCTTGAGATCCCTGAGTCATCACCACCGCACAACTCCAGAGGGTGCTGTCCACCCTGGAGTCACGTGTGGCTCAACCTGCCCAAACGTAAGTGGCAACCCTGCTAAAGGGTACTGAAAAAAATGGAAGAAACAGGAGAGGAGACTAGTGTTGGGAGAAGGAGGAGAATGCTGACTTCATGGCACCTCTCCGTGTGACTGGCTGGTCAGCAGCACAATGGGGAGCACAGGTTCGGAACTAACTGGGGGGCTCCAGGGACTCCTTCTCCTGTCTAAGCCTCAGGTCCTCGTCTTTAATGGGGCTCTATGGCCTGTGTCATACCTACTTTAAACATCCTTTATCACAAACTAATTCGATGTGTACAGACACATAACCTGCATCCTAGGGACCACTAAGTACCATGTGGGATGCTTTAATTATGAACACACACTCTGGGGGTGGTTGCCCTTCAAAGTCTACCCTAGAGGGTTTGTTCATCAGCATAGTGGATGTGAGAAATACATTTTTTCGGTCAGTAATATAAAGGCATGTGTGTGGTTGGCTGGAGAGAAGGAAGAAGCCTGCTGTTCTCGCATTAATAACATGTAAGAATTTAGCCTGATCTGTAATTGATCAGTCCCATGTGGAGCAGCCCCCATGCCCCAGGCATCCTTGGTCCTGGGGCTCTGCTCTCAGGCTAGCTTGTCCCCGATCTGTGAGCTGTGAGGTTGGCTGGTCCTAGAGTGAGCCAGACCTGCCCGGGAGCGGAAAGACAGAGAGCATCAGTGCCTTCCTCCTGTGCCCTCTGTGGCTCACTGCTACCCTTAGAAAATTACATCAGCTCATTAAAATTTGGCCTCCTTCACATGGGTGGGCTCCCCTCCTTCAGTGTTTAATAACACACCCTTTTCATGCTGCTACAGAAATGGCTTTATACTTGCTGCTCTGATTCAGTGGCAAACAAATCACAAGATGAAGAGTCTCCTGCATCGCCATCTCCATCTTGAGAGCTGTCTGTTTTTGTAGCATTGGGTCATTGGAGGCTGTACGGTGGGCGTTTCATACATTAGAAATGAGAGAACAGAAAGTTACGTGTATTAGACCTGCCTGGGTAAGCAAATAAATCAAATAAGGAATCATATTATTAGGTTACCAATTAAATGAAAGGACTACCCGGACATTGTTAGTGAGACAATTAATTGTAGGTTTCTATCCATCTTTGTACACCTCGTTGCCTATTAAGATAATGCATCGATTCTCTAAGATTGGGTCTAAAAACATGCTTAATCCGACTCTGCTAGGCAAAGGATCATTATTTTTACGACTTCATGAAATGCATATTTTTTACCAACCAATTTTGAATCAGCTTTTTTCAGAAGGGAGCTCTTATCCTTGCAGATAGCACCAATGGAAATCAGAAGTTTAAAGAAAAATCTCATTATAAGGAGAGTAATTTTGGAAAACTAACACCCAAATCATCCTTTGATTTGGAAAATTCTTTGAGGGGAGATTTCTGAAGAGAGGGTTAGGGGATTATTTTTTCCCCCTTCTAGATTTTCTCAGAGTAGCTCAAATCTCAGCAGCCACAGTGCAGACAAACCACTTTGAGGTATCGGGGTTTGTTTTTGTCTGTTGCTTTGTTAGTCTTCTCTTGATGAAGCGTCTTCCAAATGTAAAAAAAAAGGGGATAAAGCCAGTTCCCTTTCATCCCAAGTGACTAAGAATATGAGTAGGAAGAATCCAAGTGTGTAAAAATCATACAGCTCTGCAAAGGAACAATTTAGCCTTCTTTATGAAATTCAAAAATACTAGTGTTTCCCTCCTTGACTGGGAGCATAAAAGAGACTGTTTTAGGACAAACTAAAGGATGCCCTATTTTAAAGAACTTGCCTTTAGGCAAGAAGTAGTATGGGCTAAAAATGCACCCAGCTTCAGGAAGTGTTTACCTGAATCCCTGAGAATCATAACCATGTCACGTGATTGAAGGGGAACCGAAGCTGCTCAGAGGACACCCTTGCCCTTTGATGCCCAATCCAGCCTCCCTGGATACCCAGGCAGTTCAGAGTGCCCTCCTCTGTTCCCCAGAGTACTGGGCATCCTTGTCTACTTCTTTCTCCCACGCTCAGATATGGAGGGATGGTATCATACTGAACATGAGTCCACTAAGCTTAACAAAGCTTCTGATACAATAAGTATCCAACCAGACTGTGGATCCCAGATGTTTCCCCTACGAAACTGCCTACCCTCTGCCCCATTCTGCATCCCCAAACAGTCTCTTGTTACAAACATTTAAAAATGCAAACCAAATGAAGATGGACATGTTCATTTCAGTATGATGCTTCTTCAATGTAGCCATCCTAATTAGAGTTTAAAATTTCCTACAAGTGACCGATGTCCACGTGACTTATAGAGAAATCCTCATTATTGGCCAAAAGGAAGATTCCGTATTTTAGGATAGCAAATTCTAATAGAAAAATAGTCCATGTGTTGGAATAGCTATTCCAAGATATCCAAGCTATTTCTTATGATCTTGTGACTTCTTTTCCAACCTTAGAAAGAAGCCCTGCTTCTTCCTCAAAGGCAGAGCAGCTCCACCACCCTGCCATTCCATATCTGCTCCTAGGGAGTTACAGCCTTTATTAACACATGGCTTTTCTTCATGGGGGGAGCTAAGTGGGAGGGGAGGTGGGCAAAGGCTCGTTTTAAAAAATGCTCTTTCTATTTTCCTGTGCAACATGTCTGCTCCCCTAAATGGCCTGCAGAGCCTTGTGGTTTTCCTGCAGGCTCTGGAGACAGATTGCTCAAGTTGGAATCCTAGCTCCACCACAGGTCCACTCTGTGACCTTGGGCAAATTGTCTTTGTGTCCACAATGCTGCATCAGTAAAAGGAGGATAATTATCATATCCATTTTACCAGTTTGCTGTACAGACTAAAGGAGATGATGCTTATGCAGTGTTTTGTGTAGTACCAACTCCTAGCAGGGGTTTAATAAGTGTGTATCTAGAATTCCCACTGTGGCGCAATGAGATCATCCTGGGAGTGCTGGGATCAATCCCTGGCCAGGCACAGTGGGTTAAGGATGTGGTGTTCCCGCAGCTGTGACTTGGGTTGCAACTACAGCTCAGATTTGATCCCTGCCTGGGAACTCCTTATGCCACAGGGCAGCCAAAAAAGAAAAAAAAAATTGTGTGTATTTGTCAGTACAGGCAAGGATATGTTGTAGTAACAAAAGGGATGAGATCTCAGAGACTTAAAAGAACAAAATTTTCTTGTTCATTTATGCCACATGCCCATACAGGTAGACAGGGGTCTCTGTTCATGGAAGCCACTCAAGAGATGAAGCTAAAAGAACAGCCACCTATATGTCACATACAGAGGAAGGAAGGAGAAAGTGACAAGTGAGTCATGCTGGTTCTTCAATCTTCCACTGGACGTTATATGTAGCACTTTTGTGTGTATTTCATTGTCTAAAGCACATCACTGCATGGCCCCACTTAGCTCCACCGAGGCAGGGAGGTGTAAATTTACCATATGCCTAAAAGTGGGGAAAACCAAAAATATTGGGGGTTTGGTACCACTGACCACACCATAAGGAGTGAGCTGATATTGTTATGATAGTGGCTTTTATGCCAGGTCCATTCAGAGTTTCACAAGTAAAAATGCAAAATGTTGCAGCAACATGGATGGAACTAGAGACACTCATATTAAGCAAAGTTAAGTCAGAAAGAGAAAGACAAATACTATATGAGATCATTGATATCTGGAATCAAATATACGGCACAAATGAACCTTTCCACAGAAAAGAAATGCATGGACTTGGAGAACAGACTTGTAGTTCCCAAGGGGGAGGGGGGAGGGAGTGGGATGGACTGGGAGCTTAGGGTTAATAGATGCAAACTATTGCATTTGGAGTGGATAAGCAATGAGATCCTGCTGTATAGCACAGGGAACTGTATCTAGTCACTTGTGATGGAACATGATGGAGGATAATGTGAGAAAAAGAATGTGTGTGTGTGTGTGTGTATGTGTGTGTGTGTGTGACTGGGTCACTTTGCTGTATAGTAGAAAATTGACAGAACACTATAAACCAACTATAATGGAAAAAACAAAAATCATTCTTAAAAAATGCAAAACATCAGCAATGTCATACAGGTAGAGTATACTTGAAATTGACTCAGTTCTCTGTCTGAGCCCAGCATAGACTGCAACAAAGAACATTTTCTGTCCCAGCCACAGTTCTTTTCCCCTACAGTATTCTTTTGTAATGTGCATGGTCAATAGCCAATCATTTTCAAGTAGTCTTAATGCAACATTTCATTCTGGTTGCATGACAGATAGGGGAGAAAAGCTTCCAGGGAGAAAATGGAAACAAACTCTGCTTTTTTCTTCCAAAACTTAAGAAATAATGACATAGCGCTTAAGAAAAATAACCCCCAGCTCCTCTGCCCTGTCAACTAGCTTAATTGATGCCCCCCCTTTTATTCATCCTTTATGGGAGTGAGAGGTGCCAGAAGCAGAAAAGAGCCCTCTCCAGTTCTAAATGGTTTCCTAAATGTTTTTCAGTGATTTACGTAGCAAATAACTAAAACACACAAGGAAGCTGGTGACTTCTCATTTGATCTTTCCTGTAGAGAAGACTAAAAGGATAGGCTGCCTGGAAGACTTCAGAGGCCACTAAACTGCTTTCTATTGATTTTATACTAAGATACTTTATCACTCTTGTTGCTTTAAAAAGAAATGCAATCTGTGTCAGGGTCTAAATAGACTTTCCTAGAAAAATCAGGCCCCGCACTCCTACGTGAACAGATGTGGGAGGATGTTTATCAGCTGTGGCAAATCAACTTCAGGGAGTTTTTTTTTTTTCCCCCCCAAGAAGCATCTTTCCAGCTACAACATCCAACCTCAGTTGCAAAGAGTAGCCACTGGAGTCTTACATCCTGAGATTAAACTGTCTTGGATCTGGAATTCACCTGAAAAACCACATTATTCAGCCCCCTTCCTGTGCACCTGGGGACAAGAAGGCTCCGAAATGTTAGAAACGTGTGTAAGTGGGCTGAGTGAGCCAGGGATGGAATCCAGGCTCAAATTCAGCCTTCTGATCCCAGGCCGAGACTCTCAGAATCTCAAATTGGGCATAAATTTTAAACCTCGGAGGTCTTGTCTTGCACCAGGATTTCCCCCTGTGAACCAAAACATCAGTAGGTTTATCCCGATGTTACCAAAGGGTGGTGTGTTTTCCCTGACTTTCTCAAGGCAGCCTCCCTTTGGCCTATTTCCTATCTATATTTGGAATACCATATTTCATTGTTTTAAGAAACTCAATAAATAGAAATGCGAACCTACAGAACTAGTAGATTGCAGAGATCCTTCATTTTAGACAAAAGTCCAAGTCTTGATGTCACCATTAACTAGTTATGTGTCCGTGAAAAACTCAGTCAATCATTCCTGGTCTGAGCATCAACATCTATTAGATGGTCGGGTTAGAATAGACAACAACATTAAAAATCCTTTGAACTGGAAGTAGTTTGTGAATTGATTACAGAAATCAAAATGAGTTTCCCTAATACATTTTTTTTAATTTAAAGGTTTAAAACTTATTTTGAAATATTTCGCAGTGACCAAGAAATAGGTATAAAGGATACTGCAATGAACATCCATGAAGCCACTACTCAAATTAAGATCCGAAAAATTAGAAATACATTTGAAACTCCCTCTAGAACCCTCACTAATCTGAGCCAGTCATCTCCTTCTTTCCAACACCCAAAAGTACCCCTCACCTTGAATTTGGTGCTTATCATCTCCTTGCATTTCTTTTTTTTTTTTTTTTTTTTTTTTTTGTCTTTTTGCTACTTCTTGGGCCGCTCCCGCGGCATATGGAGGTTCCCAGGCTAGAGGTCGAATCGGAGCTGTGGCCACCAGCCTACGCCAGAGCCATAGCAACATGGGATCCGAGCCGCATCTGCAACCTACACCACAGCTCACGGCAACGCCGGATCGTTAACCCACTGAGCAAGGGCAGGGACCGAACCCGCAACCTCATGGTTCCTAGTCGGATTCGTTAACCACTGCGCCACGACGGGAACTCCTGCATTTCTTTATAATCTCATATGTCTTATGTCCCTAAACAACGTATACGTCTACTTTCCATGTGTTCAATATACAAGTGGAATAACACTGTACTTTTCCTTCTGCAACTTCATTTTTAGCTGAACATTCTATTCTAGGATTCATCCTTGTTAGCACATTGGCTACAGTTCATTCATTCTCACTATTGTAGATTATTTCATTGCATGGATATAGCAAGTTTGCTTGCATTCTCCTGTTGTTAGAAACTAGGTTGTTTCTTACCTTTCACTATTAAAACAATCCTGCTCTGAAAAGTCTTTCAGTGTCTATAGTACACACAGGAGCATTCTCTAAGGCATTACATGGGAGTGGAATTGTTGGGTGTTAAGGTATTAGCTCCCTTAATCTTTGTGCTATTGATTTTTCCCACCCATGAACATGACTGATCTCTCCATAATCTCATATTATGTCTTCAAAAATTTTTATAATTTTATCCACAACTTGCTGGCATATTCTAATTTATTCCTATATGCTGTAGTGTGTCTCCTGCTGTCATAAATGGTTGCCCATCTATAGGAATGTGAGTAATTTCTGTATACTGATCTTCCAAGAGCATACATGCTGATCTCACTTATTAATCCTAATAATTTTTCGGTAGAGTCCTTGAAGTCTTCCGTGTAGATAATCATATCATCACGACACTTTAGTTTCTGTCTTTCTATCCTTCCACCTAGTGTCTGACAACACCAGCTTCCCAGCCAGTGTCCATTTCTCCTTCCTTCTTATTTGCAGAATCCAAAATTATTCCCTTAGCACTGTGCCCAGCTAAAAATACTCAACCCACAAGTTTCCATGCAGCTGGGAGAGGGGGGTGGGTGCATGAGAAACACTTCTGGCCACTGGAATATTCATTTAAGTCCCTGGAGGTGAAGGCCTTTGGCAAGGAAAAGGCCTCGCTTTGGGAGAGAAGCCTTCTGGGGCTGCCCACGCTCATGCATGCGGTGCAGACCTAAGGCAGCTCTGGAGAGAAACTGCTTTGCATTCCTTTCTCATCTTGTTTCCTGGACCGCATGGGCAATGTAAATTTGAACCTTGAACTTAAGAGCAGACAAACGGTTATTGAGCATTCTCTGGGCAACCCTTTTTGATCTAGGACAGAGGAGACCCCATGCTTGCCATCTCCTTTTGACTGTAGGTATATTTTCCCCCCATGATCCCTGACCCTTCAAGAATCCCAGGTGCACACTGGCCTCAATTCCATCTTCCCACCTTGGGCAGGTTCTATCCTGTCTCCGTTGAAAACCAAGTCTCTTGGGTCCCAAGGTTGCCAACATCCTCACCAGCCATGACCTCAGCGCCTGCTCACCACTCTGGTTTTCAGGGTCTTTATTTTTGGTTTGGGGAAATTTCCCTTTTTCACAAGTACAGGGAAGCATCTGAGAAGGGCCTTGTTCTGTTTCACCCTATATTTCTAGATGTTTTGTTGTGGAATCTCCAGATGGGAAACGGACATCCCTCCTGCTATTACTGTAGTTCATGGTTCAATTTACAAAATTCCTGCGTGGACACACCTGTCGTGTAGCACATCTGTTGCGTGGCAGAAGCTACTCCTCTGACCTGTGCTTGAGTAGTGCTTATCTGTGCCAGGCACTGTTGAGAATTGAAATAGGCAAACCAGCTCCTACCCTCATGGAACTTATATTTAATGGGAAGACCACAATAAATATGGGAAGACCACAATAAATATGGAAAGAAATAAGAAAACTTTAGAGACAGACACATGCTAGAAGAGACTGAAAACAGGGCAATGCAAAAGAGGATGGGGTAGAAGAGAACGTGAGCCAAGAGATAAAATCCAGACTTTGAGGTAAAATCCAGACTTTTGACCTGAGGCCTGGGGTCCAGAAACTAGCCGGGTGGAGATTTGGGTGTAAAGATTCTAGGTGGAGAGACCAGTCAGTGCACACAGCCTGAGGCAGGGAAAAAAATAGTGGCGTGTTTCTGCAAGGCAGGAGTAAAGGGGATATACTGCTTCATTTTGTATTTTATTTCTTCCCAGTGTACCAGAGCCAACAGTGGATATGATACATTCTTCCTGTTTCAAGAGATATCTAAGTGGGGAAGTTTTTGGATTTTTTTTTTTTTTAAGAATAAGTTCATTAGTAGCAGCCAAAACATGGACAGGCTGAGTTCCCCTCATTTCATTAAAAAAAATGATTATAACAAAAAAGAAAAGAGAATGAAATCCTTAGTATATCCAGTTATCAAAACCATGGACAGGGTGTTACCCAATGGAGCAATCAGCACAGAGGCAATGGGGCTACAGACAAGGTTACATTGTTTCCCGCAAATTCTTCATTTGGATTCCAGGATGATGGTAGAAGGGAGAGATGGCTGCTGCTTCTTGATGTGGAGCTGTTTTCACTGTGGTCAAGTGAAGAGAAGCCAGGATGAATGGGACCAGGCAGGAGAGGACGAGAGAGAGGAGGTATTGTTTGAGCTGAGTCTTGATGGTGGGTGAACGTTCATGAGTTGGGAGAAGCAGAGGATATCTTGGCAAAGATGCAGGAAAGGTATGGCTGGTTGGGGGAACCAGGACTGCTGGGCTCTTTGGAGGAACCCCCTTGGCTCCACCACTTCCAGGCTCTGGAGCCTCAGGCAGCTCCCATCTCTGGACTCTAGAATCCAGTATCCTTTTCCTGCTCCCGCCCTTCTTCTGCCCTCTTGGCAATCAACTTCTGGTCCAAGTCGGTCAGTTTCCTCTAGTAAGGGAAACAAGAGAAGGTCTCCTTCACAGGGGCTTTGCTGTCAGTGTGAAATAAGATCATTACCTTAAAGTGCTTATCACGCATTGCTTTCTAAATAAACCCTAGCCAATATCACTATATGTCACAGGTGCATCAAACGTCTGCTGGGGAGATGCCAGAGTTCAGGCTGAGGAGGTGGGTGGTACCTCACTCTGATGGGGCATGGGGGCCACGGAAGGGACAGGGAGTCCTGCCCTGGTGCTAGCTTGCTCGCTCGCTCTCAGTCCCTGTTCCTGATTATCCAGACACAACCCTGAGATCAGACTGAAATTGCTCAGTGAGGCGGACCTCCAGCCTGATGGGATGGTTCCTCCATCCCATGCCCCATTCTCTGGAACCCACCAACCTCTCCCAGCTCTTCTCCAGCCAGGATGCTGCCTCCACTCTCTCCAGCAGCGCCGCTTTCCCTAAAGCCATCCTCCCCCCTCCCAACCTCGGTCCTCATAAAGCATTCCTTTCCCCATCATGTCTGCCTTTGTTCACACTTCTCTGCTCCCCAGAAATATCACTTTCTCCTGCAAGTGGGCTGGTTGTAAATTGAAATGCAAATAGATCAACATAAATCTGAATGTCCATTTACATGAAATATATTAAGAATATGAAAATATATGGCCCCATGGGTCTCAACTCCATTAGCCCTATTACTCTTCTGCCCCTTGGCCATCAACTTCAGACCCATCACCAAGTCAGTATCCACCAGACCCACTTCGGCATCAGCACTGACATACACAGCTTCCGCCTGCACTTCTAACTGCAGTGGGAAGCCACTGATCACAGTGAAAATGATTCTCCTTCTCCATTTCCTTACCACGAGGAACAATTACCGATGCGCCGTCCTCCTTGTAAAACTTTGCACAGCTCTCTAGAATGGAAGGAATCAAATTAAACCCCTGTAGAGGATTCGGGGCATCTCTATTTATGCAGCCAGGCTCGGCACAAATCTAATATTCTGTAAAGATGCTAAGCTCTGCGCAATGTGTGTGCACACCGTGCCTTGTACAAAGGCACTCAGCAAATATCTGTTGGCTGGTTGGTTACAAATAACAAAGCACCACTATGGCAACTGTGTAGTGTTATCTGTTCCCGGTGTTCATTCCTTTCTAGGTCAAGGCCTTCGATATGTTGATAGTGGCCTGGGTTGAGGTATCTGTAAGTCAGCAGTCGGGGCAGCTGGAGGGAGGGATTCTCAGGTTTGAGGCATCTAAGCCCCCCAGCCTGGTCCTCATGCTCAAACCCCAGCAGAAACAGCAAAGGTCTTCACTAGCCATGTTTAACCACAAG
Source organism: Sus scrofa (assembly GCF_054392235.1). Taxonomy (NCBI): domain Eukaryota; kingdom Metazoa; phylum Chordata; class Mammalia; order Artiodactyla; family Suidae; genus Sus; species Sus scrofa. The sequence goes on from NC_139388.1 coordinate 78,423,699, forward strand.
GAGGGTAATTACCAAAGGAGGGCAGTGCAGGTATAATCCGCTCAGAGATTAGGAAAAGGATTAATGGCTACCTGGAACCCTTCTCATCCCTCTTCCACCCCACGGGGCAGGAAAGATCAGACCCCACATTCTCTTCTCTGCTCATTACTGTCAAAGGACGTTACGAAGACTCTCTTTTTTTTTCCTTTTTCTTTCTTGTTTTCTTTCTTCCCTCCGTCCTTCCTTTTGCCATTTGACAGACTGCCCTTAACCAAGATGTCTAGGACTTGGTTCAAAGTTGAGAATCTGAATTATTCATCTGGTGCCTCTAAAATATAATTTGCTCTTTATAAATATAAATGGTTCGGAATATTTTCAGCCCAAGAAGCATACAAGCGTTCCTCAAAGTGAACAGTGTTTTCTCTTTGCCATCATATCCTCTCACCCCTTATTAATGGTTCACTTGGAAAGAGATGCTGGGCGGTTCATTCTCCTTACAGAAGATCGGGCTGGGCAGGCAGAGGGCTCCCTGCAGAGAAGGGACCAGGCAGGAGTGCTGGAAGATGTCTCCTGAGACCCTTGTCCCATCTCTGCACTCTGCACCTGCTGCCTCCACTTTGGACAAGTGGCCACTCTGGTTTCCAAGCACAAAGTGGGCCAATCTGAAGCTGCAACTTGGGGGTTGCCAGGGAAACCATTCGCTGTGTTTTCTTGTGGAAACTGTGGTAGTTGGTGGGGGGCAGCTGGGTCGGGGGAACCAGGGACATGTTCAAGGGGGGGTTCCCTCCTCCCATGGCTAAAGCTGGAGGAGAGCCCTGGGAATGCCTCCGTGTAAGACTGGGCATAAGCATTCAAAGGGAGGCAGCGGGACTAGAATAGCTGGGCAAGAGGAAGTACTAGCAATAGCACAATGTGAGCAAGAAGAATTTCTCTTTATAGACTCTTTACCATGGGGCAAGCAGTGGTCATCCCTTTTAAAATTTATTATCTAATTTAATACCCCTGTGTCCCATCAGAGCAGAAGCTAAGGTTCAGCCCCATTTAACTGTGCCCACCCGGACCATAGCCCCCCATTACAGAGATGAAGAAACTGAGGCTGAGAGGCACATCTTCTGGTTTCCAAGAGAAGTTGGAAATACAGATTTTTATGTCTAATTTTGTGATCTTATTTTAAAAACTGAAATATAGTCGTGTAATCCCCTGATTCTAAAAACTTGGTAACTGATTCAAAACCAAGTTCAACCTGGTACAAGTGAAGGTCAACATGTCAGTGGGTCAGGCCAGTCCTTGGCCACCAATTTAAAACCTTGGCCTTAGAACCCTGAAGGAGAGCACATGACGTTCATGTTCCAAATCAGGAAACTTGGTCTCAAAGGGCTCATGTGGTTGACACAAGCCACCCTGCTAATGAAAGTGCCCCCTTAATGTTCAGCAGCCAAGCTGACCTGGGCTGCATGGATTCTCTGAGATTCCCCCTCCTGAACTTGGCACCACTGCCTGTCTGCACTGTGGACAACTCAAATACAAACCACTGGGCTGGACCAGTGGGTCTCAGGCCAGGCCAAACAGTGGGTTCATCTGGAGGAATTCTTTGAAATTACCAATCCTTGGGCCCCACCTCCAGAATTCTGATTTGATCTGATTCTGATTTGGAATGGTCCTAGGCATTGGCATTTTTAAAAAAGCTTCTCCCTGTAATTCTAGTATGTAATCAGGGATGGCAACCCCTGGACCAGCCCCTTGCTTAGGTGTCAAACCCAAGCTTCTGGGAATAAAAGGAGGCAGAGGGGTAGTCAGAAGCAAGAGTACTGGAGTCAGATAGGCCTGGGTTCGAGTCCTAGAGTTGCCCCTTCCCAGTGAGGAAGTTCGGGGAAATCATTTCACCTCTCTGGGCCTCAGTATCCTCACCTCTATAATGGGCATCCTAAGAACCACTCCACTGGGTTCTTGTGGAGGACGAACATGGTGAGGTGTACAAATGAAGTGGTACTTGGCCTAGAGCGGCAGTCCTTAAAAGGCAGCCTTCAGCTAGCACAGCATCCAGCCACAGCCACACAAATCTAGGAGCAAAGAGCAGTGAACCTGCCCCCTGGGGGGCTTTGATTGCACCCTCTATAACACCCAGGCACACTTGCCTACTGTCAGTTTACAGCTGAGCCCCAGATGGTCCTGAAGCTCATACCCAGATGTACTTATTTGCCTTCTGAATTTTGCTCATGCTGGTTCCTTTTGGTGCTGATGTCACATGATGGTAAAACACCACTCCTAGTATTGTGGCGTCACTGCTGAAAACAGCTGGTGGCAAGTCCTCCAATTCAAAGTGATCTGCTGGACCTTCCGTGCAGAATGTCCGAAGAAGGTTTGTCACCCACCTCCAGGCTACCTAAGGGGAGGTTGGCATTGTTTTATGCTGACATATAGCAGTGGCACTTGAAAGTAAGACAGGGTTCTTAGTGGGAAAAACCACCCTTCCCTGGGAAGTGTCTCAAATGCTCCCCCTTAATTTCCCTTCCTTTGAGTTAAATCAAGACGAGTCTGCAGGCTTGTCCCCATTGCAACGTTCAACAGCCACGTTGCCTCTGTCGCCATCATTCTCCAAACTCTTATAATAGATATGATCTGAAGAAGACAAAGGCAGTTGAGAAGAAAGCATCTTAGAAATACTAATCTGGTACTCAAGGTCTCTGGAAATATCTGTGGAGTGGAGTACATCTTTTCATGAGCAGGAAATCCCCCCAAATCAGGTGAAAACTGCTCTCTCTTGTCTAAGTCTGCTCATCTGATAGAAGCCCCTCCTGCTTTCCCAAGCCTGCTCATTCAGCCTCAGCTATGATAACTAACCATTATTTTCAGCCAGTTATTTGTACATAAGCACTGAGTCACAAACCAGCCCAGAATGGCACAAACTAGAGTGTTGCTTCTGTGAATCCATTTAAAGGGAAAGACTAGCATCCCTGGCCTCCAATCCTGCTATAGTGAGAGTTCCTTAGCCTTTTCTAGAGGCTGTATTTATTTCAAAGAACAAGCTGTTAACAGTTGTAGTTCTAGCTGTGGAGGGATTGTCGTCAAACATGTGTCCAAGAGCTCTGGGGTTTGGTCCCTGATCTGCTGTCAGAACTGACAAGGGCACGTGCTTTTGTGGCTTTACCCTAAGGATGGAAATCCCCTTTCCAATTAGCAACTGCATGGGGCACAGAGCTGGCATGGCAAATCTGCCCAGCACAAAGCTTCACATAAGGGAAACCTGTGCTGGCTTTATCTCCACCTGCAGCCTTGGCACCTCCACATTTTGGGCAGATAAACCAGGGACATAGTCTTTCAGCAAGTCCAGGGGAGAGTAATAGCCAAAAAGGATCATTTGGCAAACTCCCTGGTCCGTGATTTGCCATTGACATGTTTGCCATATATATATATTTCATTTTCATGTACCTCCAAATTAATGACATGCTATAAATGTACATTTATATTTATATATATAAAATCTCCAACCTTTCTGCAGTTGTGATTCCTCAGCGCTTTACTTTGGTCAGAAATGTCTTCACTCTTGACAGTGCTATGGAAGAAGCGTTACTTTGGGAATTACATGGGATCTACATGAAAGATGTTTCGGGAATGAGACTATTTCCCCACATCCCTGGGAGATTCTAAATGCTATGCAGGGGAGTTGGGATTACAAGTCTTCAGTGGAGGAAAAAAGTAATACCCAGGCATTTTGACTCATTTGCTTTATTCCATAAAGCTGGCTAGGGATAAAAAGGCAAACGGTCCAGCCACCAGCGAATAGAGTTCTGTTGAATTCTGTCTGAGAGTGTGCTCCAAGCATGTCAAGGACAGTGTCTTTCTGGTTTACTCCTGAATCTGCAGGGTCTAACACAAGGTCAGACACCTAGTGGGTGCTCCCTTAGTGTTTGGTGACCATCTAAACAAGTGACCTGGGCATTTGTACAAAGCAGTGATGTGGGCATTGGGCTTTCCTCGTACTTTTTCTGAGGTATCATACTAGAGAGATTGGAAAGTCGCTTTGCAGTCAAGGTTCGGGTGACTTCTGAACAATACACCTGCAAAAACAGTGATATCAGAGAGCCAATTGTGTGCCTGGCTTCCCAGCTCCGCCTGCAGTGATATTATATAGGTAGCTTGAAACCAGCCACAAGGTAGGAGTATTGACAACACAGAAACTGACAAATGCCACAGGTCACAGCTTTTTTGTGTGCAGAAGGGCAGTTGTCAAACATTTACAGCCTGCCATTCATTTGGATGTACATGAAAATGAAAGTTCTTATATGGGGGCTTATGGAAGTGTGATGCTAGGTCATTTAAGCCTCAAACCAATCAATGGAGGGTAAATTTTCTCCCCTTCCTTTTCATGCTTTCCATGAAAGACCAAGGAAGTTTTTCTCCAGGGTGTTTTTTCTCAATTTATGTTCTCTTTTACCCAAAATGGTAGTAACTCCTACCGAGTAACTGTGTATGGAAGAATTCCTGTCTGTATCTTCCTCTTATAATTACCTTGGCAAACAGGTGACTTTGAGCCCCTTTGCTCCTATCTTTACTTAAGTGTCCCCACCTTTAAGAAGAAACAATGAGATTACATGAGCGTCCATGGCCGATTTGTCTCTCATGGTCTGATTCCTGATTCTATAAATAGGTAGCTCATAGTTCCCAGTTTTAAATAGTCCTAAGGACCCTTGCAAGGCTGCTCTGGCTTGTCTTAAAGGACGACTTGTCACCAAATTCAGGAAGCAATAAATGGCAGGCGACTTGGAAGCTGAAAGAATCCATTTTGTGCCCAAGAGCAACAGGATGGGATGGGAGATTCTTAGGGCTGCATCTGTCTCCAAATAACACACATGGCAAAATAATAAAGCTGCAAAGGAAATAGCACCAGGGTAAAAAGGAATCTGTCCTAAGACCAACAAAAGCAGAAATACCATGGGCAAACAGTGAAGCTGAGATTTTAGCAGACTCTAAGAAGAGAAGATATGGGGGAAAATCAACATGAATCTTAATTTAGCCTCAACACCTGGTAACAGCATTTCATTTTTAAACTAGAACAATATGGGAGACACCTGCATTGACCCAAGCCTTTATGCATTCATTAAGTGTAGCTATTTTTAAGAGAGTTTTTTGTGTACCCCAAAAATCTAATTGGGGACCAGTTGGAAAGAAAATCTTTGAAGTCACTGGGCCAAAGACCAAAACCTTGAGTATCCACGGGTACCAGATATGTGACCTAAATAAGTGAAGTGGTCCAGGTGTCAGAGAAGTTGGTATAGCAGATTTTTCCATATTATATAAAATTATTAATAGGTATTTATAAATACATATAAACAAGCATAAAGGATAATCTGTCACTTCATGAAAAAATTTGACCTCTGCCATTTTTCCTGACAAATGTGGTTCTCTTGGTCCATATTTTGTGTTTCTCCTTTTCTTTGTTTTTTTCTCATTTTCTTTTTTTATTTTTATGGCCACATCCATGGCATATGAAGGGAGTAAATCTATGCCTCGGCAGCGATCCAAGCCACTGCAGTCAGAGTCTTAACCCACTGTGCTACAGGAGGAACTCCTTGTTTTCCTACTTTTCGTAACACAAGAATACAAAGAAATAGTTTCCGATCATAAGATAAGGAGCGTGATGCTTGTCATGTGACAGTTGACCTTGGTGAGGCCACCAAACACCCTCCATTGGAAGAGCACAAACAACTTTGCAGATTTAATTTATGTTGAGGTGGGCACCAAACCCAGCTGTCAAGGAGAGCAGGCTCCCCGGGCCCCAGTGCCACTCTTCTGATAGCACGCTGACACAGGAAGTGAAGAATCCTGTCTTATTTTCAAGTGCCACTGCTAGACATCCGCGTAAAACAATGCCAGAGTTCCCACTGTGGCTCAGCGGTAATGAGCCCGACTAGTATCCATGAGGACTTGAGTTCAATCCCTGGCCTTGCTCAGTGGGTTAATGGATCTGGCATTGCTGTGAGCTGTGGTATAGGTCAAAGGTGCAGCTCGGATCCTGCGTTGCTGTGGCTGTGGCCAACAACTGCAGCTCCAATTCAACCCCTAGCCTGGGAACTTCCTTATGCTGTAGGTGCAGGCCTAAAAAAGAAAATAAAGAAATAAAGCAAACAATGCCAGCCTCCCCTTAGGTAGCCTGGAGGTGGGTGACAGAACTTCTTCTGACCTTCTGCATGGAAGGTCCAGCTCTTCACCTTGAATTAGAGGACTTGCCACCAGTTGTTCTTAGTAGTGACTCCACAATACGAGGAGCGGTATTTTATCATCATTGAAAGTAGGCACCAAAACGAACCACCACCAGAAAAATTCAGGAGGCAAGCGGACCTCGAGTGCCTAAAGTACACACAGTAATGTGTGTGTTTTAGGAGCCACCTCGTCTCCCAAGAGGTAGGCACATAGCATCCTTCTTGTTTTTACTGCTTGTCACTCATCTGCCATCAAGGAGCTTAGCGAGGATTAATGTTTATTAAGAGATACGAGGATGAGCCATCCATTGGGAGAAATACAGATCGGTAATAGTGAAAGAATTTTTAGCTGCTTTCTCTGCTGGGCTTCATTTAGTTTCTCATTCTTTTCAAACATGGAGCCATACCCTGTTTCTGGGTCAGTTATTTGGTAGAGTCTTGACGTCCCCATTTGCAGCCTAAAAAGATGTCAGGTTCACACAACAGCATGTGGACTTGTGAGTGTGTGCCTCCAGGAGAAGCCGGAATGTGGGCTTCTTGACAGCTCTGATCCACAGTTCTCTGTGCTCCAGCAATAGCCCAGCGTATGGTCCAAAGCAGGACACCCTGGTTAAGGATCTGTTTGTTTCACAGAACAGAAATCCACCCAAAGTCACTCAAGACAAAAGTGGGGCTTTTAAAAGCATCCAAAGTCTTACAGGAAGGAGGGACTCGAGGTTCCCTCTGTTCTTTCTTCTTACTTTCCACTTCTTGTCTTTCCTGTTCTCCTCCCACCTCCTCTGCTTTCTCATCTTGCCCAGGCCCAAAATGGTTGCTCCAGTTCCAGTGAGATGTAATCCAAGGATACACCATCTTTTAGCTCAAGCACCTGCTATTAATTGGAACTCCTTTTTGCATCTCTTGGTTCAAAAGGAATCTGACTGGTCCGAGCCTGTCCCTTAGGTTTCATATCCCAATCCACTAAGCTGGGCCAGAGGGGAGGGTAGCAGGGATGCTGGATGGGTGGTGTTGGCACTTCTAGGGCTGCAAGTAGAGGAAAGAGACATCTGTTCTAGATGTTTGGTAGTAAATACATGATGGACCAACTAGCTCACCAGTTACACAGCCTTTCCTCCTAACAAGCAGAGGAACAGAAATAACCAGCTGGAAACAAGTTAATGACACCCCCATCCTTGGAAAGGCAGGTCTCACAGTCTGTCCTAAAGGACAGCCAAGTTCTACCCTCAGAGGAGGTGACACGGGAATCTCTGGGAAGCCTGCCTAGAAGTGGCCCAGAACCCTTCTGAGCTTCAACTTCACCTTTAAAATGAGAGCATGGTGGAGAGGGATAAATTAGGGGTTGGGGATTGATATATACACACTATTGTACATAAAATAGATAAGTAACAAGGACCTACTTAGAGCACAGGGAAATCTATTCAATACTCCATAATAACCTATATGGGAAAAGAAGCTGAAGAACAGGGGATATCTGTATGTGCATAACTGTTTCATTTCGCTGTACACCTGAAACTAACGCAACATTGTAAGCCAACTATACTCCGATAACATTTTATTCAAAAAATGAGGGCAGAATTACCTGCCTCGTAGGGCAGTTGTGAACATCAAAACAGGCCCATAGCAGAAGACATTATAAATTCTCAAGGCCAGGGCTTCCAAACCATTTCCACTAAGAACTCAGCGCACCGTTCATAGAGTTCAATCCTCACTGCTTGCAGGTGAACCCCCCCACTCCCACCCCAGTAAATAATACCGTTCAGCCACAGACATCAAACAAACAAACAAACAAACGGAAATCAGGTTCCAGATCTGCTTGTCACTCCTCGTGTGACTTCAACGAAGTCACTCACACTCTCTAGGCCTCTCTTTCCTCACACGTAATATGGAGAATGGGAAGAGAACCAGTGACACCCACAAAGAGCCACAGTGGTTCAGCTTCAATTGCTGAGCCGCAGAATTAGAAAAATAAGTCAACATGGGGAGTTTTTCATAGGACTTGTTTTATTCAGGTCAAAGGATAATACATTATACTGAGGTTATGGGCTCCCTATTCTTTTTGTCTTAAATGGCCTTTGTTTTTTGTTTTTGTTTTGCTTTTTAGGGCCATACTCGAGGCACATGGAGATTCTCAGGCTAGGGGTCTAATCAGAGCTACAGCCTCCAGCCTACACCATAGCCACAGCAACACCAGATCCAAGCTGTGTCTGCAACCTACATCACAGCTCATGGCAATGCTGGCTCCCCATCCCACTGAGCAAGACCAGGGATCAAACCCTCAACCTCATGGTTCCTAGTCAGATTCATTTCCACCGTGCCATGATGGGAACTCCTTAAATGGCCTTTGTTTAGTGATAGTAAAGAATGTACTTGGTTATTACCCTCCTATTATCCTCTCAATGAAATTAGAAGCTGGCAACTCCATATCCATCCCCAGCCCCACACCCACCCCCGCTTATTTATCTTTATTGGTCTGTAAAATGCCAAACAATGACAATTAGTGGATAATATGACCATCTATAGACCTTTTAAAGTCTGTGGATCTGATTCTAAGGGAGGCAAAAGAATGCGTAGACTTGGAGGCAGACACCCTGGGTTCAAAGTCTGACCCTACCACTTAGAATCTGGTGAGCTTGGGCAAGTTATTTAGCCTCTTTGTTTCTCATCTGAAAATAGGAACAATAGTACTTACCTGACAGGGTTAAACATGGTCAAGGCTATAAAGTGCTTTGGGCAGTGGCCAGCACAAATAAAGCCCTCATTAAGTAACAGCGATGAAGTTCATGGGAAAGGGGGGCAAAAGACCTAAATAGACATTTCTCCAAAGAAGATACACAGGTGGCCAACAGGCATGTGAAAAAATGTTCAACATCACTGATTATTAGAGAAATGCAAATCAAAACTGCTGGAAGGTATCACCTCACACCCGTCAGAATGGCCATCATTAACAAGTCCACAAATAACAAATGCTGGAAAGGGTGTGGAGAAAAGGGTTCTCTCCTACATTGTTGGTGGGAATGTAATTGGTACAACCACTATGGAAAACAGTATGGAGGTTCCTTAGAAAACTAAATATAGAACTACCATATGACCCAGCAATCCCATTCTTGGGCATATATCAGGACAAAACTTTCCTTGAAAAAGATACATGCACCGTATGTTCATTGCAGCACTATTCACAATAGCCAAGACACAGAAACAACTTAAATGCCCATCGTCAGATGAATGGATTAAGAAGATGTGGTATACATACACAAGGGAATACTACTCAGCCATAAAAAAGAACAAAATAATGCCATTTGCAGCAATATGGATAGAACTAGAGACTCTCATCCTGAGTGAAGTCAGAAAAAGACAAATACCATATGATATCACTTATATCTGGAATCTAATATACGGCACAAATGAACCTTTCCACAGAAAAGAAACTCATGCCCTTGGAGAACAGACTTGTGGTTGCCAAGTGGGAGGGAGTGGGATGGACTGGGAGTCTGGTGTTAATAGATGCAAACTATTGCATTTGGAGTGGATGAGCAATGAGATCCTGCTGTATAGCACAGGGAACTATATCTAGTCACTTGTGATGGGATATGATGGAAGATAATGTGGGAACAAGAATTATATATATATATATCTGTGTGTGTGACTGAGTCACTTTGCTGTACAGTAGAAATTGACAGAACACTGTAAACCACCTATAATGGATAAAATAAGAGTCATTAAATATTTTTTAAAAAAGATAATGGGAAGGAGGAGAAGGGGTAAGAGAAGTAAGGAGAAAGGGAGGTAGAGGAGAGAAAGCTCCTCTCTGAGTCCTTCTTGCAGCTACAATGGAGTGAGATATCTTCTTGGTTCCATCAGCACAATCAACCTTTCTAGGAAAAAAACTGCTCTAACCATGTTGCCTATCCAATGGTGGCTGGCCATGGATTGGCTGCCCTTGGGTCAGGTGCCCCTAGTGTCCAATCAGCTGTGGCGGAGGTGGGGCCAAATCCTTGAAGTTATGTCAAAACTCCCAGTGAAATGGGAATGCTCCAGGCAGGGCTCCAATCCAGAGTTTACCAGCAACTTTCAGGTAATCACACAGATGATAAGAGATGAAAAGGCCAGAAAAGGCATTTGAAGGGGCCCAGGAAAGACACTCCTCCCTAGGGGGGAGGGGAAAAATGAAGGAAGTAATGATTGGGATGCTTTTTCACAGTCTTAACATGATTGGCTGCTGTGGGGTCAGGTGCTCAAGCCTGAGCCAATCAGCTGTGGAGGAAGGAGTGGGTCATGTGATTAGAAATGTGTCACTGGGGCTGCAGGTGGAATGCCTATCCATCCACAAAGACAGAGCTACCATCAATCTGGGGTGGAACCATGAGATTTCCTGTTGTTGGAAGTGTTTCAGAAAGCCTCTGGAATTCCTCCTTGTTGAAAAGAAAAAAAAAAAAAAAAAAAAAAAAAAAGTGGTTCCAGAAGAGAAAGCCCTTGAAAAATCCAGGGGCCCTGGAGACTGATTCACCCATCAAAGTCACGGAATTACTCACCAGATAAGTGGTAACATCTCAATCTTTTATTAGGTGAGCATCCACTCCTTTGGGGCCATGGGGCAGCCATTCTGTTTGATCGGCAAATAGATTGAAACCTTGCAGCTAATTTGAAGCTACCCAGGCTATCTTCTAATTTAGAAAGGAGTGAATTAGTTGTGAACAATTACCTGGGAGTCAAAGCATCTGAGACCAGATCCCAACAATAAGGGAAGTGGAGGGAAACCCATCTAAAGTATTTGGAGTGTGGAAAAAAGTGTTGGCTTCGATTTTCTGGGTAATTGATACTACCTCTAAAAGTCATAGACATTTTTTAGCCTGGCTCACCTGGATAAATTTAACTATATAGACCTCAACACTCGGCATGACTGGCTCCAAAGATCTGTCATCTTTTCAAAGTAGTCATGGTTCCCGAAACCTATTGCAGCAGATTCTCATTGATGTCCTAAGCTGATCCTGAAATCCTCTGATTCCCTGGTGGATTTTTCTTCCATCAGGTTTTCAGTCTCTGAAATAGCAGCAGATGTTCAGGAAAATGTTATTCCTCTGCAGTCTCAGGAGTGCCAGAACAAGCCATGTGTAGTTTCAACTGATTTCTTCTCGTGTTTATTGAGCACCTACTAAGTGCAAGGAACACGTGATGTTTCTTTTCTGGTCCCTTGTAGTAAATGTTCATTAATGAAAGAACTTGAAATCTTCCCACGCGTCCATATGGCAGTGCCTTCTAGACATTCCTGCTGAAAGCAGGAGATGGCTGTTTTAATGATCAGCAAGCCAAATACTTGATCGCGCAGCACTCTGGAGTGTGCTTAGTTAAGACAACTCATCTCTGAGGGGATTTGTGGAAGACAGTGTTGTGGATCATTTAAGAGGCCTTACAAGTGGCGCTTTGACATGTGTGCTAAGTGGCAGGCACAGGAGGACTGGGGTAAGCTGTCAAAATCAGAAGGACAAAAAGCGTACCCACAGCTGCCAAAAAAGTCAGATGATGGCTGCTCCCTGGGCAAATATGAAACCTGGCCAAGGTAGGGGGTTTCTTCTGCAAACACCAGGGCCTCCAGCCATAAGATTCTTCTAGTCATCTAGTGAAAACCTACCTAGGTAGAATTTGATCAGCCCGTTTGTCAAGTGCAGTCAATCACAGGTGGCTTCTGGGGCTGGTCATACTCCCATGGGGTTCTTCCTTGGCATCCACAAGAGACATCTGGAAGCTTGTTAAAGATGAAGAGTCCCAGGCCTCACTCCCAGAAATTCTAGCTCCTTGGCAGGACCTAGTAAGATGTATCGTGCCATATTCCAAGGCTGTTCCACTATTCTACACTTTGCAAATAATGGTTCATAAGATCCTCCACTCATGGCCTATCTTCTAAACACCTGCCTTGACTAGTCAACATTTGTACCAAGCTACCCCAAGCCTGCCATGGTGAACTCATCCTTTTCCTGTGTTGATTGCCTTGGATGGTGCCAGCCCCACCCCCACCCCTAAGCCAAACACTTGACAGTCACCCTCAGCACCTCCTCATCCTCGGCACCTATTCTCCATCCTTCTCAGTTCTCATCAGCTCCATCCCCTGAGCTGTAGTGAGATTTATCTACTCCTCTTCATCTTCTTGACCTTGCCATAGTTCAAGTGCATCACCTCTCACTCTGATTACTGCAAGAGCTTCCCAGCTGGCCTCCAAATCTTGGGTTTTGTTTGCATATTTCATTATCACTCTTGCCCAAAAAACCCTAGTGGTGCCCAGTTGCTCTCAGAATGTGCTTCAGACTCCTTAACATGGTGTATGGTCTGAATGTTTGTGTCCTCCTGAAATTCATGTGCTGAAATCCCAATCTCTGATGTGATCATATTAGGAGTTATTTGGGGAGCCCCTTAGGTCATGAGGGCAAGACCCTCGTGAATGAGATTAGTGTTCTTACAAAAGAAACACTGGGCAGATCCCTTGCTCTTCCCCCCATGTCAAGACAAAGGGAGAAGGCACCAGCTATGAACCAGAAAGAGAGGCTTACCAGAACTCCCTCATGCTAGAGCCTTGATCTTGGACTTCCTAGCCTCCAGAACTGTGAGAAATACATTTCTATTGTTTCAAGCTGCCCCCAGCACTGTAGTATTCTGTTACTACAGCTCGAAAGGACTGAGGCACATGGCACCTGTGGACCTTCAGTACCAACTTCCTACCTTCCTGGCTAGTCTCATCTCCCAGTGCTCCCCTTCCTGCTGGGGATGTCCCGACGTTATTACTTCACTCTGTGGTGTTCCCTTGGCATGGTAATGCCCTCCCTCACTTTCTCCACCTGCTGAACTCCTACTTTCCTCCTTTTCAGAATGAGAAATAGCAACCCTCTATCATACTGGGGAAACTACGGCAGTTACCAGACATGGCGTTCCATGTGTGGCTGACACACAGCCGTCACTCAATGACTGTTTGTTGAGTGGAGGAGCAGCGAAACATGCCACAGCAAATCCACAAGTATTTGCTTGGGTACCAAATAAACTTATGACTGCTGCCCAGTTGTTTTTTCTCAAGCTATCCCCTTTACACTTATATATCTTTTTCCTAATTCTTCTGACTATATCCAAGTCCAATGCACTCATCTTGTATAACAAAAATAGTTGTACCATATGGGAGAAAAGTATTTAGAAAATCTATACAGTATATTCAAAAGCCCAGCAGTACAAAGATTTATTTAATATGAGTTTTTAATGCAAACTATTACGTTTAGAATGCATAAGCAATTAGGTCCTGCTGTATAGCATAGGGAACTCTATTTGCTCTCTTGGAATAGAACACGATGGAAGATAATATGAGAAAAATAACATATATGTAGGACTATATATATATATGTTCTCTCTATATATATGTAGGACTATATAGAGAATATATATGTGTGTAGGACTGGGTCACTTTGCTGTACAGCAGAAATTGGCACAACATTGTAAACCAATTATAATTTTAAAATTTTAATAAATAAAAGTAACCCCCAAACCACCACCTCCCGGAATTCCCGTCATGTCTCAGCGGTAATGAACCTGACTAGTAGCCTACTATCCATGAGGACTCAGGTTTGATCCCTGGTCTCACTCAGTGGGTTAAGGATCTGGCATTGCTGTGAGCTGTGCTGTAGGTCGCAGACAGATCTTGGATCCTGCATTGCTGTGTCTGTGGTGTAGGCTGGCAGCTGTAGCTCTGATTCGATCCCTAGACTGGGAACTTCCATATGCCACAGGTGTGATCCTAAAAAGATAAACAAAAACAAAAAACCAACCCCCACGTCCTATTTTATAACTGAAGTACTCAATAGTTATCCAGTTTTGGAAATTTTCTGCCTGAAGTTAGAAATCAGTAACCCTGGGGACAGCCCTTGGGTCAGGCAGGTACCGACAGATCCAGCACCTGCAGCCAAACAGGGGGGACCAGCTTGGAGCTGAATCCTCAAATCAGTTTTCTGATTAAAGCCAAGATGCCCACCTCAGGACCCCTGTCCTCAAAGTCAGACGCACACCCCTAGGTTTGGTTAATTGGCTTCCTTAATGACTCTGCTTTTGTTTTGTTTATTGAAGATTTATTGGAGTATAATTTACCTACCATAAAATTCACCCATTTCAATTTTACAATTCACTTATGTTTGGTATATTTAAAGAGCTGCTCAAGCAGCGCTCTTTGATTTCAGAACACTGTCATCACCCAGAAAGAAACCTTACACCCAGTACCTCCACATCCTCACCCCCAGCCCCAGGCAACCACTGATAGGCTTTCTGTCTCTTTGGTTTTGTCTCTTCTGGACATCTCGTAGCCCCAGAGTCAAATACGATAGGTGTAGTTTTATGTCTGGCTTCTTTCACTGAGCATAACGTTTTTGAGGTCAATTCGTGTTGCAGCATGTATCAGGACTTGGTTTCTTTTCATTGCCGAATGGTAGTCCGTGGCGTGGCCATACCACCTCTCATTTATCCTGCTCCAGTTGATGCACATGCGTTGTCTCCACTTTCTGGCTATTTTGAGTAATGCTGCTGTGGACTTCCTATACCAGTTTTGGCTTGGGCATATGTTTTCATTTTTCCTGGTTAGGTTCCTAGTAGTGGAATTTCTGGGTGTTACGGCAATTCTGTGCTGAACGTTTTGAGAAATTGCCAAAATGTTTTTCAGAGGGTCTGTAGCATCTTACATTCCAAGCAGCAATGTACAAAAGTTACAGTTTCTCCACAGTATCTCTGTTTTAAATGACCAACTGTTTTGGATTTCACAACTCCAACTTTATTCCTGACCTCTCAATTTTGGCTCACCTACCTGGCTTCCTCAAGCCCAGGCTTTTCCCTGTCCTCTGTAAACTTTGTCCTTTAACTGTTAGAAGTTTTCTCTTTTTTTATTCTTTTTTTTTAAGCTAAAGTATAGGTGGTTTACAATGTTTTGCCAATTTCTGCTGTACAGCAAAGTTTCTCAGTCATACATATATATACATTCTTTTTTTTATATCATTTTCCATCATGGTCTAGCCCAGGAGATTGGATAGTTTCCTGTGCCATACAGTAGAACCTTATTGTTATCCATTTCAAATGTAATAATTTGCATCTACTAACCCCAACTTTCATTCCGTCCCTCTTCCTCCCCCCCTCCCCCTTGGCAAACACAAGTCTGTTCTCCATGTCCAGGAGTCTGTTTCTGTCCTGTAGATAGGTTCATTTGTGTCATATTTTAGATTCCATATATAAGTGATATCATAAGTATTTGTTTTTCTCTTTTTGACTTACTTCACTTAGTATGAGAATCTCTCATTCCATCCATGTTGCTGCAAATGGCATTACTTTGTTCTTTTTTATGGCTGAGTAGTATTCCACTGTGTATATGTACCAAATCTTCTTAATCTCTTCATCTGCTGAGGGACAGATCAACAGATAAAGGTTCTTTCATGCCTTGGCTACTATGAATAGTACTTCTATGAACATAGGGGTACACATTATCTTTTTGAATGATAATTTTGTCCAGATATATACCCAGGAGTGGGATTGGTGGATCATATAATCATTTTATTTTTAGTTTTCTAAGGAACCTCCAAGTAGTTTTCTAAGTCCTGACCTCAGTCAGCTCCAACCCCACCATGCCCTGTGAATGACAAAATTTCTTCCCTCTACTTGGGTTTTTTGTTTTCTTTTAAAAACTAAGACCAAGTGTAATCTTGCAAAAACATACATAGATTTCAAAACTAAGAACTGTGAGCACAATCAATTTTTCAGAATTTTTTTTTTTAACTTCTATTGAGGAATGAAATTAGGTCTAGGGTTAAAATGTTTAGTATAATGCTATTTTCATGTAACAGTAAGGAAGAGAAAGAAACTAGTTACTATTGCCCATGATTGCTCATCTTTTTCTCATATTGATTCTCTGTCCTCTGCTCAATGAATTCACTCTGCAAAAATTGCCAAGTACTCTTAAACTTCTAAATTTGCTTTGGCCTAATTCAGTAAAATGGGCTCTTTGGGGGGTTAATCTTTCTTGGCAAAGCTTGCGTGAATGTTCCGGGTGAGATCAATGGCTGCTTGCACCTATGCGATGTGACCCTTGTGAGTCTTTCAGCAAATCAGTCAAAGGCTGAGGAAACCAGCGTGAGGGCAGGAACTCTCCTTCCCAACAAAGGCAGCCATCATTTTACATTCCCTTGTGCTCCTCGAATTGGGAACACTATAGGCTGTGAGAATCCAGGCCAGGCTGACCGGCAGTACCTCCCCTCCAAGATCCCACGGAGATTTACCCGTAATCACATGATCTATCCCTCTGACTAGGCTGGCAGCTGGGGCTAAGCAGTGGGGACAGCGCAGAAGGGGCAAGTTTTGCATTCACTTGGCACCAGAGAGCCACGGACAGTAAATTCAGTGTTAACTACTCCATCTGGAATTGAACCAAGAGCTTCCCTCTGCTCCAGTGCAAAGGCCTGAAGGGGTGATGCTGATTTCCTGTCGACCCGTGGGGGTCCCAGGACTCAGCCAGTGCTCTGGGAAGGCTGCCCCTGCAGCTTCCAGGAAGGTACCTCTTATAGCATCCCCACTGCCTCTCTGTGACCCGCTGTTTGGGGGCAGGCTGAATCATTTTTATCATTTAATAGGTGGGTGGGAAACTTTTGAATGACTCAGTAGGTACCATTTTACATTCAAACTTGCCGTTACAGGTTGTTTCAATGGTGGCCATTGGAAACATTCAGGGCTTCATATTTCTTGATGCAGATTAGCGATGCCTCATACAAAGACCGTGCATTCACGTGGCCAGCCATCAGACTAAGGGGCTGCGGGGCCTCAGGAGGTGCTGGCACCAATTCAGAACCCAGGGGAAGAGGAGAAAGGGCTACACAGTGCCCGCTCCCTGAGCCTTCCTGGGTGGAAATGGCTCCAGGCTTCAAAAGGTTTTCTTTTTCATCCAGTCTCCCAGGGGGACCCCCCCTCATAATACCTCTTACCCCCAGACTTCTGGTCTGCATGACTTTGGGCTCTGAGCTCAGGCCTGGGAAGCAAAAACTCACTTCAAGGTTTACAGCTCTGTTTGCCTTTTGGCCTTGTGTGTCCTGGGCCAGCAGCTCTGTCACACGGAGCCCATTCCTGGGGCTTTATCTCAGTGCAATTCCAAAGCCGCAGCCCCACAAGGGGCAGTGCATGTAGAGCCTTTGAGTAGTCTGTGTGCGAACTTTGTTTGCGACTTCTTGGCTCCTGCTCTGGGAAGCGAAATGAAAAATACTAGAGGTGGCAAGTCTCAAGAATCAGGTACTCCTGCTTGGACTGATCATTTATTTAAGAACAAATACTTACTACATTACATTTATGTAAACATTAAGTGCTTACTGTATACCTAGCACTATTCTGGGCATTGTCAAGTCAGGACCCTGAAGAAACAGAGGAAGTGTCCCCTGCCATTCAGAGACCTAATAGTCTCTTTGTAGAAACCCTTCAGAAGCAATGATGTAACAGACCAGAAAATGTAACAGACCTTTCAGTGCTCCTCCCTGCTGATGGATGGGGGAGAGGGTGGAAGTCCTATTTCATGCATGAGAAGCAATACTCTTCTGATTCATTAAGCTCCTCTCTCCTCGGGGTCAGTAAACCCACTTCTCCTAAACTGCTAGAGCCGCCTTCTCTCTGCCTTAAGCCCCCATGTGTATTTAGGGAAATTTAGCTGAACAATTCTGAATAATGTGTGGTGTGCTCATCAAAAAGAAATTAAGTAGCTTTGTAAGAAGGCAAGTACATTTTCAGGAATCTACTTAAGTTTTCTCATAAACTTGTTGTCTGCAAAAATACACTTAAACCCAAACTAAGTGAGTACAGGTCAGAACTCAACCAAGCAAAGTTCAAGTATATTATAAACCTGGCAAATAGCATTCTGATATTCTGTATATAAAGATGATTTTTTTTAACTTATTGGTCAGTGCATTTTACTTCTATGATTGCTACTTTGGGGGGGAAAGATGGGGAAAGAAAGAGAAATACAGGCATCTGCAACTGGTACTTGAAACAGGAAGCATCCTAATTAAGAGAAAATGTCTACATTAAGATAAATGTGTTATCAATGCCAAAGTGGCTCTGAGCTCTGATATATTTGATTTATTTATCTTAATCCAACCATTCCTATTGGTCTAGTTGATTTTCCTTTAAAAATGTCTGTTACTATTCCAAGCAGCAGTGATGTCGTGACCTAAAGTTTTCAATGAAACGTTTCAGGTATTCATCTCAAAAATGTCAAAGAGATTCTGGAACGTTTCCTATTGGGAAAAATAAATGTAAAGACCAAACAGAATGAATGTAAGTCTCCAACTAGCAGGGTGACCTTAGGCAAGTCCGCCTGCCTCCTCTAGCCTTAGTCTCCTTACTTATAGCCCAAGGAAGGTGCATTTCACAGTGTCTCTCAGATCTTCATCAACAGCCTTGAACTAGAGGGGGTTCTCTTTGCCACCCATCCAGGACAAGTTGTCTCTGTCCACATGAACTTTGTCTTCATTATTCAACCACTGTTCATTGAGCACCTACTGTGGCCCAGGCTGGATGCTTAGGCATGGAGGGTACTTTCAGCCCAGTAGAGGACACTGAGAGTTGTGAGATAATGGAGAAAGCACACTGATGAAAAGGCTTCTGGAATGCTCCAAGAGAGCATTCAACCAAGACTTCAGAAGGGAATTGGCTCTGAGTACACAGAGGAGAGGAAGAAGGAAGAGGGGGAAACGGGAGGGAAAGAGAGGGGTGAGGGGTATCCAGGTGAGGGGCTCAAGCAGAGCAAATGGCAGGTGGAAGGATGCTGCCTGGCAAGCACGTGGCACATTTGAGAGTCTTCATAGGCAGAGACTGGGTCTGGATGGGCCCTTTATGCCACACAAGGAGTTTGAGTTTATTCGTAAAAATAGTGAGGAGCCACTGAAGTGGGTAAGCAAAAGGAGGAGCATATGAAAACAGTGTCTTCAGAAGACCACTCTTGCAGTAGGTTGGAATTTCAATGAGGGTCGGGGGATGCAGGCAAGACTGGAGGAGGTGATCAGGGAACCAGTGAGAGGCTGTTGTAATCCAGCTGACAAAGTTAGCCAGTTACCTAACATAGGTCAATGCCAGTAGTCAAATACAGAAGAGAACAGGGTTGAAAAATACCCAGGAGGTAGAATCTTAAAGAGCTAGTAATAGATCATTGAAAGTTGTAATTGTTCTCCTACACTATGGATAGTATTTTTCAAGCCATTGAGAAATGCTAAATAATTGTCCATCATATCCTCTCTGCTAGCCTGCAAGCTTGTGAGGTGAGAAGGGACAATGTCTGTGCCTTTCTTGTCCACCATTACACCTCTAGGAATTAGAATAATGCCTGAAACATAAGTGGATTAAAAACTCATCCCGGAGTTCCCATTGTGGCGCAGTGGTTAACGAATCCGACTAGGAACCATGAGGTTGCGGGTTCAGTCCCTGCCCTTGCTCAGTGGGTTAACGATCCGGCGTTGCCGTGAGCTGTGGTGTAGGTTGCAGAGGCGGCTCGGATCCCGAGTTGCTGTGGCTCTGGTGTAGGCCGGTGGCTACAGCTCCGATTGGACCCCTAGCCTGGGAACCTCCGTATGCCGCGGGAGCGGCCCAAGAAATAGCAACAACAACAACAACAAAAAGACAAAAGACCAAAAAAAAAAAAAAAAAAAAAAAACTCATCCCCTT
The DNA here is from genome assembly GCF_054392235.1 of Sus scrofa. NCBI lineage: Eukaryota > Metazoa > Chordata > Mammalia > Artiodactyla > Suidae > Sus > Sus scrofa. The sequence goes on from NC_139388.1 coordinate 78,443,573, forward strand.
AGGTGAACGTGGAGTGGGGGACGGTAGTCATTTTTCTTTTCAGATATTAACCAGTAAGATGGTTAAACTTTGACAATTCAGCATGCTTGCCTGAGGCAGCCAGACTAGTAATGGTAGGAAAAACAGCCCTTGATGTCGAGTTGGTAGATGAACATGAATCCTTACCCTTCTCATGTGATCTGTGTGACTTGAGTAAGTCACTGTGTCACTGAGCCTTAATTTTTTCATCAGTAAAATAAAGATGCTAGTACTGGACCTCATAGATTGAGAACTAAATGAGGTTGTCCATGACAAAAATTTAGTGGTCTGTCACAAAGTAAACAATAAATGCTAATTAGACTAGAAAGATGAAAGAATGGATGAATAGTTGAACAGATGGATGATGGATGGACGGGTGGATGGATGAAGGGGTGATTGGGTGGGTGGAGAGATGGATGGATGGGTGGATGGGTTGATGGGTAGATAAATGGATGGATGGATGGTGGATGGATGGGTGGGTGGAGGGATGAATAGGTGGGTGGAGAGATGGGTGGATGGGTTGAAGGGTAGATGGATGGATCATTGGATGGATGGATGAATGGGTGGATGGATGGGTAGATGGATATAATGGATGTATTGGTGATGAATGAGTGGACAAATGAAAAGAACCTTCTGAATAGGATATATCCATTAGGTCATGCTGTTTCTCAGACCAACCTTAATCCTATTTTGTGGGCATCTGTGTAATAAATTTATCAGTCTGAAAACTTAAGAAGCTACCTGTTCTTGGGTTCTGTGAAAGTCTTATGGTCTGCTGCCATTGAATGCTGAAGATTTCACATTCCTAATTTAGGTTCTGTCTAGACACCTCTCTAAATAGGAACTTTATGTTAATCTGCAGGTGTTGCTTATGAACAGGTTATTTCTAAATAGTAGTGAATGGATTACCAAAAAGAAAAAAATTCAAGAGCAAATAATACTTATTGAGACCAAGGTCTCCAGTGGGAAGATTCCTAGTCAGTTTGTCCACTCCTCCCATACCACCTGGTTCCTACCCAATCACTGCCAAATCAAATATTCACAGTGGGTATAATTAATTAAATGTATTTTCCCTAATTAACTTAAAAACTGGCAAATAGGCCCTCCCTTTGGTAGTTTGAAGATGCAGCTACTGGTGCTACTGATTAAAATATAAAGCGAATCTGGCTGGAAACTAGCACGTAATGGATGGAAGCACTTTCGCAAGATTTCTTTTAAGGTTTGTCAAATTATATCCTACTGATATTGCTAACCCCCTTTAATCAGTAAGTATAAAATTCATCCACGAGCATAAAATATATCTGACAATGGCATACATCAAATCCCAAACTGAACATGCAAAATAAATCGTATCGAGATTTTGTCATAATCATTGATTTCTGCTTCTCAAGCTGGTTTCTGGGGCAGCCACATAAAAGTTAAATACAAGGTATCTGTGGGCTCGTTGGATTGCGGTAATTCATTAAACCAACAGTGACTTTAATAAATCTGAGCGTACAGATTGCTTCCACAGACACCCTCAGCTTGGAAATGTGCCAGTAATCAAAGAGGGTGGCAAAACGAATCTTGTTGGCACGTAGGGGAGGTGAGAAGTTGCTTTGGAGGGCTGCTAAGGGCTGACTTCCAAGGGTATTATTGCACATCACGGCAGTGGAATCGGGTCACTGGGGAGATAAGAGGCCCTGTGGCCAACCCCTCCGCAGCGAACAGTCAGCACACAGGAAGTTGGTTCTTTGAGCAAAGCAGGTTCAAGTCTTCAGTGGGAACCCACTTCACTGAGCAATCTTCAGTTTCATGGACTGATTTTCCCCACTGTGTTCACTTCTCAATGACGATCCTCAGCCCTGGGTAGTTCACATCCAGGGACTTCCTTCATTCTCTAGCAATTAGGGAGAGACAAAGCCACGGTGGTTATTCTTATCCTCATGTTCCAGAGGAGAAAACGAAAAGTTGGGAAGCTAGGTGATCTGCCCAGTTCCCCACAGCTGGCAAAGCTGGAGCCAAGAGCTTGATTGCCAAAAGCCCAAGCTCTGCGTTCACATTCCACCTCTGTGACATTCTGGCTCTGTGTCCTTGGGCAGTTTACTTACATTTCCCAAAACCTCAGTTTTCTCACCTGTAAAATGGACATAGTCAGAGTAGGTATCTCCTACTTGTTGGGAGACTGAATGAGCTCCTATAGATCAGATGTATAATGTGCACTTAATGCATTTGCTTTTATTCACAGAGGCGATCAGGTTGTGTGTATATTTTTTAAAAAATTGGACAAGGTCTGGAACCTAACTACTGGAAGTTTAAGTTGCATTTCACACCAGTAGTGGAAAACCTTGCCCTTGTCATGCATTAGCCTTTTCCAACCGTGAAGCACCCTTCTTGTTGGCATATGTTGAAAGAAGCCCGTGATATTTCAGTCCCTTTCAGCTGTGACTCATTATTGTAAATAGCGGTGCAATGAGAAGATGAGAAAAGAATTTAAATACACTAACTGATAGAATTTTTAGGGAAAGTGAGACACAAGAAGATAAAAGGCAATCAGAAAAATTTGCATAAACCCTTGTGATCTCAAAGGTCATATATTTGGGAGCCTACTAATGGAAATATGTCTTTTAAAATTCTGTGTGATTATTTAATTGAAAAGGGAAGAATTTAAATGAATCAAGTCATAAGAGCAGAGTCGATTTATGTCAACTGCAACCAAAAAAAACTGGTCTATTCATACATAAGTTGCAATTTAGGATGGAGTGATAAATTTGGCCATTTGTTAGGATTTCTTTCAGCACATTAAAATATGTTGACATTTAGGCACTTTATAAATTTATGTTTAAAAAATCGGCTTCCTCTTACACGCGTATTCTATTTTGGAAATAGGATGGTTTCATATTCATTGATTTGCTTCAACTTTACCTTGACCCTGGGAGGTAGGTATTACCATTCCCACTTTATAGGACAGTATAATCTATACTTATTAAAGGCAGGAACCAAGACCTTTTTCTTTTTTTCTTTTCTTTTCTTTTTTTTTTTTTAATCCCTGGTGCCTAATAAAAATGTAAGTTGAATGTTATAGCAGAAGCTCCTACATGTCCTGCTTAAGACATCAATCTTTTCCTAAAAGGTACCACTGAGCAGAGGTTTAAACTCTCCCTTTACAATCCATTGTCCTTGAGTTCAAACCTCGGCTCTGCTGCTTACTGATGATGTGACCTTCGGAATTTATTCCTCGGCACCTTAGCTTATAATGGTGTTAATAATACCTGCCTCATGGAGTTGTTATAGTAATTAAATTTCAAGATGATAAAATGAGGAGGAAAATGTAAAGTACTGGGTATAATATCTCACACATATTAATGCTCTAAAATTATAGTTTTCCCCATCTCATGAGTATACTTAGAAATGCTAGGATAAGCATACGATTTGACCACTGCTGAATTAAAAAAGGAAAAAGCATGCCTTAATCATCGGATTCAAAATTAACAGGAGCAAACTGAGTAGCTAGTGTATTGCTGGGTGAGGAGCAGAATCCAGGGATTGCACATGGCAGCCAGGCAGGAATTCTTAGAGCTCCTGTGAAAAGCCTCTCCTTTCATTTAATGCAATTCGCTGGTATTAATAAGCGGCAGGGAACCCAGTGGGAGGCTGCCTACTGCTTTTCATACTGGGTCCATTCACTTTATTATATTCTAGGACATTGTATGGACCTTTTGCCACGTGGGGAGAAAAATCTTCTCATTTAATTTCCAAGTAAAGGATAATTAGTACCGATCGTGATTCAGAGCTGCAGGAATCCAACATCTTCTTCTCAGCATACTATTAGGATATTTGCAAATGCACTGGCCATCTCGGGGACTTCCAGGGTTATTAAATCATGTCGCAGTCAGCTCTCTTTGACCATCACTGGTGAGTGCATCTTTAAAACGTAGTGATAGCAGAGCTGCACATAAGGAAAAATTCTGTGCCCGATATTAAGAAATGGGGGGGTTAAGGACGCGTGAGAGGGACAAGTCATGCAGTAGGCAAAGGATGAGGAGAAAAGGGACTAAGAGTGAGAATCTATAAGGCGCCAGGCTTTAGGCTAGGCACTTTATGCGTGTCAGCGCATCTCATCCTTCCAACCTCCCTGTGACTCAGGGTCCCCAGAGGACAGGACTGTCACATCCTTGTTCTCGCTTACTGGGGCTGTTAAAGGGCCATAACAAGTCCCTTCCTCCGTGGGCTTTCAGGCTATCACACCGACTTTCCCCTCCCCCTCCTCTTCCCGCTCCCCCTCCGTCTCTTTCGTTGGTTTACCTCTCAGTGTTGGAGGACCCCGCGCTCCATCCTTGGGTCTTTCCTTCTCCCTCAACTTGGCATTCGCTAGGAGTCTGATGTCTCTTGTTAACACCCAGCCGCTGACAACTTCCCAATTCCCATTTCCAGCTCAGTTCCATCGCCTGAACTCCACACTCGTGTATCCCACTGCCCACTTGGTATCTCCATTTGGATGTCGAATATGCTTCTCAAAATTAGCACACACCCCACTCCCAAGCCTGCACCTCCCACGGCCTTCCCCTTTCAGTAAGGGACTTTTCCACTCTTCCAGTGGCTTAAATCCAAAGCATTCTGTGCTTCCTTGGCTCCTGTCTCTCTCATGTGCCACATCCAGCTGTCAACAGATCCTGGTGTCTCTGCCTTCAACCTCTGTCTAGGACCCAGTGACGTCTCTCCATGCTCCACCTGTTTCATTCCACATGACCACCACATTTCAAGCCCCCATCACAACTCACAGACATAGTGATAGCTGCCCAAAGGGTTTCCTGTCTCTACTCTTGTCCCCCTAGAGTCTTTTCCACTCAGCATCCATGGGAGCATTTTAAAGCGTAAATCATGTCCTGTCATGTACTCAAAACCAGTCAGAAGAACCCAAGTCCTTACAAGTCCTTCACTGTTTCTCAGACAAGCCGAGGACTCCCATATTGCTGAGCCTTTGCGCCGTTAGCTCAGCTGCCTTGGCCACTGGACCATGACAGGGCAAGGGCAGAGACTAGGTCTCCTCCATCCTGAGAGCTCCAGCACCCACCCACCACCCAGGGCAAAGCAGAGGGGCGCTTGCTCCAGGCCCAGTGCAGTTTTCAACCATTGATGCTCATCAGTTTATTTCATTTTCATCACAACCCTATGAGATAAAAACTCTGAGTATTACCATTTGACAGATGAGAAAAGCAAGGCACAGTGATGCCATGTGCCTTTCCCAAGGTCACAGGCCTGGTGAAGGTAGATCAGAGATTTGACCCCAAGCAGTCTGGTTCCAGAGGCAAGTGTGTGCTCTTGGCTGGTACATTATTCTGCCTCTTACAAGGGTGCCCTTGACAGAGGCATGGTTGCCGCATGAATGAATAAATGAGTGGCAATGGTTATAACTAGGACACACGAGCGCCCCATGTGTGCTGGCCACCAGGACGCCCTGGATTATGTCCTCCACGTGCAGACAGTTTACTGGGGAGGCTCTGGGAGATACTAGTATATAGGAGTGAAGAATTCAGGACTGGGCAGAGGGAAAAGTTGGCAGATGGTGTGGTTTGCCCCTGATGCCCAGAGGTGGCTCTGGAGTTGGGGTGGCCCTTTCGAGGGGTCCCAAATGGAGGCAGAGGGGCTGGACTTTTGTATCCAAGTCATTGGCCAAGGGCTGGCCCCTGAGTAGACATGTAACTTTGGCTGGGATGGGCCCCTGCAGCAGAGGGTAACTGCTGGTGACAGGTGCCACCGTGAGCCTTCAGTAGCTGATATTCCTGGCCCTGAGGGGTGGGCACAAGGGCCCTGTCAAGGGGCACTATGGAGAACACTATGACATCCCCTAGGCAGGCTGAGGGTTTTGCATAATATCTCACTTAATCCTCATCACCATCCTACAGTGAGTTATGCATCTGTTATCCCCACTTTATAATAGAACAAACCGGAACTTGGAGAAGTTGCCTAAAGCTAATCACTTCAGAAGGTGAGGCTGGGCCTGAATGAGTGGCCAGGTCACCAGCTTACGCCTCTGCCCAGACCTGCACTCATCATCTTACTGCTGGGGCAGGGTCGTAGTGGGCGTGGCCCTCCATTGCCTGGGGCTGCCCAGTGTCCTGCCTTCTTCTGCTTAATCACCTCCCCTCCTTTGAGCATGTGCTCCTTCCCACTCCCTGCTCCTCTGGTGGGGCCACCAACTTGATTGGCTGGGGCCTTCCCGATGGCTGCACACACCAAGCCTGGTCAATCCTGTGGCATCATGCCCGGCCCAGAGATAGGCCAGCTCGTCCCATAAGAGTGGTCACTTACATAGCAGGAGGTAAGCCTGGAGCAGCATCTGACCATGTCCCCAGCCTCCTCTACATGGAGGAAAGCTATTTGCATAGGTGAGAATGAGAAAAGAAGAGCTAGAAAGAGAGAGATCCGATGGCATTACTTAAGCTTCTGGAATTGCTGATTTACTTCTAAACATCCCGGTTTTGTGAGCCAATAAACCCCCATTGGTATCTAAGCTAGTACACATTGATTGTCCTTCACTGGCAGGCAAGTTGACGGTCTTAATCAACGTGCTAGTTTCAATAATGTACTAGTCAGGTTTGCTGTGTAACAAACAGCCTCAGCATCTCTGGGGCTCGGAGCCATATTCATTTTTCCCACGTATGCACCTGCACATTGCTTTGGCTCAGTTTTTCTCAGGCTGGTGGTCTGGTTCAGGTTTGTTCCCTCTGTCTTGATCTGAGCTGAGGCTAAAGAGGCACGTGCCTGGGATGTGCTCTTCTTGTGGAGGATCACAGGGGGCACAAGAGGTCAGGCCACACTGAAATCACTTAAGGTTGCTGCTTGCTGCAAGTTTGCTAACATCCCAGAGGCCCAACCAGTCACATGGCCAAGCCTCATATCAACAGGGCAGAGAAAGGTGCTCCACCTGTGCTGATGAGAGGGGCTTCAAAGTCACGCAGGAGAGGGCAAGACTGGGTGGCACTATTATCAAAAGGGAGTGGAGAATCGGAGAGAAGGATTCAGAGGACCACAGAGAGGGCAGAAGCAAGAGGGGAGAATAGCAAACAATTCTGGAGGCTGCAGGACTCTCAGCCCAGCACACGGATGGTGTCGTGTCACCCATGTCCCTGAGAGAAGCCTGGCTTCTGCAGGTTGTCTGTTAGAATTACAGCCGAGTCAGCTGAACCCCAGCACCTTCTCAGAACTGCACACGCCATCTCCAGGCAGCAGCTCTGTGTGCAGAGGCACCAGATCCTTTCTGAGAGATCAAATCAATTTTAAACAGACACAGCTGTTCCCTAGCGGGGCGTCAGAAGGGAAAGGCAGAGACACTATAGGAAATGTTTAGTTTCTCTTTTAAGTGTCAGGAAAACCAAAGAAGGTTCTTAAGTTTTGATTATTAATTTCCGAAGGAATTGGTTGCCAAGTTTGCAATCATTTTCGAGGAAAAGGTGTGTCAACATCTAAAGGACACTTCAGAGCAGCGGTTTTCACTTCATGTTGAGTTTGGATGCTTTTCATGACAGAGCAATCAGAAATAGAGTGGTTTTGGTGTTTTGAGGTGCCCCTCTGATGGGTAAATCTAATGTTGCAATTTATTTCAGTTCAACGGTATTTCCTGAACATCTCTCATGGCCATGTGCTCGCATATAAAAACATAAACAAATAGGAATAGTAATATTGCTTCTCCATGGCTGAGTCATCTGGGCACGTCCCATTCTCTCCTTGCTCTCCGTTTCTTCAGCTATGAAGAAAACTTGTTTGACCTGGGAACTCTGAGGTCCCTTCCAGATCTAAAATCTGTCCACCAAGTGGGTAATGCTCTTTTCTCACTTGCTGATGATGAAAATGACCAAGGTGTGCAGGAAGGAAACCAGAGCTGCTGATGCTCTGAGGATCTTAGGACGGAACAGGGGCGGGCACGTTTCCTCCCAGGGGTAGTGCAATTGACGGCATTAAGGGCCTGAACCCAGCCTAGACCCAGACTGGGACTCGAACCCAAGGTTTCAAATTAGAATCACTCACCTGTGTCTGGACTCACTGAGGTTCAGGTTCTTCATGTCTCTGTGCAGAAGGAATTCAGTGAGAGACAGTGATTGGCAAGAAATAGATTTATTAAGACAGGACACTTGTGAGAGATGCAAGCAGGCAGGCACTGAAGCTCTGCCCTGAGGAGCCGATGGGCTACAGTTTTAGCATCCGAGGGGAGTGGGGGTTGGAAAAGCCCGCCTCTTCCTTTCTGGGAGTACTAGCTCCTCCTTAGTATCCATAAGGTGTGTATTCAAATGCGAAGAAGGGCGGTTCTCAAACTCCTGCCCTTGGTCTGAATCTGAATGTAGGCCTCTTCCCATCCCCCACTCAATGACCTGAGGCAATTGGCTTGCCTTCTCTAGTCAAGCAAGCCTGCCTTGTGCTGATGGCTTTTTTGAGCAATTTATTAACCTACAGTGATTTCCCAATGTCCCCTCAGTTTCCCACATTATCTGTGGTGCTTTATGGGACTTTTAAAACTACCTGGGTCTGCTCCATCCCTATCAGTAGAGCTAAGAATTCCTGGTACAGACGGCCTGAGAATGGCATTCACAGTTACTTTTCCCCTTCCACCCTCCTCTCCAGAAAAGGCTGTACTGTTCCATTGCCAACCTCAGTGCAGGGATGGACATAAATCCCATCTTTACTATGCTTTTCTCTTTTTTTTTAATTTTTTAATGTCTTTTTTAGGGCCACACCTGCAGCCTATGGAGATTCCCAGGCTAGGGGTCCAATCAGAGCTGCAGCTGCCAGCCTACAGCACAGCCACAGCAACGCCAGATCCATGCTTTATCTGCAACCTACACCACAGCTCATGGCAGCAAGGCCAGGGATTGAACCTGCATCCTCATGGATACTAGTCAGATTTGTCGTTTCAACAGTAAAATGGCAACTGTGGGTCAAAGAAGGTGATTCCAGACCGTGGTAAAGTGGAGCCTGCTGGCTTCCCGCTGACACAAGTCCCAGCCCTGCCACTTGCTAGTTGCCTAACTTTGGGTAACTGTACCTCCCTGAGCTTCTGTTTTCTTATCTGTAAAATGGGGATTATAACAGGAGCTTCTTCCTCAGAGGGTTGCTGCCGAAGTTAGGCACTTAGCGCCGATGTTAGAACCCACCAGAATCGTGATCATCATGATTCTGGCACCCCTTCCGTGTGCACTTTTAGGCAGAAATGGGTTCTGAATGTGCCAACTCACCTAGCCTCTTCTAAAAAAAAAAAAAAAAAGTCTAATTTGGGGGGTGGGGGGATGTGCCTGTGCTGCGGGATGGAAATCCTGTGAAATTAGATTGTTATGATCATTATACAACTACAGATGTGATCAATTTATTTGAGTAATAAAAAAAAAAGTCTAGAACACGTCCAAGAAAAAAAAAAGGTTTGTGACGTCACTGGAATATGATGAAAAATGTAAAATAACTTCTTTCAGTGTTCTTCATAGGAACGTGTACATAGGTTTGCACAAGTATGTGTTTCTTTGAACTAAGAATAATAATTTTACAAATCTGAAAAAAAAAAAAACAGCAAAAACCCTCTGAGGTAAAAGGTGAAAACGCACCTTGTGATCATTTCTTGCTAAGTTTCCAAAGGGAACGAAGACACGAGTGCTCAGCTCCATCCTCTGGGTCTGTGCCCTCATTCTGTCCACCTGGAGGAAGCGCCACTCACCTGGAGGAAGGTGACACATCCTTTGTAATTTGCACAAAGGGGCTCTATGGGCTGGCCGGGGCCCTGGCCTGGTCCATCTTTTATCAGACATTGAAGTTCACCCTTTGATTTGATGCCTGCTAATGAGTGACAGGATGAGAACCTAGATCTGTCTTTCTTTTCTTCCCGAAAGCTGCCTGGAGGACTCAGGCTCACTGCTCTTCCCCAAAGCTATCAGGCTCCCCGTGTTAAGTGACTTTCTGCAGGACTCCCTGGGGGCTCCTTGCTGGCTGGGGGAAGAACGCAGCTCCGTTTCTATTTTCCAGACAGTCTCATCTCTTTGATACAGGACAGCTGTTTCAGAGTCTGAACAGATGGATGCCTGCACTGAGGATCCCTCGGGTTTTAGGGGCTAGGTATGGGACCAGAGTGCTGGACGGAGGGTCCTGGGCTATGGACGTGGGTGCAGGATGCCAAGGAGCATGTGGCAAAGAATAAGAGGGAGCTCCTCCTCCTGGCGCTTGTGTTTACATCTCTACCCACCCCTTTTAACACCAAACCTCCTATTTCTTTGTTTTTCAAAATTCAATGTATTTTTCAAATGTTGGTAGCTAGTTCCTGGGCAAAGGTGCCTGAGTACCGTGTTACTGCTAAGGTGCCTGAGGATGCTGACGGAGTGTGCTGTAACTGACATGGCTCTGAGCGAATACGGCTCCCTCTGGCACTGCACACACACCTGATAACATGGTCTTGTGGTTCCAAATACTGGATTATAAATTGTTTACATATCCCCAGCATAAAATAAGGCAGGTAAACAAATAAAGGGGCAGTCAATGAAAATAAATACAGCAACCTCACAGTTTACTGACTAGAGACACATTATCCCAGCGAGCCGAATATTGGATGAGAGAGCTGGCTTCTGGAGTTCCCGTCGTGGCTCAGCAGAAACAAATCTGACTAGTATTGATGAGGATGTAGGTTCAATCCCTGGCCTCGCTCAGTGGGTTAAGGATCTGGCATTGCTGTGAGCTGTGGTGAAGGTGGTAGATATGGCTCAGATCCTGCGTTGCTGTGGCTGTGGCACAGGCTGGCAGCTATAGTTCCCCTAGCCTGGGAACTTCCATGTGCCATAGGTGCTACCCTAAAAAGACAGAAAGAGAGAGAGAGAGTGCTGTCTTCTAATTGCATGTACAACCTGACAGCTAACCCTAAGATCAGGGCAGACATTCGCAGGGACAGGCCTTCATGGCGCACTGGACTGGACAATCTCTCTCTACTCTTTGGCTAATAAATATCTTCCCAGGACAGTTTAGTGCTGACCTGAGGGGGCAAGATTCCAAGGCCCTTTCCTACTCTAGCTACTTCCAATTGGAAAGTATAATGTAAAATAGATTTTATTTATTTTTAGGGTTGCACCTGCAGCATATGCAAGTTCCCAGGCTAGGAGGTCGAATCGGAGCTGCATCTGGAACTTACACCACGTCTTACAGCAACACCAGATCTGAGCCACATCTGTGACCTGTACCATAGCTCACAGCAATGCCGGATCCTTGACCCATGGAGCGAGGCCAGGGATGGAACCCACATCCTCATGGATACTAATCAGGTTCATAACCTGCTGAGCCACAAGGGGAACTCCCAACTTCTAATTCTGGGAAAAAGGATCATACACAGCGCTGCACCTGAGACGCCTTTATGAGTTGTCCAGGGGCGTCCTCGTATTAAATCCTTTGCCTGGTTGGCGCCTAATACAGGGTCTCCTCTGTGACCTTGAGTGAGGGTCACATTCTTCTTTATTGTCTGGGAGAGGAAGCTCTGGTCCTTAGTGGGGACTTCCTCAGTGCCTAAGGCATCCTAGGAGAAGAATAAGGTAATGAAGAAGGGCACAGAAGCTCGCAAGGGCCTGGATAAGGGGAAGGGGCGGGCGAAGAGATGGGTGAAAAAACTCTCCTGCTGAAGATAGCATTTACAAGAGAGAGCAGAGAGAGAGAGGACGCACGATATCGGGAGAAAGAGGTTCTGAAAGGCCCATTTTGGGGAAGCCCGCTCTACTCCTTACCAAGTCTAATGCACTTCTGTTAACAAAAACAACACAAAAATACCCTGTCACTCCCCCGCCCCAAGAATAATACCACTCATTTAGGATAGGTCTGTAAAGTATTTCAACCCAATGGGGTACTGTTTTATCAACCAAAAGAACTCATTTACCAAATGGGTCCCCAGGCCCTAGAAGAACGAATGCACTGGCCACTGGGGAGCAGCTCCCCCACCTGCTTCTCCATCAGTTCTGTGCCTTTGCAGAGAACGAAGGGCATGCAGCTGGAAGGGCCACAGAGGGTCCCTCCATCCATGGGCATGCATGGGGATGAGTCTGTGTTCGTGGATCCTGGAGAAATAGGAAAGAAAGAAAAGGTGGAGACTTTAGGATCATACACACCTGGATTTGAATCTGGTTCTGCTCCTTTTTAGCTGAGTGAGTGTGAGCAAACCTTCTGACCTTGAGTTTTTTTCTGGATGTGCTGATGACGGATCATAATGCCTGCCTTCCGCGTTGGGATGATTCAGCCTGAGGGAGTGGAAGTAGATGGAGGAGCACAGTGGCGGGCCACAGCGGGTGTCCAAAGAGTGGGAGTTGCCCTCGCAACCATCACTGTCTCCATTGCCATCATCATCTCCGCCATCTGTTGTCTGCATCCTGGACAGCATCCGCGGAGTTCCTTCCAGGCATCAAGCCCCCCCCCCCCCAATGCTTCACATGTGTTGTCTGCTTAAATTCCTCAACAAGTCTATGAAGTAGGTAGACTTTCCTATAGTATCCCAATCTTATCCCATTCTACTGATGAGGAAGTTGAGGCTCAGAGAAGTGAAATCATCCAGTGTCACAGAATTTGTGAATGGTAAGGCTGGTACTTAAACCCTGGTTTAATTCACTCCAGAGCCTGTGGAGTTGAAGCTACTCCTCCAGACCTCAGGGACGGGTGAAGGCTTCGATGATATCAGCTAGCATAGTCTGGCCATCAGGCTATAGAGAGGGTACTTTGCTGTGTGGAGGAATTAGAGCTGAAACTTGAATGGCCAGAAGGCTTGAATCTACTCTCTTTAGCCCTGTAGAGGGCACCTCCCAAGACTGTGCTGTGTGCTGCTAGAAGGTAAAATGGTGCCCAACGCATGGAGATAGCCAAGCATGAGAGGGGCAGGAGGTCCCTGCAAGACACCTGGGAGTTGGACTAGTTCCTTAGGAGGTAGTGATGGTTCTCTGAAGGTGGACATATTTGTCTCAGGGTTTTCTATTTCGCTTGGCTATTGCTCTTTGTCCCTGGAGGCTATGACAGAGCCAAGACACCAGACCATTCAGGCACATTCTCTTGTAAGCCCCACACCACACCAAATAAGAAACACGTTAAAAAACTGAAGAACCTTCAAATGGGGAGGAGGGAGATGCCCTTCTATCAAGAACTAGATAGGTAAGGAGTTCCCATCATGGTTTAGTGGAAACAAATCTGACTAGCATCCATGACGATGCAGGCTCAAACCCTGGCCTCGCTCAGTGGGTTAAGGATCTGGTATTGCCGTGGGTTGTGGTGTAGGTCGCAGACGAGGCTCAGATGCAGAGTTGCTGTGGGGTAGGCCAGCGGCTACGGCTCTGATTCACCCCCTAGCCTGGAACTCTCCATATGCTGCAGGTGCAGCCCTAAAAAGCCAAACAAAAAACCGAAATAAAATAAAAAAATAAATAGCATAAATATATATGCTTATGTGCGTAAGTCTATGGTTACTATGTGTAGTTAGTATTTATTTCATACATAGGAACTTCTGAATTGTATGTGATTTATTAAAGGACTGTTTGCAAATGAAAACTATGCGGAAGTAACCCAGTTGGTTAAATATATACACAGAGGGGATGCACCTGAAGAGCTTCTCACTCTTTCCATGAGATACTGCTTGGGAAGTGAAGAGGCGAAGGCAGCCTTCACACCAGTAACTGTGCTCTCCGTCCACACTGACGTGTGTGTGTGTGTGTGTGTGTGTGTGTGGTGTACATACATATCGCTATGTATACGCGCACACATATAGCCGACAGCTGGACACACACATTCCCCTCTTAAAGCTGCAGGCGGTTTCCCTAAGCCCTGCCATCCTCGCCCCTGTTTTCCCTCCTGGTTTCTTTTTCTCTTCCTCCCTTCATTTCATAACTGGGGTTTGGAGGGTGACTAGGGGTGGTAGAGGGTGGGGCACCGCTGGGAAGGGACGATCGCTTAGCTGTTGGGGTTCGCCACGTGCATACTTTTCTCTATGTCCTTGACTCTGCCCCCTCCTGGCCTTCTCACCCAGAGCTCCAAGACCTGATTGCCTCTGTCTGAGAGAGGCTTTACCCTTGTCCCCAGAGCACATGTTAAAACCCACTCAGCCAAAGTAAACCGTGTAAATGTACAAAAGATACATCTCCTAGATTGGCCGGGATTCACATGTGACAATTTGAATAAACAGAATATCCATCTGCAGAGAGGGAGGGTGATTCCCTGGGGACTCTTGAGTAGAGGGGGCTGGGAAGACGTGGGGCAGACAGTGTTGAGGACAGAGGGAGAGAGCAGGGAGCCCTCGCAGCCATTCCTGGGGCTCAGAGATTTCTGGAATGTATGTATTTGATGCGTGTGCCTGAGCTGTATGAGCACCTGCCCTGGGCGCCTGGAGCAGCGAGTCTTGAACTTCACTGTGCCCCAGACACTCCAGGGAAGCTTGTGGCAAATGCAGACAAGAGACCGTGGTTGGTCAGGATTAAGGCTTGGGGTTTCCATTTTAACAAGCATCTTCTGGGGCCTCCATGGGTCTTCAGCTTCACTTTAAGAAACCAGAGTGAAGTTCAAAAGTGTGCCTTGTAGAGCCTGGTAAGGGTCACCACTTGCAGGAAGGGAAAGAGGCAGGACCTCATTTCTCCCCTGGCTCCTAAGGGCAGCCACACGCTGACCCAAAACAGCCTCTCAGTCTCTCAGGACACCGACTCCTGGGCTTCTCTTTCAGACTGCCCCTGTACCACTCTGTCCCATGTATGAACTTAACCTTGCCAGAGAGAGCATGTGAATGCTGCCTCCAGCTCCTGAGCCAGATAGAAACCAGATGCCTGATTGACTCAGAGTGAAAAAGAGGCCACGGGTGGGGATACCTGTGCCCTGGCTGCAGCTCAGCCGCTTGACAGATATTTATTGAGTATTGGAGGCTTGGAGGAAGGAGGACCTGCAGCTCTGGGCTTGTTTCAAGGAGCTTTTAGTCCAGTTTCGTGATCTTAGGACTAGCTCTTTAACCTTGGTCTTCGAATCTGCCAAATGCAGATTCCAGGTACCCCCTCTACCCAATGGAGTTCTTGCAAAGATTAAATAAGAAGAGAGATGTGTACGTCCTTTGGAAAGTAAGGTGTCACTAGAACTCCTGCGGAGACGCAAGATGAGAAGGGTAGGAGCAAGAACCTTGGATGTGAGGTCATGGGGGAGGGGGAAATGAACTTGCTCAACTGCCCGCTCTTTGCAGAACCAAAGTCCGTTTCTCCATCAGTAAACGATCCCTTCTAGGACCTTCTAGTGGCCTTCGAGGACCACATAGCATCATTTTGTTGTAAGGTGGCCCGACCATGCCTATATACTGGGTTTCCTAGGACTGTTCCAATTTATGCCACTTGTCTCAGCTTCATTACACACAGCATCCTCATTCACTCTCCAAAGTGTCCCAGTTTGGACCTTACATTATAAAGTCACTCTATTTATGGAAGAAGGGAGGTGCATATGACATTGCAGTCAGCAATGAGTTAGGCTCCTTGCCCTGGTTCTTATTAGGAATTTTCTTTCTTGGAGCTAGGATAGTTTTGCAGACTTTCCAAAATGCCCAGGCAAGCTTTGACAGGCACCCAACATGCACGGCGTAGCTTGCCTCATTCTGCTCAGAAAGATCGGCTTTGCAGCACATACCAGCAGAAGCTGGTGACTGCACAAGGGGCCAGAGAACTGCCTGAGCTTTGGATGGGGTTGGCTGAGGGGGAGAGAGAGAAGCCGGCGACACTGGGAAAAGAGCAGCAGGTCCCTGTGATGTGATCGCGTTGTCTGGCTTGGTTCTTAACATCAGCTTACTGGGGTGTGAGGTGGAGGCTATCAGGAACATGCAGAAGGGAGAAACAGAATGTGAAGAACTGTTATGTCCTCATAGTTGCGAACCCCAGAGAGAGCTAGGGATGATAGACAGCTCTGGAGCCCGTCACTCAACAGTTTACAGTGTGTCTCCCAAGAAATGGGTTGTAAATGCCTACCAGCCCTACAGACAGGCAAGTGATAAAGCACACAGATTTGGTGACGATTTTGTTACCTGAGATCACCGAGGGAGAAGCACTGGCAGAAGTTTGGGGTGGGGGAGGACGACTAAGTAAACTTTTTGGCTTAAATCAAGTGGATTCCAGAGGGTAATTGATCTCAGGTTTTATGTCTAAGATCTGATCCTTTTGCCTGTGGGTGAATATAAGGAGATACAGCTGGGAAAACCCCCTTTTTTATGTTAAGGAAAAAACTTTAAAAAAATTCTTTAAAATTCCAAAAGGCACCCCAGGAGTTTCTAAGGCAAATTTCTTGAAACCTCGGAGGCTGTACCACAGTTCCAGAAGAGGAGGGCTGGGAGCGATGCAAAGGGGCCCTGAGAAGGGGGTCTCTGCTGTCTTTTCTCCTGGTGAGAGCTTTGGGTTTGGCTTGTTTTGCTTTGACTTGATTTGAAGATTCTGGTGTGTGCGAATAATCTCACTGAAGAGGAAAATGAGTAGCACTTGGTCAGTTTGTTTACCATACAAACCACTCTCGTTCATTTGCAGAGTGCTTCCTATGGGTTAGGTGGCAAGGATGCAAAGAGGACTAACGCGTAAAAGCTGAGCATCCTCCTTCTCCCATGCGGAGCTGTAAGTGGGAGAGAGACACGTAAACAGATTAATGGCTGTGCCTTCTGATGGGAGCTGTAAGAGGCGTGAGTACGTGCGCACGCACTCACCTCACTCTTCAAAGAGAGGCGCTCTTAATTGTTTTCTTGGAAGGTTTGTTTCCAGGACACCCCTTCTTGTTATTTAGTACTTGCATGTATGCTTTTTTTTTTTAAATTAAGGTGAAATTCATATAACGTAATTTTAACCTTTTTAAAGTGAACAATTAGATGGCATGTAGTCCATTTGCAATGTTGTGCAGCCACAACCTCTATCTAGTTCCAAAGCATTTTCATCACCCAACAAAAACCTCAGTACGGATTAAGTAGTAATTTCTCATTCTCCCCTCCCCCCAGCTCCTGGTAACCACAGATCTGCTTTGTCTCTATAGATTGACTATTCTGGATATTTCATAGAAATGGGATCATACAATGTGTGACCTTCTGTGTCTGGCTTCCTTCAAGGACCAAAATGTTTTTGAGCTTCATGCACATTGTAACAGTTCTTTATCCCTTTCCATGGCTGAATAATGTTCCATTGTGTGGACATACCACAATTTGTTTTTTCATTCATCTGCTGATACACATTTGGGTCGTTTCACCTTCTGGCTATTGTGGACAGTGTTTCCGTGAACATTTGTGTACAAATTTTTGTTTATCTGTTTTCAACTCTGGGGCAGACCTAGAGTGGAATTGCTGAGTCATATGGGTAATTCTGTGTTTAACTTTCTGAGGAACCACCAAACTGTTTTCCATAGTGGCTGAACATGACACCTCCCCTTTCGAAGACACACAAAGTTTTTTTTTTTGTTTTTGTTTTTGATGGTTCTGCCATAACAAAACTGAAAAAAAGTCAAAGCCTGAATCCTGAATACAAAAGCACCAAGCAGCCTAAGTTCCTTGGTTGATCCAGTGGGTCAGAACTTGTGCTAATGAGACAAAGATCAGGGTTCAATACCCAGCAGGCCAGTTAGTTGAGGCGTGTGGACAGAGTGAAAAATTAAGTCTGCTGCCACATAACTCTACATCTAATACTGTCCTGCTTTCTTACAGAAGCTTGTTAGTGGTCACAGGAGGATGGAACAAGAATGTTTTTATGGTTCCATATAAAAGGGGGGGGGGAGAAACATCTAGCACCCAAGACACAGTGGGACTAACTTGGAATCAGATGACTGTTTACCTCCAGTCCTGGTTTCACCTGATGTCTGTGGGCCCCTTGGGTAAATTGCTTAACCCTGCAAGCAGCCTCATCTCTCGAATGGGAGTTAATACCCCTTACTCCAAAGAGAGGGTAATGCATGCTAAGCACTTTGCACACAGTAGGCTTCCAACAAATGCTGTTGAATCTGGAGGGCGCGCAACCTCCTTCCCTGCAGGAGCATCATTAGGTTCCTCAGCTGGCTCTGAGCTGCCCTCCTGAGGTTGGCCCAGCTGGAACGGTGCGTGGTTGCTGGCTTGTTCCCGGCTACATTGGCTGTTTTAAATTGTCCTATTTGCATGGAATGAAGCTTGCTATGGTAACAAGGTCTGGTGGCTGGAATCCAGGGCCCCAGTGAAAAATGCAAAGCCTGGGCTCTGGGAGGAAGAGGCGCTTGATGGGTGTATCAACTTTAAGGTTACCTTAGTTTTCCCAGGAAGAAGGAGCAGGTAAACTGAGTCAGCGGGGCCTCGACACTCCTACTCCTAGTAGGAGGAGGAAGAGGGAAGCCCCTTCCAGTCTTCCCTCCGGGCCAAATCCGCGCCCCCTCCCCCATATTTAGTTCAGCTAAGAAGCTTAGGACCTGGCGAAGGCCACCGCGATGCACAGACCGGGTCAGGGCTGTGGGGAGGACAGAGCGCCAGCGACCCACCCTACGGAAGGACACAGAGCTCGGGGGGCGGGGGGGGGGGGGAGGAACAGACTACGCAGGTTGGGGCGGGGGAGGTGGGGGTGGACAGTGAGAGGCACGCGGGGCACCGGCCCAGCTCCCTGCTGCACATTTCCTACCCGCATTTTAAGGAACCAGTAAAGCAAGAACTCCACTCCTGCGCTCAGGCATGCGGCCCCCTCCCCCAGCGCTCCATCCCGGCTCCCCTCCCCCGGGCCCCTCTTCAGAGCACCCCTCTCTTCCAAGCACCCACCTCCTCCCCAGCCCCTGCAAGGCGCGGGGCGCGAGTTCGCCAAGGGCGGGGGCCGCCCCACCGCTCCAGGGAGGGGACCCGGGCCAGCCTCGGCGTAGGCGCCCCCACCCCTGGCCAGGGGCGCCACCTCGGCCCTAGATCGGCCGCCGCCCGCCGCCCCCGCCCCCTGGGGGGGGGTTCCCGAAGTGGGGGCGCGGGAGGACGAGGCAGCACCCCCGCCCCCGGCCCGGGCCCCCTCCCGAGTGCGCGGCGAATGGTAGGCTCCATTGAAAGAGTGCCTGGCGGCGCGCGGTGTCCTTCTCTGAGCGGCTCCCGGCGCCGGGGTCTCGGCGATCGCTGCTCCTCCTCCTCCTCCTTCCCCTCCTCCTCTTTCTCCTCCTCCTCCTCCCGCCGCCTCGCTACCGCCGCGGCTCGGGCTGGAGGCGCCGCTGTCATTCCTGCGCCGGAGGAGCCGGCGCTGCCGGTGCCTGGGGGTCGGGGCGCGGAGAAGCCGGGCCGCGGGGGACCCAACAGGTAGAGCCGGGGGTGCCCGGCCGCGCGCCCCCCGTGCATCATGCAGCTCTTTGTCACCTCTCTCGCCCCCAGGCCAAAATCCTGAGCATGATGGAAGACAATAAGCAGCTCGCGCTCCGCATCGATGGGGCGGTCCAGTCGGCCAGCCAGGAGGTGACCAACCTGCGAGCCGAACTCACGGCCACCAACCGGAGACTGGCGGAACTGAGCGGCGGCGGCGGCGGCGGCCCCGGCCCGGGCCCGGGAGCGGCGGCCAGCGCCTCGGCGGCGGCGGACTCGGCGGCGAACATGGAGAACCACCAGCACAGCGCGCAAGGTAGGGATCGCCCGGTGCCCGGGGCGGAGGAGAGGCCAGCGAGCAGGACGCGGGCCCGGAGGTGGCCGGAGACTCGCTGCCCCCGCCAACGCCCGCGGCGAAACCGCCTTGCATTGTGGCTAGTAACCCTTTCCGCTTGGCAATGGTCAGCTCTGCTCCCCCTCTGGGAGTTGCAGGCTGCTGTCATTAACGAAAACCCGGGCGCAGCGTGCACGGGATCACACGGTCACGCTGGCCCGAGCCAGCGCGAGCGAGGCGCAGCCGGCGGGTCCCTTCCAGCACCAGAAAGTGCCCTTTAGATGGCACACAGCCCCCGGCTCCGTGGGCAAACTTTTCCTGCCCGGGCCTTTGCCCCCTCCCGCTGCAGGGGCGAATGCCACAGCTCCCCCCAGTTCCGGAGGCTCCTTCCTATGGAATGAGTCCCCGAGAGGGAGCTCCAGGCTCTGCTGCCGCCTTTGGGGGAGAGGATTGGACTGGTTTGCACTTTTTTCCACGGATGCCAAATCCCTTGTCTCGATTGCATCTGGACTTTATTTTCTCTCCATTGAGATCGCGCATGCCGTGGAATATATCGATGCAACAGTAGATGCTGTGCTCAGCAGGGAGTTTAAATTTCCAGCAAATATAAACACAGAGAGCGCTTTCCAGGGTGAAATCTTAGACCTCAAAGGCTGAGTGATGGGCTTCTGTCGAAATGAAGGTGTAGATGGTGGGTTTCCAGGTAGTTGCTGCTTAAAGGGACTCTTTGCGGTTAAGAGGAGGAGGAAAAAAGACTGCTAGTCTGTGTTGACGCTGACAGTGATGAAGCTCTGAAACCCCTACGCAAGGGTTAAAGGTGGAGGAAGCCTCTGGGGAAAAAAGTACTTTTTGGTTTCTGTGAATTACAAAGTAAAAGCTTAGGTTGGATTTTCAGGAGTTCTCTCTCTCTCTTTTTTTTGGCTTTTTAAGAAACGTTGTTGCTGGTGATTAATATAATTTGATTGTAAACTACACTGCTGAAATCCAGAACATGATGGAAAACAATATCCAATCCGGGAGGGCCACTGGTGTAAATATGTCACTTGATGAACTATGAGATATCAGTGGCTCAAAAGGATTTTCTGGTTTTGTTGTTATTTCAAACACATCTCCTAAGTGTTGAGAGAGTCAGAGAGTCTGTTTTCATATTAATGCCTATTTTCCCTCAGCTTGTATTTCCTCCTTTCCTTCCTGGGGTGGGTGTACTTTTTTGGATGTGAGATGTTAAGCCTGAACATGAGCAGTTTTATGTTCAATTCCAAGTCACATCTCAACCTGGTACTTCAGGAGTCCGTCAAGAGTCTTAGGAATTGGGGCAGGAATTTGGTACCAAAGTAGCATGACGTCATGGTGGGAAGGTGTTGTGAGCCTGGTGCTTGCTGCACAGTTTTCAAGGGGGGGGGGTACCTGGTTAATCTGTCCTTGTCCCTTGCTACGTCATTGCATGTGGAAGATGCTCTCTGATGGCACTGGCACCTGGGCAAAGAAAGGCAAGTTAGACGGTATGGTCATGCTTTACTTTTTATAGGCAGGGGCTCTTCCAACTGAAAGAAATAGCGGAGAAATGGCATTTTGCTAAGAATCAAAAGCTATGGTAAGGGGGACTGAACCATGCTGGTTTATTTCCCACCATCCGCCCCTTGCTCAGCCAAGGAAAAGTTACATGGCTTTTATCTGAGTCCTGGGTCTAGCTGCAGGCTGAGCGTGCGAAGGAGGTCGGTGCCACAGTGATCGACAGGCTCAACTTGGAAATTGTGACGCTTTGCTGATGATTAGATTATCAGAGTGGACCAATAGAGGGCTATTTCCTTTTTCTTTTTTTCTACAAAAATGCTTGAGGCTATGGAGATGAAATGCCATTTGGATCTCTTGATATCCCTGAAAACACAAAATCAGCAGTGCTCTCATATGCTTAGGACTGTGCCTGCCCAGGCCAGGGGCTGTCTGTGGGTGGTTGGATGAAGGATGGTTTTGATTTTGCCTCTGTGCACCATTGGTATTTTTCAAAACCTTTATGAGGGGGAGTTTAATGATTTTATAATCAGAAAATAAAATGTTGAAGATTTTAACTCAACTTAATGGTTGGCCACATATCCCTCTAAATTGATGTCAATTTAAGCCCATGTGATGGTTGGAAAGAAAACAAGCCCCCCTCTGTAAATCTGGTGAATGTCATTTACTTATCTATAGCAACGGTACCTCAATCCAGTACTTTTTATGTTATGTAGCCTCTGTGAGTGTGTTGGGTTTTGTTTTTATTTTGTTCTGTTGTCTTATGGCATGTGGCAGCATTCTGCTGGAACAGAAACCCTCTGCAGAGGTGGTCTGGTAGTTTCTTCTGCTAAAGCTTTCATATTCCTAAAGGAAAGTACTGGGCTCCCTCGAGTTAATTTTAAAGTGTGGTTGATTGGCTTTCTCATGCTTCTCTGTAATATACCTCCAGGAAGACTCACAGAAGCTCAGTTCCTGGGGGTTCTTTTCTGTTCTTCTGAATTAGTCTTCTGTTTTAATTTTGTCTGTGTTGGTGCAATTCAATGGGCTCAAACCCTATGAGTATTCCGTGCTATTGAGTTATCACTTTTCAAGTCAAGGTTTTGAATGAAATGAGCATCTTTCAAAATGCACAGTATAAGTCATCTTTTAACTAAAGTGTATTATGCCCATATTAAGTGCATGCTCATGTCCTTTCAATAATATTAGCACAGATAGTTGCAGGGAAGTCACCTCTTGCTCTCCCTGCTGAGGAATTATTAGATCCATTTTCAAATACTTTTGTTTAAAAAAATTTTTTAATGAATTAAATAAGCTCACCAGTGGATATTTTGTTCCAGTGAAGACCTCTGACAATAGGTAAGGTGAAGAAGAAGACTTGGGTTTTCCTAGAGAGTTAATGCAGTGTATCATTTAAACAAAATATTAACTTGGTTGGTACCCTCGGAGAGCTGGCCTGGTTGCTATGTAACAGAGTCTAGAAAGTGAACTGCTGAAAATCTGGGCTTTTGACACTTTGCAGGATCTTCTTTCAGAATCTGTGTTGAAAGAACGCTTGGCAGCCAGCCCATCTTCTCTCTCCCTGCTTCAAGTAGAGTCGGATAATCCCTAATGAGGATGCTGGCATGCAGAGCATAGGGCATCCGCGCAGGGTGGCACATCTCACCGCTCCAGAGCTGCCTCTTGGGTTGGTGGGGTCACAACTGCCTTTGACAGGTAGACAGAAGGAGGCTTGGAAAGAACCTAAGCCAAGCATTTGTTGCAATTTGTCTTGTTGTTGGTAGCCACAGAACGATTTGTTTAAAGTAACATTTCTAAGCTGTTTTCCTCAGTGTAACATCTCTGGGAAATGTGTTTAAAATGCTTGCTGTTCTTTGAGGGGAAAATATAGCAGTTTGTTTCTCTGAAAATGTTTTGTCTGATGAATGGCTAATATTAGATTCAATTGGTTGCTTTGCTATGCATAGACTAAAACAATTAAGCGCCATTGTACTCAATTCAGATAGGTGTTAACCATATATAACATAAAATACCTATGCCCAGTAGGATGTATACCTACTGCCATTATTTTTGCGGTGTTTTTTAAGAAAATAATTGTATTTATATGCCTACGCAGGTGGAAGTGCTCATAGCGTCTTTCTTGGATGTAGAGGACTTGCTGTCTACTGCGTGTGTTAGTTAGATAGTATGGGGATAAAGGGGTCTTTTTCCTACCTCTTTGTACATTTCTATACACAGATGCAAATTTTATTTTTCTCCCCAGGCATTAAAACAGGCTGCTACTTCAGGTCTGATGGCTCTTGTCTAGCATAACTGTAACACTGGAAACTCTTTGGAGAAGTGTAAATTACCTTGGACTGAATTGAATGTGTGTCTGTGGAGGCGCTAGACCCTGCTGCTTGGCCAAATCAGTTCTGTCTTTTGGCCTCCCCTTCCCATTCACTCTGCCTCTGCTCTCATTTTCCCAAGTAGACGTCTCTCTTTTCGGAGAAAGAATTTTCACATGGCAGAGAGGATGGAACAAAAAGTGCAGGGGAGGAGTTCCTGTCCTGGTGCAGCGGAAATGAATCTGATGAGGATCCATGAGGATGCTGGTTCGATCCCTGGCCTCGCTCAGTGGGTTAAGGATCCGGCGTTCCCATGAGCTGTGGTGTAGGTCGCAGATGCAGCTCGAATCTGGTGTTGCTGTGGCTGTGGCATAGATGGCAGCTACAGCTCTGATTCGACCTCTAGCATGGAAACTTCCATGTGCCGTGGGCGTGGGCTTAGAAAGACTATATATATATGCAGGGGAATCTTGGGAGCTGTTAGCTCATTCCTAAGTTATAGAGCCCATCCAGTAGCTTTGCCTCGGTTTTCCAGCCACATCAATGGGCTGAAAGAGACTTGTCTGTCTTTTTCTAATCTGGTGAGCTGTCATGAGATGGGACTTCAAGTTCTTCCTGAAAATCCCCATACATAGTCACCGAGAGATTACTTACAGATCAGTACAGAGGGTTGAAATTAGTTATTGATTGGCTATTATTTACTGTCTGTCCATTGTCTTTGGAGCGGGCCTTTGGAGGACCCCTTAAGTAAAGTTTCTGGTTCTGGTTAATTTCATGCTGCCAACATTTCATGATTTACTGAGGTTTTTGAAAACTGCTTCGATACTCAATGTGAGCCAATCTCATTTTTATCCTAGGAGCCTAATCACACATCCCTCCCAGTGCAAGGCAAGGCGTGTGCTCCTGGTGTCCCCCCCCTCCCCCTGCCCCACCCCCAAGACTGCTGGCACTTTTGAGGAATCCTCTGGGTTATAATTTGTGACTTCCTGGCTGCCAGTGAGCTTGTACCAGATGGACTTGGCAGGTGGGGCGTGCTCCTTGGAATGCCGCCTGCTCACCATGCGAGTCATGTGGGGCCCAGAAGGTCAAGCCTAGGGTCCCGCCCATGGTCACCGTATATTTTGTTTATATTGGATTCTGAGTTCTATAGCTGAGGCAAGTGAAAGCAACATGAATTTCTCGGCTCTTTTCAGACCTTGCCCAGTGTTGGTTTGTGTGAGCATTTGCACTTGGCATCTTACCCCCTGCTGTCCAGCCGGCAAGAACGGAATTCATTCTGCCTGCTGAGGCCTGGGAATGGGTTTTTAAGTGATGCTGTAAATGGAAATTAGTCCATACTGTTTGAGCTGGGTATGAGGATAACACATGGGATGGCAAGGGGTGCCCCCAACAGCAATCATTGCACTGTCTTAGTCGTTTGAAAGGCAGGCAAAGGGGTCCATGCAGAATTGTTTAGGAAAAGACAGCTTCCCTGAAGCTAATAGGGTGACCATCCACTGTGGCAGGTTGCACCTGACAATTCAGGGCAGGTAAGCATCCTGGTGGCTCATGTTGCCATCCTCAAGGTCCCAGAAGAAGCTAGAGGGAGACCAAGCAGAGGAGTCTCTTCTTCCTTCCCAGGTGGTTGGATGAGACCAGAACATTCTTGCTTGTTTGATACAACCTCAGATCTAGGTGGCAGACTCCAGGTTGTGCTCTGCGGCCTTTCCTGCTTCTCCCGCAGAATCCTAAGCTGCTAGAAACGTGAAAGAAGCTGAATATCATTTTCGTGAGTTTGGCAAGAACAACTGTTGGAGCAGGTGGCTTCTGCGGGGTGGGACGTCTTTGGTTCTCAACTTGAGCGTCTTTGTTGCCTTGGCCTTGCCGGACCTTTGGGTCAGATTTTTGGAAAGTCCCTGACTCCTTTACCCTCTGATGAATTGAGACGCTAGCATGAGAGCTTCTGGGGAGCTCATAACAGGCAGGTCTACAAGCAAAGCCCCTCTGCCCCTTCTGTGATGGGCAGTGAGGCTGGGAGGATAGAGAGAAGGGGGAGGAGGAGATGCCCGCCCAGCTCCCACCCCTTCTCCCCTCTTCCACCAGAGCAGGTGTGGGAGTGCAGAGATGGACTTCCATCCCCAGTGTTGTCGCAGCTCCACCGATTTGTTTGAAGTAATTCGAATCACGAAGAGCAAAGTGCCCTCTGAAGGAAGGTGGGGCCAGAGCTAACAGTTTATACTCACCTTAGCTTTTCATCATGGATCTCAGAGCTCACTTCTGGGGTACATCACAAGACACTGTGTGTTCTGGGACCATCCCGATGCCATGTAGTTTTCTTCTTTTGGGTGAAGGTAAATCGTTTAATGAAGGACTGAATGAGAACCAGTTTCAGTGCTTCGTCAAACTTTTCAATCAATAATAACAATAAAGGACTTATGACATATCAAGTATTTTCCCCAGTGCTTAACATGCGTAATTTTATTCCGAGCCCAATGAGTTGGCATCTCCTATGCCCATTTTTCAGAGGAGGAAACTGACTGGGACTGAGAGTGGTTAGGTCACCTGTCTACTGTGACATGGGAATGACCATGATGGTGATAATAGCAGGCGCTGACACAGTCTTTACTCGGAGCCCAATACTATTCTAAGTGTTTTTCTGAATTAGTGAATTTAGTTCAATGACTTATGTGGCAGGTACCATTGTACCCATTTTACATATTAGAAACCTGAGGCACGAAAATGCTCTATTACTTGCCAGAGGGCCATTACATGATCAAGCTCTGGCTCTGGAGTCCATACTCTTACTCATACTCCATCCCACTTTGATGCCCAGGGTCACTCAGCTGGCAGGGACTGATCCAGGAATTCAAATGCACTACGTCTCTCTGCTGCTAAAACATGTCTTGTCAGAACCATCAGAACCATCCATTGGTTTGTGCGTTAGGGAGACTGAGGGAGCTATAGGCTTGTCTATGTTCTTGAGTAATGTTCCCTAAATTGATGGTAGTTTCTGGGGTCCTCATGTGAAATCTTAGAAAATCGGAATACCTCTCCCTTAGGTGTCAGCTGAACTGCCAAAGAGGGAATTGGGTCCTGCTTGCAAGGTTCACAACCTTGGGGTCACTTGTCCCCAGTGAAAAGAACCATTTTGATCCTGGGTTCGGGGCCCCTTACTTCTCAGACTTTGTATATGCTCTTTCTTGGCAAAGACGATTCTGGGCACAGCTGGAATCATATAGTCCTACTATTCTCCCTCCTACCCACATGTTTCTCTTTCCTGACTTCTCTACCTGTGGCCTCAATGGCCCGCAGGGGCCCAGGACCATACCCAACAAAAGATCTATGAGATACTCAGAGATTCCTTTATACCAAGGTTTCCCAGCCTTGGCACTATTGACATCTGAGGCAGGATAATTCTTTTTTTGGGGGGGGGGTGTCATTGTGTGCATTGCAGGCTGTTTAGCAGCATCCCTGTCCTCTGCCCACTAGATGCCAGTAGAACCTTCCACACTCCAGTTGTAACAACCAGAAATGTTTGCAGATGTTGCCAGATGCCGCTGGGGGTCACATCATCCCTGGGTGAGAACCACTTTTTATGTCAGGCATTAGAGGAGATCCCTTAGCAGGGCAGCTCCTGTGAGAGCAGAGTTGTTTTCTGCTCCATTCCCAGCACCTAACAATGCCTTGCACACAGCAAGAGCTCAGTAAATGTTTGTTGAATGAATGAATGAATGAAGCTGGGGTTACTGACTTAGAGAGTGTGTGGAATTTGGCTGACTGGCCATGTTTTACACGAAGATCATTGGTTTAATGGTGAATGATTTTAATTGTGTTTACTTGCCATAGGTCAACACTACACAGTTCTAGACTTTCCCCCCATATTACCTCAACTACTGCTTTAAACTATCTTCTGACATAAGTACTGTTTGCCATCTTACAGGCGAGAAAATTGAGGCCCAGAAATGTTATGTGACTTGTGCAGGGTCAAGTCTAGCAAGTGGCAGAGCCAGGATATAAACCCAAATACAGGTGACTCCAGAGCCTGCCTGCTGCCCCAGCTAGGATGCAGCGCAGCTTTACAGAGCTTTCCCATTCCTGCCCAAGAAATCCTTTTTGTTCTAAAGTTGGCATTGTGGCAATTATAATTAGGATTTGCATGTCAGACACTAAGTCATTCATCATAAATCCTCAGAGCTCCATTGTACGAAATATGCTTTGTCATGGCCAGGGAGGCTGTAGCCAGGATGGACTGGTGTCCGGCCAGAGGTAAGAGGGCAGCTCAGTGGCCGAGCCATGCTCAAGTGTGAGAATCTCTCTTCTCTTTGCCTTCGGCCCAAGAGAGGCGCAGAGAGGACTGAACTTTCTGGGAAGGTGGACAGAGGACCCCAGAGCTTCTTAGCAGAGGAGTGACTTGTTTTTAGGGAAAAGTGTGTTCCAGGAGCATGAGGAGCTGGGGACACTTTTTTTGGACTTTCCCAGACTCCGTGCCATGTGATTGATGACACGTATTCATCTTACTTATATTTCCTATCATAGTGAGTTAGATAATGTCCATTCTACAGATGAAGAAATTGAGGCTTAGAAAGGTTTAGATGCTTTTTCTACACTAGACAGTGGTCCTCTGCTGCATGGGACCACATGTTCAGCTGACCCTGGAACCTATCTGCCTCACTACAAGAGGGTAGAGATATGGGCGCCAGGCAGCGCAAAGACATGCCAGGAGGATGGCTTTGTCTTTGTGTTTACATACCTACCCTCTCACTCCCCTTCTTCTTTTTTCTTCTCTTCCTGTCCTCCTCTCTTCACTCTGTCTCCATTTAGCTCGAGAGATTGGGTGTGTAGGTTCAGGGGCCACAGATTTAATAAGATATGGACCAAGTTATCTTGGAGCTTGCAGTCTAATAGGTGTGACTGACATGAAAACATAATTACATTTTATAATAAAGGTCTAGACAGGTGTAATGGGAAAATAGATGATGAAGTGACAAATACAGAAGCCTTCGGAGATGTACATGACAGTGGCAATATGTAATAACAGCATGCTGGGAAAATACATTAATTTCCCTACTAAGGTTAAACTGACCACGAGAAATTATTAAAAAGTACGGCGTTTGGCTGGGTTGGGATTGGCTCCTGCAAAGAATAGCTGTTGGCTGAGACCTTCTCCCCCAAAGAGCCTTTCTTAAGGAGAAGAAAGATGTGGATGATACAGGTTTAAATCCCGAATAATAGTTGTGTCTTTTCTCTGCAAAGAGAACAAGAAAAGATAGGAATTTCAATGCAGGCGCGGCTCTGCATCTTTTAATATAAGCTCACCTCTTGTATTATCTTCCTAGCCAAGCCTGGGGCTTCTTGTCAACTGCAACAAATGAATTTGTTCATTTTCCTTGATTAACTTGAATTTTTTTTTTTACCATTGAGGATGGTGTCTTCAATTCAGTAAGTGCAACTTGGAATACCCTGGGGTTTATGTCACCCTTTCCCCCAGTCCCTGCCTTCTGAAATTCTGCATTCATCAATTCTTGATAATAGCAAGGTATGAAGTTTAGAAATTTGGCACTGACCCTGGAAAGTGTAGTCATGGTACCACAGAGCGTGATGAATGATGGCCGGGGAGAACTGACCCATGATTATATGTATATCGATTATCTTAATTAATGCATTCATCAAGTGGATTGCTTTTCCTGTACCTACAAGGTTTACTATGTGGAGTGAAAAAAATGAGAATAGTTTAGATTTGGGAGTTAACAGAAAGGCAGGGCCTGCATGCCATTTGGTGGAGACTGTCAGCCCCCTAGCTAGCAAATGTGCTGTGATTGCTCTGTTCACAATTTGACATGATACCAGGTAGCCCAGCAGAGAGACATGTTTAAGTATTAATGGAAGTCTCGTGAAGAAGGATGGAGATTCCTGGTTAGCTGTTTTACAGTGTAGGTCATTATCATTGACTAATAGAATAGAATCTTGTTAAAACTCAGCTGGTCAACACATGGGTTGGTTTCTCCATGGGTTAATTCAAACCCCACTCTTCAACACTTTCAGTGTTATCACCTTGCCTCTAAAGCAAAACCTTGGTCTAGCATCTTTAGTTCATAAAGCCAGTGCTTAGAATGCTTTTCCTGGGGGCCTGCTGCCTTTATCCATTCTTCTTTCCTTTGTATCCAAGGAGGCACTAGGGAAGCATGCAGTGTATCACAACCAGATCTTTGTAGGTCTTTGCAGCATACAAAGACTTGCTCAGCAGAGCATTGTCTCTGTGGAGCCTACCAGCTGGCCTATATGATGGAATTGATGTAGACACAGCAATGAGTTTCTCAAATAAGGAAACTGAGGCACAGTGATTTCAGCTGATGTGTTCAGGATTGTTGAGCTGGTCATTGAACCAGATTCTTCTCTCTTTCTCCCATTGTGACCACAATGGCAGCAGAGGGCTACCCCAGAACTTATGATTGAATGAGAGTTGAGCTGACCATGCCTGGGCTATTCCCTCTTGAGCATGGGCCACCTTGTCTGGTGAGGTCTGGATGGTGACATCATCACCCCAAGACTGCGCTGTCATACTCTGAGCTCCCATGTCTAATATGGACATGGTGAAGAGACAATCCAGTTTTACAGATTTAATCTTATTTTTTACACTAAAGTCTTCACCATCTCATTTGACTTCTCCTTTAATGACCTGTCTTATTCATGCTTACGTGTAGTGTTTCTCCTCTTCTAGCCTCCCTAAAAGCAGGGAACTTCCTGTTTGTCTTAATTAACCGAATCTGAGAATGACTCACATGGAGAATTTTTTTTTGCACCTGACACATTATCCTTTAGGATTTTTGAATACAGAAAGCACATCTGTATTAGACCTGGGGTCTTAGCATGTAGATGTGTGTCCTCTCTGAGTGTTGGGGGCCAGATGTAGCCATCACAATAAATCTGCCTAATTTCATTCTTTTTGCTGTCCCTTCAGAGAGACTCTATAAAACCTTTAGAGTCTCTTTTTGTCAGTCTTTGAGTTAATATTCAACCCAAACATGTTGGTTTAAATTCTCTACCCCACCTGCTGGTTGTGAAGGTGCATGTTCTCAGCTGTGGCTGTCACTGCCGTGGGTGGACCCTTGTTGATCCAAGTTCATGTCTAGACCTTGTACTCAGGTCAGTGGAATTTCATCCACAGACCAAAGGCCAAGATTGTGGCAGAAAACTCAGGGAAGTTCGGGATGGGGTCTTTTGCTGTGCACCTGAAAGGAGTGGAGGGGAGCATCAGCCTGGAGCCCTCTGTAGTCCAGCAGACAACCTGCTGTGGTTAACTGATGCCTGGGCAGCTAGTCCAATGGCTGGGAGTCAATCTCTGTTTTCATTTCAGTGTGACGAGCAACAATCACTGAAGGCTTTCCAAACCTCTGACAGCAAAAGAGAAATAATACGCATTTGAACCTCATTTGAAGACCTATTTATAATAGGCTCTAGACAAACATAAAGTATTTTTAAGGATCAAAATGTTTGGGTACTTTTGATTCTTAGATTTGTATTAGCGTTAAACACTTAGGATTCGCCCCACTGCTGAGAGTTATTGTAGTTGCATATGGAGATGAAAGAAAGCACTTCTCGATTCAGTGTGGCGTTCACTTCAGTGCTTGTTCCTGTAGCTTGAATGATGGAGCTCATGCAGGAGCTGGCAGACTTTTTCTGTCGAGGGCCAGATCAGAAGTATCTTAGATTTGGGGACCATAGGGTATCTGTCATAACTCCTCAGCTCTGCTGTTATAAAGTGAAAGCAGCCATAGACAATAGGTAAATGAATGGGTGTGGTTATGTTCTGATAAAACTTTATTTACAAAAACAGGTGCCCCTTGGGCTAGAGTTTGCCAACCCTCGAACTTGCAGTTCTCCTCCATTTGCCTTCTGATTCATTTATATCCAGAATCTTTCCAGGGCTTAGCATACAGGAGGGACTTAATAATGGTTGAATGAGTAAGCTAGTGAATTCGATGTGAGCAATAAAACTGCTGGATTACAGGGTTAAAGGAGCAAAAACAAGAAGTTAATTGTGAGGGGTGTCATGGTTAATGGGCAACAGAAAGAGACATTTGATGGCAGCTTCATGGTTTGAAGTGAAGTCGGTTGTGTGTAGTCATCATCCCAGATCTTAAAAGAACTGTGAAGGGACACAGAATCACTGGTTGCATCGAGATATAGGGCAAGACACTTGGTATCTGAGCCTGTTTCCTTACCTGTGAAATGAGGTCATTTCCATCTTCAAGATAATATAGGAGGTATATGGGTTTAAGGTAGTGAAGTAGACCTGATCCAGATCCTGGCAATATGACTTGGGCATTGTGGGACTTCACAGCTCTCAGTTTCCACCTCTATACAAGAGGCTGATGAAGCCTCCTTTATAAAGTGATTAGGATGGGTTAATGCAGAGTTCCTCAACCTCAGCACTGTTGACATTCTGAGTCAGAAAATCCTTTGCTGTGGGAATTAACCTGCGTACCGCAGAATCTTTAGCAGCATCTCTGGTCTCCGCCATGAGATGCTGGTAGCACCCCTATAACATGACAGCCAAAGCAGTCTTCAGACATTGCCCAATGTTTATTCCTGCGAGGGGGAGAGGAATACTCCCTGGGTTAATGGAATAGCATACAGTGTGCCTGGTACAAAGCTCAGCAGACTTCAGATTCAATAGCTAGTACACTTCATTATTAATAGCACATTGTATTATTGAACTCTGAATTCTCTTGCCTTTAAATGAAATTCTCTTTATTTCTACAGCCAATTTCTGTCCCCCAAAGGCAAGATTGAACATTTTTTTTCCAGGTCCTAGTTCTTTCTCCTGATATTTCTGTATGGTGTAGAGGTCTTGCTCCCAGGAGGAGCCAAACTTCTCATGACGTCCTGTTGACTATGCTTTCAGGCCCCTGAAACACACATGTACCCTAGACTTGTATTTAAGGTTCTGATCAGAATCCATAAATGGTTCATATGAGAAATTGTACAGTTGTCTGCCACATGAACAGACAGGGCAGGTTAAAGACTGAAGAGCTTAACTCAGAAAGGCTGGCAGAGTGAGGAAGTAGGTTTTATTCAGAGAAAACAGATAATGTATCTCAAACTAGTATCAGCAAAACTACCACTTCCCTCATGAGCACGCACACACTTCTAACATTAGCCGGGGGCCACTTGTCAGTGGTTTAAACTTTAGCCAAGATGGTTATACGCTATCATCAGTTTACATCTGAATTTAATGTTTTGCCATCCATATTCCCATTGGAACAGTGGTTTGTTCCCAGTTTTTACATACATTCTTTTTAATGATGGAGAGAAAGAGACAGATTTTCAGTGAATTCTGGCCCCTACATCTTAGTAGTTGTATTTTTTTTCTATCTCTGAGGAAATTCATAAATGCAAAAGAATGCATTGAATTCGGTAGCATTATCAAGTGGCTGGTTCTTCTGCATCTGCATATATTTGAAAGATAATGGTGCATACATGCAATAAAAATGATTCATTCTGTCCACAGGCAGCACATTGGAGATGTGGATTTTGGACTTGGTGTAAATCATTCTCCCTGGCCACCCAGAGTCTCTGTGGCCCACAGCTTGAGAACTGCTGCTACTGAATGCATTTGGACATGTGTGTTCAACCCTGTTCAGGGCAGTTCTCAGCAATGCCATGTGCAGTTAGGTGCTTGATAAGTACCTTGGAAAACCCTGGCTACTGTGCCAGGCTTTCCAGTCATCTGATTTTAAGGGATTCTTCTGTTCCTCCAACTCAGCTTTGCCTCATTGTGATGCAATCACATTGATCCATGATCTAGGTCTTTGGCTTTAAGAAAACCCTTCTTAATTTAGGCAAAAATTTCTACTGTGACTTCCTGGCATGAATATTGGAAAGCACCAGTTATAGTCAGAATAACAGAACTGGCCCTAAACTAGATTTTGGGCAATATGATTTGATTGGCCAACTGCCATTGCTAACTAGCGTCATCCTGCCCCATCTCCAGCTAACTCCTAAAACCCCTCAAGCATGTGATCCATCATATCATTTTCTCATTTATGCCAGCGCTGGATAATGGCCTAATCTCTCCAGCAGCATTCAGATTTATTAGAGAAGATGGCATTTACAAAATCATTTCACTGTTCCACTGCAAACACCCTAAGCTAGTTCGCACTTTCTTTTTATAAACCTTCCTTTTAACAATGGTTTATTACCTGCAATTAAAATCACCTGGAAGACCCAGTAAATGGCTTTCTTTTCTTTTTGTGTTTGGTTAATATTTAGCTGGTGGGCCACCTGGGACTTAGGAGGGAACAGTAGAAAGAGGCGAGTTTCCACTCATAGAAGGCCAGCCTTGCTGAGGATGAGAGCTGGCCAGGGGGACATGGCTATCACTAGAGGCTGGATGACCATCTGCCAGGCATGTTGGAAAGGTTACCCCTGTACTGGGTTTAGAAGTTCAGGAGAAAATTATGCAGAACACCAAATGCGATCTTCCCTTTCTTGTGTTTTGCATTCAGATAGGCCAGTGAAGACAGTGAAAAGTTTAGCAGCCCCAGTATGCTGTCATTTGGATACAACTCAGAGAAATATTGAGACAGCCATGACTGGGAAAGGGCCTCACTGGCTTTCACTCTAAGGACTTCCTTGAAGAAACTAAGATGCCGACACAGATAAGTTCAACATTTATATCGTAGGACAGAAGTCTCTGGAGTCGCTGCCTGGGTGCACATCCTGCGTTAGCTGTGTGAGGTGAGCAAGCGGCTTTACAGTCCAGGTCTCAGTTTCCCCGTGGGGATAACACAACCTAAATATCCTGGGGTTGTCTTGGGACCACAGGAAGGGAGGTGAGTGAGGAGCTGAGCACAGCGCTGGGCACTCACCAAGTGCTCCAGAGATGTCGTAAAGGTTGTAAATGAGTGCCGTAAACCTACCAATGTGCACAGCCTCCCTTCAGGCACCGGGGCTGGGTCTGAGCTCTTCTTTGCTGCTTCTTTCAGTTGACATTCATTAGGCACGTTTTCTGATTGAGGAGGCACAGTGCTGGATGCTAGGATACTACTGCATACAAGGTGCTCGCTTTCTGCTGGAAGCCCAAGGAGGAAAGAACAGCCAGGGAAGGGACCAGCAGGGAAAGTAAGGGGAAGACTGGACGTCAGCCTACCTAAGACTAAGAAGCACCATACAGGGAAGCTCCAACCCCCTCACTGGCTTATGATCCCAACCCTCTGACCAAAGACCTGGGTCCCACACTCCCACCTCCACCCCCACGACTTGTGAGAGGCGTCCCAGACAGCCGTTTAGGGGTGGGACATTGGCTTAGTCAAAATGAGCCCGCTGGATGAGACCTGGCTGAAGGCCCTCTCGTTTCTGAATTTCTAAAATGTGTGACCTTTCGCAGTATAACAGAGTCAGTCAGTTTCACCTTAAAGCATGTCTTAAAGTAGGCAGGTTGTTTAATTTGGGGAGTATGGGCCTTCCTGGCTTAAGCCAAGATAATGTAAGCCTGTGACTCTGCAATAGACCTGTGTAGGAGAGGGATCCAGGCCTGGCATGGAGAGAAGATGGTAGCATCAGAGAAAGGCACAGGTGTGGGTTATGGAGTCACAGGGTGTCTTCACTGCACTACAGGAAGGGATGTGGAAGATCTTCTCATCCAGCCTTTATTTTACAGTTGGAGAAGCTGAGGCCAGAAAGCACAGTGAGTTGACCTAGGCCGCATAGTACTTACTTTGTAGCAGAGCCCAGGCTAGACTGGAGATGCTGGCCCCCTGGTCCAGTACACATTTCCCTGATCCCACACTGCCCCATGCAATGTCCACACTGATGCACAAATGCGAGGTCCTTTCTGCAGAAAGACCCTCAGTACAACCTAAACACTTCCTTTTCTGTGCCCTCAAGAAACTTACCATCTGAACCAGGCAAGTTAAAACTGGTGAGCCCTCCAGAATGAGGTTTGTAGTTTGGTCTTATTTTCCAGTAAGTGTAGAAGAGGATGCTGGAAAAAAAAAAAAAAAAAGAAAGAAAGAAAGAAAAGAAAATACCACCACAAGCCAGATGCCCAAATTAAAACACTAAATTTTCCTGGAGTTTATGTGCTCCAAGCAATGTAAATAAAGATGAAGGCAGGGCCTCTTTGCCCATTAATCAGCCTCAGCCGCAAGCTCACTCCCCTGGTTTGTTTAGGTATTTCAGCCCGTCACCCACCCCTCTTGGCATTTCTGAGATACAAGGGGGAGGATTCCATTTGTCATCCTGATCATCCTCCCCTGGGCTTCTTGGAGTGGCCATCTCAGTGTTGCCTTTTGCATGAAATATTAAGCTCAGGGATAGAACCAGGACATTTCATTGCAGGCAGGATACACTTGGGAAGGCTGGATTTCTGCCCTCGTGGCTTCATTTGCATTTATTTTTCTCCCAACCATTTGTAATATAGTGGTGGGTGTCCATCAAATAGCCATTAACTCTTCAGCCAGCTCCTCAGAGGGCTGTTTGGGCTCCCTCTTACAAGTTCAGGGGATAAGATGGCTCATACCTTTGGTCATTCGGTTGGTGTCATGAGCCACTGTGATTGTTAGAATTTGGCGTTTTGTTTCTATTTAGTCTCTCAAGGACCCTGCAAGACAATGACCTTGATTGTATCACTGCATTCCTTCTACTGGACTCAGATTCCTGAGTATAACCACCAATTTCACCACCTCCAAGCATGTCATCTTGTTGGGTCACATAACGCATGTTTTCCCATCTGCATAACAGGGCTGATACTAGTTCATACTGTCTAGGATTTTTATAAAGATGAAGTGAGTTAACATGTGTGAAGCCCTGTGTGAAGTGCTTGGCACATGTGCGCTAAGGATTCCAGAAATATCAGCTGTGAATATTTAAAACTACGGCCCAGAGTCTCCCTGGAAGACCTCTGGTGCTGAAGAGTGACTTCTTAATGAAAGCAGCAAAGCAACAACGGAATCATTTAAGGAGGGGCCAGCTTAAGTTGGAATCTTTGCTTTTCAAATACAAATCCCAGAGTATATGAAACCTTAATGTCCTCATTTATTCTGTGGTTTGATCTCTGAGATTTCCCATTTGGCGGTGGCAGAGGATACTCCCTGGGTGCCCGTTGCTCTCTGTGCTCCCCTGCCTGTGCCCAACCGACGTCTTATCTCCGACAGCTCGTGCATCATCCTCCCCTAGGAGGGGGAGCCTCGCAGACTTGCTCACCGACCCTCAGTTAAATTCTGCATCACTTTTTCTCCATTATTTATAGCTTCCCTGCTGGTATTTCCAGCTCTTGTTGGGAAGCAGAGCAAGGCCTTGAGTGCTGAGAGGTGGCTGCTGAGTCCAGCCCTGGCTTCACCGTCGTCGTTCAGTTTGACTTGGGCTGCATGGCCTGGCTTGTAAGGTGTATAACCCAGGTCCGTGGACACACCCTGGCATAGGGCCTGTCATGTCCCAGTGGCAAGTGAGGAGTCAAGCCAGGAAGCCCTCAACCCTCTTCTGCCCCCATCTGGTTGCAGGATTGACAGATCACTCTCACATGTGAGCCCCGGTTTTCCCATCAGTGAAATGAGAGGACCAGAGTAATTGGGGCTTGACCTCAGTTGGTGTGTGTTTCTTGGGCATGTGTTCTCTACAGGTCCTGCGCTGGGCTCATGGAGCTCATAGGCTACTGGGCCAGAGGGAGAGGATGGCGATGAAGGGAATGATACCGACCCTTCTGTTTACTGGGTGCTTGGGAGAGACAGGCACTGTGTTTCTGTGTTTAATCCATGTGTCATAATAATTATTATTATTAACCCTGTTTTTACAAACAGAGCCACTGAGGCACAAAGTGGTTAAGTAATCTGTCCATGCTCACACAGCAGGTGGAGTTGAGATTTGAACGGTGACCCAGGGACCCCAGGACCTATATTATTCACCAGCACTAAAGGCTCCTCTCTTGTATGAAAGCATGTGTTACAGGCCTCTGTAATGAGCACTGTGATAGTCATACCTGCAAGGTGTGTAAAGGTATCGACAAGGGACCCTTGGCCCAGGCTGAAGGGAGGGGCTTGGCTCAGTGGCAGATAACAAAGGAAGCTTGAGTTGAGTCCTGAAGGATGCATGGGTCTTTTCTTGGCACAGAAGGTGTAGAAGGGACTCTGGGCACAGCTTGCTGCATGGGTAAAGATGTGGCGGGGGGAGGCATGGCTTGGAGGAGGGAACAGCCCGTGCTGGAGTGGGCTCCAGGTCTGGGTGTGATGGGAGAAGCAGTGGGAGTTGAGAGAAATGAGACTAGGGTGCAGGTGGAGAGGACAAATTCAGAAGATTCTTGATAAAGAAGATAAAGGATCTAGATTTTACCTCATGTATGATGAAAAAGGCATTGAGTCTTTTTTTCACGGCTACACCTGCGGCATATGGAAGTTCTCAGGCTTGGGGTGGAATTGGAGCTGCAGCTGCCGACCTACACCACAGCCACAGCCAGAGTGGATCTGAGCCTCATCTTCGACCTCTGCCAACACTGGATCCTTAACCCACTGAGCAAGGCCAGGGATCAAACCTGCATCCTCACAGAAACAGTGACAGATCCTTAACCCACTGAGCCACAGTAGGAACTCCAAATCATTTTTTTTTTTTTAAGTTTGGTGAAATACATAAAACACCAAATTTACCATTTTAATCATTAAGTACATTCACAGTGTTGTTCAAATATCATCATCACTATCTAGTTCCAGAACTTTCTAACCAACCTTGAACAGATGCCATGTGCCCATTAAGCAGTCACTCACCTTCCCCCTACCCCTCAACTCAGGGCAAACACGGATCTGCTCTCTGTCTCTATGGATGTGCTTATTCTGGTCATTTCATATAAATGGAATCATACAATATGTGACCTTTTGTGCCAGCTTATTTCATTGAGCATCATGTTTTCAAGATGTATTTGTGTTGTGGCACGTGCCAGAATTTCCTTCCTCTTCATGGCTGAGTAATAGTCATTTTTTGGTTAGACCACCTTTTAAGTATCCATTCCTCATTTGATGGACATGTGAGTTGTTTCTGCCTTTGAGGTATTGCGACTTGTGGCTTTGAATCGTTTTAAGTTTTGGCCTTAGTTCAGCCACTGGGGTCACGTTTCTATAACCCTTGCTCCTTTAAGTGTCAGTTTGCCTGTCTGTATAATGGTAAGATCCATGTATATATGTGTGCGTCCACATGTGTATGCATGCTCTCTGAACGTGTACCATCTGCCTCTCCCCAAATTATAAGCCTAAGGGAAAAATTAGATAACTCGGAAATTGTTTGAAGCTCCAAAAATTCTATTTAAATTTAAAGTTTCCTCAGGCGTAAAATGGGGTTGATAAGAGCAGCCACTTCTGAGAGCCGCTGAGGTTATTACATGTGCACTTAGAGAAGGCAGGGCTAGCAGTGCCCCGCATATCAGAGGCACCCAGTGACTGTGGCTTGTGATCATTACTGTAATTATCATCATTGTTGTTATTGGCAGAATGTCCACTTTGCCCGCCCCCTGTTCTCTGGGCTGCGGGAAGCTGGGAGAGGTTTCCTGGGTCTCAGCCAGTCCCCGACGGAGCCCTGCTGTGCAGACTTTGGGCGTGTGTTGTCAGCGGAGACTGGTGACAGCACAACTGCAGAAACTTCCCTCGTCTTCCTGCCTGTTCTTTCCAGAATACTTCCTGAGCCCCTGGTGTGGGACATTACCCTGCCTGATGGCGGAGGTGGAGCAGTGATGTGGCTGGAGATCCTTACATCTGGGACGTTTATAGTCCAGCAGTTATAGCAGCAAACAGGGACAGGCCCAGCCTGCAGAGTGGATGGCTGGAATGGAGTTCTTGCCTCACTGCTTCCTTACCGTGTGCCTCTCCAGGCCTCAGTTTCCCCATCTGTAAGATGGCGCCATACAGTAGAGTCCAGCTTAATTTGAAGTTGGAATGATTTGCTGAAGGCAGGGTCATTTGGTAGTGCCGGGGACCTAATAGGCTCTCCCTTAATTTTTTTTTTTTTTTTTAAAGAGGAGAAAACATGTGCATAAATGACATAGTACAAGCTGGAAAGGGAATTTCGAAATTTTTGTTTGTCTTTTGGGGGCTGCACCCACGGCCTATGGAAGTTCCCAGGCTGGAGGTTGAATCAGAGCTGCAGCTGCCGGCGGGTTTGTTACTGCTGAGCCACGATGGGAATTCCTGGAAAGGGAATTTCTAAGAGAAGTTTTAATGTCCTTTAAAAGTGCAAGAGAGAGAGAATATCTCTGGCTGCAATGGGCTGTGGAAATTTGATTGGGGACTCTGTGAAGAAGTAATATTAGCTCTGATTTTTTAGTACTTATTATGTTCCAGGAATTGTGCTAATAAGCACCTTTGATTTGTATTGTACTTGGCTACATAGCTACAAAGGGGTGTCCTTTGTTGGGATGGATTACACTTTTTTTTTTTTTTTTTGGCTTTTTGCCTTTTCTAGGGCCGCTCCTGCGGCATATGGAGGTTCCCAGGCTAGGGGTCCAATCAGAACTGTAGCCTCTGGCCTACACCAGAGCCACAGCAACACGGGATCAGAACCGCATCTTCGACTCACACCACAGCTCACGGCAACGCCAGATTCTTAACCCACTGAGCAAGGCCAGGGACCGAACCTGCAACCTCAAGGTTCCTAGTCAGATTTGTTAACCACTGTGCCATGATGGGAACTCCTGGGATGGATTACACTTTTAAACCACCTCAACAATCCTGTGAAATGCTGGGGTGGATTATCCTCAGTTTTTAGATGCGCTGAGGCCTCGCTCAAGGTCACTCAGCCTCTAAGTGATGAGGAAAAGAATTGAACTCTGCCTCCAGAGTCCCCACTACCAGGGCAGATCTCATTTCCAGGCGAGTCATTCTCACCCTCAGGAACACGTTTTGGTGTGGGGAATCCAGGGAGCGATTCCCATGCTGTGAGGAATTTAAGTTGAAAGTAAATTTGCATGCTGTGCGTCTTAGCACCACAAATCCCAAAGAAATGGACCACGAAGAGTGTAGAGTGGCAGGAGCGGAGTATCCCAGAGGGTAAGAGACTTTGGAATCAAATGATCGAAGGTTCAAGTCCCAGCCTTGCCACTTACTGTGTGTGTGACCTTGGGCAAAGTAGAGAGCTGCACTAAGCCTCAGTTTTATCATCTCTATAATGGAAATGGTAATAGCACCTCACTGCAGGACTGTTGTGAAGCTCCTAGGAGGTGATGCAGACGGAAATCTCTCAGGGAGCCCCTGTGAATACTAAACTCCCATGAAAGGTCTTCACCATGTCATTGATGAAGTTCAGTGGCGTAGAGGAGCCGTCATCACCTCTGCTGGTTCTGAAAGCTGGAGCCCTCCTGGCAGCCTCTCTGTGTAAGCCCTTCCTGGCTGGCCTGGAGGAGGACCAGAGAGCAGCAGATGGAGAGCTCTGGGGGCGGGGGGACACCTCCCCGGCACTGTGACCTCCCCGGGGAGCTGCTAAGTGAAAAGACAATTACTAGAGATGGAGGCTGAGTCCTTTGTGCCTGGGTCCACAGGGGCATGGACCAAGGTCACCCAGGTCATTCGTCATCTGCTAATGGTGCTCCATCAGTGGCTGGAGGGTGGAAGGAGGGGACACTGCTGTCTGCAGCATCAAGATCCTCATCCAGGTTTTCAGGGTGATTGTGCTGCACATGTATTTTTTTTCCTCTCAAGAATTTATGCTGCATTGCATGGATTTCCATTGCTTCTGAAGGCAGAAAGTACGTGTGTTTAATCCACATGCTCATTTAAGTAGAGCTCTGACTCTCCTGATTTCTGCTGGGCCTTTAGCCTTCTCTGGTTTGCAAGATAGAGGAAGGTAAGGAGCCACTGGGATGTCTCCCACCCCAGCTGCCTCTCAGGACCACACGGACTCCCAGAGCCTCTTTGTAGACTGGGCCTGGGAGTCTGCCAATCCCAAGGAACTTTGCAGAGCTTGTACTTCCTGCTGAGGCAGGGCAGAAAGTATGGGAGCAAGGAGACGAGAATCTCCCAGCCTCACCTATTGCAGACGGGTCAGCTACGGAGTTGGCACCTGCTCGACCAGGCACCAGTCAAAGGGGAAGTTTTAGAAGAAGAATGCACAAGTTTACTTTCTCCTTTACTTTGTGAGTTTCTTGAGGCCAGAGGTGCTTCTGACCTCTTTTGAAACCCAGTGGGTACGTAGTGAATGTGACTAATCAGAAGCCCACAAAGTAAGCCTCCTGAGACTCTGTCTTGGGGGGCCTGTACTGATGTATTTTGATTGGAAAGTATGTGTTTGTTTAATATTAGGTCTCCTTGGGACATTGTTTTTTTTTTTTTTTAAAAAAAAAAAAGCACAGCAGTGATAAATGGTATTATGCTTAGTATAAAGTAAGGTCCCTTTGAAATATTAAGTGCCTGTCAGAATCCCCACGTCTCCTTTAAGCCTTTACCAGAAGCAACGCAGATTATGCATTGATCTATTCATGCTGATTAATCTTGTGATGGAAACGTTTGGAATCCAACACACCTGGTTCAGATCCTGACCCTGTTACTGAAATAGCTGTACACCCTTAGAAAATTTGCTTAACTTCTTTGGATGTCAGTTTTTAAATATTTTTCTTAAATTACCAAATAAAAAAGGGTTTTGGTCCATCCACAGCCCCAAGGACCATGCATGGCCAAGCAGTGTGCCTTTGACAGCTGAGGACTCAGTAAAGAGAGTTCATTCCTTTGTTGAACAGACTTTAAGTCCTTCCCATGTGCCGAACATGACCTGGTCCCTGTTGGAGAGCTTGTCCTCGGGTGGTGGAGCGTGTGGCTTCGTGGTAATTAACACGGTCAAGTACAGCCTTTCACAGGAATATTATTTTTGGAGGTGAGTTAGTGACCCAAGAGGCAAAGACCTTCTCCTTTCCTTCAGCTCCCTCCTCCCACCTACCTCCCCTGCGCCCACCAGACATTACCCAAAACTTCACCTGAACAAACAGGAACAAACTGAGTTTTGGATGAGGTGATGTCTGGCTTTTTAAAATTAAATATCACAGGTAAATTGCTGGCCTGTGCCAGAAACCAAAGCACAGGCATCACCAGTGGGAAGAGAACTGCCTGAGCTCCGCCTGTGGTACCTGGAGGGTGCCCCCCCGCCCCCTGCTGCCACCAGGGAGTAGTTGTGGAGGAAATTAGCAGCAGCACCCGGGGTGCAATGAGCAATGCTTTCTTAGGCATTCTTTGCTTTTCCCTCGAGCGTGTTTTCTGCACGTGCTGCGTTTCTTAAGCTTCTGCACACAGTTCAGAGGGTAATACCATTAATTAGACCAACAAGGTAATGTAATGACAAGGTACAAGCCTTCACCATATACTAGATTTATCCCCAATTAACAGGAGCTCCGCCCAGGGTGCTCCAAACTATCTGAGGATAACCTCCAATGGTAATTAAAACCTGGGACGCAATCTCACTCTTCTCCGCAAGTGGAAAATGAACAATTTGAAAGCAGACGACCAAAGGAATCACTCGGAGAAGTCAAAGAGAGAGCCTGAAAAAGCCCCAAAGAGGCTTGGCTTATAATGAGCAGCTGAAAGAGTTCCAGTGATATTTCATCCATCTTTTAAAAAAAATAGAAAGAAAGAAAACTTTAAGATTATTTTGACAGGGTGGAGTTTCGACTGAAGTTGGGGGAAGCCAAAAGTGTTGCTTTAAAATGTAATTATGTGAACTTTCAATTATCATCCTCCCTTTCAAAAGTCTCTCAATCCGGCAGGCAATTCGTTG
Organism: Sus scrofa; assembly: GCF_054392235.1. NCBI lineage: Eukaryota > Metazoa > Chordata > Mammalia > Artiodactyla > Suidae > Sus > Sus scrofa. The sequence continues at coordinate 78,486,690 of NC_139388.1, forward strand.
ACATGAAAGAGGGCGGGAGGCCCACGCGGGGTGTAGTGTGATTTCTTCCCAGGGACAGACTCGCTCGCTTGCGGCGCTGTTTTCAGTGAACTTGGACATGAGGGGACGAGGGGTGGGGACAGTCATTTGGACTGGCAACGGAATCTAGATGTTTTCTCCCCAGCCGCACCCTTATCCATACCTTGACACCTAAGGTTTTTCACCTTGCGGGGACCTGAGAGACCCAGTGGGACATTTGAAATGTCATAGTTTAGAGCCAGATGCCAGTCCCTGAGGACAGACCTGAGCCGGAAGCGCTGGCCCAGCACTTAGGACATTCTTTTCTTCTCAGTCACACTGGGGGGAGCTGAAGCGTGTGAAGCCACCAGCCAACCGGACCGGGTCCTGCTGGGCGCGTGCAGGTTCGGTTCGCAGCCCGTTCCTCCAGCCTGCTCCTCTCCTCTCCTCTCGTGCTGCCTGACCACGTTCTGCTGAATTAATGACTTCAGGCCGTCAATCACCTGGCTCCATCCTTTAAATTCATCCGGCGAGTTGAGATTCTGACACATTCACTAAATGCTCAGCGAGGATGAAAATGTAAAGCTTTAGCCATTAGCCCATGGAGCCCGCCAGCATCCTAACAGCTTGCTTTTGGAGAGCCCTTAACCATGCACTCCAGCGGGAGTGACATTATCCACAAATTCTGGCAGCTGTGGGTTGTGCTGTTGGGGTGCCCATTTGGCAGATAAGATGGTGGGGGTCCAGTGGGTCAGGGGACTTGTCCAGGGACCCCAGGGTTCTTAAGCCAGAGCCAGACTAGCTCTTCCCAGGGCTGCCCCCATGGCCGGGGTCTGGGCCTCTCTCTCCACCACTCCCTGCAGCAGACTCCCCTTCCCCCCCCCCCCGCGCCACTGTCATGTCTCTTCTCTCCAAGGTGCTGCCCGAGCGGGCCTTCTGCTGCCCAAGTGAGCCTTTCCGTGAGATTCTGCTTCTGGAAACCTTCTCTCCCATGGCCCTTTGTGGCTCCTGGGGCTGTAGGGCCCGCCCCCTCCCTGTTCTGATGTCTTGCCTTTATCACCGTCGGCCTGCATTCCAGCCACGCCAGGATTCTTGAAGCTTCTTACAGATTTTTCAAAGCTGTTCATGCTGCTTGCAGCCCTCTTTGCTGTTCTACACACACACACACACAGTCCCATTGACCCATAAGTGCCACTTTCAGGAGGCTTTCCTGGCTCTGCCAGAGACTGTGCTCCTACTCTGTGCTCCCATAACACTTCGAGGCTCTTATCATGACTCTTGGTAAATGTATATTGAGCACTTACTATGTTCCAGGTGCTGGTGGAGGCCCTAAGGATAAAACAGTGAACAGGAGTCCCATGGTGGCACAGCAGAAATGGATCTGACTGGTAACCATGAGGTTGTGGGTTCGATCCCTGGCCTCGCCCAGTGGGTTAAGGATCTGGCGTTGTCATGAGCTATGGTATAGGTTGCAGACGTGGCTTGGATCCCTTTGCTGCAGCTGTAGCTCCAATTAGACCCCTAGCCTGGGAACTTCCATCTGCCGTGGGTACGGCCCTAAAAAGCAAAAAAAATTAAAAAACAGCAAACAGACAGACAAGTAGGGGAAAGAGACCGTAAATGTATGTGTCTAGAATGTGTTGGGTGATGTGCAGGGAGATAAGCAGGGAATGGGGGGAGGGGGCTCGTTTAGACCAGGGGTCCAGGAAGACCGTGCAGAGAGTGGGGAGGAAGGTGAGGAGAGAGCATCTAAGCAGAAGGAAGAAGAGGCTCAAATGCCGGTGAGGCTGTAGCCACACAGGGTGTCAGGTTTGCGGGAGGTGGATGCGCTGGAGCTCAGCTGTAGGCGGGGATCAGGTTGGGTAGAGATGGGCTCAGAGGGAGGCGGGGCTGGGGCACGCAGAGCGGGGCAAGAACATGCAGCTGGTGATCTAGGGAACTTGCGGATTTCCCGCGCAGGCAGGCCTGGTACCACCTGACTCGGGGCCTTAAGGACTCAGCCGTCACTCCCCTTGTGTTGCTGCTGCAGACAGAATCTGCTCTCTTTCCTGCTGCCCTGGAAGCTCTGTGAGGACGGGGGCAGGGGCTGGCTCCATCGCTGTTGTGCCCACCCCCCCTTGAGCTCATCATCCCTGCGTCCTAGAAGGTGCCTAATAAACGTGTTAAGTGGCTCCCAGCCCAGCTTGCTTCCCCCAAGACTCCGCAGCCATTCCCAATCAGAGGGGTCCCCTCCTGTGTGGCGTGACCCCTCCCTTGCAAAACAACCGGCCAGGAGGAAGCTCCGCACCCAGGCCTGGCATGCGCTGGGCAGGTACATCCAGGTCCCTGAGGGGCACGAGCATGTTCTCTGCTCCTCACACCCCTCCTGGGCATGGGGGTTACAAGTCAGGACAGACCCCGTGGCGCACAGCTGATGTCCCGTGGGCAGGATACATGTGGAACTGTCTCTCCTTCTCTCTCTCGAGCTATCTGAGTTTCTCACCCTCTTGTCCACTCCTGAACAAACCTGGGGTCTTCTCTGCAGCACCCCACCCCCCACTACCGTGGATCATGACCGAGAGTGTACCTGGCCTGCTGCTGGCGCTGCCGGGGCTTGGGTGAAGGGCTGCCCTGGGTACCGCGTACGCGTATGGATTCTGGGGGTTTGTTTGAAAGGATGACCTTTTGTTGGTGGAGTAATTTTAGTTTTAGCTGGCACCCAAGACAAAGCGGTCTTTCAACACACCCGCAGCCTATAGGCAGCCAGGACTTTTTCAATGAGTTGGCAGGAAATTTGCCAAGTCGTTTGGGGCCTGTAAATTAGGCCTTGTTTAAAAATTTAGATAAAGCCCAATGTGAGAGAGAAATGCTTTCATAACATTAAATGTGAATTACCCTGAAAACCCCTTTCAAGTTAAATGGAACCGTTCTCGGGAAGCACAGAGACATGAAATGCCTCAAATGTCAAAAGAGTTTTCATTTATTGTCCCAAGTGAAACGAAGGCGTTTTATGTGGTTTAATAGTTCAGATGCACATGTAAATGGAATTCATTTGGAGAATGCCGGGTCTGTTTCGGAATCTATTTTCACAAACCTGCCTGATTTCGTTTCATCTCCACAGTAACCCTGCAAGGGGTGGGTCCCACCGTCCCCGTTTCAGAGCTGAGGAGAGCCTCTCCTGTCAGTGTCAGCAGCATTTTTGCCACTGCCGTTTCGAGCTTCCATCATTAATTCGTAACAAGGCTGGAAGTGGTGTCAGATCTTACCCATTCGTCTTGAAGGCACTGGTCATCGGACCATCTGGAGGGATCTCGTGGAAGAGCAGTGAGAGGTGTTGGGGTTGCCTTCTGTTTATTTGTGAGTGTCTGCGTTGTGAGAAGCATTGCTTCGTTTTCTGAGAGCCTTTTCCTTGCATCGGTTTGCCTCATCCACTGCTGCTCTCCACGGCAACCCCCCATCTGGGTTGGGTGGTCCCTTTGATGCATGACGGTGTCACTTCCAATGCGGTCTTAGTTGCAAAGAATAGAAATTTGAAGAGAAACTGGCTGAGATGGTCAGGGTCCCCCATGACCGAAACCATCAAAGGCCATGTGCATTCCAGCACAGTCCCATGCCGCAGCCTGGCTCGGGTGGTCCAGCCCTGCCGCATCTTTGCCTCCACGGCAGCCTTTTCCCTTCCTGCCCCCAGATGGCTGCCACTGGCTCTGGGATCCCTTGCTTCCTTGCTCACACCCGAGGGACAGGAGCTCCTCTGTCCACCCTTTGAGGAAAGGTCCCACTCTCGGGTCTGATGGGACCCACCTCCCACACTGCCCCTGAAGCCAGGGTGGGACAAAGGGGGAAGGAGGGCCGTGGGCTGGGTTATGCTGGTTACTGAGACCTGAGCCTCTGGCTGTGAACCCGGTGGCAGGCTGGCTAGTACATGGTTAGCCACTGGCTCACCAAGAAACAAACACGCAAAAAGTAACAATGACAACAGCAAAAAGAAAAATGCAGCATTTGCCGATTCCTATAGAGTCACCACCCCTGCTGTGGATGGTTTTAGGCAGGCAGTGCGGCGTACCTGGACATGCTGCTAGGGACAGAAATAGACTGTTGGCTCTCAAGCCAGTGAGCAGTGACCCGTCCCCTGATGTTGCTGGCACACAGAGGGCAGGATGGATGCTCAAACCAAAAGCAGAGCGAGGGGCAAGACGTGGACGTGGGGCCACTCTACGTGAGCTGTGCCTGAGCTGCCCCAGGCTCTCCTCTGGTGCCTCGTTCAGGCTGGTCCTGCACAGTCCAGCCAGTGGCTGGTGGGTGTTTCCTGCCACTCGGCAACAGTGAGGACAGTGGAGAGAAAATAACTCAGACTAAAAAGTCCAGGGTCAGGCTGGGGCCCCGGGACAAGTCCTTTAGCTGTTCTCAAGTACCCTCAAGCATAAAAGATTACAGGAATAACCTCTCCCCCAAAGGGCCATGGCAAAGATTCAGTGAGATGCCAGCTGGGGCCATGCTTTAAAAACCATCAAGTGTTCTGTTTATACAGCTGATCTTTGAACAACTCAGGGGTTAGAGGTGCTGACCCCCACCCCCCACATAGTTGAAAATCTGAGTTTTGCTGTCTCTGCCTCAAAAACAAAGGAATTGATACATGACTCACCCAAGGGCAGGAAGGGAAAACATTTGGGTAGAATGTTGGGTAGAATCAGGATTCAAACCCTTGTTCTTTTGATTCCATATATGGTGGTTGTTAATCAAACAGAAACTTTGCCCCAACTTAGTTCATTTAAATATCTGCAATATCAAATAAAGATGCCATATTTATGAAAAAAAAAATCCACATTTGAGGGAGTCCAAGTGGTTCAGAGCTGTGTAGTTCAAGGGTCGGTAGTTATACGTAGAAGATGTGTCCATGATTCCTCTCTGGTCCATTCTCCACCCCACCTGGACCACAGGTCAACACTGGTTTGGTCCAGCAGACAAACCATGAACTCTGAAGTCAGACAGGCCTGGGCTCAGATTGCAGCACTGCTGGTTATGAGCTCTTTGGCTATGGGGACGACACTTAACCTCTCTTAAACTTTGTTTCCTCATCAATAAAAAGAAGGATAATAATGTCACCCTTATCTGAAAGGGTTATTGCCAGAAATGAGTAAGATAAAGCAGCTAAGCGCACAGTAAATGTAACAGTTTTGTAATGTAATTTCAGTAGTAGTACACACTAATCAGCCCCCACCCCAAATCCATTGCTCTTCTGGCAGAAGCCCCCAGTTTTGGTTTGAAGAGCCATCTCTCCCTGACGTGTAGGTTCTCAGGTTTATGGAACATCCTTTACTCCCCAACCCCCACCCCATTTGACATCCTGCTGTTTAAGCCAAATAGAAGTTACATCGTCTGACCACCAGTATTGGTTTAGATGTCCAAGCAGAATAAATCCAGGAGCTTCTGTGGAAGCTGCTAGGAAGTGACCCTCTCTGCACTGGGACCTGGGACTAAAATGGTGGAGCTGTTGCATCCATTTTGCCACCATGAGGTACAAGCAAGCGATGTGGGAGCTAACATAGTTTGAGCCTGAATCAAGTCCCTCATCTTTGGGTATTTCATTTGCATACACCCATATATCCTATGTATTTTTAAACTAGTTTAGGCTGGGGATCTTCATCAATTGTAACCAAAAGGGTCCCGTTTGATACATCACACCTGGAGAAACTGGGCCTCGGAAAAGTCTCGCAGGCAGAAAGAGATGGCAACTGTTGTTGAGAAGTGGAGCAGAGACATGGGCCAGCCCTCTGGCTCCAGATTCTGTGACCCCCCCCACACCCCAGGGCTCAGCTGTTCCCTCCACAGGGTGGTTCTCCAGCCTGCAGCTGGCAGCTCTGGCAGGCACAGTGGAGAAGTGTGACTCCAGATTGTGTGCATCACAACTTCTCCCATGGCACTGCATCCTGGGAGGAAGCTCCAGCACACGGACAGTGGCTGCCCTGCATTGCTGAGGAAGCTGTGGATAAAATGCACCTTTGTGGGTTGTGTGTCTGAAGCGCTCTGCTATTTTGTAAAGGAAGAAAGAAAAGTGAGAGACCTGGGGCGGGGGGCGGGGGTCACCTCTCTTAATATCACACCACAGATTCTGGCAAGCACGTGCGAGTTTTTCATAAATGTTATTTTGATTGGATTCAGAAGTTTGGAGATGACAAAGTGACACATTTTCACAGTTCCCTGTCAAACCAAAACGTGATTGCCAAACTGTTAAGTTAAAAAAAGGCAGGAAAGGGAGCAGCTTTATAAAGCATCCCCATCGCAATTTCAAGTTGCTCGGGGGCTTTGCTCCCATTCTCATGCCCCCATTATCATTTACAGGTATACCCCACTTAACGTAGCTGCTGCTGTCTGGGGTGGGGTGCATCTCAGGGAATGTTTGCAATAGTGTTTCATTTATAACCAGTGAAAACCTGTTATAAATGCATCGTTGGTCGGGGAGGGGGAACTTGTTATTTTAAAGCAAACTTTTATGAAGCATGACACCTCTTTAGCGGTCACTTTTTAAGGGAATTAGATGTGAATCTTTTTGTAAATAGAAGAATCCTTTTATGGGGAAAGATTTACCCTGCTGTTTACACCAGAAAATGCTTCTATGGTAAAAGCTACTCTAGCAACATACGAACAAGGAAGGTATATCTATGTTAAAAGAGTAAGTGGGGGAGTTCCTGTTGTGGCTCAGTGGTTAACGAATCTGACTAGGAACCATGAGGTTGTGGGTTCGATCCCTGGCCTTGCTCAGTGGGTTAAGGATCCAGCATTGCCATGAGCTGTGGTGTAGGTTGCAGATGCGGCTGGGATCCCAAGTTGCTGTGGCTCTGGCATAGGCCGGAGGCTACAGCTCCGATTCGACCCCTAGCCTGGGAACCTCCATATGCCGCGGGAGTGGCCCAAGAAATGGCAAAAAAAAAAAAAAAAAAAGAGTAAGTGGGAGTTCCCATTGTGGCTCAGTGGGTTAAGAACCTGACGTAGTTTCCGTGAGGATGAGGGCTCAATCCCTGGCCTTGCACAGTGGATTCAGGACACGGCATTGCCCTAAGCTGCAGCATAGGTCGCAAATGCGGCTTGGATCCAGTGTTGCTGTGGCTGTGGCTGTGGCGTAGGTCTCAGCTACAGCTCCGTTTGACCCCCAGCCTGGGAACTTCCATGTGTCACAGGTGGGGTCCTAAAAAGGAAAAAAAAAAAAAGGGCAGTGCCGATTCATGTCAGAAGTTCCAAAATGTTCTGAGAAAGTCAAACAGCAGGAGAAGCCTTTCTTTGGGGGCTGTCTTTTATTTTTTTAGTTGGCTCATCTCAATTCTGCCCATTTTCCTGCCCCCCGACCCCTCCTCCAGAAGCTGCAGGTACTAATCTCTTCCCATCCAAGTGAAGTTGCCCTGTTGTCAGGTAGAACTGAGCAGAGGGAGCCAAGATTGCACGGGCGAACCCTGAAGAGGACCCCTTGTTTGCCGTCATCCCTGTCCGCATCCCCGACGACCTTGACCACTTTTGTCGGTGCTCTTTTTTCAGGATGAGCCCGGTTTGGGGTGTGAGCAAAGGTATCACCATAGGAGGCTGAGAGAGAAACTCAGGATCTTCCCTCTTTATAAAGACAGTCCTGGATTTGGGAGTGAGGACAAGATATACTTCAGATGATCAGGTCTTTGAGTTATGAGACACTGGGGGAGGCAGAATACTGGCTCCCTCAAGGATATCCGTGTCTTCGTCCCCCAGGCCTCACATGGCAGAAGGGCCTTTGTAGATGTGAGGTGGGGAGCTTGTCCTGGAGGGTCTGAGTGAGCCTGGTGTCATCACAGGACTTCTTGTGCGGGGGCATCAGGAGATATGAGGATGGAAACAGAGGTCAGAGAGATGTCATTGCTGGAAGGGGGTCACGAGCCAAAAAATGCAGGTGGCTCTAAATGCTAGAAAATTCAAGAAAGTGGATTCTTCCCCTGAAGCCACCAGAAGGAGCACAACTCCGCAGACACTGATTTTAGCCCATTTTCAGACTTCTGACCTCCAGGACCATCAGGTAAGAAATTTGTCTTCTTTTAAGCCACGAAGTTTGTGGTAATTTGTTATAGCAGCAGGGGGAAGCAACAGAGATAAGCAAGCTCCAAAACATTAGAATAAGACACTGTCCTCAACTTGAAGACTCGTACAACATAATTCATCCTTCCTTTGATGATTCAGAAGATACTTTCGGTTCCTACTGTGCCTTGGGGACATGATTGTGAAAATAAGTTCCCATTATGTTAATGCTAGTGAAGAGAGCGCTTCAGTTGACAGATGTGAAACCAGTCTGCTTTTACGATACTGTTTTTAAGAACCCAGCAACGACAAAACGATACTTTGGAGTGGAAAGGAAAATGCCGCCATGGCCTAATCCAGAACCGGACAAAATGGTGAGCCCTTCTGTACTCATTTCCATGCCATCCTGCCCACCTTTCTTGCTTTTGGCAGCTCCCTGTGGGAGCATCCAGCGCTGTGGAGCGGGGTTCATGTTTGATGTGGGGTTTGCAGAGAATTTTCTCTCTCGTTGCATGCCTGCTTCCTATTAATGCCACAAGGAGTTATGTGTGTGTATCTAGAAGGCAATGAATGCCATTTATTGTAATACAGCCGGTGCACAAAATACTGCACTTACGCCGCACTCACACTTGAGCTCTTTCCTCCACGGGAACCTTCTCCTGGATGGTATGTATCAGGTGCCTCTCAATGGCATTTTTTATCAAGCCTCGCTGATAAATGATGAAAGATCACTGAGGAATTTTTTTTTCTCTTTTGTCTTAAAAAGTTCCATTTCATAACCACACACAGAGAATCCGTCTTCAAAAATGCATCATATGTAGGCAGGAGGTTGGATATTTAGGGGCCGTGAAGCCCGCAGCACGATAAATACGGCATCTTATCTCTTCGAATCCCTGGTCACTCAATGGCATACCAATTTGCCAGCGAGGAACCGGCTCTTGTCATCTGTGGGCGGGGAGCTCTCGTCTGCCTGCCTGCCTGCCTGCCTCTGGGGCTGTGGGTCTGGACAGCTTAGCTTTCTTCTCCCCGCCCGCTCCGTTACATCCTGTTTATGTAGTCCAGGACAGGCTGGCTTTGTTAGCCAAGCTGCCTTTTATAAGGGATGGCAGGCAGGGGCCGTCGGGGCTTTCTGGCGAGCTAACTGGGCTTCGAAGGGGGTCCTGAAGGTCACAGGGTGCTGACAAGGAAAGACGGTTCCCAGGACTGGAATGTGCAGAATGCTTCCAGTTCATTTTCCTTTCCCTGGAGTCGCCTGACACCTCTTCCTCACCATGAATCCACTCAAGGGATGGGTAGGTTTAAAAGTTCACCCTTGGTTATTGTGCGCATGTTAAAAAAAAATGTTTGGGGGGTCCGTGGCTCAGAAATCGGGCTGTGGCATCCAGCTGTTTAGGGGAGAACTTGGCTTTGTCTTGTAACGGCCGAATGAACTTGGACAAATCCCGCAACCTACAAATGTCAGTGTCCCCATCTGTAAATTGGGGAGATTAGAATGGTACCTACTCCCTAGGTGTGTTGGGGAAGGGGAGGGGGGCCGGATGTGATGAATGTCGAGTCATTTGTATTCGGAAATGTGTGTTTGTTTGTTGTCATTGTGAATTGGATGAAGTGATGTAATGGATTACGAAGCACGCAGTTTAGAAATGCAGAAGTACTTTTGTGCAGTGTCCTAGCTTGGGGCCTTGGGCCAGTCCCTCGCTGCTCTGTCTGGGGTTCCCCCCCCGCAACAGCCATGAATGATGTGAGATCCCTAGCAGGTGCCTAGGTCCGTGTTGGGCACCTGGCCGGCCCTGTGTTACCACCACCCCTCCTGCTCTGAGGACTGTCCTTAGCAATGGTGCTGTCTCTCAGGCCCCTCTGAACAATCCCGTCCCTTTGCCATGTTCCAAGGAGGTTGTAGGAGATGCGGTTCCCCCTGTATTTATGGGGTCTGCCTATCTCATGTACAGCTGTGTGTGTGTGTGTGTGTTGTAACTGGTGGGAAATACAGGCATGCCTCGTTTTATTGTGCTTCGCTTTATGGTGCTTTCCTGATGCTGCATTTTTACAAATAGGTTTGTGGCAACTCTGCATTGAGCAAGTCCGTGGGCACCATTTTTCCAACAGCATTTGCTCATTTTGTGTCTTGGTATCACATTTTGGTGATTCTCACAATATCTCCAACCTTCCAGTAGCAGAAAAGATTACAGCTTGCTGAAGGCTCAGATGAGAGTTAGCATTTTTAGCAATAAAGTATTTTTTTTAATTAAGGTATGTGCATTGCTTTAGACATAATGCTACTGCACACTTAATAGACTACAGTAAAGCATAAACGTTACTTTTATAGGTTTGTGACTCACTTTATGATTTTCTTTGTATTTTTTGTTAAAGTATATTTGAGTTACAAAGGTATGCCAGTTTCTGCTGTATAGCAGTGACCCCATCATACATATGTGGACACATTCTTTTTCTCATATCATCCTCCATCATGTTCTATCCCGGCAGATTAGACACAGTAGGATCTCATTGCCCATCCATTCTAAATATAATAGTTTGCATCTACTAACCTCAGACTCCCAGTCCATCCTACCCCCTCCCCTTGGCAACCACAAGTCTGCTCTCCATGGCTGTGAGTCTGTTTCTGTTCTGTAGATAGGTTCATTCGTGCCATATTTTAGATTCCACATGTAAGCGATATCATATGGTGTTTGTCTTTCTCTTTCTGACTGACTTCACTTAGTATGAGAATCTCTAGTTGCATCCATGTTGCTGCCCATGGCATTATTTCACTCTTTTGTTGACTCATCTTCCATTGTTTCTATGTGTCCCATCTTCTTAATCCATTCATCTCTTGATGGACATTTAGGTGGCTTCCATGTCTTGGCTATTGTGAACGGGCGCAGGTCTCTGTTGCGATTGTCACTTTATCGCGATGGTCCAGAACCACGATAGATGATGTCACAGGTGATGTGCTGGTTCTCGACGTGTTGATTTGCTTTGTTCTGTCATCGGTGTCTGTTTCCATTCTGGTCTGTTGGTGTATCGAACATCATGATTGTCAAGAAAAGTGAGGAATACAAACACAGTCTACGCCTCCACCACAACTCTTCATTCCAACTGAGAGAGGAAGGGTGGGGAAGAGAGTGGAAGAGATGCTGTTAGCGAGACCCTGACGGGCGACCAGAACGCCAGGATTCTGGTCCCATCCCCAGTGCCTCCTAATGAGGTGACTTTGAACAACTTTTGACTTTAAACTGGCTTTGAATGCCTATGGACTTTAGACTTGCTACTTCTGAGCTTACAGCCCTTTGGTGGATCCTCTTGCCTTCCCCGGAGCCGCCCCTCTGCCGCTTCAGCATCACCTAGTGCTGCTCCTCATCCTGACGTTGCTTCTGAATCACATCTCTTCTGCTCTTTCTTAGGCCAGCCTTTGTGTGGGCCCTCTACCTGGGAGGCTTGACAAACATCGCCCCAAGCCTGGGGACCCCAAAGGCTGATGAACTCTGTCAGGGCTCTGGTCCCCCAGGAGATCCTGCAGCCAGAATGGAGTGAGAGGAGGAGGTCTGTTTGGCTCTCTCCTTTAAGCCTTGACCAGGGCAAAGAAACGAGTAAATATCCCCGATGAGATGCCTCCAGCCACTTTCCGAGCTGGAAATGAAATGACCAGCTGTAAAAATACAGTGCGTAACACACACCAGCTTAATGGTTTTTGAGACATTAAAAATGAATGTCAAACATCAACACTTTAGTGGTCAGAGGTCCCCTGTGGAGCGGAGTGTCTGGAAATCATCCCCATAGGGGCCACCGGGGACCGTGGCTGTGGGCCAGTTTGGGAGCATCTGAGTGCCGTGCAGAGCAGAAACAGTTTGTGGGTGCGCAGAGCTTTGGTGGCTCAGGTGAGAGGCTGAGTTGTCTTCTTTCTTCCTCAGTCCCTGATCCCTGCTCTCTCCAGCTGTTTGAAAATTTCAGAGGACTTTTGTAACCCCGGCTCATCTCTCCTCTTCTAATTCCACGTGCAACACAGAGAGGAAGCCTGATGCGCTGGAGTCAGCCAATCCATATGGCCGCTGGACACTCAGAATCCTCCGTGGATTTTTTTATTGTTTTGCCATCCAGGGCAAGGAAGTGAGGCTCACATTCTCAGGGGCTGCCTGCAGGGCTGCTCATCTCCATGGATCAGCCGTCAATCTTACTGGCTTCCAGAATTCCCCATCCCTGCAAGGGCAGGGAGAAGGGGCTGTACAGATCTGGTGACTTGGGACTTCTCCCTGTAACATGTGTGGTTGCTTAGCACCCCAGGTCGTGGTGGAGAGGGAGGACCCACTGGCACAGTATGGAATCTGGAAAGCCACAGAGGTTGTTGGAGAACTGCTCTCTGTTTGTTGGGTCTGAAACAGCAATATTTTCTCAAATCCAATCTGCTGCTCAGCTAAGTTTAAAAACACCCCTTTATATTTTAGATAATAAACCTCAAAATTATTCACTATTAAATGCTGCTTAATAAAATTATGGTCTAATGAGCTGCCTAATTTGTGTTTGCCAGGTTTCAACCGTCTGGGACCTGCTGGGATTCACTCTGATCTTGTTGATTCAGTTGCAGGTGGAATAAGCCCATGTGCCGTTGCCGCGGAGGAGGCAACAATTTGGGAGTTTCATCATTCCATGGAGGGCCCCTGAAATGCAAAGGGCAAAGTGTCCAGAGAACTCTGTGGTACGAGGGCAGTGTCTCATTGTAGCCATCAACAGGGGCAGACATTGGAGAGAATGCTATACGTGGTTTCTATTCTGGGTGAACATTAAGTAATTAATAACTAGGTAGTTAATAACTTCTTGTCCTAATACTTTTCAGAGGTATCCATCTAGTGCTTTGCAGGTTTCTTGGCAAGAACTCTGAGAGCTACAGTTTGGGAGGCATCTACCCTTTTCATTGCAAAGCTCCAAACAGAAAGTCTGCAGCCTGCCCCTGGGCCTCTGCACGTGCTCTTTGCTCCACGTAGATAGCTTCTTACCCTCATTCTCCATATCCTCCCCCCTTTAGCATATTAACTCCTCTTCTTGCTGCAGTTCTCCCATTAAGTGCCCCTTTGGTTGGAAAGGCTTACTGAGCCCCCAGCTCCTTGCTCTGAGTCTCTGATCTTTGACTTGTGCGTTTCCATCCATTTCTTGCCATTTCTTTTCTTTTCTCTCTCTCTCTCTCTCTTTTTTTTTAGTGGCTACATTCTCAGGCAGGTTTTCTTTTTAGAGGCAAAATGTCCATTGATAACTGTGAAATCATATTCCCCAGATGAACCACAGAGCCTCATTCCCAATGGTTCCAGCAAAACTCTTGGGTCATTTGTCCATTGGCGAAGCAATTCCACTGTGAATCTGATGGACTAGGCCTGGGTCATCAAGTTAAGGAGAATCAGCCCATCCCCAGCCATATGATTTTATCCAAATGATACAGTGAGGTGGGAATACAGGAGGAACACATAGATTATTAATACCAGAATAAGGATGTGTACTGGGTAGGAAATACCTCAGATGGCCAGATTAGCTCCTAATGGCTCACAGGACACCAAGGTGGGTTACGTGAGGTCGCCCTGGGTCCTTCTGCATTACATTGGTCTAGATTTGGTCAAGGATGAGGGAAGATGCAGAAGAACAGTAGTCTGAGTTTAAAAAAAAAAAGTTTATTATTTTTTTCCTGTAAAAGCTGGAAGTGAGTGATCCAAGACTGGCTGATGGGCTCAGCTCCACTGTGACATCCCAGGATGTGGCTCACAAGCCACAGGGCTGAGGGGGTGTCCCAGATGTCACAGCCTCACTCCGAGAGGCCAGATGGAAGAGGCTAGAAGGGGCAGAGGAACTAGCTATAACAGCGACATTTAAGGAGCATTTCAGGAACACATTCTATTGACTGGGAACTTGGTGACAAGACCACCGTTCGTTACAAGAAACACTTGCGCGGCCGCGAGCCACTTAAAACTCCTGTGACACTTAGACTTGACACCAAAAGCACAATCCATCAAAGACAAAATTGATAAATCAGACTTGATCAAAATTAAATTTTTTCCCTCTATGAGAGACACTGGTAAGAGAATAAAACAAGCTACCAACTGGGAGAAAATATTTGCATGTCTGACAAAACACTGGCATCCGGAATATATGATGACTTCTCAACAGTAAGAAAACAGACAACCCAGATTTTTTTTTTTTTTTTTGGCTTTTTAAGCCACACCTGCGGCATGTGGAGGTTCCCAGGCTAGGGGTTGAATTGGAGCTGTAGCTGCCGGCCTATGCCACAGCCACAGCAACGCGGGATCTGAGCCACATCTTCGACCTACACCACAGCTCTTGGCAACGCCGGATCCTTAACCCACTGAGCAAGGCCAGGGACCGAACCTGCCACCTCATGGTTCCTAGTCGTTTCTGCTGCACCATGACAGGAACTCCCAGACAACCCAGATTTTTAAATGGGCAAAAGACTAAAACACACACCTCACCTGAAAGGATGTATGGTTGGCAAATAGCTTATTGCCTATTAGGGAAATGCAAATTAATACCACAATGAGATACCACTGCACACCCGTTAGAATGGCTACAGTTAAAAAATGGACAATAACAAATGCTGACAAAGATGCAGGGCAACTGACTCTCTTAGGAGCATGCGAAACAGTGCAGCCGCTCTAGAAAACGGTTTGGTAATTTCTTATGAAGTTAAACGTATAGCCATCATATAACTCAATAGTCTTACTCCTGGATATTTATCCCAGAGAAATAAAGACTTCTGTTTACACAGAAACCTGCACATGAATGTTTAAGGCAGCTCTATTCATAATGGCCCAAACTGGCTTCGGCCCAAACGTCCTTCAGCAGACAAATGGGCAAACACGCTGTGGTATATCCATACAATGCCGAAAGGCTCAGTAATAAAAAGGAAATGAATTATTGATGCGTGAAACAATCTGGATGAATCTCAAAGGCATCGTGGTGAGTGAAACAGTCCCAGCAGGTTACACACTGTGATTCCATTTATATGACATCCTCCCGGAGCCGTGGAGAGTAGGTTCCTGGTGCCAAGGGTTGGGGGAGGGGGAGGCCGTGACTACACCGGACTGTACCAGGGAACTGTTGGGGTGATAGAACTGTTCTGAGTCCTGATTGTGGTGCTGATTACATGGATCTACACTTGTTTTAAAGTTCCTAATTGTACACCTCAAAGAA
Organism: Sus scrofa; assembly: GCF_054392235.1. Classification (NCBI taxonomy): domain Eukaryota; kingdom Metazoa; phylum Chordata; class Mammalia; order Artiodactyla; family Suidae; genus Sus; species Sus scrofa. The sequence goes on from NC_139388.1 coordinate 78,501,882, forward strand.
GTCATGGTTTTCGTAAAATGGTTCTTACTATGGTACAAAGGAGGCACAGTATTGGGGGCAGCAGGAGCAGTCTGACCACCTGTGCCTCGCTTGTCAGCACCTTCTCTTCGTTGGACTCAGGCAGGGCTCCTCCAACCCCGGAGCTATGGACATTTGAGGCCAGATCTTTCTTGGCTTGGGGGGCTTGGCTGGATGTTTGCAGCATCTTCCCCTCTACCCGCCAGATGCCAGAAGCATCCCCCATCCCCAGTTGTGACAGTTGAAAACTTGTCCAGACGTTTTTAAATGTCCATGGGGCACACACTCGTCCCTGGTTGAGAACTGAGTGTGTTTCAGTTACTTCCAATTAAATAACCTTCCCTGTGGTTTTCACTCTGTCCCCATTGCCTCTTTTGTGACAGCTGCCCAAGAGCTTGCAAGCTGTAAGGTGGATACTCCTGAGGACCAGACCCCTGGGGCACATGAGGCTGTGTCCTGTGCCATCCCACAGGTCCCTGCCATCTCCTTATCCTCTCTCCACACCCCTGTCACCCCGTTTGTCTCCTAATCCATCATATGGCAAAGGAAGAACGAGTCCTAGGCAGCCATTGATTCTGTGTGATGGAGTGTTAAGTCTTTGTTGTAGTTCCATGTACGTCTTAAGCCACAGGTATTTCCCTTGGTTCATTTTAAACCCTGGAAAAGCCATTCCACCATTTAAATATAGAAGAGTAACATATTTTAGCAATCATACCCCTGGGCATAATTTTTCCTGTTGCATGAAAAAATAATGGTCAAAGCAGCCCACAGCTGATTGCAAAATTATGTAAAAGTAATGGAAAGAAACCCGAACCCACATGCCTTCCATCATGCTGGACCACCTTTGCTGCCGTGCTGCACTTCCCCTTTCGTACGCTCCCCAGCCCAGGACGAAGCTCATGGAGTCATTCAAGTCTGTTTCAAAAGGGCTTCCCATATTCCACAAGTGGCTTAGGAGGATGAGTTAGAGAAGGACCCGTCTATTTCTATCTTTAGCTTGGGAACCAGCAGTGGAATTTACTGGATTGTCTTAAAATCAGGAGAAGAAGATCAGAGGGCCAGAAGTCCCTTTTGGGGCATGGAGTTGCAAACTGCAGTGCTTGCAGACTGTGGGCTGGTAAGTAAACCTGATGGAGCAGGTTGAGTAGAAGTCACAGTGCACGAGGTAGAGGGTCTGTGCCAGGGCTGAAGACGGAAGAGGCTTCTCACGTTTGCTTCATTGTTGCCATGGTGTTGTGAAATCTTCAGTGTTTTCAGGAGAATCTGTAAACCTCTGTCTTTATGTGGCCCCTTCTGATTTGCAAACGCTGCAGTAAATTCAGATGGCCAAGAACCAGTCTGAAGCATGCCTCGGTATGTTCATGAGTCTGTGACTTCTCCTGGTCCCCCATCCTCTGAAGCTCAACTCTGCAGGAACCCCGAGAGGGAAGCTTAGCAGAAGTTCGAAGTTGTCCCTAACCCCACCATCAGCCTCCATTCACTCCCCATCTCTTCCAGTCCTCGGGGTCCTTCATTCCCAGCTGGCTTTTCAGTTCCCTCTGCAACCCCGGTCATCCCAAGCAAGACAAGAATGAGTCCCGTCTCCCTGGCATTGAACTAAGAGGTAACTTTTCCATCGAAACGTTTCAATGTAACCCTACTCAGAGCAGCATAGAAAACGTGCACAAACCATGAAGCCCCAGTGAAGAAAGCAGGGTGTGACGACGTGTGGATGGAAGGAGCCCACATGTGTAAAGATCACAACCAGGGAATTGGGGATGTAAATTGGTGCAGCCACTATGGAATGGCTCCTCAAACAAAAATAGGGCGTTCTCATTGTGGCTCAGCAAAAGTGAACCTGACTAGCATCAAGAAAAAAAAAAAAAAAAAATTAAGACTACAACGACCTAGGAGCAAACCTTCATGTGAGACTAGCAGCAAACTTCTGTAAAATATGTGATGGCTGCAGGCACCTGCCTCTTCACCTTTATGACTTAAATCTTGATATTTCCCCCTTTCCTCTTTAGGGCAGCATTTCAGAGCTCTCTGAAATCCTACCTCCTGGGCTGTAGTTAGTGGGCAGAACAAAAGATGTCATGGTCACCTGTGAGAACAGCCACTCCCAAGGGTGGACCAGTGAGCCCTGAGGGAACTCAGGAAGAAACAAAGATTAGCCCGCAGCTGAGCTGCAAGTCAAAGGAGTGACTCCAGTAAGCCCAGACATTTCTATCGTCCCCTAGACACTGGTTTTCTGGAAATCAGGTTCTCTGTAAATCCTTTGTTCCTGCTTCCTTCCCTTTGTTGCAAAACTCATGTATCCTGGCACCCCCCACCTCTCTTGCTCGGGAGCAGTTTTTCGGGGCTACCTGAGATGCTGTCTCCTGGGCTGCAGTCCTAGTTTCACCCCAAATAAAATTTAACTCTCAAAAAAAAAAAATGAAACTACTGTATAATCCAGCAATTCCACTTCTGGGTATATAGCCAAAGAAAATGAAAGCATTGTCTTGAAGAGGTATCTGCACCCCATGTTCATTGCAACATTATTTACAATTCTCAAAATATGGAAACAACCTCAGGATCCATCCATGGATGAATACGTAAAGAAAATGTGGTACATACATGCAGTGGAATATTTTTCAGCTATAGAAGAGATAGAAATCCCGTCATCTGCAGCTGCATGGATGGAACTTGAGGGTATTAAGTGAAATAAGTTCAGACAGAGAAAGATGAATAGTGTATGATCTCACTTATGTGTGCAATCTCAAAATACTGAACTCAGATACCGAGAATAGGTTGGCACTTGCCAGAGGCGGTGTGGGTATGGACAGAATGGGTAGAAGGGGACCAAAAGGTACACATTTCTAGTTATAAGATAAATAAGTTCCGGAGAGTAATATGTAGCACGGGGACCAGAGTTAACAATACTGTATTGATATTTGAAAGTCGCTATGATACTCAATCTTCAAAGTTCTCATCGCAAGACAAAAATTGTAACTACGGGAGGTGATGGATTTTCGCTAACCTTTTTGTGATAATTATTTTGCAGTGTGCACGCTATATCAAATCTTTATATTGTCTGCTTTAATATAATATTATATGTCCATTATAATTTCAATAAAACTGGAAAAAAGAAACTATGCCTACAAAAAAGACCAGGAGGAAATATGGCAAAATATTGGCAGTGCTCAGCTCTGGGCATGGGAATAGAGGTCATTTTCCCCCCCACCCCCGCATCAACTTTCTTGTCTTTTTCAAGTGTTTCATGCTGGGATTGCGCTATGACTAGTTTATAATGGAAAGTGTTCTCTAAAGGAAATCTTATTTGGACACGAAGTGAGAAACCTCAAAGAGAGAGAAAGTTCAGTAGTCACATTTAGTGAGCATCTGTCCACGGGTTTATGTAACTCGCCCAGTGGTAGGGCATCTGATCTTAGCTTATCTCAGACAAACCAGGCTCTCCTCTCAGCACACATCCTGGGGTGAGACTGTTAGGAGGGAGGCTAGAGATGCAGAGAGGCTGGGCTTGACATTTCCACCTAGGAATTCTGAGAAGGAGGGGTTGGCACCGTGACGCTTCCAAGGGAGGTAATTTCCAATCCAATCTTTGAACCCAAGGACGGAGCCCTTCACTCAGAGGGGTTTCCTTCCGTGAATATGGACGGGAGGGAGAGGATGAGAATCACCCTGGTAAAAGTGGAAAAAAAAAACAGCGCTTGTTAATATGAAGTGCATGTCTTAGGTCATGACCCGGTGGGTGAATTGCAAATGGTTAAATTTCCTTGACTCCTTTGGGCACGAGGCCATTCTGCCCTCCCTTAGGGAACGTCTTCGTATTAAAAATGGGCAGTTTGGCACACCCGGTTCTTTTCAGTTGGCAGCAGAGGAATTTGGATTCATTCATCAGTTCTGTCCACACGTTCAGATTTTCCAGAAAGGTGTTCCAGACCACTTAGAATAATGGAGTATGTCCTGAATTGTTTGCCATTGGATCTGAGCATCACAAGGCAGACGTCCATTACCCTGGAGCAGGCATCACATTGTTGCTCTGATGGTAGCCAGGCCCTGCCTTCTTCAGCCCAGTAAAATCTTCTTCCCAAGGCTTGATGGATAAGGTGCCCCACATTCTCGGATTCATACCCTTCTAGAAGGTATAATCTTCAGATAGGGCACTGTAGGCCAGACCGAGTCATAAATTCTTTACGTTTGAGAGTTGAGGAAGGCATTATTGTTTTTCACATTTTATGGATGGGAAGACTGAAACAGAGGTTAAGTGACTTGCCCAAGGTCACACAGCGTGTAACTGGTACAGCCAGGGTTTTAACCCAGGCAGTTTTCTCTCGAGTCTCTGCTCTTGGGGACACTATTGTTGGCTTACATTACACCCCGGAGCCCGATTGATCCACTGCTATAAGTTTACATTTTACCTCTTACAGTGTCTGAGGATGTTTATGCATACTGCAGCCCAAGGAAGGTTTTAGGGCTTGTCTGCTGGCACATTAGAGGAACACTAATAAGTATCCCCTTTACAACAGACCAATCCTAATGGCAACCAATGAAGCCTGCTAATTAGTAATGTCTTACACACACAAATTAATTACAAGGATGGAGTTCCCTCTGTGATGCAACAGGTTTGGTGGCATCTCTGCAGCACCAGGAGGCAGGTTCAGTCCCTGGCCGGGCACAGTGGGTTAAAGGATCCAGCATTGCTGCAGCTGTGGCAGAGGTTGCAGCTGTGGCTTGGAGCTGATCCCTCGCCAGGGAACTCCATAGCCCACGGGGCACCATAAAAAAGAAAAAAACAAAAAACCAAAAGAGTGTTAAAAAAAAATAATTATAAAAAAAATTATAAAGAAACATTAAAAACACTTATTAAAGAACTTTGATGGTATCAAATATCAGCAGTAATTCTTTCTCATATTGTATATGAGAATCTTTTTCTTATCAAAACACTTTTTTTTTTTTTTGGTCTTTTCTAGGGCCGCTTCCCGAGTCATATGGAGGCTTCCAGGCTAGGGGTCTAATCAGAGCTGTAGCCACCGGTCTACACCAGAACCACAGCAACGTGGGATCCAAGCCGCATCTGTGACCTATACCACGGCTCACGGCAGCGCCGGAACCTTAACCCACTGAGCAAGGGCAGGGATCGAACCCGCAACCTCATGGTTCCTAGGCAGATTTGGTAACCATTGTGCCATGATGGGAACTCAGTTATCAAAACACTCTTCATCCCGTATGATGTAGCTACACTTTTAACATCTTTTGATTGATGAAAAATCCTAACACAGAGGTTGTGAATTCACTAGCGTTTTTAATAAATGAGTACACTGGAGTTCCCATCGTGGTGCAGAGGAAATGAATCAGACCAGGAACCATGACGTTGCGGGTTTGATCCCTGGCCTCACTCAGTGGGTTAAGGATACGGTGCTGCCGTGAGCTGTGGTATAGGTCGCAGACGCAGCTTGCATCTGATGTTTCCATGGCTTTGGTGTAGGCCGACAGCTACAGCTCCAATTGGACCCCTAGCCTAGGAACCTCCATATGTCTTGGGTGCGGCCCTAAAGAGCCTCCCCCCCCCAAAAAAGAGTACATTTTTCATCAGCAGCTTTTTCACACAATTGAAAATCATGCATGTTTATGGGGTGAGTATCTTGGTCTGCTACTCAAAAGTCGTGCTGGGTACACCTGTGAGCTCTGGAACCATGCAAACGGTAGCACAGGCCCATCTTCTCTGCTGGGGTCCGTGGCTCCCCAGATTGAGAGCCTGTGGTCTAGGGAATCAGAGAGAGGATAAATCAAACATTCAGTCCCCAGATGCTCCAGGGCGTGTAAACCGGGGAATGCATGTTACGTGAGAAGAAATCTGTTAAAACTGTATGAATTTCAAATTCAGAGAAAGTCACTAGAGCTCATTTAACGCATTTTAAATCCCAGAGCATCATTACGATAAAATCGTTTGTTCTTTAAATGCCCAAATTAGGCATGATCACAATTAGAGCTAAAGCACGTCCTAGCATTTCCTCATCTCATTTTCAACTTGCCGTGTTTGGCTTTACGAACCTCGAGAAAGAAGCTATTGTTGAAAATGGAATGCTGTTTCCCTAGCTGCCGTGTTGAGGAGAAATATTTAGACTTGCTTTGGTGGCGGGAAGTCCTAGCATCCCCGTTATTCTGGGTGGAGGGTCGCTGTACCTGTGAGTGTCCGTCAGTTTGCTGGTCCTGATTGCAAGGTTTTCTCCAACTCCCATATCTGTTTATGGAACAGGGATCAGAACATAATAAGGGAGAAATCAGCCTGTCTGCTCATCTTTTTTACTGAACAGATGGGGTAAATACAATTCTGGAGGACAGGGTTTGTCCCCTCCCACCTCTGACATGGAAAATGCTTCTGGAAACGAGCAGGAATCACCTGGTACACAACCATTAACTCAGTCTTGATGAGCATTATTCGGGGCAAGCATCATTAAAAAGAACAACATTTACTTGATTGGATTTACTTTTCCAAAATTTTGATTGAGGCTTTTTTTTTTTTTTTCTTTTCCAAGAGAATCATTGTAGAGTCTAAATGAACCATTGGAACTCCAGCATTCGAAGAAAAGATAAATCAAAATATAGCTACCCACTGATGGTTAGGGAGTGCGTCTTAGTGGGCCCTGGTTCAGTGGCCAATGTGTCTGAACCCAGGGCTGCCTTCTTACTTTTTCACTGCTTTTAAGTGAAGAGTTCCAGGGGTAGTTTGAATGACACTGATGATCCCGTGAGCTGCTTTCGAGATGGAAATAGTCTCTCCAAATCAAACTTTGCCTTTGCTAGCTTTAAGTTAATTCCTACAGAAAGAACTTTTTTTATTTTTTTGGTCATTTTAGGGCCACACCTATGGCATATGGAAATTCCAGATTAGGGGTCCAGTCAGAGCTGCAGCTTCTGGCCTACACCACAGCCACAGCAACGCCAGATCCAAGCCCACCTGTGACCTCCATTGAAGCTCATGCCAACATCAGAATCCTTCACCCACTGAGCAGGGCCAGGGATCAAACCCGAGTCCTCATGAATATTAGTCTGGTTTGTCACCACTGAGCCACAACAGGAACTCCTAGAAAGAACATTTTGATCCTAAAACAAAGTCTGCACAGGGCAGATCACCAGACCACAAGTCAAGGCCAGCTTCAGGGATAAAAAGCAAAAATAAAAAAGCTAAGTGGCAGAAGACAAATTCTGTTTAGGAAGCTGTATCTTTATGTGTGCAAGGTCTCACCCCAGCCATGTAATTTTGATCCTGTTACAAATCTGTGACAAGTGTTCTTTACTTTAAATAACTAGCAGCAACTCTGAAAAGTTGTGTGGGATTTTAACTCAATTTGCTCTCGTTTAAAATTGCCATTTCAGAGTCATTGAAGTGACTTCAGCTTCATTATTGTTCAATTGGTTGTGGCTTGAACCCTTCTGACTTCTTGTCTGTGCTTTTTAGACTTGGTATCATATATTTAGTTCTTGGTCGGTCCATCCATCCATCCATCCATCCAGAAAACATTTTATTGCTGACTTTGCACCAGGCCATACATCAGCTTCGTGATTTTCAAGCAGGGACAATTTTGCCCTGCTAGGGCAATGTCTAGGGATACTTTTGGTTGTCACAACTGGGAGTGATGAGTGCTGCTGGCATCTAGTGAGTAGAATCCAAGGATGCTGATTAACATCCGTAAGGCACAGGACAACCCCCAACAACAGAGATTTATCTGACCTAAATATAATAATGCTGAGGTTGAGAAATTCTGCTGACTCAGGGATAAATAGCTGCATACCTGGCCATATGGAATTTATAGTATTGCAGGAGGACTGACAGATGAACAGGGAAATTGTGCTGATGCTACTGGTGCAGTCATAGGTGTTCGCCATCACTTCTGCTTTTGAAGGTGGCTCAGCAATGAGTCAGTCCATTCATGAATCTACAACAAGCGTCTTTTCTGGAGAGGGCCAGTAGGACTTGGGAATTGGGGGATGTGAATAAAAGCATTGCAGATACAAGTCTGGGACACATCATTGTAGGGGGTGTTGGAACCTTGAATGTGGATGCAGACTCTGAGGCAGGGATAACAAGCTCCTGCACCTGCAGGTGCCAGGTGAGGTGAGAAGAGCAGTGATATCGCTCCCTGGGGAGTGTTGGGGAGCATGGCAAACTTGGGAGCAGCTAAAAGAGGCAGCTGCTTCAGCCAACAGCCCCCATCCAAGAATGTCCAGTGTGGTCAGATCCTTGTGATTTTTTAAGAAAAGTTAGAAGCCCAGACTTTTTATGATGAAATTTCATGTATTTTTTTCATTTTTTAAAAGTTTTATGGACATATAGTTGATTTCCAATGCTATGATAACTTCTGCCAGACAACAGAGTGATTCAGTTTTATATACATATATATATATATATATATATATATATGCGCACACACATCCATTTTTTTTCAGCTTCTTTTCCCACAGATTATCACAGAATATTGAGTAGAGGTCCCTGTGCTATATGGCAGGTCCCTGTTAGCCAGCCGTTTCATATGCCACAGCGTGCATATGCCAGTCCCAACCCCCTCTTCCCTCCCTCCCCCGGCCTGTCCACTGTGGTTTGTTTTCAAAGTCTGTGAGTTTTGTGTCTGTTCTGCAAATAAGTTCATTGGTACCCTTTTTTAGATTCCACATGTAAGTGATATCACATGTGTGTCTTTCATTGTCTGACTTGCTTATTGTGATCATCTCTAAGTCCATTGATGTTGCTGCAAATGGCATTAATTCATTCTTTTTTATGGCTGAGTAATATTCCGTTGTATATATGTACCACAGTAGAAGCCCAGACTTTATATGAAATCTGAGTTTCAGACGTTAACAACTAATTCAATATATTTTTAATAACTAAACACTAAGCACTGCTCATATCCCATGGACTTTTGGCATCTTTTTTCAGAATTAAATGAGTGAAGGCTCAGGATACCCAATTTGGTACCTGGGAGACAGCCCAAAAATATTGGTCAAGAGTGACTACTTTACGGGAGTTCCCACTGTGGCTCGGTGGTAATGAACCCAACTAGTATCTATGAGGATGCGGATTTGATTCCTGGCCTTTCTTAGTGGGTTAAGGATCCTGGTGTTGCCATGAGCTGTGGTATAGCTTGCAGATGTGGCTCAGATCGTGCATTGCTGTGGCTGTGGTGTAGGCTGGCAGCTGCAGCTCCGATTAAATGCCTAGCCTGGGAATTTCCATATGCTACAGCTGTGGTCTTAAAACAAAAATAAGAATGACTGCCTTACCTAAATCGGTCTTTTTCAGCCTTAGCTGTTGACATCTGGAGCTGGGTTATTCTTTGTTGTGGGGCCCTCCTGTGCACTGTAGGAGGTTTAACAGTTTTCCTGGCCTCCGCCCATAGATGGCGCACTCCCTCCACCGCCAGTTGTGCCAACTAGAGTGTTGCCAGATATTGCCAGCAACATGCTTGCCCAGCAAGTTACAACTTAATGCCGTGAGTACTTGGCTATGGTCTGCTGCTAACTTCTCCAGGAGGGAACCCAGCAAGAGCTGGACAGGCATCTCTAAATCCTCTTGTCCTCCCCAGAATAGATATCTGGCCCCTCTTTCCTGGGCAGAGGTCATTTTGTGGCTCCCTGCTGCTTCGAGGAGGGGTTTGGCCTTTCAAGGTCCAAGTCACCTCTTTAGTTAATATTTACAGATGTGCTTGGGTAGACCAAGCATATACCTGCCACTCTCTTCCAGAGCTGCCCATGCCTGCCCACGCCTGGCCCACCCACCTATTTGAGAAGGGCTGGAAGAAAAACTCCCTCTGCTCCAGGGAGTCCGGCACTGCCTGAGTATCCTTGGGGACCAAGAGGCCACCCTCTCACTCAGGTCTTTGATGGAATCAGTAATGAAAGCAGAAGCTATTAGCTTCGTTGAGTGATTAGCCCTTAACCAACTCAGGCAGGTGGTTCTCAAACCTGAGCCTAAGAACCACCTGGAAGGCCTGTTGAAAAGGACTCCTGGGGCTTCCACAGTGGCACCCACCAGCATCAGTGTCCTCGTGGTGGGGGGAGCTCCCAGGAATGGCTGCCACCAGCGTCTGTGTCCCCAGGATGCAGTGGCAGCTGCAGTTGCCTCCTGCCCTTCAGGGAGACTCTCCCAAGACCAGCAGGTGAACGGAAGAGTCCTTGGGTTGCAGAATGCTGGATTGCCATGGCCTCGGCATCCTCTGCATGCAGTAGCTTGGAAAAAAAAGCCCAAATGCAATTGCCGTCAGATTTCATTATGAAAAAAAGGATTTATCTGCAGAAAATAATAGAAGGAATGGTTTAACCCTTTTCTCTCCGAACATTGAATGAGATACATTTCCAGCGGCTATTGTCTGTTTTTGTGAGCAGACCAGTGTTCTATATAAATAATTAGGATGTAACCATTTAATACTCAGAGAGTTTAAATATGTTTGTAGCAAATCAACTTCGGTACCGGCACCACAATAGCACCGCCATATCACATTATGCATATGTCAAAAACAAACAAACAAACAAACAAAACCCATTGCTGGGCCCAGAATTTGACTCAGCGGGCCTGGGGGTGAGATTTGAGACTTTACGCTTCTTAAGGCTGGCTAGGTGCCATGGCTGCCCCGGCCTTGGGGCCACACTTTGAGAACCACTCATCTGGGCGTTAGTCAAGCGCCCAGCTCCCCTCCTCCACCTGGCTCCTCCCTGCGGTGGAGAAGGGGGATTTAGGGTTGCCTGTCTGCCTCTTTCTGGCTTCTCCACCTGGGGCTGACCGATCCACCAGCATCTGCCACGTGTCATGGCACTGAGTTCGTTTGTAACTTGCTGTGCAGTACTTCCCAGGTTCAATAAAGTGAATTTACATGCCTACCAGCGCCTTCATTTTTTAAACTATTTTTCTCATCCCCTTGATAATGTAGCGTATTTGATGGGTCTCCCGATCTTTAGAGTGAATTAGTGAAATCCCTCCTTAAAGGTTTTTTTGTTTGAGCTTAACAGAGGTGGTTTAAATCACCGGACGTCGGAAATGCCTTCTTGGGCGAGAGCTCGGATGATGCTTCATTATAAGCAGGCATAGCTGCTGAGACACATATAGATTAGAACCATTTGCCTCTCTGCTGACAGGGAACTGTGACATTTTGGTGGCTCTGATACAGAGTTGTTTATCAAAAAGGGAAAGCCTCTTACATTTCTGTTCAGTTCCAAATAATTTAGCTTTGTGTGCCTGTGTGCCGGTAGGAACCCAGGGGAGGGGGCAACCACAGCGGGGTCTTCGAGCTGGGAAGGGGCTGCTTGCTCAGAGCAGGGTGACCACCTCGGCCTGGTTTGCCTGGAACCTTCCCAGTTTGAGCACTGAACGTTCATCCTGTATAAACCCTAAGATCCAGGGATTCTGGCCAATAGTTGGTCAGGCCGGCCCAGAGGGTGATGGTAGCCAGATAGGCAGAGCTCAGAAGATCTCACAAAAGTAATATCCACAGTTAATCACCCAAAATTTAATGCTCACAGGCCACATTCTTCATCTGCGTGTCTCATTTCATCCTCAAAACAATGCAAGGGGATGCTATCAGCACCATTTTACAGGTTAGGGAAAACGAGGCTCCGAAAGAATCCCTCTGGCTGTCAGAGTGATCTCTGCTGCCGAGAAGCAGACCCAGCTCACCGAGCCAGGCCCCTCTGCTCCAAAGCCCCTGCTCTTCCTTGTCCCCTTGATGGGTAGGTACCAGCATCCCCTGAGGCACTAGCTAGTTAAAATGCAGGTGACTGGGCCCCACTGGGGATTCTGATTCAAGAGGTTTGGGTTGGGGCCCAAGAATGGGCATTGCTCATATGTTCCCAGGTGAGGAGTTCCCCTGTGGTGCAGTGGAAATGAATCTGACTAGTAACCATGAGGTTGCAGCTTTGATCCCTGGCCTTGCTCAGTGGGTTGAGGATCCTGCATTGTTGTGGCTGTGGTGCAGGCTGGCAGCTGTAGCTCCAATTCAGCTGGGAACCTCCATATGTCACGGCTGCAGCCCTCAAAAGAAAAGGAAAAAAAAGTTCCCAGGTGATGCTGATCCTGACAGTCTGGGGACACCTAAGAACTGTCCCGCTCTGCCTGTCTAGTGGAGGTGGCAGCTGTCACCCACGCTGCATGAAGACCTAAAGTTTAGGAGGCGTCTCCCCACCCGGAGACTCCTGGAGGTGGGGTTTGTCAGGTCCTTACGTGAAGATTGCGGGCTCCTGGGCTGAGGTGTGAGCACCTCGATTCCAGGGTCTCTGTTGATTCTAGGTGAGATGCTGCCTGGAACAGGTCCGAGGCTCTGTGTCTCAGACCCCGTGGAGCCTGTGGGGTTCCATCCTCTGTGGTGGCAGCTGCCTAGTGCCAGCGTCGTTTCCCTTCCCTTCCCCCAAGCATAAGGACTGGAAAATCCAGGGTTCTAAGGGGAAGCAGGTGCCACGGGAGGCACCGCTGAGGCCTGCGTGAGCCTGGGAGCAGTGTGTGCTGAGGGGGCCACAAGGAGGGATTTCAGAAGCAGGTCAGGAGCGGGATTGAGGTGCCTCAAAATCCAGAGAGGTGACCTGGGAACCACCACTTCTCAGCTCTGTGACTGTGGGTGGGTTTGTAAACATTCTCAGTGCCACAGTGGGGGCCTGAGATAATATGTAAAGAGTGCCTGGGATAGGAGTTCCCATCTTGGCACAGTGGTTAAGGAATCCGACTAGGAACCATGAGGTTGCGGGTTCGGTCCCTGGCCTTGCTCAGTGGGTTAAGGATCCGGCATTGCCATGAGCTGTGGTATAGGTTGCAGACGCGGCTCGGATCCCGCGTTGCTGTGGCTCTGGTGTAGGCCGGCAGCTACAGCTCCAATTTGACCCCTAGCCTGGAAACCTCCATATGCCACAGGTGTGGCCCTAGAAAAGACAAAAAGATGAAAAAAAAAAAAAAAAAGAGTGCCTGGGACAAAGTGGGCACTAAGTAAGTGTGAGATGATGTTTTTATCTCAGTTCTTTGTTGCTAAACCAACTCCAAGCCTCAGTTTCTTGACCCGTGAGAAGGGAATAGAAAGATAATTCAGCTCATGGTGGGAGGATTGGGATTAGGTGAAGCAAAATGCACGTACAGCCCTGAGCGCAGTGCCTGGGCACCTAGGGGGACCTTGATAAATGTCAGTGGCTATTATCACTGTGACCTTTCTCTGTCGATGTCCTTTGAGAATCTGCTAAAAACTGTAGATATGGAGTTCCCGTTGTAGCGTGGCAGGTTAAGAACCTGATTAATAGCCATGAGGATGTGGATTTGATCCCTGGCCTAAGGGATGTGGATTTGATCCTCAGTGGGCTAAGGATCCGGCGTTGCCAAGCTGCAGTGTAGGTGATAGGTGCGGCTCAGATCCAGTGTCCTATGACTGGTATAGGCTGGCAGCTGCGGCTCTGATTTGGCACCTGGCCCAGGAATTTCCATATGCCCTGGGGTTTTTTTTTTTGTTTGTTTAGGGCCTCACCCACTGGCATATGGAGGTTCCCAGGCTAGGGGTCCAATTGGCAGTGTAGCCGCAGGCCTACACCACAGCTACAGCAACCTGAGATCCGAGCCGCATCTTTGACCTACACCACAGCTCATGGCAACGCCAGATCCTTAACCCACTGAGCGAACCCGCATCCTCAAGGATGCTGGTCAGGTTCGTTAACCACTGAGCCATGACAGGAACTCCCCCTCGTGAGTTCTTGATATCCCCATATTCCTTCTTCCCACCCCATATCTTCCTATAACAATCCCCTGTCCTGTCTCTACCAGGCTGGAGTGGGGTATTCACTCCAGGCTGTTTCAGGGCGTTCCAGGTAATCCTGGAGTTATCCTAATTCACACAGGAATGTTTAGAAACTGCAAGAACGTCTACTTTTGCTCTGATGATAGTTATGTTTTAAAGGAGGCTGCCAGGTAAAGGCAGATCTAGCCAAAGAAATATAGTCCTAATGGTGGAATTGCAGCTTGTTCCATAGGTCACCAAGGAGAAGAGATGTCATTTAACCCTGATGAAATCTAGGTGTCCTAGATGACACTAGGAGGGAGGGGGGTGGTAAATGGAGGGAGGGAGGGGGGATAAATATTAGAAGATAAGAAAATAAAAGTCATCAGTTACCTAGCCTCTCTGCTTACCATTAAGCCCAATTAATTCCTTTTGCATTTCTATGTCCCGCAGGCAGTACTATATTCTGTATCCTTTATAATCAATGAAAACTTCTAGAACCTCGGCCACCTCCTTGGTCCTGCCTGGGAAAGTAAAATGTTATGTTTTCCATAAAACCAAAATGAACAAAGCATTCCAAGCCTGTCCCTGAATTGGCTGTATCATCTCAAAGCGAGTTTGTTGCTTTCAGAAATCATGATCGCTAAGGCAATTTTCAAATAAGATAGGTCCTGGCATCTGGGAAACTAGCTGTTTCCTTTGTTGCCAGGGAAATCATTTCAAAATAGAAAAAAACCCTGAATCCCAGCCCCCAATAATCTCCAAGACAATATACACTCTTTAAAATAAAAATTCCAAACAACGAAACAATAGACAGCACAAACCCCAACACATTAATGTACATTAGGAAGGTTTTTTTTCCCCAACTGAAGGGATAAAAGGGCATCATAATTTTGTTTTCAAATGTGTTTAAGAACCTGTTATTAAAACGGAATTAAACCCGAGTCCCAGGGCAGCAGCTCTACCACTACCGGGAGATAATCTTGATAATGCGATTAGCGCTTGCTTGAATGGGGCTGGGAGAGAAAGAGAAAGACAGACTCGGAAGCTGGAGCTTTACGGAGCCACCGCCAACTGCCTGTGATCGTGGTCTGAACACAGATGCCTCCTTCTCCCCACGACTGCACAGTGGGCCCTGCCTTCGGGAGAGGTGAGGGGCTTTAAGAGTAAGACCAATAGCGTTTTTCAGCTGTTCCCTGTGTGCCAGGTAGAGTTCTCATTTCCGCCCTGTAAAGCAGATACTGTTCTAGCCACACACTCCCCACTCTCCCATTTTCAGATGAGAAAACTGAGGGGCAATAAGTTGCCTGAAATCCCAACAGCTGATGGATGGCAGAGCTTGGGATTCAAACCCAGGTCAGCCAGCTGCAGAGCCCCGCTCTTTACAACTAGATGGAGTGGTGGGGAGTGAAATGCAGAGGATTTTTATTTCATAGCAGCCCCCACCCCCACCCTGCAACAGAGCCAGGCAGCAGTGATTGCTGCTCAAATGCTTACCCGGGAGGCACAGGCGGTGGCCACGCGGGGAGGATGCTCCTGTGTTTGCTGCACTTTGCCTTTTGCTTTTTCATCTGTCTAGAAAGCAGCGTCCTCTCCATACCTTGGCCTAATGGGCCCGTTGAATGGCAGGCTGGTGACAGGTGCCTCCTCCAGGTACCCTGCATTTGCCGGGGCCACCTGCACTTGAAGTCGAGGATTAACGTCTTGGTTAGAGGCCTGAGGAAGGACGGAAAAAGTGTTTATTGAGTGCTGACTCTGTGCTGGGCTCTGTCGTGAGCCTTTTCTCTAAAAGATCCCATTTAAATGAGAAGTTCTACAGGGAAGTGATGCCGTTCTCCCTGCTGCGGACCAGGAAACGGAGGCACTGAGAAGCCGAGTGATTCCTGAGCCAGTGGGAAGGGATGATTCTAAATGGGAAAGGTCACAGGCAGAGATGAGAGGATGGGTCTCGTCTCTGACGACTCTATCTAGAAGGTCTCGGGAGCCCGTGTGGATTGTCTACTGAGGCCTTTGGCTCTTTGACCAATTGAACGTTGGTATGGTTAAGAGCAGAGGCCAGCAAACCGTTTCTTTTTCTTTCCCCCAATGGTAAATCTTTGGACTTTATGGGCCCTTTGGTGTCTTTCAATTCTGCAACTCTGTCATTGTAACAAGAAAGCCGCCATAGATAACATAAATGAATGGGTTTGGCTGTGTTCCAATAAAACTTTATTTACAAAAGCAGGCGGTGAGCTATGGTTTGCTGACCCCGTCAAAGGGCCTGGCTTCTGAAATTGGGAAGGCTTGGGATCGAATCACAGCTTCTGCACCTGCCAGCTGTACAATCCAGATGAATGTTCTTTACTTCTGTGAGTCTGTACATCTGTAAAGTGGGACTGTGCTCATACTTACCCCATAGGGTTCTAGGAGGTGTCTGTGTTCCCGGGGTCAGGAAAGAGAGGAGAGAAGGCTGGATGAGAGGTCGCTGCACCCCCTTCATCTCCCCTCCCCGCAGGGGACAGGCTTTAGCAGAGGCTATACCAGCCAGACTGGACAGCAGCCATTTCCCTGGGAGTGATTTTCCCATTAGCAGGTATCAGTGTGGGCCCCAGTCCAGGCAAGACCTCTGGGGCCGTCTGCAGTGGCAGGTCAGTGGGCTGCTGACAGCAAAGGCTGGGCGGTTTGCCTGTTGGTCAGCCTTCAGGAGTGGGCAGCTGCAAGCCTCTGAAGCTTATGATGTTGAGCGTGTCAGGGTCTGCATGGGTGTCGCCTTCAGGCCTGTATATTAGGCCAGGGAAGAAGAGGTTAAGTTAGCACAGCAGGTCGCAGGCACCATTTGCCCTCAAAAACATGAATTTTTGGTCTGTGTGTGGGAGTTCCCACTGTGGCACAGTAGGTTAAGAATCTGATTGCAGTGGAGGCATGGGTTTGACCCCCAGCCTGGTGAAGTGCATTAAAGGATCCAGCATTGTAGCAGCTGTGGCATAGATCACAGCTGCAGCTCGGATTCAGTCCCTGGCCTGGGAACTTCCATCTGCTGTGGGTGTGGCTATAAAAATATATATATATATATATAATCTGTTTATGTCAGTTTCTGTTTTCCTTAATGTAATTATCTTTATAGGTCTGACCAGTACTGTTCAGTCTTTTTTGGTATCTTTCTTTCAGTAGGTGGTGTGTGTGCACACGTGTGTGCGTGTGTGAATGTGCAGGTGTGAGTGTGAGTTTAAGTGCCACTGTGTTGGGGAGGCAGGGAGGTCGTTCACAGGAATATCTTTCCCTTTCTCTTTAACTTTTCATTTTCCTAAGGATGTTACTGTTTATTCAGCACCTACTGTGTGCCAGGTGCTTTTGCATTAACTTTCCCATCATTGACAGTACCTACAAATTTTGTAAAAAGTACCTCTTAGGCCTTCTTAGTCCTATTTGCACATGATGACACCGAGTCTGAGAGAGGAAGGGAGCCTGACCATCCCAGGACCCTAAGACCAGACATGGGAAGGTCAAGGCTAAGCTCAGACCTTCTTAGCACCAGAGCACATTCTTTCCTTTTTTTGATTCCCCATCTCTCCCCTTCCCCTTGAACCAGTGCCCTGCAGAGCCAGTGTTCAGGGTGGTTTTTCCAACGTATATTTTCAAATAGAGTTTGAGAGTCCCTGTCAAGTTAAAAGGATACCAGCATATTTTAAAATGTCTTCTTAAAATAAAATTAGTTGCATGGATTGGAATGACTATTATTAAAAAAACAAACAAACAAAACGAAAATAACAAGTGTTGGTGAGGATGTGGAAAAATTGGGACCCCTGTGTCCCACAGGTAGGATTGTAAAAAGTAGGCGAAAGTCATGATCCCCAAGAGAGATCTGTACACCTGTGTTCACACCAGCGTTATTCACAACAGCCAAAAGGTGGGAGCAACCCAAGTGTCCATTGATGGATGAATGGTGTATACAGACCATGGAAGACTATGCAGCCTTCAAAAGGAAGCAGAAACTAACACATGCTACAGCATGGATGAACCGTGAGGACGTTATGCTCGGGGAAGCAAGCCAGTCAAAAAAAAGACATAGCCTGCATGGTTGTGCTTATAGGAGGCCCCTAAAGCAGTCAAGTTCATAGAGACAAAAAAGTAGAAGGGTGGTTGCCAGGGGCAGCTGTTGCGACATCCGTTTAACCAGTATTTGCTTTAGTGGAAAAAAAAAAAAATATCTGCAATTCCTACCCCCGTCTATGCATCAGAATTCTCCAGTAAGTTTGTTATAAATCAGTCACTATGGCAAGTATGAAGCTGATTCCCTACCCCCTTTGGATCACTGGCAGTGAGGCCCAGGAACCTGTATTTCTGTTATGTTCTTCAGTGACTCTAACACCCAGTGTTTGAGAACCACCAGCATAGACAGTTCCTCCTCCCAGGAACAAGACTGCTGTGCATCCCTAACGAGGCATTTGGAGCTGCCCATTTGCCCCCTTTCCCACCCCCACCCCCTGCAAAGGTGGTCCTAGCCATACAGACACTGTAACGAGAGGCTCTGACTAGCCCCATCCTGCATCACGCCAGCAGCATCTCCTGTGAAAAAGACAATGGGGTGTCGCCGCGAACAAGAGATCTGAGCAGACTGACCAAACCTCTCTTTGTTACCTTCCAGCAATCTCCAAATATACCCAGTGGCTGCTGTTAAAAAAAAAAAAAAGCATGAGAAATGTATTCTCACCGTTTGCTGTGCTGCCTCTGCCCCCCATGGAACCGTTTGGCATCAAAAGAATGACATTTCTTGACTCTCCTGAGCCAGTGATTGATGCATAAGTTATACAATGATTTCATTTCCCATCAAAATCAATTATTCAAGTGCTCTGCATTTATATTTGCTGTCGAGAAGCCTGATGTCACGAGAGTCAACCTTTGGGTGCTCATTAGGGGGCAGGGGGAGGCAGAAGGGTGGTTTAGGACACAGGCACGGCGGGCTCAAGAAACGTAACCTCTGGGGCATGGTTTCCCTTCCATGTGTACCACAGAGGTGGTGATTGTTCTCACCTCCCGAGGGTTTAACTAGAAGAAGCCCCCAGAGCATCTGGCATGTTACTGGCCCATTGTCCAGGCGCTGAATCCTCATCAACTAACTGTTGCCGTCGTAGCTCTTTGTATCCTAGTTGTTGTAACATGCATGGCCAGCTCATTTGGGTAAAAGCCAGTCCTCACTTCCCACCAGTGGGACTCATCTTCCTTTGGTAATTTGGAAGCTATAAGAAGGAAAGACCAGTGGGAGAAACCCAGAGACTCAGAATGGGAGCGGCATGTAATTACAACATCCGTTTCCTGTGGCTGCCATAACAAATGACCACAAACTGGGTGGCTTAAAACAACGGTCGTTTATTCATTCATCTTTCTGGAAGCCAGAAGTACAAAATCAAGGTGCCTACAGGGCCCTGCTCCCCTGAAAGCTCTCCGGGAGGGTCCTTCCTGTCTCTTCCAGCTCCTGGCGCTCCTTGGTTCATGGCCACATCACTCCAATGTCTGTTTCTGGGAAACATCAGTTTTGTTCTTCTTTGCAAGCCCTTCTCCCCTGTGTCTCTCTCTCTCTGCCTCTCTTCTTCTTACAAGGGCACCAGTCATTGGATTTATGAAGGACTCGAAACCCAAGATTTCATCTCTAGATTCTTAACTAATTATATCTCCAAATAAGGTTCACGTGCTGAGCTTCCAGGTGGACTTGGATTTGGTTTGGGGGCGGGGAAGCACCCTTCCACCTAGACAGATATTAACTGCACCGCCAGCCCTGATACCCTCGTGACAGATGAGGAAAATTGCAGTAAGTGGAGCCCTTGTTGTCTCTGGAGTGAGAAGGCAGTTGGCAACCTCTGAGCACCTGCTCTGAAGGTTTGAATCTCCTGGTGAGGAGACTTGAAGGTGAGTCTATGTTGTGGACCCATCGCGCCAAGGATCAGTTTGCCCCTGACTCCCCGAGCACAGAGAAGTGGAAGAAATTGGAGTTCCCAATGTGGCTCAACGGAAACAAATCTGACTAGCATCCATGAGGACACGGGTTCAAATCCCTGGCCTTGCTCAGTTGGTTAAGGATCCGGTGTTGCTGTGAGCTGTGGTGTAGGTCGCAGACAAGCTCAGATCCTTAGTTGCTGGGGCTGTGGTATAGGCTGGCAGCTGTAGCTCCGATTGGACTCCTAGCCTGGGAACCTCCATATGTCACAGGTGCGTCCCTGGAAAGACCAAAAAAGAAGAAAAAGAAGTGGAAGAAATTGTTGTTTTAGGAGGAACGTTAGAAGATTGTGCCATTCTCTTAAGCTCCTGCCTCTGATTCTGCGTTTGAGGGTCTGAATCAATCTACAGCACAGGGACACTGACTAAATGATGCTTTCCCCCCGTCAGGCTGGCTGTGTTTTATCTGAACCAAACATCTGACTTTCACCCCAGGCAGATTTCTCTTCAGGTTGTAATTATTCTGGAACAAACAGAGAAAATGGGAAGGAGCATCCCAGTGGGAACCACGATGCTTCCCATATGGAAGGATTCCCACTGAAAATCTTCAAAACACAGTGTCTTAAGTCGATCCGGGTAACCGCTTCCAAAGTCCTGCTTCCTGGCTCATGTCGATGAGTCCTCAAAATGTTTTAAGCCAGGAAAGAAAAGGAAAAGGAATGAAAATAGATTTCATTTTCAGGATTAGATACCATTCTCGACAACTCTTGGTGATCGAGGTGTTCCTTGGAGCCACACCAGAACAAAACCCTGACTCAAAACCCTGACGCTCCACACTTAACACCTTCAAAGCCATGCTCTTCGCCTCCCTTTTGAAAATCAAATCCTTTAAGCCCCAGCGCCGGCTGAACTTGGACGTGACGGAGGCACGGATAGGAAGATGACGAGTGGGGAAAAACACCACAGATTCTGAGGTTGCTTTGAAACGCTGTGATTTTTATGGCTCCAGAGAGACATGTCCGCACCCCTCCAGAAGTTTCTTTGGTCAACAAGAAGGAAAACGGGGGAAATCAAAGTCTCCAAGAAACTCGAGAACCTTCCTTGTCATTTCCTTTCTTGCAAGTAAAAGGATCTTGAAGAAAAACTTTAAAGTACGTCCTGTCCGCTCTGGTCCTGCCTCCGAAGCTGCCCATACGTCCCCGGGTGAGTCCATCGGCCACTTGGAGGCCATTCTCTGTCCTAGCTGCCCAGCAAGTGATGCCCCCCACCGCTTCAGCTCATCTGATGCATCTTTGTTGCTCATAGCCCTGGCTCCGAGACTCAGCATTTTTAAAAGAAAGGCAGGTCCTCACCCTTTAATTTCTCCTTGGAAAGCCCGTGTGTGCCCTCAGAGACTCCTTGAGCTCCCTGGTCCCCCGCCCTCAGCCCCCAGGCATCCTTTTGCTTCCCTTTCTTGCAGGATGGGAGCACAGGAGAGCAGGAGCAGGTGGCTGTGGACAGCAGGTGGGGGTCCCTGCAGTGCAGCCGACCTCAGGTCATTCTCAACATCCATCTGTGGCTTAGACTCAGAGGCCACTGTCAGCTGAACCAATAAGTATCCACCAGAGTCTGGGGCGGGGGGCGGGGGGTGTGTGTCAGTCTGTCTGCCTCTTTCATCTCACAAGGAAGGCTCTTTGGTCACTGGGCACGCGCTCATGGCAACGTTCTCCCCCGACCCCTCGAGGGGGTTTTGGGCCCCCAGATCTCAGATGGGAAGCTGAGGTCTCACATTTCCCCATAGCCTGCACAGGTCTCTGAGGGCTCAATACAGAACACTCTGGACGAGGCAGTATGCACGAGAGGAGAGGGTGAACCGTGTCCTTCTCCCAGCACCTGGGTGAGCAGCCCAGACCCCGCCTTCCTGTCTCCCCTCCCTTCCTCCTTGTCTCTTTGTGAAACAGGAGGTGTCATCTCCTCCCTCCATCCCAGGATGTTGCTGCTTTAAAAATCTGTCTGCAGCCGCTTACCCACACCCAGGTAAGGGGAGGAGAGAGGCTGTGGCAGGAATCCAGGCTGCGACTGCGCTCTCCTCTCTGCGAGAGGCACCCTGAGAGCTCTTGTTTTTGAAAAAATAAATAATAGAATAGGTGCTAATGGCACGGAGCTGGCTGCAGCTCACGCCACTTGACATCAATTTGTAACTGTAATCGGTTAGGTATTTAGAAGGAACTGGGGTTTGGAATTCTCTTCTCCCAGAGCAGCGGACCAAATAGAAGGCAGGCAGAGACCCTAGGGAGCACCCCCCAGCCCGAGAACATTCACCATGGGCCTGGACGGAGGGGGCTTTTCAAAGGTTTACGTTATTCATTAATACCTTTTAACCCATGGTGGCCAAGGAGTCTCTTCCATCGCTTGGAGGTGATGGCACGTTGTTAAGATCATTAAAATCAGGGCGGGGACCCTTGTTGAAGGCAAGGAACCTCCTTGCCCCCAGCGCCCCACCCCAGCTTGGGAAGTAGTGGCTCCTAGCTGATCTGGTCTCTAGAGGTGTTTTATTTGGCCAGCAGGTTTTCTTTTTCTTTCTTCTTTTTAAAAATAATTCAAATTCTGTCATCTTTCTGGCATACTACGAATCTTCCCAAGATAGTTCATCTTGACCCGCCTGATCTGTGTATGTCTGGGCCCTGGAGGCAATTATGTTTGCAACCTCCTGTTTAAGACAGTGGTTCTCGAACATGAACAAGCCTTGGAATCATCTGGAAGCCTTGTTAAAACAGATTGCTGACTCCTGCCTGGTAATTTGCATTTCTAAGAGGCCCTTTGAGAACTGCTGGTCTGAAGGAATGATTCTCAGATGTGAGTGGACATCGGAGTCACCTGAGAAGCTGGCTAACCGTGCTCCCCCCCGCCAGATGCCCTGCGCCCCCAGTGCTGATGCTATAGCTCTGGGGAGGGGGCTGGGCATCCTCACTTGGAAGTAGCCCTTCAGGCGAGTCTGATGCACACCAGGAGTTTGAGAATCCTTACTCTGAGGGTCAAATGAGTGGTGTAGACGACTGCCTCTGAAACATTTGATGTGCCTGTGAATCACCCAAGGCTCTTATTAAACTACGGATGCTGATTTAAGAAGAGCTGAGCATAACACCTGAGGGTCTGCATTTCTCAACAATCCCCAGGCTGGTCCAGGGACATACGTTGAATAACAAAGGGTAGAGCAGCGGTTCTCAACCAGGGGAGATTTTATCCATCAGGGGCCTTAGGCCGCGTCTGGCGCCATTTTTGGTGGTCACAACTCGGGGTTAGGGGGCTCCTGACATCTAGTAGGCAGAGGCCACGGATGCTCTCAAACATCCCACAGGGCACCGCACGGTCCCCAGAACAAGCAGTGATCCAGCCCACAATATCAATAGTGCTGAAGAGTGCTGGGTAGACAAAGGCATTGCGACGTTGGCTAAACCGTGATCATTGGGCCAGCATGGTCAGCAAAGGCCACCTGGAGGAGGGGATGCTTAAATTAGGCCTCTTGTCCAGTTGTAGGTTTCTTTGAGGGATAATAAGCTTGCCGTGTCCTCCTGAGATACCACCCCTCCCTGGCTGCTTCCAGTCCCTCTTTCCTGTTTTATTCTTCCCCACAGCATATGCTGCTCATATCTACATTGTTTCCTTACATGTGTCTCATTTATAACCTGCTTCCTCTGCCTGAAGGGTCACTCCAGAAGGACAGACACACCTGTTTGTTCGGTTCACTCCCTTGGGCACAGCACCGAGAATCATACCTGGCACATTCTCGGCGTTCAGGAAGTAGCTTTTAAAGGAATGAATGGAGGTCACGGTCTTTGGAGAGACGGAAAGGAAGTGGGTCCTGGGCTGGGCAGGCTGGGGAATGGCAGCCATGTCTTTCCTCTTTCTTTTACTCACCGGTGTGTCAAAGTCTTGCGTTGTGCCAGCTCCCTGGGCACACACTCTTGGTCGGCTCGTGTCAGGCCATGAGATCGCCCACCATCTGCTTTTCTTGCCTTTCAGACCCTCAGAGAAGGACAGGAGGCTTTTCCTTAATGGGCAAAAAGCCCATTCCTTTTTTTTTTTTTTTTTTTTTTTTTTTTTAAAGGACCTTCCAAATATCCTAATTTCATGATGCTTGGGAAGAAATCTGAAAGTAAAAATGAAAATAAATGTCTCTATCTCCTTTTTTTCCCATTGGCTGCCTTTCTTTCCTTTTTAAACCTCATCTCCATCCAGGAAGTTCTTGCCCTGTATTTTTCTGAGAATTGGAAAGTCAGACCCTTGACTTGTGTGTCTGCCTTTGCCCAGGAGCGAGCTGAGGGGCGCAGAGTCAAAGGAGCTCTTTTCAGAACCTTCCATTTTCCCATTAGCCCGCATCTCTGAGCACCTTTTATGTTCCTGTCTTCGCAGAGGAGACCAGCACAAAAACACTTTCTAATTATTGTTGGCCTTTTATGACTTTGGAGCTTCTGCAGCCTAGAAATGAACATCCTTGCCTGAGAATTTTGTCCTTTTTCTCTTGGGGGAACCACGTCATCCCCACGGGGTTAGTTACGAAGCCCCGAGCTGGCAGAATTGGTCTAATGCGTGTGATGTCAGAGAGGTCAAGATCACAGCTCTGAGCTCATTTGCATTCCTCGCTGGCGGGGGAACGAAAGCCCACCCCAGGCCACAGCCTTCACTGCATGGCTCTCTTGTTTCCCTTCATTTCCTCCAAATTGAGAAGTAGATTAAGAAGAAGGGAAAAAAAGTCGGGTTTTCTCTCCAAAATCCTCTGAGTATTCTCAGCCAGGCCGTAATGTGGACAGGTCATTGCTGCATCAAGAGAAGGAAGAGCCTTTGAGTGTGGCTGGGCCCAGCCCATATCTTCTGTCAGGTCAATTCCACAGCTGTCTTGTCTCTTTCTGAAGAGTTTCTGGGCTGAGCATCTCTGAAAGCTCAGTCATCTGAAATCCCGCCCAAAGAATCAGTTCTCCCTGCTCTGGCCAGTGTATCACCTGTGTCTGGGTGTTTTGGTGCAGACAAGAGAATTGCTCTCTGGCAAATTTCAGCAGAAGCAGTTGGGGGCTCACGGAATCTCCGAGCGGGCAGACAGCCAGGCTCAGGGCAGCCACACAGCAGGGGCGTAGTGGGTGCTGTGTGCAGATCTTGTTGCAGGATTGCTTTGTGAAGATGCCAGTGCTGCGACTGCTGGGCACAAAGTGCAGCTCGGATGCCAGACACCAAGTGCCACCTCTAAGCTGCTCTTGTGGCTCCAGGAACTGGATGGAGTGGCTTGTGACCTTGCTTGCGATCTGCCTGGTGCCCGCTTCTCCCAGCCACGAGCTTCAACCTCGAGTCCAGCCTGGACGTAGTCTGAGTGTCGGAGCCCAGGTCCACATGCGAAGGAGGCTGAGAATGACAGTTTCTTGCTTCTCATTTGAAAAGATGTGGGCTCATGAGGCAGGGTACCCCCAAGGCATGGAAAAGGTGTTCGAAGTTCAGGGTGATCCAAAGGAATGGCGGATGCCCAACAGCCTGGGCGAGACCTTTCCTTGATTTTTTTTTGCATCACTGTGAGTGAGCGGTTTCAGGGTACAAAAGAGGAAAGCCAATCAAAGGATTGTCCCTGTCCCTTACTTCCCATCAAAGGCAGTAATAAACTAAGCTGCCCTGAGACGGCCCAGCCCCACTGTCAGCCATAGCACAAGGTGGCTTCTGCAGGGGGCTGGCCAGTGCCTGACCCCAGATGGACACAGAGCTGGACCTCCACACCCCAGGTGATGGTTTCAGAGTGTCCAGGTGCTCTGACCCTCTTCATTCCTTCCCAGAAGCAGCAACTGCAGGCTGCTGGTGGGTTCATTATTTTGAATTGGAAATTGATGACAGATAAAGGGAAAGCAGCTTGTTTAAAAAATACTCGAAATCCCTAAGGTTGTTGGGGAGCAAGGATATTCCAGATCGTTGGGGCTGGGAAGAGAAGCAGCCAGAAAAGGGAGACATGCGGGATGTTGTTTCATCCAGGGCTCGTGCGGCCTCCAGGATGCAGGTAGAAGAAGTGGAGGCCAGGCAATATCAGAGCGTCTGTAAACGAAGACTCGTCAGGAACGGGTGCAGTTTCGCATCTACGGATACAAAATCTCTCCTGAGTTCTTGGGGCTTGTACACTCCTCCCCTTCTCCTCCCTGACCCTCCTCCTGCCAGGCGAGGAATATTAATGCCTTTAGCATCTAGAATCTTTTAAAAAGGCCCTAATGGGTCCTTGAGTCCAGGGTTTCCGAAGCAGGGTCGTCAGCCCTTTTCATGTCTAATTCACATGGGACCTCGATTCGAATGCCATTTTCCCGGCCCCAGCACAAGCCCCAGCCCCAGCCCTACAGACTCCAACTCTCTTGGGTGACACCCAAGGATGTGAGTTTCAACCAGTTTCTCAGGTCATTGTGCAGACCTTGTAGATCTAATCCTTCCTCCTTATCTAGGGATGGGGAAACAGAGGCCCTGAGAGGGGCAGCGACTTGCTCAAAGGTAGACAGGCGGACACGAGCAGAGCTGAGCCTAGAATGTTCCGATGCCTGTCTCCAGTCCTGTATCATTGACCCTGACCTTCCAGCTCCTCCAGCAGATCTTCCTGAATCTACATTAGGGGTATTGACAGTGAACTGTGGAGCTGGAAGTGAACCCCATTTTAGGCCAAGGAGATCTTGCCTGCAAAGTTGTAGAATGCATTTTCTCTTAAATGCAGCTGTGGTCACCAAAAGGACCGTCAGCCAGCTATGTATGGATGTAACATGTGTAACCGATTCTTCACTGAAGTCAGGGCTCAGCCTGGACTTGGGGATGGAGGGGGCACTCTGTCCGTGCCAGGCTGGCCTCTCCTCTCCTTTGACACTCTCCACCTCCCCCACCCCCGCCCCGGGTAGATGCTTCCTTCCCCAGGGGGGCATTGCATTCACGTAGCCCCAGGTCTTGCTACTCACCTGGGTGAGTTGGGCCATCCTTACCTTGTACAGAGGACCGAGGCCAAATGTCTCGGGTGCTGGTTGGCAGCCGACTTGGGGATGCTGCTATATTCAGTGTTTCTATGGCAGCAGGAGTGGGCCTTTAGCTGGAGGTATATGGAGATTTGGTTTAAAGACAAAAATCTACAGAAAAGCCGGAGTGCAATTTTATCACCAAGGCATCCTCACCCCCTCAGGCAGAGGTGCCCTGTACTGGCAGTGGGGTCAGTGCCTTGGTGTCAGTTATTTGGACGAGTGACTTGACTGTGCTGTTTTGCGTAACCCGTTGAGACAGCTGGTTTGTTCCTCCTCTGGGGATGTCAGAGCTGCAGGAACAAAGGCCACAGGCTGTCACCAGGCCGTGCTGTGTTCACTCTGCAAGATTGGTTGCACCCTGACCTGACACTGGAGGGGCAGCTGGGAGGGCATCCAGAAGTCACATCCTCAGAGGAGTCACAGATGCTCAGCAGTGGGAGGGGGCCCAAGAGGTGACCCCCAGTCACGTGGTAGGAGATGACTGGAGAGCTTGGAGATGGGCCGTAGGGCCTCTGGGGAGCCTTCCCTGGAAATCCTTCCCTCCTGCTTTGGCTGGTCTTTCTTTCAGGATTAGCCCTTCCACTTAGAAGATGCTTCCGGTTCTTTGACGATGCTGAGACCAGTGCACACCTGCTCAAGTGGAGCAGCCTGACCTCTCCCCCCACTCTCCTTTCCTTCCTTTATTATTTCCTTCTTTCTCCTTTGTTTGCATACTTCTGATCTCCCTCCCTCATCAGAATGTGAAGGTCAGAGCTGGAGCCGTATGTCTTCTTCTAAATCATCTTCTGATGCTCCCAGGTCTGACACATAGTAGGTGCAGAGTAAATATTTTGGTGGACAAACATTGAATAGAAGCCCTGCTTCATCACTCTTAGCTCACTGCACTCGAGAATGGCGGCTCTCCGGGAACAGTCTGGCCCTGTCTTGAGTAGGAGAGAGACTCCCCTCTTGCCACATGGATCATTTCCAGCTTCTTTTGCTCTGATTGCTGTTGCCTTTCCTGCTTGCTTTGCTCTCTACCTTTGCTCTCTAAGCACAAGAGACCTGAAAAGGGGCCATGAATCTACATTCATGGAGATGGAGATGATGGAGCCACTGAGGTGCCCGGTCAGGATGGAGGAGGGAGGGTGCAACCAGCACATGCAACTGAGAATCCCCAGGCCAAGCCCAAGCATGAGAGTGCATTGTTCCTGGGTTTTCTGGTTAGTGAGAATGGGCTGCTTTCCTTCCTTCCATGCTGGCACGGATCTGCTTGGAATCAGCTGTTGTCTCCCCTGCTGGGGTCACAGAGCAAGATGGTCCTTAGTGATGTTCATTCCTCTGCCCTTGAGGCCAGTGAGATGCTCTGTAATGTGCTGTTGGGGTCCCTCTGCAAACACACACACGGACACTGTCCTTCTTGTTTTGCCTTGAGACATTGAGTGAGCTTAAGGAGGTCAGGAGGATTGACCCGGATCCCTAGCAGGTGTTTAACCAGCTAAGTGACCTTAGGGAGGTCCCTTTCCCTCCCTTTAGCCTCAGTTCCCATCTCTGGTGGACAAGATTGTACCTGCTCTGTTCTTCTCTAGGGATCCTCTGTTGAGGATCAAATGAAATAATCAGTGGGAGCCAAAAAGTGGAGACAGTGCAAGAGTCCATCACGGAGGAATGGATAAAAGCGGTAGAGATGTACAATAGACGATTATTTGCCAGTAAAAAGGGGTGGAGTTGGGATGTGTGCTATGACATAGACGAACCTGGAAAACATTATGCTGAGTGAAAAAAGTCAGGCACAAAAGGCCACGAATGGTGGCCATTCGTAGGAAGTACCCAGAGGAGGCAAATCCATATAGACAGAAAGCAGATTAGTGGTTGTCAGGGGCTGGAAGAAGGAGAGAATGGGAGTGACAGCTCATAGGTATAGCATTTCCTTGGAGGCTGATGGAAGGGTCCTGGAATTATATAGTGGTGATGGTTGCACAATGTGGTGAATATACTAAAAGCCACTGAATTACATATTGTAAAATGGTGAATTTTATGGTGTGAGAATTATATCTCCGTAACAAAATAAGTAAACTCATACACAAGTAATAGCAGAAGGGCTGAGTAAACTGTAAGGATGCATATCGTTGGGGTGTTAGCAACAGCAGCACCACCGTCATAGTGCAGCGTTTATCTAATGCCTGTTGTGTGCCTGGCACTGTGACAAGAGCTTTGCATGCCCTGCTTTGCAAGTCAGATCTTACCTGTTTGTAAATTTTGTGGAGAAGATTGAGAATCAGAGAAACTCACATCACCAAAGTCGTGGGGCTGCTGAGAGACCAGCCTGGAACCTAAGCCCAGGTCTGTCTGACCCCAAAGCCTAGACCCTTTCCCTTCCCCCACACTGCTCTCTCTTGGGGTCAAGGACTTCTGAATATAATCACATGTCTTATGTTTTGGAGACTGGGCCATTATTCAACTGAAAATGGCCCTTAGAACTTAAATAGTGACGCCCAAGACTCCCACTGGAGGCAGAAGTATCTCCACGGTCAACCTAAGTGAAGCTTCCAAGCTGTAGAAGTTGGCTGGCCTATGGATTGCTCACTCATGAGACTAACAGCCTGTCTCTTTGGCTTGGGGGTTTAGGGGTAGAGTCCAAGAGTCCATGACAGCTTCCAGGACACCCCGGGGGCCCATTCCCAGGTCTTGGTGACGACAGACACCCACCTGTCAAGGGAAGCTGCTCCCTCCAGGAAGGGCAGTGAATCGGCTTGGCTATTACTTCATATGGAGAGAAGGCCACATCCAGGTCTTGGGAATTACTGATGGGGATCCCATGAACCCGCTCCCCTCTGTGAAGAGAGACTATTTTTGATAATTATGTATTTAAAGTTGTGATATACCTCATGTAGAGCGAAATGCATAGGTCTCAGTTGAATGAATTTTGACAAATGCTCAAATAAATTACATCGACCTAGTTCATTTGGCTACATAATCAAATGAACTTATCGAGATACCAAATGTTTCCATTACCCTAGAAAATTCCTTTAGGCCCCTTCCCCACCCGGCCCTCCCTCCTCCTGATGCAACCCCTGTTCTGAGCTCTATCTGTGTAGATTAGTTTTGCCTAATCTAAACCTCTTACAAGTGGATCCTATGGCAGGTATACCTTCATCTGTCTGCTTTCTGTTGGCAAAATGTTTTTGAGACTCATCCAAGTTGCTGTGTGTTTCAATAGTTCATTCATTTGGTAACTGGAGAGCAGGGAGTTCTAAGGATGTAACACAACTGGTTTACCCGTTCTTCTATTGGTGGATGTTTGGATTGTTTCCAGTTTGGGGCTCTTCTGGAGAAAGCTGCCGTGGACGTTTGTATACAAGTCTTGTGTGGAATTATGTTTTCATTTCTCCTGGATAAATATCTGGGACTGGAATGGCTGGGGGACCCCTGGCTGATTGCTTGCAGCCAGCCCAACCCCAACATTTCAGAAACTCTGGACTAAACAGCTCCTGGCTCCAATCCCTGCAGCTCCCAAATCCTACAATTCTGTTTCATCTTAAAAGCGGCATTGGCAGTTGTTAACATTTTTCTTTATTGTGAGGAAATATCCAGAACACAACATGTACCATTTCAACCATTCTTAAGTGTACAGTTCAGTGCCATTAAACACATCCACACTGTCGTGTAACCACCACTTCTCTCCATCTCCAGAAGTTCTTCTTCTCAAACTGAAATTCTGTCCCCATTCGTCTCTGTCCCCATTCCCCCCCTCCCCTTAGGCCGTGGCAATCACTATTCTATTTTCTGTCTCTGAATTTTTAACTACTTTGGGTACTTCACATAAAGCGGAATCATACAATACCTGTCCTTTTGTAACTGCCTTATTTCACTTAGCACAATGTCTTTAAGGTTTATCCATGTTGTGGCATGTGTCAGAATTTCCTTCCTTTTTATGGCTGAATAATATTTCATTGTGTATGTATACCACATTTTGTTGTCATTTTTATTGGAGAAAAGCTTTCTTTAACAGAAGAGTTTTAAAAAGAACATACATGGAGTTCCTATTGTGGCTTAGCAGGTTTAGGACCCAGGCTCCATCCTTGGCCTCACTTGGTAGGTTAAGTATCCGGCATTGCCGCAAGCTGCAGCAGAGGTTGCAGATGTGGCTTGGATCCAGTGTTGCCCTGGTTGTCAGGTAGGTCACAGTTGCAGGTTGCAGCTCCAATTTGACCCTTGGCCCAGGAACTTCCATGGGCCACAGGTGTGGCTGCAAAAAACAAAACGAAACAAAACAAAAAAAGAATGTACAATTACCCAAACCTGAAGTCCTATAAATTCTTTCCTTCCTCACCCAGAGTGTGTTTGACTGTGCTGATGCTAATGATATCGTAGACCCAGATCTCAAAATGCGGACAACTCAACATCAGGTAGAAATCACACTTGTTTTTATTAGAAAAGATAAGATGCACGCAGGGTGTCAGCAGCTCGACCGACAGCACCTGCCCTCTCTCATTTGAACTGGTTTCCCAGTAAGTTCATCAAAATCCTCTCTCCGTTTCTTTTTCCAGAACTATTCATACCAGAGTCTGAAAAGCAGATCTCTTTGTTTATATTTCCCTTGGCTGTTTTAAAACCCTGTTTGTCACATCTGACACACTGCAAGTTTCCTATCAGATATGAGAGGGAGAGCCTGCTGAATGCATGATGGGGTGGTAAATGTGAGCTGGAAGCTGTATAGACGGACCCCTCATACCTTCCCGGGAGCTGGAAACTGCCAGTGTCTCAGTGCTGGGAGTGAACCTGAGAAAACCCTGGGCGGGGGGGGGGGAATGAGTTCAACTGCCTGGGTGCTCCACAAGGGCAAAGAAACAATGAAGGTCACAGTTACAACTCGGTCCCCTATGTTTGACTGTCATGGCCTGTCCCGAAGAGGATGTGCAAATAGAACACACAGATTAGATGACCAGGATATTGAAGCAGAGATGTGATGCTAAGATTTCTGACCCATTCTCCACCTGGGGACACTTCTTAGCTGTTAGACCTCAATGCACATCACCATTAGGCTTCCTTGAACCCTCCAAGGAGCCCTGACCACTCTCCTTTCAGCCTCTGCTCTTTCCTGTATGTTCTCGTCACTGCAGCATCCATAACACAGCGTGGAGAAAGCACTCAGCAGACATCTGTCACGTAAGTGTATGAAGAAGGAATGCCACTTCTTCAGAACCTGTTTGTTCACCTCCCCAGACTGTTAGCTCCTTCCCAGGAGGGATGGTCTTATCTTTTCCCAGTTCCAGCTCATCGTCTGGCACATATTAGTCCTCAGGAATGGTTCCCCAGGCCAACTTAGAAAAAGCATAAGTCCTGCTGTATCCTAGTTGATGGCGTGTGTGTGTGTGTGTGTGTGTGTGTGCGCGTGCGCGCGCTGCCTCCTGCCCATGCATCCTCTGTACCACTAAGGTAGTTATGGTTCCTTGTCATTTAGTATTCTTCAGATTTACTCAAGCATCTAGCACATGCCTAGCACATAAGAGGAGCCAATAAAATACATATTAATTATGGCATAATATTTGAACAGCGATTCCATTTTGTTGGCCTTGGAGTATTTGTGTTTCTTCTGAAATATGGTTAAGGGTTGTACTCTATCTGGAGTATTCTGTTCTCTAGAATAGAACAGAATGGATTGGAATGGAATGAAATGGCTGAACCTGTCCTGGGCCTCATCAAGCAGGTTGTTACTTGGGTATCGAGGTAAGCTTTGGCCCCCTCTCCAGCTCCTGGGAGCTTCTCTGTCATCTTGGCAAGGCCTGTCATGTTTCTTTTTCGTTGAACCCTTTAGTGGCCATCATAGATGAAGGAAGACCAGCCTCAGTGCTAGCTCTGCAGGTCGACCTCTCAGAATCAGTGTTGGAACTGTGAGTGGGGACTCTTGATTGTCAAGCCTGGACAGACCGAGCCTGATCCCAGCCCTGCCACTTATCCACTCTTTGACCTTAAGGCCAAGTTGTCCCACCCATGAGCAAGTGCTACTTTTCCTATCTGCAAATGGGGATAAACTGTAGCCCCTACAAAATAATGCAAAGATTAGATGGTACCCTGGTTTCCTTTGGCTGCTGCCACAAGTTGCCATAACCTCAACGGCTTGAAGAACAACTCAGATATATTTTATTATAGATCTGGAGGTTGGACATCTGAATTGAGTCTGATGGGGCTCAACTCATGATATCCACAGAGCTGATTCCTTGTAGAGGCTCCAGGGAGAATGTGTTTTCTGACCTTTTCTAGCTTCTAGAGGCTGCCTGTATTCCCTGGCTCCCAGTCCCTCCCTCCATCCTCAAAGTCAGCATCTTCTCTTTCTGAGTGGTCTTCGCACAGCTTCTGCTGTCACTGGACCCTCGCCCCTTCTCACCTCCCTCGCCTCCCCCTTACAGGGACCCTCGCGATGTGGACTGGCCCAGCTGGATCATCCAGCATCATCTCCCCCCATCTCAAGATCTCTCATTTAGTCCCATCTGCAGAGTCCCAAGTAACATAGTCACAGGTCCTGGGGATTAGGATGCACACATTTTGGGGGGCTGTTATCCGCCACCTCAGAGGGGGTTGCATAGATGGTGACCTGCATGAAACTAAAGAGCCATATTGCCCTTGCTCTCTGTTCCCAGAGCAAAGCTTACATCTGAGACTATTATAGTTTGGGTTCCCCTGCCACCAAAGCAAACCAAGTCAGAGATCAAGAGTAAATTGTTTGAAAGGTGGGGGAACACCAGAAGAGCTTCGGGAAATTGAGACGTGGCAGGGAAGGCAGCTGTGAAAGGGTGAGCTTCCAAGCCAGGTTCCTGTGGGAAACTGGAGCTTAATCCCACGGGAGAAACTCAGGGAACCTTGTCGAACAGGCCTCAGGGTTACCCCGCCCTGCAGGCGAGGGCGCTGGGGTATTTATACACTAGTTCCCATCCATCATTGGTGTGAGAATGTTCATTCTGTGGCTCCTCTGGCCTGCTGTGCAGGTGACCCGCAGGCAGGGGCAGCTGGAAGTCAGGCCAGCGTGCACCCACGTGCCAAGGGCAAGGGGATACGGGCAGACTGACCAGTGGAGTTTTCCACTGAGACCCAGAGCTCTGAGTGCTCTTGGCCAGCAGTCTTCTCACCAGCCACCTGGACACCCCTGCTCCCAGCAGTCAAGTCATTTGCTTGCTGAGAGCCACTAGGAGTTACTCCAACACCTGTTCATACCACTTTTACAATTGTTTAATGAAAGTAGGGTAAAGATGAGATGGGAGTAAATTGCTCTTTAAAAATGCTGTTCAGGAGTTCCCGTCGTGGCTCAGTGGTTAACGAATCCGACTAGGAACCATGAGGTTGTGGGTTCAATCCCTGGCCTTGCTCAGTGGGTTAAGGATCCGGCGTTGCCGTGAGCTGTGGTGTAGGTCACAGACGCGGCTCGGATCCTGCATTGCTGTGGCTCTGGCATAGGCTGGCAGCTACAGGTCCAATTCGACCCCTAGCCTGGGGACCTCCATATGCTGCGGGAGTGGCCCTAGAAAAGGCAAAAAGACCAAAAAAAAAAAAAGGCAAAAAAATGCTGTTCAGTTAGAGGTGGTTAAAACAAATATAGAAGAGGATGGCAGGAGAGGAAGAACCACAAAATTCTGGAAGGAAGAACCACAAAATTCCAGAAGAGGTCATTGTTTCTCCCTTTAAAGAAGCTCAAGCCAGTCATCATAGATGATGAGTTATGAGTGTGGTTTGTGTGTGTGTGTGTGTGTGTGTGTGTACATGCAGGTGTATATTCAGTTCTCATAACCCCATGAGATATGTGTTATTCCCATTTTGTTGATGATGAGTGGAGAAACTGAGGCCCGAATGCCCAAGGCCCTGCTCTTCGCTCTGCACTCCCTCCCAAACTCAGCCTGCCCCTCCTGGAGACCAAGCCAGAGTTTTCAAGCACACCCAGCTCAGTCTAACCAATTCCCAGGAGCTGACAGCAGCCCACATCACTGGGAGGGACTAGGCAGACACGTACGACCCTTTCTCATCCCCTACCCACTCCCGCCTCGGAGCTTTCTTTATGAACAAAGAGGAATGACCTCTTTATTCCACTTTTTCTTAACTTCCTTTGTCATTAATAGATCATGGGAACACCCCCCAAAATTGCAGCAAGGTCAGGCTCACCCTCGCCTTTCTTCCATCAAAGATGACCTCGAAGCAATTCGGGGCAGTCTCGCTCTGCTTAGCGTGATGTCAGGGTGCAGCAGGAGCCCCAGAGGAAAGACCCTGGCACTGGCCTTGGCTGTTCCAAGGCCTCTAGGTCTGCGACTGACAGCAACAGCAGTGAACCTCACTACAGAACCTCAGTCCTGGGGTCTGCAGGGCCCAGGGCTTCTGTTTGGGTCATGAGCGCCTGAGCCTAGGCTCCATCTGGGATTCTGTTTGTGGGGAAGAGAGGAAAGCCTTCGCTGAAGCAGAGCTTATGAGCCAGGCTGCCAACACCCTGCGGCTGGCTGGGTTTCTTCTTCCGTTTTACGTGGAACTCCCAGCAGAGGTGGCTTGGGAACAGAACTCCCCCCAAGAGAACTCGTTCGATAATGGGAACTCTGGGACCTATCAATAGATGAATGTGGAGTGAGTATCATGCTGCTCCGATAAGGCAGTTCTTGCTCTCTTCCAAATGGAAAATTGATCAATTTCCACTGTGGTTCCCAGCATCCAAAGTAGCCTGGCTTATTTTCACTGAGGCTTGATTTGCTGGTTTTTGAAGGAAATCTCAGCTGGCTAGTTGCCTGGTAGGATGATTCCTCCAGTATCCGAATGGTAGCCTTTTACGAGACTGGATGGGGGTGGGCGTGGACCACATTCATTTCACATTTCTTGAGTGGCTGCTGGGTTGGGGCCTTGGGATGGGCACCAAGGGGCAGAGAGCCTGGACATAAGACACAGGCACACGGTAAGTGCTATGAGAGAGGCAAACACTGGGAAGTGTAGGAGCCCAGAGGATGGACCAGCTTCTCCAGTTCTGGGCATGGGGTTGGGGCCTATGAATGGGGCCTATGAATGTCACCAGAGGAGGTGACATGTGGGCTAAGTTGGGAAGGATGAGTCTGGATTAGCCAAGTGGAGAAGATAAAAGGGATGCTCTGGGCAGCCTGGGCAAAAGCAGAGAAGCAGGAATAAAATGGCACATGAGAAGAACCACAGGGAGGTGCCGTGGCCGGGATGCAGGATTGACGCAGGGAAGGTCAGTCTGGAGATGCAAATTCCAGTCAGGGGGGCCTTTGGATCTTGTCGAGAAGCTGGGTTTTGACCCTGGAAGTAGTCACTAGCTGTATCTGCTTCTTTACAGCAGGGAACTCAGCTGCAAGCAGGAGGCAAGGGACCCGCGTGATTTATCTGTGTAATAATGAGTCATGTTTTAGGAGTTTTGCATGCATTTTCATGGGGCTTAAGTTGATAGGCAAATTCTGCTCTTCAGCTTTAATTAGGCAAACCCAAGAGGCGAGAATTATTCTCTTCGTTTTCCACATGGAGACCGAAGTCCATGCACTGGCCCTGTACTAACCACCAGTGCTGGGTTCTTCAGTGCCCTGCTGCCTGGAGGCAAGGACTTGATGGCCTGGAATTCTTTCCCTCCCTGGGCCTGTTTCCTTGTTGTTTTGTTTGTTTGTTTTTGTTTTTTAGGGCTGCACTCACAGCACATGGAGGTTCCCAGGCTAGGGGTTGAATCAGAGCTATAGCTGCTGGCCCATGCCACAGCCACAGCAATGCAGGATCCAAGCCGTGTCTGTGGCCTACACCATAGCTCATGGCAATACCAGATCCCTGATCCACTGAGCGAGGCCAAAGCGCATCCTCGTGGATACTGGTTGGATTCGTTTCCACTGCACCACGACAGGAACTCCCTGTTTCATGGTTTATTAAAGAAAAGTGTTGAACTAGACAGACTCTCAAGTTCATTCAGAGGCTACGAGTTCTGTTCACTGCTGTGCCCTCAGTGCCAGGCACAGAGAAAGTGCTTGGTATGAATTATATAATAACGTATGAACAACCCATCATGTGCCAGGGAGCGTCTGCCCTCAGGCAAACACCAAGGAGACTAAAAGGCGGCCCTGTCCCTCAGTCTCTAGTGGTAGAAACTGATTTGGAAGGAAATACTTAGAATATGGTCCGAGCAGGTAGAAAACCCCAAGAAGCAAGGAGTCCTGTGGCAGCAGGGAAGGGCTGAAAATACACACATTCCCTCCGTCAACTGAGATGACACATTTGGACAAGACAATTTTTGGTTTCCAAAAAAAATGCCATGTCTGTGCCAGCTACATCTCAATTTTTTTAAGGACCAGTAAAAGTTTATAGGTAAAACCATGCTGAGTCTTGTGTATTGGATTTTGTGAAACTTCGTCTTGGAGAGCGGCCCAGGGCCCGGCTGGCACATGGGTCACACTCTAGGGGAGCCAGAGCCTCTCCCTGCCCCCCCCACCTTATTGTGCAATGAGCTGCTTCCAGGAGCTCACCTCTCGGTCGAGGTTTGGGCAGAGCTGCTGGAGGACGTTAAGGGCATGGAAACACTTTCTGGCCCAGCAAACATTTGCCTTTGGAGCACCTGCATTTGAAGTGGTCAGGATCGTAGATGGTCGATGGATGAGACCTGAGAGGGGCCTCTGCCTGGACCACTCCTTGGCAGGATCCGATCCAACCTGCTAGAAGAATCCAGGGGTATTTTCCCAGTGAAGACTTAAAATGGCCAAGAAGGAAACGACACCAGTACAGGGCCCACCCAGTAGTCCAGAGCCCAGGGTGTCACCCGAATCTGCCTCACCAGATGGCAAGGAACTGTGGATCCAGGAGAGCCCGTCAGACCCTGGCAGAGATGTGCTACTGCTTTGGTTCACAACATTCAACTTGTCCCTGGGCAGAGGGCATGGAGAGACCCTTGGACAGTGGGGGACCCACCAAGGCCAGCTAGTGCAAAATAAATGGTGCATGTGAAGCCAGGCATGTGTGTCTCTGAGCAAAAGAACATTATTTCATGGGGTTATTCTCATTAAACAGAATGAAATGGCATTGAGTGCCTGCAGGGCTTCCGGCTTCTCTCTGGGAAACAGAGTGGCTGGATGGAGGAGGCTTCCCCTTCAGAGCTGTTGACAAAGTCCATTTTCAAAGCTGGATGGGATTCCAGGATTGATGCCGGAGGCCCTGCTCCGTGGTGGCAGGGACCTCCCTTTCTGGCCAGAGCAAGCTGCTGCCTTGACACCGTCACTTCCTGCCGTCGGGTAACTGGCTGCTGTCTGTGAGCAGATGAAGACGGCTGCGCACTTCAGCTCGGAGCCTGTCGTGCTCCGCAGGCACTTTCAGCCTCCGTCATGAATTATGCATCCTGGGCCTGCTGGGTTTTTTCCCCTGTCTTCCCTTGCTCAAGTTCTTATGGTATAAAAGCATATACTTGGTGCAGTCCCACGTGGCAGTGAACCTGAGACGGCTGTCTGATGTTTTTACTTGGAAACCCAGGATGTCAAGTGGCCAAGACGCAGACATCAGGGAGAGGGGGCTACTCCCCTCCCCCAGCCCCCAGTTATGTATTCACATTGGAGACTGATGGGGAATCCCGGAGGCCAGTCTGAAGTGGGGCAGTACAACAGGCTCCTCCTTGTCACCAAAGCCATTGGTGGCTCCAGGGACTGACTTGGGGCGACAGCAGATGTCAGAGTTTTCCTTCACACTCCTTCTCCTTCTCCAGTTCTCTTACATCAAATGAAGAAAGTCTCACTCTGGTTTAGGCCAAAGCCATTCACCAAATAGGAATGCTGCTTCCAGACAAACTCAAAGCCCTTCCTTAGCGGAGCCGTTCACTTTTATGCAGACTCTCGT
The DNA here is from genome assembly GCF_054392235.1 of Sus scrofa. Lineage (NCBI taxonomy): Eukaryota > Metazoa > Chordata > Mammalia > Artiodactyla > Suidae > Sus > Sus scrofa. The sequence continues at coordinate 78,540,340 of NC_139388.1, forward strand.
TCGCCCACATAAAACCTCCCTAATAACTTTCCTTAGATAGGACTCGAAAACCCATCATTCCCTCAGGCTGGCAGGCTCCAGAAGCTTCACTGTAGTTCCTCTTATTTCTGTATAATTATACTCTATGCACACAGGGCATGCAGAGTGATTTACAGAGATGTTGGGGTACCTGCTTATTAATCTGCACTCCTGCTCCATTTTTTTTTTTTGGTCCATTGTTATTCTTCCTAATTTTGCAATGTCATTTGCTGGATAAGGCCATTTAGAAAACAAATGCATATTTTAAGAGCTCATATTGAATTTATATTTATATCTCAGGTGTATAGGAATAACAATGTGGCAATTAAAGGCAGATATATAAAGCTTTGTCATGACTAGGGATTTACTCTGCTGACAGAGCAAGCACTGACTTAGATATTTCACTGAACATTACATTTTTTAGAGCTTCGGAGATTTTTGATGAGTGATGGATTTCAATACTTTCAAATTTTAGGTGGGGAGAAAAATAACTCCCCTGATTGTGTACATCTAGGTGTTTCAGAAATATGTGGCCAGTTCATTAAATTCACTCATAGTGTATCGATAATGAGTTCCAAGCAAGACTAAGTTTATAAGACATATACTATGTAAGCGTGTAAGATATATACTATATATTACACTGTGTATGTATCTTATGTATAAGATGTAAACTGTAGTCCCATATATGTGTGTACACATGGAAACTATACAAATATATGTAGACATGCACATAATATACCTATATATGGTATAGGTCAGGGTACTGTATTATAGATACACTGTATTTATGCACATTGTGTGTGTGTGTGTGTGTGTGTGTGTTCATTCATTCTTCCAGATATCTTTCAATGCATGCATGAAGAAATAAATAACAAAGTATCAATAGAGGTTAACTCTGGGTTTAATGGGGATTTACTGTCCTCATATTGAAGCATAATTGTTATTCCCTTTGTGGAGAGCCCCCCATGAGATGAGCCAGGTGGGGAGAAAGCACTTGATCAAGACTGCCTGCGTAGGTACTAGAGCCCATCACAGTTTATCTTGTTGAGAGTCCGTCAGTTCCTTCTTTAGGGTTTGACATCAATGTGGCCAGTTTGGGGTCTTATCAAAGGTCTTAAGAGGGAATGGAGCTATGTATGTGCTTAGGTTACTAAGTAGCCACCCTTGACTTTGACTTTGCCATTGGAAAACGCCATGTTGGTTTGGGAGGTTAAGGGGGGGTGATCACGGCTCCTCTCCCCAGAGGGCAATGGTTCTCAAACTGTTTTGGCACTAGGACAGGACAAAAGAACTATCTGCCTCCCCATCATCTTCTTCCTATCTCCTCATGAAACAACTCTAAGAGGAAAGTATGGGGGGAAGCACGATGTCAGGCTTGGCACGATTGTTTAGATTTGACACCCAAAGCATAGGTGACAAAAGCGCAAATAAACAAGTGGGACTACATCAAAATAAAAAGCTTCTGCACAGCAAAGGAAACAATCAACAAAACGAAAAGGCAGCCTACAGAATAGGAGAAAATATTTGCAAACCATATATCTATATAAGGGGTTCCTGTCCAAAATATATAAGGAACTCATACAACTGAGTAATAAAAAATCAAATAACCCTATTAAAACTGGACAAAGTACTTGAATAGACATTTTCCCAAAGAAGACACACAGGTACATGAAAAGGTACTTAACACCACTGGTCAGGGAATTGCAAGTCAAAACCACAGTGAGGTATCCCCTCACACCTGTTAGGACAGCTGTTATCCAAAAGTCAAAAGCAAAGTGTTGGCAAGGACGTGGAGAAAAGGGAACACTTGTATACTGCTGCCTGGAAGGTACATTGATAGCAGCCATTATGGGAAACTGTATAGACGTTCCTCAAAAAATTAAAAATAGAACTACCGTACAATCCGGCCATCCCACTTCTAGGTATATATCCACAGGAAATACAGTCATTATCTGGAAAAGCTATTTGCAAAAATATTTGCACTCTCAGATTTATCCCAGTATTGTTCACAGTAGCCAAGATATGGAAACACTCTATGTGTCTGTGGACAAATGAATAAAGAAAAGGTGGCGCGCGCGCGCACACACACACACACACACACACACACACACACACACTGGAATTATTCAACCTTAAAGAGGAAGGAAATCCTGGCATTTGTGACAACATGGGCGAGCCTGGAGGACATTGTGCGAAGTGAAATAAGCCAGACCGAGGAAGACCAATTCCATATCTGTCACTTATAGATGGGGGTCACACGTGGAATTTACAGTAACAGGGTAGAAGGGTGGTGGCCAGGGACTAGGGGCAGGAGGCCATGGGAAGCTGTTGCTCGCAGGGTGCAGACTTTCAGTTATAAGATGAGTACGTTCTGGAGACCTGATGTACAGCATGGTGACTGAGTTGCTAAGAATGTCCTGTGTGCTTGGAAGTTGCTGAGAGAGTAGATCTCAAGTGTCTTCACCATAAAATAAATAAAGAAATAAATAAGCATAGGAGGAAACGACTGTTCATTAGCTCGACCATGGGAATCATTTCAAACCAATGTATATCAAAACATCACATCGGACGCCTTAAATCCCTATAATTTTTGTTTGTCAATCATACCTCTGTAAAGCAGGGGGAAAAGCGCACCTGCTCAGTGAGGGAGGTAGTTGTTTCTCCCCGCAGTGAGATGCTAGGGGAGGGATAGAATGAATGCCTCCCCACCAAGAAGCCAGGAAGCCATAGTGTTCTCTGTCTCGAGGTCAGGATTGCAAACTGCTCTTCACTCCACAGACCACGTGGAAAACCCTCATCTCTGGGTCCACCCTGCCTGGTGAGAACCACCACTCAGAAAAGGAGTGTCTTAGTTGATGAAACTCTTAAATGTGTAGGCACTGGACTTGATGTCTTGTGTCGTTTTAGCCCGAACTTGGACACAGAGGGTGTGCCTGCCTGAACGTGGGGCCCAATGACCGTTGGAGTAAAAGCTTAGATAGACTTTGTTTAAACAACTCACTCCATCACCATTGCCTTGACTCTCCCTCTCCCCCTCCCCAGAAATCTCTCTGTGTGTTGGGGGGATGTGTGGCAGGATTCCGTTCCGCCATCCTTGTCACTTGGCCTTCCGCAGAGTCCATGATTGTCACGTTATTTTCGGAGGCACCGTGTTTTTCTTGAGGGTTTAGAGACAAGTCCAGAAAGGCGTTCCAAGCAAAGGACCAGATATTTATTTCTAGATTCAATGTATTGGGTTCCGCTTGCTGTCCAGGCACTCAGCTTGGTCCTCATTAAAAAGGCCCAACTGGGGAGTTGTACTCATGTGCAGAGGGGCCCGGAGAGCCTGCCCCACGCTGCGATGGTGATGGTCTGAACTTAATGGAGAAGATTTAAAATGTAGCCTGCAGGCTAGGCGTGATTTTAACTCGAGGCAGGAGCGTGGCTTTAACACCAAGCTAGGAGGAGACGGGCTATTAATTCTTTTGACATTCCCTTTGAATAGCCTCATATTTCAGTCCTCTTAAGCTGTGGGGCCATTGTCTATCAGTCTCCCTCCAAAAGCAGGACCTCTTTTGGGCTGAAGCTGCAGAACACTGCCCAGCTCTGTGCCTTTAAGATGACAGTTGGCTTCATCCTACTAGCTGACCCCTCCTGCCACCTCAGCAGCTCTGAGATAAACTCCAGCGGTTCCCAGCTGCCTCTGCTCACCCATCTGTCACAGACCAAGCAAGGGGTCAGCGGGCCTGGTGCCCTTTAGTTGGAATGTTGAGAAAAGAAAGAAGCAAATGTGCATCCGTAAGATAGAAAAAAAAGAGAGGGTGAGGTGGGCAGGGGGTTGAAAGTCCAGAATTCCAGTTGCGACTCTCTCTGTGCCTTCCTGCGCTGATCACCCCAGCTGAAATGTGCATCCATTCGTTTGCTCTTGCATCAAACATCTCCCAAGTGCATTGTGCAAGGTGCCACTGATATAAGGATGAACACGGCAGGTGAGGCCCATGTGCCGGTCGACTGACCATCTCCGAGTGGGATGGTCACTGGCCAGAGGGGAGCTGGGGAGTGTTGAGAGGGCAGGATATGGAGTGTGCTCTCTGGGTTCTGGAGCCTGACTCTGCCACTTGTCGGCTCTACGAATTGTGGGAACATCACCTCACCTCCTTGAGCTCTGTAAAATGGGGCCAGGAGTGGTACCTACCATTGGATTGTCAAAAGGTCTAAATGAGACACTGGCAGATAACGCACTTGGGACGCAATCAACAATTATTAACAACAGCGTTAATGACAACAGGTTGTGAATTGTGTTATAAAAGGGCAAACGCAGGGTGCAAGGGGAAGAGTATAGTGAAAACCGCCTTATGGAGGAGGTCAGAGGCCATGGGACATTGAATCGGGGAGTGGGAAGTAATCCCCACCTGTTCTCTCTCTGAGAGTTTACCACTCCCGTGAGTGTTCACAGTCGGCCAGGTCTGGGCATAACTGGGTCCGTGTCTTCTCTCCACCTAGACAAGAAGGTCCTTGTAGGCAGGGAGTAGGCTCTGTACATATTTCTAGCACTTTCTACCCCCAGTGAACATAGCGTCTTGCTCTGCCCTTCACTGAACAACCAGATAAGTGAGCGACTGCTTTGTACCCACCTAAGGATCCTGGGAGAAGATTGGAAGACTTGAGTGGGTCACACTGTGGTCCTGGGGACAGCTGTCCTCACAGGTGTATAAGGTTCCCTTTATCATATCGCTTTATCATTGTCCAGTGAGGTCCCAGGGGGCAGGACCTCACCATTTGTCCTGTCTGCAGGAAGGTCACTCCCCCACAGGCTGCCCTCTGCCCTGGAGGTTAAAGGAATTTACCAGAGAGGAATTCGGGGGTGGGGGTGGGGCGCACAGGCAGCTGTGGAATGCCACCTTCGTCCCTGGCCTCTGCCCCCTTCTGTACTCCACTTATTCTGTGGGCCATGGGGTTTAACTCCCTGCCATGCCAGCACGTGTGCACCTTGACTTATACCAGGGGTGTGAGCCTGAAATTTTATTTATAGATGCTGTTTGTTTGGGTGAACCCGGTAAAAATCCTTCCAAAACACGGGTTAATGCACAACATCTTAGACGATTCAGTTTTTCTTTAGCTATTAAATTTACATGCACAGTATTTTTAATTGCTGAGGTAGCTCCTGCCACGTGACCTTGAGACCTCAGCAGAGTCTAAGGACCATTCCCTCATCGCCTTTCCCTGAGTATCAGTGTCTGAGTCCCTTATTCCCTCTAGAAATAACGACGAACACTCCCCCGTGTGCCAGACCCTGTGCTCATGAAAGCAGGAAGAACGTGATGAAAGCAGCATTTATCGCCAGGGAATTCACAGGTATAAATGGGGACTTATTAGACGATGGGCTAAAGGATTTGTATAGGGAATGAGTGGGTTCACCAGGCTGGGCTATCAGGCATTGTAGAGAGAGGAGGCAGCCTGAGCCTGGCGAAAAGGTGGGAAACCGTGTGATATCCGTGGGTTAGTGCTATTGAATGTAAAGGGTCAGCGGGCAGTAGCATGGCTGAGCCCAGTACAGGAAGGTCCTACACATCATGCCAGGAAGATGCCATGGACAGAGCCGGGCAGGTGAGGCGTTTGGGCAACGCAGCAGTGCTTCCTGCCCACAGCATCCTCTTGGGGGTGATTTTGTCTTTTACAGCAGGAGCCTCTGCACTCTGCGCCAGGAGTCCTCAAATCTGAGCAATTTTCACAGTCATCTAGAGGGTTTGACAAAACCAAGATGGCTCTGTCCCACCCCCAGAGTTTTTGATTCCACAGGTCCGGGGCAGGACCGAACATCTGCCTCTAACAAGCCCCCAGGTGAGATGGCTCCTGCTGGCCCAGGGGCCATACTTTGAGAACCATGGCTTCATGAGGTCCATCAGGGGAAGCGGGATCCCCTGAAATCAGCAGCAGAGAAGGAGGAGGCTGGAAAGTGATGGCCAGGGGCCAAGCAAGCACAGCTGCCCACGGCAGGTGTCCCTGGGCCCACACTCTTGGCCCCAGGGGATAGTTCCCAGGACTCATCAAGCCCGTCTTGGCTACAGTTTTGTTACAGAGAGAATGGCCTGCCTTCCATAACTGTACACAACTTTGCTGCATCTGGGAACCTAACCACCTCTCTTTTGATTTCTAGTCCTCTCTGTTCTCTTTGAGAATAAACACCCCACCTTGAAGCCTGTTTTCTCACTGATTTACAGTCTCTCATGGCTTTCTGGTCCCCTGAAAATGCATCGTCCTAACACAGCTGCTTCACAGCCCAAATCTGCCTCCCTAGGTCCTCCTCCCAGCCCTCAAGTTAACGATCCATCAGACACATCTGCTCATTGAAAGCGTGTTGGTGTAAAGGAGCCCAGAGACAAAGCTCTTATTTAATAAAGGGAAGCCCTGCTGCACACTCTGCAGTGCCTCGTTTTCCTATGTTGAGACCGTGGTCGTGGGGACTCAGCAATGCAGCCCCAAGAGGGTGCCCTCTGGGCGGGGCTCCTGGCCGCCCCCTGCCTTTCCTTTGGCCCCATCTCCTCTTACACCCTATCCTACTGTGGTTCTCACTGAAGGACCCAGCAGAGAGCACAGAGCCATCAGAAAAGGTATAAAACTGGGGGGTCGACAAGGTGGGGTTGTAAGGGAAGCCCAGCCCCCCCTTCTCCAGAGTGTGAGGCCTGTGCCTTTGCTTCTCCAAGATTCTCTGCAAAGACTGTGGAGGGTTTCCCGTGGCCGAGGCCTATGGAACGGCGATGAATCCTCCATCAGCCAAGACAGGTCCGTTTCTCGGGCACCTTTTAAAGATTTTCCTATAGCACATCCAGCTCCACATTCAGCTCCAAGCCCCATTTAGCCAGAGCGGTGGAAAGGTGCCATCAGTCAACTCCGGTGGGGGCGGGAGGTGTTTAATGTGCCCAGGGGTTGGGGTCCCAGTGGGGGCAGGGGTGGTGGCATCTGCTTCTGATGTCATCTGTGCACCCAGACATCTGCTGAGCCCTCCGTCATCCCATCTGGCCTCTGCCGTGAGCCGCCAGCTGCCGCCGACTGCCCTTTGGGTTGGGTAGCTTAGGGAGCCAAGGCTCTCCCACTGCTTATGGGAACAATTCCACTGGCCCACCCATGGGGCTCCAGCAGGCTCACCTCCTGGCACCCAGTGCATATGCCATCTTCCCGACAAATCCATCCAAGGCTGCCCCTTGGGAATTATTCTTTAGGACCTGGGAGAACTTCTGTTACAGCACCTAGTGTGTGCTGTCCTCTGGCAGAATCCTTTCCGTGTGTCTGCCTCTGCCCCTCAAATGTCACCTCCTGGGGCCAGCACCAGCCTGTTCCCAGAAGCAGCGTGGGGCCTGGCCAAAGAAGGGGTGGGCAGAGTTTGGCTAAATCAAGATGCAAAGAGTGTTCACACACCCGGAGCTGGCCAAGCCCCAATCCTGATATGAAATAGGAAACAAGTCCGTTTATCTCTCTCTGAGTCCCTGAGAAAATGAAACAGGGGAGAAGATTAGGATTGACAAGGACGTGAGGACTTGGCACGGAGAGGATGGGAGCCGCAGAAGGCCAGCCCGTTCACCTCTGCCGTCCTCTGGCCACGGCACATACCTGGAGAGAAAGCCCAGCAAAAGCCCTTGGATATCCCCCACCAAGACAGAGATGGAGTGCCCCCCCCCCCGCCTGCCCCCAGAAGTCATTGACTGAAGGTCTAGGTTGTAAAATACTTGCTGGACAGTAGGAGGCGATGGGGTAGCTGACCCCGGGGAGAGCTGTCCTTGCTGGTGAACTGAATGTAAACTGGTACAGCCACTATGGAGAACAGTTTGGAGATACCTTAGAAATCTATACATAGAACTTCCATATGACCCTGCAATCCCACTCTTGGGCATCTATCTGGACAAAGCTCTACTTAAAAGAGACACATGCACCCGCATGTTCATTGCAGCCCTATTCACAATAGCCAGGACATGGAAACAATCCAAATGTCCATCAACAGATGATTGGATTCGGAAGAGGTGGTATATATACACAATGGAATACTACTCAGCCATAAAAAAGGATGACATAATGCCATTTGCAGCAACATGGATGGAACTAGAGAATCTCATCCTGAGTGAAATGAGCCAGAAAGACAAAGACAAATACCATATGATATCACTTATAACTGGAATCTAATATCCAGCACAAATGAACATCTCCTCAGAAAAGAAAATCATGGACTTGGAGAAGAGACTTGTGGTTGCCTGATGGGAGGGGGAGGGAGTGGGAGGGATCGGGAGCTTGGGCTTATCAGACACAACCTAGAATAGATTTATAAGGAGATCCTGCTGAATAGCATTGAGAACTATGTCTAGATACTCATGTCGCAACAGAAGAAAGGGTGGGGGAAAAAACTGTAACTGCAATGTATACATCTAAGGATGACCTGACCCCCTTGCTGTACAGTGGGAAAATAAAAAAAAAAAAAAAAAAAAAAAAGGCAAGGACGAGCTTGCAGATCTCATTTGAACCCAGGAAGACCAAGACGGCTCTTGGATTCCATGCCTTGAAGGCTCACTTTTTTAGGGGGGAGGATTTGCCCCTCCCAAGCCCTCCCCTTCCCAGGTAACTGGAAGCTTGAAAGGGCTTATTGTCAGTCCTGTGTCTGTTTCAGCACATAAGCATTGAGCACCGTGCCTGGCCCTGTGCTAGGCCAGGGGACTACAATTTAGTACAAAACAGGCTGGTGGCCTCATGAGGAAGGGGTGTGTCATCCAAAAACAGAGCAGCAAATGAATAACCCAGTTGTAGGCTGTCAAAGCTACAACAATGAGAAAAACAGGCAACATGCGGGAGGGATGGTGGATGGGAAGGCTTGTTTACATCGGTAGTAGCAAAGGCTTCTTTGAAGATGTACCATTTGCGCTGAAACCTGAATGACACAGTGGAGCTGGCCAGCAGTGTGCTGGTAAATGCTTAATAATCCTCTCTTAAAAAAAAAAAACAAAACCCACTGATTTATAATTTGTCAATTTCCGCAGTATAATTACTCCCACAGTGGCTGATTTCAAGCTGATGTCATGAAGAGATGTGCACAGTCAGCCCTTGTGAGTTGGTGTGAGCCATGCAAAGATCTGGAGGATGAGCAGTCCTGGCTGAGGAGATAGCAAGTGCAAAGGCCCTGAGGCAGGAACAAGAGTGGTATTATGTTCAAGGAACAGAAAGGTCGGTGTAGCCTGATATAGGGAGCAAGGGGTAGGGAGGGTATGCTGGAAAGAGGCCGGATCACATCAAGCCTTTTGGGCCACAGGAAGGAATTGGGGTTGTGAAAAGTCTTTGAAAACCATGAATGGCAATGCCAGTGCCTGGGGTTGCGTGGCCAGCAATACCATTGACAATGGCAGCAGCAGTCAGACAGCATGACAGGAACCAAAAGGACTTTCCCAGGTCGTTCTTGATAAGAATAGTCAGGGACCAGGGTCACGGCCCCAGTCCCCCTCCTCTCCTGCCGGTGTCAAGTGGAGGCATTTCCCTACTACTCAGGGTCGGCTATTTCAACTGAAAAAAATATTGTTGTGACAGATGTGTCCAGGAGCTCCTGTTGTGGCTCAGTAGGTTAAGAACCTGACTGGTATCCAAGAGGATGTGGGTTTGATCCCTGGCCTTACTCAGTGGGTGTTGCCCTGAGCTGCAGGTGGTAGATTGCAGACACAGCTGGGATCTGGCATGGCTGTGGCTGTGGCGCAGGCTGGCAGCTGCAGCTCTGATTGGATCCCTAGCCTGGGAACTTGCATATATATGCTGCAGGTGTGGCCCTAAAAATTTACAAAAATATATGTATTTATATACATACATACTTTTTTCATGACAAATGTGTCCAAACACCACCCTCCGATTGCAAATGTCACTGGGAAGGAGGTGGAGCATGTGTGTGCGGCTGGTAGCAGAGAAAGCATGGGTACAACTCTCCAGGGGCAGCGGAAGGCAGGAAAGACTGTCAAGGCAGCTTCTCGCACCTGTCTGTCCCTGGGTTTAAGAGTCCTGGTCACAGGGCCAAGAAGGGACCAGCGAAGAGGGGAATGAGCAAGGCATCAGCCCCTCCAAGAAGTGGATCCACATCTGTGCTGGGGGAGCCTCGTGTCTCCGCTCTCCCCAGGCAGCCTCCGCCCGGTCGGAGAGCCGGGCAACAGGAGCGGGCTTCAAAGGGAAGTCTGTTGCCGTGGAGAAGCCAGAGGAGATTTCAATTAAGCCTGCTTATTTATTTATTGGACTTTCCAAAAGACGTGCCCTCTGTGCCCTCTGGGCCTGGGTCTGTAATTTAAAACACGTATCATTAGTGAAAGGTTTTAAAAAGCAGGGAAGCATCCTCCAGGCACGCTCTACCAGGATCACACACCGAGGAGAGAGGCTGTACAAGGAGACAGTGGCTCCCGGGCGCGCCTCGACCCATCTCAAGGCAGTTCCTTCCGTTCTGGTTCCTTCCGCGCGGTCCTTCCACCTCCACCAGTGGCACTCCCGCCCCCACCGCGTCTTTGCACCGGTCTCCCCAGGTTGGGCGCCCTGGCCGTGTCTCCTCGCTGCCTGCCCTGGACTGCAGGCCCCCTACCTGGCTCTGCTTTATGCTGCAGCACATCCTGGCCTCTGGTCGATTTTCCCATGTGAACAGATGGGTCTGCTGTCGGCTAATTCATCACCGGCACTCCAAGTACCAAACCGAGGAGAAGGCGAAGCCATAAGGGGGAGGAGGGACTGTGTCCTTTGTTCACTTGACGCCTCTCTTTGGGTCCTAAATTTGGTGTTTTAAAAAGGTGCCGGGGCCTGGGAGGCTCAGGAGGTTGGGGAAGAAACCTACTTCTAGAGGGTCGGAACTTAGAAATTTTGCACGGCTCACAGGTTTCCAGAATGCTCTGAAATGGTTCGCCAAATGTTGAGTGTTCAGTTTTGTTATGTGTTTTTGTTTTTTGTTTTCCATCAAGATGGCTGGCAGCTTTCATCATGTTCTCAAGAGACTTATAGGCTTTATGACTCCCAAAAGGTTAGGAATAAAATATCAAAAGGTATGGATGCCCTCCCCTAGCTGACCAAACACGATGAAATCACAAAAACGTATGCGCTGTTGCAAGGGCTTCCTACACTCCCATCCAAGACCCGCCCCCCAATTTGTTTGGCTCGGGGCCAGAGCTGGGCAGGTGTGTCTCCTGGCTGAGGCCCCACCTCCATCCCCCCTAATCTGCAGCCTTCTGTCCTGCATTCTTTGCTTTTCAAGGGTCCCCTGGTAATGCACCGTTTTAATGAAAAAGTAAAATGGCCTTTTTTACAGGCTCTGGTGAGGAGTTTAATCTATGCTCTTGGTCTGTACCTCCCCCCCCCGCCCCGCCCCCACCCGGTATCACTTTCATTTCTTACTGTTTCAACTTTCTTCACCCAAGAGTGAGACAAACAGGAACTTAAACCTAAAATCCTTCACCCGGTTATCCCTCCCAGCCACACACACTTAAAATTTTGTTTGGCGGTGTTTTGCTTACTTTGTTTTAGATATACCCACTGTGCAAAGCAAACAGTCCTACTTAATGATAATCCCATCGGATAAAGACTATTACGGTTCCCACTTTGCCCATAAGGATACTAAGGCTTTGGGAGATTAAGTTATTTTCCCAAGGCCGTGTAGTGTGGAAATAGTAGGGCAAGTGTTTGAACTTAGGTGTATGTTGGGGTCTTTGAGGTCATAGCTGAAAACTACAGGCTCGTTACTCAGTGTACCTCGTGGAGGAGGTTGTTTGAGAGTAGGTTGACCAGTTCTCTAGAAAAGAGGAAGCGGAGGGGCTGCGAGAGCGTAGGTTATATTAGAGAACCAACCTGGCCTCTTCATACTGAATCCCAGGATCAGACAGACTCTTCCACCCAGTGTCAGGTCTCGGAGGAGTCAGAGGGCTCTTCACCCTCTAAAGAGAGAGGAGGAGCTGAGCTCTGCACACCCAACTTCTCCTTCCAAACTCATGCTTCAGAGGAGTCACTTCAGGGGGAAACTGAAAAAGTGGGAGAGGGGCCTGAGGATTGTGTCATCTGCTGACCCCTTATATGGCAGGATGTAGCAAGAGGACGGAAGAAGTGGTCCTTATATCCAAACTGCCAGGGGGACCCTAGAATACCCACAGGTTTAAGCATGGAGACCCTGTGGACAAAGTTCTAGAGCTTCCATCACACCACAAAGGCACGTATAACGTCTTTGGAAGGACTAAGTGAGCTGGCCCAACATGGCATGCCATTGGTGTCACCAAACCCTGGCATCATCACAAACCTACCATGTACATTTGAAAATTCCAGTTAGTCCTCTGCAAAGCTGCCAGGTATGTCCAGGGGCCAAGGGGAGAGACTGGACCGCATCTTGCAGGAAGCTGGTGTGGGCCTTGGCTTGGGGAGAGGACCTGTCAGCCTCCCCTGAGTGAGACCTAAGCCCTCCTGCTGTCTAGGACAGCCTGTGTGGGCACAGCCTGCTGGCTTTTCTTCAGGTAGGAAGTCTCTACATCCTATAGAGACTGGAGGTGTTTTCCATTTTCTCCTCAGGGCTCTCTCTGCCCTTGTCCCCTGCTCTCTCCTCGTGTCCCCTGTTCTCTGCCACAAGAGAGGACCTATACAGATGGCATCCGTGCGTTCACTGCCCGAAGGGAGTCCTAGCAGAAGCTCAGAAGGAAGAGGTGAGCGAGGTCACGGTTTTCACTGGTCTGGCTCCCGCCCCACATTGTCGCTGTGGGACTGCAGATGTGTCCCTCCCCTGAAGGGCACTTCAGGGAAGCCTGCCCCACTTGTCATTGGTCTAGGCCCCCAGGCGGTTACACACCCACTTTCTACAGCCCCAGCTACCGAACCATCCGCATGGTTTCTGCATGGGTTGGCTCGGGCTGCCTTGAGGAAGGACCACAGGCTTCGGCTTAAATGGCAGGACGCTATGGTCTCATGGTTCTGGGGGCTGAAAGTCCGGCAGGTTGGTGTCCTCGGAAGCCTCTCTCCTTGGCCCGCAGACGACCACCCCTCGTGAGCACATGGCCCTGGTGTCTGTCCCCCTCCTTATAAGGACACCAGTCATATTGGGTCAGGGCCCACCCAATGGCCACATTTTAACTTGATCACCTTTTTAAGGTCCCTGGCTCCATCTGTGGTCACAGTCACAGGTACTGGGGGTTGGAACCTCAACACAGGAATTTAGGGGGACACAATTCAGCCCCTCACAGTCCCCCACACCCTTCATTAAGCCCATTGTCTAGTCTGAATGGCATATCTGTTTCCTGGGGCCTAATTGAGGAAAGAACGCCCTTTGGGCTGTTTCTTGTAGAGATTTGTACCAAGTCGCCAACTTGTGTCCCCCACTCACCCCAGGAGCTAGAAGGATGGCATATAAACTGGGGCCTGGAGCCAGCAAACCCCCGCTCAGAGGAAGCCCCCACTCCTGGCCTCTCTTTGGAACTGTGCTCTTCTGTCTTGTCAACTTCCAAAGCCACAGATCCAGCGATGTGTCCCCTACCCTGCCCTTGACAACTGGTTCCCAGCCAGTGCGCATTGACACAGGGGCTGATCGGTGTAAAAACGTATTCTCGTGACACCTGAAGATGCAGCCTGGGATGATGGTGAGGCCTGTGGGTAACATGGAGAGCACGGAGCACAGCTCCCCGTGGGTGAGAGGCGAGAGCCTGGCTTCATGGGATCAGGTGGGAGCTTTGCATTTGGAGGTAATGAGTATGTACCCACGAGGATGCAAGATATCACAGTTCTGGCGCAACCACCGTACCTGGGGATGGGCCAGAAAGTGAACATTGCGGTACCCATGGAGGCGATGCACTGCCTGTCCTGAGATCTGTGCCAGGCCGTTCTATTGGCTCCCTGGTCTTTGCTGGTCTCTTTTCCAGAGTTCTCCAATCCCGTCTGACGGTAGTATGGCTCTTCCTTTGATGTCTTTATTTCCTTTCATTCCCAAACCTAACTCAACTCCCTGGCTCACCCTACAAGGCCTTGGATGAGGACGAAGATTTCTTGAGTGTTCGGGAGTCATCAACTGCCGTTTTGGTTGCTTTGCAAATTCTGAGATTGTGTTCCAAGACCCCTGTTCTTTTATATGTGTGTGTTTGTCCTGTAAATTGTCAGGAAGCCTAGACCACATGTTTCTCAATCATTTGCACCAAAGTCCTCAGTCTTTTGAGTAGTTTGAAATCTGTAAAGGTTTGATGTCTCTGGGTTGTGTTCCTCTTGATTAGATACGGTTTGTCTGACACTTAGGAGTACTACATGCCAAGCACGGCACTAGGCGCTGGAGGTGCACGGAAAATTAAAACACAGACCCTTCTTTCATGGAGCCTGCAGGATACGTCATCCTGCCAGCGGTGAATGAAATCAAGTTGGGATGCTAAGTGCTCATTTTGAAGCTCCAGGTCCGTGTGTGAGCCATTTCCAGATCCGGCCACTGTGGCATTGACTTTCTCCTCACTGGCTCAGGCTTTTTGGATTTTCTCCCTCCCAGTTGGGGGCACTTTAGCAATGCATCCAGAAAGGCTTGATTCACTCTGTTTGAAGCCTTTTCACCCCCACCCCCACCCCACAGAGCCCTGGCTGTGCTTTTCCATCAGTGTGAAAGCCAAAGTGCCCGAGCTTGCATGGATGCCCGCAGTGTGGTCAGAATTAGGACTTTTGATTCTGAAGTTCCAGGGCGGAGACCTTGAAAGTAATTAGCGGCAAGAAGTGACATCCCGCTTTGTGACTCTTGTTTCACAGCCTCTGAGTCCTGTCCTGACCAAGGAGCTGCTTTAGACCCTCTCCTCCTGGGTCCCTGTTAATTTCATCAAAGCACCAAATCTGTCTTACTTCAATTACCACATGGGGGATATTCAGATCTTGTTTTCCGAAATAATTCCCATGGACTTGTCTTTTTTCCTTAAGGTGCCAAGCATCTGGTTAAGAATTGTGTAAGGTTGGCATCAGAGGGTTTTCGCAGGGTCTCCGCTCTGAGCCGCACAAGGGTCTCTTTAAGAGCCCTGGTCAGTGAAGCGGAGGGTGCCCGTGTGGAGGAAAGCCCGCAGCTCAGCTCATGCACAGCAGCTTGCAGAGCTCCAGCCACATCTTCGCGAGTGGCATCAGCCAGTGGCATCAGCCAGTCAGTAGCAGCTGGTTCTCGCCCTGCGGTGTCTTTTGCCTGAGGAACATTCAGCTGGTGGTCGCCAATATGATCATTTCAAGGAGTTTGTGGGGTTTTTTCCTGTCCTGCTGAGTTGCTCATCTGTAGACTGCCCCTTGATTTTGTTTTGTTTTGTTTTGTTTGATTGCTTTTGTTTTGGGTTTTATCCTTTTGTTTGCCCTCACCAGATCCTAACCCTAACCCTAACCCACCAGATCCTTACATGTAGAGCTACTTTGTGAGTGCTGAAATCATCAAGCCCCCGAGTGTCTCATTTACCAGGACCATGTTTTTTTTCCCACTGTATCCAGAGTCCCCAGCTTGGCTCACAGTGGGCAGTGGGATATGCTGGGTGACACCGTGATGATGGCCATGGCAGGGATGAAGATGAACGGGGCAGATACTGGTTTAGCCTGCACCGGGCACCATGGCAGGTGACGTCCCTGCCTCTTCTCACTGAATCCTCACAGCCACCTGAGGAGGTGAGGGTCCCTGGCCGCCTTATTGCACAGAGGCTGTGTGGCATTCCCAAGGCCACACGCCAGAAGATGGAGAGCTGGGTTTCAAACCCATGTGGGTCTTACTCCAGAGCCCAACTTCTAGCCTTGAACTGTGAAAGACCAAAGTCCTAAAATGTTTGTCTTTCCAGTTCTATTTCTGCCATGTCCAAGGGCATTTGTCAGGGGCAGTGTCAGGAAACTGGCTTTTCTGAGCCACCATGGGAACTGAACTCCTGACTCTGAGCCATGCAAACTTAGACCAAAGAGTCCAGTGAGACAGCTCTAAAGTGGTGGTTCTCTGCCCACCCACCCATGGCCTAGAAGACCCTCCCAAGGGGGCCGAAGTGCCCCCTTGAGAAGGACCCACTGCTCCTTAAGAAGCAAAAGCTGCCCCAAGTGGCCCAGCAGGAAAGGTCACTCCATTGGCTCAGCAGAGAATTGGGGCTGGACCTTCCTACAGGAAGGCACCCATCTTCGCACCAGCCAGTGTCCCACTGCCTCTAGGACATGGTTGTTCCCGTCTGGGAACAGAGGCAAATTAGGTGGAAGGTCATCTGGAAAATGAGCTCCTGTGTATTCATGTCACCTGTGCTAGTCACTGTTGCGTGTACTTTCTTAACTGAGATAGGACTGTGACTGCATCTTGCTGGCACTGTCTCACTTGCTCCCTTTGATGTAGCAACCTGCCAGGTGGTAGAGCAGACAGCACGGCAGGGAACTGGGGGCAGCCTCTGGTTAACAGCCAGTGAGGAACTGGGAGTCTCAGCCCACTAGCCCTGGAGGAACTGAATCCGCCAGCAGCCCCCACAACCACGTGAGTGAGCCTGCGAGCAGATCCTTCTCCCGTTGAGCCTTAAGACACCTGCAGCCGCAGCGGAGACTTGCACCCTATGAGAGACCCTGAAACAGACGCAGAGGACGCAGGAACCTGCAGCCACATTCATGACATGCAGAAATTGTGCTGCTAAGTTTGCAGGGCCCTATTACCAGCAGACTTTAGACAGCTTAGACGGGGATGGGTCCAGGGCATGGGAGCAGCGTTCTGAGTCTAGAGGAGCCTAATGCGGGGAATTCAAGATGAAGCTGGAAGGCTAGAGCTCCATGGCCAAGGGGAAGAAGGATACAGGATGGGGTGAGAAAGGGTGCAAGGGCCAGGCTCTGGGTTTGAGTTTTATCCTAAAAGCCAACATAAGCCATGGGAGGGTTGGATCCTGGGAATGACATTCTCCAGTTTGCATTGAAAAGATTTCCTCGGCCAAAGCACAAAACAGCTTGGAGGGGCAGGAGTGGGTGTGGGGAGACCCATTAGGAGGCTCCAAGTGTCCCTTGTGTCTGGGATGTTGATGGCATGGCACTGGGTGCTGGCAGTGGGTATGGAGAGAGTGGGTTTAACACCGTTTAGGGTGGACCCCTCAGGACTCGAGGCTCCCTGGATGGATGGAGGGCAGTGGCCAGGGAGGAGATGTCACAAGCTGGTCTGCAGGTTTCAGCTGTTCTCATCTCTGTGTTTATCCTAAACTGCAGGCCACTGACTTGCTTTGTTGGTTCAAGTTGATGCCAGTGATGCTAAAATTACACCGTTCTCATCACAGAAGTCTCTGATGCTTTCCAAAGAGCAGATTGGAATAGAGCTGTAAGCCTGTTGGATGAGAGGGAAAACCAGGCACTGGGAAGTGGAACATTTTGCAGTCATTTGGGCTCTGAAGGACCTCTGGGGCCTGGCCACAAGCTGTGTGCACCTTTTGATGTTCTTTATTTCATGAAAGGTCATCCCAGTTTCTCACCGGCCCCGGTGCCTGACCGTTGCTCCATCATCTGCTATTATCCCGAGAAACAACACTGCGCCTTAGTGACGAAAGAAACAGTGCAAGTCAGAAGTCGGGGGCAGAAGTTGCCCAGGTATCAGCAGGCTGGAACATTCCCCTGGTGCCGTGCACAGCTAAGAATCACCCTGCAGCGGGGGCAGAATGTGTCCTCCCTCCCCACCCCCATCCTCTCCCCGTGCTCCCTCATACACCACAGTGAGAGCCACCCAGGCACTGGTGGTTCCAGGACTTTGGGATGTCTAAGTGTGATATGAGGTGGCATGGATGCTCGGGTACCCGTTAGCTTTTCTATGCTAGTGTCATGTAATCAACAACCACACACATCCTGCTCCTGTGTCTGGGATGGTCCCCCTAGATCCTTCTGATCTTGCCTGAGCAAGCTCAGTGCTGAGGGGCTATCTGCTGGGGTCCCTGGGCTTCCCAAGCTTTCCTCCACATGCCTATCATCCTTTACTGAGCCAGCTCGGGCTTGTTCTCATGGCAGTGGGGGAGGTGCCAGAGGGGACAAAGTAAACCCTGCAAGTGCCTTCCAAGCCTCTGTCCCGGGTTCAGTGGCATCCCATTGCCCAAAGCAAGTCACATGGCCAAGCCTAGGGGTGAAGAATTGGGAGCATTTTGGAATCTTCCCTAATAGACAGAGGTACCTGATTATTATTTCAGTGCTCATCAGGGTCCTTTGTGGAGCTGGCCCACTGGTTATTTTATATTTTCTCAGGGGCTGCCGGCTCGGGGTTTTCATCCCCCACGGACATCTGGCAGTGTCTGGGGACGTTTTTGGTTGTCACCCCTAAAGAGGAGGCTGTGACTGGTGTCTGCTGGGGAGAGGCCAGGGATGCTGCTCAGCATCCTATGATGCACAGACCGGTCCCCACAGCAAAGGATTGTCTGGCCCCGAATGCTGACAGGTGCCGAGGTTGAGAACTGCCTCAATTTGAGGTATTGGGATACTCGTCCTAAGGAGTGGGCTTTATTGGATCCATTTTTACTTCTTCCTTTCTTATTTAGCCTTACCCTCTGGGAATGAGTGATGGAGGCTGCTCGTGACAGGGGACCAGGACTCTGCAGTCTGGTCTTCCTCATACCAGTTCCATTTTCTTCCTACCACGTAGTCCGGCTCCCACGTAGGCACTGGCAGCACCGTCTGCTTGGACACTTGATGGACACAGCCCTTCTTGAGAGGCGCCTTCAGAGCAGGTGAAGAGTGTCAAAGCACTCTTGTTCTCAATTAGCCGGGTAATTGGCTTGGCACTGAATTTCTCGCTGGCGGTGTTGAAGAGGCACCGTTCAAGGAATTCAGGGAAGACATTTTTCAGCATTTCATCTACCCCCAGAAGCTCTTGTCAGGTGTGCAGCATAATTAAAGCACAGAGCAGAGAGGGACCTGGGTTGGGGATGTTCGTGGGGACTGCAGATAGCACTGCCGTCTGCTGTCTGTGCCCCTCCCATGCTTCAGGTCACTTCTGTTCTCCTGGGCTGTGCTTGAAGGGCTCAGTGGTCTTTGAGGGCCCTGTGTGAGAGCAGCTGCCAACACCAGGCTTAGGGGCCGTGCCTGCTCTGTGCTCTTTCTGTGAGAAAGAGAGATGTGGGTATTTGGTTTTCCTGCTCTTTGGGTAGAAAGAGGGTATTGAAGCCGTTCACTGGGCCGCCCAATGGATTTAGAAGAGAATTTACTCAGGTTTGGAAGTTTGTTTCCCCTTGAAGGAGAATCCTGTGCACTGCCCCCTGGAGGGTCCTTGAGGAATAACAAAAAGCCACCAGCATCTGGTCCCCTCCAGCCCAGATGAGCACTTTGCATGCATGCATCTCATCCTTTATTCCTGAAAACAGTTCTCTGACCTGGATTCTGTTATTATTGCCATTGCATGGATGCAGCAGCTCAGGCACAGGAAGCACAGCAGGGGAGCTGGGAGTCAGCCGCACAGTCTAGCTCCAAAGCGTCGTTCTTTACCAGGACACGGTACTGCCTGAGCTGCTGAAGCCCAGGAGTTTCATCTTGTACGTGCAGGCCCCTGTGTGTATGGCTCAGAGCAGATGCTCAGTAAATGTTTCCTGGATGAGTGGAGGTTTGGGGGGCATCTGAAAAAGCAGCCATGGAACCCGGCGTGGGGAAGGGACAGGTAGGGTATTGAGGACCTCCTGCTGTCCAGGCTCAGTGCCAGGTGCTTCTGCTCCATTGTCCCTTTTGTGCAGAATCCTCAGAGCGATTGTTAGGTGGCATCTAGGACATTTGGTAACGTGGCCCCAAGACTCTCTGGCCCTTGGTGTCTCTGTCTGTAAGAATGGGTTGGAGAGAGGCTCCCACTGTCCCTCCAAGCTTTGCTGTTTGGTGACACTGTGAGCTGAGGACAGGCTCAGACATGCGTTTCCTCTCAGAACCTGTTTGCCACAGGAACCAAGCACAAGGCATCCAGCCTGAGACCCACGTGCTTCTCAAGCCCAGATGCTGCGTTTAAAGGAAGTTCCAGGAGTTCCTGTTGTGGCTCAGCAGTTAACAAACCCGACTAGCGTCCATGAGGATGTGGGATCGAGCCCTTCCCTTGCTCAGTGAGTTGAGGATCCGGCATTGCTGTGAGCGGTGGTGTAGGCCACAGACGCAGCTCGGATCCTGTGTTGCTGAGGCTTTGGTGTAGGCTGGCGGCTATGGCTCCAATTGGACCCCTAGCCTGGGACCTTCCATATGCCACAGGTGCAGCCCTATAAAAAAAAAAGAAAAAAGAAAGGAAGTTCCAAGAAAAACAGAGGGTTTAGCAGCCAGGGTTGTTTTTATGTGCTTGGCCGTGTCAGCTGAAAAGTTGTTTTTCTTGGTCCTTTTCAATTTTGAATTCCTAAGACGTTCAGGGCATGCCAAGGACTCTCCTCACCTTAATTCTCTCACCGTCTTGGTGCAGACACGTGGCACCATCCAGCAGGTCCTCAGGCGGTGATCCTGGCGGATCTGCCACAGACCTTCTCCAAACTCAGCCCTTTGTCACCTCCTCTGCTCTGCCAACAGGCACCCCTCGCCCTGTGTTCTTTCCACCATCTCTTCCCAGTAGCTAACACACACACACACACACACACACACGCACATACACACACACACAGTGTTTCACAATTTGAAAAGTGCCTTCAGGAACTTTCTCTCACAAGAACCTCCCAACCAGACAAGTGGCCAAGGTCATCACTCCCACTTTGGAGATGAGAAAACTGAGACTCACAGAGGTCCATGGCTTGCCCGTGATCAGGTGACATGGCTGAGCCCTGAGCCTGGCCACCCAGCCCCCAGTCCTGTCCTTTCTCTCTTTGACACACTGCGGCTCCCGCCAGGCTTTCTTCCTCCTCACCATGAAATAGCAGTAACATCTAACTCTTAGAACTCCTGGCTCACAATAGGCGCTATATAGGTGCTTTTTATACAAGTTAGTTCTTTAATCCTCCTAGCAACCCTGTAAGGTAGGGATCCTGAGTATACCCATTTTATGGCTTGGGAAACCAAGGGCCAGAGAAGTCAAGCAGCTTGCCCAAGGTCACACAGCTAGTAAGTGAAAGGGCCAAGTCATCGAGAATCAGATACCTAACCACTTCACTCTGTTGCTTTTCTAAAATAGTACTTATTTATTCCTTCATTCAACTAGGTGCCAGTGGTTAAGACAACCAGGTCAAATAAGATGTGGTTCCTACCCTGAATAAGCATGATCCGGAGATGAGAAGGCGTATTCGTTTTCTGTTGCACATAACAAATGCCCTCAGACTCGCCGCCACCTCCATTCATTATCTCATGGGGTCTGTAGGTCAGGAGTCAGGGCTGAACTGAGGTGTCTGCTCACACGCTCACAAGGCCAGAATCAAGATGCTGGCCAGGCATCTGGAGCTTGGGTTCCTTGTCCACACTCATGTGGTTGTTGAAAGAATTCAGTTCCTCGTGGTTATAGAATCCCAAGGCCCTCTGCTCCTAAAGGTCATCGTCGTCTTGCCATGTGGCCCTCTCTGTAGCATGGCACTTGGCTCCTTTAAGGCCAACAGGAGGGCCCATATTGTGACTTCTTGTCCCTCCCTCTAGACTCTTAGTTACAGGGCTCACCTGATTAGTCCAGGCCCACCTACAATGATGTCCTAGATTAACTCAGAGTCAGCTGATTAGGGACATTACATCTGCGTGAGATGAGAATTAGCTCATTTAATCCTCACAGTTTCCCCACTGAAGGGCTGTTTTTCCCCATTTTGCAGATGAGGAAACTGAGACCCAGGGAGGTTAAATAGCATAGCTGAAAAGGCCTCAAACTGAGTGGGCACCGTCCCAGCAGTCAGAGCAGCCCTGGCATCATTGCCCATGTTTGTCTCTTCTCTGGTGAGCATCTGGGCCCAGGAAGCACTGGCTTCCTCCCCCATGGTCCCTGGAGGTCCTTGGTCCTCTAGCCTTTCAGCCCCAGGTGTCTCTCTGCAGCTGGCGTTTGATTCTGCCCATTTGCTGGTGTCCACGGGTGCAGCACTGGAGTGGTTGCCAGGAAAGCCCAGAGCCCAGGGGGCCTTGATCTCCACCAGCCTCTGTGTCCAGGGGGCCCCATGCCAGCCTCCCCAGAACTCCCAGGCTCATGGAGGACTGTGGTTGTGCCTTCAAGGCTTTACCTCGAAGGGAGGTTGGCCAGGTTTACAAGGTGAGGTGACCCTTGGTATCAGAGAATGACACAGGTGAAGATACCACCCCCCATGAGGCGCAGAGCTGTCGGAAGCAAGCGGTGTGTGATCCTGGGAGGGTCTGATCTGCAGGTGCAGAGTGCACAGAGCTGGGGCTGCGCGTGCCCTGGGTGTTCAGGTTGGCAGATGAGTCAATAATGGATGTTTCCGATCCCGAGAGCACATTCTTCCCATGTCACCTCATAGGGCCTAATTCAGGCCGATATTTTTCCTTTACCCTGAAAGGATCTGCAGCAAATGTGCCGTTGGAACCATTTTTCTGATTGCACTAAAAGGATCGCGGCTTCGTTTTCCTTTGCCTTTGCTGTAAGCCTGTATCTAAAGAGCCTTCCTGAAGAATGAAGCTTTTTCTCATCTAAAAGTCTCTGAATCTTTGTCACAGAGGCCTAGGCCACAGTGGGTGACAAGGTTCTGGGTCTTGTTCCCAAACAGGTAAGCCCACTGTTCCCCTCTTGCTGGCTGCCGTAGCAGGTTCTGGGGCTTGGGGTGAAAGCCCTCCAGCGCCCCCAAAGGTCTTTAATGGAGCCACGGTCAGCACGTGAAAGGGACTGACCTCGAATCACTGAGGTTCCAATTTCCTCATCAGAAGAGCTTTAAGAGCAGAGCCCAGGGTTTATCCAAGTAGGATGCTGGCTTTCACGTGCCAGCATCCACCAACTCTCCTTGACCCTAGAGAAAATGTGTGTGTTTCTGTGTGTTTGCATGTGTGTGGGAGGTGTGTGTGTGTGTTTGTGTGTATATTGGAGGGGCCTCCTCGCTTCCTACCCAGTCTTCTCCGTTCACAAAGCACAGAGTATAGATGGTGGTTGTGACACATTTAAATTAACGAGAGCAGTTTCTCCAGACGTCTGTGGTTCAGGCAGCACCACGCTCTCCAAAGTCCCTGTTGCCTGAGCGTGAATCCGTCAAGTCGTGGCCAGCTCCTTCCTCTCCCTCACTCCAAGACACGCCATCAGTCGAGCAGATTTTTCTCCCTCTTTCCAATCTTTTTTCACATCTCTCTGTTCCTTTCCATTCCTACCGCCAGCGAGCCGTCATCCCCCCCCTGGACTGTTGCAATAAACCTCCCTGCCTGCAGCCTCTCCGCCCATCCATCCTGGATGCAGCCGCTGGATTACTTCTCGTCTGTGGGCAGGTCTTGCCTGTAATCAAAGCCCGTAGCTCCAGCCTTGGTCAGAGCGCCCAGGGGCTGGTGTGTCAGCCGTTGGCCTGCAGCCTTCCTTCCTGCCTTTTCTGCTGCCCTGGGTTCACCCAGACCCCTCTCTTCGAGGCCCCTGAGCTGTAGGCCCAACCTGAGGGAGGCAGGGAGGCAGGGAGACTGAGGGGAGCGCCCCTTGCAGCCCACAGCACGGCCCTGTCCGCTGCAGCTCCCGTCTCAGCTCGCAGATCTGTTGTATAAGTTGACACTTCCTGGTCAGCTTTCCCCAAAGAAGAGAGTCTGCCACAGAGCGTGGAGGGGAAAGGTTCTCTCGCGGTGTCCTGCAGACCATTTGTGCCTTCTGTTCTCTGGGCCTGGACTCATGTCATCCCCTCCCTCTGGAAAGCCTTCCCCTCCAGCTCCAGCCAGGAGGCCCCTGTCCACAGAAGGAGAGGCACTTTCCTTGGTGACCTGGCCAGACACCAGCCCTCTTTCCCCCAGTGCCCGTGATGTGTCTCGGTCACCCTGGGGCTCACATACAAACCGCTTTCCAGCATTGTTGTTCCCTAGCCACCCTTCTTCCTCCACTCCCTGGATGTGGACTCTGGGCACAAGGTCATCCCCCCATCTCTTTCATCGTCTCTCATTCATTCATTCAACAAACATTTACCCTGAGCACAAGCACTTTCCAGCACAAGGCCCTGTGACGATGAATCGGAAAGTCCTGTCTCTGGGCTTTTCAGAAAGTCTAGATTAGCCAGTAAAGGAGAAGAGAAGAGACGTCTTCTTAAAGTCAAAGAAACCAGGAAAAGCTGAGGCCCAGAACATAGCTGGAGTTTGGGGAACTGTTGATAGTTCGGGTGGATCAAGTTGAACAAGAAGAATTTGACGAGATCAGAGGAAGGGAGGGAAAGTAAAAAATAAAGTCTATTTAAAAAAAAAGTCATGTCTCTGTTCTTGAGGACGTTCTAGCTCGAGAAAGTTTTTTTTTTTTTAATGCATCATCAGCTTTTTTAAAGTTTTATTGAAGTATAGTTGATTTACAAGGTTGTGCTAGTATCTGCTCTGCAGCAGAGGGACTTAGTCATCCCATTCTCTTTCAGATCCTTTTCCCGCAGATTATCACAGAATATTGGGTGGAGTTCCCTGGGCTATACAGCAGGTCCCTGTTATACTCCAGTGTGCATAAGCCAGTCCCCAAACCCCAGGCTCTCCCTCCCCAGCCCACTGCCTCTCCCCCTTGGTAACCATAAAATTTTCAAAGTCTGTGAGTCTGTTTCTGTTCTGCAAATAAGTTCTTTTGTGTGCTGTTTTTAGGTTCCACATATAAGTGATATCATATGATGTCTGTCTTTCACTCTCTAACTTCATTTAGTATGATAAATTTCTAGACCCATCCATGTTGCTGCAAATGACATTTCAGACTAAATAATATTCCATTATATATATTATATGTATATAATATATACACATACCTCATCTTCTTTATCCACTCCTCTGTTGATGGACATTTAGGTTGCTTCCATGTCTTGGCTATTGCAGATTGTACTGCAATGAACATTGGGGTGCATGGATCTTTTCAAATTGTGATTTTCTCCAGATAGATGCCCAGGAATGGGATTGCTGGATCAAATGGTACAGAGAGAGTTCTTTAAGAAGAAATACAGAGACAGCTTTGTAAGAAGTGGGAGGAGAGCCACCAAGGAGAATCCTTTGTAGAAAGTCAGGGCTCCTGGTCAGGGGCCGTGGAGGGCCCCACCCCCCACCCCCGAGGAAAATGTCACGGCATCTGAGGCAGAGATGAGTGAGCACAAACCAGGGGGAGGGCCTGGGTCAGGGAGACAGGCAAGCGCCTACCCCAAGATCTGCATGTGGGAGACAAGCCCCCGGGACCTGTGAGGTCAGCACCCCAGTAAGAGGCAGGGAGGGGATGGGGAGACCGGAGAAGGCGGGGCCGGGGGGGCTGGTCCTAAAGCAGCCGGAAGCCCCAGGCCTGGCCGCACTGGGATGCCTTCCTGTTGCTGGGTGATTGAGAGCTGGGGTAGAAACTTGGAGTCTTGGCATAGGACTCCTCGGAGTCAGCAGTGGGTGAGTTTGGGCAGATCTCGTTGCGAATGGAAGTGCTGTTGGCAGGCAGACATTTAAAGGAGAGACATGAAAAGAGCACTGGCTCTCCATTGGGCCCCACGCTGTGCAAAGTCACAGGTGGGTTTTTTTTTTTTGTTTTTTTTTTTTAAGTGGCCCAGAACCAAAGGAATTGATTCCCCAGTTCTGGAGGCCAAAAGTCCAAAATCAAGGCCCACACAGACATGCTCCCTCCAGAGCCTCTACACACAATCCTTCCTGCCTCGTCCAGCTTCTCCTCGTGTTCCTTGGCTTGTGGCCACGTCACCAGTCTCACGTGTCCTTCTTCTCCGTGTCGCTCTGTCTCCTTTACTGTCATTGGATTTAGGACCAACCCCGACGCAGCACGATCTCAGCTCTGTCCTAACCTTCATTGTATCTGCAAAGACCCCAGGATTCTGGTTGCCTGTGAATGGGGGGAGGGTGGACGCTTTTCAACCCACCACCGTGGCCCCCACAGCATCCATGTGGATTGACACGGAAATGGAGGCCCAGAGAGGCAGTTTGGCCTGGGCCTCACAGTTGAATGTGGCCCCTCGAGGGCTACAGGCAAGCCTTTACCTCCAGTATGGAGGCTCTTCCCCTAGAAGGACAGTGTGGCCGCTGTCGCCTCGGCTCCTGCTCTCAGCCTGCTGCTGGGGTCAGAATATGAGAGCAAACTGGGCCTCCCAGCCCAGCAGGCGGAGGTGGGGACTCTGGCCATTCCCCTGGGCCCCATCACCGTGGCGACTCAGGGAACCACGCCAAAGACTGATGGCATTAGGCCGCCACCCATGGGCTGAGCACCAAGAGGCAAATGCCCCAGGGACTCTGGTTCATGTCCAGTCTCATTTTCGATGTGTTTTATGCTTTTATCTCCCAGCTGCTGACACACCACTCCTAATGGGTGATTCTCTTTCTCTGTAGAGATGTCGCTCGTCTCCCCTAAATGCCATCCCTCCGGTTTTTTGTGCTGCCACCGCGTTTGTCCCCCTGCTTGCCGAGCTTGCGAATGGCAGTAGGCAGAGCGCCCTCTGGACTCCCCAGTCAGTGCCGTGTGGCCCCTTCATCAACAGCCTGGATCTGCCCCAGCCCCGGCCTGCAAACATCCTTGTGGGGACTTGGCTTTTTTGGAGGCTTTCAGTCAATGACAGTATCCTTTTTGTAATAAAAAGGGGGAGAATTGCTGACAATTTTCACAAATTTGGACTCTGGCAGGAATAATTTTCTCTGAATTATATGCGATTCTCCCATTTTATGGAGCCCTAACATTTTGTTTGCTTGCGGTGTTGCTCCTCAGCCAACAGTTCAATGTTTGGTCTCTCCTGCCACTTGTTTTCAAGCTGTAGGAGTACAGTACAAAATGGCAGTACAGTGGACCTTCCCTGTGGCCAACACCCTCAGCCTTCCTGACCCCCATAGTCCGGAAGCAGTGAAGGAGGCCACAGATGAGGGAGTTAATTCAAGTCCTAACTTGCTGAGCCTCCAGCCTTTCCTTTCTGCCTTTATCTTAGGGTGGAGGGGAGCCCTTGGTCCTTGGAGGGTGTGATGGAGGCAGAGAGGGATTCCCACATATGCTGAGTGGGAGGGCTTGGTCCACAAGGCAGAGAAAGAGAAGGCAGGGAGTTTTCCAGCTTCACAGATGGACCTGGCATTGTCTGCATCTTTAAGAGCGCAGCCACGGTTTCCAGGAATGGGGGACTCTGAGACAGTAGCCACCGTCTACACGTCATGTGGCTGCTTCACACCCAGCTTTGCACAAACGCTGTCACATCTGTCTGTTTGCTGGTCTCAGGGATCATGACCAGTGTACAACACAGCAGGTGATGAGTGCATCTCGGTCGAATGACTGAAATAGTTCCTATTGTTATTAATTTATAGATCCATCGCCTTAGTCAACAAATCAGTGCAGCATGCATACTATGGGCCAGGCCCTCGTGCTGGGTGTCAGGGGTAGGACAGAGAAGGAAGCAGGCAACCCTTCTGCCCTCATGAAGCTGAGATTCTAGAGGGAGAATTCAGGCAATAAAGTTAAGTAGATTACAGTCAGTGATCTGTTAGAAAGTGATAAGCACCATAGAGAAAAAGCATGGAAGGAGAGAGGGGTGCCGTTTTAAGGGGAGGAAGTGTTCAGGGTGGGCCTGTCTGAGAGGGTGAGAGATGAGGAAAGATGAAGAAGAGGGGAGAGCGCCATGCGGGTGCTGGGAAGGGCATTCCCGGTAAGGAAACAGCTAGTGCAAAGGACCTGTGGTGTGTTTGAGAAGCAGTGAGGAAGTCAGAGGGCCTGGCGTGAACAGGAGGGATTATGGGAGAGAGGACACCAGTGAGTTAAAGGGCCATCCTCCCCGCTACAGTGGGATGAGACAGTGAGAACTCAGGGAGTTTAAGGGACATGGCTTGAGCCATCCAGCTCGTGAGTGGCAGGGTGCAACCCAACCTTTGGATTCTGCTTTCTGGGTCACCTTAACATGACAAGAGGGTACACCAGAGGGTGGCCCCTTTGTGACTCGTTGCGCCGGTCTGCTGATGCTCTAACTTGGTGAGAACAAGCGAATGTCCCTTCCTGGCTCCTGAGAGCCTCTTGGGTTGTGGGATAAGTCTTGGTGGCCCGTTATTTCAGTCTGAGCTGTCTGCCGAGGTCCCAGCTAGACCCCAGAGCCCTCCAGAGTCCCTAAAGTGTCTTTCTCGGTGGCCCAATGCCACAACGACTCTGGTTCCTCCCCACGTTTCTCTTTCTTGCCCCCAAATGTTCTCGTCGCCTTCTGGACCCAGCTTCATCATTGAAGCCAGGAAGAAATTTAATTTAGGGCACCCACCTGCACAGTCAGGAAATTGCTTTTGCTTATTCGCGCTGACAAAACCATCTTCCTCCGCTGACCTTTTCTGCCTCCCATTCTGGCAACATTTCCCTTTGCTTAACTTTCGGTGCAATCTCCTTTTCCCACCTTTGCTTCTCTTATTTTTTAGACTGTCCTTCACTCACATGAAGACTCCTTCCCGTTTGCTCTCGCTGCTTCGTCTTGCCTATTGAAGGTGTTTTCCCGCCGCCGCCTCCTTGGTGAATGACCTCGGAGACCTCTGACCCACTTCCCATCTGGGGGCCTTTGTGGGACTGGGCTGGCCCCTGCCTTTCTTTGCATTATCTACATAGAGGCAGGTGCTTCTTACTGCACAGAGTGTTGTTTAGTTTTCCTGGGAAACCAGGACTGGGAGATGGTTCGGATGGTACCTCCAATAGAGACGCATAAAGCTCTGTGCGTTTGTTGATTAACCAGACAACCAGACAAGAACCCTGAATGCAGCCTCGTCCATCTCCGAGATTCAGGTGTGGTTGAATATATACCTCAAAGATGACATTACTTGTCTGATGGCAGGAATATCTATCAGTACAGTATGGGGTTGTTTTTTTTTTTTGAAAGTCACCTTGGGGATGTCTGTTCAGATTTTCAGAACATTTTTAGGATTTCAGAAATGCTAAGTGGGTTTTGCAGAGATTTGCGTACAGTGTTTATTGTAAGAGTAAATTGAAATCCTAATTGTCTGTCAATCCGTCTGCAGGTTGCAATGGCTTCATGCATGGTGGTACACATACTGTGGAGTGGTGTGAGGTCGTTGATCCATTTTTGTAAAATACAATTACACATCCACTTGAGAGCAAGTGGGATATTGTTTTTAAAAGAAATTAGGTGCCTCACAAATCTTAAACATGGTAGCATTCCCAGGTCATTAAGTGGCTATAATATTCTATCTAATTAACATAAAAGGTAAGTTTAAAACCCAGAGGAACATCATTCATGGTCCAGGTTTGGTTGGACAAGAATATTCATTCATTGTAACCTTGTATTGTTTTCAGTAAACATGAAAAAGTGTTACCATCAACAAATGATACATCCAGATAGATATTTGGACATTGGAACCGGTACTTTTCGTAACCTGCACCTCTAGATTGCTGAAGCTCTTTTCCCATTGAGCATATCTTGTTTCTATAATAAAAAAATACATGTAGGGAAAAACTATCTGACTTTGACATTGTGTCTCTCTGTCTCTTTAACTTTCGATTGGAGAGAATTTTGAACAAGCAGAGAAGTACACAGCATAACAGATCTCTCACATACCCCTCCCCCAACCCCCACCATCATTAACCCTTGGTGGGTCCTGCTCCATCCAAACCTGGATCCCCTTCCCCAGCTCCCGGTCCTGTGTGAGGCTGAAGCACATTTCAGGCATCATTTAAACACCTCCATCTCCTCCTCCCGACCTCACTGCCCTGCCATCGCTGAGGGATGCATCCTCTAATGCTAATCCAGACCTCCAAGCCCCCTTGCCTGCAGTTGGCCTCCACACTGTCCCCAGAGTGACCTCCTTCCACCCTAATCGGAACCCTGCCTTAAAACGCATCCAGCAGAGCTGCCCGGCTGTGACAGGATTGTGAATGGGGTTGCAGGTCATCAAGACACCACCGTCCTCCGCGGGAAGCAGCCAGAGGTGGCCTGAGCTGGCTGACCGTGGCCTGTGGCCGCACAGAGCTCATCAGCTTGACGCCAATGGGCTGTACACATAATACCCTATGTCTGGAAAGGAGCTGGAACATCCGAAGCCTCCAGCCTTGTACAGACGGGCCTTCCGAAACAGCCCTCAGGCTTTCTTTGTCAGTCTCGGCTTCCTCACCTTCACTCCTCTGCACCTACCCCTGCTGTACAGACTCAAGTGTCCCCTGTGAATGGCAGTGGGCTGGGCTGGGGAGGCCGGTGGTGCGTATCCCTGAAGGGCGGCTTTGCTGTAATATTGCCCTGGCTGCCCCGACAGTCTGTTCAGCCAGCCGTCTTTTAACAGATACTGTACTGGGTGCCTTCTCTTTGCCAGACACTCTTCTAGGCGCTGGGAATACCGAAGCGATGGAAACAGATCACACACAGACACACACACACACAAGCTTAGAAAGATGTTTGGAAGTGTCCACCAATGGTAGAATTGGGGGTAATCTTTGCACTTTTGTGTCTTCAGTTGTCTGCATTCATTGATTTCTTTAGGAGAAGTGTGTTTCATGTTTGCAATGTGATTTTTCTTAAAAACCGCAAAGAAGGCACACAGGGTTAGAAATGACCAGAGATGAATTCTGGATGGTGAGCCTATGCACAATGAGTTTCTGATTTGTCGTTTTTTGTGCTTTTTAAATCCCCTAACTGATTTTTGAGTTTTAGTAAAATGAGAAGGGAAAAGTGAATCAGCTGCCAAGCAGGAGATGAAAGAAAGATTTTTTTTTTCTTGTAGCTGCAGAGTAACCACAATATCGATGCCTGACTCCGGGGCACAGATGTGCTGTGGGAAGCTGAGATTACGGTCCCCTAGCTCTGTGGGGCTTTCTCGAAACCACCTTTCTGTGGCCTTAATTCCATGAATGCAAACAATAATTACCAACCTAAGCAGATTACTCAGCACAGTTTAGACGCCTTCGGGTCCCCGAATGAGTCACATTATTGACTGCTCACAATTAATCTAAAAAATTAAACCAATTGCTTGTCTGGTTCCTTCTGCCCCATTTTGCGCCTGGATGACACTGGCACCTATTTATCTCCTGAACTATGATTTCTACTTTCTGTTCCCATTTTTCTCCGGAACTGGAATGTCCCATTAAAATGAATTTGTTTCCGACCCAGGTCTTTCGAGTTTTCTCTCCTTGTCCCTCCCGTTTGCCGTTTGTCCCTTGAGCGTTGGTGGGCTACGGTGGAATTGGGCTTTCTGTTTATAATTCTTCCATGGTCTGTCTAGTTTTTCCAATTACTTTGAAAACTCCCTCTGTCTTAACTCACTTTGCTTCATCGGTTTTCACCTCCCCTGTCACATCTGGAAGAAGTCCGTGCTGTTGCCCCAGCCCTCCCAGCCCTCCCAGCATCCTGAGTGTTCATTAGGAATGAGGAAATGACCTAGAAGCCTGGGGACACACAAACTAATTCAAAAGTATTTATTGAGTCCCTAATAGTACGCGACGCCTAGGAGATGGTTGGGGGGAAGAGAGAGTACAAACAAAGCTTCTTTCTTCACTGAGCTTACAATTTACCAAAGGAGAAAAGGTAACTGCACACCCAATTTTAACTCAAAATACAGAGCAGCACAAAAAGAAAAAAAAAAGAGTTCCTGTTGAGGCTCAGCGGTTAACAAACCCAGCTAGTATCCATGAGGACAAGGGTCGATCCCTGGCCTCGCTCACTGGCGTTGCCATGAGCTGTGGTATAGGTCGCAGATGTGTCTCAGATCCCGTGTTGCTGTGGCTGTGGTGTACGTCGGCAGCTATAGCTCCGATTAGACCCCTAGCCTGGGAACTTCTATATGCTGCAGGTGTGGCCCTAAAAAGACACACACAAACAAAACACAGAGCAGTTGGCCGGGGTGGGGGAGGGGTGGGCATATTTGTTACACAGCTATCAATAACTAATACACATTCTCTCCCTTCCTTACTGGGCCCCTACTGTGTGCTAGGTACTTCAGTTTTAAACGTGATCACCAATCTGGAATGTTCTTATGCCGCCTCACCTTCACCTACTTGTCATTGTATGTCAGTGCAGATATAACTCCATTGGCACCCCCTTCCCCAGGCTCTCTGCCACACTCTGTACCTCTCCTTTGTGGCAGTTACTAAAAACGTAAGTTGTCATTTGCTTGTGTAATTCTTTGGTATTTCTCCAAAGTAACCATAGCCCCGTGAGGCAGGAGGCTGTCTTTTCTCTCCTTCCTCTCATATCTCCAGTTCCTCTCATAGTTCCTGGCACATAGCAGGCAAGCAAAAATTGGGTGCAGGAATGACTTAAACCTGCTAACAACCATGTTATTATCATTCCCATTTTACAGATGAAAAGATAGGCTCAGAGAGCAGAGGGGGATTATTCACCTTAGTTACCTAGTTACCAAGTTGAGGAGCCAAGATTCAAGTTCCAGTTTTTCATGGCTGCCTTCCCCGGTGTAGGGCTTAGCTCAGCACTTCTCAAACTGGAATGGCCTTGCCCCAACCTGGGGATCGTGTTACAATGTGGATTCTGCTTTAGCAGGTCTGGGGTTAATGAGAATCTGCATTCTAACCCTCTGCTTGTGATGCTTGTGATACTGATGCTGCCTGTCCCTGGACCACTCCTTGAGTATCACCTGCTTATTAAGGGAGGGAATTGAACAGGTTCAAAGCTGAAGAACAAATTCACAGGACATTTCAGCCTTTCAGGCTGCACCAAGCATTTTGAATGTCCCTGGGGGGTGACAGTCTGTATGTTCAAGCAGGTGGGGGCTGGGTGGCAGGTGGGGGGAGGTTCTGAATGCCAGCATATCCACCTCCCCAGCCACCGGCTTGGTGAATGAGGCTTCCGATGGTTTGGTTGCCTGGATGGGGCCACCTATGGGGACTTGAAGGGCCTGTGACAAGCCCTTGCTGTGGAGGGACCTGGGCTGTCACCGAGGAGGCGGCTTCCAGCTGGACACGGACAGCCCATGCTCAGCAGAAACAGATGGCCCTCCACCCCACAAAATAACTGGGGGAGCTGGAGCGCATGAGGGGTCCATGCGGCCTGGTGGAGGCTGTCGTCACCAGGGGTCCCTGCTTCCTGCCTGGAGGCACTGTCCTGTGGGAGATGTGTGCCCAGCATCTCAGCAGATGTGACTGCTGCCCCTCCCCCACCCCAGGGGACCATCCCTCAGCCTTGGTCTGCCTTCCTGAGTCATCGGAGGCAGGATGCTGTTCTCTGTCCCTTCCAAGAGTGTCTGCCAGGTGGGGAGAGGCTGGGCCCGGCTGCGTAAGGACCTTTAGAAGCTGTGAGCCCAGCAACATTGAGCTGGTGCTGCATCGGGGGTGGGGGAGTTGGGGGGGTTGGAGGGGGGCTCGAGGAGTCAGCACGGGACGGAAGAGATGAAGGCCAGAATCAGGACCCACCAGACTGTGACTTTGGCAGCTGCTTCCCCATCCAGAACTAAACCTGGAATTGCCGGTGGAATTTCCCGGGTGTCAGCCTGGACCACGGCCAGGCAGAGGGCATGTTTCTGGGAAGACCTGAACTGGATGTGCCTCCTTCTGACTGTCCTCCTTCTTCCAGGGTGCTGACGGGGACCTGGGTACACGGTGATCCCTGGCCTGGGATCCTGAAACATGATTTAATTAATAATCAGTACTCCTTGGGGAGTTCCCGTCGTGGTGCAGTGGTTAATGAATCTGACTAGGAACCATGAGGTTGCAGGTTTGATCCCTGGCCTTGCTCAGTGGGTTAAGGATCCGGCCTTGCCATGAGCTGTGGTGTAGGTCACAGATGTGGCTCGGATCTGGTGTTGCTGTGGCTCTGGCGTAGGCCGGTGGCTACGGCTCTGATTCGACCCCTAGCCTGGGAACCTCCATATGCCTCAGGAGCGGCCCTAGAAAAAAAGGCAAAAAAAGACAAAAAAACAAAACAAAACAAAACAAAAAAACTCCTTGGAAAAGCAGGAAAAAAAGAAAAAAAGAGCCTCTGTGGGCCCTGCAAAGATTATAGCGCCCCCTATATAGAAAAAGCCCAAATCGTGAACATTTTAGTTATGGGTTATTACAGAACTGTGGGTCAGACACTGCCATAACTATTTACCTCTATTTGTAGTTCTCAAACCAGCAGCAGCAGCAGCAGCATCTCCAGGGAAACTTTGGGAAATGCAGATGCTCAGGCCCTGCCCAGCCCTCCAGGTGATTTTTTTGTTTTATTTTTTTAGGGCCACACCCACGGCATGTGGAAGTTCCCAGGCTAGGAGTTGAATCGGAACCGTAGTGGTCAGCCTACACCACAGCCACAACCCTGCAAGACCCGAGCCTCCTCTGCAACCTACACCACAGCTCACGGCAACGCCAGATCCTTAACCCACTGAGCGAGGCCCGGGAGCGAACCTGCGTCTTCATGGATACTGGGTTTGTTACTGCTGAGCCACAGTGGGAGCTCCCCTCCAGGTGATTTTGATGGACACTCAGGTTTAAGAACCTCAGACTTAGATAAACTCCTTCAATCCTGAAAGCAATCCTGTGAGGTACAGATTGCTGGTGTCACCTGTCCAAGGTCACCTTGCTGGTACGTGGTGGCACCAATATTTGAACTTGGGCTCCTGGCTCCAGAAGCTGTGCTCAGAGTCCTGGGCAGGTGTTACTCTCATAAAACCCGTGTTGGGTGTACACACCACAGAAGGTGTGTGAGGACGTCAAACAAAATGACATGGGTTTTTTCCCCTTATGATGTCTTTTAAAACATAAGATATCTTAAATATATATATTTATAAATCATGGGGTTTTCCAAGAAAATGTTCTTTTCTCTTTTTCATGCTCAGCCTGCAGTAAGATAATCCAGCCCTGGGCAGAGCGATGCAAATGCAGAGGAGAACAAAATAGGCCTTGGACTTGAAGCCAGGGCTTCCAGAATCAGTGTGCTTCCTGGTACTCCAGGCCCCTCTTAATGAATTATTTGGATGAATAATTATGAATGAAGTTGGTAAAAGCTGACTGGCTTAGCGCAGTGATTTTCAAAATTATCTGAGTGCTTGCTAAAATTCAGCTTCCTGGACTCCACCTGCATAGATGCTAACTCAGGGCATCTAGAATGGGGCCCAGGAATCTGCATTTCAGCAAATTGCGGCCCTCTCCCCCGCCATGATTCTAACGCAGCTAGTTCCTATAACTCCCAAATTTTAAGTTGCTTAGCTTCTTGCATTCCAAGCCTTTTCTTTTGCAGTGACATTGTATTTGCAGAGGCTGCAAACCTACACATGAGCGTGGCAGGCTAGCCTGGTGCTTTAAGACACAGAGTTGGGGCTCAGAGAGTCATAGGTTCAAATCTTGCTTCTGGTACTTACAAACTTTATGTCCCTGAGCAAATTCCTTAACCCCTCCAACTCTCAGTGTCGTCGTCTGTGAAATGGTAATAGTCCTTGTCTTGTAAGGTCCTTGGTGACAATTAAAGGAATAAATGTGCATTTAGCACATTTTTTAAGTGCTTGGTAAAATCTTCTTTTAGATCGCCCATAGGCAATTTTAGAACCTTCGTGTATCCAGAGACAGTGATTAGGAAGACCATTTCTGATGCGCCTTCTAGATGGAGAGGGGCTCTCCACGTGAACCCCAACACTGCCCACAGGATTTCCTGCCATCTTCTGCCCTGTGCTCCCTGGCCCAGGGTCAGGGTGGAGAAGGAGCTCTGTCACTGCAGGTTCTGGAGCCCATGAACTCGTCTAGGGCCTTTGAAGGACACATGGGCAGAAGGAGATGGGGAGACCAGGCTTTCTTCATGCCCACAGTAGCCCAGAGAGACCCCGGGGCTTTCTCTATCTGGTCGCATTTCTTCCAGTCTAACTGACCAATAGAATGTCCATAAGGCAATTGGGGGTCCCAAGAGCAAACAGCCCTGCAAAGCCCCCTCCCCACCCCAGTACTTCGAGCTGCCTCTTTCTCTGCTATGTTAATCAGCTCCACTAGATGCTTTTGTGGGAGATTGTAATGGCTTTGTGAGATGTTGTATTGAGCCTGGGGTCTATGGAACAATCCTCTCCAACGCTGTCAAGAAGGAAGCCATGGAGGAGGAACCAGGGATTCCAGAACTGGAAGATGCATGGAGTTCCGACCTTTCTGTGGGCTCATGAACCCAGTTCTCTTGGTGAAGATTTCACCGGTAGAATTGGGCCTCCTCTGTTTGTGTTCCAAAATATTTTCCTTTGCAGGAGTCACTGAGTCTCAGTGAAGAACAAGAGAAAAGGAACATGTTTCAGACAAGAGACTTGTGGTAATAAATGACATTAATATCCTAAACAGAGAAACTACCCACTTCCTGTTTTTGGATGATCCGTGAGCCACAAAGGGTGGTTACATTTTTAAATGGTTGGGAAAAACCCAAAGAAGACTATCTGAATATTTTATGACATGTGAAAATTCTATGTGAATATCAAATTTCAGCGTCCATAAGTAAAGCTGCATTAAAAACTCAGCCACCCTAACTTGTTTCTGTATCGTAGTTGTGATGTGTAGCTGTAACGCCCAAAACACCTACTCTCTGGATTTATAGAAAACGTTTGCTCACCCCTCTCCTTAGTTATCACATTATTGTGATCGCTTACATTTATTCACTAATGTATTGCGTTCTTATTACTTCTTTAACTTGTTTAATCCTCACAAAAATCCTAGGACGTGTAACAGTGGGGAAATAAGCAGAGGGTTTCCTGTGATCTGCTTATCTCACGAGGTGGAAAAGGGCAGAACAAGGATTCAAACCCAGGCAGTCAGAAGCCAAAGGATATACACCCTTGACCTCTACATCATACTACCTCTCAGAGGTCATCGCACGACCATGACCAGTTCAAGCAAAACTTTATCCTTATAGAAAAGGCATCCAGGAGGTGAGGGCCTTAGGTTTCCCCATGCAAGTGCCCAAATCTCTTCCTGAGAATTAGGGCCCAGAGGGCTGATACTTTCTCAGACCTGGGGGCAAACGTTCCCTCCCCAAAGTAGCTGGTAAGTGGCAAAGCTGGGACTGGGACCCCAGTGTCTCTGATCTCATCTTCCTTCCCTCCAAGATGGCAGCCTCTTCCACCTGTGCGTGGGCTCTTTGATGCCAACGGAACCCAGATGCTCAGGATCCAGCCCATGACATCCCATTCGCTGGGGAGAAGGCCCTGGGTATTGTCCTGTCCGCTTTCCTTTGTGATGTATTAGTGCCTAGGAAATGTATTTCTTAACAATTTCACTCACAGCCCTTTTGGCAAAATGGGGCTCTGGAGGGCTGCGTGATTAGCATGGATAAACACTTTACCATCAAGAGCAAATGGACATGCCTAGTGAAAAGAAAAGAAGCTACCAAGTAATTAAAGGGGCCGGTGGGTTTTTATTATTATTTTTGAGCAATTATGACTAAAAGTCCTAATCAAGTAGCACACATTTTCCTACCCATTTCAAACTCTATTTAAAAAACAAAACAAAACAAAATAACACTTCACCATCGGCATGGTCAGCCACAGGTGAATGGCCGCGATGTCCGAGGCAGCTTACCTGAGCTGTAGTCCCAAGTCCTGTGACTTCATGGGCCTGAGAGTCTTGCTCCAGGGCCTGCCCTTGGCAGGTCTTTCCTCTCTCTCTTTCTCTCTCTCTCTCTCTCTCTCTCTCTCTCTCTCTGTTCCTACTCTCTCTTTCTCTTCCCGGGAGGTTTTGCTTCTGGGTGAGTGCCGAGCCTTCTCTGTATATCCTTAAATCCCCTGTCATAAAGGCTATGCATTTGCAAAATTGCTGCCTGAGAAGTACGAAAAAGCAGATGTGAACTCAAGGACCAGAGAGGTTGTGAAACTTGTAAAAAGACACACAGCTAGTGAAGAGTCTGAGCTCAAAGCCAGGTCCCTGGACTGTGCTGGGTGTGGGGATGTGAAGAGCATGGGCTCTGGCTCCACCTGGACCTAGTGTAAGTCCCAGCTCTGACTGGTGAGCTTGGGCAGGCTCTTTGATCTTGTTGAATATCAGTTTCTTCATCTGTAAAAGGGGATGGTAATGCCTCATGGGTAGGAGCATTCAGTGAAATCACGTATGCAGAGCATGTGGTAAAGTGTCAGACGTAGTAAGGGCTGTGGTTCCCAAATCATGCACCAAGGCGCCCTGGGGATGCTGCAATAAAGTCTCTCGGGTCCTATGGGATGCTTTCAGTTTCCAAAGAAAACATAGCGACCTCTGTCTGACACTGAGTGAACTGCTGGCTTGAGGTGGTTCCCTGTTAAATTAGATTCGGCCGCATTCCTGTGAGTGATGCCCTTTCTTTGTGGAGCTGGGGTTTGAGCAGTTACTTTGATCAAAAGCAGATACCAATAAAATCGGTGTGGAGCAGGATCTGACTGGTGGAGTCCATTCTGTGTTCAAGATCAGAGGAGCTGTGCACTGCCCAGCAGGCACACACGTTCCTTTGGTACACACTTGTGATTATTTAAGAATGATATAAAACCATTGTTTTTGCTTTCACGGTATGTGTATTATTTTCATCTGTTAAGTTGTTACAACGTAAATACTTAACTAAATCTCTGGTTCTGGTTTGTTTTTATATATATAAAACAAAACTTTTAGGGATTTCTTTTGGCCTGCAGGTGCCATGAAAAAATTACTGAGACTCTAAGAGTGCCATGAACTGAGAAAATCGGGCACCTCTGCCCTAAGGCACATCCAGTGGTTTCCCAGTGTCCTTTACCAATTAATTTTCTCTGTAAATATTTTCTGAATGAGCAGAGACGATGAAGCATGGTGGCTTCTTTCCTTACTGCATGTTCAGTGAGCAGGTGCTAGAGCGACTGCATGAAACTTGAGGGAAGGAACAGAAGCGTCTCTTCCAAAACGTGGCTCCAGACAGCTCTGTTGGGGGTTCAGACTTGAGAAACCACTTTCTGGGAAGACAGGCGGCTGAACGTTGAACTCTTGCCCTTGAGAGTGTTTCTTGAGATCCAAGATCCGAGGCCACAAGGCCACCAGCTGTGAGCTCAGCCCCAGACTCTCCCTGGGCGGGTCTCTCCACCCCACCCAGGGCCTGCACAATTACGTAGCTGGAGGGACTGCAGAATGGCCAGTGTGGGTTCCTGGCCGCCTGTGCTTGGGAGCTAAAGTGAAAGCCAGATCAGACCGGTCCCAGAGAAACTTAGCTGATGCAGAGAAAATGTTTTTTGTTTTTTGTTTTTGTCTTTTTGCTATTTCTTTGGGCCGCTCCTGCGGCATATGGAGGTTCCCAGGCTAGGGGTTGAATCGGAGCTGCAGCCACCGGCCTACGCCAGAGCCACAGCAATGTGGGATCCGAGCCGTGTCTGCAACCTATACCACAGCTCACCGCAATGCCGGCTCGTTAACCCACTGAACAAGGGCAGGGACCGAACCCGCAACCCCATGGTTCCTAGTCGGATTCAACCACTGCGCCACGACGGGAACTCCAGAAAATGTTTTTTATTTCAGTGGCAGAAACCCTGAGTTTGAACTCAGTGAAATGGAGGCAGAGGTCTTTCTTTCCCACTCCACCTGCATGCCAGGTTGATTTTCAAATCTCTCAGCCGCAGCCACCTCTGCAGCCCCTTATCCAAGGTTGTTTTAAGGACTGCGGAAAAGCAGCCGGAGGGTGGAAACTAGGAGCCTTCTGCGCCAGGTTGGATGCTCCCTGTCAGATGTCCAAGTGGCCCTTCTTGCAGGAGCACACAGGCATCCTGGAAGGCTCAGCACAAGGAGCACTTCTCTAAGGGCCGGGGGTGGGGTGGTCCCATGTTCCCCTGGGGCCTGTTTGATGTTCAAGCTGGGGGGTCTCAGGGGAAATAGTAGCCTGAGCCATCGGAGCTCTGTTTAACGCCCTCTCTGGGGTTTGGCCCCTGCTGCTCTCCACATGGAACCTCGCCTCTGCCCACTTTGCAGCCCAGGCCCCGCTGGTCCTGACTGCTCTCTGTTCCCTGCATGAGGAGGGCCGTGTGCAACTTTTGCCTTGGCTCAGGCTGCCCCCTCTGCCCAGAATGCGTTTTCTCTGGAAACTCGCCCTTCGGATGATCAACTCAAGCCTCCCCTCCTCTAGGGGGAGCTCTTTAGAATCATGGTCCGAATATTTGCATTCAAGCCGTAGTCTCACCCCTTTCTAATCCCTTGGGCCTCCCTCAGCTTCCTTGCCTATAGAATGAGGAGAGAATAGCATCTAAGTCATTGCCTCTCAGTCTGTGCAGTGCACCAGAACCACTCAAGGAGTCTTGTTAAACTGCAGATTATAGCTCAGCTGGTCTGGGGAGGACCCTGAGATGTTGCATCCAGTGAGTTCCCAGGTGAAGCTGGTAGGGCTGGTCCAGGGACTACACTTCAAGTAGCAAGTCTTACCTCATTGAAGTGCATGTGATGGGGTGTGCAGCGTTGGTGGTATAGTGGTGAGCATAGCTGCCTTCCATGTGATGGGGCATGGGACGTGCCTGCTGTGTGGTGACACAGGACATGCCAGGTGCATACCTACAGGTGTGACCTCTTGTGTGGGGTGTGAGGCTCCTAGGGCACCCCCACCCTCCTTCTGAGCAGCCAGGCCTGGCTGTGTGTTTAAGGCCTGGATTAGATGCACCACTAGTTCCTTCTCCCTTTTCTACCCTCGACTCCCTGCAGTTCAGCTGGGTTCCCCCCAATCTCCATGTAGGTCGTAAAGTTCCTGAGGCCTGAACCATCAAAAAAGGAGTAGGGGAGTTCCCGTCGTGGCGCAGTGGTTAACGAATCCGACTAGGAACCATGAGGTTGCGGGTTCGGTCCCTGCCCTTGCTCAGTGGGTTAACGATCCGGCGTTGCTGTGAGCTGTGGTGTAGGTTGCAGACACAGCTCGGATCCCACGTTGCTGTGGCTCTGGCGTAGGCCGGTGGCTACAGCTCCGATTCAACCCCTAGCCTGGGAACCTCCATATGCCTCGGGAGCGGCCCAAGAAATAGCAACAACAACAACAACAACAAAAGACAAAAAGACAAAAAAAAAAAAAAAAAAAAAAAAAGGAGTAGGTTTGAAGTCTCACATCTTGGCTTTTATGATGTGGAACAGATCATGCTGTTGTTTTCAGAGAGGCAATTATTTTTTCATTATTATCATTATTATTTTGCTTTTTAGGGCCGCACCAGCGGCATATGGAGGTTTTCAGGCTAGGGGTCCAATCGGAGCTATCGCTGCCAGCCTACGCCACAGCCACAGCCACATCAGATCCGAGCTGTTTCTGCAACCTACACCACAGCGCACGGCAATGCCGGATCTTTAACCAGCGAGGCCAGGGATCGAACTGGCAACCTCATGGTTCCTAGTCGGATTTGTTTCCGCTATGCCACTACTACGGGAACTCCTTAATTAATTTTTTATTAAAGTGTAATAGTTTTAGGATGTACCAATTTCTGCTGTACAGCACAGTGACACGGTCATACATAAATATACATTCCTTTTCTTATCTTCCATCATGGTCTATCCCAGGAGACTGGATATAGTTCCCTGTGTTATGCAGTAGGACCCCATTGCTTGTCCATCTAAATGGAATCATTTGCATCTACTAATGCCGAACTCCCTGTCTATCCGGCTCCCCCTCCCCTTCCCGTTGGCAACCACAAGTCTGTTCTCTATGTCATGAATCTGTTTCGGTTTTGTAGATAGGTTCATTTGTGCCGTATTTTAGATTCCACGTGTAAGTGACAGCGTATGGTGTTTGTCTTTCTCTTTCCGACAAAGAGAAAGTATGCGAATCTCTCGTTGTATCCATGTTGCTGCAGATGGCATTATTTTTGTTCTTTTTATGGCTGAGTAGTATTCTGTTGTATGTCTACACATCGTCTTAACCCATTCATCTATCGATGGACATTAAGGTTGCTTCCATGTCTTGGCTGTTGTGGGTAGTGCTGCAGTGAACATAGAGGTGCATGTATCTTTTTGAATTGTAATTGTCTGGATATATATGAGAGGCACTTATGTTTGAAGGGAGCACAGGAGAGAAATAGGCTTTCCTTCTTCTTCTGGTCAACCCCTTGTTTTCACCCACGTGAGATGCTTGAGCTGGACCCCAAGGCCACCCACTGTCCACAAAGCCCAGGTGTTTAAGTTTTCTGAGCAGCCAAGCCCCGAGATAACACGCCAAACCCCGGCACACCTAATGACCCATTTTCGCATGGCAGTCCCCCAGATTGAGATCCAAATACCCAAACATCAGCCGGCTGCTGCAGGGAGACGCAGCAGGAGACGTACAAGCTACTTATCAGACGCTTTCCATCATCCCCAGCACCTGTTGCGAATTTCCAAAGCAGCACACTGGGTAATAGCCACTCTTGCACCAAAAAGGAGAGACGCTAATGATTTTAAGAGCAAGCTTCTTCTCTCGCTCTGGGTTTTATACGTTGTAAAAGGGGCTCCCTGTGAAATAACCACTTACTGTCCCAGGTGCTTTGTGATTTGTTAGCCTTGAGCTTGAGCCTGAGGTTGGCAACCTGTGGCCTTAGAAGAAGAAAAGCCTCGCGGGGGGATGCAGAGCCACTGCAGGCGGATGACTTTCCTCCAGAGAACAAGAGTTGCATAACATAGGGCAGAAATGCCATCTGGAGATGGGATGGACCAGCTGAAATCCCAAGTCCACCTGCTCATTTGCCTTCCTGTACCCTTGCATCAAGGAGGCCAGGTTAAACTAGAGATGGTCCAGAGGCTCAGGAGAGAAGGAATGGGGCGGGGGCGGGGGGGGGGTACTTCCCAGAAGGCAGTATTTTTTTTTTTTTTTTTTTAGTCATGGTGAGAGCCTTTACAGAAAGCAGTATTCTCAAACTTCTACATGCCTCAAAATGGGGCAAAGGGGGGTACTAATTAAAAATTAAAAATGGGGGGTTCCCATCGTGGCTTAGTGGTAACAAACCTGACTAGTATCCATGAAGACACAGGTTCAATCCCTGTCCTTGCTCAGCAAGTTAAGGATCCGGCATTGCCGTGAGCTGTGGTGTAGGTCTCGGATGCAGCTTGGACCCTGCGTGACTGTGGCTGTGGCGTAGGCCAACGCTTATAGCTCTGATTTGACCTCTAGCCTGGGAACCTCCATATGCCAAGGGTGCAGCCCTAAAAAGACAAATAAATAGATAAATCAAAATTAAAAATATGGATTCCTGGGCCAGAGGCTTTTGGGGGCTGGGGTGGGACACAGAGCTGTGTATTTTTAACAAACTCCTCATGTGGTTTTGGTGCAGTTGGTCCCCTGACCACACTTCGAGAAACACGGGCTCTGGTGTTCAGCTCAGGATAGTTAAGGAAGAGGAGCCGTGTATACAGTCCCATGGTCTGAAATGCATGTTCCAGAACAATTTCAGGCTCCAGGATCTGAGCAGACCCAGACATGGCCCCTGTCCACTCATTCATTCTCCCAGCAAATATTTCTCCAACACCAACTGTGTGCCGGCTGCTGTTCTAAGCGCTGAGGCTGTAGTGAACCAGACAGAACAAACTCTTTGGCTTCAAGAGCTAAGGGTCCTCTGGAAGAGCTCGGCAGTACGGAAGAGAAGTGAGGACCGGCGGGCATCATGCACACAGAGGAGCAGGCGAGGAGGTCAGCGCCACGGAGAGGGAGCATTGCAGGAGGGAGAAGGGTG
Organism: Sus scrofa; assembly: GCF_054392235.1. Taxonomy (NCBI): domain Eukaryota; kingdom Metazoa; phylum Chordata; class Mammalia; order Artiodactyla; family Suidae; genus Sus; species Sus scrofa. Next base: position 78,583,804 of record NC_139388.1, read on the forward strand.
GGAGCAAAAGTCGCAGCTGTAAATTGGGAGGTTCTGAGACAGCCTCACTCAGGGGGTGACATTGAAGCAGAGACTTGAAGGAGGTGCAGGGGAACCATGTGGACCTCTGGGGCAAAGCACGGAGACCCCGAGAGCCCAGGGCACCCCAGCCTGGAAGGAGGTAGGTGGTGGGGGAGAGATTGGGGGAAGATAGCAGGCTGTGTGGTTACTGAAAAAGTCGGGAGCACGGCAGGGAGGTGGCATGTCCAGTTTGTGCCAGACAGTCCCAGCTTAAGCTCAGGATCCCACAGTAATGGCTCCCCTTTACTCTCAAAAGTGCCCAGTCTGAACAATAAGAGTTATTATCTGTTGGCCTGTTTACAGGCCATTGAAAGGACCTGGACCCTAAGGGAGGTGCGGAATCCTCGGAGGGTTGGGCGGAGGAGTGATGTGATTTCATTAGATTATAAACGGCTCTGTCTGGCTGCTCAGTTGAGAACAGACTGTAGGGCAACAAAGGTAGAAGAAGGGCGAGCACTTAAGAGGCAGTCATGACACTCCAGCTGGCCCAGAATAATGACAGAATGGTGGTCCCCCACGGATGAAGGTCCCTGTCCTAAATCCTGGAACCTCTGACCATGTTACCTAAGGTAATAAAATAGACCTTGCAGGTATGGTTAAGGATCATGGGATGGGAAGATTAGCCTGGATTAGCCAGGTGGGCCTGGTGTAATCACCAGAGGGAGCGGGGAGAGTCAGTGTCAGAAGCTTGGAAGGTGAAGGCGCCACAAGCCAAGGGATGCAGGTGCCTCTGGAAGCTGGAAAATGCAAGGCAACAGGTTCTTCTCTTAGAGCCTCCAGTAGGATCACAGCTTTACTGACACCATGTTTTTACCCCTTAAATAATCCCAGCTGGACATCTGACCTACAGAATAGTAAGAGAGTATTGTTTTAAACCACCAAGTTGATGGTGATTTGCTGCAGTAGGATTAGGAACTAAGTGGCCCAAAGTTTCACCCAGTAGTCGCCTCTCCCTCTAACCTTCTGCTTCCCTGTCCTTAGAAACCAGGGGCTGTGGAAAGAAGGACGTCACTTCTACCGTAATTCCTGGATAGAGGTCCACAAATCATAGCCCACTGCCTGTTTTTTATAAATAAAGTTTTATTGGCACACAGCCATGCTCATTTGTTTACAAATTGTCTAAGGCGGCTTTCCCTTGACAACAGCAGAGCTGAGTAATTAGACAAATGCCATCTGGTCCTCAAAGCCAAAAATATTTACCGTCTGGCCTTTATAGGAATTGCGTGCTGGTCCTTGCTCTAGAAGCCCCTTTGTGGGTGTGGAACCCACCCTGGCTTTCCCCATGACGACCCCATCCATCCATCCCTTCAGAGCTGCTGCACCATCCACAGGTGAGGCCCCAGCAGGCACACCTGGCTCCGTGTGACCCTGCTACCCTGGCCATTGAATGAATCAAGCGAGGCCAAGCTGATGCTCTCAGATTTGGGAACTGGGTTTCACTGGCTTGTGGCTGGAACTAAGAACAAGCCTTGACACGTCATTGCCGCTCAGCAGTTATTTTTCAAATGGGTGAATCCATTTGGGGGATGTGGGCCTTGTCACAGAGCTCAAAGAGAACTAAAGAGATCCGGTCTGTAGGACAGAACAAAAAAGCAGATGTGCAGGAGACGCAGCCCCAGACACCAGCGTGCTCCAAGGGAGAAGGCTTAGGAGAGCAGCTGTGCCCTGCCTGGGGGTTTGTTATCTGCTGCTGCATAAGAAATGCCACAAAACTAGTGGCTTTAAACAGACAGACGTTTGGCATTCCCATTGTGGTGCAGCGGAAAGAATCCAACTAGGAACCATGAGGTTGCAGGTTCAGTCCCTGGCCTCGCTCAGTGGGTTAAGGATCCAGCGTTGCCGTGAGTTGTGGTGTAGGTCACAGACACGGCTTGGATCCCGCGTTGCTGTGGTGTAGGCTGGAGCTATAGTTCCGATTTGACCCCTAGCCTAAGAACCGCCATATGCTGCGGGTGCAGCCCTAAAAAGAAAACAAAACAAAACAAAAAAATTAAAAAAAAAAAGCATTTATTATCTGCCAACTTCTGAGGGTCACAAGTCTGGGCATGGCTGAACTGGGATCTCTGCTCAGGGTCTCCTAAGAATGAAATCAGGGATTCGCTGGGATGTGTGTGCCTTTGTGGAATTCCAGCTCCTCTTTCCAGCTCTGCAGTTATTGGCAGAATACTCTAAAGTGCGGTTGTGGGATTGAAGCTCCTGTTCTTTTAATGGTCGTTTGCCAGGGGCTTCTCCTCTCAGCTCCTAGGTGCTGCCTGCAGGTCTTGCTGCATGGTCCCCTCTGTGGCCCCTCTCAGGCCTCCAGACTCTCAGGAAGGGCCCAGGCCTGTTAAAGGGCTCGCCTGATTAGGTCAGGCCCACCCAAGCACTCTCCCTTTCAGTGAATTCCGAGGCAGTTAATGGTACCCTCATCTTGGGAGTGAAGCCCCATCGCATGCACGGGTTGTGCCTGCACTCGGGCGGGGGAGTGGCTCATATAGGGGGTGTACATCAAGGATGGCAGTCTTGGGGTCCTCTTCAAATTCTGCCTGCCCTCTTTGGCCCCAGCCTGATTCCTGGTTCCCGGCACTCGAGTGGCAGGAGCTGGCCTTCTCTCCCTTGGGCCCCACAAAACGCACCCAACTCAATGTGATAAATGACCGCTTTTGCTTCAGCTGCTCCAGTGGGTCTCTGTTAGAGAACTTGGCTGAGACTGGGAGGGGAGAGGGGGTTCCCAAAGGCACCACCTCAATTTCAGCCTCACTTGCCCGTGGCGCGCAGGAACCCTCTCTCCCCAGGAGCTGAGGGCAGGAAGCAATCATACAAACTGCATTCTAAGCCACCCGTGGGCCATGGCGCAGATGACACGGCGCTGCCCGTGAACCCTGGCTGCCGCCCAGCACACTCAGTCTTAATATATTGACACTGGCAGCCCTCGTATATCTTGTCCTGCCAATAAGATAATTGAAATGGAATTGTCTCCAAGCATCCAATTAATCAACAAATAAATCATAAACCTGCGGCCATTCACTCAGGGAGGCAGAGAGACTTCTCCCTGGCTTCCTGACCACGGAAGTTGATTCAGCTTAGACTTTCTATACATTTAATGAGCTTTAGGAGAACAGGAAGTAGGGCAGGTGACTTCTAGAGCGGTTACGGAAGCCCCGGGAACTGTGCACTTTCTGTAGGAGATCTTATTCTGCCCTCAGAGAGGTTTATGGACTGAGTTTCATTTACAAAGACAGCCTTGTGAAGTAGGGATTATGAGCCACATGTTACAGAGAAGGAAGCCAAGCCCCAGAGAGGTTAAGCAACTTGCCGAAGGTAACACAGCCAGCAGAGGACAGGATCTGGATTCAGGACGAGGCTTACCTAGATTTGAGAAGCAGATTCTTTCTGCTCTGGGCTGTGCCAGAAATGTAGATCTAAATAGGACATGGTTTCAACTGTTGAGCCCCACTGGAAGGCCAGGATTGTGCAAAGTGAGAAAATATTGGAGTGGCTGTCCTCTGCCCACTGCTCTGATGGCTCAGCCTTTTTAGGTGCTGATGCCAAGTGAAAGGGTGAGAGAAGGAGTGCTGTCTGGTGGATTTTCATTCTTTGGAGGGACATTGTCATGGTCCTCTGATGACTGATCACCTCTTAAAAGCCCTCGAGTTCTCGGAACTCTTCCGTAAGCCAGAGTGCTCCCTCCCCTTCGGATGGGTGTGGAAACTCTCAGCCTTGGCTCACGGAGCAGAGGATGTAGTTTTCTCACTCGAGGAGGTTTCGGAGACCTTCCCAACGATGGACTGTCTTCACAGCTCTACTCCCTCTTCTTTCACTTGGTTGGAGGTTCAAATCAAGAGGTTAAATGGATTGAGGGGCAAACCAGCTGAGCCGAAGGCACAGGGCGTTCAAAAGTGCAGAGCCTGGGGCGGGCAGGGGCGGGAGGGGGGATTCCTGTACACACTTGAGGAGGGCTGGCATCTGCTTCGTGGCATCTACAAGCAGACAGGAGACTCATTCTCAGGGTTCCGAGTGAGCTCTGCTGGAGAAAGTGTGACCCTGCGATGGGGGATGTAGGTGCTGTTTTATGGGGCTGTTTGCTGTGCAGTGATGCTGAGGGAGGAAACCAGCCTTTTCCTGGAGGAGGCACCTAAATGTATCTGCAGTGGGCACCTTCTGCCCTGCAAAGCAGACTCGTCCTTCAGAACCAAGCTGGGCACACTGGAGCTAGGGTGAATACCCAGCATCCCCCGAGGGGGCAAGTTGGTCCCTCCCCTGGGAGCTGTGGCTTTAGAATTCCTTGCAGCTCAGGAAGATGACCAGTTAGGATAGTAGGTTAGAGCACCAATGATGCTGCACTTTGCAGAGACCTGAAACCCAGGCACACAGACTGTATCCCAAGGCAAAAGGCCTCCAGGCTGATGCACAGAGAATCGCAGGGGGTAGAGAGAGGGAGGTGGCATTCCCCTGTCGTCCAGAACCTGCAGATGCTATCATCAGCTTTCCTCCAGTTCCAGTTCATCCTTGCCCTCTTCTCGGAATCGTGGACGCGTGCTGCTCTTCTCTGCATTCTTACTACCACCGACTGTCTCCTTGCCAAGCGTCTCCCCCACTCCGATTCTGCTCTACCCTTTGCCTGAAAAAAAAAAAAATATGAAGCTGATCATATCACTCTACTTTAAATCCCTCAATAGCTTGGCATGGGCCCTGCTCGCCTCCCCACCAGGGCTGCTGGTCCTCCACTGTAGGCTTTATGCGTGGTGATTCAGAGCCGCTCCAGGTGGTGCTCTGCTCTTTCTCTGTCCTTTGATTGGAATTCCCTTAGCTCGCACTCCTGCCACTCCCCAGGGGGTGAAAGATTCTACCTCTACTGGACTCTGGGGGTTCTCGTTACTAAATCTAGGACTAACAGAGCATTTGGGAGTTCAGCTTTGTCATTTCCCAGGGAATGACATACTTTTCCTCCATGGGGCCCACAGGGAGAGGGGCCTTCCCTCTGTGCACTGGCCTGAGGGTAAGGGGGGGGGGCTCTGTGGATGATGAGCTTAGTGTTGGGAACCTCTCCAAGGGATGCATGCTGCCAAGCAGCTGGAGCAGAGTCATGTCCCTCACTTCCTTATGTTCCTGTGGTGGTCCTGTGTGCTGGCTGAGCACCTGTCCCAAGACGCTGGGGCTGATTTATCTGCCCCTGTGTTCAGGACATATATATAACTGGAACTTGATTTTTGAATCAGTGAGTGATTGCATGGGTGGATGCATGGATGGATGAATAGGTGGATGGAGAGATGGACAGATGGGTGGATGGATAGATGGATGGGTGGGTGGATGGGTAGGTAGATGGATAGGTGGGTGGGTGGGTGAATGGATGGATGGATGGGTGGGTGGGGAGATGGATGGATGATGGATGGATGGATGACAGATGGATGGGTGGATAGATGGATGGAAAAATGAGTGGCATGGCCTTTCACCCTCTGTGAGCCACTTCAGGATGAAGATCCTGTCTTGATCACCTTCCCCCCAGGACTCAGACAGCACCTGAAGCACATAACTGCTCAATAAGTGTCTGAGGAAAGGATGCTGGTGGAGGGGTTGGCTGGCAGCACAGGTCACTGTAGTAACCTCAAGCCAGACAAATCCCATGGGCATTTGGGGGACCCAGAGACCTACAGTGCCTTCTTGGGTTTGTTGCCTGGTAGGGTTCTAACAGTTCTAGAACCTTCTCTTGGCTCTTCTGGAAGGGAATGTCCAGTGAAATCTTGCATGGGTTTAGAGAATTGAGATAGCAACAGTCTATATGGTAAAAGGGACAGGGTAATTTTTTTAGAGTTTTACTATTTCTGAGCCTATGGGGGTTTCATTTTCTCTTGAAAGATGCTGAACTATTCACTGAACTTCCACGAAGAAGAAACGGGGGCAGTGCCCTCCAAAGTTCAGGGCCTGCTCAGCCTCCAGGGAGTAGCTTCTCATTCTTTCTCACCAAGTCGGCTTTCCAGACTAGCCCTTTGATACAAAAATTCTTTCAAGGCAAATTAAGCAAAAGTAAACCTGGCTAAACTTCAGTTTGGTGACCTGTTTTTTGAGAAACTGTTGAGGAACCCTGAAAAGTATTTAGATCTTGCTCTTTGAGCCAGAACCCAAACAATACCTTTCTGTTAACTACCTAATGCAGCTTTGGCCTCTCTGCGGTGTGTGTATTGGGGTTTGTGGGGGGAAGAGGGTTAGGGTTTTCCTGGTAGGAAGACACATTTACCTTTTTTTTTTTTAAATGCATATGGAACTCACGACATATGGAAGTTCCCAGGCTAGGGGTCCAATCTGAGCTGCAGCTGCCGGCCTACAGCACAGCCACAGCAACACGAGATCTGAGCCACATCTGTGACCTACGCCACAGCTCACGGCAATGCTGGATCCTTAACCCACTGAGCAAGACCAGGGCTCAAACCCACGTCCTCATGGGTACTAGTCGGGTTTGTTACTGCTGAGCCATGACAGGAGCTTCACTCTCTTACCTTCTTGATGCTGTGAGATAACTATATAGAAACACAGAACCATCCCGAGCAGATTCCCCGCACTCGGAAAGAACCCGATTCAGGCAGCAGTGCCGCCAGCGTTCAAAGAGTAGGATGAAGGGACAGGACAAACCCATTAGCAGGGGTTCTTAGCGGCCACCGAAATGTCAGTTCCACGAAGGCAGGGACCTTGTCTGTCTGATTCGCTGCTCATCCCAGCATCTGGAACAGTGACTGCCACATAGAAGGTGCTGAATAAATATTGTGGATAAATATTTGTGAACAAGCCACCAGATTGCAGGCTCGGGGACGGCAAGAATCGTGTTCATGCCCGTTTTATTCTTTGGGGTGTTCCCAGTGCTGAGCGCCAGAGCCGTCCCCAGAAAAGAAGCTCATTCATTCACTGAGCAGCTACCATGCACCAGGGGTTACTCAGGGCCCTGGCTGAGCGTTCGTTGAATTAACGAGTGCATTCAAGCACAAAGGATTGGGGTGAAGGAACAAATGAATGAAAAAAAACAATGAGCCAGTCCATCCACCAGCCAATAACCAATTTCATTTCTCTTTGTTCCAGTTCTGGAACAATATGCCTTGAGATTTCCTCCCCCTGTACCTTTCTCCCTTGCTTCTCCATCTCTGCCTCCGAAACCCACATGAAATGTCAGCTCAAATGACATTTCTTGGGATCACCCCATCTGGCAAGACGTGACCCTTCTTGCTTTTGAATTGCTCTGTCACTTTTTATCTCGGCCATTGAGCACAGTTCAAAAACCGTTTGCTGAGCCCCTCCTGCAGCAGCCGTGGGGGCAGGAGCCAGGGGTGCAGAGATGGCAAGGAGTCACCCTCTATCCTGGGAGACACTGGTGTTCAGCCTGTGTCATGCCTGCTTGCCTGGATCGTAAAAGCAGCCATGGCTCCGAGATAGAGATAACTGCACAGATCACCCAGCATTAGTCTGGTCAGAGGTCCCCGCTTCACTCAGTGCGTGCATGTGTGAGAGGGGCAGCCTTCGAGGCTTTCGCTTGGGTGCATTTGAGGTGTGGGAGGTCGCAAGAGCGGCTGAGCTGCACTGTTCTGGACAGAAGCGGCGCTTCTCAGGCGAGGACTCAAGGAGGCTGGGGTCCAGGGTCAGATGGACCGATGTCACCTCCGTGGATAGCTGCACGCACAGGTAGTCGTGGTCACTGCAGGGGAGAGGGAAGACTTCTTTGATAGCAGCCCAGATGCTTTCCGAGCTTGCTTAACCAAAATAAAAGAGAAGGAAACCTTACCTAGTTCCCAGACCTGAGGTGTCGAAGTTGTCACTAGCATCAGCTGTCTGTCCTCTGGGCGCTCGGTCCTGCTGTCCCTCAGGCTCCTTTAGGGTCTCTCTACCCTGGGATGCTTCTGGCTTTCTTGAACCATTTTAGCATCAGTGGTGGGAAGATGGACCCACTTTCCCAGTAGCTCCAACAAGAGTCCTGGGCTTGATCCCAAGTCTCTTATGGCTAAGAGATTGGAATATGCTGATTGCCCGGCCTGGGGACAAAAGGTGGGGCCCATCTTAATCCAACTCTGGGGACTAAGAACATGGGTCAGGGTAGTTCCTTGAAGCAAAATCAAGGTGCTGGTACCAGAAGAGTGAAAAATGAAGCTAGACACCCTGAAACTACTCCTGGTCACTGTGCAGGGTTAGAGGCACGTAAAGATGATCTGAGCTCCCTGCCCAGGGCCTCCCCACTCCAGCAGTGTTGTGTTATGGGATAAGATCTCATGAGCTTGCTTCAAATGGAGAGGTTGTCAGGTGCTTTATGGGGCCAGCACTTCTCATCCTGCTGTGTGGCCTCAAGCAAGTCCGTTCTGCTGGGCCTTGGTTTTCTTGCATATATATGTGGCCACCCTGCAATTCCTGGGCCAGGGGTCAGATACAAGCCACAGTTTGCAACCTACAGCATAGCTATGGCAATGCCAGATCCTCAACCCACTGTGCTGGGCCAGGGATCCAGCCTGCTTCCTGGCACTGCAGAGACACCGCCGATCCCATTGCACCACAGCAGGAACTCCTTCTCCCCTATAAAACCATGGGATTGAGGGGAGGCATCTGCTGTGGCTTCTCCACGCCTAAGAGTTGATGACCCTCCATCTCTGTAGTTGTAAGAATGGAGCTGCAATTGGTAGGCATTGTCATGGCCCTGACTATAGCCCAGATGGTTCCTTATGTCCAGGCCCCATCACCTGGCCATTTTCACCCATTAATACTGGCACTAGAAGTATTAGTCATGGCTACTACCATGCCTTATGTGGCATCTATGCCCTGGCAAAGTGCCATATTCCATGTTGTCTTAGTTTTGATCACAACCCTATAAGGTAAGAACTGTTGGCCCCATTTGGCAGATAAAGAAACTGAGCTGCAGAGTGGTTAGTTCATAAATAAATAGCTAGAAGGTTTTCCACAGTGACCACACCCATGTCAATCAAAGTTAGAACATCACTGGCACCCACGGCCCCTCCCAGTTACTGCCTGTCCCCAAGGTATAGTCCTGACTTCTAGCACTTACTGGCTGCCCATGGGCAGTGTTATATTATCACAGAATAATCACATCCTTCGAGCCTCGCCATGTGACTCAGCTGCAAGGAGGTCTGGGTGAGGCAGCTGAATTGCCTCAAAAGCCTTGGCCAAAAACCTGGCAGAGCCTGATGTGGCCAGTGCCCCAGGGACCTGAGCGCCTAGCACCAGGACCAGGCCGGGGGCAGCTTCTGTCCTGAAAAAAGAAAAGCACATTCATCTTTAGCAAAAGTGCTTCTCCACAACTGTTTGTGGATGATAAGCAGCTCAGAATAGATAGGGTTGGTAGTACAATAAGGTAAATCAAGAATCCCCCAGAACAATAGCAGGGCTTTTTTTTTTTTCTCTGCTGATAGCAAAACCAAGAGAAATTAGCGCTGTGAGGATGGGGGATGTGATTGGCGTGCCCACAACGCTCTAATGAACAGTTATGCACAGTCATAATAGAACCAAAAGGAAGCTCTTTTCGTCTCATTGGTGAGTGACTGCTTGGGTGGCCCTGCTCAGCCAGGGACCCTCTGCTTCTCGGGGGGTCAGAAAGTTGGAGTGGGTTTCTTGCTCCAGGGTCGTTAACTGGATGGGGGGGAGACAGTGGTTAAATGCAGTGAGGGATGGAGGGGAGGCCCTAGTCGTCACCAGCATCGTTCACTGATCACAAGATCGGCAGCTCACCCACCAAAGCTTCATTTAGGCAAATGCTGTCTTGGGTACCGTATTCCGGCTGTGGCCACCTTCCTCACTTGGCATAGGGGGCCTTTGTGTTGGGGGCAGACTATTTTCACGTGTCATCAGTCAGTCTTCAAGAGCCTGCTCTGGGGGTTCCCGCTGTGGCACAACAGGATTGGCAACGCCTTGGGAATGCTGGGACGCAGGTTCCATCCCCCACCCCGCACAGTGGGTTAAGGATCTGGCATTGTGCAACTGTGGCTCGGATCTGATTCCTGGCCCAGGAACGCCATATGCCACGAGGTGGCCAAAAAAAAAATAAGAGCCTGCTTTATGCAAAACCCCCGCTGTGACTCCCCAGCCGTCTTTGCCCTCGTTGAGTTACAATCCAGCAGAAATGAGATGTGACCAGAGTTGCCTGTGAAGGAAGAATCTTGTTTTATTATGCAGCATGATTTGTCATGAACCCCAAAGCCAAAGGCTTGGCTTTATTTTTTTTAAATGATTTTTATTTTCTGCATTATAGTTGATTTACAATATTTTGTCGATTTCTGCTGTACAGCAAAGTGACCCAGTCATACATGTATATATACATATTCTTTTTCTCACATTATCCTCCATCATGTTCCATCACAAGTGACTAGATATAGTTCCCTGTGCTACACAGCAGGATCTCATTGCTTATCCACCAGCTTGATTTTAAAATGCCATTTGCATGCACCCCAAACTAGGCTGTCAAAGTTCAGAGCCACCCCAGAACCCCTGATGGGCCTGTGTTCAGGTGTGAGTGAGGTATTTTGTGACTAATTAATGGCACATGATTGCCATTTTTAAAGTCCATAAGGATAGGTGATTTTTTCTCTTTTTCAATTTTCTTTATTGAGGACTAATTGACAAATACTGATGCCGGAAAGATGTTACCAGAATCTGGGCTCTTGTTCATGCAGCCAAAGAATGAACTTCACGAACACTCAGGCACAAGCAAGCAAAGTCTTTATTGCAGAAAAGCAAACAGCTCTCAGGGCTGCTGGGAGAGGGGCGAAGAGCCCTGCTGTCTATTGTCCTATAGGGAGTTTTATCCCTTAAAGATGGGGGGGTACCAACGTGGGGTCCAGAAAGATGTGGTTTTCTCCCGTGGGCCTTGCCCAGTCACCCACATCAGCCCTTGTCCAGTAGGGGTCTTAGGGGTGGAAACGTCCTGCAAGTTTTATGGTTTCTTTGTCCTTCTCTTCCCCTAGACTGAGTCACCCTTCTTCTCATTCCTCTTCTATCAGTTGAGGAGTGGGTTAGAGGTTAAGGTCCCTCTGGGCGTAGGTACACGCCCTGTAGTAAACCAGGCCTGTGGGGATGTGACTCCCTGGAGCCCTCAAGCCACAAATGTTAATCAATAGCCACATCAAATACTGCATCGAAGCCCAATGCTCCTGCACTGACCACCTGAGTTACTATTCTGCTTTAATACCATTGTATATACTTAAAATGAACAATGTGGTAATGGGATATACTGACAAGTGGCATCACTGGATCACAGGCTTATTTTACATGTAACTTTCGGAGGAACCATCAAACTGATTTCCGCAGCAGCTGCCCCGTTTTCACATTCCCACCAGCAGTTCTCAGTTCTCCCCAGGCTCGCCCACACTTGCTCTTTTCCATTTGGTTGGTAACAGCCATCCTACTGGACCTGAAATAGTATCAGGTTTATTTTTTTTATTAATAAAATTTGGGGGGGGGCCACACCTGTGGCATGTGGAAATTCCCAGGCCAGGGATCAAACCTGTAGCACAGCAGTGACCGGAGCCACAGCAGTGACAGTGCCACATCCTTAACCACTAGGACCACCAGGGAACTCCAGAAGTGATACTAGGTTTGGGTTGGCTCCAGTTTCTTTGGTCTGTGCTCTTGGTGTTCAGCTGGATCGTGATCCAGTTTTCCAAGGTTTCAGCTTTTGTTCTTTCCACCCTTGAACGAAACGGTGGTGAGAGGACTTGGAAGGTGTCTTGGGAAGCTCAGCTTCTGCTCCTCCTGTGCTGGCTTGGAGACTGGCCCATCTGCTGGTCCCTCTTTCCCTTATCTTAGACACAATGTATCAGGTCCTGCCCTGTTCTTTTTAACCAAGAAAAGCAGACCTCTTCAAAATCTACTGGGTTTCCTCCCAGAAAATCATCTTTTAAAAAATAAATCTAAATAAACCCTCAGGGATACATGGGCAATTAAAAAAACGATTTTTTTTTTTTTTTTTGTTCTTCTAGCAGTTTTAGGTTCACAGGAATGTGAGAGAAACTTAGCTCAGGAATGAGGACCACACCCCCACCCCGGGGAAGCAGAAAATATTGTGAATGTCATAAGGGTGGGAGCCCACAGACTGGGTGCAATAACTCACATGGTTTTGTGACTTTGGGCAAGTTGATCTCTCATTTTTTTTTTTTTTCTAAGTGGAAGTGAGGTTGGTAGGAAGAACTGTATACTTCCTTTTTCTGCAGTCTCTTTGTCCTTTAATTACCACATCTGTAAAATGGGCGTAATAATCAGTCCATCTCATTTGGTTGTTGGGAGGATTCAGTGGGGAGATGCCTATAAGTCTCCTGTAAGTGGCTCTTGTTCCATGTTAACTGATGTTAGTTTTGTTGAGGTTAGTGTCTCTCCACCTTAACCTCTTCTTCTGTAAAGTGGGGCTAATAGGAGTTCATCTATCCAAGGTCTTCATGTAGACTAACAGGGCCAGTGCAGATAAAGGTCTTGACCCAGGCTTTGTGCATCGTAACTGCTCAATAAGCCCAAGCCATGCTGTCACTCCCAGAATTGCCGATGCTGCCTCCAGGGCTCTTGGACAGGCCAGTGTTTAGCCCTAACTCAAAGACTGTAACCATATCCACTTCAGCTGATGGAGCCATAGTGGCTAAAAAAGTCTTGGAAGCATCAGAATGGTCTTCTAAACTCGGCAGGAGAAAGAACACTATTGAGTCAAAAAAAGATCCGTGTTCTATTCCCTGCTCTGTCCCTAATTTACTCTTTGCCCACAGGCAAGTAGCTCCAATCTCTGAGCCTCCGTCTCCTGCTATGAAAAGGACCCCATCAAGGATGATAAATCAACATGGCCCACGAGCCATCACACCCCAGAGACAGACATTACTAATTGATCCCAGCATTCCTATCCACTGAAACCCATCTTAGCCTCAGAATCCTTCTCAACACAGTGCTACAGGCAAGCAACTACCAACCAGCTGCCCTTGGTGAATACGTTGAAACCCATGTGATGTTCTAAGTGGAAATTCAGTTCCATTCATAAGCTCTTCTCCAACACCACCGTGAACACGGGCAGATATGCTAAGGTTTCTTTTAAACGTCTCATCAGATATAGCCACTGAATGGCTCCACAAGGCCAGGTGTCTGAGCACACCCTCGGTGGGGACAGAAGTGCTCTTAAGCCACTCTGGCACCGCCAGGAGAGGGCTTGGGCTTGACTCAAGGAGACTGCCATCAATCAAGGGATGAGTCATAAGGGGAAGCAGCAGACTGATGAGAAGAGGCAGCTACCCCTGGCGTGTGGTTAATGGAGGGGCTTGGGTGGCAGGGGAGGGGTCCCAGCAGTTTCTGATGGGGAAAGGGCAGTTTTTCCCCTTAGCTTGGCTTTCTAGGGGGGGCGCTCAGAGCCTGCACCTTCCCACAGAGGCCACCACCCTCTCCACCTGTTGAAGGCTAACAGACAGATTCCGGCTCCTCCGTGTCCTGCCCAGAGAGCCTTGGCCAGTCCTAAGGGACTACACACGTGACTAAATGTCACCGAACATCGGTGAAAAGAGAAAAAGAAAGAAAAGAGTGTGTGTGAAAACCGGCGAACCTGAGACCTTGTGCCAGTACCAGTTTCCTGATTTTGACACTGTGTTATGGTTGTGTGGACACAGAAGTCCTCTCCGCATTATTCTTGCAACTTTGTGTGAGTGGGTCACAATTTCATAATAAAAGGTTCATTTATTTATTTTCGACTTTTTAGGGTCACACCCTTGGCATATGGAAGTTCCCAGGCTAGGGGCCAAATCGGAGCCGGCCTACACCACAGCCACAGCAATGCAGGATCCGAGCCACATCCTCCACCACAGCTCACGGCAACCCCAGATCCTTAACCCCCTGAGTGAGGCCAGGGATCAAACCCACATCCTCATGGATGCCAGTCGGGTTAGTTACTGCCAAGCCACGACAGGAACGACTCTTGTTTGTTTGTTTGTTCTTTTGTCCTTTGTGTATAATAAAAGGTTGGTAGAAATGAGATCTGAGAAAAGGCATGGAACCATCTCGAGATAGTACTTGGGCTATAGCCACCGACGCCAGGTCCTGTGCCAGGTTCCCAGAAAGGAGTTCAGGGTATTGTCAGAGCAAAGCAGTCACATTTCCAGCACCGGAGACTGAGCATCTCAGCCCATTTTTTTTAGGCCAGTTGTTGACCTGCATTCACAGGAGGAGCAGGGTTCCAGGTGCTCCATATTCCAGATGTGAACACTGAGGCCTTGGCCAGAGCAACCCTTTCTACTTGGAAAAGCTCATCCCTGGGCATATTTTTCTTTTCGAGCTCCTAATCTGGGATGCTCCGTAGCTTTCTATATTAAAAAAAAAAAAAAATTGCTTTTTCGATTTTTGTACATGACAAGATTTCTTAAAAAAAAAAAAAAGAACTTTCAAAGCCTATTTATCTTCCATTCCCTCTGCACAGCCTTGAGGAGCCCAAGGCCTGGGAGGGATTGATTCAAAGACTTGTTAATTACTCTTGAATTGAGGAAACCTCTAAACCTCCCCTAATCTCCTGAAGATGGTTTACATCTGAGCCCAGCTACCGGGTCAGGTGACCAGCAGGGTGTCTGCACTTTAGAAAACACACAAGTTTAGAGACTTTGTCAGTAGGGTTCTCACCTCATGAGACGGTGACTAAATAAGCCACAGATTCTGTTGGATTAGTGGCCAGGCCTGGCTTAACCCTTCCGGTACCCGTTTTGGTCCCCAGGCATGATCATGCTTAGGGCTCACATGTCCCATGGGGGCAGATCCTTTATAATGTAATCCAGACTTCCGCTCATTCCTTCAGAGAGGAGACGGGATGCTTTGTGTGTTTGCTTGTTGGTTTGGGTTTTTTTTTTTTTTTAATAGCTTTGTTGCCTAGGGAAATGGTACGTGCTCCTTGCAAGTTAACTCTAAATTCCACCCCCCTGCTACAATTACAGATAGCCTCTAGGTCTTTCCAGGCCTTTAGACACATGTGGATATAATGTATACATATGGGTGTAATGTGTACTTGGCATGCGCTTCTGAAACCTACCTTTTTCATTGACATTGTTAGAGACATGGCTGTTCTTATCTTCACCATCATTGAATTTTAAACCTTTAATTTCATCACCATCTTATTTAGAGCTGACAGAATGTAGTACTTACTTAGTGCTAGGCACTCTTCCCAGACTTTCTCAGATTATTTCATTTAATCCTCAAATACATCCCCATAAAATGGGTACTATTACCGTCTCCATTTTTAGCAGAGAATACCAGAACACAGAAGAGGTAGGAGACTTGTCCAAGGTCACGCATCCTGGGCAGGGACTTGAGTCCAGCAGTCTGTTGTTAGAACGTATGCTCTTAACAGAGAGGCTGCACGGCACCTCAGTCCTGAATCCAGGCATCACTGAACTTAGTCTGGGATGGCAAATGCTGGGCACACAGAACACCATCCCTCCTTCTGTTTCCATGGCAGACATCATTAATTGATCACAGCACCTTTCTTCCTGAGGATCATTGTTAGATGCCACAGTTTTCCCAAATCTAATAAAGTAGACAATGGCTACCTTGGGGACAGATCCTTAACAGAGTTTTATTGCAGCCTAACTGTGCATTTGGACAACTCAGAGTTAACTAAAGATGATGGGCCACAAAGGATCATTTTGTCGTGATGTGCTTCATAGGAGATGTTGCCAAATAGTGTCCTTTAGTGATAATCAGTATTTTTAATTTATGCTGTGGCCACAGCCCAGAGAGCAGCAGCCCTTGGTTCACATCAACTACCAGGGAGCTTACTGAGAGTGTTTGTGACTGGGGGCTCTGAGGAAGAGCCAGCAAGCATACCTTCAAGTGGCCTCTTCACTGGCTCAGCAAGCATGTATTGAGCACCTCCTGTTTATACACAGAAACCCAGTTTACACACATGAAACAATCAAAATGATAGCGGACAGTACAGTGGGGTTGAGTTTGGGGAGGACATCCTTCTTCCCATCCCCAGTTTGGTTTCACCTGAGAATTGAGGACACAGAAGGAGGACACGCAGAGATCACAGCCATTACCAGCAGCGATGATTGATTGGGTTTTGGCCAATTCTGCTCCTCAGTGCCAGGCTGGGCTAAAGGACCACAGGCCCCTGACACTCTGTCCAGAGTCTTTCCTAGTATTTACCTTTGGCAGAGAACACACCAGGATGCCAGCATGCCTAAATCCTGTGGGCAGACAGGCTCCAGGCAGCCCCTTTTTCTTCTCCCAAATTTCCCAGCCAGACAGGGGTGAATGAAGGGGCAGAAAGGGATCCTAAGTGTGGGATGAATGGGGCTCACTCCATGGGGACACTTGGCCAGAACTTGGGGCTCCCCTCTCTCCAGCCTGTGATAAGTTGGCACAGGCCTTGGGGATTCAGAGAGGGACGTGGATGTGGGCCTTAGCAGCCAGGAAGACATCTTAGTGCAGGGCCTCTGATCCTGGCCTGAGAATCGGGATGGGTTAGGGTGGGAGTGGCCAGGATGCAAGGCCAGCACCCTGGGCTTGGATGTGGACCAGGAAAGGACAGTGGGGGATACAGTGAGGAGGCCAGTGAAGGGATGGTGATGGGCGAAACCAGATATAAAGCACAGCCTTTCAAACTTTGGGAATTGAGCAGGTCTACAAATTTCAAAGCCATGAATCCAGATTTTTATACAAATTTTTGGTGGTGGATGAAGTCCGTGGCTGAAGTTCACACTTCATGACCTGTGGGAAAGGTTCTCCTGCTGGGAGGGGCAAATGTGTGTTCAGGGGAGAAGGAAGGGGCTTGGAAGCCAGGTAGATATTCTTTCAAATCCCATCTCCACTGCCTGCCAGCTGTGTGACCGTATACAGATCACCTAACTTCTCTGAACTTCTGCTCCTGCCCCCATTTATACACTGGGAACAATGACATAGATTTCTTTCCTCAGTTGGAAAATTAAGTTAATCATGGCTTGCAAAATGCCACTGCTGTGCCTGTCACTAAATTCCCTTTCACCTCCCTCTACCCCCCCCTCCACCCAAGGGATTTTGATATCAGGTACAATTCTAATCCTAGGTGAAAAAGAATTTTGAAGGCTTTTCTGTTAAAAAAATAAATAAATAAATAAAATTTAAAAGTCACCTTGTATCTTATATTGTTGCAGTGTTTTGTTTTGTTTTTCATGACTGGACCTATGGCATATGGAAGTTCCCAGCCCAAGGACTGAATCCAAGCCACAGCTGAGACCTATGCCACTTTAACCCACTGTGCTGGGCCAGGATTGAACCCACACCTCCTGCAACCACCTCAGCCACTGCATTTGGATTCTGAACCCACTGTGTCACAGCAGGAACTCCATGCTGTAGGTTTTTTGGGTTTTTTTCTTTTTAAAGAAGGAGGGAAAAAGCATTCCGGCAAGTCTCCAGAGGTAACTCATGTTCATTAAGAGGGAGGCCTTGGATCAGATTCCCACAAGTTGCAGAGGAGGAAATGAGATGCAGACTCCAGATTTGCATAATCGCTGAGGTCTGCCTGCTTTTGCTGCTTTGCGGGGGACTGGAGCCCAGGGCAGCCCCTTCCTGGCCTGGACACCCTCTCTGCCCACGCTCTGCAAGGGTCCCCAGGCAATGGTGCTTTCATGATCACTCAAGTGGCATTTAGCTTCCAGTCAAGGGCTTAGGAAAGCCCTGGCCAAGGGTAGTGAATTTTCCAGGGACTTGGCCTACTGAGGAGAAACCCGGGGAGTCAGCGGGCACGCAGAGCTACCTCGTGGCCAGAAAAAAAGGCCTCCAGGGCTTGCAGACAGTCGAACCTGGGAGGCCCTGTCCAGTGTCTCTGCTGGGCTCTGAGTCTCCTGGTTTCCGCTAGTACCTCCTGCTACAGTCTGAATGTCTGCGTCCCCCACGGTTCATATGCTGAAGCTGTAAGCTCTAATAGGATGGTGTTTGGAGGTGGGGCTTTGGGGATGTAACTGAGTTTGGATGAGGTTGTGGGGGTGAGATGGATGTCTTTCTAAGGGGGTGAAGAGACCTGACCCTTGCCGCCTTCTCTCCCTCCTTCCGTCGCATGAGGAACTAGGAAGAGGGTCCTAGAACCAGATCGTGCTGACATCCTGATCTCAGACTTCAGCCTCCAGAACCATGAGAAATATGTCTGTGGTTTAAAAGGACCAATCTATTATAGACTAGAAAATAAATTTATGGTTACCAAAGTGGGGGAGGTAGGATAAATTAGGAATTTGGGATTGTACACACTACTACATGTGAACTAGATAAGCAATAAGGACCTGGCTGTATAGCACACAGAACTATGCTCAATATCTTCTAATAACATATAAGGGAAAAGAATCTGAAAAAAAAAATGTACACTCGCAACTGAATTACTTTGCTGTACACCTGAGACTAACACGGCATTTTATTTTATTGGTCTTTTTGTCTTTTAGGGCCACATCTGTGGCATATGGAGGTTCCCAGGCTGGGGGTCCAATCGAAACCATAGCTGCCAGCCTATGTCAGATCCACAGCAAGTGGGATCTGAGCTGCATCTGCAGTCTACACCACAGCTCACAGCAGCACCGGATCCCTAACACACTGAGCGAGGCCAAGGATAGAACCTGCGTCCTCAGGGATGCTAGTCTGGCTTGATAACTGCTGAGCCACAACGGGAACTGCTAACACAACATTTTCAATCAGCTATACTTCAACTAAGGAAAAAAAAAGTACAGTTGGAACATTTTAACAAAAACAGTAAAAAAGTAAAAAAATAAATAAATAAATAAAATGGCCAGTCTCCGATGATTTGCTATAGCATCCTGAACAGACTAAGACACTGCTCCTTGCCCTCAGAGCAAGCCCGTCACAAGCCCTTGTGAAGCACACCAGGCAGGGAGGCTCAGTGACAGAAGCCAGCCTGTCCCAGGTCAGCGCCGGGACACGAACCCGGGTCTTCCTGACTCTAGAGCCCCTTGTCTTCAGCACCTGAGTCGACACCTGCCCTCAGAAGAGCCTAATGGAGGGTCTTCTTGCCAGTTAGGCATCTTTGTCAGCCTCCACCTCAAGCTGCTTCTGCCTGTCTCAGTCCTCATTCCGAGGGAAGCAATTTAGCTCGAGAGTTAGGAAAGCCACGTGCGCTTCTGTTGGCCCAGCTTCAGAAAAGCCTTCGCCTCTGGCCTCGGGGTCCCGATCACTGTGATTTGGGGATGCGGTTTTGGAGATGCCCCTCCTGGTATCAGACCAGGATCTCACCCCAGTAGTGCCTTCTTACGCATTACTTTCTCATTAAAATAACTGCCGTCAACATCAGCCGTGAGCAGAAACAAACCTATTCCCGGGCGTGGAGCCCTTCACCAAACGGCCTCATGCACCCCCAGGGTCTGCAATGAAACCAAACCAGCCGTATTTCCTCCCTTCCACCTCCCCATATCTGTGCATCAAGACTATAAGGTGGGGATGGAGTTCTCGTCGTGGCGCAGTGGAAACGAATCCGACTAGGAACCATGAGGATGCAGGTTCGATCCCTGGCCTCACTCAGTGGGTTAAGGATCTGGCATTGCTGTGGCTGTGATGTAGACCAGCGGCTACAGCTCTGATTAGACTCCTAGCCTGGGAACCTCCATATGCATGGGTGCGGCCCTAAAAAGACAAAAAGACAAAAAAGACACACAAAGAAAGAATAGGAGGAGGGAAAATCATCTTGGGTCTTGAATGTCTTCTTCCTAAGGAGCTTGCTGAAAGAACAGTTAATCTCTTTATCATAACTGGCTTGACCACATTTCAATACTGAAAAGCAACAAACAATTAGAGCAAAGCCTTTTGTAGTTCTGCCAGCAAAGGGGTGAGGGACAGGCTTATTTTGCAGACTTTTTTAGTTAAGTGTCCTTTTACCTTTCAATCTGTGCATGTGGGGTTTGGGATATTCTGTTGCAAGAGGAAGACAGTGTTACACCAAGCTTGTTTCCAGAGGGTTGTGAAACTCACTTTGGAATTCCCGGTGCAGAAGTTCAGGAGTCTCCAGAGGAAGGATTTTAGGGCCTGTGACGCTGCTCTGGATGCTTTATTCCTTACACACCACCTAGCCTTGTTCTTCTGCTCCCGACCGTCTGTGGGAAATTGATCGTTACAATGCATTTTTTTTTTCCCCCAGTATTCACAAACTGTACTCCATATGGGATAGGTACTTAGGCAGTAGCACAGCTCATAGCTAACTCAACACTTGTCTGCTCCTGCTTTTTCGGCAGTGTCCCATTTCTGAGCCATGACAACAGAAGGAGATAACGCTGGCTAGTGAAGCCAGAAGAGAGGATTGAAATGTATGGGAATGAACAAAGAAATTACCATCAAAAGCCTGGGAATTGAGTCCCAGCTCTTCCACATAATATCTCTGTGACCTTGAGTAAATTAACCACCCTGTCTGAGCCTCAGTTGCCTCATCAGTAAAATGGTGACAACAAACTCACAGAGCTTTATGGGGAGAAACAGGTAGAATTTGTAGAAAGTGCATAGTAAAGTGTTAAACAAATAGATGCTATTAGTAGTTTTCTTTTAAAATTTTTATTGACGTATAGCTGATTTACTGTTAGTAGTTTTATTACATGGAAGACAGTCTAGAAAGCAAACATTGCTTTTTCTTTTTCTTTCTTTCTTCTTTTTTTTAGGGCTGCACCCATGGCATATGGAGGTTCCCAGGCTAGGCGTCAAATCAGAGCTATAGCTGCCGGCCAATGCCACAGCCATGTCAGGAT
The DNA here is from genome assembly GCF_054392235.1 of Sus scrofa. NCBI lineage: Eukaryota > Metazoa > Chordata > Mammalia > Artiodactyla > Suidae > Sus > Sus scrofa. The sequence continues at coordinate 78,604,536 of NC_139388.1, forward strand.
CTGTGCCACATCTTCGACCTACACCACAGCTCATGGCAATGCCAGATCCTTACCACTGAGCGAGGCCAGGGATCAAACCTGCAACCTCATGGTTCCTAGTCGGATTCATTTCTGCTGCATCACGACGGGAACGCCAACATTGCTTTTTTTTTTTTGTCTTTTTTTTTGTCTTTTTGTCTTTTAGAGCCACAGCAGTGGCATATGGAGGTTCCCAGGCTAGGGGTTGAATCAGAGCTGTAGCCTCTGGCCTACGCCAGAACCACAGCAACTCAGGATCTGAGCCGCGTCTGTGACCTACACCTCAGCTCATGGCAACGCCAGATCCGTAACCCACTGGGCGAGGCCAGGGATTGAACCCGGGTCCTCATGGATGCTAATCAGGTTCTTTAACCACTGAGCCACAATGGGAACTCCCAACATTGCTTTTTGACTAAGATGAAAACTTTTTAATAGTTCCATATCACTCTGATGTCATATTGGGGGAGTCAGAACTTCTACAGGATGTCATCTGCTGATGTCATCTCTTAGGAGTACCCTCTACATCTTGAATACGGGTTAATATTCATGTTTTAGCATGTCCGGTCTAATTATTTGTATCATCCCTTGTCACCATGTTTTGGAAAGAAGGGAGGGAAGAAAGCATTTGGACCACAATGACCACGTTGCCTCGACTGGAACATGCGGTAGACTGAATTTCTTGTCCCAAGCATCTGCTTCCTAGAGTGATGTTTCTCAGCCACACTGTTGCCATGGCCACGTGGTGGGTGGAGTGGACTTCCTGCCCTCTAGACTTTCGACTCCACCCTGTGACTTGCTCTGGCCAATAGGAGGTTAGTCAGTGTGAGACAGGCAGAAGCTGGAAGGGAGCCTGGGCTGTTAAATCTGCTTTATTGAAGAGTCAACCTCTGGTACCCCCTGGGGATTGGTTTCAGGACTCCCATGGGCACCCAAATCGGCAGATGCTCAAGCATATAAAATAGTGTGGTACAGTCGGCCGTCCGTATGTGCGATGAGGAGCCCTCAGAGACGGAGGGCCGACTGGACAGTCTCCCCTCCTGAAATCCTCAGGCCTCCATTCTTGGGATGGGGATGGGAAGCAGTGGGAGGGATCAGAGCCTCTGGGGAGACTGGGTCTTTGTGGATCTGTTTTGTTTTTCAACTGATGAAAAGGTATAGCCTTGTATTGGCTACTCTTCTTATGCTAGAGAGCAGCCTTTCTCAAGCCAGGCCTTTTGGACCCAGAAATGATGCCAAAGAGTGTGCAAGTGTGATCAGGGGAGCAAGTTGAGAGAGACGGAGGGAGGGGGACGGAGACAGAGGAGGAGAGAGATCCACAAAGTCTTGAATTTAACCAGATCCCTGGACCTGAAATTAGTGCCACGGTGAAGGAATCCTCTGAGCGGCTGAAGGGAATTTTAAGAAGGGAGGCAGGAGGCTCTTGGAGATTCACTCTGGACCATGGCCTGCTTGAGTCTTGTTCAACTTTAAATAAAAGGCCCCAAGGAGGGGGCATGTGTAGGGCCATCGCCGTGCCAAGGCCTGACATTTCTTATTTTGATAATTGATGTGGCCAAGTTGAAGCTTGTCACTGTGGGAGCATCACGCTGTGGCTTCGGTAGAGCCGTGGCTGTGTGAAGAGGGAGAAAAATCAATTTCCACTGTCCACGGAGTGTTGTTTGATTTATTGCTGCTGGAAGAAGAAATTCTTTATCTCCACCCCCTCTTGGAGAGGACTGTTTTACAGTCTGCTCTTAGGGAGACTCTATAAACGAAGTTATTTTTGTCCAAACTTTGGTATTTTGATAACCTTCCTTGGCCATTCAGAGGACATTGAACCCTCCCAACTTTTACGACCATCGTTTGTTTTTGATTAAGCAATTACAGGCATTGAAAGACAATCTGCAGGAGAGTGCGGCCAGGACACTGCAGGGCTGTTTCATGCGGTAGGAAGCATCAGAGGGCTTTAATTTTTCATGACTGCTGGAAGGAGAAAGGAGGGGTTTGCTAGGAAAGAGGGCAGCTGGTGCGATGTGGAGTCAGGCTGAGATTGCAATCCTGACTGCCACTGCAGAGCAAGTCAGGGAGCCTCGTTCCTTGAGCCTCAGTCACCCCATCTGAGCAATGGGTGTGTGTAGCAGACGATACTCTACCTACATCCCTTTATATCCCCTTAAGCCTTTTCTGGTGTTCCACTGCCACCACCACCCCGCTTCTGCATGCTTTTGCTTCCCACACCCTGTACCTGAGACACTTCTGAAAAATCCCCCTTAGCTGTATTGCCCACATGCCCACAGAGCTGGAAATGCCTGGGAGTTGATGTCCCTTCAAGGCAGCCCTCAGCCAATCACTGGCCAGTGTGGGAGTATGGAAGTCCAGCCCCCGCGATCACAGCAGGACACACTCTGAGGTACAACTTTCACACCAAGGCTCCCAAGGTTCAGGCTGAGGCTCCCCCAGGCGAACCTTTGCCTGAAATCGACTCTTGCTTGCCTGCCTCTCCTTCCCCACCCTCTTCCCAGCTCTCCTGCTGGAAGTCATCTTTTGTCCATCACTTGTGCCCAGTCCTTGTCTCAGGCTGTGCTTCTGAAGAATCCCCTCTTGCCCTCTTGGAGTTCTCATCGTGGTGCAGCGGAAACGAATCTGACCAGGAACCATGAGGTTGCGGGTTCAATCACTGGCCTCGCTCAGTGGGTTAAGGATCCGGTGTTGCTGTGAGCTGTGGTGTAGGCTGAAGACGCGGCTTGGATCTGGTGTGTCTGTGGCTGTGGTGTAGGCTGGCAGCTATAGCTCCGACTAGACCCCTAGCCTGGGAAACTTCACATGCCATGGGTGTGGCCCTAAAATGACAAAAGACCAAAAAAAAAAAAGAATCCCCTCTTTGATAGTAGACGGATGCTTCTTGCGAATTTTTTATAAACTATTTTATTAACTTTTATTCAACACTTTGGCGTGCCAGGCATGGGATTAAGTGTTTGAAATGCATTCTCTCCTTTAATGTTGTAAGAAACAAAGTCTCTGGAAGCACTTTGCACAATGACTAATCAGGGCCAGGGATTGAACCTGAGTCCTCATGGATACTGGTTGGGTTCATTACCGCTGAGCCACAGTGGGAACTCCTGACATACTTTAAAAGGCTATCCTGGCTGTTGTGTGGAGGAGGACCAAGATGGGGCAGGGAGAGCAGTGAGGGGGATTCTATGTTTCCTCCCACCCACACTGCAGCGCAGGTGCGTTCAGGCTGGGCCAGCACGTGCAGCTCTGATTCGACCCCTCGCCTGAGAATTTACATATGCTGAACCTGTGGCTATAAAAAAACAAAAACAAAAACAAAAACAAAACAAAGAAAAAAACGTATCACTTAAATGTGTAGGAGCCTCTGGTGGCTACTTAATTGCCTATAGAGTCATAGAGCAAAATCCAAACTTTCCTCGTGACCTATGATGGGGTTGGCAAACTTTTTTACAAAAGGCCAGTATTTTAGACTTTGTAAGCCCTGTGGCCATTCACTGTTGCAGCGACTCAACTTGGAACAGCAAATGGCAGTGGCATTAACAAAGCAGACACAGGCACTATGTCAGCATATGCACCCAGCTGCTTCCAATAAAACTTTATTCATAAAAACAGGAAGTAGGCCAGATTTGGCCCATAGGCTGTGGTTTGCTGACCCCGGGTCTACAAGACAGCTGAATGGTGGGGAGCCTGCCTCCCTCAGCAGCCACTGGCCTCCCCTTGGTGGCCACCATGCTGGCCACCTGGAGAATGCTAGCACATTCCTGCATCAGGTGTGTGCTAACCATTTGTTCCCTGGGTCTGGGACCCTCCTCCCAGAGGCCTCTGCCTGTCTGGCAAGTGTCTGCTCCAGTGTCACCTCAAGAAGTATTCACAGGCCTGCAGGTCTCGGGAGGTCTCCCTGTCCACCCTCCCCATTCTGCATCCCCTCAGTGATTAAGTTTGTCCCCAGTCCCTGTTTGGGACTCCAGAAGGCAAGCTTCAACCTGATCTGTTGCCTGCAGCATCTTCCCCGCCCCAGCCCCCCACAGGCACAGGGCCTGGCACCTAGAGCCACTCCATCGATAGCTGGTGGTTAAATGGCCTCTGGGATGTGCCAGCCTCCTCCCCACTTCAGGAGGGTTATGGAGGATGAAGAACACCCCAATGTCAGGCAAACCTGCAAAACCCCAAGTAACCTTCCTCGACTCCTGTTATCCCGTTAGATGGAACATCTCATAGGATTTGCCTGAGCGAATCCCCGCTTTGCTTTTCTCAGTCCCAGGTCCAGGACGGCAGACCTGCATTCTGAAGGCTAAAAACACCAAGAGGTGGGCGTTCTCATTGAGATTACCCAGTTCATTAAAGAGGGATTTAGGAGTTACTTACCATCTGGGTGGCAGGGTTTTTTTTCTGCTCAGGCTCGGAAAGGAAGCAGAGATCGCGATGCGTCTGATCCATCTTCCAGGCGACTTCACTCTGCCCCGAGACAAGCCTCTGGTCTTTCTGCCCTCCTGTGTGCCAAAGCATCAGCCGCCTTGAGTGGTGAAATTTGCGACACCTGCTCAGGGAATCGAGCTGTGTGGCATCCCGGTGATCGTGACCCTCAAATGGGTGGTGGTTTTTTTTTTCTTATCTGATACTTCAGAGCAGTGGTTCTGGAACAGCCAGCATCGTGAGGGCCGAGGGGCCTCCGAGAGGTGGTCAGACACATGGCTGGCACGAGATGATGGGGGCCTTGAATGCCGTGCCCAGGATCGTGAGCTCGACCCCGGCCGGGGAGGATGAGAGAGTTGTACGCTGAGAGGGGCTGGCCCCTGTTCAGGGGCAGGGGTGAGGAAGGTAGCTTGAGGGAGGGGCACGGGTGGCAAGGAGCCCAGGTCGGGTTGGTTCGAGGGCTCCAGGTGGGGGCGATGGGGCCTGGCAGGCATGGTGGCCACAGGAGAGGAGAGGAGGAGGTACCTTGGGACAGGGATTCTCAACTCCCTGGAGACAGAGAGGGCACAGTGGCCCAGAGGAGGCACTTTTTTTTTTCACTGATGTTATGTGAAGGCAATGATACCTACCTCTTTGGATTATTGAGAAGATGAAGGTATTAAGGGCCTTCATTTACCACATTGGTAAGAAGTCTTTTGTGAATGCAGCAGGTGCCATTTCTATGATGCCAACTTAGGCAGAGCCATTCAGAACGTAGCAGGGTGTGAATTTTCCATGGACTTTCTCCCTGTCCTCACGTGACACTGAGTCTCAATCATAGAAGCCTCTTGGCGGCTCTGCTAATGAAAGTGACAGACTGCTGCTGCCACTGCAGACAGGCCAGGAAGTCCACAGCGTGTGAGAAGGGCCATCAGAGAGGGGGCAGGGGTATTCTCGGTACCAGAGGCAGTGCTCCTGTAAATGACCCAAACAGGGAGTTCCCGTCATGGCTCAGTAGGTTACCAAGCCGACCAGTATCCATGAGGATGCAGGTTCAATCTCTGGCCTTGCTCAGTGGGTTGCTGTGAGCTGTGGCGTAGGTGGCAGACGCAGCTTGGATCTGGCGTTGCTGTGGCTCTGGCGTAAGCCAGTGGCTACAGCTCCGATTAGACCCCTAGCCTGGGAACCTCCATATGCTGCGGGAGCAGCCCTAGAAAAGGCAAAAAGACAAAAAAGAAAAAAAAAAAAGAGAGAGAAAAAAAATAAAAGAAATGATGCACACATGCCTTATGGCATCTTGGTTACGAAGCCGTTTCCACCTAAGGCATGTTCTGAGCCAGTGAGCAGCACCTAGTAAGCAGCACCTCTTCGGTTTTGTTTCTGCTTCGGGTGGCAGGCATCACACTTTGGCTGATTGGTCCAAACGTCCCATGGGATCCCCCTCACCTGCATTCTTCACTGGCCAGGCCCCCAGATGAAGCTAGTCCCTGGCCAGCATTTGCCCTTTGTCAGACCGTCTGGGAGCAGCATCGGGTGTTGAGCCCTAGCTCCCACAACCCCGTGGAGTTAGATCAACAGTGTTGATCTCCTGGGACCTGATTTCAGTTGTAGTGCGCTCTGGGGCGGTGCTGTAACTGTCTGTAATTACTCAGGGTAAGAATCTGCCAAATGCATGGGTGTAAAGGAATAACTGGCCCGTTCCTTTGAAACAGTGCGAGCTGATAGAATGTGGTTTATTAGCCCTGACTATGACTCTGTGCCTAAAGTGGGGCATGGATATTGGTACTTGTTTAAAATGAAGGCACTTGGGAGTTCCCTGGTAGCCTAATGGTTAAGGCTTTAACCTTAACTACTGCTGCGACACGAGTTTGATCCCTGGCCAAGAAACTTCCATGGGCTATGGATTTACGCTAATTAAGTAATTAGAATAAAATTAAAGTACTCATTTACCATGCTGCGGTGAACTCTAAGGAAGGACCCAGTGATGGTTTCCATGGACTGTGGGCAGGTGGACCTCCTCGGATAGACCTGCAGCGGGGAGGAAACCACAGGACTGGGGCAGCGTGTCTGAGGCCCTGGGCCTTTGCCTGGCCTGGAGCATCCTTCCTCCAGATGCCCTGCGGCTAAATCCGTCCTCCTTCAGTCTTGGGTCAGCGTCTTCTCAGCAACACCCCCTTCCCCCGACCATCCTATTGAAAATTACAAACCACACATATACACACACATTCACACACACACACACACACACACACACACACACTCACTCCTCGTATGCCTTCCCTGGTCTGTCTTTCTCCAGTCTTATGATTTATTTACTATTAATCATATCATGCTTTGTTATCTGCCCCCTCCCAGATAGAAAGTGAGCTCCACGAGGGCAGAGACGTTTGCCTCTTTCATTGACCGATGTATCCTAACCACCCAGAGCCCTTAATAGGAGGAGGGTTGGGCTGGAAGAGCCTCAGACCCCGCACAGCTCTGAGAAGTCTCAGCCGGGGCCGCCCAGGAACCAAGTCCTATGTCCCACGGGGATGGGCTGCACCAGGGCCCCTGTCGTGTTCAGGCATCATGAGAACAATTCAGGAGCACCTCAGCCCTGGTGACGACACAGGAGCAGCTGCAGAGGGTGGCAGCCAGAGCCCGGGTCAGTGCTGTTCCCACAGCAGGTGCCCTGGGCGACACCCTAACCAAGCTCGCGCTGGAAGTGACCTGCGTCACTTAGGTGTTGTCAGAAGCAGACACTGAGACAAGAACAAAGCACAGGACTGGGAGGGGACGCCCATGAAACCCCAGTCGGGGAACAGGGGAGTGAGCCGGGGGGAAGGGAAGCTGGGAAGGACACGTAGTCAAGCAAGTTGCCAACGAGGGCACCTGGAGTGCAGCCCTGGCTGGAGAGTTCTGGAAACGGGAGAGGACACCTGCCTCAGAGCTTTCCCGGTTGAGGAGTAGGGGGACCAGGGTTGTCCCTCCCAACTCCCTCAGTCACAAAGGGATCCTCCAAAGGGCTGCCTGAATGGACAAAGGGACCCTCAAGCAAAGGGGCACAGATGCTGACGGCTGGTTTGGCCTCCTGCTTGCTCTGGGCACTGGCCAAGCCTGCCCCCAAAGCCAGATAAAAAGCCTCAGGCGGGGCGGGCAGTAATTGCCAAAAGCAGCCCCGGTGCCTGGAAGCCAGGGAAGCGGTGAGTGCCGGGCACCTGCAGGTCTGCCCACCCACCAGTGCCAGTTAGCTCCCTACTTTATCCTCCAAACCGCACTGTCAGGTACATACTCTTCATATCCCACTTTACAGATGAAGAGACTGAGGTTCAGAGTGGCTAAGGCACCTCCTTTACCTTTATTACCATTGAGGAATGGAACCAGGGGAGAGCCTGCTGCTGCACCTGCCAGTCTGAGCTGAGGGAGAATCTACATACGGGAAGCCAGGCCCTGCTCAGGAGGGACCCCCCCCACCCCGGATCAGTGAGTGGGGAGTGAGAGAAGGAGGACTGGGGCCGGGGAGGGGGGCTCTCACCAGCTGGGGTCGCTGAGCTGCCAGGCCCATCCAGCAGTTCTGGGGAGTGTCCAGACCGCAGATATCACGTTGGCTGTGGAGAGGCGCCCGCCAGGTCCCCCTTCTACCTCCCCTCCTGCTATTCCCCACACCCACCACCCTTCCTCAGCACCTAGACCTTCTCCAGAGGGTGCAATACAATTGCAGTTTTGTCTTGACAAAATCATGTGCTGTTCTGGATTTCTGTTGTGGCTCAGCAGAAACAAACCCGACAAGGAACCATGAGGTTGCGGGTTCGATCCCTGGCCTCGCTCAGTGGGTTAAGGATCCGATGTTGTCATGAGCTGTGGTGTAGGTCACAGATGTGGCTCAGATCTGGCATTCTTGTGGCTGTGATATAGGCTGGTGGCTACAGCTCCGATTCGACCCCAGCCTTGGAACCTCCGTATGCTGCAGGTGTGGCCCTAAAAAGCGGACCAAAAAAAAAAAAAAAAAAAAATCATGTGCTGCTCTGATTCCACCTTCTGGAGATAATACCCAAGTCTCCTAGGCAGGAGTTTCCCTCCAAACCTCACGTCACATGTTGACAAACAGATTTGCTGCTGCTTCATCACATGCAGATTTTACTAGATTATCTCCAAGGGCAGTGGAGGAAGAGACCCAGGGGGCCGTGTGGGTGGGCCGACCTCAGGAACACCAAGTGACCCCCTCGAGGCTGGCACGTCCCCGGGGCCTAGAAGGGTGCTCAGTGCAGAGGGCGGTTCGTTGGATGCTCCCAACAACTCGTATGGTGGGAACTGTTCTCGTCCCCACTGCACAGATGAGGAAACCGAGCCAGAGGGTGACTCGGGTGAGGAGAAATAATTAGATGGAGCACTTTTCTGATCCAGACCTGACCCCAAAGTCCTTTATCTCCCCCCCACACACACTGTTGCCGGGGACCAAGCTGTCTTGACACATTGAACTTGGGGACACATGATATTTCCCAAGTCTAATCAACCAAAGTTTTCAGGACTAGGAGGCCCTCAGAGAAAAATGAGCAGAGGGCGCCGGGGGTGAGAAGGTCGGTGGGCACTGCCTGTTCTGCTTCTTGCCATTGGTCACCGACACCCTGCAGATGAGCTCTGGGAAAACAGAAGCCTTGCTTCATGGCATGAGTTTCTTGTATCGTGTCTTATGACGTAATATGTAGTGTTAGAAACATACAGAAAGCCACAGAGAGAGCAGCTCTTACTCCTTGAGCAGATTGGTGGAAAAAACAGTGGCATGTTCCCGAGGGTCCAGGGCTGAGACCCCCCAGCACACTCCGTGGCGAAGCTGCCTGGGCCTTCTCGAACGCCGGGAATAACTTCCTGCCAAGGCCCCCAGGCCAACAGGCCATGACAAGGCAAACCAGTGCAGTGGCGACAAGCAAGGGCTCTGGAGCCAGACGACCTGGGCTCAAAACACAAGGCCCTCGTTACGTGGCTTTTGATGAGGTTTATAAAGTTCTTGGGGCCTCATTACCTCATCTATAACATGGGGCTAATGCTAATGCCTACTTCGTGGGGTTGTTGAGAAGGTGAAATGAGTCTGTATCTGTGTGTGTGTGTGTGTGTGTGTGCACACGCACGTGCAGCCAAGAGCAGACCTAGACATTTAAGAAGCACTGCAGTGATGATTATTTTGGGCCATGGATATTTTCCTACTTCGTCGTGGTCCAGGCTTTCTGCAGGCCAGCTGAATCAAAAGATAATTAAATGGCAGACGTGCCTTGGAAGCCAGAGCTTGTGTATTGCTCTGGAGGGATTTAAAGATTTCTTTTCCCTGGAGGCACCTGCTTACTTTCTAAGGGCAATAAAAACCAAGGGACAGTCCCCTCCTCTCCCCACAGAAGATGCGCTGACACCAGAGAGTGAGGCTTCTCTCTCTGTCTCTCCCCAGAGAGGAGACAGGGCAGGTATCCGGGCCACAGGTATAAGCTCTGCATCTCACAATGTTAGGGTGACCTCTGCCTGCATGTCATTACCCAGGAGGTATGGGGGCCGGGAGGACCAGGGCCACTGGGAAGCCCTGTGAGTCGTGACTGTTCTGCTCTCTGATCCAGAGACCTTGTATTTCCATAGATACCACAATTTAACACCTACTTCTCTCTCCTCGGACGGGGGGCATCTGGGATGTGCATTTACCCTACCGGCCCCAGAAATGATGGTCAGAGGCTCTGAACCTTCCCCACATTCAGGAGTGTAGATACAGCCCCTTTCCTCCCATACCACTGACTGTTCCTGATGAATGGAGCCCACTTCTGCTTGAGTCACAGCGAGCACTCAGTGATCATCAGCTGCATGCCTGAATGAGAGCAGAGAGCCGACTAAAACAGACAGATGTTTTTTAAAAAGCATCCTCATGAGCTGTGGTCATATACTTAGATTCACGCTCTCTAACCCCGTCCACCAGCCTGCAAGCTCCCTGAGAGTCTGGATCTCATTTGTCCAGCTCGAGGCTGTATCCCCTGGATACGAGGCAGTACCTGGCCCTTGGTAGCCTCTCAGCAAATATTTACTGAATAAATGAATCAACAAACGTTTTACGGTGAACACAAACATTTTATGATGGGAAGCTGTGTAGCACAGGGTGGTGTGTCGCTGCTGGTAATCCCTCTGCCTCCGCACATGTCCATCCTTGCCCATTCGCCTCTGCATCTTCAGACCAAGGCCATTTTGACCTGCTGGCCACCTGCAGGAAGGAGGGTCTCCTTGGGCTGAGGTGCTGTCTCTGCTACCTTCCATTTCTGCACACCTGTAACCAAGAAAACTGTCCCCCCTAGACCCCATGCCAGCCATGTGAGCTCTCCCAGCCCTGGGCCCTGATGGCCAGAATTGTGTGACATGGGGCAAGTACTGCCCCCGCCCATGGCAGGTCCTGCTGTTTGACAGTGGCTCACCTGCTCCTTGAGCCATCTGAGGTCTCACAAACCTTCCCAAAGAGGCTCCAGAAAGCCCTGACCTGTGAGATGAGATGTTTAGCCATCCTCTCCCTCCCCCAGCACCAGACACTCGGGAGCAAAGATGAAAGGGCAATGGAAGGGCTTTGAGAGGCTCAGGGTCTTGGGAGAATAGAGACAGAAAAAGAAAAGGGAGGGAGGGAGGGAGGGAAAAAGACAGATACGCTCATCATAGTATATTATAGAACCTATAATAAAGGCATATTGTCTCGTGCCCTGGGATCACAGAGAGAGGATTTCGGAAGCTAGAAGCAGTGGTTCTAAAAAGCCACATCCATCACTGGTCCATTTCAGTATGTTTACTGGCCACCCAGTATGTACCGGGCTGTTATCTGGGCTGACAAAAATGCCAAAGGTCACTCCTACCCCTGCTGGAGCTCACAGTCCAGAAGCATCGGTGAACACAAACATTTTACGATGGGAAGCTACGTAGCACAGTGGGTGGTGTGTTTCTGCTGGTCATCCCTCTGAACCTCGGTCTCCTCCTCTGTTAACTGGAGCCCCCCATGGTGCTCATAGAATAATTGTGAGGATTGGATGAGATGCTATCTTATGGGCGTACACCTCCTGTGCTTGCATACAGTTAGCATCCAGTAAACCCCCTATTATTCTGGGTGTTGTGGCTCTAAGGGGGAAGTACACAAGATCGGGGGCAGGGGGGAAGGGGCTGTTGTTGGGGAGAGGGGGTCAGGAGAGGCTTCACTGACGATCTGCCTCGGAGCTGAATCTTAGATGGGAAGGAATCACAGATCCGGAGAAGCCCAAAATGCGTGCACTTTCTGTCTTTTCCTTTCCAGTTTGCAAACCCCAGTAACTGAGGTCCTTTCACAGTTAAACACCACGTAAGCATCCTTATTATGGGGAAGGTTGAGGGGGAAGGTTAGAACCCTTGGCTAATGACAGCCGTCTTCTTATCTCCTCTTTGCTGGCAAGTCCCACCCCATTTCTGGGTCTGTTCTGTTGTCCACCTGACCTGATGACTCAGGAAGGGAGGGACACCTACGCAAAACCCACAGCTGAGAACAAGTCTATCAGTGAAGCTGAAACTCAGAGAAGAGATAACTCTGAATCCCACGGGCCAAGAAAGCCCTGAGCCTTTTTCTCCCTGAAGATTTCCTTTAGCTGATAGCTAAAGCCTGGGGACTTGATGCTTTCCCTGTTGCAAGATCTCCAGCTTTTGCTTAGCATTTTGACTCACCGCAGGGCCAAAATAACAGCTAGAGGTCAAAGAGCTGGATCCCAAAGCATGGCCTTCATGGGAAAACCAGCCTGGAAGAGCATCTCAGAGCAGCCAGACACCCACTGCAGAGAAACGCCTGTGGGGATGGTCCTTTTCTGGGTGGGAGTCCTACCCGTGGGCCTCTCCTAGCTCCATCCATGTGGTCTGGGCAGCAGGTCAGGGCACAGCAGGGGACAGGAGCAGGCAACGCTCAGCTGACATTGAAAAAGCCTCAGCAATTGATGTCCAAGGGCGACCACCTGAAAACAGGACCTCCTGGCCACGACGCCAGGATTTTAATTGAACTGCCAGGCAGTGGAAGGCCGTGCTGGAGTGATAGCCCAGAGGGAGATAAATGTCACTTCGTTCCGGAGAATATTACCAAGGTGGCTGCAAAGTCCAATTTTCCTTTGCAAGCCTTCCTTCAACCTAAGGGCCAGGTCCAGACAGAGAGGGGCCAGCTCTGTGCCTTAGCCTCGATTTGGTCCTAATGCGTGGATATCTCTGTCGCCATTGAGATTCAAACGTTTCTTAATGAACAGAGAACGAGAAAAATTAAAAAGTCCAAGCATCCACTCTTGCTACGGTGTGAACTCCTCTGAGCAGTTTTGTAAAGAATGTGAACTCTTATTTTAATTAAAAAAAAAAAATGAGGAATTCCCATTGTGGTGCAGTGGAAACAAATCCAGCTAGTATCCATGAGGATGCGGGTTTGATCCCTGGCCTCGCTGAGTGGGTTAAGGATCCGGCGTTGCAGTGAGCTGTGGTGTAGGTCGCAGACGCATTGCTGTGGCTGTGGGGTAGGCCGACAGCTGCAGCTCTGATTGGACCCCCAGCCCGGGAAGGTACTTGTGCCAAAGCCGTATGATAAAGAAAAGATCTGGGTGTGAAGTTCGGGAGTACACTGCTATTCTGAGATACAAGTATGTGTTTCTAATGAACTTGTGAGGGTGTTAGTAAGATGAGCATGTATATAGAGCTTCCGATAGCCTTGCACTTTATGAGCAGGATCAATTTAATTTTTGCAACAGCTCTGCAATGTGTATGGAGGTAGAATTGCCCCCTTTTTATGCAGGTGGAAACAGAGGTTTAGAGCATTTCAGTAGCCAGAGCTCGTGCTTGCATCAGTGCTGTCAGCCTAGGGAGGAGTTGCCTAAGGCTGGGTCCCTGCCATTAAGTGAAGGAATGTAGGCTTTCAAGTGGTCACCCTGCAAGGTCTCCTGCCCGCCCCATTTTCTGGTGGCCCACCTGGACTGAGGGGCAGAGTTCGAATGTTCCCTTCGAGATCCTCAAGGGTAACCACCATTTCCTGTTGACCTGTCAATCACCCTAGAGCAGCATGAAACGCTCCACTTCCCGTGGGAGCCTGGCAGGTCCTGGAGCCCAGTGAAGTGGGTTGGGAGGAATGAATCAAAAGAGGGAGCCTGCCCCATCTGAAGAAAGACCTTTCCACTCAGCTCCAGTTGGCTGCAGGCCTGGGACTGCAGACCTGGGTGGCCAAATGGTTTGCTTCTTTTAAGAGAAGCTGGAGGGTTGGAATCCATGAAATCTGCCAATGTTCCAGTCATGGGCAGCTTGTTCAAAGCGTGAACGAAGTACCACCACGTAGGGTTGCGTTTGGCCCCCGTGCAGCCACCGCTTCCCCAGGCTTGCAAGGTTCTTCACAGCTAACTGACTTTCCACAAAAGCTTTTGAGTTAATGAGAGACTTAATTGCTAGGCAAAGAGTTCATTTGCAAGCCCAGCCCTTCAGACATGCCTCTGTTGCCCATTAGCTGTGGAATGAGCCTGCCACACCATCACCAGCAGCAGGAGGAAAAGCGGTCTGAGTCAGGAGACCCTGTTATCAACAGTCCTTGATCCTGATTGATCCTAGCGTGGCTTGACAGTGGCAGTTGGGTTTGTCTGGACTAGAATCATCAGTATCACATCCATCTGAACTCTAGAACCAGGCGGTTACTGTCAGGGGGTTTGGCAACTCTCCTGAGTGTGGAAGCTGTGTCTTGGTCAGCTGTTTACCCTTCTAGGTCCCCAGCATAATGTCTTATCAATGGGAGGGTCTTTAGTTAGTGTCTCAGTGAATGAATGAAATCAAAACTAGCCCTCTGTTCATTCATTCACCGGATTTGGATTGACTATATCACTGTCTGCTGGCAGTGGGTTTCCAGTGGTAAGTGATGGAATTGCTCAAGGCTTATGGTCTGGTAGGAGAAGTTGATGTTGAAGAATAACTGGGCATGTGCCGAGTTTGGGACAAGGCTGTAGGCTCACAAGTGTCAGGGTGTGTGTCACGCAGCTTGGTGGTCAGAGGAAGTCCCTGACCTGAAGGATGGAGGTTGAACAGAGATGCGCTCAAGTGAACAGTGGTCCTGGAAGCCAGAGGGAGCAGGATGTGCAAAGGTCCTGATGCAGAGGGAGCCAGGAGCCCCGAGAAAAGTAGAGGGTGGCTGGAGCAGAGAGTTGGGTGGGTCAAGGTGAGAGATGGCCCAGGACACAGTCCGAGTTTGGGCTTCAGCCTGAGGGTAAGAGAAAGCACCGGGAGAGCTTGAGTAGGAAGGGGTGTAAAAGAGCTTCCTAGCATCCTAAAAGATCTTTCTAACTAAAGCGTGAAGAACTGATTAGATGAGGTCAAGAATGAAGGTACTCTGTATTCTGTAATAACCTATATGGGGAAAGAATCTGAAAAAAAAAAGGACAAGTGTATATCACTGAATCATTTTATTATACAGCAGAAATTATCACCACATTGTAAATCAATTATAATTAAAAAAAAAAAGAATGAATGTAGGAACTAGGATGGGAGTTGACGTGCGTGTGGCCAGGCAAGGGGTAGGGTGTTAACTTGGACTAGGACGTAGTGAGAGTCAGAGATAATGCCAGAGAAATAAGGTAAAATTAATGAAATCAATTTATTAAGTTAATTATTTTATTAATTTTAATACATGTATTTATTTATTTTGGAACGTGCTGCCCCATGGTGGCAGTTTTTTTTTTTCTTTTTTTTATTGTTATTTTTCCAATGCAATTTTTTTTTTCTACTGTACAGCATGGTGACCCAGTTACACATACATATAAACGTTCTTCTTTCTCACATTATCAGGCTCCGTCATAAGTGACTAGACATGGTTCCCAGTGCCACACAGCAGGATCTCATCGCTAATCCATTCCAAAGGCAATAGTTTGCATCCGTTAACCCCAAGCTCCCTATCCATCCCATTCCCTCCCCTGCCCCCAGGCAACCACAAGTCTATTCTCCAAATCCACGATTTAATAAATGTAATAAGTTATTAAACTTATTAAAATTAATAAAATGAAATAAGATTTAGTAGATAGACTCAACATGACTCGGTTGTTGATTGGCTGTGGGGGATGAAGGTGACCTTGAGAATCTGTAAGGAGGTGGGGTTCCTGAAGGTCAGGTTCATGTCTCATCACAGAAGGAATTCAGAAATGAGACGGAAATTGAGAAAGGAAAGTGAGGATTTATTTAAGTGAGAAACACACCTCTTAAGGAGAGGTGGGCAGAGAGTCGAGCAGCACTCTGGGTTTTTTGACACACCGGTTGTATGGGGCATCCAGTTATATGGGCGGGATATTCACTGGGAAGGTGGGATTTGGGGACATAGTCCTTAATTTTCATCCCAGCTTTACCTTCCCAAAGGGAGGAGGGATTTTCATCCTTATTTGATTTTATCAGAAGTGCCCTGGTGTCGGTGTATGATGGGTACTTCTCATCTGCATAGCTAATTTTATTATAATTTTATTGTAATGAGGGCATGATGAGCAACAGGTTACATTCGAACTTGGGAGATTCGCACCCTTTTCCATCTTTCTTTGTCTGCCTCCAGGGCACTTATCACCCCAAAATGTGTAGTTTCCTACCAGTCTGGAGGTTCCAGCTTTTCTTTGTCCACTCATGAACCCTGCTGTTTGCACGATGCGTGCTTTCCTGCCGTCTGGCCTCATGCCCCCTTCTCTGCTCATGCCTAACTATCTGCCTGCTCTGATAGTGGTACCGTTGGCTGAAATTGGGAATGTTGGTGGGCGGTGGGGTGCACACCTCTCTGAGCTGCCATCCCTTAGACTACAGTGTCAGTGCCGTCCCTGGAGCGCTACGGCACAGCAGCCCCAAAGGAAGGGGCAGATTTAGTTCCAAGTTTAACAAAGAAACCAGCAAAACATTTCCAACGCCCCCGTTATAATTTCCCATTATCATCAGACCCAGAGTGGTCACGAAGTTAGGAAATTGAATTTTCAAAGTAGTTGAGCCTTAAAAAGAACCGGCCCCCTGATGTTTCTGAGAAAGAAACATTCATTTTCAGAAATTCCTAACTGGAAACAGTCCTCCTCCACTCCCCCAAATAGAAGCAGGAATTACCTGTAAGTCTAGAACATTCTGAGGAACTGGGAAAAGTAGACTTAAGGAGCCCCATTAGATGTCTTAAGACTTGTGCCGGCTCAGGGTCCACATAAGCCCATAAATGACTGGAGAGTCCTGAGTCCTGGGCTCTCGCCCACGTGACCTTGCCCTGCCTACTGTCTCACTGTGGGAAGAGGGTGCAGAGTGAGCCCACGTGCTGCCAAGTATGGCCCACCGTGATCACGGCCATATCAACAACATGCCATTGCAGAGAAGGACAACCCCAAGGAAGACAGACTTTTTGAAGAGCCTAATAAAGGGACAGAAATACTACTGCCCGCAGACTGCTTAAAGTTCTGAGGACAGGTGAGACCTCGGATATAAAATCATTCTGGTCTTGAAAACAAAGGTGCCCTGAACGCAGACAGCATCTCTGAGATGCTCAGGAGGAAGGGAGGGGAGGGATCGTAGCTTTTTCTAAGATGACAGAGACAGTTAATCTGGCAGAGGAAGCAAGGCCACGATCGGGTCCTGCCTGATGGCCTGTGTCAGCCTTTCTTGGCGCCTCTGACTCCTTTCCTTCTTGCTCTGCGTTCAGCATTTTTCTCAGTGTGGGAGTCCGTTTTGGTAGGGGAGCAAGTCTAGAGGGATAAATTATCGGAGTCAGAAGTTCCCCCAGATGCAGGGCACGGTGTTCAGGGTAGATCCCTCTGTGCCCTCGGTGTTCAAAGGGATCCCACCCCCTCTGGGGTTGCACATCCCACACGCTGGGATGGCTGGAATCAAAAGGACAGAGAATACCGAGTGTGACGCAGGATGTCGAGCAGCTGGTCCCCCCGTGCACTGCTGGTGGGAATGAAAGACAGTCCGGCAATTCCAGGTAAGGTCACATCCACCGTTACCTGGGGTTAGGACTCAAGCATCATCTTTGGGGAAACAGAGTTCAACCCCCAACAATGGGAGAGACCAATGATAAATATGCCATCAAATACAGAGACAGGATAGTCTTGTAGGTGCTATAGAGAGAATGCAGGTTTCTGTGAAGGGAAGTGATGAAGTGGGGGTGGTGAGGGAGGCCTGAGACATCCCCACTCGAAGGTGGCTCTGGAGCTGAGACCTGAATGACCAGGAGAAGCCAGCTCTGATGAGAAGACCCCCACGTAGGAAGCACAGAGAGTGCACAGAACTGCTGGGTGGGGGTGAAGGTGGCGTGAGCGGAGGGGCAGCATCGGGGCCTCTCGGGGGGCTCGTAAGGGGCTTGGATTTTGATTCTTCCCGGTGCACCCAGAAGCCTCCAAAAGACACAAAGCAGGGAGCAACACGAGCTGGATTTACATTTTGCAGCAGCCCTCTCTGGGACGCTTCACCGGATGCATTAGCAAAGGGGAGGGCTCTAGATTAAAAACACAAGGGTAGGTTGTATAGCACAGGGAGCTATATCCGGTCTCCCGGGGTATGGAAAGGAATATTTAAAAAAAGAATGGGCATGTGTGTATAACGAAGCCACTTGGCTGCACAATATTTACAACACTGTAAATCAACTGTACTTTAATTAAAAACATTTTTAAATAAAAGAAAAACAAAAGAATAAAGAAGACCCTTCTTGCGTGCTCCGCAGGGAAGCAAGCCTGCGATCAATAACTGTTGGCTAAGTGACAACAGGGGCCATGCAGAGCCCTTGGCCCGCAGAGCGTTTTGTCTTTGCAGGGTCATGGGTGATTCAGACCGTCCGCAGAGGCCCAGGGACACCTCTGCTGCATGTTCACCCAAGGCTAGAGTGGGCTTGAGACCCCTTCCTGGAGAGCCAGGTATTTCCAACCGTGGACTGATCTGAAGAGCCTCTACCTTGTTCACCGCAGCCATTCTCTGCCAAGAGAGAGAAAGCTGTGCATTTTCCCCTCCGCTTTCCATCTGGGGCTCACCGCACCGGCCTTCTGCACCCATGTTTTCCGTGCTTGGGGGCTTGAGGGACCCATGCAGCTTCTGCACAGCTGAGCTGTCTGTCTGCCATGTTTCTCCTCAGTCAAGGGGATGGAGTTTCCATAAGCAACTCCTTTGTCTGCAGTGCTGTAGCAGTGCACCTCTGGGGGTCTGGTGGCAGGTCCAGGTCCTGGTAGAGAGGGGAGGTGGCTGCTTCCTCAGCGTGGGCAAAGCACAGAGAGTCAGAGCGTCTGCCCTGCCTGCATCGCCTTTTGCATCATGAGCCGGCCTTCAAAACTTCTCCTCAGGACACAGATGGCCCCACTGCTTCCAAGGGGTTCACAGAGGAGAGCAGATGCTGAGATGTCACTGGTCACTGGGTGGGCTGCTGCGAGGATTTCGGGGTGGCCTGGGTCCTGAGAGGGCATCCGCTCAACACACCTCCCACCTCACCTGCCCCAGATGCCATTGCTTGAGAGAAAACTAAGATTTAAAATGTAAACATGGAGTTCCCGTTGTGGCTCAGCGGGTTCTGAACCCGACTAGTATCCAGAGAGATGCGGGTTTGATCCCTGGCCTCACTCAGTGGGTTAAGGATCCAGCATTGCCATGAGGTGTGGCATAGGCCAGTGGCTGCAGCTCCAATTCGACCCCTAGCCTGGGAACTTCTATATGCCGCAGGTGCAGCCCTAAAAAAAAATAATAATAATAATTTTAAAAAATTAAAATAAAAATAAAATGTAAACACCCCCCGAGGGAGAAAAATAGCCATCCCACCTTCATCACTGTTGGAAAAAAACCCACCTCAGCTCCCTGAGCCTGAGTTTCTCCATCTGGAAAAGTAAAAAAAAAAAAAAAACAAAAAAAAACCAAAAACGATGTTGCCTTTGCAGGGTCCTGGGGAGTGGACATGGGGTAAGGTACCATCAGCCACCCACTCTCTGCCTTCCTCCTCTTCTTCCAGTCCTGCCAGTCACTACAGCGGGCGCTCCTGGCGGCCAGTGTCCCGTTGGCAGAGTTTGGCCTCAAAGAGCTGCCGATGGGCCCCGCTGGCTGTGAGTGTCCGTGGTTACCCTCTCTCATTAACTCAGCCTCCCTGTCAGCTGCAGCCAGCCCAGCCCAGGCCCCGTCTCCCTGCCTCCAAAGAAAACAGCATCTTTCCAGCCTGATGTTGCTGAGAGAAGCTCAGAAGAGACAGGAAGGGGAAGAGCTGTCGACAGGAACAGTAAGAAAGAGGTTCTCAGCTCCAAAGGCCCTCTGAGCCTCACTGCTCTTCTCTGTAAAATGGGATCATAATCCCTCGGAGCCACTGGGTGAGTGATTCTATGTGATCGCCTCAGTCCTCTCCCGCCACCTGGTCTCAGCGGGTAGGAAAGGAGTGAAGGACTGGTTATACAGACGAGGATGCCTCCTGCTTCTCAGGTGGCACAGACCCAGGTGGCTTGCCCACCTCAGGACCAGACCCCAGTCCTCGGGATCTACTGTCTCTGTACCAACTCAGCCCAGCCCAGCGCCTGTATCAGGACCGGAGAGGAGATCTCCTCCGAATGCCTTTCCTCCTTGTGCAGTTAACCTGCTGGTGGCCATCAAGGACATCCAGGGGCTACCATTTATTATGTATCCACCATGTGCCCGGCATTCTGCTAAGCATCTCACAGATAATTCATTTTATCTTCAGAAGAACTCTTTGAAGGAGACATTTCTTTTCTTTATTCCTTTGATTTGATGGAGACACTGAGGTCTGAGAGGTGCCCCAGTCAAAGAGCAAGTAAGAGAGAGTTCTGAGATTTGAACCTGGGTCCAGCTGACCTAGGCTCCTTGGGTATGAACACCTGGAGGCCATACCTTTCCCTCCAGGGGCTCAGGTTGCCCCCAAGCGATGTCGAGGTTTTTTTGTTTTTGCATTTTTTTTCAAAATTAAAGTATAGTCAATTTATAATGTTGTGCCAATTTCTGCAGCACAAAAGAGTGACCATCATACATAAATATACACTCCCTTTCTTATATTATTTTCCATCATGTTCTGTCCCAAGAGACTGGATATAGTTCCCTGTGCTGCATAGTCGGACTTCATCGTCTATCCATTCTAAATGTAATAGTTTGCATCTATTCACCTCAAACTCCCATGTGACTCCCACGTGACCCAACGTCTGGGGAAATAGCCTCTGCCTCTCAAAAGGGCTGTGTCACCAAAGAACGTGTGGGATGGGAAATTTTGCAGTCATTTTTGGAAACATCCTCCTCCACGTTCAATTTCTACATTTACCTCTTTCAGACCATAGAATTTATTGCTCACTTTGTGTTTTCCTGCCACTAGGAGGCCGTGTGGGCTCCTCTGACTTCCCCTTGGGGCTTTTCCCGGTGCCTTCAGGCTCCCAGCCCCAGGCATTGGGAGGTAGAACCAGAAGCTTCCAAGGAGATTCCCAGGGGTTCCTGGACCTTTGCACGTGCGGCTCTCTTGGATGACAAACAGGGCTCCCCACTTGCTGCAGGAAGCTCATGAATATATTTAACTGAATTTAAGAACCGTAATGGATTGGCATTGGCCCCTGACCTCGCAGAAATATTGAACAAACAAGATGTGGGTCTTCAGGGCAATTGCTTTCTTTTTGATTTCCTGGGCTGATTACTATTGATTATCTGCTGTGCACTTTGTTAATTTCCTTTTGACAGGATCTCTTCTCTGAACGGTTCCTGGGAAGGGCTCAGTTTTTGTTATTCTTTCCTGGGATCAAGGCGCTATGTATTCTAAACAACCCCATCATTCAACAGAGAATTCATTCCATTTCCTTCCTCTGGCAGCCAATTTACCAGTGGCCAGTCCCAGAGAGAAGTAACAGGCAAACGTCATGCCGGAAGTTTACTCACTCATCCTTTAGAGACATTTCGAGAACACTCGTGATGGGGCGTGAATCATCTCCTCCTTTGCTGATGCTAAGTGCAGTGTCCTTGGGGTTAATGATCATTTGGCAATAACAGGTAACATTTAGGTTGTGTCAGGCACACTGCTCAGTGTTTGACAAGCTTGATCTCATTAATTCCTCCCAACAAGCCCTCGACGTAGTCCTCAGTACTATGCCAAGTGTTGTGGATGTCCAGAGGAAGAGGTTTAGAATATGGGAAGTCTTTGGAGCATCAGCGCCAATGTTTTTTTTTTAAGCTGAACATGTTCCTTCTTTAGGGCTCTTGAACTTGATATTGCCTCTGCCTGGAAGGCCAGGCCCAGTCTTGGTTCTTTGCACGGTTCCTCCAGCTCATCTTTGGGTCTCTGCTCAGACGGTACCTCTTCAGAGAGGCCTGTGCCTCCCCAGTTTCCTCCCCTCCCAATGCCCTGTTTGATTTTGTTGTCAGAACATCTCTCTCAGCATCAGATACCTCTTCTGTTTGGAGGTTTACAGCATCTGGCCTCCATTCAGGAATAGATGAGGAGCTAACTTGTGGGTTCATTGGTTTCTTTGTGAGCTCAAGAACTACCTGCTGGGTGAATGGAGGGACCCATATCTGCCCACCCCCACACTGCCAGCATGACCTTGGCAAGTCACTGAGCTTGTCAGGACCTCGGGTGTCTCATCTGTCAAATGGGGATAGTCATAAGAACCTGCCACGTAGGGTTGGTGAGAACATTGAGCAAGATACTACAAACAAACGTCTTGGTGCTTTCTTGGGACATAGGCATTTAGCCATTGAAGCCAAGTGCTATTCTAAGAACTAAGGATACGCGAAATGAAATGCTCGAACAGAGTATTAGCAGGCTGCATGGCACGCTGTGAATACTGGATGGTGACTGTGGTGCAGGATTTTCTTTCTGCCATTTTAGGGGCAATGACAGATGATCACCAGCCAGAAGTGGATTGAATCCTGAACTCTACTGTTGAGTGGGGTGGAAAAGGATAAAACTCTAAAAGTTCAGAGGTCATCTTTATCTTCACTCAGAAACAGAGAAGAGGAGAAAAGCTCAGAGGGTCTGCCTGTAGCAGAGTTAGAGGAGCCCAGAGGATGCAGAGGATGCAGAGCAGGGCAGGGGGATGATGGTGAAGAAGCCCGAGAGTAAATCACACACATTAAAAGGCATAAACCTCAGGTTCCTAAACCTCCGTTTCAAGTGCTTGAGAAATCATACTCCCATTTGAAAGGCTGTTTGACTCTCAGATTTTAAAATGAATCATTGCATTCACCAAGCACAGGGTCAGCTTCAGAAGGGAATATTTATGACCGTGAACATCTGCGCCTGGGCAGCCTTTTACAAATGCAGAAACTGAATGCAAATTGAACAGCTGCAAATTGGCTTAATTTCTAACAGTGTGTGACGATGGCAGAAACTGAGGGGGTGCAAACAGGAGGTGGGCTCCTCAGTCTTCAGACAAATTCAAGGTTGGATGGTGATGACGAGGCTGTTCGTTTCCCCCAGTAATCATTTATACCTTGGAAACCATCAAGATGCACAAAACAGAAATAGATTCACAGACACAGGAAAACAAAAAAAAAATCTTATGGTTACCAAAGGGGAAAGAGGCGTAGGGATAAGTTAGGCATTTGGGACTAATAGATACACTCTACTGTATATAAAATAGATAAGCAACAAGACCCTCCTTTATAGCACAGGAAACTATAGTCAATATCTTATACTAACCTGTAATGGAAAAGAATTTGAAAAGAAAAAAAATATATATATATAACTGAATCACTTTGTTGTACACCTGAGATTAACACAGCATTGTATATCAACTACACTTCAGTTAAAAAATAAGTAAATAAATACATATAAATAAATAATAAAACCCAACAAGAGAGCAAGTGCCAATCTTTTTGAGCCTCACTTTCCTTGTCTGTAGAATAGGAACTAAACAGCCTTACTTCCCAGTGTTTCTGAGAATTAATGAGAAAGTAATGCATGCAGAACTTAGCACAACCCCTAGCATATATATGTGCTCAATAAACGTAAGCTATTATTATCTTTTAAATAATAAACCCAATCCCCAGTAATAAACATCTTCAATAACTATCAGTTCACATGTAGGCTGAATTCCTGGGGCCATGCTGTGGGCCTTCCAGCCGTGACTCTCCCATTTCTTTCTTTCTTCTTCTTTTTTTTAATCATTTATATATATATTTTTTTTTCTACTATACAGCATGGTGACCCAGTTACGCTTACATGTATATACCCTTTTTTCTCACATTGCATGTTCCATCATAAGTGACCAGACAGAGTTCCCAGTGCCACACAGCAGGATCCCATTGCTCATCCATCCCGAAGGCAACATTCTGTATCAATTTACCCCAAGCTCCCAGTCCCTCCCAGTCCCTCCCCTTCCCCCTTGGCAACCACAATTCTATTCTCCAAGTCCATGATTTTCTTTTCTGTGGAAAGGTTCCTTTGTCCCGTATATTATATTCCAGATGCAAGTAATATCATATGGGATTTGTCTTTCTCTTTCTGACTTAACTTCACTCAGGATGAGAGTCTCTAGTTCCATCCATGTTGCTACAAATGGCATTATTTTGTTCTTTTTTATGGCCGAGTAGTATTCCATTGTGTGTATATACCACATCTTCCTAATCCAATCATCTATCAAAGGCCATTTGGGTTGATTCCATGTCATGACTATTGTGAATAGTGCTGCAATGAACATGCGGGTGCATGTGTCTTTTTTAAGGAGAGTTTTGTCCGGATATATGCCCAAGAGTGGCTCTCCCATTTCTAGTTCTGTGTCTGAGCAAATCTCTTCACCTCCCTGAGCCTCAGCGCCCTCATCTGTAAAGTGGGCATAAGAATGGAACCAGCTGCACAGACCTGTTGGAAAGGGTTACAGCTGTCTAGCACATATAGAGAATGTTCTATATGCATTTGCTATTATTAGCATCACAGTTATTATTTGCAGAACCAGGAGTTGTTTGCCATGTGGAGAATGAGACCACCTCTGCCTTTCAGCAAATCTATTTGCCTAAAGTAAGTGAGCGCTTGTTCATGGTTCTTAGCAGCTCATTGAGAGGCGGCTCCCTTGCGAACTTGGACCACAGTGAAAGAGTGTTCCCTCCTCTAAGTAATTGAAGAGGCTTATAAAAGCAATAATAAATATACCTAGGTTTCTCTGGAGACAATTATCTAATTAGGTCTTTCCTTTCATCAAAGGAGTCCAAATTTAGGAACTCTCTGTGTGTTTCCTGATTAAGGGCATGTGCGGTTTCCCGGAGTTGCTGGAGGAATCCCAGAGCTGAGGCATTCCTCCCAACCTCATCACAGACGTTTTCATTACAGATGATGGCAGAAGGCCTGCTAGCATCTTCAGAGGGGCTAATTTTTCCTGTCGTCCCTGCAAAAGTTTGTTGGCTGATAACGCTCTTTCCCTCTGGTGGTCGCAGCAGAGGCAACGCTGATGACTCAGGACTCATTTCCCTTGACGGTGGCATCTCAAACCACTCAGGAGGGGTGCCACTGTAGCCAGCGTGAAAAAGAGGAAATCACTGCCCTTACAGTGCCTGGCCTTGAAAGGCACTGCGTCGCCCCAGCTCAGATGGGCTGTAACATGTCAGAATGTGATGAGGCTGATATTTGGAGTTTGCTAGTGAACACAGTCCCTGCAAAATGCCATTTCCAGCACCTAATACCTGTCTGGGGAAAGATCAGAACATTTAGTTTTAATCTTAAAGGTCATGCAGGAATTCATCCTAATAATGGAGCCCCAAGCCCTGCAGAGGGAGAGGCCAGAGAAAGCTCACCAACGGGAGCTCCTTTGTCCGACTGAGCCCCTGCAAAGAGGAAGAGCCCATATGCAGAACACTGATAAAGACCAACTGGCCTTTTCAAGGTGACCCTGAGAAGTCAGTTGTGCTTGAACCTCTTTTCTGCCACAGAACATCCCTTCTGCAAAAATTGAACCCTAGGCACGGATGCGTGCTGTCATGCATTTATTGGACAAAAATTATCTGTGTGCCACGTTCTGAGCTAGACCCTGGAGATAAGACATGAAAGGCACCCTCTTTGTCCTTGAAGTGAGAATTGCCAAACCAAGGAAAAAGAAAAATACTAAGAAATGACCCCACTGCTATCAATCTGAGCATAATGGAAAAAGCACTGTGGTTTGCCTAAAGAAATCAGTGAAGGCTTCATGGAGGGGGTGAGCTGAGCTGAGTTCTGGCTGAGGGTAGGTGTTTTCCAGCAAGTAGGCATGGGGAGGAGTTTCTGGCAGAGAGAAAGGCCGAGAAGCATGAGAAACCTGGCCTGGTGGGGAGTGCAGTAGGGGTGAAGGGCATGAGACTGAGTCTGGAGCCAGGGAGAATGTGATGCATCAGGGTCTTAAGGACCAAACTAGAGGGGTGGGCAGAGAACATGTCCAGAGAAGGGTCTTCACCTGTGGACAGCAGGGGACCTTTGAGGAGGGTATACTCATCAGGATTCAATTTGAGAAACAGAACCAGGAGGAGATATATATTAAGAGACTTATCAGAAGTCAATACATTTATTGCAAGGTAAGTCTGGAGTCTAAAAGGCAGGCTGGAATCCTTTTTTTTTTTTTTTTTTTTAATCTAGGGCCGCACCCACAGCATATGGAGGTTCCCAGGCTAGGGGTCTAATTAGAGCTATAGCCACCAGCCTACACCAGAGCTACAGCAACACCAAATCTGAGTTGCGTCTGCGACCTACACCACAGCTCCCTGCAACGCTGGATTCTTAACCCACTGAGCAAGGCCAGGGATCGAACCCACAACCTCATGGTTCCTAGTCAGATTCGTTAACCACTGAGCCACGACGGGAACTCCTGGAATTCTTGAGTATAAGGTGAAATGCCATCGCAGCACAATTTCTTCTTCATCAGAGAAGCCTTGGCCGTGCTTTTAAAGCCTTTTAACTGATCAAATTAGACCCAGCCATGTTATCTAGGATAATCCTTGTTCTTTACTTAAAGTTGACTGATTATAGATTGTAATCACATCTATAAAATACTTTCACAGCAAAACCTAGGTGAGTATTTGATGGCATAATTGGAGACTGGAGACCAGCCAAGTTAGCACATGACTATCCCAGGGGGACTCTGGGGAGGCACGTACTTTCAGCAGCTCCCACTCCTCTCTCCCTGGATTAAAAGTGAGGCACAGCAGGCAACATGCAGTCACTCAAGTGACTACTCCTATGCCAGAGAGATCTGCAAATTAAAGAAGCGCAGTGCTGGGACGAAGGAATAAATGCTACTGTTATGCTGGAGTGATATCACCAGGCCCAAGGACAACTTCTTCAGGCAACTGAAAATACATAGCTCTAGAAATCTAATCCATCTTGATTTAAGGCCCAATTTAATTTGACCATTTACCTTTTTTTTTTTTTTCTTTTTGTATTTTTGGTCTTTTTAGGGCCACACTTGTGGCATATGGAGGTTCCCAGGCTAGGGGTCTAATCGGAGCTGTTGCTTCTGGCCTACACCAGAGCCACAGCAACACCAGATCGGAGCTGTGTCTGCGACCTCCATCACAGCTCACGGCAACGCTGGATCCTTAACCCACTGAGCAAGGCCTGGGATTGAACCTACAACCTCATGGTTCCTAGTCGGATTCATTTCTGCTGTGCCACAACAGGAACGCCTACCTTTTTTTTAAGTTGAAGTATAGTTGATTTACAGTGTTGTGTTAGTTTCAGGTAAATACCAAAGTGATTCAGTAATACATATATATACACACATACATATATGTATTCTTTTTTGGATTCTTTTCCTTTATAGGTTATTACAAGATGCTGACTGTGGTTCCCTGTGCTATATAGTAGGTCCTTGTTGGTTATCTTTTTTATATGTAGTAGTGTGTATCTGTTAATCCCAAGCTCCTAATTATTATTATTTTGGCTTCACCCTTGGCATGTGGTAGTTCCAAGGCCAGGGATCAAACCTGAGCCACAGCAGCAACCCAAGAACTCTCCAGATTCCTAATTTATCCCAACCCCTATCCTCTTTGGTAACCGTAAGTTTGTTTTCTAAGTCTATGAACCTATTTCTGTTTTGTAACTAAGTTCACTTGTATCATCTTTTTAGATTCCATATATCAGTGATACCATATGATATTTGTCTTTCTCTGACTTCACACTGTGATAATCTTTAGGTCTATCATGTTGCTACATTTAAAAAAAAATCTATAAAATGACGTAATACCTTAGAGGTATGTTAGGAGGTTAAGGTGCAAATAATAGTCGAGTTTCTCGAAAGTGCTTAACAAGAGGCAGTGGTTGTTAACTGAGATTCATTTGACTACACATAACAGGGGCTAATGCAAGCTAAATTAGGTAGAAGAGGAATTTGTTGGAGGAATATTAGTGTGTCTCGTGGATTCCCCCAAAAATATTGACAGTCCAGTCAGGAAAACTGGGAAGAAGGGCAGCCCCATAGACCTCAATAACTGGACTTTTTTTGACCTTCCCTTGGGAATTCTGCCATTGACCAGAATGGGCACTCAGCAGGCACCAGGCTCAGTGCCTCTCAGTTCAAATTCTTAAGAGAAGGAACCTCATTGGATGGCTTGGGTCAGATGCTCCCCCCTCTCGCCCCCGCCTCCCTGGGATCCAATCAGCTATAGCCTGAGGGTGGTGTCACAGAGAACACATATGGCTCCCCGGTCTGACCCCCTGGATAAATGGACAGCCCAGGAGAGGTCCATACTTCTGGCATTGTAGAGTTGCCACACCGCCTCGGTGGTCGCTTCCTGATGCTCCCTATCCCCGGTGACCTTTCTGCCTTGACCTTGACCAACACCTTCTCATCTTTTCTCCTTCTGCCCCACTTCAGACCTTAGAGTCAACTCTCTGTCCAGATAGCCCAGGACAAATTATTTACCCTCTCTAAAGCTCAGCCTCTTCACTTCTGAAATGGAGATGAAAAGAATACCTATCTTATAGAAGTGTTGTGAAAATTAAATGATATGTTGAGCTCTTAGCTCTTCAAGTGGTTGTTACTGCTTTCCTTGTTGTTATTGAATTGTTGCTAGTGTGGTAGTGGCCGTGTTTCTCGCTGCCTTGCTTAGCTTAGGGAAAAATAATAATAACATAGGGCACTGTGAGGAGGTGGGAGACATAGCCTCTAGAACCCACTATGTCTGGATTGCAACCTCACTGCTGCCGCTTAGTGTCTATGCAACAAGTTACTCAACGTCTCTGAACTTGTTTCCTGATTTGCAAAATGCAAGTGATAGCAAAGATCTTGCAGGATCCTTATCAGGATCCAAGGACATCCCTGTGAATCGTGCACTTAGCAGAATGCCTAGTATATAGTAAATGTTCAATAAAAGGGAAGACTTAACATTACTGTAATTAGAATTTTTATTATTGAACCACTTACTTCGTCAAATAAGTTCCTATGTAGCATGACTCCCCACCTTCATCTTACAATAGTCTAAATCTGATGTCCTTTCGGAATCTGACGTCATTCGTATCTTGGGCACCTGCAGTCTGGCTGATAATTATTAGCAATTCTGGCTCGTATGCCTTCTCCCATTGGTGACTCTATAGTGAATATGTTCTGAGCTGGGCAGTGCCGACACTGGCTTCAAGGACATCTGTCGTGGGGGAATGGCAGTGTGATTTTTGCATATGGCATTGACTCGATTTGTTCTTCTTAGATTGGAGTTAATCTGGGGCACACACTTCTGCAGTCGCACATCCTCTGGGAGCACAGAGCTGAAACCCCACACTGGGCCAAACCAGGCATGGTGATTTGATGCCTTGAATAGATTGTGAGAAAATTTATCTCAAATAAAGAGCCACTGTAAGCACATTTCATTTTCATTTGCGGTTAACAGGAAAAGGCCATTGCCCTGCATCTAAATAACCTGATGCCTCTTTAAAATGCACTCTCTTGCTCTCTTTCCCAACTCACTAAATAGGGATAAAGGAAAAAAAAAAAAAACCTTTGTATACAGCAGTGCCTGAACAATTTGCACACCCTGTAATTCTCACATAACCCTGGCTCCCTCCCCTGTGCTCCTGCAAGATATTTAATAGAAGGATGTTCTGCTGACATCTCATATTGTAACGACGTTGTTAGTCTACGGAAATATGCCACGGTGAATTTTCTAGTAAACAGTGAAGTGCCATTAGAAGTGCTGCAAAATTACCCATTTCAGAGCTAACACACAGCATACATTTAGGGATAAGAGTCAACATTTGGAATCATGTTCTTCTGCTTATTAATTCCTGACTCTTGACTCCAGTATCTCTAGATTTACACAGAAATTAGGTCTGCATTGCAGACGTTCTTCAGTTTCGCATGCTTGGTTCCCTTCCCTGAAGGCAATATTGTGCATTGATTGGTTAAACTTACAGACTTGGAGGAGTTCCCGTTGTGGCTCAGTGGTTTAAGAACCTGACATAGTGTCCAGGAGGATGTGGCTTCAATCCCTGGCCTTGTTCAGTGGGTTAAGGATCCAGTGTTGCCTCAAGCGGCAGCATAGGTCACAGATGGGGCTCTGATTTGGTGTTGCTGTGGCTGTAGCATAGGCCTGCAGCTGCAGCTCCAATTCAACCCCTAGCCCAGGAATTTCCATATGTCACAGATGCGGCCATAAAAAGGGGAAAAAAAAAAAAACTTACGGACTTGGGGCTCTCATTCTCTGGGCTCCATCCTACTGTGACAACTTTCTATCCACGGGACCTTGGGTGTTAATATCAGTATGTGTATTAACACATATATTGTACTTAGCTGGGACAAAGGCATATTTTAAGTAGCTT
The DNA here is from genome assembly GCF_054392235.1 of Sus scrofa. Lineage (NCBI taxonomy): Eukaryota > Metazoa > Chordata > Mammalia > Artiodactyla > Suidae > Sus > Sus scrofa. The sequence goes on from NC_139388.1 coordinate 78,634,615, forward strand.
ACCTATGTTGACTCTTTTAATCCTGAGGTCTACAACATTGTGAAGTAGGTATATTTTGTATAATTCCCATGTAAGTAGAAAATTAAGGCATAGTTCAATCACTTGCCCAAAGTCAAGATGTTGTTATAACCAAGCTGGCACTGGAACCAGGATCTTGCATCTGGAATCTGTGTTCTTACATAGTGCTAGTGTGTTCGGATTAATCTCTTTGAGTGTCATCTTTCTCATCCATGAGATGATGGGAGTGCTAATATCCACTTCTGGGATTGTCGTAATGACTCAGTGTTTGAGTCCAGGCACGTGACGTGCTTAGTGCGCTGCCTTGGAATATGAGCGGAGGTAATGATGGCTGTTCTACAGTTACAGCTGCTCTGTAGGGCCTCTGCCTTGAACTTCAGGGGTGCTCCAGGGACCTTTCACTGTGGGTCCTAGATCCAGGCACCACCACTCCCCCCACCCCCGCAGCTATGCCTCACCACAGCCCTGAGGACCACATCAGCCTGGATGGCTCGGAGGAGGTAGAGGCTGGAGGCAGGAAGGGCAGTCAGAAATCCACAGTAACCCAGGAAAGAGATGATGAGACCTGACCAGGGCAGTAGGCGTGGCCAACACAAGGGGAACTAATTCAATAGAAGCATCATCAGTGAGTCAACGTCTTTGAAGGCTCAGCCAGACTGAGAGCCATGTCAGTGACCCTGGAAGGAGACCAAGTCAATCAGCAGTGAAATCTGGCCTCCGTAAAGCCCCTGCTGTATAATTTCCAGGTCCGTGCAAAACAAAAGCTCGAGACCCCACGTTCAAAAGGTATTAAGAATTTCAGGACATCAACAGCAGAGCATTGAACCAAGTATGAGGTGCTTCTAAGTGTAGGGTGTTGTGCAACCGCACAGGAGCCAGCCCTGCCTCTGTGTCACTGTCCTCAGTCCCACCCCCAAGCCCAGGAACTAGAGCTGGACCAACAGTGCCTCCAGAGCCTCCAGCCTCATCCTCTCATCCACTTGCTTAGCCTCTGATTTCTCCCTCCAGGAGCACAGCCAGAGGACAGGTATGTGGCAGGTAGGAAAAGGTGGTTTGGACTCCAACAGCAGTGGGGTACGGAAGAGAAATCTTTAGCCCAAATGAATGGTGATTAACCACAGATAGTAAGGGGTGCTCCAGGGAAGCTGGGATGGGTAAATTGAATTCTTGGGGTGACAACTCACAGAACCTTCAGGAACAGTCTCCAGCCAAGCAGATTGATGCAGCACAAATGCTCATAAGGTTTTCTTTTCCCTTCGTCGGGCTGTTAGAGTGATGAGGCATGAGTTGCAGTCACCCGTCTGCATGAATAAAAGATGCACAGAGACCCAGTCAATGCTGAGTGCACCAGGCCCTGAAGGGCCCCACTATAGCATGCAACACAGAGGCCTGGCTGCCATGAGTCTGTGCTGCCAACACTCACCCTGCAAGCCAGAGATGGCTTTTCTTCCACAACTGCATCATCTTTATGATGCTTGAGCAGGTCAGGCCTAAGAAGGGTGGCAGTGTGATCTGAGACATGTGGATAGACCCCTCTGCCTGGCATACCCACTGCTTGCAATGCCACCATCAGCGTCCCCTGTTGTTTATAAGTGGTGTCTTCTTTCAAGGAGGGTTACCATTAACTTCCTGCAGTGTCATCCCAGGAACACCAGACTGGATTATCTGGCTCTTTTCCAACAGAGCCCTGAAGGAATGGGACATGGACAGGTCAGCTGTGACAGGGGGCAGAGAGTCTTAGGTGTCAGCAGCATTCATTCATTCATTGAGTCATTCATTCATTCTCTCATCTCATATTCCCTGAGCCTCTTCTAGAGGGCATGCCAACCAAAGCCGAGGGCACTGAGGTCAGGGGGATACCAGAAGGGCTTCCCAAAGCAAACCTGTCTGCCATACTCTTTAAAACCAGAAGCGTCCTGGAGGCAGGGAAGGACATATCGGATCGGGTCACTTCCCGGCGAGGACCTGAAACAGACCAAATCCTTCTGATCAGCTAGTGTGCAGCAGCCTTCTTCTTTCCAGACCTTCCTTCTTCTGCTGCCCTGCACATGCCCTGCTTTGCCAGCAAATTAAAACTCCTTATCCAGCAATCCCACTCCTGGGCATCTATCCAGAGAAAACCATGACTCGAAAAGACACATGTACTCCAGTGTTCATTGCAGCACTATATACAATAGCCAAAACATGGAAACAACCTAAATGTCCATCGACAGAGGAGTGAATAAAGATGTGGTTCATATACACAGTGGAACATTACTCAGCCATTAAAAGGAAAGAAAAAATGGCATTTGTAGCAACATGGATGGACCTAGAAATTATCATGCTAAGTGAAGTCAGTCAGACAATGAGACACCAACATCAAATGCTATCACTGACATGTGGCATCTAAAAAAAGGACATGATGAACTTCTTTGCAAAACAGATAGTGACTTGCAGACTTTGCAAAACTTATGGTTTCCAAATGAGACAGGTTCAGGGGTGGGAGGACGCACTGGGGGTTTGGGATGGATATGCTGTAAAATTTGATTGTGATGACTGTTGTACACCAATAAATGTAATAAAATTCATTGAGTAATAAAAAAAGAAAACATATTTTCTAGCTGCCGAGCCTTTGCCGCTGCTGTTCCTTCTAGCTAGTACCCTCTCGAAGCATTTCCACCCTCGAGGATGCTCCCGGTCTTTCTTCAAGGTCCATCCCAAACGCTGTGGCTCTCTGTATCTCGTTTCCTGGTCCCTATAGCCATATGGGACTCCGACCTCCTAGGACTGTCCTTAGACCTAAACCCCTTTTTTTCTTGTCTCATTCCCATTCTTTCTCTGAGGGCTGGGGCCCTGGCCTCTTCATCTGTCTTAATCCCAAAGTCTAGACAATATCTGGTGCACAGTAAATACATTGGTGTCATTGAAGGATGTCCCCTGGCTGGAAAATGCCCCAGGTACCCCACAGATGACACCACCTTTCAAAGGGCTCTTTGTCTCTATTCTTGATGGAATATGGTTTCCTGTAACTGAGTCACCACATCTTGATGCAGTTTGCATTTCCTGATCCAGGATAGGAAACGGAACAAGGGGATTTTTCCCCACTCTTTTGCTACTGTGAGGTAATTCACAGAGCATAAAATCACCATTTAAAATGTACAACTCAGTGGTTTGGGGTCTCTTCACACGGTTGTGCCGTCCTCACCTCTGATTCCAGGATGTTCAGAGCACTTTAAAAAGTGAAGGACTCTTGTTCACTTTGAGTGTATGGCGGTCCTTTTGTTGGGAGGTCATGGGTGCAATTGTCCAAGTCCCTCCAGCCAGGTTTCCCAGAGCTGGAAGGACCGCTGCTTCGGGGAGAGAGGCCGGCATTTTTCCTGTGTCTCTTTCTCTGCTTCTAAGTCTCACTGTATCCCACCTCCGTGTCCTTCCTTGCCCATGGTGTGCTTAGTGCAGAACCCAGTGCTCAAAACAGCCTTAAGATGCACCTAAATCATCACAAGCCGTCCCTCTTTGAACTCTGTCCCGCTGCCATTAATCTGTTTGGACAGCCTTGCTCCTGGCGCGGTTTATTAAGATGGCATTACTCAAGGACCAGAGCTCGTGTCCTGAACGCTGACGAACATCGGAAGGACCAGAGGATGGAGAAATTCTCCTGCTCTGGGGAGGACAGGTGAGTGGCATTGGCCGGGGAGATGGCGCAGGGCAGGGGTCGGGGGGGGGGGGGGCGTGCTGGGAAGACGTCATGGGGAGGCATTGGAAACCAGTCAGCTTGCTCCTTTTTCCGTCCCAAAAGGTCACTCTGGGACCTCATCATGAGCTGCCTCATCCTTGGACAGCTCTTTCCAAATCTGCCTGTTCGATGGTTGGTGCCGCCGTTCAAAACGTCCATTATCAGCTCTCTTGGACCAGGGAACCTACCTGCTCTACCTGTGGGCATCCGTGTGATGCTCATCCAAACCCCAAGTCTCTTGGGGGAGGGATGTCGCCCTGTTCTCTGGACGTGCCTTCATTTCTCTGTCCTCTCCTTCCTCTTGGCCGAAAACTCCCCATAACCCAGCACTGAAAATGCCTGGGGCTCCATGAGGATGTGGGCATGGTTCAGCCCCAAGAGGATGCAAAGCAGGTGTTACAGAGCCAGGCAAGCTTCCGGCACATCCAAGGCCTAATCCATCCTATTGCTGTGGGAGAGCGGCTCCTGGGCTTCCCTGGTGGAAGGTGCCCTGTCCGCCTTTAATCTCTGCGTGCACAGCCCCACAGCCCCGTGCTTGATCCCTGGGGCAGCGGCTGCGGGATTCTTGTTGCTGTGTGATCTCCCAGCTTGGGGGTGGGGGTCACCTTTCCACGGGAGCAGCTACTTAGCCCCTGTGACCTGTGTCAGTGCTGTGGGGACTTTGGCTGTCACGACTGTGACTGTGCTTTCAGAACTCTTGCTCTGGCTCCTTTCATGGTACTCCTGGTTCTCATCTTCAAACAGCCTTCCTCACCCCCACCCCTCCCTCAACACACAGGGCCACCCCTGGCTGTGGATTGAGGACATGAATCAGAATTGCTACCTGGTTGAAAAGACAGATTATCCAAAGGTGGCTGGCCACTCATTCACTCATTTATTCAGTGGTTGTTTATTAAGCACCTGCTGTGTGTCAGATACGGTGCTGGGCATTAAGGAAACAAACACGCATGAGATACCATCCCTGCCCCATCCGTTCACATGGTCATAACCTGGGGACGAGGAGCAGGCAGGCAAACAAGGATATTAGTGACCACACGAGGTGGAGGCATCTTGTGGCCATCTCCAGGGTGCAGTGGGAGCCCTGAGGGTCCCTTAGTTCGATCTAGAAGTCAGGGTGACTCCAGAAAGAGAGGAACCTTGAGTAACATCCTGAAGAATTAGCGGGTGTAGAAAATGGGAAGGGTGTTCCAAGCACAGGGAATAGCATGTGCAAAGGCTCAGAGGCAGGGAGAGTGGTAGGCATTTGAGGACACTCACACGGACATGGTTGGTGGGACAGTGCTGGGAAAGCAGCAGTGGGAGATGAGGGTCAGGTCAGCCAGGCTGTGTGCCATGATCAGGCAGTGTAGCTATCACTGGGTTTCTGCAGGGGGGTGATGGTGACAGATACCCCTTTGCAGTGACATGGATGAGGTGAGGCTGGAGGCAGGGACCTCTAGGAGACCACCATAGTGGCCCCACAAAGAAACAAGGAGGGCAGCAAATCAGGCCTCCTCCAGGGCATCTCTAGGGGTAACCTGGCTTTGTTGGACAAAGGAAGGAGGAGTTTGCAGGGGCCCCGGGCACGTGCAGCCCTTCCCCAGTTTCCTTTGAGGAGATGTTATACACATTCAGAGCCTTTCCTGAGGCGGTGTGGCTAACCTCTGCATCCTCCTACCCCATGCAATTTAGGGGTTAGGAGTTGGCTTCAAACCCAGCTCTACTCCCTATTAGCTGTGTGACCTCAGACAAATTACTTAACCTCTCTCTGCATCTGTTCACATGGCCGTAACCTGGGGATGAGGATAGGGAGAGAATCTCAACAGAGGGCGTGTGAGGAGGACCTGAGTGTAAATATGTGTATGAATATAGTGCATACAGTAAGTGCTCAATAAATACTTGCTCCTATTCTTCCTGTAGTGGAGCCTTCCTTCCCCTCTGTGGCATTAAGACAGGTAGAAACAGGACCCGGTTTATATTTGAAGCCAGAGAACTTGGGGCGGAAGGGACCCCTGAGCAGCCCCCAAGAGTGCCCTCTGGGTGGTCTCTCTGGAAAATAAGCCTGCCCATCTCAGGCCGCCCCCACCCCTGTCGGTGCCCTGTGAACCCACATAGCTTTCAGCCTTCACCAGCGGAAATTAAAAACTGGATTGGTTTTTTCAGTGTAATCAAAAGTAATACCACAAGACCTGACCTTTTGTTCACGAGCAGTTACAGAAATGGCATTTGCTGAAGTCACCCTGAGTCTCTGCTTGCCTGCTTTCCTCTCCCAGGTCCTAAGGATGCAGCCTGGTATGGAGGGGGCTCCCCCGGCCCACCCCCAACAGGGTTTTCTAGGTCCCCTCTCGTGCTCGTAGCCACTTGGGGTCAACAAAAGGGGTCGCTGGAGTCATGGAAAGCCCAGTGGGATTTTTGGTGTTCGTCTAAACCAGACACGGCTAGGAACGGAAGGGAGGTGGAAATCCCCCCAAATTCCCATGGCCTCCAAAAAGATGCAGCATCGCCAGAGTGTCTGCTAGCAGCGTCACCCACTGTCACCCGCCAGCTGTCCAAAGGCAGCCGTTCTCTGGACTTGGAGCCTCCCAAGGCTGGGGGCCTTTACCCTCGTGAGCCTTGGCTGCCTCCTCTCCCATTGGGTATGGCCATTGGTTGTGCTGGTAGGTGTTTAACAACCAGCTCTCTCTCGGGTGGTAGGGGGTGTGACATTCTTCAATTTCCATGGAGTAAATCCTTGAGCTATTAACTCGACGTCCCATCCCTCATGGCAGAGTTGGGGAGGGATGCGTGCGATCAGCTGCGAGGAGCCTGGGCAGCTGGCTCAGCACACCCCTGGGTAACACAGCACCTGCCTCACAGGTCATAAGGATCACGTGAGAAGCAGCACGTTACGCTGTGAGTTGTGTGCCAACGACCCCCGGGAGAGAGGAACTCGGGTCTTACAGTAGGTGAGAATGGGCACAAGCCCAGCTGCAGTTTTTTCTGCTAGTGCAAGGCACTTAGCAGGCACTCGCCTGGCTCGTGGAGACTGATTCAGAAGCCTTTGATGTTTTTGATTGACAGACTTTTCTCCCGGTTTATTTTCAAACTCAGGCCTCCCGGCACCCTTGAAGTCTGCGCTCTTTATCATCCATCAGAACCTCCGAAATGTAATCTCTATCTACCCGACTCCTCTCCCTCCCACTAGCCTATGGGGTCACGTTCCCATCTGCTCCTCTGCTCTCATGTCCTGCCACGCGCCCCTGCTTATCCTGAGCTATTCCTGTGACAGGTGGAGCATCATCTTCCCGCAGGGCCTTTGTCTGTGCTGCCTGCCCCTCTCCTCAGCCCCCCTCCCTCTGGTCTCTGCTCAGACATCACCTTCGGCAAAGCCTTGTCAAAAATAGAAACCCCTGTCTCGCAGCCCATTCTTCCTCCCCACAGCCCGCCTTGTAATTTTTTCCACCTTGTATCTTATAGGCTTGCTTGTTTGTTTATTGCCTGTCCTTCCCCACGCCCTCCACCAGCAGTGAGCTCCTTAGGAAAGGAAATCTATACCCTTCTCTTTGTCCCTGCCTCTCCTCTGTCCCCATCTGCACTTTGTCTTTCTCCCATCAGAAACGCCAAATCGGGGGTTCCCGCTGTGGCTCGGCGGAAATGAATCCGACTAGTATCCATGAGGATGCAGGTTCAATCCCTGGCCTGCTCAGTGGGTTTGGGATCCTGCGCTGCTGTGAGCTGTGGTGTAGGTCACAGACTCGATGGGGATCCTGCATTGCTGTGGCTGTGGTGTAGACTAGCAGCTGTAGCTCCAATTCGACCCCTAGCCTGGGAACTTCCATATGCTGCAGGTGCGGCCCTAAAAAAACAAAACAATCAGAAATGCCAAATCAGCTACCTTCTAGCCTCCGGTTTTCAGGTCCTGGCCCCATCTCTCCCACAGGGCTCTGTAATTCCACAGACAAGCCTCGGGATGGTGTCCCTGCACAAAAGCTCCCTACGTCTCCATCCAGAACAGCCTTGACCTGTGCGTGGGCCTCGCAGGCACCCCCTCCCTTTCCGAGCCTGGGGCTTTCCCCAGCCAGAGCCCGGGCCCCTCTGCTCTTCAGACTCAAGATACACATCTTAACCATCTTAATGAGGCCACATTCAGCTCAGGCATGACAACCACAGGTCCACCTGTCCACCTGGATGTGAGCCCCGTGGGTGTCCTCATCCTGTCCAGCTTTGATCCCCAGTCCTTAGAACAGAGCTGGCACATTGCGAGTGTGTGAGGAAGCCCAGTAGAGCTGACAGTTCTTTCCACAGCCCAGCACCTGCTGGAGAGTCCTGGGTGCGTTTCTGTTGCAGAAGAGCACAAAAGAGCTCCGTTCGGCTCAGCTCTGCAGGTTGCCCTGTTTCGGAAGATAAGTGTCCCACCATTAGCAAGTGTGACACCGTGAAGCTCTGCTCGTTGGGCGTTTCTTCAAAGACCTGCCTTTTGCATCACCTTTACAGCCCTCACCCTCTGCCACCTGAAGGTGTGAGAAAGGAAGGGGGCGGACGTAAGAAAAACACAGACTTGACAGAGAGAAAAAAAGAGGTTTGAACAGATGGCGTGACTTGCCCCTTTTCTTGCAGTGTTTCTGCAGCAGAAAGAATCAAGACTTCGGGCAGCTCAGCGGGAAAAACGGTTCCCAGATCCGCTGTGGGGAAAATGATGCCCACGGCGTTAGGGGTTCCAAAAGCTGAGCGTTAAGCTGTGTGGATGTATCATTGGGCGATCCCTCGAGTAACACCCATGAAGGGAGAAAGGGAGAGGGTGAGGCTGTTTTGTCCAGGAAGTGCCAACGGGAGAACAGTGCAGTGGGCTCCTAGAGTCCATTCCAAGAGATGAGAGTCCACAAAAATGGATCGATGCGAGAGGATGAGAAAATATGTTGAAACCAAGAGTGTGAAGGGGCTGAATGAAGACAGAGTACAGAGTTTACAATGCATCAGATCAAAAAAAATGGGCCCCGCGTTGCTCACCTGAGCCTTTTTTATTTTGTGTTCTGTAAAAGAGGTTCTATAGCGTTGAGGCAAAGGATGTCATCCCTAGAGTCAGGAAGACCTGGGTGGAAATTCTGGCTCCACCTTCTATTAAGTTATTGGACTCTAGAAAAGTTCTCTCTCCTTCTGCAAAATGGTCATCAGAATACGCCTACTTCCTTAAGTTGTGAAGATTCAATGAAATAATCCCTAGTAATTCCTAAATCAGCACTTAAAAGATGCTGTCTCTCATGACGTACTTATCGGATACTAATATAGTGCCCAAAACGTGCCAAGGACTTTCTAGGCACTAATTCAGTTACTCTTCACTGTACACCAGGAAGCGGGGACTGTTATTTTCCCAGATTCACAGATGAGGACAGGCACAGAGAGGTTAAAAAAAAAAAACTGTCTTGGGAGTTCCGGTTTTGCATAGCAGAAACAAATCCGACCAGTATCCCTGAGGATGCCCGGTCAATCCCTGCCCTCGTTCAGTGGGTTAAGGATCTGGTGTGGCCATGAGCTGCAGTGTAGGTCTCAGATGTGGCTCGGATCCTGTGTGGCTGTGGCTGTGGCTGTGGCATAGGCCAGCAGCTATAGCTCTGATTTGAGGGAACTTCCATATGCCTCAGTTGTGGCCCTAAAAAGCAAAAAAAAAAAAAAAAAGCTGTCTGCACCACACAGTTCAGGACTACCACACAGTTCAGGACTACCAGAAGCAGGATTCAACTCCGTGGGGAGTGAAACCTCTATCTCTGTGTTCTGCTCTGCAGACTTTCACATGGTTTTGGATAACCTGCTGCATGCTTGTCCCTGTGGGAAGGCACCAAAGCTCTTGGAAAAAGAGTAGAAAACACAGTCCTGTCTTTGCTTGGCTTTCCTCCTCATTAGAGAAGTCCCGCACTGATAACATAGGACATAATTATGTAGCATTCACATCCAGGCAACTTTGGAAAATCCATCAGCAGACATCTTCCTCTCCTCCAGAAATCAACAGTCCCAGTAGGTGACCTTTGCTTTTTTTTTTTTTTTTTCTTTTTTTTCAGGGTTAGATGCAGAAAGAAATGCTTATTCTTGTAAACCTCTGATATTGATGGGGTTGTTTGTTACTGCAGTATAACCTACCCTATCCTGTCCACCACATTCTCTCGATATTACTTTGTCTTTTTTTTTTTTTTTTTTGTCTTTTTTGCCATTTCTTGGGCCGCTCCCGTGGCATATGGAGGTTCCCGGGCTAGGGGTCGAATTGGAGCTGTAGCTGCCAGCCTACGCCAGAGCCACAGCAACGCAGGATCCGAGCCGCGTCTGCAACCTACACCACAGCTCACGGCAACGCCAGATCGTTAACCCACTGAGCAAGGGCAGGGACCGAACCCGCAACCTCATGGTTCCTAGTCGGATTCGTTAACCACTGCGCCACGACGGGAACTCCTCGATATTACTTTGTATCTAATTCGTGCAATATGTGTTCACAGTAAATGTGCAATGAATACTCCTTACATGGAAATGAACGCCATCCACCAAATTGCTTGAGGGCTGCAGAAGCCAAAATGGGTATTTTCATCTCTTCAGCCCAGAAAAGGCTTCCTTTGAGACACTTGTGGGAAAGACTGTTTTGCTTTGCTTTGATGTTAGCCAATTTTTAAAGCTTTCATTACCTAGGATAAATTATGCAAAAGGGAGTAACACCCAAAACCTCTTTAGAATATTGACGTGGTCCAGCAGAAAAGGAATGGAAAAATATCTCCAGATCCAAGGCTAACTTCCATTTAATTTTTAGACGACCCAGTCGAGTTGATAAAATGATCAGAAATGGGCCTGGCTAGAGCTAGCTCTGAAAAAAGGGGATGTCCTTATTGCCCAGACCATGAACTTCGTCAGATCAAGTCAATGTCAAGAAAACAAAACTCTTGTCATGCGTGGGGCTCAGGATGCAATTAACAAATGAATTTGACATTCATCTGGAAGCCTCTTTAGAACATTTTTTTAAAGTAGGCTTTAACTAAATTAAAAAGATTGAATGGACAGTTAGTTTCATTTTTGGAATCTTACACATTATCTTACAGGAAGCCTTAGAGACCCTGATCAGAGTTCCTTTTCCTCACTTCATATCTTCATCCAACTAATTAAAAAGAGCATTGGAGAGTTCCCATTGTGGCTCAGCAGGTTAAGAACCTGACTAGTATCCAGGAGGATGTGGGTTCGATCCCTGGCCTTGCTCAGTGGGTTAAGGGATCTGGCATTGCCATGAGCTGTGGTGTAGGCCAGCAGCTGCAGCTCAGGTTTGACCCCTAGCCCAGGTACTCCCATGTGCCACAGGTGCGGCCCTAAAAAAAAACTAAAACAAAAAGCAAACAAACAAAAAACACGCAAACAGCAACAAAACACAGCAGTGGCTAACAGCTGTTCCCAAAGGCTGGATTGACGTTACAAGTATCTGACATGTCTCTTTTATGGAATTATGGAGACATCAGAGTATCTATGTATCTGGAGAACTAGTATCACAGGAAAGAACTCAAGCTGGGGTATAAATAGCTTCTAAAAGACTTGGCTGGGTGGAAGTTGGGGTGAGCCACATGGGAAGATTGCAGAGATTTTAGGGGGGGTCCCAGAATTCCAACCCAGAAATACCCCAGTCTGTATGGCAGATCTCAAGGTTTTCATCATCTTAAAACCAGGAGCTACATCTGACCCAGCAGTTCCACTCCTGAGTATGTGTCCAAGAGAAGTGGAAAACCTATGTCCAGATAAACATGAATGTTCACAGCAGCCTTGTTCACAGTCGCCAAAAGGTGAAAACCCCAGTGTCTCTTCCACTGATGAGTAGAGACACGAAATGCTCTGTCCATACAGTGGCGTCGTTTTCCACCATGTAAAGGAATGAACTACTAACACATCGTAATGTGGATGAACCTTGAAAACATGATGCTAAGTGAAAGAAGGCAGTCACCAAAGACTAATGCAGTATGATTTCATTCACAGCAGATGCCCAGAATAGGCAAATCCATTGAGACAGAAGGCGGATCCGTGGTTTTGGGCTTTGAGGGGAGGGGAAGTGGGGAATGACTGCTAATGCGTAGGGATTTCTTGTCTGGTGATGGAAATAGGATGGAATTAGATAGTGGTGATGGTTGTACAGCTTTGTGAATGTGCTGAAACCCACTGGACTGTATGCTTTTAAAAGAATTTTATAGTATAGGAATCTTTACAGTAGAGGAATTATATCTCAAAAAGAAAAAAAAAAAGAATCGTGATGGTGAGATGAGCCGTTCTAACCACACAGCGAGCAGAGCCTATGGTGATTCCAGAATGTCTTGACAGCTGCTCCACCAAAGCCACGCAGAGCAATCTCCAGGGGCTTCCACATCCTCGAGGTTCTCTTCCTGTAATCCCTCAACAGGCTCCTTGGGGAATTCTCCACTCTTCTGGGTCCAGGGAGTCACGGCCAGGAGCAAGTTCCCGTGGTTGGGACGAACCTTACTTGTCAGTATTGCAAGAAGCCGTGACACCAACAGGTGCAAGGGACGTTGCAGGTGACTTCCGCCCTGTCCATGGCTCACAGTGCACCTGAGCCCTTAGGCATCTGGGCCCCCCTGGGACTGGAAGAGAAGGGATTTGATTTAGGATGGGCCCCACCTCCAGTTCCCAGGAGAGGACAGGCCTCTTGGGATGTAGCCATTTGTCATGTCCTGGCCTTCACGGGGAAAGTTGTAATAGCCTGCCCTGTCTGTCACACCCCAATGATGACTTTACTTACCCACATGGCTCACTGCAGGGCCTCCCCTAAATTCCCCCTGTCTGCACTCAAGAGCACTGTCCAGCTCCTTCCAGAACCTCCCTCTGTCACCTCTGCTTTTTATTTTTTAATTTTTATTTTTTAATTTTTTTTTTTTTTTTTGTTTTTTTGCCTTTTCTCTAGGGCCGCTTCCCACGGCATATAGAGGTTCCCAGGCTAGGGGTCTAATCGGAGCTGTTGCCGCCAGCCCACACCACAGCCACAGCAACGCAGGATCCGAGCCGCATCTGCGGCCTATACCACAGCTCATGGCAACGCCAGATCCTTAACCCACTGAGCAAGGCCAGGGATCAAACCTGCAACTTCATGGTTCCTAGTCGGATTCGTTAACCACTGCACCACGACAGGAACTCCACCCCTGCTTTTTAAAATGATCTCTTCCAGGAAGCATTCCTTGGTTCTCTCCATGCTGTGGTTCTCAACTGGGGGGCACTTGGGGCACACCTGCGGAAGATACGCAGACATAGAAGAGGAAGAACCTACAGACATGCTTGGTTAACTGGGGTGTGTGGGGTGGGGATGCAACTGGCGTCTGGTGAGTAGAGATCAGGGTCCATGGCACACAGGACACCCCTACAACACAGAAGTATCTGGTCCCAGTGTCACAGCCAAGTCTGAGCAGACTCCTTCTGGTTTCTGCACTGCCATCCACATGTATCGTTTGCACTGAAGACTTCCTTACAGATGCTGACTGTGTTTTGGCAGCTGGCTGCTTTTCAGGGTTAAATAAGATCACCCATAGGACAGGGAGCCTGGTACCCTGTAAGCACCAGTAACGGTGCCCTTTATTCTCATCGCCATGCTCTCTGAAAGGCAGGGTCCCACCGGCACTCAGAATGAGATGCCACTGGCAGTGAATGCCATGGAGTCCTGGCTCTGTCCCCAGCCTGCACGGGGACACAGGAGGGCCACTGGGTCTCTTGGGGCCTGGTTCCCTCATCACTAACCTGGAAGCATCACCATCTAGCCGATCCTCTTCCCTGTGTCGTCACAAAGATGGAACTCAATTGTGAATGCAAAAGTGATTTATAAGAAAAGTGAGATCTGGAGTTCCCATCGTGGCTTAGTGGAAATGAATCTGACTAGCATCCATGAGGATGCAGGTTCGATCCCTGGCCTCACTCAGACATACCGACTCTTCCCTGCTGTCCCCTGCTGTCTCCACAACTGATGATTGTGTATCACTGTCCCATCATCTGGCCAGCACCAGGCCTGACTGTCACCCCTGTCCCCTGTGTGCTCGGTGGCCCTGATACTCAGGATCAGGAAGTCCATGCATTGGAGGTCTCTGCAAGCAGGACCAGGGAGTGAAGGGCTAAAGCTGCCACCCTCCTCCTGGTCCCCAGAGGTGCAAGGCAGGCTGGGCTGGGGCCCCCCAAGCCAGCTCCCACCCACCCCTACACCCCCCACCCCTGAAACACAAGCTCTGCCCCAGGGGCCCATAGCTCAGGCTGTCCTCCATAAATGATGCACCGGCTGGGTCTCTGCCTCTGAAATGAGGCAGAGCCATAATGGGGCCCCGTAAATCCAGCTCCAGCCAGGGATTCACTCAGGTGCTTTATGACTGTACTTTCAGAGCACTGCTCTCTCTGGGGCTGGAGAGGGGGTGCTGAGCCTCCCTCTGCTGCCCTCTGCTCCGGGGTGGGCCAGCTCTTCACCACGGTGCCCCAGGGCCCCAGGGCACAGCCAGCAGACAAGAGCCTTGGTGACCTTTTATTTCTGGGGCCTCACTTGCATCCCAGGACACACAGAGTCCCAAGGCTGAACCTGTTTCCTAAGTAACGTGGAGCATTTTATCTGAACGCACCTATACCCCTGAACCTAGCAAGACAAGCATCCCCTCAACTCAGTCCTGATCCCTTATCCTCTCCAGCCTCTCGCCCATCCGCCAGTGCCCTTCCCGGGCCTGCCAGCTCCTGACCTAGGGGAGCTGGTCTCCAAGTCTAGCTCCGGGGCTCCCAGATGGTTTGGTTGCTGCTGTCAATGTCATGTTTAGACGTGGTCTGCGCCGTCCCCCTGCCTTTGGCTCAGAGCAGCTCAAACTAGCAGGCAGGCTCTTTGCAAAGAAGAGAGGTGAGGTCAGAAGAGATGTAAGCAAAGGCGGGATTGGTTAGAAAGAGGTGGCAGAGCTCTCCCAGCAAAGGAAGAGCCGATGAACGTGGCTTGGGAAGGTCAGGACTCAGCACAGCCCAGCATCTCAGTTGGCAAGGACTTATGAACAGCCTTGTCGGGATCTACTGCTGGGATGAATGAACTCTGGCCCCAGAAGACTACGTATCTTCCCCTAAAACTCCAGCACCCAGGACAGAGGGTCTGGCAACCTAACTCAGCCCAAGGGGGGGCAGTCAGGCCGAACCAGATGCATCAAGAGTGCAGGGGCAGTCCCCCCTGCACACAAAATCTGGGTGCTATGACCAGAATGGAGGGATGGAGGCAAAAATAACAGATGTCAACTCATCACCCCTCTTTATTATGCCCTGTACCCCCAAGTCAGCCTCACAAAGGAAAAGGAGGCTCCCTCCCTTCCTTTCTCTTTGTGGGGAATACATCGGGTTTATCGTCCCAGTTTTTTAAAATGCACAGATGTAGGTAGAGAGCTGCCACCACAGACTGCAGGGGATGGCATGAGCTCTGGGCACTAGATCTGGGCACACACTCTGATCATAGCCAGGTCTGGAACTAGGACCCAGCGCTGCCATTTCATCCTTCTGTGGCTTTGGGCAAGTCGTTTAGCCTCTCTGAACCTTGGAGTTCTCCTTGATAAAAGGGGAAATAATTTATACCTCTCTTGCATGGCTGCTGTGAACACTGAAGATGTATTAGGCCATGGGGGGACCAGCTAAGGTGCTGTAACAAAAATCCTGGGAGGCAGCAAACAACTCCAAGGGCATTTTCTCTTTCCTGAAGGTCTGGAGGAGGGGGGTCCAGGGTAGCTGCCCTCTGAGGATGTCCAGGGACCCAGAAGTTGTCCAGCAGCTCCTTCTACCTTGTTGCTCAGCCTCATGTTGGGGCCTTGCCCCTTGGCTGAAGCTGACTCTGTCCCCTTTGCAGCGTGAAGGGCAGAAAAGGGGACGTGGAGCTGGATTCTTTAAACACATGTGATCTGTAAGGTCACAAACCTCTACCGGTCACCTTTCATGAATCAGAACATGCCACGTGGCCGAGTTCTGTTGCAGAGGAAACTGGAAAAATGGAGTCTCTGGGTTCCCATGTTCCCAGTTAGACTGGGGGGAGTTGGGGTGCTGGGGCAAGGGCTGAAGGGAACATTCCGTAGCTGCCCATGAAGGAGAATGGATACGGGGAGGTAATTAGTCATCTCTGCCACCAGCAAGATAATGCACTTGAGAAACAATCAGCACAGCCTCGGGGCAGAGTAAAGAGTCAATGGCAAGATTGGGAGAAGATTCCTATTTTGGAAAAATAGACAAATGAGCTCTCATCTCAGCATTCCTTGTCTGGGAGTCAGACCAGAACACAGAAGTGAAGGCCTGGCTCCTGATCTCTTTTTCTTTCTTTTTTGCTTTTTCTTTCCTTTTTTTTTTTTTTTTTTTTTTGCCCACCCAGTGGCATATGGAGTTCCCAGGCCAAAAGGATCACATCTGAGCTGAAGTTGCAGCCTACACCCCAGCTGTGGCAACCCCGGATCCTTAACCCACTGTGCCAGGCCAGGGCTCAAACCTGCGTCCCATCACTCCAGAGGCACCGCTTATCCCATTGCACTGCAGTAGGAATTCCTGATTTCGTTCTTCAAGCCCACTCCTCTCTCAAGCTCCAGACCACAAGGGGAACTCCCCATGGACCCTCTGGCCCATAGCCCTGCCAGGGTGGGACCCCACCCCTCCCGGGTGATCCAGACACCTCTGCTCCCTTTGTCTTGCCATCTGATGCCTGTTCCTTTTGGTCACATGGCCCCGGAGGAGCAGCTAGGTATGATTGGCGTCCCGTGGGAGGGGGTCTGGGCGACCAGCTTGGCATGTCAGCTGATGCCCTGCCATGTTCATTTTTGTTGACATTTAATTATATTTCGTTTTCATCAGCTGTCAGGCCAGCTTCCCGACAGGACACGGAATTATGCTCGAAGCCTGTCATCCCCTGCAGACACTTCTTAGTTGGGCTTCCTCTGCTTATGGCCCTTAAAACAGACAGGAGTCAGAGAGCACAAAGGCAGGCACCCCGTTCCATTTTCTTCACAGTCATCAGCACCTCCTAAACACCCCAAGCCTCTTAAGGCATTTGGACATATTTAATGATTGTTGATCTGTTCAGAATCAAATGCACATTCCCATCCTAACCACTGCCGTGGGTGAGAACCTTAAACTCTTTTTGGGGAGCAGCTTGAGAGAGGCCAAGTTCTGCAGCTGTAAGAGCAAACACTTGCATGGCACTAAGAATGTGCCAGCTACCGTTCTGTGGGTTTCAGAGGTCCAGGCTGCCCTCCCCATCTGCAGTGATTCTGTCTCTGAGTTTCTGGTAACAGGCAGCCTGGGTTTGAATAGAGGGCGCATTTAATCCTCATAACAACTATATGAGTTGGGTCCTATTATACCCATTTAATAGATGAAGAAACACACACACACTGGGTTATGTGGCTTGCTCAAGGCCACATGGCAGAGCTGGGTTTGAGCCTGTGTCGTCTGATTTGTGTTTGTACCCATGGCCACCAGCAGATGAATGTGAATACAAATGCAGCAGCCATCCCCCCTCATTCCTGTGGCCCTACCTGTCCTGCTGGAGCAGGAAAGCTGGGAACTTGGTGTCAGAACTCCTTTGCAGCTAGAGTTATGCATGTGGTTCAGGTTTGGGCACACAGATGAATTCACATGACATTTGGAAGGGAGGCTGAGGCAGACGCACATTCCCGATGCTTCTGCACTGCCGAGGGCAGGTGTGTTCAGTTCCCCTCTGACCACTTTAGCAGTGGTCCCCATGCAAAGTGGGACCGCATGTTGCCCCGTATCTACGTTGCTTGTGCAGGTCTGGGCAGCCACAGTGTGGTTTCGGGAGAAGCAGCAGGAGAGGCAGCATCCTCACTATGGCCAAGGAGGTAAGGTTCTGGGGCTACTAGCACCTGATTCACGGACTTGCAGCAGATCCATTGGTGGTTCCGTTCAGCAGTGTGGCTTTTCATTCCTGAAAGCTCTGTTTCTTCAGCTCTTCCTACAGTATCATCACCCATTTAATACCCTGTAATAAACACCTTCCTGCTCAACCTTCCCAGCATAGAGTCTGGTCTCTGAACTGACCCTGGTCACACAGTGCTAAGCCAGAACGTCATCCACACTGGAGAATATGTCCTGTAGTAGCAGGCAAATAAGGCCCCCAGTGAGACTTGGTTCCCCACCCAGACACAGGTGGCACTGGACTGGAGCAAGCCCCACCCCCTCAGGGCAGAGGCCGCCTGTCTGTTTGTGGGGGTGCAGAGCAGAATGTCAGCCTTCCAAGCAGCTCACGCCCAAGAGGAAGGATGAAGGAGGGACTGACCATGGGTGCCCCGTTCTTTAGCCTGTAGTCGCCAGGCAGATAAAACAGACCCATGTGTGGTGGGGATGGAGATGATGGCCAGTGAATGAGACTGGGGAAGGAATTGGCTCAATGTGCCATTTTCCAGCATTGAGATCCTGCGAGTCTGTGATTGGAGAGGTAAGCATTGAATTGCTTGTGTGAAAGCGGAGATGGTATGTGCCATAGATCACATGACTCTGAGTGCAATTAAATACAGTAATTTTGTACTTTGTGGAACCCTCAAAGTAGCAGATATCATTCCAGATTAAAGAATTTCTGAATAAATTGATGCTTTATCCATTTTAGAGATGACACGTTCTAAAACTGGGCATGGATGGAGTTCTTGCTGTGGTGCAGTGGGTTAAGGATCTGGCATTGCTGCAGCTGTGATATAGGTTGCAGCTATGGTGCAGATTCTTTCCTTGGCCTGGGAACTTTCATATGCTACAGGTGTGGCCGAAAAAGAAAAACAAAAAACTGGGCAAGGACATGTTTCTGAGAAGTATTATTACAAAAAGAAGCCATGTTATTTAGGATGCTTTGAGTGACAGATAACAGAGGCGTAAACACTAAATGCATTTAATTTCTTACATAGCAGGAGTTCCCATCATGGCTCAGCAGTTAACAGATCTGACTGGCATCCATGAGGATGCAGGTTCAATCCCTGGCCTTGCTCAGTGGGTTAAGAATCCGGTGTTCCCGTGAGCTGTGGTGTAAGTTTCAGACAAGGCTCAGATCCTGTGTTGCTGTGGATGTGGTGTAGGCCGGCAACTACAGCTCTGATTCGACCCCTACCCTGGGAACCTCCATATGCTGTAAGTGCGGCCCTAAAAAGAAAAAAAATTCTTACATAACAGAATTCAACAAAGTCATGGAGTTCTCACATTCTTTCTGTGTTTCCTTCCCTTCATCCTCAAGTATGGTGGGGCAGCCTTCCCTCGTGGTCACAAAATGGTTGCCACATTTCCAAGCATCACATCCCCTCTCCCAAACCCATTTTCCAAACATGAAAGAAGGAGTGATGGTAAAATAAAAAACTTTCTAGTCATTGGCTCTCTGCTTTCTCAGAGGGGAAAATCTTTCCCAGATATTCAAGGTGACATGCCCTTACACCTTAATGAGGAGAACAGGGTCACTCATCCACTCTGAAACCAATCTCTGGCAAAGAGGAATGGGATGGCCATGGCTGATATCAACTTGCCTTGGGGCTGAGCACATTATCTCCTAAACGAAATCAGAGTGCTGATGACTTTGAATAAGGGCAGGTGGTGTTGGTGGGGAGGCAGTATCAGTGCAACTGGCCTTAGTGTCTCAGTTCCGTGCCGTGTAATGTGGAGCTGCCTGGAGAGTCCCAATAAGTCCCAACTGCTGTTCTTTCCTTATTTTTCTCTCTCCCTCCATGTGACGTTGCTCTTTCTCCTTCGCTGTCAGGCTGTCACTTCCCGCTCCTGCCTCTGTGCCTGTTAGAAGCAGCACTGCTCCCTGCTTCTGATGTTTTCCCTTTAACCGTATGTGAGTCTAGAACTTGGGGAAGGAGAGGGCACTTACTGGAAAGGATGGTGTCTGTTATTGGACGCCAGGGCCACCAGTCTAGAAGTACTCCTGAATCCATTGTCCCCAGAGCTGGCTAGAGCCAGCCCAGATCCCTGTTTTGTTTGATGCTTGGGTGTTTGTTTTTATTTTTATTTTATTGAAGTATAGTGGACTTGATTTACAGTGTTGTGTTAATTTCTGCTGCCCAGCAGTGATTCAGTTATACATATGTATATAGTCTTTTTCATATTCTTCTCTGTTACGGTTTATCACAGAATATTAAAGACAATTCCCTGTGCTATATATAGCAAGACCTAGTTGTATATCCATTGTACATTTAACAGTTTGCATCTGCTAGTCCCAAACTCCCAATCCTTCTCTCCCATAAACCCCTTCCCCTTGGCAAATACAAGCCTGGTCTCTATGTCCGTGAATCTGTTTCTGTTTCATAGATGTGTTCATTTGTGTTGTGTTTTAGATTCCACATACAAGCGCTGTCATATGGCATTTGTCTTTGTCTGACTTACTGCACCTAGTATGATAATCTCTAGGTCCGTCCATGGTGCTGCAAATGGCATTCTTTCATTCTTTTTATGGCCAAGTCATATTCCATGATATATATCATAACTTCTTTATCCATTCATCTGTCAATGGACTGGTTTTTGTTTTTGATCTCTAGTCAGCAAAATCAGCTTTACAGGGCCAGCCTAAGCCGGCGGGGTAGACACAAAGCCAGCCTCTACAAGGCACCCTGTGCAGGAAGCCATCGCTGGGTGCCTGGGCACCATGGGAGGAGAGGCCCTCTGATGTCATGCATTAGGGGTTGTGATGATGGTGGGTCTGTTTGTTAGCTAGGTCTCTTCCACAGAGGGATTTCCAGAGTCGTTAGCTCTGTGACGTGTCATGAAAAACAACACAGGGTAATGGACTAAATGAGGTTTTCCCACCCTCAGCACTATTGACAATTGTGGCCAGATAACCCTTGAAGGGTTTTTTTTTTTTTTGGGCGGCGGGGGGGCGTGCTGTCCTATGCACTGTAGTATGTTTAATAGCAACCCTGGCCTCCACTCCCTGGATGCCAGAGGCCACCCTGAGTCCATAATAATAATGTCACTAGACATTATCAGATGTCACAAACATAGAGCCCAGACTTGTATTTCCCAAGGGGAAGGGGTTTAGGGGAGTGAAGAATTAAGAGTTTGGGTTTAGCAGGTGCAAACTATCATATACAGGATGGATACAGGAGGATAGAATAGCCCCTAGTCAAGAACCCCTGGGCTGAGCATCATGGGCTGAGGGGCTGAAGTGCCTCAGTAAGCATGGCCTTCCTGACCACCCTTCCTAAGATGGCACTGTGGTCCCCCCACATCCTGTCTCTCCAGCCATATCTTGCTTTATTTGTTTCCATAGCCCTTATCACCGCCGGATGTATTCTATTTCGTTTGTTTGTTTATCAGCTCCCAGCCCTGGACTCTACGTCCTGTAGGAGCTTAAACCATATCTGACTTCCTCATCACAGCATCTCCAACCCATGAGAGCATCTGCACGTGGCGAGGGTTCAGCTCACATTGGCTGAAGATGATTCAGAGTTCTGAAGAGGACTCATCTGATGCCCATCCACTCTGCTCTAGACCCTTGAATGGCCGCGTCCCCTATGTGAACCCATTACGCCTTTTACCAATAAAGAGATGGAGGCACAGAAAAGTCCAGTAACAAACCGCTGATACATGATGAAGGCAGGATGTAAACTCCGGTCTGATGGATTCCAAGGTGTGGCTGCTTTGGGGATGCCAGGCCACCCCCTGAAGACCCCAGGCCGACTTGGAGGGGCTCTTTCCTACACTGTGATGGGTGCATCTGGAGCAGGAGAGCACAGCCTCCTGGGCTTGAACCAGTCAGATCCACCTCCGACGGGCCAGGCCCGAGACACCAGAGCTCGTTTCCTGGCCCCTGATGGAGTTGGACAGCCAAGGCCATGTTGTCCAACTGAGGACATGGGGCAGCCAAGGCCCTAGAGAGCTTACGGTTTTTTCCAGACTGGAAGAATTATGGATCAACTGCTTTTTGGTGGCCTCCAGAGGGAAACCACAGTCCAAACCTCTCAGCCATTTCCTCCCCTGAAGCAGCATGGGAAATGCGGCCCAGGAATCCCCCCCCCACCCTCCCCCCATCTCCCCACTCAGTTGTCAGGAGCCCCTGACGTGGAGCAGCCTTTTGTGTTGTGTTTGCTCCCCCACCCCCTCCCCTCACAGTAATTAGCACTTCAGCTTTCTCTTGTGGTATTTATGTGTTTAGACAACACAGTTCATTGTTTCCAAATGTTAGTCAGTTCTAACTATAAATCAAGCCTCAAATCTTGAATCCAGTTCAAGGGAAAACTCACAAGTTGATTCTACACAAATAAATCATAAGAGGGTGGGAATGTTATAAATGGAGAAAAGCAATTCAGACTCCTAAGGCTGTAAATGCAGCTTTTTGAACTACTTAGTGAATACATGAGGACAGTTAAATAAGGCTTGGGAAGATCTGAGAGTACGTGAGTCTTTAAGATGAAGTCAGTTGAAAGTTCAGATGTCTAAGAAGAATTCATATTTTTAGTGCTTTTTTGTTTAAAAAGTCTTTTTTTTTGCACATTATTTAATTAATTCCTCACAACACCCTTTCTTCATGTAGGTAGGCCAACTATTTTACTAAATTCCTTCAGTCCCAAGACCTATTTTGTTTCCATTTTTCTCTCTGAAATCAGTATACATCTTAGAATCAAAGACATGTCAGTTGAATTGGCAGCTTTATTTCCTTCGCGATACGTGAAATAATGGTACATGTTAAAAATGATAGTATCTGAGACTTAATGAAATGCCTGTTATTAGGATTCCTCTTTCGCAGGGGAGGTGGCAAGTTCTGAGATGTTACACATTTGATCCAAGATCATGCAGTGACCTTCCATTTATGGAAGAATCAAACTTGAACCCAAGAAGGGCAAGTCCCTGAAAGGGCAAATAAATAGCTAAAAAATACATGATCACCTCCATGGAAGGTGATCCCGCTAAATGAGGAACTTTTGTTTTTCCGAACAAAGTATACAAGTTTGGAGCCAGAGAAGAACTGCTTGAGATGTTTCTTGGGAGACCAAGAGTCATCACATTCTCCTTCTCCACTTTCCCCTTGAAACGTTCAGCCTCTCCTCAGGACAATTTGGGTAGAATTGCTTTGAAGTTGGCTTTGCAAGTTAGTCCTCCCTGGCTAACTTGATCAGCTTAGGAAACAGCACCCTAACTCCAGTTGGACTCAGTCCCATACCAGACGCAAGGCTCGCAGAGAGGAGCACAGGCTGAGTTTTAACCCCTTTCACTGTTCAACTGACCTCCTTGTACAATGCACATCCTGAGCAACTGTACACAGCATTTCTGTGCACCCACGTGTCTCCAACTAGTCTTTGGTGGAGGGATGGTGGGACAAGAATGCTTGGCAAGAATAAGGAAAATGTGGAAAAATTTAAGAAGAATTTTTCTAGTCCAGGTCACATTCATTGTTTAAGCCTGGCTTTTCTGTTCTGATAAAGTCTTAGTCTACAAAAACTTTGACTGAGCTCGGCTCTCCATAAAGAAACTTAATGCTTGGGGAAACTTATATAGAGTTAAGAAATTCAAACACGGGTCTTATTTT
Organism: Sus scrofa; assembly: GCF_054392235.1. Lineage (NCBI taxonomy): Eukaryota > Metazoa > Chordata > Mammalia > Artiodactyla > Suidae > Sus > Sus scrofa. The sequence goes on from NC_139388.1 coordinate 78,657,807, forward strand.
TACTGGTCTTTCTGGGCCTATTTCTGAAGATACGCCTGATTAGCTAAACCAATCAGCCATTGGTATTAGCTTCCTGGTCTAAAGTACTACTTGGTAGAATAGAAAGACCTTATGTTCAGAGCTTATTCAGAGGTGGGTTCAGATGTGGGTCTCTGCTGCTTTCCAGCTGTTCATTGTGGGAAGGTGTGACATGGCTCTGAAACTTCAGATTCCCCATCTGTAAAATACATATGGTGGGTTAGAGGTAAGTGCCTCTATTTCCTACTCCCTCCACTGAGAGGTGGAGTCTGATTTCCTTCCCCTTGAACCTGGATTCGCCTCAGCGACTTCACTGGCCAGTAGAATGTGGAGAAATGATATTCAGGGATATCACCCATGAGGCTGGGTCACCCACAGAGCCTTGTGGTTTCCACCTGGATTTCTTGGCGCTCAGCTGCCATCTCGTGAGGCAACCCAAGCAGCCCTGCGGATAGGTCTTCACGGAGACAACAGGGCCCAGGGCTGACAGTCTCCACTGAGCTCCCAGTTGAGAGCTGGCATCAATTTGGCTTCCATGTGACTGAGCCATCTTCGAAGTGGACCTTTTGGCCTCAGTGGAGCCACCTTGCTTGATGCCATGTGTTGGGAGACAGGCTGTCTCCATGCTCAAATTGCAGACCTGTGAGCAAAACAGACAAGGGTTGTTATAGTCAATCAGAAGGTTCTGGGGGGGATATCATGGAGCCGTGGATACATGGAACACTGTGGGTATGAATAGCAGCTCACTCAGGGTTGTGTTGGGTGTTTAAGGAAATTCAGTATGTAAAGCACTGGATCTGCTGCCCAGCACGTTGGAGGCCCTCAGGGAAGCCAAATTCTCTTCCCTTCTTACTGGTGTGGGGTCCACATTGTCACTGTTAGGACCAGTCTGATTGTCCCCCAAAGTTGGGGGGGTGCAGAGCGTCACCCTGACTCTGGGTTGCTTAGACCCCACATTGCCCTCTGTAAATGGTTAAGGCCAGCATCATCAACGGTCGTGGAGCACACTTGCTATTGGGAGGAAATCATCATTAGTCCATCCCCGCTAATGCCCAGTAAGGTTATCCAGAACCTCCTCTCTCCAGGGTCTCCAAGTAGTTAAGTGAGAAGCTCCATTTAAGCCTCAGCCAGCCTCTGGTCCAGGGTAACCTGAGAGCAGGCGGTGGACAATCGTGTTCACCATGATCTTCCTACAGCCTTGAGCAACAAGCCTTGTCTCCTCCACTGTGACAGAGACCCGAAGGCTCAGAAAATTCAGTCTTAATCATTCCAGACCTGGGCAGGGTCTGGCTGCACGGCAGGGGCAGAGGGAGTCATTTAACGAGTATCAGAGAAATCAGAGCCCTTTCAGAAACGGTGCTGAAATTAAATCAGATGAGTCTGGAAGCAAACCAGGCATCGACCTCCCATTCTGAGCCCACAAACCTGAGCAGCCACAGACGTTGTCCAAGCAGATGGTGAGGCCAGAGTTCTGCAGAGTCCACTGCAGGCCATGACAAGAGGCGAGCAGTCTCTTTTTGCGGGCCTTCTCATCCCCGGGTTCTGGGCAGATATCAGGGATCCTATTGCTTCTCTAGTGCCTCTTCTCAGCTCCAAGGTAGCAGCTGCCAGCCTCGAGGCCAGTGAACCCCAAGTGCATGCAGTTTGGAGCATCTGCTCTTCTAGAAAGCGAGTGCCCTTTGGTGATGCTTCTTGTTCCAAATGCAGGCACCTCAGCATGGCTGACCTTGCTGCAAGCCCAGAGCCCCCCAGGATGCCCAGCTCTGTGAGGGTTTGGGGTGGGGGGCAGGTGTGTGCAAGACGAGGTGGGGGAGGCTAAACTGATCCACCCTCTGCTGTCTTTCACCTCTGACTTTCAGACCCTACCTGCTGTGTGCCAGCATCTGGTCACCTACTGCCTGGCCAGTTACTCCAAGCTTAATGGCCTCAACAATACACATGTACTATTTCAAGGTTCCTAGAGGTCAGGAGTCTGGTCACAGCTCAGCTCGGTCCTCTGCCCAGGGTGTCACAAGGTCGTGGCCAAGGTAGCAGCCAGGCTGCATTCTCACCCGGAGGCTCGACTGTAGAAGAATCTGCTTCCAAGCTCCTTCAGGCTGGTGTCAGAATTCATTTCCTGTGGCTGTGGGATGGGGGCCCTGCTGTCTGGCTGGATGTCAGCTGGGGCCACCCTCAGATGCTAGAGGCTGCCTGCAATTCCTTGCCATGTGGGCTTCCTCAGCATGGCCTCTGACTTCATGGAGCCAGCAAGGATCTCTTTAGGGTGGACCAGCAAGGCAGAGTCATAGATAGATCAATACATAGGGGTGTGTGTGTGTGTGTGTGCATGCACGTGTACAGGTAGATTATAGATATAGGTACAGATAGATAGACATACATAGATGATGGATGTATACATCTAGAGATAGATAAAGATGGTAAAGTAGATGATGAAAGAAAGAGCTAGATAGGTAGATAGAAAGAGAGATAAGTAATACATAGATAGATAATAACCTAATCACAAGAATGACATCCTATTACCTTTACCACGTTCTGTTCATTAGAAACAGGTCACAGGTCATGCCCACACTCAAGGGGAGAGGGTTATACCAGGTGTGACCCCAGGGGGTGGAGGTCAAGGGGCCGTCTCAGAACTGTGCCTCTTTCCAGTGCCTTGACAGTTAAACACTATCATTCCCATTTCTAGATGGGAAATTGAGGTTGAAAGAGAGAATGTGCCCCCAAGCTCCGACAGTGATCCAGTGACCAAGCTGGCATTTCAGACCACGCTGGACCACCTCTCAGTGGCCGCTTCTCCTACACCATCCTGACTGCACTTCTTTCACTGCCCTGGCTGAGTGGTGCTGGTTACCTGGGTGCTCATTTTGACTAGAGAAACCAGACTGTTTTCTCTGCATGATTTCATGCTGATAATGTACTTGTTGAATGTGTATCTTGTCTCTGCACCCCTAGTGTGTGCCCATCTGTCTTGTTCGTGGCCATGTCTCCATACCCAGAGAGGTTCCTGGCCCATGATGTGTAAGCTAAATGGTCATTCATTCATTCAACAAACACTCATGGAAAAATCATGTCTACTTTGGATACAAAGATGACCCAGACACAACTCTGCCTTCACAAGCCCCTCACCCTCTAGCAGAACAGAGACACAAAATAAGTAAGATAGTGCGGTGTGGTACAAAGATTATAATGGCCTCCTCAGGTTTGCCCACCCTGTGTCCCCAGGGCCTAAAACAGTGACTGGCACATAGTAGGTCCTTGGCAATACTTGTAGACTGTTCTGGATCTATTACCCAGCATGCCTGGCTCTCTTCTCTCCTGCATAGGGTAGAAAATAAAAATCAAAAGATTAACTGGCCTGGAAAACCCCTAGAAATTAAAAGAAAAAAAAACATAACATCCCAGGCTGGCTTCAGAGGTCTCTGATGCAATCCTACAACCCTGGCACTCCCTCTTTGAGCAGAGCTTTGCATTTCAAAATAGAAGGAAAAAAAAAAAAGACTGTAATTATTAAAATTGTATATATAGGAGAATTTGGCCTTTCAGTTGAGGTGTCCTAATGACACTTCAACAACTTATAGGGAAGATAATAGGGTTTAGAGCAATTACACAGCCCGTCAAATACTGAACATGAGTGATTTGGATTCATGCTTGGAGCTGGAACGAGTCTCAGCAGTTTTGCTCACACACAGCTGTTTCATTTAAAATATTTTGGCAGAAAATTGCAAAGTGGGCTGTGCTGGCCATCCCTGCCTTGAAAGCTTAACTCCTTCTGCCCCCAATGTCATCCATCTCGCCTCCCTTCCAGCACCACCCCCACCCCCACCCGCCCCCCACCCCCGCTTCATTACGGCTTTGCCAAGTTTTTAAGCAACATGTTTGGGACTTAAAACTTGGCCCCTTACCTGAAAATGGGGTGGGGGTTCTCCTAAGCCTGCTGGAAGATTCTGTGTATTTCTCCCTCTTTTGATTCAATCAGTAGGTATCATTCAATCCCTTGGCTGCCAGGGTCTATCAGTCAGATGGCCAAAAGCAAACGGTCCACTCAACCCAGGGGATGGGAGAAAAGCCTATCTTAGTTTGAGCAAAAATAACAAAATTCCATAGACTGAGTGGCCCAAACAGCAAACATTTGTTTCATCCAGTCCTGGAGGCTGGGAAGTCCCATGATGGAGGTGCTAGCTGGTTTAGCATCTGCTGAGAACCCTCTTCTAGGTTTGCAGATCTAGCTGTGTCCTCACAGGTAGAGGATAGGTCATCTCTCGTGTCTCTTCTTATAAGGGCACTAACCCCATTGTGTGGGCACCACCCTGATGACCTAATCACCTCCCAAAGTCCCTCCCATCCCACTTCCAAAGACTATCAACAGTGGGGGCTAGAGCTTCAACCTTTGATTTGGGGGGGATCACATACTAAAGAGCAGTTTCCAAGGGCTCAGCTTGAATTTAGAGAAACCCACGGGGACAGGGCAGGGCCCCAGGGATGCCATAGTAGGGAGCTGGTAGCACCTTTAGTTGCAAGGGGCAAAGGGCAGGGAGTTGATAATAGAATGTGGGGAGTATACCTGTACAGAGTGGGGGGTAGGTCAGTAGGAGCTGCAGCTTTTGCGTTCAAGACATGCAGCCAACCCCCAGTGACAGTGAGGGACACCCCCTCCCTACCCTCTAGGCTCCTCCTGGTGTCTCCCAATGGCCAAACCCAACTGGAGGCCAGGGCTTAGGGAGGGTCATGATGCATTTGGTGCAGGTCAGCCGCCAAAGCTTTGAGAAAGATTGAGAGATGGATTGAGGATAACCCCACACAAAGGAGACTCAAGAAGAGTAGACTTGTATCCTCTGCCCTCAGGGAGTAGATCTCTGTCCGCAGACAAAAATCTTACAAGAACTGAGCGATGGACTCCTGTGGTTGCAACAGGGACTCATTCACTTTACCTCCAACCATTGAGAGTTCACTGTAAGGGGGCCCAGAAAAAGTCAGATTTCCCCAGGCCTCAGGAAGAGGTCAATGTCTATCCTGGTTAAAGTTTATATGTCAGTTTGCATGCTCCAGTGCCCAGCTGTTCGGTCAAATGCTAGATGTTGCTGTGAAGGTATCATGTCAATGAGATTAACAGCTACAATCAGTTGGCTGTAAGCAAACCAAATTACCCTGGAGAATCCAGATGGGCCTTATCCAATCAGTTGAAGGCCTTAAGAACAAAAACCGAGGTTTCCCAAAAAAGGAATTCTGCCTCAAAACTGTAACGCAGAAATCTTGCCTGCGTTTCCAGACTGACACCTTGCTCTACAAAACTTAGACCCAAGGCTGCAACATTCATACCGGCCTGAGTTTCCAGCCTGTCCTGCAAATTTCAGAGTTGTCAGCTCCCACAGTTACGTGAACCAATTCCTTAAAATAAATAAATAAATAAATAAGTATCTCCTATTGATTCTGTTATCTGGAGAACCTCAGCTGATACACCTTCCCCCAACAATTTCCCATCACATGTAGGATGATCTCAAACTCCTCTCCATGGCCTCTGAAGTCTCACATGGTCCACCCCCCACCTCCTGCCTCCTCTTACCTCATTCCCTAATCCAAGGATTTTCCAACTTGAATGTGTGGGAATCACCTGGAGAACTTGTGAAAACACTTTCCTGAGCTCCATCCCCAGAGATTCAGACCCAGTAGCAGGGAGTGTAGCCTATGGATTTGCATTCTAACACTTTCTCAGGTTCTCACGGCAAGGTGGATACAAGACAAATATGGGCTTTGGCTTCATGGCCTCATGACATTGAAGGTGGAGAATTCTGGATGTAGCAGGACTGCAGTCCGTTCCACGATGGATATTTGGGAGAAAGGGGAGCAGGTGAGGGATTTAAAAAAAGGCAATGTGATTCTGATTCTGTGTCTAGATGCCTGCAGAAGGGAAGCCCCAGTGACCATATTAGTAGAGACTGGAAGAAAACCTGATGGGAGTGGGTGGTGACGGGCTCATGAGATGGATAGGATCCTGAGAAGTCACTATTGTGGGCTTTGTTGTGTCAACTTCCAAAATTCATATATTGACGTTCTAGACCCCAGTAACTCACAATGTGCTATTTGGAGATGAGGCCTTTACGGTGGTAATTAATGTTAAAAGAGGTCATTAGGGTAGACCCTGATCCAATATGACTGGTGTCCTTTTAAGAAGAGGTGATTACCCAGACAAAACTTTCATTCAAAAAGATACACGTGCTATTATGTTCCTAGTAGTGCTGTTCACAACAGCCAAGACATGGAAATAACCTTGATGTCCTTCAAGAGATTAATGGATTAAGAAGATGTGGTACATAGACACAATGGAATACTACTCAGCCATAAAAAAGAACAAAATAATGCCATTTGCAGTAACATGGATGCAACTAGAGATTCTTATACTAAGTAAAGTAAGTCAAAAAGAGAAAGACAAACACCTTATGATATCACTTATATGTGGAATCTAAAATGTGGCACAAATGACAGTCAACAGAACAAAAACAAATACATGGACATAGAGAACAGACTTGTGGTTGCCAAGGGAGAGGGGGAGGGAGTGGGATGGATGGGAAGTTGGGGTTAGTAGATAAAAACTATTAGAATGGATAAGCAATGAGGTCCTGCCATATAGCACAGGGAACTATATCTAATCACTTGTAACAGAACGTGATAGAAGATAATATGAGAAAAAGAATGAGTGTGTGTGTGTGTAACTGGGTCACTTTTCTGTATAGCAGAAATTGGCAGAACATTGTAAATCAACTACAATTTTTTTAAAAAGGGAAAAAAAAGAAATAGGAACTTGAAAAAGAAGAAAAAGAAAAATGATTAGGACACGGACACACACAGAGGGGAGATCCTGGGAAGATACAGGGAGAAGATGGCCGCCTATAAGCCAAAGAGAGAGCCCTCAGAGGAAACCACCCCTGCTGACACCTTGATCTTGGACTTCCAGCCTCCAGAATGATGAGAAGATACATTTTTGTTGTTTAAGCCACCCAGCTGGTACTTGGTTATGACAGTCTGAGTACAAGGAAAATGAATCCTGTCATGCAGTTGAATGTCCTCCTTTCACAGCTGGGAACATTGAGGTCCAGGAAGGGACTGGTGTCGCACCAAGTGGCTGAGTCCCGTCCTCCATACGGGATTCTTGATTTCAGGCAAGTGGTTGTTTTCCCCTGGACCTCGCTGCCTCTTCCATCATGAAGTATTGACCATCACCCTGTCTACAGTTTAGCTTGTTCAAACAGTTTGCTGCCACCAAAGCACACTGGCCTCTGTTTGTTTGTTTAAGGAATGATTTTCTCCCAGAGCCCTTGGGTTCCCCATGCCTACAGCAGCAGATTCTTGCTCTGCTCTTGTTGAGCCCAGCCCTGGAGAACAAAGCTTTCGTCCCCATCCGGTGCTGTGGCGGGAGCTTGCAACCCTGGGAGGTGGAGGTGCCGGTGGAATGTCAGACAGAAAATTCCATGAGGCAATCAGAAGAACAGACCTGTGGTCAAGAAAGAGGTGGGACCAGAGCTATTATCCTTTAGGAGCTGACAGCCTGGAGATGTGTATTGAAACACCATGAGGATGTGAAACCAGAGAGGTCAGAGTTCACAAGAGGAGAGGAGAAAATAGGTCAAGACTCTTTGGGGTGCAGCGAGAGAATCTGCCTCTGGATGGCTTCAGCAACAAGGAGGGCTGGTATCCACCTCACTCCCACTAACAGGAAGAATTCAGGCATAGAGAGGGAGGCAGCTTTGGGTTGTCAGCAGCCTGGGGCAGCTCTTGGCATTGAGAAGGTGATGACCAGGGATGCTCAAGGTCCTGAAACGCAGGGGACAGTCCCATACAACCAAGAGTTGTCTCTCCAACGTGCCACTTGCGCTGGGCGGAGAAACCCAGAGAAGGACTACTTCATGAAGGTTGGGGACAGGGGACAGATAGCACCGTTTATGAAAGCCAGAATCGGGAAGGTCACGTGGGTTGGGGGGCTGGAGGAGGGGAACGATTCTTCGAGCTCCGAGGAAGCCCAGGAAGCTAAGACCCAAGAAGAGGCAGGATGAGGCCAGTGGGTGGGTAGAAGTAGAAGCAGCATTTTATTTACTTATTTTTTGTTGAAGTGCACGTGCTCGACAGCGGTGTGTTCATTTCTGGTGTACAGCGCAGTGATTCAGTTATAGATGGATGGATAGGTAATTCTGGTTCATGTTCTTTTCCATTATGGTTTATCACAGGAAATTGAACATAGTTCCCGATGCTATACAGTAGGACTTTGTTGATTATCGATTTTATGCATATCAGCATGTAGTGCTCATCCCAAACTCCTAATTTATCTCTGTCCCCCCCGCCCCGCTTTTCCCTTTGGTAACCATCAGTTTGTTGTCTCTGTGCGTCAGAAGCAGCATTTTAGACGTCGAGTCAGGCAGGGGTGCAGTGCACAGGGAGGGCTGATTAGATCCTCTTAGTGACTCTGGGAAGGTGAGGAGGAGGCTGGAGGGAGGGGGAATGGGGAGGGGAGGAGAGAGGGCGACTTGGTTGTTACTTACATGAACTTGCTCTGCAGACACTGTCAATAAAAATAGATGGACTCTTGGTCCCGAGAGGCTGTATTTAAAATAGCCACTTGCAATGCTGCAGCCTGAGGTCGAAGGAGTGGAAAAGGCGCACACAGCCTGAGGCAGACGGCAGAGCTGCTGGCTGAGCATCAGGGACGAAACCGCACACGTTTCCAAGTCAGGGGAGCTGGGCTTGCACCTTGACCTTCACCTGCCTGCTCGTAAGATTGTTCTAAGGATCACGAAAAAAGGGGCACCCGACACAGCCCCCAGGACGTGGGTGCCATCTGGGCGTGGTGGCAGAGGGCTCTTATATTACTGTCGTCGTCATTGTTGTCAGGCCCTTACCCCTCACCAGGTCTCAGGGCTGCCTCCTCCTATATCCCAGGGGAGGGGAGGGGACAGGGAGGGGTCGCTATGGCATTTTCGTCCTTGCAGCCTCTTTATACCTGGTTCTGTACGATCCTGTGACCTTCTGTGGCAGTGAATTCCTTGGCTTGGCTCCATTGAACCAGGAGGGGTTTGAGTGTTTTTTGTTTTTGGTTTTCAGATTCTTTTCCAAGTTCTCTGTTCAGTGGCTGTTGTGCAGACATTTCTGTCCGGTGCTGAGGCAGCCTCTGGTGGTTTTCTGTGAGCTTGCTCATCCTGCTTCGTCCCTCCTCTGTGCCCCTGGCAGGTGTGCTCAGAGCACCGCTTCCCCCCCAACAGCCTTCTCCTCTGGCCCACAGCCTGCCCTGAACCCTCACCGCTGCCCCAGGTCCAAACAGGGAACTTCGGCCGAAGCAAGAACTTGCCTTTCGACTCAACGTGCACTCGAAAGCCGGGTTGTCCACCCCAGGCTGTGACGGCGCGGGTCAGAGAGCACAGTGGGTCCTTAGGAAGCTGCAGGTGGCCAGAGACCCTCGGGGGTGCAGGGCGTTACTTCTTTCTGGACCCAGCATCTGCCGTCTCCACCTGGAATGTCTCTTCTAGCTGCATTTCCTCTCGGTGTCCTAGGAAATGACCCCGCTGCTCCTTTCTTGCGGTTTCCTTTTGTTCATTTTCGCTCATCCCACGCTCTCTCTAGACGGTGTTTAAATAAGTGTGTCGTGGAGTTCCCATTGTGGCTCAGCAGCTTAAGAACCCAGCATAGTGTCCGTGAGGATGTGGGTTTGATCCCTGGCCTCCATTAGTGGGTTAAGGATCTGGTGTTGCTGAAAGCTGTGGTGTAGCCCGGCAGCTACAGCTCCAATTCGACCCCTAGCTCAGAAACTTTCCATATGCCACAGGCGCAGCCCTCAAAAGAGAAAAAAATAAAACGAAATAAAATAAAATAAAATACCATGTACTAATGCTTGCCCTGTGATGCTTGCATGTAGTGGAACAGTCTGTGTCCAAGTGTGAGTGTCTACAGTTCGAGCTCATGTGGTTCTTACATAACTTCAGGGAGCCTTTAGTCATTAGCCCATTTTGCAGAAGAGCACATTGAGGCACAGAGAAGCAAAGTCACTTGCCCAGGGGCACACAGCTTGTACATGACAAAGCTGGGCCTGGAACCCGGGTCCTCTGCTTCCTCCCCGAAGCCTGCTCGTCCCTCCTGTGGACCTCATCCTGCATGTCCTTGGCCCTGCGGGACGGGCTTTCCTGTTCCAGCTCTCCAGCTGCAGGCCCCTGTGAGCACAGCCTCCCCTCTCACTTGCCTTTGTCAGTTTAGCTCTGTCTCTCAGGCCCAGGCGCTCCAGGAGGACACCGGATGTCCTCGCACTTACGCCCAAGGCCCAGCACGTGATCCGTCTCAGTGCGCATGTTCTGAATTAGTGGACGGCGGGCTGGATGGTCCTAACCCTCCCAGAGGTGAAGTGGCTCTTCTGAGGCCGCACAGGAAGGGAGGGGCTGACTCCGGCCTCATTCCCACGTCCTGGGAAAGCTGGTCCAGGCCGGCCTCCAAGGCCCCCTTGCCTTTGGGGTGCCGCCTGGAAAGCACGGCATCCTCGTGCTTCCCCAGCCCAGGCTGCCCCCTCTGACTGTTCCTAACGGGTTGTGGAAAGAAAGACTAGGCAAAACGCAGAGGAAATGTCATGTCCTGGCATCTGATGAGAGGCGTGCACGAATGATCTGTGGATGCTCAGAATGGGCAGGCACTTGACGCATTGTCAGGCGCTCTGAGCTGGCCATATGGGTTTATTTTTGTGGATTTTGTACTGTGAACTTGAGTTGCTGTTAAACACAGCGTGAGTCATCGTCTGCTTCTGCCGTTGCATCCCAGCCTACACTGCCTTCACCAGAAAATGGTACAGAGCACCCTTGCGACCCTACCCACCCCACCCCCTGAGGGGGAGGGGGAGGCCTGTTCCTGGGAGCTCCACCCTTCTGTGCTTCCTAAACCTTGGCCCCCACCTTGACCCCTCCTCTCCACATCAGTAGTTTGCAGATTTTCACATCTCTTTCCCCAGTGAGGCTAAGTTCTGCTGGGGCAGTGGTGGGTTTATTTTTAATCCCGGTTTCTATAGGATCTGGGATGCCCACGTTGCCAACATGCACCTGTTGAAGGATGAGTGCCTATGTGTCTGTTTTATCACCCGTGTTCCTGCCTCGGAACCAGGGCCAAGAGCTCCGGTGGCTTTTGACGTGATCACCCACGTTCAGGTTCACGGAGGACAAGTTGGTGCAGGGAAAAGAATAGAGACTTGGGGTTGGACCAAACAGGGTTCACATCCTAGGTCAGCTTCCATGTGATTTGGGGTCCCCCAAATCTTAGTGTCTTTATTTGTACTGTGGGGATCAATTTCCACCCACCCAGAGGAGGTGTTGTCATGGCTGAATAAAATCACGCTTAGATGGCTCTGCACACCTCAGCCTATCTCCTTACCTGGGAAAAGAGTGGGGACTTGTGGGCCCAGTCCTGAGGCATCTCTTGAAAATTAAGCTTCCCTGGGAGTTCCCTGGTGGCACAAAGGGTTAAGGATCCAGCATTGTCATTGCAGTGGCTTGGATCTATGCTATAGGACACAGGTTCTATCCCTGGCCCAGAAACTTTCATATGCCTTGGGCGCAGCCAGAAAAAAAAGTGACCTTCCCTGATGCTGCCTCGGAGGGTCCATCCGCTAGAGGAAGTGATAGCCTTGGAGAAATTCAGAAATGAGCTCTGAGCATTGCAGGTGCAGGATTTTGTTGGCTTCACCCTCGAGACGGGCCTGGCAGGCAATAAAAGGGCTCAGGCTGTTGGATTCAGAAGGAAGATTGTTGGGTTCCAGGAAGGAATCCTTTAGAACAAACCCCAGAGGAGCCCCCCACCCAGGTCCTTCACAGAATGTTCTGGTAAGCTTTCTGGATAAAGCAAGCGTCTGACCATGGGAGTTGGGACCAATGATGAATGGAAATGCTTATGGATTTATAAGCCTTCAGCCCTTTTAAGGATGGTCTTCCTAAGATGAGACAGGTGCCCCCATCTTGAGTTTCACGTGTCATTAGAAATAGATTGCAATTCCTTTTTTTCCTCCTCTATTTGCATAGAAGTTGCCTGTGTCCTCTTCTTTCTGAGGATTAGGGTTAATTGATACACCTAGAAACAGAAGGCCAGTGCTTAAGGCAGGGATGATAAATGCCAGCACAGGTGCCGTAACTCAGCCCTCCCCTACTCATGGCAGACATACCCAATCGATCATCGCACTCTTTGTGCCATCTCTAGAACAGACCCCCTAGTCACAGTTCAGGGAACCTGCAAGCCAGAATTATAATCATTGCATTTTCTATTACCAAACACTTTCTCTAAATAGGGGGAAAACAATATACATATTCCAATTCAAACATGTACCACTGTACTGTGTAAATATTGAGGACCCTGGGGATTCCATCTCAATAGTCTTATTATCACCCTATTTTACTTGCATATAAACAATAAATACATTGCAAAGTATTAATGGAAAACCATGTTTAGGAATTACAGCGATTACCGATCAATTGGATGGAATAATTACTATAATCACTGGGTAATTAGAGTTTTCCTGGCCTGAGAGGGGAATGCATGAGCTCTGGGATTGATTCCTCTGCTCAGCAGAGTCTCAGAATCAGGAAGAGAGAGTCCTGAACCCCAGGGCAGCCAAGCTGGCAGCTGTAAGTTGGGGCAGCTGTCCTAGTACTCCCAAAGAGGAAGATACCACAAATGTTTTCCATGGAAGGTTGCAGGACCCCTGACTAAAAGCAGCTTAAGCTGTGAGTTTTGTTTTGGTTTTCACCAAATAAGAAATTGAGAGGCCAGTAGAACGGGACTGGTGCAGCCTCTCAACAGCAGCACCCAGAGCCAGCCTCTGTCCATCTTTCTGAGTTGCCGTCCAGAGGTTGGTGGTTAGTCACTTCATGGTCACAAGAAGGCTGCTGATGCTCCAGACACCACATTCGCATTTAAGGCAGGAATAAAGCAGAAGAGACAGTGACAGCAACATCTGTCCTTTTCCTTGTTAGGAGAAACCTCTGCAGACTTCTGCTTGTGTCTCATTGACCAGGAGAGGGTCACTTGGGAACCCTTGCTGCAAGGGAACCTGGGAAAGTAGGAGACAGGATATCCTGGTTGGCTCAGGTTGATCGTGGTCCTTCACCTGGGGCTAAGCCTGTGGTCACTGTGAACAGCAGGGGTTCTTGTAGCAAGAAGGAAGGAGAGCCTGGAAATTAGGTAGATAACTAATAATGTCTGTGTCAGACACTCCAGGAGATCATGACCCACAACTCTTTGAGGTATGACAGGCATCACTAGTAGAGCTGTAGAGATTTGTTGTTCCTTGTTCATTCATTCATTCAACACATGTTTGTTTGCTTGCTTATGCTTTTTAGGGCTGCACCCGCAGCATATGGAAGTTCCCAGGCTAGGGGTCCAATCAGAGCTATAGCTGCTGGCCTACACCACAGCCACAGCAACATGGGATCCGAGCCGGGTCTGTGACCTACACCACAGCTCACGGCAGCGCCAGATCCCCGACCCACTCAGCGAGGCCTGGGATCGAACCCGCATCCTCATGGATACTAGACAGATTCGCTTCCACCGTGCCACAACGTTTAACCAATGCCTAGTGGATGCCAGGATGGGGGGAAAGTAGAGAATTATTTAGAAATAAACAATAGGGAACATTTTTCTAGGAAAAGTGACATCTAAGCCAAGAATAAAAAAATGCGCAAAAGTTTGCCAACTTGTTTCACGCGTGCGCACGTGTGTGTGTGTGTGTGTGTGTCTGTGTGTGTGTGTGTGTGTTGGGATGGCCAGGTGGATGCAGGAGGGGCTGACAGGAGGAGAGGTGAGTGTTACAGACAGAGGGAACAGCATGTGTGTGAGCGTCTCAGTGGAGGAAGAGGCAGGATCTGTTTCCAGAAGTGAGCCTGGAAGGACAGACACCAGATACCAGAGGGTCTCAAGTTCCACCTTGAGTTTGGACTTTGTCCTAAAGATCCTGTCTGCCCCAGCCCATGAGCTGTATTGGTCAAGACTCTCGTGGGGGCGGCGGGGTGGGCAAGGGGAAATGCCTTAATGTTAAAAAGATGGAGGAAGGTAGTTATCGGTGCCAGTTATTAGGATGTCCAAGGGTAGCTGGCTTCCAGAACAGCTGGATCCAGAGGCTCAAATGACATCATCATGAATCTCTCTCCCGCTAGACTTTCTTCCTTTGTGCTGACTTCCTTCTCAGACAGGCTCTCGCTGACGCCGCAAGGGGCCATCAGAAGCTCTCCATGTACGTTCTGTGAATCTCGGACCAGACAGGAAAGAGGAGCAGTTCCAGCTGTAGGGAGAGCTCTCTTTGGCCCATTGGGGGTGACAGGACCATCCCTGAACTGAAGCCCAAGGATGCTGTGCTTTCATTGGCAGCCTGGCATCGGGTGCCTGCCACAGCAGCCTGCACACGGAGCAGAGAAATGACAATGCCATCACGCCCGGGTAGACTGAGTGCCAGGAGGCCCCGCCTGCCTCCTTCTTACCTCACCTGGCATCGTCTGAACCCCTCCTAGGTTCGCCAGCCTCCTACCCTCCTGTACCCCTTCCTGCTGCCCGTCCCTCCAACCCAGTGACACACATGAGCTCCCTGTGTTGATCCTCAGCCCTCCTCCCCCCCCCGCCCCCAGGCTGAAGGTGCTTCTCCTGCTCTGCATAATCCCCAGCTCTGCTTCCCTCTGTTCTGCTGCTACAGCCCCTCAGGGCAAGGGGACCCCTCCCTTCCCCTCCCCCACACCTGGCAGAGCGTGTCCGTCATCACTGGTCAATTCTGTCCTTAATAAGGGAAAATGCTGCAGTCTCCTCATGTTTCGTAAAGCAGGGACACAGGCCCTGTGTGTCGCCTTCTGTTCAGCAGAGTTTCCCCACAGCCTGGCCCGCATACCGCCGTGAAGGCATTGATTTATTCTGCCCCCCACCCAGCGCTGCTTGTTAGCATTCTCAATCGGACAAGAGGTATTGAGCCTACCTCTAAGGCACTACAAAATTATGAGTAGAAACCCATCTGGACTCTGGTTCACAGTGTGTTTTGCCGACGGAATGGGAAACTGAGACAAGGAAGTAACAGGTAACTTCGCAGAGGTGTAGGCGCCCTCCTGGTCTAGCTAGGATACCTCCAGTCTGACCTTCTCGGGGGAAGCCTCCTCTGAAATGCTCACTGTGTTATTCAGGACTTTTGGGGTTGCAGGCGGAAGATGCCTGACTCAAACAGGCAGAAGCAAAAATAAGTGAATGTATTAACTCTTGAAAATGAAAAATCCAAGAATAGCTGGCTTCAGGCGTGGCTGGATCCTGCAGCTTAAGCAATGTCATCACTACTTGATTCTCTCTCTCTTTCCCTCTCTTTCTCCCTCTGCCTCCCTCCCACCACCCTCCCTCTCTCCTCCCTCCCCCACCCAGCCCAACCCACCCATCTCCAGGATCTTCTGTTCAATGTGCTGTCCTTAAGCTGCATGTCTCCCACATTATCACGTGGAATTTCCAAGACACATCTTTATAGCTTAGTGGCTTCAGCAGGGAAAGGCTGCCTCTTTCCAGATTTCCTATGAGACATCCTGTGATAGTCTTGGATTGGCTCAGCTTCTGTCATGGATCCAGGGTCTACAGTCCCACCACCTGTTTCTGCAGGGCCCATAAACTATGAATGCTTTCTACACTTTAAAATGGTTGGAGGAGTTCCCATCGTGGCACAGTGGAAACGAATCCAACTAGGAACCATGAGGTTTTGGGTTCAGTCCCTGTCCTTGCTCAGTGGGTTAAGGATCTGGTGTTGCCCTGAGCTGTGGTGTAGGTCACAGATGCAGCTCAGATCCCGTGTTGCTCTGGCTGTGGCATAGGCTGGCCGCTGTAGCTCTGATTGGACCCCTAGCCTGGGAACCTTCATATGCTGTGGGTGCAGCCCTAAAAAGCAATAAAATAAAATAAAATAGTTGGAAAAAAAAACAAAAGAGGAGTTCCCTGGTGGCACAGCGAGTTAAGGATCTGAAGCTGTCATTGCAGCAGTCCAGGTCACTGCTGTGGTGTGGATTTGATCCCTGAACCTGGAACTTCCACATGCTGCAGATGTGTCCAAAAAACAAACAAAACCAAAAGAAGACCAGAATATAGTGGCGTGTGAAAGTTATATGAAATTCAGAATTACATAAAATTCAAATTATATGAAATTCAAATTTATTGAAACAGAGCCATGCTTATTTGTCTATGTATTGTCGAAAGCCACTTTGGTGCTGCAGTGCTGGACTTGAGTAGCTGAGGCAGACTGCATGGCTCACAAAGGTGAAAAAAATGTACTCTCTGGCCCTCTGTAGAAAACACTTGCTACACCAGCTATAATGGAAAAAATAAAAATCGTTTTTTTAAACAAAGAAGAACGGGGAGTTCCTGTTGTGGCGCGGTGGTTAACGAATCCGACTAGGAACCATGAGGTTGCGGGTTTGATCCCTGGCCTTGCTCAGTGGGTTAAGGATCCAGCGTTGCCGTGAGCTGTGGTGTAGGTGGTAGATGCGGCTCGGATCCCGTGTTGCTGTGGTGTAGGCTGGTGGCTACAGCTCCAATTAGACCCCTAGCCTGGGAACCTCCCATATGCTGCGGGAGCAGCCCAAGAAATGGCAAAAAGACAAAAAAAAAAAAAAAAAGAAGAATGAATAAACAGAAGAAGAAGAAGAAAAGAAAACGTTCGCCAAGCCCTAGTCTAGACACTCTGTGTAGCCATGAGATGCTTGAGTCACGTGCTCACCCTTGGTGTCTGGGGGCGGAGTCAGCCCAGCAGACCCCAGGGTGAGAATGGCAAAGGGCTTCCAAGGGAAGGGTCATGAGTCACAACAATCAATGTCCACTCTAGACCAGGACCTTAGACCCGTCTCAGACCAGGATCTGCCAGAAGCAGACACGGAGACAGTTGGTGAGCACTCACTCGTCCTTTGTGTCGTGGTAATGGGAGGGGCCCCGAGCACTGGCAGGGGTGGAGGGGAGTGAGTCAGGATAGGGAAGGGGAACGAAAGAGGCTGATATGGGGCACTTTCTTAAGTGGTTTCCACTATGGGCAGCTGGGTTCATAGGCTGGGGATCCCTAGGAGATGCTGTGAGGCATGTGCCACATGTATCCCCATCGAGGGGCAACGGAGTTGGGGTGTCCCTCCTCCAGCCCCTGCCAGCCCCTGGTTGTTGTGCATGCAGGTTCGTTCTGTTCTGGGTAACAGAGAGGCAGTTTCCTCTCCCACAGTCCATCCAGTTGTGGTTAATAAAGTCTTCTTCACGCACGGACTCTTTTTCTGGGAGTGAGGGGCTCCCAAGAGGCTGAAAATGTAAGTTCTCTTGTTCACCCTCCCCAGCACCCTTGCTAGGAGATACCAGAGCAATTGTGTTACCTACCTCAAGGCTCTAGTGAGCTGTGCACTTAATAAGCATTTGATGACAGCCCCCATCCGTTCCTAGCCTGGAGTTCAGGTTGACCAGATGTCCGATGTCTGGGACGTGAGGATGCCACCAGCCATGGCTATGTTGTTTGCTCTCAAGAGGACCTGTCCTATCTTTCCAAGCAGCGTCTTATGCCCTCCCCTTTCTCCTTGTTTGGACATATCTTGTTTATGAGAATGTGATAATATACCTGAAAATGTGTTACAATTCATGAAAATGTAATAGAACTCATCAAAGTTTATTATCATTAATTCAACAAAATGTATTGTGCCAGGCACTGGAAACATAATAAGAGTAGGGGGCAAACTTAGCCAAAAATGTCTGCACTCCTGGAACTTAGAACCTGGTGGAATTTATTGTTGTTGTTGTTGTTATTGTTATTTAATGAGGATCTGATAGTGGCTGTTGTTATTGAGCATCTGGATTGGGTGGGTTTTAAAGTACTAGTTTATAAGAATTCCCTGGTGGGCTAGTGGTTAAGGATCCAGTGTTGTCACTGCTGTGGTGCGGATTCAGTCCCTGGCCTGGGAGTTTCCTTATGCTGCAGGTGCAGCCAAATAAATACATAAATAAAGTGCTGGTTTGGGAGCATTCTTCTGTTTTAAGGGATTTTCTGATTGTCTTTTATCAGGCCACTCTATTAAAAAAGAGTAGGTTCCCTAATGGTTCCGTGTATTACTGTTACGGGTGAAAGCTGTTTTGGCAAGCACGTTTTAAAATAGTTTGTCATAAACCAATGCATCTGTGCCATTCCTTCATTAAAAATGCCTGTCCTACCAGCAGAATTGGGGTTCCTTACCCTCAGAGTGATCTTGTATTCCTGTAAAGTGTGATCATAAAATTCTCTACCTGCCTTTACACCTGCTTTGCCACCGACGTGTGTTGCCTCAAAGGAGAAAGGAACGAGAAGGGATGGCATCTCTAGTGAGCTCTGCATTTGTGAAAAATCACAATTCACAGGAAAGTTTCTTGGTTACCTGTGGATCAAATCCAAAAAGACAGAAAGAATAAGGACTGGGCTGCAACTGCAGAGCATTTCTGCATATTCCTTAAAGCACCCTGTGCACAGAGCCCAGGGAGACCCGGGAGCGGGGGAGCAAGGGGGGTCCTTGCGTGGATTCCCCCAGGCATTGCCACTCTTAAATTTTTTTTTTTTTTTTTTTGCTTTTTAGGGTCACACTGGCATCATATGGAAGTTCCCAGGCGAGAGGTTGAATTGGAGCTGCAGCTGCCAGCCTACACCACAGCCACAGCAGTGCAGGATCTGAGCTGCATCTGTGACCTATACCACAGCACATGGCAACACCGAATCCTTAACCCACTGAGCAAGGCCAGGGATTAAACCCAAGTCCTCATGGATCCTAGTTGGGTTTGTTACTGCTGAGCCAAAGCAGGAACTCCTTAAATTCTTCTTGTTGTATTTAGTTACTACCTTTAAGAGACCCTTTTAATAAATGTGAAATTTTTTAAGAAAAAAATTTTTTTTCTTTTTTGGCCACCCCATGGCATATAGACTTCCTAGGCCAGTGGTCATATCCTTGCCTGAAGTTGTGACCTATGTAAGAAAGGCAGATCCTTAACCCACTGTACTGGGCCTGAGATTGAACCTCCATCCCATCGCTCCAGAGATGCCACCAATCCCATTGCATCACAGTGGGAACTCCAAGCAAAATTTTTAAATGACACCCACAGACCCACCACCCCACTGAGGAACTAGAAAGTGACCTGCCCTGCTGAGGCCACCTTCTCATTCCACCCCCACCCCAGGTAACCACTCTGTGTCCTGTCCTCCTCAACTCATCTGACCTTATCACACAAAGCTCTGTCTTGAATTTTGTCTTTATCCTTTCCTTGCTTATTTCTCCATAAAGTCTTACCATATATTTATACAGCTCTAATTATTTTTTAATTTTTAAAAGTTTGACAGGAGTTCCCACTGTGGCTCAGTGGAAATGAATCTGACTAGCATCCCTGAGATTGCGGGTTTGATCCCTGGCCTCGCTCAGTGGGTTAAGGATCCGGCATTGCTGTGAGCTGTGGTTTAGGTCACAGACGTGGCTGAGATCTGGCGTTGCTGTGGTTGTGGTGTAGGCTGGCAGCTGCAGCTGCAATTCAATCCCTAGCCTGGAAACCTCCATATGCTGTGGGTACGGCTCTTAAAAGACAAAAAAAAAAAAGGTCTGACAAAAATGTCGTATTTTATGCAGGCTCTTGCATCTCACTCTTGTCACTCAACATTCTCTTGCTCAGATGCATCTGTGTTGTTTTATGTAGTTGTGGTTCATTCATTCTCACCGCTATAAATGTTCTGTGTGGCTGCAAAGCGCTTTAGTGAACCATTCCGCCCACGATGCGCGGTTGCGGTATATCGGGGGTGGAGATGGATAATTAGCAAATGCTACTTGGAATGTTCTCACCCTTGATTTCTGGACCATCCTTGGGTTCAGAGTAAGGAGTGACATCTCTGGGTTGTGGTTGACCTGGCAAGTCTTGGCAGGGAGAGTGACACCCACCTGTTTGACTTTACAACATTAAGGACTCTGCAAGTTCAAGGAGGTTCCCAAGTAGCCCTCTTGATCCCATTCCTTGGTCATAAGCAGGGTTTGCGTCCTGATTTTTTTTTTTTCTTTTTCTTTTTAGGGCTGCACTGCAGCATACGGAAGCTCCTGGGCCAAGGATCAAATCAGAGCTGTAGCTGCAGGCCTACGTTGAAGCCACACTGGATCCGAGCTGTGTCTTTGACCGACACTGCAGCTTGTGGCAATGCCGAATCCTTAACCCACTGAGCAAGGCCAGGGATTGAACCTGCATCCTCACAGACAATATGTTGGGTGCTTAAACTGCTGAGCCACAGTGGAAACTCCCACTTCTTAGTTTTTAAAGCTGCTCAGGGCTTGCACTTTATCCACTCAGCATTGAGGAAAAGAGAGATGGACAAGCAGCCCACACCTCCCATAATCAACTCATCCGGGGGACATCGTGCAAACTCCCTGCTTTAGCTCCAGCCCCTGGGGGAAGACTGTATGGCTACCCATGTGCTTCCCAAACCCTCATTCTGCCCCCTTAGGGCACAGACAGTTAGCTTTTCCTCTGTTTCGTCCCCAGATGCACAGAAGACAAGTTCTCAAGAGAAGGCCGTGTGGGGTAGTGGTTAAGTCCAGGGTCTCTGGAGTGGTCTGTCTGGGTTTAAGTCTTAGCCCCATCTCTCCACTGGCTGGAAGACCTTGGACAAGTTCCCCTACCTTCCCTGGCCTGAGTGTTCACTTGCTGGAGATAAGGAGGTCCATTGAGTCATCACCATGAAGATTAACTGAGGCCAATACACGCTTAGAACAGTGTCTGGCATAGAGGATACGTTGTATAAATGCTAGGTGTTATTTTTTTATGTAAAATGATAGCTGAAATATACCCAGAAAACTCCCTTGAGCAAAGCAAGTCCTTAATAAATGTGGGCTATTGATATGATTGCTATCATTACCAGGCAAACTCCTATTCATCCTTCCAGACCCAACTAAGATATCCCTCCCTGCCTCTCTCTTCTGACAGCATTTGGCACAGAGTACATAATCCCATCTATCTGGTTGTTTTTCTCTGCTGGTAGTTTTTGTTGCTGCTGTTGTGATATCTTCTGGGACAGGAACTGTTTTTCTCTTACTCATCCCTGTGTCCTTGATGGCCAGAACAGTGCAGGTGCTCAGTTTGTGAAACAAAGGGGTGAAGTCAAGAGAACAATAGATCTCGGAAGCGTATCAGGGCCTGTTCTCTTCTGTGTGGTTGCAGAGCAGGCAAAAAAGGGTGACAACCCACCCTACCCGACCCCACCCCCACATTCATTCATGACCTCGTTGTTGCAGTAATTCTGAGGGAGGGGGAGCCAAATGGTCTCTCTCCTGCCTCCTGCCCTCCACCAGTCCCTCCAGAAGCTCCAGCCAGATGCCAAGATGGGCCTCCAAACCCACCCCAGCCCTTCATTTTTCCCGACCCTCCTTAGCACCTGGCATTGCAGAAAACTGACTTCCCCTCAGATTGTGTTGTTCTCATTGGCTGCTTCAGACTAAGAATCACTTTCAGTTCTTAACTGAGTCCAGGAAAGGACTTGCACTCTAATGGCCAATTTGTGCACGTTCCCCTTAGAGGTCCATCCTTCCCTTTATTTAAATAATAGCCATTGACAAGATTAGGTGGCCAGGCCCTGGAGTGTCTGGGGTTGGGGAATCTAATCCCACAGAATTGCTGGCACATCATCTCCTTTTGACCTTTTCTCCCTAATCACAGCTGCTCCTCCATTTTTTGAACATTTAGCCCCATTGTCCACCTCTCCAGAATCCATGACTGTGGGAATACAGGTGCAAGGGAGGAGAGACATTTAGCGAAAGTACCTTCAATTTCTCTTAAACATGAACTCGAGGGTGCAGGCTCTCCTGAGGTCCAGAAGAGATTGCACTGCAAATTGCCTGCTGAAATGACTCTCACTATTCATGACAGGTGACAGAGGGGCTCTGGGCGTGATTTTCTGAACTGTGTTAAATGGGAGTTACCATTTGACCTTAGGCTGCCCTAGAGCTGGAAAATTCAACCCTCATCCGGGCAGAAAGAATCACATCTGCCTGGTCACTTAGCCTGGAGGCGGCCTCTTGCTAACTTCCCTGTTGTCCGCCATGCACCTCACTAGTCCTTGATGGAGAGAAATGCTTCAAATTCATGCAAGAGGCTCATTTATTTAAATGACCATATTATAGGCATCTGAGAGACAGATCGTGGATACCTATTTCATAAATGCATTCCTCCTATGCACCGGACACCCGAGGCACTTGGAATGGATATAGCTATGCCGGGATGCCAGATATCAAAGACCAGGGCTTCCTTCACAGAGTAGAAGATAGGTAGTTGATAGATACAGTCGGTAAATAGATAATTTAGATGGTGAGAAGGGCCGTAAAGAAAATTTAAAAGGGTAACATGAAGAGAGTAGTGGGGGCAGGAGAGACCAGATTGACTCTCAGGAAGAGACATTTGAATTGAGATCCGCATGTTGAGAATGAACCAATTCCGCACAGATCAAGGGAAGAACATTCTAAATGCCAAGAACAAGTGTGAAGGGCTGAGGGGCAGTAAGCTGGGCAGGTGTGGGGCTGGGCAGACTGTCACAGGTCATTCACTTGGAAACGGAGCCATATGTGGGCTCAAAATCTGGAAAGCCTGTGCCTCATCCAAAGCATTCAAGTGAAGAGTCCTGGGGGTGGGGGGCAGCCTTTTTAAAATCATTGCAGCATCAAAGGGTCACAGACCAGGCACAGGCAATGGGGTGCTGGATGCCGGGTGTTGGAGCTGGATGGTTCCATCCCTCCCCAGCTCTGCCTGCAGTGACATCGCTGCAGAATCTGCAAATGCCACAGATTGGGGGAGGGGGGGCTTAAAGGCAGTTTTTAAAGTTTTACCAGCATAGCACTGACTATGGGACCTCCTCGGGAGTGAAGGCACCAGGCAGCTGATTGGACCTGCCCAGTTACCTCTATCACCTCCCATCCTCTACTCTCTCCTCTGTGCCCTGTTCCAGCCACTCCAGGCTCCTGGCCAATCTTCTGACAGGCTGGATGGAATGCCAGCCTCCAGGCTGCTGCCCTTGCTGTTCCTCTTCCCCAGATATTTACAGGCCTGGCCCTCTGACCTCCCTCTGGCTGGACTGAGATGTCCCCTCTCAGTGAGTCCTTCCCTAACAGTCCCCAGCTTCCTGCCCTTCTCATTTCCCTCCCTGCCCTCTCTTTCTGCATAGCATTCAACACCTTCTCTCTCATGTATCTTTCACTGATTTATCCTTTTTATTCTCTGCCTCACCCCCAGCTAGAATCTAAGTGCCAAGAAGAAGGAGGGGTGATTTCTGTCTCTCTGTTCACTGTTTTATACCCAGCACTTTAAGCCATGCCAGACACACAGTTAACACTTATCTTCTATCAAATGTGTGAATGAATGGCCTGATCTGTGTTTTCTCTTTTCCCTCTGATGGATCCATCTGTCTGGTATTGTCTCTTATTTACAGATAAAGGTAGACATGCGGGACCAAGCAGACCTCAGTGAGGAAGCAGAGGCAGCCCCATGGGAGGAGCGTGGGTCTGAGGCCAGGGCAACTCTGTCCTATCATGTGAGGTAGCAGCCCTGGGGATGCCTCATGGTCCTGCATGACTCCATGACTTAGTCCCCCCAGAATTTTAATATCTAAAAGCAATGCTTGTGCTGAATGGAATTGACATCTGTTTACATTATCCCTCCATTCCTCATTTCCATGTGAAATCTGCTTGCCTTGATGCCGTACTCACATCCCAGGGCATGTTACACAGAGGAATCAGAGAGAAGTACGATTTGCAACGTTGTTTTTTTTTTTTTTTCCTTTGAGCTTTTCTCATTTTTTTAAAATTTTCACTTTTATTAAAGTAATACATGCACATAATTAAAAAATCAAAGCATACTAAATGGCTTATAATGAAAAATGCCAATCCAGTGCCCACCCCTCCCTCCTGATTCCAGCTCCCCAGGCGAACTCCTTCCCACATTGTAGCTGTTTCTTTTGCTCCTCGCCTCCATATTTTGAGGTAATTGGTATGTTGCTATGTCTTGGCTTAGACAGTATCTCTTGAAGTCCTGTAATGGTGGGTGAAAATGCAACATCTTGAGACCCCTCCCTCCCCAATCCTTCCCACACAGTTGTATCACACTTATTAGTTTCATTCAGTGGTCAATGTTGACATTTATTTTTTTATTTTTTATTTTTTATTAGGGATGCTCCCATGGCATATGGAAGTTCCCAGGCTAGGGGCTGAATAGGAGCTGCAACTGCCAGCCTACACCCACAGCCACAGCAGTACCAGATCTAAGCCGTGTCTGTGCCCTACACCACAGCTCATAGCAATGCCAGATCCTTAACCCACTGAGCAAGGCCAGGGATTAAACCCACATCCTCATGGATCCTAGTCGGGTTTGTTACCACTGAGCCCCAACAGGAACTCCTAAACATGCCAGGATTTTATTAGGGCAATGCCTGTGCAGGAGAAATGAAGGGAGCTGGAGAAGGCTGGGGAGCTGCCATCCTCGAGGATGAACGAGGTTTTAGCAGATTGGCCTGGGGTGGAAGAATGTTCCGGAACCAGCATAGGCCAAAACCCACAGGTGGGATCGATTTCAGCAAATCTGCGTCCCTGTCAGTGGATGTAAACTTTACAATTTCACTTTTAACCTTGAGATTTTTTTAAAAGAAATATTCCTCCCACCATCCCACTGCCCCGACACACCTCTTTTTATCCCGCACCTCCCCTTGTAGCCCTCACATCTGCACAGACACTTCTGCATGGCTTCATTTTTGCTGGTCTTGAGTTTTACGAACCCGCCAATAGGCCTTCCCGTGCCAGGGGGCCTCCACACAGCACTCAGCCTCTGTGTGTCTTCACTTCAGAAGCCACTTGTTCAGTGAGACAAAGACACCTTGAATCTCTCCCTGCGAATGCTTTGAACTGCCTCCTCCTGCTGAGGAGAATGTGATTATAATAGCTTCAAAAACATGTGGTTCATCTTGTGAAACTGGATTGGGATGATCATTGTACAACTGCAGATGTGATAAATTCATTGAGTAATAACAAAAATTTTTTAAAAATTAAAAATCATAAAAATAAAAATAAAAAAATATTGAAAACATGTGATTCAACCTCCCAGGTGTGGAGACCAGACAGAGGTCCTCCAGAGGGATCTAGTTTCCTTTCCTGAAGTGTGTGTTCCGAGCTCTTCTTCACAAACCTCTGGCATCTCATCTGGGTAGAGCTTGTTTCTATCTGCAGCATCCCTGGTCCAGCCTCAGAGCCTGCGTTGGAGGTGGATAAGTGTCTGGCCTCAGGAAAGCCCCTGCTCTACCCTCACCCTCACCGTTTTCCCACTCACCCTTTAAGGCAGTTTGCTTTCCTTCTCTGGGCCTCCATTTTCTCATCTGTAAAATGGGGTCAATAACTAGCCTGACCTCCTCTCAAGGTTACTATGAGGGGAAAATGAAGTGCTATAAGCTGAAGGCCTGGCTGGAGCAGGTACCTGGCAGCTGTTACTATTATCCCCGTCTTCAGCTTCTCCACGATTAACAATGACTCCCTAAAACAGGCTTCACATTTTCTCAACTCCACTTTGCAAAATAGCATCCTTCCTCAGCTGTCACCCTAGCTGAGCATATGCTATACGAACTGTATCTTACAGGCATTCCTGTGGGCACAGAGCCGAGATTTAAATGAGATTGTTCTCAGTGAAGAAAATGTGAGCTGCTGTAGGGTATATTTTTGTCCCATCTGAACAGGAATCAACTCAGATGACAGAGTCCCTTTCCAGAAGGGAGCAAATGGAGTTTCTTATTCCATGGCCTTTTCTTGGTGTCTACTGGGCTGGCCAGGTGGCCTGAGGAGCTGACAGCTTCCTATTTGGTAACTTCAGAGACTTGTCCAACATCCCACTATAGTGCTTCATTGGTGTGTGAGTTAGGAGAGTGATAAGCGGATAGATGTGTGTATGCTTGGATAACTGGATGGATGGGTGAATGGATGGAGGATGGATGGATGGATGGGTGGTTGGATGGGTAGATGGATGATGGGTGGATGGATGGATGGGTGAATGATGGGTGGATGGATGGATGGGTGGTTGGATGGGTAGATGGATGATGGGTGGATGGATGGATGGGTGAATGATGGGTGGATGGATGGATGGGTGGTTGGATGGGTAGATGGATGATGGGTGGATGGATGGATGGATGGATGGGTGGATGGATGGATGGGTGGGTGGTTGGATGGGTAGATGGATGATGGGTGCATGGATGGATGAGTAGAGGGATGGTGGGAGGGAGCAAGTCCTTTCTTTAGTCTTGGATGTCCTTGATGAGCAGGCTGAAAGTTTCTCAGTCTGTCCTCTGTGGTACCCCTGTGTTCTTTGTGATGTTAATAGCTGCTCTTCAAGAAGTGTGTGTTAGTCCAGGTCCTCCAAGAAGCAAAAATCAAAGTGGGAGTAAACATGCAAGGATTTCATTAGGGGCAAGGGAAAATGCTCAAGAAAATGAAGGGAGCTGGAGAGGGTTGGTGAGCTGCCATCCCTGAGTGATGGAGAGAGAAGTGTTAGGTGGAAGCATCCTAGATTGCCCTGGCACCTAAGGGAGGTTTGGCAAAGTCATCCAGGGATGCTTAAACCAAAGCTGGCCATCAGAGGAGTCCCCATCTCCAGGTGTGGGACTGACTTTGAATCCCTGTCATGCTCTATCAGTGCCTGGGGGCAGCCCTGGGGACGTGTGGCTTCTGTGCAAAGGCAGCAGCAGGGCCCTCAGTCTGTGGTATTCCCTGTACTTGGAAGTAGGCAAGGTTATATTCTCTTGGCCAGTGTAGGGGAGGACATTTCTGTATACATACAAGTTTGGGGACTGCTCTATTTTGCAGTCCTGGGGACTCAAGGTACACTGACATAGCAAAGTGCCCAAGAAACCCTGCAATAAAGAAGTCTGTTGAATCCATCATTTTCTAAGTTTATTTGGCTTTGGAGCCTTTTTTCATAGGATGGTTCCAAGGAATACAGTTTGAGATCCAGAGGTCTGTCTAAGTGTAGCCCAAGGAGTTCCCAAGTCAAGGAGGAGCAGGAAAGAAAAGAGCAGGGGAAAATGTGAGAAAGAGAAATAATTATACACGGACAGAGGCAGAATGAACACAAAAGCACACATCAAGGGAGAAATTGAATGTCACTGGTTATTTTCAGCGCCATGCAATACCAAAAATAAAATACACACACAAAGGATCTAGGTGTGGAGTTCCCTGGTGGCTTGCCAAGTTAAGGATCCGGTGTTGTTTCTGCAGTGGCTTGGGTTGCTCCTGAGGAGTAGGTTTGATCTCTGACCCAAGAACTTCTGCACGACACAGGCATGGCCAAAAAAGCAGAAAAAAAAAAAAAAGAATCTAGGTGTTACTGGTCAAGGATGACACAGAAAACAAGATCATTTCAAGCCTGCCTCCTGTGTGCACAGCACACCATAGTTTATAAGGCTCTTGCGCATTTGCCGTCTCCTGTGAGTATCACCCCAACCCAGTGAGGGAGCCTGGGCTGGAGAGTTATTACCTTTATTTTGTTGTTCAGTGGCTCCTACCACCATGACAGTAATTGTTGAATTCACTGAGCACCTGCTTGCTAAGTACCAGGCACTAACTTAAGCAATTCCACCTTTATTAACTTGATTCTTCCCATACAGGAAGATGACTGCAGCCCAGAGAAGTTAGGTGACTGATTCAAGGTCACACAGCCAACAAGCAGCAGCAGACTCTCATCCCAACCACTTCTCTCTGACTCCACGGCCCCTATCAGCAAACGAGCTGGCCCTCTGGACTCTTCTGGCCCCTCTTCTTGACCAGCACAGTGGCAGGAACATACAGCCACCTCTAAGCGGGCTTTTTATAACTTGCTCTATATCACAGCAAGAAGTAGGCTCAGAGAGTGTAAAGTGAGTGGTGATTTCCCCCCTTTCTTTTACTGCCTTTGTTTATTGAGGGACAAATCATGGCTGTTTTCGTTTGTGTTTCTAGCGCAGTAAAAATAAAAGATACACTGGCAGTCTGTTTAAAAGCTTATGCAATTCCAGACTGTGAGCTGTCAGATTTATGCCACGCACTGATCCCATAGACATTGAGGTGCCAGCCGCCCGGGGCCCGCCAAGGGCTTGGGAAGTTGCCATTATCAGTCCACACCATGCAGCCACGAGCTCAGCAGGTGGCCGTGGCCTCCTTTGCTGGCCCCAGCAAAGGCCCGTGGACACAGACGCAGACTTTGACCAGGACCTCCAATCTACTGACAGCAGTCTTGGTCTCATGGTTAAGTTGATCTTTGGCTTCTAAGGCGAAGGAAGCAGGTCCTGGGCCTGGGAAGGGTCCACTCTTTTGACTCCGCCTCCACATTCCAGTCTGAGCCTCAGGTTCACAGTGAAGAAGGCACAGCTGCAGTAGCAGCACGTGCCTTCTGTGTGCGTTTGCTCATCAGCCTCCCCACCAGAATGTCAGCTCCACGAGGCTGGGGCCTTTATGGTACCATTCACTACAGTATCCCTGGTCCTAGAACAGTGTCCCTGGTACAGAGTAAGTGCTCAAGGCATGTTTGTTGGATGACTAAATGAGCGTCACATAACGTGGAAGACAGATAGGAACTGGAGGAATGGGCAAGGGGTTACCATCCACAGGGTGTGATCCTGCCTCTCTCCTGGCATCTCCCTTTCCATGCTCAAGCCTGCCCCCACCCTTCCTCTGCCTCTGCAGCCCTCTCCTCTCTTGTCGGTTCTCTCCTTTCCCTGACCATCTACGCCTTTTCCCAAGACGATATCGCCAAGCGAGATCTTCAGGATAAGGGTCTGGGACAAGGAGACTCATGTTCTGGTTCTGCCTCTGATTTGCTGTGAGTCTGAGTCCTTTCCCTCCAAGCGTCAGTTTCCTCATGCGTAAAATGGGGAGCGTGAGCCCACCACTGCACCTCCCGCAGAGGTGTTGCAAGGGCAGGAGGGGGCAGGGGGCCGGTCAGGGGAAGTCGCTGTGCTTGCAGACTCCTCCTTGCCCCTAAAGCGGTAGCCCTCCCTGTGTGCATGTTGGGGTGCATGTCAGGGTGCAAGAAGCTTCGGGTTTGGAGTTCCGTAGAAGGCACCCCAAAGGGGAGCACAAACATCTACTCCTAGAGTCTGAAGCTACAGATGTTGCCTGTCAGGGAGACCGACAGTTCCATTAGGTGGCAGCTTGCACTCCGCGAGAGTGATTAAAACATCGCCATCCATCCCCCACACTATACATCATCTCGCCGGCCTGGCACTCCATCAAGGGCTGTGTGAACGCTGGGCATCTTCCGAGAGCCACGCGGGGGCAGGGTTGGCGGGAGACATCTGTGCTGCATGTGCCGGAAGCATCTTGGAAACAAAAGCTGGTGAGAGCGTGAGAGGCAGCAAGAGGGCCATGTGCATGGAGCAGGGCCAGCTGGGGGGGCTTGATGCTGGAGCCGAGGATGTGGGGCCGGGGTCGGGAGAGGTCGCTGGGAATCGAAGCCTCGGGCCCCGGGGATCCTCCAGTCCCTGCCCTCATTTTACAGACCAGCGAACTGAGGCTGGGGCCACCAAGGGCCCCGGGTTCAGCCCCTCTCCAAGTGAGTGATTACTGGCTGAGCACTGCCGGCCTTCTCCAGGGCCAGGTCTCCGTTCACGAGGCCACTGGGGACCCTGTGATTCTTTCTGACTTGCAGGAAGGGGTGACCAGCGTCTCAGGGCCACTGGCCAGGCTGAAGTGAGAGCCCGGGCCTCCTGCCTCTCATTCGAATGTGTATTTACCACTGTCTTTCATGAATGCTAACCATTATCATCAGCACAATAATAACAGCTAACATTTACTGTGTGCTTACTGTGTACCAGGCACTGTGCTAAGCTTGTGTCACCTATTAACTGGCATTTCTGCTGTAATGTCACACGTGTGTCTCTAGAAACCCCGCCTTCTGTCGCATCACGCATTGAAAATTGCAGTTTATGGGGATAGGTAGGATTGGGAAGGTGGCTCCAAAACCTCAGGAACTTTGTCACTGGCACACTCTCAGAAACGAGAAGGTTCATGGTGTTCCCTGGTGGTGTCACTGCTGGGGTGTGAGTTCGATCCCTGGCCTACGGACATCCACATGCCATGGGCACAGCCAAAAAAAAAAAAAAAAAAAAAGAAAGAAAGAAAGCAAAAGACAAAAGAGACGATTAAAGAGGAAAGTGCACCTGAATTTGTACCCCGCTTCCCTGGGGGTCATTTCTCTGCATCCTTAAGGGACACGCACGTTCAAAGGTTTCTGCTTCTCTCTTTCGAGATGTTGATCCCGGAGGGCACTGGCTTCTGATAAAGACCATTTTCATCAAAATTAAAAATCAGATCCAGGCTGTCACCTTATCACACAGCCATTGTTTTTAGATGGGGAGAAGCAACTTCAGGCTTTTTCATCTCACAGCTCCCCTGATAGCTTAACAGAGCTGGGCAAGCACACTTCTGGAAGCCACTAAATCTGTCACCGCTTGCAGGAAAGAAAGGCACTTGGGTAGATTTTCAGCTTGTTTTGTTAAGATCTTCACATGCAGCTAAGCCTTTCTCTTTCATTTCTAGAAAGCTCGCCCCTGGTCGCTTCAAAACATCGCCGCGCTGGGGAAGACTGCCCATGAATCAATATGACCTTTGAGTTCTCAGTTCCAACCACTTAGGAAGTAGGGGTGGCAAACTCATCCCCAACCCAAGGAGGCAGATGCTGCTGAAATCATCCCCATTTCACAGCTGGGAAAACCAAGGCTCACGGGAGGTTAAGTCACTTGCCCAAAGTTACGCAGCAGGAAGTAGAGCAAGCACTGAGCACTAAGCCCAACCCCTTCCACTTCTCAACCACGCCAGTCACACCTGCATTTGTGTTTTAAACACTTTGACAGAGGCTGTGTCCTGTCCCTCTTTGCAGCCCCAGCACCTAGAAGGTCACGTGGCACAGACCAGGCAATCTGAAAATGTTTTCATAGATGCCGGTCACCCTGGAGAGGTTTCAGCTGGCAAGTCCCACAGAGATGGTGGGGAGAGGGCTGTCACCCGCCTGGGAAAGGTGGCCCTGCCTCCCCAGCCACCAGACCAGTCCCCTAGGCAATGTGTACCCCCTGGAATTCCCTATGTCCCAGAGTTTGGAAGTTATATACGGGGAGACCTCAGTGATACTGTGGCAGTAAAGTGAACACTGCAATAAAGCGAGTCAAAAAAAACATTTTTGGTTTTTCCCGGAGCATGTAAACGTTATGCTTACACTTGGCCATAGTCTATTAAGTATGCGATAACAGAATGTCTTAAAAAACAATGTACATCCTTTAATTTAAATATATAAAGCAATATAATATAAATATAAAACAAATATAATCCACTGTGGCGCGATGGGTTAAGAATCCAACTGCAGTGGCTCAGGTCACTGCAGAGGTGCCGGTGCCATCCCCAACCCGGTGCAGTGGATTAAAGGATCTGGTATGGTCACAGCTGTGGCTCAGATTCAGTCCCTGGCCCAGGAACTTCCATCTGTTGTGGGTGCAGCCATTAAAGAAATAAATACATACGTAAATACATAAAACAAAACTCACAATATAACATTAAAGATCACTGATCACAAATCACCATAGCAAATGGCATACTACTAATGAAAAAGTTTGACATATTGTGAGAATTACCAACATGGGAGCAAACGCTGTTGGAAAAACAGCGCTGCTAGCCTTGCTCCATGTAAGGATGCCACCAACCTTCAGTCTGTAAAACACACAGTGTCTGTGATGCACAGTGCGATAAACCAGATGGGTCTCTACGGTTTCCGGGCTCAGATCGCAGAAGGAAACCTGTTTCTCCTTTTGGGGTGTGGTGCCAAGGCCCTGCCTTCCAGCTCTCAGAGAAGGCGTCTCGGCCTTTTTCTGCTCTTTGTCCCCCAGGCCCCGCTTGGTGCTGGGCTCAGAGCACCCCTCTTACCCGTTCACCAGGCCAGACCTGCTGGGCCTTTGTCCAGCTGGCCCTGGCACTTGGCATGGGTCAGGCCTTGATGTGCCTCCCTTTCCAGCCCCCACCGCCTCTCTGCCCTCCTGGGAGGTGTCCCTGAAGATGCATTAGAGAGATGCCCACTCCTAAGCCCACCATGATGGAGCCACCTCCAGGTGGATCCTGATGTCACCTTCTTATCTCATTGGGACCACTGCCCAGGATGCCCACCCCCCAGGGAGGGGCTCTCCCATGGCGGGTGGTGGCCTCATTCACTCCCCTGTGGCCAGCCGACCTCTTGCCCCTGCTGCTGGCACAGCCCCTGGAGCAGAATCTCCCCACTCCTCCAGCATGTCTCAGCTCCCAGGGGCCAAACTTCATCCCACCCTAGGGCCTGAAGGAGGGACCCTGTGCAGGGAGCAGGTGGAGCCAACATGGGGACAGCGGGAACAAAAGCACCCGGTCCAGTCGGGGGTCCTTTGGGGTCTCCTTGCTGGGCTTGCATCCTGGCTCTTGCCTCACCACCTGGGCACTGACTTAGCCTCTCTGGGCCTCAGTAGTCTCAGCTGGAAAGTGGGAGAGCAAGGCCTCTCTCAATGAGGCAATGCATGTAAAGCAGAGAGAAGAGCATCCAACACCATTATACGCTCAAGAAATGTTAGCACGTCCTGTGGGGCTGTGACTTGGGGTGGATCTTCCTATGGGGCTGTACCCGGCGGCAGTGGCGGGGGGCTCCCTGGCTCCCCATCCCCCCATCTCCCTCCACCTTGGGGCAGTCCACCTGAGCCAGCATTTGAAGAGCTCCAGGAGACTGGGTTTGAGGGTTTGGCTTTCCTGGGGTCTCGGGGAGGAGGTGAATCCAGCCATCCCTGGGAGCTGGGCTGGTGATGGCGGGTGTGGACAGGATGCCTTTCCATGCTGCAGCCCAGCTTATGTATAAGAGGGAGGTGGGCTGCCCGTGTCAGCTGTGTGGTGATGAGAGGATGCCCGAGGGACTGCCAACCGGGCAGGAGTCAGAGCTGGGCCCTGCCTGCAGGCCGGGCAGCAGTTCTTCAAGGTTCTCAGCCCCCTCCCCACCTGCAAGCCCCACCCCCTCCCTCCTGCTCCCACACGAGGTGCGGCCACATCCAGGCCCTGGCAGCATTTCCAGCTCTTGGCCATGCCAGGATCGGCAGTGCTGGGCATATTTCCAAAGGGCCAGATGGTCTCACTGGGTACATTCGCCCAGAGTTCATGCCCCTGGCAGGAGATGACAAATGCGGGCTTCAGAGAAGTGGCTTTGAAATGGGGCCCAGGGGCTCTGGGGTCTGCACTGCGACTCCTCTGATCAGGAACGTTACTTTTCCTGCCCCTGTAATAAGATAGTGAGCCACCTTTATTGAGTGTCCCTGGGTGCCAGACTCGACAGCTTTACCTAAGGGGGCTTTGTCTCTTGCCAGTCAGAGCGGGGCCCGTGGACCGGTAGCACCGCCTCCCTAGGAGCTTGTCAGAAATACAGAGTCCTGGGCCCTTCCCAGACCTGCCGGTTCAGAACCTGCATTTTAACCAGACCCCACGTGACGCCTGTGCTCACTGAAATCAGAGCGACACTGACTTCGCCAGATTTTCGGCTCGTACTCCGGGCAAGGAGCCTGAGTACCGGAAAGGAGGAAAGGGTTGCCTCAAATCACAGCTAGGGAGGGGGCAGAGCTGAGCTGTGAGGTCCCCTGGCTTGCCCCAAAGTCCAGGCGCATTCTTCCTTTGTTTAAGGAGCTCTTCTGGAGGATCTGGGGGAACCTTCCTCGGGGACCTCTGGTTTAGCCGGCAGGGGTGCCCATGGAGAAGTCACTACGCAGTGTCTCAGTTGCTCTAATGAGACGGTGACCAGGCAGGGGCACACAGAGCAGGGACCTCGGAGGCCAGGAAGGGTGTCCAACTGGAGGGGACAGGTGAGAGCCAAAAAACAAGCGGGACTGCCAGATAGCACCAACCCAGTACCAGAACTATTCCAAACGCCATGCACGCACTGACTCTCAGAGTCCTTGCTCCCCTGGGCGAGGTAGGGACCACTGCAGCCCCATTTCTCAGGTGGAACCTCTGAGGCGCTGGTCACCTGCACCAAGTCTCAGCGCTAAAGCAGGTGGCTGAGGCGGGATTTGAACCCAGGCAGTCTGACTCTCATCCCCACACAGTCCTGCCTCTTGGCAGGGGAAAAATATTCCAGACAGATGGAACTGTATGAACAAAGGGATGGAGCTTCCTTACCTGATGACTACCCCGGGCTCCAGCCGTGTCTCCTGGCCCCTCTCCCATCCAGTCCTGCTGCTGACCCAGAACTAGCTGCTCAAGGAAGTTGGGGGGCCTGGCCTGGGGCCACGGGGCCCACAACGGTGACAGCACAAGAGTTCTCCACCTGCTTCAAGAGCTCCCCCTGGGGCTGAGACACCACAGCTGATGGGCATCCGTGGTCCCTGGCCACCCGTGGCTGAGGAGCTCAGATCAGAGCAAGAGTGAAGACAGCCAGCTTTGGGGAATAGAGACGTGCTTCTGGGGTGGGCTGGCCTAGACTGAAGTCCCAGAGAAACTGCAGGATCTCAGTGGACCACGTGTGGACACCCCCTACGGGCCACCCAAGGACTCAGGCCAGCCTTGTCAGTGCCCTGAGAAACCTGGAGTTGCCCCCAAGAGGACCATCTGGCCCTTCAAGTGGAGCCCTTCCCATTTTACAGATGCATCAACAGAGGCACAGAGAGGAAAACATATTTGCTTGCATGTGGGCTAGTCCTCCAGGCCACCATAGCACCTAGACTCACGGTCCCTGACGTTCTGGGGGTCCCTTGCCTGTTGGGGTTCCCCTTGCCGAATGTGAATCCCCACTCCTAGGTCCTGAAGGGAACGATCACTTCTGGAAGCCGTGAGGCCCAGTTTAGGGTTTCTGAGCTTGCCAGGGTCCAGCCAGTGTTCTCAGGAAGGTGTTTTCTGTTACCTGCAGAAATAGTGACACAAGATGGTTTTGTGGGCTGAAACTCACCTAGTTCCGGAAGCTGGCTGGAAAGATGCACAGGTGCCATTATTCTGGGAGCACAGCAGACCTGAGGCTGCGAGGAGGTGGGTGGCAGGAAGGTGATGGTTTTAATTTAGCCCCTTGCACTCAGGGGTCCAGGGACTCAAGAATTTACCAGGGCTGTTAGCAGCCTGTTCTCCACCTGCTGAGCTGATTATGACTTTAAGGATAGAGTGGTCCCCTCTGTGGTCCCTTGCCTTAATATCTGTCCCCCTGCCACCCCACAGTTATTTTTATCTGTTGCCTCTGGTTCTCAGTGGAATTATCCTTTCCCAGCCCTGCTGATAAGAAGAGGGTTTAAATGAATTGGCATCTCACCTGTAGGCTAAACGGCTGCCTTTTTTAAATTTTTGTCCACACCCCCCAGCTCTGCCCAGCACCTCCCCCAGCACACACAACTCCACCCTTAAAAGTCCTACCCTTCGCCTCCAGCTGGGCAGGTGACCAGGTGTAGTCTTGCCCTAAGATGGATCGCTGTGTAGCATTCTGGTCAACCAGACCAAAGCGTGGGCCTGAAATGTCCTAAGTCTGCCCTGGCTTTGGCATCAGCCTGGGACACAAACTGGTGGCCATCCTGCAGCTTGGTAGGGGACTAGCTTTACACAACCCAGCAAAGAAGGAATGACCCAGGAGTTCCCACTCTGGTGCAGCGGGATTGGCAGCATCTTGGGAGTGCTGGGATGTAGGTTCAATCCCCAGCCCGGCACAGTGGGTTAAGGATCCAGCATTGCTGCTGCACCTTAGGTACCAACCGCAGCTCAGATCTGATCCCTGGCCCGGAATTCCATACGCCAAGGGGTAGGGGAAATAAAAAGGACAAGAAGAAGAAGGAATGATCCAGCCCCTTTTTCACATGGAAATACTCAGGTCCAGGCAGAAGTGCACAGGATGAACAGCAGTGTTGGAATTTGAAACCAGCCATATAGGCGATCCTGTGACTACACTGAGCCACCTCGCGCTGCAATTGGAAGAGAAGTTTCCAGAGGAAGAGAAGAGGAAGCTGCCTCCCCTTTTCAGAAGAGGGAGGGACTGCTTCCACTGCTACTGTCCGAGCAGTTTGGTCGAAGGATTGATTTTTCAGTAAAGCCACCAAAATGATGGTCCATTTCCTATGTACGTCCCTGACAAGGAGCACATCAGAAACCGGAATGCGCCATTGGGATGTGGCAGGCGCGTAATAAAATGACTTACATCCGTGGGGGCTTGAGTTTATGTTATGCGGTAGTTATTGCAGGGCCCACACTATAAAATCAGACCCAAACGATCACCACTGAGGTGTTTGGAGATGCTCTTATAAGGATAACGGCTGCAGGAATTGGGACGGGGTGCGAAGAAGAGATGGGGTGGCCGGGAGTCACTCTCCCGCACACGTTTCCTCAATAAACGTGGAGAATGCCTCTTCCCCGCTTAGATGATCCCAGTCTCTGAGGAATCTGTACTTTGCATGTGTTTCTTGAGTCTTAGCTTCTTCTCATCACGACAACAGCCATTGTGCCCATTCTTCCAGGGTAAATACAAGCACATATTTGTTGTCAGGCTGTTGCAGGCTCAGTCAGAGATTGTACAACCCGATAGGAACGTCGATGTTTTTTCTCTCTCTCTTCTTAGCACGCAATGCTTCTCTTTGAGAGGTGGGCGAATTGGAGTTGCTTAATTAAGCAGAGGAAGCTCAGAGACGCTTTGCATCCGTCTTGAGCCACATATGGGGATTTCTGCGGAGGACACCAGTTTGTACTCAGAGCGGGGGAAACGGGCTTAAACACACAGGAGGAGGGATTTAGGTTAGACGTCGGGGAGAGGAGGGAGCCGAGCATGTGTAAGGCAAAGAGCACAGGTTCTGGGGTCCCACAGACTTGGGGTGAAGACCTCGCACAAGTTGCTCCTCTGAGACTCATTTGCATCCATTGTAAGATGGGGGTGACAGTATTCCCTCAGAGGGTATGAGGGGGATGAAATGAAATAATGCATGTCAAGCCCTCGGCGCCCTGGCAGACCCAGAGCTCGCTGTGTATCGAATGTCATTTGGGTGGACACCGTGGGAAGGGGTCGACAGCTCCAAAAAGGACATAGACCCGGGAAGCCACTGCTGACGTTCACAACCCTGTGGACTGAGCTACAGCCACAGAACTCTGGGACTGAGGGACGCTAAAAACCGGGGCTCCTGGTGACCTGGAAGGGCACCCCTTAGGTGATGCTCTGGGGACCAATTCTTGCAATCTTGATCATGCCCACAGATGTATGAGCAATTGGAGGACTTTCTCACAATGCAATTTTTTGAAATGGTTTCTGTCATTTGATCTCCCCTTAGGCGGATTTTGCTCATCATCTGGGGAAAACCATCCCAGCTGTTTCAACTCAGAGTCCCTTAGGCGTGGCTGAAGGCAAAAGTGGCCCACTTTTTTCTTGTTGTAATAGTTTTATTGAAATAGATTTCACATACTATGCAATCCACCCACTGTAAGCCCGAGGCAACCACGACTCTTCTTTCTAGCTCTATAGATTTGCCTGTTCCGGAAATTTCATATGAAACAGATAAATAGAACCAAAACCAAAACACTTCTGACTCGAACCCAGCCTAAACCCAGACTGAGACTTGACCCCACAGCTTTTGAATTAGAATCACTTACCTGTTGTCTGGACTTACTGAGGCTCGGGTTCTTTGTGTCTCAGCACAGAAGGAATTCAGTGAGAGACAAAGTGATAGGCAAGAAATAGATGTATTAGGGTAGGATGCTTGTGAGAGATGCAGGCGGGCAGGCAAGGAGGCGCTGCCCCTGAAGATCAGCTGGGCTACAGTTTTATCATCCAAGGAAAGTAGGGAGGGGGCAGGACTCTCTTCTTCCTCATTCATCCTTTGAGCAAACATCAGGCTTACATCACTAGCTCCTCCTTCATGTCAGGTAAGAGAGAATTTGACCCTATGAGGTCAAACTAAGACTGTGCTGGTGCTTATTCAAATCAGCGGAGGCGGGGCGGGAGGGGGGTGTAACAGATGCTAAATATGTTGAATCATCTCAGATTTCCATAAAAGGAGGTTCTCCTACTTGAGAATGTCAGCCTTCCCTTAATTCCTGTCCTGGGTCTTAAGGATCATTATCTTGCTAAACTTGAACTCAGGGCTCTTTTTATCTTTCACTTAATGACCTGAGACACATCGCGTGCTTTGCCCTATGTTCTATGTTCCCCAATGTGCTGATAGCTTTCTTGAGCAATTAACTTAACAGTGGTCTCCCAGGTTTCCCTCTCCATCCCCGGTCCCATGATGGGACTTCTGCAACTACCTGTGTTACTATCCTACTCCATCCCTATCAGAATCATCCCACACTGATCTTCTGCCACTGGCTTCTTTCACTTGGCGTAATGTTTTCAAGGTTTACCCGTGTTGTAACCTGCGTCAGTGCTTCTTTCCTTTTTTTTTTGATGACAACAACATTGCATTATGTGGATATGGTGCATTGTGTTTTTTCATTAGCTGGTGGACTTTGGGGTTGTTCCCACCATTTGGGCATGGTGAATAATGCTGCCATGAGCATTCCCGTACTAGTTTTCCATTCAGTTCTGCTTCTCCCTTAAAAATAGATCTCCATGGAAACAACTAAGTATGGACCATATTAACTAGAATTGAAGACAATGTACTTTTAAAGGATACAAGTTTAGAGAAGGGTTGAAAAATGCCCAAGTATTTGATGTGCATCCTTATTCCATTGGCTTGCACTGAGAAGCCATAACAGAACAGCCTTTGGAACTCATCTGTGATTTGTTGCCGAAATTCAGCCTCTGGCCACTGGTGCCCAATAGAAATGCAGAGACAGAATTTGGGGGAAAGTAGGAACAAGTAGCTTTTATTGCCTTTCCAGGCAAAGGGAGCCACAGAGGCTAACACCTCTAAGACCGTGCCCTCCTTTGGGTGAGAGTAGGAAAGGGTTGCCGTGGTCTGTGTATGCAGATTGAAAGAAGAATTTCTGGCATGGCGAGGTGAAGAGAGAGTAGAGTTTATTGAGCTGTAAGCTCAGCGGGACAACTTCCTGACAATCAGGGAGAGCCCAGGGAGAGGAGAGGTCTCAGGATATACTTGCTGACCTGCTGATTAGTTGGGGAGAAAGGGTTGCTGGTTGGTTAGGGGGGTGTATAAGGCCTTATAAGGGTGGGTGAGGAGTGGGCCACATACCTTTCCTAGCTGGGGACAGGAAGGAGTAGGCCAGTTTGCTCAAGGTGGGGGAGGGGCCGTTACAATGAGATGGGTGGGGCAATGATAAGGTTTGGTCATTCTTATCTTGCCTTTGAGTTCTTTCTCCGTGAAGGGGCCTTGAAATCCAACAGGGGTCTTATAGTTTGGGAGTGGAAAAGAGGGCCTCAGATAAGATCAGGGTAGATGCAAGCTTGTGTTCTTCAAAGCTGCCACTTCTCTGGTCTCAGGATAGGTTCTGATCCTTGAGGCTATTGCACCATGATCTTCTTTCTGGAATGAAGAAAGCTTCATGAAGTAAACATCTTGCAGTTGTTGGGGTTTTAGTTCTTCAGAAGACCTCCAAGATATTGTTCTCTGTATCCCTTGAGGAGAAACCAGGACCCTGCCCCAAGGCTGCACTATTGTTTCTCCCTTCCCTCATTAGCAGCTGTTTGAACCTGCCCTTTGGAACCTCAGGGAAGGTCATGGAGGCCGAAACCTATGCCGTATAGACGAGAAACAGGGGATATAGAAAAGCGTTCATGAACAGGAACCCCACAGGCTCCTGCTTAGTTTCAGTGTCCTTACAAACATTGTTCCCTGTCTCATCATACGCATCCTTTGAAGATCCATGAGATAAAATCTTCTCAAGTCTTTCTCAAGTAGATGCAATAAGAACTGCAAATTTAAGTGATTCATTTTGAGCTTATGGATGCTGAACCTTATAGCTGATCATGCTTCCCTCTTTTCTGTGATCACAAGGATGTCAAGAGGCAAATTTCCAGGCCAGTTCCAGGAGGTTCTGGAACCAATACAGGGTCTGTCCCAAGCACTCTTCATGCATTAGCCCATAGTTCCCCCTGACAAGGCTTTGAGGTGCAGGAATGATGAGATAAGAAACCAGAGGTGGGTGACTCATCCAAGGTCACATGACAGGAGTAGGGGCAGTGCTATGATTTAAATCTACGTCTTTTTTTTGACTCTGAATCTGAGCTCTCAACCATTGTCTGCATTACTGAATGCATTTTTGAAAATCCACTTCAAATCCTTTCAGAGAAGTGGAGGAGAGGTATATAGATCTTCTTCATCTTTAACTTCTTTCATTCCCTGAAATTTAACCCTGATCTGATCCCAAATCTGATTATCACTCACCTGCTCTGAACCCAATTAGAATGTCCTTCTGGTATGTTAAGGTCATCAAGACAGCCTGATATCAAAAGCCCTTATGTGTCAATGTTTCTTTTCTCTATCACAGCCGTAATCAGTGGCTTGAGCTAATAAGGAAGGTGGGATTATTTTGAGCTTTTCTGAGTGTCTAAAGCAGTCCTACTCTTTCTTCTTCTGTTCCCATTATGCCTCCTTAGACCTTTTATAGCAACCATGAAATATCAATAAGATAAAGCAATTAGGATGTGAGGTCCTACGACCATTCTGTCTTGAATCCTCGCCTGGGTGTTCCCCGTCCTGGTCATCACTCCCCTGGCACAGAATCCTGAATCCTGTGCAGCCAGAACTGCTGGACAAGGTGGTAAAGAAGAACATCCTGGCATTCTTACCAGCATCTCTGCCCCTGGGGCTAGAGACCCTGTATCCCTTCTCCAGGTACAATGCAAGTGTAGCCAGGTATACCTTTTTAAATGCTTCTCCTCTTCCTGGAATTGTGGTCAGGGAGGGAGGACTCTAGACCCTCCTCAGGGATTTATTGAGATTTTCCTT
The DNA here is from genome assembly GCF_054392235.1 of Sus scrofa. Lineage (NCBI taxonomy): Eukaryota > Metazoa > Chordata > Mammalia > Artiodactyla > Suidae > Sus > Sus scrofa. The sequence goes on from NC_139388.1 coordinate 78,698,689, forward strand.
ATGGTCCAGTGTATAGTCAATTTTTAAAATTAGCCCATGGATGTTTGAAAGAAAGCAGGTGTTTTCTCTTTTGTACCCACTCATACACACCACACACGGATACACATGCATACTCTGTACGCAACACACGCATATGCTAAATTGAGTTTTGTTAATTGTGTCTTCAGAATACATCTAAGCCAAACAAAGTTTATCAGCTGAAAATGTAAAGTCTTTTCTCAACAGACCTAAAATAAATTGTCGGAAGAAGCTAGATCTAGCGAATGAAGCATCTGTCTGCATTTTGGCACTGGAGTTGGTCATGAAAACAATTACCTCTTATCAGATTCAAGCTGCCAAGAGGACTGCTTTGCCCTCACTCCCTCCTCTTGTTCTTAGTGCATGTAATTTGCCAAGCCCCACCTATGAGAAGAAATGGAAAGAGAGAAACCAGAGACAGAGTTCTAGCCCTAAAATAATAGGCGTAGGAAAGGAGTAACAATGAAAATTATCATTGAGCTATAAAGAATTCTAACAAAGGATCGGATTTCCTCCCTAATATTTGTTGCTTCACTGAGTGTTACTTTGCTGTGTTCTGGTCACTCACGGCCCATTACTCTGCTTCCCTTCCAGAAAATCACCCCTCTCCACTATTAATCTATTTAGTTCAGGTGGGGTTCACTCCAGTCCTGAGCATTACAGTCCCGGGGCCACACTGATTGGTTCAAGGATGGGTACTTGGCCCAGACAGAGCTAGAGAGACACAGTGAGGCTTTCCCTGAGATCCCTGGATAGGACATGTGTGCTTACCCAATGAAATTGAACAGGGGAGAAAATGAGACTGCTGCTGCTGGCAGCCATCTTGCTACCAGAAGGCGAGAGCCCTTCTGAGGAGGGGAGCCAAGTAACGCTGAGGCAGAAGCAGGGCTAGTGGTATCACTTGAGTCCATTAGCCAAGCCATATCTGAAGGTAGAACTATCCTTGGACTTTGCCCATTATGGGAGCCAGTAATTTTCTTTTTGTTTAAGTCAGGCTGGTTTGAGGTGACTGTCATTTGTAATTGGAAAACCCTGGCTGCCACTAGTGCCTGCAAAGTGTGTTGACACATGAAGGAAGAGGGTGTAAATTTGAACAAGAAATGGTTCCTCTTCTCCAAGGTCTAACAACAGACCGAGAATAACACAGACCTGAAATCAACATTAAGGTACTACCTGACAGTTGCTCTAATAAGTGCATGAATTAAGTGCCAGGGACCCCGAAGAGGAAGTGACTAACCTTTCAGCTGCCTATTTGCAGAAGGCCTTCTGAAAGGAGTTGAGGGGCACCTGCATAGGGTGTTGAAGCTGGGAAGAGGCTTTCTGGGGGTGCATGAGGGTTTTCCAACCAGTGATTGCCAATCAATCCAGCTCCTGTTCCTACCAGACCTGGTAGTGGTCTCATTGCTTGGACTGATTTTTGTCAGTGGTGCCTTCTGAACCCCCAGCACAGGGACAAAGAGAGATTAGTCACATCAGGGAGTTCCCCTACTGACAACAGTGAAAATCATCCAGGGGTGAAGATGATTTAAGCACATTTTTTAAAACAGCATCCCTGAGTGTACCCGGAGGCAAGCAGGCTTTTTGATCAATGGCCACCAGAGTGCATGGGGACAGCAGTGATAATCATAGGAGCTACCTTTTGTTACAGGCTCCAAGGTGTACCACCACCATCTGGGCCCCTTACCTATGGTGCAGGATGTGCTCAGCTTTGCACACCAGCACAGGGGGCCAGGTTCACCAGTTCATGATCACTTGCACAATGCGTGAGCTTTATTGTTATTGTTTGTGTTACTGCTTCTGCATAATCCTCATGATAACTCTGAGATGGCTACTGTGTTGTACCCATTTTACAGATGACAGAAGAGAGGCTCTCTGTCCTGGGAAGGGACAAAGCTGGAATTGATCTTAGGTAGGCCCTGTCTCTCCTGGAGTTCCATGTATGCCAGGACAAGACATTTTTCTATAGCTAGGTCTTTGTATCCCTTTTTCTGCAAATGTGAGGTCCTGAGGGCTAGCTCTGAGGACTAGGTCTGTCCTGGAACCACCTAGAACTGTGCTTTGAAACACCTGGAATGTCAGGTGTCCTATTGTTTGCCGTCTTGGGCAGGATCTGGAGACCAGCCAAAGGCATCACCCAATGAATGTACAGAAAAAGGTCTAAGGCACTGCCGAGTGGTCCAGAAAATCCAGGGAGAGACTTGCCTCTCTGTGTGGCAAGCAGACCCCATTTCATCACAGATAACCCTGCCCCGCAGTGAGATGACGAGGCTCTGCTGTGTTGAATGGAGGAGTCGGGGGGGGGGGGGGTTGATGATACCTCTGCCCTCACCTAGAATATTCCAGAAAACAGGTGTGTCTGTGTTGCAAAGACAGCTTTGAGCAGAAGTGTAGAACAGGGCCCAGTGGACATGGTCCTTACCTCTCTTCCACTCAGCCAGAGATGCGAAGCTCAAATTTTCTGTTTGATTTTCAAAGACTTTTATTGAATACTAGGGTTGAGGGATCAGAGATGAATTCAATTCAGTTTCTAACTTTGGGGCTTTCACCTGTTGAAGAGAGAGGTAGACATGTAAATAACTGTCACTAACCATAAGACAATCCAAGGTCCACGGTGACATTTGGAGTGTCCCTACAGAGTGCTCTGAGATCCCAGGAAGGGATTAACTCAGCAGAGGAGCTAATTTCAGGGGAAATTGAAGGAGAAGAAGGCATCAAGTGGAACTGGTCCTTAAAGGTTGAATAGGAGTTTGTGAATGGAAGTAGAGGCACGTCAGGCAGATGCAACCAAACAGGCAAAGGCATAGAGATTCAGCGTGCGTGATGCATGGGGAGCAGTCAGTCACCTTGCAGAGCTAGAATGTGGAGCAGGGGTGGGGATGGAGCAGAAAGGTAGCCAGTCCATTCGTTCATTCTTTCACTCATGAATTCCTCCTTTCATCCAGTTAGGAGGCAACTACTGAGTCTCTGTTATGAGTCAGGCACAGGTCAGGAGAGGAAGAATTCCACCGAGTGAGGGCAGAATCAGGGAGGCCAGGGGGTCAGCATGGGGGAGGCTTGAAGGAAGAGTCAGGTGAGCTGAAATCTTTTATGGGACAGCTATTAAACCTCAGGAATGGGTTCCCACTGAGAAGCAGGGAAAGCTGCAAATACAGTGGCAAGGGACTGTTTCAACAACCCTTCCCAGATAGGACTTGCCCAATCCAAGGTGGGCGGGACACAGCCCTAAACCTTGAAGCAGAAATTGTGGCAGAAGCCAGGCAGCAGGTGAGCTTGTTTTTCACTCCCACAGCATCTGGTAGCATCTGACACGGTGTTGCATTGTGAGGATGGGTTCTGAATGCTAATCGCCAGCACCGTGGTGCTGAATGCTGATCACCAGGGCCGTACATCAGCTGCACGGCTTTCCACCATGGCTTCCCTTCTCTGGACCACTCTCCTCCCATGTGTGAAATGGGATGCTTCTAACTCCCCTCCCCAGGGTGGCTGTGATGTTCCGAGATGCGGATGAGTCACTCCATGGAAAAGGCTCCTCCTGGGGCCCTGCCATGTGAATGTTCAGTGTCAACGGCTCTTGTTGTCACCTCGCACTGTGCAAGGCACTCCAAAACTTATTGCTGGTCAGAGTAAAGCGTAAACAGGTGCCATTTCTTCAGTGGATGTTTCCCCTTCCAAAGTGTATTGACACTTGTTTTTTTCTTTCTTTTTTTTTTTTTTTTTTTTTTTGTCTTTTTGTCCTTTGTTGTTGTTGTTGTTGTTGCTATTTCTTGGGCCGCTCCTGCGGCATATGGAGGTTCCCAGGCTAGGGGTTGAATCGGAGCTGTAGCCACCGGCCTACGCCAGAGCCACAGCAACGCAGGATCCGAGCCGCGTCTGCAACCTACACCACAGCTCACGGCAACGCCGGATCGTTAACCCACTGAGCAAGGGCAGGGACCGAACCCGCAACCTCATGGTTCCTAGTCGGATTCGTTAACCACTGCGCCACGACGGGAACTCCTGTATTGACACTTGTAACGGGAAACTAGTCAGCATCCAATGTGAAGATTCTGGGTCTTGGGGGGACCTTCTACCTCTGTCCCCTGCCCAAGGTGAGGGACACCTTTCTCCACACCACACACCATGTTTGCAGATGCCAGAGGAACAGACTTTTCAAGACAAATGTGGATGCGGCGTCTTCCCAGTATGAAAATAGATCGCCCTGGGACTGGAGGAGCTAATGAAGATGATAATTAGAATTGCTTATTAGGACCTGTCTTCTAAAGTTCATTTGTGCTTTTAATAGAACCTACAAGGCATCTGCTTAGCAGGGATGACAGATCTCCTTGCTTTGGTGTATTTTAAAGCAAGATCTTTGCACCCTGGCTTCTCCTGGTCGCCCCGCCCCCTTCTCCGCCATCTGCTGCTGAGATGGCCATTTTCCCCCAACTGGAGAAGCCTTGAAGTTGCAACCAGCAAACATTGTTCTTCCTGCCAGGGAGCCTCCCCACCCTCTCCCCAGCCAGAGAGACAGCTGGTCCCCTCGCCCTGAAGGCACTGTCCCACGCAGGCCACCGTCCTCCTTGCCCTCCAGACGGTTCTAGGTTGAATAGTGTCCTCTAAACATTCACGTCCACCCCGAACCTCAAAGCATGACCTTATTTGGAAGTAAAATTGTTGGCGGATGTAACAAGTCCAGTTAAGGGGAGGTCATACTGGATAAGGATGGGCCCTACCCCCAGTCCGGTGTCCTTATGAGCAGGTCATGTGAAGAAGCCCAGGGGAAAGATCACATGACCCCAGAGGCAGAGGTTGGAATGATGCGTCTATAAACCATAGAAACCGAGGGACGCCAAGGATCGCCGGCCACTACCAAGCACGAAGAGAGTGAGGAAGGATTCTTCCCTGCAGCCGTCGGAGGAAAGGCGGTGCGCCCACATTTCCAGCCCCCAGAGAGAGACGCATGTTTGGGTTTTCAGCCACCCACTGCATGGAAATAAGCCCCGGGAGACAAATACAGTGTCCTTTCTGTTCCTCAAATTTGCTCAGCTCTCTCCCAACTCCATGCCCTGCACTTGCTGTTCCCTCTGCCTGGGACTCTCTTCCAGCTTCCTGTCCCCCTTCGTTCTTTTGCTCTCCCATCCCCAGGTCACCAGTCCAGCCCCTGCTTAAGATCTCAGGTTGGATAAGAGGCCACCTTGGACTACCTTGGACTCGCCAGACCAGGGAAACTATATCCGTTTGGGGGCGGGGGGGGGGGCGACTCTTTTGGAGGGGGGCACCTCTGTTGGCTGCCCCCACACCACACCTTATCATAACTGTGTGTCCATGTCTGTCCTCACCACTGGCCTGAGATGTGGTAGAGGCCCCGCCATTGTGGGTCTGGTCCACTGTCCCTGGACTGTGGGAGGATTTTGTGCATCCTAGTTGAACTGAGCCACATTCCTGGCCACCGCTAGCCATGCTGTGAGCTCCTCTTGGCCTCTGCCGCCACCTCTGTCATGGGAGACAAGACATCATCATCTGATTTTGCCACTGAAGTCACTGCATGGTCCCATTCAACTGAAGGCTCTGCAACCCAGCTCACCGGTCAGTTGAAAATCCTGGCAAATGACCCATATCACCTCCATGGGGTGAGGTCCCTGTGTAGTGAGCTCGCTGGACCCCCTGCACGTCTCTTCTGTGAGCCCTTTGCTCATAGATGATTATTTAATGAATTAGCTTTTTTTTTTTTTTTGGCTTTTCAGGGCTGCACCCACAGCATATGGAGATTCCCAGGCTAGGGATCGAATTAGAGCTGCAATTGCCGGCCTGCACCACAGCCACAGCAACACCAGATCTGAGCAACATCTGTGACCTACACTATAGCTCATGGCAATTCTAGATCCTTAACCCACTGAGCAGGGCCAGGGATCGAACCCTCGTCCTCATGGATACTAGTCGGGTTCGTCACACTGAGCCACAGCTGAAACTCCTGAATTACCTTATTTTAAACTAGGTGACCTAAGCAGAAGGCAAGCTTATGATTTCCCTGGGATTCAGCTAGAGCCCTTGCCTCAGTCCCATATGCTGCTGAGGGCTCAGGTCTCCGTTCATCTTATCATCTCTTTGTCCCTGGAGCCTGGCAAACTGTAGAGGATGTTTGCTCCTAAATTCACTAATAAACAGAGAAAATTCTGTAGGCCTTTTCTGCCCTCTCAAGGTCTTAGACCTGCTCTGTTGAGCGCAGGAAACACCTGTCCTGAGGCTGCCAGTATGGGATTCTCCAGGGAGACCTTAGTCTATGGAGACCTCTTGGGATTGGTGCACTGGAGAACTCCGGTATTGCCATAGGATAAACTTGGATTTGAAAAGAGAATGGAACCTGGGAGCTGAGTGAAGATGGCCCCACCCCCATCCCCACGGAGGTGGACTTTTGGCCTTGCAATGACCTTCTCCTGAATCCCAAGTTCAGGCTCATTTATCATAGGCCTCCTGGGCTACCATGCCAGCTCCTTCCACGGGCAGAGAAGCCGTCCATGTTCTGGGCTCTCCATCCCCGGAGCACAGGAACCTGCCTCTGAATCAATCCTTTGCTCCCCTCCCCTCCTCTTCTTCCCTGCAGATTGTTGTTTTCTGAGACCTGTGTGGGCGGGGAGATCTATTCTGCAAGCTAAGTGGGCTTTGAGAGGGAGACAGAAGGCAAAAGCTGCACTTGACTTAGACCGAGGACCAAAATAGAAATCCCAGTGCATTCGATTCCCTGGGACAGACGCCAGCCACTGCGCTGACAGCGAGTGACCATCAGGTCTAGGCAGCATCAATCCACCTCCAGGACCACAGGCACGGCGGACTCTTTCTCTTCTGTGTCTGTTTCCTGCCCTGTGAGATGGGGAAGCTGCAGCACCCATCTCCCAGAGATGCCGAGAGGATGAAGTGATGTCGCACAGACCGAGGTCCAGTGCTGTTGTTTGTGTTGTTCGTGATAGCAGCAGTCACCCACCACGGGCCCTCGCTGGGAATCTGCCTTCTCTGTCAGGTTCACTCAGGTGTTTGGAGACCCCGAGAGCGTGGCAGTCTGGGATGGGCGGCAGAAAGATCAGCCAGCATGGCCCCTGGTCCAGGAGGGCTTGTGTCTGGCCCTGTGCCCCTCCGCTTTTCTGTGCTGAGCCTGTGATGTGGAGAAGGCTCCGTATTGGGCTCAGACAGGCAGAGGGGAGAGGGAGATGCAGTTTCACCGCAGGAAGAACAGGCGCAAACAGGACAACTTCATGTGTGCACACCTGGGGCTGCTGCAGGACCACTGGAGGGAACTGTTCTGACACCCCCAGAAATATTTGGCTTCGCTGCCGCTGCGGTCCCCGAATCACAGTGATTTCTTCACCTGTAACCTTTCAACTTTACAATGATGCAAAGGCATGTGCATTGGGTAGAAACCATAAGTCGATTAGAATTTAGATGTTTTCCAGGCCTAGCAATGTATATAATATAATCCTGCGCGGGGCAGCGGGCCGCAGCTCCCAGCCAGCCTCGCCGGCACGGGGGTAAACAACCGATACACCTATGACCCCTCTGGACCCAGACAACCACTGTGCTTTTCACCTTCAGTACAGTGTTCCATAAATTACAGAAGCTATTCAGCACTTTAGAGCAGAATAATCTTTGCGTTAGAAGATTTTGCCCCACTGTAGGCTAACATAAGTCAGCGTCCTGAACACATTCAAGGGAGGCGAGGTGAGGCTGTGATGTTTGGTAGGTTAGGTGTATTCAATGGATTTTCAGCTTACGATATTTTCAGTTTATGATATATTTATCAGGACAAAACCTTGCTATACGCTGAGAAAGATCTGTAATTGTTGCCTCTTCTCTTGGGCACATACTGCGTGCCAGAACCACTCTACCATTCTCTGTAGCATGGAGCCATTTTACAGAAGAGGAAACTGAGGCCCAGAGAGTTGAAGCCACTCACCCAAGGCCACACAGAACAAACCTGGGGAGTTCCCTTCATGGCTTAGCAGAAACGAATCCAACTAGGAACCATGAGGTTGCAGGTTCGATCCCTGGCCTTGCTCAGTGGGTTAAGGGTCCTGCATTGTCGTGAGCTGTGGTGTAGGTCGCAGACACGGCTCAGACCCTGTGGAGCTGTGGCGGTGGTATAGGCCGGCAGCTGTAGCTCCGATTCAACCTCTAGCCCGGAAACCTCCATATGCCGTGGGTATGGCCCTAAAAGACAAAAACAAAACAAAACCTTGGGATTCTAGCCCAGGATTACAGACCCCAGAGGCTGAAATCTTAGCCGCTTGCTGGTGGACACTATTCCAAGCACGTCCTTAACCACTGCCCCTTCTCAGCTGCGAAGCCCGGGGCTACGTAGACCCCAAATATCCAAACAGGCTTTGATTTGGGGGGAATCCAGTGGGTTCCTGTGCTGCCAGCCTCGCCACTGCACATCCTTCCAGAAATGGGGGGCCAAGGAGTGGAAAGTGGATTGGGGAGCATCTGGTCAGCTTAGTTTTTCTTCCTGGTTCTTCCACTACCACAGCCCCTCTTGACCCAGTGGTATTGCTGGTGTCAATGAAATTCTGAACTGGAAGCCAGGCTCCCCTTCGCCAGTCCCCGCCAGCATCTCAGAATGTTCCGGACAATGGGGAGGTCCATCTTGACAAGGCACAGCAGCCGCCTCCAATTCCAGCTTGGGATCAAGCATCCTTTGAGTATTCCAGCTTCCACCATCCGCAAGCACATACACCCATTTCCTGCTGTTGTGACCCTCCCGTCTGTTTCTTGAATCCTCCGCTTGCATGTTGGATAGTTCCAAGCTTTCCCAGCCTCTGATGTTTTGTTCTCGCCTCTTGGGGTGAGCTTGCGACCTTTCAAGGCCTTCCCCGTGTGAGCACAATTCAGGGGGCCGGCCCTCGGCTCGTTATGGAGCCTCAGCGCAGGGCCTGCATGTATATATTCAGCTCAGCGAGGCTCTAATTACAGGCTGCTTGCTGGAGACCAGTCATTTTGTGAGTCATTAGGACGTGTGGCTGGGGCTTTATAATATCTTTTGACGAGTTCTGTAATTTTTGTATCTTCACCTTGGATGGCGTTTTCAGTGAAGCAGAACACGGCTTTGGAGTGGGCACATGTCACAGCCCCCAGACGGTTTCCCAGCTCCATATTAAAAGGGTCTTCGCCTCCTCACTCAAGGAGAGACGTATTGATTTGGATTGGGTTCGAGGGGTTGAAAATGGGTCTCCGTGTCTTGCTAATCAATATCCCAGAGCCGGGTGGGGGTGATGTTGGGGTACTCCCGTGTGTTCTCCTTCGCGTTGGCAAATGACAGGCTTTCAGGAGAGGGGCTTGCGTTTTGCAGAATCTGTGAGGAACAGCCTTAATTAGCAAGCAGACCTGCTGGAAAAATCCAGGGCTATTAAGAGCCTCACTCCAGGCATTGTCTGCTGGGCTATGTCCCCTGCCCTGGGCCATTTCCTGCCTGTAGCCCCCACCCTCCCCTTACGGTGCCACTACTAGACCCAGGGTATACAGGGAGGAGTGAGCGGGTAAAAAGAAAATCACAAGCTCCGATTTTTTTCCCACTAAGAAGAGGTCTCATCTCTTGGAAAACCCCAGAATCCATCCAGGGTTGAGTCTGACTTTGGACCCCCTGGGCTTTAACCCCCCAGGGATCTGCTGAGCAGACTCAGTGAGGATGGGACCCGTGGGCTCAACTCTGGGGAAATTAAGCCCTTTCTGCTCATAAGGAAAGACCGCAGGCTTTGGAGTTAAGACACACCAAGGGTTGAGTCCCAGCTCTGCTTCTTACTTGCTGTGTGATTTGATCGAATGGCTTAACTTCTCTGGTCCTCAATTTTCTCCTCTGTAAAAGGGGGCTCGTTGTAGGGACTCCTTCATGAGTTGCAGTGACATCGAATGAGATAAAGTATACAGAGGGGTTTGAGTTTGACACAATGATTGGCACATAGCTCTTGATCAAAGGAAGTTTCTATCAGGGTTACAGCAGTGGCTGGCTGAGGTTTCGTTATTTTCATTGTTATAGATATGAGTCTTAGTCCGCAACCAAGTGCAAGAATCTGACCAGGCCTAACCCCACCGGAATAGGGGCGCACTTTATGTGTGTGCGTATGTATGTATGTGTGTATTATTTTGGCTGCCCACAGCATATGGAGTTCCTGAGCCAGGGGTCGGATCCCGGCCCCTATGGCAACGCTGGATCCTTAACCCACTGTGCTGGCTGGGGATCGAACTGGCGTCCCGGTGCTGCTGAGACACTGCTGATCCCATTGCACTATAGCAGGAACTCCTGGGGCCTGTTAGTTTTGAAATGTCCGTTAATCATCCAAGAGCTTGGAATTCCAGGAAGAGGTCAGGGCTGGTTTTGAACACTTGGGAATCATAACCGTGGAGATGGTATTTAAAGCCGGGATACCAAGCAAGTGAGTATAGATAGAGGAGGGGCCTAAAGATGGAGCTCTGTAGCCCTCCAGCATTCGGAGGTCAGAAGGAGGAAAAGGAGCCCGCAAAACCTATTGAAGCAGAGCAGCAAGCAGGTGAGGTGGGAAGAAAACTGATAAAGGGTGAGGGGTTACGTAGGGGGCATTGGGGGAGGCTGGAAAATTGGCCATTGGTCTTAACAGCATGAAGGTCATTGCTGACCTTGGACGGTTCCGAGGAGTGCTGGCATGAATTGCTAGCTGACTGGATGGATGAGAGGTTAACTTAACTAATGCAGCGGATTGCAGCCTCCCGTCACCTGTAACTGCAATTAAGCAGATGTTGCCTGACACCCTGGATGCCAGAACCCAAACTGTCAGGACTAATCCCCTTCTCCCAGGCTCCCAACTTTTTGGATCTAACCCAGAATTGTTGGTGTGACCACTGCTTGATATAACATTAGAATCTTGGCATCTTCTGATTTGATTCTTCTTCTTTTGGTGATACGTAATGCTCTCAGTTGAATTTTTCGTCTTTTGAGGCTTGAGAAGGGAAAGAAAGGGAAGAAGACAAGAGAAAATAGTAGGTCTGGGATTTGCATGTTTTTTATAAGTGACATTTGCCAAACTGTTGCTTTGCCAAATATCCCTGCCTTTGGTGGAGAGCAGATTTGCAGAACCTTCTATCTCTACAAGCAGGAGGCCCTGGTGATTCTCCTCCACTTTATGGTCAAGTGAGAAAAGGTTTGAGATATGGTTATAGCAGTGACAACGCTGGATCCTTAACTAGTAGGCCACCAGGAAAGTCAGAGATAAGCTTATAAATTGTAGTTGGAGAGTTAAAGATTTTATGTAAAGTGCTATCTTTTTATGGATTTATTTGGTTGTTAGCATTCATTGGGCAAGCATGGAGGTTGGAGTTCATTCAGCCTGTCTTACATTATCCATAGGTTTTGGTTTTTGTTTTGTTTATTTATTATTTATTTATTTATTTGTCTTTTTGCCATTTCTTGGGCTGCTCCCTCAGCATATTGGAGGTTCCCAGGCTAGGGGTCAAATCAGAGCTGTAGCTGCTGGCCTATGCCAGAGCTACAGCAACTCGGGATCCGAGCCGTGTCTGCAGCCTACACCACAGCTCACGGCAACACCACATCCTTAACCCACCGAGCAAGGCCAGGGTTGGCCGCAACCTCATGGTTCCTAGTCGGATTCATTAACCACTGAGCCACGATGGGAATTCCCTGTTTTGTTTTGTTTTTTTAAAGGGCTATTTTCCATGAAGCAGTCTCTCCCTTCTAATAATGAAAATCAGATAACTTGGAGGCATGAAGCTCAGACTAGGCTTTCTACCTAGGATGTCTGGAGAACGCCATTCCAGGCTCATGAGGGCCAAGGGTGAACTTTCCAGGGATGTTGTGAGCCTCACAGGGCAGCTTGAAATTGACAGTGAGAACATTTACACCAAGGCAATTGGCAACCACTATAAATCAGGGCTTCTCCCCACCTCCAGAGCTGGTGATTAAGCATTTGCCAGCTCACTGCTGCCTGTGGACCTTTGACACAAGGACAGAGGTCCTCTGGGATCCTTCTGAAGTGCAGTTTCAGGAATTTCTTGTTTTCCTGGAAAAGAAGATTTCAGCTCAGGTGTAAATGCCACATAAACAAAGGTGCACAGGAAGATACGTTACCCACAAACGTTCACAGTTGACATCCCCTGCTCTAATTTCTGCAAGATGTCAGTGTAATGGGGAGGGGGCAGTGTAACTCCTGGGAGTGAGGAAATTAAAAGCAGTTGTTTGGCTGTGGAGAGGAGGAAGAAGGAACCCAGGTGGGACTGTGAACTTTACAGATGTCAGGTCGCCTCATTAGGGCACCCCAGAGGCTCGCTGCAAAGTCAGGAGACAATAGATGAGAAGACGGCTTTATGGGATTGTCAGTGCTATCAGTTCTCTGTCCCCAGTCTGATCTGCACGATCCCTGCCTCTGTTATCACCTGTCCAATTTCTAATCTTGTGGTCACTGTGTTTATCGCATGCACCAATGCAGCAATAACCAGGATGGCGTCAGTGGTAGTGGCTGCTGTGGGCTCATTAGAATGCAAGCTGGGGAGGGAGCCCTAGGTCGATGATTAAACATGCTCTTGGCAGCAGAGCCAAGAACAGAGAGGGCAGAGGACATGCCTTAGGTGTGCAGGTAGGAGCTGGGGCTTATGATCATCACTTCTGTGCAGGTCTTTGCAGGGAGAGGCAGACACGAGGTTATATAGTAGTTATTTATGGGACATCTGGAGCTAGATTGCCTGGGTTCGAGTCTTGTTCTGCCACTTACCAGCTCTGTGACCTTGAGCACATTTCGTTCTTTGTCTGTATACCTTAGTCTGCCCAACCATAAAATGGGATGATAATAATGATGGTGATGATAGTACAAAAAAAAAAAAAAAAAATCATATGTTGTAATTCCCTTGTGGCCCAGCAGGTTAAGGACCCAGCATTGTTACTGCAGCAGCTCAGGTCACTGTTGTGGCATGGGTTTGGTTCGTGGCCCAGGAACTTTCAGATGCTATGGACTCAACCAAAAAAAAAAAAAAAAAAAAAAAAGGATGTGTTTATGAGGAATCTTTGTAAAACATTTAAAACAGTGCCTGCTGATACATAGGGCTTAATAAATGTTAGCTATTACCATTCTTGTTCAGGCCTTTTCACAGATAGGCATGTCTGGATTTGGGAAAGCCCTGTTAACCATTTAGGGTACTGCAAGGCCATTCACATTAAAATCAGTACTAAAGAAAATAAAAAGAGAATCTTTGGGCAAGTTGAAACCAACTTGTATTAGTCAGACATCCTTGGGTTTCAGACAAGAGAAATAACCCAAACTGCTTTAAGTAGAAAAAATTTTAAAAGTGCAATAGCAATGGCTCAGATAATTAAAAATACCTAAGTGGATCCTTCAGGCATGGCTGGATCCAGGGGCATAAGCAGTGTCATCTGTACTCTCTTATACTTTCCTCTCTACCATCAGTCTTGATTGACCTGAGTCATATATCAATCCCTGGATCGAAAGGTATGCAGATGAGGTCAGCCCTGCCCAGCCCAGCCCGTGTGATGAGGAAGGAATGGTTCTCCAAAGGCAGAGCATGGGACAGACACACACCACAGGTTGACCCCAAGTCCATGTTTAGGAGAAAGGCTCCGAAGGCCTCCAAGAGCTGGGGTCCAAATCCTGGTGCCATGTACCAGCTGAGTCACCTAAGACAAAGTGCTCTCTCCTCTCTGTGCTTCAGTTTCCTCATCTGTAACATGTGAATAATAATAGCAACCCCTTCATGAGGCTGTTGAGGATGAAACAAGTCAACAAATGCCATCTGCTAAAATAGCACCTGGCACTTAGGAAATAAACAATAAAGGCTGTTGTTGTTATGCAACTTTTGCAGTTAACATGAATAGCTTATGAATCCTTCACTAATTCAACCAATACTTAGTGTTTGTTATATGCCAGGCCCCAGGTATTTTGATGGACGCCACAGACCATGCGGAAAGAGAGACATTAAGCAAATGACTCTACATTTGTTTATGGGGGTGGGGTGGGGCTACAGTGTGTGTGTGTGGGGGGGTACATTTTTTGTACAAAGTGGCAAAGGGGAAGGACCAGAGGCTGCATTTAAGGTCAGACCAACCTACAAACGTGGTTCCGGCTCCAGCTCTGGCACAAATGGGCTGGTGATGGAGGACAAACCATTTGCTGTCTCTATCTCAAACTTCTTTTCTTGAAAATGGAATGGCTGTTTCTGGAGGATTCTGATCCCAACTGCCCAACATCTCAAGGCCTTTGTCACCCTACCGACCTGGGCTCATGGGCCCAGACCGGGATTTCTTCATTTCGAAGCTGGAGAATTCTCTGTTTAGGGGGGCTGTCCTGTGCTTTGTAGGATGTTTAGCGCCTCCCTAGCTTCTCCCCACTAGATGTCCCCAGGTGTGACAACCAAAAATGTGTCCAGATCTTGCCAAATGTCCCTTGAGCAAAATCCACCCCCTCTGCCCCCACTTAAGAACCACTGCTCTAGAAGAATTCCTCTGATCAACTGTTCTGTCTGGGCTTTCCCTGCCCAGGCCTCAGTTTCCCCACCTGCCAAATGAAGGGCTTGCCCAGAAGATGGATAGACGCCCCCTCCTTCCCCCACCCCAGCAGAGTTTTTCCCCAACTCCAGACTTTATGCTGAAATCCAGCCGGGCTCCACCAGCAGGCTTGGACAAGGAGAGAAAGGCCATTGGCCCTTCAGCTGGATGGAGATGGGGTCCCCAGACGCTCACGTGGACCCTCTGTCTGCACCCCTTCTCTTGCTCTGGGCCTTCCAGGTCAAGGTTCCTATTGGCCACCACGTTTGCCTGGGTGCTAGGGGAGGAGGACACCTTTCCCTCCTGCGTTCTCCTGAAAATACAGGAGCCAGTTGAGTATTAATGAATGTATTGGTGAATTGGTGGTTGATATTGATCTGGTGCCTGAAATGGCTTCATCTCCCCCCAAGTAGCCTCCCAGCCCTGGCCCTGTGTTTCTGAAGGACTTTGTCCTGGTTTCCATGGAAGGTAATCTTCTTGCAGCTCAACTTTGCTAAGAAAATGAAGAGCCTTTTCCTCGCCTTTTAAATCCCCATCTGTTTCTGCCAGGAGCACAGGGATCTGTCTGAGCATGGCATTACATTTGGCACTTGATCTCAGAGTCAGACCTTGGTTCAAATCACAGCTGGGTCAGTACCTGGCTGGTGACCTTGGGCAGGTCACTGGTCCTCACACCTCAATTTTCTCATTTGGTTAACAAATAATAAATACCCCCGTCTTGTGAGGTCAGTGTTAGAATGAAATACATTCGTATATGTAAAGCACTTGGCATAGTTCCTAACATATAGAAAATATTTAATACATAGTGATTTACCAAAAAATATGTATGTCATGATTAAGAAACCAAATGAGGGAGTTCCTATTATGGCTCAGTAGGTCAAGAACCCTACTAGTGTCCATGAGGATGTGGGTTCGATCCCTGGCCTTACTCAGTGGGTCCAGGATCTAGCATTACTGCAAGCTGTGTTGAGGGTCACTGATGTGGCTTGGGTCTGGTGTTTCCTTGGCTGTGCATAGGCCTACAGCTGCATCTTCAGTCGACCCCTGGCCTGGGAACTTCCATATGCCATAGGTGTGGCCCTAAAAAAAGGAAAAGAAAAAAAAAAAATCTGGGGAGGAAGTGGGATGGACTGGGAATCTGGGATTAATAGATGCAAACTACTGCCTTTGGAATGGATAAGCAATGAGATCCTGCTGTATAGCACTAGGAATTATATCTAGTTACTTATGATGAAGCAGGATGGAGGAGAATGTGAGAAAAAGAATGTATCTATGTATGTGTGACTGGGTCCCTTTGCTGTATAGTAGAAAATTGACAAAACATTGTAAACCAGCTATAATGGAAAAAATAAAAAGCATTTGAAGTTGGCAGAGAGGTTAAAAAAAAAAAAAAAGAAAAGAAATCCAATGAGATTATGTATATCCAGTGGCTGGTAAATTGTTCAGTGCTACCTACCAGTATAAATAATACTAAGCTATTAGCAACATTAGAAATATCACCTTGGAGTTCCCGTCGTGGTACAGTGGAAACAAATCCGACTAGGAACTATGGGGTTGCAGGTTCGATCCCTGGCCTCGCTCATTGGGTTAAGGATCTGGTGTTGCCATGGGCTGTGGTATGGGTCACAGACGTGGCTTGGATCCCGCGTTGCTGCGGCTGTGGTGTAGGCTAGCGGCTACAGCTACAATTAGACCCCTAGCCTGGGAACCTCCACATGCCATGGGTGTGTGTGGCTCTAAAAAGACAAAAAGACCAAAAAAAACAAAAAGAAAGAAAGAAATATCACTTTGACAGCTTCCCAGAGGGAAACAGCCAGGTAGGAACTGCCGGTATCACAGTCCATCAGCATCAGAAAGGACTTACTCTGGCTTTAGGGTAAGAAACAGCCTGGATCTCTAACTGGGACAATTATTCAATAAGTGGACCCCTTGGTTCAGATGGACTCAAAAGCCTAGCTCTGAAAAATCCACACTGAGGCACCCCCATTGGGAGTTCCCTGGTGGCCCAGCAGGTTAAGGAGCAAGCATTGTCACTGCTATGGCTCAGGTCACTACTGGGGTGCAGGCTTGATTCCTGGCCCAAAACTTGTACATGCTGTGGGTGCGGCCAAAAAAAAAAATGAATCACCTCCATGAAGATCCATGGGGCTCCAGAATAGATGATGGGAATTTGTTTGCTGTGTATGACTATGCGTGAATGTAGATATTTCTGCATGGAGTGGATGCTTCAGATGCCATTGGGCTCAATCACAGCATCATGACATTGGGACCACCATGAAATGGGACCCAAATGGGAGCCACCACATAGTACTCTAAGTACCCTGCATGCATTATCTCATGAATCCTTACGGCAACTTACTAACCCCTGCTTATAAATAAGACGGCTCAGAAAGATCAAATCCCATGATGAGACTGACAAGGCCAGTAACCACAGCACTGGGCTTCCCCCCTGGGCTTCTCAGACCCCTGAGCCCTGAAGGCAACTGCATAGCAGATGGGTGTGAACCAGCTTTTGAATGAGGTTGTGTCTGTATGCTCAGGGGGTATCAGAAGTGGGGGAAGGGAGAGGTGCTGTGACACAGGTGAGGTGCCCCAAAGACCCTGAGCTGATGAGGAGGACACTGCAGTAGCAACTATACCAGGCACATGCTAAATGCTGCCTGTGCATTTTCCCGCTTAGTGCTTACAGCAGTCTTCCGAGGCAGAGGTTTTGCCCATTCTGTAGATGGGAAAGCTGAGGTCTGTGGGGACTCGTGGTGCCCTGGGAAACGTTTGTAGTAATTCGTAGTGCTAGGATTTGAACCCAGACAATCTGGCTCTACAGCTGTTCTAGTTCCCATGGCTGTCCAAACTCAGTGATGAGAGACACTGAGCAGTTTATTATGCTCATGAATTTTGTGGGTTAGGAAGCTGAACAAGGCTAGGGTTTCTGCTCCATGGTGTCTGGGAGCAACCAAAATAGCTGGGTGCTGGACCTGCTGGTTGATCAGAGGGTCTCCTTTTTTTTTTTTTGTTCATGCCCACAGAATGCAAAAGCTCTGAGGCCAGGGATCAAGCTCAGCAATCCCAGCCACAGCAGTGACAATGCCAAATCCTTAAGTGCTAGGCCACCAGGGAGCTCTCACAGGATCCACTTTTTTTTCTTCCTTTTTAAGGCTGTACCTGTGGCATATAGAAGTTCCTGGACTAGGGGTTGCATTGGAACTGCAGCTGCCAAGCCCACACCACAGCCACAACAACACAGGATCCGAGCCACATCTGTAAGCTATGCCACAGCTTATGGCGATGCTGGATCCTTAACCCACTGAGCAAGGCCAGGGATCTAGCCCACATCCTCATGGATGCTAGTCGTCTTCCTAACCCACAACGGGAACTCCCAGGGTCCACTTTTGAGATGGCCCCCTTGCTCATCCAAAGAAGTGGGCAGGTTTGACTCCAAAGCTGGACTGGGCTGTGGCTGCTGATCAGAGCACCTGCATAGGGGTCTCTGCTGTCACCAAGGCTTCTTAGAGCAGCTGGATTCCAAAAGGGAACTTACCAAGAAATCCGATGGGAAGCTGCAAGCCCCAAAGGTCATAGGGTGTCACTTCTGTGCTTTTCTGGTCAGAGCAGTCACAAGCCAGCCCAGGTTCTATGGGATGGGCTCTCACTTATCCTGGGCTCTGGGCTTGTGCTGGGGATTGAGAGGTCAGAGGACCAAACGCCTGCCCTTGGGGCGCTCCCAGGACAGTGTGGGGAAAACAGTGGAGTGGGAAACGGACTCCAGGACAGCATGTCTCGTGCCCCCAGGCCTCTGTGAAGTGCTGAGGGTACGAGGTCATTCTTGGCTCGTGTGGTAACTGCATTCACAGGCTAATTGTTCTGCTGCATCAGTGCTGTATCCTTGGAGTTACTCATGACCAAGTTAAACTGCACATTCCTAAGACTATACCCTCCGGTGATAAGCAGGATGTTTCCAGTTGTACCAGAAAAGCCAGCAGAGTGACTTTTCCCATAGTTTCTCAGCAAGCACTTCCCAACCCAAGTCACCACTGGTCGGTGCAGAAACAGGAGGCAGAAAATACCACCAGCCTGTGAAACTCTGCCATGGGGAGGCAGAACCCCTTTTTCAAGACCATGGCAATCTCTTGAGGCCCTTGCTGCAGGAGAAGGGCTAGAGGGCGGTGAACCAGCCTTTTGCTGACCATGGCACAGTTTGCCCCCTCCCCCACCTCATTCTTCCATTGTTCATTTATTCTTGCATCCCATGAGTGATTAGGCATTGTCCTCAGCCCTGGGCATAAGGCAGTGAGCAGAGCGGAGCTGTCCCTGCCCTTAGGAGCTAATAGCCCTGTGGTTTGTTACTGTTTCAGGGCAGTGTATGGTGGTTCAGGGTCTGGAATCAGATCATCTGGGTTCATGTTTCTGCTCTGCCACATGCTAGCCCGAAGACCTCACCTGAGTCATTTAACCTCTCTCTTGCTCCCTGCAAACCGTTTCTTCACCAGCATGCTGGGTGTAATAATAGGATCTTCTGAGTATGGTTGTTTAAATGCAACTTGGTTTTGCAGCTGCAACTGCTGCTGGTGATGGCCGGTGGAGGCAGCTTCTTCTTCTCCTCTAGACTAATTATAAGCTCCTCCGGGGCGAGGACTGCTTCCTGCTCCTCCTGGGTGTCTCTCAGGGTCGACTTTGAGCTGCCCTTGGCACTGGCAGTCTATAAATACCTGCTGAGTCATTAGGGCTGAACCTTACATTTTGCTGGGACTCTGAAGGTCATTTTGAACAGTCATGGCTAGAGCGTAGTTAGCAAAACTTCAAATTCTTCTAGGAAAAAAAAAAAAAGTCCATTTGAAGTTTCTGCAGGTGGCTTGATGAAACATTCCTGAGTTTTTGTTTTTTTTAATGGCCACACCCATGGCATATGGAGGTTCCCAGGCCAGGGGTTGAATTGCCAGCCACAGCCACAGCCACAGCCACAGCAACGCCAGATCCAAGCCACGTCTGTGACCTATACCACAGCTCATGGCAACACCGGATCCTTAACCCACTGAGCAAGGCCAGGGATCGAACCTGCATCCTCATGGATACTAGTTTGATTCGTTTCCACTGAGCCACAATAGGAACACCGACATTCCTGACTTTGAATTAAAACTTTTCTCCCATGTTTTAGCTTCTCTCCTGGACAAGTTGTCGAATCTCTCTAAGCCTCCATTTCCTTGGTGGTAGTAAGGGGAGTGGCCTGTTTGGGGGGGGCTCTTGGGGTGGGAAGTGATGCATGGGAAGTAGGCTTCAGTTTTGATAAATGCAGGTTGCTGTTCTAGACCTAATATTTTCACCAGTTCAGAGTTTGTGCAAAGGGAGACCCCAGGTCTGGTGGGCCAGGGATTGACAAAGCACTGTTTGGAGGCCCACTTCTTAGAGTGCCATCCGTCAAAACCTTGCTCTTCCTCCGAGTTCCTGTCATGGCTCAAAGGTTAAGTACCCAATGTTGTCTCCCTGAGGATGCAGGTTTGATCCCTGGCCTCATTCCATGGATTAAGGATCCGGCATAAGTCGCAGATGCGGCTCAGATCTGATCCCTGGCCTGGGAACTCCATATACCTCGGGGTGGCCAAAAATGAGGAAAAAAAAAATTCAATTGTCATTTATTGAGCACTTACTAACTTCCAGAGGCTTCTCTAAGAACTGTACCTGGATTATTTCATTTAAGTCTCATCACCACCTGTGAGGTAGGTACATCTCTCACCCCCCCTCCCCTCCCCCGCCCCGTACTGGAGGAAGCCGAGACACATAATGGTGAAGAACTCTGTCAAAGGTCGTTCAGGGACTAAGCTGGGAGCTGGAATGCAAACCCAGACATTTTTCTCAAAAGCTACTCTGAGCCGTTGTTTGTAACCCCAGCGGTGGTTCTTCAGCTCTTCCGCTGAGGGGCCCAGGTCTCCTTAAAACTCTGATGGAAGTGATGCCCCCTCCCCCAGGAAAATGAGCACCAGCCACGGACACACGTGCAGCATCGTGCCCAAAGCTGTACCCTTGCCCAAAGTGAGACTCTGAGACACCACCAAAAGCAGGGGGCACGTTTACATATTTCCCCCCGGGGCAGAATCTGGCATAAAAGAATACACAGCACACAATTAGATACAATTTCAAGGGAGTCACACACACATCCCCCCCCCCCCCCAGCTTGCTCATACATCCCAGCATGCCCACAGACAAGAATCCCAGTTAAGAATCAGAAAACTATTTCCTAATAGAGACGATTAGGGGTCCTGTTAAACTCTGAGCTCTAATTCTGAAATTACCATACCACGTATTTGCATACAACCTCCTTAGAAATCACTTGCTTTCTTTAAGTCGTTAGTAAACACCCCCACCCCCACCTTATGGTTTATGCCTAGGAAGCCCTTTTTTATCCCTTGGGTCCCCCAGCCCCAATCTGCTTTGCAGAGGAGGGCGGCAGGCAAGGGATTGGGTGCAGGCATTTTACATCTGTAGATGCTTTCTTCCTTGGCACTCAAACCCCGTGAGGGAGACGTTACTTTCCCATTTCTCAGATGAAGAAACTGAGCCCCAAGAGATGATGTCATCTTCCCAGGGTTTCACAGCCTGCAAATAACTAAGCCCAAAGAGCAGCCTTCATCACCACAGCATTCCTTTCTAGTGTGCCACTGAATTAGAGGATTCAATTAACATTTAATACTCGGTATGGTCTGTGTGGTTTTGCTTTGAATACATGCATTGTCACTTTCTCCACATTGGAATGATTGTTGCTGGAGTCCTAGAAGCCCAGAGCTGAGGGCATGTTTGAAGGTCATTTAGAGCAGCGCTTCTCAGCTTGACGGGCCTGACAGTCACCTGGGGCTCTCGTGAAAATGCACAATTCAGTTCCCTCGCTCTGGAGCGGGGCCTGCGAGTCTGCATTTCTAGCAAGGTCTAAATGAGGCCCATGCTGCTGGTCCGGAGACCACACTGTGTGTAGCTAGAGGCCAGACAGACCTCTTGCCTTTCCCTAAACGGTGTTTCATCACTGAGCAGGAAGCGTTGTTATCCGAGAGCTTCCAAAGGAGAAGCTGTTCCTCAAAGGCAGTGCTGGTGGTGGCGGGGTCCGCCAGTGGGGTGGGGGCAGAGGGGATGCTGAGATGAGCAGCATTTAACAGGCACTATAAGCTGTGCTCAGCCAAGAAGTCTGCCAGGGAGGGGAGGACTTTACTGCCAGGAGGAAAACGCTTCGGAGGGAGCTATTATCTAGGGGCATCCAATCTTCGCGGAAAAACATTTTAACAAGAAATCAGAATCAACAAAAATAACATTACCTCCACGTTTCCCTTCATTAACCTGGAAATGAGAAGATAATCAGTGCTTCCTGGCTTGTGTTAACCCAGGAGTCCCGCCTGGGGAGGGGTGCCCCCTCCTGTTCTCCCACTGCCCACCACTCCCAGCCATGCCGGCTTCTTTTCCTTGCAGGGGCTCCAGAGCTCCCAGCATCTCCTGCCTTCAGACCTTTGCACCTGCTGAGCTTATTGCCGAGAATGTTCTTCCCCCTTCTTTCCATCTGGTTGACTCCTGCCGTCATCTGGGTCCCCCTAAAATGTCCCCACTTCCTTAGAGAAGTATTCTGATCCCCCCCAATCTAAGTCAGGTCTCCCAAAGACTCTGCCACTGCAACCTTTATTTTCCTTCAGAGCATTCATCAAAATGGTAGCCTGGCTTCTACCTACGAGATGCCAGGGACACATCCCCCGCTGGTGACAATAAAGTCTCCACTTTCAAATGCCTGCAGAGGGCAAAGGCGCCCTCGGGTGAGAGCCACTGATTATACAGTCAGCCTTCCGTATCCGCAGGTTCAGCATCCACAGATCCAACCAACAGGGGATCAGAAATTCTCAGAAAAAATTTTCCGGGAAGTTCCAAAAAGCAATCTTTGTGCCGTGTACTGGCAGCTATTTCCATAGCATTTCCATTGTATTAGGTATTTTAAGTAACCTAGTATTAGGTGTTAGGTATTAATAGTGTTAAGTTTAAGGTATTTAAAGTATATAGGAGGATGTGAGTTGGTTATATGTAAATGCTGTTTTGTTTTGTATAACGGACTTGAGTGTCTGTGGAGGTTGGTATCCTCGGGGACTGTGGAACCAGTGCCCTTCAGATACTGAGGGACAACTGTATACACACACATATGCACGCATATGTGTACACACACATACACAAGCATAATATGTTTAAGTGCATATATATACACACACACATAAACATATATAAGTGTACATATGTGTGCATACTTAGACATATATGTGTCTACTTAAATGTATATGTCTGTTTACTGCTTTATTATAAGCTCCATGAGGGCAGGGTCTTTGTTTCGCTCTCTGCTGTGTTTCCAACACTTAGAACGATACCTGGATCCTAGTAAGTGCCCAGAAACACTTGTGAAATGAATGAATGAATGAGTGAGCCACCACTGCCACCACCGCTCCCAGGGCGATTGTGAGGATTTAGACGGGCTGATTTTTGTTGTGCAATTAGCGCAGCCCTTGACATGAGTAAATGAGCAATAAAGGCTAGTTCTCCCTTCCTCCTCTCTTCTCACTGTCTCCCCTTTCCCCTCCCGGCCAAAGGCCTCTTTTATTATTTCACTCCTCATGAACCCCAGGTTTTGAAAGATGGTTTTTTCCTAAACTGATTAAACAATCATTTATTCTTTCCCCCGTGCCGTGAAGCACAGGCACGGTTACCTGGGCAACAGCATCAGCCTCCCTGTGAGGAACCCGAGGCGCCTTTCAGTAGCCAGGTTGTGATCCCAGCCGTACATGGGCCACCAGTGCCATCCGAGAAATTCTTATCACATTATCAACCACTGACTAGATCTCTGATTGGTAGCAGTGAGCTCATGACCCCTGAGGAGATGGAATTCCAGCCCTATATAGGGAAACTTGACATTTTTAGTTTGCCTGTGCCAGGTTTCAGGAACAAAATAATTTCTATGAGTGGGATTAACAGATGCACATTCTTAGATATAAAATAGATAAACAATAAAAACCTACTGTAAAGCACAGGGAACTATATTCCATATCTTATAATACCCTCTAACGGTAAAGAATCTGAAAAAGAATAGATACATACGTAAAACTAAATCACCGTGCACCTGAAATAATGTACATCAACTCTACTTCAGTGTGAAATAGATAATTTCCATGAGCCTTTTTTTCCCCATTTTTGAAAAACCTCATAGCCTTTCTGCACTTCCCATCCCCCAGGCGACCATGAGGGACCCCAGTTTGGGAACCACCAGCCTTGCAGCGCTGTTTCTCAGGCCATGATGCTCTCTGCGAGCCCAGCAGAGGCATTTTTTCAGGATGCGCCTCCTTAATCACTTTCTTTCCTTGTTCCCAGTAATGAGCTTTCGGGCCTAATTAGAATGAAATGTGTTTGTTCCTTTCCTTCTTTGTCTCCATAATGATCTTTATCATTAGGATGGATGAGTTTCCCATGCAGGCTCGCTCGCTCGCTCTCATCACAGTTTCATTGTGGTGTATGTATGTGCGTGTGCGTGTCTGCTCGCCCTGTGGATGGGACTAGCCAAGGGGACCCTCTGCAGCACGGGGAATAAAGAAAGCAGAGAAAGACACATGAAAGAAAAGTGACAAGGAATGAAAATGGCACCAAAGGAGCTTCTTTGCCGGCAGCCCCTGTGGATGAGCATTGAGAACAAGGAAGCGCCACACAGCCCCGTTTGTCCTTCCTCATTGCCGTTGCTATAATGAGAAAGGGAAATTAACGGATGGGGGACGTGCCTGTCATCTTCCAGCGCTGTGAGCACCATTGCGAGGTCCTGGGTGAACTCAGCTCGCGGGAACAGCTCGGCCCGGGTGCCGGGGCACAGGGGCCTCTGCCCGGACGTGCTTCTCTGCTGAGTCTCGTGGCTCAAGCACATGCTCCCCTCCCTGAGCAGACCTTCCAACGCATCGGCTGGCATTTCCAGCACCAGAATGCCAAGCTGGAGAGTCTCGGAACTAGCCCTCACTCCCTCCTGCACCCTCTGTGCCTGAGAGTTATTTCAAAGGCCTGCCAGAAGGGGAGAGGAGGTGAGGGACCCCAGAATCAGGAGGTGCCTGTTGGTCCCCCAAATTTTAATTATCTTCCAAACACTTATTAAACAATGAATCGCTCTCAATCGCACCCCGGGAGGGGGGTGATAGGAATCATACCCCGGGAGGGGGGTGATAGGAATCCTTTTGGACCCATTGAATATGGCTTTGTGCATTACTGATTAATTCAGTCTCATGGGAAAAGAGCCACTCCCTCTGCCCCCTCCACTGGAAATCACTGTGTTTGTGGTGGAAAGTGTGTATGTATCAGCTAGAATAGATCAGGTTATGCTGCAGTAACAAATGATCCCAGAAATCTCAGTAGCTTTCAGTGAGGGTTTATTTCTCACGTATGTTGAATGTCCAGTGTGGCTCGGTGGTGGCCCCTGCTCTGTGTCATCTTCACTCCAGGACCCACTCTGATGGAGCAGCCTCCATCTAAGACATCGGTGGGGAAAAGAACAAATCACGTGCTAACTCGAAAAGCTTCTGCTTAGAGTTCCCATTGTGGCTCAGTGGGTTAAGACCTGGAAACAGTGTCTGTGAGGATTCGGGTTTGATTCCTGGCCTCACTTAGTGGATTAAGGATCAGGCATTACTGCAGACGTGGCTCAGATCTGGCATTGCTGTGGCTGTGGTGTAGCCCAGCAGTTGTAGCTCCAATTCAACCCCTAGCCTAGGAACCTCCATATGTCACGGGTGTAGCCTTAAAAAGAAAAAAAAGAAAGAATTTTTTTTTTTAAAAAAAGCTCCTGCTCAAAAGTGACACCCATCAATTGTGTCCACATTTCATTAACCCAGAGAAAGTTGCAAAGCCAAATCTGCCATCATTAGGAGGAAGGTATGATCGACCCCGGGGAGGAGCAGTAAATATTTCTGGAAAATAATTCAGTCTATCACAATGGGCTTGGAGTTTATAATCACAAAAACAAACAAGCAAATTAAAAAACTTTAGAGGAGTTCCTGTCGTGGCACAGCAGAAACGAATTCGACTAGGAATCATGAGGTCGAGGGGTCGATCCCTGACCTCGCTCAATGGGTTAAGGATCTGGCGTTGCTGTGAGCTGTGGTGTAGGTCACAGATATGGCTTGGATCCTGTGTTTCTCTGGCTGTGGCGAAGGCTGGCAACTGTAGCTCCGATTAGAGCCCTGGCCTGGGAACTTCCATATGCTTTGGGTGTGGCCCTAAAAAAACAAACAAACAAAAACTTTAGAAATGATTTACTTAATAGACTATTTACTTAATGGAATACTATAAAGCAGTGAAATAGGCAACAACATGGGAAATCTTAGGAATGTAACATTGCGTGAAAAAAGCATGTCACAAAAGACTGTGTATATTGTGATATTTTTAAAAGCTCAAAAAAGCTGGAACTAGGAGTTCCCATTGTGGCTCAGCAGAAACAAATCTGACTAGCATCCATGAGGACGCAAGTTCAATCCCTGGCCTCACTCAGTGGGTTAAGGATCCAGCATTGGGCTGTGAGCTGTGGTGTAGGTTGCAGATGCGGCTCAGATCCCTTGTTGCTGTGGCTGTGGTGTAGGCCAGGGGCTACAGGTCCGATTTGACCCCTAACCTGGGAACCTCCATATGCTGAAGATGCAGTCCTAAAAAGACCAAAAAAAAAAAAAAAAAAAAATCGAAACTAAACAATACATTGTTAGGAATACATATTGATTAAATAAGATTAAAACCTCTGATAGCAGAAACCTTTGATGGAGGAGGCAAGGATTTAAAAGGGAAGGGCAAACAGGTAACATCAGATTGTATTGATTCACAGCCGTTTATTTCATTATTATGATTTGTAACTTGCAAGTGTATTACATCTTTTTTTTCAATTTTTTTTTATTGTGGTCAAATACACATAACATAAATTTTACCACTTTTAAATGTACAGTTCAGTGGTATAAAGTACATTCCTATTGTTGTGCAACCATCACCAACATCCATCTCCAGAACTCTTTTCATCTTGCAAAACTGAAACTCTGTACCCATTAAGCCCTGACTCCTTATTTCCCCCTTCCCCTGCCCCGGCCACCACCTACATATATTATTGTCTGTGTATTAAATATAATATGAGAATTTATTTTGAAAGAAAGAAATAGACCAGGGTTCAAATCCCAGCTCTAGGATTTTCTGACCTCATGACTTTGGGAGGCCACCTAATCCCATCTCCAAAGAAGAATGATGAAAGCTCCCTCCCAGGATGGCTGGAAGGATTATAGATGACCTAGAGAGAGCGTTTAGCAGAAGCCTAGACATATAGTCAATGCTTTTAAAAGGGCAGCAGATATTATATTATTAAGTGGTAATTGATTAATTAAGTGTTGGCTAGAGAATTGGCCCGAGGCCATGCCCTTTCACAGCGCTTAAATGGGCAAAGGCTGGGTCGGGTGTGTCTCCAGGAGTAGACAGTGCTATAGAGGTACTGCCTGCAGGCACCGAGCTCTGGGGGCCAGAACAGACACTAGCAGGGCCGCCTCAGAGGGTCTCCAGCTCATGTTGGAGGGAAGTTGTGCCTCCTCGGGAAAGTAGGACCAGAGTGATATGTAAGAAGAATCTTGGCGTCCAAAGTGAGCAAGGAGAGCAAATTGAGACATGGGGAGTGAGCTGGGGTAGGCTAGCCAGGCCAGGACTGTGGCAGAAAAGGATACAGAAGCAGTGCTGGGGTCTGTTTAATAAAAGAGCCAGTGTGGTCACCCATCTGTTAGGATAATGAAATCATCAAGATTTTTCAGTGAGCCGCTCTTCTGGTAGGAGAATTCCCAAAGAGCGGACAGTGTCCTTGGCCTGCCCGCCATCCCTGCCCTCCCCAGAGAGCACTAATGCAGATAGTTCTCACCCATGCAGTGGCTTCCTGAGCACATCCTATGGCTGCAGAGCATGCTTGACCCCGCCCACCAGGAGCAGGTCCGGAAGTGCAGCAGGAGCAAACTGGAAATGCACCTGGAACAGAACCAGAAGATCACTTAAGCAGGCCCAGAAGTGCCAGTCAATGCCTGCAGGGCATGATGAATAATTGGGACATAGATTGTATGGCCTGCAAAGCCCCAAATATTTGCTATCTGGTCCTTTATTAAAGAGTTTTTCACCCTTTGTCTTAACATGACAAAAGGCAGGGACTGCCAGTCCATAATGAATGGTCACATCAGTGAAGATTACCTACAAGTGAAAACCAAACCCTGGAGTCAGAATCCAGTTCGAGATCCCCCAGAGAATCTTGCCATGCAAACCACATAGGGCTTCTCAGAGCTTGCCAAACAATCACCTTTCCTTTTCCAGCTCAGTAAGTTTGGGTTTGGGGTAAGTGAGCCAGGCTTGGTCAGCTGCAATGCTCCACTCTGGAGAAGGCTGATCTAGGCAACTGACATTTCTCTTTAATTCAAGATTGAACAAAAAGTCCTTTCTGCATTGGCCCAAGGGAAAGATCTTTCTTTTCTTTCCTTCTTTCTTTCTTTTTTTTTGGACTGCACTCATGGCATATGGAGGTTCCCAGGCTAGGGGTTGAATCAGAGCTGTAGCTGCCAGCCAGCCTACGCCACAGCCACGCAGGATTCGAGCCTCATCTGCAACCTACACCGCAGCTCATAGCAATGCTGGATCCTTAATCCACTGAGTGCGGCCAGGGATCAAACCTGCATCCTCATGGATACTAGTCAGATTCGTTTCCACTGCGCCATGACGGTCATGCCCAGAAAGATGGCTCAGTTGTGTGCAAAGCCCATTTTCCTGATGGAGACATCCTCTTGCAGCGGTTGCTGAAGCTCTCTGTTCTCCAGGGACGGCGCTTCCCCACTGGTGGGACATTATGTCTCAGAAAGTGAAAGACAAGGAAACTGAATCTTCCAAACTCATAACATCTCCTAAAAGTTGAAAACTTTTTTTCTCTTAAAAAAATTTTTTGTTCCCTCCCTAAATAGAAACATGATCCCTTCCCTGGAACACATCCTCTCTTCCTGACCTGCCCCGACTTACCCCTATGGCTATGACCTGTATCTCACACTGTCAGTGACCCAACAATTGGACTTTGTTGGTTATCAGGTAAAAATATAAACACATGCAGTAAAACACAAGTTGCAGCCAAGCGTCTAAACCCTCAGTACCCAGAAAAGCTGACTTTTAAAAATTCCTGGTTTTGGAGTTCCCATCATAGCGCAGGGGCAACGAATCCTACTAGGAACTATGGGGTTGTGGGTTCGATCCCTGGCTTCACTCAGTGGGTTAAGGATCCAGCGTTGCTGTGGCTGTGGTATAGGCCAGCAATTACAGCTCTGATTAGACCCCTAGTCTGGGAACCTCCATATGCTGCGGGTGCAGCCCTAAAAAGACCAAAAAAAAAAAAAAATTCCTGTTTTCAAATTGAAATCTTTTTTTCACTCTGACTGCCTTCTAAAAGATACAGGAAACAGGTTTTGTTTTGTTTCGTTTGGAGGCATCCACAGCCGATGGAAGGTCCCAGGCCAAGGACCGCATCTGAGCCGCAGCTGCAACCTATGCCACAGCTGCAGCAGCCCGGGATCCTTAACCTGCTGTGCCACAGCAGGAACTCCAGGAAAAGTTTTGTTTTGTTTTGTTTTGTTTTGTTTTGTTGCTTTTTAGTGCCGCACCCGCAGCATATGGAGGTTCCCAGGCTAGGGGTCGAATCAGAGCTATAGCTGCCAACCTATGCCACAGCCACAGCAACGCCAGATCTGAGCCACATCTTTGACCTACACCACAGCTCATGGCAATGCCAGATCCTTAACCCACTGAGCCCAGGGATCAAACCCAAAACCTCATGATTCCTAATCGGATTCATTTCCGATGCGCCATGGCAGGAACTCCCAGGAAAGGGTATTTTTAAAGGCATCCTAGAGCTCAAGATACTGTGAAGCAGGCTTATCTTGGGGGCTTTTCCCATATATAGACTTCTGGACCCCCCCGCAGGGGGGCCAGGAATTTGTATTCTATCTAGCTTCCTCGTGATTGAGTTTGGCACTACCCCCTTTCCCCATCTCCTGCCGTGGCCTCTGGCTTCCCTCTAAAGGATCTGGGAGCCGTGCAAACACCCCAAGTAAATGCCCTCTCAAGACAGCAGGCAGAGCCCAGCTGGGGGTGGCGGCCCCGCTGTCATCTGTGCTTTCATTCCCGGGCTAAATGGCATCTTGGGGTCTCCCGGGAGCCCAGCCCAGCACCTGCCACAAGCACTAAATCCTCCCAGAACCCCAGGGAGAAAATGCTCCAGGCAAAATGGAGTTCAGTCCTGCCCGGGGCTCACCTCCAGGCCGTCTCTGGTGACCTGCTGTCTGGATGCCTCTCCTCATCCTCCTTATGGGAAGGGAGACATCTGTCTTCTACAGGCATCTGCCTCTTTCTTCCGCTGTTTGTACGCTATAGTCCCTGGATTGCTGAAGGATAGTTTCCCTCACGACATTCCCAGCATCCTACTGTCCTCTGAGAGCCCACAGGAGCACAGCCTGCAGACTTTCCCTACAGGGTCTGCAAGAGACAGAGGGAAAAAGGAGGCTCTAGAAGATTGCAGGGCACCCACTCCCCCATTGTGTCTCCAAAGCAGGCTTTTGTATCTGCATCACTGCCCACCATCCTTGTCCAGGTGGAGGGTTAGACTTGTCCATCATCCTCAGCCGTGGGCAGATGAGCCCAGGATGCTCCTGCCGTGGGGCAGTGAGGGCCTCCTGCAGGCCCGGCCATCTGATGGCCAGACCCAGGCCAAACCATCTGACTCCTTTTGTATCCCCTGCACCCACAGAGAAAACGTGTCTGGAAGGAAGAAAGGGAGGGAGGGAGGGATGGGCGGAAGAAAGAAGGAAGCAGGGGGAGGGAGGGACGATCAGTCTCCCCAGATTATTCCTCATTGGTGCATCCTTTCCACAAATATGTCTGAGTGTATACTGTGTGCCAACACAATTCCAGGAGCTAGGATATAGTGATGAAGAAAATGAGACCCTCGCCTACCTCAAAAGGCTGACAGGCTACAGAAGGAAGCCAAAATAAGCAAATAACCATTTAAGAGAGAGAGAGAGAGAGAGAGAGAGAGAGGAGTTCCCGTCGTGGCGCAATGGAAACAAATCTGACTAGGAACCATGAGGTTGCAGGTTCAATCCCTGGCCTCAATCAGTGGGTTAAGGATTCGGCGTTGCTGTGAGCTGTGGTGTAGGTCGCAGACGCAGCTCGGATCTGGCATGGCTGTGACTGTGGCTGTGGCCAGCACCTGTAGCTCCAATTCTACCCCTAGCCAGGGAACCTCCATATGCTTTGGGTACAACCCTAAAAAGCAAAATAATAATAATAACAATAATAATAATAATAATAAAATTTTAAAAAATAATAAAATAGAGAAACGGCCCCATGACAAGAGCTACACAGGACAAGTAGAGACCCTTTGAGCTGGTGGGGGGATGTGCCTGGGGCTCCCCTGCAGAAGCTAAGCCATCACTGAGTGCTGAAGGATAGGAGGGAAAAAGCACCCTGCCCTCCCTTCCCCCCACTCCCCCCTCCCCTGCCACATCCACCCAGCCATCATTTTCCCTACGGAGAGGGTGGTGGCCGGGAAAGTACAGAATCAAAAAACTCTTTCTCATCATGTTGCGCCTGGATGCTTTTTAGGATGCCCAGCCTAAGACCCCGGTAGCTGGAAGCCGGAGAGGGTCCGAGCTCTAAGTGGGTAGAACTGATATGTCTCGTTTAAGCCTGTGTTAAAGGTACGAGAGTTGTTTGAAAAGTCCCTCTCACAAAGGAAGCCCCCTCTGAATGTGAAAACTGCTCCCTAGCTTAGAAGCAGACAGCCTTGCTTACTGGGGTGTCTCAAAAGTTGTGCAAATGACAAGCTCGTTTTTAGCTGAAAAGAGACACAGCTGAAATATTGATGCAGCAGCCAGAGCCCAGGTCCAGACCCAGCTGCAAAGGGAGGTGCTAAATAGTTGATGAAGAGTATAATTAATCAGTGATTATGGCCCTCTGGCTGCAGGTTTTGAGCTAACTCTTACACACACACACACACACACACACACACACACACACACACACACACATCTCTGACCCATCAGAGCCCAGGGTGCTGCCATTCAAAGCCATCAGCAGGGCATGAATCAAATATAAACCCCGCTGCATCTTGTCACCTGCTCTCCTTCCCCAGACCTCAGCGTTCGCCCTGCCCGACTCCTACTGTATCGCCTTTCCCTGCTTTTGCATATGCTGTTCCTTCTTCTCAGGAATTCTTTCTCCTCCTTGAGCACCCAGCCCACTCCTGCTCCCTGACTTGCCTCTTACCAACTGTGCGATTCCATGATAGTTTCTTAATCTCTTTGTGCCTCAGTTTTCCCATCTGTAAAATAGGAAATTTGTAATAGTCATGGCTGGGTAGGGTCACTGGGAAGGCTGGACGTGTTTGTGATGTCAAGGGCATAGACCGTTGCATGGCACGTTAATACTTGCTCTGTAGATGTTAGCCATTGTAGTCGCGCCTCCTTCCTATCTCAGCTCAAGCGTCATCTCCTCCTGGAGCCTTCTTGACCTCAGGTCTGGGGTGGGTGTCCCATGACAGCCTGTGCTATGTAATTGCACCGTCACTCAGCGGCTAGCTTGTGGTCCTTGCTCAGCTAAGCTTCCTGGAGACAGAGATGGCATCATTTTTCAATGTGTTCCCTGAGGCTGGAAGTCGGCACACAGCAGGTGCTGAATGAATGAATGAATCTCCATGCACATTTCTTCAGGGTCCGAGATCCTTTGCGGATGCATTGATGATGGGCAGAAGAGTCCACATCTGTTACTTGGGCTGAAGAGTGCAGCCATCGGGCCCCGCTGGGGATGAGGTAGTTTGCTTATCCAGCTAGTTTAGGCTACCCTTGCGCCAGGACGCTTTTTATCCATCAGCAACAGTAGGCGGAGTCTCGGTCCCAGCAATGCACCGCTGCAGCCTGCCCACCAGCACTCGAGGCTGAGTTTGGGAAAATGACTTTCCTGATCCCTGTCTTCCTGCCTTCTGGAGGATGGTGCCTGTAACTAACTGGCCCCTCCTGGCATTTGCCATTTTTCCTTCTTCCTCCTACCTCACTGGTGGCCTCTTCCCATCCTCCATGCCTCTTGCTCCCTATATTGGGGCAAGGAGCTGCCACAGCGTGGTCTTTGGATTTTTCTAGCGTTGGTACCCCTCCACCCCTGGCTTTCCCCTGCCATGCCTTACATGCTGGGCACATGCTCCAAGCCCTGGGCAACTCTGCCAGCCAGGAAGCGCAGACCGCCCTTGATTAAGCAACGTGTTTTCCTTGGCTGGGTCTGGAGCTGTCGCAGCCTAATTAGCAAAGCCGCCAGATCAGCAGGCCCTCTCATTAACACTGATCCAATCCATGTCTCAGCTGCTAAGGCCCCCACAGTCCATCCCTCTGCAGCCTTCCCCCAGGATCACCCTGGCGGGTGGGTGGAGGGGGACGGGGGAGGGAGTGACAGCCAAGAAGGGCCATGCCATGCCCTGTCATCTGCTGATGTATAACCTAGCCAGGGGCTCATCTTCCTGGGGGGCAGAGCTGGGGCTGGAAAGGGGGGTGCTCTGGATGCAGGTTCCTAATGCAGGCCTCGTGTCTCAAGTGTGCTTGGATGCTGTGCTAAGTATGGCAAGAGATACTGGTGCAGGCCGTGATGTTCAACCCCAGAAAGCTCCATCCTTTCCCTGGTCCAAGCCACCCTGCTTTGTGGCCTGGAACCCCACCACCGTCCCCCTCACTGATCAGCCCTGGGAGTGTAGTTAGGTCAGCAGAGAGCACCTGAGGCCAGAAAATAGGAGCAAGTGAAGGGGGCAGTGAGGGGCACCTTCTTTGGTTTAAGTAATCCAAAGGGCTTCTCAGAGGAGGCGACATTTTAGCTGAGACTTGAATAACAAGAAGTTGGCCATACAATTATCTGGAGGAGAGGGGTTCCAGGACAAGGGGCAGTGGGAGCAAATGAGAAAGAAGATTGGCTTCTTTAAAGAGGAGGCAGGCCATTGTGCAAGGAGCTTGGTAGGGGCTTGGGGAGGGCTGGCTGATGAGATAAGAAGGAAGGAATTGCCGGGTGAGGGAATGAGGGAGTGGATGCTGTCAGAATTGAAAGCAGTGCAAGATCCCTGGGAAGCGGGGTAGTCTGGGAAGCTTCCTAGAAGACCCGAGGCTTCTTTCTGGTTCCTTGTCATAGAACAGATGCTGTGTAGTGAGATGAGAAGCAGGAGACCCGTGGAGGGCAGCAGGTGCAATTCAGACGTGCCCAATGGGATGCTCAGCGGCCTCGTAAGTCCCAGTTAATGAGCCAGGCACCAAATAATAACTGAACTTCTGACGTCACAGCACCCTGCAGTGGGGTCCTGTAGTTTATCCCCTTTGTACAGTGAGCAGAGAGGTTAAATCAGTTGTTCAAGGAACGCTCCTTGTAAATGGTGGAGCCAGGCATTGAACCCATACATGGTCCTAATTTTTCCTGAGTGAGAGCTCGCCTTTGCACTTGGTTAGGGAGCCAAGGGGCCTGCTGTGCTACATGACTGGTGGTCCAAGTCCCTGCCAAGAGCCATGTATTTGTCCCTGGGAAAAACTCATTTCTGGGCACTGGGGAGCTTTTGACCCACCAAACCCACCGGTTGGGAGCGTCGGAGCATCTCCAGATTGCTGAGTAGCTTTCTAAGTAAACACTGGTCCCTCATTT
Source organism: Sus scrofa (assembly GCF_054392235.1). Classification (NCBI taxonomy): domain Eukaryota; kingdom Metazoa; phylum Chordata; class Mammalia; order Artiodactyla; family Suidae; genus Sus; species Sus scrofa. Next base: position 78,732,947 of record NC_139388.1, read on the forward strand.
GGGCCACACAGCATGTAAATCTCCTTCTTAGTCTTGAAGAAAGCCCTGTTGCTCTAAGGCAGAACACGCTTCCTTCAATCAGGTTGAAAATGCTATTGCTACTTGTTTTCCCAGCATCCCTTGAAGCTAAGGAATGATATGTAACTGAGTCCCCAGTCAGATGCAAACATTTCACACTTAAACCTGGAAGCCAGTGACCCAAAGAAGAGGCACGTAGTGCAAATTCAGATTCAGTTTCCAAAGATTGTGTTGGTGGCACCTATTGGCTGATCATTGGTGGCGACAGCAGGCGAGATGGAGTGTCTATGCCCAGCAGTGTGGACTGGTCATAGAACTAGTTCAGTGGTTTGATTTGGAGCATTAATTCTGGTCTCACACCCTCCAAGGTTGGCTCTCCCACCCTCCAGGAGATGTATGACCTGGCCAGGTAAACATGCCTTTTCTACCTAAATTATCTAGAATTGATTTCTGTTGTTTGCAACCATTGGATCTAATTAGCACACTGTCATTAGGCTTCAGTGGGTCATTAGCGGATGGAACTCTGGGGTCGGGGGCAAGTTTGGGCCATGCCAAGCAGATCCAGGGACAGCCTCAAAACTCCCAGAGGAGGGACAGGGAGTTGTCATTTCCAGTCCAAAGGGACTTTGGAACGCACTCCTGAGTGTCTGAGCCCCACTACCTGCAGTGGGGCTACCTGCAGCCCCACTCAGTGGCATTTCCTTGTGATCTGGATTCTAGACAGAGAAAGACAAGGATCTAACTCTCTTGAAAGCTAAATAAGGTGGGGTGCGGGAGAGGTTTGGCGTACAAAGAGACCTGGATTTGGATTTGGCTCTTCCGCTCACTAGCACTCAACCTCTCTTTGCCTCCGTTTCCTCATATGTGAAATACTGTCATCTCCAAGTACTCAACACCCGGCTCCAGCTGGCATGAAAAATAAAGATGTTTACGAGTTCCCTGGTGGCTCAGTAGGTTAAGGATCTGGCATTATCACTGTTGTGATGAGTGTTCTGGCCCTGGTCCTGGAACTTCTGCTGGCTGCGGGCATGGGAAATTTAAAAGGAAAAAAAAAGATGCTTATTAGAGTCATGACACTGCACTTGATGATGTAGTTTGACCTGCTCTGTAGTTCTGTCTCCTTTCTTGGTGATTCTCTTGGCTCTGCCTGCTTCTGGGCATCAGCTCCCTCCCCAGGAGGTCGTGATAACAGAAAAAGAAAGGATGTTCTTATAAGTCAGAGAGTCAGGAGGAGCTTTCCCAGCAGGTAATAGCAAACATTCCACCCATCTCATTGGTCCAGGGTAGGTCACATGCCCATTCTCCAACCAATAGCTGTTACCAAGGGAATGCCACATGCTGATAGGCTTAGGCCTGAACTCCTGAACCAGTCATTGGGAAGGGTTAAGAGATTATCACCATTGGCTTAAAATAAAGATTCTCAGACTTCTGTCTGCCACAGGACCCTGGTGGTACACTTTCAAAAATTAGAAAGGACTCCTACAAATTTGTTTGTGTGAATTATATTTATCGATGCTTATCATTTTTGAAAATATGAAGTATTTGTTTTTCAAAATAACAATAAACCCATTATACATATTAATATAACATATTTGATGAATAGTAACTGTACTTTCAGGATTCCGTGTGGTGGCGCAGTGGGTTAAGGATCTGCTATCCTATGCCTGTGTTGTCACTGCTGTGCCTCAGATCACTGCTGTGGTGCAGGTTTGATCCCTGGCCTAGGAACTTAAGCATGCCACAGGTGCAGCCAAAAAAAAAAAAAAAAGTTAGTGAAAAGAGTAGCATTGTTTTCTACTTTTGCACATCTCTTTAATATCTGGCTCCATAGAAGACAGCAGGATTCTCCTACCTGCTTCTGCACTCAGCCTGTTGCAATATGTCATTTTGGTGGTACTTTATGCAGAAAATTCAACCTCATGCAGCTACGTGGTTGGGAAGGGGAAGGCCTCACAGACCTCCTAGAAGGGTCCCAGGAACCCCAGCAGTCCTCAGAACACACTTTGACAATCACTAACTTAAACTAAGCAAGATTCACGGAGATAATAATTGCCTTATTCTAGTGTTGCTGAAAGGGAACTAAGGCAGATTCTACATGTAAACAACTTAACACAGGGTTCAGTAAGTGGTGTCTGGGAGTGAGGAAGGACCGCGGATGAGCACAGGTGAAAGTAAGCATCTATTACCCAGACGAACTAACGTCTTAGTTCCTTTCCCCAGGGTCCCTCCACCCACACACGTCCCATTATGCCATTCCTGCTGCAGCTCAGGAAGCAAAGACATGCCACGATAATTGCCATGCGAAGGAAGATGGGGCATTGCTCAACAGAGGCGAGGATCAAACCGAGCAGGCCACCTCAAGCACCTGAGTTTCCTTGATCAAAATGAGAGGCAGAAGCTGAAGTTGGCACAAGCCGGGGATCAGAACAAGCCTCCAGTTTGCTGATCGTCCCTCGCAAGGGCAGAATGGGGCCCTTTCTCAGGAGTGGCTGTGCAGATAAAGCAAGATACAGCCTGGGGCCCGGAGGCCAAAGCAAAGCATCTGAGGTCAGCACCCAGTCAGCAGGTTGGAGTTGGAGACAGGAAGCTGGAAACTGCATGTGGCATCAGGGAGTCAGCGCAGGACAAGGAAGAGCCGGGGGTGGGGTGGGGGCAGGAGTCCCGGGGGTTTGGGAAAAGCAGCAAAAGATTTCAGGCCAGAGTCAGAACCTCTGGCTTTCAGGGAACAGCTAAAGCACATGGGTACACACACGCACATGCACGCGCGCACACGCGCACAGGTGCAGGGCTGCGCAGATAGCTTGTACCGATTTAAGTTCTTGTACAGAGAAGGCAATGGCGTGATAGGCTGGCCATATGGCACAGCTTTCAGAACAATCCCAATAATCAAAGACACTAAGAGGATGGGGACTCGTATCCCCAGCATCTAGTGCATGGCACGTAGTGGCTACTCTGTAACTGTTAGTTGGATAGAAGACCCTGGATCCTTGTCCCCTAAAAACCATCAAAATGTCCCAGAGTTTCCAATGCTGCAGCTTCTCCCAGACTGTCCCTTGCTCTCAAGAGTGGTGCACAAAGCCTTCAGCTGACAATGTTCTGACTGGGGCTTTGAACTCCTGCTCCCTTCACAGGCAGTGGAAGGAGCTCTGCTTTGGAGATCAGGAGATGCTGGTTCCTGCCCCAGCTCTGCACTAGCTTGCTGTGTCATTTAAGGCTTGTCCCTTTCCCTCTGGTTGCATGGAGTCATCAGAGGGGGGCACCTGAGAATGTGTGCTGAGTGAGGGGCTTGGGGACCCAACATCAAGGAACCCAGAACGTTCTCCTAGGTCAAGTTCCCAGGTGGACCAGGGAGGCAGGTTTCCAGCCAAGGGTCAAGGCACCTGGGAACTTCGGGCTGTGGCCACACCTGGCGATGTGTCCCCTCTCAACCCTGATGACCCTTTCCTAGAAGCCCCTTTACATGTGTGAGCTTACAGGTGGGGGCCAGCTTCTGACCTGATAAAGATCAAGGCCTTTCACCTGGGCTTTAGAGTAGCCGAGACGTGTGAACTTGGATCTGGTCCATAAGGGATGATTTGAAAGAAAGGAGCCATTTTCAGTCCCAGGCTCAATCTCCTTTTTCCAAACGTGGGATTGGGGAGGCCAAGAGGAAGGAGTGAATGATTAGCGAGCACCTATGATCCACCAGGCCTCTCAGATGCTTTAACTGCACGCATGAGTCTCTGTCCACATGGTAGGTATCAGTGTCCCACGACACGAAAACTGAGAGAGAAGTGCAGTATTTTGGCTTTTGCCAAAAAGTAAAGATAAAGCCAGCATTTGAACCTCCCCTCTCTCCTGCATTCCCCTCCCCACCCATCTCCTCCTCCCCTCTCCTCCCCCTCCCCTCTTTTTCTCTCCCCTCCCCTCTCTTCCCCCCTCCTCTCCCCTCCCCTTTCACCTCCTCCTCCCCGCTCCCCTCTCCCCTCTCTTCCTCTTCCTCTGACCTGGCAAGGGACCCAAGACACCACACCCCCTCTGCTCCCCCCCCCAAGGGGTGAGGGCAGCCTCTTACAAAGCACCATCCTCATTTCACTCTCCCTTTGGGACCCTGGATTTCCACCCTGGGCATTCAGAGTGACAGGTTCCAACCACCCTCTCCCCTCTGCCAACAAAAGCCAGCCCTTAATCCGGCTTTCCTGCCCGCCCCCTCCATCCTCCAAAGTAATGTCTTTCTTCCCTCATTCTTCCTTCCCTTCTCTGGCCCTGTGGCTGCTTTCAAAGCGGGCCAGTGGGACTTGGGCCAAGTTCATCAGGAAGGCCCGGGATGAGGCAGAGCCTGGTGACCTGAGTGCCCCTGGGGCTCACTCTTGTCTGCACTTTGCAGTGGCTGCACCTTTGAGTTTTGTGACACTTTGCAGTGGCTGCACCTTTGAGTTTTGTGGGGGCTTCAGGAGGAGGGAGCAACCTCAGAGACTCCAGGGCCAGTGTCCTGCCTCCAGCTCAGAATTGCTTCGTAGGGAGCCACGGGCACTCCTGCCCCAAGCCCCGCTTTGAGCACTCCTGGGAGATTGCTGGTACTCTTCAGACGCGTTTGGGAGGGGCGAAGAGTTCAGGCTCTGCAGTTGGTTCTGCCACTTTGCAGGCATTGAGGCCAACCCAGTGACTCCACCTCACCATCTGCAAAATGGGCACAAGAGTAGTAACCACACAAGAGGGTCATCAGGAGGGCTGAATGCCTGTTTAGGCACTGGATCTGGCTCACAGAAGGGCCTGGCAAGTGGGTGCTGCTACTGCCGTGATGAAGTCTCTCTGGCATATTCTGTTGTCTGGAAATGGGAGGTCACCAGGAGAGGGATGCTGGCATGATTGGTTCAGAGAAGAAAGTCTCCCTACCCGAGCACCATGAGTCCAACTTGGATATGGTGCCTGCTTGGGGACGTGGCACAAACTGTCTACTACTGTATTCATTCAACAAAGAATTGAGCACCTACTGTGTACCAGGCACTGTCCTGAGGGCCCAGGTACAGTGGTGACAAAACAGAGATGGCCCCTGTCCTCAGATGGCTCACCGTCTGGTGGAGGAAAACAACCAAAGAGCATTTAACAAATGACCTCAGATATAACAGTGCTGTGACAAAAAGAAGACCCAGTAATCAGCTGGTGACAACTGGGGAGCTGGCATCTGACTTGAGACCTGAATGGGGAGAGGGACGTAGGGCAGGGACAGAGCAGTCACACAGAAGGGGGCACAGCATGTGTCAAGGCCCTGAGGCAGGGAGGCAACCAAGGAGGCCAGTGGAGATTAGTGACTGAGTCCAAAGTGGGGAAGGGAGTTCCCATTGTGGCCCATTGGGTAAAGAACCTATCATAGTGTCCATGAGGATCCAGGTTCGATCCCTGGCCTCGCTCAGTGGGTTAAGTGTCTGGTGTTGCTGTGGTTGTGGCGTCGACAGCTCAGCCCAGGGTGGCAGCATTTGGGGTGGTGAGAATCTCTTGGATTCAAGATATATTTTGGAGGGGAAGTGGGCGGGTCATTTCAGGTCACACCAGAGAACAGCCACAGTGGGGAAAGCTCCCTTGCAGCCTGGGTCCAAGGTCAAGGTTCAAAGGAATGTGAAACCTGAGTTCCCATAGCTGCCACTCTTTGGGGTGGCAAGGGTTCAGCCTGTCTCCCAGAAGCCAAGAGTCAGGGCCAGCATATTTGAGAAGAGAAGAGTGGCACACGGAGTTACAGGGATGGGCCCTGACACCCATGGGTCCCCTCTCTTTGGAGTGTGGTAGCAGGTGCTTTTCACTAATAAAACTGATAAAGGCATTTACACAGGTATATGTAACATGCACACACAGAAGTGGCCCGTCCTCCAGGGCAGATAGGGACGCAAGGCCAAGTGCATAGCACCTGGAAAGCCGGTACTCACAGTCACGTGCATGCACTTACAACTGCTGCCTCCCTCAGGATGCTGGGGACACACAGGGACCAAGGACCGGCTTTGATGGACACAGTCTTTATAGGCTAGAAAATCCAAAGCTTTGAAAGCTGCAATTTTTTTTTATCTTCCATGTTATTTCCAAGGGGAGCCTAATATGCAGCTGGAGTTAGAAAACTACGGTCCTTTTACCAGCTTTACAGCCATTCTGCAAAATGGCATCATTGAGCCCAGGTGAATGCAGCCACAGTCCTTGTTCAAAATTCAGTGAGAGGAAGGGGAGGCTTACCCACGGGAATGAAGGCTGTGAACAGGGTAGACCCCCGTGGAGCAGAAAATGTCCTGATTTTGTTACTGTTGTCATTTTTGGTTTAGAAAACTGAGGCAGTTGTCCTCATAGACACATAAATTATAAATAATCCTTAGATTGCCCGGCTTAGGAAATGCAAGAAAAAAAAAAAAACAAACCCTGCTGACTGCATCGCCACACTTAAACCAAACACAGGTTCCAAACCATGCTTTCCAAGGGAGGAAGCTATGACGGTGGCAGGTTTTGTTCAGTGGCCCTCTGTCCCACTGAGCACCAGCCACCAGTGTAGCTTTCCCTTCCACCCCAGCCCCGCAGATCAGCACCCTTGGGCCTCAGAAGACAGGCACCCCTTCTCCCTGCCTGCAGATGCTCCCACTTTGGTTGCAGGGGACAGGCTTTACCGTGACCAGAGGCCAGGATGCCTCCTCCCCAGCACCTTCGCCAGATGGGCAGGGAGAGGATGAAAACGGGAGAGTGAGACCTGCTTGTTGCCTCTTGGTGACTAAAGCTAGGGATGCCTCAGCATAATGTGTGAGTCTAGCGAGTCTATTTGCTGCAAGGAAAGACAGGTGCACCGCATCTTATACCATCCCAGTATGGGCTTTGTAAAAAGGTGCTTTGTTTGAAAATCAATTTTAAAACATTGCACTGGAAACAAATGTAGTTTACAAAACCACAATCCTCTTAATTTAGCATGAATAGGTAACATTTATTGAATGCTTGTTCTGTAACGGATGCTGTTCTAAGTGCTTTACATGTATTTACTCATTTAACCCAGTGAGGGAGGCAGCGTTATTGTTCCATTTTACAGACGAGGAAGCAAAAGCCCTGGGATGTGAAGCCATCTGCTGAATGTCATACAGCTGAGTCCATCAGGATTCTGTCTTAATCTCCCCCTGTCTCCAGTGCCTGGCATCCCGTAGGCATCCAGTAAATGTTTATGCTACTGGAAGGTTGGCTGGTTGATGGATTGCTTAGTTGGCTGATAAGCTACTGGGACTGGCTAGGCTGCAGAAGTGTTAGGACTCAGTTTTGAGTCAGCAGACCCAAGTTCCAACCTTACTTCCTGGCTCTGTGCCTTGTGGGAATGACTTCCCCCCTCCCATGTGCTTCAATTTTCCTCATTCAGAAGATGGGCACAGGGATTGCCCACCTTGGAGGGTCTGGGTTGTGGATTCGAGGAGATATGTGCATATAAAAACCTGGTGCATGCAGATGTTTAATAATGGTCCCTGCGGTGCTGCATTCCAGCTGTCAGAGCAGCTTTGCATCCCGGTTCCAAGCAAGTGACACCTGCATATCAGATTGAAGGATTCAGAGCATCTGCATGTGCTCCAGGCCTCAGCACAAACATGCCAGTGTGCTTCATGTTGGATATCCCACTCCAGAAGCCACTGCTCAGGACTCTCCAGGTGCAAATGGAGTGTTTTTCATCCAGCCCAGAAAAATGCATCTTCCTGCAGGTGCCCCCGGCCCCAAAGCTGCCTGTTCCCTGTGATGCAGGAAATGCAGTTTGAGTAGAAAAACTCATGCTGGCTTGTCTTGCTGCCACCTGCAAGACAGAACCAAGTCCCAGAGGTCCCCAGGCCTGCATCCAGGATATCCTCCAAGGGTATGCTAACCAAACAATAATGATAAGGATAAACCAAATATTTCATGCAAACGTTTAATAAGAAAATAGCATAGGAGTTCCCATTGTGGCTCAGCAGAAATGAGCCTGACTAGTATCTATGAGGATGCCGGTTTGATACCTGGCCCAGTTCAGTGAGTTGAAGAGCTGGTGTTACTGTGAGCTGTGGTATAGGTGGAAGACATGGCTCAGATCCTGTGTTGTTGTGGTGTAGGCTGGCAGCTGTAGCTCCTATTTGACCTCTAGCCTGGGAACTTCCATATACTGCACATGCAGCCCAAGAAAGGGAGGGAGGGAGGGAGGAAGGAAGAAAGGAAGTAAGAAAAAGCACAACATGTGAATTTGGCTTACCATTAATTGCCCAGTGGAACTTGGATGTGAGCAGTGGATAATTTAACAGTTGATGTGATTGCCTTCAACAGGTACTGCGTTTTTCTTCTTTTTCTCACCCTCTCTTTCCTGAGCAGAGTGACTTTCCTTATTGCTTTGCTTAAGTGGATGTTAAAACTCATTTTTATTCCTTGACTTGGTGGGCAGTGTCGGGACTGGAGCACACCACCAGGAACATGCCTGGCAGTAAGGCTCAAAAGTGAGCCACACATCAAAACAGCTACATAGACCAATGGACCAGAATGGAGAACTCAGAAATAAATCCATGCATGTCCACTCAAATAATGACAAGAGAGCCAAGAATACTCAATAGAGAAATGACAGTCTTTTCAATAAATGGGGTTGGGAAATGAGATTAAGTGGGATAGTCATATGCAAAGGAATGACAATGGACCCCTCTCTTATACTGCTCACAAAAATTAACCCCAAAAAGGGAGTTCCCTTGAGGTACAGCAGGTTAAGGATCCAGCATTGTCACTGCAGCAGCCCAGGTCACTGTTGTGGCTCAGGTTTGATCCCTGGTCCAGGAATTTCTGCATGCTGCAGGTGCAGCCAAAAAAAAACAAAAACAAAAAAACAAAATGGTTAATCCAAAGTGGATTAAGGGTGTAAACGCAAAACTTAAAACCATAAAACACCTAGAAGAAAACATAGGGGAAAATCTCCTTGACATTGGTCTTGGCAATATTTTTTTGGATGTGACAGCCAAAAACACAAGCAACAAAAGCAGAAATCAACACGTGGGACTACATCACACTAAAAAGCTTCTGTACAGCAAAGGAAACAATCAACAAAATGACAAAACCACCTACAGAATGGGAGAGAATGTTTGTGAACCACATATCTGATATGGGGTTAACATCCAAAACTCAATAGACAAAACAAAAGAGCTCATCGAACTCAATAGACAAAACGAAACAAATACACAAAAAACCCAAGAAATAATCAAAATTTTAAATGGGAAAAAAAATCACCTAAATAGACATATTTTCAAAAAAGACATACAGATGGCCAAAAAGTGTATAAAGAGATGTTCAGCATCACTAATCACCCATGGAAATAAATGCAAACCAAAACCACAATGAGATATCTCCTCACACCTGTTAGAATATTCTGCTATTATAGAAAATATAAGAAATAACAGGTGTTGGTAATGATGTGGAGAATGCTCCACAAAAATACGAGAAATACAAGTGTTGGCAAGGGAACCCTCAGGCACTGTGGGAATGTAAATTGGTGCAGCCACTATGGAATAAGGATGGAGGTTCCTCAAAAAATTAAAAATAGGACTACCAGGGAGTTCTCTTATGGTGCAGCAGGTTAAGGATGTGGCATTGTCACTGCAGCGGCTTGGGTCACTGCTATGGCATGGGTTCAGTCCCTGGCCCCGGAACTTCTATATACCGTGGGTGCAGTAAAAACAAAAACAAAAACATATATGATCCAGTAATTCCACTATGCCACTTCTGGGTATTTAGCCAAAGGAAATTAAAATGCTAACTCACACACACACACACACAAATATTATTCAACCTTTAAAAAAAAGAAGGAAATCCTACCATTGGCAACAACATGGATGAACCTGGAGGACATTATGCTAAGTGAAATAAGCCAGTAAGCCAGACAGAGGAGGACAAATACCATATGGTCTCACTTACATATGGAATCTAACAACAAATGTCAAACTTACAATAACAAAGAGAACAGTCGTTACCAGGGGCTGGTGGGCAGTGACCGGGGAGGAGGGGGAGGAGGAGAAGTTAGTCGAAGGGACAAACTTCCAGTTATAAGAGGAATAAGGTCTGGGGACCTAATGTACAGTATGTTGACTATGGTTAGCAATACTGTATTATGTACTTGAAAGTTGCTGTGGGAACAGATCTTAAAATATCCTCACCCATAACAACCACAACGAAATGGTAATCGTGTGGGGTGAAGGATGTGTTAACTAACCTTGTGGTGGAAAACATTTTGCAGTGTAGGCAGGTATCAAATCATCACATTGTACACCTTAAACATACACAACACAATATGTCAGCTACATCTCAATGAAATGGGAGGGAGTGGGATAAGAAAGAAGCAAGCCGTTGTATGGCCACTGACCTGGCCGAAGTAACCCAATGCTGAGCAGGAGTCCAGAGTTCATTGTGTAGTCCAGCCATTTTGCTTCCTGCCCCATCTTTCTGTCCCATAAAATGAAAATGTCAAAAAGGGCATGTTTATATATTTTTGCAACATCCCAAGATGTAAAACAAAATATAAAAACTGAAAGCACAGAGGATTCGTCGAAACGTGCGAGTAATCCTTACAGTGAAAAATCATCGTGTTCATCGTTTTACTGGCAAGCTCATCTTTTTCAAGAGGACAAGCTGTCAAAGTAGCTGCTTGTCACTGAGGGTAGATGGCGATGAAATAACCCCAGGCTCCGCTCCATCATGGAGTCACCAGATATGCCTCCTTTTCCTGAAGACCTTGTAAGGGGGTGTCTCTGAAACAGAGAAAATGTGGGTCAAATTGAAGTAGTCGATCTGGCGATCCCTCTGTTGATGGGTCAACACTCACCCCTCCTCACTGCCCCCTCATGCAGGCATTTAAAATGAAGTCCTCGCCCCAGAGGAGTCTCCCATCCATGAAGGAAGAATGGCCCAGGAACTGTCCTGAGACTTTGGCACTTAAGAGTTTGTTGTCCCTGGGCCAAGAGCATCAGCATCTCCTGGGAGCTTGTGGTTAGAAAAGCAGAGCCTGAGACCTCCCCCCGCCCCAACCCTGGAATCTGCACTTTAACAAGAGCATGGTAACCAAGATGAAATAGAAAAGATGAATGGACCAGTCACAAGCACTGAAATTGAAACTGTGATTTAAAAACTTCCAACAGGAGTTCCCGTCGTGGCTCAGTGGTTAATGAATCCAACTAGGAACCATGAGGTTGTGGGTTCGATCCCTGGCCTTGCTCAGTGGGTTAAGGATCCGGTGTTGTCGTGAGCTGTGGTGTACGTCGCAGATGTGCCTCGGATCCCGTGTTGCTGTGGCTGTAGTGTAGGCTGGCCACTATAGCTCCGATTAGACCTCTACCCTGGGAAACTCCATGTGCCACAGGAGCGGCCCTAGAAAAGGCAAAAAGACAAAAATAAAATTAAAAAAAATATATGTATATGTAAAATAAATAAAAAATAAATAAATAAAAACTTCCAACCAACAAAAGTCCAGGACCAGATGGCTTCACAGGCGAATTCTATCAAACATTTAGAGAAGAGCTAATACCTATCCTTCTGAAACTATTCCAAAAAATTGCAGAGGAAGGGACACTCCCAAACTCATTTTCTGAGGCCACCATCACCCTGATATCAAAACCAGACAAAGATACCACAAAAAAAGAAAACTACAGGCCAGTTTCACTGATGAACATCAATGCAAAAATCCTCAACAAAATACTAGCAAACCAAATCCAACAATACATTAAAAGGATTGTACATCATGATCAAGTGGGATTCATCCCAGGGATGCAAGAATTCTTCAATATCCACAAATCAATCAGTGTGATACATCACATTAACAAACTGAAGAATAAAAACCATATATGATCCTCTCAAAAGACGCAGAAAAAAACTTTGACAAAATCCAACACCCATTTCTGATAAAAACCCTTCAGAAAGTGGGCATAACGGGAACCTACCTCAACATGATAAAGGCCATATATGACAAACCCACAGCGAACATCATTCTCAATGGTGAAAAGCTGAAAGAATTCCCGCTGAGATCAGGAACAAGACAAGGATGTCTGCCCTCACCACTACTATTCAACATAGTTTTGGAAGTCCTAGCCACAACAATCAGAGAAATAAAAGAAAGAAAAGGAATCCAAATTGGAAAGGAAGAAGTAAAACTATCCCTATTTGCAGATGACATAATACTTTACCTAGAGAATCCTAAAGACTCTACCAAAAAACTGTTAGAGCTCATCAATGAATTTGGCAAAGTCACAGGATACAAAATTAATACACAGAAGTGGACTGCATTTCTGTATACTAACAATGAAAGATCAGAAGGAGAAATTAGGGAAGCAACCCTGTTTGCCATTGCATCCAAAAGAATAAAATACCTAGGAGTAAACCTACCTAAAGAGACAAAAGACCTGTACTCTGAAAACTCTAAGACACTGATGAAAGAAATCAAAGATGACACAAACAGGTGGAAAGACATACCATGTTCTTGGATTAGAAGAGTCAATATTATCAAAATGACTATACTACCCGAGGCAATCTCCAGATTCAATGCAATCCCTATTAAATTACCAAGGACATTTTTCACAGAACTTGAACAAAATATTTTAAAGTTTCTTTGGAAGCACAAAAGACCCAGAATAGCCAAAGACATCCTGAAAAAAAAAAAATGGAGCTGGAGGAATCTTGTTCTCTGACTTCAGACTATACTATAAAGCAACAATCGTCAAAACCATATGGTACTGGCACAAAGACAGAAACATAGATCAGTGGAACAGGATAGAAAACCCAGAATTAAACCCACACATCTACAGCCAACTAATCTATGACAAAGGAGGCAAGAATATACAATGGAGTAGAGACAGCCTGTTCAATAAGTTGTTCTGGGAAAACTGGACAGCCACATGTAAAAGAATGAAATTAGAACACTCCCTAACACCATACACAAAAATAAACTCAAAATGGATTAGAGACCTAGATATAAGACCAGATACTATAAAACTCTTAGAGGAAAACATAGGCCAAACACTCTCACATAAATGACAGCAACATCTTCTCAGACCCACCTCTTAGAGTAATGACAGTAAAAACAAAAATAAACAAATGCGACTTAATTAAACTTAAAAGTTTCTGCAAATCAAAGGAAACCCTAAACAAAACAAAAAGACCACCCACAGAGTGGGAGAAAATATTTGCAAATGAATCAACTGAAAAGGGATTAATCTCCAAAATTTATAAATACCTCCTACAGCTCAATACCAAAAAAACAAACAACCCCATCAAAAAATGGGCAGAAGATCTAAACAGACAATTCTCCAAAGAAGACATATGGGGATGGCCAAAAAACACATGAAAAGATGTTCAACATCACTTATTATTAGAGAAATGCAAATCAAAACCTCCTTACACCAGCCAGAATGGCCATCATCAAAAAGTCTACACATAATAAGTGCTGGAGAGGGTGTGGAGAAAAAGGAAACTATTACACTGTTGGTGGGATTGTAAATTGGTGCAACCACTGTGGAAAACAGTATGGAGATTCCTCAGAAAACTAAAAATAGAACTACCATTTGATCCAGCAATCCCACTCCTGGGCATCTATCCAGAGAAAACCATGACTTGAAAAGACACATGTACTCCAGTGTTCATTGCAGCACTATTTGCAATAGCCAAAACATGGAAACAACCTAAATGTCCATCGACAGAGGAGTGGATCAAGAAGATGTGGTACATATACACAATGGAATATTACTCAGCCATCAAAAGGACTGAAATACTGGCATTTTTAGCAACATGGATGGACCTAGAAATTATCGTGCTAAGTGAAGTCAGTCAGACAATGATATACCAACATCAAATGCTATCACTGACATGTGGAATCTGAAAAAAAGGACATAATGAATTTCTTTGCAGAACATATACTGACTCACAGACTTTGAAAAACGTATGGTTTCCAAAGGAGACAGTTTGGGGGGTGGGGGGATGTGCTGGGGGCATGGGATGGAAATACTATAAAACTGGATTGTGATGATTGTACAACTATAAATGTAATAAATTCATTGAGTAATAATAATTTTTTAAAAAAGAGCATAGTGAAGGATGAGATGCTCTGAGTTGACTCTCCAGAAGGCCAAGTGAATTGAAAAACTGCTCTGGGTACACAAACAAGGCATGAGTACTCTGCCTGGGCATGTCCCTCTGCTTCTGGAAAGAAGCGTCCTCTGAGCTTGGGTGAAAGGGATAGACAGAAGGAGTTTAATGGAGGTGGGAAGGAGAACATTCTAGGCAGGGGGCATGGAGTGAGCAAAGAAAATGTTAAAGAGGATGGGGGGGCAGGTGGCTCAAGCACTGCAAATTGAGATGCATTTCCAGAAACCTGGCTCAGCTGTGTCTCACCTGAGTGGAGGGGCACCCTTCCTCTGCCAAGATCTCTCCCCAGAACTAATGTGCCCTCTACAGAACATCTCTGGCACCTGTGTCATTGGTGCTGTGAACTGGACCTTGCTCCATCAACCCGAGCTGGGACTCTATGTGATATGTCACAGCTAATGCACTAACTCTATGCCAGGATTGTGCTGGGCACCTTACCTGATTTATTTCATTCATTCTTAAGGACAACTCACTGAAAAGATTCTAGAAAGGCAGAATCACAAAACAATTAAGAGCATGTGCTGGAGCCAGACTGCCCGGGTTCATATCCCACCTTTGTTCCTCACTAGCAATATCCTTGGGAAGTTACAGTTAATTTACCTACCCATATCTTTATGTTTCCTCTGCTATAAAAAGGAAAAAATAGTAGTATATCTTTTGTGGGGTTTTCTGAGGATTAAGTTAGTTCAGTGCCTTGGCACAACTATATGCAATAGTTGTGTTTTATTACTCAATGAATTTTATTACATTTATTGTTGTACAATGATCATCACAACCCAATTTTATAGTTTTTGCTCTTATCATCCCATTGAACAGGTGAAGAAACTGAGGCTCTGAGAATTTAATTTGACCTCTCCAAGGTCACAAAGTTAACACTCCACTGCCTTGGCAAGGATTCCCCACGGGCTGGCCTCTCTCTCCCACTTGTCTGGACTTGGAGACCCCTCACATCCTGGCCAAGCATCATGCCCCTGCTTCCCACCCAGTGTCCCTCCCACCTAACAGAAGACATCTCATCTCAGACGTGTGCCTCTGCGTCTGTTACTGCCACCACCTCTCTGCTTAGGATGTTTCCGCTGCCCCGAATGCTCTCCTCCCCATCTCTGCCTGTCCTGCGTGCACCTTGCAAAGCCAGAGCCAAATAACACCTCTACGCTGGAGATCCTGCATGTGTATCGGGTCAGGGGAGCCCCCTCCTTTGCATGTCCAGATGCCTTCTCCTCAGCTGGCCGCTGCCACCCCCACACACCCAAAGAGCAAGGGCCATAGTTTACACATCCTCGTGTTTGGGGCCAGATCTTTGCTGGGTGGGGATGGGGACTGTGCTGTGCTTTAGAGGATGTTCACCAGTATCCCTGGCCTCTACCCACTAGATGCCAGTAGTAAACCCGTCTCCAGTTGTGACAACTGAAAATGTCTCCAGATTTGGCCAAATGTCCCCTGTGGGGCTAAATTGCCCCTATTGAGAACCAGTAATAACCAGAATTTCCCCTGGGGTGACCAGGATGAGAAGGAGTGACTTTAGCCTGGGAAGCTGCAGAGCAAGGTTTGAAATCCCCAGACCTGCGTGCAGGGAGGTCACACAGACCAGGGAGGTTGGCTGAAGATGGTGAAGGAACAGGAGCGAACCTGCCTCCTGCTGGTCATAGCCAGGTGGAAATGTGATCCAGCTTTTGCCAGATCTTGAGACTCTTCGCCAGAAATCCTGTCTTTTATGTGAAATTCCCTGATTCTTAAATGTTGGCAACGAATAGGAACTTCTAAAAAAGGTTGTGAGAAAAACAGAATGTCTGTGGGCTAAATGTGGGCTTTGCAACCTTGCCTGTAGAGCAAGCTTTCATCCTAGAAACCTCGGGCAGCTCACACCCCCAGGATTCTCTGCAGTGGTTTGTGTCTTAGGCACCGTGCCCATGCTAGGACTCTGGACCACACGGACAGTCTCTGCCCACGTGGGCCACTCCACCCCCCTTCTGAAGCCCAATTCCAAAGAGTTGGAGGGTTCTAAATTCCCCAGGGACAGAGAATATGGGGAGCACCCCAGGAAGGGCTTCAGGAAGCCTGAGCTCTCATCCCACTCTGGCATTGATTTGCTGTGTGACCTTGGACAGTCACCTGCCTTCTCTGGGCTTCAGTTTCCTCCTCTGTTGAATGTTTGTAGGATAAAGAAAGAGAAAGGAGGGTGAGGGCACACTCTCTGTGTTCTGAGACTTGAGTGAGTATTTCCTCTTGGCAGCCCAGAGCCCCATCTGGCTTACTCAGTGCCCGGCGGGCATTCTAGTCCTCAGACTGACCTGGGCAGGGACAAGCTGGCTTCGCCTCCCAGCTCAGGAATCCCGCATTTCAGACGGGGAGTCTGGGTGGTCCTGGTGGACTCTTTGCTCTGTGCAGTCAGGTTATTGATGCTGGAGGCTGCTCCAGGGGTGGAATCCACCGTTCTGTCACTGGGAAGGGTCAGGCTCTTAGCCCCTGCTGGTGCCAATGGCAAAGCTCTGGGTTAGTGAGACCATCTCCCTGCTGAGAGGTGCTCTCAGCCACAGGGCAGCTCAGGTGCACAAGCCCGCACCTGGCCCATGTGCAGTTCCTCAGACAGTTTCCTGGTGGGCTCTGTGGCCAAGAGGCACCTTCCTAAGGCTGATAGGAGTGGAAGAGTCTGGGAGATCTTTTTATCCAACCTCCTAATTTTATAGATGGAGAAACTGAGGCCCCGGGAGGGAAGAGGGTCCACCCAAGGTCACCCAGCCAGCAGAATAAACACCCACATCTCCTGACTCCCTGTCCCCTGCCCCTTCTGATCTGACATAGGGCTCTCCCGGAAGTGGTCAGTGGTGAGATGTACAAAGAGAGACAGATAGGCAGACAGACAGATGGACCCAGACAAGCACTGGCTTTGCCTGTCACCAACTGTGATCTAACACCAGTGGCTGTGGACTCCATGTCTGGAGCCGCCAGGCAGGTCACTTACAGGGGCGACAGAGCAGTGAGGATGGGTAGGGGGAGGGGATCTACAGTCACCATGTGGGATAGAACAGGGTTCTACCGCCAGACCTCTTGATTTTTCCAAAATAAAGCTAAATATCTGAATTGTGGGGCGTACATTATCCTAGTTTTTAAATGTTGGTGCCAGCTGGAGATTGGCGCTTGCTGTCTACCTTGGAAACAGATTTGTAAAACGCCTTTTAATAGCGCGCTAGGAAAAGAAGACATGTACACAGGCCGCAGTTGGCTCTAAGGTGACCAGCGTGCTCCCTTCTCTTACCCTCAGTTTACTCTGCTTTAAAACGGGTGTCAGGAGTTCTCTTGTGGCTCAGCAGGTTAAGGATCTGGGATTGTCACTGCAGCGCTTTGGGTCACTGCTGTGGCACTGGTTCAGTCCTTGACCCAGGAGTTTCCACATGCTACAGGCACGAACAAAAATAAATAAATTGATTCATTAATATAATATAAAATGGGTATCCTAACAGTGCCCTCTCTCATAGGGCAGCTGAGGGCTTAAAGGAGATGAGCCACTAGAGGGCCTATCGTGTTGCTGGGACCACAGTAAAAGGTAATAACGATTGTTCTTTGTTAAGACCCATCCTTTCCTAGGGAGAAATGAGAAGGGGTTTGTTAAGTCTAGCACAAGGCAACTGGGAGGTCCTGAGCCAGAACTTAAGATCTTTCCATCAGGAGTTCCCGTCGTGGCTCAGTGGTTAATGAATCCGACTAGAAATCATGAGGTTGCGGGTTCGATCCCTGGCCTTGCTCAGTGGGTTAAGGTTCCGGCGTTGCCACGAGCTGTGGTCGTGGTCGCAGACAAGGCTTGGATCCCGCCTTGCTGTGGCTGGCGTAGGCTGGTGGCTACAGCTCTGATTCGACCCCTAGCCTGGGAACCTCCATATGCTGTGGGAGTGGCCCAAGAAATGGCAAAAAAAAAAAAATTATATATATATTAAAAAAAAGATCTTTCCATCAATCTACAAACCAGAGTGTATGCTTGCTCTGTGCCTGGCATGGTGGGCACATATCAATTTGAGATCCTGTCCCTGCCTTGAATTTATAGGAGAGGTAGGTTTAGCATCCCACTCCCCAGCAGCTCATGGGGTTCTTTCACCCCAGGAATCCTGAGCATCCCTTCCCCGGGGCCCTAATCCGGGAGAAACATTCTCTTTTCAAAGGGCGGGTGGTTCTTCAAAAAGAAATGCAGCTTCTTTCACATTAGGAAACACATTTCTGCTTGTTTGTTTTAATGAGAAACTTGAGGGGGAAGATGCCAGTCCTTCCTACGGATCTGTTGGACAAATCTGCCTCCTGAAACCAGTTCCAAAGATATTTAAAGGACAACTCTGGGAAAAGAAGAATTTAGAATTCTAATTAGTCCCATTGGAACTGGGGGCCGTTACAGATTTCTGCCCTGAGAACCTGGAGACCAGAGCCTAAGGTTGCTTCCTGAGGTCCAGGGTGCCCACTGTTCTTCCTCCTGGGCTTGGCCCACACTGGGGCAGCTGGGGGCAAAGTCAAGCCTGCTCCTGGCGTTGCTGGAGGCCCTCGCGGCCACAGAACCACGCCCCCCCAACCCCCATCTGCTGTGCGTTGGTGACGGAGGCCGGGTGTGCTCTGCCTTCAGGGTTGGAGAAGCGGGGAGTCGTTCTGGCTGACTTGCCTGAATTCTGGTGGGCGGGCAAGCAGGTAAAGCCCGTAATTACAGGAAAGCAGCCTGGGGCATGTGTGGACAGGCCTCCTGGAGGCCAGGCAGGTGGCCTCCTGAAAAGGGAGGGCCCCAGAGTTTGGACTCTGAGTGCAAAAAGCCATAGGGTGGGGGAAGGGTGGTTATGTAACTGTGATGCTACAGCCACTGAAAGAATGACCTGGCTATGCGCCACTGCCTTGGTTCCCCACCCTTCCAGAAGGACGTGAGGACTTTGCAGTGCAGGCATGTCAGTGGCCGTCAGCTTTATCAGCACCAGGGTTACCTGAAGAGGACTGCTCAAACAGACTGTCAGGCCTCACCTGCTGAGTTTCTGATTCCGGAGGTGGGGGCAGGGCAGAGAATTTGCGTTTCTCATAAAGGCACAGGGTTGGTGCTGATACAGCTAGTCCAGGGACCACACTTTGAGAACCACTGCTCTAGACCTTGGTGAAGTCGGTCTGCTTGGGCCCCTGATTTGCTGTGTGCCTCTGGGCCAGTATCTGAGCCTCTCTGGACTTCTGTTTTTCTCAGGAGAAGCCAACTTTGAACAGATAAACCCCACTTCAGTGTTGAGAAGCCTAATTACTATTTGCCAGTAGCTCAGAGACCTTCACATGAAGGGCCCAGGCCTTTGCCCAGGTTCTTATTCCATGGGTCTAACCTGTTTGTGTCCACTGTGAGAGCTGTTGCTTTAGGAGAGACTGGCACTTTAAGCCTTAAAGGGACAGGACAGTCCAGCCTCTCTCAGCCTCAGTGCTCAGCCTGCATGCCAGAATCTTGAAGTCTATTGTTAGGTCTAAGAGATTTTCTTTCCCATGTCCCTTTAAGAGCCATTCCACAGGCAATGGCCGTGGAGATGAAGCTGGGAGAGGGAAGATGTAGGAATCCAGGCCCTTCCTGGTTCCAGGGAGGGAAGAATAGTTTCTCCTTTGCAGAAATTGCCAGTCTTTCCCAGGGGCTCACCTTAGGCCTGCATGGTGTCACATCCCAGGTGCCCAATACAGGCCAGACTGCATGGTGCTTTAGCTCTGGAGCCCAGTACTATGCCTGGCCCATGGTTGGTACACATTCAGTATCTGTTGAGTCAGGGAAAGAATAAATGAAGACAGACATGGTTGAAGTACTGAGTTTAAACTTACCAGCTGCATGATCTTAGACATTTCACCAAAGCCTTGGTTTCTTCCATTGTAAAAATCAGAATAATTAACTTTTATAAGGGTGAGAATTTATGGCATAATTATTAAGAGAACCAGCTCTTCAGCCAGAACTGCCTGCCCCTGAACCCTAGTTCCACCCTATTTTACTGTGTGACTTCGGATAAGCTACAAAGCCTCTCTGTTCCTTGGTTTCCTCATTGATAAAGTGAGGATTATAATAGTACTTATACAGTGTTGTAAGGATTAAAATGAGCTAATATGTATAAAGTGCTCTATCCAATATTACTAAAAACCCTCAACAATGATGATACTATTTCTGTGCATTGGTAAATTAAGTTACAGCATGTAAGTGACAAGTACCTAGCAGAGTGCCTGGCACAGAGGTGGAAGTGCTCAATAAACAGTGACTATTATTTTTATCTTGGGCACTCATGGACCCATAGCCATGTGTGTCTCTTGAATCACACAGAAGAAATGGAGACACAGGGGGCCTGAAAATTGCAGTGATGGATATAGTGTTCTCTTTCCCAGGAGCCACCACCCCGGTGTCCAGGGCTCCTGTTGAGGAAGGTGAAGTACCACAAGTGGCCACAGGGGGCAGCAGATGATCCTTTCCCCCATGCGCTGCAGAGGCTTCGTTCCCTGAGTCCTGGCTTTAGGGGGTAAAGGTTGACTGTTCCACCTTACCCACAGGCAGGAGTTCCCCGTAACCCTGATGTGGAAGGTAGTCCCCAGAGAGCACCCCTCGCTTCTGAGGATTAGACTTCCAACCTTGTGTTTACCAGCCACATCATCTTGGACAAGTCCCTTTGTCTTCCCTAAATCTGTTTTCTCATCTGGGGCATGGGGATAGAGTGGTTTTGAGGGTTGACAGAGTGAGAAAAGGCATTCCCTGGGGTGAAGTGAGTGCTCAATGACACTTGTTGCCAAGGTAACATGACAGTTATTAGCCCAGACTCTGCAGACGGACTACTGTAAGCTTGAGTCCTGCCTGTATCACTCATTGGCTGTGTGCCTTCAGGTGAGTGACTTAACTTCTGTGTCTGTTCTGCATCTGCAAAATGGGGATAATAATAGGACACATAATTCTCAGAATTGTTGAGAGGAGTAAGTGAATGTATAAAGTTCTCAGATCAGTGCCCGGCACATATAGTTAGCGCTATGTGCATGTCTGCCCGTATGATTATTGGAAGTCATCGTATTTTTGATGTTATTATTATTTATTCTGAATAAGCTGCAACATTTCAACTTTCTGCAGAAATCTCTCTGCTTGACATGAACTCCCCAGAAAGAGGCTTAAAGGAGATGAGGGAGCTGTGGCTCTCGGGTGAGGAGGACTTTTTCCTTTGGTTGCAGTTGAGAATCTAACTTGGGACGCAAGATGGTCTGACAGGCAGGGCACAGAGGCCAGCCACACTCTGAAAATATTTCAATGCCTAGCTCTGAGCGAAGCTTCTGCCTCTAGGGAAGGTCCTTTGGAAACTTCCAGAGGGGATCAGGCTCTTCACCAGGTCATTTGGGGCCCAGGAAAGATTGCCAGAGGGTACCCATGAGCCCATGACAGGCACACAAAAGTCTCCAGCCAAAGAAGGCCTCACCAGGACAGATGGCAGGATGGACCAGGGGTAAAATCCTCTATCCTCCAAGGGCTGAGGTCTAAGTAGGTTTGGGGGAAAATCCCAGTCTAATCCTCCCTGCTGCACCTGTGCCCCAGAGGCCAACTGGGATGACCAAGAGAAGAGGAGATCAGAGCCATCCCCACTGGTGCCCTCGGCCACAAAGGCATCCTGGGGAGCAGATCAGGGGCTGCAATCTCCATGGAGACAGCAGACTGTGCTTGTCTGGCTTAGACACAATGGGTATGTCACTCCCCCCCACCCCCGCCGGCAATGTCCTCAAGCCCATTTTTCTGAAGGTTTACTTTGTGCTGAGCATCATTCAGAGCTCTGCCGGTGCCTCCTGTCATTGAAACCTCCTACCACCACCCTACAAGATAGTGGCCACAATTATCTCCATCTTACTGATGAGGAACCTGGGGCTTCCAGGGGTGACTCTTTTGTCCCATGAGTGTGTGTCAGAGCCAGGACTTGAGTTCTGGCCTCTCCGCTTCCACGGAATGTGTCCCCAGCCTCTGGGGGCATGGGAGGGAGAGGAGCAGCATCCAACATGGTCCTCCGTGAGCTCTGCCTCCCGGTGGCCTCACCTGCTCAGCATCCCTCCCAACCCGTGTGAGGGGACCTAGTGACTCACTTCCAATGAACAGGACAGGGACAAGGGGGTGGATGTCATTTCCAAGATTAGGTGACAAAGACAGTGGTTTCCATCTTGGGCACGCCCTGTCTTGCTCTCTTCTGGAGCCCTCGGAGGGAGGCAAGGTGCAGTTTTGCAGGTAGATGTATTGCTCTATGGCAAAGAACTGAGGGTGGCCTCGGGCCCACAGCCAAGGAGGAGCTGAGGTTCTTGGTCCAACACCAGACACTGAATCTGGCCAGAGCCCTACGAGTGAACTTGGGAATAGATCCTCCCCAGGGGAGGCTTGAGTGAACCCTAGCCCCAGCTGACACCTTGCCTGCAGCCTGCCACCCCGGATTCCTGACCCACAGAAACTGAGAGATAATAAATGCTTGTTGTTCTAAGCTTCTGCGTTTGGGGGTGATTTGTCACGCAGCAATAGATAAGTCATGCACTTGCTGTCACTACTAGCATCACACACAAAATGTAGCCACACAACCGCTATGAGAAGGATTAAAAAGACCAGCTCAACCGTAGCAGGCAGAGCTGGGAAAGCCCTTCCCACAGCTGCTAACCCAGCCCTTCACTTTGCTTTTGCCATTGAGGGCCCTTAGATGCAGATACAAAACGACCCTCTTCCACGGCCACACATAGGAGGTTGCTATGGAAGTTTCCAGACTTCAGCAGCTCACGAGGGTGTTAGGGACAAAACGGTGCAGATTCCTAAGAATCCACAGGTGCTACCTTGTCTTAGTTCCAGGGGTTTGAAGAGAGTCATGTTGGCTGGAAGATCTCAGTAAAACCTCTTCTACAAATACTGAAAACGGCCGGGGGGGGGGAACCCGAAAAATTCCAGTGGGCTCAAATATTCAACTTCAGGCAGATATCAAATATAGTGGGACTCTTTCATACCAGGCTTCCAGGTTTTCTTCCTTAAGTCAAAATGTCATGTCACCTGCTGCTGTGATCTAAAGGAAATTTTCCAGAGCCCCCGCTGTGGCACTGTGAGTTAAGAATCCGACTGCAGCAGCTTAGTTTGCTGCAAAGGCACAGGTTCGATCCCCGGGCTGGCACAGTGAGTTAAAGGATCTGGCATTGTCACAGCTGCGGCTTGGATTCAATCCCTGGCCCGGGAACTTCCATATGCCATGGGTGCAGCCATAAAAGAAGTAAATTAATTTTAAAAAGTATAGGAAGTTCCTTTGGGAATGAAGGGGCACTGTGAATGGAAACTGCACTGAACCCTTGTGTCCTTGTGCCCTGTTGGCCTGAGGTCAAGGTCATGGGGACAACATCTGGCCTCAGAGCT
The DNA here is from genome assembly GCF_054392235.1 of Sus scrofa. Lineage (NCBI taxonomy): Eukaryota > Metazoa > Chordata > Mammalia > Artiodactyla > Suidae > Sus > Sus scrofa. The sequence goes on from NC_139388.1 coordinate 78,756,438, forward strand.
TAGAAGGAGAGCAGCTTCCTAGCCCTTGGCCTGGTTGCTCATCTCCTCCCCACCCCCCACCCTCATCTCCCTGCCAGTTTCCCACTACGCCTTTGCTCCTTATGAGTCTTCAGGAGGACTGCATGGGGACAGTGCCTGCAGCCTTTCCCCTGCTCCCCAGATCCTTTCTTTCTGCTGCCTTGCAGAGGCAGGACACAGCAGACCCCGGAGAAGGACAGAGTGAGCCAAATTCCAGGCCCAGCTGTCTCCAGCATCAATTCTCAGCATCCCCCAGGGAGGCCGTGAAAATCTTCTGGGAGTAGAACCAGCTACAGAATATGCAGATCCCACTGCAAAAATGAACGTGCAAGGGCCCTAATTCAAAACAAATTACAAATGCCAAGGTCACAACATTAACCTTCACGCAGCATCCTTCTGCACAGGTTGCATGGTCAGAAGCTGCCCTGGTCTTAGAATCACCAATGAAAACAGCCCTGGAGGTACTGTGCCTGGAGGGAGTGTCCACATGGCCCAGGGCAGAAAACAGACTATTGTCCCAGCTCCTGCGTCTCCTGTGACAGAACTGAAGAGAAATGTCTCCTGAGCCCAGGGTGTCCTCATAATCAGAAACATACCTCGAGGAAGAAAGACCTCCCACCCAAGGCAGATGGTTTTCTGGAAGGCTGCAGGCTGCCGCTGCTGTCGGGGTTCTGCCTGCTCGCAGGGTTGTGCATAGGGGGATGGAGAGGCTGGGGGAGGCCTGGGCAGTCTGAGAACCCCAGAAAGAGTGGGAGGGTGGGCCTCCCGGGTGGGCCTCCCTGCCATGCGAAGTCCTGGTCCTGAGTGTGAGAAACACACACACACACACACACACATCCAGGCCAAACTTCGCTAAGAAAGGAGAGCAGCAGAATTTCCCCAGGGCTGGGGGCTTGAGCAACAGCTTGGCTTATTGAAACATCAGTAGAACATATGTGCAGACTCCTGAAAGGATACAGAGGGACCAATAAGCACTGTTAGCCAATAAGCCAAATAGAAACTTCTAGACATTTCCTTGGTTGTCCTTTCTCCACCGTCTCCTCTTTCTTCTGAGGTTCTAAAAAGTTGCCAACATTTCAAACTTAGATTTCATGTAAAAATTCATATTCCTAGTAGCTCTAAAAAAAATTTCAGAACCTCTGGTAACAGTGGAGCCAAATTTCTCTATGACAGCCGTCTACTGCCTCCTCTACAGTGGCTTTTTTTGCCATAGTCCCCACCACTCCCTAAGGGCTCCCTGACATCAAATCCCAGAGGCAAGTGCTACACATCCATGCCTGTGCTGCTGTTTTCTTATTAAGGAGCTAAGAGGAAAGTGCATGTTCCTATCGAAAGTGGGAAAGTAGGGGAGTTCCTGTCGCGGCTCAGTGTTTAATGAACCTGACTAGCATCCACGAGGACGAGGGTTTGATCCCTGGCCCTCCTCAGTGGGTTAAGGATCTGATGTTGCGGTGAGCTGTGATGTGGGTCACGGATGAGGTTCAGATCCCACGTTGCAGTGGCTGTGGCGTAGACTGGCAGCTACAGCTCCTATTAGACCCCTAGCCTGGGAACCTCCACATGCTGCAGGCATGACCCTACAAATCAAAATAATAATAATCAAAAAAAAGGTGGGAAAATAGGAGGCTGACCAAGAGTTCTATATACTTCGATAAATATGGGAAAGAGCATGTTTCTTTGTGGGATTGGAGAGCCATGCTACCAGTTTAACACACAAAGAATGTCTATGTAAAAAGAATACAGGAAGTTCCCATCACGGCTCCACGGTAATGAACCCAACCAGTATCTATGAAGACGCGGGTTTGATTCCTGGCTCTGCTCAGTGTTGCCATGAGCTGCGGTGTAGGCCACAGATGTGGCTCAGATCCCACGTTGCTGTGGCTGTGGCTTAGGCCAGCAGCTGCCACTCCGATTCGACCCCTAGCCTGGAAACTTCCATCTGCAGTGGGTGCGGCCTTAAAACGATAAAAATAATAATAATAAATTAAAAGAATAAAATAAATGAAAAGAATACCTAAATCCCCAATGAAACAGAGCACAGCCATGGATGCCCTGCCCGCCTCACTTTGTTGTGTCCTGTTGCGTGCCTGAAAGCATCTGAAACAAAGTCTCCTGGACCAGATGTCTCCAGAATGCAAGGGCGCTCCCAGCTTCTCCACCCACGAGGGCTCAGAACAACCTTTTCTTCTCTTCTGCCTCTTATCCCAGCAAAGGCAGAGAACTTGGGGGATTCCCAGCATCTTCTGTCACTGGGCGTGGGGTCAGTTTCCTTCTCCCAGGGTGGTGTGGGTGTTTAACCCTATGGGTGGTTTTCTTCCAGAGCTGGAAGCACCACCTGTCAGCCCTCCACTGGGTAGTCAGGAGTCCAGTCAGAGAGGGGTAGGGGGTCTGAGGCAGCCCTGTGGCCCTCCACAACTGGGCCAGTGTCCCAGTCATTGGGAGGGCAAGGACAAGGGGGTGGGGTGGGGGTGGGAGCTGGGAAGGCCAGGATGGATGGTGGCCAGGCCACAGTGGTTGGTTGCTCAGAGGCAGGGTTCCTCGCCCACAGACAGGAAAGGGACATGTGGAAGGCTTTAGAGACTTTTAGAGGGGGAAGTAATTTGGTTCCCAAAGCTGGTTGGAGAGCCTGCTGTCAGTACCTCCAAGTTCCCAGGCCTCGGCCAGGGGGAGCAGCAGGTTACTGAGCCAGGCCTGGACAGGGCGGGGTGCATCCTGCCTGGAAGGGGAGACTGAGAATTCACAGAAAGTGTGTGGTTCCTTACCCAGCCAATGTCACCTCTGCTTCCCTGTCTGCAGTGAGGGATACCAGGGATCTGCCTCCTGAGGCTGTGGGGCGATAATTAGTCCTTCCAAGGAGCATCATAATCCCCAGATCAAAAGGGGTTCAGAGCTGCAAACTACTTTACAGCGAGCTGGACCAGCCACTAGGGCACCCACTGCAGAGGGCAGGTTCAGATTTGCAGACCCTTGAAGAGGGCACCTCCTTCAGGGCTTAGCTGGCCTAATAACTGATCCCTCACCCTGGCCCAGGCCTCCCCTGGAAACACCTAATGTCACATGGCTGCACAGAGGGGAGCTGATGAGTAGCACTGGTGATGGTCAGCATGGGAATTACTGATGCCCATTTTATTCAGGAAATGAAGGGTAGGCAGAGGACCCTCCCCAGATTACAGCTTCCGGTGGGTAAAGACCATATCAGCCACCCTCCCCCCAACCCCGGCAGAACAAGCTACTCGAGTATTGTTTATTGTGTTCATTTAAAGAATGACTGGTCCAAGTTCCCTTCCGGGGCTCAGCGGTTAATGAACCCGACTAGGATCCATGAGGATGCAGGTTTGATCCCTGGCCTCACTCAGTGGGTTAAGGATCCGGCGTTGCCGTGAACTGTGGTGTAGGTGGTCAGCTGCAGCTCCAATTTGACCCCTAGCCTGGGAACCTCCAAATGCCTTGGGAGCTGCGCTAAAAAGCAAAAAAAAAAAAAGGCTGGTTACAGAACAGGTAAGTGAAGCAAATGTCCCAGAGCTCCCACCCCTTTTCCTGCCCGGTTTTTCCGCCCTCTCCCGGCCACTTAGTGGGACTTCAGCTCTTCAGCAAGGCTGTCACCAGGGTGTCAGAAGCGTGGAGAAACGGGAACTGGGTACCAGCCAGGTTGTCCCCTTGACGCACTCACTTGGGGTTTTCAAAGACCTGGATTCAGGCCTGTCACTCCCTGTGACACTGGCCATCTTTCTATCCTTCAGTTTCTCCAGGAATGACCACGCTGGGGATACGCAGAGTTGCCAGGGCCTGGCGCCCAAAGGCCCTAGGATTCCCCCCGGCCCCGGGGCGAGTCTGGACGCCGCCGAGAGGCTGGGGGCGGGGCCATGGGCGGGGCCATGGGCGGGGTGAGCGGCGGCCCTCGCCAGCCCGGAAGCAGCGGGAGGAGGAGCCGCGGGAGTGAGAGTCGTTCCCACGTGAGAGGCTCGGCGGTCGAATTCCTCGCGTGCGGCGGCCGCGGACCGCCCCGCGTCCGGCCGGACGGAGAGCCCTGGTCCGGCGCGCGCGGGCGGCCGGGCGGGCGGCGGGGACGGCGCTCGGCTGCGCCTCGATGCGGCGGCGACCCCAGGGTCTGTGAGCCGGGCGCCCGCCGTCGGAGCCCCCCGCGCCGCCGCGGGCAGCGCCCCCCGGGCAAGCGGCATGCGGGCGGCAGACTCTGGCACCTGGGAGCGCGTCCGCCAGCTCGCAGCGCAGGGAGAGTCGGCGCCTTCCTGCGGGGCCGGGGCCGGGCCGGCGCGCCCCTCGGGGCCCATAGCCTGCGAGCCGGGTGCGGACGCGGCGGGGCCCAGCGATCGGCCCCGCGCCGGGGCGCCCTCGGTTCGAGCGGATGGCGACTGCAGCCAGCCGGGTAGGTGCGCGCTGGACGGGGAGGGCAGCTCGGCCGCAGGCCCCAGGAGCTCCGGGGCCGGGCGCGCGGGGGCGCTCCCTCCCGGGATCCGGCCGCCGCTGGTGGCAAAGTTCTCGCCGTGCCCGGAGCCCTGAGCGCAGGACGGGTTGCAAGGGGAGACGCGCGGAACGCGGAGTTAGTTTTCTGTGTCGGAACGGGGGTTTCGGGTCTCCACGGCTTTCCGGCGAAGCCCACTGGAGAGCTGCAGAGGGAAGTCAAGGCCACGCCTGCCGGGGCCGTGTGATCCCGAGGCGCCCGGAGACCCAGGTCTGGGCCGGATCCCGCGCCTGTACTGGGAAGCGTGGGAACGGGGCCAGCCTCGCGCTAAGTAGGGGAGGCCCCCTGTGACCAGACCTGTAACCCACCTGGCAACCCCATAAAGTGCCAAGGGAAGCGCAGCCTTCCCTCCCACCCTTCGCAGAGGAAAGTGATGATTCGTATTTGCTAGGAGCGAAGAGATTTCTCATACACTTGAACGACTAAGGCCGAAAGAGACATTGCATTGCCACAGATGCAGTGGTCTGTGTATTGTTGGCTAATCCGCCTCAGGCTGAGAACCGCGTTTGAGTGTTAAAATGTTCCGAGTGGATGCCCCCGTCCCATTCCATTCTGTTCCAGTCGCAGCTGGTCGCTCTCGGCTCAAGTTAGGTTACGTGGGTGGGGTGGGGCACGGAAACCCCTGGATCCTCATGACTCTAGGACAGGAAGATGGAAGACGAAGGGTTTCCAAGCCTCATCGGTTTGAAGTTCGAGTACTTCTTCCAGGAAAATTGGGAGGGGGGAACCACATGATTATTCATTATTTCTTGAACACCTATTTCTTGTTCCAGTAATTTACATGCAAAGTCTTCTTAAAAATCTTATCCCCACCCTGGCAGTGAGGCTGTGTTATATCCAGGAAGATAGGACAAGAAAAGGCTGGAGTTTAAGGGACTTGCCCAAGGCTCCAGAACCCTGAAACCATGGTACTGGAATTTCAGATTTTGTCTGTGGATTGACACCAGACTGCCTCTCCCAGGCAGCAAGCTTACTAACTCGGAAACACCAGGATTATTTAATAATTATTTCTTTCGGAGTTCCCCTCATGGCTCAGTGGTTAACGAATCCGACTAGGAACCATGAGGTTGCGGGTTTGATCCCTAGCCTTGCTCAGTGGGTTAAGGATCCAGTGTTGCCGTGAGCTGTGGTGTAGGTTGCAGATGTGGCTCACATCCCGAGTTGCTGTGGCTCTGGCGTGGGCCGGTGGCTACAGCTCCGTTTCAACCCCTAGCCTGGGAACCTCCATATGCCATGGGTACGGCCCTAGAAAAAGCAAAAAAAAAAAAAAAAAAAAAAAGGCAGTAATTATTTCTTTCTTATGAGAATAAGGCCGACTGCAAGACCCCCTAATTCCAGGCTTCCTGTATTGGTCTCCCCAGGAGACGGAATCCTGGCGGGGGGTCAGTTCCAGCCACAGGAGCTAGGACCACCAACCAGCTGGCTCTGATCACCTGAACTGTGCTGGTGTCCTGGAACAACTGAGGGTCTGGAATAGGGACACTGAGGCCTGGAAGGAGCTTGAGTCCCTTGGCCCTTGGCTTTGGGGCTGGGCCTGCTGAAGACCGTCCCGCTAGCATGGGGCAATTAGAGCCCAAGACAGCCTGATGCGAAACAGCATAGATGCCAAGAGGAAGCAAGTGGGAGGGCTTGGGCAAGTTGCTTGATCTGAGACCCAGTTTACCCATCCATAAAGTGGGGATATGAATAATGGCAACTAGGAGTTTGCATCGTGGCTCAATGGTAATGAATCTAACTAGTATGCATGAGGACGCGGGTGCAATCCCTGGCCTCGTTCAGTGGGTTAAGGATCTGGCATTGCCGTGAGCTGTGGCGTAGGTCACAGACACAGCTAGGATCTAGCGTTGCTGTGGCTGTGGTGTAGGCCGGCAGCTGCAGCTTCCAATTCAACTACTAGCCTGGGAACTTCCATAGGCCGTGGGTGTGGCCCTAAAAAAAAAGCCAAAAAAAATTATAATAATGTCAACTAACACCTTGATCATTCAGAAGCTAGTGTCTGCCAAGTACCTTGCCTAATTCATAGATGATGCTTAATGAATATAAGTTGTCAGCTCTGCTCATGGGGGACCAACCAGTGCCCCCTTTGACTTAGTTTCCCATTAGGATGTGTGATGCTGTCTGCTCCATCTTGAACTGTGTTGAGATGACATTTGTCTTGTCTATAAAATACTTCAGTGATTCAGGGCTGACTGTTTTGCCTTTGGAGGTTGTTATTAAGTAAACATGTAGAAGAGGCCTGGGCAGAGATAAATGTCTTTACTTTGTGTCTATCTAGATTCTACTTGTGTATTCATAGTAGCAATGCCCTAATAACATGGTGTAGCTGAGAAACACCTGTCTCTGAGGTCCGGGAGTGGTTGTTATTCCGGGGGCCCTCATGGTGTCCCTTTAGGGCAGAGAGCAGTGGAAATCTCCTTTCCTGATCTCCAGATGGCATCACTGGTGTGAAACAGGATCAAGCCAGCAGCTAAACCAGAAAGTTCTGCATTCTCTCTACCCTTTACCCTCTCCTTGTCTCTGGTTCTTAAACACCAAATGCGGTTTCTGAGAACGCGGGGTTTTCATCTGGGAGGTCACTGGGAATTCTTCTGGCCTAAAACTGCAAGCTGAAATTATTACTGAAATAAATACTTTAGCCAGGCTGTGAGATAACTTGCCCCAGGATCTTATTACATTAACCCCCAGCCTAATGTGATGCTCAGATTAAGGAGCTGAAAGGAGGTCCTTTTGGATGACAGTCTGGAAGTTGGCACTTTCAGAAGTTAGGGAAAGAGAGAGGGGAGGGGATGCTTGCTTGGTGGGATGGAGGCCTGGCACCTTGACCTTGCTCATGGGGGATGTCCTGAGATTGGCAGGGTGATAAACCTTTACTGGTGACAGCTCTGGCCTCTGAAATGGAGCTACTTCTAGGGAAGGTTAGTATTTGGCCTCAGACTAGGGACAGAAATTAGACACAGTGCTGGCTGCACCTAGTTCTGCCCCAAATCTTTGACCTTGAGATACTCTGTAACTCAGTTTCCTTCTTGGTGTGGTGGGAATGGCTCCCCTGGAGGCGGGCGGTCCTTCCAGTCCTTCAGCAGAGTGTTCAGGTGATCACTGAGCCTTTTTTTCTTTTTTCCCTCTCCTACAGCACATGGAAGTTCCTAGGCCAGGGATCGAACCTGCGCCACAGCAGCAACGCAAGCTGCTGCAGCGACAATGCCGGATCCTTAACCCACTGTGCCAAAAGAGAACTTCCCACTGAGCCTTCTTAGACGGAGAGCTTGAATGATTCCCCCCCTTGATGGTCTGTTCATTCAGTCACATTTCTGGAGCTTCTCCTCCTGCCAGGCACTGTTGTAGCTGCCAGGGATGTAGCAGCAACCAGACAACGGCAGCCCTTGTTTCCATGGAGCTTATATTCTGTGGGAGGAGATTTCCAGGAGGCAGATACACACAGGATGTGTCAGGGGATGGTTAGTGCTTTGCAGGAAAAAAAAAAAAACAAAAAACAAAACCAGGTGAAGGGTTAGTGAGATGGGAGCAGGTGCTTTTGAGTATTGAGGTAGGTGGTCAGAGAGGGGTGCATTTGAAGATGAGGTGTGCGGGGGCTGAGTGCCGAAGGCGAGAGGATAGTGCCGGTCCGTGAAAGGGACCAAGTCATTGTCTTAAAGGTGTTGGCAAATGAGTATCTTGGTAGACTGGGCCCTTGGTCTCTCCATTTCTGAAGCCTACCCAGGCCACCTTCTTTATCTGTCATTTGAGTTCTTAGCTCCTCTGGCCCCTCCCCCTCTCGTAAAGTCCCCTGGGGGAGGGGATCAAGGGCCAGGCTGGGTGCTAACCAAACTCAGGCTTTGTCTCAGTGCATCTCCTCCTGCAACCCACTGGGAGGGGCATTTGCTGATTCCATCCACAGACGGGAAGCTGGTGCTCCGAATATTTAGTATGTTGGCCAAGATCACACAGCTTGTAGCTATCATAGCCGGGACTCGGCCCAGGTTATAGACCCCAAAGCCGCGTGGAAAGTATTGATCTTAAGAAAGTAGACTGTGGTCAATGTCAGGTCCATTTTTCCTTTAAATTTTTATCTTTAAAAAAGAAAAAAAAGTTCGTCCTCTCCTTGACATTTCTTGTTTTAAGCAACCCAAGCGTTTGCTTATCTCTTGTGCCTTTAGCAATTTCCTCGCTAGGCTTTGCGTTATCCCTTTGGTAAAGGATTTCTGCTGGGTTGGGGCTGAAATTCAATCTCTACGTTGGAACTGGGAAGGCTCTTAGAAAGCCACCCACCAGGACCAGGAGGGTTTAGAGTGGGTTTCCTCAGTAAGGGGGGCAGGACAGAAATAATTGCGGCTTGACCGTTCTGGATAATCAGGAATGAAAGTCAGTGCTCTTGAAAAAATTTCTTTTTGGGGGGTGGGGGCCTTGCCTATGGCAGGCGGAAGTTCCCAGACCAGGGATCATACCTGTGCCACATCAGCAACAATGCTAGATCTTTAACCCACTGAGCCACCAGGGAACTCCCAGAAAAAGTTCTGATTGGTTTCCATTGGGAGGTTTCCTGTGGCCCAGCCCCCTCCACCGGTGTCTGTTTAGGGAGGTGGACTGAAAGTTCCTTCTGCCAGAGCAGGGGGCACGGGGCACCAGGTTTGGAATCAAACACACCCTGGTTTGAATTCACCAGCTCTGCTGCTTATTAGCTTTATGTTCCCAAGCAGGTTAGTTTGGGCCCCTAGCCTCAGTGTACCCATCTCTAAAATGGGATCATACCATCTGCCTCAGAATTGTTGGACTGGAATCTGTATTGTTAGCATCCTTCCTGCCCATGGGGCCTGCCGCTACCTGTGCCGTGAGGAAGAAGGGAAATTCCCCTTTATCCAGAGTCCGAGGGATTTGAATGAGTGTGTATGTAAAATTTTTAAAATTCTTTTAAGTTTGCAATAGTGGAATTTGATGAGGCAGGTGGTTTTGAAAGCATCCTAGCTGCTTCTTTGGCCTTCTCAGTCATCAGGAAATTTCCAGAAATAGGTCTTTATATGTTTTGTGTAATATTCCAGTTGCATTAAATGGATGATTTTCTAGGCCCCTCCAGCCACTCTTTCAATCATCTCAAGAGCCACAGAGCATGCACGGCTCAAGTAAAGTAGCAAACATGAGCCCAGTGTTAGCCTCTGTCACCCATCACACAGCCACTCGACAAAAATGGAAGATCAGACACGTTGGCTTGTACGCAGATTTTAGCCTCAGCAGATAAGCATACCAAGCATGTCATTAAAGTTGTCCAAAGCAATTGCCGTGGGGACCCTGTGTTTGCTGTGAGTCACTAAGGGCTGTGAACACTCCAGAGAGGATGGCAAGCCCTGGTTACGAGGTGTGTGCGTGCCTGTGTGTATAGTCATTTTTTACGAACTTACTCTCCTCCGTAAATGCATTTCGCGTTGAGTGCACCAGATGAGTGCCAGTGCAGGAGGGGAGAAGTCAGGACTGCCTCCTCTTCACAGGGACCACCCCTTCTGTCTCCCTTGGGGCAGCCATCATGACGGTGGGGGCTTCAGGCTTTCTCTTGTCTGCTGTTTGGATGCCTTTAAGAGAAGCCAGTTAGAAGACGCTGATGGTGGCAGTTCCTCGGAGCCCTCGCCAAATGACATTAGCCCAGCAGGTGCTGTTGCAGCCCCCAATTTGGAAGAAATTAATAGCCAGAAAGGTATGACAGGTGGGTGAGTCCCGCCTGGTGTCCTAGCCCTGAACTGGGTGATGCTAAGCCTGGGCTAAGGAGAAGGGGTGCTGGTGGATTCGGTGGCGACGAGCTTCCAAGTGAGCTTTGGGGACGGCTGTGGGGCACACTCATCACCGGCTGGCTAATCTGCAGGTGCCGATAGCCTTGTGTTTTGTTGCTGCCCGGATTTGGAGGCTCGCTCAGGCTCCCAGCTCGTCTGGGCTGTAACTTTTCACAAGCATTGTGTTCAGCATCTTTTAATTGTACAGGAGCTTCGGAAAGCTCTCCCTTGGGGCTTAGAGAGAAGAAAAAAAACACAGAAGCTAGTTCCTATAGGCTTTATTTCCTCACCTTATGGCTCAGCCTTGCCCTGCGCTCCTGGCTTTGAAGTCCTGTGTGCCTGAGCAAAGAAGAATGCGTGTTTCTGTCTGGTTAGGTCTGTGAAGGATGAAGGATGGCTTACCAAGGGCCATCAGGAGCCAAGCACTGCGTTCCTCGCGTTCCCGTGGGTCTCCCCTGACCCCGGTACGGCAGCTGGCATCATCCCCATCTTCCAGGACAGACAGTCGAGGCTTAAAGAGGTTACGCAGGTTGTCGTCAGTGGCTCATGCTGGCTGCGTGCCCTGCTGCTTCTTCCCTTCGGTTTCATTCATCAGCTGATGATTCCCTGATGATTCTCAGGGAAGAGGCTGCAGTGTTGGGAGTCATGGGATTTTTCCCATCATTGGCATCCAGCCAGCCTGGGGCCACTGGGAGGGGGGCCCTGGGGCCCAGAGCTGCTCCCCGCGCTCCACCAGTGACTTACTCCACGCTTCTGGCCCAGCCGGACTCCAAAGAGGCTGCCAGCACATGACGGGACCCTGGAATGCAGCCCATGATGGGACCCTGGAATGCAGACCCCTGCGAGGGAAATCTCGGCCAGGATGGGGTCAATTCACTCCCTCTTCCACAGCGAGGGTACTGAGACCCAGAGGGCGAAAGGCAGAGGGGGTGGTTTCCAGGGTCAAGTGTGAAAACTTACAAAGGCACTTGGCTGTCTTGACAAAGCCAGACCTTCTGTCTCTTCGCCCTCTTCCCTAATTCTCTCTGACCAGTGGAAAGGGGTCCTCAGACTCTGGGGACCACTGCGGTCCGGGGTGATTGCTAGTGTGCAGAGTCTCAGGTTCCACCTCTCAGCTCTGACTCCATAGGTCCGAGAAGGGGCCCCGGAATCTGTATTTTTATCAAGTGCCTTCGGTGATTTTTGATGCAGGGGTTCCACCAGTCAGACTTTGAGAACCTCTAGCCAGTCACCTTTCTGGAACTGGGATAATTTTAGAGGAAGCAACTGGGTGGGGGTGGGGGCACCTGCTCAGGCTTATCCCCACGCCCTGGCATAATTTGTAGTACATCTTTTTCCCTCCCACGGGGGACCCAAAGTGGACCTGAGGCACACGGAAAGCCTAGTGAGATCCCACTTCTTCCTTTTCTAATCAAATTCCCCGCCTCCACCTCTCCCTACCCCCCCCCCCCCATATTCTCGAATCTATTAGAAGCACATGCATTTCTGTCTTGGGCTCTCACAAGACCGCAGCGGTAAGAAAGAGGGCCAGTTAAGGCTTCGTCTTTGCTCAGATGTCCTGCCCTGAGCCCTGTCCACCACCAGCGTTCACACTTGACCTTTCACTCAGCTAATAGTCCTTCTTCCTTGAGCTCTTGGGAGGGGCTGCCCTGGGCTGGGTGCTGAGGAGTCAGAGGAGGCCACCCTCTTGATGGTGGTTCATCCAGATTCCTCGGGTTTGGTACCAGTGCCAACCAGCCCAGGCCACCCACCTCCCTGCCGCCCCTTGGATCCTTTTTGTCGTTGGTCCAAATGCTGTGTCCCAGGCAGACGTGTTCAGCCAAGCAGCTTCCTCTCGGCACCTCTCCCGGTGCAGCCAAGAGCTTCGGGGGGCTGTTTCTATGACCTTACAACCTATGGACTCAGCTCCTTTGGGGTGGGAAGCCAAGGGGCCTGGGTAGCAGGGTGGGAAGGCTCAAACTATGCCCTCCCCAACCCCCCAAGTGGGAGGCCAGCAAAGAGCTGATTCTGGGGTCCATGGGCTGGTATGCAAACTCTGCGGCCCCCTGCTGAGACAGCCACCGTTGGTCCAGGATGGAGGTTGGGACGCTGCACCGCTTTTTGTTCTGTTTTATTTTGACCATAAAATACAAATAATATAAAATGTGCCATTTTGACCGTTTTTAGTGTACATTCAGTGGCATTAAGGACATTTACAGTGTGTGCATCCATCACTGCTATCCATTTCTAGAACTTCTTCGTCATCCCAGATGGAACCTGTACCCATGAGATAATAACTCTCCAGGCCCCCCTCCCCAGCCCCTGGTAACCCCACTCTGCTTTCTGTCTCTAAGCCTCTCCCTGTTCGTACAGTACCTGCAGGGCCCTGCACTTTTAACATTCTGCTCATCCCTGTCCCTTCCATGTGGTCCCAGGACCATCAGGAGATTCCCTGTCCTGGCCCTTTCATCCCAATATTTCCTTCACTTCCCTCATTTAAAACATGACCATCTCCCAATGTGCTGGGCAGGTTTAGGGAAGAAACAAATTCGCTTACCTTTCTTGTGATTACAACCCGTATTGTGAATGCCTCTGTGATGCATTAAACACACTATTTTTCTTGGGTTGGTTTTGTTTGATGTAGCCTTTTTTGAAAGGGAATGGCCCAGGTTTTTATTAGTTTGTTTTCCATAACACGTCTGAGACTACTCCATCTCAGGACCACCTGTCGCCCTGGGGAATGTGCCTTGGGCCATAGGGCAACTGATGCTGAGAAGTGCAGGGAGGCAGCGTCTTCTGGGTGTGCCCTGTCTTGGTCTTGGAGAAAATTCTGCGAGCCTGGGGTAAGGATGGGGTACTGCCAGCATCCTAAGCACTCAGCTTCCCCATCCTGGCTGCCAGACGCTGCCTCCATCTCTCCTTTCAAATTAAAGGCTGGAGGGTTGGACTGGTCAGGTCTGTGCCTTTGCAGTCCCAGACTGCAGCCACCTGCACACCTCGATTCCGCACCCCCCCCCAACCCCCGCCAGTCAAGTTCAGACGTCTGACCAGGGCTGACGTCATCACGGATCTTGGGTCAGATCTTTGGCTATGCAGCCCGCTGTGGTATTCCCTTAAACCACCCCCAGCCATGGTGGGCTTGCACTGGGGCCTCCTGCAGCACCAGCCCTCACCTTCCTTTGAGACCTTTCTGGCTGCATTAACAGCTGATCAGAAGGGAAATTTCATCCATGATGTGTTCCCCGTAGTCTCCCTCCTCTTGGGCTCCAGTTGATGCTGCAGAGGTGATGCTGCCCCCGCCAAGCCGGGCTGCGTCCTCCCACCAGCAAGTGCAGGGGTTCTTTGGTGTGGGATTGAAATGTCTGCCCTGTGTTGCCTCCCTCTTGTTCCCTGGGAGAGACCAGGGAGGAGCCCCCTTTTATAGAAGGGGACGCGAAGGCAGACGCAGTGTGATTGCTTTGGGCCAGAGCTGTCGGACAGAACATTGCCCGGGTACAAGTGCTGTATACATCTGTGCTGTCCTGTATGGTAGCCGCTGGCTGTAAAGTGTAGCTAGCATGACCACAAAACCGAATTTCAAATGTTATTTGAAAGGCCCCGTGTGGCTGGCGGCTACTGCCTCAGATGGCGTGGCTGGCCTCGAGTCAGGGAGGGACACCACAGATGTACCTGTGACCCGTCACAGCTCAGGATGCCCAAGGTGCACGTTTTTCCTCTGTGCTCTTCCGAGGCCGCCGTGCTTCTCCACGTGGTCCCTGGACCGCCTGCGTCGGAATTGCTCAGCGCTTGTTGTAGTTTTTAAATCCCTGGACCCCCTCCCAGACCCAGATGGTCAGATATCTGGGCTAGTCCCAGGAATCTACATTTTAAATGTATTGCCTCCCAACCCAGGGGGTTCTGATCTTTTCTGAAGTTTGGGCACCACCTGCTCCCGCACGTTCTGTCTCCACTCCCATGGGTTTTCCCAGCCTTCAGGGGCCCATTGGTGCCTTTGTGCCTTTATCCCCCATCCCCAACCCCCTAGCATCCCACCACAGATACCAGGCCAGTGGCTCTGAAGACCGGATGCCAAGACCAGCAAATCAGCCCTACCTGAGCACTTGCTGGAAATGCAGGTTCTCAGCCCGCCCCCGACCTGCAGAATTAGAAACTGGGGGTGAGCCCAGCAGTCAGGGTCTTAACAAACCCCTCGAGGGGATGCGGATGCCTGAATCCAGTCACTGCTCTAGGAAGCTCCTCCCACTTAAAATTTTCCCCCAATTCCTTGTCCATCTTCTCCCTCTCACCCTCCTTCCCCCTGCCCTCTGGACCCTGGCCTGTCCTCTCAACAGCGGAAGCTGCCAAGACCCTTCCACGCTCAGGGATTGCTGGGTGTGTGGAGAGATCGTCCATCTGCCTTTCATGAGGGCCTCTGGGGATCCTGGCCATCAAGGGGTTTCTATAAGGGAGGCGAGCAGAGCTGCAGCCAGCAGCACCCCCACCCCCTCTCCCAGCGTCCCAGGTGGTGGCCGCCTGCGCTCCCTATGCCAGAACCTCAGAAGAGCAGAGGGCCAGATGGGCCCATTTCCCTGGGGCCTCCAGGTCCCCTCTTGGGGTGGGGCCCCTGCTGCTTCCCCTGCATCCATCAGCCTGGAGGAAGTTGGCACAACCCACAAGCCGTGCTCAACAGACAGCCCTTGTCGATTTCACATCAACCCGGTGTATACAGAAGGCCTGGGAGGTGGAGGCCAGATCAGACCTGCCTGTGCGACTTACCTGCTGTGGGACCTCCCTTGTTTAGGTCCCTCACCTCTGAACCCTGGCTTCCCTGTTCCCATGAAATGAGATCCATCACACCAGCTGGCTTATTAGCTCATGGATTTGTGACGGCGTTACCTGAGCCTGGGGACCTGGAAGTGCTTTGCACACTTGCAGGCACCTTTTCAATGTGGTTGGTACCCCCGGTGATCTTGTTCCTTCTTGGATGCTGCTGAGGGCAGACCTGCGCTTAACTCAAGCTGGTTTGCCCAGAACTCTCCTAATTTTAGCACCAAAAGGCCCTCAGTCCCAGGGAAACCAGGGAAGTTGGTCTCCCGGCTTGTACCCCAGTGGCTTCTAGACACTCAGCTTTGCCAGCCACACTCAGCTGCTTTGGCCACATAGAATGGGATCCCCCACCCCCACCCCACCCTCCCAGCAGTTAAGGCATCACCTGCCTGACTCCTGACCCCTGCCTACCTTCACATTGACTTTCTGGCCCTGCTCTCACTTCCAGCCCATTCACATCTCTGGGCATCAGCTGACAGGCTGGTTGACCCACATCTCAGATTCCAGCAGAGCAGTCGTCATTAAATCCTATCTGCCCATTCATTCGCTTAGTCCCTTAGTGGATAAGCACTCACCTGAGTGCCTGCTGATGCGCTGAGCCAAACCAGCCCTGCCCTCAGGGCAGTTACATTCTCAGGGCTTTGTTCTGTCCAGAACCATTAACTTGAACCCAAAGGATGCCCTTCCTCACCCTCCCTCTAGATCTGACGATGCTCAGGGCTCCTCCACCTGGCAGGTGTGGCAGACATGCTCGGCCTGGGTGTGGTGCTGGGAGCCATACACAGTGTCAGCCCCTCTCCTGGCTCCTTTTGAGAGGCTCAGGGTCTCCTCACTGTGCTGCGAGCCAGCGGCTCACTCCCTACCCCCCACCCCTGTCTCTTACATCTCCCCCCTGCCCTGCGCCATTGGCCCCATAGTAAAGCCTTTCTTGCTCTTTCCAGCTGCTCTGTGCATGGTCCTTGCCTGGCCGCAGCCGAGTCATCGGGAGACTGGGTCCTGCAGAAGCGTTTCTTGAGGGGACAGGGGTCATAGGGCGCTGATACACCTGCCTCCCTCTGTTCTTCCGGAGCACAGTAGGGCTTCAGGAAATGCTCGGAGCAGAACAAAACACACATATGGGAATTTCTGAGCTGGAAGGGCCTTAGGAAGAATCTTGTCTGGCTGATAAATGGGCACACCTTTGGGTGAGCCTCACCTGGCGGGTCGGGCAGCATCTGGAGAACACTGGAAATTCCCGGCGTTTGGATACAAA
The DNA here is from genome assembly GCF_054392235.1 of Sus scrofa. NCBI lineage: Eukaryota > Metazoa > Chordata > Mammalia > Artiodactyla > Suidae > Sus > Sus scrofa. Next base: position 78,772,726 of record NC_139388.1, read on the forward strand.
TATATCCCTCTTCCCTTCTGGCATTTGGGACCCCCCAAGTGGGACTGATGGAGAATGTGGCTTCGATGCTGCTCTGTGGGCTCCCTGGCCCCACACCCCGGCACTGGACCCTGTTCTCAGGCCCGGGTCTGATGATGGGAGTTGATGAGCTCGTTTGGTTTTACTCCTGCCCTCGTCCTTCGTGTTGCCCAGTCACTGTATCTCTGCGAACAAGTGGGCAGCGTGCATTTCAGTTTCCAGAATCTTTGAGCCTGGTAGAGCTCCTGAAGTTCTTTTGTTCATTCGTTCTGCAAATAATTATGGTGCACTTGTCTGGACTAGAACCCCTCTTAGGTCCCAGGGATATATATAGTCATAGAACAGTCCTGACCCAGATGGAGTCTTCCCTGCATAGTGCTTAAAGTCAAGGATACTTTCAGAAAATTAGATATCAAAAACTCTTCCCGTGTGTCCAGTGTCACTGAAAATGTCCTCAGATGCCCTCTGCTTTCCCATCTCGGTTAGCATGGCAGATGGAGCCAGGACACCTGCCTTTTTGGAACTGGGTCCTAACTCAATCCGAGCACCTTAGGACTGGTGGTTGTAGGTGGCTGTACACCTTCTCCTGCTTGGGCATAAGAAAATAAGAATCCATTGTATCTATGAGTCTTTTCATTGTTTGCTTCTTTGTCCTCAAACCTAAGCCCAAATCCTAGTGAACTGGGCACTGATGCTCCCTAAAATCCTGCCTAACTGGGCACTGCGGCTAGCTGGGACCTGGTTAGAGGCGGTGTGATGGTGTGTTGGGCAGCCGTGAGGGTGTTTGAAATGACCAGCAGCTCCTCTCTTCCCACTGAGCTCTTGGAATAGGCCTCAGCGACATCTCCAAAGTCCATGTGTGGGAGCTTCCGTTGTAGCTCAGCAGGTTACGAACCTGACTGATATCCATGAGGATGTGGGTTTGATCCCCAGCCCCGCTCAGTGGGTTGAGGATCTGTCGTTGCCAGGAGCTGTGGTGTAGGTTGCAGACATGGCATGGATCCCGCACTGCCATGGCTGTGGCGTAGGCCGGCGGCTGCAGTTCTGATTCAACCCCTAGCCTGGGACTGTCCATGTGCTGCGGGGTGGGGCCCTAAAAAGCAAAGTAAATAAATAAAGGCCATGTGTCCTGTGGGACCGTCTCTCCAAGGTGACTGGGCATCTGTCTGTGGCAAGCCCTGCCAACCTATGGGCAGAGCCCTGCCCTCTTGCTGCCCCCAGGCCAGCTCCACCCTCCTGCTTCCAGGGCTGATGTGCTGGTTCTGTTCTCTGGGTTCTTTTCAGAGACTTGCTGTTTGCCAGGTGGACAAACCAGTGTTCTGAGTAGTTGTGCACTTAGAGGGACCCTTGCTTCTCCTTCACCCCCTTGTCACTTAAAATACTCCAAGGTCTCATGTCTTATGTGCACTCATGAAAGTCACACAGGAGAGCCTGATCTAGGGACTCCTGCTTTTGCAGGCTCCCTGCATTAAACAACTGAAATAAATTAGGTACCTTAATCATCCCATTTCACAGAGGGAGTAACTGAGGCACGGGAAGGTTAAGAAACTCGCCTCTCAAACTCTGTCATGATCAAAGATTCTGGAAACTGAAATGTGGACTGTCCACTTGCTATGGCCGTAGAGCCACGAGGCAGAAGAGGTGAGATTCAACTCACAGTCCAGCTGGAGTCTGGCTGGAGCCCACAGTAGCCACTGCTCTCCTGTCCCCAGTGCAGCCGACTCGGCAGCTTCGTCTGTGTCTATGCTGAACTGCCGCAGAGTCTGAGTGATGACTGACAAAAGACCTCTGTCCCTTGAAGATTCCAGATACACCCCTCTGTCTAGGCCCAGCCTGGGTGGGGAGCTCCTTGTGGCTGCCTCCCTGGGCTGGTCTGGGTCCTTATAAAGTGGGAGAGCTGTGGACAGCTCTGTAAACTCCAGCCAGAGGCTCAGGTGTGATGTTCTCTGCCCAGGAATCCCTGATGGCCCGTCTCTCCCAGGGCTGTGGATTTCCTGCTTCTCTTGGCCTTGACGTTTTAAGGATAACAGAGGTTATAGGAGGGTCCGTCTACCCCCTCTTCACCCTGTGAGGTCAGGAGGCCTGATCACCAGCATTCCAGGTGGCATCGACACCGTGGAGAGGTTCATGCCTCGAGCTCAATAACTATTTGTTCATGAAAAAACCACCTTTGTATTATTTGCACCTCTTACTTCCTTACTACCTGCCCAGAGAGTCATGTAGGTACAGGACTATTTGAAGTGCACATGATAGGAACACAACTGGAACTGGCTCATGGAAAGGGAAATCTGTAGTTCCCCATAGCGGAATTGATCAGAGGCAGGGCAAGCTTCAGGCATAGCTGCATCCAGGGGCTCAATGATGTCATCTCCCAGCTCTCCTTTCCTCTCGTTGGGGCTTTTTCCTTTCTGGTGGCAAAAATGATCCCAAACAAGTGGAATCTTGGCTTCCAGTGTGGAGTGTCCTTCGTTCCCAACATTTCTAGCAAAAATCCCAGGACCGACTCTCCTTGGCTTAGTTTTAATTATGCAACAGCTCTGAGCCAATCACAAGGAATGCATTGATTGGTAGGCCCAGGTCTTGTGCCCATCCTTGGACTAGGGTGGAGTAGGGGGGTCGTGAGCCCCCAGGGGAACGCACAAGCTCCTGGTAGGGTATCAGCCAAACAGAAGTCTGGGAGGTTCATCCGAGGACTGGAGGCCGAGAGGCAGATCAGGAGCCGTCCTCTGCAGACTGGGAGCTGATTCCTTTAGCTGGTGTGTGTGTGTGTGCGTCCCCTGCTAGGTGAGATTTAAAGGAGAGCCTCACATGTAAATGCCATTGACTAATTTTTTGGCAGGTTTTCCTGAGCACCTGCTGTGGGCCAGGCCCTGTTCTAGACCCTTGTGGCAGAGCTCGGATTTCTCTTCCATCAGCTGTTCCTTCTATCTCCCCTTTTGCTTCTCTGTCTTCAAGGGCCGCCTGGAGAGGTGGTATCTCTCCAGTCCCTTCACAGTCTCCTGGGCATAAATAATCACCAGCCCTTCTTCCTTTTCCATCCCTTTGTTTCAGCTTGTTTTGTTTTGTTTTGTTTTAATCACACCTGTCCCAGGTGGGCTTGTAGGAGCACCCTTGAACCTGTTGGCTTCCTGAGTGTGGGGCCTAGGCGGGCTTGGTTTGAGCACCCCCACCCCAGCGTGCCCGCTGCCCTGTGCTGTCCGCCTCACCTGCCTCCTTCCATGGCCCTGGTGTTGCTGAGCACACCAGCTGGGGCGACAGGCCTTCCAGACAGCATCTGGCATCTCTCAGCCTTTCCCACCAGGGGTCGGCTTTTCTGGGCTGCATCTGGAGCATGGCCCTCTCCCTGGAGAGCTCTGACCGGTTGGTTCTCTTTGGAGATGACCTGAAATCGTAGCACACCCAGCAGGCAGCTGCTGCCTTCTCACAGCGGAGCCAGGAACAGCAGGGCAGGGAGTGGGCAGCCTGGGACGCTAAGAATTTAGCAAAAGGGCACGGTCAGCTTGCCCCCGTGCCTGGTGGTGTTTAGGGCGTAGGTGCTGGCTCCCCATTTCATTCAGCATCAGCCCCAGGCAGGAGAGCAGGTTCCCACACAAAGACAAGTCCGTAGACTTAGGAGCCCGAAAGTGGGGACATTGGAGACTGTTGTGCCAGGTGCTCAGGGCCACGGCCCAGACTGCCTGGGTGCAAGTCATCCCAGCTCCTTAACCCATCTGTGCCTTAGTTTCTTCATCTGTAAATTGGGGATGCTGTCCTGTCTAGTAGGGTTTTGTGGAGATTAAATGAGATGATCTAGGCATAGGGCTTAGCAGGGTGCTTGGCACATAGTAGGTGCTCAGTGAACACTGCCATTAGCCTTATGGCAGCATGGGCGATGCATCGATACAGGGCTCACCGGGGAGATGCCAGGTTGGCCAAGTCCAGGGTCGGTGATCTATAGGAGATGAAGTCCTGGGGGCAGAGTGAGTCTGGTTGAGGAGACATCTTCAGAGAGGGCATCTAGCGCTTTGCTCCTGACTCAGAGCTGCGGAGACTAATGCTTCAAGGGGAGCCCACACCGGGGCCCTTCGGGGAGCCGCTTCATCTTTCTTCATCTTGTAGTGGAAATGAGAGAGGCCACTCTGCAGGGCCTGGTATACAGTGGGTACTTAATCAGTGGAGCTGCGGCTTTATCAATCAGCCGTCTGAAATGGGTTGTGAATAATGAAATAATATTGGTTAAGCATGGGGTCTGAGTTGGTGTGGGCAGGACCGGAGGTGCCTTTCTGTAGGGTGGGGCATGTGGGTGAGGGCATGTGCCTGCCGGGCTCTCCTCTGCCTGTTGAGATGTCGAGCCTTGGCCGTGACTGAGACCTTACTTTGTTCTGTGTGGCATTCGGTCCGGGGCGAGCTCTGTGCTGAGCAGTGAAGAGGGGAGATCCATGCTGGGGAGCAGGGCTCACGGCTGAACCCCAGAGTGAGAGGGTGTGTGCGTGGCCGTGGGGAGGTCACAGGGCTTTCTTCCTTTCACAGCCTCAGGACTGCCAGGGGTGCTCAGGTATTTCAGGTATGGGGAAGCAGGTGCTTGCATGAGACATTTAGATTGAAGGAAAGCTGCTTGTAAGGACATAGAGGCAACCTCGAGAGGGCCAAGGCCACCCACGTGGGGTCCGGACACCGAAGCTAGGAGCCTGGGCATAGAGTACGGGGGTTCCTCCTAAGCCTGATTGCTGCAGGGATTGGAAACTCACTTCCCTTCCAACAGCCAAATGTAGTTTGGTTGGTTTTAAGCATCGACTCACTTTTATAGTGAGCCCCAGGTCTGTCTTACTGTAGCCTCGATTTTTGGCTCATGTCCTGCCATTTGAGGGTCTTACATGCGAAATCTGTTTCCTCAACGTGACGACCCCTGGGACTTGAGAAGACGGCCACGGTGGCACAGGAGCCAGGACACTTTCGTGCACTGACTTCCTCTCTCTAAGTATCTTTGTTCCCAGTCAGGGCAGAGCAGAGTGTGCTGGGGGAGGCGGGTGGAGGACAGGACGTCTTGCCTTGATCTGCCCGGCTTGACCAGCCCTCCACTCTCCCACCAGGCGCCCTTTTGAGGGCGGAGTAGGCTGCTGGAGCCCGCATCTTCCCTCGCGCATCCAAGGGAAGAATGTTCCCCAGACTGAGCTGTGTGTTCCTGGCTCTCTGACGTTTGTTGAAGAGGACTCAGCAGGAGCCTTGAAAACATCAGACAGGCCCCCTGGCAGCAGGCGAGCACAGAGGGAACTAGAAACTCATGGAATGCTTTTAGGGCAGGTGGAGCCCGCGCGATAGCCTGGGCCAGGCCAGGGCTGTGGAATTAGGATATGCGTCTCTTTTTCTTTTCTTTTTTGTTTTTTTTGGTCAACGGTAGGCAACAGCTTAATGTGGGATCCCAGTTCCCAGACCAGAGATTGAACCCGGGCCCCAGCAGTAAGAGCGCCAAGTCCTAACCACTAGACCACCAGGGAACTCCCTGAGACATGATTCTTCTTTTCTGCAGCCCACCCTGTGCCACCCACCCCTGCACTGACCGCTCTCATGTCAGAAGGAACCCCAGTGACAATTTCACATACATCTTTTCAGATCCCTAAGCAGTAACCACGGCCAAACAAAGAACACTCGCCTCTTGGCAAGAGGGTCCTATGAACATTTGCATGCAGCCAGGAGATTACAAAAAGAGGAGGGTGGAGAGAAAAATAATACAGCAAATGCCGACCGGTTGAAAAAAGGGGATTGAATTTCTCTGCCTGGAAATGTTTAACTTGAGTCATCCGCCTCCCTTCCAGACCAGGCCAGCCTGGGTTGGAGGTCTGTTTTTTTTCCCCCTACTTCCCCCTGTTTAGCTTTTTGCAGGTGTGCCTGCAGAGCAAATGCTAATTTGGAAGGAGATTTATAGCTTTCTTGAGAGATCAGGAGCAGGAACAATTTCCTGGGCAGCAGGGTGATCCTGGGTTAATTTTCATGATTATTGTAAGGATCTTAGCTGAAAACTCTTGGGCCCTGCCTGCCCCTGGTCTTTGCTGAAATCTGTGCCGTCTGCTCACCTGGAGAGAGGCCCGAGGGCTGCTGTCCCCTTGTCCCCTGCCTCCCGGCTTTGGGCTTCATTGTCCAGAGTCTCCTGGCCAAAGAGTAACCAGCGCTTGCGCTGGGATTTGTTTCGGATTCCTGGAATGTCGGCAGCCAGGTGCCATCCGCCACCGGAGGAGTGACCTCCCTGGTCTGGCTGGTGAGCCTCTGCAGTTCCCAAGGGATGTGGCAGCAAGCCCACAGCTCACAGGGCTTTTCCTTGTTACAAGTCGAGTCACAACGCTAACACCTGCTTCTGGTTAGGATACTTCTTTCTTCCACTGGCTTATTTTCTGCTGCTTTGCCCAACAGGGGAAGCAGTTTTTAAGCATCCACAAAGTGTGGTGCATGTGTGTTTTGTTTTGTTACATCCTCCACCCGGCTATACCCCAGTTACACGTCTCTATTCTCCTCCCCCTCAGGCAGCCTCCGTGATCCCTTCTCTTTCAGATGTGTCAGGAAAGACGGCTCAGCCTAGAGTCCAGGTGTTCCAGGTCTCACGGTTGTGGACGGGGGAGAAGAAAGAGGAAAGATCGAGAAGTTCCACTCACCAGAGTAGGGCCAGAGGAGGCCCGCGTATGAGAATAACATACGGTTGATCCTTGAGCAATGCAGGTTTGAGCTGCCGGGGTCCACTTAACACGTGGATTATTTCAATAGTGAATACTGCAGACTTACGTGATCTGCTGATAGTTGAATCCACGATGTGGAAACCAGGGATATGGAGGGCCGACTGTAAGTTACAGGTGGATTTTTGACTGTATGGAAGGTGGGGAGGTGTTCAAGGGCTAGCTGTCTATAGACCAACAAAAAGTCTTGGACCTGATGCAAACCATTCACATCCAGTGTCTCTGCTCTCACTCCCTTCATTCTTTGCTTCAAGCTGGACACTTTGATTCTGCCGCTTCCAAGCCTAGAACTATTCTTGAGTGGGAGTCACTTTCTCTGGGGTGGGAGGGGCATGGAAGAGAGAGAGGCTTCAGAGAGAAGCATGTCTGACCAGGAGAACCCTGTCCTAAGGGCGCTTCAGCCTGATCTAAGGCTTCCCTCTCCCCCAGCTCTCCAGAAAGACCTAGAAGGATGCTGTTCTGTGCAAGAGATTTCCTTGGCAGGGAGGGTTCAGGCCCTGGTCACCCTCGATGGAAACTCTGCATCGCCTCTTTCTTTGTCCCCCCACTTGTTTTTAAGACCGAGGGGCTGGGATACCGTTGTGTGTGCTGCTAAACTGGGGGTGAGCAGTGCGTGCGTGCGCGAGTATGTGGGGTGGTGGGGGAGGGTGGCGAGCTGGAGTTCTTTTTTTTTTTCGGTTTACATTTTTCAAATAGTTTTCTCCTCTGCTCTCCCAAGAGGCAGTATGCAGAGTGGAATAAACATTTGACCTTTGCGCAAAGTTGGTGGAGCGGGCCAGACAGACAGGGGAAATGATTGGTGGCAAGCTGGTGGCTGCTCAAAGCAAGAATTCAAGATACAACTCTGCCTTTTTCAGTCTGTAAACTGGCAAAAGTGGTGGTGTTGGGGGGGAGGCAGGCAGCAAAATGGGGGGGGGGGGCTTCCATGCCACCAGCTTAGGACCTGGTAGACCACTTCCTCAGCAACCAGCCCCTGTGGCTGCGAGCCCCGCCTGGAGACCTCTCAGCAAGGAATGTTCTCCCCGGGGGTTCAGGTCAGGTGTTTGGAGACAAGGCTGCTGGGCAGGGGTTCTGGTCTCAGAACCCGAGGCAGTGGCTCCTGGGAGGGGGAGGGAGAGGGCAAAGCACTGACTCATATACAGTACTTGGCCTGTGCCAAGCATGGTCTTTTTATGTATATAGTCCATGTGTGTGTCTGTGGACTGCATGTGTATAGTCACTCATTTCCCATTTTACAGGTAAGGGAACTGAGGCAGAGAGAGGGTAGGAGGCGGCTGGGACTCAAACCCAGACCAGCTCGCCCCCAAGATGCTTCTGGCCATTTGGACCACACCGCCTGGCCGCCCAGGTGCTCAGCGAGCATTTATCAGAACCGGAAGTCAGATATGCAGCTTCCGTGTTTGGGTTGCCAGGAGAAGTTCTGTCCACAGACGCAGCACCTCAGGGACTTGAGTGTGCCCTCCTCATCCCCCTGCTCTCCCTCCTCCCCCACAAACCGCCGCCGCCCCTTCTGTGTCTTGATTACACATTTGGTTCCTAGACCTCGCTGCTGAAACTCCTAGGTTGTTTTTCTAATTGGTTTTGTTGATTTTGAATTCTGCAAGTTGTAGCCTGGTGGGAGGAGGGACGCAGCTGTGGGGTCCCTACGGGTTCTGCTTTGAAGTCTCAGGAATGGTGACTGCAGAGGCCTCTGGAGACAGGATGGACCGCTGTAAGAACTGGGTGCCCCAGGCCCTTTGAACAGACTGGGGACCTAAGAGGACATGAATAGACCAGACAGCCTGGAGTAGCCTGTTGTACCCAGGAGTCTGCACAGGGAGTGGGGGGGTGGGGAGCAAGGTAGGCTCTTAGCACCCCTGGCCAAGCTGGCCGAGTGGAGGAGCCATTCCTTGGGTCTTGGTTGACTGCCCCGTAATAAGGACGATAAATGCCACCACTGGTATCTTCCCAGGGGCTTAGGTGATAAACATAGTAGAAGTGAGAGAACGTTGAAGAAAAAGCTCAAAGCACAATATCCCGCTTAGCAGCATCAGCCCAAGTGCAGACAGCTTTCGGTGTATGAAGATGCTGTCTTGTTCCAGGCCAGGCAGAAGGCCTCCGGCCGGCCTTGCTAACTGGTGTGTCCTGTGCTTCCATTTGAGCTGTGTTTGTTAGGATTGGGGATTGAGGCTTGAAGGGGTGGGGAGGGGGCCCATGGCACATGGAGGAAGAGCAGCCTGGGAAGAAGTGTCACAGGAAGCCAGGAGGCCCTATGACCGTGGCCCTCGTCAGGCCCCGGGTCTCTGTGCTTTGGCCTCCTCCTCTGTCAGGCGGGCACCGTGCCACCCTTGGAGGGTGTTGGGGGTTGCTCGGCATGAAGAGTTTCCCCCCGTCCCTGGCTCCTGGCCTTTTGGCTGCAGGTTGTTGAAGTACAGTCACACGGGAGACCCATACAGTTTCCTGTGACCCAGCCCGCGTGGCCCAGTCCTGCTCTTTCTCAGCCCAGGGTAATTTTTCAATTAACTTGATTGGCTGGAAACCAGGGCACCCTCGAGTGTGGGAAAAGTCCCAGGCCGGAAGGCCCTCCCCTGTGCCCCTGCTGGCTTGGGGGCTTGGCTTCAAGAGGCGGGGTCCAATTTCACATCAGGACACCAGGACGTGATCCCAGTGCCCCTCTGAAAAATCCCAGATGGCGCCTTCTGGAAGCCCCAGTGGGCTCCAAGCTGGCTGCCCGCCGGCGGCCTGTCCTCCCTGCCCCCTCCCCCTGCAGGCTCCACGACCCGGGCTCCAGCGGTGAGAGCCTCCAACGGTTTTCGTTACTGACTTTAGTGCCAAACAATTTAGAAAGGCGACCCTGCCAGTTTTCATAAGTGAAACATTTAAAGTATGCAAAGCATATTTTCTTTCTTCCTGAGCAGCTGCTCCGTGGAGCTGGAGAGGAATCGGGAGTGAGTTACAGGGATCGGTCTCCCGCCCTTTGCAGCCTTCGTGGCCTCGGGCATCTCCCACCACGTGGGCCCAAGACGCCCTCTGCCTTTCCCATCGCTCCCCCCCCCCCGGGTGGGGGGTGCCAGGCATCCCCTTGACGCCATCGGGAGTGGCTGCCATCGTTGGCCGAGGGCACGCTCGGTGCCGGGCCCTTCTGGGAGCTTTGTGTCTGTTCCTCACCGGCTCCCAGAGCAGCCCTGGGTGACAGGTACTGTTGTTACCTGCATTCCTGCCATAAACACAGAGGTGACCTGCTGGGGTCCAATGGCCACCAAAGGACAGAGCCAGGGGTTGCTCCAGGCAGCCGGTTCCAGAACCGCTGCCCTGACCCATCCCTGTTGCCATTTTACAGATGAGGAAGTTGAGAGACAGCGAGGTCCTGCCGCAGCAGGACACGCCCATTCTTAGCTGGCCTTCCGAAGCCACATTTGGAACACTCCGTCCTCCGTGTTTGCTGTTTGTCTGGGCCGCAGCCTGGACTTGGTTTAAATTCTTCGGAACGCCTGGATCTGTTTGAGATAACAGATCTGAAGATGTGGGAATTTCAGACGCGCCGCCCTTGTGTGCCGGCGACTCTTACGGCCCAGTGTGCTGGGCCAGCTGGGCCCTGTTCGCCCCCTTCCCTTCCCCATGTAATTGTTTGCATCTGCGGGGGCCTTCGGCCTGCTGTACATGCGTCGGTGCATTTAACCCCTGAGTGGATTGATGTCTAAGAAAGACGGACGGAGCAGGACATTCTGGCCAAAGCACGTTTCCAGTTTGCTCCAGGTCGTCGTAGCCAGTGGCCTAAGAGTCAAGGCTATGGATTCCAGACACCTACCTCTGGGCCTCAGTTCGGCTGTCTGTAAAATGGGGATGTATATGTCTTTCTTCCCCCAGGCTTCTTCGGAAGGCCGCTCTCCCGCCGGGAGCCAGACCCGGGCGAACTCGCTCCTTGACAAGTGGGACAGGCAGCGTCTGTCTGCTCTGCATTCTGGTAATGGGTGGAGAAGGAAACCGAGATGCAGGTGTTTTGCTGCTGACTCAGACGCGGGTGGAAAAGAAGCAAGGGCTGGGCTCTCCCCTGCAGTGGCAAGGCCACGGTCAAGTTGATTCCTCCCAGTTGGCAGTGAGCTTTGAGCTTGCTGCGTGGATGGGCCATGTCATGAGTCGGGGGGTGCAACCAGTGCCAAGACTTCTCCTTTCTTTTCTCTCTTTGCATTTTGGTAACTTTTCCCCCTGGAGGGTGGAGAAGAGGAAGGAGAGCTGAGAGGGAAGCAGGCGGTGCCACCCGGTGGTCCCTCTCCCTCTCCTGAATCCATTCTTCTAGGAGCCAGGTGAGGAGAGACGCTTGTAGAGAGACCTAAGGCTGCGGGGGACCCAGCCGTTTTTACCAAAGTTCAGAGAAGGGCCCAATTCCAGGTCTGCCCCACTTTTGTCTTGGCGTTTAGCTTGAGAAATATGTACCGTGGGGTGTTTAGGGCTGGGAGCCTAGTCCAGTTAAGAACCTGAGCTTTGCAGTCAGACTTCTGAGTTGGGATCCACGGGACCACCTGGACCAGCTCTGTGACCTTGACCAAGGCGGTCCACCTGTCCTGGGCTCCATCTCTCCATCTCCCTTTGCATGTGCAAAGTGGAGAGAATGCCAGCACTGCTTTCAGAGGCTTGGCGAGAGAATTCGGTGGTCTGAGCTCAGTGCTAGGCATGTAGTCAACACCCCAACGGGACCTGGAGCCCTCAGGCCAAGGAAAGCTACAGTGTTAGTGCCCACAGACCCCTCCAGGGGGGCAAAGAGGAAGAAGGCTGATGTGGGCAGGAAAAGTGTGAAAATAGCCATGAGGCAGAATTTGAAAGCCTTTCGGGGGACTGGTCACTGCAGTCGAAGAGGAGCTAGAATTAAAGTACACTTGGGGGTAGGTACCGACTGGTTTTGTGGAGGTAAATTCCATTGTCCATTTTGCTCCTCCGGCTTCTGAAGGAGAGTGCTAGAGCTTAGAGCACTTAGCACAAAGCAGGTGGTCTTCAAGTTTGTGGGGATGCTGGGCACCCAGAAAATAGTCCCTGACAGTAGTTTATCAGGCTGCTTTTATAGTTGCAAGGGGTAGAAAATGCAGTTCAAACTGGCTCAAGAATGTATTGGCTCATCTAAGTTCAGGAGTAGATCTTGGCTTCAGGTGTGGTGTGATCCAGCATGTGGCTAATATCTGAATGCAGTCTTTGTCTTATTGGTGCTCCCTTTTTGGTGGCAGTACCTCCAGGCTCCATCCTCACATCCATCATTAAAGAGAGCGGCTCCTGGTCCAGACACTGACTCTGCTTGAACTGACTTGGGTTATGTTCTTACCTCCTCCTGAACCAGTCACAGTGGCCAGTGATGGCTTTAAGGCTCAACTTGGTAAGTCCTGTCGTGCCTCTGAGGGTTAAGAACCTGACATAGCATCCGTGAGGATGTGGGTTCCACCCCTGGCCTCACTCAGTGAGTTAATCTGCTGTTGCCATGAGCAGTGGTGTAGGTCCCAGATACGGCTCAAATCTGGCATTGCTGTATGTAGCTGTGGTGTAGACTGGTAGCTGCACCTCCCATTCGACCCCTAGCCCGGGAACTTCCATTTGCTATGGGGGCGGCCCTAAAAAATAAACATTTCCTCAAGAAGGTGTCCTGGGAGTTCCTGTCGTGGCTCAGTGGAAATGGATCCAACTAGGAATCGTGAGGTTGCGGGTTCGATCCCTGGCCTCACTCAGTGGGTTAGGGATCCCGCATTGCCATGGCTGTGGCATAGACTGGCAGCTGTAGCTCTGATTCGACCCCTAGCCTGAGAATCTCCATATGCTGTGGGTGTGGCTTTAAAAAGCAAAAAAAAAAAAAAAAAAAGAGAGAGAAGGTTGTCCTGGGACAGCCACTGTCAGCCCACGTGGCACAGTGAATGGGCCCCAGCTCACTGTTTCTAAGTCCCAACAGAAATTGTGTTCAGTGAAGGCTGGAGGAGGCAGCTGGCCAGGCCCTGAGGCGAGGCCAGTCCGTCCCTCTGCCATCCCTCCTGCCCAGCAAACAGATAGGCCACCAGGGAGGCCTGGGCACCGGGCGTTGGGACCAAGCAGTCACTGCTGCTGCAGCCCCCTAGGGACTTGGCTGCCAAGGTGACAGGAGAGTGCTTGCCTTTCCACCCCAGACCGATGCTGTGTCTAGGGGCTCACAGCCCTTCTAGAGCTAGAATCACCTGCTGAGTGAACTGGTGGAGACCCCCAAGGGGTTCTTCTTGGCTGTCAGCATGTGGCAGCATCAAGCCATGGTCCCAGAAAGGGTGCCAGAGGCAGTTCTTTCTAGGCTTGTGGAGCACAGGAAGCGAGGACCTCAGGTGACAAACAGGCACATTCTGGGAATCAGGCCCAGCAGCCCACAGGGACCCCATTCCGCAGCACCAATCCTCAGGTTTGGTCCTGCCTGGAAACTAGGGAGCCGCAGGCGGGACGTTTGTAATTCCTTCACTTCCCTGGGCACCTCTGCTTTTGAACCTGTGACCATCACTCTGCCAGGGCTGATGCCTGGGACACGCCTGTTGGCTGGGTGAGAGGTGAGGAAAGGAGGCAGACCGCTCCCCCCACCAAGAGAGAATCGGGGTGTGGAGCTGGGTGCACGCAGCCCTCCGTGGGAGGTGTGGCCCCCAAGATTGTGGCCGGGGATTAGCCTGGCAGTTGGGGGCCCCAGGCGGATCTGGCTGCAAGGTGTGTTTATGGGCCGCAGCTGCACTGGAGCAGCTCGGCAGGGAAAACAGATCCAACAGCACCTGCAAGAAAAAAAACAATTGCTATGAAATATGAGAAAAAGGCAAAGAGCGCATCACCTGGTACCTGCCATGCCCACCCCCACGCTTACCGGCGCCTCTCCCAGGCCCTGGAGAGGCCTTGGGGTTAATCCTATAAGGGGTGACTGGGGGTTTTTTGAGCATCTGCTTGTATTTGGTGAGTGCTGTATTGTGTCCTGTCAGCCCCAAAGCTGGAAGTGTCAGTGTCATATGACAGCCCCAGGGAACACGGAAGTTTCTAGCAAACCATAGTCCCAGCTCTTGTCGGCCTGCTGCTGGCCCAGCTCCAGGCCCAGCGGGTCTGTCTCCACGTGCAAGGGCAACTGGGGGAGGGACAGGAGAGTCCATGTGCTGAGCAGAGGTACTTCAACGGGGCCGTTTTCAGCCCCTACCCCGCTGCCCAGTGTGGCCATCGGAGGCCTGCGCCCGAGGCTGCTTGGGCCAGGCTGCGGCTCCCAGGTGTCCCTCTCCACAGGCCACCCGTTGCCTTCCAGACCAACCTGGCTGAATGGCCCTGTGGCACTCCAGTCATTCCCGGAGCTCTGAGGACCCTTTGGGGCTGAGTCGAGAGCCCAGGGGCCATTGCTGCTGCCCCTGCTGGCCCAGGTTGTCCGAATCCAGGACTCCCCGCCCCGCTGGGATGTTGAGTCAGCTTGGCCAGGAGCTTTTGCGACCTCAGGCCTCCCGGGCTTGGGAAAGGATGCAGGCAGTGGTATTGTCCAGGTGGGCATGAGGGCTCCCTCACAGTTGCGGGTCCCCCAGGGGGAACACGAGGCTCTGCCTGCCTCTGGGGGCAGCTTGCCGTCCAGCAGCCGTACCTGCAGGAGAAGGCACAGACTGTAACTCAGTGGCGACCAGAGACTACCTGGTTTTGACCACATCCTCTCTGTGCCTCAGTTTCTTCTGTAAAATGGGTGCATCCCCTCAGGTAGGGGATTGAGAGTTAATGGTATAAAGATTTGGAACTGTTCTAGATTGCATGAGCAGCTCAAAAATGTTACTATTATCATTCTGACAATGCGGATGAATTCAAGAACAGAGGGGGGTTCCCTTCATGGCTCAGCAGGTTAACGAACCCGACTAGGATCCATGAAAATGCGGGTTCGATCCCTGGCCTCGCTCAGTAGGTTAAGGATCCCGTGTTGCCGTGAGCTGTGGTGTAGGTTGCAGATGCAGCTCAGATCCAGCCTTGCTGTGGCTGTGGTGTAGGCCAGCAGCTGTAACTCTGATTCGACCCCTAGCCTGAGAACCTCCATATGCTGTGGGTGTGGCCCTAAAATGCAAAAAAAAAAAAAAAAAAGAGAGAGAGAGAGAGAACAGAGGGAAAGGAGGAATGCAGCTAACCTGTTTCTCACCAGGTGCCACCCCTGCAGTAAGGCAGAACAGAGGGGATGCCCTTAGGCCGTTGGTGAAGACCCCCACCTGCTCTGCCCGGGTGGTGGGCTCTGCCAGCGACCCCCTCTCTGACTCTGCCATTTCAGGATTCCCCTCCACCACCAGCTACCAGCTTCTTGGGAATCAAATACATCCGGTCCTGTTACCGCTTAGTCTTGGGCCCTAGGAGCCCATCTCATGGTGATATGATGGTACGTCAATCTTAACATTTAACCCTCTGAGAATACTCTGATTCCTCATTTTTAGAACAAGCATCATTCTAACGTACTGAGACCAGATTTGGCAGTGGTAACAGTAATGGCAGTCCTGGCAGCAGTGGTGGCTTTTGAGTGCTCACCGCCTACCGGGTGCTGCTGAACCAGTTAATGGTGGGCAGCCTCAGCACCCGCACTTGACCTGGGCTCAGTCCTACTCCCCCCTGGGTCCCCTACAAGGGAGCACCACAGCCCTGCATGGGCGCCGTGAGGATCCAGTGAGATGCAGCCTGTAATCCAGAGGGTGGCATCCCACATACAGTTGGGGCTCAGGAAATGGCAGCACCGTCAGCCTAACCCTACCAGAGGGGGCGTTTGGACCAGAAAAGCGTCATGGTGTGGATAAGCTGAGCATCGTGTTAGCTGGTGTGACCTCCATGCAGCACGACCTCCATCTGGCCAGGGTCAGCAGGGCATGGTTCTCTGGGCATCTGATGTCTCCCCACCCCAGGCGGGTGTAGCTCAAGTCAACAGAGGTCGTCAACAGAGTCTGGGTTGTACGTGGGCTCCCCTTCCACGGAGGCCTGCTGGTGGGTTGGGGCCGGTGGGCTCTACCTGGATTTGTGGGGGCGGGAGTCACTATAAAATGAGTTTTCAGTGGAAAATCTGAACTGAGACTGCTGTCTTTAGGGTTTTTTGTTTTTTTGTTTTTTTTTTCCTTAAGGTATAATTTACATATGGCAAAAAGGCACAGGTCTTACGGGTGCAGTTTGAGTTCGATGAGTTTTGACAGATGTATGCTTGGCTGTTTATCAAGGGGTCCACCCACAACGGGCAGCCAGGACTGTCACTCCCGCCTGGACTCCCTGGCCTCTGCTCAGAGCCCCCGTGCTCTTCCTCGTGCCCTGACCCTGCCGACTGGGTAACTCAGCCCTCTCTGCCATTTAATCCAGCCCTCCCAGGTTGGGAGGCCCGTGAGATAGGGCTCTGCGGTTATTGAGGTCAAGGCCTTTCCTTGAACATCGGGGAGGTTTGCCCTTTTCTGCGATGATGATCTTGACAAGCTCCATATGACCCCCATTTTGAACCTTCCAGAATGTCTCCACTTAGATGCTTGCTTTGTTTAATGTTTACCACAGGCCTGGGAGACCGGTCATGGCTCCATGTTCAGATACACTCAGAGGTCACTTGTCCAAAGGTCCAATTGCTAAGAAGCAGGGGGTGCCAGGATGGAGCCCCAGCTGGCTGACCCAGGCCTGCCTGGCCCACCTCTGCCTTGCCCCCTGCTCAGCGCTATCCTTGTGTGCCTGCCAAGAGCCCAGCACGGAGCTGGTGCTGGGTGTCTTGTGTGAGCAAATCAGAGCCCCTGCCCTCCTGACAGCTGGCTCTGTGGCCACATCCTTCTCTAGGAGCTTCATGGGGACAGTTTCCCTGAAGAGGGCCAGGAGGGCTGTGCACGGAGGAGGCAGCTCACTGTGACCCAGCTCCACTTCCCCAGTTCTTGGGGAACAAGAGCAAGCTCCTACCTGCTGGGGTGGGGGCACACCTGCCTCTAATGCCATCCACCAGTGTGAGCCTGCTGCAGCCCTGGGTGCCCGTCGTGTCACCCATGGGCTTTGTTGCCCGTTCCTCCTAGGGGATAGTACAGTGCCAGAGTGAGGACTCTGGGTGGGTGCTAGAGCTAGACTGTTCGCTTCAAACCCTGGCTCTGCCTGTTACTGCATGACCTTAGTCAAGTTGCCTAAATCCTGTGCCTCAACTTGCTGAGCCGTTAAAGGGGGCGATGATAACAGGGCCTGCTTCATGGGGTTATTGTGAAGATTAAACTAGTTAAGCTGTGTAAAGTACTCACGACAGAGCCCTGAGCCCATACCATGTGCTCAAGAAGGGTTAGCAGGGGGTTCCCTTCGTGGCTCAGTGGTTAACGAACCCAACTAGCATCCATGAGGATGCAGGTTCGATCCTTGGCCTTGCTCAGTGGGATAAGGATCCAGAGTTGCTGTGCACGGTGGTGTAGGTTGCAGACACGACTCGGACCTTGCGTGGCTGTGGCTATGGCTGTGGTGTAGGCCAGCAGCTGTACTTCTGATTTGACCCCTAGCCTTGGAACTTCCATATGCCTTGGATTCGACCCTAAAAAAGCAACAACAACAAAAAAAAAGAGAGCGGGAGAGAGAGAAGGGTTAGGAAAGGAGTCATTATTGTGCTAAACAGCAGTTATAATATTATTGCTGTGTGGACCTTTGGCTTGAGAAAGCTGGACTTCCAAACCTGCAAGTCACTGAGAGACGTCAGAGGCCCTTTGGTCCCCCATGTCCTGTTCATGTTCTTGGATGTTGCTCCACAGTCCTGGCAAGTTTCTTCCTTTCCCAGCCCAATGCTGTGAACTCATGAAAATTAAGCCGGGAAAGGGTTCGTCACAAACTGGGGCTCCTCCCGGGCCAGGAGTTGTCATCTCCCTTCTATGCGGATTCCTCCTCTGTCCCCACCTCCTCCTCTTCCCGCTCCCTGGATTCCACAGCTGAGCCAGCCCCAGGACAGACGCACAGAGAAGGTGCTGGCCCTTAGCACCCTCTGAATTCTCAGTCTGTAATATCTGCTGAGGTGCTTTGCCCTGGTGAGCTGGGAGGTCAGCAGGGAAATCAAAGCCTTGTGTGTGCCAGGCAGCCCTGCCCAGCTGGTGCTGCTCCAGGTGCATGGCTAGCTGTGCTAGCCAGGCTCCAGGCTCTCCTCTCTCCCCTTGGCAGGTTTCTCATCCCCTGTGCATGTTGCCTCCTTGTTACAATGTGGCTGCTGCAGCTCTAACTGCAAGTCCACTTTCCAGACAAGAAGGTGCGGAGGGAGGAGGCAAAGTTTTTTTTTTTTCTTCCTTTTTAAGGCCACAGGTGTGGCATATGGAAGTTCCGGGGCTAGCAGTTGAATCGGAGCTGCAGCTGCTGGCCTATGCCACAGCCACAGCAACACCAGATCCTTAACCCACTGAGCAGGATCGAACCTTTGTTCTCACGGACACTATGTCGTGTTCTTAACTGCTGAGCCACAGTGAGAACTCCAAAGAATTTTTTTTTTTCTTAAAGGGCAGTCCTCCTCAGGGACTTTTTCCTACAACTCTTCAGCCAGAACTGGGTCACAAAGACAATTTTAGCTGCAAGGGAGGCCAGAAAAGGGCATTTTTTAAATGGGGGGCACGTGCTGCTCTGGCAAACAAAAGGAGATGTGCTAGGAAAGGGTCTCCCCAGCTCCCTTTGCCACCTGAGTAGCATGCCACACCCCTTGCCCTGGGGAAGAGGCCCCTGGAGGCTTTCCTTGTGTGGCCTGCCTGCCGGGAAGGGGCTGCATCCTTGGTAATTGGCCGCTTCCCCCCGGGGCGGGCTGTCTCCCGGGCAACACTTACTTCCGGCTTCCGGGCTGAGGGCTCTGATGAGTCTGTGGCTTCTTTGGCACCAGGCCCTTTCGCCACCCTCTGCCCTGAGGTCCGAGGGCCCCGCGGTTGCCCAGCGTCGGCAGAAAGGTACACAGTCCATCTTTCTTTTTTGTATCCTGGGCCAGGGCCAGCACGGTTTCTCCAGGAACGGGGCTCCTTCCCCAGCAGCTCCCCTGCCTTTGGCCCAAGGCTCCCTCCTGTCGGTTCCTCTGCACTGGTCCAGGGGCTTCACACACACCGCTTTACCCCCTTCCCCACCTGGTGCCCCTTGCCCAGCCCGAGCTGGAGCTCTGTGCCCCGACGGGCTGGTCTCTCTGCGCTGACATGTGTCCGGTGCCCCTGAGGAGCTGAATTGTTCATTGTGACTAATTTATACTTAAGTAGCCACGTGTGCCTGGTGACCGCCTCACTGAGCAATGCAGCTGTGGACCAGAGCTGGGACTCCCCCCCCCCCCCCCCCCCGTCCTGTCCCCCCAAGAGGAGAAATGCACCGTCGGGAGCATTCATTGGATTCATGAAGAGGGCTTGCCTCCCTCCATGGGCATCACTATTACAAAGGCCCAGAGAAGGCCAGTGACTCGCCCGAGGGCTCACGGTGAGGTAGCAATCCCTCTGTAGCAGAAACCCACGTATTCTAACGCCGGCTTCTTCGTTGCTTCTAGGGAATGTGGTTGCTCCCCTCAGCGCGCAGGGAAGGGGGGTTTCGGGCACACATAGCGCTCATCAGGCTCAGCGTCTTTCAGTGTATCCCACGTGCGTCTCCTTCCCATCATCCCCTTTCACAGGTGAGGCCCCTGAGGCCCAGGGAGAGGAAGTGCCTGTGAATGGTCCGGCCAGTGAGCTTCAAATCTTGTGAGGTTCTCTGTGGCGGCAGTCCAAGGCCATCAGCCATCTCTGCCCATGGAAGCCTCCGGGCTGTGCTCTCGTCCAGCCAGGGCAGGTGCAGTTCGGAAGTTCGGACAAACCTCTCTCTCTGTGGAGCTGTTTTTCCAGCCTGGCCTCCTGAGCCTTGGCTCCTGCAGGTGCCGCACCTGGTGTCCCGCCCTCCTCTTGTTCAGGGCCTGACTCGGGGGGCGGGGCCTAGTTGTCAGGTATAGGTTAGCCAGGTGAGCCTTGGCCACTGTTGGCTCCAGAGAGGTGCCCCTCATCCAAGTGCAGAGGGCAGAGAAGGCTGAGCCAGGCTGTGCTCTGCTTTCACCTCCTTC
Source organism: Sus scrofa (assembly GCF_054392235.1). Lineage (NCBI taxonomy): Eukaryota > Metazoa > Chordata > Mammalia > Artiodactyla > Suidae > Sus > Sus scrofa. The sequence continues at coordinate 78,792,412 of NC_139388.1, forward strand.
CTCCTGCGAGGTGGTGAAGCACAGCCTACAGTGGCCCCAGTTCATTGCCATGGAAGTTGTGTCGCTGGATAAAACAGCACACCCAGTTTCATCTGAATTTCAGATAAACAATGAATACATTTTGAGCATAAGTACGTCCCATGCAATATTTAGGACACACTTATACTAAAAATTATTGGTTATTTGTCTGAAATTCAAAGTAAACTGTGCATCGGGGCTTTTTTGGTTTGTTGCTTCCCTATGTTTTGCTGCATCGGGCAACCCTAAATGGGGGACATTGTCCCCAAGCAGTGTCCATGGCAAATGAAGGGGCTTGCTCAGGGTTATAGCAAGGCCCTAGCCAGGCCTGGATTCCAAGCCAGGTCTTTTGGAATCCTCTGTCATCTGCATAAATAGTAAACAACCTCAGTAGCTTCCTCGGGGCAGTTTGAGGAAGCCCAGAAGACACACCCCTAAAGTCAAATGAAAACAGCCCTGTCTTCCGTTTGCCTAAATAGCAGTCACTCATACCTGGCTGTGAAGTAGATGTTTGGTGACAGTTGAGTGATAACAGGCCCTGCAGGATGAGTGAGTGAGGAGAATTGATGGAGGAGAGGGTACTAGTCTGTTTGTGTTGCCATAACAAAAATACTGGGTATCTTGGGAGTTCCCGTTGTGGTGCAGCAGGAACATCTGACTAGTGTCCATGAGGATGCAGGTTTGATCCCTGGCCTCGCTCAGTGGGTTATGGATCCGGCATTACCATGAGCCATGGTGTAGGTCGCAGATGCAACTCAGATCCTGGGTTGCTGTGGCTGTGGTGTAGGCTGGCAGCTGTAACTCCAATTCGACCCCTAGTCTGGGAACTTATATATGCTGCAGGTGAAGCCCTAAAAAGAAAAAAAAAAAAAAAAAGAAGAAGAAAAAAAATTGGGTGGCTTATACACAACAGAAATTTATTTCTCACAAATCTGGATGCTGGATGTTCAAGATCAGGTACAGGAAGATTCAGTGTCTGGTGAGAACCCTCTTCTGATTCATAGACAGCATTTTGCTGTGTCTTCTTCGCATGGTGGAAGGTGCTAGAGAGCTCTCCAGGGTCTCTCATAAAAGGGCACTAATCCCATTTATGATGGCTTCACCCTCGTGACCTAATCACCTCCCAGAGGTACCACTTCCAGAATCACCTTCACATGAGGGATTAGGTTTCATCATAACAGTTTTGTGGGGACACAAACATTCAGTCTATGGCAGGGAGCGAGAATGAAAATTCTAGTCTCGAGTACTACCAGAGGGGATGAGCCAGGGCTGGGGGTGCAAAGGGATGGTGGGGGTTAAGACCTTTTATAATCTGACCCTGTCATATCTCTCCAGGCTTCCTTCTGCTCTTCATCACCATGCACTGTTCATGGGTCACCCAGAGACTCTGGCTTTCCAGCCTCCTTGCCTTTGCTCATGCTATTCTCTCTGCTCGCTGCCCCGCCACCTTCTAAGGCCTGTTCCAAATGTCCTTGCACCCCAAGCAGATGCAGCTCCTGTTTTGTGTTGTGCCTGCTCGTGTGTGCTGCCTCTCCTCACTGGACACTTCTTGAGACCCAGGGTGTTCCCTTCTCTCTGGACACCCTGCACCAGGCCTGCAATGCAGGCAGCCTGCAAATGTTCATCCAAAATGAGGGCCTGGGAGGGGCCCCCGGTGCAAACTTTGTACTTGGCAGTGTTGCTCGGAGGCATGGACTGTGCCCAGCCTGCACCTGGGTCTGTCCATGTCAGAGCAGCCAGAAGCCTGCCACCACAGGGTGTGGGTTTGGGGTCCTTCAACCCGTGGTCACTGTGGGGTCTGGGAGCGGGACCTGCCTGTGACTTTCACCCAGGGGTCCCCGGTGCCCCCAACGGCATCTGGCCTGAGGCCGGTGCCCAGTCTTTCCATTGTCATGTGTTCAGGGCACTTGAGATGGTGCAGAAGGACCGGGTGCACCAGCGGTAACAAGCGGGCCTCCCACGTGAAGGAGGGGCCTTTGTGGCTTGTCTGAAGTGCTTTCCAAATGGGACCACAGGTGGGGGCTACTTGAGGGCTCTGGAGGGGACCCTGGGGCTGAGACCACCCAGCAGGAAGGAACCTGTGAAGAAGGGAAGGATGCTTTTCCGGTAGCCCTGAGGCCCTGAGACTAGCACTTTCTAGAGCTGGCAGCCCCCCCCAGGTGGCCTGAGGGCACTACAGACGGGCAGCCAGGGAGAGGGAGGTGACGCGTTCTGTGTTTCCAAGGCCCTTGGGCTTTGGTGAGGAGATTGGCCGGGGGCCAGGAGGCGAGGCACTAGGGAAGCAGTGGTCTCACCTGTGTTGAGCGCTTGCTGTATACATTGAGCACATCCTATGGACGAGGTCCCCTGTGAGGACGGCCACCTCCTGTGTCTCATTGGAGCCTCACAGCCCCAAGAGGGTTAGACCCATTGTATGGAATGGGCATTTGAGACTCAGAGGGTAAGGGACCTGCCACCGACCCCATGCCTGGTCAGTGAGGGCACCAGACTGGAGATCCGGTGCCTTGAACGCTGTGCCGAAGCCCCCCTCCCCCGTGACCTTCACAGGCCAGGATCCCCTCCCCTTCCTTTGGCACCTGAGACAAGCTGTGTCCCAGTGAGGGGCATGGACAGGGAGGGGCACTGCAGGTGGAGGGCACTGCAGGGCAAAGGCCCTGAGGCCGGAAAGAGCTTGGCAGGTTATGTCACAGACACAGGGACCCGTGTGGTGGGAGGGTGGGGACGAGAGAGTATGATGTGTGAGCTTGGCGATGGGGCCCGGGCCAGACACTCCGTGCGCATCAGAGCCCCCGCTAACCGTCTTTAGGGGAGGGGAGCATCTCAGCCTGGGTTTGCACTGGCCTGACTGCCTGTTCTGTTGAGTGTGCCTGGGGTCGCCCAGCTCTGGGTTCGGATCCCACCTCTGCTCCTTGTTCACTTCAAGACCTCATGGAGTTTCTTCATCCTTCTGAATCTCGATTTCCTATTCTGTGAAATGGGAATGAAATCTGTTTCTGGAGGGTTCAGTAGGATTTAATGAGATAAAGCATCTACGGTGTAACTCAGCGCACTGCTGGCTCGTGGTTACGAGGCTGGCTCCTGCCACCCTTCATTCTCACTCTCGTTCCTGCCGTCTGCAGGGAGGGAGACCTCCAGCTGAGGGAGTGGGTGCTCTGGGTGCAGCCACAGCAGCCATGGAGCCCTGGAGAGTGTGGCAGGATGGGGGTGCGGTCCCCACCAGGCGTGCTCTGCAGACTGTGGGTGGGGCCCGGGGGGTGGGGGGCTCCTTGCAATAAGATGGTCTGGGGATCTTCTTCCTACAAATAGTAGGAAAGGCCCTGAATGCAGAGCATCAGGAAAAGCCAAACAAACAAAGTACCTTCGAACTGTCCCCAGAAAAGGGAGCGAGCGTGAGCCAGCGTCCCCCCAGTCCCTTGCTCTAACCGCATGCCCTTTTCCCCTAGCGCTCCTGCGGGAGGAAGTGTCCCGGCTCCAGGAGGAAGTCCACCTTCTCCGACAGATGAAGGAAATGCTGATGAAGGACCTGGAGGAGTCGCAGGGCGGCAAGTCCTCTGAGGTCCTCTCGGCCACCGAGCTCAGGGTCCAGCTGGCCCAGAAGGAGCAGGAGCTGGCCAGAGCCAAAGAAGCATTGCAGGGTGAGTAACACATTGGGGACAACTCCCTCCCCTCCCTCGCCTGGGGCTGAGCCAGGGCTACCAGGGCCCCGGGAACCAGGGTCCTGCCCCTGCAGGGGAGTGACATGGACTCGGGAGTCTCCCAGTGCCCAGCCCCCAGCCCAGGCTGCCCCTTCCCTCTTCGGGTGGAATCCTGCGTCTTGCCGGGTTGGGTCCAGAGGTGTGTGACGGCCTCGCGTTCTCCATCATGGTTGGCTTCGGGGCGCCCTCCTCTGAGGCATAAAGGGCGGGTAGTTAGCTTTGCTGAACCAGGATGCTGACCCCACAGCTGGGTCGCCGCTTCCCAGAACTCTCAGGGTCCTGTGGTGCGTCCCCCCACAGGACAGTGTGCATGTGCTGGAGGCCACGCCACTCATGCTCACTCTGGTGGGCTCTCGGGGGCGGGGAGGCTGCTCGTCTCACATTGCTTGGCCTGGAGGGGCTCCCCTCCAAGCGGTGCCATGTCTAGCCCTGGGGGCCAGTGGCAGGGGAGAGGCCTCGGGAGGGAAAGCAGCTTTAGGAGATGAGAAAACCAGGGGCCCACTTGTCCCGCTGCTTTCCTTAGAGTGGGCCTGGGGTCCCGGTGGCCGTCATACCCGCCTCTCCCAGAGCCACCTGCCAACACTCTGTGTCTGAAATGGTTATTTGAGAAAAAAAGTTTGGAAGTCATTCTCTAACAGGGCCCAGAGAACTCCAACGTGAAACACGGGGAGAAAATATTTTGAGGGGCTTCCCTTGAACTCTTGAGCCCCTCTTAGTGTCTCTGATCCTCGGGGGGCAAGGGAGGCAGTAAAACTTGGCAGCCTCCTCTCCACTTACCACTCACCAGAACGATAAATACCCCCTCAAGACTTTGTTTCTGAAGCCAAAGCAGGTTTATTATGGTGGTTGATTTGGGGCTTGGAGCAAAGACCCTGAAACAGAGTGGCTTAAAGAATCTGTTTTGGAGTTCCCGCTGTGGCTCGGTGGGTTAAGAACCCGACATAGTGTCTATGAGGATGCAGATTCGATCCCTGGTTCACTCAGTGAGTTAAGGATCTGGCATTGCCAGATGCAACTCGGATCCCACGTGGCTATGTCCGTGGTGTAGGGTGGCAACTTCAGATCCGTTTCAACCCCTAGCCTTGGAACTTCCATGTGCTGCGGGTGTGGCCATGAAAAAAAAAGAACAAGAACCTTTTTGTCTCTCTCTTCCATTACCATCCTGGGGGGCAGTTCAGGCTGGTGGGCATCTCTGCTCCCCTCGACCTGCGACAGGCTCAAGGAAAGAGCTCAGATTGAGGACCAGGGATTCCTCTGGCAAGAACATGATCTTGTGGCCCTGCCTGGCTGCAGGGAGTCTGGGACATATCGTTTTAGCTGGGTGTCCATGTCCAGGTTTCCAGGCCGACCGGAGGTGAAGAGAGAGTGGATTTTGCTGGGAGGTTCGTCGGCCCTGCTCGCACGGGGTTCCCTGACCAGAGGTGTGAAAGGTGTCGCAGGACCCGGGCTAGGCTGGCTCCCTGTCCCACACCCCATGGCCCATCCCCCAGGAAGCCCAGGAAGGCCCTGGGCCCTGCTGGCGGCCCCTTTATGCATTCTCAGCAGCACGTTGCTCTGAAAGCTGGGTCGACCCCTTTCTGTTGGGGTTTTGTTCCTGGTGAGGCCACTCAGACAGTGTTCTGGGTGGTCTCTTCAGGCCAAAGCGGGTGGGAGGTCTGTGTCACAGTCCAGCAGACGCTGCGTGATCAGAAGTCACTGTGCCCAGCACGCACGCTCTCTCCATGCGACCAGCCAGCAGTCTAGGCAGATCTGTGCGAGCCCCTGCCTGCACTCCCAGGGGTCTCAGGAGGAAGACCCAGGTCGTGGGACTCTGCCGTAAGCAGCGTTGCTGGGCCCGGGCCGTGTGAGCTCATGTCCTTTGGTCTCACTGCGATTTGCGATCCTGTGGGGCTGTTTCAGCCTCTTTGCTGGTGTTTATTCCTGGACAGAGAACCTTACCCTCCCTGTCCTGGGCCAGGCAAAGGACCTCACCCAGATCCCCCTTCTGGACCTGAGGGGAGGGAGCGGTACCTTCCTGCTGTTCCTGGCCCAGGGCAGTGTGCAGGGAGTGAGCAGAGGCTGGTTTACGCGCCCCCGCCCCCTGCACCCGACTCCCCAGCCCCTGGAACAGGCAGCCTGCCTTCTCCAGACCTCAGCTTTCTGATCTGAGTGATGGGACAGTAACGGTGAATTAAACAAGATCAGGTCTGCGAAGGCCGTTACCATGCTGTGCAGCCTTCTCCATTTAGCCCACGGGGCCCAGGGCTATTCAGGCATCTCTTTGCAGCTCTGTGCCATAAGAGTTCTCACGTATCACCAGAGGTCTCCGGGGCCTTGCTCAGGGACCCAGGGATTCCCCCTGATGGGGTGGCTCCTTTGCAGGAACAACAAGCTCGTCAATAAGGACCTGTCGGTTTCCCTTAAAGGGAAGCTTTCGAGCACCTACTGTGTGTCAGCACTGTTCAAAGCCCTTGATCTCTATTCACCCCAGGCCTGCAGAAGGTGTTAACCCCTTTCACAGGTGGAGACAGACGGCTGAATGAGCTTCAGGGAGGGGAAGCTGGCCAGGGTGACAGGGCTAATTAGCAGCAGCGTCCGAAACCTTTTCCACGGCACAGAACATCTCATCTTCCCACTCGATGAGAACACCAGGAACGAAGTCGGCCTGGACCAGAGAGGCGGGAGGCCGTTCTAGCTCAGTCATGGGGACAGCAGACCAGAATCAGACCAGGCTTGGGTCCCAGCTCTATCACTTCCTAGCGGTGGGCCCTGGGGCAAATTCCTTAACCTCTCAGAACGGAAGTTCCCTTGCAGAAGGTAACAGTAACGCTACCTGTCTTCCTTATAATTGGGGTCAATAATAGTGGCTACTTCACAGGGTTGGCCTGAGGATTAAATGAGAGGTACATACCCAGAGCCACGTACGATTCGTGCAGCGACCTAATGATGATCAGATGGGAGCGGTCTTGGCCGATGTCCTCAAATCAGCTGGGAGCTGTGGGTCACCTGATTCCCATTTGAGGTGGCCCAGGCCTTAGACCGCCTGAGCCCACCTAAGCTCAAGGTAGCAGCTTTCCCAGAAAGCAGTGAGGTGGCACCTTCAGCAGGTGGCCTTGAGCATCCTGACCATCTTCTACAAAGTCACAAATAAGATGCTCCCTCCGCAGCCACAGCACATGGTGAATAAATTGCGGACAGATGTGGGCAGGAGGAGGCTGGGGCATGAAAAGGGATTTATATGCCCATAATGAGAAGGATGAGAGTGCATGCCCACGCCAAGTAGGCAGCAGGTGCTGGGCGACACTTGTTAACAACCAGCGTCCTTGCGGTGGGAAAATGCAGAGGCCCCAAAGGCACCCACTTTGGGGGGTCCCCACCCACCCACCCTCAGACTTTGGTTTGGGGTTGGCTGAAACTGGAATTTTTTTAGCACATGAGAGGATTAGGAACCCAAGAAAACACCCGAAACATCAGCCCGTGGTTCCAATATCAAAGCAATGAAAAGAATCAAGTCTGGGGGAAATGGGGGTTTAGAAGATTCCTTTGTTTCTGTGGGCATGGGTCTGGGGATGTTTGGCTTCGGATTTTGGTCTCACCATGAGTTTAAAGGCAGAAGCTCTGAGTGACTGTTCAATAAAGAAGGGGGTATAAACTTACACACCCAGCGTCCCAGCATGACCCAGCCCTACACATGTGGTGAGCTTGTCACCCTTGGGACCCCTTCGGGGTGTCTTGATTTCCCCAGGCCCCTGAGTCCCATTGATTTCTCCAAGAATCAGGGCATTGCAGAAACAATGATCATGAAAATTTGCTTCTTCCCGTTTTTAATCACTTAACGGCATGTTGAGCGTGTCAAGCGTTTTCCCACAACAATAAATACTCCTTGAAAACATAATTTTTAATGACTCCATAATGTTCTACCAAATGGAGGCACCATAATTTATTTTGCCGCTTTCCTGTTATTGGACATTTAAGTCGTTTCCACTTTTCTTTTTATTCTTGCTGTAATGTAACACTACACTATAAAGATCTGGTAAATCTGTTTATTTTCTTAGGACAGCATTTCTCTGTCTGGTCTCTGGACCACTTTACACTCTTACAAAATTGATGACCCCACAGAGCTTTTGTTTATATGGTTTACATCAATCAATATTTATAATTTTAGAAGTTGAAATGGAAAACATGTCCAAATCTTCAGCAATTTACTTTAAAGTAACAGCAGTAAGCCCATTACGTATTTAACATTATTTTTTTATCTTATTTTGTTTGTATTTTCCCAAACAAAAGGAGTTGAGGGAGAAGAGCAGCATCGTTTCACAATTTTGCAGGAATTTTTTAATGTCTGACTTCTTAGAAGACTGCTGAATTCTCATATCTGCTCCTTCAGTCAGGCTGCTGTGATTTGTTGTTTTGTTTGAAACTCTAGTATCACACAAATGTGTAGCTGGAAGAGGGGGGAGTGTATTAATTGCTTCATTGGATAATATTGGATATTTTTCTTTGACACCATACGAGAACTCACCCCACGGTGCTTTCTTAGAGTTTTGCTGCAGTGTGGAATCTGAAACCTTATCCAGTGAAGGTTTTGTGCTCTGTAGGTTGGAGGAAACCACTGGTCTAATGGGCACTTTGAATGGGTATGCCCACACATGATTTTTTAACAACTAACATTGATCATTTGAAAAATTTCTGGAGTTCCCATCGTGGCAAAGCGGAAACAAATCCAACTAGGAAACATGAGCTTGTGGGTTTGATCCCTGGCCTCGCTCAGTGGGTTAAGGATCCAGCCTTAACATGAGCTGTGGTGTAGTTCGCAGATGTGGCTTGGATATGGCGTTGCTGTGGCTGTGGCATAGCTGTAGCTCCAATTAGACCCCTAGCCTGGGAACCTCCATATGGCGCAAGTGCAGCCCTTTTTAGGGCAAAAAAAAAAAAGAAAAAAGTCTTTACATCTTGAGGAGCTGTTAAAGTCATAGTGGCAGATCTGGGTTGCCCAAATTCTGACTCAAAAGTTCCAGTTTTGTTACTGGCAACAAATACTGTCACTTGTTTTCCTGGAAGAACAGGCTTACTTACTTCATATGTGAACTTAGTTCAGTAGTTTGCCCAATTCTGGGTTCTTACATTAGTCATTCTTTCCAGTACAGGTGGTGTGGTACAAAAAAAGTTGGCTAGTTTAGCTAGCAACTCAAACAGTCACAAGGGATTTCCCTTTGTGGCTCAGCGGTAACAAATCCAACTAGTATCCATGAGGATGTGGGTTTGACTCCTGGTCTCAGTGGATTAAGGATCTGGCATGGCTGTGAGCTGTGGTATAGGTTGCAGATGCAGCTTGGATCTGGCATTTCTGTGGCTGTGGTGCAGACCAGCAGCTGCAGCTCCAGTTCAATCCCTAGCCTGGGAACCTCCATATGCTGCAAGTGTAGCCCTAAAAAGCAAAAAATTAAATTAAAAAAAATTTTTAAAAAGTCCCACAAATGATTTTTCTCAGGACAGACTTTGCGCTTTGGTATGCAGCAAAAGAGTTTTAAGTGAACTTCCCATTGTATTAAAAGATATGTATTTGGGGATGAAGTTTTAATAGAATTTTTTTTTTTTTTACTGCTTCATCAAGTATATTCTTAAGTAAAACTCTGCTTTTTTCCAACTCTGAGTGCATGATGGAAAGAACATAGAGACTAGTAATACAGTCCGATATCACTGTTACCGTTTCTGCTAAGATATTAGCATTTTACCCAGCACGGCTTTGCACCAATGGTGCAAACACTAACCCAGCAGAAAAAGGCAAGTAGCATCAGAATATTATTATGAAAATAATTTTCCTCTTGGACTCCCTGAAATGTTATCAGTGGTGTGAGTGATGGTGACTGCTAGCATTTTTGAGGGCTTTTTATATGGCACACACCGTAAGGACATAAAAGGTTCAGTCCTCTTTTACTGAGCACTTGTTCAGCCCTCTGCACACATGAAGTGGGCTGTGGATGTGCCAAGATTACACAGCAGTACCTGGTTAGAGCAGGGGTGGCTCTGGAACCCTTAGGAGATGCCGGTATGGACAGAGAAGGTAATTATTTCCAGGGACATAGCTTGAGCAGAGGCAAGAAGGCCAGCTTATGTATGGGCGGGTGGGAAGACTTCGCAGTAGGAGGAAGGTAGGCGATGATCACCGTGAACCCCAAGCGCTATATACCCTGGAGTTCAGGGACCATGGAGGTTTTGAGCAGGAGGAAGGCGTATGAGGACTGGGCTGGTTAAGTTGTCCCCATTTCTCTCCTTGCCTTTTCAGCCTTGTCTCTCTCCTAACGTGTGGACGTGCAGGTTGTTATGTCCATGTGGTCCCCAGATGTGCCCTCACATCCTCTCCCTTCTCTGTCCTCTGGCCCTTTGTGTTTGCTCTCTCTTCTCCCCTAGCCTCCTGATGGTCCCTCTTCCTCCGGGTCCCACTTCAGGCTCTGCTTTCTCCAGGAACCTTTCTGGACCTTCTCTGCTGGGTGGGTTCAGGACTTGTGCTCGGCAGACTCACACCCCTTCACTCCCAAGATGTCTGCATTCTAATTCCTAGAGAGGGTGAATACGGTAGGTTCCATGGCAAAGGAGAATGAAGGGTGTTCATCAGACATCCTTGAGATGGGGGGAGGGATTATGCAGCGGGCCCCAAGTAATCCTAAGAGATCTTCAAAGTGCAGTCAGAGGCAAAAGAGTCAGAGTCAGAGAAAGTGATGTGACCACAGAACCGAGGCTAGAGATTCAATGTGAGGACTGAACCCACAGGTGCTGGCTTTGGAGGTGGAGGAAGCCAGCACGAGCCAAGGAATGTCTGTGGCCCCTGGAAACTGGAAAAGCTAAACAGATTCTCTCTCAGAGCCTCCAGAAGGAATGTAGCCCATATCTTGATGGTAGCCCCTTGAAACTCCTTTCAGACTCTGACCCTGAGAACTGTAAGGTACTAATTTTGCAGTCATTTGTTAGGACAGGAGGAGGAAAGTAACAAGGGCCCCTCCTCCCTGTACTTTGCAGCCCGGATGCCACCCTCCCTCCAGACTTGGCACACCCTGGGGGACGCCTGTTTCCTGCCGGGTCGGCCACCTGCCAGGCTCCTGCAGGCCCGGCACAGATTCAGCCTCATTATCTGAACAAAGCAGATGATGGGTGAGCACATCAGACAAGAAACGATGCCCAAGTTTCCTCTCTGGAACACAAGGAATAGGCCCTGCTGGGGCCTTTTCCCTGCCTCAGAATGAGTCACCTGTCTTAAGCTGAGCTCCTGGAAGGAACAGAGCCTTATTATTTATATGGCTCATTCCACAAATGTTTCCTGAAAACTTCCCCACCATAGAACCCAGGCCTGTGGCTCAGATAGTTGGGAGGCGCATCGGACCAAGGCCCTGCCCAGAACCCCGCGACATGCCTGAAACCCACAATGTACTCACTACAAGTTGGTCGATTTTTTTTTTTTTTTTTTTTTTTTTTGGTCTTTTTAGGGCCTCACTGTCGGCATATGGACGTTCCCAGGCTAGGGGCCAAATCGGAGCTACAGCTGCCAGCCTACGCCACAGTCACAGCCATGCAGGATCTGAACTGCATTTGCGACCTACATCACAGCTCGTGGCAACGCCAGATCCTTAACCCACTGAGCAAGGCCAGGGATCAAAACCCACATGCTCATGGATACTAGTCAGGTTCGTTAACTGCTGAGCCACGATGGGAACTACCGGTTGAATGTATTTTTTAATGACCAGCCAGGCCTACAGATGAGAATCTGTGCCACAGATATTCCGCTTTGAAGGGTTCAAGGATGCAGAGAAAGTCATAGGCCTTGAGCAGCCGAGGACAACAGTGTCCTTTTGTTCTTAGCAAGTGTGGCGATGCCCTAGCTGCCTTTGCAAGTGAAATCAGGCCTGGCAGGCACTGGGGTAGTAGGAGGTGGCCCGAATGGCTACTGAATAGGATGGTGTGTCACCAACGCTGGGGTGGCCCTGCCCACCTGCTTTCTCACACACACATCCTTGTCTCCAGCACGGTGTGGGTTTGAAAAGCAGCTTAATGTTTCCCATCCGCACTCCACTCTTTGTCTCATTCCCTGCATCAAAGACCTGTTCCTTTTCTAGCCAGTCTGTCGCCCTGGGTTGAATTTATGTGCTCCTCTTTAATAAGTGAGTCAGATGCAGAAGGTACCACTGTTTCTTTGGCTGTCCAGCCTGATGCCCAGGGAACTGCTGAGGGAGGCCCACCCGGAGCCAGCCCCTCCGCCCCATGGCCCTGAGGTCGAAGACTCTTAGCTGATACATCTTAGAATTTGGTGGAAGCCTCCAGAGAGTTTTCACTCTACAAACAAGCACGTCTTCCTAATAGACTACCAACAGTTTTTTAACAGATCCCCCTTGAAAGCTTTTTAGACTCCAGATTTGATCCAGGTGAATCACCCAAGGTCAGGTTAAGAGGTGTCCAGAATCTGTGCTGTTCTGTGGCAGCCCTGGCTGGGCTGCGTGTCTCTGGCATGTTAACTGCTTCACATGGCGGCTGGATTCCCCCCCAAAGAGAACAAGCGCCAGTGCACATGTTTTTTTTAACGAATATTTTCTCCTTTGGGGTAGCTTGAGATTTCCAGAAGCATTGCAGAGTCCCTCTATCTCCAGCTCCCCCGCCCCGTCACCAGCATCTTAGACACTGCAGTACTCAGTAGGTGCGCTTTTCAAGCCACCTGTGTGTCCTGTTTGCTGATGTTTCATTGGTTAGAGCAAGTCACATGACCAAGCCCAGCATCAGGTGGGCGGAGACTCCGCAAGGCTTTGGTTGCCAGGAGGCGGGGCTCATTGGCAGCTCTGACTGTGGATCCACCACGGAGAGCGTTTTAAATAAGGTCATATCCAGAATGTGCTTAGAATCCAGGGTTCTGGTGACTTCCAACACCTGGCATCCTCTTGTCCCTTTTGACAACTTTGCTTTTTATAGGTTTTTGTCCCTGAGTGGCAGGTCCTCTCTCCTCATCCTCCTCCAGGGATTTGCTCCCTGGGCCCTTAACTCTCTGAACTGGAAAGGCAGCCAGTGCAGTCCCCTCCCCAAAGGCCCCCTTTGTTACCCTGCCCGCCTGTTTAGACCAGATCTGCTCCGTGGCCTCTCAAACAACTGCCTTTCTTGGGACCTCCTTTGATAACTTTGGGTCCAGTTCTCAACAGGTATTAATGTTCTGATTATGGTCGTCTTTCCTTTATCCCGAGAAAAGTGGAACGACGGGTTAGTTTGAAAATATAGGCACCGTCCAGGACTCACCCTACGGGTATCTGATACTTGTGTTGGCAGCGGGGACCAGAGCCCAACTTCTCTTCCCTATGTAGGAAAAAAAAAAAGTGATACACCCATTTTGTAGGTAGAGTGACTGAGTGTGAGCATGTAGTAAATCGCTTTTGATAATAATCATCTCAGCTGACATCTATGTATCACTTGGACTGTGCCGGCACTCTCATTGCTCTGCCTGCATGAGCCCATTAATCCTCCCAACAGCCCTTGTTTATTAGCCTCAGTTTCCCCATCTGCAAAATGGGGGTGAGAGGCTAAGGATTTTTCTAGTCCCCTGGCTGGCAGACTTCAGAGCCAAGACTTGATCTCCAGGAACTCTGGTTTCCAAACCTCTGTTCTTAGCAGATACTCTCTGGATCCTGGGGTCTTAGGAGTGGTCGTAGCAGCAGCGAGGAAGAGGGTCAAGCCAGGAAGAGTAGAGGGAGAGGAAGAGAGCTGGGTGTGGACGCACAGCCGTTTTGGATGTCATTCAGAGGTCCTTTGAGGCACTGGGATTTGTGGATTTGTTCCCAGTCTTTGCTCTGGAGCTTGTCCCAGGGACTAGAGGCTTTAAGCCTGGTCCTCAGACTCACGAGCCAAGAGCTTCTCCCGCTCCCCACCCCCCAACCTGCGCAGTGAACACACGTCAGCCCCGAGACGTGCCAGTGGCCTCCAGGCTGCCGATCTGGAGCTGCTGCTTTCAGTTGATCCCCACACCCTTCCCAGGAAGGCTCAGAGATGGACCAGCTGGAAGGAGGAGCACAGAGCTCCGTGTGAGAAAAGCCAAGCTCTCAAGCTGCCTTTCCAAAGACATCACCCGAGCCCCTCTTTGGAGCCTTGTCCTCCTCATTGTGCATCTTGCGGTGATGGGGTCAGGACGTGGCCTTGAACCCGTGGCAGGACATGAAAGCCATGCTGGCTTCTGTCCTAGGAGAATCACTTTGGCATGAGCCCTGGGCGGAGGTGGGGGGGTGTCTGACCCAGGGTGGCCAGGGACACGGGGTCAAGTCTGACGTGGCCTTGCCGTGATTCTCTTCAGCCCTGGTTGTCTCCCCAGGGGATGCTGGCCTGGCCTCAGACAGGGGTCTGCGGGTGGAGTTCCTTCCTGGGTGAGCTGCCTCTTGGGATGGTTGGACAGGAAAGGAGGAAGCAAGGCTTTGTGGGCCTTGAGTGAAATGGGAGGTGGCGGGGGGCGGGGGGGGGGGGAGCTGAGGCAGGCAGCAGTTTCACTCAGCAAGCCCTCTCCCGGGCCAGCCCTGCACCGAGCCCTGCGCACCCCTAATCTTCCCACTCTCCTTAGAACAAGTCCATGTGGTAGGTGGGCTTAGCCTGACTCTACAGTTGAGGAAGCCACGGCTCCAAGAGGGTCAATACAGCAGGCAGGTCTCCATGCTTGAACTTGAAGTCGCATGCCTGACACACACATCCCCTACTCCCGACTGTACCAGTGTTCATTTCAGATCAGTAGGCATCTCTTCAGTGTTGATAAAGTCTTACATAGAATCCCGCTCAGTCATTCAGTAATCCCTTGTTGAGGTCCTGCTCTTGGCCAGGCATTGTTCTGGGCCCTTAGGGTATATCTGTGAGCAGCGCAGAAGATGTGTTTCTCATGAATCTGCTGACTAACAAACAGCTCCCACATCTTACTGGCACAAAACAACCAGCATTTTTCTTCTCTCCCATGATTTTGTGTGTCAGGGACTTGTCAGGGACTTGGCAGGGCTCAGCTGGGCAATTGTTCAGTTCCACATGGTGGGTGGGGGCTGGGGGGTCCTGCTGTGGTTGGCTTTTCCACTGGAGGGTCCAAGACAGCTTCACTCACATGTGTGGTGCCCTGTGGGGCTGACAGCCAGGGCCTCTTTGTGCCCCCACCCCCACCCCCCGCCGCCCCTCCCCGCATGGTAGGCAGACCTCCCACACAGGCTGGGGATCCCACAGATAGGGTTCCAGGAAATCCAGAACCAAGCTCTGAGGCTTCTTGGTCTCTAAGACCACTTAGCATCATTTCTGCCAGATTCTGTTGCTAATAAGCCACCTACAAGGCCAGCCAGACTTTACACTGTTAAAAAAAAAACAAAAAACAAAAAACAAAAAAAAACATGTATAGGAAACATTATTGTGTCCATCTTTGCAAAAATACCATCTGCCACACAGGAGAGGGACAAGGCCAGCAACAAACAAGGAACATAGGAAAACTCAATCGTGTGTGTTAGGAGATTACGCTACTATGGGGACAGGGAAGTGTTACAGTGAGAGGAGACAGGACCCAGCCATTCCAGTCCCAGCTCTTCACTCACCTAGGAAGTATGTATCCACACAAAGACGTGTACACAAATGGTCCTGGCAGCTTTATTTGTAATAGCCCCAAACTGGAAGCGGCCCAAAAGTCCATCAACAGATGAAGGAATAAACAAACTGGTACATCCTACAGTGGAATCCTACTCGGCGTTGAAGCAACACCCTATTGAGATACGCGGCATCGCGGGGGATCATGTCAAAATCATTACGCTGAGTGACAGAGTCCAGAGAGAAAAAAAGTGTGTCCTGTGTGGTTCCATTTACGTGAAACTTTAGGAAATGGAAATGAATCTCTCGGGACAGAAAGATCAGTGGTTGCCTGGGGATGGGAGGTGGGCAGGCGTGTGGCTCCCAAAGGGGAAGAGAAAACGTTGGGGGGTGATGGATATGTTTCTGTCTTGATTGGAGTGATGGTTTTCCAGGTGTTCACATCTGTCAGGTTGTATTGAATGGTCCATGTTACGTAGGTGCAGCTTATTGTGTGCCGTGGATGATCAGTTAAGGTGTTTTAAAGAGGGCATGGTGGCTTAGCAGTCCAGGCATGGCGTGTTTTGGAACAGGGACCTTTCAGTGCCCCACCAGCCACGCTCAGGTGGCCTCCAGTTTAGCCTGCGTGCTGGCCTCAGTGGGTCATAGAGGGGACCCGGCCCCAGGTGGGCAGAGCCCTGTCCTGTCGGGTCCCCAGCACCCGGAGACTCCTGGGTCTCCAGAAACAGGCAGAGACAGCTCAGGGCCAGGCACTGTGGTCTGGAGAAGCTGGAGATTCAAGTCCAATGGTCCCATAATATTTTAAAAATTAATGCTTATTTAATGCATAGATAACTAATAGTTTTTATATGTTTATTGACTATCTCTTTGGGCCAGGAATGCATGGGCTATATAAATCCCATGAATGATCTCAGAGAGGCTGTGCCCCATTTTCCAGATGAGAAGATGGGAGCGTCAGAGGAGTGAGCTGCTAGAGGTGGGGTGCAAGCCGAGGAGGGGCGGGCCTGCCTCTGGGACCTGTGGCCTTTGGCCAGCGCCCCACACTGGTGCATGGGGAGTCTGCTGCTGTTTGTTTACATGGCTAACAGGTTGCTAATGGTGAATCATTTGTGACGTGCACCTCAGGGACAGGCTGGGCCTGCGCATCTGAGGCAGTGGGGCAGGTCAGAGAGGGGCAGTCAGGAGCCAGGGCTCCAAGTGTGTGGCCCCCAGCCTCATCTGGAAAATGGAGGGTTAAGGAGGTCCTGTCATGGCTCCGTGGTAACAAACCCAACTAGGATCCATGAGACGTGGGTTCAATCCCCGGGCTCACTCAGTTGGTTAAGGATCCAGCGTTGCCATGAGCTGTGGTGTAGGGCTTAGACGCAGCTCAGATCTGGTGTTGCTGTGGCAGTGGTGTAGGCTGGCATCTGTGGTTCTGATCGACTCCTAGCCTGGGAACCTCCATATTGCTGCAGTGTGGCCCTAAAAAGACCAAAAAAAAAAAAAGGACTGGGCTGAGAATGTCTACGAGGCCCTGCTGTCAGGTCCCGTGAGCAGTGTTCTCAGAATGCAGGGGAAATACCTCTGTATGGGGTGGAGGGGGTGGGGGAGCAACCCAACCTCTGAGAAAGCCAGACAGCAGCCTGACGCCGCCAGCTGACTGCAGAAGTGGTGCTAGGACAACTTGTCCCCGTGTCACACCAGCTGGGCCACCCTCACCCCAGCCCAGAGAGAAACTTCAGGACCTACACCCCAGTGCCGACAGGCAGCCCTTAGCCACCAGCCTTCGCATCCTGAAGTCCTGAGAAGCTGCTCACCCAGGAGCTCTGCACCGTGAAGATCTAGAAGAATCTTTCTGATTCAGGCCTTGCCAGCAGAGTGGTGCCCAAGGAGAGAAAGGTCTTTTGCAAGAACCCATGGGCTTAGGAGGAAGGAGAGGGGTGGCCCAGGAGCGGTCTGTTATCCCCCCACCCCCGCCAGGCCCTCCAGGAAGAGGCTGGACCACGAGTCTCTGCGTGGTTTCACCGCCTTGCTGCCTTGGAGACGGGCTGGATAGATCCAACTCTAGGCAAGCCTCAGCCATCCTGCTGCTGCTCATGTTCCCCTCTCCCACCCAGGGTTCGGTAGTGGACCCAGCACATGGCAAGGGACTCATAAATGGGCCTGAGGGGAAGGCAGATGATGAAAAACAACATGGGGCTTTGGGGACTGTTCCTTCCTCGGGGAGGTGGCTGTTGACTCAGCACTTTAGGGCTGGGAGCGCCTCGAGGTCAGGGGCTGAGGTGTGTTTGTCTCTGTGGTTGTCCTGTTCCTGCTGCTGAGGAGTGAGCAAGGCCAGGGAAGTGGGACAGAGCAGAGGTGACACAGAGCTGGAACCCAGTAGGTGTGCAGAGCATGGGCAGAGAGCAGGGGGCAGGCTCACACCCCACATCTGCCACCATCTGGAAGGTCCTGTGCATGGGTGGCATCCCTCAGCCTGGCTTTGCTGGTTACCTGACCCATTGGTGCCATCCTGAGCTCCGACCTTTGTCTCCTGCCAGAATGACCTTTGAGGGCATCATGTTCCCTGCCCCTGAATCATCACCAAGGCCCAGGCCAGGCAATGGCGTCAGTGGAGAAAAAGCAAAGGCGTACCCCTTTCCTCTTCCTAGTTCAGGTGACTGCAGATTTGGGGAGAACCACATCCTTCAGGAGCGGAACAGGCTGCGATGGCCATGGGTGGTACCCAGAGAGAGGGGGGCCAGGGGCTTGGGCCACTCTTGCCAAAGCAGGGCCATTTCCTGGCTGGAACTCCCAGTGGAATGTGGCTTTGGAGAATCACCGCAGAGGCCAAAAGCTCACACACTGCCCAGGACCACATGGGGCCGGCTTGGCATTGTCCTGCCAGCGCCAGCCCTCTTGGCCCCTCACCTGGGCAGAGCTGAGTGTTGCCAGCATCATTTAAGCCTCACACCTGGTGAGAGGTATGTGTCTTGAGGGCAGTTTCTATTCCAGGCAAAGTCTGTCTCCCCAAGGGCTTCCCGCCTCCTCCCCTTCCCAGCTGTGGCCCGTTCTTGCTGAAGGCCTCTCTCTTGCCTTGGTCACTGCACTTTGCTGACAGGGCCAGAATCAGAATGGAATCAGAACACTGCTTCTAGATGTTCATGGCCCATAGCTCGTGGGTGAGTGACTTCTCCAGAGTCTGGGGGCTGCAAAGCTCAGTGGATGGGAACAACACTCTTACCTGCCTGTTAGAGACACCGGGTCCAGATGGAGAAAGACTTGGCTGGTTGGTGATGTTCTGATTATCAAAAGCACCTGGAAGTTTGATCTGTATGATCTGGGAGGAGGATGGGGGTGTGTGATCCAATGGATGGGACTGTATTGTCCCCTTTTGAGATGCGAAACTGGTAAACAGTCCCCCTTTCTCCTTTTGGGGATCTTCCATACCCACCAGGGAAGATCTTCTTCTGTTGGATTTCTCTTCATCTGAGAGGGTTTCTTCTTCCTCCTCTTCTGGAATGCAGATCACCAGCCCCGCCCCAGGCTGCCAGGGGACTTACAGGGCAGTTTCATGTTGGTGATTGATGGCCACCAGCCATTGTGGGGTTTGTGTGGGCTGGAGACTCTGCTTGCTGTGGGGGCTGGTGGCGGGGGGGAGTGCCCTGCAAATGTGGGGACTCTCCCAGGCAGAGGTGGCTTTTCTGAGCTGCTTCTAGAAGGGAGATAGGTTGCCAAGGCACAGTGGTCTCATTGCTGTTCATGGTGTGTTAGCAATAAATGGAGAAGAGGGTGACTGTTTGGGGGTGGGAAGTGTAGGGAGAGGTCAGTGTTATGTTCAGCCGCATAATGCTCTACATGAGTGCCAAGAGCAGGCCCAGCAGAGGTTCTTCTATTCAAACCAAGCAATTAGGAGATATTTATATAGGGAAGGGAAGGGACCCTCTGTGGTTCTAGGTTCAGCCCATGTTCTCAGGAAAGAGATGAATAGTGGAAGGGAGCCGTCCTTTCCTGAATGCCTACAATGTGACCTCAGCTGGAAAAGCAAATACCTCATGTAATCCTCCCGCCGTCCTACAAAGATCCTTTCTCTTCTCCTCTTCTCCAGGTGAGGAACGTAAGAGAGGTCATGTGACATGCCCAAGGTCACGTGGGTGGTAGAGTCAGGACCAGGCTTGGGGTCTCCTGCACTTGAACTTGGACAAGTTGCTCCATTCTCCTTCCCCATTGGTAGAATGTCCCCAGTGGCATCATAATAGCACCTACCCAGGAGTTGTGGGTGATACATGGGATGATTCATAGAAAGAGGTTGGAACAGTAAATATTAAATATCAGTTGCTCTTATTTTATTATTCTTTGACTAAGTTCACAGAGACTATAAATTATTGTCCAAACTGGGATTGTTTTGCAAGAGAAAGGGGGCCTACTAAGAGTTGTTCTGGGACCGTTTATCTTCCAGTTTTTGTTTTTCTATATTTTCCAAATTTTAACAGCAGGGTGTCATTTGGGTAATCATAAAAAAGCTGTCCTTTGAATTAAAAAATGCTATCATGTATAAAATAAGCTAGAAGAATGTAGTGTACAACATAGGGAATATAGCTAGTGTTTTAGAATAACTATAAATGGAATATAACCTTTAAAAATTGTGAATTACTATATTGTACACCTGTAACATGTTATATATCCACCATACTTCAATAAAGGTTTTTTAAATGACGCAAAAAGAAAAAAGTCCTGGGACAATAGGAGCAAACTGGGGCTGTTCCAGACAGACAGGATCTATAGCCTTTGACCAACCGACAGGATCTGAGTAGGTGAACAGGTATCGGGGATAAGCCAAGGTGTGGAGGGTGAAGGATGCTCATAGTATACACAGGTGACCATGAGGTGACAGGAGTAACACGTCTCCAGCCGCACCCTGACCCCATTGCTCAGAGCGCATCCTTCTTCGGCCCCAGGTCCATCTGTGTGCTCCGAGGCCGCCCGCCGGTTCAGCATCATGATTTACGAGGGCCCCCAGGGCCACTCTATTCTTTAGGGACCTGAACAACTTCAGTCTCCACCATGACAGAGAGGCCTGGGACATCGCAGAAACCATTTCAATGGCCTGTTAGGCAGGAGGGAGCAGAGGTGGAAAAGGAAGCTGTTAAATCACAAAGCAAATCCTCAGTTGACGCTTTTGGATGGCGGTTCCCAGAGGAAGGAGGAGGGAGGCAGGTTGGCTGGAGAAGGCTCCTGTCTGCCAGCCTGTGTGGCTTCCGTGTCAGCCTCTGCAGGAGCCCGTGAGGTCTTGATGAGGTGGTATTTCCAGGCAACCATCGTTCCCCACCCACAGGGCCCCATGTCTCACAGGGGAGCAGGCTGTTCTGGACGGTCAGGGTCCAGCAAGGGTCAGAGCAGCCTTCCCCGGGAAACAGTGGGGTCTGAGGTGCTGGGCAAGCTCTTTTGTCCCCAGAGAGAGGGGGGACGTGGCCAGGAGCTGTAGGCCAGGCCCCGTGTGGGGAAGGGACATGCCCAGCTCTAAGCTTGGAGCTGCAGCTGGGACCCGGGTCCTGACTCCCAACCCTGGGTGCTCCCTGCGGTTTCTTCACTTTTTACTGTCTCCGATCCTAAAAGAAGTTTCTGAGTTTTTTAATGGCATCTTGAACCCAGTAGCGCATCTCTGCACCTGAAAGCTCTCAAGATATTTAGGCCAGTCACCAGTCAACGGCTTGTAGATACATGTTTTTAACGGGATTCCCACTAGCTTATCATGGTCTTTGTGCAAATTTCAAAAAGGCATGTCGGAGTTCCCATTGTGGCTCAGCGGGTTAAGAACCCATCTAGTCTCCCTGGCCTCGCCCAGTGGGTTAAGGATCCAGTGTTGCAGCAGGCTGTGGCATAGGTGAAAATGTGGCTCAGATCCAGTGTTGCTTCGGCTGTGTCATAGGCTGGCAGCTGCAGCTCCAATCCAACCCCTGGTTTGGACACTTCCATATGCTTCCGGTGCAGTCCTAAAAAAAATAAAAAATTAAGAAAAAGGAAGCACGTAGACTAATGAGGAAAAGGCGCCCCCTCACATTAGACACGGGCCTACTGTCTCTTAACCTGGCGACTGGTGGGCGGCCCTTGTGTGTGACAAGATTCCAGGGATTGCAGCCCTGTTGCTGGGTTTGATGAGGGAGCATAGAGGTGCCTTTGCTCAGGTGGCTGCAGCCCTGCCCTAACCTGCACCATCGAAAAAGCAGAACACCAGCTGGGTCTTATCTGCCACTCAGCTTACCTACCAGGCACTTTCAGGCAGTGCCCCAGCTATGCAGCTGTCCTTGGTGGTCCTGGGTGTGAGCCATGGCCATCTTGGCTGGCTGTGGTTGGCACAAAGAGAATTCCGTCTTGGTTTCGTCTTCAGAATTGTAGGGTGGAACAGGTACAGTGATACCTTTTTGCTGTGTTTCATTCCATACCCTAAGTTTGCTCAAATTGTGATGCCCCAGATATTGTGACCTGTTCAGGACACCTTTCTCACTTGGAGAAAGTGGGAAGTGAAGCACCCTTAGAAGAGGCTTATCCTGGTCAGCCAGCTAAAGTCTAGAATGGCACTGTCCCCTGGGGGGAGTTAATGTTTATTGAATGCCTACTGTGTGCCAGGCTGTCTACATACCTGTCACAGCCGGCCTGTGAGGTGGGTTCTGTTCTCACCCCGCCTTTACAGGGAGGTACTGAGGGTCTAGGTGGAAGGAAATTACATGGGATACAAAGCTGCTGGACAGTGGAGCCAGGATCAGCACTCCAGCCCATTCTGGCTGCAGATCCTACGTCCTAACCATTATACCATAAAGACCACACCCATCTGTTGACACTTGAAGTTTCCCTGAGCCCATAAAATGTAGGTTTGGCAGAGGATGGGCAGGCTTGGGCTTGGGAGGGATGGGACAGGGCCTCCTGGCTTGTCCCCTCTGAACCAGGACTACCATTTTCAGCATCCCAAGGCCAAGTGGGGCGCCTGGCACAGGGGCCATCCAGGAGAGGGTGGCTGTTTAACAGCAGGGAGGTTGGATCCTTCCACCACCTGAATTCCTCAACACATCTTCCTGTGGCCCAGAAACCTGGCATGGAAAGTGCAGGTGCTGACTCAGGAAAAAGAAGCCCCCATCTGTAACGCAGCCGCACAGGCACCCTCCAGCCAGTACCCTCGGCCTCCGGCCTAGCGCTCTGTTGAGGGCGTTTGTCCGTGATCATCAGAACAAAAGGACTAGGACATTCCTTTTGCTTGTTGAAGGCAGCTGCGAGCCTCTTTTTCCTCCAAAAATGAGCGGGACATGTTTCTGAGGTTTCTCTAGACCCCAGGACACTCCTCCACCCACGCCAGGTGCCAGGTTCACCTTGAGCACCGTCTGACTGCACCGGGTGGGCCCGGTGAGGTTGTATACCCCTGACCTTCACCCCATCTGGGATGCCCAGTGTAGCACATCCAGGATGAGCCCTGGGCTTGGCCCCACAACCAGAACCTAGGTCCCAGGGTTGAGAGAGGATGCAGTAGGTTAAAAAATGCAAATTAAAGCCACCCCGAAATATCACCGCTCACCTCTCAGGTTGGCAGAAATTCCGAATCACACAACTAAGCTCTTTGGGCTCGTCCGCAGGGACTAGGGCTCACACATGGTTGATGAAAATACCGGACGAAACAAGCCACTGTGCACTCTGTAGAAAACATTCAGAGGCTTCAGAGCAGGAAGCAAATCTTGAAGTTGATCTAGTAGATTTGTTGACAGTGTTTTGGGTGTGATAATCTTAGAATTATTTTGTTGTTATGAACTAGAGGAAATGAATAGATATATGCTGTTAGGTACCAGGGTTCTGTCCTGAGAGAAGGGAATATGGAACAGAGGACGGTGTCGGATTAGAGTCAGGGCATCAGTATGCATTTTTGATGACACATAGGATTTATAAGTCGCAACCATGGGGGGGGGCAAAGAAGCAGGGACACCCTTACCCCCACTCACCCAGTATAGCAGTGCCTGCGACCCCTAGCACCTGCAGCTGTTTCTCAATGCTCTTTCCCATGAGAAGGAGCCAGGGCGCCTTAGACAGGTGGAGGATTCCAGGTGGGGGGCCATGGAAAGTCCCAAAGTGTGACCAGAACATCTTGTCAAGCTAGAAAGCAGGGGTACATCCAGAGACAGTCAGAATGACCCAGGCCCTGGCTCCAAGAGGCTCCTGCTGACAATGATGGGATAGTGTATACATCCAAAAGAAGAATGAGAGAGATTAAGGGGGAAAAGATGAACGCTTGTTAATAAGCGTAGATTTAATTGGAAATCATCAGTAATGGATGAACTGACATTATGACCCTCGTAATAGGATACACGGTGAGGACACAGCATCACCTATGGATTAGGCAGGTTGGGGGCAGGGTAGCTTCCACATCATGAAAGACCCACAGCAAGGGCACCTCCCAGATTAAAGGAGAATCAGGAGCCACGAGAGTTCATTGCTGCTGGTGATCCTGGATCTTAGATGGGAGCATGAAAAAGCCATGGAAGCCAAAGATGGGGGACCCTTGAGTCGGGGCTGTGTGTTCGATGATGGTATCTCGTCGCTGGCAGTGCAGAGTAAAGCACAGCCGTAGCAAGCTGTTGGGGATATGGTGCTCTCAGGATGGACCCAGCCTGGGTGCCTGTCTTGGGGGCTCTGGCAGTTTGACGGCCCCACTTTTGCATTATGTGCCCCCCCGCACTGGCCAGGCGCCTGGAGTAGATGTGAATCCTCGGTTGCACATAGGCCGCTCCTGCACAGCGGTATTCTCTTTATGAATATTTTAATATTAAGGCAGCAAATCCCGGAAAGTGCTGACCCGCAGCTTTTCTTGGCACGTTCCAAGGGTTCCACGGGCCCGCTTGGTGCCAGCGTGAGCAAGGGTCACCGAAGGAGCCAGTGGCCTCTTCGCGTGGCGGAGTGGGATGGGAGGGAAGTCCAGCATGGTGCCCCCATCCCTCCATGAATAAGGCCCGCAGGACCTCAAGGGGATAAACTGTCATCTTCTTTTGATGTCACTTCAGGAAAGGAGCTCAATCCAGAATCTCACTCCAGAGACCGCTGTGTGCTGGGGGCCGGAGGGGGCTCTGACGGGCCCTGGCTGGCTGGTCCCATATGCCCTGCCCACACGCACCCAGCTAAGTCGTTGGAGTTACTAAGTCCTCAGTCAGCAGTGGCTGCTGCTCCTTTTCTCTACTCAATTTACTCCACACTCTGCCAGCTCTCAGAAATGCAGGCAGTCATTCGTTCCAGAAATATCGACTGACCCCTGGCCACATGCCAGGCCCAGGGTGAGGTGCTGAGGGCATCATAGAGAGAGAACAAACTCAGCAGCCTCCTCCCTGCCCGGCAGCGCAGAGAGGAACCAAGTAATAACTTAGTGATGGACAAGAAAAAGATAAGAGTGAATGTATAGGAGTGGGTGGGGGTGGGGTGGAAGACATGGGGCGGGGGGTGGGGTATGTGGGTCCTTTGCAGGCCGTGGCCAGAGAAAGCCTCTCTGGAGCAGAGACCTTTAACCCCAAACAGAGGTCGCAGGGCCAGGGCAGGGGGGGGGGATGGGATGCAGGCCATACATGTGGGGCTTTGCAGTTCTAGAGAGGAGTTTGGACTTTATTATACAGAGGGCAGGGTGTGCAGATTTGAAGTGAGGAAGCAGCCCCATCTGACGCCTTTTGAGGCAGCCCCTCTGGCTGCAGCATTGAGAATAGCAGGAGGGGGTGAGGGGTCGTGAAAGGCTGTTGCAGGCCTCCCGAAGGAGAGGTGTGAGAGTCCACAGGACTTTCCGGCAGATGTGGGAGAAAGAAGAGGACAGCTCCCAGGGTTGGGGCTTGGGTACCTGGTGCAGAGTCATTCTGCTCCAGCCTGAGGGCACTAGGGAGCCATGGCAGGCTTCAGACAGGGAGTGTCGGAATCAGATGGGGATTTAGAAAGCCAGCCTGGGGGTGCTGAGTGGAGGCAGGGAAGCCAGCTATGAGCATGAGGGCCGGGCCCGGCCCGGGGGAGGAGGGGAACGAGGGCAGGTGGTTCCCCTTCAGAGGAAGCAGGAGCAGCCGGCAGGGACTGTTTCCTCCTCGCCTCTGGCCTCAGGCTCCTTAACTAGGGTCCTACACCGACCCCTCCTTCTCTTCCTCCTGGCTTCCTCCCCACCCCTGAGGGGAGGGACGGTGCAGCCCCGTTTCCTTCCCCAGCCTGCCCAGCGGGCTCCGGCCAGCGGGAGCAGAGCTGGGACTTACTTAAGGAAAGTGCTCTGCCCAGCGGCTCAGCCCTGCCCAGTGCTGCTGGAGGGAATTGTAATTAGAAACGGGGTGGCTGCACTTAGAGTAATGACACGCTGTGCGCAGCATTGCTGTCCCAGGCTCTGGTTTTCCTGATGCTGGAAAATCCAATAACCCGGGGTTACAAGTTCAGTCCAGATGCGGTGCTGATTGGATTTGTAAACTCCATCCCATGTGTTGTGTTCTGATCATTACCTGCAGCTCTTGCTTAGCCGGCAGGGCCACCCTGGGCCTGGGTAGGTGAGATGTGCAGCTCCCACCAGGGGCCTGCTGGCCTCGGCCCCCCTGACCCCCAAGGTACTGCTGCCTACAAGACTGCCTCTCCTTGCCTGAGCTCTTGGGGTCCCCACGTGTGACTGTACCTGGGACAGCAAGCTTTCCCAGAGCCTCGTGCACCCCAGCCAGGCCAGGCTCAGAAGAGCACAGTTGAGCATCTCTTAATGACTCCATGTTGCCCTGGGAATATTCAGTTTTGTACCTGGGGAAAAAAGGTTGTACAGTCTTTTTGGTTTTGCTCATTTCTCTTTCCCCTCCTCTCAGGCTGTGGATTGTCACTTGTCTCTTGTCATCGGGCCTCCTCTTGGCAGGAGGGTGGGAGTCCCGGGTGGAAATTGGGGTCTTGGGTCCTGGGTTCGGGTCCTGGGTTCAAGTCCTGGCTCTGCTGCATAGTATCTGCAGGACCTTGGACCAGTCCCTCAGCCCCTCTGAGAATCAGTTGATTCATCTGCAAAGTGAATATAATAAGACTGTGAGACACAGAAGCAATGGGGAGGGCTGTCCCTTCAGCCAGCTGCCCTAGGGACAAGCAGCCCACACAACTGAGTGGCCCCCAGCCCCTGCCATGCTTCAGACCCAGTACGGAGCAGGCCGTGGGTCACCAAGGCCAGCACTGCCACAGCAGTGCTTAGCAGCAAAGGGGGGGGTCTCGTTGTGCAGCAGGAGGAGGCTGAGTCATCAGGGAAGGCGGGGGCTTGGGCCCATGCACTTGACCATAGAAGGTGGCCCAGAGGCCTGGAAAGGGCAGCTGCCTGGACAGGGAGGGAGGAGCTGGAAAATGGGGTCGTGGGTCTTTAAAGCGAGACCTGAGCCCCATGCAGCGCCTTCAGGTGTGATCCTCCCAGGATCCTTGGAGGCGCCAGCGCTGGGCTGGGCCTGTCTGTCCTGTTTGGTGGCAAGGAAACCTCAGCCTGGGAGCTCACGTGACTTTTCCACGGACTTTCCTGCAGAGCCAGGCTGGCATCCCCTGCTCCCCGTCCCAGTGCTGTTAGACCAGAGCCCATTGTTTGCTGTCAGAAGGTGGCTGCATCCAGCACACACACTCCCACCAGCTGCTCGGAGAATAAAGCAGGGGCCGGCAGAGGGGGCCGGGGCGGGATGCTCTTCTCCTTCACCAATTCTGCTGCTTGCTTCTCTTTTCTTGCCTTCACCGTCATGTGCCCCTCTTGCCCGAAGCCCTCTCTGCCCAGCTCAAGCACCTTTGGGCATCCCAGGCACAATCACCTATTTTTATTTACTTTCATTTATCCCAGGCTGGGAAACTGGTGACCCACAGCTATGTTCTCTTGAGCCTGCATGTTACTTTTACGTGTTTGAGTGTGTTGCCACTATTTAAAAGTTGGAAATTGGAGTTCCCGTCGTGGCTTAGCAGAAATGAATCTGACTAGCATCCATGAGGACTCAGGTTCAATCCCTGGTCTCGCTCAGTGGGCTAAGGATCCAGCGTTGCCGTGAGCTGTGGTGCAGGTCACAGATGCAGCTCAGACCCTGTGTTGCTGTAGCTGTGGTGTAGGCCAGAGGCTACAGCTCTGATTCGACCCCTAGCCTGGGAACCTCCATGTGCCGTGGGTATGGCTCTAAGAAGACAAAAAAAAATTTTTTTTAATTAAAAAAAAAAAGTTGGAAATTTATAGTTCCCACTGTGGCACAATAGGTTCAGGACCCAGCATTGTCCCTGCACTGGCTCATTTCACTGCTGAGGCTCAGGTTCGATCCCTGGGCCCAGCACAGTGGGTTAAGGATCCAGTGTTGCTGCAGCTTTGGTGTAGGTTGCAACTGTGGAAGGGATGTGGCTCAAAAAAAAAAAGTTGGAAATTATCCACAGTGTGGATTTCTACCTTGTCTTGGAAAATGAGCAGGTCTGGCCACCCATGGCATATGGAGGTTCCCAGGTCGAATTGGAGCTGCAGATGCCAGCCTACACCACAGCCACAGCAATGGCCAGATCCGAGCTGCATCTTCGACCTACACCACAGCTCCCGACAACGCCAGATCCTTAACCCACTGAGCAAGGCCAGGGATGGAACCCGCAACCTCATGGTTCCTAGTCAGATTTGTTTCTGCTACACCTCAACAGGAACTCCAGTGTTCAGTTTCTTGCTAATGGCAGGACGGGGTCAGCACTCTCGGTCTTTGTGCCTCAACCCCACCCTTTCCCCAAACCCCAGCCCCCACCCCCAATGTCCAGCGCCTCTGCCCTGCAGTCGCAGGCTGGCTTTCCCCCTCTTCCCTTTAAAGCCAGGTCCTCTCTCTCTCCCCCTGCCTGCCTCCCCTCCTCCTTCTCCCATGCACGTCCCTCCACTCAGACTGGCAGGTGCCGTGACTCACACCTTTGCTTTTGCTCCTGGGTCCTTCTCTGGCAGCTGCATTTTAACACCCTGGGTGTGTGGCTGAGTCAGGACCCAGCTTGGGGCCTGACCTCCAGCGGCTGCTCCTGGAGTAGAGAAGGCTCAAAGGAGATGCTGAGAAAGCTGCCAGATCCCCTCCCGCCCTCCCCTCTGGGTTTCAGAGGGAGACAGAGCTGCCCTGCCTCTGCCACCCTGGGGCCGGGAGAAGGCTTGTAGCAACGTGCTTGGTAGCCAGTGCCCTCCAAGGAGCGTGCAGAGCAGGCAGGGAGATGCTGGGCGAGGCGCTGCTCCCCAGCCCTGCCTGCCTGCCCTCCGACAGCCTCTCCCCGTCCCCGAGGAGAGGCTGGCCTTCCAGAGATCGCATCCAGAGAAAATGTGGGACATGGAAGCCCCACCTCCCTGCATCCCAGAGCCTTTCGTGTGAGGCCCTGGGAGGGAGGTGCATTTGCTCTGTGTGACCTGGCGCTTGTCCCCAGCTCGGTCCCTCCGCCCTGTCAGCTCCTCAGATGCCCTCAGGCCATTTGTTCCTGGGGTCCCTTTTCGCTCTGTGGGCTGTTCTTTCCTAGTGTTCCTGCCTCTTGGCACTCCTGCCTCCTCAGCCTTCACGCTCCCAGCTGAAACCTCACCTGCTCAAAAAGGTCCTCAGAGCTTCCTCTACCAAGGGCCCCTGTCCTGTCCCCCCCTCATCCCCAACCTGCAGTTATTCTCAGTGTCAGCCTCCAGCGCTTTCGCTGGCGTTTTCCACAATTTCTGACAACGTTCCGTATTTGATTCTTAGTTATTTGCTGTCAGCTGCAGGAGGGCAGAGGGGCCGTGTCTGACTTCTGCTCCATCCCCAGTGACACACGGTTAGAAGGTGGCGGCTTCTCTGTGCTGGGAGAATGGATGGCGAGTGGACGGATGCTGACCTGCGTCAGCCCCCCAAGGCTGTAGGACCAGGCCCTGAGCTGGGGATTAGCATCAGAGCTCAGAGCCTCATGGGCCCACCAGGACCCTAGGCACCTGGGGTCCAGGGGGGCTCCCAGAGCAAAGGCATCGGGCGGGCCTCCTCATTCATTGCTGTGTGACTTTGGGCAAGTTACTTAACCT
The DNA here is from genome assembly GCF_054392235.1 of Sus scrofa. Taxonomy (NCBI): domain Eukaryota; kingdom Metazoa; phylum Chordata; class Mammalia; order Artiodactyla; family Suidae; genus Sus; species Sus scrofa. Next base: position 78,821,632 of record NC_139388.1, read on the forward strand.
CTCAGTTCCCCTTCCTCATCAGTGAAATGGGCATAGTTCTTTCTAACTCATGGGGCTTATTATTGCAATAATGTGTGTCAGGCATTTGGGACTTGGCGCCTGGACAGGCTAAGCACACAGCAAATTGTTACCCAGCAGTGAGCCTGAGGTTGAGAGTATATAGTTTGGAATGAGGCTGACAGGAAGTAGGCCTGTGGAGTCTGCTCAGGAACCAGGTGGGGCTCCAGGCTCCTATGACTCTTTCGCCCCATCCTCACTCACCTGCCAGCACCCAAGAAGGCTTCCGCAGAAGCTTCCCCAGGTAACAGCGGGCAGAAGCAGAGGCAGGTACCCCCCACCACCCTCCAGATGTCAGTTGACTGATTTGCCAATGGGTCTTATGGTTTTGTGGCTAAAAGGTGCTCCAAAGATTGGGCAGCACAGGCCTGGGGCTTATCTGCGGTGTGGGCACCTGAGCCCTCTCTGCTTCTTCTCTCGGTATCAGCCCAGAGATGATAAGGGTGTCGCTAACTTCCAGTGGCAAAACAGCCAGAGAGATCCTACCCAGGGGACGGGGGCTGTGGGTGGGGTGGAGACTCTGGAGGTTTGGAATAAGCAGGAAACTGGCTTCCTCAGGGCATAGGTCTGTTCCTGTCCAAACACCGTACCTGATTTAGTGCATTAAATCCTCACGACACCCCACGAGGCAGGTGCTTTCATTGGCTCCACTTTATCGATGAGGAAACCAAGGCCCAGAGAGGCAAAGATTTCCAGCTTGGGAGAGTCTGGATGCAGAACCCAGGCTCTTGGGCTCAAGGACTTGCACTTTCAAGCACCTTGAATCCTGTTGGGAGCAACTGCAGCAAATATTTGTCAATTTCGTGTGTTGAACCTGGTGGCAATTTGGGTGGTAAAATAGAAAAGATAGCGATTCTTAGATCTTGCTGCTGGGTGACTTTAGGCAAGTTACTTAGCCTCTCTGAGCTTTCATCTTACTGCTAGGACAATGGACATGAAAATGCTCCCTTTGCAGGGTTGTTCAGAGGCCAGAACCGGGTAGCCCTGAAGGCCCCTCCCCTAAGGCATCCCGAGCATTCGATCACTCCCTTTCTCCAGGGTTTCCTCCCACCCCGTGCCTTCAGCCCCAGGCACTGGCCCCCGTCCAGAGCCTGACCTTGGCCTTGAGATCCAAGAGGACTTCGGAAATGGCTTTGGCTGCTCGCAGATCAGAGTCTCCGGGCCCCCTTGCCAGGCGTTTCATGTTGTTGCTTTATTTCACAAGAGCCCCGGTGTTTGTTTAGCAATGAGGTGGTATTTTTAGAACTTAAAAGTAATTCTGCTCTTCGAGGAACGAGCCTGTGGATGTAGCCCCATCCGGAGCCAGGCCTGAGCTAGAAGCTTGTGGGCACGCTGCCCTGGCCCTCCCCACCCCCACGCCCTCTCCCCGTGGGCCTTCCCGTTGGTTGCAGGATACCCAAAGTCTGCCTTGTCCAGCTGGACTGCTTCCTGCCTGCAGGTCTAGACCCTGGGGGTGCTTGTGGAGGGAATGACAATCTCAGCATGTGGCAGGCTGGGTAATGGCTCCCCACCCCCTCACCCCCGCCCAGTGTCCACATTCTGATCTCTGGATCCTGTGACTATATTGCTTTGTATGGCTGAAGGGACTCTACAGATGTGATTGGGTTAAGGATCGTAGGATGGGGCATTCTCTTGGATTATCCAGTGGTCCAGGGTCACCACAAGAGTGCTTGTAAGAGAGGGACAGGAAGGTCAGAGGGCGGGAAGAAGATGTGACGATGGAAACAGATCAGAGACAGAGATTTGCAGGTGCTCCACGGATGGCTCTGAGGATGGAGGAAGCGGCCATGAGCCAAGGACCACAGGTGGCTCTCAAGGCCAGAAAAGGCGAGTACACTTTCTCCCTCAGAGCTTTCAGAGGAAGCACAGCCCTGCCAACACCTCCACTTTGGCCCAGGAAACCTATTTTGGACACTCACCCCCAGAACTATAAGAGAATAGACTTGTGTTGTTTTAAGCACCAAGTGTGTGTTCTTTTGTTAACAGAAGCTACAAGAACCTAATACATAGCCATTGTCCCCTTCTGCCTTGGGTATTTCACTTCCAGTTGGGCTGCAGGGGCACCGAGTCTCCAGTAATACATCCATTCTCCCTGGAATTGACGGGCAGTTTTTGCAAATGTGAGGACCTGGCCCAGCCCCTGCCGTGTCATGAGCATGAAAAGGTTTAGCCGTGCTTGTTGTTTGCTTCTTTGCAGAGAAGCTGGGTGGGGCCAGGCGGTGAGCATCATAGTTGTGTATTTGGATGGATGCTACAGAAACCTAGCTTCTAGTTCCAGCTGTACCAAACTCAGGGAAGGTTGTTTTTTGTTTGTTTGTTTGGTTTTGGTTTTTAGGGCTGCACACGCAGCATATGGAGGTTCCCAGGCTAGGGGTTGAATGGGAGCTACAGCTGCTGGCCTATGCCACAGCCACAGCAACATCAGATCCAAGCCACGTCTGTGACCTACACTACAGCTCATGGCAATGCCAGATCCTTAACCCACTGAGGGAGACCAGGGATCCAGCCCGCATCCTCACAGATCCTGGTTGGGTTCATTAACCGCTGAGCCACAGTGAGAACTCCCTCAGGGAAGTTTTTCAGTGAAGTTTGGCAGAGTTGCTGGTGCCTCTGGGCCTCATTTTTCTCATCTGTAAGAGGGGAGGACAATGACCTGGGACTGTTGAGGGGGCACATGCGCACAGAGCCTGGCGCGGCCGGCTGCAGTGAGGTTGGGTCAGCCGCATTGATGTCTCCACCCGGAGCTCGGCCACAGGCCACTTCCACAGCTGGAGGGCTCCCAGGCTCCAGAGTCCACCTCCAGGAGACACAGCATTTTCCCAAGATGTTAGTCATCATTCAGAAAGACTCGGAGGATCCCCGTCTGTCCCATGGGAGGCCAATTTAGGGCGGGAAGTGGTTTCTGCCTGCGGCTTCCCACTGGCCCAACAAAGCTGAAATCCTACCAACTGCCGATGTGGGGGCTGTTCCCCTCCCAGCTGAGGTTCTGGAGGTCGCAGATGACACCTCTGGGGCAGGAGCATCCTCTGCGGGGGTGGGGGAGGAGAAGGGCCCAGAAAGGGGTATCCGGTGTTCCCTAGTCTGGCCAAGATGCACCCAAGAGGGCCCAGGAAGTCGAAAGGGAGTCAGAATGGATTCGGCCGAGTGTGCAGAGAAATCTGTGCACATGACCTGCTGACGGCATCGCTGGTCAGTTTGTGTCTGCTCTGTAGCCAGAGAGGCCGGGCTGCCTGGTTGCATTAGGATGGGAGCTTCTCGTGGCTGGAGGGGACAGCACAGGGTCAGCAGCACCTGGCGGGTGGCTTTCTGAGTGACCTCGGGTGAGGCAGTTAACTTCCTGGAACCTGTTTTCCCATTAAAAAAAAAAAAAAAAAGCCACCATCGTCATCATCTCCTTTATCAACACAGATGTGCCAGGCGCTGTCTCGAGCCCTCTAGATGGATGTCACTCCTTGAATCCTCGCCATAAAACCTGTGAGGTGGGCGCCCTCAAGTCAGGGCATGGGGTAGGCACCAAGGCATAAAGGAAGGCGCCCAGGACCGTGCCAGGAAAGGGCAGAGCTGGGATTTAGACTTGGGCCACCTGGCGCTGGGTAAGCCTGCAGCCTCCTCCCTCAGGGATAATGGGGGTGGTGTGTGCCCCCCCACCCGCCCCCGCAGGGGCTTTCCTGGATGATGCGTGTAGGATGGCGAGCGCTGTGCCTGGATCTCTGTGACTGCGCACAGGACCTGGTGGCAGCTCCTGTTTCTATTCCCCAGTTTAGCAGAGGTGCCTGGGGACTCATCGCAGGGGCCTGGGTCAACGTCTGTTCCCACTTCAGAGGGTCACGAGTATATTCACTGCTTTGATCTCATGGGGGTGTCACGGGTCCATATACACGTCAGGACTCATGTGAGCAGGTGCCTTTAAATAATGTGCGGGTTGTTCGTTCTATGTCACTTACATTGAAACAAAGCTATTTTTAAAAACAGCAGAACTGGAGTTCCCATCGTGGCTCTGCGGAAACGAATCTGACTAGTAACCATGAGGACGCAGGTTCAATCCGTGGCTTCACTCCGTGGGTTGAGGATGCGGCGATGCCCTGAGCTGTGGTGTAGGTTGCAGACACGGGCTCAGATCTGGTGTGGCTGTGGCTGTGGCGTAGGCCAGCAGCTACAGCTCTGATTGGATCCCTAGCCTGGGAACTTCCATATGCAGTGGGTGCAGCCCTAAAAAGACAAAAAAAAAAAAAAAAAAAATCCCACCTGGAATTTATCTACAAAACAGAAAATCCATTCCATCCAATGGGTTTAGCCAAGTGAGGACCACACAAAGGATGGCCGCCTTTTGGGGTTGTTTTCAGGTGGTGTCCTCCATCCTCAAGTTCTAGCATCACGGGGCTAAGAAATGGGGCGGGGGGGCGGTGTCCTTTGCTGTGGGTATTACCTGCATTGGCCTCTTGTAGCCTCTCAGCTCCGGAGCAGCACACGCGTGCACACACACACTCCTCTCAGTAGTCAGATAATGTACACACACACACACTCCCTTTAGTAGTCAGATTATGTTCCCACCAGTGTGTTTTACATAAAACACACCTGCCCACACCTGTCTGCTGCTGCAACAGCTTCATTATGTGGAAGCAGGTGTTCACCCCCTATACCCAGATGTCACCCTCAGTGTCCCCTCACCTGATCTGCTCCAGGAGTTGCCCTTTAATGTCCCTGGTTTACACCCTGGCTGGTGGCATCAGCCTAAGGGCCCCCTGCTGGGGAGGACCATAGGAAGCCCACCTTCCTTCCTTCTCCCCTTTAAAGGACACCTCCTCTGAGGCCCTTGTGTCCTAGGCTCTGGAGAAGGTACCAGGAGGATCTGGGTCACAGACACAGCTCAGCGAGTGGACAGGCCAAGCTCCCGGCCCTGGCTTGTGTCCAGACTTGGCCTCATTTGAGCTGTGTGATCCTGAGCTAACCCTTTTGCCCAGCCAGGCCTCAGTGTCCTCATCTGCACAGCCAGGGTGATTTCACAAGGCTGTTGCACAGGTCACAGGAGAAGGTCTCCTATTTTATTAATTCTGTCACGCACGCTTTTTAAATTTCAGCGGATCTGAAATCAGGGTGCATCTCCCCAAGTGATGTGTCAGAGTATGATTGGCAGTGTTTTTTCTTCCTCGGTGGCCCCTGAAATGTGGGTACATCTTGTACCTGCTGGCTTCCTAGATCTGAGGACAACCCTCTGGAAAGGGCTTGGGCCGCGTGCAGATATTAACATGGAAAGAACACGGTCTCCAGAGCCCCCAGACGGAGTCTTCAGCTCCTCTCCGCCGCTTTCCGGCTGTTAGGATCTCAGATAAGTGACTTGGTCTTTGAGAGCTTTACTTTCCTCACCTGTGAAATGGAGACAATAAAGTTTAGCTCTGGTTGTTTTGCGATTTTGATAAGCTGACAGGTGTGGATCCCCCGGCACAGGACCAGGTGTGTAGTAGGCGTCTGGTAATTTTGTTCGCTGTCTTCAAGAAGAGGAGGCAGCATCTCTTCAAAGTCCGTCCGAGGTCAGAGATGCTTCTAGCATTGCCCTTTTTGGCATCCAAGTCCCTTAGATCTTGTGCCTCGGTTTCCTCATCTGTGAAATGGGTGTCATAATAGCCCTTACCAGCCGGAGTGGCTGTGGGGACTCACTGAAGCAACACGGTGCCTGGCACTTCATACTTGGTGGGAGCATGAACCAGGCGCTTATGGATCCAGTTTTCATTATTGCCATCGTTACTGGTATTGATTCCTCTGAGCTGGGGATCAGAAGTGGATCCATCTAGCTCACTCCCTTGAGACCTCACAGCCTCTTACATATTGAGGAGGGCAACATGCAAGCCAGGCCCGGCCTGGGAACGTGAGACACCAGGGCCGACCCTCATCCCTGAGTCTGGGGGCTTCTCAGGCACAAAGACTGGTGAGGGCTTTTACTGCAGCACTTTATTTAAAATCATCAGAGGTTTTATTTGGGGAGAAAAACATGTTTTTAATCTGTGCTGCAGATTTTGCCTTTATGGGTGGCTGGGCACAGGCCCAGCCCCTAGGGATCCAGTCTGCTGATGGCAAACCTCGGCCGGTGTTTGGAGCACACTCTGGAGCAGGTGCATCTGTCGGTGCTGTACCCCTTCTTTCTGCCCTGACTCTGTCCCACTCTCCCGCCCCCCCCCCCCCTCAGCTAGCCAGTCGTGCCCACCCCTCCCCGTTTCCTTCTGGGTTACATTTTAATCTCAAGTGGATCAGCACTTGTACCTCGGCAGCTAGGAAACCCTTTTGTGGTGGACAGACATCTCAGCAGAGCCCAGTGGCACTTGCTTTTTTTTTGTCTTTTTAGGGCCACACCTGAAGCCCAGGAAGTTCCCAGGGCTAGGGGTTGAATCAAAACTGTTGCTGGCCTACGCCACAGCCACAGCCATGCAGGATCCAAGCCGTGTCTGCAACCTACATCACAGCTCAAGGCAGTGCTGGATCCTTAACCCACTGATCAGGGCCAGGAATCGAACCCACATCCTCATGGATACCAGTCAGATTCATTACTGCTGAGTCACAACGGGATCTCCAGCACTTGCATTTTTCATTTTCCCTCTGCTTTACCGCACAGCTGGGCTCTGGCTGATACTCAGGCCGCCAGGAGGATCAGAGGTCTGAACCTTGAGCCTAGGGCCCATGACCTGTGCTCAGGGACACAGGCACTGCCGTGAGACTTGGGGTGCTGCGGTGGTCTGCCACCGCCACCCGCTGGCCAGCCTGGGGGGGTCCCAGCAAACTCTTCATGGATAAAAACCAGAAGTCAAACACATCAGGCTTTATAAAACACCAGTGTCCAGCCTCTTGTTTAAGCAAAAGCGGATTCCTGCAGCCGGGAATAGGACGGGAGGGGTCAGCCCAGGCCCCCGGGCTATGGGAGGTTTGAGCTGGGTCTTTGCGGAGCTGAGGGAAAGAAGGAGCCTTGGCCCCCTGGCCAGGTTTGCAGCGGTGGCCTATCAGATGTCTCTCGCATGGTAGCTACTGGCTCGGTACTGATTGGATTGGACTTGATACAAGCAAGAAAAATCTGGGCTGGGCAGGGCAGCCTGTGTGCATGTGACCCCCCCCCCCCAGAAGGGCAGGCTCTCACCCTTTCTTTTCCCCTGTCATATCTCGTCCAGTCCCCAGGACTGACTGTCCATGTGTCATTGCAGAGTCTGGCGGGGCGGCTAAAGAGTGAGGGCAGGAATGGTCATTCACTCATTCATGCCACAGACTTAACTGAGCATCTGCTGTGTCCCAGGCACTGCTCTAGGCGTGACGATACAGCAGTTAATGGAAGAGAGAAACACCCCTGCCCCCACAGAGATGACATTCTGACATCCTACTAGGGGTGCAGAGTAGGCAATAAACAAGATAAAGATGTAAAACATGTGATGTCGTGGCTGGTACTTAGTGCTGAGGAGAAAAAGCAGGGAAGAAGGGGAGGAAGCACTAGGGATTGCAGTTCTAGAAACTTCCAGGGAAGGAACGTCACTACCAAGAAAAGTATCTAGGGAGCTTCCCAGTGGCCTAGAAGTTAAGGATCCAGGTTGCACTGCTATGGTGCAGGCCAGTCCTTGGCCTGGGAACTTCTATATGCCACAGGCATGGCCAAAATAATAATAATATAATAATGTCATGTAATGACAACAATATCTGTATTTGCTCAGTGCCTTCTAGAAGCAAAGTCCCTTCGAGGAACTTGCAGACACTCATGGAGTCTTTGGTCGCAACCCCCTGAGTCACCTGTGGAGGCTGGACAGGTCCCAGGATCCAGACCACTGGGGCATCGGCTTGGAGCCCAACTGTCCCTGTCTTGGCATGAACCAGGCGTCCCTCTGCAGGCTGCACCGGGTGAAGGGAGAAGGGCAGGCAGACCTCCCTCCAGAGGTTGCTGTGATGATTAAATGAGTTAGTATGTGCCAAAATGTTTGCAAACCCGGACACGGTAACTATTTTTATTGGTATAATTATCCCTGTCTACTGTGGAGGAAACGCTCACCTGTAAGCAGCAGGGTCTAGTTTTAAACCCAGAGCTGGCACTCCACATCCAGTGAGCCTTTGCTTTGCTGGGGTTTTTTGGGGTTTTTTTTGTTGTTGTTGTTGTTTTTTTTTAAAGCACTAGGAATTTCATGTTCCAGCAATACTGTGAAGTCTAGACTATATAGTCCCAGTTCACAGATGAGAACATCGAGGTGCAGAGTACCCTGCCAGGAAGCAGGGAAAGTGTACTTCCAGCCCAGGGTTCTCTCTGGGGCCTCCTGCTGCTCAGGCAGCCTGTGTCTGGACTCAGGGAGAAGGACGGGTTCCTGAGGGGGATAGGGTGGGCAGAGAGCACTGCTGAGACACAGGCGCTGGGCAGGTGGTGGAAACCTCCTCCCGCGTCCCCTCTTCCCCTGGCTTCTACTCTGGTGGGCAGGTACCTCACCCGCCCCCCTGCCTCCACGCAGATGTTTAAGCCACCCCGAAAGTGGATAATTTCCAAGCAGAGGAGATTGTTTGGGAACAGAGCTCCCTGGTTTCCCGCTTGCCAACAAATCTGATTGCTGCGCCTTTTAAACTCCTGGGCTTCCATTTGCATAAGAAGTTTTTTCCCTGATGGAGTTAGCAGTACAGGGCGTCTCCGTGTGCAGAAGGCTCAGGTCCCCACCTTGGCTGCACTGGACAGAGCCAGCTCCCAGCCTCAGGGCGAAGGTGGCCCCAGTGAGCAGGACTGGCCAGCTGGGGGCCCCTCCCTCTGAGTTCTGGAGCAGAGGAGTCGCCTCCTCCCTCCTTGCCTTTTTAATAAAATAACTGTGATGCCCAGGAGGCTTATGCGATCAGGAAGCTTTGTTTGTCTTAAGCGCTGGCTGCTTTCCCTGGGGGCTGAACCCTAAGCTCATTACTGGCAGCCCAGGACCCTGCCCAGACCTCACTCAGCCAGACTTCACCCTCTTAGAGTTGGGGACCTGGATGCAATTCTGGACCCTGGGCTCCAGTATCATGAAGGAAAGGGCTTTCCCAAGCCAGTGAATGGCCTGAGGCTGCTGGGACATTGTCAGTTCCTGGACAATGGAGGCCTTGGACAAGCCTCAGAGTAGGAGGCCTAGGCTCTCACTAGCTGTGCAACCACAGGCAAGTCATTTAGCCTTCTGAGCCTTGGCCTATCCATAAGATGGAGACACTGGTCCTCACTGAACTATGTGCAGAGGAGTGAGTTCTCTTTGAGGAGTGGTGATGCCCCACCATGTTTGCAGAACACCTCAATATTTGCAGAACACTTCTCAGAGGTCTTTTCGTGTAAGCCTTAAAATCAGCCCATGGAGAAAGCAGAATCAAAGAGCAGAGGTTATGTGCCCTGCCCAGGGGTGTCACGGGGCCCCTAGCCTGGTCTCCAGTGCTAAGTCTTTTTGCCTTGCTCCATCTACCTTTCAAGTTCAAGGTCTGTATAAGGCACTGCTATTATTCTGAGAGTCAGCCCAGGTCCTCAGTGGCCCCTGTGGGCCCAGGAGCTCTGAGCAGGGACAGCAGAGCTCAAGCGGTAACTGGGGACACTGAAAGGCAGTGCCGAGGCCCCGCCCCCTTCGGGGCCCTGACTTCATCCTCATCTGCTGGTTGTTTGAGCTGTTACTAGCTCAGTTCCTGTTATTCCCCCCAGACAATCGGCCAGGAAATTCTTCACTTGTGTTTCCTTAAGAGGTCAAGTACTTCTCTCTGTGCAGAAGTAAATAAATCCTGCGCGCTGAGTTGGCAGTCTTTCACAGCAGCCCAAAGCCCCCTGCCCTGCAGCCCTAGGCAGTCCCATGCGGGGGCCTGAGGGCACCTGCAGCCCGTCCTCTGATGGCACAGGTGCATCCTGGGCATGTCTGCAAAGTCAGGAGCAATGTTAAACCAGACCCCGGGCTGGAGCCTGGGATAATGTGGGGAAGAGACTGTGCCCATTGACAGCAGCACCAGTGGCCTCGCCCTCCCATAGCCGGAATCCTGCTGGTCATGAGCGAGGGTAGCATAGTGACATCACGCCCCCCCCCCCCCAAGAACCCGTCTCAGCTCTGCAGAGCACAGTGGGCACCGGGAAGGGGATGAGGCCGGCCTGGGAACAAGCAGACCCAAAGCACAGCTCCTGGGCACCTCTGCAGAGATGGCAGCCGTTGCTCGGGCTGGAGGGACTTGTGCTTTCACACCCTCCAGTGAGCCAGGGCCGGCGGTTAGCCCCCAGCATTCGGAGGAGGTGCTGGGAGATGCTGCTCTGAGCCCCCCTGCAGCTGGGACGTGGTCAGCCCCTCAGCTAAGGACAGACTCTAGAAGGAGCCAGCTTCATAAAGCACCAAAGTCCAAGGCAGTCGAAGAGTCAAAAACTGTCCTCTCCGCTGGCCCTGGTGGCATGTTTTGTTTTTGTTTTTTTTTCTAATGAAAAATTTCAGTTATAAACACAAGTCAGTAGAATAGCGTTAACAGATCCCACGGACCCTGACCTGACCCCAGCACCCATCCCCCTGCAGCCCACCCTCAACCACCCCCTCCTCCCTGTGTTATTGTGGAGAAAATCCCAGATGTGTCATGTCATCTATCAATACTTTAGTGTGTCACTATGAAAGAGGCTCTTCTTTTAAAAATAGTAACCTCTAAACTCTTATCACACCTAAGATAAAGATTAGATAGCCGGCAATGGTTCAGAATTTCCAGGTGACTCATACATTCATGTTTTAAACCTTGTTTGTTGGAATCAGGATCCAAGTAAGATGGACGAAGTGTGATTCGTTGGATTTTTTTTTTTTTTTTAATCGAACTGTTCCTCTTCTTTTTCATTTGTTGAAGGAGCCGTGTCGTTTGTGCAGCGGGTCCCCCAGGGTCTGGAGTTTGCTAATTACATCCACATGGTGTCCTCCAAAATGCTCCCCTGTTCTTTGAATTTGCTGCAAATGGGTAGTTCCTCTCGAGACCTCATCCTTTACTCATTTTTTGCAAGACTCCTTCAAAGGAGGTGCGGGTCCTCCCCTCGGAGGCCTGTGCTGTGTGCTGGTCCCTCTTTTGCGACGTCAGCAGCCCCGCCTGAATCCAGACCTTGAGCAGAAGAGGCAGAACGCGGCCTCCGTCTGTCGCCCCTTCTTTAAAGAGGACCCCACTGTCTACCCACTGGTACAGTTAGTATAAGAAAGGGCAGATAAAAGCTTGGCTGTTTTCCCTTTATTTACTCGTTTCTGAGAGTAGTAACTTAATGCCTTTGCTTTCATCAAAGCTTTTGTTTTAAAAGCTTAGATCATCAGAGTAACTAACACACTAAGAGTAACTAACACACTAAGAGTTCAGTTGTCAGAGGGTGATATGCTCGTGTGCCCTCTAGAATCCAGGCCTCTGCGGGGCTTCAGTCAACTCTGTCTCGCCATGCTCACCAAATGCCCGGAGGTCTGGCCAGGGCCCCGCTCTGTGGGCACTGGGGGCCAGCCACCCTTGGGCACCCTTTGGCAGGACCATCTGAAACAGGGGCGGCCCCAGAGGCCTTGCCGTGGATCTGCCCAGGCCGTCATCTCTCTCTGCCCCCCCCTTCTGCTCCCCGAAACTCATTCCCACGGCCCTCATTACCTCTGCACCGCCTCGGGTGTTTATCTGAGACTTGCGGCATCTCTGTTTCTCAGCTGGTGTGATGTCCGGCTGAGGGGGAGCCTGAATGGATGAATGAATGAGCATGAATGAATAGACCAAAACAAAATGAGATGATTCTCATCATTTGTATTTATAGACCTTTCTCTCTGACCTGGCAGTAAACCCTTCAAAAGCAGCCATTCTTCTGTCTTTTGCAAAGTCGGGGCACACAGGAGCAAGCATGGGAGAAGGGGCCCATTTAGCATCTTCTGGTCTAGAAAGTGGGAGGGGCAGCGGGAGGGGAGCGGTGAACACAGTCAGCCCAGCACCTGCACCGCCTGTCTTCTGTGTGGGCATGTTTGTTCCTCCCAGCGATCCCAGGGCTGCCGGGAACCTCAGAGAGCCTTTCTGTCCATCCCTCTGCCTCAGATCAGATCCATTCTCAGCCACCACTAGTAAGAATGGCAGCTAACGCCCCAAGCACTGCTCTAGGTGTTTTGTGTGTGTCACCTCTGCGGTGGGTATTGTCGCCATCCCGGTTTTACAGGTATGCAAACAGAGGCACAGAAACACTTAAGAGACTCACCCAGAGTCACCCAGCTGGCAAGTGGAAGGGCTGGGAGTTGAATGTACGTGGCCAGGTCCAGCACTCTGCTCCTTCCAGCTGCCTGCTGGTGAGGAAAGAGGATCCTGTGTAAAAAGGCCTCTGGGAGTTCCTGTCATGGCTCAGCAGGTTAAAAACCCAACAAATATCCATGAGGATGATACAGGTTCAATCCCTAGCCTTGCTCAGTGGGTTAAGGATCCAGTGTTGCCATGAGCTGTGGTGTAGGTTGCATGCGCGGCTCAGATCCTGTGTGGCTGTGGCGTAGAAGGGTGGCTACCGCTCCAGTTGGACTCCTAGCCTGGGAATCTCCATGTGCCCGGGTGCAGCCCTAAAAAAGATTTTAAAAAAATCTTAAAGAAAAGGGGGAACAGGCAAGTTTGCTCTGCCCCAGCCCAAGGCACCAGCATGGTCTCTGAGCATATGCTATGGCCGGAGCTCTGGGCCAGCTTCTCCTCTGGGCACATCTCTTCCCAAGTCTAAGTCTTGCAAAGCTCAGGCAAGGCTGCATCGAGTGCAGTTCCCCAGATACACCCGGTCCCCACACCTGTCCAGAGCTTCACAAAGGCCATCCCCCCTCCTGCCATGACCCTGGCCTCTGGCAGCTCAGTGCCTCCCTCCTGTAGCACCTGGCAGCCCCTGTGCTCACCTCCACTGTGGCCCCTTTTAGACATTTATTGAGCACCTGTGTCAGATCCTGATCTTAATGCTGTGGGAGAGAGGCTGTCTAGCTCTCTCTCCACCCATGCTAGATGGAGAGAGAGCTAGACAGCCAACAAGTAAATACAAAACACATATATGAGATCAGGTGGGAAAAGAGCTTGAGAGGAAAACGGTCTGTGCTAGGAGGTCTGGTGATCTTGCGGTTTCAGAGATGAGGTGCCAGTAAAGACCTCTCCAGAAAGGTGACAGTGAGTCGGGACCTGAACGAAGCAGGGGAATGAGCCACCATGTGCTTGGAATTGGGGTGGGGTGTTTCAGGCAGAGAGCAAATGGTAAGTGCAAAGGCCCTGTGGCACACTAGAGAAACCCATTGTTTTGCTGTTCAGAAGATCACTTCTTCCTCATCGGGTCTGCTTCCTCTGCGTCTGGGTCTCACACACCCAACACAATAGGACATCTTGGGGAACACAGAAAGGATACTCAAGAGAACCAGTCGCTGAGAACCTCGGGAAACCAGAGCTCATCCTGGGGGAGACCACCCGCCTGGACCCGTAGGCTGAGCGGGAAGTAAAGAGTCACTCTTGAATCGAGGAAGAGGGTTGCACTTATGCCCTTGGTCCTTCTGGCTAAGTGCCAGATCCTTCAGATGGCCCCAGAGTCAGCCCCGCCCAGGGGATTCTGCGGGGAGAGAATTTGTCTAACGGGTCGGAAGTCTGATTTGAATCCAGTCCAGTCTCGGATTCCTTTGTGAGCAAATGACTCCAGATTAACTTTTCATGGCAAGGGGAGAGCCCCAGAAATTCAGCTCCGTGCTTCTTAGCCAGAGGGTACCTGGTGGCTCGCGTGGCACTCTGGGCATCTGTCACTATCAGGAAAGCCGTTCTCCCGGGAAGTTTTAGCACATGCCCCTTGCTGAGAAGGAAGTGAGGGCTTTGGTGTGAAAGCTGCGGGTGATTCTAAAGGGACAGTTGGGCAGTTTGTGGGGCCGAGACCAGATTTCCTGTCCCTTACCATTCCTGCCTTTGGCTAAATGGTTTTCTTGGGTCATGTGACCTAAGCCTCTCAATGCTGGTACTTTTCTATGGCAGGACCTTGTCTGCCTGATTTCACTGTTCTGTCCATCAGTTTCCTCATCTGTAAGATGAGAGTAATGATAGTTAATAGTAATAATAGCACCTTCTTCATAGGGTTACTAAAAGGATTAATAATATATAAAGTACTTCCAATACTGCTGACACATAGTAAGCATTAAATAATTATTACCTTTTTTATTTATTTTATTTTATTTTTTGTCTTTTCTAGGGCCGCTCCCGCGGCATATGGAAGTTCCCAGGCTAGGGGTCGAATCAGAGCTGTAGCCACCAGCCTACGCCAGAGCCACAGCAACGTGGGATCCGAGCCGCGTCTGCAACCTACACCACAGCTCACGGCAATGCCAGATCCTCAACCCACTGAGCAAGGCCAGGGATCGAACCCACCACCTCATGGTTCCTAGTCGGATTCATTAACCACTGAGCCACGACAGGAACTCCTTATTACCTTTTTTTTAGAGTTTGCATGAGTTGGATGGGCTGTGGTGGCTGGGGCAGGAATGGCTTTTTCTGGCCACAGTCCTCCATTCTGCTCTTCAGCTCCAAAAGGCGGATGGCTCATGTCAGTCAAACTCACAAGAGACTGATGTATAGTCCACGATGCCAGTTGACCACTTGCCAAGGAGCAGTGTGGCCTTTGAGTGCTTTGTGTGCCTAGAGCCCACTCTCACTTGGAGTGTGGGGTCTGAGGCGGCCCCCTGGAGTTGGTGTGGTTGAGCCCATGAGACGGGTCATTCCCTCTCCCCTACGGGGCGCTGCTCAGCACACAAACCACTGGCTGTGAGCAGGACTGGGCCCGCCTCACTGACCCCTCTGTATTTGGGGGGGTTTCTGGTGACCTTGCCCTTCTGGTTGGCACAGTTCCCTCTTCATGTATCTCACATTCATCCACTTCCATCTCCACAGCTGCCACCCTCCCCAGGTCTCTGTCGTCTCTGGCCTGGGCGACGGCAAAACCCTGACTAGCATCCTGCTTCTGTTCGTCCTCAGCCTGGTCTCCAAAAGACAGCCAGAGGGTCATAAGGCCGGTTACTCTTGCACATACCCTTGACCACTGTGGGGATGCAGGGGGGCTCCCCCAGAGGTTATGTCCACCCAGGACCTGGGAATATGACCTCATCTGGAAAAAAAGGTCTTTGCAGATGTAGTTAAGGTAAGATGTAGGTGAGTGCAGTGTCCTTGTAAGAGCAGAGAAGGGAAAATCACAGAGGGAGGGAGACAGGGCAGAGCTGGGAAGGATGAGAAATGCCAAGAAACACCCCGACTTGCCAGCAACGCCAGAGCTGCATGGCAGAAGCGAGGCTGGATTCTCGCTGCAGCCTCCCGAGGGCGCACAGAGATGCCCCACCTCGATGTCACACTTCCGGTCTGTTGTTTGAGGCCACCCAGTGGCCTAATGAATAGTTTATTACAGCAGCCACAGGACTACAGGTTCTCCCACCACCCTTTAGAGGGAACCCAGGCTCCCAAACGCATGAGGGCACAGGACTGGGCCCCACCCCACTGGGCACAGGACTGGGCATCCCGGCCCTTCATCCGCATTGGCTGCCCTCCCTTCTAGCTGATGCCATCGAGCCCTTGCTGCATCGGGGCCATTGCATCTGCCGTTCCCCCCACTGGAGCGTTCCCCCCGCCTTCGCCTCGGCTCCCCATTTTCGGTGTGTTCTTCGTCCCTCGGGTCTCACAGAAGCCCTCCCAGACCACGTCACCCGAAGCACAGACAGCCCCCTGGCGGGATTCCCGCTCTTTCCTCCACCACCTGACCCAGGTCTGCATTTAAAAAATGGGTTCGCCCTGTGTCTCCCTTGCTTTCTGACACAGTCTCCAGCAGAGCAAAGACCTCGTCTGTCTTGCTGACCTAGCTCCCCATCAGCTGGCTCAGTGCCCAGCACACAGTCAGCCCACAGAGAGTTTTTGTCGAATTAGTAAATCTAGGGCTTACCATCACCAAGGCTACTGCAAAATCCTGCTCCTCTTGTTCTTGACCTGCAGGATGAGGTTTTTCCTGTTCGTTTGTTTGTTTTTGCAGATGAACTTCATGCTTTGAGGGGGGGTCCCAGTGTCTCCCTGCTAAATATTCTCACACGTCGACCTCTGGGATGTTATCATGGGAGTTCAAACTGGATACTCTGGGAGTAACGAGACCCCCATCTGTGGAGGCGTGTGGTTTTCTGTGTACTAACTCATTTGATTGGCACTATTCCCAAGGACCCCTGGGATCTTTAGGATCCCCCCCCTACCCGGCCCGACCCCCTGCCTTTCCCCCAGCCTGCTGACGCCCTCCCCCTCCCTATTCTGATCAGCCCTTTGAGCTTTTTTTCCAATAAGACAAATCAAAGTCCCTCCGACAAGTTTAAGTGTGTATGTCCGCTCACACATATAATTTTATAGCACAAGAGTTTATCAGTCCTGAATGTATATTTAGTGATAGGCTTGGCTAATCTTTCATCTGATTACGTTCATTACCATCTAAATGTATAATCATTAATATATCTGGGCACAGCGGTCTAAATATTTTATAGAGGTCTTAATTACAGTAGACTTCCACTCTTGCCATAAACCCTGTGCACCCTGCCAATTAAAGGGGTGGTATGAGGTAGCTCAGGGCCCTGGCCAAGGTGGCAGCGAGGACCTGCCTTCTTTGCCAGGGGATGGCGATGCTGGGGCGGGGGTCTCCCTTTTCTGGCTGCACCCCAGAAGTAAGGCCAGCAGTTGGAGAAGACAAAGAAATTGGTTCTTGTAATTTCTCGCTGCCACACTGCTGTAAGCTGCAGCCACCTTCCTCCCAGAAGAGGGGGAGATCAAAGATTCAGTAACAAAATGAATAGTTATTGCTACTGAGACTTTAGGGGGAGTCAATTAAAAAAAAATACCCCTTTCTTCCTCTGCCAAAGGAAGTCATTTCAGCCAGTCTCCCAGGAGTCAGGTGATGACTGGAATATGAGTTTTGTGGCTGCAAAAGCCAGTCTGAGATCCATGGCCATGGCAGCTGGTCAGCCCTTTATGCCAGAGGCAGACAGGTGTACCTACCCAAATGGCATGGGTGGGCACCTGCAGCCCTACCCCACCCCCGGCAGGTGTCTCCTCATAGTAACAGCCTCTTCACACCCTTGAAGCTCTCTGTGAATTATAAAGCTGATCTTCAGGCAAGGCTTGGTCTGTGAGATGGGCAGGTTTTATTGAACCCATTGCACAAAGAGGGGAGCTGAGTCTCTGAGAGCTCCTGTGGCTTCCCAGAGGCACATGGCCAGTGGGGGCAGAGCAGCACCTGAATCCTTGCTGTTCTGCCATGACCCCTGCCTAGACTGTGACCCATGTTTTCCCAGCAGCCATCCCGGGTCTGTGAGGTGAGCCAGCAGGTCCCCCGGGAAAGCCTGGGGCCTGCAAGGGGTTGGGATCTCACAAGATGGGGCCACCAGACTCCCATCCTCCCCACTGCCAAGACCAGCGTCCTCCCCAGCCACAGGGCACCTGCCATTGCCCACCTGGACAAGATTAAGAGCAGGAGCTCAGGACAGAGCAGCTGGGCTGGATCCTGCGTCCACCACATTCCAGCTGGGTCCGCCTCACTCTCCTCCTTCGCAAGCCAGGGATCACCATGGTAACCACCTCACAGGATTGTGGCAAAGAAAATTTAGTGAAAACTTACACGATGTAAAACATCGCCCAGCCTATAAAAATCACTCAGTAAATGGGACCGGCTGCTCCGCCGCCATCCTCTCCATCTCCATCCGGGCCGGGGAAGCCCACGCTGACCGACCCTCATCCCTCAGGCTCTGTCTCTGCACCTTCGTGAAAGTCTTGTCCCTTAACTCCCCACAGTCACACACAGAAAGTGCCATCTTTCCCCACCCAAGGCAGGGCTGGACTTTGAACCCGGGACCAAGCCCAAGTTCATGTTCCTTTCCAAGCCCCAGGAGCCCTGCAGGATTCTCGGAGAGGGCAGCCACTCCCCTTGTCCACACCTGGGGCTGCCACACTTCACCACCATCTCATGGGGTGTCCCTGATGGTGTGAGGGCTGCCTGCCCTCCCCCGGATGATAAAAGCTGATATTTACTGATGACTCAACATCCCCCTGAGCATGTTGCATCCATACAACCAGTCCTGTGAGGGGGAGGCTGTGTTTAAAGCTTTTTATCAAGTATGACAGACATGTATACAAATGCACATCTGACGTTCACAGCTTGGTGCATTGTCACCAGCCGAGCACCCTTGTCAAACCAGATGAGATCAGGCAGAACATCATTAGTTCCTTCAGGGATCCTGGGTCCCCTTCCCCAGGCCACCCCATCCCAGAGAGCTGCTTCCTGACCTCTCTCCACCCCCACGTGGGTTAACCCCCACCTCTTTGGTGCCCTGCAGGGAGTCATGAGGAATATACGCTCTGTGGTCTGGCTTCGTGGGCTCAGCATTTCTTCTGTGTGGGGTTCGCTGTGTCACTCATGCTGCGTGTGTCGTAGTTCACTCGCTGTCCTCAGATGGAGGCGTCCCCCGTGTGGAGGGAACCACGGTGGGCGCAGCCCGCCTGCTGAAGGTTGCCCAGGCCGTTGTCCTGCTCGGAGCTTTTACAGACAGGGTAACCTCTGCACGCAGGTGCCTCGGTGGACAAGGATGTGTGCCTGTCGGACGCGGGCTGAGGTAGGAAATATGTCTCGCTCCGTTGCAATGTGAAGGCTAGGATCTGTGACTTCCTCTCACCTCCGGGGAGTGGCCAAGCTGGTTTTGAACCCAGACAGTCCAGCCCCGCGGCCTGCTCCCTGGGGCCGCTCTCCTTCTGAACTCGTCTGGGAAGAGGCGGGTTATTGCTACCAGTTTGCCATCTGCGTCTAACCTTGAACAGCCCCACTGGGTCTCTGTTGGAGACAGGGTAGGGTGAGACCTGTCCCCAAGCCACTGGGTGCCCAAGGCAGCTTCCTGAAGGTTCTAGAGGGCCTGATAGACCATCCTGAGACTATGACACCAAAGCCCAGAGATAGCGTATGAGTTCCCAAAGGCCACACAACATGCTAGCTTGTATCCGGGTGACCTGCCCTGCCCCGGTCCCCGTCCCCTGGGCCTTCCGTGCCTCTCGCCTCCTCCTCCTCCTCTTAGGGCCTAACCAGCCCATCGTCTTGCCTAAGAATGACCTCATGCACCAACACGAGCCTTTAAAAATAGTCCTCATTGTGTGGGGCGTGGGGCCTGTGGGGCCTGAGGGCCGATGCTGCATTTCCAGAAATCTCCACCCCCTGAGTCTGGGGAATGTCACTGCTCTGGGCCCATCCCCAGACACTATTTTTAGTGGTGATTTGGAGGAAGGAGGGCTTTCCTGGACTTGCCTTCAGAAGATGGAAAACAAACACCATCCCCTCCCCGCCCCCGCCTCCCAGATTTCCCAGGCAGGAAATGGGGGCCGGGATTCCTGGGGCTGCTGCTCACCCTCAGGGCTTCCGGGTGAGCTCTGAGCTCTTCAGAGCTGAGGGGTGGATGACAGCGACAGTGTCTGCCCTGCCCCCAGTCTGGACCCTAAGCAGCCTGCAAAGGGCCCTGCTCCCCCAACCCCTGCCACCCCCACAGCACTTGTCTCCTCCCTCCCTGGGGGCCCTCCTCACCCTCCCATCTAAAGGTTCTCCTATTGGGAGGCCCTGGGCATCTGCTTGAGGCAGACACTCTCCAGGTGGGTGACGCTGCCCACATTCCCTCCTCCCATCACCACCCTGCCCCCTTTCTAGACAGCCTGCCACCCAGTGCTCATGCAGTGCTCAGACTCCCCCAACAGGGTACCCCTTCCCCCTCGAGACCGCCCGGTCCCCTCTGAGATGGCTGTGATGGTTAGACTGTCGCTTAGAATGTTGTAAAGCACAGCCAAGCAATCACCGTTAGCTGCATTTAGAGCTTTTGCGTTCCTTTAGTGCCCACCACAGTAGAATGAAGAAACTGTTACCCGACCATAGACACGAGGAGAGACAGCACAGAGAGGTGAAGGAACTTACCTAAGGTCACACAGCTGGTGAATGGTGGGGTGCAGCTTCAGACCCAGGTCTTTGTGGGCAGAAGCTGGTTCCTCAGACTGCCTGGTCGCAGGTCTTCGTGTTTCTTCTTCTATGGACACCTGCTCGAACTAGCAGTGCAGCCCCACACAAGGCCTGCAGGCCTGGTTGGGTAGTGTGATCGATTGCCGGTATTGAGAAATAAGGAGATATTTAACATCAAAACTCTGATAATCCAGAGTATGGAATTCCCTAGAAGAGTCAGCTGGTGTGCCGATGCTGAGCCCTAGTCTGTTGCAGGACACCTGCCCCTCCAGGCGGGGCTGCATCCCGGGTCCCCGCCTGCCCCTTCCTTTCTTACCCATGGTTCCTGGCAGGGCCCGGGGGACAGTTGCATGTTCCACTCTAGGGGTTGTGGTCCCCTCTTATGTATTTATCTGTTTGTTTATTTCATGGCTGCACCCGCGGCTATGGAGGTTCCCGGGCCAGGGATTGAATCTGAGCCGCAGCTGTGACAACGCCAGATCGTTTACCCCACTGCCCTGGGCTGGGGTTTGACTGCAGTGATCCAAGCTGCTGCAGTCGGATTCTTAATCCTCTGTGCCACAGCGGGAACTCCTGGTGGTCCTCTCTTGAGCCCTTAAGCCAGAGAATCAGGGAAGGAAGGGGCCGCTTGAGATGCTTGGCAGTCGTGAGCACACCCCCTTCCCACCCTGCTCAAGCTCCCATTCATCTCTCCCCACGTTCTTCACCTGCCGGGTCCGTGCCTCGTGCTGGCTCTTAGGAATACTGTCGGATGAGGCCCAGGCCCTGCCTTCCAGCGGCTTCTAGGCTTAGTCCAGGTGGCTGGAAGGCCCTGAGCTCTCGGTCTGCTTTCTAGGCTGTTGGCACACATTCCTATGGGGCAGTGGGCCCCATGCAGCAAGAAGAGGCATGAGCTACGGGCTTTGGAAACCCAGAAAGACGTGACACTGGATTCCAAAGAGGGGAGAGGGCCGGGAGCCCTTGGCAGAAAGGGTTCACGTCACTTCCCCCCAGTAGACCCAGAATCTGTAGTGTTAGATGGTGGCAGATTTAAAGCAGGAAAAACAGGGAACGAAGTGAGGAGGGTGTCCAGGGGAGGCTTTGCTGAGAAACCAGCATCTGGGTCAAGACAAACCTAGATGGGGGGGGCGGGGAGTGGGCCACAGGGATGGGGTGAGGGGCAATGAGAATGCTCCGGGCAGAGGACAGCAGCGCAGAGATGCTGAGGGAGGGGTAGCTGCGTGATCCAGGTGGCAGCAGTGGGGCGGGGGTGGGGATGGCAGGTCATATGGCCCCAGTGGACTCTTCTAAGGGCTGTGCTCACCCCTGAGTGAGACGGGCGGCAGCCGAGGAGCAGAGACGTGACGTGATCTGACTTGTGTTTTGAGGGGACACTCCCTGCTGAGTTGACGTCGGCTGCAGGGCTGGAAGACCAGTTAGGAGGCCACTGTGTCAAGCAGACATGAGATGGTGACACGGGCCAGGGTGGGGACCAAGGAGTGGCCAGAAGTGGCCAGATTCTGGTAATGTGTGGAAGGCAGAGCTGACGTGGGTTGCTGAGGAGTTGGGTGTGGGGCCTGAGAGCAGAATCAAGGAGGATTCTGGGGTTCGGGGTCAGAGGGACCGGACTGAGTTTGGGGAGGAGAGGAGCAGGCTGTCGGGGTGCTGGTGAGGCACTCACAGATGCATCAGGGCAGAGATGCCGTCAGACACCTCAGTCGGGGAGGCTCTTGGCTCTGAGTGTGGACGTCAGGGCTGAGGTCTAGCAGGGCGGCCTCAGCATATGGATGGATTCAAATCCAGGAAGCTGTGGCAAAGGAGGGCTGAGGCCTCTGGTGTCTAGAGGTCACAGTGAGGGAAGATGAGCTGAGAGACCGGGAGAGGGGCCAGGAGGGCGTGGGGACGTCCCCACACCCGTGGAGCATGTTCTACAGGGACAGTGGGGCTCAGAGGTTCCGAGGGGACCACGACCTGAGAAGAGCATGTGCCGGGGAGGCGGGGAGGGGAGCGGACGCGTGGGGGTGCACGGTCGTCCCGAGCATCTTTGCTCCAAAAGGTGGAAGAGAAATGGATTGAGAGTTGGAGGGAAAGGGGGCTCAAATGCGCGTTTTCTGTTTAAGACGCGAGAATGGTGTGTGCGTGTGACACTGGGAGAAATCCACTGCAAAGCAGGGGCCGAGTGTAGGGAGCCTGGACGTCCGAGCGGGCGCTTGTCGTGAAGGGAGACCCGGTTTCCATAGCCTCCAGCCTCTCCGAACACGACAGCCTCACCAGTCGGTTCAAAGGAACCACCCAGGGGTTGGGCAGAGGGAGCCGAGCAGGAGAGCAGCCTCCTCCAGGCAAAGGAAAGGCCCAGCTGTGGCCAGGTTCGTGGCAGGGAGCCCCAGGGGAGAGCCGGACACCTGCTTCCAGACACTGGGTCTCGCCTGTGTTCAAAGCACAGTGCCCTAACCCAGCCCTGAGCACCTTAAAATGCTGCCAGTGCCCCGAGTCAGTGGAAGCTTTGGCCCATGTGTGTCCTTACGTCCCACAGGGGCCATGGACGTGGTTCCCAGTGACCAGGGTAGTCTGGCAAGGGCTGCAGCCACTTTGCAGTCCGTCCCGAGAGCACCAGGACTCCCGTCCCATCCGGGGCCACAGGGAAATTGGCATGCCTGGAGAGCAAGGAGAGACAATAAAAGAAAGCCGAACCGTCTCTGCCCCCAGGACCTGCTCAGTGATGGCCAGGGATCAGGTCCCCACCCCTCCCTGGGCTGCCCACCTTGTTCAGCCGTTCATTTGCGTCAGTCCGCTGGTGTTTACTGAGCCTACTATGTGCCAGGCACTGTTCGAGATGCTGGGGATGCAATGGTGAAGCAGGCAGGCCAGGTCCCTGCCCCCAGGAGCTTATATTGCTCATCAGGGGTGACATAAAAATGTGTAAGTAAACTCAGTAATCCTTCCCACACCTTTGACCCTCTGAGGGAAATAGTCTGCTCTCTCACCTGTAAGCACACGGATTAGGGTTTGTCACCATTGCACGGTGAATGGACTGCTTTTCTACCAGGTGAGAGAATTGCTTCCTTCTCTTTGGGTTAAATGGAGTTGACCTTGGTTCCATGAAGTGCAGTGGTCATGGGCACAGCAATGACCCCAAGGAGGCTCGCCAAACCATTCTCAAATATGCCAACTCAGAGATGGCATCTGCCTCCCCGCCTGAGACAAAGCTGGCAAATCTGCATTTCCCTCCTGTGCCACGGCAGACATCCCCAATCGACCCAGGTTCCTGTAGTGCATGGTTGACTAGTCATGTCTGCATGGACACAAGATTGGGAAACCAAGACCTGTATTCCAGATATTTTCCCTTTCTATCCCAGGCAGGAGGTTTGGAAGGTCACACTGCCTAACTTTTTAGGCTGCACTTGGAGGGAGAATCTGTGGGGATTATGGAAAGATCATGATCTGAACATCAAAGTACTGGGGTCAGGTGCCAGTTCTGCTGCCCATCAGCCATGTGAGCCTGTCCACCCATCTCGTCTGGCAGTGAGAAAAAGGCAGTTTCCATTTGTGAGGAACTGAGCTGCCCCAGGTCCGACCCTGGACCACCCAGCCAAGCCCGTGTCTGACCTCGCTCAGCAGGTGCCGTTTTCTCAGCCACCACCTGTAGCTGCTACTTGTCCAAGAGAGCGGTTGGCTTTTCTCTGTTCCCTGAGTGCCTCCTGATGGGGCAAGAGCCTGCCTAATCTTTGTAAAGTAGGTCGAACCCTGACCTGTTCTGAATTCACTTTGCTCAGCTTTCAAACAGGAGGAAAAAAATTAAAAGAAAAAAAGAAAATAAACGAGGGCTGTAAGTCTGTGGCCTTTTAATTCCTTCCGTGGGCTCTGACCTCTTCTTTGGGCCCTTTTCTCAGAATCCAGCCTGTCGGTCAAGTCAACTTGTATTTTCCGAGACTTCCTGGGCCCTGAGTGCAGGCGTGGGAGCTGCGGGGAGTTGAAAGACAAGAAAAGATGCTAACATTTAATGAGCACCTGCTCATTCAGGTGCTAGGTAATGTCACATAGAGCCTAAAGGGTAGAGAAAGAAGGTCACCCTTGGCTTACCAGCCGAGGAAGCTAAGGAAGCTCGCTCAGAGAGGTTACGTGCAATGACTGAGACCCTGCAGTTGCTATGAGCTAAAAGCCTGGGATTCGGGGCTCTGTGGATCTGAAGCTTTGTCTCTCTCTCTCTTTTTTTTTTTTTTTAAACTCTTTAGGGCTGCATGTGTGGCATATGGAAGTTCCCAGGCTAGGGGTCAACAGCAGCTGGCTAGTCCACAGCCACAGCCACGCAGGATCCAAGCTGCAGCTGTGACCTACACCACAGCTCACGGCAACACTGGATCCTTAACCCACTGAGTGGAGCCAGGGATCGAACCCACAACCTCATGGATCTTAGTTGGTTCATTGCCACTGAGCCACGACAGGAACTCCTGGAGTTTTGTCTTTGGGGTTCTCCCCAGTGCTCAGGGTCCCCATGTGACAGTTCCCTCAGGATGTGGCAGTCTGTTCTCTATGGGGGAGAAATGATTATACCTTCAGTCGCTATTCTAGATGAGGGAACTGAGGCTTAATTAAATTTTAATAGGCAGAGTCCAAAGCTGTTGCTTTTAGCCCAACTGTGTTGGCCTGAGAATCAGGAGACCTAGGCTGACCCACTGTGATATTCGATGCTCTTTCCCTCTCCCAGCCTCAGTTTCCCCATTTGTAAAGGAAGATGGAGCTGGAACAGCATTTGATGGGTGTTTATTCAGGGTGGTTTGCCTGACCCTTCTGGCTCCCACCTGCCCACTCTTTTTCCAGAATCTGTGAATGCTGAAGCCTCAACTGGCTAGGGAGGTTAAATGGAAAAGAGAAGGGGGCCCCCTGCTGGCAATGGCTGGGATTGTCAGACACAGGCTGAGGTTGCACTGACCCTGCCCACCACTCCGCCCCTCCTCTGAGCCCTTGTTTGTCAGGGGTCCACCAGGGGCTGGGAATTTTCACAAGGTCTCTTGGCGGTGAACTATCCAGAACAAGGGTCATAGTCTGCTGAGCTCAGACTGATAGGAAATCTGACCACGCCTTGGGCTGGCTGAGGATCCTGCAGGCTGGAGGAAGGGGTGGCTGAGGGGAAGATTCCTTAGGAGCTGCTGACACACACACGAATGCATGCACATCCTTCTTCCAACAGTCATGGAGCAGTCATAGGGTGCGTGTAAGAATGTCAACACGCCTTTAATGGAAACCTCAGAAAGCCCCCTTGGGACTGTGAGACAGCTACAGAAACAGCATCTCGAAGCAGAAGTAACTGGTCTGAATATTTGGATCATCCGCTGGTTTTGTGGATCGATGCGGGTTCTGCTGTTCACATGATGCGCTTTCACAGTAAGGTTGATGGAGAAGCACGAGGGGTTCAAAGCCAGGGATGCAAGGCCATGGTCCGCTGCCTGAGCCACATGAGTCTTGATGAGTAAGTTAACCCTTTAAGCCTCAGTTCCTTCCTCTACAAGGCAGGTGCAGCCCCACCCCCAGCACAAGTCCTGAGGAGCTGATGAGGCCGGCTGTGCGGGATTTGTTGGCAAGTTGGGAACCAGTGGAACTGGGATGGGAGGGTTGGGTGGGCAGGTGCCAGGGCCAGGTGGGTGCTGCCACTCACTGCTTGCCCGTGTTTCTTAATCTCCTTGGGGGCCTATGCCTTCATCAATAACATGAACTGACCTCAAAAGCTAGTTGTGAGAATTAAGTGACAAAGGGGACTTAGAGCGTGTCTTGGTAGTCTTTTTTTTTTTTTTTTTTTTTTGTGGCTGTGCCCGTGGCATGTGGAAGTTCCCAGGCCAGGGATGGAGCTCACACCTCAGCAGTGACAACACTGGATCCTTAACCCTTGGGCCACCAGGGAACTCCTGGGAAATTGACGCTCAAGGTTGCAGAGCCAGGGGCAGAACCCAGATCCTCTGACCCTGGACCCATGCACATCCTGCCCTGCTGGGTGGTGTCGGCCAAGGCCATGAACTTGTCTGTGGGCAGCAGCGGTCAAGACAAAGTTCCCTAGGACCTCAGAAGCTGAAGGAGCTCAGGGAGTCAGGCACACCCGTGTGGGGAAACCGAAGCTCAGAGAGGGGAAAGCTGAGAGCCTGGTCCCTCACTGCCGGGCACGTGTTCGCTACAAGCTCTGCTCCGGCAGGTCAGGAGAAGCCGCCTCGTGCTCAGAAGCCGACCCCAAAAAACCCCTTCCTCTCCAGGTGCGCAGCTCCCGAAGCCACTCGGATCCACTGCCCTGGGCCGTGCTTCCCTCTCGTTCTCAGGCTCCCCCAGTGTGAAACCCACCTGAGACAAGTGCCAGGTGGCAGCACTGCCATCCACTGGCTGTGGCCTTCATTTCCACCTCTGTGAAACAGGAGGTAAAAATACCCAGCCACCCACCTCTGTCACAGGAGGGTAGCCAGCAGCAAAGGAGAGATAGCAGATGGAAATTTCCAGTTCCCCCAGTGACAGCTGGGCCTGGGCTCTGCTGTCAGATTCCTTCTGGCCAGATGACATCTTTGCATGAGGTCCACTCGCAACGTGAGTGCCCCACGGGGCAATACAGGTGTGCCACCCCCACCGAGGGCCGGGGGCCACCCTTGCCTGAAGGGAGAGGGAAGCAAATGAGTCCTCTCTCCTTGGGCTCTTCTGTCCTGGCTTCAGGGTTCCAGCCCAGCAGGCCTGGAATTCCCACCACGGTGACCTAAGTCGCTTCTCTGCCAAGCTGGCCACAAAGGGGACAAGCCCAGCTGCATGAGCTAGGAAGCTCAAAGTTGAAATTCAAAGGGCCCCCCTGAGACCCAAGGTCCGATGGCTCCTTGCACGTGACAGCACCACCCCAGCTGACCTGCCTCCACCCTGTTTTACAGGAGGGCTGGGCAGGGGGAGATAAAGGTGCACCCCCACCCTCACCCCAAGTCTGCAGGGTCAGAAGGATGCAGCTTACATCAGGCACTGAGCCAGGAGCCCAGAGTCCTGGGTCCTGATGCCGTACTTTTTATATCAGAGCCTGAGTTTGCAAGTTCATTGTCTGGAACAAGACTAGGGTAGCACCACCATTGCCTGCCCCAACTCGCTGCCCTTGGCCATGAGGCTGGGACCCTTGGGGTTTGGGAGGCCTCACTGCAGAGGCAGCATAATATAGAGTCAAGGGTTTGAGGCTCAGGGTCTGATGTGGCTGTGTGACTCTGGGCAAATCACTTAACAACGCTGTTCCTTCTCAGGCTGGACATTTCCAGAGCCTCAGAAACATCCACCTCTCTCCCCACCACATCCCCAGGTACCCTCCTCTGTGTTCTCTCTACGGAGCCGCCGGGAGGGGCCAGAGTTCTAGGGACTCTGGGAAAAGCCTGCTCCACACAAGCCTGGGATTTGCCCATCCCCACCCCCTTTGCCGCAGAGCCAGGGCTGTGAGGAGAGTCTGGAGGGAGCAGAAGTCACACTACTGCCAAGAGGCTGCATGGAGAAGGGGGCACCGTGTGTGTGTGTGTGTGTGTGTGTGTGTGTGTGTGTGTGTGTGTGTGTGTGTGTTCGCCTATTCAGTAGTTTTTGACAGGTTGTACATCAAAACTAGCCTATTTTCCTCACTTCAGAAAGAAACCCCACACCCCCTGGCTTCCACCCCCATATCTTCACCCCCAGCCCAGGCAACCCCTAATCAGTTTTCTGTCTCCATAGATCTCCCCACTCTAGACATTTTGCATAGATGGCATCATACAGCATGTGGCCTTTGGTGACTGGCCTCTTTCATAGACCATCATATTTTCAAGGTTCATCACGTTGTAGCATGAATCGGTACTTCTTTTTATTATCAAATAATACACTCATCAGCTGATGGGCAGTTGGTTGTTTCACCTTTGGCAGTTATGATTAAAGCTGCTATGAACATATATGTACGGGATTTTAGATGGACATATGTTTTCATTTCTCTTAGATCTGTGCCTGGGAGAGGAATTGCTAGATCACAGGATGACTTTATGATCTATCACTGGGGGAGCTGTCAAGCTCTTTTCCAGAGAGGCTGTACCATCTTCCATTCCCTCCAGCAGTGCAGGAAGGTTCCAGTTC
The DNA here is from genome assembly GCF_054392235.1 of Sus scrofa. Taxonomy (NCBI): domain Eukaryota; kingdom Metazoa; phylum Chordata; class Mammalia; order Artiodactyla; family Suidae; genus Sus; species Sus scrofa. Next base: position 78,849,704 of record NC_139388.1, read on the forward strand.
CTCCATATCCTCCTCCACGCTTGTTGCCAGCTGCTCTATATTTTAGCTGTTCTACTGAGTGTGAATTAGTATCTCGTTGTGTTGGGGTTTTTTCTGTTTGTTGGTTTGTTTTTGTCTTTTGAGGGCGGCACCCTCGGCATATGGAGGTTCCCAGGCTAGGGGTCGAATCAGAGCTATAGCTGCCAACCTACACCACAGCCACAGCAACGCAGGATCTGAGCCACGTCTGCCACCTACCTCACAGCTCGCAGCCACGCCAGATCCTTAACTCACTGAGCGAGGCCAGGGGTGGGACCCGCATCCTCATGGATGCTAGTTGGGTTCCTTAACCACTGAGCCACGGCAGGAACTCCCTCACGGTGGCTTTGATTTGCATTTCTCTGTTGACTAATGATGTCAGCCACCTTTTCCAGGGCTTATTGGCCATTTCCTGGAGAAATATCTGTTCAGATCTTTTGACCATTTATTATTGAGTTCTAAGAGTTCTTTATATACTCCAGATACAAGCCTTTTATCAGATATATGATTTATAAATGTTGTCACCCATTCCTCGCATCGTCTGTTTACTCTCTAGATGGTATCCTTTGATGCACAAGAGTTTTTAATTTTGAAGCCCAAGGTATCTTTTTTCTTCTGTTACTCATACTTTTGGTGTCATAACTTGCTGTGTGTTTTTAATCAAATACTTTTCGCTGTGAAGGAAATGGTGCAGACCAGGGACTGTCGGGCTGGGCTGAGTGGGCCCTGGAGGTTCATTTCAATAGGAAATAAAGGTTCCCATCAGCTGCCGGGCCGTGGGGGTCACAAGCTCACCAGGCCTCCCTCTCTGTCACTCTGGGGACCTAGCCGGTTCAGGGCGGGGACAGGCATTCAGTCAAGCGCTTGCTCCCCTGGCTGGGTCAGTAAAACCGAGAAATGAGAATTGGGACGTTCCCTTGTGGTGCAGTGGGTTAAAGACTTGGTATTGTTCCTGCAGCAGCTCAGGTCACTGCTGTGGCTCAGGTTGTTGCTATGGCGCAGGTTCGATCCCTGGCCTGGGAACTTCCACATGCTGCAGGCATGGTCAAAAAAAAAAAAAAAGAGAAGTGGAACTCTGGAGATGGGCAGGCCGGGGTTTGAATCCTGGGGATGCTGCAGGGTGACTTGGGAGCTGGGGAGAGAAACTTCATCTTTCTGAACCCTGTTTCCGCCTCCGTTGATGGAGGGATAGAGACAGGGTCCCTTGTCAGCATTCGGGCTGACAGGCAGCTAGGATGTGGGCAACTAACACGGTCCTCTGTCCCCCAGCCATGAAAGCCGACCGAAAGCGCCTAAAGGGTGAGAAGACGGACCTGGTGAGCCAGATGCAGCAGCTGTACGCCACGCTGGAGAGCCGGGAGGAACAGCTGCGAGACTTCATCCGCAACTACGAGCAGCACCGCAAGGTCGGCCCCCTGCATCCCCCACCCAGCACGGGGTCCAGCCTCTTGGCTCTCCAAACACAGACCACGGCTTGTGTCCCCTTCCGCTCACTTGGGGAAGCCCCTTGTCAGGCCGGGCCTGGGCACTGAGACGAAACAGGCACAGCTCCTAGTTAGGGCTCCACATCTCCTGGGCAAACCAGCCCGGACAGGAAAGCCCAGTCAGTGACAGTGTGGGCTCTGGATTCTGGCTGGCCTGGGTTCAGATCCCGGCTCCCCACGTATGCGCCCTTGGGGGCATCTCCCTTAACCTCTCAGAGTCTCAGTTTCCTCATCTGTGAAACAGGGATCATGCAGACCTTGTATTGCTGTGATGAGGACCCTATAAGATGATGGATACAGAGCCTTCCGCGTGGCAGCCAGTGCATAGTAAGCACTCGGGGAATGTCAGTCTGCGTCCTACTAATGATACCAGAATAAGAGTGTGAAGAGAGAGCAGGCAAGCACCATAAGACAGCAGGAAATTCTGCCTGCCAGGAGAGAGTCCTGGGAGGCTTCACAGAGGTGGTGACATGAGTTGGGCTCTATAGAGTAGATAGGAGTTTCTGGTCAGATGACCAAGGAATTTGGTTCAGTAAATATCTGTCTGACATATGTGCTGTGGACGTGCCAAAGAGGGTCCCCAAACCCAAAGAAAAAAAGTCAGTGCCTGCAGCCAAGCAGTCCTTTGTGAGCAGCTGTGTGTGCAGGGAGAGAGTTGTAACCTTCTGGATTGCGGGGCAGAAAACCTGTTGAAAACCGCCCTTCAAGTACATGACCCCACATGGTCATCGGCTGTGACCAGAGTACAGGTTGCATGTACTCTGGGGAGAAAAGGGAGGCGGGAGGCCCATTGGGTTTCCTGGGCTGTGGGAGGTTCAAGCGGTTCTTCAAAAGGGCAGGAGTTGAGGCCAGAGTGTCAGAGACCGCATTTGAACTTGAATGCATCATCCCCACAGCCCACTTTGATTTCCTCCCTCTCACCTCCTAGTGGTGAAGGTCCCTTCCCCCCAGGATGAAAACAGCCCCAGTGAGCTCCCTGGGCCAGGCTACCCCCAGCCGCTGGCTGTGTCTGGAGCTTTCAGCTGCCCTGGGTGTCAGCCCTGAGCAGCGGGGCCCTGGCTTCCCCTGTCCGCATCCAGTAAATGAGCCGAGTCCTGAGAAGTTGGCTTCCCTGTGCCTGTCACCTGCAGACAGGGTGTGACATTCAATCAGGAACCTGTGGAAGCAGAGAGGACGCAAGGGAACCCAGTGCTGCCTGCTTTCTTGGTTCTCTTCTGGGTCATAGACTTCCTGCCGTGTGCTCATTTAGCAGAAGGGACAAGGGAGCTCTCCTGGGTGTCTCATAAGGGCGCTAATCCCATTCATGAGGGTGCCACCCTCATGACCTAAGCGCCTCCCACCTCCTAACACCATCACCTGGGGGTTAGGATTTCAACAAAGACATTTTGGCAGGACACAGACATTCAGACGAGAGCACCACCTGCTGCTCCCTGTCCACCTCTCCCCTCTCCCACCTGGAGGGGCTGTAGCCGGTCCCAAGAGCCTGGTCCTTCTTCAGCTGCAAGGCAGGGAGAACCTTTGCTGGAGTGGCCTCGTTCTCATCCAAAGGGAGACGGGTCACTCTTGTTTGAGGGGAGGGGACAGAGAGCAGGGGTCAGGGAACCAGCCCATAGCTACACCTGCTTTTCAGGGATGTGCTGGTCCCAGGCTGACCCTGTCCCTGGTAGCACTTGTCCCCATCAACTGCTTTGGTGTATTCGTCAAGGTTCTCCGGAGGAGTGGTTTTATTTATATAAAGGGTTATTGTATGGAATCGGCCCACGTGATTATGGAGGCTGACAAGTCCCTTGACCCACTATCTACAAGCTGGAGACCCTAGAGAGTCAGGGTGTCATCCAGGCTGAGTCCAGAGGCCTGAGAGCTCAGAGCCATGTTCAAAGTTCCATCCAAGGGCAGGAACAGACCCAGGGCCCAGCCCAGCTGTCAGGAGAGAGGGCAGTCCCTCCGTTACTGTAACCACTTGCCATGCAGGCTCTCAGTGCATAGAATGATGCCCACCCACATTGGAGGAAGATCTTCTGAGTCCACCAGTTCAGCGTTAATCTCATCTGAGACACCGTCACAGACACACCCAGGAATAACGTTCAGCCAAATATCTGGACACCCCAGGGTCCCAAGAAATGGACGCCTAAAATTAACCATCAGGAATGGCTTAAGAAGATGTGGTACACATATACAACAGAATACTACTCAGCCATAAAAAAGAACGAAATCATGCCATTTGCAGCAACATGGATGGACCTAGAGATTCTCATACTAAGTGGAGTCAGACAGAGAAAGACAAATACCATAGGATATCACTTATATGTGGAATCTAAAATGTGACACAAATGAACCTGTCTACAGAACAGAAACAGACTCACAGATGTGGAGGAGAGACTTGTGGTTGCAAAGGGGGAGGGGAGAGGGAGTGGGATGGACGGGGAGTTTGGAGTTAGTAAATGCAAATTATTATATTTAGAATGGATAAACAACCCGGTCCTACTGTACAGCACAGGGAACTATATCCAGTCTCTTGGGATAGACCATGATGGATGATAATAAGAGAAAAAGAATGTATGTGTGTGTGTGTGACTGGGATACTGCCGCACAGAAGAAATTGGCACAGCAATGTAAATCAACTAAACTTTAATTTTTTCCAAAAATGAGTATAAAAAAATTAACCCTCGGTCTTGGCCTGGGAGGCAGGGGAGTACAGTGGTTAAGACCAGACAGCAGGTTAGAGTCTCACCTCTACCACGTGCGGGCCATGTGGCCTCATCTCTAAAGCCAGGATGGTGACAGCAAACCACTCAGAGCCCAGTGCTGTCACCAAAGTGTCTAGCACACAGCATGCTTGGGAAGATGCTTGCTATTGTTATTGTTGTTGTTGCCTCTGGGGATTCAGAATCGGGCATTTAATTATGGACGCTCCCCCTTGGGTTTCAGGGCCCTTTTGTGGGCCCCTTATCTCCCACTGCCTGGCGTTGGTCCCCCTGGTAAACCCAGACAGGTAAGCACATGGCTGGCCACCTGCTGTCAGAAGCCCCTGGCAGGCCCCAGACAGACCCCAGGCGTGGGCCCTGCCTCCGGGAGGACGGGAGAGTCTCTGGGGAGACACAAGAACCATGCAGAAAAGTAACCTAGGTGGGACCTTCTGGGAGGGCCGAGGGTCCAGGGGATCCAGGACCCAGGGGCGGGGGACGTGTTCCCTGAGAACACGCACTGTGAAGGAGGTCGGCTCCGGATCAGAACAGCACAGTGGGACCATGGAGCCAATAAAAGGCTAAGAGGATCAAAGAGATGGCGCCATTACTAGATACTGACCTTGACAGTGACAAGGCCAATGGCCCTCTTCAGAGGCCACCTTATCACACCCTGACTCAGGATCCATTAATAATAACGCATCCATTAATAATGCGCTTCTTCTATGCCAGCATTGTCCCAATCTCTTTGCATTTGCTGTTTTTGATAGCAACCCTGTGAGGTATGGTTTTATAGAGGTGAAAACTGAGACTTAGGGCAAGTCTGTGGCGCAGGGCCTCACAGTGACATAAAGGGGGAGGCGGGGTGCAAACCCAGGCGGTCCGGCCCAGGGCCCTCTCGCTGCCCACTGCCCAGTGCCCACCTCCCTCACTGCTCAGAACGAACGTAGATGAACAAATGAGTTACTTCAAGTTACTTCTGCTCCTCGCCCTAGAGGTCCTGGCCGCCCCCTCGAGCCATGGGTGGTTTGCCGGGCATGGCAGTGTCCTTGTGGCACTGTGGGTTTCATAGCAAGCTTTTCTCCTGTCCTTCAATTGGGGCGTCACATTCGTTTTCATAACTGTGCTCATTCTTGGGAATAAAGTCCCTCTGGGGCGTCCCCTTCCCTCAGGACGGGGCCATTTTTTTAAGTCGCAGATAACAGGGGCGTCCCCTAAGGCCAGCCAGCAGAGGGGCTGCGCTGCAGTGTCACTCTCATGTGATGGCTTCACAAGACCCACAGGCCCCTTCACATTCATTCAGAAAAGTGGAATTTGGAAAACACTCAATTTTTTTAAAAATTGCTACCTTAGGAGTTCCCATCCTGGCTCGGCGGTTAACAAACCCGACTAGCATGCATGAGGACTCGAGTTAGATCCCTGGCCTCGCTCAGTGGGTTAAAGATCTGGCATTGCCATGAGCTGTGGTATAGGCGCAGCTCGTATCCCACATAGCTGTGGCTGTGGTGTAGGCCAGCAGCTACAGCTTCAGTTCGACCCCTGGCATGGGAACGTCCATGTGCCACGAGTACGGCCCTAAAAAGACAAAAAAATAAATAAATAAAAATTGATCTCTTAAAATGGGGAGAGTCCCTCCTAAGCTTCTAGATGTCAGTGGAACAGCCATGTGACAATCTTTTGTCATCATTGGGTCCAACGTCACTGTACAGATGGGAGGACAAAGGTTCCCAAGATCCAGTGACTGACCCAAGGCCACATATTTAGAGCTAATTTGGAGAAGCTAAAGCCACACCTCCTGGTTTTATTCCACCTCTTCCAAGAGCTTGCAGCTGGTGTTGGTGGTGGTGGGGGGGGAGACTTGCATTTTATGTGCAAGATAAATGTCCCTGTGAACAGGATTAATGGAACTCTCAGCCCAGCCACCCAGCTCCTCCCCGGGGACCCCTGCAGGCCTCCCGGCAGGTAGCAGGACACAGGGCTCCCAGCTGTGGGGCCGGGGAGCATGAGCACAGACACAGGCTGCTGAGAAATGAGAGTTTGGGGCCTGACCAGAAAGTTGACAGAATTGCAACCCCCGGGAGGCTGCGCCGTTGCACGTTCCCTGTCACATGGCTACAGTCTGGAGAGGAGTTTGGGGACATAAACACAGCTGAGGAAGGGCTCATGGCAGGCAACCTGGGCGAGGGCTGGGCACAGGGAGATCCTAGGTGGTGAGGTCACTGCCACAACAGGCCACCTTCCTCCTGCCTGCCGTCACACCTCTGGACAGGCCTGTGTACCCCAGAAGCCCCCTCCACATTGCACCTCTTGTGTCCAGGTGAGCCCCCCATGCCAGCAGGCCAGAGGGACCTCATTCTTTTATGCAGCAGTGTTTCTTGGCTGCTGTCTACCAGGCTGCTGTTCTGGGACCCAGGTGTCTGCCAGTGGCCTTGGACGGTGCAGAAGGGCTTTACAGGGTAAGCCCTGCAGGCACAGGGGTGTTTGTCTGGTTTGTGCCTGCTGGTGGCATCTCGATGTTGGTTGAGTGAACAGTACTGGGTGCCAATATGAGAAGCAGGTCGGAGAGAGCTGGTGCTGCTTCCTGGGAGTCAGGGAGGGCTGCCTGGAGGATACTGGAGCTGTGTCCTGAGTGAACCGGTGGGCGCCTGCTGTGTGCATGGTGCCATGCTGAGCGCTGAAAGGATTAGTTCATGCAGTGCTCGCAGTAACACCCTCAAGACGGCTGCTCCCACCCTGTGTTACAGGTGAGGCAACGGAGGCACAAGAGAAAATTGCAGCCTGTTCTTGCAAAGCCAGGATTTGACCCCAACTGGCTCTCTTTCCAGAAACTAAGCCACAGCTACAGCTCTGTGACAGCTCAGAGCAAGGGCCTCCTATTCTCTGGCCCTCTGGGAAGTCAGGCCTTTGGCAACAAGCTGTTAGACAAGGCAGGATGGCTGCCTTTCAGCTCATTCCTAGGCTGCACGGAGACCTTGAGCCTGGCTCCTGATTTGGTGGGTGGGAAGACCATGGCTGGATGGGTGAGCAAGGCCCTGTGCTGGGGCCCTTCCTCTGTCCTCAAATTTGGCTCCTGCCAATAGAGATCCGGCTGCCCAATGCAGCCGGCTGTCCTCTGCCTGCTGGCTTTGCTCAAAGCAGCAGAGCTGGGCCTGTGGCCCTTCCCTCTGCATCACAGAGAACACAGCTCATGCAGGAGGACTGGCCAGGAGCAGGGGCCAGGTAACAGGCAGAGGACTGCGACATGTTCATACACTAGAGCTGACTGGGGCTCCAGCCTGTGCCATCATCACTGTGACCCTGCAGAATGGTGGCAGGGCCCCCTGGCAGCCAAGGCGGTGGGGCTGGACTTACCTTCTCTGTCCCTGTTTTCCTGTGACACACATGTTATCCAGCAACAGAAGAGACACCCAAACCCACCACTAACTAACATTTGTCAGACTCCGTTTCCCTCACATGAAGTCATTTCATCTTTATAACAATTCTTTTAAATGAGTAGTATTTTCAATACGGAGAAAGAGATTTGATGCGTTAACACAGCTTAACCCATGACATGCGTTTGCTCATTTTATCCAATGAAAAAATAATAGCTGAGTGTCTACTAAAGGTCTGTCTCTGTCCCAGTCTCCCAGCTAGTTCGTGACAGAGCTGGGCTGAACCCAGGGCTGTCCTCCTCTAGGCCCCGAGCACCCAGCTCCGAGCGGTGCGGCGCAGCCCTCCCCACGCTTCCCCTGGTATAGGGATCAAGGCCATGGAGGCAACTCCAGGCCAAGGGGAGGCCCCGCTAGCACCCCTGGTTGTAACGCCAGGCCTCTCCCCGCAGGAGAGCGAGGACGCCGTCAAAGCCCTGGCCAAGGAGAAGGACCTGCTGGAGCGCGAGAAGTGGGAGCTGCGGCGCCAAGCCAAGGAGGCCACGGACCACGCCACGGCACTGCGCTCCCAACTGGACCTCAAGGACAACCGGATGAAGGAGCTGGAGGCGGAGCTGGCCATGGTGAGACCCCGCCCCCCTCACCCACCCAGGCTGGTGCATCTGCTGGAAGCGACATCGTGTGCTAGGAGGAAGCTACACACAGGGGAGGCTGGGCATGAGCGTGGGTTCACCTGCGAGTCCTGTCTGAGCCAATGGAGTCTAGCGGGGCGGGGTGGGGTGGGGCGGGGCGGGGGCGGGTCTGGGCCGGGGGGCGGGGTCTGGGGGATGCTCCCTCTGCTTCCTTCCGGTCGGCCACAGGGCCTTTCATCCACCTGCCTGGGGCCGGCCTGTGGGGATGCTGGGGGACCATCCACCAACCTTGAGGAAGAAAAACACCACAAAATTTAGAATGGTTATTTCTAAGTAGGACGATCACAAGTGACTTTTATTTCCTTCTTTCCTGCACCTATTTTCATCTGTACTGAAAACATCTTACTTGGGCCTTCATGGGGGAAAAAATGTTATTTTTTTTCTAACCCAAAACAATCCTTCAAAAATACTTGCAAACACTGTGTTTTCCTCGGAGATGTGCAGCCTGCATGTGGGGACAGAGAGCCCAGGTGGGGTGACCAGGCCTGGCCTGGCATCAGAACATGGGTCCAGAACCCCAGAGTCCTGTTCTTCCTGTGCTCGTGTGACCGTGGACTCCTCACTGAACTTCTCTGAGCTTCAGTGACCATCTAGTCCTGGGGTGGGGGTGAGGGTCTTTAACCCACCCCACCTCCCCCACCAGGTGGCTGAAAAACTCCAGGGAGCTCATGGCTTAAAGAGGGGCTCACCCTGAGCTCACCGCCAGGGCCTCGGTGCGATGATGGTGGCTGGGAGGAGAGTGTGCAGAAACTCCTGAGGGGCCGGGAGGCCCAGTGGCTCTTAGCGAGCACGCCACGTTCTCCTGCGGAGCACTGATGCCAGCTAAGGGTGTGGCTACTGCCATGAGTTCAGGGTTCGACTCCAGCCCCCATCACTTCCTAGCTGTGTGGCCTTCAGCCCGACCTTTCACCTGTCTCGGCCTCAATTCCGTCAAGTCTCAGTAGAGATAATTGCCTGTTATAGGGCTCTTATTGAGGATTGCAATGAAATAATGCAAGGAAGACACTTAGCACAGCCTATACATGGCGACTGATGATAGGATGAGGTTATCTCTAGTCACTTCCTTCAGGACCAGGGGTCTCCCAGGGCAGGGCAGCACAGCATCCCTCCTGGGACTAAGCCTGCACGCTGCCTCCTGGGTCTCCTTGTCCAATGCTGACCCCTAGTGGTGAGAGCTGCCCAGGCTGGAGAAAGTGCCAGCTGCCCAGGCTCCCACCATGAGCTGCATGGTGCTGGCAACCCTGCCGCCACCTGCAGACCAGACAGAAGCCTTTCAAGTTGTGGGTCTGGGAGAGGGTGTGGGGGTGAGATGAGCCCTCTGTCTTCCCAGTCTTCCCAGTGTCCTCTGGATGCACAGGTGTGGACCCCTAGCCTTAAGCATCCTGGCGAATTCCGGGACCTTTCAGGACAGAGAGCGAGCTCTCTGCTTCCTCCCTCATCATGCCCGGACCACTGCTTTGGTTCTGGCCAGTGAAACTCAGGCCCTTGCCTCCTCCTGCTGGCCAGCCTCAGACTCCTCTGCTAAGGGTGAATAGTTTAGGTCAATGTGTGCAGCTCATGGTGTGGACTTACTGTAACATCAGCACAGCCCGTTGACAGCCTCGGTGTTGGGGCGGGGGGTCCACCTGACTGGAGGTCCCCTCTGTTGCCCACCATCTGCAGAATTTCTTGCCCTGGAGGCTTCCAGGGCTGCCAGCTCTGTCCGGCATGCACGCATGCTCGCGCGCGCGCACACACACACACACACACACACACACACACACACACACAGCTGGCCAGGACGTGACGGGGGAAGGTCCCTCCCCTGCACATGCACCTGAGGCCCTTGAGTCACAAGCAGCAGAGAGCAGCTCTGGCAGGTTTAAGCACACAGGGTGCGCTAAAAGGAGCTCAGGAGCTTCCAGGTGCATGAGAAGGCAGAGGGCCAGGCTTGGAAATGGGCCGAAACCCAAGCAGGGTCCCATCCAGACTACTGACCCTTTCACCTCCTGGATCATCCCAACTCAGGGAGGTGTAAATAATCCCAACAACGACTGCTTGTGCAGCAGGACAGGAGACTGGACGGCGTCCTGGGCCTCCATGTGAATCGTGGCATGTCTGACTCCTGCTTATGAACCAGAAAGTGTAACACTCACAGTCACTGTCGTGCATTGAGGTGTCTTTTTCACCATAGGGCAGGTGCTCTCACAGCCCCCTTGCTACCCCACCAGACAGCCGAGGGCAGGAAGGCATGGAGAGGTAAGGCCTCCCCCAGGAGCCCCCAGCTAGGACATGGCAGAGCCAGGATCGGCTAACGGCATGGCCACTGCCACGGCCCACTGGATTCCAGAGCCCAGGCTCCGAAGCACTGTGCCGGCCATCTCGTCCCACAGCTCAGGGGTGCGCTTGCACAGGAAGGCTCCCTCTCAGCTCCCTGTCTTACCGTGAGGACCCTGAGGCTCAGAGTGGTGGAGTAACTTGCCCTGGGTACCTAGCAAGTTAAATAGTCAAAGTGGAGTTGGAACCCAGTTCTGTTTAGTGTAACAAACAAGAGGGTGTTTGAGCCAATCGCCTTATTCCCAGGATCTCAAAACTCCAGGCTCAGAGTGCCCGGGAAGGGAAGGAGGCTCAGAGAGAAGAGGGCGCTCCTGGCATTGGACTGCGTTTAATGGAGGGATTAATGGGAGATCAGCATGTAGCCTGTCACGGGAAGATGGTCCCATGTGGCGGGGGGGGGGGGGGACATGCACGTATCTTAAATCAGAGCTCAGGTGGTGTGTCTCAGCTGCAGCTCCATTTTGCTCTGTCTCGGAGGTTTTAACATCATGAGTGGCAGTTTGCGAGAGGGTTCTTGGCTCCAAAACTCACAGGCACACCCACCCCATCCTGCAGGACTAACTGGGGTCCCCTCCCCACTGTCAGGCAGCGGTGATGTCAAGCTGCCCGCCAAGTGAGAAAGTGCCCCCTTGGGCCCAGAGGTGACATCCGCCTGGAACAAGGAGGCAGGGGAGACAGGAGAGTGACCCTGTCCTGGGCTGCCTCCAGGGGCTGCCCATTCAACTCCTCTCTCACTCAATTCCTAGCCGGGCCTTGGAGACCCCAGAAGAACAGGTGATAAGCGTGTCCTCGGCCCCCCTTTCTGTGTTTCTGGTCTCTTTGTATCAGCAGGAACTGAGGGGGACTCTAACCCCCAGACAAGCCCTCCAGGCATGTGCTGGTCAGCACGTGGCACAGCCTCGCAGAGACCTTGGGACAGAGGTTGGATTCCTGGCTTTCTCACCATGATGGGTGCTGATGGCGGAGCAGCTGGCCAAGAGGTCCCCTTGATGACACTGTCTTCTTCCTGTCCCACGGCTCTCTCTCCAGGCCAAGCAGTCCTTAGCCACACTGACCAAGGATGTCCCCAAGCGGCATTCACTCGCCATGCCGGGCGAGACGGTGCTTAACGGCAACCAGGAGTGGGTGGTGCAAGCGGACCTCCCGCTGACCGCAGCCATCCGGCAGAGCCAGCAGACTCTCTACCACTCACATCCCCCCCACCCTGCAGACCGGCAAGGTGAGTCCAGCCCAGCACGGCTGCGGGGCGTCCCCGGAGGCCATTTGACCCACTCTGGAAGGCAGCTTCTTTATTCCCACTAGAGCTGGAGGGGGTGGGGCAGAGGCCACAAACATCTAAGAGACAGACCTCAGGCCTCACTGGATCCCAGGGTTCAGACAGTACCTGGGTCTGAGCTTTTCTCTCCATCGCTCAGCTCTCCCTGCTTCCATTCGGCCTCATCGTTAGGCCGCCTCTTTCCGCAAAGCAGAAAACAGTGTCTAGCAGTTTCAGACTGTTAGGGCCCTTGCAGCTCAGAGGTCTTAAGGAATCTCTGCCTGCCAAATCCCAAAAAAGAACTCTGATTGGCCAGCCAGGGTCACATGCCCACCCCTGGACCAATCACTGTCTAGGGATTGGGTGCTCTGCCTCTGGGTCCCATGGGCATCCTTTGGCAAGGGAGACAGTGAGAGCGCCTTGATTGCCAGCTCCAGATAATCACGGGATGTGTGGGAGGACCAGAAATCAGTGTTACCAGTGCCTTCTCCAGGCACTGGCAGGGGTGGCTAGGGACAGCGACCCAGCCTTTAGTTAACATCTGTATCCACTGGCCACAAGACAAGCCCCAAACCCCTCTGCTCATCAGCAACCCACTTGGCTCCATTTTCTGTTCCTCCCGTGAGTGGCCATGTTTGTGAGACAGGTGCAGGTTGGGGACAGGCAGCTGGCCTCCAGTCCTGCCATCACCTTGGTTAGAACCCAAGTCCCTGACTGCAAAGCCTCCACCCTTCTCCATGTGACCCTATGGCCACTGGCAGCAAGGGTCTCCTTTCTCAGTAGCCTCCCTGCTCATGTGCTGCCTGCACACAGTAGGCCCTCAGTCTTGTTGAACAAAAAGTGCCTCCTCCATCCAGTGCCAGGGCCTGCAGACAGGAGAGCCATCCGCTGGGGGACTTGGATGGGCTTCCAGGCATTCAGTGGCGATTGATTGAGCACCTACTACTTGCCAGGCACCGTGAGCACTGGGGTTGAACACGGATAAGACACCAGAGCGCCTGCCCTCATCAAGCTGGCATTGTAGGTGGGACAATGGCAACACGCGTGTCCCTGAGCTAACGAAGAATGATTACAGATTGTAGTCAGTGCAGGGGTAGAAATCAGTGTGAAAGCAGATGCTTTGATGAAAAACGGACACTGGAGAGAGCTGATAACCGGGGAGGTTTCTCTCGGGACAGGCTGAGACCTGAATGATGGGCATGTGCCTGACTGGGCAGCAGGACCAGCCAAGGCTGAGGCGGGAGGGAGATGGCGCGAGCCAGGCACTGTAAAGAGAGCAGGTGTGCTGTGAGCCAAGGCTGGTGGGTGGGCAGGGCTGTATGCCTTTGCCTGGAGGAGGACCACACGCATATACCACCAGGTAAAGAGAGACCGGATGCTGGCCATCCCTGCAGTGAGGGGTGGAGGCAGGGAGGCCCTCTGGGAGGCCGCTCTGGTCTTCTGGGCAAGAGACGGTGGTGACCTGGGCTTGGGTAGTGACAGTGGGGTTGGAGAGAAGTGGCCAGATGAGGGGCTAAGTTTGGAGGTGCTGCTGCTGATTGGGTGTGGGGTGGAGGGGGGGCAGGAGAAGGAGAGGAGCCCATGGTGGCCTCTAGGCTCCCTGCTTGAAAAGCTGGTGGTGACAGGGTTAGGACTGCACCAGGTCCAGGGGACGTCCAGGTGGTGGGGGCATTATAAGGACAGTCACTGAGGAAACTCCTGTCCCTTCTCCTTCACCCTGGTGAAGGGGGTGGGGGGTGGGGGGCCTGATCGGATCCAGAGGCTGGAGATGCGTGCCGATGGCTCTGTGGTGCCACGTGGGGCGTGGGCCAGAGGGGCAGACGGTGTTCCCGCCTGTATAATGGGGGGCAGTGGGTGGAACGACCGGCGGGGCAGTGGAGGCGAGGACATCTCCACCCCTCACTCACCAGCTCTCCCTGCTTTCCAGCGGTCAGGGTGAGCCCCTGCCACTCCCGGCAGCCCTCTGTCATCTCCGACGCATCTGCCGCCGAAGGCGACCGGTCATCCACGCCAAGCGACATCAACTCCCCTCGACACCGGACGCACTCCCTCTGCAACGTAAGGCCAGCAGCAGCAGGGCCTGGGCCCTGGGCCCTGCCCGGAAACCAAATCGAGGGGGCGGGGGTGGGGGTGGGGCGAAGACACACCCGCTGTTTCCTCTCGTCTCCCCAGGGAGCATTCTGGCGAAGGCATTTCCTGTTCTGTTCTTTCCTTTTGCAAGAAGAGATGGATGTGGGGACAGAAAGAAATGAGGCCTGGTGGTTCCTTGTGGCTGGGAGGGCAAGGCCATCCAGAGGAAGATGGGCGTGGGTCGGCCACAGGGTCCGAGCAGCCCGGGCCCCCCTCTGGTGGGCTGCGTCTGGGGCCGTGGGCTTCTCCTCCCAGACCGTACCTTCCAGAGCCCAGGACCTCACCATTGATTGCCCTGTAGAGCCAGCTCTTGGTCCTTCATCCAGAAATGAGCCGGATTTTGTTTGACTTTCCAGGAGTTTTTGCACATTTTGCCTCTGGAGAGGATTCTGGTGAATTTGGTCTAAATTTGTTTGCTTTTCTTATCTAATCAGAGAGGCGCAGGTCCAGAGCCACCTAACCCTTGATTGCTGGTGGAGCAGGCAGGCTGCCCAGGAGTGAGGGGGTGAACAAAGGCGGGTGGGTCAGGCGTCTAAGGACAGGGGTGCCCCACGCTAAGGCTCTAACGTGAAACATGGGGGTCAGGGTGCAGGGGCCACTTGTCATATCTGTTCCTTCGTAGGGTTGATAACAGAGGGCTCCCTTGCCGTGTCCTGAAGACACAGCAGTCCGGTCTTCAAGTGCACAGAAGGCTTTCTCCAAAACTAGTTAATGGTGTTTTATTAACCAGCGAGATGGATAGTCAAAGAACTGAGGTGGACAGAGAGGGAAAGCGACAGAATAACCATGACTTGCCGGTGGGGTGATTGTCTACCTGGAAAACCTCTAGACAATTACCTGAAGAGCTGTTAGGCTCATGATGAGAAGCACATAATAGTACCGGTCAGATATCAGTTGACCAAAATCAATGATTTTTCTGTGTATGAGTAATCATAATGGAAGCATTTTTTTTTTTTTTTTTTTTACAAATCTACAATGAAAAGCACTTACAAAAATAGCTAAGACAAAATGTGAAATAGTTGCCTCAGCCTAGTGATGTGGGCAACAAGGCACTGTGGGCCAGGGCCTGGCACAGTCACACCAGGATGGGGAGAAGGTCGCTTCAGGGCTGGGATTCTTTTTCAACTGGGGCTTATAGGAAGCGGTCTCTTCTCTAGTTCCCCGGATAGAAACCTGGTGACAAAGGCTGTCCTGACAGGACCAAGGCAAGGAAGGTGGGCCAATAGAGGGGCCTCTGATGTTACCCTCTTGTTCTGAGGGACAACTGCTGAATTACACCTCTGGGCAGCAGTGGCCTTTATTCTTGGTGTAAGCCAGACACCCTGTAGTAGCTGAGCACACATGAGAACACCTTCCCAAGGGCCGTATTTTGTCTTCCCATAGTGGGCCTGAGGGGGATTTGACAGTCGAATTGCTGCTGGAAAATTCATTCTGCCAAGAGGGTTCTTTAAAGGCCTCTTGCATTGCCTTTGGCTGGGCCCTAGCCTTTTGCCCAACTTAGCCTTGGTACATATCTGCTGCTTCAGGCATATTTATTCCCAACTCACTTTACACAGGGCCCAGCTGCCAGGAAATGGGTGCTTTGGTAAGCCAGTCATCTACACGTAGGCATCGCAGTGGGCACTGGCCTCATTCTCTTCCCCATGAACTTGGCAAAGATGGCCCTACCCAGGGCCAACCTATAGGTACTATTTGCAAATCATGAGATGGGGCTAAAAACTAAACTACCATTTGTTCCATCCCTACCCCCCCTCAACTGCCTTCATCCCCCCATCTCAACAGATGTGCACACAGGTAAGCCAGGAAGAGCCTGAAGATAGCGCCAGGTAATAACCCTCCTTTCTCAGACATTTGGCCTGGTACCAGCAAGAACTGCCTGGCCTGGAATAAGGACCTCCTCATCCTTTCATGCTCTAGCCACTTATTTAGAGCAGAGGTGGGGACTCAGCACAGAGGCGGGAGGAGGATGGACATTGGCTCAGGTGACAAATGCTTTGTTTCTCACGTTTTGCCTGTAATTCTGGGAATAACCACTAGGGGTCTCCCTGGTAATGACTTGTGATCCTGTGCTCTGTTTTACCCACCTCCCCCCCGCATCCCAGATTGGTTCTGGGATGTGGTGTGGGCTTTTGCTCGCCCACAGGAAGGAGCACTAGACCAGGAAGAAGCAGATGGTCTCAAATTTGAGTTGTAGCTCTGGTTTTAATTAGCTCTACAATGTTGGACTGTCTGGAACCTCTCTGTGTATCTATAAATCAGGCTAATGAGCCCTGTCTGCTCCTCCACAAAATAAGAGATTCATTGTGGTGTTTGTGGGGGAAATTAGAGGCTGCATATTTCTCCTAAGTCTTCCTGTCCCCAAATTCTTTTTGTGTTTTTTCTATAAAATTATATCTCTTTATGAAAAGCACCAAGTATAACCAACTCCCAGCTCTAACTCAATGGACCAGCTGGGACAGGAACTTAGAGGCCTTTGAGTAACTGATTCATTGGTCAGAGGGTGTTAGGGGTTAAGAGGCCAGAGCAGGCAGGCGAGCACCACGGGGCCTCTGGCCAGGACTCCTGGTCCAGGCAGCATCTCCATGAACCACACGTGCCATCACTGAGCCATTTGGAAGTGTCTGCTTCAGAGGTGGAGGGTGGATTCCCAGGACAGAGGCAGGGGGGTCCCTAAGGGATGGCTTCCTCCCATGGAAGACCCCACACTTCGGGCCACCTCTGCTCTCATGTGTTGTGTGCTTCCGCTGTTTCATCTTCCTCTTCTCCTTTGGCTACAGGGAGACAGTCCCGGGCCGGTTCAGAAGAACCTGCACAATCCCATTGTACAGGTAGGTGTGCCTTCTCTGGCTAACCCACCTTGACTGTGACTTCACCCTAGTTCCCCTGGGCCCTTAGGACCCTCACTTTCATACTTGGGCACCCAGACCAGAGAGGCACCCACTACCTGAGCCACACATGGGGTGGTGCCTGAGCCAGGCTCAGCACCTGGCTCTCTGGACCTACTAAGTGCAGAGCCCACATCCTCTGAGCTGCCCTGGTGAGTGTTTACTCCCGCAGCCAAAGTCTGATGACCCTGGCCCTGGGCTTTTTGGGTCCTTTGCTGCAGGAAACTTTAAAATTCGTTTTAACATTCCAATACTCCATCCTCAGAGTGAGGAAGGGGCTGTAGGAAGGGAAATAACATGAATGTGAGAGTCAGAAGGGATCTCTGAGATCAGCGCTCTAGTCCTGAGGTTCCCACGTGCTGGTCTCTGTTTTACTCGGCTGTATCAGGGTCCATCAGCGATGATTTCCTAATGCAGATTCCTAGGCCCTTCACCCGAAATAGTCTGACCCACCAGGTCGGGGTGAGGCCTGGAATTCAAGTAATTCTGATGTGTTTTGGGAACCATTAGTCTAGTCTAACCTCCACCTTTTCAGGGGATAACACCAACCTGCGTCTTTGTATAAAGCTCTTGATGGTTTGTCGAGCTCTCCTCCAGGCACCGCCCCAGCCCCATAGTTACCTCCTCCTCCTTGTCCTCATCATTCTTGTTAATAATGCCCAGTCACAGGCAAGAAAACTGGACTCAGAGAGGCTGGGGGCCATGGGTAGTGACATAATCAGGATTAGAATCCAAGCCCCTGACTCCCTTGTTCCACTGGGGCCAGTCCTGCTTCTTGTCTAGAGCCTTAAGGTCCCGCGTCCTTGCTCCGGGCTGACATGAAGCTCAAGGGTCCTCCTCCTCCTCTTCGTCTTCCAGGCTCTCCTGTGCTCCCTTTACCGCGGTGAAGTTACACATTTGCTGCGGTGCCCCCGCAGGTAGGCCCTGTGGCTCCGTCATGGCCAAGGGCACGTGGGCGTCTACAAGCCCCCCTCCCCGGCGCAGGAAAGGTGTGAGCAAACCGGATTTAAATAATAATAGTACAGACCCCACCAGCAACAGTTGGGAATGCTTATCACGGGGCCAGGCGCTCTTCTAAGCGTTTTTATCCTCCCTTTGGCAACGTGCTCCTGGCTGTCTTGGAGAGGTCCTGGTATCCCCAGAGGTTCCCTAACTGGCCCGCGTCCACTCGCTGATCGAGGGGCAGACCCTGGCATCCTTAGGCTGCGTGCCCTCCAGCCCCTCCCCCGGCCATTCCCCCGTCCCTCCCTGGCTGCCCCCCAGCTCAGCCTGCCTCTCTTCTTCTCTCCTCTACGTCTGCCGTCTGGCCTCGACTCCTCAGTCACTAGAGGATCTTGAAGACCAAAAACGGAAAAAGAAGAAAGAGAAGATGGGATTCGGCTCCATCTCGCGCGTCTTTGCCAGAGGGAAGCAGCGGAAGTCCCTCGACCCTGGCCTCTTTGATGGTACCGCCCCTGATTATTACATAGAGGAGGACGCGGACTGGTGATACCCGCCTCCCTTCGCCCTCGGCCCGGCGGGCGGGTCTGTGCGTGTGGACGTGCGTGTGAGCGTGGGGTGCGCGGCTGGGTGTGCGTGGCGGTGCGGGTGCGCGCGAGCTTGCGCACGTGGGGGCGGGGGCGGCCGAGCCCCGCGCGCGTGGGCCCCTCCCCGCGGCGCCACCTCTGTAATTGATGTATATACTGCAACCGTGTGTGACCCTGTCAACCCTGTTGTCTTCCGAGCGATACAGTTGTGCTGTTAATCTGGGTTTGTTTTTGTTTTTTTCTATGTTTTTTTTTTCCTTTTTGTTGGGTTCGTTGGGTTGTGTTGTCTTTTTTTCTGTCCCTTCTCCCACCCTCCTCCTTTTTATGAAACTTGAAAACTTGAAGGACTGCTGTGTATTTGTAAATAACAAGACTGTTGTGCACTCCGTGCTTGTAACCGTCCGTCGTCCCAACTGCGACTTCTGGAGCCCGTCTCCCGCGAGGATGTGGTCTGGTGTTGATGTCCCCCCCCCCACCCCCACCCCGGTGTGAACGTCGGGGACCAGACCCTGTTCTCGGGGCGTGCCCAAGTCACTTTAACCCCACAACGCCATCGCCATCAGGGTAAGGTCCACTCTCCCCAGAGACTCGCGAGCCTGGCCAAGGGGCCCAGTCTTGGCTCGGTTTGTCAGAGGCCAAACAGGCTCTTTTTCACGGCCTGCCAGTTTTTAAATTGCGTTGCCGTTTCTTTCTTTACGGGGGGGATAAAAGAAAATTGTTCTGCTTAACTTATTTGCACAAATGCAAAGACTTATTCTAAATTATTACATAAATATCGGGATGTATATTTTTCCACGGGGCGGGTGGGAGGCGGGTTCTCTGTTGATGAGTCTGTTCTATGACCATGCTGCTGCCAGACAGTGCAAGGTAGAGTTGAGGGGCCAGAACCCAGGGACTTCTGGATTGTCAAAGCTTGCTTTTTTTCCCCCGTTCTTTCTTCTCTCTCCCCAGTTTTCCTGCCCCTGCATGGACATGCTCTCTGCCTTTCTTCCCACCTGTAGCGCTCTCTCTCGGCCTTTCTATACATATTTATTTATCTGAAATACAGAGCACTGACCTCAGGGAGCAGAGCGCCTGCTGTCATGGTCACCTCTTGGGTCTGTCTTTTGAGAGAGGCTGAGTACAAGGCGAGACAGCCAACTGCATAACCACAGGGTAGGACCACAGGGTTCCTCGGCCTGGGTGGGTTTCCCGGGGGGGGCCTGGAGCAGCACGCGTGCTTCCCTGCAGCTGTCTCTCTCCTCCTTGGTTGATTCTGCACGTTGGCCAGGCAGGTGTCCTTGCAGGAGGCACCTGTCTCAAAGGGAGGGCTCCTGGGGACATGGTGTCCAGCACCTGCGCCCCCACCCACCCCATTCTGGTCGATTCCTCCAGCCACACCTCAGGGGTCTGGGGATCCCTTGGGCCCAGTCCTTCAACTTGTCCCAGGACTCTGAGCCCGCTTGCCCCAGGAGAGAAGGGCTGGCAGGAACACCTGCCTGTTAGGGGAGCAGTATTGGCCCCAGGGAGGCCTCACCAGCAAAGGAACCGTGTGTGCATTTTAATGCCGGGTGATGGAGAACACGTGAGCTTCCAAGTCAGGGCCTCCCCAGGCCTAAGACTAGCTTTGCCTTTTCATTTGACCTGTGAATCCCCGCTCTGCGCCACCTTAACCACTAACAGCTCCGTTCACACACCCTCTCAACAACAGTAGTTGCGCTTTATGCTCTAACAGTAACGTTTTCAGCTCTTACCAAGAATCAGGATTTTTAAATGCTGGAGCATCTCTTATCAGAAGGGATAGGATATTTCATCCAAAGCCTCTAAAACAAACAGAAAAGCCCCAGTCGGCTGCTCCCTTTCCTTCTGACCTGAAGTGGGGGTTGGGAGGGAGTAGGCAGGTTACCTAATAAGGAGCTCTCTGGCTTCCTTTGGCGGAGCCCTTTCACCAAGCCTGGCGGTGAGTGAGCGCAGGCCGAGGCTGGCATCTTTCTCTACAGAGAGATATTTTAGGAAATACTTTTCTCCCCCATGAATTTTTTTCTTTCGGTTGATTTTTATTGTTTGCCCTTTATTTACAAGAAAATAAGATCGCAACCCCTCCTGGTAATGATTTAGTAGTTCCTTTTCATTTCAGTTTTTGTAAATTAGGAGATAATTCTAAGAGTTACTAAGGATGATTTATTTAAGAGAACTACGTCAAATAGCGAATGAGTTATGGGTAACATTAGATGAAAATAACCTTTCCCACGGGAAAGGTTTCTCGAAGGCATGGATGCAAATATAAAATATTAAAAAAAAATCTAAATAAAGCTTATTTTAAAATATGCTCGAATTCTATGTTATTTGATTGTTTCTATCTCACTCTGGGTGGGAGGCAAAGCCTGGCATGACCTGCTCCTTGGAATTTCAAGGCTGGGTCCTGATGGGGTGATGGGAGGGGCCGAGGAAAGCTGGCTGGATTCTGGGCCCGTGGAGGGGCTAAGGCCGGGGTGGCCTCCCAGAAGCACCTCGTCTTTGCCACCCCGACTGTAATTTGGAGGAGCTGTCAGCATCCAGGGCTACTTGTGGTTCTAATGCAGCACCTCCGAGCCTGGCACCCTGACCCTGCGTTCTCCAGCCCAGTGGCCCCAGTCAGCTTTCATCTGCTTCCTTCTCCCCCTGCGCTCCTTCCAAAGGCCCAGGGGGGACCCTCTGAGTTTGGGACATGTTACTTCCTGCAGACCTCAGTGGGCCTCTGCATTGTCCCGACTTTCCACCTTCCCTGGGGCCTGAGAGGAGCTTGAGAGAAATTAAAGGAGCCACAGGGCTTCCCTGATGAAGCCAGAGTGGGCCAGGCTTTTCCGAGCCCCAGGAGAGCCCCTAGATGCAAAGCCAGGCCTCCCCAGGTGAAACTGCACAGTATGGCCTGAGAAGAGACCACCTGGAAACCCCAGTCCCTGATCACAGCCAGAATCTCTGTCTCCCAACCTAAGAGCAAGTCCTCTCGAGCAGTAAGAATGATGGAAGGCTGGCCCTTTAAAACACCCCTTTCATTTCTGCTAGAAGGCGGCTCAAAGCACCACGATGGACAGACCACGCTCGGGACTGCGGGGAACTTAGGGGCAGCCACCCCAGCAGCTCTCAACCTGGCCACGCAATAGAATCACCTGTAGAACTTCCCCCCCAAAATGACCAGTGCCAGGTACTCCATCTCTGAATCAGTATGTGGCTATACCTTCTCTGGTGCAGCCAGGAGAGAGAGCCACGAGGCTCATCTGAGGAGGGCAAGTCACATGTGCCACAGCTGCCCTCTCCCTGGTCTCATGCAGCTGTCGCTAATCCAAGAGCCCTTCCCACCCAGCCCAAAGCGGCTTCTCATTTCTTCACTAGACAGAGCCTTAGCCAGCCACTGCCCACCAGTCAGAGTTGGCATACAGGAACAAAGCCTGTCTGCCTTCCCAGACGAGCCTAACCCACTACGCTGAACAGATAGGGAAAACTCAGGCCCAGAGAGGAGCAAGTCGGCCACAATCCTCACTGTCGCTCCTCTAGTCCCATGCCTTCTCCAGGGCCAGGCCACACCGCCTCCCTTGTTAATCTTCTCTAGACCATGCCCCAAATAGTCCAACTTCAAGTGGCGCCTCTTGTAGTCAGAAATTGGAGGAGGGCTGCTTGGGCCTCCGGGGCCAGTGGACAGCTGCACAAGTTGTGTACTGCATCACCCAACTGTTCACTCAGCTGTGTGAACAGTGCCCTGAGCTGCATAGTGCACAACCCATGTGGCTCTTGCACCCAGGCCAGCAGGCTCCCACAGGCGTAACCTAATAATAGTAATAACAAGAATAATATCTAACATTTGTTAGGCACTTACCATGGGCCAGGGTCCGTGCTGCGCACTTGTCGTGTATTAACTCAGTTAACCCTCCAGCAGCTCCACGGTGGATGAGAAACCTGAGGCAGAGCAGATCGTCTGGGGTCAAGGCGCTAGGAAACAGTAGAACTGGGCTTCCAGTCTAGCAAGACTGCAGTGCCCGCGACCCGCTCCTCCCTCCGGGCAGCGAGGGGCCAGGACCCAGCACGTGGGCATCTCCAGTGCCTCCACGGGGCCCCACTCCCACCCTCGGCAAAGCCACCAGCCACTTCTTGCACGTCCTTGCTTTTGTGACTGAGTCTATTTCTTTAGCCTTTTACGTCCAGAAAACCCACTCCCAGAGAGGAACTGGCGAGGGTCAGAGTAGGAAGGAGCTGCGGTCCTGGTACCAGCTCTCCTCCTTGGGCGGAGAACCGCCTCTGCTTGCCCGGCTGTAGAACCCTCACTGTACCACGGCTGCAGCTTCCTGAGGTGGGGGGGTCCCCTGCTGGCCACAGGATAAGTCCGGGGGGGTCCCAGCAGCCACCCCACACGAGCACCCCAAGGCTATTGAGCTGCTGTGTGTGTCACTCAACCTGGGCTCCGCAGGAATCCAGGTGTAAGGGGGCTGCATCAGATGGGGTCATCAGCCTTGTGACAGTATGAGTTTAAAAAGATCGGAATTCCTGTCGTGGCGCAGTGGTTAACGAATCCGACTAGGAACCATGAGGTTGCGGGTTCAGTCCCTGCTCAGTGGGTTAACGATCCGGCGTTGCCGTGAGCTGTGGTGTAGGTTGCAGACGCGGCTCAGATCCCACGTTGCTGTGGCTCTGGTGTAGGCCGGTGGCTACAGCTCCAATTAGACCCCTAGCCTGGGAACCTCCGTATGCCGCGGGATCGGCCCAAGAAATAGCTAAAAAGACAAAAAAAAAAAAAAAAAAAAAAATCCATGGACCCTCTCACCAGAAGCCTGCAGTTCCTCCCAAACGCCCTACTCCTGGCCCATCTCCTCAGAACAAACGGCTCTTAAGCTTTTTCAACTCAGAGCCCACCCGGTGGAGCAGAACGTGCCACATTCTCCTACCTCCCACCTGTTCCCTGCTTTTCCGTGGAACCTGGTGCTAATAAAGAATCAAGAGGGGGAGTTCCCGTTGTGGCTCAGTGGGTTAAGGACCTGACCTAGTCTCCGTGAGGATGCACATTTGATCCCTGGTCTCGCTCAGTGGGTTAAGGATCTGGTGTTGCTGCAAGCTGTGGCATAGGTCGCAGATGAGGCTCAGATCTGGTGTTGCCGTGCCTGTGGCATAGGCTGGCAGCTGCAGCTCTGATTCGACCCCTAGCCTATGCCCTTAAAAAAAAAAAAAAAAAAAAAAAAAAGGAAATACCTATAACTTTATCTTATAAAAGGGTAGGTTCATCATTTTATATTATAAAACGATTGCCCTTTAAACTTAAAAATAACTTAGGGGAGTTCCCGTCGTGGCGCAGTGGTTAATGAATCCGACTAGGAACCATGAGGTTACGGGTTCGGTCCCTGCCCTTGCTCAGTGGGTTAACGATCTGACGTTGCTGTGAGCTGTGGTATAGGTTGCAGATGTGGCTCGGATCCCGCGTTGCTGTGGCTCTGGAGTAGGCTAGTGGCTACAGCTCTGATTCGACCCCTAGCCTGGGAACCTCCATATGCCACGGGAACGGCCCAAGAAATAGCAAAAAGACAAAATAAACAAATAAATAAATAAAAATAACTTAGGGATTTGATCTTGACTGTACATTAGAAGTTTAAATATCAAAGTCATAGCACGTCACCATGAAGTGTCATTGTACAGGCAGACAGTGTATGGCTTGATGGCAACAGGGATGTGGAGAACTCATACCTGAGCCATACTTGTGTGATGTCTTAAAGCCAAGGTACCAAAAAGCATGCAAATAAGCAGCCCTGCACCCCCCTCCCCAACAAACTGAACCCACGAGTAAATTATCCCAAGAGGATGGATCTTTAAGAAGCAAGAATAGAAACTGAAAACCTTGACCTTTCCGTCCTGAAAAGGACAGCCCTTCCTGTTCCCCAGCATCTGCCCGGGGAAGCGGTGCGACGTTAGGCCAGGTGTAGCAGCCATGCTTCTCCATCAGCCCAGGGCAAACCAGCTGGCTCTCGTTGGCATTTCAGAGTTGCAGGCTTTGGAAATTGTTGATTGCTTTCTTAGTGGGTGACCAGTCAGTCAGGAGCAGTTAATGGCCCCAAAATGAGAATCTAAAATTGCATGCCTTGCTCCATCCGGTGGACCCTCGCAGCCCACCGATGGGGCCAGGCCATGCCGGGGTAATCGCACCAGCTCCAGCCCAGCATCTGATTCAAGCAAGTCATTCACCGTGTGCCTCAGGGTCCTCATCTCTGAAGTGGATGTGATGACCCCTTCCTCCCTGTGGGCTCAGAAATCCAAGCTGAACGTGTTTTGGAGCCAGGAAGGCACTGGCTTCCCGGCCTGCCTGCGTTCTCTGGGATTTGAGCGGATTTAAGTTCAACCAGAGGTTGGAAAAAGGTGTGGAAGCAGCTTGGCAGGCATCTTGAGCCTAAAGGTGAATTGAGCACAGCGTGGCCTCAGCAGTGAAATCAGGGCATCGGTCCCTGTGGACCCGACAACCCCGCAGCTGTGCGCACAGCCCTCAGAGTCCAAACTCCTCTCCACTGTGGCTTTGTGAGGGAATCCAGGCTTCTCTGCCTTGGGACAGGGAGGGTTTGACCCCTTTATCCCTAGAATTCACCAGCTCTGAAAACTTGTTCTCGAGTTTAGAGACTGTGTGCTCTCTGCCGTGGTGAGCACACAGAAATTCAGACTGTGGAAAGCACTCAGGCTGCCCAGGGCTGCGTTCTTGAGCAGAAGCCCCGTGGGTCACCCAGGAGTGGCTCATTTATAAGGAGCCTGGTCTGGTGGTGAGGAGGACTCTGAGGTCTTTGCAGATACTCGCTCGTATAATCTAAGAACCCTCTGAGAGAGACTGTTATTGTCCCCATTTTACATATGAACAAACCAAGGCACAGAGAGATGAAGTTCTTGCCCAAAGTCACACAGCCAGGAAGAGACAGAACCCAGATGCAACCCCAGCAGGCTGGCTCCAGACTCCATATTATCTACACAGTCTATGATCAGCCACTGGCCCCCAAGATCTCCCCCAGGGACAACTGAGCAAAAAGAAGCTTCAGAGAACTTAAGGAAGCCTCGCTAGCCAAGCCCTGTCCAGGCTAGCTCTTTGGGACTCAGTTTCTCCACTCAATAGAAGAAGAGGCTGGAATAGGCAAGGGTTTGCACACTGTGTTCCACGGAACCCTTGGAGGTTCCTCAGAGGTCTCTCAAGAAGAGGTGGCCACAGCTAGTGAAAGAACGAGCAGACACCTTTTGTCGGAAGCTCCTCTTATCTGTTACACACTGGACCTCCATGCAGGAGCCCATTCGAAGGATCCCATGATAGAAAAAAAAAAAAAGTGAGCAAGAGAGAAAGAAAATGAGAGGTTTCAGAACCACACATAGATCAGGAGCTGTCAAACCTGACCAAGCCTTGGCGTTCTCATCGTGGTGCAGTGGTTAACGAATCCAACTAGGAACCATGAGGTTGCAGGTTCGATCCTGACCTTGCTCAGTGGGTTAAGGATCTGGCGTTGCCGTGAGCTGTGGTGTGGGTCGAAGATGAAGCTCGGATCCCGTGTTGCTGAGGCTCTGGCGTAGGCCGGTGGCTACAGCTCTGATTCGACCCCTAGCCTGGGAACCTCCATATGCCGAGGGAGCGGCTCAAGAAGAAGGCAGGAAAAAAAAAAAAAAAAAAAAAACCACCTGACCAAGCCTTGAGTCTTGAGGGTACAGATTCCCAGGCTCCACCCCTACCTACTGCATTAGAAGGTCTGGGGTTGAGCCTCCGGGATCCTAGCTAGCTCCCCACTGTGGGCCCAGTTGCAGGAGGTCCACACGGGGCAATGGCCGAGGGTGGCATCCTGCCCATGGGTTTTAGCACAGGCTTGCCATTAGGAAGTGTCCCCAAGGGTCTGTCTTAAGGTAGGTTTAGGCCACTTTCCCCAGCCCAGCTCCAGGGTCCCCCGGTGAGGTAGAAAGCCAAGGGGACTGGCAGGGCTGCGTATCTACTGCCTCCCAGGCAGACCCGGAGCCCCCAGCAGCATCCCTGTTAGAGTCACAGAGGGGGTCCCTGCTTTTCCAAGAGGCACAGAGCCAGGAAGCAGTGGAGCAGGACTCACACGCGGGTAAATCCCAGGTTCTGAGCATGGCAGCTACCATCTCTGACCTCACCCGACCTGTGGGCTGACAGAGGCTTCTGCCAAGCACTGGGTGGAGCTGCCGGCCTTGGCTGGGAGCCAGTGGTGCCCCATGGACACAGGATGATGAGCCTTAAATTGGGAGCGAGGCAGCTCGAGCCATGCTTGGGGTGGAGCTGCTGCCGTGGGGCCCAGCAGGGCTCTGGCCAGACCCTGCCCTCAGGTCCCTGAGGAGGCCTGCCCTTCCCTGTTCCAGAAGCCCCACCACACTCAGCCCAGCCCAGTCAGGAGCCCCAAGCCTGGCTCTAGACTCTCAGTTCCCAGACTGGCTGAGGACTCCCTGTGTGACCACAGGCAAGTCGGTCTCCCTCTCTGGCCCCCTTGGAAACAGACCAGGGCAGCAGTTCCCACCTGTATGTAGCCTGTGGAGTCTTCTGCGTCCTGGGCGACCTCTCCCACCACACTACCCTGGAGCCCAAAGCTCCCGTTTACTTATCTCGTTTACTTATCTCGTGGATACGACTTCATTTGCACAAAGGTTCTGCAACACAAAAGCAGTGTGGAGTCAGGTCTGCGCTGAGTTCCCTCTAAGGTCCTCCAGGACAAAAAGAGGCACAGCTGCCTCAGGCCGCCTCCTGCCCCAGGGGCACCCCCAGACTTCCCTGCTCCCCTTCCTCCCCACCAGAGGGATGGTGCAAGCCCCCTTCCCCCCCAACCCTGGCAGAGCAGGGAAGTGGGGGCCACTCACAGGCCCCCCAACTTCCAAAGGCCTTTGAGCCGCAGTGAGACTTTACTGAACAATGCCGCTCCCAGGTCACGGCCCTGTACAGTTTACAAAGCAGACTAGGGTCAAGGTTAAGCTGTAGACTCTGGGCAGACTCTCTGGGTTCAAACCTCAGTCCCGATACCCACAAACAAGAACCTAACCGGGCTGTGCCTCAGTTTTCCCACCTGTACACTGGGGACAATAAGCTATGGTCAGAGTAGCTGCAAATGAGTGACTCTACAGAAAAGGCTTAGCTCCAATGGCAATAAATGTTCACCTGGATGTTGATGACAGTGGTGACGGTGACAACAATAATCTCAGCCTCTCACCAGGCAGAGCAGATTCCTTTGTACAAATGCCAAGACTGGCCCAGGTTAGTTCAGCAACTTACCCCTGCTGCCAGGGCCAGCGCAGGTCTGAGGCCGGAGGGCGTGAGGGTCTTAGAGTCGAGGGGCTTTGGTGGCCTCCTGCCCACTCCTCTTATCACAGCCAAGCTGGGCATTCATGGCTGAGCCACTTCTGGAACCCAAGGCTGCTGACTCCCAAGCCAGGGCTCAGAGCTGCTGCACACCTCAAGATTCAGCTGGGGGCGGGGGGTGGGGGGAGGGGGAATCCCTGCGTAAAGAATTTTTAGAAACAACGCCTAGTATCGCCAACATGAACATTGGCTTGTTGAGACTCTAGCAAGTTCTACAGTGAAGAAAAAAATTTCACTTCTTCCCACCTCGTGTTTCCCAAACTTAACTGACCACAGAGCCAGGCCTTTTAATGGAGTTCATGGGGTGCTCTGTGGGGGACACGGGATGGACGACTCCTTTGGCCCCCTTCAGTCTGTGCTTGGAGATGCTGAGTCAGCGACTCTTGGGCAACCTCTGAGCAGCCTCGTTTCTGACACAGTTTAACAATGGAAAGTCCCCATGGCTCCCGTGGGATCCCCGGTGCCTTAAGTGAGGTGAGCCAGGCACAGGGCTGGGTGGAGAGGGATCTCTCTCTCTCTCTCTCAGCCTCCCTGTCCCTCGGAAAGAAGTTGAGTCAGTGCGCAGCATCGGCAGAAGCAGAAAGGCCCCTGCAGATCCACTGAGAAACACCAGCCCCAGGTGTTCATTCCGTTGCTGTTCCAGGTGTAGACAGAAGGACCAAGCCTATTGCCCCAGGGCGGGGAGAGGAAGGGGCCTGCCACCCTGCTGGGACCCCTGGCCTCACCTGCCCTGCCACCCCACCAGCTCTGAGCTACCAAATTGCCTTCCTGGGCCAGGCCAGCCATGTTCAAGTCACATCCAAATTGGTCCCACGCCTGCCTGGCGCCAGCTTCCTGCTGTGTTAGGAGGCCGATGCCTCTGGGGGTGGCACAGAGCCCGTGGGCAAGGGCATGTGGGCCAGGGAGGCGAGGAGGCCAGTGCTGCAGGAGATGTGGAGGCAGGGGCCAGGGGGATGAAACGCAGGCTCTGGGACTGGCTGAGCCCTGGGCATGCAACTGATGGGCCTTTCTGAGCGCCCCTTTCCTTACCTGTAATGTGGGCCTCTGGGAACCTAAGTCCACCTGGGCAGGGGAAGGGGATACAGTGCTGTCACACCCATGCACCGTAAGGCGCCAGCAGTGCTAGCTGTCATGATCAGGAGGCCTCCAGGGTGAACAGAGGGGCTTCCATCTGCTGTTTGGGATCAGCTCTAAGAGGCCTCACTGCAGAGCAGTGTGGGTGACAGTGACACGGACCCACCTCTGTGAGCACCCTCACAGCCAGCCCTGGGCTGGGCGCACACACGCCCACTCCCACCAAGTCAGCACAGTGGGTGGGTGGGAGCTGCAGGGCTGTGGGGTCCCACATGCTCCGTCTGAAGGAAGCAGCCCACCTGGGCTCCAGTGTCCCCAAAGCGCCTGGTTTTTCAAGAGAAGCCAAAATGTCATGTAAAACACCCCAATCCCTCAATATTAGCAACTGATTGTTCTTAGGTTTAGTGTCCTTTAGGGGAAAAATTCCATTGCCCGGTATGGCTCCGGGCTTCGGGCTCCGCCACCTCCTGTCTGGATTCTCTGTGGGCTGGTCCAGGCCTGACGGTCCTTGCCTTTCCTCTGGCCCAGAGTCCCTGCGCCCACCTGGCCGCAGGTGCCCATCCCAGTTCTGCACACGTCCTCCTTCGCCAGAGGCCCTCCCGCCCTCCGCCCCGCCAGCCAGGCACAGGGAGGGGCACCACACTCATTTCTGAACCCAGAGCAGTGCCCCCAAGGCTTGGGGTGTTTGCAAAGTGGGGGTGCTGCCCTCAGAAGCCTGGAGTCAGCACAGGAATCCTGAGCCCCTGGGAGCCCCGACCCCGGAGGTCCATCTGGCCACAGGACTGGAGGTCAGCTTGCCTGTGACCTGAGAGCCCAGCCAGGTCACTAAAGCATTTCTCATGGACTCGGCTGGCCGGGCTTTCTGGGACTCAGAGATGGAGAGGGTGTTGGGGCGGGGGCGCTTCACCTCCAGGTGAAGGTGCCAAGGGCCTGACCAAAGGGTGACTCCATGTGCTCACAGAAATCCCAGTGGGATGCATAGTCATCCATGTGGACTCAGCTGCCACCCAGAGGCCCAGAGACAAGGAGGGAGGTCAGGCTGAGGACTGAGGATGAAGTCTGGCTTCTAAGGGGGCTTGGGGGCAGTGGTGGAAGCTAAGAGAGGAAAGTACAATAGGACTTTCTGCCATTCACTGAGGGCCTGCTGTGCCAGTCATGTGTAGACACTTTATATACACTCATTAAGTCATTCAACCAACACTGGCTGACCGCTTTCTATGTGCCACGCCTAGGGCTAAGGACTTTAGGATGCAGATGTAGACAATGAGATGACAAATTATTCTTACATAGTCCTCATCAAAATTCTATGAAGGGTGTATGATCTCAACCTTACAGACGAGGCTCCAAGGGGCAACGTAAGTAGCCCGAGGAGACGTAGTAAGTGACAGGCCAAGGATGAGAACTGGGGTCCAGCAGATGACTGCAGGACACCGCCTTCCAGGCGGAGAAGAGTGAAACTGACAAAACCATGAGCCACTGGAACAATCTAGTCCTGGAGGGAGGCAGAGAAGGGGGTGTTGCAATAAGAGGAGGTCAGCTGAAAGGGGAGAGAGGTGAATTCACAAAACCCGTGGAAACTTCCTAGGATCTTTTGCATTGTGCCAAGGCTCTAGTCACACGTATCAATGGGTTCGAGAGGGGTGTCAATCTGCGGTTAGCACATGGTGGCCTCAAGGAATGATGTTTCAGGATGCATGACTAGAACGGCCCTGACTGGCCCCCGTTTTCTCCCTGACATTTCCTGTAGCATCAAAGTCCTAAGAAGGCCCCCAGCACAAGCCTTACCAAAGCTTTCTTCGTTTCTAAGAAATTAAACAAAGACTGCTCCTAAATATCTTTGCTGTTCCTAAATCGGCTTTTGGGTAAGAAAGACAGTGGCTGACCCCTAGTGCAGGCAATTTCCAGAAGGCAGTTGTGTGGCATTTGAAGGTGGTGGGAGGTTGGAACGGTGCATTCTTGGATTAGGATGACCCCAAAGGAGACACTGCCTGCAAATGCCACACTCGAGCCGGAGGGTCATGGACCTGACTCAGCAGCGGTCCTCCGTCCCAGCGAGCAAATGCACAGGATCTCTGCCATGACCACAGTCCACACAGCTCATGGAAGCAGGATGAGCAGAGGTGTCCTGAGTCGTAAGGGAGCCGAGAGGGTCAGTGAAGGGAAGAGGCAAGATTGCAGATCCATCAGGGGTCCTCAGACCCCACAGGGATCCATCACTCCCAGCTTTGCCTCCAAGAGCTGCACAAACTTGCGCTGTCCCCACCTGGGCATGTGGAGAAGCATCGTCCTCCTGCCCATGGCCTCTGCTTAAAGAGCCTGTCACTTCCCACAGAATTCACCTTTCGGGCCCACTCACTGTAGAGAAGTTGGCCAGGAAAACAGGTTGGAAAAGGGGTCCAGCTGTGGGAATACATGCCGGGCCAGCAGCCAGCTGGAATACGTTCTTAGAGTCTAATACAGGTTAGAATCTAAGAACACCCCTCCGAAACGTGGGCACTATTCAGCATTACAAGAGGTTAGCAAGGAGGAAAGAGGAAAGTGTCCATACATGTTTCTTGAGCACACAGTCGTGGTCTTTGGCTCATAGTGTGTTTGCCTTCCCTGGACTCTTCTGAGCATCTTCCTTCAAAGTCTGTAAACTTAGGAAATACTTGCCAAGCATATACCTGGGGAATGAGCAGAGCAGGGTGGAGCTTTGTCAACTCCCTGAAGCCAATTCCCTGCTGCCTCGGAAAACTCTCAGGGTGTTGGGAGGAGGGGCCGGGGGGAAGCATGGCTGGGGGCAGGGCACCTACCAGGCCAGGGAACAGACACAGTGAGCACGGCTTAAGGCCCCTGCCAGGCAGAAGCATCACAAAGGAAGCGGAAGGGAAGTGAATGGGGTTTGTGAAGCATGAGGTAGTGACAGCAGAGCTCTGTTGGATTTCTCTGTGTGCCTCATCGGTTAGTGTATTTTAAGGGACTCTGGGCGTGGGGTGCAAGTACTATCAGTTTTGTCGCAGGGCCTCCAAAGGTCTGCTTGGCTCTGTAGTTAGGGGTTGGGAGTTGGTGACGGCCCACCCAGGTTCCTGCCATCACCCCAGCTGCACAGTTAGTGACTTGATGCCGTTTAGACCGTGCTGTCTGGTCCCGGTGGCCTGCGTTCCGAGGACCTGTCCTTTGCGCCTAGTATTTCATAGGAGTTGTGACTGAGAGCTTGAGCAAAGCATCTCCATCCAACACTGCAGCCGTTATCAGCCACAAAACATCACTTTTTTCACAATATAATGCAGTGTTTAAAAAAATGAGATGTCAGCTTTTGGCTTGAAAAGTGCTGACAGGCGCTCCCCTGCTACTGTCCAAGGGCAGGGAGTTTTGATTGGAGTTGGCTGCCTGTGCAGGGCTGGTCTGAGGACACAGGGGCCTAGGGTGGAAGGGTGGGGGTGCGGGCAGCAGTGAGTAGAGGCCAGGGATGGTCCCCATGACAAAGGATGGTCCCATCCTGATGTCATTCCGTAGTGCCAAGGTCAAGAGGCCGTAAGACCATGTTATGTGTACATTCAAGGAATCACAAGCATCTTGACATGGCCTGAAGGAGGTGGGGCTGGCAGAAGGTGAGCCCGGAGAGGGAGACCTGCTCCCTCCCTCCTCACCTCCTATCCTGCCTTCTTCTAACCGAAATGTACAGAGCTCCTCCCATTCCAGGCAGCAGTGGACTGGTGCTCATATAGGCTCACAAACTGATCCCCAACCCCACGTCCAGTGGTATCATGTTGGTAACTGAAATTGGCCACAGTGGGCATATTTATACCACAGAGACAGGCAAATAAATGCTACAAACCAAAGTGCTTTTTAAAACTACAAGAGCTGGTTGTTGAACATGTACCCTCAACAGGTACCAGAGATGCCCAAGGGAGCAGAACAGGCCCAGCTCCTGTCCTTGAGGAGTTGACATCTAGTGCGAGGCACAGACACTTATCAACTAACTGCAATTGTCAGTTAACTTTAGCTGTGAGAAATGCAGGCTTGTAACCTAGAATCATGAGGGCTTGTATGAATGTGAGTGTGGGTTGGGGGCACGGAGGTGTGTGAGTTGCAGAGTGGTGACTGGCCAACACTAGATAACCAGGAAAGGGGTCCCTGGAAGAGGGAACATTTAAACAGAGCCCTGCAGTAAGAACATACATAGTGAAAATTGCCTTAAAGGTAAATAGATTAAATGCTCCAACCAAAAGACATAGACTAGATGAACAGACACAACAAGACCTGCATAAATGCTGTCTACAAGAGGCCCACTTCAGATCTAGAGACACACACAGACTGAAAGTGAGGGGATAGAAAAAGGTATTCCATGCATGCAAATAGAAATCAAAAGAAAGCTAGAGTAGCAATGCTTATAATATCAGACAAAAATAGACTTTAAAGACTTATACAAGAGAATGAAGTACACTACATAATGATCAAGGGATCAATCCAAGAAGAAGATGTAATAATTGTAAATATATGTGGACTCAACATAGGAGCACCTCAATATATAAGGCGGTGTTAACAGACATAAAAGGGGAAATTGAGACTTAATAATAGTGGGGGACTTTAACACCCCACTTACATCAATGGACATATCATCCAGACAGAAAATCAGTAAAGAAACACAGGCTTTAAATGACGTTAGACCAAATGTACTTAATTGATATTTATAGATCATTCCAGCCCAAAGCAACAGAATACACATTCTTTTAAGTGTACGTGGAACATTCTCCAGGATAGTTCACATGCTGGGCCACAA
This sequence comes from Sus scrofa, assembly GCF_054392235.1. Classification (NCBI taxonomy): domain Eukaryota; kingdom Metazoa; phylum Chordata; class Mammalia; order Artiodactyla; family Suidae; genus Sus; species Sus scrofa. Next base: position 78,883,217 of record NC_139388.1, read on the forward strand.
AGCAAGCCTTGGTAAATTTAAGAAAACTGAAATTGTATCAAGCATCTTTTTCAAACCATAATGCTGAGGTTAGAAATCAAATACAAGAAAAAGCTGCAAAAAACACAAACATGTGGAGACTAAATAATATGCTTCTAAACAACCAGTAGATCATGGATGAAATCAAAGAGGAAATCAAAAAATACCTACAGACAAGTGAAAACGAAAACACATCAATCCAAAACCTATGGGATGCAGCAAAAGCAGTTCTAAGAAGGAAGTTTATAGCAAAACAAGCTTACCTCAGGAAACAAGAAGAATCTCAAATGGACAACCTAACCTTACACCTAAAGCAACTAGAGAAAGAACAACAAACAAAACCCAAAGTTAGCAGAAGGAAAGAAATCATAAAGATCAGCACAGAAATAGAGACTAAGAAAACAATAGAAAAGATCAATGAGACTAAAAGCTGGTTCTTTGAAAAGATAAACAACATTGATAAACTGTTAGCCAGTCATCAAAAGAAAAGGAAAAAAAAGGAGAGGGCTCGAATCTCTAAAATTAGAAATGAAAAAGAAGTTACAACTGACACCACAGAAATACAAAGGATCATAAAAGACAACTAAAAGCAACTGTATGCCAATAAAATGGACAACCTGCAAGAAATGGAAAAATTCTTAGAAGGGTACAATCTCCCAAGACTGAACCAGGAAGAAAAAGAAAATATGAACAGATCAATTACAAGTACTGAAATTGAATCTGTGATCTAAAAACTCCCAACAGACAAAAGTCTGGGACAAGATGCCTTCACAGGTAAATTCTATCAAACATTTAGGGAAGAGTTAACCTATCCTTCTGCAGTATTCCAAAAAATTGCAGAGGAAGGAACACTTCTGAATTCATTATATGAGGCCACCATCACCTGATTAAAAAAAAAAGATACAATAAAAGAAAATTACAGGCCAATATCACTGATAAACAAAAACCCTCAATAAAATACTAGCAAACCAAATCCAACAATACATTAAAAGGATCATACATATACCATGATCAAGTGGGATTTATCCCAGAAAAGCAAAGATTTTTTTTCAATATCCACAAATCAATCAGTGTGATCCACATTTACAAACTGAAGAATAAAAACAATATGGACATTTCAATAGATGCAGATAAAGCTTTTGATAAAATTCAAATCCTTTTATGATATAAAGTCTCCAGAAAATGGGCATAGAGGGAACCTACCTCAATATAATAAAGGCCATATATGACAAACCCCCAGCTAACATCATACTCAACAGTGAAAAGCTGAAAGCATTTGCTCTAAGATCAGGAACAGATAAGGATGCCCACTCTCACCACTTTTATTCAACAAAATTTTGAAAGTCCTAGCCACCACAATCAGAGAAGAAAAAGAAATAAAAGGAATTCAAACTGGAAAAGAAGTAAAACTAAGAGCTCCAATCAAGGTAGCAGAGCAGTGGGATGTAGAAATCACTTCCTCCCACAAATACATCAAAAATACATCTACACAGAGTTCCCTTTGTGGCTCAGCAGAAATGAACCTGATTAATGTCCATGAAGACACAAGTTTGATCCCTGGTCTCACTCACTGGGTTAAGAATCTGGCATTGCCCTAAGCTGTGGTATAGGTCACAGATGTGGCTCAGATCCTGCATTGCTGTGGCTGCCGCATAGGCCAGCAGCTGCAGTTCTGATTTGACCACTAGCCTGGGAACTTCCATACGCCATACTTGTGGCCCTTAAAAAAAATAAATAAATCTACAAATGGAACAATTTTTTTTTTTTTTTGCTTTTTAGGGCCACACCCATGGCATATGGAAGTTCCCAGGCTAGGGGTTGAACTGGAGCTGCAGCTGCTGGCCTATGCCACAGCAACACAGGATCCAAGCCATGTCTGCAACCTACACTACAGCTCACGGCAATGCCAGGTCACTGACCCACTGAGCAAGGCCAGGAATTGAACCCGCATCCTCATGGATACTAGCTGGATTCATTTCCACTGTACCACAACAGGAACTCCCCAAATGGAATGATTCTCACAGAACACCTACTGAACACTAGCAGAAGACCTCAAATACCTGAAAGGAAAAGAAATATCTCCACGTAACCAGAGAGATCAAAAGGATTAAAAAAAAAAAAAAAAGAGGAAGTGGGATAGGACCTGCCCTCTGGGAGGGAGTTGAAGGAGAGGTGAGGTTCCTGCAGCCTGGAAAGCCCCCTCACCAGTAGGGAGATCAGACAGGAGAGAAAAGGAGCTCCAGAGGCTCAGAGCAGAGAGCAACAACTGATTTGTGGCAGGCAGGACAGAGAGAGACCTACACAGGCAGTCCGTGCCACCACCCTGTGAACCCCAGCCTGAGGCACGCATCCACTGGTGTGTGGGGGGGCATGCTGAGTGCTGGAACTTGAGGTTTAAAGGACAGAGAGACTGGTGTTGGCTGTACAGAGACAGTATGAGAGGGCTAGAGTGTGGTATGGCTGCAATAGGGAGTGTTCCCAGAAGAAAACCAGGCCATCATAGAAGTGAAGCACCATTGTTAAGAGGTGTGCAGTCTCTTTCCCCACATGTTGGCCCCTTGGCTCGCATGGCTCCAAGAGAGGTTCCTGACTGCACGGGCTCTTGTGCCCTGGCCATTGTCTTTGCTGATTCTCACATGGGCAGGCTCTCGTGCCCCAGCTGTTACCTTGGCCAATTCCCACTTGGGGCAGGCTCACATATCGACTGCCACCTCAGTGGGCCCTGGGAGCAGATGCTGGTGGGTTGTCCATGTGCAAAGGTAGGGATGAAACCACAGCTGAGCCCCAGGGGCCACACAACTTAGGAAACAGCTGAAATCTCTCCCCGCAGTTGCATGAGCCTTAGATTTGTACCTCCATCACCAGCTCTGTAAATTGAGCACCTTCAGGACATCCAAACAGACAATGGATGCTCTCACAGCAGCGATGTGTCTGGCCTCAGCAGCTGTGGGCTTTGTGGGCATGTGCGAGTGGGGTCTGGGCCAGGCCAGGGTCTGAGCTGCCTCCATAGCTCCCATAGCAGGTCCAAGTGCACAACCACTACAGTCCTGGGACTTGACTTCAGTGGATCTGTGCTGGTAGCCTTGTGAAAACAACACCTGAGAGACACCAGGGCAAATGGCTGGCATTCCCATGGTTGAGGTGGGGCTGAGGGCAGCGCCAACAACAGTGTACTTTGTGAGCCTGCACAACAGATGAAAGATGATGCAAACAGAGCACACTAAACTGTCAACAGCTCTGGCAGAGGAATACTCAGTGGCTCCTTTCCCAATGGGAGCACTTCAATCCTACCAACCTCACACCACAGCTCAGAAACACAGCTCAGAAATGGATCTGGAGTCTTCTACTACGACTAGGAAGCAGACCCTGCCCCTGACAGGCAGTGACAACCACAGAACAAAGAGGTAGCCCTATTCAATATGCAGTGCTGACTGGTCACCACAACATCAGTCACATCTCCTGTCAAGGAGATAATGGCCAGCATACACTGAAGAAAGAGGCAACAGGCATCCACACTAAAAACGCTCTAGCACCAAAAAATATTAGAGCCACACAGGCTACACAGGGATGTTCCCACATAAAACTAGCCACCTGAGACTGCAGAAGATAACTGTTTCTCCTAAACTCATACAGCAAGAGAAATAAAAGTAAAATGAAGAAGGAGAGGAACCACTCCCAATTATTAAGATCAGAAATTCCCCTGAAAACACAATGAAACAGATCTCCTCAGTCTAACAGAAACTGAGTTCAAAAGAAGATAATGAAAATATTGCAGGAATTAAGAAAGGCTATCGACAGAAATGCAGATTAGTGTAAAAAGGAACTAGAAACTGTGGAGTTCTCTTGTGACACAGTGGGTTAAGGATCCAGCATGGTCACTCCAGCAGCTTGAGTTGCTGGTGTGGTGCAGGTTTGATCCCTGACACAGGAACTTGCATGCCATGGGTGCAGACAAAGAAAGAGAGAGAGAAAAAAAAAAAAAAAAAGGAACTAGAAACTATAATGAGGAGCCAAGAAAAATTCACTTGACGAGATGAAAAGCTGAACTAAAGGCAATGAACAGCAGAATGAATAATGCAGAAATTCAGAAAATTCACTTGAAGAGATGAAAGCTGAACTAAAGGCAATGAACAGCAGAATAAATAATGCAGAAGAATGAATAAGCAATTTGGAGGACAGAATAATGGAAACCACCCAATGAGAACAGCAAGCTGAAACCCAAATGAAAGCAATATAAGAGACCTATTAGACAATATAAAGCATGTCAATCTAGGCATAATAGGGATCCCAGAAGGAGAAGAAAGAGAAAAGGGGACTGAAAATGTATTTGAAGAAATTATGGCTGAAAACTTCCCAAACCTAAACAAGGAAACATATCCAGATAGGGGAAGCATAGAGGGTCCTGAACAAGATAAACCTAAGCACACATACACCAAGACATATTATAATAAAAATAGCAAAAGTTAAAGAGAGGATTCTAAAGGCAGCAAGAAAAAAAAAAAAATAGGTAACCACAAGGGGGACCCCCTAAGGCCATCAGCTGATTTCTCAACAGAAATGTTGCAGGTCAGAAGCGAGTGGCAAGATAAATTCAAAGTCCTGAAAGGGAAAAATCTGCCCCCTTGGATACTCTACCCAGCAAGATTATCATTTAGAATAGAAGGAGATAAAGGATTTCTCGGACAAGCAAAAACTAAAATAATTCAGCAATACTAAACCTATCCTAAAGGAAATAGTGAAAGGTTTTCTTTAAATGAAAAAGAAGTAAAGATCTAAAGGAAAGGGAAAATCACAATCGGAAAGTAAATCACTTAAATAAGCCAGCACACATATTTTTAAAAAATCAAAAAAATTCTGTGAAAGAGATGATAACCACAATGAAGAGCAAAAGGATGAACATGAAGATGCAAAAGAGAACATCAAAATCATAAAATGGGGAAAGGGGAAAGTAAGAAAATGCAGATTTTTTTTTTTCCTAAAATGCATTTGAGCCTATATGACTACCAGTCTAAACTGAGTTGTTATAGGAAGGGGTTAACATGCTTGAATAACAAGGCGACCAAAAATAAAAAACATACAGTAGATTCACAAAAACCAAAAAGAACTTAAGCATAATACAAAAGAAAATCATCAAACCACAAAAGGAAAAAGAAAAAGGGACAAAGAAGTAATATAAAATCACTGAGAAACAAGGTTTGAAATGACAATAAATACATATCAGGAGTTCCCATTGTGGCGCAGTGGTTAACAAATCTGACTAGGAACCATGAGGTTGCAGGTTCGATTCCTGGCCTTGCTCAGTGGGTTAAAGGATCTGGCATTGCTGTGAGCTGTGGTGTAGGTCGCAGATGCAGCTCGGATCCTGCGTTGCTGTGGCTCTGGTGTAGACCAGTGGCCACAGCTCTGATTAGACCCCTAGCCTGGGAACCTCCATATGCCATGGGAGCGGCCCTAGAAAAAGCAAAAAAAGATAAAAAAAAAAATGACAATAAATACATACCAATAATTACATGTCAACAGACTAAATGCTGCAGTCAAAAGACACAGAGTGACAGATTAGATTAAAAAAACACAAGAGCCTACAATATGCTGCCTACAAGAGACCCACTTTAGGAGAAAGGACACACACAGATTGAAAGTAAGGGAATGGAAAAAGCTATTTCATGGAAACGGAAATGGCAAGAAAGTGGGGGTCACAATACTCATATCAGACAAAATAGACTTTAAAACAAAGGCTATAAAAACACTATATAATGATAAAAGGATCAATACAAGGAGATCATATTACACTCATCAACATATATGCACCCAATATAGAAGCACTCAAATATGTAAAACAGATACTAACAGACATAAAGCGAGAACTTGACAGGAATACAATAACAGTAGGAGGTTTACCATCCCACTCACATCAATGGACAGATGTTCGAGACAGAAGATCAATAATGCAACAGAGATCCTAAATGATACAATAGAACAGTTATATTTAATTGACATCTTCAGGATGTTACATCAAAAAAAAAGCAGAATATGCATTCTTTTCAAGTGCACATGAAACATTCTCTAGCACTGACCACATGCTAAGGCACAAAATAAGCCTCAACAAATTTAAAAGTATAGAAACTATTTCAAGCATCTTTTCTGACCACAAAGGCATGAAACTAGAAACCAATCACAGAAAAAGAAATGAGAAAAAAACAGTTCCGTGGAGACTAAACAACATGCTACTTCCCTTCGTGGCTCAGTGATTAACAAACCTGGGTAGGATCCATGAGGATTTGGGTTTGATCTCTGGCCTCACTCAGTGGGTTAGGGATCCGGCATTGCCATGAGCTCTGGTGTAGGTCGCAGATGCAGTTTAGATCCTGTGTTGCTGTGGTTGTGGTGTAGGCTGGCAGCTGTAGCTCCAATTCGACTCCTAGCCTGGGAACTTCCATATGCCACGGGTGCAACCCTAAAAGGAAAAAAAAATATGCTACTAAAAAACCAATGGGTAAATGATGAATTCGAAGAATTTTAAAATACCTTGAGGCAAATGACAATGAAAACACAATCAGACGAAATCTATCTATGGGATGCCGCAAAAGCAGTTCTTAGAGGGAAGTTCATTGGGATATAGGCCTTTTTTTTTTTTTGGCCACACCCATGATATGTGAAAGTTCCGAGGCCAGGGATCTAACCTGTGCCACTGCTGTAACCAGAGCCACAGCAATGACAATGCCAGATCCCTAATCTGCTGAGCCATGAGGTAACTCCAGATATAGGCCTTCTTTAAGAAACAAGAAAAATCTCAAACAATCTAATCCACCACCTAAAAGAATCAGAAGAAGAATGAAACCTAAAGTCAGCAGAAGAAATGAGATAATAAAGATCAGAGAGGAATTAAATAGAGATTAAAATACAGTTTTAAAAAAATCAATAAAACCAAGAGCTGGTTCTTTGAAAGAGTAAAGAAAAATGACAAACCTCTGGCTAGACTTACCAAGAAAAGAGAGAAGATCCAAACAAAATAAGAAGTGAAAGAGGAGAAATCACAACTGATCCTGCAGAAATACAAAAAAAAAAAAAAGTAAGAGAACATTATGAACAATAATATGCCAACACATCTGACAACCAAGAAGAAATGGACTTTATAGGAACATGCTGCCCACTAAAACTGAATCAAGAAGAGACAACTACTTGAACAGACTGATCACTAGAAGTGAAATAGAGGCTGTAATTTAAAACAAAAAACCTCCCTACAAACAAAAGTCCAGAACCAGGTGGCTTTACTGAGGAATTCTTCCAAACACACAAAGAAAAACTTATACCAATCCTTAATAAACTCTTCCCAAAGACTGAGAGGAAGGAAAAACTCCCGAAGACATTCTATGAAGCCACCATCACCCTAATACCAAAACAAAGACACTACCAAAAAAGAAAATTATAGGCCAATATCTTCAATGAGTATAAATGCAAAAAATCTCAACAAAATATTAGCAAACTGAATGCAACTATAAAAAGGTCATCCCAGAGCCACAAGGATGCAAATCAATATGATATACCACACCAACAAAAGACCAAAACCACACAATCATCTCAATAGATGCAGAAAAAGCATCTAATAAAATTCAACATTCAGTCGTGAGAAGAAAAAAAAAAAAAACCTTACAAAAGTGGGTACAGAGGGAACTTATCTCGACATACAATAAAAACCATTTATGACAAACCCACAGCCAACACAAAACTCAATGGTGAAAAGCTACAAACCTTCTTGCTAAATCTGGAACAAGATAAGGACGCCTACTCCCATCACTTCTCTTCACCATAGTATTGCCACAGCAATCAGAAGACAAGTAGAAGAAAGAAAAGGTGTTCAAGGTGGGAGGGAAGAAATAAAATCATCATTATACGCAACAGCATATAGTTGTTATGGCAAGAAAGTTGTTGCCAACATATAGTTGTTATAGTATAGTGTGATACTATAGATGGAAATCTGTAAAGACGCCAGACAAAAACTACTAGAACTGATAAATGAATTCCACAAGGTAGCAGGACACAAGACTAACATACAGAAATTGGTTGGATTTCTTGACACGAACAATGAAGTATTAGAAAGGGAATGTAAACAAACAGTCCCTTTTAAAATTGCATGAAAAAAAAATACTTAGGAATAAACTTCACCAAGGAGGTGAGAGACTTATGTGCGGAGAACTACAAAACACTAATAAAGGAAATTTAAGATAATTCAAAGAAATGGAAAGATATCCCATGCTCTTGGAAGAATTAACATTATTAAAATTAGGCCATACTACCCAAAGCAATCTACAGATTTAATGGGATCCCTATCAAATTACCCAGGACACTTTTCACAGAACTAGAACAAAGAATCCAAAAATTAATGTGGAACCATAAAAGACCCACAACTGCCAAAGAAACACTGAGGGAAAAGAACAAAGCAGGAGGCATAAGACTCCTAGACTTCAGACAATACTACATAGCTACAGTAATCAGAACAGTCTAGGGAGTTCCTCTTGCGGCTCAATGGTGACAAACCTCACTAGTGACCATGAGGATGCAGGTTTGATCCCTGGCCCTTGCTCAGTGGGTTAGGGACCCATCATTGTCATGAGCTGTGGTATAGGTCACAGACAAGGCTCAGGTCCCACACTGCTGGGGCTGTGGCTGTGGCGTAGACGAGCAGCTGCAGTTCCGAATTGACCCCTAGCCAGGGAACTTCCATACACTGTAGATTTGGCCCTAAAAAGCAAAAATAAAAATAAATAATTAAAAAAGCACAAAAACAGACATATGGATCAAAAGAACAAAATAGAGAGCCCAGAAATAAACTGATACGTCTATGGTCAATTAATCTTTGACAAAGCAGGCAAGAATATACAATGGAGAAGACAGTCTCTTCAGCAAGTAACGTGGCAGAAACTGGACAGCCACATGTAAATCAATGAAGGAAGAACATACTCTCACACCATGCACAAAAATAAACTCAAAGTGGCTTAAGATTTAAATATAAGACATGACACCATAAAGCTCCTAGAAAAGAACATAGGCAAAGCATTCTCCAACATAAATCATACCAATATCTTTCTTTCTTTTCTAGGGCCGCACCCACGGCATATGGAGGTTCCCAGGCTACGGGTTGAATCAGAGCTATAGCTTCCAGCCTCCACCAGAGCCACAGCAACACAGGATCTGAGCCACGTCTGTGACCCACACCACAGCTCATGCCAACGCCAGATCCTTAACCCACTGAGTGAGGCCAGGGATGGAACCTGCAACCTCATGGTTCCTAGTCAGATTCATTTCTGCTGTGCCATGATGGATACTCCACCAATGTCTTCTTAGGTCAGTCTCCCAAAGCAAGAGAAATGAAAGCCAAAGTAAACAGATGAGACCTAATTAAGCATATAAGCTTTCGTACAGCAAAGGAAACCATAAACAAAAGAAAAAGACAACCTATGGGCTTGGATAAAGTATTTGCAAATGATGCAACCAACAAGAGATTAATCTACAAAATATGCAAACAGCTCATACAGCTTAATATCAAAAAAAGGAAACAACCCAATGAAAAAAAAAATGGGCAGAAGGTCTAAATAGACATTTCTCCAAAGAAAACAGATGGCCAAAAAGCACATGAAAAGATGTTCAACACTGCTAATTATCAGAGAAATGCAAATCAAAACTAGAATGAGGTATCTCCTCACACCAGTCAAAATAGCCAACATCAAAAAGTCTACAAATAACCAATGCTGGGGAGGGTGAGGAGAAAAAGGAACACTCCTACGCTGTTGGTGGGAATGTAAGCTGGAAGAGCCACCATGGAGAAGAGGATGGAGGTTCCTTAAAAAACTAAAAATAGAATTACCATATGATCCTGCAATCCCACTATTAAGCATATATTCAGAGAAAGCCATAATTCAAAAATTTTGCTTGCACCCCAATGTTCCTTGGAGCACTATTTATAATAGCCAAGACATAAAAGTAAACTAAATGTCCATTGACAGAGGAATGGATTTAAAAAAGATGTGGTACATACATATATAACAGAATATTAGCCATAAAAAGAATGAAATAATGCCATTTGTAGCAACACAAATGGAACTAGAGATTATCATTCTGAGTGAAGCCAGATAAAGAAAACAAACATCGTATAATATGCTTACATGTGGAATCTTAAAAAAAAAAAAAAAGATGGAGTTCCCGTTGTGGCGCAGTGGTTAACGAATCCGACTAGGAACCATGAGGTTGCGGGTTCGGTCCCTGGCCTTGCTCAGTGGGTTAAGGATCCGGCGTTGCCGTGAGCTGTGGTGTAGGTTGCAGACGCGGCTCGGATCCTGCATTGCTGTGGCTCTGGTGTAGGCCGGTGGCTACAGCTCCGATTCAACCCCTAGCCTGGGAACCTCCATATGCCGCGGGAGCGGCCCAAGAAATAGCAAACAACAACAACAAAAAAAAGACAAAAAAAAAAAAAGATACGAAATAATGAACTTATTTACAAAACAGAACTAGACCCATGTACACAGAAAACAAACTTACGGTTACCAAGTCGGAAAGGGGGAGGAGGAATAAATAAAACAGACAACAGGCACCTACTGTATAGCATAGGGAACTATACTCAATATTTTGTAACAACCCTAAGGGAGAAGAATCTGAAAAAGTGTATACACACACACACATACATGCTGTACTGCACAACTGAAACTAACATGACATTGTAAATTACCTATACTTGAATTAAAAAAGAAAAACAGAGCTCTGAAGGTGTCACAGGAGCACCACCTCTTTTAGGCAGAAAGAACAGCAGGTATAGCTGATTGCAGATCCGGGGGGCAGTGGCGGGCAGGGGAGAGGCAGGAACCCTTGAGAAGTTCTCCCCTTGCCCAGGGTGCCAAGGGAAGGGGTGAGAGACTGTGGAGAAGGTGGCAAAGTCTGCAGGGCTGGGTCTCAAAAAGCCTTGTCATATTAGGAACTTGGGCTTTATCCAGGGAGCTGGTGAAAGGTGTTGAGCAGAAACGTACCCTGAGCAGATTCAAATTGGTAATGGTAATGCCCATCCCTTTTCCGTAGCCTGGGCTTTTACTACCACTAATAGCATTAGTATCACCATGAACCAGGCCTGGGAAATCAAGAGATGGGTATTTGTTGGCTGACTTAGAGATCCTCTTTGGGCGGGGCAGGTGGACAGACCCATGCACAGCAGAAACCAGTAGAACAAGAAGAGTGCTGGGTGGACAAAGCCTATAGCAAGAGGGATGTCGTCTTGGGGCAGTGTGGAGGAAGGCAGCCTCTGAAGGACCTCCCACTACAAAACGACTAGATCTGAAATAAAACATATGTTTAAATACATCGCTGGCCTCATCAAAAGGACAGGAAATTCCTGAGGGGCTTGTATCCAAAAGCAAAATGCCCTGAGCTAATGCCAGGACAGGAGCAGTGAGTGATAACCAAATACAAAAACTAGAGTCCCTCCTGGGGACCGATGCTGATGTCAGGACTACTAACAGGGGAGGAAACCTTGGGGCGCAGCAAAGCAAAGCATCAGAATCTGTGACTCATTCTCCCAGGGCGTCTCTGATGACGGTGAAGTGGTCCCTGCTCCCAGGTATCACTCTCACTCCCTCCTTCCTCCTCACCCCAGCAGAAGCAATGTCCACCCTCTCTGGAGGAAAGTACCTGCTATTTAGAACCTAGAGATTCACATAAAATTAAATATGCGTTACAGATGATTGAGACCCAGTAGAAACAAACAGCAAATGTGGACCCTCCAAGCCCTTTCAGATACAGTCATTATCAATACCAGACAGATTATAACATGTTTGCAATATTTAAGGATATTTAAGAAAATCTAAGAAATCATGGATTTGAACAAACAAGAGACTATCTTGAAAGACCAAACTTGAAAAAGAACCAAATAGAAAATTTAAAAATTAAAAAATATATGTAGTTGGTACTATTTTTTTTAAAAAAAAAGAATGGGTTAAATAGCAAATTAAATAGCTGAAAAGAGAATTTTAACAATGGAAAATATGTCTAAGGAAGTTACCCAGAATGCAATGCAGAGAGAGACGTGGATGAAAACCACAAAATAGAAAGTAGAGCCTTCTGGTCCACAACAATAGCCACTAGCTACACATGGCAATGAATCAATTCAAATCAAATTAAAATTAAATTTAAAACTCAGTTTCTCAGTTGCACTAGCCACCTTTTAAAGCTCATAGCCACACATAGCTAACAGACGTCATAATGGACAGTGTGGGTTGTAGGCAGACCTCAGAGATGTTGTGAGTTGGGTTCCAGACCACTGCCGTAAAGTGAATACCTCAATAATTAAGTCACACAAAATATTTGGTTTCCCGGTGCATAGAGAAGTAGACAGCACTGTACGCTATTAAGTGTGCAATAGCGTTATGTCTCAAAAACACAGTATACATACCTTAATATAAAAATACTTAATTGCTAAAAAATGATAACCATCACCAGAGCCTTCAGTGAGTTGTAATCTTTTAGCAACAGTAACATCAAATACAAATGATCACAGATTGAATAATATAATAATGAAAAATTTGGAATATTATGAAAATTGCCCACATGTGACCCAGAGACATGAAATGAGCAAAAGCTGTTGGAAAAATGGTGCCCACAGACTTTCTTGATGCAAGGTTGCCTCGAACCTTCGATTTGTAAAAAACACAGTTATCTGCAAAGTGCAATAAAACAAGATATGCCTTTATACAACATTTCCATCATGCCAGAAAGTTCTGTTGCACAGCACTAGGTTACGAGTTAGGGAAGAAAGTCCAAACCCAGAAGCAGAGCAAACAAAGAATGGAGAAGAGGTCATATGTTGAGAGGTAGTGATTGAGAATATTCCAAAAATGAACCCACAGTTACAGAAAGCACAATGTATATCAATCAGGATCAATAAAAAGAAATCCAGGCGTTCCTGTTGTGGCTCAGCAGAAACAAATCTGATTAGTATACATGAGGATGTGGGTTCAATCCCTGGCCTCCCTCAGTGGGTTAAGGATCCGGTGTTGCCGTGAGGTGTGGTATAGGTTGCAGACATAGCTCAGATCCCACGTTGCTGTGGCTGTGGTGTAGGGCCGTGGCTCAGCTCCATTTCGACCCTAGCCTGAGAACCTCCATGTGCTGCAGGTGCAACCCAAAAAAAAAAAAAAAAAAAAAAAAGAAAGAAAGAAAAAGACATCCACATCTAGCCACACCATAATGACAAGGAATGCCAAAGACAGAGGGAGAATCTGAAGACTAGCTAAGAACAGAACAATGAGACTGGAGCTGACTTTTCGTTAGCAAATAGGAGTCAGAGAGACTAGAGCAATGTCTTTCAAGGGCAAAGAGGAAAAAAACCATCAACCTAAAACTGTGTACCCAGCAAAACTCTTTAACACGTGTGAAATGTAGACTTTTTTCAGGTAAACAAAAGTCGTAAGAGCTTATCACCAAAATACTCCATATGGGAAGACTTTTAAATCACATTCTTCAGGAATAGGAAATGTTATCTTAGAAGCGAGGGTGAGACACAACGGAAGATGATGAACAAAGAAATTGGTAAACAAAAAGGTAAATTATTTTAAGCAACTATCCGTATATAGAGTGACCATGATAACAGTGTCTCAATTGTGGAATTTTTAAAAAGGATGGAGTTAAAATACTGGACAGGGTAGACAGTAAGTCAGGAAGACCGATCAGAATTAATGCTGTAAATAACTCTTACTATTCAGGAGAGGGCGTTAAGATATCAATCAAACCACGGTTTTGGTAAGTTAAATATGCATAGTCAGCCTTCGGGGTAACCGCTAAAGAAGGCTGTAGACCTTTAGCATACATCAGAATCACCTGGGGGCCTGTTAGAACAGACTACTGGCCCCCACTCCCAGAGTCTCTGTTCCAGGTGACCTGGGGTATGCTTCTAGAATTTTCATTTCTATTAAGTTCCCAGGTGTTACTTCTACTACCGGCCCAGGGACCATACTATAAGAACTACCGAACCCAGAACACAGAAGTAGGGTGCTTAACTTCCAAACCAACAGAGGAGGTAAAATGCAAGAAGAAAACAAACAACAATCTTCCATCCAGACCAGCTCTGCCCAGTAAAACTATAATGCGAACCACGTATGTGATTTAAAATGTTCTGGTAGATGCCTTAAAACGTAAAATGAAACAGGTGAGATGAGTCTTAATGTTTTATTTAACCCCTTCTACCCAAACTATTATCATTTCAATGTGATCCATACAAAAATTATTGAGATCACTTTTTTTGTACAAAATCTTCAAAATGGAGGATGTATTTTATACTGTCGCTCATTTCAACATAGACTAACTACACTGCGCATGCTCAGCATGCCACTTGTGGCTACCATGCTGGACAGAGCAGGTCTAGACTGTAAGTGACATGAGCCTGCAGAGGACCGAAGCTCCCACTCAGTCACTGTGTGCCAGACACCAAGCTGAGCACTTTGTCCACATCAGACGGCATCTCATTTGGGAGGTCAGGTACTATCATCACCCCATTTCACAGATGGGGAAAGCGAGGCTGAGCAAACTTAAAACACTTCCCCAGGCTCATCTGGCTGGTAAGCAGCAGAGCTGGGCTTCAAACCCAAGTCTCCCACAGTCCAAGGCCAACCTCAGAACCTCAGGGTTTCTGCAAAGGATTTTCTGAGAGCAAAGCCAGAGAGGAAAGATTTTAGGCTTTTGGGACCAAACGGTCACAACTACCCAGCTCCGCTGTCATAACAGGAATGCAGCCTCAGACAACATGTGGACAAATGAACGTGGCTGTGTCCCAGTAAAATTTTATTTAGGGAAACAGGAGGGCTGGATTTGGCCTGTGGGCTGTGGCTTGCTAGCCCCTGTGCTGGGCTAACACACCTGCCTCCGCAGCCCAGTCTCGGGGGTCCCCAGTCCCTAATTGCTGCTGTTCTAAAGCGCATGAGTGTGTTGGGAGTGGTTGGAAGAGTGAAACTCAAAACTCCCTCCTTCCAGAGTCACCACGGTCCTCCAGAGTGGCTTTCCGCTTGGTGGCACCTCTTCAGACTCTGCCAGGGGCTCGGGGCTCGGCCAGCCCCTCTTACTCCGCAGCCTCTGCTGAGCTGCGGGCCTATAAATATGAGTTATTCCCACTCTCAGCACTGAGACAGAGGGGAAATAAAAGCCAGGATTGATGGAATCCCAGACATAAAATCTGGCACCATAATGCCTACATTTTGGAAATTGCCTTTAATTAATGGTTTATGGTCCCAAAGACTCTCCCCTACCCCCACTCTTCCTGCAGCTCCTTCTTGGAATTCACTCCTGGGTCAGGTGGGGTCGGATGGGGGGAAGGAGATGGGCTGGTGAAGAGCTGTATTTCTCAGAAACCAAAATGTGTGGGTAGCTCATGTGAACCCAGCTTGGCCTCTGGCATTCCTTGAGCCTGGACCCCATAAATAATGTGAATTGAAAAGCCAGCTCCCCCTCCCAGGCCCGAGGCACACACTCACAAGGACACACCGAGTTCACGAAAACACCTTCTCACGAGTGTGAGCACGCCTGCATGCGCACACACACACGAAGTTTGCTTTTTTGTCTATTTACCTGTCATGATGTCTCAGTCTCACCTCCTCCTGTTCGTCATCTTGTCTTTGTGTCTCTGTGGCACTGTTTCTTTCCTGAAGCTTTGCTCTCTGAGTCTGTCTCCCCCTCCTGTCTGTCCCCTTCCCATGGCCCTGGATCCCCCCTCCTGGGGAACCACAAACACACGCCGGCTGCCCACCTTGGCGCAGAACACACGAATCCTCGCCTCCCTGCCCAGGTGGACCAGGCCGAAGTCTAGCCGGTACAATGGACTTCTGCCCAGGTGCACAAGTGGGATTGGGATCCCTCCCTAAGAGCTGAACTCAACCCCATTTCATCCCAGGAGTGCAGGGGAACTGAGGCAACTCCCTCTGGATTTCAAGTGGCCAAGAAGTGCCCAAACCCCAGGGGAGAGGCCCTTTGTTGCTAATAATCGCTACCCTTGACCGAGTGCCTACTGTGCCTTCACATTCAGAATTTATAGTCATATTAACCTAGGAGGTAGAGAGTATTATTATACCCATTTTATAGATGGAAAAACCGAGGCCCCAAAAGGTAGAGGAATTTGCCTAAAGCCCAGGTCTCTTCAACTCCAAAGCCCGGTCTCTTCCTCACACAGTTGGTCCCAATGGACGCCATGGACTGTGTCTTAGGATTTGGGGTAACCAGATTTGGCCACACAAGGCCTCTCGTCTTCCCAGAAACACATAACAGAGATAGGACTCCACCACGGGAATAAGGCAGAGGTTCTCAGCTCCCTCCAACCTCAGGACAATACCTTGTTTGGGTGCCAGTGGCCACCACATGTAGGACCCAACCAGAGAGGCTTCCCACAGCCAAGCTTGTCCTTGGGAGCCCAACTCCAAGAAGAGGGGACACCTAGGCTGAGGCCTGTGCCCCTAGCCAGGCAGCTAGCTGTCTTACCTGGCAGGGACTCCGAGCCCCCATGCAGGGCTGCAGTGGCTGATTCTGCATTCCTGGGCGCCATGGCAACATGTGTGTTCAGACTGGTGACCCACACAGTCTGTGCCATCTGCTGTTCTCCAGGCTGCGGGGGTGCAAGGTCGCCTTCCACCCACCTGAGAAGGGAAATGTACAACGTTCAGTAACCTCTCACCCTGTCCATCCGGGTAGACAAGCACCATCCCCCTCACTGTTGCTGTGTCCCCAGAGCAGCCCGGTGGCAGGGGAGAGGGATGGCAGGGAGCAGCACCATGGCAACTTGCTGAGGGAAAACAGAGGCACAAGCCATCACCTCTGCCCACGCAGAGTCAGTGGGGGGCACCCTCCAGGCCAGGCAGCTCTGGACCCCACAAGGATCTTGGCTGGGCAGGTAGAGGCCCCAGGCCCTGGGCAGAAAGGTTTCAGGGCAGCTGGGATAAGGCAAGTGTCTGTGGTCACCAGGCTGGGGCAGCCGCTTCTGAAGAGTCATCTGACACACGTTCAACAGGGGAGGCCAGGGAGCTAGAGAGAGGGGTTTTTTGGGTTTGTCTTTTTGTCTTTTATTAGGGCCTCACCCACGGCATATGGAGGTTCCCGGGCTACGGGTTGAATCGGAGCTACAGCTGCAGGCCTACACCACAGCCACGCAGGATCCGAGCCGCATCTGCAACCTACACCACAGCTCATGGCAACACCAGATCCTTAACCCACTGAGCAAGGCCAGGGATCGAACACGCATCCTCACAGATCCTAGTCAGGATTGTTAAGTGCTGAGCCATGATGGGAACTCCCAGGAGGAGCTTTGTAATTTGAAAAAGATTTCTAGGCTGTGTTTTTCAATTTCAAAAATAACATAGCCAATGAAGAAAACATGGGAAACAGAAAAATATGCGCATACACATAAATTCTCTGGCACACACTTACACACATTCACACAAACTTACCATCCCTTTCTAGAGATAAAGACTTTCAACATTTATCCACCTAGTATAACATGTGCACATATCATACATGATATATACATATTTTTAAACATGGTTGGGATTACATTGGACCTGCTATCTTGTACTGTTTTTCACTTGGCAATAGATTGTGAACATTTTCCCATGTCAAAAATATTTTCTTAGGAGTTCCCATTGTGGCTCAGCGGGTTGAGGACCAAACATTGTCTGGATGAGGATATGGGTTCGATCCCCCACCTCGCTCAGTGGGTTAAGGATCTGGCGTTGCCACACGGTATAGGTCACAGATGTGGTTCAGATCTGGCCGTGGTGTTGGCTGGCAGCTGCAGCTGATCTGACCTCTACCCTGGAACTTCCATATGCTGCAGGTGTGGCCTTAAAAAGAGAGGGGGGAAAAAAATTCTGTGATGGATTTTTTTTCAACTAACTGCCAATTTTCCAACATACAAATGGAGCCTCATTCATTCAGATAACCTTCCATCTATAAGGATTTCTACTGCTTACTAATTTTTTCATTTTTTCCAATTTTTTAAATTATAAATTTATGCATGTTTATTACAGAACTCTGATGATACCCAGAGGTGTAGCAAGAGGAAAAAGACCTATTTTCAAACTCAGTAACTATAACATTTCTGTGTTCTTCATACCCTTTACCACGTGCCCAATTTGATGGATAAGCATTTTTTTTAACCTCGTTAGAATGATTTATAATACCCAATGTAGGGTCATTTTGAATCAGGTATATTTTATAACACTTGTCACTTCTCCTGGTATTGAGTGTCTCCATCTGGGTTTTCACTTAACCCCACCTTACAGAAGATTCTCTCCCTTCTCGGTTGACTCTTCACCATCTCAACTTAGCATGTCTATCAGGTGTTCATGCAGCTGACCATGGATTGAAGAACGGGGCTGGAAAATGCTGGGGGACAGATGTTTTTGTGTGAGGCACTCCAGAAATGGGATTCGGTGTGTTAAGGAATACAGCTGGGGCTCCTTTCACGCTGAAAATATCAATCACCTAGTTGCCAAAGATGACCACCTCTGCCTTGTTTACACAAGTAAAAAAACCACCACCACCACCACCTAAAAAAACAAACAAAAAAAAAAAAACCGAGGGACCACCCAGGCCCGTCAGTGGGAGGCAGGTGAAGTTGATTAAGGAGCATCTACGTGGCAAATCCCGTGCAGGCAAAAGATAGCACAGATCTCTGCTGAGCGGGCAGGATGTCCTCCCGGTGTCAAGTGAGAACAGCACATCACCAAGCGGAAGGCATCCTGTAAACTCGGGCAGGGATCTGTGTGTGTTTGGAAGCGTGGGCATTTGTGTATCCCCAAAGAATATTTAACTAAATACTAGCAGCTGCTGTCTCCGGGTAGCGTGGGATTCGGGGTGACTTTCACTTCGCTTTATTTTTACACTTTTCTGGATTAAGATTTAAAATTTTTTTTTCTCCCGAGAAGGCACAGATGACTTTTGTACGGGGAGTGGGGGGCAGCAAGACAAAACCACAGCCATTTTGATGCTGAAAAGAAGGAACACATGGGGTGGGGAGGAGACATCCCGCTCCTCGTCCTGCACTGGGGGGAAGGGGTGCAGACTCGGGGGGCGGGGGGTGCAGGCTGCCCGGTCCCTGCCCCCGGCGGTCCCTCACGCCGCGCCCCAGCACCGCCCTGTGTCCTTGTGTGTTGCAGACTCGGACAGCCAGTGCAGCCCCACGCGACAGAGCCTCAGCCTGTCCGAGGGGGAGGAACAGATGGACCGGCTGCAGCAGGTGGAGCTGGTCAGGACCACGCCCATGTCCCACTGGAAGGCGGGCACCGTCCAGGCCTGGCTGGAGGTGGTCATGGCCATGCCCATGTACGTCAAGGCCTGTGCGGAGAACGTGAAGAGCGGGAAGGTAGGGCACCTTCCGCCCCCCGCCCCCCACCGTGGGAAAGCCAGCCTCCCCTCCCCCATCCCGCCGCGAGGTGGGGGGAGCGGGGGGAGGCGGGTAGAGGAGCTGGCTGAACGGCTGCAGGCTCCAAAGTCCCCAGTAAATCAGTGGGTCTCCACCACAAGGCACAGAGCCCTTCTGAGCCTCAGTATCCTCATCTTGAGAATGGGACTCACCTTCCCTTACCTGGACGAGCGGGCTCTTCAGGCCTGGTCGGTGAGTCCAGGTGAGGTGGCTGGAAGGATGCTCCCGGCGCTCAGCCTGGCTGCGCAGAGGGCGGCGGGGTGGCGGGGAGGCAGCCCAGCCAGCAGCCGGTCCTGGAGGCCTTAGGGGGCCCCCAGGCCCCCCTTCCTCCGGTGCTCAGGCCTCACCCCCGGCACAGGTGCTGCTGAGTCTGAGTGACGAGGACCTGGAGCTGGGCCTGGGCGTGTGCAGCTCCCTGCACCGGCGCAAGCTGCGGCTGGCCATCGAGGACTACCGCGACGCCGAGGCGGGCAGGAGGTGAGCCGACACCCGGGCCCCCAGGGACGGGGGCAGAGCTCCCCCGAGGCCGCGGGGTCACCCAGAAGCAGGGAGCTGGCGCTGGGGGCTGGGCCAGGCCTGAGGAGGGCCAGGTCCCGGGATGCCCCTGGGCCGCCCAGTCCCACTCTGAGCCGGCCCTGCCCGTGGCAGGATGAAGAACAAAACCACGGAGGCCCCAAATGCCCTCCGACCGGAGTCAGGGAGCTTTGCGCGCTCCCGGAATTTCTCTGTCTCCGAGGATGGGGACCCGGGAATGTGGCCGAAATGTCTGCCCTGCCTACTTCCACTTCCAAGCCCAGCGCTTACCACCCCAGGGTCAGGAAAGGCAGCTTAAACGGAGAGGACAAGGAGAAAGGGGCAGGACCTGGGGCCAGGTGGGAGGGGCTTCTATCAGCGGGCACACCTGCGAAAGGCTAAAATCCCGCCCATCAGGTGTGTCCGCAACGGCAGCAGCGAAGCCGCCCTGCCTCCTGCCTGCCTCTGTCCTGACCTTTGTGAGCAGGACTTCTTGGGGAGCCCCTCACTTACCAAGCAGCTCCAAGAAACAGGGAAGGACCACTACCCCCAGGTCCTCCCCAGAGTGCGGAGGGGGAAGAAAACGAGCTAGTAAATCTAACACTTTGTTTTGCATAATTATCTCCTTCACTGGTTTCCCCATCATTTTTGTGCAGTTAATTAATCAAACCTGGTGGTGTGTGCCGTTATTTGCAGAAGCAGCTTTGTGGATTTAAAAAAAAAAAAAAACAAAGAGGGGAGGCTGGGGAGGGGGTGAGAAATTGGGCTGGTTTAGAAGCAGGAAAAGCAAATTCCTGGGTGTTGGGGGTGGGCTTGGCATAATTCTGAGGTAGCAGGAAATAGAGGTGAGATGGAATCAGAAACTCAGGCAGCATCTCACAGCAAGCAAAGCAAGAAGTGCTTTGACCCTTGTCAGTTGGTCAGGGTGGGGCTGGGGAGGGATGGAGGAGTGGAGAGATGGGGGAGGGGAGGGCTGGGCACCAGCCTGCACCCCACTGTTTCCCCTCCTGAGGGGCCCACCTCCTACTCACCACCCACCCAACCCAGTGCCTTTCCCCAGCCCCCCAAATCTCACCGTCCAGGGTCACCCAAGCATGAAAACCCTCCCGCTCTGTCCCATTCCCAACAGGGTCATTATTCCCTGATCAAGGTGGTGCCACCTGCCTCCCCCCTCAAAAATGTGAGATCGCTGCCCAAGTTCCCCCCAAATTTCATTGAACCCTGAACCCTCCCGGCACCTGGAAAAGGATGGATTCAACTCACCAGCCAGGTGTGAACAGATTTTGAAAGATTATGAGAACCCTAAGCAGAACTGTGCCCTAGACACCAGACCCCCAAGGCCTCCCGGAGCAGGGAAGGGCCTTGGTCGGGAGGCTCCACCCGCTGCGGAATCCTGGCCTGGCTCTGACATGCCACGTGCCCTTGCCGCTCTGCAGCTCAGTTTCTCCACCTGTGAAGTGAAGGGTGTTAAATTAGGACAGTGGTTCTTTAATGCTGGGAAAGCCCAGCCCCTTTGAGAATCTAAAAAGAAAACAAAATTCCTGGCACTTTCCCCAGAAGAAATATACAAAACTTCACAACTTCTGGGACCTTCTGACCCACCCATGGAACTTCGAGGGGTCTGTGAACTCTAGGGTAAGAACCCTGGTGAGGTCATCCTTGAGAAGACATCCTGTGTGACTCTGGGCAGGACAGTGCCCTCTCTGGGCCTGGCTCCCCTTATCTCTAAAATACAGCAAAATCTGCCAACTCCCTGCCAACCCCATTACCGGTCACCTTATGGACATGATTTTATTTAACCATCCCAACATCAATGCAAGGGAGACATCTTACCCCCATTTTAAAGATGGAGAAAGCGAGGCCAGAGAAATAATGGGCACCAAGACACACTACAAAACATCTGACTTCAAAGTTAGATCCCTCTCCACTGTTTAACAGTTTGTGTTAAAAAACCATCAACAGGAGTTTGGGTTAAGAACCCAACTAGTGTCCATGAAGATGCAGGTTTGATTCCTGGCCTTGATCAGTGGGTTAAAGATCCTGCATTGCTGTGGCTGTGGCGTAGGCCAGCAGCTGCAGCTCTAATCTGACCCCTAGCCCAGGAATTTCCATATGCTGCAGGTGCGGCCCTAAAGAAAACAAAAAAAATCAACGATGTATCCCCTGCTACTGCTATTTCTGGAACACTGAATGCACCCCAGATCCTGTGCTAAGGGCTTTACCTTCTCTCATCTCTTGGTCCACACAACTCCAGGAGGCAAGCAGGAGTCAACCCATTTAAAGAGGGGGAAACTGGGGTGCAGAGGCCCAAAGATTTAGATCTAAGAGTGATGGAGCCAGGATGGCCTCATGTTTTCTGTGCTGAGTGATGACCCAAATGTCATCGAAATTCTCTGCCCCAGGAGTTCCTGTTGTGGTGCAGAGGAAACAAATCTGACTAGTATCCATGAAGATATGAGTTTGATCCCTGGCCTCACTCAGTGGGTTAAGGATCCGGCGTTGCCGTGAGCTCTGGTGTAGGTTGCAGATGTGGCTCAGATCCTGCTTTGCTGTGGCTGTGGTGTAGGCTGGCAGCTACAGCTGTGATTCGACCCCTAGCCTGGGAACTTCCATATGTTGCCGGTGTGGCCCTAAAAAGAGAAAGGAAAAAAAAAAATCAAAGACATTCCGTGCCCAGACTCGGATTTCAGGATCTAATCTGGCCTCAATTTGGAGAGGAGGCAGTGTCAAGTTTTAGAAAATGTTTAAAGTTCCTTTGTAAAACCATGCCATTTTATTCAACTTCAGTGCTTACAATAGCTCCAACCAACAGCTGGGAAAGAGTTGCCAAGCTGAGGCCCCATGGGAACAACTTTAATGAAAAGGGAACCGTTTCGAAGGGCAGGGGTGTCTTAATTACCAGCATGCAGATGGATATTGCTGATTATAAATGGGCCTCTCAAGTAGGTTAAGCACGGGCCCCCTCCCATCCCCACTGCACATCTGGTTGCGCCGTTGATTTGGTGGGCAGCCCTCTCCTCCAGGCAGGAGAGGAGGCTTCTGCTCCCCATCAACGGCTCAGTGGCATCTGGTTCAGAGGCCGTAAGCTTCAGGCCCTTCCTCCCCATCCCCGAGAGAGTGATGACGGCCAGGCCTGCGAAAGGTCCCTCTGAAGTGTGACAAGGCCTGAGCCAGCCCTAGAGAGGCTAGGAGAGGGGTCTGCCCAGGTACCCTCCCATCCTAGAAGGAAGCTTCAGCCAGAAGATTCCAGCCCAGGATCTGGGTGCTGGGCAGCCTCTGGGAGGACTGGATCCAGTACCTGCCTTGCCCAGCCATGCTCTGTCTCCATGCCCTGGACTATAAAACAGAAGTGTGGACACTGCCTCTGGGCCAGGTGGGGGTGCCTCAGCCATCGTAGACATGCCACACCTGGTCCTGCCCTCAGGGAGCTGATGGTCTAGCAGGCCGCTGGGGGGCAGCTGGCCAGGTGAGCAGTGATTATCCAGCATGACCAGGGCAAGGATGCCCCAGGCACTCTGGGCACGAGGTGGCTCCTGGTAGGCTCTGGGGAGAACAACACCCCAGCAGAGTCTTGCAGGAGTAAAGCAGGTAAAGAGGGTAGGGGGAGGCCCTGGCCCCTGGGGGCAGACCCAGTGGTTCTGGGTGGTGGGCAGGGAAGGTAGCCAGGAGCCCACCCTTCCTTGCTAATCCTTCTCCCCACAAAGTGTCTGCTGTGCTTTGAGCACCAGGCTGACTCAGAGCCCAGAGGACACAGTCCCTGTGCCCAGATGGGTCATTTTTCAAGTCCCATGTGTGATGAGGGTTTTGGAGGGAATGATCAGAGGCAGAGCAGCAGCTCAGGGGCAAGTTCAGACAGTCAGAACCTGCCTCTGCCAGGTGCGAACTGACACCTGGGAGGGGAAGAGAGAGCCCGGGTGGAAACAGGTGCAGAGGGAGGCGGGGGACCGTTCCCACCATGGGAACAAGGGACTGCAGCATCCCAGACGTGCCGCCCAAGCCGGGACCCTGTGAGGTCTCTCCAAGGACTCCAGATTTTATTCACGCAACTGGGAGCCACAGAGAGTTTCTTTGGCTTATTTAAGTCTGCTCTGTTCTTTTCCCCTCTTTTACTTTTTATTAAATGATGGTTCCCGGTATTAGCTTACAAGCTATACTTCCTTGTTTCACTAATTGTTGCTCTACAATTTATCATATACAGACAACTTACCACTGTCTATCTTCAAGTAATATTATATGATTTTATGTGTAGTGTGACAAGCTTTTGCCTCCTGCCTTTGTGCCCTGTGTGTGTGTGTGTGTATATATATATGTTATTTTTCAACTGGCCATCATCTTTCAAGAAGATTAGCAAATGAGAAAAATATTTATTCAGATTATTTATCATTTCCAATCATGTTCTTTAAATAATTTTTGTTGTGGTAAAAATACACATAGGAGTTCCTGTCATGGTGCAGCTGAAACAAATCCGTCGAGGAACCATGAGGTTGCAGGTTCCATCCCCGGTGTCACTCAGTGGGTTAAGGATCCAGCGTTGCCATGAGCTGTGGTGTAGGTCACAGATGTGGCTCGGATCTGGTGTCGCTGTGGTTGTGGTGCAGGCCAGCAGCTGTAGCTCCAATTGGACCCCTAGCCTGGAAACCTCCATAGGCTACAGGTGCGGACCTTGAAAAAAAAAATACACACAGAGTTTACCATCTTAACCATTTTGGGGGGGCACACCTGCAGCATGCAGAAGTTCCTGAGTCAGGGATTGAACCTGCACCACAGCAACAACCCGAGCCACAGCAATGGCACACTGAATCCTTAACCTGCTGGCCCATCAGGGAACTCCTTAACCATTTTTAAGTGTACAGTTCATGGTATTAAGTGCATTCATGTTGCTGTGCAACCATCACCACCATCCATCCTGGTCACTCTTCATCCTGTGCAACTGAGACTGTGTCCCCATTAAACACTAAGTCTATTCTTCTTCCCGCCCCAGTGTAACGGTAACCACCTTTCTGCTTTCTGTCTCTATGAGTGGAACTACTCGAAGTACCTCATATAAATAGAATCATATAGTATTTGTCTTTTTGTGACTGGCTTCTTTCACTCCACATCATGGCCCCAAACTTCACCCATGTTGCGGCATTTGTCGGAACCCCCTTCCTTTTTAAGGCGGAATACTATTTCTTTGTGTGTATATGGCACATTTTGTGTACCTGTTCATCCCTCCACAGACATTTGGGTTGCTTCTACTACATTTTAGCTCTTGTGAATAATGCTGCTATGAGCATGGAGGTACAGATAGCTCTTCAAGATCCTGATTTCAGGACTTTTGGCTATATACTCAGACGTGGAACTGCTGAATCATACAGTAAATCTGTTTTTCGTCTGCTGAGGAGCGGCCATGCCATCTTCCACAGCGGCTGGATCATGGTGCATTCTCACCAACAGGCCACAAGGGTTCCAGTTCCAGTTTCTCCACCTTGCCAGCACCTGTTTTCTTTCTCTGTTTTTTTTTTTTTTTTTTTTTTTTTTTTTTTTTTTTTTTGAGTGACTAGCCTAGTGGTATAAAGTGGTATTTTATTGCAGTTTGACTTGCGTTTCCCTAATGACTTGTGATGTTGAGCATCTTTTCATAGGCCCGTTGGCCGTTCTTCTGTCTTTTTTGGAGAGGCTATGCAAGTCCTCTGCCCATTTCTGAGTCAGGTTGTTTCTTTTGGTTGCTGTTGAGCTCTAGTCGTTCTCTTTATGCTTTTGTGCGTCCACATCCTCATGGCGACTATTTTCCTTCCTCTTAAAGCAAGTCCTTTTACATTTCTTGTGGCTCATTCCTCCGATGATGAACTCTTTCAGTTTGGCTCATCTAAAACATCTTTGTTTTGTCCCGCATTTTTAAGGACTTCTCTTTTGAGAGCAGTTTTTGTTTCACAGCAAAATGTAGGGGAAGCTACAGCGTTCTCACAGACCTCCTGTCCCCACGCATGCACAGCCTCCCCCATGCTCAGCATCCCCCCGTCCCAGATGGAACATTTGTTTCAACTGAACCTACGCTGACACATCATAGTCACCCAGAGCCCATGGTTTACACTGGGGTTCACTCTTGGTGCTGCATAGTCTGTGGATTTGCACAAACATATAATGGGGTGCTTCCCTCATCACGGCACCCCACTGAATAGTCTCCCTGCCCTAAAGTCCCCTGTGCTCCACACATCCACCCCTCTCCCCGCCAAGCCCTGGAAACCACTGATCTTTTCCCTGTCTCTGGAGCTTTGCCTTTTCCAGAATGTCATATAGTTGGAATCATACCGTATGTGGCCTTTTCAGATTGGCTCCTTTCACTTAGTCATATGCATTTAGGGTTCCTCTAAGAAGGGTTTTAAGCAAAGGGGTGATGTGTTCTGATGGGTGTATTTGAAAGGCCATCTGGCAGCCCTGGGGAGATTGGATTAGAAGGGGCAAGGGGGTGGCATGGGGCATCCAGAAGCCAGTTACAGAAATCTGTGCCAGAGGCGGCCATGGCTTGACCCCAGCAAAGGACACAAGGGGACAGACACACTAAGCTGAGTGATTGATAGAAGGATAGGGTTGGGGAGGGGAGATGGGACAGGCATTTCACTTGGAGCTGTTAAATCTGAGATGCCTGTGACAGCCAGGAGGCCATGTCAAGAGGGCAGCTAGTTAGAATCTGGGATTGGAAGAGAGAGAGGAGAGATGCGAATTTGGGAGTCCATGTTTACAGACATAATCCAGAGCCCTGGAAAAGGATGTCAGCCAGAGCCAGGAGAACATGGGGGTGAAGAAGGGAAGGGGTGACAGGGGAGACGTGCCCATTGTTCGGGCATGAAGCTGAGGAGCTGCTCAGTATACATCCTTGGAACAAAGGAAGGACAGCCAGGAGCCCTCTAGGACCCCAGCGGGAGGGTGGCACCATCTGCCGGCTCCTGCCTGGGGAGGAGACTGGAGAGGCCCCAGAGGCGGGAGACCAGTTAAGAGGATGAAATCCAGGGGGGCGATGATGGTGCCTGGACTAAGCGATGGAGGGTAGGAAGGAGAAAGCCGAGTCACGTGAGGTTGAAAATCCCACCCAAGCCTCCACTGCGGTGGCCCATAGGGTGCCCTCCTCACAGCTGGCGAGTGAGTGAGGGGTGCTCCTTCTCCCGGTTCTGATCCCAGGCCTGGGGAGTAGGGCGGCGTCACTCTGTCAGCCCATCATCCCTGTCACATCAGGATCCCTTCGTGGTGCCCAGAGGCTCCCACTTAGGCTCAGCATCACCTCTGGTCATTTCTCAGTTGCTCCTCAAGCGGGAGGCACTGCCCTCATTCCTTCTGCGAGGCTGCCACCTTGTGGCGAGCAGGGGAATGACAGCTGAGGGACCACCCACCCTAGGCCACCCACCCTTCTCTCCATTTAAGTATGTACTTTGTGCCCCTTGCTGCATATGCGGCAATGGGCGAGTTCTGTGTGGGATACAGGAAATCTGAGATGTGGCTGTGAGGAGAGAGGACTTGGAATAAGCAAAACACGGGTTTTAACTCTGACTGCAAGACGTGCTAGTGTGTGACTTTGGGCAAAAGCCAAGGAGAGACTGGCCAGGCCAAGGCATTGTGGGCCTTGGGGATTGTGCAGTGGCCCCTGGGGCCGGCAGGGCGTGCCAGGGGTCCCTGGAGGTGCTGCTTACTGCTGCATATGTCCCTGTGCCCCTGTCATTGTCCCTTTCTACTCTTGATGTGTCTGAATGTGATCTCTTCCTGTTCCCTCTGACTGTCGATCCCTTTTCTGTTCTTTGGGGCTCACTCTGTTTCTGCATCTGTCTCCTCCCTTCTTTGTTTCTGTCTTTCTGTCTGTCTCTGTCTCGCCCTCTCTCCCCTGCATCCACCTCTCCCCATCTCTGCTCTTTCTCCTTCTCTGTTCTCTACTCCACTCCTGCTCCTGTCTCGGTCTGTGCCTTCCGTGGTCCCCCTCCCACACGTTGTTTCACTTTTCTCCCTTCTCTCTTGAATCTCCACTCACCTCTGCCCCATGTCTCCCTGTCCCTCTGTGTCTGCCACCTTTCCCTCCCACACCCCTCTCTCTGGCTGTGTCTCTCCTCCCCAGCCTGTCCAAAGCTGCTGACCTAGACCATCACTGGGTGGCCAAGGCCTGGCTGAATGACATCGGCCTGTCCCAGTACTCCCAGGCCTTCCAAAACCACCTGGTCGATGGGCGGATGCTGAACTCCCTGATGAAGCGGGACCTGGAAAAGCACCTGAATGTGTCTAAGAAATTCCACCAGGTCAGCATCCTGCTGGGGATCGAGCTGCTGTACCAAGTGAACTTCAGCAGGGAGGTGAGATCCAGGGTGAGGCGGGGGCTCTTTCATAGCCCTGCTTTCCCCTCTGCATCCACTGTCTGTGCATCCACCCATCTGCTCATCTGCCCGCCCATCCCTCCAGCCACTCATCCCTTCTTGCCTGTCTTTTATCCATACATCCCTCCCTCCATCCATCCATGCATCCGTCCTTCCCTCCATCCCTGCATCCATTCCTCCATCCCTCCATCTATCCATCCCTCCATCCATCCATCCATCCCTCCCTCCATCCATCCATCCATCCATATATCTGTGCATCCCTCCGTCCATCCATGCATCCATTCCTTCCTCTCTCCCTTCCCACACCTGCTTATTGGGCAGGGCTAGATCCTGTGCTTAATTCATGGGAAACAGAAAACATCCTCCAAGAACTCACTGCTTCTCGGGGGGAACCAAAAAGAAGCTGGTGGCCATAACACCATGGGAGGTTGTCCTGGTGAGGGAAGCCCAGGGTTTTATGGAAACTCAGAGAAGCTTCCAGAGAGATCAGACAAACCTTCCCAGAGATAGTGACAGCTAAACTGAGACCTGAAAAAGGAATTCCAGGGATCAGTCAGTAGAAGGTATAAGAAGAAAAGCAATCCAACCAGGGAAGAGCATAGACTACAGCCCAGAGGACAGATCCATGGCAACGGCAAGGCTGAGCATCCTGTGTGGTTCCTGTGTTGGGTTTTGGGGGTGGGGTGAATGGGGATGCTGACAGGTAACAAGGGGGCTGTGAGGCGTGTTACAGAGGTTGTGCTCTGCATGCCCTTTGTTCTGAGGGCTGCCAAGCCAGAGAGCCCAGGGCACCTGCTTCAGCTCCCGCAAGACCTACTGGCACATCTCCCCAAATGTTCCCCCGAGGGAGGGGTCCTGGGCTGCTGGGATCCATGGGACTGCGTGCAGATGGCTCACTTTTCTTAGAGCACTGTCAGAGCTTGAGCAATTCAAGGTCAGGAGGAGAGACAGAAGAGAGGGCTTCACGGCCCTCTCTTGCACAGCCCTGGGCACAGGAAGTGATAAGGGCACAGGGCCTCACCCCAGGGTCCCCAGTCTGGTACAGGAGGCAACATGCAGGAAGGTCATGACAGCGAAGTGTGGAACCAGGCACTGGGGGTTGGGGGGCTGGATAGGACCTGCTGGAGGAATCCCGGGAGCCCTGGATTGGGTTCTGTCCACCACAAGCCAGGAACCCTTTGTCCCCAGAGAGGCTTGTGTAAGTGCTCCGGGTTGATCCCTTGGCAGGTCGCCATGGGGGGGTTTCATACCAGAGTGACAGTTGCTACCAGCCCCCAGAGGCTGAGTGGACCTCAGGGACACTTGGCCCTGCCTAGAAAAGGCCCAGTTTGGGGGCATTCCTCACAGACCGTGCCTTAAGCTCCTATTCCAAGTCAGGGTTGGGGGGCTGGGGTACCCGAACCAGGCAGCCACCCTGGTCCCACCCAGTCCCACACTCTGGACACAGCGTCTCTGCCTCCAATTTCCTTCACCCCTGCGAGCAGGCTTCTCCCCATTTCCCAGAATGAAAGGCCTGCCATGGACTGATGTGGCAGTTAAGAGCTGTGGATGGCCTGGCCAGGACCCCCTTGCCTCAGCATATGCCAGGGTCCCTGCCAGCACCGAGGACCCCGGCTCCCCCTGTGACCCCGCCATGGCCCTTGTCCCCCCAGCTGACCCTCTCCTCCTTCCAACCAGGCTCTGCAGGAGCGTCGGGCCCGCTGTGAGACGCAGAACATAGACCCTGTGGTCTGGACCAACCAGCGGGTGCTCAAGTGGGTGCGAGACATTGACCTAAAGGTGAGGGGTGATGGCGGGTGTGGAATGACTTTTTTTTTTTTTTAGGGCTGCAACTGTGGCATATAGAAATTCCCAGGCTAGTGGTCAAATTGGAGCTGCAGCCACCAGTCTACACCACAGCCACAGCCACATGGGATCTAAGCTGCATCTGTGACCTATACCACACCTCATGGCAATGCTGGATCTTTAACCCACTGAACGAGGCCAGGGATCAAATCCAGGTCCTCACGGATGTTAGTCAGATTTGTTACTGCTGAGCCACAACAATGGGAACTCCAGGTAACTCTTGAACATATGCAAATCCTGTTCATACTCATACTTATAGACAAATCACTATCTTTTTTTTTTTTTTTTTGTGGGCTGGGGTGTCATTGCCCAGGCTGGCAGGAATGACCTTCCTCCTATCACTCAGGAAGCAAACACTACTCCTTGACCCCCACCCCCATGGCAGGACCCCATCTCATTGTGGGCGTGGGGATGCTGAGCCGTCCTTGCTCCCTGAAACAAGTGTGGGATAGACTCCACATCCATCTTCTCACTCAACAAGTATTTATGGGCCACCTGCCGAAGTCTGGGGGATGTCAGTGACAAAAGAGTCTGGCCACTATTCTTGTGGCCCAAAAGAGTGGGGGTGGGGTTCCCTCTCTGTATTAAACAAGCTGGTTTCCAGCGAGGTCAAGCCCTTGCTGTTGGGGACATACTCCCACTGAAGGTGGGTCCCCTCAGGCCAGCAAGGCATCCCCTCAGGCTCACCAGCCCTGTGCCTTGCCCTCAGGAGTATGCAGACAACCTGACCAACAGTGGTGTCCATGGCGCTGTGCTGGTGCTGGAACCCACATTCAATGCGGAGGCCATGGCCACAGCCCTGGGCATCCCCAGCGGGAAACACATCCTCCGGAGGCACCTGGCAGAGGAGATGAGCGCCATCTTCCACCCAGCTAAGTGAGTGTGGGCTGCTGGCTGCAACTTGCAGCTCTGGAAGGGGATGGTTTTGACTTCGCATCCCGGCCCTGCCCAGGGTCCCACCTGCTCCATTGCAACACAATGGCCTCATTTTACAGACTGAGGCTCAGAGAAGCTACGTGCTTTAGCTTGAATGTCATAGACTAGAAAGAGTGTAGAGGAGCTATCAGGTTTTGAACAGTATATGGTTAAACTGGGCATTAAGAGAAAGGAGAATGACCAGCGTGTATGAGGAAAGACATTTTAGGGTGGGGTTTGAGCTGGGGAGGACTTGCTCTGGTCTAAGAGGTTGAGATGGCCATTCCAGGCAGGGATGACTATGAGGACAAACGTTTGGAAACAGATGGGCATGTTAGTGTTTACCATCCAGGTGAGTGGACCCTGTCGGCCCATCTACCCCAGTCTCCTCATCTGAAAAGTGGCCAGAGAATAAACATCTGGAAAGATGAACTAGGCCTCTCCCAGTGGACTCTCTCCTTAAAATGATTGTGGTTAGAGTTAGAGGACCATTTATGGAGCACATGCTATGCACACTAATTTCAGCCTTATAACAATGCTAAGAAATGGGTTTCATTATCCCTGCTTTATAGATGGAGAAACTTGTTTGAAGGGGCCAAGGTACTTGCTCAGGGTCACACAACTAATAAAGGGCAGAGCCTAGATTTGTCCTTTATTCTCTAGTTATGGTATAGTAAATTGATTTTCAGATGTTGAACCAACCTTGCATTCCTAGGATAAACCCCAACTGGTCATGGTGTATCATCTTTATATGTTGGTAGATTAGGTTTGCTAGCATTTTGTTGCAGAATTTTACATTAACTTTTACAAGGGATATTGATCTGTAGTTTTCTTTTCTTGTGATGTTTTTGTCTGGTTTTAGTATCAGAGCAATATCGGCCTCATAGAAGGAGTTGGGAAGTTTTCTCTCCTCTTTTTTTGGAAGAGTCTGTGGAGGATTGCTCTTCATGATTCTTTAAATATTTGGTAAAACTCACCAGTGAAGCCATCTGGTCCTAGCCTGTCCTTTGTGGGAAGTTTTTTTTATTACTACTACTAATCCAGTCTCTTTACTCAAACATTTAGATTTTCTATTTCTTCCTGAATCAGTTTCAGTACTTTATATCTAAGATTGTGTTCATTTCATCCAGGTTAGCTAATTTGTTAGCATACAATTCATCATATAATCAATTCCTTATAATCCCTCTTATTTTGTAAATTTGTCCTCTCATTTCTGACTTTAGTAATTTGAGCCTTGGCTCTTTAACTCTTGGTCAAAGGTTAGTCATTTTGTTGACAGATGCCAGATTTAAACCTGAGACTCTCTGTGTTGGGCATGAGTTCTCAACTCCCTAACCACATGGGGTCTCAGGGAGCAGCTGGGCCACACCCCATGTTATGAGGTGGGAGAAAATTGGGCATCTGTAGCAGCATCCTGGTCCCTGAACTGCCCTTCCCCACCAGCGGGCTGATCCTCAAGCAGTTCTCATAGATCCTTGCAGCAGCAGCATCAGTGCTCTTATAAAATGCAGATTCCTCACCCCCACCTCAGACCTACAGAACCATTATCTGCTTGCAGAGCCTGGGAATCTACATTTTCAGCATTTTATGCATTTTTTTTTATAGACACCAAATTTTGACATGAACCCTATTCCGTGAGTACACATCAACAGATGCAGGACAAAGGCTTTTCTCCTCAGAATGTTTCCACCTTCCATTACTTCCCTTCTGGACCCATGTGCTCTGTCACAGGCTTAAGATATTCTGAGCCCTGGAGGGGCAGCTCTAGCTACACATTAGCCATGTGACTAATTAATTAACATACGTGTGATTAAACCCTTGATCCCCACCATGAAGTAGCAGTGCGTTAAGGACTATCTAGGGTGGGGGAGCGCTAGAGAAATTTCTGGTGGGGCACAAATAGGGTGGGGTCTTATGTTGTTGGGAGGTCAGATATTCCTTCAAGAATGGATGAAAGCAGTCTTCCTGAGATCAGGATGAGGAAGAGGGAAACGGACTCTGTCCAGGTTCCTCATTTTACTTATGAGGGCTCCGATGCTAGTCAGCCAGGGGACCGAAGGGCAGTGTTGGTGCCAGACCCCTGTGACCTCTTTCCATGACACTGCTTCCCGCCATGTGTTGGTTGTGGCTCATGAGTCACCGTCTCCATATGGGATTTTGGAGCCTCTGGCCCTTTGCTGAGACCCTGGGCCAGGAGAACAGACTTTCAGTTAGCTGGGAGAGACAGAACTCCATGGGTTGCTAAGGAGTTTGGGAGACTGCTCCTGTTAGTAAAAAAGTCCCCAGCTAAGCCAAATAGCAGAGAGACAGTGGTCCCCAGGTGGGTGGTGAGATGCTAGGGAAGGTCTGATGGGTTGATTTTAACCAAGGTATTTGGGCTTTGCCCAGTACATCTCCACCATGGTCTAAGCAGTGAAGCCCTCCTGTCCGCTGCCCTCTTGCTCCTTTTCCTCCTCTGTTGCTGTTATCAGCTTTCCAGAGAAAGAGGACAGGGCAGGTCTTTGGGTGTGAGTCCTTCTAGAATGCTTGGATTAGGTGGAGAGATTCCAGTTTGAGAAAACATCCCTAACCATTGCAATAGAGACTAGAATCCAAGCCAGGACTCCACCCCAGACTGAATCCCAGGCTGCATGGACCATGGTGATAGTTGTAACAGCAAGGCTGCACATTGATATTATGTCATCATCAACAGGGAGCTAGCTGTCACATAACTTATTTCCCTTGCCCCTCCTCCCCATGAAGGAAGCTGAGCAAGAAGGGATCATTGCCTCCTTTTATGGATAAGGAAACTGAGGCTTCAGAGAGGAGCCGTGACCTGCTCAAGACTAGATAGGAGTTAGTGGCAGTGCTAGAATGACCTTCCACCACACCAGGAAGCTCTGAGGGGGGCTGATGAGTACCTGGTTCTACTCCCCAGTAGATGTGACCCCACATCTCCCAGTAGATATGATGCCTGGAGTCACAGGGGGTAGTCAGTTCAGAGCATCTTAGGAGATTATAGTTACCGTGTATTACCAGCCCATGGCCAACTCCAGGAGAGGCACATTTACCAAGAGTGTATAGGCCCCCAAGTGACATCACCTTCTCTAGCCTCCTCTCATTGCCATGACAACCATATGATCAAAGGGACTGAGGAGCGGTTTCTGACATCTTCTCATGATGTCTGCTTTGCCACACATGCCCGGTCCTGCACCAACTCTGTCATAGGACCACGTGTTAAAGAGCCAGAGAAATACACCAGTGGGGCAGAAGGATGCAGGGAGTAGCCACACTGTTCCAAAGGCATTTCCTGGAGCATCACAGGAGCCAAAAGAAAAGCCTTGATGAAAACGTGTGACCGTCCCCAGCACTTGCCTAAAGGATGGTATATCCTGCCCCTGACACAGCATCAGGGATGAGGCCGATCCAGCCTGTAGTTCATTTAGATTCTCTCTGAACGTTAGGCCTGAGAAGAATCCCCTTTGGCCTCTGAAGCATCAGACAAACTTTGTGTCTCTCTTGTAAATACTCCTTCCTGTCATGTGGCCTCATAACCCTCAGCCCGGAAGTGCTCCAGGGATGGCACCTCCCTCTCCTCCCTCTCCTCCCTCCATCTACGGGGAGAAGATCAGGTCATCAAACTACTGTCGCCATTTGCTGGGCTCTGCCAAGGGCCAGGCTCAGAACCTAGCACATCGTAATCACCTTCTTGGGGCAGGTGCTGTGTGTCCCATTTTACAGAGGGGGACACGGAGGCACAGCAAGCTTAGGTGTCTCCCCTGAGGCCATCAGCTGCTAAACTGTGGAGCTGGAACTCAAAGCATCACACTCTGCTGCTTCCCTCAAGGGCAGAAAGAGCGGCCAAACCAAGGGGAACTCTGTCCAGCAGGATCTCATCTCCCAGTGGGCTTGGGAGCCTCCCTCAGCGAGTGTAAGCCATGAGGTTAAAGTGAACACGGTGCCTGATGAAGAGATGCCCCACAACGCCTGACAGTTCACACCTCTGACCACACAGAAACACTGCAGCATCCCCGCAAAGTAAACGGTTTCCTCTTGAGTTACATGGGCCCCCCTTTCTGTCACTTTGCTCCAGCCCTCCTTCTCCCTAGCATTTCCACCAAGAAAAGTGTTTCCATATGCATCCAGACAGACTTGATTCTCAGGCCCGCAGAGTCAGAGGCCTTGTCACAGCTTTGCCTCCTTGGCTGGCAGGCTACCAAGTCTGAAAGGTCTGGGCAGCAGGCAGGAGAGAATGTTCCTGGGCTACCTGGTGGTCCCCTGAGCTGTCGGGGGGAGGGTCATTGGGATTTGGGGGCACCCACAAGGAGGTGATGTTTTATAATATTCTGCCCCATCCCATCCCAAGCAGTCACTGAACCGTGAGCCCAGAGACCAGGCCCTGGGCAGTCGAGTGCCAGGGGTTGTGACCCCATGTAACAAGGGGGTAGCACAGGGCCTCTGGCTCCACCACTGTCGTCTGTGGTTTTAGGAAGAACCTGGCCTTCTGGAGCCTCAGTTCCCTCATCTTGAAACGGAAATGAGCCCTCCTCCTCCCCAGGGCTTTGAGGAGGTTCAAGGAGCTGATGCAAGGAGGCAAGACCTGGCATCATGCCCAGCACACAGTAAGCGGCCAATTAATACTCCATCCACCCCCACCCCTTCACTGGTCTCTGCCAAAGCATTTGCACATCACAGCCTGGGCCTTGAGAATGCTCGTTAATTGGGTGGGACCCAGCCTTCAGGCTGGCCTGCTGGCAGAGCCAATCCCAGCCCACCACCCCGCTTCCCATGCAGGGGCCTTCTTCGCACCAGGGGTGCCCTCCTTGGCTGGCAGGAGATTGCACAGAATCTGCAGAAACTTCCCTCATTAAAACTTACCCTTCCAGCCTTCCATTCCCTGAAGGCCTGATAAAGGGGCTAGAAATATGCCATTTCAAGCCTCTAAAGACCGTGGCCTTAGGCTGGGCTTATTCCCTGAAGCACTGGGATTTTTGTGGCTTTTAACCTGAAGGAGGAGCAGGATTTCTGCCACTGTGGAAAAAACAAGGAGGGAAGGTATTTTGGCACAGCGAGGTGTGTTCCCGTGCTCCTCTGTTTACACCACAAAGGCAGTCCCTTTCTGCTCAGAGGATACTTGATGCCTCGAACTGCTTCCTGGGCTCCATTGTACAGATGAGGAAACTGAGGCCCAGCAAGGGAATCGACTCACATGAGGGCACAGCTAGAGGGCGGCTGAGAAGGGATCCAAACCAGGTCTGTACACCCTCCACACTTGTGCCGATCACCGTAAGGTAAACTCACAGCCATGACCATGACATACCAGCCCCTTCTCAGCACTTGATATGCATCATCTTGTTTCAGCCTCTAATGACCTTATAGGGGAAGTGGGGTCCTTACCCCACCCTACAGAGCACACAGCCCAGGGGACACCACTGCGAACGGCTCCAGCCAGGCCACTGATGTGGAGTCCAGGGTCCCACCCTGGCCCCCAAGACGGGACAGCGCCACCTAGAGGCCCAAGTTCAAATCCCACTCCTACTGCCATGCGTCCTGTGTATCCTTGGATGAGACACACATTCCCTCTGAATTGCCATCTGTTTTTCAGCAAAAATCAGAGAAGGGCTCTGGGATTCTCCTAAGCTCGGCTGATGGCTCATGTTCCATGAGTCGGGGGCGTTTCATGCACTTCACACAAGACAGCAAACCGAGCTGGCTGCTCCACTTTGGCTTCTCATGGCTCTGCAATGAGCACAGCTTCCGCAATGGGCCCAGGGAGTTCTGTCCCAAGTCATTGATGAAGACCTTCTTTCTTCACTCCCCGCAGAGCAAGAGCTGCCCCGTGGTGTGGACGCCCCAGCAGCTGGGACCTCAGAACTCAGCACCATCTGCCCCCTGCACCACCCGCCCCACCCTGGACCCTTCTTAGCAAAATTTGCCCTGGAAGAAGCAGAGCTTCTCTGAGGCAGCATAAGAGATGTTAGGAGGTTCATTTCTCTTCATTGAGTCCATCTTCCCGGTGGCCTGAGATGAGGCTCCCAGCTCCTGCAAAGCCAACTTTCCCCCTGTTATGTTTTAACTGTTAATGTGGATTATTATTATTCTATTTTTGGCTGCCCCATAGCATATGGAGTTCCCGGGCCAAGGATCAGATCCGAGCCGCAGTTGCGGCAATGCCAGATCTCTAACCCACTGTACTGGGCCAGGGGTCGAACCTGTGTCCCAGCACTCCAGAGATGCCATCAATCCTGTTGCACCAGAGCGGGAACTCCACCCAAAGTGCCTATTAACTAACCCTCACGATCACTTCACGAAGTGGGTCTAATATGACCCACTTCGCCAATATAGAAATCCAGCTTCAGAGAAATGAAGCAAGGTGCTCAAGGTCACGCAGCCAGTGAGGAGTAGAGCTTCGTTGCTGCTCAAGTCCCAAGACAGACCCTGGGTGAAAGCAGCTTGGGATTGGTGAGGATGATGTGGCAGTGCAGAAGGCTGGCCAGGGCCAACCCTGCAGGCAAAGAAAGCCAGGAGCCCAGGGGACACGGCACTTTGCCCAGGATCTAAAAGAGAAGGCAGGCAGGAGGGAGGATGAAGTCCAGAACTCCTGGCTCGGAACCAGTTTCTTGCCCTCAGTCCATCCTCCACCACACGGACCAGCACTGAGATTCTAGCACAGGGGCCGGCAAACCTTTTCCATAAAAGGCCGGGTGGGGAAGATGTTGGCCCGTGAGAGTCACGTGGCCTGTGTCAAAGTGAACAGTTCTGGTGTGATAACAAGAACTAACTATAGACAACGTGCAAACAGATGGACTGGGTTCCAATAAAACTTTACAAAATCACTCAGCTGGCTGCATTGGACCCTCAGGCTAGAGTTTGCCAAATCCTCTTCTAACAGAAGCCTTTGATGCTTTTGTACAAAGGGAGTGATGGGGCCACTACAGGCAACAAGTCAGTGGGGAGCACAGATTTCAGATGCAGAGTGGGGAACTGCCTGGGGCTTCTCAGGCTATAGCTGATTAGCTGAAATGGTGGGATTCTCCCACCAACCCTTCCCTCTCCTGAAAGGGTTTGCAGTGCTATGGGGGCTCAAAAGAGACTTTGGGGCCTCAGAGACATGGGTTCAGATCTTGGCTCTGCCACTTCCAGCTGTGTGATCCTGGGCAGATTGCTTAACCTCTCTGTGCCCCCTTTCCTTATCAGCATAGGAGGTACTCAGGAAACCTCAGTGATGGCCATTGTCACCAATATGAGTGTGGGGGTGGCAGTAGCTGACCACCCTGCCCCCCGCCCCCTGCTGACTGGAAATGGCTCTCTCCCCAGCTCCACAGGCATCCGGGAGGCTGAGCGATTCGGAACACCCCCCGGGAGGGCCTCCAGCATCACCCGGGCAGGGAAGGAGGAGAACAGCAGTGGGATCAAGTACAAGGCTGGCCGGGTAAGTCGCTCCATGTGTTTACCTGGGCATCCCGCAGCCTGGGAAGGGTCTTTGCAGTCTGGGTCCATGCTGCCCTCTCCCAGGGGGCTTGGCCTGTGGAGGAGGGGCTGATGGACTAGGTCACAGGTGCAGCAAGGAGAGTGGCACCTTCAAGGGACCTGCATGATGCTTGAGACACACTAAACCTTATGGGGCCTTTGTCACTGTCTCTCGAAGTGCAGGGCTCACCTGCCTGCATCAGACCCACCTGAGTGGCTACTTAACAGGCAGATTCTGGGAGCCACCTGGGCCTCCTGACGCAAAGGCCTCTGGGGCGAGGGCGAGGGGGAACCCTACATATGCCGTCAGGCTGCCCAGAGGGTTCCAACACACCCCAAACCCTGAAAACCAGCTTAGATTTTGAACTCCGGTGACCTGACCAAAGGCAGAAGAGGGGCCTCTGAGGTGTGAGAACATGTGCAGTGGGGTCTGATCACGTGGACTCAGAGCGACACAGGTTTCTAAATGGAGGTGTGTAGACAGACGGCAGGGGTGGATAATCAGAAACCCTTCCGTTCATTCGGCAGGCTGTTTGGGTACCCAGTGCCTTCCAGGCACGTTCTGAGCATGGGGGAGAAGCATGAATAAATGACCACCCCACCCGAAGGTGCTCTCATCCTAGGATGTGTGTTCCCACTGGGCAGTGGGGGTGCCGTCAAAATTGGTTCTGGGTGTGGAGGGCACCAAAACCCTTCCTCTTTTTATGCATAAAGCACAGACATACCCCTGGTATGTAAATAGATGCACAGGTCTGTGGTGTGAGATTTTCATGGTGCAAGTGTGATTAAGGATAAATAATGTCTAAAAAGTCTTCTTTTTAAGCGGGGGACAATAATGGGAAAAAAGGTTGAGAAACACTGGTCTGGAAAGAAAGGCAGTCGAGTAAATCAATAATTACAAAGGACTGCCTTGACTATTGTGATAGAGATCAGTTCAAAATAAGAAACAGTTCTTGAGGGTCCCCCGTGGCTGATAGTAATAGCTGCTCTCTGACAGCACTTCGTTATGTGCTTCGTAACGGAGATGTCTACTCTTTGCAACAACTCTGGGAGAAAGGAATTACTAGTCCCATTTTGTAGCTGAGACAATAGAGGCTCAGAGAGGGCAGGGAACTTGTCCAAAGTCACACAGCTGGGAAGTGGCAGAGCAGGGGTCCCAACCCCAGTTTGTGAGCCTCTAAAACCCACACTCTTGCTGCCACTCCAGGCGATGCTGGAATATTTCTTCTTGACTCGGGAAAGAAGTCAGACCTCAGGCCTCATGCTCAGTCTCGCCTCTCCTCCTGCTGAGCAGGAAGAGGGGAGACTTTTGTGCATAATCAGAAAGACTTTACTTGTCTTCACCTTTGGTAACCAACTGGTTCCTTCCAGTTGGGAACACAAAGCTTTCTCATAAGGTTAACTCCCCAAATCCTCTTAGTCTCCTATTACTACTATAGGAGGAACACAGAGTGGTTAGGCAAGTTATTCAAGGTCACACAGCAATACGAATTAAATTCCCCAAATCTAAAGACAGTCTTTCTGTTTCTCTTTTTCCTGTTCTTTGTTCTCATTCCTCTCTTATCAGCTGCCCCTGGGAAAAATAGGAAGGGGCTTCAGCAGCAAGGACCCCGATTTCCACGATGACTACGGCTCTCTTCAAAATGAGGACTGCGGAGACGATGACTCCCAGGGCAGGCCAGAGCAGTGCCGTCTGGAAGGCTACAACGGCCTGGAGGTCACCAACGTATAAGGAACCAATGATCCGCCAGACCCCACCCATCGATGCCCAGGGAGGAAGGGCAGCCAGAGGCCGTCACCAGTGTACATAGCAATCTGGGGCTGAGGATGCTTCTTGGTCCCGGGCAAATCCTAACAGACTGCTGTGACCTCGGATGGGAGCACCGAGGAACAAGGAGGCACTGGCCCAGAGCACCTGCCAAGGTGCCCGGCTGCTCTGTCATTGAGGCTCCACCTTAGATGACTCAGCCCCTGAGCAGTCTAGGTGCCCCTGGGGCCTTAAACTGAACCACTGCTGCAGAAAGAGGCACAGAGTGCCCTCAAACACCCTCCCAGGAGGAGCAGGTGGGATGCCAACCAGACACCCAGAGCTCAGAGTTAGCAAAGCCTGAGGCTGACTGGTCACCCACGTGGGCCCTTGCTGCCAGTCTAGAGGAGGTCTCAGCTCTAGCCTACCTGCCAAGAACTTGGCTTCTGGCTTGGGTCACTGACTCTCTCTTGGGAGAATGCAAAATGGGAAGCTCAATCCCTCCCACCCTCAAAGCTTAAGAAGGGTCGTGACGGGGTGGATGTGTTGAAGGGCTACTTGGTCCCTCCTCCCAGGAGTGGCTACACTGGGTGGAGGCAGGTTGATGATCTCCACGGTGGCGGTGGGGGGGGGGGGTGTTGCTGAGCCGCAACACTCCCAGGAAATGCAGACATCCCACCATCAGGATGAAGGATGCTGTGGCAGCAGGATCCAGGGTGACTGTTCGGTCCCTGACAGCCCTACCAAGTGTGACAGTGGGTTTGGGGTTGGGAGCAGGGACATGCTTGTCATTGTTAATGCAACAAACCTTGTTGTGACGTCTCTGTCACCTGACCTGTAGGTGTGCTCACCCACGTCCTAACTGAGCTGAATCTCAGGTCACTAAGGTGGGAAAGACCCCTGCCCTCTTCTGGATGCTGCTCCTGTTTTGCCGGGTGGCTTCTCCCCGGTGGCCCCACCTCTCTGTGCCTCAAAGTCTTCATCTACAAATACTTCTAGTCCCTCCTCCCCCAGAAACTGTGTGAGGATTAACACTTGCTAATGTCTGTAACACTTTGTAACCTCTCAGGAGACAGGCAGGAAGTTATGGGTGTCTGATTTCCCATCTACGACAGAGAACTATAAGTACGGATTCTCTCCAGCTGTTTTGGTTAGAGCCACATGCAAAAGGAGCACAAAGAATGTTTAATGCTCAGACGCTCTAGCACTTCCAATAGGACTGGATTCTGCCCCCTCCAAGAGGAAAATCCCACGTGCCCAACCCTGAAAACCAGTGGATTTACGTGTTTAGGCTGGAGTCCATTGCCCTCGATGCTGAGGAATGACTAGGGAGAGACAGAAGGCACTGAGGTTCTACCTAAATGCCAGTTAGCAAAGCAGATCATCTGATGGGACCATGATGCTCAATGTCCCTTGAAGCCTTTGGCACAGATGGCCTATGAGAGGTTTGAATTTCCAGGTCAGCCACTGAATACCGTCAAAGCATCTTCTCTTCGACCTAATGAATTATTTCCTCTCAAGGGAAAAGCACAAAGCACATGGCCCAAGGAACTGAAGAATGACTCCTCTCCAAGGCCCAAGACCGTGGTCTTCCCTCCAAACCGAACACAAGCACAGCCTTCGCACCACCAGAAACCAAACGCCTACTCTGCGGACAGTGGATGCCCTCTCGTCTGAATGCTTGGCCTCCTAGGACCATATTTCTGATTCTAGGACTCGAGGGGTGAAGCTCTGGAACCCGACTTGGCTTTGCTGAGGTTCTAAACCCCAAGCCCAGTATCTTTATGACACGTAGCCACATGGGGCCTGAGGCTGTAGAGCCCAAAGCCAGGTGGGGGAGGAGTGTGTAAAACCCTCCTCTAACCTGATGCCACAGCCAGCATCTAGGCCAGGTGCCCCCGGGACCCTGGGATCTGCCTCTCTGGAAAGCAGCAAACCCGGGGCAGGGGTGCAAGTGTAGGTATTTTTATAGGAGCAGGAATGGCAGACAGACAGGTGTCTGGATGCATATCTGATTATTTGAAACCCATGGCTCCCATTATTTGAAATGCATGGCTCCCAGATTCAATCCCACTGGGGATAAGATGGGCAAGCGGCCAATATGGGGAGTCCCCAGCAGGGATGACATTGCCCCAAACACCCTGCAGCATGAGGCCAGCAGGCTTGGGGCAATGTGGGCAACCTCAGATGCACCCTTTGGTCCAAATGATGCCCGAACACATTCTTGCCTCCCTGATGCTCTGTCTCCCTAGCAGCCAGGTGAGTGTTCGGAGCTGGCTTTTCAATGTGAGGATGGGTTGGCTGATTAACACCCCCCCCCCCCCGTTAGATCAGGTGAGCTCTGTCTCTGGGAAAAAAATCCTAAATGTCAGCTCTGCTTCAAGAGTGGGCAGGAAGAACAGGGGGTGCAGGGGGGGCATGGCAGAGAGGTTCTGGGACTGATTAACACAGGCTGGCAGAGTGGCCACGCATAGAATAGTGACCTGCTACATCCTGTCCAAACAGCCTGAGTTGTGGTCTTGGTCCTTAAACGGTGATGCGGCATCTGGACCTGGGAAAGATATGAATGTGCTTCTCTGAGAGGTGGTGTCGCCTGAGTCCGTGGGTGCCGGCCCCTTAAAAAGAGGTAATTGGTGCCAGAGGCTGGGGAGAACCAAGAGAGGCAGAGACACCCCATTGTCCTCCCAGAAGCTGAGGGCCAGAACCATCAGAAGGCACCTGCTGGGTGGACTCAGCTTTCTGACCCCAGCCACCTCTGCCAGGCCCCTTGGTCCTTGGCTAAGCAGGGCTTTTCTCCCAGAAATCTGTCTGCCTCAGCATTGCAGTCATGGGTGCCCAGGCTGCAGGAGGCAGGGAGAAGCCACAGGAGAACCTGGACCAGATGATGTCGAGGGGGTGGGTCTCCATACAGCCCAGCCAGCACAGAGGGGCTTCAGAACAGGGACCCCAAATCGCGAGGACACTGAACTGGGTCCAGCAAAATGGGGCAGTTTGGCAAGATGTGACCTCAGTGTTCCATGCAGGGACACCAGAACCCTTTATTGCTCCAAGCCTAGCTCTCCCCTTCCCATCAAAACTCCTATGCTCTGGGCACCCTCGCTTCCGCTCTGCTCTTTGAGGCTCCAACAGGCGCTGCCTGGCAGTGGAGCAGCAGGGAAAAGAAGCCTACGGGAAAGAGCATTTTCTGATACTAACATCATCATGTCCAGTGGTTGGCAGATGAGAATTTCCTGAGCCCTAACATCCAGGGGAGTTTGTGGCTGCAAAGGAAACAAGTTGTCCATGAACTAAGATGATGTTCTTGACATTTAGCTTCCAGTCATGACCCTGAATGTTTTCCCAAGCGTGAATTTTAACACTGTAACAATAAATACTACTCCGCAGTGCTTCATTGATGAAGTGGCCTTTTCCTCTGTGTGGTCTCCTTTCAATTTTCCCAATAGCTTTTCCCCCTACTTTTTTTTTTTTTTTTTTTGCTTTTTAGGGCCACACTTTCAGCATATGGAAGTTCCCAGGCTAGGGGTAGAATTGGAGCTGCAGCTGCCGGCCTACACAACAGCCACAGCCACGCCAGATCCGAGCCTCATCTGCGACCTACACCACAGCTCACAGCAGTGCCAGATCCTTAACCCACTGAGCGAGACCAGGAATCAAAGCTGCATCCTCATGGATACCAGTCAGGTTTGTTACTGTTGAGCCACAGCAGGAACTCCCCCCAATAGCCTCTTTGAGAGGGGACATTATGAACCCATTTCATAGATGGAGGAACTGAGATTGGAAAGGCTGAGGAATTTGCCCAGCTCCATAAAGCTAAGTTACAGGGCAGGACTCAAACTGTCACCTGCGTCCAAATCCTGGGTTCATCCTTCCGCGCTGTGTACCCCTTATCCCCATAGCACAGGACTCACTTTCCAGATGGCATCCCTGAAAACAGAGCTCGAGTGCATTCTGTTCTGTTGGAAAAGTCTGGCACCTCCTGTACCAGGACTGTGATGCCAGGAGGGGAACATCTGGCTGATCACCCCTCCCTTGGCATCATTTGCCTCATGCTGCCCCTTCTTCTGGGGTGTTCACATTTCTAGGTGGTCAGAATAGATCATCAGAG
The DNA here is from genome assembly GCF_054392235.1 of Sus scrofa. Lineage (NCBI taxonomy): Eukaryota > Metazoa > Chordata > Mammalia > Artiodactyla > Suidae > Sus > Sus scrofa. Next base: position 78,927,577 of record NC_139388.1, read on the forward strand.
GTTGGGGTTGCTACAACGTAATACCAGAGCCTGGGGGGCTGGAACAACAGGTGTTTAGTCCTTGTAGTTCTAGAGGCGGGGAAGTCCAAGATCCAGGTGCCAGCCAGTTGTTGGTGAGAGCTCTCTTCCTGGTTTGCAGATGGCAGCCTTCTTATTGCGTCTTTGTTTAGTGGAGGGAGAGGGAGCAAGGTCTCCGATGTCTCCTCTTAAAAAGACACTAATCCCATCAGGAGGACCCCACCTCCATGCCCTAATCACCCCAAAGGCCCCATCTCCTAATATCACATTGTGGGTTAGGGTGCCCTTAGTTCAGCCAAGGAGGGGGAATAAGACAGTCTTAGAATTTTTGAGGGGAGAAAAAAAAAAAAACCCCTATAACCTGCAATGTACTATATCAAACTATTTTACATGAATGACAATTATTCTGAGTTTTCAAAAAATTCATAGCATTCTCGGGTGTGAATTTTGGAAGAACACATGCAGTCCATGACGGGGGTGGGATCACAGGTGTCCTAGCACCGTGGTTCTCAGACTTTAAGGTGCCCCTGGAAGGACAGGTGTTTTTGGAATACAGATGCTGACTCAGGAGGCCTGAGAGTCAGCATTTCTAATAAGCTTCTGGGTGGTGCTGCTGGTCCAGAGACACACACTGAGTAAGAAAGTCTTGGCTGACAGCTGGGCCCTCCTGGCAAAAGCCCGAATCACAGGAGGTAGGGGCTGGTCTGAAGGCTCCACCCTGGTGTCCGACTGGCCCTGATGGAACCCACCCCAGGGAACAGGACTGTGTGCTTCTCCTGGGACAGGAGTCCAGTCTGACTCCTGGTTGATCACTTAGGTCAGGCAGGGGGCGAATACTCACGAAGTCAGCATCTATCAGGGAAGGTTTGGGAGCATTAGAGGCCACTGGGAGACAGGCCTGGGGATGGCAGGTTCCAGCAGGCTGACCGCACATACTTAGTTATAATTATTATTATTTATATATCATATAGTACATACAGATATATAACTATATAAATTATATATACTATTAAGATATGTGACATATATTTATATATACTTCTTTCACATATGTAGTGAATCCTCTTGGGTGCCAGGACCTGTCCTTGGTGCTGGGGACACAGTGGCAGAACTCATAACACAGCAAAGGCAGGCAAGCAGCTCATCCATGACAGAGTGGCTGACTCCAGATGTGCTAAGTGTGATGGAGAGGCGGGGGTGGGGATCTTAGAGGGCTTCTGAGCTGAGACATAAGCTCTGAGCAGGAACCAGCCCTGCAAAGACCTGGGGGAAGAACATTCCAGGCAGGCAGGCGCTGGGCTAATTGCTGAGGATAAGACCGGAATGAAATTCTGCCCAGCCTCTGCCCACTTGGATTTTCCTGTCCAGTGGGGAAGGGAGTCATCAATCAAATACTGAGCACGTGAAATGGTCACTGGGACCAGCCCTGAGAACAGAGGTAGCCCGTGTCCAGAGAGCTGAGCTCCTAGGATTTAATGCAGTCAAGCAGAGGCGTGGACTGGGCAGAGGGGAGCTCAGCAGGTGGTAGGGGGGAAGGGAAGAGGATTCTAGACAGCAGGTCGGGAGGTGCCAAGGTCCTGGGAGGATGGCAGTGGGGCTGAGAAAAGGCCCATGTGTCTGGAGTGGAGGTAGTGAGGGGCTCATCTCCTGAGGGGCTGGAGGAGCAGCAGTAGAGCCCCACTGGCTTCCATCCACTCCCAGAGCACCTGATCTGGCTCCTGCCCACCCTTTATCCCTGATGATGCGATTAGGGATGTCCCTGAGTGGTACAACTGATACCAAGCCCCCACCTTCTGCAAAATGGTTCCCCCTTTCTCTATGCTCTGGCTTATGGCTAAACTGGGTTCTCCAGGTACAGACTGATAAATCCGCCCATGGGCACTGGGGCTCCCAGGGTACAGCTGACTTGGGGCAAACAAAGATTTAGAGTGCCTCTTCCACTGCCCCACATGGAAACCCGAGATGTCTATTTCAGGCTATGCTGGTTGCCAGATGTGCTGCTGGTTTCCAAGAGCCAGGCATGAACCTCAAGGAAAACTTGATCAAAACGGGATGAAACGCCCAGCTCCTCCCAATTCATTTGTACCCAGAAGTGTGTCCTCCTGGAATTGGCTTCCCACCGCCCAGGTAGTCCTGGCATTTAGGGGAGACCCTGTTTGATGAGGGGGTGCAGTCCAATGCAGGGCTGAAGTGGGGGGCAGGGGCTCAGGGAGGGTCCTCACCTTCACCACGATGCCCAGTTATCTTAGCCGCTAAGATTTTGTTTGTATGTTTGTTCTAACTGCACACTGCATGCTAAGGATTTTGCACAAGCATCACATTTAACCCTAAAGCCTCCAAGAGGGATATCCTGTTATTAACTCCATTTTACTGATGAGAAAACAGGCACAGGGTGAGTAACAGAATCTCTCCCACGGCTTTCACAGCCGGGCTCCAGAGCCCAGGCTGTCTGCAGCCACGCTAACCCTTCCAGTTGCCAGAGATGTGAATCTGCCTCCGCAGAAGAGCCCCGCTTCAGAGCGCGGATGGATTCATTGAACTCGTATCTGATTAACCCTTTTGAGCAGACTCATTGGTCCCACTCCAAGCCTCTCTCCGGACCACGACGCATCTCCCCGAACTTCCAGAGAATCTGATCTGGGCTCCCTCCCAAACATACTGCGTTCTCAACGTTGCATTATAGTTATCCAAGTGGGTCCCTTGGGGCAGTGACTGCTTCCTGTATCCACCAATACAGCGTCCCCCACTGTCTCCCTGGTCATTGAGTAAATGTTCAGATCATGAATCAGTCAATGAAAATCCACAGATCACCATCACCAGTGCAAGATGCTATACAGCTATGCTGTTTGATCTGGCAGCCACAAACCTCATGTGGCAATTTAAATTACTAATTAAAATGAAATAAAATCTAAAATTCCATTTCTCAATTGCACCAGTGCATTTCAAGCACTCCATAGCCACCTGTGGCTGGCCGCAGCCTTATGGGAGAGCACAGATACAGAGCATGATGGCAGAGAGTTCTGTTGGTACATAGGGGCCAGAGAGGATTTAGTTGTTTTTTTAATAATTTATTCCTCAATGACTTTATTATATTTGCAGTTGTACAATGACCAGCCCTGCCCTTAAGAAGTTTATGATTTGCCTGAAGGAGAAAAAAAAAAAATCTCTAGTTAAACACAACTGGGGGAGAAAAGATTCTAGGACAGATGGAATTTCTTTATTAGCCAGTGATAGGTGACAAACACCAATAGGAATTTATTGGCTTCTGGAAAGAATAGTGCAAGACAGCAACTAGCTTTGGATCTAGAATCAGAGTCAATCCGTAGAGTGTCAAGTGATATTTTCAGGATCTTCGTCTTTTTTCACTCCTCGGCTTGGCTTTTTCTATAGCAGGTCCAGCCCCAGCAAGGTTGATCCCAGCTGTTGGCATGAGAGGGAGACCCTCACATGGCAGTTCTAGCAAGATCTCAGGATGGAATCTCATTGGCTCGGTGGGGTAGGGTCACCAGCCCAGCAGGGGTGGGGTCAACCCAGCGAGTCTCAGGTCCTGAGAGGAACATGCCGGCACTGGTGAGAGAACAGAGTTTCCCGTGGCTCTTGGGGGACTATAAGGCATGGGATCCCTTCATGCGGTCCAGGAGGAGGAGAGGTGGAAGGGTCTAACAGTGAGGCAGGGCAGCGGGGCCAGGCCCCAGGGAAGAGGAGCCCCCCGATGCTCAGAGAGGGAAAGAAACTTGAGTCCAGGCACCCAGCGGCCCACGGAAGCACCAGAAACAGAAGTGAGTCAGAGGTCAGTTCTAATAAGAACCAATAGTGATGGACACCTGTGCTGTCCTTAACAGCAGGGTTTCTCAACCTCGGCTGACATCCTAGACACACTTTGTTGGTGGTGTTCAGGGGGCAGGGGAGTGAGGCTATTCTGTGCACGGCAGGTGCAGCATCCCTCCCCCCTCCTCACAAGAGGCCAAGAGCACCCCCCCTCCAGTCATGACAGCCCCAGATGTCTCCAGACATTGCCCAGTGTTCCCCGGGGAGGCACCCCCCGTGGACAATCACAGCTGTATGGAGTTTTGCCCATTTAATCCTCCCAGCAACCCTTTTGGATAGACATTGTTTTTCTCATCTGACCGATGGGAAAACCGAACTGGCATCTTAGCGCCGCAGACAGGCTCTTGGCAGAGTCTGGGCTGGTACCCACTGGCCTGAAGCTGGCCAGCCACACCCAGATGTTTACAATAAAGAAAAAAAATTCCTGAAGCCCGAGGTTCCCAGGGCTGAAGAGACACGTCCTATTGTTAAATATGGTGGAAGCAAGCGCCCACCCTCCACCTGGCAGAAAATTGCTTTGTAATTACAGGTTTAAAAGGCAAAGGCAGCTCTTGAGAGCTTGACTTAAAACCAAGTGATAATTTAGGGACCAGGACCGTCTGGTTGAGAGAGTACAGATACAAGGTCATCTCACACCACACCTTCATCACCCCCATTTTATTAAAATACAAACAAAATAGGAAATAAAATTAGTGACGGAGCCTGACAGCAACTGACATGCCAGCCTGCCTTACTCCTCTAACCACACTGGGAGTTGGAGACATGGCAGGGGCTGACCGTCCCCCCAGGCTTGGCCACAGACACAGGCTGTGTGGCCTGGGCCACTTCCTTTCCCTGTCTGGGCCTCACTATCTCTGCTGAGCATTTTCCCCTCTTCTGCTGGCCTTGGGGGACGGCTCCATGCTCACCTCGTGTAATTCTTGGGGGGTGGGGCTCTGCTGGTCATGGGGCCCTATTGCCCTACTGTCTCCCCATCACCCCAGCTTTCAGGGAGAGCCTATGATCCTGGCTGGTACAGTCCCAGCTCAGCAGCCTCCTGGCCTCTGCAAGTGGCCCCAGGAGAGGGCACTGACGTCTGAGAAGGGAAAATCAGAATTCCCACCTAGACGGTTTCAAATCATGAGTAGGTGGTTAGCTCTTGCCTTCCCTTGTTTTTGTTTGTTTGTATTTTTGTTTGTTTGTGTTGTCTTTTCTAGGGCCGCACCTGTGGCATATGGAGATTCCCAGGCTAGGGGTCCAATCAGAGCTGTAGCTGCCGGCCTACGCCAGAGCCACAGCAACTCAGGATCTGAGCTGCGTCTGCGACCTACACCACAGCTCATGGCAACGCCAGATCCTTACCCCACTAAGCAAGGCCAGGGATCAAACTGGCAACCTCATGGTTCCTAGTCGGATTCATTAACCACTGAGCCACGACGGGAACTTCTCTCTTGCCTTCCTTTTGGATCCTGATGTGCCCCAGAGCTACCGGCTGCCATGTCCCTCTCCCAAGAAGATGCCCAAGGGAATGGGGCCAAACCAGAGCCCCATGCAAGATGGGGAAGGAGCAGCAAGGGTTGTCACACTCCCTGGATCCAACTGTCGCATAGGCCAGGTCTACCCCTGCCTTGTTCCCCAAACACCTCTGCCTCCCAGTTACAGAGCCTCAATCAAGCCTTCCCTTTGGTTCTTCCTAAGGATGTCCCCTCCGTCTCCCCCTCTTTTTGGACACCCCTTCATAAATATGTCACTTAAAATCAAACACAGAGCTCCCAAAAGATCTGAGCAGTAGACTGTTAATATAGGGGCCATTTCCCAAGAGCCAGACCCTGCTGTGCTAAGCACTCTGCATATTATTATATCGAGTCCTCACAACAACCCTGACAGACAGCGGCCCTAGCAAAAGGAGGACTCAAACCCAGATGCTTTTAACCATTCTATTATATCCTGTTGGAGACCATTGAAACTGCTGAATGATGCAGTAAACAAATTTGACGCACGCGCAGAACAACTCCTAAGAGATTGCTTTATCATCACCTGCACCTGGTTTTGCTCATTAACCTATGTCACCTTCTCTAATAAAAGTCATGAGGGCTAAAGCCTAGACGCCTTTGTTCTGAGGGACAGAGTGCCTCCTGGTCCCCCCTTTCTAGATGTAAGAGTCTTCTGTGTTTTGTTATGCCTCGCCATCCATCTTGCAGGATCTCCCATTGCCCTGCAGCACTGGACATGGCAATATCCTTCCTTAACCTGGATGTTATGCTTCTAATAACATGACCAAACAGAGCATCAGCCTTTTTTTTTTTTTTAAGTCCCCATCTCACAGTTGGCTCATTTCTCTTGTGGGCTGCTGAGTCAGTGGTGTTCAAGTCAGGATGCCCTTGAGAATCAAATCCCTGGAGAATTCATGTTAAGGATTCAGAATCCTAAGTCTTATTCCAAACTTAGTAATTTAGAATTTAGATGTAGGGCTTGAGGATCTACATTCGAAAGCTAAACTTCTGGTTTTCTGATGAAGGAGGTGTGGGTTGGGGTTCAGGTATGTGTGTTTTTCAAAACCTCTTTGGGTGATTCAGTGTCTTGGGACCACCGTCCTGGGGGTAAGTAACACGATTCCTGGGCCATTACAGCTTGCAGTCCTGCAACTCACCACTAGATGGAGGGATGCTCCATCCCTCACCACCCCAGCCCAGCCCAACCCAGGAAGAGCAAACCAGCTCAGACCACCAGCAAGCCAGCTTCACAGGGGGCAGCCCTGGGTCCCCTCCCTGCAGCGGGAACTGGGTGGCCCTTGTTTCCCTACAGGAGGCAAGAAACACACCTTCAGTGGGACAGGCAGAATTTGGAAACTTGGCCTCAGGACAAATCAAGACAAATTTGGAACCCGCTGATACCCAGAATCCCTCCCAGCTTAGGAGGCCGCCCAGAGGGAGGTGAGCTGAACTACATGGCTGATACCAACCAGGAAGCCTTCCTCGGTTGATGCAACGCCAACATGAGGCACCAGCTGTTTCCCTCCCCTGTGGGGGCCTGGGGCTTGGCCTCCAGGAGCAGGACTGGGCAACAGCAGGGTATTTTGTGGGCCATTATTCCTAGGGCGAGAGGGCTATGAAAACAGCCCCTGGGACCATGTGGGCAGCTGCGAAGGAGTTAGGCACAGAGTCGGGGCATCTGAGGAATGGCCATAAACTTCACCTTGTTCAGTGCCTGCCGCCTCCTCCTCCTCCTCATGTTCCTACAGAATAAATGCACCTGCCTTCTGGCCCCCAGGCTTGCCTCTGGGTATCAAGACACCACGGGGACAATCAGGCAGCTGGTATGGAGTGTGGGGAGGAAAAATGCCTCAGGGCAAGTGGAGACAGGCATAAGGAAGGGCTATGGGGGGTGTTTATGGCCCCAAATGCCCACCTTCCGATTCCCAGAACCTATGACTATATTACCTTAGGTGGCAAAAGAGAATCAAGTTTGCTGATGGAATGAAGATTGCTAATCAGGTGACCCTAAAATAGGCAGACTATCCTATTTTAGAACTGGGGGGGGCACTGTCATCATGTGGGGCCTGAAAAGAGGACGATGGAGGCAGAAGAGGGTGGAGGGAGGGGTGACCGTAGAAGGGGGACAGAGTGCTGTGATGTGGAAAAAATTTCAACCATCCTTCCCAGCTTTGCAGATGGAGGAAGGGGCCACAAGCCAAGGAATGCGGGCACCTCTGGAAGCTGAGAAAGATGAGGAATTGGATTCTGGAGCCTCCAGAAAGGCGCGTGGCCCTGGCAACACCTTGATTTTTAGCCCAGGGAGCCCCATGTCAGATGCTATAAACTAGCACATCTTGGTTGTGTAAGCCACCAGGCTCATGATTACAGCAGCCCTAGGAAACTGAAACCCACAAGCAAATGCATCCAGATGGATGACATTGGTCCTTGACTCGGCTCCAGTGGGGCAGGTGGAACAGCCTATATTTTATTTGTCTTGTTAGGGCCACACCCACAGCACATGGAGGTTCCCAGGCTAAGGGTCCCATCGGAGCTGAGGCTGTCGGCCACAGCCACAGCAATGCAGGATCTGAGCTGCATGTGGGACCTACACCACAGCTCACAGCAATGCCAGATCCTTAACCCACAGAGTGAGGCCCGGGATCAAACCTGTGTCCTCATGGATGCTAGTCGAGTTCACTAACCACCGAGCCACGACAGCAACTCCAGGCCTCCATTTTATAGATGAGGCTCAGTGAGGTTGAGAAATGTGTGTTTCCCGTCTCAGGTCAGAAGAAAAGCCGACATCCAACCATTTCTGCCTGATGCCGAACCTGTGCTCCTTCTAAGGCAACTGATCTCAAATTGGTGCCCCGGGTGCAGCTGGCAGCTCCAAACACGGCTCTGCCAGATCCACCCACCCACCCCAGCTCCAGGTGTTCATGCTCTAGTCAAATCCCCTCCCATGAAGACTTGTTTCTAAGATACAACCCAGCTAAAAGGATGGCATGTCACTCCTGAGATTAGCTTATAAAAGACTGAACTTGCTCTCCATCTCTGTCGCTCATTCTCTGGCCCTTCTTGGCTGAGCTCCCAGAACCTATGACTATATTACCTTAGGTGGCAAAAGAGAATCAAGTTTGCTGATGGAATGAAGATTGCTAATCAGGTGACCCTAAAATAGGCAGACTATCCTATTTTAGAACTGGGGGGGGCACTGTCATCATGTGGGGCCTGAAAAGAGGACGATGGAGGCAGAAGAGGGTGGAGGGAGGGGTGACCGTAGAAGGGGGACAGAGTGCTGTGATGTGGAAAAAATTTCAACCATCCTTCCCAGCTTTGCAGATGGAGGAAGGGGCCACAAGCCAAGGAATGCGGGCACCTCTGGAAGCTGAGAAAGATGAGGAATTGGATTCTGGAGCCTCCAGAAAGGCGCGTGGCCCTGGCAACACCTTGATTTTTAGCCCAGGGAGCCCCATGTCAGATGCTATAAACTAGCACATCTTGGTTGTGTAAGCCACCGGGCTCATGATTACAGCAGCCCTAGGAAACTGAAACCCACAAGCAAATGCATCCAGATGGATGACATTGGTCCTTGACTCGGCTCCAGTGGGGCAGGTGGAACAGCCTATATTTTATTTGTCTTGTTAGAGCCACACCCACAGCACATGGAGGTTCCCAGGCTAAGGGTCCCATCGGAGCTGAGGCTGTCGGCCACAGCCACAGCAATGCAGGATCTGAGCTGCATGTGGGACCTACACCACAGCTCACAGCAATGCCAGATCCTTAACCCACAGAGTGAGGCCCGGGATCAAACCTGTGTCCTCATGGATGCTAGTCGAGTTCACTAACCACCGAGCCACGACAGCAACTCCAGGCCTCCATTTTATAGATGAGGCTCAGTGAGGTTGAGAAATGTGTGTTTCCCGTCTCAGGTCAGAAGAAAAGCCGACATCCAACCATTTCTGCCTGATGCCAAACCTGTGCTCCTTCTAAGGCAACTGATCTCAAATTGGTGCCCCGGGTGCAGCTGGTAGCTCCCAACACGGCTCTGCCAGATCCACCCACCCACCCCAGCTCCAGGTGTTCATGCTCTAGTCAAATCCCCTCCCATGAAGACTTGTTTCTAAGATACAACCCAGCTAAAAGGATGGCATGTCACTCCTGAGATTAGCTTATAAAAGACTGAACTTGCTCTCCATCTCTGTCGCTCATTCTCTGGCCCTTCTTGGCTGAGCTACGGAGGGGCCCACGTGTCAAGGAACTCAGGGCTATCTCAGACCAACCACCCACGAGGACCTGAATCCTGCCAATGGCTGAACCTGAAAGCAGCTCTACCCTGTGGAGCCTTGGGCTCAGGCAGCACATGCCAGCACCTTCACTGCAGCCTGTGAGCGATCTTGAGCCGGCCCCCCACCCGCACCCCTGGGCTAAGCCACCCCCGGATCCTGAGCCCTTAGAAATCATGAGATAACGAATGTTGTTTTTCCCAGAACTGCCAAGCTTGGGGGAAGTTTGTTACACAGCCATAGATAATATACCAATGGAACAGTGATTTACAGAAACATAGCACCTCTTTCCAAAATGTGCATTTGATTCTTAAAAGTGTGTTGAAAACTGGGGTGGGGGCCACCCCCCCAACTAATAAGAAGGCGTCTAATTGGTAGTTAATTGAAATGAGCAATAAAAATAGTGATGATAAGAATAGCTTATCTTATATCATGCTTACTAGATACCAGGCGCTATTCTAAGCTCTTTAAATACAATACAACTCATTCAGTCTTCACAGCAACCCCACAGGCAGGGAGTGTTAGCACCACTAATTTACAGATGAAGAAACTTGGGCATATAATGGTTAGGTTGTCATGTATGTATGAAAGCAAATGTGATTTTTTTTAGTGTATTTTTAAATTGTATATAGGACTCATATAATTATGTATCATATTTTATATGTAGTGATAAATCAGCAAGTTTTTCAACTTGATTTTAAAGTTATATAATTTCTTATAACAATGCCACACACGTGCTATAATACATTGTTTTGTTTCTTACTGTTGAACGGTCATGTCCAAACCATTAATACGCAGTGTTATAATCCACCGTGATTAGAAGTCTGTGAATAATAAAACCGAATGTTTTAACTGAAACAGTATAAAAATGACAGTATCACATAATTTATATGCCTTTCATCCAAATATCCCTAAAGTATAGGCCAATATTAGCCTTGGAAAAGCAGCCAGAAAATCCCTTGAACCACAGAAATAGAGCTAAGCCTTGCCATTCAGATTATCATCATCGTGCAAATTTAAGAGCAGAAATCACAAAAGAATTTTCTAGCGAGCATTGGTGTGTTCCCCACCCAGATCGTTCCAATAACATTTTCGTATACTTTCTCTATCACATGCCTACCTGTCTCAAATGTCTTTATGCATCTGTCAATCCGTCTTATTTTTTATGCACTCATATGTGAGTGTTTTATTGAATAGAAGGTAAAAGTTGCATGAATTTAAGATAAGCCACAGCATTGCAAAGCAAATCTGTGCTTGCCAGGACATAGCACTTGCTTGGCCCCAGATCCTGAAGGCACCATTCTATCCCTCTCTTGTCCCTGCTTTGTTCTAGGCAGGGTGGAGTTTGAGAAATGCCATTACATGGAGTCTGGGGTTTCTGGCCACAAGTGAGCAGGTGTCTCTGTGGGAAGCTGTTGCCTAGAACAGAGGCCACCAGCCCTCGCAGCACGAGGCTGGGGACACAAACACCCCAGCCGTGAAGCACCGAGACATCCAAGCGATCCTGGGGCAGGACTCAGAGCTCCAGGCTAACGAGACAGTTCTGGCCTGAGAGCACCCACATCATGCCATGTGATGAGTGCCTAATGCTGGAGCGGTGTGCTGCCCACTCTGGAGGGACTAGTCCACAAATGTGGATCAGTCACCTCCCACATGCCAGGGGCTGTGGGGGCACTGGCCATTCATCAAGCCAACAAAAGTGATCCAGCCGCTGCTCTCCTGGAGCTGACAACACAGAGGAAACAGGCACCAAAGAGTTAAGTGACATCTGTGATAACTGACTTAAAGGCACAACCCAGCAGAGTTGAGCTCCACCTTTCAAAAAAGGAGAAATGTTCTTTCGTTTCTTTCTTGCTGTTTAGCGCCAGTTCTCATCCCATGAGCCATGTACGCATGGTAACCAGGAGCCCAGTTTGCAATGACAGGTCCCAAGGACCTGTAGGCACAGAGGAGGTTACTCTCCTGGCCATGGCCAGGCGTCGGTGGTCACTGGACTGCATCCTCCAAAGCACTGCTTCCTGTCTGGTTGCAGGTCCGACTCCGAGGGGAAGGAGCCTCTCCACAGGGTGGGATTGTGGTAACTAAGACCCTACCCCAGGAGGCTGTCTGCCTGGGTTCAAGTGCCTGCGCGACCGCTTACCAGCTGCAAGACCGTGGGTGTGTATGTAACCTCTCTGGGCCTCAGTCTGGCCATCTGTAAAGTGGGGAGGCAGTCACGCCTCCAGGGTTGTCATGAGGATGACGTGGGACGGGACATGTAGGCACTTAGGGTTCTCCACGGGTGGTTGTTAGGGTTTCTCAGATACAGTTACAGCTTTTGTAACTCTTTCACACCCTGTGGTCTGAGCAAGCCCTTGGAACCCACTAGGAAATGGCTGCTTCTGGGGGTGAGGCGCCTCTCTGGGCTGAGGCAAGACGATAAGAAGCCGCTCCCTGGGCTCCTCGGGAAAGGCTGTGATGGAGGAGGGGGATGTGGGGCTTCCCAGAGGAGCAGGGCCAGAGGAGGAGGGCCGGAGGTGGGGGCATGAGGGCTGTGCCAACACTCCTGCCCCCAGGCCCTCCCTCCCGTCCCCACCGGCCTTCAACACACATGTGCTCCTGGCTCCTCTCAGCTGCTTTGAGTTTCTGACCCCTCAGCCCGAGAAGTGGCCTTATCAGGGAGCCCCTGAAGGTGCTGTATTGACATTCTTCAGGAATCTTCCAGAATCACCTGAGTCAGGAAGATGCCTTACCAACTAAAGCAGCACAGGAACCACCGGCCAGAGCTCCTTTTCTCGACTGGCCCAACCCTGGGGGCATGGAGCTGGCTGGCAGGGCCCTGCCTTTCTCAAGGACTGTAGGGGCCTCTGGTCTGAAGAGCTCACATCACGGATATCACGGATGAGGGTGTTGCGGCCCAGAGAGATATGACTTGCCCAAGGTCATACAGCTTGCAGGGGTCAAAGCCAGGACTGGAGCTACAACTTGGATCTCACCCTCTTTAATCCTGACAGAGAGACTAGCTCTCCAATTTATCACTTGAAGAAGACACCCCCAAAGCAGTGGTAGTCAAACTGTGCTCCACGGAACCCCGGGGGAGCTCTGAGGAACCCCACAAGCACACCAGAAACCTGCAATCCACAACATCCCTTGCCAGGTGGTACTTTTATTTTTGTCTTTTTTTTTTTTTTTTTTTTTTTTTTGCCTTTTTTCCTGGGGCCGCTCCTTCGGCATATGGAGGTTCCCAGGTAGGGGTCTAATCGGAGCTGTAGCCGCCGGCCTATGCCAGAGCCACAGCAATGTGGGATCCAAGCCTCGTCTGCAACCTACACCACAGCTCACGGCAACGCCAAATCCTTAACCCACTGAGCAAGGCCAGGGACCGAACCTGCAGCCTCATGGTTCCTAGTCAGATTCATTAACCACTTCGCCACGACGGGAACTCCCAGGAGGTACTTTTAGACTGTCCACGGAGGCTCCCTCACAGCCAAAGGAGGATGGGATTCAGCACCCAAGGACCTGCCGTCAAGGTTGGTCCTGCCACTTACCGCCTGTGTGACCTTGGCCTAGGTGATCATCCAATCTCAGCTGCCTTGTCTGGAAAGGGGTGCGAGAGTAGTTGGCTCTTTCTCCCTGGGTTGCCGGGAGGCTGGATGAATACCACGTAAAGCAGCGTCATGAGGGGCAAAGCCTTTTATAGCCTGGCCTATGATCATCACAGCTGAGCTCACTAAACACCCAGGCCCCAGATCTCACAATGAGAAGTGGTTCTAGCTAAGAGCAGACAGGTGGAGGTAGAGAACTAGTCTGGGATTCCATCTGGAATAAAAGTAAATCATGTGGTAACGCTCGCGTATTCAGTTATCAAACACTTTTCAAATGCCTTCTCTGGGTGGGACCCCAAGCTTGTCATGGGCAATAAGGACACAAATGGGACACAGTGTCTCCTCTCAACGAGACTATATTCAATTAGAAGAAGACGTATAAGCAAATAAATTCCCTGAAGAGTAATGGGAGCTCTCAAGGGGACCCCAAGGCTCAGAAAAGGACAAAAAACAGGGGTATTCTGGCCTCCTGGGGCTCTCCAGGGGGCCTCATTTGCATGCTTGGGATGACAAAACAGCTGCTCCCTTCAACCAGAATTGGAGAAAAACATAGGAAAGAGGAGAGCGGTGTCGGGGTCCTGCACCAAAGGTCGGAGTTCGTGAGTTCGAGTCCAGCACAGCCTCTGATCAGCCATGTGATCCTGGGTGTAGAAGCCACAGCCTTTGCTGGTCTCAGTTTCTCACCTGGAAGGGAAAGTCTCTGGACAGCGCTGCTCTTACGGCCCCGACCACGGGGACCCTAGAAAAGCTGGTGATGTTGTGATCAGGACATTCAGCCAAACAGGCCCTGAACTTGGTGGCTCAGCTGAGCGGCATTCCCCAGGGAGACAGTGGGGTAGGGGTCGGGGGCAGCCCCAGGCTCCTGCCTCAGCTCTGTGCCTTTGCCCCCAGAGGTAGCCTCTGGTCACTGGCCCATTCCCAGCATCCTCGTGGCTCTTCTTGAGCTGTAGCCGCCCCAGTAATTAATGTTTACGCCGCATAGGATGTGGGGCTGCTGGGTTTCTTAGCACAGCCAGAAGTGGGCAGAGATGGCCTGTGTGTGAGGGCCACCTCAGGCTCCATTCTGCATGTCAACGGTGAGGTTCAGTCATTATCAGGAATGCCACCTGATAAATGTGTTTGTCACACACCGCTCATGTGCTGTACTAACGTTATTCTGGATCAGGAAATAAAATGGACTAGGAAGACAGAAGGTGGAAAAAGAAAAAAGATAAACATACTATAACGCCCCAAACATATGGATTAAGAGTGAGCTGTAAATATTCTTCTAAAGACAAAAATTCTATTAACTTTGGAATCCGTATTTATTTTTTCCTATCGAAAATGTTAAATTACAGAAGTGAAAAGTCATTCCTACTGTTCGTTCCAGCACTTTCTAAAATGATTCATAGGACTCGAATAGATCTTTGTGGGCTCGTTTGGAAAACCGCCTGGATTTTAATAACAGTGTTGCCGTAAGGAAATAAATGTTTATTCCCAATCACACACACCTATCAAGGAACTTCTGGAGTATAAACCAGCTCCCATTAAGCTTTCTTGAATATTACAATCAGGAGCACTCAGGGTACAATGTTCACTGGTATTGCTGTTGGGTAAATAAGGACCAAATAACTTTTTCTCCCCCAGCTAGACCTTCTGCTAAGGGCGCTCCACTCTATTAATAAAAGTCCACACCTGGCGGGGGGAGGGGGGAGCATGAACCCTCAAGTCAACGCAGGAGGCAAGGTCTAATTTAAGACCGTCCAGGAAATGTACCCTCAATTTCACAGCAAAATGAGACTCTCAAGTAGTTAGACTGGGGTCCTTCTACAGGGCAGAGGGCAATTTTAAAGATTCAAACTCCTAGGAGAGAACCTGGATTGAATTCCCACTGCAGAATGCTGAAACTGCGCCCCAGCCATCCACTCAATCCTCAGGGAGGCAGCAGGGGCACCCAGGGGGGTCCACTCTGGCCAGGAGTAGCCTTACCTGTTGACCCCAGGGTGCCACGCTATGATGGAAAGCAGGACCTCATTCAGGTGTCCTCAAGCGCTAGTCAGCACAGGAAACTCCTGGATGGTTGTTAGACCTGCAGATACCCCCACCCAGACACACCAAGCTAGCCACACTGAGCTTTGTCCTGGAGGCAAGATGCAGGAGAAACACCTGGAGAGATTGTTTTTAGCCCTGATGTTATGGTCTCCCCCCTGGAGATTCTTATTCAACTGGTCTGAAGTGGAACCCATAGTTATTATTATTTTTTTCTTTTTAGGGCTGCACCTGCAGCATATGGAAGTTCCCAAGCTAGGGGTCGAATTGGAGCTATAGCTGCCAGCCTACACCACACACAGCTCATGGCAATGCCAGATCCTTAACCCACTGAGTGAGGCCAGGGATTGAACCTGCATCCTCATGGATACTAGCTGGGTTGTTTCTGCTGAGCCACAATGGGAACTCCCCATAGTTATTCTTTAAAAAGTGATCTTAACACACAGCCAATATTGTGCGTTTTTTAATCCAACTGATTTTTAATCCAACTCCCTACCCAATTTAAGAGTTTCCCGGAGTTTCTGACATGACTCAGTGGTTAACGAACCCAACTAGGATCCATGAAGATGTGGGTTTGATCCTTGGCCTCACTCAGTGGGTTAAGGATCCAGCATTGCTGTGGCTGTGGTGTAGGCTGGCAGCTGCAGCTCCAAATCGATCCCTAGCCTGGAAACCTCCATATGCCATGGGTGTGGCCCTAAAAGACAAAAGACAAAAAAAAAAAAGTTTCCCAAGACACCGTAGGAGGTGTATCTAACTAGTTTCTAAGCATCCTCCCTCCTTCTTGCTGCTGAGACCCAGTAAGCACTATGGAAATGCTGGCTGCCATTATTAT
The DNA here is from genome assembly GCF_054392235.1 of Sus scrofa. Classification (NCBI taxonomy): domain Eukaryota; kingdom Metazoa; phylum Chordata; class Mammalia; order Artiodactyla; family Suidae; genus Sus; species Sus scrofa. Next base: position 78,943,610 of record NC_139388.1, read on the forward strand.
TGTTATTATATTGCTACTATCATTATTTATATTTGGTCATAGCTGCATGTTCAGCCCACATGTCTCCCTATCCCAGATGGACACGGTTTGGTTTGGGTAGAACACAGGGGCTGGCTAAGCCAATCAGAGTACTGGTTTATTTCCCTGCCTGGCCCCCTCTCCCCCGTGATTGGTCCAGCAATGAGCATGTGACCCAAGCAGAGCCAAAAAGATTTATATTTATATGTTGGCTAAGAGGATCTTTCTATTTTCCCCCTTGGGAGGATGTCAGCCTAGAGCAGTCAGGGCCTCCATGATGAAATAGAGACTGCCTGAGATAAAGGCAGCACAGAAAGAAGTAAAGCCAAGAGATGGAGAGAGACCTTATCTAGATGACACCATTTGATGCCCTGGATTCAGCTATACCTGAAGCTGGTTGTAAACTAGATATTCCCTTTTCTATTTAAGTCAGTTTGAGATTGGTTTTCTAGAACTTGAAATAACAAAGGCATTATATTCCACTACCTAACATCCAGGCTCCACTTGGACCATATTCGTGCCAGCTACCAGCCTGTAAGTAAAACTTTTGGCAAGTCACTTCTCTGGGCATCAGTTTCCCAATCTGTAAATGGGAAGAATGAACTTGATCATTTCTGAGGTCTACCAGACATTCAAGATTTCAACAGGTGCCATCAGAAGGGGAAGGAGATTTAGAAAATGTCTAAGATTCAGAAAACCTCTCTTGAGCATTGCCAGCAAAAGATCAGATGACATTTTTGAAAGAGGAAATGCTATTGGCAAGTAATCAACATCTTTTTACATCTTCTTATTCTTTTTTTTTTTTTTTTTTTTTTTGGTCTTTTTAGGGCTGTACCGAAGGCATATGGAGGTTCCCAGGCTAGGGAACCAATCAGAGCTAGAGCCACCAGCCTAAGCCACAGCCACAGCAATGCCAGATCCGAGCCAGGTCTTCGACCTATACCACAACTCATGGCAACACTGGATCTTTAACCCACTGTGCGAGGCCATGAATAGAACATGCATCCTCATGGATGCTAGTCAGATTCGTTTCTGCTGAGCCACGACAGGAACTCCTACGTCTTCTTCTTGATGGGGCTGCTACAGGGAGGTGCCTGCTCTCTCCTTTCTGCTTCTCAGGCCCTGGAGATGGCTATGTGGGCATGGGGAAGGGGACGGGGAACACACTGGTGCCCTTTTCCCTTAACTTGGAGCATTTTCAAATAGAATATCTAAAAGACCTGAAACAACCCCAGGGCATACTCCAGACAGAAATGAGAGTTTCTGTGCCTCCAAAATCAGGTGCAAAAGGGATCATAACTACTCTATTCTTAATAGCCCACAATTAGAAGCAACCTGAAGTCCATCAAGAATGAAAACATAAATTATAGTACCTTAAGGCAACGAAATATTATACAGCAATGAAGAAGAACAAAGTACAGTCATAGAAAAACCCTGCCTGGATCTCCCAGACACAATATTGAATGAATGAAGTCAGACACAAGATAATACATACTGTACAATTCTGTTTATTTGCAGTTCAAAAACAGGCAAAATTCATTTACAGTGATGAAGGTTGGAATTAAGGTTACTTGGGGCTGTTTGGACTGGGAAAGGGTATGAGGCAGATTTCTTGGGTTCTGGGAATGCTCTAGATTTTTATCCAGGTTGTGGCTACATGGATATGTATATAGGGATAATCTTATTTGGGTTTTTGGGGGGTTTTTCTAGGGTTGCACCTGTGGCATATGGAGGTTCTCTGGCTAGGGGTCGAATCAGAGCTACAGTTGCTGGCCTACAACATAGCCTCAGCATCTGCGACCTACACCACAACTCATGGAAACACCAGACCCCCGACTCACTGAGTGAGGCTGGGGATCAAACCTGCATCCTCATGGATACTAGTTGGGTTCATTTCTGCTGCGTCACAACGGGAATTCTGAAATACAGGTAAGTCTTGTTGAGCTGTTCATCTAAGAGTGTTGCACCTCACTGAACATAAATTATGCTTCAATTAAAAAGAAGAACTAGGAGTTCCCATTGTGGCTCAGCAGAAACAAACCTGACCAATATCCACGAAGATGCGGGTTCAATCCCTGGCCTCACTCAGTGGGTTAAGGATTCCTCATGGCCGTGAGCTGCGGTGTAGGTGGCAAATGCTGCTCAGATCTGGTGTTGCTGTAGCTGTGGTGCAGGCTGGCAGCTTTAGCTCCGATTTGACCCCTAGCCTTGGAACTTCCATATGCTGCACCTGCAGCACTGAGGCAGGAGGTGGCGGGGCGGGGGGGGGAGGAAGAGGAAATTAAAAATAGGTAAAAGGCTTGGAATGAAGGAGGTTCCAGCACAACATAGGAAGGCTCTTGGCCACCCACCCACAGGGGATTTCCACAGGACTGGGTGGCAGTTCCCATCTCCCCTGGCAGCCCACAGGGTCACTAATTCAGCACTCAGCACATCTGGCCACTGCTTCCTCCTTCTGAGCAGCCTGGTCCCCAGGAACCATGAAGACAAAAGGCACGGCTTCTAACTTGAGGCTTTGTGCCTTCACCCACCATTCTCCTACCCCTTCCCATCACCCACCCGCCTTGCTAAGAGCCACAGCCTCAGAGGGGGCCCCAATCCCCATCCTCTGGCCTCCTCCCCACCCGCAACGCACAGTATTTCATCATCCCGGATGAAAAGGAGAGGAAATCCCAGGCCGCCACCTTCCTCCTGGCCTTTGTGGCTCTCTGGGTGAATTTCACAGAGCAGCCACAGTTGGCTCCCAGTGCCAACCAAGACACTGGAGAGTCACATTCAACTACCAGTACTAGGTCTTTGGCACTGAACTTCTACGAGACCAATGACTCCTGACTCAAGAGCAGTGACCCCCCTCACCCCACCCCCTTCCTGACCCAGGACTGTTTCACTCACGTGGGGAGCGTCTCTCCAAGAACACTAAGAGCCTCCTTGTACAGAGCAACTTTTTATTGCTTGCTGCATTTCGTAGTTGTCAACTTGTCAGGACTATAACTAACCCCATTTTATAGATGAGCAAGCTGAGGCTTCACAAGATTAAATGACTCACCCAAGGAGCTGTACTCAGTAACTGCAGAGCCAGGACTTGGACTCAGGCAGCTCAGCAGCAGGGCCATGTGCCTAGCACCAAGCTAGACTAGCTCAGCTAGGCACAAGCTAGACAGAAGGGCCGGCAATGTGAATGCTGCCTGGGATGGGCTAAAATGCAGTATGAGGTGAAAGAAATGGTCTCGTTTCTAACAGGAAAAGATCGCAATCCCAATTATTTTAAAATTGGAATTACACTGAATTTAAGAAGAAAACCACTTTCCCCCCGCCTCTGGCCAGAGGGCCAGATAGCCCAATAGGTCCCCATGCTGTACAAGCAGAATGCAGCCTGGGAAAATCCGAAGGCATGGGGTGGGCCTGTGGTCTCCGAGGGTGCACGGACTCCTTGTCCCCAGCCCCCTGGCTGCAGAAAGCCTCAGAGCAGAGTCCCTGGGTGGGTAGAGGGCTGGTAGGACAGATGGCTTATCAGGTGCTCCTACCCACCGGAGGTGAGGAAGGAATGCCTTTCCGCCTGAGGGCTTAGAGAAGACAGCTTCCCGGAGCCCCAGAGACCAGTCCTTGGATTGCTCAGGGCCCTTTGACAGAAGACTGCGAAGGGACATTGGTTGCGGCTCTGCAGGAAGCCAAGAAGCCGAGCGGAAACCCAGGGCGCCCCCTAGGCTCTGCATTATAATTGGATTTTCAGAGAAATGGCTTTATCCCGCTTCGTAAGCTGCTGATTTAAAATTAACCTCATCCAGCATTTACTCTTCCCTGTAACTGAATTTGCCAACTCTCAGACTCAGCCTCTTGTTTCATCCTTCCGTTTTTATCCCTGCTTTTCTCCAGGGAGTCCATCTGCCCCCCGCTGTCTGGACTCTCCTGCTGTGGATACGGTGTCCTGCGGAGGGTCAGTATACTTCACTTTGTCAGTAACTGGCTTCCTGTCAGTCACAGCCGTTTTGCCAATCATGTGGGGAATAGGTGGGGCTTAGGAAAACTTAGACCAATGGCCTTTCACTTTCACTCAGGTAACCTCGCGACTGGCCCCTGCTCTGTGCCGACGGACTAGGACCTGTAAGTGCAGGAAACAGGAAAGGTGGTGGTAAAATAAAGCCATACCCTTGTGGGAACCGAGTGGCCGGGAGGATAGGCTGTGGGTTCAAGTCCTAGCTCAACCCCTCACGAGCTGTTGGCTTTGAACGAACACTCCATTTCCAATGTGAGGTTGAAATGAGAGAATGCCCGTACCGTGTTTAGCAGAGCACCTGGCATGCCCAGAGATGGAGGGTGGCATTTTAACGGATGGTGTTCTTCAATCTCAGTTTTTCTTCTTGCTTCAAGATCCTCTCCACTCCTAAAATCTAGGCAGCTGTTGTCATATGTCTGCAGGAAAGAATGATGCAGCGAAAAAAAGAGAGCCAAACAGTCTGGGCTTTTGAATTTTGAAAGCCTAGGAAGTCAGGGAAACAACGGACTGGTGTGTACAGACAATAGAGTAGACGGGGGAGGGGCGTGGGGGGGGGAACCTCAGATGCTGGATTAAGCAAGCTTCCTGCCTCTTAACCTAAAGCTTTCCTGATCAGAAGGAGAAGGCAAGCCTGAAAGGCAGCAAGGGAAACCAAGAATGAGGGCCCTGGGCTCTGTCCCACTGTGTCCCTTCCTGTGTGGAGCCAGGGAGGGCAGCAGCACCCTGGACCGAATTGTGTATCAGGGCAGGTGGATCTGAAACAACTCCATAGGTTTCCTCTGCACCCACAAGGAGCAGGAGAAAAATGGTCCCTGGGGATTCAAAAGTGGCAGAAGAGGGGAAGAGGGAGGGTTGCCAACTCAAGTGTTTACATAATCCAAGCAGGCTTCATAAATGAGTGAATCCAGGCTGGATGCCTAAGAGGGAATTGTAGGGTCTGTGGTGAATCACAAAAGGGCATGCCTGGCCCAAAAGGGCAGCCGCTACCCAGGTCCAGCGGATTCCTGCCCCCTGGAATGTGGGCCCAGAGCCCTCTGCTCCAGACGGTTAGATCCTTATGGGAAAATCCTCCTTTCAAATATGGGCAACTATTTTTTGTAATAAAAATTTATATATTATTTGGGTTAAAATGGGCTACTTATTTCTTTTTTTCCCCTTCCGGTGTTATAGAGAGACAATGGACATACAGCATAGTGATTTGACTTGCATACATCATGAACTGACCAGGATAAGTTTAGAAAGCATCCATCATCACATAGAGAAACAAGGCAATTACTTTTTAAAAAATGCTATATGGGAAGTTCCCACCATGGCACAGTGGGTTAAGAATCCAACTGCAGCAGCTTGGGTCCCTGGGGAGGTGCCAGTTTGATCCCCAGCCTAGTGTAGCAGGTTAAAGGATCCCAGGTAAGGCCCCAGCTGTGGCCGCAGCTGTGGCTCAGATTCGATCCCTGACCAGAGAACTTCTACATGCCACGAGTGCAGCCATAAAAAGAAAAAAAAAAATCCATATGTGCCAAATCAGATAGAATCAGAGGGTGCTGGGTAGTGGCTGTTCTGCAGGTGTCCCTAGGGCCTGGCACAGCATGGTAGGTGGGGTGAGGGACAGCTGAGCATGGATTTGCAGGGACCAACAGCCAGCAGTCAGTCTGGGCACATGGATGAAAGGCATCAGCCCCAGATGTGCTCCTGGGCTTGGGGGGTGGGAGGTGGGGGGTGGCCCTACATAAGGCTCTCAGAGTTTAGATACAACCCCAACAAAAGTGGGAGGGGAACATTTCCACCACCTGGCAGAATAGGGGCTCCTAAGATAAATTAGGCTGAGTCATGGAAAAATAGTTCCATTTCCTGCCAGCTTGAGTTTGTCATCTGAGTCTCACCTCCGCTGGTGATTTGGGAAATTTAACTATTTCTAGGCTGCACATGTTTTTTGAGAATTCTTTCTTCCTTTTGTCTCTATGTGTTCATTTATTTTATTTATATTGTATATGGGTTAAAATCTTTATTTTGAACTAGATTGACAGGACGTTTTATTTTTTAAATGTACATGGAGATTTTGTTTGTCTTTCACCCAGCCTTCCCCAGTCATCACTACCTGCATAACTATAGGACCATAGCACTGCCAGGAAATTGACATCGGGGCAATCCACAGGGCTTATTCAGATTTCACGTTTTACATATGCATGTGTGTGTGTGTGTGTGTGGTTCTATGCAGTTTTTGTGTTTGTGTGTGCGTTTGTCTTTTTAGGGCCGCACCTGCAGCATATGGAATTTCCTGGGCCAGGTGTTGAATAGGAGCTGCAGCTGCTGGCCTACACCCCAGCCACAGAAACTTGGGATCCAGGCTGCATCTGCGACCTACACTACAGCTCATGGCAATGCCAGATCCCTGACCTACTGAGCGAGGCCAGGGATCAAACCCACGTCCTCGTGGATACTAGTTGGGTACGTTACTGCAGAGTCATAATGGGAACTCCCGTTTTATGCGGTTGTATCAGGTGTGTAAATCAACATGATCGCATATGATCAGTCAAGATCCAGAACTGTTTCATCACCACAAGCTCCCTCATGCTATTCCATTGTAGCCACACCCATCCCCAACCTCTACCAATGGGCCCGGGAACTTCCGCATGCCATAGGTGCAGCCAAAAAAAAAAAAAAAAGAGTATTCTATAAATGAAATCATACAGTGTGTAACCTTTTGAGGTTGCTCTTCTTACTCAGCATGATTCCTTCCAGTAATACCCATAAATGGTTATATATATTGATAATTTGTTCCTTCTGATTGCTGCAAAATATTCCATGGTATAGATGGACCACAGTTTAACCATTCCCCCACTGAAGGACATTTGGCTTGTTTCCAGTTTGGGGTTATTATGAATCCCTATGTATTTATAAAATTAGCTCATTTGGAAACCATAAGAGGGGGGATGCCCTGGGGGTTTGAGATGGAAATGCTGTAAAATTGGGTTGTGATGATCATTGTACAACTATAAATGTAATAAAATTCATTGACTAATAAAAAGAAAGAAATGAAAAATAAAATAAAATTAGCTCAAAAAATGTCAACCTGGAGTTCCCTTTGTGGCTCAGTGGGTTCAGAATCCGACTAGTATCCCAGAGGATGCGAGTTTGATCCCTGGCCTTGCTCGATGGATTAAGGATCTGGTGTTGCCTCAAGCTGTGGTGTAGCTTGCAGATGTGGCTCAGATTCTGTGGTGCTGCAGCTGTGGCGTAGGCTGGCAGCTGCAACTCTGATTCAAACCCTAGCCTGGGTACTTCCATATTCTGCAGGTGCAGCCCTAAAAAGAAAAGGGAAAAAAAAAAAAAAAAGAAAATTGTATTGACTGAATAAATGAATCTCTGCCCTGCTTCCCTCCCAGGGCTTCTGCAGGGTTCTTAGGAAAAAGTCTGATTCCCATGACAAAGGGGCCACAGAAAATATTGGACCATGTCCAAACTCAGAACGCAGCTGCCCCTTGTTGACAATTTTCTTGAGCACTTACTATGTGCCACGCATTAATCTAAATACGGGAGTTATACAGCAGTAAACGAAACCAACTAAAACCTCTCTCTTCATTTACCATCCCTGCCACATGTACAGGGAAGACTCGCAGTCACACAGGTAAGAAGTGACAGAACTGGGACTCGAACTTTCTGGCCACAGTTTTCTGAGTATATTTTTCTATTTTATTATTATTATTATTATTATTATTATTTGGCAGCACTTGTGGCACATGGAAGTTGCTGGGCCAGGGACTGAACTCACACCACAGCAGTGACCTGAGCTGCTGCAGTAACCACGCCAGATCCTTAACCCACTGCCCCACAAGGGAACTCCTGGTTATATTTTTCTATCCTCATTGGCATCAATAGTAAGGCAAAAACACATGCTGGGAATCCTGTGTGTGATGTTTTAAGCAATGGTTCTTAACTGGAGGTGATCCCCCACCGCCGATGCTTCTGGGACACTTGACAATGTCTGCAGTCATCATTGGTTGTCACAACTTGAGAGTGGGTTGCTACTGGCATCTGGTAGATAGAGTCTCAGGGAAGTGGCTAGACAACTTACGATGCCCAGGACGGCCCCCACAGCCACCAGTTATCCACCCCAAACGTCAGCAGTGCTAAAGCTGCAAAACTCTAGTCTCAAAAGCCGTAAGTGTTATGGACAAAGACAACAGCTACTTAGACAATGTAGTATTGTATTGAACTTCCACCCAGGTGGACACAGGTGTGTGCTTGACAGGCATGGTTAGAGCAGGTGCATTGCTAGTTGGGGGCTGATGGAGGCGCCTTATGAAGGAAGTACAAAGAACCTCACCTCCACCATATCATACTGGGAGGCTTTGCTGCAGGAGATGAGGATGCAGGAACAACTTAAATGCTCCCAAAGAGGATGCAGAAAGGGCAGGAACAGCAGGGAAACAACAGACATTCAATCCACACCACAAAGTGTACAGGAAACATTGCTTCAGTTTCCAAAATGAGACTTGCTCTCTACTTAATTTTGGAATGGAAGAAACTTAATCCTAGTTAATCCAAGTCTCCCTCCCTCTTATGCTGGGTTGTGTCTATGTCTCTTCCTGGGGGAGAGAAGGCACTCATGAAGGGCTCTGCCTGGGCAGGGGCTGCAGCAGTCTGGTCTTGCCTGGCTCCTGCGGAGATGGCAGGTGAGATGCTGAGATGGCACCTGCTGAGATGGGTTCATTTCTGTCTTCCTGGAGGCAGATGTGCCCTCCTAGGCCTCCCAGAAGCCCTCTCTGTGCCTAGCTTCTCTTTCTTGCCTCTCTCTGCTTCTTCTCCCCTCTTGGGCACACGGGAGACATTGGCAAGCCTGGCAAACCCCCTGCAAGGCTGTCTCTGCCCTTCTGCCACATGCTCTGTGTGACCATCCCTCCCCTGGTCCTGTGCCATGCTGGATGAGGGGACACATTCCCAGGCCACACTCATTCATGAAGCCAGCACAGGGCTGCTGCCTCGGCCGCCCTGGCCTCTCTAGAGACCCTTAACTCCTCCTCTCTCTGCTGCCCTCTGTGTGGGCCCCAACAGCACTAGGACACCTGACCTTATCTGGGTTGAGAGTAATGGCTCTTGGAGCTCATCCCCAAATCTTTTGTTAATGACAAAAACTGCTATGCCCAGAGGGCTTTAGGGTATCTGCTTTTGAAAGTCAAAGTCCAGGTTCTTGCAACTCAAAGTCCACATTCTTCCAAGTCCTGGTTCTTGAAATTCAAAAGCGTTTTCTCTGCTTTTCTGCTGAATCAAGCTTCCCCTAAAGTACGAAGAGCAAAGGGAAAGGTCTGGAAAGAGCCCAAGGGAGAAAAACAACTTTCATCAGTATCACTAAGTATTATTAGCCCAGTGTGGCAGCCTTAGTGGAATGAAGGGGCAACCAGGACCCTGGCAGGCCTGAGAGACACAGACAGGGTCAGGCGCTTCCTGATGGCCCCTCTCGGCCAGAGAAGCAGAACCTCTGTCCTCAGGTTCATGTCCGTCCTCCAAATCTGAATCAAGGGGTCCCTCAGGGTATTATAAACACCACTCATATGAGAGGCAGTAGAGAAATAGGTGGGAGCACGGGCTCCATCCTTGCTGGGGTCAGAGCCACACCTTCCACTTACCAGCTGAGTGGGTTGGATCAGGTCATTGAACCTCTCTTTGCCTCAGTGTCCTCATCTGTAAAATGGGGTGACTATCATATCTTCTTCGTGTGGTTATGAGGATGATTCAATGAGACAGGACTTGAAAAATAGGTAGAAGAGTGCCCACCATGTAGTCTGCGAGCACCGTGGGAATGCCGGCTGCGGGTATTCGTTACTTGTCCTAGAAGTGAACGAGTCTCCTTGAAATCCAGGTCCCACAGGCCCCCCACGTCTCCTTCATATTGAAGCTGGAGCTTTCAGTGCGGTTACTTAACTGGGAGAGGATCAGGGGATCTGTACTTGGCTCCCGGCCCTGCTTCCAGGCTGCTTACAAAAGCTTCAAAGGGATTTTCTTAGGGTCCTTTCGTTGCAGGAAACGGAAACTCATGAGACTAGTTTAAGCAAAAAAGGAAACCCAGCCAAACAGAAATACTGCTCAGCCCTAAGAACTGGAAGGCAGCAGCGATCCAGGGAGCATCTCTCTCCCACTCTCTCTGCAGAGGGCTTTCCTGCCTTGGGGCTCGCCAGCCTGCTCACGTGACTCCAGGTGAATCCAGAGGGTCTAGCCCAGTCTGGAGCATCCTCACTGTGATGGCTTTAGGAGGGTGCATGTGACCCAGTTCCAGCAAGGGGGTTATCGAGGAAGTTTGCTGGGAGCTTCTGGGAAGGGTTTCATCGTTGATGGAAAAGGGACCTACAGGAAGAGAGTAGCAGAGCAGGGAGCCTGAGGCAGCATGAGTAAGGGGTGGAGCACATCAGAAGTCCCTGTGTGTCTTCGTCAAGCAGTCTGGACTTGATGCCCAGGGCAGTGGGCAACTGTTGCTCAGATCTGTTTCCCATCTCTGACCATCCAAGAGAGAATGGATTCCTGGAGGAGAGCCTGGGAGCAGGACCTCAGTTAGGAAGTAGCTGCATGATGACTGATTTTGAGACCTAGAGGAAGGTTCTACACGGTGGGGGCGCAAAGGAATTGGGGGTGATAAGGATGTAGGACTCCTGGTTCTCTGTTCAGGGGCCCCAAGAACCTGAACCCTAAAACCTTGACGTCCTCACTAGCTCCACTGCGGGCCATCTGATCCATCTACACAGACCCTATCCCACCGGTAACTCAGGTAGAGATGAATTTCTTTAATGAAAAACTTTCAGGAAATAGGAAGAAATGATTTTATTTATTTATTTATTTATTTATTTATTTATTTATTTATTTTGTCTTTTTGCTATTTCTTTGGGCCGCTCCCGCATCATATGGAGGTTCCCAGGCTAGGGGTTGAATCGGAGCTGTAGCCGCTGGCCTACGCCAGAGCCACAGCAACGCGGGATCTGAGCCGCGTCTGCAACCTACACCACAGCTCACGGCAATGCCGGATCCTTAACCCACTGAGCAAGGCCAGGGACCGAACCCGCAACCTCATGGTTCCTAGTCGGATTCGTTAACCACTGCGCCACAACGGGAACTCCGGAAGAAATGATTTTATTTAAATGAATGGTCCAACTTCGCAATTTCGCTGTGCACAGTTTCTCACTATGCAGGCCTGATTCAACCTTCAGAGAGGCTGAGCCAGTACGGCCCAATGATACCTGCACGCAAGGCACATCCTTTCCCGGTAGGTGACTAATGGGAGCCACTCCAGGGGAAGGCCAGCTGACAAATACAGGTGCGTGATTTACTGCTGACTTTGGCAAGAGTCACACAGTGGAGACATCGCTCAGATCCTCAGAGCTTAGAAATGAGTAAAAGGTAAGTGGGAAGAAGGGGTTACCTGCTCAGAACCCAGCAAAGGAAGAATGGCAGGTGGCGAAAGACCAAACAAGAAAGGGAAGACATGGGGCAGAAGAAGAGGGGATGCTCCTGGAGGACCATGCAGGTCGTTCCTGTCCCCTCCATTTTTTCTAAATTTTATATTTTTTAATATTTTTTACATTACATTTAATATATTCTTATTGAAGTGATAATAATTACCACACCTCAATTTCTAAGTATAACTACAGTTTGGTTTGGTTTAGTCCCTCTTGAGCACTTTCTATGCATAATCAAATATATACGTGCCTGTAGCTACAAATATATATGTGTGTGATTCCAGAGGGGGTGGGGGGAGGGAGCGGAATGGACAGGGAGTTGGAGGTTCGCAGGTGCAAACTTATATTTAGAATGGATAAGCAATGAGGTCCTGCTGTATAGCACAGGGAACTGTATTCAATCTCTTTGGATAAACCATGATGGAAGATAATAGAAGAAAAAGAATGTGTATATATATATGTATGACTGGGTCACTTTGCTGTACAGCAGAAATTGCACAACACTGTAAATCAATTATACTTTTAAATTTTTAAGTAAAAAATAAAATGGCAATATATATTAAAAGCACAAATGGATATCTGTCTCTTTTCTCCGTTAACGATACATCTTGGATATTTGTCCCTGTCAGATAACTCTAGCTCCTCATTCTTTGTGACTGCATAGTATTCCAGTATGAGCCTGCACTGTAATCAGTTTAGTAAATCTCCTTTGGTGGCATTAAAGTTGGTAAGAATTTTTCACCATTATAAATAATCAGCAGTGGAAATCCTTGAACATATCTTCTTGAGCACACATGGGAGTTCTTCTGCAAGATATCTTTCTCCAAGTGGATTTTTCAGCCTTACTTTATAAGGTTTTATAAGACCTTGCTTTTCAGTGAGGTCTTGTCACTGACTAGAGACAGTCTAATATCTTACGTTAGTTACTTGCCCGCTTAGGCAGAGCAAGTAAAATGTATGCCAGGGAATGCTTGGAACAGCATCCAATCCTCCTAGAATTTTTTTTTTCTTCTTTTTAAGGCCCAAACCCACAGCATATGGAAGTTCCCAGGCTAGGGGGTCAAATCAGAGCTACAGCTGCTGGCCACAGCCACAGCAACACCAGATCCATGCCACATCTGCAAACTATGCCACAGCTCTCGGCAACACCAGATCCCTAACCCACTGAACAGGGCCAGGGATCAAACCCTCAGCCTCATGGATATTAGTTGAGTTCATTACCATTAAGCCACAATGGGAACTTCTAGACTTTTAGAGCTGAATAAGCAAATGCCCCAAACAACTTGTGTTCAGATGTCACCGGACAATTTGTAAGGTATTTTTCACATTCCGGTTCACCTGATCCTGCAAAATAGGTATTACCTGGCATTACTCTTTTTACAGATGAAGAAACGGAGGCTCACAGAGAATGAGACATTTGCCCAAGGTCACACGGCTCCTATGTGTCAGAGGACTTAGAAACCGAAGCCAGATCTGATGATCTAAACCTATGATACAGGCTGTATCATGGGGCCTCCCCTGAGAGGAACTTCACAGTGAAGAGTTAGCGAATAGGGTGAAATAAACATCTGCCTACGTGGTGGCTGAGTTTGCAGGATGTATCAGTTTCCCACTGCTGCTGTAACACATTATCACAGACTTTCTGGCTTAGACCCACACACATTTATTAGATGACAGGTCTAGAGATCAAAGGTCCAAACTTGGTCTCATGAGGGGAACATTTAGGTGTCAGCAGAGCTGTGCTCATGCTGGGGAATCTAGAGGAGCATCCGCTCCTGACCTTGTCCAGCTTCTAGAGGCAGCCCACATTCCTGTCTCATGGCTCCTCCAGCAATTAAGTTACTCTGGCCTCTGCTTTCAGCATCACATCTTCTCTGACTCTGACCATCTCACCTCCCTTAAAAGAACCCTCGTGATCACATTACATACACCGGGATAATCTTCCCATCTCAAGATCCTTAATTCAATCACACCTGCAAGGTCTCTTTGGCCATGTAAGGTCACATGTTCCCAAGGTCTGGAGATTAGGAGGTAAACATCTTTGGGCAGCCATCATTCTGCCTGCCACATGGGGTTCCTATCATAGTGCTTCAGAGTGAGGATATACTTTGGTTCGATTCTCGGCTCCACCACTTGCTAATGAATCCAGGCACATAACTTCGCTGAGTCTTAGCCTCACCTGAAAAAGAGTGATACTAGAATTTTCCTTCTAAGGTTGTTGTGGTGATTGAATAACATGTTTGCAGAGCCCTTGAAACATAAATGATAACTGGCATCCTCCCCACTATCTATTATGGTAACAGGTAACAGAAATTCCACTATTCAAGGTTTATTTTTTTGGCTCTTTCTCCAAGGACATATCTCAGGCCCTTGTCAGCAGACATTTAGTGGGATAAGTTGATAGTTTAGTCAGGCTCCTCCATGGGACTGAGAGAACCTGGGAAGATTTGGAGAAACAAACAAGGTAGAGGGAAATGGCTCGAAGGGGAGGATGACAAAGAGAAATGCGCTTCTTTCGCCAGCTTCTTGGTTTTGCCTGCGGCTTAGCTCTGAGGATTTCTCCAGCCTCTCCCCAGATTAGCCAGGGTGAGCCTGCCTGAAAAGAACACTCTGAAGATGATATTCTCAGATAGACAAGACCTGCCCAGTTGGGTGTGCAGCAGAGCAGGGCGGATCTGGAGTTCATGGAAAAGTACTGAGGCCCTTTGCCTCCCGGTCGGAGCTGCAGCAGCTGTCTGAAATGATCATCCCCAGTGTCCAGGCCTCTCCAAAGTTGGTCTTGCAGAGTGAAATGAAAACCAGATTCCTGGTCTTATCTGAGAACTACGTGACTGTTTCCCATCACTCCTTGGGAGCCTGGAAGGTTCCCAAATTCACTAAACTTTGCAATGGATACACACAGCTCTCAAATGCAAGCCTGTTATTATAGGTTCCTTCTACACAAAGGTTCTCCCCCTTTGCTAGAATAATGTATTATTTAGGGCTTTCATTCATTCAGCAAATATTTATAAAGCACTCGCCGGGGGCAGGCAAAGGGCTGAGGAGGGCGGTGGACAGGTGTCCCTGTCCTTAGTTGAGCAGGAGCAGACTTGTAAAGGATGACATCATTCTGCAGAGAGTGTGACAATGGCATCTTCTTCCTGAGTGACAGATAAGAGAAGCAGTGGAAGCTTGCTTCAGGGCAAAGACCATGGACAGACTTAGAAGGGATTTTTCAAGAGCAGTAAGAACACAGGCTCTGGAATGGACCAGCTTGGGCCAAGCTCCTGATACTTCTCGGCTGTGTGACTTTGAGCAAATGACCTCACCCCCCCCCCCCTTAAGCTTCAGCCTTCTAGTCTATTGAAGTGGGCATAACCAATAATCACCTCCAGGATTACTATAAGGATTAAATGAGATGGTGCGAGGGAAGCATGTGATAAGCTGGTGCTCCGTCTGTGGCAAGGATGTGAGGAATCCCAGTTATTGCTATACTTATGGAGACTCATTGCTTCCTTTCTTCAAATGCCTCTTCCTCCCCCCCCCCCCCCCCCCCCCCCGCCCAGCACCAAATCACGTGACAGCCCCAAATTGACCTCTTTGTAGACACTAGGGTCTTTTGAACTGTTACCCTGAATGTTAAGAAGCAGCAATGGGAAAAAATACCCACCTGCGACCACTCTGTAGGTATAGGCCTGTGGGGACCATGTGACCCATGAGGCCCTGTTTGGAAGTGAATTTACTGCAATTACCACTAGGGTATCTATTTTCCATCCTGGACAGGGCAGCTTCCCAGTAGGAGGCGCCTTCTGTCCTCAGATTCTCTGATACCCCGCCAGCTGCCTATCAGCCTTTCCCAGGACCTGAACTTCAAAGGGCTGGACACTCATCGGAGAAGGGGACCCCAGCCTGACCTCTCCTGGAATTCAAAACAAGTTTAAGTTGAGAGAGGACGGGGGCTACCACCCCGCTCTGTGTTCAGAATCAGGCTGGGTCCCAGCAGCAGTTCCAGGGCAACCTCCAGGCATGGGGCAGAAGCAGAGCCGCAGGTAAGAGACGCCCTCCCCAGCAGTGGATCACCCTCTCCAGAAGCAGGCCTTGGGCAGCCGCTCTGCCCTTCTAAGCAGAGGCGGCCACCCGCCAGCCACCTGGTGGGCAGGACGCGAGCTGGTGCCTCCTGGGGCAAGTTCTCCGCCAAACTGGGAACGGGCCCCCCTCTGGGGAGGTTCCAGAGCCAGGTTGCCCTCATCACGTGCGCAGGCGCGGGCACCTGGAATGGGCTCCACCCCACCAAGGCCCGGGTGTACGACCCAGAGCGCGCCCAGGGCACCCGGAGGGT
Organism: Sus scrofa; assembly: GCF_054392235.1. Classification (NCBI taxonomy): domain Eukaryota; kingdom Metazoa; phylum Chordata; class Mammalia; order Artiodactyla; family Suidae; genus Sus; species Sus scrofa. The sequence goes on from NC_139388.1 coordinate 78,959,382, forward strand.
GAGAAGCCCGGTGGAGGGCCTGAGCTGACTCGCTTTTCAAAAACTGCTTCCTCCTTTCCTACCTCCGCCCATCAATCACCTCAGTCAACTCACAAGGCACCAGCTCCTGGCGGTGCAGGCGGTCCCCAGTGCCCAGATCCTGCCCGAAGGTGGAAAGGGAGGCGGCGGCCTCCCCGGGAGGATGAGGAGGGGTTGGCCAGGGCTCTTGGTGGCCAGGTGAGTGCTAGATCAGGTAAAGGCGCGGCGGCCCCGCGGAGCTTTACCTCCGCACCCGTGCCGCGGGATCTGGTAGGGAGAGGGGGTCTCTCCACTCTCCTTAACCCTTAAATACTCAGATTCCCGGCCGAGACACCACTCCCCGCCCCAGCCCCACACTTCCAATTCCGCGGCCCCCGGCGGCAGGGGTCAAGCCCTCCCCACCCGCCCCGCCCTGCCAGTTTAGCCAACTTTGTGCGGCCGAGATGAGGTTGGACTTAGGTCCAGAGCCCCCGGTCCGCACTCCCGCAGCCGACGTGACGGAGGGGTGCCGGCTCTGCTCGGCTGGGGCCCCGCGCCGTAGGCCTGGCGGGTGGTGCCGAGGGCCAGTTGGGGGAGGGTCGGCCGGTGGGCGGTGCCTCTGGGGCGGGAGGTGGCTCGGGGCCGGCACCGCCCTCCGCCTCTCGCGGTCCCTCCCTCCCGCACGCCGGCGCTCCGCGGCGGTGCTTCCTGCGTCCCCATCCTGGTCCGGGGAGGGGTGGCTGCGCGCTCTCCGCCACCGTGCTCCCTCGGCCGAGACTCCAGCCCCGGGATCGCGGCGCCCGAAGGAAGCAGCCTGGGGGGGCCGGGGTCGTGGAGCCCCCAGCCCCCCGCCTCCAGACCGAGACCGAGCTGGACGCCGCCGCCCCGGTGAGTCTGCGCCTTCCTCCCCGCCGCGCCCCGCGGAGGGATTGTTCCCCACGGGGCCCCCGAGGGGGTCGACGGCAGTCTGGGTCTGCCTCTCGGTTCTTCTGAGAGCTTCCCGGCCAGTGTCTGCGCCGGAAGGACTCCGAACTCGCACCCTCTGAAGCCGCGGCGGGCCAGTACGGGACCACCCGCCTCCCCGGCATCGCGGTGGGGCCAGCTGGCCTCCGCTTGGGGCAGGCAGCCGGCCTCCGGGCCCCCTGTTGGCGGGGACAGGTGCCATCTGCCTGGCAGGTTCCGAACGCTTGGCTAAAGAGGCACCTTCCACCGGTGATTAGAGCAGAACTTCTCAGTAGGTCCCAGGAAACTACCCTGGCGCTGCCTGCATAAGCCCTTGCCCCCAACTCTCCTTTTTGGAAATGGAGACTTGTAAGAGGTTTAGATTCGCGAGCGCGCGTGCATGTGTGTGTACGTGTGTTTTAGGTACTAGAGGCAAAGAGTGAGCAATCGGGCGTAGCAAAGCGGGGTGTAACTCAGGTTTCTTCGTCTGTAAAATGGGAGTGATGATCTCCCGGGGGGAGGTGGGGCCTTCGTGCCTACCGCACAGCGAGGACTACCCAGCTCCAAATCACATCTCTCGTCTGCGCCTTGAGGGGAGGCCTGTGGCCCGGGAACGCCAAGTCTGATTAAGAGGGATGGTCACTTGCGGAAAGAAATCTTTCCCAGCCAGAGGACTGGGTGCAGGAAGCCCAGACGTCCCTACGGTTTTCCCTGTCCCTCTCGAGTCCTCCCAGGGGGGTGTCGGCCGCGGGCACTTGTGCAGCGCTCTGAGAGGCCTTCGTGGTCCCTGGACCAGTCGTTCCCTTACCGCTCGGGGGTCCGGGGGCGGGGAACCGAGGCGGGGCCGGAGCTGGGTGGGCGGGGCCGGAGGCCGCCGAGGCCGGCGGCGGCAGAGGCACTGCTTTCAAAGGCTGGCTTCTGGCTTTCATTTTGAGGGGGTCATGTCGCTAGCAAAAGGTCAGAGGTCGGCTCTGGGACCTGTGAAAGGCTTTCACACGTTGGAGACGTCATAAATGGAATTGAGAGGGAGCCCCTTGCCCTCCACATCTGTCCCTCGCCAGCTGCCCAAAGGTCCTGCCCAGAACGGGAGAAAAGGCAGAAAAGAGAAAGGGAAGAGCGCTCCTGGTGCATCTGATGCTCACGACGTCCTGAGCCGACAGTGGGCCTCTCAAGTATCACACAGCGCCAGGCCGGCCCCGGGGATATAGGGCCAAGGGGCCTCAGAGAGCTCCCAGCCTAATGGATAGTAAATGGCAAGTGTCTTAGAGAGATGGTGGTGTAGTCACCCACAGGGGGCTGTCACTCTGCCTCTCTGAGCCTCAGTCTCTTCATCTGTACAAGGGGCGTGATAACCTAGGGTTCCGAATGCTTGGCTAAAGAGGCACCCTCCACCGGTGCTTAGAGCAGAACTTCTCAGTAGGTCCCAGGAAACTACCTTCCTTCATGCCTTGCACGGAGCAAGGGCTCTGTAGGAAGCAATGGTACAGGGTTAGAGAAGAACAGAAGAGAGGAAGTAACTCGGGAAGGTGCACCAGGAGGTCCTGCTAAGAAAAGAGTGCTGGTATATTAAACATCGAAGTGGAGTGTCGTGGGGGGATGGCTCAGGGAGGGTGTCTGGGCAGATGGGAATAGCACAGGCAAAGGTGTGGCCGTATGAAGGGGTGCTGGGCCAGGGGAGGTGCTCAGGTAGTAGAGGGTGGTTTTGTGGGAGGGTGGGGGAAGTCAAGGGAGTGGAGGGGCTGGAGGAACTGGACTGGATCAGCAGGGACTTGTGATGAAGAGACATCTCGGAACCAGGTTGACTGTATGTCTTATGTGGGCCAGGCACTGTTCTAGGCGCTCAGACCACTGAACAAGCAAGACAAAGCAAGACACAAATTCTCTTCCAATTCTTTAAGCAGGAGAGTTATTTGATCCTGCTGATGTGTTAGGAAGATCCTTCTGGTGGCCTGGAAGTTGGGTGGGAGTTTGTAGAAGGCTGGCCTGCAGGTTGGTGGGGGCAGCAGGAATGAAAAAGGGGGCTGGCTTGGAGCCCCACACAGGAGGCAGAGGTTAGCATGTGGTCTTAACTTATGACCTCTGGTCAAGGGTGAGATTTGTGGATTCGGTGTGAGGCCCAAACTTCCAGTGTGTCTTCTATCAGAGAGAGGTGGTACGTGGTGCTGGGACCTTGACAGGGCCCAAGCCCCTCCAGCTGTGGCTTTCAAGCTCTCTGGCTCCAGTAGTCATGAGGCCCAGGAGTTTCTGTGCCTGTTTGAGGAATGACAAAGCCAGAGGCGAGCCAGCAGCCCGTCTCCTCCTGGCACTTGCACTGGGCAGCCTGCCCCTTTGGGGGCTCCTGTTTACTGGGTCGTGGTTCTGCTTAGTGTTCTTCACTCCCTCTGCGGGGCTGGCAGTAAAGCCCTCAGAACTTGACCTGGAGGACACTGGCGTTCCAAAACCTTTGGCTCTGGGCTTCTCTTCCCCCAGCTCCAAATTAAGATGGAATTTCAGGGACTGAGAAAGATTTTCTTCCTAAGTGCCAAGAAAGTTCCAGAATCTCAGATGCCTTCTGACTGTGGTGAAGGGTCTGCTTCCGACAGCTGGCTTTTGCTTTCACTTTTGTTGTGTCTGCTCTGAACCCTGGAGGAGTCCTTTTTGCCATGGACATCTCTAAGAGTATCCTTCTCCTGGCTATCCCTCTACTTTCCTTGGAGGCGGACCACTCGTGACCTTTCACATGCCACTGGAGGACTCTAGAACGTCCTCTCATTTGACAAACAAAACTCAGAGAGGGGAAGGAACTTGCCCAAGGCCACACAGCAAGTCAGCAGCAGAACTGGGTCTTGGGTCCTCTGCATTATCCCAGGAGGCCTGGCCATGTTCAAATCAGAGACTTGTTTTAGGCCCCAGTATAGTCCAGGGTGGGAGATTTTCTCAGCATCTGTCCTGCCAGCCGCTTCAGAGTTGCTCCTCCCCAGTTTGGACAGGTGGCCCAGCTTAGCCTGGTGATGTGTTTTGGTTTTTGGTTTTTGGGTTTTTTTTTCCCCCCTTCCCTTCTCCTGGATTGAGCTTTGGGTGCACTAGCCACCCATGCTGGGAGCTCCAGCTCCATAAGAAAACAGGTCTCTTGTTTGGTTTTTCTGCTCCAGGCCAAACAGCCCTGCCCTCCCATACAGCCCCATGCTGCTGGCCTGGGGTGGGGCTCTGAGGGTCCCTGCTAAGTGCCTCCGGCTGAGTCTGAGCCCCTCCCTCGCCTCAGCCCCAACCCTTGCCTTTAGACGCTGGGCTGGCCCTGGGCTTCTAGTCCGTGCTGTTTTCTCAGCCTGAGCAGCTGAAAATTTCCCTATTCTCTCCTGCCCTAGATTTCTCAGACCTTGCGGCCCTTGAACCCAGATGCCGGTCCCTTTTGCTCTTAGAATACTGGAGCCAGAAGGGACCTTCGCCATCAGAAAGTCCTCTGCTTCTTTCTTTCTTTCTTTTTTTCTCTTTCTTTCGTTCCCCCACTTCTTCTACAGATAGGGGCAATGGAGGCCCAGGGAAGGGAATGGATGGGCTAGGCCTGAGATCAGAGCCAGGACTAGAACCCTGGTCTCCCCATTCTGTTTTGAGTGATTTTGAGGATGGTTCGCAAAGAAAAGAAGCAAACTAAAACAGAGCACACTCCTCCTCCAGGAGCCCCTTTCTCCCTACATTCCACCCTGCCAGGTAGTTGTCATATGTCACATGACCGGGAGGAGGAAACGCTGGGGCCCCTGGAAGACAAGGAGTACATCTCGACAGAGTGCACCAGCCACCCAGCCACCCGTGCTGGGTGCAAACTGGTGTTCAGGCCAGGACTTAGCTAGTGATTAAACTTCCGTGCCACTCCCTGAGCCTTACTTTATCATGGACCTCTGGATAGACAGGCTCTTAAAGGCATCTTCTCCCCCAGATTACAAAGGAAGTAATTGTAGAAAACGCAGAAGGAAAACATCACGAGTGGCTGGAAACCCCTGCGGATCGGGGGCTATTTCATTCAGACTCTTTGTTGTTTGCTTGTTCTGCTATTTCATACCCTTATGTTTCAATTCCTCATCATCATGTGTATTTTCCCGGTGTGACAGTATTTTTTTCACGCCAGTTCTAACCTGCCAGTCTCCCTGGAAGGTACTTAGAAGGCCTGATCAGCTCCTTTAGAGCACTCCAGCAGCCCAAATCCTGTAAGCCTATGCAAATTATTCGCCCCCTTGGGACTTCAGGGGGCCATGTCTCTGCATTGCTGTGGGTGTTGGGGAAAGGGCTGTGTTTACAAAATCTAAAGCAAACACTGACTCTCAGTGAGCCTCTTGGCAGTGGAGGACATCAGCCCTGGGAGTGGGGTGGGTGAGATCTGGAGATTACAGGACGGAGGGAGAAGGCTTGGTTTATTCTGATCTCTTGCTGTGTTGGTGTTAACCGAGCCACATGCTCCCCCCTCCAGCCCTATCGTCGTCATCACCCCTTGCCCTAAATCTCCCCAGGACTAGGCACAGGGGTGGCAAGTGTATGTCCCTAAGAAAAATCAGTATTTGGTTTGCTTGTTTCCAAGCCCTGCCTCTTAGAAAGCAGGCGTTTCACTGGCAAAGATGTGCAGAGAATTTGTTACCTGTTCAGGGGACGAGGTCAGCTACTTCACCCTGCAGGCAGGATTTCCTGGCGTCTCTCCTCCTCTAACAGAATCGAAGCTTTGTTTTTTGTTTTTTGTTTTCTTTTTAGGGCTGTACCCTCGGCATATGGAGGTTCCCAGGCTAGGGGTCACATTGGAGCTATAGCCGCTGGCCTACAGCACAGCCACAGCAACGCAGGATCCGAGCCTTGTCTGTGACCTACACCACAGCTCACGGCAATGCTGGATCCTTAACCCACTGAGTGAGGCCAGGGATCGAACCTGCAACCTCATGGTTCCTAGTCGGATTCGTTAACCACTGAGCCACGATGGGAACTCCAGAAGCAGTCTTTAGTAAAACTTTCATCTCTGTTATTTGTAGGTGGCTCTGCACTGAGTCACCCGACAATTCTGTTTCCAGCAGCAGGGCGAGAACCTTGGGCAGCACTGCTCCGGTCCCCTGGTTTTTATACCATGATCCGGAAAAACTCAGGATTCCTTGGACAGATCCCAGAAGCAACTTCAGGGTTTGTGGGGACAGGGCTGAGTGGTGGGAAGCAGGGCCAACTGGAAAGAAACTCTGCATAGATATGTCCCAGATGACAGGGTGCAAAAGATCCCTGGAAAGAGAGTCTGCAACTTTAAAAATAAATCAAAACAGCAAGTTGGACACTGCTTCTGGTCTAGCGGCCTCGATTCTTAGAAGAAACAGGCCAGAAAATAGAGTGACCAGGGCCAGTGCAGGCAGGTGGGCTCTCAGGCCTAACATTGTGGGTCTCCAAATGAAACACTAAAGTCAATGTCAGACAGAGCTACTGGCCCTGCTGCCTGAGTCTCCTCTGGGCCACACTGGTATGTGCCCTGGGAATTCGCATTTATAATAAAGCCTGTAACTTCATGCCAACGGTCCGGCTTAAATTGCCACAGTGCACAAAACAGTCATTTGTTCCATCCTGCATTTAAAACCCATCGCAGGGTTGGTTAAGCCCGTTTTGGCATTTCTTCTCTTTTTTTAAATGTCCCCAGAGCTTCACTAATGGAAACATCCTACAGGCGATGGGCCCAAGGTCAACCAGCCAATCCTGGCAGAACCAGGATGAGAATTCACCCCAGTGAGCCAAGTCTTTTTTGAAGATCCTGGTCTCCTGTGATGTATAATTCTGGATGTCTCCAGAAGGTTCTGCTTTTTATTGAAGACGTAACCCACGTGCACGTGGCCGGGCTTTGCGTTGGTTCGGGTGTGGGCATGCTTTCTTAAAACTTGGGTGGGGAACGGTGGGGGAGAAATATGATAAAAAGCAAATCACTCACACTTTCAGACTCGAAATATTACAGCTTCAGCAGCAGCAGTGTGGTGGGTGGCAATTATATATTGGAGTTGCCTTTGAGGAGCTGTGTTCAAACAGTGACAGATGCAAATTATGCCATGGAGGAGGGGGTGGGCAGGAAGTTGTCTTTGGCTGCCACCGGCTGTCATTTTAAACAAAGGTACTAATATTTCTGTGTGCTGGTCACACAGCCAGTGGTGACCAGAGAGGCCACCTCCGCCTCCTGGATGGGCCAGTCCTCCCCGGAGTCACCATTACTGTACAGCTGACCAGTGAGGAGGACACGCCGAGAGGCAAGGGAGGATTTTCAGCAAGGGCAGAGTCCGAGCTGCATCTGAAGGGGGACCAGAAAGTCAGCAGCAAAGAGAGTACCTGGCAGAGGCGCAGCCTGTGCAAAGGCCCAGTGGCTTAAAACAGCTTAATTCACACAGACTGGTAATACCATCACAGGATATCTTTTGTTTGTTGGAGTGTTTGTTTTGTGTGTTTTTGGCCACACCCACAGCCCGAGGAAGTTCCTGGATGGGGAGGTGGAGGTGTCGAACCCACACCACAGCAGGGGCCTGAGCCACACCAGTGACAACCCCGGATCCTTAACCCACTGCACCACCAGGGAAGTCCAGGACATCTTTCATTCAACCAGTATTCCCTGAGTTCCCGCTGCAGGCTAGGTGTTCAGAGTTTGCAGGGAAGATGTTCCATAAGTGAGCCCTGGTGGGTCCCTGTTCTCCAGGAGCTTATACCTCATCAGGTGGGGGGAAGGGTCAGTAAGGAAACAAAACAAGTGACATAAACCAATAACCATATCAGGCCCTGAACTAAAACCTTTGCTGCTACCCCGCTGCCCGCAGGCTCAAGTCTGGGCTAAGCCCCTGTGCTTTCAAGGCTCTAAAGACTGGAGTCTTGGGTGTTGAGACTCAGTTTACCTTTCCAGACCCATTCCTGCTGCCCCAGTTCCTCTCTGCACTCCCAGTGCTTTGGTCAGAAGGCATCAGGAACCACTTCCCACCTCATTTTCCTCCTCCACCCTCTACTCATCGCCCCAAACTTTGATGGCTTTTCTGCCTGGATTGTTCTCTGACCTAGTCAAAACTAAATTACAAAAAAAAAAAAAAAATTGGGGTGTGTGTGTCATTTTAGATTTATAGAAAAGTTGCAAAAATAGTAATGAGAGCTTCCATATACTTGCACGCCTCTTAGTACAGAACCCTGGTGTACGTGTCAACACTAAGAAATTCACATCACCCCTGATGAGGGGACACACTGTTTTGGGGTCTCTCCAGTTTTTCCACTGTCATGTGTCTGCCCCGGGGTCCAGCCCAAGATACCACCTTGCACTGAGTTCTCACGTCCGCCTTAGCTCCCCTGATCTGTGACAGTTTCTCAGTCTTTCCTTGAATTCTGTGACCTTGAGAGCTTTGATGAGGACTGGTCAGTGTTTTGCAGAATGTCCCTGACTTTGGGTTTATCTGATGTCTGTTTATCTGTTTATCTCATGATTAGATGGGGTTTGAGGTTGGAGGAAAGAATACTGCAGAGGTGAAGTGTCCTCATTACATTATGTCAGAATTTACGTGATATCAGCCTGGCTTATTGGAGGTTTTATCTTGATCCATTGGTCAAAGTGGTTTCTACAAGATTTTTCCACTATGCAATTACTCAAGCCCCTTTTTTGGAAGGGGCTTTTAAAGCATGATAGTGAAAAGTCAAATTATAAAGGAAATTCTTTTTTTGTTTGTTTTTTCTAGGGCCACACCTGCAGCATAGAGGTTCCCAGGCAAGGGGTCTAATCAGAGCTGCAGCTGCCTGCCTATGCCACAGCCACAGCCATGCCAGATCCTTAACCCACTGAGCAAGGCCAGGGATCGAACCTGCAACCTCATGGTTCCTAGTCGGATTCGTTAACCACTGAGCAACGACGGGAACTCCTAAAAGAAATTCTTGAAAGTGATTAGGCTCCTAAAATTTAAAAACTTAAATATAGCAAATATTAAACTGGAGCAGTATTTACAACACACTCAGACAAGGGGCTGTGTTCTAGACACATACAGGATCTTTTCCGGTCAGTAAGGAAAGGCTGAATGCCCTAGTCAAGAAATGGGAAAAAGAAGAAATGCTGTGGCCCATAAGCACATTTAAAAAAAAAAAAAGAAAAGAAAAGAAAGAGGAAAGAGAGAAGCAGCATTCAACCATCATACTAAAGAAAATGCTAATTAAAACAATGCCATCTTTGGGAGTTCCCACTGTGGCTCAGCGGGTTAAGAACCTGACTGGTATCCATGAGGATTCAGGTGTGATCCCTGGCCTTGCCCAGTGGCTTAAGTATCTGACATTGCTGCAAGCTGCAGTGCAGACTGCAGTTTCGGCTCAGATCCCGCGTTGCCGTGACTGTGGTATAGGCCGGCAGCTGAATCTCCAATTCGACCCTTAGCCCAGGAACATCCATGTCACAGGTGTGGCCATAGAAAGCAAAAGAGAACAGTGCTGTCTTTCACAGCAAATTTAGGAAATTTTAAATATTTTGAAAATTTTGAAAATTTTAAGCTAAAAAAAGCAAGTTTAATATGGGGAGGTAGTGCTTTCATGGGCTCAGGGAGGGAGTGTAAATTGGAAGACATTCTGAAAATGCAGGTCAAAGCTTTCAGAGACAGTGATTTCAATACCAGGAATGTCTCCAGAGGAATAGGAGTTAGTTTCAACAGTTTTTTTTTTTTTTTTAATAATAGCAATAAAATTAGAAACCGACTGTGCGTCTGGCAGTAGAGGATTGGTTATATAAATTATGAGTCCTCCATATACTGGAATATTTCTCAACTGCTAAAAATTATAGCGGAGTTGAATATTGATGATGGGCAAAGTTGTTCATTATATATCAAATTTTAAAAATAAAACCATATTGCAGTCAGATCTCATTTTTGTAAGAAAAATTAAAAGTGTGTGTGTTTTCAAAGCATTCAAGGAAGTCTGATCATCATCCATAGCATCCGTAGTTATGGAGGGTGAGCTAATGGATGGTTTTAATTTTTTTTCTACTAATCTAGATTTATTAATTTTTGCTTAATGAATAAGTGGTGTTTTTATAACAAGAGAGCCTTTTTTTTTACTTTTTAAAATCCCCCCCCCTTTTTTTTATGGATCCCCTCGGGTTACTACTAGGTAGGGTTCTTTGGGAGCTGTAGATGGCTTTGCAAATATTAGCTACTGTTCCAGATGATCCTTTTACTATTTTAACTTTGAGCATCTGGGCCTCCCTTCCTCGACTTCGGAAGCCGAGATCAGAGCAAGGCAGAAGCCACAGAGCTCCCTTCCCCTGTTACAGGCTGAATGTTTGTGCCCCCCCGCCCCATTCGTATGTTGAAGCCCTAACCCCCCATGTGATGGTTATTAGGAAGCAGCAGGGCCTTGGGGAGATGGTTAGATTCAGACTAGGTCTTGAGCATGAGACTGTCCTTATGGGATGAATGCCCTTAAGAGGGCGAGAGGCAGATCACCAAGGAAAGGCCACGCGAGGACACAGCGAGTAGGCGTCTACAAGCCAGCAGGTGGGGCCTCTCCAGATGCCAAATCTGCCACCACCTTGATCTTGGACATCCTGCCTCCCTAACTATGAGACATAAATGTCTGTTGTTTAAGCCCCCCGGTCTGTGGCATCTTATTATGGCAGCCTGAGCTAAGACACCACCCTCCTGGTATTATGGGATTTTTTGTGGTTTCGTTTTCCTTTTTAGGGCCACACCTGTGGCATATGGAAGTTCTCAGGCTAGGGGTCAAATCGGAACTGCAGGTGCCGGCCCACGCCACAGCCACAGCAATACCAGATCTGAGCTGCGTGTGCGACCTGCACCACAGCTTGTGGCAATGCTGGATGGTTAACCCACTGAGCAAGGCCAGGGATCAAACCCACGTCCTCATGGATACTAGTTGAGCTCTTAACTCACTGAGCCACAACAGGAACTCCTGTGTTACATACACACACACATAACCTGAAGTGTGTGTTGGTGTTTGTGTATTTTTGTTTGTTTTTTTGTTTTGCTTTTTTTTTTTCTTTTTCTTTTTAGGGCTGTACCTGTGGCATATGGAAGTTCCCAGGCTAGGGGTCAAATCGGAGCTGTAGCTGCCGGCCTACACCACAGCCACAGCAACGAGGGATCGGAGCCGTGTCTGCGACCTGTACCATAGCCCACAGCAACACCAGATCCTTAACCCCCTGAGCGAGGCCAGGGATCAAACCTGCATCTTCATGGATGCTAGTCAGGTTTGTTAACCGCTGAGCCACGATGGGAACTCCCACGTGTATTTTTACAAACAGTAAAATTTACCCTTTTTCATATATAGTTGTGTGAGTTTAGGCAAACACAGCCATTTGTGATCAAGACATAGAAAAGTTTCATCACCCCACCCCCGGCCCAAATTTCCTCATTTCCTCATATTGCCACTTTGTGGTCAACCCCTCTTCCACTCCTGGCCCCTAGCAACTAATATTTGCTGTCTTTATAGTTTAGCCCTTTCCAGGATGGCATACAAAGGAAACATACCGTTTGAAGCTTTTCGCGTTTGGCTTCTTTGACTCAGCATAAGGCACGTGAGATTTCTCTGTGTTGGTTTGTTCACTGCATGGATGGACCACAATTTGTTTATCCTGAGGGATGTTTGCATTGTTTCAGTTTTAGGGTAATTATGACTAAAGCGGTCGTAAACATTTGCATACAGGTTTGGGGATGAAGCTACGTTTCTCGTTTCTCTTGGGCAGATACCCCAGGGTGGGGTTGCTGGGTGTGTATGCTGAGCGTATATTTATCTTTACATGAAGTCACCCCACTTAGAGAGTTTCATGCTAATGATTCAGGGCAAAAAGGGGTGAAGAACATGGACTCGTATTGAGCACCTGCTGTGTGCCCTGCACAGAGCCAGGAGCTTTAGACACCTGCAACCTCACCATGGCCTAGGAAATGATGGGCTACCCCCCCCCTTTACAGGTGACCCACAGAAAACACAGAAAAGGCCATTTCACAGAATCCACCGTAATAAATGCAGAAGTCCTCTCTTTGAACCTGGGGGTGGAGTGGGGTTGTGGTCGGAGATTATTTAGATTCCATTATTTTTCCCATCTTTCCTCCCCCAGCATTATTCTAGCACTTACACATCTTTATAACCCCGACTCTAGCTCAGAGTCACTTTGCTGGATGTACACCCCCTAAACTTCCAAAAGATTTTTCCCAGCCCTTACTCCCAGGACCACGGCTGTCTGGGGGGACCTAACACCTTCTCCTCCCGTGAAGGACGTGAATGACCAATGTTGAACACCCAGTGGAAACATATCTCCTTGAGGGATATTTTGCTTTTTCCCCAACTGATGTGGGTTCACCTCTGCCAGGAAGTAAATGACTTTTCCATTGGTGACCTCCTCCTTCTCCGCATCATGGGAATGGAAGTAACAATGGGTGATGAATCATTCTTAAGTTAAAAAACTTTTTATTAACTTCTTGTTTAATTAGAAATTAATTAAAAAATATTTTGAGACATGCCAAAAGAAAAAGAACAAACAGTATGAAATGGTATCCAGAGAGTTCCCACTGTGGGTTAAGGATCCAGTGTTGCTGCAGCTGTGACATAGGACACAGCTGCGGCTCAGATTCTATCCCTGGCCCAGGAACTTTGATATATCATGGGTGCAGCCAAAAGAAAATGATAGTGAAAAAAAAGGTAAATCTCCTCCTCATCCCAGACCCCTAGTCCTTTTCCCAGAGAGTGCCAAGGTTCATAATTTCTTTACGTGCTTCCAGAAGTTTTCTGTGCTTATAGTGACGCTTACAAACACCACTTTTTTATGTCCTCCTAGAAATCAAAACAATAAAGGATTCTAGTTGTCTGGATCCTTATGAAATTGTTGGGTGACTTTAAACTTGTAATAACTCATATCAGGGTCCTCTGAAGTGAGTTAAGGACCCATGAACCACCTGAAATTTTCTGCCAAATCTTCCATCTCTGCATTTTCCTGCAGAAGGTCAGTAGCCTCTGCACCCCCCCACGACCCCCAGAAAGGAAGAAGACTGGCCAGTGGTATAAGAAAAGCCACTTTTTACAGATAAACAGTAGATGAATGTGTAATTAGTTGGGGGGAGTGGGTACATATTCTGATTTATGGCGCTTGGTTTTGTGGTTGGAAGCTGATGGAGCTGTAGGCTGAACCAGAGGAGTGTGGCTGGCTGAGCCACTAGGGATGAAATTCCTGGAACTTTTCAGCCCTGGGTGTCTCTCCTGACTCATCGCATGTGGGGAAGTATGTTAGCAGCTTTAGGACACATGTATGCTCTTGCCCAGTTACTGGGAACTGGGATGAAGTGGCCCGGTTACTGGGAACTTCTCACGGAGAGGAGCAGACGAACTTGCTGCCTACAAGAGAGTTTCAGGCTGAAAAATATTCAAAAAGAGTTTAGGGAAATTCCTGGGAGGCAGAGCCATATCCGGTTGGGGATGAAAGTCACAGATATTTGGGGAAATATCCTTCCTGGGGTCAGTATCCTTGATGGAGTTACAGAGTTGTGGGGGGTGAGGGGCTGGCTGGTTAGAGGGTCTAACCTCACAAGGTATTTCTAACATGAGTTTATATGTTTCTAGCGATTGTGCCAGGCACTCTTTTAAGCATTTTGCACGTGTTAACTCCTGACTCCTGATCCTCATTACAGTGGGGAAAGTGAGTGTGCCTGCTACTCTGTGCAAACAGCCCCACATCCCACCAACTTAAGAGACCTCGGAGACTTAGCCCATGGGAGTTCCCTGGTGGCCTAGTGGTTAAGGGCTTGGCATTGTCACTGCTGTGGCTTAGGTTCTATCTCTGGTCTGGGGACTTTTGTTTGTACAGCCAACAAAAAGGCTTCATATTTCAGCGTCTACCATGTTAGAATGGGAAGGTATTATCTTTGCTTCTCCTGTCAGGACTCCCCCCACCTCCCCATTGAGCCATGCTGCTGCCATGGGGGTCTCAGCTGAGTGTCACCGCCCCTGAGAGACCCTCCTTGATCGCCTTTGTCTGACACGCTCTTCTGAACATGTCTTGTTAATCCACCCCTCCGTGTGTTTGTCTCTTTCAGTAGAGAGAAGAGCTTCCTGGGAACAGGTCTTTCTGACTCATCCACGCCTGTGTTTCATGCTGGGCCCCCAGGAGTTGCTCAGTGAACGTGTGTTGAATGAATGAATGAATGAATGAAGTCAGATGAGATTTTTTGAGACTCTGTGGGATGTCACGTGGCCAGTCGCATGCCCAGGGTTTGAGGAGTCCCAGAGAAACGTGAAAAGGCCCAGAGGCGGCCGTCCAGAGAACATAGGTCTTAAGCCCCACCTGCTGACATTAAATTCAGTTAAAGAGAGAAATTAGAGGAGTTCATTTCTCCTTGGCTCAGTGGGTCGAAGACCCGATGCGGTCTCTGTGAGGATGTGGGTTTGATCCCTGGCCCCACTCAGTGGGTTAAGGATCAGGCATTGCCACAAGCTGCAGCATAGGTCACAGATGTGGCTCGGATCTGGTGTGGCTGTGGCTGTAGTGTAGGCCTGCAGCTGCAGCTCTGATTCGACGTCTGGCCCAGGAACTTCCATATGCCGCAGGTGCAGCTATAAAAAGAAAATAAAGAGAGAGGAAGTGGGAATGAAAATGACTCCCTCTAGAGCTCTGAGAGTGGTCAGGGGCAGTTGGCTAAGACAGAAAACCCTCTTTGATGGCTCAGAGGAGAGCTGCTTGCTTCCTGCAGGCTGGGGCAGGGCGGGGGTGGCCACGGTGCTTCCCGGGCTTCCCGGAGAAGGAGAACCAGAGCTTCATGGGACGGAGGTGAGGCCTTCCCGGTTAGCTGGGGGAGGGGAGAAAGCCAAGGCAGAGAGACTCCCAGGTGCAGAGGCTGGAGGGGTGACCTCAGGACAGCTTCCCTTCCTTGGATGTGGCCCTGACGTTGCGCTCATCTTCCTCCTGGGAGCGAGCAGGTTTCTCATCTGCCGTGGTGGCCGTGGTGCCCAGCACAGGGTCCTGTCCCCAGTTGTCACTCAAGGAACACAGGAAGTAAGGTCGAGCATGGCGGTCCCCACCCTCCTGGGAGAGCTGGACTTTGTCCTGTAGGCTGCGAGGGATTCCTTTGATGTTTTGACAAACACAGTAGCTGGAGGGTCGGCGTGGCTGCACATACAGGCTGAGAAAGCCTTAGAGAAGCAGGGTTTAGTACGTACTGCCATCACCCAGGCCTGAGCACCAAGAGGGGGGTGGGTGTGGTAGGAAGCATCACCACAAAGAAAGGCTTTGAGAAGGAAGAAGAAACACGTTTGGGCACCAGCGGAATGTGAACCTGGGCAGCGCTTGCAAATGCACTTGTCTCAAAGGACGCAGTAGGGGATGTGAAGGAGGGAGTCTGGCCAGGCGTGAGGCAGCAGGGAATGGTGGGGCTTGTGGCAAAGTGGAAGGCAGGCCCCTTCCATAGGACACAGCTGTGCCTCAGCACCAGCTGCTTGGTACCTATGACTGGGGCCAGAGTTACCAGGTTTTCAGGTTTTGTATATGAGGTCACCCACGTCTCGATGTTGGCAACTACTCTCTATTCTATAAAATAAGTGACTCTTCATGGGCCAAATAACGTATGTCCACAGGCCAGATACAGCCTGGAGGCTGCCTGTTTGAGACCTGGGAGTGCGCCTGGGTTGAGGGTGGAGTGAGGAGGGGAGCGGATGCTTAAAGCCACTGAGATTTCAAGCCAGGTCACCGGAAGCCTGGTAGCCTCTTGCACTGTAATTAGGAAGTCTGGAGGAGAGGCAGGGCAGGGAATGGAAGTTGTTGAAGGGATGTGGACAGTCGTAGGACAGAGGAGGACACAGCTGACAAAAGAAGCTTTTCTGGGGAAACAGCACAGTGGTTGGTTAGAGGCTGGAGGGAGGGCCTGTTGGCGTGGTTATCTGGTGATGGGTACGGACGTGGCCTCTGTGGGACCCTCTCCCAGATGCTTCTGTAAGGGGATCACTCCGTTTTGGATTTGGTGAGACTTTGCTCAAGATGGCCTGATTTGGGAGCTCCTGTTTGGCTCAGTGTGTGAAGATTGCCTGACATAGCGTCCAGGAGGATGCAAGTCCGATCCCTGGCCTCACTCAGCGGATTAAGAATCCGGCATCGCTGCAGACTGCAGTGTAGGTCACAGCTGAGGCTCAGATCCAATGTTGCTATAGTTGTGACATAGGCCTGTAGCTGCAGCTCCAATTCGTCCCCTACCCTAGGATCTTTTATATGCTGTGGGTGTGGCCATTAAAAAAAAAAAAAAAAAAAAAAAGATCGCCTGCTTTGCACCTCGCTTGGAGGCAAATCTAAGAACACTGGTCTGAGAGCCTTCAAGATATGGGTTCGAATCCCAGGTCAGCCCCTTGGGCAGCGTCCCTCCGGGACCCCCTTTCCTGGGGCTCTGTCCCATCTGGATTGGAATGCTGTCCTGGATGGGTTGCAGGGATGCATCCCCAGCCCCCTTCCCAGGTCCCCATGCCCCACACAATGTGCTGAAATAGCTGTCTTGACACAACCCTCACCCCTGCAGGGCCCCAGCCTTCTCTCCTGAACCTAGGGGCTCAGACAACCTGCCCCTGGGGTCCTTCCTGGCTCCATTCGTCCTGCCTGAGCCCCAGTGTGGCTGCTCCCCTTGGCCTCCCAGAGCCACAGCACATCCTCAACATCCAGAAAAACCTCCCTGCCCCAGAGACAGATGCTGAAGAACAGTGAGCCGCCGCCTCCCTGGTCAGGCTGGCCAGAGAACAGCCGCAGGCCCTGGACGCCAGTTCGGAGGTAGTTTTGTCCTAATGAGAACCCTGTCCTCACGGAGTGTCTAGTCTCTAGCAGGAGGGAGGGTGACACAGGCTATTCAAGAAAAAGAAAACAGACTAGAGTGTTTGCGGTAACATTTGTTGAGCACTTACTATGGGCCAGGCCCTGGCTTACCTGGTTTATCATGTTTGTTTTACCTAAGTCCACAATAATGCACTGAAGGAGATTCTATTACGACGTCCACTTTACAGATGAGGAAACTGAGGCTGAGAAGTCACTTGCTCCCCTCCCTCGCTGGGTTGCAGAACTGGACCTCCTGGCTCTCACTGTAGAGACCTAAGTAAATGCAGTGTGTTCAGAGCATCATGGAGAAGGTGGACTCATGCTGAGACCGGGTGGAGGGAGGGCACAGCTGGAGGGAGTGGCCCCTGTGCGGCAGGGAGTATTTCTCAGTCACCAGCTGCACCCCCCAAAGCGGAAGTGAGATAAATTCTTAGTGCTGCATCAGCACCACTGATGGTTCAGGCCGCCCGGCGGGGTGGTGAATGCTTGGCCCACTCCAGCTCATGACTTCCTCCCAGCAGCTCCATCAGCGAGACACCCTTTTTATTAAACCCTTTTTACAGCTCACCTGAAATACCTCATTCAAGTCCAGCCAGCCAGGAAGTGGTATGGCTGGGAGTTGAACCTAGAACCTCTAGGAGCCAGAACTTTTAACCCTTGCAAAGATGTCAGGACTTGGCTGAGTTGACCCACAGGCCACATGAGGCACATGTGGCTGGAATTCCTGGGGCAGAGCTGAGGGGCAGCCCTGGTGGAGAAATAAATCAGTCCCTGCTGCCCCCCCCGCCCCCACCCCAGTTCTTCCCTGTGGCTCCTGCAAGCTTCATCCACCCCACTGGGTCCTTCCACCTCGCCTGTCTCTGCATCCTCGTGCCCAGCTGACTTCCCAGGCTCCACCTTGGTCCACACGCGGGATGAGGGTCCGGAGGCTTTTGTGAGCATCAGGATTCCTCGGGGAGCTTGCTAAAAGCAGGTCCCAGGCTCCAGCCCGGATTCTGATTCTAAGTCCACAATGGGGCCCTAGAATCTGCATATTTAGCAGCACCCCCCGCCCTGACCCCCATAGACCTCTGCCAGGTAGGGGCCATAACAGTTCTTGGATAAGAGCAGGTCTCAGGTTACTGCTTCCTCTGCTCCCTGACCCCCATCTGCAGCTTAGCTACCCCCTTTTCTACACCTCAGGTTGTCCAGTCCTTACTCCACTCTCACAATACTGCAGGTGTTCCCATTTCACAGGTGAGGAAAGCCAGGCTCCGAAAGGTGAGGCAATTTGCCTAAAGCCAGACAGACCTGGATGTTAAATACCACTGATTCTAATTATGTTGCTGGGCTGCCTTTGCTACATTGGCATTTGGGGTCCCTGGGGGTCCCCGGTGGGGTTCAGAGGAAAGGCCATGAATGATGCATTTTCATCACATTCAGTCTGTAGACAATGGAGAAGGGGGCATAAGCTGTGGTTAAAGCCTTGGCTGCCAGATTACTCCTTGCATCATCTCCAGGGGCTGTTCAGCGCTGCTGAGAACAGCTGACATCATGAGTCAGACCTCAAAGTCAGTTCAGCGTTCAAAGCGCTGTGTGAATCAAGCTGGAATGACTCAGGGATCTTCAGCCAGGAAGACAGAGTCCTCTGTGACCCAGAGCAGATCCTTAAACCTCTGGGGGCTTCTCCCCTGGATAGAGGGCTTAAAAGAGTACAGAATGGGGAGTTCCTGTTGTGGCTCAGAGGGTTAAGAACCCAACTAGTCTCTGTAAGGATGCAGGTTCCATCCCTGGCCCCATTCAGTGGGTTAAGGATCCAGCATTGCCGAAAGCTGCGGCAGAGGTCACAGATGTGGTTCTGATCCCGTGTTGCCGTGGTTGTGGCTGTGTCCTGCAGCTGCAGCTCTGATTCCACCCCCAGCCTGGGAACTTCCATATACCACAAGTGTGGCCCTAAAAAGAAAAAAAGAGAGAGCAGAACAGAGGATCCTACCCCAGCTGGGCTGCAGCCCCTGGAGAGAGGGTGAAAGTAAATGCTTCTCCCCCGCAATTCCACTCCTGGGTATTTATGGAGAGAAAGGCCAACACTGGAGATGCAATGAAGGTTCATAGCAGCTTGTGCACAGCAGCCCAAACGAGAAAGCAGCCCAGGTGTCCACCCGCAGGTAACCAGATAAACAGACAGTGGTGTAACCACACAGTGGACTTCACACAGTGGACTTCTGAGCAAGAGAAAGAAACCAAACTGTCTACAGACACAGGCAATGCCATGGATGGACAAGAAAAGGCAGATGGAGCACACGCTGTCTGAGCCCATTTATGTAAACTCCTGCTGCCGACAAAACTAACCTATGGTGACAGAAAGCAGATCAGAGATCGCCTGGGGTGGGGAGTTGATGGAAGTAGGTCCACGCAGGGGCCTTTCTGGGAATGGCTTCTGTCTTGATCTCAGCGGCACTTTCATGGATATATGTTGTTACAACTTGACAAACTGTACGCTTAACTTCTATGCATTCCGCTAGATAGAAATTATACTTTAAGTAAATGAGTAAACGAGCAGGTGCCTCTGCCCCAGTCCTGGCAACTCAGAGTCAGCTCTCTTGGCTGGGGCCCGGGGCACCTGCATTTTCAACAAGTGCCACAGGCAGTGTTGACCCCTCCACAGCCTGGAGTGGGCACCCCAGACTCCTAATTGCTAAAGTCTCGTCTGGCCAGAACAGTTGAGTCTTTGAAGATGTCAGGCATTTACTGTTAGTCTGTTTTTAAGCCTAAACCTAACTGGGGTCAAAGTCTGGTCCCAGGGCTGACTCCTGATAATCAGCAAGACCAGCTCTAAGCTGTGGACAAAGCACCCTCAGTCCCCAGGCTGATCCTGACCATGTGCCAGCCATCACAGGGTCTGCTCTGCTGGGGACAGAGGGCAGAGCTCCTGTTGAGGGCTGTAGAGGTCCGCCAGGCGCTGGCCTTCAGGCAAAGCTGGATAGCCCCTCTCTGGGTTCTGTCTCCCCGGCCTCCAGGAAAGGATGACTTTGGCTGCGTGTTGAGGAACTGTTGTGTTATATGGTTTTGTGCACACACTGAGTTATATAAAAGGAGGCACGGTGTAGTTCTTAGGAACCTCGGCTCACAGTCAGCCTAGGCTCAAGTCCCCAACTCTCCACGATTAGCTGTGTGCCTTTGTGCAAGTGATGTAACCTCTCTGAGCTCCCCATCTGTGAATTGAAGAAGGTGATAGTATTTCATCACAATGCCTTGCGCATTTTAGCAAATATTTGCTGTTAGAATGACTATTATCTAATTTAATGCTTATAATAAACCGATGGGTTTAGGTGCTATTCTTTTTTTTTTTTTCTTTTCTTTTCTTTTTTGGCCACCCCTCGGCATATAGAATTTCCTGGCCAGGGATCAGTTCTCAGCCGCAGTTGTAACCTAAGTCAAAGCTGCAACATCACCAGATCCTTAACCTGCTATGCTGGGCCAGGGATCGAACCTGCATCCCAGTGCTCCCAGGACGCTGCCAATCGTGTTGTGCCCTGGGGGAGCTCCATAGGTGCCATTCTTATTACCCCTATTTTACAGAGCAAAAACCGCGCCTCGGAGAGGTCACGTCCCTGGTCCAAAGTCATACATCTAGGACTGCGTGCAGCTGGATTTTTTTTTTAGGGCAGCACCTGTGGCTTATGGAGGTTCCCAGGCTAGGGGTCTAATTGGAACTATAGCCACTGTTCCACGCCACAGCCAGAGCAACACTAGATCCGAGCCAAGTCTGTGACCTACACCACAGGTCACAGCAACACCGGATCCTTAACCCACTGAGCGAGGCCAGGGATCAAACCTGCATCCTCATGGATGCTAGTCAGATTCGTTTCTGCTGCACCACAATGGGAACTCCCTTCTGAGGGCTTTCCACTGGCCCCCACAGCCATCAGCTTTGTGGGGTGGGGGTCAGTACAGAAGACACTTGGGTCCTGGAGTGAGAGTCCACCTCTGGTTGAGCGAGAGCTGCGCCCCCTTCAGGAAGGCTGTGTGCACTGGTTCGCACACAGCCTCATCTGTAAAATGGGCTTACAAATGCCACCTTCAGAGGGCTGTTGTGAGGATGAAATGAGTCAGTATGTGGAGGGCACACAGAGTGGCACACGGCCCCCTGTAAGCGCATCAGACCTGTCAGCTGCATTTACCATCCATGTGTCAGTGAGCACGAGGGCACACGCCTCTCTCAGCTGATGACTGAGCCAGGTGGGGCCCCAGCTGCAGGAGGATGGGAGGTGTCCTTCACGACTTCGAGGAAGTGACAGGACGGTCTCCAGGGTGGCCTGCGGCAAGAAGCAGAGCAAAAAGCCTCTTGAACCACATTCAGGAAAGAAGTTCTGTGGCTAAACCCTTTCATGGGTACTCTCGTTTAAAAATCTCACAGCCTTGTTGGAGTTCCCCTTGTGGCTCAGTGGGTTATGAAGCCACTAGTATCCATGAGGATGTGGGTTCGATCCCTGGCCTCACTCAGTGGGCTAGGGATCCCAGTGTTGCCTCAAGCTGTGTGGTCACAGATGCGGCTCAGATCCAGCGTGGCTGTGGCTGTGGCTGTGGTGTAGGCCGGCAGCTGCAGCTCCGATTCAACGTGGGGACTTCCATATGCCGCAGGGGCAGCCCTAAAAAGCATAAAAATGAAATATAATAAAATGAAAAGCCTTGTCCTGGCCTTGTCCCATATTTCCTAACCATCATGTTTATTCCATCAGAAGAGATTTGGGGCCGATGGTCACTGTCATGTCTAAACAAATGGTAGGCTTCCTGCCTCACTGAGCTGGCTCTCAGATTTGGGGAGGGCTGGCAGCAGGTGCTGGACAAGACCAAGCTCAAGGTGCACAAACAACCCTTTTGTTTGATGACTTTGCGGATTTTGTTTTATCATTGGATTTTCTTTCTTTCTTTCCTTCTTTCTTTGGCCTGCATCTTGGGAACCACAACGTGGGTTTCTGTAGCTGCTCTGTTTCCTCTGGGTTGAAAACAAGAATAAAAGCAAACCATCAAACCATGACATCCATCTGCCCTCTGGAGACTCTGCAGGGGCCGGTTTATACATGAAAAATGTGTGACCTCACTAGGCTATACAGTGGCTGTGGCCACACAGCAAGGCGTGTCTCATCTGGATTTTAACCCCTGTGCTCTACCTGGCTATGAGACCCTGAGGAGGTGCCGGTTTGCCTCCCTCAGCCTCGGTTTCCTCGTCTGTGAAAGGGGCATGGTCGTGGCACCCACCTCTTGGGCTGTTGTGAGGTCAGGCAGTGACAGTCTGAGCACAGTGCCTGGCACACGGTGCAGACTCAACAAGGAGAAGCTGATGTGATTATTGGGCCCACTCTGAGTTGAACTGCTCTGGGTCCCTCGCCAACTGGCTTTGTGACCTTGGGAAAATTACTTCACCTCTCTGAGCTTCAAGCTCTTCATTTGCAAAATCGAGACCCCCATGTTCCCTGTGTAAAGTCTTGTCCTGAGGATTGAATTAAGGAAGATAACCTGAATTATCTTGTCAAGATGATTGATAATCAGTTATCAATTGATGTCATTTATCAAGATAACTTGAATTGAGGAAGGCAGCCTGGTGCAGTGCTTAGGACATTCAAGTGATTGTGCTGACGATATGATGGTGGGGACACATGGCCTTGACTCTCTGGAAGGTCGAACACAGTTGCAGGTATCCCCCGGAGTGTCCCGGAGCTGCAATGGTGGGGGTACCTGGTACAGCCCAAGTGAGAAAGGATGTGGTTGATGCTCTTTGGAGTGGGGGAGAGGCCAGACAGGCAGGACCGCAGGAGAAAAGCTCTAGATCTCCAGTGATGAACCCCGGTCACTTACCTGGGGGCGGTGAAGGGTGAAGGCATGCCAGCCAACAAAGGGCACAGAAATACGGCCTGCTTCTCAGCTCGCAGGGTCCCTGGGACTTCCTTGTTGGACTTGTCTTGGACACGTGTCTAGGAGTAAAATGTTTCATGGCAACAGCCTTCGGGAGCATATGGATAGACAGGCCTTGCTTACACAGACTCTGAATACAAAGATGTCATTTACCCAAAAAGCACATGAAGGGATTATGATTCCCCAACAGCAGAATTCTTTATTTTATAGAAATACTCACTAGGAAATTCTTAATGTCAAGCCCCCCTCATGCGTGTAAAATGCTGTTAGATTTAGGAAGAAGGAGGCAGGATTGCGCATTGGCAGCGGGTGTGGTCGTGGCAGCCGGATTGCACCCCACCTGGCCGCAGGTAGATCCCGACTCTGCCTCATAGGTCTCTGCCTATGAGACCATGTGTCATGGGCCTCTATTTCCTCATCTGTAAAATGGGGATTATCATAAATAGTAGCTATCTCACCTCACAGGTTTCCCCAAGAATCAACAAGATAATCCATGTAAAGCAAAGTTAATGCCCCATAGGGAGGGAATGATACTTGCGGTTATTATTAATTCCAGAAATATTCACAGATCATCTTCTGTGCCCGCGGTGCTGTCTGCCCTGTCCCTGGCCTCGTGGCGCTCACCCTAGGGTGTGCAGTATGGGGGGAGGGGAGAGACAGACAAAACATACGTTGGACAAACAAGATGATGACAAGTTGCCAACACAGCTGCATCCCAAACCAGCAGGGAGCTAGGATGTCGGATTGTGTAGGGCAACTGCTTACGAACGGTTGGCTTGGAACGCCTCCGAGTGACAGTGACATTTATGTGATGGATGAGGAGGCGCCAGTGATGCGGGCAGAGTGGTAGGAGCACGGGGTGGGATGCGCCTCCTTCCCACCTGCGGAAATGTGGGTTCCACTCCAGCGGGCCCAGAGGGACCTGAGGTTCTGCTTGTCTAACCGGCTCCAGCCTCCTGACAAGGCTGCTGGTCCATGGACCACACCGTGAGTGGGCAGGACTGGAAGAAAGCAGAGGGTCCAGGCGGCAGGCTGCGTGGAAGGCGGGTGGGGAGTGAGGAGTTTGTTCTCAAAGGCAGTAGGAAGCCAGGCAGGAGAATGGCATGACTGAAGGACCAGCTCACTCTGTCTACTGTATAAAGAGACTTACTGGGGCCAGGGTGGCAGCAGGGAGGCCAGGTAGGAGGCCAGTGAGATGCCAGGTGACAGCAGCAGCAGAGGAAGAGGCAGGAAGTAGGTTTTTTTGTTTTGGGTTTTTTTTTTTTTTTTTTTTTTGTCTTTTTGTCTTTTAGGTCCACCCTGGCGGCACATGGAGGATCCCAGGCTAGGGGTCCAACTGGAACTGCAGCTGCGGGCCTGCGCCACAGCCACAGCAACACAGGATCCGAGCCGCGTCCGAGACCCACACCATAGCGCACGGCAACCCCAGATCCTCAACCCACTGAGCAAGGCCAGGGATCGAACCCATGTCCCCATGGACGCCAGTTGGGTTTGCTAACCGCTGAGCCATGACGGGAACTGCAGGAAGTAGGTTTCTTTGAGAACTCTGGGCAAGTAGCTTGACAACACGTGCTGAGGTGTGGAATATAGATATTCTTCATAATCGTAATACATGTAATTATACGTGCTTCATTTTAAAATATTTTTTGGCTACACCTGCGGCATGCCGAAGTTCCTGGGCCAGGGATCACATCCGCACCACAGCAGCGACCCATGCCACAGCAGTGACGACACTGGATCTTTAACCCACAGAGCACCAGGGAACTCTCATTTTAAAATATTTCAGACCAAGAGTCTAGAGCAGTGGTTCTCAGCTGGGGGTGTCTTGCCCCTCCCCCTACTCCCAGGAACATAGCTCTGTCTGGAGACTTTGGCTGTCCCAGCTGGGATGGAGATGCTACTGGCATCTAGTAGATGGAGACCAGAGAGGCTACTTGACAGCCTATGATGCACAGGATGACGTCCCAGCAGAGAGTTTTGGGGCCCAGCATGCCGATGGTGCCGAGGGGGGGAAAGCCTGGTGTAGAGACATAGAATTCAGACGTGCAGAGCCCCTCCTCTCACCCCAGCCCCATGTGCCAAAAAAAACCCCTGGGAGCAGTTTGCTGCCCATCTGTCCGGGCGGTATTCTGTGCATATCGTATACACAGATTTCCTGTAAAAGGTCCCGCCCTGGAAGGGATGCCAGGGAAATGCTCAGAGCTTGGGCACCTTGAGCCCATGTGTTCCCACCCACTGAAGGTCCTTCCCAGCCAGAGGGGTGGGAGGTGGGCACATGGCCTAAAACCTCAATCCTCTATAAAGTGTAATATTCTTTCTTTTCTCCAAAGGGCGTTTTGAGGAGTTCCCGCTGTGATGCAGTGGGTTAAGAATCTGAGTGCAGCAGCATGGAGGCACGGGTTCAATCCCCAGCCTGGTGCAGTGGGTTAAAAGGATCCATTGTTGCCGCAGCTGTGGTGTAGGTTGTAGCTGTGACTCAGGGTCCGTTCAGGAACTTCCATATGCCACAGGAGCAGCTCTTTGAAAACTGCACATTGTGATTCAGGCAGCCCCTGAAACTGAACTAATTCAGGAAATTCAGAATTTCAGTACCTAAAGACACTTCTGGATAGTCTAATCCCACTAGAACTGGTTATTTCACAAATGGAAAAACCGAGGCCCAAGATTTTTGTAAGTGCAAAAATCCTTTTAGGGGTTCCTGTCATGGCTCAGTGGAAACGAATCTAACTAGCGGCATCCATGAGGACTCAGGTTTGATCCCTGGCCTTGCTTAGTGGGTTAAGGATCCGGCGTTGCCATGAATTGTGGTGTAGGTTGCAGACACGGCTCGGATCTGGCGTTGCTGTGGCTGTGGTATAGGCTGGCAGCTGCAGCTCTAATTCCACCCCTAGCCTGGGAACCTCCATAGGCCACAGACTAAAGCCAGAGACAGAATGAAAAAGGCCGTTTCCAGAAGCTTACAGTGGCAGCAGCACGCTGGAGGGGCTGGACAGAAAGGAGATGCTGGGGGCTGGGAGCCAGCTGGGCACAGGGCAGTGTGAGGGCACTCTCGAGTGGCTGCAGTGGAGACAGAAGAGGCGATGAGAAGGAGTGGGCAGGATTCGGGCCTGGATGAGGGAGAGCTGGAGTCACGGAGGGGCTGAGTTTCCGGCCAGAAGAGGACGGTGACCCCAGCCCCCAGAGGCCGGGTCGTGGGGAGGATGCAATGAGCGTGGGGAGATGGAATGAGCGTGTGCTTGGAAATGCGTGCTAATCAGCCCAGGCCCCAGGGGCGCGGCAGGCAGGTGCCAGGGGCCTGTGAAGAGGGCTTTATCTTGGGGGTGATGGGGAGCCATGGAGGGGTCTTGACAGAGTGGTGGGATCACAAGACCCCCTGAAGAGCAGTGGGGAGCCGGCAGGCAGAGAGGCACGGAGGCCACAGAAGAAACCTTTGTGGCCAGTATCCAGATGAGGTGTGAGGTCAGCCTGGACCGAGCAGGCGGTGGTGGGCCCTTCTGAAGCACGGCCTCTCCCTTGGGCCCAGCTTGCTTGTGCTTGAGTGACCATTGCGATGAATGCAGGATGACAAGGGCATGGGTCCCAGCAAGCACACCCAGGCACTGTCCATGACCGTGCCTGTGCACGCAAACCATATCCCAGGCCAGCCCCTGTGACAGCTGTCAGAACAACAGAGCCTGGCTGTTTGACCAGAGAGGCAGCAGCTGCCCAGTGGGAGCAGGAGGCCCAGCACCGATCCACCTTTCTTTCTTTCTTTTCTTTCTTTTTTTTTTTTTTAGGGCAGCACCCGAGGCATATGGAGGCTCCCAAGCTAGGGGTCAAATCAGAGCTGTAGCCACCAGCTTACACCACAGCCACAGCAACTCAGGATCCAAGCCGCATCTGTGATCTACACCACAGCTCACGGTAATATTGGATCTTTAACCCACTGAGCAAGACCAGGGATCGAACCTGCATCCTCATGAATCCTAGTCAGATTCATTTCTGCTGAGCCATGATGGGAACTCCCAGATCCACCTTTCCTTCCAAAAAAGCAAGCCCCCCCATCTGCTCCTCGGCCCCCAGCAGTGTCCCGGCTGCCCCGCTTCCTCTCCTGCCTCTCCTCTCCCTCCTTCCTCGTCCCACACCTTCAGGACGCCCACGCTGTTTTTGCTCACTTTTCTCTCTGCCTCTTTGTTCCATCTGGTCCCTGACTCCAGTTTGTCAGCTCTCCTTGTTTTTCTTCTCTTTGCCCCTCTCAGGCCCACAAGGCGGAAGACACGTTGCCACTGATTTCTATCTCAGTGCCCGGCACAGTGCCAGGGCCACAGAGCAGAGACGGGATCCCCTCGGGCATGTCTCCTGTTCCCTGTCCCCACATGCCCTTCCAATGCATTCCCTTCCCGCTTCTTTTCTTCCTACCTGTGTCTCCGTTTGCTAGATGTATATTACAACCTTGGCAATAATGTTTTCAAGGGCAGGCCTGGTTCTTCCGCCCTCATTTCCTGCTAACCACCTAGAGGCAGTCCCAGACTGGTGATTTATGACAGTATCTGTCGGATGGTGTGTTCTAGGACAGTGCCCGACAGACAGATCTGCCAACTTTCTGCCCTGTGACAGTGGCCTTCTTTGGTCACTGCCACAGCCACGGGCCTCTCTTAGAGACCCTAACCATCCTCCTCAAAACACTGCAGCCAAGGGAAAAGACCCAGGAACCCTGGAATCCGAACTTGACTCTCACCCCACATAGAGTTCCCGCTTGTGGCCTGACTGCAATCTGAGGGGACACGGAGAGGGGTGTCCAAGGGGAAGGTAGTGGTGACTGTGGGCTCTGTCAGCACGAGCTCGCCTTGGAAGAGGGAAGGTTAGGGGCAACTGGCTGGTTTGGTTTGGGTTTGGGTTTTTAGTCATTATTGATTTAAATTTTTTTATTGGGCAAAGAGGGTGTGTGTTGGTTCACGCAGGGAAACTGGTAGGTCCATGGGATTCACTCCCCACCTCAGTTCTTGTTTCCTTCATGTTGGCCCCCCTCCCTCAGACATCCTCTCCCCTTTCAAGGACCAGATGGCCACCAACAAGGGGGCCACATCTTGTCCTTCAAGTGAACCCTACAAGGGAGAGCAGACCCCAGCACCAGCATTTCCTCCTCAGTGGAGAATTGAGTCTGATTGGTCCTTGCTGAGCTGGAGCCCCGCCCATTAGGAAATAGGGCAATCTGATTAGCCAGGCCTGGCCACGCCCAGTCTTAGAGCCCAGACAAGGTGGCCCTGCCCTTACAATCTATGCACTTGTCCAGGTAGCCCTTGACAGCCTGGCTCCACCAGTCCAGTGTGGCCCTTCCCCTGGGCCTCCCCTGACCCTCACTGGGAGTTACTAGTGCAACAGGCTCTGGCGCAGTATTTGAAGCATCCCTGTAGAGACTTCTGGAATAACAATAAGCATCCTTGGGTTACCCATTTGGGATTTCCCTATTTGATATTGGAGTTTTGCAAAGAGAGGGCATACCTGCAGGATGCCTGTCACTGTCTGGTTTCTCTGAGATGCCTATTGCCACGTCCCAGCACACCTGGACTCCTGCCTGGCCTGTCATGGGTGTGTCGTTAATGTTTATGGAATCAGTGACTGGAGGAGACAGCAAGCCTTGCTCCTGCCCTTTAAGGCCCATCCTCACTGGGCAGCATCACCCATCCATCCCTGCCCAGCTTGTCAGGGCCACTCAGGAAATAGCACCTTTTTTTTTTGGCCACGGCCATTGGCATGTGGAAGTTCTGGGCCAGGAATTGAACCCATGCCACAGCTGTAACCAGAACCATAGCAGCAACAGTGCCATATCCTTAACCCACTGAGCCACCAGGCAACTCCAGAAAATAGCAGCTATTTTATGATTATTATAATTATTGGTTGGCATTGTTGTTGTCACTCTTATAATTGCATGGTCATGGCAGTTGTTCAGCCTAGAAGTTTCTCCTGGCTCAAGGAGCCGTCTTGACCCTTGACCACGCTCACCTGCTCTGGCTATTTTGCTTCAGTGATAAAGTTCAGTCCCAAAATGTGTGGAGGGATGATTCCTCCACTGATCCTTAGATCTAAATACCTTGCAGGGTGGATTAAGGGCCAGACCTGGCAGATATTTAATAACCTCCAGTGCTTTCCAGGCCCCCCGTGGGGCAGAGGCAGTGTGGCCTAACTCCTGGCCTCACGGGACAGAGGACATGATGAGAACACCCACAGACACACGGGAGCTGGGATCCCCACCCTGGGGCTTCCAGGTGGATGATCTGGGTTCGGATCTGGACAGAGTCTGTTATCTCGGACTGTCACCACCCTCAATGCCCCTCCCTCCTCTTACAGTGGGGGTGAGGGGGCAGCCAGGAAGCATTTTGATGATTGGCATAACAAAGATGATGTTTGAGAGTGTCCAGCTTGGTGCCCGGGCAGGAAGGACTCTGGGTCACTGTGTTATGGCAGCTCAGAGAGGGCAGAGTCCTTAGACGTGAGACAGGGCTTCCAGCAGCCCCGTGAGCCCCAGGTCCGAAGGGCTGAGCCGAGGTGGGGAAAGGTGCAAGGTCAACACTCAGCCTTGACTCTTAGCTCCTAAGCAGGTTACTTAGGTCACTGACATTCGTCTTTGTCACCGAGTGGTCCCAGATAGCCCCTCACCTGTTCCATCTCTCCGTCATCAGCACATCTCTGATTCTGATGTTGAACAAAGGACTGCCGTGTTCATGGAAGCACTAGGTAGACGTTTAAAAGCTGATTCTTTAAAGAATGGCTGGGGGGCAGGTGGGAGACAGGATCTTAGGGGGACTCTGGACTCAGATTATCTGGTTCACAGCCTCGCTCTGCTACTTATTAACGTGAGGCTTTGGGCAGGTCATGTAACCTCTCTGAGCACCTGCAGCATGGGGATGATGGCAGCGTGGTTATGAAGATGAAATGAGGTGCTTCGGGCTCAGAGCAAGCATTCGATGCATGTTAGCTTTGGGAGATCCAGGCTTCCAAAAACAAAAGGCCCTCTTGTAAAATGTGTTAACACCCCCTCTCTGTAGTGACACACCTTGTCTATATCCTGCTGTACCCGAACCTCTGAGAGCCCTGCTCCTGATGCCTGCATAGGGGTTCTTTTCCTGGAGCAGTCGGTGAAAGGCCAGTGAAGCCCTGAAATTGTACAGGATTGTGCCTGGGAGACCTTACAGTATGCTGAATAATGAAATTATTAATGAATAATGACCCTCCCCTTCCAGAGACATCCACATCCTAACCCCAGAACCTGTGAACACGTTACTTTATGTGAGGAAAGGGCCTCAGCAGATTCACCTTATCCAACTGGGCATGATGTAGTCACAAGAATCCTTCTAAGTGGGAAGCAGGAGGGTCAGAGTCAGAGGAGGAGATGTGATGAAAGAAGCAGAGGTTGGAAGGTGGAAGAAGGGGCCAGGAGCCAAGGAATGCAGGCAAGGCAACAGGTTCTCTCTTAAACCTTCCAGAAGCAATGCAGCTCTGCGGACACCTCGGATTTAGACTTCTGACCTCCAGAACCATAAAGGGAATGAATTTGCATTGCTTTAAGCCACTAAATTTGTGAACTGTGTTACAGTGGCAACAGGAGACTAACACAGCCCTTCTCCAGGAAGTGTCTGGAGGTGTTTATCAGATTTTCACCCATGTTGACAGTCAGTTAATGGACCGTCACTGGTCCCAAGCCTCCCACCTGACCTGTGAATCCCCTGCTGGATTTTACTGCAGCCGCTTCCCTCTTCCTCGGGAAGAGCCTAATGTTCCCGTGGAGCGCATCTGAAACACAGATGCATAAGCCTCTGAGAAGCCCCATGGAACAGCCTGTCCGGTCACCCTGGAGGTTCCTAATCAAGGCCATTCCAGGTCCCCACGGAGCGTGCCTCCCCTGGTCCCCAGTCACACCTGACACCGACTCTCCAAGCCACTGCTGCCTGTCTGGATGGGGAAACGGGCTGTGGTTCCAGCACCGGAGCAATAGAGGCACTTCTGGGTGGGAATAAATCTCTTAGCAGCTGCTGGAGGCCACAACCTGGTGGGTAACTTAGATTTATCATCCTCAGATAGCCACAGCTCCTCAGCAGAGCCCTGCAGCCTCTCGCCTCCCCAGGTTCCCCCCACCCCCCACCCCCACATGGCAGCAGCAGCAGACCTGGCACCCATTACATCACTGGATCCTCAGAAGCAGCGTCTCCCTTTTACAGATGTGGAAACAGGCTCATGGAGGTGAAGTGCATTGCCAGGAGAGTACCAAATTGAACAGAGGTCCAACAGACTCCATCTATTTTCCACAGCTTCACTAGGTCAACTACGGGTTCTTTCGTTAAATCCCATGATAACTATGGCACGCTTTTCATTCATTCAGTGAATGTTTATTTGGCTCCTCCCACGTGGACCAGGCCTGTTCTAGGACTGAGAGGAAGCAGCAGACAAAGCAGAAAGAAATGCCCACCCTTGAGAGCTGACATTTCAGAACAGCTCTGCCCAATGGAAGTAGAATGTGAGCCCCATCTGTAATTTTTATTTTTACTTTTTTTCTAGGGCTGCAGGTGCAGCATATGGAGGTTCCAAGGCTGGGGTCAAATCAGAGCTACAGCTGCCAGCCTACGCCACAGCCACAGCAATGCCAGATCCAAGCCAAGTCTGAGACTTACACCGTACCTCGTGGCAATGCTGGATCCTTAACCCACTGAGCAAGGCCAGGAATCAAATCTGCATCCTCATGGATACTAGTCGAGTTCGTTTCCACTGACCTGCAATGGGAACTCCTTGTCATTTTAAATTTAAACTAAAAATTGTGGAGTTCCCGTTGTGGTGCAGCAGAAATGAATCCGACTAGGAACCATGAGGTTGCGGCTTTGATCCCTGGCCTCACTCAGTGGGTTAAGGATCCGGCGTTGCCGTGAGCTGTGGTGTAGGTCACAGCTGGGGCTCGGATCCTGCGTGGCTGTGGCTGTGGTGTAGGCCAGTGACTACAGCTCCTATTAGACCCCTAGCCTGGGAACCTCCATATGCCACAGTATGGCCCTAAAAAGCAAATAAAGAAATAAATAAAATAAAAATTGTAATTTAAAATGGTACCCGCATTTTTTAAAAGGTACAAAGAAACAGACTGAGTTAATTTTAATCATATATTTTACTTAACTCAGTATATCTGAAATAGATCATTTCAACATGGAATTAAATAAAAATGTTCACGAGCTCTTCTTGTCCCACAAAGTCTTTGGAATCTGGTTTGTATCTCAGCACAGCCCAGCCACATTTGAAGAGCTTATCAGCCATACATGATAGGTGGCCGTTATATTAGGCAGTGCAGCTCTTGCATGCAGCAAATTCCCACCGGCCACCCCAGCATCCACCTGCGTGTGACTGGTGTCACTCGCACTGCCCAGTGGAGCTGAGCAGCCATCAGTCCATCCCTACCACATCCAGCCTGGGATTGCACTGGCCACACATCTCTGTGGCTTCTTGTGGCTGGGGTGTGGTGCAGTTTGGGGACCAGCATTTCTTTGTTGGGTAGTAGGTGGAGGTGCTGAGCCTCAGCTCAGGTTGGTTTAATTCAGCCTTTAATTTGTGCCACCTCAAAACAGCTATGGTCCTTGCAGGGTCACTCTCTAGTTTCATTATTGCCGTTATTACTTCATTTTCTTTTCTCTTCCCTCCCCCATTTAATCCTCCTTCCATTTAATCTTTTCTCCCTGGGACAACCATCCCAGGGGCATAGAATGCCCTGAGTTGCTACACCTGGGACATGTGCCCACCCCTGGAGCCAGAGTTCAGGTCAAGCACCTGGACTGGGAGTAGGGAGGCCCTGGCAAAGGAACAGCAGGGCGCTGTTCCACCAGGAGTAGGAGGTCACTGGGCAGGTGAAACAACAGCATCCTCTGAACTTCTCTAGGGACCGAGAGGCTGATCACTGCCCCTCCCTGTTTGACACCACCTGGAACCTATGCTCTCTGGGAACCTTCTTCTCTACCTGAGGGCATCTCAGTTTCTTTGCCCAGGCTGCCTTCTTTCCCCACCCCTGTGGCTCAGGCTTTCTCTGAAAGCCCATATTGAGTCTTACAAAGAAATTCACGCTTGCCATTCACCAGGTCTGGGCTGGTTGAGGTAACAGAAAGCCCTCAGCAACAGTAAATTCAATAAAATAAAACCTGTATTTTTCTCTCATGTAAAGAGAGGTCAGCAGTCCAGGGCTGAGAGGCTAGCTCTCTGATTACTAGGGACCCAGACTCCTTCTATCTTATTACTCTGCCATCCTCTGCCTCATGCTTCAGCATGGTTGCTGAGATCCAGCCATCATACCTGCATCACTGCCAATAGAAGGGAGGAAGTGGGGGAGGAGAGACATGTCCATTCCATTTAAGAACCCTTCCTGGATGTCCCCCTCCCCTGATACACACATTCTCCTTGTATCCCATTGGCCAGAACTTAGTCATATGGCACAGCTAGCTGCCCAAGAGGCTGGATAATGCTGTCTTTGTACTGGGAAACTACAGAAAACTGAGCATCAGGAGTTTTCTTAACAGAGAAAAAGAAGAGTGGCAATTGGGAACCATGAGCAGGCAAAACAAAACCTTCCTACCGAGTATCAGGCTAGTGAGCTGTCACCTTCTCTCTCTCCAGCATTGTTAGCAGAAAAAAAATCAGGAGGTGAGCTGTGCCCTCCAGGTGACATCTCGCCTCAGCCAGCTGTGTCTGCCACATCCCTGAAAAGGTCACCAGCTTTCCTAGCACTCAGCTGGGTCCTGATGGGCATTTATGGATCAGATGGCAGAGAGAAAAACAGCCAACTGTGCCCTCTGAGGCCCCTGAGAAATCGTTTTGCACCTCAGCAGTTCCATGGGGCTTATCTGTAGATGCTGAGACCACTTCAGTATCACCTGTTGGCTGCAAAGAAAGTCCCAGGAGACTTTAAAACCTGGGGGAGGCGTTCCTGTCATGGCTCAGCAGAAACGAATCTAACTAGTATCCGTGAGGATGCAGGTTCAATCCCTGGCCTCACTCAGTGGGTTAAGGACCCAGTGTTGGCGTGAACTGTGGTGTAGGTCGAAGACTTGGCTCGGATCTGGCATTGCTGTGGCTGTGGCATAGTCCAACGGCTACAGCTCCAATTCAACCCCTAGCCTGGGAACCTCCATTTGCTGCACGTGCAGCCCTAAAAAGACAAGAGAAAAAAAAAAAACAAAAAAAAAAAACCCGGAGTAGGGGGTGGTGAGTGTAGGTCCATAACAGGCTGGGGGCGTCCAAATCCCAACCTTTCCTTGCCGTACCATGTCTTGGCACTTACTGTATACCTAGCACTGTACACTTAAACATGGTTAAAACATTCACCCCTCAACTCTCTGAGGTCACTGCTGTCCTAATCACCACTGCACCCAGAGGGATCTCCAAACCCCTCTGTCAGGCAGGGGTTCCAGTAGCCCTTTCCTCGTGGGCTGCTGGGCGCAAAAAGGGAAAGATGTTGGGAAGCGCTGGTGACGCCGTGGAGGTTGTAAGCACTCAGCCAGGGCTGGTGTTTGTCTGTTTGATTTCCCAGCATGAAAGACGTGCCAAGCCCCCCAGCGCAAGCCCGCCTCCATGAGCTCTTTCGCGCCTTTCCCTCTCCTGCAGGCTGCCCTGTTTTAAACCTCAGCTCCAGTTTTATGATTAAACATCCCAGTGTCAATTATTTACAGTATGTCTAGATGAGTATCAGGGTTGCAGGGGACTGAGTGACTCACACAGGGGAGGTTGGCTTTTGGCTCCTTTTTTTTTTTTTTTTTTCCTATGGCGGCACCCATGGCATATGGAAGTTCCTGGGCCAGGGATTGAATCTGAGCCACAGCTGCAACCCAAGTCACTGCAGTTGGGTTCTTAACTCACTGCACCACAGTAGGAACTCTGGAAGCTGGTTTTCATGGAGGAGAAATGACAGGAAGGAGAACAAGGAATTCTGTGTTATGGTCACAGAGGTTGAGGTCGGCCCAGGAAGGGCTGAGACCTTCCAGCAGCCATGGTGGGGGGTGGGGGCTCTGTGTCAAAGCCTGGGGACTGGAAAGCAGTGGGTGGTGACGTGTGCTAGCTCTGGAGTCAGACACAGCTAGTTTGAATCTTTGCCCTGCCATTCGCTGTGTGACTTTGTGTAGGTACCTTAACTTCTCTGAACATCAGTTTCCTCATTTGTGAAACAGGGCTTATCCTAGAAACTTTCCATTGGAATTGTGGGGACATTTAAACAAGATAGTAAATAATGGATTAAAATATAACCACAGAGAAGAAACAAACTCATGGACTTGGAAAACAGACTTGTGGTTGCCGAGGGGGAAGGGGAGAAGCTGGGCTGGATTGGGGGTTTGGGGTCAGTAGATGCAAACTATTACATTTGGAGTGGCTAAACATTGCAATGCTGCTGCGTAGCACAGGGAACTATTAGTCACTTGTGATGGAACGTGATGGAACATGGTGGAGGATAATGTGAGAAAAAGAATGTATATATATACATATGTACATATGACTGGGTCACTTTGCTGTATAGCAGAAATTGACAGAACATTGTAAATCAACCATAACATAAAAAATAAAAATCTTTTAAAATTTTTCAGAAGGATATTAAATAGTAATAATAAATCATTAAGTATTAACATAGAACACACTAAATCTTATAGATGAAATAATAATTGTACATATTAGTCCTATTAATAAATGTGTGGCAAGCACCCAGCACAGTGCCTGGCACTTGGTAAGTGCTTAGGGAATGTTCACGGTTGATGCTGCAGCTCCAAAACATAACCATTGGAAAAAGAATTGTGTGACAGGTGACTTCCTAAATCAGAAGTAGGAGGAGACGAGGGGGCTCAAGAAAGGAGCTCTGGCTAAAATGCTTCAAGTAGGAGTCACAGGTGGAAAGTGGAGCAGAGGGTGCGGAGAGGGTGGGACTGCTCAGCTGGGTTCCTAAAGGGCTCTTGGCAGAGGGTTTGGGAACCACTTCTATGGAAGCAGCGTTGCTGTAGCCAAAAAAGAAAATGTCCAGATATGGGCAGGATAAACTTTCTCAAACTGTGACCTCATCTCCAGAATCGGGGCCAGTCTGATAAAGGCCTGGGAACAGGGAGGGCTTTGGTCCTGCAGGATCCTCATCCCGCAGAGGTCTGTCTGCCGCCTCTACACACCCCTGGTTTTGGTTTAAAACCCCTCATAGAAGGGCCACGTAAAATAAACATCAGCCTCGTTTTTGTCCTAAGGGTTTAGGAACTGCAGTTTTAAGCCACCAGGAGAGCATGCTGATAAAGCACGAGAGTGCCTGCCTTCTATCAGAGTTTCTACCCCAGCCAAGTCAGAACAGATGCAGACTTGGCTCGCGAGCAGAATCATGGGTTAACTTGTAAACC
Organism: Sus scrofa; assembly: GCF_054392235.1. Classification (NCBI taxonomy): domain Eukaryota; kingdom Metazoa; phylum Chordata; class Mammalia; order Artiodactyla; family Suidae; genus Sus; species Sus scrofa. Next base: position 78,995,349 of record NC_139388.1, read on the forward strand.
AGGTTGAGGAGTGCCGGGTGGCCCAGCCTCCCTCCAGACTGGCCCCATGAGGAATGGGGGCAAAATTCACCAAGTGATTGGTTTTATCAGGAGTAAAAAACCATGGCCAGTGAAACCACCTATCAGAATAAGTGAGGAGTCTGTGTGTGGGCAGGTGCCATAGAAAGATGTGAACTCTGGCGCTGCTTGTATTGGTTTCCTGTGGCTGCTGTAAGGCATTACCCCAAACTTGGGGGCTGAAAACCACACAGACTTACTCTCTTGCAGTTCTGGAGGTCAGAAGCCCATCATCGGTTTCACGGGCTAGGTAAGGTCAAGATATTCGAGGGCCTGGTTCCTTGCGAGGCCCTAGGGTGGAATTTAGGTCCTTGACCTTCCCCGCCCTCGAGGCCGCCTGCTTTCCTTGGCTTGTGACCCCTCCTCTCGCCACACTCCTTCTTCCCATCATCACGTTTCCTGCCTCCTCCTCCGCTGACTTTTTGCTTCCCCCTTATAAGGGCACCTAATTAAATTGGACCCACCTGGATAACCCCAGCTACACTCCTCATCTCGTGATCCTTGATTTAACCACATCTGAAAAGTTCCTTTGCCGTATAAAATAACAGCCACAAATTCCGGGGATTAACATCTGGATATCTTTGGGGGCCCTTATTCAGCCTCCCAATGCCTTTTCCCAAATTCTGAGACAGGGTGGTGAGTCACACAGAGCCCTAGACTGGGATCCAGATTCTTCTCTGTCCCCAATGGGCATAGCCTTAAGTTCACCCCTCACCCCTTCTGGGCCTCTTTAAATGCAGATGGCTGCTCCCCTGCCTCCTCAGGTGTTTCAATGACAGCTCATTAGAGTAGTGTTCCCTGATGGGCACCAGGCACCAGGAGAAGGCCCTTAACGCCTTCACTCACTGATAGGTCAGCTTTCCTGTCCCTGGACATGGCCTCTGTGGGTCCCCCTGCCGGAAGGAAGTACCCTTCTCCTAGATCTTTGCCTGGTTCCTTGGAAGCCTTGCCTCGATCTCTGCTCCGAGATCCCTTTCTCCGTGACTGTGTTCCCTGACCACCAGAGCTGCAATCAGCACGGCCAGCTCTCCCTCCTGCCCAGCCCAGCATCATAACCTTTCTCCAGCTTAGGCCCCCATCTAACGTTCTATAGCATATTCCCTGTTAGGCTGGTCTGGTCTGTGAGGTCTGTGGGACAAGGCCTCTGTCTGTTTTATTCATTCCTCTGTCCCCAGCACTCAGCAGGCCCTGGCACATGGTAGATGCTCAGGGAAGAGTGTGTTGAGGAGTTCCCGTCATGGAGCAGTGGTTAACACATCCGACTAGGAACCATGAGGTTGCGGGTTCGATCCCTAGCCTCGCTCAGTGGGTTGAGGATCCAGTGTTGCCGTGAGCTCTGGTGTGGGTCGTAGATCCAGCTTGGATCCCATGTTGCTGTTAAGCTGCCGGCTACAGCTCCAATGAGACCCCTAGCCTGGGAACCTCCATATGCCGCGGGAGCGGCCCTAGCAAAGGCAAAAAGCCAAAAAAAAAAATAGTGTATTCAGTGATAATGTGGACCAGAGGTGGGTACCTCCCTTGCATAGTCACTGGGCAGGACAAACGCGCTAACCTGTGCAAAGCTCTTAGTGTGAGCCCAGCACACAGTCAGCATCCAGGAAGTGGCAGCAGGTGTTTCTGTTGCTGACTGGGGGCTGGGGGTGGGGGTTGGGGAGGCTGGGGGAGTGGTCAGCGCCTGTGCTCAGCCTTGCTCCCCAGATCCTGGAGAAGGATCAAGGTGGTAGATTTGCTTTGATGGTGGCGGGGGCTCTGGCTGCTGTCCTGCATCCCACAGGCTCCGTCCTGGCAAGGAAACACACAGAGATGTTGTATTTCCCAAGATATACTGGGTGTGGCGAAAGCCCTGGAGATCGGATCCCCAGTGCCTGCCCTGCAGTGAGGGTCACGTGCCAGCCACTTGCTTAGAGAAAGACACCAGGTCAAGCTCCTGAAGAAAAGATACTGGTTTGTTAACCTGCTCCTTCTGTTTATGGCTCCCAGAGTCTTCAGAATGAACTTGTCATCTTTAATTTCACCAACACTTAATAGATTAGCAAGAGACTAGAGATGCCAAGTCTTGTAAAATTCACAGTGTCTTACGTTGGGGAGGGGAAGCTGCCTCTCTTCTCTGCAAGAGGCGGTGTATCCTGGGAGGTGTCTGCTCTCCCATCTCTGTGCAGTTTCTCAGGCTTCATCTTCTCCTGCCCCTACCCTCCACCCAAGGGAAGTTTACTGCCCTGCACAGCTTCTGCTTTGTTCTCCTCCTTCCTGCCCCCTGCAGAATGAATCAGTCACTCTTTCAGGAGGCTCCCTATTTCACACTCTTCACATGCCCTATCTTGGCAGTACTGCTTAGTGGTGAAAAGCATGGGTTTTAGGAAATTCGCATTGTGGCTCAGTGGAAATGAACCCGACTAGTTTCCATGCAGATGCGGGTTCAATCCCTGGCCCTGCTCAGTGGGTTAAGGATCCAGCATTGCCGTGAACTATGGTGTAGGTTGCAGACTCAGCTCAGACCTGGCATTGCTGTGGCCGTGACTGTGGCTGTGGCCGGCAGCTGTAGATCTGATTCAGCCCCTGGGCCTGAGACCTTCCTTATGCCGCACCCGCAGCGCTGAAGTGCAAAAAGAAAAAAAAAAAAAAAAGGAAGGGCTTTAGAATCAGACATACCCATACTTCTGCCTCATACTAGCTGTGTGACTGTGGACCAGTTACTTTATCTCTCTGAACCTCAGCATCCTTATCTATAAATAGAACTAATAGCTATTCAATGACTATACATGGAAAGAGCTCAGCAGAAGGTCTGGCACAGAGTCGGCATTTAACACAGGTTCCCTCTTCCCTTCTAGAGGAGGAATCACTTGTCTTCCTGCTGGATTCTAAAAGTGTCTCAGACACTGTGTGTCCCCCAAAGCCCCTGGCACATAGTAGGGAACTAGAAATTATTGGAATCAAACTCTTTAAAAAGCCATATGAAAAGATGGAGTTCCCACTCTGGTGCAGTGGGTTAAGAATCCAACTGTAGCCACTCAGGTCTCTACGGAGGTGTGGGTTCGATACCCATCCTGGCACAATAAAGAATCTGGCATTGCCACAGCTTTGGTGTAGGTCACAGCTCTGACTGGGATGCAGCCATTTAAAAAAAGAAGAAGGAGAATGGCAGCTTTGGAGTTCCCATTGTGGCTCAGCAGGTTAAGAACCCAACTAGTATCCATGAGGATGTGGGTTTGATCCCTAGCCTTGCTCAGTGGGTTAAGGATCCACATTGCCGTGAGCTGTGGTGTAGGCTGGCAGCTGTATTTCTGATTCGACCTCTAGCCCGGGAACTTCCATATGCCACAGGTGCAGCCCTAAAAAGCAAAAAATAAAAATAAAAATAAATGCACACTTGGGAGTTCCCTGGTGGCACAGCATGTTAAGGATCTGTTGTCCCTGGTGGCTTGGGTTCCATCCCCGGCCTGAGAATTTAAATGCCACAGGCATGGCCAAAAAAAAGAAGAAATGCGTACCTGTTACCCCTCATGCTTTGGTGATGAGGTGTCTCTGGGGTGAGCTGTGCATTGCCCTTTTCTGGCCTGCAGGTCCCACCTGGGGAGTGGCCCACAGGGACTCGGTCTCGTGGGGGCTGGCATGGTGCAAGGGAGAGGAGGTGGGCTTCAAGGTCAGCTAGATGTGACTGTGAATCTTGACTCGGTTGCTTACAGCTGTGTGACCTAGCACAAATGACTTACCCTCTCTGAGACTCAGCTTGGCTGCCTTTAGAAGGGGTGCCTGTTTCTTGCTCTCCCTGTTCCTACTCTGATCATCCCTCTGCCTGGCAGATTGCTCAACAGCCTTTGCTTTTCTTTTTCCCTTCAGCCCCCGCTGGCTCAGGCAGCCCCCCTCCCCTCTCCTCTACCCTCATGACTCATTTGCACAGTTTTTCCTGAGTGCACAGTCTACAAGGACCTGTTCTAAAAGAACAGGAACCTGACACCCTTTGACCTGGACTCTTCGGCTGATGGCCTGAAAATCCCAAGCGGGACAGGGGCAGCGGCTGAGGTAGCTCAGAGCCTTTCTTCCTGCCCCCGTCCCCTCCCCATGGCATGGGACAAAAGTTGACTGTGGGCTCAAACTTGGCCGAAAGGGCCCCACTGAATTCCTCCTTTGTGACGGGGATGCAGCACAGCCTGGCTCCCTGCGAATGGAGCCCAGGGATCCCTTTCCCAATTATGCAGCTTGGCAGGGAGAGGTCGGGGTGCAGGGAGAGTGGTCAAGGAGCCCCTTTGTCGCTGGGCTGGTGCTGCTGCCAGACACCACTGACTGCTGAGATTTCCCTCCTCCAGCCGGCTGGGCTGGATGCTTCTGGAACTGTGCCTTTGGGGGCCAGAAGTCGGAGCTCCAAGGCCACGGGAGGGTCTAAATCAGTGCCCTGGTTTCTAAAACTGTGTTCCGTAGAATTGCCGGGATTCAGCGAGAGGAGGACATGGGGAGGCTTGCCCGTGAGCCCCTGGAACCCTCTGCCCTGTTTCAGCCAGAGCAGTGCTGTTTTCTGTTTGATTGAAATCGCGGTCTTTCTGTTAGATTCAGAGAGACTCCAGGCCACGTGTGGGTGGGTGGGAGTAACCCCCAGCCAGGTGAGCAACCCTGTGGTCAGAGCTGTGCCTGCTTTTCCCCAGGGACAGCCCGTCCCCCGTCCCCCGGGAACCCCCTGGCTCTGGCTGTAGTTGGCCAAAGATGTTGGTGGGAGTAAAGACAGCGGCTGCCCAGGTTGGGCGGAACAGATTCAGGGCTGTCAGCCCTGCCCACTTCTACCTTGTGGGAAGACCAGGGGCCATCTGAAACCTCAAACCCACCAGGGAATTTTTTTCTTTCTTTCTTTCTTTCTTTTTTTTTGGCCATGCAGAAATTCCTGAGCCAGGGATCGAACCTGAGCCACAGCAATGACCCAAGCCACAGCAGTGATGCCGGTTCCCCAACCCACTAGGCCACCTGGGAGCTCCCCCGACCAGAGACTATTGATAGAATCTCACACTCAGGTCAGAATGGAAGTCCCATTTAACCTAGGTGCCTTTCCCTTGTTGCTGGCAAATCATTTGCATATGGATACAAGCTTTGGGTATCCTGATTAGTTTTATCTAATCCTTTCCCCCTCAGGGCCAGCCTTGGACGAGGCATTTTCCCCTAATCGATATGGAACACCAGTTAAACTTTGTAACTTGCTAGATCGTCATTTATTCATTCTATGAAGAGATACCAAGCATCCATTCTGTTCTTGCCGTGTGATGCTGGGTACTGGGTGCTGGGCGCTGGGCAAACAGATAGACAAGGCAGAGGAGACTTTCTTTCGGGGAGTTTATACACCAGTGGGGGAGACAAGGAGGCAAAAAGAAAGCAAAACAAGGCTATCTTAGACCGAGGTACCACCATCCACCCTCAGGAAGCAATGTCATAAGGACCTAAGCTTGGGGCTTGAGCGTAGCTGGGTGAGGAAGGGGACATTATAAAGGGTGGTTAGAGAAGTCCTTGCTGGGCGTTCCCGTCATGGCTCAGTGGTTAACGAATCCGACTAGGAACCATGAGGTTGCGGGTTGGATCCCTGGCCTTGCTCAGTGGGTTAACGATCTGGCGTTGCCGTGAACTGTGGTGTAGGTTGCAGATGCGGCTCGGATCCAGCGTTGCTGTGGCTCTGGTATAGGCCGGCAGCTACAGCTCCGATTAGACCCCTAGCCTGGGGACCTCCATATGCTGCAGGTGCGGCCCTAGAAATGGCAAGAAAAAAAAGAAGTCCTTGCTGAGGAGGTGGCATTAGCTGAGAGACTGAGGTAGTTGAGAAGTGGACATACGAGAGAGACAGATGGAACAGTTTCAGGTATCAGGAAAGTAAGTGCAAAGGCCTGGGGCAGGATGTGCTTGGTGTGACTAGAAGCAGAAAAGAAGCCACTAAGGGTTGGTGAGCCAAGAGATAAGATAGGAGGGAGGCAAGAGTCCGTTCCAGCCTGGTGGGTTTTGAAGGCCATGGCAGAGGAGTTTTGATTTGATGCTAAGAGTAATGGAAAGACATTGATGGACTTTTAGAGTCTCCTACTGCAAAATATTTTAGCCAACCAAAAGAGTATATATAAGGAGTTCCCACTGTGGCTCAGTCATAACGAACTCGACTAGTATCCATGAGGATGTGGGTTTGATCCCTGGCCTCACTCTGTGGGTTAAGGATCCGGCGTTGCCGTGAGCTGTGGTGTAGGTCACACGAGCGGCTTGGATCTGACATTGCTGTGGCTGTGACGTAGGCTGGCGGCTGCATGATTCAACCCCCTAGCCTGCCTAGGCTGGGAACTTCCATGTGCCAAGGGCGTGGCCCTAAAAAAAAAAAAAGAGTATATGTAAGATATATGTGAATTTAAGGAATAATATAATAAACACCCATGTGCTCTTCACTATTCCTCTCCCAACATCATTTCTCACTCCCCCAGGGAGGTAGCTCTTATCCTAAATTATGGTTTATAATTTTCTGTTTCTTCCTGATGTTACAAAAATAGAGCAATATATTCTCTAGTTTTGCCTGATTTTGAAGTTCATATAAATAGAATCATGCTGTGTGTGTTCTTCTGCAGTTTGTTTTCCTGTTCAGCTTCACATGTGTCAGAAAGGTCCACGCTGGTGCATATAGCTACAGTTTATTCCTTTTATCTGCTGCATAGTACTCCACTGGATAGTAACTGCACTGTCGGCCACTGTCATGGTTTATCCTTTCTCCTGGGACATGACTTTATTTGGTTTTCTGATCTTGAATCAGCTCTTCATTCTTGGGATAAATCCAACTTGAGATTATCTTTTTTTTTTTTTTTTGGCCACACCTACAGCATGTGGAAGTTCCTGGGCCAGGGATTGAACCCACACTGCAGCAGCTAACCCAGGACGCTGCAGTGACAATGCCGGATTCTAAACCCACTGTGCCACAAAGAAACTCCTAATATATTTATTATCTTTTAAAAAAACACTTTGCTGGATTCCATCTGCTAATGTTTAGGATTTTTGTTTCTTGCTGGCAGATCAGATCGGCCTGTCATTTTCCTTTCCTGCCTTGTCGATTTTGGAGCCAAACTTATACATTCCTCATAAAATGACCTGAAAAAGTACCCTCTGGAGCCCTTGTGTAAGATGGGAAAAAAAACGGGGAAAGATTTTGTCACTGTAGCTACCATATTGTCATCCTTCTGTAACGGCACTCTGGTACAGGATCTTGGCATCTTTTGATCTTTTCTTGCATGTAGCCTCCCCCTAAGAAGCAAAGACAACTCGTGCGTCCCCCATGAGCACCTCAAATTGACATGCTCACAGCTTACTTAGAAGGCTGCATTTCTGGTTTTTTACAGGTGGGTCCTTAATTCAAGATTTTAGCATGAAGACTTGTCAGGCCTGCCCAGAGCCTCCCCAGGTAACCACAGGTAGGTGCCTCTCTTAACTCGTTAACAGTTTCTCTTGAAAACCCAGATACAGGATCACTCACTCAACCCTTAGAGCCTCCTTGAACCAGAGCCCTGATGGATCCAGTGCCTGGGTCCTGGGTTGAGTCTGGCAGCACTGGGACCAAGGCTGTTCTGTTTTAGGGATGTCTTGGAAACTGTGAGGTCCAAATCCTCTAAGCACAAAATTAGCTTCTTTCCATATTTTTGGAAGGGAAAGAACACCGTGCTAAATATAGCCTGGGTCAACAAGCCAGAAACAAGATAAATAGCCACCAGCTGTACCTCAGGGAGCTGGGTTTCCACCCCACCCACCCCCACCCCGGTGAACCTTCGAGTTCCTGGTCTCCAGAGGAAGCGTGAACAATTCTAAGCTACCACCGGGCACCTCACGCTGCTGTGAACCCCGAAACACATACACCTTTATTGCATGTTCTTATGCGAAAAGCAACACATTCCTTTGTCTCCCAAGTTCTGTCCTCCCAGGAAAGCAAACGAAAATCAAAATCATTCTAATCGCACCACACAGAGAAAATAACTACCAACATCACGGTATGTAGGATTTGAGTGTTTGGAAATTGAATATAATACATTCAGCGGTTTCTCAACCTTTTCTCCCCACTGTCATTCTCCAAGGAGTCTTTTCAGACATTCCTTTTGCAATGCTCACCCACGTCCCACCCCATGAAATTTTAACACCCTTCGTGTGCTGGGTATCTGTTTATATTACTGCGGAGGATCGCAAGCGATGATAATAGCCACGATTATTTTGCACCATCCCCAGGAGCCAGTGTTTTCCCCCTGGTGGGTGATCTTGCCCCGTTGCGAATGCAGGCTTTAAATAATCTTCAGTAACAAACCTCAGTATAAGGACTCACTGCGAGCTGGTCACATACTGTTCTGGGTACTTTGTGTACATTTACTTGTTTGCTTATCCTAACTCCCCTGTGAGGTGAGTCTAAGAGAGCTTCTAGCTCCATTTGACAGTTGTGGCAACTGAGGCACAGAGAGGTTAAGAAACTTGTCCAAGGTCACACAGCTGGGGAGGTACAGAGTGAAGATGGGAGCCCAGGTAGCCTGGTTCCAAAGTTCACACTTAACCACTGAGCTGTGCTGCCTTGCAACAACATGATCTGGCTGTAAAAAGTTCAATATACAGAAGTAGAGTAAAGAGAGTTCCCTTCGTGGCTCAGCAGTTAACAAACCTGACTAGGATCCATGAGGATGCGGGTTCTATCCCTGGCCTCGCTCAGTGAGTTAAGGATTGGTGTTGCTGTGAGCTATAGTATAGGTTGAAGACATGTCTCGGATCTGGCATTGCTGTGGCTGTGGTGTAGGCTGGCAGCTGTATCTCCTATTCAACCCCTAGCCTGGGAACCTCCATATGCCACAGGTGCAGCCCTAAAAAGCAAAAGCAAAGCAAAACAAAACAAAACAGAAATAGAGTAAAAGTTACACTTCCAAGCTCCCTCCATCCCCAAAAGCAGTCGTTGGCACAAGTTTGGAACATGCCCCTTGTCTGAGATTTTCACATCTTTGCACGTATGAAAATGTATTGTCTCTTTTTTATTTTAACAGAAATAGGATCATTCAGCCTTTTCCCCTATATATTCATATATACATACCCATGTATAGGGTTCTATTAAAATGAGCAACACACCAAACCCTAAACTGTTGTTTGATTTAAAAGGTATCATTAGCTGCTTTGAGACCATAATTTAATATGTGTATGGTACCATATTTTAATTCAAGCAGATCCAGCTTATTGGCTATTTAAGTACTTTCTAGTTTCTCACTACTATAAAGCTATGATGAGGAGTTCCTATCATGGCACAGCGGAAACGAATCTGACTAGGAACCATGAGGTTGTGGGTTCAATCCCTGGCCTTGCTCAGTGGGCTAAGGATCCGGTGTTGCCGTGAGCTGTGGTGTAGGTCACAGATGCAGCTCAGATCTGGTGTTGCTGTGGCTGTGGCGCAGGCCGGAGGCTACAGCTCCAATTGGACTCCTAGCTTGGGAACCTCCATATGCCATGGGTGTGGCCCTAGATGGACAAAAAGACAAAAAAAAAAAAAAAAGGCTATAATGAATATCCTTGCCTTGTACATAATTCCTTGAGGTACAGAGCTTAAGGGTATAAACATTTTTGAAACTTTTGATCCACAAAGGCCAAAACTTGCCATCCAGAAAAATTGTGTGAAATTGCCCGTCCCCACACCCTCACCCACACTATTAATGCCTGTTTTCTGTCATTGGCAATTTAACAGGCCCAAAATGTGTTATTTCTGACATTGTCATCTTGGCCCATATCTCCCATCAGGGGGTTTTTTCTACTCACGTGCCAGCATAAGGCAAAGCTTGAATTGAGAATTCATGAGAACAAGAGGCAGCAAGGGTAACAAGGCCCCATCACTAGTTTAATAAGGAGGTTTATCAGCCTCCCGGGCTCTTTGTCGGGTCAGGAGCAGGTACTCGGCAGGTGTTCTCATCTCTCCTGCTTCCAGCATGAGCCCCAGGCTGCATCTCTCCACCACGGAGCCCACCAAGTCTGGCCTTGCCTCTGATCCGCTTGGCAGAACCAGTGCTTTCCTAGGGCTACCAACCCCTTCACCCTTCCCTTTGCGGCCCATGAGCGATGTGAGAAGCAGGGAGCCTTGTGTGTAATAGGAGACTGTTCCCAGCTGGTCTCACTGCCACCATCTCCAGTGGGATTCCTGCTCAGAGCTCTGCGTGCACGTGTATACACGTGCACGTTCAAACACCAGCACATGTGCTCGTGGGGGCATGTATGTACACACACACCCGTGTCTACACATGTGGTGCAGCACATTCAGGGGGCAGACCCTATCATGTGAAGTGCGGCTTCCCTCCCCGAGACTTTGCATGCACCCTCCAGCCCGAGTTAGGACACCCGGGTGCTGAATGCCACAGTTCCTATACTCCCTTCCCACTTCCTTGTTATTCCCCATAGCCTGCTTTCCTGCTGGCCTGGAAGCCCCCCGGATTCTTAACGTGCTCGCCAGTTTCTCCAGTGCCTGACACCGCTCAGCGGATGCACAAGAAATATTTGTTGAGTGTGGGAAAAAAAAGAAGGAAGAGGAGGAGGAGGAATGGTCTTCAAGCCGATAAAAGCTGTTAGCCCAAATATTTTTAGAGTATTTTTGAACCAAGCGGCCAGTTTCAGGTGGAGCCTGCTGCTTGATGAGCAAAATCTCTCTGCAGCATCAGATTTCAGGTGGCCTGGTTAGCCGTCCTTTTGCAAGGAATGGAAAGAATGCAGAATTGCAAATAGGACCTTGCCCATCTAAACAGCCACAAAGTTTTACTGTCCTGCAAAAGTTGCTGTGGCAGGAATAACGGATGTGAGGAGGAATTAATCAGGAGCCTTGCTCCATGGTCCTCCTGCCCCTTGAAAGAGTTTTTCCTTTTTTTTTTTTTCTTTTTTCTTTTCTTTTCTTTTGTGTGTGTGTGTGTGCCCATGGTATGCAGAAGTTCCCGGGCCAGGGGTCGAACCCACTCCACAGCTGTAACCAGAGCCACAACAATGCCAGATCCTTAACCCACTGCACCACCAGGGAACTCCCAAAAGTGTTCTAAGCTCAGCCCTGAGGTCACTGGCTTATCTGGCTCCCTCTTGCAGCCAGCAAATGGCTATGGGCTCCGAGGATGGCTGACAGCTCCCTTAGCCCAAAGCGTCTGAGCTGTTTCACAGGGGGAGGGTTTCTCATCCAGCTGGGCACAGCAGCTCAGGTGCGGGATGTGCGGGCTTCTGCCCCTTTAAGAAAAGCAAAACTTCCATGTGGCTGAAAAGAAGTGTATCTTGCAGGACAGCTTCACCTGGCCTCTGTTCCTGTCATTCATTGGGTTCGGCAGGCATTTTTTGAGTCCCTGCCGTGTTCCGGGAGCACAGCGAAGAAGATGTAGGCACGAGAAGAGAAAGACTCGTCCCAGCAGTTGCTGGGTTCTTGCAGGACACACAGAAGGGCAGCTGAGTGTGGGGAGGGAGGGTGTATTCAAAGGAGAACAAGGTGTGAGATGAGCAGGAGGGGCAGGGCCGGTTAAGCCAGCTGTGAGGGTGACTCTGAGGAGCCCGGATTTTCTCCTGCAACAAACGGGGAGGCATTGAGGGTGGTGAACAACACCTGCCTGGGCTGGGTCGTATCCCTGACCGAAGCTGGCTGCCCAGGCGATCCTCTTATGACTGTTGATCACGGCTCAGGCATGCCTGTCGCCCCCTCTCCTCGCATTTCATGAAATCCCACAAAATGTTTGCGGGACCTGCAGCTTGATCTTTCTGAGCCCCTGCAGGGAAAGGTCTGGCTTTTCCTTTTCGGGTTGGGGTAGGCGGGTCAGCCCTCCTGCCACGGGCTCCCAGGAGCAGCAGAAGCGTAAGAGCTGTGGAATGCATCAGCGGCAGCCCTGCTGGCCCGTGACTCAGTCCTGTGCCTTAACCCCTTCGAAAGGACAGCCCCTGTGTTCCGCAAACGGGCTTGAATCAGAACTGATTTTCCTCACGCCTCTCTCTTGCTTTCCTTGCAGACCTCCCAGCCGCAACGGTCCACCTGGGATGCCTCGCATCTGCTTGAAACCAGCCCTTGAAACCAGAGTCTGACTGCTGTCTTCTTAGTGTGGCGCTAGGGTTTTCCTTCAGGGCATTTAAGGGTTTTTTGTTGTTGTTGCTGCTGCTGCTGCTGCTGCTTTGTATTTATTTATTTTCTTCCTTTGACCCCGGCTCTTGCCCTGCCCCACCTGGCAAGATGGCCCAGTCCAAGGCCAATGGCTCACACTATGCGCTGACCGCCATCGGCCTGGGGATGCTTGTCCTCGGGGTCATCATGGCCATGTGGAACTTGGTCCCCGGGTTCAGTGCTTCTGAAAAGCCGACCGCTCAGGGGAACAATAAGACAGAAATCGGGAGCAGCATCCTCAAGAGCAAGACCTTCTCCGTGGCCTACGTGCTGGTGGGCGCTGGGGTGATGCTCCTGCTGCTGTCCATCTGCCTGAGCATCCGGGACAAGAGGAAGCAGCGGCAAGGCGAGGAGCTGGCGCACATCCAGCAGCCGGGGGTCGAGCCTCACGCCCAGGAGGAAGACAGGTGAGGACCGGCTGGCCCGCTCCCAGTGGGGGATGGACATGCACAGCCGCACGCACAGGGCCCAGTGAGGATGAGACCACATTCGCCCACGAAGCTTCCTCCTGTTATGGCTTCTGTGAGACAGTTTATCATGTTACAAATAACTTTGTCCTTCCAGCCCAAAGTTTGGCAAATGATGTGGTAGGAATGGATTACAGGGGTACCAAGATGTGGACACCCTCCTGGGGGGGGTGCTGCATGGTGCTTGGGGTGACCGGAGCCTCCGGGCTGGCTGCTTGTCCATTCACCCCAGTGTCCTCTGTGTTTATGCTTTGAGTTGGAAAGGTTGAGAAACAGTGTTCGGTTGGACCAAAAATCCCATGAAGAAATTTAAAAGACAGGTGGTAAATGGAGGAATATATGATAAAGATTGATTTCCCTGTTAGAAAAAGAGCCCTTCCAAAGGAAGGGACAAAGGACAGAAGCATTTCATAGACACACGAACAATAGGTATGCAACCTTATTAGTCAGGAAATGCAAACAACCAAAATAAGGCATCATCATTCTTTGACTGTGCCATTGGCCAAGATAGACTGTGCCCCTGCTGTTGGAGATCTGTAGGGAAATGGGTTGTGATGAGAGTGTTGATTGATCTTACTGAAGGGGCATTCCCACTAAGAGCCCGTATGAAAGATGCGTGCACCTGTCAGTTCTGTTCCTAAGAGCTTATCTCTGGGAGACCATCACACAAGTACAAAAGGGTGTGTACCCCTATGTTCATCAAAACATCACTTAGAATAGCAGAAACTTAGAGACAATCTACGTATCCATCAATCAAGCTGAAGTATGAGAGGCCCATTCAGTGGAGTTCTACACAGCCCTTGTGGATCTATATTTGATAATGCAGGTCCGTATCCACCACATTGAGAAAAGGAGGCTATAACCCAGCATGCTTGGGAAGGGCTTTATTGCATCCAGTGTTGTGGCTGGGGGATTAGAGAAGGATCTGAAAAGGTACACAGCAGAATGCAAACAGTGATTATCTCCAGGTGGAAAGATATCAGGTAGTTTTATTTTCTTCATTAGAGTGTTCTGTGTTGTTTGAATTTTCTGCTAGGTATGTCTGTATAGCAGGACGGGAGTTGTTTTTAATTTTGGAAAAGTTAAAGCGACTTTCCGATAGTAAAAATTAATCCTGCATATTCTAGAAAACTTGGGGAATAGAAAGAAGAACAGAGAAAATCCGTCACCTATCATTACCCATCCTGGCCATGAGCTCACAAGTTCCTTCCTAAAGGAGATGAGAGGAAAACCCAGATAAACCTTGAGGTTTCTGATGTTGGCCATTATCTCCTACACAAGTTCAAGTGTAAGACAGTGGAAAATGGCTGTTGGTATTAATCCCTATAAATGCGTGAAAAGAAATTCCCTGGTGGCTCAGTGGGTGGAGGATCCGGCATTGTCACTGCTGTGGCTCAGGTCACTGCTGTGTTGAGGGTTCCACCCCTGGCCCAGGAACTTCCGCATGCCATGGGTTCAGCCAAAAAAATAAAAAAAGTGTAAAAATTGCCCTGACTTTCAAATGAGAGTAAGGCTGAGGATCTGACCTAGCCTTTGAGTCTAATGGTGAACTTCGAAGACAAGAGGACAGACTAATTTGAGATACCTGTAAATTTTATAGTCCAGATGTTCCTTCTCTACCCAGGGACAACCATTTTGCTTCAGATCAGCAGCTGTTTCACGCATGTCCATTGCTGCCTTTGGTCAAAGGAGCCCCAGCTGGGCATCAGAATAGCCCAGCTGGCTTGTGGTTCAGTGTGAGGCTTAAAGGCGAGGTGTGTTGGGGTGGGAGTTGGCGGTTAACATCCAGATGATATGGTGTAGTAGCTGACAGTGTGGCATTCATTTCCTGCCCTCCCACTTCCTAGAGGTATGACCAAATCACTTTACCTCGAGGTATCGGTTTCTCCATCCGCACCTTCCCCATGGTGTCATTAGCAAGATGATATTGGTTCATAGGCACTTAGAATAGTGCCTGACTCATGGCCAATTGTTGAAGTGTTAGCTTTTACTACTCCTTGGACACAAGCTTGTTGTTTGCAAGGCTGGGATGTGTGGTCACAGTGGCAACACAGGATTTGGAGTCCACCTACTTGTGATCTTAAATGACTTGAGCACATGCTGACCCTCCCATGTCTGTGTTCACTGTCTCGCAGCCAGGAAGAGGAGGAGGAGGCCTCTTCAAGGTACTATGTCCCCAGCTACGAGGAAGTGATGAACACGAATTACTCGGAAGCGAGGGAACCGGACCAGAACCCCAGGATGAGCATTTCTCTCCCCTCCTATGAGTCTCTGACGGGGCTGGACGAGACGAGCCCCACCACAACTAGGGCCGACATAGAGACCAGCCCAGGGAACCCCCCCGACAGGCAGAACTCCAAGCTGGCCAAACGCCTGAAGCCGCTGAAAGTTCGAAGGATAAAATCCGAAAAGCTGCACCTCAAAGACTTTAGGATCAACCTGCCAGACAAAAATGTGCCTCCCCCATCCATCGAGCCTTTGACTCCCCCTCCACAGTACGAGGAGGTCCAGGAGAAGGCCCCCGATGCCCGGCCTCCCGACTGACGGACCCTCCCGGGCGTGTTCCCTCCTGTCACTCATCCTCTGCACCAACAGACCCCAGATGAAGCCACTACAGTCACTGTTGAGAAGCGGAGGGGCCGGATGTGTACTTAGCAATTTGGGCTGGGGGGGGAGGTGAGAGGTTCTGGGATTTAGGAGCGACTCTGCTGTCCCCAGACCCTCATGTAGCAGGTGCATCGGAAAGAGCTGCTGCCTTGGAGACTCTGCCGTCCCTAGACCCTCATGTAGCAGGTGCATCGGAAAGAGCTGCTGCCTTGGATCTCGGGATGCAGTGACCCCATCCAGGGACTCGGCACACAAGCATCTTCCCTGTTCTTGCTCAGCTCTGAATGGTCCAGGACAGCCCTCCTCAATCCAGTTAGGAAAGGATACCCAGCAGCTGGTTTAGTGTGTCTGGTTTTGTTTTGCTTCCACTAGGACAGTTTGGTTCCCAAAAGATAACAAGTTAATGCCTTTGCTCTCTCACTGGCGTCCCAAACTGTGGGTAGGAGATAGGACCAGCTTTGTAGAAAGGACATGGGCCCGTTTCATGAGTTAAGCAAAACGAGAGGCTGGAGGATTACATGGGGGTGAGGCCTGGGGTGGAGGGAGGGGTTCCCAGAGCCCCTAATGCCATCAGTTCTTGTGAGGGCCCAAGGCCTGAGGATGCATAAGATCCTCGTTTTAATCGGTCGACTTTACTCGTCTCATGTGAAATGGCAAAAAAGGAAAAGCTGTATGAGATGTTCTGTTCCCTCTAAAGCCGTGCAGTTGAGCTTTTGTAATAAAATGTTTTATATGTCATATACTTGGTGCCGAATTACTTTAGCGGCGCTTCCAAAACGGATTTGCTGAGGGAGAAACCTCCCTGCTGAGAGTGACACTGGCTAATAGATACTGCACATTTAGTTTAGGGCAGGCGCTGTGCTAAGCACTTCCCATATTCATCCCATTTTCAACCGTACCCAAGCCAGGTCTTACTACCATGTTATAGGTTAGTTCACAGAGAATCAGGTTCATTAAAGGGGCCCCTGTCACACCGCTGCTAAGTGGCAGAGCTGGGATTTGAACCCAGGCCTCCAGAGCCTGAGTTCTTAAACACTCTACGGTACCACTCAGTGCAAAGAGCTTTGTTAGACTTTGAATGAGAACCTGTGCCTCCCAAGAGCTGAGATTTTCCCCATCAACCCACATCCCCAACAGAAAGTTCTGGTTATTTAGACAGCAGCTTTCTGCCCGTCTAAACACCTCATGACATCTCCTCCCCTGAGAGCTGGCTCAGGTAACTGTATGATCATGCCAGACATGGGTGACATGTCCTCATGGAGAAGGCAGGGTGCAAGAAAGAGGCAGAGAGGCAAGGAAGTTATCTGCAGTATCAAAACCAAAGCAGGAGTTCCTGTTGTGGCTCAGCCGGTTAAGAATCCATAAGGATATGGGTTCTGTCCCTGGCCTCGCTCAGTGGGTTAAGGAACTGGCATTGCTGTGAGCTGTGGTGTAGGTCGAAGACACTGCTAGGATCCCGAGTTGCTGTGGCTGTGGTGTAGGCCAGCAGCTGTAGCTCCAATTGGACCCCTAGCCTGGGAACCTCCATATGCCACAGGTGCGGCCCCCCACCAAAAAAAAAAAGAATTAAAAAATAATAATAAAGCAGGTCACCTTCACCTCAAAAATCCCCAAGGGTACAAGCATGGTTTTTGCTCACTGGTTCAGATTTATCAGGGCCCTTCATCTTTGGACTACAAGGGGAAAAAAAAAAAAAAAAAAAAAAAAAAAAGCTCTAAGGGTAAAAACTGAAGAAAGACCCTAGCCCTTCCTTTTCTCTCCATCATGTTTTTGTTCTTGAGGTAAATATAACAAAGGCAGAGACAGAGGAGAAAAGTCAAAAGCCACCCACTTGTTCTTGGGCCTTAACTGGGCCCAGGGCTGTGAAAGAGGATCCCACCCCATCCAAAAGGAAGAATCTCAGCAGCCATCTTGGTGTCATGTGACCAGCCTCTCAAGTCACAGCTGATAGGCCCCCAGGTATGTGTCCACCTGACTCAGGAGAACCAATCAGAAGCTGGACTGGGCCATGCTCATCCCTCCCAGGAACTGGTCGTGAATGGAGAGGCTGGTTGAGTGATGTGGTCTCAGGGATAATGGGGCCATTTGGGGACCACAGGTGGTGAAGCTAGGGAAGCTGCTCAGCAGAGAATGAAGCTGCTGCTGAAAGAGGCAGATGTGAAAATGAGACTGCAGAGAGGGCTGTCTCCTGATGGCTTTCTGGTCCTTGGTCCCTGTCCCTTGGGAAGCCCAGCTGTACTTTAAAAAAAAAAAAAAAAAAGTTATTTGATCACTTTCCTCTTTTTCTCATTCTTTCTTTCTTTCTTTCTTTTTCTTTGTAGGGCCACAACCATATGGAGGTTCCCAGGCTAGGGGTCAAATCAGAGCTACAGCTGCTGGCCTACACCACAGTCACAGCAACAGCAGATCCAAGCCATGTCTGCCACCTACACCACAGCTCATGGCAATCCCAGATCCTTAACCCACTGAGTGAGGCCAGGGATGGAACCCACGACCTCATAGTTCCTAGTCGGATTTGTTTCTGCTGTGCCATGACAGGAACTCCATTATTCTTTCTTTCTTTATTTGATTTGTTTTATGACAACACCTGCAGCATATGGAAGTTCCCGGGCTAGGGGAATCAGAGCTGCAACTGTCGGCTTATACCACAGCCATGGCAACGCCAGATCCAAACTACATCTGCGCCCTATGCCACAGCTTGTGGCAATGCCGGATCCTTAACCCCCTGAGCAAGGCCAGGGATAGAACCCACATCCTCACAGACACTATGTCAGGTTCCTAACCCACTGAGCCACAATGGGGACTCCACAGCTATACTTCTACCCCTGGGTCCAAGAGAGGCTATGTCCTCCTAATAAATTCCCCTTTTTAGCTTTGATCCTAAATTTAGCCCAAGTCCTTGAAGGTGGGCACTGCCTTTGCATCGTAGGCAGTGCTGGGCCCACAGATGTCTCAATTTTTTCACTGTTCTTGGGCTGGTTACAGTTCTGACAAAGAAGAGCCACAAGATTGAGGCAAAAGGTCATGTTGAAGAATGACTGTGGCTACAGTGCAGAGCACTGCCTGCTGTGTGTCCAGCTAAACTAGCTGGATCCCCCCACAGGTACATTATGTGTCAGGCACCATTCTGGCTCTGGGCATACAGCAGTGAAGCTGAAGCCCTGCTGTCTGTGAGAAGGGTTCTTGCTTGGACAAGTTTTCCAAAGTGGATCCCATGGCCTTGGGTGATAATGACCATGGTCATTTGGGACTGGCTACTTAAACTGGATGTAACAAACTTGAAAGCCATCAGGGCACCATGTGCACAGAGAAAGCTGATCTACAAGGGGGAACTAACAAAGCAGAGGTTCATGGAGAAAAGAGTCATTCTGTTTTTTTGGCCTTTTATCTTTTTAGGGCTGCACCCGTGGCATATGGAGGTTCCCAGGCTAGGGATCAAATCGGAGCTATAGCTGTCAGCCTACACCACAGCCACAACAACTCAGGATCCTAGTGGTGTCTGTGACCTACACCACAGCTCACGGCAATGCCAGATCCTTAACACACTGAGCAAGGCCAGGGATGGGATCGAACCTGAGTCCTCATGGATACTAGTCAGGTTCGTTAACCACTGAGCTATGAAGGGAATGCCAAAACGGTCCTTCTTAAGAAGAGAGAGATCAGCGCTATAGGATGGCCCAGGCTGCTTTCAATAAAATCCTATCTTTGCCTAAATAAGTTGAAGTGTTTTTTGTTTTGTTTTGTTTTGTTTTCTTCTTTTTGGTTGCAATGAGTTAAAGTGGGTTTTGGGGGGTTTCCTTTTTGTTTGCATGAAGTTTTGTTTTGTTTTGTTTTTTCTTTCCCCCCCCCCCAGGCATGTGGAAATTCCTGGGCCAGGAGAATCCAACCTGCACTACAGCAGCAACCCAAGCCACAGCAGTGACAACACTAGGTCCTTAACCCATTGAGCCACCAGGGAACTCCTGGAGTGGGTTTCTGTTACTGGATGCCAAATGTCTGAGGTGCCTTGGTTCTAGATGGACAAATGTGAGATGACAAAGCCAAAATAAACCTGCAAGTGTGGAGCAAAACTGAAAATGGGACACGGCTTTATTGCTGGAAATGAATGGATCAATTGAACCACAGCCCATAAAGGATAGCACACAAGGAGCTCTTCTGAGGCTTAATGGTCTCATTTGCTGCCTTAAGGGCCCTGACAAGGACCATTTAGCTCCTAGGACAAAACGTGCTGAGTATTTAAGTGTGGGGTACAAAAGGACGGTCCCTGTTCCGCCTGCAAGCGCAGAGGGGGAGAGAGGGGCTTTCCATGGGGGTGGACTTTGTTTTAATCCAAGCACTGCTGAAACTGACAGCACTAACAACTTGAACCTAGCCAAAACCCAGATTGGGACTTGAACTCACATACCGGGACTCAAACCCAACCTAAAGCCAGATTAGGACTCGAACCCATGGTTTTAAATTCGAGTTACTCACCCTGTGTCGGGACTCACTAAGGTTTGGGCTCTTTATGCCTCCAAGCAAAACGAATTCAGCAAGAGACAAAGTGATAGGCAAGAAACATTTATTTGGATGGGACTACAAGCAGGCAGGCAAGAAAGCTCCGCTCCAGGACCCGGTGGCCACAGTTTAATCCTCCAAGGGGAGTGGGGGTTGGAGAGGCCTGCCTCTTCCTTTCCGGGAGCAGCAGCTCCTCCTTAGTATCCATAAGTATCCGGTAAGGTGTGTATTCAACTCAGCTGAAGGGCGGTCCTCAAACTCCTACCCATTGGTCTGAATCTGAATGCAGGCCTCTTCCCATCCCCCACCCAAAGACCAGAGGCAATTCTCGGACCTCCACCTGTCATGCAAGCCTGCCTTGTTCTGATGGTTTTCTTGAACTTACAGTGGTCTCCCAACATCCCCCAGGTTTCCCTCTTTATCTATGATCCCCTATTGGGATGTCTACAATCACCTGTGCCTGCTCCATCCCTATCACGGCTGCTTCCTAGAAGGTTGATCTTGGGTAAATAATCTGATCCCTCTGCGCCTTGAGCTCTGTACCAGCAAAACAGAGGTTCCTAATTTTCAGGAAAACACAGGTAAAGTGCAAAAGCTATACCTGGCACAGGAAAAAGCAGGGGCTGTGACCAGACCGCAGGCTCCTAAAGGAGAACTTGAAGATCCAGGCACTTCTCCAAGCGTGAGTCTTACACGTATGTCTGAAATGTGTGCTGGGGAAATTCACCAGGCACCACCAAGAGTTTGTAAGGAGTCTTTACAGAAAGCCATCTCCAGGAAAAGGGCAGCAGCGCCGACTAGGTAAGGCCCGTTGAGGCAGCTCTGGGGTCAGCCTTGCACTAGGCTTGGTTCCTCAAGGCACGTGGTGGCACCTCCTGTCACAGCTAGGGGACAAGTCAGTTTCATTTTGTTTGTTTTCCATCTAACTCCGAGTTGTCCGTGTATTCAGAACTGAGTGACTGGCACTAAGAAAGGGAGTCCTGGGAACTACAGCTCTCAGGATTTTATCTTACTTTTATTTTCTAGCTCCACCCATTGGGTATGGAACTTCCTGGGCCAGGAATGGAGTCCAAGCCACAGCTGCGGCAATGCTGGATCTTTTAACCCGCTTCTCCAGGCTAGAGATCAAACCCACACCTCCAAAACAACCTGAGCCAATGCTGTTGGATTCTTAACTCACTGCACCACAGGAGAAACTCCTATCAGGATTTTAGAAGGATTTAGCCTCTTCCTGGTGAGTCCCCAAGCATCTTTCCCTGCATCTTAATGGGTGGATGAGGAAAATGTCCCTGATTAGCTGCATTCGGGGGTCCCCATGTTAAAGTCTGTTCAATCAGTACATTTTTACTAAGCACCTATTATGTGCTACATGCTAGGGATAATCTGCAAAGGGACCATGTCTCTGCTGACACAGAGGCCACTTCTGAGTGAAGGTGGGACAGATAATGCACAAATAAATAAAAATATGATATAAGGGGAGTTCTGGCTGTGGCACAGCAATGTGGTGATGTCTTGGGAGTGCCAGGATACAGGTTGGATCCCTAGCCTGGCACAGTGGGTTAAGGATCTGCTGTTGCTACGTCTGCGGCATAGGTCACAATTGTCCCTCGGATCTGATCCCTGGCCTGGGAACTCCATATGACAGGGAGGCCCAAAAAAAAAAAAAAAGAAAAAAAAATATATATATAATGTCAGAAAACAAGAAGTGCTGTGGAAAAAAAGTGAGGCAGGATAAAGAATGTAGGAGGGAGTTCCCTGGTGGCCTAGTGGTTAACGATCTGGTGGTGTCACTACTATGGCTCAGGTCACTGCGGTGGTGCAGGTTCGCTCCCTGGCCTGGGAACTTCTGCATCCCGCAGGCACAACTTAAAAAAAATGGGGGGGGGGGTAAAAGGGGCTTACCCACCTGGAGATGCCAAAGTCTCCGAGGGAAGTAACACTGCAAAAAAGTGGGGAGTGAGTCCCATGGATATCTGGGTGCAGAGAATTCCAGAAAATCTCTTATACATTTATGCACATAATGACTCTCCAGGCAGATGCTGCAAGACCATAGCGTGGCCCCAGAATATTTTACCCCCACAGAGCATCCTCCAGGGTCGGCTTTCACGGAACACCCTGTAGGGACGGTGATGGAGCCAAATCTGATATTCTGCAAGGGGAGACATGAGCCCTCGGCAGGCAAGTATTGTCCCAAGCCCTGCAGTTCATTGTCCCTTAGCTTTGTCACCCTGTGGCCGATCACCAGTGAGGGCAAGCCCCTAAGATAAGATGGCCCAGCACCTGACAGCCGGGGAGAGAACCAAGGAACAAGTGTCTGGACCCTCCAGCTTAGAGGTGTCTGCTCCCCCATAGGGAAGCTTGTGCCTCTGACGGGAAGACTGCACCCCCTCATGACAGCCTCATGGAGGGGTGGATGCTTTCCAAAGTTCTTGCCACCTGTGTGGATGGTGGTTATGAGACACAGTCAGGCCATTCAGAAGTACATTTCCCACTGAGCTGACAGGAGAAAGCCATTCTCCTGTCTCTGTAGCCAGGCAGCTGGCCTGGAAAATGATGCCAAGAGTGCCTGAAGCTGGGAGGGTACATGACAGCGAGCCTCCATGCATCAAGCTCAGATCCTCCAGTAACTGATGGAAAGCTGTGGTCAGGAAACCTGCGCGCTCTCTCTTTGGACATCGCGAAGCAAGTTGACCAAGAGAGGGAGGGAAACACAGATGAATGAGCACACCACATGCAGGTGCAAATTTATCCAGAACAGCCACCGGAGAGAATATACACCAGACGTGCACTTTTAAATGTAGCCCTGGCAGCAGGAGTTTCCTGCTGACCAAGTTCACATGTCCAGGATGAGGTCTGCACGTTCCAGGAAGGCACTAGGAGGATGACATGCCGCTACAAGTCCACCAAACCCCAGACACAACATGTGACAAGACATTCTTGACTCCCAGTAATGCTCTTAAAGATTCGAGCCAATGCCAGAACTGAGCGTTTTCACCTTAGATCAATGGTTCTCAACAGGATTGTTTCTGCTCTGCCCCTCCCCCTGCTGGGGGGGGTGGCATTTGGCAAAGTCACAGTGGCTGGAGGGGGAGCTGCTCCTGGCATCTGGCATCAGGGATTCTGCCAAACATCCTACAATGCAAAGGACCGTCCCCACAGCAAAGAATTATTCTACCCTCAGAATCATTAGTGCCAAGGTTGAAAAAACCCTGCTCCAGACAAAGGAAAATCCATTCTCTTGGGCAGTGAGGATTCCAGTCATAGAACCTGGCCACCTAGTGTCAGCTCCACCAAAAAGAAGCAGGAAACAAGCATCCTTGAACATCAGCCTGAGTGTGGTACTTACCGTTTTTCTTTACAGAACCGTCACTTTCACAAAGACTGTTTTTCTATCCCTCCCCAGTCTAGAGCTATAAGTCTAATTGTCCATGGCATGATATAAACAGATATCTCTTCCCTATCTCCTTTTCTCCATCCCCAGGCCCAACTCTGTGCATCAAAACTTGGAATTTCCTAACTGTAATATAAAAAAAATGTGGGAAAGAAAATGATCAGTAGTACCTACAAGCTCAAGTCGATTTTGACAAGTTTTAGATTATTTTAAAGCATACTTGGAACTAATGGAAGATATGGAACAAAATAAAACAGCTAAACAAAAGTTATGGCAAGAACCCTACTGGGCTATAGTTCTTCCTTATCAGGAAAAAAAAAAAAAGTTAACTAATATAGCATGCATCTCAGAGATAAGCTGAGCTCAGTACTGTATAGAAGTTGGGTAGTTCCCATCGTGGCTCAGCAGGTTAAGAACCCAGCTTTGTCTCTGTGAGGATGCAGGTTCAATCCCTGGCCTTGCTCAGTGGGTTAAGGCTCTGGCGTTGCCACAAGCCGTGGTGTAGGTCTCAGATGCAGCTTGGATCCGTGTTGTTGTGGCTGTGGTGTAGGCCAGCATCTGCAGCTCTGATTCGACCACTAGCCTGGGAACGTCCATATGCCACAGATGCAGCCATAAAAAGAAAAATTGAAATAAAAGTTGGGAAGTGCCTGGGAACTTGAAACCCAAGAAAATGTTCTTAGTGTTTATCCTCAAGATGTCTAATTTCAGAATGCATCCCTGATGATTGCGTCCAGTCAAGAAAAAAAATCAGCATCTACTTTCACCAAACACAAAAGAGAGAAAAATAATATAAGCATGAGCTAGCGAGGCTTTCCTTCATTTTTAGGGGTAAACTATGACAAGCTGTGAATATATGTGTTGGTGAGAGAAATTGTGTGAATACCTGACATAAACAAGTGAGTACATGCCTCTGCCTTATCTAAATGCTGCCTCTTTCAAAGCTGAACAGCATTCACAAAACAAAGATAAACGCTGCATATTTTGTTTCGGACAAATTAGTCGTCGGTTCTAAAGATCAGATTCAAAGTATGAATCCACAAAGAGACTTTCCGAAGAGGAAAGGACACACCATTCTAGCTGTTGCCAATGATAAATTCATGTTCGCACCAAATGGATTCTTTTAAATCAGCACAAATACAGCAGAGGAAAAGATACAGGAATATACCTCTCACAGGAGATGCTGTGAGCAGAAGAGCACAATAATTTAAAGAGTGATGCTACATGTATTGAAAATATCCACTCCATGCATTAAAATGGCAAAGAGGAATTGGGACCAAAAAAAAAAAAAAAATCTAACTGCTATTTAGGGTAAAACTTGATTTTGATGTTTATTTCCCAGGTTAAAAAAAAATCTTTTTAGGACTTAAGATTTTTTTCCATTGGCCTGAAAGCAGTAAAAACTGTCCATTAATCCCTCCTTAGGCCAATAATAGAAAGGTCTCAAGGGACAAATAGGAGCCAGAATTAAGACTGAAGTGGAAACAGTAAGGAGAAGCACAGCAAATGACTAGGTTCTAAGGATAGACTAAAAAAACAGGTTATCCCACAGTCCTACTTTAAGCATAGCTGAATTCTCATATGTGCACATTTCACCACGTACTTACTTTCCTTGATTAAATATACAAGTAAAAGGAATATGATGTTATCTCTGTGGACGGCTTCAAGTCAGAGTTTCTCAACTTTGATACCACTGTCACTTGGGGAGCAGGGACATGAGGGGCAGGGCTGTCCTGGGCACAGTCGAATGTTTAGCAGCATCCCTGGCTTCTACCTCCAGGATACTAGTAGCCGCTCCCAGTGCGACAAACAAAAACATCTCCAGGAGTTCCCTCTGTGGGGCAGTGGTTAAGAATCCAATGGCAGCAGCTCAGTCCTGCAGAGTTCATGCAGCAGCTCAATCCTGCCAAGTATGATCCCTGTGCGCAGCTGCGGCTAAGATTCAGTTCCTGATCCGGGGGAACTTCCACATGCCATGGGTGTGGCCATGAAAAACAGAAAGTCTTTAGACATTGTCCAAAGTCCCTTGGGAGGTGAAATATCCCTGATTGAGAACCACAGCTTTAAGTCTACTGGGAAAAATGCAGTATGGAGAAGTAGATAAAAATGGTATCCACTGGGGAGAAAGTTCCATGTACTAAAATGAAGCTGTTGATAACTGCATTTGGTTACAGGACTGGAAATAGCCAATGACTAAACAGAAATGTTCTATGTCATGAATATGTTCCAACAAGAAGAGTTTTGAGCAGAAATGGTTCCAGAGCTTATTTTGTCCAACTTCCTTGTACAGGGAAGGAGAACAGAGACCCAGCGTTGTTTGTCCAAAGACCACACCAATGCAGAACAAACATAGGTGGTTACAATTAAATACTGTGTGGTTTCCACCCGGAAAAACAAAAAACACAGGAGCCAACCTGCATGAACCCCAGAGACAGCATAGTGCGAACCTCAAACCAAACAATGACTTCAGTGGATTGACACACAGTCATCTCTTTTTAAATCAGAGGTTCCTAATGATATTTTTAAAAACTCACTCGTCACTTGGCAGTTGCTTCTTACTTTGCATATTGACCCATGGAAGGAAAAGAACCGATCTGTTACTCCGCCTTTCCTGAACCAACTGGATCTTATGATAAGCAAACAAATGGTTGATGAAGGAGTCTATCTAATAATTACCAAAGGGATAACAATCAGAAAAAAAAAAAAATTGACCCCCAAAGAAATCGTGAATCTAGGAAACGAACCTCAAAGGATGCTAAAACTATTAGGTAAAAAGTACATGAGTCCAAGTGCCCGTGGATGGGTGAATGGATAAACAAAATTCAATATATACACACAATGAGGTATTATTTCATCTTTTTTAAGGAAGGAAATTCTGACACGGCCTACAGTACAGGTAAACTTTGAGGACATTTTGCTGAGTGAAATAAGGCATGTACAAAAAAGACAAATACTGCATAATCCCACTTACATGAGGTCCATGGAGCAGTTGAATTTATAGAAATAGAAAGTGGGGAGTCCCCGTTGTGGCACAGCAGAAACAATCCGACGAGGAACCATGAGGTTGCGGGTTCGATCCCTGGCCTCGCTCCGTGTGTTAAGGATCCGGCGTTGCCATGAACTGTGGTGTGTGTCACAGATGCGGCTGGGATCTGGTGTTGCTGTGGCCGTGGTGTAGGCTGGTGGCTACAGCTCTGATTTGACCCCTAGCCTGGGAACCTCCATATGCCGAGATTGCAGCCCTAAAAAAAAAGACAGAAAAGACAAAAAAAAAAGAAAGAAAGAAAACGAAAGAAGTGGAAGGGTGATTGCTAGGGGCGAGGACGAGGGGAAAATGGAGCATGGCTCAGTGGTTTTTCATGAAAAAAAGGCTTTGGAGATTGAGTACACAAAAATGTGACTAGCCTTAACATTAGCGAACTGTCTATTCTTAAATGGTTAATGTGGTAACTTTTATGTTATGTATAGTTTATCACAAAAATAAAAATTAATAGTTCCCGTGGTGGCTCAGTGGGTTAAGGACTGAGCATGCAGGTTTGATCCCTGGCCTCATTCAGTGAATTAAGGATCCCACATTGCTGCAAGCTGCAGTGTAGGTCACAGATATGGTTGGGATCCGGCATTGCTGTGGCTGTGGTGTAGGCCAGCGGCTGAAGCTATGAGTCCACCCCTAGTCTGGGAACTTCCATATGCTGCAGGTGCCGCTGTAAAAAGAAAAGCATAAAAACAAAAAATAAAGAAATTTTAAAAATGAAAATTATGGGGAAAAAAGAAAGCAGATGGGAACCTTATAGTGAGTGGCTCAGTCTGTTAGCACTGCTCCTACTAATCAGTCTCAGCAGGAGCAGTGCTAATAGCCTGAGCCTTTCATTGGTACAGTTAGAAATGGGCTGGCCAGACATCATGTGTTCACCGTGTGACGTAGGCGGGACCACACAGCATCCCCTCTGAAGTCATCTCAGCAACAAAAAGCCTTTGATCTAATCAGGCCTCTGGATCTAACTCTTAGTTTACAGGAAACATAGGGAAGAGAGGAGCAAGTTAATTGAAACCAAGAGGAAGCAATCAGCCAAATCCAGGACGTGAATATTCTGCAGCACAAAGGATCCAGTTTCTCCAACAAATCAGTGGCTGGAAAAAGAAAAGCGTGGTGGGAGGCGGGGGGAGTTGCATTACCCAATAAAAGAGTTCAGAGACATAACAACTAAATGTAATGTGTGGTTCTTGTCTGGATCCTAATTCTAGCAAACTCACGGTAAAAAAACGATGTCTCAGAGAACCAAGGAAATATGAGCATGGACTGAATATTAGATGGTATCCAGAAGTTATTATTAGTATTTTTCAGTGTGATAATCAAGGAGACAGATAATGTAAAGGGAAAAAAACCCTCCTTCCAATTAGGAAATATTTATGGGTGAAAAGACAACTTGATTTACATTAATCCAGAAAAAAAAAATCAAAAGGGAAGAAAAATGAAAGATTGAGAAAAGATTGAAGCAGGACAATGGGAACATGGGGTTCATTGCACTCATCTCCATTTTTGTGTTTCCAAAATCCCACAATAAACAACCATTTTTATGTAGGCAATTCCAAAGGAGCATGCAGACACACACCACAAGCAGAGAGAGTTTTTAACCAAAGCATAAGCAAATGAAGAAGCCAGGACTTGCTGAGAATAAACAGCTCTACCAATTTGAGGGGGTTAATAGGCACAGGAAATGGGAGGTTAAGCCTTGGGCCTTTGCAAAGTCAGCTAGCCAAGTCCAAGATGCCCATATTAAGCCTGCATCCTCAAAGGTGCTATCTATATCCTGGCAAAAGGAGAGCTTTTTAAAACAATTTTTCTGGACTTTAGAGAAGGGAGCCTATGTGGCAACCTGTTGTTTTCCATGTGGTTCTGGAGGGAAATTAACAACAATGACAGTGATGATCACCCTGAGGATTTGTCACCACATGGCTCTGGGGGTCAAGTTTCCACTCCATATATTCAGAGGGCACGGCTCCGGGGTGGGGAGTGGGGAATAACTGTCAGTGGTTATTAGCATCCCTGGCGTTCAGCTGAAACAAACAAAAACCCTTCCTGGAGAAAGCCAGGAATTAGACCCCTCAGGATTCCCACAGGTGAAGTTCAATCAAAAATGAGATCACAATCAAATTACCAAGCGTCAGAGAAACAAGTCAGTATGAGCCATGTTAAGCAGAAACAACAAAGAAGAGACTGAGACACAAGCCCCCTGCCCCAAACCCCGCCACTTCCACCCAAGGACTTCAGAAGTTGGAATGATTGGGTAACAGATTCTAAAAATCACTATGCAGTCCTTTTTTTTTTTTTTTTTTCTTTTTCTTTTTTCTTTCTCTCTTCCTTTTTTTTCTTTAGAATACTTTTTAAATGAGCAAGGGGCAGTTCCTGTTTTGGCTCAGCGGGTTAATAAGCAAACTAGTATCCATGTGGATTTGGGTTTCATCTCTGGCCTCGCTCAGTGGGTTAAGGGTCCAGCCTTGTTGTGGCTGTGGTGTAGGTCTCAGATGCAGCTCCTCTTCAACCGCTAGCCTGGAAACTTCCATAGGCCACAGGTGTAGCCCTAAAAGAAAAAAGAAGAAAAGGACAAAAATAATAAATGAGCAAGGAAGGAGACTATCAAAACTGTCCAGGCATTTGTCCTCAGAAGTTTGTGGGAGCCTAGGAGAACTCTTTGACCGCTGTGCTTGTGGCACTTCCATGCTGGTGGGAAAACCAGATTTACTTACAGAATCAAATTATGCCAAAGCCAGAGAGGAAATTCAAGCTGTACATTGGGCAGGGACAACATAGGCTGTATCTAAAGAAGGCAGCCTCTCCTTGGCCCCCACAAATTGTTGCTCCCTAGGCAAGAATAGAGCCCAGAAGTTCCCATTATGGCTTAGCAGCAACAAACCCAATTAGTATTCATGAGGCCAGTGTCTGTGGCTCCAATTCAGTCCCTAGCTTGGGAACTTCCATGTGTTGCACGTGTGGCCCTAAAAAGACAAAAAAAAAAAAAAAAAAAAAAAAGAATAGAGCCCAGATATTGCCAGATGATCCCATTTTCCAAGAAAAGGCATAAAAACAGATGGTAATATCTGTACATATCAGCCATTGTGGTAGACATCTGAAGTTTGTGTCACCTAATAACAATTTACCTTTTTCCAAAATGTTATGGTGTTATGACTCCCCCGTGGGGACCACACATTTCCCCTAGTTTCAGGCCAGTCTCTCAGACATGGTGTTGAATCTATCTCCAGGTGCAGAGATGGACCTGTGACCCAGGCTTGGCCAATCAGAGCATAGCAGTCTCCTGGGCCACAATAATTGGCTCAGGGATGGGTTTGTGACCCATTCAGAGAAACTGAGAACCAGTGAGGCCTTTGGGGGAACTTGAGGAAAACAGGCTTTCATCCTTCCTCATGGAATTCAAAGCAAGAGAATGTAAGGGCTGGAGCTATGGCAGCCCTTTTGTGACCATTATACAGAGATTCTGTCTAAGGTTGGATCCACATGGTTAAAAGCATGACTGGAGCTGGAGAGAGGCCAAGCCCTGATGAAATCATCTGACCCTGAACCCAGTTGTTCCCTCTTTCATTTATGGTAACCAGTGAATTTGCTTTCAAGCCGAGGCCAATTTGAATTGGTTTTTCCTCCACCCCATGGAAAGAAGCCTGTCCTTTCAGCTACTAATTAAAAATCTTTTAACACACTGGGAAATCCAAACAAATATATCGACCGACCATGGACCTTCAGCGTGCAGTCTCAGCACCTGGCCTCCCCTCCCTCTGTATTATTGTGCTTAGCATCTCTTATTACTCATCTTCTAGCCTCTATTCTGGCTGCCCCTTACTTCTACCATACTCTTCTCTCCCTGCTCCACCTCCTGAAATCTTACCCATCCTTCAAAACTCAAGTTAAATGCTTCCTTTTTTTCTTAGTCTTTCTTGACACCTCCACCCTCAAGCCCCAATCCCAGGAAGAGACACATACCTCCCCTCCATCCCCAGGTCCCTCTGGCCCCCTGTGGAGCAGTCAGCCCTTCTGCCTAGGATCCTGTTGACCGAGCAACATTCCTGACTCCCCAGCTTCTTGACCGTGATCCAAGTTCAGACCCAGATTAGAACGATGAACTTGGAGGCTTAAGTTTCCAAAAACAGTCAGTTCTTAGGAGAAGTCAGAAAACATGGCAAAAGATGAGGATCTGGGTGAGGGATCAGAAAGAAAAGAACAGTTGTTCTGGGGAAGAGTGGGCCCCTGTGGACTGCAGTGAGGAAGGAGGAAAAACTGGACATATTTCGGCCCGATGCAGTGATTCAGAGGAAACCTAAGAAGAAATGTCTAGAGAGGCATGAGGTTTCCTGGAAAGGAAGATAAAAACTGTGTGATGGGAATAGCCCAAAATAACGACAATAAAATGCTCAAAGTAGGTGCACTGTTCACATGAGAAAAGAACGCAGATAGCAGCAAGACGCTTCGAAACTTCCAGAAAACAAGAGAGAAGGTGACAAAGAATGAGGTCATCTCAAACCAGATAAACTGGGAGGCTTTCTGTTGATTGAAAGAGGCTTTCTCCAAATGTAGGGCTCATGTTGCCCTGCCTCTCACGGAAACTCGGAGCACCCAGGCCTTTTGGAATTTGCCATTCAATGCGCAGACCTGGGGCAGGCCCCAGGAGGCCCAGCGGTTGCTGGATGTACCGAAAGAGCCACCGTGAGTCGAAGGTCAGAGCAAGCAAGGTGTCTGTTTATGAGCCGCCCCAGGCAAGCACTGCCGCTTCTCACGTCAAAGGACTATGGTGTCTAGGACACAGTTCCCATGCCCCCTTCCCCAGGACCAGTTCTTTCTTCATGGGATAAAATACCGCAGCTGGAAAGTTTCCAATCGCAGCGGTTCTTAACCTTTGTGGGGGTGAAATCTGGCTGAGGCTCTGGGCCCTCTTCCCAGAAAAATGCACACAGGCTCAGACACATCAAAGCTTCCTCCCCAGTTCAGCAGCTCACACCCTCCCCTGGGGCCCATCTCTCGAACAATAGTTCCTAAACTCATTCACTTCATCAAAGAAATATTTTATTGATCGGAGTTCCCGTCGCAGCGCAGTGGAAATGAATCCAACGAGGAGCTGTGGGGTTGTGGGTTCAATCCCTGGCCTCGCTCAGTGGATTAAGGATCTGGTGTTGCCGTGAGCTATGGTGTAGGTTGCAGATGCAACTCAGATCTAACATTGCTGTGGCTCTGGTGTAGGCCGGTGGCTACAGCTCCAATTGGACTCCTAGCTTGGGAACCTCCATATGCCATGGGTGCAGCCCCAAAAAGACAAAAAAAAAAAAAAAAAGAAAAAGAAATATTTATTGAGTACCAACTGCATGCCAGGGTACTGCTCTGAACACCAAGGGCATAGGGATGCTCACCTCGAGGTGGACTATATCTTTCAGTTTATATTCGAGGCCTCAAATGATCAGAAAGTCTGGAGGTGTGGGCCAGAATTGGGTGATTCTGCAGTGGGGCCAGGAGCTGTCCCAAGGAGCCCCAGGTCAAAAACCCCTTGGATACGGAGAGAGAGGAGGAATGTATTTAAAGCATGCGCTATGACTGGAAAGCTCATGGCCTGCCAAGGGAGTGTAGATGGTACCCATGCTTTGGCAAAATGTTTGGCAGAATCTTGTAATGCTGGACACATGCACAACCCAGAAATTCTACTCTTTGGATATATACCCAAGAGCCATGTGCACATGAGCCCACCAAAAGCATCTACAACGGCCCCCAGTGATCCCTCCTGTTCACACCTCTGTGTAACCCCCTTCCCTTGAGTACGGGCAGGACTGCACCTTCCTTCTAATCAAGAGATGCTGCAAAGGTGATGGGGATGTCATTTCTGTGAGTATGTTCCGTAAGATTGTAACTCTCATCTTGCCGGAAGATTCTCTCGATTGACTCTCATGGGCTTGATGAAGCAAGCCTCCTTATGGAGAAGCTCCCATGGCAAGAAACAGCCAGGGAACCTCTGGCTAACAGCCAGCAAGGAGGGGAGGCTCTCAGATTAACAACCCTCAGGAAGTGAGTCCTGCCAGTTGCCACCAGGACTGGACAATGGATCCTTCCCCAGTTGAACTTCAGATGAGACCCCAGGCTTGGCCACCTCTCTGATTGCAGCCTGGCAGAGACCCTGAGCAGAGTACTTGGCTTTGCAGTACCTGGATTCCTGACCCACAGAAACTGTGACATGATAAGGGTATGTGATGTTTTGAGCCACTGAATTTGCCATAATTTATTCTGCAGGAATAGGTAACTAATACAGTGTAATGCAATGCAGCATTGAGAATGAATGAACCACAGCTTCACCAGACAGCATGGTCAAATCTCACGTAGTTGAGTAAAACAAAACCAAGCAGCAAGTGGAATCTGCATGATTCCATTCACATGAAGTTCAAAAAATAAGTAGAACTAGTCTCTGATACTGGAAGCCGGACCAGTAGTGGGTCTAGGGGACCAGAAGGGAGCACAGGGAGGTTTCTTGGGGGGCTGGTGATATTCTGCCACTTAATCTTGGTTATGGTTAGAGTGGGTGCATACATTTTGTGAAAATTCTTCAAATGTACATTTAGGATTTGTCCACTGTTCAAGATATACCTTATTTTTCCAAAAAAAAAAAAAAGTTTACAGAAAAGACAGTATTCCAGAATTCCCATTGTGGGTCAGTGGGTTAAAGACCAGATGTTGTCTCTGTGAGGCCTTGCTCAGTGGGTTAAGGATCTGGCATTGTTGCAAGCTGTGGTGTAGGTCACAGGTGCAGCTCAGATCCTGTGTTGCTGTGGCTGTGGCGTAGGCCTCCACTGCAGCTCTGATTCAACCCGTAGCCTGGGAACCTCCACATACCCCAGGTGCGGCTATAAAAAGAAACAAACGAACAAACGTGCATTTCCTTAGCCTATAGGGTCAGGTTATTAATGGGCAGTGGAACCTCTAGTGGCTTTTCACTCTCCCATTTGTCACCCTACTCAATGCTGCTCGTCGTGCTTTTATTTTTTATTGATGTACAGTGGATTTACAATATTGCATTAGTTTCAGGTGTACAGTAAAGGGATTGAGTTATGCATATATATGTCTATTTTTTTTCAGGTTCTTTTCCTTTATAGGTTATTTCAAAATATTGAGTATATTTCCCTGGGCCACACAGTAGGTCCACTATTTTATACATAGTAGTGTGTACGTGTTAACTCTTCACTCCTAGTTTCTCTTTCCCTCCCTTTCCCCACTGGTAACTTTAAGTTTGTTTCCTATGTCTGTGTGTCTATTTCTGTTTTGCATACAAGTTTATTTGCAGCATTTTTTTAGATTCCATGTATAAGCAATATCATATGATATTTCTCTATGTCTGGCTTATTTCACTTAGTAGGATAATCTCTAGGTCCATCTATGTTGCTACAAACAGCATTATTTCATTCTTTTTTATGCCTGAGTAGTATTCCATTGTGTGTGTGTGTGTGTGTGTGTGTGTGTGTGTACACATATGTACCACATCTTCTTTATCCACTCCTCTGTCAGTGGACATTTAGGTTGCTTCCATGTCTTGACTATTGAGAATAGTGCTGCAGTGCACACAGGGGTGATGTTCTTTTTCTTGCTCTTACTCTCCCTTGCTCCTGTTCCAGTGCTTTCCTTGGCTCTCCCATACCCATAAAGGCTGGGCAATCTCCCTTCCTCCCCCAGGAAGTCAGCATTCAGTTCTTGCTGGAATGCAGGGGGGCAAGAGGAAAAGCCACAGGCAGGTCTGGGGTGGGGACACAGCAGGTGGGGTCTCCCCTGTTACAGAGAGCCCAGGGAAGGTCACTGGAGCAGAGCTCCTGCAGGAGCAAGCCCAGTGTGTGGCAGGAGAGCTTGGTGGCAAGCCCAAAGGTCCCCTCTCGGCCCCGCGCCCACTTACCCTCATGCCTCAGGCACCTCCAAGCCTTAGGACAGACAAGAGCCCAACCTATTGGAAGCAGAAGGAAAGCAGGTGGTGAGCACGGGTGTCTTGTGGTTGTGACAACTGTCACCTGCAGTCCCTGGGGAAAACATCTTCCCGTCACTGTCATCTAGATTCAAATCCTTCCAGATTTTCTGGCTGCGCCACTTTGAGCCTTATTTTCCTGTGAGAATGGGAGTAATCTGAGAGAAATACTGCCCTTCAAGACATTTTTGAATGCTCCTCTGCAGAGGTCAGTATCGTGGGTGTTTCACACACACCTGCTGCACCCGATTAGGCTGAGAACTAAACCACAGTCCTTGGAGACTGGCCGAGGGAAGGACTGAGACGGTGCCTGCAGGCAGAAAGCCCTAAATTAACATCACGGGTCCACTATTATAAGGACACCTTGGAACGGGTCCACTATTATAAGGACAGCTGGGAACGTCGGGAATGGGACTCCCGAATCCCGGCCCTTCAGATACCAGTAATCTGATGTT
The DNA here is from genome assembly GCF_054392235.1 of Sus scrofa. Classification (NCBI taxonomy): domain Eukaryota; kingdom Metazoa; phylum Chordata; class Mammalia; order Artiodactyla; family Suidae; genus Sus; species Sus scrofa. Next base: position 79,029,926 of record NC_139388.1, read on the forward strand.
GATGGAGATACAGTGCGGCCTTGGTAGCTGCCCAGAGCTCAACATGATTGACTGATTAAAGGCGTCCACCCTGGAGCCCAAATAATCTAGAAATCTCTATTTTTTTTTCTTCAGGGGCAGTAATTTTACTGCAAAATACAGCTCTCACTCAGCCCAGGAAAATGCTATCAGAAAGCTGTAAGTTATTGGGGTATTTTACTTTCTCTTTTTGAAATTTTAAATGAAATGGAATCAGGTTTTAAGACTTTCACACACCCTTAGCCATGACTGTGGCATCCTATGTGGGAGGGCAATTGAGATTTGGCGATTTCTGCTCCAGTGAGTCTAAATGTTGGCTTTGTCCCTGGTTTAGTGTTTCCTCATGGAGAGGCAGGCTAATGGGAACAGGAGCTCTCTGAAGCCCGTCGGGGGCCATGGGCTGCTCCAGCTTGGGCCGGCCTCGGGTAGGGTCTGGCTGGCAGTGAGCAAGTTTGTGTTACACTAAAGCCAAGCAGAGAGATGGGGATGGGGGAGGGGTCCTGGCTTGAGATGCCAAGGTCCGGGGGTAAGTTCAGTTCAGCTCAAACTCTCAAGAGGTAGGACACAAGGCTGGGAGTGGTGGCAAGTCCTGCCCTGGCTCATCCATTCCTTCATTCAACCAAGCCCTGTTCTAGGTATTAGTAACACAGCAGTGACCCAAAGAGAAACAAATCCCTGCCCTCAGGGAGCTTGTGTTCTGGAGGGTGGGGGGATGAGGAGACAGACAATAAATAAGATAAATAAACTAAATAAATGGTATGTGAGATAATAAGTGGTTATACAAAGTGACGAGTGATAGAGGGAGGTTTTTATTTTGTTTTGTTGGTCATGTGGACCTCTAAAACATTGCTCTTGTTTACTGGATTGGTTTGTTTTTTAAAACAATTTTAGGAGTTCCCTTTGTGGTGCAGCGGAAACAAAGCCCACTAGGAGCCATGAGGGTGCGGGTTTGATCCCTGGCCTCACACCTTGGGTTAAGGATCTGGCGTTGCCGTGAGCTGTGGTGTAGGTCAAACACACGGCTTGGATCCTGTGTTGCTGTGGCTGGGGTGTAGGCTGGCAGCTGTAGCTCCGATTGGACCCCTAGCCTGGGAACCTCCATATGCCATGGGCGAGGGCCTAAAAAGCAAAACAAAACAAAATAAAAAAACCCAATTTTAAATAGGGTGATATTTGAGTAAAAATCTAAAGTTGCTTAAGGAGATCCCTGGGGGAAGTGCCTGGTAGGGAGAGGAAACAGTAAATGCAAAGGTCCTGAGGCAGAAATGTGCCTGGGGGAGTTCCCGCTGTGGCAGGCACAGTAGGTTAAGAATCCAATTGCAATAGTGTCGCTATGGAGGAATGGGTTTCATCCTGGCAGGCACAGTGGATTAAAGGACCCAGTGTTGCTGCACCTGCGGCTCGGATTCAATTCCTGACCTGGGAACGTCCATATGTCTTGGGTACCACCGAAAAAAAAAAAAATGGGTGCCTGGGGAGTTGACCGACTCTCCCTATTCCTCTGAAGTTATGACTCAGGCCCCCCAGCTTTTGTGGTCACTCACTCCTCATCCTTTCCTGGGATCTTTCTGGTCAAAGGGAACTGACTCAGGCAGAACCTTCCAGAAATTTCTGGGGACAGGTTCTGGGGGAGGTGTCAGCAATCCAACTGAAGGGGTGAATAAATTCTGAGGTTTTTGCCATATTTGTAACAAATGCACAAAGAATTTGCATGCTGTGACAAATACATTCCTGGACCATGCTCCAGACCTGCCGAACAGGAGTTTCTGAGGTCTTCGGAGGATCTGCATTTCTAAGAGTCTCTGGGCCTGTCTGAGCCTCTTTACTATACAATCCACCCTGTATTGATTTCCATGATTTTTCTATCTTCCTAACTGACTAGCGTGGACTCTGCCATCTTTCATCTTTCTTAGATAAATGTTCTGAGTTTTTCTTGGGGCACCTTGTCAGTCATTTCCCAGCATGGAAATGCATCCTGCAGGTAGTCAGCAGGGCTGTTCTGCTCCCAGGCAGAAGGGGTTGATGTGAAAAAGGTGACACGGGGCTAAGGGGAGATGATGGGGATTTACAGGTCTTCTCAACACACTCCATCCCCCCTCTCCTGTGCTCGTGGATGGGGAATTCTTTAGTGACTGATCCAGGTCAGCGCTGGGGCCACCGTCTGACCCTTGTGGGGACACAGGTGACGTTTGTAGGAGAAAAGAGCAAATCAAAGGATAAACGTCAGTTTTAACGACGGGAAGGACAGGAATAGCAGGGCTGTGGACGGGTAAATTTCCTTTCCCCTGCACGAGGCAGAATCCCTCATTCATTCAAAATTGTCTCCCCCCCGCCGTCTCCCACCCAGAAGTGGCGGTCCCTCTAGCTTACTCTATTTTCTCCTCCGCAGCAACGAGAGCTAGAGATTTGGGTGGGGTACTAGCCTCCAAGCTTCTGGTTCAGCGCCATTACCCTCACCCACCTGCCCACCCCGCTTCAACGCACCCACTCCAGAGCGAAGGTACAACAAGGAAGAATTCTTGAGTCTGCTCCTTCCTCGCTGTAAAACTCTGGGCTACTTCTATGACCACTGAGCTCGGTTTCCCCGTCCGTGAAACGGGGCTGGGGCCCCCTAGGCTGCAGTCGGCGGCCAGGTGATCAGCACATCACCGCTCTCGGCCGCCAGCCGCTCAGGCCACGCCCCTCACCAGCTGCGCGGGCCGGGCGTTGCCATAGCGACGTGCGTACACACGCCGGGCGGGCGCGCGGGTCGAGGGCAGCCAGCTGGAGACTCCGCGGGAGCGCGGCCGGGAGGCCTCGCCCGGAGCGGGCCCAGCGCCTCCCGAGCTGCCCCGGCTCTCGGCGGAGGACGGAGCGTGGGCTTCTTCCTCCGGCCAGGTGAGTGCGGCACGGAAGGAGGGCGGATACGTGGGCCTGACGGGGCCCAGCCCCTACGAAGTCAAGGACTTGAGGGGATAGGCGGGGGACCAGGCCCCATCCCAGGCTTGAACTCTTCTCTGATCCAGGCCCGGGTCTCCAGGAACAGCCCAGAAAAGGCCTCCAACACTATCCCTTCCCTCCTAAGTACAGCTCCCCCCCCCCCCCCCACATAGCCTGCGCAGGAATTCAGGCCCTTCCTTGGCACCAGCTCCGGGGCGGAGGGGTGGAGGTGGGGGTAGGGGTACAGCTGGGATTAAGAGAGGAATCTCCGTTTCCCGTGATTTATGGACAGCAACCCACGCAGTGGTCAGAGACACGCCCCCCTTGCCTGACCTCTCCTTCTTTAAGGAACTTTGAGGACACTGAAGACTGTGTAGCCCTCAAAAGAAAGTTTGCTCCTGTAGCTCAGTTCTGAACCATCCCAAGTGTCGGGGAATGCAAATGATTGCAGTTTTTTTACTCTTTACTGTGGCTGGTGCGCCATGGCACTGAGTAAAAATGAATTCACAGGTAAACATGTTCAGATTACTTCCTTCCGTGTTTTCAGGCAGGGAGGTGAGAGGCACGGGGCAAGATTAGGGTGGAAAAATATTGTCCAACCCCAAAGCTGAAGAGATAGAATTTAGGTTTTCCAAGAAGTCATCTAGGATAGATACCAAAAGGAAAAATGGAAGGTAGTTGCCCTCAGAGGCTCCTGACCAGCTGGCTGCACTAACTTGGTTTGAGGTGTCATTTGTCATTCACTCAGCACGTGTTTACCAAGCACCTACTATGTGTCAGGCACTGCCCCCAGCGCTGGAAATGGGGTGATGCACAGAACTGTCAGAAACCACAGTGGTTTTACCTTGTTTGAAAGTTAGCCTGCCCAGCTTGTAGGCACTGGCAGAAGTCAAGGCCAGAAACAAAGAATGTTTTTATTCACAGCATAGCAGACACAAAAAATAGGCAGCCAGAGCTTCATATGCACATTGGTTCCCGTTGCCCTGAAAGTCCCCCTTGCAGAACAGCCAAGGTGGGTGCTGCGAACACACAGGGTTTATGTCTCAGGTAGAGAAGTCTAAACTTGGGAAACCACAGTCTTTGAAAGGAGCTGTTAGCAAACCTGCCCACCTTTTGCCCCAGAAGGAGCCGGGATCTTTATTATAACATTATCTATATCCTCCCAGGCTGTTTGCCATACAAACATCCTTGAAAAGATAGTGCAGGACAAAATCTGTCAATGCCTTTGCTCTGAACATGGGCACAAATGCAAGATATTCATGCAGAATTGCCTCTTAACAAAGTCAACACCGTTCTGGTTTTCTGGGAATATTTATCTCAGTGAAAGAGAAACAAACAGCAAACACAACCAAATAAAGGAACAAGAACATGTCCGAGAATGTAAGTACAAGGAAGGAAACACAGCAGGGGAAAGTGCTAGCAGGGGAGTAAGGTGCATGAGGGCACCGTTAGCCAGGGCGGTCGGGTGTTTACAGGCGGGGGACAGCTGAGCAGAGAGAAGACACCAGCCTTGGGGACATCTCAGGTGAGAGCTAAAAACCAAATATGCACATGATCCAAGTTATACATTTTAGTCTAGTGACGTATCCCAGGTTCCATTCCTGCAGAAGAGACATTTCTCAAAAGTGTACATATTAGATTAATTAGGCTTGACTGTGTTGCTGGATAATGTGGTCCTTGGCCATTGAAGATTACTGACGGCAATAGAGCACGGTTCTTTGGGAAGAGGAAGTGTCTTTCCCCCTATATTCATGACAGTGAACTTGATAAAATTTATTTCACATTCTATGAAAGCATCAGTATCTATGGGGCATTCACAAGCCTCAGAGTTGACAAGTATAAACTATCTGGCTTGTTTTTATTTCCCTTACTCCCAGGTAGGATCAGTTCTTCCTTTCAGAGGATAGAATAATGGTTTGAAGGACTTTCCGTTATTGCATATCCCAAGGGTCAACAGATAACTCAGCTCCCCCACCCCACTTTGCACCACCAGCAACAGTGGAGGTTTGTGCAGTGGTTACGTGCAAAGGCCCCAGAGTGGGGTCCCTGACACTTACTCCTGTGTCACCTTAACCTCTCGGAGTCTGTTTCCTCATCTGTAGGGTGGGGCCATTCTGACACCACCTCACAGGGTTGTTCTAAGGATGAGAAGAGGCGGCGTGGGTCAGAGGGTAGCACAGAGCCAGGCCCTTGGTAGGGATTCAGTACGTGATGATGGAGATGTTAGGGACGACAGAGCCAGACCTGAGACCGTCTACAGCCACACCTGATGACTTTTGTTTTTATCCACAAGTTCGACAGCTTCACATTTCAGTGACGTTTCAGTTGAAAGGAGACTTGCTTCGACACGGCGTTGAAATGGAGGACGTCACGCTGTGTGGTCGGACATGTCTCAAATCAGAATTCACGGAGCACATGAAATACCAACATTTTGGAACCTATGAAAAGTCCTTGAACTTTTCATGTTGAAAAACCTGTATAGGACTTACTTCAAAATGCATTAAAATAGCAAATGGATGGATGGCTAGATGGGTAGAGGTATGATAAAGCAAATACAGCAACATTATCCACTGTAGAATCTGGGTGGTGAGTTATATAGGATTTCTCCATCCACCTCTTTCCACGTTTCTGTGTGTTTGACATTTTCATAATAAAATGCCAGGAAAAAAAAGAAGATGTGCAGAGTCCTGACCCTACAGCCAAGCTGTAATCTTGATACTCTGTCTTTGGAAATCATTTTTTTTCTACTTAAATATATGAAGAAATGCAGTCACTCAAGAAGAGAATATCTTCTAATGCCTGTTTCCTTGATGACTGACTCTCGGCACTTGAAGAAGCTCTAGAGAGCGCTAGGGTTCCTTGAATCAAAGTTTGAGAAGCCTGAGGTTAGTAACAGTGATAATCACAGCAGGACAAATGTGTATAGTGTAGCCGGCAGCATTCTAGATGCTTCACATTTACTCCTCACAAAACTCTTTGGGATACAGAGCAGTATTAACCCCATTTTACAGAAGAGGAAACAGAGGCCTAGAGAATACCTAAGTCATCCAGGGTCACCTAGCTAATAAGAGGTGGGTCCATCATACTCAGCACTTGATTATGTCCAATAACTAAGCCCAAACTAAGCTTAATGGAGATGGAGAGCAGTTATCCGTGGAATTCCGATTTGTTGCTGGGTTGTTTTCATGACTCTGTGTGCTCTGAGTTACATAAAACATGTCTTCTGATGATCTGATCCAGACTCCTCTATGCCAGATACCACTGTTTAAAAGACAGTCTTTAAAATGTGCAGAATTACAGCTGTGATCATTGTTGAATCCATCTATCCTACCTCTGCTGATTTCTCCTTTGGATGTTGCAATCTGTTTCATTCATTCCAAGTGTGATGTTGAATAATTAGAAGATTGTATTTTTTGCCAACAATTTTTTTTTTCTAAAAACCTTTTATAGGGAAAGCAGAGAGTATGAAAGCCTATCTAAAGAGCGCAGAAGGCTTTTTTGTCCTGAATAAAAGTACTACGATTGGGAGGCATCAAGACTCAGACCTTGTTTTAGAGGTAAGACTTCTTTGTGCCCATTCTGATCTCCGGCCCTTCAGCCCCTCCAGACGTCCCTGCTGTTCTGTGGACTCCAGTCTCTGATGTCAGCCACATCCTTCCTCGAGGTGCCGTCAACAACCAGCTGCTGAATGTGCTGGGTTTTCCTAGTACATGCGGTGAGAATGAGCGATGGGCCCTCAGCCCTTTGCTGACCATGGCTGCGAGCTCCCACCCAGCATCCCCTCCCCAGCAGCCTGATGAGGCGGTTTGGAAGGTGGGCAGAGAGCTGGTTCCTGACCTTTACCTGCTCCAGGTCTGGGAGCCAGGGCCACCTGAAGTCCCAGCTTGGGTAATGGCCTCTCACCCTTTCCAGAGCTTCTGGAGATTGTGGTGGGCACCTTGGAGCCCCTAACCTCCAAGTACTAAGTCAGGGTGAGCCCCAGGCATAGTCTCAGCATTCTCTCATTTCATTTCACTCCCTGAATTAGCTGTGGTTTGGGCCACAGGCCCAGCTCATTGACAGCCAAGGAAGTTGGAAGGAAGTAAGGAATGATAAAAACGATGGCTTGGAGCCTTTTAAAATATTGAGGAGGGTTAAAATATTTTTTCTTTTTTTTAATTGACGTCTAGTTGATTTATAGGGTTGTTTTAGTTTCAGGTGAATACCAAAGTGATATATATATATATATATATATATCTTTTTCAGATTCTTTTCCCTTAGAGGTTATTATAAAATATGGAATATAACTGCCTGTGCTATACAGTTGGTCTTTGATGATTATCTGTTTTATGTGTAGTAGTGTTTGTATGTTAATCCAAAATTCCTAATTGATCCCTCTCCCCCCTTTCCCCTTTGGTAACCATAGGTTTGTTTTCTGTGTCTATGGCTCTATTTCTGTTTCATATGTAAGTTCATTTGTATCTTTTTTAAGATTCCACATGTAACTGATATCATATGATATTTGTCTTTCTCTCTGTGTCTTCATTTAGTATGATAATCCCTAGGTCCACCCTTGTTGCTGCAAATAGCATCATTTTGTTCTTTTTTATGGCTGAGTAGTAGTCTATCACATATAAATACCACATCTTTTTTATCCATTTGTCTGTCAGTGGACATTTAGGTTGCTTCCATGCCTCGGCTATTGTGAATTGTGTTGCAGTGAACATTGAGGTGCCGTGTATTTTTTTGAATTATGTTTTTATCTGGATACATGCTTAGAAGTGGGATTATAGGGTCATATGGTAGCTCTATTTTTCAGTTTTTTAAGGAACCTTCATACTCTTCTCCATAGTGCTTGCACCAATTTACATTCCCACCAACAGTGGAGGAGGGCTCCCTTTTCTCCTAAGAGGGGTTAAAATACTGAAGCAGGAAGAGAAATGTGATGAAATCTCTCTATGACTGTGAAAAGCAGGACTTTCTCAGACTTCAACAAATTTTTTAACTTTTTATTTTGAAATAATTATGGATTCACAAACAGTGGAGTGAGATGGGCCTGTGCCCTTTTATCACCTGTGTGGATCTGTGTGTAGCCATCAAGATACAAAACTATTCCATCACCAAAGATCTTCCTTGCAATTCCCTCTGTGGTGCAGTGGGTTAAGGGTCTGGTAGGTCACAGCTATGGCTCAGATTTGCTCCCTAGCCTGGGAACTTCCATATGTCGCAGGTGCAGCCAAAAAAAGATCCTCCTTGTGATATTCCTTTATGGTCACGATACCTCTTCCACCACCATCCCCAAACCCCGACAGCCACTAACCTGTTTTCCATCTCTGTAATTCCCATCATTTTGAGGAGGTTACATAAATGGAATCATATAATCTGTGACCTCTGAGATTGATTTCTTTCTTTTTTTTTTTTTTTTTTACTCAGTGTCATGTCCTTGAGATCCATGTAGGTTGTTAGCTTGTTCTCTTATTGCTGAATTAGATAACAGCCTATGGTATGGATGTACCACCACATGAATAACCCCTCACTTACCAAAGGGCATTCTTATCCCAATTTGGGGCTATTACAACCTTATTACAACCTTAACTGAACTTTCATTGCAAGGGTTTTTGTAGATTTCTTGGGATTTTGTACATACACAATCATGTTGTCTACAAATAAGAACAGTTTTATTTCTCCTTTCAGAAAAGGAGATCTGAATGCCTTTAATTTCCTTTTCCTTGCTTTATTGCACTGGCTGGGATTTCCAGCACTCTGTGGAAGAGAGCCGTATACATCTTTATGTTTGCTTATTCCTCATCTGGAGAGAAAGCTAACCATTAAGTATAAGGTTAACTGTAGGGTTTTTGTAGATGTTCTTACGAAGTGAGAAAATCCCCCCTTGATACCTGGTTTTCTGAGAATGTTTATTGTAAACTCAACAGGTGGAAAAATAACTCCACGGGAGTTCCCTGGTGGCATAGTGATTAAGGATCCGGTGTTGTCACTGCTGTGGTGCAGGTTTGATCCCTGGTCTGGGAACCTCCACATGCTGCGGGTGCAGCCACAAAAATTAAAAAGGAAAAAACTCCATGAGCCCTCCCCACCCTCCGCCCAAGCTTCTCCTCCGTGATGTGGACTCCCTTCAAGGCTGCAGAAAATCTGTGCCGTGTGCACAGTGGGGACAGGGTGGGGGAGAAAAAGAATTGCAGTTTCTTCTTTATCATAACAATAGGTAGATTTGCAGTCGTTTTATTTCCCGTCTAGCCAAAGTCCAGACAGAGATCTCTGCTTTGAACCTGCCTATGATATTGGAAAACCATAATTCTTTTTAGAAGCACAGGCTTTAGCAGTTCCCGTCGTGACTCAGTGGTTAAGGAACCTGACTGGGAACCATGAGGACACAGGTTCCATCCCTGGCCTCGCTCAGCGGGTTAAGGATCCAGCGTTGCCGTGAGCTGTGGTGTAGGTCACAGACGTGGCTTGGATCTGGTGTGGCTGTGGCTGTGGTGTAGGCTGGCAGCTGTAGCTCCAATTGGACCCCTAGCCTGGGAACCTCCACGTGCCACGAGTACGGTCCTAAAAAGTAAAAGTAATAAAATAAATAATAAATAAAAGCACAGGCTTTGGAGATGGACAGACCTGGGTTTGACTCTCCTCAGGCTACTTTGTGGCTGTGTGACTTCCAGCCAATTACTTAATCACCCTGGGCTCCTGGTCGCCGACTTTAAGCCTCTGACCTCACAGGGTTGTTGTGAGGATTACGTCGGAAATGCACATGAAGAGCCTGGCACAGGGTACTAAGTAAATGACACCGGGGTGATTGTCGTGGCCTCATAAAACAGAGGCTGGGAGGGATCCTCAGAGGTGCACTGGGTTGAGCTGAGGATCCACCGGTATTAACACGCCACTGGGAAAAGGGAACCAAGGAAGACAGTTATTAAATGGACAGAAATTGGGCTGCATTCATTGCACGAAAATAATTGACTGCTTGCCGCTCCTTGGACTTAGTTTAAGGAGTCAGTCACCACCCCCAGCAGTGGTCACATTGATTTATGAAGGAGTCAGTTGCATTTCCAGAAGCGAGAGTTTGTTTTGGCTCCGGGAGAACAGAAGATCCATGAGTTGCCAAGTGTTTCGTGAACAGACTGTTAATGGGCACTTCTGTCTTACACGCATCATCTTTCCAGCGCTTACACGGCTTCGGGAAAGGAGATTTGCTCTAAAAAGGGGTGTGGGGACACAGGTCCATTCTGAAGAATTGAAACATGCAGACACATCAACACTTTAGAGTTTTATGAAACAGGACAAAGTAAAAATTGCCCCTCTGCTGACTCCACTGGGCTTTTCTGATCAGAAGAATCGCCTTTGTTCAGCTGTGAGCCGTCCTGAGGAATAATTTCTTTCTTTCTTTCTTTCTTTTTTTTGGTCTTTTTAAGGGCCACACCTGCGGCATATGGAGGTTCCCAGGCTAGGGGTCACATTGGAGCTGTAGCTCCCGGCCTATACCATGGCCACAGCAATGCATGATCTGAGCCACATCTGTGACCTATACCACAGCTCACGGCAACTCTGGATCCTTAACCCACCATGCGAGGCCAGGGATCAAACCCGCATCCTCATGGACACTAGTCGGGTTCGTTAACCACTGAGGCATGACGGGAACTCCTGAGGAATAATTTCAACAGTAGATTTAGAGTTTATGTTATTTCTGCCACTACAAGTCACGCCACTAAGTAAAATTCAGAAATACATATTACTAAAAAGGCATCCTTGAAATTACCCAAAGGTTACATCTAGCAAATAAAAAAGATATTTATTTACCTGGATCAATGCTAAAGAATAGGCCGTTGTGCTTCTAAAGATTTATACTCATTGGCAAGGCTGACATAGTGTATTCATCGCTGGTATCGTAATATTTTGACATCATTTACTTTTTCCGATAATGGAAGGTGGTTACATGCTTCCTGCTTTTAAAAATTAGGAGAAAGCAAAGTATAAGGAAGAAAAATAAAAGTCACTTGTAATCATTCGGCTCAGGGGAAATCAATATTGGTATTTGCAGGTTTTTTTTTTTTGTTTTTTTATTTTTTTTAAATGAAAATACATCCTGTAAGGAGTTTGGCTTCCTAATGGCAGTGAAGCCTGTTTAGAGCCAGCCTAGGTTTTACTGATGTCATCACTCATTCATTCCATAATATTTACCCAGAGCCTCAGCACTGAGGCAAGCCTGGGGATACAATAATGCCCAAACTGGGCACGGTCCCTGCAGTCAGGAGGCCGCCAGGAGAGAGACATAAGTCAAAGGATCCCGCAAAGGTGTGTATTGTTCCATTGCAACATTGGAGCTCTAAGGGAATGAATATGGAAGACAAGGGGGACTTTACTAGACAGAGGGGGAAGGGAACAGCATGTGCAAAGGCCCTGGGGTGGAAGAACATACTGTGAGAGCAGGGGACTGGGAAAAAAAAAAAAAGACAAAAAAACTGTGCATCCTTCTAGAAGTCAGAGTGGGAAGGAGGGCCAAAGGACAAGTCGGCCTTCAGTCACCATAAGGATTTTGATCTTTATCTGAGGAGTAATGGGAAGAAGGCCCCGAAGGACGGTGAGCAAGGGGAAGACCTGCCCTGGCTGCCGGGTGCCCACAGTCAGGAGCTCAGAGATTCACACTCAGAAGCCTCAGCCTTGCTCATTTTGCAGCTGAACGTTGCAAATTATCATTTCCATGATGTGGCCTGTGTGCTGTAATTTTTAGAGCTCTCTGTGGCTGTTACTTAAACTCTGTTGAGAAAAGGGTGTGGTTCTTCCAGAATGAAGAACTACTGCAAGCCAGTGGTTGGTGGAATTTCCATATGCATAAGAGTGCCTATTAAACACGAATGCCAGACTTTCCAGTGGGGTTGGGGCAGAGCTCAGCAATCTTCACACTTAAAATGCTCCCCAGGTTCAGGTGCGGGGAGTGGGGTTCCCCGGAGTCAGTTCCAGGACCAACCCCACCATCGTGCTCCCTCCTGCTCCCTTCTGGTCAGTGGAGCTTCTTCCCCTGTGATATTCTGAGAGCTCCCGTTGAAAGAGAGAGGGAGAGAGAGAGTTATTGCAGTAAGCTTTGTTTTGAGGAAACGAGAAGTCTCAACAGTAGGGGGCTGACTGACCCTACCCCCTCCCCACGAACTCATCCAGACCCCCACACATACACACCCCGGGAGGTTTCAGGATCCCCTAGAGGACTGACAGAGAAAAAATAAGAACCGAAATGAGTGGGAGGTGAAATGCTTGTGCCCCCACCTTTGCCCTGGGCAAACAGCATTCTGCCAGCCGGCTGCCTTCTCACTGGTAGAGCAGCCTCTCCAGCATGTGTCAGCCCTTCTCACGTGGGGTCTGAGGGTCCTAGAGCCAGACTGATCTCGCACATACCCCAGAACCCATACAGCCAGCTGACTGTCATCCCTTTGCCTGTCACCTGCCAGTTCTGGGCTGCCTCTTAGAAAACATCAGGAGCATACATCGTAATCTTATTATTAGACAAGGCTGCTGTGGAGTTACCATTGTGGCACAGCAGTAACGAATCCTACTGGGAACCATGAGATTGGGGGTTCGATCCCTGGCCTCGCTCAGTTAAGGATCTGGCTTTGCTGAGAGCTATGGTGTAGGTCACAGATGCAGCTCGGACCTGCTGTGGCTGTGGCTGTGGCCCGTAGCTATAGCTCTGATTAGACCCCTAGCCTGGGAACCTCCATATGCTGCGGGTGCGGCCCTAAAAAGCAAAACAACAACGACAACAACAACAACAAAACCCAGACAGAAAAAAACAAACAAGGCTGCTGTGATCATCCTGTTATCTGCATCACTTCGCGGACAAGTGGGTATGTCTGCTGTACCAAAGGACAGATACATCTGTGACTCTGATTGTCGTGGCCCAGTTGCCCACCGGAGGTCTCCAGATGTGATGGCCACCAGCAGTGGATGCGTTTGCCACTCTGTCCCCAGCAAGGGTGCTGTCCACTCATTGGGTCCTCCCTGATCTACACGGTGAAATACGATACCTATGTCATTTTAATTCACGTGTTTCTTAATCTGAGCGAACTCCTATGTTTGGAGATGTGAGGTGAAGTCCCTATGGGGAGATCCACAGAATGAAACAGGCCTGGGGGTGCACCTGCCGGCTCCTCTATCTTCACCACACCCCCACCTGTCGTTCTTCCTGGGTCGTGCTCCCCACCACCACCCTGGCTCTTTCCCAAGCCCTCCTCACTCTGGGGGTTCACCTATCTCATCTCCCCAGTCCTCAGGGAACTTTGTCCCCTGCTCGGGCAGCTGAAACTTAGGGCTGATTTCATTGATCATTTCCCACCACAGCAATTTCTCTCCAGCATGTGGAGGGGCTTCTAAGAGGAAAGGGTTCAGGGGAAAGGGCTAGATCATAATGCCATTTGTAAAAAATAGTGATAAAATACACATAACATAAAATTTACCATGGAGTTCTTATTGTGGCTCAGCAGGTTAAGGACCTGACCAGTATTCATGAGGACTTGGGTTCGATCCCTGGCCTCGCTCAGTGAGTTAAGGATCCAGCATTGCCAAAAGCTGTGATATGGGTCACAGATGTGGCTCAGATCTGGCTTACTCTGGCTATGGTGTAGGCCAGCAGCTACATCTTTGATTTGACCCCCAGCGCATAAACTTCCATATGCCACAGGTGTGACCATAAAAAAGAAAAAAAATTACCATCTTAACCCCCCCCCTTTTTTGCTGCACCCATGGCACCTGCTCAGCAACCCGAGCCACTGCAGTCGGACCCTTACCTGCTGCGCCACATCAGGAACTTCCCGTTTTAACCACTTTTAAGCGTACAGTTCAGTGGTGTTAAATATATTCACATTGTTGTGCAACCATCACCCCCATCCATCCCAGAACTGTTTTCATCTTGCAAAACTGAAACCCTGTATCCATGAAACAACTCCCCATCCCCCCTCCTCCCAGCCCCTGGCAGCCACCATTCTCCTTTCTGTTTCTGTGAACTTGACCACTCTGGGTACTTCATGTAAGTAGAATCATACAGTATTGTCTTTTCGTGCCTGGTTATTTTACGGAGCATCATGCCCTCAGGGTTCACCCACATTATAGCATGTTTCCGAATTTCCTCCGGTTTCAAGGCTGAATAGGATTCCGTTGTACGGTTCCGCCACACTCTGTTTATCCATATTCACCTGCCAATGGACGCTTGGGTTGTTTCCACCTTTTTGGCTGTTGCAGATACTGCTGTGAATATGAGCGTATAAATACCTCTTCAAGCCCCTGCTGTCAGTTCTTTGGGATATGTACCCAAAAGGGGACTTGCTGGGTCAGGTGATAATTTTATTTTTAATTGCTTGAGGCACTGCCTTGCTGTTTTCCATAGCAGGTACACCAATTTACATTCTTGCCCACAGTGCACAGGGGCTGCATCTTCCCCCCATCCTCACCAACACTTGCTATTGGCTGTTTCTTTTTATAGTAGCCATTCTGATGGATGCAAAGTGAAAGAAAGATGATAATCTTTTGAAGAGCGTAAATAATACAGACAGCAACTGACTGCGCTTATAGACGACTTACTGCAGTCGTGGGAGAGATGTGTGTATATATATATATATATGTAGTCTGTGTTTGTTCTGTATGTATATTTATGAAATTATAGCCTCAAAACAAATCCCATGGGGCAGGGACTACGATTCTCATCATTATCCTCATTGGAAGCTGTGGAAATGGGACTCAGGTTAAGGAACTCGCCCAAACCACACAGCTAGTCCGGGGAGATAGAGCTGAGTTTCAGACTCTGGGCGACCTGACTCAAAGCTTCTAAAGAAAGAAGCTTCATTTTTTAAGTGTAACTTTAGCTGTCGGAACATCTACTATCTAAATATTGGAAGTTCCTTGTAAGTCAACGGAGATAACAAGGTGATTGACTAAGCTAGGGAAATTCCACTGTGTGGAATCCTGAGGGGGGTTGACAGCGAAGCTTGCAATGGTCTTGTGATTCTCCTCCTTGCAGCAGGCTGATGTGGCGCCACCTAGGAGGGTGGTTTGGGTAAAGAGGAAATTTTGACCCCGTGCTTCCCCAGGAAGAGGAGCCTTGGGGCTGTGACGCGAAGGCCCAGCAAGAACCCCATCTCACCTCTCCCGTCCAGCCAGAGTAAGCTCTCTGCGTATACGGGCAGGTGGGATTCGATTAGTCTCACCTGGATGACCCAGGCTAGTCTCCCTCTCTTAAGATCGCTGGTCAGTAACCTTTCCATCTGCACCATCCCTTTTGCCATGTAATGGCGCACATTCCGGGGTTCCAGGGATGGGGTCACGGGCATCTTTGGGAGGCCATTCTGCCCACCACAGTGAGTACCATCTCCTGCCTGGACTCTTGCCATGGGGAGGGGGTGGTGCTGTGGGACTGGTTTGAGAGCTTTTTGGAAGAATCCGTAGGGTCCATACCAGGGGCCATGGAGAGAGATGGCTGGATGAGCCAGGGGAATAATGCCATCACCGAGAGGGGAGAGGCAGGATTGCTTAGCGAGCACCTCAGGAAGCAGCGGGGCAGTGTGAGGCCTGGAGATGAACCAGGGGTCGGAAATGCACATCTGAGAATGGAGGGGGTGGTGCAGCGGAAGTGGACACAACCTGGAGCGCATCCACAGGGCAGGTGAGGGGAGAGGTGCCCAGCAGGAGACCTGCAAATAGTCGGAAAGGTAGGGCAGCCAAAGGGCTGCTGCCAGGCGGGGGAGTTAATAGCAGAAACAGCTGACAGCTGCTGAATTCGCCTTGTGCCGGGCACCGTGCTTTGCAGTGTCCTGTGTGTTAACTCAATTTCATCCTTACAAGGTCAGCTGTCACCAGTGCCAGTTTCCAGATGAGGCTGTTGGGGCACAGACAGGCTGAGTGCCCTGCCTGAGGTCACACAGGGAGGCTGGAACCACACTTGGGCGCTCCGACCTCACGGCCAGCCTTCCTGAACCCTGGCCCGGCTGCAGGAGGAAGGATGCAGCTGACGGGGAAGCGGAGAGGCTTCCTCTTTCCTTCCAGCCCAGACTCTCGTCTCACCAGCGCTTGGCCATTTCCTCATATTCTTTTGAAAACCCCATTTTTTGCTATTTCTGCCCTATATCCCTTTCCTGAGGCAGTAGGGGGCTGGGGCTGCGGGATGGAGTAGCCAAGTACCGAAAGGTTAAAAGAAATCGATCAAATCCATACACACACCAGTTAATTTCAAAAATGTTATCCTACTACTTTAAACACTTCACCAAACAGTACCTTCTGTCAGTGCTATGAAGCGCAACTCATCAGACTTATTTTTGCAGCTCAGGTAGCAACCTGCAGAGAAGCAAAGAAACAGGCCCCAGGCTGCAGAGCTGGAAAGTGGCAGAGGGGGCACTTGAACCCAAGGCTTCCTAACTCCAGAACCCATCCTCTTGCTCCTCACGGAGCACATGTTGCTTTTCTAGTCACCAGTCAGTCACTGGCCACTTTCTTCCACCTTTTTTGGCTGTTGTTAATCATGCTGCGATAAACATGAGTGTGCAAATATTTTGTTCCTGCTTTTAGTACATTTAGGTACATACCCAGAAGTGGGCTTGCTGGATCATATGATAAATCTATTTTAAATCTTTTGACGACCCACCGTGCCGTTTTTCTCATCAGCTGCACCAGTTTACATTCCCAGGAGTGCTAAGTGTTCCACTTTCTCCACGTCCACACCAACCCTTGTAATTTTCTGTTGTTATTTGCTTTTGATAGTAGCCATCCTTATGGGTATGAGGCAATATCTCATTGCGGCTTTGATTTGCAGTTTCCTAATGATTAGTGATATTGAGCACCTTTTGGGGGGGGGGCATGCCCACAGCATGTGGAAGTTCCCAGGGCAGGGATTGAATCTGTGCCACAGTTGCTACCTGCACCGCAAAGGACTGTCCTTGAGCATCTTTTTATATTCTTCTCGGCAATTTTTGTGCATCTTCTTTGGGGAAATGTCTCTTACAGTTCTTTGCCCACATTTAACCAGACTAGTTGGTGGGGGGGATAGTTGTTGAGTTATAGGAGCTCTTTATATGTTCTTGATATTAACCCTTTTTCAGCTACATGATTTGCTGCTATTTTCTCCCATTCTTTCGATGGCCTTTCACCCTGTTCATTGTGTCCTTTGATTCACCGGAAGTTTTAGATTTTGATATAGTTGACGTTCTCTGTTTTTACTTTTGTTACCTATGCTTTTGGTATCATATCCAAAAAAGTATTGCCAAATCCAATGTCGTAAAGCTCTTCCCCGTTTTCCTCTAAAAGCTGTATGGTTTCAGACTACATTTAAGTCTTTGATCCATTTTGAGTTAATTTTTGCATATGATTTAAGGTAAGAGTCCAACTTAATTCTTTTGTGGTTTTTTCCCCAGCATCATTTGTTGAAAATATTGTTCTTTCTAAATGGTCTTGGCACCTTTGTTGAAAACCATTTGACCATACAGATGAGGGTTTATATCTATGCTCTCTGTTCTATTGCATTGGTCTACATGCCTGACCTCATGCCGACATCACGCTGTTTTGATCACTGTGGCTTTGTATGTAGTAAGTTTTGAGATCTGGAAGTGTGAGCCCTCCAACTTTGTTTTTCTTTTTCAAGAGTCCCGTGAGATTCCATATGAGTTTCAGGATGAATTTTTCTACTTCTGCAAAAAATGTGAGTGGGTTTTTGACAGGCATTGCATTGGCTCTGTAGATCCAGCTGAATAGTGATGACACCTTAACAATATTAAGTCTTAGGATCCACAGACAGCGGGTGTCTTTCCATTTATTTGTGTCTTCCTTATTTATTTATTTATCTTGCTTTTTTAGGGCCACACCTGTGGCATATGGGAGTTCCCAGGCTAGGGGTCGAATCAGAACTGCAGCTGCCGGCCTGCCCCACAGCCACAGCCATGCCAGGTCCTAGCCACGTCTGCAACCTGCACTGCAGCTCATGGCAATGCTGGATCCTTAACCCACTGACCAAGGCCAAGGATCGAACAGTCATCCTCATGGATACTAGTCAGGTTCATCACCACTGAGCCATGACGGGAACTCCTATTTGTGTCTTCTTTCATTTGTTTCAGCAACACTTTGTAGTTTTCAGTGTACACATATTTTACCACCTTGGTTAAGTTTATCCCTGAATATGTCATTCTTTTTCATGCTATCGTAAATGAAATTATTTTCTTAACTTCCTTTTCAGATTGTTCATTGTGTGTATATAGATACACAACTGGTATTTGCGTGTTGGTTTTGTATCCTACAACTTTGCTACTGAACTTTGTTGACTAGTTCTCACGGGGTTATGTTTTTTGGTGGACTCTTGAGGATTTTGTACACATAAGATCATGTTGTCTATGAAGAGAGATAATTTTACTTCTTCCTTTCCAATTTGGATACCTTTATTTCTTTTTCTTGCCTTACTGCTCTGGCTAGGACTTCCAGTCCTTTGTTGAATAGAAGCAGCAGAAGTGGGTATCCTTATCTTTTTGGGGGCCATGCCCACAGCGCATGGAATTCCCAGAGTCAGGCATCAAATTCTCATCACAGCTGTAATGAGAGCCATAGCAGTGATGATGCCAGGTCCTTAACCCACTGAGCCACCAGGGAACTCTTCCTTATCTTGTTCTTGATCTTAGAGGAAAAGCTTTCAGTCTTTCACCATTGAATACAGTGCAGCCCACGGGTTGCATTGTTCATATTTGGCCTTTGTTAGGTTGAGGTAATTTCCTTTTTATTTCCTGTTTGTTGAGAGCTTTCATCATGAGTGTTGCATTTTGTCAAATGCTTTTTCTACATCAATTGAAACAATCCTTTTTTCCTTCTTTCTGTTAATGTGATATGCTACTTGGATTGATTTTCTTATGTTGAACCATCAACTCTGCATTCCAGGAATAAATCCCACTTGGTCATAGCATGTAATCCTTTTAATGTGCTGTTGAACTCAGTTTGCTCATATTTTGTTGAGGATTTTTGTATCAGTGTTCATAAGACATATCGATCTGTAGTTTTCTTGTAGTGCCTTTGTCTGGTTTTGGTATCAAGGAAATGCTGTCCTCTCACTTCACCTTTTGAGTCAGTGTCTTCGTCTAGAAGATGAAGATAATAATAGAATCACTGTATAGAGCTGTCATGCAGCTTAAATGAGAGAATGCACACAAAATGCTGCAGCAGGGCCTAGTTCACAGGAAGCCCTCAACATTTGTTATGCAGTAATAATAATAACAGTTTATCTCATAGTGGGACAGCTCAGCAAGATGGAGCTGGTACAGTCAAACCGTATCATCAGCAGGGCTCCTGTCCAACAATCGTATTTAGCAATTTCCAAGTAAAGGGAGGGAATAGAATTAAAGGGCAGAACTAGGAAGCTCTCTCCTGGGCTGACATATGGTAGAGACTTGCCCAATTTTGTGGACTCATTTAAAACTTCCTGCTTTGCTTTAATTTCTTAATAATGGTTTGGCAGCTTTTGAGGAACTGAAAGTAATGAAGCCTGGGAAGAGAAAAACAAAATGCAACACACAGAATTTGTCTCATTCATGGGTTATCAAGGGTTCACAGAACACGGAGTTCAGCGGGAACGGTGATGAAGATGACGGGGGTGGCATTTTTCAAAGAACTCCTGTGTTTTAATCGTTTTTAAAATACTTTATCGTGGGGGAGCCGTTTTAAGTTTACGGGAAACTGAGCAGATGAGTTTCCATATATCCACCCCCGCAACACACGCAGTCTCCCATTTATTAACATCTTGCATTAGTGTCGTACTTGTTATAATTGATGAACCAGTGTTGATATGTTATTATGAACTAAGTCCCTGGTTTATATTAGGGTTTGCTCTTTGTGTTGTACATTCTTGGGTTTTGACAAAAGCACAGTGACAAATATCCACCATGATGGCATCATAAAGAACAGTTTCACTGCCCTAAATTCCCCTGTTCCCCACTTATTCATCCAGAGCCCCTGAGCCTCTGGCAAGCACTGATCTTTTTGCTGTCCCTATAGCTTTAAGCTTTCCAGAATTTCTTACAGTTGAAATCATACAGTAGGTAACCTTTTCAGACGAGGTTCTTTCACTGAGCAATATGTATTTAAGATTCCTCCACGTCTTTTTTGTGATTTGATAATTCATTATTTTTATTATTAATATTTCATTATATGGATTACCACAATTTGTTTATCCAGTTACCTTTTAAAGGACACCTTGGTTGCTTCTAGTTTTTGGCAATTTTGAATAAAGATGCTAACGTAAACAATTATGAATAAAGATACCATAAGCATGTATCCAAAATAAATGAGTCTTAAAGGTCAACAATAATAAACAACCCAAGTAAAAACAGGCAAAAGATCTGAACATAGATACCTCCCCAAAGAAGATACATAGATCACAAATAAGTGTATGAAAAGACATTAAACAAAACGTATCATTAAGGAAGTTCAAATAAACATGGAATATCTCTTCATTTGTTTAGACTACTTTGATTTCTTTCATCAACATTTTATAGCTTTCTTCATATAGCTCTTCATATAGCTTCAAGTAGCTACATATTTTGTTAGATTTATTCCTCCTACTTCATTTCTATGGGGCTCATATAAATGGTGGTGTATTCAATTTCAAATTTCAGTTGTTCATTTCTGGTACATAGGAAAGCAATTGACTTTTGTGTGTTAATCTTGCTTCCTGTAACCTTACTGTAACTCCTTATTAGTTCCTGGAGGGTTTTTTGTTTTTTGGGCTTTTTTGGGTCAGTTCTTTGGGATTTTCTTTTTTTTTTTTTTTTTTGTCTTTTGTCTTTTGTTGTTGTTGCTATTTCTTGGGCCGCTCCCGCGGCATATGGAGGTTCCCAAGCTAGGGGTCTAATCGGAGCTGTAGCCACCGGCCTACGCCAGAGCCACAGCAACGCGGGATCCGAGCTGCGTCTGCGACCTACGTCACAGCTCACGGCAACGCCAGATCCTTAACCCACTGAGGAAGGCCAGGGATCAAACCTGCAACCTGCAATCATGGTTCCTAGTCAGATTCGTTAACCCCTGAGCCACGACGGGAACTCTTATTCCTGGTCTTAATTGGAAGGTTTCTAGTTTCTCACCATTAAATGTGATGATAGGTTTGGGGTTCTGTCACATTGTAGGTGATCTGTATCATGCTGAGGAAATGCTCTTCCATTTCTAAGTTGCCAAGAGTTGTTGTGGTTTGTTGGTTTATCATGAGTGGATACTAAGCTTTGTCAAATGCTCTTTTTCCATCTACTGACGTGATCATGTGCTTTCTCGTCTATATACGGTTGGTGTGATGAATAACATTGATTGACTTCCAGATGCTGAACCAGCTTTGCGTACTTGGAATAAATCCCACTCGATGGTGGTATATAATTCTTTTTATACATCGTTGGATTCAATTTGCTAATATTTTGTTGAGCATTTTGCCTCTATGTTCATGAGAGATACTGGTCTGCAGTTTTTTCCTGTCTTGTAATATCTTTATTTGGTTTTGGTATTAGAGTAAGGTTGGCCTCATAGAATGAGTTAGGAAGTGTTCCTACTTCTGTTTTCTGCAAGAAATTCTCAAGAACTGGTATCATTCTTTCCTTAATTGTTTGATAGCATTCAATAGTGTCTTTCATTCTGGAAGGTTATTCATTATTGATTTACATTATTTAATCGATACGAGTCTATTCAGAGTATTTATTTCGCCTTCTGTGAGTTTGGCAGATTCTGTCTTTCAAGGAATTGATCCACTTCATTAAGTTATAGAATCTGTGGACATAGAATTATTCATAATATTCCTCTATTATCCTTTCATTGTCCATGGGATCAGTGGCGATGGCTTCTCTTTCATTTCTGATTTTAGTAATACGCATCTCTTCTTTTTTTCTTGCTTATCCTTCTAGAGGTTTAAATTTTATTGATCTTTTTTAAAAAAACAGCTTTTTGTCGACTTTTCTCTGTTGCTTTCCTGTTTTTTACTTCATTCATTGTTTCTTCTGCCTGTGATAGGCTTATATTGTTCTTTAGTTTTATAAGGTGGAGGCTTAAATTACTGATTTTAGATCTTTCCTCTTTTTTTTTTTTTCTTTTTTTGGCCACACCCTCAGCATATGGAAGTTCCTGGGCTCAGGACTGAATCCAAACCACAGCTGCAACCTATGCCACACCTGTGGCAATGCTAGATACATAACCCATCGCACCACGGCAGGAGCTCCGATCCTTTCTCTTTTCTAATGTTTGCCTTCAATGCCATAAATTTCCCTCCAAGCCTCACTTTTACTGCACCCCACCAACTTTCATAAGTTGTGTCTTCAGTTTCATTTAGTTCAAGGTGATTTTTTATTTCTCGTGAGACTTCTTTCTTGACCCACCTGTTATTTAGAAGCGTGTTGTTTAATCTCCAAATATTTGAGGACTTTCCAGCTATCTTTCTGGTATTTTTAGTTTAATTTAATTTAGCTTATTTTTAATTTAGTTTAGCCTAAGCCTGAAGGCATAACTTGCACAATTTATATTCTTTTAAACCTGTTGAGGTATATTTTGCAGTCTGGAATGTGGTCTGTTTGGTGAATGTTCCATGTGAGCTCGAGAAGGATGAGTGTTTTGTTTTTTGTTGGAGGAAGTTTTATGGTTAACAGTTAGGATCCAGATGATCGATGGCACCATTGAGTTCAGCTTTATTCTTACTCGTTTTCTGCCTGCCGGATCTGCCCTTTCCTTGGTGGACGGATGTTGAAGTCCACAACCATCGCAGTGGATTCATCCATTTCTCCTCGAAGCTCTGTCAGTTTGTGCCTCCTGTATTGTGTTGCTCTATTGTGATGCATGTACAATTAAGGATTGTTATGTCTTCTTGGAGAAAGGACCCCTTTATTGTTACCTCCCACCTCTCTTTATCCCTGGTAACTTTCCTTGCTCTGAAGTCAGCTCTACCTGAAGTTGATAGAGCTACTCCCGCTTTCTTCTTATGTTTCAATATTTTAAGTGCTAAAGTGTTTGGTAAGATTCGCAAAGTGAGTAACAGCATAGACATTCGAATCAGGCGAACTTGGGTACAAGCCAGGCAAGTCAAGCTGAGTGCCTATGGGCATGATTAATCATTCTAAAAACCAAGGACCTATCAGGCCTCCTGTATAGTACAAGGACCTATATTCAATATTTTATAACTTACAATGGAAAAGAAATATCTATCTGAAAAAGGATAGATATTATGTATAGTATAGTGGAATCCTCCTGCTGTACACCTGAAACCAACAAAACACAGTAAATCAACTATATTTTGATAAAAAATAAAAAATTAGAAAATTTTAAAATGAGGCAGTATCCCTTTGGATTATTGTGACAATGAAGCGGAATAATGCAATAAAATGCTTAGCAAATTTCCTGACACGTAACGTGAGATTAATATATTTTACTGTTATAAGCAATTATATCATATAATCATATAATATAGGCTATATAACATAAGCTATTATATTATTAATACAAGCTGTTGGTTATAATTATATTATGGGACTTTAGTATAGATTTCTAAGTTCAAATACTTTTTGGGGGGGGGGGCCATGCCTACAGCATGTGGAAGTTCCCGGGCCAGGAATCAAACCTGTGCTATAGCAGCAACCTGAGCTGCTGCAGTGACAATGCTGGATCCGTAACCCACCACAGATGACTTCCAAATATTCTCTTTTTTTTTCTTTGCTTTTTAGGGCTGCATATACGGCATATGGAAGTTCCCAGGCTAGGGGTTAAATCAGAGCTACAGCTGCCAGGCAACGCTACAGCCATAGCAACACAGGATCCAAGCTGCGTCTTCGGCCTACACCACAGCTAACAACAATGCCAGATCTTTAACCCACTGAGCGCGGCCAGGGATGGAACCCGCATCTTCATGGATACTAGTCGGATTGGTTTCCACTGTGTCACAACGAGAACTCCCTCCAAATATTCTTTATGAAGGTTGGATGTAGCACTCTGAGAATAACTTAGAAAGTAATTGCAAAATCTCGGTCTGGAGCCGATGTCTCATAGGCAGTGTCCTGAAAAGACAGACAACATCACACATGCCCTGCAGCCCACAGAGCAGGGTGCCAGGGCCGGGGGGGTGGCGGGGGGAACGTGGTATTTCCTCCTTAGTGCTGAGGTTTGCTCACCCTTCTTATTAAGTGAAATCACACGGGCGCCTTCTGCCACCCACTGCCAATTCGCTCACTGTCTGGGTTCTCTTTTGGGAGAAATGTGGTCACACGAGGGCCCCTATTGAAAAATAGATCATCTTTGGTGAGATAACTTCTGACTAGCTTTTAAGAAGCAGCAGAAAAAAGTAATCGCATGGGAAAAACTTCATTGTACACCAAAGCTTTTAAAAGGTAGTTATAAAACTGCTTTGTGTGGTATGAGCTCAAGTTTGTTTAAACTTTTTTAAAAAGATTGAAAGCCTAGAAAAAAGGCTGGAGGGATGTGAATCTCCGTGTTCAGTGTCTGCCTCTGGGGGCCGGGAGTCTGAGTGATTTAAATGTCTTCTTTGTGCTTCTCTCTAGTTCTCATTTTCTCAGTATTAAGAAAAACATGTGCTTTTTGAAACAAAAACAAAAATGAATAGAACCAACAAATGAGAACAACAATCCTTACAAAACCTCCCCTTAACTATAACTCTTGGAGTCAATGGACAGTTGTCCTTGCCAACCAACTGACCTTTCTGGTTTGTGTTTGGGGCCATTTCTACTCTCCGTCTTGCCATTCAGAGCAACCAAAAGGGTGGGGTCAGAGAAATATAAAGTGGCCAGTTCCTGGCAGGTTTCTCATGAGTTCCCTCTTGCCTCTGTGTTGCCTGATTCCCTACCCATCAACTCTGGCACCTGTTCTGGGTCTGGTATCAGAGCCCACAGCCCAGCCCTGCTGCTCACTAGCTTTGTGGCCTTAGGCAAGTCACTGAACCTCTCTGACCCTCAGCATCCTTCTTTAAAATGAGGATTGCAGTGACGGTCCAGCCAGGTGAAGCAGGGAGCCTCTTGGGGCACCAGTGTCAGTGGCACTAGTAAATGTAAGGGGCCCCCTACTAGTCCTGCTTTCCTGGCTCTGACTGTTCGGCTCCTGCATTGCAGTCTGCAGACATCGACAACCACCACGCGCTCATCGAATTCAATGAGGCCGAGGGCAGCTTTGTTCTCCAGGACTTCAATTCCCTCAGCGGCACCTTCGTCAACGGGTGCCACATTCAGAACGTGGCCGTCAAGCTCTTACCGGGAGACATCCTGAGGTTTGGGTCTGCAGGGCTGACCTACGAGCTGGTCATCGAAAACCCATCATCGGTGAGTCCGGGGCCCCTGTGAGGGTGGGAGTGGGGGATGGGGTGCAGAGGTACCGTGTTTGTCACCTTCCGGGCAGCCCCGGGGTTCGGATACGGTCACAGGTGGAGCTCGTCCCAAGTGCATCACTCTAATTTGACGCTGCGCGCCCAGGGTCAGCCACACCTGGTTCTCTGCTTCTGCGATTCTGCGAAGTTCAATCTTATCCGTTGGAGGAGCGAGTCCTTGCGCCCTCTTCTGGGCATTTCTTGGAATTACACGGAGAGTTGCCTAGAGGCCGCTCCAAACTAGAGCATTTTCCTGAAACGTGAAGCTTGGGGAAGGGAGGTGGAAAGCAGGTGTGTGCTTTTGAAGACTCGGAGTTGGATGCTTCCTTTTTAGGCAGATCAGTGCTCTGCAACCCCTTAGCTTTGTGACCTCAGCCAGGGGTCTTTGCATGCCCGGGTCTGGATCCTTTCAACAGGTGCCAGGCACTGAGAGAGTATCTATGTGTAAAAAAAGTCAAGGTCAGTTTCCAGAGGGAGTAGATGCCCAGCATCTGGCAGCTGTTATGACACCCTGGATCAGAATATTCCCAGGACCAGGGCCTAAAGTATGGCCCCAGGTTAAGCAGAAGGTAACCCCAAACTTAGCCATCAAAGCTCAGTCACAAGAATCAGCCAGTTCAGTAGGGAAGCAGGATAGGAGGTAGGTCACAAGCCTGGGTCAGAACCCCAGCTCTGCCACTGACCCCTTACAGGTGCTCTTGCACAAGCCTTTGGACCCCATGGAACGTCAGTTTCCTCATCTGCAAAGTGGGGCCAATGGCAGCGGTGACCTCTCAGGCTTATCTCAAGGGCAGAATGAGATGGTTGTAGTTGTAAAGCTCCTGGCACAGTGCCCGCTCATGGTGAGCACACAGTTGATTCTTGCCGTGTGTGTCCCAGAGAGACAGTGTGTTCATCTCACCCCACCACCAAGAGCACTGCAGGGACCGAGACCTCTGCACCTTAACATCCTTTCTGGGACGAGGCTGGATATAAATAAATAAGGTTTAGAGAATCTGGACAGAATCCTGGGGTGTGGGGGCCCTAGGCAGCCCTAAATACACACTCCAAGAAAATCAGCAGCATCCCTCAGGCTGCAGGGGCCGTGACGCTCCACCCGTCACGTTTGGTCTTGAAAATCTAGGGCAGTTTTCTCCTGCTGCTGCTCGGCCTCCATATCCCCTGTGGACCAACGTTAAAGTGTGTTCGTTCCCGGGATGCACGGGGGTCCGCTGGCTTCTGACCCCGAAGATCCTGACCTGGTCAGGGCTCCTCAGCACAGGTTCTGAGGGTCCACTTGTCAGAACCTCGTGGGGAGCAGATCCATGACACGGCTCCGGGCCTCACCCCAGGGCTGAGGACTCATATTTAGGGTTGCCACATAAGATACAGGACACCCAGTTAAATCTGAATTTCAGGTAATCACCAATTACATTTTTTGTGTAAGTGTGTCCCAAATATTGCCAGGGACCGCTTGTGCTAAAAGAAATTATTTAGCGTTTATCTGATTCAGACTTAACTGACACCCTATGTTTTATTTGTATATTTATTTGTCTGTTTATTGACTTGTGTGCCATCTGGCAACCGTCCACATCCTTCCTGGAAGCGGGGCTTGGGAGTCTGCATTCTCACAAGCTCCCTGGTGATTCTCTTGCACCCCCAACAGGAGGGAAACCCAAAGTTAGAGTCATTTGTATGAAACGCTCCCAGAATTTTTCAGGAAGCAAAGAAAAAGGGATTTCAAACCCCTAAGTCTAAAAATCCAAGTTTGTGAAGTTTGAGTCAATGTTTCCCTAACATGCCTGACTATAAGAATTTTTCGAAAATGTTCAGTAAAATTACAGGTTCCCGGGCCATCTCCCTGGGAAGTTCTGACTTTATGGCTTTGCCCATGAAGGGGGAGGGGGGACAACAAACATTATCTGCATGTTTCATATGAAGATAGTTACTGAAATTTTATAGATGATAAATTACTTATTATTAAATTACGATTTTCTGCAGATATTTTATTATTTTTTTATAACTCAATGAATTTTATTAGCTTTGTAGTTGTACAGCCATCATCACAACCTAATTTTAGAACGTTTCCATCCCAACCCCCCCCCGCCCACCTCTCTCTCCCCACCTCCTGTCCCCCTTGGTAACCATAAAACTAGTCTGTGAGTCTGTTTCTGTTCTGCAAATAAGTTCATTTGTATCCTTGTTTTAGATTCCACATAAGTGATGTGATATGATGTTCGTCTCTCACTATCTGACTTCACTTAGTATCATAATTTCTTGGTCCATCCGTGTTGCTGCAGATGCCATTATTTCATTCTTTTTTATGGCTAAGTAATATTCCATTGTGTATATGTACCACATCTTCTTTATCCATTCCTCTGTTGATGGACATTTAGATTGCTTCCCTGTGTTGGCTATTGTGAATAGCGCTGCAGTGAACATTGGGGTGCATGGGTCTCTCCAAGTCATGGTTTTCTCCAGATAGGATGCCCAGGAGTGGGCATAAACCTTGAAACCTAAATTTCCATCAAAAGGGGGCATCGTTTCATAAATTATGAGATGTTTGTTCATATGTAGAATGCAGCACTGCCTTTTAAAACCCAGTGCTTTGTTGGGATATCACTGACGTAGAATAAACTGCACATGTTTAAAGTCAATAACTGGATGGGTTTAGACATGTGTCTACACCCGTGACACCATCGCCACCATCAAGGCAATGAACAGGACCGTTCGCCTCCCAGAGTTCCCTTAGGATCACAGCTCGTGTTTGCTCACTTGCTCTTAACAGCTTCACGGAAGCGCGGGTCACGTCCCGTGAACGTCGCCCATTGTTTAAGTGCGCAGCACCGTCACTTTTCGTGCATTGACCGGGTTCTGCAGCCGTCCGACGCGCTGCTTCCAGAACATTTCCATCCGTGTCTGTCACCCAAACCTTGGAAAAACCCCGGAGGTACTGGTTTGTTTTTCGTTTTTCATCTTCACCTTTCCCATCTTAACCATTTTTAAGTGAACAGCTCAGTGGCATTAAACACAGTCACATGATTGTGCAACCATCACCCCCTGTCCGTCTCCAGAACTTTTTTCATTTTCCCAAACTGAAACTCTGCACCCATTAACCCCCCCCCCCATTCTTTCCATCTCTGTGAATTTGACTCTTCTAGGTGCCTCCTCTGAGTGAAATTTTGTATTTTTGTCCTTGTGCGACCATCTTATTTCACTTGGTATGATGTCCTCAAGGTCCATCCTGGCCGAGTAACGTGTCACTGTGTGGCTTCGGCACAGTGTGTGGGTCCGTTCCTCCATCAGCGACTCCTCGGGTTGCCTCCACCTTTTGGCCATTTTGAGCAAGTTGTTACGAACGCGGGTGTGCCAAGTGGAAGGGGGACTTTATTTTATGAGGCGCTGCTTAGATAAGCGTGGGAAACAGCGATCATGCTTTCTAACCTTGACCAGACGAGAAGGAAGAGGATGCTTTGTAAGAAGAGAAACCAGCGGAGGAAGAACCACCAACGCCGACAGCCCTGTGCTAAGCAATCCACCTGCTTTCCCTTATTTCAGGCCTATGGCAGCCTGTGAGCTGGGCTGTCCCGTGATCCCCATTTTACAGACAGGGAATCCGAAACTCAGAGAGGTTAAGTGATTTCCCAGGGGCCACACAGCCAGTCCCCACACATTAAACACCATCCCCACTTGCGGATAAAGGAGGGGAGAAAACCACAGAGTCTGGTGCCGGCACCGTGTCCTCGACCGGCTTTCACAGAGAGCAGTGCATGCTTTCGTGGTCACTCGGACACACACGGGTTTTTTCAGTGCTGATTTCTACATGCACTTGTGCCCTGCTTCATTCCGCAGGGGACTGCGGGCAGCAGCACGTGTCCCCCCGCCTGTGTGTGGGGCACTTTGCAGGCCTCCCTCCCACCCCATCTCCTCAAAGGTGCTATCAGCTGGGGGCCTCCCCAGGTTGAGAGAAGCTCTTATTCACAGAGGGGTCCTTTGCAGGACCTGAGCCAGGGCGGCCTGTGGACCAAGTAACCTGTTCCCATGAATTCCACCTCCTGATGACCCAGATCTGCGGCCTGTTTGAAAGAAGAGAAGGAAAGATGAGGGAGAAAAGGGAGAAGGATTAAAGAGCATCACTCATCAAATATTTTGAGACCCAGTTTTTCTAAGAAATTTGTGGCTCTCTTGCTTCCTGCATGTTATCGATTCTGATTGATTTGGGGTGCCAGGTGAGGGCGCTGTGCCCCCCCCCACCCCGCATAGAGTTTCCCAGGAGGACGGTGCTCATGTCACACAGGTTGGATGAGATCTGAGCTGTTCTTTCTGGAAACATTTATCTCAGGCTCTGTGATGACCGTCACCAACAGAGAGGAATGTGACAGCATTTTATTGGGGGCTGCTGGGGGGTTGTTAGGAAGCCAGATGAGTTAGCAGATGTCACAGTGGTTAGCAGTGTCCAGAGCGGTCCCAGCCCCGCTGTTGTACTGGACGTGCACTGGTCATTTACCTCTCAAAGCCTCTGTTCCCGTTCCTGTAACAACAGTTCCTACCACATGGAGGGACTGTGAATTGCTTAGTCCAACGTTTGGCATATGATATCCCTCAGCTTTAGGATCAAGCAAACCTGGAGTTCCCTGGTGGCTCAGTGGGTTAAGGATCCCGAGTTGTCACTGCTGTGGCTCTGCTTACTGCTGTGGCATGGGTTTGATCTCTGGCCCAGGAGCTTCCGTATGCCAAGAGCACAGCCAAAAAAAGAGTCAAATAAACCAGCATGTAGCAGCCAGGATGCTTCCTTTGTGAGTGTGCCTTTGGAGGGGAGAGCTCCCAAGACCTACCCCCACTGGCAGATAGATACGTTTGCAGATAAATCACCTGTAGAATAAGATGAAAAAAATATAAAGGAAAAGCTCTTGTTTGACAAGGTGCATTGGCAGCCAGGATGTGCCCACGAGTAAATCATAGCTCTTTGGCCAAAGTATTACCTCGGGCTGCCCTGTTGCACAGCTCCAGGGTCACCATTCACATTGCTGACCAGGTGGCGCCCCCTGGCGTTGTGCAGGACATAACCTGCAGGGCTTCATGCAGTGCCTTGAGGCCATGGTTCAGTAATACCATAGAGTCTCTGCCCTGGCACCAGGCGAGGGACATTGAAGTCACAAGTCGGCTCTGCCTGCCACACTGTGGGATTTATTGTTGCTTTTATTTGTGCTTTCGGAATTCTCAGAAAGGAGGTGTAGACACAAGCCATCCTAGTCACAGTGGTGGTGATTTTATAAAGCAGCCCCAAGTGGATAAATGGTGTCCTGGAGTTCCTGTTGTGGCTCAGCAAGTTAAGAACCCGACATAGTGTCCGTGAGGATGTGGGTTCGATCCCAGCCCCACTCAGTGGGTTAAGGATCCAACATTGCCACAAGCTGTGGTGCAGGTCACAGTTGTGGCTCGGATCTGGTGTTGCTGTGGCTGTGGTGTAGGCCAGCAGCTGCAGCTCTGGTTCAGCTTCTAGCCCAGGAACTTCCATATGCTGCAGGTATGGCCATAAAAAGGCAAAAAACAAAACAAAACAAAAGAAACTTCTCTTTCTCTCTGAAATATGCAAAACTTGTGGAGATGGCCAGAAAGAAGAAAGGAAGCCAGACACCACAACTGAAGCGTCAAGTTGTTTCGTGAAGGGGTTGACAGCTTCTTGGCAGCAGCCCCCACCCCCATAATTGCCTGTGTCTGGCCTTCCCTTTAGCCTGCTCTGCCCTGTTCCCAGTCCACCTTCTGGATACTGTCCTTGGTCCTACTCGAAAGGTCACGAGGTCCTGCCCAGGGAGAAGAGCGCCCTCTGTCGGCCCGCATTCCTTGATGCTCACTGCTTCGATGGGGAGGCTCTGCAGAACACAGTGGAGACAGCAAGGGTTTTGGAGTTTGATGGACCCCCATTCAAATGCCAACTGCAACCGACTTTACCTCTCTGAGCTTCAGTTTCCAGCCTCTGCACAGGTCCCCTTTCCCGCTTCAGCTTTTTTTAGAGAGGTCCCTCCCTGGGACCACGCCTGTCATTATAAACTGATGCCCAAGAGTTTCAGCGATTTCCGAAGGGTGATATACACCAGTCACATAGAGCCAGAGCCAGGATTAAAAACCAGCTCTCCCAAGTCCCTGAGAGGCTTTTCCTAGCAGTGCGAAGCATGTTCTGTGCTACGCATGATGTAATTAGGCTGAGACGTGAGATGCTTTTTTTTTATATAATATGCCTCCCTAACAGTTTCTCCATCACCTTCTTCAGTGTCAGCAATCAACCACAAAATCAAGCTCCATATGAACACCTCTTATTAAGCTTATTTATAAGAGGTTCTAAAAATCAGGCTCTGACTGATGGCATTTCCTGATTTCTCCATGGTCAATTTCAAGTTCCCAGTGCACACCACCGAATACAGAGATGGCAAAAGATGCCTGGTGGCATTTCCAATAGACACACACACACACAGTAGAGTGAAACAACCTCGAGAACATAGGTAATCATAAAATGCAATAAAATAATTAGGAAGAGGTGAGTTTTGAGTTATCACCCTTTGTTTCTGGTATATAAGTTAACTGTAAGTTTCTGTAAGGTAATTTTTATTAATGGCTGTGTTGACCAACCAGTGGGCAGAATTCCCAGACATTTAACAATCGGCTCTCACGGGCGGGGGCCCACTGGCCCAGCGCTCCTCTGGGACCGCAGTGAACATCCCACAGGCCTTCTTGGATGGAGGCTGGGGACCTCTGAGCTGCTTCCAGAACACGGCATGTACCGTGTGAATAACGGTTCCACAAGACAGTCATCGGTGTTCCTAGAAAATCCCGTTTCTAAGGAGCCCGTGCGACACCTTACCGGTTTTCACACCGCCTAACGCTCCTTTTCCTTATTTAACTCGGAAATCTCCTACTGTTCATTCACCAGTCATCTAAGATCCTTTCGTGAGTATGGAAAGCAGGTATAAACCATGACATCAGATAACCTAGCAGCCCTAAGAGTACAGGTATTGGAGTCAAACAGTGTCACCACTTCCTGGCTTTGAGACCTTGGGCAAGTCACCTAAACCTCTCTGAGCTTCGGGCTCTTAATCCACAAAGCGAGGAGTAAAAATGCCTCCCTGAGGTCATCCTGGCGATTAGATGAACCCACATACATTGAGTGCCCGGCACAGTCTCTGGCACATCTGTGCTTTCTCTACGTGGTGGCTCATAACTGTGGTATTGTCAGTAATTACGTACAAATGGCAGAGCAGGTGACAAGCTCTCCAAGGGCAAGGTCTGCTTCGCCACTTCGTCCACAGGCTCCACGGCTTCCTGGCAGAATCCATGTGTCCTACAGACACTCTATGCACAAGCTACCTGATTTTTTTTTTTTTTTTTTTTTGGTCTTTTTAGGGCCGTACCTGTAGCATATGGAGGTTCCCAGGCTAGGGGTCCAATCAGAGCTGTAGCCACCGGCTACACCAGAGCCACAGCAACACGGGATCTGAGCCACATCTGCAACCTACACCACAGCTCATGGCAACGCCAGATCCTTAACCCACTGAGCGAGGCCAGGGATCAAACCCACAACCTCATGGATGGTACTTGGATTCGTTAACCTCTCAGCCACGACGGGAACTCCACTACCTTGATTTTTTTAACATGTAGCCACACCCATGGCATATGAAAGTTCCAGGGCTAGGGATCGAACCAGAGTCGGTGGAGAGACAAGGCCAGGTAGTTATGCTATAGGCCACGAGGGAAGTCCTTGATTTTGTTTGTTTGTTTGTTTAGGGCCTCCCATTTAACCTGTACTCTTTACAGGGCTAGAAGCAGATATTCAAGAGAACACAAAGAACAAGTAGGTAATCCAAAAAAAAATGGGTAGTGATTTCTTGAGTAAATCATTGACTGGTGTTTGTTCAAGCTGATACAGATTCCGCAGCAGGTGTGGTTGTGGTTAATCCAGGTGGTTGACAACCTGCTATTTTAAAGGCAGTGCGGAAGAAATCAGGAATATAACATATGGTCCCTCAAAAGTAACCATGCAACATACCATATGGTCAGCAAACAGAAAGAAAGAAAAAGGCATTCACATGTATTTTTAAACTGAAGTTTCTAGAAACAGATTTGTTGATAACCGACCTTGACCCCACACTCCCTGTACAGCCCAGAGCTGGCTTTTAATGGCTTTTCTTTTTCTTAGTTTGCTTTTCCCCCCTGCCTGTTTCCTTATAGTTACCAGCAGCAATTTCTGAGAAAACTTTGAGCTTGCCTGTAATAGAGCAAGCCTGCAAACTAGAGAAAAGCAGCATTAACCCTCCAACTAAAGCCACCCTCTAATCAACAACTTTAGATTTAAAAAACCCCTAAAACTTTATTTTTAAATGTTTGAACCCAAAGAGCAGATTGGAATCTCTGCTGACGTTACACATCTTTGGCACCTTGGCCCAGAGGCGCCATCGTCAGGGCTTTGTGTGCTGCAAGCAACAGAAACCAGCTCTAGCTGGCCTCTAGGACAGAGCACTTCAGGAGCCACCAGAGCCAGGGCTCAATACCGTCTTCTCTATTTCCACGTCCATGTTCATGGCAGCGTAGTCCCTGTAGCCAAGAAGCAGAAACAACCTAAGTGTCCATGATGCAGAATGGATAAAATGCAGTCTGTACATACAATGGAATATTATTTAGCCTTAAAAAAGAAGGGTATTCTTTGGGATTGGCATGTGTACACTGTGGTATATGGTATGATTGACCAACAGGGCCTTGCTGTATAGCACAGGGAACTCTACCCAATATCCTACCAAAAAGAATGGATGTGTGTATACATACAACTGAGTCACTCTGTTGTGCAGCAGAAATGGTCACAACCTTGTAAATCAGCTGTATGTCAGTAAGACTTTAATTTTTTTTTAAAAAGAAGGGAATTCTGACATATCACAGAATGGATATGAGGACTTATACTAAATGAAATACACTAGCCCCAGAAAGACAAGTACTTGTGTGATGATTCACTTATTTGAGGTACTTGGTACTTAGAGTGGTCAAAGTCATAGACATAGGACATCGGTCACCAGGGCTGGGGGAGAGGGGATGTGGGGAGTTGTGGTTTAATGGGACTAGAGTTTCAGTTTTGCAAGACAAAGAAGCTCTGGAGATCATCGCAGAGCTATGTGAATATACTTAGCACTGTATACCTAAAAACAGCTAAGATATGTTGTGTTTATGTTGCATGTTATTTACCACAACTTTAGAAATAAATAAACAGCTTCCCTCTCTCCAGGTCTGGGCTCCACCCCTTCATGCTGGCTGCATTCTCAAGTCCCACCAGGTCCCACCAGATCTGGGTGTCCAGCCAAGGCTTCTTGGGTCTCCTTGGCTCTGATTGGATCATATGCCCCAGGCTGAACCAATTGTTATGACCAGAGAATGTGATTGGCTGATTGCTCAGCCCCACCCACCACAATGGGCTGGCCAACTAGGAAGGAGATTCCTAGAATTTCTAAAGTGCTGAGTGGGTTTTGGCCTGTCCACTACAGTAGTGGAGCACTGGAGGCAGGAGATATGACCACTCCCTTTAGTGGGGGAAAGTTAGTGGGCAATGAGGCATGTTTACCTGAGGGTCCCAACACTAAAAGGAATCCCTCCACCACTCTTCGTGGTCTCTAGATTAGTTTTCTACCAGGCTGGGGTAAAACACATTCGAATTCTACCCCTTCCCACCTTCAGCCCATTCATTCAATAAATCTTTATTAAATTGCTGGGGAAAGGTTATAGGAACGATCGAGGCAAGACAGCCCCAGAGGAGGGGAAGGGAAGGGATGGGATGGTTGGAAAAGTTAGCGTAAGGCAGGAGCAGGAAGGAAAGAAAGGAAGAGAGATTAGGTGGAGACTGAGACATCAACAGTGGTGAGAAACCTACAACAGAAGAGGACAGATTTCTGGAACTCTGCCAAGTCTGTTCTTGGAACAGATTTAAACTGAGCCAGTGTCATGATAAATGCTGGGCTGGGTGTCCCCAGGCAATTGGAGTTTGAGTTCCCTAAACCATTCTCACCGACTCCAAAAAAAGAGTCTTTGGGGGAATGCACCAGATTCTTGACTTGGCTGGGAAAGACTGTAGCTAAAAGACTGGTTCGGGAGCCTAAGTGAGTGGAGAGCTTTCCTCTTGAATAAAAAAATCCAACTGGGGAGTTCCCGTCATGGCGCAGCAGAAACAAATCTGACTAGGAACCCTGAGGTTGCGGGTTCGATCCCTGGTCTTGCTCAGTGGGTTCAGGATCTGGTGTTGCCATGAGCTGTGGTGTAGGTCGCAGACTTGGCTCGGATCTGGTGTTGCTGTGGCTGTAAGTGTAGGCCGGCAGCTACAGCTCCAATTTTACCCCTAACCTGGGAATCTCCATGTGCCATGGGCGCAGCCCTGAAAGGACAAAAGACAAAAAAAAAAAAAAAAAAAAAAAAAAAAAAAAAAAAAAAATCCAACTGGAGTTATAGGAAGTTCTTTCTGCCAGTGCTCCTGTTTTGGAAGTGTCCTGCCCTGTTCCTCATTCTGCGTCTCCGATCTGCAGAAAGAGTTACGTGACCTCACAGGTGGCACGTCTTTGAACTTAGCCTCTTGCTTGAGAAGTATGTCTTTTCTACCAAGACACTGAGGGAAGAGGGGAGAGAGAGGCCGAGAGAGGAGAGAGGAGGGAGGCTGAGACAGAGGGAGGGAAGGCGCGCATCACGCCCCGTCCCACCACCCTCTCCACCACCACCTGAGGTTGCTGAATTCCTTAACCTCTCCAAGCATCCTTTGGAAACCAGCCATAAGGAGGGCTCTCCCCTGCAGGGCTGTTGGGAATAGATGAGTAAAATACACGAAACAGTAGCACGCAGGACATCATGGTTTAACCGCGAGCCGCGGGGAGAAACCACCACCAAGGCAGCGTTAAGCCAAGACAGAGCCAGGCGTCAGCACCTCCCGGTTTAGGTGGATTCCCATGTCCTCCATTGAAAGTAGCTACAAGCATCTTCCACGGGGTCAGATGGTGACGGGTTCCCTCCAGAGATATTGGTGGAAGATCTGCCAGGAATCAGATGTGGCGGATGTTGAGGGTCATAGGTCAATGGACCACGTGGGGCTGCCTGCTATCCCAAAGGTCTTGGCTCTGGGGGACAGTGGAGTAACGGTGCCGGAGACACTCAGCGTGGATGGGAAGAAAGGCCTCAGGGTCCTGGAGAGCTGGGCTCAGATCTGAGATTTGTTCATTCATTTGTTCAACCAGTATTTGGGGGCCTCCTCTCTGTGTGCCAGGGGTTTATTCTAGATGCTGAGGATACAGCGGTGAGCCAGATAGACAAAAAGCTCTTATTTTCCTAGAGATCACATTCTACGAGCTCAGCAGTTCACTTCCAAATCTGCAATCTGGGTGAAGTCACTGGGTCTTGCTAGCCTCAGCCTCATCTTGGAGTGTCAGGTGTCTTAAATGAAGTAATACCTGCAAATCTCCTGGCAGGGTGCCTGGCATGAAGGCTGCAGCCGACAAATAGTGATCTGATGGTGTGCAATGCAACCCATAGTGGGGACCGCCATCCCAACCTTGGGGGTAGTCTGGGAGCGCTTCCTGGAGGAAGTGACTTCTCCACTTAACCTAGGGCAGCAATTGTGTCACAGAGACAGAAGGGTAGAGACCACCCCAGCACCCCGTAACCTCCCCTGACCCTCTTGTCTGTCCCCGCAGGTTTCCTTCCCATGGGTGAGGGGCCCAGCACCCTGGTCAAGGCCACAGCCACCTCGGGCCACACACCAGCCGAACCAGTCACCCCTGCCATCACAGATCCCTTTCCACCCGGGCATCCGGCCAGCGCCAGTGCAGAGGAGCTGGTCCCAGGGCTTCCCCAGGCCCACCATGGTCCCACCTGCCTCCCACAAGCGGCCTGTGAGCGCCGGCGGGAAGATGTTCTCCTTTGTGATGGATGGCCCCACCCACGGGGTTCCCATCATCAACCAAGGTATTTGTGGGCGCATCCCCAGCGGCTGGGGGATGGGCTTTAACCCTGAGGATGGATCTTGGGTCTTGCTTGTTTTCTCCATTCTGAAGTAGAACGTGGAGTTCCCGTTGTGGCTCGGTGGTTAATGAACCCTGTTAGCATCCATGAGGATGCGAGTTTGATCCCTGGCCTCACTCAGTGGGTTGAGGATCTGGCGTTGCTGTAGCTGTGGTGTAGGCCAGCGGCTACAGCCCGGATTCAACCCTTAGCCTGGGAACCTCCATATGCCGAGGGTGCAGCCCTAGAAAAAAAAAAAAAAAAAAAAAAAAAAAAAAGTAGAACATGATCAGTTGTGAAAATTTGGGGCTTAGCAAGAAGTAAGAAAACAGTAAAAGACCAACTGTCACCCTCATCACCCTCCAGACTTTGTGCTCTGCCCGTCTGCACACATCAGTGCCGCCGGGGTGGGTGAGTGTATGTGTGTGTCTGTGTGTGTGTGTACGTACATGCATATGAATGTGTATCAGAAGCTAAATTTATATACTTTAACTCAGATGTACAGAAATGTTGGTAACTAAAATCCCTCTTGCCTTAGGAGGTTTTTAAATATTATATTACCACTCAATAGGTTGGGAGAGGCAGAGGCTTATGGAGAAAATTACTTCTCCAGAGGTGAGATGTTCCATCTAATCTAATCTAATCTAATCTAATCTAATCTAATCTAGTGCTCTGCTGTCAGATTTAAGGCTGGTTATCTTGGTGACTGTCACTCACAGCCTGGTCACTTTGGGGTCACACAGCTGTCAGGGTTCCCCCCCCTCCCCTGGAAGCCCTCCTGGCATTTGGGGAGCAGACTTCTTGCCTGTCACATGCCCTCAGCCTCACCGGCAGAATGGCTGCATCGACTTAGTCCCTGGCACGATTCCAAGGTTCCGTCTGTGGCCTCTGGTGTGAAGATCCCATGCTCTGTCCTCTGAGTCCCAGCCCCAGACCCCTGTGCGTCCCCAGGTCTCTCAGTGGCTCCATACCCTCCCCTGGTCTCACTCAAGGCCATTCACCTAGCCACCCACCTCCCTCGGCCTTTCCAGTAAGTTATTATTCTGAAATATACAAACTAAGTAGCAAACAAGTCGGGTTTCTACAGTTTACATCCTCCTCCTCCTCCTCCTCTCGGGAACGCTCATGTTCCTGCCACCCACGGTAAGAAATGACCCAGCCATTTCCCCCCAATACTTTAATATGAAAACTTTCAAACATACAGCAACGTAAAAAGAATTTTACACAAAACAGCCCCCCAGCCAGTTCTACCATTATCATTCTGTTGGAGTTCCCATTGTAGCTCAGTGGAAATGAATCTAACCAGTATCCATGAGGATGCAGGTTGGATCCCTGGCCTCGCTCAGTGGGTTAAGGGTCTGGCGTTGCCATGAGCTGTGGTGTAGGTCACAGATGCAGCTCGGATCCCACGTTGCTATGGCTATGGCGTAGGCCGGCAGCTGCAGCTCTGATTTGACCCCTAGCCTAGGAGCCTCCAATGCTATGGGTGCAGCCCCAAAAAGACAAAAGAAAAAAATTGCTACACTCTTTTATTACATATCTATCTGTCCACCCGTCCATCTGGTCCTTCAATCCACCTTATTTTTTGATGCATTTCAAAATAAATTGCGTATGTCTGTAGTCCTCCCCTAAATATTTTAGCATATACCCTTAACTAGAATTCAGCAGTTTTTGTCTCATGTAACATTAAGGTGCAATGTGTATTAGTTATTGTCATTGCATAACGGATTTTGCCCAAACTTAGCCTAAAGCAAAAACCAAACAAGTGTTATCATATACAGTTTCTGTGGGTCAGGGACTTGGGATCAGCTTTAGCAGGATGGCTGTGGCTCTGTAAGACAGTGGTTACCTGAAGGCTTGACTGGGGCTTGAGGATCTGCTTCCAAGGTGACGCACTCACATAGCTGTCTGCAGGAGATCACAGGGACCTCTCCAAAGAGATGCTCGCGTGTTCTTGTGACACGGCAGCTGGCTTCTCCTGAGCCAGTGGTCCAGGAAAGCAAGATGGAAACTGCAGCCTCTCTTACGACCACGCCTCTCTTAACAACCAACTCTGTTGTTGCTGCAGTACCCTGTTGTTACACAGAGCAGCCCTCTCCACTGTGGGAGAAGACTACACCTGGGCCTAAAGACTAGGAGGCAAGAATTATTGGTAGTCATCTTGGAGGCTGGCTACCACAGTCTGGCTTCTGGTCCTCCATGAGTCACCCTCTCCCACTCTCTCCAAAGGCCTCCCCAAAGTCTCACCCCACTACCACACGACCTCGAATTCCAGAATCTCATGCTAAATCAAGCCCTGGTACAGATGGGGCTCCTGGGTGTCATTCCTTAAATTCAGCTCATCAAGTCCTTTTTTCCAGAAAAGAGAATACCTATGAACTAAGAGACAAGTTGTCCATCCCTCACACACCCAACATACAGTGGTGAGACAGACATGGCGTGGCTGCTGCGTCACTCCTCTTATTCAAGAGGGAGGAAAAGAGGAAACACGCAGGAGTCACTGGCCCAAAGCAGTTCTGAAATCCAGCTGGCGAAATCTTGGCAGTTCCTTGATTAGGCTTCATCCCAGCTCTTGCCCAGAAATGACTCTCCATGGCTTCTGGCTCTGCCCTCTGGTCCCTAAATTCCACCCTCCGAGTCATTCTGCCTTTCTAATGAAAGGTATCACATGTTTGCAGCTGCATAATTTTATAGTCTGCTTCCTACCTGTAGAAGCTTGGGGGTCCAGAAGCTGCTTTTACTTTTGTGGGTCTCTGTCAGTCTGAGTTGGCAGTGCTGGTTTTGAGGGGTCATCCTATTAGGCAAAACTCATGCCCACAGATTTTATTAACACAGCCTTTCTACCTTGGGCTTCTGCTGAGACTGCCAAGGAACAGCCTCAGAAGCTTCTTAGAAGCCCAGTTGACCTAATGGTTCTCTGGGACACTGCCCTGGACCTGTGTTCTTAACAAAGGATTTTATAGTCACACACTCAGCTGCTGCTTTAGACCGTGTTTTCCTGAACTCGCCCTTGATCTTTGCCCAGAACCGGTGTCTTGCATTTCATTTGCCACCTGAAGAGGCAGGGAATTTTCAAGCTCAAGCATCATCTCCTGGTTTAACAGGCCTTCCATTAACTGCCTCTCCCCCTTACATTTCACTGCAAAGGGGAAGAAGGAACCAGGCAGCACCTTCCAGCACTTTGCCTGGGTGGCTCTTTAGCCTGGTCCCTCTGTTCATTAGGAACATTTTCGACTTTTCCTCGTGACCACAGGCAGCATGTTAGGAAACCTTCTGCCACCACTTAACAAGGATCCCGTAACCCCAGCAACATTGTCCTCACTTTCCTAGAAACCTTCCCTCGCCACATCCTCAATGCCACTGGGCTTCTACTAACAGCCTCTCCAGGCTTTCTCCAAGGCTCTTGGCAAAAGTCCTCCAGCTTCTGGCCGCTGTTCCATCCCAAACCAGTTCACATTTTAGAATTTTTTAAATTTGGCACCATTCTTGGAGTAACACATTACTCCTGGATGGGAGGGTCTAAAACAACCATAAACATTTATTATTTCAGGGTTTCTCTGGGTCAGGAATTTGGGAGTAGCCTAGCTGGGTGGTTCTGGCTCGGGGTTTTGTGTGAGGGGATGATCCTGGAGTTGTGGTCCTCTGGATGCTTGCCTGGGGCCGGAGGACCCATCTCCAGTGTGGCTCATCCACACGGCTTTTGATGGGAAGCCTCAGTTTTTCACCAGATGCACCTCTGCAAAGGCTGCTTGAGTGTCCTCATGACGTGGCTGCTGGCTCTTCCAGCCAAGATCAGTCCTAGAGAGCAAGGACTGCTGTGTCCTTTTCAATCTAACCTCAGGCATCACTCTGTCATGCCTGCAGTATCCTTGGTTACGTAGGTAAGCTTTATTATGGCCTGAATTGTGTTCCCCCCCAGATTCATATGTTGAAGCCCAAACCTTAGTGCCACAGAATGTGATGATGTTTGGCGATGGTGTATTTAAACAGATAATTAAGTTAAAATTATCTACCATTTGGGTGGGTGCTAATCCAGTCTGACTGGTGTCCTTGTAAGAAGAGAGAGAGAGACCAGGGTTTCACATGCACAGAGAAAAGGCCACGTGCAGACACAGCAAGGAGGCAGCCGTCTGCCCACCAAGGACAGAGGCCTCAGGAGAAACTAACCCTGCCGGCACCTCCATTGTGGACTTCCATGCTCCAGAGCTGTGAGAAAATACTTTTTGCTGTTGTCATTAAAACCTCCTCTGGCATTTTGAGATGGCAGCCTGAGCTGACTCATGTCAAGTCCGTCCAGTGTTGGAGGGACTGTGAGAACCACGGGGCCACCGTGGAGACTGGCTGCCACATGGCGAGAGGTGTGGATCTTGAGCAAGTTTGTTGAATTTGAACAGTGGCACCCACCTGTGAAACCCAAGTTCCTCTCAAGACAGAGGACATCCCCATCGCCCTGGAAGGTTCCCTCACGTCCCTTCCCAGTCAGCTCCCAGCTCTAGCCCCCGCCTCCCAGAGACAACCTCTCTTCTGAGTTCTCTCCCCGCTGCGGTTTAGATACTCCCGTCCTAGCATCTCAAGTCAGCAGAATCACACAGTATATGCTCTTTGGGGGAGGCTCTTTTCACTCAGCATAATATTTCTCAGATTCATCCGTTTCGGTGCGTGGATCATGAGTCTGTTCTGTCTTATGAGTATATACAGAGTTATTTAAACATCCATTCTTTGGTATAGGGGCTCTCTCTTTTCTGACGCCACCATTTTAATTTTTCCACTGAAATCGGTGGGG
Source organism: Sus scrofa (assembly GCF_054392235.1). Classification (NCBI taxonomy): domain Eukaryota; kingdom Metazoa; phylum Chordata; class Mammalia; order Artiodactyla; family Suidae; genus Sus; species Sus scrofa. Next base: position 79,071,964 of record NC_139388.1, read on the forward strand.
TTCCCCACTGGTCTCTCTGGCACCCTGTGGAACCTGGGGCTTCTCTCAGGGAGAAGTGAAGGAGGGTCTGGCCCAGGGGGACTTGCGTCTACCTGGGCTTTGTCAGGTAGACGTGGAAATAGCCAGGCCACAGCTGTTTCCACGCTTCCACCTGCTTCCCCTGACTCTGTCCCCAGAGAAGGGCCTTCATCTTCCCAGGTGGTGGGGCGTCCCTTCCTGGCCGACTCTGGGCCTCTCTACCTCTTGCTTTGGAGCAAACTCTCTGCCCCAGTCGTCCAGGCTGGCTCCTGATAGAAAACACCTCTCTCTCTGAGGGTTCTGAGAAAACCCTTCCCTCTCTTACTAGCAAAGCTGGGCTCTTCAAACACAATTAGTTTACTGTTAGACTGTCGCCTTACTTGAGACTTGAAAAAGTCTTGGCTGTCTGGAAACCCAAAGCCAAGGACCTATTTATTTCAGGTCGGTGTTTTTCATTCTTGGCAGGAGGACATTAGCGGCCAGATAGGTCTTCGGTGTGGTACCTGTCCTGCCCACTATAGAATGTTTAGCAGCATCCCTGCCGCCTCCCCACCAGAGGCCAGTAGCAAAGCACCACCACCCGTTAACTGTGACACTCAAAAATGTCTCCAGACGTCGCCCAGACTCAAAAATATCATTTTGCCTGGGGGTAAAATCAGCCTGAGCCAGCGAATACCACCCTTCCTTTTCCACAGGCAATAAAACCTCAGGTCCAAGAATCTTAATGGCAAGAGCTCATGGGAGGTGGGGGGAAAAGAATTACTAAGAACAGAAAATAGGTGGGGTGACTATTTACTTATTTAGATAGTTTTTTGAATGATTTTTATTTTTTCCACTACGGTTGAGTTACGGTCTTCTGTCAGTTTCTACAGCAGAGTGACCCAGTCCTACATAGATGTACACATTCTTTTTCTCACATTATCCTCCATCATGTTCCATCACAAGTGACTAGATCTAGTTCCCTGTGCTACACAGCAGGATCCCTGGCCCAAGAACTTCCATATGGGTGCAGCCATTAAAAAAAAAAAAAGAAAGGCAGAAAAAGAAAAAGACTTCATACCCAGAAGAAAAGGCATGTGGGGAATTCCCTGGTTAGACTCGGCACTTTCCCGTGACCTGGGTTCAGTTCCTGGTGTGGGAACTGAAATCCCACAGCAAGCTGCTGCATGCTGTGACCCCAAATTTTTTTTTTAATTTTTAGATTTGAAAAAAGAAAAGGAAGGTAAAATATCTTAATGTTGTCGTGATTACATGTCGAAATGATAATTTTTTAATACAGTGGATTAAATAAAAGATATCACTGGAGTTCCCATCGTGGTGCAGTGGTTAACGAATCCAACCAGGAACCATGAGATTGCAGGTTTGATCCCTGGCCTTGCTCAGTGGGTTAAGGATCCGGCGTTACCATGAGCTGTGGTGTAGGTCGCAGACACGGCTCGGATCCTGCGTTGCTGTGGCTCTGGCGTAGGCCGGTGGCTACAGCTCCGATTAGACCCCTAGCCTGGGAACCTCCATATGCCGCGGGAGTGGCCCAAGAAATGGCAAAAAGACCAAAAAAAATATATATATATATATATATCACTGAAATTAATTTCATGTCTCTTTTTCACCTTTATAATGTGACAACTGGAAAACTGAAAATCGCGTTCTGTAGCCTCATTACTTTTCTGTCAGGCGCTGCTGCTCTAGTCAGCTAGGGCTCAGCTGCTCAGAATCCAAAAGGGTCCGAGGGCAGAAGTGAGTTTCAGATTAAAGTTTTCTAATCACAGACTAGTTGGGGAGGTGGAGGGGGACGGTGGGCAGCTGCTGAAACAGCTCCCGGAATCCCCGGGGAAGCCCTCCGGCCGCCCCTCCTTCTGTTCAGCACTTTCCTCTCCTTCACCCCTGGTGGCAGCTGCCTTCCAGAAGTCAAGGGGGGAGGAGGGATGGGAAGGACAGTGAGAGGGAGTCGGTCTTGGTGCTCGGCCAGGGCCCCAGGCCTGCCCCCACGTGGCCCAGAACTCAGAGGGAATATGCAAGCATCTCCCAGCGCTGCTGCGAGCGCTCCTGCTGTGGCCAGAGCACCCACTGCACTCGGCAGGGCCGACTCGACTCCCTGGGTCCTGCTGGCCTGGCGGAGCTGCAGGCCTGTCCTGCGGTGGTAGGAAACCCAGGCGGATGGGCAGGGAGCTCGAGGGTCTCAGCTCTCCCAGGGTGACCGACTTGTCCGCATTTGCCTGGGTCCTCCCATCCTGGGAACCTCTCAGCGGTTGGTCACCTTAACCCTTTCATCAGGCAGCCCCTAAAATTCCATCAAGCACATCCAGCCCTGGACCCACAGGAGAAAGAGAGCCCCTCCCCGCACACAGCCCCCACATACCCTCTTCCTGCTGCTGAGCTTGTCGGGGTGAACCCGGGTCCTGAATCCCTGACTCACAGGTCCACACTGGTGAAAGACTTACTGCCAGGTGGTTGTGTGTCCTGTTCTGGAACCGGATCATCTGGCTCAGACCCTGACTGCCTCATACCAGATGTGTGGCCTCAGCCGGTCTGACCTTGGTTCCCAGGGTCTGAACAGGTCTAGAAATAGCGCCAGCCTGGCAGGGCTGGCGTGAGCACTGTGGCTGGCCAGCCGTTCGTGGACACCCTCTGTGAGTAGGGGGCCAGGTGCTGCGCTTCTGTTCTCAGACCCCACCCCGAGCACCTTTCCCTCTCAGCACGGCGCATAATGAATCGAGATGGGTCGGGGTTCCCCCTGGGCCTTGACCTCCTTTCACGGGTGAGTTTGGGCACAGGTTTTTCTCCCTCTGTGCCCCAGTCTGCACATCTGTACAATGGGATTATTAAACTCATTTTGAGGGACAAAAACTGAGACCTGGTTCCCAATCTCATAGAGCTTACTGACCAGTCAGGGAGACCAACGGGCATAAAACCATCAGAGGAAAACACCCATAAGCTGGTAACCATGACAACACCAGGCAGGGGAGGTACCTGTGCCCCACGAGTGCATAATGGTATGGACTTAGTTGGGGGATTGGGGAGGTATCCACAAGGGAGTGACACTCAAGCTGAGCCCCTGAAAGGCGAGTGACAATTGGTAAGTGCCGAGAAGAGGGAACAGCATTGGGGTGGAAGGGTTAGGAGTGCAGGGGCTACATGTTAGGTGGGGGGGTGGGAGTGGGCAGGAGGTGAGTGGGGCTGAAGGCTGTGCTCCAGAGGAAGGTGCTTCGAGGTCATGTAAAAAGAGCACAGGAGGTGATGGCAGGTGTTAGGCAGGGAGGGGTCCCACTCCAGCAGGAGGTGTCTGCCTTTGGAAACGCCCGCCACCGCAGGGAAAGAGACAGGCACAGCTGCGAAGAGAGTCTTGTTGGAGCGGTTTGTTAAACTGCCTCTAAGGGACAGATAAGAGGGAGCTCCCTGGGGGTCTGGTGGTTAGAATTTGGTGCTTTCCCCACTGCAGCGCAGGGTCAATCCCACGTCCGTGATGAGATCCCACCTCCAGCTGCTGCTGGGCCAAAAAGAAAAAAAGGAGATAAGAAACCCAACCCATTACAAGGCAGAGGCGGGACTTGCCTGTGACCCCAGCATGTCCAGGTGCACAGACAGGGAGGTTGGGAGTCCAGGCCACTCTGTTCCTAGTGGCCCAGGAAGCACCTCGGCCAGTGCTGCTCATCCACCACGCAAGGCCATGCGTTCCCCGGGCTCCATGGGCCATTGGCTGTGTCCGCTAGAGGATCTGGGGTCCACAAACACGTTTGAGACCTGGGGAGAAAATCATTGGCTCTGAAGTGCACAAATGAATAAATTATGGAATGAATTTCCACAAACACGACAGCGTGCGCTTCATTCCCTGTTAATATTAACACTCATTAAAGTTTCACCACCTTCGAAAACAGCTGGTTCAGCGGACCACAAGGCTACCATGAAAAAGAACGCAATAGAGCTGTCAGTGCTGATGCAGGAAACGGTGTTGATATTGTCGGATGGAAAAGTAAAAGCTGGAGAACCATCTCTGTCCTGTAAATCCACTCGTGCTTTCTCAAAAGCTACGACTGCAGTAAAAATAGCTAACATTTAGTGCTAAATGCTCTGTATCCGGGGCCAGCAAACTTTTCCTGTAAAGAGCCAGACAGTAACTAATTTAGGCTTTGCGGGCCCATATGGTCTCCATTTCAAAGATTCAACTCCGCCTTTGTAGCTGGGAAGCAGCCATGCATGACGGTGGCTGTGTTGCAATAAAGCTTTATTTACAACAAGAGGCAGGGGGCCAGATGTGGCCAACCCCTACTCTCCGTCAGTGCGCTGTTTAATCCCCCAAAGCCCTTTAGAGCAGAGACCATTCGTGTGTGTCTTTCCCCCCCCCCCCTTATATATGTGGAAACTAAGGCTGAGAGTAAACGACCTGGCCAAGGTCATTGGTTCTTACTTGGCACAGACCACCGTCTGGCAAGGGACCCCTGGAAGTGAATCAGCCCAGTGAACACTGGGGAAGAGGAACGAGGTGGCTGTTTGCCTCTCTAATACACCTGGAATGCTTTCATTACAAAGGTCGTGTGAATGAGAAGGTTAATTTGAAAATACTCTTTAAAGAGTTCTGCGACGCAGTGGGTTAAGGATCCAGCATTGCCGCTACAACAGCTTGAGTCGCTGCTGTGGCGCAAGTTTGATCCCTGGCCCGGGGGACTTCCATGTGCCACAGGTGAGGCCAAAAATATGCCTAGTTGTACGTGTGTGTATATATATATATTATTTTATATATTTTTTGTGCATGTATGTATATATATATGTGCTTTATTTTGCATATATATTTTTTTTTGCACACACACCAATGTATATAACTACACTTTAAGACTCTGGGGAAACTCACAGTCTCCTCTGTGTTCTCTGCTGACCTTGTGTGTTAGTGTGGACCAATGCCGTGGAATTGTCGGGACAGTCGGTGGCCGAGGAAATTCCCGGGGCAGGATCTTCCGGGGAGATTTTCATGGATGAGGACCTGGGCCAGCAGGATAAGGTGAGGGCCTTGGGGAAGGATGGGGACACTGCCGAAAGACGGACCACCGACGGATGGCAGCTGCCTCTTGTTCTCTGTGTCTCTAGAAGTGCCTTCTTATGCTACTTACAAGAAACCACCTCTTAACTCCCACGACATTCAGCCAAAAGTCTGCTACCTGCTCATTTTAGCCTAAATAACAGCATCTACCCCCACGAGGTACTGAGCACCTGCTGTGGACTAGGCTGTGTCCCATGCACTTGGCATTTATCATTAGCTCATTAATCCACATCATCTTCGAAATAGTTTTTTTTTCCCTGTTTTTTAGGGCCGCACCCGAGGCATATGGAAGTTCCCAGGCTAGGGGTCAAATCAGAGCTATAGCTGCCGGCTTGCACCACAGCCACAGCAACTCGGGATCCCTAACCCAATCAGTGAGGCCAGGGATGGAACCTGTATCCTCATGGATCCTAGTCGCGATCGTGAACCACTGAGCCATGAAGGGCACTCCCTCAAGATAGATTTTTATCACATTCACTTTGCAGATGGGGAAGCCGAAGCTGAGAGAGGTTAAGTAGCTTCTTCAGGGTTGCCCAGCGGAAAGACCGAGGCTAGGATTCAAACCTAGGTCTGGATAACTTCTAAAATGGGTACTTCTAACTCCCACACAGCAGCTTAGTCCACCTTGATTGATGGAGCAATGGTGGGAAACACGTTTCTGGCAGGGAGATATGAGCACTGAAGTCCGGGGTGGGGGGGGCCTGAGCAGAGAAAGAGACTCGCTGAAGAGCCGCAGAGGTTTAGAGCGTAGCAGGGGTGTGAGTAGAACAGGTGAATTCAAGCCCTCCTGGTGAGGGCCCAGACTGATTTCTACCTGCTTAGACACAATCTGAAAGCTGTTCTGAAAGAAGCAGTCCACAGCATCTTGCTTTCCTTAAGGACCAGGGAGGGCCCAGGTCTGCAGCAATTCTGAGTGTGTAAGGAGCAGAACCACTGGGGGCTCATGTCAGAGGCAGGGGTTCCAACACAGGTGTCCTGGGAGACTCTGAGAAATGCTACAGGAAGGTAGGAAGCCAGGCTCAGACACTGTATAACATGCCACCCCAAAGCTTAGTGGTTTAAAATAGCAATTCATTATTTCCCAGAATCTATGGGTTGACCTGGAAGGTTCCTTTGCTGGTGTCGCCTGGCCTCACTCATATGACCGTAGTCAGCTGGTGGCTGGGCCAAGCTGGTGGTCTCCCGTGGCCTCCTTCCCATATCTGGGGCCTCAGCCAGGATGCCTGGGCTGGTAGGCCCCTCTCTGCATGTGGTTTTTTCATCACAGCATGGTGGTCTCAGGGCTCCTGGAGGGCCAGAACAGAAGCAGCACAGCCTGTAAGGCCTTGCCTGGAGATGATGCAGCAGCTTTCTGTTGACCAGAGCAAGTCATGGGGCCAGCCCGGACTTAGAGGGTGGGGAAATAGACTCCCCTGCTTGATGGCCAAACTACAAAGTATTTGTAGCCATTTTTCAAACCACCTCAATTTAAAACTGGAAATATAATGCAACCACATTTATAATTTTTCCTATTTATGAGCCATTTATGCCCTGACTTGCCAGCCTCCTTCAGGTGACAGTAAACAAATTACCTTAAGTAGGGAAGCATTTATTGGCTCATCTTATTGGAAAATTTAAAGGGCTTCTAGCTTCAGGCATGGCTGGATCCAGGAGCTCAAATGACATCATCAGAACACGCCCTGCTATCTCTTCCCGCCATTTTTCAGAGTTTGGCTTTCTACGTAAGGCCAGCTTTGTATGTTGGGAAGGACAGATTCAGGTAAAGGACCCATGCATTTAAAGTCTTTGATGCAAAAGGAGGCAAGATCCTCTCCCTCTGAGAAAACTCTGATTGACCAGCTTGGGTTACGAGGAGGTGGGACAGGAAGAAGCAGGGCACGAGACCGGCAGTCCTACCCAGACCACACGGAAGGGGGAGCACTCCCTCCAGGAAGGTGCAGGGCCCTCACCAGGCAGACAGAGCCCCCAGCTCTACAGGCACCCTCTGCAGACGTCTCATGCCCCAGCACCAGCCCAGGGCCTGCCTGCTGCAGCTGCTCAGTGAACATCTGTTGCAGGAATAATTAATAAGCACCTGGCTGGTCATGACTGGCTGAAACAGGGGAAGCTGCCAGGAGCATGGACTCTGTATGATGCTGTTGCCTGAATTTTTGCCACAGGCATCTGCCGGGACCCAAAGGCAGACCCTTGGCAGCCGTTGGCAATGTCAGACAGGCTTTCTCATGCCCAAGACCCTGTCCTTCCCCAGGTCATGGAGCTGGAGGGTTGTGAGGCCGACTGGGCAGCTCCCCAGGGAAGGAGCTGGCCTAGAAATTGCCCATTTACCAACTGCCGTGGCTGCATTCGAAAATGAATCTGGGGAAATTTTTTTTCTTCACTTTTTCCTGATATTTTATTGATGACTTCTGCTGAAAAGTGGGGGGAATTTTTTTTTTCCTTTCTTGGAAAACCTAATGAATTCTTTGGCTGTAGACCCTTTTCTTTGGAGAGCTGGAGGCTGGGGTTAATTATACCTGGAGGTATAATCTGCTGGCGATTTTGTTTTTCCAGCCCAAAGTTTACGTGAGCCCACACAAATACCTCATCATCGCCGTCTCAGTTACTTCCCAGATTCAGTTACCTGGAAAGACTTCTTACATGAACAGCCAAAGGAGGCAGGAATTGCTAGAAGAGAAGAAAGGGGGAAATCCATACTTCAGAACATATTCCGTTTTTCAAGTTAAAAAATGGCCCTCATTATAGGCAGAATGTTGTTTTCCTAATTACCTCCCTCCTGTGTGCTAGGCCGAATGTTACAAATAAAAATGTTATACATAGGAGTTCCCGTCGTGGCGCAATGGTTAACGAATCCGACTAGGAACCATGAGGTTGCGGGTTCGGTCCCTGCCCTTGCTCAGTGGGTTAACGATCCGGCGTTGCCGTGAGCTGTGGTGTAGGTTGCAGACGCGGCTCGGATCCCGCGTTGCTGTGGCTCTGGCGTAGGCCGGTGGCTACAGCTCCGATTAGACCCCTAGCCTGGGAACCTCCATATGCCGCAGGCGCGGCCCAAGAAATAGCAACAACAACAGCAACAAAAAAGACAAAAGACAAAAAAAAAAAAAAAAAAAAAAAAATGTTATACATAAACTTTCTAGCAATGACAGTTCCCAAGCGGGATGGTTGTTCTCAACATGAAAGGATAATTTGGGGAAAAGGGAAAGTTTCATTACCTGTGAGGTGTAAACAACACCGTTTCAGGAATCTCTGTGCAGGTACCTCATTTTAACCAAACTCTTCTCGTCTCCATGAGGTTCTCCGAGGGACAGAGAGAACCTTGAAAATCCGTCTTTTCCCTCCCTGCCTGCCCTCACCTTCCCCAAAGAATGACTACATCTTTCCTATATACGTGTATTTGTTTTTTGCTTTTTAGGGCCACGTCCGAGGCACATGGAGGTTCCCAGGCTAGGAGTCCGATCGGAGCTACAGCTGCTGGCCTACACCACAGCCACAGCAACATTAGATCTGAGCCGCCTCTGCGACCTACAGCACAGCTTACGGCAGCGCCAGATCCTTAACCCACTGAGCGAGGCCAGGGATCGAACCCGCAACCTCGTGGTTCCTAGTCGGATCCATTTCCGCTGCACCACGATGGGAACTCCTTTCCTCTGTTTTTTTTAACGGGGTCCGCCTTGCACCCAGACCCGCACGTAGTAAACTTCCCATCTCGCCTCCACCCAGGATGAAATCATTCTGCTGCTGGGAAAAGAAGTCAGCCGTCTCTCGGATTTTGAACTGGAATCCAAATACAAAGACGCCGTGATAGCAAACCTGCAGAACGAAGTGGCCAACCTGAGTCAGAAGCTGTCGGAAACAGCCACCTCCAGGCAGAACGAGAGGGTGATCCCGCCCAAGCTTCAGGTTCTGGATGAAGACGTCGACGCCAAGGAGCGAGAGATCCAGAGCCTGAAAAGCCAGGTAGGGCTTGGAGACACACGTGGGTGGGGGCCTCAGCGCCGTGACACAGGGCAGCAGCTCTCAGGTAGAGCCCGGGGAGCATCAAGGGGAGCCCCCAGAGAGTTGGAGATGGGTAATCAGCATAGCATGGTGGAGAGGGGCACAGATCCCGGGAGTTGAGACTTGGCAGGTTCCTGGCCTTGTAAGAACAATACCATCTTTGATGAAGCACCTCCCCTGTGCAGGCCCTTGGGCAGGCACTCGAGACGCATCACTGTATTTATTAATTTTTTTTTTTTTTCTGTTTAGGGCCACACCTGCAGCATATGGAGGTTCCCAAGCTAGGGGTGGAATCAGAGCTGTAGCTACCAGCCTACACCATAGGCACAGCAACTCGGGATCTGAGCCACACCTGCAAAACCTTCACCACAGCTCACAGCAGTACTGGATCCTTAACCCACTGAGCAAGGCCAGGGATGGAACCCGAGTCCTCATGGACACTAGTCAGGCTTTTAACCCCTCTGAGCCACAGCGGGAACCCTGCATCAGCTTATTTAAAGCTCAGTCCTCTGACACATATCATTTGACAGAGGAGGAGACTGAGGCAGGCTCAGAGACACCCAGGAAGTTGTTACATTTGCACAGGAAGTGAGAGGGCGGCGGTGCAATTTGAGTTCAGCTCTACCTCCTTGCAGAGCCTATGCTCTCATGCCCACTTCATATTTTCACCCAATTCTAAGGCTCCGGTAACCACCCCTCACACTCACCCGCCCCCAGCCAGGGAGCTGGAGACCGGGAGAAGGATCCCTCAGCGTTCCAAACACCGAGGCCTTTATCACACCCTGAAGGCAGCTGCTGGTACAAAAGTTCTCCTCCCAGAATGCCTAGATTTTACCCGTCAAGTTCCTTTCTCTTGAAACTAGATCCAAAAATAATTTTTTGAAAGAACTACTTTAAAATTGGCCATTGAGCTCATACATAAATTTTATCTCACCAAAGTTGATGAAAAAGAAGTTGGCTGGTGTTCCCATTGTGGCTCAATGGGTTAAGAACCCGGCTAGTATCCATGAGGATGCAGGTTCGATCCCTGGCCTCGCTCAGTGGGTTAAGGATCTGGCGTTGCCGTGAGCTGTGGTGTGGGTCACAGACAAGGCTTGGATCCCGAGTTGCTGTGGCTGTGGCATAGGCTGGCAGCTGCAGCTCTGATTTGACCCCTAGTCTGGAAACCAACGTATGCTGCAGGTGAGACCCTAAAAAGCAAAAAAATAAAATAAAATAAAATAAATTATCTGGAAATAATTACACTGGCATTCCTGTTGTGGCTCAGCAGTTAACAAACCCGACTAGCACCCATGAGGATGCAGGTTCAATCCCTGGCCTCACTCAGTGGGTTAAGGATCCGGCGTTGCTGTAAGCTGCAATGTAGGTTGCAGACTAAGCTCGGATCTGGTGTTGCTGTGGCTGTGGTGTAGGTCGGCAGCTGCAGCTCTGATTCAACCCCTAGCCTGGGAACCTCCATATGCCACAGGTGTGGCCCTAAAAAGCAAATAAATAAATACATAAATGCACTGATTGGTGGCTCTGTTGCCTCCCCTTCCACTGGGTCTTCGCTTACAGCCGATTGGGGATATTTTATAACAAGGCACCTCTGCAGCAGAGGCTGCCTGGGTTTGAACTCAAATACAGTTTTATCCACTAACATTTTGGTTTTTTCTTTCTTCTCCTATTTTCTTCTTTTTTATGGTTGACCTGCAGCACATGGACATTCCCAGGCTCGGGGTCAAATCGGAGCTGCTCCTGGGGGCCTACACCAGAGTCACAGCAACACTAGATCCTTAACCCACTGAGCAAGGCCCGGGATCGAACCCACATCCTCACAGACACTGTGTCGGGTTCTTAACCCACTGAGCCACAGTAGGAACTCAGTTTAGTTTCTGAAATATTCTGCTGCCTCCAGAACATTCAACCAGATGTATGAGCCACCTGGCCGGTTGATTTATTGTTCTGATTACATGTTCTCCCTGGTCCCTGCAAGTGTGTCCATAACGGTTTGCTCTCACAGATCTTCGATCCGCTGCAACGTCACTAGAAAAGTCTTACCTCCACATGCTCTTGTACGCCTGTGCTAATTAGAAGCCAAATTATTTATCTTGAAACAATCACTCCTCCTAGCACTACGAACTTTCTTATGATTCAGTGCTCATTTTATCACGCTGCATAACAGACATTTGAACATCTTGGGATGTATGCCGCTTGCAGACAACATGGATATTTATTTTGGCAGCGCAAGTAAGTAAGGTTTGAAGGCTGGAGTTATTCTGGCAATCCAACATCCTAACACGCAACACTTGGAAATATTTTTTAATCTCTCCAGAGCACTGGAGTCTTTAGGGGGAAAAGTAGGTTTTCCCAGCCCTTCTGGAAGTTTGTCTCTCTGTGTTCTGCCTCTGATATCATGCAAATAAAACCAAGTGCCTTTTGAGGGAAAGTTGTATTTCCCCCACAGAGAACAGTAAGAGCTGAAAGGGTTGTTTTTTTCACTCGAAGTTTCCAAAGGCCAAATATGCAAAAGTATATAGACGTGGGGAGAATAGGGAGCAGAGTGGCCTGTGTTCTCCCCCCTCATACCTCCCCCCAAACTTCTAGGATAGTCCACCTCGCCCATGTCTCCTATGCCCCAGGGACAAAAGTGTAACTTTCCCAAAGGCCATAATCTCTGAACCATGATGGTGCATGAAACAAGCCAGAAAAACTTGTGCAACCTTGACGCTTCAGTTCATCCTACCAGTGTCATAGTGACAAGATTGTCAGGAACAGGAGCCAAGACCAAAGGCCGTGAGCGCCATCTGGTGGCAAGGTCCACCTCCCAACCCCCCACCCCACCCCGGCGCCCTTACCCCAGTTTCCCAGCATGCCCGCCCCCTCCCCGCAGTCTTTTTTATGCAATGCCTGCAACCTGGTCTGACGGCGAACAGAGATTCCTGCATTTCCTCTTTTTCATTATTTTTTTGTTGAAGATAATAGGTCTCGATTTACTCTTATACCAGTTATTTTTTATTTAATACATGCTTTTAAGTCTAAAAAGTGAGCTGCTTCGAAGAAGAACGCTAAGAAATTACAGTGGGATAAGCAAAGAGACATGGCAAAATTAGTGGAAGCGGTATTTGAATGACCCAATGTTCCAGAACTCTCTTAGGGTAGGGTTGCCAGATAAAACAAGGACACCTAGTTAAATTTGAATTTTAGCTTTTTTTAATCATGTATGTTCCCAATACTGCATGGGACACACACTAAAACATTATTCATTATCTGGAATCCTATTTTAAGTGGGCATCCTTTCCCTCCCCCCTAAATCTGGCAGCCTTGTCTTAGGAGAGCAAAGAAATTACATCCTACTCCTCCTCACTTCCATCTTGATCTAGCGAAACAAGCTAGCTCTTGTCCCGTCTATGGACTGCTTGGCGTTTATGCCCCAATAAACGTGTCCCCATGGGAGTACTGAGGGCTGACATCTGAAAAATCAAAGAGGCAAGGGCAACTTGAGAGAGGAAAGACCAGCAGCACAGAACAAGCAGTCCAGCCGCAGCAGACTGAGAGGGAGGGGTTCCGGGCTCTGCTCCCTTTCCCAGCCTCAGGCACCTGCCTGCAGAGGCCAAGGCTTGACAGCTGCTTACCAACTTTGCCTTCGATGGAGACACGCCCTGGGTGGGTGAGCTCTGAGCCATGGACTTGGAGGGTACTCTCAACATCCTTAGATAGGGCCGGCCTGTGGTCATCCTACCCACAATTCCTGTATTTCCTCCTTTTTTTTTTTTTTTTTTTTTTTTTTGGCCATGCCCATAGCATGCAGAAACTCCTGGGCCAGGGATCCAAGCCACTCCATAACAGTGACCAGAGCCACAGCAGTGACAACACTGGATCTTTAACCCACTGAGCCACTAGGGAACTCCAACAGCCTTCAAATTTTAATGCTGGTTCCCAGAACCATCCGGAAAGGTGGAACCGAGCAACTAAAGATTGGATTTGAATCACACTCCACCTCTGACCAGCCATGGGATGCTGAGCATGAGACCTCACCTCTCTGAGTCTCAATTTGCTCCCTTGCAAAATGGGGCCATTACTGGGAACCGCAGGCTTCAGCGATGCTGTGAGGGGTGTGGATGTAGCAGGTGTGCCCAGGCTTTGTAAACTCTGGCGTGTTCCATGAGGTACAAGCTATCTGCTGTTAAATCATTAGAGGGAATTACTTTTATAACCTGCTCCTGTCTCTTGAACTTTGCTGTGTATCCAGTTGGTTCTAGATGATCTGGAACCGGCAGCTGGTCTATTTATGACTAAAAATCCACAGGTCATAGGATGGCACATTAAGGGACCCGCGGCAGCCACCCATCCCCGAGCCTCTGTGTGGGCACAAAGATAAGACTTGATTATATCTTTATTATGTATGAAATGGTGGTCACTGAAGGAATGGGCCCCCTCCTGTCCCTTTAATTGGTTATCACCAAAAAGCTCGGTTTCTCCAACACCCTGACCCGAGATCAACCTGACTCTCTTTGTCCAGCCTCAGAAAAGTACAGGTGTGTCCTGCAGACCTGGCTGGCCCCCTCTGACTATGTGTTACCTCTTCCCACAGATCAGCGCCCTACAGAAAGGCTACAGCCAGGTGCTGTGCCAAACCCTGTCAGAGAGGAACTCAGAAATCGCATCCCTGAAGAACGAGGGCGAGAACCTAAGGAGGGACCACGCGGTCACAGCAGGTAAGCTCCTTCCAGACTTGGGCCCCAGAGCTGCTGTCCACCCCCTGCAGACATCACCAGTCAACCCAGAGCTGCTGCCCTCCCCCTGCAGACATCACCAATCACCCCAGAGCTGCTGCCCTCCCCCTGCAGACATCACCATCAACCACCACAAGCTGCTGCTCACTGACCTGGGTTCAGTCTCAGGATCTCAGCTGGCTCAGCAACCAGTGTCAGCAAATTCGAGTTCTCCTTCAATAGAAGTTATTGCCACCCAGTTCCTAGACCAGGGCCTGATAAATAGTTGAGAGAATGTTATCTCTTGGCTACCAGGACTGCTGGCTACCAGCCTTGCCAGGGAGAACACAGGGTGCCCTGTGGCTTGGGTGGTTGTGTAAGCCAGCCTGGCTGAGTAAACTAGAATGTGGACAAATTGGGGTCGCCGCTTTAAGGCACCTGTGGCCCCACCCATCTCACCCGAGTGCACTTGGGCCCAAGTGCAAACATTTTCTAATTGACCAGCAGGGTGGTTCCTGGTAAAGGGCTTGGGCTGAGTGGGGAGCAGCCAACGCCCAGCTGCTGCATCTCAGCCTGGATCCCTTCCTTCAATGTGTTTTTTGAGCCCCTACTAGGTGTCAGGCCTTGTTCTAGGCTCTGGGGAGAGAGCCCTGAGCATGACAGAACTCGGTACACACAGATCTGGGAGGGGGTGATAGAAAGGGAAAGTAAAGGGACGTGTAAACAAGCCCACCCAGAGAGCAGTCGTGCTTGTGAAGAAAATAAACCAAGAGCAAGCTGGGGAGGGGAAGGAGGAACAGCCTCGTGGGTGGGAGGACGAGCTGAGGCCAGTGAGGCCGAGTGGGGTGCACAAGGGCCTGTCGGGCTGGGCGGGGTCCGGGGGTCTGGGTTCTATTCTAAGGGTGACGGGAAGCCAGTGGGATTTTAAGCAGAAAATGACGTGTCTATAGAGACCTGAAGAGGATGGGAGCCCTCTCAGACAGGGGAGGGAGAGAAGCTGATGACAGGGAGAAGGCAGGGAGCCCAGGAGTCGATATCACCCTTAAAGTCCCCGGATGCAGCAGGAAATGTGCCCACAGCAGTCAAAGCCAGCATAGCCTTGAGCCACAGGTGAATCACCGTGTCTACAGGAACCCGTGCGCTGGCTTTTCCTCTGCCTGACTCTGCAACTTACCACTCCGTCCCCCTGCCACCCCCAGGGCTCTGCTTATGCTCCTCCCTAACTTGGAGTGTCCTCAGATAGTTGCTGAGCACCCCCTACAGGCCAGGCACTGTCGGGGGCACCCGGAGTGGAAGGATGAACTTGCTGGTCCTTGCCTTCCTCCCGTATGTCCTCTGTCCACCCATCCAACCTCGTCCAAGCATCAAGCCGGTCTCAGATCCCACTTCCTCCAATCAAGGAGCTGGACCACTGGGATAGGATAACACTTGGGATGAGCTGGACCCACTCCAGGTGTGGCAAGGGCCCAGAAGGATTTCCAGGTCACTTAACAGGGTCCAGAGCTCACTTTTAAAATGGAATTCTGGTTCATAGTGATCTTTGTTTTGTATACCTTCTTGGTTGGTACCTATCCTTAAAACGGGGCCTAATATTCCTCCAAGAAAAGAGCTGCGTGCAGCAGTCCCGTGCTACTGCCCTTAGGCAGCCTTCGCCCCACTTTTATTCCCCGTGATAACTCAGCTATTGGGTAGTTACCTGTTGCTGCGTAGCAAGTTATCCCAAATGCAGTGAAGAAAACAGCAACCAGTATTGCCCATCTCTCACCGCTTCTGTAGTTCAGGAATTGGAGTTGACAGTACTCATTGGGGACAGACAAGATGTTGGCTGGGGCAGCAGTCAGGTCCTCTAAAGCCTTGACGGGAGCTGCAGGGCCCCCTTCCGGAACGGCTGCTCATGTGGCTGTTGGCCGGAGGCCCCCGTTCCTCACCACACAGGCTTCTCCCCGCATGCCTGATCCAAGAGGGGGCCAAGAGGAAGCTGCGGCATCTTTATGACCCAGCCCGGGAGGTCACATCCCGTCATTTCCATGGTATCCTGTTAGTTACACCTGCCAGCCCTATTCAGAGTGAGAGGGGCCACACAAGAGTGAGAATTCTAGAAGGCAGGGATCTTTGGGGCCATTTTGGAAGCTGGCTGCCATGAAGAATAAGAGGTGCCATGAAACAGACCTAAGTTAGTCACCTGCTGTCCTTGGGACGCATCATGTCACTCAACCCCTGTGGTAACTCTGTGGAAGAGAAGCAGTGGGAGGCGAGGTGACCTGACCAAGCCCAGCAAGCTGATAAACAGTAAGGACGGGTCCTGACTTAGTGTGAATCCAGCTACCCCATCGACAGTGTCCAGCAGTCCCCTCTGCCACAAGCCCCTCTCCTGGCCTCTGGAGAATTCCTGGACCTTCCCTGTCCTGGGCCTTTGTTCCCCAGGCCCATGGTGTGGGGTCGCCTCCCAGCTCTGCCCGACCTGTGCCCACCAGGGTCCCTAACGGCTTCTCCCACTGGTGCCGACCACCTGCCCCCCACCCACAGCGGAGCCTCAAACCGCGTTCTGTCTCTTTCTCGTTCTTGCTCTGGGATCCTGGAGAACAGCCTCTCCAGTTCCAGGCGGGCACCGGGAGCGGCCCGGGCTTGGAAGGTCTTGTCCAAAAGTTGGCCGACAGCCCTGGCGATGACCGTAACCTCTCCTGCCTCTCTGACCTCCGTGGGTCTTTTGTTTCATTTTTTTTACAGAGGTGGTGTCATCTTTAAAAAAAGACGTGTTGGTAAAGGACGAGCAAGTTCAACAACTAAAACAGGAGGTGAATCAACTAAAAAGTGAGAACAAAGAAAAGGATCACCAGCTCGAGGCCCTCAGCTCCAGAGTGAGTGTCAGGTGGTCCCCGCGGGACCTGCAGCTGGAAGGGCAGGCACAGTGGAGTCACATGACACCCTGGGGCCCTCCTCCCTCGCCCCATGGCCAGACGAGGCCAGTGCCCAAGGGCACAGGGAGGATAACTGCTGGGCAGGTGGTCGGCTCCTCTGCATCTTTGCCAAGTACAGCTTGTAGGTGGCACAGAATTAGCATGATGTGTATTCAAATCCAGCCAACATTTTCTAACCCCTATTATAAATGAGTTGGTTTAATCGCAGCAACAAACACCCCTATGAGCGTGTGTTGCCCTTGCAGAGCTTGGTATGAAATAGACTAGGAGCTCTCTGTGGGCACGGACGCGCCCACCTGCTGCAGCACGCTCCCGGCACTGCTGGTCCTCACAGTTGCCTTCAAAGCAGAATGCTGGAAGGTCCAGGTGCAAACACACGGACTCTTGCTTTTCCTTAGGCTTTAGTGTGTAGAATTTCTCTATGTAAAATCAACGTGGTAGCCAAGGGACAAGCTTTTTACAAGTAACTTTGACTCTTTGCAAATCGTGCCTTCAATGCCGACTGTAGAATCCTGATTCTGTAGGATGAGATGTCTCATGATATGTTGATATGTCTGTCTCTGTGAATCAAGGTAAAAGCTGAAAGCTTTCATCTCAGGTGGCAACTCAGAAGTCCCCAGCGGCTGCCCGTGTGATGGGGTGGTTAGGTCTGCATGGGTGCGCGGGTAGGAATACATCTTGAAGTTCCAAGGAAAAGGCAGAATAAGTACTGCCTGGTGCTTGGTACCATACCCAGCTTGGAGCTGGTGAAAGGCGGTGCGTGAACTTTAGGGTCGGAGAGACCAGGGTCCAATCCCAGAGCTTTATTTTATTCTTTTATTTTATGTGTCCACAGCATTCCCAGCGCTTTCTTTCATTGTAAATTATTTAGCCTCCATCTCCCCACCCATGAAACAAGGATGATAAAATCGTTTTCCGAGAAGTGGGGGGCTGGTTTGAATTGTGCTCCT
This sequence comes from Sus scrofa, assembly GCF_054392235.1. Classification (NCBI taxonomy): domain Eukaryota; kingdom Metazoa; phylum Chordata; class Mammalia; order Artiodactyla; family Suidae; genus Sus; species Sus scrofa. The sequence goes on from NC_139388.1 coordinate 79,089,569, forward strand.
CTCCCTCTGCCCCTGGTCAGCTGCCTGCATTCGTTCTTCCCAAGCAGGGCATCTTCCTAGGCAAGTGTGACCACAGGGGTGTGTGTGCGTGTTGGAGGCAGGGAGGGGTTGTGGAGCCAGTGCTACGTGGAAAGGAATATGCAAAGTCAGCACCTGCTTGGCTCCTCTGCTCCCTGAAGAGCATTTGGGTCATTTCTGTCCCCCTTTCCCCTTCCTCGTTGACCCTGGGATGAAGTCCTTCTCCTCTAGCCTGTGCCAGCCGGTAGCCCTTGGGCCCCTTGCCACCAAGGGTGCTGCCCTTGTGAGCATTTGGGATGCCTGTCTTTTTTTGTTGTTGTTTTTTAATGACGTATGTCCTGTGTGTTCATTTTAGAAAAATAAGTAGATGACATTGAAAAGAAAAATAAAAAGAGAGGAAAGGAAATACTACCTCAAGAAATCAATGTTCATGTGTTCCCGTATGTTCTTCCAGCTCTGTTTCTGGAAATCAATCCTCAGAGCAGTTATTTTACAGTAAATTTACACTATGCACAATTGAAAAAAAAATGTGCATTCTGTTTTCCCGTGTTAATAAGTCAGTGCTTTTATCATTGGTCAGCGTTGCAAAGTGGTCTCCTGTGTCGGACACCTGGGTGGGTGTTTTCCCTGCAGCGGACAGTCCTGCGAAGAACATCCTTGAAACTACGCATTTGCTCATTTCTCCGGTTGTTGTCCTTAGAGTACTTTGCTAAAGTGGGCATTTCTGGGTCCAAAGAAGGCACATCCATCCTTGTGCTCTTAATGCCTGTTGCCGAACTGCCCTCCGGAAAGGCAGCTCCGTTTACCCCACCACAACCAGGACACTGTTGTGGGACACCTCCCAAATTCAGGGGTATGATTGGATTAAACAGGACACTTTAAGATGCAACCTGCACAAAAGCACTGGGGGCCACCCCCCACCCCCTTGCTAGTCACAGAGTGAAAACATCCCCAAGCAGCCAGACTCTGCAAAGCTGGATTTCTCCTGCCGTGCACAGTGCTGGCTCTTGAAGCAGAAAGAGATGCTCTTTTCCTCAGCTCCCGGAGGGGTGATCTAGGAACGACTGCAGGATCCTGCGCCCCCGTCCCACCAACGGTCTCACCTCCCAAATTCAGGGGTATGATTGGATTAAACAGCAGGAGACACTCTGGGAGACGTGGGACCCCCAGGCAAACCCCTGTGGCCTTGTCCTTTTTCTGCACAGTGCTCGGTGCTGAAAGAAGAGTTAAAGAAGGAAGGCGCGCAGAAGGAGCACCGCGAAGCCCAGGAGAAAGAGTTAAAACTCTACAAAACGGTGCGTTGGATCGCCTCCCCCCCAGGTGTCCACAGAAAGTCTAGACTTTGACCCTCAGGGTTTGGGAGTTTGGGGTGGGGGGCTTGGCTGCAGAAGGTGGCATGCGGAAGGTCCAGGGCTAGGGATCAACTCCGCACCAGAGCAGTGACCCCAGTGACTGATGCCAGATCTTCCCCTGATGTGTCACCAGGGAACTCCAACCTTCAGGGTTCGGGGAAGGCTCCTTGGCCACTTTCCCAGCACAAGCTCTGAGGCTTTATGGGTGTCTGTTGGGATAGTCTCATAATTCTCTGATTTGCCAGCCTCAGGAGGAGGTGTGAAAAGACCACGGGAAACTCACACTCCCACAATTCTCTGGGCATCTGACTCTAGGCCCCTCACTCGGTTTCCCCGGGGGCTGGTCTGGGATGGGGATGGGTGGCCACATGCTTCTAGAAATTCACTGTGATGCCCAGACTTTCATCACAAGTTTGATCGCAGCCGTGGGCACCGTTATGGACACAGAATGCTTCCTTAAGTATTTCTCCTTAAATACATTCAATTTGATGCCAATTCATAGAAACGAAATGAAAAGCAAATGTACCGTTGGCCTATGTGGAAGGCGAATGTAAAAATCAATGCGATGATGGGGGTGCCGCTGTGGCTCACTTGTAATGAACCTGACTAGCACCCGTGAGGGCTCGGATTCGATCCCTGGCCTCACTCAGTGGGTTAAGGACCCGGCGTTGCCTTGAGCTGTGGTGTAGCTGGCAGACATGGCCCGGATCCAGCATTGCTGTGGCTCCGCCAGAGGCCAGCAGCTGTAGCTCCGATTTGACCCCTAGCCTGGGAACTTATATATGCCAAGGGAGTGGCCCTAAAAAGACAATAATAATAATAATAGTAATACAATGAGGAAGTTCCTCTGTGGCACAGTGGGTTAAGGATCCAGCATTACCACAGCTATGGCTCAGGCTGCAACTGCAATACAGGTTCGATCCCTGGGCCAGGAACTTCCACATGCTGCGGGTGCAACAACAACAAATTAATACAATGAAAAGATGAGCATTAAGTGTACGTGTTCCTCCCCTGCGCCAGCTGAATCCTCGCACACATCACCAGGCACGTATTCCATCCACTGGGAAGGATGGCACCTCAGACACAAGGAGGAGACCTGCTCTTCTCCACGCCAGGGGCACCGCGATTCTCTGCCACCAATGGGAAAGAAATTCTTTTTTCATTGGTCTTTTCTTCCAAACTATGCCCATTGTGTCTTCCAAACAGCCCTTATTTCGATTGAAATACCCCAAGGAAAGAGGTTCTAATGAGTTGATGGAGACCTTGTATTGTTGAATCCAGAACCCATGCAGGTCTTCAAAAGAGACTCATCACTTTTCCTTCTCCCAGCACCCTCAGTGTATCCGTTGAAAGAAAAACCTACCTTGCCTTAAAGATGGAGCGTTTTCCCCCAAGGGAGGGAATTAAGCTAATCCCGGATTCAGTGTCAGCCATCATGCATTGGATGAAATGAGTTACGAAGTTGACTCGCCTCTTGTTGGAACTCTTTCAGCAAATCCACGACATGGAGAAGGAAGTGAAGAAGCTCAGGGAGGAGCTGAAGAGGAGCAGTACTGAGCAGAGCCTGATCTCGAAGACGCTGCGGGAAAAGAGCAAGGTACCGCAGGGTGGGCCAAGCCCGTCCCGCGCATCTTCTCTGGTAACCCCCACAGCGACCCCGTGTGGTCCGTACTGGTATTAACCCCACTTTACGGCTGGGGAAGCTGAGGCTCCCAGAGGTGAGGTTACCCAAGTTCACTCTGATAAAGTAGCTGGAGCAGAACTTGAATCCAGGTCTTCTGGACTCCAAAGCTCCTGTGTGTAAACCCCTAGCCGAGATTGCCTTTAAACCTTCATCGTGAAATCGCCCAGAAAAGAATCGATCTGTGAAATCAAGTTTGCCAATAATGTGGTTCCAACTTAAATGCTCTTATTGATTTTTCTTGTCTTTGTGTTCTGTCACTCATTGAGAGAGGAACGTTTTTTTTAAAAAAAAATCTTATCATGATTGTAGAGTGTGTATTTCTTCTTTTAGTGTTGAAAATTTTTGCTTTCTGTATTTTGAGGCTGTCTCACCAGGCGCATATAAATGTAGAATTCCATTACTTCCTGTAGAACAAAACTTTTAATCATCCTACAGTGTCCCTTTTCGTCTCTAGTAGTGTTTATCCCCTCAAGTCTGCTTGGTCGTTAATAGAGTTTCCACACTGGCTTTCTGTTGGTTGGAGTTTTCATAGCATGTCTTTTTCATACTTTCTCTGTCCGTGTTTAAGTTTTCCACATACATCTTCCGAATAGCGTATCACTTTTACAGAAGCCAGTTTGGCAATCTTTGTCTTTTCGTCCATTTATATTATGCAATTACTCATATATTGGGGTTTAAATTTACCTTCTTGCTCAGTGCCAGTTGTACCATCTGTGCTGTATTTCCTTTTTCTCTCCTTTCCCGCCTCCTTCTGAATTGATGGTTTTCTGTCATTCCACGTTCCCTCTCTACGAGCTTGGCAATGTTTCACTTTTTTACTATTCTTTCAGTCATAGTAAGACGGTAGCCTTCATCCCCAGCTTTCCCAAATGCCCCCTTAATTAAGTTTCCCACGCCTCTGGTCTCTTGGCGGTCATCCCGAAGACCACAGCACGCATTCTTAACTTACCAGGATGCAGTATTGGTTGATAATTGTGCCCTCCTGCTTGACAGTGCAGTGACTTCCGAACTCCTTAACTTCACTAACCACCCCACCCCACCCCCGGCCATTGTCATTTTCTAAACTCCCTCTACAGTTAAAACCCCAAAAGAGACTCATAGTATTTTATAGTCAATGTAATGTCCACACATTACCCTTTCTGTTGCTTGTCTTTTCTGCATCTCTGATCACCCATCTGAGTTCCTTTTTCTGTATCTGAAAAACACCTTTTGGTGGTTTCTTTCCACGTAGCTCTGATGATGACACATTCTCCCAGATGTGTGTCTGTCTATCTGAAAATGTACATTTCACCTTCAATCTTAAAACACATTTTGGGGAGTTCCCATCATGGCGCAGCAGAAACGAATCCAACTAGGATCCATGAGGATGCGGGTTCGATCCCTGGCCTCGCTCAATGGGCCAGCAATCCGGTGTTGCCTTGAGCTGTGGTGCAGGTCCAAGACGTGGCTCGGATCTCCCAATGCTGTGGCTGTGGTGTAGGCAGGCAGCTAGAGCTCCAATTCAACCCCTAGCCTGGACGCGTCCACATGCTGCAGCCCTAAAACAAACAAACGCATTTTGACTATGTATTGATTTCTACATCAGCGATGATTTTCGTTCAGCACAGTAGAAATAACATTAGGTATGTCACCGTTATCTCTGGGCTTCTGTTGTTTCTACTTAGAAGTCATTTGCGAGCCTAACTTGCATCTACGAATAACTCTTTTCTCTGGCTGCTTTTAAGATTAACTTTTGCCTTGACCTCCAGCAGTTTTATTGATTTATCCAGGTGTGGATTTGTTTTTATTTACCTCGTTCGGAGTTCGCAGGGGCTTCTTGAATCTCTAGGGGGTGTTTCGCATTAGTTCATGCACTCAGGGTCTGTACCGCGCGGGCAGCAAGGAGCTACTGAGGCTTCTCAGCAGGAGACTGGGGTGACTACACTCGTGGCCCATCATAGCCATCGTGAGGACGATGGCCAGGGTCTTATTATTAGGCATTGTACCAGACATCTCAGCTGTCCGCATCTTCACAACAGCTGGGATCTAAACATCATCCTCTCTGTGTAGCAGATGAGTAACCAGCTCAATCACACCAGCAGTTTTGTCTGGCTCTAGCTTCATCTGCCTCCAGTCCCTGTGGACTCTGCTTTTGCAGCGTATGAAACAGTCTGCTGAGCTAGGGGTCAGAGCATGTTTAGACCTGGAAACTAATGCCCAGAGAAGTCAGATGGCTTTTCCAAGGTAACAGAGCTGGGTAGAGGCTCTCCCACTGTACCGTCCAACTCAGAAGGAAGCTCTAGCGAGCTCTTCCCTGTCTTTTATTACATCTCTGTGAGCCGCCTCTTCAGATCTCTGATAAGCGGCTTGTGAAATTGTTTCAGCACAAAATCCTTTCATTTGTATATGAGAGTTTGCCTCATTTCCTAGTAGTGCCAGGGCTCTGGGCTCAGCCAGTGTGTGTCCTTAGTTAAGCAGCTGCAAGGCCTCTACTGGCCAGCAGAGGGCAGCCTGGAGCACACCCGGGCACACTCATTGTTACCCAAGCAAGGGAGGATAAATGGGCAGTCTTGTCCGCTTGAAATGCCTTCTTCTGTAGGCTGCTCCTCATAGACATTGCTTCCCAAACCTCCAGAGAGCTTTCCACAGGTGAGGTGCTAAAAGTTGTGGAGTTCCTGTTGTGGCTCAGTCATAGCGAAACAGACTAGTACCCATGAGGATGCGGGTGTGATCCCTGGCCTTGCTCAGTGAGTGACGGATCTGGTGTTGCCATGAGCTGTGGTGTAGGTCGCAGACACAGCTCAGATCTGGCGTTGCTGTGGCTGTGGTGTAGACCCGCAGCTGCAGCTCTGATTCGATCCCTAGCCTGGGAACTTCTACATGCCTCAGGTGGGGCCCTAAAAAGCAAGCATTAGTAACAGTAATAAGCCCAGTGATAACATTTCCCAAGTGTCCATCGTGGGTATTAGAACGAGGCTGACCATCCCGTCCACTTTTTGTAGGTTGCAACAGTACTTGGCACACTCACAGAGCCCTTAGGCACTATTGCCAACATTTTGAATCCCTACGATAATTCTAGGCGGTGGTACTGGTATCACCACCCACCTTGGCGTCCCAGAGCAGCGAAATAACTTTCCCAGGGACGAATGGCTCATTAGGGACCAAGCTGGGATTTGAGACAAACGCGGTTGAGCCCAGGCTGCAGAGCTAGGCCCTTGCCCCTAGGGGGCAACTCCCTATGAGTTTGCCTCTGCCCTGTGCACGCCTGTGACCCCCGCCACTGGGCTGCAGCTGTCCCTGCCCTTCTGGGACTCCCCCACTGCCATTAGCCCTCCTAGTAGCGTTTCCCCAGAGGGCGTGGTGATCACATTAGCAGCAAGTCTGTGCTTTCATCATCCTTCCAGGTTGAAGAGAAGCTTCAGGAAGATTCCAGAAGGAAATTGCTTCAGCTCCAAGAAATGGGGAACAGAGAGAACCTCATTAAAGTCAATTTGGAGAGGGCAGTAGGTCAGGTAGGCGTGCTTCAGAGCCCCCCTCATGGCCCACACTCTTCCCATGGGCTCTGGCACCCACGTGGCTGGTGGGGGTGAGTGAGGAGGAGGACAGTCTGGTGTAATTCACCCATTTATCTCAGGGAGAGAGGCTTTGCGTGGCTTCCGCCTCCCAGCAGACAACCCTAAAGAGGGGTTTCCTGCTGGGAAGCCGCCCACTGCAGTGTTTGCCTGAGACCTGGACCAAGCAGCCAGTCCCGGCTCGGGGCCTGGCCTGGTGCACCAGCCACACCGTTCCCTCTTGAGAAGTGTTTGAGCCTCTTGACCCTGGTGGTGCTTCTAGCTCTTGTTCCTTCATATTTTTTTAAGACTTTAATTTTGATCAAGTCCAACTTATTTTTTCTTTTCTTCTCCATGCATTTTTTTTCTTTCTTTCTTTTTTTTTTTTCTTTTTTTTTTTTTTTTTTTGTCTTTTTGTCTTTTCCAGGGCTGCACCCGCAGCATATGGAGGTTCCCATGCTAGGGGTCTAATTAGAGCTGTGGCCACCAGCCTACACCACAGCCACAGCAACGCCAGATCCGAGCTGCATCTGTGACCTACACCACAGCTCATGGCAATGCCAGATCCTTACCCCGCGAGCGAGGCCAGGAATCGAACCTGCAACCTCATGGTTCCTAGTCGGATTCGTTAACCCCTGAGCCACGACGGGAACTCCCTCCATGCATTTTTCTAACAATCTTTTGCCAAACCAAGATCATGAAGGTTTGTCCTTGTGTTTTCTTCTAAGGGTTTTGTAGTTTTAGCTCTGTTTAGGTTTTTATTCCATTAGGAGTTAAGTTTGGTGGTGTTTATTTGTTGGTTTTTGTCACAGAGTGCAGTGGCTTGATGTGGGATCTCAATTCCCAGACCAGGGATTGAACCTGGGCTGCAGTGGTGAAAGTACCAAATCCTAACCACTAGACCATCAGGGAACTCCCACTCTTTCACATTATCTGTCCTGACATTTACAGCAATCTTTCTTCCTCTGGGATCCCAAACAGATGCTATGGTCTGTGTCCCCAGGGAATTGCCACTTTTCTTAATAAAGTAAAACTCAGAATGTCAAAGCTTATGCCGGATGGAGGTGTTCTTGGCAGGGTGGGGAGCAGGCCCTGACCTGGCAGGCCGGGGTGCCGTCTCCTGGTGTTCTCTCCTGAGACGGCCCAGTGGCCCTTCCAGAATACGGCCCACCAAGGGCAGCCCACCCTGGACTCCTCCACAAGGCGTCCTCTCCTGGCAGCCATGGCTCCAGAGGGTCCAAGAACATTTCGTATGTGTGGGAGTGTGTGTATGCATATGTGTGTGTGTGTCTTTGTGCTTTTCTTTTTGTGGGAGGGTGAGTCCACCTCGTTATTCGTTGGATCCTCAGAAGGGTCTGTACACCACCCAAAAAAAGGTTAAGAACCACAATCCTGGAGTTCCCGTCGTGGCTCAGTGGTAACGGACCCAACTAGTATCCATGAGGGTTTGATCCCTGGCCTCGCTCAGTGGGTTAAGGATCTCGCGTTGCTGTCAGCTGCGTCTGTAGGTCGAAGATGCAGCTCAGTTCCTGTATTGCTGTGGCTGTGGCTGGAAGCTGCAGCTCCAATTCGATCCCTAGCCTGGGAACTCCCATATGTTGAGAATGAGGCCCTGGAAAAAAAAAAAAAAAAGAATCACAATCCTTAAGGAGCCCTCCCTCCACCTGGCCCAGCTCCCAGAGCCCTTCCACTTGGTAGCATCCAAGCCTGAACCACACACAACCTCAAAGGCACCCACAGGTTAAACAGTGATGCTGCCTCTTGGACAGATTTTAAAGCCCCTTCAACAAACATCCGCCACCTTCACCCCCAGTGGCATTTCTGCTAAATGCCAACCCCTTAGCAAGGGCAGGGCGCCCACCCATCCAGGCTTCCCTCTGTGCACCTGGGCTATCCCCCACCTTGCCTGCACTGCACCCCCAGAACACACCCGCTTTGAGAGCGTGATCTGTGCCACCTGCCCAAGTGCCAGGGGCCTGGTCTTGGCTCCAGCCAGAGGGCATCCAGGAAGACCCTCAGAGACACTGAGAGAGAGGATGAGGCCTCCGTGCTGCCCAGGTCCTCCTGCTCCACCCCCTCATCTCCACAGCCCCCTCCCTGTCTGAGGACCTGCCCTTCTCCAGGCAGGTGACCCCAGGACTGAGCCCATCGTCCAGCAGGACCTGTCCCTCTGCCCTGAGCCATCCCGTAGGACACCTCTGGTGGCAATAGGGGACCATCACCCACAGGGCCGCCACTGAAGCTCTCCCCTGAGCAAGTTCAGACCCTCCCCTTGGCCAGGAAATCAGCAGATGGCCCGGAGTCCCTCAAGTCACCCCGCATGGCTTCCGGCAGGCTGACCCCACAGGTGTCCTTGGGGGAGTCAGAATTCCACTGCCTGGTTTTCCAGAACTCCCTAGGGTGCAGCACACTCCTGCCTCTTGGGACTCATTGACTTTCAAGTTGATTCCGTGGCCCTCGTGGTCCCTTTGGGGCTCTGCTTTGGAGTCTTGCATGACCACATTTTGCCAGTGAGCCAAAACCCCAGGCCAAGGGCCATCATGCTGGTAAATTTCCAGAGAAAGCTGGGCTTCTTTCCCTCTCAGGTCTCATGAACCTGGGACACCTTGAAACTTGTCATTCTAGAAGCCCTGATTTAATCGGACTGTGCTAGTTCATCAATCGTGATCTGAAAACACCAGGACCAGGGAGGCACTCAGTATAAGCTGACTGAACTGACGTAGAGGGCTTTGCTTATGGCCGCACCTGCCGCATATGGAAGTTCCTGGGCCAGGGATCAAACCTGCACCGAAGCAGCGACCTATGCCACAGCGCGGGGCCCGGGGTCGAACCCACCCCTCTGCAGCCACCAGAGCCTCTGCCATTGGATTCCTAACCCACTGCACCCCAGCGGGAACCCCAGAAGGAGAGGACTTTGAACACCTGACGGGACAGATGTTTCAGTCCCAAGCTCTTGATGACTTGACTGTAGCGGACACTGTCTTCAGGACGCAGAGTGGAAGGCAGAGCATGGCAGCAGGCAGCTCCTCCTCCTCTCCCCGCAGGCGCCCTTGCTGATTACACAGTTTACTTGGGCTGACAGCCTCAATATTTATTTCACAGTCTGGTGCCAGTATAGCAATTATGGAAGCGCGCTCCCGGCCCGGACTTCCCACTGGATAATTGGCAGCCAGGCGCTCTTCTGAGGGCCTGAGATGCGTGCGCGCTGACGGCGGGCATTGGCTGGGTTAGGTGGGCGGGCCTGCAACGTCACTAACACCCTGCTGTCCCCTTCTCTTGCGCAGGCCCTGCCCCTCCCCCCCCCCCACCCGAGAGGCGAAGGTTTCCTTAAGCCCTCGTGGCCCTTCAAGACCTGCAGGCCCTCCTAACTGACTTCTCCTGACCCCCATCCCCGCCCGCCTCGGGGGTCCTGCAGCCCCGCGCTCTCGGTCACCTTCCCTTTCCTTGTGCCGCAGCTGGAGCACTTCCGAAGTCAAGTCATCAAGGCCACCTACGGGCGAGCAAAGCCGTTCCAGGACAGACCCGTCTCTGATCAACAGGTGCCGTCTCCCTTTCCCACTTGCTTCTTCGGGGACCCAGGACTCCCGACACCGGGAGTATGTGTTTCTGTGTTTTGCTGGTGGCACATATTTTTCACACTGTTGCTACACCATAAAGATTTGTTTTGATGGTACGGGATTTCCTGGCTTTCAAAGCACGAGCCAGTTCAACTCCCTTGAAGCGTTTCTGGGAAAGTTAAACAAAACCACCTAGACCTGTGTGTGGCCGCCAGGCTCACGTGGATCACCTGCATTTATGCTGCGAGGAAAGGGGCGGCCCCCCATAGACACGTCCTCGCCTGTTCCAGGATGGGCCCCTGGCTGCAGTGGTCAGCTTATGCTCCTGCCGGTCATCCTCTCCAGCCCCGGGGCAGCAACGTCCTATGAGCTGCTCTCGGAGCACCTGACCTTCCCCTGAGGGGCGCACAGCATCTGGCTCAGCGGCACGAATCCCTCCCAGGATGCAGAAGAACCTAGAACCAATTCGTGCCACCAGGACAGGCCTTTGACTCTCACAACTCATCTCTGTCCCAGTGACAAAGCCAACGTCCCCCTCCAGAGACATCACCACGACACGTCAGGGCCTCCCTCCCCCTCGGCGGAGACAGGAGCGTAGGCTGAGGTCCCCCCCCCACACTGCCAGTCCCCGCCCCGGCCCCTCCCCATAGAGCCACCCTGCATTTTAAATCTCTCTCTTTTTTTTTTCTTCTTCTTCTCACCAGTTAATAGAGAGGATCGCCCAGGTCACTGAGGACAACGTGAACTTGCAGCAGAAAAAGTGGGTCCTGCAGAGAGAGACTCAGCACAGCAGCTCCAGGCAGGAGGAGATGGCAGAGACCGTGGAGAAGCTGCAGACAACCCTGGCCAGCTGCCAGGTGGCCCTCCCCCTCTGCTCCCAACTGTCCCCTTCTTTGCCTTTTTTTGTGCTCCTCGTTCGGGAAAATGCCCAGCTCTGCTCTTTTGTCCATCTCTTCCCTTTGCCGGAAAATTTTGTTTGAAACCAGATGACCAAGGACCTTCCAAAGATGCCTCCCACGTGGACTTGGCGTGGCCCAGGCCAAGCTGCCCGAGACGCTCCAAGGCCCCGGACCCCCCCCCGGGGGGGGGGGCACAGCCCCGTGTTGTTTCCAGGGAAACCAAAGAAGCATTCTGCTCTTCTATGGATTTTTTTTCTTTTCTGTCCCAGCAGTGCTTGTACCCCTGTGACCTTTGACTCTGGAGGAGACGGGCCCAGAGGGTCTGGCCGACCCCCGGCTGTCCCCACCCGGGGAGCTGGCTAATCGGAGCAGGCAGCTGCTTCTGCTTTCTCTGGAAATAAGCAGCTCCTATTCAGGGAGCCTGTGCAAATGTTGGCTTGTCAGCGGTCTTTCAAATCAGGAAACCGCACTTTCTGACCAGCTTGGGTGTTGGTCTCAGCAGGAATGCCATGGTCAAAGTCAGTTCTCGTTTCAGCCAGGTTGTCCTTGGCAGTGTGGCTTCGAAGTGGCCTGTGCCTGAATACGGGGTCTCTCTGACCACCCAAAGTCCCAATTAGAATGCACACGAAATAAAAGCTGCTTCCTTCCCCCTCCCCCACCAAAAAAGGGCAACGAAGACCGGGCAATCCCAGAGCAGCCAACATATGGCACTGCCTGCGTCACAGCCATGTCAGGAATGTCGCTCCTCCCAGGTCACCTCTGTCAGGTGCTATTTCTGGCAACAGGGCCTGGGCTCCTCATGACCTCATCTCTTTACAGGCCTGCATGAAAATGTCTTGCTGTAGCAGTGACCTGAAGAAAGAGGTGGCCCTCCTCCAGCACCTGCAGGTGAGCCCCCCGGTCTCCGGGCTCCAGATGGTGGCGCTGGACATCCTGCGGCTGTCACTGTCCTGGCTGGAGGAGACGGAGCAGCTTCTCCGGGACGTCGGGATCCAGCTCTCCAGCTCTGACAAAGGTTACTGAAACTCTTCTCTCACGCAGTTGCAGGACTCAAATGTCGCGTTGAGTCTGATCACGATGGGACATCTGTTGAGGGAGCGTCTTAGGTTTGCGGCCAAGCGTTTCCCTTCTCTAGACTTAACTTGGCTGCACCACTTGAGAAGTGAGAGTACAGAAGCGAGACATGATTACTGGAGAAAAATGAGATGTGGCAGAGGCAGAGGAAAATCTAAATTGTGCTAAACCCTCTCTCTCTCAGAAGTAACCATGAACATATAATAGACGTTTTGAAGAGCAGTTTTAGGGTCACGACAAAATTGAGAGGATGATAAATTTCCCACATACCCCCTGCCCCCACTCACGCACAGCCTCCCCCATCATCAGCATCAGCTCCAGAGACATGCAGGTGCTACAGCTGATACAGGTGTTAGAGACATACAGGTATCACAGCTGATGAACCTGCACAGATGCATCGTTATCACCCAGAGTCCGTAGTTTACATGAGGGCCCACTCTTGGTTTTGTATATTCTGTGGATTTGAGCAAATGTATGATGACATGTATCCACCATTATAATATCATACAGAAGAGTGTCACCGGAGTTCCCTTCATGGCTCGGTGGTTAACGAACCCGACTAGTATCCATGAGGTTGCGGGTTCGATCCCTGGCCTTGCTCAGTGGGTTAATGATCCGGTGTTGCCATGAGCTGTGGTGTAGGTCGCAGACACAGCTCACATCCAGCATTGTTGTGGCTGTGGTATAAGCCAGCAGCTGTAGCTTCAATTTGACCCCTGACCTGAGAACTTCCATATGCTATGGGTACGGCCCTAAAAAGTTAAAAAAAAAAAAAAGCATCACTGCCCTAAAAAGTCCTCTGTGCTCCCTCTGTCCACTCCCAGCCCCTGGCAACTGCAGATCTTTTTCCTGTCGCCATAGTTTTTGCCGTTTCCAGAATATTGTATAGTCGGAATCATGCAACTTTTCAGATTAGTTTCTTTCACTTAGTAATATGTATTTAAGTGCCCCCCAAGTCTTTTCATGGCTTAATAGCTCTTTTTTAATGTTAAGTAGTTTTTTTTTTTTTTTTTTTTTTGTCTTTCGTCTTTTCTAGGGCCGCACCTGCAGCATATGGAGGTTCCCAGGCTAGGGGTCGAATCAGAGCTGTGGCCGCCAGCCTACACCACAGCCACAGCAATGCCAGATCTGAGCCACATCTGCGACCTACACCACGGCTCACGGCAACTCCAGATCCTCAACCCACGTAGCGAGGCCAGGGATCGAACCCACAACCTCATGGTTCCCAGTCAGATTCGTTAACCACCGAGCCACGACAAACTCCTTAAGTAGTACTCTGTTATCCATCAATCTAAACCTACTGAAGGACATCTTGGTTGCTTCCAAGTTTGGGCAGTTATGAATACAGCTGCCATAAACATCCACATGCACGTTTTGGTGTGGATATGTTTTCAGCTCCTTTGAGTAAATACCAGGTGCGTGGTTGCTGGATCGTGTGATTAGAGCATGTTTAGTTTTTAAGGAAACCACCAAACTCTCTCCTAGAGTAGCTGTATTTTGCATTCCCCCCAACCAGGAATGAGAGTTGCTGCTGCTTCACATCCTCGCCAGCATTTGCTGTTGTCACTGCTGTTATATTTTATCTATAACTTCCAAGGCGTTTTCCCACTTTCTGTGTGATTCTAGGCAAGTTACTTTCCCTCTCTGTGCCTCAGTTTCCTTACCCATCAGACAGGGATAATAAGGACTGGCCACCCCTTAGGACTCTTGCCTAAGGGGAGGATTGAAAGGCATTGATGTGTGTAAAGCACCTGGCATAGAATAGGCACCATTTATAGACGTTTATTGATTTTTTTAATTTTACAAAAGAATAATGTCATATTCTACCAAATTTTCTTTGGTTTTGTTCCTAATGGTCCAGCAGGAACACCCGTCCATGTCAGTATACACAGGTCTACCTCATCGTTGCCACTGATGGCAAGGGGTCCCATTGTGCAGGCTGTACCGTAATTTATTTAGCAAATCCTTTCCCATTGTGCATATTCATTTCAGATGATACTGAAATAAGTATTATTCACACATGTCTACTCACTGAATCTTTATCATCCCAGATGTGGGGATCTAGGCTGTGAACTACTTTCCTTCAACAGAGATTGATTGCATGCCTGCTGGACACTAGGCACCTCACAGGGCAGTGATGTAATGGGGTCAGGAACAGGTAGGATCTAGGTCATGGGAGAGACAGGTGTTGGCTGTAAAATTCCTCCCACTTTACTGTATATTTGAAATCTTTCATAATAAAATACTGGGAGAAAACGGGTACTATCCCTGCCCTTGTAGATGTTGTGGTGTCAGGGAGGGACAGGGTGGCCCTAATGGAAAAATCACTGCACATCACACCTTAATTGCTTCAAGGGAGAAGTGCAGGGCTCTGACCTGGTCAGGGAGGGCAGGGCATCCACAGGATGCATAGGAGTTTTTGCCCAAGAGGGGAAGGGAGGGCATTCTGGGTGAAGGGGGCAGCGTGGTACAAGGGGGGAGTGCGGAGAACACAAGGGGCTGAAAGAAATGGATTCAGGGAGGGGGCAGGACGGGTGAGGGGGGTTGGCAGAGGCTGTACCTTGGGGAGGGGGGTCAGGGGCTTGCAGGGCCCAGATAAGAAGCTCTGCTTTACCCGAAGAGCAGAGAGAAGCCCGTGAATGGTTTTAAGTAAGGATCTGATGGAACCGACTTGCATTAGGAGACAGTGAAGGCGGCCAGCACCAACACCGAGAGAGCAGTGAGGAGACTCTCATCAAAGATGATGGTGGCCCTCGCCATGGCAGCAGAGGGTAAGGAGAAAGGGCATTTAAGATGTGAATCCACAGGCCTCAGGGATAGATGTGACATGGTTAGAAGGGAAGTGATAGAGAGAAAGGGGGCTACAGATCTCCAGGTGTCTGGCTTTTGGAAAGGTACAGGTGTGGTTCCTTCACTAAAATCCAGAGTAAGGGACACTGCAGGGGCCAGGTTGGAGGGGGAAGATGGGTGTGATGTGCCTGTAGACACCCAAGATGAGGTGCCAAGGATGCTGTTGTCACCCTGGATATCTAGCCTAGAAACAGGCTCAGAGGCCAGAAGAACACGTGCAGGAGAAGGGGTGCTTGATAAATAACTGTGGGATGGATGGATGGATGGATGGATGGATGGATGGATGGATGGATGGACGGACGGGCGATGGTGAAAGCCATACCTGTGGATGGTACCACCAAGGAAGACAGTATTGAGTGAGAAAGGAGAGCTCAGGGTCACACCTGGGCAATGCCAACATTTTGAAGATTGTTGATACTTCTTGTCAAATCGCCCTCCAGAGAGGCTGCATGAATTTGACATTGTTACAGCACTGAATGAGAACAGAGCAGTGATGTCCGACTCTGGTGATTAGACAGCCCAGCCAGGACATCTCTAAGGTAATCCAGAAAGTGGTGTAAACTTCTTTTAAATGTTTTTTAAAAAGAAAGGCAAAATCAAGATTAATCTTTATAAAAGTGGCTCCCCCTCACAACAGCATAGAAAAGACAGGGGCTCGTTTCCTCCCAGCATCACTGCTGCTGGAATCATGCAGAGTCTTGAGTGTACCCAGGATCAGGTGAGACCTGTCCCACAGTTCTAGGTATTGTTCAACATTGGAACTCAATCAAGGAAAGACCGTGATCTCTATCCCAGTAATAGTGGGACCAAGGACAGTGTGAACTGTCCCCTTCCCGCTCCCAAGAGTCACCATAGCCTCTGCCTCTAAATCTAGTCATATTTCACTGTAAAGAAATGTGGGTCATGAAGTTAAGCTGTCCAGTCTGCAAGTCCAGCAAATATGAGACTTTTCAGGCAGCATTTCTCAGGCCCACCGTCTTTTTCTCCGGACTTCAGAATCAGGAGACTAAAGCAACACCGAACAGGTCTCTGCAGAATCCCTCCTGTGCTAATATCTTCTGTGGATCTGTAAGGATGGGACAAAGAACACAGTGCTCCCATAATACATTTCTCCTTTCTTGCTGCCCTTTCCCACACTTCACATCTCTTGGACTAATGCTCTGTGGAACACCTGTTGGGGAAACACAGGTTGTATTCTGTGATTATAACTCCCTGGATCTAAGAAGTCAGAGAAGGATGGAGGGTAATACCGGAAAGGTTAGTGAGCGTGGCCATCCTTCAGTCAGTAAGAGAAGGAGTTGATGGTAAAAGGCATTTTATCTTCCAGTGCTAGCAACATCCTGGCAAAGCCCCAAAAGACTGAAAGGGTGGGATGAGCCTATATTCTCTGAATTAGGCACCTAATTCCTAGAGTCATCTAGACAAGGATGGCGATGATGGGGATGATGGGGATGATGATGATGGTGAGGATGATGCTGATGGTGAGGATGATGCTGATGGTGAGGATGATGCTGATGGTGAGGATGTAGAGAATGGTGAGGATAATAATGGCGATGATGATGCGGCTGCTGAGGAAGAGGATGATGCTGATGATTGTGAAATGGTCATGTGATGAGAATAACAATTGGCTGGTGGGGATGGTCATGAGGACAGTGATGATGGCGGTCATCATTCACCATTGGGCACTTATATTCTAGATGCAGCTCTAAGTATTTTCCACAGATTACCTGGCTCATCTTCACAGCACCTCTATAAGGCATGTACCATTATCATCATTTTAGAAATGAAGAAACTGGCTCAAAAACTTTTTCTGCGTGTCCCACCTGGATGAGGTGATTCCAGGGACTTCCCGTCACTGAGGCCAGCAGGGGTCCCCAGCCATGCATCCGCATCCACACACCCTCCCAAGAGCCTTCTGTGCCCACAGCTCCCAAGATAAGTTTAGGAGCCATGGTTTGTTTGACTCCTCCTGGGTGCTTGTCACTGTGTTAGTTGTTCTACAGATCTTGGGTACTTTTATCTTCTAGCAACCCAAAGAGCTGGTTACTATTACTGTCTTTATTTTGCTGGTAAGGAAACTGAGTATCAATAACATTAAGAAACTTGCTCAAAGTCACACACACGGTGGGGTCAGGACTCAAACTGGACATCGTTGTGATCCTCATGCCTGTGCTTTTTCTGTGACCCCCCCCCCCGCCCCATGTACCCTCTGAAGATCCAGAGAGGTACCAGGTACACCCCCAATTTCTAAAGGGCAGGTTCTGTCATTAACTTGAGCAGAGACAAAGCTAAGAGTTTCATCAACAGGTTGAATGAAGGGCATCTGACCCAGGAAAGCCCCATTTGCATTAGAGCGAGTGATTCTGAGTTCGGGCTTTGGAGACCAGCTGCCGAGTGTGTGCTTACTAGTTGTGTGCCTCTGTTAACTTGGTTATAAAATGGGGGATAAAACCTCCCCAGGTAGCTGAGAGGATTAAAGGATGTGGTACACACCCAAATCGCAGGGTCACACGTCAGCCTTTAGGAAATGGTAGCTGCCATCAGCATCAGCCTCAAATACTTGTTTTTTTATTTTGGGGGGTTTTTCTGTGGGTTTTTTTTTTTTTTTTTTTTCCTTTTAAGGCCACACCCGCGGCATATGGAAGTCCCCAGGCTAGGGGTTGAATCGAAGCTGTTGTCACTGGTCTATGCCACAACCACATGCCACAGCCAACAACGCCAGATCCAAGCTGGATCTGTGACCTACAACCACAGCTAATGGCATTGCTGGATCCTTAACCCACAGAGCGAGGCCCAGGATCGAATCCACATCCTCATGGATCCTAATCAAGTTCGTTAATGGCTTAGCCACGAAGGGAACTCCTCAAATACTTGTTGATTTGATGTGACCCTGACAGTCAGATGCGTGTGTGCACGGGCAGTTCCACTCGATTTACTCACACGGAGGTGGCTTTACCCCCGCCCCGTCTCTGTCTGACAGCAAGTTGGATTTTCTCAGCCACGAACACTCACTCCTCCTGCCCCACCTCGCTAAGGTCATGACAGGTGGGGGCTTCATGTCCCAGCTGCCAAGTGGTAAAGCTGGAACTCAATCCAGACCCCTCAGACCTCAAAGCCCCTGCTCTTCACCACCATACCACCTGCCCTTTTAAAATATTGTCCTAAGATCCACGGCAATAGGCAATGCTGGATTCTTAACCTACAAGGCCGCCAATGAATTCCAGCTTTTGCTTTTTGAGGCTCTATTGTTAGCTGCATATATTTTAGGATTTGTTATGTCTTCTCGGCACATGGACTCTTTTTGTCATGTGAATGGCCACCTTCAATGCCGTCAATTTTCCTTGTTCTGAAATTTACATTGTCTGATATTAATATATAGTCATTCCAATTTTCTTTCAATTAGTTTCTGCATGGAATATCTTTTTCTTTTTACTTTTAATCTATCTGTATCATTATATTAAAGGGTTTAAAAAAAAATTTTTTAAATATTGTCCTAAGAGATAAAACACACGTAACAAGGAGGTTTGTAAACTCCTGGAAAGAATCCCTCAGGGGAATCCAGGCTGAGTTACGTGGAAGGCAACCCCTTGAAATATTGTTGGATGATGTCATGCAACAATATTTCAAGGGCTGGGGTGGCTACCAAAGATCTGATTGGTTGACATATGACCCCACACCTGTCCGAATGACAGTCATCAAAAAGAACACAAACGAGGTGTTTCTGTTGTGGCTCAGCGAGTCACGAACCCGACATAATGTTCATGAGGGTTTGGGTTTGATCCCTGGCCTTGATCGGTAGGTTAAGGATCCGATGTTGCCACAAGCTGCTGTGTAGGTCGCAGATGCACTTTGGATCCAGTGTTGCCGTGGCTGTGGTGTAGGCTGGCAGCTGCAGCTCCAGTTCGTTCGCTAGCCAGGGAACCTCCATATGCTGTGGGTGTGGCTGCAAAAAGAAAAAAAACACACACAAATAGCAAATGTTGGCAAGGATGTGGAGAAAAGGGAACCCTCATACACTGTTGGTGGGAATGTAAATTGGTGCAGCCACTATGAAACACAGTTTGAAGGTTTCTCAAAAAACTAAAAATAGAGGAGTTCCCGTTGTGGCTTAGTGGAAATGAATTTGACTAGTATCCATGAGGGCACAGGTTTGATAGCTGTCCTCACTCAGTGGGTTAAGGATCCGGGGTTGCCGTGAGCTGTGGTGTAGATCACAGATGTGGCTCAGATCTGGCATTGCTGTGTCTGTGGTGTCGGCTGGCAGCAGCAGCGCCGATTCAACCCCTAGCCTGGAAACCTCCATATGCCGCAGGTTCGGCCCTAAAAAGACAAAAAAAAAAAAAAAAAAAAGACCCTAAAAATAGAACTAGCATATAATCCAGCAATTCAATTCCTGGTTACTTGTCACCCCAAAATAAAAACACTAATTTGAGAAGATACATGCACCCCAGTGTTCACAGCAGCATTATTTGCAATAGCCAAGATATGGAAGCAACCTAAGTGTCTATCAGCAGGTGGATAACTAAAGAAGATGTGGTATTTATATACAATGGAATACTACTCCACCCTAAAAAAAGAATGAAATTTTTGGAGATCCCTGGTGGCTTGTCAGGGAACAAGTTCAAGATATAGCATTGTCACTGCTATGCTGCCAGTCAGTCCCTAGCCTGGGAACTTCTGCATGCCATGGTGCGGCCAGAAAAAAAAGAATGAATCGCTGTATTGTACAGCAGAAACGTATAATGTTTTATATCAGCTATACCTCAATTTAAAAAATAAATCTATGACTTAAAATAAAAATATCTGATTGGTGAAGGATTTGCCAGGAAGCTCAGAGGTGTAAGGAGAGATTTAAAAGTTAGTTCCTCTCTCCTCTTGCCTAGTTTCTCGGTTTCTTTTGATAAAGGAAACAAAGGACTCTTTACATTTTTCTCTGCAGGCTCAGTTGACTGTGTCTATTTTTTCAAGACTGTTAACAAATGAAAGCCTTCCCTGCATACATAGAAATGGCTCTTTCTCTGATAGCCAAGATAAGCAGTATTTTTAAGTGAAAAAAAAGCAAGTGGTAACACAATATACGCAGTGTTTGCCCACTCTTTTTTTTTTTTTTTTTTTTTTTAAGTGTCAGTATCTGACCAAAGGGAAAAATCTGGAGAAAATGACGTGAAAGGGTTGACAGTATTGTCCCAGCATTGGTGGGACTGGGTGGGCCTTGACCCTCACTAGGTCATTCAGCAACTATTTTTTCTGGGCCTACTATGTGCTGGCCACTGAGGATCCAGTAGGGAACATTTTCCATTGGATTTCCACATTTATAGATTTCCATAGTGTTTGGATTTGTGTAATGGGCCTATGGAACTTTTGTATCAAGAAATACAATGAAGAATTGTGGGAGTTCCCTGGTGGCCTAATGGTTTAAGGGTCTGGTGTTGTTAACAGCTGTGACTTGAGTCACTGCTGTGGTGCAGGATTGATCCCTGGCCTG
Source organism: Sus scrofa (assembly GCF_054392235.1). NCBI lineage: Eukaryota > Metazoa > Chordata > Mammalia > Artiodactyla > Suidae > Sus > Sus scrofa. The sequence goes on from NC_139388.1 coordinate 79,110,018, forward strand.
GGAACTTCCACATGCCACAGATACGGCAAGAACAAGCAGAAGAATTGCTACTTCTCCCAAAGAGGGAAATTGCTTTTTTTTTTTTTTTTAAACTGCTGCTCCTGTAGCATATGGAAGTTCCCAGGCCAGGGGCTGAATCAGAGCTGCAACTGCTGGCCTACACCACAGCCACAGCAACTTGGGATCCAAGCTGCATCTTAGACCCACATCCCAGCTCACAGCAATGCTGGATCCTTAACCCACTGAGCGAGGCCAGGGATCAAACCCACATCCTCGTGGATACCAGTTGGGTTTGTTACCGCTGAGCCATGACAGGAAATCTGGGAAATCGCTTTCTGATTACAGTTCCTTGTCTAATCTGGAACCGAGATCATACACTCCCCCTTCCCCTTCAGCACCTTTAACTTCCCTCTCTCCCTGAGCCTCTTCGGATCCTACCCAGGATTTGACGCTTCCCCTCAGGTTCCTGGGTCACAGGTGGCATCTGAGCGCAATCCCAGATTCCCCTCAATTTAGCCCCAGAAATCCATCCATTCGCCAGGTTGCCAAGGCCCAAGCCAACATCACCCATCTCTGCCATCTCAGAATCCTCCCACGGCACCTCTCCCAACGCACACTTCACATCCGCCAGCCCAACCAGCCCTCCCAAGTCTCCAGCCTCTCTCAAAAGAGGATGCCAGACCTAGGTCTGAATTCTGATCCTACTGCTTGCCAGCCCTGCAGCTTAACCTTGCCGAGCGTCTGTGCTCACCTGTAAACACAAAGGCATTTCCTTCCTGGGTTGTTTGTGATGATTAGAAAACATCACATGTAGGAGTTCCCGTCGTGGTGCAACAGAAACAAATCTGACTAGGAACCATGAGGTTTTGGGTTCAATCCTTGGCCTTGCTCAGTGGGTTAAGGATCCGGCGTTGCCAGGAGCTGTGGTGTAGGCCAACAGCTAGAGCTCCGGTTCAACCCCTAGCCTGGGAACCTCCATATGCCTCAGGTGCAGCCCTAAAGAGCATTTAAAAAAAAAAAAAAAAAAAAAAGAAAGAAAGAAAGAAAAAGAAAGAAACCAAATATCACATGTAAAAGTCCTGGCCTGGTGCCTGGCACATAGCAAGTACTGAATGCTTGATAGCTATTACTGCAAAACTCTTATCCTCACTCTTCCAAGCTGGACCTTCTCGGCACATTGCGTTGTCAGAGGTCAAGGGCCCAGGCTGGAGCCTGTTCAGCTCCCCTCCATCCTCTCTCCGCACCCATCTTCTCTCCCTTCCCTCCGTCTTCCCCAGACGCAGTTCTTCCCTCCCGGCACCTCCCCTCCTGGCTGCCGCCCGGGTGATCTTGTGCCCAAGGTCCTAAATCACGACTTCCTTCTTCGGCATCTCCAGCCTCTTTCTCTCGCTTTTACTCCTTTGTCATCAAACATTCAAGATGGCACATCTTTAGTTCCTTTTCTGCCGCTGACACCGCTGTTCCACTGAGATCGTGAAGTGTTTTGCACCCTCTGTCCTCAATGCCAGCTTCGTACTTTGCCTCTTGAGGAACCGACGTAGAGCCTCACCTCCCTCCCCCTCCAGGTTCTCTTCCTCGAAACCCTCTCATCTTTGATTATCACAGCCGGGGGCGGTGGTGCTCCTGGCATCCAGTGGGCAGGGGCCAGGGGCGCTGCTGAACGTCCCGTGGTGCACAGAACAGCCCCCACAGCAGAGACTTGTCCAGCCCAAGAGGTCACAAGTGCTGCAGTTACGAAACCCTGCTGGCTCCTTCCTCTCTAATTCATCACACTTATTTTTCTGGGCGGGGGTGGGGGGGAAACACCCATCATTAAGCCAACTCACTGCTCCATCAGCAGCTGAAATAGCAGTGACTCAGACCCTGGAGTCACACCACCAGGAGCCCAAGCCCTGGCTCAACCAATTGCCAGCTGTATGGCATCCAGCAGCTGCGTGTCTCGGAGCCCGACCACCTCATCTGTAAAATGGGCTGAGAGTCGGATGATACAGTAGGGAGATGCATTGATTTCGTCGCGGAAGGCCAGGCACGCAAGTCACATTCATGACACTTCGGTGATGTTTAAATCAAGTTGACACTCTTGAGGCTACTGTTCCAGGCCGGCCCCAAATTGACCTCAGCCATCCACCCCAGCTCTTCCCTCTCCTCCTCCCCTCCCCCATCATCCGCTCCAGCCCAGGTAAGCTCTACCCTCTTCCAGAACATGCACTGCCTTTCCCTACCTCCCCTCCTGCCTTCACTACTCCCCATATTCATTTCCTATGGCTGTTAGGACAAATTACCACAAACTTAGTGGCTTAACACAACTCATACTCATTCTTGTCCAGCTCTGGAGGCCAGAAGTCCATAGTCACTTTCACAAAGGTAAAGGCAAGAGGCTGGTTCCTTCCGGAGGCTCTGGGAAAGAATCCGTGTCCTCACCTTTATCAGGCTCTAGAGCTTTATCCCGTGGCCCCTTCCGCCGTCTTCAAAGCCATAGTGGCACACCTGCAACTCTCTCTCTGCTTCTGTCACCTCGCTTTCTCCTCCGTCTGTAATCAGATTCCCTCTGCTTCTTATGAGAACCCTGTGACTCTACTGAGTCCACCGAGAGAGGCCAGGGTACCTTCTCCATCACCTCATCACAGCTGCAAAGTTCCTTCTGCCCCGCAAGGTCACATTCATAGGCGCCTTGGATCAGGACATCTTTGGGGGCACCATTTATCCTACCACACCTTCCACTGTGGAACGCCCTCCCCTCCAGCTGCGTTCCCACCAATGCCCATGCCCACTGGCTCCTCAGCCAAGCAGCCATCACGGCGGGTGAATGGTCTGTCCTCTGGGATTCTCACACGCCCCCTCCTTCCACGCTACCCGGGTCCCTGTCTGTTTCCCATCAGGCACATGGACCCCGTCTCTCAGACTGAGCCATAAGTCCCTTAGGGAATGGCTCCCTATCACCCCCCACAACCAGCTCACAGTTTTGCACACAGTTGACACTTAGTCGATAGGAGTTCCATTGCTTTTATTATCCACCTGCCAAGAGAAATTTGGATTTGAGCCCAAGCAAAGCTGACAAACTTTTAATTTTTTTTTTCTTTTTAGGACCGTACCCATGGTAAATGGAGGTTCCCAGGCTAGGAGTTGAATCAGAGCTGCATCTGCCAGCCCACTCCACAACCATAGCAATGCGGGATCTGAGCTACGTCCGAAACCTACACCACAGCTCATGGCAACACTGGATCCTTAACCTGAAGAGTGGGGCCAGGGATCGAACACGTGTCCTCATGGATACTAGTCCGGTTCGTTGCCACTGAGCCATGATGGGAACTCCTGATCAGCCATTTTATAAACACAAGGTGGGAGTTCCTGTTATAGTTCAGCAGGTTACAAACCCAAAATAGTATCCGTGAGGATATGGATTCAATCCCTGGCCTGCTCAGTGGGTTAAGGATCTGGCGTTGCCATGAGCTGTGGTGCAGGTGGCAGACACAGCTCAGATCTGGCATGGCTGTGGCTATGGTGTAGGCTGGCAGCTGCAGCTCCGATTCAACCCATAGCCTGGGAACCTCCATATGCCATGGGTGCGGCCCTAAAGAGAGGAAAAGCGAAAGAAACAAAAAGCCAAAAAACACAAGGTGGACGGCCATTTATGCCTTCTTGATGGGAGGGCACTATTGTCCTCTTCCGCAGTCAGCCAGCTCTGTGAAGACAGCGTTCAAAAAGCAAAGGAGGTGAATTGAATTGGTATTTTACAGACACAGACATTAAAGTTCAGAAGCTAGGAAATGGTTTCAACATCACGCAGCTGGCAGGTGGAAGACTCAAGACAAAAGCTCAGACCCTCTGAGCTCGCTGCTCTTTCTCTAACACTCAGCAAATAATAACTAATAGCCTTCCTCTTGCTTCTCTTTTTAAGGATTGTCTTTGTATCTGAAATATCTTCTGGAGCATTATAAAAAAATTGCAAACCAGACCCAGGAACTTCAGGTAATCTTTTAAATTCAAAAGTTCCTTTTAGCTCCTCCTTAGCGTTTACATAGCACTGGGCATTTAGACTCCGTTTTTTCTCTATTAGGTAGTCAGTGCACAGCCTCCCAAAGGTGATATGAGGGCTGCATTTGCACACGAAATGCTTCAGACAGGGTAGCTGAGATCACCCAGAAGGACAAGGAGACTTGTTTTCCTCTGTCAAAAAGCAGAAAAATTGATGGAAGTTCCCTTATGGTGCAGCAGATTAAGAATCCGGGGTTGTCACTGCAGTAGCTCAGGTTGCTGCTAAGGCAAAGTTTCAATCCCTAGCCCAGGAATTTCCATGTGTTGCAGGTGCAGGGGAAAAAAAAAAAAAGCGAGGAAGAAAGAGTTGTTTACATGCCATCAGATCCTAAAAAATGTATTCGTTAAATGCAGTGGAAGAAGTACAGCTACCACAGTATAGGCAGCAGAATATAAATACCAAAAGTTACATAATGTCAACATTTTAGAGACAAAATGATCCTTGGGGATTGTATCACTCTGGTAGCTCTTGCCATATTAATACCGTATAATAAACAACCATACAACTTTAGCTGCAATCTGTCCACTGCTCGCATGTCTGGGGCCAGCAGCTAGGTGGATCCACTGGTCTCGGATGGGCTTGCTCATGTGTCTGGATATTGGCTGGCCCTTGCTTGGTCTACACTGGCCTCAGCGCCACGTGTTTTGCATCACCCAGTAGCCTAACCTGGGCATGTCCTCACCATTGTCAACTTAAAATAAGCACAACTTAAAAGCTGAGAGCTAAGTTTTTGGGGGGAGAAAGTGAGGACTATAGCCCGGGAGGCAGCATTTCAGATAGCTCTGAAATACCACTCCAAAGAAGTATGGGGGATTTCAGAGTATGTGTGATTTTGGTGAAGGGGGAGATACATGCAAGCAGGCACACATTTTTTTTTAATGGTCATAAATGTATTTTATGAAAGTTTAATTCTCCTTAAGTGACTGAATATTTTGACATTCTGTCCAGCCAGTGGTAGTAATAAGCCTAAAATCCAGGGGGCACAAACATTTTCAAGGCTTTTACCATCCGTAATTTACTAAATAACCCCCACAAAAATAGGATAGCATTATCCACAGGACTAATGAGGAAGCAGAAAAATAAATGACCTGTATCATCTGGCTGTGGACCAGGAACTACTCTATTAAAAGCCAGAAGCCTTCTCCTTGTTCAGTGGGCGAAGGCCATCGCAGATGGACATGGTTTGGTGGGGATGGTAGAGTACAGAGACAGAATCTATGCTGTTTAGCACATAAATTTCTGTTCCGACTTCAAGTGAAGCTATAGCAAAGGAACCAAAAGTATAAAGACAGTTGAAATGGTGGGAGCAGGAGAACCTGGCAAAGCATTTCTTTTACTACTTTACATATGGGGGACGTTGAAATGTCTTAGGCCCCAACCATTACTTTACATTAGGGGTTCTTTCATTAAAAAGTATCATAAATGAGAAATGCAAGCAAGAGGAAAGAACAACATAAAAAATTCGGCAACTGGAGTTCCTGTCATGGCTCAGCAGTAACAAAGCCGAGGAGTATCCATGAGGATGCAGGTTCCGTCCCTGGCCTCCCTCAGTGGGTTAAGGATGCAGTGTGGCCATGAGCTGTGATGTAGGTCACAGACTCGCCTCGGATCCCCCGTCGCTGTGGCTGTGGCATAGCAGGCACTCATTTTACAGAAGGTCACTGCTAGTCTCAAGGAGCAGATGTTAACATGAAGGATTCTAGTGCATTTCTCATCACAAAGAGATGCAAGAATTGGGCTCATAAAATCTTCTCCTGAAAATATCTAACTCTCCTGAAGACCTGTTCTGCCACTTTTCCCAGAGCACAGAGCGCCTCACTCCTGATCTCCACCCCGAGCTGCTTTCGCAGGGCGTTCAGGCAGCAGCTGCAGCAGCTCATGATTCAATCCGTGTGGAGGTAGATGGCAAGTGTCAGTCTCCTGTTCACATGGTGATAGCAAGAGAGCAGAACTCAGAAAGAGAAAGCAGACCCGGTCAGAGCAAGTCACATGACTGAGTTCAGTGTCGGGGGCAGGATACAGGTGTGCACTGCAAGTTACATAGCCAAAGATATGATTCAAGGAAGGGCGAAAATCAGAATCTCCGTTATGACCAACCACAAAGACCATCTAGTCCAGGTCAGCAAACTTTTCCTCTGAAGGGCCAGATGGTAAATAGTCAGGCTTTGCAGCCTCTGTCACATAGATTTGACTCTGCTGAGGTGGAGCAGAGGCAGCCATGGATAGTTTGTACGTGAACGGGCATGACGGGCATAGTTCTGTTCCAATAAAACATTATTTATGGGAGTTCCTTTTGTGGCTCAGTGGTTAACAAACCCAACTAGGATCCATGAGGATGAGGGTTCAATCCCTGGACTCGCTTGGCGGGTTGGGGATCCGGCGTTGCCATGAGCTGTGGTGTAGGTCACAGATGCAGCTTGGATTCCATGTTGCTGTGGCTATGGTATAGGCCAGCAACTGCAGCTCCAATTCGACTCCTAGCCTGGAAACGTCCATATGGTGCAGGTACAGCCCTAAAAAGCACAAACAAACAAAACCACTTTATTTATAAAAATGGACAGTGGTCCAGATTTGGCCTGCAGACAGTAGTTTGTCCACCCCTGATCTAGCCCATTTCCTTATTTTACAGATATGGACGTTGAAATTCAGAGGCTAGGTAACTGTTTCGCCATCACACAGCTGGTTGGTGGAAGAATCAGGACAAAAGCTCTGAGCCTCTGACCCCAGCTCACTGCTTTTTCTCTTACACTAGCAAATAATAACTAATCATTCTAACCACCATGTACTGAGCACCTACTATGTGCTAAGCCCTGTACGGAAAGATTCCTATCATTATCTCTTTTAATCCTTGTACCTCTAAGAGGTAGGTACTAGTGTTAACCTCATTTTCTAAATGAAAAAGTGTCTAGAAACAGAGCTGAGATTCTATCTAGATCCAGAGTCTGATCCCTTAACCACTATACTCTGCTGCTCCCCTCCTAGTTACTAGGCTAAGCATCCTTTTTTCTGCTCTTTGAAGAAAGTTTCGTGGAGCTTTGTCCTACCTCATAGGTGGTGGGAATGACTCTTGCGAGAGTCCTGTCCCCCATCAGCTAAGGTTTCCCTTCCTCTCATTTCAGATCAAGATCAGTAGTTCTCAGGAAACTCAGCAGTCTTTGCTGCAGGAAAAGTTGCGGGAGCATCTGGCAGAGAAGGAGCAGCTGAGCATGGAAAGGCTACAGGAGGAGGAGAGGCTGAAAGCCAGAATCAAGCGGCTGGTGGAAGAGAAAGCGGTAAGGTGGCCCCTGTCATTCTCTTTAGTCGCAGAAACTGATGAAATGGCTTTTCCTATGAGAAACCAACGGCTTGTAAAACTTAGGTGGTGGAATCTCAGCAACTCCTTGCTGGGTGCCATGGACTTAAATTATAATTAAAGAGGGTGGATGATGTTGGAAGAATTAGCACAAAACTTGGGTCCTGAAACTCATAGCAGGCAAGGTTATTAAAATTTCTGGAAGTGGTACTTCATTTGTTTATATATTGCAGCTGATTTTACAAATCCGAGTTGTTGCTGCAGGTCCTGGTTTGCAACTGACAAACTGTTTCTAAGTGTGTGCAAGACCAACCAATATTATTTCAGTCTTTGGCTTTCTCTTTACACTTATCAGGGGAAACAAATGGCCAAAATTGCTACTTCCTTTTCTAGAAATCAGCCAGTTAGAGGATACTTTACTGCAGCTCCTCTCAACTCAAAGGTGCCCGGGAATCAGAGTTCCCATCGTGGCTCAGCAGAAATGAATCTGACTGGTAACCATGAGGTTGCGGGTTTGATCCCTGGCTTCATTCAGTTTAAGGATCCGGCATCACCATGAGCTGTGGTGTATGTTGCAGACACGGCTCGGATCCCAAGTTGCTGTGGCTGGCAGCTGCATCTCCGATTCGACCCCTAGCCCGGGAACTTCCATATGCCATGGGTGTGGTCCCCCAAAAAAATGCCCAGGAGTCACCTGGGGAGGCTGTTAAAATGCAGATACTGACTGGCAGCGCCGGCCAGGGCCTGGGACTCTGCATTTCTAATAAGCTCCCAGCCTCTGCTGATGGAAGGGCTCTGCAGACCCCATTTTCAGCCACACAGTCTTAGAGGAAGGGTTTTCCCCAAGTTGGTTGCTAAGAACCACCTGGATGCTGATTAAAAATACGGATTCTTGGGCCCCACCCCAGACCCACTGAATCAGAATCTTAGAAGGTCTGGAAACTGCAGTTAACGGGCTGATTCTCATCCTTGTTTTTTTGTTTTTAATAGGGCTGATTTTGTAACATATGGACGTTTCCGGGCTAGGGGTCAAATCGGAGCCTGTGCCACAGCCACAGCAATGCCGGATCCAAGCTACATCTGTGACCTACACTGCAGGTTGTGGCAATGCTGGATCCTTAACCTATGAGCGAGGCCAGGGATCAAACCTTCCTCCTCATGGATACTAGTCGGGCTCTTAACCCACTGAGCCACAATGGGAACTCCTAAGTTGTCCCTTTTTAGTGGTTAGGGACCTGCCATCAAGTTAACTACCTCAATTGCCATCATGCAAAATCAGTGGCTCATGACTTTGGCTGCACTTTTGTCACCTAAGAGATTAAAAAATATTGGAGTTCCCTCGTGGTGCTGTGGGTTAAGGATCCAGCATTGTCATCACAGTGGCTCCAGTTGCTGCTGTGACGTGGATTCAGTCCCTGTCCTGGGGATATCCACATGCCTCAGATGCAGCAAAAAAAAAAAAGACTAATGCCTTGCATCTCTCCCCCCATCCACCCCCACCCCCCAGGTTCTGATTAACCAGAGTGAGAGTGTGGCTCATGCACTGGGGTTTGTAACCTCTCCCTGGCGGTTCAATGTGCAGGTGGAGAGCCACCGCCATGGGTGGAAGCTAAGGGACATTTGCCTGCTGCCCCTCCTCCACCCCCCTCAAGGCAGCAGCACCAGTTCTGCTGGACCCCAACTCTGCCCCAGCACCTCCCTTCTTCCTTTCTTCCCCTGAGGAGGACCAGACCTGATACTGCCTCTGACTTCACCAGGGGCAGCTTGGTGACTTCTGGCTCAGACCACCCCTCCCTGTCCCACGCCTCTGCTCCCCAGGCCCCTCCAAGAGACAGAGCCCTCTGCCCACTTCATTTCATCCTCTCCTTCCTGTCCAGCTATCTCATCTCCTCTGCGCCTCTTTCTCTGCCTTTCTGCCTCCTGTGAAATAAAAGATTAAAGAGGAAGACCCACCTGACCAAAATCACGGGTAAGCCACATAAAAGCAGTGGTAACGACAGCCTGAGATGGAGGCAGATCCCTTTCGGAGGACACTCAGACTTAGAAGAGGCCAGCACCATCCAACAGAGAGGGAAATAAAACCAAAAAGAGGAGTTCCCGTTGCGACTCAGTGGGTTAAGGACCCAATGTTGTCTCTGTCTGGATGCAGATTTGATCCCTGGCCTAGGCGTAGGTCGCAGGTGTGGCTCAGATCCAGTGCTGCTGAAGCTGTGGCATAGGCCACAGCTGCAGCTCCGATTTGACCCCTGGCCCAGGAATCTCCATATGCTGCAGGTGCAGCTGTAAATAAAATATAAAATGAAGAACTAGCAAGAACCTAAAATTCTCCAAAACCTTCACAAAACTCTCCACCTGTTTTCTCCCTCCTCTCTGCTTAACTTCTCTCTTTTCAAATGCCTTATTTTATTTTTAATTTGGGGTGGACTGTTTCCACTCTGAATGTACAGTATTGCAGCCCCAGTGCGTTCACCACCACTTTGGGCACCAGCCTGGGCCTCCCAGATGCCCATTTGTAACAGTGAGTCCAACAGATAGGGGGTTATGAGGGCGGACGTCAACCCACTTTAGTCACAGCAAATCTCAGCGTGCACGCCACCCCCTGCAGAGGGGGACACAGTGCCAGGGACCCACTCAGACAGACAGTGCAGCTGTCGTGTCCACCCTTGTCCCATCGAGGGTCAGCCTTCCCCAGACCCTAGGGACTCATCTGGAAGTGTTCGCTGCCCCGATTTTAAGCAGACCTCTCTCACGCCGCATGGCACCGTCACCTGCACCCTTTCTAAAAGCACGTGTGTCAGAATTCATTAATTAAGCTGCTTTTCACAAATCCCGACTTGTTTGAGCACTCTGTTTCAATGGTAAGAAATTCTAGGGTCATTTAAGGAGCTAGCATTCTTTATTTATTATGATCTGTTAACAACGCTCTGCTGGTTTGTGCACATGCCAGTGGTTTAGATCAGGGGTCAACAGACTTTTCATAAAGGACCAGACACTATATATTTTCAGGTTGTGGTCTCTGTTGTGACTTCTCAACTCTGTTGCTGCCGTGCCAAGGCAGTCGTGCACAACCCACAAACAACAAGCATGGAGGGGTTCCATTAAGCCTTTATTTACGGGAGTTCCCGTTGTGGCTCAGCGGTAACAAACCCGACTAGTATCCGTGAGGATGAAGGTTCAATCCCTGGCCTTGCTCAGTGGGTAAAGGCCCATGTTGCTGTGGCTCTGGTGTAGGTCTCAGCTATAGCTCCGAATTGACCCTAGCCTGGGAATTTCCATACGTCGCAGGTGAAGCCCTAAAAAGACAAAAAAGAGCGAAAAGAGAGAGAGAGAGAGTTTTGTTTTTTTTTTTTTTTTTTTTTTTTTTTTTTTAATAAAAAGCAGGCAGCGGGCCAGATTTGGCCTGGAGGCCATAGCTTGCCAACCCCTGGCTCTAGAGTCAAGGGGACCAGGGTTCAAATGGCTGGTGATGTGATTTACTAGTAAACTGGGTAGATTTCTTTCTTTTTTTTTCTTTTTTTCTTCTCTGTCTTTTTTTATCTTTTTAGAGCCACACCGCGGCATGTGGAGGTTCCCAGGCTAAGGGTCTAATCGGAGCTGTAGCTGCCAGCCTACGCCACAGCCACAGCAACACAGGATCCGAGCCGAATCTTTGACCCACACCACAGCTTACGGCAACACCAGATCCTTGACCCGCTGAGTGAGGCCAGGGGTTGAACCTGCAACCTCATGGTTCCTAGTCGAATTCATTTCCACTGTGCCATGATGGGAACTCCTGGGCAGGTTCCTTTCTAAGCCTCCTCTGCAGAGTGGCAATGACAGAAGAAATGACTCACTTTTACTAGTGAAAGGTTCTCACGTGCCGAGCATTTCATGTTCCTCATCTCATCTGCTCCTCATCTGCTCCTGCTTCCTCATCTCACCTGCTCCTTCCCAATGCAGAAAGCGCTATTTCTGTCCCCATTGTGCAGATCGGGATACTGAGGCTTCTCTAGCTTCTCACTTGCCCAAGACTGTACACCTAGGAAGGGTCAACTGGAGGCTCTAATTGGGGCCTGTGGACTCCAGATCCCGTGCTCCTAGCCCCTAGGTGACCTGCCCACAGTTTGCTGTGGGCTCATTGTGAGAAGTCAGAGTTCAGCTGTGTGGCGTCTGGCCCAGAGTCCAGAGCCCCGCCATGGTAACTATGTCTGTTAAACACCAGTCATGACTTGCAGGATTTGGAGGAAAGCATTACTCAAGAGAAAAACAGAGCAAAAGAGGCATTAGAGGAGGAGCAGAAGAGAGTCCAAGAGCTGGAGAATCGCTTGACCCGCCAGAAGAAGGTATGAGCTTGGGGCGACAGGGTCAGCTTGAGCTCAAGTCCAGGTTGGGCCTCCAGGACCGACTGACCTGGGGCGGCCCACTCTGGCTCCCCAGCTCTCAGCCTCCCTGGGGGCGGGGCAGGGGGCAGGGGGGAGGGAATGTCAAGGGCAGTGAAGAGCCTTCCCGTGCGGCGCCTGGCAGAGTCCAGGGTCCTGCCCTGGTAACTACGGCTAGTGAACAGTGGTCACCGGTTTTCATTCAGGCTTTGGAGGAGAGCATTTCTCAGGAGAAAAACAGAGCGAAGGAAGCACTAGAAGAAGAACAGACCAAAGTCCAAGAGCTGGAGAATCGCTTAGCCCGCCAGAAGGAGGTATGCAGCTCGGGGAGCTAGTCGGCTCAAGCCCAAATCCGACTTGAGGGCTGGATAGAAGTAAATCCAGACCACAGATGATGGGGGGTAGAGCAGGGCGGGGTTTCCTAGGGTAATTCGTCCATGGGAGGGCTCAGCTCCTCTGGGAAGAAGCAAGGGGGAATCCAGGAGAGAATCTGAGAGTTGTAGCCCTGACCACCAGTTGGAAAAATTGTAGATAGCTTGAAATACAGTCAAAGATAGGGGACAATTGAGACTGGTGACATGAGCATCTTCTGCCTGGAGAGGGCATCCCAAAACATAGAGATGGAGAAATTACAGAGTCCTAGGACTTCAGGGCAGCGCGAATCCTCCGGAAACATCCTGCGATCATCATCCAGCCTTCAGCGCCACCACTGAGGCATTTTGACAGCCCAGCATGGTCCGTCCCGGTGTTGATGCCTTGGGCTGGCCAAAAAATCCTTCCTTTCGGTTAAGTTGACTCAAACTCTCTCCCAGAAGGGTATCAATCCTCTGCCCACCTCCTGGGCTCCTGCAGGACCTGTCTGCTTTCTCTTCCACAGGATAGCCTTTCAGATGCTTGAAAACAAAGGCGCCTGCTCCACTCTAGACCCATGCACCCTTGTTCCTTCTTATTTGCCTCATGGGACTGGAACCTGGCTTTGGTCCCCTCCTTTGAGCTGCTCTGCTCTCCAGAAGTCACAAATCAGCAGCTCTCTAGCTAAAAGGGCCCGTGGATATGTTATGTTTGGCCCTAGAGTGTTTTGTCTTGAATTCATAAAATTGACTGAAAAATCCAAATTTCCCTCCTTCTTTGAAAAGTCAAAAAAAAAAATCTGGCCCTCCTTTCCACTTGGCAAAAACGGACTGGAACTGAACCAAGGTAGCCAACGTTTGCCGCAGTCCTCCCCACTCCCTATTGCATTAATCACAACCCACTTCATTTGGGGTAACTGTCTAGCCCCTCTAGGCATCTGAGCTTGCAGTTCATCATTTATTTTCTTCCTAAAGTGTTTGTAGCCAAAACTGGCTATGGTTCTCTAGCATTTAGGGGCCTAGAGCAGGGCTCTCCCCTCCTTTGTTGAAAATGTTGTACTTCTGTTGATGTGTCCAAACTAGCTTTGGGGAAAGCCCTACTCCATTGTTCACTCATACTTACCTTGTGGTCACCCTCCGATCTCTGAGTCGTTTTTACAAAATGTTTTCATTAGCGCTTCAATCCCAAGACAGCACAGAAGAGTGAAGAGTGCAGGCTTTGCAGCCAGAAGGGACACGGGTTCGAATCCTGGCTAGGCTATTTACTGGCTCAATGCCTACCTTCCTTAAAGCATGGCTATGAGCATTAGAGATAATGTACGATGAAGCCTTGACCGCCAGTTGGGAAAACTGTAAACAGCGTCCATCGCTCAATGAGTGGTTGCTATTAATATTACTATTAATATCTTCACTTCTGCTTCTCTTAGACCCTCGCTTTTATCAACCCCCTAGCCCATCCCTCCCCCTCCGAGTGAAATCCAGGCTCACCCTCCACCGGGGAGGAAATAAGGAGCCTGCTGGGCAGAGCCCGTGCGGTTTGATCTGCTCCAGAGAGGGAAGGGGTTTCCATGCAGGGTCTCTGTGCCGCTGTGCTCTGCAGGCCTCTGTAAACAGTGTCAACTCCTGGTCCTGAGCTGTTCCCCCAGGGGCGGTGAGGAGGAGGGGGAGGAGGGGGAAAGGGAGGAGGAGGAGGGGGAGGAGGGTGTCACAAGGGCTCCCTGGGGCCAAATGCCATTGAGGGGTCAACAGCACAGGGATGGGAAAGCCCCTTGAATTTAGGGATTTCGGGGTCACGGGGCACTTCAGGAGAGAGATTTAAGGAAAGCCTGGTGGAGAGCCCCATGGCAGGGAGGGCGCTGCGGCCAGGTCACCCCAGGCCCCCTTCTCCTGACAGGACCTCTCCATGGCTTCTTGTCAAGGGAATCTGAGATGAACATTCCAGGCACAACCTTGGCTCAAACTCCAACCGTCATTTGATTTTTCCTTTTCTTAGACTTTCCTTCACGTTGTCTGATGAATCTTTAAGGGCAACAGAATCCCTAGGTCATAAAGCAGGTTGGAGGTGGCGTTAAAGCTGGACTCCCCTCACCTGCCCGAGGGGGCCAGCAGCTGAGTGTGCGTCGGGTGGGGACAGCCCTGCCCCGAGTGCCCGTCTCAGCGGCAGCAGAGCTGCCGAGAGCAAAGTCCCAAGGGTAGACCTGAGACCAGGTGCCGTGGAGCCAGCCTCAGCCACTGGCGGGAACGTGTCTGACCCGAAACCCACCTCCAAGGTTCAAAATAAACCGAAACGCCCATGTCACTCTTCTTCGGCTTCGTCGAGGGCTGGTATTCAAAGAGCTGAGTGTTGGGGGTTTTTTAAATGACTTTACACTGCCAAATATGTAAAAAATATTGACAGAAAACGGTAAGCCAACTATAATGGAAGAAATAAAAATCATTAAAAAAAGGAAAACATATATAAAGATATGTAGTATTTCATCCATCATATGAATTAAATATTTTCGCAGGCTAATGTAGGGCCCTGAACCCCGGCTCTCATGGAAACCACGTTCCAAGCTCCAGCCCTCAGACAGGCCAGCTGGTGTTTAAAACACAGCCCGCTTGCAAGTCGAGGTGTCCTTTCTTCCAGTGACAAGAAACAGGGGCCTTGCTGGAAACGTATATCCTCCTGTGATTTACATGAGCCATTTCACCGAAGGGCTTATCAGCAGCTCCCTTCCCAGATAAAATTCCTTGATTAGGGGCCCTAAACACTAACCATGTCCCTGCCACCCTCCCAGAGCGTCCCCTCTGAGGTTTGCTGCCACCCCTTCTAGAAACTGCTAGGTGTGACTTTAATTCAAGGCACTGCCCTTTTCTCAAAACCTGATTCTCTTTAAGAGATTTATTTCAATAATGGGAAATTCTATTATTAATGAGATTCTCCTTCTTATCACAGAGGCCGCCTGGCACAGCGATAATAGCTCAGCCTCTGAAATAAGACGGGCTTGGTCCCTGCTCACTCGCTCCCCGCCAGGGCCTCTGCTCAGGGGCAACGGGCTTCTCTCCCTGCAGGGTTCAGTCCTGGCCTCAACACTGACAGACCCCGGGGCCCTCACCTACCTGCTGTGCCTCCGTTTCCTCATCTGTAAAATGGAGACGCGTCTCTGGTGAGGTTTCCCTGAGCGAAAACTGGGTGAGCAGTGCTGGCCTCGGGCCCTGGCACGTGAGACCAGCTCCCCAACGTTAGAGCCGCTGCCATGATTATCAGTATTGGCATTATTAGCAATGCACCCCCTAAATGGGCAGGCAACCAAAAAGACTGGTCATTGATTTTCAGGTCTTGGAGAGCAGCATGGCCCGTGAGAAAAGGAAAGCAAAGGAAGCCTTAGAGACAGAGAAGAGGAAAGTGCAGGATCTGGAGAACCACTTAACCCAACAGAAGGAGGTACGAGGAGCAGAGAGAGACAGGGGGCTGTGGCAGCCAAAACCCTCTGCAGGGAGCTCCAGGAGCAGATGTGAGGCCGTGGGTCGGTGCCCTGATGTAGAGCAGGCGGTGAAGCGGGCGGGTGGGAGCAGCGCCTCCAGCATCACGCGTTGTACCACTCAGCAGCCACATGACCCAGGGCAGATGGCCGAACCCCCTGAGCCTCGTCTCCTCCTCTGTAACACGGGCGTGGTGACAGGCCCTGCCTCGCAGGATCAGATGAGCTAGTGCACTTGAGTGCTTCGAACTGCGCCTTGCACATGGAGGACCCTCTCCGTGAGCACACCTGGTGGACTAAATACCTGGGGAAGAGAGATGCAGTCCGGGGAGAACCCTGGGTTGGAGTCTGGATCAGTCCCTCAGCCAGCGTCCTCCTCCTCCTCACTGAAAGGTACCATGGAGAGCCCTAGTGGCCTAGCAGTTAAGGATCTGGCATTGTCCCTGCTGTGATGTCGTTTCGATCTCTGGCCCAGGAACCTCCTGACACCTCGGATGCAGCCAAAAAAAAAAACAAATAAAAAATGGTATTTATTATGCAACCCAGCATAAGCATAGTAGAGAAACACCCTCCTGGCTCCAGCCTCCTAGTTTCTTAGAGTCCAAAGTAGACCCTCCCTGGACTGATGGGCAGGTAGAGATGCAAACACTACAGAGTAGGATGGAGCAGACAGGACCATAAGCAGACCACGCAGTGGTCACGTCAGATAAGCGCTGGGGGTCAGCGCATTCTGGAACCACTAAGTACACTCTCAAGGAGTGGGTGATGGGGGGGGGGTGTCCAAGCACCAGGCCTGGGCAGAGTTGGAGACATTCCCCCCCCCCGCCCCCACCCCGCAACAGCCTGGGACTGGGCCTTCCAGCCACAAATGCCCGGAGCCACTGCAAGAAGCAGACCCCAAGGCCGAGAGGAGGGGTGTCCCTCAGGTCAGCCGGAGTGCTCAAGCCACCCTGGAAGTCAAAGAAGGCTTCTAGGAGGCCAGGGAGATGTGCCCCCTGTGACTTGTTATGGCCCCTGCAGGAGCCGGGCTCCAGGGATGGAGGGAGCGCACGCAGACACGTGCCAGCCCTCACGGAACATCCAGAAACAAAGCTGGTGACTCAGCGAATTATTTAATTCAGTTTTTTCCAACCATCCACCAATATTTACTAAGCCCCTACTGTGTGCCAGGCCCTACTGAGTGTTGGGGACACTGCAACACACCACACAGACACGGCCAGGTCCTGCCAGACCTTCTACTCTAGAGCATAGGACAGACGGCCACGTGAACAAGTGGCAGGTGACTCCAGAGCCACAGGCATCAGGGAAGACAAAACAGGGGCGGGTTGGCAGGGGCCCAGAGAAGTGACACTAAGTGAGACCTGGAGGGGAAAGGGAATGCCAGGGGGACATCTGGGGAAAGAGATGCCATTATGCCAGGTGGCCCAAGTGCAAAGGAAGGGGGACCTGAGTTAGCTCAGGGTCCGGGGGCAGGAAAGATGAAGTAAAGCTAGAACAAAACGGAAGCCAAATGAGGGGTCAGGGCAAGAAAGCCTGGTTCAAATTCCAGCTCTGCCTTAACATGCTGTGTGACCCTGGTCAAGCCCCTTGCCCTCTCTGTGCCCTCATCTGTACTGTGGGTATAGTGACAGGTTTGTTGCCAAGAATCAGTACATTCGTTGTGAAGCCCTTGCCCAGGCGTGGTCTGAGTCCAGGTCGGGTGGGGAGGATGGTATGCACAGCAGGATGTGGGCACTGGACAGTCAGGCAAAGACCTTGGCAGTGGGACTGTGCCAGCCCATGCAGGGAAGTGAGGTCAGAGTCCACATAGGGTGAGGGAGCACCGACACAGGGCAAGCCTTGTTAAGGGGTGGAAGCCAAACTGTGGTCCCTTATGCGGATGGGCCAGGGGTGGGGTTTTGGAGCGTGGGCTGCCGCTGTACGGGGTGGCAGACTCTGTGCCAGCCCAAGTATGAATAGTCAAGCATGTCTCCTGCCTCCAGGTAGGGTGGCGTGTGAGTCAGGAGGACGGGTCAGGCAAGGTCCAGAAGCCGGGGGCAGAATGGTCAGGTCAGGGCACCGCCATCCCAGCTGGCCTCCTCGTGATGTGACAGTGGCACATCACTCATCCTTACTGCTCCCTTGCAACCTCCCTGTCCCCACCTGCAAGACGGGGGGCTTGCGTTCAGTGCGCAGTGCAGGCACTCAGGTTGCAGCCTTTAGGGGGTGGGCAGTGTCATCGTTACCATTTTCCTTGGTAATTTGCCAAGCAGCACAAATTAAGAGAAAGGGAAGGAGTCACCCGCCTGAGGGGGAAGGGAAGCGCTTGGTGGCCTCGTTGGACAGGCAGGAGGCAGACTGACAGGGTGGGGGCTGGACAGTCTCAGGCCGGCCTGGCAGAGGGAAAACGCCAGGCCCATGCAGGGAGGAGAGTCAGAGCCCAGGTGGGGCAAGGAGGCCAGGCACAGCGGGGCTCTGGCAAGACAGTCTTTTCTCCGGGGCCAGCCGTCTCCAAAGTATAGTAATTTTCAATAATTTTTCTTTTTGTCCAATAATGCATGTTCCTTTAAAGAAATTTTAGGATATAGACCAGCGAAAAGAAGAAAATATAAATTACCACAATCTCAATTGCCTCCCCCCAGGTTGCCACTATTTACATGCCTAGTACATGTCTTTCCAGTCTTTGGTTTATACGTATGTTATTTATTTATTTGAAATGATGTTCATGTGAGTTTAATACTCGTATGGAAGGCATAACTGTAAGAGTTTCAACAGGAGTCCCCACTGTGGTGCAAGAGGATCCACAGCGTCTCTGGAGCACTGGGCTGCAGGTTTAATCCCCGGCCCCACACAGTGGGTGAAGGATCTGGTGTTGCAACATAACTGCAGCTTAGCTGATCCCTGGTCCGGGAACTCCACATGCCTCGGGGTGGCAAAAAAAGGGGGGGGGGAGAAAAAAAGGTTTCAACAGCTGCAGTAAAGTTTCTCGGTCCTTCTCTGGCTGTGTACCTCCTGGGGCTTGTGTGGCTAAGGCTGGGCTCCAGTCCCCTCCTCATCCACATCTGTGGGCTCTTACGTTCTCAGTCCTGACCTGTCCTGGATTTCCATTTTCGGACCCAAGCCTTTGGAGGCTGGAGCGAGACCACCAGCGTCCTCTGAAGCCACAGGCATCAGGTCTGCTGGAACAGGAAGTGTCCCCCCACCCCCCCTCCTGCCCCCAGCTTTGCCTCTCCTGCCCCACCTCCCCAAAAGCCAGGTACTTCCCAACAAGGAACCACACTGGTGCCAGCACACATCAGTTTGGTAGTTTAGTTAATGGCTCAGCACCAAATGCCTTGACCTGAACACTTACCAGCCTGTCACTTCCTGAACAGCAGCCCAGAAATCCTCAATAACAAATAACTCTCTCTTTTACGGGCATAACTAACCAAGTCGTGACTTCCGGGTTCTCGCCGTGCCGGGCACGCCACACTTCTCCGCTGTCTCTCTAACAGGCGTCCCGTTCCCTGAGCTCTTCCTCCCAAACCCTGACTCACTGGTGTCAACGATTACTAATCCTGGCTTCCCCCTGTCGTGTCATTTCCCCTCCTTTCTCCTGCACACACCCTCCCATCACTTGTCCTGGACTTCCAGATTGCAGAGAGCAGCATCGCCTACGAGAAACACAAAGCAATGGAGGCCATAGAGAAGGAAAAGAAAAAGGTGCAAGATCTAGAAAACCGCATAACCAAGCAGAAGGAGGTATGAGTCTCAAAGAACAAAGACCAGCAGGGCCAGCAGGGCCGCGCGTGGGGCTCCGGTAACAGGTGGGCTGGGTTCAAATCCTACCTCTGCCACCCTCTGGCTGAGGACGTTCGGGAAGGCTTGATAGCTAACGTACACAGGGAAAAGCACCTGGCGCTCGGGGCGTGCTGCATGTCTTGGCTGCTTTTAATATCTATCATCCTTGTCATCATCATGATTAGCTCACAGCCAGGAAGCAGAGGGGCAGAATCGGAACCCAGGACTGTCTGACTCCAGAACCCCTCATCATCACCCCTTCTGTGTCTGTCCTTGAGCTTGACGTGGGCTCAGCTGCCTGGGGTTCCAGAGGGAGTGTCAGGATATGGTGCCTGAGTGTCTGATCCCCTCAATGCAAGTTTCACTGGAATGTGTCATCATCGTCAAGAGTAACCTCATAATCAAACCACACTTAATTTTTGTTTGTTTGTTAGGGCCACACTTGAGGCATGTGGAGGTTCCCCGGCTGGTGTCTCATCAGAACTATAGCTGCAGGCCTACGCCACAGTCACAGCAACGTGGGATCCCAGCCACATCTGCAGTCTACACCACAGCTCACGGCAACGCCAGATCCTTAACCCACTGGGTGAGGCCAGGGATCGAACCTGAAACCTCATGGTTCCTAGCTGGATTCGTTTCCACCTCCCCGCAATGGGAACTCCTACATTTACAGTTATTACTGGAAGCAGGAGATGCAGTTGGAACAGAAGCCGTTCATAGGACCCTGTCTTAGGCACCTCCAAGCTGGAGGACTGGATCCACTCCTCCTGGGTCCCAGCAGTGCAAGGGACACACAGGTACACAATGGCCACTATCTCAAAAGTCCAGGCAAGTGAAAAAGAATCTGAAAAAGAATGGCTATGTGTATGTGTATAACTGAATCACTTTGTTGTACAGCAGAAATTATCACAACACTGTAAATCAATTATGCTTCAGTAAAACGTTAAAAAATGGAAAAACAACAAAAAGTCAAGGCAGGTGATAAACACACAGCCTAGCAATAGTGGGTTAAATTTAAATATAGGTAAATACAATTTCATAGGCGTTTCAAGACCAGATGGAGCTAAACAGGTCTTTTAAGTCTCTTCACAGCAAAATCTTAGATCATTTTCTTGGAAGAAAGTTTTCCCAACACCAACATGCAGGGAGTCACTAAGGAAGGGGGAGGGGCGGTGGGTATTTTAAAGGCCAGATTCCTGGGCTTGGCTCCCAGAGATTCTGACTCACTGTCTGTAGGGTGGACTCTGAGATCTGCCTTTTTAACAAACAATCCTGGAGGTGCACAAGAGAGACCAGTGCCCAGAAACCGCGTCTGGATTACGCATCAGGCACCACTTTTTAAGAGAGCCCTCGTCCAGCTGGAGTGTGTCCAGAGGAAGCAGACCAGAGCTGGGCAAAGTGATACAAGATTTGTCAGCCCCGGGACTGACACACCTGTGCAGGATTCCCCTTGTGCAGGTGGATGCTGCAGGCTGGGAGAGGCCAGGAGCCACCTCGACACACAGCCTTGTTTTCCCGAATGGTTCACCATGGTTCTTCTACACAGTACTTCAGTTAGGGGTAGGAGAAAAGGAGGAGTTCCCACTTTATTTATTTATTTAGCTTTTTTATTTTTTTAGGACTCCCCCAGAGGCATATTGATATTCCCAGACTAGGGGACGAGTGGGAGCTGCAGATGCCAGCCTATGCCACAGCCACAGCCACACCAAATCCGAGCCGCATCTGTGACCTACACTGCAGCTCATGACAATGTCAGATCCTTAACACACCGAGCACGGCCAGGGATCGAACCCATATCCTCATGGATACTAGTCGGGTTCTTAACCCGCTGAGCCACAATGGGAACTCCCAAGGAGTTCCAATTTTTTGTTTGTTTGTTTTCTGTCTTTTAGAGGCGCACTTGCGGCATAGGGAGGTTCCCAAGCTAAGGGTCCATTCGGAGGTGTAGCTGCCGGCCTACATCACAGCCACAGCAACGCCAGATCCAAGCCGAGTCTGCAACCTACACCCCAGCTCACGGCAACGCCAGATCCTTAACCCACTGAGAGAGGCCAGGGATCCAACCCGAAACCTCATGGTTCCCAGTCGGATTCGTTTCCACTGCACCGCGATGAGTTCCAATTTTAAAATAGATTACTCAGGAGAGAAAATGGATGAGTGAGACTAATGCAAAAAAAAAAAAAAAAAAAGTGTGTATCATGAAATCAATGAATGGGTCCAGTTCCAGCATTCACAGTGAAGCGGAACGCCCAGTGGCTGTGCAGTTCACTAGACAAAAATGGCCCAGGGTCTCCTGGAAAATAGACCACTCTGGATCCTCAACCCAGAGAGCATCTCTCCTCAGGATCGTCATGGAGGGGACTCTGTAAAACGCAACCAACAGCCTCCTCGGTGACAATGGCGACACCAGAGGGCAAGGTCTTGTGACAACCCTCAAGGCAGGCTGGGGACATCACAGCAGACAGGGAAAAACTGCCCCACGGGCTCCCCTTTACCAGGAAAGACCGAGGAAGTACTCGGATGCGGAGTGGCTTATTTGCATGCTGTTTTACTTGTATGCACAGAAGGGCAGTCGAAAGATGGATTTTACCTATGCAAAAAAAAAATAAGATTTATGTGGGAAGAAGAGGAGAGGGGGAGGAAAGAAGTAAATCCAGACCCACCGGAACAGTGAACTTTGAGTAGCCACCCAGGAGCAAAGATGCCAGGCAGCATGTTCTGCCCTTAGGCAGCTTCACAGCCCATCCAAGAAACCAGCTCGGCTTGGTGTGGATTCTCCAGGAAGCTGGAGTGTCGTGCTATGGCATGCCAGCCTGTGTCCCCAGGCCTACACCCTGTCCTCGCTGGGATTTTTCAACCCTCGTGACCCCATCAAGACCGCAAATAAGAACAAACTGAACCCAGCAACGGTACTGAAAAAAAATGAAGTGACTGCCGAACGAGGCTTGCAGGCCTCGTGTGATGAAAATCACGTTTTGTTTTGTTTCCCCCCTAAAATCAGTTTCCTTTCCCAATTATAAAAAGAGCACGCATTTGCTCTAGAATTTTTGAAAAGTATGGAAAATCACTCAGAAGACAAGAAAAACTGCCTGTGATTCCGCCGAGTGGAGTCCCCACGAGTGACATTTTTTTCTCTTTTTAGGGCCGCACCTGCAGCATATGGAAGTTCCCAGGCTAGGAGTCAAATTGGATCTGCAGCTGCCAGTCTGCACCACAGCCACATCTGTAACCTATGCCACAGCTTGCGGCAAACCTGGATCCTAAACCCACTGAGCGAGGCCAGGGATCAAACCCACATCCTCATGGAAATGAGTTGGGTTCTTAAGCCACTGAGCCACAGTGGGACCTCCACGAGTGACATTTTGATGTGGTTCCTGGCAGGTCACCTTTATGTCAATCATTATCACGTTCATCAGTTTGTCACAAAGTGATGTGCACTGTTCCACTGTGCACGCAGATTTGGACGCCGTGCTTCGGCTTGATATTTACAAACATGGCCACACATCTCTGAACATTTCCCCACAACCTGCCGATGAAGGATGACCTGGGTTTGCGCTGTGTTGAGTGAACCCTGATGCATTCACTCTCGGGCACTGGGCTGTTTCTCGCTTTTCACTAGAGTTAAAAATGCTTGGCTGAGCAGCCCTGTGCTGTCCTTAGGGTACACCGCCAAGAGTGGAATCCCGGAGTCACAGGCTAGGAGCATTTGTAGGCTCATGGTACACGTTCCCACATGACGCCCGAGAAAGTTCCTACCGGTTTTCACTGCCATCAGCGGAGTCTAAGGATGCCCAGCGCAGCGCCTCAAGAATGTATTTGATAATGAATTAAATAATGAAATTTGTGAAAAGGCGACATCCAGTATGATTCCAACTATATGACATCCTGGAAAAGGCAAAACTATGGAGATAGTGAAAAGATCAGATTAATAAGTGGAGGGGTGAAGAGATGGAGCACAGAGGATCCAGGGGACAGTGAAACTCTTCTGTATGATATAGAACGACGGTGGATACATATCCTTATACATTTGTCCAAACCTATAGAATGTACAACACCAAGAGTGACCCCTCATGTAAACTATGGACTCTGGGTCATAATGATACAGTCAAAGTAGGTTTATCAATTATAACAAATGTGGAGTTCCCGTTGTGGCTCAGCAGGTTAAGAACCCAGCTAGTAGCCATGGGGAACGCGGGTTCAATCCCTTGCCCTGCTGAGTGAGTTAAGGATCCGGTGTGGCCGTGAGTGTGGTGAGGGTCACAGACAGGGCTCAGGTCTGGCTTTGCTGTGGCCGTGGTGCAGGCCAGCAGCTGCAGCTCCAGTTCAACCCCTAGCCTGGAATGGTATGCTGCAGGTGCAGCCCTAAAATATATATAAAACAAATGTACCAATCCATTGGGGGATGTTGAGAGTGGGGAGGGATGTGCGGGCGGTGGGGGCACAAGGGAGATGGAAGCTCTCTGTACTTTCTGCTCAGTTTTGCAGTGAACCTAAAACAGCTCTAAAAAATGAAGTCGAATAAAGTCCATCCAGCCCCAGCAAGAGGGCCTGTCACGAAGCCCGCATTCCACCATGGTTGAGGGTGAACCCATGGAGGAGTGTAGAATTTGGACAGATGGGAAGAACGGGTTCCAGGAGGAGGGGGAGATGTTGAGGACATGGCACCCGGAGTCGAGTCTTGCCGGGGCCCCAGGGGAGAAGCGGAGGTCACCCCTGGGCCGAAGCCACGGAGGACGATGGGGGAGCGTCCTCAAGGCAGGCCCTGTGACAAAGCAGTGAAGGAACTCGGCACATTTATCCTGGAAAATAGATTTAGGGAGAGACATGACAGCCGTCCTCAAATATTTAAAGGGCTGCCTCATAAAAGAGAAATAAAACATTTTCAATGAGCTCCAGGTGACAGAACTGAGCTCAGAGACCAGAAATCTCAAGGAGACAGCTCTCAGCTAAATATAAAAGAGTTCCCTGGTAATTGGAGCCTTCCAGAGAAAGCATGGACCTTGGACTTAAAAAAGGATCAACAGAACAATAACAGAGCAGAGGTCACCTCCTCTCTGAAAACAGGGGAGGGGGAGGCTAGGGTGAGTAGTTATTCCCGAATTGCAGGTAATTTAGTGTTTGCTGTTTGTCTAGGAAATAGATTTGCAAGTGCAAAAAGAAGACATCTTAAATAATAAATTAAATGACGCACTGGCCATGGTAGAAAAGACCCAGAAAACAAAGACAGCTGAGTGTCTAAAGGCAGAGAGCCTCACCATGCAATTAAAGGAAACAGTAGCTGAACTGGAAACTGCCAAGACAAAGATGGTGAGTTGGTGCCTCTGGGGATGGGAGAAGTTTCCCCTCCGTTGAAGATCTCAGTTCTAGGAGGATGCGTGGTTTAGACCAGGGCTTCTTGGCCTCCACACTGTCCGTGTTCGGGGCTGGCTGACTTTCTTGTTGGAGGGGGTGGGGGTAGGGGGATATGTGACAGCAACCCTGGCCTCTACCCATGAGTTGCCAGCAGCACCTCCTCCAGCTGTGACCACCAAAATCACCCTCTATTGAGAAGTATTCATTTAGCATAAAAGGTAAACAGAGGCTGTGCCACCCTCTCTCGAGGGCCTTCTAAGATGCTGTCATTCCAGGTCTTCATGGGTTGGGGCTGAAGGACGGAGCAGCCCCAGAATTTAGGGATCAGTGACTATTCCCCAGCCTTCAGGATAAAGTTTTTCAAAGTTAGCTCGGCATTCAAGGCCCTCCGCCAGCAGGGCTCCATACCACACTCACCTGTCATTCATACATTGAACAGACAGGTGTGTAGACAAGGATGAGGATGGGATCTGGCAGAAGTGTACCAGGTGAATCTGAGATGGACCAGAGCTGGAGACACCGGCTTGGGGTGTGGCATGTGGTGGCCGGCGATGTAGGCCAGAATCACAGGACAGAGGAGGGGAAGCAGGGAGTCGCTGTCGAGAGAGTTACAGGAGAAGTGGCGGGACTTGATAACCGATTGACAGGACAGGCGTAGAGGGGAGGGAAGAGCCAAGGGCAGGGGGTGGGGGCGGTGGAGCTTGATGGCACGTGGAAGTGGTGGACATAGAGAGGTGGGGTGGGGGTCTCTTGCGGGGGAGGGACTCTCTTCTAGAGATGATGAAGAATTCAGATGGAGGCGAGGGTAAGGGTATCAAGGTTCAAAAATCGCCAAACTTTCAGGGCACAATAGATTGGGGGGAGGAGGCAAGACAGGAGGACTAAATGTGAAAGACAGATCCCCGTGGGGCGTGGGGTGATTGTTGAAAAGAGTGGGCGTGTGTGAGCGTCTCAGGCAAAGAATCTTCACATCTGAAAGAGGTCAGAGGCCCAACGTGTTAACTAGGAATTGGGGGGCAAGAGGGTGATGTCATCCAAAGATCAGAGGAGGCTGGGAGGGGGGTGGGGGGGAGAAGTGGGAGGGAAGCAGGTGAGACACCGAGACCCAGGGTGGGAGAACACTTGCAGGCAGAGAGCACTGTCGAGGGGAGGGGGGGGGCAACCACTGGCAATTTCTGTTTTCAAGAAATCCAAATTCATTGCTTTTTTCTTGTAAGACTGTCCTCATTAATTGAACAAATACTGAGCATCTAGGTCTCAGTGCTGAGGCAGGGATCTAGGCACTGACGCTGAGGGCACATCGGTCTATCAGAAAGAGCACATGGGTCTATCAGAAAGGGCACGTTTCTGCTCTCACGGAGCTTATCTTGTGGTGGGAGTGAGAAATCAAGAAATGAGATCATTCAGATGGTGGTAGGTGCCTCGGGGAAGAGAAGACAGGATGACGTCCCCTTTAGATAGGCAGTCGGAGAGGGCCTCTCCAATGAAGTGACATTGGAGCTGAGGCCTGACACACTAGGAGTCCGCTGTGCAAGGAGCTGGAGGATTGTACCCTGCAGAGGGAACCGCACATGCAAAGGTCCTGGGGTGGGGCCGAGTGGGTGCCGGCGGATGCAGAGGTGAATGTTGCTATTGTTGTTGTCATCGTGTCTGGCTCCGAAGCTCTCGCTGACCGTGTCTGTTTTCCCAGATCATGATGGAGGAGCGGATACAGCGGCTACAGCACACAGTGAGGGCCCTCCAGGAAGACCACGAATCCCAGAAGCACGGATTTGAAAACGAAATCATGGAGTACAAGGAGCAGATCAAACAGCACTCCCAGACGATCGTGAGTCTGGAAGAAAGACTCCAGAAAGTGACCGAGCATCATAAAAAAATAGAAGGAGAGATTGCAACGTTGAAGGACAACGAGCCAGGTTGGTCCAGAGAGACGCCAAGGACATCTGAGCGTTCAGGGCAGGTTCTGATGACCCTGGGGGTCCCTGTGGGCTGATGGACAAGAAGAGTCTGCTGCGCCTGGTTTAAAAGCCCCTTTATTGTCTGGAGGCCTCTTTTCTTCTTGTCATACAGCAAGGTTAGGCGCCCTCAAGGCCAGGTTCACTCAAGTAACAGCAATGAGCAGGGACAGCCTTTGTGCCAAGCCGGTCAGCCAGCGAGAGACACAGGCTGCCGGGGCTGCTGGGGCGTCAGAGCAGCTCCCTGGGAATCAGTTTCCACATGGAAACATCCCATGCAGGGGCCTTTCCAGGGCGTCTCTCTGCCATCAGCAATTTGCGACTTTGTCTAATGTACTTTCGTAACCAGCTGGGGTTTATCTCTTGAGGAAAAAAAAAAAAAAAAAAAAAAAAGGCTGAATAAAAGAACTTGGAGTTGTGAGCCCTTGATTTGCCCTGAATGACCAAGGTGATGCATAAAACTAAACAGCGAGCTTGTTGGAAAAGAGTTCTGGAAGCCGAGGCCTCAGGCCAGGGTTTCTCATCCTCACACTAGTACCGCCTTTGGGCTGGACAAGTCTTGGTCAGGGGCTGTCCTGTGCCCTCTAGGGTATTGAGTGGCACCCCTGGCCTCTGCCCACTGGATGCAATAGCCCTCATCCCCACCCCAGTGTAACAAGCAAAAATGTCTCCAGAGAGGGCCATGTGTCCCCTTGGGGTAAACTCAGCCCCAGTTGAGAACCCTGGTCCTAGTCTCAAGCCAGTTGACAAGCTGTCAGGGCTCGCTTCATGCGTTCCTTCATTCAACACACTTAACTGAGCATCTCTTCTGTCCCAAGCTCATTCTGGGCCCCAGGGGTTCCGTGATGGCCTGGCCAGGCAGGTCCCTGCAGTCAGCCAAATCACTGCCCTGGCCGGGGACCCGGGATGAACAGGGCACCATGGCAAGGCTGGGGCAGGACTCGGTTTCCCAGCCCAGGTCCAGCCAGAGGGAGGGTGTTTACGAAGGGACCCAAGAGTGACTACATCTTTGTCACCCCACCCTTAGGTCCCTGCCAGCCACAGGTACCTGTCAAATGAATAAATGAGTCTCGGAGGGTGGTGGGGAGTTGGGGGGGAAAGGAAGGCAGTGGGCTGAGGAGTAAGAGGGAGCTGAGGACAGGACGAGAGTCTTGCCTGAGCAGAGAAGAGGAAATAGGGCAGGAGGTGAGACCCAGAGGTTAGGCTCCTTCTCTCACCGCTTAGCTGAGTGGTCACCGGGCTGGTCCACCACTCCTGCGCTCATCTCCGTATTTGTCAGTGGAGTCAGCGACCCCTGCCTTAGTGAGTAGCTGGAAAGACTTGAGGCCAAGGCGCTCATCTGTGGAGGGGGAGGGGCGGGGCAGCCTGGGGCACTGACCCCGCATGGTTCTCATTAGAGGGCTGGGGGCATAGGGAAGGTTTATAAGTTGAGAAAGACACAGGTGTGTTGATAAGCAAAGGGGAAGGAAACGTCCATTGCACAAGGGCTGTGATGACGCTCACCTGTCCCTCTGACTCAGCCCAGGAGGGGGACGTGCAGCAGCGGGACCCTGCAGCAGCGCCTTCGTTGGAGAACAGTGGCAAAGACACAGTGTGCGACCATCTGATGTGAGTACCTGGCCGAACCCCTGCCCTGGCCCCATCGTCAGAATATGAAAAGGGTTAAGTCTGGGCTCTTCTTGCTGCTCTTTGAGTTTCTTGATTCCTTCAGCAAGTCAGGTGTCAATCTATGGAAAGATCTGGGTCCATCTGTGTTCTGACCCAACTCAGCACTCTCCAGGCATGTGGCCCTGGGCAGGTCACGTCACCTCCTGTGCTCGGCTTCCCTGATTGTGAGATCAGGAGGTACAGGAATGCCAGCTAATGCTGTGATTACCTGTCCCCACCCCCCCCACCACCACCACCCCCGACACATACCTGCTCAAAGCCAGCCTGTATCATTAGCAGGTTTCACTCCTCTGAGACCCTGGATGGAGTCAGGGTCCTGGAGAGGTTCCAAGTTAAAGCTTGGGCCAAGTGACCTTGAAGCTCCCTCCCAACCCAAAATCCATACCTCACACCTCAAGGAGCTGACAGTTTGTAGAAAAACAGAACCCGCAGAGGGGAGAGATCCTGAGAGCTATGCCAAGCGGTGGACGAACAAGAAGGCAGGAAGGTGATGTGGAGAAAGGGTTCAGAAGGGTCTCAAAGAATACAAACCACTGGCCTGAGCCCTGCACCAAGTACAAGCTACCAAAGTCTCACGTCACAGGGGTTTTACCCCAAAAGACAAAGATGCTCCGAAGCCCAGCCTCTGTGTTCTGAGAAGTTCCTAACTGACTCTTCCTGGTGGAAAACACTCTCTCTAAAGACAGCAGGAGGAGTTCCCATCGTGGCTCAGTGGTTAACGAATCCGACTAGGATGCAGGTTCGATCCCTGGCCTCGCTCAGTGGGTTAAGGATCCAGCGTTGCCATGAGCTGTGGTGTAGGTCGCAGACGCTTGGATCTGGCATTGCTGTGGCATAGGCCAGCGGCTACAGCTCTGATTAGACCCCTAGCCTGGGAACCTCCATATGCCTGTGGGTGAGGCCCTAGAAAAGACAAAAAAAAAAAAGTTAAAGACAGCGGGAGCCACAACCTGGAGAAGAATCAGCGTCACGTCGCTCTCCTCTAGTGCATGTCATTAGCTGTGTACACCCTTGAGTCTTAGAGTTTCATCCCTGAGCTGGAAGAGTTATAAGCCAAGGAGATTAGACAGACACACACAGACACACACACACACACACGCATGCACGCACGTACATGTATAGTTATATCCTTCCCAGTCACCACCAATCTTTCTTTCTTTATTCTGGTTTGCAGACAGCCAGTATTTTGCTTTATTCCATACACACTCTACCTTCAAAAGTCCGTACAAGAGGAGCCTGGATTTCAGAAGCCTGTGGACTCAAGTGACATCAATACCCGCCCAGAGACTGAGGCTCTTAACCCCCTTTGGAATGTGCAAGACTGCAGCTCTTCCTCCTGCCCTGTACACACACACACACACACACACACACACACACACACACACACACACCCGTGCCTTCCTCGGGGCTGAAGTGTCTTCACACCTGCTCAGAGCACATCCTGTGTCCTCCCCACAACCCCCATCGGGGCACCTCGCCCACCATCACTCTGTGCCGGTTCCCATGGAAACCATCCTCCCTGTCAAGCACCCTGAGCCTCATGGTACCAAAGATATCCTGCCCTCTGGGGCGGCATGGGCACAAGGAGCAGCCCTCAACCCTCTGTCCCTTGGTTTTCTGGATCCTACAGCCCACTCTTCCGCAAAGGGTCGCATGAACACCACTCACTCACATGGCGCCACCTCCCTCCACCAGGAATTAAAAGAAGCTGGTGAGAGGACAGATGCCATAGTGTCCTCCACCTCTCTCCTTCCTCGTCTTCACAGAACCCCTGAACCCACAAAAAAATAGTCTTCCTTCTTCTTTCCATCAAAGAGCAAAAGTCCACTAGAGCATTGGTTCAGGCTGATAGAGGCTTGAGCAGGAACAGGTGTCACCCTCATAGGAGTTGTCTTTCAACCTCAGAGCAAAGCCAGTGCACCCTTTGTTCTATCTCCTTGTGTTTGTCATTAATGAATATGCATCAAAATGGATTTTTGTTTTGAGAATTTTTAAGAGTGTGCTTATCGCTCTTGCTCGGATCTTGGTATCACCTGGACCACCGTTGATTGAGGTTCACTTTGCCGTTGTACTTGACCCCTTCCGGGCACTCGAGACACCACGGAGACTGAGTTGAACTGACTTGGTCTGTTTTTGTGAATTTCAGAGAGGATTTATTGACTGCTCAGAAGGAAATCCTGTCTCAGCAGGAGGTCATCATGAAGTTAAGGAAAAACCTTACTGAAGCCCACAGCCGAATGTCAGACCTGAGAGGTTGGTGCAGTCGCCTGTGTCTCTTGATTTCCTGGCCCACTTTGAGAAAGAAAAGAAGTGGGTCTGAAGGGTTGGAGAGCTGGCCATGAAAAATCCCTCTCAACCCACTTCCCTGGGCTGTCACAGGACTTGAAACCCAGGGTCTGCGAAAGCTCTATCCTGGGTGTGACATTCATTCCACTTGATACGGGGCCACAGGGAGTGTTCTCAGATGGCTCGGGACCTCTGGGCAGAAATGTAACTTTCTTTTTCAAGGAGAATCTCGTTTTACCCCAGAGGCTTCACTGGGAGCAGAGACTTTGCTGGGAACAGAGGCTTGGAGGTCAGTCATGAGCCCCCCGGGCGGCCCAGCCTGCACAAGCCCTGACACTCACCAGCTCAGTGTCTTACAGTAAAGTGTTCTCCTGGGCCTCCCCTTCCTCTGATGCAAAAACGCCTGCAGCACACCTGCCTTGCAGGGTTGACATGAGCTTCAGGAAGAAATAGCTCTGGCGTCCGCTCTCTTCTGGCTGGACGTGAGTCTGGCTGGTAGGCCTACCTGGCTCCTCTTCTCTTCTCCCCCAACATTAATTTCTGCCTCCCTTCTTCTTGCTTCTTAGAGCTGACCTCTCTTCCCCATCCCTAGCTTCCATCAAGCCAAAAGGCTTCGGCAGATAGGAGGAGCTGGGAGATACAGTGAAGTTTGGGGAAGCGGCAGGAGGATGGGGAACTCGTGTCTTGTCCTCATCTCGAACCCTGTGCAGCCCTGAGCCTTCAGTGGTATCTGCTCCCCGTGTCTGGACCTGTTAGGCATTTATGGCAGAAATTTTCTTTTCTTTTTTATGGCTGCACCCGCGGCATATGGAAGTTCCTGGGGCCAAGGATTGCCTCCGAGCCTCAGCTTCAACCTGTTCCACAGCTGTGGCCACATCCCGATCTTTCACCCACTGTGCAGGGCCAGGGATCCAACCCGCACCTCCACAGCAACCTGAGCAGCTGCAGTCAGATTCTTAACCCAATGCGCCACAGTGGGAACTCCAGAAATTTTCAAAGAGTGATTTTTTTCCGTACTAAAGCGTAAGGACGTGGCGGAGAGGCTGCCATTCCCAGTGCTAGAATCAGGAGGCGCTGGCCCCAGTTCTGAATCTGCTGTTTATTAGCTGGGTGACTTTAGGCAAGTCACTAACCTCAGAACCTCAGTCTGCACCTGTGACATGGGGGTGTTACCGGCTGCTGCCCTGCAGGGTTGCTATGAAGATTCAAGGCAATGTACTTATCTTAGTTTGGAAGCAGACCCCAGCAGAATTCCGCTGGTTTATTTGAGAAATGTCCCCAAGAAATAATAGCGGTGGAGGTGAGTGAGGCAGGAAAGAGAAGAAAGCAGGTAAGGGCTGTGTGGTCAGCCAGTGGGCACGGTGGGCGACTGCAGCTTAACTCCCCAGGGGCTCCTGGGGGGCAGCCTGGTCACGTGCCTCTGGGTGCCCCCCTGAGATGGGAGGGAGCCAGGCTGTGTCCTTGTCTCCACCTGTCCTTAGTTGGAGCCCTGTTTCCCGGCAGACACAGGAGCAGAGCAGTCTCCAGAGGCCTTAGAATGCCTTGGGCAAACAGATGCAGAAACAGGCAGCTGACAGTCGGGTCGCCAGGGTGCCATAAAATGCCAGAGGCACACAGGCCCAGACAGCTGGGGTCAGGCAGGAGCCCAGGCTGCCTCACGGAGCCAGAACTCACTAAAAAATACTGCTGCAGTGCTAGGTTGCTGGTTTTTGCAAAGCCACAAACAGGCCTCTTGGTTATTACGAAAGCCCCCCAAGGACTCTTGGAGGGTGGACTGCTTCATGGTTCTTGGAGGCCTGGCAGATCTGCTGCCGCCCCAGTGGAGCCCCGAGTCAGGAGACCCCTCTCATTAGCTTTCACGTGGCTCCCAGGGGAACTTAGCGAGAAGCAGAAGATGGAACTGGAGAGGAACGTGGCCCTGGTCCAGCAACAGAGCAGCGAGCTGAGTGTGCTCAAGGAAAAGATGGCACAGATGAGCAGCCTGGTGGAGAAGAAGGACAAGGAGCTAGAGGTCCTCAAGCAGGCGCTCAGGTGTGTTGGAAGGTCTGCCTGGCACAGACAGGGGGGCTTAGTCAGAGCTGGTCGAAGGGTTGAATAAGTGAGTAGATGACTGAATGGATGACACGCATCTCATTGCTTCACAACCTCATCATTCAAAACAAAGCTTTGCTGAGTTCTGTGCATCTCAGACATTCCAGCCCAATATTCCAGATAAGTCTCAGCTTGCAGGCCTCTTCCTCCAGGAAGCCCTCCAGCACTCACCCTCGCCCGACAGTAGCCAAGAGCTCCTGTTCTGCCTGAAGTCACTCAGCGCCTGCACTCTCCTGACCTAACCCGTCTCACACAGTCAGGCTGCCGCTGCCTGTTGAATTGTCTGCCTCCCCCGCAAAGGCCCCTGTGTAGACCTTCCCTGCTCCTGACTTCCCGGCATTCACCCAGTGCCTGGCATGTCGCAGAACTTCATACACATTGACTGAACAAGTGTACAAACTGGAGGGGTCAGGTCAGCTCAAAGCAAATATATTGCTCTTGTCCCATGGAGTCATCTGAAAAATACACACGAGTTTGCATTTTTATCAAAAGCTTATCCATATCTTGATATAAGATTAATGTCCTTCCCCAAAAAAAGTTTGAATAAAATTCATATCTCATGTGCCTCAGGGCTCATGGCCAAGGCAGATTTACCCAGTGGTTAAAAGAAAAGGCTTCAGACCCAGGCCACTTGGGCTCAAGGCCAGGAGCCTTTATCTACAAGCTCCATGACCACAGGCGGTTGCTGCATGTCTCTTTCCTTGTCTGTAAAATGGGGCAAGGAGAGTCCCCAGCTTATGAGAAATAAAAGGGTTGACACATACAAAGTGTAGAAACAGCAGACACTGAGTAAATACCCCATAAATGCCGCAGCAGGTGCCCCGCAGACCCAGTACAGAGCGCAGGGGTGGGAGGGTGCCTACCTGCCTGGTCCCTAGCCTGTGAGTCCCCGGAAACTCAGTCCTCCAGAAAGCTTCGTGCAGGAGGCTTAATGGCTCCAAGACTTCAGTGACCTGTAAAAATGCAGTCCCTTTTCCTGTTCTGCTGGCGGACACCAAGGTAAGTCCTGGTTTCCGGAACCACATGCTGCCAGCCACTCTGCTGCCCAGCGACTCATCTTCTCTGCCCCAGGGCCTCTCAAGAGAAACACAAACTCCAGCTGCACAAGGAGAAGGAGCACAAGCCACGGAACGCGACCCAGACATGTGACATCTCGGTGCAGATAGAACCAATCCACACAGATATTTTCCTGAGCAGCCAAGAGGTGAGTACCTGCCCCATCCTGGGACCCTACAAGGACAAGTTAAGAAAGAACCCAGGAGTTCCCACTGTGGCACAGTGGGGTCAGTGGTATCTCTGGCGCACTGGGATGCAAGTTCGATCCCCCACCCAGCACAGGAGTTAAGGATCCAGCATTGCTGTGGCTGTGGTGTAGGTTGCACCTGTGGCTCAGATATGATCTCTGGCCTGGAAACGCCATAGGCTGTGGAGCAGCCAAAAAAGAAAAACAAAAGAAAGACCCCAGTGGTGGCGTTCTTTGCTTTTGAATACATCTTCATTCTAAGTTCTAAAAATATTGCTTGCTCACATGAAATGTTTAAAGTTAAAAAGTAGAAGTCCCATGTCCAGACTCACAGAGGCTTTGGCTATTGACAGCTTGGCGTGTCACGTGCCATCAGCCCCTCTCGTCCCAGAAACGGCCACATCCTCATACAGTCGGACTGTGCAGTGGTTCAAGCAGGCTTAGATCCTGTCTGCCCGGGTTCCAGTCCTGACTCCTCCACTCAGAAACCCCCATGACCTTGGGGACGCACCTGGGTGCCAGTTCCCTGGTCTGGAAAGTGGGAGTGACACCCGTCACCACCTCATGGGGTCGTTGAGAAATAAATTTTATTTATCCACAAAACTCGCACAAATTTATACATACATGTATTTATTTAACAGAGGTTTTGTGGGGGTTTTTTGTTGTTTTTTTTTTTTTTGCAAACTGTGGTATCAAGCCATATGTATTCGGCAACTTTTTTTCCCCACATCACACTATTTAATGGGTCTGTTTTCAAGGAAGCGGGTGAACATCTCCCTCCTTCTTTTAAACAGCAGCAGGGAATTCCACCCTTTATCCAACCCATCACGATGGACCTTTAAGTTGTTTCTCCTTCCACACGCTGCCGCAGTCGTTAATCTTTGTAGGTGTGTAGAACAGAGTCCGAGATGCCCAGAGGACATCCTAAATTGTGCTCATTGGGGCACACGGCCTTCCCAGAGAGCCGTGCCCTTAATGCCCCGCGGCTGACTCTTGCCAACCTCTGCGCAGAAGCCTTTGTGGGCCTAGAAGTCCCAGCTGCGCAGCACGGGGGTCACATCTTTGAGCGAGAAGAGCCTCCAGCGCGACGTCCTGCATGGTGGCACTCACACCTGTGCCCGTGACCGGGGCCATGGTGCTCGCCGTTGTCCTTGACCGCCCGACGTGGGCAGGGTGCTTCCTCGAGGGCCCAAGCTTCCTGTCCCTTCCCCTTCGCCTTTTGAAACTCGAGAGCGGTTTCAGTAATGGGCTTTGGACTGTCCCTCGGAAGCAGGGCCAAATGTGTCAGCTCGCCTTCCTGCTTTCTCAATGATGCCTTTCCCCTGCCAACAGCGCGAGCCAGGGCCGCACGCAGCGGGAAGCAAAGGGCTCGGTGGCCCAGCCAGCTGTCCCTGGCACCAATTGCCGTCCAGAGAACCTTAGCAGAAGTGGCTCCTTGGGGAGGGCCGCCCGGTGCGGGGGCTGCAGCGGGTTCACGCAGCCCTGAGCTCCGTGGGGCCGGAAGCAGGTCCCGCTCCTGTCAGAAGCTAAACTCTCAGCACTGGCCCCGGCCCATGTTATTCATACATTCACCAGCTGCTGAGCACCTGCTGTATACCAGGCCCTGTGCTGGGCACAGCGGAGGCTGCCCAGGTCCCTGCCCACGCCAGACCCCTTCCAACTCTGCATGTGTTTACTGGATGCCTGTGATTTTTAGATTCTATTATAAGGCAGGATTAGTTGAGGAAGGGGGAGGGAGGCTGCAAGATAAAAGGAAAAAAAGGATTTGTTCTTTCTCAGAACGGCTTTCCACACTTGGGCTGCTTCC
Source organism: Sus scrofa (assembly GCF_054392235.1). NCBI lineage: Eukaryota > Metazoa > Chordata > Mammalia > Artiodactyla > Suidae > Sus > Sus scrofa. Next base: position 79,145,679 of record NC_139388.1, read on the forward strand.
TGCTTTCTAAACCAGAGTGGGTCAGAGGGCTTAAGAGTTGCATGAGAAAGAATCTCCATCTTCTCTAAATAAACAAATTCCCAGAAGAGCCATGAGTAAGGGTCACATCGGGCTCAGGCGAGCTCTGCAGGCGGAGGAAGACTGCCACCAAGCCTCGCTGCTGTGGCTGCCCCCCCAAGGCCAGTGGCCCCTGCCCTCCTCTCCATGCTCCAGCACGTGTGTGCACACACACTCACACTCCGCACCCAATGAACACACACAACATTCCTGACGGTTACTCCCAGGGCAAACATACACCCCCCCAAAAGAGGGAGGCCGAGTGTAGAAACGGCCCAGGAAGTGGACCAGCCTGCAGCCTGTAAGCAGACTGGAGCCAGGGTCGGGGGCTAGAGAGGTCCTACTAAGTGCAGCCAGGGGTGGAGCGCCCCCTTCTCTCAGGGGCTGAGCCCCAGTCCCTCTTGGCTCCATATTTACCAAGACCCTACTATGCTCAGCACAGCCTACACCAGAGACAGCCTTTGCTCTCACAGCGCCCACATTCTGGAAAGGGAGAGAGACAGGCAATAAACAAGTTAACATCAAATGAAATGTCTGCGGTGGGGGAGTGCTTTGAGGCAAGAGACAGCAGAATTCAGGGCAGAGCAGCATCGTGGAGGGGCCCTTTGGGACAAGGTGGTGGGGAGGCCTCTCCGGGGGAGACGGGAACGGAGCCTGAATGAAATGAAGGAACGAGTGATGGGGGCGCAAGGGGAGGAGCAGCCCCAGGAGGACCTCAGATGACACTGCTGGGCTCCTCGAGGGAGGCTGTGGGCCTCGTGCCCCTCCCTGGCCAGCATGGGGCCTGGCACGTGTCATGTGGGCCTTTAATTGGCATTTGATGACTCAAGGAAAGAATAGCAAGTAATTGCCTCTCTCCCTCTTCTCTGTCCTATTTTCCTGGTAGCATTTATCAATTTCTGGAATGATTTACATATCTGTCTGTTTGTTTGCTGTGTCCCCCATCACCAGGACACAGAGTCTGTGACAGCAGGGATTTTGCCAGTTTCATTCACTGCTGAGTCCCCCGAGCCTAGAACAAGGCATGGCACATAGACATGCTCAGTAAAGCCTTGGTGATGTGAATGAATGAATGAGTGAACGAATGAATGAATGACTCACCCTAGAGAAGCGTCCTTTAATTTGGAGTCTGTGACTGGACTTGGGGGGGCAGTCCCAGAAGTTGTATGCAAATTTGTGTGTGAATTGTTCTGGAGGAAGGAACCTGCCCTCTTCCTAATCTCGAAAGGATGTGCATGACCCTTAAAAGATGAAGACGACCTTCCCTTGTCTGTGCCCTTCGTAAACCCAGCTCTAGCTGCCACGTTGGAGAATATTCCCATCACTGCAGAAAGTTCTGCCCGACCATGCAGCTCCGGAGGCTCTGGAAGTCTCGATGGAGTGTTTTCCTTTCTCCAGACCTGCGGCCCTAAAACACCAAAAAAAAAAAAAAAAAAGGTGCCCTTCCAGGCATGGAATTTGATACGGTGGTTCAGAGATGAGACCAGAGGGACCACAAGTGGAAACCCAAGCTTAGAAGAATATTAGAAGAAAAAAATAAAGCACAGGGAGGGAACACAGAGCAGATCTCTTATTTATAGTGACGCTAAGTAGGGAGGAAAGTGGGAAGTCTTCCCAAAGGTGACTCTGTACTTGCCATGAAGTTTTTAAATTCCTTCTCTGCTGAAGCCCCTTCCTGATATTTTCCAAGGTACCAAGTGACAGGGTTTCTGCTATCCACGAACTGTTCTTGTTGCTTCAAGTGTGAGAGAGATTCTGACCCCTAATAGAGCTGCCGTCTGCACCTTTCTGGCCACAGGAGCAGTCCTTCAGTGATCTGGGGGCCAAGTGCAAAGGATCCCGACACGAGGAAGTCATTCAGCGTCAGAAAAAGGCCTTATCTGAGCTTCGTGCTCGAATTAAAGAGCTGGAGCAGGCCAGCTCGTCAAGTAAGTTTCCTCCTTCCCACTGGTTCCCTCTGAGCTCAGAGCGATGGGCCCCAGACTCGAGGGTTCACTTTGGGGACGGATCCATTTGCCAAGAGCACCATCTTCTACCCCCCTCATTTCCTAAGTGAAAGGACGTTAGTAACACAAAAAAGAAGAGGGCAGAAACGATGTCAGAGTCAAGGGCAGGCCTTGATATTAAATAAACACAGTTTCATGAAAAACTTACTACACTGTACTTCTTTATCTTATTTCACGGTGGCCCAGTGGAAACTTTGTCATGGACCAACACGGTGCAAGGATGGATCTTGGGGAACTTCCTGGAATAAATTTAGCCTGTTTAGAAGGATAGGACTCTCGAGTTCCCTTCGTGGCTCAGCAGTTAACGAACCCAACTAGCATCCATGAGGACGCAGGTTCAATCCCTGGCCTTGCTCAGTGGGTTAAGGATCCAGCAGTGCGGTGAGCTATGGCACAGGTTGCAGACGCAGCTCGGATCCCACGTTGCTGTGGCTCTGGGGTAGGCCAGTGGCTACAGCCTGGATTCAACCCCTAGCCCGGGAACCTCCACATGCCGAGGGTGCTGCCCTAAAAAGACAAAAGATGAAAAGAAGGATCAGGCTCTCAAGAAAGCGAGCTTGCTGTTGGATGGAGCCCTGGGCTAGGACCCAGAAGCCTGGGTTCAAGTTCTGTCCTACAGCTGATGGTTCACCCTCAGCGCCTCGGCCCTGTGTGGCTGCAGCTGCATATTAGCTGTGTAGCCTCAATTATTTCTCTTCTCTGGCCTCAGATTCCTCACCTGCCAAGGGAGGATGGTGGAGCTTAGACCTGGCCTGTGCCATGTGTCCAGTAGATAGCAGCTCTGATTATTACAGGCATCCACTTCTTCCTGAGCCTTCCTTTTGAGTCTCCAAAATTTCTTTTCTAGATCACGAGGAACACATGGATGAATCATTTCTAGATTTAAAGACTCTCAGGATGGAAAAAAATGCCCAGAAAATACTGGATGTAAAACCTGATTTACCAACTCTTTCAAGAGTAGAGATCCGAATGGTAAGCAGAGCAAACTATCTCTGCAGCGACTGACCCATGGAGAGGGTGGGCACGAGGGCAGACCCAGCCTTGGCCCTGGCCCTGCAGTGCACATCAGTGGTCCGGGGCCAGGTCCTCCCGGATGGGCTAATTCCCGTATCAGCTGGTTGGAGCCTGGCTCTCCCAGCCGTCTGAAGTTGCAATAGAAAGGCAGCCTCGCTTCATGCACAGGATGCTAGAGCGTTGCACTGATGTTGGCCAGGTCCATCTCGGGCCCTCCTTTTTCACATCATGTGTTGTATTCTGCAGAAAATATTCAACAGGCTACATTATGGCCATGAGGTTACCCAAAGTTTGCTCTTTGCTGTAAACTGAAAAACATGAACACATAAGAGTAGCGGAAAGGAGCCACGATTAAGAGGACACAAGTTCTGGAGTCGGAGACGTGGGCCCTGATCCCAGCTCCGCAAGCTGAGTGACCTTGAGTGGGCTCTTAACCTTGCTGGGACTCCGTCTCCCCACTGTAAAATGATAATGGAAAAATGAAAGGCACTAAGTATGAAGAGTGCTTATCCCAGTGCTTAGCTTGTGGTGAACACTTAATAAATGGTAACTGTTATTATAATTAAATAGTATTTAAACAGCTTTAGTCAAGAAAACTTCCCATTCTTAGGGGACATAGTTCAATATGCCAGCTGTTAGGTTGAAGGTGCCCTGTAATACCCTAAATGGATGCTTGATTGGCCATTTGATTGACACATGACGGTGGACAGCCCAGGTCAGCATTCATCACAGGATCTGTCGGTTTGCTGCTGCAGCTGGATCTAAACCATCCATGGGCTTTTGGAAGAAATAAAAAGTTATCCTAGGGAGTTCCCCCTTGTGGCTCAGCAGTTTATGAACCTGACTAGTATCCATGAGGATGTGGGTTCTATCCCTGGCCTCGCTCGGTGGGTGAAGGACCTGGCGTTCCTGCAAGCTATGGCATAGGTCACAGACGCGGCTTGGATCCTGCGTAGCTGTAGCTGTGGCTTGGGCTGGCAGCTGCAGCTCCATTTCCACCCCCTAGCCCAGGAAAAAGTCATCCTATCTGTACCAGCATTCTCTCCAACAACTCTCCTGGACATTTGCTAGAGATGTGAGTCCTCAGAAACGTGTTGATTTTCTTGATAAAAATCAAACCCTCTTTTTCCAGGGTTGGAAGTGGAGGGACCCTCTCCAGGCGGGGAGCTCAGCTGGGTATTATGTCTTGAGCTGCTTCCAAGATTTACCTTCTCCTTGGCGACAACTCCTCATCCCACCGCTGACACCATAGAGCAGGAAACCTCCCAACTCTCAGTCCTCCAAGGCTGGCAGTAATTAAAAGGAGAGAAGGAGCAGGAGGAAGAGTAATGATACCTATTAAGTGCTTACGGGAGTTCCCTTGTGAAGCAGCAGGTTAAGGATCCGGCATTGTCACTGTAGCAGCTCAGGTCACTGCTGTGGCACTGGTTCAGTCCCTGGCCTGGGAACTTCCACATGCTGAGGGCATGGCCAGAGGGAAAAAAAAAAAAAAGGATAAGGGCTTCCTGGGTACCAGGCACTGAGCTCAGCCCTCTATACGCATAGTCTCAATCCTCTAGGCTGCCTTGTGTTGTCTCCATTTAACAATAAGAAAATTAAGGCTTCAGAAGGCCAAGTACTTCATCCAAGTTCACAGGGTAATGAATGTGGAAGCCCGGACTGTGTCCCTGGTGGCCTCTCTGCTAGCCTGCAGAGACAGGGTGGGGACTGCATGAGTGAATCCTGTAGCCCAGGCTCTTCCTTAGTGACCCTCCCTCAGGAAGAGGGGGCCGCAGGAGAGGAGCAGAGGAACAGCTCAGGGGGGCAGGAAACACCCAGAGGCATCTCAGGTTCTTTTTGGAGCAGACCTGCCCAGTTTATTGCCATCTGCAGCTACCCTCTTTTTTTTTTTCTTTTCACTTTTTAAAGTTTTATTGAAGTGCAGTTGATTTACAAGGTTGTGATATTTTTCTGCTGTATTTCACTATCCTCTTCTAGTCTGATATCTATAGATATATAGACAAATATGTCCACTTTTATCCTTCACAGTCACTTTGGGAGCCTTTATATTTTTGTAGATTTTTTTTTTTAATCTCAAAGATTTGCAGTATAATGCCAACAAATGCTATGCACTAAGAAGTGCTCGTGGCAAGCACTTAAAATCCAATTTATTTATTTACTTATTTATTTATTTTTTGATGGCCACTCTCTCAGCATATGGAGGTTCCCAGGCTAGGAGTCAAATCAGAGCTGTGGCTGCTGGCCTACATCACAGGCACAGCAACACAGGATCTGAGCTGTGACCTACACCACAGCTCACGGCAACACCCACTGAGTGAGGCCAGGGATCGAACCTTTGTCCTCATGGATGCTAGTCAGATTTGTTTCTGCTGAGCCACAGTGGGAACTCCCACCTTATTTTTTAAGGAGATTTATTATGATAGCGTTTGTTCAGATCACATCCCCTATTGAGTCCAGCGGCCTTTCCACGCAGTCAGTTGGGCTTTCAGCAGCCAGCTGGCTGGTTGGGGTCTTAGCACACAGTTGCAAACACAACCTGCATTGTCTCTGGATAGGGTCTGAAGTGATGCCCACCCACCAGGATCCAGCTGGGAGAAAGTTTGGCCAGATTTTGTGGCAGTATCATTTCGGCTGCATAGAAATTAGATTCCTTTGATAAGAGAAGGGAGGCTGTTTTCTATTTAACCTTCATTCATTCATTCAACAAACATGCCCACCGTATGGCCTCGGCACCAGCTGCCATGCTAGGCACAAGGAAGGGGATCATGAGCAAAAAAGCAACATGGTCCCCATTTTTTCTGGCACTTGTCATCTAGACCAGGGTTTCTCAACCTTGGCACTACTAATGTTTTGAGCCAGGGAACTCTTTGTTTGGGGGACTGTCTTGTGTCATGTGGATGTTTAGCAGCATCCTTGTCCTCTACCCACTAGATGCCAGTGGCAATTATGACAACCCCAGATGTGTCCAGGCATTGCTAAATGTCCCCGCAGGAGGGAGGAGGGACAAAGTCAGCCCCGGTTGAGAACCGCAGGTCCAGAGGGAAGACGGACCATGACCAAAGAACAGGACAGGTGATGTGTCATCTCAAAGACAGTCATGCTCTGAAGCGATAGGAGCACCGTTATAAGACAGCGATTGACCAAGGAATCAGAGTGGATTTAAAACCAACTCCCGCGAGTTACTCTCTAGTAACTTTTCAGTTCTTCGGTTATTCTTTGGGTTAGTCTCCTGGATGTGGAAAATCATAATGGAATGCCAAGAGAGAGTTTTTATTTCTTTTTCTATTTCAGCCTCAAAATGGCCTTTCCAGCCCAGGGTCCATCCCGGCCACCGAGAAGTTGGGGAAAACAGATGTGACTGAGGCTTTAGATCTCAGTGAAAAGCTGGTAGGTCCAACCCGCATCAGTTCCCCTGCTGTCCAAACCCAGCTTCCCTGCAGCAGTGTTAGCTAAACATCAAACCTACGTCATATTTAGTTATTGTTACAACAGCTCCGCCAGACCCCTCTCCTATCCCAGCATGGGTTGGAAACGGCACAGCTGAATTCCTCGGAAGACTGGGTAGTAAAAATGAATGTTTCTATCCATGGTCATCCCCCCACCCCAGTTCTCAAGAAGGCAGAGCATAAATGGATACGGGGGGAGGGGTGGGAGGGGGAAGGCGTCTTGCTAAAGCCCCAGCTGCCCTCATTTCCAAAGCAACATGTGTCTGTCCTCTGCAGTTGCAGAAAATGAATGAAACAGAATTAGACGTTTGCCTCCTTAAAGTAGCCACCGGCCGTCTTGGGCCAGGCCTCTTACCTGCGACCCGCTTTCTCCTAGTACATGGATATGAGCAAAACCCTTGGGAGTCTGATGAACATCAAAGACATGTCAGGTCACGTGTCCATGAAGCACCTCTCCCCCAAAGAGAGGGAGAGAGTCAACCAGCTTCGACAAAGAGACCTTGACCTGGTGTTCGATAAGATCACCCAACTCAAGAACCGGCTGGAGAGGAAAGAGGAGCTTTTGAGAGGATACGAAAAAGACATTGAACAGCTCAGGTAGGGCCCGTGTCCCCGCGGGAAGGCCCAGGCCCCCCTTCACTGGGCTACACCTCAGGGCGGCAGCAGACCCCTGGGACCAGGATGGGAGGACGGAGGCCTGGGTGTGCCCTGGGGCTGGCGACTGGGGCCTGACAGAGGCAAGTCTCTGGGGGAGAAAGAAGCAAAGTGCCCTGCTCTCTCTTAAGGGATGAGGCGCACGTTTTATGCATTTGTCTGTTTCACCGTATGTGCGTTTGTCATAAATCCATCGTGTTCTCAGTGGTGGCAGCTCCCTTGCCCTCTCTGGGGAGTTGGGAGGGGCTGGTAGCATAAGCTCTGCCCCCTTCGTGCTACAGTTACGCAGCCGATGAGCTGCTTATTCTGCCTCTGCTCCCACTTCTCCACCATCCCCTCCCGCCTGTAAGGAAACCACCACGTCAGGCGGATACGGAAGTGTTTAGAGAATCTCCCAGGTCGGGGACGTTGGTGTGAGAGAGAAAGACGAGGGGAAGGGTCTTTGTCTCCTCTGTGCGCTCAGGCAGAGCAAAGTGTCCGTTCAGATGTACCAGTCACAGGTGGCAAAGCTGGAGGACGACGTCTACAAACAGGCGGAAGAAAAGGCGCTGCTGAAGGAGGCCCTGCAGCGCATGGAGCACCAGCTGCACCAGGAGAAGAGGGTCAACAGGGCGATCAGGCAGCAGAAGGTGAGAGGTCCCTGTTTGGAGCAGAGCCTCTGAGGCTGCCCCTCAGCTCCCTTTAGAAATGGCCAACTGAGGTCCCGAGGGATCCAGGCAGCACAGACTCATTTACTGATGCAAAGGAAGGTGGCAGCATGGCTTTAGCCTCAGGCAGACCTAGGTTTAGATTCTAACTCTACCATTTACTGTGTGACTTCAGGCAGGTGTCTTAACCTCTCTGAGACTCATCGTCAAGCTTATCTTTACTTTTTCTTAATTTTGATAATTCATGTGTTTTTATTGTATTCTTTCTATTCAGATAAGTGTTTTTTCAGCCAGTTTTACTGGTCATACAGCACTTTATTAAGTTTAAGGTGTAGAGCATGATAATTTGACTTACATACCTCATGAAATGATTATCCCAGTAAGTGTGCTGAACATCCTGAATTCTTTTAAATGGAGGCTATTGTTCTTATTTTTATTGTTCTGCCAGGTGCTAGGGATACACAGATGAATAAGTTCTCTGAGAATAAAGATTTGAGTTGGCTATTCTCAGTACCCAGAATATAGTAGACACCTAATAAATATTTGGTGGATGGATGGATGGATGGACAGACGGATGGATGGATGAACACTGGATCAGTGGGTAGACAGGTATATGGATGAACAGGACGACGGAGATGGATGTGTGATGTCCTCGAAGAGCATATTCATCAGCGCAGGACATACAGGTGAAGAGCTGACTTGAGGCTGATCTAATGGAAAAAGGGTTCAGTCCAGATCCAGAGGAGGGCACTCAGCCTGGAGCATTCAGGGAGCGCTTTCCACGTGGTTATCCCCGCTTCGTGTGGCAGAGGAGGGTTGGAGGTTGTCCACCAAAGGGATGGACAGGTGTGCACTCCAGGCTCTAGGAGCCACAGAGGAAAGGCGTGAGGATGGGGATCTGCCTCCTGGTGTCGATATGGTGGGAGCATTGGCCTGAGAAACCAAGATTGAGGTTCAGGCTGGTGATCCAGCCAAAAGAGAACACCTCCTCCCCTCACGCTGGTATCTGTCACACGGCCCAGGACTCAGTCCTGGGTTCAAATCCCCTTGCTTTTTTTTTTTTTTTTAATGGCTGCACCCATGGCACATGGAAGTTCCCGGGGCCAGGGATTGAATCCCAGTTGCAGCTGTGACTTCCGCCACAGCAACACCGGATCCTTTAACCCATTGCACCAGGCCAGGGATCAAACCTGCACCTCCCCAGCAACCTGAGCCACTGCAGTTGGATTCTTTACCTACTATGCCGCAACGAGAACGCCTCCCCTGCTTATTAACCATGTGACCTTGTGCAAACCCATCCCCTCTCTGAGCCTTGTTTTCCTCATCTAACAGCACCTGCCCTGCAGGGTTGTTCTGAGGGTCATATACAATGCAGGTTACCCTGCCTATCCAAGCTCTCTCAGTGTCTAAACTCAGGAACCATGTAGTTTCTCGGATGCTGCAGGATGCTTGCCCTGCCTCTCAAGTGCCCAGCCCAGGGCCTGGTACTCAGCAGGTGGATGCTCCCCTCCTCCCTGGGGCCAGCACCTGCACAGAGGTCTCTGCGATGAGCGCTACCTCGGACCCAGTAGGGTCTACTGTTGAAAGTTCCCCCACAGCGAGGCAGGTGTGAGTGGCACCTGAACAAACCCCTTCAGAAGCTCGCTGCAACCCTGTGCCTGCATGGTGGTCAGTAGAGGGGTCTTCTTTGCAGTTTACACCCATGACCTTGCACGCCTGTGATCAGCAGTATGTCTCTAGGTCTGCCGGGCACTGGAACAGTGACTCCTAAGTAGATCAGACCCTCCCTTGTCCTCAGCTCTTGCCTAAGTTAAAGCAGATCTCAGGGTGGGTGTCAGGCGAACAGGCAAAGTCACCACAGCCCCCCCCCCCATGCCATCTGTGGGCACCAGGCTATGATAGCCCTGCCTGGTGGTTATGATCCACTTTACAGATGAGGAAACTGAGCCTCAGAGAACTTGCCCAAGTTGACAGAGTAGCTGGTAAGTAGAGCCTAGACCGGACCCCAGGTCTCTCTGACTCGAGTTCCTGTGCTCTCTGCTGGCCTAGACCCCAGGCTCCTTCTTAAAACCGCGAGTCTTTCTGACTTGGGGCTGTGTATCTGTACATGCGTGCTTGTGTGTGTATACATGTGTGTAAGTGCTGTGTGTGCCTGCATTTGTATATATTTGTGTTTAGGTGTCGCATGCGCCATAGGGGGTCACAGAAGGGGGACCCCGCTCCTCAGTCAGGAGGTGATGGTCAGACATGTTCCTTGCAGAAGCCTGCCCTCCATCCTGCAAACCTTCCAGACAGCAGGTTCCCAGCCAGCACACTCTCTAGCTTGTAGCCTCAGAAACAAAGTGGCTGTCCTGCTCTGAGGGAGCCCAGATGTGGCATTTCTAGCACTCACTGCTCTGAATTAAACATCACAGGCCTCAATCTGCACGTGTCATGGGGCCGCCTCAGGCAGGGGACAGTTTCCTTTCACTCCAGGCAATGCCAGGGAGAGCTGGGCTGGCGACAGAGTTCTGACTTTGCCTTTGATGTGCCCTCTGGAGAGCTCACCCCTCCCCAAAGACACCCCTCCCCCCAGCTCAGGGCTTGGCAGGCTGGGCCCCAAAGCAGAGACACCAGACCACAGAATGGGGCAGCAAAGGGCCCAAAAAAGGCCATTGTCATGTAATGAAAACCTGAGGATTTACATAATCAGGCTTCCCATGCATTATTCATGGGCTGCCTCATTCATACACAATATGCAGGAGCCATGCCAGCCTCTTAGGTGAAAGACATCCTTCAGCGAAGACGGATCTGAAATGGCCAAGTTGAACCTATGTCGGGGTCCCCAGCAGAGCTAGAGCTAGGCATTTTCAAATTAGTGGAATTGACGGTTTGGGGAAAGATTTCTATGAACTGGGGCCACAAGCCTGGCCTCGTCGATGGCATCACGTCCTGAGCGCTCCGCACTGCGCATGCTCCGCTTTCCCATCAGGGCCACGAGGGATGCTGGCGACGGCCGGCCCATTTAAGAGAGGGGAATGCTGAGTTGACAGGGGGTACCGTTCCCTGCCTGTTCGGCCCTTCCCAGGCTAAGCGTACTTTTCCTCACTCCTTCCTCCCCGCCTCTCCCTCACCAGAGGGTGCCCCTTGAGCTCCTCTCACCACTGCTCCTGGGGTTTCCACGCCAGGACTCGGGTTTACATTTAAGGCTTGTTCTTAATATGCGGTCAGAAAATCCTGCGTGTCAGGAAGCAAAAATAATAAATTTTAAAGATGTGCTGGTTTCCGAAGGCCACTTGTATACGTCTGTCTTGGCATCGCATCCTTCCAGGGAATATATCATCATTGTTTAAAATGGAAATTAGCAGAAAGTAGAGTTCCTCTTTTCTGAGTTTTACACCTAGTATTTTCACAAGGAGGCATAGTTTTTTTTAGTCTCCTGCATAAAACTTTGAAACTGTTCACCTGTTCATAGAGGTGGCATGGTTGAAGCAGTGGGAGATGAGATTATTTATCTTAAGCTTCAGGATCCTGCCCCCCCCCCCCCCCCCGCAAAATGTAGTTTGTAGTTCTAGTATTTGACCATCTCTTGACTTGACCAAGCAGAACATTCCAGAATCAAAAGTCATACTTCCACACTACTACCTTTGGCTGTGAAACTGAGACTTGATATAAAATGCTGGGAAAACCTCAGTGCTGGGCATTCCCAGAGAACCTCGTGGCCGGGGCGCGGGGACCCCGGAACGCCGGGGGCTGTGACTCTCTCCCTGTGGCAGAGGCACAGTGACCGTGGCCCAGGCGGTGTTCTAGCCCATGCTCACCATCACCCGAGAAGGCAGCAGTGACTCAGAGTTCAGAGGCCAGCTTTGCAGTCAGACAAATAGAGTTCAAGCCTCACCTCTGCCCAGAGAGACCCTGAGTAGGCGGCTTGACCTTTCTATCTCCGGTTCCTCCCCCAAAGCAACCAAAAACGGTAACAAGGGGCCTACTTCCTGGGGCAGCTGGAGGGTTAAATGCCAAAATGCCTGCGGTGCCTGGCACACGCAAGCCCGGTCACTAAGGGGGAGAGAATAGGCCGCTCAGGGATGGGTGGGGATTCCTGTCTTTCTTTCGGAGAGCTTCCTGCCAGCTGACACGGTGCACAACCCCCAGACACTTTCCTGGGCCTCCCAAAGCCAGCAGCTCTCGTGTGCCGCTGTTTTCTCTTTGGTGAATGCAGCCAGGGCTACAGCCAAGACCAGACCTCGATCCTTTTTTTTCGTGAACGGGTTTGTCAATAGGAAAATTGTAAATGCACAGAAGTTGCCATTTAAGAAGCACGCCAGCCCTTTATTAGGGCTTGAAGTGTGAGAAAGGCTGAAGCACCCGGCTGCTTCTGGGCGAAGGCCAGTGGGCTCTCCTGCCAATCACCTCTCCAGCCAATCAAGTCCTGGGTGAGGGGCGTGGCCACAACTTAACCTGTGGGCTCAGCCAGGCAGCAGCCCCCAACCTTCCCTTTGCTTAGCTCAGATCCCGCATCTTTTTTTTTTTTAATCTTTTTAGGTCCACGCCCACAGCATGTGGAAGTTCCCAGGCTAGAGGTCACAGCCACAGCAACGCCAGATCTGAGCCAAGTTTGCAGTCTACACCGCAGCTCACGGCAACGCTGAATGCTTAATCCACTGAGCGAGGCCAGGGATCCAACCCGTGGCCTCATGGATACTAGTCAGGTTCATTACCGCTGAGCCACAACAGGAACTCAACTCCAAGATCCCTCATCTTAAAATGATAATAAAAATGGTACCCAAGTCATAGCCTTCCATTCAGTGAGAGCATGTATGCAAAACTCTGGGTGCGCAGGGCCACACAGGATACAGGCTCACCTGCTATTATTGTTGTCCTCACTGTTTTGTTTAACTCACATTTTCTAAGATTTCTTTGGGCTCAGGTATTCTCAGGATCCTGATTTCCTCAGTGCCACTTGTGTGTTTTTGATCAAGAAGTAGAAATGTTGTTTGGGGACTTCCCGTCATGGCTCGGCAGCAGTGAATCTGACTAGAGGACACAGGTTCGGTCCCTGGCCTCCCTCAGTGGATTAAGGATCTGGCGTTGACAGTGAGCTGTGGTGTAGGTCGAAGATGTGGCTTGGATCCTGCTTTGCTGTGCCTCTGGCGTAGGCCGGCGGCTACAGCTCCGATTGGACCCCTAGCCTGGGAACCTCCATATGCCACAAGTGCGGCCCTCAAGAGGCAAAAAAAAAAAAAAAAGAAAAAAGACATGTGAGGGGGGAGGGGCTTGGGTGGTTCTCTCCCAATCACAATGACCAAGTAGTAGACTGTGGCCAGGGTGCTTCAGCAGGGGGCTAGAAGCTAAAGAAAAAGACCCTCCCCTGACCCCTTCCTCTGCCCACCAATCCCAGTGAGTCCCAATGTCTCCTAGAAACCTCAGAGGTGTGTCCCCAATGGAACAGGTGGGGACGCACTAAACGCTGTCTTGCTCACCTGGTATTTTCACTCAGGAACGGTTAGAGGATCTCGAACAAAGAAATGCCAAAGAATCAGCACCTTGCAACTGTTCCTTCAAAGAGAAAGAGAGGCAGGTATGGAGAGGCTTTCTGATCCTGCAGCCACACGCAAAGCTGCAGTATTTTCAAAGCAAAAGAGCTTATGGTGGGTAAATGCCACTCCTCTCCCCTCCCCCACCCCGGCCCCAGGCCCCTGCCCCCTCCTCTGCCTCCAACCTGAACAGATGACCCAAGGGAGTAGCAAGCACCGCCCCCCTCCCCCGAAATGCGAGAAGGCAGAGGGGCAGTGGGGGTCATCCTGGGCGCTGAATGATTTGGAGACCTAGAGACAAAATCATAAGAAAAGAAGAAAGGAGGCTTAGGGACCCCCGGGAGCCCCCGCCCTAAGAATGAAGTAAGTGAGTCAAAGACTGGGGAGAGCAGTGCCCAGTGGAGCCAGGATAGAAACTGCCGATTAGAATGACCTCTTCACCTGCCAGAGGGGAGCCCCATTGGACGGTGGGCTTTCTGGCAGCCAATGGGAAATGGCAAACCAGTGTGGTCCAGAGTTCACAGCATCCTTGAGATACAATGGATGCGATGGTCCGAAGTGTTCACAGAACAAAGACAATACTGGACTTTTCCCGGAGAGGACTTTGTGTGATAGAAGGAAGGACACCCCTAACAACAGCACTGCAGGGTCGGCCGGGCCGTGTCTGAGAACAGCTCTTAAGACAGATTAATGGCCCCACATCACAGTGAGTTCAGTAAAGTTTGGGAAAAGCAGGTGTGCAGGAGCCACCCTCTGCCCTTCAGTGCCCAGCTGTCCACTGTTTGGACTTAATCCAGGAAGATACTTTGGAGCAATGTTCAAACTGGAGTTCCCTGGAGGCTTTGGGTGCCATGGAAGGATGTGAGCTCAACACACACACATACCTTTCTCCCATTAGAGAAGCTCTCCGTTATTTTCTTTATACGCCAAGCTCCTAATGGGATTTCGCTTGGACAAAGGGATCTGCTGGAAAAAGGGGGGGGGGGGTGTTGGTTGAAAACCACTTCTTTAGAGCATCTGGGAATTTGGATGGTGACTGTCTCGACTGAGTTTGTGGCACCTCCTGAGTGGCTGCAGGCTCAGGGCCTTCTCCATGGAAGATGCCTGGAGGGCAACTGTCAGTTCAATAGAGGCCCAGACGCCCTCAAAGTCAGCCCTCTGAAAGTAGAATTCCCATCCTTCTGTGGGGACAGAAGAGACTTAGAAGCCCCTGTGTCATGTCCCCAAAGACAGCCTCACTTCCTCCATGAGTTTTGTGAATGCCCAATGGCATTGCCAGGTTTAGGGGAAAACAAACCAAAAAAGAACAGGATACCCAGTTAAATTTTAATTTCAGGTAAACAACAAACAGTTGTTTAGTATAAATATGTCCTAAATATTGCATGGAGCATATGCACACTAGAAAATTATTTGGGGAGTTCGTCTGCGGCCTAGTAATTAAGGATCTGGCTAAAGTCACTGCCGTGACACAGGTTTGATCCCGAGCCTGGGAACTTCCACATGCTGGGGGCATGGCCAGAAAAAAGAGAAAAGAAAAAGTTATTTGCTTTCATTCTGAAATTCAAATTTAATTGGCCACCCTACACTGTTACATGGCAACCCAGCAACAGACTTTTACTGAACATCAGCTAGACACCAAGGCCAGGGGGGGCGGGGGCGGTTCTGAGACAGGTGGTACAAGATAGCAGCTTACAGGTGTATTTCGTGTGGACAGGATTTTTTTTTTTAAGTTACATTTCAAAATAGGGCACTTTCACAGAATAGTCTGGATTTCTAGCCTCTCTGGGATGATCTGGTGACACTAGGCACACAGTCCCACAAGCCACCATCTTCCAGACTCCTTAGAAAGGCTCTGGGCTTGTGGGTTTGCTAGGTCATCCCCACCTAGCCCACCTCATCCACTTCTTTTACTTCCCTGGCCCCCGTAGGCATCAGGTTGGTGACCCCTGATGGCCCCAATGGATGCTCAGGGGCTCTCTAAGGAGGTCCCCTTCCTGACACCCCTGCACAGTCACCTGCTGAATGTCCATCTGCAAGGGAGACCCCAGCTCCCTCTCACTTTTGTGTCTCCGCTGCCTGTGGGATGCTCCTTCTTCAGTGAACTGCCCCTGAGGTCCAGGGTCTTGAGTAGCTCAGGGTCAGCAATAGTTATCCAACTGCAGGGGAGCAGCAAACTCCAGATACGTAGTGATGCTGGCTTCTGAATAGACCCCTGCCGCCCCTCCTGGGAAGGTTAGCTGCTGGGGCTTTCGTTGTGCCTGGACCACTGGGTGGAAACCCACTGGACATCTACAGCCTATTGCACTGATCTGGGAGGCTCTGCTTCCAGCTGAAGCAGATCCGTCCTCCAAGAGGAACATAGGGTCCCTCCCTGCCTCCTTGATCAACCACCTCCTTCTCTTCTGGAATCTGGAACAGAGGTTCCCTAAGAGGTCCAGCAGGACAGTGTAGCATTGCCCAAAACCTATGCCCCCTTCTGCAGAGTCCCGCAATCCTCACACCTCCCCTTCTGCAGACCCACATCCTCACGTCCTCACCTCCTCCCCTGGGAAGGCTCAGGGTCCATCCACGTGGGTAGCATCTGAAAGTTGAGACACATCCATCCTTCTCTGATAAAAAGGCAAGGAAGAACATGAGCTAAATTGTGTCAATATTCTTTCTGTGTTAAAGAGACGAATGTTTGTAGAGGCGGTGAAGAACAAGATGCAGAACTCAAATTTCCAGGTGAGCCAGGAGAAGAGAGAAAACCGTAGGAGGTCAGCAGGGAAGCCCAGCTGACAGTGGTACCACATCCGTGATGCTGTGAGCACTTCACACATGCCAGGCACAGAGCTCAGTATCTCATTTAAGCATCACAATCACCCTGTAAGGGAGGTGTTGTCATTGTCCCCAGTTTACTGATGAGGTGTCCGAGGCTCAGAGACTGTTTGTCAAGAGCCACACAACTACTAGGAGGAACTCAGTGCAGAGCTCACACCCAGGTGAGGTGCTGGCTTGCCCTCCTGTAGGTCATAAATCGGATACATTTCCAGGTTTGGCATTTCTCTTGAATATCAAGGAAACATCCTCTAGAATTCTCTTGAAAGTTGAGAATTAAGACTATGAAATCTTGAACATGTTGAAACATTGCCATTCACAGATCAGCCCTGGAAGTGGAATTAAGCCAATCCACATTCCCACTTTGCAGAAAGTAGAGGCGAGCTCTCAGGAAGTTTGAAAGCTGAACACATTTTTGTTGAATGAGAGAGAGGAGACGTTCAAGTTCGGTCTTTTTGAGGCACCCGAACTATCACGGGAAAGAACAGAGATATTCTAGGTGAGGGATGTGTTTGGGAGATGGGACCAGCATCCTTGTCCTGAGACCAGAAGGCGGTTACTACCCAGAGAAGGATGTTAAGAGGAGAGAGAGCGTCCTGAGGGTCCCTCTCGAGCCACCCTGCAAAGTGGAAATGAATGGACGTTTGTCGCTTATTCACTCATACATGTGGCTGAACCAGGAGGAAGCAGAAACCGCCCTGCAGTTTTGTCTGAAGATCACCTGGGGGTGTCAAATGAAGAGGAGGTCCTGGGATGGGCCCCAGATGCGGATGCGGTGGGAACATTGTGCTCCTCTGAGATGTGGGGCCTCCTGGAATTTCACGCTCCTCTGGGTTTAACAGAATGGGGGCAGATGGTGCTTGAGCTATGAGCGAAGAGCCAGCTCCCCACTCTCCCTGCCCTCTTGCCAGAGCTTAGAGGGTTGGAGTCTGGGATCTCCTAGGCACAGAAAACTCTCCTTCTGGTTCCTTGCCAAGTGTAGCTTGGGTGTCTCCTTCCTGCAGAGTATGTCTGGAGCCCTTCAGGGAAACGAGTCACCATGCCTACCTTAAAAAAGATGGGACTTGGAGGAGTTCCCATTGTGGCTCAGTGGGTTAAGAACCTGACTAGGGCGTTCCCATTGTGGCTCAGCGGAACCTAATCTGACCAGTATCCATGAGGACACAGATTCGATCCCTGGCCTCACTCGGTGAGTTGAGGATCCAGCATTGCCATGAGCTATGGTGTCTGTAGGTCATAAACACGGCTAGAATCTGGCATTGCTGTGGTGTAGGCCAGGGACTATAGCTCCGATTCGACCCCTAGCCTGGGAACTTCCATATGCTGCAGGTATGCCCCCGCCCCCCAAAAAAAAGATGGGTCATGGAAAACCTGTGTTTTCAGTCTCCATCTCTGGTGAGCTTCAGAACTAGCAGCAGAGCTTCCCTTGAGGCACAGAGGGTTAAGGATCTGGCATCGTCACTGCAGGGGCTCAGGTTGCTCCCGCGCTTGGGGTTCGAATCCTGGCCTGGAAACTTCCGCATGCCATGGGTGTGGCAAAAACAACAAAAAACTGGCACCTTCTTCTTTTTTAAGGCCCCATGGGGTTTTGGTTTTCTGTCTTCCAAAATGCCATTAGTCGATTTTATTTTCTTTTTTCCCATTGCAGCTAGCAGCCTTCTATAATTTTCAGTCATATATTATAGGGGAAACTTTTCTAGTTAACCAGTGTTTATTGAATACCTAGTCTAGGCCACACACTGCGCTAGGCCCAGGGGATAGAAGAATGAACAAAGAGATGCGACCCCAGCCCTCATTCACTCAGTGAATATTTGTCGATAGCCTACGACGTGGCAGGTGCCATCCAGGTGTGAGTTCAGCGCTATGCTCAGTGGGCGCAGCATCACCCCCGAGGGGGCAGAATTCTATTTTTTAAGGTAGAAAGCACAGACATACACACAGAACTTTCTGTGACATTCAGACTTCATGCAGATGAGAACAGTTGGAACGAAATGTCTAAAAAGGCTCCTTAGGGGAAAGATAGTGATGAAAAAAAGAGAAATACTGCATTAGATCAATGAAGAAACACATAAAACTCCCTGCCTTTATGGCTTTTATTCTGGGGCCAGTAAATAAATAAGATGATTAAAGAATTACTTTGTACAAAATGTTTCAGGACAAAGGCCAGTGCTCTGAGCTGAGGCTCATATTTCACAGGGACCGCCCCACCCCACCCCCTCCAGTCCAGGGGCCAGGAGAGGCCTCCCTGAAGTGTGGATGTTTAAAACCAAGGCCTGGAGTTCCTGTCGTGGCTCAGTGGTAACGAACCTGACTAGTATCCACGAGGACACAGGTTCAATCCCTGGCCTTGCTCAGTGGGTTAAGGATCTGGCATTGCCATGAGCTGTGGTGTAGGTCACAGACGCAGCTCAGATCTGGCTTTGCTATGGCTGTGGTGTAGGCCAGCGGCTGCAGCTCCCGTTTGACCCCTAGCCTGGGAACTTCCACAAGCTGCAGGTGAGGCCCTAAAAAGACACAAACGAACAAACAAAAAACCAAAACCAAGACCTGAGGTGGTGTGGGAATGAACTAGATCTTTCTAGAACCAATGCTTGCAGTTGTCCAAAGCAGCCCCTCCAGGACACCCTGAATTAATTTCCAAATTTCCCATCTGGATGTCATTATTTATTTCAATGATGGGCATTTGTCCCTGCCTTGTCCTTCTAAAGGCGGGGCACATGGTTCTAAACAGAGGCTGAATGCATGTGGGCGCTGGTTCAGGATGGACCCCGAAAGGGGTCCTCCACCCTTCCGGCCCCCATTTACAAGTTTACATTTCCCATTTCCCAGCTCTGCCTTCTGCTGCACTCACCCTCATCACTCGAAAAAATGGACCAAAGCTTGCTCTGTGCTGCTTCCCACCCCAAGTTCATGGCAGACTGGGGCTCAGGGGACCCTGAGACCAAGAATCTTTATTTTTGGAGCTCCCGCTGTGATGCAACAGCATCAGCGGTGTCTTGGGGTTCAATCTCTGGTCTTACTCAGTGGGTTAATTATCCGGCATTGCTGTGAGCTGTGGTGAAGTTCGCAGTCTTGGCTCCGATCCTGAGTTTCTGTGACTGTGGTGTAGGCTAGCAGCTGCAGCTCCGATTCGACCCCTAGCCTGGGAACTTCCATATGCTACATGTGTAGGCTGAAAAAAAAAAAAAAAAAAATGAGTGAAATATTTGGGGGTCTCCCTGTAATTATGGAGTTTGTGAATTGTTGCTCTTGCTTGTTGAAGGTTGGAGCCAGAAAAGCCAGTCCAAAGATTGACCAAGAAAGACAGATGCTGAAGCGAGAAGTATCCAGCAAGTCCAGCCAGAGCCTTCTCTCTTCTAAGCCGGGTGGAAGGAGCTAGAAATGTCGTCCCACTGGGCCTCATGTGATCCTCCGTGAGTCAGCCTGACTCTCCCATGTCCAAACACTGAGATACATTTTTAGGACTTCAAAGGTTGTTACCCTGGTGTGCTCCTTCTCAGGCCGGCATTTTGCACAATGCTGTATCTTGGAGTGTATGGGGAGGGGCTTCTTTTTATAGATACCTATGTGTGTAAACATACTCGAGCATCTGAAGAATAAGTTTGAAGTTCAGACTTCAAGGCCTGGTAGATACAATTCCATGCTTGAGTCACAGAGTACCCAAACATCCCACCTCCAAGGAGCTCTAAGAAACCAGACAACCCAAGGCATGTACTGGGGCCACAGGACAGAATGGTAACCTCAGGGCTGTTGGGATAGTGCATTTACAGCTGAGTTTCTTAAAATAAATTTGAACACCAACCTGTTTTATCACTTCCAGAACAATGACTCGCATTTGGGAGTTCCCGTCGTGGCTCAGTGGTTAATGAACTCGACTAGTAATCCTGAGGTTGTGGGTTTGATCCCTGGCCTCGCTCAGTGGGTTAAGGATCCGGCGTTGCCGTGAGCTGTGGTGTAGTTCACAGATGCGGCTTGGATCCTGCGTTGCTATGGCTGTGCTGTAGGCTGGCAGCAGTTATCTCCAATTTGACCCCTAGCCTGGGAACCTCCATATGCCAAGGGTGCGGCCCTAAAAAAACGAAAGACAGAAAAAAAAAAAAAAGGACTCCCATTTATATGGCATGCTGCAATTTGCAAGCCACTTATCATCTAATCCTCCCCCAAGCCCTGGGAGGTAAATAGTATTATGTTCCCCATTTTACAGATGAGGAAGCTGAGGCCCAAAGAGGTTAAATGGCCTAAAAATCACATAGCTGGTAAATTCAAGAGGTGGGTCTGGAACCCAGGTTCCTAACTCCATCTCACACTGCCCATTCTGCCACACACCAGATAGCCAGTAGTTCAAGTCCTAGCCCATGAGGACACACCAAGTGCCCAGTCACCAAAGAGCACACAGTGGCCAGGTGGACACGCCCCTTTTCCCTGGCATCCAGAGAGGCCATCGTTTTTGCCCTCCCTCCAGCCATGTGTCCTTTCCCTTCGTTTCCCGTGTGGCCAAGAGCAGCAAACAAAATGGGAAGAAGAGCCGGAAGGCATGAATACCATTTATTTTTTATTTTTAAAAAGCCACAGTAAAAATATTTTGATGTTTTAAAACCAAATGCATTCTTTATGCTGATTAAACCCAGAAGGAAATAGGAAAAATTCGTTGCATGATATTCCACTGCAGGTTCATCTTACACAGGGTTAGCTCAAAGGTGAGCATCCTTTGACCTTCAAAATACTCTGGAAAATCCTGGATGAATGTGACATTACTTCCTACTGCACCACCTCCCCGAAGTCCAAACCAGTGATCTCCAGCCCCAGAAAGATCCTTTGGTCAGACAGTAAAGTAGCTTGCTCATGTTTAGAAACCAAATTGTGCGTGTTGTGCCAGGGGTGGGGAAACAACTTTGTCTGGTTGAACACAAAGATTTGAATTTGCACAAGTTACACATAAAGCCTCTCTGCCTTCACTGCCTTTCCAAGGACACGTTCATGTTTATCCTATCAACATTGCAACCCACGATAGCAGCTTCCTTCCTTCGCTCCTTGAACTAGATCGTTTTGGGGGCGTCTCCTCAGCCACACACCCCTTTCCCCGAGAATGCACCCCACCGTCAGGTTTACCCAACCTAACGCTGCTCTCTCGACCACAGCTGTTGGCTGAGTGATAGATACCCTGGCCCAGGCCACACCCATCAGGTTTCTCTCCTAACCCAAGCTGGGCCAGTTAGCACCTCTACCATTGGTATTTGGAAGTGGGACATGGGGTCCCCCCACAGATCATTCACGGTGCCAGAGATGAGGGTCTCGATGCAGTTCCAAGGTAGGGTGGCCCATTTTCCCCACTGTGTTTGGAGAAACAAAGCCAGTCTTAGAAAGAGATGGCTGGGAGAGATGAAGCAGGAAACCAAGGCCCCCAGAGAGACAATGAAGCAGAGGCCACAAGCCCCTTCGCCATCACCTCCCTGTACTCTCTAAGCCTCAGGCTAAACACCTGCATTTCCCAGCCGCCCTTGCAGCTGGACCTGGCCACGTTGTTCAGGTCTGGCCAATGACATGTACCTGAAGGCCCTGGGCAGGGCTTCCCTTCTAGAAAAGGCAAGGCCGTGCTGGGAGTTCCCGTCATGGTGCAGTGGTTAACAAATCCGACTAGGAACCATGAGGTTGCAGGTTCAATCCCTGGCCTTGCTCAGTGGATTAAGGATCTGGTGTTGTTGTGAGCTGTGGTGTAGGTCGCAGACGAGGCTCAGATCTGGCGTTGCTGTGGCTCTGGTGCAGGCCGGCAGCTGTATCTCCGATTCAACCCCTAGCCTGGGAACCTCCATATGCCAAGGGTGCAGCCCTAAACAAGCCAAAAAACTTAGTGACTTTTCCCATGATTCCAAGCTAGACACCTGTACTGTCCTGGGTTGGCTGGGCTGGGGCTGGATGCTTTAGGACGGCTTCATGTAGATGCCTGGTCATTGGCAAGCAAGCTGGGTTAGGGCAGTGGGGTGGGGGTGCCAGGATCATCTAGGGGTAGAAACCAGGGATGCTGCTAAACATCCTGGGATGCGCAGAACAGCCCCCACTACAAAGAACTGTTGGATCCCAAAGATCATGAGAGTGAGAACCCCTGGGCTAGAAAGGCCTCAGCTGCGGTGTCTGTTCCTGCCTGGTGTGGTCTCTCCTCACCCAGCAGGCTAGACCAGGCCATGCGGCATGGGTACGGGTTCCCAAGAGCAGCCGGTGAGAGCAAGCCCCAAAACACAAACACGTGTCAAGTCTCCACCTGCCTTGTGTTTGCTAAGATCTCATCAGACGGAGCAAGCCCCGTGGCCAGAGCTCTCTGGGAGGGGCTCCAACTTTTTACAATCTACCCACGTCCAGGTTTCTGTTATTTGAAGCTGAAGGCACTCCAACCGATGCAGCATGTTACCCGGGTTCCTGATGACCGACCTGCTGGTTTCCAGTTTCTTTCCTTGGAAAGGCCCGTTCCAGTGCCCAGACTTGGGTTCCACTAGGACCCTTTGTATCACTGGAGACGCGCTGATTGCAAACGACAGAAACCTCCGGTGGCTGATGTTAAGCAGAAAGGGAGTTTATTGAAAAGAAATGAGGAAGGTTAGAGAATCAGAGGGCAGGCGGGACAGCCGGGAGCCGGCTTCGAGTCCCCACAGAGAGCCTCTTCTTGCTTCAGCTGGTCTGTGTTTTGTTATTCAGCTGATTTGAGACACTCCGCAGCCCCCACTGCTAGCTGCCAGCGACCTCTCCCTGCGGTTGTACCAAGGGACGAGGTACCTTGTACCAAGGAACCTGTAGTTCCCCCCCCTCCACAAACTCCCAATCTTCTGATTCCCCAAGAAGTTAAGCCAAACAACTTCCTTCCACCCTTACTCGTGGTAGCCCATTTGGATTCGTGACTTTGCAGATGAGGTGCCTTTATCTAACAATTTGGCAGAGCCAGCAATGCCTGCTGGTGTGGAAACTGCAGTCGTGAAGTGTCTGCGGGAAAAACCAGCTTCCGCCCGATCTGCATTCCAAAGTGTGTTCTGGTAAGTGGAGGGGTTCCCAATTTTTTTAGGGTCTTAGGAACAAAAGCTGTACACGAATGATGAGAGGGAACCCCAAACTCTAGCACTGTGGTGCCCCTCTTTTCTGTGCCCAGGCGTTAGGGCGCCCAGCAAAGGTAGACTATTTCGGCTTATCAGCTTGGCCTCATTTCCATCAAGATGTGCTGCCTGCATCCGTCTGCTCAATGTCCTGAGTTATTTTGGGCCCATTCATGACCTTATGTGCCTGCTTTTGTTTTTAAACATTTTTCTTGGTCCATCTGTTCCCCAGGAATCCAGCCCAATGCCTCTGTCCTGCGGTGAGAAGTGTTAGCAGGCTCCTTGGTTTGAGTTTGCCCTCATCTCTAGCATATTGCTTTCACCTCCAAGCCCCTAAGATATTGGAGGCAAAAACTCCATCTCCTGGCTCACTGTGGTCTTTGCGTCACAGAGACCAGAGGTGCCCATGGACTGATAAATCACTTTTATGGTTAAACGACCAGCTTTCATTCATTCAGGCAACGAATCCTGGGTCCCTACTATGTGCCCTATACTAATGACGCTCTGCTAGACCTCTCGGCCTTGACCTTTGCTCCCCTTTCTTTTCATGCTCTGATCTGCTGCTCTCCTGGAAAGGAGTTGGAATGGTTCATTCACTGGGTGTGGTGCCTGGGAGAGCTCACCTGCCATGTTCCCAGTCTCATTTCTGGCTTTTTCTCTGGGATTAACTGCTGGGCATTCTCTAGAGAGAGCCGCATGCAGCAGTGACCCTCTTCTGGGAGTTTCTTTGTGCCTTTCCACAGTTGACGTTTCATAGCTAATAATAGCAAACTTTTTATAGCATCTTTGCCAGCCATCCGACTCTGCCCTAAACGCGGTCCAGGCGTTATCCCCCTCGGTCCTCACAGTGTGTATCATTGCTTCTCTTGCGAAAACGATGAAGAGTAAGTAACTTGGACGTCCCGTCGCGGTGCAGTGGAAACAAATCTGACTAGTATCCATGAGGCTGTCGGTTCGATCCCTGGCTTCGCTCAGTGAATTAAGGGTCCAGCATTGTGGTGAGCTATGCTGTAGATCGCAGATGCAGCTCTGCTTTGACCCCTAGCCTGGGAACCTTCACATGCCGTGAGTGTGGCCCTAAACAAAACAAAAAGAGAGAGAGAAATAGTAAGTGACTGGCCCAAGAATGTCAGAGCCCAGACTTCATGCTCAACTTCTCCAGGACATCGTTTTTCTCAGGGACGTCCAGGAACCAGCTTGCTGTCGCTAAGCATCGGTTGGGCAAATGCTTTATGTCAGGGCCATTTCGCTGTGCAAACCATGAGGTCACCGCCATCACCACTCACCTCTGCTTCTGCAGCACGACACCTGAGCAAATGAGCATGTTCAAATAAAAAAACTTTATTTATAAAGATAGGCAGAGAGCCAGATACACCAACCCCCGTGTTAAACTCTCACCCAGGCTAGCTTGTTAATGTCTGCATGGCTCTTGTCTGCTGCCTGACCGCCAGGAAGCCGGCTTAGCATCATCTCCATCCCTGAGCGCGTGTCGAGCTTTTACTTTGTGCCACACACTGTACTGAACGCTTGGCATAGATTTTCTCGTTTAATCCTCTCAAGTGCTCCAGGAGGACAGGACTTTTACCGTGTGGAGACAATGCGAGTGAGGCCTCTAGAAAGGTAAGCTAACCTGCCCGAGGCCCGCCCAAAGGGATTTTTTTTAGCCCAGCTCCTAACCATGACACCAGGCTGCTTTTACCATCAGCCCTGCATCCAGACAATGGGAAGCTTTGCCTGTGAGTCTGGACAGCTGCCTTCCACTTGGCCCAGCCTGAAAGAATCAAGACTTCATGACACACCCCTTCCTCTAGGCATCCTGGTTAACTAGCCCCTTCTCAGGATCCCTGCGTTCTTCGGTCACCACCTGAGGTCAGGTGTCCCTGGCCTAGGTACCGTGCTCTCTTTCTAGTGGCTTTGCCTGTCTGCATTGTGCTAATTTGACACTCTCTTCCAGTCTCCCAAATCCTTACGTACCCCTGCAGCCACATGCAGTGTTTACCTCTGCCCTCCAGGTGTCCAGGTAAGTGCTGAGCAGAGCTCTAAATGACCTCCACGCCACCCTGATGCCCAAGGACCAGCAGGTCACCCGGCCCCGATCCCTAGCTGATGCACTGTCCTCAGAGAGGCAGGGGACAGACACTTGAGAGGCTTGTTGTTCAAGGGATCCTGTTAACTTTTGTGTTGAGTCATGTGGGTGCATTGAGGTGTCACTTTAGCAGCTTCTCTTTCTTGGCAGTGACCTTGAGACCTGAAAACGGGCCACCGGATGCTCTGGAAGGAACACTGAAAAAATACCCTATCCAGCCCTAGCTCTCAGGCAAAGCAGGCCATTAAGCATTCTCTCAACCTTGACTTCTCCAGCAAGGACCTTGGGCCAGACACCATGCTGGGCCCTGAGGAGCCAAAGTTGAGCCAGATAAACAGGTCCCTTCCTCCAGGAAGTTGTGCTGGGCGGGGTAGGAGGTGTCAGATATTTTATTAACAGTTTCACTGTGGGTTGTAGCAAGTGCCAAGTCCCAGCCAGAGGAGGGTTTAGCAAGAACAGATACAGCCCCCAGAGTCTCAGTCCCCCAGACTCTGGGGGCACCAACAAGTCTCCCTCTTCAGACTGGCTGGTCCTGCTCCCCCCTCCCTGACTCCCATCTTGCCCACAACCAGAAGAATTCCAGGACCAGGGCCCAGGGCCCCACACACTTTGGTGGTAGGTGCATCCTGCTTTCACAGAGCATAAAAATCGAAATCAGCTGCCCATATAAGTACCATCTTTGGAAAGGGTTCAGAAAGACACCACAGATGCAACATTGCTAGGTTTTAAACCACAAGATGCGCGCGCGCACACACACACACACACACAGTTATTCTTTGAGATCTTAAAGACTCAGCCCTGTCAGGTGTTAAACTTGAACATGGAATTGCCTGGGATCTAACAGAAGCAGAAAACACACTCAGCATTTTTTTTTCCCAGCCTGCCCAGCTGGGCATAGGCAACTCATTTGAAAGAAAACCTTGGTTTTCAAGTAGCTTCAGCGCATCCAAGATAAACCACAAAAAAGGAGCTTGCTAGAAAGATAGGCTGGCTTCCAGTAACCTGCAACCACCTGCAGCTCTTGGCCCCATCGTGCCCTTTCCCTCCTCCCGTGCTCAGCATCCCAGAGCACCGGCCTGACCCAGCTACCCACCCCCCACTCCCCATCCACACCCGCCACCCTCCATCCCCGCCAACCCCTTTGCATGGCCTCTAGGCTTTGCCGAAGGTGAGAGAGAGCCTCTGAGACCAACCAGGCTGTGACCACATTCCATGCTCTCCCCCAGCTGCTCCAAATGAGCATCTGAGCTGTCCCTGCACTTTGACCTCTGTGCACCTTCCTCCATCCATCACAGGTTTCCTGGTGACCACGGAAGGTTTGTGATGATTAATTAGTAAACTGGTATTTATAAAGTGCCAAGTGAGTGCTGGAGTTTATGAGCTGACTTTATCTCTGATGGCCTCCCTAATCCCCTCTTGTTTTCCCAGCATCTCAGGCTGGAGGGACCACCCAGTTCTGTCAGGCTCTGGAATGCACCTCGCAGTTCTCTCCATCTGCCCCCATCCCCCAAGAACTCTTCCCAGCCCCTCCCTGTGTCTCCCTCCTCGTCTTCCAAGTGCTGTTGTTTTTCTTAATATTACTTTACAACCCCCTCCCAAGATAGTTACACAAGTAGGTGTGGGAGGAAGAAAAGAAAGATAAGTCAATGATGACTAAGTCCGCCTAGCTCCCTTGTCCCTGGAATATTGTCAGAACTGGCTCTCGCTCACCCCTGCCTCTGTAAAAATCCTTTGCCGAGGGTGTGATTTTTTCCTGAAGATCATTCTTTCCGAATGACCAAATGTTCTACTGCATAACCAGTCCAGATCGCTTTCTTTCTGCTCAAATCCATGTTTGGGGCACAGTGCTCAGGGTCACTTAGAAAAGATTTTCCCCAACAAACAGGCAACGGCTGGTTCCTGGCAGTTCCACCAGCAATCACTGATGCTCAGTTATCCCTGCGTTTCCTTCCTCCACGGCTTCTCTGGTTTCTGAATAAGTGCTTTTCCTGAAATCTAGTGACCTCAGAGGGAAAGAGTTTAAATAAAATGCAGCTCCCAGCATGCATCTCTGGCTTTAGAGCCAATCAACAAGGCCTCCAAGGAGATCCCGTTGTGGCTCAGCAGGTCAAAAACCCAACATGGTGTCTGTGAGGATGTGTGTTCGATCCCTGGCCTCGCTCAGTGGGTTAAGGATCCAGCGTTGCTGTAGCTGTGGCATAGGCTGACAGCTGCAGCTCCAATTTGACCCCTAGCCCAGGAACTTCCATATGCCACAAGTGGGGCCCCTAAAAAGAAGAAAAAAACAAAGACAAGTCCTCCAAAATGAGGCAGAGCACAGTGCAGCATGAGCTCCCAGCCAGTAGTCATGGAGTCTCAGAGCTCTCAACCCCTGAGAACCTGTGAGAAAATCAGCCCAAGAGATGTTAAGAGGGCTCACCCATCAGGCAGCATTTCCTGAGCTCTGCCTGAGTGTAATAGCGGCAAGGCCCGGGCCTCTGGCTCCCCCTTTACAAGATGCAATATGTAATGAATAGGAATTCCCTCAAAGGTGCATCATGGAGCCTGTCCTGCTTCCAGAGGGGTGTGTCCACACCAGCCAAGCTGGTAATTGAACAGACATTTCATACATTCGGCCCATGTCAATATTCAAACCAAAACCCCAGGTTTTTCACATACATGTAAGTTTTTCAAGAAGGCAAACCCTCATTTAACCTCCTCACTGTTAGAAGTTTGCTCCCAAATGCAAAAACATTTCATAATAAAGGCAGCCCTATTTGATGCAGGCCCATTATAAGTCATAGACTAGGACAAGCTGCGGTTCACCAGATTTTTAAAAATAATTAACTGCTTTGAAAAGAAAGCAAAGAGGAGTTGCTGTCGTGGCACAGCGGGAACAAATCTGTCTAGAAACCATGAGGTTGTGGGTTCAATCCCTGGCCTCATTCAGTGGGTTAAGGATCCAGTGTTGCCGTGTGCTGTGGTGTAGGTTGCAGACATGGCTCGGATCCAGCGTTGCTGTGGCTCTGGCGTAGGCCTGTGGCTACAGCTCCGATTTGACCCCTAGCCTGGGAACCTCCATATGCCGTGGGTTCAGCCCTAAAGAGACAAAAAGACCCAAAAAAGAAAAAAAGAAAAGAAAGCAAAGACTGCAAATCCAAGCATTTGCAGTATAATCTTTAAAGTTTTGATCTATATCATCTGTCCCTAGTCTTTTGCATTCCATAAAAAAACCAACTTTTTTCTACTGTTGGGTCCTTGAAGGACATATATGAAGATATGGAAACTCACCTTTTGCAAGAAGCTGGACCAAATTGTCCAAGACCAACAGAAACGTAATACCAAGCTTTTAAAGAAACAAAATCATGTCATTGAAGCCGAACATCTTTATTGGACTCAAATAGTCTCAAAAACACATTAATGAGGAGTTCCCATCATGGCGCAGCAGAAATGAACCTGACTAGGAACCATAAGGTTGCGAGTTCAATCCCTGGCCTTGGCTCAGTGGGTTAAGGATCCCATGCTGCCATGAGCTGTGGTGTAGGTCGCAGACGAAGTCAGATCTGGCATTGCTGTGGCTCTGTCGTAGGCCGGCGGCAACAGCTCCAATTAGATCCCTAGCCTGGGAACCTCTATATGCCACGAGTGCAGCCCTAAAAAAAAAAAAGGACAAAAGACAAAAAAATTAATGAAAATTTTGTATTATCTGGATTTTGCCTTTTTTTTCAATTTTATCCTTTTTAAAAATTGATTTTTAAATGAATTTAGCAATACTCTTATACTATGGCAAATCAATACATATCAATTGAGGATCTGTTTTGTACAAACCAGTCTGTAACAGCTGACAGTTTCTACGTTCTCAAGTGCTCTCTGCCTGAAGAGCACTGTTTTTTGGGGTTGCTTTTTTTTTTTTTAAGCCCTGACCCCATCTTTTCTCTGCATGTTGGCTGGTGGGAGCCATTTCTGCAAAATGATCTTGAGCATCATCCTAACATCCTAGAGAATAAGCACAAAGCATAGTTGTGGTTCTCAAACTTCGAGGAGCCAGACTCCCCTGAGTGTCTGTTGAAATGCAGATTTCTGGGCCTCATTCCAAAGATCAGTTTTGTCTGTCTGGACTGGAGCCTGGGAATCTGTTTTATTAGCCAGCCCCACCCCTTTCGTTCTTCCGATGCTGGAGGTCCACAGCTTTGCCATTTTAAGGTGACAGACCAGAGCACAGAGAGAAATCCTCTCTGGCTTCTTCCTGACTCCCCATCCCATGGGCCCTTGGAGGGGACATCTCTCCTCTGGGATCCCCACTAAAACGGCAACATCAAGATCTCCCTGCTAGTTCCCCTAAAATAAAGTCACAGGCGACCCGCGTGGCCCAGTAGCTGTTCTGCCAAGTCATTCATGTGATGTGCTGGCCCAGGGGGAGAGGACCAGCCCCGTCTCCCTTTCTGTCTTCCGCGGTCTCCAAGAACCTCTCAGGGCTGAGGCCCAGCGCCATCTCCCTCGCAGCTGCTGGTCCATCCCCTTCCAAAAGATGCAGCGGCTCCAGCTGCGGTTACATCTAAACGGGGGTTCCTGCTCCCTGGGTCCACCTTCTTCATTACCCTTGCAACCCTCATTGAGAACGCCAGTGTGTAACATCGAGTCGTCTCCATGGCAACCGACAGGGTGTCACGCCGCACAGGATTACGACTCCACCGCGCGGGGATTCCAGAGAAGGGGTTGGGGGCGGCGCCCCTCGGCGCCCCAGACCCTCACCTAAACTGCAGGACCCCCTCTTCCTTCCCGCCTCAACCCCGGCCCCCAGCCCGACCTCTCGCGCTCGGCGGGCCCAGTGAGGACGGAGGGGGGGGGTGGCTTTCTCCGGGGACCCCCCAGCCTTACGGGGGGGGCGGGATGGTGGCGGACCCCGCGCCCCCGGCACACTCGAGCCGCCGCGATCCAGACCCAGCCCGCGCCGGCTGCGCAGGACCGGGAGCGGGGGCGGGAGCGGGCGGGCCTGGCTGGGGAGTAAGTCCCACCTTCGGGGGCGGTGCCTGGCGCCGGGGAGTGTCAGGAAGAGGAAGAGCGCGGCCAGAGGCGGTGCGGGCGCGCGGTTAGCAGGGGCCGGGCCGAGGCGAGCGCCGCGCGGGCCACCATGGCCACGGACGAGCTGGCCAGCAAGCTGAGCCGCCGGCTGCAGATGGAGGGCGAGGGCGGCGGCGAGGCCCCGGAGCAGCCCGGGCTGAACGGGGCGGCGGCGGCGGCAGGGGCGCCCGACGAGGCGGCCGAGGCGCTGGGCAGCGCGGACGACGAGCTGAGCGCCAAGCTGCTGCGGCGCGCCGACCTCAACCAGGGCATCGGCGAGCCCCAGTCGCCCAGCCGCCGCGTCTTCAACCCCTACACCGAGTTCAAGGAGTTCTCCAGGAAGCAGATCAAGGACATGGAGAAAATGTTCAAGCAGTGAGTGCCCGCCCGACTCGGTCCCCCACCCACCTACCCCGCGAGCCGGCCTCGGCTCCCGAGCCCCCAAGCCCGGACCCCGCACCGTGGAGACCCGGGCGGCCAGGCGAGCTCCCCGACCCAGCAGGGCTGGGGACCCCCCGGCCCCTTCCAGATAATCGCGAGGCTGGCTTCGGGACCTCCTTCCCACCACGCATATAGCTCTGAGGACCCGCGGCCCCTGGCACGCGACCCCTCCTCGCAGTGACGCCTGCCCCCGGCTCCCCGCACGCGCGCACACACAGTGGGGGACCCCGCGGCTCCTTTTAGATAAGTCCCCGCGAGCCCCCGCTAGCACCACACGCACGGGTCTGGAGACTCCGGATCTCTGGCCTAGGATCCCTGCCTTGTTAGCGATGCTTCTCCACACCTGCAAAACATCGTGCTTGAGGACCCCGAGGCCTCCCTTTCCCTTTCCAAGCCCACCCCCAAACGCAGGTCCGAAACACCCCACCCCACCTCCAGCGCCTCAGCAAAGGTGACCATGTCTTTCTCTTGGGGTCCTTTGCTTTCCTCTGCTTATCTCAGATCCCCCATAACGTGGGTTCTGAGCCGAGACCCCTCCCCCACGCCCCCTCTAGTTATTCGGCATCTGCCAGCAAACTGTGGTCTAAGCCCCTTCAGGTTCTCCCACCTCTACCCCCATCCAGCCCGTTGGCCAGGACCCCAATCCTT
Source organism: Sus scrofa (assembly GCF_054392235.1). Classification (NCBI taxonomy): domain Eukaryota; kingdom Metazoa; phylum Chordata; class Mammalia; order Artiodactyla; family Suidae; genus Sus; species Sus scrofa. The sequence goes on from NC_139388.1 coordinate 79,177,124, forward strand.
GACGCTGGGGAGGGACCCCTTCTCTGCAGGCATGTACCCCCCCCATAGTCCCCCCTCCCTCCCCAGGCTTTCCTTCTCTCCTCTTGCCCTGGCCAGCCCTCCCCCCACTTTGCAGTCACTGCCTCCTGCTTTCCGTGGGAACACCCCACCTCTCCTTGCCCCACTCCCCCGCTGCGGGCCCCCTTCCCTCCGCACACACGGTCCCAGACACCCCACACCTTCCAGTCTGACTTGGCCAGTTGCTCTCACCCCTGGCTTTACCTTTTAACCCAGCAGGTTGAACAGGTACTTCCAGGCCTGTGGGCTTACCCCTCCCCCAATAACAGCAACAAAACTTTAAATGTCTGTAAAGTGACTAGGGAGAAAGGCTTCCGGTCCCCGTCTGGTCCATCCCTGGGTTCACCCAGTTGGGATTGAGGGGGTCAGCCACACTGCACCCCCCACCCCAGCCACATTTGGGCCTGCGGGTGGGGCAGGGGGGAAGGCACTCAGCACCCCCCCACCCCCCCACCCCCGCCCTTAGGTAGGTACTCTTCCCCTCTGGCGTCTTGTTGCCCATCCCCCTGCCCCCGACCCCTGATGAAGCAGCCCCAGGGTGTGGTCTGGAGTGGATCTGGAGGTGGATCCGAAAGGTAGAAGCGTCCTCCAGCCAAGTCTTGGGAGCAGGAGGTCTCCTCCCCACCAGCCCGGAACAGGCAGCCCAGGGTCCAGAGGGAGGGGCGCTGGCCCTTTCTTGGCCCGGGGCAGGGTGGGGGGGGGTGTCAGTGTAGGCTGGACTGTGTGCCCAGGTACAGCAGGAAGCCCAGGAAGGGGCTGTTTTGCAACCCCGAAGCTTGAGAAAGGCTCTTCCCCGCTTCTCACTGCTCCCTGCAGCTGCTGCTTCTGCATTTGATCCCAATGCGGCGGAAGAGGGTTTGGGTTCTCAGACCTGGACCGGCTGGGACCATGCTTTTCTGAGCATCAGCCTGAGGGGAACTGAGTCCTTAACCCTCCTCGGGGCCTCTGTGTGGAGGCCCCTGGGCCCTGAGGAGCCTCCTTCTTTGACTCTGGGGTCTGGGCTGCAAGTTCTTCTCAAGTTGCCTCCTGACCACAAACAGGCAGTATCAGGAAAGCAGAAGGTCCAGGACTCCAGCCCTGATAGAAGAGCTGTTGGGAACTTCCTGGTAGAGCCTGCCCCCCCACCCCACCCCCCGCCGTGCAAGGGAGATTATTCCAATGCGCCACGATCCCTGCATTAATAGTGTCTGGGGACCAAGAAGCTCTTCCATTCATTCCTCCCGCAGCCCCATGACACAGAACTGTCATTCTCACCGTGGCGCAGTGGCCCAGACTGGGCACTGAGAGATTTGACTAACTTGCCAAGGCCACCCAGCTAGCAAATGATGGAGTCAGGATCTGAACCTGGGTTTCCCATCACAGTTATCTGCTTCCACCTGGGGAAATACCCTCCTGCAACCCTCTTCCGCGTCCATGGCTGATTTTCTGCCTCATGGACCCACCACCAGAGCCCTCTTCCTCTTGGGCTCGGTGACATCCCCTCCCCAGCCGAAGAAAAAGATGGAGCTGTTCAGAGAACCCAGACATGCCAAAACACACCCGGACTTAAGAGTCTGCAGCTTGGTTGGAAGGGGCACGTGACCAGGGGACCGGTGTTGAAGGTGCATTTGCAGAGCAAGCTCACTTTCCAAAGAGACCAGTTTTGGTGTTAGTTGGACGAAGGGTACTTTGGTGAAAACTGAGTGGAGCGGAACACCCCCCCCCCTGCCCCCGCCACTGCTGCAAGCTTGCCCTTTGGCACCTTTACTGCCTGCTGGGGTATTGGAAGGGCTGGGGGGTGGGGGGCAGGAGGGGCCCAGAGAGCTGGACTTCTAGGGAAGGAAGTGCCACCCGCTGGGGGCCCCTGGCCAGCATCGAAGGCTGCAGATTTTGTATTCAAGGAAACAAGGCTTCACTGTGCCAGCGGAGCCCAGCCCAGCCGAGTCCCGGCTGTGAACAGCCAACAGACAGGCTCTCAGGCTGGACAAAACCCTCGTTCTGCTTCTGCTGTCCAAGCGGGGCTGCAGCCTCCTGGGGCCAAGCCAGGCCCAAGGATCCCAGCCAGGGCTCTGCTGAGAGACTTCCACCCTGATCTGCAGCTCCCAAGGCAGGGGGTGGGGAACCCGGCCCTGCTGGGAAGCCACCCCCAGAGCCGCAGAGTGCAGGAGGGGGAGAGGTCGGAGGGAACTGGGAGCTGGACCGGCTGCCTCTGAATGACCCAGTGTGCAGCCTGCCTGGGTTTCAGTCTTCCCACCTGTAAAAGGAGCAGACTGTTGCTGATGGTTCCCGAAGGTGATTCAGCAATGACCTTATTTCTGAGCAGTCCCGAACCCTTCTGAATGGCAGAACTGCCCTCCGGGGTCTTCCAGGGCACCCATTCAGGGCTCAGCAGCAGACACTTCCTGAGGACGGAGACGGAGGGAGAAGAGAAGGGACACAGGGAAGACAGACAGGCTCTGCCATCACTGACCTCACGCCGCGACTGTGTGGTTTCTAGTTGGAACAGACCTCAGGGGTTGTCACCATCCCTTCTCCCCATTTTACAGAAGAGGAAACCGAGGCCCAGGAAGGTGTCGTGACTCACTTGGGGTCACGGGGAGGTTTTCTGCGGCTGAACCAGAGCATCCTTCTCTGTACAATGGGGATGGGGGTCCCCACTTCTCAGGCTGGGGCTGGAGGGAGCAGATGCATGCAGACAGATCTCTGGCCCTGGAGGCCCCTGAATTCTCAGACCTTCGCCCCCTTTTGGCTTCAGGCTGCACCTGCTACCTCTAATCCCACCCTCGCCCCCACCTCTGTCTGCCCATCCATCCAGGGCTATCTCTGGAAACTACCCCCCCAGGCAAGGGGCAATGGTGTGGCCCCAGAGGGCCTCAAGGGGGCCGCCTCTGAGCTAGCCACAGCCTGCGTGGAACTCTGCAGGGTTTTGTAAGCCAAAACCTGCCCTAAGGGAAGGCGGCCCGTGTAATTCTGAACCTGCTGTGGAATCCGAGGAAGATGTCCCCAGCCTTATCCCCAGCCACATCATTTCATGACCCCTTGCGTCAGAGCGGCGGCTTCCCTGTCTTCTCCCAGCCCGCCCTCCCCTCCTCTCCACCTGCTCCACCTCCCTGTTTCCCCTCCGACTCTTGCTCGCCCTCCAGGAAGGCTGTCTGGTGCGGTGGTTAAAGGCAGAGCCTTTGGAGTCTGCCGCCCTGGGTTGGAATCCCAGCTATGGGCCCTGGAGCAAGACACAGAAACCCTGCGAGCCTCAATTCCTGATCCTAGAAGGGGGAGAGTAATAGCACCCACCTCACAGGGTTGTTGCGAAGTGCTTAACCCAGTAGTTGGCACAAAATAAGTACTTATTAAGTTCTACCACCATCCCCAGCCCCGGTGGTGGCAGCTGGCACAGAGATTGCTTCACAAAAGCCACTGGCTGCCTCCACTTACCCCAGGCTGGCAACAAGCCTCTTGCTTTGGGCCCAAGTGACAGGGACCCAGCACGAGAACCTTCCTTGCCTCCAGCTGGGCCACCGCTCTGATTGACAGCTACATATGGCTTTGATAAATAACAAAAGGGGGGAACCGAATTCATTATCACTTCATTACGTGGAAGGCAGGTGGCAGGAAAAAAAGGGAAGAGCAAATGGCAGCCCCAGCAGCCCCGGAGTGACACAAAACTAGGACCCAGCGCCTGTCTGCCACCGCCACCTGGGTGACTCTGGGGAGGGGCCGCTGCTTCTCAGAGCCTCCCCCCCCGGGGGGGGGCTAAAGAACCTGCCTGCTAAAAAGGTCTGAGGATTACGTTTAAAACGTCCTGAGCTTGGGTAGAGTCTGCCATCGCGTCTGGTCTGTGGGCTGTTCAAAAACAAAGATGATGTTTTCAAAACTCGTAAAAGCTGCTCTTTCGATCATTCACCAACAGACCATTTGTTGCAGTTTCTGTGGGCAAGTTCCAGAGACTTCAGGGACACAAACAGTTTCTGGCCTCAAGAAGCTTCAAGTCCCCAGGAGAGCAGTGGCGTCGAGGGGACTGCGGGGGTGGGGAGGCTGGGCCCACAGGGCTGGAGATGGAAGGTTCCGTGTCTTTAGGACGAGGACAGAAAGTTCTCCGGAAAGATAGCCTGAGGACAGCTGTCCACAGCCAGCCCCCTGCCTCCATGCGCTCTCCTTGTCAAATGGAGCCACCAGGCCCAGTGTGTTATTTCAGGAGCTGAATGTAATCTTCACCACAGCCCAGGGCAGGGGTGGGGTGGGGGGTGGTGGCTGTCATCATCCCCACTTGCCAGATGAGGAAGTCAAGGCTCAAGGAGGCGGTCACTCGGCCAAGGTTATAGGAAGTGGCAGGCGCAGGCTTAGAACCAGGACTGCCTGTGGGGAGCTCCCAAGGCCAAGTGAGGGCCGTGTTCATGGTTGGGGGCAGGGAGGCTCTTGGAGCCGGGGGTGGGGGAGGAACCCTCTAGGGGTTCAGAGGTTGGGTCCTTACCCTTGGAGTGACTAGGAGCCTGGCTTTCTGGGGAAGGAGGAGTTCCCGGCCTGAGGCCTTGTCCTCTGCTCTTCCTACTTCCCTTCTGACTGAGTCACCCTCCCCTCCTTCCACCCCCAAGGGACTTTTGGTTCCCTTTGGGTTTGTACCTTTCTGCCTTCTTCCTGTGCCTCTGGGTGGAGGCCTGGCTTCAGCCCTGGGAGACCTGGCTCTGCTGTCCGGGCTCCTTTCTGCAGGACCAGCCCAGCCCCCAGGGGAGGCAGAGTGACCCTGCGGCCTCAGCAGGGACAGTCCCCCCACCCCCTTCCACAGCTGAGTTCCCTCTGACTGCCCAGCAGCCTTCTCCTTGGCTGACTTCTGCTTTTCAAGGACTCCAGAGAAGTGAGGGTTCTGTGCCAGAAAGGTGCCACTGGATGGAGCCAGGCCCAGGGACTCCTGAGCTCTGTGGAGGGAGAGGCGGGGACCCTCTCGTTTAATCCTTTCTCAACCTCCTGTCAGATTATCATCACCCATTTCCTGGATAAGAAAACTGGATCTCGGGAGTCCCCGTTGTGGCCAACGAGCATCCACGAGGATGTGGGTTCGATCCCCAGCCTCGCTCAGTGTGTTAAGGATCCAGCGTTGCTGTGAGCTGTGGTGTAGGCCGGTAGCTGTAGCTCCGATGCGATCCCTCGCCTGGGAGCGTCCATGTGCTGCAGGAGGTGTGGCCCTAAAAAGAAAAGAAAAAAAAAAGACTGGTTCTCAGAGAGGTTTACACGACTTGAGGCGCGGAGGCAGGATTGGAACTGGAGTCCTTCTGATTCCAAGGACCCAAGGAGAGCAACATCAGCATCACCCGGGAGCTTGGTAGAAATGCAGATGCCCAGGCTCCACCCCAGACCTGGATCAGAGTCTGCATTGTAACTGGACTCCCCACGCGTGCGCATTAAGATTTAAGAAGAACTGGGCCACCCCACGGCTGGGGTCATTCAGTCTGGGCAGTGAGGGAAGAACAGGATGAGCAGAGGGAAGATTAGGTTAAATAACAAACTCTGGTTCTCTGCCATCACTAGTATAAGCATTTTTTTTTATGGCCGCACCTGCAGCAAATGAAAGTTCTCAGGCCAGGGACTGAGTCGGAGCCACGGCTGCGACCTACGCCTTCTGAGCGGGGGCTCAGTGTGAGGTGCTTGAACCCAAAGTTAGGAGGTCCCCAAGCCCTGACAGCCCCCAGGAGATTGCCATCAGCCTAGGGGGACTCCACTTGATCCTGGGACTCACTGGAAGGCTGTGGGGGTGGGCGGCGTGAGCAGCCCTTGAGCGACAGATGAGTGTCAGACCTGCCCCCCCACCCCGGCAAGTAGGACTGGAGGAAGTGGTGGGCGGCCGGGCTTTCCCCGCATGAGTCAGGCAGTCTGGGGTGGGGGCGCAGGGGTGGGCCCTCCTGGGCTGTCATCACCGAGCCCGTGGGCGTCCACCTGCACAGGGAGGTGGCCAGGGCCAAGCTGGCTGTCACAGCGAGCGAGGCCAGACGTGCCTTCTGTGGTCCAGAACTTTCCTGCCCAGAGGGACGTTCCCATGTTGCAGGACAAAGAATAGAGGCCTAGGGGCCCGTGGGGCCTCCCCAGACAGGACGAGGAAGACCAGGCCCACGAATGCAGAGAACAAAGCCAGGTGGGCCTGGGGGCCCGGTGGTTCATAAACCCCCCTCTCCAAATGTCTGCCCTCCCGGGGGTCCTCCATGATGGCAGAGGGGCCATCAGCCAAGGCCTGGGAAGCAGAAGGGAGAGAATCGGGGTCCCCAAGCTCCCAAATGAGCTGTTCCCACCCTTCCCCTGTGCGGGGGGCTATGATGACCCCTCCTCACTCTGCCACCCAGCGGTACCGCCCGGCTGGCGGGCGGGGGGGAGGGTCGTGGGTGAGGTGCAACTTCCTAGGGAACAGTTTCGAAACCAAAATGGGCTGCTGTAGGGAAGCAGTGAGGTTCCCGTCCTCAGAGGTATTCAAGACACCGAGTAGGAAAACTGCATTAGGAATCTGACCCTCACGAATGGCTAAAGGACATGGCCCTGTTCAACCTGAGGTTCTTTGGTACAGGGTCTGTGGCATCAGGACATGGCATAGTAGGTAAAAGTAACGTGTTTTTCATCAAGCCGGAGTTCTGACCCCAGGTGTGTCCTTGTCAGTCAAGTCACTTTCTCCCTGAGCTTCAGTCTCCTTGTCTGTCGTATGGGGATATTTCTGCCTGCTGCACAGAGTTCTTGTGAGGATCGGATGTGAAACGCTTAGTACGGTGCCTGGCACATAGCAAGTGCTTGGCCAAGAGGAGCCACGTGATAATATCGTTAGGAAATGGGTGAGCCTGGCACGTCGTTGGAGCCAGCCACTGCTCACCCCGTGACTCCTGGTTATCAGAACCGGAGGAGTAACAGTCAGCAGGATGGGACCTGCAGCCCCAAGGGGCAAAGTCTGCCTGGGTGGTGGCCGCTGCCCCACTTTCAAGGGCAGATGGGAGGGGATTTTGTCACCAGCATCCGGGACAGCTGCTGAGCGCTCCCTGTTGAGAACTACTTGGGGGGTGGGGGGAGGCGGGTAGGAATGTGGGCCCGGTGCCAGGCGCAGCAGCCTCCCTCCAGGGCTGGAAAAAAGTGCTGAGCTCCCAGCCCGGGAGCTTTGTTGTCAGCCCTGCTGGCTGGAATTGGCCCTCCCAGGCCTCTCTGCTCAGTCCAGCCTCCCCCAGCCCTGCAGGCTTGAGAATCCAGGGCCCTTCATGGGACCAAAAGGAGGCGGGAGACAGACAGGGAGGAAAGCTTACAACTTTTGGAATCCTGCCGCTGTGTGACCCTGAGCTGCTGGCTACCCACCCTGGGCCCCAGTGTCACTATGTAACATGAAGTCGGGGAAGTGAGTGGACCAGGCATCCAGACGGATCTTGGGTATGGACTCTCTTTTTCTGGATCCTCTGAGCCACCTGCATCCTCAGCTCCAGCTCAGGGGGAGGGCTGATGGAAGAGAGGGTCTCCCCAGCCAGGGACAGGCCTGCTTTCCAGGCGTCTTAGAACTTCGCTGTCTCCTGGGTTGCCATTCTTCCTTCTGCGTGGCACAGTGACAGTCTCCCCCTTTGTCACCTCCCTCTCTGTCAGCGGAGAAACAGGAGGATAATCCAGGACTGAGGCCCAGCGAGAGAGCAAAAGATTCTATGCTGTCTCATCACCTCCCCAAGTAACGGGGTCCTTTGAGTCAGGCCTCATGGGGTGGGGGGCGGCGGGACCTCCAGAGGAGGGGGAGATGCTGGAGGGACCTCTGGGGGGGTGCAACAAGCATTCCCTCCCAGCCACGCACCCTCAAAACTGGTGCCTAAGGGTGAAAATCGTATTTTTCAATCATTCTCACCATCATCACCACTTTTATATTATATGAGCAAAGTACTTAACTAGTATTTGGCACATTAAAAAGTTCTCAGCAGCTGCTATTAAGATGACGTATAATAGGCCTGTCCTGTGTACGAGGCATTTTATATCCCTAATCTCCTTTAATCTCTAATCCTAAAGGTAAATGTTAACAAAAATAATTTAGTGGTAGTCGTACTGCCGTCGGTGTGTATATACGAAATAGTTCTCATGGGCCAGCCTCTGAGCTCAGAATCTGCTTGGATCATCTCTTAACTCTTGTCACCATCCCGAGAAGGGTCTGATCTCCGTGAGGCCAATGGGGAAATCGGGGTTCACAGGTCATGTGACTTGAGCAGGGTCACCTAGCCAGCAGGAGGCTGAGCTGGGATTTGGACTCAGATCCATCTTAGCGGAGCTGCTGCAAGCACAAGGCTCCAGGGTTTACCCGGGAACGTGGCTGATCCGATGACCCAGAGCCCACCCACATCAGAGTCCAGGGCACGGAGTGGGTGTCCACTCTCCAGGGGTCTCTTGGGAACAGTCCCCTCCAGTGTCATCACTCCCAGCCCAGCACCTGGCCTCTCCCCACCCTCTGTCACCTCCCCTTTGGTGATGGATCCTCTGGCACTGCAGCCAGCCCCGCCACTGTCCCCCTGGGGGACCAGGGATAGAGCCCAGGCCCAGTAATTGATTGATGCTTGATGGATGCAGGCAGCGGTTCAGGCCGTGGTTTGAGCTGCAGCCCAGGCAGGCCTGGGAGCTGCCGGAGCCCACGTTTCTGTCCAAGTTTGGATACTTTATCTGCGCTTCCTCTGCAACTGAGCCACCCCAAGCTGCGGGAGAAACTCTTGAGCAGTAAATCAAGCTGAGGCTCAGGAGAGGCAGGTGGGGCGGTGGAGAGAGTGGGGGGTGGGAGTCGTAGGGACGGGGATCCAAACCCCTGGCCTGCTGGATATCGGGCCAGTGCCCACACCTCCGTAATCAGTAAGTGGGGACGTGGGACTTCCCAGGACTGCTGAGCACAGAGGTGGTAAAGTGAAAATGCCCGGCACGTAGTAGGTGTTTAACAAAGGGATCAAAGTCTCATGATAGAAGTGGTAGCTGCCATTTCTGGAGCCACCAAGTCCTTGCAGTGACCCTATGAAAGAGTCACCATCATACTAAGGGTTTGTCTCCTGGAACCCAGGCCCTCTGCTGCAGCCCGATGTGTCATTGCCGACCCTCACTGGAGCCCAAGTTCAGGAAGAGGCAGGGGCTTTGTCTTCCTCAGGGGCACCGAGGAGTGGGGCGGAGGGGGTGAGGGGTCCATGTGACTTGCCTGGGGGAAGACTTCCTCACCCACTACTCTCGTGGGTGGCTCAGGGCAGCTCCGGAACTGATCACTAAGGCTTTGCAGCAGCCGCCCAGCCCCTTGCCAACAGGCAGACAGGCTCCAAAGATGGAAGGGGGGGCAGGGGGGCTCCATCCAGCACAGGGTCCCTCCAGCTCTAAGAGGAACCTGGACCACAGGTCCGTTGGCCTGCCTGAGCCTCCCAAGTCCCACAGCCCTCTACCACATCCTCTCGCTCTGCTTCCGCCTCGGCTGTGGCCACTGCTCACGTGGCCCGCCTGCCCTCACTCCAGCCCCCTCACCCCATGATGGGGGACAAGGCCCCAGGACCCTGTGTTCCCTGCCGAGTTCCCAGAGACCTGTCTTCCCCATGCTGCGTCACTCCCAGCCACTGACTCACTTGCTCGTGAACTATTTATACCCCTCACACAAATGCTCGGCTCAGCACTCCAGGCAGACGTCTCTGTTCTGCTGGCAGCCCCAGGACGCGTGGAGGGGGCTGGGCACAGCAAATGTGCGGGGTTTTGAGCCCAAAAGACGAAGCCCAGCTTCTTCCTTTACTGCTGTGTGACCTTGGGCCGGTCACTTAACCTCTCTGAGCCTCTATTATAAAGTTTCCAGCACAGAGACGGATTTCAAAAAGTGGCTGCTATTAAATGTCCATAGTCTTGTGAAGTTTATTTATAACTGGAGTGGGAGGGAGGGGAACTGAGGAAGGCATAGGAATGACATGTGTGATAATGGTGGAACTGCAGGTCTCCAGGAAATTTCTGGAACTCAGCCCCTCTATGTCACGTTACTGTCACCAACACTGTCACCCAGCTAGCTTGAGGCCTTGGGGGCTGCACCAGGTTCTTTAGGCTCAGAAGGCCTGTTTGGCAAGCCTGAGACAAGTCTCCCCAGCCTACCCAGAGACGGCACGGTTGTTTGGTCAGCCTGATAAAAGGGCCAGGCTGGGCTGTGGGAACAGCACCCACATCCGCCACGCTGTGTGCTCCGGGCACCAGTGGCACCAGTCAGGGGATGGCCCTGGAGGCCAGCTGTCACCCAAGCTTTTGCCACAAGGAAGCCAGTCGAGAGAGATGTTTAGACTCTGCCCCTCACCCTGTCACTATCTCTGCCAGGCTTCTGGTGGTAGAAAAAAAGGGACCTGAAATGTGCAGGGCAGAGGCACTTTTTAGGGCCAAACCCGCACATATGGAGGTTCCCAGGCTAGGGGTCAAGTCGGAGCTACAGCCGCTGGCCTACACCACAGCCCACGGCAACTCCGGATCCTTAGCCCACTGCATGAGTCCAGGGATTGAACCCGCACCCTCATGGTTCCTAGCCGGATTCATTTCCTCTGTGCCACAATGGGAACTCCCGCTTTTATCACCTAATCACTGTTCTAGGCCTTTGTTCCAGGTGCCCAACCAAATCCCTATACTCACTACAAGCACTTTGTGTAACTTGTTCCCTGGACACACCCTGAGCCTCCTCCTGGAAAACTAGCAATGCCCCTGCCTCCTATGGCCTTGAGACATGTGGTATCGTCTGCCTCCTTCCTAGGTGGGGACAGGGAGTGGGGGAGAGATGGAGCCAAGGGTCCCTCGAGTGCCTCTGGAGGTGCCTGGAGATAGTTGAACCACCAGAACCCCCCAAACCCGTACCCCCATAGTGTTGTGAATGCTCCCTCCCTACTTGGTCACATCACAGTCTGAGGGACTCTGGTTTCTGCTTCCTTATGCAGCAGGTTTGGCCCAGAGTTGGCACTGTTCAACATGCCAGGCCACATAGTGAGCTCCCCATCAGAGGTAACCAAGCAATAGCTAGGCCACGAATCGGGACTCCACCTGGGCCAAGGTCCCCTCCAGCCATGATGAGATGACACAGAGGTGGGAGGAGCCCTTTGAGCCCCCAGGCTCCCTGCCCTCCAGCTGGTGACCCCCTGACTGGTCAGGTATGAGGTATCCGGATGTCCTTAGGCCTTTCTCTCTACACCCACAGGTATGACGCCGGCCGGGATGGCTTCATCGACCTGATGGAGCTCAAGCTCATGATGGAGAAACTGGGAGCTCCTCAGACCCACCTGGGTCTGAAAAACATGATCAAGGAGGTGGACGAAGACTTTGACAGCAAGCTCAGCTTCCGGGAGGTGAGCCCTGCTCCGCCAATGGGGGGGCGACACCGGGTCAGGGGGTGGCTTGGTGGTGAGGAGCCAATCCCCCTTTGTCATTGAGCAACATTGTTCTTGAAAGGCTGCTGTTGAGTGGCTGACAGTTGGCTGTTGAGTGGTGGGGTTTCAGCAGATCCTGGAGCTGGTACCCAGGGAGATTGAGATGCTTATGTGAGAAGGAGGCACAGCCATTCCCTCATGCAGTGAGCATGTATTGAGTGACTTTGGTAGACTGACACTGTGTGGGCTCCAGGGGTACAGAGAAAGGCCCTGTGCTCCAGAGGTCCTGGCATGTAGAGGAAGAGATGCACAGAGAGTGAAATGACAGGAGGCCACGACTGCGGAGAAGCAGGGACATGGACTGGGGATCCAAGAGGAGCCGGGCGCTGGGCTGGTGACTTCACATTCGGGCCCCACTATGAGACAGGAGCTGGGAGCAAGCCTGTTTGATGGAAGAGGAAGCAGAGGCTCAGAGCCATATGGCAGCGGCACGGGTCCCAGGGTCAGAGGGTGGCCTCAAGTGTCAGGGCTCAGGCTGGGCCTGGGAGAACTAATGGGATGCAAGGAGGAGGCAGGGGCAAGAGAAAGGTGGTGGAGCCCCCAGGGAAGCCGCGTCCTGGGGAGGAAGGTGCAGGCAGCACAGATTAATAGTTAGGAGTCAGGACCTGGGCTCAGATTCTTCCTCCGTCACTCTCTGGTGCTGCAATTTGGGGCGGGTTTTTTCTCGTTTCTGAGCCTTCCTCATTCTGTAAAATGAGCACGGTCCTTTACCTTTAGGATTTTAAATGGATTTTAGAGCAGATTGGCTTGGGGGAACAGTGGACACAAAGGTAAGAAGTAGGTTGAGGCTTTTGATGGGAGCTGAGCCTGGGCGGAGCAGCCTGCAGTAGCCCCATTCCTGGGTGGCGGGGGCGGGGGGCACAGAAGACAGGTCACATAGCCACCCATTGTACAGATGGGCAAACGGAGGCTCAGGGCACGGGGGGCCTGGTGGGGACTCGAAGTGCGCAGAGGCTTATAAGTGCCTCTTTTCCTGGGCAAGGCCTCCATCTGAGCCCGGGTGTGGGCAGGCTCTGGCCTCTTTCCCTCTCTCCTTGACACCGTCTGGGTCGTTCTGTTCTCCCTGCCCCAGTTCCTCCTGATTTTCCGCAAGGCAGCAGCCGGGGAGCTGCAGGAGGACAGCGGGCTGCACGTGCTGGCCCGCCTCTCCGAGATCGATGTGTCCACCGAGGGTGTCAAGGGAGCGAAGAGCTTCTTTGAGGCCAAGGTAAGGGACAGGGCAGGGGGGAGGCCCCAGCTCGAGGACGGGGTGGCCGGGGTCCACCAGGAGGGTTCGCGCTTCCCCTTCCTGTCCCTGCTGAGGCCACAGACAGCTGATGAGGAGCTGACACCTGAGCTGGGCTGGTCAGGGCCCACGTGACCCTTTCCAGCTTCCCCTTTCTCTCCCTGCCCTTGGAGTGAGCGACGGGTGTGTACACTTCAAGAAGGAACAGCGAACCACTTTGAGCTGCCCTCTCCCTGGCACACGGAGCCACTTCTCCAAAGGATGGGGCCTTAAAGGGTGGGCCCAGGAGAAAGGAGAGCAGCCCTGGCTCTCGGGGCCTCAGCCTGCCCCAGCCTGGAGGGAGGATGATGGGCCCCGGAGGCCACCTCCGTGCACAGCCTGCTGCCCTTTCGGCACATGCTGAGACAGAGGGGACAGTGCGGCTCCTGGATCCTGCCCTCCTGGGCCCCATGGCACCTGCCTTTTCTTGTTTCTCCCCCTCCCCATGTTAGCTAAGGTCGCCCCCCACCTTCCTCTGGGCCTCTGGGGTTGATGGGATGTTTCAGCAGTGTTCATCAGTGGGACCAGGGGTGCAGCCAGGCTTCCCAGGACAGGGGACAAGCTAAGACGAGGGGACGGATGCTCCCACTTGGAGTTCCTGCTGCAACACAGCAGGTTGGGGTTCCGGCCTTGTCTCTGTGGTGGCACAGGTTCAATCCCCAGCCTGGCAAAGGGGGTTAAGGCTCCTGCATTGCCGCAGCTGTGGTATAGGTCACAGATGCTGTTTGAATTTGATCCCTGGCCTGGAAACTTCCAGATGCCACAGGTGTGGCCAGAAAAAAAAAAAGCAGCAGCTCCCACTTACAGGACCCAGGCTCTGCTGCAGCCACTATCACCTTCTCTCTTTTAATCCTCCCAACATATTGGTGAGGTCAGAGTTACGGAGCACCAGGCTCTAAATGGAAGAAATGAGGTTCAGGGAGGTGGCTTGGATGCCTGGCCACCACCAGGCTAGAGAGGCAGAGCTGTGTGTGTTGGTGGTGGGGAGCAGGGGTGCAGCACAACCAGGAGAGACCCCAGAGAGAGCCTCCTCCAGCCCTGACGCACCACGCCTCTGCCCCCACGCCAGGTCCAGGCCATCAACGTGTCCAGCCGCTTCGAGGAGGAGATCAAGGCAGAGCAGGAGGAGAGGAAGAAGCAGGCGGAGGAGATGAAGCAGCGGAAAGCGGCCTTCAAGGAGCTGCAGTCCACCTTCAAGTAGCAAGGGGTGCACCCCACTGCCTGGCCCTGGCCCCAGCACCCGGTCCGGCTGGCAAGGGTGGGCAGACCGGAGACCAAGCCTGATCCTTGGCTTGGTCTGAAGAGACCAGGCTAAAAAGCCACACATATCTGTGAACGAGCCGGTGGAGGGGTCTCCCCAGCCGCCTGGCCTCTCCCGCTCCCTTCCGCTGTTCCCGAGGCCGTGACACCAGCCGCCTCCGTGCCTGGCCCAGCCCTCCCTGGCCCTTCCTGCACCTCTGGCATCCCGGCTGCCTGCCTGCTCCAGCTGCTCCTGCTCCGAGCCCAGCGCCCGGCTCCAGAGCGCCCCCTGCCGGCGTGCAACCCTCCACTCACTCTCCTGTCCTCCCGTCCTCCTCCCTGACCCTCGGAAGCCCTTCACCCCCAGGCTGCGCTGCCCTGGGGGCCCCCGGAGCCCCTCCCTAGACTGGGGGAGCAGCAGATGGCAAGAATCATGGCCAGCTCCCTAGAGCTGGTCAGTGGCACCAGGGCTGCCCATTCCTCCGGCTCTGCCTCCTCTCTCCGCTGGTATAAGGGGGGTTGCTTCTGTCTTAGAGAAGGGACCCAGGGCCCTGGCACCCCACGCTGATATGGAGACCCCAGCTCTCGGAAGCCCAGCCAGGCCGGGTGAGCAGGCAGCTGTGCCAAACTACCTCACGGGCCCACACTCTGCCTGCCACGCCATGGATCATGGGCAGGAAAGGCTCTGGGGGCAGAAACGCCACTCCCTGGTCACCCCCCACACACCTCCCCCTCACCCAGAACAGCCTGAGGGTCCCTGGGGCTCTGGAGAGAGCAGAATCGGGGAGGAGGGACTGGCCCCTCATAGGAAAGGAAACCAGCACATCTCCGTTATCCTGGAGGCGTGCAAAAAGTGCTTTAAGTGGTTGGCATGGGACTAGGGGGTGGAGAGCAGGGCCCCCCACCCCTCAGCTCTCTCACACCCTCCTTCCCCAAGTGATGTTTGCCGCCTTGTCACCAGCGATGGGACCCGTCCTGTCACACCCTCCCCCGAGAAAGCATGGGGACCCCAGGCCTCCCTGTGCCCATCCACAGACAGGCTGTGGCCCAGCCTATGCCACCGGCCCGGCCCCACGCAGCTCCCGATGTGCTCGCTCACGCGTGTGCGTGTCTGTGTGTGTGCGCGTCTGTGTCCGTTGCTGTGTCGTGAAGCTGTGCCCGTCCCCCGTCCCAACAAGCGAATGGCCGCCAAGGCCGCAGTTATGCAACTTTCAGTGTGTGTCGTGACAGCGTCACTGCTTTTTAAACTCGATAACTCTTTATTTTAGTAAAATGCCCCCAAGAGTCCACAAAACTCCTGCTGGACTTGCAGAGGTTTTATTTTTTTGGCCTTAGAATCTGCAGGAATTAGAGGTACTGACCCCAGTGCGGCAGCCTTGGCCCTGGATTGCGTTTGCCTTAGCGAATATGTTTATACAGATGAATATAAAAAGTTCTTTTTCTTTGGGCTCATTTGCTTTTTTTTTTTTTTTTTTTCTTTCCTCCCTTCTCACCAAAAAAGAAAAAAAAAAAAAAAAAGACTACTTCTTCATTCAGTGGTACGATTATTTTTTTTAACTAAAATAAGATAAAATTCTATATTCTTATGTGCGTGTGATTCTTGTTGGGGTGGGGGAGGGGAGGGGCTGGAAAAGAAGTGGACAGGGATGAGGTCACTTGGTCCTGGAGCCACTTGCTCAGGTGGCCCTCATGTCACATCAAGCCAGGGAAAAGAGGGGACTCTTCTGATGGAGAGGACATACATCACCTTTGTCTTTTTAGGGCCACACCCATGGCATATAGAAATTCCCAGGCTGGGGTGGAATCAGAGCTGTAGCTGCTGGCCTACGCCACAGCAACACAGTGATCTGAGAGCTGAGTCTGCCACCTATACCACAGCTCATGGCAATGCCACATCCTTAACCCACTGAGCAAGGCCAGGGATCAAACCTGTGTCCTCATGGATCCTTGTCAGATTCATTTCCGCTGAGCCATGAGGGGAAATCCAATTTATTTTTAAATCAACTTATTGAATCCTCAGAGCCAGCCCATGATGGGGGGTGCGTTTTTATTCCCAGGTAAGAACAGAGAGACCCAGAAAGTCTCCTAGAGGCACAAGGGCAAGCAGGACAGCGGGATGAAACCCCGGGCCACTTGGCCCACAGCCGGGTCTCCTACCCATCCGGCAGCCCTGCCTGGCAAGTTCATTCAGAGGAGGCACCAAGGCCACAGGGATTCTGGATTGATGCACCCTGGAGGTCCCAAGACTTTCCCACTCACACAGAGACACCCCAAGCCTCCCTTGTCACACACAGGCTAGGGTGATGAGCAAAGAGCTGGAGTGCTCCCTCTGTGGCTTTGGAAAGGCCAGGCTCCCACTGGGTCTGTCACCCCATCTCTTCAGTGCGAGAGTGGGCTAGGGTCTCAAGCTCTTCCCAGGCTTTTGGTTTCCAGGTTGGGCACCCCTTTCAATCAGATGCAACTTGAGTGGGGTGTGCAAGAGTTTGGGATTAGTTAGACTGGGCATCACTGCCCCCAGGTGGACGTGGGTGGTACTACAGCAACAGGGAGGCCCTCTGCCTCTGGCTTCCTCCCAGGTCCTGCTTAGGGAAGGCTGTGTCCTAAAAGGGTATTTCCCAGGGAAGGCCACACCCACATGCCACCTGTCACCTGAGATGCCACCATCATGAACACCGCATGTTAGGTTAAGCGCTCCTTTCAATTGCCTTCCCGGGGTAGAATATCAGAACCCCTGACATCCTAGCGAAAGGGTCTCAGAACCGAGGGACAGAGGATACTGACAGGGAAGGGCTAAAATTCAAGCTCCAGAGCCCCCCGCCCAGCTGGCCCAACAGTGGATGTGAGAGATACCAGCAGGCAGCCCCATGCCAGTCCCTCCACCACAGGTCCAGCTGGGAGGGGAGCCCCAGCCTCAGCCTGCCTGAGACTCCCCACTCCCGGCCCAGGCAAAGGGCACAAGTAAAGGAATGAAGAGGCCTGAGGTGGATCAGGGACCAAGAGTGAGAAAAGAAGATGCTTCTTGGGAATTCCTGTTGTGGCTCAGTTGCAACAAACCTGACAAGTATCTGTGGGGATGCAGTTCGATCCCTGGCTCTGCTCAGTGGGTCCTGGATCTGGTGGTGTCGTGAGCTGTGGTGTAGGTCAGATGCAGCTCAGATCTGGTGTTGCTGTGGCTGTGGTATAGGCCAGCAGCTGCAGCTCCAATTCAATCCCTAGCTTGGGAACTTCCATACGCAGAAGGTGGGGCCCTAAAAAGACAAAAAAAAAAAAAAAAAAAGCCTCTTAAAACCCTGCCCAGTCCCATGGTCTCAGTAAGACTTCCCAAGGCTGAATCCTGCCCCCCCCTTCCCCAATCACCAAATGCCAAATCCCTCACTCAGTCCCCAGACCCTCACTGAATGCCCAGTACTTTCATCTGGTTTCAAGGAAAGGCCCTGCCAGCCCTCAGGCCTGCCTCCTTAGTGGGCCCTTGCCAACATGTAACAGCTGTCACCTCAGAGTCCTGTCCCAGCAAGTAAAAATTATGGGCCCCAGTCAGTGTCACCTGCCCTGTTTCTCAGGTTCTCACCACTGGCCCCTTTGACTCCTAACCTTGGCATTGCTTCTCCTGATGTTCCCCTGCCCTGAGCCCAGCCTCTGCCAAGTCACCCATCATTATTTTTCCAGCACAGTCTGGCCCTGAATGGCTGGGGAACACTAAGTGCCCAGATCCTGGAAGGCCCCACTCCAGGCCCTGGAATACACGAGGTCCAGCAGGATGGAGGTGGGGATTCCAGCATCCTCCCCTCCTCACGTCCTCAAGTTCATTTCAGACATGGAAGCTGCAGAGAAGTAACCCTTGCCCACAAGTATTCCATCAAACTCCCACCCAGAACGAACCTCATCCAGGGTTCCTGGCCCTTGGTCTGGATCATGCCAAGAGCTCTTATCACCCTGCCTGGCAGGGAGCTCTGGTGGTGCCAACAGGATCTTAACACATCTCTGTGGCCCCAGCCCTAGCACAGTGCCCCTGCACAGAAGCTGCTGAGCGAATGTTTGAGGAATGAATGCATGAAAAGCTTCTGTGCACCTGGTAAGTCAGTGCCACCCTGTCTGGGCAGACAAAAGACACATCTTCCAGTTCAAGTTAATTCAACACCAAGCCCCCTGCCCTCCGATCATAGGCAATCCACTCCCCCAGGGCTCCCCTCTGCAGATACTCTCAAGCCCTCCTGGGACGGCTGCCTTATTTTTTATTTTTAACAGCTGCGCCTGTAACATATGGAAGTTCCCAGACTAGGGGTGGAATCAGAGCTGCAGCTGCCAGCCTACACCCCAGCCACAGCAGCACCGGATCCGAGCCACATCTGCAACCCACACCACAGCTCATGGCAACACCAGATCCTTAACCCACTGAGCGAGGCCAGGGATAGAACCCGCATCCTCATGGATATTAGTCGGGCTCTTAATCCTCTCAGCCACAATAGGAACTCCTTGGGGCTGTGTCTTCAGTCTTGGTTACCCTCGCCAGAAAATCAGGTCACTCAAGGGACCTAAGTCACCCGGGGCAGTTTGAGCCCCTGAAGTAATGGTGTCTTCCGATCGATGGCTCCCTGCACCAGGGCTGGGTCAGGAAGGGTGAAGCTGGCACATGCCCAGAGGCAGCTCCTGGTGAGAACACACTTCTCTCCCTGGCTGCCCCAGGGGCATAGCCAAAGGCATCTCCAAGGCTCATAGAAAGTGCTCACAATGACCCACAGAACATCTCCCAAAGTCTGTCTCAGCCACTTATTCACACACAACCTGACACAGAGAGGGGCCATAGCCAGGACCAAGTTGTCCAGCAGTATGGTGGGCACCATGCCTGGAGCCCACAATATTTTTTTTTTTTTTTAGGGCCGCACTCGTGGCATATGGAGGTTCCCAATCTAGGGATCGAACCAGAGCTGTAGCTGCCAGCCTACACCACAGCCATAGCAACACGGGATCTGAGCCACACTGCAACGCACACCACAGCTCATGGCAATGCCAGATCCTTAACCCACTGAGCGAGGCCAGGGATCAAACCTGCGTCCTCATGGATACTAGTCAGAATTCATTTCCGCTGAGCCATGACAGGACCTCCCACAAAACCTTTAAGACCCACAAAAATGTTTTGGTTTCTCTTAAAATAAGCAGGGGAAAAAAATGAATATAATCCAAACTGGATTATATTAGTCTTTATACCCAGGCAGTCATAACACATAATTTTTAGTATTTTTTTGATGAAGGAAGGGGCTCACAAAGGCAAAAGGCGCGCTGCCACTCAAGCTTGCTTGTGAGAACTGGGTGACCAACAACAACAAGAGCGACCAATAACAACACGCTAAGAGCCACACATACCGTGCTTGCCATATGCCAGGCACACCTCACCAAGAGCGCTACGAGGCAGGTACCATTTGTTTACCTTCATATTGTAGATGAGGCTGTGTAAGCACAGAGATGTTGAGTCACTAGCAACAGGTCACACAGTGAGGAAGAGATGGCTCCAGGTTTTCCCTCCTTTGGGAACACGGTCCGGCACTAGGCAGAGCTCTCAGCACCCTGTCTTCAGCATCTGAAGCAGATTAAGGCAACCTCGGTTTTCTCCAAGTAATTGTTGGAGAAAATACACATAAATGATTAAGGGGCCCAAACTGGTAAATGTCTCAAGACAAGGAAGTTCCCCTAAAAGCTGATGCTGTCTGTACCTTCCAGAAGGGCTAGCAACCTCCCTCTCCAAAAAAGTTCGGTTTCTGGGAATTCCCATTATGGCTCAGCGGTCATGAGCCTAACTAGTACCCATGAGGATGCAGGTTTGACCCCTGGCCTTGCTCAGTGGGTCAGGGATCTGGCGCTGCTGTGAGCTGCGGTGGAGGTAGCAGACCGGCTTGGATCTGGCATTGCTGTAGCGGTGGTGTAGGCCAGTAGCTGTAGCTCCGATTCGACCCCTGGGCCTGGGAACCTCCATATGCCACAAGAATAGCCCTAAAAATAAGAAAAAAGGAAAAAAGTTCCGTTTCTCTGTGAATATTCCAAAAAAGACAAGACAAACAAATGACTCTCTGATACCTCATTACCTACGTGACTGTGCTTCTGTGGCTCTTTCTATATTTGGGGACTCTTTGCAGAGTCTGGTGACCAACAGCTCTGAGTCTGAGATGCAGCAGGCAGTTTCCACTGATCAGCTTCTAGAACGCAACAGAAAGTTTCCACAGCCTGAGGTCCCTCAGATGCCCCAGTTCTGAGGCCTGAGGTCATCACAGCAGGATAGACCCCTACACACTCCCTCCGGCTCCCTGTCTATTTTGTTTTTTTGTTTGCGGGGGTTGTCTTTAGGGCCACACATGTGGCACATGGAAGTTCCCAGGCTAGAGGTCAAATTGGAGCTATCGCTGCTGGCCTATGTCACAGCCACAGCAACACCAACACCAGATCTGAGCCAAGTCTGCAACCCACACCACAGCTCATGGCAATGCCAGATTCTTAACCCACTGTGTGAGGCCATGGATCGAACCTGCGTCCTCATGGATACTAGTCAGATTCATTTCCACTGAGCCCCGACGGGACCTCCTCTCTGTTGTTTTTTTAACCAAAACTGATTGTTTTGTTCTTTTTAATCACCAAAGTAACATAGGCATGTTTTTTAAAATGATTGAATCCTAAACATGTGTAAGTTAAATTCCTCCTCCACCCCCCACATCAACACCACAACCAGCAGGTGCGTAGCCTTCTGAAGTTCTTCACTGGGAAATAATTCCTAAGGTGACCAATGGGCCCAGCTCAGAAAACAACTTCCAAAGAGCATATGGATGAGTCAAAAGGGGACAGAAGATGAGAAGTCAGGCCTCAG
Organism: Sus scrofa; assembly: GCF_054392235.1. Classification (NCBI taxonomy): domain Eukaryota; kingdom Metazoa; phylum Chordata; class Mammalia; order Artiodactyla; family Suidae; genus Sus; species Sus scrofa. Next base: position 79,197,897 of record NC_139388.1, read on the forward strand.
GGCAAATGGGTTAAACCAGCTGCTCCAAGGAACAGGTGGCTGAGCCCAAGCTGCCAGGGCTCTCAGTGGATTTCTGGGCAAACACCACAAACCCAGATCTGTGCTTGACCTTGACATCCAAGTCATGGAATCTTAGGACTGAAAGGAGCCTGAGATTCCAGCTGGCTCTATCCGCCCATTTTACAGATGGAGAGACCGAGGGGCTGGCAGGGAGATCACTGAGCTGGCTTCACATAGGAATTTGGCCAACCAAGCACCTGCCAGGGTTCTCCCAGGCCTCAGCCTCCATCTGCCGCCTGGGGAGGAGGTGCTGGAGAGCAGAGGGTTGAATGAGCAGGAAAGAAAAAGACAAGAAGCAAACAAAGAGCTATAAAGACAGAGAGGAAAGCAGTTTGCAGCCCTAGACTGATGTCAGGAGTTTCTGCCTTCTGTTGTTGCCCAGCTGTGTGACCCTGATGGTCACTGACCCTCTGAGTCTCAGCTTCATCACCTTGTTAAGTGGACAAGCGTGTCTATTGCATGTTGTTGGGAGAATTAAGTGAATGCAAGAAGTATTGGGCACGGTGCCTGGCACATAAGCAGGTACCCAGTAAATAAAAACTCAGAAGAATGAGTCAGGAGTTCCTGCTGAGGCTCAGCCGAAATGAATCCAACTAGAAACCATGAGGATTTGGGTTTGATCCCTGGCCTCGCTCAGTGGGTTAAGGATCCAGCATTGCCTTGAGCTCTGGTGTAGGTCACAGACGTAGCTCAGATCTGGCATTGCTGTGGCTGTAGCATATGCCGGCAGCCGTAGCTCCGATTCCACCCCTAGCTTGGGAACTTCCATATCCCACGGGTGTGGCCCTAAAAAGCAAAAGCAAAAAAAAAAAAAAGAGAGAGAGAGAAAAGAATAAGTCAGATCAAACAGCGTAGTGGGGCCCTCAAATCCTGCAAAGTCAGGATTTGCTCTGTCTCAGGATGTTTGAGAAATCCGTGCATCCAAGCCAGCTCCATCTCCTGCCCAAATTAAACAGTAACCACCCAAGGTCAGGGAAAGGGCCTTGGCAGAACAGCTTTCTTCCAAGGGGTGACTCAGCCTTGACCAGGTGTGCCTACCCCGCTCCTGGCTATAAGTACGGCCCTGGCCACCTTACCCGCCACTTGGTCCTGAGCACCCACGACATGCTGGGCATCACAGTCCTTGCCGCGCTCCTGGCCTACGGTAAGCTGTGGGCTGGGGACCAGCTGCAACCAGCAGCTTGGGAGCTCCCGTGGTCCCCTAGGGACAAGGTTAGGGGCAGGGGCCCTCTGCTCTCCAGGGCTTCAGGAAAGGAGCTTTGGGGTCCAATGCAGGTTCAGATGCTACTGAGCTGCTGTGCAGTAGATGAGCCACTGGTCTGCATGGCAACTCTGCATCCTTATTTGCAAAGTAGGGCTGGTGATCTGACCTTCCCAGAGTGAGGATTAGCGATGAGGCGTGGAAGGCAAGGAGCATGAGCCTGGGGTCACAGCAGATGCTGGGGCCAATGGGGCCTCCCTTTCTCTCCTTTGGGGGTTCTTTGCTCCCCCATGATGGTGACCTTCTCCCAGATTGGGAATCAAGGAACTTAGTTTGAATGCCACCCACTCTCCGCCGGACCTGGACAAGCCACTTCACCTCTCTAAAACACACTGGCCCTTTTGGCAAATGAGAGCACTTAATTAAGAGTCCTCCAATTAACATCAATAATAATAATAGCCACTCCCATCTGTTGCGTGTTTACCATGTGCCAGGCACTGTGCTAAGCCCTTGACATTCAGGTGCTTATTTGATCCTATGATGACCTTGAGAGGCACGTCTATTAATATCTCCATGGTACAGACAAGGACCCGAGGCTCAGTACCTTCCCCAAGATCACACAGCTGGTAGAGCCAAAATTTGAGCACAGGCTCTCAGACAGCTCCACACAGCTCCCCGGCTCTGACAGTCTGGAACTCTGTGGATTCTTTGCTCACACACACACACACACTCACTCACACACACCCCCACTGTGCTGTGGCTTTAAAAGGTGGCAGCCGGGTAAGGATGGACACAGGTGTCCCTGGGCGCTCACACACAAGCTGGCCACCTCTGTGTTTCCTTCACTGGGTCAAACCTTCACTCTCTACCAGGTCTTTGGCCCACGTCTTCATACGCATCACCTAATTTAGTTCTCAGGACAAACTTACCCGGTCAGTGCTATTCTTCCCATTTCACAGAAAATGAAGTTGAGGCCCAGCAAACTAGGTGGCTTCCCCAAAGTCACGGTGTAAAATTCAGACCCGTGTCTGCCCTGCCTCCAAATGTGTGCTCTTTCACCTCCTGCTTCCCCAATGCAACGCTGGCCCCCACTCACCTGTGCTCCCCCCTCTCCCGTCTCCCCCAGCCTCCAGCTGCGGGGTCCCCAGCTTCCCGCCCAACCTATCAGCCCGGGTGGTGGGAGGAGAAAACGCCGTTCCCCACAGCTGGCCCTGGCAGGTAAGTGCACCTGCGCCACTGCAGGGGTTGGGGGGAGGGGGGAGAAGGGAGGGGGGTGTCCCTGGGGGCTGACACGTGGTCCTCCCTCCTACACCCTCCCCCAGATCTCCCTCCAGTACCTCAGCGGTGACACATGGAAGCACACCTGTGGCGGCACCTTAATCACCTCTACTCACGTCCTCACGGCTGCCCACTGCATCAGGTGACTGGGATGACACCCAGACCCCCCGCCATCACCCAGAAGCGGGAATCCGACAAGCTGTTTTCATCAAGCACACATGCCAGAGACTGGGCTAAATTAGCCACTTCTATCCAGTAACTCAGCTGTACATTTAGTCATCCAATAACTATTTCTTATGCACCTACTCTGTGCCAGGGAACCCAGCAGTGAGGACACAGTCTGTGTTCTTGGGGAGCTTATATTCTAGTGGAAGACAGAGCGATGGGCCGTTAAACAAGTAACCGCATAACACAGCAAGGGGCAATGGAGAAAAAGACAGCAGGAAGAGGATAAAACGTCTGAAGGGTTCTCTTTTAAATGATGTGATCTCTTTGTAAAGGGGATGTTTGAACAAAGCCTTGAAGGAAACGAGGGAAGAAATCATTGGTTGGGTAGGAAGGGTGTTGCAGGGGGAGGGAACAGCCAGTGCAAAGGCCACAGGAGGGGGCCCACTGGGTATGTTGGAAAAATGATGTGGAAGCCGGTGTGGCAGGAGCAGACTGTGAGGGGAGGAGGGGCTCAAAAGAGGAATTTGGGGCGATCATGCAGGCCAGAAGCCATGTGGACTAGTTCATTTGCCCAGCAGCCCTGGGGGGTAAGTTCCAAAACAAAGGCCACCTGACAGGTGAAGGAATGGAGGCCCGAGGCTCCTACCCAGGAGTCCATGGGGACTGTGACTCCAAGTCCGGTGTCCTCACCGTGTGCCCTGGGAAGGGTCAATGGGTGAACACACCTTTCCCCCAGATGAGTCCCGTGGTGGCCCCAGAGCTGGGTCACCAATGCCCTGGCTTTCCTCCCTCTGCTGGAGGCCAGCCTGACCCCAGTGCCCTTGCTCTGTTCAGCAACTCCCGGACTTACCGCGTGGCCCTGGGGAAGAACAACCTGGAGGTGGAAGACGAGGAAGGCTCCTTGGTCGTGGGTGTGGATAGCATCTTTGTCCATGAGAAGTGGAACTCCTTGCTGATTCGGTGAGTGCCCAGCCCCTTGGGGCAGCTCAGAACGAGGGGTCCCTGGACCCCGTTCTTACCCTGAACAGCCAGCAAGTGCCAACATTATGCAAAATGGTGAAATGCTAAGTGGAGACTGACCTCCCCTCCCATCCCCATCACCCGCCAAGGGTCTCCGGAAAGTATACAGGGAATAAGGACCCCAAGGCCCCCTCACAGTATATCGCCTGGAGTCCCTCAGCCAGGGGACAAGCCAGCACTCACCTTATTAACGACTGCATGCCTGCATTGCAATAAGCAATTTACATGCCATGTCTTATTTAATCTTTGCAACAGCCCTAGACAAGGAACCGAGAATCAGAGAGGTTAAGGCATACATCCAGGTCACACAGCCCAGTACGCGGCAGAACTAGGAATCAAACCAGAATCTGTCTAGGGTTGTCAGCTTTCATTCTGCAACACAACACATTTTAAAATGCATCCATAAGTATCTTTGTCATTATTATTTCCAGTTTGCTTTAGCTTAATTTCTACTGAAATGTATAACCTTACCGTGGTTCGCATGCTTCTGCTCGTCTCCCTTGTTAAGTTTTTCATGATGTGAAGACACAGGTGGTAAAAGCTACATCTGCTGGGGGGATGGGGGTGTTGATGGTGCTAGAAGGCACATCACTTGTCCTCTGGCATCTCAGTTTGCCAGTAAGAACCTGGCAGTCCAGGATGTTTATCAAGGACCCCTGATCACCCTTGACCTGACTCCCAGCTCATAGCGCAGGCTTCTTAGCCTTGCCTTGGGGGACCAGGCCCTTCTGCCCATTCACCACCTCCACTTTGGATTCCAGCAATGACATTGCCCTTATCAAGCTGGCTGAGCCCGTGGAACTGAGTGACACTATCCAGGTGTCATGCCTGCCGGAGGAGGGCTCCTTGCTGCCTCAGGACTACCCCTGCTATGTCACTGGCTGGGGCCGCCTCTGGAGTGAGTATAGCCTCTGGCAAATAATGAGAGCCTTCCTGGAGGAGGCGGCTCCCACAGTAAGCACCCCACTCCCAGTTGTCCACCACTTCTCCTTTTCGGCAAAACACCTTCATGTCTTTTTAAACTTTGTAATGATAGCTAACACTTATTGAGCACATACCATGTGACAGACACTCTACCAAGTGCGTACAAGGGTTGTTACAAGGATTAAACGGACTAGAATTTATCAATGGCTCAGAACAGACCCAGGCACATACAAAGCACCATGCAAGTGACTATGAGACAATGAAACTAACCATTTTGAGGTGGGGATTAGATCTTACTGGCCTGGAGCCCGTGGTGGATCATGCCCAAATAAATTCCAGCTGAATTAAAACGATAAAGGCAGGAGTTCCCTTCATAGCTCAGCAGTAATGAGCCCAACTAATATCCATGAGGACACAGGTTCAATCCCTAGCCCTGTTCAGTGGGTTAGGGATCTGGTATTGCTGCAGCTGTGCTGTAGGCCGGCAGCTGTAGCTCCTATTTGACCCCTAGCCTGGGAACCTCCATATGCCGCAGGTGCCGCCCTAGAAAGACAATCAATTGAGAGCTATTAAAAAATAAAATAAAAGAGTAAATGCAAATAAATGAAACTATGGAAGAATTAAGAAGAACATGCAGATCAATACTTGGAAATTTTGAGGGTGAGAAAGTCTTTTTAAAGCATGACACCAAAGGCAGGAAACTAGAAGGAAACCATTGACAAAACTCCAGAAAACAAATTAAAGATAATTCACCTGGGTGTTCTGCCCTGAGGGTTTTCCTGGGTGGTTCTGCCTCCGGCCCGCTCTCCCTTCCCCGTCCTTAGAGGGGTCTCTAACCCAATTTGGGGCCATTGGCTCCAAGTCTCGCCTCTCAATTAAGGGTGTGTGTGGGGGGGGGGGGGTCCCGCCAAGTCCAGCCAGAACTCCCCCGGTCCTGACCCAGCCCAGTCCAGCCCTCTGTTCCCGAAGGCCTGGGGCTGGGCTGAGGCCATCTGGTCACTGCCTGTTCTCTCTCCAGCCAACGGCCCCATCGCCGCCGAGCTGCAGCAGGGCCTGCAGCCCGTGGTAGATCATGCCACCTGCTCCCAGAGAGACTGGTGGGGCAGCACAGTGAGGGACACCATGGTGTGTGCCGGGGGGGACGGCGTCATCTCAGCCTGCAACGTGAGTGTCCGGGCGCTGTGCCCCATCCCTGCTGCAGGTGGCAGTGAAGGGGGCAGTGAGGAGGGCAAAGGACTGAGAACTGGGGAGACCCCTGAGGAACCCTCTCCCTGGCAGAGGGGAGATGGAGCCCCTGGTGGGCCCAGGAGGCTTGGGAAAAACTTGTCCCCATGCCCCCTCCCCCACCAGCACCATGGTAAAATCATAACCATTGAACGTACGTCTCTGAGTCCGAGTCCCAGTCCCACCACTCAGTAGCTGTGTAACCCTGGGCAGACTGTCTGACCTCTCTGAACCTCAGTTTTCCTGCCTATAAAATGGAGCTAGAGTAAGCACGTGGCTGCCATGAGGACTAAAGGAGTCTAACACACGTAGAAGAGACGTCCTTGAAGTCTGGGCACATGTGCCCTCAGGCCATCAGCTCCATTGATCCAGGGAGACAGAGGACTCAGAGTGTCTGACATAGGACAAAGAAACTTCTAGAATAATCATGGACTGTCCTGTTTGTCAACACCCGAGCCTCTCCCCACTCCCGCTTTCCTCACTCTCCCAGCATCCTCACCTCTCTAGGCAGCTCAGTCTTAGTCATGGTGACCTGAACAGCTAGGAAAACCAAAGCACAGAGAGGGTGCTCATCACTCCAAGATCACACAGCAAACTAAGAGCTCATCTGACATCCCAGGGCCTTCCAGAATAAGGCCAAGTCATCCCCAAGCTACATCTTCTCTGCCTCCCTCATGAGGGGCCTGCTGAGGCTAAGACAGGGGGTCCCAGGCTGAAAGGCCAATCCACATGCCCCACCCAGACCCGCCCTGCTTCCCCAACCTCCGGCTGACACCCACCTGGTCTGGTGCAGGGGGACTCGGGCGGCCCACTGAACTGCCAGGCCGAGAACGGCTCCTGGGAGGTGCGGGGCATCGTCAGCTTCGGCTCCGGGTTGGGCTGCAACACCTACAAGAAGCCCACAGTCTTCACCCGCGTGTCCGCCTACATCGACTGGATCGACCAGGTGGGTGCACCTCCCCGCCCCCAGCCTCACTCGCCCTCCCCTGCTCGCTCCTTCACTCACTCACTCACTCAGCCACGAAGTATTGATTGAGGGAGTTCCCGTCACAGCTCAGCAGGTCACAAACCCAACTAGTATCCATGAGGATGTGGGTTCAATGCGTCAAGGATCCGGCGTTGCCGTGAGCTGTGCTGTGAGTCACAGATGCAGCTCAGATCTCGCGTTGTTGTGGCTGCGGGGTAGGCCGGCAGCTGAAGCTCCTATTTAACCCCTAGCCTGGGAACTTCCATATGCTACAGGTGTGGCCCTAAAAAGCAAAAATCAAAGAAAAAAAAAAAAAGAGGTATTGATTAAGTGCTTAGGCTTAGAATCAGGTGCAGCAGAAGGAATGGTTGTTAACTGCCCCAGCCACTCACCCAGTGGCTTCAGCAAATACTAGGTCCCCAGGCTCCCCATCAGTGCTCCAAAAAGTCACCCCAGTTCAGCACGATGGCCATGTCTGTCTTGAGGGTGGAGGGACAGAGGGTCACCCGGGGCTGGGAGCTGTCACCCTGGGAGTGGGAGGTGTCCTGAGCCTCACTTGCAAGATGGCCTGAAATGCAAAGTGGGCCAGATCCCTCCGGCAGAGGTAAGCCTGGCTTGTCAAGGCTTGGGGCTCCCTACTCTGACCCCTGTTCCCACCCACCCCTCCAGTGTCCCTCACTCTCTTCTCTGCTCCTCCAGAAAATCCAGCTGTGATTCAGCCTTGGAAGTCAAGACCAAAAATCCCATCAGCTGCAATAAATCTTCTTTCCCCTCAAGCCACCTGTGTCCCTGATTAGCGCGTCCCCTGCGGGGACCTTTCTAGGGGTTGCCGGGGGTGCTGGTGGAGGAGGGATCCCAGGAGGCCTGAGCAGATATAAGTTAAGGACACACCAGGCACCTGCCCCCCAACATCTCATAAGCTGCAAAGCACCGGGCCCTGATCAAATCACAGCAGTTTCCACACAGTCACAGCAGGTCAGGGGTGGGAAAACTTACACTGCCCTGGACAGGCAGGGGAACTGAGGTCCCTAAAAGAAAGAGCTGGGCCAGGTGCCAGAGACAGATAATGCCTGAGCAAGAGGGTCAGGGAATTTTCCAGTCCCTGAGGCCGACTGGAGGGCAAGTAGGGCCCAAAAAGAGAGGGACCCAGTGTCCAGGGAGGTGCATCTAAGCGGGGACCCCGACCCCTGACCTTAGGGCTCCTGAGAATGTGCTGAGCTACAGAGGGAGGGGCCCCCACCCGGGGGCATCTGAACCCCTCCTAGGAAAGCTGTCGACTATAGCTGCCTCTGGTTGGTCCATGAGTTGTCCAGTTTCCTCAGCAGACTTTGGTTCCTGGAGGAAGGGACCTCTCACACTTCAGGATGCCAAGCCCATTCTCAAAGCTTTATTTATTCGACAAGCAATGGTGCCTACAAGGAGCCCCAGCACCAACTCAGCTCTGGGAATCCAGAGGTGGTCCAGACAAGAGCCCTACTCTGCTGGAGGCAAACTCATTAAAAAATCATTGAGTTCCCTGGTGTAAGTGTGAAGGTAGGAATACAGTCCTGGAGCACAGAAAGGGGACACTTACACCACTGTCAATTGAAAGGAGGAGACCAGGATGGCTTCCTAGAGGTGGTAATGCCCAAGCTGAGTCTTCAAATTTGAATAGAAGGTACACAAACACAGAAGATGCTGCTGGTTAAAGTTCCCATTGTAGCTCAGTGGTTAAGAATTGGACAAAGCGTACCTGAGGATGCAGGTTCAATCCCTGGCCTTCAGTCAGTGGGTTAAGGATCCAGCATTGCCACAAGCTGCAGCGTAGGTCACAGACACTGCTCAGATCCAGCGTGGCTGTGGCTGTGGTGTAGGCTGGCGGCTGCAGCTTCAATTCATGCCCTAGTCCGGGAACTTCCCTATACCATAGCAGCGGCCATAAAAAAAAAAAAAAAAAAAGACGCTGTGGGTTGCTTGACCCAAATTTCATTCCCAGCCATCTCCTTTTGTAATTGTGGCTATATCAGAGGCTGGAAATGCTACATAGTTGTCCCCAGAGTCCTTGCAGTTATAATAGCAAAATAATAACTAACATTTATTGAACACTTACTATGTGCCAGGCACCATTCTACAGGTTTTACATGTCCTACCTCACTGAATCCCCAAACAATCCAAAGAGGCAGGTTGTCATTAACAGCATCCCCATTCCACAGATGAGAAAACTCAGGCTAGAGAGGGTTAGTGACTTCCCAAGCTGGTTTAACTGGGAGATGATGGAGCCGGGATCCACACTTTGGTAACCTGGCTCCAGAGCCCATGCTCTTGACCACCATGCTCTAGTACCCTGCGATGAATGTGGATAGAGACATGATACCTGGAGCGAAAGCAGCCTCCTTATAGCCAAGAGAATTCCAGAGATACGCGTTCTGATATCACCAAGCAGCAGATCTGATGCCAGCAACCATTCTCTGAACGTCTAGTTATGTGAAAAAATAGAACTATAGGAATGCCTTGGTGGCTCAGCAGGTTAAGGATCAAGCATTTTCACTGCTGTGGTTTGGGTCGCTGCTGTGGGGTGGGTTCAATCTCTGCCCTGAATGAGGCAAAAAAATAATAAATAATAATAAAACTGCCTTTTTTTAAACCACTAGAGTCAGGTGTTCAATTACTTGCAGCTCAGCACCCTCCTAACTGATACCCTGGGGAATAACAAAAGGGCTTGCATTCTTGGCCAAGGAGGGGCATGGCAACTCCTTGGAAGAATCGCCAAGCAGCTGGCATTGCTGGAGCATAAAGCATGGGACAGGGACAAGGTGACCGATGGTCCTGGTACTTAGTAGTTTTCCAGGATGTGGTACATTCGGCGCTAAAACTGGGACGGTCCCAGGCACACTGGGAGTGCTGGTCACCCAAGCAGGGGTGAGTAAGAGATGTGGCTGGAGAGTGAGGAAAGTCCTTCCTGTAAGGACTCGTAGCCATGAGAGGGGGTCTGTGGGACTTTATTCTGAGGGCAGTAGGGAGCTATAGAATGGGTTTAGACAGGGAAGTGATCACTGTGGTAGATTTACACACTAAAACATTCATCTGACAATTATACCGGGGCTGATTGGGAGCAGGCAAGGAGGCCAGGTCTAGGTATTAACATGTTCTGGGCATTAACAGTGCCCCAAACATCAAGCTGCAAATGGAAAGGAGAGATGCACTCAGCAATTCAGTAATAATTTAGCAATTTTTTTTTAGAGCCACACCCATGGCATATGGAAGTTCCCAGGCTAGGGTTGAATCAGAGCTGCAGCTGCCGGCCTACACCACAGCCACAGCAACACGGGATTCAAGTCGCATCTGCAACCTACACCACAGCTCACAGCAATGCTGGATCTTGAACCCACTGATCGAGGCCAGGGATCGAACCTGCATCCTCATGGGTACTAGTCAGATTCATTTCCGCTGAGCCACAACGGGAACTCCAATTTAGTAATCATTTAAGAGCCATATGTGTAGTGTTAACAGCACCCCCCTGGTGCCAAATCTATATAAACTTTTGGGAATGTGGTTGAATTACCAAAACTACATTTTATTATCTAATACATGGTAAAGCAAAGCCTCGGTTCCGCTTGTTCAACAGTAGTGTAAAATTCTCAAGATTCCAGGACGAGATGCACTGTTACGTGCAAGCGTCAATGCCGTCTGCGGTAGACAGAATAACAGCCCTGCAAAGACGTCCTTGTTCTAACCCCTAGAACTGGGCAAGGCCTTACCTGATGTGGCAGATGAGATAGCGCAGGTATGATTAAGTTAAGGACCTTGGGATGTAATTAGCCTGGATTATCCACGTGGGCTCAACATAATGGGGAGGCCGGGGGATTAGTCAGAAGGAGATGTGAGGACCCAATCAGGAGGTCAGAGTCAGAAGAGGATCTGAAGATGCTATGCTGCTGAATTCGAAGATCGAGGAAGGGTGCAAGCCAAGGATGCAGGCAGCCTCCAGAAGCTGGAAAGGGTGAGGGAAGGGACTCTTCCCTAGAGTCTCCAGAGGAACCAGCCCTGCTTTAGCCCAGTGACACTGACTGACTGTGGCCTTCTAACCTCCAGAACTATAAGAAAATAAATGTCTCTTTTTTTTTTTTTTTTTTTTTTTGGCCGTGCCTATGGCCTGTGGAAGTTCCTGGGCCAGGAATCGACCCCTTGCAAGCAGCAACACAAGCCACTGCAGTGACAATGCTGGATCCTTAAACTGCTGTGCCACAAGGGAACTCCTAAATGTCTGGGTCTTTTTTTTCCAATTAAAGTACAGTTGATTTGCAGTACTACTGTTAGTTTCAGGTATACAGCAAAATCACCTGATTCAAATATAGAAAAATAGATGTATCTGAATATCTGAACATAATTTTTTCAGATTTTTTTCCATTGTAGGTTATTAGAAGATCTTGAATACAGGGTTCAATACCACAGGAAGTCCTTGTTGTTTATTTTATTCATAGCATTTTGTATCTGTTAATCCCAAACTCCTCATTCATCCCTCTGCCTCCTTTCCTCTTCCATCACCCTGTTTATGTCTGTGAATCTATCTAGCTTTGCAAGTTCACGTGTATCAGTTTTTTTGATCCCACATATAAATGATATCCTCCAGTATTTGTCTTTCTCTGACTTCACTTAGTGTGAGAATCTCTAGGTGCATCCACGTTGCTGCAAAGGGTACACTTCTGTTTTAAGCCCTGTGGTTGCGGTAATGTGTTAAAGCAGCAACAGGAAGTAAAGGCAACATTCCTCTTCCCTTCGGGCAAAATCTAAAGTACACGGTGGGGGGGGCAGGGAGAGGCAAGGGAGGGGTCAGGAAGGACTCCTTGTGATGTGGCTGGGATGACAGCAAAGATTTGTGGACTTTGTTCAAGAGGTCACAAACCAGCGGCTGGGAGCCGGGCAGAGTGGGCACGTGGGCACGGACCCTCCACTTCCACCTTATGCCTCCTCAAGGCAACCCCTGGCCTGAGGGAGCTGACGACCCGCCTGCTAGTGACCCACTAGAGTGCCCCTGTGTGCAGGCACCATGGCCAGTGTGTACTGAGCACTTGGTAATCTGTGTGCCACAGGGGCTTCACATACTCCATCTCATTCAATCATCACGACAGCCCTGATTACCAACCCCCTTAACAGATGGGGAAACTGAGGCTCAGAGGGGTTTAAAAACTTGCCTGAGGAGTTGCCATGGTGGTTCGGTGGGTTAAGAACCCAACATAGTCTCCATGAGCATGCATGTTCGATTCCCAGCCTCACTTAATGGGTTAAGCATCCGGCATTGCTGCAAGCTGCGGCTTCGGTCACAGATGCGGCTTGGATCCAGTGTTGCCATGGCTGTGGCGTGGGCCTTCAGCTGCACCTCTGATTCAACCCCTAGCCCGGGAACTTCCATGTGCTGCAGGTGTGGCGGTAAAAAAGAAGAAGAGAAAAAACAAACTCACCTGAAATCACACAGCTGGTAACGGAGCACCAGGACTTAAACCCAGGTAGCCTGACCCCAGAGTCTGTGTGACTAACAATTAGACACTCTGCCATTAATCCCCAAATCTCAAGGACCCCCTTCACACTGATTTCTCCAGTGGCCCTGCCGGGGAGGGGCAGGAGCTGTGGGTGTGCTGACAAGCCTGAGCCAAGCTGGCAGTGAGCCCACATCGACAGAAACCCGAGAGGAGAATTATTGTTCACAGACATGCCCAAAGGCCTTCACCCACTGTATCAACTATTTCCTGCATAATTAATAATGCAGCATAACAACCAACCACAAACCTTGAGTGTCATCCAATGACAAGTGTTTATTGCTCACACACCTGGAGTCAATTGGGGGTCAGTTAGGTGGCCCTGCCAATTTTGGCTGGAATCACTCAGACGTCTAGGGGTCAAGTCTGGGTCTGGCTGGGGCAGCTCAGCTCCACATGGCTCCCATCCTCCCCCCCGGGGGGGCCTCTGCAAAGTTACATGGCAAAAGATGTGGGTACAGGGAGGCGGGAAGAATCAGAGCCATCTACCACCCCCCCATGTTATCTCAGACCCAAATTTATATCATAATCTATGGCAGGGCAGAAGGGAGGGCACTCACAGGGTTGGGGCTCTTACCGTGGTCGACTTAACCTCGCCGAGCCTCAGTTTCCCCATCTGTAAAATGGGCACCTGCCCTCCCTCCTTTTCAGAGCCAACAAAATAACAGAAGCATCTGATGGAGCCATCATTACTGCTTCTGACTTATTAGCAAATCTTCCCTCTCCCTTTTATTTCTTAGGAGAAGGAGTTTCATTCCCAGCGGGCCAGTTTCCTTGAAACTCACGCTTATCAGGTAGAGGCACGTGTCTGCAAAGCTTCACTTGGTGATGGGCCAGGGCCATGTAATGGCAGAGAATAAACAGAGAGCATCTTCCCAAAGCACTGGTTTTCTATGAAGATTGTATGGGGGAAAAAAAAAAGAATATTAAAATAAGCCCGGCTATGCTTTGGAATAAGCTGCAAAATTCAGGTCAAGTTTTCCAGGTGAAGAATGAGATTTCCTGAACATTTTGCTCTTGTCATGACGGCTACATGTCAGACCCCAGCTCTTTACCGCAAACCAGAACCTACAAAACCAAATCTCTTTTATAAATAAAGTTTTATTGGAACACAGCTCTGCCCATATGGCTGCTTTTGCACTGCAACTGCAGAGTTGAAGAGTTGCAACAGAGACTGTATGGCCCACAAGCCATATTTACTCTCTGGTCCTTCATAGAAACAGTTTGCCAACCCTCGATCTCCTGGGAGTCTTTGATGGAAAAATTTGAAGAATTCTGCGCTGTTCTCTGTTATCTGAGGCCTGCAGGTCTAAGGATTTCAGAGCAAACATTTTATTGCACAGATACAATTCTCAGTGTTTTAAGACAATAAACTGTTGTATAATCCTAACAACATCCCTGAGAGTTAGATGGGATGGTTATTTTTTGATTTGATAGGTGAAGAAATTGAGGAAAGGAGAGGTGAAAACTCGCCCTAGCCCAGCTCTTCTCAGATTCTAACATGTAGAAGAATCACATGGGTTTCTTGCTAAATGGAGATGCTGAATTGGTAGGTCTGGGTGGGAGAGTCAGCATCTCTAACCAGATCTTAAGCTATGCTGGTCCAGACCACACAGTGAGTAACAAGGATCCAAACTACAGAGTCACTATCCAGAAAAGCAGGGGTGTAAACCCAAGCCTCTAACCACGGAGCACAGGGCTTCTTAGAGGAATACTTTTGAATGAGTCATAACCCCCAGGAGAAGCCTGTATCTGCCTCTCTCTGCCCCCACTGAGACCTCAAGGACCCTGCCCAGTTTAGAACTCTACAGACTGCCTTGTTGTCCCACAACATATAAATGGGGAGCTAAGCCCACTGGAGGAAATGGGCTCTAGAGGCTCTTGGCTCTCTCTACCTCTATCCCCTCTCCAGAAGCCTGGATTTTTGTTTTGGCGCTGTCCCGCCTGGAGCCTCCCACCCTGATCTGGGGGTGGGACTTGTGCTCCAGGCCTGGCCAATCCATGCTTGCCTCCCCTCCATCACAATTGGTTCAGAGATGGGCATGTGACCTAAGGCAGGTCCAATCAAAGAGGGTTGCAGGATATCTGTGGGAGCTACTGGGAGGCTCTCATTCTCTCTGATGGGTTTGAGGATGAGGGATGTGATGCTACAACAGCAAAATGGGGGGAAAGGGGAAGAAGGGATTGTTTTGCTCTCCCCGGGTACATTCAGCCATGTAGAGAGACCCTTCTGGTTGTCACAACTTGGGAGAGGAGGGGAGAGACTACTGGCATTTAGCAGGTGGGAACTAGGATTGCTGCTAAACATCCTGCAAGGAACAGGACAGCTCTCATAACAACCACCACCAAAAATGTCAGTAGTACCTCAGCTGAGAAATCCTGGGCCAGACATTCTATCCCTGTGAGACAACCTTGAGCTTTTACAGGCCACTTACTGGAGCTTAAGAGTGGACTCTCACAGTAGAAAGCAGAGCCAAAAGATGGAAAGAAGTGGAGTCCGGGGGAGGGGGGCATCACCAGAGTGCTGGATCCAGCTATACCTGAAGCCAGCCCTGCTCCTGGACTTTTCCATCTTATGTCCGAATGAATGACTCCTTGATTTAAGCCTGTTTGATGAAGTTTTCTGTCACTTTCAAACCCTCCAACAATGTATTGAAACAGATTGAGTATATATCCCTCTGTGTTTCATTCATAGGCAGTCCCAAGCTAGAGGACCTGTGTGACTTGCTCAAGGTCACATGGCAAGCCCATGACCTGCACCAAACTGGTATTTGTTCGGTGACATCATACAGGAAAAATCTTTTATTTTTTTAAAATTTTTATTTTATTTTATTTTATTTTTGCTTTTTAGGACTGCGCCCGCGGCATATATAGGTTCCCGGGCTAGGGGTCAAATTGGAGCTACAGCTGCCAGTCTACACCACAGCTCACGGCAATGCCAGATCCTTAACCCCCTGAGCAAGGCCAGGGATTGAATCCCCAACCTCATGGTCCGTAGTTGGATTCGTTTCCGCTGCGCCACGATGGGAACTCCAGGAAACATCTTATTTTTATAGTAAAACAAACACAAATACATAGAGCAGAATGGCATATTCAGGAGCTCTCATTGTGGCTCAGCAGTAATGAAACCAACTAGAAACCATGAGGATTCGGGTTTAATCCATGGCCTCTCTCAGTGGGTTAAGGATCCAGCATTATCATGAGCTGTGGTGTAGGTCATAGACTTGGGTCTGATCTGTGGCGTAGGTCTGCAGCTCCAGCTCTGATTCGACCCCTAGCCTGGGAACTTCCATATCCCACACACACAGCCCTAAAAAGCAAAAAAAAAAAAAAAAAAAAGCATATTCACATTAATATAAGATAAAATAGGAGACTTTGGATATAGTTTGTTGTTATAGTGACTGCTACAGACTGTAAACAAGAGTCCAAACTGTTACAAGGAGCTAAGGTTGGAGTTGGGACTAGAACCCAGGTGTTCTGACGTCTAAGTGTAAAGGGATTCTGCACCCCAGCCTCCTTCACCTTAGCCCCATCTGTAGGCGATTACAGAATTCTTTCAGGAGTTTCCGCTGTGGCACAGTGGAAACGAATCCCACTAATATCCACGAGGATGTGGGTTCTATCCCCGGTCTCTCTTGGTGGATTAAGGATCCGGTGTTGCCATGAGCTTTGATGTAGGTTGCAGATGTAGCTTGGATCTGGCATTGCTGTGGTGTAGGCCTGCAGCTGTAGCTCCAATTTGAGCCCCTAGCCTGGGAACTTCCACATGCTGCATGTGCAGCCTTAAAAGCAAAAGCAAAAAAACAAAACAAAACAAAACAAAAAAACAGAATTCTTTCACATCTATTTTCTTGCCTGAATGACAATTAAATCCAGGCCTAGATTGTTATCTAGGAAAATCAAGCCCAGGAGAGAAGTGACTTGGCCAAGCTACAATGCTCAGGTCTTACTCAGTAAGGACTTGAACCCTGGTCTTAGCAGTTGAAATCTGCTTTCTCCTCTGCTTTTCTGTCTGGCCAAAAGGTAGACTCTGTGGTCACAGAGCAGGGCTGTCTCACCAGAGCCTGGCCGGCCTGGCACTGTGCTCTGACCATAAGCTATGAGACTAAAAGTTTAAGGAAAATGAGGAGGTCCCTTGCTCCTTTTTGCCAGCCTTTCCCCTGCCAAGAACTAGGGGCTTATGGCAGTTCTAAGAGGACGTTCAGAACGCCATCCCCAGTGCCATCAAGTAAAGGGGCTTGGAAATCAGACCAACCTACGCTGGGATCCACATTCTGCCACTTAGAGGCTGTGCGATCTTGGGCAAGTCATTTTACCTCTCTGAGCCTCAGCTTCTTTGTTTGAAATAGGGAACCCTTTGTGAGGTTTTGTAAGGCTTAGTTTAGGTAAGGCATGTGAGTGCATCTGACGTATATGTTGGGTAAGTGTCGGCCTCCCTTTTTAGAAATTCTTGCTTTGACCCCATTTGGAAGAAGAAATTACTGGAGGAGTTCAAACTACTATTGTCTTAAGATGCATAAATACATCTTGATCCATGCAAAGCCCCCCTCTGCCAGCATCTCTCCGTCTCCCCACTACTGGGTCTGTTTTGTGCTTCTGCTGTGTAAGCACATCCTGTGATTTTCAAATCCTCACTACATTGTTGCAAAACAGACTGGGCATGGAGTTCCATTGTGTGGCAGCAGAAACAAATCCGACCCGTAACCATGAGGTTGTGGTTTCTATCCCTGGCCTCGCTCAGTGAATTAAGGATCTCTCATTGCCATGAGCTGCGTCTGCAGGTCCAAGACTCAACTCGGATCCTGCATTGCTGGGGTTGTGGTGTAGCCCGGGAGCTGTAGCTCTGATTTGACCCTCAACCTGGGAACTTCCATATGCCACCAGAGTGGCCCCAAAATAAAGCAAAAAAAAAAAAAACAAACAAACAAAACAGACTGGGCATGCATTTCTCTCCCTGTTTCACATATGGGCAGGCCCCAGGCCTAGAGACTTCCTTGGTCCATGTCCAAGGTCACACAGCAAGCCATGGCATAGCCTAGAACCGGCTTCCTCAACCTCAGCACCACGGACACATGGGGTGGGATAGTTCTTTGTTGTGACAGGCTGTCCTGGGCCTTATAGGATGTTTAGCAGCATCTCTAGTCTCTACCTACTAGATGCCAGTAGTACCATCACCAGCCACGACCACCATGATCACCAATAATGTCTCCAGACACTGCCCATGTCCCCTTGGTGCCCAACACCAGTCTCATTGAGAACCGCTGGCTTAGAATGCTGTTTGTTCAGCATGTCAACCTAATCTTTTCTATGAAAACACAACTCCAAGGACCAACAATCAGCATTTCTCTTCCTACCCCAACATTTAATCTCTCTAAAGAAGATAGGACCCATGTCTCAATATCCGCCTTTGGCATCTTTTGCAAAGGATTTCCAACATAGCAGGTGGAGGAAATGGAAAAAAAATATTTGGACACAGGCCCTTTTTCCATTGGGCTTTGAGAAAATCCCCATCTTGCATATTCCTGGTATATCTCTGGCCGATAAGCCCACTCATAAAACCAGGGCCTTAGTCAAGGCTGCACATATAGGACTCCAACAGACACACCATGATCAGGGCCCTACTGCTGTCTACACTGGTGGCTGGAGGTAAGCCCTGTCACCCAGAGGCACTTTTTCAGTCCCCTGGTGGAACTGGAGACAGGCCCTCCCTGCACCCTTGGACTCAGTTTTGTGGTTATTAAGAAAGCTGAGAGTTTCTGTCATGGCTCAGCGGTTAATGAACCTGACTAGGATCCATGAAGATGAGGGTTCGATCCCTGGCCTTGCTCAGTGGGTTAAGGATCCGGCCTTGCTGTGAGCTGTGATATAGGTCACAGATGCTCCTCAGATCCTGAACTGCTGCAGCTGTGGTGTAGGCCAGCAACTGTAGCTCTGATTCGACCCCTAGCCTGGGAACCTCCATATGCCACAGGTGTGGCCCTAAAAAGAAAAGAAAAAAAAAGAAAGCTGGAGTGGCGTTCCAAAGAAATGGAGTAAAGGGCAGGGCTCTACAACCTCTTGGGACCCTTCCAGAACAGGGATTCTCTATCTGGGGCTTGGGAATTCAGCAAGTGTAGGTTATGATTTTAAGGTCATTGCTTCCTGGGCTCACAATGCTTTCTCTTTTTACAGCTCTCAGCTGTGGGCTCCCCGCTAACCTGCCCCAACTTCCCAGGGTGGTTGGAGGTGAAGATGCAAGGCCCAACAGCTGGCCCTGGCAGGTGAGTCCCCATCACTCCGCTTCCCGCCTCCCTGCCCTGACCTACCTCACATCACCCCTCTGCCCTCCACCATGCGGTCTGTTGCACAGGCAAAGATGAGGATTGGGGCAAGATGGGAAATTTCACCAATAGAATATATATTTCTGGGCTCTCCATCAATCTTAGGGGTGGAGGCAGAGGTGCCATTTCCAGCCTCAGTAAGGAGCTGCCCCACCCAACAACCCATACACACAAATTCACAAACACATTCTTACCCTATGAACAACAGATGCTTGCTTACAAATGTATTGTTATCCTATGAACCATTCATCACCACCTATGTACATATTCCTCGCTTTAGGAACAAATCAGTGCTGTTTATGCAAATTAATTCTTAACTACAGACAAATAGATGGTACTAATGAAAGCAAATGTTTCCTCACCTTGAAATAATCTTAGTGATATGGAGAATAAAAATGCTGGGTGGGAAGTTCCCATCGTGGCGCAGCAGAAACAAATCCGACTAGGAACCATAAGGTTTGCGGGTTTGATCCCTGGCCTTGTAGTGGGTTAGGGATCCAGCATTGCCGTGAGCTGTCGTGTAGGTTGCAGACATGGCTCAAATCCTGCGTTGCTGTGGCTGTGGTGTAGGCCAGCAGCTATAGCTCTAATTCAACCTCTATATGCCACAGGGGCAGCCCTAAAGAGAAAAAAAAAAATGCTGGGTGGGGCAAAGACTCAAATTACTAGAACCTGTTAGTGCACTAGTAAAACTCCCAGAGGAAATAAGTGAGGCTTATAGAGACATAAACAAATATAGTAAAATCTCTCTTACTGAGTAATTGAGACTGAGTAATTGAAAGTTTGGTTATAGAGAAGTTATTAGAAACCACACATACATTTGTAAGTTTTGTTTTGTGTTTTTTTGTTTGTTTGTTTGTTTGTTTTGCTTTTTAGGGCCACACTCACGGCACATGGAAGTTCCCAGGATAGGGGTCGAATTGGAGCTGCAGCTGCCAGCCTACACCATAGCCACAGCAATACAGGATCTGAGCCAAGTCTGCAACCACAGTGAGATCCTTAACCCACTGAGTGAGGCCAGGGATTGAACTTGCAACCTCACGGTTCCTAGTTGGATTCGTTTCTGCTGCGCACAACAGGAACTCCCTTGTTAAGCATTTTAATTTTTTTTTTTTTTTTTGGTCTTTTTGTCTTTTCTAGGGCCGCACCCACGGCATATGGAGTTTCCCAGGCTAGGGGTCCAATCGGAGCTGTAGACGCCGGCCTACACCACAGCCACAGCAATGCCAGATCCCAGCCGCGTCTGCAACCTACACCACAGCTCATGGCAACGTTGGATCCTTAACCCACTGAGCAAGGCCAGGGATCGAACCCGGAACCTCATGGTTCCTAGTCGGATTCGTTAACCACTGCACCACGACGGGAACTCCCAGCATTTTAATTTAAACCTTACAAATACACATTTGTTCACCAATCTGTCTTGTATAAACCACCTCCCATAATATATCATCTGTAATTCCATTTTTTAAATGTAGAGCAGTGGAAACACTCAGGAGCAATCTGAAGGAGCCCTTCCAGATTTTTGTAAATTTTTGTCTCAATTTTTCGGTTTTCTCGTTGATTCCACCGTGATTTTTTAAAAGTCCTGGTTATCCCATTTCTTTCAAGCACTTGATTTTGTTTCCGATTATATCACAACTCTCTTTCTGAACCTCTATGTCATTGGGTACATGTTTAATCAGTTTACAGGATTACAAACTAAGCACAACAGGCATAAACAGGTTTGGGAGAAAAAAAAGTTTGAATGGGGTTGAGTTGACAATGTCAGGGGTATAGCCGGGCGTGTTTGGGGCGCCCTCGGAGGGGAGGGTAACACCCATTCCCTCAATTAAGAGAGCTTCAGCCGTGCACGGTGGCTGCTAGTTCAGAATGTCTATATCTGGCAAATGTCCTTTCGTCAGTTCTTTTACTTTTCTTACGCTCCCACTCTTATCTTTTTTCTGGGAAGTTGGAAGAGAAGCCCTAAACCTCCCCCATCAGCAGAGGTCACCCTTTTGCTGAGAACCAACCAGTGGTGCCTACCGAAATATTCCCTCACCCTCTCAGGACATTGCCTGTACAAATGCACCCTTGCCTTGGGAACTTTTAATTTAATTTTATTTTATTTTGGTCTTTAAGGGCCGCACCCATGGCATTAGGGGGTTCCCAGGCTAGGGGTCGAATTGGGGCCGTAGCCACTGGCCTACACCACGGCCACGGAAAAATTGACAGAACATTGTAAACCAACTATGATAGAAAAAACTAAAATCTTAAAAAAAAGAAAAAAATGTTAGGAGTTCCCCATTGAAACCAACTAGTATCCATGAGGACTCGGGTTTGATCCCTGGCCTCCCTCAGTGGATTAAGGACCCAGCATTGCCACAAGCCACAGCATAGGCCGCAGATACAGCTTGGATCTAGCATTGCTGTGGCTGTGGTATAGGCCGGCAGCTGCAGCTCCGATTCAACCCCTAGCCTGGGGCCATATGCTGCAGGTACGGCCCAAAAAAGAAAAAAACAAATTAAAATGCTATTTATCCTGATTACTGAGTTTCTTGGCCCGGCTCCCAGGGCTGGGATACTGCAGTGCAGAGGGGCCGGGCCCTTTCAGTGACTGGAGCACCTGCACTTCTTCCCAGGTCTCCCTGCAGTACGACTCCAGTGGCCAGTGGCGCCACACCTGCGGAGGGACTTTGGTGGACCAGAGCTGGGTCCTGACAGCTGCCCACTGCATCAGGTAAGTGCTATTCCCCAGTCTCCCAGCCCGCTCACCCCACTAGCCAGTGCTCATCTCTGATGGCCTGAACCACCCTGTATAAAGGAGTCTGGCACCCAACCACTTCCTCAGCCAAGAAACAAGCTTTCGTCAATCTGTATTCAGTCCGTTGGTCAGTTGATGGACCCATACGTGACATGGAAGGAGTGTCCTCGGCAGGGTGTGTGTGTGGGCGGGGGGCTGTAGGGAAGGAGGAGGCCCACTTCCTGCCCTCTTGGGGGAACTAGATGTGGCCTCCAGATCTGGAACTGGGATCCCCCAGGTTACTTGAATGATTTCTCCAAGCCTCAATACCATCACCTGCGAAGAAGCAGAGAATGGAATTTAGTGTGGATTCCATGAGACTTCGCATGAAAGGGGCTGGCACATAGTAAGTGCTCAATAAAAATGAACCATCAGTGTTATAAAGGCCCGCAAGGGAAAGGAAAGGCCCTGTGACATTCACTGTTCACCTCTCCCCTTTCCCCCCTACGACCTCTGCTTATCTCAGAGCAGCTGGAGTTTCCTCCGGGTCCCTCTGCCAGGAGTGGTCTCTTCTCGCCACCTGCAGCACAAGTTCCATGAGCTGGTGGAGAAAACAGCAGAGACTAGGGAGTCAGGAATCCTCGTTCTAGCTCCGCAGTGTCGCTAACTAGTTCTAAGTGACAGTTACTGGACCCGTTACTCCTCCCTGAGCCTCAGGTACCCCATCTAAGAATGAAAGCTGAGGGGTTAAACTTCAAAAATGCCCTTGAGCGCAAATGACTGCTGTTTTCTTTGTATCCACCTCACTCCCCCCAGAGTAATAGAGAGTTGACATTATTATAATTTTTATTGTATATTATAGTTTATAGTTGGTATAATATAGTTATAATTACTATTTGGTGGTAGTCATTATGTTATGTTACAACTAACCAATTGTCCCGAGAGAAGAAAAATTCCCAAGCACCCGCTCTTGGCTTTCTGAGCAGGAGCTGACCTGGGCCCATCCCAGCATGGTCGGAAACCAGGCCTCCAGGGGGCGCATCACCTGGGGTGTCCCTGCTCGGAGGGACCCAGAGAGAGTACAGGACTGCCCAGGGCTGACCTCCCCCACTCGATCCCATTTCTCCCAGCTCCTCCAGGACCTACCGCGTGGTGCTGGGCCGGCACAGCCTCTCCACCAATGAACCCGGTTCGCTGGCCGTCAAGGTCTCCAAGCTCGTGGTGCACCAGGACTGGAACTCCAACCAGCTCTCCAACGGGTACTGTGCACTTGGGCTGGTCGGTAGGGGTGCAGACTGGGGTGGGGTGTCTCACAGAAGGTGGTGGATGCATCCCCCCTAGCCTGTGCTCTTTCCAGGCCGGGGGGAGGGGGAGTTCTGATCCCTTCCAAGTGGTACTGGCCCCAAAGATGCCTGGGCTGGGATGTGACTGGGGCAGGGAAAGGCAGAGACTCAGAGTGACCTGGGTCTCCTGCCAGTTAAGCCTGCAGGTTCCCTGTGCACACCAGGCACTCGCTGTACGTGTATTTATTCCATGCCATGCCCTGGGGACACAGGGAGGGGTCTGCAAGCCCTATGACTATGCCTGGATTAGGACACATCCCTCCTGCCTTCCCCCACCCTGTGCCCCCTCCCAACAAGGCCTCTGAAGCCCAGCAAAGCCTCCCTGACACCCTGCAGGGACAGCCTGGGGTAAGATACACGGGAAGCTGACCAGGGGCTCAGAGCTCTGCAGAGCCCCCAGTGGCTCTTCCCTGTCCTGCAGGGAAATGGCCACTCTGCTCCCCCCGCCCCTTAGAGGAACACATCCCATCCTCCGTCCACCCTCAGCCTTTGGTGACCACCCGACATGTCCCATGTGCCATGCTGGGTGCTGGATGCACAGGTCACCCTGCCAACTCTCAGGGGACCCATGGACAGAATTGTGGCTGGGAGGCAGCGCCTGGGCACAGAGGTGGTTAGGCATCGAGCTTCTGGAGCCTGATGGCTTAGACATGAATAATGACCCTAGGGCCCTATGGGAGTTCCTTAGCTTTTGAGTGCCTCAGTTTCCCCTTTGGCAACAGGCTAGGGTTGTTGGGAGGATGAAATGAGATACTGTAGGTGTTCCCACTGTGGCCCAGTGGAAACAAACCCAATTAGTATCCATGAGGACACGGGTTCGATCCCTGGCCTCTCTCAGTGGGTAAAGGATCCAGAACTGCCGTGAGCTGTGGTGTGGTGTAGGTCACAGATGAAGCTCAGATCCACAGTTGCTGTGGCTGTGGCACAGGCCAGCAGCTATAGCTCCAGTTTGACCCCTAGCTTGGGAACTTCTGTATGCCGCAGTGTGGCCTCCCAAAAAAAAAAGAAAAGAAAAAAAAAAAACCCACAATCATGCCAACTAACGCTTAGGGTTTCCATTGTGCCAGGCACTATACTAGATGTTTCCTGAGTGTTATATTTATTCCTCATGACAGCCCCAGGCAGGAAGTACTATGGTTATCTTCATTTCACAGATGAGAAACCATGACCTAGAGAAGTTAGGGAACTTGGCTGAAGTTGCAGATTCAGAAAGTAGCATTAGATCAGGCGTAAGTTACACAGCAGAGGCCTGATCTGAGCACACCTTCAATGTACTTTCGTCATCACTGTCGTCATCTCCCCACTGGGGACAGAAGGTAATCTTCCCTTTTCCTGCCTCCCCATCACCTTCCCAGAACCCAGGGGAGAGGTCATCCTCTCCCACCCGAAAAAGCAGGTCTCAGCTCAGAAGGGCCTCTAGTGAGAAGAATCAGCCATCACTTCAAACTTGCATAATTTATCCACATGCACAGCCTCTTCTGCAGCCCAAGATGCCACTCTTACATGGCTGCCCAGAGAGCTCACTCTGCCGAATTTTCGAGAAGGCTTGACCTCACAGCCCCGGGGAGAGCAGGAGGAGGCCCAGTGGCCAAGACGCTCCACCATCCTTCATCCAGGCAGCCTACTGTGGTCTAGTGCTGATGATGGCTCACGAAGGATCCTGGGGTCCATGAGTTGGTCTCTGCCCCCAATGGGACTTAACAACTAGAAGAAACACACACAGACAAGACACTGGAAAGCCACAAAATGACACAGGATGTGTCCAGGAAAGCCCTAGGAAACAGGGAGGAAATAGGCGGGCAGAGAGTGGAGAGGGGGCTTTTCAAGTCAGGAGAGCAGCCAGGACAGGGACTGGTCCCAGGATGGCCAGGTGGCGCTGAGCAGTGCCCGGAGCAGTCCAGTGGGGATGGAAGAGAAGAGAAACTATTGGAGAGATGGCTGGCAAGGCGAGTTAGAACTGAGGCCGTCAGCCCTAAGAGGCTTTACTGTCTGTCCTATCAACGGTGTCACTCTCCTGGCTGTTGCCGCACAACAAATCACTCAGAAAGTAATGACTTCAGACCGCAACAATCATTTATCATAATCGCTTTCACAGTCTGACTGGGCTCAGCGGGGCAGTTCTCACTCAGGGTCTCTCTTGAGGCCGGTGGTAGCATTATCTCAAAGGCTTCCTCCCTCACCTGGGGGTGGGGGAGTGGTCGAGGCCGGCCATCCGCTGGGACCATTGTCCTGACCACACACACATGGCCTCTCCGAGTGGCCTGGGCTTCTTCACGGCCCAGGGGTTAGGTTCCAAAAACAGGAATCCTGAAGGACCAGACAGAAGCTGCATCTCTTCCCATGACCTTGTCTCAGAAGTCACGTGGTGTCACTTCCTCCACATCACAGGCTCCCCCCTCCACCAGGGGAAAAGATTCCCCCTCTCAAAGGACATCCTATCGCAGCAAGGGCCCATGGGATGGGATATCTCGTTACAGCCCTCGTGGGAGACAGAATCTGCCAATCACTAAAGGTTTCCTAGACAAGAGCACGAGATTAGAGGATAAATCTGGCGGCAGAGCTCAGGGCAGAAGAGAGGCAAAGAGTACGGGCAATACAGGCAAAAAGGCCTTTCAGCCTGAACATCTGCCATTTTCTAAAACAAACATGGGAAGTATATGGCCAGGACAGGTGTCGCCAAGTAACCATGGACTTATTTCCTTGCTGACCCTGGACAGAGCCTCATAATCCTTGTCAACACAGCCCACCAGGCATCTCCAACTAACCCATCAGAGAGGACACTGCCAGACAGATCTACTTGCCCTCCGTGTTCTAAACAGTGCCCTGAGGAGTTCCCGTTGTGGCCCAGTGGGTTAAAGACCCAACATTGTCTCCCTGAGGCCACGGATTCAATCCCTGGCACCAGGTTAAGGATCGGGTGTTGCCCCAAGCTGCAACGCAGGTCACCAGTATGGCTCAGATCTGGCATGGCTGTGGCTGTGGTATAGGCCCCAGCTGCAGCTCTGATTCGATCTCTGGCCTGGGAACTTTCATATGCCACACCTGCAACCCTAAAAAAAATAAATAAGTAAAAATTACACATTCCCCTGAAAGGGCTTAGAGAGACTTAGGGCTCCAAGCTCCACCAGGGACACGATGCAATCCTGGGGTTTAACCACAGCTGCTCTCCAATCCCTCACAGCCCCAACCAAAGGAAGATGCACCCCCTTCAGTGGTCCCGGCTGGGGCTAGAGTGAGAAATAAAATGGGGACAGGACCAATTATCCCTCTCTTTATGCTCTGCCTCTTTACCAACCCAGGAATGACATTGCCCTGCTCAAACTGGCCAGCCCTGTCTCCCTGACCGACAAGATCCAGCTGGGCTGCCTGCCCGCCGCCGGCACCATTCTACCCAACAACTACGTCTGCTACGTCACAGGCTGGGGAAGGCTGCAGAGTAAGTGGGTGCTGGGAGCCCCAATCTCCCAAGGGGGCGGGGAAAGGAGGTGATGTCACCCCTGTCCAGTCAGGGTCTCTCTCCCCATCGGAGTCTGGAAGAAACGGTTGCTGCCTTGGAGAAGCAGAATAGCATAGATGGATAAGAACTAAGATTGCCTGGGTTCAAATCCCAGCTCCTCCACTTGTTAGCTGTGTGACCATGGGCACATCACCTAACCTCTGCATACTGAAGTTTCTTCATGTGCAAAACAGGGATAATAACAGCACCTGTTCTCGATAATCCTTTATGAGCACTTAGAGCAGTTCCTGGCACATAGTAGGTGCTGTATGTTAGTTGTTGTCACTGTCACTATGACAGAATGAAAGTTATAGACACTACATGACATCTGGTACAGAAGCTCTACATGACCCAAGGCCAGAGTCCAAAATAGCATTCACTCTGTGACCTCAGGATTCTGGAACTCCACAAAGGTCTCTGAGGCTCTCCTCAGATTCTCTGCTCCCCATCTCAAAATCCACCTGTCCCACATGCCACCTGACCTTGTTGCTCAGAACCTGGCTACACGCAGGTCTCCTTTTGATATCAGCCCTAAGGGTCAAAAATCCAATAACAGTAGGCCAATAGGAAGGAACAGAGGAACTGCCCTCCCCCTTATAAAATCACCAGAGGTTTGGAAAATTCTAGAAAGGCTCATGCAGATAAGTGGTTGGGGTTTTTTTTCATAATGCCATAAACATAAGTCCAAGTGATACATTTTTTACAGAGGTACATCGACACACATACACTCAAATTAATATCACCCTCTGCAAAAACAAGGACACATGGAGTTCCCATTGTGGCTCAGAGGGTTAAGAACCCAACATAGTGTCCATGAGGATGCAGGTTTGATCGCTGGCCTCACTCAGTGGGTTAAGGATCCAGCATTGCTGTGGCTATGGTTCAGGCCTACAGCTGCAGCTCCAGTTTGACCTCCAGCCCCAGGAACTTCCATATGCCACAGGTGCAACCATAAAAATAAAAAAAACATTTATAAAAAATTTTTTTAAAACAAGGACACGTGACATTTCAGCAGAAGTGAGAAGTGAGAGATGTATCTTATGCTTATTGACATACAAGCACAGCCACTGGTTCATTTACCAGAAAACACCCAGGCAAAAAGTATTTCAGTGGCAGCGAGAGCCAGGGAAGGGTCAAATGGTCACTAGCTGTGTGATACACTTGGCGAAGATTAGAAGGGATGATGAAAAGAGATGTGAAAATGCCTATACTGGAGTTCACGTCGTGGCTCAGTGGTTAATGAATCTGACTAGGAACCATGAGGTTGCGGGTTCAATCCCTGGCCTCACTCAGTGGGTTAAGGATCTGGCGTTGCTGTGAGCTGTGGTGTGGGTCACAGATGAAGCTTCGATCTGGCATTGCTGTGGCTCTGGCGTAGGCCAGCGGCTACAGCTCTGATTAGACCCCTAGCCTGGGAATCTCCATATGCCACAGGTGTGGCCCTGGAAAAGACAAAAAAAAGAAAATGCTGTACACTTGCAAAATGTAATACAAGTTAGAGTTAATTAATTAGAGTGGTCTTGGCTAAGCTGCTTAATATCTCTTGGCTTCTATGCCCCATCTGTCAAAATAGGAATAAATATTTACTGTGAAGATAGCACAGCATTTTGAAAAGCCTAATAAAATGCAAGTGAAGGATTATACTACTACTAATCCTTGCCATTAGTAGCAGTGGTGATAGTAATGAAAATGATGGTGGCAGTGTCATTGGAAGCCAGTAGGAAAGCTCTACTTTCAACACATTCAAATATTTTCCCAACCTGAAGCTCTGAATGCCAGCAGGCTCACT
The DNA here is from genome assembly GCF_054392235.1 of Sus scrofa. NCBI lineage: Eukaryota > Metazoa > Chordata > Mammalia > Artiodactyla > Suidae > Sus > Sus scrofa. The sequence goes on from NC_139388.1 coordinate 79,225,919, forward strand.
GTCATATCCAAGGTAAGTAATAGAAACCCATGGAACCAGCTCAGCAAAAACAGGAGTTTGTTACAAGGATTCAAGAGGCTCAGCCAAAGGCAGAGACACAGCCAGCCTTTAGGAACAAGGAGAGAACCAGGGGCTGGAAGACTGTTAGAAACTCAGGAAACCCTCTCTCAAAATTCCTTGGCAGACTTACTTCATCCTTCTTCTCTCCCGCAAAGAAAACGCCAGCCACTGCCAGCAGCTCCCACATTTACAGCCTCTCTAGCTGGGCTGTCTTAGTCAACCTCAAATTCCCAGAAGAAGGAGCTCATTGGCTTAACTGGAGTCAGGTGTTCACCCCTGAACCAATCAGCAGTGGCCAGGACATTACCCAATCAACTGTGAGGACACAGTAGAGCCAAACATGGCTGCTCCCACTGCAACCCTAAGTGGGGGCCCGAAGTAAGACGAACCGGAAAGAAAGGGGCTAGGCAGAGAAGCCAGTAGGCACCCGCTGCTCCCTCTTTCTCAGGAGTCCCTTTGTCCCTGTAACGCCTCCTTTCTGGTCTCATGCAGCCAACGGGGCTTCTCCTGACATCCTGCAGCAGGGCCAGCTGCTGGTTGTGGACTATGCCACGTGCTCCAAGCCTGGTTGGTGGGGCAGCACTGTGAAGACCAACATGATCTGTGCGGGTGGCGATGGCATCATTTCCAGCTGCAATGTAAGTGCAGGAAGGCAGGTGCCCCCCCCCCCCCGCGCCCCACACACACACACACACACACACACACACACACACACACACACCCACCCACCCACCACCACCACCACCACCACCACCACCACCACCAATAACAACAATAGGAGTTCCCGTCGTGGCGCAGTGGTTAACGAATCCGACTAGGAACCATGAGGTTGCGGGTTCGGTCCCTGCCCTTGCTCAGTGGGTTAACGATCCGTTGTTGCCGTGACCTGTGGTGTAGGTTGCAGACGCGGCTCGGATTCCGCGTTGCTGTGGCGCTGGTGTAGGCCGGTGGCTACAGCTCCGATTGGACCCCTAGCCTGGGAATCTCCATATGCCGCGGGAGCGGCCCAAGACCAAGAAATAGCAAAAAAGACCAAAAATAAATAAATAAATAAATAAATAACAACAATAACAACAACAAAGGTGGTTGAGGGTGAGGAGACTCTCCCAGTTTCCTAGAATCCATCCTCCTTGCCTGTGGGCAGAAGCACTGGGAGACAGCTTCACACATGTGAGACCCTGACCTTTGTCCTTGCAGTCTCCAGAAAAGATGTTTTGAGATTCTCCATGCATTAGTGTCCATGCCCTCACCACTGGGAAGTCCCTCCTTGAGGCTCATCAAGGTCTCTCATTACTGTCATCTCTCTTATTCTTTCCTCTGTGTAGGAAGGGAGCCAAGGGATCATATTTGCTGGGTTAAGACCTTTCTTTTTTTTTTTTTTTTTTCTATTTTTCTTTCATTTAGAAAATTAGTCCTTATTTCTTTTTTTTTTATAATTTTTTTATTTTCCCACTGTACAGCAAGGGGGTCAGGTTATCCTTACATGTATACATTACAATTACATTTTTTCCCCCACCCTTTGTTCTGTTGCAACATGAGTATCTAGACAAAGTTCTCAATGCTATTCAGCAGGATCTCCTTGTAAATCTATTCTAAGTTGTGTCTGATAAGCCCAAGCTCCCAATCCCTCCCACTCCCTCCCTGGGTTAGGACCTTTCTAAGGTGACTTCAAGTTTATCTGTTGAATTAATCCCATCCATGGCCCTATGTGTCCCTTCATGGTCACTGCCACAGATCCTTTCTGGAGACAGTGTCTGAATCAAAAGAAGCTGCTATGTGGTAGACTTTGCAGCCAAGTGAGGACAGAGCGGGAAGGAGCTTCATATATCCTTCAGGTCACATTGGGCCCCTACACTCTCTGCCCATGCAGAGCGGCCCCCAGGAAACTCAGTTAATAGGAGGCAATGGCCAGGGTAGGTGAATGCCTGGCATTCTAACTCTGGGATACGTCCCAGCTCCTTCATGTACTGCCTGTACAACCTCAGGCAAGTCACAACCTCTGAGGGCTTCCGTTTTCCTCTTTGATGAAATGAAGATACTCACAATACTTACCTCAGAGGTCCTTGTGAAAATTAAGCAAGAGAAGGCCTATAAATGTGCTTAGCTCCATTCCAGGCACACGGGAAGAATAAATGCTGGCTCCTGGTGGTATTATGGTGCCATCTTGAGCTGTGACCACAAGGGCTGGCCTCAGAGAACGTGGCGACCTGCCATGGAACCATATAAATGCACTGCAAACATGGGGCTCTGTGGGCAGTCCCTTCCCTCCTCTTGCCCCCCCTCCCCAAGCTCCCAGGCCCCTCCTGACAGAACTCTGGCCTTCCCCAGGGGGACTCCGGTGGGCCTCTGAACTGCCAGGGGGCTAATGGCCAGTGGCAAGTGCACGGCATAGTCAGCTTCGGGTCCTCCCTCGGTTGCAACTACTACCACAAGCCCTCTGTCTTCACACGGGTCTCCAACTACATCGACTGGATCAACTCGGTAAGAACCAGAGAAATCCTTGTCTCCACAGCCTGCCCTGACCTTGGCCCCACGAGAGCCATGCCCACTTAAGTTCTGAGAACTCCCTCCCTGCTCTTGAGAGCAAGGGGGGAGCCGCCTGGAGGAGGCTGCTGACCTGGGCAACCCCTGAAGGGCCCCCCCCCATGGGCCTCTGCAATTTCTGGCCTTGTCCAGAGGGATTGAGGCTACTCCTGCAGCGTCTAGAGCAAACTCCCATGATTCATGGGGTATTTTATTTTTGCTTACCTATGAGTAAACCCAGACCCCCTGTGCAATGAATGCTCTGTTCATCTGCAAAGCCCCAAACCTGGTTGTTTGAGACCCCGTCAAGCCTTAATGATTGGAAATTTGTCCTTCAAATGGTCCCCTGGGTATTCTGTAGGGTGACCCATCATCTCGGTTTGCCCAGGCCAGGGACATGAGACTGAATTGGTCCCATTGTGACCGTGAATGTGTCCCCAGAGAGCTGTGTTCTGTGAGTTCAAAACTAGTGCCTCTTAAACTTCCACACCAGCTCAATTCCTATTTCTTTAAAAACGATGAATAAACATCTTTTTTTTTTTTTTTTGTCTTTTTAGGGCTGCCCCCACGGCATATGGAGGTTCCCAGGCTAGGGGTCGAATCAGAGCTGCAACCACCAGCCTACACCACAGACATAGCCACATCAGATCCAAGCCATGTCTGTGACCTACACTGCAGCTTACAGCAACACCAGATCCTTAACCCATTGAGTGAGGCCAGGGATCAAACCTGCATCCTCATGGATGCTAGTCAATTTCATTAATGCTAAGCCACGACGGAAACTCCTAAATATCCACTTATAATTTTTTTAAAAAAAGGAAAAAATATTTTTTAAAAAATGGCACTGGAAAAAAAAGACACAGTCCTGGGAACAGCCATGGATACAATTAGCAGTAAGTGGAAGCAGCCAGAACAGGGAGAGTCATTACAAGAAGGACAGGCCCAAGGGGGACCCTGGGGGAGGAGGGAAAAGGCATCAAGCCTGGTGATGGATGCTGGGGGTGGGGAACACTGTGCTGACTGGGGGTACTTTTTTACCCACCTCCTCGAATGGCCATCACCTTGGTTTGCTCTTCTGTAAAATGGGACTTGACCTCGACCAGGACTCGTCCACTTTAGGAGCCAGAGCAATTGGGAGTTGTGGTATTTGTGACAGAGCCCCCAAAGAAGGGAAAGCTGGCCTCTGACTTCATTATTTTAATCTACAGAAAACTGTTTAATTAAATCAAGCCCACATTCCATTATAAAATCAAATATGACACCACAGCCATGAGCATGTGGGCCCAGGAGGAAAAAGACACTGTCAAATGGGCACTGTCAAAATAAGCAGGTGGCTTCCTCTGAGCTGTCCCATTAGTTCGTGCTGGCTCCTTGCTCATTTATCTGTCTGCTGGCATTTCTATGCCAACAAGTAATCACAGGCTCTTCCAGAAAAGTTTGTTGGAGACAAATGTAAAACAAAGAAGAGAGTGGCCATCAATTTACAAGGTTTTTTCGGTGCTGGGAGGGAAGCTATGATCCCAATTTGGCAGAGGAAAACCCAAGTCCAGCTTTGGAAGTGCCACCAGCATTTCAAAGGAGCCTGGCCCACGACGGATTAGATGGAAAGATGCTTAGGGCCTTTTCCCAGCCAAATCCAAGATCTTTTCCAGCACCAGCTGCTCCATGAGTCACCATGCAGCTGGTCCTGGCAGCACCTTGGGGGACCCCTGAGCAGGGGCCAGGAGCAATTGTCCTGTCTTTTGGTCCCAGCGTCAGCTGTTCCCAGCCACAGACACAGGGACAACAGAGCAGGCCTCAACCAAAAGCCTGGTCAGATGTCAGAGAGGATCAATGGGGAAAGCAAGCCTTGCAAGGCAGCTGCGCAGAGGTCCCATGTTCCCGGAACAGCAGCCAAGGCAGGCACATGTGCCCTTGACAGGTTCCAGGAACAGCAGAGCCCAGCAGCCAGCTGTCCTCTAATGGAGGCCATCCTGGCAACTGCAGAGGGGCCAGTGGAACCTTGCACTGGTCCCAGCCCAGGGGCACACCGTGCAGCTCGGAGTATCACACAGGTGCTGCAGAGCACCTGCCCAGACAAACCCAGACAGGTGACGAGCCAAGGTCAGGAAGTTGCCAACCAAAGGCAAGAGCTGGGGGGGCGGCGAAAGGAGATGGCTAGCCAAGGACGTTGATCCTTTCAACAGATGTTTGCTGAATGACAGTGACACATGAATCTTTAGCATTCACCAGCCTGATTTTTATTTTTATTTTAGAAAGTAATACATACATTTGGTAAAAAAAAAAAAAAAAAAAAAAAAAAAAAAAAAAAAAAAAAAAAAAACATTAAAAGGATCTAGGAGTGTATCAAGTAAAAAAAAGTAGACAGAACAATGAATAAACTCTCCCCCAACCCCGTCTTACATCCCCAATTCTACCCCCAGAGATAATCACTGTCAATGGCTTGGTGTGTGGCCTTCTGGATTTATTTATGTGCATCTATATAAGTACATATAAACACACCATAACCAAAAATAGGATTTGATTCTTCATACTGTTCTGCAATCTAGTCTTCTCACTTAACACCCTCTCGCGTTTTACATGTGAGCCTATATATCCAAGTCGTTCCTTTGAACAGCTAAATAATAGTCCATAGTATGGATATAACTGATGACGCTTTCATCTGTTTCCCATTTTCTGCACTCACATGGCTGCAATGAACATACATACATCTGAACATACATCCTTGCACACCGATCAAAGTATTTATGCTACAGAGATCCAGAGGCATCACTGATCATGGAATTGACATGTTAGAATGTTTAGTGGATGTTAACAGTCTCTGAAAACAGGTTACACCATGCCCCCCAAGAGCATAACGGTGCCTTGCAAACAGCAGCAGTTGTTAACGATTTCGGGGTTTTCAAACCTTTTGAAAAACAAATGAAATCTATAAACATGCCCATCCATACATTTGGCACATAGAATTTTTAAGAGTTTCCAGGCTTCCCCACTACCCTGAAGCCTAAACTACACTCCAGGCTAAGACCTCTCTCTACAGGAAGCCCCAACAAGTCAGTGAAAAGCTGTGACGACATCTTTTCTCCAGAGCATCATTAGAGCCCCTGGGGGAAGCTGCTTCACCGCAGGCCGCCTGACTTACACCAGCAGCATGGAGCTGGGAACTTGCAAGCAAGGCTCTGTCAGGTTGACCTGATTATTTTCTTGTGTGTGTCCCGCAGGTGATTGCAAATAACTAATCGCCAGAAGTCCTGGGGACTGATTCAGATTTGGAAAGGTCACAGGAGGAAAATAATAATCATAATAAAGTGACAACCACATGAAACACATCTTGGTGAGAGTCTTATTAGCAAACCGTCCTCCCATCCAGGGCCTGGAAAGCAACAAACACGCGGGAGTGAGGACAGGTTAAAGGCCTCAGGGAGGGGCCTTCTCTGGGGAAGCCTGACATCTGGGTCACACGGCACAGTCACCCTGGAGTCAGGAAGGCACCTGGCGGCACAGGCTGCATCAGAGGATCCAAGTCCGGTCGTCTCTGTCCACTGGTTAACTGTGTTCCCTGCACAAGTGACTTAACCTCCTTGAGCATGTGGCTCCCACCCCAGTCATCGTCCTGGGATGGGGTGCGGATCAAAATAAAAGAGCTGGGAAATGTCTCCCTAAAAGCTAAAATCTCCTTTATAGGGAAGAATAAAGAGTTGGAGCAAATGAGGGGGGAAGGAGGTGCAAGAAAGTCAGTGTTCGCCTAGACTGTTTTTACGAATACTGCAATTTAGGAAAACATGAATAATTTTTAAATCTGCATCGAGGAGTCACAGATTCTAGCTGTTCAGACTCTACTAGCTCCAAACTGCTGATCTAAGAGATGCTGCTTTGTCGCCAGAATTTCCTATAGATCCCCAGGGGGGGTCAGCAGGGAAATTTGGTCACGTCTGAAGCACCTTTGGTTGTCACCACTCAGGAAGGGGATAGGGGTGTCACTAGCATCCAGTGGGCTGAGGCCAAGGAGGCTGCTCAACATCCTTGCAGGGCACAGGACAGTCCCACAACCAAGGATTGTCTGGCCCCAAGTGTCAATCGTGCCGAGGTGGAGAAGCCCCGCTCTAGAGTAAACACAAGGGTCAGAGGCCACAGCCAGTCGCTGGGGAACAGCGGGCCGCTGGCAAAGAGCCCCGTGGTGTGCATGGCCTTCTGCTCCTCTTTCTCCATCGCTGGTCTTCGGTCATCTGGCTCCAATGAGGAGCCTGCCTGCCGCCCCAGGGGGAAGAGCAGACCCTCTACAGGCTGCCGCATCCTTCAACATGCGTCAGCTGCAGTTGCAGGAAAGTCCAGGCCTCAGCCGGAAGCGGAAGGTTTGGGGGTGGAAGGTAAGGCAGGGTAAGGGGTCCCAGCCTCATTATGTTTTGAAGAAAAGCTTTTTCCGGAGGAAATTAAAACAGCCAGGAATCTGCTTGTAAATCCCTTTCACTGAGACAGCATTGGAGACCTGTGAAAATATAACCAGGGAGGCCTGTGAATTCTTGACTGAAGGAAGAGTTCCAAAGAGGGGCTGGGTGGGGAGTTCCCTGGTGGCTCTGTGGGTTAAGGATCTGGCATTGTCACTACTGTGGCTTAGGTTCACTCCCCAGCCTAGGAACTTCCACATGCCACAGGCCTGGACAGAAAAATTTAAAAAGAAAATAAAAACAGTCCTGGGAATTCCTGTTGTGGCTTGGCAGTAACGAACCCGACTAGTATCCATGAGGATGAGGGTTTGATCCCAGGCCTCACTCAGTGGGTTAAGGATCCAGTGTTGCCGTGAGCTGTGATGTAGGTCATGTGACAGATGCAGCTCGGATCCCATGTTGCTATGGCTGTGGCGCAGGCCAGCAGCTGCAGCTCCAATTTGAACCCTAGACCGGGAACTTCCGTATGTCACAGGTGTGGCCCTAAAAAAGCAAAACCAAAAAACAAAAAAACAGTTCTAGCTGCAGCCTCCTTAAGTGTGTGTGTGTTGGGTGGGGAGGGGTGTCAGGAGAGGGGTTAGAGCATAAGCATTTCAACTATAAGTTTATTTATTTATTGTTTTTGTCTTTTTAAAGCCGGCATATGGAGGCTCCCAGGCTAGGGGTTGAATCGGAGCTGTAGCTGCCAGCCTACACCACACCTACAGCAATGCCAAATCCAAACCGCATCAGTGACCTAGACCACAGCTCATGGCAACGCTGGATCCTCAACCCACTGAGCGACACCAAGGATCGAACCTGCGTCTTCATGGATGCTAGTCAGATTCGTTTCCACTGAGCCATGATGGGAACTCACTCAACTGTAAGTTTAGAAAACCCAAATTTCAAAATTCAAAAATTCGCAAAGTTCAAATAAGATTGAAAGGTTTGCCTGAAGAAAAGTTGAGAGAAGAGATGGAGTCCGGAGTTCCCGTCGTGACGCAGTGGTTGACGAATCCGACTAGGAACCAAGAGGCTGCGGGTTCGATCCCTTCCCTTGCTCAGCGGGTTAAGGATCCGGCGTTGCCCTGAGCTGTGGTGGAGGTCGCAGACGCGGCTCAGATCCCGCGTTGCTGTGGCTCTGGCGTAGGGCGGCGGCTACAGCTCCGATTAGACCCTTAGCCTGGGAACCTCCATGTGCCACGGGAGCGGAAATGGCAAAAAGACTAAAAAAAAAAAAGAGAGAGAGAGAGATGGAGTCCGGGAGCCGAGTGCGCGGCTCAGCCCTGATGGGCCCCTGGCTGCCTCTGAGGCTCTCACCCCAGGCCACAGCTCATGGCGCCCCTTGGAGTCCTTCTGGGTGGTGGGCCTGCACCTCTTTTTCTCCTCTCCTCTCTCTGCTCAGCAAGGCTGGAGGAGGAAGGAGTGGTTCCGGCCCTTACTGCCCTTCTCCTGTCACAAAATACCTGAGCGGAGCAAGAGGGCCCACGTGTGCTCCGAGACCCTTGGAGGAAGCAAGCGATCTGAGTGAGGCCCTGTCCTTCTCTGTTGGCACCGGGGCCTCCCGAGAAGGGGCAGCACTAAAGGGACTCGTGATTGTTCAGCGTCAAGAGAAGACTATGCGGGAGTTCAAAACAAGAAGAGAGGAAACAAATCCGACTAGGAACCATGAGGATGCGGGATTGATCCCTGGCCTCACTTAGTAGGTTAAGGATCTGGTGTTGCCGTGAGCGGTGGTGCAGGTTGCAGACTCGGATCAGATCCTGCGATGCTGTGGCTATGGTATAGGCCAGCAGCTGGAGCTCCAATTTGACCCCTAGCCTGGGAACCTCCATATGCTGCAGGCGCAGCCCTAAAAAGCAAAAAAAAAAAAAAAAAAGAAGACTATGCAGAAGGCACTACGTGCAGGCCCCACGACCTGCCTTCAGAGGCCACGCTTGGACCACTGGGCCATCCCACCTGGACACTGAGGACTGGCTCCATCAGTGGGGGCCTGGGAGCTATCAGCCTGGGACCTCAGCGGCTGGGAAAGGCAGCCCTCTGCATCATGGGGAAAGGTCACCGCAGGTAGTAACTTCTCGATTTAGGAGAAGGAAAAACACCGACTCTCAGGGCAAGCCTGGGTGCAGAAGAAACCTTTGGTTTGGGCTTGGGGCCCTGCTCAGCACGCCCCCAAACCACCTTGGGAGGATTCGCGCCCCCCCGCCCCTGCCAGCAGCCTCACCCTGAGCAGGAGGGTCAGCAGGTCCTCACAGTGGGCCCACTGCTCCAGAACGCCATCCAGGGTCTCAATGTACCAGGAGCCGCTCGTGGTATCCCTCCAGGAGACAAACCCTGCACGCGGGGAAAGGCTGAGTTTGGGGGGAGCCCCCCCCATGCACACAGCAGGCCCACCCCCAGACCCTGACTGATGCACAGCAGCCCACGTCGCTGGGCTCCGACCCATCATGTCTTACTTCATCCTTGCCACCACCCTGTGGCTTTGGTCGTGGTTCCCGTTTTCCCAACCTGGCACCCAACACTCGGAGAAGTCAAGTGAGACAGGGAGGAAAGCCACACTTGTCATCCCCGCTATGTGCCAGGCCTGTGCTCAGCAGCGGGCCAACCAGCCTGTTCATCACCAGTGATGATCCCTGAGGAACGATTACCACTCCCACTTTAAAGATGAGAAGACTGAGGCCTGGGCAGGGCAAGGGCAAGGCGTGTGAGGCACACCAAGGCAAGGGTGTGTGCCTCCTGAAATTGTGCATTCTAGGCGCCTTGCCTCCTGCCCTGAGCTGAGGCTCAGAGAGGTGAAGTAACTCCCTCAGGGTCACACAGGCAGCAAGAGGCAGAACCAAGACGCACACCCAGCTCTTTTCTTCACAACACAGCTGCTTCTAGGGCAGCTGGGGCGGGGCGGGGGGGGGGGGGGCCGCTGGCTGGAAGGACAAGCTCTCCTGGACTGCTTACCGGGGAAGGTGGAGTAGGACACCAAGATGTCACTAGGTGTGGGCAGACTGGACACGGCGTCCGGCTGGTCAACGGCGCCCGGGCCTTCCTGGAACGGGGCAGCGTCTGGCTCAGGGTTACTGTCGGCGGTCCTGTCTTCAGGGGACGGGGAGGCCACCTCAAACCCATGGTCTTTCTGTTCTGCAGGAAACAGACACCGCTTGTCAGGGAAACACCCAGGCCAGAGCTCCCGCTTCTTGGTGCCACCAGCCAGGGAGGCCTGACACCCTCTGGAGCCAAGGCTCTGGTGCCGGCCAGACGCGAGCAGGAAACTGAGACAGAAGCTTTTACTACAACAAAAGTTGTCCACATTCATTAAGTAAAATGGGCCGGGAGGGTGGGGCAGGGAGGGCAAGAATGCAGAAATTTTAAAAACAGCTATAGAGGAGTTCCCACGGTGGCACAGTGGAAAAGAGTCTGACTAGGAACCATGAGATTGCGGGTTCGGCTCCTGGCCTCACTCAGTGGGCTAAGGAGGTGGCGTTGCCCTGAGCTGTGGTGTGGGTCACAGATGCGGCTCAGATCCTGCGTGGCTGTGGCTGTGGTGTAGGCGAGCATCTGTAGCTCTGATTGAACCCCTAGCCTGGGAACCTCCATATGCCTCAGGTGCCACCCTAAAAAGATTAAAAAAAAATTTAATTAAAAATAAAAATAAAAACAGCTATAGAAACAAGTTCCAAGGTATACACCCAAAAGAATTGGAAATAGGTATTCAAAGAACTTGTGCCAGAATGTTCATCACACTATTCACAACAGGCAAAAAGGAGAAGCCACCCAAGCGTCCAGTGACAGATGAATGGATAAATAAAATGTGGTCCAAACTTCCAATGGACTATTACTCAGAATTAAAAAGGAATGAAGGTATTGATACGTAATAATGCGGATGGGCCTTGAAAACATGCTAAGTGAAAGAAGCCAGATATGCAAGGCCACATAATATGATCCTATTTTTATGAAATATCCAAAAGAGGCAAACCCAGAGAGAAGACAGCAGATTAGTTGCTGCCAGGGGCTGGGAGGGGAGTGACTGCTAAAGGGGACGGAGTCTCTTGGGGGGGAGGACAAAACATTCTAGAATTAGATGGTGGTGATGGTTGCACAATACTATGAATGTATTTCATATCACTGGATTGTACCCTTTTAAATGGTTAAAATGCTAAATTGTATGTCATTAAAAAACAAGTCACATTATTCAGCCTTAAAAAGGAAGGGGATTCTAGAGTTCCCACTGTGGCTCAGCCAGTTAAGAACTCAGCATAGTGTCCATAAGGATTCCCCATCAGGGCACCACAAGGATCCGCCTTGGGTTATTGCACAGCCTTCTTTAAAACCATGGTTTATGACACACATGGGAGACACACACCGACAGGTGGGGTAGCCCTGGCGTACGTAGGACCTCACAGGATGCATTTCTAGATGCCAGACTTACTGTTCTTCTTTCCTTGTATTTCTGTTTCTGCTCTCTTTGTTCTACTATATCGCTTGTAGTTTTTTGGTTTTTTGTTTTTTGTTTTTTTTTTTTGGTCAACCTGCTGCAGTTGAAACCTACACCACAGCTGTGACAACACCAGATCCTTAACCCATTGTGCCAGGCTGGAGATCCAACCTGTGCCCTGATGCTGTAGAGATGCTGACAATCCCATTGCGCCACAGTGGGAACTCATCACTTATACTTCTTCAGCTATCTCAAACCCTTTATGGAAGCCAAAGAAGGCACCAAGTCATAGGTAACGAGATCATGGAGATGACCACATCTCTGACCCAGTAATCGCCTGAGGAAATAATTCAAGCGAAGCCAAAAGCCCTCAGTAGAGACATGCGTGTTCATGTGAGCCAAAAATTGGCTATCACCTATAGGGCCAACATTAGGGACAGGGTTTAGTGAGTACATATCACTAAAATGCAAGATGATAAGCCATTTGAACTAGTGATAATGAAGACAGATGTAGGGAAATGCTTCAGGGATAATGTCTGATGAGAAAAGCAGACCAGGCCCTTCAACCAAGAGCCAAAGGTAAGAGGCAAATGAGGAGTTCCCATTGTGGCTCCGCAGTGAGAACCCAACATAGTGTCCATGAGGATTCATGTTCAATCCCTGGCCTCCCTCAGTGAATTAAGGATGCAGCATTGCCCCAAGCTGCGGTGCAGGTCACAGATATGGCTCAGATCCAGCATTGCCATGGCTGTGGCATAGGCCACAGGTGCAGCTCTGATTCGACCCCTAGCCCAGGAACTTCCATATGCCTCAGGTGCAGCCGTGAAAAAGAAAAAGAAAAAAAAAAAAAAAGAGGCAAAATGACAGTCATGTCAGGCTCACAGAAGTCAGGATTTTTTTTCTTTTTTTTTCTTCTTTTTAGGGCCGCACTTGCAGTATATGGAAGTTCCCAGGCTAGGGGTTGAATCGCAGAGCTGCAGCTGCCAGCTTATACCACAACCACAGCAACGTGGGATCCGAGCTGCATCTACAACCAGGGATCGAACCCGCATTGAAACACAAGAGTTACCAAAATCCTGGGCAGATGTTCAGAGACATGTAAACAGCAGGACACCCCAGGGGACATGGACAGAAATCCCAGACATTTGGATATTTTGGATCTTAGCTGATGGTGGCGCCCCCATGTGGCAAGAGTGTTAAACACATGATCCTGCAGCCTGCAGGGTGCTAAGCAGGGACCCGAATTCCAGGCATCCAATCACTGCATTCCATCTTTGGGGTCTTGCTGCTCTCAGTGAATTGTTGGGGTTTCTTTTTGTGTGTGTTTTGCTTTTGTTTTTGTTTTTTTGTCTTTTGTCTTTTTAGGGCCACACCTGTGGCACATGGAGGTTCCCAGGCTAGCGGTGTAATTGGAGCTGTAGCTGTTGACCTACACCACAGCCACAGCAGCACAGGACCTGAGCCACATCCCCAACCTACACCACAGCTCACATCAACGCCGGATCCTTAACCCACTGAGCAAGGCCAGGGATCGAACCTGCGTCCTCAGTCGGGTTTGTTAATCACTGACCCAGGATGGGAACGCCAGATTTTTTTTTTTTTTGTCTTTTTGTCTTTTTGCCTTTTCTAGGGCTGCTTCCCACAGCATATAGAGGTTCCCAGGCTAGGGGTATAATCGGAGCTGTAGCCACCAGCCTATACCAGAGCCACAGCAACGAGGGATCTGAGCCTCATCTGTGACCTACACCACAGCTCACAGCAATGCCAGATCCTTAACCCACTGAGCAAGGCCAGGGATTGAACCCGCAACTTCATGGTTCCTAGTCGGATTTGTTAACCACTACACCATGACGGGAACTCCTCCAGATTTTATTTTTAATGGTGAGAGTCTACATTACTTCAAATTGTGCTCACAGATATTTTTATATGGTTCTACTCCAAATTCAACCAATTAGAGTCCACATAAGATAATAAGCATACCACGAGCTTTGTGCCAGGCTGGGGACCCAGCTGTAGGGCAGATGGGACTGGCCCTACCTTCAAAGAACTGACCAGGGTATGAGGCCACCTCAATACAAGGAGAAGGTGCTAAGACAAGGGAAGAACAGGGGCTGCAGGAGCACAAGGTCCAGCGAAGCCTGAAGCTGTGCAAGGAAGGGGGTATTTAGGGAAGACTTCCTGGAGGCAGTGACAATAAGTTGTAATGAGAAGGATAGATGATTAAGAGTTGGCCAGGAGACAAGGCAGAAGAACGGCACATAGAAAGGCTGAGGAGTCAGCCAGAGCTTGTGATGTCCTGGGGAGGTTGACAGTGCTGGGGCGGGCACAGCGTGCCAGGCTGGGAGGCCAAGAGGCCAGAGTCAGTGCCAGGGCCTTATGGCCCCGCTAGGGAGTCCAAAGAGTAACACCATAAAGATCTTCCTCGTTGCTGAGAATGGACAGTGGGGCAGGTACCGGCCCAGAACACCAGCTAACTAACTTTCTAGAAAGTTGGCACCCCAGCCCACCCTTCTGATTCACAGGAAGGAGACGGACCACACACTTCAGAGTAAAAGCATCACTGGACCACACATTCTGGATCATAAGAAGAAAGACAGATTAGAAAGGATTTTAACTCAAGAACAGCAGCCTTTCCACCTTCCTATCCGCATCACTCTGAGGTAATTCATTGATGACAGGAGCTCTTATGTGACACTGAGTGCTCTGGGGGCTGGGAGGAGGGGTGGCCAGGTTTCCAGTTAGGAAAATGAACCAGGCAACAGTAAGTGTGGTAAGAGACTCACTAATTAGTGCACTAGATATTATCGTAGCAACTAAGAGCTAGGCTCTCTTACTCTCCTTACTTGCCAAGATTTCAAGAGATTAACTGGAAAAAATAATTTTTTAAGCAAAAAAAAAAGAGTTCTAATCGTGGCACAGCAGAAACAAATCCGACTAGGAACCATGAGGTTTCAGGTTTGATCCCTGGCCTCACTCAGTGGTTAAGGATCCAGCGTTGTCGTGAGCTGTGGTGTAGGTCGCAGACACAGCTCAGATCCCAAGTTGTTATGGCTGTGGTATAGCCCGGTAGCTACAGCTACGATTTGATCCCTAGCCTGGGAACCTCCATATGCCTCAGGTGTGGCCCTAAAAAGCAAAAAAAAAAAAAAAAAAAAAAAGATCAATTGGCCCTGGTTGTTCAGGGAGTAAGTAGCCAGGTGTGGGTCATGAGTGTGACTTAATACAGTTCCAGGCAAATTATAAATTACAGGGGACAGAGGCCCCATCTGTCCTGTATCACTAGGACCTAACACACAGCCTGGTATATACAGCAGGTGGCCAATACACTTATTGGATGGATCATATGACCAGAGCCTGGCCTCCTCGACAGCCCCCAACCCCATCCCTGCCACCATGGAATAGTACGGGACAGATAAATGTGTGGAGGAGAAAATGCCACGGTGCCCGTGTTACAGGTCGTTGGCATGCACGGCCCCCTCCTGGGCAAGCAGGACAGCTCTGTGGTATAACAATGCCCGCTTCTCTGGCAGACCAGACCAAGGCACAAGGGATACACTGTCCCTGGGACAGAATTCCCAGTTTTCCCCACCTCTGCCATCATGTCCCATAAGGCAGGACATACAATGTACTTTTCTTGTCCCTCCTCTTTTTTTTTATTTTATAAGAAAACTAAGGTGAAAATAGGGCTTTGGTTTAAAATCAGGATATATAAGAGTTCCCTGATGGCCTAGCACTTAAAGAATCCAGGGAGTTCCTGTCATGGCACAGCAGAAACGAATTTGACTAGTAACCATGAGGTTTTGGGTTCGATCCCTGGCCTCACTCAGTGGGTTAAGGATCCAGCATTGCCATGAGCTATGGTGTAGGTCGCAGATGTGGCTCAGATCTGGTTCGCAGTGGCTGTGGTGTAGGCCAGTGGCTGTAGCTCCAGTTAGACTCCTAGCCTGGGAACCTCCATGTGCCACAGATGCGGCCCTGAAAAGCAAAAAAAAAAAAAAAAAAAATTCTAATAAAAAAAATGGAGTTCCCGTCATGGCTCAGTGGTTAACGATTCCAACTAGGAACCATGAGGTTGTGGGTTCGATCCCCGGCCTCGCTCAGTGGGTTAAGGATCAGGCGTTGCCGTGAGCTGTGGTGTAGGTCACAGACGAGGCTCGGATCCCGCATTGCTGTGGCTCTGGCATAGGCCAGCAGCTACAGCTCCAATTAGACCCCTAGCCTGGGAACCTCCATATGCCGTGGGAGTGGCCCCAGAAAAAAGCAAAAAGACAAAAATAAATAAATAAATAAAATTTTAAATTAAAAAAAACTTAAAAAATAAAGGATCCAGCATTGTCACTGCTGCAGCTTGGTTCACTGCTATGGCCCAGGTTCAATCCCTACCCTGGGAAATTTTGTATGCAGCATCCCAAAAAAATAAATAAAAAATAAAAATAAAATAAAAAAGAAATAAAATCAGGACATACAGCAAAACTATAAATAATCTAAATAATGTTTAAAAGTTACTGAATCCTGGAGTTCCCATTGTGGCTTAGTGGTTAATGAACCTGACTAGTATCCACAACGATGCGGGTTCGATCCCTGGCCTCGCTCAGTGGTTTAAGGATCTGGTTTTGCCATGAGCTGTGGTGTAGGTCACAGACGCAGCTTGGATCCCATGTTGCTGTGGCTGTGGTGTAGGCCAGTGGTGTAGGCAGTTCCGATTCAACCCCTAGCCTGGCAACTTCCATATGCCACGGGTATGGCCCCCAAAATACAAAAGACAAAAAAAAAAAAAAGTTACTGAATCCTCAGTACCTGAGCCCTTGGGAATTCCTTTAGGTAATTCCTATAGTTAATCCCTTTCTCTGGGACAGTGGTTGATGGAGACTGGGAAAATAATAAGGAAAGTGAAAGACATTTTCTCTCTCCTCTGCTTTGTTTGCTTTTGCCAAGTCTCTGGGGTTGAAGTGGCCAAAGCTGAATGATCCCCTGATGCTACTGTGCCATGAGACGGAAGACATGAAACTCAAAGGCAGGACAGAAAGGTGCCCCCTTTGGGCAGCAGTGACCATGTCCAGGACCTGCCTGGATCAACCCCTGGGACACTGTGAGGCGTGATGGAGAAGGAAGCAGGTGGCGGCTCCTTCCCCACGAGACACCGGGGCAGGGAGGCCGAGGACCCGCTTACCCCCGCCGCAGGCCTGGATGAAGAAGAGCTTGGGCTTCCCTCCCAGGCTGGGGCAGCTGGTTCCGTTGAAGATGTTCACAATTTTCTCCACGGACACAGGACATCCATCTGTGCCATAAACAGCCCCTGGGAACTGGAGGTGGCTGGCCTAGAAGACCAAGAATCCTGGTTACCAACCCAAGAAGTGAGAGTAGGAACCCAACAGCCTGTTCAAACAGAGGCTCTGTGGGAGCCAAGCATTTAGAAGGTCCTAGCCAGGGAACAAGGCTGAGTTAGACAAAGCAGGTTGGTGCTGGGCGGCCCCGGGCACTCTCTTCCAGGGTGCTCAAACCCACATGACTAGAGGCACCAGCCCGCCTGACTGGAGAGTGCTGGCCAGCTCCCTCTAGATCAGGGGTCCTCCAAGCGTGGTCCCTGGACCAACAGCATCACTGGGGAACTTAAAGACATGCAAATTCCCAGGCCCCACCCAGACCTCCTAAATCAGAAACCCTCTGATTCTGAGGATGAGCAATCTGGTCCTTCAGGCACCTCTGCTGCAGCACAACACTGAGAACTACCAGTCCAGACCCAGTTCTTCTCAAACTCTCCGTGCGTGGCCTCTCATTAAGGTACAGGCTCTAAGAGTCTGTATCCCCATGAGCCCCCAGGTGACATGTGCTGCCAGTCTAAGGGCCACACTGTGGATGGAAGGACCAAAGGGGCAGCCCAGCCACAGGCTGGAGCTTTCTTTACTCCATGAGGATGCTGGCCTGATAAGGTCAGACCTTTACAGCTTCTCAAAGGAAGATGGAAATCCTGATTCTTGTGCTAAAGTTGCCAGTTTTGAAAACACTATGCAGCACAAGGGGGGGGGGGGGCTCCAGGTGCCAGCTTGTTACGTCTGCTCTGTCCCATCCTTCAACTAGAAAGATGAGGAAACTGAGGCATGGGAAGGGGGAGGGGCTTGGCCACAATGACCCCGCACCTTAGCAGCCAAAGCCAGGGTGAGTTCCAGGGCCCTGACTCCCAGCCAGCGGCAAAGGGCCCCGAACAGTGCCCGGCAGGGCCGAGCAGGAAAGCAGGAACCGGGAGCGCTTACAAGCTGTGCCTGGCTCTGAACAAAGCCCTGGGGTAGGAGCTTATGAGCAGAAACTGGCTCTCCCAGACAGCTCCTCCCAGGACACCACCCCACCCAGGAGGAGCACCCAGCTCTTCAGAGGGCCAACTGGTTCCCAAGGAAATGATGGGAGATGGATAGGGCCCTACGGCTCTTCCCACAAAGGCCAGGGTGTCTTGGACACAGGAAGGGTCAGACTCCCGCATGACCTCTCCGCGCAGCCTCCTACCTGACAGCCGTGAGAGAGCACGACCACCACGCAGCAGTCCAGAGCGCCGTGGTCCCGCCGCGCCAGCTCCACCAAAGCCTGGACCATTTGCTACAAGAACACTGACGGGTCAGGTCCCCACCCTAGGCCTGCCCGCCCCTGCTCCCAGGCTCCATAATGAAGTAATTACAGCAATCTCAACAGCTACCACCCTTGGGAGGAGAGGCTGCACCGGGCGCTCCTTATCTACTCCTACAACGAACCCAGGAGGTGAGTGCTGCCCTTGCTGTCTCAACAGGGAAGCCCAGGCCCAGGCATCACACGGGAGATGGGACAGCTGCTTCCCAACTCTGCTCTCTGAGTCTGACATTTGCACAGGTAGCCACTGAGCCGCGCCACCTCCCGTGGCCCTGCAGACCAGACGGCTTGTCTTGGGGAGCTGCGTGCTTTCATCGTCCTCACAGGGCACCGCCCGCCCTCCAGCTCTCTCCACAGACAGGGAACCGCACCTTGGCAGTCAGGTTGCACTTCACGTCCACCACGAAATGCAGCAAGTGGAAGCGCCGCTGCATCCTCTCACAGTCGATATTGGAGCCAGTGCGCTTCCTGAGCCCCGACTCATGGCAGAAGTTCACGTTGTTGATGATGAGGCAGTGGCCACAGGGGTCTGCATTCAGGACGTAAGCCTGCCCACGCATAGGGACCATGTTAACCAGGAACGAAGGCAACCCTCTGGGTTTCACTCACAGGGTGGACCATCGGGACAGACGGGATGGAGGGTGGAGCCTGCCTCCCTCTGAAGGAAGAATGGACGGCGAAGCAAACGGGGGGTGGTGGGGGAGCACTAGCTGTGTGACGGATGGACAGACAGACAGCTAAACTTGGAAGGAAGATCCGCTCCCATCACAGTGTTCAGGGATGGGAGATGCTCACTGAAAAATCCAACCTCCCTAGACATTCAACCCCAACCAACCTACAGATCGCCCAGTCCAGGGAGCATCTGAGAGTCGTGGGGTCAGTTCTGCCAGCAGGCACTCGCCTGGGCCACCCCCAGAGACTCTGAGGCCACTTCGTCCAGAGACTCAACATTTCCCTAGTGACGCTCTGTCACAGCAGCCTGTGCTTTTTGCTTACGATACTTAACAGTATTTATATTTACACATCTCTTTGCGAGACTAACCTCTGCTAGGCTGACAGCTCCATGAGGGCTAGAAACTCAACTGGTCCGTTCCCAGGAGCCCCCGCCCAGAGCCCTCGGCTAAAACACACGAGGCACACAATCAATGCTGTAACTGAGACAGGGAGTGACTCGGTCTGCGGTGGGTGCCACAGCTGATTCTGATGCCCACACCCCTCACAGATAAGGAAAGAGCAGAGCTGGACAATTTGCTCCAGGAAGAGCTGTGCTGGGGTCAGGGCACGGTAGGGAGCTTGAGACTGGCACCCTCTCTACAGCTGGGCTGGGTTCCCTGAGCTCCCGACACAGCTACAGAAAGGATTTGGGAAGTGGAGAGCAGAAGAGCTCAAAGCCAATGCAACTGACACTACATTCCATGAAGACTCACCAAATCGGCATTTCCCTTGGCTCTGTCTGGACCACCTGGAGAGAAGAGAGCAAAAGAAGGAAAACATGAATGCCAGGGGCCAACAGAGGAGGGGCAAGGGACACTGTGAGGGCAACTCCCACCAAAACACAGACATCCCTCAGGAACCCTGAGGCACAGCTAGTAAGAGTCAAGCAGCACAGCTACCTTGGGGAACTGTTTAGAAGTTTCCAACAAAGTTAAACACACACTTCTTCTCTGACCAGCAATTCCACTCCCAGGTATATACCCAAGAAAAATGAGCACGATGAGCAAAAAAAGACCTAGCTGGAGTTCCTGTCATGGCGCAGTGGTTAACAAATCTGACTAAGAACCCTGAGATTGCGGGTTCGATCCCTGGCCTTGCTCAGTGGGTTAAGGATCCGGCGTTGCCGTGAGCTGTGGTGTGCGTCGCAGATGTGGCTCGGATCCCGAGTTGCTGTGGCTCTGGTGTAGGCCAGTAGCTACAGCTTCGATTAGACCCCTAGCCTGGGAACCTCCATATGCCATGGGAGCGGCTCAAGAAAAGGCAAAAAGACAAAAGACAAAAGACAAAAAAAAAAAAAAAAAGACCTAGCTACAAATGATCACTGAAGCTTATTCATAATCCCCAAACTAGAAACAACCCAAACATCCATCAGCAAGTTGATGAGTGAGCAAACTGTGATTCACAGGGACATACAAAGGGATACCACACAGCCTAAAAAAGCAATGAGCTACTGATACCATTAAAAATACTATGCCAGGAGTTTCCTTTGTGGCTCAGCGGTTAATGAACCCAACTAGGATTCATGAGGATGCGGGTTCAATCCCTGGCCTTGCTCAGTGGGTTAAGGATCTGGCATTGCCCTGAGCTGTGGTGTAGGTCACAGACATGGCTTGGATCCCACGTGGCTGTGGCTGTGGCGTAGGACAGCAGCTCTAGCTCCAATTTGACCCCTAGCCTGGGAACTTTCACATGCTGTGGGTGCAGCCCTAAAAAGCCAAAAAAAAAAAGTCCAGAAGAGTATAGATGGTATGATTCTGTTTATGTGACATTCTAGAACAAAAAGGCATAAGGGAGACTCCAGGTCTACTCCCTCTCTGTGGAATCCATGAAGCCCAGCACACAGTAGGTCCTCAGGAAATAGATGAAGAATGAAAAAATGAGTCAACATGGTTGTTTTTCATTCAGTGTCAGAGTTTTCATTAGTAGTTTTCAATTAGTAAGAAGTCAACTGGGGAATTCCCATCGTGGCTCCGTGGTTAACAAATCCATTTAGTGTGGGAGGATATGGGTTCGATCCCTGGCCTCGCTCAGTGGGTTAAAGATCCAGTGTTGCTATGAGCTGTGGTGTAGATCACAGATGCGGCTCAAATCCTGCGTTGCAGTGGTTGTGGTATAGGCCAGCAGCTCCAGTGCCAATTCAACCCCTAGCCTGGGAAACTCCATCTGCCATGGGTGCGGCCCTAAGGATCCAGTGTTGCCATGAGCTGTGGTGTAGATCACAGATGTGGCTCAGATCCTGCATTGCTGTGGCTGTGCCATAGGCCAGCAGCTACAGCTCCAGTTTGACCCCTAGACTGGGAACCTCCATATGCCACAGGTGGCGTGCCCCCAAAAAGACAAAAAAAGAAAAAGAAAAAAGAAAGAGTGGCTGAGAACTTCCAAATCTGGGGAGATACTTGAACATCCAAGTTCAGGAAGCTCATAGGTCCCCAAACAATTTTAATTCAAAGGATCTTCTCCAAGACACAGTGTAATACAATTGTTTAAAATCAAAGACAGCAAGAAATTTAAAAGCAGCAAGAGAAGAAAATTCCTCACATGTAAAGGAATTGTCTTACAGCTGTTAATGGACTTCTTGGCAAAAACCGTGTAGGCCAGAAGAAAATGGGAAGATATATTCAATGTG
This sequence comes from Sus scrofa, assembly GCF_054392235.1. Classification (NCBI taxonomy): domain Eukaryota; kingdom Metazoa; phylum Chordata; class Mammalia; order Artiodactyla; family Suidae; genus Sus; species Sus scrofa. Next base: position 79,247,307 of record NC_139388.1, read on the forward strand.
CTCAAAGGAAAAAAACTGGAGTTCCCACTGTGATTCAGAGGGTTAAGAACCCAACATAGTGTCCGTGAGGATGAGGGTTGCTGCAAGCTGGGCATCAGTTGCAGATTCGGCTCAGATTCAGCATTGCTATGGCTGTGGCATAGACTGGCAGTTGCAGGTCAGATTCCAGCCCTAGCCTGGGAACTTCCCTATGTCACAGGTGGGACCCTGCCGGCCAAGAATATTTTACCCAGCAAAGCTGTCCTTCAGAAATGAAGAAGAGACAAAGACTTTTCCAAACAAAAAATGAGGGAGTTGATCACTGCTAGACCTGACTTACAAGAACAGTGGAAAGAAACTCTTTTTCTTCCCCCGCCAGGGCCCACACATGCAGCATATGTTAGTTCCCAGGCTAGGGGTTGAGTCAGAGCTGTAGCTATGGGCCTATGCCACAGTCACAGCCACAGCCACACCAAACCCAAGCTTCATCTGCAACCTACACCACAGCTCATGGCAACACCAAATCCTTAACCCAGTAAGTGAGGCCAGGGATTGAACCCTAATCCTCATAGATGGTAGTTGGGCTCATAATCCACTGGGCCACAACAGGAACTACAAGAAGCTCTTCAAGCTGAAATGAAAGGATGCTAATTAGTAACATGGAAACCTGTGAAACTATAAAACTCACTGGTAAGGGGAAACATAGTCAAAATCAGATACCCTAATACTGTGATGTGGTGGATTTTAATCACTTAACTCTAGTATAAAGGTTCAAGGACAAAAGTATCAAGTATAACTATTGCTATATATACAATATAAGAAGATGTAAATTGTGATGTCAAAAACATAAAATTAGAGGAATTCCCACCGTGGCTCAGTAGGTTAAGAAATTGACATACTATCCATGAGGATGTGGATTTGATCCCTGGCCTCGCTCAGTGGGTTAAGGATCTGACATTGACACAGGTTTGCAATGTAGGCCTGCAGCTCCAACTCAGATCTGGCATGGCTGTGGCTATGGTGTAGGCCTGCAGCTGCAGCTCTAATTCAACCCCTAGCAGGGGAACTTCCATATGCTGAAATGCAGCTGTAAAAAGATAAATAAATAAATAAATTTTTAAATTTTTAAAATACATACAACTGGAACCAACAGATTCAATGCAACTCCGATCAAAATCCCAACAATATGTTTCACAGAAATAGAAAAAAATCCTAAAATTTATATGAAACCACAAAAGACCCTAAATAGCTGACACAATCTGAGAAAAAAGAACAAAAGCTGGAGGTTTCATACTCCCCAATTTTAAATTATACTACAAAGCTGTAGTAAGCAAAACAGCATGCTACTGACAGAAAAATACAGATCAATGAAACAGAAATGAGAGCCAGAAATAAATCCACACATACATGGACAATTAATTTATGGCAAAGGAGTAAAGAACATGAAATTGAGAAAAGAGAGTCTCTTCAATAAATGGTATTGGGAAAACTGGATATTCATATGCAAAGGAAAAAAATTGGACCCCTATCTTACCCTATTCACAAAAATTAATTCAAAATAGATTAAAGACCTAAATGTAAGACCTGAAACTATAAAACTTAAAAGAAAACACAAGATCTTAACACTGCAATGATTTTTTTTTTTTTTTGTATATGACACCAAAAGCACAAGAAACAAAAGCAAAAATCAACAAGTGGAACAAGAGCAAACTAAAAAGCTTCTATATAGCATAAGAAAAAAGCCAACAAAATGAAAAAGCAATTACAAAAGGGGAGAAAATATTTGCAAACCATATATCTAATAGGATTGATATCCAAAACAAAAACTCAAACCACTCAATAGCAAAAAAAATCCACAAACAATACCGTTTTTAAAAGGGCAGAAGGGAGTTCCTCTTATGGCTCAGCAGTTAAGGACCCGACATTGTCTCTGTGAGGATGTGGGTTCAATCCCTGGCCTCACTCATTGGGTTAAGGATTGGGCATTGTCACGGGCTAGGGCATGGGTTGCAGCTGCAGCTCCAATTTGACCACTGGCCCAGGGACTTCCATATGCCACGGGTGTGGCTGTAAAAGGAAAAAAAAAAAATAACAACAGGCAGAGGAACTGAATAACTGAATAGACATTTTTCCAAAGAGGACATACAAATAGCCAACAGTACATGAAAAAAAAATGCCCAACATTGCTAACCAGAGAAACACAAGTCAAAACCACAATGAGGTATCGCCTTATACCTGTTAGAATGGCTATTATTAAAAAGGCAAGATAACAAATGTTGGCAAAGGTGTGAAGAAAAGGGGACCCTCCTTCACTGCTGATGAGAATGTAATTTGGTGCAACCAATGAAAAGAGTATGGAGGTTCTTCAAAAAATTAAAAATAGAACTACCATATGGTCCAGCAATCCCACTTCTGGGTACAAAGCCAATAAATGAAATCAGAATCTCAAAGAGATATTTGCACCGCCATGATCACTGGAGCATTATTCCAGGCAAGACCTGGAAACAACCAGTGTCCATCAAAGGATGACTGGATAAAGAAAATACGGCATTGGGAGTTCCCGTCATGGCTCAGTGGTCAAAGAATCCGACTAGGAACCATGAGGCTGAGGGCTCGATCCCTGGCCTTACTCAGGTTAAGGATCCGGTGTTGCCGTGAGCTGTGGTGTAGGTCGCAGATGAGGCTCAGATTCCGCGTTGCTGTAGCTCTGGCGTAGGCTGGTGGCTACAGCTCCAATTGGACCCCTAGCCTGGGAACCTCCATATGCCGCAGGAGCGGCCCAAGAAAATGGCAAAAAAAAAAAAAAAAAGAAAGAAAAAAAGAAAGAAAAGAAAGAAAGAAAATATGGTATACATCCAGTGGAATATTATTCAGCCTTGGGGAAAAAAAGGAAATTCTGCCTCTTGCGATAACAGAATGGACCCTGAGGGTATTGTACCAAATGAAACATGTCAGACACAGAAACACAAATAACTATATGATCTCACTTAGATGTGGATCTAAAAAAACCAAACTCCTAGAAACAGAGAGTAGAACGCTGGTTGCTAGGGGCTGGGAAATGGGGAGATGTTGGTCAAAGGATGAATGACGAGGTGAATACGTTCTGAGGAGCTCAGGGACAGCATAGTGTCTGAATTTACCAGCACTAGGTTATACACTTAAAAGCTGCTGAGAGTAAATCTTAAATGTTCTCATTACGCATACAGAAAAAAGTGCTAATTATGTGAGTTGATGGATGTGCTAACTAACCTTATTGTGGCAATCATTTCATAATACATACATGTATCACGTCATCACCTTAAACTTACACAAGGTTCTACGTCAATTATATCTCAGTTCCCATTGTGGCTCAGCAGGTTAAGAACACGACTGGTATCCAAGAGGATGTGGGTTCGATCCCTGGCCTCACTCAGTGGGTTAAGGAGCCAGTGTTGTCACATGTTATAGGTTGCAGATGTGTGCTGGATCCCAAGTTGCTGTAGCTGTGGCATAGGCTGTGGCCTAGGTCAGCGGCTCCAATTCGACCCCTAGCCTTGGACCCCTAGTCTAGGAATCTTCACATGCCGAGGGTGCAGCCCTAAAAAAAAAAAAAAAAAAAATAGTCTATTATATGGGAGTTCCCATTGTGGTGGCTCAGTGGTAATGAATCTGCCTGGTATCAGTGAGAACACAGGATTCGATCCCTGGCCTTATTCAGCAGTGGGTGAAGGATCCAACGTTGCCGTGAGCTGTGCTGTAGGTCAAAGACATGGCTCAGATCCTGCATTGCTGGGACTGTGGCATAGGCCCACAGCTGCAGCTCCAATGAGACCCCTAGTCTAGGAACTTCCATATGCCACACCCCCGTGGGTGTGGCCCTAAAAAGACCAAAAAAATAAAAGGTCCAGGAGTTCCCTCATTGTGGTACAAGAGTCTTATAGGACACCAGAATGTTCTATGTCTTGATGATCTGGGGTTTGGTCATCTGTGTATATCCATTCATCCACCTGTACTCATTAGATTTATACATTTTACTGCATGTAGCTTTGTGACTTTAGATGATTATTTAACCTCCCTGAGTGTCAGGTTCCTCATTGAAAAGAATGGGTCTAACGATGCCGTGCCTTGCAGAGTTGTTGTAAGGGAAGGCGTAAGGGCATGTACATTGCCGACAGGGCAGACTCTTAACAGGCAGAGGGCTCCCTCCTGCCCCCAGGCATGGGCCAATCCCCGCTACCCATGTGGACCCACAGGCAATAGCTTGATCTGGAAACACTGATCAAAGCCTGGGACATCCAAAACAGACTTCCACACAAGCTTTGCAGAGGAGGGGCTCTCCTGAAGACGTGCCAGAATATTCCACCTATCCCCTAGGGACACTCGGCAAGACAGCACCAACATTAAATTCTGAACCTTAGTCCCCACACTGGTCACTCCTCAATGATCACTCATCATGTCCACCTGCCAAGCAATCTTGGTACTCACAGACATCACTGAATCCTCCAGAACCAATGTCCACTGGCCTGGGTGCCTCTGGTCTGGCTGGCCAAAGGTTCTTAGACCCCAGCACCACTGGAGCAAGTTTTCCTGGGGGAGGCTTCGATGGCTCCTCTGGCTTGAGTTCCACTGGTTTGATCACCACAGGATGGAGGTCCAGGGGTCTGATGGCCCCCAGATCCCGCTTTGTTGCTTGTCTACTGGTTCTCAGTAATGAAGCCAGAGTTTCCTGGCCTGTGTCCTCTAAGCAGGAGATGAACACAGGAAGGGCCTGACTCCCTCGAGTCTCTAGATCTGTGATCAGCTGCCTGGCCTGATCTCTGCGAGACCCGGAGCCTGCCCGCTGTTTGGAAAGAAAGACACGGTGCCATAAGCCACATGCTTTCCTGTGAATCTCAGCCTGTCCTCCCATTTCCCATCTCCGTAAGTCAAACAATCAGGCTTGTGGGCAAAAATTGAGCCTGCGGTTACACCGAAAGTATGCCACCTGCCAGTCTTTGCCAATCTATTCAGTATTTTGGAGGTGTCTACTGTGTGTGCAGCACCATGCCCAGTGCTGAAAATGCAGTAGCCAACACCTTCGGTCCTCACCAAGCAAATATCCAGTTGGAAATGCAAACAAATTTACAGACAACAGAGCAAAGAAAGAAGCATCAAAAGGGACAGCATGTGGGGCTGGAAGGGTACAGAGGCATCGGCTCAGCCTTGGGGGGACAGGGAGGCCTCCAGGAGGGGACACCTTAGCTGAGACCCCAGGGAACACTAGGAAGTGAATGGTGAGTTCAGAGAAATGAGATGTAAGCAGCAGTGAGGAACAAAATGAAAGAAGAAGACCTTTGCACAGCCATGCCAAGAGAACTGTGAGAGCTACTGAAGGGTTTTAAGAAGGGAGTGACAGAGTCAGATCTGCCTTTTTTTTTTTTTTTTTTTTTTTTTTTTTTGTCTTTTCTAGGGCCACTTCTGTGGCATATGGAGGTTCCCAGGCTAGGGGTCCAATTGGAGCTGCAGCCACCGGCCTGCCCCACAGCCACAGCAACGAGGGATCTGAGCCTCAACTGCGACCTACACCACAGCTCACGGCAACACCGGATCCTTAACCCACTGAGCAAGGCCAGGGATCGAACTTGCAACCTCATGGTTCCTAGTCGGATTCGTTAACCACTGCACCATGACAGAAACTCCAGATCTGTCTTTTAGAGAAAATCATCCTGGGGGCAGCGTGGACAGTGGCAGGGAGTGGGCCACAGCAAAGGCAGGTGGTGGCAGAGACATTGCAGCTGGAATAGAGAGAAGTAAGAGGAGAGATGAGAGAAATAAGGAGAGAAGGAGTTCCCGTCGTGGCTCAGCGGAAACAAATCCAACTAGGAAGCATGAGGTTGTGGGTTTGATCCCTGGTGTCACTCAGTGGGTTAAGGATCCAGCATTGCCGTAAGTGGTGGTGTAGGTCGCAGACGCAGCTCAGATTTGGCATTGCTGTGGCTGTGGCATAGGCCAGCAGCTGTAGCTCCGATCAGACCCCTAGCCTGGGAACCTCCATATCCCATGGGTGCAGCCCTAAAAGGACAAAAGACCAAAAAAAAAAAAAAAAAAAAGTGTTTTTAAAGAGAACTTCAAATGTTTGATTTTATTGTTCTCTTCAATACCCTCATCTCCAAAAACCGTTACAAAACATAAACTTAACACATGAGGGTCTGGCCAAGGAGGACAGGACACAGCCAGCTACCATAGGATGTGTCTTCACTCTGTGCCTGACATTTCACTGTTTCACCCCCATTATCTCCTTTAGCCTGAACGGCAATATTACTGTCGTTCCCATTTCACAGCCCAGGAAACTGAGGCTCAAGGAGAAGACAGCGACAGGCAGTCTGACCTCCCAAGTGGATGTCCAGAACTTCCATCCTAGTGGCATGCCTCCTGGCAAGCAGCACAATGCTGCAGCAGCTAACAGTGTACTCTGATGGTGCAGGCGTGGAACCGCTTCAGCAAAACCCTCGAAAAGGTCTTTGGGGTTGTTTGGTCCCTATGTGCAATGAGTGGGCTCGACACCCTGGAGGAAAATGGGGTTCCCTCACAATGGTTCCCCAAAGGGAGCAAATACAGGGTGGCACAAACAGCGGGGTGCGGGTGGGGGAAGGGCGAGAGATCGGCCATTAAGTCACAATGTGGCTTCAGCAACCCTCTCCGCGCAGCCTCGCTGTCCCTATCTGTGACCTGAAGTCAGTGCGGCGCCGAAGCTTGGGACACTGGATGGGAGTAGGGTTGGGGGGGCGCACCTGGATGTCCTCGATCATGTCAGGGGTGAAAAGCTCACGGTTCAGCAGAGCATCCCAGAGCGAGGCCACCTGCAGCTCGCAGACCAGCCTCACCCGACAATGCCGCAGGACCTGCCGGTCAGCCTCGTCCATGGTGGGCAGACCTTGGTGGTGGGTACCCAGGCCGTCTCCGTCCGCTTCCGGGCTTCGGCCGCCGCGCCCCGCCCTCTCCCCAGGACCCGCCTTTGGGGCGGCCACCAGATTGCGCCCCGCCCCCCCAAACGCCGCACCGCCCGGGAATCTCGCCCCCAGGCACCGCCGCGGAAGCCACTAACCCCGAAACCACCTCTAGGTCACCGCTCCGCCCCCAGTCCTCATCCCCGCGTCAAGGTCCACTTCAGACCAGAATTCACTACCACTTCGCTTTCACAGAGACTCGGAGGGGGTCACAGGATTGGCCTGGAGTCATGGTCTGTCCCGCCCCGTTCAACACTCTCCCAGGCACAGCTCCCCTCTAGCCCCCTCCCCTGCCCCAAAGAAACCGTAAGTCCCCGCCCCCGTGCCTCTTCCGACCTTGACTCATCCAACCAAGTCCACCTTACAAGGTCTTCCATTTCCCTCTTCCTTCTCTCCCACCCGAGCACCTCCCACAAAGAGAAAAACTGGTAGGAATCTAGTCCTCTGAACATCTAGTTCATTTCCTCATTTCAAAAACTGCTCTGGAGTTCTTGTAGCTCAGCGGGTTAAGAAACTAACTAGTATCCATGAGGATGCAGGTTCCATCTCTGGCCTCGCTCAGCGAGTTAAGAATCTGACGTGGCTGTGGCTGTGGTGTAGGCCTACAGCTGCAGCTCTGAATCAACCCCTAGCCCAGGAACTTCCATATGCTGTGGGTGCAGATCTAAAAAAAAAAAAAAATTTGCTCCTATGTCAACTATATTTAATTTCACAAAAAGAAAAACTTCTCACAGAAAAAACAAAAATACCTCCCAAATTGCTCCTGTTTATTAAGCATTTGCTAAGCCTCAGCCATTGTGCTAGCCATTTTACATAGTAGTATCTCATTTCTCCCTGACTCCAATCTACCAAGGAGATAGTCCTTTCCCCTCATTTTCTAGATCTGGACGTTGGGGCTCAAAGAGGTGAAGATCACAGAAGTAGTAAGTGACAGAGGCGGGAGGATTTAAACCCGAACCCGACCAAAAGTCCTCAGCAACTGGGAATCCTCTTTAGGATGTATTCTCTGGAGCAGCTAAACCTCATCCCCACTCAATGATTTATTCCACAAATATTCATTGAGATCCTTTCTGTGCCCAGGTCTGTGCAGGCACCAAAAATACAGAGGGTGAACAAAACAGACAAAAAGCCCTGCTTTTAGATGCTTACATCCCCTTAGGAGGAGACAGGCGATAAACAATATAAATAAAAGATATAGTAATGTTGGATAGTGATAAATGCAAAGGAGGCAAAGAGTCAATAAAAGCAGAGCGGGGAATATGAAACCTCTTTCCTTATGTCCCCCAGGAACCTACGTCACTGATTCAATGAAAGTTTACCTCATCTGTAATCGAGCAATGGTTAGTGAGAGACCTTTAGTGGTCCTGTTCAGCCATTGGTCAGCATTGTAGTGAGTCCTCTCCCCCAAGCAAGTGCCAGTGTGATGGTTGGCCCCGCCCCCTGCCCTTTCTCAGCGTAGAAGGAGCCTTAGTTCGGACTGAAGCAAGACGGTTTTTTTTTGAGACACTTGTCCGCCACCTTCAGCGTCTGCTAGCTTTCTGGCTGAAAACTAGTGTCCATGAGGATGCAGGTTCCATCTCTGGCCTCGCTCATTATTCCTTGCCCCAACAACTTGTCTCCGAATTTATTGGCCCGATTTGCTTGGAGCAGAGCAAACTTGAGTTCGGTAGCACATTCATTTGTGCCTCTCCCCCACCGCCCCCACCGGCATCATCACACACATCCGTTTTCCGTGCTTAGGACAGGATCTGGCACCTTCTAGATTGGAGCTCCCTTTTTGGTAAATGGGATTAGGAGTCCTGGATACTAAACCTTGGGCAAGTCCTTGCCGGTCTCTGGGCCTCAGTCCACCACCACCAACACCATCAGCATACGGAAGAGCTGGACTAGAAAGGATCCCTAAGGTGCCTTCCAACTCTGACGTTGTAGGATTCTATGAATAGGGTTAAAGAGATCTGGGACCAGCGATTGCTTCCCCACCCTAGCAACTGTTGCTAGACGAGGGCCATCTCCTGGTACAAGTGGAAACTCCTCCCTGCATCGGGGAGGTCTTTTAGCATCCCATCAGGCATCGCGACTTCGCCTCTCTAGGAAGCACGTTTTGGACTCTTTGGTCCGCGACCATCCCTTTGGATCCAGTCGAAGAGCGCGCCTCGTTCCTATGGCAACCGCGCCGGGTCCATGCGCAGACGGCGGGTGACAAGGGTCAAAACAGACTCGCAAAATAGACGCCTTGGACCGGTTCAGTCCGCGCCCTCGGTGCGCCGGGCCTTTAAGCGTCACGTGACTACCCTCCAACTCGTCGCCCCTCTTTCCCTCCCCAGGTCCCGGCAAGCGCTGGTTTGGACCGGAGGTTCCCGGCCCGGCGGACTAACTGGAGCGTGGACGCTGCAGCCGGTTAGGCTGGTGCCCTTTTCCGGTAACTCCTTCTCCGCGTGAAGCGCTGAGCCGCGGACGCGGCGGGGCCGGGCAGACTCAGGGATTTCCTATTAGTTCCTCTTCGTTCCCGGTCCCCGCTGGGCCTAGCGGGGGAACCGGAGCCAGTAGGGCCCGGCCCTGGGCTCTCGGAGGCAGCGGGGGAGGCGGCCGTCTCCTATAGGTTTGCGACCTTTGGTGGGAGCTCGAGGCTGGGCTCAGACCTAAGCATGCCTCTGGGATCAGCTGCTTGATCCAGGTGATACTGCCCGAGGGCGGTAGCCTACCTGTTGGGCAGGTTGTTTCCTGCCCAGAGGCCGGCATGGTCGAGCTGTCAGCAAAGGAACACAGCCCACTGGCACTTGAGCCTTCTAACTGGAGGCAACTGACACAGTTGAATAAGGCACTGGTTGCACTGCATAGTAGAAGTTAATGGTAATAAGTATCAGTTACAGGCTGCTGACCCTGTGCTCAGTAAATACATTACATACATTTAACTCCCATTTAGATCTTTCAGGGTGGTATTGTTCAACCTCACTTTATGGAGGAGTTAACAAGTTTTAAATAGCTTGTCCAAGGTCGTAAAGTGATGGAGGACAGATCCCAATGTTAGTCTGATTCCAGAGTCAATGTGCTACATAACTTTCTCCATTTTTAGCGTGCCATATATGTTTTGTAGGATAGAATAGGTTATAGGTTGCCTTTACAAAGAAAATAATGGTATGTTTTAGATTTTCATTCAGCATGTTTGCAGTCCTAAACATTGACCATCAGATTAGTCAATTTTGTGAGGACTCCAGGCAGCATTTAGAATTCCTACTTGTCTAACTCCACTCTTAGAGTTTACCTCTTAGAGTTTACACTCTTAGAGTTTACCTCTCTTTCGATAGTGTCACATTAGATACATGATCCATAAAACTCTAGTGATTTCTGAGAAATCAGGATATCACATGGCGTTCCCATTATGGCTCAGTGGTAACAAACCAGACTAGTATCCATGAGGATGCAGGTTCAATCCCTGGCCTCGCTCAGTGGGTTAAGGATCCGATGTTTCTGTGACCTGCAGTGTAGGTCACAGACACGGATGGGATCTGGCATTGCTGCGGCTGTGGTGTAGGCTGGCAGTTGCAGCTCTAGGTTGACCCTTAGCCTGGGAACGTCCATATCCCATGGGTGCGGCCCTAAAAAAGAAAAAAAAAAAAAAAAAAGATACCACAAAGATCATCCAAGCAATACACCACCACCTTGTTCATTAACTAGCCAGGATTATTTCCAAAGTCCACAGTGAATTCAGTCACTACACTCACCAGAGATGGAGCTTTAACATTTGAAGACCATGCGTGGTCTACAGGCTTTGCCATTAATCGCCCCCTAATGTGGGAAGTGAGGTTTTCTCCTCATCCGAGACCTCCACTTATAATGCCAGTATTGCTAGTGATTAAAGAACAACTTCCTTTTTTTCTTGTTTGAATGAGTATGGTGAGAAAGAATAGAATTGGGGCATACTAAGTCATAACCCCAGGGGATTTTTTTTTAGAGTATTTCACTTTCATAGCTTGTACTTATTTTTAACTCCCAAGAACATCACTACTATCTTGTTTTGTAGGTTTGCACATAGTAAATCTTTATGATTCATGAATTTATTTAGGGTGTGCTCAGTGAGGTAGTCTCTAACCACATGTTTTAAGTTTAAACTGTTATTGTCAGACTAAGTGAAGTAGTGTGTTTGAGATGTAGTTGTTTGGATTTCCCTATGTATGTTTTTCCACATTGCTTATTTTCTTCATCTCATTCATTTTCAGTCGTTTCTAAAGGTTTTTTCTAATCCAAGGATTTTAGAGAGTTGCTATTAATTCTTACTGCTTATCTCATCTGATAACAGTCCTTTTTTGCGATATTCAAAAACAATAGCAAGATTGTTCATTTAAAAAGATGTCGTCAAACAGCTTGGCACTTTTCCTGCAAGATACCTTTCGTTTTATTTTTCATCTATATATCTTATACTTTTACCTAAAAAAAGCAAAACTGTCTAGATTTCCACCACTAAAACTATTGCCTCTTCAATCATTTCAGCTCTGGGAAGGAAGAGAAATGGAAGTGAAAAAATTGAGCATTTCCTGGCAGTTCTTGATAGTTCTGGTTCTGATCCTGCAAATTCTGTCTGCGTTGGATTTTGACCCATACAGAGTCCTAGGGGTCAGCCGAACAGCCAGTCAGGCTGATATTAAAAAGGCTTATAAGAAGCTCGCCCGGGAATGGTAGGTGAAACAAAGAAATAGCAGTTTAAAATAAGCTAAGCAGTTTTAGCAAGAGAACGAACCCTAAGTCATGGTTAGCTTTTATTTGTCTCTGTTGCTATGTTCATTAAATATCTATGTCTAGCATATTTTATGTAGGAGAACTTATATTCACGTTATTTTATAATTTTTAGTGATGAGATCCGAAGGCTGTATTACTATGAAACTCCCTTTTAGGAATTCTTTGGCTTAAATAATTACCTTGATACTGTTCACTTATTTAATGTTAAAGTAAGTAGGTGGGAACTTTAATTAATTAATATTTCTATTTTATATATATATATATATATATATATATATATATATATATGATCAACAATGGATAAGCTACCCTTCCGATGACATGTTATTCATAAGGTAACTCTTTATGAGTGTCGTTGCTAAAGGGAACACTGTCCTATCCTGTTGTCTAGAATATTAATTTTTAAGCTTTCAAAAAATTTTGAGAGTAAGAGCTTTGCTCTTTTAGCCTAAGAGCTTTTTATGGTGAACCAACCATAAGTTGGTTGAAAGTTTGGGATGGGACCCATCTTTGAGCCCTCCTGCATGCTGGGCACCGGGTTCTATGCTGTTTATCTCATGTAAACTTTATAAGTACCCTGTGGGGATGGACATTGCTGTCCCTGTTTTTCGAGTGAAGAACTAAGCTCAGAGTTGTTAAGTCTGTATTATCTCTAGCTTCCACGAGTTGACCTTCAGCACCAGCAGACAGTTTATGGCTGTTTTATTTTTTAATATGTTACCAGTCTGGGCAGAAGTGAGAGTGAGTGGGATAGTGTTGGAATGGGTAGAAAGTTTTGCAGGAGCAAAGCGGCCACGTGCAGCTGACACCGCAGGCTGTGTGTGACTCTGCCTGACACCATTGTTCATTCTTCAGTGAGAGACGCATCTTAGTATTCAGTCGGTGGCAATAAAGGTGAAAGATAGTTTTAAAATCTGCTTTTGACTGTTTTGAATAAAGAACTATTTTAGACCATATTCATAGCACGAGGATCCCCGGATTGGATACTAAGAAACACAGTCTCTGATTACGCATGGCCTCTTCCCAGGTTGCTTTCTACATCCTTTCAGACTCTTGCGTCTTTGTATTTAAAGCAAAAATACATAAATCTGTACTGAATTCATAAGGTAGCAACATTCTTTTGGGCAGGGTATGGCCTTCGACAGCATTTTAAAAGCAGAAATGATAGGTTAGTTATGTGGGACCTATTCAAATATATGGCTTTGACTTTTCTATCTTCCAGAGCTGAAAAGGGTGTTTTGATATTAATTAAATGAATCACATGCCTCTCTTCCTTAATTAGATTCCCTCTAGGAGTAACTCATCACCGTAGGAAACTAGAGACTGTCATCCAGTGAAAGTCTACAATTTTACTTTACCTCAGTATTTTCACGGTGCTATTATTTTCTGCTGTTTTGGCTTTGACAGTGTTTTCTCAGTGAAACTGTTTCATTTCATAATGATTTTATATGGTGTCATATCCAGTTAGCCTTTGAACTCTACGGGTCCAGTTAAATGCAGATATTGTTCAGTAAATAGCACTGTAGTACTTCACGGCCTGAGGTCGGCGGAGTCCTTGAATGTGGATCCACGTGTATGGAGAGCTGACTGTAAAGTTACTTGCGGGTTTTTGACTGGGCCCCTGAGTTGTTCAGGGGTCAGCTGTGCACTGAAAATTGCAATGTTTCCCAGTCTGACTCCAGAATGAGCTGTCACGAGGGAAATGGTTACGTATTAAATTGGATTTGTAGTCTATTTTTCTTTTTCTTTTTTTTCTCTTTTGGCCATACCCACAAGGCCAGATCCTTAATTCACTGTGTCACAGAAGGACTTCTTTTGTTTGTTTTTAAACCATAATTTTTTTTTAATCTCAGAAAAACTCTTTCTCTCCTAATAATGACGTTTGATCATAGGCACTGTTACGTCATCTACATTAGCAAAATAACTCCTCCCCACCCCAAGAAAAATGGCCTCATAAAATTTGGCCTGAATCCACCAGGCCTGATGTGGTCAGTGACCCAAACTGTCAATGGGTTTGTCTGATACTTTATTGACTTTTTTTCTACCTTCATTTTTATTCCTTTAAAGGTAGTGCTAGACAGGCAGTAGGTGCCAACAATAGTGTTTTCTTCACTTTGAAATTTAAAAAATGTGCATAATACTCCAGTCCGTGCAGTGTTTCACATACATTGAAAATAGCTTTGAAAGGTGCTTTCCAAGAGCGGAATTTATTCTTTTTTATATGTTCGCAACTTTGAGGCATCTTCCCACAGTTAGGAAAATACTCCTTAGAAGCTCGCGCTGTCTTGGGTTTCCTCCCTGGTCTTGGGCCTTGGCTTCCTCTGTCTCGGGAGCTGTGGTGGTAGCCCAGCTGTCTTTGGTACTCTGTCTTTGACTCGGTCTCCTTACAAGCCCCTTCCTACCCCTTCCTCCTCCCCCTGCAGAGCTCTGTATGTCAGACCTTCTTATGTGCAGTCGCATAATTTATCACCTCAGCCTTTGGCCTAAGTTTGAATATTGAAAACACTTTCTTTGTTTGATCATCCAGAAACATACTGTTTTCATATTTTCATTACATTTAGCTCAGGTTTTTTTCCCCACTATTATTCATAACAGGATTAAATATTTCAGGGAAGAAGGATGTCTAAATTCAACAGGCAACAATTTGAAGTTTATTTTTAGAGGAGTCCGAGTATTAGTATAATTCATTCTGACATGTTCCTGCTAGAATAAAGTGGTCAGGTTGGAAAATTTTTTTAATTCTGATGTACTCAGTGCTGATTTTAGTTGTCATTTGCTTCCCAGTGGATTGTTTCTCTTTCCAGAACCTTTGCTAGAGGAAATTTACTGAAAGTTAGCAGACGTGCTTACAAAAACAATAACCTCTGTCATAAAATCTCTTGATAAAATGGCATTGAAATATTAATTAATATAAAACACTGGTTTATATTTTAGGGGGTTCTCAGGAAGTAAAACCCAGCCCTGAGGAGTTCCCACTGTGGCTGAGTGGATTAAGAACCCAACATAGTCTCTCTGAGGATGCAGGTTCAATCCCTGGCCTCACTCAGTGGGTTCAGGATCCAGTGTTGCCAAAAGCTGTAGCATAGGTCACAGATGCAGCTCGGATCTGGTGCTGCTGTGGTGCAGGCCGCAGTTGCAGCTTCAGTTCAGCCCCTAGCCGGGAACTTCCATAAGCCATAGGTGTGGCTGAAAAAAGAAAAACACCCACCCAGCCTCAACTGTCCAAGATTTTAAAGTCACCAAAGCTGAAATTTGTATAAACACAAAAAGATAACAGAACAATGTATGGCGGCAAGATTGCATTCATTTAATTGCCAGCTGTGTATAATGGCAAATATTAGTTCCACTCTAGTTGAAGTCACTTGTACAAACTGTAGACTTTTCTCCCATTTTAAAATATGTGGCATTGGAAGAGTTGCTGTGTTGGCACAGCCAGTGCAACAAACCTGACTAGTATCCATGAGGATGTGGTTTTGATCCCTGGTCTTATTTAGTGGGTTAATGATCTGGTGTTGCCATGAGCTATGGTGTCGTGTAGGTCCAGTGTTGCCACATGCTGCAGCGTAGGTCACAGATGTGGCTTGGATCTGGCATTGCTGTGGCTATGGTAGGCCAGCAGCTGTAGCTCCGATTCAACCCCTAGCCCGGGAACGTCCATGTGCTGCAGGTCACCTTGAAATCATGCATTTGTAAGTAAAAGGCAGCCAGACAGACCGGGATAATCAAGGCAATAATGAAAACTCTGCTGTTCTAATTTGAATGTCAGTAGCCAAATACCATTTGGGACATGGTTGTTACTAAACACAGTCACGGAGGTTCCTAGAAGCTGTTTCCTGTGTCTCCCTGAGTTGTCGGAAGAAATACCTACGTTGACGTTCTAACGTCGGGATGAAATGGTGGACACAACTGCTGTCCTGGGTTAAGAAGGTGGTTCTCATGAGTGCCTTTAGCCTGGAGCCAGCTCCGGCAGTGTTTGGGAGCAATGGAGAGACATGCATTTCCCACCCTTCCTCAGTGAAAGGCCACAGCACTATTGGAGCTTTGAAAATGTGCCCCACTGAAGTGCTTTGGGAAGAAATTGACTGTTTCACAGTCTCATTTACTGTCGTCATGCAACGGAGCCAATGGCCTCTCCCATTTATTTTTAAGAAACCGTCATAACAAAATGCCTTTCCAGTTGCCTCTGATGTAGTGAACTGTGTGTACAAGGATGTTAACTGACCACATGGAGAACATTAAATCCATTCTCACTGCCTGCGCCTTTGTGTTTCAGGCATCCTGACAAAAACAAAGACCCTGGGGCAGAAGACAAGTTCATTCAAATCAGCAAGGCTTATGAGGTATCGTGTCAAATTTCGTGATACATCTGCTCGCTCTTATAAAATATATCTTGGGGTTCCCTGGCTTAGGGGATTAAGGATCAGCGTTGTTGTCACTGCTGTGGCCTGGGTTTAATCCCTGGTCTGGGAACTTCTGCATGTCATGGGTAAAGGCAAAAAGTGAAATGAAGTATATCTTATGTGATCAGTTTTGTAAAGTCCTCTCAGAAAAGGCTGTTTCCCACATCCCTGACCAGTTTCTAGATGATGGTAAGGACAACGTATTTGGCCACATTCAGTATGTTGATACTAGTGCCCGAACACTCAGCTCTTAGAAAAACTGGCCTGTTTTAAAGGCTTTAATTGAAATTTTAGAGTCTCCCTGAACATATGTCTCTGTTTCCTTATATTACATGGTCACGTTGGCAGCACATATACTAGAAACTTATATTAAAGAATCACAGACCAGAGTTCCCATTGTGGCGCAGCGGAAACGAATCTAATAACCGTGAGGTTGCAGGTTCGATCCCTCGCCTCGATTAGTGGATTAAGGCTCCAGTGTTGCCATGACCTGTGGTGTAGGTCAAAGGCTTGGCTCAAATCCAGCATTGCTGTGGCTGTGGCATAGGCCGGCAGCTGTAGCTTCAATTGGACTCTTAGCCTGGGAACCTCCATATGCCGCTGCTGCAGCCCTAAAAGGCCAAAAAAAAAAAAAAAGGAATCACAGACCAATTTGCCTATACTTATTCAAGTGCTGCAGGATTTTCAACACATCACCATAAGTAAGTTGGTCTGGAATATTCATGAAAGATAAGTCCATGGCTTCCTGATTTGCATAAGGTAATAGTCTTCAGCAGACACTGCTTAACTCATAGACTGATACTTCATCCTAAAACAGATTCTCCAATTCCTTATTAAAAGTTACTTCTGGGAGCTCCCGTCATGGCACAGCAGAAACGAATCTGACTAGGAACCATGAGGTTTTGGGTTCGATCCCTGGCCTCGCTCAGTGGGTTACGGATCCGGTGTTGTCGTGAGCTGTGGTGTAGGTCACAGACACGGCTTGGATCTGGTGTTGCTGTGGCTCTGGCGTAGGCCAGCAGCAACATCTCTAATGAGATCCCTAGCCTGGGAACCTCCATATGCCGCAGGTGCAGCCCTAAGAAGACAAAAAGAAAAAAACCAAAGTTATTTCTAAGTAAAACAAAGTCGGAGAGTTCCTGCTGTGGTGCAGTGGGTCAACAATCTGGCATTGCCATAGCCATGGCGTATGTCACATCTATAGCTCGGATTCCAACCCTGACCCGGGAACTTCCATAGGCCGTGGGTACAGCCAAAAAAAAAAACCCCCAAAATAAACGAAAACAAAGTTAGCTAACGTACAATCATAGAATTCAGTTCTCTGGTAATTTTTTGGTGTTCACAGCTTTCCATACCTTTGTTTGAATAATTCTAATTTACATGGTATAACCAAGTCAATTTTCTTGTGGTTGAACCTTAGTGATCAATGTTATGTTAAGTTTTATTTGTTTTATTGATGTGCTTATGAATATTATGATAGCTCAAAATCTAAATTTAAAGTCAAGATGAGCATGAGCAAATCTCAGCTGAAGTGTTTTGGTCTTGAAACACTTAATGTTTGTTTTGAGAGAAGGGTTTCAGTTATGTTGAGTGACGATGCTTGAAATATCTAATTGTATCATAGCTTTTCCTTTGTTCCCTTCCTGTCTTTCAAGCTGCTTACAGGGCAGTCCTTTGGGTGATCCTTTTTTCGTTTGTTGTCTGGATTTCTTTTTGTTTTCTCTTTTTCTAATAGATTCTTTCCAATGAAGAAAAAAGATCACATTATGACCACTATGGTGATGCCGGCGAGAACCAGGGCTACCAGAAGCAGCAGCAGCAGCGGGAGTATCACTTCCGCCATTTCCATGAGAATTTTTATTTCGATGAGTCTTTTTTCCACTTCCCTTTTAATTCTGAACGGCGGGACTCGATTGATGAAAAGTACTTACTGCACTTTTCACACTATGTGAATGAGGTGGTCCCAGATAGCTTCAAAAAACCCTACCTCATTAAGATCACCTCGGATTGGTGCTTCAGCTGCATCCATATTGAGCCTGTTTGGAAAGAAGTCGTTCAAGAGCTGGAAGGATTGGGTAAGATCATGTTATCCTTTGGAAGATATTTTTCTAGCAGGAAGTGACTTTTACATCTCTTGAATTTCATGGGCTGCTGGGAGAAGGAGCGGTTAACGTGATTTCTCTTGACAAATTCATGATGACTGGCATTTTCCAGGGACACGTTTTCAGAGAGGGGAAATGTGTAAGCCACCTTCGGTCTGTGTTACTAACATGAAGCTTTACCTATAACCTCCTACCGTCTAGTTGAGGGCCTAATACAGAGGAGAAACTTAAAGATTATTAGCTGAGGAAAGCACTACTCAAGCACCAGTTTTAATGCTGATAAGATTTGCAGGTTATCCTTGTGGTATTTGTGATTTCACTCCGCGTATTAATTTGCTAGAGCTGCCATAGCGAAACACCACAAACTAGGTGGCTTAAGCAACAGAAATTTATTTTCTCATAGTTCTTGAGGTTAGAAGTCCAAAAACAAGGTGTCAACAGTTTGGGTTTCTTGTGAAACCTCTCTCCTTTGCTTTAGGCTTCTCCCTGCATCTTCGGTTTTTTTTTTTCTTGGCCGAATTTCATGTGGAAGTTCCCAGGCTAGGGGTCGAATCAGAGCTGCAGCTGCCGGCAGCAACACCACAGCCACAGCAACACCAACGTCAGATCTGAGCCACATCTGAGACCTACACTGCAGCTTGTGGCAATGCCAGATCCTTAACCTACTGAGCAAGGCCAGGGATCAAACCTGCGTCATCACATACACTATTCAGGTTCTTAACCCTCTGAGTCACAATGGGAACTCCTCCCAATGAGAGCCCAGGTCCACTGTCTCACTCTCTCTCTGTGACCTAATCTTTTTTTTTTTTTTTTTTTGTGACCTAATCTCTTCTTAAAAGGCACCAGTTACACTGGACTAGGGCCCACCCTAAGAATCCCATTTTAATGTAATTATCTCTTTAAAGGCTGTATTTCCAAACACAGTCATACTCTGAAGTACTGGCAGTTAGAGTTTCAACATATGCCTTTGGGGGCACGCAGTTCAGCCCATAACCCATGATATTCTAAGGGTCATGGGTTACCACTCCCCATCACAGATGAGCCTTCCCTTTGTTCATAGTTGTACCACTTAGCACTAGGAAAATTTTAGTGATCCAGAGAGGATATTTATTTTAATAACTTCTGAAAGTTGGAATTACTGGATGGTGTGTGTGTGTGATTTATAGTCAGACTTATTCTTGGGTCACTAAAAAGGGACAAGCTCAACCATAGGGGCTGAAAAACCTGGACTTCTCTGGAGAGAGTGCACTGTTGAAAAGCATGTTTTTTTGTTTTGATTTGGTTTTAAGGTTTGTTTTTATTTTGTTTTTTCCGCCTTTTTTAGGCCAAACCTGCGGTATATGAAAGTTCCCAGGTTAGGCGTCGAATCCAAGCTTCAGCTGCCAGCCTACGCCACAGTCACAGCAACTTGGGATCCAAGCCTCATCTGTGACCTACACCACAGCTTATGGCAATGCCAGATCCTTAACCCACCAAGCAAGGCCAGGGATTGAAACTGTGTCCTCATGGATACTAGTTGGGTTCATTAACCACTGAGCCATGACAGGAACCTCCAAAGCATCAGTTCATTTATTCTAAAACAGAAATTTTCAATCTGCTGTCCAGAGATGCCCAGGTACTCAGATTTGCCGGAATGCTTTCAGGATAAAGGAATTCTCAGGTGAAGGTGTAAGTTTAGCCCATTGTCTTCTCTCTGGTGGGAGGTCAGCAGGTGCTTACTGTAGTGTCTGATGAATGAATGAGAGGCCAAGGTCAGGTGGAAGCCCCTGGACTGATCAGCTTCTTCTTCATCACACAGCATGGCTGCATTTTGTGCCATGCTGGGTGCTGTGCTAAAAACAATTTAACCTGTTCAGACGTTAAGACTCCATAGCGGGGAGAGGTGGGGGTTCCCGTTGTATCTCAGTGGTAATGAACCTGACTAGTATCCATGAGGATGTGGGTTCAATCCCTGGCCTTGCTCAGTAGGTTAAGGATCCAGCATTGCCGTGAACTGTAGTGTAGGTCGCAGATGAAGCTTGGGTCCCAAGTTGCTGTGGTTGTGGCTGGCAGCTGCAACTGATTGGACCCCCTAGCCTGGGAACTTCCATATGCTGCAAGTGCAACCCTAGAAAGCAAAAAAAAAAAAAAGGCCCCATAGCAGGATATAAGCATTGACCTGTTAACATAAGTTAGGATGGTAATTCATTTACCCCCAGGTCAGATCAGAGCCATCAGGCAAACGCTGACAGCATGAGGTAGCCTGTGGCACAGGGGTCACTGCTGTGAGCAGCACATGCCTTAGAATCAGGTAGACCCGTTTTCAGATCTCAGCTATGTCATTTACTGCTTTGTGTGCTTGGACGAATTACTTAGCTTAAGTTTCTTCAACTCTAAAATGGGGTTACAGGAGTTCCCATTGTGGCTCAGTGGGTTAAGAGCCCACCATAGTGTCTGTGAGGATGTGGGTTTGATCCCTGGCCTCACTCGGTGGGTTAAGGATCCAGTGCTGCCACATGCTGCAGCGTAGGTCACAGATGTGGCTTGGATCTGGCATTGCTGTGGCTGCGGTGGAGGCCAGCAGCTGCAGCTCCAATTTGACCCCTAGCCTGAGAACTTCCATGTGCTGCAAGTGTGGCCATAAAAAGAAAAATTAATAATAATAAAAATAAATGAAGTGGGGTTATAATGTCAAACCAACAGAATTATTATGAATAGTAAATGAGAAAAATATATATTAACTGCTTGATATATTAAGTGCTTAGCAAGTGACCATTAGAGAATTTCTGGTTAACTGAGTTTTCTGGTCCACCAAAGTAAAGTTTTTTAAAGTACCTATTTTATAAATTCATTTTAAAAGTCTTTCTCTTTTTTTGTTTTTGTGTTTTAGTGCCGAATCCACGGCATATGGAAGTTCCCAGGCTAGGGGTGGAATCAGAGCTACAACTGCCGGTCTACACCACAGCCACAGCAATGCAGGATCGGAGCTGCATCTGCGACCTACACCACAGCTCATGGCAATGCTGGATCCTTAATCTACTGAGCGAGGCCAGGGTTCAAACCTGCATCCTCATGGATACTAGTTGGATTAGTTTCCTCTGAGCCTTAAAAATCTTTCTTAAGGGAGTTCCCTGTTGGTCTAGTGGTTAGAACTCAGTGTGTTACTGCTGCAGCCTTGGTTTGACCCCTCGTTTGGGAACTGAGATCCCACGTTAGATGCTGCCCATTGAAGCCAAATTTTAAAAATCTTTCTTAAATGTTAATCTGTTTTCTTCAGCTCACAGACTATCAAGCACTGACTTTTGCCTTATTTTCAGCTAAGTCCTGAAAGGTGATTAAAAGTTGGCTGGGCAGGAAATGGAGGAGTAACATTCAGGCAGGAGGGACCGTGCAGGCAGGGAAACGGCACATCCACAGAAGACCCCGCAGCTTGTGAGTGGGGAGGAGGCAGGACGAGCATTCTGGGGCCAGGTAGGCAGGAGCCTGAGAGTCCAGGCCAAGGGGCCAGGACCTTATTTTGGGGTGTGTAAAAAAAGCCAAGGTTGATCTAATCAGAGCTGTGCTTGAGAAAGCTAACTGTTAATGCTGCATGAAGGACAAAGTAAAGAAGGTGAGAATAGGAGTTCCTGTGGTGGCACAGTGAAAACTAATCCGACTAGTATCCATGAGGATGCAGGTTCAGTCCCTGGCCTCAATCAGTGGGTCAGGGATCCAGCGTTGCCACGAGCTGTGGTGTAGGTCACGACACAGCTCGGATTCCGAGTTGCTGTGGCTGTGGTGCAGGCTGGCAACTGTAGCTTGGATTCAACCCATAGCCTAGGAAGTTCCATATTGCATGGGTGTGGCCCTAAAAACCACGAGAGATGCATAGATACATAGATAGATGAAGTGAGCATGGAAACAGGGAGGCTACCAGTCTGGGCAGGACAGCCCCCATTGGCCTGAGCTCGGGCAGCGGGAACAGAGAGAGAACGAGTGTCAGATATTCCAAGGGTGGGATCCTGGAGGGACCTGGCACCCGGGGACCATTTGAATGTGAGAAATGTGGAAAAGACAGAGTCTCAAGATTGACTCAGGATCCTGACTTGAGCTACTGGATGGTCAGGGAATCCAGGGAAGAGCCGAGTTTGGGGAGGAGTGGTTCTAAGTAATGACCACAGTTTGGACATAGCAAGTGTGATGACGTGACAGTAATAATATGAGCATAATCAGAATAGCTTGTATTTATTGAGAGTTTACTGTGTGCCAACACTAACGTAAGTGGAATGCATGTTATAAACAACGACTGTGAGGCGGGCGCTCTTGTCTTCCCTCTTTGATAGAGACTTGGCTCATTTGGTCCTTTGTTCGAAGGTGGTACTTAGCAGAGGTGGGGTTCCTATTCGGGTTCATAACCACTGAGCCACAAGGGGAACTCCTTTTCTCTCTCTCTCTCTCTCTTTTTTTTTTTTTTTTTTTTTTTTTTTTTTGTGTGTGTGTGTGTGTGTGCATGACTTCTTATTTTATTTTTATTTTTATTTTTTGTCTTTTTGCCTTTTCCAGATTGCGGCATGTGGAGGTTCCCAGGCTAGGGGTCTAATCAGAGGTGTAGCCAGCCTACGCCAGAGCCACAGCAACTTGGGTTCCGAGCCGCGTCTGCAACCTACACCACAGGTCACAGCAACACCGAATCCTTAACCCACTGAGCAAGGCCAGGGATCGAACCCGAAACCTCATGATCCTAGTCAGATTCATTAACCACTGAGCCACAACGGGAACTCCATGACTTCTTATTTCAAAAGAAAGATTAACTTTTCTGTTTTAATAGTTCTCTTTTTATCCTAAAAATAACAAAGTGTCTATAACAAGTTCATTCTGTCTAGGAAAAGGGTCTGCCTGTATTAAAGTTGGCTTTGTTTTGTTTTGTTTCTCCTTAAGCTCTGTGTTTGGTTTTTTTGGTGCTTTTTTTTTGTGTTTGCTTTCGTTTAGTTGCACCAGTGGCATGTGGAAGATCCTAGGCCAGGGATCAGACCTGCACCACAGCTGTGGCAATGCCAGATCTTTAACCCGCTGCGCCCCAGGGAACTTCCTAAACTGTGTATTCTTGATTTTGTGTTATTTCACATCATTTTGCATCTTAAGAGTTTGTTTATGAACAGGTTTGTATTTAGCCATTCTTGACCGTGGCATGTTCTTCCAGTTGGCTCTGTACCATCCCTCCAGGTGTATGGAAAAGCTGAAAAAGAGATGAGTGTGTGTGTGTGTGTGTGTGTGTGCAAGACAGAGGGGGAAACAAAAGAATTTCCCTAAAAGACATGTCACACTTTTAAGATTGCGTAAGGAAAACAAATATAATTTGACACCTCAAAATAGAGATCTTCAGTACTATACAGAAAGAACACCCTCTTACAAACTCGGAAAGAGGAGAAAATAATTTGTATTTTTATTTATTTATTTTTGGTCTTTTTAGGGCCACATGCGCAGCATATGGAGGTTCCGAGTGTAGAGAGGTCGATTGGAGCTGCAGCTGCTGGCCGACGCCACAGCCACAGCAATGCCTGATCTTTAACCCACTGATTAAGGCCAGGGATCAAACCTGCATCCTCATGGTTACTAGTCGGATTTGTTTCTGCTGAGCCACAACGGGAACTCCTAATTTGTATTTTTAATTTCCAAGGATCTGTAAATTACCTTGAAACATTGATGTATATAAAAATCAAATATTTCTGGAGTCCCCTGGTGGCTCAGAGGTTAAGGATTTGGTGTTTTTGTGCCATGGCACTGGTCACCGCTGTGGTACATGTTCCATCTCTGGCTTGGGAACTTTCGCGTGCTATGGGTGTGACCCAAAAAAAATCTTTTCAAAAGAGGTCGTATACACTTTGCCCTTCTTTTAAATTTGCTGCTCAAGTTTGCTTGGATTCTGATATGTCCTTGTCAGCCAGCCAGGTTATGCTAATCAAGATAAGAATAGGAGCATAGCTGTACTTGCTGTTGGCCCAGCTGAGCTTGCTTTATGAAACCTGAACTTGGGAGTGTAGAGAGTTTAAAGGCAGAGGAGGAGACAAGAGAAACTGCACTGTTCACTGTGGCTCAGCAACTGCAAGTCACCACGTGTCATCATGGTTATTTCCCAACCTGAGTCTCAGGGAGAAAAGAGGGCTGGTGAGTTTTCTGATTCTTCCCAGCTTGGATGGATACGAGGAAGAGATTAGATCTGGACTTAAAAGAATTTTGGACTTCTTGTTATACTCTTAAATATCTTTACAGGAGGAAAAAAGACCATAAATTTAAACACCAAATATGTATCATTCTTCATTCTATTCTAATCTGTATGATAGTTAATCTATAAGTAAAATTCCTCCAGAATTTAGAAATGGATTATAATATTAAGAGTCAAAGTCTTACAGAAATGATCTAAGAAAATAACCTTTATAGATTTGTAAATGCTTACATTTAATGAAGATGGTGCATGTAATTCCAAGGACTCAATGGTAATTTTAAGTAGAAGAAATGAAATCTGGAGTTCCCATTGTGACTTAGTGGGTTAAGAACCAGATGTTGTCTCTGTGAGGATGCGGGTTCAATCCCTGGCCTCACTCAGTGGGTTAAGGATCCAGTATTGCCATAAGCTGCAGCATAAATCACAGATGTGGCTCTGCCATGGCATAAGCCGGCAGCTGCAGCTCCGATTTTGACCCCTACCCTGGAAACTTCCACATGTGTCAGGCGCAGCCATAAAAAGAAAAAAAAGAGTGATCTTGACATAGCTTATCCCACTCTGCAGGAAGAAGAGAGTTTCATGGAGATTAAAATTCCACTCAAAAAAGACATAATCTCTAGGTCAGAATTCACATGGTCTGGATGAAATAATACTTAACAGTGGTTGTAATTAATTAGGTGCCTACTATATTTTGGGCTCTGGGCTAGGTTCTTTTTTATATTATACCATGCAATCCTTACAACAATTTATCTCTGTTTTGTGAATAAGGAAACTAAGGCTCAGAGAGGTTAAATGACTTGCCTACGGTTGCACAGCTAAGGAGTAGCAGAGCTGGGATTTTCGTCTGTATCTGACTTTGAATACTTTAATCATTTACTTGTTTTAACAAAAAGTTGAGTGCCTAATAAGTGCCAGGAACTCTTCTAGATATTAGGGATACAGCAGTAAACAAAATAGCTCCAAATCCCTACGCTCATAGAGCTTATATCCTAGAGAAGGGAGACAAGCAAACCAAACACACAACCTGTCAAATGGTGACAGAGCGTGATAACAAAGGCCGAGTCGGAGTTCCCTTGTGGTGCAGTGGGTTAAGGAACCTGCGTTGTCACTGCAGTGGGCCCAGTCGCTGCTATGGCGTGGATTGGATTCCCGGCCCAGGAACTTCCACATGTCAAGGTCTCTGCCAAAAAAAAAAGGCTGAGTGCTAGGGACTGCTGAGTGAGAAGCTCCCAGTCTCAGATGGGCAGACGAGGAAGGTCTCACTGCAAAGGTGGCCTGCAGAGGGCGAGAGAACAAGCTTCAGGAATATCTGGGGGAAGAGCAGCATGGACAGCAAGCATGAAAGTTGTCTTCATTGTCCTCTGCTCTCCCAGAGCTGCATGTGATTTCAGGCCCACCAGCCACCATTCTGATTACTGATTCTGGTCCCGAAGGCTGGTTGGAGGCCCCACGAATGATGCTATTGCTGGAATTGGTGAAATAAGGTGGTTTCTGGTCTGGGTAGCAATCACCGGTAAGGTCATTTACAGTGAGTGGGTCTCTAAGAACTCAATCCCTTAGAGCTTAGGTGGAGGAGGATACTGGAGACAGAAAGGAGCCAGGCTTTGCAGTCACCTGGACCTGGGTTCAAATCTAGGTCCTACTGCACACTAACTGGTGCCAGGTGGCTTTCCTCAGCCTCTCCAGGCACCAGTTTCCTCGTCCATGAAAATAACAATACTTACCACTTGGGGTTTGTGAGTGTGAAAAGTGACTTAAAGCTCTTGGTATGCTGCCTAACTTACAAAGGGCTCAGAACACACCAGTTCCGCCCTTGAGCCTTTGTTGCACGGCCCTTGACCTCCCTAGGTGATGTCGCTTCTTACTTTACGTGAGACCAGATCACTCAAGTGCATCCCTGCTGTGTTCGTGTTCTTTCTCCTGCTCACATAATTCTTATGGGCACTTTCACTTACTGACACTGTCCCTTGGTCATTCTTAATGCCTCTAGTGTGATAGAATCGTGTCCTGGACTTGGCTCTGGAACATCCAGTTGGGATTCTTACCCTTCAGATTTATCAGCTCTGCAAACTGGGCTAAGTCACTTCACCTCTCTGAATCTCTTTATCTATAAAATGAGGGGAGTAGACTATGTGATGTCTAAGGTGCTTCCTTTCCTGCCCTTGAGACACTCAGGTAGCCAGCAGATTTGTTGAGTCTACTTAGCAGGTTTTTAGTTGGTTTTTTGTTGTTGTTGTTGTCTTTTTAGGGCCAAACCCATAGCATATGGAAGTTCCCAGTCTAGGGGTCAGATGGGAGCTATGGCTCCAGACCTAAGTCACAGCCACAGCAACACAGGATCCGAGCCACATCTGCAACACATACTATAGCTCATGGCAAAGCTGGATCCTTAACCCACTGAGCAAGGCCAGGCATCGAATGCGTGTCCTCATGGATACTAGTTGGGTTCATTACCACTAAGCCATGATGGGAACTCCAACTTAGCAGTTTCAAAGTATTAAGTTTGCGGTCCCGTCATGGTGCAGCGGAAACAAATCCGACTAAGAACCATGATTCAATCCCTGGCCTCACTCCGTGGGTTAAGAATCCAGGGTTGTGATGAGTTGTGGTGTAGGTCGCAGACGCGGCTCAGATCTGGCATTGCTGTGGCTCTGGCATAGGCCGGCAGCTACACCTCTGAATAGACCCCTAGCCTGGGAATCTCCGTATGCTGCAGGTGTGGCCCTGAAAAGACAAAAGATAAAAAAAAGAAAGAAAGAAATGGTACAAATAGATAGATACCAAAATATTAACAGTAGTTATATGGGATATGGCCTAATGGTTTTAACTTAATCTCTTTCTCTTTTTGAGAATCTGTGTAATGTCTTTATAAAATACTTTGTATAAAAGGGAGATGTGCTCTGAAGGGTGAGAAGACTGT
Organism: Sus scrofa; assembly: GCF_054392235.1. NCBI lineage: Eukaryota > Metazoa > Chordata > Mammalia > Artiodactyla > Suidae > Sus > Sus scrofa. The sequence continues at coordinate 79,274,588 of NC_139388.1, forward strand.
GATCCCAGCCTATTGACAAATCCTGGGTTTTTTCCAGCCATTGCTGAGCTGATGAACCCTGCGTTGTTCACAGGTGGTCTCTCTGTGAGCAGGAACACGGTGAACAGATTGTTCTCTTCCTCTGAAGTGTTTCCTCACGATCTCTCCCAAAATTAGAAACAATAGACCAAAGATAAAAAGATTTGTGGCTCCTCTTAAACATGGCCAGGTTGCTCTGCGGAAGAACTGAACCAATTTAGAATTCCAGCAGTGAAGGAACGCTAGACAGTCTTATCAGGAATGCTCTCCCCTCCTCCTGAGTTGGGATTTCAGTTTCGCACCAGAAAATTACTTAGCAGCATCTCTTCACCTGCCGTCGGGGCGTGAAAAGTCTTCATGGCAGTCTTCCATGCTTTCCAGGCGTAGGAATCGGTGTGGTCCATGCCGGGTACGAGAGGCGCCTGGCCCATCACCTGGGAGCACACAGCACACCCTCTATCCTAGGAATCATAAACGGGAAGATCTCCTTCTTCCATAACGCAGTGGTCCGTGAGAACCTACGGCAGTTTGTAGAGAGTCTTCTTCCTGGGAACTTGGTGGAGAAAGTAAGTACCTGGCTGAGACTAAGTCTAAGAGGCGCCTGGGACCCCTGGCTGCCCTGACCTCTGCCTGTGGTCATCCTCAGACCTGAGTTTTCATTTTGAGCAGGCAAGAAGCGTGCTCATTTAAGATTACTCCAACTGAACCATTTAAATGAAGCCTGTCCTCAGAGACTGAAAATTAAAATAGAGACTCCAAGACTCATCCCTGTTACAGCCACTGGGAAGACGTACCCTGTCATAGGGATCTGAGCCTTAAATGAGAGTGGCTCTTATTTCCTCAACAAAAAAGTAGATCCCATCGTAGAATGCAGGGTTTCTCTCCAACTCATGCATTTGTTCATTTGAAGATACTTTTCTCATGAGAATGTTCAGTTGTTATATTTGATTATATATTTAGTGACCATGTCTATTGAAAACCAGATTCCATGAAGTCAAATTTTATCTTTCACACTTTCTAAACATAGCGTGATGCACCAATATGAATAAATTTCACAAATAAAAACAAAAGAGTTCCCACTGTGGTGCACTGGGATCAGGGGCGTCTCTGGAGCACTGGGATGCAGATTCGATCCCTGCCCAGCACAGTGGGTTAGAGATCTGGCATTGCTGCAGCTGTGGTCTAGGTCACAACTGCAGCTCAGATCTGATCCCTGGCCCAGAAATTCCATGTGCCATGGGGCGGCCAAAAAAAAGGAAAAATAAGTGAATAAATAAATTTCTCGAACAAAACGTTGAGCTAAAGAAGCTAGGCACAAAGAGTTCATACAGACTATAAACTATGACTTTTTATGTTTGAGAAGCATTTTTCTCCCAGCATCTTAGGGTAGGGATGAAAGGAATTAGAGCAAGATTCTTACTTTGCTTTAAATGAGTTCTTTTCGTGGCTTGGTGGGTTAAGAGCAGGATTGGTATCTGTGAGGATATGGGTTCAATCCCTGGCCTTGCTCAGAGGATTAAGGATCCGGCATTGCCACAAGCTGCAGCGTAGGTTGCAGATATGGGTTGGATCTGGCCTTGCTCTGACTGTGGCATAGGCTGGCAGCTGCAGCTCTGATTCAACCCCTAACCTGGGAACTTTCATGTGCTGCAGGTATGGCCCTAAAAAGGGAAAAAAAAAAAAAAAAATGACTCATTCCTTTAACAATACCAAGGACGGTGAACGTAGAGATATTTCTGTCGTATTCTACAATCACTGTTCATAGGCTGTCCCGCTAGGGTCATTACCCACAGAAGAAACATTTGTTGAAGTTAGCTTGAAAGGAAGTTGTCAGAGAGCATGGTAGCCTCCTAAAATAATGATACATTGTCCTCATAAGTCCCCAGACCTTTGTAAGATACGCCAGGCACTGTGCACCAGTGCCTCTTGGACGCCAGACACTCTATCAAGTGCTGAGGTCACAGTTCAAGGAGCTCTCATCCAGTGGGTGATTGTTGCCATCCGGTATGTGCAGCGCCCATTCTAGAGAGTAGAGAAAGCCTTCCTGAAGGAAATGACCCCTGTACTGAGTTCACAGGTGAGGGGAGAGAAGTAGGGGGGTGAACTGCAGGCAGGCAGAGGACCGGGACACGAGCTAGCCTGCTTTGTGTGAAGTCGACATGCGTGAGTGCGAGAGGACGAGACTGAGGGGGTTGAAGGGAAGCTCCCTGTAAGGATCTCCCTTGAGGAACTTGGATTTGGCCTGCAGGTGACAGAGCCGTTGAAAGGGGTCAAGCAGTGGGGTGAAATGATTAGGTATCATTCTGGAAGCAAAGTAGAAAGATAAACTTTTTTGAACAACTGAAAAATTTCTATGTAGACATTTAACTTATTCATGTTTTTAGTTTGTTCTCAGGATTATTTTAAGGCATAAACAGGAAAACAAATGGCAAAAGTAGCGATTCATACAGCAGAAACTGGCACATTGTAAATCAACTATTCTTTCATTTTTTTAATGTAAAAAAAATTATGACGGCAGTAAATGAAATTATTTAACATATAAACAGTGGGTCTGCTTACTCTCATTTAAGCAATTTTTTTTTTTAAGCAATTTTAAAAGAGCGGTTGTTACGTTATCATCTGCAGGTTAATAGAACAAAAAGTAGTTGATAATTGAGCAAGAAACAATTTCAAAACTCAGTTTTTTTAATAATATGGTTAGTAATTGTTTCAGAAAAGATTATGATTTTAGTCTGTAAGAGTTGGAACATATGAAAATAGAGAATCTGCATCTCCATTCTTTTAACTTAGCTAAATGAGGGCAAATTAAGAATGAAATCTTGAGGGAGTTCCTGTTGTGGCGCAGTGGGTAACGAACATGACTAGGAACCATGAGGTTGCGGGTTTGATCCCTGGCCTCGCTCAGTGGGTTAAAGATCCGGCATTGCTGTGAGCCGTGGTGTAGGTCGCAGACGCAGCTCAGATCCTGCATTGCTGTGGCTGTGGTGTAGGCCAGTGGCTACAGCTTCGATTAGACCCCTAGCCTGGGAACCTCCATATGCCGAGGCTACAAGACAAAAGACAAAAGACAAAAAAAAAAAAGAATTAAATCTTGAAACTAACATCCTCTTTTCAATTTAAGGTTACAAATAAAAACTATGTCCGATTCCTCTCTGGCTGGCAGCAGGAGAATAAACCACATGTCCTTCTGTTTGACCAAATGCCCGCTGTCCCGCTGCTATACAAGGTACTTTAGGTGCTGGGCTAATGTTTTGTCATTTCGGTGATGGTCCTTTTTGTGAGTAATAGCTCATCCCCTGAGAAATATTTGAAGACCAGAAATTTGCCTTATTTGACATTGAGTACGTACTGATGCTATTACTGAGTCAGGGCTTCCCACACACGTAAAAGCATTTAATCTTCAAAAGACCCCAGTGATACTGATTCTTATGCCTATTTTACAGAGCAAAATACTGAAGCTTAGAGTGGTTGTCTAACCTAGCCAGGGTCTCTCTATAGCGTGGTGAAAACTGCTTCCCCTGAAGCCTGATTCCAGACCTGCTCTCTGAATGATATTCTCAACTACGCTTCTAACTAGTGCACCTCTGATTATCCCTGTGACATGAGGCAGGAGAGGAAAGTGCTCCAGCGTTGGCCTGGTCACTGCCATCTTACACAGTTGGGGTGCATCTAGTCCTCAGACCTCCCACCCACACGGAACTCAGCAAGAGGGATATTTTGCTGTAACTGAAAGAAAGAATTGATTTGTCATTTAGATGCTCTGGTATCTGTTTCATGTCTTCCCTTCTGTCATGCCCTAACAGTTGACTGCTTTTGCGTACAAAGACTACTTGTCATTCGGCTATGTGTACGTCGGCTTGAGGGGGGCGGAAGAGATGGCGCGGCAGTACAATGTCAATGTCTACACCCCCACCATCCTGATCTTTAAAGAACACATACACAAGCCTGCAGATGTTATCCAGGTATGTGAGTATGACCTTGTTTCATGACGGCCCTCTCATTTTATCTCAGGTCTGCATAGAAAGAAACAGCATAATTGAACAAAGCAGGCGAGGAGAAGAAAGGAGCTTTACTGTCTTCATTCAGAAGCATAGAATTTTTAAAAGAGTTTAAGGAGTTGCCCTCGTGGCTCACCCGTAACAAACCTGACTGGTTTCTGTAAGGATGCGGGTTCGATCCCTGGCCTCACTCAGTGGGTTGAGGATCCAGGGTTGCCGTGAGCTGTGGTGTAGGTCCCAGACATGGCTCAGATCCCGTGTTGCTGTGGCTCTGGCGTAGGCCGGGGGCTACAGCTCCAGGTAGACCCCTAGCTTAGGAACTTCCATATGCCATGGGTATGGCCCTAAAAAGACCAGGGGGAAAAAAAAAGTTTAAAATATGATTTGGTACTATTTTGCTTAAATAATAATCTTTGACCAAAAGTAAATTGGTGGGAATTCTCTGGTGGCGCAGTGAGTTAAGGATCCAACATTGTCGCTGAAGCAGCTCAGGTCTGGAAATTTCCATATGCCATGTGCCCAGCCAAAAAAAAAAGAAAGTAGAATGGTGGTTGCCAGTGGCTGGGGAGGAAGAAATATGGAGTTAGTGTTTTTTTGTGTAGGGCCGCACCCGTGGCATATGGAGGTTCCCAGGGTAGGGATCCAATCAGAACTGTAGCCACCGGCCTATGCCACAGCCATAGAAACTCAGGATCTGAACAGTATTTGCGGCCTACACCACAGCTCACAGCAACGCCAGATCCTTAACCCACTGAGCAAGGCCAGGGATCGAACCTGCAACCTCATGGCTCCTAGTCGGATTCATTTCCGCTGTGCCACATCAGGAACTTCCTGGAGTTAATGGTTAACGGGTACAGTTTCAATTTGGAAAGGTGAAAAGTTCTGGAGATGAATGGCAATGATGGTTGCAGAAGAATGTGAATGATTAATGCCACAGAATCATGCACTTGAAAATGGTTAAAATGGCAAATTTTATGTTCTCTATATTTTACCACAAAATTAAAATAATAAATAATAATTATCTTTGACCTCAAAAGAACTCCTGTTTTAAAAAATCAATGATTTTATTCTAAAATAAGTTACAAAATCAAATGTAAGAGTTAGATATTAAACAGTAATAAAAAGGAATACGAGGGACTTCCCGTTGTGGCTCAGCAGTTTAAGAACCCAACTAGTGTCCATGAGGACGCCAGTTCGATCCCTGGCCTCACTCAGTAGGTTAAGGATCTGGCGTTGCCGTAGGTTGTGGCATCATTCACAGATAACGCTCAGGTCCGGAGTGGCCGTGGCTCTGGCTTAGGCCGGCAGCTACAGCTCTGATTCAACCCCTAGCCTGGGAACTTCATATGCCACAGGTGCAGCACTAAAAAGAAAAGAAAAAACCCATACACTAGCTTTGATTTCATCCCGTTAATCCTTTGGAAGTTTTTAGTTTCATAATTTGATATTCAAACGTGCATGGGTTCTGAATCACAATAAAAGCATTTAACTGGCCTTTCACTGTATTGAGATCTTGTAGGTGAATAAAAGTTATTTGATCTTGCTCTTAAAATAAAAATAAATGTCATTAAAATCACTGGGGAAAAGAGAAAAACCCATAAACTAACTCAGAGAACATACAGTGAATATTTATCTCATCTTAAGATAGGGAAGAGCTAAAAGAAGTGAGGAAAATCTTGTTGGAAAATCTTAATAACTTGATTATAAGTTTTAAATTTTTATATAAATACTTAAAAATTGGGGGTTCTCCGTGACGCAGCGGGAACAAATATGACTAGGAACCATGAGGTTGCGAGTTTGATCCCTGGCCTTGCTCAGTGGGTTAAGGATCCGGTGTTGCCTTGAGCTGTGGTGTAGGTTACAGACATGGCTTGGATCTGGCGTTGCTGTGGCTGTGGTGTAGGCTGGCAGCTAAAGCTCCTACTGGACCCCTAGCCTGAGAACCTCCATATGCCGTGGGTATGGCCCTAAAGGACAAAAGACAAAAATAAATAAATAAATAAATACTTAAAATTTTTAAATTAAACAATAAGGGAAGTATTTGTAACCAACATAAGAGGAATTGTTATCTTTAATTTCTAATGAGCTGCTTCTAATCAAGGAGATCAGTGCAAAACTTCCCAAGAGTGATCACCTAATGAGTCAGATTTTCTTTTGAGGTGATGAATGTTTTGGAACTAGATAGAGGTAAAGGTTACAAACACTGTGAATGTACTAATTACCACTGGATTATACATTAAAATGTTTAATTTTGTGTTATTTGAATTTTTTCTCAATTTAAAAAAAAATTTTAGGAGTTTCCCAGTGGCTCAACAGGTTAAGGATCCAGCAGTGTCGCTGTGGCTCAGGTTCCATCCCCGGCCCGAGAAGTTCCACATGCCATAGGCACACCAAATAAATAAATAAATAAACTGGCAATTCAAGAATACTTGAGGAATTCCCGTCATGGTGCAGTGGTTAACGAATCCGACTAGGAACCATGAGGTTGTGGGTTCAGTCCCTGCCCTTGCTCAGTGGGTTAACGATCCGGCGTTGCCGTGAGCTGTGGTGTAGGTTGCAGATGCGGCTCAGATCCCACGTTGCTGTGGCTCTGGCATAGGCCGGTGGCTACAGCTCCGATTCGACCCCTAGCCTGGGAACCTCCATATGCCGAGGGAGCGGCCCAAGAAGTAGCAAAAAAAAAAGACAAAAAAATAAATAAATAAATAAATAAAAGAATACTTGATAATAGGGCTAATCTTCAGAACATAATGTTAAAAAGTAAGGATACAGAATCGTGTATGCAGTTTATACACTCGTCTTAATTTTGTAACGTGTACAAATAGAAAACTAGAAATAAATGCATCAAAACATCAGTGGTTATCTCTTGATGGCAAAATTATATATTATTTCAATATTTGGGTTTTCAAAAATTTCTGTAACGAACTTTTTTTTTGCTTTTTAGAACCACACCCACAGAATATGGAGGTGGTTCCCAGGCTAGGCGTCAGAGCTGTGCCAGTCTTCACCACAGCTACAGCAATGCCAGATCTGAGCTGCGTCTGCAACCTACACCACAGCTCATGGCAATGCCATATCCTTAACCCGCTGAGCGAGACCAGGGATCGAATCTGCGTCCTCATAGATACTGGTCGGATTTGTTTCTGATGAGCTATGATGGGAACTCCTGTAATGAACATTTTTGAATATTTTTGATGTTATTTTTTTAAAAACAACAAGGATGCTTTGATACTTTCTCTTATAGGCGGCTAGAATGAGAACATAAATTCTGCAAAATCCTTTATTCTGTTCATTCACTAAATTCATTGCCTGCCTGCTGAGCACTAAATACAAAACAACTTTGACATCCGGAGTCTTTGACTCACAGTCAGGGCGGGAGAAAGGCTGACAGGCAGTTGTCACCTAGTGCAGTAGCTGTCTCCTTGGATGTAGGGTAAGCTCTGGATGCCACGTGAACGTAGAAGGGTTCCTGAGACTGTCTGACTAAGGCAAGGACGGCGTGTGTAGCAGAACCAGACAGGGAAAGAGGATAGGAAGGAAGGAAGCAGGTTTAAGAAGAAGGTAATGAGTTCAGTTGGGGCATGTGACTTAGAACGACCTTGAGGAAAGCTCCGGGGACATGGCCCTTAAGGCAGGGGTTCGGGGTCTTAGGAAAGCTGAAGGATCTGGGCTGGACAACTGTGGGTCATCAGTGAATGGTTAGAGGCATCGTATGTAACGCAGGGAGAGAAGGGAGCCCAAGACAAAGCACTTGACAGTTTACCAGCAAATAAAAAGAGGGTGCCTGATAGCAACTAAGAAGGAGCCGAGAGGTGTTCCCATCGTGGCGCAGAGGAAATGAATCCGACTAGGATCCATGAGGTTGCGGGTTGGATCCCTGGCCTCCCTCAGTGGGTTAAGGATCTGGCGTTGCCGTGAGCTATGGTGTAGGTCGCAGATGTGGCTTGGATCCTGCGTTGCTGCAGCTCTGGGTGTAGGCCGGCTGCTACAGCTCCAATTCGACTCCTAGGCCAGGAACCTCCACATGCCGCAGGTGGGGCCCTAAAAAAAAAAAAAAATAAGGAGCCGAGAGACAGGAAGCAAACAAAGGCCAGTTGTGAAAGAGGAAAGACAATCATCCCTGTCCAAAAGTGATCTGTGGAGATTTCCTAAATTGCTTTTTAGTGATGACTTGTACTCTTGAGAGTTGTTATTTATTTATCCCCTGGGGAAAATTGTAAATCAAATACAGTAACAAAATCACTGGTACAATGGATGCTTTACAAGCTTGAATGAATATAAAATTCATAAATATAAAAATGAATTCTGAGCGTAAACCAAGTCCTTCCAGTGGCGAGGGACTTAGTGTAACGCCCGTGGTTTCTAGTTCATTTGTTTTCATTTGCTGTACAGTGTTTATGGCCACGTGATAATATGTTTATTCATTCTTCCCTTGAGGGACATTTCGGGGCTTTAGGACCAGTGGTGCCATGGATATCACATGTATCCCAATGTACCCGGTCACAAATTTCTCTTTTTTCGGCCACGCCTGCAGCATATGGAAGTTCCCAGGCCAGAGTTCGAACCCATGTCCCAGCAGCACCAATGTGTCTATTCAGCACCATAAGGGAACTCCCCCGAGTTTCTGTAGGACAGAGGTTTTCAGAATGTGGTTCATAAACCCTCTACTTTATCTGTATCCCGAAGTTTTGATAAATAGTATCTTCATGAGTCACTTCAAATTCAAAATATTTTGTTACAGCTGATATAACAAAACGTTTCTCAGCTCAATAAGTTATTCAGAGTTTCTTAATTTCTAAACATAAGGGGATTTTCTGGTATACACCTCATACTGATTTCTAGATTAATTATGGTCAGAGAACCTGTTATATATGTATGTATAATTTCACTCCTTTGAAACATATGAAAGTTAGTAATAACAAAGTAGTTATCATATAATTTTGTAGTCTGCCTTTTATACTTAGTAACATTGTTACTTTGGAGTTGTTTTGTTTTGCTTCTAGGGCTGCACCCGGAGGCATGTGGAAGTTCCTAGGCTAGGGATGGAATCAGAGCTACAGCTGCCCGCCACGGCCACAGCCAGGCAGTATCCAAGCCATGTCTGCGGCCTGCACCACAGCTCACAACAACACTGGGTCCTTAACCCACTGAGCAAGGCCAGGGATTGAACTCGCATCCTCATGGATACTAGTCAGGTTTGTTTCCACTGGACCACAACAGGAACACCTGGAGTTTACTTTTAATTATTCAGTTTGCTACAAATCTTGAATGGAAGTAAATTTGTGTAAAAATTAACAATTATTGACTCTTTAAATCTGCCAGCATAAAAAAGTATACAAAAATTCTCCTATGGAACGGGCACTTGATTTTTTTCTTTGACCAGAAACAGCTGCATTCTTGCTTTTAGCCTATATTGTTGAAATAGATCACCCATGCTTATTTGCTCAGACAAGTCTGACTTACTTGGTTGTATTACTGTGGCCAGGGTCAGCCACCTTTTTATTAAGCTCTAAGTAAAGCTCTTTTTTCAATGAGAAAACTGAGTAAGAGTCAACTGTCTCCTGGTTTTTCTCCAGGCCCGAGGTGTGAAGAAACAGGTCATTGACGACTTTATCACCCAAAACAAGTATCTGTTGGCAGCCAGGCTCACCAGCCAGAAGGTGTTCCACGAACTCTGCCCTGTGAAGCGGTCTCACCGGCAGAGGAAGTAAGGACCGAAGGCTTTGCCCTGCTTGTCGTTGCAGCCTAGAGGCAGGTCGCCCTTTACTGCAAGGCAACTTGAAGAGTTTACTCTTCAAGCCACAGATATCAGTGAACCACTATGATGGTAGTGGGGCGGATCAGTCCGGGGGCCAGGTTATTGGGTGTCCCAGAGAAGATCCCCTATGACGTAACCCTTTAGCTGAGCCCTGAAGGATGAGTAGATTTTGCCAGGGGTCAGGGAGAGCCCGGGTCGCTCATGTAGTATCACTGTTCCTGCCAGTGTGTTCCACCCAGGGTGAGCCTTTGGAGGCCTCAGAGAAGAGCCAGGCTAATGACAAAACAGCAGCAGAGTGAGGACCCTGAGAAAATGGTAAAATCAGTAGCCGGGAAAGGCAAGGCTGAGGCATCCTCGTTCATACAGAGTCTTTTAAAAAGTCTAGAAATCCAGGGGAAGTGCGTTACCTCTTTCAGGTTAATGCATCAGTGCCTTTAAGTTTAGGGTGATTTCATCTGTGAAAGGTGCCTGGATATGAAAGGAAAACATTTTGAGCACATTATTTGAAAGTAGTTGGGGGTGGGGGGAGTTCTCTAGTGGCCTCGTGGGTTAGGGATCCAGCATTGTCATTGTAGTGGTTCGGGTCACTGCTGTGGCAAAGGTTAGATCCCTGACCCAAGACATGTTACATGCCATGGGCACAGCCAAAAAGAAGAAAAACTAAAATATTGTTTAAAATAAGAAAATTTCCCTGTGTTTTCAGAGTTTTCAGATTCCTTTGTAGACTAAGAGAAGAAAGGCTTTGATTAAATATAAAGCAACTGATCCTAGACCTTTTTTTTTTTTTTTTCAATGGCCACACCTAAAGCATTTGGAAGTTCCCAGGCCAGAAGCCAAACCCTATGCACAGCAGCGACCCAAGCTGCTGCAGTGACAGCCGTGGATCCTTCATCAGTTGAGCCACAAGAGAACGCCCAGTCCTAAGCCTTAAGGGTTGTTATGTACACAGCTTTCAAAAAATATCCCCCATCCGTGCATTTGTCACCTTTGTTACCACTGCCACCCTAGCCAGGCCACGGCCCCCTCTCGTCAGGTCCACCACATTAGCCTTCTGAGCGCCTCTGCTCCCACTCCACTCTCACCCCCTCGGTGGTTCCCCAGCAGCCAGTGATTCCCCTGAAGCTGTGAGTTGGGTCAGGCCCCTCTCCATCGCTGGCCTTTGCGCCTGTAGCGCTCCCTGCCTGGAACGCTCTGACCCCACTTCCTCCTGTGGCATCGCATTCAGGTTTTGCTCGAGCGTCACCCTCCCAGGTGACGTTTACCTGATCGGATGGAGCATGACTCCCAGCCCACTCTGGACTCTCTCCTTTTTTTTTTTTTTTTTTCATGACCCTTGTCCCCACTTGCCATGATTTATCTATTTGTGGTCTGCCTCTGCCATGAGAATGTAAGCTCCACGAGGGCAGGAACGTTGTCCCCCTTACCTGGTGTATAGTGAGTGCTCGGTGGTGCAGGGAGAATGCGTGCTCGAGTGAGGAACTGGACGAACTTTCCATTGGAACCACTGCAGAGGAAGCCTTGCAGAGTGGGGCCCAGTGGCCCAGGTCAGAGACAGGCTCAGCCAGCCCTTCCTGCGGTGGAAGAACTAGGACAGATGCCTCTGAAAAGGTCTTCTGCATCAGGGCTTCAGTGACTGTCGCCTCCAAAGACATTTCTAGTGTCGTGGAAAGTGGCTGGGAGAATGCATCGCAATCTAGAAAGAGGCAGGTCTTTGGAGCTCTTCTCTCACCAGAGACACCCCAGCACCTTTCACACAGGAATGCTTCATTCGCTCGGTCACCTTCCCTTGCCAGCACGGGTTCTCGCCGTGGCCTTGGGGTGAGTTACAAGGTCTTCTCTTGTTGACGTGCAGGTACTGTGTAGTTTTACTGACCGCCGAGGCTACCAAGCTGAGTCAGCCCTTCGAGGCCTTCCTGTCCTTTGCCCTCGCAAACACGCAGGACACAGTGAGGTTTGTGCACGTCTACAGCAATCGGCAGCAGGAGTTTGCCGACACCCTGCTACCAGACAGCAACGCGTTTCAAGGAAAATCAGCGGTGAGTCTTGGGTTTTCACCCCATCTGAGCTCTTCACAAGCACAGGGCACTCAATTCTGTGTCCTCCTCCTCAGGAGCTTTGAACATAGATTCCAGGAAATCCAGAAATCTCTGAAGCCTGTTTGGAGAGCACCCATTTTTTTTTGTTTGGATGGGGTTTTTGGCTGCACCTGCAGCACACAGAAGTTCCCAGGCCCAGAATCAAACAGGCACCAAAGCAGTGACCTGAGCCACAGCAGTGATGACACCAGATCCTTAACTAGACTCCAATTAACTAGGAGTCTAATTGGAGCTGTAGCCACCAGCCTACGCCAGAGCCACAGCAACTCAGGATCCGAGCCACATCTGCAACCTACACCAGAGCTCACGGCAACGCCAGATCCTTAACCCACTGAGCAAGGCCAGGGATCGAACCCGCAACCTCATGGTTCATTAGTCGGATTCGTTAACCACTGCGCCACGATGGGAACTCCCGAAACCACTCTCAAACTAGTCTTTTACCCTGGTGACCTCACCTCCTAGATAGCCTTGGACCTTCACAAAAAACATCTTTCCTCTGGGTAAAGATAAGAGCATCAGTTTCCTTTTCACTGGTGTCCTTAAGCTACCAGTAATAGTTTCCCTCCTGTACTTCTGCCTCTTTGACTTCATCCTGATTGATCTCACCTGCCATGGAGGTTCCCAGGCTAGGGGTCGAATGGGAGCTACAGCTGCCAGCCTACACCACAGCCACAGCCACTTGGGATCCGAGCCACATCTGCGACCTACACCACAGCTCACGGCAACACCAGATCCTCAACCTACTGATGGAGACCAGGGATCGAACCCACATCCTCTTGGATACTAGTCAGATTCATTTCCACTGTGCCACAATGGCAACTCCCAGAACTTTTAACAAAAGCTTTTAAACGTCATCGTAAAGTTAATTGTTTTGTCAGAGAAGTTTCGCTCTCTCACAGACACTGGGTGCTCGCCCACATCTGTCCTTGAGCTTATTGCCAACTTCACTAGACTCTTTTTGGCATCCTCCCTGAAAAAAAACAACAGCTTACCATTCTTTCGCGAACTCTAATGGTTTTTCCTCTCTTTTCCTCCCAGGTGTCTATTTTAGAAAGGCGCAACACAGCAGGGAGGGTGGTATATAAAACCCTGGAGGATCCCTGGACCGGGAGCGAGAGTGATAAGTTCATCCTTTTGGGTTATCTTGACCAGCTGCGCAAAGACCCAGCTCTTCTGTCTTCGGAAGCTGTGCTCCCCGACCTGACTGATGAACTTGCCCCCGTAAGCATGTGGCCCGGAACAGCAGGCACCAGGCAGGGCTCCTCAGCCCCCAGAGCCCGAGCAGGGGTTCTGCCACCAGGGCCGTGTTGGGGACGGGGACCTCTCCCTCCAGGGTCCAGCCTTGACCACCATCCATTTTCCTCCTCAACAGATTTTTCTCCTTCGGTGGCTCTACTCTGCTTCTGACTACATCTCAGACTGCTGGGACAGCATCTTCCACAACAACTGGTACGAGTGCTGCCAGGTCCAACTGCCTTTTCTCTGTCACTGCCAGGACCGCTGTTTTTCTTTGGGAGAGTCCTTTCTTCTTTGACTCGAGCGTAGTAGATTCCATCGAGGCAAAGGAAAGAGGGCTTGCATACTTCCAACAACTGTTCCCCTTTTTCTTTCAGTAACTTCCCGTTTTTTATATGATGAGTTAATATGGGAAGGGAGGGGCCTACCACTCCCACCCCGTTAAGACCATGAGCTCCCGAAACACGACCACACCCGTGTTTGTGCTTCCTGGCCCCCAGCACAGCTCCTGAAAAACAGCAGGCCTTTGATGGGTGTCCGTGGGTGAATATGACTTCAGAGCATCAGTCCGAGGGAAGGCCTTGAGAGGTCCACTTCCCCTCCCTACTCCACCCCCTCTGGGCCACATCTGAATTATCCTGGCCAGAAAATAAATGAATAAAAGGAAAGAACATAATTCCACAAACTTTGTCAACTGATGCTACCCTTAACTTCGGAACATTCCTCCATGTTCACAGCTTAAATCCTTTGTTCCCCTTCTTAGTGTTTCCTTCTGCAGAATTCAGCACAGACTATTGTACTGAGACACAAAACACAAACTTTTTTAATACATTATTTGTGAATTAGAACAATGAGGAAAAAAATCTCTGCTTTCACCCACCACCCCAAAAAACCTCTTTTGTCTGAAATTAGAAAGTGTTTATTGATATGAAAGCTTTTTGGGTTTTTTGGTTTGTTTTAAGGGCTCAGGCTGCAGCAGATGGAAGTTCCCAAGCTAGGGGTCGAATTGGAGCTGCAGTTGCTAGCCTACACCACAGCCGCAGCAACTCGGGATCTGAGCTGCATCTGTGACCTGCACCACAGCTCATGGCAATGCTGGATCCTTAACCCACTGAGCAAGGCCAGGGACCGAACCTGCATCCTCATGGATACTAGTTGGGTTTGTTACTGCTGAGCCCCAATGGGAACTCCTTGGAAGCTTTTTTGTTTGGGGTTGGTTAGAGGGGTTTTTTTTGAGCCAGAGAGAAGAAACCTAAAACCATTCATTGACATGTCACAGCTGCCCTGTAGAGCTGACCAGAGCTTGTGAACTTCCTTCTAGGCGGGAAATGATGCCCCTTCTGTCCCTGGTCTTCTCCGCGCTCTTCATCCTCTTTGGCACCGTCATCATCCAGGCCTTCAGGTAAGAGCCTCTGTGTGGCTCCCGAGGGCCGAGTCTGAAGGGTGAGCCCCAACCTCCTTGGGTGCTTTTCTGTAAAACTCCTTTTTCTCACTTTAGTGACTCGAACGATGAGCGAGAGTCAAACCCTCCGGATAAAGAGGAAGCCCACGCGAAGACAGGGAAGACGGAGCCCAGCTTCACCAAGGAACCCAGCAGGTTGCTGTAACCAGACTCCAGGCCCCTCCCCCTCGGCACGGACCAGCAGGCCAAGTGGCATCCAGGGTCCAGTCATCCGGGTGCTCTGGTTCCCCTCCTTGCGCGAGAGGCGGGTTTAGGGACGTCTAGTCAGACGATGAGCCTTGACTGAGGCCATCTGGGCGTTTGGACCTGGGCTGGGTGTCTCCTCAGTACCCTCAGATTCTCAGTCTCAGACTGAAGATGGACGGCAGGAAGCGTGGAAGCAGGTCAGAGAGATGCTAGACGAGCCCAAGCAGAGACCCGTGCGTCACTGTAACCGTGTGGACAGCCTTCCTGCTGTCCTCAAGCTGCTCCCACACCGACGGACGACAGCACCGCCTGGCTCTTTGCAGGCCCAGGGTGACCAAATCGGGGCCGCTCCCATCCCGCCCATGCAACAGGCTCAGGAGTATCAAATAACCAGTCTAGCCCAGTTAGAACACCGCGTTTTCTTCTGCCATTCCCTCTGAAAGTAATGCGTCCCCTTATCCTGCAAGATCCTAATTCCTTGCTCTTGCTCCACAGCAAGATTCCTAAAAAAGGCTTTGTGGAGGTAACGGAGCTCACGGACGTCACGTACACCAGCAACTTGGTGCGCCTGCGGCCGGGCCACATGAACGTGGTCCTCATCCTGTCCAGCTCCACCAAGACCAGCCTGCTGCAGAAATTCGCCTTGGAGGTCTACACGTTCACCGGGTGAGCTCGCCGTGCCGGGGGGTGGGGGGTGGGGGTGGCGCAGGAGGAGACGGGAGGGACATGTCCGCTTTGTCCATGGGGGCCTTCTCCACGCAGCGAGATGTTGGCTGTGCCCTTTCCAGGCCAGACATCTAAGCCGACACGCAGGGACCTTTCTTCCCCTTGGCTGTTGGTTCTGAACAGAAGAGCCTGAACTCGGTCTGCTTCCGAGCCCTTTCAAGAAACTCTTCTCTAGCTCTTGTGTGTTTTCCCAAACTCCCAGACACAGGAAGTGACATGAGTGACACCCGGCAAGGGTCAGGGAAATGGATGAGTGGCCGTCGCCGTGGTTGTAGAAGTCCTCGGGCTCCCGCAGAAATCCTTCATTTTTTTCTGTACTCGGGCCCCGTCCATCCAAAGCCTTCTCCTATCCTTGGAAACGTGATTGAGGAACTTGGGCTCCCTGTGATTAAATGTGTCGGGAAAGGCCCTAAATCCTCCTTCTGCCCTTCCTACAGGAGCAGCTGCCTGCACTTTTCCTTCCTGAGTCTAGACAAACACAGAGAATGGCTAGAGTACTTATTAGAATTTGCTCAAGACGCGGCCCCGATCCCAAACCAGTACGACAAGCATTTCATGGAACGTGACTACACTGGCTACGTGCTGGCTCTGAATGGCCACAAGAAATACTTCTGCCTCTTCAAGCCCCAAAAGACAGTCGAAGAGGAGGAGGCCATGGGGTCGTGCAGCGACCTTGACGCCTCCCTCCATCTGGGTGAATCTCGAGGGAAATCTTCCAGTGGCCTTGGATCCAAGCCCATCAAAGGAAAACTGAGCAAATTGTCCTTATGGATGGAACGGCTGCTGGAAGGCTCCTTACAGAGGTTTTATATCCCGTCGTGGCCTGACCTAGACTGAGAGGACCTCGCAGAGAGACTCAAACTCTTCCAACTTTTTAAACAGGCCTCTGTGAACAGGTATTTGCAGGACTCAAACGATCACAACGGACAGAGTATAGATTTTAGATTATTCTTCCAGAACAACGGCTAGAAGAATCTCTCCTTTGTCCTCTTCTGACCGAGGAGTGAAAACACCCCTCGTTGAATTCCCTAGATCAAAATATCTTCCTTTGGGTTTTTCTTTCCCCATTTGAATGCCGCACTTCTTTAAAATAGACTGCTCTTTCCCTCTCCTCTGTGGTCCCCGCCACGTGCTCCCCGCCGTCCCCCGCATCCTGTCTCTATGCTGTGGGAGAAGCACAGGGTTCAGCCCTGCCACAGAACCTGGAGGGAACCTAGAGAGCCTGGTGTGCCGGTCAGGTCATTTGTCCCCTCCCTCCACCCCCCACCACCACCTGGCCGCCTCGGTCCCTCTGCCACGGTGCATGCTGTAACAGCAGAACCCCACACAGCAGCTTCCGGGCCCTGCGTCTTGAAAGAGGCCTGGTTCCAAGCAATCAGACATTCATGGTGTTTCTGGTAGTAAATGGCCACACGTCCTTTTGGGGGGCATCTCCCTCCAGTAGCTTGTCAGCCACGGTTTTCAGAGGGTAGGGATGAGCGGCAATTCTCCACCTAAGTTTGCTTTTCTTCCCAAGATGAGAGAAGGGAGGGCTAGGCAGCACCTGAAGCGCTGCCTTGGTGAGAGTCCTGTCCGCCGCCTCCCGAGCACTCAGTGTCCCGGGGAGGGAGGGATTCCACCAGGGAGGGCTCCGCACAGGGAGAAGTACTGTAATGACCTCGAGCCATTCGCATGTATGTTTGCAGATGCCTTTCTCCTCTGTCAGTTTTAGGGGATGGATATCAGGAGCCATAACCCATAGTCTTGTTCTCTGAACCTAGACATCAGCTGCTCTAAAGCCAGTAGATGTTAAACCGAAGACACATTATTCCTGCCATGAGTCCGGCTCACGGAACCTCTTCCCTCCAGGGGTGTCTCTTTAGTAAAATACCAGACATGTCTTTGTATCACGGAACTTAAAATTTCTCAGCAGTTGTATTTTGAACACTGTTACCCCCAAAGTACTGTATCTTGAAGTCCTCTTTTGTGACAAAAAAACCAAGGCACATTCTAGACTCCTTTTTGCTCACTTCGAGCTTCTGGCCTATGTTTTGATGTCTCATTGTAATTGTTTTCACTCTTTTTTTTGTTTGTTTGTTTGTCTTTTCAGGCCCACACCAGCAATATAAGGAAGCTCCCAGACTAGGGGTCGAATCGGAGCTGAGCTGCTGGCCTATGCCACTGCAACGCCGGATCCTTAACCTGCTCAGTGAAGCCAGGGATCGACCCTGCATCCTCCTGCATACTGGTCAGGTGTGTTAACCGCTGAGCCACAGCAGGAACTCCTTAATTGTTTTCATAGCAACTGCTTGACCAGTAACAGGGTCAGACTTGTCATCGGGACCCCAGCTCATGGAGCTGCAGTGACCGGTGGACTCCATGCCATTTCATACCAGCCAGTTAGAGAGTTGACCTTTTCTTTTTAGAGCAAACTACCAGTGAAATTTGGAAAACCTCAGAGAGTTCAGATGTCAAAAAAGATTGCCCTTTTATGAAGTGAAGGGTGAAAATCAGTGATGGGACCAAATAGGTTAGTATTCTCTTTAATCATAATTGCTTTAAACTAAGCCACTTGGATTGAGCTACAGTAGCAAGTCATAAATTATTTGAGCCCAGAAATTCCTACAGTCTTCTATCATGATACAGCTTTTTTTTTTTTAAATAAAGAAATTGTAGTTCCCGTCATGCCTCAGTGGTTAATGAACCCAGCTAGTATCCATGAGGACTTGGGTTTGGTCCCTGACCTCGCTCAGTGGATTTAAGGATCCGGCATTGCCGTGAGCTATGGTGGAGGTTGCAGACGCAGCTCGGATGTGGCGTGGCTGTGGCGTAGGCTGGCAGCTACAGCTCTGATTCGACCCCTGGCTTGGGAACTTCCATATGCCTCAGGTGCAACCCTAAAAAAACAATAAAAACAAAAAAAAGAATAAATCACTGCCAGGCTTTATTTTTCCACATGATCCTCTAAAAATGGATGTTTATTTTGATTGTGATAGCTCATGGCACCTGGCCTAGGTAGAATTGGCTCCGTGATGCACCAAACCCTCAGAATTATTTTCTGCATCTTTTGTGGCCAAGTTGCTTATATGAGTAGTGTTTTGATTCAGTGGTAGGCTTTTATATTTTTTAATTTCTGGTACTAATGGGATTCCTGACCTTAATTTCTAAAAACCAAAACTCCTCAAGTTTGTTTTTTGTTTGTTTTTTTTTTTTTTTTTTTTTTGGTTTTTGGTTTTTGTGGTTTTTTTGTATTTTAGGGATGCACCTGTGGTATATGGAGGTCCCCAGGCTACGGGTCGAACCGGAGGTGCAGCTGCCGGCCTACGCCACAGCCACAGCAATGCCAGATCCTTAACCCACTGAGCGAGGCCAGGGATTGAACCTGCATCCTGGATACTAGTCAGATTCGTTTCCACTGAGCCAAGACAATGGGAACTCCAGGCAGGATACAGTGCAAATAGCTTTTTTAAATTTTCGATTGATTGATTAATTTTTGCTTTTTAGGGCTGCACGCGTGGCACATGGATGTTCCCAGGTTAGCGGGTGGAATCAGCTACAGCCGTCACTGGCACCGCCAGATCCCCAACCTGCTGATCGAGGCCAGAGATTGAACCCACACCCTCATGGATACTAGTCGGATTTGTTTCGGTTTTGCCACAACTGGAACTCCAGGTTTGTTCATTTTAAAAAATTGTCCCGCCATGGTGCGAAGTGGGTTTAGAGCCTGACTGCAGCAGCTCAGATTGCTGCGGAGGTGCAGGTTCAAGCCCCAACCCAGCGAAGTGGGTTAAAGGATCCAGCGTTACTGCAGCTGCACGGGTCACAGTTGTGACTTGGATTCAGTCCCTGGCCCGGGAACTTCCATGTGCCACGAGTGCAGCCATAAAACTTCTATTTTTTAAGTGTATTATTAAAATAAAAGTCACCTTCCATAGCTGCACCTTTCCTTTGTACTAAGAAAGGCAAGTAATAATGGTAAAAACGTCGTTGGCAGATATTTCAGTCTAAAAAGATCCACAGATCTCTTTGGGGACCGGCAGATATGTTCCCCAAGAGGACACTAGGAAGCTTTTGTTTTAAACTGACCTTTATCCTTGACCAGCCAAGCCTTTCCTTCTAAATGTTTCCATGAATTTGTTTACTTTTGTGTTGAATGTATGAGCCACTGCCTTGCAAAGCGAAGGCTACCATTTCTCTTACTCATATGGGTGACCACACAGACCCAATTTTGGCGTGAGGTTAACTTCCTTGTCTTCGAATATCTTGAAACTGATGACATTGATGTTTTTAGAGGTAGGTATTTCTGGTTGATACAGACTCTGCGTCACGGTTAGCAGATGGGGACAAAAACTGGCCTAAAAACAAGGCTTCGTGGATACACGAGCCCATTTTAAAAATGTTTTCTTACTGCCCTGGTGTCAGCACAGTTCGTCTACCATAGAGTTCATCAGCACCAGAGAAGCAGCACTCCAGTGAGCAAGCCTGTCCCGACTTCAGCACCACAGTCTCGCCGCCATCACTGACCATGAAAATCTGGCTGCGGTTTTCAAATAACAGGTTGAGGAGTTCCCGTCGTGGCTCAGTGGTTAACAAATCCAACTAGAAACCATGAGGTTTCAGGTTTGATCCCTGGCCTTGCTCAGTGGGTTAATGATCCAGCATTGCCGTGAGCTGTGGTGTAGGTCGGAAACAGAGCTCAGACCCCACGTTGCTGTGGCTCTGGGGTAGGCTGGCGGCTACAGCTCCGATGAGACCCCTAGCCTGGGAACCTCCATATGCCGCGGGAGTGGCCCTAGAAAAGACAAAAACAAATAATAGGTTGATTTCCTCCTCATTCAGTACATAAATGTTTTCCTGATATAAAAGAAATGGGATCTGAGTGTGTTTCAAGTGACTTGCATTGTTTGGGAAAAGGGATTAGGAGCAAACACTCAAAACATTTTTTCTAAGCAAAATTCTTGAAAAGCTGATGCACAGCATCTTCACAGATGAAACATTGCTCACATCCAACTACCTGATGTTGTCCCTTGAAAACCAACAGCGTGGCAGCAGCTGAATCTGTCTGTTCAGTTTGTCAAGGAGGATGATCGTACTTTGAAGACAGACTTAAAAGAAGGTGAATATTTTGCACTTTTGATACTCTTAGGAACAAATAACTTATTTGGCAAATGGTGTCTTTTTTATGTTGTTTTTGTTTTGTATCGTGAATAGGCACTGAAGCTGATGTTATTTTGTTTTAAGGATGTTACAGACTGGAAACAGAAATAAACTATTTTAATGTGTGATGATTATGGATAGTTCTTATATCATGAGGTGATGATTTGACCATGGACACATTGTAAACAATTGAATTTACATGTAACTCAAAGTATGTTTAAGCTGCAGGTGCAGCTGGAAAAAAGAGAAAAAAAAAAGGTATGTTAAAGATCAGCACGCAGGGAGTTCCTGTCCTGGCTCGGTGGAAACAAATCCGACTAGGAACCACGAGGTTGTGGGTTCGATCCCTGGCCTCGCTCAGTGGGTTGATCTGGCGTTGCCATGAGCTGTAGTTTAGGATGCAGACATGGCTCAGATCCCATGTTGCCATGGCTGTGGTGTAGGCCAGCAGCTGTAGCTCCGATTTGACCCCTAGCCTGGGAATCTCCATATGCCGCAGGTGTGGCCCTAAAAAAAAAAATTTAAGAAGATCAGCATGGCTTGACTGCAGATTTTAGGAACTGTTGTCATAGTGGGTGGGTCAGCTTGAAGAGAAGATAATGCAAAACCAAGGAAGTGTCATTAAGAGCTCTTTGGGAGTTCCCTGCTGGCTCAGCAGGTTAAGAATGCAGTGTGGTCACTGCAGTGCCTCTCGTTACTGCAGTGATGTGGGTTCTGTCCCTGTCCCTGCAACTTCCACTTGCTGCAGGTGCAGCCAAAAAAAAAAAAAGCTCTTTGGAGGCCAGCCGATCTCAACTGGTTTAGAAGAAATTCATGCATCCTTCTAGGCTTTTGAGTGGGAAGGTTTTTTTGTTGTTTTCTGTTTCAGCTGCAGGTGTGGCCTTATGGAAGTTTCCAGGCCAGGGATCAAATCTGAGCTGCAGCTGCAACCTCTGCTGCAGCTGCAGCAACACTGGATCCCTAACCCTAACCCACTGCACCACAGCAGCAACTCCAGAAGTTTCTTCATTAGGATCTGCATGTTATTTTCTTTCAGACTTTTTTAATGTTCACAGTGATGCTGAAGCCCAGATGCAGCTCTAAGCTACTCAGAGGAGCAGTTTTATATATATATACACATATACATATATATACATATATACACAATATATACATATATACACACATATATATATTTTTAGAGCTGCACCTGCAGCGGATGGAAGTTCCCAGGCTAGGGATCAAATCAGCTACAGGTGCCGGCCACAGCCACAGCCACACCAGATCCAGGTTGCATGCATGACCTACACCACAGCTCACAGCAACACTGAATCCTTAACCCACTGAGCAAGGCCAGAGATCAAACTCACAACCTCATGGTTCCCAGTCAGATTCATTTCTGCAGTGCCACAGCAGGAACTCCAAGGAGCTGCACCCACGGCATATGGAAGTTCCCAGGCTAGGCCTCAAATCAGAGCTACAGCTGCCAGCCACAGCCAGAGCAACATGGAATCCAAGCCACGCCTGCAACCTACACCATAGCGCACAGCAATGCTGGATCCCCAACCCACTGAGCGAGGCCAGGGATCAAACCTGCGTGCTCATGGATACTAGTCGGAGTCGTTTCCACTGCGTCACAGTGGGAACTCCCCAAATAATCTTAAACTAAATTCTCTATCCCTTTCCCCTTTATCCTCCATCACTGTTCATCAAAGGAAAAATAATCAAAGAAGCACAAGTGCTTTTTTTTTTTTTTTTTAAACAAATGCCTTAGAAATAGTAGTTGTGGGAGTTCCCATCGTGGCGCAGTGGTTAACGAATCCGACTAGGAACCATGAGGTTGCGGGTTCGGTCCCTGGCCTCGCTCAGTGGGTTAACGATCCGGCGTTGCCGTGAGCTGTGGTGTAGGTTGCAGACGCGGCTCGGATCCCGAGTTGCTGTGGCTCTGGCATAGGCCGGTGGCTACAGCTCCAATTGGACCCCTAGCCTGGGAACCTCCATATGCTTCGGGATCGGCCCAAGAAATAGCAAAAAGACAAAAAAAAAAAAAAGGAAATAGTAGTTGTTCAGTTCTACTAAAGGCTCTGATTTTATAGCCACCAGTGACACTTTAACAAAGTTTTATTGGCATAAACTCTCCAGCACACAGACGGCTTGCACTTAAATTCTTCTGGAGAATTTGGTGGCCGTGCAATCTGTTGTTTTATCTTGAAAAGCACAATGTTCAGACGACTGTCACTTTGGGGAGAACACACAGCATCTCAAACAGCAAGTTAGCCGCCAGGAGGGCCGTGTTTCCTACAAAGAAGTGAAACCCAAACATGAACACCGCCCAGACCACTGCCCGGGGCCCCACCTCTCAGGACTCCATCCTCTTCTCTGACTTTCTTTTTCAGAGTCCCACTTTCCCCCCCGCCCCTATGTGCCCAGCTGCCCTGTGGACGTGCTTTCCCAGGCAGTCTCTCCATCAAGCTTCATTCAGAAACAGTATTTTAAAATTCAGAAGTTTCTGCTTACTCTGAAAACAGCCTTCCCCCAAAGGAGAACCTATAAAATGGTGTATATTGTATTTATTATCTGTCCTCAGAGGCAAACAGCCCTAACTCTGTAAGCTTTTCTAAATGAAAAAGATTATTGACATGGCATCTGCTTTCAATCTCTCCCCTAAACCAGCTAACTCCTCCACTTTATTAATATTCATAAATATTATTTAGGCCTTGAGAATTCACTTTTCAACGAAACACCTAAGGCAAATGGATCTGTGTCACCCTGTCACCAAACTGCAGGCTTCTTTCTCCCTCTCTTGCTGACGGTGGGCAAAGCTAATAATCCTTACCAGCTTCCCAGGGGTTTTGTTAGGGTTCATTAGCTCAGGTCTGTATGCTGTGCAATAACAGGTTTATTTCTTCGCTGTAGGACATACTCAGCAGGTTCCTGAGTTATGTAAAAGGACCTGGCAATCTACTCAATTAACTAGATTAATACAAATTAAACTAGCAGCTGCCTACAGAGCATATTTGTCTCCCTTACTCACCAAAAGGATCGTATGGCGGCGAAACTTCCACAAGATCACAACCCACCACGTTCAGGCCTTGACAACCTCGGATGATCTCCAGAGCCTGCCCAAGATCAAGCTTGGGTTGTCCACAGAGGTCATCATCGACAATGGAAAGCAACCAGTTGGGAGACTTCCATGGAGTCTCCCAACACAGGCCCACCCTCTGCCTTGAAACTGCTGCTTTCGCTCGATAAACAGTCATTGACCATCAGGCATATACAGGTGGGCTCACTGAGACCATCAAAGCAGTCACTTCAATGCCATGCATTAAGGGCTTCAAGAGAAACAAGCTGAGAATGCAGTATAAACGCATCTAATAGCCCGAAGAGGTGGGGGAAGTTTCCCCGAAGGTGGAGGCTCTTAGCTCATGGCATTGACCAAGCAGATGAGCAGGGAAGGAGGGCAGCCCAGGCAGAAGGAAAGTCACAGGCAAAGGCGCCAAGATGGAAGAAGGACGAGTAGTTAGACATGGTTGAAAGACAGGATCAGAGGGGCGTGAGGCGGGTAGGAAGAGCATCACTTAGCTTCCACTCTGCGGGTGAAAAGCCGAAAGGAGGAGAAGTGACGCGTGAGGAGTGTTTTAGAAAACTGATGAGAATTGAGACAGGCAGTTACCACCCAGCTCCCTTCTGAGAGCGTCTAAGATAATTGATTAGGTTCAGGCAGTCTTCATTCATCTACTCCAGTATCTTTTTTTTCTTTTTCTTGCTTTTTAGGGCCACACTCACAGCATATGGAGGTTCCCAGGCTAGGGGTGGGACGGGAGCTACAGCTGCCGGCCTATACCACAGCCACAGGGCGCAGTGGTTAACGAATCCGACTAGGAACCATGAGGTTGCGGGTTCGGTCCCTGGCCTCGCTCAGTGGGTTGAGGATCCAGCGTTGCTGTGAGCTGTGGTGTGGGTTGCAGACACGGCTCAGATCCTGCGTTGCTGTGGCTGTGGCATAGGCTGGTGTCTACAGCTCCAATTAGACCCCTAGCCTGGGAACCTCCATATGCCGCAGGAGTGGCCCTAGAAAAGGCAAGAAGACAAAAAATAAAAATAAAATAATGAAATCCCAACCTGATTCCCGAAGACTCAGTTCAAGTCCCAGGAAAGTGAGGAGCTAAGACTCCTCACCCCCAGGAATGGCCACGAGCGGTGCCTTCCTACCTGACTCGGGGTCAGGCCAGCAATTTCAGGTGTCCCCGTCCCTGGGGCATAGGCGGGATCCAAGCTGTCAATATCAAAGCTGATATAAATGGGTTTGCCTCCCATCTGCTGCCTCACTTCCCCCATCAGAGGAACCAGTGACTTCAGCCAGCAGTCTTCAGCCAGGACCACCCGAAAGCCCTGCAAAGGGAGAAATGAAGAGTGGAAGGCAGACATTTGGGCACGGCAGCCTTTACTGGGCATCTCCTATGGGCCTACCCCATGCTCAGCTCATGTGCACCTCTATCCCCATGAGGAGGGAGCCTCATCCTCATTTCACAGGTGAGAGAGGGAGGGATGATGACTGGTAAAGAATCGGGAGAATGGAGCTCCCTTGTGGCTCAGTGGGTTAAGGATCCACGGAAACACAACTATGGCCCAGGTTCGATCCCTGTCCTGGAAACTTGCACATGCCACAGGAACCGCCCCCCCCCCCCCCGGCAAAAGAAGTTGGGAGTAAGTCAAAGCTGACCTGTGGAGGTGGGATAAGACAGAATCTTGGTTAAGGCAAGAGTGAGAAACTCTGGATGGCTCATGGTAGCAGCTCCTAAACAGCTGTGTCCAGAAGATTGGCCTTTGCCATGCGTTAAAAGCGAGGAACTTGGCTCTTTCCTGTTGGGGTCTGTCATTTGTGTTTACCTGACTGTCTAGTAGGTTTGGGGACAAGAACTAAGAAGGTGGCCACATCTGGGAGTTTCTTGGTGGCTCAGTGGATTAAGGATTTGGTGTTGTCACTGCTGTGGCTAGGGTTCAGTCCCTAGCCCCAGGAATTTCCACATGCCACAGGCACAGCCAAAGAAAGAAAGAAAGAAAGAAAGGAAGAAAGAGAAGCGGGAGTTCCCACTCAGGCCCAGTGCGTTAAGAATCCAACTGCAGCATCTCAGGTCACTGTGGAGGCACAGGTTCAATCCCCAGCCTGGCATGGTGGGTTAAAGGATCCAGCAATGCCACAGCTGCAGCACAGGTCACAGCTGTGGCTTGAATGTAATCCCTGGCCCCAGAACTTCTATATGCCTCAGGTGCAGCCATTAAAAAGAAGAAGGAGCTCCCATCGTGGTGCAGTGGTTAACAAATCCGACTAGGAACCATAAAGTTGCGGGTTCAATCCCTGGCACTGCTCAGTAGGTTAAGGATCTGGCATTGCCGTGAGCTGTGATGCATGTTGGGGATGTGGCTCGGATCCCATGTTGCTGTGGCTCTGGCGTAGGCCGGTGGCTACAGCTCCAATTAGACCCCTAGCCTGAGACCCTCCATATGCCACGGGAGCGGCCCTAGAAAAACGCAAAAAGACCAAAAACAAAGAAGAAGAAGAAGAAAAAGAAGAAGGCAGCCACTCACCTTGGGTCTGGACCTCCTCACCTCTTTTCCAAGCCAATGACATCCAAGGGCTAGTTTCTGCTTCCCTCCCCAGCAAGAAGCCTCCTCTGCCCCACCCACTAACATCCTTGCTGCTCTCTGCTCCCAGTGATGCAAATTCAGCTTCTCTTCCTCCTTTTTGAACTCAATTAGCAAAGCCCCTTTGAAAGCAGAGCTGCCACTGAGTGAGCAGTGAGATTCAGAAGGCTCCCTGGGGGCTGGGGACAGAGGGAGGGGTTTCGGTCTGTCACCTGGCTCCGGCTATAGCTGTAGGTGTCCAAGGTCAGGGAAGAGCCCCGGATGCCAATCTGCACCACGCGCTTACAGTCCAAGAGTCCCTCCTCCACGCATCGGCGAAAGGGCGACCCGTGGTAGAGCTTCTCCCCCAGGGCCTTGTCCGCCGTGTCCATGTGCGCGTCCACATGCACCAGCCCCACGGGGCCGTGCCTGATGACAACAGGGCAGCTCAGAGGCCAAGCCGCTCAGTGGGGCCCAAGCACAGCCACCCTCCAGGCCCCCAAAACTTGATGATAATTGATAGCCACGGAGGGGGTACCTGGCATCAATTACCAGCCTTGTAACTGGTTTCTGTCTTCCAACCAACCACTTAGCATCTCAGAAGAACAGTCAGTGCAGAGGAGCCAGGCAGAAAAGAGTCATGACTCTCCCCACCTATTACCCAGAATTCTCTTCACTGAGCGACAGAGAGGGCCCGGAAGATGAGCATAGAGGGTGGTGGCTCAGGTGAGCTCAAGGCTCAACTAATCAGCGCCACCATTTCTCCAGCTTTAGTACCAAGATGCTGCTTCCATCCAGCTCTCTCTCCATAGTCTCCACCAACCCTGCCAGCCACCCAAAATAAACAGACAGTCCAGATCAATGCCAAGGCAAACAAAGCTTCAAGAAAAGACTTGTACCCAGCCACCCACCCCCAACCAAGAATGCTTCCCACATGTCTTTCCTATATATGAATTCTGGAGCCGCACCACCTTGGCCCATCTGTCTTTCTCAAACTAATGAACCAAAATTAGTCAATCCCTGGAGAGACTTGCACTACTGGAAAAATCCATCTTCTCATCCTCTGGGAATGGGGCCCTTTCGGGGAAAAGCAGGGCCTCTCCTCAGCAAGCAACACCATTGTGCCTGTTAGTATTTGCATTTGGCCTTTGAAGCAAAACAGAAACTGAAGTTAGCTGGGATTGTGGGTTTCACTAGGAGCTCATCTTCCGAAAACAGAGGCAAATGCTGAGCGTGCATACCAGAGCAGATCTAGGGCAAGGGAGGGTAAGAATAAATTGTCTTGGCTTCCAGCCGGTGACTGACAGACACACCTGGAGCTTGACCTTAATTTTGATCCGTAAGAGCAACTCAGTCGGGAATTTCCCATCACCCGCAATAACTCAAGCCAGCATCGGATGCCATCTAGCAGGAAACCACTCATTCCCCAGCTCCTGGATTTTGAAACTTTGCTTGGGCCCAGTTTTGGGGAACTTACTTTTCTGACATCGCCTGCAATATGGGATATGTGATGGTGTGATCTCCACCTTCGAAGAGGAAAAAAGAAGAAACATGGATGAGATTCGAGGAACATGGATGAGATTCGAGGACCAACTATCACCTAGAACAATCTTCAATCTGCCCAATTCTGCCACCCTTTTATTTTTTTATTTTTTTATTTTTTTGTCTTTTTAGGGCCGCACCAGTGGCATATGGAAGTTCCCAGGCTAAGGGGTCAAATCAAAGCTGAAGCTGCCGGCCTACACCACAGCCACAGCAACGCCAGATCCAAGCCACGTCTGAGACCTACACCACAGCTCACGGCAACGCCAGATGCTTAACCCACTGAGCAAGGCCAGGGATCAAACCTTCGTCCTCATGGATGCTAGTCAGATTCGTTTCCTCTGAGCCACAACAGGAACTCCCACCCTTTCGATTAGATGGAAGAACTATATAACCCCATCTAAAGTAAGATCTTGTTCAGTGGTGGGAAAATGGCCTCTAAGTGTTTGACAGCACATCATCGTTTAAAAGAGTTGTTCACGTGGTGCTTCAGTGGTAACGAACCAGCTCGTCTTCATGAGGACTCAGGTTCTATCCCTGACCTTGCTCAGTGGGTTGAGGATCCGGAGTGGCCAATGAGCTGTGGTATAAGTCACACACCTGGTTCGGATCCCACGTTGCTGTGACTGTGGGGTAGCCCGGCAGCTGCAGCTCTGATTTGACCCCTAGCCTGGGAACCTCCATATGCTGCGGGAGCGGCCCAAGAAATGGCAAAAAGACAAAAAAAATAAAAAATAAAAAAAACTAAAGGGCCACACACATGGCATATGGAAGTTCCCAGGCTAGGAGTTGAATCAGAGCTGCAGCTGCTGGCCTACCCCACAGCCACAGCAACTCAGGATCCCAGCCAATTCTGTGACCTACACCACAGTTCATCAGAACACCAGATCCCCAACCCACTGAGCAAGGCCAGGGATCAAACCCACATCCTCATGGATGCTAGTTGGGTTTGTTTCCTCTTCACCACAGCAGGAACTCCCATGATAAATTTTAAAGAAAGGATCAGGGGAGTTCCTGTCGTGGCTGGGTGGTTAATGAACCCAACTAGCATCCATGAGATTGTGGGTTTGATCCCTGGCCTCGCTCAGTGGGTTAAGGATCCAGCATTGCCGTGAGCTGTGGTGTAGGTTGCAGACGCTGCTCGGATCCTGGTTGTGGTGTAGGCCAGTGGCTACAGCTCTGATTAGACCCCTAGCCTGGGCACCTCCGTATGCTGTGGGTGCGGCCCTAAAGAGACAAAAAGACTGAAAAAAAAAAAAAAAAAGAAAGAAAGAAAAAAGGATCAGGAACTGTGCTGTTCTGAGCCAGAGTGAAGCCTGAGGCAAAAAGGGAAAATCAGGAAAATGGAGCGACGGCAGCGTTTCTGGCCCCTTACATCCCGCACCGAGGTGAATGCCTCCCTCGCTTCACCCTGGTCCATCCCTGTCGGTCAGACTAGCCCAGAAATTTAAATATCCTCTTCTCCGAGGTTAAAATAAGTGAACTGAAAATGTTCCCTTCCCTACTGTCTCCACATTCGCCGCGCCTCGCCCTGGAGGAGTAACTGCAGTCCATGCTCAGGATAAATAAACACTGAGCTCAGAGAATGGCACTCGCCCTGGCAGGTGCCATTACCCAAGGTCAGAGGGATACAGCCAGCTGCCACGATTTTCTGATAGGCCTCTCGAATGAGGCGGCAGCTGTCCTGAAGGTTGTAAAGGTTGACATTCACATCTCCTAGGTCTGCGACCATGAGGGACTGGAAGGGGAGGGCTCCCGTGCTGGGGTTGGCCGGGCGAAGCAGCACTGATTCCTCCCGGATCCGTCGGGGTCCATATCTGGAGGAGGAAGAATCATTCCGTGAGCCATGCCTAAAGGTCGAAGTCCTCCCTAGGCCTGGGCTCCCCAGCCTCTGCACTGGGCCTGGATGACACTTTGGGGAAAGGGGGCATTCTGTTCATTGTAGCAAGTTTAGTGGCATCCCTGGTCTTCACCTACTAGATGCCAGTAGCACCCCTCCCCTCACAATGTTATAAGCAAAACTGCCTCCAGACCCTGGCAAATGTCCCCAGAGACAAAATCAACCCCTGCTGAGAACCACTGATCTAAGCTACATAGTGAAGAGATTAAAGGCACAGAAGCCCACCCATCACCAATTTACTAAACGGCCTTAGAGCATTTCTTAATCTCCCTAAGCCTCAATTTCCTAATCTGTTAAAAAATACTACTTACCTTACCCTATTGTTTAAGAGTTAAATGAGGTCACCTAGAGTTCCCGTTGTGGCTCAGTGGAAACGAATCTGGCCAGTATCCATGAGGATGCAGGTTTGATCCCTGGCCGTACTCAGACCTTTAAGGATCCTGCGTTGCCTTGAGCTGTGGTGTAAGTCAAAGATGAGGCTCGGATCCCAAGATGCTGTGACTCTGGCATAGGCCAGCGGCTATGGCTCCGATTCAACCCCTAACCTAGGAACCTCTATGTGCCACGGGTGAGGCCCTAAAAAAGACCAAAAAATAAATAAGCAAATGAGGTCACCTATGCAAAGCACCTTGAGCTTAGAAAACTTTTAATAAAATGTGGCATCTATAACTCAGACCAGTAGTCAGATGTAATGTTGCTGAGCTGAATCAGAAATAGCTGATGGGGAGTTCCTGCTGTGGCTCAGTGGTAATGAACCCAACCAGTATCCATGAGGGCATGTGTTCAATCTCTGGCCTCACTCAGTGAGTTAAGGATCCAGTATTGCTGTGAGCTTCAGTGTAAGTCACAGATCGGCTCAAATCTGGCATTGCTGTGGCTGTGGCTGTGGCAGAGGCTGGCAGCTGCAGCTCTGATTCAACCCCTAACCTGGGAACTTCCATATGCTGAAGGTGCAGCCATCAAAAAAGAAAGAAAAAATGAAGTAGCTGGTGTCGGAGTTCCCATGTGGCTTAGTGGGATAAGGAATTGGAATAAGGATCTGGCATTGTCACTGCAGTGTCTTGTTGCAGTGGTACAGGTTCGATCCCTGGCACCCGGGAACTTCCATGTGGTGAGGGCATGGCAAAAAACAAGAAAAAAGAAAAAGAAGAGAAACATCTGATGTTCAATCATTAGGAAAATCAATTTAACTCTCTCTGACTTGATCTTACAAAAAGTGCCTTAATTTGAGCAATTCTTTTGTTTTTTTTATCTTGTCTTTTCTAGGGCTGCATCTGCAGCATATGGAGGTTTCCAGGCTAGGGGTCTAATCAGAGCTGTAGCCACCGGCCTTCGCCAGAGCCTCAGCAATGTCAGATCCAAGCCACATCTGCAACCTACACCACAGCTCGGCAATGCCAGATCCCTAACCCACTGAGCGAGGCCAGGAGTCAAACCTGAAACCGCGTGGTTCCTAGTCGGATTTGTTAACCACTGAGCCACAATGGGAAATGCTTGAGAAATTCTTGAGTCAGGTTTTGGGAAGAGGCAAAAACCTTCTGTCCTCAATCAAACTTAATGTCCCCTGCTTTGTAAACCTGGGGTACCCCCAGCCACTATCCCAACAAGGCCAGGGAATGGGGCGTGGAGAAGCCTCGGTCCTGGAACCCACTTTCTTTCTTTCTTTTTTTTATGGCCACACCTGCTGCCATATGGAAGTTCCCAGACTAGAGGTGGAATTGGAGCTGCAGCTTCAAATGCAGCAGCCAGCCTACACCACAGCTGCAGCAACTTGGGACCCCAGAGGCATGAGCAAGGCCAGAGATGGAACCCACATTCTCACAGACACTAACCCTCTGAGCCAAAACTGGAACCCCTGAACCCCCTTTCATTACATATAGATGACACACATGGTGAGCTCTGGGGGTCTCTTGATGAGGGAGGTGGAAAAGCAATGGTTTCTCAAAGGTTTAGGGGCACTTTGGAGCCAGGCACCACCTTCCAGTCCAACCTTGGGTAAGCAAAGAGGCCTCTCTGTTAGTTTGGTGGGTGCATGGCCGCCAGGCTTTCCTGACACATGTCCCAAAGTCCTTCAGGCCTTACCTTGCCCCGGGCCGGTTGGAGGTCCCAATGTCCAGGGGCACCCCGATGAAGGCAGCGTCCAGTCCCTCGGGGGAGGCCTGCACGGGCAGCCGCATCATGGAACAGATGCCCACTGACCGGGCCACGAAATCAGCTTTGGGAGGCTGGTTCCGGGGAGTGTTGGAGGCTTGGCGGCTCGGGCTGAGGCCTGGGTTGCCAAGCCCTGTAGCAGGACTCGCTGGGTGCAGGGGAAGCAGCCCCCGCACGCCCACGCCGGCCCTTAGGCCTCGGGCACAGCCAGAAACCAGCAGCTGAAGCATCCTGCCCCCGTGCCGGCCCTGCTGTTCCCCACCGTAGCCCAGGAGAATGTGCCAGCTCCCGGGCCACCCAGGGTTCAAAGGGCAGAGTTGCCCTGAGGATCTCAGGCAGGGGGGAGGGGCCCCAGGGACTGGGCTGCTCTCCCCCCTGCACCCTTTTCTGGACTTCAGCCTCTAGCTCCTTTGGTAAATAAAGCCCAGGCTCACCACTCACCTCCACCCGCACTGCCCCAGGTGTGTCTGTGCCTTCCTCCCCCCAAAGCCAGGCCTTTATCAGTTTCTTCTCCTAGGGTTTTTGTTTTTGTTTTGGACTATTTAAACATTTTCTTAAATTTTTTTTTATCAAAGTATAGTCGATTTACAATGTTGTACTGATTTCTACTGTACATCAAAATGACTCAGTTATACACACATATACATCCTTTTTAAAAATATTCCTTTCCAGAGTTCCCATCATGGCACAGTGAAAAGGAATGTAACTAGAAACTATGAGGTTTTGGGTTTGATCCCTGGCCTCACTCACTTGCTCAGTGGGTTAAGGATCTCTCGTTGCTGTGAGCTGTGGTGTAGGTCACAGACGCAGCTCAGATCTGGCATTGCTGTGGCTGTGACTTGGGCCAGCGGCTGTAGTTCTGATTAGGCCCCTAGCCTGGGAAACTCCATATGCCATGCGGCCATAAAAAGAAAAAAAAAAAAAAAAAAAAAAGAATCCTTCCCATTATGGGTTATCCAAAGATCTTGGATATAGTTCCCTCTGCTATATAATAAGACCTCACTGTCTATCCGTTTGGCAACCACAGGTCTATTTTCTATGTCTCCCACAGTAATATTTTTAAAACCTGAAAGATTTCAAGGGGAAAGACCTTTCTTTAAGCAAGAGAAATTGGAGCTTTCTTTTTTCTTTTTCTTTTTCTTTTTTTTTTTGGCTGAGCCCTGGACATGTGGAAGTTCCCAGGCCAGGCATCAAACCTGAGCCACAGTAATGACAACTGCTGGATCCTTAACCTGCTGAGCCATGAGGGAACTCCCAGAGCATTTTTTTAAAATAGTGTACTAAGAAATGTCTGGGTGGGAGTCTCAGGAAGCAGTCTTTCTAAATAACCTTTTTAAAAAAGGCCTTAGAGGCGAGCCCACGAACCTGCAGTTCTCCTTACCTTTCAGGGGAGAAAAAGGTGATTCGTAATGAAGTTATGTGAGCAGCTTAGGTTGAGACTGCAGCTCAGATCTGATCCTTAGCCTGGGAACTCCATATGCCTTGGGGCAGCTAAAAAAAAAAAAAAAAGTATAAAATGCTCAGTGTTCCCTGATAGCTCAGCGGGTTAAAATCCGGTGTTGTCACAGCTCAGGTGCTGCTGTGACATGCACTCCATCTCTGGCCAAAGAACTTCCATATGTAGCAGTCTTGGCCAAAGAAATTAAACAATAGGGAATTCCCTTTGTGGCTCAGCGATAACGAACCTGACTAGTATCCATGAGGATGCAGGCTCAATCTCAGGCCTCACTCAGTGGGTTAAGGATCTGGTGTTGCCATGAGCTGCAGTATAGGTCAGATCTGGCATTGCTGTGGCTGTGGTGTGAGCTGGCAGCTGTAGCTCTAATTCAACCTAAGGCTGGGTGGCTAAGCCCTGCAGCAGGACTCTCTGGGTGCAGGGGAAGTACGCCCTTGCTGCATGCCCGTGCCGGCCCTTAGGCCTCGGACACAGCCAGAAACCAGCAGCTGCAGCATCCTGCCCCCGTGCCGGCCCTGCTGTTCCCCACTGTAGCCCAGGAGAGTGTGCCAGCTCCCAGACCACCCAGGGTTCAAAGGGCAGAGTTGCCCTGCAGATTCAATCCCTGGCCTCCCTCAGTGGGTTAAGGATCCGGTGTTGCTGTGAGCTGTGGTGTAGGCTGGCAGCTACAGCTCTGATTCAGCTCCTAGCCTGGGAACTTCCATATGCCACGAGTTCGGCCCTAAAAAGCAAAAAATAAAAAATAAAAATTAACAAATAAAATGCTTGACATGAAAGAGTTTGATTGGATTCAAAATCCATGAATAGGGGACTCTTCTTTCCCCTCTCAGCCTGTCCTGGGAGCTCTTTGTTTTCCTGTAATAAAGACTTTGCTTGCTTGCTGCCTGTGTGTTCACAAAGTTCATTCTTCAGCTCCGCAAACTAGAACCCGGATTCCAGTAACATCTTTCTGGCATCGTCTTTTGCAGACTCGTCTGGGATCCGATCCAATCCACCAGCGCTCACAAGAAGGTGTCTGATTCCCTGCAAGATCGCCAGCAGCAGATTCACACCATGTCGCATCCAGCTCCAGCGTTTGGAGCTGCCCTCTGGAACTGGTTGACCTCCTCCTCCTGGTGGAAACATTTGCTCACCAGTCACCACTGTGATCTTGATCCTTTTTTTCAGACCCTGTGTAATTAATTGTATTTCT
Source organism: Sus scrofa (assembly GCF_054392235.1). Taxonomy (NCBI): domain Eukaryota; kingdom Metazoa; phylum Chordata; class Mammalia; order Artiodactyla; family Suidae; genus Sus; species Sus scrofa. The sequence continues at coordinate 79,309,049 of NC_139388.1, forward strand.
CGCTTCATGACATCCCGATTAAAAGCTATCAACCTTCACTGGGAACGATGTCTAGTCACTTATGATGGAGCACAATAATGTGAGAAAAAAGAATATATAAATATACATGTATGTGTAACTGGGTCACCATGCTGTACAGTAGGAAAAAAAAAAAAAAGTTAAGAGCTATCAACCTTCAAATGGTGATAGACGAGGTACCCAGTGTTATGTATGGAAGCCCACTTGACCATCCCATGAGTGGAGAGACCTAACTGATTTCCTCTAATGATGCCCCTTGTCAGCAGGAAGCAGTCAGAGCAGTCCGCCCCACCCCACCCCACTGCCACCCCCGCTCCTGCAGTTAGAGTCTCTTAACTCCAGAGGGGGGATCGAGGCAGAATAATAACTCAGGTAGTCAGTGTAGGAGCATAGGCTTCGATGCATTCTTTGATATGGCTATATATTTTTTTTTTTGACTTTTTAGGGCACACCTGCAGCATATGGAGGTTCCCAGGCTAGGGGTCTAACTGGAAATACAGCTGCCAGCCTATGCCACAGCCACAGCAATGCCAGATCCGAGCTGTATCTGCGAACAACAACACAGCTCAGAGCAACGCAGGATCCTTAACCCACTGAGCGAGGCCAGGGATCAAACCAGCAACCTCAGGGTTCCTAGTCGGATTTGTTAACCACTGTGCCCCAACGGGAAATCCCATAAATTTTTTTGATGTTAAAATTTCTTTCTTTCTTTCTTTCTTTTTTTTTTTTTTTTTTTTTGTCACAGTGTGTTGCTACCTGATGTGGAATCTTAGTTTCCAAACCAGGGATTGGGGAGTTCCCGTCGTGGCGCAGTGGTTAACGAATCCGACTAGGAACCATGAGGTTGCGGGTTCGGTCCCTGGCCTTGCTCAGTGGGTTAACGATCCAGCGTTGCTGTGAGCTGTGGTGTAGGTTGCAGACGCGGCTCGGATCCCGCGTTGCTGTGGCTCTGGCGTAGGCCGGTGGCTACAGCTCCGATTCAACCCCTAGCCTGGGAACCTCCATATGCCGCGGGAGTGGTCCAAGAAATAGCAACAACAACAACAACAACAACAAAAAAAACTTTTAGGAACCAAACCAGGGATTGAACCAGGGCTGCAGTGGTAAAAAGGACGAGTCCTAATCACTAGATCACCAGGCAACTCTCTAAAATTTCTTTTCAAATTTGTATTACCTAGGAGTTTCCTGGTGGTTCAGCAGGTTAAGGATCCAGCATGGTTGCTGCTGTTGCTTGGGCTGCAGCTGAGGCACTGGTTCTATCCCTGGCCAGACAACTTCTGTATGCTGCAGGCACGGTGGGAAAAAAATCCTTTTTCAAAAAAACTATTACCTATCTGAGTTTCTTTCTTTCTTTCTTTGCCTTTTTAGAGCCGTACCTGTGGCATATGGAGGTTCCCAGGCTATATGGGGTCAAATTGGTGCTGTAGCTGCCAGCTTACACCAGAGCCACAGCAATGTAGGATCCAAGCTCAGTGGGTTAAGGATCCAGCATTGTCATGAGCTGTGGTGTAGGCTGCAGAGGCAGCTTAGATCTGGTGTTGCTGTGGCTGGGGTGTAGGCCTGCAGCTGTAGCTCTGATTCGACCCCTAGCCTGGGAACTTCCATATGCTGTGGGTGTGGCCCTAAAAAGCGAAAGCAAAAAAGAAAAAAGAACATTTAAAAATAAAAGAAAAAAAATAGTTACACTCACAGAAGAAAGCAAAAATGTGGAAAATATTTGATCCGGAAATTTTATGTAAGCTTAATGTTTAATGCTGTCCCTAATACTTCTATTTTATTTTTCACATTATAATTAAGAACATGTGGAAAATAGAACTCATTTTATTTTACCAAACCCCATAAAGATGCCCTTAAGTCCCTGCCCCTACCACGTACCTCAGTGGAACATAAAATTATATAATTTTCTATGGGTTCTATGACAGGAAAAATATTCTGAAGCACTGTTCTGGTACCCCACCAGTTCCAGTATCTATTTTGCCTTTCTGGCTGACTGCCCAGGGCAGGGTTTTGTGAAAACAAGTCATAAAATAAATGCTTGGTACGTGTGGGAGTGAACGACTGAACAGGTCTGGAAGCTGCGGAGGGCAGCTCTGGTGTGATTATACTTTCAGCCAAAACCCGTGGCATCCAAATAGTGTGAGGCCAACACTGTGTACATTCAGCCGTCTGCACGCACGGACTCCCTCTGGCCTAGTGAATGATGCAAGAGCTTCACACAGTGGCGTCAACATGGAACTTGTCTGCGCTTGCAGAGGCTCAGAAATGATCTGGCAGGAATGCCAGCCTCCAGGAGACACCTGCCTGGGGGCTTTCTGGGACAAGCCACTCATCTTACATCACCAGCATTGATCATGACCTGCCTTGTCCTCTGCCTCCAAAGAAAGTCAGATATTTTTGAGCATTTCAGATTACTTTTATCAAAGTTAGCCTACATCTCCACTCCTCAGAGTTCCCTGGTGACTCAGTGGGTTAAGGACCCAGCATGGTCATTGCTGTAGGGCAGGTTCAATTCCTGGTACAGGAACTTCTGGATGCCGTGCCCACATCCTGGTGCGGTGGAAACGAATCCGACCAGGAGCCATGAGGTTTTGGGTTCGATCCCTGGCCTCTATCAGTGGCTTAAGGATCCAGCGTTGCCGTGAGTTGTGGTGTAGGTTCCAGACAAAGCTCCGATCTGGCGTTGCTGTGGCTCTGGCGTTGCTGTGGCTCTGGCGTAGGCCGGCAGCTACAGCTCTGATTCGACCCCTAGCCTGGGAACCTCCATATGGCGAGGGTGCCGCCCTCAAAAGACAAAAGAAAAAAAAAGTTAACACCCTCAACGATGCCTCAGGGACTCCTTTACACATTCAACATGGAGTCCAGCTTTTTGAATGTTTTAGAAAATAATATGTACTATTTGAACACAAGAGTGGTTGTTCAGTCTCTCTATTCAGCTTGCCAAATGGAAGCCTGATTAATCTGACCACTTTTATCCAAATGCCAAGTAATTAGCCCCTGTCTGTCTCTCTCTAGTCCAAAATGAGCCTCCTAAGGCTGGAGATGAGGGAAGGAGGGCAGGAACTTGAGATGAAGGTACATCCCTGATATGCAGTTTCAGAGTCAAGCCAGGAGAGGGCACAGAAAACATCTGCTTGATCATCTAACGAAGAAAGGATTCAGGGAACGGACAGAGCTCTCCTTTGATCAGTTAGGTGACAGTGGAGGTCTTTAGTCAATTAGATTTCATCCTGACACCTCAACAATTTGATTATACAACAGGCTTCTTCTTCTTTTTTTTTTTTTTGTTTTTTTTGCTTTTTAGGGTCTCACCTGCGGCATATGGAAGTTCCCCAGCTAGGGTCAAAGCTACATCTGCCGGCCTCCACCACAACCACAGGAATGCAGGATCCGAGCCACGTCTGCAACCTACACCACAGCTCATGGCAACACCAAGTCTCTGAGCCACTGAGTGAGGCCAGGGATCAAATGCACAACCTCATGGTTCCTAGTCGGATTCATTAACCACTGAGCCACGATGGAAACTCCTTTTTTCTTTCTTTTTTTTTTTTTTTTTTTTTTGGTTTTTAGGGCTGCACCTGGGGCATATGGAAGTTTTCAGGCTTGGGGGCGAATCAGAGCTGCAGCTGCTGGCCTACACCACAGCTCACGGCAATACTGGATCCTTAACCCATTGAGCAAGGCCAAGGTAAAACCCTTGTTCCCATGGGTATTAGTTGGATTTGTTACTGCTGAGCCACAAAGGGAACTCCCACAATCTTTGCACACTTGATTTTTTTCTTAAAGAAAATGTTTCGATTTTTCAAAGCCCCAGCTGGTCTCCTATGTGTTTCTTTTTGATGGCCTTCCTCTTTGCTTGTTTAAGGAAGTCAGCTGCTTCTGAATGGGGCCTTGTCATCTGCAAAGAAGGGACTACAAGCTCTAACTAACCTTTCCTGACTTCCTGGTGCTGACAGCTGAAAGACATCATCCACCTGGTCCTTAGACATTAGACAAAAGTGAGGGCTGATTATTCACTATAAACTTACACTCTAGGATACATGGGATTTTTTTTTTTTTGTGCCACTCTACAGCATATGGAGATCCCTGGCCAGGGATTGGAGCTGAGCTGCAGTTTTAACCTACACCACAGCTGCGGCAACACTAGATCCTTAACCCACTATGTCGGGCTGGGGATCAAACCTGCATCCCAGCGCTCCAGAGACATGGCTGATCCTGCTGCACCATAGCAGGAACTCCAAGAAAATGCTATTTAGACAAATCTATGAAACAACTCATGCTAGATAATTCAGACCAAGAGGATATCTTCATACAGGTTTGGAAGATAAAGACCAATGCTTGTAGTCCAGATAGAGATCTCATGCAAATAAGGCACGTATGATGCAGTATTTCTTGTAGTAAATAAAATCAGTGGTATGATAAGGTGTTTGTTCTATGACGACTTACTTTTAGATGCCAATTTCCTTCTGAATCCAACACTTGCTATATTTTATCTCATTTGCCCTTCTTATTAGCCTATGAAATAAATCAGACATATTATTTATGTTTGACAAGGAAAGTGCTAAGCCACTGATGTTACTGTACGTTGCAAAGCAACTTCCCTAAGATCTCCCTAGGATCCAGAATTAGAGATGATCTTATCTGTCAAAAGTTTCTTTGCAGAGTTCCCGTCATGGTGCAGCAGAAACGAATCCGACTAGGAACCATGAGGTTACGGGTTCAATCCCTGACCTCACACAATGGGTTAAGGATCCGGCGTTGCCGTGAGCTGTGGTGTAGGTCACAGACGTGGCTTGGATCCTGTGTTGCTGTGTCTGTGGTATAGGACGGCAGCTGCAGCTCCGATTAGATCCCTAGCCTGGGAACCTCCCTATGCTGCAGGTACGGCCCTAAAAAGACAAAAGACAAAAAAAAAAAAAAAAAATCAAAAAAGTTTCTTTGGTCAGAGTGGTTGAGAGGCAGGGAGTCTCATCATTTACTGGAAAGCTAAGAGGCTAAGGATTCCCCGGGAGTTCCTGCTGTGGCACATCAGGATAGGCATTGTCTCTGGAGGTTTGATCCCTGGCACAGTGAGTTCAAGAATCTGGCGTTGCTGCAATTGCAGCAAAGTTCACAACTGTGGCTGGGATCTGATCCCTGGCGTGAGAACTCCATATGCTATGGAGAGCCCAAAAAGAACAAAAAAAGGATTCCCCTGTATTGACATTATTCCCATAGCTACTGCAAATAGTCACGTTCTTACTTAAACCTTGTTTCTGGAACAAGAGCCAGCAACTAAATAATTCATCCTACCTTAGAGCTCAGAGAATAGAACAAGATTTAAAATCAGGCTTTTTTTTTTTTTTTTTTTTTTTTGTCTTTTTGCCATTTCTTGGGCCGCTTCCGCTGCATATGGAGGTTCCCAGGCTAGGGGTCGAATCGGAGCTGTAGCCGTCGGCCTACACCACAGCCACAGCAACTCGGGATCCGAGCCGTGTCTGCAACCTACACCACACCTCACGGCAGCGCCGGATCCCTAACCCACTGAGCAAGGCCAGGGATTGAACCTGCAACCTCATGGTTCCTAGTCAGATTCGTTAACCACTGTGCCACGACGGGAACACCTTTTTTTTATCCCCCCCTGGTTTTTAGGGCCACATGCGTGGCATATAGATGTTCCCAGGCTAGGGGTCGAATCGTAGCTGTGGCCCACTGGCCTATACCGCAGCCTCAGCAACGCCTGATCTGAGCCGTGTCTGCAACCTATACCACAGCTCATGGCAGTGCTGGATCCTTAACCCACTGAGCAAGGCCAGGAATGGAACCCATGTCCTCATGGATGCTTGTCGGGTTCGCTAACCACTGAGCCACAATGGGAACTCCAAAATTCCCCTCTTTTTAAGTGAACGATTCAATGATCTCTTCTATACATGTGTGTAACCATCACCACGACCCAGGTTTAGAACATTTCCACTCCCCCCCCAAAGTTCCCTCATGCCTGTTAATCAGCTTTTTTAAAGGGTGCCTTTTTGTGGATAATTACAGTCATGAACAACAAGTCCCAGAAATTTCCATTTTGCCCAGCTTTCATTTGCTGCTGGCAGCCAAGAAGAAAATTGCAAAAACCCATCAACAAATGTTGGAAGAAAACACCATAAGCTGATCGACAGCTGTTTGCTCAAAATAGTTTATTCATCCTCTCCAGGTTTTAGTGAGTGTCAGCCAAGTGTGAGGTTCTTGGTTAAGTCTGTAGGAATGTAAAAACAAAATAATAGCTGTCTTCTCCCGGAATAATTTGGATGTGAATTCAGTAGTATGCAACATAACTTTGAAGAGTTTCAATGTCCAATGAATTTGAGTGATAAAAGTGGTAAAATCAGTATGATATTTGTTTGTTTCTTTTGTTTTGGTCTTTTTGTCTTTTAGGGCCGCACCCAAGGCATATGGAGGTTTCCAGGCTAGGGGTCGAATCGTAGATGTAGCCACTGGCCTCCACCACAGCTACAGAAATGCGGGATCCTTAACCCACTGAGCAAGGCCAGGGATTGAACCTGCGTCCTCCTGGATGCTCGTCGGGTTCGCTAACCGCTGAACCACGATGGGAACTCCCCGGTATGATATTTGAACTTCCCTTTCCAGAAGTCAGGAGAGAGAAAGAGGGACCAGACTTACTTTCTCACCTAAAACAATTAAAAGAAGAACAAAAAATAGGATGTAATAGTTTTAATATACTGGACATCAGACCATGAAAGACAGTAATCCTTGAGAAAGGAACCAGGAGTAGCTGAATCAAGGAGACAGTTGAGTCCAGAGAGACCAAGGCAATTAGAGTTCACAAGACAGAGTAACAGAGAGGGGAGAGCAGTTCAGAAAAAGAGAAAACCCCAGAGATTTCTTCTAATATTCACTTAAGTACTGCTTAGCACCTGAGGCTGGGGAAAGACTTGGAATTTGAAAGGATTAGAGAGAAAGGTGCTTGATTCTCACACCAGGCTAGGAATAGCACCTATTCCCACCAGCCAGATTAGAAACATTCACAATTTATGGGGCACTGGGAAGAGTACTCATAGGGGTCTTGCTTTGGCAGGGGTGGATAATAAGCCCCTGAGTTGGCATTACTCTGGTCCTACCTAACACATCTTAAAAGCAAGACCCAGGAGTTCCCGTCATGGCGCAGTGGTTAACGAATCCGACTAGGAACCATGAGGTTACGGGTTCGATCCCTGACCTTGCTCAGTAGGTTAAGGATCCGGCGTTGCCGTGAGCTGTGGTATAGGTTGCAGATACGGCTTGGATCCCATGTTGCTGTGGCTCTGGCATAGGCTGGTGGCTACAGCTCCAATGAGACCCCTAGCCTGGGAACCTCCATATGCCATGGGAGCGGCCCTAGAAAAGACCTAAAATAAATAAATAATAAAATTTTAAAAAATAATGCTTTAAAAAAAAAAAAAAAAAGCAAGACCCAGGAGTTCCCATTGTGACTCAGTGGTAATGAACCTGGCTGGGATCCATGAGGATGAGGTTCAATCCCTGACCTTGCTCAGTGGGTTACGGATCTAGCATTGCTGTGAGCCGTGGTGTAGGTCACAGACGCAGTATGGATCTGGCATTGCTGTGGCCGTAGTGTAGGCTCAGAGCAGCTTCAATTTGACCCCTTGCCTAGGAATTTCCATATGCCATGGGTATGGCCCTAAAAAGACAGGGGAAAAAAGTGCAAGACTCAAAAGAATCAAACTATTTCCAGGTAACTTACCTGCATCCAGAACAAAGCTCAAGATCTATAGGAATATAAAACTATCTGGTACTGGGAGTTCTCTCCTGGAGCAGCGGACTGGGGATCCAGTGTGTCACTACAGGTTCAATTCCTGGCCTGGGAATTTCCATATGCCACAGGCACAGCATGTGTGTGTGTGTGTGTGTGTGTGTGTGTGTGTGTGTCTGTGTGTGTCTGTGTGTGTGTCTGTGTGTCTGTGTGTCTGTGTCTGTGTGTGTGTGTGTGTCTGTGTTGTATCCAAGAAGGTAAAACTTACAATATCTGGTATCCAATAAAAACTTACCAGGCGTGCAAAGAGACAGGAAAGTGTGACCCCATAATTAGGAGACAAATCAATAAAAACTGACCCAGAGGAGTTCTTATTGTGGCTCAGCAGGTTAAGAACTCAACACAGTGTCCATGAGGATGTGGATTCAACCCCTAGCCTCACTCAGTGGGGTAAGTTTCTGGCTTGCCGCAAGCTGGGGCATAGGCCACAGATGCCACTCGATCTGTTGTTGCCAGAGCGTAGGCCTATGGCTACAGCTCTGATTGGACCCCTGGCCTGGGAACTTCCATATGCTACAAGTGAGGCTGTTAAAAAAAAATATATATATATATATAAAAAAAATTTTTTTAAAGAAAAGCTGACCCAGAAATGGCACAGATGTTAGAATTAGCAGCAAAGACATTAAAACTGTTATTATGACTGTATTCCATATGTTCAAAATGTTGAATAGAGCCATAGAGTCATGGTGATGTAAAAAATATTGTAATTTAACTTTTAGAGATGAGAAATTGGCATGGGAAAGATAACTGTCTCCTTTATTTTGGATAAGACCATGTTATATATACACAATATAAAATATGAAATGTCTTTTTTAGGTGTGGCCCTAAAAGAATAAATAAATAAATAAATAAATTGCTGTAGTATCCTTGTGGTACAGCGGGTTAAGGATCAGGTGTTGTCCCTGCAGCAGCTCAGGTCACTGCTGTGGCACAGGTTTGATCCCTAGCCCAGGAACATGCTCAGGCCAAGGGCATGGCTAAAAAAAAAAAAAAGCAAAATGCTTTCTCTCTCCCCCCATCTTTTTTTTTTTTTTTTGTCTCTTTAGGGCCGCACCCACAGCATATGGAGGTTCCCAGGCTAGGATCTAATTGGAGCTACAGCTGCTGGCCTACACCACAGCTCATGGCAACGCCAGATCCTTAACCCACTGAGTGAGGCCAGGGATAGGACCTACAACCCCACAGTTCCTGGTCGGATTCATTTCCACTGCGCCACGACAGGAACTCCCCCTTTTCTTTTTTCTTTTTCCTTTTGGCTGCATGTGGAAGTTCCCGGGCCAGGGATCGAACCCACACCACAGCTGCAACAACACCTGATCTTTAACCCACTGAGCCACAGGGGAATTCCCCTCTCCTTTTTCTCACAAATATGTCATGTTAGTATCTACATTGAGTGTGCAATCAACCAAAGTCACTGCCTTCCTTTTTTGCCCATGAATTCAAGTCTCCCTTATCTGGTGTATCTAACTGCTTGAACTTAACTACAGATTCCAAACTTCATCTCGTTCGTTCTGATCCATCATTCTGTCTCATCTCTTTGAATCTTGTTCCTGTCAGCTGACATATTAGTACCATGTCCTCATTCTGAGTCAACGAAACATTTAACAGGCTTACTCTCTTTGACTTCAGCCAAGTTGCGAGTAAAAATGCCGAACAAAGCACAACACTTTAACCAAATCCAGAAAGATCTCTGGGTGAACATGAACTTGGGTTATCCCGTTTTGGGAACCCTACAATTCTGAGATAAAATCAGTGGACAGGATTAATGGTGATGAAGGATTGCCCTCCAAAAGATTTGTAAACTTGAAGAAACAGAACTTACCTAAAACTGATGAAAGAAAAAACAGTTTTTTAAAACGGACCGAGCATCAAGCTGTGGGATAAACTCAAGTAGTCTAGTATATGTGCACTTGGAGACCTCAAAGGAGAGAGGAGAAAAGCGTTTGAAAGAAGACTCAAGATTTTTCCAAGTTTAGGAGTTCCTTTTGGCACAACAGGTTAAGGATCTGGTATTGTCACCACAGTGGCGAGGGTTCGACCCCTTCCACATGCCATGGGAACAGCCAAAAAAAAAAAAAGGAAAAGAAAACTATAATCAAAGAGCCCACCTGCTACATTCATTATTATATTGTCACCTTTCATTACCAACAATATGAGAATTTTCATTAACTTTTGCATATGTAAAACCCCATCAATTCTATAAATCATTGTGCTAGGTTCTTGGATATCTAATTTTTCTTATGCCATTCAAAATTTCTTGTCTTTTAACTAGAGCATAATTGGTTAGTCAGAACCTCAGGTGTCTTCTAATTTGACGAATTTTTTTTTCTTTTTATGGCTGCACCTTCGGCATATGGAAGTTCCTATGCTGGGGTGGAATTGGAGTGGCAGTTGTGACCTAGGCCACAGGTGCTGCAACACTGGATCTGGGCCACATCTGCGGCCTACACAACAGCTGTGGCAATACTGGATCTTTAACCCACTGGGCAAGGCCAGGGTGGACACTATGTTGAGTTCTTAACTCACCGAGCCACAACAGGAACTCCTCGATGAAGCTTTTAAAAGAACCAAAGCAGGAGTTCCTGTTGTGGCGCAGCAGAAACGAATCCAACTAGGAGCCATGAGGTTGTGGGTTCCATCCCAGTGGGTTAAGGATCCAGCATTGCCATGAGCTGCAGTGTAGGTTGCAGATGCGGCTTGGATCTGGTGTTGCTGTGGCTGTGGCGTAGGCCGGCAGCCACAGCTCCGATTAGACCCCTAGCCTGGGAACCTTCGTATGTCAAGGGTACGGCCCTAAAAAGACAAAAAAATTAAAAATAAAAATAAAAGAACCAAAGCACTGGGAAAGCTTGGTGAGTCAGTGTGAGTCTACCAGTGATCTATGGGTCCTCCTATTGAGTATGTCCTTCAGGGCCAGAATAAGTATCACCTTCTCCATTTAAAAAACCTTTTTTAATAACATAAATGTTGATAGTTTTAGACCATTATTTCTTTTGGGGGGGTGGGGGGTAAAGGAGAAAAAGATAGCTTTATTGCTTTGCCAGGCAAAGAAGGGTCACAGCAGGCTAATACCTTAAAGACTGCACCCCCTTTGGAAGGGGTTAGGAGGTAGTTCTACAGTTTGGGGAGTAGAATAAGGATCAGGGCTGTAGATAAGGATCAGATAAGGGCTGTAGATAAGGATCAAGATTGCATTGTTGGAGTTCCCGTCGTGGCGCAGTGGTTAACGAATCTGACTAGGAACCATGAGGTTGCGGGTTCGATCCCTGCCCTTGCTCAGTGGGTTAACGATCCGGCGTTGCCGTGAGCTGTGGTGTAGGTTGCAGACGCGGCTCGGATCCCGCGTTGCTGTGGCTCTGGCATAGGCCGGTGGCTACAGCTCCGATTCGACCCCTAGCCTGGGAACCTCCATATGCCACAGGAGCGGCCCAAGAAATAACAACAATAACAACAACAAAGACAAAAGACAAAAAAAAAAAAAAAAAAAGATTGCATTGTTTCTTTTCTTTTTTTTTTTTTTTTTTTTTTTTGTCTTTTTGCCATTTCTTGGGCCCCTCCCAGGGCATATGGCGGTTCCCAGGCTAAGAGTCTAATCAGAGCCGTAGCCACTGGCCTACGCCAGAGCCACAGCAACGCAGGATCCAAGCTGCGGCTGTGACCCACACCACAGCTCACGGCAACGCCGGATCCTCAACCCACCGAGAAAGGCCAGGGATCGAACCTGCAACCTCATGGTTCCTAGTCGGATTTGTTAACCACTGTGCCACGATGGGAACTCCTTGCGTTGTTTCCTAAAGCTGGTGTGTAGAGGCCCCAGGACTGAGTCTGGTGGTCCTCCTTCCCGGTGTCTGGACTTACTGAGGTTCAGGTTCTTCATGCCTCCGTGCAGAAGGAACTCAGAGAGAGACAATGAAATAGATTTATTAAGATAGGACACCTGCGAGAGATGCAAGCAGGCAGGCATGGAGGCTCTGCCCATTATTTCAAACATTGTAAATCCCCAGATGATCAAACTAATAACTAAAATGCATATTGAATAGAAATTATATGTAGGCGACCTGCCAGTTGTCATTTCCATCCTATGATTTTCCCCTCATATGTAACTGAAAAGTTCACAGATGTTAAGAAATTGTTTTGGTATGAAATCAGACACAGAAAGGAGACTACTGCTATAGGAGCTATGAATCAGACCAACGGCATCATCTGCATGTGGGAGTTTGTGGGATATGCAGAAACTCTCAGGCCCTGCTCCGTACCTGAAGATTCATAATATGCATTTTTGTGGGGCCACACCTGCAGCATATGAAAGTTCTTGAGCCAGGGGTGGTACCTGAGCCACAGCTGCAGCCTGAGCCTCAGCTGTGGGAACACTGGATCTTTAACCCACTGAGCCACCAGGGAACTTTCCATAATATGCATTTTTTTTTTTTTTGGTCTTTTTCTCCTTTTAGGGCCACTCACGCTGCATGTGGAGGTTCCCAGGCTAGGACTCTAATCAGAGCTGTAGCTGCCAGCCTACGCCAGAACCTCAGCAACAGCAGATCCATGAGCTGAGTCTGCAACCTACACCATAGCTCACGGCAATGCTGGATCCTTAACCCACTGAGTGAGAACAGGGATCAAACCCGAAACCTCATGGTTCCTAGTTGGATTCCGCTGTGCCACGACAGAAACTCCCATAATATGCATTTTTACAAGACCCCCAAGTGGTTGCTATACACATTCAAGCTAGAAACACTGATGTCTGGCAACTAGTTCCTCTGATCATGTTTCCTTATGCATGAAAAAAAAAAAAAAGGTTAGCAAGCCCTGCCCATCTTATTTCCCAAGCTGATGATTAGAATGAAATATGTGAAACCCGATCCAAATATAAGTTAGGTACACATAAAATATCAAACTTTCTAGTAAACAGTGAGTTACATTCAAGTCCAAGGCACAGCACAATATTTCTGGATTTAAATTGCTGAACAGGAGTTCCCATTGTGGCTCTGCAGTTAACGAACCGGACTAGTAACCATGAGGTTGCAGTTCAATCCCTGGCCTTGCTCAGTGGGTTAAGGATCCCGAGTTGCCATCAGCTGTGGTGTAGGTGTAAGATGCAGCTCAGCTCACGATGTTGCTGTGGCTGTGGTGTAGGCCAGCAGCTACAGCTCCCATTCGACTCCTAGCCTGGGATCCTCCATATGCTGCGGGTGTGGCCCTAAAAAGACAAAACACACACAAAAAATAAATAAAATAAAAAATAAAATGCTGAATAGCAAAAAAAAAAATTGCCAGTATTACTGTAAATTCCAAAGTCAAGCCTTTTTTTTAATTTTTTTTTTTTTTGTCTTCTTGCCTTTTCTAGCGCCGCTCCGATGGCATATGGAGGTTCCCTGGCTAGAGGTCCAATCAGAGCTATATCCACTGGCCTACGCCACAGCCACAACAACGCGGGATCAGAGCGCATCTGCAACCTACACCACAGCTCTCGGCAACGCCAGATCCTCAACCCACGGAGCAAGGCCAGGGATAGAACCCTCAACCTTATGGTTCCTAGTCAGATTCGTTAACCACTCTGCCACCACAGGAACACCTGGAAATATCTTTTTTTTTTTTTTTAATCTCGAAATCTATTATCCTTCAGTCTGCAACTAATCAACACACAATCCTAAAGCATAGTTCCAGAGTTTGGCTTTTTCTGGACAAAGCAACAAGCCTAAGCCTTCACACAAGCCGCAAGGGAGGAAGCTGCAGGAAGCCACGCCTTGGACTACTACCAGGCACTGGTCTGGCCAGCCACTGCCTAAGTCACATCCCTGCTGAGCTAGGGTCTTGAGCCGGTTTTTTCGAGCTGAGCTGACCCTGCACCGTTTACCTGGCCTAATCAGAGCGGCTCTGAGGCACCCAGCCGCCCAGTTAGTCCATTTGGAATCAGACCCTGCCTGATCACGGATGCCCGCACACCCGGGTTCAAGCCTAGAAGGCGCAAGGGCGTGAGGGCCGCCATCCGGCCTCCTGCCTGAGAGAAGGTAGCAGCAGCAAAAAAAAAAAAAACGTTGCAAGCACTGGCCTGACCAAGAGCACAGGCCGGGTCTGAGGCACGCACTTCTACTTGCCAGAATAAAGCCAAGAAAACGCCAATCTGCTAGGGCCTGGGTCGCCTAGCAACCAGTAGTCCAGCGCACAGATGCCAGGCATTGGTCGCTCGAGTCACGTGACCAGGATCCACTGTCCACTGGGAGATTATGCTGCAGGCACGTGATGCGGTGCAAGCGTGTTTCCATAAAGCTCTGGGACTGCGGCTGCGCAACGGGCGGTGGTGCTGGGGCCGAAAGAGCGATTTCTCGAGTTTCCGCTGTGGCATCGCACGAGAGCCTTGGCTGTCACGACCTAAGAGAAATACAGCTGGCAATCGAGGCTTTTCTGAGCCGGCTATAGTGAAGCGATAAAACGGTGGTAAATTGCGTTCATGAGGCTTGTTTGGTCGTGCAGGAACATTTGCTGAGAATATGACGGCGAAATCGGCCTTCTGGAACAGGGAAAGTTCTTTTTCTTTTTTTTTTTTTTTTGGTCTTTTTTTTGCCATTTTCTTGGGCCGCTCCCGCGGCATATGGAGGTTCCCAGGCTAGGGGTCCAATCGGAGCTGTAGCCGCCGGCCTGTGCCAGAGCCACAGCAACGTAGGATCCGAGCCGCGACTTCCACCTACACCACAGCTCACGACAATGCCGGATCCTTAACCCACTGATCAAGGCCAGGGCTTGAACTCGCAACCTCATGGTTCCTAGTTGGATTCGTTAACCACTGAAGCACGACGGGAACTCCTGGAACAGGGAAAGTTCTAATCAACCATTTAAACACCAGCAAATGTTAGGACGGCAAGAAGTTTCGTGACAAATAAGGGGTGAAAATTAGGGGTATTGTACACCAGCTATAATGGAAAAAATTAGGATCATTATTTAAAAAATAAATGTAATGAGCGAAACCGAGAAAAAATTAAGAATATTAAGCATATTGAATTGGGCAGTGTATTCAGCGCTGGCTAAAAGATACTGCATCTGGGCCAAGAGGGGGGTTTGTGTGTGTGCGTGTGGGTGGGGGGGGGGGGTGTCGAGGTAGACGGTCTTGCTTAGGTAGTTAAAGAAAAGGTAGAACTTAATCATGAATTTATTTAATTTTTGGCCATGCCTACTGCATGTGGAAGTTCCTCGACCAGGGATCGCCAGGGCAGTGACAATGCTGGATCCTTAAGTCTCTCAGACACCAGGGAACGACACAATTCTGCTAGTGAGTGAGAGGGCAGAGCCTAGTTGTTCACAGATCAGGTCATGAAACATAGGTCCTAGCTAGCAGACCAGGATATGTGGGCACCCCACCAAAAGCCTGCGAGGCCTGGCCAAGAAAAAAAAAAAAAAAAATCTAACAGAAACAGATTTGAGGGGAATTCCTGTCATGGCTCAGTGGTTAACAAGCCTGACTAGTATTCATGAGGGTGCGGGTTCGATCCCTGGTCTCGCTCAGTGGGTTAAGGATCCAGTGTTGCCCTGAGCTGTGATGTAGGTCACAGACGCAGCTCGGATCGCACGTTGCTGTGGCTGTGGTAAAAGCCGGCAGTTACAGCTCTGATTCGATGCCTAGCCTGGGAACCTCCATATGCTGGGGGTGTGGCTCTAAAAAGACGAAAGAAAGAAAGAAACGGATTTGAGGAAATAATCTGGAGGGCCCGGCTCTTATTAAAAACTGCCCAGGATGGCGAGCCTTTCATTCCAAGTTTCCCTCTAGCAAGCAGAGTGGTTTAAGTACTCTGGGATACTGGCACATACCTTGAAAAAGTCCTCTTTCACACCCCATAGCCAGTGCATCAAGTCCTATTGGCTCTACCTTCAAGATGAATTCAGAATCTATCTCCACTCTCCTTTAACTCCACAGTTACCACCCTGGTCAGGATCCCCTCCCCCCACTCCCATCCTCCACCCCCCACCCCATGATCTTTCACCTAGGTTAATGCAATAACCTTTGAACTAGTCCACTCTTGCCTTACTCCACAGTCAGCCAAAGTGCATGCGGAAGTGCCTGGGCCAGGGATTGAATCCAAGCTGCAACTACAGCAAAGCTGGATTATTTAACCCCCTGGGCCGGGGGGATCAAACCTGCACTTTCCCAACAACCCAACCCAAGCCACTGCAGCAGATTCTTTTTTTTTTTTTTTTTTTTTTTTTTTTTTGTCTTTTTAGGGCTGCACACAGCATATGGAGATTCCCAGGCTAGGAGTCAAGTGGGAGCTACAGCTGCTGGCCTCCGCCACAGCCATGGCAACACTGGATCCTTAACCCACTGAGTGAGGCCAGGGGTCCAACCTGTGTCCTCCTGGACACTAGTCAGATTCCTTTCCACTGAGCCATGACAGGAACTCCTGCAGTCAGATTTTTAACCCATGGTGCCAAGGCAGGAACACCCCCAAGTGATATTTCAACATGCATGTCACGTGTCACTTCTCTGCATAGCACACTCCAGTGGCTTCCTATTTCAGTCAGTAAAAACCAAGGTCCATTCAATTACTTATCACATAATCTGGCCCCTTGGGCTCCTATTCACTTCTCCTCATTCATTGATCTCCAAAAGTGCCATTCTTCATATTGTTTCTTGTTTTTATTTATTTATTTTTTCTTTTGTCTTTTTAGGGCTGTGCCCACAGTATATGGAAGTTCCCAGGCTGGGGGTCAAGTGCAGCTGTAGCTGCTGGCCTTCACCACAGCCACAGCAACATGGGATCCAAGCCTTGTCTTTGACTACACCACAGCTCCTGGCAACACCAGATCTTTAACCCACTGAGCGAGGCCAGGAATGGAACTCGCATCCTGATGGATACTAGTCGGGTTCATTACCCACTGAGCCACGACTCGAACTCCTTCATGCTATTTCTTGAACAGGGTGGGTATACTTCTTTATCTTTTTTTTTTTTTTTTTTTTTTGCCATTTCTAGGGCCGCTCCTGCAGCATATGGGCATATGGAGGTTCCTAGGCTAAGGGTCTAATCAGAGCTGTAGCCACCGGCCTATGCCAGAGCCATAGCAATGCGGGATCCGAGCCGCATTTGCGACCTACACCACAGCTCACAGCAACACCAGATCCTTAATCCACTGAGCAAGAGCGAGGATCAAGGCCGCAAACTCATGGTTCCTAGTCAGATTCATTAACCTCTGTGCCACAACAGGAACTCCAGGGAAGGTATACTTCTGAATTCAGATCTTTGCATTTGCTGTTACTTGTGATGAGCAGTCTCCCCAGTTCCCCACATGACTTGTGCCTTCATTCCTCTACTCAGATGTCACCTGATGAGGCAGGCTTTCTCTGACCACTCTGTGTAAAGCAGCAACCGCTGTGGGTTCTAATTCCCCAGGCCCTCTCCAATACTCCCTTTCTGCTGCTTGCTTTTCTTTTTTTCCTTTTTCTTTTCTTTCTTTCTTTCTTTCTTTTTTTTTTTTTTTTTTGCTTTTTAGGGCCACACCCATGGCATATGGAAGTTCCCAGGCTAGGGGTCCAATCAGAGCTGTAGCTGCCAACCTACACCACACTCACCTCAACACCAGATCCTTAAACTACTGAGCAATGCCAAGGATGGAACCTGCATCCTCATGAATCCTAGTCAGGTTCATTACCTCTGAGCCGTAGTGGGAACTACTTGCTTTTCTTTGTAGCCCTTATCACCACCTGACACATTTTATATGCTCTTTGTCTACCACTCTCTACTAGAATGTAATGGGCACAGGTACTTTGTCTTGTTTCCTGCTCTACTGCTAGAACCTAGAACAATGTCTGGCAGGCAGTAGGTGTTAATAAGTGTTGAAGAAATTAGTAAATGGTCTGGGTCCAATATGGCTCTACTGCTGATTATGCTGAGTGGCCAAAATTGCTCTGAGTGGCTCAAAGACTTTGAACATATCCACAGTATTTTACAATGATTCTATCATTGGCAGTGCCCACCCTCAGAATGCTTTGTATCCACTTTGTATCTTAAAAGCTGGCTCTACACTCTTTTTTTTTTTTTTTTTTGCAGGGCCGCACCTGTAGCATATGGAGGTTCCCAGGCCAGGGGTCAAATCGGAGCTATAGCTGCTGGCCTACACCACAGCCACAGCAACGTGGGATCTGAGCCGTGTCTGCAACCTAAACCACAGCTCATGGCAACGCTAGATCAACCCACTGAGCAAGGCCAGGGATCGAACCCGTAACCTCATGGTTCCTAGTCAGATTTGTTTCCACTGCACCATGATGGGAACTCCTGGCTCTATACTCTTAACCATAACATCTGAGATTCCTCCACAATGGTGACTTGGTGTCTTAAGACAAAACAAGTTTTTCTTGTAAAACCAGGAGTTTCTTGAGGAAGAAAAATAGAAAAGAACAATTCAACTGCCAAGGTGGATATTGAACTAGGTATTTCAAGGAGAGATCAACAAAAGCCCAGCTCTGATATCAACAGAATAGGTGAAGTAGGTTTGTGTCCATCTAGAAGGTTCTTGGGGAAATCTACCTTCCCCAGCAAGTTCCCTAAAAGCTGAGAAATCTGCAGGTAATGATTTATCCTTTTAAAATGCAAATACCCTAAGAGCATATTGGGTTTCCGCTGTCACTAGTACCTTCATGTGAATTAGTCCAAATCCTTTCTGGACAGCAGTTTTGAAAAGGCAAGCGAGGAAAGTAGGAGCATGTGAGAAGTGAAAGGAACAGGTGGAGAGAAAGTTCAGGAGCCAAGGAAGGAGCATTAAGGCAGCTTGCCAAGGACAAAGTTCGGCTTATTTTGTAGTTTTGCCCACAGCCGATTCTGGTAATCAAAGTGCATATTGCTATCTGGTTCCAAACTTCTGAGTAGACAAATTTTGCCGCTTGAAATTACAGCCAGAATTACCTGAACGGTTTTGATAGCCCAACAGATACAAGATACATTGGAAATGAAGAGAGAAGAGTTGACCTAGAATATAGTGGGACTGATATCAGATTTTAGGAAAGATAAGCGGGAAAGGAATGAGGCATTGAATTATGCATAAGCACCTGATCCTGGCCTAAGAAACAGGAAACCTAAAGAGAAGAGTTTTTGTGTCAGGGTAAAATGGAGCACTGATGGATATCCGTTGACATGCCGGAAATGATAAAGTGAAATAGGTTTATTTAAGCAACTAGGAGCTAGTGAAGAGGGAAAGTTTTAAAGAGCAATATATACCTGCTTAAAAAAAGCATCCTTGGAGTTCCCGTCATGGTGCAGTGGTTAACAAATCCAACTAGGAACCACGAGGTTTCGGGTTTGGTCCCTGGCCTTGCTCAGTGGGTTAAGGATCCGGTGTTGCTATGGCTCTGGCATAGGCCATGGCTACAGCTCTGACTGGATCCCTAGCCTGGGAACATCCATATGCCATGGGAATGGCCCAAGATATGGCAAAAAGACAAAAAAAAAAAAAAAAAAATCCTTGGAGGTCCTGTTTTGGCTCAGCAAGTCAAGAACTTGACTGGTATCCATGAGGATTTGGGTTCAATCCCTGGCCTTGCTCAGTGGGTTAAGGATCTGGCGTTGCCAAAAGCTGCCCCATAGGTTACAGACGTGGCTTGGAACTGGCGTGGCTGTGGCTGTGGCACAGGCCAGCAGCTGCAGCTCTAGGTCGACCCCTAGCTCAGGAACTTCCATATGCTGCAGATATGGCCCCAAAAAGAAAAAAAGAGCAACCTCGCCAGACACCAAATTTGTGAGCACCTTGATCTTGGACTTCGAACCTGCAAATCTGTGAGAATTAAATGTTTGTTGTTTAAGGGAGGAGGGGAAGCAGGTCACAGATTTCAAACAAGTACTTAAAGTGTTTGGGAGATTCATTCCTACTGTGCGGAGTTTCTAAAATCAGCTAGGGTAACAACTTAAAGTAGTTAGCAGCTTTGCTGGCGGTGAGCAAATGGACAGAAAAGTCAGGGTTTGGGAGGACAGCCAGGTGTCTCCACATTTAATGTGGACACAGAGCATTTGTGTTCCAGTTAAGTCACTCTTCAAGTTCCTTTCTGGAAGTTCCCTTTGTGGCTCAGCGGTTATGAACCCAACTGGTACCCATGAGGATGCAGGTTTGATCCCTGGCCTTGCTCAGTGGGTTAAGGATCTGGTGTTGCCATGAACTGTGGTGTAGGCCAGCAGCTGCAACTCTGATTCGACCCCTAGCCTGGAACTTCTGTATGGTCAGGTGTGGCCCTAAAAAAAAAAGTTCCTTCCAGTATTTGGAGAAACTGCCACGCACTAGCTGAGTGAACCTGGGTAAGTTAATGAAAAGGCTGACACCTATTTCCTTATCCATGAAATGGGAATAAATACTAATAGTTCCTTCTCTGGAGTTTTTTTTTTTTTTTTTTTTTTTTGTCTTTTTAGGGCCGCACCCCCCGCATATGGAGGTTCCCAGGCTAGGGGTCGAATGGGAGCTATAGCCGCCAGCCTACACCACAGCCACAGCAACAAGGGATCCAAGTTGCGTCTGAGACCTACACCACAGGTCATAGCAAGGCCGGATCCTTAACCCACTGAGCAAGGCCTGGGATCAAACCCGCGACCTCATGGTTACTAGTTGGGTTCGTTAACCACTGAGCCACGACGGGAACACCTCTCTGGAGCTTTTAGAAGGATAAAGTGAGGTCTTTACCTGTAGCAGTGTAAAATAATGATTAAGACTTGTGACTCCAGTTAGATTGCCTGGTTTGAATTCTGGAAGAATTCTGAATTCTGCCACTGACTATTTAAGTGTTCTTGGGCAGGTGACTGAGCCCTATCTATGCCTCAGTTTCTTCATCTGTAAAATGGAGATAATACCTCATAAGATTTGTATGAGAATTAAAAGAACACACATGCTTAGAGGAGTGTCTAGCACAAAGTGACCATTGAATAAATGTTAGAATCATCTGCAAGTTTGATGACACACAGCAGTGATCAGTCAATGCATGGGACTCATTCTTGGAAGCTCTGCTTGTCTAGGTCTGGTCCACCCCACCCGATCCTGACTTAGAATTGAAGACCAGAACTGTTTCAAGCCATTTGTGGTCACAAGTACTAGAGGTGAAAAGTCCATTTCAAAGGATCCTGAGAAAGAAGTGGGAGGAGCCACTGTGAGCCAGATCCCAGCAGGCAACTGAGCAGAGTCCAAAAGGGGTGAGGCCGGAAGGAAGGGAGCTGATTGGTGAAAAGCTGTGGGTTTATATTCGTTAAGATTCTTTTGGTTGCAAAATTTGGGAAACAATATGTCAAAACAGTTCAAGGAAAAATGTATCTATGCAAATGCCCATCAGCCACAGGTTGGATGAACTGTGGTATATTCCCCAAACAAAATATACAGCAATGAGAATGTGCAAGCTGTAATTACCGGCAATGATACAGACAAAACCCAATTTATGTCGAGTCAAAGAAGGCAGACACAAGACTACCTGCTATGACTCCACTTACATGAGGTAGCAAAACAAGCAAAACAAATCTGTGCTGTTAAAAGTCAGGAGCGGAGTTCCTGTCGAGGCTTAGCGGAAACGAATCTGACTAGTATCCATGAGGACACAAGTTTGATCCCTGGCCTCGCTGGGTGGGTTAAGGATCCTGAGTTGCCATGAGCTGTGGTGTAGGTTGCAGACGTGTCTTGGATCTGGCAGTGTTGTGGCTGGGGCCTGGGCCTGGGGCTACAGTTCCAATTGGACCCCTAGCCTGGGAACCTCCGTATGTTGTGTGTTCAGCCCTGACAAGAACAACAACCAAAAATGTCAAGAGTGGTTACACTTGGAGGGGAGGTAGAGAGGAAGAGTTAGTGATTGGAAGGGAGGATAAGGAGGCTTCTGAGCTACTGATAATGTTCTGAACAGGGGTGTATAGTTTGTGAAAACTCATGCTATACACCTAAGATATATGCACTTTTCTTTTTGTGCGTTATACTGCAATAAAAGCTCTCTCTCTATGAGTTTGTTTGCTATACCCAAGTTTGTAGTCAGTGTACCAATTATTGTTCTTTTTAAAAAACCACCCCAAACCTGCTCATGTAAAATAATCATTTTACTATGCTCACAGATTCTGTGGATTAGGAATTCAAAAAGAATATAGTGGAGGTGGCTCCATTATGTCTGGGACCTCAGATGGAAGACGCAAAGGCCAGAGATGACTCAACAGCTGGGGTTGAAGTCAAATGGAAGTGACTTTGTTCATGTGCTTGGTGGGTTTTCCTGGTAACTGGCTTTGATCTCAGCTGAGTAGCTGCCTGGACCATCTCTATATGTTCTCTCCATGTTGCCTCACTGCCTGGGGTAGTTTGGGCTTCCTCACAGCATGGCTTCTGGGTTCCAAGACAAGTGTTCCGAGAGAATCAGAGAGAAGCTATATTGCCTTTTAGGACCTAGCCTCAGAAGTCACACAATGATACTTACGCCAGAGTCTAACTGCTACACTTCAAATGGAGGGACATATACCCTACTTCTTAGTGGGAGGAATGTCATAACTGTAGGAGGAACATGTAAGATGGAAGATATTGCTATAGCCATCTTCGGAAAATAAAATCTGTCACATCTGGGCACTTGAGCACCAGTCCAAAAAAAAAAAAGTAACATGAAAATTAGTTCCAGATTCCAACTTCAACTGAATCCCTGAGACCACCTGGCAATTCTACATCATTTCTCTGCTCAACCTGCTTCAACTTACAATGGTTCTTTCAAACCTTCTCTGCTGTAGTAGGTGCTATGTATATCTCCCCTAAAACCAGTTTACCCCCCCTCATCCATACACTTTCAAGAGGCGAGAAAGCTCGGCACTCACTTTTCTGGCCTTTTCTTGCATCTCTGTGACACATTTCTGCCAGATGTAAACCGAAACGTGCTGAGGGACTGCTGGGTAAACTCTTGCCTTAACGAAGGCAATGATGCCTGGAGTGGAGGTAGCCACTCATGATGTGACCCTCAGGGAAAGGCCAACAAATTTGCAGAAATACTGGCCCTTTTATCAATGAGTCACTGAACCAGTGCTGCTGCTTACCTCCAGGCCTCCTATCCTGTAAGAAAAATAAGCCCTCACAAGTCATTAATAGTCAGGCTTTCTGTGGCTGATAACCACCATTCCTCCACCCCACCCCCTTCCTCCACCTTCCCTCCTCTTTTACAGCGATAAGTTATCATTCAATTACTTTCTTGTGCCACCAGACCTACATACACTTATCTGCACCCACCGCCATCCTGATCCCTCCTTCCTTTCTGTTATAATAAAAGAGGGGCACCCTATGCCATGGATGAGGGCCAGCTGGGGGGTAAATAGTGAGATGTTAATCTTGCATCCATTTTATCTTCCTCTTTCTGTCTTGGTTTTCTGACTCATCCTCATGTTTTGGGCTTCTATCTCTCATCAGCTACGTGGCCTTAAACAGGCCATTAAAGTAGCAAACATTTTATTGAGTGGCTTCTAAGCTGTGTCCAACAAAGGCACTACACTAGGTAGCCTAGTGGCCAGGGCTAGGAAATAGTCTAAGTAAAGGAAAACTATTTATGAGGCAAGGGAATGCAGCTTAGGAGGAACTGAAAGTCAAACTGTGGCTGGCAGGGGGGAGAGGGAAGGGGCTCCGGCGGCAGGGCTGAAGAGGAAGGCAGGAGCCCGTCAGCAGGCGTCTACAGACCAGGCAGGGTAATGATTTTGGTTTAAACCCTAAATTATCAGGACAAGATAAGACTAAATCTCTCAGACCTCAATTTTACTTCGGAAAATTTTGAGATCTAGTTACCAGCTTAAGAGTTGACTTTAGGGGCAAACACCTGTATTTTTACGCCTTTTTGTTCGCACATGGACACTTGCCAAAAGGCGCTCAATAAATGCCAGTTGGGTGAATAAAGGAGATTTTGGAGTCCTCCACCGAAGTCACGTATTAAATCAAGCAAATAATACTTTTTTCTTGCCCCGCATTCCCTCCCCTTTTCTCGCCCCGCTTCCCCTCCCACGCCCGCTCCAAACCTCCCCCGCTACCCGCCTCCTCTTTCCAGCCCCGCCCCTCCCGGGCGCCGCGAAGCCGCGAAGGCGGAGCGGGCCAGGCAGGCTTTACGGCATCCGCGTTGCGGCGGGGCGGGGCGTCGAACGGCGGGCGCGCTTGGCGGCAGAGGTGGGAGGCAGGCCGGCAGGGAGGCAGGCAGGCAGATCGAGTCGCAGGCGCCTGGTGGTGGCCGTGCTTGCTGCTGAGGGCGGGAGGGAGTGAGTCACTGAGCGTGTGTGAGGGAGGGAAGGAGCGAGCGTGCGGGTGAGCGAGCAGCCCGCGCCGTCCGCCTGCAGCAGCAGCAGCCAGGCCCTGCCGCCACCGCCGCGCCGCCCTGCGCCGAGGCCGGGCCGAGCCGAGCTGGGTCGGGCCCGGGCCATGCTGCTCACCGTGTACTGTGTGCGGAGGGACCTCTCCGAGGTGACCTTTTCCCTCCAGGTCGACGCCGACTTCGAGCTGCACAACTTCCGCGCGCTGTGTGAGCTCGAGTCTGGCATCCCCGCAGCCGAGAGTCAGGTACGCCGGGCGGCGACCGGGGCCTCCCTCCGGAGCTAGCCCTCCCGCTTTGGGGCCTCACGCCCTCCCTTTGCTAAGGGTGAGGAATTGGGAGGTGGAAGGGAAGCAGAATGGCCATTCCCAGCCCACCCCCGCATCCGGGAGGGAGCTGGAATCGGTAGCTGTACCCACACACCCTGAGCGTGGGGTGGGGTGCTGGGGGAGGGAACGGAGAACCTGACCGCAGACGCACCCACTGCAGCCTTAGGGGCTCGTGGAGTGTTCGGCGACCCGCCCCACCTTTTGGCTCTTTGGCCCCTTTTCTAGTTTCCCGAGTTCAAGGTGTCGTAGATCTAAGAAGCAGCCCTAGGTTTGCAAGAGTTCTTACATCCTGCTTCCCCAACCAGAAATACCAGTTTGGATCACCGTGGTAGATGTTCATCTGCTTTTTTGGAGAGTGCTCCTGTCTAAATAAACTTAATTTACCTTTAAATGTAGGGATTTGCGCTCTTAAGTGAAGGAGGAAAGTCTGCGACTTACACCACCTTGTTTTAAAGCGTTTAGAAATGCTCATTTCCCTACCACGTGCGTTTCCGGTTAAAAATTTTTTTTTCAAGTGATTAGTAATTATTAGTTCAACTGAAACTATTTTTCTGATCTCTTTCCTGGTAGTAGGCGAAAATACCTCTTTCTTTCAGGTCACAATTCGGACTTTGAGTCAATTCAAAGCTCAGTGTTTTATGAGGATATTTGTGTGATTTGGTTGTTTCATTTCCCTTACCCTACTGTAAAAAGTTCATATGTTCTTATGTTTTGAATAAGCAAAGTAATTTATTCTCAGAATGCTCTGTGACTGCCACCAAACAGAATTGGTGACAATAACTCTGTGGCCTTCACATTAAGACATCTAAATCCTGACTTGGTAAGTGAGCCTTGGAGGATGCAAACTAAACATTAAGAAAATTATATAAGTCCTCCAAGGCCCCAGAATGTAAATCTTGATTTCCTACTGCAGTTATGAAATAGTTCTAAAAACTCTTGCCTAACTACACAGCTTGTTCTGCCCTGTGTTATGGTAAACAAATGTGTCAATATTTTGTTCAGAAATAAGTATGATTCCTTTACACTTTGAACTTTAGAACCTTGGCATAAGCTGAATATCAAAGAGTTCATTTCAGGGGACAAGGTGTCACTCATACTTCTGGCAAAAGGTGCAAAGACATTGGTAAAAGGGTTTTTTTTTTTGCAACTTATATTAAAAATGAGTACACAAAAACTCAGGAACCAGTTTCTGTGCCTCAGGTGGAAAAGAACAGTTTAAATAGGGAAAATGAACTCACATTTTTGATGGTGGCTTTTTCAACTGTCCACTTCCCTCTGGCTGTTCTGTTGCCCTGATTATAATCACCAGTTGATAGGGGAAATAAAAAATAAAAGTGTAAATTGGTTTTGTTATTACTTGGACTTAAAGATTGTGATTTCTGTATTCTTGCATTTTTTGAGATGGCTGTAGCCAAAAATTGAAAGAGGGTGTCTGATTGAAAGAGGATTAATTGTATGGTCAAGACAAGCACTATCCTGCCTGCTCTGAAGGTGAAGGATACCATTCTGATTGAACAATTAGGCTAGCTCCAAATTCTTTCTTACTCTTTAGGTCAAGGTTTTGGCATTCACTCCCTTCCCAAGCCAAATTAGCATATGGAAACCTCTGCTCCAACTAGTGTTAAGCCTGTTTTACCTACAGGGTAAACAGCTCCTGTTTTTCAAGTTTGTTCTGTTGGCTCCATTGTAACCTAACACAGTATCTATTTTAAGATGTCTGGTGGTCGGTTTTCTTTCAGTTGCTTGCCCATCAGGCAGGAACAGGATCCACCCTAGACACTTGAGTCATTTCCTTTCACCAAATCATAATAGTAAACATCATTATAGTTTTTATGCACAAATATATCGTTTTCACTTGAGGGCTTCCTCCTCCCCCCACCTTTACCTCCCAGGGTTCTCCCATATTATTCATCTTCCTTTCCTCCCTCTCAAAGTTCTCCTGGTTGCTTGACCTCTTTCTTCTTAATGACCTTCTCTGTTCTCATTCCTTCACCTCCATTTCTAAAGGGAATATATATTTTCTTAATTTTATGTTCCCGTCCTTTCCTGTAATTGTACTGTTCAGACCACAGGTATCCCTCTGAGCAAATGTTTTGGAACCTGCATCATTGTGATGTGTATAATATGTGAACTAATGCCTGTGTAAGTACATGTGCATATGTATTACATATACAAAATAGCCAAACATCCATTACATTTTATACATGAAGTAACTCCTTAGATATATAGTAAAAAGGCACAGGATAGAAGTTAAGGAAGGATGAATGACATTGGAAGTGAAAATTCTAGTATTTTCTGTTTTCTTCCACATTCTTGCATGTCTGTCCCACATGAAAGATCACTGGTTTATAATTCAGTCTTTCAACATCAGCATCAGTTGTGCATAAGGATACACTTGGAAAGGGTGTTAATTTTTAACAGCTCTGGTCTGATTATAGTAGTTATAATGCAATGATAACAAATTTAGAAACAGTTTCTACTTGCACATGTGATTAAAGCTGGGCATGTTCTATCTCTTAACACAAGTGTAGGCTTGGAAGCCAGGCATGGCCCTGTTTGATGCTTTGATGCAGACTTGGCTGAGGAATTTGAAACAATTATAAGAACTTAGCCTCACTTGAAATTAATGTCTTTGCATTTTTGAAACATTGTTAAAATTTACCCCTGTAGTGGCATGTGGTTTAAAAAAAAAGGATGCAGAATGTGTAAGCACTCTCAAATGGAAAGCATGTTTAAATGCCAAATAATAGCAATGGCTGTATCATCCTGGAAATGCAGCTCTGCACACAGCAGGATCTGTGGTTTGTAAAACAGTATTTTAAACCAGTAGAAATGGAAATTTTCTATTGTAGCTGGTTTTGTCATGTTGTATCTCCCCCTCCCCGCATTTTCATGTGTTTATTTTCTGATAAAGACTGCATATTCATTGTGCAATTTAAGTTACGGAATAAAGCTGAATGGTTTTCCATCTTAATATGAGTATCTGGTAATTTTCATGCGTTTATTTTCTGATAAAGACTTGCATATTCATTATAGAAAACATAGAAAAAGATAAAGAAGAACACTATTATTATAACTGTAGTTTTCTTTCTAGTTATTTTTTCTAAGCTTTTTTTCTTATATAGTTAAAGTATGTCTTTAAAATGTATGGCCTGAACTGTATGAACAGTTTCATATCTTAATTCAGTCAGCACTGCATTGTCAGCATTTTTCCATAACACTTCAAATTCTCCCAGTTTCTCATTTTAATGGCCACACAATATGCCATATAGATTACTACAGTTTACTTAATAGTTTCCCTATTGCTAGACATTTGAATTGGGGAAAATTGGAAGCAGTTATGAGTAACATTTCCATGGCTATCTATATACTTAAGACTTGGTCCACATTTCTGATTATTTTCTCAGGATAAATTCTTAGATATGGAATTGCCAGGTCTTTTGAAAGGCTTTTAGTAACTCCTGCCAAATTATCTTCCAAAAGGGTTGTAAAAGTCAAGCTATTCCATGGGATAGTTTGTATAGATCACTTGCATATCATGGGCTTTCAAATAATGGCAGATACTATTATGAAGCCATTCACCTGTAATTTCAAGGGTTTTGTGGCTGGTTTATGATCGTTCATCCTAGAAATGTTGAGATTTCTGTTGACCAATTGAACACTCTCATTCAGAAACCAGAAATCATTTGATGGCATGCTTAAAGATCCTGGAGGTGTATTAATTAATCTGTTAAATGTCGGTTAAGATTAACATTCAGTCTCTAGGGTGCCTCCTCTGGAGTAAGTACTAGCAGTTGTGCCAGTTTTGCAGGTTAAGACTTGTAGCTATATAAATTTTCCTGTTGTATGCTCTTAATAAGTGGCAGAACTTGAATTTTGAGCCTTCTAATCTTTGAGCTGAATATCATGAAAGGTAGAGGCCTTCCAGTGGTGTTACCAAACTCATTTTGTTGTTGCTTTTGGCTGAACCTGGGAAATTCCTGGGCCAGGAATCAAACCTACACCACAACAGTGACCCAAGCCACTGCAGTGATAGTGCCAGATCTTTACTTAACCTGCTGCCCTGCAGGGGAATTTTTTGTTTTTTTTGTTTTGACTGGTAGACATTTGAAACCATTAGTCTACCAGATACTCATATTAAGTTGGAAAACCATTCACATTTCTTCTGTAACTTAAATTGCAGAATAATTGTCTTTTTTAGATTCTTTCGCCTGTTTTAACAACACTCCAAAACCCTCAGTTTTTTGTGGCAGTTATGATTTCGGCTAAGCTATTGTTTATCTCATACGTGTCCTTGGATTAGAATGGTATATACTTGCTGCTTTGTCAGTATGAAGAATGTTTATTCCTGGAGTTCCTGTTGTGGCGCAGTGGTTAACACATCCAACTAGGAACCATGAGGTTGCGGGTTCAATCCCTGGCCTTGCTCAGTGGGTTAAGGATCTGGTGTTGCCGTGAGGTGTGGGTTGCAGATGTGGCTTGGATCGCACGTTGCTGTGGCTCTGGTGTAGGCTGGCAGGAGCAGCTCAAGAAAACACAAAAAGACAAAAAAAAAAAGAATGTTTATTCCTTACCCGCATTCTCCAGTCTAGTATTTCTAGGAAATTAAGCAGATAGCAGCCTTCCATATTTGATGGTAGTGGCTACCCGGATCTTGTATTTTTATTGTTTAATCAGGCTGTCTTTCTTTAAAAAAAAAAGTCTGCTGAGGAAAAACTGTTTAGCTGAACGGCGATGGAGCGATGTATGGCATCTGTAAAATGTTGAGTCCCAAGAGCGAGGAGTTTTGTGCTCCTTTCTTCATGTTTGGGGCAAGGGATACATCGAGCAGTGGACGGTGTTTTGATCCCCCTGATGAGCAGAGGCCCTTAGTGGTGATGGGTGGCTTCATAGCTCTTGTAAAGGTCACCCAGCTAATTTACCAGGCTACTTTGGTCTTATGGTTGGGGAAGTTGCATGTGAGACTAGGAAGAGCGTGGTTGTTTTTTTTTTTTTTTTTTTTTTTTTTTGTCTTTTTGCCATTTCTTGGGCCGCTCCGCGGCATATGGAGGTTCCCAGGCTAGGGGTCCAATGGAGCTGTAGCCACCGGCCTACGCCAGAGCCACAGCAACGCGGGATCCGAGCCGCGTCTGCAACCCACACCACAGCTCACGGCAACGCTGGATTGTTAACCCACTGAGCGAGGCCAGGGACTGAACCTGCAACCTCATGGTTCCTAGTCGGATTCGTTAACCACTGCACCACGACGGGAACTCCAGAGCGACGGGAACTCCAGAGGGTGGTTTTTTAAAGTCAGGCTGATGTTCCAATCCCAGTTCGCTTGATAGCTGGAGCCTCAGGTCGTTTAACTCTGCTTCCCTGTACATAAAATGGGACAATTGATGTCTGCTTTATAAGATGATTATGAAACTTAAACGAGGGAATATGAGGATTAAGTAGGAGACTGAGAACCCAGTAAGACACTGGCTCTCAGCAGGAGCTCACTCGTGGTCGCCATCTGCTATTTTGATGTGGCTTTCCACGTAGCATTTCCAGCCTGAAGAGAGTAAAGTGACCTTGAGAATGGGAGCACTGCAGTTCCTGTGAGTTTGATTCCTTATTGTAGATAAATAAATGCTCTCTTAGGAGTGCAGTTAGAATCTGTTGACTGATTGTGTACCTCTAAATATACTGATAGTTGAGCTTCCGACCCCGGAAAATGAAGGAGTAGGCCTCAGACCACTGATACATACATGTGTGGCATTTCTCTTGGTGCCCATCTCAACCTGTGACATTTGTCACTTCAGACCTGAGTTTTTTCAAGCAATCCCACAAGTTATAATATATGACTCTTAGATTGTATTGGAAACCATCTATGCTGATTCTGGTAAACTTTTACTGTGAGATATATGCTTAAATAAGGGTGTGTGAATGGCTTAGTGGAATAACAGTTGCAATCGGTTGTAACATGTTTTAACTTTGCAGGTGAGGGTAAGAACTAACAATACTCTTTCTGATCCTGTATAGAATTTATAACTATAATTTGACCTACAGATTCTGCAAGTCAGTTTTTTGCTCATCCCTAGAAGTATTTGATTTTGGAAGGAACTAAAAATTCAGTTTCCTGTTCTATTTCTCATGTCAGTGCAAATTCTGAGAGCAGATTCTGAGATGACAGATCTTTTTTTCTTTCCAGTTTAAATCCTGTATTTTTCAGGTTCTATGTCAGGCAATCTTACTATGAGAGCTTTGAGGACACATGAGGAAACAGTATAAAATGGTAGTGTAGCAGAAAGACCTGGAAGGGACAGCTGTAATGCTTATCTAGCCCCAACTGCTTGCTTGACACATGGGAAATGTGAAGCCTGGACCAGCTGAGTGACGGGGGCCCTGTCAGAGCCAGGACAGAACTCAAGTTCCTCAGTTTGCCAGTGGCCTCGTGGCAAGTGAATCGTTAGGAAGAAAACCTTTCAAAGCCTGGGTTTATTCTGAATGCCCCTCTACGGAGTAGGTCATGATGCAGGGTAGGTCTTCTGTTCCTTCATGGTAAAATCATAGTTTGCCCTTTGTGTGTCCCTTTTCTTTCCACAGCACGTTGTTTCATCTATTTTTATGCTCTCAGGCTTTCTTCAGTGTTTGATTGCCCATCATAAAAACATTTTTATTAGTAGTACATCCCTGATCCTTTTTTCCATCTGTGCTTAATTGTTCTTTTTTTAATATCTTCTGCTTTTATCTTCCACTCATTAACTTAAGAGTGATGAAAGTTTGGGGATGGTTGAAGAGAAGGAAGAACTCAGGAAAGATGGTGTTTGGGAACCTTTAGACATGCCAGCTTGCAAGATCCTTTAAAAGAGGACAGACACATCAGGATGGCATATGTGGCAGGGCAATTAGAGTTAACACTGTATCATATATTTGAAAGTTGCTAAGAGTAGATCTTTAAACTTCTCATCACAAGAAAAAAATGTATAACCATCTGAGGTGATGGCTGTTACTGACACATTGTGGTGGTCATTTCACAATGTATACATATATCACATCATCAGGTTGTACAGCTAAAACTAATGCAGCGTTATTTGTCAATTATCGCTCACTAAAACTTAGGGGTAGGGAGTGACCGTATTATTGAATAGTATTGTAGTTCGCATACCCAGAGTAAATCATTCCCTCCCTGCTCAGTATTAAATCTAAAATTACTCACTTCCGGAGTTCCCATCGTGGTGCAGTGGTTAACGAATCCGACTAGGAACCATGAGGTTGCGGGTTCGGTCCCTGCCCTTGCTCAGTGGGTTAATGATCCGGCGTTGCCGTGAGCTGTGGTGTAGGTCGCAGACGCGGCTCGGATCCCGCGTTGCTGTGGCTCTGGCGTAGGCTGGTGGCTGCAGCTCCGATTTGACCCCTAGCCTGGGAACCTCCATATGCCACGGGAGCGGCCCAAGAAATAGCAAAAAGACAATAAATAAATAAATAAATAAAATTACTCACTTCCCACAGATTCATTTGTCTTTTAATTCAGCAAACACTTGGGCGTTATTTATCAGCCCTGTTCTAGGCATTTGGGATATGGTAGGAAAAAAACAAGTCCTTGTCTTTGAAGTAGGTTACATTGTAGTGGGGCAGAGAGATCCATAAGGAAATATTAAATGTGGGAGGTGAGGATGCGTTTTAAATAAGGCCATTAGGGAAGGGCTCTGAGGAGGTAATGTTTGATCAGAGACTTTAAAAAAAAGAAGAAAAAAAAAAAATGACCCAGGAAAGAAATTCCTCAGGTAGAGAGAACAAGTGAAAACAGCCTGGAGGAGTACGTTGCTAGTATTGAGGAGCGGCAGTCAGGGTATGAGATGAGGCCGTGGGAGAGTCAGGGGTTGAGTTGTTTGGGCCTAGTAGTTGATGGGAAGGACTTTGGCTTTTATTTGAGGTGTGATGGGAAATTATTGGAGGGTTTAGAACAGGGAACGATGCTCTAGTGAAGAGGAAAACTGAAGTCTATTTTGTGCTGTGTTACTTGTCAGTGCTTTAATGTGTTACATCTTTCTTGGTTGTAGATTGTCTACGCTGAAAGACCTCTCACAGACAACCACAGATCCCTGGCTTCCTATGGCTTAAAAGATGGTGACGTTGTGATTTTACGACAGAAGGAAAATGCCGACCCTCGACCCTCGGTGCAGTTCCCAAGTAAGGCAGCTCGTAATGGTTCAGCAGTCCTGGCAAGTGTTAATAAATAGCATGGTTCAGGGTTTCAGATTCACCTTGGACTTGGACTACCAGGGTACAGTTTCTGACTTTGCCACTTGTTTGCTGTATAACTTTGGATAAGTTAAGTTTTCTAAGTCCATATCCTCACCTGCAAAATGGGTGCTGTAACTAACCCTAACTTCTAGAGTTGATGGGACAATAAGGCATTGTAAAACTTGCAGGCCCTCAATAAACGTTAGCATCTCTTGTCATCAGTGATCGTCTTATTCCCGGA
Source organism: Sus scrofa (assembly GCF_054392235.1). Classification (NCBI taxonomy): domain Eukaryota; kingdom Metazoa; phylum Chordata; class Mammalia; order Artiodactyla; family Suidae; genus Sus; species Sus scrofa. The sequence continues at coordinate 79,341,895 of NC_139388.1, forward strand.
AGGGCTTGAGAGGCTACTTATGCCTGACTTTTGCTACTTTGTGTCTGGCATTGACTGAGAGGCCTTTGTCCAGCACTTGCACCCAGAGTTCAAGTCACCTCATAACTCTGTTGTAGGGGAGAAGATACCTCTTGACAGTTTCTTATCATTAACAGATGTAAACGATGTCTTCAAAGTTACAGAGCTAATAAGTGAAGGCACAGGAATGAAACCTTGGTGCTTTTTCCATTACGCTGAGTCTTATGAACATTAAGCAAATTCTAGTTGTTTTTCACAAGCTTTGTTAATCATGTTAAGGGGTGGGGGGTGATTATTTATCTTAGATGCTCCATTGGAGTAGGCATTTGTAATCTGGAGTCTGTGTATTGGGAGTTACGAGGTTTCTGTGTCCCTGAAATAGTGTGCAAAATTGTGTGTGAGGGAGTGTGCATTTGATGGAGAGAGGGGGTCCATAGCTTTCTTCAGATACTCAGAGGAGTTTATGACCTATAAAAGTTTATAAGATTCTGATGTAGAAATACTTGAAGAAACGTGTTCCTTTTTTTCCCCATTCCCTGCAATGTTCCAATAGACTTTTTTAAACAGTGTTTAGTCCATAGGTCGCTTGGTTTTAAAGTTTATGGTAACGGCTGTTAGGTATCTGAGTTATGACAGGCTCTAGTTCAGAACACAGTGCTTCCATTCAGCCTGAAATGAGCTCTAAGAGACTATCGAGCACTGTTCCTTTCAGATCTGGATTACATTATTCTCTTGGGGCTTCTGTTAAACTTTAGAAAGAGAAGTGGCTCAAATATGCCAATCAATAAAAACCATACTTTGGTTAATTTGGTGAAATTTTTAGTTTTGGAGATTCACTGTTTTTTGGGGGGAGGGGTTGGGGTTTTTTTTCTTTTCTTTTGTAGGGATAAGGGAGCCAGTAGATGGAGGGGCGGTGAGGCAAGGGGTCTGGCCTATAAGGTAAACAAGTTTCTCAAACTTGTTCTAAAGTGAATGTGCTCTCAAGATAAGTGTAGCAGAGTTGGAGATAAAAATTTCTCCACCCAAGAAAGGCCCACCCACATGTTCCACTAGTTGAGGAGAGATTAACTACTTCACAGAGATCATATTCACCTTACCATTGGTTCAGAGTTCGTGTGTGTGTGTGTGTGTGTGTGTGTGTAGGAGTTCCCGTTGTGGCTCAGTGGTTAATGAATCCAACTAGAAACGATGAGGTTGCGGGTTCGATCCCTGGCCTTGCTCAGTGGGTTAAGGATCCAGTGTCACCGTGAGCTGTGGTGCAGGTCGCAGACATGACTTGGATCCTGCGTGGTTGTGGCTGTGGTGTTGCCCCGTGGCTACACCTCTGATTAGACCCCTAGCCTGAGAACCTCCGTCTGCTGCAGGTGTGGCCCTCAATAGACAAAAAGACAATACATACACACACACACAGAGTACACACACACACACACACACACACACACACACGTGCATACACATACTGCCAGCTCAGGTCTGTTTGAAGAAAGTGCCTATTGAACCCATGCTAAGAGGCAGAAGCCTTATGCCTTGAATTTAAGCAGTCCCCTTTTCTATTTGAGGTCCAGAAGGCATTAGGACAGCCCCAGACTTAGGGCAGGTATGGCCATCCAGATATATTTTGGGTTGAAGAAATGTGAATTTACTCAGCCCTAGCCTGTCATTCTGACTATACTTAGGGGTTTCTAGGGATTTTCTTGCCTTTAAAAAAAAGAAGAAGAAGAAGAAAAAAATTGGAGTTCCCATTGTGGCTTGGTAGTAACGAACCCAACCAGTATCCATGAGAACTTGGGTTCAATCCCTGGCCTCATTCAGTGGGTTAAAGAATCTGGCGTTGCTGTGAGCTATGGTATAGATCACAGACCTGTCTCAGATCTTGGCATTGCTGTGGCTGTGCCTTAGGCCGGCAGCTACAACTCTGATTCGACCCCTAGCCTGGGAACTTCCATATGCCGCAAGTGCGGCCATAAAAAGACAAAAATAATATATATATATATATTTTTTTAAATAGAGCTGAGTTCCTGCTGTGGCACAGTGGGTTAATGATCTGGTTTCCCTTTGTGAAGGCACCAGTTCGATCCCCAGCCTGGCACAGTGTGTTAAGGATCCAGCATTGTTGTAGCTGTGGCATAGGTCACAGCTCCAGCTCAGATTCCATCCCTGGGTGGGGAGCCTCCATATACCTCAGGGGCAGCTGAAAGAAAAAATAAAAATACAACTCTTTTTTTCAGTAACAGCTTTATTGAGATATCATTTGCATACCATACAGTTTACTCATTTAAAGGTACAATTCAGTGCTTTTTAGTATATTCAGAGTTGTGCAACCACCTCTGTGATCAATTTTAGCGTGTTTTCATCATCTTTAAAAGAAACTCTGTACCCACTGGCAGTCATTTCCCATCTGCCCCCACGCCTCCTAGCCCTAGGCAACCATCAGTCTACCTTCTGCTTCTGTATTTTCCTTTTCTGAACATTTCATATAAATGGAATCATACAATGTGTGGGTCCCTTGGGTAAAGCTCCCTTTTATTTTCCTTTCGTTTTAATAAGGTCGGCTCACCCTAGAGTACGGAACCTGGGAGTGTGGCCTTTGATCCTGTCAGATCTTTTGGTTTATTCAGCACTGAGACCTTATGCAGGTTCCTTTTCTCTCCTGTGAAATGATTTCACCCGCTAGCTCCCTAGGGTAGGAGAAGAGTTAGCAGCGATGCACAGATGAAAGTGTAAATTCAGAGAACTAATGTGTAGCACAGACTCGTGGAAGTTAACATCTAGCATTTATGCTGTTCACTTGATATGTATAGTATTTCTTCACCCTAGGTTTCAGGGCTCTTTGAAGCGTATGTCAAAGCAGACTAGAATTTTTCTTTAAGAACCACATCCAGATTTATGTGGTTATACTTGAGACTGGCTTTGTGTGTTTTTTTTTTTAAGAAAAATAAGTAAAAACTTGTTATCCTGGGCTATTTTATAGGCCCCACACTTGAGATTATTACCATTGTCTTTCTTACTCCTACTTCCCAACCCCCTGTTTTTCTATTCTTTGTTACCTATTCACTCTCAGACCACAGTCTTTATGTTTAAAGTCATCATGAGAAAAAGCCCGAGAGAGGGCATTCAGAATGTCTGCGACTGTTCAATACCATGTATATGCAAATCTCCTGTTTCCTTCACATTCTTGTTCTTATGGAGTCATTTGAAATAAACTGAATTCGTTTTCCCCAACAGACTTACCCCGAATAGACTTTCGTAGTATAGCTGTGCCTGGCACGTCAAACTCCCGGCAGCGCCAGGCGCAAGGAGTACAGCAGTCCCACTCATCTCCTGGAGAAATAGCTTCATCTCCTCAGGGCTTGGACAATCCAGCCTTGCTCCGAGACATGTTGCTGGCCAACCCGCATGAGCTGTCCCTGCTGAAGGAGCGCAATCCACCCCTGGCAGATGCTCTGCTCAGTGGAGATCTTGGTAAGCTTATCAAGTTGGAAGGCTCTCAGACCGACTTGAGGTCAGCACACGTGGAAACTCCAGCAGCTGTTGTGTTCAGCCCACTGTGTCACATGCCCTGTTGAATCAGGTGGTCTACGAGAGGTGCTGATGTCAAAGGCTGAGTTAATTGGCAATAGTGGCAGAATTTTAAGGCTACATAGAGTTCTGAAACCCAGCTCAACCAGCCCCATGTGTTTACTTTTTTCTTTTTCTCCAAGTATTTTAGCAGAGAATAACTTAGGTACTGTTTTGTTTTGTTTTTTCCCTTTTTGGCTGCCCTGAGGCCCAGGCCAGGAATCAGATCTGAGCTGCTGTTGTGATACACGCTGCAGCTTTGGCAATGTCAGATCCTTTAACCCACTGTGCCGGGCTGGGGATTGAGCCTGCGTCCTAACGCTGCAGAGATGCTGTTGATCCCATTGTACCACAGTGGGAACTCCTGATATATATGATATATATATATTTTTTAATAGATATATCGTTGATTGACAATATTGTGTTAGTTGCAGGTGTATAGCATAGTGATTCAGGTTTTGTGTTTCTTTTTTTGCAGGTATTGCAAGATATCTTGATATTTTAACCCGTTAGGCCCTCAAAGAGTACCACTTAACCAGCTGTTGCCAGTAAAAATGATTTTAATTCCAGGAAAAGAGGTCTAGTGCCATTAGTATTCTCATTGACCCCCTGTTTGTTTGTTTGTTTGTTTTTTTTATCGACTCCAAATTTAATGATAGTCGGCTATCACCAGCAGTTTATTTGGAGCTATATTTGAGCCATTCTTGTATTTAACAGAACATTCTTTTTAGTCATCTTTATTATTATTATTATTATTTTTTTTTTGTCTTTTTGCTATTTCTTGGGCCGCTCCCACGGCATATGGAGGTTCCCAGGCTAGGGGTCGAATTGGAGCTGTAGCCACCAGCCTACGCCAGAGCCACAGCATTAATCATCTTTATGAATAAAGTTTTGTCTAAATTTCTCCAGTTTTCCTCCTGGGCTTATAAGCTTGAAAACACACACTTAATAACTCACTCCTTTTTAAAAATTGAGGTAATATTTACCGGCAGAAACATATCTAGATTTTAAGTATATAGTTCATTGAGTGTGACAAACTCATGTAACCACCACCCCCATCAAAATATAGAGCACTTATGGAGTTTCCTGGTGGCCTAGTGATCAAGAATCTGGTGGTGTTGCTGCTGTGGTACAGGTTTGATCCTTGACTTGGGAACTTCTGCATTGCTGCCAGCGTGGCCAAAAAATATATAACATTTCTCTCACTCCAGAAAGCTCTCCTTTGTTCTCTTCTAGACAGTTTCCTCCACTTACAGGTCGCCACTATTCTGATGCTTACGGTAGATGACCTTTGCCCAGTTTCGATCTTCATACAAATGGAATTGTGTCATATGCCTATCCTTGTGCCAAGCTTCTTTCACTTAGTGTGATGTTTTAGATTCCTCCATGTTGTGGGTATTAGTAATTCAAATGATCATTATCTTGGTTTCTTTCACTTCTTTTGCAACGTAGCTAATTGCCAAAGACCATGATGATAGCACTTTTATTTATTTATTTATTTGTTTATTTATTTTGCGCTCCAAGGCCACTCCTGAGGCACATGGAGGTTCCCGGGCTAGGGGTCGAATCGGTGCTGCGGCTGCCGGCCTACACCACAGCCACAGCAACGCAGGATCCCAGCCGTGTCTGCGACCTACACCACAGCTCACAGCAATGCCAAATCCTTAACCCACTGAGCAAGGCCAGGGGTCGAACTTCGTCCTCTGGATACTATTCGGGTTCGCTAACCACTGAGCCACAATGGGAACTCCAGTGATAGCACTTTTACGTTTACGTATTTGATTGTACCCACATTAAAGAACCTGCAAATAAAGTGGTTCCTGTAACATAAATCTTAAAGCAAGCACTGTTTTCTCCTTGCTGATTTTCCTGCTTAGTATCCATCAGATAGTGCAGACAGGCGAACAGTAGCTTGCCTATGATTTTTGTGTTGTAAAGCGGAGGGTGTTGTAATAGGAAAACTGGACAGGGAGGTGGGAGTAGTAGTGCTCTGTTATTTCCCTCTAATAGGATAATGAGGGTGGAGTCATTTGCCTGCCACACTCAGGGTCATTCCCCACTGATTTGAATTGAAAAGTCATTATCTTGGAAAATATGTTTGCAAATACTTCATTTCTTTTTACTTTTTTTTTTTTTTTTTTTTTTTAAATAAGGCCTTATTAAAATCTAAGGCCTTCTCCCCACCCCCATGGCATGTGGAAGTTGCCGGGCCAGGGATCACACCCAAGCCACAGCAGTGACAACACTGAATCTTTAACCGTTAGGCAACAGGGAATCCTGCAGTTATTTCTTTACACTAAATTTAGGTGAAGAAGTAGTCTTGCCTCAGAGAACGAAGGTAAACATAATTGCTCATTTTAAATGATTTAGGGAGTTCCTTTGTGATGTAGCAGATTAAGGATCCAGGCATTGTCATTGCAGCATGTCAGGTCACTGCTGTGGCACAGGGTGGATTCCTAGCCCAGGAATTTCCACATGCCTCAGGTGTGGACCAAAAAAAAAAAAGAGTTTTAGACATCCTTTCCGCATCTTTTACAGTTGTATTTTGAGATATTTTTCAATGTAGAAAAGTACTAATAAAGAATGAAAATATAGTGGTTCTTAAGATTTTTTTCCCCCCCTTGTTGTAGAGAAATTTTCTAGGGTCCTGGTGGAGCAGCAGCAGGACCGAGCCCGGAGGGAACAGGAAAGGATTCGTCTCTTTTCTGCAGACCCTTTTGATCTTGAAGCTCAGGCAAAGATAGAAGAAGATATAAGGTAATGACCCCTTTGCCCAAAGAGCAAGATTTAGAGAATCCAGATTTCCCAAACTCCAGGCGATCTTCTATTAGTTGGGTGTCTGCTTTGAAGTAGATTCCTTATTTTGTATCTGAGATAGTAGCTCCAGTCTTCTTGTTTATTCTTTCCTCTTCCATTTTCCTCGCAGCTTGATTCATCATTACAAAGGTATAATAAAGACTCCCTGGCTAGCCCACAGCACATTATTAAGGCAGCTCCAGGTAGATGACCCCAGGACTGAGCAGCAGCTGCCAACTTGGTAAAACTGTAGGCTGCTACTCAGGTCGATTGGAATCTCTCCTTAGACATAATGCGGGAGCCCTGATTAAATCTAGGGCTTGGACATGATTGGATTACTGAGAACTGCACAAATAAGAACCTTCGAGTCCTTAGTCTGTTTCCTTCCTCAGTTCTTGTACTGGCCTCAGCAGATAAACTCACTGTAGGACTTGTTTCCCGCTCCGGATTCTCTAATGCTATGCTTCTCACCTAGGGCAGCATGCAAGTCATATGAGAAACTTTATTTTATTTTTTTGTCTTTTTGCCATTTCTAGGGCTGTTCCTGCAGCATATGGAGGTTCCCAGGCTAGGGGTCGCCGAATCGGAGCTGTAGCCACTGGCCTACGCCAGAGCCACAGCAACTCTGGATCCGAGTCGCGTCTGTAACTTACACCACAGCTCACTGCAATGCCGGATCCTTAATCCACTGAGCAAGGCCAGAGATTGAACCCGCAACCTCATGGTTCCTAGTCGGATTCGTTAACCACTGCGCCACGACGGGAACTCCCATATGAGAAACTTTAAAAAGTGCAGAAGCTTGGGCTTTACTCCTAATCTGATGAATCAGAATCTTAAGCGGAGTTCCCGTCGTGGCGCAGTGGTTAACGAATCCGACTAGGAACCATGAGGTTGCGGGTTCGGTCCCTGGCCTTGCTCAGTGGGTTAAGGATCCGGCATTGCCGTGAGCTGTGGTGTAGGTTGCAGACGCGGCTCGGATCCCGCGTTGCTGTGGCTCTGGCATAGGCCAGTGGCTACAGCTCCGATTCGACCCCTAGCCTGGGAACCTCCATATGCCGCAGGAGCGGCCCAAGAAATAGCAAAAAAAAAAAAAGAATCTTAAGGGGTAGGGCCTAAGCAGATACATGTATGCTAATGCAACCTTGGTCCTATTACTGGTCACGAGCAAGATGCTATTCAGTCTCTTGAAGAAAAGAGCAGCTGCATTTAGTTTTGTTGCTAATTGTGAAAACCTTAGTGTAACTAAGAAAAACATAACTGTAATGATACTACTTTTAAGGGCCTGATGGCCATCTTTGTTTGCTTAAATGAAGCCTTCCTTGGTCATTGTATTACACTGTCAACTTGAAAGTCAAATAAGGTTTTATTTCTCTGACTGCCTTTGAAATCAAAGAAATGTAAATATGCCAGAATCAGTCGACAGCCCTAAGCCTTTCACTTCTGTCCTTGTTGAATAAAATGTTCCCATTAATTGCATCAGATACTAATAACTATCTTTGAGAAATGTCTCCATAGTCAAGTCTGTGCAGAGAAATAAGAGGATATTTGTGTTTTCTGACCTTGACCCCATTGCAGCTCTAAGGGAACCTGACATAACTCAAGAATAGTTGCATTGGAGCCAGGAAACGAGGGGGCGGGAGGGAGAGAAGAGAGACATCATCGCCAGGGCGAGACACCAGACTGCTGGAGGAGAAGTGATGAAATGAGGCATATCCGTGTGGATCAGGTTTCTCCCCAGGCGTGAGGCAAAGGAACTGGGGCGCTAAAAGGAGGAAACCTTGCACCTGTAAGGTGACATAGTTAGTGCCTAGAATAACCAGAGTAGTTGCAATTATCTCTGAAGATTTTTTGTTGAAACTTACCTTGGTTTCAGTGCAAGCCCAGGTGTGCACAACTAATTTTAGGTACGTTGTGGGTTTGGTTGGTTGGGTTTTTTCGGCTGCACCTGCAGCATGTGAAAGTTCCGGGGCTAGGGGTTGAACCTGCACCACAGCAGTCATCATAACCATTGCTGTGACATGGCTGGATCTTTCACCACAAGGAAACTCCCAATTTTAGGTTATATTTATTTTATTTTATTTTTTGTTTTTATTAGGGCAGCACCTGAGGCAAATGGAGATTCCTGGACTAGGGGTCGAATTGGAGCTGTAACCCCTGGCCTGTGCCACAGCCACAGCAATACCAACACTAGATCCGAGCCTTGTCTGAAACCTACACCAGAGCTCATGGCAACGCCAGATCCTTAACCCACTGAACGAGGCCAGGGATTGAACCTGCATCTTCATGGATGCTAGTCAGACTCCACTGAGCCAGGACAGGATCTCCTTAGGTTATTTTTAAATTTAGTAACATGGCCTAGGAGGAAAGCTGTGTAATTGTATAAAATGCCTATGGAAGTTTTACTTGGTATATGATTACACAGAGTACGTGTACACTGAGTATAGTAGCTTGCATATTTGCCTGACTAAATATGCTTAAGTGTGCCTCTGACTTTGTGAGAAGTTTTATATTTTATTACAGAATGGCTGATAAAACCATCAATACAATTGAGCTAGAGTCTTTATTACAAAGGGGACAGGCACGACAGTTTAGAACAGAGGTCAGCAAACTTGTTCCATAAACAGCCAAATAGCAAATATCTTAGGCTTTGCAGGCCATGCAGTTTCTGTTGCTGGCACTGAGTTCCGCCAGAGCAATGTGAAAGCAGCCATGGGGAATGCGACAGTATGTAAATGAACAGTGTGGCTGTGTTCCCATAAACAGACAGTGGCCTGTCGTTTGCCAGCCTCTGGTTTACACTTGTAACTGATCCCACCTTGAACCTTGTTCTGTTTTTTGTCTCAGTCTTCAGGAAAGTTGTCTGGTGCCTGCCCTAGTTTCCATTAATGTTAGTGGTGTTTGAAATGTTTTTAAAAGGTTGGGAATGAAGACATGAAATATTGGAGTAAGCTGAAACTCCCTCTTGTTGTATGCTTTTCTCCTGTAAGAATTAGAACACACTTAATTTATTTTATTTTTTTCTCTTTTTGTCCTTTTAGGGCCGCTCCTGCAGCACATGGAGGTTCCCAGGCTAGGGATCTAATTGGAGCTGTTGCTGCCGGCCTATGCCACAGCCACCAGATCCGAGCTGCGTCTTCAACCTTATACCACAGCTCTTGGCAGCGCTGGATCCTTAACCCACTGAATGAGCAAGGCCAAGGATCGAACCCGCAACCTCATGGTTTCTAGTCGCATTTGTTTCCACTGCACCACGACGGGAACTCGACATTTAATTTTTGAAGAAATGTTTTTGGGTTTTTTGTTTTTGTTTTTTGCTTTTTAGGGCCAACTCACAGCCAATGGAGGGTCCCCAGGGTAGGGGTCAAATCGGACCTATAGTCAGGGTCATTTACACTGCACCACAACAGGAACCCCTGAAGAAATGTTTTGATGGACCAGATGAATTTTGATACATAAACATTTATATAGTTTTCTAAGTGATAGCCAGGTAGGTAGATATTTTTCGAGCATCTGCTCTTAACTTAGCATTGTGTACTGGATGCTTTATGCCTCTCAGCAACCCTGACAGAAATTATCGTCCTTGTTTTATAGATTAGAAACTCAGACATGGAAATGAAGCAGTGGATGCAATACAAGCAGTTGAAACATCTGTGTCTTATATTTGAAAACTGTTTTTACTGCACTGGACATAGGGAATGTACTCAGATATCCAGTGAATTCTCACTTTAGCTTGGAGCATTGATGAAATTCTAACATTCTGTAGGATAAAAAGAGATGTGATCCTTATTCTCCAAAAATTAATTTTCCCTTTCCTGAGCTTGGAAAGGGAACATAGTTGTGTTTACATGAAGGTAATTTGTATGCCTTAAGATTTCCTGCCAGTTGTATATCTCACTTCCTCCTATTAAGTCACATGTTTCAGGATAGAGCACCTATTTCCATTTCCATGACTAAGCTGCTATAGTTGGAGCAAAAGACATGTACGGATCTGTGTTGGAGGTGGGGTTGTTTTCTTTTTAGGGCCACACCTGCAGCATATGGAAGTTCCTGGGCTAGTGGTCAAATCAGAGCTATAGCTTCTAGCCTATGCCACAGTCACAGCAATGCCAGATCTGAATTGCGTCTGCGACCTACACCACAGCTTACAGCAACGCTGGATCCCGACCCACTGAGTGAGGCCAGGGGTTGAACCTGCATCCTTGTGGATACTAGTTGGATCCATTTCTGCTGTGCCACAATGGGAACTCTTTTTTGAGGTTTGTTTGTTTGTTTCGTTTGCCTGCGGCATCCAGTGGCTTGATATGGGATCTCGGTTCCCAGACCCAGGGATTGAACCCGGGCTGCAGCAGTGAAAGCACCAAGTCCTAACCAGAACACCACCAGGGAATGCCCAGATCTGTATTTAATATTGTAATTCTGAAACATTTCTCTTCCTGAAAATAATGCTTCTAGTGTACCTGGTTTTGGTTTGTTACAGGCAACAGAACATTGAGGAAAACATGACAATAGCTATGGAAGAGGCTCCAGAAAGTTTTGGCCAAGTAGTGATGCTTTATATTAACTGCAAAGTGAATGGACATCCTGTGAAAGCCTTTGTTGACTCAGGTGACGTCTCCATCTTTTGTGTCCTTGTCTCTACATCCAACATTTTGACCTGACACAGGGAGAAGAAGAGACTCTGGTGTCCCTTAAAGATGGCAGTTGCCCTCCTGACTGCTCATAAGCCCAGGGGTTATTGTTTCACTTGCCAGTCTTTTGTTTGTAATAGGTTTTTTCCTTTAATTACTTCCTAACCAGTTTTGTATTTTGCGCCATCTCCTTTATCTCCCTACCTCCCCCTTGGCATCATGAGTTTCTAGGATACCTCTGTAAGAAATTGGGGAGTTTAGAAATTGGGGGGTTAGAGTAAGGAGCTTTAAGAAAGAGGTGTGTAGAGCAGAGGTCAAACATGTATTTCAGCTTGGTCTGTGTGCCAGCGCTTTACCAGGAGCTATGAGGAGTAAAGGATGCACGGAGCATGGTTCTTGCTGTTAAAGATCTTAACAACCAGGTCAGGAGACTCAGCATTTCCCACTTGGTGATTCAGATAATGCCTGTACTAACTGGCACCTTTCTCTTCGTAACAATTCTGCTTAAGTAATTAATTCTGCTTAAGTAAGACCCTTCAGAGCAGCACCGTGTGAGTAAAATTGAGTGGCCTTGTATACCTTAATTCTGGGTTTATCGTTTGAGGCTCTTAAGTTAGGATGTGTTCCTGGAATGGTAAAAAGCCCCCGCTTAAGTAAAATTTCCTCCATTCATCTGCAAATACTTGAACACGTGGCAGGTTTCGACTATTAGAGTTTGTATCTTGAGATGTATACATTCCTGGGAGGAGTAAATCTGATTATTCAGTTTTTTTAAATGTCTTTTGAATGCTGTGTGCAAGGCCTTGTGCTTGGTGCTTGAGGGTAAAGACGGGAGCTTTCTAGGGCTCCAGTGAGTGAGTGACAAATTCATGAGACCCGAATGTAACACTCAGCGTTCATCGAGCCCTTCCTGTTGCCATGCGAGGTACTTAATGGATATCATCTTAATCAGTTTTACTTAATCCTTAGAATGTCCCTGTGAGCTATGTTCTATTATCCCTGTTTTACAGATGAGGAAACTTAGACGTAGAGGGGGTGAAGTCACTCTTCCAGGAATACAGAGTTCATGTGTAGTAGACTTTGGATTCAGCCCCAGATCTGCTTGATACCAGCACCCTTAACCACTGTGCAAAGACCAGATGCGTGTTGGAGGAACATAAAGACCACATTCTCGCTCTGACTGGGGTGCTCAGGTGTGGCTTCCCCGAAGAGAGGGCATTTGGACTGAGCTGTGTCCATGGGTAGAGGATTGGGGCTTTGACCTGAGGCAGGAGAGCAGTGAAAGGGCCCATTCTCATCCTGGGGCTGCTGACTGTACATCAATAATAGCTTTTCTGAAGTAGAGTGAGGAAGGAGGGAGAAAGGGGAGAACTGCCTTCCCAGATTCCCTTTCTCTTCATTATTTCTGGGCCATCTTGAAACCAACCTTCCTCAAATGCCAAGAGCTTTCAGAGCTTAAAAAGTGTACGTTATTGTGAGTGATAAGGACAAGAAGTGTTGGAATTGAATGAGTAGAGAGATCGCTGGGAAAGAGCAGACAGGGAGGAGGCCTTAAAGCATAAGTAGAATTCAAAGAAAGCGGAAGCAGAGGAGTGGGCACTCTGTAGGGAGGCAAAGTGAGGAAGAGGCAAAGAAAAAGAGAGGAGTCAGGATAGAAGGCAGGTATCAGTCTGCGGGCTGCTGTAACAGAATACTGCAGGCTGGGTGGCTGATAAACCACATGGGTTTGTTCTCAGTTCCAGAGGCAAAGAACTCCAAGATCAGGATGCCAGCAGATTCGGTGCCTGATTCCTAATTCATACATGCCTCTCTTCTCTCTGTGTCCTCCTGTGGTGGAAGGGGTGAGGGAGCTCTCTGGGGTGTCTTAGGCACAAAATCCCATTCTTGAGGGCCCCACACTCATAACCTAATCAGCCCAAGACTGCCCCTTCCTAATGTCATCACATTGGGGATTAGGTTTCAACATAAATTTTGGAGGGACACACACTCATTCAGTCTACAGCAGCTGGAAATAGTTGGATCAGGTTGGGGTGGGATCTGAGGCTGTGGTGATAAAGTTTGAAGCTGATCTTACAAAGAGTAGAAGGCTTTGAGGGTATTTGAACAGATGAATAACAAATCTGAAGAAGGTGAGATTTTAAGAATATTGAAAACAGTGACAGTTCTGGAGAATTCTGTACACCTAAGGATCAGAACTATTTCCTTGCTTTAAATTATACATGCACAGAGTGGTTTGGAAGCCAAAGAAATTGTCCACTAGTTAGAGGGGATAGAATGTGAGCTAGGTTGGTTGCTATAGTTAGAAGAAGAAAAGTCAGAAATTGCCCAGAATTTATTAACAGGATTGGAACTGAGTTTGAGAGTGGGGAGAAAGCTAAAAGAGGAGGAGTTGAAAGTAAACAGTGTCCATATTTTATGATTGCAAGAAAATAATTCCATTGGCAAGAGGGGTGGAGTGGGGGGAAGGAGTGTTGTAGTTTACCCGTTGACTTAGAAGTAGACACATCCAACACACAGGAATATGGAACTAGACTCTGCGGGAGAAATTAGGACCGTAGATAATGGGTAGGGAAGTGTCTGTCTTGTGCACAGCCTGACTCCAGCCGTGTGAGTGAGTATTCGTAACCCAGAGAGAAGAGTCCTTAGTCCCCTCTTCCTGAAAGGCACTGTTGGAGCAGAGAATGGGGGGTTCAGTTCCAGTTTTTAGAGAGACTGCAGGGTGTGTTTTTTAACCAGTAATTAGGAGTGTTCCAAAGTTTGACATAAAAATAACTTGGTGGGATGTCTAGAGATACTGAAAACTGATCTGAGTGTGCAATAGTGCTTAATTGAGCCTTTCCATCTGTAGACACACATAGTTTGACTTTTTGGAAGTCCTTCCCAAGTAGTTTTGCTTTCTATTTTTAAAGTTTAAAAATATATCATTTAATTATTACATTTAAACAGTATTCTTTGCCTCAAAGTCAAGTTTCTACACTATGTTCCAGATTCCAGTGTGAAACTGAAAGTTGAACTAAGCATGGCAGGAAGTGGGCTAGGTAGGAATAATTCTGCACAGACAAAAGCCTGGGAGTATACTTGCTCTCTGCCCAATTTTTAGTGCTGCATTTTTTCATCTTACCACAAATGTGGGCCTTGTCTTCATTATCTGATGTTTCCCTCCACTTCCAGGTGCCCAGATGACTATTATGAGTCAAGCCTGTGCAGAGAGGTGTAACATAATGAGGCTGGTGGATCGTCGGTGGGCAGGGATCGCCAAAGGAGTGGGCACCCAGAAGATCATTGGAAGGGTTCATCTAGGTGAGCAAAAGGCCCAGGGAGTCTTTGGAGGGTGGCAAACTTGAACGATTTCCTTCTGGATAGGGGCATCTGGTCCAAGATGCCCAATCCCTAGAAATGTTAAATCCTGTTCTGTGAGAGTTAGGCATGTAACATGCAAAAAGCCCTACCAGTCCCCTTTGTTCTTCTATCTCCTGCTCTTCAGAGATAGTCCCTTTCAACTATTTTAGTCGATATGGTGCTTAGCTCCACATTGCTAGTAATGTGTTTACAGCACTGTTTACTGATATGGCTATGTAAATGCTGTTGAGAATTCAGCCATCTGATTGAAAAAGTGTTTTTCCTTTTATGTCTAATTTTTTTCTCACATTAGTCATCGTCTTTTGTTGGGGGGGGGGTGTTTTTTATGTGTTACTCATCCCTAAACACTCTAGTTGTGTAAATCTCCTTTGTACGTGTCATCCTGTTGAAGATACTTCTTCCAGCCTGGACTGGTGGTTCGAGGCTGCTTCATAGCTGCTGTTTTGGAATCTCCCGAGACTGGGTCCTAAGGGGTGCTTCTCCCTGCAGTCTTAGTTGAGTTATGTGGATCCCATACTTTTTTTTTATTCTCTCTCTCCTCAGTTTATTAGAGCACATCTTCCAGGAACTTCCTGAGAAAAAGGACACAGAAGTAAATGGGGTCCTTAAATATTGGAACCCATCTTTTTCCCTGCATTCTCCCAGTCTCAGTTGGAAATTGCTTTCCTTCATGAGTGTTTATCAGTGTTGTTGTGGAGAAGCTGGCTTCTCTTCTGACTCTTAGTCTTCTGTGTGTAAGATTTCTTTGCCCTTTCCGGAGCTTGTAGATCTTCTCTGTCACTTCAGTGCTTTAAAATGTCACAGTGATGTGCTTGGTATAGATGTGCTTTTCACCTGCTGTGCTAGGTACCTTGCGGTCCAGAAAAATGGTTCTTATCATGATATCTTCCCCTCTGGGATGTCTGCTATTCAAGTAGGATCTTCTGCCATCATGGACTTGTCCTCTCGTTTTCTTTTCTTCTTCTTTCTTTCATTGGGTTTAGGAGGTTTTTAATGAGATTTTCTCAATTTTGCGTTCTAACCTTTGTGTTCTGTCTGCTAGTTTTTCTTTCTTGGATTACTCAAATGTCTGGTGATCCTTGACATCTGCTCCTTGAAGAGTGGGACACCAGAAGGCTATTGGGAGAATTAGTTGATGGGCAGCCATGGTGATCGGGGGAGACCTGGAAGCTGGGATGGAGGGAAAAGCTAGAGTCTCAGTAGATTTCCACTTAACCCCCTGGTTTCCAGTTTGGTGCTTGTGGTGTCCCTGTTGTCCTCTGTTCCACCCTCTGGAGGAAACAAACCTCCAGTGAACTGTTGGGGTGGAGGTGAGGAGCCCCAAGATGTAACTGCCTACATAGACCTTCATCCAGTGCTCCTAGTATGGACTCACCTCCACCCCTATTTGAAGAGGTGCTTGTCTCAGCCAGTGCATCAGCCTCATTGAGTTCTGTTACATTAGAAAGAGTGCTTCGTAGTTTTCCTTATTGTCATCTGCTCTCTAATTCCAAAATTGTTTCACTTGTCTCTTCCATTATTTTTGACCTTAGTGATTTATACCTTTCAAAAGAAAAAACAGTGGAGTTCCTGCTGTGTCCCAGTGGGTCAGTAGTCCAACTGAAGCAGCTCTGGTCACTGTGAAGGTTCAGGTTCTGTCCCAGCCCCGCACAGTGGGTTAAGGATCCCGCATTCCTGCAGCTGCACCTTGGGTAGCAGGTGTGGCTTTGAAGACAAACAAGAACAGAAAACGAAAAACAGGAGTTCCTGTTGTGGCGCAGTGGTTAATGAATCCGACTAGGAACCATGAGGTTGTGCATTTGATCCCTGGCCTTGCTCAGTGGGTTAACGATCCGGCATTGCTGTGAGCTGTGGTGTAGGTTGCAGACACGGCTCGGATCCCGAGTTGCTGTGGCTCTGACGTAAGCCAGCGGCACAGCTCCAATTAGACCCCTAGCCTGGGAACCTCCATATGCTGCGGGAGCAGCCCAAAGAAATAGCAAAAAGACAAAAAAAAAAAAAAAAAAAAAACGAAAAACAACTTCTATTGTGTGTGTGCTTTTGTTGTTGTTTTAAGGAGTAAATTGAGATAAATACATGTGTTTAGTCCTTCATCTTTAATCAAAATTGTTTTTTTCTTTCATTATCCACTTAATCGATGCTCATTGTAGAGGAATTTCAGAAGTGTAGAAATGTGAAAAGAAAGGAAAATAGCTTTAAATTCTTTTAGGTGAGAAGCAATCAGTAGCCTTTGGACATATCTCTTACAAGTATTTTTTCTTATAAAAAATGGTCATGTAATATGTAGAATTTTAAACTTTGCTGTAAGAAAAAGAAACATTTTCCAAATGCCAGTATAAATTTTATAAGCATCATTCAAATATATGCATATACCGTTTTATTGTATGGGTTTAAAGGTTTGTTTGGTTTTCATTTTTGCTTTTTAGGGCCGCACCCACAGCATACGGAGGTTCCCAGGCTAGGGGTGGAATCAGTACTACAGCTGCCAGCCTACACCATAGCCACAGCAACGCCAGATCAGAGCTGCGTCTGTGACTTACACCACAGCTCACTCATGGCAATGCCAGATCCTTAACCCACTGAGCACAGCCGGGGATCGAATCCGCAACCTCATGGTTCCTAGTCGGATTCGTTAACCACTGAGCCACGACAGGAACTCCCCTCATCAAAGACAGAGAAAGTGAACAAACATGAACTAGGAAAGGGCTCAAGTAACATATATAACTAATAAAAGATTCATATTTAGACTATACAGGAGTTCCCATTATGGCTCAGTGGTAATGAACCTGACTAGTTTCCTGAGGACACGGGTTCAATCCCTGGCCTTGCTCATTGGGTTCTAGTGTTGCCAAGAGCTGTGGTATAGGCTGGCAGCTACAGGTGCGCTACTATCTCTAGCCTGGGAACTTCATATGCCATAGGTGCAGCCCTTAAAAGACCCCCCCCCCCCAAAAAAGAATATATATATGCTATGTGTATATTCTCTGATATATAAAAAATTACAGAGGCATTTGCACAGATATTTTAAGAAGAAAGCCAGATGGTTAATAAGTGTGTGAAAAACTGCTCTGTCTTGTTAATCAGGGAAATAGAGAATTACTTGCCAGGTTTCCCCACCCCCCGCCCCCCGGGCCACACCTATGGCATATGGCAATTCTCAGGCTCAGGGTCGAATCAGAGCTGCAGCTGCCTGCCTGTGTCATAGCCAGAGCAGCTTAGGATCTGATCCACCACTGTGACCTGCACCGCCGCTCACGGCAACACTGGATTCCTAACCCACTGAGTGAGGCCAGGGATTGAACCTGAGTCCTCATGGATACTAGTCAGGCTCATAACCCGCTGAGCCACAACAGGAACTCCCAGATTTTAAATCTGATAATATTGAGTGTTGGGAAAATGTGGAGTAATGGGAACTTCCACAAACCACTGAGAACATTTTGGAAAATAATTCAGCATCCAGTAGAGTTGAGCCTAATATCCTCTAAAACCCTGTCTGGTTTTTTGTTGTTTGTTTTTTTGTTTTTGTTTTTTTTTAAGGCCGCACCCTCTGCATATGGAGGTTCCCAGGCTAGGGGTCTAGTCAGAGCTGTAGCCGCCGACCTGCACTATAGCCACTACACCATAGCCACAGCCATACTGGGTGTGCAGCCTACTCCACAGCTCAGGGCAGAACCAGATCCTTGACCCACTGAGTGAGGAGGCCAAGGATCGAACCTGTGTCCTCATGGATACTAGTCAGATTCTTTTCCTCTGAGCCATGACCAGAACGCCGAAGCCTGTCTGTTTTTAGAGTATACCTTCAGAGACACTCAAGGGACACCAGGAGAGAAGTACAAGAATATTCTCGTTAGCATTGTTTGTGGCAGGAATTGGAAGCAATCCGAGAAACCCCATAGAAGCAGAATGAATAACTCAGTGATGGTGCATCAGACGTTACGGTACTTAATCTAAGGGGTGGTGTAAGTGAAAGAAATACAGTCACGTGCACCCACAGGAATAAAATATCTCAAAATATCTTTTGAGTGAAAAAGCAAATCTTAGTTCAAAACACAAAACTAACAAATGTTGCTTAGAAAGCATACAAACATGGAGTTCCCGTCGTGGCGCAGTGGTTAACGAATCCGACTAGGAACCATGAGATTGCGAGTTCTGTCCCTGCCCTTGCTCAGTGGGTTAACGATCCAGCGTTGCCGTGAGCTGTGGTGTAGGTTGCAGGCACGGCTTGGATCCAGTGTTGCTGTGGCTCTGGCGTAGGCCAGCAGCTACAGCTCCGATTGGACCCCTAGCCTGGGAACCTCCATATGCCGCGGGAGCGGCCCAAGAAATAGCAAAAAGACAAAAAAAAAAAAAAAAAAACCATACAAATGTGCTGAAAAGTGTAAGAAAAGCTCGGAATGATTAGTACAAAACCCAGGATAGTTGGGATGGTCGGAGGAGGTGGAGAATAAGCTGTGATCAGTAAATAGGACTTATGTGCGACTTTTTTTGTTGTTGCTTTTTTTTTGTGCTTTTTTTTTTAGTGCTACATGCTCTGCATATGGAAGTTCCCAGGCCAGGGATTGAATGGAAGCTACAGCTGCAGACCTATACCACAGCCACGGCAATGTAGGATCTGAGCTGTGTCGGTGACCTACACCACAGCTCATGGCAATGCTGGATCCGCAACCCACTGAGTGAGGCCACGGATTGAACCTGCACCCTCATGGACAGTAGTAAGATTTGTTTCCGCTGAGCCATGGTGGGAACTCCCAAGATTTTTTTTTTTAATTTTACATTGGAGTAATAGTCAGTTGACAGTGTTGAGTTAGTTTCAGGTGTGCAGGAAAGTGATTCAGTTTTGTGAATATGTATTTTTCTTTTCAGATTCTTTTCATATGGGAAACTAATTAGTTTTCTCTTTCTTACCCTGGGAAATAAATGCATGGGTATTTGTTTTATTGTACTTTAACTGTATAGATACTTCATATACTTTTCTGCTTAGAAGATACAGTTTTTTTGTTTGTTTTTTGTATGGAAGTTCCCGGGCCAGGGCTTGAACTCAAGCCGCAGCAGTGACAACGCCAAGTCTTTAACTGGTAGGCCACCAGGGAACTCCTAAGATATAGTTAATAACAAACTGTTTTTTTTTTTAAATGTTATATAAATATAAATAAGAGGAGTAATTGAGGGAAGAGGAAAGACAGGAGGCTCCAGGCAAACATAGGCCTTTAGTGTTGTCTCTGGTGTGACAAATAGAAACCTGATTATAACAGACAGTAATACACAGTTTACTTCTTGGGGGCTAATTGGAAAGGTTTAAAGTGTACAGACTAGATTCTTTTAGAAAAACCTCTTGTGAGTGCATAGGAAGAAAGTGGTTAATATTGGAGGAATTGGCCTTGATTGATCTTCCTATCCTCCATCTTTTTTTTTTTTTTTTTTTTTTTTTAACGCCAACTTTCTTCACCAGCTGAGCATGTATCACATATCAAGCCAGGTCTCATGGGTGGTAGTTCTGTCCAATCCACCTTATGAGCTGGTGCCTCCATTAGCTTTTAACCTGATTGTTGGTCTTGCTGGATTTTTGCACTTAACTCACTTGTTTGCATGCTTTGATTTGGCTTTGACTGATTCCAGGAAGAGAAGCACAGAATGATAGATATATTTTCCAAACCTCCCCTGGAAACATCACTAACCTCTTGTGTTCTTCCTGTGCTTTAGCTCAGGTTCAGATTGAAGGAGATTTCCTGGCGTGTTCCTTCTCAATACTTGAGGAACAGCCCATGGACATGCTTCTGGGACTGGACATGCTGAAGCGGCATCAGGTAATGAAGAGCTTCACTTTCTTTTTGCATTGGCTTTTTGTAAGTTACGTGGTTATTACTACATCATTTCTCTTGGTTTTGGTATACTTCAGACCGGGAAAGGTTTTTAATTAATGGTAGAAGGTTTGAAATTACTCATCAGTAGAAATAAAATCTTTTTTTGTGAAATCTTTCTGATTCTCTTGAATCTGCCCATTTGTTTTGAGACTACAGTGGACAGTTTGGTTCCCTTGTGTAATTTTTACCTTCTGATTACAACTCAGGTGATCATTTTTTTTCCCCTTTTTTTGGCCACCCGCTGCATGTGGCGTTCCCAGGCCACAGATCAGATCGAGCCACAGTTGCGACCTAAGCCACAGCTGTGGAACACCAGATCCTTAACCCATTGTTCTGGGCCTATGTCCCAGTGCTCCCAGCACTCCCTCAGTCCCATAGTGCTGCAGTGGGAACTCCTCAAGTAATTTTTTGATGGGTTTGTAGGGAGGTGCACATAATACACAGTGATGATTTTACTGCAACTATAAGTTCAGTAAATTCTTAGTAACTGTTCAGGCAATACTTGGAGGAGTTGTGGCTCAGTGGTAATGAATCCAACTAGTATCCATGAGAGCTCAGATTTGATCCGTGGCCTCGCTCAGGGGGTTAAGGATCCAGCATTGCTATGAGCTGCGGTGTGGGTCTCAGACAAGGCTCAGATCTGGTGTTGGCTGTGGTGTAAGCTGGCAGCTGCAGCTCTGATTTGACCTGGGAACTTCCATATACCATGGATAGGCCTTACAAAGACAAAAATAAACAAGGAACGACACTTGGAAAGACGAGCTTCAAGATGTTGGGGAAATATTGTGCGTGGCTATCAAATCAAAGTGTAGTATTTTTAAGTAGAATAAATGTGTTCAAGTACAAATAAAACCGAATTTATTAACTTGTCGCTGTCTTCCCCTATTTTTAAGTCATGGTATAGACTAGCAGTATCCAGCTTTATAGATACAAAACATATGTGTGTAACTGTCCTATATTAAGCAGTTGAAAAATATGTACTGAAAAGGAGGATAGCATTAAGTATGAAATATGAGTACATTTGTTGAACTTGCCTTTTTTATATATCACCTTTGAGACTTGGTATCAAGTTTAAATATAAGCTCAACTTTACACACTAAGCAAAAAGCAAAAATGTTGAACTATATAAATGGTATGTCTCAGTTTTTTTTATTTTTATTTTTATTTTTTTTGTCTTTTTGCTATTTCCTGGACTGCTCCTGCGGCATATGGAGGTTCCCAGGCTAGGGGTCCATTCGGAACTGTAGCCGCCGGCCTACACCAGAGCCACAGCAACTCGGGATCCGAGCCACATCTGCCACCTACACCACAGCTCACGGCAACGCCGGATCATTAACCCACTGAGCAAGGGCAGGGACCGAACCCGCAACCTCATGGTTCCTAGTCGGATTCGTTAACCACTGCGCCACGACGGGAACTCCTCAGTTTTATTTTTTAAAAAGTCGTTTATATGTTTCTAAAAGATGTGGCTGCTGATTATGCCTGGAGATTTTCCAGATTTTGAGCAATGAATGTGTAATTACATTTAAATTCAGAAATTAAGAATTGCTGTGTTTGACAAATAAGTAAATTATTTGTAAATTATCCCATATATTCTGCTATAAAGTTTAAATATTAAAAAAAATTCTAGGCATTCCCATTGCGGCTCAGCAGTAACAAACTAGTATCCATGAGAACTCAGGTTCAATCCCTGGCCTTGCTCAGTGGATTAAGGATCCGGCGTTGCTGCGGCTGTGGTGTAGGCCAGCAGCTGCAGCTCCAGTTCAACCCCTAGCCTGGGATCTTCAATATGCTGCGGGTGCAGCCCTAAAAAGACAGAAAAAAGAATTGTAAGTTAACAGTGTCACCTAAATTAAAGCTTAAAAACTTTTAGGTAAAATCAGTTTTTTTGAGCCATCTCTGTCAGTGTTGCTCTTTATGAGTAAAAGTTAAAATTCAGGATCATAATTTTCCTACATCATGGTTTATCTGCTGTCTTTGGTTTCTTCCTTCTAAGTGTTCTATTGACCTCAAGAAAAATGTACTGGTGATCGGCACCACAGGCTCACAGACGACCTTCCTTCCCGAGGGAGAGTTACCAGAGTGTGCCCGGTTGGCGTATGGGGCTGGGCGAGAGGAAGTACGGCCAGAGGAGATTGCAGACCAAGAATTAGCAGAAGCCCTTCAAAAATCCGTAGAAGATGCAGGTATTTGGAGTGGCCAAGCTCTTGACTCATACTCTTGCTATTGGTGGGTGAGCCAGGGGAGTTGGAGCTTCAGCGGGCAGGATCTGTTCACGATCAGTCTCATTGTCCTGTTGCAGGTGTCTTCCTTGTCCTCTTACCACCTCCCCCATCTCGGTACAATCAAGGAAAACTCTTGTGATCTCTAGATCAAGAAACAGCAGTCCATTACTATGTTCAAGATAGGTGGGGAGTTAACTCGCTTGGGTACATTTTGGTGGGCTTCCTAAAAAATCTTGTCTTTTTTTTTTTTTTTTCTTCTTTTTTCTTGAAGAAAGTTATGACAGTAAGTAAAGACTTCCTTTTGAGTTCAACATCTCCTGGAAGTTTTCTTGTTCTTGTCTTAGGCCCACTTTTTTTGGAGGATAGCATTGTGACTAAGCAGCCCTAACCTTTTTAACATGTACTGAAAGTGCTGCCACTAAGAACAGAAGAACCAACAGTAAAAAGCAAAATTGAACATTTATCAAACTAAAGTGTTCATGCTGTTAATGAGATCATGGCAATGTCATTGGGCCAAATTAGAACAGTGTGTAAACTCTTGAAATGTATGTATACACTTCTTTCCCCGGAGTCTCAGTTATTATAGCTCTTTAATTCTAAAGATTGAGCCAAGTTTCCTGGGTGAAATAAAGGGACACAGTTATGCTGAAATCTCACTTCCATGGATAATTTTCCCCTATCTGTTACTGGACAGTGACTGTGGGATGCATTTTCTAGAACCTGAAGAGAGTTAATTTTTGAGTTTGGATTATTTTGAGCTGTGATTATTCATTAGTGACTAATATCACACATTGCATTTGCTGATAGAGTAAAATGTATTAGAGCTCCAAATTCAGGGAATGGCTTTCTCCTAAGGACAAAAAATTATAAAGCATTAACAGTAAACAGCCAGATTTTGCCAGTGTTTATTACCGGGGAATATCCTGTGGTTTAGCTTTGAGACTCTTTTTGTATTTTTTAGGGTTGCACCCACAGCATGTGGAAGTTTGCAGGCTAGGGGTCGAATCAGAGCTGCAGCTGCAGGCCTACACCACAGCTAATGGTAACGCTGGATCCTTAACCCACTGAGCAAGGCCAGGGGTCGAATCTACATCTTCACAGATACTAGTCACATTTATTTTCGCTGAGCCACAACAGGAACTCCTAGCCTTGAGACTCTTTAAAGGAGCGTTAGGAACAGGTGGAGTTCAACTTCGATTTGTTCAGAATCTACTCCACCACCACCTTTTGTCTTGGCTTTACACATAAAATACAGTTTGGGTTGTGATTTAAGTAATTTTGTGGTTGGGGTAGGGAGGGGAGAATTTTGAACAACTAGAGAGATTAATAGTTTAATGAATTGGACATACCTTAGAAGGTGGTGTTTATTTATTTATTTATTTATTTATTTATTTATTTATTTTGTCTTTTTGTAGGGCTGCACCCGAGGCATATGGAGGTTCCCAGGCTAGGAATCGAATCAGAGCTACAGCTGCCAGCCTGTGCCACAGCCACAGCAATGCCAGATCCGAGCCACGGTCTGCGACCTATACCACAGCTCATGGCAATGCTGGATCCTTAACCCACCGAGCAAGGCCGGGGATCGAACCTGCAACCTCATGGTTCCTAGTCGGATTTGTTCCCGCTGCGCCACATGATGGGGACTCCAGAAGGTGGGGGAGGGGAGTTGTTTGTTTGTTTTTTGTTTTTGGTAAGTAGTCAGCTTAGTCATAATACTATGCATTAATAAAATGAGGATATGGAGTTCCCTGGTGGTGCAGTAGATTAAGAATCTGGCATTGTCACTATTGTGGCACAAGTCAGATCCCTGGTCTGGGAATTTCTGCATGCCATGGGGGCAGTCTAAAAAGAGATAGGTGAAAAAAAGTAGATCTATAGTTGGTTTCATTTTGTGAAACCTCTGTTTCCCACTCCCTACCTCCCCCAGTTCTGGTGCTTTTATTTGAGAAACACTAGCTGGTGGTAGCAGTGCTTTAAAACCTCCTAACCATGAGTTCCCATCATGGACAGTGGAAATGAATCTGACTAGCATCCATGAGATTGTGGGTTTGATCCCTGGCCTCGCTCAGTGGATTAAGGATCCAGCATTTCCGTGAGCTGTGGTGTAGGCCCATAGCTGTAGCTCTGATTCAACCCCAACCCTGGGAACTTCCATATGCCGCAGGTACGGCCCTAAAATAACAAAAGAAAACCCTTCTAACAGTTACCCTCTTTGATTAATTACTTCCTTTTAATAAAAAGTTTAGCAGATTAAAAATAGAAACCACAGGTGTTGTCAGCTATAGTGAAGGGGGTGTACCAATTTTAAAGGATTAACAGGAAATGGCTCTCTACTCATGATCTTTTGTTACTGCCAATGTATGGCTTATGCTAATTTTTGTGAATAGTGAGATAATTCTTGAACATCAAGTTATCTTTCTTTGAAACATCAAAGAAAGCATTATCAGGAGTTCCCATCGTGGCTCAGCAGAAGTGACTCTGACTGGCATCCATGATGACACAGGTTCAATCACTGGCCTTGCTCAGTGGGTTAAGGATCCGGCATTGCTGTGAGCTGTGGTGTAGGCCGGCAGCTGCAGCTCTGATTCAGCCCCTAGTCTGGGAACCTTCATACGCAGAGAGTGTAGCCCTGAAAAGCCAAAAGACAAAAAAAAGAGAGAGAAAGCCTTATCAAAATCACCTGCCTCTGGACATAGTAGATGAAAATATTTTTGCTAAAAACTTTTCTTTTACTTCATACCAGAATATCTTTTCTGTTGATTAAAAAATAAACCATCGTGGTGCAGTGGAAACAAATGCGACTAGGAACTGTGGGGTTTCGGGTTTGAATCCTGGCATTGCTTCATGGGTTGTGGATCTGGCGTTGCTATGAGCTGTGGTGTAGGTTGAAGACGTGGCTCGGATCCTGCATTGCTGTGGCTGTGGTGTAGGCAAGCAGCTATAGCTCTGATTAGACTCCCTAGCCTGGGAACCTCCATATGCTTCGAGTGTGACCCTAAAAAGAAAAAAAAAAATCAGAGTAGGAGCTGTGTCTAGTATGTTTTTTCTTTCTTTCTTTTTCTTTTTTTTCTTTTTTTTTTTTTTTTTTTTTTTTTTTTTTGTCTTTTTAGGGCTGCACCTGTGGCATATGGAAATTTACAGGCTAGGGTTCAAATAGCTGTAGGTGCTGCCCTACACCACAGCAACACCAAATCTGAGCCATATCTGCAAACCTACTCTACAGTTCATGGTGATGCCGGATCCTTAACCCAGGGATCGAACCTGCACCCTCATAGATACTAGTTGGGTTTGTTACCACTGAGCCACAATGGGAACTCCTAATATGTTTTCTAAAAACGAATTTAAAAAAAAAGATATTAAGCCAGGATAGGTAATTAGGTTTGGTTTGTTTTTCTTCTAAAAATAAATCTCAACTGAGAAAGAAATTTGGATAGTGTTCACTCACCTTAACTCCAAAAGATTTCCTTATCACACAGTTCCATCTATAGATCTATTTTTTTTCACCTATCTCACATGTTTGACCATGAATTCTCTGTGTAGGTGTGTAAAATTAATTTCTTTCCAAGTTGTGTTGAAAACTCTTGAAGTTGACACATTGCTTTATGTATTGTGAGAGAATTAAAGCAACCCGCAAATCTTTTGGATGTCAAACTACAGAAACATTCCCCCTCTTTGACTGGACCAGTTCCTGATTTTAAAGATGGCAGAGGAGCGGAGACTATAACCCTGCATGGTGTGTGGTTTGCATTGTTAACCCAAGTTTGCTTGTCTGTTTCCTAATTCAAACAGAGCGTCAGAAGCCATGATGCATGTAGTGTGTGTGTACTGCAGCTGGAGTGGGCCCCAGACCAGGTATTTATAGACACCACGTTAAGCCTTCCATCCAGTTGTCGTCTGTGGTCTGCAAGCCTCTCTCTGCAGCAGTTCTGGAATTAAGCTACTGTCATTCACCATTTCACCTCGTTCAATCTGGTTACAACTAGCCTGTATATACATTTGTATGTTGGCATACATACATACATATCTAAGCACGATTTCCTATTTAAAATTTTATCAGTCATTAGAATAGTCCCAGGGGAAAAAAAATTCCAGTGAAAACGAGTGTCCATCTGACCACTGTGACTATCAAATCAAGGATCAGCACCATGGGAGTTCCCTGGTGGCTGAGTAGCTTTGTCACTGCTGTGGCTTAGGTTCAGTTCCTGGCCTGGGAACCTTCTGCATCCTGTGTGCCATGGCCAAACATATTAAAATAAATTTTAATAAAATGAAAGGGTCAAGTAGAAAACCCATTGGGGGGGGAGAATCAGCATCACAGCAGTTCATTGTTAGAGATGACTGTGTTGCTAGTGATTTTATAAGTAAGTCCCTTTCTTCTGAAAAAAATGAAAGAATATGTTTCATATTGCTGCACACAACTGCTAGCATTATAGAGGGGCTGAAATTTTCATTCTGTTGAAGAAGAACTGGAGACTTAGGCCAGGAGGGCTGTCCAGGATCACAGAGTCAGTAACACACGGAACTGCCTTTTAATCCCCTGGGACAGGAGCGGAAACTTTGCTTTCCCCTCTCTCCCTAGCCTGACAGATGCTCTGCAGGAGGCACTCTGCCTCCATTTCCCTGTAGTATAAATGGGATAAGTGGTCTGCCTGAGGGCACTGCCTGACCTTCAGGAGGAGGCAAGGTGGTCTTTTTAAATTAACAAACCTAGGACTTTATAGGGGTTTGCAGGCTGGTTGTAATTAGATATACAGCATTTAATTGCTTCTTCCTTTCATTTTCCTTGTAAAGATGGATTTAAAGCAGGCATTTGTGGTTATTAATGTCCATTGTCCTCATCCTCTTCTCCTGTCCTATATACTGACCCAGTCCTCCCCTACATTTAGGACTTAGGCCAGTGACACTGACCATCTCAGCTACAGGAGGACTATATGCTGCTTTCATAGTGAGTACAGACTGTATTGAGGTTGTATTCACCTCCACCTCACCCAGTGATTGTAATGGGCATACCACTGCCGGAGGCCGTCATCATTCCCCCACATCCATGCTGCTACTGTGGCTATTTCACTACAAAGCGTCTTTTCTTTTCCCTTTAACTCAAAATTGAACCTCTTTTGGAGGCAGCCTTAGAGATGGATAAATAAAACTAATAACTGTGTTTCTAGAATCTAATGGATGTAGTTTGCACTGAGATATATACTATTTTCCTCTTTACCCCCAAACCGTAATTACATTGTTTCACAAGAAGTCGGTAACTTCCTGACATGGCACTTTATCTTCTCATGACGTTAACCTGTGTTGGATTAGAATGATTTAGAGCCATTTGAATCATAACTGCATTGCTTCATGACTTAAGGTACAGTCACCATGAAGCTTTGAGTTGCATCTGCCCTAATAGATTGTATTGTGATCTGATTTTTGTTACTAGCCTTTGACTTTTAATTACAGTTCTTGTAATAATTGCGTAGAGGTCAACTTTTAATTGGATTAGTGGCAAAAGGAGAGTTGGAAGTGGTGTTGAATGACATTGTGGTATCTGCCTTGAGGTGGAGTGTTTAAGATCCATCATCTTTTCTGAGTGGTCAGTAAGTTGCAGTGGATCTAAATTGTCATTGCCTATCGAAAAACTTGTGAACCATCTCCCTCTACTGCCCTCCCCTCCCCCCATTTCCCTGCCCTTAGAAGTACTTAGATGTTCTTACCTAGTTGTACTATGTTAATGTAAATGATAAAGTAACTGATAATCCTTTTTTAAGTTGCATTATTTAGTAAGAAAATAATTGAGATTTAATCTCCTTGATCTTTAGCTTTATTTTTGTTCTGAGTCCAGGTCATAGAGTTTTGGGGATGTTTGGACAGAAATAAATAGAATGAAGAAAAAAAAAAAAGAATGTGTCTCTGTCTTCTGGAGATCCTTCAATATCATATTCTTATTTCTTTTTGTAATTCCTGCTTTGTACCAGATAGACGTGGCTTTAGACTTTTCAGTATTCATATTTAACAGACTAGAAGTGATTCGGCATGAGAATCATTTCAGTGCAGAAATCCTCAAGATTTACACTGTGCTTTTAAGAATCGCCCGAGGAACTTACTGAAAATGCAGATGCCCGGGTTGATTCCCAAGGATGGTGTCCCAGAATCTACATGCTTAGCCCACATCCTGGGTGATTTGAGGGCAAACGGTAGAGAGAAACTGTGCTGGAGTTCTGAGCTCCCAGAGAGTAAAGAGACATAAATATCCTTCAGCCTTGGGCACTATCCCAACCCTTACATAGTACTTAAATAAAAATGTCCAATTACAGTACAAGTTTTTTTTATTAAGAACATGCCTACCTATTATTCTGATGTTATATGATGTTGAACTGTCGACCCAGATGGGAATGGTTCTTGTATCAAGTCTACGACTATAAGATAAACCCAAGTTTAAGGACCTGGTTTTTGTTCTGTCCTGTTTAGTGGCCTTCGTAACCGCTAATTAATGTTTTTTTCCTTTCCCTATCGTTCTATATAGAGAAAGGCGGTAAAGAAACTACCTCACTGGGAATGTCATCATTACCAACTTCAGATGGCTTTAACCATCAAGCCCATCCTTCAGGACAGAGACCTGAGATTGGTAGTCCTCCAAGTCTTGCTCACTCTGTCTCTGCCTCAGTCTGCCCTTTCAAGCCCAGTGACCCAGACAGCATTGAACCTAAAGCTGTGAAGGCTGTGAAGGCTTTGAAGGCTTCAGCTGAATTCCAGATAACCTTTGAAAGGAAAGAACAGCTTCCTCTCCAGGATCCTTCTGATTGTGCTTCTTCAGCAGACAATGCTCCAGCAAACCAGACTCCAGCTATCCCTTTGCAGAATTCCCTCAAAGAAGCCATTGTTGCAGATAATCTAGAGAAATCTGCTGAAGGAAGCACCCAAGGCCTCAAATCTCATCTCCACACAAGACAGGAAGCTAGTTTATCTGTCACAACTACTAGGATGCAAGAGCCACAGAGGCTTATAGGTGAAAAGGGTTGGCATCCCGAATATCAGGACCCAAGTCAAGTGAATGGCCTTCAGCAGCACGAAGAACCAAGGAATGAACAGCATGAGGTTGTACAGCAGAACGCTCCGCATGACCCAGAACATCTGTGTAACACAGGGGACTTGGAACTTCTTGGAGAAAGGCAACAGAATCAACCAAAAAGTGTTGGTTTGGAAACTGCAGTGAGAGGAGACAGGCAGCAGCAGGATGTGGACCTTCCTGGTACAGAGAAAAATATTCTCCCTTACGGATGCTTTGGCTGCTCAAGTTCAGAAACATTTATGGAAGTAGATACAGTTGAACAGTCCCTAGTTGCTGTGCTTAATTCAGCAGGCGGTCAGAATACCTCTGTCAGGAACATCAGTGCATCTGATCTCACCGTAGATAATCCCTTAATGGAAGTAGAAACATCGAAATGTAACCCTTCCTCTGAATTTTTGAGTAATCCCACTTCCACTCAGAATTTACAGCTTCCAGAAAGTAGTGTTGAAATGTCTGGAACAAATAAAGAATATGGGAATCACCCCTCCTCTTTAAGTCTCTGTGGCACTTGTCAGCCCTCTGTAGAGTCAGCAGAGGAATCTTGCTCATCTATAACGGCAGCCTTGAAGGAACTTCATGAGCTTTTGGTCATTAGTAGTAAACCAGCGTTAGAAAATACATCTGAAGAAGTTACCTGTCGGTCAGAGATAGTAACTGAGGGCCAAACAGATGTTAAGGACCTTTCTGAAAGATGGACCCAAAGTGAGCATCTTACAGCTGCTCAGAATGAGCAGTGTTCACAAGTCTCCTTCCATCAGGCCACATCTGTATCAGTGAAGACAGAAGAATTAACAGACACTTCAACTGATGCTGGAACAGAAGATGTAGAAAATATTACCTCCAGCGGTCCAGGTGATGGCCTGTTAGTGGATAAGGAAAATGTCCCCAGGTCTAGGGAATCAGTAAACGAGAGCAGTTTAGTCACTCTAGACTCAGCTAAAACGTCTAATCAACCACACTGCACCTTAGGTGTAGAAATTTCACCCGGACTTTTAGCAGATGAGAAGGGTGCACTCAACCAGACTTCTGAGCAAACGGAGTCCTTGTCATCCAGCTTCATACTGGTTAAAGATTTGGGTCAGGGCACACAGAATCCAGTGACAAACAGGCCTGAGACCAGAGAAAATGTCTGTCCTGAAGCTGCAGGGCTACGTCAAGAATTTGAACCACCTACCAGCCATCCATCATCAAGTCCTTCCTTTCTTGCACCGTTAATTTTTCCTGCTGCAGACATTGACCGGATTCTTCGGGCCGGCTTTACCTTGCAGGAAGCTCTTGGGGCTTTGCATCGAGTTGGTGGAAATGCAGACCTTGCACTTCTTGTTTTGCTAGCAAAGAACATTGTAGTTCCTACATAACCATGGAAAAGGGGTCTAGACCATACTCCATTCCCTTAAGAGAAAGCTCTATATATTCACACACACACACACACATGCACACGTACACACTCACCACATAGACAGTGTATGTAGAAACCTGCAAGCAGAATGTTGAGCCAGATTTTTTTTAAAGATTTTTTTCGGCCAAAGTAATTTATGATCTATTGTCTGATGAATTTGTCTATTTGTTAAAATTTGGGCCTTTTTTAATGTCTTGGCAGTATGTGCACACAAAAGCTTTTTATTATCATTAAGATGATGTCTTCTGGAATAAAATTGATGGTTTTGTGTATAGCATAACATTTTAGAATGAGTGAATGCTTTAAAGCAGAAGCCATGAGAAATCCCACCACCCATGCAGCTAAAAACAGATCGACTTCTTATTTTGGCTGTGTCTACTATAAGCAAAGTATGGCTTGTTGACTCAATTTTCAGTTTACAAACTTGATCACATGGTCTGGTGTTTGGAATCATACTTAGTGCTCTGTGTATTATGATTCATCAGTTGTAACAGAAAATTGAATATTTGAAGATTGTCTCCGAGAGTGATATGTTTTTATTCATGTGTTAGGATTTGACATTTCAGTGGGATGATTTAGGAGGGTTTAAAACCTGGGCTGCTTTTGTACATTTACGGGCTGCTGCATGGAATGAGAAGTATCTGGAGTGGGATACTGTGAGGAAATTAACATTAGAGTGAAACTTGGTGCTACTCAGATTAAAAACAAGAAAGGAAAAATTCCATTAGCAAATGTCATGGCCATGCTTCAAGAGCTGTGAGCGAAAAATAAGGGCCTAAACACTGGAACTGACTAGAGATTGGGTTTAGTAGCATCTCACTGATCACATCTCGACCCTTACTAACTAATGATGAGTTTCTGTTCAGCTACTGGGTTGCTTGCCAGCAGTTTATTTCCTTTCTAAACTTTTCTTCTAGGAAGTTATTCTAAAGCTCAGTCTGAGCTATGATCTGAGTGACCTATTCAAGTGTGATCCCCTTGTCCCTGCTTCATCTTGGTGCTTGGAATGGTCAGGCTGTTTGGTGAGTGTCTCTTCATAGCAGTGGAAATAGTTATTGACGTTTCTGACTCAAGTGGCCTTGGTAGCGTTTTCCATCCCTTTTCTTTCCTCAGGAGTTTTCTTTTTTTAAGAAAGATTCATCACAGTTGTGTTTACCATGTCAAGTTAGCGTGGGGCATAGTATATAGACGTATTTATTGTGGCCTTTTTTCTTATGAGGACTAGCCCTTGGAAATCACTGTCCTGTGGGCCCCACTGTGCAATAATTCTACTGGGTAGATTTTAGATACTTTTTTTTTTTTTTTTTTTCCTGGAAAATAAACTCTCTTCTGTACCTAGCAGGAATCTGAAATCTTGCTTTTATTGAAAAGAATTTTGAGAATGATAATTCCCAATTCCAGGTTTATAGTTTGCAGTGTGTTCGAAACAGAAGTTTCAAAAGGGTGATTTGTGAACTTTTAACGTGAAGTGATTTTTGTCTGAAGTCTTACGCTCTTTGAAAGCTTATTCTTTGCATCAAAATTCACGTCATTGAGCACAATCAGAATGGAGGCTCATATCTCAGGAGTTTTTTAAATTTTAATTTGGGGGCACTTAGACATTTCTCCTCTACCCTCTTCCATGTTCTTTCTCATCGCCGTGCTGTGTGTATGTGTGTTAGGAGACGTGAGTGTTATAGTGGAAAGTCCCATAGATTCATCATGATCCTCTGGAGTTAGGGAACGGTTGACAGAAGGAGTTGTACTTTACTGTTTTCAGGAGGGCCCTCAGAACAGCAGGTCAGCCAGATTGTCTTGAGTGTCCTTTTGGACAATCATGTGCTGTAGACTCTTACGTGCCCTACACCAAAGATGCAAGATGCACTAGGAAACTGCTATAGGATTTCTGTCAACTGACTCTTAGAGCTGTGACTATAATTAAGTAGTGGTGCTATGATTGAAGCAAAATTTAGTAGCAATGCAATGGGCCCCTGTATTTGCTTTATGGGTGCGATTGGGAATTTATTCTAAGCTTATGAACCTTGAGGGTCACAACGTGGGGTGGGTGTGGGGTAGGGGGACTTATCAGTGACAATAGACTCCTCCCAAAAGGCCCTCTGTACGCAGATGGGCCTCATTGTTTTCTGTAGGAGCGGTTTCTCTGAGCACTGCTCAGAGGCTTGGCCACTGGATTTTCACAAATGTGTGGATTTGGGAGTCAGTCCCAGGTGGGATATAGAATATCAATCTGTAAAAGATGTCATTACAATAGCTTTTATTGTATGTATATGTATATTTATTTCTAGGAGAAAATTGGATAGGCCTATAGATGTACACGTATTCTTATTAGGAATACTTTGAATGAGCTTAACCCACTTGCCAAATATCCTTGTCCTTTTTCATCATTTATCTTTCAGCTTATAATTGCTTTTGATTTTTTAAATTTTCCTGTCCGTCGTCTGTATGAAAGTAAAGTTGTTGACACTGTCAGGATTTTGAATCATTTTTAAATTTAGCAATTCTAAAAACAAAAGGAATTAAGGAACATGACACTAGTGAACCTTCATTGTCACTTTTTATTCCTTTCAAAGTGTAGAAATTAGAGATTAACTCCACCAAGAATAAGATAAAATCATTGTGAACTCCTCTTGTTGCCAGCAGAACTGATACTGGCCAGCCATAACTATTTATGGACAGCTTTTTGGTCAGCACCTGCTTCCAAGGGTGGTGTCTGCTTATTCACCAAAGAGAAGATTGTCCTGTATGACTTCTGCAGTTTCCTTAAGTTGATTCCTGTCTGTAAGAATGTGCTTGGTGATCAGACATCTATGCTGAGGCTACTATAGATTTTGCCACTGCAGCTGGTAAGAATTATTTCCGCTTGTACCTCTTTAGGCTTCCGGATATCAGCCAGTAGCCTTCATCCCACAGTTTGGGCTTTAGCCATTAACGTGTAAAGATTACCAGTTGCCTGGCAAAGGGAACTAGATAGATAGTGTATGTGAAAACTATCCGGCCTTGCAATCTGTAAAATTTTCCAGAGCTCCTTGTCTCCATAAAAGGGGAGAACATACCATGTGTTTTTTCCAAAGCATTTCTCCTGTAAGAGTTAAACGGAAAGATATGTGAGACTTTATGTCATTGACTTTATGGTAACCAGTTAAGGTGGAATCTGCCTATTCTTAGCACAACTTTCTATCTCTAGTAAAAGCCATAAAAATTTAATTGGTTTAACTGTCAGCTCGTGTGTATATATACATGTATGATTGATTGACAGATATTCCACAGTTAATTTTACATAGATTAAAAAGCAAACAATTTTTATATATCTACAGATAAAATACTCAGTTATGGTGGCTTTTATCCCACCATGTATATAGAAAATAGCCTTGCAAGTCACATGCCAGAAGAGTTGCAGTACATTCTGACTTCCTTTTCCTACCTGTGTGGCACCCGAAGTGATCGAGCAAGCAGGATAATTGAACTGCTACATGTTTCAGATTTGTTACGGCTGGTAACGTACCATAAGAGAAGGTCACTGGCTTGTGCATTTTCCAGCACCAATGCCAAAAAGCCGGATTTCTCCTTTGGATTTGGTGATTCAGTATAGTCTGTGGCCGAACTAGAGAAACAGAGTTCTCAAGAGTTCCCCATCCACAAAAATGAATGTAACCTTTCACATTAGGGGATTCCATAAAATAAAAATAGGTTTCTTTCTAAAAGATTGAAAAATGTCAACTCCTCAGCAAAGTAAATTCAAAACGTGTCCTTGAGAACCAGAAATGCAAAATCATGGCTCAACTTCTCTACCTTAATGGTCCCTCAGTAGACATTACTAGGCGTTCCCTTGTGACTCAATGGGTTAAGGACCCAGCATTGTCACTGCAGCAGCTTGGGTAACTGCCACCGCCCAGGTTCAGTCCCTGGCCTTTCCACATGCTGAGAAGGGCCACATGTGATTGGTGATCAGGGGCAGCCAAAAAAACCCCACCAAAACAGAACTTAGAGGGGAGCTTTTAATGTGCTTGATTTTCTCTTGTGCCTTAGCTTCTCCAAATAGCAGAGGCATCAAATTTGGGTAGGGAATAAAGGTGGAAATACGGAAGGGAAAGTCTGAAAGCAGCCCTCTTACAGATTTGCGTGGTCCTGAGGCTCACCTTTATGCATCTGAATAGGACTCTGTATTGTCTTCAAGACTCAAGAGTCTTGAGTGTGAGTCTTTGAATAAGAATTCATTATCTGTTCATCAGACATTTAAGTGCCTGTGTGCCAGGTATTGGTGAGCGCTGGGCATGCAGGGTGACTGAAGCAGATTGGGAGCCTGCCCTTGCGAAGCTTTCAGTCTAGTAAGGTGACATGAAACAAATTTTAGCTTCAAGAACACGATTTTATTTTTGTCTATTAGCATCATTTATTTTAAAAGTCATACTGGGATGATTTGGTTCAAGGTCAAAGAAAACTGGGAAAATCGGGCTCAGAAGGGAATTAGGTGCTATGAGCCTAAAACTGCTCTTAAAATATGTTCTTAAAGAAATTGGAGAAGCCAACAAAAAATATTCTAACATTTGGTAGAAATACTTGAAGAGCTCAGGTACTCAGAAATCAAGTTACACCATTGGCAGAGGTGGGAGGAGGGAGATGGGCAGCAAGGAAGTGCAGGTACATAAGGAAGATAACCTCAATATGCACTGGTGACAGTCGACTTTTCCTTCCATCAGGGCTTCCTTGCAGAGCAGAGAAGCGGAATGCTGCTGCATCCTTCCCACACCCTGTTTGAGCAGGCTGCACTGGGGTACTAACCATCTGGGCCACCAGGACTAGCAGAGGATTCTGGAGAATTTGTTGTTTTAAAGCAGCTGAGTGCAAGATGTGAAAATAGGAATCTAGAGCAGAAAATGTAGCAAGCTGTGGTTCTTGGACTGGATGGTGGGCAGAATTTATTTATAAGAAGATTCAAGTCTTTACCAAATCTTACAGGACAGTTCCATCAAAACCTGTCATTTAAAACGTCACCACATGTGTAGTAATCCTGAAGGATACAGGTAGGATTTCTGGACCTTGACTGCTAGTGACTTCCAAAATTTACAATTAGAAACGCAGATTTATCGGGCAGTCGGTAATCTAGACCCTCTAGGGGCTGTAAAAGGTGAGAGGCGATAGCAGATGATAAGTCTTAGAGCACAGTCTTTCAGAATGAAATCTACAGAGAAAAATGGTTCAAGGGTATAGGAGTTAGAGGACCTTTCTTTTAACTTTAAAAAGTTAAGCAAACTATAGAAGACCTGGGGGTGGGGGTGGAATACAAAATTAGAATAATTTTTTACAGAATGGTGTTTCTTTTCGTATGTACCATAAGGTCTTCATTAGCTGACTCGGGGAAGAGGCATGCCGGGATGTTGTTTCCTGGGAAGACACATGACTACGATTTTGTTTACCAGAAGTTTGTTTTATGTACAGCCTTGAATGATGCATCTGTGGCTTAAAGCAAGGTAGATGTTTGTACTTCGCTATCAGAGGCAGTGACATCAGTTTTTTTCTAGATTCCTTTGGTCAAAGATTACCTGATGCTGATCAGACTTCTTTTCTTTCCCAGAAGGCACCACAGCTTTGATTTCATCCCACCCATCAGAGGCCTTTCCCTCTGAATGATTCTGTTTCCATTCTCTATTCTGATCATCCTTTTGAAGTAGTTCTGGTGATATACTCAGATTAATTCAACATAACTGACTGCATTTGCATTTTAACTGTGCCTATAATGAATATTGATTTGCTCATTTTTATTCAAAATCTCATCTCCATGGCAAGTTGGGGTAATGGCCTTTGCACTCAAGTAAGGTTTGTTTACCAGTTTTGTAGCCATATTTGGCAAATCTTAGCAAATAGAAACCCCTCTTTCCCCCCTTATTTGTTCTTGCAATTGTTCTTTTATTGCTTTCCTGGTTTTTCTTTAAGCTTTGAGACTACTGCATCTTAAAAGAACTAGGCTAA
This sequence comes from Sus scrofa, assembly GCF_054392235.1. NCBI lineage: Eukaryota > Metazoa > Chordata > Mammalia > Artiodactyla > Suidae > Sus > Sus scrofa. Next base: position 79,378,764 of record NC_139388.1, read on the forward strand.
TTGGCAAAATAGGCTTGCCAATAGCTCATTCACTCCCATAATGCTTTGGTTTTGAGAGTTGGGAAAACTCTGAGAACTTAAGGGAACCAAACTCAGGAATCCCACAGTTGGTTGCATTGTGCCATTGCTTTAGGGGCTGGACATAGGACCTGTCTGCAGCTGAGTGAACTAGATGCTTTTGGGTTTGAGTTTTTGTCACATACTGAAATGTAAGTCAGCCCTAAGTAATCAGAACACTTTATTTTATTTTTCTTTTTTAATAGGAACTTTCTGAAGAAAAAGTGATGTGTAAAACATTTGATATTTAAGACAATAAAGTTTTTATCATAAGACTCTTGTTCGATTAGTTTCTTTTAAGTTAAGGTGGGTTGGTTACTTAGCATTGTCCTTGTCTCTGTCCCCCTGCCTTTCAAGTAACTTACCCCAGCGCTGTAACTTGTGGCCATAAACCTAAACCCCAGTCCTACGGGGTCCCTAAGCAGGTAGTCACCTCCAGATAATCACTGCTGGAGGACAGCCATCTGCTGCTGTGAAGTGTGTGCATCTGGTGACGGCACGATCCACTACTGAGCAGTGGATGCGCAGTAACAGGAACCACACTGGTGACAGGGTATCATTGGTTCAGACTAGTCCCCAGAGCCAGGCTGCCTGGGGGTGAGTTCCAGCTTTGGCACCTACAGCTATGCGACTTTGGGCAACTAACCTAACCTTTCTGTGCCTCAGTTTCCTTGTCTGTAAAACGGGGGACTATTCAGATGGTTGTGGGGATTCATGAATACCTTGGATACCCTGGGGTGTTAACCAGTATGGAGTTACTACTTTGTGCATGAGTTTGTGCTGTGGGGCCTTTATTTGAGAGGATTTCAGTGTACATGGATCAGCTAGTATATACAGGGAGTCGTTTAGACAGCTCCCCCTTTCTTCTGTTACCTTTCCTTGCCTATCGGAAAAGAGTGCTGAGAGCAAAGACTACTCGTTGGAGGTAAGAAGTACTAATTATTTGTGCCATTGTTCAGACCTCAGTCTTTTCATAATCCGTTCACTTGAAATGAGAAGCAGGAAGTTGTGAGACATTAGTTATTGGCAGAGAGATTTATGGGTCCTTGACACAAGAGAATCTACTGCACCTTTATTAAAAACAGAAGGAGTTCCTGTTGTGGCTCAGTGGTTAACAAACCTGACTAGTATCCATGAGGACACAGGTTCGATCCCTGGCCTCACTCAGTGGGTTAAGAATCTGGCATTGCTGTGAGCTGTGGTGTAGGTCACAGGCACGGCTTGGATCCTGCATTGCCGTGGCTGTGGTGTAGGCTGGCAGCTGTAGCTCTGATAAAGACTCCTAGTCTGGGAACCTCCATATGCCATGAATGTGGCCCTAAAAAGACAACAACAAACAAAAAAGGACTTTATCAGGGAAATAAATGCATTGAGAAGGTTATGGCAGGAATCTAGCTAGGAGTTGAAAATGTAAGAAAACGGTAGGATATGTGTTTAGAAGTAGAAATACAGAGAAATCAAAAAATCAAGAGTTCAGAGAACAAGAGTTCTAAATTTCAAAATGCAAAGTCAGCAGAGCCTGTTGCCATCTTATGTGAAAGGGCCAAATGATTACCAGACAGCACTGCTTCCCTGTTAAGTGTTCTAATGGGATTAGCCAGCTATGCCAGAGTCCATATCTATGAATTTTGTTATAAAACTTTAGAGCTAGGGTGGCTTTGTTCCTCTTAGAAAGTTACTACATGCTAACATTTCCCCTGTTGGACTCCAGGTATCTGAAGTTTAAGTTCCTGAGCCAGGGGTTCCCATCGTGGCTCAGTGATAAATGCACCCAACTAGTATCCATGAGAATGCAGGTTCCATCCCTGGCCTCGCTCAGTGTTGGCTCGGATCTGGCGTGGCTATGGCCGTGGCATAGGCCTGCAGCTCTGATTTGACCTCTACCCTGGGAACTTCCATAAGCCGTGGGTTTGGCCCTAAAAAAAATGTATTTGAAATCTGATCATTTCTAGAATGCTGGTCAAGGCACCATCGCCTGTCACCTTATGAGCTGCAGTACGTCTCCCTGCTCCTGCCCTTGTCTGTCTACACGATGTCTGGCACAAGAGCCAGCATGACTGGATTGGTAACACCTCTTCTTTTTTTTTTTTTGTCTTTTTTTGTCTTTTGTTGTTGTTGTTGTTGCTATTTCTTGGGCTGCTCCCGCGGCATATGGAGGTTCCCAGGCTAGGGGTCAAATCGGAGCTGTAGCCACCGGCCTATGCCAGAGCCACAGCAACGCGGGATCCGAGCCGGGTCTGCAACCTACACCACAGCTCACGGCAACGCTGGATTGTTAACCCACTGAGCAAGGGCAGGGACCGAACCCGCAACCTCATGGTTCCCAGTCGGATTCGTTAACCACTGCGCCACGACGGGAACTCCGGTAACACCTCTTCTTAAAATCCCTCATTGGGCCCCATTTCGCTGAGGGTAAACACCAAGTCCTTATGTCCCTCTGCCTTCACCTCCTGCCTCCCTCCCACTCTCAGCTGTAAGGCACTCAGACCTCCACATTCCTTGAATTCACCCTCTTCAGGGCCTTCATATTGCTGTTCACTTGGTCTGGAATGTTCTCCCGACCCTCATCCCCGACGCCTGCATGGTTTTTTCCCAATTGCTTCAGGTCTTTTTTTTTTTTTTTTTTTGTCTTTTTGTCTGTTCAGGGCCACACCCACAGCACGTGGAGGTTCCCAGGCTAAGGGTCTAATCAGAGGCTACAGCTGCTGGCCTACTCCAGAGCCCTAGCAAGACCAGATCTGAGCTGCGTCTGCAACCAAAGCTCATGGCGATACCGGATCCTTAACCCACTGAGAGAGGCCAAGGATCGAACCCACAACCTCATGGTTCCTAGTCAGGTTCATTTCCACTGTGCCACAACAGGAACTCCTGCATTTCATTTTGTGTCTTATTTATGTTTCTCCCCTACTAAAACTAGCTCCGTGAGAATAGGGATTTACATCTCCTTTGCACTGCTAGCTCCCAGTGCCTGGAACTTTGCCTGGTGCAGAGTAGGCTCTCAGGTATGGACTGAATTAAATCCATGAACACCGTTACGCTGCCACAGTTTACCATCTCCAAGGCCCGTAAGTGGAGTGATAAACTCTGAGACCCAGCCAGTTCACTGAGGTTAATTTGCATGTTTAGGGATTCTAGCCCAAGACGGCTGTTGACCTTGATTTTAATGCGGATTTTGAGGTAGATGACATTCTGAGGTTATTAAGTTTGCAGGCTTCCAGTTCCCTTGTCATGCAGTGGGTTAAGGATCCAGTATTGTCACTGCAGCAGCTCTGGTCACTGCTGTGGTATGGATTTGATTCCTGGCCCAGGAACTTCCACATGTCATGGACCTGGCCAAAAAAAAATTCTAAGTTTCCAGGCTTCCATGTGAAGCAGTACTTTTTATTATCATTATACCCACATATAAGCCTAATTTGAGACACTGGCAAACAGCACCCTTCTGCTAATGGTTGTATAGACCTGAGCTGTAATTCCTCATCCATCACCTTAGAATAGAAAAGGTCCAGATCAGATGTAAAGAGAAGCAGCCTTGTATTTGACTTTAATTCTTTCTCTATACATTTTTTTTTCTTTTTAGGGCATATGAAAGTTCCCAGGCTAGGGGTTGAATCAGAGCTGCAGCTGCCAGCCATGGCCACAGCCACAGCCATAGTCATGCCAGATCCTTAGCCCACTGGGCGAGGCCAAGGATTGAACCTGCATCCTCATGGATACTAGTGGGGTTCTTAACCTGCTGAACTACACTGGGAATTCCTTATGCTTTTAGGTCTATGGGCAGCTAAAAAAAAATGTCTCCATCCCTACTGAGTTAAAAATTCGGAGTTCCCGTCATGGCACAGAGGTTAACGAATCTCACTAGGAACCATGAGGTTGTGGGTTCAGTCCCTGGCCTCGCTCAGTGGGTTAAGGATCCAGCGTTGCCATGAGCTGTGATGTTGGTCGCAGGTGCGGCTCGGATCTGGTGTTGCTGTGGCTCTGGTGTAGGCCGGTGGCTACAGCTCTGATTGGACCCCTAGCCTGGGATCCTCCACATGGATTTGGCCCTAAAAAGGACAAAAGACGAAAAAAAAAAATCTAAGAATCTTAAAAAAAACAAAACAAAAAGCCCATCCATCCATCTATCTTTGATTTTTCCAGATAGATACAAAGGAAAAAAATTTTTTTTATCAAAAGATGGACATCTGTTTAGTAACTTACACCTCTGTCAGAGGAATGGAGAATCATTGATCTTTTCCTCCGTGTCCAAATCCTTCCAGAATTCAGAAACTCTAAGTGGCCGGAGAGTTATTTGCAGAAGTTACTTAGAGGCCAAAAGGATGTTTCCATGACACTGGGGTCTACACTCATGGGTAGGAGATTCTGGTGCTACCCATTTTCCTTAGAGTTTGATGCTTCACCTGAAAACTGGACTGGACCCTCAAGTTTTGCCTGTTGCCTCCCGTCTCTGGCTACAACTCTCTCCATAAACGTTTCCCATTTTTCTCCCACCCTTTGGACTTGGCATCCTTGAGAAGGAAAACACTTGTCACTTGTCGCTTGTCCTGAGGCCCTGCAAACAGAAGCTAGTGGACTCACTCAATGAAAACGTCAGAGAAATTGTCAAAACAGCTCCGAGTGAAACCATAGCCCTGTGCCCATTTCTGTAAGAGCCACTCTGAAAGTTGACCCCAACACTGATGGCATTATCAGAGGGGCCTTTCAAAAGACTGAAATGACTTTTTCCCCTACACCAGCTCAGTTCTTTCAGGTGGAGCGTAAAGAACAGCTTTGCCAGGCGAAGGAGGCCACAGCAGGCTAATGCCGTCAAAACTGTGCCCTCCCTTGAGAGGGGATAGCACAGGGTTTTATAAGTTTAGCTTAAGAAAGGGGGGGTTGTCTGTAAGCATTAGGGTGCTTGCCTTCTTTCTCCCTTGATAGACCACTTCAAAGTCATCAAGGCTGGAGTCCGGTGGTCCATTGAATGTTTCTGGTGTCTCTGGGGTATACCCACTGGCTTAACAGCCCAGCCTGGAAGCAAATCACTCTTTCTGTTCACATTCCAGAGGAGAGAACTTGTTAATACAGCCACGCCTACCACAAAGGAGGCTGGGAAATATAGTGTAGCCCTGCCTGGCTACAGTGCTTTCCCTGCGGAGAGAGCAGATTTTGGTGGCCAGCTAGAGGCCTCTGCCACGTCGGGGAAGAGCTTTCCCGGCAAAGACCCTCAGATGTGAACACACTAGCGTGTTTAAGAAACAGAAGTTTGAGAGTTCCCATCATGGCTCAGTGAAACAAATCTGACTAGTATCCACGAGGATGCAGGTTCGATCTCTGGCCTCGCTCCATGGATCAAAGGATCCAGTGTTGCCGTGAGCTGTGGTATAGGTTGCAGATGCTGCTCGGATCCTGTGTTGCTGTGGCTGTGGTGCAGGCCAGCAGCTGGAGCTCCAATTCGACTGGTAGCCTGGGAACCTCCATGTGCCACAGATGTGGCCCTAAAAAGACCAAAAAAAAAAAAAAAAAAAAAAAAACCAAAGAAACAAGTTTGGTGGAGAGATGAGTCAGGGAGAGAGGGGAGAGAGGCTGAATCAGGTCGGCTGTGGCCTCGGAGGCCAGAGAAGAGTATGGACGTCATTCCAAATGCTGTGGCCAGAAGCTTTCGGAAGTTTTGAAGCCGGGAGGTGGAATGATATCGGTTTCCACCTGACCTTCTTGCTGACTGGACAACAAAGAAGGAGGAACTAGGTGTTCAACCTTTTAAAATAAAATCATGTAGATTAAAGTCTCCCTGTTTTGTTTGCCCAGTCCTGGAGTCCTAAGTGGTCAGCACTTACGGGCGCTGGGCTTGAGGCTTGAGGCCTGGGAAGCTGGACCATCACCGCTATGTACAGTCAGCCCGCCTCTCTCCCCTTCTCAGACGGCAGCTTCACAAGCCTGGTGGCCAAGGAAGTAGTTACTCCCTCTTCGGCAAATGGGGGAAGGAGAAGAATTCATCCCTTCAACCATCCTCCACTTCTTTCCCACAATCTTACCCAATTACCTTTCAAGGATGTGGCAGGATGAAACCGCCGGACCTTTTTCTTTTTCCTCCCAAAGCAGGACATCCCTTTGGAAAGAAGCGTTAAAGAGACCAGGTAGGCCAGGTCTGTGGTGTCTCCATGACCCTGCTCTCCTTCCCAACTTCTTCCCTCATCTAATGGAATGCAGCAGCGGGAGACTTCGGTGAGGACACTATTTAAAGGAAAAAAAAGAGATCATTTCTCCCATGTCACTGATTTGGAAACTAAGATTTGCCCGAGGCCCTGGAGTGACTCAGTCAAGGCTTTTGACTCTTGATGCCTCAGTCTCATGCGCTTTCCACGTGATCAGTGAAGTCTTGTGCAATAAATGAGTGGGTTTCAATTTCAAGCTTAAATGACTCCCAATAACAGGACTGATAGGCACCTTGTTTTTTCCTTTGCTTTGTTTTTGACAGGCAAGGATAGAGTCCACCTTTGAGCTTCTGGGCAATGTGGCCATGGTCTGCACGTGAACACACCCCCTGCGGCCCCCTCCCTTTTCCTGCGAGCAGTCTTGTGAGACTAAACCGTACCTCACTTCTCCCACCCACTCCCACACCTGCAAAAACCTTAGGAATTTGGTAGGCAGTGAGACCATAAATTCCTCCTACATGTTGTAAAAAGTTGACTCTGACCATCCCCCAATGCGTGAAGATGGAAACAATATGGCAGAAATGCCACCTCCTTGCATCACAGGTACACAGCCAAGTGATAATAACACCTGTTGAAGCTGTCATGTGCCCAAGCCATGAGGAGCCATTTATAGGAAGGTGATATCCGGTAGAAGAAGATGGCTTGCTATTTTAACAGCAGGGAGGAATCTTGAAGCTAGTTCGTTTCCACTTTAGGCCGAATGGATTCTCAGGAGCTGGCATTGCATCAGACAGGTTGGGGCTTATAGACGCCTAGCCTGGGTGTGGTGAGAAAGGAGTTCACCAAAGCTATTAGACTGGTCATTCACGCCAGCTTTCCTCCTGCTTGCCACAAACACCTTTGGAGACCAAGCTATTTCTTCCCGAATTCAAAGTAACCTTTCTTCTGCCTTCAGCCTTTTCTCTACCCCTCCAGTGACTGTAACCTTGAGCCCAACCTGTCATTCTGTCCTCTGTCCGGCTCCACAGAGATTGTTATCTCTTATTTTCCTAAATTCAGTACTCTTAAGCAAATACCCTGAGTTTAGACATTTTGCTTCTTAAAGAGTTAGACCAAGCCCCTAAGAGGCTCACCTCCTAGAATAGTGTAAAGAAATGTAAAGGGATCCTTGGCTTAGAAAAGGGTGCAAATGGTTTGGGGGCTCCACCGTTTGCTCTATGATTTTAAGCAGATTATCCTCCGCCCTCAATTTCTTCATCTGTACAGGAATTGTTGCTTGAGGATGCAGTGAGACAAACGTATGTAAAGCACTTACGTCAGCTCATGGCACGTAGTCAGCACTCAACACTTCGCAGCAGCATCGTTGTGGATATTAAGAATTCTTGCCCTTGATCCTGGGGTGGTAACAGAATGCAGCAATCTCTTTCTCCTTCCTTTTCCTGACACGTATTTTGTCCCCTTATCCAGTCATATGAGAATGAAACACTGCCACCATATTGGGTCTCTTGGGGAAACTGAAGGATGGGGAGGTATCTTTTTGGTGTGTATAGAGTGGGATCCCTCTAAGATAAGTTGTATAATCCGTGTTTCAGAATCAGGTGCTGGGCTGAGTAGGACTGGGAGGCTGAGGGAGGGGTAGCCTGAGCAGAGAAGAGGGAAAACTGGGGACCTATAGTTGAGAATTGAGGTATCTTAAGACTAAAAAGGGTGACGATCATTTCACAACACATACACATTTTTTTCATGTTTTTTATAACGATTTTTATTTTTTCTGTCATAGTTGGTATAGTGTTCTGTGAGTTTTCTACTCTACAGCAAAGTGACCCAGTCACACACACCCACACATATACATACATTCTTTCTCTCACATTATCCTCCATGATGCTCCATCACAAGTGACTAGTTCCCAGTGCTATACAGCAGGATCTCATTGCTTATCCATTCCAAAGGCAATAGTCTGCATTTATTAACCCCAAATTCCCAGTCCATCCCAATCCCTTGCCTTCTCCTTTGGCAACCATAAGTCTATTCTCCAAATCCATGAGTTTCTTTTCTGTGGAAAGGTTCATTTGTGCTATCCGATTCTAGATATGAGTGATATCATATGGTATTTTTCTTTCTCTTTCTGACTTCACTCAGTATGAGACTCTCTAGTTCCATTCATGTTGCTGTAAATGGCATTATTTTGTTCTTTTTCGTGGCTGAGTAGTGTTCCATCGTATACCACATCTTCTTAATCCATTCATCTGTCGATGTACATTTAGGTTGTTTCCATGTCTTGGCTATTGTGAATAGTGCCGCAATGAACACATGGGTACATGTGTCTTTTTCAAGGAAATTTTGTCCAGATATATGTCTGAGGGTGGGATTGCTGGGTCATGTGGTAGTTCTATATTTAGTTTTTGGAGGAACCTCCGTATAGTTTTCCATAATGGTTGTACCAATTTACATTCCCACCGACAGTGCAGGAGGGTTCCCTTTTCCACACCATCTCCAGCATTTGTTATTTGTGGACACATACACATATTGAATCATTATGTTGTATACCTGAAACTAATGTTATATGTCAACTCTAAAAAAGTAGAAAATATAAATACAATGACTATATATTGACATTTTAGAAGCATAAAAAGGAGGAATCAATGAATGTATCCGGAATACATTTATTTGGGGACCAAATGAGTAAGTGAGCCAGGTAGGAGACTGAAAACTCCAAGTGTAGGTGGCTTCAAAACATGGTAAATTGGAAAGGAATCCACTAGGAACCATGAGGTTGCGGGTTTGATCCCTGGCCTCACTTAGTGGGTTAAGGATCCGGCATTGCAGCATTGCCGTGAACTGTGGTATAGGTCGCAGATGGGGCTCAGATCCTGCCTTGCTGTGGCTGTAGTGTAGGCCGGCAGCTGTAGCTCCGACTCCACTCGTAGCCTGGGAACTTCCATATGCCATGGGTGTGGCTCTAAAAAGCAACCCCCCCCCCAAAACAAAACAAACAAAAAAAAAACATGAACGAAACCCCACATGGTGAACTGGGGAAGGGAGTAGGGGAGGGAGGAGAAGGGGAATTGTCACCGGTGGGTTTCAGGGCCAAGGGGGCCCTTAGGATCTGTGAAGAAGCAGGAAAAGGGTGGGAAGGGGCAGGGCATTAGGACTGAAGGTGAGGGAGGGGCACCGAGGATCCGACGTGGCCTGAAAGTTTAGGACTGGGCGGGGAGGGTGGGAAACCCAGGAGTGGAGGGGCTGGGTCCTCTGGGCTGGCCGGCGAGGTCTGTGGGCAGGTCCGGGTGGGGCTGTCTCCAGGCTGCCAAAAGCCGGGGGGCCTGGGTCTCTAGGTTGAGAGCCAGGGCCCGAGCATCGAGGGGGGGCCTCGGGGCTAAGGAAGGGCAGGGCACAGGTGGAGCCTGGGCCGAGGGGTCTCCAGCTCCCCGGGATCTGAGGGGGGCCTCCGGGGGCCCCGGTCGGGGGAGGGGGCTCCCGGGTCTCGAGGAGGGCTGCGGGACCTGGGTCTGTGGGCGACCGGAGGCCCGAGGTCTGGGGGCCCCAGGGGGGTCTCCGGGGCCCGGGGGCTCCAGGGTCCCGGCTCGCAGGGCGCTGGCGCGGCGCGGCGCGGGCGTCCCAGCCCGACCGCCGGCCTTGGCGCCGCCCCGCCTGACATCAGTTCCTGCCGCCGCCGCTGCCGCTGCCGCCGCCGCCGCCGCCGCCGCGCACAGCCCGCGGCCTCCTTCCCCGCCGGCCGAGCTCCGGAGCCGCCGGGCCGCGGCGGAGCGAGGGGCCGGGCGAGGCGAGGGCCGGGCGGCGGGCGCCGGGCCCCGCGGCCGGCACGACGGAGCCCCCGCACGGCCGGCGGCAGCGGTTGGCGGCGGCCCCGGGGCCCCGGCGCGGGAAGCGGCGGCGGCGGGGTGGCGGTGGCGGCGGCGCCATGGAGCCGAGGGAGGTGAAGGACCGGATCCTGGAGAACATCTCGCTGTCGGTGAAGAAGGTGAGCGCGGCCTGCCCTCCCTGACTCCGGCCCCGGCCCAACCCGGCCCGCCTTGCCGGGGCCCCCGACCCCATCCAGCGCCCCTTCCTTCCCTCGGGTCGCTCGCCCAGGCCGGGGGTCCCTCCTGTCACGGGGGCTCGGGACTCCGCCCTTCCCCTCCTCGACCCGGGAGACCGGGAGCTGCCAGGACCCCGGGGCCGATGCAGGGGAGGCCGGGTGGCTCACGTGAGCGCCGCTGCGTCCGAGCTATTTTTAAAGAACTAAGTTGAGGTCAGCATCCTGGGAGCTTTCACGGGCCAGCCCGGGGGCCCTGCGTCACTTAGAGGGGCCGCCACCCGCCAGTGCCCCCCTCTCTGTGGGAAGCAGCAGAAACGCCCTGCGAGGGCCCCACCTGCCGCACATCCCTGGGCAGCATCACTGCATCCTCCATCTCCCCTGGGCTTGCGCCTCCGTCTCCGGAGTCGACAGTCTGAGTGAGGGCCCTTGATAAGCAGCTTCCAGTCTTCCCAGTTCTGGATGACATTGCCTCCGATCCTGGGGAGTTCCTTGAATAATCTTGCCCAAGGATGGCAGTTTTGAAGAGGCTTATTTCAGCAGTTTGAGAACCCAAAGTACCTTGCGTTTTGGACCATGACCTGTGGGACTAAGTGACGCCCGGGAGTGGGGGGCACCCTGCAGTAGAGATGGTGTCTCCATTCCAGATAGAGGAAAAATATTACCTATGGAGGGTATGTACTTGTCTGTACGAGGGAGTCAGTTGATTTGAGAAAGGGTCAGAGAAGGTAGAATTAAGATTTCCTTAAAACCAAACCAGAATGGACAATCATTTGAGGAATATTGTTGGATTGTTTTCCTCATTGGAATTCCTGGTTCAGCTGATAGTCTCAGAAACTGGGGGCGGTGGTGAGGGGATGACTTGAGGGGTGAGGGGAGGTGCCTCAGAGTAGTTTAATCAATCAATTCACCAAAACCCAAATGAAGAGAATTAAATCAATCATTGTATTTAAATAGCCCTATTGGAGTTCCCGTCGTGGCGCAGTGGTTAACGAATCCGACTAGGAACCATGAGGTTGAGGGTTCGATCCCTGCCTTTGCTCAGTGGGTTAACGATCCGGCGTTGCCGTGAGCTGTGGTGTAGGTTGCAGGCACGGCTTGGATCCAGCATTGCTGTGGCTCTGGCGTAGGCCGGCAGCTACAGCTCCAAATGGACCCCTAGCCTGGGAACCTCCACATGCCGCGGGAGCGGCCCAAGAAATAGCAAAAAAAAAAAAAAAAAAAAAAAGTTTAAAAAAAAAAAAAATAGCCCTATTTATTACCCCAATTAAATTCGTCAAAAGCAACATTAGGCAAGCAACTTTTTCCTTTCATAAAGACCAGTGTGGCTTAAAAAGAATAGTAGATGCAAATACCTTTACTAAAACGTTCCTCTAAAAGCAACATTGCAGGCATCCAAAAGTTTCGTTTTGTTTTCCTGAGCTTCGCTAATGCAATAGAATATTGTTTTTGCTTACTCGAGTGTAGGATGAGCGAAGGCTTTAAAAAATAATACATCTTTGGTACTGGAAGAGAAAAGAAGACTGATTCTTTTCTAACCTGGCTTGATTTTGCCTTCAGGTAGGCCACGCATTTTGTCTTTGGACTTCCAATTTATAAGTAAAATGGGGAAAGTTCAGTTAGAAAAGGGGTAGGCATGGACACTCTGTCCTGTGTGTAAGGTCAGATCTTTTGAAGGCGGCGATCCACGCTGTCAATCAGGCTGCCCTTTATGAAGGGGTCGGATGTGCCCGTCAGGATTCTGACCACTGCATGCGTTTGGACAGGCACGCTTTATCGAGCTGTCGTATATAAATCGCACACTGGAAACTGGAAACCCATCCCTGGGTGCATCACAACAAGAGGCGTGGTAGGTGTCAAGGTTAAGAACAGGGATTCTGGAGTCTGGCTGCTTGGGTTCAATCCCTGCCCTGCTAGTGAATAACCCTGTAACGCTGGGTAGCTTCTTCCATGCCTCACTTCTGAGGGGATGAAATGAGGGTCGTCGTGAAGATTTAATGAGAGCATGTATGTGTTTAGCACAGTGCTCAACCCTATCTTAATAAGCTCTCTTCGTCTGTTTGGACTGCTGTAACAAACCGTCATAGACTGGGTGGCTTGTAAACAATATACATTTATTTGTCACTTGTGAACAATATGCATTTATTTGTCACTGTTCTGGAGGCTGGAAGCCTGGAAATACGTGGGAAATGAAATGAAACCTGAGTCCAGGAAATGAAACCTGAGGCCAACATGGTTGGGTTCTGGTGAGGGCTGCTGACTGCTCTGAGTCCTCCCATGGGGAAGGGGTGAGGGAGCTCTCCTGGGTCTCTTATATAAGGGCACTAATCCCATTCATGAGGGCTCCACCCTCATGACCTAAGCACCTTCCACAGGCCCCACCTCCTAACACCATCACATGGGGGTTAGGATTTCAGCATATGAATTGGGGGAGGACAAAAACGTCCAGTCTGTAGCATAAAGTGGTCTCTTTTTCTCTTCATGGTGGAGCCAGTTCCCACTTTTACATTGTCGGAAGGTGGCTAAAGGCCTCACCACCTAAACATTGTCACACACCCTTTGGACTTGTTACCCACTTCCTTTTTATGTTGTGTTTTGGAGGCCTGTTTTTTGATTCTAGCATCACGAAGGGCATTTGTTTTCAGAATCAGAGTATCTATCTATCTGCTTCTACCAGGAATCAGTTCTGCTACAATAGTAGGCTTTGAGGGCTGGCAGCCTTGGGGTCAGATTTGTCCTTCAACTCCAGTCTCACCTAAATTTGTTATATGGTGCCTTAAAAATTGCTTTGCTTTGGCGTTCCCATCGTGGCTCAGTGGTTAATGAATCCGACTAGGAACCTTGAGTTTGCAGGTTCGATCCTTGGCCTTGCTCAGTGGGCTAAGGATCTGGCGTTGCCGTGAGCTGTGGTGTAGGTCACAGACACGGCTTGGATCCCTCATTGCTGTGGCCCTGGCATAGGCCAGCAATTACAGCTCCGATGGGACCCCTAGCCTGGGAATCTCCATATGCCACGGGAGTGGCCCTAGAAAAGGCAAAAAGACAAAAAAAAGAAAAATTGCTTTGCCTTTTTCTTCCATCCTACACTAGTAAAATGGTCTAACTGATCCTTTTAAAAGGATGTTGCATGATGGAGGTCTCGTCGTGGCTCAGTGGTTAATGAATCCGACTAGGAACCATGAGGTTGCGGGTTCGGTCCCTGGCCTCGCTCAGTGGGTTAAGGATCCAGTGTTGCCGTGAGCTGTGGTGTAGGTCACAGACGCAGCTCAGATCCCAAGTTGCTGTGGCTGTGGTGCAGGCCTGGCTGCTACAGCTCCAATTAGACCTCTAGCCTGGGAACCTCCATATGCCATGGGAACAGCCCTAGAAAAAAGGCAAAAAGACCAAAAAAAAAAAAAAAAAAGAAAGAAAGAAAGAAAGAAAAAGATGGTGCATGAAGAAAATGAGGATTTCTGCAAAAAAGATCCAAGTGTACTATTAGCTATGTTTGCAAAGGGTATTTTAGCACTTTTTATTCAAATAGAATATACCTACACTCCTAAGTGTACAGCTAAATGAATTCTCCCAAAGTGAGCACACCCCCACGGCCAGGTCCTGGAGCAAGAAACAAACCCAACCATCATCCCAGAAGCCCCCCCCATCCCCCTCTCAGAAAGTACAGCTCCAAGTGCAGCCACTCTTCTCAAGCAGCATTGAATTCAGTCATGTTGACACCTACATTTTGTGATGCTGGACGTGTGCTGTAAAACCAGAGGTGCCACAGTTGATCCAGGGAACCCATGTTCCGATGTGAAGGCAGGATTCCTGAGGGTTAAAGAGAACTGGAGAGTTTAATAGCACAGTTAAATGAAAATGGTAGTAGCAATGAAAGGCCAGTTCCCCGTGTTCTCGAAAGGGAGAGTAGCGGAAACATCCCAGGTGCACATCCAAAAGCTTGTGGTTGCCGACTTGTTAATAGCTAAAGAGACGTCCAAGTTGAAGATGGTGTTGGCGTTTTGAATAGGCATGTGGTTCTCCTAAATAGCATCTTCTCCCAGGGGGGGAAGGCAGTGGTTTTTCATGAGAGTTTTGTTCTGAGGATTGTGTATATTGAGTACACTGCAGTATGAGCAGAGGCTCTGTGCTGGGGAAGGCAGCCTCCAACAGAGCATATATTGGTTGGAAGGAGAATTTCTTTCTTTTTTTTTTTTTTCTTTTTTGCTATTCCTTGGGCCGCTCCCACGGCATATGGAGGTTCCCAGGCTAGGGGTCGAATCGGAGCTGTAGCCACCGGCCTACGCCACAGCCACAGCAATGCGGGATCCGAGCTGCGTCTGCAACCCACACCACAGCTCACGGCAACGCCGGATCTTCAACCCACTGAGCAAGGGCAGGGACCGAACCCGCAACCTCATGGTTCCTAGTCGGATTCATCAATCACTGCGCCACGACGGGAACTCCAGAATTTCTAAAAATTAAGAATTTGTTTTGTTTTTTGGTTTTGGCTGCACTCTCCGCACTCGGAAATTCCCCAACCAAGGATCGAATGTGTGCCACAGCAGCAACCCAAGCCACAGCAGTGGCAATACCAGATCCTTAAGCTGCTGAGCCACCAGGCAACTCCAAAAAAAATTAAGAATTAAACCAGGAGTTCCCGTCGTGGCGCAGTGGTTAACGAATCCGACTAGGAACCATGAGGTTGCAGGTTCGATCCCTGGCCTTGCTCAGTGGGTTAACGATCCGGCGTTGCCGTGAGCTGTGGTGTAGGTTGCAGACGCGGCTCGGATCCTGCGTTGCTGTGCCTCTGGCGTAGGCCAGGGGCTACAGCTCCGATTGGACCCCTAGCCTGGGAACCTCCATATGCCGCAGGAGCGGCCCAAGAAATAGCAACAACAACAACAACAAAAGACAAAAAAAAAAAAAAAAAAAAAAAAAAAAGAATTAAACCAAATCACCAGGGGAGTTCCTGTCATGGCTCAGCAGAAACGAATCTGACTAGCGTCCATGAGGACGCAGGTTCAATCCCTGGCCATGCTCAGTGGGTTAAGGATCCAGCGTTGCCATGAGTTGTGGTGTAGGTCACAGACGCGGCCCGGATCCTGAGTTGCTGTGGCTGTGGTGTAGGCCAGCAGCTACAGCTCCAATTCAACCCCTAACTTGGGAACCTCCATATGCTGTGAGTGTAGCCTTAAAAAGACAAAAAACCAAAAAAACAAATCACCAGCAGAGGGAGAAGCCTCAGAGAAGAAGAGCCTGAGTCTTGACAAATTGGTAGAAGTCAGAGAAAGAGAAGGAGCAGGCATTTAAGGTAGAAGGAACAGCCTAAATATCCCCAGGGCAGCGGGGACATCCGAGGACAATGAGGACAGACCAGTCTCAAGAGTGCTGAGAGTTCTGCTCCCTGTGGCTGGAAAGTGCTTTCCATGGAAGCTGTCCAGCCTGGTGGATGCAAATGCAGGTTTCAAAGTGCACCGACCTCAGTCTGGGTCTGAATTTGGGGTTTGTCACTGACCTTGTTGACCCTGGCACGTCGCCAGACCTCAGTTAGCCTCAGGTATCAGAACTTACAGTTGTCATGAGAATTAAATCATAGGAGCTGATGCACTCGAAGCACTGAGCACAAGGCCTGAATGAGATCTTAGCTGCCATTGGCCCTGGCCGGCAGTTTTCTCTTGGGTAGTTTTCAGATCTCACGCTACACTTCCCTGTTTCTTCAGGCTCAGGGTTTGTCAGACTTTTTCTTCAAAGGCCAGGTGGTATTTTCAGCCCGTGTGGTCTTCGTTGAAACTATTCAGTTCTGCTCTCACAGCTCAAGAGCAACCACAGGCAATCCATACATGCATGGGTGCGGCTGTCTTCCAGTAAACCTTTATGCACATAAACCGGCAGCGGGCTGGATTTGGCCCAGAGCTGCTTCGTACCCTACACAAAAATGTCCTCCCCAGGGTGGGCTGGGGGTCACTTTCAGAGAACCTGGTGTGATGGCCAGTCCCATAGTTCACGAAATCGCCGCTGTACCTGGGTTTGTGCGCTAGGTCGGGCGTGTGGAATGAATATGGACACTCGTAAATATCACCGTCTGTCCCTGTGTTCCGTTTCCAAGAATATTTACTCATCACCTTCCTTGTGTCCTCACTGTCCTAGGCCCTACCCGGGTAGTAGTAGGCCAAGCCGATAAGGACTCTGGAGTGGTAGTGTTCCAGTGGGAGCAGAGAGTGCTCGGTTAGCCAACCCACCAATGCAGAGACCTTCAGATTGTCGGAAGGCTGAGGCAGGATGATGGGGTGAGCCGGCTGGGAACCTGCTGCAGGGGAGGTGCTCAGAGGAGACTTGCTGAAGAGGTGATATTGCTTCCAACAGGGGACACTGACTAGGGGGAGAGAGTGAGGCCTTAGGCTAAGAAAACGAGCAGTTGCTTTAAAAAATACACAGGTAGGAATTTCCATCATGGTGCAGTGGAAACAAATCCAACTAGGAACCATGAGGTTGCGGGTTCGATCCCTGGCCTCACTCAGTGGGTTAAGGATTTGGCGTTGCGGTGAGCTCCGGTCACAGACACAGCTCGGATCCCGAGTTGCTGTGGCTGTAGTGTAGGCTGGCAGCTGTAGCTCTGATTGGACCCCTAACCTGGGAACCTCCATATGCCCCAAGTGTGGCCCTAAAAAGCAAAAAAAAAAAAAAAAAAAATTTACATAGCTCAGAAATGTATAAATAAAAAATAGAGTTCCCACTGGGGCTCACCAGGTTAAAACCCCAGCATAGGAGTTCCCATGGTGGTGCAGTGGTAAACGAACCCGACTAGTATCCATGAGGACGCAGGTTCGATCCCTGGCCTTGCTCAGTGGGTTAAGTGTCCAGCATTGCTGTGGCTGTGGTGTAGCTGGTGGCTACAGCTCTGATTCAACCCCTAGCCTGGGAACCTCCATATGCCGAGGGTATGGCCCTAAAAAGACAGAGGGGGAAAAAAACCCAGCGTAGTGTCCTTGAGGATATAGGTTCAATCCCTGGCCTCGCTCAGTGGGTTAAGGATCTGGTGTTGCTGTGGCGTAGGCCAGCAGCTGCAGCTCTGATTCAACCCCTAGCCTGGGAACTTTCATATGCTGCAGGTGCGGCCCTAAGAAAAAAAAGAAGGTGGCCCCTGTTCTCCAGCTTCTTGTCCCCAGTTTGGATCCTCTTAAACAGAATGAATAAATTAATTTTATTTATTTATTTATTTTTTACTTTTTAGGGCCGCACCCTTGGCATATGGAGGTTCCCAGGCTAGGGGTCGAATTGGAGCTACGGCTGCCAGCCTACACCACAGCCACAGCAACGCAGGATCCTTAACCCACTGATTGAGTCTAGGGATTGAACCCGCAACCCAGTGGTTCCTAGTCGGATTTGTTTCTGCTGCGCCACCACAGGAACTCCTAAATGAATTCGAATACAGTAACCATCCTTCAGAGAATGTTCCTGGGTCAGACCAACCTTCTCTCACAGAAAACAACCCAGGTCCCCACTGTTCTGTCTGGGTGGACTGTGTCGTCCCCACCTCCGCCCCACCCCTGGGTGGCTCTGAATAGAAGGTAGGCCTTCTATTTCTGGCCCGGCGCTCCCTGCATTGAGCTGGGGGTCTCCCCGTCGGGGGCTGCTGGCACTGGTCTAGAAGCTGCAGCTGTCAAGCCTCAGCCTGTAAGTGCAGCTGCAAAGGCTGGCCCGGCTGGTGGACTTCTTCCCACTTTTCCACTCCTCCGGAAAGGTTAGATCTGCCATGCGGGAGTTCCCATTGAGGCAAAACGGAAACGAATCCTTCTAGTAACCATGAGGTTGCAGGTTCAATCCCCAGCCTTGCTCAGTGGGTTAAGGATCCGGTGTTGCTGTAAGCTGTGATGTGGGTCGCAGACACGGCTCGGATCCTGCGTTGCTGCGGCTGTGGCATAGCTGGTGGCTACAGCTCCAATTTGGCCCTGAACCTGGGAACCTCCATATGCCGAGGGTGGGGCCCTAAAAAGACGGGGAAAAAAAAAATTTAACTAGGGCAACTGGTTCCCAGCAAGGGCCTGGTGGTTAGATATGTGTGGGAATTACCTTGACTGGTTTCGATCAATAGTTTTGTTCTCTTGGCTTCGTGGAAAAACTCTTTAAGAGTTTTAAAGTCTTAAGTGTTCTGAAAATCCCTAATGACCTGAGTCACCCAGAGAAAGATCTCCATAAAATACCAAATATTGACACACGCATTTTCTATGCTGACGTGCTAAGGGCTCCCCTCCCCTGCCCGTGTCCTGCCGTCAGCAGTGACACTCTCTCTGCTCCTCTTCTCTGTCACAGAACAGAGGCCACCTGGAGAGGGATGTGAGGGCCCCTGCACGCGCGGGGACCGCTTAAATGTGCCCCTGACCCCCTGAGTGACCTGCCCAGGCCTAGCATAAGCCGCCAGTGGAGAAGTGGTAGCTGCTGTTTCTTTTTTTCTTTTTAGGGCCACACCTTCAGCATATGGAAGTTCCTGGGCCAGGGCTCAAAACAGAGCTGTAGCCAAGGCCATGCCACAGCTGCAGCAACAACAGATCCGAGCCACATCTTCGACCTATACCACAGCTTGTAGCAATGACAGATCCTTAATCCTCTGAGTGTGTGAGGCCAGAGACGAACCCGCTTTCTCACAGACACTGTGTTGGGTTCTTAACCTGCTGAAACCCAGTGGGAACTCCCTTTTTTGGGGGGTGGGGAGGGCTTCTTTTTCTGAGCCCTGCCCATTCCATTTTAGGGGGTCCTCCTTTTACACAATGCTTCTCTGGTGTTGGGACTCTTTGAAACTTGTGACACCGCAGTCCTTTCCGCCCCATTGCAGGACACCCAGGGCCCTTCCTCTCTGCACACCTCGGCTCTAGCATTAGGGTGGCGTGGTCAAGGCTGTGGAGGGGTGGGAAGAAAGGAGCTGGGGGTTCTGCTGTGGCACAGTGGGATCTGTGGTGTCTCTGCAGTGCCAGGACACAGGTTTGATCACTGGCCTGGCACGGTGGGTGAAAGGATCTGGCATTGCCACAGCTGTGGTACAGGTCGCAACTGTGGCTCGGATCTGATCCCTGGCCAGGGAACTCCATGTGCCATAGGGCAGCCAAAGAAGGAAGGACGGAAGGAAGGAAGGATGGAGGGAGGGAGGAGCTGGTCTTCGGAGTGCGAGTATTGTGGGAGGAGAAGGCTGGGGACTCTTGGGTGGGTCAGTTGCCCCCACCTTCAGCGCTCACCTCTGGCCTCAGGATTCACCTCCGTGGTGAGGAGAGGCTGGTGCTACCGAGGCTGGCAGTAGCTCCATATCTAAGGAAAGCAATGGGGCTTTTCCCTCTGAAGATTGAAGCTCTGTCAGGTAACCTCGGTGCTGATAGATCGGGTTCTCTGCCTGGGACCTGGCCCACCCCCCCCCGCCCCAGTGCAAGGTACAGTGTCGGCCCCAAGTGCTCCTCCTAGGGTCTGAATGAGGCAGCAGGGCTGGCTGCTTTGGGTGAACGTTCCTCTCCAGCCCTGTCCTCACTGCTGCTTGCTTATGGTGCAAATGCCCTAGAACTTCCGTCTGAGGCAGGAGAGCTCCTGGAGAGTCCACTTGGCTGGAGCTGAGAGTTCAGGTCATTCATCTGTTGGTTATTCTAACCACCCAGGGTCCTGAAGGTCGCCTCTGTCTTCCTAGCGAAGCAGCTGGCCCTGCCACACAGACATTCTCTCTTATGTACTTGCAATTTATCTTTTTTCCTTTTGTGTCTAAGTCACAAACATTATAGAAACACACAAGGGAGAAAGTATTCGTTTCTTATAATCTTCCTTCCTCCTGGGATATCTGCTTAAGAGTTAGAAACCCAGTAATGCATAAGAAGGAGGAAAGGACCAACGTAGACTTGAAATCTACAGAAATTTCTGAACTTAATTTTTGTATGTAGTCAACCTCTGTTCACGTTTTCACTCTCAGTTCTTTATTTTTTGGCATCGCAGCCTCCTGTGGCATGACATGTCCAGACACACCGCTGGGAAGGGGGAGCGGTCATACCAGGAGAATCCTTACATTTAATGCACCTGCTGTTTACACACACTTCTGCAGTCAGGCTCACAGCAGACTTGCAGGATAGCTCATGAGAGGAGTGAGGTCAAGATTCTAACGCTCATAAGGGGCAGAGCTGGATCTGAACCATATTTCTGGCTCCTGCTCTCTCCATTTCTCTGGGCCTTTTCCATCTACATCATGTCTGTCCTGAAGTTATAACAGATAATCCATCCCCCCAGGTCAGTTTTGTGGGCCAGTCTGCTATAAAGCTATCCATTTGTTTAACAAATATCTATTGAGTATGACTGTGCTGGGCTGAGTATCCTTTTTTTTTTTTTTTTTTTTTTTGTCTTTTTTTGTCTTTTTGTCTTTTTAGGGCTGCACCCAAGGCATATGGAGGTTCCCAGGCTAGGGGTCTAATTGGAGCTGTAGGCGCCAGGCCTGCACCACAGCCACAGCAACTCGGGATCCAAGCTGCGTCTTCGACCTACACCATAGCTCATGGCAACGCCAGATCCTTAACCCACTGAGCAAGGCCAGGGATCGAACCCTCAACCTCATGGATGCTAGTTGGGTTCGCTAACTGCTGCGCTCCATGGGAACTCCGGGCTGAGTACCCTTCTGGTCCCTAGGAGTCAGCAGTGAACAGAACCCACCAGGTCCCTGACCCTTTGGGGCTTACACTCTGGAAGATGCGACCAACATAAAATCGTGAAATAGGCATGTACCCAACCCCAAGCCCTCCTGAGTGTCCTTTAGTAACTGTTATGGGTTTGTAGTCTCTGGGGTTCTTGGCACGCTTCCTAACCCTTCATTTACTCTTTCAGTCTCGAAAGTCTCTGACTGTTACACAGCCTTGGAAGGAGGCAAGGGTGTCCTCCCAACTTAAGTGGTGATTTAGACAATGACTTCTTCTTCTTCTTCTTCTTTTTTTTTTTGCTTTTTTTTTTTTTTTTTTTTTTTTTTTTTTTGCTTTTTA
This sequence comes from Sus scrofa, assembly GCF_054392235.1. NCBI lineage: Eukaryota > Metazoa > Chordata > Mammalia > Artiodactyla > Suidae > Sus > Sus scrofa. The sequence goes on from NC_139388.1 coordinate 79,399,952, forward strand.
AGGCCACACTTGCCGCATCTGGAAGTTTCCAGGCTAGGGGTTGAATCGGAGCTACAGCTGCCAGCCTACACCACAGCCACAGTAACACCAGATCTGAGCCACATCTGCAACCTAAACCACAGCTCACAGCAACGCCAGATCCTTAACCAACTGAGCAAGGCCAGGGATCGAACCTGAATCCTCATGGATCCTAGTCGGGTTCATTACCTCTGAGCCACAACAGGAACTCCTAGACAATGACTTGATGACTGTTTTCCATGGCAACAGTATGGTTGTCTGGGTGGGGGACGTATTCATGAGGTCATGTTGCAGATATAGCAGAGGAAAAGGGAAGTGAAAGATGAACACAGAGCCGGTGAGGCCTCCCAGGCTTTGAAAGACTCCCTTTGAAATAGCTCAGCGGGTTAAGGACCCAACATAATGTCCATGAGGTTATGGGTTCGATCCCTGGCCTCGCTCAATGGGTTGAGGGGCCAGCATTGCTGCAAGGTGAGGCATAGATTGCAGATGCAGCTCGGATTTGACCCCTAGCACAGAAACTTCCACATGCTGCAGGAGCAGCCCTAAAAAGAAAAACAAACAAACAAACAACTCCTGACTCCCTGCTCTCACGGGTGCCACACACAACACTGAATGTGAGCGCTCAGGAAACAGCTCCTGCTTCCATCACAGCGGTAGAAATGGTGTATAGAGTGGAATTGTGTCGGTTGGCTTCTAGATCTCCAGGGTTTGCCTCGGAATCTCTTTGGAGAGCCTCTTATACCGTTTTCCTCTCTGCTCTGAAAGGAGTCCTTGGTCCCTCCATCAGAGGTCAGCCCTCTGCTGAGTTCAGAGGCGGAACCATCATAGTGCCTCTGGCTGGGACACTCCCTGCCAGGAAGGAGGAGTGTTTAACTGCTTTTGCTTTGGCGTTTTTGTTTGGTTTGTTTTTTACCTTTTTGGCCACCCCATGGCATGTGGAGTTCCTGAGCCAGGGATCAGATCTGAGGTGCATTTGGGATCTGTGGCACCACCAGATCCTTTCAACTCACTATGCTGACGGGGGATTGAACCTGTGTCCTTCACTGCAAGGCCGCCACCAATCCTATTGTGCCACAGCGGGAACTCTGCATTTACCTGTTTTTGGAAACAAACCATAGTCTATCAAATTACCCAACGTGTCTGTGCCCAACAAGGCCAGTCCTCTCCTGCTCTCATTGTTCCCACACCCCAAAGAAAGCACAAAAGAAAGAAAAGAAATCCAGTGGTAATTAAAGTACTTGCTTTTTTCAGCTCTCCCCCTGCATATCTTTCAGCAGAGCTGCCAGTTAAGCAGAGAGCCCGCCAACTCCAGCAAAGGGGCTAATGAGCAGTGATTTGGGAGGTGGAAAGGCAGCTGTATACTTGGGTGTATTTAGTGGCAAATGAATGGTAAGAAGCACTGATTTCACTGACTTGCTTAAGGAACAGTGCAGGCCCGTAGCAAACAAACAGCGCTCCCTTTGGGTGACCCTACACGCAAAGAGCCGGTCAGTCCGGGGATGCGGCCCAGCCCGGGCACAAGCCCTTCCCAGGCAGGGGCATTGGCTGAAAGACAGTGTTTTTCATGCCCACCGAGAAATCAGGCCCATCGTTTTTTGTTTGTTTTTTGTCTTTTGTCTTTTGTCCTTTTTTTTTAGGGCCTCACCCATGGCATATGGAGGTTCCCAGGTTAGGGGTCTAATCGGAGCTGTAGCTGCCGGCCTACTCCAGAGCCATGGCAACGCCAGATCCAAGCTGTGTCTGCCACCTACACCACAGCTCATGGCAATGCCAGATCCTTAACCCACTGAGTGAGGCCAGGGATCAAACCTGCACCCTCATGGATACTAGTTGGGTTCATTAATTGATGCACGAAGGGAACTACTTCATTTGTTTTTTGAGGGGGGTTTTGATTTTTTGTTTCTGGCGCCAGCATGCAGCAGCGGTGAAGAAGCCAACTCCTAACCACTAGACCACCAGGGAACTCCCTGGCCCGTCATTACTGAATCACAGGAGCTGTGATTGGCTCCTGTGCAAGGATGATTTCTCGGTCCTCTAGTTCTACAATTTACTGTGTAATCGATTGTCATTGGGAATGAGTTATTTTCCAGGCTAAGGTAGGGTGGAATCTCAGGTTAGGGATTTTAAAATTAGAAGAATGAGTCAGAAGCATGGCAGTTGCCTGGGGTCAGTGGAGCGGTGGACACTCAGTGGGCTTAAGCCTCTGTTGACACTCTCATGTCTCATGTCGTCTCAGAAGAAAGCGTCTGGGACCTTCCTGACGCTTGTTTCCCCAACTCCTAGCTGCCATTCTGCAGAGCCCTGGGAACAGCACGAGACCCCCACCGCTCTGCCCCCCTCAGATGTTGGGATGAGCACTTAGCAGTGGTCATAGCAGGTGCCCGTGACCACCTCTTTATCCCCGGGTGGGCTGGAAGCAGAGGCGCTCCAGGAATAGCTGACTCCATGGTATCTGAGCATCCACACAAGATGCTGCAGTAGAAGGACCACTGGGCAAAGCCAGGAGGGGCAAGAAGTGTCTTCACGTCCCTGGGGCCCAGCTTCCCTGCCTACAAGAGACGGTTCTGGCTATGTGGTTATTTTTGTGATTTTTAGCCCCTCAGTAGTTAAAGTTCCATTCACTGATAGCCTCTGCCTTGCTTACTCTAACTGCCCCCCCACCCCATGCTCTTGAATAAGAGGCTCCAGAAACCTCCGCTTTGAAAAAGGGATTTCTCAGGACTCCTCTGCCCTTAGATTCTGCAGTTCTTCATCCTGGCCAGCGCCCAGCCTGGTCTTCAGCTCCAGTGGAGAGTCTTTCCAGAAATGCCATTGGCGGAGTTCCCATTGTGGCTCAGTGGAAACAAATCGGACTAGCATCCATGAGGACGCAGGTTCGATCCCTGGCCTCGCTCAGTGGGTTAAGGATCTGGCATTGCCATGAGCTGTGGTGTAGGTCACAGATGCGGCTCAGATCTGACGTGGCTGTGGCTCTGGCGTAGGCCGCAGCTACAGCTGTGATTTGATTCCTAGCCTGGGAACCTCCATATGCTGTGGGTGTGGCCCTAAAAAGACAAAAAAGGAAAAAAATGCTCTTGGCAGTGGCCTTCTGTTCCTTGGATCATATAAAACAGGGATTATTGTTCTTAGGAAGCTTTGCTAAAATGTAAGATGTAAAAGACTCCAGGCTGCCTTGTTTATGTATTTATTTGTTTATATTTATTTTCAAGGGGAAGGATGATGAACACTGGCCTTCTCTTCAAATCCATGAGTCTGTGTCTGAAGCCAATGCAAACTGCTGGTGCGGGATCAGGGTGGGGACGTTGTTCTGAGGGCCACGCCAGCCCTTCCCCAGCCATCTCTGCCATGGCCGAGTGCTCCTAGGGTCCCTCTCCTTGGGGTCATCCAGGCATCAATGTTTGGGGTCATCTTGACCCCGAAGGTAATAAGGATACGGCAGGCTTGACCCCTGCCTGTCCTCGGAGGGTCCGCCTTGGAAAGAAGGGCAAGTGTCCACGAGGATCACAGGCACAGTTTGACCCAGCAGGTGCCACACTGGCTAGAAGTACAAAGGGAAGGCAGGCAGACCCCTCTCGCTCCCTCAGGGCTTGGTCCTTGCCTGTGGTGCCACCGCAGCCAGCGGGAGGCAGCCCTGGGGATGAGGTGTCCGAGCAGGTCCAGCAGCTCAGAGTGGCCAAACCAGGCCCGTCATTGGTTTAATTTTTAAAAGAGGTGCTTTGAGGGAATTCCTTGGTGGTCTAGTGATTGGGACTTGGTGCTTTCACTGCTGTGGCCTGGATTCAATCCTTGGTCTGGGAACTGAGATCCCAGTGCAACCCACAGCTAAAACAAAACAAAACAAAAATAAAACAATAAAAACAACAACAAAAAATCATTGAAAAAAAAAAAGAAAAAGGTGGAGTTCCTGTCCTGGCACAGTGGAAACAAATCCGACTAGGAATGATGAGGATGTGTAGCCCATGCATGGTCTCAGGTCTTGCTCAGTAGGTTAAGGATCTGGCATTGCTTTGAGTTGTGGTGTAGGTCGCAGATGCATCGTGGATCCTGCGTTGCTGTGGCTGTGGTGTAGGCCAGCAGCTATTGCTCCAATCCGACCCCTAGCCTGGGAACCTCTGTAAGCCATGGGTGTGCCCCCCCCCAACACACACAGTGCTTTGAGGTCGGGTGGCAGTCTACACACACACACACACACACACACACACACACACACACACACACACACACAGGGTGCTTTGAGGTCGGGCGGCAGTCTACCCAGCTTTCAGTTGGGGTCTTTCGTGCTTTGGGATCTCTACTTCCTCGACCTGGACCGGGGAGGCTGCTCTAAACATTCTGTCATCTAAATACATCTTGTCTCCCTGGAGCCAGTTGGGCAGCTGCTGTTGCCTGGTGACCTCCTCCCCTGGGTTAGAGGTGTGTGCCCTCTGTGTGCTGAGCAGGGATGGAGCAGGCCCAGCAGTGAGCCCGGTGGAGCATCACATGGGCACGTGGACAGCCCTGGGTCTGTCCGGCCTCGCAGACTCAACTGCCTTTGTGGGGCAGGGGTTGTTATCCTGCTCTGTACACGTGGGAATGGGGGTCCCCGTGGCCCTCCTCCCAGGTCAACCTGGGAGTGAGATTCCAGGCCCCTCATCCATTTGCTGGGCAGCAGCACAGTCTCTTTGGTCTCGACCGACCATCTCATGTCCATTTGGCTGTTCATACTCTTTTGCAGCTGCCTCTGAGTTACTCATTAGGGACCAGTTCTGGAAGGATTTCTTGTTACCACCCATAGAACTAGAAATTGTTTTCCAGTTATGTGTCTGTAAGGGAGAGACAAGACATTGAGGGCCTGGCTGTGGCAGCTCAGGGCAGAGAGTGGGACCAACCCTAATTAAAATGCTCCGAGTCAGGCATTTCTTGGCTTGCTTAGAGTGCCACCCACTTGTCCTCACAGCCACGGGGTCTGGCACAGTCTCGTGGTGGCCTGCTTTCCCAGAGATCAGTGGGGAGCACCGGCCTGGCTGTGGGAGAGTCTGGGGCAGACTGAACCCAGCTTTTCCCAGCCTGGGTGCCCAAGCGCCCCCCGGGGAACCGGGAGCTGGGAGAAGAGCAGCTTGCCCAGGCCAGGGTGTGGTCTGGGAACGTGACTTCATTCTCGGCTGACCTGGATTATTTTTAAATTTTTCATCCTCCCACCATCAGGCTCACCGGCCCATCTGGGCTCCCATCTGTGGCCACCCCTCCCCCGGGCAGCGGCTCCCACCCTGTCTTTCCTGTTCAAGGACCTGGCTCCTTTCCTCCACCTCCATTTTCTGGCCACCCTTTTGGCAAAACTGGTCAGGGGAGTTTTCTGTATTGCTGTCTCCTCTTTTTTCCTCCCTCCCTCTTCTTTTCTCTCTTCTAACCCGAACTAGGCAGTCAGGAATCCTGATGGCCTCTGTGTAGCCCATGCATGGTCCCAGGTCAGCTGTGCCCCATCCCTCTGTTACTTTGAAGCAGATCCCAGGCGTTCATACACTTTCCAGTGAACATTTGCGCAAAGGTCAGGATTCTTTTCTCAGGCAAATCACTATCACACCTTGAAAAATGTAATAGTAATTTTCCCTCAATGTCATCAGACATCTAAGTTTTCAAGTTCCAATTGCCTCGACAATATCAGTTTTAAAATGCCTCATTTGGGAGTTCCCTTTGTGGCGCAGTGTCCATGAGGATCCATGAGGATCCATGAGGATGTGGGTTTGATCCCTGCCCTCGCTCAGTGGGTTGGGGATCTGGCATTGCCGTGAGCTGTGGTGTAGGTCACAGACGCGGCTAGGATCTGGCATTGCTGTGGCTTCGGTGTAGGCTGGCAGCTGCAGCTCTGATTCCACCCCTAGCCTGGGAACTTCTATATGCCACAGGTATGGCTCTAAAAAGCAAAAAAAAATTTCAAATAAATAAATAAAGTAAAAACACCTCATTTGTGAAGTTCCCAGGTGGCCTGGCAGTCAAGGATTGGGCATTGTCAGCTGTGGCTCAGGTTGGACCCCTGGCCTGGGCACTTCTGGATGCTGCAGCCTTGGGGAGGACCCCTGGGCCGCTTGGAGTACCCTGGCTCGGCCCGTAGGTGCTCCTCCTCTGCACTCCCAAATGACCTCATCCGAGCCCACAGCTTTAAATTCCAGCCACAGGCTCACAGCTCTGGCCTCCCCCTGAACTCCAGACCCATTTACACTACCCGCTCCTTGACATCTGCACCAGGACACCTGGTGGGTATTTTGGGTTTGTTTTGTTTTATTTTTTTTATAGTTTTATTTATTTATTTATTTTCGTCTTTTTGCCTTCTCTAGGGCCGCTCTCGTGGCATATGGAGGTTCCCAGGCTAGGGGTCTAATCAAAGCTGTAGTCACCGCCTACACCACAGCCACAGCAACACCAGATCTGAGCCTCGTCTGCGACCTACACCACAGCTCACAGCAACACGGGATCCTTAACCCACTGAGCGAGGCCAGGGATCGAAAACCAAAACCTCATGGTTCCTAGTCAGATTTGTTAACCACTGAGCCACGATGGGAACTCCTGATGGGTATTTTGAACTTACAATGGGCAGCACAGAACTCCACCTGATCAGGACATGGCACTGTCATTCAGTTGCTCAGACCAAAAACCTTAGAATCATCATTGGCATCTTCCTTTCTCTCCTACCCCACGTCCAATCCATCAGTGAATCCCTTGAGTGCCACCTGCAGAACAGATCTTAAATCCCACCCTTTCCCACTGCCACCCCTGGAGCCAGCTCCAAGCCTCCCTTATCCATCCACACTGGCAGTAGCCTCCCAGCCAGTCTCTCTGCCTCCCCCTTGGCCTTTCATTGTCTGGATATACACCACGCAGAAGAAATAGGGCCTTGTAGCATATATATTGGGTTATATTACTTCCCTGTTTTCAATCTTCCAGTAACTTCCCATCACACCAGTCGTAACACGCAAAGTCTTTACCTTGGCCGGTGTAGCCACATGTGATGTGGCCTTTGGCTCTCCTCTGACCTCATCTCATACCACTCATCCTTGCTCCCCCAGGTCCAGCCACACCTGTCCCCTTACTGTGGCCCCTGCCCTCAGGACCTTTGCACCTGCTGTCCTTGTAACTAGAATACTCTTTCCCTAGTTACCTCCGTAGTGATTTTCTCAGCGAGAGCTTCTCTGACCCTATATTTACAACAGACGCCTGACCCCTGCTTTGTTCTTTTTATAGTGTTAGTACTCCCTGGCAGTATATTATATATTTGCCCATAGTTTAATCCTCATCTGCCACCAGGATGTAAGTTTTATGAGGGCAAGGACTTCTGTACAAGAATAGCGCCTGTTGTGTACATAGTGGGTACTCAGTTAATCTTGGTTGAAGAGTGTTTAAGGCCCGAGCCTCCCCTCGTGGTCAGTGCTGAACAGAGCCTGGGCAAGAGACATCTCCTCGCTCAGCCCGTGTCAGGTGTGCATTCCTTGCCACCTCTGCTCGGGGCTCTAGACCAGAGGGCAGCAAACGTTTTTTGTAAAGGGCCAGATAGTAAATATTTTAGGTTTTGCAGGTCTGTGTTTTAATAAAACTTTATTTATAAAAACAGGGGCATACCCACTGGCCACAGTTGGCTGACGCCTGCTGTGGACTCCTGATTCTGAAATTTCCCACCTTTTCCCCAGATGTTCATGGGCTGAAAGGAAATACTCTACACCACTTGGCAGTCTGATCAGCAGGATGAATTTCTTCCCAGAAGCAACTCTGGCCTGTTTGACCCAACAGTACCCTTGCTCATTACTGGGAGGATGCCAGCGTGGGGCAAAGGGATGGAGAGAGTAGGCAAGCATCCGTCTTAAAAGAGCTGCAATGGCCTTTCTCCTCCATCTGTCTTCCAAGAAGCAGAGCTGCAGAAGACACGGGGCTTGTGTGACCCTGGGCTTTTATTTTTGTGGCTTAAAAAAGAAGGGACTGTGTTTCTCTTTCTTGGTTTCTCCCACAATGTATTAGATTATAGCATTTTATCTACATTATTCACTCAAGGATCTGGAAGCTAAGTTGGACGAAAAGACCTGGATTTAAAATCTGCCTCTGGGGAGGTCCCATGGTAGCGCAGCGGAAATGAGTCCGACTGGGAACCATGAGGTTGCGGGTTCAATCCCTGGCCTCGCTCAGTGGGTTAAGGATCCAGCATTGCCGTGAGCTGTGGTGTAGGTCGCACATGTGGCTCAGATCTGGCATGGCTGTGGCTGTGGTGCAGGCTGACAGCTGCAGTTTCAATTAGACCCCTAGCCTGGGAACCTCCATATGCCACAGGTGTGGCCCTAAAAAGCAAAAAAATTTAAAAATAAAATCTGCCTCTGCCACTTACTAGCTCTGTGACCTACTTTATGGGGTTTCTCTGAGGATTAAGTTAAAATAGTGTTTATAAAATGCATCGTTGTCATCCTAGCTGCTAACACATTATTTTCAGTGCATCATGCACTTTAATAAATACAGTAAAGTATTAACTGAACCCTCACAACAACCTGGAAGGCTACAGGTAGGGAAACTGAGTTCAGAGACATTAAGTAACTTGCCCCAGGTCACACAGTGAGTGAGTAGCAGAGCTGCACTGAAATCCAAGTTGTCTGCCACCTTCCTCCTGCACATAATAAGACCCAGTGATTGATAGCTCCAGTTTTAGCCAGTATTGTAGATAACCGAATTGCAACTGAACTGATAGCTCCATCAGCAGGTATTGTATGTAACGGAAGAGTAACTTGGAGGAAAATTCAGCAGTTGTGCTTCCAGGCAGAGGTGCGTTCATTATCCTCATTTCAATGATGCGGTTGCTCAGGAACGCTCAAGTGAGGCCTCGCCGTGTGCTGTCCACCCATTTTCAGAGCCCACGGCTTTCCTGGTGTAGCAAGTGGCCCTGGCCACTGCCTCTCTGTGGTGGAGGGAGAAGGCCTTGGCTATTCACTCTGTGTTGTGCTTTCTGACCAGCTCCCGAAGGATGAGCTCAGGCCGTTGACAGAACTCCTAAGATTCTGTCACCAGCGCGGAGACCTTCCCTTTCTCCTTCCTGCTCCTCTCAAGAACTGTGCTAGGTTGTCGCTTTGACTAAAGGACTCCTTGTCCCCTGAGATAATGGGAAGTTTTTATCAACCTGTTGTAAAAAAGCGGTTCAAGAATAGGCTTTGGAGCCACCTGCCAGTGAACGAGTGAACAGAGAACCAGTTTTGGGCACAGAGAACATTGTCGCGTCGTCTTTGTCCCTGAGTGTGTGTTTAGCCAAGTGCTCTGACTTTGGTGTGACTAAAATATGGGTTCATTGTTCTTTCCATTTATTTATATGTTTGAAGTATAATTAACTTACAATATTGTATTAGTTTCAGGTGCACAAAATAGTGATTTGATATTTCTACTCACTATGAAATGATCCTCGCACTAAGTCCTGTTATTGTCTGTCGCATACGACGTCATTACAGTATTATTGACTATATTCCCTAAGCTGTATATTACATCCCCACAAACTGTTTATTTTATAACTGAGAGTTTGTACCTCTTAATCCCCTTCACCTATTTTGCCCTTCCCGCATCCCCCTCCCCTCTGGCAACCACTAGTTTGTCCGCTGTATCTATGAGTCCCTTTCCGGTTTTGTTGTGTTTGTGTTTTATGACTGACTAATATTCCCGCATCTTCCTGATCCATTCCTCTGTGCGTAGACCCTTCGGTTGCTTCCACATCTCGGCCGTTGTAAATGATCCTGCAATGAACTGTCCCTGTGGCTCCGTTATTCTTGATCATCTTGGCTAATGTTTACTGAGCATTCGCTGCTCACCAGGATCTATCTATGCTAAGCCTTTTGCATGCGTTATACCATTTGATCCCCTAAACCAGCACTGTCCAGAAGGACCTTTCTGCAGTAATGGAAATACTCTGTATCTGCACTGTCCAGAACAGTGGCCACTGGCCACATGTGGTTATTGAGCGGTTGAAATGGGGCTAGTGCAACTAAAGAACTGGATGTTTACTTTTGTTTAAATAGTCACACGTAGCTAGTGGCCGCTATATGGGGCACTTTAGGTCTAAACAATCTTTTTTAAGTTTTTGTGTGTGTGTATGTTTGTGTTTAAGTGTATGTAGAAGTTCCCGGGCTAGTGATGGAACCCGCACCACAGCAGTGACAAGCCCAGGTGCCTAACCCACTACACCGCCAGGGAACTCCTAAACAGTCTTTTTCACCCATTTTACAGCTGAGAAAAAAAACGAGGGTTCGAGGGTTAAGTAATTTGCCAAAGGTACTCAGGGCCATAGCAGCAGAGCAGGCTTTGGACCTGCTTCCCGTCCAGAATCCTCGCTCTTCACCGCCATGTTATACACTCTTTCTATTATGCTTTTGGCAGAAATTGTTGCCTGGTTGCAGACTGTTCCCTAATGCTTGAAACCATGTGTATGTGTTCACCCTCCCCCCATCCCCGAAATGTGCAAGAGCTAGCTATTCAAAGAAAGCTGGAAAACTTTCCAAAGGATGTAAAAACAGATCTGCATAAACGGGTATGGGGTGGAATTCCATGTTGCTGGATGGGAAGACTCAGTATTGCAAAAATACCATCTTTCCTTGCAAATAATCTCTGGATTCAGTATAATTCTACTCCAAATCCAGAAAGAAATTGTAATGAAATGTTATTCTAAAAGAATGTGCCAGAATAGTCAAATCAGTTTGAAAAAAGAATGGTTGGGGAATGAGGTGGCCTCATTCTGCCCACATCAAAATGTTGAAAAAGTGAAAATACTTAGAAGTAGGAGACTGGCACAGGAGGCGACAGTGTACCAGTTAAAATAGTTTCAGAAGATGGCTTATTAAATCATAAATCAGTAAGGGACTACTAATAAATGTGGAAAATGGGTTATCCATCCAGAAAATAATAAAGCCAGATCCTTACCTCATGCCATGCATAAAGCAAAGATCTAAACATTAAAAAAGAAACCAAGGGAGTTCCCGTCGTGGCTCAGTGGTAACGAACCCAACTAGTATCCATGAGGACACAGGTTCCATCCCTGGCCTTGCTCAGTGGGTTAAGGACCCGGCATTGTCGTGAGCTGTGGCATAGGTTGCAGATGTGGCTCAGATCTAATGTTGCTGTGGCTGTAGTGTAGGCCAGCGGCTACAGCTCCGAATGAACCCCTAGCTGGGAACCTCCATAGGCCACGGGTACGGCCCTAAAAAAGCAAAAAAAAAAAAAAAAAAAAAAGGATGTTCTTCATCTCTGTGGTTCAACTCCATATTCTGTTCTGTTCCACCATACCAAAATGCCTATCAGAATCCCCAGATGTTCATTCCAATATTCTGTGTAATATCGAAGAAGAGGAGACAATCCCTGTATCTAGCAGTGGTTATGGATACACTGTGGCTGTAAAAAAAGAATGGAATGGATCTGTATGTAATGATATGGAAATATACATTTGACACATCATTAAGAAAAAGTAAGTTTCAGAACAATGAGTATAGTGTGGTCCCATTTCACTTTTAAGTCTGTGTACACAGGAGGAGTTGGGAGGGTACAACACACACACAGGCTGTTGACAGTGGGGGACGAGGGAGAGGAGGTCTTTATATACATTTCCATGTTGCTTACACTTTTATGATGACCATATACTGCTTTCAGAATAGATTTTTTTTTTCTTTTTAGGGCCACACCTGCAGCATATGGAGGTTCCCAGGCTAGAGGTCGAATCGGAGCTGTAGCTGCCAGTCTACACCACAGCCACAGCAACGTCAGATCCGAGTTGCATCTGTGACTTGCACCACAGCTCACGGCTATCCCAGATCCTTAACCCACTGAGCAAGGCCAGGAATCGAACCTGTGTTCTCAAGGATGCTAGTCAGATTCATTTCCGCTGAGCCACGTCAGGAACTCCAGGATAGATATTTTTTTTTTAAGATATCTTGACCTGAAAAAGAAGTCTTGAGTTCTAGCCATGGCTCTGTCACTTAGGACTTAGCCTTCTATGTTTAAAAATGAATAAAGAGGGAGTTCCCGTCGTGTCTCAGTGGTAACAAACCTGACTAGTATCCACGAGGACACAGGTTCGATCCCTGGCCTCATTCAATGGGTTAAGGATCTGGGATAGCCGTGAGCTGTGGTGTAAGTCACAGATGCAGCTCAGATCTGACGTTGCTGTGGCTGTAGTGTAGGCCAGCGGCTACAGCTCCGAATGAACCCCTAGCTGGGAACCTCCATAGGCCACGGGTACGGCCCTAAAAAAGCAAAAAAAAAAAAAAAAAAAAAAGGATGTTCTTCATCTCTGTGGTTCAACTCCATATTCTGTTCTGTTCCACCATACCAAAATGCCTATCAGAATCCCCAGATGTTCATTCCAATATTCTGTGTAATATCGAAGAAGAGGAGACAATCCCTGTATCTAGCAGTGGTTATGGATACACTGTGGCTGTAAAAAAAGAATGGAATGGATCTGTATGTAATGATATGGAAATATACATTTGACACATCATTAAGAAAAAGTAAGTTTCAGAACAATGAGTGTAGTGTGGTCCCATTTCACTTTTAAGTCTGTGTACACAGGAGGAGTTGGGAGGGTACAACACACACACAGGCTGTTGACAGTGGGGGACGAGGGAGAGGAGGTCTTTATATACATTTCCATGTTGCTTACACTTTTATGATGACCATATACTGCTTTCAGAATAGATTTTTTTTTTCTTTTTAGGGCCACACCTGCAGCATATGGAGGTTCCCAGGCTAGAGGTCGAATCGGAGCTGTAGCTGCCAGTCTACACCACAGCCACAGCAACGTCAGATCCGAGTTGCATCTGTGACTTGCACCACAGCTCACGGCTATCCCAGATCCTTAACCCACTGAGCAAGGCCAGGAATCGAACCTGTGTTCTCAAGGATGCTAGTCAGATTCATTTCCGCTGAGCCACGTCAGGAACTCCAGGATAGATATTTTTTTTTTAAGATATCTTGACCTGAAAAAGAAGTCTTGAGTTCTAGCCATGGCTCTGTCACTTAGGACTTAGCCTTCTATGTTTAAAAATGAATAAAGAGGGAGTTCCCGTCGTGTCTCAGTGGTAACAAACCTGACTAGTATCCACGAGGACACAGGTTCGATCCCTGGCCTCATTCAATGGGTTAAGGATCTGGGATAGCCGTGAGCTGTGGTGTAAGTCACAGATGCAGCTCAGATCTGACGTTGCTGTGGCTGTGGTGTAGACCGGCAGCTACAGCTCTGATTTGACCCCTAGCCTGGGAACCTCCATATGCTACAGGTGCAGCCCAAAAAGAAAGTAAAGAAAAGAACAAATAGGGGGGAGATCTCTTGTGGTGCAGCAGGTTGAGGGTCTGGTGCTGTTACTGTAGCTGCTCTGGTTGCTGCTATGGCACAGGTTCAATCCCTAGCCCAGGGATTTTCAAATGCTATGGGTGCTGCCAGTAAATAAATAAATAAAATTTTAAACTTTTCCGTGCTGTTTAAGCATTATGGTGGGTGTGGCTGCTTTTATAATTAAGAAAATGAATAAGCCTCTGTTGTGTTTTTTTAACAAGGGAGTTGCACTAGATCTCTAAAGATCCTTCCAGTTCTAATATCTAAGCATCTCTGGTCTCAGATTTAATTGGATTTTTTTTTTTTTTTTTTTTTTTCTTCTTAGGGCCGCACCTGAGGCACATGGAGGTTCCCAGGCTAGGGGTCCAATCAGAGCTGCAAATGCCAGCCTCCTCCACAGCTACAGCAACGCAGGATCCAAGCCACATCTGTGACCTACATCACAGCTCACGGCAACACCGGATCCTTAACCCACTGAGCAAGGAAAGGGATTGAACCCGCAACCTCATGGTTCCTAGTCGGATTCGTTTCCACTGAGCCATGACGGGAACTCCTTTTTTGTTTGTTTGTTTGTTTTAATTGGATTTGAAATTTAAAAAAAAATCCTGGACACTGCTGCTGTGGTTCTCCGTAGTAAGGGGTACAGGCATACCTTGGGCATCTGCTGGGAGGAGCTCTGCGGTTTTCCCAGGCTCTTTGCTCCTTCTTTTAGTTCTGGAATCCGCTCCTCCTGGGGCTCTCTTTTGCCTGCCTCTCGGGGGCAGACCCTGGGGGATGGAGGCCTGTTCCCGTCCAGCAGGGCTGCTGCGCTTACTCGGGCTGCAGAGAAGAGAGGCTATTTTTGTTGTGGGGGCTGAATGGCTGGCGTCTCTCCAAGAGCGCGTGCTTGTCGGTGTGGTTGATGCGTCTTGCCTGCTGCCGCCGTCTCTACCACCGCTTCCAGAAAACACTTGAGAACATGTTTGTCCAGCGCCGGGAGCTTAAACCTGAGATGCGTGTACAGCGCTGAGTGCTCCTTTTTGGTGTTCTTCCCTTTCTGGCTGGAACTGGGCAGCAGCTGACCAGAGTGTGGCTGAAATGAAGCTGGAAAGACTTTTCTCCCAGGGCTTTACCTGCATGGGGGCCCTGGCTCCGCATGCTGTGGGCAGAGAACTGGGGCCAGGATCTGGGCTGTCTTGGTCTCAGCTAGGCTAAGAAAGCTGCCCTCACCTCCATTGGGCTGCTGGGCTTTACTCAGTGCTGCCAAACCTCCTTTTTTCAGTCCAGCCTGGGAATAGTGTCCTTCTTGGGGCGGGGCGCGACATGAGCCTGGCAGGTACCTGGATCCACGTCCAGCCTTGCCAGCTTCCCCAAGTAAATCCAGTGTCCCATGTCAGCCTCTGGCAAGGAGGTCGAGCAGGTGCCCATGTCCATCAGGCCTTTGTTTGTGCAGAAGGGCAGCTCCAAGCAGGGCCACCGTGTGGCCAGCTCCAGGGGCTTGGGGGTGTTTACACGGGGCACTGAGTGTTCATTTGTGCACACACCACCAGGCGGCGCCCTTGGAGTTGTATAGCTCAGTGGCCCTGGCTCCAAACCTGGTACCACCTAGGTGTAGATGGTGGGTCCCTTGCCAGCATCAAGCTATCATCATGCCACGCACTTCCTGAGTGCCTCTTTGGGACTGGGCTCTACAGACTGCACCTGTGTCCTCTGGAACCTGCGATGCAGGAAAAGCAGCTGGGGCAGGAGTCTGAAGTCCATGCTGTTCACCCACACAGTACATCCTGGAACTGGTCTTCTCAGCTGCCTTCTGGGTTCCAGGTCTTTGGTGGCCCCCCTTTTTATCATTTCTAATGGGGGGGCACTTTTTTTTTCTTTCAGTTGCAGAGCTACTTTGCTGCATGTGAAGATGAGACCCCTGCCATCCGGAACCACGACAAGGTCCTGCAGCGGCTATGTGAGCACCTGGACCACGCCCTGCTCTACGGGTAAGGGGGCGGTGGTTTCCGCAGAAGACCCTCTGTCGAGGCTGAGCACGACCCAGACCATGAGTGGCCTCCAGGGGGCAGTCCCTAGTCTTGCCTGCCTGTTACCTCTTCTTTCCTTTGCAGAAAGGTTATCCCAGTAAATCGTCTCTGAGGGGCCCTGAGTGGCTGGGGAGAGGATTAGGGACAGACAAAATGATGGTGCAAAGGCCTGGTGGTGGCCTGGGGGCCCCGCTGGGAATCCCCTTGCTTTCAGCCTTGAGCTCACTATCAACATGAAGGCTGGTGGCCCAACTGACTGCAGCTTCCCAGGGTGGCCCCGTTTAGGTCATAGCAGCTCCTGTCCTATTTTCTCAGACTGCAAGACCTCTCATCTGGCTACTGGGTGCTCGTGGTGCATTTCACCCGGAGAGAGGCCGTCAAGCAGATCGAGGTGCTGCAGCACGTGGCCACCAACCTGGGGCGCAGTGAGTAGTACCAGACCGACATGGGGAAGGGACCAGCTCCACCCCCCGTGTGGGTAGCTCGGGGCTCAGGTGTGGCCTCAGAGTCTGCCCAGGAGGCTGATGGCCTGTGGTGTCCAGTGGCGGAGGGTTGTTAAAATGCCAGCGCCCGCCCACCACGAGGTCTCTCCTCTCCCCACACGTGATACTTGGCTGGAGCGTCGTGGATGTGGTGAAGGAGAGTGAGATGCTGACGAGAGCTGGGCTCCCGCCGAATCCCAGCCTGAGCTCGTAGTAAGGGTCTCGTCTCTCTCCCCGAGCTAGGACCAGTGTCAGCCTGCAGAATCCTTGCATCTCTCAGCCCATCTGAAGTTTGCCATCTGCTCCGCTCATCCGAGTTTCCTGGCCAGCTCTAGGCTAGGGGCTGACAGGGGAAACCAGGATTTCAGGCTGTGGCTCCAACAAGAGAGAGGGCTGTTGGGGTGCTGCTCCCTCAGCCACCTTCCTTCCCTTTCTGCCCTTGTTTGCAGGCCGGGCCTGGCTGTACCTGGCCCTCAACGAGAACTCCCTGGAGAGCTACCTGCGGCTGTTCCAGGAGAACCTGGCGCTGCTGCACAAGTACTACGTCAAGTGAGTGTCAGACGCAGTCCCAGAGCTCCCCTTGAGCCTTGTCCCAAAGACTCTTGTCGCATGCGGACACCACACAGTGCCAGCTCAGAGGCCTAGCCTTGCATTGCCCGATGAGGACACATCTGTGTGGCCAGAGAGCCAGTAGAGCCTTGCCTGTGACAGCTGTGGCCAGCAGCACTGGTGCTCCAGCCGGGCTCCTGTGAGCGGCCTGGTGCCTGCTCAGCCTCTACCTGATCCTCTGCCAAGGCCTCAGACCTGCCTAGAATGCTCAGCCTTTGCTGGGGTTGCTGCAGGAACAGAGTATTTATGGCAGCTGTTGAGGGCTGCCGAAGGCCCCACATCTGAAGACATGGGCAGTAAAGTGCCATGTGGTTCCAAACCCGGCCAGGGAATGCCGGAAGTGGGTGGGTGGGATTTGCATCAAGCTAGGTGCCCTCCAGCGAGGGGGGACATTCGTCAGATGTCACTTTTCAGCACAGCCGGCTTGTTGGGGAGGCAGGGCCACGCTGGTCACCAGACCCAGGACCACCATCGTCCCTTCTGTGTCTCGCAGGAACGCCCTGGTCTGCAGCCATGACCACCTGACCCTCTTCCTGACCTTGGTGTCTGGGCTGGAGTTCATCCGCTTCGACCTGGACCTGGTGAGACATCACGGCTCCTGGTGGCAGAGGGTGGGGCGGAGTGAGGTTCTGCTCAGGGAGCCCATTGTGTGTGACTGAGTCTGAGCCCTGTCCCCTTTGTTCAGGGTCTGTCTAGTGGAACTGAGTAGAATTGAGGTGTCTCTCTTGGCCAGAATTCCTGGTTCGGGCGAATTTCCTGTCTCTCTGTCCCAACTTGGAGAAAAGCTTTGTTGCCAGAGTGTCTTACCAATGAAATATTCTCTTGGAATTCCCATTGTGGTGCAGCAGAAACAAACCCAACTAGTAACCCTCAGGTTTCGGGTTCAATCCCTAACCTTGCTCAGTGGGTTAAGGATCTGCCATTGCCATGAGCTGTGGTGTAGGTCGCAGACGCAGCTCAGATCCCACGTTGCTGTGGCTGTGGTGTAGGCCAGCATCTGCAGCTCCGATTGGACCTCTAGCCTGGGAACTTCCATGTGCCTCAGGTGAGGCCCTAAAAAGCTAAAAAAAACCCCACAATGGAAGTTCCCGTCGTGGCGCAGTGGTTAACAAATCCGACTAGGAACCATGAGGTTGCGGGTTCGGTCCCTGCCCTTGTTCAGTGGGTTAACGATCCAGCGTTGCCGTGTGGTGTGGGTTGCAGATGCAGCTTGGATCCCACGTTGCTGTGGCTCAGGCGTAGGCCAGCGGCTACAGCTCGGATTCGACCCCTAGCCTGGGAACCTCCATATGCCGTGGGAACGACCCAAGAAATGGCAAAAAGACCCAAAAAAAAAAAAAAAAAAAAAGTGGTAGAACTAGAGAAAATGAGCAACTCCAGTAGGATAAGAGCTCAGGGAGGGTCAGAGGCCCCGTGGGCTCTGTCCTCTCAAGGCCCCGAGTCCACGGCCTTATGAGCCACAACCGCTCACATCACTCTTCCTAGGAGTTCCCTTTGTCCGCACTGGGTTAAGGATCCAGCACTGTCACTGTGGTGCTTGGGTTGCTGCTGTGGTGTGGGTTCAGTCCCCAGCCTAGGAACGTCTACATACCGTGGGCATGGCCAAAAGAAATTAAAATTAAAAAATTTAGGAGTTCCCATTGTGGCGCAGCAGTTAACGAATCCAACTAGGAACCATAAGGTTGTGGGTTCAATTCCTGGCCTCGCTCAGTGGGTTAAGGATCCAGCATAGCCTTGAGCTGTGGTGTAGGTCGCAGACATGGCTTGGATCTGGAGTAGCTGTGGCTCTGGCATAGGCCAGCAGCTACAGCTCCAATTGGACCCCTAGCCTGGGAACCTCTGTATGCCACAGGTGCGGCCCTAGAAAAGACAAAAAAAAAAGAAAAAAAAATTTTTTTTAATGTAGGAGTACACGCTCTGGCACAATGGGATCGGTGGTGTCTTGGGAGCACTGGGATGCAGGTTTGGTCCCCAGCCTGGCACAGCAGGTTAAGAATCTGGCATTGCTGCAGCTATGGCTTAGGTCATGACTATGGCTTGGATCTGATCCTGGCCCAGGAACTTCACATGTCTCGGGGTGGCCAAAAAAGAGGAAAAAACCCACATTACTCTTTCTAGCAGCTTATTTGTGGATTTAATACCTCAAGGACATTGATATCCAAAGAAAAACCAGCTGGGGAGGGTATGAAGGCAGATCAGAGGAAGGTTGTGTTTTGGGGCTCCCCCAGCCGCCCACCCCCCAAACCAGCCTCCTCCCCTCTCTCCACAGGATGCCCCCTACTTAGACCTGGCCCCCTACATGCCCGACTACTACAAACCCCAGTACCTGCTGGACTTCGAAGACCGACTCCCCAGCTCGGTCCACGGCTCGGACAGCCTCTCCCTCAACTCCTTCAACTCCGTCACCTCCACCACCCTGGAGTGGGACGATAGTGCCATCGCCCCGTCCAGTGAGGGTGAGTGCCCGGGGGCGAGGAGCCCAGCCTCCGCTGAGAAACTGATGATGAGCCGCATAGACCTGACCGGGGGGCGCCTTGTCTGGTTCTGGTCCTGGCGTAGAAATTCCACATTCAACGAGGCCGGTCATTTCCCACACCTTCATTTCCTTGGGGTCCCTGTGGTGGCTCAAAACTGATTCTGGGTTAAAAAGCCAAAATCAGATCTTATGAAAATTCTGGAGTTCCCAACATGGTGTAGCGGAAATGAATCCAACGAGGAACCATGAGGTTGCGGGTTCGATCCCTGGCCTCGCTCAGTGGGTTAAGGATCGGGCGTCGCTGTGAGCTGTGATGTAGGCCAGCAGCTGTAGCTCTGATTCGACCCCTAGCCTAGGAACCTCCATATGCCATGGGTGCCGCTCTAAAAAGCAAACCAAAAAAATGAGATCTTATGAAAATTAGATCTTTGTCCAGAAGGCTGTAGCCACATGCCGAGGGCAGTTCTCTGAGGTAGTGGTGCTGGCAGGGCAGCCTAGAAAGTCTCCCTGACATTGCAGGGCGAGTGCCGCCTGCTTTGGGCAGGGGCAGGCTGGGGGCTTGTCCTACCCACAGTTTAGGCAGAAAGAGGCTAAGAACCCCCAGAAGGAGGAGGGAGAGCCCAGTGGGTCCAAAGTTTAGAGGAAGACCTGCCCCTGCCCCTCGTGAGTCCCTTGATTTCTGAGTCCCCTTCCACTTGCCAGCACATTCAAATCAATCACACCTAACGCCTCAAAGACTGAAAAAGAATGTCATCCCATCTATAGGTCATTTTGTTGTCCTGGTCCAGCAACTGATTGGAACAGCCTGTTTTCTGCCAAACCTTAGGCCTCCATGTTCATTTCTAAACGGGCTGTTTCCCCACCTTTATCCCACATGGGAAACCAGAGCTGTTCATTTACTGCACCCCACTCACCTCCAGGGAAGGGGGTATGAGCACAGATGGCAAGCCCAGGGCTCCCTAGAATAGACCTGCATCAGCATTGCGACCTTGTCCTTCTTTTTTTTAGGGCCGCACCCACGGCATATGGAGGTTCCCAGGCTAGGGGTCAAATCAGAGCTGTAGCTGCCGGCTTACACCACAGCCACAGCAATGTCAGACCCGAGCCACGTCTGTGACCTACACCACAGCTCATGGCAACATGGGATCCTTAACCCACTGAAGGGGCCAGAGATTGAACCTGCATCCTCATGGATATTAGTTGGGTTCGTGACCACTGAGCCACAGCCGGAACTCCCAAGACCTTGACCTTCTTTCTTTACTTCTGCCAGTGCTGTGGCCGTATGTCCCGGGGCTGTGGCCATATGTGGCAGTTACTTTCAGACTCACCATTAGCAAGACGTGCCTTGCTCATTGTATGAGAGGGAGATGGCGGCTCCATCTCCTTGGGCTGGGCTCAGGGGCTGCCTCGGAGAAGTCAGAGGGAGCAGCCAGGCTGCCCATGGCTGGAGGTGTCTCCCTGAGCTCACCTCATCTCAGCTGCTGGGCATGGAGGAGAGGAAAGCAGAGACCAGGAAAGGAGGTTACATGCAGGGGAGCCTTGTTCTTCTGGGGCTGGAACGGGTTGCCCCCCAGGCCTCTAGCTGGTCAGGGGCTACTGGGCCAGTGCCAAGCTGAGAAGCAGCTGGGGTCCAAGAAGTTCCCCTGAGGTTCTCAGATAAAATGTGCAAAGCTTGGAGTTCCCTGGGGGGGTCTAGCAGTTAAGGATTCAGTGTCACTGCTGTAACTCAGTCCCTGGCCTGGGAACTTCCACATGCCACAGGCACAGCCAAAAAAATAAATAAAAATTAAAAAATAAAATGGAAAGTTTAATTTTCCTCTCTTGTTTTCTCCCGATGTCTCCCATCCTGTTGCCCCCACCCTCCCTGTCCTTCCACTGCCTGTGTTTCTAATCTTCAGTTTTGTCCCTCGTTTTTGTAGATTATGATTTTGGAGATGTGTTTCCAGCAGTGCCGTCTGTACCCAGCACAGACTGGGAAGGTGGGACAGAGTCCGCTGTTACCCTCTTTTCCTGTTTTGCAATGTTTCCATACCAAGCTTGCTGCATGATTCAAATCAGCTCGTTTTTTATAATAATGTCAGTGATCTTACTAAAGCCGAGTCTGGCGTTCCGATAGATGGAATTCTGCAGTAGGAGAACCTGACCTTTAGTCTTAGGCCAATCCCTTCTCCCAGTGCAGGACTCCTGCCTTTATGCAGTGGCCTCGTGGAGTCGTCACTACACAACTGCTTTTCTAGGACACACGGATCACCTTTCCTGATCCCAGTGCTGTTAGGTGCACCAGATGTGCACAGGGAACTGTCAGCTTGTGGGGCACTTGTGGCCTAACCCAGCGAGCGGATGCTTGTTCTGGAAAATGCTGCCTTTGAACCTTGGGTCATAAACTCCTTTAGGTCAGATGCACTCCCGTGTCAGAAGCGCTGGGGAACAAAGGCAGAGCACTCGATCCCTTCTTAAGGGCTTCCTCGTGGGTACTTTGGAAAGAGATTGAAGTCCAAATGCCCCGGCACAGCTGACACTTCCTATAGGGAGATTCTCTTTGCAGTTTTAAGGCAGATCAAAATAAAATCTGTCAACTCTCCCATCCTGTCCACTAGGCGGCAGCAGTGCTTGGGCATTTTGCGGCTGGCGATGCCACTTCTGGACTTGAGAAAATTCATGAAGCTGTTCCCATGATTCCCACGATTACTCCAAGCATGAGACACGCTTCTGGGAAGGTTAATCCTTCCTCCTTCCATCTTGAGGCCATAACCAAAGCCCCCCATCCCCCCCTCACTAAAGAGTCTCTTGCCCTGTGAGCCACTTGCACCCAGGGTGGGGTGAGGGCAGCCTCTGAACGGGGAGGTGCTTCTGCTCACCCTGAGCCGGGACAGGCCTTCTCCCACCGCCTGCTTGGAGCCGTCATCACTGAGGGATGGATGACAGGTGGTCTTGTCCCAAGTAATGCGAGTGAGAAATAGCTTCAGTCTGACGGAAATAAGATACGGCATTGGGAAAAATAAATTATGTCATCTGGCCGGGAGAGTCGCGTTGAAGAGCCTCCCGTCTGAAGTTAAGATTAGCTTGAAATCCAGAATTCCATCATGAGGTCGTTTACCCCTCAGCCTCTCTTCTTGTGGCGCACTTACTTGGGCACTGATCCCCCCGCCCCCGGTTCTAACCACTAACCTCCGCCTGACCCGGCTACTTGCTGCCTCTTGCAGTCACTTGACAAGCAGGGCCTGACCCTCCTCTGCAACCTTTCAGGGCTCCCTTTGGGCCTGAGAACTGACAGCGCAGTTGCTTGCTCGGGCTGGGCTCCGGGACCTGGTGACATTGTCCCAACAGCCATCTCTCATTTTCCTGGGCTCCTCAAGCAACGAAGAATCCCTGCGCCAGCCCTGGCCACTCACCTGGGGAGGCTTTGTCTTCTCCTTAGACTTGGAGGAAAGGAGGGCTTGAGGGCAGCTCTGGGCCCTGAGGTGGGGATGGAAGTGACCTTCCATGGTCCTTGGCTCACTTACAGACCTGGGGGGTATCCCAGCCTTGACCCCTTTTGTCCACCGACCAGCTCACTCACCTCTTGGGCCTCCTCCCCTGAGCAGCGGCACATCTCAGAGGTTTCCCAGGAGTGTTCTTTCAGACTGAAGGGCAGGCTTTCCTGCGTCTGAGAACTGGGGCTCTGGGGACGCTGGACACCGAGAAAGTCTCCTATATCGCTAGCCTTTTTCTGGCTGAGCTGGCAGTTGTGCTTAGCCCCCTCCTTTGTACTTATGTTAAAAGACAGCATACTTTTGATGATGTGCCACATCAGCCCACAGGGGTTTCCAACGTGCACTGAGAAGCTGACAGTAGTTTGGGCCCTTGCAGATGACACTAAGGGTGGGAAGTGGTTTGCCATGTTTCCCCCCACCCCCCGGACGATAAAGTCCAGTAAGATGTGTGCAAGCCGGCAAATGGAGCAAGAACCTCCTCTGTCCTTTGTCCTTAGGCGTCGCCCAGGCTATTCCACCAGCCTGGGGGGCCTCCCATCTGCCACTGGATAAATGCTTCATGTGCTTTCATGCTGACGCTCCCTCCTCTCTCTGTCCCCTTCCAGTGACCTAGGGTGGACAGTTGGGGTTAGGGGGAGCCGTTCCACCAGCTTCTCTCCAGAAGGGCTGCATGACCCCCAGGGTGGGGCCATGGGTGAGCGTGTACCCCGAGAGGACCAGTAGGCAAGCTGAGGTTTGGATGAAATGGACTTCTCAGCCCCCGCCTTCCAGGGATGCTTGGTGGGAGCAGGGCCCACGAGGCACCTGCTGGGGCCAGACACTGCTCACGTCTTTTCCCCCTCTGCATCGTCTGCTCCGCGTGGCTCTCGGCCCTGCCTCCTGCCCCTCCTCCCCGCTCCTCACCCGGAGACTCCCTAGCCCCGCCCCCAGCCTCTGCATCCCTCCTTCTCTGATCCCAGTTCTCTTCTCTGTTCCTTTGTTCCTTTGTATCTGCCGTGGGGGTGGGGGGGCCTTCTGAGGACTGTGGGCATCTCCGTCCTGTCTGGCGCGTGGTGCTAAAGGAGGCTCTAAGGTTAGCCTGAGAGGTGTGCATTGAGGCCACCGTCCCCGAGGGGCTTCAGCTTGGAGGCTGCTTAACCTTGGGGCTCTTGCCTCAAACTTGGTCACCTCGCTGTGAGCTCTCGAGAGCTCCCTGCGGTGGAGGTGAGGGATCCTAAAGCACAAATCCCATGGCCCGTTGGAGCCTCTGCACCTGAGACAGGCCACCCTGTCAGACTGCCTCCCTCCTGAGATAAGGCATGCTCTGGGGGCCTGGGTGCCCCAGATGGGGCCTGACGGGCCGTTTCCTGTTTCCCGTTCTCCCAGATGGAGACCTCACAGACACGGTCAGCGGCCCCCGCTCCACCGCCTCAGACCCGACCAGCAGCAAGGCTTCCACCAAGAGTCCCACCCAGCGCCACAACCCCTTCAACGAGGACCAGGCAGAGACGGTGTCCTCCTCTGACACCACCCCCGTGCACACCACCGCTCAGGAGAAGGGGGAGTCCCACACCCCGGACCTGCCAGACCCCTGCATGGAGCTCGAGGTTATCAGGTCAGCGGGGAGGGGCCCTGAGAAGCCGAATAAGCGTCCTGGTATACATCCTGACTGTTCCTAGCATCGCCTGTCAGTCCACGCAGACTAGGACCCTCCTCCAGATGCCGAGGGCATTTGGGCATCTCCCTGGAGACTAGGTACCCTTCCCCTCCTTGGCAGTTCTTTTGATCCCAAGGAGGCAGAGAGCCCGAGCCTGAAAGGCAGGTGGCACAGGCAACAACATGACTGGCTTCTGGGGCCAGGGCCAGGCTTCTGGGGCATTTGTCCAGTCCATCCAGAAGGCACCTCCAAGCTGGGCTTCTTTCCAAGGGTGTTCTTGGACATTAGTGCACTATTTATGAGATCTGTGCTAATTCTAGTTCAGCACAGCTCGTTGAAAGAACAGCACCTCTGCCCTGTTGACAGGGACATAGAAGGGGAGGAGGAGGTGGATGGCAAGTTGGGAAACTCTTGGCCCAGAGGCTCCTCAGCTCCCTGACTTCCCCTGACTCCTGCTCTTGAGTCTCTCCGCACTGAATAAGATGTGCATGTTTGAGTACCCGCAGCAGGTTAAGGACCCAGCATTGTCACTGCAGTGGTTGGGGTCACTGCTGTGGTGCGTGTTCAGTCCCTGGCCCAGGAAATTCCGTAAGTAGCAGGTGCGGCCAAAAGAAAAAAAAAAAAGATGTGCATGTCACACACACCCGCGCCCGCCCCCCACTCCCGCCAGACCGTTGCTGGCCCAAGGCGGGGGGATTGGTCCCCAGGGGCTGGAGCCAGGGGTCCTGTCCCACAGGCTGGTTCTGAGTGCAAAGCAGCTTGAGTGGTTCAGACCCAGGGTTGCTTAGCCAGGCCCACTCCAGCAGCTTGGAACTGAGGAGCCAGGAGTTTGAGCTCAAAAGACTTCGGGTCTTTTGAATTATCCATGATGACACCTGATGGAAAGTGAGGTCAGCTCAGGGTTCACTGCCAAGGGGGCCATTGGTCTGACCAGCCATGGCCTGTTTTTGTTCCCTAAAGCACAACTTGTGCCATCAGCTAGAACTCAGGACCTGCTCAGGGCTTCCTTTGGCTGCTGCCATCTGTGTATATCCCTGCTGCTGCCGGCAGTGGGAGCTACCTCAGGACCTGAGCTGCCATCAGCCCCTGGCCCAGGGCCTTGCCCCCAGTGCTGCCTGGGACTGCTGGAGCTCGGGCTGTGCCCTCAGAGGTGCCTCGCCCAGCATCACCCAGCCCTTGGTACTACGGTCCTGATTTAAACTTCTCCCCATCATCCTGCCCAGGGTCACCAAGAAGAAGAAAACTGGCAAGAAGAAGAAGCCCAGATCGGATGAGGAAGCAAGTCCACTTCACCCGGCCTCCACCCAGCACGCGTGTGCCAGGCGGGGCAATGGTGACGGCCTGCTCAGCAGCCCAGGCCCCGGGCGGGGCTCTCCAGACACCACCCTCGCCTCCCTGCCGCAGCAGGGCGGGGGGCCCAGCAGCACAGCCGAGGGTGGCGAGCGCTCAGAGCCCGGCCAGGTGGGCCTGCTTATCCCCGCGATGAAGGACACCTCCATGGAGTGCCTGGGACAGCCCCTGAGTAAGGTCATCGACCAGCTCAACGGGCAGCTGGACCCCAGCACCTGGCGCTCCCGCGTCGAGCCCCCCGACCAGTCCTTTCGGACCGGCTCTCCCGGGGACAGGGACGCCCCGGAGAAGCCACCATTTAGCGACTTTAGTGAGGGGCTTCCAGCCCCAATGGACTTCTACCGCTTTACCGTCGAGAGTCCAAGCGCTGTTACAGCAGGTGGTGGCAACCATGACCCTGCAGGGCCTGGCCAACCGCTGCATGTTCCTGGTGGCCCTGCGGCTGCTGGCCAAGAAGAAGAGGGAGGAGGAGGAGCGGGACAGGCGCCTCGGCCCTTAGAGGACGCCCCGCGGGAGGCCCAGGAGCCCAAGGCCCAGGAACTGGAAACCCAAACACCCCCGGTCGGTGAGGGGCCTGGGCCTGAGCCAGAGTCTCAGGAGGCTCTCTGCCGACTCAAGGGGGACCGGTCCAGCCCCTGCCTGAGCAGCGCCGAGGACTCTGGGGTGGATGAGGGGCAGGGGAGCCCTTCTGAGATGACCCACTCGGCAGAGTTCAGGTGAGCCAGTAGGTCTGTGCTGCTCACGTGGGATGCTCCTGTCCTTGATCCGGGGGCACTGGCTCTGCCCCCGAGATAAACCAAGCACAGCTCCCGAAAGACCTGGCCTGGGCCGGGAGGGAGGGAGGGGTGTGATTCCCCCCCTCACTCTGGCTCCTGGGGGGGAGCAGAGCCACCACAGCCATGCTGCCTCTGGGTGCCTGCATGGCCTCTCCTGCCACCGCCCTAGCCTAATGCCTTGCCCTCCCGACGCTCATCCCCTCACAGAGTCGACAACAATCACTTACTCCTGCTGATGATCCATGTGTTTCGAGAAAACGAGGAGCAACTCTTCAAAGTAAGTCCCAGGATCTCAAGAATGAGCAAAGGTGGAGTTCCCATTGTGGCTCAGTGGTTGATGATTCCGACTAGGAACCATGAGGTGGCAGGTTCGATGCCTGGCCTTGCTCAGTGGGTTAAGGATCTGGCGTTGCTGTGGCTCTGGTGTAGGCCGGTGGCTACAGCTCCGATTAGACCCCTAGCCTGGGAACCTCCATATGCCATGCGTGTGGCCCTAGAAAAGACAAAAAGACCAAAAAAGAAAAAAAAAAAAAAAGAATGAGCAAAGGGCCAGCATGGCGAGGGCGGGGCCCGATGGGCCGCCGCGCTCCCCTTTGCAGGGCAAGTGGGCTGTCCAGGGCCGGGCAGGGGCCACAGTGCCCGACCTTTCCTTGCTCCGGCCCCTCAGATGATCCGGATGAGCACGGGGCACATGGAGGGCAACCTGCAGCTGCTGTATGTGCTGCTCACAGACTGCTACGTCTACCTGCTCCGGAAAGGTGCCGCCACCCGTACCCCTCGCCCCCTCATCCTCCTACCCCGAGTGTCTTCCCGCTGCCTGGCACATGGTGATGAAAAAGCATTCTACTAGGAGTTCCCTGGTGGACCAGTGGTTAAGGATCTGGCATTGTCACTGCTGTGGTTCATGTCACTGCTGTGGCACAGGTTCAGTCCGTAGCCCAAGAACTTCTGCATGCCACGAGCACAGCCAAAAAAAGCAAATGCTCTCCATGGACAGGGTTGTCAGTCGTCTTGGCAGATGCCAGACATGAGCCTGGGGCCCTGCCATCAGCTCCCCATGTCATTCTCCTTCTCCATTGTTTCAGACATCAGGGCAAAGACGGGTCCTCATGGAGAGGGGCTCCAGTCTTAGAAAATGGGGTGGGGGGGAGCAAAGAGGCCACTGGGGGTAATAGGCGTTGGGATCTCCTCTCTCAGGAGCCACAGAGAAGCCATACCTGGTGGAAGAGGCCGTTTCTTACAATGAACTTGACTATGTGTCGGTGAGTTCAGGCTCCACAGTTGGTGTGTGACCTAGGGCGGGGCTCCTGGGACCACCCACCCTCAGAGCTGCAGGGCAAGGCCATGTCGCCCACCTCAGCCCTGGGGGTGGGTGCCAGCTCTCGTCTCAGAGCAGCTTCTGTACATGACGCTGGGAAGAAGAACCAAGCTTGAGGGGCCCTCTTCCCGCGCTGTCATCTGTGCGTCCCCCGCACCTCGTGGGGACCTCCATGTGTGCTTCCTCCCTCCCGGGGTGCCCTCAGTCCAACCACGGCTGCCCCTGCTGGCATGTGTGCATGTGAGGGTGTGCTTTCTGCAGGTGGGCCTCGACCAGCAGACGGTGAAGCTGGTGTGCACCAACCGCAGGAAGCAGTTCCTGCTGGACACGGCAGACGTGGCCCTGGCTGAGTGAGTGCCGCGCTCTCCGCGGGCCTGGAGAGTCCGCATCTCTGTGCCCTCGGGGTTGGAGGGTGGGAAGTGGGGCGCAAAGAAGTAGAAAAGAGGCGTTCCCTCTGGAGGCTGCCCTCTGGGCAGAGAGCCAGGGAGGTGACAGGCACACTGCTTGCCTGATGACCTTGGATGCTACATGGCTTACGGAGCAGAAGGGGGCTGGCAGGAGTCACCCCACAGGAGAGAAAGCGCAAGCCCTGCTGTGAGGTCCCACGGCCACGCGTGCTCCACGTGCTTCTGTACAAAGACTGCGTGTCCTGAGGTCTTGTCTTCGTACAAGTCCTACCGTGTCACCTCGTCCAATCTTCCCTCCCCATCAAAACCCAAGGTCCGGTGGCCACTGGGAAGGGTGAGGCTTTCCCAAGCCACCACCGTTTGATGACCGAGGACTAATGATGCCTCGTCACCGCCCCACCTGCCACTCTGAGCTCAGGTTCCAACCAGGTCCCTCCCCCAAGGTTCTGGGACCCCTCCAGGACTAGGCCGTGTCCATGTGAAGGGTGGGTGGGGCCCCAGCCTCTGATAGCAAACCCCGCTCCTCCGGCAGCTTCTTCTTGGCTTCTTTGAAGTCAGCCATGATCAAGGGCTGTCGGGAACCCCCCTACCCCAGCATCCTGACTGATGCCACTATGGAGAAGCTGGCACTGGCCAAATTTGTGGCCCAGGAATCCAGGTGTGAGGTAAGAACCTGGGGAGGTGGGGGTGTTGTCCCCCAGATGCCAGCCCTGGTGTCAGGGTCAAGAGGTCAAAATCGCTGTCTTTGGTGTTTCTCCATCACCCACCTGGGAGGGGCTCTCCTGCCCAGCCTGTCCCCCTCCCCACTTGGAATGGGTCCTTGTCCCTCCAGCGGCCACTCCTCCTGCCGGCCCAGACCTCACCCTCTGTCCCCTGCCCCCCTCCCCAGGCGACCGCTGTCACCGTGCGCTTCTACGGGCTCGTGCACTGGGAGGACCCCCTGGACGAGTGTCTGGGGCCCATGCCCTGCCACTGCTCGCCCCCCGAGGGCTCCATCATCACCAAAGAAGGCATGCTGCATTACAAGGCGGGCACCTCCTACCTGGGCAAGGAGCACTGGAAGACATGCTTCGTGGTGCTCAGGTGGGAGCCCTCGCAGCTCCAGTGGGGGTGGGGGACAGCACCTCCCCCATGAGGCCCTGGAGTAGCCTCCCCCAGGGTCCTGGAGCTCCCCTGTACAGCCGGCCATCTGGGGCCCGGGGAACCCCTGCTGCCCCAGGTGAAGACCTGAGCTGTCCCCAGGTTTGGGGGCACATTCTTTTCTGCGCCTCTGCCGTCCTTTCTCCACTCTCCCTGCCTCCCTGGCCTCTGGTCTGGGGTTCAGCTCCCAACCTTGGGAGGGTGGGTCCCTGGGCTCTGGGTCCCCCCTGGTCCCCAGTTCCTGGGACAGGCCTCACTGCTGCCATGTTGTGCCCCTGCAGCAACGGGATCCTCTACCAGTACCCTGACCGCACCGATGTCACCCCCCTGCTCTCAGTGAACATGGGGTAAGTGTCCTGGCTAGGCGATGGGGGTGCCGGGCAGGCCTCCCAAAGGTCAAGACTGGGCCTGGGGCTCAGGGCTCCTGTCCTCCTGGCTTGAACTGGCGCTCCCTCGTCAGTTCAGCCCCCTCCCCCCGAATCCTCCTCCCCATCCAGCAGCCCTGACTGGTGCCCCGGGATCTGCTGAGCTCTGGGGGAACCCAAGGGAGGGGGGCGGGCATGCAGAGCTCCTTACCTGGAAAGGACCTGGTCAGATAGAGGAGGCAGTCCCCGAGTCTGATCGGGGAGGCAGTCCCTTCCCTGGGAGGCATCTGACCTGACGGGAAAGATGGACACACACCTACCTGGAGGAGGCGTCAGGCCCGAAAGGGGGAATTCAAAGAAGCTGCCCTGATTCTGAGAGGGCCGGAGTCAAGAGCTGATTCTCAGCCCCTCACCTGGCCCCGTTTAGGGATCTAGAAGGAGCCTGGCCATTCTGGAGATAAATGGTGTTACGCAGAAAAGGCTGGGGCTGCCCAGCTGCGTTAAGCCTCTCCTGAGAGCCGGAGGGGTCCGGACCACCCTCTGTGTTGTCCAGCCCTCGGGACTCTGGGGCAGGCCCTGGGCCCCCACCCCTCGAGCCAACCCCAGGGCTCCCCCTATGCCACCCCTTCCTCCTTGCTCCCGTTTCACCCTCCTCCTCTGGCCCAGGGGGGAGCAGTGCGGTGGCTGTCGGAGATCCAACACCACGGACCGGCCCCACGCCTTCCAGGTCGTCCTTGCCGACCGGCCCTGCCTGGAGCTGAGCGCCGAGAGCGAGGCTGAGATGGCTGACTGGATGCAGCACCTCTGCCAGGCCGTGTCCAAAGGGGTGAGCGGGCCCGCCCCCACCGCTCACCTGCCTCCCAACCCCAGCCGGACCCCCAGGGTCCCTTCCCCAAACCCACACAAGTCATGGAACAGCCTCTGGGGGTCAAGACGGGACAGCCTGGGAGGGAACCCTGGCGCTTTGGGCCACCGTCCCTCCTCTGTGCCCCCCCCCCACGCTCCTGAGGTGGGGGAGCCTGCCTGACCTCTAAAGGGAGGGACAAAGGGGCTGCATGGCCCCTGGGGTGGGGGTCCTGGCACAAACTAGCCCTTCCAGCTGGGGCAGCTGGAGAGCTCCAGCTTCCTCTCCCCTCCCTTCTGTCCCTTCCCCCAGGTCATCCCTCAGGGGGTAGCCCCCAGCCCCTGCATCCCCTGCTGCCTGGTGATCACGGACGACCGCCTCTTCACGTGCCACGAGGATTGCCAGACCAGCTTCTTCCGCTCCCTGGGCACCGCCAAGCTGGCCGACATCAGCGCCGTCTCCATTGAACCGGGCAGGGAGTACTGCGTCTTGGTGAGCCAGGTGGGGGCGATGGAGGCAGGCCGGGCCCAAGGAGTGCTGAGTTTGCTCACAGGGGCCCCCACTCTCCCCAGGAGTTCTCCCAGGACAGCCAGCTGCCCCTCCCGCCCTGGGTCATCTACCTGAGCTGCTCATCTGAACTGGACCGACTCCTGTCTGCACTGAACTCCGGGTGGAAAACCATCTACCAGGTACCCAGAGCGGAGCCATGCCCTGGGGAAAGGCGCCCTGGGCGCACAGACCAAGGCAGCCGTCGGGGGCCTGGGGCAGTGGTGTTCCAGTAGCTCCGGGAGAGATGAACGTGTAGGACCAAAGGGGCAGGATTCCGACTCCGGGGGAGTCTGAGGCCGCAGCTGAGCGTGGAGCCTGGGACACGCCATTCCTGAGCTTCCCAGTGAAGTGCTAATGGTGGGACTGGAGCTGGGCCCAGGTGGCAGGGGCACAGGATTGGCGGGACCCTCCTCCCTGCCCTCAGAGCGCAGCACCAGGCCGAGAGGGCACTCGGCAAGTCCCGGACAGACTACAGTTGGAGCATGTGCTGTGCTGCCCCTTGGAAGTGCGGGACCCGCCCTGGGCAGAGCAGAGTTCCACACGGAGACTCTCGGGGACAGAGCCCGCCTCCACGCCCTCCACCCCGTCTCCCCGCCCCAGAGCAGGGGCCTTCCCCAGAAGCAGGGGGCTCAGGGAGCCTCACCCCATCAGCTCGAGCTCCCCCGTGAGGAGCACATCTCAGCAGCATGGACGTAGTTCCAGGGCGAGGTCACACCTGGTGCCCAGGGACCCCACAGCCCTTGGCTGGCTCCCCCGGGGGTCTTTGCGCAGCCCTCACAGCCTGCCTCCACGCCCCACACAGGTGGACCTCCCCCACAGGGCCATCCCGGAAGCCTCCAGCAAGAAGTTCGAGGATGCCCTGAGCCTCATCCACAGTGCCTGGCAGCGGAGCGACAGCCTGTGCCGCGGCAGAGCCTCCCGGGACCCCTGGTGCTGAGGCGGAGCCGGCTGGCATCCTGGTGGGGTGGGAGAGGGAGGCCCCACCGCCGGGCAGCACGCAGTGTCATCGCCATGTCACCCAGCTGCGTGGGGCCGGGCTCCCAACCAAGTGCCCAGGCAGCAGAACCACCAAGTGGGGCTTGAGACAGGGTCTCCCTCCCAGGGATTCAGAACGAACGGGTGCTCAACACCCTGGGCTTCCTGCCCAGCAGGTGGCGACTGGAATGTGCTGGGGGCAGAGAGTCCGAGCCCTATGGGCTCTGCAAATGCACGGCCTCCTCCCCGGGGCCACCGTCTCAGTCCACGAGGGGAGTGGAGGGACTGGGAGGGTAGGAGCCCCTTCTTCCTCCCCTGGGTCAGGGGCCCGGGCAGAGGCTTAGGCCACCCTGGGGGCCCTGAGTGCCCGGCCATCCCTGTTCATGTTTGAACACTCGCCCGGCTGGGAGGGAAGCTGGAACGCCAAGGTCTCAGTGCATGTCCTTCCTCACTAACCCACCCCCAAGCACACTGCTGCCCGCCTGCCAGGGCCTGGGGCAGGCGCAGGGGGCCAGGCTGGCCCTCCCTGGCTACCAGGAGGCCCTGCATGTCCGAGGCCCCCTCCCCCTGCCTCCTCTGAACCTGGCCCTGCCCGCAGGACCTGGCAATCAGGCCGTCTCCTCTTGCTGGGAACAGAGCAGAGGGAGGAGGGCTTGGAGAGGAGCAAAGCCTGGTGTCTGCCAGCCTGGTGTCCCATCAGTGCCCCTCAACTGTCCCCTGCGTGGCTGATGCCGGGTCCTTCCCAAGAGGGCCTCTCGGGGAAGGGGTCAGGTGGCTTGGGTTTTGTTTTTTAAAATAAAATAGACATGTTATATTGCCAAGACTTGTCCCTGGCCCTTTTTGACCAGGGTGGAGGTGAGGAATCGCCGACCTTTCCTCTCAGGCCCTTCGTCAGCCCTTAGTTCCTTGGCCATCAGCGGCCCTGTGCCCACACTGGAAACCGGATCACCCCCGGCTGCCCCACTGGCACTCACTGTATGGAGGAGCTTGAGCCCTGGGAGCTTCTTGACCTGAGTTTTGCCCTCCCTCCTGTTTCCTGCCCCAGGATTATGTCTCCACCGCCAGGGCAGGGCACCCCTGCCTCCCCAGCCCTGGGGGGTGAGTGCCGGCCACCTGGGATAAACCCAGCCAAATCCAAGCTAACCCCAAGACCTCTTGTTGAGCTGCTACCCCAGCTGGCCAGAGGGTGCCAGCCAGCCAGTCCTGTGGAGAGCTCTGAGGCCCCCAGGCCCCTCAGTGCTGTGGCCTCCAGGGCCTCACACCTGGGAGGAAAGGGGTGGCCGTGGAGGCTACAGAGGTGGGGTTCTGGGCAGAGGCCCTGCCTCTGGGTTTTTGTGTTCGTATGTTTTTAAATGACCACACCTGCAGCACGTGGAAATTCCCAGGCCAGGGTGCAGCTGCAGCAATACCAGATCCTTTAACCCACAGTGCTAGGCCAGGGATCGAACCCACGCCTCCATAGCGACCTGAGCCACTGCAGTTGGATTTTTATCCCACTGTGCCACAGCAGGAACTCCCCTGCCTCTGGTTTTGATTGGGACTTGGATAATGCAGGGTGGCCTTGGCAGGAGAAAGGTGCCATGAGGCAGAGGACAAGGTGGGCAAAGGGATCTTGGCCCACACCTAAGCAGCCTGGCACCTGACAGTAGTGCCCACGGGTAGGAGGTCCCTTCTCACCATGAACAAGAATGATGCCTGGGCCTCTGCTCACCGGAACCACAGGAGCAGGCTCCCGCCCTGAGGAGGGACAGGACTAGGGGGCAGGTCCTTACCAGGTGAGTGACAAAAGCCACAGAGTTACTCCTTGAAAAACAATGGCCCTTACTTTTCCATCTCCTGCCCACCCAGGGTCCCCAGGCAGGGGCACATGGGTGCCTTTTACCGAGTGAAGCACTGTTCTAAGCATTCTTCACACGTCTCTAATCCTCCAAAGAACCTCTGCAGTGGGCGTCCGTATCCTCATCTTACAAACTGAGAGACTGACGCTCAAAGAAAGGAAGTGACCTGCCCAGCTCACATATAACCTGGCATTCCAGATCAGTTCCATAGGCCTCCGGAGCCCTCCCCTGCTCTCACTGGCAGTGGGACCACAGACAACCGTGGGAGCCAGATTGGAAGACTAAGGTCAAGAAAAGGGTCAAGAGAGTTCCCATCATGGCACAGTGGACACAAATCCAACTAGGAACCATGAGGTTGCGGGTTCGATCCCTGGCCTCGCTCAGTGGGTTAAGAATCTGGTGTTGCTGTGAGCTGTGGTGTGTAGGTTGCAGATGCAGCTCGGATACCCTAGTGCTGTGGCTGTGGTGTAGGCTGGCAGCTGTAGCTCCGACTCCCTAGCCTGGGAACCTCCGCGTGCTGCTGGTGTGGCCCTAAAAAAAAAAAAGGAGGAAAAGGGACGGGGATGGGAGAAGGGAATTGCTGAGTTGCCTAGAGGAGCCTCCCATGCAGCTGCCTCTTGCCCAGGGCTCTGAGCTGCCACAGGACTGGCCAAGCCACAGGCGGGGCAGGAGCAACAGCCCTTTGCCCCAGGGCGGGGGTGGCGGGGGGGGGGGGGGGGTGGGGGTGGGGGGGGGAGGCTGGAGAACAAGAGGGGCAGGAGCAGATCTCTTGGCTGATTGGCACTTTATGCCCGGCCCATCTCCCTTGGGGCCCAGATGACCTTTCCCCCAGATCCCAGGGTCCAGGCCCTCCCCTGCTGGGAGGTGTGGGGGACGGAGGCAGCAGGGATTGGTCTAGAGCGGGCAGGGGGCGTGTCCTAGGCCCGGGCAAGGCTTTGGAGGCTGAGCCGAGCAGGTGGACTCCTGAGAGAGACCAGGGGCTGCCTGGCTGCCGCCCGCCTGTCTGACCAGACCTCTGTCCTCCAGACATGGCCTCAGACCCCCCTGATCCCCAGCCCTTGGCCCTGCGGGGAGTGAAGGCAGCCTAAGCGCCCCCACCCCAGGGCCGTGCTCATGCCCCTGACCCGGGCAGAGCCGGCCCCCAGCCCGGAGCCCATGGAGACGGTGCCCCCTGCTGTGGACCTGGTGCTGGGCGCCTCGGCCTGCTGCCTGGCCTGTGTCTTCACCAACCCCCTGGAGGTGGTGAAGACACGGCTGCAGCTGCAGGGGGAGCTGCAGGCCCGGGGCACCTACCCTCGGCACTACCGGGGCTTTGTCGCTTCGGTAGCCGCTGTGGCCCGTGCAGATGGGCTGTTTGGCCTGCAGAAGGGGCTGGCCGCTGGCCTCCTCTACCAGGGCCTCATGAACGGCGTCCGCTTCTACTGCTACAGCCTGGTGTGCCAGGCTGGCCTCAACCAACAGCCGGGCGGCACTGTGGTCGCAGGTGCTGTGGCAGGCGCCCTGGGAGCCTTCGTGGGGAGCCCTGCTTACCTGGTGAGTGTCTTGTCTCCACCCTCCCCGGCCCCATGACCAGCTCCCATGGGGGTCTGCAGCCTCCGGGGTGACCTCTGCGGAGCAGATGGGGTGGGGCAGCTCCCCAGAACAGCCCAGCCCAAGCCTGGAATCTGCCCCTTGGTCCAGGGCACCAGGCCCTTGCCCTGATCCTTGCTCCCCTGCGGTCCCCGCCCCATGGGTCCTGAGCCAGGGAAGGGGACGGAGGATGGCAGGAGGTGGGCTGGCTCCACCTCAGCGTGGTCGCTTGCCTTTCTGTGTGGCCTATGCAAGAAAAAAGCTTCCATCAAGTGAGCGCCCGTGACCTAGGCCGATGCTGTGCAGTCATCATCTCTCCTGATCCTAGAACAGCTTTTCTAGAGGGAGCAGCCAGGCTGGAGAGTTTACGTAACTTGCCCCAGATCACACCCAGGTGCAGACCCAGACCCCCAACCCCATTCCATACCCCCCCTGAGCTGTGAGTTTATGGAGATCTGGCGTTGGGGCCCAGGGAGGGGTGCCCTTGACACCGTCTCCTTCAGGCTCTCCGAAGATTCCATGCCCAGGCCCTGTGTCACCTCTGCTCTTACAGGTCAAAACGCAGCTACAGGCCCAGACGGTGGCCGCGATGGCCGTGGGGCACCAGCACCATCACCAGGTGGGGACGGTCACCCCCCCCAGAGCTTCTCGGGCTGGGTGGGCTGAACGGGCTCCTGGGCGGGCAGGGGCTTCCCAGTGACCCTCTGCCCTCTCCCTGCAGAGCGTCCTGGGTGCCTTGGAGACCATCTGGCGACAGCAGGGCCTGGCAGGGCTGTGGCGGGGCGTG
Organism: Sus scrofa; assembly: GCF_054392235.1. Classification (NCBI taxonomy): domain Eukaryota; kingdom Metazoa; phylum Chordata; class Mammalia; order Artiodactyla; family Suidae; genus Sus; species Sus scrofa. The sequence continues at coordinate 79,435,882 of NC_139388.1, forward strand.
GGTGGAGCCGTGCCCCGCGTCATGGTCGGCTCGGCCGCTCAGCTGGCCACCTTTGCCTCCGCCAAGGCCTGGGTGCAGGAGCAACAGGTGAGCAACGCCTGTGTCCACCCAGGCAGGGCCTCCTGATCCTTTCTCCCTGTCTGCCCCGGCCCTTCTCACACCCCCACATCGCCAGCTGGACCCCCACACAAGGAAGCCCAGGGGGTGGTGACAGACTGACAGACACAGCCCCTTCAAGAAAGGCGAGGGCCCTCAGAGTCACAACCCTGGCCCTTGGGTCTGGCAGGAGTCGGGGTCAGCAGTGAACCCTGAAGCTGTGAAGGAGCTCAGGGGGTGGGGGTGGGGGTTAGTCGGAAGGGCCTTGTTCCAGCCCCAGGGGCTGAGAGGATAGGGCGGGCAGCACGTGGTTGGGTGGAGGGCAGCCACAGGGGTCAGCAGCCTGTGCATCCCCACAGTGGCTCCCGGAGGACAGCTGGCTGGTGGCCTTGGCTGGAGGCATGATCAGCAGCGTAGCTGTGGTTGCAGTCATGACCCCCTTCGACGTGGTCAGCACGCGGCTCTACAATCAGCCGGTGGACGGAGCGGGCAGGGTGAGCAGGGGACAGGGTGGGGGAGGGCACAGGAGCACCCCCCAACACACACGCATACACACACACCTCACACACACACACACACACACACACACATACAGAGAGAGACATGCAGGCGTCTCATACTCACATCCACATGAGTTTGGTTTGTTTGCCGAACACCTATGTCCCAGGCATGTGCTAATAAGCATTTTCACATCTGGATTTTTTGTTTGGTCTTTTTAGGGCCACACCTGCAGCATATGGAGGTTCCCGGGCTAGGGGTCAAGTCGGCGCTGTAGCCACCGGCCTACACCACAGCCACAGCCATGCAGGATCTGAGCCGCATCTGCGACCTACAGCACAGTTCACAGCAACGCCAGATCCTTAACCCACTGAGTGAGGCCAGGGATCGAACCTGCACCCTCATGGATGCTAGTCAGAATCATTTGCGCTGAGCCACGATGGGAACGCCCACATCTGGATTTTATTCCATCCTCACCACCACCCTCATTTTCCTGATGAGGAGACTGAGGCTTAGAGAGATCAAATGACTTACTCGCCTGAAGTCACCAGCTGCTAAGTGGAAGAGCCTGAGCTGGAACTGAGGCCTGACCCCAGGGCCTCACAGATGCATCTCTTGCGCTGATACAGGGTGTGCCCCCCACCAAGGCTGAGTTACGTTTCTTTTCTGTTTTTTGGTTGGGTTTTTTGTTTGTTTCTTTTTAGGGCAGCACTCGTGGCATATGGAAGTTCCCAGGCTAGGGGTTGAATTGGAGCTACAGCTGCTGGCCTATGCCACAGCCACAGCAACGCTGGATTCAAGCCGCATCTGCAACCTACACCGCAGCTCACGGCAACGCCAGATCCCAACCCACTGATCAAAGCCAGGGATCAACCCCGCATCCTCATGGATACTAGTCAGATTCGTTTCCACTGTGCCCCAACGGGACCTTCCTCTACAGGCTGAGTTAGGGTTGAAACCCACCTACCTGCCACTAGCTAGGCTGAGCCCCTGGCCCGGGGCCATGGCTGCCTGGAGGAAGAAGCCCCTTTCGAACTTTCACAGCCTAAGGGGCCACCTTTATGTAATGTGCCCAGCTTGAGGGGAGTGTCTTTGCTGCTGTGCTGCTGAAGCCCTTACACACAGATGTACCCCGGGGTGCCTGTCACCCCTGTAGTGACGTCTGCCCTGTGTCTGTCCCCAGGGCCAGCTGTATGGCGGCCTCACGGACTGCCTGGTGAAGATCTGGCGGCAGGAGGGCCCCCTGGCGCTCTACAAGGGCCTGGGCCCGGCCTACCTGCGCCTGGGCCCCCACACCATCCTCAGCATGCTGTTCTGGGATGAGCTCCGGAAACTGGCCAGGCGGCACCAGCACCAGGGCGCCTAGGTGACATCCCTCACTCCTGACACAGCCGGACACTTTGCAGGAAGTGACGCTGCCCTCCAGCTGGGAATGGCCGTCCCAGAGCCGGCCCAGGCCCGGGCCCTGTCGCAGGGTCCAGAAGCGCATAGACCACGTGGTCAACCCAGCCCCACGGCCCACCCGGGCCAGCACATCTGCCTTGAATCACCACCCAGGCGCTTCTCCAGAAAGTTCTCTTCGCTCTCTGTCCTGGGCCACCTCATCTAGAGCCTTACTCATTATTTTACAGTGCCGATCACTGCGAGCTGGGTCACTCACACGCACCAGCTCGCTCAGCCCTCACCACATGAGCCAGTAAAACTACCTTCTACTCATCAGGAAGCTGAGGCTCAGAAAGGTGAAGGCCCTTGACCGAAGCCACGCAGCTTGGAAGAGGCAGAGCCAGGAGTGGAACTCAATGTGCCCGGCCCGGACGTGTGCCCTTGGCAAGGGCGGGGACCATGGGGGCTGGAGTGCCCCTGGGGGATCCCTGAACACCTGGAGAGGCCCTGGGGGGCCCTGGAGGCCGTGGTGTCCTCACCTGTGTGAATCTTGCCAGGGCTGCCATTACAAAGGACCTCAGAAGTGGCGGCTTGGACAGCAGGAGGTTATTTTCTCCCAATTCTGGAGGCTGGAAGTCTGAGGTCAGGGTGTAGGCAGGGTTGGTTTCCTCTGAGGCCTCCCTCTCTCCTTGGCTTGTAAGTGGCCATCTTCTCCTAGTGTCCCCACATGGCCTTCCCTCTGTGTGCCTGTGTCCTAATCCCTTCTCATAAGGACACCAGTCATCCTGGATCAGGGCCCACCCCAATGACCTTGTGTTAACTCAGTTACTCCCTTAAAGAGCCCATCTCGAAACACAGTCACATTCTGAGGGGCTAAGGGTTAGGACTTCCACGTATGAATTGGGGTGGGAGAGGGGACATGATTCAGCCCATCAGCTGAGGGCTCTTACCAGGTCTCCTAGATGCCCAGTCCTGTGGGCGTTTGCAGCTCCTCAGGACCACTCTGAAAGGTAGCTCTGGAGGTGCCCTTTGCTCAGATGGGCAGACTGAGGCCCAGGGAAGGGGATGTCTTCCCGTGGGGAGTAGCACAGCTAGGTGTCCCCATTCCAGGCCCCTTCCCCAAGCTGCAGCCACACTCCCCCATGGGTGGGTTCTTAAGGCCCATACTGACTTTCGTGCTACAGAAGCGGGTCCCTGAAGGGGTCGGACAGGCAGAGGTCAACAACCTTCCCTGCCACACACCCCAGGTCTGCAAAGAGCTGCTCCCCAGAGGCACCCATATTGCACACTCCAAGCCAATAAATTTTCTATTTTTGTCTACTCCAATGACCCCTTCCTGCTGCCAGCCTCAGCCTCCCAAGCCCTGAACCCCCAACCTTGTCTCTCTCCTTTTGCAAAAAGGGGGACCAAAAGAATGGGGGCAGGGCAGCCCCACCCCTCAGGGCCGAGTGCCACCTAGTGGATGCTGGAAGGATCATTAAGGGGGACCCCTGTGGCACAGGAGAGGAGGGCCCAGAGCTGGACCCCCACCCCAGGCTGTCGGGGCCCAGACAGCCCCTTCCAGACCTTGGGCTGAGAGAGCAGAGCACCGGCCCAGGAGGTGGGGGACGGTCCCTCTGCTTCCAGACCTCAAGCTCAGACCTGCTTCCAGACCTCAGAGCAAACAGCGTGACCTCAGGCTGTGGGGGAATTGAAGTTCCCTTCCAGACCTTGGCTGGGGGGGACCCCACATTTCAGGCTGAGAGGGAGAACTCAGATAGAGGCTTGGGGACGACAGGTGAGGTGAGGCCTGGGGCTTCGGGGAGGTGCTGTATGGCAGGCCCACAGGAGGGCGAGAAAAGAGGGTGCCAGGCCATTCCCACTGTGGGGCAGCCTAAAGGAATCTGACTAGGATCCAAGAGGATGTGGGTTCGATCCCCAGCCTCGATCAGTGGGTTAAGGATCTGGCATTGCTGTGAGCTGTGGTGTAGGTTGCAGATTTGGTGCCGATCCTGTGTTGCTGTTGCTATGGCATAGGTTGGCAGCTGCAGTTCTGATTTGACCCCCTAGCCTGGGACCATCCATATGCTGTGGGTACAGCCCTAAAAGGGAAAAAGCAAAAAGGATAGGAGTTCCCGTCATGGCTCAGCAGATAGCAAACCCGACTAAGATCCATGAGGATGCAGGTTCGATCCCTGGCCTCGCTCAGTGGGTTAAGGATCCGGCATTGCTGTGAGCTGTAGTGTAGTTCCGATTGGACCCCTAGGCTGGGAACCCCCATACAATGCGGGGGCAACCCTAAAAGACACACACACAAAAAAATAAATAAAAGCAAAAAGCTTGTGAAAATAAGATTAATATTATTCTGATATTAAGAGGCTAATTGTACCAACAAAAAAAAAAGAAGGTGCCAGATTTGAGCAGAACAGAGAGCACCCAGAGATGCACCACCCCCCCATGCTGCCCAAGCGGGGAGCACCCGGGCAGGCGGCGCTCTCAACCCTGAGAGCTGGAAGGCCTAAAGCCCGGGCTCTCCTCCCCTCCCCTGCCCTCTGCTCCCCTGGGCTCCTGACCCCTCCCAGCCCCTCCCTTCGCCTTCAGCACCTTTGCCCAGCGGCGCTGACGCGGACGCTGCCTCCGCTGCAGACCTGGCCAGAGGCTGGGGCTGGATCCCGGCGGCCATGTTGTCCCCGCTGTCCCTCCCCTCCTGGCTCCCCAGCCTCCCCTCCCTCGAGTGGGGCTCCAGCCTCCTCGACGCCCTCCTGCAAGGTGAGCACCTCCCGCGGCCCCGCGGCCCCGCACCGTCCCAGGGTCCCCGTGGCGCAGTGCGGGGCGCACCCCACCACGTGGGCCTCCCCCGCCGCGTCCGCCCCCTCCTCTAACCTCCCAAGCCACCTACCCTCCCTCCTGCCCCCGCCAGGCCTCATCGGGGCCTGCGGAGTCTCGGTCTTAAGCAACCTCCTGAAGGTCTACTTCTTCGTGGGCTGTGCCAAGTAAGTGCCCACCTGCCCGACCCTGGCTCCCGCGCAGCAAATCTGGCCTCTGAGGGGAGGACCTGGGGGCATGAGACCACCCCCTCCCCAACCCCAAGGGTGTGGCTGGGGACACCGGCACCCCCTCCTGGGCCCAAGCTGGTGTTTCTGACCCTCTGCCCTCACCCCCTCTGATCCCACAGTGACCCGAAGCGGCAGCTGGAAAAGGAGCGGCTGCGGGCCCAGTGGGCCTTGCTGGAGACCGTGCACCTGGCAGGGCTGGCCCTGATCCTGACCATCGTGGGGGCCCGGGTGGCTGCCCTTGTGGTGCTCGAGTTCTCCCTCCGGGCTGTCTCCATGCTGCTTTCCCTGGACAAGGTGAGACCCCAGGGAGGTGGTGGGTGAGGACGGCTGGACCCTGGCCCTAGTTTTCACCCTGGAACACGGGAAGCTGGGCCCAGTTGTGATTTTGCTAAAAGCCACTCAGAGGGGACACAGTCCCAATCCAGGAAGATAAAGGAGCGGCTCCTGGATGTTGAGAGCTTCCCCTGAGCCAGGCACTGCCCTAGAGGCTTCCAGCGCCCCCTCTTCTCCCCACAACCACAGAGGGTGACTTTGCTGTGATCTGGATGGGAAGCTAAGGCTCAGAAGAGTTAAGTGGCTTGTCTGTGGTCAACAACCGGCAAGAAGAGAGTCAGGCTTTGAATCCAACACCTCAAGACTCTGAGTCACCACCCTTCAGCAAACAGATGAGTCCCAAGTAAAAATCATGATTGAAATTGAGCCGAGGAGTTCCTGTTGTGGTTCAGCATGTTAAGAACCCAACTAGTATCCATAAGGATGCAAGTTCAATCCCTGGCCTCACTCAGTGGGTTAAAGATCCCGTGTTGCTGTGAGCTGCAACATAGGTCGCAGACACGGCTCAGATCTGGCATTGCTGTGCCTGTGGCTTCAGCCGGTGGCTAAGGCTCTGATTCAACCCCTAGCCTGGAAACTCCCATATGCCTTGGGTGTGGCCCTAAAAAGACAAAAAAAAAAAAAAAAAAGAGCTGAAAGAAATGATCCCAGTAGGGCTTTGCCCTGAAGGCTATATTCCTTCTTCTGGAAGGATTCCTGAGGTTCCTTCTGGCTCCAGCCTCCTACAGAGCAGAGCACCTGTAATTGACACCCTCTTGGTGCCCTATGGTGAGGAGTGGCCTGCACTCCCAACATCATGGCCCCTCTTCTGCCACCTCCCCCACCCAGGGCTCCCGGGGCCCCGAGAAGCTGCAGCTGTACCTACTGTGCCAGTACTCGCTGGGCTGTGGGCTGACCTGCGGCCTGAGCTTCCTGCAGGAGGGCGCCCCGCATCGCACCCTGAACCTGTTGCTGGGCCTCGGGCTGGCCTCACTGCTCAGCGCAGGCGCCCGGCGTCTCCGTCGCCACGTCTGCCAGCTCTACGAGCTACACAGCAGCCAGCACTACTGTGGGGTCTGCCTGGGCCTGCTGGCCGGTGCTCGCAGCCTCCCCCGGCTGCTGGGCCGCGCCCTGGCTGTGACGTTTATGGTGGGCAACCTGGCGGCCGTGGCCCTCATCAACCGGGACTTCCTGACCACCTCGGAGGCCGTGCGCTTCTGGACGCCGCTCACTATCTGCTACACCTTGCTGGTCATCTACATGCAGGGTAAGAGCCCCGGCGGCAGTTCATTCACTGGGCACTCACGGCCCACTGTCTGACACCGGCCCAGCACTCTGCTAGGCTCTGGGGGGCCAGGGGTGACGCCCAGACCCTGTCCCTGCCACCCCAGAGCACCCAGCCTTGTGGCAGGGCCCATGTGATGAGGCAGCTCAGAGAAGGGTCTCCGCAGGGCAGGGAGAGCCCGGGGGAGATGATGCTTGAATTGGGCCTTAAAGGATAAGCAGGAGCCCCCAAGAGAGGCAAGGAGGGGTGTTGGAGATCCTGGCCAGGGGGGAACCATCCATGCCAAAGCCCAGAGGTGAGACAAGGCATGAAACAGGTGGCACGCCATCGCCACAAAGGCACCGCCGGGTTCCCAGAGGCCTCTTGGAGAGCTGTCATCAACCAGGCAAGACAGTCTGATGAGAAGCCATTGCAAGGTTTTAAGCAGGGGAGAGTGACCTGATGAGACCTGGCTGCAGGGTAGGGATGGGGTGGAAGAGGCAGGACAAGGAAGGGCAGTCAGGCAGAGAGAGCAGCAGGTGCAAAGGTCCTGAGGTGGGAATGAGCCTAGCATGCTTGATGAACAACAAGAAAACTGGGATGGCTGGGGGCAGTGAGCAAGGGGGACCGAGTTGGAGATGAGATGAGATTGGAGAGTGGGCTCCAGCCAGATGGGGCAGGACCTCCTAAGTAAGGAATGTGTTCCAACACAGTGGGAAGTCCTGGGAGGATTATAAGCAGAATGATTTCATCTTGTGACTGTTTAGAAGGCTACTAGCTGCCAAGTAGCCACCAAGTTGTAGGGTCAAGATCAGAAGCTGGGGAGTTCCTGTTGTGGGGCAGTGGAAACTAATCCGACTAATAACCATGAGGATGCGGGTTCGATCCCTGGCCTTGCTCAGTGGGTTAAGGATCCAGCGTTTCTGTGAGCTATGGTGCAGGTGGCAGACGCAGCTCGGATATGGCTCAGATCCTGTTTTGCTGTGGTTGTGCTTTAGGCCGGCAGCTGCTGCTCTGATTCGACCCCTAGTCTGGGAACTTTCATACACTGTGGGTGCAGCCCTAAAAAAGAAAAAAAGAAAAAGATTAGAAGGCTCTGCAAGGATGAAGGTGGCTGGGACCCAGGTCTACTTGGCAGACAGGGCCCACTGGCCTTACTCTGGATCAGATGGGGGATGCAGGAAAACGGGTCAGGATTCCTGCCCTTGAGGCTGGCTGCTCTGTCCTGACTGCAGGTGGGCAGTGAGACCTGGCGGGGAGAAGTGCCTGGTGCCCTGTAGTTGCTCAGAGTGGGGTGAGGAGGCAGGGAGGGGGGCTGCATGAGGAACGAGTGGGGGAGCTGGGAGGTCCAGGGACCTCAGGGTGGGGCCCCCCGGGTCCCGGCAGGCAGAGGGTGACAGGCAACCTGTCCCTACAGAGGAGCAGCGGCAGCACCCCGGCCTGCAGGGCCAGGTCCAGACGGTGCTGGTACGCCTGGGCGGCCTCTTCGTGCTGCTGCTGACCGTGGGCCGCTGGCTGGACCTCCTGGGCATCCTCATCTCCCTGCTGGGCGAGCTCTGGTGCCTGGTGGGCGTCCGCACCCTGCTTGATCTTTGCCAGATACAGGTAGGCACCCCCACTTGGAGCCTCCCCCAGACGCTGAAGCCCTGCGCCAGACAGCCCTGGGGGGCCTTGACAAGTTCTAAGAAGGGCTGGAGGGACTACTCTTGGGGTGGGGGACAGAGGGAGCTGGAACCCCCTTTCCCACCTGGCGTTAACTTTTGATCTCCTTCATGACCAGGGCCACCATGTCACGGCCATGGGGCGGGTGAGGGGCGCCCCCCCACCCCATCCATAGCCCACTCCATCCTGTGCCCCAGAGGCCCCTCATGGGAGGAAGGTCCTGGATAACAGGAGGCCTGAGCCCCCCACCCTCCCAGGAGGGGGGAATTGAGGGGTGTCCTTCATCCTTTCCTCCCCATCTTCCCTCAGGACTTTCCGCCCCAGAGGCCTTCGGTATCAGCTCCAAGCCGGCCCTCGGCACCTGCCCAGCCCCAGGGGACGGCCCCCTCCTAATTGATCTCAGCAAGGACTTGGAGTCTCTCAGGCCCCCCCAAGGCTCGCCTGGAGGCCCTGACCGCAGGATGCAGAACGGCAGGGCTGTGCCCGACCTGGAGCACTGGGCCCCCTGGGAGGAAGGGGGGATGGGGGGCTGGGGCCCTCAGAGGGTGGGGGCACCTAGAGGCTGTGGGTGGCCCTCTTTTTTCTGGGCGGGCAATGGAGCCGGCCCCTCAGACCTGCCCTGCAGGGAGGTGGTGGGGGGGGGAGAATTGTGTCCTCGGAAGGGCATCCCCCTTGCCGGACCTTCCTTGCCCTTTCCACGAACAATAAAAATGATTTTCTAGGATTTCTCTTGGAATCACAAACACACAGAGTGGCAAAGAGGCTTTCCTAAGGCTGCAAAGCTCTTCTGACTGAGGCAGGCTCCCAGGACGTGTGCTGTGCTGGGTCCCCTGGGATTCAAGAGATTAATATTGAGGGAGTTCTCCTCGTGGCTCAGCACTTAATGATCCGGACTAGGATCCATGAGGAGGAGGGTTCAATCCCTGGCCTCCCACAGTGGGATAAGGATCCAGCGTTGCTGTGAGCTGTGGTGTAGGTCGTAGATGCAGCTTGGATCTGGCGATGCTGTGGCTGTGGTGTAGGCTGGCAGCTACAGCTCCGATTGGATCCCTAGCCTGGGAACTTCCATATGCTGTGGGTGTGGCCCTAAAAAGACAAAAAAAAAAAAAAAAAAAGAGAGAGAGAGAGAGAGAGATTAATACCAAGGTGGCTAAGCTGACAGGGAATCGTGGCATGGATGGTCTAGCACCCACCTGCTGCTTGGGTGGACGATACCACTTCTTGTCCCATCCTGGCCTGAGAAACAGCTGAAGGGAACATGATTCTTTTTTTTTCTTTTTTGCTTTTTAGGACCGCATTCACAGCATATGGAGGTTCCCAGGCTAGGGGTCCAATCCAAGCTACAGCTGCCGGCCTACACCACAGCCACAGCAACGCCAGATCTGAGCTGCATCTCCGACATACACCACAGCTCACAGCAACGCTGGATCCTTAGCCCACTGAGGAAGACCAGGGATTGAACGCCCAACCTCATGGTTCCTAGTTGGATTCATTTCCACTGCACCATGACGGGAACTCCAAGGGAGGTTGATTCTAAAAAGGCCTCTCTTGGTGCCCTTAGCCCCGCAGCCCCTGCCCCTGACATAAGGGTCCTTCCTGTCTCAGCCCTGTTCAGCCTTGTATCTCCTGCAGGGCCCAGCTCATGAAGGCCACAGAGTATATGGAAGGAGGTTGGGTACCAGCTCCTCTGCTTATCTGCTGTGTGGCCTTGGGTAGGCCTCTGCGCCTCTCTGAGCCAGTCAGAAGAATAACTACCATGTGCTGGGCACTCTGCTGAGCATCCCTTTTTTCATCTTTTTTTTTTTTTTTGTCTTTTGTCTTTTTTGTTGTTGTTGTTGTTGTTGTTATTATTGTTGCTATTTCTTGGGCCGCTCCCGCAGCATATGGAGGTTCCCAGGCTAGGGGTTGAATCGGAGCTGTAGCCACTGGCCTACGCCAGAGCCACAGCAACGCAGGATCCGAGTTGAGTCTGCAACCTACGCCACAGCTCACGGCAACGCCGGATCGTTAACCCACTGAGCAAGAGCAGGGATCGAACCCGCAACCTCATGGTTCCTAGTCGGATTCGTTAACCACTGCGCCACGACGGGAGCTCCCCTTTTTTTATCTTTTTATGGCCGACCCCACAGCGTACAGGCAGTTCCTGGATTAGAGGTCGAATCAGAGCTGCAGCTGCAGCAGATCTGAGCCACATCTGCAACCTATGTTGCAGCTTGTGGCAACACCAGATCCTCAACCCACTGAGCAAGGCCAGAGATCGAACAAACCTGCATCCTCAGACAGCGTCAGGTTCTTAACCCACTGAGCCACAGCGGGAGCTCCACGCCACCTTTTATCAAGGTCGGCCTGAGACCACGCCCATGTTCTCCTGGCCCAGGCACCCAGCCCATAGGGCAGTTTGGTTCCACAAGAATTGAGGACCCCGACTCAAGAGCCCTTTCCCAGGAGGGACCCCACAGGGCAAAGGAGACCCTCAGCCAGGGGTCTTCCACAGGGGTTGTGAGGGTCAGGTTGTCTGGAAGAGGCAGAGGGCACCAGGGAAGAGGTGGGACCTGGAGGAATCGCTTGGAGGACTCCAGGCTCTGAGGGTCTCACTTCTCAGCAAAGGCCGCCATGGCCACCCCATGGAGCAGACAGTCTAGCCTAGGATTCTTCTCCCTGTCCTGGGGTGCACCTGATTTATAGGAACAGGCTGGCCCCATGGCTGGGTAGGGTGGTTTCAGCTCATTCCTCCAGGAGAGCCCCCCCAACAGACGGCTTGAGCCCCACTTCCCATCTCTTGCTGTCCACGCTACCCCCAGGAGGGGCCTCTCAGGCCCTGAGTAGCTGGGGGACATTTGGCTGCCCCTTTCCTCATGCAGAACCCAGCCCCCCTCTGCCTGGAAGTGTGCTCCGTTCCCTCTGGGCAGGAAACGTGCCCCAGTCTGGCAGGAAATGGCTCAGTTAGGTGGGCACAGGGCCAGCCTCTTGCCAGACCCAGACGGGGCCCTGGGTTCCAACTCAAGCCTGATGTTTTTGCTGGAAGGTTCCTTAGCCTCCTAGCCCCCTGCACAGCCTGGAACTCAGTAGGGACAGGGCTGGGAGGAGACTGGATTTGGCAGTCCTTTCCTTTTCATGGGCACAGGGACTGTCTTCCAAACCAAAAATGGGCCACGGGTGAACTGAGGTAGAATTCTTTTCTTATAAATTAAATTATTTTTCTGCAAAGTCTGACAAGAGTATAACAATTAGATCCTTCTCGGGGGACACACCAAACAAAGAGAAACAGGCCTGACTTCCAGAGGGCAGAGGAGATCTGAAACGTACGGTCTGGAACCAGGGCATGAAGCTGAACTCGTTCTTCCACAGACCAGGAGATCGCAGATCCTGGGCCCTCACCCGCATCTCTCTCAACAGGTGGGAAACCAGAGGCCCCAGTCCCTGCTCAGGGGGGATGGTAATCCCTGGAGCAGCTGGGATGGGGGTGACTCTGCCTTCTCCCTTCTGAGCCCCCTGGTTGTGGCTTTTCTGAGCTATGGCATTGTCCCTTCATTCCTTCTTCTATGACTGAACATCTGCATGGGGCAAGTCTCTGGGTCCAGCACTGGCAGTGAGGAAGATGGATGCACACGCAGCAACTGGTGTTGCAAAAAAAGAAAGAGAAAAATGCCTGGTAAGGGGGTAGAGTGACAGGGGGCTAGGGAGGGTGTATTTGTTATCTATAGCTACACGACAAATGACCCCAAAACTTAGCAGCTTGAAACAACAAATATTTATTGTCTCACTTTTTCTGTGGGTTGGGATTCTGGGTGCAGTTTGGCTGGGTCTTCTGGCTGCATCCTCATGGATACTAGTCAGATTCGTTAACCACTGAGCCACAACAGGAACTTCCTCCTTGCCATATTTATTTATTTATTTATGTAGCCTTTTCTAGGGCCGCTCCCATGGCATATGGAAGTTCCCAGGCTAAGGGTCCAGTCGGAGCTGTAGCTGCTGGCCTACGTCAGAGCCATAGCAATGCAGAATCCTGAGCCGCGTCTTCAACCTACACCACAGCTCATGGCAACAACAGATCCTCAACCCACTGAGCGAGGCCAGGGATCGAACTAGTATCCTCATGGTTCCCAGTCAGATTTGTCAACCACCAAGCCATGACAGGAACTCCCTCCTTGCTGTTTTTAGAATAGACAGTGTAGAAAGAGTAAACCAGTTTGAATAACCCAGGTAAGATGCTGGGGGTTTGGACCAAGGTGGTAGCCGTGGAGGTGGCCCAAGTAGTTGGATTCTGAACATATTTTGAAAAGTTAATGGCATTTTCTGATGCACTAGATGTGAACATGAGAGGAAGAGAGAGGAACCAGGAAACTCTTAGATTTGGGGCCTGAACAGCTAGCTGAATGACATGTGGGGTCTCTGGGGACAGAGCTGGGTTACCTCATGCGGGGGGGGGGGGTCATCCTTGATGTTATTACAATACCAGGTGTTGGAAGGTATGTGATGTGGTGTGTGGTTCAGAGGACTCACCGAAAAAGAGCCGTGGAACCAAATCCTGTGGGTTGAGGGGGGTTCCCAGACCCCGGGGGCTGGTGAAGCCCAGGCAGGTCTTAAGTCTCCTGAGTGGCCTGAGGATGAAGGAAGGATCAGTGAGGCTGGAGCAGAGGTGGCGAGAGGCACAGTGGCAGGAGATGCCATCGTGGAGGTGGGTTGGGGCCAGGTCACCCGGACACAGGAGAGATTTGGCATTTTTCCCCAAGAGCCACAGAAGGGGCATAGGGGCCTGTGATGACCACATGCTGCTTTAGCGAGATAGTCTGGCTGGCCTGGAAAATGGATTGTAAGAAGCAAGAGCAGGGCGAATCCGATTTCAAGGGCTCTCTTTAAAAAAAAAGAATACAGGAGTTCCCGTGGTGGCTCAACGAATCTGACTAGCATCCATGAGGACGCAGGTTTGATCCCTGGCCTCGCTCAGTGGATTTAGGATCCGGCATTCCTGTGAGCTGTGGTGTAGGTCACAGATGCGGCTCAGATCCTGCATTTCTGTGGCTGTGGTGTAGGCCACCGTCTGTAGCTCCGATTGGACCCCTGGCCAGGACCTTCCATATGTTGCAGGTGTGGCCCTAAAAGACCAAAAAAGAAAAAGAATACAAAGTTCATATGAAAGTGAATATTGAGTAAGACTGAAAAAGAGGAGTTCCTGCCATGGCTCAGCGGCGGCAAACAGGACTAGTATCCATGAGGATTTGGGTTCGATCCCTGGCCTTGCTCAGTGGGTTAAGGACCTGGCATTGCCGTGAGCTGTGTTGTAGTTCGCAGACTTGGATGCTGCCTTGCTGTGGCTGTGGTGTAGGCCAGCAGCTGCAGCTCCGATTCAACCCCTCGCCTGGGAACCTCCATATGCCGCAGGTGCATCCACTAAAAAAAAAATAGACTGAGAAAGCAAAGCACAACCAAATTGCTAGAACCTCGGAGGTTGGGGCCTGTCCTTCGCACATCTCTCTGGGCAGTTTGCCAGGAACATTTGAAGGAAAATTTTTCATGGAGTTCCCCTGTAGTGCAGCCAGTTAAGGCTCCAGAACTGTCACTGTGGTGGTTCGGGTCACTGCTGTGGTATGGGTTTGATCCCTGGCCCCAGAACTTGCCCATGAAGAAGGCGCAGCCAAAAAAAAAAAAAAAAAAAAAGGAAACTGTTTCCTGGCTGCCCTTCCCTCCTAGAACATCCTGTAACTCCTAACAACCCTCGGTCCTCACGGGGGCCATGTGAGTGAGAGGCCTGAGTGTAAGTTTCATTAACTTCCCAGTAGGAGTTCCCGTCATGGCTCACTGGTTAACAAATCCTACGAGGAACCATGAAGTTGCAGGTTCGATCCCTGGCCCCACTCAGTGGGTTGAGGATCCGGCATTGCTGTGAGCTGTGGTGTGGGTTGCAGACGTGGCTTGGATCCCACGTTGCTGTGGCTCTGGTGTAGGCCAGTGGCTACAGCTCCAATTAGACCCCTAGCCTGGGAACCTCCATATGCCGTGGGTGTGGCCCAGGAAAAGAAAAACAAAAAACCAACACTTCCCAGTAAGCCCACCCCCAGGGAAGAGAAGTGGGGAGGCTGGCTGGGACCATGGCAGGGTCTAGGCCATGGTGCACCTCACTTCAGTAAGGAGGGGTCTCAGCGATGGGGTCCTTACTGCCAGAGAGCACTGGGGTGCTGATAGATGCTGCTGGCTGTGGAGGCTTGCGGTGGAGTAGGGGTGCATCGAGGGGCCTGGGGCAGTAAAGGAACAGGGGCCTGGCCCTGGCAAGCAGCTTTGGGACCCTCCCAAGGGAGTGATGCCAGGACTTTCTCCTCTCTGTCCACTGAGGGGCTCTGACCTTCAAGGCCTGGGTCAAGAAGAAGGGCCTTTCCAGCCCACTGAGTTTTAAGCCCCCTCCATGGCCTACCCACCCCCTCACACTGAAGCCTGTGCTGATTTGCTAAGTGGAGGCCTGGGCGTGGGAACCAGTGGATCTAGCCAGAGGCAGCTCAGGCCCCTGGACCAGGAGGGGATTAAGAGCCAGACATTGTTGTCACAGCCTAGTCCGGAGGCTAGGCCCTGCCTGGGGCCTGAGACTGGAAAACTCCATGTGGCCATGACTGTGGCTTAGTTAGTTCCTTCTTGGTTTCTGAACATTTCCCTACACTCTTGGCCTGTTTAGAAAAGAGGCTTGGGAGTTTGGCAGAGTCTCTATAGCGCCAGGACACAGGTTCAAGCCCTGGATGGCCCAGTTGGTTCAAGGATCCGGCATTTCCACAATGATAGCATAGGTTGAAACTATGGCTCGGAGCTGATCCGTGGCCTGGGAACTCCATATGCCACAAGGCAGCCAAAAAATAAAAATAAATAAACTAAAATAAAAGGGGTGGGGGGCTTGAAGCTAGACGACCTGGCTTTGAATGAAGCTGCTAAGAGAGACAACCTACAGCAAGTTGCTCTCTGTGCTGCAGCTTTCTTTGTTTTTTTGGCTGCATCTGAAACGTGTAGAAGTTTCTGGGCCAGGGATCAATCCATGCCACAGCAGTGACCCAAGCTGCTGCAGTGACAATGCTGAATCCTTAGCCCACTGCTCCACAAGGGAGCTCCTTCCCCATTTGCTGAGAGGACCAAATAGGATGATAAAGATAAGACACTCAGACCAGAGCCTAACTGTGGCCTCTGGTGCCCCCCACCCCACCACCCCCACCCCCGCCGAAGGAGGACAGCTCAGTCTCTGCCAAGCCGTTCTGATGAGAAGGGTCAATGAACACATTTGAGTAAGGGGGCTGGGAAGAAGGGACTGGATCAGGCGGCACAAGCAGGAACGGATCTCAGGGGAGGAAGAGAACAAAGAGGTCCCTGCCTCTCCCCCCCCACCTTTTCCCTTTTTGTCTTTTTTAGGGCCGCACCATGGCCCATGGAACTTCCCAGGCTAGGAGTCAAATTGGAACTGTAGCTGCCAGCCTACAGCACCATCACAGCAATGCCAGATCCGAGCCAAATCTACAACCTACACAACAGCTCGCGGCAACGCTGGATCCTTTACCCACTGAGCAAGGCTAGGGATCGAACCTGCATCCTTATGAATACTAGTCGGATTTGTTACCACCGAGCTACAACAGGAACTCCCCCGCTGCCTCCCCATCTTGTCCACCAGACTGCACTCCAGGTGGAGAAAGGATGCACATTTGCTTCTTATTTGCAAAGAGTTGCATGAGGAATTATAATTCTGGGCTACGCATTTTTCTTGCATTATTTCCCCCCAGCCTTCAGGGCAAACTTGTGAGGAGCTGATTATTCTTTTTTCTCTCTTCCCAGGAGAAAAATCAAGGTCCAGAGAAATTGACTTACTTAAGGTTACAGAGCTAATGAGTGGTGGAGACGAGATCCAAATTCAAGTGGGTTTGATCCAAAGCCCAAGCTCTTAACTGCTCAGTACCCTTTACTGCTTCTCACGTGATTTGCACATGTAGCTGCTTCTTCTTCTTCTTCTTCTTCTTCTTCTTCTTCTTCTTCTTCTTTTTTGTCTTCTTGCCTTTTCTGGGGCCGCTCCCGCAGCATATGTAGGTTCCTAGGCTAGGGGTCTAATCGGAGCTATAGCCACCGACTGACACCAGAGCCACAGCCACTCCAGATCCGAGCCGCATTTGTGACCTACACCACAGCTCAAGGCAACTCCAGATCCTTAACCCACCGAGCAAGGCCAGGGATCAAACCCGCAACCTCATGGTTCCTAGTCAGATTCATTAACCACTGAGCCATGATGAGAACTCCATAATGTAGCTTCTTAAGACCCCTACTTCTACTCATGAATTTTATTGGAATTACTGAGACCCTACTATGTGCCAAGCACTGCGCTGTGTGCTAGAGACATGGAGAGTAACGAGACATAGCCCTGCTCCCAGTCTGGTGGGTAAAGATAGCAGCCTTTGGATGAATCCCTAAGATTACCATGACTCCTGACACCTGGAGGAATCAGGGCAGGATTTTCAAAAGTGGTGACAGTGGTTGAAAAGTTTGCCAGAAGGAAGAGGTGCCAGACCCCTGAGGTCTCACCAGTATTCTTCATGACTCTAAGCAACAGAAATAGTTTTAACTGGTTGAAGAGAAAGCAAGAAAAAAAGAGAATGCATTGATTCCAGAGAGCAGGAGAAAGACTTCAGGCATGGTTGGATCTAGCAGCTTAAGTGATGACATCAATTGTCTCTCCTTTATCCTTTGCTTTGCTGTCTTCTGTCTTGGTCCAAGTGTTGGCATATATGATGCCAAGCTTGCATCCTGCCAGCCTGGAAAAATATTGCCTCTTTCTACATAGTTCCAGCCAAGCACTAAGTGGCAGGCGAGGGGTGGGAGTGGGGGCGGTAAGGTTTTCCAAACAGAAATCGGCTGCTGTTACCAGAATCTGAGAAAATGACGATTGCTGATAGGAACCATGATGTCCTTAGATTCTCCAGCAGAACTAAGTCTCCCTTCCGTTCAACACTTTGTCAGCCTCCTTATAATATTCCCAAACCTCTGTCTTCTATATGCTGGGAGGAGGAAAGGACCTCACTTGAACCCTTACTAAGCACCAGGCATATTTCCCCAAGTTCTTCCCAACAAATCCTCACAATGAAGCCACAGGGAGGTACTGCTGCCCCCAGGTTACAGGAGGCAGTTGAGGCTCAGAGAGACGTGACTGGCCCAAGGTCAACAGGCTGGCAAGTGACAGAGCTGGAATCACTCGCAGATACTGATGCTACTCATATCTGTGCTTGCCCCCCCTTCCCCTGCTACCCTGTGTGGGAGCCCCCACTTCTCTGCACTGCTGCCTCCCTGTCCAGCCCCTGGCACAGGGCCCGACACACAGTAGGTCCTCAGGAAATGAGTATTGAACTGACCTAACTCTGAGCAAACAGAGCAGAAGAAGGAGGGAGGGGCAGGAGCAGAACTAGGACTGGGAGGCCTGGGGTTGGGGGCAGTTCTGAGGCTCTTTGCTAAGAAGTAGACCCCCCTCAACCCAACCCAGATGTATAATTTTGTGCACCTGCACACCTGGCCCCTGGGGCTAGGCCTGACAGCTCTGTTCTGACCGGGCCTACATGGAGCCTGTGAAGGGAATGGCAATGAACCCACAGGTGCTCTCATCCCTTGGACACCCACAGATGTCTCCAGCTCCCTGGTGGGCAGCTCAGGGAGCCTCGGGGGCGAATCACAGGGCTCCAGAGGGGAGGACACCTCCATGCCACTCTCCCAAGGCTTGTCGCTTTTCTAGGATGTAACTGCAGAGCAAAGTGTGAGAGTTCTGGAAACCAGGTGAAAGTGATGTGGGAACAGCCAGCGCTACCATTGGGGGTGGGCGGGGGCCCTGCAGTACCTTTTCGGGGTTTCTGTTCCCAGAAGTTCTGCAAGGGAAGCATTCTCCTCCCTAGGCATCCAGGTCAGCTGCTGTATGTAACAGGTGAGGAGACAGCCTCAGAGAGGGAAGGGACCTGTCCCAGGTCACACCAGCACCTGAGAGCCGGGAGTTAAGCCTCAGTCTGACCACAAAGTCCATGTTTTCCCTACTGCCTCCCTCTCCCTAGAATGTTCTCTGTTCCTCTCATGGCTGGCTCCCCGCCCCCGCCAAGAGACCTGCCCTACCCCCACCCACACTCTTTATTCTGTCTTAGCCCCTTGCTCCTTCCTTTATAGCACAGGTTGGTAATTATTATATTAATTTTTGCTATGCATCACTCTCCCACATGGGGTCAAGGTCTGAGCTGATTCCGGTCCTTACCTGAGCTGAGCACACAGTAGGCGCCTGATTCCTCTGCAGGCAGTAGGTCTGTGTTCCCCAGCAGCCTGGACAGCAACCAAAGTCCCCACTGCCCTGGACCTTGGCACCCTCCCACACCCCAGGCCTCTCTCCTGCCCTTTCCCCGTCACCCAGGGTCTCAACTGCCATGACACTGTTAGAAGATAGCGCCCCCTTGCCCAGTGGCTTCGAGAACGGCTGCTCAAGGCTGGCAGGACAGGAGGAGGGAGCAGGGCCTCTGAGCTGGCAGACAAAGGGTGTGGATTCTCATCGAGTGCACTTCCTGGGTTTCCATTGCAGGAAGCCTGGCACCTGCAGAGGTGACACTGACACCGTGTTGGCGTGGGAGTCCCTTGTCCAGGCCGTTCCTCTCCACCTGGGACCAGTGGCAGAGGTGGGACAAGCCACCCAGGTGTTACTGAACGGCTGGTAAGTGATGACAGCTGGACCCCACATACCCCCTGGACCTTTGGCCTTCCCAGCTGGTCTTAGGACATAGCAGGTGTGGGGAGGCCTGGGTCCTAGCTGGAGTCGGTGTGACCTTGGACAAGGCCCCACATCAACCCTTCGGTACCTCATTGTTCCACCTAGGTGGTTCGGGGGAAGTCATGGAGGTGAGAGAGGGCAGCTCCATTTTTATTTGTTTTATGAAATAAGCTTCTGAGTCATAACACACTTGAAAAGGGGGTTCTATGGCCAAAAGTGTCTGAAAACTCCTGGATCACACCTTCTTCCTTAAAGTCCTTCCCATCTCTGGCGTTCAGTTCCCCAAGGGGAGGTATAGGGAGTCTTGCTCCAAGCGATGTTGCCACAGCAGTGGGAGGCTCCTTGACAAGCCGGGGCATGAGGCTGGCCAGGGGCTCCTGCAGTCCAGAGGGCGAGCCTCCCTCTGCCCAATGAGCGAGTCACTTCTCTTTGAATTGTGAAGGGTGGCAGTCACACCAGCCCCAGGGACCCAGAGGGCCGTGTGTGTGCTCAGGGGCACCTGCTGGTCCAGGTTTGAATCCAGCTCGGCCACTTGCCTCTTATGTGGCCATGAGCTTCTCTGGGCCTTGGTTCCTCACCTGTGAAGAAAGAATACTTAGCCTTCTCCCACGGGGCTCTCCGGGGGATTTTTTTTTTCTTTTCGTTTTTAACTCAATGAATTTTATTACATTTATAGTCGTATGACAATCATCATAACCCAATTTTACAGCATTTCCATCCCAAATCCCCTGGGTTTTTGTTTTGTTTTGTTTTGTTTTTGCTATGCCCATGACATGCAGAAATTCCTCGCACCAGGGATCGAACCATAACCAGGGCCACAGCAGACACAATGCCAGATCCTTAACCCCCTAAGCCACCCGGGAACTCCTCTCCTGGGAATTAAATGGAAAGGTCTATAGGCCAAGCACTGGCAGTTGCGAAGCCCCTATAAACAGCAGCTACTGTTGTCGCTGTTGTTACTGTAGAGTGGCTCTGAAGGATGACAGGGGGGACCAGAGAGGTGAAAAAATGTGAGTGAGGAATAGAGGGAAGCAGGAAGAGGAGAGCATGGGACATGACGTCCAGCCCCCGCCCCAACCTCACAACCCCCACGGTGTGAGCCCCACAAGAGCAGCCCCAGAGCCATCCTGGTCAGCGTGACTGTAGCTTTGGGCCCACAGAGGAGAGCCAGACCCTGCTTGGCCTCCCCCCAGATGGCGCCGGGTCCAGTGCTCCTCTGGCCTCAGCCGCTGTGGCTTTAATCAAAAGAACAATCTGTTTGCCTCTGAATCAGACCCAGATTCCTTTTCCCAGCAATGTTCCCTGGGCCTCTAGGGACCAGGGCGGCCCATCCAGGCTCCATCTCCTGCCCCAGAGCCCAGGCTTGGCTTCTCCCTTTCCATCTCAGTTCCACATTTGGGGGTTGGCAGTACAGGAGGCAGAAGGCAGGAGAGGGTCAGAAACAGGGCCCAGGGTGCCAAACCAGGGGACCTGATTGCCAGCGGGGGCCTGCCTACCAGGCCTCCTGGAGGAGCCTGTGCCCTCAGACCCGTAAGACCACCTACAGAGGGCTTAAGAGTCCAGACAGGTCATTACACCCATTTTAGAGGCGGAGAAACTGAGGCTCAGGAAAGTGGAGTGACTGCCTAGGGTCACGTGATTAGTGAATGGCCTTGGAATCCAGATCCACCTGACTCTTAAGACCCTGGGAGATCCCAGGCCAAACTAGTGGAGCCACCAAACCAGGTGACTGAGGGGAGGGGCCGGGGAAGGACCACTCTGGGTGCACAAAGGACACGGGGGTGGGGGGGCAGCGGAGGAGGCCTCCCACCCTCCAGCCCTGGACCAAGGGGAGGCGAGGAGTGGTCCTGGGAACAAAGGCTGCGGGGAGGGGGCGGCGCGGGGCGCGGCCGGGCAGGTGGGGGGGGCAGGTAGGGGCCATTTCCGCCCGGCGGGAGTCCCGGGCCCCCTCCCCCCAGCTTCACCTTTTATGGTAAAGCGGCCGGGGCGGCGGGGCGGAGGGAGCCGAGGGGGCGGGGAGGGCGGAGGGGGCGGGAGGCGCTGCGCGGCTCCGGGATCTGCTCGATCCAGTGACCGAGAGGAGCCGCTGGTGGCGCGGGCAGCCCAGGTAAGCGGGCGGGGGTACGGTGGGGGTCCTGTCCTTTCGTCCCCGCCCCGGCTACTCACAGTGACAGACGGGCAGCCCTCGGCCAGCGACCACCCTGGCCCCCAACACGGACCCCAGCCCCCGCGCTCCTAGAGGGGGCCCGCGGGACGCGCGGGCGGGGGTGCTGCCCTTCTGTCTCGGTCCCTCGGTCTCTGTCCCCCGAGTGGGAGGAGGGCAGGTTCGGGGGGGAGGGCTGTGTCCCTGGCCAGGAGCAGGACGCGGAGAGAAGGGATGGGCAGGGCGGAAGCTCCCGCACAAAGAGGACAGCGTCCCGCACATGGATCGAATTAAAGTCTCAGCGGCGCCCTGCAGTGACCCGGCCAGCGGTCCCGCTTGGCTGCTTGCGGGAGGGCCCCAGGTTCTGGAGCTCCAGGGAGCTCACGGCCCCTTTACCCAGCCAAAGTCGGGCGAGGGGAAGGAGGCGCCACAGGGCGGCCCCTCTCTGGGCCTCAGATCCTCTCTGGGGCTGGGAAGGGGTGAGACTGGGTGATCCCCAAGGTGTGTGCCTGGGCATCCTGGCCGGGGTCCTCCTCCAGCCCAGATCTGAGGACCCCAGGAAGAGGCTGGGCAGCGCCCAGACTCCTGCTATTCACAAGGATGGAAGCTAAGTCCCGGTACCGGCAGCCCACCCAACCCCCCGCGGCGCCCCGCAGGGGCTCTTCCCTATCAGAGGCTGAATAACCAGCTGGCTTTCTCTTGGCACCTACCCCGTGCTAAGATCTGAGCACCCCCTCTCCTTTTATCCTCTCAGCCGCCCTTCTGGAAAGACCTCAGTATTCTCTCTTTAGGAAAAAACTGAGGCCCAGAGAGGTTCAGTGACCTGCCCAGGGTCGCCCAGCAGGAAAGAGGTGGGGACCCTGGTGAATTTAGCTCTGTGTGCCTCCTCCGCTTCCATGGGATAGGAGAAAGGGAGAAAGACCTCCTGTCCCAGCTGCAAGGTCCTCTGTGAGGGGGGCGGATCTCACTCCCACCTCCAGCAAAGTTTAATTCCCAACCAAGTGTAGATTGTTCTCTCCGAGAATTAAAGAACACAGTTTAGAAGTGGTTCCAGAGGGTTTTGGAGAGGGTTAGAAGGAATAGGACAGGGGACAGTTGGGGGGGGGCGGCACTACCCCAACCCCTGGAGGCCCTCGCACTAAGCCAGCCCCCGCCCCCTGTCCTGGGCTGCCGCCTAAAGCCAGGCTGGGTGGGAGGCTGAATTTCAGCCTCCTTCCTTCCTCTTGACAGGAAATGACTTTCCTTCCCTTTGTTTCCACTTTCTCCGCTTTCCAGACTGGATCTCAGATTCGCCCTCTGGGGGAGGAAGGGTGGGGGCCGAGGGTCCCCGGGCCTGGGCTGGCTGGGAGGCTGCCCCACGGGGAGCTTTCTCACACACATCCCGCTCTAGGGTGACCCGGGGGGCACTGGGACCCGAAGGAGGCCGAGGCTCCCTTTGCTGACCAAGTCTGACTGACAGGGCTTTGAAAATCCCCGGCTCGGCCCCTTCCCCTGGGGCCTGAAGTCCCTGCTGGAACCACAAGGGAGAGAAGGGGGGAGGGTGCTGCCCAGCTGCGAACATCTGGCCTCAGGGCTAGGACGTCTGCCTGGGACATTTTCTGAGAAACCAGCAGATCCAATTTCCAGGAGGGATGGGCTGGGGTGGAGAGGGGTTCAGGGCTGGTTGGGAGGGAGTCAGGGAGGGCGAGCCCAGCGGTCTCTGGGGGTGAGCCCAGAATGTGCTGACCTGAAGATAACCGGTCTGGTTTGGGACCTCCTGGGAGTAAGAACAGGCCTGGGAATTTTGCCCCCCAACCTGCCCTGAGCCATCCAGGGGAGAAAAAGTGTGTTCTCTCAGGCCCAAGGATATGCCCTGAATTACCAGGATGAATAGGGCTCTATTAGAATTCCAAGTCTGGGAGTTCCCATTGTGGCTCAGCAGGTTAAGAACCCCACTAGTATCCATGAGGATGAGAGTTCGATTCCTGCCCGTGCTCAGTGGGTTAAGGTACTGGTGTTGCCACAAGCTGTGGTGTAAGTCGCAGATGCAGCTTGGATCTGGCATTGCTGTGGTTGTGGTGTAAGCCCGAAGCTGCAGCTTTGATTCGCCCCTTAGCCTGGGAACTTCCATATGTTGCGGGTGCTGCCCTAAAAAAAACTTTAAAAGCCCCCCCCAAAAGAATTCCAAGTCTGCTATTGATGGCCTTGAAAAGCCACTTAACCTCTTGCTTGGGGCCTCACGTGGCCTGTCTATAAAATGGGGGCATAAAATGGCCTGTCTCTAAAGTGGGGGCATCACAAACTGTTGAGAATTAAGTGACTTTTGAGGTTGGGAAAATCCTTGCCACAGTTCCTGGCACAGAGCAAGCCCTTTATCAGTGAGTGCCCTTGTTGTTTCTCGCACTTTGAAAATTGTTTGCAAAATAGATTCTTAAACTTGTAACAAAGTATGAAATCAAAGACATGACAGCAGAAGCACGTGTACTTCCAAGCATCACTTACAAAACAAGAAACAGGAGTTCCTGTCGTAGGTGCAGTGGTTAACGAATCCGACTAGGAACCAGGAGGTTCAGTTTCGATCCCTGGCCTTGCTCAGTGGGTTAAGGATCCGGCGTTGCTGTGAGCTGTGTGTAGGTCAAAGATGAGGCTCGGATCCCGTGTTGCTGTGGCTCTGGCATAGGCCAATTGGACCCCTAGCCTGGGAACTTCCATATGCTGTGGGAGTGGCCCTAGAAAAGGCAAAAAACAAAAACAAAAAAAAAAACAAAACAAGAAACAAAAGTATTTTATAATAAATTTCAAAGCTTTATTCATATATTGGTTTCTTTCTCTCGCTCTTCCTCCCTTCCTCCCTCCCTCCTTTCTCTTTCTTTCTTTCTTTCTTTTTTTTTTTTCTTTCTTTTAGTTGAAGCCACAGCATGTGGGTTTCTGGGCCAGGGATTGAATCCTAGCCACAGCTGCTAGGGACCCTTAATCCACTGTGCCACAGAGGGAGCTCCTTTATACTGGTTTCTTATTCAGAACATATATTTTATTATCAGACCGAGCTACATGTCTTTATCAAACATAATCCAATTGAAGAGGAATTTAGGAGCGTATGTTGTTGTTGTTGTTATTATTCTCCATCAGTCTCAGAGAGAGCCCACGATGGTGGTGGAGGGAGACTCTTGAGTGACCACTCAGACCTCGAATCTACATTAAGAGCCCTAAGGCCCTCACCCTCCACCTACTCAGCCCCACTTCTCCAGCCTCACTCTTTGGGTCCCTATTTACTCTCCTCCCCATGGACCTAAGGGCTTGGCTCTGGGGCTGCATCAGGGTGGCTTGGATGGAGAGTAAGACAGAAAAAGGGCAAGGAGTTCCCATTGTGGCTCAGTGGTAACGAATCCGACTAGTATCCATGAGGACATGGGTTCAATCTCTGGCGCTGCTCAGTGGCCTGCTGTGAGTTGTGGTATGGTTGCAGATGTGGCCTCGATCCTGCGTTGCTGTGGCTGTGGCTGTGGCTGGCAACATTTGACCCCTAGCCTGGGAACTTCCACATGTCACAGGTGCAGCCCTAAAAAGCCAAAAAAAACTGACTGGTATCCATGAAGATGGGGTTTGATCCCTGGCCTCAATCAGTGGGTTAAGGATCTGGTGTTGCTGCAAACTGCAGTGTAGGTTGCAGATGCATCCAGTGTTGCTGTGGCTGTGGTGTAGGTTGGCAGCTGCAGCTCCAATTTGACCCTTAGCCTGGGAACTTCTGTATACCACAGGTAAAGCCATAAAAAGAATTTTTAAAAAATGATTGAGACTAGAGGAATTTGTACTTTACCTTGAGGGTAATAGGGAGCCATGGAAGGCTTTTGAGTAGAGGAGAAATAGATTTATGCTTCAGAAAGATCACTGTTTCTGCGGAGGCAGGATGGGAGATCATTGAGGCACCCTCACGCCTGTGCCTGAACCAGGGCTGTAATTTCAGAGAAGGGATGGCACAGTGAGAGATTTTGGCCATAGAATCAAGATTTAATTGGATGTGGAGGCTGATGGTGGAGAAAAGGATGCTGGTTTGTGAGCTGGGCTGGGAGGGGGCAGCAGAGCCGAGGGGCCACGAGCTTGGGCTCTGGGTTCAGATCCCAGGTCTGCTGCTGCATGACCCCAAACAAGTGACTTCCACCTCTCTCTGGGTTTCCTCATCTGTAAAATGGGGTAGAAGTAGTGCCTCTCCCCCTGCAGCGCTGGGAGGATTTAAGGGGCAGAAAGTGCTATGGCAGTGCTGGCCCCAAACAGGTCTTGTAAACGGTGGCTCTGGTTGTTCCGTCCGTCCCCTCTGCCTCGTGGAGTCCCGCCCTGACGTCCTGACAGTTCACACTGCTTTCCCTCAACAGCGGAGCTGGCCTGAACCCCAGGGGCTTGGGCTGTCCTAGGAAAATCCGGATCCCAGGTGAGTTAACTTGGGGCGCGGCCCTGGGCTGGGACAGTCAGCGGGCGCTAGGGGTGGGGACCTGGAGGAGCCGCCCCTCCCTGAGGCCCCTTAGAGGAGGGAAATTAATCATTAGTGAGCTGAGCAGGGCAGGGCTGCCCTCTGCTCCCCTGGGTGTGCAGGTTGGGGGAGGGGCGTTCAGAACTGCAGGGTCTCACCCTGTGGTACCTAGTGGGCACCTGCCTAACCCCGCATGACATTTGGAGCCCCTTCTGTGGCTGGGTGGGTTGCCGCCCCCCCCCCACCCTGAGCCCTGCCCACGCCTGAGCCCCACTCTGTCCCCAGCCCCACCAGGAGCCAAGGCAATGGCCTCAAAGCCTGAGAAGAGGGTCGCCTCTTCTGTCTTTATCACCCTGGCACCCCCACGTCGAGATGAGGCTGTGGTTGAGGAGGTGAAGCGGGCAGCTTGTGAAGCCCGGCCCGGCTGTCCCCGGGAATCTCCTGTCCCCGTGAAAGCACCTGGGGCTGGCTCGGCAGGAAGGCTCCGTTCCTGGGCACCCCCTGGCAGAGCTTCAGCCCCCGTGCCCGCCGTTCCACCTCAGCTCTCCAATGGAGGTAAGACGGTGAGGGCCCTGGGAGGGAGACTGAGGCAGGGAGAAAAGGGCAGGCTCTGAGATCATCCACTGAGCACCTGCTACGTCCCAGGCAGACTCTGGAACCCCCCTGCCTGGGTTCGAATCCTGGCTTCACCACTTCTTGGCTGTGTGACATTGGCAGGCCACTTAACCTCTCTGTTCCTCAGTTTCCTAATCTGTAAAATAGAGATAACGATCGTATCCACCTCAAAGGGTCGTGTGAGCATTAGATGAGTTAATACATATGTAAAGTGTTGAGCTGGGCGCCTGCCGTATAGAAAGTGCTAAACACCTACTGTTATTTTTCGGGGCCAGACACTAGGGACTTGAGAGGTTTTCAGCCTGCATGAAATTTACATCCTAGCAGGGGAAACTGAAATAATAAAAACATAAAATACAGTGTCAGGAAGACACGAATACTATATAGGAATAAAACACAGATCAGGATGGCTTCCCCAAGGAGGTAACATCTCAGCTAAGACCTGAATGACCGGGAATTCCCGTCATGGCGCAGCGGAAACAAATCCAATTAGTATCTGTGAGGTTGCGGGTTCGATCCCTGGCCTTGCTCAGTGGGTTAAGGATCCGGCATTGCTGTGAGCTGTGGCATAGGTCACAGCAGCAGCTCAGATCCTGCATTGCTATGGCTGTGGCGTAGGCCAGCAGCTGTAGCTCCGATTTGACCCCTAGCCTGGGAACTTCCACATGCCTCAGGTGCAGCCCAAAAAAGAAAAAAGAAAAGATAAAAAAAGACCCAAATGCTGGAATGGAGCTAGAAGGGCGTGGGCACAGTAAGTGCAAAGGCCCTGAGGCAGGAATGAATTTGGCTAGCTAAAGGACCTGAAGGGTGCTTTTGTTCTCTCTTGGTCTTTGCCTTTCCCTTGCTTTGTGATCTTAGCTGAGATCTTTACTCCTGCAGGGCCTCAGTTTCCTGGAAGATGGAAATTTGGTCCTGTATATCATATGAAGTCTCAGCTGTTGGGTTGGGTGGAAACAAGAAAGGATGACAGCCGAGGGGCCTGCTGCAGTGGGATGGCTCCCCGCCTAGAACAAGGAGACGTTGAGACAGTATTGGGGGGGCAGCCCAGGACAGCAGGTGAACCCCCTGGAGTCCTCAGGTGCCTAGTTAGTTGTCTTGCTGTCCTAGAGCGAGGCTAGGGCAGCCTGGTGCATCCATCACCATGGAAACAACCTGGATACCAAAAGGAGATGCCAGTTTCAGGAAGCCAGAAATGGGAAAAGGGACCACATATAGACATGTGAGAGTACATGGGTATTCATGTACCATGCTTTTTCATTAGGATGCAACCTGCTAAAATGATCTTTTCTTCCTAACCACATGTGCGGAGAACAGCCTTCTCCAGCTGTTTCTCCATATGGGAGAACCAGGACCACAATAACCAAAATTCATACACCAGGGAGTTCCCTGGTGGCTCAGCAGGTTAAGGATGCAGCATTGCCACTATTGTGGCCCCAGTGGCGGATATAGTATGGGTTCAATTCCTGGCCCTGAAACTTCCCCCATCACAGGGGCATCCAGAAATAGATAAATAAATACAAATAAAGTGAAAATTCATACATCAGGACATGTGATCCAATGAGAAACAAAATGATGTCCCTTCTGGGTAGGAGAGGGAGCCTAGGAAATATAGTTCAGATGCCAAAATGCCAAACTTTCCAGGTCATTTTCATAGACAGAAGATCCTGGGAGTGTGGTAGCAACACCAAACGAGTTCCCTGGTGGCTCAGGGGGTTAAAGACCTAGTGTTGTCACTGCTGTGGTGCAGGTTTGATCCCTAGCCAGGGAACTTCCAAGTGCTGTGGGCGGGGTATGGGGAGCACTGATACCAAATCAGACTTTTCTCGGGAAGCAGTGACCTAACAGTGGCGGGTGAGCCGTTTAAGCTGGCCAATTTGGCAAACACGCAGAGCACAGGGAATCTTGGGGTTCAGTCTTGCTGGAATGAGATAATTTCTAGGTAAGCAGCGGTCATGAGTCTAGTCTGACCACAGAGCACAAAGGCAGGCCCTGGGGCCCTGCTCTCTGCTTAAAGTGAGCTCTATGAAGGCTGTCATCTGACGCCTCGTGGAGTGCTGTCCCCTTGGGAATTCACCAGCATTTCTGTAGCCCTTTCATCCAGGCAGAAGTCCCCACCCTTCCCTCAGTCCTCCCCTCTAGACACAGCCACACCACCTCTCTCTTCTTTCAGGC
Organism: Sus scrofa; assembly: GCF_054392235.1. Classification (NCBI taxonomy): domain Eukaryota; kingdom Metazoa; phylum Chordata; class Mammalia; order Artiodactyla; family Suidae; genus Sus; species Sus scrofa. The sequence continues at coordinate 79,464,250 of NC_139388.1, forward strand.
ATCAGTTTTTTTCTTGGCTTCCCTCTCTCTCTCACTACTTTTTTTTTTTTTTTTTTTGGTCTTTTTGCCATTTCTTGGGCCACTCTTGCGGCATAGGGAGGTTCCCAGGCTAGGGATCTAATTGGAGCTGTAGCTGCTGGCCTACACCACAGCCACGGCAACGCTGGATCCGAGCTGTGTTTGCGACCTACACCACGGCTCACAGCAATGCCGGATCCTTAACCCAATGAGCAAGGCCAGGGAACGAATCCGCAACCTTGTCGTTGCTAGTCGATTCGTTAACCACTGCGCCACAACGGGAACTCCTCACTCACTATTTTTTTTGGAAATGTTTTTTATTTTTTTGGCCATGCCCATGCTGTGGGGAAGTTCCCAGGCCAGGGATCGAACCTGTGCCACAGCAGTACCCCAGCCAGAGCAGTGACAACGCTGAATTCCTAATTGTTAGGCCACCTGGGAACTCCTTGGCTTCTCTTTAAAAGGCCGCTGCCCCGACTGCTGGCCACTTGAACCCCATCATCCTCCTTCTGCTGGGCCCTCCCTGCACGCCTGCCCTGTGTGTCTCTCTCTCACTTGAATTCCTGACTTGGCTGCTACCTGCCCATCTTTCACAGCCAGATGTCTAGAACCTCAGGCAGCTCCTGGGAGAGGCCTCAGTGCTCCTGCTGTCTGTCCATGACCTGGTTCCTGACTCAATCAGCACACGTAAAGCAGATTCTCACACTTTTGCAGCATCAGCAGCCCCTGGGGGCTTGTTCTAACACAGCAGGCTTGGCCCCACCCTGAGTGGCCCTGATTCAGCATGTCTGCAACGGGGCTCCAGAATTTGCATTCTTTTTTTTTTTTTTTTTTTTTTTTTTTTTTTTTTGTCTTTTGTCTTTTTAGGGCCACACTTCTGGCCTATGGAGGTTCCCAGGCTAGGGGTTATAGCTATAGCTGCCAGCCTACATCATAGGCACAGCAACGCCAGATCTGAGTCGTGTCTTCGATCCACACCACACTCATGGCGATGCTGGATCCTTAACCCACTGAGCAAGGCCAGGGATCGAACCCGAGTCCTCATGAATCTTAGTCACATTAGCCACTGAGCCATGATGGGAACTCCAGAATTTGCATTCTTTACATGTTTCCAGATAATGCTGATGCTCTGATCTAGGGACCACACTTTGAGAACTATTGTTCCGTCTAAAGCAGGTGAGTCTTGCAGAGAATAGTCATTCTCAAAGTGTGGCCTTTGAACCTGCAGCGTTCACCCGGACAAGGTAAATGCTAGTGTAAATTCAAAATGTAATTTCCGGAGTTCCCGTCGTGGCGCAGTGGTTAACGAATCCGACTAGGAACCATGAGGTTGCGGGTTCGGTCCCTGCCCTTGCTCAGTGGGTTAATGATCCGGCGTTGCCGTGAGCTGTGGTGTAGGTTGCAGACTCGGCTCGGATCCTGCGTTGCAGTGGCTCTGGCGTAGGCCGGTGGCTACAGCTCCGATTCCACCCCTAGCCTGGGAACCTCCATATGCCGCGGGAGCGGCCTAAGAAATAGCAACAACAATAACAACAACAACAACAACAACAACAACAAAAAAAAGACAAAAAGACAAAACAAAACAAAACAAAACAAAAAAACAAAATGTAATTTCCTCTCCTCCCCTCCCCTCTCCTCTCCTTTCTTTTCCTTTCCTTTTCTTTTTTGGCTGCACCCACAACATACTGATGTTCCAGGACCAAGAATCAGATCTGAGCCACAGCTGCGGCAATGCCGGATCCTTAGCCCATTGCGCTGGGCTGGGAATCAAACCTGCAGAGACAACACCCCATCCTTAACCCACTGCACCACTGCGGGAACTCCTCCAAATGTAATTACAAAAATGTTCGTTCCCTGAGCTTACCCCAAACTATTTAGACAAGCCCCCTGATGATTCTGGAGCAGACTCACAGGTTAGAACAAGCTCCCCATCCGTACAGCCCTTGGGTTATTTTTGTAAAACTCGTGGGAAACCTGAACCCGGAGAGGCACCCCCGTAAACATGCAGGGAATGGGACCAGAGCCCAGGTCTTCAGGAGGCAGGGCCTCGAGACTTTCCATCTGCCTTTCCTGGGTGTCTAGGGCAGTCTGACCTCGCTGGAGCCTGGCCTGCCTTGTGCCCCATGACAGGAGGTGGGCACGGTGCCTCCGAGCCTTCCTCCTATTAATAGCGCTCACCCTGTGTGGTAGTGTCCATAGCTTTGCAATCCGGCTTCTCCCATGACCCCCAGCTGCCTCTTCGGGAGCTGGGCAGCCCCTTGTGGGGGCAGCCTGGAGGCGTGGGGGGTTACACTGTAGTGAGTGTTCCTGGGTAGAGGAGGGCAAGGGGGCAAAGGCAGGAGCTGGGTGATCCCGCACCCCACCTTCCCCCTTCCTGCTGGGAGCACCTGAGGGCCACCCCCTCGATGCCACTCCTGCTGTGTGTGTGGGGGTGTGTGCGCACGTGCTTTGAAGTGGTTGTTGTTTTTTTGGCCATGCACGTGGCATGCACAAGTTCCTGGGCCAGGGATCAAACCCAAGCCCAAACCTATGGATACTGACGATGCCGTTATCCCTCACTCACTAGGCCACCAGGGAACGCTTGTTGTGTTGTTTCATGAAACTTTTTAAATTTTATTATTATTTTTTTAATTTTCAGGGCCACTCCTGAGGTATATGAAAGTTCCCAGGCTAGGAGTCAAATCGGAGCTGCAGCTTCCAGCCTACGGCAATGCCAGATCCAAGCTGCATCTGCCACGCACACCGCAGCACACAGCATCAACGGGTCTTTAACCCACTGAGCAGGGCCAGGGGTCAAACCTGAGTCCTCATGGATACTAGTCGGGTTCATTACCACTGAACCACAAGGGGAACTCTTGTTTAATGAACCTTTTAAACATACACAGAAGTAGGGAAAACACGACCATGAGCCCTATATGCCCCACATCCAGTTTCAACTACGATTTGGCCACAGTTGACTCATCTATTCCTTTTTCTTTTGTGAAGTCTTTTAAAGGAAATGCCAGTAATCCAGCCTCTTCAGCCCCACATTCTTCAGGATGCATCTCTAAATATGGCCATTTTCACAGCGGAAACGAATCCGGCTAGGAACCATGAGGGCCTGCCTCAGTGGCTTAAGGATCCATCATTGCTGTGAGCTGTGATGTAGGTCGCAGACATGGCTCGGATCCTGCGTTGCTGTGGCTGTGGTGTAGACCAGCAGCTGTGGCTCCAATTGGACCCCTAGCCTGGGAACCTCCATATGCTGTGGGTTCAGGTTGCGGGTTCAATCCCTGGCCTGCCTCAGTGGGTTATGTAAGCCGTTTTCTTACATAACCCCGCTGCTAGACAGTACGTAACAGAATCGACAGGAATGCCTTAGGATTATCTAATAGCCTGTCCATAATTAATTTTCCCTGAATTGTCATAAAAATGCCTTTTAACTATTGGATTGTAGTAAAGTGGACAGTCTTGTCTTTCTTTTGTGCTATACCATTCCGTGGACTATTTCTCCTCACCTACCAAATGAGAATTAAATGAGATAACTAATCCTTTGACTCAGAATCCAAATAAGGTCCATACCAGTGCTGGCCAATAAAAATATCACGTGAGTCACAAATGTGAGCCTCGTAAGTAAAGGTTTTCTAATATGCACATTGGAAAAACGAAAAAGAGGTAAATGATATTACTTTTAATAATTACCTATTATGCAACCCAACATATAAATTTATTATCATTTCAGCATGTCATCATCAATAGTGTTAATGTGATATTTTCCTTTTTTTTTTAGTAAAGAGTTTTCTAGCACATCTCCATAGCCACACATGGCTGGTGGCTTCTGTTCTGGACAGCTCAGATCTGTACGTTATGCGCGTTGTTTTTCTCCTAAGCCTCTCAATTCCAGGGAAGTCCCCTCTCTTGGTCTCTCCTGTGCTGGTAACTTGTAGAAACAGGGTACCATTTCTGTAGAGTGTCCCATGTACTGCTTTGTCTCCCCACCTTTATTTTCTTTGGTACCCCTGTGACTTGGGGGTGGGGTGTCTCAAATCCAAGCCACAGCAATGACAATGAGAGGTCCTTAACCTGCTGAGCCTCCAGGGACCTCCAGCTAATTTGTCTCTTTGCGTCCCTGTGGTCTCCTCCAACTTTCCCCTCTGTTTTCCACATTTATCACAAATGGAGTTAACCCTAAAGACCTGATTATTGAGGAATTCCCGCTGTGGGTTAAGAATCTGACTGCAGAAGTTCCTGTCGTGGCACAGCAGTAACAAAGTTGACTAGTATCCATGAGGACTCGGGTTCAATCCCTGGCCTCGCTCAGTGGATCCAGTGTTGCCATGAGCTGTGGTGTAGGTTGCAGATGCAGCTCAGATCCCGTGTGGCTGTGGCTGTGGTGTAGACCAAGAGCTGCAGCTCTGATTCAACCCCTAGCCTGGGAATTTCCTTCCATATGCCGCAGGTGTGGCCATAAAAGCACAAAAAGAGGGAGTTCCCGTTGTGGCACAGTGGTTAACGAATCCGACTAGGAACCATGAGGTTGCGGGTTTGATCCCTGGCCTTGCTCAGTGGGTTAAGGATCCGGTGTTGCCGTGAGCTGTGGTGTAGGTTGCAGACGCAGCTCAGATCCCATGTTGCTGTGGCTCTGGTGTAGGCCAATGGCTACAGCTCTGATTGGACCCCTAGCCTGGTAACCTCCATATCCTACGGGAGTGGCCCTAGAAAAGGCAAAAAGACAAAAAAAAAAAAAACAAAAAAAAAACCCGGCACAAAAAGAAAAAAAAGAATCAGACCGCAGTGTCTCGGGCCACTGCAGAGCTGTGGGTTTCATCCCCGGCCTGGTGCAGGGGGTTAAAGGATCTGGCATTGCTGCAGCGGTGGCATACTTCGGAGCCAAGGCTCAGATTCAGTCCCCTGGTGGGGAACTTCCATATGTTGCAAATACAGCCAAAACATGAAAAAAAAAAAAAGAGGACTCGATTATTTAGAGTTGGAGTTTTGTTCATGTTTTAGGAGGTTTTTTTTTTTTTGATAAGAACATTTTATCAATGGTGCCCATCCCTTCCTATACCTGACATGAGTCAGAGCGTACATGACGTCTGTGGACGTTAATCAGTGGAGTCAGGTGGTGATAGCTGGACCACTCCTTTGGGAAATGGGCCATCAACTTTCCACCTGATGCTTTCAACACCTGATAATCATTACCTGAATCCTTTAATAGGTGGTGGTTCTCACTCTTGAGTGGCATCAGCCTCACTTGGAGGGCTTCTTTTTTTTCCTCCCTTTTTTTTTTAGGGCCACACTCCCGCAGCATATGGAAGTTCCCAGGCTAGGGGTTGAATAGGAGCTGTAGCTGCCAACCTATGCCACAGTCAGCAACATGGGACCCAAGATGCATCTGTGACCTACACCACAGCTCACAGCCAGATCCTAGACCCACTGAGCAAGGCCAGAGATCCAACATGCATTGTTTCTGCTGCGCCACAATGGGAATCCCTTGGAGGGCTTCTTAAGCTCCCCATGGACTGGCTGCTGCCCCAGAGTTTCTGATTCTGTAGCTCTGTGGAAGGGCAAGAAGTTGTGTTTTTTGTCTTTTTGCCACTTCTTGGGCTGCTTCCGCGGCATGTGGAGGTTCCCTTGTTAGGGGTCGAATTGGAGCTGTAGCCGCCAGCCAACGCTAGAGCCACAGCAACGCGGGATCCCAGCTGCGTCTGCAACCTACACCACAGCTCATGGCAGCGCCGGATTGTTAACCCGCTGAGCAAGGGCAGGGACCGAACCCGCAACCTCATGGTTCCTAGTCGGATTCGTTAACCACTGCGCCATGACGGGAACTCCTCAGATTTGATCCCTGGCTCAGAAATTTCCATACGCCACGGGTGGGGCAATAAAACAAAAATAAGTAAATAAATGAGTGGGGCCCATCTAGTGGGGATTTCAGGTCCTCTAGCACCCAGGTAGGTGAGGGCTGTTCTATGGGGCTTTGGCAGCCACTGTTCTCTGAGCCCGTGCCACCCACTGTGCCAGACCCTGACCTGATCATCTCATTTAACCCTCGTAACAGCACAAAGCGGTTGAGACCTATGTTCCAGCTGAGCAAACTGAGGCTCAGAGAGATCATATCTTGCCTAAGGACACACAGCAAGTCAGTGGACACACAGTAGAGTGGGATGGGACCTAGGTCTGGGTGACCCTGGACTTGAGCCCTTAGCCACCATGCTGCATGGCCCTCTGGGTAAGTGTCACCTCCTCTGTGCCCCTGTAGAGACTCTGGCCAACCTGCCCTCCGCTTCTGGTTGCAGGATGTTCGCTTCCTCCTCCTCCTCTGGACGGCGAGGACTCGCTCCCTGACCTGGACCTCCTCCCACCGCCGCCGCCACCGCCCCCTCCAATGTACCTGCCTCCTCCTGACCAGGAGCCCCCGGCCTCCGTGGGGGCCCTCGTGTCAGACTTAGAGCAGCTGCACTTGCCCCCACCCCCGCCCCCACCACAGGTATGGCCACCCCTTGGTCAATGGAGCCCCTTAAGTCAGGGGAGAGAGGGCCTGGGCTTCTTGGGATTTTAAGCCTAGAGGTTGTTTGTTCCATTATCTCTCTTCAAAACACTTTCAGGCTTATAAAAATTAGATGTGTTTATCAAGGTCCCTGGAGAAGGGGTGCCACACCCTTTTCCCCACTAAGTACCTCCTTCAGCCCTGAGGAAGAGGTTGTCCTGTGTCTAAGCTAAGTCCCTTCTGTTGCACAGGAAACCACTCCCCTTTTTTGGCCTCCCTGCAGCATATGGAGTTCCTTGGCCAGGGATCAGATCCAAGCCACAGTTGTGACTTACGCTGCACCTGTGGCAGTGCCGGATCTTTAACCCACTCTGCTGGGCCAGGGATCAAACCTGAGACCTGGCACTGCAGAGATGCTGCCAATCCCGTTGCGTTGCACCAGGACCTCCAGGAAACCCATTTTTAATCCTCTACCCTTTGCAGAGGTGCTAGAGAAATAGGAGGGCTTCTGGGATAGGGGAAACCCTGATTTCAAGAGATTCCTTCAAGGCAGGAGTAGCTCTGACTGGTTGAAAGAACCCTGGGTGAGGAGCTGGGGGACCTGGGCTCCAGTGGCCATCATTACTTAAGTTTTTTGTGTTTTTTTGTCTTTTTAGAGCCACACCCGCAGCATATGGAAGTTCCCAGGCTAGGGGGGTTGAATTGGAGCTACAGCTGCCAGCCCACACCACAGCCACAGCAATACCAGATCTGACCTATACCACAACTCATGGCAACGCTGGATCCTTAACCCACTGAGTGAGGCCAGGGATTGAACCTGCATCCTCATGGATAGTAGTTGGATTCGTTACTGCTGAGCCACAACGGGAACTCCACCACCATTACTTTCTGCTAAGAGACTTCAATCAAGTCCCTTGCTTCTAGGGGTCTTAGTTTCTGCCTCTGTACACAGGGGCTGAGGTGCCTGGTGCCACCAGATGAGAAGCAGAGCTGAGGGCTGTGAGGGGTCCACACTGGATGACTGTTCTCCCCTTCTCTCCCCATAGGCGCTGGTGGAAGGGCCTCCACTGCAGCCTCAGCCCAGTCCTCTCCGGCCCATGGAGGAGCTGCCACCTCCCCCAGAAGAGCCTGTCAGCTTACCTGAGCGGGAGGCCTCCACAGGTACGGGCCCGGGGCTGGAAAAGGTGTGCTGCCCCCAGGGGCCCTCATGGGACCAGCATGGGCTTCCAGCGGGGCTAGGAGAACATGGACCACCGCGTCTGTCCCAGCTCACAGTACAGTGATGGGCCTTAGAGTTGTACATCAATGTGATTTTTCTTAACTTTTTCTTTTTTTAATTGTTTTGTTTTTTGTCTTTTTAGGGCCCAGCCTGCGGCATATGGAGGTTCCCAGACTAGGGGTCTAATCAGAGCTGTAGCTGCTGGCCTACACCACAGCCACAGCAACACCAGAGCCAAGCAGCGTCTTCGACCTACACCACAGCTCACGTCAACACCGGATCCTTAACCCACTGATCGAGGCCAAGGATGGAGCCTGAAACATCGTGGTTCCTAGTTCGATTCATTTCCGCTGCACCACGACGGGAACTCCCAACGGTTTTTTTTTTTTTTGGCTGCACCTGCTGGATGTGGTAGTTCCCAGGCCAGGGATCAAACCCGTACCACAACAGCAATCCAAGCCAAAGCAGTGACAACACCAAATCCTTGACCTCCTGAGCCACCAGGGAACTCCCTGATTTTAAATTTTAGCTTTTTAATTTTTTTTTTTTTTTTTTGTCTTTTTGCCATTTCTTGGGCCACTCCCGCGGCATATGGAGGTTCCCAGGCTAGGGGTCGAATCGGAGCTGTAGCCACCAGCCTACGCCAGAGCCACAGCAACACGGGATCCGAGCCGCATCTGCAGCCTACACCACAACTCACAGCAATGCCGGATCGTTAACCCACTGAGCAAGGGCAGGGACCGAACCCGCAACCTCATGGTTCCTAGTCGGATTCGTTAACCACTGTGCCACGACGGGAACTCCCTAATTTTTTTTAACTTTATTTTTTTTTCTTTTTAGGCCATACCTGCAGGATATGGAAGTTCCCAGGCTAGGGATCGAATTGGAGCTGCAGCTGCTGGCCAGTGCCACCGCCACAGCAATGCAGGATCTGAGCTGTGTCTGCAGCTCCGCCACAGCTTGCAGCAATACAGGATCCTTAACCCACTGGGTGAGGCCGGGGATCAAACCTGCATTCTTATGGATGCTAGTCAGACTTGCTGTTGAGTTTCCACTGAGCCACAATGGGAACTCCTAGAGTTTAGCTTTTTAAAGGCCTTTTGCCTTCTCTCTCTCTCTCTTTTTTTTTTGCCACAATGTGTAGCATCTTGATATGGGGTTGAACCCAGGCCACAGTGATAAAAGCACTAAGTCCTAACCACTAGACCATCAGGAAACTCCCTATTTGCTTCTTCATGCTCCTCATGACCCTCCCCATGAGCTGAGTTGCACTCCCAACCCCCAGGGGTTCAAGGCAGAGACCTGGAATCTGGGCGGGTTTTGGGTGGTGACTGGGTACATTTCTCCCAGACTGAGCGAGTCACAGCCTGTGTCTCTCTACCCCAGACATCTGTGCCTTCTGCCACAAGACTGTGTCCCCCCGGGAGCTGGCCGTGGAGGCCATGAAGAGGCAGTACCACGCCCAGTGCTTCACATGCCGCGTCTGCCGCCGCCAGCTGGCTGGGCAGAGCTTCTACCAGAAGGATGGGCGGCCCCTCTGTGAGCCCTGCTACCAGGTAAACCCCAGGCAGTTATCCAGGTGCCAGGTGTTGTATTATCCCCATCCCTACAACAATCCTGGGAGGCGGGCACAGCTGACCCATTTTATAGATGAGGAAGTTGAGGCTCAGGGGAGGGAAGGGACTCAGCCAGGGTGTGTTCATTTCTCGTGGCTGCTGTAACAAAGGACCACAAACGTGGTGGCTTCAGACAACACACATTTATTCTTATAGTTCTGGAGGTCAGAAGTCCAAAATCAGTCTCCCTGAGTCAGAATCAAAGTTTTTTTCTCCCTCTGGAGGCCCTAAGGGATTATCTGTTTCCCTGCCATTTCCAGCTTTTAAAGCTGCACTTCTTGGGTCCTTTGTCTACCTTTGTCCTTCAAAGTTGACAAGGTGGCATCTTGCATCAGTGTCCTTTTTCCTACTGTGTCATATCTCCCATTTATAAAGGTACTTGTGGAGTTCCCCTATGGCGTGGCAGGTTAAGGACTTGGTGTTGTCACTATAGCAGCTCAGGTCACTGTGGTGGCGCAGGTTCAGTCCCTGGCCAGGGAACTTCCACACACTGTGGCTATGGCCAAAAGGAAAAAAAAAAAAAGATACTTGTGATGATAGTTGGGGGCCACCCGGATAAGCCAAGATGATCCCCCCACCCCAAGGTCCCTAACTCTGTCACATCTGCGAAGTCTCTTTTGCCATCCAGGAGAGTCACAGGTTTCAGGCTTGGGCCCTGGCTGTCTTTGGGGGCATTCGGCATCTAGCCTGTCACACTCCTGATGGCGGTGAAATTGGCGTTCTGCCCCAGGCCTGGCTGGTTCTGAAACCTGTCTGTGGTGTTGCCACTCACTCACCTAGAGCCATGAGGTTCCAGTGTGTGGTGTGACGAGCATCTCTGGGGACCACATGCAGCCTGGGAGGCTAGTTGGGAGGCAAAGGTGTGGATTTGCTAGCGCTCTGGTAGCACACGTTGGCAGTTTTCAGTGTGATATACAGACCCCCCTCCCCCCCTGCCACGGGACACAGCACCTGGGGTGCAGTGGGCCTCACTTTGCCCTTAGGGATTGGTAGCACCTGGCAATCTGCATTTTAATAAGTCTCAGGTAGTTCTAATACACATTGAAATTTGAAAACTACTGATTTAGGAGCTCCTGTCGTGGCTCAGTGGTTAACGAATCCGACTAGGAACCCTGAGGTTGCAGGTTCGATCCCTGGTCTTGCCCAGTGGGTTAAGGATCTGGCGTTGCTGTGAGCTGTGGTGTAGGTCACAGACGCAGCTCAGATCCCATGTTGCTATGGGTCTGGTGTAGGTTGGCAGCTACAGCTCCGATTAGACCGCTAGCCTGGGAACCTCCATATGCCGTGAGTGTGGCCCTAGGAAAGGCAAAATGACAAAAAAACAAAAACAAACAAACAAAACTACTGGTTTAAAGGGTTAGAGTATTTGGAGTTGGGACTGTGAAAACTCAGAATGATCTAATCACAGGCAGCAGGTGCTATGGGAGGAGAGAGGAGCTAGGATGTCCCACCCTGTGCCTGTGACCCCATCAACATGCCAGTGGGGAATGGCCTCAGCCCTCCCCAGCCTGGAGCCACGCAGGGGTGGGGTGGCCCGGAGGGGTGAGGGTGGGCCCACAGCTGAGAACAGCCAGGAGGGGCTTCGGCAGCATGCTGGGGGGGGGGACAAGGGCTGCCCTGAGGACAGGGAGGGAAGGGGAAATGCTGCCCCCACCAAGCACACTGTCCAGACACACCTGTCCCGACACACCTGTCCAGAGGAAATCAGGTTAAGATGGACGGGAACACAGGAAGGAGAAGAGGCATGTGAAGGAGCAAATGTGGATGGGGGTGGGGGGATGGAGGGTGGGGTTGTTGAGGGAATGGGGGGGTGGGGGGGACGGGCTTTGTCTGCCTTAGTAATAACCCCCTTTCTTTTTCTCTCGCATCCCTCCTCCTGCCAAAAGGGATTTGAGGAAGTTTATAAGAATGCACATATACCTGTAGTCAATTATAATGTTGTATACTTAAAACTTTCTTGTTAAGATGGAGTTCCCTCGAAGTTCCCATCATGGCTCAGTGGTTAACAAATCCGACTAGGAACCATGAGGTTGCAGGTTCGATCCCTGGCCTTGCTCAGTGGGTTAAGGATCCGGTGTTGCCGTGAGCTGTGGTGTAGGTCGCACATGTGGCTCAGATCTGGCATGGCTGTGGCTGTGGTGCAGGCTGGCAGCTGCAGTTTCGATTAGACCCCTAGCCTGGGAACCTCCATATGCCACAGGTGTGGCCCTAAAAAGCAAAAAAAATTAGAAAATAAAAATAAAATCTGCCTCTGCCACTTACTAGCTCTGTGACCTACTTTATGGGGTTGCTCTGAGGATTAAGTTAAAATAGTGTTTATAAAATGCATCGTTGTCATCCTAGCTGCTAACACATTATTTTCAGTGCATCATGCACTTTAATAAATACAGTAAAGTATTAACTGGAGTTCCCGTCGTGGCGCAGTGGTTAACGAATCCGACTAGGAACCATGAGGTTGCGGGTTCGGTCCCTGCCCTTGCTCAGTGGGTTAACGATCCGGCGTTGCCGTGAGCTGTGGTGTAGGTTGCAGACGCGGCTCGGATCCTGCGTTGCTGTGGCTCTGGTGTAGGCCGGTGGCTACAGCTCTGATTCAACCCCTAGCCTGGGAGTCTCCATATACCGAGGGAGCGGCCCAAGAAATTGCAAAAAAAAAAAAAAAAAAAAAAAAAAAGATGGAGTTTCCTCAGAGCTCAGTTGGTTAAGGATCCAGTGTTGTTGCTTCTAATTACAGCTGTGGCTCGGGTTCGATCCCTTCCCTGGGAACTTCTGCATGCCGTAGGTGCAACCAAAAATAAATAAAATAGAAGCACCCGTTGTGACTCAGTGGTAACAAACCCGAACAGTATCCATTAAGGCTTCAGGTGTGATCCCTGGTCCCGCTCAGTGGGTTAAGGATCTGGCATTGCCGTGAGCTGCAGTGTAGGTCACAGACAAGGCTCGGATCTGGCTGTGCTGTGGCAGTGGTGTTGACCCCTAGCCTGGGAACTTCCATATACAGCCAGTGCAGCCCTAAAAAAGTAATAATAATAAGTTAAATAAATAAATAAACTTTTGTTGTTAAGAGGACAGATCTCATATTAGATAATCTTACCACAATAACATTAACAAAATTTTTTAAGGGACGCCTCTAATACTATGAGATGTAAAATAAAGAAATCAAAACAGGAGTTCCCATCATGGCACAGCGGAAATGAATCCAACTAGGAACCATGAGGTTGTGGGTTCAAACCCTGGCCTCGCTTAGTGGGTTAAGCATCCAGTGTTGCTGTGAGCTGTGGTGTAGGTTGCAGACACGGCTCGGATCTGGCGTGGCTGTGGCTGTGGCTGGCAGCAACAGCTCCAATTAGACCTCTAGTCTGGGAACCTCCATATGCCTCTGGCACGGCCCTAAAAGGACAAAAGACCAAAAAAAAAAAAAAAAGAAAGAAAAAGAAATCAAATCAGAGGAAAATCAATGTAGTAAGTGAGATGAGATCAAAGGAGAGTTGGTACCCAAAAATATGTGAGTGAAAGACCCCTATGCTCATTCTTAAAAGTGGAGCATGGGATTGAACCTCCATATGCCTTGGGTCACTGCTGTGGTGTGGGTTCAATCCCTGGCCTGGGAACTTCAACATGCCAAGAACAAGGCCAAACCCCCCCCCCCCAAACAAGCTTCCAAGTGGCCAAATGGAAAAGGGAGTGTTTCAAGGTTTATTGTCCATAAAATAAAACACACACCAGTTCCTCTAGGAGTGTCTTTTACCGACCGAAGTGTTAGAGGAATTTCTTCTATTGCATGTCAGGGACCCTGGTCTCAAGCATTTCCTAGTAATAAAACAATGCGGTCATATAACTGAATCACTTTGTTGTACAGCAGAAATTATCACGACCTTGTAAATCAACTATACTTCAATAAAACTTCTTTTGTTTTTTTGATTTTTTAGAACTGTACCTGTAGCATATGGAGGTTCCCAGGCTAGGGGTCCAGTCAGAGCTACAACTGCCAGCCTACACCACAGCCACAGCCACAGCCACAGCAACATCAGATCTGAGCCGTATCTGCAACCTATATCTGGCAATGCAGGATCCTTAACCCCCAACGAGGCCAGGGATGGAACCATGAGGTTGAGTCGGACTTGTCTCTGCTGTGCCACAATGGGAACACCTTCAATAAAACTTTAAAAAATGAAAACAACAACAACACAGTCATAGCTTTATTTATGGCAGGATTCCTTATAGTAAATCTGGGATACAGTGCCAAACTCAATCCCTTCTAAGCCGTGTGGAGATTCTGGTGGTAGTAGTTCTAGGCCCATGGCATGAAAGTAAAGTGAGCACCTCTCCCAGTCCCCTGGCCTCCTAGGCTCCTATGGGTAGCTGATCTGATGCCCCTTGTGGTTTAGAGTAGGCACCCCCATGGCGTGGCTCTGAGGCATGGCTCTCTGTCCCAGGACACCCTGGAGAAGTGTGGCAAGTGTGGCGAGGGGGTCCGGGAGCACATCATCAGGGCGCTGGGCCAGGCCTTCCACCCCACCTGCTTCACCTGTGTCACCTGTGCCCGGTGCATCGGGGACGAGAGCTTTGCGCTGGACAGCCAGAATGAGGTGTACTGCCTGGACGACTTCTACAGGTACAAGAGGGTCCATGTACTAGGAGGGGCAGGGAGGGCGGGGCGGAGGAGCTGGCCTGAGTGCTGGGGGCTGGGTCAGAGCTTTCCTGCCGTCTCCGGGCCCGCCCAATCCAGGTCTGCCTGTCCCACGTACCCCATGTTTGACTGAGCACTTGCTTGTAGCTAACATTTTTTGAGCAGTTACACTGTAGCAGGCACTCCACTTGGGTTTAGGCCATTTAGACCCAAAACTGACTTCCAGGAGTTCCCTTGTGACTCAGCGGGCTAAACATCCAGCATTGTTGCTGCAGTGGCTTGGGTCGCTGCTGTGGTGTGAGTTCAATCCGTGGCCTGGGAACTTCAACATGCCATGAACAAGGCCAACCTCTTCCCCCCAAAACAACCCAAAATACCCCCCTGTCTTCCAGGCAGGCACTATTAAGGGTTCTGGTTTTTATTGTACTTTTTGCCCAATATTGACATTTACTACACCTGTCATATCACAGATCTTTCCCTCTATTACCAATTTTTTCTTTTAGATTTTGACTGCTTAATATTTTTTTTTAAACTACACTATCTTTGGAAAGGTAGTTTTAGATTTAGAAAAATTGCGCAGAAAGTGTAAGAGTTCTAGAGCTCCTGCTGTGGTGCAACAGGATCGGCAATGTCTCTGCAGTGCTGGGATACAGGTTTGATCCCCGGCCCATCACGGTGGGTTAAGGATCCAGCCGTTGCCACAGCTGCAATGTAGGCATAGGTTGTAACTGCAGCCTGAATCTGACCCCTGGCCTAGGAACTCTGTATGCTGTGGGGTGGCCAAAAAAAAAAAAAAAAAAAGGAGATTAAAAAAGAAAGTGTAGAAGTTCTCGTCATGGCGCAGTGGTTAACGAATCCGACTAGGAACCATGAGGTTGCGGGTTCGGTCCCTGCCCTTGCTCAGTGGGTTAACGATCCAATGTTGCCGTGAGCTGTGGTGTAGGTCGCAGATGCGGCTCGGATCCCGAGTTGCTGTGGCTCTGGCGTAGGCCGGTGGCTACAGCTCTGATTGGACCCCTAGCCTGGGAACCTCCATATGCCGCAGAAGTGGCTCAAAGAAATAGCAAAAAGACAAAAAAAAAAAAAAAAAGTGTAAGAGTTCCGTTTACCTGAATCTGACTAGGAACCAGGAGGTTACAAGTTTGATCCCTGGCCTTGCTCAGTGGGTTAAGGATCTGGCGTTGCTGTGAGCTGTGGTGTAGGTCGCAGACGAGGCTCGGATCCCGCGTTGCTGTGGCCCTGGCATAGGCCAGCAGCTACAGCTCCGATTGGACTCCTAGCCTGGGAACCTCCAAATGCTGTGGGTGCGGGGTCCTAGAAAAGGCAGAAAGACAAAAAAAAAAAAAAAAAAAAAGAATCCAACTAGTATCCATAAGGATGATCCCTGGCCTCGATCAGCTGGTTAAGGATCCGACATTGCCATGAGCAGTTGCTCAGGTTGCAGATGTGGTGTGGCTATGGCGTGGGCTGGCAGTCGAAGCTCTAACTCATCCCCTAGCCAGAGAACGTCCATATGACACAAGTGCAGCCCTAAAAAGACAACAAAACAAAACACCCCCATGACTTAACTTTGGAGCTTTGCTCTCAAACACCAGACCACATTGCCTCCCCTCTGAGCTGGAGCCGTATCGAGTGGTAGCAGCACACGTCTCTGTGAGGCTCCATCCCTGCCCTCGAGTCGCTCACTTCCCACAGGGAGGGACAAATGTGCTTAGTGAGAAAGGAAAGAAGAAAATGAAATACAAGACGCATGAAATGGATCCCTCTGAACACACATGAGAGTTCTCTGCTTTCTCAAATTCCAGCCTTCCTTGGTCACTTCTTTGCCTTGAGCTAATTATACCCTGGGAAGCCAAGTCTAATTACCCGGGTCTCTCCATCCACTCCTGCCAGGAAGAAATAGGCATTTGTGGTTGTAGCTTCAGGTGCAGTTGCATAGCACCAGGTCTGAAATAGCTCTGGGAGGTGAACGTGAACCGCCCAGGGTTCTGACAGCTAATTTCTATGGCCGGTGGCGTGAACACCTCCAGAGTGTGGGTTTCTCTCCCTCTAGGAAATTCGCCCCTGTGTGCAGCATCTGTGAGAATCCCATCATCCCCCGAGACGGGAAGGATGCCTTCAAAATCGAGTGCATGGGAAGAAACTTCCATGAAAATTGCTACAGGTGTGAGGTGAGTGAAACAGTGATGATTTTGTAAGTTGCTGCAGATCCTGTGTAACTGCCGCCCCAGCCCTATTGAGAACCAGGCCCTGGGGCAGGACAAATCCTCTGCTCTCAAATTTCTTCCCATCCAACACAGAGACAAGTAAGGTTGGAGGGAATCCCTGTTGTGGCTCAGTGGTAACGAACCCAACTCGCATCCATGAGGATGCAGGGTTGATCCCTGGCCCCTGGTCAGTGGGTTAAGGGTCCGGCATTGCCCTGAGTTGCTATGTAGGTAGCAGACGCAGTTTGGTTGGGTCTGGTGTGGCTGTGAGCTGTGGTGTAGGCTGGCAGCTCCAGCTCTGATTTGACCCCTAGCCTGGGAACTTCCATATGCCGCAGATGCAGCTCTAAAAAAAAAAAAAATAATAAGGTTCGAAATGATTACACACGTAGTCTATTAATCAGAACTCTTTGAGTTAATGATAGAAACCAAGCTCAACCTTCTTTCTGCAAGAAAAGGGATCTTCCAGCAGGCTCTGGGTGGGGACATCCCCGATAACATCCTGGGGCTCTCTCCACCTCTCGGTTCTCCCCTTTTGTGTGTTTGCTTCATTTTCTCTTCTGTGGGTTGGTGTCCTCCCACAGAAGAGAAAAAGGCAGGGGACACAGGGCATGGTCATGGCTGGCTCAGGTTTATATCCTTCCAACTTGGAAACCATACCCAGGATCCCACATAGTCCCAAGAAGGCTTCTGATTCACCCACCTTGGGTCACGTGCCCATTCTGGACCAATCGGTGGTCAGGAGCTATGATTCATAACCTCTGGGGCCAGGGAGGCAGAACTCTTATGAAACAGACTGGGGTGGATACAACCATAGGAAGCAAGAAAAAGATGCTGGGCAGACCTACACCACAAGTGTCCTTCCAGGTACTAAGAAGGAACTTATATAAATCAACTTTGGGAAAAAGAAGGCAGTGAGCAAGTCTAACGAGGTTGGTGCAGTTGAAGGCACTCTTTTTCTTTCTTTCTTTTTTTTTTTTCTTTTTTGACCACACCCACGGTGTGTGGAAGTTCCCAGGCCCGGAATCAAATCCCAGCCGCAGCTGCAGCAGCACTGGATCTTTAACCCACTGCTTTGCAGTAGAGACAACGTCAAAGGCACGCTTATAGGAGTTCCTGCCATGGCGCAGTGGGTTAAAAATCTGACTGTAGTGGCTTGAGTCGTTGCCAAGGTGCAGGTTGGATTCCCAGTTCTATGCATTGGGTTAAAGGATCTGGCATTGCTCCAGCTGCAGTGTAGGTCACAGCTGTGACTTGAGTTCAGTCCCTGGCCCAAGAACTGCCATGTGCTGTGAGTGTGGCCATGAAATTAAAAAAAAAAAAAAAAAGCCACTCTTATAGAGGAGGCATTGCTTAACCTGGGTTTTGCAGGATGGGTGGAAGTTTGCCACATATTCAGAGAGGGAAAAAGAAGTACAGAAAGAGGCAAGGGGAGTTCCCATTGTGGCTCAGTGGTTAACGAATCTGACTAGGAACCATGAGGTTGTGGGTTCGATCCCTGGCCTCACTCAGTGGGTTAAGGATCCGATGTTGCCGTGAGCTGTGGTGTAGGTCACAGATGCAGCTCAGATCCTGAGTTGTTGTGGCTCTGGCGTAGGCCGGCGGCTATAGCTCCGATTGGACCCCTAGCCTGGGAACCTCCATGTGCCCTGGGTGCGGCCCTAGAAAAGGCAGAAAGAGGCAAGGACCTGTAAAATCTCACAGTGGCATCAGTGAGCCTGAAGCATCGGGAGAAGTAGAAATTTCTAGGTGTGTCTGAGTACAGCATGGCGAATGGTGTGGTAACTATGGGGCCAGAGAGAAAGAAAAGACCCCGTGTGCCAAGCTAAGAAGTCTGGACCTCAGGCTACAGGGAGTGGGGAGGCTGGTTGGAAGTGCGTGCAGTAGTCCCAGCAGGAAATGCCGGGGAGTGGGGTGGAGGTGACACAGGCCCCACACTCAGAAGGCTCCTGTGCTTGGTTTGAAGCTCTGCTGTCATTTTTAGAAATTCTTCATTTTGAATACGGGGCTCTCCATTTTCATTTTTGCCCTGAACCTTGCAAATTATATAGTTACTCCTGCTGAGGAGGCTCCAAGAGTCCTCCCCTCCCTCTTCTTGTCACCCCCATGTCACTGATGTTTCTGTCTTCCTTGGTGATGGTGACAGAGTTATCACCTAAGTGGGCACTCCCAGACCAAATCTCTTAACCAGCCAAGGAGTGATTCCAAATCTTTATTTCCTCCCACTTATTTTTTATTTGTCTTTTTTTTTTTTTCCCTTAGGGCTGCACTCATGGCATATGGAGGTTCCCAGGTTAGGGGTCGAATCGGAGCTACACCTGCCGGCCTGAGCTACCACTGCCGGCCCAAGCCACAGCCACAGCAATGAAGGATCCAAGCTGCATCTGTGACCTACACCAAGCTCACGGCAATGCCGGATCTTTAACCCGCTGACCAAGGCCAGGAATTGAACCCTCATCCTCATGGATCCTAGTCAGGTTTGTTAACCACTGAGCCATGATGGGAATTCCTATTCCCTCCCATTTAAACAGATATGTGGAGCCAAGAGGCCATTTTCACTGAACATGACCAGGAAGCTTAGCTGAGAAGTTGACACACTGCTTCATAATTATGTTGATTTGTTGGTTATAGTTCAAAGTCCAAGTGATAACGCATCTTGAAAGAACAATGATGAAATTCAAGTGCTGTTGTCCCTGCCTTAGACCACGTTAGGTCCAGTGGCAAGTGGCATTTCCCTGAGCCTGGCTAGTGAGCAAATTACCCTCCCAGCTTGTCTTTGATCAGCTTGGCCAAGGCTACGGGAACATTACCCAGGCTGCTACGGTGAGTCAATTTGGACTCTAGCAGCTGTGTTTCAGACTGTAAGCCTCCAGCTGCAGCAACCTGGAGCAGATTTGGGGTCCTGTTTCTCTAGGAAGGGAAATGGGTTTCAAGGTACTGTCCACACTGCCATTCCTGCTTATTTTGTCATCTAGATTATTTCTTTCTTTCTTTCTTTTTTTTTTTTTTTTTTTTTTTGTCTTTTTTGCCTTTTCTAGAGCCGCACCTGCAGCATATAGAGGTTCCCAGGCTAGGAGTCGAATCAGAGCTGTAGCCACCAGCCTGTACCACAGCCATAGCAACACGGGATCTGAGCCGCGTCTGCAACCTACACCACAGCTCACGGCAATGCCGGATCCTTAACCCACTGAGCAAGGCCAGGGATCGAACCCGCAACCTCATGGTTCCTAGTCGGATTCGTTAACCACTGAGCCACCACGGGAACTCCTCGTCTAGGTTATTTCTTACTGTTGTTGGAAGGGTGACACAACTTTCATACTCAGCTAGTTTTTTTTTTTTTAATTTTTATGCTCGCACCTGGGGCACATGGAAGCTCCTGGGCTAGGGATAGAATCAGAGCTGCAGCTGGAACCGCAGCCATAGTAACACGGATCTGAGCTGCATCTGAATCCTGCACTGCAGCTGCATCCTGTGCTGCAGCTTGCGGCAACCCCAGGTCCTTAAGCCACACAGGAACTCCATCATGTTGAGTTTTTTTGTTTGTTTGTTCATGTTTTAGGACCGCACCCACCCATATGGAGGTTCCCAGGCTAGGGGTCGAATTGGTGCTGTTGCTGCTGGCCTACACCACAGTCACAGCAAAGCAAGGATCCAAGCCATGTCTGCCACCTACCCCACAGCTCACGGCAGCGCCAGATCCTTAACCCACTGAGTGAGGCCAGGGATCGAACCTGTGTCCTCATGGATGCTAGTCAGGTTCGTTAACCGCTGAGCCACAACAGGAACTCCATCATGTTGAGTTTTTAATATATAAAATGCTTTCATATACACATGCCTTCTTGAATCCTAATGACGATCTTGTGATAGGGGACTTACTGTCCCCATTTAAGATGAAGAAACAGGCCAAGAAAGCGGTTCTGCCCCTGCTCTTCTGGGCTGGCCGGCTTTCTGTCACCTGACAGCTCCTTCACAGACTGTGTGACACCATCATAGTTGAGATGTTTTCTCACTTGATTCTGATTTAGAAGAGTTCACATGTGCCTTTTGGGGACTTGAGGTTTGGCACTCGATGCTCTCAGAATGCCATACAAGTGGCCTTTTGGAACAGCACAGGTCCTGGCATTAACTAGCCCAGGATTCCCTAGAGAGACTCTAGAGGTGCAGTTCTAGGGACAAGACACACGAGGGCGCCCTCCCCAGCTGGCTGTGTTGGGTCAGGATGGCACCCGTGACCCCAATTGTCTCTATGGAGAATAGCTCCTCTGGGCAGATCAGGGCAGCTTCCAGAGGATTCCAGCTGTGCGCTGAGCCTGGTCTCTGGACATTAAATGTTCCTGTTATTAGTCTCCCATATGTGTCCTGGTGAGGCCCAGAGGAGGTGCAGCCTCATGGCAGAATGGTGACATTGGCAAAGTTTGGGCCCCTGAATCCCCATCCTCCTCGTTCTAAAATCTTTTTTGGTGATTTTGGAGTTTCCAGGTGGCTCAGTTGGAATCCAGCATTGTCACTGCTGTGGCTCTGGTTACTGCTGTGGCTCAGGTTTGATCCCTGGCTTAGAAACTTCCGCATGCCAAAAAATAAAAACGTAAAAATTAAAAAAAAAAAAAATCTTTTGGTGATTTAGAGACATTAGAAATGTTAAAGTTTGTGCCAGTGTTAGGGCTGTCCAGGTGGTAGGATGACAGAGAGACCCCTAGACTCTGAAGCTGGAGATCTGGTCCTGTCCCAGATGTGGAACCCACCCCTCCCCAGACCTCAGGGAGGTTAAGGCCCTTCTAGTCCTTTCCACGATCCCTCAGGGGCCTCTCTGCCGAAGGCCCTCCTCTCCCCACAGTGTCCTCGGTTCTCCCCTCAGCTTATTCCGTTCATTGCATCGGTGGGTGCTGGTGAGTCCCACCTGTGTGGGTCCAGGCCGCAGTGCTCAGGCCTGGGGTCCATCTACGTGTGTCTTGTTCCCACAGGACTGCAGGATCCTCCTGTCTGTGGAGCCCACGGACCAAGGCTGCTACCCTCTGAACAACCGTCTCTTCTGCAAGCCGTGCCACGTGAAGCGGAGCGCGGCGAGCTGCTGCTGAGGGCACCCGTGGGCTGGGGCCAAGGTCGCACACTAGCCCCGCTCGGGGCCCCTCCCTAACTTGTTTCCCTTCCTCTCCTGCTCTTGCACACTTTCCTTCCTAGCCGCACCGGGACCAGCCTGAGGCTCGGCCCATCATGTCCTGGATTCGGGGCTGAGCCTCCTCCCAGCTCAGAGCTGGATGGTTGGCAGAAAGCAGCCTTCATGCTCTCCTCTGGGCACTGGAAAGCCCTGTACCTTGAACATCATTCCCCAGGGGTCCCATCTCTGTGGCTCTGGCTCCTCTGGCTCGCTGACCTTGACCCCCATTTCCAGGGGTGAGTTGGGGTGAGTCTCCAGATGGTGCCTGGGTCTCTAGCAGTGGGGTGCTGAGACCAGCTTTTGCAGGATTGAGCTGTTTGAGTGAAACTCCCAAGTCCCTTAAAAAGCACTGTTTTTAAATTTGAAGTTTAAATGATGAGAAACATTCTTTGGATTTGGGGGGAGGAATTTTTTTTTTTTTTTGCCTTTTATGGCTGCACCCGCGGCATATGGAGGATCCCAGGCTAGGGGCCCAATCAGAGCTGTAGCAACCAGCCCCCCGGCTCCAGCCACAGCAATGCAGGATCCAAGCCACATCTGTGACCTACACCATAGCCCACAGCAATGCCAGATCTTTAACCCACTGAACAAGGCCAGGGATTGAACCCATATTCTCATGGATGCTAGTCAGGTTCATTAATTGCTGAGCCACAGTGGAAACTCTGGGAAAATCTTAGTAGAAAATGTCTTCCTTTGTTCATAAATCTACAAGATTGACCAACTAGTGGCATGGCCATGGACTTCCCACGCTGGGGACATGTCACACTGACAGGGGGCCCAGGCCAAAGTGTGAACCTGAACAGCAGGGGAGGAGCAGAGGGTGACATGCTGACATCCATGACCTCAGCAATCCCTCCCCCCTGCCTTCTGGCGCCACCTTCTGTGATTCAACAGACATTGATTGAGTGCGGAGCAGAGCCCAGGAGCTCTAACTGTGCCTCCTGCAACCTTGACTGGGGGCCCATGCACACACACTCACACCCACACACTCTCACACTCTCCCCCAGGACAGTGATAGCGGTCTCCTCCAACCCCTACTCCAGCCTCCCAGCCCAGACTCCCCTGTGACCACTGCCTCCTCAAGGCCACACCTAGAAGATTCTCCCTTTCAAGGAAAATCTCTTTTGTTGCTTTGTAACCTCTGAGACATTTTGTGGGGCCTGAACAAATTAAATCCCTGGGGCCATCTGGATGAACCACGTGCTCCTAGGAGGATGCCCTGGCCTCCAGGTAAAGGGCCCCTTAAGGGCTTCAGAGCAGAGCAGGGCTTCTTGCCTGAAGCTTAGAGCAGCGAGTCCAAAACTCCAGGCCTTCACAGACCTCCACCCTCTATTGTACAAGGACCTTTTAGTCTCTTACTTCCTTAATATGTTTAAACTCAAAATACTGTTTTTTTAATCACCAGTTTAGTTGTATGCTAAGCAGTATATCCATGCAGTCACATGTTACTGTGCTAGTTATAGATGAAAATAAATGCATAGCATTCATTTGTCTGTGTTCTAACCAGGTAAAAACACCAGTCTTTGATAGAAGCGCCAGAAAAAATGTCTGGGCATCTGCTCAGTGCTGCAGGAGTGCATAGCATGGGCCTGTCCCTCCTCCCCACCAGCAGTGAGGTGGCTGCTGGGTGATCACGTGGTGCCATTGCTGTGGGAGGTTGTCTAAGGCCACCAACTCCCTTCAGCAGAGTTGACGCCAGCCTCAGGATGCGCTCTCTATGCGGGACCCTGGGACCACTCCCTGTGGGCTGCCCACTGCAGCTCAGGCACTGCCAGCTGGATTTGGTGAGCGCTTGACCTGGGGGCCAGCGACTCTGGTCTCAGACCTGGCTCTGCTGCTCAGCAGTGTAGACCGGTTATTAGCCCTCGGAGCTTCGCTTTTCTCACCTCTGAAATGTGAACAATACTAACATCTACCAGACAGGGCTGCTGGGATGGGAAGAAGTGCTGGGCTGGGGAGCTTTCTGACCAGCCCATAGGTCCCTAATCTGTCTGGCGCTGCCTGATAGTCCCTTTTTCTTCTTTCTTTTTTGGCCGCCCCAGGTCACAGAGTTCCTGGGCCAAGGATCAGATCCAAGCCATAGTTGTGAGCTGTGGATCCCTTTTTTTTTTTGTCCTAGGGCTGCATAGGCATCATATGGAGGTTCCCAGGCTAGGGTCAAGTCAGAGCTACAGCTGCCAGGCTACACCACAGCTCATGGCAATGCTGGATCCTTAACCCACTTAGGCTGGAGGTCGAACCCACATCCTCATGAATACTAGTCGGGTTTGTTAACCACTGAATCACAATGGGAACTCTCAATGTATGGATCCTTTGCCCCCACTGGGGCCAGGAAACGAGCCTGCATCCCAGCACTCCAGGAATGCTGCCAATTGATGGGTCAGGGATTGAATCCGAGCTGCAGCTGCAACAATGCTGGATCCTTTAACCCACTGCGCCTCAGGAGATTGAACTGGTGCCTCTCCTACGACCTGAGCCACTTCAGTGGGACATTTAACCTACTGCGCCGCAGTGGGAACTCCTGGCTGGCAGCTCTTAGCTGGCACTGCTATCCACATTCCTCCAGGCTCCTGTTGAAGCCCATCAGTTAGAGACCACTGGAGACATGCCTGCAGTTCCCAGAGCTGGGTCCATCATGCAGGCTGCAGCACGGGAGCCACACTGCATGGGGAACAGCAGGGCATCACAGGAAGCAGATATTAGGTGGCTCTTAGAACTTGGGCAGATATTGAGGGATTTGGGGAGGATTTCAGGAAGAAGGGGTTTGGTGTTCCGCTTGTGGCTCAGCAGGTTAAGAATCCGACTAGTGGGAGTTTCTGTTGTGGTGCATCAGAAACAAATCCGAGTAGTATCCATGAGGATGCGGGTTCGATCCCTGGCCTCGCTCAGTGGGCTAAGGATCCAGCGTTGCCCTGAGTTGCTATGTAGGTAGCAGACGCAGTTTGGTTGGGTCTGGTGTGGCTGTGGGCTGTGGTGTAGGCTGGCAGCTGCAGCTCCAATTGGACCCCTAGCCTGGGAACTTCCATATGCCACAGATGTGGCCGTAAAAAGCCAAAAAACAAAGGAAAAGGGTTTGCTTCAGATATGTGCGGTCAGGAAGCAGGGGTTGCCCTGTGAATGCGGAGCTTGATTCACTTCCATCCAGGATGTGGCGCTGCAGTTGTGGTTGGTGGCAAAGCAGCCGTGGCCCCAGGACAGGGGGTGTTGGGCATCTCTGCTGCTGGCCCAGAGGCACTGTGTTCCAGGACCGGACTCCAGGGAGCTGTGAGGTTGGAGCTTCCAAGGCCCAGCTGTTGGGGCCACTTTCTCTCTTGCTGGCCAAGTTTGGTTTGGTTTGATTTATCCTGTCATTAAAGAGCAATCTAGTGCTGTGATGCCTCATGTCCCAGCCTATTGCTGGTTGGTCGTGGTTGGAGGAGTGGTGTCTGGATGAAATTCTGGGAGATGCCTTTGTCTTCTGGGCTGCATATTTATTTATAAATTACTCCATAATAGGACACTTCTAGGGAGATTTCTGCAGTGTGAAGTCAGCCAGTCACGAAAAGAAAAATACCATGTGATCCCACTTGAGTCAGAGTCATTCAAATCATAGAAGAGTGGTTGGTTAGGGGCTGGGGGCGGGGAGGAGTTGTTTAGTAAGTACAGAGTTTCCGAGATGAAACGTGGTCTGGAGGAGTTCCTCTTGTAGATCAGTGGTAGTGAATCCAGCTAGTATCCATGAGGATGCAGGTTTGATCCCTGGCCTCACTTAAGTAGTTAAAGATCCGGTATTGTGATGGGCTGTGGGGTAGGCCGGCAGCTGCTCTCCAAGTCAGCCCCTAGCCTGGGAACTTCCCTGTGCTGCAGGTGCAGCCCTAAAAGTCAAAAAAAAAAAAAAAAAGAGAGAGAGAGAGAAGTGGTCTGGAGATGAATGGGGTGGTGGTTGCACAACAGTGTGAATGTATTTAATGCCACAAAAACAGTGATGATGGTACATTTGATGTTATGTACATCTTACCACAATTAAACATATACAGTTTAATGCTCAGAGATGAGGCTGAGCTGATAAAGTGTTGTAGGTGTCCTGAGGGGAAGACACACTCCCCTACCCACACTGGAAAGCTGTTGGCATCTTAGCAGACCTGCGCTTCCTAAAGGCAGGTGCCATTCATGGCCACTGGAGGGCAGCATGGGCTAGCATTTAGCCCTTGGGCATCAGCTTCTCATGCCTGCCATGGGGTCCTCAACTTCTCCAGATGCAAAATGGGAATCATTCCTGCCTGCCCACCGCACATGATTGGGGTGAGGCTGAGAGAAGAAAATGGCTTGGAAAACGAGAAAGGGAGCAATGTGGCTAAGGAATTGCTGGGAAAACTATGTCAGGAGACTGAAATTCTTCATCTGTCCAAATTCCTACCTGTTGGGAGGGTCACCCCCGCTCCCGGGGGGTTCCCATGCTGCCACCCCTACAAGTTATATCTGAGTACCTAGCCTCAGTAAAGACAGAGTCAGGACAAAGGACAGAATGAGGTTGCCAGGGATCCTTGAGACTTCCTGTCTGTCACCTGTCCCCAGAGTCTGCCTTACCCGAGGCCATGCCCAGCATGTGCCAGCCCCATCAGGGCAACCAAATGCTGCCTCTGCTCTGCTAGGGGCACAAGTGGTAGAGATGTGAGGTTAAAGGAGAACAGAAGGGATCAGGAAGGAGGAGACGAGAAGGCTAGGTTGGTAGGATGACCGTAAGACAATTTCAAAGAAAGGCTTTTATCATTTTACAAAACAGTTATCATAAGGTGAAAAGCTATTCATAAAAAATAATAATTGATGAAGTGACTATGGACAAAATAGCTACTGTTAATACCCCAATTCAAAACAAGCTGTACATCAGAGAGATGGTTTTAGCTGTCTGGGGCTGCACAGCAGAGTCAGTATCAAACCATGTCCAGGAAAAACTACAGGTCAGTGCTACAGACCCACATCACAAACACCCACATTCTAGAATGTTCCAGATCCCATCATGTCATACAGATGCCAAAACCCAGCTGGAAAAAATTTTACAGCCCTTCATCTTAAGAGCTGCTGATTTTAGGCTGCAGGCTTCTTGCCATTGAGAAGTGCTTTCCTGCATGCATTCAGAAAGGATCGTGCATTCATAGTGTGTGAATCACACTAATCTCGTGAACGATCAGCAGTTTAGAGACCATGGATGCACCCTACTCATGACCTTCCTTTTGCAGAAAAAAACTGCGCTTCAGCAGAAAACTAGATTGTCTACATGCAGCGCTGACTTCCTGGTTATTGGATTCTAGCCTTTCATTGTCTTTAAGCTATTTTACAACTTTATAAATTCTAGGTAACTGATAAATTCTGGCTTGTCTTAGAGGTTCCCCCCCAGCCCCTTGTGGAAAAACCATTTTGCCTCCATCTGCACATTCAGTTCAGTATTCCTGACCTATAAGCGTGACTGTGTTTCGGCTGCCTGTTGTAACATCCACCCGGTTCCCTTTTGAGTTAAACAGAATGTTAACATGCATTCATTTGGTATCTGTATAGGAGTCATGATTTCACTTCTTGAAAATTATCTTTTAACAGTTCCTTCATCAGGTTTTTGGATGCTCCTTTCTGCCAGCAGAGGTGGAGGGTGACTTGTGGGCATCCTCATTAAGCAGTTAAGAAACAGTAGGCAGGAGTTCCCGTCATGGCTCAGTGGTTAACAAACCCAACTGGCATCCCTGAGGATGCAGGTTTGATCTCTGACCTTGCTCAGTCGGTTAAGGATCCAGCGTTGCTATGAGCTGTGGTGTAGGTCACAGATGAGGCTCGGATCCTGTGTTGCTGTGGCTGTGGTATAGGCTGGCGGCTACAGCTCTGATTCGACCCCTAGCCTGGGAATCTCCATGTGCCTCGGGTGCAAAAAAAAAAAAAAGAAAAAGGAAAAGAAACAGCAGTCAGGAATTCCTCTTGTGGCTCAGAGGGTTAAGAACCCAACTAATATCCTTGAGGATTCAGGTTTGATTCCTGGCCTCGCACGGTGGATTGAAGATACTGCACAGCGGTGAGCTGTGGCATAGGTCACAGCTGTGGCTGTGGTGTGGCAGCTGCAGCTCTGATTGGACCCCTCACCCAGGATCTTCTGTATGTCAGTGGCAGCTGCCCCACCTCCCAGCAATCACTGAATGAGTCGGGGAGGGGAGCGCTGCTCAGCTGGACAGAACAGGGTCTTAACAAGACCTCCTCTCGCTCTGATTAAGCCTCTAGCCAGCTTTTTTTTTTTTTTTTTTAAGGGCTAGGGGTCGAATCGGAGCTGTAGATACCAGCCTACACCCCAGCCACAGCAATGCCAGATCCAAGACTGTCTGTGACCTACACCACAGCTCCTGGCAATGCTGGATCCTTAACCCACTGATTGAGACCAAGGATTGAACCTGCATCCTCCTTTGGAATGCTAGTCGGATTTGTTTCCGCTGCACCACAATGGGAACTCCTAGCCAGCTATTTGAATTTAGGACACAGCCTCTTTAGTCCTGAAGGTAAGGAAAGCAGAGGGAACTGACTTTCTGAGTCCTTGTTTGGGGTGAGGTTGGGGGGGGGGGGTACTGACGACCCCTGACAGGGTTTCTGCAGGGATAGGAAACCTGCTGGGGGGACACCGAAATGGGCACCAGGTCTGTCTGACGGAGAGGTCCAGGCCGTGACTGCCTGCCTCGCGAGGGCTGGGGATGGTCCAGACTAATAGATGCTGGGGGACCAGCCCAGTGCTGCTCTGCGCCTCCCGGGGTCCTGCCCCACAGAACCTTTGCAACATCGCCTCACACCCCTGTCCTACAGGTGGGGAAACCGAGGCTCAGGGAGATGCCACACACAGCCAGCGGCCACTGTGGGGCCATACCCTAGGGTTTCTAACTCAATCTTCCTTCCTTCCTCCTTTCCATCCCTCTTTCTCTTTCCTTCTTTCTTTCTTTCCTTCCTTCCTCCCTCCCTCCTTCCTTCATTTCTTTCTTTCTTTCTTCCCTGCACCTGCAGCATATGGAAGTCCCCAAGCTAGGAGTCAAATTGGAGCTGGAGCTGCCAGGCCTACATCACAGCCACAGCAACACTGGATCCGAGCTGCATCTGTGACCTATGTCACAGCTTGCAGCAACGCTGGGTCCTTAATTCACTGAGCAAGGCCAGGAATTGAGCCCAAATCCTCATGGATGTTAGTTGGGTTCTTAACCTATTGAGCCACAGCAGAAACTCCTCTAACTCTCAATCTTTAAGGCCTGGTTCAAACAAGGGCCCCTCTCCTGGTAAAGAGGGGCAGGGCCTCCTCTAGACATAACCATAACCCCTAACAAGAACTTGGGGAGCTCCCTGGTGGCTCAGTGGGTTAAAGATCTGGCATTGTCACTACTGTGGCTGCAGATTTGATCCCTGGCCCGGGAACTTCCACATGCCCAGGGCTTGGCCAGACAAAACAAAAAAACCACAAGAAGAGATCCGGGCTCCTCAGTAATGATGATGCTGACAATAATACAGCTACCATCTCGAGGATGGTAGGTACCCATAAACATATCTTCTTTCATCCTCACACCTGCCGGCAAGTAATTACCTATGACCCCTTCAACGAGGAAAAACAAAGGCTCAGGTCCCAGCACAGGTGGATTCACTACCAAATACCAGACCCTCCTCTCTCTCTTCCTCTGCTTTCGCCTCCTTCTCCAATCTCTTCTTCCTTCATCTGTAAAATGGAGATTATTATACTTTCATCATCACAAATAGCACATGACTAAAAGTGATGTGGTTCTCTGAATTGGATCCTGGAATGGAAAAAGGATATTAGTGGAAAAACTGGTGAAATCGGACAAAGTTTGGAGTTGAGTGAATAGTTTTGTACCCTTGTTGGTTTCCTCATTTAGACAAAGGAGCCATAGTTATGTAAGATGTTATCGGAGTTCCCCTTGTGACACAATGGGATCAGCAGCTTCTTGGAAGCACTGGGACCCAGGTTCGATCCTCGGCCTGGCACAGTGAGTTAAGGATTTAGTGTTACTGTAGTTGTAATCCTTGACCAGGGAACAACATATGCCGTGGGGTGGTCAAAAAAGAAAAAAAAAAAAATAGTGATTATTAAAAAAGAAGAATTCCCAGGTAGCTCAGCAGGTTGAGGATCTGGCATTGTCACTGCTGCGGCTTGGGTTCAATCTGGGGACCAGGAACTTCCTCATGCCATGGGCTTGGCCAAAAAAAAAAGCCCAAATAAAAAACCAAAAGCCAACAAGCTGTTATCAGAAAGGAAACTGGTGAAGTGTGTAAGGTACACTCTCCGTGTGATCTTTGTAACATTTCTGGAAATCTAAAATTATTCCAAAATTAAACATTTATTATTGGGGAGCTCCCTGGTGGTCAGTGTAATGGTTAAGACCCATTGTTTTACCTGATGCAGCCTGGGTTCAATCCCTGGTCTGAGAACTGAGATCCCACATTAAGGGGCTGCAGCTGGAGTTCCCGTCGTGGTGCAGTGGTTAACGAATCCGACTAGGAATCATGAGGTTGCAGGTTCGATCCCTGCCCTTGCTCAGTGGGTTAACAATCTGGCGTTGCCGTGAGCTGTGGTGTAGGTTGCAGACGCGGCTCAGATCCCGTGTTGCTATGGCTCTGGCATAGGCCGGTGGCTACAGCTCCGATTAGACCCCTAGCCTGGGAACCTCCATATGCCGCGGGAGCGGCCCAAGAAATAGCAAAAAGACAAAAAAAAAAAAAAAAAAAAAAAAAGATGCTGCAA
The DNA here is from genome assembly GCF_054392235.1 of Sus scrofa. Classification (NCBI taxonomy): domain Eukaryota; kingdom Metazoa; phylum Chordata; class Mammalia; order Artiodactyla; family Suidae; genus Sus; species Sus scrofa. The sequence continues at coordinate 79,494,304 of NC_139388.1, forward strand.
GCTGTAGCAAAAAAGAAAAATATATATTATTTTTAAAAGTAACTAGAAGGGAATTCCTGTGGTGGCTCAGTGGTAACAAACCCAACGAGTATCCATGAGGACGTGGGTCGGATCCCTGACCTCACGTGGTGGGTTAGAGATCTGGTGTTGCTGTGAGCTGTGGTGTAGGTCGAAGAGGAGGCTTGGATCTGACCTTGTGGCTGTGGTGTAGGCCAGCAGTTATAGCTCCTATTCGACTCCTAGCCTGGGAACTTCCATATGCCATGGGTGCAACCCTAAAAAGACCAAAAATAAATAAAATAAAAGAAATAAAACAATAAAATGTAACTGGAAAAAGAGAAGCCTGTGAGTTCCAGGAGTCACTGCCCACCATTGACAAGAGGACACAGGACAAAGGAAGCCATTGAATGCTTTTCTGCAAAGGGCACTGTTTGAGGCGGGGGGCAGCGTCTGGAAAAGGAGGAGGGGTTCCATGGATGGAGGAGAAGGCAGGGAAGGTAAGGTGGGGAACCCCAGCCCAATTTATGGGGATTCCTGATGGTTCTCAATTGTTCTCAGGACTGGAGCAAGCCCCTGGTGGCCCTACATGGCTTTGGCCAGACTGGCAGTGTAAACAAAGCTTTGAGGCTAGCATTCCCCAACCCTGGTGGCCTGGGAGTCTTAGGGTGCCGTGGGGGGAGGGCTAGGGCTCCTCTCCACCCCAGCAGACAGCAAGCAGATGCCAAATGAGGGATCTCAAAAAATCAGGATGACCTTGAGCCAGTGTGGGTGGCAATGTTTTTCCATTCTGTAAACAGAACACAAATTCCTCAGGAAAGAAAATACAATAGAGCCCAGGAATCTTGATCTGGTCCTTTAAAACCGGGGTGGGAGGGGGGTGGGCGGCTGTTGCAAAGTTCAAGTTCCCAGGCAGAGACTGGCTGGAGCTAGAGAGAAACCTGAGAGGTATTAGTCTGAAGGCCTGCTCAGAAGGCAGGTCCAGAAAGGCCGGGGAGGGTTATGAAAGCTTTGCTTGGGGATGTGAGTCATGGGCCAGGCAGCTCAGGGCTGTGGCCTGGCTGAGCCCAGCTGGAACCTCCCTTGAAAACCTACACCTCTCAACGAGCACCCTCTCCCCAACCCCTGGGCAGGGCAGAACTCGGGTGGCCTGCCCCTAGCGCCACGTGGAAAAGACAAACAAAGGACCTGGCTGGCCAGGAGCTTCCAGCTCATGCATTTGTTTGTTCATTCATTCATAAAATATTCTTTGACCCCTTCTGTGTGCCGGTCACTGCCCATGGCACAGAACTCAGTTTAATGAGGAAGAGATGCATACAGCTGACAGGTCAGGACAAGAAAACTGGAGAGAGCATGACATCCACTGCAGGATGAGTGGGGATCTGCCAGTCAGGTGCTGTTCCAGAGCATTCCAGGTGTTTGCTCTCTGAGTGGGGCATTTGCATGTTGCTGGGGGTGCGAGAAGGGGCGAGGATGAGATCCAGTCCAGGGTAGGACCAAGTCGGAAAGGACCTCCAGGGCTGTGTGCAGAGGGTGGGACTGAAACCCTGAAGGCAATAGCCAGGTGCAGGAACCCCAAGCCCTGGTGGAATTCCGGAGCCGGGAACCAGAACACATTGAGTGCAACTGCCTATTCGCACAGAAGTGGAGACTAGAGCCCAGAGAGGGTGTGCGTCCTGCCAGGCTCACACAGCAGGTAGCATCATGCCCAGGTGTCCTGACTTCCAGAACAGGGCTTTCCCACCCCCTCCAGCTGTCTCCATGATCTCCCAAGACCTGCTTGTGGACCCAGGCAGGTGTCTGCAAACATCTCAAGGTGGAGGAGCGAAGGGTGTGGGTGGAAGAATTAGGTCAGTGTTTTGAACAGGCTGACCCAGGGCGGAGGATCCCCTCAGGGGAGGGGAAGGCGGGTGAGCTTCCTGCAGGGGTGAGAGTTGACTTTTGCCCCGAGGGACGAAGTGAGTCACGGGAGCAAGGCTCACACTTCCTCCTTCCTCTGGGCTTTGAGCTCAGCACCTTGGGGGGAGGCGCAGCCTGGGTTCCTGGGGGCGGCCCTCCTCCTTGCAGGTCCAGGCTCGGGGTGCCGGCTGTCTGCACTCCCCCAACTCCTCCACACTCCCTTTCTGAGGCCCTGGTAAGTTTCCATTTGGGGCTGACTCATTCTCCACCCATCACGTGGACCTGGGCTGCAGGCGGTCACAGCCTTCCCTCTGCCTGCCTGCTCTGAGCACAGCCCTCCCCCTCCCGCCCCCAGCCACGTCCCCTCCCCCATCCACAGAAGGATCCCAGGTGGCAAAGAACCTGTGGCTGCCCAGCCAGTGGAACAAAGTAATGACTGCAGGGACAGCCTCTTTGGAGACCAGGTCACCAGGGAGCTCCTGGACAGAGGACCAGAGATAATGTCCCCAGTGGCTGTCACTGATTGAAGGCCTACCATGTGGCAGTGCTAATATAGCAAACAGCTCCAGGGGCAGGATCATCGATGTCCCCATTTCACTGAGAAAAGGGTCCATAGTCAAGGGGAGTGGATGACCTTGATATTGAGCAGCATCAAGGGCCCACTCAGGACTCAGGTCATGGATTTAAAGGAGGATGGGGGAGTTCCTGTCTTGGCGCAGCGGAAACGAATCCGATTGGGAACCATGAGGTTGCGGATTCAACCCCTGGCCTTACTCAGTGGGTTAAGGATCTGGCATTGCTGTGGCTGGCATGAAGGCCGGCAGCTGTAGCTCCGATTCGACCCCAGCCTGGGAACCTCCATATCCAGCGGATGAGGCCCTAAAAAGCCAAAATAAATAAAGTGGGATGGGGGCGGCCGAGGAGGGGGAGTTCTCTTGCGGCACCAGAGGTTAAGGATCCAGCGTTGTCACTGCAGTGGCTCGAATGGCTGCTTTGATGTGGGTTTGATCCCTGGCCTGGGAACTTTCATTTGCCATGGTTGGGGCCCCCAAATAAATACATAACTAACGGGGGATGGGGCGCTGGCAAGGTGGCCTGTTTTCCTCCAGCCACATCCAGCTGCCCAGGAGCAGAGTGGGCAGAGGGCTGGGTTTGACGATAGTGTTGGGATTTTGCCAGGAGTGAGGAAGGTTGTGGAAGCAGTGGGTGCCTGGGTAGCAAGGGCAGTGAGGAAAGTGGCGGGGGGACGGGGAACAGGGGACGGGGTCGGGGGGAGGTGGCTGCAGTTGGGGCACCAGAGGGAAGGAAGGAGGTGAGGGCAGAGGTCGTTCAGTGGAAATTATGGAGGCGGTGCAGGCCCTGGTCACAGGGCTCTGAACACTCTGCTCTCAGGATGTGAGGTGTGTCCTCAGCCCACAGGACTGAATATTTATGGTGTGAATAAGTGGCTCCACGTGGGGGAATCTGGGATGCGGTGACTTAAAGAATATTTTACTTTCCTCCTTCTACTGTGTTTTTTTTAATAACAGTTTTATTGAGCTATAATTTACATACCACGAAATTTAGCCTTTTCAAGATTTGAGGGTTTTTTAACTGTAGTTTTTGGCATATTCATAGAATTGCACAGCCATCACCATGATCTAATTTCAGAACATTTGATGACCCCAAAAAGAAACTCCATACGTCATTTCCCCATCCCCTCCACCCCCTGGCAACCACTAATCTACTTTCCCATGGGTTTGCATATTTTGGACATTTCTATAAATGGAATCATACAATACATTGCCTTTTGTGCCTGCCTCCTTTCATTTAGTGTTTTCTTTTTTTCTTTTCTTCTCTCTCTCTCTCTCTTTTTTTTTTTTTTTTTTTTTTTGGTCTTCTTAGGGCTGCACTTGCGGTGTATGGAAGTTCCCAGGTCAGGGATTGAATCAGAGCTGCAGCTGCCAGCCTCCACCACAGCCACAGCAACGCCAGGTCTGAGCCTCAGCTGCGACCTACACCATAGCTCACGGCAACACCAGATCCTTAACCCACTGAGTGAGGCCAGGGATCGAACCCACAACTTCATGGTTCTTAGTCGGATTCATCTCCACTGCGCCACAGTGGGAACTCCCAAGAAATCAATATTTTGAAAAATTCTTCTGGAGTTCCTGTTGTGGCTCAGTGGTTAACGAATCCGACTAGGAACCATGAGGTTGCGGGTTCGGTCCCTGCCCTTGCTCAGTGGGTTAACGATCCGGCGTTGCCGTGAGCTGTGGTGTAGGTTGCAGACGCGGCTCGGATCCCGCGTTGCTGTGGCTCTGGCGTAGGCCGGTGGCTACAGCTCCGACTGGACCCCTAGCCTGGGAACTTCCATATGCCGCGGGAGCGGCCCAAGAAATAGCAACAACAACAAAAGACAAAAGACAAAAAAAAAAACAAAAAACCTGACATAGTGTCCGTAAGGGTGTGGATCCATCCCTGGCCTTGCTCAGTGGGTTAAGAATCCAGCGTTGAGGAGTTCCCGTTGTGGCTAGTGGGTTACGAACCTGAATAGTATTCATGAGGATGTGGGTTTGATCCCTGGCCCCACATGGTGGGTTAAGGATCCAGCATTGCTGTGAGCTGTGGTGGGTGTCACAGGTAGGGCTCAGGTCCTGCGTTACTCTGGCTGTGGCATAGGTCAGCAGCTGTGGTTCCAATTCAACCCCTAGCCTGGGAACTTTCGTATGCTACAACTGTGGCTCTAAAAAGCCAGGAGAGAAAAAAAAAAAAAAAAAAAAATCCAGCCTTGACATAAACTGAAGCATAGGTCACAGATACGGCTTGGATCCCACATTGCTGTGGCTGTGACATAGGCCGGCAGCTGCAGCTCCAATTCAACCCCTAGCCTAAGAACGTCCCTATGTCCCAGGGGAGGCCGTAAATTAAAAAAAAAAAAAGAAATAATTTTTCTAAAAAGGTAAGCTTGAAAAAGAAATTAATTAATTAATTAAAAGATGAGCTTGGAGTTCCCTAGTAGCCTAGTGGGTTAAGGATCTGGTGTTGTCCCTGCTGTGGCTTGGGTCCCTGCTGTGGCACAGGCTGGGTCCCTGGCCTGGGAACTTCCGAATGCCACAGCCAAAAAATAAAAATGAATAAATAAAATTTAAAAGTGAGCTAAATCTGTAGAAATAAAATAACAGACCAAAATTTGAGATAGGGAAGAGGTAAGGACGGGTTGGGAGCCGAGACTGAGGCTACCACCTGTTTGGTGTGTGACTTTGAGCAAATTAGCGCCCTTTTTAGGGCCTCGCCTCTGAAATCGGGGTGGGGCAGGGGCGGGCAGGGCAGCGGGCGGGCAGGGCAGCGGCTGAGGGCTGAGATGGAATGACATCTTTTCAAGGCCCACCCAAACCTGACAGCGCCTGGTCTTGAAGCAAGCCGGGTTTCCACCCCTGGTGAGAGAAATAGATTAAGATGATCTGGTCTTTGAGCTCTCTCCCGGAAAGAATAAATAACATGAACTTGAAGGCCACGTTCAACCCAGAAGAATGTTTTGGGGCACTCCCTCTCCAATTCCTAATCGAGATGAAGTGATATTTAATTCTACCTGCCCTTTGTCTTCCACGCTAAACCAACGCTTCTCAAACCAAAATGTTCATGAGAAATCGGGGGTGGGGGGGTGAGGGAGTGGGTGGAGGGGATGAAAAAGAAATCCTGGGGGTCTTGTTCATTTGCAAATGCTGCATCCATAGGTCTGAGGTGGGGACCTGAGATTCTGCAATTCTTTTTTTTTCCTTTTTTTTGAAAGGGTCAGGGGTCACACCCATGGCATATGGAAGCTCCCAGGCTAGGGGCTGACTTGGAGCTGCAGCTTCTGGCCTACGCCACGATCACAGCAGTGCCAGATCCCAGCCTCATCTGCAACTTATACCACAGCTCACAGCAACTGCAGATCCTTAACCCACTGATCAGGGCCAGGGATCGAACCTGCCTCCTCATGGATACTAGTTAGGTTGTTACCACTGAGCCACGTGGGGAACCCCAGATTCTGAATTCCAAAGTGCTCCCAGGTGACATCAAATAGCTGGTCCCCTGAGCACAACTTAAGTAGCAAGGCTCTAGTCCTCCTACACAAGGGAATGGAATCATACTTTCCAACTCTGTCATTAGCATTTTGTTTTGTTTTCCCTTTGGCCTCACCCACAGCATGTGGAAGTTCCCAGGCAAGCGATCAAACCCATGCCACAGCAGTGACCCAAGTCACTGCAGGAACAACGCCAGATCTTTAACCTGCTTTGCCAAAAGAGAACAGACATTTTGTTTTTTCACTCATCACTATACCTGTCCCGGGAAGAGTATGAGGGAGAAAGATGTCATTTCATCCTTGCAATACCCTGTGAGAGAAGTTCCCCACGTGGTGAGCCAGGATTAGTGGTGGCTCTGAGCACAGAGACACAGGTAGGATCCCTGGCCTGGCACGGTGAGTTAGGGATCCAGAGTTGCCACAGCTGTGGCTTAAATCGCAGCCGTGCCTCATATCTGCTCCCTGGCCTGGGAACTCCATATACTGAGGGGTGGCTGAAAAAAAATAACAATAACCCTCTGAGACTAGATGGTCATTACCATTTTGCAAATGAGGGAGATATGCTGGAGTCACCTTTCAGACTTGGCTTCGGAAACAGTTGCTAGCCCCAGATAGAAAAGGGATTTAAGATACCCAAGCTGGAATTCCTGTTATGGCACAGCGGAAACAAATCCAACTAGCATCCATGAGGATGTGGGTTCGATCCCTGACCTTGCTCAGTGGGTTAAGGATCTGGTGTTGCCGTGAGCTGTGGTGTAGGTTACAGATGCAGCTGGGATCCTGAGTTGCTGTGGCTGTGGTGTAGGCTGGCAGCTGTAGCTATGATTTGACCCCTAACCTGGGAACTTCCATATGCTGCAGGTGCGGCCCTAAAAATCAGGTGGGGGGGGGGGCCTCCAACCCCTAGGATCTGCTTGTACAGACATGCAGATTTATATGACAAAGACATCCTTGTACCAGCATTTTACAACAGAGAGAAGCTCTTAACTCCATTTCACACCCTGGAATTGCTAAAAGATGACATAAAACAGGAGTTCCCTGGTGGCCTAGAGGTTAAGGATTCTGCATTGTCAATGCAGCAGCTCGGGTTGCTGCTGTGGTGCTGGTTTGATCCCTGGCCTGGGAACTTCCACATGCCATGGGCATGGCCAAAACCACAAACAAACAAAACAAAAAAAACCCCCCCAAAACAAAACATTGCTTTCCTGTTAGCTTGGCTTTCATTATTAACCTCTAAGCCACCAGGGAAATCCCATGACTACTTGTTAATTTCTTTTTTTATTCTTTTCTTTCTTTTTTTGGGGGGGCCGTGCTGTGTGCAAGGTCCCGGGCCTGGAATCAAATCCATGCCACAGTAGCAACACGAGCCGTTGTGGTGACAGTGTTGGATCCTTAACCTGCTGTGTTTGTTTCCTGTCTATGTCTGTCCCATCCACTTCTTTGAAGACAACCACATTACTGTGTCCCTAACTTCTGAGCAGGGATTCAATAAATATTTGTTGAATGAATGAACCGAAATATTCTGAGGTTTTTTTTTTTACTTGAGATAACAAAAAGAAAGTTGCACAATGTTATGTGTAGGATGATTCCATTTATTTATTTATTGTTTTTTTTTTTTTTGTCTTTTCTAGGGCCACACCTGTGGCATATGGAGGTTCCCAGGCTAGGGGTCCAATCGGATCTGTAGCCTCTGGCCTACACCAGAGCCACAGCAACGCAGGTCCTTAACCCACTGAGCAAGGCCAGGGATCGAACCTGAAATCTCATGGTTCCCAGTCGGATTCGTTAACCACTGAGCCACGATGGGAACTCCTTTTTTTTTTTTTTTTTGTCTTATTTATTGCTTTTTAGGACCACACTCATGGCATGTAGAGGTTCCCAGGCTAGGGGTCAAATAGGAGCTGTAGCAGCCAGCCTATACCACAGCCACAGCAATGCCAGATCTGAGCCACGTCTTTGACCTACACCACAGCTCACAGCAACGCCGGATCCTTAACCCACTGAGCGAGGCCAGGGCTCAAACCCACAACCTCATGGTTCCCAGTCAGATCCATTAACCACTGCACCATGACAGGAACTCCTATAAGGATATTTATTCTAGCATTATTATTATTATTTTGGCTGCACCCCTGGCATGCAGAAGTTCTGGGCCAGGAATCAAACCCGAGCCATAGCTGTGACCCAAGTCAGTGCAGTGACAACACCGGATCCTTGACCCGCTGTGCCACAAGAGAACTCCCAACAATATATATTTAAACATGGATAAATGGGAGTTTTTTGGCCATGCCTGTGATGGAATGTCCTGGGCCAGGAATCGAACGTGTGCCACAGCAGCAACCCAAGCCATGGCAGTGACAAGGCCAGATCCTTAACCCACTGAGGCACAAGGGAACTCCCAACATTATTTATAAGTGCCAAAAAATTGGAAATTATCATTTTTCAATTTTATTTTTTTTAATTTTTAATTTTTTTTTGTCTTTTGTCCTTTTAGGACAAAATTTTTTACAATGAACGTTATAGTGGACTGAATATTTGTCGTCCCCCAAAATTCCTGTGTTGAAATCCTAACCCTCAAGGTGATGATATTAGCAGGTGGGATCTTTAGGAGATGACTAGTTCAGGACGTTGGAACACTCACATGGGATTAGCGCCCTTATAAAAGAGGTCCCAGAGATACCTCTCAGCCCTTCCACAATGTCAGGACACAACAAAAAGATGGCCATCTATGAATGAGGAAATAGGTCCTCACCAGATACTAAATCTGCCAGCGCCTTGACCTTAAACTTCCCAGTCTCCAAAACTGTGAGCTAATTAATTTCTGTTGTTTATAAGCCACCCAGCCTAGGGTATTTTGTCACAACAGCCCACATGGACTAAGACAAACACGCACTTGCATAATGGAAACAAAAATCAACAAGAGGGTGATGTGTAGGCTAGCTGGCTCATACTCCACAGAGCAGCGAGCCAGAGGCTCCCTCGGCCCCCGGCACCTGCCGAGCCTATTTTGTTTTCCCTTCTCCCACACCTCAGGCGACCAGTGGAACAGTACCAAGTGGGGAATAGGTGATCCGCTTTAGAGACCAAATGCCAGCTCTCTCTGCTGTCTCCTTAGGGACAAAAGTCAGGAGCCCTGCTGATGCCGGGGCTTGTCCTTCCAATTGGTCCATCCCCTCCCAACATCTGGGCTTGTCTCTCTCTCTCTCTGGTTCAGGCTTCATGGACTATGAAGTCATACTGACTGCACACTCAAGACAGCATAAACAAAAGCCTGGATGGGAGAGAGCAGGGCTGTGTTCTCAGAGGAATCTGGGGAGATAACTCTAAGTTCCAACTTCTAAGTCTGCTTCTTTCTGTTGGGTGATTCACCTGCCTCATTATCCCACACAAGTGAGGAGACATGGTGGCGAACTTCTCTTTGGTAACAATCTCCTGGACAAACATTAACGCAGCCATGGACAGAGTGTTAGGACTTGTTCTTGCCTTCAAGGACCGGGCAATACATAATTACAAGTTCAAAAGAGACAAATGGCTCCAAATTACAGTTCTGTAGGGATCAAGAGGGCCCTTGAATACTTCCATTCTGTGGGGGGGTGGGGGGGCGATTCCATTTCATTACCAAATGAAGAGATGCCGAAATAGGTTCACAGAAATTATAGTCCATTCCAAATGTTTGCATTAAACAAACTGTTTTAAGACGCACGCACATGGAGTTCCCATTGTGGCTCAGTGGTAACGAACCCAACCTGACTAGTATCCGTGAGGATGAAGGTTCGATCTTTGGCCCTGCTCCATGGGTTAATGATCAGGTGCTGTTGTGAGCTGTGGTGTAGGTCACAGACTCAGCTCAGATTTGACATTGCTGTGTCTGTGACGTAGTCTGGCAGTTGCAGCTCTGATTAAACCCCCAACCTGGAAACTTTCATGTGCCATGGGTGCAGCCCTTAAAAAAATAAAATAAAATAATTAAAAAAAAAAAAAAAGCAAACACGGAGTTCCCATCGTGGTTCAGTGGTTAATGAATCCAAGTAGAAACCATGAGGTTATGGGTTCAATCCTGGCCTTGCTCAGTGGTTTAAGGATCCAGCATTGCCGTGAGCTATGGTGTAGGTCGCAGACGTGGCTTGGATCCTGAGTTGCTGTGGCTCTGGCGTAGGCCGGTGGTAGGCCGGTGGCTACAGCTCCAATTAGACCCCTAACCTGGGAACCTCCATATGCCGCAGGAATGGCTCTAGAAAAGGCAAAAAAAAAGAAAGAAAAAAGAAAGAAAGAAAAGGCAAACGCATATCACAAAGCAATTGTATTAGTCTACTAGTCGCAAGTTGATGGGAATTATAAAAATATTCATGCACAACAGGCCACAGGCTGCCTGGGAATGGGACACAATTTCAAAGCTGTCTGATGAATATCTTCTTTCGCCCCTGCCTGAGAATATCAGCCAGAGCAGGAAATGTTTGGTACTGACCCCTGAATGATTGTTCTCTGACACACTACACGCCTGGTTTTCATCTCTACACATCTTCATCAGAAATAGTCGTCTTAGAGAGTAGTTCCCGTCGTGGCTCAGTGGTTAATGAATCCAACTAGGAACCATGAGGTTGTGGGTTTGATCCCTGGCCTTGCTCAGTGGGTTAAGGATCTGACATTGCCGTGACCTGTGGTGTAGGTCCCAGACGTGGCTCTGATCCCACATTGCTATGGCTGTGGTGTAGGCCAGCAGCTATAGCTCCAATTAGACCCCTAGCCTGGGAACCTCCATATGCTGCAGGTGCGGCCCTAAAAAGACAAAAGACAAATAAATAAATAAATAAATAAATAAGTAAAAACCACTGCATCCTGTCTTGGACTTCCCTGGTGGCTCAGCAGGTTAAGGATCTGGTGTTGTCACTGGTGTGGCATAAGTTCAGTCTCTGGCCTATGAACTTCCACAGACTTGGCCAAAAAAATTGTCGTCTCTCTCATGACTCAATTTTTGTATTGGTATAGCTCTGTTCTGGGGCTCTTCTTCCTATTCCATCAGTGAGGCTTAACTTCCTGCAGTAATAATTATCACTTGTGTAATATGTTTTTTTTTTTTTTTTTTTTTTTTTTTGCTTTTTAGGGCCACACCCATGGCACATGGACATTCCTAGGCTAGGGATTGACTCAGAGCTGCAGCTGGCACCTGTGTCACAGCCACAGCCACACCAAATCTGAGCTATGTCTACGACCCACATCACAGCTCACAGCAACACTGGATCTTTAACCCACTGAGCAAGGCCAGGGATCAAACCTGCGTCCTCATGGATACTAGTTGTGGTTTGATACCGCTGAGCCAGCACGGGAACTCCAATATGTTTTATTTTTCCATGAAAGAACAACTCACACTACTCTCAGGAAAAACCCTGAGGCTCATTCATCTAGGTTGGTGATTGCTAATGGTGTTAAAACGACCTCAAGGCGTTCTTGAAATTAACAGGTATTATCACACTGAAAGCAAAAGGAGAGAAGCTCCAGCAGTGACATTGCAGTTGAGGTAGCCATTGAGCGGGGTGGGCTGGGGGAGGAAGCCAGCACCATCATCAAGAAGCCTCTGAAACCATGCTACTCAGGAAGCAACCCCTGTTGGACATATTAGGCTGGTCCTAGCACACAGGTAAGCATTTCACAGCATTGGGCTGGAGGAACCCAAGCAAGATGTTTTCTTCTCTAATAGGCAGGGAGGGAGATCAGAAGACTAGAGGAGTCTTTGGAGTATTTGGTTGGCCCCTGCCATTTGTCTGGGATTCCTGGTGGTCTGCGGACTCTGCATCCACACCCACTTATTGACCCTGATTCTTTTTCCAGGGCCAAATCCGGTCTTTGCACAAAAATGAGCTCTACTAGAAGTTCCCTTGTGGTGCAGCGGGTTAAGGATCCAGCGTTGCCAAAGTTGTGGTGCATGGGGAGTTCCCGCTGTGGCTCCGCAGAAACACATCTGACTAGGATCCATGAGGATGCAGGCTCAGTCCCTGGCCTCGCTCAGTAGGTTAAGGATCTGGCATTGCTGTGAGCTGTGGTGTAGGTCTCAGACACGGCTCAGATCTGGCATTGCTGGGGCTGTGGCGTAGACCAGCAGCTACAGTTCCGATTGGACCCTTAGCCTGGGAACCTCTGTGGGTGCGGCCCTAAAAAGACAAAAAGAAAAAGTTGTGGTGCAGGTGGCAACTGTGGCACAGGCTCCGTCCCTGACCTGGAGCTTCTACGTGCTGCAGGCACAGCCAAAAAAAAGAGAGAAAGAGCTTTCTACTTAGAGTGGCAGGTGTTTTTAGATGAACAACTGTCTACTTTAAGGAAAACAGATCACTAGACTTTTTGAACCTTGAAGACCTGAGTTTGCACACTAGCTCTGCCACCCTAAGGACTTAATTTGAGTCCTGGTTTTATCCTTTCTAAGGTTAGGATAATGCTGCCTCCATCAAAAAGTTCTCATGAGCTGATATATTGGAAAGGGCTTTATAAGATGTAAAGCTGCTGCCAATGTTAGGTGCATGGATAAGATATCCCTCTAGCCCTTTATTATTATTTTTTTTCTTGTCTTTTTTTTTTTTGGTCTTTTTGCCATTTCTTGGGCCACTCCCACAGCATAGGGAGGTTCCCAGGCTAGGGGTCGAATTGGAGCTGTAGCCACCTGTCTACGCCAGAGCCACAGCAATGCAGGATCCGAGCCACGTCTGCAACCTACACCATAGCTCGTGGCAACGCCGGATCCTTAACCCACTGAGCAAGGACAGGGATCAAACCCACAACCTCATGGTTCCTAGTTGGATTCATTAACTGCTGAGCCATGACAGGAATTCCTTTTTTGTCTTTTTTTTTTTTTTTTGTCCCCCTCTAGCCCTTTAAATGAATGTCATCCCAAGTGATTTCTCTCCACAGTCTTTCTTAAGCAAGCAAAAAAAAAAGAGAGAGAGAGAGAGATTTGCATGTAAGTTTCATAATTCAGTTACTCTAATAACATTGGGTAAGAGCTGAACCACAACACATGAATTACAGCTGGACAAAAATCTTTTTTTTTTTCCAGCCGCGCCCAAAGTATGTGGGAAATTCCCAGGCCAGGGATTGAACCTGAGCCACAGCAGTGACCTGAGCCACTGCAATGACAGTGCTGGATCCTTAACCCACTCACTGTACCACGAGAGAACTCCTGGACAGAATCTTGTTGGAAACACTGTTCAACATTTTTTTTGCCAAAAAGTTATTCATTCCTCATCCCACACCCAGGCCAAGGACTGACTCAGTCATAAAAGAGTAGCAGGAATTCAGCAACTTTGTATTTAGCATCTTATATCCCTATCCTGAGCCAGACTTTTTTTTTCTTTTTTGTCTTTGCCTTTTCTAGGGCCGCTCCTGCGGCATATGGAGGTTCCCAGGCGAGGGGTCTAATTGGAGCTGTAGCCACCGGCCTACACTACAGCAACGTGGGATCCGAGCTGCATCTGCAACCTACACCACAGCTCACGGCAACACTGGATCCTTAACCCACTGAGCAAGGCCAGGGATCGAACTCGAAACCTCATGGTTCCTAGTCGGATTCGTTAACCACTGCACCACGACGGGAACTCCGAGCCTGGGAACTAGAGATCTTCAAGAGACCTAATCAGAAGTTGTCAGAGATGTTCCCAGACAAGAACAGACTTGTAGTTGCCAAGAGGGAAGGTTTGGGGGAGGGGTTGAGGGAGGGATGGAGTGGGGGGGTGGTTAGCACATGTAAACTATTGTACATGGAGGGGATAAAAAAATGCCTACCTAAAATCCACTTCTGGGGTTCTTATTGAGGCTCAGCAGATTTAGGATATGACATTGTCTCTGTGAAGTTGCGGCTTCCACCCCTGGCCTGGCTCAGCGGGTTAAGGATCCAGTGTTGCCTCAAGCTTTGGTATAGGCCATAGATGCTGCTTAGATCCAGTGTTGTAATGGCTGCGGTGTAGGCCTACAGCGGCAGCTCCAACTCGCCCTCTGGCTTAGGAAATTCCCTATATCACACAGGTGTGGCCATAAAAAAAAAAAAAAATATATATATATATATATATATAATAAAACCACTTTTATTTAAATTACCTAGACTATTTTCTGTTTTCCCTAACTGTTCTGTTATAGCATTCAACAAATGGATGATTTGGAGTTTCCACTGTGGTGCAGTGGATTCAGAAACTCACTGCAGTGGCTCAGGTCACTGCAGAGGTGCAGGTTCAATCCCCAGCCCAGCACAGTGGGTTAAGTATCTGGATAAAGTTGCAGCTGAGGTGTAGGTTGCAGCTGTAACTCAGATTCAATCCCTAGCCTAGGAAATTCCATATGCTGTGTGTGTGGCCGTAAACACAGACACACACACACACAAATGGATACTTTCAAAAAAACTCATTGTTGGAATTCCCGTCGAGGCACAGGGGAAACAAATCCAACTAGGAACCAGGAGCTTTCAGGCTCGATCCCTGGCCTCACTCAGTGAGTTAAGGACCTGGTGTTGCCGTGAGCTGTGGTGTACGTCGTAGACGTGGCTCAAATCTGGCATTGCTATGGCTGTGGCATAGGCCAGTGGCTATGGCTCTGACTCAATCCCTAGCCTGAGAACCTCCATATGCCATGGGTGTGGCCCTTAAAAAAAAAAAAAGACAAAACCAAAAACAAACAAACAAATTCATTGCTGGTTGTCTGGTCACAGGGTACCTAGAAGATGCCCTAGACCCACATGGGGCACAACCCGCATGGGGATAGCACTGAGATTGGTCTGGCTGCAGCATGGATGCTAAGCTGGGATCAAGAACTGATTTTATGGAGTGCTTCTTGGCAGACTTTCTTCTAGGCACTGGAGCTCACACTCTAGTGGGGAAATGTAGACGAAAGCCAGTAAACAAGAGATTGCAGGTAGAAATAAGGACAAGGAAGAACACTAGCACAAGAGAAAGATACAGGGCAATGGTGTGGAAGAGTTCTTGATTGCCACAAAGGGCCTAAGGAAGTGTAGAGATCTGATTGACGTCAAAGAGCCTTCCATGGGAGTTCCCATCATGGCGCAGTGGTTAACGAATCCGACTAGGAACCATGAGGTTGTGGGTTTGATCCCTGGCCTTGCTCCGTGGGTTAAGGATCCGGCGTTGCCGTGAGCTGTGGTGTAGGTCTCAGACGCAGCTCGGATCCTGCGTTGCTGTGGCTCTGGTGTAGGCTGGTGGCTGTAGCTCCGATTGGACCCCTAGCCTGGGAACCTCCATATGCCTCGGGTGTGGCCCTAGAAAAGACAAAAAAAAAAAAAAAAAAGAGCCTTCCATGTGCAAATCCCAGGCAGAGTGTGACAAGTGAAGAGACGGAGGTGGGAATAAAATTGCCTATTTGAAATACCACTGCAAGGAATGATGGCTATTTTTCACCTGGGTGAGGAGTGCAGTTTAACCCATCAAGACACTCCTTGGAGCTGACAGGTATGATTTAATAAGTCAGCCTACGTGACTTAGAACAACCAAAGTTGGAAGGCTTGGATTAGCTGCCATTCAAGAAAGGGTGGGTCTTTGGTCTGTAACTGGCACTCAGGGTGTGGAGGTCTTAGGGCAGCTGCAGCAACATCACTGCAGTGGAAGAGCACGGCCTGCTAGTCAATGGGAGGCTAGAGGCTGCTGATCCATCAAGGTCAATGCTACTTGTACCTGGACAGTGTTGGGGCACAAGCTCTAACACACATTCTTAGTTCTGTGAGGTGTGCAGGATCATTTTATCACCCTTTATCGAGTGAGCTACAGGCTAGCTGAGACCCATTTATCCTGACCTCCCAAATGAGTACTTGTTCCCTAAAGAAGAGTGTCACGTGAACTCCAAGACATGAAGGTCATGACTCTAAAAAGCTGAAATGTGGGGAGAAGTTTGCTTCTGTCTTATCCTGCCCCATGCCATGGGTGTGGCCCACAAAAGACAAAAAATAAAAATTAAAAATTAAAAAAAATTAGGAGTTCCCATCGTGGCACAGCAGAAACAAATCCGACTAGGAACCATGAAGTTACGGGTTCGATCCCTGGCCTCACTCAGTGGGTTAAGGATCCTGCATTGCTGTGTCTGTGGTGTCGACTGGCAGCTGTAGCTCTGATTCAACCCCTAGACTGGGAACTTCCATATGCCTCGGGTGTGGCCCTAAAAAGGCAAAAAACATAATAATAATTGAAAGAAAACTAATGCTTCATGATACAAATATTATATGAAATTCAAAATTCAGTGTCCATATGAAGTGTTTTTTTGTTTGTGGTTTTTTTTTTTTTTTTTTTTTTTTTGAGAACACCTCCACATTTTCTCTGGCTGCTTTTGAGCTAGGACTGGGTTGCCACAATGACAAAATGGCTCACCAGGCCCAATGTAGTATTAACTAGGCTTTTACAGAAAAAGTTGGCTGGTCCGTGCACTAGACCAGTTTTTCCCATTTTATTGGTAGGTAACTGAGGCATAGAGAGAGAAATGATGGACCTGAGATCGCACAGTCTGTCTGTGGCTGAAATGAGAAATCTGTGGTGCCTTGTTAGTGCTCTTTTTGCTATGCTGTCACATGAAAGCAGATATGCAAAACTTCATTGTGACAACGACCATTTGGTACTTCTACATGCATTCTCTGCTCTTCACAGCCCCTGGCCGCTGCATCTGCACCCTCGAGAGGGCAGCACTGGTTAAGGCGACTCTAGAATGCAAGCTTTTCTCCCAGAGGTAAGCAAAATAGCCCATACATTGTCCTGTCCTTAAATAAAATAAGCAAAAAAGAAAGCAGTTCAGAAAGGGCTTGAATTGGATTGTTCCCTGCAGCACAGTGGATTAAGGATCTGTGTGGTCACTGCAGCAGTTCAGGTCATTGCTGAGGCATGAGTTCGAACCCTATCCCCCCAGCCCAGGAACTTCCATGGTAGCAGGTGCAGCCACAAAAAAAAAAAAAAAAAAAAAAAAAAGAAGAAGAAAAGAAAGGGGCTTTTGGTGGTAACATGCATACAATACTAGTGCAAATATGTGACATTTTCAATTTTTTGCGGTGGGGGGGACAAATTGCCAAAGGTGAGTTCAAGCTCAGAAAATCTTCCGCATCTAGCTAGAATTGAAAGAACAGAAGCCAAATCTGCAGCCAAACAAATGTAGGCATTTCAGAGAAGCACACCTACATGTTAACAACAACAATGAACAAACAAACCCTGAAACCCATTTTCTGAGTACTGGGGAACATGGAGAGGAAATTAGTTCTCCTAGAGCCCTAGGGACAGTTTTAAGTAGGCGAGTGGCAATGTGCTTATGACCCAGATTTGCCCTCCTTCTGAGTGGGCTGAAGAAGAGTTTCCGTCTCTTCATTTTGGGCATGCAATCATAAAATGTGGTTAGTGAGGCTTGCAGCCTAGCATCAGTGAGATATTTATGAAGTATAATTGATGTTTGCAACGGGCTTGGAGAGCCCTCGGATGAAAAGGTACCCCTTGCAAGATGCAAGATGGAATGGTGTAACCGTGAGGGCAGATATGTTTTGTAGGTGTCACCACGGCTGTTGCTTACTGAGGTGGCAGGGGGAAAAATAGGTTAAGACCACGTGGCCCAGTCTTTCATCTTGACCCAGAACTGGGCCACAGGAAACCCGAATAGGCAGACTATCACATCAGATGGTGAGAGAAATTTCACTGAGAATGTACAAATCCCCAGAGGCAGAATGGGCTGGCTTCTTGACACATAATCACACCTAGAGGAAATCTGGTGGGGCTAATTAGAAAAACATATGGCACTTCCGTCTTTACCAGGAAGGGAACTGAACTGCATTACTCAGCAAATGTTTTCCTCAGCCTGAGCTTGACGTCTGAGATTTTCTGAGAACTGAGCATTTTCTCTAAGTAATCCTGAAAGGCCTGGTGCTGGCTAACAGCGGGAACTAGGCTGGTGGCCTAATTAACCACCCCCATACTGCAATACTTAAAAACACCTATGGGAATCCCAGTGAGTTTCTAGTGTCTAATTCCTAAATTTAATCCTAACGTGCTCCACTGAATCCTCTTGTATGACCTTGGTTAATTATGTACTATCTAATCACCAGTGATAATGATGCAAAATTGAAAAGGATGGCATGAGTCGATTCATTCTCCTTGCAGGTATTCCATCAAGATCAAAGATGAGGACTTCTAGGAATAAAACTCTGGCATATAGGAAATTGCTTTCAAACAGAACTAGCAATTAAGTATATTACGTTAGTCCCTGGAATGGTAAAGACGGAATTTTTTTCTTTCTTTTCTTTTAGGGACGCACCTGTGGCATATGGAAGTTCCTGGGCTAGGAGTTGAATTGGAGCTGCAGCTGCTGGCCTATGCCAGAGTCACAGCAACACCAGATCCTTTGTCCACTGAGGGAGGCCAGGAATTGAACCCGCATCCTCACAGACACTAGTCAGTTTCCTAATCCACTGAGCACAAGGGGAACTCCAGGATTTTTTTCTTTTTTCAGTCAGAACTTTGGTCCAAAGCAGTCCTATAATATGTGAGAAGACCATACAGACTTATCATGAAAATAGTCTGGTGTACTTGGGATATGATAAGACATCTTTCTCAGAATCATCAATATATTTACACCTTTCATCTGTTACCTGGAAAAGTAAATCCACAACTCCAATAATGTATTTACTTTGGAAATTATTAACTAGCAGAAAACGAAGATAGGAAGTAAAGAAAAAGAGAGGTATTATACCCCTCATGTGCCCAGTATTATAACCTGGAACTTAATTTATGGCATTCCCAGAAAGCTAGCTGACTTAGACGGTTTTGGTTTTCTGGCCTCTGTGTATTGTTGTCCGTTCTGTAATAGTACATGATTTATAGCAACAAATCCTATTTTAATAATGTTGTAGGAGTTCCCGTCATGGTGCAGTGGTTAACAAATCTGACTAGGAACCATGAGGTTGTGGGTTCGATCCCTGGCCTTGCTCAGTGGGTTAAGGATCCAGTGTTTATGTGAACTGTGGTGCAGGTTGCAGACGTGGCTCGGATCCCATGTTGCTGTGGCTGTGGCGTAGGCCAGCGGCTACAGCTCTGATTGGACCCCTAGCCTGGGAACCTCCATAGGCCGTGGGAACGGCCCTAGAAAAGGCAAAAAGACCAAAAAAAAAAAAAAATAATAATAATAATAACGATAATGTTGTATTCCATTCTTGAATTTCAAACCAGTTGACAGAATTCTGAGATCTTGGCATATGCCTCAAAGGAACAAAGAAATCCAACTTAACAATGACTCTATTTCCATATTTGTTTATTTATCTATGCCTTTTGTCTTTTTAGGGCCACACTCAAGCCATCTGGAGGTTCCCAGACTAGGTGTCTCTTTGGAGCTACAGCTGCCAACCTATGCCACAGCCACAGCCACAGCCACAGCCACAGCAATGCGGGATCCGAGCTGTGTCTACCACCTACACCGCAGCTCACGCCAACACCGGATCCTTAACACACTGAGCGAAGCTGAGCCACAGCAGGAACTCCCCTATTTCCATATTTGCATCGTGTCTCTCACTTTAATTTTTTTTTTTTTTTTTTTGTCTTTTTGCTATTTCTTGGGCCGCTCCCGCGGCATGTGGAGGTTCCCAGGCTAGGGGTCCAATCGGAGCTGTAGCCACCGGCCTACGCCAGGGCCACAGCAACGCGGGATCCGAGCCGCGTCTGCAACCTACACCACAGCTCACGGCAGATCGTTAACCCACTGAGCAAGGGCAGGGACCGAACCCACGACCTCATGGTTCCTAGTCGGATTCGTTAACCACTGCGCCACGACGGGAACTCCGTGTCTCTCACTTTAAGAGTAAAACACCAAGTGGGCTTTACTCCAGCTCTTCCTCACATGGTACCTACAGTACATGGTACACAGCGTTCACAGTTAGAGATGAATAACATTGCTCAGATTACAAAGCACTTTTACATCCATTCTTTTATTTCATTGCATCTTCAAAACAACCCTGTGGGGTAGATATAGTTACTTAATAGATGCATTTCCAAAGATTAATTCAATGAATATTTATCGAATGGCTACTGTCTGCCAGATATTCTTTTAGATAATGAACATTCGGTGGAAAATAAAACCCACTAAAAGCCTGCCAAAAATGTTTGTGATTTGCCCAAGAGCATAGAAATTAAATCCAGACCCTTTCGACTGGTATACTGTATCATTATTCTCATCCTGGATTAGAAAAATGAAGCACAGATAACTTACTTATCTCCAGTCTGTCTCTTAGTACATTAGTGGCATTTCTTAAATAGACTTGCTCAACCATGGCTGCTCACCAGTATTTGTTCCCATTCATTCGGGATTCTGGTCTTTCACCAGATCTACTGTTTTATACGCCCATCTAAAGCCAGTTCCTTCACATAGCAGCTCCTCTCTCCTACCTAAGGACGAGGATCCAGTCAGCTCTCTCCCACACACTGCAATTCTTTACTGTATCATTAGTGTTGTAATGAATGAATGAATAAATAAAGCATTGTAATCCCACCTTACAAACAAACTTCCTTCAGTATCATCTCCCCCAGCCACTCATCCCTCACCAGCACCCACTCCATTTTTTCTGCTCTCCTTTTGCAGCAAATACCTCCCATTGTCAAATTTATAAGTATTTATTGAACAGATGCAGAATAAATGAACTAGGAACATGTCACACAGTAAGTTTCACATAAGTTAAGTTGAAATATTCAGAGGACTTGTCACAAAACAAAACTATTTGTTATATTTCTCCCAAAAGGCAGAATATAAGCAATGGTTAGATACATTCAGTATGGTATTTGCACAGTTTCAAATTTTTCCAATTTAATGGATACTATGCTTTTTCTTTTCTTTTCTTTCTTTTTTGTTTGTTTTTGTTTTTTTTTTGCTTTTTAGGGCCATACCCGTGGCATATGGAGCTTCCCAGGCTAGGGGTCAAATTGGAGCTGTAGCTGCCAGCCTATGTCACAGCCAGAGCAATGCTATATCCAAGCTCACCTACACCATAGCTCACAGCAACACCAGATCCTTAACCTACTGGGTGAGGCCAGGGATTGAACTCATGTTCTCATGGATACCAGTTGGATTTGTTTCCACTGCGTCACAGGGGAACTCTTTTTTTTTTTTTTGGCCACGCCCAAGGCATGTAGAAATTCCCCAGGCTGGGAATTGAGCCTGTGCCACAGCAGTAACTAGAGCCACAGAAGTGACGATGCCTGATCCATAACCTGCTGAGCCACCAGAGAATACCCTACACTTTTCAAAGTAAGAAATGCAATATAAATCTTTTTTAAAAAAAGTCTTGGAGTTCCGATCATGGTGCAGTGGAAGTGAATCCAACTAGGAACCATGAAGTTGCAGGTTGGATCCCTGGCCTGCTCAGTTAAGGATCCGGTGGGTTAAGGATCCGGTGTTGCCAGTCGGGGGAGAGGAGGGCCTGGCAACCAGGTCATTAAAGAATGATTGGAGGAGTTCCCACTGTGACGCATTGGAAACAAATCTCAGTTAAGGATCCCTGGGTTAAGGATCCGGTGTTGCCATGGGCTGTGGTGTAGGTCGCAGACCCGGATGAGATCTGGCTGTGGTGTAGGCCCCCAGCTGTAGTTCCCCCTTGGCCTGGGAACCTCCGTATGCTGCAGGTGTGGCCCTAAAAGTAAAATAATAATAATAATAATAATAATAATAATAAATTCTTGGGCCTCTCAATGAAGTTAAAGTTTCATGACATATCTACACCAGCAACTGATGCATAACTACCATCAGAAATACGTCTCAGGAGTTCCTGTTGTGGCGCAGTGGTTAACGAATCCGACTAGGAACCATGAGGTTGCGGGTTCGGTCCCTGCCCTTGCTCAGTGGGTTAACGATCCGGCGTTGCTGTGAGCTGTGGTGTAGGTTGCAGACGCGGCTCGGATCCCGCGTTGCTGTGGCCCTGGCATAGGCCGGTGGCTACAGCTCCGATTGGACCCCTAGCTTGGGAACCTCCATATGCCGCGGGAGCGGCCCAAGAAAGAGCAAAGACAAAAAGACCAAAAAAAAAAAAAAAAAAAAAAAAAAGAAATACGTCTCAAGTTAAACAAGTCGTCTTTGTTCCTCAGTTACATTTCAAGTTCCACATCAGTAGTTCTCAGGCGGTACAAGAAAATTCCCACAAAGCACACATATCAGAATCCTTGGAATTATTCCATGCTAGGGAGACGGTCTTCTTCAACCCCTAATTGAATACCTTACACCAGTACAAACCAGTGCTGGTACAAGGGAAAAATAGTTGGAAACTATTCCATATAGGCTAGAAAGAATACGATGTCATGTGTAATTAAAACATATAAACAACTACAAAATATGCTAGGCTTCATTCAAATTGATAAATATTTCGAAATAGAAATTGTTTCAGCAGGAAGTTCCTTTGTGGTGCAGTGGGTTAAGAATCCCAGGTTGTTGCAGCTGTGTGGCACAGGTCGCAGCTGTGGTGTGGGTTCCATCCCTGGCCCAGGAACTTCCGCATGCATTGGGTAGGGGCAAGACAAAAAAAAAAAAAAAAAAAAAGAAGAAGAAGAAATTCTGTCAACAATTATTAAGCATAACTGTTTGAGGATAAAATACACACAGTACTTTACCACATGCTCCAATTAAGAATGATAAGGTGGGGGAGTTCCCGTCGTGGCGCAGTGGTTAACGAATCCAACTAGGAACCATGAGGTTGCGGGTTCGGTCCCTGCCCTTGCTCAGTGGGTTAACGATCCGGCGTTGCCGTGAGCTGTGGTGTAGGTTGCAGACGCGGCTCGGATCCCGTGTTGCTGTGGCTCTGGCGTAGGCCGGTGGCTACAGCTCCGATTGGACCCCTAGCCTGGGAACCTCCATATGCCGTGGGAATAGCAACAACAACAACAACAACAAGGGAGCGGCCCAAGAAATAGCAACAACAACAACAACAACAACAACAACAACAAAAAAGAATGATAAGGTGGGAGTTCCTGTCGTGGTGCAGTGGTTAACGAATCCTACTAGGAACCAGGAGGTTGCGGGTTCGGTCCCTGCCCTTGCTCAGTGGGTTAAAGGATCCGGCATTGCTGTGAGCTGTGGTGTGGGTTGCAGACACGGCTCAGATCCCACATTGCTGTGGCTCTGATTCGATCCCTAGCCTGGGAACCTCCATGTGCTGCGGGGGCGGCCCTAAAAAGACAAAAAGACCAAAAAAAAAAAAAGGAAACTTCTGGGTACTTAATTTTAGGGTATTACCATTCTCGTGATGGAGTCAGTTCGTCATCGTTGTTCTAATACTTTTACAGGAAGTCCAACAAAAGCTGCAAAGTCATCAGTAATTATTGAAGTATACACTTGAGAAACCAGGGTAAATTCTGCTTTGTTGCATCTCTAGGCTGGATGGCCTCAGACCCCTGGTGAGCATCAGTGCTTATATAAATTCTAGGAAAATCTCTCTGCTAGATTCTTTATCCTACTAACCAAATTCTTCCAAGTACTGGCCAAAGTCCAAGTTCAGAATCTGCAGATTTTATAGGATAGTATTCTTTTCCAAAGCAATTGAGTATTATTCGGATCATTATGGAACAGAGGCAAGGCTAGAAGCTGACCATATCTTGAGAATGTAACAATTCTTCCAGAAACCTAAAGCTTTTGAGTTTCTGATTCTTGTCCTGATCCAGGAAGTTTTTAAAACTCTCAGTACTTTGTACCGTCATAGTCCCTGGCATTTTCCCCTCGAGTCCACTGTAGTATATTTCCAAAGGTCAGACTTCATATACTGTTTTTGTTTTTTTTTTTAATTCAACCCAGTCCAATCAAGCTTTTGCTCCCTCTGCTCCACCAAAACTGCTCTTGTCAAGATCACCAGTGACTCCACCTTGCTCCAAGGGTCAATTCTCAGGCCTCACCCTAATCTCTCAGCCCATCACTTCCTCCCCCTTCAGGTATTTTCTTTACCTGGCTTCCAGGACACGACTCCTCTGTTGGTTTTTCTCCTTACTGACTGGCTTGTTCCTACTCAGGTGTTCATCAAGTTCCTTTCTTCTGAGAACTTATGTGAGGAGCGCCTCAGGGCTTTCCTGGTTCTCTTTCGTCAGTATCTACACTTACTCCCTTGCTGATGTGTCATTCAGTTTCAGACTTTTTTTTTCTTTTTAGGGCTGCACCTTTGGCATATGGAAATTCCTGGGCTAGGAGTCAAATTGGAGCTGCAGCTGCCAGCCTACACCACAGCCACAGCAACACCAGGTCCAAGCCAAGTCTTCAATCTACACCACAGTTCACGGCAACGCCGGATCCTTGACTCACTAAGTGAGGCCAGGTATCAAACACGCATCCTCATGGATACAAGTCGAGTTAGTTACCGCTGAACCACAACAGGAACTTGACCTTTCAGACTTTAAATGCCATTTATATGCTAACAACTCCCCAACAGACACACACACACAATTATGCATTATATATGCATATGTATAAAGTATTATGTATACATAATACATATCATCAGAACATACCTCCTAAATTAGATCCTCATATCCAACAGCCCACCTAGTATCTCCATTTGAATATCTAATAAATATCTCAAATTGAACTTGTCCAAAACTGAACTCTTAATATTCCCCTGGGAAATTGTTCTGTCTTAATGTCCCTATTTCAGTTGATTGCAACTTGATCTTTCTAGTGGCCCAGGTTAAAAACCTTATTCTTGACACCTCTTTCTTTCTCTCTCTTTTTTTTTTTTTTTTTGGTCTTTTTGCTATTTCTCGGGCTGCTCCCGTGGCATATGGAGATTCCCAGGCTAGGAGTCCAATCGGAGCTGTAGCCACCTGCGCCACGACGGGAACTCCCTTCTTTCTTTCTCTCTCTCTCTCTCTTTCTTTCTGTCTTTTTTTAAATTTTTTGTGCACCCACAGCATGTGGAAGTTCCCTGGCCAGGGGTCGAATCCAAGCCACAGCTGTGGCAACGATGGATCCTTTAACCCACTGTGCAGGCCAGGGATCAAACCCAAACCTCCGCAGGGACTGGAGCTGCTGCCATTGGATTCTTAACCCACTGTGCCACTGGCAGGAGCTCCAGCACCTCTTTTTATCAACTCTATTTTTTTCCTTTGGCTGCACCCACAGCATACAGAAATTATCGAGGCAGGGATTGGACCCCTACCACAGCAGTGACAGGAGCAACAGCAGTGACAATGCCAGATCCTCAACCCGCTGAGCCATCAGAGAACTCCAGGTCTTCAATATCGTCTTAATGAGGCCTATCCTGATTGCCTCATTTGAAATGACAACACACGAGTCCTCTTTCTTATCCTTCTCTGTATTTCACTATTGTACTTACTGTTCCTATTATTTAATTTCCTTTTTTATTGTATTTATTGTCTCTCCCTTGTCCCCTCCTGCACCCTCACAATAAGCTCCACAAGAATGGGGAATTATTTTATTCAGCAATGGATCTTTTTTTTTTTTTTTTTGTCTTTTGTCTTTTTAGGGCCGCACTCGCAGCATATGGAGGTTCCCAGGCCAGGGGTCCAATCGGAGCTGTAGCCACTGGCCTACACCACAGCCACAGCAACGCTGGATCCGAGCCACGTTTGCGAACTACATCACAGCTCATGGCAATGCCGGATCCTTAACCCACTGAACGAGGCCAGGGATTGAACCTGCAACCTCATGGTTCCTAGTCAGATTTGTTTCTGATGCGCCATGACAGGAATTCCCAGCAATGGATCTTAATTAATAGAATCTGGCACAAGGTTGGTGCTCAAAAATTGTTAAACAAATAATGATCTTAACTGTTAGAAATCTTTTTGATGTATTGTCTAACTAGGCCATTTAAACTGTGATGCCAAAATATAAACCTACAGGTTTCATATAATCTACATAATTATCAGTCTAGACCCCTGTTTTAGGGGTGATCATATACACTCTGGCAGGACAAACAAATGTTAGGTTGTCTAGGAGTATCTTTTATTTTTTAAATTTTTTTTTTTTTTTTTTGTCTTTGTTGTTATTGTTGCTATTTCTTGGGCCGCTCCCACGGCATATGGAGGTTCCCAGGCTAGGGGTGGAATTGGAGCTGTAGCCACCGGCCTACGCCAGAGCCACAGCAACGCTGGATCCGAGCCGCGTCTGCAACCTACACCACAGCTCACGGCAACGCCGGATCGTTAACCCACTGAGCAAGGCCAGGGATCGAACCCGCAACCTCATGGCTCCTAGTCGGATTTGTTAACCACTGCGCCACGACGGGAACTCCTATTTTTTAAATTTTTTGCTCTTTAGGGCTGCATTCACAGCATGTGGAGGTTTCCAGGCTAGGGGTCGAATTGGAGCTACAGCTGCCGGCCTACACCACAGCCACGGCAATGCTAGGTCCGAGCCGCATCTGCAACTTACACCACAACATGCAGCAACACCGGATCCTGAACCCACTGAGCAAGGCCAGGATAGAAACTGTGTCCTCATGAATACTAGTCAGATTCGTTTCCGCTAAGCCACGACAGGAACTCCTAATACTTCTTTTTTGTGGCTACCCTTGCAGCTTGTGGAAGTTCCCAAGCCCAGAATCCAATCCAAGCCACAGCAGGGACCCCAGTCGCTGCAGTGACAACACTGGATCCTTAACCATTTGTGCCACATGGGAACTCCTGAAGTCCAATAATTCTGAAGTGCTGAAGCTCTGAGTTTTGCCTCAGAAGGGAATAGACTATTCCAGCCTGTTGAGGTGCTTAACTACAGCCCCAAAATTGTGAATTTCCCATATTACTAAAGTATTTAAAGGAAACGATTTGCTTTTCCTAGGAAAAGGTTATTATTTTTTAAAATTCTCTCCTATGCCGGAGTTTGGCATGAAAAGCTGCCCTTTTCTGGAAGAACGAATCCAGATATTTAATATTTCTTTTTGTTGTTTAGAAATGTTGTACACAAGCTTCACCAAATGGCAAAAAAACAAACACAATCAAAGGCATGGGCCAAAGGGGCCTAGCACATACCACTTCAATTCTACACTGGCTGTCTTAAGGATCTGGGTATAATTAAGGGTTTTGGTTAACACATAATCTCTTTAAGGGAACACAAACTGGTACAAAATAATTCAGAACCTCGGTTTTCGAATAAGGAATAAAAACCACAGGAACAATGGAACATTAATCCTGGAATTCACTAGTCCTGCCTGGTTTGACAAACTGAAGAGGCCCAGGACTACATATACAAAAATATTTCCACTCCTGGGGCAGATCCTGAGACTGTGATAATTCAAAATCTGTTTATTTGACCATGGCGCTCCGCACCTTTAAAGTTCACCTGTTTAATAATACTTGGGCTTTTTGGCCTAAGAAGTTGGAAAATATTTTAAGTCCAACAATAAATGGGGAGGAGAGTTACTTCTGAATTTCTGTTCAACTGTTTTGCAAATGGATGGCATTAGTCAAGGGGAGAGGGATACAGTGCAAGATAATAGATTTTTTGGAGTTCCCGTGGTGGCACACTGGTTAACGAATCTGACTAGGAATCACGAGGTTGTGGGTTTGATCCCTGGCCTTGTTCAGTGGGTTAAGGATCCATCGTTGCCATGGCTGTGGTGTAGGTTGCAGATGCAGTTCGGATCCCGCGTTGCTGTGGCTCTGGCGTAGGCCCGTGGCTACAGCTCCGATTCGACCCCTAGCCTGGGAACTTCCATATGCCGTGGGAGCGGCCCTAAAAAGACAAACAGACATTTGTCTTTTTGCCATTTCTTGGCCCAGAGCCACAGCAACGCGGGATCCAAACTGCATCTGCAACCTACACCACAGCTCATGGCATCGATGGATCCTAACCCGCTGAACAAGGCCAGGGATCAAACACACGTCCTCATGGGTGTCAGTTGGGTTTGCTAACCGCTGAGCCATGACAGGAACTCTCTACTTTTTTTTTTAAGTAATAAACTTTATTCTTTAGAGCAGTTTTACGTTCACAGCAAATTTGTGTTAAAAGATTTCCATACTCTCCCTGCCCCCGGCCAGTCCCTCTCCAACTGCCAACATCGACACCAGAATATTGTATTTGCTACATTTGATGAACCTACACTGACTAGCACTATCACCCAAAGTCCACCGATTACATTAGGGTTCATTCTTGGTATTTTAAGTCTATGAGTTTTGGAGTTTCCGTCATGGCGCAGCGGAAACAAATCCGACTAGGAACCATGAGGTTGCAAGTTCAATCCCGGGCCTTGCTCAGTGGTTTAAGGATCCAGCATTGCGGTGAGCTGTGGTGTAGTTTGCAAACACAGCTTGGCTCTGGCGCTGCTGTGGCTGTGGTGTTAGCAGGCAGCTGTAACTCCAATTAGACCCCTAGCCTGGCAACCTCCATATGGCACGGGTGTGGCCCTAAAAAAAAAAAAATAGTTTATGGGTTTTGACAAATGTGACATGTACCCACTACTGTAGAATCATACAGAATAGTTTCACTGTCCTAAAATCCCCCAGGCTCTGCCTATTCATTCATCCCTCCCTACTAACCTTGGCAACTACTAATCCTCTTACTGTCTTCCTAGTTTTGACTTTTTCAGAGTATAGTTGGAATCATATAGTACATATATAGATATTTTCTATTTTTAAAAAATATGAATTGCAAACGTTTTTGTGCAAAAAAGGATGTGACTTTTTTTTTTTGCTTTTTAGGGCTGTACCCTCTGCATATGGAGGTTCCCAGGCTAGGGGTACAATTGGAGCTACAGCTACCAGTCTACACCACAGCCACAGCAACGCCAGATCTGAGCCGCATCTGTGACCTACACCAGTTCACAGCAACGCCAGATCCTTAACCCACTGAGCAAGGCCAGGGAACGAACATGTGTCCTCTTGGATGCTAGTCAGATTTGTTAACCGCTGAGCCATGATGGGAACTCCAAAAAAAGATGTGCTTTTTGAGTTAAATGTAATAGCTAAAGGTGTGAAATAAGCACATGTTTTATAAATTTAAAAATTCTAGGGGCGTTCCCCTTGTGGCTAAGTATGCTAAGAACCCAACTAGTATCCATGAGGATTCGGGTTCAATCCCTGGCCTCGATTAGTGGATTAAGGACTTGGTGTTGCTGCAAGCTTCTGTGTAAGTCACAGATGCAGCTTGGATCTTGTGCTGCTGTGGCTGTGGCACAGGCTGGCAGCTGTGGCTCCCATTTGATTCCTAGCCTGGGAACTTCCATATGCCAAAGGTGCAGCCCTAAAAAGAAAATAATAACAATGACACATTTCAGGAGTTTCCTGATGGCTCACTGGGTTACAGATCTGGAGTTATTACTGTGGCAGTTCTGTTCACTGCTGTGGCGAAGGTTTGATCCCTGGCCCAGGCACTTCCACATGCCGAGTGTGGGGCAGGAAAAAAAAAAATTAAAAAACCAAAAGATTTCATAAGCTCTCACCACCAAAAGAATGCACAGTATTGTGCTTTAAAGAATCTTGGGGAGTTCCCATCGTGGCGCAGTGGTGAACGAATCTGACTAGGAACCATGAGGTTTTGGGTTCGATCCCTGCCCCTGCTAATTGGGTTAAGGATCAGGTGTTGCAGTGAGCTGTGGTAGTAGGCTGCAGACGTGGCTCGGATCCCGCGTTGCTGTGGCTCTGGCGTAGGCCGGCAGCTACAGCTCCGATTAGACCCCTAGCCTGGGAACCTCCATATGCTGTGGGAGCGGCCCAAGAAATGGCAAAAAGACAAAAAAAAAAAAAAAAAAAGAATCTTGGGTATATTGAAGTTCCCATCG
Organism: Sus scrofa; assembly: GCF_054392235.1. Classification (NCBI taxonomy): domain Eukaryota; kingdom Metazoa; phylum Chordata; class Mammalia; order Artiodactyla; family Suidae; genus Sus; species Sus scrofa. The sequence goes on from NC_139388.1 coordinate 79,523,940, forward strand.
TGGCTCAGTGGAAACGAATCTGACTAGTACCCATGAGGATGCAGGTTAGATCCCTGGCCTAGCTCAGTGGGTTAGGGATCTGACATTGCCGTGAGATGGTGGTGAAGGTTGCAGACGTGGCTTGGAGTCGCTGTGGCTGTGGCATAGGCCAGCAGCTACAGCTCAGACTCGACCCCTAGCCTGGGAACCTCCATATGTCTTGGGTGTGGCCCTAAAAACGACAAAAAAAAAAAAAAAAAAAAGAATCTTGGGTATAAAAAAATCAAAACTCCAAGCAGTGCTTTTAGCCATAATGCAACTGAAACAAAATTTGGAATCTAACAGCAGCTGCTCAGCTGTTTTTTCATCAGGAAGCCATCAAATCCTGATCTGTTCCCTCAACAACAAAGATATTTTTTGCACTTCCATCCTATCATTACAGCTTAACCCCATTACTGAAACAGATAGCCAACCACCTATAATTATATGTAGTAAATTAAAACAAACAAACAAAACCTACTATAGCTGTGGTACCATAGTCTTGAGCCAGAAAAGTCTGGCTAGGTTATGAACTCATGCTACTGTGAAAAAAATAACAAACGTAAAAAAAATTAAACAAAAATACCTTGCAAAAAAAAGCAAGCCTAGGAGGCAAACTTAACATCACTCTTGAATTTCCTGGCTTTGTTGATTCGAGTCGCCAAGTTTAGATTAAAATGCCAAGATTCACATTTAAATATTTGTTGAAATCAGGAAAACAATAGCTCTTTCAGGATTTGAAATGACACTGGAAGACACATAATATTTTATTGAGTCAATTCATTATTTACATCCTCATAAGGGATTTTTAAAAAGAAGTCAAATGGAAGACGTTCTCAATAGGCAGAAATAACATATTCCAATCTATTGTTCCAGTTTATAGCTCAGATATAAATAATGGGCTATAAAACCTGATCTGAAAATAGTTGCGCAGTGCGTGCTTCACAGCCAGCCAATGAAACGCAATGTCTGGCTTCTCCTACGGGCTGACAGCACTTCAAAGTCTTTTTTTTTTTTTTAAAGCGACCGACCTCTCGGTCACACACTGGCGTTGAGCACCATTGTTGGGTCTCCCAGCTCTGCATTTTAACTTCTATTTGCAGAACGCCACTGTGGCTCAAGGCATAGCATGCCACCGGCTTTACTACTGCAGAAAGCGCCTTCACTCTCAGGGTGAAATTATAGCTTCCCTCTCCTGAGGTCTGAGCACTGCCTCGTAAATTCAATCCCTTTCACACTGCAAGGGGGGGCGGGGAGAAGTCCCATTTTTAAAATTTTCTTGGCTGCGCCCCCGTGGCATTGTGGAACTTCCCCTGCAACCTACACCACATCAGCCCCCCAAGCCAGCGGCAACCCTGGATCCTTAAGCCACCACGCACCACACCGGGGAATCTCCCCGAAAAGTCCCACTTTTGAAGGGCTTAGAAGGCAGAAAGGATTTGAGACTCCGTGCACGCCTCTCGGTGCTTTTCCGAGGTTCACACGCCGCGTGCACCCAGCGCGTGTCCGGGGCGGGTCGCGGCAGAGCCCAAGCCCAAAGGCAAAGAACAAAGGGGACGCGCCCGCCTTCGCTCCTTGGGCAGCCTGCGCGTCGGCCCGGCCCCGCCCCTCCCCGCCGGCAGCGCGCCCCTCCCCCATCACCCTGCCCCCCGCGGCCACACGAAATGGCGGCCGCGCCACAAAATGGCAGCCGAGCTGATCCCCCCCAGTTAGAGCTGGAGGAGAAATAAAAGGCGCCCGCCGCAGGCCCCTCCCCTCTAGCGCAGCAATACCAGCCCCAGCTCCCTTCTGACGACACCTGGGAGCCCAGAGCACTGGGGCGCCTCCGTGGCCGCGTGGAGACACCCTGGCCTTCCCACGCCGCCCCGCCCGACAACCCTAGAGCCCAAACAGCCGGGCGCCTTTGTGCCTGCGCTGGCTCTACGCTTCCAAAGGGCCCCTTCTGCTGGAGACTCTCAAAGAGCTTGCAAGCTGCAAAACACTGAGCCCCACACACCCTGCCAGGAGACCCTTGCCCGCCCACGATGCCCCCTTGGCCCCTCGCAGGCAGGGAGCGCCTGTTCCTTAGGGTCTCCCCTGCTCAAAGCTCTAGCTCCAGGTCGCCGAAGTCAATACAGGCAAGGGGGGGGGGCGCTCAAAGAGGCCCCCAAGTAATGGTAAATTATGGAAGGGAGGCCAAAGCCCCACGCGTCCTTCGGTGGCCACGTCGAATCCCAACACGCTGAGCCCACACTCGAGAGCGCAGCGAAGAGCCATGGTGGCCCAAGAGTGCAAGGGCAGCTCCAAAGCAAGGATGTCAGCTTCCACTCCACAAACATCCAGTGAGCATTTTTTATGCATTTCACCTTTCTCCCCTGCCCTCCCCCTGCAATGCCCGGGCTCAGGGCAGAGGAAGGAGCAGCTGCTGCAGTCCTCATGCTTTTCCACCCTGGCGTGAAGGTCTTGTGGGCTTGGGCTTTGCTGTGGTTGTGGCTTGATGGATGGAAGCAAGGCAGCGACGGTGTACTTCAGATTTTTTAAATTTTCCTCTCCCAAACGCTCCCTTTTCTGCGCTCCCCATCCCCCAGGTTCCCTTGGGCTCCGTCTTTCCAGAAACTTCTCAGGGAAACTCGCGAAAATGCCGCAGGGTAGGACACCGGTCCCCTTCCGGCGCATGCGCGGAGCACTAGGCGGCAAGCTCAGCGCGAGCGCGTGTGCGAGTGTGAGAGTGGTGCGTGTGCGCGCGCGTTCGCCGTGTGATGGGCGGGGCGGTTCTCTCACAATGAAGGGAAAAGTTTTTCTCCCCTCCCCCAACGTTCCATCGTTGCGCAAGCGCGTTAGGTCAACTCCCCCGCCTTTGGGAGAAGACTGGGGAGTCGCTGCTCCGCGCGCCTGTGCACCGGCTTGTCTGTGCCGGGCTCTTTTTCCGCGTGGCCAGCGGTAATATGTTTGATGTGAAGTGAGTCTGAACACCTCGGTTGTTCCCTACTCACTGTATTCTCTGCTCCCACTTGCGGAACTAACCTTTTGAGGGGTTATTAATTACCTCCAGCGGGTTTTCTGGAGAGTGGCCTTCCCTTTGTTTCTTAAGAGCTGAGGCTGAGCTGTGTCTCTTGGCCCCTTTCCACCCCTGCCTGCGCCATGTTTAGAATGAATCCTCACTCGAGTTGGTGACTGGAGTGTGTTTGGACCCTTCTCCAAACATCCTTGGCCGAGGGACTGCGTGATGGCCCAGCTGGCTTCCGAGCAGACTGCAGTTCTTGCTCACTAAGCCAAAATAAAGGTGTTCATTTTTTGGAACGCTGCCCTTGGTCCTGACACCAGCCTCTGCTCGGGCTGGCGGGGCTGGCAGCTGGGTCGGTGCGTGGATACAGACAAAGGGCCTTGGCGTACCGCTCGGTCTCCATTTGCAGAATTGAGCTTGGAGCGTGGTAACCATAGTAACCGCCTTTACTCTTAAGGTGCCTATTGTTTTGTTTTCCTTTCCTCTTCCTTTAGGACTGCCCTGGAAATTACTGCCAGGGTTGTGGGCTTTTGAAAAAACTAATCCCCGCCTCCCAACCAGGCTCTTTACCTTACCATGTAATCCACTTCCATCCAACCCCGTTTTGAAATCCAGCGGGTTAAATAAGGTCCCCTGGCTCATGGAAGCTTGCTACTACTTGTCCGGTCTTCCTTTCCTTGCCACTCTTCTTTTTGAAGTAACTTCGTTTCCCTGATGGAGTAATTGCCTTCCTATATTCGGTACCGCGGTATAATGTACCTTCGGAGCCTCAGAGATGTAAGGTTTTAAAAGAGGGAGCTTGCTCGCAAAGAGGGCAATTTGGGGGCTGTAAAGACTGATGTGGCAGTTGTTATTTGGCATTTTATGGTCTCAGCACCTGCTAACTCCCCGCAGGTGCTAGTGAGCCATTGACCACGCCCGAGTCCGAGGTCAGTCTAGGTCATCGCTCTGGGCGGAGCCACCCGATGGGTCCTAAAGAAGGGAGATCTTTCTTTCCTGGTGAGAATTTTGAGTTAGTGCCAGATTCCTAAGAACTCTTAGCTATGTTGAGGCTGTTGAAGTACTAGCAAGCAATTAGAGTAATAGCAAGAGTTCTACCTCTGCTAACAAGGCTGTTCTGTTATTTGAGGGTTGGAAACGACCAGATCAGCAGTCCCTTGAATTTTCAGAATATCTATCAGAGATTCTGCCTTAAAAAATTATGGTTAATGAGAGTCTTTAAAACAAATTTCCTACAGTAAGGATAACGCTACAAAGTAAGGGGTGGAGAATTTTTGACTATGTACGTTTTGCAAATTTAAATAGGCATAACATCAAAAAAACACGTTTTTAAAAGGGCCACACCACAGCATATGGAAATTCCCAGGCTAGGGGATCAAATCCGAGCCGCAGCTGACAGCCTATGCCACAGCTACAGCCACAGCGGATCAGAGCATGTGTGCAACCTACATCGCAGCTCACAGCAACACCTGATCCTTAACCCACTGAGCAGGGCCAGGGATCAAACCCTAGTCCTCTTGGACTAGTTGGGTTTGTTACCACTGAGCCATAATGGGAATTCCAGCATCAAAGTACTTATGTGCTATCTGATAATTAGAGTCTTGGGAAACTGATGTTGAGGGAAACAATACATTTAAGTTGAAAACTATGAAGGACAAAAGTAACCTGGTGTAAAGCCACTTTTTCAGGCAAAATTTTTTTTAAAGTAAAGGATTTAGGCTTGAGTGTGTGTTTAAATTATTTGTAGGGGTGGGGAAAACACAAACCCCTTTTTTTTAGTTCATCTCACCTGGCCCCTCCCACCAGCTAACAGTATACAGTGAATTCCTTTTTTTTTTTTTTTTTGTCTTTTTGCTATTTCTTTGGGCCGCTCCCGAGGCATATGGAGGTTCCCAGGCTAGGGGTCGAATCGGAGCCGTAGCCACCGGCCTATGCCAGAGCCACAGCAACGCAGGATCCGAGCCGCGTCTGCAACCTACATCACAGCTCACGGCAACACCGGATCCTTTAACCCACTGAGCAAGGGCAGGGACCGAACCCTCAACCTCATGGTTCCTAGTCGGATTCGTTAACCATTGTGCCATGATGGGAACTCCTACAGTGAAATCTTTAGTTATGACCTGCTTGTTCTGTTTTCTTAGAAATATCGTTTTAAGTAAATCTAGCAAAGAGAGTTATCTTGAGATAAATGCTTTTCAGCCAAAGTATTTTCTAAATAGAATTGTAAGGGATGGTTCCCAAGACTTTTGTAGCATATAGCCTGAAAAAATTCTGTTATCTCCTTTATCAAAATACTGACATTTAAATGTTTAAGTATAAATTTAAAAATGATTCCGTAGAGGAGTTCCTGTCATGGCTCAGTGGAAACAAATCTGACTAGTAACAAATCTGACAAGGTTGAGGGTTCCATCCCTGGCCTTGCTCAGTGGGTTAATGATCCAGTGTTGCCATGAACTACGGTGTAGGTTGCAGGTGTGGCTCGGATCCTGCATTGCTGTGGCTGTAGTGTAGGTCAGCAGCTATAGCTCTGATTCGAGCCCTAGCCTGGAACCTCCACATGCCTCGAGTGCAGCCCTCAAAAGACAGTAATAATAATAATAATAATTCCATATAAAACAGAATCACAGACATAGAGAACACACTTGTGGTTGCCAAGGGGGTGGGGGGAGGGAGTAGGATGGACTTAGATTGTGGGGTTAGTAGATGAAAACTTTTACATTTAGAATGGATCACAGTAAGGTCCTACTGTATAGCACAGGGTACTATATCCAATCTCCTGGGGTAGACCATGATGGAAAATAATATAAAAAAACAAACAAACAGAGAGTTCCCGTTGTGGCACAGTGGAAACGAATCCAACTAGTGTCCATGAGGATGTGGGTTTGATCCCTGGTCTCACTCAGTAGGCTGGGGATCTGGCACTGCCTCGAGCTGTGGTGTAGGTCGAAGATTGGGCTCGGATCCTGTGTTGCTGTGGTGGGCATCTGTGGCTCCGATTTGACCCCCTAACCTGGGAATTTCCATATGTACAGGTTTGGCCCTAAACAGCAAAAAAAAAAAAAAAAAAAAAGGCGTGTGTGTATGACTGAGTCACTTTACTGTACAGCAGGAATTGGCACAAAATTATAAATCAACTATAATTAAAATTTTTAAAAATTAAAAAAACTAAAAAAATTCCAGCATTCAGGAGTTCCTGGGTGGATCAGCAGGTTAAGGATCCAGTGTTGTCATTGTTGCCCTGCAGGTTCAATCTCTGGCACAGGAATTTTTGCATGCCGTGGGCACAGCCAAAAAAAAACCAAAACAACAAAAATATTCTAGCATTTAATTCAGAAATATATCATGTCCTACCTAGTCTTTAAATAGGATGTGGTTTTATTTTAAGCCAAGATGTTTCAGGTTTCTAATTATGGTATATTATATAAAATTAGCAATCATTACCATCCTGAAGATTAATAGCAAAACACTGAGGCAGTTATGTGATTTAAAGAAGCATTAGGGAGCACCCATCATGGCTCAGTGGAAGCAAATCTGACTAGCATTCATAAGGACACAGGTTCAATCCCTGGCCTCGCTCAGTGGATTAAGGATCTGGCATTGCCATGAGCTGTGGTGTAGGTCACAGACAAAGCTCAGATCTGGAGTTGCTGTGGCTGTGGTGTAGGTCATTGGCTACAGCTCCGATTCAACGCCTAGCCTGGGAACCTCCATATGCCTCAGATGCAGCCCCCAAAAGACAAAAATTAAAAAAAAAAACATTAAGAAGCATTACTAGGAGTTCCCGTTGTGGCTCAGTGGAAACGAACTGGACTAGTATCCATGAGGATGCTGGTTCAATCCTTGGCCTTGGTAAGTGGGTTAAACATCCTGTGTTGCTGTGGCTGTGGCATAGGCTGGCAGCTGCAGCTCTGATTTGACCCCTAGCCTGGGATATCCATAGGCCAAAAGTGCAGCTCTAAAAAAGCGAAAAAAGGGAGTTCCCAGCGTGGCGCGGCGGAAACGAATCCAACTGGGAATCATGAGGTTGTGGGTGAGATCCCTGGCCTGGCTCCATGGGTTAAGGATCCGGCGTTGCTGTGAGCCGTGGTGTAGGCCGAAGACGTGGCTCGGATCTGGTGTAGGCCGGCAGCTACAGCTCTGGTTAGACCCCTAGCCTGGGAACCTCCATATGCCAAGGGTGTGGCCCTAACAAAGGACAAAAGACAAAATAAAATAAAATAAAAAAATAAAAAAGCACTATGAAACAGCAATTATTTCCCGTCGTGGTTCAGCCAGCAGTAACAAAGCTGACTAATATCCATGAGGATTTGGGTTCGATCCCTGGCCTTACTCAGCGGGTTAAGGATCCAGCATTGCCATGAAGACTCCGCTAGGATCTGGCGTTGCTGAGGCTGCAGTGTAGGTTGGCAGCTGCAGCTCCAATTTGACCCCTATCCTGGGAACTTCCATATGCAGTACAAAACAAAACAAAACAATAATTTCATTAAAATGGAAACAGTTTTGGAGTTCCTGGGTGGCCTAGCAGTTAAGGATCCATTGTTGTGACTATCATGGCTCAGGTAGCTGCTGTGGAGCGGTTAGATTCCTGGCCCAGGAACTTCTGCATGCTTCAGGAAGAGTCAAAAATAAATAAATAAATAAAATGGAAAAAGTTTTAAAACCTATTTGGAACAAGTTCATGATGTTTTGACTTCTGTACTTCAAACTAGAACAAGGCCTTTCAGAGGAGCAGTAGGGGAACTGAAAACCTGAAGTCTGAAAATTTCAATACACATATTACAAGTTACTAGCCATGTTTTATTTGGTATTATTATTTTTGAGATTCCATCAAGTGCACTTTAATAGTCTTCTCTAAATTAATTAGTAGCCTTCATTTGCTTACTTCCTGATGTTTATGTAACAATCTCTTAAAGTTGGGGTGTTTTGGTTAATACTTACTTATTTTTCTTTTTTGCCTGCCCCATGGCATATGGAGTTCCTGGGCTAGGATCAGATCCAGTGGCAGCTGCATAGTTGCAGCTATGGCAACACCAGATCCTTAACCCACTGCTCTGGGCCAGGGATCGAACCTATTTCTCAGCAGTGCAGAGATGCTGCTGATCCTGTTGTGCCACAGCGGGAACTCCTGGCTTATATTATCATTTACAGTGCAGAGGTTTTTTTTCCTCACATGAGGGTTAGAATAGAGTTTTTATATTTTTAAAAATTTTTTATGGCCTCACCCATGGCATATGGCAGTTCCCAGGCCTGGGACTGATTTTATTTATTTATTTATTTATTTATTTATTTATTTATTTTGTCTTTTTGCCTTTTCTTGGGCCGCTCCTGTGGCATATGGAGGTTCCCGGGCTTAGGGGTCTAATCGGAGCTGTAGCCACCGGCCTATGCCAGAGCCACAGCAACGCAGGATCTGAGCTGCGTCTGCAACCTACACCACAGCTCACGGCAACGCCGGATGGTTAACCCACTGAGCAAGGGCAGGGATCAAACCCGCAACCTCATGGTTCCTAGTCGGATTTGTTAACCACTGCGCCACGATGGGAACTCCAACTGATTTTTTTAAAGAAAATATTAGCCATTTTATTCATTTCTGGAAAATCAAAAACAATGTAGAATAAATTATTTAACTTTCTTAGAGTTGAACAGTAAAGTAGATTACCAAGTGTTATGCTGAAAGAATGATTTAGAGAAGGACCAGCTAATACTGTTCAACTGATTAGAGTTTTCATATACTCTATATACGCATAGTTTCACAGAATGAGGCTGCTATATCGTTATCTTGATTTATATTTATTTGTTAATAGACTGGTCTTTTTTCATCAGTTGACCCTTAGAACTAGCAAGATGTCAAACATTCTTTTAGAATAACATAGTAGTGTTGTCTGTTTTATTTTCTACTTTGTTGGGAAAAAAACCCCAGATTATAATAATAGAAGCTTGTTAGTATTTTCACAGTCCTCACATGGTTGGGTCTTTGATCATTTTAGAGCAAGTTGATAAATTTTTATATGATGCCTTTAGGGAACAGCACTTATCTTTTACGTGAGTGTTTTCTCATAAAGCAGTTTACTTTTAATAGTATGGAACTTGATTGGTTATCAAATTCTTGTTAAGTATCTGGTAACTATTTTGTCCTCCTGCTTAAATGGTGATATTAATTTATCTGCCCTATTGGCTAGGCTAACGTTCAAAGCCTGAGTCTGAAGCTCAGATGCTTTCCCCAACTGGGTTTCCATTATGCATGACTGAACTCTTTGAGCATGTCTAGCATGTGGAATACAGGCACTCCACATAGTGTGAAAATAAGACCTGATTAAAAACACATCTATTTTAATTCCCTTTTGCAAGTGGCTCTGCTTTAATGTTACCTTTTTGAATTATCTTTAGTATTCAAATGAGGATATTCCCTTCACCATCATTTATTAGAGATGAAAGAAGAGATCACACCCTACTGTTTGATCTTTTCCAATAAGCATCAATTATTAATTGTTAAAATAAAATTAAAAATCAGAGAATAAGAGTGGGTTGCCTTTATGTTAAAAATACACAAAAATAAATGCTTATGAAAAAATTCTGTCCTTGTAAATATTTGTAACAAGGACAGAAAGAGAGAAAAGTTTTCCCAGTGTTTCCTGATATGTTGCCAAAAAACTTGAAAAGCATTGGGAAAACCCAGCACTTCATTTGGGGCTGTGCAAAGGGCATGTGCTTATCAGTTTTGTTGTTATTAAGAGTTTTGCAATAGAAAAAGTCAGCAAAAAAGTGCAAAGAACTTCGTATTTAATATGCAGTCTCTGTGTGTTTGTTTGACTACAAGACCTGAAACTACAAATCCTGAAAATGTTATAAATTGATAATGGTATGTTTTTAACTTCAAATGATGCTTGCTTTTCGTATTAATATGATATTAGCAATCAAATCAATAGTATTCATGAAATTTTTATGCTGTGTTACTTCCAAATCCTTTTGCATGTATTCTCATTTGATACTTCTTCCAATCTTAACCAGGTAGAGAAAATTGATATTTTTATGCTCATTTTGCAGATAAGGATATTGAGACTTTGAGGATTTAATTGATTTGCCTAGGCTATATAGCCAGTGACAAAATTGGAACTGGAAATTTTTTTTTTCCAGTGACTTAAAACCACAATTATTTATTTAGCTCATGGTTCTGTGGGTTGGAAAATAGGGCTTAGTTTGACTAGATGATTCTTTTTTTTTTTTTTTTTTTTTTGTCTTTTTTGCTATTTCTTGGGCCGCTCCCGCGGCATATGGAGGTTCCCAGGCTAGGGGTCGAATCGGAGCCGTAGCCACCGGCCTACACCAGAGCCACAGCAATGCGGGATCCAAGCAGCGTCTGCCACCTACACCACAGCTCACGGCAACGCCGGATTGTTAACCCTCTGAGCAAGGGCAGGGACCAAACCTGCAACCTCATGGTTCCTAGTCGGATTCGTTAACCACTGCGCCACGACGGGAACTCCTGATTCTTCTTTTTTAAAAAATTTTATTGGAGTATAGTTGACTTACAGTGTTGTGTTAGTTTCAGGTGTAGAGCAAAGTGAATCAGTTGTACATATACGTATATCCATTCTTTTTCAGATTCTTTTTCCATATTGGTTATTACACAGTATTGAGTAGATTTCCCTGTACTGTACAATTGGTCCTTGTTACTTATCTGTTCCACAACGTTTCCCCTTTGGTAACCATATACTTGGTTCCAAAATCTTTGAGTCCGTTTCTGTTTTGTGAATAAGTTCTTTTGTATCAAATTTTACAAGAGTCCACGTATTAGTGATCTCATATGATATTTATCTTTCTCTGCCTGAGTTAACTTCACTTAGTATGATAATTTCTAGGTCCATCCATCTTGCTGCAAATGGCATTATTTCATTCTTTCTTATGGCTGAGTAATAGTCCATTGCATGTATGTACCACATCTTTATCCATTCCTCTGTGGATGGACATTTAGGTTGCTTCCATGTCTTGGCTATTGTAAATAGTGCTGCAGTGAACATTGGGTGAATGTATCTTTTCTAGTTTTCATTTTCTCTGGATATATGCCCTTGAACTGGAATTTTTGACTCTTAACCCAGAGGTACTTCCAATATAGTATCTCTCATTCATACTGTCATAGTTTTTCAGTTTTCCCCAAAGTTCAGGTCAAGTAGTGTTATGATCAGAGATTCAGTAAGGAGCACGGTCTTTTTAGGGCTGCACACCTGCCACATACGGAAATTCCCCAGCTAGGGGTCAAATTGGAGCTGCATATGACACCTACATAGTAGCTTGCAGCAATGCTGGATCCTTAACCACTGAGCGAGGCCAGGGATCAAACTGGCATCCTCATGGATACTAGTTGGGTTCTTAATCCGCTGAGTGGCAACAGAAATTCCAAAATATACAGATTTTTTAAAACTCAAGAAGCTGGAGTTCCCGTCATGGCGCAGTGGTTAACGAATCTGACTAGGAACCATGAGGTCGCGGGTTCGGTCCCTGCCCTTGCTCAGTGGGTTAACAATCCGGCGTTGCCGTGAGCTGTGGTGTAGGTTGCAGACGCTGCTCGGATCCCGAGTTGCTGTGGCTCTGGTGTAGGCCGGTGGCTACGGCTCCGATTCGACCCCTAGCCTGGGAACCTCCATATGCCACGGGAGCGGCCCAAGAAATAGCAAAAAGACCAAAAAAAGAAAAAAAAAAAAGAAAAAGAAAACTCAAGAAGCTAAAATGAACACCTTGCTTGCTATTTTTGGTGCCCCTAATTCTGAAAAATATTTTGATGGAACTAACACTTCAAAAGTATCTGAGTATGAAGTGCTATCAAATGATGTTTAATGGGACTTTGCTAGCCTTTATATTGTTAAACAGAGACTTTCTGCAGCTGTTAGCCTACACCACAGCCACAGCAACACCGGATCTCAGCTGCAGCTTCAACTTACACCACAGTTTGCAGCAACATCAGAGACTTAACCCACTGAATGAGGCCAGGGATCCGGCCCACATCTTCACAGACACTATGTCAGTTCTTAACCCACTAGCCGCAACGGGAACTCCCTCTTTGGGAGAACTTCAAGTCAACCTTGCTTTACAATTTGTATATTACTAATTTTCCACCACAGTTTCTCTTCTACCTCCCAAAGGGTGGGGGGCTTGAAAGTATTTGCAAACATCTTTGCCCATTTCAAACTGTTTTACATAAAATTACATATCTACTCTGCTTTTATTTTTTTCTACATGTTTTAGCATTTATTGGTAGAAATATATCTTCAATGCATACACTCTGCTTTTTACATGGGGAAACAAAACTGCTCTTATAAGTCCTTTAGGATAATTTATTTATTTATTTATTTATTTGTCTTTTGTCTTTTTTTGTTGTTGTTGTTGTTGTTGTTATTGTTGTTATTTCTTGGGCCGCTCCCGCAGCATATGGAGATTCCCAAGCTAGGGGGTTGAATCAGAGCTGTAGCCACCGGCCTACGCCAGAGCCACAGCAACGCCTTTAGGATAATTTAAAAAAACTACATTTAAAAAAATCTAGTTGGTAAACATGTTCCTTTTAATTTTCTTTTTTCTTTTTTTTTTCAGGGTCGCACCTGTAGCATATGGAAGTTCCCAGGTCAGGGGTCACATTGGAGCTGTAGCTGCCAGCTTACACCACAGCCACAGCAACTTGGGATCAGAGCCACATCTGTGGTTTATGGCCACAGCTCACAGCGACACTGGATCCTTAACCCACTGAGCAAGGCCTTGACCTCTGTCTTCATGGATACTAGCTGAGTTCGTTACAGCTGAGCCATGACAGGAACTCCATTAATTTTCATTGAATGTCTCCTTATTCTTGTACCATGGGGAAACTATAAATACTTCCTAATTGGTTTTGCCTATCCTTATATTGTTCTCTGAGAGTCATAGATGGATACAAAATACCACATTTAATAATGACTCTCCTTTTTTTTTTTTAGGGCCACACTGTTGGCACATGGAGGTTCCCAGGCTAGGTGTCTAATGGAGCCACAGCTGCCCACCTATGCCAAACCTCAGCATCACCAGATCCGAGCTGCATCTGTGACCCCACACCACAGCTCATGGCAACGCAGGGTCCGTAACCCACTGATCAAGGCCAGGAATCGAACCTGCAACCTCGTGATTCCTAGCCGGATTCGTTTCCACTGAGCCACGATGGGAACTCCCCCTAATAATGACTCTTAACTCATCTCTCTTCTAATGATTTTGCTCTAAAAGGCCCACCTTTTTTTTTTTCAGCCTTTGAATTTTTTCAGCATGATTTTAACTCAAGGCTGCATTCAAGGTGAGATATGCCCTTCATTTCTCTAATTGAAAGCTGCTGTTTTTTGAATTCTCTTTGTGGCTAGTTTTAACGTGATGAGCTGAGCCACTTCTGTTCTTCCTGGTAACACGGAGAAGATCCAATTAATTCAGGGTCTATTCAGTTTTAAATGAGTAGTTTACATGATATTTTGAAATCTGTTTCAGAGTTTCCTTATGTTGAAGCAGGTTAAGAATCCTGTGTTGTCACTGCAGTGGCTGAGGTTGTTGCTGTGGTGCAGGCTTGATCCCTGGCCCAGTAACTTCTACGTGCCAAGAGTGTGGTCTAAAAAAAAAAAAAAAAGTCTATTTTTGTGGTTGCTAATATTGAAATTCATGCTTTGTGGAAAAATGTTGGTCAGTTCAATACTAACTGCACCCACATACATAGAACTATATAGTTCGTGAGTTTAAATAACAGTGTGCTGGCCTGATACTCTGTATGAGATAGTTGTGACTAAGAAATGGCCAAATGTCAATGGCTAATGCTACATCTGAATATAGTTTTATTTGCTTTTACTTTTTCAGGGGAATCAATTCCACACTATTTTCAAGAGCAAAAATTTCCATATCATTTAATGACTCTGATTTACATAAAGACAAATTTAACCTCTGGGGTGGTACTTAAAAACTTTAACTGAATTATGAATGAGTGCCACTATTGTGGTAGTTTGTGGTAGTGCTCTTTCTGTCTCTAACTTTTTTTTTTCTTTTTAGGGCCTCACCTGCGGCTTGTGAAAGTTCCCAGGCTAGGGGTTAGAACTGTAGCTGCTGGCCACAGCCACAGTAATGCCAAATCTGAGCCTGCGACCTACACCACCTACACCACAGCTCGCAGCAACTCCGGATCTTTAACCCACTCAGCAAGGCCAGGGATTGAACCCCTGTCCTCATGGATACTAGTTGGATTCATTTACCACTGAGCCACAACAGGAACTCCTGTTTCTAACTTTTCTGGACCACCTCTTTCTGTTTCTCCCTCTTACTGACTCCACCCCATTAAAAAAAAATGTGTATTGAATGATAATATAAACATAAGCCAGAAAAATAGCAAACAAACACAAAAAACCAAACAGTTAAATTACCTGGCTCAGAATCTAGAATGTTTAGAGGTAAATTGTCAGAATTCCAAAAATAATTTCAATAGATGGTAAGGTTATCCCCTGAGCTCTGCACATCTTTGTACTATATTTGTTGCAAATGTGTAAGACAGGGGCTTGCTTAGCCTTCTGACATCCTGAGAGAGTAGGGAAGAGAAATGGTCTTGATTGCACCTGCTGAGATCAAGTTTAAGTACAGTATAAACTATGAAACCAAACATGGGAAGTTGACATGACTCTCAGTTTTATACTCTCTTTGACAAGTGATTACGAATCTTATGTTAGGAGTTTCTGTTGTGGCACAGTGGTTATCGAATCCGACTAGAAACCATGGGGTTGTGGGTTCAATCCCTGGCCTTACTCAGTGGATTAACGATCCAGCGTTGCGGTGAGCTGTGATGTAGGTCACAGACTCGGCTCAGATCTCGCGCTGCAGTAGCTCTGGCGTAGGCCGGTGGCTATAACTCCGATTGGACCCCTAGCCTGGGAACCTCCATATGGCGCGGGAGAGGCCCTAGAAAAGGCAAAAAGACAAAAAAAAATCTTATGTTAGACTATATGGTGGAAAAAAAAAATACTTAGAGCTTTACCATCTATGGAATAAAAGAAACAATTATGCACAGGAGACCTCTGGTATTAGTGCCGTTTATTAGGCTGGCCATATTTTCCAATTCACAATAGTGGTTTGATGATAAGTTGGCTTGTATTTAAAAGCACAATGAATGAAATTGAATATTTAAAATCTGGTCTTTACCTGAAGCACTATACTTCTGATGTTTTATTTCTATAGATTAAAAATGGAAAAGAAAATTGAGTTGCTGACTGTTCTAAACAGCTCCGTTTTTCTGGACTCAATACCGTTTCCTTAATTTTGTGAGTTTTCCCCGGGATTCTGTAAACTAAAAAGTTTAACTGTAGGCTTTAAAATGTAAAAGCCCTTAGGCCTGGAAAGGCTTGGAGGAGGTCTAACTTGCTCCTCCACTTAGATATTAAATTATAGTAAATCCGCTGAGAGTAACACTATCGGACATGTAACCGTCTCATTTCAGTTCTATTCCTGGTATACCGTAGCGATCAACAAAGAGATCTTGCAAACGGTTTCGCAAGATCCTATATAAAATAAAGTTGCTTAATGTTACAAGCTAATGATTCTTGGGAGGGATGGGTTTCTGAAGCCGTCACAGCTTAGCTGGGCGGTGAAAAAGGCCGGCCTTGTTCTGACACTTTCCCAAGCAGGCGCAGATCCAAATGCCCGGAAATGGCCAGAAGCTGGCCAAAGGGTGACCAGGGGAATGGGTTCTGGCTTCTCCTAGGAGTAGCCTTGACAGCCGCTTTGATACCAACCCTCTTTCTCTCTTTTCTTCCCCCAGGCCGGCGCCTGGGACCCCTGCTCCAGGGTCTGGAGGCTGTCTCGGCCTCCGCACGCGCGGCGCCCCAAGCCTGACGGAGTGCCCGCCCCGCGGCCGGCTCCCCGCACGGCTGCGCGCCTGCGCACCGGGACCAAGCGCGCGAGCGTTCCTTCCTGGCTCTGCGTTCCTCCCTCTTCCGCGCGCCTGCGCGCCGGCTGGGAGGAACTCGGTGACTCGGCCTCAGCCGGCGGTCGGGCCGACGCGCGCGCGCCCGCGGTGAGGGGGGCGGGCCGCGCGCGCCGGTGGGAAGCGTCCGGCTGCCACAGCGCCAGCTCCGTCGTAGTCGCTGCCGCCTGGGTCCCGCTCGCCCCTCCTCCCCGCTCCCCCGCCCGCCGCGGCCCGGGCGCATGCGCCGCCGGAGCGCGAGGGTCGGCTTCGGGTGTGTGGTGGCGGCAGAGCCGAGCTGCGAGGCCCGAGAGTCAGAACCTGGGGGAGAGGGATGGTCTCTGCACGGGGGGGAGCCGGAGGAGCCGCCGCCGCTGCCGACGCCACCGCCGCAGCCGCCGCCGCCGCCGCCTCGGCGCCCGCCTCCCGGCGCTGACGGGCTCGTACGAAGCCGGCGAGGGGGAACCCGCACCAGCGGTCGCCGGCACACCGCCCAGCATGGTCCGGGAAACCAGACACCTCTGGGTGGGCAACTTACCAGAGAATGTGCGGGAAGAGAAGATCATCGAGCACTTCAAACGGTGAGTGACACGAGGCCCCGGGCCGCGCTCTCTCCTCGGACGCTAATGCCCCTCCGGCCCGTTGCCCGCCCCTCCCCGTGCGCGGAACTGGTGAGGGGACCCGGGCCAGACCCACGGACCGGTGCGGGGAGCGCGCGGCTGCCTGGACGCCGCTCGGCCCGCGTCGCGGCGTTGGGCCTCGGCGGCGGCAGAGCGGGCCCGGCTGCCTCCGTCCCCCTTCCCGATAAGGAGGCGGCTGTGGCTCGGCCTCTGCGAAGCCGGCTCCGGGAGGGTGCCCTCAGGCTGGCGAGGCGGCGGTGGGGTCGCGTCCTTGCGCGCCGCTGCCCGGGCTCCAAGCGGCTGCCCGCGCCGGCCCGGCCAACACTGTGGAACCGAGCCGCCGGCGGGCTGGGACCCGAACCCCTACCCCGCCCCGGGCCGGGCAACTCCGGAGTCCCGCAGCAACTCCCGCTCCTCGCCCTGCGGACGCGTGGACATGTCTGACCTAGAGAGGGTTTTGTGTGAGAGGAAAGGTTATGCAAAAACAGAAGTCTGGGTAGGTGATGCAGGGACATCTCGGAAGTGCTGAGACACTACTGGACTCTAGGGATCTCTCACGGAAGGTTTACAGACCTAGAAACTAATTGGAAACGGCCAACGCCAGCGTTTTGGTTTTTACCCTTGTTTTTGCGGGGTTGGGTGGAGGATGGTGTCTGAAAATAAGTTGGTGCGTCTGTTTGGGCTCTTTCGCCTGCCTTCCTCCAGCCCGCTGGGGTCTCTGGGCCAGGAGGCTGGTGGGGACTGAGTGTTTGCGCTGGAAGAGCCACCTCCTGCAGCAGGGTCCCCGCCTCGCCGGCGCTCGCCAGCCTCGCGGTCTCCGCTGCCGCTGCCGCGCCGGCGTTCACTGCGAGGAGCCTTCTTTAAAAGGACGGCGTTTCCCTCCCGCCCAGAATCCCTTAATCAGTGGTTTTAAAAATGCAAGCTTAGACTAGAAGATGTAGATCTTTTAAAAAGCTTCTTCCCAGAATATATATATATATATATATATATATATATTCATATTTGTTCACGCGATAGTGGGAATAAGCGTTCTTGATACATTTTACCTATTTAGTAGCTTTTAGCATTGTTTTTATTTTGTGGAATCTATGTGTGCCATAGCCGATAGAGCCCTCTCTCAATGTGAAATACCGAAAACGGCGGTTTACTTACACCGGTGTAAAAGGAGAAGGACTGTAGCAAATCTGTCAGTGTCCTCGAAAATTACTGTTTCTTCCGATAATCAAGACCTCTGAAGGTTTTAAGTTTGGTTTACTCTTAATTCCTCTTACTATCTACTGAGTGAAGGAAACTATGGAGCGCCCTTATTAGTGAGTCACCATGGGAAAAATAGATTGCGTCGCTTGCTCTTGAGCAGCTTGGATAAGGAAATGGAAGCAGCGACAGCGGAGCTCCGCTCTTTCAAATGGAGGATCATTGATTCTGTTGGTGGTTGCTGTTACTGGGGTATTAAATCTTCACTGCTGGAGCGCGCGTCTGCGCGTGTCCGCGTGTGAAAAGGAGCCGGGAATAGTGAGGCCATTCATAACCCGCCGAAGCTGTCCTCGGCGGGGCTGGGGAGGCGCGCTCCCAGGGACTCCTGGTGTTTACTACGTTGTGCTGAGAAACCAGGGAGAGGGAAGGCAGGAGCAGAAACTCGCCTCTGTCCCCTGTGACAAAGGGAAGATCTCGAGCTCAGTGGGGAAACATATGGGAACTCTCTCCCTGGCGCTGCTCCACCCCTTACCCCATATAGGGGCCCCATATTTAAAGTGTTTCGGTGGAAAAATAATTTAGGCGCAGGTTATTGAACTGGAAAAGCCACTTAGATGTGCTCACTTTTATCTCCTTGTGGACTTTCTCTGTAGGTCTCTGCCTGGGAAATTCGTAGGCACGGACGTGCAAACACGTGCATTTCAGCATTTGCTTTGCCCCCTCAGTGTTCTGTGGCCAGACGTGTCATTTTTCATTATGCAGATTCTAGAGACGTTGTATGCCTGTCGCGGGGAGTTTGACCCCTCTGCAAGATGCGGAGTTAGAGAGGAAAGAGGAAATCATTCGAGGGAGTTTTGGCAGGTTTTTTAAGTGGATGGTGCTGCCGTCCGGCTTGTGTGAATGACTTTCTAAAATGGCGGCCAGGAGCCACTTTATGTGGGAATCGGCAGAGCAGATCTCAGAATGCACAGAGGGAGAAGCGGGCGGAGGATGCGAGCTGCCTTGGAAAGCGGCGGTCTGGAGGAACGTTACTGTATTAAAGAGGGCTTAGCTGGCACATTGCTCACGAGTGCATTTAAAGGAGTGTGTTACCTATTGGAGAGCAGAAGAAGCAGATGCTGTTCATAAAAGCAGATTATTTTAAAACTAAGCAGACCGAGTGTCCCTGAAAGTCCTTTATTTTAAAAGCGATTTAAAATTTTTTAAACAAGTTTTACTTAGTACTTTGAACAGATAATTCAGTCTTAGTGGTTTAAAGAGTGTAAAAAGGTTTACAGAGAAAAATGTCCCCTTTACCCCGACCCTGGGAATCCCAGTTCCCATCCTCCCCTTTCCGCCCTCAGCCCTACAGGTAATCTCTATTTTTGGCTTATTTAACCAAACGTGTTAAACGTGTACAGGAAATGTTCTTGCTGATCCAGCTGTGGAGCTAAATGGATTTTGGAAATTCAAGGTCTTTTGTCATTATTGTAGAAAATGTAAAATGTGTAATTGCTGCTGGGAGGGAAACTCACTCAGTCTGAATAATTTAAGTGAAAGGGATAAAGAGGCAGTTGTACCAGAATGATAGCAGTGAGAAAATTTAAGAATATTCACTTCTGAGGTCTTGTAGAAATCAGAATGAGAAAAACCATGCAATACCTACATTAAAACTGAGGTTAAAGTGCCTACTTTTAGTCTTTTCCCTAGCTGATTTCAACATTAACTAATAACTGTTTTACAGGATTAAGAGGTGTACACTGGGAATACATTATATAAAATGTTTTCCAAATGAATGTTCTCGGTAACAGCCATTAGGCTTTTTTAGTAAATGTTTGGGTTTTACAAAAATGACTAAAAGAGACGGCTTTGGGTGCAGGGCAGTTTAGAGGCATTTTGGGATGGGGAATGGTGGAGCCAGTTCTTTTATTTATATTTTGATTAGTGTTTTTAGTAGAAAATAGATTGAGAGAAGCTTGCTGATTTGGCTTTTTTTTCCCTCTGTGCCATGGAAAGACCAAACCTTTAAAATGTAATCAGAACATTTTCAAAATTTGGCTTTACCTTCTTGCAATAAGAATAATCTATTGTGTTCATTATTTTAATATCATTCAGTATGCAGATTGAAAAGAATTAAATGAGTATTTCTGAATCACATTTTAGTTAACAAAGATCCTTTGCAGGGACTGAATTTGCACAATAGAGAAAGGCCTTTCCTTTGTATGGTGTGTTAGCTGGTTTGGAGGGAGAAGGGAGGAGTTATACAACAATTGGTTGCTGTCTTAGTTGTTAGAGGAAGAGAGGTATGTGCAAAGGCGATTCCCAGAATTAGAATGAGTAAACCCTTTAAAGAACATAAAATTCTCTGTATTTTATTTTCAGGTTTGAAGTCAATCACATACTCAGGTTCTTCCCATTTATTCTCTAGTTTTAGAGAATAAATCGAAGATCATGCAGAGGTTGAGCAAGGTAGCAGCTCATGAAAAATTTTGTCAAAGAATGGAACCTATTTAAAAAAATTTGGGGGGTGGGCTAATTTTAAATGTCTAATCCTTGTGGTTTTCCTGAGTTTAAATAGCTGGGATATATGTATGTTATGTTACATGAATTTGGATAGCTTTTACTTCTGGGACACAATATAAAGTATTGTGGTAGAGTTTCCTTGTCCTTACAATACTCTATTGCTAGAGATATTTTTAGTCTTAAACAAATTTGACTCACCCTAGCCTGCATCACTGCTACATCGTTTATTCTTTTGAGCTGAGCCAGTGTCTATGAAAAAACTCCTCTGATTTTGAATGTTATAATTTTGAATATCTATTTGCATGGCAGGCTTTTGCACATTTAAAAAATAAATAAAATAATTTTATAGTTATCTTGAGAAATAGCATTAAAAAATTAATTCAGAATGCTTGAAATGTGTTTTACTTCCTGAGTTAGAATGCCTCTGGCAGATTGGAGGAAAACGTAGGGCTTGGTGCCAGAAAGAATGTTTGACTTGTGTAGAGGGCACCTTTTTCCAGCTACCTTTCTTGTAGACTCTTGATTGCTTAGGTGTTGTATTGTTCGGGTATGCATATAAAAAGATTTCACGTTTGATTTGGTAAACGTTTTTTAATCCTGTGAGCACTAATGCTTTGGGAAGACTTAGGTAGAAGTTGCAGAGATAGTGGCACTGTGAAAGTTTTTCCAGCTAGTCTTCCAAGTCTCACTTTCCCTTTAGTTTGAAATTTTGCCTAAATTTAAAAGAAAAAAAACCTGAAACATTTCATGAAAACTAGCATATTCCAGTTGGGGACTATATTTTGTTTTGCTTTTACTTTTAAGAATTTCTAGGATTTGAGCTGTAGTTAACTAGTCCGCCGTATTTAGAGTAAATATTTTATAGTCTGAAAATACCTTGAGTGTATGTATTTATTAAAATTGTGCTCCTGAGTGTCGTTATTGGATGATTTAAAATAAATGTTGTTCATCATCTTGAAACAGGTATATATTAGTCTGCTGAATAAGGAGACTAAATACAGTAACAGTAACTTTTTTCTAACCTTACTGTTTGTTTTATTTTTATTTCTTCATTATTTGTGTTATAGCTACTCATATTTTGAAATAGCATATTGTTGCGAAAACCAATTAGAATGTTTAATCAGTTTATTAGAAATTATATAATTTTGTGTGCTGTCTAATTGCTTTTAGTATGTGGAAATATGCTTTGCATTGAAAAGATGTTCTTGGGATAAGTATATTGAGATATTCAGATTTTTTTCCTCCTTCCATGTGTCTCTGTCTGCCAGGTTGAAAATTATAAACATTTTAAAAAACTCATGATGGAAGGTCTCTGTAAAACCCTAACATAAATTTACTGAATTCTTGGATTTACTTACAATTTCATTTCGAGTATGAGGATGAATTGAAATCTAGCATGTCTAAACATCTTATTATATAAGAACTATTCTACTTTTTATAGTTAAGGAATATTTGTGGGAAGATTCAATGGAAAACACTGTTATTGCTTGTGTTATATACTTGGTGCTAAATTTTTAGTCCAGCATTAAACTGTAGGAGTATGTGTGTATTTTTGTATCTTTGTATTAGATGCTGAGTTTCGGTTACAATGACAAAAGAAATGAAGATTTTTCTGTTTATACTGTGTGTTGATTTTGTTATATTCTTACAGTGTTCATACATAGTATATGTATTATCATGTAGAACACATTTATAATTTTTAAAATTCTTAAAATGAACTCTGAGTGATTTTTTTAAAAAATTTTCATCCTGTCATTTTATTCCTTTGATTTAAAAACTAGGATTTTTGTAATTACTTAAAAACATTTTTGAGCTCCCAACGAGGCCCAGTGGTAACGAACCTGACTAGTATCCATGAGGATGTGGGTTTGATCCCTGGCCTTGCTCAGTGGGTTGAGGATCCGGCATTGCCAAGAGCTGAGGTATTGCCAATTCAGCTTGGATCTGGTGTTTCTGTGGCTGTAGTGTTGGCCAGCAGCTGCAGCTCTGATTCGACCCCTAGCCAGGGAACTTCCATATGCCTGCAGGTGTTGCCCCCCCCCCCCCCCCCCCCGCCGCCAAATTGTCACTTTGGATTAAAAGATAAAAGGTTTTAAAAACTTATTTTATTATATCAAAAAGATGTTAAAATCTTCAAAGAAAACTATTACCATTTAGAATTTTGGAGGAAAAAAATAGAATTTAGGAGGAGGTACATAAAAATTTGAATAGAAAAATATATTTTCACTAACCTCGTAACCGAATTTAGTATTTCCTTCAATTATAAGATTACAGTGTCATCGTAGTACCGGTGTGGTAGTATGAGTAGTACCTGTGATAATTTCACCATCAGCACCAATCAGATGTATTTTCATATTTTACATTATAGTCGGTGCAGATAACTTGTTTATGCTCATTACAACTTGGAAATTACAGTAGCTATTAGACCTACTGCTAAATACTTTATTTGATGCATTAATAAAGACACATATTTATCATATGATCAATATGTGTGGTGGATATACTTTTAAAATTCTACCTTGGAGAACTGTGAACTTAACATAGAAGTAGAATAGTAAATGAATCCCATGTACCCAATACTCAGCACCAGTGACCATCAACCATGGGCCTAATTCTGCCTTATGAGAAAAAATAAAGCAAAGGAGGGGATGGAGAGTAATGGGGTTGGGAGTGATGAGGAAGGCTTCTTTGAAAAGATAGCATTTGATACACAGGAAAGAAGACCTGTCCACACACCAAGATCCACTTCTTGCTGTGTTTATTTTTGAAATTTATTTGAATTAGTTCAGGAAAAGTACAAAGAACTCCCACATTCCCTTCATCCAGATTCCTCAGTTGTTAATATTTTGCCATGTTTGCTTCATTACCTTCTTTTGTCTTTTTCTGGCATGATACCCTTTCACCTGAAAACTTTCTGGTGTATACCTCCCCCAAGCAAGGACACTCTCCTCCATTGCACTGTACAGTCTTCTCAGCCAGGAAATCAACATTGGTACAACACTGTTACCCAATCCATAGACCTCATTCAAATGATGCTAACCATCCCAACAATGTCCCCCTTTCCTTTTTGGTCCAGGATCCTAGCCAGTACCATGAATTGCCTTTGGTTGTCATGTCTCATCTAATTCTCATGTGCCTGATAGTCTTAAAGAGCTGAGTTCTTTCATTCTGCAGGCTGACCCTTGACCCACACTGTCCAGTATGACCTCATTGCCAGATCAGGTCATACATTCTTGGCAGGAATACCACAGAAATGATACTGTGCTTTTTCAGCAGAGTATTATATAAGGAGGCACACAGTATGAATCCACCCCACCACTGGTGATGTTAATTTTGATCACCTAATCAAGTTAGTGTCTTCACCATCTCCCCCTTTTTATTTGATGAGCATTTTATGGGGAGATATTCCAATATTACACTGATAGTCTCCTCCATCAGCAGCCCTAAGCCCACCAGCCTTAGCATCCATTGATAACCCTTTACTGTATTATGTACTGCTATGATAATCTATTAGTATGATTTCTTCTAAGTATATTGAAGAAGTTCCTGCTGTAGGCAGGAACTTTCCACACAGACACACACGTATACTTTTTTTTTTTTTTTCAATTTATTTTCCTTTTTTGGCCATGCCTGTGCATGCAGAAGTTCCCAGGCCAGGAATTGAACCTGTGCTACAGCAGTGATCTGAGCTGCTGCAGTGACAACGTCAAATCCTTAACCCATTGTACCATGAGGGAACTCCTCAGTGGGTTTTAGTCCAGGGCTTCTTTTGATACCCAAATCATTCTAGATTTGACCAGTAGGAGCTCCTTCAAACTGGCTACTCTGTCCTTTTGATATCTTTCCATTGTTCTTTTAAGCATTTCTTGATTTCTGGCACAACAGAAACTCATCCTGTATTTTTCCTTCCCCAGTCCTGGAATCAGCCATTTCTCCAAGAAGCTCTGGCTCCTTGTAGTGCAGAATGGCATTTAGAAACCAAAATCTGGGTACACAGTTTGTCCATTGCTGGAGAGCAAAGATGTGTATTGTTTATGTACACATGTACATATATATATTTACACGTATATACGTATACCTCTACATCATATATTTTATTTAATTAAAAATTAAATTATAAAAACAAACAAACAAACAAAAAAACCAAAAAAAGGAGTTCCCGTCGTGGCGCAGTGGTTAACGAATCCGACTAGGAACCATGAGGTTGCGGGTTTGGTCCCTGCCCTTGCTCAGTGGGTTGACGATCCGGCGTTGCCGTGAGTTGTGGTGTAGGTTGCAGACGCGGCTTGGATCTCACGTTGCTGTAGCTCTGGCGTAGGCCGGAGGCTACAGCTCCGATCTGACCCCTAGTCTGGGAATCTCCATATGCCGAGGGAGCGGCCCAAGAAGTAGCAAAAAGACAAAAAAAAAAAAACCCCAAAAAAACCAACCCCCCCCAAAAAAATTAAATCATAGTTGATTAATAATGTGCTAATTTCCGCTGTACAGCAAAGTGACCCAATCACACACACACACGCACGCAAGCACATATATACACACCTTCCTTTTCTTATATTATCTTCCATCATAGTCTATCCCATGAGACTGGATATAGTTCCCTGTGCTATACAGTAGGACCCCATTGCTTATCTCTAAAGTAAAGCGTGTGTGTGCATGCTTTACCTCATACATTTATTTTTTTATATAATGCTTATCATATATGTTAAAACTACGTTCACAGATGTCTTAGTACATGAAGTTTCTTTCTAATCTCCCCTTTTCCATGTTTATAAATTCCTTCTCAGACAATGAGAAACCTGACTCCCATTATGCTTAATATATTTACTTATTTGTCTAGTTACATTCTCAGTGTAACTAATATTCTATCCACTCTGCCTCCCCCACCTTTGGGCACCTTGCCCCTGCCATCTCTTCATGGAATCACACCTCTTTATTCTCTTTAAACATCAATATTGGGCGATTGGAAGGCAAAGCAAGGAAAGGAAGGTGGGGCTGGAAGTGACTTGCATGTTTTGCCTTCACTTTTTTCTCTCATAGGAGACAACTTCTGGATGAATGAATTACCTGCCTCTGGTGTCACTTGTAAGCAAATTTAGAGCTGCCCTACTTGTAAAATTTTAGTTTTGGTTCTACTTCCACTGCTGACATTGTGACATGAGGTTAATCACAGGATCAGGCTGAGCTTTATTAAATGCTGATTCACTGAGAAGAGGAGGTAGTGAGAAGGGAATTTATTTTTTAGAAATAATGCTAGGTATCATTATTGTTCCATTTATATGGGTGTCAGTCACTCATTTTGTGTGGTGTCTCAGCAAAATTTTACCCTGACCTTACTTTCCGCCAAACCTTATTTTTTTTTTTGGTCTTTTTGTCTTTTTTGTTGTTGTTGTTGTTGCTATTTCTTGGGCCGCTCCCGCGGCATATGGAGGTTCCCAGGCTAGGGGTTGAATCGGAGCTGTAGCCACCGGCCTACGCCAGAGCCACAGCAACGCGGGATCCGAGCCGCGTCTGCAACCTACACCACAGCTCACGGCAACGCCGGATCGTTAACCCACTGAGCAAGGGCAGGGACCGAACCCGCAACCTCATGGTTCCTAGTTGGATTCGTTAACCACTGCGCCACGACGGGAACTCCCCGCCAAACCTTATTGACCTCAGCCTTATTTGCTTGTTTGCTTGTTTGTTTGTTTTTTTAGAGCCACACCCTTGGCATATGGAAGTTCCCAGCCTAGGGATTGATTTGGAACTGCAGCTGCTGGCCTACACCACAACCACAGCAACTCGGCATCTGAGCTGCGTCTGTGACCTACACAACAGCTCATGGCAATGCTGGATCCTTAACTCACTGAGAAAGGCCAGGGATAGAACCCGCCTGTGTCTGCATGGATACTAGTTTGGTTCATTACCACTGGGCCATAATGGGAACTCCTTTTTTTGTTTTAACTTAAAAATTTTAAAATTAATTTCAAATAAGTTTTAAATTTTAGATTTTAATTAATTGAATTGTTAATTAAAGTATAATTGACATATAAGGTTTTACTGATTTCAGGTATACAACATAATGATTCAATATTTGTATATATTGCAAAACTGACCACCATAATAAGTCTAGTTAATATTCTTTAACATGTATATTTCCAAAAAAGCCCATTTTTTTCCCCCTTGTGATGAGGACTTCTTTTTGGCCGCCCTTCTGCATATGGAGTTCCAAGGCCAGGGATCAGATCCGAGCTGCTGTTGCAACCTATGCTGCAGCTGTGGCGATGCTGGATCCTTTAACCCACTGTGCCAGGCTGGGAATCAAACCTGTGTCTTGGCATTGCAGAGACAATGCTGATCCTATTGCACCACAGTGGGAATTCCTGTGATGAGGACTTTTAAGATGTATTCTCTTAGGAACTTTCACATATGCTATACATTATTATTAACTGTTGTCACTGTGCTGTACATTATATCCCAATAAGTTAGTTCATTTTATAACTGGAAGTGTGTATCTTTTGAGCCCTTTCCTCCCACCCATCTCCCCACCCCACTCCCAACCATCAATCTGTTCTATCAGTGAGTTTTTGTAAGATTCCACATATAGAAGTGAGATCATATGGTATTTGTCTTTCTCTGACTTACTTCACTTAGCATAATGCCCTCAAGGTCTATGCATGTTGCAGATGGCAAGATTTCCTTCTTTTTATGCCTGAATAGTGTGCTGTTATTACACACGCACGTGCTACATGTGCTGCATCTTCTTTATCCATCAGTTGATGGACACAGATTGTTTCCATGCCTTGACTTTGATGAATAAAATGCTGCAGGGAACGTGGGCATGCATATATCTTTTCAATAGTGTTTTCATTTTCTTTGGTTATATACCCAGAGGTGGAATATGGTAATCCTGTTTTTAATTTTTTGAGGAATGGGAGGAACCTCCATACTGCTTTCCATGGTTGCTCTTACTAGAGTGGCTACGCTCAGCTTTCTTTTTCTCCTCCTCCTACAGTACTCTTGGCCACTGTCCAAAGGGTTCCTTAAAAAGTTAAGAACCTTTTGTTCCTTTGCACAATCCCTACAATATATGGTATTATTTTGAAGTAGATCCAAGACATCTTATTTAATCCATAAATATTTCAGTGTTGATCTCTAGAAGATAAGAACTGTTTAAAGATAGACAACAATAGTTCCCTTTGTGGCACAGCGAAAATTAATCCGACTAGGAACCATAAGGTTGTGGGTTTGATCCCTGTCTTCCATCTGTAGGTTAAGGATCCGGTGTTGCTGTGGGCTGTGGTGTAGGTCGCAGACATGGCTCAGATCTGGCTTGCTGTGGATGTGGTATAGGCTGGCGGCTGTAGCTCTGATTTGATCCCTAGCCTGGGAACCTCCATATGCTGCAAGTGTGGCCCTAAAAAGCAAAAAAAAAAAAAAAAAAAGATGGCAGTGTTGTGGCATATCCCTATTTCAAATACGCAGTCAGTACTCAAGTTTATAGTTGTTTTCTGAATTTTTTTTCCTTTCTTTCTTTCTTTTTTTTTTTTTTTTTGTCTTTTTGTCTTTTCTAGGGCTGCATCTGCAGCATATAGAGATTCCAAGGCTAGGGGTCTAATTGGAGCTACAGTTGCTGGCCTGCACCACAGCCACAGCAATGCTGGGATCTGAGCTGTGTCTGTGAACTACACCACAGCTCTCAGCAATGCTGGATCCTTAACCCACTGAGTAAGGCCAGGGATGGAACATGCAACATTATGGTTCCAAGTCGGATTCCTTAACCGCTGAGCCACAACGGGAGCTCCTGTTTTCAGAATTTTTTAAAACTCAGGCTCTAAATAAGGTACACAGTATGTATTTTAAACAATTTATTGAGGTATAATTTGCATACAATAAAATGTATCTATTTCAGATGTTGAGTTTGTTAAATTTTGAGTAATGCAGTAGTCCTTGTAATCACTACCACCACAGTCAAGATAACCATAATTTCTTTATTTATTGGTGAACATTTAGACTATTTAAGTCTTTTTTAGTTCATAGTTTTTTTTTTTTTTTTTTTTTTTTTTGCCTTTTGTTGCTGTTGTTGTTGTTGTTGCTATTTCTTGGGCCGCTCCCACGGCATATGGAGGTTCCCAGGCTAGGGGTTGAATCGGAGCTGTAGCCACCGGCCTATGCCAGAGCCACAGCAACGCAGGATCCGAGCCGCGTCTGCAACCTACACCACAGCTCACGGCAACGCCGGATCGTTAACCCACTGAGCAAGGGCAGGGACCGAACCCGCAACCTCATGGTTCCTAGTTGGATTCGTTAACCACTGCGCCATGACGGGAACTCCTAGTTCATAGTTTTTAATTTCTCTCTCTCCTTATAGTTTATTAGACAGGTGCTTCAACCAGCCTAAGCAATGGAACCTATCCTTACAGTTTAATTTGTTGGAAACCAGGCTGATTATTTTGTAGAGTTTCTCACAGTGTTTTGCTGATTGCATTCTTGTCTGGTGGTATATATTAACATTATCTTTTTTCTCTCTATTTCCTGTATGTTCACATGTGGACTTATTTTTAAATATTTGATAATTGTATTTCAATATGATTGGTTTCTTTGTAATTCTGTACATTTTATTTTATTTAGTAATATTCTGAGAAAGGATTTATAGGTTTCACCAGGCTGTCAAAGTAGTTGGGGAAACAAGTTTAAGAAACACTGGTTTAGACAAACCATTAGGGTAAGAATAGAAGGCTGGCAGTATATTTAAGTACTGATTTTAGCTTTGACATAAAAAGGTTGAGGTTAAAAAGTTAAGAATCACCAAAACACTGGCTAGAAAACAAGCAAAGATAGTGTCCTATGAATAGCTTGATTCTTTACCCCCCTCCTCATTGTAAACTTACATGATTAGAACTGCTGTTTTTCTTTCTATTTTTTGTCTTTTTAGGGCCACTCCTTTGGCATATGGAGGTTCCCTGGCTAGGTCAAATTGGAGCTATAGCTGCCCGCCTACACCACAGCTACACCAATGCCAGATCCTTAACCCACTGAGGGAGGCCCGGGATGGAATCCACCTCCTCATCGATAGGGGTCATTAACTGCTGAGCCACGATGGGAACTCCCTAGAACTACTGTTCTTGTGGGGATTTTTTTTTTTTCTGTTTTTATATCCTTCCTCCCCCTCAGTTTTATCCTAGAAATCATGAGTTGTTTAGACTTTTAAGGTTGTTCCTTTTAGTCAGCTTGAATTCTTTCAGTGAAATGAACTTCGAACATATCCAGTATTAGAATTAAATGTCATAATAGATACTGATTTCTATTATAGGTGGGTCCAGCTTTAATCAAAGAGAACAAAATTTGCAGAAATCTCACTTTATAGAGAGTGCCTAAAATTCAATTAGTTTGTGATGCTATATATAAAATAAGACAAAATAAGACACTTTTAACTCCTCAGTAACACATTATCTAAAGTGTGTACATTTATTTTCTCCCATAAATTGAATGGGTTGGAGTATAAGGTTTCTAAGATTTTTTTAGTTTGGAAATCTTGTTATAGCTGTCATCCTTCATAATGCATAAAGGTCACTGAATTGTTGTGAAGCTTTTTTAAAAAGTATAAATGTTGGATTATAAAAGAGCTTAAGAGAAATAATGTATAGCCATCATACAAAACAGTAGTGTATCAGTTCATTTCAGATGAATCATTCTGCTAGTCAGCTATGCTCTTCAGTCAGAAATAGCCTTCCCTTCCCAAAAGAATATGGAACTTAAGTGGCATTTGTAAAGTTTCAGGTATTTTTTTTTTTTTTTTTGTATTTGTTTTTTTTTTTTTTTTTTTTGGTATTTGTATTTGTATTTGTTTTTTTCCTTTTTGACCCCACTCAAAGCATATGGGAGTTCCTGGACCAGGGATGAATCCAAGATCGTTAACCCACTCTGTCACAGTGGTAACTCCCAAGTAGTTTTAAATTATATTGCAATTAATTTTTAAAAATGGTATATGTGCTTTGTCATACTAATCTAATGTGTATAAGGATATACTCTAGTTTTTGTTGCACTTATACCTCTCTTTTTCTTATGAAGTCACCCTTTCTAAAGTGGTTTTTGACACAGACTGTTCCTTTGCAGCCTAAGTTTGGAATGCCATTCTAAAAGTAGATGTAAAAAAGGAACTTTGATTACAGCTGGGGGTTTCTCAGGGTTATGACATTTGATCTCCTTTGTGTTGATCTTATTGGAAATCGGATTTTTTTTTTTTTTTGTCTTTATTGGGCCACACTCATGGCATATGGAGGTTCCCGGGCTAGGGATCCAATCTGAACTGTAGCCACTGGCCTACGCCAAAGCCACAGCAATGCCAGATCTGAGCCGCGCCTGCGACCTACATCACAGCTCACGGCAACGCCAGATCCTTAAATCACTGAGCGAGGTCAGGGATCGAACCCGAAACCTCACGGTTCCTAGTTGGATTCATTTCCCATGTGCCATGACAGGAACTCCTGGAAATCAGATTTTAAAGCCTTTTTGCTGTAGAAAAAGCTTTTTAATTCTAAAGATTATAATTAATCAAACCTAAGGTGTTGACTAGAGAAGTTTGCGTATATAATAAATTTCAGGAATTACTGGCATAAAGAGTGGTGACTTATTTCTTAACTTGATGGGCTTGATTTCATGCCAGAGTTCTTTATTGGGAAGCATGTTTCTGTGAAAGTTTATTCCAGGAGTTCCCCTCATGGTGCAGTGGAAACAAATCTGACTAGGAACCATGAAGTTGTGGGTTCAATCCCTGACCTCACTCAGTGGGTTAAGGATCCATCGTTGCTGTGAGCTGTGGTGTGGGTTCCATATGCGGCTCGAATCTGGTGTTGCTGTAGCTGTGGCATAGGCTGGCAGCTGTAGCTCTGATTCCATCCTTAACCTGGGAACCTCCATGTGCTGTGGGTGCGGCCCTAAAAAAAAAAAAAAAATTTATTCCAGAGAGTTCCTGTTGTGGCTCAGCACTAACGAATCTTGACTAGTATCCATGAGGACATAGGTTTGATCCCTGGCTTGCCCAATGGGTTAAAGGATCCAGTGTTGCTGTGAGCTGTGATGTGGGTTGCAGATGTGGTCAGGATCCTACGTTGCTGTGGCTTAGGCCAGTGGCTACAGCTCCTATTGGACTGTTAGCCTGGGAATTTCCATAAGCTGCAGATGTGGCCCTAAAAAGGCCAAAAAAACAAAAAAAAAAACCAAAAAAACCCAAAAGTTACCCAGAAAAGAGAAAGGAGTTTCATGGTGGCTCATCAGGTTGAGGATACGGCATTGTCACTCCTATGGCACAGGTTTGACCTCTGGTGCTGGAACTTCTGCATGCTGCGGGTATTGGCAAAAAAATTTATAAAACATTGCAATGAGTAGAAAAATCTGAAGACGTTTGTATATTGAAGAGTGATAAAGAACCATTTCCTTAATCCGGAAATAGAAGTAGTTTTTAAAGATTTTACAGGAGTTCCCGTCGTGGCTCAGTGGTTAACGAATCCGACTAGGAACCATGAGGTTGCAGGTTCAATCCCTGGCCTCAAACAGTGGGTTAAGGATCTGGCATTGATGTGAGCTGTGGTGTGGGTTGCAGAACTGCAGCTTGGATCCTGCATTGCTGTGGCTCTGGGTAGGCTGGTAGCTATAGCTCCGATTAGACCCCTAGCCTGGGAACCTCCATATGCCACAGGTGTGGCTTCAGAAAAGACAAAAAAATAAAGAAGATTTTACAAAGATAGTGGTGGATGAAAAGAATATGGAATTTACGTATATTACAGAAAGATCACATTTTTGTCTTGATTCTGTTCTATCTAAGCAACCATATATTATGAAATAAGAATAAAATCTAGTCAGGTGAAATATTAGAGGGAATTTATAAATTTCTCAAAGTCTTTTTTAAATTATTATTTTACTAAGAAGTAACCCATTGACATTAATTTCTTTCTCAGCTGTAATAAATCTAGGTAGGAAGTACATTTTCAGAGCCCTTTGCATTCATACCGGGGATTGTTGCTGTGGATTTTTGTTAGTTTCTTGGCTTCTGCTACTTCAACTTTGTTTTCTCCAGCCTTTCCTTTTTTTTTTTTTTTTTTTGGCTGCCTTGCCGCATATGGAGTTCCTGGGTCAAGGACCAGATCAGAGCTGAGGTTACTTACCCAAGCTGCAGGTACAACAATACCAGATCCTCAACCCACTGTGCTGGGGTGGGGATCCAACCCTTGTTTCAGTGCTTCCAAGACACTGCTGATCCCATTGTGCCACAGCAGGAACTCTCAGGCTTTCCCTTTTGATTAAGTTGCTGTGCTCCTTTTTTCTCTATCAGTTTTATTTACTGCCATTACTTTAAAAAATGGTTCATCATGGTTATTTGCATTCTGTTTATAGTTATACTCAAGCTTTTCCTAGAAAAGTGCTATGTAATTCAGGCACATATATGAAGTTA
The DNA here is from genome assembly GCF_054392235.1 of Sus scrofa. Classification (NCBI taxonomy): domain Eukaryota; kingdom Metazoa; phylum Chordata; class Mammalia; order Artiodactyla; family Suidae; genus Sus; species Sus scrofa. The sequence goes on from NC_139388.1 coordinate 79,556,624, forward strand.
TTCATGAAGTATTGTGAGAACAGGTGTCCAAATGTTAACTTAGTGGTCATCATGATTATCTGTTTTCCTGCACTATGTATTTTGACTCTTGGAGTGTAAACTCCTCTCCCCTTGTCTGAAGAAATACCTTAGGGATTCTTTCTAAGAGTGTCTCAAAGATTCAGGCTTCCTATTTTATCCAGCCAGTATGCTCTGAAAATCATAGAATCTTTAGAATTCTTTCTCCTTGTAATTGGCTAATCTTTCAGAGGTTTACATATCAATTGAACACTATTTTTTGGTTAAAAATCAATTTTACTTAGTAAATAGCTTCTCATTAGGTCCGTGCAAAATAATGCATTTACTTTTTTTTTTTAACTGAGGTAATGGTGCCTGCAACAGTTTTGAAGAATTTTGTAATTCAAGACTTTACTGAAAATACTGCCTTTTCCCAAGAATTGTAATTATCAAGTTTTCATGTACAGGAATCTAGGTACTCACCATGGATTCCATAAACAGCTGACTATAGTTTTGTTGGTCGAATTAAGCTTATTTTTAGTCTGTTTTCTTAACCCTTTTCTAATTAGAACCAATAAGTTGTTTTTCATATTAATCTGTTATATTCATAGCAGCATTATTCACAGTAGCCAAAAGATGGAAGCAACCCTAAGTGTTCATGACCCATGAAAGGATAAACAGAATGCGTTATAAAATATACACAATGGAGTATTATTCAGTCTTAGAAAGGAAAGAAAATTTTTTTTCCTGTCTTTTTAGGACTGCACCTGTGGCATATGGCAAATCAGAGCTGTAACCACCAGCCTACGTCACGAGGAATCTGAACTGTGTCTACAACCTACACCACAGCTCACGGCAACGCTGGATCCTTAACCCACTGAACAGGGCCAGGGATTCAACCCACATCCTCATGGTTACTGTTCAGGTTTCTTACCGATGAGCCACAACAGAAACGCCCTCTTTTTTTTTTTTTTTTTTTTTTTTTTTTAAATTCAGTTATGGTTGATTTACAGTATTATGTTAGGGAATGAAACGGACACATGTGCAATGTGGATGAACCTTGAAGACATTCATTAGGCTAAGTAAAATAAGGCAGTCACAAAAGGACAAATATTGGTTGATTCTACTTATATTAGTCACCTAGAGCAGTCAGATTCACAGAGACAGTGGAGTGGTGGTTGCTTTGTTGTTATTTTTTATTGTTTGAGGAGTGCTGCAGTAAGCAATCTTGTACACGGTTTGTAGACGTGCAATTATACATGCATGAAAAATTCCTATGAACGGAATTTCTGGGGCTGTGTACTTAGTTCTTAATAGATACTATAAAATTGTCTTCCTAAGAAGTTTCTCCAATTTATACTCTTGAAGACAGTGTTAGGAAAGTGTCTGTTTTCTTAGACTATAACTAATACCGAGGTATTATTAAAATTTAGGTCTTTGTGTTCCATGGTACTTTTTTAAATTTGGATTTTTGAAATTTTGTGTGAAATTGGGCTGCCCCCCCCCCCCCCCCCCTTTAAGCTGCACCTGTGATATGGAAGTTCCCAGGCCAGGGGTTGAACCTGTGCCACATTAGTGACAGTGCCAGATCCTTAACCTGCGGAACAACCAGAGAGTGCCAGTGTTTGTCTTATTTATTTATTTGTTGCTAATTTTTAGGGCCCTGCCTGGAGCATATGTAAGTTCCCAGGCTAGGGATCAAATTAGAGCTGCAGCTGCTGACCTACATCACAGCCACAGTAACATGGGATCTGACCTGGGTCTGTGAGCTATATACCACAGCTCACGGCAACACTGGATCCTTAACCCACTGAGCGAGGCCAGGGATTGAACCCGTGCTCTCATGGATACTAGTCCAGTTTGTTTCTGCTGAGCCACAATGGGAACTCCTATTTAATTTAATTTAATTTATTTATTTAAGTTTTTTATTTTTTCCATTATAGTTGATTGACTATGGGAACTCCTATTTTATATAAGTAGTAAATGTTAAGTAAATGTTGAAAGGAGATCAAACATCTCAGCAAACTTGGCATTATTTTGGATAGTTTTAAAATCCTCTCTTGGAGTTCTCTTGGGGCACAGTTGGTTAAGGACCCAGCGTTGTCACTGCAGTAGCTTGGGTTGTTGCTATGGCGTGGGTGCAGCCAAAAAAAAAGGAAAAAAAATTCTCTTACAAAGAAGAATTGGGAGTTCCCATTGTGGCTCAGTGGGTTAAGAACCTGACATAGTGTCTGTGAGGATTTGGGTTCGATCCCTGGCCTTGCTCAGTGGGTTAAGGATCCATAGTTACTGCAAGTGGCAGCATGTGTCACAGATGCAGTTTGGATTCTGCATTGCTGTGGCTCTGTCGTAGGCCAGCAGTTAACAGCTCTGATCTGACCCCTAGCCCAGGAACTTCTATGTGCCGAAGGTATGGCCTTAAAATACAGAAACAGAAAACTTAGAATTATAGTGTATGTTGATGAAATTAGTATTTTTGATGGTGAATATTTTGACCAGACACCAATTAAATATTTTTTTATTGTGTTTTTGAAGACAAACCCACTAGGATATTATATACTTCAGCTTGTAGCATTGAAGCCCAATTTCTTAGTTTTATGTTCATAGTTTTAAAATATTTTGTTTTCTTGATTCTTTAAAAGTTACAGATGAGTTAACTTATTACTATGAGCAGTGACTGTAATTTAAGAAAATGATTTTTAGGAAGTCCCTGTGGTGGCTCAGCAGTAACGAGCCCGACTAGTATCCATGAGGATGTGGGTTTGATCCCTGACCTTGCTCAGAGGGTTAAGGATCCGGTGTTCCTGTGGCTGTGGCCTAGGCCAGAAGCTATAGCTTCAATTCGACCCTAGCCTGGGAACTTCTATGGGCCACAGGTGCAGCCTTAAAAAGCAAAAAAAAAAAAAAAAAACAAAAAAACCCAAAAACAAAAAAGATTTTTATACATATTACTGGAGAATATTCCATAGATTCTCTGAAAGCCAAGTTTTGATCTAATAGTGGTTTTATCATTTTTGTTCTCTTTTCTTTTTTAATTAGTAAATGTCAGGTTGATGTTTCATCTTGAATGCTTATAGAATACTTGCATACTATAGGAAATGTGTTGTTTTGGAAATAGTAGACAAAATCAGGATATGACATTTACATTTACCAGCTGAGTTTTCTTGAATGTGAAGAACTAAGTACTTTTTTTTTTTTTTTTTTTAATTTGGGAGTTTCCAGTCTTCTCAGTAGACTGCAAGACCTGAGCAAGTTCTCCTTTGTTAAATTTGGAGATGAGTTTGTATTGTTTCCATAGTGTTCTCTCCTTATATGAAAACATTGGGTATAGTCGGGAGTTCCCTTTGTGGCTCAGAGGTAACGAATCTGACCAGTATCCATGAGGATGTGGGTTTGATCCCTGGCCTGGCTCAGTGGGTTAAGGATCTGATGTTGCTGCAAGCTTCAGCGTAGGTTGCAGATGCAGCTTGGATCTGGTGTTGCTGTGGCAGTGGTATAGGCTGGCAGCTGCAGCTCAGAAACCTAGCCTGAAAACTTCTATGTGCTGCAGGTCCAGCCCTTAAAAAAAAAAAAAAAAAAAAAAAAAAAAGATGGTTACCCTTTTGAGGAAGGAGGGCCATATTTGACTTTGTTCTACATGCATAATCTATGCATTGAGTGTTTGGTCCTTCTTTCAGTATAGCTTTTAGCTCTTTGTTATTCAGGATGCAAACTTAAATATTTGTTTTCCCTGCATTATTCTTTGGGTAACTGACTTTTTTTGAGGGAGAGTTGGCTGATAACCCTCCCCCCCCCCTTTTTTCTTCTTTTTAATAGAAAAAGCCTATGTGGCTGTGGGCTTTGCAATATGTTGTGTTTGTGTGTGTTAAAATATACTAAATATAAAATGTATTATTTTAACTTTTTTTTTTTTTTTTGTCCTTTTGCCATTTCTTGGGCTGCTTCCACGGCATATGGAGGTTCTCAAGCTAGGGGTCTAATCGGAGCTGTAGCTGCCAGCCTACGCCAGAGCCACAGCAACGCGGGATCTGCGTCTGCCACCTACACCACAGCTCGTGGCAATGCCGGATCGTTAACCCACTGAGCAAGGGCAGGGACCGAACCCGCAACTTCATGGTTCCTAGTCGGATTCGTTAACCACTGCGCCACGACGGGAACTCCCTATTTTAACCATTTTTGAGTGTACAATTTAATGGCATTAAGTATAGTTACAGTGGTATGTAACAACCATCACCACTATCTATTTCTAGAATTTTGTCATCCCATATACAAACTCTCTAAGATTAAGCAGTATCTCCCTAGCCCCTGGTAACCTATATTCTAGTTTCTATGTCTATGAATTTGCCTATCCCAGATACCTCATGTAAGTGGAATCATAAACTATTTGTCCTTTTGTGTCTGGCTTATTTCATTTAATATTATGTTTTCAAGGTTTGTCCATGTTGTAGCATGTATCAAAACTTTATTTTTATGTCTTAATATAATATTCCATTGTATGTATATACCACATTTTGTTTATCCCTTCATCCACTGAGTTGGATAAGTTGAGTTGTTTCTATCTTTTGACTTTTGTGAATAATGATGCAGTCAACATTGGTGCACATGTATCTGTTTGAGCCTACCCAGGATTGGAATTGCTGGATCATATGGTAATCCTGTGATTAACTTTTGGAGAAAATGCCAAACTTTTCTACAGTGGCTGCACCATTTTACAGTTATACCAGCTATGCAGGAGGTTTCAAATTTCTCCATATCCTTGCCAACACTTCTGTTCTGTTCTCGTTTCTAATAGCCATACTAGAGAGTATGAAGTGATATTTTATTGTGGTTTTGTTTTGCATTTCCCTAATGACTAATGATTTTGAGCATCTTTTTCTGTGCTTATCTGCCATCTGTCTGTCTTCTTCAGTGAAGTGTCCTCCCTATTTTTGAAAAATGGGTTGAGTTGTAAGATTTCTTGTATTCTAGACACAAGCCCTGTGTCATACATTGGAAGGTATTTTTTGATGTTTATATGGGAAAGAACTATTTCAGTTTCTATAATTTCTCCCCAAATTTTAAAGATCCTTTCATCAGTTAATTTACCCAGAATAAGTTCGTCACGTCTAGTTCAGTTCCCTAATGAAACTGGATTTTAGGATTATGTTTCCCTTGTGAGAGGTGATAACTTAAGTCATCCTTCAGTAGAAGTATATGAAAGAAATGTTTTGCTTTCTGATAATGTTGTTAGTTTCTTCATAGGAATTGTAAAATTATGATCTTGGATTTTCAGCAGATAAGAGTGTTATATTTAAAAGTGCTGTGCCTGCCTTTCTAATGCCAATTAGAAGTACATAAAATACAGTTAACTCCTAATGAAATTTGCAAAGTTTTTGTGAATTTTAAATTTTTAGATATACTTTTTACGTATATGTTCAAAATATGAAAGGTGTCCTAAATTTTTTCTTTACATGCATAGTGAACATTTTTTGAATAAAAATGAGAACATAGAGTCTTTCAAAAGATTTTTTAGATTTATTATATGATGAACATTTTAATTATACATAAATTATAAGTTGTACCTTTTTCTTTTAATCCTCTGGAAAAGAATTAAATAGCAAAAGATTACATTAAAAATTAGAGGAGATTTCTTGTGGCACAGCAGGTTAAGGATCTGGCATTGTCACTGCAGTGGCTTGGGTCGCTGATCTGGCGTAGGTTTGATCCCTGGCTTGGGAACTCACATCCACGGGCATGGCCAAAAACAAAAAAATTTAGATTGACACTTGGAAATGCACAGAATATTCGGGATTTATTTTGCTTTCCATCCAGTAAGAAGTGTTTGAAGTCATCTCATTTTTTCTTTTTTCTTTTTTTTTTTTGGTCTTTTTTCTATTTCTTTGGGCCGCTCCCACGGCATATGGAGGTTCCCAGGCTAGGGGTCGAATCGGAGCTCTAGCTGCTGGCCTACACCAGAGCCACAGCAACTCGGGATCCGAGCCGCGTCTGTGATCTACACCACAGCTCACGGCAACGCCGGATCGTTAACCCACTGAGCAAGGGCAGGGACCGAACCCGCAACCTCATGGTTCCTAGTCGGATTCGTTAACCACTGCGCCACGACGGGAACTCCTGAAGTCATCTCATTTTTTCAGTAAGATCATTTTCACTTAATGAATTAAATTAAAATGAAGTAAAATAACTACTTCTAGGAATAGTTTGTACTTTTAGGATTTATAAGTTACTTTGATTACTGTGGTTATCTTAGGTATAGTATCCTTTTTTTTTTTCTTTTTCTTTTTTAGGGCCGCACCCACAGCATATGGAAGTTCCCAGGATAGGGGTCAAATCTGAGCTGCAGCTGCTCTCCTACACCACAGCTCACAGCAACGCCTGATCCTTAACCCACTGAGCAAGGCCAGGGATCGAACCTGCATCCTCATGGTTCCTAGTCGGGTTCGTTAACCACTGGGCCACAAAGGGAGCTCCCTAGTATCCTTTTTTAGAAGGCAAAAATTCCTTAAAATTTCTGATTCATTTCAGCTAAGTGTTCTAGAAAGGTGGAAGGTAGTTTAGTAAATACTATATTTAAAAAGAGGGCAATAAAATAATGTAGTTAAAACATTTGTAAATATTTGCCTCAAAAAAGTAAAATGTGAGTGTAAAAGCCATTTTAAATGTCATTCTGCAACCCTTCTCCCATACATACATAATGTAAATTGTTTAAAAGTAAGAAACATTTTCAAAAACTATTTTTGGAAAATTATTGCTATGCAACAGTAATATTCACTTTATTTTTTTCAGATATGGCCGTGTGGAAAGTGTCAAAATTCTCCCCAAGAGGGGTTCTGAAGGAGGAGTGGCTGCCTTTGTGGATTTTGTGGACATCAAAAGTGCACAGAAAGCTCACAACTCAGTCAACAAAATGGGAGATAGAGACCTACGCACGGATTATAATGAACCAGGCACCATTCCAAGTGCTGCTCGGGGATTGGATGATACAGTTTCCATAGCATCTCGTAGTAGAGAGGTTTCTGGGTTCAGAGGAGGTGGTGGGGGGCCTGCTTATGGCCCCCCACCATCACTTCATGCACGAGAAGGACGTTATGAGCGGAGACTTGATGGGTAAGTTCCAAGGTTTCTGTAGGCAGGTATTTTGTATTTGATATGGTGAGAAACAGAAACTCATATTTAGGGGCCCCAGATGGATTTAAAGTTTTGGGCATTCTCAATGTTTCCTATTTTGGGTTGGAAACGGAAGTGATTTCTATCCCAGTGGCTGGTATCTTATGGAATCATAGAGGATATTTCCTGCAGCTGGTTGGATATCTACTCCTGAGATCTAAAATGGTGGAAGATTTTGTATGGCAGCGTCATTTTTGGAGTTACCTGTCTTCTAGAATTAATTATTCCTTCTCTTGGATAATGTTAAGGCCTTCCTTGGATATATCCCTTCTACCTGATGGAGCTACTTGGCTGCAGATTTTCTGGTTGTACTAATTGGAATATTTCTGGAATATTAGTGCCTACAGATTCTTTTAGAAGTTGATCTCTGCTTCTCAGTTTTCACTACATCAAGTGTACAAATGAATTGGATTGTCACCAAAAAACCTAGCAGACCATATGATTCAACCTCTTGGATTCTACAAACAATATTTAAACCTGGAAATATGTACTTGGATGAAGAAGAGTGAAGGCAATGCTTGATTTTTCCATTTTGGATCTACACATTTTCCATGTTGGAATTATACTCCTTGATGGCATGGGGAAAAAATCGAGATGACGGACGTTCCTAAATCCTGGAATATAGCCATTCTTTTCTAATTGCTGGAATGTATGGGATGTCATACAGTCAAGATTCCATTAGCCCAGGAGAAGAGGATTATTATCTTGTTTCTTAAGCAAGTTGCTGGCTAATTAAGGTACTTTAGCTTTGAAAACATGGTGACCATCAGTTGTGGATACAGCAATCAAAACTGACTGTGCTGGATGGCTACAAAGGCGAACTCTTGGCGAGCAACCGTGTCTTCTTCATTTGGTGGAATCGTAGAGGATGTGTCCTCTTCTGTCAGCTGCCTGATTCATACTTAGGGCTGGAAATTTTTGTGAATGTGGATCAATTTATAATTTTCTACTATCTCAAGAAAGAAGTCTGGGGGTTTGAGAGTTACAGTTTGTCTGGGACTGCTTGCTTCCAGTGGAATTATTTTATCTGGTCATTAAGATTTTTTTTCCTTGTGGTTCATCTAAATATCATTTGACACCCTTGCCCATTAAGAAGGTGGATTACCCCCATAAGAGGGGCCAAAATTGGGGAAGTTATGTTCACAATTCTCTCCCTAGATTTAATTGGGATTATAGGTCGTGTTTCCACACTTGGAAAAGGTTGGTATGTCCTGACCTGTGTATATTAGCCCCTCTCTTAACCCAAGTCAAACTTTTCTTTTTTTCCCACTAACTCTAGAATTGTTTAGTACTAATAGATGAATCAAAGAATAGCTATTAGATTTCAGTTCTGCTAGCTCTTGTGCCTGCCTTCCGTATCTTCCTAATGAATAAGAACTTGTGTATTTATAAAATATCAGCTGTAGCAGTTAATTCTCCTAGAACTATTGCCTATTGCTTCTATTATATCATTAATAACAGCTCTTACTGATTAACATTTGATAGGGTAGTCATTGAATTATTTATGAAATTTTCTCTTAAGTCTGAGAGGAAACCCTGCTTGTTTGTTAGACATGGAAGTATCTATCCAAACTCCAAAAACATAGTGGATAAAAAAGAGAAAGTCATTTAATACATTTAAGTAGGAAAGCTAATACTGAATTTTTTGCCATGCCAGTTGCTTTTCATAATAGCAGCAAAAAGCAAAAACAACCTAAGAGAAGGTATAGTTGCTACTAAGTGAAATGGTGGATGAAAATGAAGGTTAGTGGAGAGATTTGGAATCTAAGCATATATTATCAACATAGTATTAGTTGTAATAGTTTGCCATATTTTCTTCTTTGGAGAGATCCTAATTCTTCTGTATCTTTCATGATGCCTTATTCACTTTTGATAGAAGATAGATCCAAAAGAAAGGTTGAGAAGAAACTCAACCTCAAGTTTGAGATTCAAATGAAATGGTCTTTTAGGAACTGTCTTAATTAGAGAATTTAAGATTTCTTTATAGGATTGGGATTGATTTTTAATATTGAAACTTAATTGCATGTGTGTAATTGTACATGCAACAGTTTTTGTCCTCTCAGGTTGACAAGTATTCATGCCCTAAAGAAAAAAAAAATGAGTTAAACCATTGCTAATAGCAATCTTTATTTATCGTATCTTACAGTTCCCAAAGTTGCATTATTTCATCATAGGCAATTTATGAGTATAGTAAAACCCTAAGAGAATATATTTCCTGTAACTATTAAGTATATACATTAGCAAATTGAATCATGAAATAGGCATTTAAAAAATTATGTGGAATTCGATAACAAAAGGAAATAAAATAAGTATTATTCTTTAAGTTTATCAGAGAATAGCATGTGGCAACCCAATATTTTGATGTCTTAAGTGGTTTTTTGGTTTGATTTTTTCTTTTTAAGATTCCACCTTTATTATTCAATGTGATCATTTGGGCACAGCAGTTTACATAATTTAGTAATTTTTATAATTATCCGATAAATTGAAATTTAATAAGAAAAGCTATACTTAAATTTTTTCCATACTTAGAAAATGCCCTCCTACTGCTGGGACATGGGCATGCATTCCAATGGGGCTTTCATGTCTGTGTTTAAAATACATCATGGAGGAGTTCCCATTGTGGCGCATTGGAAACGAATCCAACTAGGAACCATGAGGTTGCGGGTTCAATCCCTGGCCTCGCTCAGTGGTTTAAGGATCCAGCGTTGCTGTGAGCTGTGGTGTCGGTCGCAGACGTGGCTCGGATCTGGCATTGCTGTGGCTGTGGTGAAGGCAGCTATAGCTCCATTTAGACCCCTAGCCTGGGAACCTCCACGTGCCTCAGGTGCGGCCCTAAAAAGCAAAAATAAATAAAAAAAATATATATATCTAAATACAAATATTTATATGTATATATCTCTCATGGAAATTTTGCCTGAAATATATTTGCACAGTAAATAGAGTTTCTTATATATTTTAATCAGATGAAGGTATAGAAGACTTTGATATTACAATGATAGTCTCTTCTTGTTCCACTAAATCTAAAATAAAAAGGAGATGGCATATGTATATTTCCATATGTAAGCCAGAAAATCCCTGATAAAAAGAGCAACGGATTTTCGGAACACTAGTCATGAAAGCCCAATATACCATTACAACAGTGATTGCTCAGCTGTGAAGATAATTTTTGGAGTCAAGTAAAATGTTAAGCTTGTTAGTGTATGCTTACTAAGTAGGTTAATGCTGTTTCAAAAATGACCAGCAAAGACAAAGACAGTGCTGAAGTGAATGTTTGCATGACTTGCTTTTAGTTTTGCTTTCCCCTTTCTGATTGATTAAATGTTTTTCCCCCCCTCCTAAATGCAGGGCTTCAGATAACAGGGAGCGTGCTTATGAACATAGTGCCTATGGACACCATGAACGGGGGACGGGAGGATTTGATCGGACAAGACATTACGATCAGGATTACTATAGAGATCCTCGAGAGCGGACTTTACAACATGGGCTCTATTATACTTCTCGGAGTCGAAGTCCAAACCGTTTTGATGCTCATGACCCCCGATACGAACCTAGGGCTCGGGAGCAGTTTACACTGCCCAGTGTGGTACACAGGGATATCTACAGGGATGATATTACCCGGGAGGTACGAGGCAGAAGGCCAGAGCGGAATTACCAGCACAGCAGGAGTCGGTCACCACATTCATCCCAGTCTAGAAATCAGTCTCCTCAGAGGCTGGCTAGCCAAGCGTCTAGACCCACAAGGTCCCCTAGCGGCAGCGGCTCTAGGAGTAGATCCTCCAGTAGTGATTCAATCAGCAGCAGCAGTAGTACCAGCAGTGACAGGTAGGTTAACAGCCTTTTGTTATAACAGACAAGCTGTTGAATAAATTGTCACAAATTCACTATGATCAGTGGTACTGGTTTTTAGTATAGTAATATTTTTAAGAGAAAATAATCTTGGGTCTGCATATAATGAGTGAAGAAACTTTGATTAGCTTTGTGGCTGTTGAATTAATCATTCTGCCAAGTACCGGAAGCTAAATGATGATTTGTAAACACTTTTTCCTCTAGATGTTCAATATTAAAATTGCCAGAAAGGAAGAACAATGGTAACTTTACTCATGTGGAGCAAATATTGTGCCACAATGTGTGGTATTTTTTTAAAGTTCTTGATTTCTTAGGTATATGATACTGTTTCTATTATTTTGGTTGAAAATTTATAAAAGCTGTTTGAGTAAAGATGTATTGGTGAAATATATCATTGACACTTTTATTATCAATGACTAAATTGATTTATGTACATTTTAACTAATTTTAACATCAAGGTGGTAGTCAATTTGTAAACTCAAGTTGGAAAACTTTCTTTGGCCACCCCATGGTGTATGGAGTTTCCGGTCCTGGGATCATACCGGAGCCACAGTTGTGACCTATACCACAGCTGGAGCAATACGGGGTCCTTTAACCTGCTCTGCTGGGTCAGGGATCCAGCCTTTGTCCTGGCGCTGCAGAGACTCTGTCCATCCCGTTGTGCCACAGCCGGAATTCCAGAAAGCTTTTTTAAAATTCAGGTTGTAGCTTTGCTGTTCACTAAGGCTGAGTAAGCTAATTTCATGATTTAGGAGTTTTTTCCAAAGGAGTTTTTTTCCAAAGATAACATAATAAATTGCAAGTACCCTTAACAGCAAACAGCTTGGAAGTTATGGTTATGGGTTTTGAAGTCATAGATCAAGATAGATGGTATAGCTTACTACTTTTATAATTTTAGACAGGTTCTTTAAGCTCTCTGGGTCTCAGCTTTTTCATCTTTTATAAGAACCGTGCTTCATAAAGTTATTGTGAAGATTGAAAGGAGAAAATATGTAAAGTGCTTAGCTTGATACCCAATATGTTGAATACATACTGCTTCTAATAATTGCTAGCTATAATTATTCCTACTGCTATAGATGTTGATATTCTTTGAGTATTTCCCATTTCTAGTTATTGTTATTCAACCTTTTAATCCCAGATATTCTAATTTTAAATTTAGATGGTATCTACTTTATTTTATTTTTATTTTATTTATTTATTTTTGGCTGCTCCATGGCATGTGGAATTCCCAGGCCAGGGATCAGATCTGAGTTGCAATTGCATCCTATGCCGCAGTTGTGGCAACACCAGATCCTTAACCCACTGTGCTGGGCTGGTTATCAAAACTGTGTCCTAGTACTGAAGAGACGCTGCCAATTCTGTTGTACCACAGCTGAGAACCCCGGTGGTTTGTATTTTAAATTTATAAGATATAGGAGTTCCCCAGTGGCCTAGTGGTTAAAGATTTGGTATTGTCACAGTCTGGCTCAGGTTCAGTCCCCAGCCTGGGAATTTCCGTATGCCACAGATTTGGCCAAAAGAAGAAAAAAAAAATTACAAGATAGAAATTCTCTGACTTGATTAAGTTAGGTTATTTTTCCTTTAGTCTTTTTTTTTTTTTTTTGGCGGGGGGGGGGGTTGGGGGGCACACCTGTGGCGTATGGAAGTTCCCAGGCTAGGGGTCTAATTGGAGTTACAGCTGCTGGCCTACACCACAGCCACAGCCACGTGGGATCTGAGCTGTGTGTGCAACCTATAGCATAGCTCACGGCAACTCTGATACTTAACCCACTGAGTGAGGCCAGGGATTGAACCCACAGCCTCATGGATCCTAGTTGGCTTTGTTACCACCAAGCCACGACGGGAACTCCAGTATTTTCCTTTTTTTAATTGGCTGTATCCACAGCATATGGAAGTTTCTGGGCCAGAGATTTAATCCAAGCTGCAGCTGGGGCAACACTGGATCCTTTAATCCACTGTGCCAGGCCAGGGATCAAACCCACTCATCCACAGCCACCTGAGCTGCTGCATAAACACTGTGCCAGAGTAGGAATTCTCCTCCTTTAGTATTGCCTGCTTAGAATTAATTTTAAAAAAGTAAATGATCATGTAATTGATGAATGGCTCCTTTTAGGTCTCCTAAATTTTCTAATTCAAAATAATAAATGGAAACATTTTATACATCTGTCTATTTAGATATAATTCAACCATCTGGAAGATGTAGCATTGTATAATGAAATAAGCACTTAGCTTAGGAAGTCAGGAGAGTTAAGTTTTGGCTCCAGCTTTGCAGCTCTGTGACATTAATGAAATCCTTAACTTTTTTGATTTCTTTCAGTATATTGTTGATTGACAGTATTCATTTGAATTCTATAAACTGATTATAAAATCTTGTCATGATTCACCTTTTTCTACATAGAATTGCCTAAGATACTCAAGTTTTAGTTTCCGTAAACCTACCCCACTAAAGGGATGGCACTGCATTCCATAGGATCAAAACTTTTTCAAAAGCTAACTGATTGTGTAAGTGTTGGAAGTTAAAGGAGAAACATGATTCAAGCCCTTCAGGATGGCATTGTATTTTGGTGGGAATTACAGTGTTTTGGATCTGGCCCTTGGCACTGTGGGCTCAAAAACTTGAACCCAGAGGTGATCTGATGAATTCGATGGAGGTAATCCCTGTTTATATAATCAAAAGAAACACTTATATGCTTCTGAATATTTACGTTCTGAATGATAACTGCCACAAATGCAGGATGAGCTTGGAAAATTTACATGGGGACTAAATTACAACTGTAGAGAATATTTCCTCTTCTGTCAGCTGCCTGATTCATACTTAGGGCTGGAAATTTTTATGATTTAGGGCTATGAAGGATATGTAGGACTTCAGCAAGCCGAGATGAATTTTAGGCTAGACAGGGAACATTGTGGGCAGAAGGAACAACTTGAATAGATACAGGTGGGTGGAAGAATGTTTTGAGAACAGCAAATAATTTAGAATGACTTAACCATGCTGATGCTTTTGGGTTTTATTCTTTATGCAGAGATGAACTGTTGAAGGGTTTTGAGAAGGGAAGTAGCTTGTTGAGATCTGTGCTTTAGAGAGGCATCTGGTGTCTTAGAACAGGAAAGGCTGAGATTCCGGTTAGGAGACCATTTCAGTATCTCGGAGAAGGAAAGCTTGGACCATGAGAGTGCCTAACTTGGGACAGGTAGGAGGGACATAGTATTGAGAACCAGATTATGTTGATTTATGAACCACAGAATGAACTTTTTGAAAATATAACCAAATGATGAGCCTTTGGTGCCATCCTGTAAGAACAGGGCCAGGTCTTCCCTTGTGCACACTGAAGAGCCAGTCAAGTGTATTGCCTGTCTCCCAGTATGTCAGCAAATAGTTGAAATACTTAGATATGATTCTTAATTAACATGAAGGTTAAAGCAGAATTGATAAATAGTTAAAAGATTTGGTCATTATATTATGACTGAAGCAAGTACAGAGAAATAAAATCCTTCGGTGTTCAGAGCATATTCATTATCCCTGGGTTCATCCCCTCTTTTACCAAATGTCCTCTTTTCCTTGTTGATTTCAGAATGTAGTATTTTGAGATGTTATATCAATTCAGAGTGTTCATTGCCCTTTTGGAAAATTAAGTTCTATTTTGTAATCTTTAAACTTGGTTGTGGAGTGGTGACATTCCAGGTTCTTTAAAAATGTTTAAAATCGGAGCTCCCGTCGTGGCGCAGTGGTTAACGAATCCAACTAGGAACCATGAGGTTGCGGGTTTGATCCCTGCCCTTGCTCAGTGGGTTAACGATCCAGCGTTGCCGTGAGCTGTGGTGTAGGTTGCAGACGCGGCTCGGATCTCGCATTGCTGTGGCTCTGGCGTAGGCTGGTGGCTACAGCTCCGATTCGACCCCTAGCCTGGGAACCCTCCATATGCCGCGGGAGCGGCCCAAAGAGATAACAAAAAGCCAAAAAAAGGTTTAAAATCAGCATATTATAGTAGACAAACTACAGCCTGGTTTTATCTATAGAAATAAGTTTCTATACTGTCTGTATGACTGACTGGGAGGTTAATCATCCACCATCCCTCTTAATTGCTACAGCTTTGGTGTAGATTCCTAGCATTGCATTTCAAATGAATAGACATAGGATTGATGACAGTCTAGTTGCGAAATCCTTATAAATGATATATCTACTGTTTCTGCCAAACTGTTCACAGTATTTAACTGGTGAGAATGGGGGCTTAATGTTACAAGCTTTCCTATGTGCATCCTTGTGCTTCTGTTTGTCTCTTTCTTTCTCTGTCTTGGTCAGTTAGGGAGTCAGCTTTTATTTTTCCAAACAAAACTTTAAATACATAAATTTGGGAGTTCCCGTCGTGGTGCAGTGGTTAACGAATCCGACTAGGAACCATGAGGTTGCGGGTTCGGTCCCTGCCCGTGCTCAGTGGGTTAACGATCCGGCGTTGCCGTGAGCTGTGGTGTAGGTTGCAGACACGGCTCGGATCCCGCGTTGCTGTGGCTCTGGCGTAGGCCGAGGGCTACAGCTCCAATTCGACCCCTAGCCTGGGAACCTCCATATGCTGCGGGAGCGGCCCAAGAAATAGCAAAAAGAAAAAAATAAAAAAAAAAAAAAAGAAAAAACATAAATTTCACAAAAGCATTTATTTTAAAAGCCCTTGGTTGAAGATGAACATATTTTATTTCTATAGTTTCCTATTATTGGTTCTTGGTGGTGGTGGTTTTTTCCTGTCATGTAAGAATTTTCTTTAATACAGGCTAAAGAAATTGCAGAGTTTGTTGAAATTAAATTAGTTCATAATATCCTTCCCTGCTATATTGAAGTAGTTTTTTTTTTTTTTTTTGTCTTTTTAGGGCTGCACTCTCTGCATATGGTAGTTCCCAGGCTAGGGGTTGAATTGGTGCTGTAGCTGCCGGCCTATACCACAGCCACAGTAACATGGTATCTGAGCCAAGTCTGCAACCTGCACAAGAGCTCATGGCAACACTGGATCCTTAACCCACTGAGTGAGGCGGGGGGTCGAACCCATGCCCTCATGGATACTAGTCAGGTTCCTTCTGCTGAGCCACAACATGAAGGAAGTAGTTTTAACTGAGGTTTGTTTCTCAGTTGTTTACTTTGATCACAGCTAAAGATGTTTAGGCTGGCTCAGGGTCCCTGAACTTGGATGGGGGAAAAATTACATCTTTTTACTAACTTGAAACTGAATTAAGCCTTATTACCTCCCAGTATAAAAGTAGGCAACAAAAACTAGTAAATTAACAGTATGATTTACTTCGTTCTCAATATAAATACACAAGTAATTTATTATTACTGTAGTACAGATATCTCAAAATTGGGCTTATGTTGATTATTACTGGAAAAGAGTTATTAAATTCAGTGCTAGATATTGCTATTTAATGTTACTAAAGAGACATTCCTATATCAAAAAATTAAAACATTTTAATAATATGTCCATATAATTCATTTTCTTTTAATTCCAATTTATCTTATTTTATGCATTTAGGGACATTATTCTGAAAAGTGATCCATAGTCTCTACCAGATTGATGAAAAGGGTGGTGGCTGCCCTTAGCCCTTGATTCTGCATCCTATAAAGCTTTACAGAATCAGTGAGGGGGAAATGGAGAAAAAGGTAATGGGAGGGAGTTGAGATTTAGATAATCCAAAACCTTTTGTTCTTGCATCCCTTCCCCCATGGTTATTTCCTTACCTTTTTTTGGGGGGGGGGGCTAAGTTTAACTTTTGAGTTTATATTCACTCATCCATTTATGTAACATAACTTGCCTTTTTTTTTGGCTGCACCTGTAGCATATGGAAGTTCCTGGCCCAGGGATCGAACCTGCGCCACAGCTGTGACAATGCTGAATTCTTAACCTGCCGCATCACAAGGGGACTCCAACAAATAGTGCTTTTTTTGTGCATCAAATTTATGAAATAAGATAGCTGGTGGTATGGAGCCCTAGGAGTAGAGCCCGTTTGGATTAAACACTGGCTATGGCTAATCCAAAACAAAATCTACATATGTGTAATTAAAAGTTAATATCTAATTAAATTAATCTTGAGTGTCCATGGCCTTTTTTTCCAGCTTTACCAAAGGCAGTCCCATCTTCTGAACCCTTAAAAATACTTTGGATGTCTCTCAGCCTTTTATATAATCTTAATTTTTTCTATCGTAGTTGATTTCTCAGCCTTTTTCTTTTTTATGATTTTTATTTTTTATATTGTAGTTGACTTAACCTTTTTCTTTCTTTTTTTTGGGGGGGGCCACACTTGTGGCATGTGGAAGCTCCCCCTCTAGGGATTGAACTTGTGCCACAGCAGTGACAGTGCTCAATCCTTAACCCACTGAGCCACCAGGGAACACCCCCCCCCCCTTTTAAGGACCGAACCCACAGCACATGGAGGTTCCTAGGCTAGGGGTCTAATCAGAGATATAGCAGCCGGCCTACACCATAGCCACAGCAATGCAGGATTTGAGCCACATCTGCAACCTATACCACGGCTCACGGCAATGCTGGAACCTTAACCCCATGGGCGAGGCCAGGGATCAAACCTGCACCGCCACGATGGGAACTCCTTTCTTTTTGTTCTGCTGAATCCTTTTGGTTCATCTGAAGAAGAGTATGTCAGGAGTTCCCATTGTGCCTCAATGGTAACGAGCCCAAATAGTATCCATGAGGATGAGGGTTTGATCCCTGGCCTTGCTCAGTGGGTCAGGGATCCGGCATTGCCATGAGCTGTCATATAGGTCACGGACAAGGCTCAGATCTGGTGTTGCTGTGGCTGTGGTGTAGGCCAGCGCCTGTAGCTCCAATTTCAACCCTAGCCTAGAAGCTTCCATATGCTGAGAGTGTGACCCTAAAAAAAAAAAAAAGTCAGCTAACTACAGACTTTTATTCTTTCTAATCACAAAAATAGGCATTTAGATAGAAACCCTTAAAACAAATGTAGTAATCAGAATAACTACATGAGGAGTTCCCATCGTGGTGCAGTGGTTAACGAATCCGAGTAGGAACCTTGAGGTTTCGGGTTCGATCCCTGGCCTTGCTCAGTGCGTTAAGGATCTGGTGTTGCCTTGAGCTGTGGTGTAGGTTGCAGACATGGCTTGGATCCCACGTTGCTATGGCTGTGGTGTAGGCCGGTAGCTGTAGCTCTGATTCGACCCCTAGCCTGGAACCTCCATATGCTGAAGGTGTGGCCCTAAAAAGCAAAAAAACCCAAAAAACCCCACAAAACTGTATGGAATGAAATTTCCTGAATTTTTCCTTGTATAGTTTATTATATTATTAGAATTTCTTTTGTCTTAAGTTGGAAGATACAAGGAAGAAGATTGGAGGATAGGAAAGGGAAGCGAAAGACATACAAATAAAATCATTTCTAGATCAGGAAAACTAACATGAAGTAGCCTTTGTAGTGTTTGTTTAAAGTAACAGGAAAGGGATAAGATCTGCAAGCAATCAGACTTTTCAGCTCTGACACTGTATTAAGATATGACATGCTTTATGCTCCTCTCTTGTCCAATATATAAGATTTCTATTAGAACGATTTACTTTTTATTGAAAGGGAAATGAAAAGTATTTCATATTGCTGGTGTTATTTGTGGAACATGTTTGTTTTATTTTATTTTATTTTTTTGTCTTTTTTGCCATTTCTAGGGCTGCTCCTGCAGCATATGGAGGTTCCCAGGCTAGGGGTCTAATCGAAGCTGTAGCCACTGGCCTACACCAGAGCTGCAGCAACGCGGGATCCGAGCCTCGTCTGCAACCTACACCACAGCTCATGGCAACGCAGGATCCTTAACCCACTGTGCAAGGCCAGGGATCGAACCTGCAACCTCATGGTTCCTAGTCGGATTCGTTAACCACTGAGCCACGATGGGAACTCCAACATGTTTGTGTATTTTAAATCATTTGTTTTGAATAAAATGCATCAGAACTTCCATAACCCTATTAATTTTTTTCTTAGACAATTTAAAAATATTTTATCTGGAGTTCCTGCCATGGCTAGTGGGTTAAGAATCTTACTGCAGTGCCTTGGGTCACTGCAGAGGCATGGGTTCAGTCCCCAGGCTGGCACAATGAGTTAAAGGATCCAGTGCTGGCCACAGCTGTGGTGTAGGTCGGCGTCTGGCTAAGATTCAGTCCCTGGCCTGGGAACTTCTATATTCCTTGAGTGCGGCCATCAAAAAAAATTTTTTTTTACCTGAATTATAGTTAAACAGTAATCAGAATATTGAACAAATTCTGGATTTTTACAACAGATAAAGTTAAAAGGAGTGTGACACTTGTAACTAAAAAAATGTTAGCAAAAAGTCCCTAATATAACAAGCTTTTTTTTTTTTTTTTTTTCTATAAAGAGCAGTTCTACTGGGTGCATTTTTATAGCTTTACTGAAGGCAATCCCATCTTCTTTTCACTTTGTGAATGAATGATCTAGATGTTATGGATTACAGTTTTCTAGAGGGGTAAGATTTATTCAAATATCCTTTCATCTATGACTTCATGAGGAAGTTTTGCAGTTAATTTAGTTGGTGAGAAAGAATTTCCTTTCAAGGTCATGTAGAAACATTTTCAGAATTGCTGTTACCCTGAAACGTCCTGAAAGAACATAGATGAGGCTGAAAAGATGGTTCCCAGTGATTACTGAATATGGTGGCATTGCTTGTATTAAAATGATAGTATACTTTTTCTAAATAAGCATACTATTTAGAATGTTGATTGGGGCAAGGAATGCTCATTTCATTAACTGGCTCTGTTTGTTTTTATATGTGTTATGTGCTAGGAACTGTCAGATATGGCACCAGTTTTCACAAATATATACATGAAGTGTAAGAGTCAGTTTCTTAAAGGTGTTAAAGAAATTAATAATTAATAATTTCTGGGAGGGATGATGGTTGCAATACTTACTTATAAAAACACATTTGTCTTGGAGTTCCTGTTGTGGCTAAGCAGAAATGAATCTGACTAGTATCCATGAGAACACAGGTTCGATCCCTGATGTTGCTCAGTGGGTAAAGGATCCGGCATTGCTGTGAGCTGTGGTGTAGGTTGAAGACTTGGCTCAGATCCTAAGTTGCTGTGGCTGTGGCATAGGCTGGCAGCTGTAGCTCCAATTCGACCCCTAGCGTTGGAACTTCCATGTGCTGCGGGTGCAGTCCTAAAAAGACAAAAATAAAAAAAAGAAGCATTACTAGGAGTTCCTGTTGTGGCTCAGTGGAAATGAACCCAGCTAGTATCCATGAGGATGCTGGTTCAATCCCTGGCCTCAGTCAGTGGGTTAAGCATCCTTTGTTGCTGTGGCTATGGCATAGGCTGGCAGCCCCAGCTCTGATTCAATCCCTAGCCTGGGAACTTCCATAGGCCCCAAGTGCAGCTCTAAAACAAAAACAAAAACAAAAAAGGCATTATTAAATAGCAGTAATTTCCTATCCTGGCTCAGCCAGCGGTAACAAAGCTGACTAGTATCCGTGAGGATTCGGGTTCGATCCCTGGCCTTGCTTTGTGGGTTAAGGATCCAGCATTGCCTTGAGTTGTGGTGTAGGTTGAAGACTTGGCTCGGATCCCGAATTGCTGTGGCTGTGGTGTAGGCCGGCAGCTACACCTCTGATTCGACCCCTAGCCTGGGAACCTTCCTATGCTGCAGGTGTGGCCCTGAAAAGACCCCCCCCCAAAAAAAGTCTGAAATTTTATCATCAAAAGTGATCTTATCTATGATAATGAATAGTAGACATAATTTTGGATTCAGTTGGAAACAAAATTTGTTTTGTTGCACTGTAATTCTTTATTCTCAGATATAGTTTGCGGGGCCAAAATTGATTGTATTCAGGTTTTTTTTTTTGGTTTTTTTTTTTTTTTAAGAAAATCATTAAACTAAAAATGATGCCTTCTTTTTCTTTTTCTTTTTGCTTTTTTTTGCTTTTGCTTTTTTTAGGGCTGCATTTGCAGCATAAGGAAGTTTTCAAGCTAGGGGTTGAATCAGAGTTGCAGTTGTTGGCCTATGCCACAGCCACAGCAACTCAGGATCCCAGCCAATTCTGTGACCTACACCACAGCTCACAGAACACCAGATCCTTAATCCACTGAGTGAGGCCAGGGATCAAACCCATGGATACTAGTCAGATTCATTTCCACTGTGCTACAATGGGAACTCCTAAAAATAATGCCTTTTAATCTCAGAAAAAATGATATAATTGAAGTAAATGGTTTTGAGGAAATTGGTGATTAGGAACCATGACCCCCCCCCCCCCACCGCCCCATTCTGTTTGTAGCTGCATAGGACTGGAGTTAGAATAGAAATTAAGCTGGTCTTGGGAGTTCTCTTGTGGCCCAATGAGTTGTTACTGCATTGCTGCTGTGGTGAGGGTTCAATTCTTGGTCCAGGAACCTTCCACATTCCTCAGGTGTGGCCAAAAAAAAAAAAATTTTAATTGGCTTATTGCCTAATACAAGCCTTTCTCCTTTTTGCTAGTCTGTTTGTATCTGTCAGTTTGACATGAGCACTTAAATTGAAATGGTATTTTTGTCATGGCTCAGTGAAAGCATGAGGACTAGTATCCATGAGGACGTAGGTTTGATCCTTGGTGTTGCTCAGTGGGTTAAGGATCTGGCATTGTTGTGAGCTGTGGTGTAGGTTGCAGACTCGGCTTGGTCTTAGACTTGGCTTGCAGGTCAGCGGCTACAGCTCTGATTCAATCCCTAGCCTGGGAACCTCCATGTGCTGCAGGTGCAGCCCTAAAAAGACAAAAAAAAAAAAAAAAAAAAAAAAAAAAAGGGTATTTTTGTTTTTTGAATGTGTAAAGAGAAGATACCTGTGCTCAGAGACCATTGAAACATAAATTTAACTAAAATACGATGATCAATGATTAGATATTTATTGATTTGAGAGATAAGAAACGAAGTGTATGTTTTCGAATCAGAGGACTTTCAAGGAGGAACAGTGAAGATTTATCAAAAAGCCTTTGAAAGAAGCCAGAGTCAAGGATAACAGATATTCTCAGGAATGATGTTTCTTTATATTTTTGCCCTTAATTTTTTTATTTAAAATGAAAACATGTACTTTTTTTTTTGCCACACCCGTGGCACATGGAAGTTCCCAGATCAGGGATCAAATCTGAGCCACACCTGTGACTTATGCCACAAGTGTCATCTCCTGTGCCACAGTGGGAACTCCTATACTCTTAAGTCTGAGTGAAATATTACATTTTAAATATTAAGTAGCTGATGTATTTCTGGATTTCACAGCCATTCTTGGTCTGTTTTATTATTTTCTTCTGCCTCATTTTTACTTTTTTTTAGATACATGAAATAATCAAAAGGGAGAATGTCTTGCCAAAAATCAGCGTTATGGATAAAATGTATTCATTACTCTGGACCTTTCCAGATATTAAATTATTTTGAAATTTTCAACTCTTATTTGTGATGAATGGCTTTATTGACTATGTGATTATTCTTTCCCCAAAATATTGGGGTATAAATTCTTTTAAAAGTTACCTTCTTGGAGTTCCCACTGTAGTGCAGTGGGTTATGGATCTGATGTCTTTTCAGTCGGCTCAGATTTGATCCCTTGCCCGGCACAGTGGGTTTAGGATCCAGTGTTGCCACAGCTGTGGTGTAGGTTGCACCTGCAGCTGGCAATTGATCCCTGGCCTGGGAACTTCCATATGCTGCTGATGCCGTGGAAAAAGAAAAAAAACGCAGAAACTTGGAGGGAGAAGGCGTATTAGTATGTCTGCAATCCTGGACAAAACTATTAGATTTGAAATCCACGTTAAGGAGTTCCCACTGTTGTTTAGAGGTTTAAGGACCCAATGTAGTGTCCGTGAGGCTGCGGGTTTGATCCCTGGCCTCGCTCAGTGCGGTTAAGGATCCGGCATTGCTGCAAGCTTCAGCTTGGATGTTGCTGTGGCTGTGGTGTAGGTTGGCAGTTGCAGTTCCAATTCATTCCCTAGCCCCGGAACTTCCATATGTGGCTGGTGCTGCCATAAAAAGGGAAAAAAATCCACATTATATTTTGTCTCATTGTAAGTGGGGCTGCCTTAAGTACTTTTACTTTCCAAAAGAAGTAGCAGTTGCTCATTCCCCCCTATTAATGTAGTTTTGGGGCTGTTTAGCAGCATACAATACATGTTTAGCTTTGTGTGCTTTGGAGAGAAGTACACCCACCAGTACACATTAATTTATATAAATATTTTGTTTTAGTTTAATGGTAGTATTTTTTTTTTCTATTCCCATCAGTGGCAGGCAAACTGAAGAGCCCAAATTTTGGAAACACATTCCTTTCTAGGCTACTGTATAGCTATACTTTGTTTTGGGGCAGTAAGCTACACACCTTGGTCTTTAAGGGTCATATTAACCAGCCAAGCCTTTTTTATGCCAAATATGGAAAATGGAAGTGTTTGCTTTCTAATTGCTCTGGTGGGCTTAACTTCCATTACGGATATCTAGAAATAGATCTGTCCTTTCTATTTTTCTTCTTCTGTCAAGTACAGCATTTCAGTAAGGCTTTTGAGAGGTGTAGGTGTTGCTTGCATTACTGTTCTGGGTGGAAGAGGCAGTCTGTCTTGGAAACAAGTGCTGAGCTGATCGTATTTGCTGTATTGGGAACCCTGCTTTGATTTAAGATCTGCTGCTGCTAGGGAAATGAGAACGAGGCAGGCTTAGCAATGAGAGCAAATGAGGAGAGCTCATCGTGTGCCGCCTGGGCAGCCAGTGCCTCTGAATGTTGTGGGGAAAGCTAGGAACTGCTTGTTTGTGACTCAAAACTAGCCTAAACTGGAATCATCCAGTTTAAGTTGGCTGCTTGCCAGCTCCCAGAGGCTTCCTTATTTTGCCAGAGTTTCTGCCCGGCCCTCAGCCCAGGGGGTGGGGCTTGCGCTCTGTGACTGGGCGGGTTATGGGGAGGGGCCGCTGTGAAGAGGCGGCGTTTCAGGTGAAGGCTTGGGGAGCGAAAAGACTACGATTGGTCTTAGCCAAAAGGCATAGAAACAATGGGGAGAGAAGACTAGAAGCTAGTGTGAACTCTGTTTTCAATACATCTTTCCGTTATTACTCCTTTGCTTTTAAAACTGTAACTTTCTGTCTTCTGCCCCCTGAGAATCAAAGCCTTTTTTTTTTTTTTTTGGAGAATCTAAGCGTTGAAAAACAGCTTCTGCACCATCGCTGCTTAAGTACATAATCTGCGTTTGGTGATGAATTTATTACCCCCAAATTAGTTAATTAATTAATATCCAAAGTTCCCCAGGACCTTACTTTTAGTTGTTAGTCTGTTTGAAGTAAAGACGTCTCTCTCCTATACCCCTTTTCATACTTTCCACTTGGGTTGTCCTCGGGTTTATTTTAGTTTGATTGGCTGTTAGGTGGAAGGAATGACAATAGATTTCCTGGGGTAAACTTGTGACTTGGTATCTTGTGAGTTTTAATTTAACCTTGATGTAAATTTTTAAAATGTTGCTTTAAAAATTAACAAGAAAGTAATTTAGGTCAAAGTGCTAAACAACAAACTTTAAAAATGCTATGCCAAATTGCATTTGCTTGACTTGGACCCAAACTTTAAAAAAAAATGCTTTTTTATGTTATGGCAGCTTTGTGCCTAGTGCTCTTTTTCAGTTTGCCTCCTGACAAATAAGAGAGTTAAAGGAAATAAGAGAATTAAACATGGCCTGATTCCTCTTCAGAGAATGTTCAGAAGTCACTAAGAAATATTAAAGACACAAATAAAAGAATACATTTATTTTTGTCTTTATCACTGCCAGGGCTGTACAAAATGTAAGTTCCTATAACTTGCTTATGTTTTAAACTTTTGGAATGAAATAGAAACCTCTATTAGTCTTTTTTCAGTTATGATAAAAGTTCACTCAGCAGTTTTAGAGACCTTGTTCTTGTCTTTTATCCTTTTTGTGTTTTCACTTGCAAGCTGTCTATTATGGTCATTCTTAGATGCTGTGACTTAATTTTACCCTGCCGTGAGCAAAGAGATCATCCATGCACACAAGTAAGGGAAAATGTGGCATTGTCATCTCACAATAAACATGAGTATTTTCTGAAGCTCAGAATTAGCTAAGATTTCATTACCCGTACCCTCTTACTAATTTTTTTTTTAAAAGTCTGTCTTAGAGTACAAACAATAATTGCTTTTATATATAAAGGATACTCTTGTAATTGCTTCTCCTGTGAGAAAATGGAAAGAGTATTCTTTGAAAATTTATTTACTAAAGTTATTACTCATTAAATTAAATCTTACTAAGGTCTTCTGCTGCTAGAAACTATATAAAGTCACTTCTATGGAATATCTTCCAGTCTACCTTGTAGGATAAATCAACTTTCTCTTTCCTGGTAGACAAGATAGTAAGTGAAATATATTTTAAAATTAACTTTGCAGAACAGTTATTTTTTCCCTAAGAATCTCAATCATACTTTTCTTGATATAGAAGAAATTAGAAATATATTCAAAGATATGAGGGTAGTAAGATATTCTTAGAATCAGGTGGGAAAACATTATAATTTTTTTTTTGTGTGTGTGTATTTTTAGGGCCGCACATGTGGCATATGGAAGTTCCTAGGCTGGGGGTTGAATCAGAGCTATAGCTGCTGGCCTCCACCATAGCCACAGCAATGTAGGATCTGAGCCGCGTCTGTGACCTACACCACAGCTCAGGGGAACACTGGATCCTTAACCCACTGAGCGAGGCCAAGGATCAAATCCGCATCTTCAGGGGTATTAGTTGGGTTCCTTATCAGTGAACCACAATGGGAACTCCATATATAGTAAAAGAAGGCTGAACCATTTTAGAATTTGATTTAGTTAATAACCTTTCGAGTTTTTCTTAATGACGTTAAATTAAAAAAAAAAAGCAAACTTTTTTTTTGGCTGAGGCATGTGGAAGTTCCTAGGCCAGGAGTCAAACCTGTGCCATGACAGCAACCCAAGCCCCTGAAGTGATAAACGCCAGATCCTTAATCCTCTGTGCCACAAGGGAACTCTTAGTTTTTCTTAATGGTTTTTATATATACTATAACAGTTATTTTAAAATGTGCCAAACCTCTGAAAGTGTTAACCTCCCATAAATGGGATTTCTTTAAGCACTGTACTGGCTTTAACATGGTCTCTTATTTAAGGATGGTATGTTTGTTTATTGGGGAGCATTTTGGTTCTAGAACTAGGCTGTCCAGTACTGTACCCATTAGCCACATGTGGCTGTTGAGGACTCGAAATTTGGCTAGTCTATGCACTAGTACTGATCCATACCATAACGTAGATGAAACTCCAAAAAAAAAAAAAAAAAGCTGAGTGAAAGAAGGTGGTATGAAAGACCATGTATCTTATGATTCTCTTCATATGAAATGTCCAGAGTAGGTAAATTTACAGAGACAGAAAGTATACTACTGGTCACCTAGGGCCAGGAGTGGAAGAGAATGGGGAGTGCTGCTAATAGGGATGAGGTTTCTTTTGAGGGCAATGCGGAACTACCAGAGTTACATTATGGTGATGATTGTATAACTCCATAAATATACTAAAACCATTAATTGTATACTTTTATGTTTTTTAAAATTCAATAAATTTGGAGTTCCTGTCATGGTGCAGCAGAAACGAATCTGTTTTAGGAACCATGAGGTTGCGGGTTCAATCCCTCGCTCAGTGGGTTATGGATCCGGTGTTGCTGTAAGCTGTGGTGTAGGTCACAGACATGGCTTGGATCCTGCATGGCTGTGGCATAGGCCAGCAGCTGTTGCTCTGATTCAACCTGTAGCCTGGGAACCTCCACATGCCGCTAGTGTGACCCTAAAAAGCAAAAAAAAAAAAGAAAAAGGTAAAAAAAAATTCAATACGTTTTATTTTATTTTTTAGAATTTTTTCCCCATTATAGCTGGTTTACACTGTTCTGTCAGTTTTCTACTGTACAAGGTGACCTTGTCACACATACACATGTACATTCCTTTTTCTCACATTATCATGCTCCATCGTAAGTGACTGGATACAGTTCCCAGTGCTATACAGCAAGAGCTCATTGCTTACCCATTCCAAAGGCAATAGTTTGCATCTATTAACCCCAAATTGCGAGTCTGTCCCACTCCCTCCCCCTTCCCCCTGGCAACCACAAGCCTGTTCTCCATGTCCATGATTTTCTTTTCTGTGGAAAGGTTCATTTGTGCCATGTATTAGATTCCAGATATAAGTGATATCAGATGGTATTTGTCTTTCTCTTTCTGACCTCACTCAGTATGAGACTCTCTAGTTCCATCCATGTTGCTGCAAATGGCATTATTTTGTTCTTTTTTATGGCTGAGTAGTATTCCATTGTGTATATATACCATATCTTCTTAATCCATTCATCTGTCGGTGGACATTTAGGTTGTTTCCATGTCTTGGCTATTGTGAATAGTGCTACAATGAACATATGGGTGCATGTGTCTTTTTCAAGGAAAGTTTTGTCTGGATATATGCCCAAGAGTGGGATTGCTGGGTCATATGGTAGTTCTATATATAGTTTTCTAAGGTACATCTATACTGTTTTCTATAGTGGTTGTACCAATTTATATTCCCACCAACAGTGCAGGTGAGTGGAGGGTTCCCTTTTCTCCATACTCTCTCCAGCATTTATTTGTGGACTTATTAATGATGGCCATTCTGACTGGTGTGAGGTGGTAGGTACCTCATAGTAGTTTTGATTTGCATTTCTCTAATAAACATGATATTGAGCATTTTTTCATGTGCTTGTTGGCCATCTGAATAAATTTTATTTATAGTTTACAACAGTTGTAACTTTTAAATGGTTCACTCTTATGGTATGAAATTATATCTCAGAACTATTTTTAAAAATACAGAATTTTGAAGTTAGAGCAAAAAAGTATTAATAGTTTTTATGTTCACTGCATGCTGAAATAATATTTTGAATATATTACATTAACTAAAGTATTAAATGTCACATTCTTTTCAAAGTGGCTACTTAAAAATTTTTAATTACATTTTTGGCTTCTATTAAATGTCTGTTGGACAGCACAGTTCTACAAATGAGTTCTATCACTATAGAATGTCATGAAGTAATTTGTGCATCCATTTAGTGCTTTTCATTTTGTTTAAAGAATTAGAATCCATTATTTTTATTAGTTCTCAAGACTTCAGTTCTCATTGAAATTATGGATTAATGGAAAAGGCTCTTGGGACTTTTAAGCTTAAAATATAGACGGAACTACTTGCATATTGTGTCTTTAACATATTTGGTATCAGTCAGGCTACAATATTAAAATGCATGTGAATTTTTAGAGTGGCCAAAGGAATGTTTCAGCTGTTGAAAAACTTTGCTAGGTAAACCTAAATAAATTAGTTTGATCCCCCAAGAAGAAAATCAAGTCATCTTAACCAGAGTGTTTTTTTTTTTTAATTAAAGAAAACCCCAAATCATAATCTGAAGTGTTTTTTTTTTTTGCTTTTTATAGCCACATACGTAGCATACAGAGGTTCCCAGGGTAGGGGTTGAATCTGATCTGTAGCTGCCGGCCTACTCACAGCCACAGCAATATCAGATTCGATCTGAGTCTGTGACCTACACCACAGCTCACGGCCATGCCAAATCCTTAACCCACTGAGTGAGGCCAGGGATGGAACCTGCAACCTCATGGTTCCTAGACGGATTCGTTTCTGCTGCACCATGAAGGGAATTCCTGAAGGTAGTTTTTAAGTGATGGCTAATCAATAGAAGTGTAAAATGTGTCTAATAACATGGAATTTTGGTGTTGGAATTAGAATAAGACACACATTTAATAGATACTTGTGTTGCTTCTAGGCGTGATTTATGTAACCAAAACTGGGGGGGAGGGGCAGAGTTTTATGATTCTTTGAATGTTATTTTCGATTGTGGGAGGGGCAGGGAGGGCAGACTGGCCTTCTCATTGTGCTGTGTCATGGTGGTTGGAGCCATTTGAACTATAGCTTTGTGTTTGTTTCAACTGGAAGAAACTGCAGAGGAGTTGTTTAAGCAGGACTTCAAGCTGGAGTTTCTTGGTAATTTGAAGTCATTTATAAATAAACAAGTGCATCAAACAGTGGATGGCTTTAGGCTTCTAGGTGGACAGTTAGGTGCCTTTCTAACCTCTTGAATCTGGAACTGCCTTAATAGAACAGCAAACTTCTTTTTTATTCTGTATAGGAAGAAGATGTGATTAGTACCAAAGTTAAATTGGAAAGACTGCAAAACCCAGAGTTCATATTTACTTTTGGTTTTGGTAAAGGCTGCATACAGCATTTGGAATTTAAAAAAAAAAGCAAACCCCAGAATGGTTTCACTTGATCTGAGACCGTTTATGCCATTTAGTTGTTCATATAAGAAATATATCTAGTTTTATATACTTTGTGTGGTTAAGGAAATAAGAAAACCCCACTGTTAAACAGTTTAGATTTTTCCTCAGTGTGTCCTTTGAATGAAGTGTCCCATGGGTGTTTAAAGGGCTTTGCTAACATACAGAAGGATTTCTTCTTCCTTGGGCAGGCGTGTTGTACTTACTTATTACTTCTAGGGCACATGCATGTTTGATGCTTTTTGCTTTACTTAAGTAGCAGGTTTTCTGGATTGCCAAGAATTTGATGACTCTGCAGGCCTAGGCTCTTTGGAATTTAAGCTAAAAGCACTCTTGGCCCTAGAGTAAGGTCTGTGTTTTGGACACAGTGAGAATATGTAGAAAAATAATTTTTTCACTGTATCTACTATGAATTTTGTACTAAAACAACCACATTATTTTTTAAATGCCCAAACTTGTAAGCTTTCAATTAAAAAAAAATTGTGGTAAAATATACGTAACATAAATTACCATATTAACCATTTTTAAGTGCACAATTCGGTGGCATTGAATATATTTGCTTTGTTGTACAACTGTTACCACCAGTTATCTCCAGAACTTTTAAGTCTTCCCAAACTGAAACGTTGTAACTATTAAACAATAACTTCCCTTTCTTCTCTTCCCCAGCCCTTGGTAGCCACCATTCTACATTCTGTCTATGAATTTGTCCATTCCAGTTACCTCATATGAATGCAATATATGTTATTTATCCTTTTGTGTTTGGCTTATTTAACTTAACACAGTGCTTTAGAGATCCATCGGTTTTGTAACAAATGTCAGAATTTTCTTCCTTTTTAAGACTGAGTAATATTCTTTCAGGGTTTTTTTGAGGGGAGGGTAGGGACCTTTAATTATGCAGAGGTCATTTTATGGATTAACTCTTTCCATATTCCTTTTAATTTAATTCTACTCAAAATTAGTAGTAAGCTTAAAAATGTAACTTGCAGCTGTAATTGCATCCCAAAGAGTTACTTGTAGTTAATTTTTTGTGATGAAGCTAACCACGCAAAGCATACTTAAGCTCAATTTTAAACAGTATTTTCTGCCGAAATAAGGTACTCTTTAAAAACTAGTCTTTAATGAGTTTCTTTTTTCTTTCATTATATAGACTTTTGGGCTTTAGAATAGGGAGAAAAATAAAATTAGCTGGTTTTTTTTTTTTTTTAAGCAGGAACTCCCAAATTTTTTTTGTTATTTTTTAATTTTATTTTTTATTTTTTTACTTTTTAGAGCCGCACCCACGGCATATGGAGGTTCCCAGGCTGGGGGTTCAGTTGGAGCTACAGATGCTGGCCTACGTCACAGCAACATCAGATCCAATCTGCATATTCAACCTACACCACAGCTCACAGCAATGCCGGATCTTTAACCTACTGATCAAGGCTGGGATTGAACCCGCAATCAATCATGGTTCCTAGTAGGATTCATTTCCACTGGGCCACGCCGGGAACTCCAAAACTAGTTACTTTAAATACCGTGGCTGAGTTTACCACTGTAGTGACCATGAACACTAAACCTATTTAATCTACCTGTCAAGTGGAGCTAGTACTTGTCTAAGGTTTAGACATGCTTGATATTTATAGATGCTCATAGGTCAAGGCTAGATGGAAACTAGAACTCAAGAAAAGTTAATTTCTGGAGTTCTTGAGGCTCAGGAGTATTGAACCCTACTAGGATCCATGAGGATGCAGGTTCAATCCCTGGCCTCGCTCTGTGGGTCCAGAATCCGACATTGCTATGAGCTGTGGTGTAAGTCACAGATGTGGCTCAGATCCAGTGTTGCTGTGGCTATGGTGTAGGCCGGCAGCTGTAGCTCCAATTCAGTGCCTCTAGCCTGGGAACTTCCATATGCTGTAGGTGTGGCCCTAAGAAGCGAAAGAAAAAGATCCAGCATTGCCATGAGCTGTGGTATATATAGATCACAGACATGGCTCAGATCTAGCATTTCTGTGGCTGTGCTTGTAGGCCAGCAGCTGCAGCTCCAATTTGACCCCTAGCCTGGGAACTTCCATGTTCTGCAAGTGTGGCCCTAAAAAACAAAAAAAAAGAGAAAAGTTAATTTTTGGAGGTCTAAATTTTCTGTTACACCTAAAAATCATTAGGAAATAAATCATTAATTTTGTTGTTGTTGTTGTCTTTTTGCCTTTTCTAGGGCCGCTCCCGCAGCTTATGGAGGTTCCCAGGCTAGGAGTCTAATCGGAGCTATAGCTGCTAGCTTATGCCAGAGCCACAGCAGCGTGGGATCCAAGCCACATCTGCAACCTACACCACAGCTCACGGCAACGCTGGATCCTTAACCCACTGAGCAAGACTAGGGATCGAACCTGCAACTTCATGGTTCCTAGTCAGATTTGTTAACCACTACGCCACGACAGGAACTCCAAATCATTAGTTTTTATATCAGCAATAAAAACTAACTTCAGTAAAAAGAAAAATTGCTGCTGGTGGGTTATGGTTCTCTTTCTGTTTCTACCTATGTCTATTAAGAGGAAACTTCTATACACACACACACCCCCACGCATGCACACCTATGCGCTGGAATATTATCCATAAAAAAGAATGAAATAACACCACTTGCAGCAACATGGATGGCCCTAGAGATTATCATGCTAAGTGAAGTCAGACAGAGAAAGACAAATATCCTACAATATCACTTATATGTAGAATCTAAAAACGATACAGATGAACTTATTTACAAAACAAATAGACTCACAGACATAGAAAACAAACTTATGGTTACAAAAGGGAAAAGGGAGGGGGAGGGATAAATTAGAGGAGTTTGGGATTAACAGATAAACAATAAGAACCTACTGAGTAGCATAGGGAACAGCATTTAATATCTTGTAATAACCTATAATGTGTCCATGAGGATTCAGGTTTGATCCCTGGCCTGTTACGTTAAGTGGTTCGGAATCTCTCATCTTTTTCTAAGGAACAAAGAGAACAGTTCTTTTCGTACTTTACTTCTTAGATCATATTTGTGTGTGTGTGTGTGTGTGAATTGAAGTCACAGAATATTTGGGAGTTTCCACTGTGGCTCAGTGGGTTACGAACTCGATAGTATCCATGCGAATGCGGGTTCGATCCCTGGCCTTGCTCAGTGGGTTAAGGATGTTGCTGTGAGTTGTGGTGTAAAAAAAAAAACCCATAAAATTTAACATTTTATCCATTTTTAAGTGTACAGTTTAGTGGCATTAAGTACACTCAAACCTTGTTGTGCAGCCATCATCACTCTTCATCTCTAGAACCTTTATTTAATCTTTCCATTAAACAACTTCCTGTTCTCCTCTTCCCAAGCCTCTGGCAATGCTAGCATTCTTTCTCTCTGTGAATTTGACTACTCTAGATACCTCATGAAAACTGAGTCATACAATATTTATCCTTCTGCGACTGGCTTATTTCACTTAGCATAATGTCCTCAAGATATGCCCAAGTTTTAGCCTAAGTCAAAATTTTCTTCCTTTTAAGGGCCGAGTAATATTCCATTGTATGTAGATACAAAGTTTTGTTTATCCAGTCATCTGTTGCTAGACACTTGGTTTGCTTCCCCCTTTTGGCTATTAAATGGGCTATGAGGAGTTCCCTGGTGGTTCAGCAGGTTAAGGATCTGGCATCGTCAGTGCCCCATTAAGCTCTTTGTGCACGATAGAAGGTTTTTTTTTTTTTTTTTTTTTTGATAGGCAGGAAATGGATTTATTAAGATAGGACACTTGTGAGAGATACAAGTGGGCAGGCCTGGAAGCTCTGCCCACAAGTTTTACGAATTTCTTCTGACCATGGTAACTTTGGTGGGGAGAAGTCTAATTTTGTACTAAACTACCATTTAAGTTCCTACACTTAGGGTAAAGAAAACTATTGAGCTGAAAAGCCATTTTTGACATAAATGGAATAGTTTTCATTGATGTAAACCTTACTAGAATAATGGTAGCAATACTGTATATTTCTCCCATTTGTTTTTCATAATTATAAAAGTTTTTTCTGCAAGTATTGTAAAAAGCTATTTGGGGTTTTCATTTTTGTCATGTTTTTCAAAATTGAGTGACTTCAGCATGTTTCAAATCCCAGCTTCCTCTCAGTCTAATTTTTAGAAGTTGACCTTTTTTTTTCCTGTAAATTTTAGCATTATTAGAAGATTTTTATGAAGTGATATATTAGTAACAAGGAAGAACAGTCACTTTAAGGATCCCACATTTGGCTTGCAGCTTAAAATTAGCATATTGGATTTTCAAAAGATAGGAAAGCGGTCAAAGAAGTAATGTAGGCCAGGGTTTCTCAACCTTGGTGCTATTTCACATTTGAGGTCGGATAGTTCTTTGTTATGGGGACTATCCTGTGCACTATAGGATGTTTAGCAGCATCCCTGGCCTCTACCCACTAAATAGCAGTAAGCTTCACCCCTATCCACAATTGCGACATCCAGAAATGTCCCTTGGAGGCCAGAATTGCCCTGAGCTGAGAGCTATATAGGTATTCACAATTACAGGGTTTATGAATGAAATAGAATCTGGACTTTGATAGATATTTAAAGCATTGTTTTGTGTTTTTTTTTTGTTGTTGTTGTTGTTGCTATTTCTTGGGCAGCTCCCGTGGCATATGGAGGTTCCCAGGCTAGGGGTTGAATCGGAGCTGTAGCCACTGGCCTACACCAGAGCCACAGCAACGCAGGATCCGAGCCGCGTCTGCAACCTACACCACAGCTCACGGCAACGCCGGATCGTTAACCCACTGAGCAAGGGCAGGGACCGAACCCGCAACCTCATGGTTCCTAGTCGGATTCGTTAACCACTGCGCCACGACGGGAACTCCTGTTTCGTGTGTTTTAATTATGATTTTGTTTTCATCCCAGAAAATGTTTATTTAAAAAAAATCATCTACAGGAGTTCCTGTCATGAGGTTGCAGGTTTAATCCCTGGCTTTGCTCGGTGGGTTAAGGATCTGGCGTTGCCATGAGCTGTGTTGTAGGTCACAGATGAGGCTCAGATCTGGTGTTGCTGTGGCTGTGTTGTAGCCCAGCAGCTGTAGCTCCGATTAGACCCCTAGCCTGGAACCTCCACATGCTGCGGGTTCGGCCCTAAAAAGACAAAAGACAAAGAAAAAACAAAAACAAAAAACTACAAAGTTCTAAATGACAGGATCCATGAAGAGTTTTTTTTTTTTCATAGTTACCAGTGAATTATTTTATTTTGTTTTATTTTATTTTATTTTATGGCTGTACCTGCAGCATATGGAAGTTCCTGGGCCAGGGGTTGAACATTCCCCATAGTAGTGACTGGAGATGCCACAGTGACAATGCCAAATCCTTAACCAGCTGAGCCACAAGAGACCTACCAGTGATTTTTCAGTCAAGTTATTAATGTGTCAGAACTCTAGGATCTTGGATAGAATAGCCATTATTTTTCTTGAATAAATAATGAAACATTAAAGAAGAAACACTTTGTAGTTTCCAACAAAGTAATATTTTATCAGAAATTTTCATTTCACTCTTAGATACTGAATGTAGGTAATACCTTCATTTTATTGAGCTTGGTGTACTTTCTTAGGCATTAGTTTCAGTTGCTTACATAATTCAAATCAGTATTTTCTTGGAGGCATATCCATTACTTACTGTGCATCATGCTAGGCTCTGTTTAGAAAGATGAATCCAATCTTAGACTTTCAAGAAGCTGGTAAATGAATCATAATACAGACTGAAGAGGTTCGAGGTAGACATTGTAGGCTTAAAAATACACATTAACAAACTGATGAATGCTTGGAGTTCCTGTTGTGGCTCAGCAGGTTAAGGATCCGACATTGTTTCTGTGAGGATGTGGATTTGATCCCTGGCCTTGCTCAGTGGCTTAAGGATCTGGTGGTGTCACAAGCTACGGGATAGGTCCGCAGATGAGGCTCGGATCTGTTGTGGCTGTGGCATAGGCCTGCAGCTGCCTCTGTGATTGGACCCCTAGCTGGGAACATCCATATGCCACAGGTGTGGCTTGTAAAAACAGGGGAAAAAAAAGAAAAAACAGTGATTATTATGGGGTGGGGTAGGAATGTCAACAGTTGCAGAGCTGGAGGTTAACTTGGAGCTAGCTAATTCTTGAAGGCAGGGCAGGCCAGGAGGGACAGAAGGTGTCTTCAATAAAAATGGGTATGGACAAGAGCTCTCATGATTGCTGTGTGCTAGACAGAGTGCTAAGTACTATATAATCACTAACTCATGAAATCCTCACCACAGCCCCTCACCAGTGGTATTATCACTATTTACATAAAAGAAATTGAAGGATTAGGGTTATATCTTATATCTAATAAAAAAAGGGGGGATGCCCATGATTAGAAACTGGTATAATATTCAGGTAATTAGATCATTAGTGGGTAGAATAAGTGAGTGATGAGAAAATGAGCAGGAGCAACTAGAAGGTTTGTGACCAAGTTGGAAAAGGTCCCCTCTTCCTTGTTGAACAATATGGACTTTATCTTGTATGTATTTGAGAGCTGGAAGGTTTGGAGGTAGGTAGAGAGCCATAGAACTGTAGAGTTAGCAGGACCTTTGACGGTGATGAGGTCTGGTAATCCATTAGGGAAATTAAAGTTTAGGGAGGCAAAACGAGGTGGCGTACCTTACCAGACTGAGCAGTTGAGTATGTCCTTTATGATTTTCTTATAAAAAAAAGCCAGAGTTGCCATTGTGGCTCAGCAGGTTAAGAACCTGACCAGTACCCATTTGGATGCAGGTTTGATCCCTAGCCTTGCTCATCTGTTGTTGCTGTGAGCTGTAGTGTAGGTCATTCACTTGGCTCAGATCCGTGCCTGTGGCATAGGCTGGCAGCTGCAGTTCTGATTCAACCCCTAGCCTGGGAATTTGCATATGCCACAGGTGAGGCCCTGGAAAAAAAAAAAAAAAAAAAAAGAACCAGAGGCTTAATCCAGATTGTATCAGAAGGAGAGCTGAAAATGGAATTGGAATCACATAACTAGTGGGTATTTTGCTTTTAGTTTTGTTTAAACTTTCTGGACTCAGGACCTTTTTACAATCTTAAATTATTGAGCTTTCATTTATTTTGTCACTTGTCATATTAGAAATTTAATCTTTTAAGTTGAAAATTTTATTAATTAATCTGATATAACTTTGATTTTATTCTTTCCTTTTAAATTTTAATATTTTATTTGAGCAAAATTCTATTTGAATTGGGCAGTGCCAAATTGGAAATGGTTAGGAGCACTCCACCAACAGGTGGGACATACTTTTATAGAGGAAAGACAGATGCAAAGCAGAACAATTATTTGATCAGTTATAGCTTTAGTATTTGCCTTATTTGGAAAAGACTAATTGGCTATTTTTTATTGGTTGTCCTTAGGTTTGATTTCTTAACTTTGAGGCATTTATAGGCTTAGGTTTTGATTTGCTTACAGAGGTCTCCTTGTTTATCAACTCCCCCCTTTTTGTTTTCTTCTCATACATGAGAGTTTAACTAGGAATTTGGTGTTAGTGCCGCTCTTGGTGACCATCAGCTCGTTATATTCTTTTTGTCTCGTGAAACTCATAGGTTATGTCTGGTCTGTGGAAGAATTTTTTTTGGGGGGGCTGTTCTTCATCTCATTGTTTATCTTATATCTCTCCAAGTACAGTGAAACCATCTGATGTACTGCTGAATTTAAGACCCTTAAAACATGAATTTAGGACCCTTGAGAGAACAAGCCCACCAGGGAAATTATAATAATACCAATAGAAAGAGACTGATTAAGCTCCTTAGGGTTCCCTATGAACCAAACAGGTTGGTATAAGATAAATCAAAGAATGTCCTTGAAAGGACATCTACCTGTTTTAAGTCAAGTGGCTTGTTCATTAATTTCCTGTATTTGCTCCATACTGGAGGTTTTGATCCAGGTACAGTAGGAGGTATTTGCTATGGTATAGACTTAATGGCTTGTCTTGCCAGTAAGCAATCTACAGTGATCATATCATCCCAAACCCCATTAGCAAGAAATTCTAGGGACTTTGGTTATGCCTCTATGGCCTTTGTGGTAGATTTAGTGGTATTCGCCAGAGTTAAGGAGCATTGTCTTCCTGTGTATTTACAGAGAGAAAAAGCAAGTGATGAAAAGGCAAAAGGAATAAAGTTTTCATATTGAATATAAAGATCTTCATCCAGGATCTTGGAAGAGCCATCTACCTTAAGATGTTGTCTGCTTCTGGCAAGGAAGCTCCATAATCAGTTTTAATTTTAGCTTTCTAGCTGGTGTGGTATATCTGTCTTTTAAAACAAAAAGTAGTGAGATGAGTGGCATTGTTTATCTTTTGGCAAACTTTAATGTCTAGTTTAATGTTATAGCTAGATTCTCTGTATTTGCATTGATTATATATATATTTTTTTGTATGTGAAGTATAGTGAAGAGAATGTGGCCGCACACACATATGTAATTGAAATAGGAAGGACTTAGCAGACCTCCAAAATGATCTTAGAGGCCTACCCAGTTGCTCAGACCACATGTAGGGAACTGCTGCACTGTAAAGATAAGATCATCTTGAAAATTTGGACCTGTGAAAAATTGGATCTGGAGGGATTATTACCTGGTATGGTGATACATTCCATTTAAGAAATTAGATGATTTTTCCCTTTCACTTAATGGAAATGCAAAGGACACTGGGCCTATTTTGAATTGCCCAAGCCTAATGGAAAGTCTGCATTTTGCGTCTTGTCCCTCTTTACTCAAGTTTGTATATTGATTATATAGAGAGAAGAAATTATTAGCTACCTGATGGAAGAGGAGAGATATGTTTACATTTAACAAATGGGCCCTCTTAACTCATTTAACTGCAAAAATTTTTTTAGTCACTTAAAAATTGCTCCTTTTATTATTTATTTATTTGGACGTTCCTAGGCCAAAGGTCTAATTGGAGCTGCAGCCACTGGCCTCTGCCACAGCCACAGCAAAACCAAATTGGAGCTGGGTCTGTGACCTGCACCATAAGCTCTCGGCAGCATGGTACCCTTAGCCCGATAAGTGTGTCTGGGGATTGAACCTGCATCCTCATGGATGCTATTCAGGTTCTTAATCTACTGAAGCACAATGGGAACTCCTAAATTGCTCCTTTTTAACAAATCTATTTTTGGAGTTACTGTTGTGGCTCAGTGTTAACAAACCCAACTAGTATCCGTGAGGATGCAGGTTCAGTCCCTGGCCCTGATCACTGTTAAGGATCCAGCATTGCCATGAGCTGCAGTGTAGGTCACAGATGTAGCTTGGATCTGGCATGGCTGTGGTATAGGCCGGCAGATGCAGTTCTGATTTGACCCCTAGCTTGGGAAACCTCCATATGCTGCAAGTGCAGCCCTAAAAAGACCAAAAAGAGTTCCCGTTGTGGCTCAGCTGAAACGAATCTGACTAGTATCCATGAGGATGCGGATTTGATCCCTGGCCTCGCTCAGTGGGTTAAGGATCCGGTGTTGCTGTGAGCTGTGGTGTAGTTTGCAAACATGTCTCGGATCTGGCATGGCTGTGGCATTGGCCAGTGGCTGTAGCTCCAATTCGACCCCTAGCCTGGGAACCTCCATGTGCCGTGGTTGAGGCCCTAAAAGACCAAAAAAAAAAAAAAAAAAAAAATCTATTTATGCCACACTTTTGTTTTATCTCTCAAGTTAATTTGGTCAAATAGATGCATAATTTTCATAATCAAGTGTTTACAAATAATGTAGGGATATATATGTAGAAGTCAGTTATTGGATGTTACTCTTGTGTGCAAACGTATTTAGCTTGGAGTCATAAATAGCATAGTCAGTGCCTTGATATTTTCAGTGTTAAGATTCAAATGCTCACTGTAGTTTTGTGTATAAAGTGGCTGTTTGAATGGTAATGGTTGCTTATTTGACACCATAATTTGGTTTAAGAGAATCCTGGCATCCTATTATTGTGTTTGCTTATCAAGAATCGTTATGTAACCCATTGCTTATTCTTGTATTTCTCCATTATGGGAATTTTGATCAGATCTGCTTCTTAGTTTTCTTAGTAATCTTAATTTAAAAATTATAAGCACAGCCTTAATTGTCATACATGCTCAGGAAAGGTATAATTAGATTTCCTTTAAATTGAATTTATTTCAAGTTCTTTACCATTTAGAACTTTAAAGTAATGTTGAAAAAGTAATAGTGATATGCCCAGGCAAATTAATTAATTAATTTTTGTCTTTTGTATTTTTACACCACACCCATGGCATATGGCGGTTCCCAGGCTAGGGGTTGAATCAGAGCTGTAGCTGCCAGCCTATACCACAGCCACAGCAATGGGAGATCTGAGCCTCATCTGTGACCTACACCATAGCTCAGGGCAATGCCGGATCCTTAACCCACTGAGTGAGGCCTGGGATCGAACCTGCATCCTCATGGATGCTAGTAAGATTTGTTTCTACTGAGCTATGACGGGAACTCCTTTTTATTTTTATTTTAAGATGGTTTCACTGGAGTGTGGTTGATTTACTATGTTTTATTAGTCTCAGGCCTACAGCAAAGTGATTCAGTTATACATATACTATACCCATTCTTTTTCAGATTCTTTTCCTATATAGGTTATGACAGAATATTGAGTAGAGTTCTCTGTTCTATACAGTAGATCCTTGTTGGGTATTTTATATATAATAGTGTGTATATGTTAATCCCAAACTCCTAAATTGATACTCTCCCCACAGTTTTCTCTTTGGCAACCATAAGTTTGTTTTCAAAATCTGTGAGTCTGTTTCTGTTGAGTAAATAAGTTCATTTGTATCATTTTTTTAAAAGATTCCACATATAAGTGATACCATATGATGTTTGTCTTTCTCTGTCTCACTTCATTTAGTATGATAATCTCTAGGTCCAGCCATGTTATTGCAGGGGTGTTATTTCTTTCTTTTTATGGCTGAATAATATTCCACTTTACATTTGTACCACATCTTCTTTATCCGTTTTTGTGGCAGTGGACATTTAGGTTGCTTCCATGTCTTGGCTATTGTGAATAGTGCTGCTGTGAACATTGGGGTGTATGTATCTTTTTGAATTACAGTTTTTTTCTGGATATATGCCCAGGAGTGGGATTGTTGGATCATATGGCAATTCTGTTTTTAGTTTTCTAAGGAACCTCTATGCTGTTTTCCATAGTGGCTGCACCAGTTTACATTCCTACCAACACTGTGGGACAGTTTCCTTTTCTCCACACCCTCTCCAGCATTTATTATTTGTAGATTTTTTGATGGTGGCCATTCTGACTATTGTGACATGGTATCTCATTGTACTTTTTGGGAGTTCCCGTTGTGGCTCAGCGGTTAGCAAACCCCACTAGCATCCATGAGGATACGGGATCAATCCCTGGCCTTGCTCAGGGGATTAAGGATACAGCGTTGCCGTGAGCTGTGGTGTAGGTTGCAGATGCAGCTCAGACCTGGCGTTGCTGTGGCTCTAGCGTAGGCCAGTGGCTGTAGTTCCAATTGGATCCCTAGCCTGGGAACCTCCATATGCCTCAGATGTAGCCCTAAATGACAAAAAAAAAAAAAAAAGAGGTCATTGTAGTTTTTGTTTTCATTTCGCTAATAATTAGCATCTGTTCACATGCCTATTGTGGCAGGTAAATTTATCCACTTTATTAAAGTTATTAGTTGATGTACCATTACTACCACTTTAAGACAATTTAAATTAGAAAGCTTCTAATTAACTCTTTTTGGCTTTTAAAAAAACTGAAATACTATACGGCATAAGTTTTGATAAACTGTTACAATTCTTCAGTTTTAACAAAATTATAAAAATAATAATTTTTTGTGTGTGTCTTTTTAGAGCCACACCTGTGGCATGCAGAGGTTCCCAGCCTAGGGGTTGAATCGGAGCTTTAGCTCCCAGCCTATACCACAGCCACAGCAATGCCAGATCTGAGCCACACCTATGACCTCTATCACAGCTCACAGCAATGCCGGATCCTTAGCCCACTGGACGAGGCCAGGGATCGAACCTGCGTCCTCATGAATGCTAGTCAGATTCGTTTCCGCTAAGCCACAACGGGGGCTCCTAAAAATAAGAATTTCTTAAAGTTAAATTTGAGGAGTTCCTGTTGTGGCTCAGTGGTAATGAACCCAACTAGTATCCAGGAGGATGCTGGTCGATCTCTTGCCTTGATCAGTGGGTTAAGTATCTGGCATTACCATGAGCTGTGGTGTAGGTCACAGATGTGGGTCTGATCCTGCGTTGCTGTGGCTCTGGCATAGCCTGGCAGCTATAGCTCTGATTCATCCTCTAGCCTAGGAACCTCCATGTGCCCTCAGGTGTGCCCTTAAAAAAAAAAAGCATAAAGTTAAACTTGACACAGATATTCTGGGTGTTAGGGTTTTCTTTCAGTTTATAGAACTGAAAAGTTTTTGGGTGTCTCTGTACAAATGTGAATTCAAAAGTTACGTTGTTTTATCTTTTCACAACTTATTAAAACTTTCCTTTTTAGTTATCACTTCAAATAGGTTAGCAGGTATTTCTGCCAGTTAAACTTTACATCTTGTTTCATAATTGGTGTGCTAATAGGCCAATAGGGAATTCACCAAAAGTGTGATGGCATTTATAACAAATTTAATTCTTATCACTGTTTTGTGCCCTTTTTTTTTTTTTTTTTTTTTTTAGGGTTGCACCCGAGGCACATGGAAGTTCCTAGGCTAGGGGTGGAATCAGAGCTGTAGCTGCCGGCCTGCACCACAGCAACTCAGGATCCAAGCTGTGTCTGCAGCCTACACCACAGCTCATGGCTGCCCCAGATCCTTAACCACTGAGCAAGGCCAGGGATACAAGTCCTCATGGATACTAGTCAGGTTTGTTACCACTGAGCCACGACAGGAACTCCTGTTCTTTAAAATCATTGTTGCTATTGATCTCCTTCCTCTGCATTATAAAAATAAGGCCTTAAACAGAACTTTTTTTATTAGCTCGTTATTTTAGTACCCAGAAATTCTGCTATTGCCCATATTTACTTCTTTACCCACTACTTCTAAGGAATTTTGCTGTATGTAATATTGGTAGTATTTTCCCTAATGGTTATTTTATGATTCCTTAGAATTAAATTGGTAAGTCACATGCATATTCTTACTGTTGTCATCTTGTGGCCTTGTGAATAATCTTATATTGCTTGGAGTATAACAAACATATTTTTCTTCTGTAATAAAGACAGTTAATTTTATTATCTCTAATTTGAATGAAAGTATGGTATCATATTCACTTAGTACCAGAAACACTAATTTGTTCAATCATCTGGAAAAAAATTTATTTTTATTGATGGGAAAACTGAAACCCAGTCATTTATAGCAGGCCTGGCAGTAATGACTTGTGGTTCTCTCTTGAGGCTTTTATCCATAGTGTAACTTGTGTATTGTGTAACTTAAATGTCTCCTTTTCTCATAGGTTTATTTTTTTATGTTTCTAACTGCAGAAAACTTTGATAATCTCAGAGTTTTTATGTTTTGCGTTATGTGAAAGTTAAAAAATGCTGTGTAAATTCTATTTTTTATAGTATTTATTTTTTTATAAGCAGTAGCAAATTTGTCTCAGATCCTAGGTTCACTTACTCATCTAGCTGGTTTCTAGTTTATCTTGGATGTGAGAGCTGTAGTCTGAGTGCAAATGATAAAAACTGCTGGATCCCCCACTCCCTGAATTATTTGCTTCAGGGATTAAGTCTTCCACAGTAAGGAGAGTGTGAAGCAGAATTTCAAAAACTTGGGAATACCAGAACCTGTAAATAGCTTTTTATTAATATCTTTGAGAAAGCTATAAGAGAAATTAAAAACATAACAATCTTTCACATGCAGTGCTGGAAAGATCATTTTATATTTCTCACATGGTTCTTAGGCATAGTAACTTATTATAATGTATATTTCTCTTATTCTGACCATGTTGGTAATAATTTCTCCTTGTCTTTCAACTCAACTGTCTCCTCCTTTGAAGTTTGTATTAACTTGAAGAGAGAGGAGTTCCCATTGTGGCTGAGTGGTAATGAACCCCACTAGTATCCACAAGGACGCAGGTTCGATCCCTGGCCTTGCTCAATGGGTTAAGGGATCCAGTGTTGCTATGAGCTGTGGTATTGGTTGAAGATGAGGCTTGGATCCCACGTTGCTGTGGCTGTGGCATAGGCCAGCAGCTGCAGCTCCAATTCAACCCCTAGCCTAGGAACTTCCATATGCTGCACATGTGGCGCTGCAAAAAAATAAATAAATAATTGAAGAGAGAAATTCAATTTCATTGACTCTCATTTCCGTATTATTTGCAAAGAGCCTAAGCTAACAAGACTCAAGTAACTTATATTTTTTATTAGTCCTTCAACAATTTTAAAATCAAAATTACACAGGAAATTATTTGAGGTATCTGCTTTTTTTCCTAAAAATTAATTTTACCATGAGGTGCGGTAATAGTAGTAATAATAGTCACAGAGCAGTGCCCCTTCATTTATTGATTGTGGTCATATCGGAAACTCTTTAAACCTGTGGGTTATTTTATTCTTAAGGCGGTGA
Organism: Sus scrofa; assembly: GCF_054392235.1. Lineage (NCBI taxonomy): Eukaryota > Metazoa > Chordata > Mammalia > Artiodactyla > Suidae > Sus > Sus scrofa. The sequence goes on from NC_139388.1 coordinate 79,600,457, forward strand.
GATAGGTAGTATTATTATTTCCATTTTACAGGTGTAGAAACAGGCTTATTAGCAAGAGGTCAGGTGACTTGTCTAAGTATACATGGTGTAGGTCTGAGCCACAATTCAAGTCAATATCTCTGAATCCAAAACCCATATATTTACTCCTCTGTTAATTGTGTTTACTAGTCTTATTTCATTTGGAAAAAAATGTTCAGATTTTGTTCAGGAGACATTTGTCTTTAGGTGGCTCTGGTGGTAAAAGATTGTTACTTTCCCTTCCACATTCTCAGCCCAGTGTTTGCTGTCTTTTGCCATGTCTGAAGGTAAGAGTGATAAAATAGATGTTGAGAAGAAGGAAGGGTGTCCAGAAGTTTCAGACCTGAAATTTAGACATTTTAATTATTGCCACTTGTTGTTTTTAAGAAGTTTTTTATGCGACTCATTGACTCATTTTCTGTTTGTTTATTGTTTTCACTAAAGTTTTCTTTTCGCCCTCTGTAGCACTGATTCCAGCAGTAGTTCAAGCGATGATTCTCCAGCCCGATCAGTTCAATCTGCAGCAGTCCCGGCGCCCACTTCGCAGTTGCTTTCATCCTTGGAAAAAGATGAGCCCCGCAAAAGTTTTGGGATCAAGGTTCAGAATCTTCCAGTACGCTCCACAGGTAAAATTTTGTGTTAAGGTGCTTTCCTCTCTGCTACTATTGGGGAATGTGTGACTGAGAGATTTAAATTGTATACTTTGTATAGGACTTATTTAAATATATCCCTCTCTTATTCTGACTGTTGGTAATATTTTCTCCTTGTCTTTCAACTTTGTCTCCCTTCTTTTCTTTTTGTGGTTCATTGACATTTAATGCCATGTCAGAAAAAGTAAGTGGTTATAACTTCATGTAGTTTCTAGGTTGTTATTTATGTAAAGATTGCATGTTACTTTATTTATACTTTATCATATACACATACATTTACATATATTATGCATATTATATGCATATACATATACACACAAAACTTGTATATTATATAGAGAAAACATGGTTTATTTTTTAATAAAACTGCCTTTTGGATTAAATATTTTGATACTATGGAAAATTCGGTATGATGAAATTGTGGAAGCACTATTTTTAATTAGATTTATATTGGTCTGGAGTTCCCATGGTGGCGCAGTGGTTAACGAATCCAACTAGGAACATGAGGTTGAGGGTTCGATCCCTGGCCTTGCTCAGTGGGTTAAGGATCCGGCGTTACCATGAGCTGTGGTGTAGGTTGCAGATGTGGCTCGGATCCTGCGTTGCTGTGGCTCTGGCGTAGGCTGGTGGCTACAGCTCCCATTTGACCCCTAGCCTGAGAACCTCCATGTGCTGCGGGAGCGGCCCAAGAAATGGAAAAAAAAGACAAAAAAAAAGAAAGATTTATATTGGTCTGGAATCCTGTGTGAAATAACTTGGAAATTAAAAATCATGATAAAAAATACAAAAAAACTATTTTTGGATACCCATTTCAGAATACTAACATTTGAAATGAAATGAAAGTCATGAATAATGACGTATAGTTAAAAGCTCTGCTGTAGGCTTTATTCCCAATATTTTCTTTCTTTCTTTCTTTCTTTTTTTTTTTTTTTTTTTTTGGTCTGTTTGCCTTTTCTGGGGCCACTCCCTTGACATATGGAGGGTCCCAGGCTAGGGGTCTAATCGGAGGTGTTGCTGCCGCCTACACCAGAGCCACAACAACATGGGATCCAAGCCATATCTGTGACCTACACCACAGCTCACAGCAACACTGAATCCTTAACCCACTGAGCAAGGCCAGAGATCGAACCCACAACCTCATGGTTCCTGGCTGGATTCGTTAACCACTGAGACACGCCGGGAACTCTCCCAATATTTTTTTTTTTGTCGTCTTTTGTTGTTGTTGTTGTTGCTATTTCTTGGGCCGCTCCCGCGGCATATGGAGGTTCCCAGGCTAGGGGTCCAATCGGAGCTGTAGCCACCGGCCTACGCCAGAGCCACAGCAACGCTGGATCCGAGCCGCGTCTGCAACCTACACCACAGCTCACGGCAACACCGGATCGTTAACCCACTGAGCAAGGGCAGGAACCGAACCCGAAACCTCATGGTTCCCAGTCGGATTCGTTAACCACTGCGCCACGACGGGAACTCCCCAATATTTTCAGTTGACAACTGTCCATAATACGTTATTTCTACATCAAGTGTATTGAGTACTATGTGAACAACTATTAGTAATAATAGATGGTCAGACCAACAAAGACCAAACTAAATATTTCTTACCTAAGTGTATTTCAGTAATTATTTGTATTATTTATTAAAATAGCCCATTGGAGTTCCTGTCATGGTGCAGTAGAAATGAATCCAACTAGGAACCATGAGGTTGTGGGTTCAATCCCTGGCCTCGCTTAGTGGGTTAAGGATCTGGTGTTGCCGTGAACTGTGATTGAGGTCGCAGACGCGGCTTGGATCTGGCGTTGCTGTGGCTGTGGCGTAGCCTGGTGGCTACAGCTCCGATTCAACACCTAGCCTGGGAACCTCCGTATGCCGCAGGTGTGGCATTAAAAAAGGACAACAGACAAAAAAAAAAAAAGAGAGAGAGAGAGAGAAAATAGCCTATAAAACATATGTGCTAGGTTTATGCATAGAGATATTGTGACATACAGGTGTTGGTGAGCTTTTAATTTAGATTACTTTGTGATTTAGGAATGGACGGGGAGTAAAATTGGCTTGTCTTTCTGTACAATTTTTATTATAATGAAGCAGTTAACACAAGACCTCCAGATGGTGTAATTCATCTCTGAAAGGCCTTAAAGTTGTTTACATATTACATGCCATTTCCCACACAGTTTTATCATTGACATGATGCTTGGAAAACTAGAAATAGGGCTTTCTTTTTCAGGTCTTTAAGTTTATATATGCATATATATGTGTGTGTGTAAAGTTTTTACCATGAAAATTTTAAATATACCCACAGTAGAGGAAATAGCAAAATGAACTCCCCTTGCACCAAACCCCAGCTTAAAAAAATCATCAATATTTTGCCATACTTGCTTTATCTGTCTCCCATCTTCTTTCCTGTTCTTGTTACCTTTTTAATGTCAAGTAAATCCCTGATGTTACATTATTTCGTACTGACTTAAAAGATTGTACTTTTGTATGTAAAACATAAGGAAATTTTTCTGCATAACCATGATATTCATTTCTCACCTAACAAATAACTAGTAATATCTTCTAACAGTTTATTTTCAGATTGTACAGTATTCTCTAAAATGCCTTTTTAAGAGTTATTTTACTTTAAAAAGTAACATTTTAATGCTAATTAGGTCAAAAATGAAGCTAAAGATTTAGTAGCTTACATTTTGAGTTGTAACTAAATTAGAAAAATAAGCAACTTGTTTTTGTTTGGGCATTTAGATACAAGCCTTAAAGATGGGCTTTTCCATGAATTTAAGAAATTTGGAAAGGTGACTTCAGTGCAGATACATGGAACTTCAGAAGAGAGGTATGGTCTGGTATTCTTTCGGCAGCAAGAGGACCAAGAAAAAGCATTGACTGCATCAAAAGGAAAACTTTTCTTTGGCATGCAGATTGAAGTAACAGCATGGATAGGGCCAGGTAAGAGATAGGCAATTGAGTGTTAGTGTAATTTGTATTCCATTTTATGAAAGGGCAACATGTTATCCTGAATGTTGATACCATTCCAGCTCTATTAACATACTTTCAGTCTCTTCTGTTTAAAGAGTGATTACCTTTTGTTGTTTAACTTAATAAAATACATTGTTTTGGTTAGGATGAGGTAAAGATTGTTCTCTTTCTTTCCTTTTTTTTTTTTTTCTTTTGTCTTTTTTGCCTTTTTAGGGCTGCATATGGAGGTTCCCAGGCTAGAGGTTGAATGGGAGCTATAGCTGCTGGCCACAGCCACAGCCATATAGCACTGTGGGATCCAAGCCGCGTCTGCCACCTACACCACAGCTCATGGTGACTCGGGATCCTTAACCCACTGAGTGAAGCCAGGGATGGAACCCGAAACCTCATGGTTACTAGTTGGGTTCATTAGCCACTGAGCCACGACGGGAACTCCAAGATTGTTCTGTTTCTGTCGGGGAGCAATGCTAATTTGTAGGAGTCCTGAAAGGCAGAGTAGAGCCCCTTGTTGAATCCTGCCTTCTCAAAAGGACTGAAGTGATTGAAATAAGATTATAGTTCCTAGGAGAATGACAACAGAATTATCCTGAATTAGAAAACAAACTACATCAATTTGCAGGACTAGTTAAACCAGTTTTATTTCCATTGAAACTGGACAGTGGACAAATTGGATCTGTTATTCTTGCTTTCATGACCTTAGAAGACAGTGACAGAGGGGGAGGACTAAGTCTTGTAAGTGCAACTATTGAAAATTTCAAGGGGATATTATATTGCTGGAACCTACCTGTAAGAGCTCTCTGTTCTAAGGCAGGAAGTCTTGTCAGGCATGACTTCGGTTAGTGTTTTTCCTGTTTCAGAACCACCTGTGGTACTTGTTTAAAATGCAGACTCTTTGATTCTACTTCAGCTTACTGGTTCAGAATTTGCATATTCAAGTTTGGGAACCCCTGATTTAAGGCAGTTTGTGAGTAAATTTTAGAGGGGTGAATAGAAATGTTAATAATATGCATTCACATTATGTAGCTGGTGCAATTGAATTTTGAAGCCTAAGATTTTGAGTATAATTTATAGGGTAAACATAGCCTGTTTTCTTGGAATATTCATTTTTTTTTAACAATTAAGAAGAAAAATAGAATTTCCTTGTGAAGAATGTGTAACTCTTACTTGTATATTAAAACAGGCACAGAGTTAGTTATTAGAATGAAGACTAAAATGTGCATACTTTTATGGTAAAACATAGGAGTTAAGGAATGTTATCTTTTCAAAAGAATTATAGGTTATACATTCCCTACTCTGTGAAGTTTGAGATGTATTGCCTTAACTTACTGGGCTAAGAGCAAACTCAGGAGGGTTTTTTTTTTTTTGTTTTTTGTTTTGTTTTGTTTTTGTTTTGGTCTCTTTAGGGCTGAATCTGTGACTATGGAAGTTCTCAGGCTAGGGGTTAAATCAGAGCTATACCTCCTGGCCAACACCACACCATAGCAACTTGGGATCCTACACTATAGCTCATGGCAATGCTGGATCCTTAACCTACTGAGCAAGGCCAGGGATCAAATCTGTGTTCTCATGCATACTAATTGGGTTCATTACTGCTGAGCCACCATGGGAACTCCCAGGAATGATATTTAGGAATGTCATATAATCTATGGAAGGTTTTAGAGCCATATATAATTTTTGACTGGTGAGGATCTAATTCAGGGGCATTATCAATAGATGACCTTCTAATCTCCAGGTAATGGAGTTAGATTGAGATTGTTTCTGTAAAAAAGCATTTTTATCTAATTAGTTAGCATCCAGGGTGTTAATTGGTTTTAACTACCTGCCACTGAAGATTTTAAGATGTTTAATTTGTTCAGGCATAGGAAAATGGAAGGTAATTTTTCCATATGCAGCAGCATTGAAATAACCAGTTTTGTTTTGTTTTTGGCTGTTCCCCATGTTGAAAGCCAATGTAACTGGAAAGCAGTTTCTTTTTTCTCATTTTTTTTGGCCATGCTAGTGGCATGTGGAAGTTCCCAGGCCAGGGATTGAACCTGCACCACAGCAGCAACCCAGGCTGTTGCAGTGACATCGCTAGATTGTTAACCTCCTGTGCCACAGGAGAACTCCTGAAATAGTGGTTTAATGTTTTTTGTTTTTTTTTTTTTTTTTCCTTTTTAGACTGCTCCTGTTGCTTATGGAAGATCCTGGGCTAGGGGTCAAATTGAAACTGCAGCTGCAGGCCTACACCACAGCAGCACTGGATCCAAGCCACATCTGCAACCTACACTGCAGCTTGTGGCAATGACAGATCCTCGACCCACCAAGCAAAGCCAGGGATTGAACCCAACACCCTCACAGGAACAACATCAGGTCCTTAACTTACTGAGCTGCAGTGGGAACTCCAGTTTAATGGGATATTTGAAAACTGAGTATGGAGACTTCATTGGAATTATGCTGTTGGATAGTTGTTATAAATGTTTTACATTGAAATTTATGGAGCCGATTGCTTCTTTAGGTCAAGGACCTCATGGAATTAAAAAAAAGATCCAAATCCAAGAAGCCCAACTTTGCAGATAGATATGGCTCCTAAGATTGTGCTTTTTTGCTCCTGTGCACAGCATTACAGTCTCCTAAAACTGAAATTGTAGGATAAAATCATTTTTTCTTTTTTTAAATTACTTAATAAATTTTATTACACGTATTGGTGTACAGCAATCATCACAACCAAAGGAAACAAAACGCTTTTAGGACCTCAGAAAAATTCACTAGAAAACTAAAATTGTTTTTTCAATGATGTGTAGACATTAAGACTTAACACTGGTCATGAAGTGTAAATAGATTATTACAGGTGGAAAAGACACCCCCCCTCCCAAACTGAATTTCCAGTTTTGAAATTTTTACTGAGCTATTTATTCGGTGGAAATGAAGTCATTACAGATTTAAATGGTTGCAAATCATGCTTTATTGTTTTGATTTTTTTGAAGTACAAATCTCAAGATGAGTCCTAATTATTTTTTTCTTTTTTTTCCTTTAAATGAAATATTCCTAAGTATGTACCCTCTATTAGTTTTAAGAACACCTAGTTGAGCTTAAAATGAGATAAACTCCCTTGAAATAGGCTGAAAATATGGAGTCAGATGTATGAGCCCTGGGAAGTTTATGGGTCCATGTTACTGAAAGTACGTACTCTTTGCTGACACAAGTAAAATTAAGCTGAAATAAACTGGAGTCAGGAGTGAGATGTATTCTGGCTGAGTTCACTCGAGTTCAGAAATAGAGTCTTTTTAATACCAATGTTGTCTTTGACATCAGTAATGTTTTGGTGGCGGTACTAACAGTTTGTTTCAGCCAAGTTGATTAAATATTAACTTTTTTGGATGGCTTTGTTTCTCAGTAAAAAGAGAGAGAACATACAGGCTTGATAATTTTTATTAAGAAAGTGTTGGGAGTTTTCTGGTGCCCTGGTAGTGAAGGACTTGATGTTGTCATTGCTGTGGCTCAAGTTTGATCCCTGGCCCGAGAACTTCCACATGCCATGGGCATGGCAAAAAAAAAAAAAAAAAAAAAAAAGAAAAGGAAAGAAAAAAGAAAATGTTGAATGTCCCTGCCCTAAACCAAGTTAATTAATGGAGCTTCAGAGAACACCTATAATTGAATTAGACGTCGAACTTTTGATCATAGAAATGGATCATAAGAAATGGAAACCTTAAGCGTCGTTTAGGGACTTCCTGTCATAGCTCAGCAGTTAATGAACCCAACTGGCATCCATGAGGATGCAGGTTCGATCCCTGGCCTCACTCAGTGGGTGAAGGATCTGGCGTTGCTGTGAGCTGTGGTATAGGTCACAGACGCAGCTCAGATCTACTTTTCTATTTTAAAGATCAAAGTGTTAACTTTCCCTTAATTTCTTGGACAAGTTTCTTTAGCCTTTGTATTCCTCTTTTGCTTTGGAGCTATTTCTGATAGTGTGTATAATTTTTCAGATTAGGAATATTTAGCCCAATATTTCAGAGATTTAATTTCTTATTTGTAGATTTTTCCCATGATATATGAATACATATTAAAACACTCTGTCCCTATCCCACTTACAGAAACAGAAAGTGAAAATGAATTTCGCCCTTTGGATGAAAGGATAGATGAATTTCACCCCAAAGCAACAAGAACCCTCTTCATTGGTAACCTTGAAAAAACCACTACTTATCATGATCTTCGCAACATCTTCCAGCGCTTTGGAGAAATTGTGGTATGTGTTTTTTTTTTTTTTCTTTTTTTTGTCATAAAACATAAACCATAGTACAGATTATATATTGGAAAAATGATATTTAGATGGTGTAATGAATATTTTTCTCACTTGCCCTTAACTCCTACTAAAACGTGATCTGGAAAAACCCACTGCTTTATGTGTGTATTTAAAAATATATAATAGGAGTTCCTGTCGTTGGCTCAGTGGTTAAGGAATCCGACTAGGAACCATGAGGTTGCGGGTTTGATCCCTGGCCTCGCTCATTGGGTTAAGGATCTATCGTTGCCGGGAGCTGGGGTGTAGGTCGTAGACAAGGCTTGGATCCTGCATTGCTGTGGCTCTGGCCATAGGCCAGTGGCTCCAGCTCTGATTAGACCCCTAGCCTGGGAACCTCCATATGCCACGGGTGCAGCCCTAGAAAAGACAAAAAATAAAATAAAATAAAAAATTAATAAATAATAAATTAATAGATAATTTTGTTTTCATATATTTTTCTTGCCATTTTTCTTATCTTTGCGCATCGGGTGCTATATTAATACTGTCTTCAGTCGTGTGGATTGAAAGGAAAATCTGGAGAGAAAAAATGTTTGTAAGAAAGAAACAAAAGATTAATGTATGATTATTTATCAGAATGCACATCAGAAGTATCTTGGGGATTACTAAAATGTGGATGCCATGCTGGAAACCCAGCTCTATTTTGAAATTTTAATTAGAATCATTTTTTTTAAATTATGCAAGTCACTGTTAAAGAATAAAAGGATTTTTCTATTCCCCATGACTTAAAAAACTCGAATCCGTTTATAGTGGAAATAGTTTGGTTGCAGCTTTGTACCCTTAAGATATATAAGATAAGACATGTTTGAAAAAATAGGGAAATTAGTTTTTGTTTTCCTAGATTTTCTCTGTATTACTGACAATGAAGAAGGTACTGTAGTGTATTGGACTTTAGAGACTAAAAAAAATGTTTTGGGTAGAAATAGTTATTGTTAATCTTTTAGTGTGTGTGTGTGTGTGTGTGTGTGTGTGTGTGATGTCTATTTGTCCATCCATTTATCCATCCTTATTTATACACTAATGCTCTAAGCAAAAGATCCTTATTTTTTTAAATGAAATAATCTAGTCTTGTGAATAAAACATTTGTGCTTGTGGCTGATCTAAACTTCATCTTAGAGAGGCTGGGAGCAAGAGATTGAAGTGGTTGGTAGAAGTGAAGAAAAAACAGAGAAGCTCTATGTTTAGAGAAATATACCAGCAAAACATTCATCTTTCTTTTTCAGTTATTTTGATTTTTCTGAGTTATCTTGTTTTTGTGAGAACAGCATATACTCTTAATGTCACCCCTACTGCTTATCTGGATGAGTGCCTAGACGCTCAATTACCTATCTGGGCTTCAGCTTCTTTGGTCTTTAGACCATGATTTGTTATTTTTTGCTCTTTGGCATTCACGTGTCTGTGAATTGATAAAACTTTCAGTCGTACTTTTATTTGAATGTAGCTGCTGCTGTAAATTTTAGAGGAATATAAAGAGTTGTATTTGGGCATATGGATACATTTTCTTCACCAATGTTCCTATAAATGGGATAATTTTTATCTTCTAAGGGCTATGCCTGTCAGTAAGGTGGACATGTCAGTATTCTGTTTGAAAACCGTAATCTTACTATGTATGCAATTGTTCATGGTGGTCACTATTTTGATGACATACAAATTTTGGGAACATGGTCTCCTGCTTATCGATAACAGATTTTGCTAGAACCAGAAGAACCTATTTAGTGAGTCTACCCACCAGTATTCTTTGGAAACATTTCTCTCAAATGGAGTTATCCTGGGTTATCACATTCTATGTAATGATGAAAACAGCTCCTATTTACCATTACTTAGAAGCATTTGGCATATAATGTTTTTTAAAGGACCCATCAAACAGCTCTTTAAATGCATTACTCATTTTGCTCTGTTTCAGGTTTTGATTATTGACTTGTGACCTTTAAGGAGGTTTAGATAATCACAATACATAATCTGCAGTATATGGCCCAGCTCATTATTGTTTAAATACAAGTTTTGCCATCCAAGTGTCTGGTTTCTCTGGACCATTTTCATGTGTAAGCCAGGTTTTTTTCACTACCTCCTCTAAGTAGGCAGGACTGCAGTATCAGATGTGGCTACAGGTTTTGAGCATTCCAAAGAGACGGAGGTATCCCTTCGTAGAGCGTTTCTTTACTCCAGGGATGGTATTCTGATGGATCTTCGCAAAATAATTCGCATATTCATGTAATCCATTTATTCTAGGTAAGAGAGATTATTACCAAACTAGGCTTAATTCAGTTAAATATACTGGTAAAATGAGTCTTCAATATAGGATTGAATATTTTAAATCACTTTTGAAAACTTGATTTCTTTATCAATCTTACTCTTCCCAGATACTATATTTTAAATGGTTTGCTCCTCATAAGGACTTTAAGTATTGCAGAAGGGAATTATTTCTTAGGTTTTTGTTAAACAGGCTACCTTTTTTTCATAACATAAATTTCTCTTATCACAGGTATTGTGGATTTAACTTGAGTTTTGAGTTGCATTGCAGTTGCTTTTCTGCAAGGAGCTTCTTCACATGAGAAGGGTTTCGTGGTTTGTGACAACAAATGCTGTGAATGGTTTTTTTATACTATTAATCTACAGTTGCATTAAGAATATATAATTGTAACTAAGAAAATGGTTTTCACGAATAAAACTGTTTTGAGAAATATATAGCTCCTATGGACGTGGTTTATAATGATTTATTTCCTTATTGGCATATCACCAAGTGGTATACATTGGCTTTTTTCAGGATATTGATATTAAGAAAGTAAATGGAGTTCCTCAGTATGCATTCTTGCAATACTGTGATATTGCCAGTGTTTGTAAGGCTATTAAGAAGATGGATGGGGAATACCTTGGAAATAACCGCCTCAAGGTAAAGGAACTCGCATAAGTTATTGTGCCATTGTTAATACTTGCCTTTTTTAAAGATTTGGAGTTATTTGTGCATATATCTGATTAGTTCACATTTTAATAGTATAGTTAGATAACTTCATGGTGATAAATTTCCCTGCATCCTCATCCTGTTATACTATATCTGAATTAATACTCGCTTAGCCGGGCAGGATAACCTCTGTGTACATTTCTGTTTGATTTTACGTGATGGTTTCCACTTACGATGTTGGTTTGATAAGATTCCTACAGAAGACAAGTTTTCTGAGAATTTTGTTGTTGAATAATTGGTGACTTAACTAATAGATGTTTTTACCTTTCATATTCAGCTGGGTTTTGGAAAGAGCATGCCCACAAACTGTGTGTGGTTAGATGGGCTTTCTTCAAATGTGTCAGATCAGTATTTAACACGACATTTCTGCCGTTATGGACCTGTGGTAAAGGTAGGTGGAAGGTTTAAAGTTATCTCTGGCTCTCTTTCTTGGTATTTTGTCTTTTCAGTCTCAATTTCTAGTGCTGACTTTTTCTTTAGTAACTCATACATTAAAATTCTCTTTTCCAAAGTTTGGTGTGGAAGAGCATTTGCATCTCTTAGCTTATGATATGAGTGAATATTTTGAAAAACTATCTAGAACCGACCGAGATGATTAATTTTGGAACTAATCTGCATAATGCTGTTAAGTAGAATGTTTCTTAGGGATTGCTATAATTTTATCTCACGTTAAAATTAGACTGTCTAAAAAAATTAGACAGTCTAATTATGTAATTATTCACGTTCACACTAATATGTAATATGATTTGATTTTTTTAAAAAAATGACGATGACTTTAAAGGGACACTCACACAATAGATTATTCATCTAAACAATGTTTGTTGTGTAATACACTTACAAACATAACAGCAAACGGGTCTCTGTACCCCATTCCATGATGTGAAGGTCAAGTTTTTAACCTTTTGAAACTAGATTTACACTGTGGTGTGTTGCGTAACTGATGTTTCCTTCTTTTTTTTTTTTTAAATAGCCCCACCCACGGCATATGGAAGTTCCCAGGCTAGGGACTGAATCTAAGCCACAGCTGCGACTTGAGCCACAGCTGTGGCAACAGTGCCAGATCCTTTAACCCACCAGGATTGAACTCACACCTCTGCTGCAGTCAGATTCTTAATCCAGTATGCCACAGGGGAAGCTCTGACATTTCTTAAATGTAGCTTCTGTTGTTTGGAGAAACACATCTTAAAGGCTCTTAGTATATGGAGTTCCTGTTGTGGCACATCAGAAATGAATCTGACTGGTATCCATGAGGATGTGGGTTCAATCTCTGGCCTTGCTCAGTGGGTTAAGGATCTGGCTTTGCTGTGATCTGATCCCTGGTGTAGGTTGCAGATCCCGCGTAGCTGTGGCTGTGGTGTAGACCGGTGCTGTATCTCTGATTTGACCCCTATCCTGGGAACTTCCTTATGCTGTGGGTGCGGTCCTAAAAAACAAAACAAAACAAAAAGGCTATTAGTATAAATTAAAAAATCTAGCAGCTTTAAGACATAGTGCTATTCATAACCAAAATTCACCAAAAAAAATTTTTTTTTTTTTTTTTTTTTTTGGCTGCACACGTGGCATGTGGAAATTCTTGGGCCAGGGATCAAACCTGCACCACAACAGCAACCCAAGCAATGACCGCACAGGATCCTTTAACTCACTATGCCTGCCACAGGAGAATGCCAAAACTTTTTTCTTTTTTTTCCTTTGCTATAGTATAGTTTTTTCTTTTCTTTTCTTTTCTTTTCTTTTTTTTTTTTTTTTTTTTTTTTTTTTTTTGTCTTTTGTCCTTTTTTGTCTTTTAGGGCCACACTGCTGGCATGTGGAGGTTCCCAGGCTAGGGGTCTAATCCGAGCTACAGCTGCCGGCCTACGCCAGAGCCACAGTAACACCAGATCCAGGCTGCATCTGCGACTTACACCACAGCTTGCAGCAACGCCGGATCCTTAACCCACTGAGCGAGGTCAGGGATCAAACCCGAAACCTCATGGTTCCTAGTCAGATTCATTTCTACTGCGCCACAATGGGAACTCCTAGTTTTTTCTTTTTAAAATCTTTTTTTTTTTTTTTTTGTCTTTTAGGGCCACACTGCTGGCATGTGGAGGTTCCCAGGCTAGGGGTTGAATTGGAGCTGTAGCCGCCAGCCTATGCCAGAGCCACAGCAATGCAAGATCTGAGCTGTGTCTGCTACGTACACCACAGTTCATGGCAACGCCAGATCCTTAGCTCACTGAGTGAGGCCAGGATTGAACATGCATCCTCATGGATGCTAGTCAGGTCTGTTAACCACTGAGCCAGTGGGAACTGGCTTTTTAAAAGTTTTTAATTCAAGTATAGTTGACATACAATATGAAATTTACTGTTCATTAAGTACTCTTTACATTTTTTCCCTCTCTTTCAAGGGTATTGGTTTTTTTTGAGCTATAACTAGAAGAGTGCGTACTTAAATACAGTACAGCACTCAGTCAACATGGAAAATAAAGTAAAATGCTAAAAACAAGATAAAGGCATAATATACTTCAAGCTACAACATTCACAATTCTAAACAGTCCCTACACATTTTATTGTGTTTTCACTGTAACGTGCATCATCAGGGAAAGCCTTAAACATTTTCTAGAATAAAAAAAATTTTTTTTTGTCAGTGTATTTATGACTTAGGATTTTATTAGGACCGATGCTAAGTCTAGTGGATGAGGCTCTTATGGTTTTTTGTTTTGTTTTTTGTTTTTTACAGGTGGTATTTGATCGATTAAAAGGCATGGCCTTGGTTCTCTACAATGAAATTGAATATGCACAAGCAGCTGTAAAAGAGACCAAGGGGAGGAAAATTGGTGGGAATAAAATTAAGGTATGCAGAATGACTTTAAACAGAAGCAAAACAAAATCATGTTCAGATCCCAACTTCTTGATAATCAGTGTTTTGTTTGTTTACAGCACATGCAGCATATGTCCTCATTTTTTAAGGGGAATATTGCAGTTTGTATATTTGGCTACTTAAGGGCACAGGATGTTCTAAACCATTGGCTATAGAACTTTCCCCCCAAATCCTCTCATTCAAGGAAGTGTGCTTTTCTGCATCCCGGGTACCTGGTACTCACATGTAGCCCACAATCACCTGTGGGTATGTGCACACCCACTAGCTCCAAGTGTCAGTCAGTCCAGCTTTTGGAATGATCCTCTCTTTATCTTCTTTCCTCCTCATGATCTTTTGTCTGATGTTTTCCTTTAAACACTTTTGTTCGTGGTAGTTCAAAGGAATTTGTGTACTTAGTAACTAGATTGAAATCAGTCTTTCAGTATATTGATAGAAAATGGGTATTATGCTTTAGTGACTGAGGCCTGGCTATGAATAAGGTTTGTGTTCTTCCATATTTTATTTTATGTCCTAACTGTGGTTCCAGCAAATTTATGCACAGCAGATTACTGGATTTAGTTGGTCTTATCTAATTGACAGCTGTCAGTTATCCAATTGACAACCTAGAATCCTAATAGGTATGTTCCAGTTTTCCATTTTGCTTTTTCTACTTCTTCAGGATTGTGTTCTGGAACTTTAGCCTGTAATTTTCTTTTTTGGTAGTATCTTGTCTGGTTTTAGTATCAGGGTAATGATGATTCTTTATACATAGAATATCTTTGGGAGTGTTCCTTCCTTCTTCAGTCTTTTGAAAGAGTTTGAGAAGGATCAGTTTAAGTTCTTTGTATGTTTGGTAGAATTCCCCAGTTAAACCATCAAGTCTTACGCTTTTGTTTGTATAGAGGGATTTTTTTTTTTTGCCTTTATCAACTTTCTTTCTTTCCCTTTTTTTTTTTTTTTTTTTTTGGTCTTTTTGCTATTTCTTGGGCTGCTCCCACGGCATATGGAGGTTCCCCGGCTAGGGGTTGAATCGGAGCTGTAGCCACTGGCCTATGTCAGAGCCACAGCAACGCGGGATCCAAGCCGCATCTGCAACCTACACCACAGCTCACGGCAACGCCGGATCGTTAACCCACTGAGCAAGGGCAGGGACCGAACCTGCAACCTCATGGTTCCTAGTCGGATTCGTTAACCACTGCGCCACGACGGGAACTCCACATTCTCTTTTTTAAAAATATTTTCCATTATGGCCTGTGCCAGGAAATTGATATAGCCCTGTGCTATACAGGAGGACCTGATTGTCTATCCATTCTAAATCTAATAGTTTGCATCTATTAACATCAGACTCCCAATCCATCTCACTCCCGTCCCCTTGGCAACCGCAAGTCTGTTCTGTAGGAGTTCTTTAATTTCAGACTTCTATTTCACTTCTAGTGATTGTTCAAGTTATCTATTTCCTCCTGATTCATTTTAGGTGGGCTGTATGTTTTTAGAACGTTGTTCATTTCTTGTAGGTTTTGAATTTTTGGCACATAATCATTTGTAGTATTCTCTCCCTTTTTTTTTTTTTTTTTTTTTTTCTTTCTTTTTAGGGCCATACCTTCTGCATATGGAGGTTCCCAGGCTAGTGGTGCAATCAGAGCTACAGCTGCCTGCCTATGCCACAACCACAGCAACGCAGGATCTGAGCTGCATCTTCGACCTCACAGCAACGCTTGATCCTTAACTCACTGAGCAAGGCCAGGGATCGAACCTGCAACTTCATGGTTCCTAGTCAGATTTGTTTCCCCTGCGCCACGATGGGAACTCCTCTTATTTTTTTATTTATTTAATTTTTGGCCGCACCTATGGCATGTGGAAGTTCCCACGTCAGGGATTTAATGTGCACCACAGCAGTGACCCCAGGCCACAGCAGTGACAGTGCTGGATCCTTAACCTCTAGGCCATCAGGGAACTCCTGGTTTTTTAGTAGCATGTTATTTGGTCTCCATGTGATCTTTTTTTCCCCCTCATTTCTTTTTCTTTGGCTTATTTCTAGTTTCATGGTGTTGTGGTCAGTAAAGATGCTTGAAATAATCTCTACTCTTAAATTTGTTGAGGCTTGGGACTTTATCTTTTGTCTTTTTTTTTTTTGTCTTTTGTTGTTGTTGTTGTTGTTGTTGCTATCTCTTGGGCCGCTTCCGCGGCATATGGAGGTTCCCAGGCTAGGGGTTGAATCGGAGCTGTAGCCACCGGCCTACGCCAGAGCCACAGCAACGCGGGATCCGAGCCGCGTCTGCAACCTACACCACAGCTCACGGCAACGCCGGATTGTTAAAGGCTTGGGACTTTAAATTACCACTATCAAGATTTCTGTAGAATTTGAGAGCAATTTGATGTTAACAAAATATAGTTTTAGTTATGTAGACTGTTTTCCTTAAATGAGATAAGTTACTCTTTCTTGAAATTTATCCAGAAGACTATATTGGGAAGATTGGGATTATCAGATTTTCAAATTTGATAACATTTTTCATCATTAAGGCATGAAACTTGCATTAAACAACTGCTATTTTTTTTTTTTTTTTAGGTGGATTTTGCAAATCGGGAAAGTCAGCTGGCATTTTACCACTGTATGGAAAAATCTGGTCAAGATATCAGAGATTTTTATGAAATGTTAGCAGAAAGAAGGTATGTATTTAAAAAATATTAGCATGGCTTGATTTTAAAATTTCTAATACATAAAATTTAGAAACTGTTAAATGCCCTGTATATTTAGTAATGACAACATCCACGTTGTCATCATGCATGAGGCCATAGAATGAATTTGAAAAAATAAACCTTTCAAAAGACTATCAAGAGCTTTATTTAAATTGATATTTCAGGAGTTCCCGTCGTGGCTCAGCAGAAACCTGTATCTATGAGGACGCAGGTTAGATCCCAGGCCTCGCTCAGTGGGTCAGGGATCTAGCATTGCCATGAGCTGCGGTGTAGGTCACAGACACGGCTCGAATCTGGTGTTGCTGTGGCATAGGTCAGCAGCTGTGGCTCTGATTAGACCCCTAGCCGGAAACCTCTGTATGCTGTGTGTATGGCCCTAAAAAGACAAAAAAAATTGTGAATCAGTAAGCCAAAGTTTATATAAATTGGTAACTTTAGCTGTGTAAAAAGGAAACCTTCTCCATGTTAATATTTTCATTGTAATGAAGTATTTGATATTTTTTCTGCTACTTGTGTGAAACATTACAGTTCAAAATCATTTAAGGTCTCACGATCTTAAGCTATCTCTATAGTGTAAGATTGCCCCAAACTGTTGATTCTTTTTTAGACCAAATATATTAAAACATCCTGGCAATGTCACCAGTTGATCACATTTGAAAATGGAATATGATGAAGCTCTTTGTCCAAAGCTTCAGCGTATAATGAAGCTGTTTGTCCAAAGGTCCCTCTGTGTTTAAGTCTCCTGGAACGTTACCACTAGATCTCCACCCCTGTATATGTGTTAGACAAAAGACTTTTGAAAAATGCCTTTAGACTCTCAAATTCAAGTATGAAAGGGCTCTATTACAAGGATGAGCCAAATCCTGATCATGAAATCTATTGAATGCATTTCCTTTTTACTGCCTCCTCTTACCACTTCATTTTTGTTTAAATCACAGAAGGTATATATTTCTTTTTCATTTTTCCATGGAGCATTGTGTACTGATCATTGAATATTTGGGAGATTCTTTTAATGAAAAAGGTCCCCTACAGCCAAATTTCTAAAAGCTTGAACTTCTAAGGTTTTAATGGTTTTTCACCAGTGGATTGAAATCCACCTTCTGAATTTTTCTGTTACTTGTGTGTATGGGTGAGGGAGCGAGACGGAGAGACAAAGAGAATGAGCATGTAAGAGAATGTCTGTTTCTTTAGGGAGGGTTTTCCATCCTGGCTTCCCCCCACGTAGCAATCTGAAGTCATTGTTAATATTTTAAATGCTTATAGGATTTCTTACCCATAAGTGAATGGAAAGTGTGTTGATGGTGTAATGGCACTTAAGACAAAAATTCCATTAAAATCCTCTGTGCTTATGTTAAATATTTTTCAAAGAACAGTAACTTGTGAGGGTTGGATAATGCTATGTGGGTGTTAATTTTTGTACATTATCACTTATATTCATTCATTTCACTGATGATCTGGCTCTGGCTTTGTTCTTTGGTTCTTGCCTGTGGTTATTTATCCCTGTTGAATGGTGTTCATCTCCTAAAGTAGGAAGAGGAGGATGTGGAACTTCATTGGCTTGTCCCATTTGGTTTCAGATGGCAGTGCTTCTGAAATGCATTTCCTGCAATAGAATTTGAAGACCTTTGCCCTTTCCATACAGTGGAAGGAAGTCATCCTGCTGAATAGATAATGAATAAATGAAAAAAACAAAAAGAAACAACAGAAAAGCCACTTTACCCCTAAAGATAGTTCAGCTCAGGAATGCAAATGATGACCCATTTACAAAGGGTTTTTGCAATTTAAAAGTAGTATTTCTTGGAGTTTCTGTCATGGCTCAATGGTTAGCGAATCCAACTAAGAACCATGAGTTTGAGAGTTCAATCCCTGGCCTCGCTCAGTGGGTTAAGGATCCGGTTTTGCCATGAGCTGTGGTGTAGTTTGCATATGTGGCACAGATCCCATGTTTCTGTGGCTCTGGCATGGGCCAGTGGCTACAGCTCCAGTTAGACCCCTACCCTGGGAACCTCCATATGCCACAGGTGTGGCCCTATAAAAAGACAAAAAGACTAAAAAAATAAATAAATAAAAGTAGTATTTCTTTTATTCCCTTAAATACTGTGTCAGGGTTATAGAGCCAGGACTCTTGTCAGATGTTACTTATGGAGGGATCTGAAGATCAGATGACTTTTATAAGGTTATAGGCTACTAAGCAGCTGGGCTGGGGATAAACTCAGGGCTCCTACCTTCTAGTGCATTGAGCCTTATACTTTACCAAAGTGACTCTCAAGGTGCATTTATAGGGTCACATTATGCCTTAAATGAATTTCCCACCTACTTATGGTAGTTTGGCTATTATGCAGTCATGGAAACAGAGTTCTCAAAACCTGAGCTTTAAGAGGAAAATTTATTTTACAAGTAAGGAGACCCAGCCCAGGGAGACTGGCCCCTAGTGTTTTTTGTTTTTTTTTTTTTTAATCCGTAACGTACAGGTACAGGTTGCATAGTTGGGAAGATTTTAGTTACATTGCTATCTGTCTATTCAAACAGTACCTTTGTTCCCCAAATTGTGGTAAGAATATCTTTTGGCAAAAAAAGTAATTATGGGAGACTTAGAAATGTGGGATGTTAGAAGTTCCCATTGTGACTCAGCAGTAATGAATCTGAATAGTATCCATGAGGACTCAGGTTCGATCCCTGGCTTTGCCCAGTGGGTTAAGGATCCAGCATTGCCATGAGCTATGGTGTAGGTCGCAGAAGTGGCTGGGATCCCATGTTGCTGTGGCTGTGGTGTAGGCTGGCAGCTGTAGTTCTGATTCAGCCTCTAGACCAAGAACCTCCATATACTGCAGCTACAGCCCTAAAAAAAGACCCAAAAAAAAAAAAAAAAAAGTGGGATGTGATACTATTTAATACTAGTGCTCATTATAAGTCATGAAAAATGATAACAAAAGAATAAAAAGGGGGTGAAGTACTGCCATCCAAGTCCAATAGAAGTGTCATGCAAGCTGCATATATGGTTTTACATTTTCTGGTTTAAAAAGGTTGAAATTGGAGTTCCCCTTGTGGTGCAGCGGAAACAATCCAACTAGGAACCATGAGGTTGCAGGTTCAATCCCTGGCCTTGCTCAGTGGGTTAAAGATCAGGTGTTGCCATGAGCTGTGGTGTAGGTCACAGACACAGCTCAGGTCTGGTGTGGCTGTGGCATAGGCTGGCAGCTGTAGCTCCGATTGGACCCCTAGCCTGGGAACCTCTATATGCCGCCGGTGTGGCCCTAAAAAAAAGTTGAAATTAATTTTATTCAACTCAGTATATCTAAAATATTGTTTCAACATATAATCAAAATAAATTATTGAGGTATTTCTTTTTTTTTTAAACTAAATGTACCAAATCCAGTGTGTCTTTACACTCACATCTCAACTTAGACTAGCTAAATTTCAGGTTCTTAGTAGCAACATGTGGCTTATAGCTATGGCATTGGACAGTGTAGGTCTAATGATGAAATAATGCAAAGATTTGTAGAAGCGAGACTTTGTAATCTCATTTGTATGATTAATGTGTAAGTGACAAGAAAACAAAAAACTAATATACTGTTTTTTTGTCTGTTGGCAGAGAAGAACGAAGGGGATCCTATGACTACAGCCAAGAGCGTACATATTATGAGAGTGTTCGTACTCCAGGCACATATCCTGAGGATTCTAGACGAGACTATCCAGCTCGAGGGAGAGAATTTTATTCAGAATGGGAAACCTACCAAGCAGACTACTATGAATCACGATATTATGATGATCCCCGGGAATATAGGGATTACAGAAATGATCCTTATGAACAAGATATTCGAGAATACAGTTACAGGCAAAGGGAACGAGAAAGGGAACGTGAAAGATTTGAGTCTGACCGGGACAGAGACCACGAGAGGAGGCCCATTGAACGCAGTCAGAGTCCAGTGCACTTGCGACGCCCACAGAGTCCTGGAGCATCACCCTCACAGTCAGAGAGATTGCCTAGTGATTCCGAGAGGAGGGTTTACAGCCGATCCTCAGACCGGAGCGGAAGCTGTAGCTCACTTTCCCCTCCAAGATATGATAAACTTGAAAAACCTCGTTTGGAGCGGTATACGAAAAATGAAAAGACAGATAAAGAACGAACTTTTGATCCTGAAAGAGTGGAAAGAGAGAGACGCTTAATAAGGAAGGAGAAGGTGGAAAAGGACAAAACTGACAAGCAGAAACGAAAAGGGAAAGTTCATTCCCCTAGTTCTCAGTCTTCAGAAACAGACCAAGAAAACGAGAGAGAGCAGAGCCCTGAAAAATTAAGAAGTTCTAATAAACTGAGCAGGGATAAAGCTGACAAAGAAGGAATAGCAAAAAACCGCTTGGAACTCATGCCTTGTGTGGTTTTGACTCGTGTAAAAGAAAAAGAGGGGAGAGTTATTGACCACACTCCTTTGGAAAAGCTGAAAGCCAAGCTTGATAATGACAGCATCAAATCTTCTGCCCTAGATCAGAAACTTCAGGTCTCTCAGACTGAGCCTGCAAAATCTGAGTTGTCTAAACTAGAGTCTGTTAGAATGAAAGTAGCAAAGGAAAGGGGGCTTTCAAGCCACATAGAAGTGGTAGATAAGGAAGGCAGGCCTAAACCCAGGAAGCACCTAAAACCTGAGCAGAGTGCTGACAGCGTAAGCGCTGTGGATCTGGAGAAGTTGGAAGCAAGAAAAAGACGTTTTGCAGATTCCACTTTGAAAGTAGAAAGACAAAAATCAGAAGTCAAGAAAAGTAGTCCAGAGATGGAAGATGCTCGAGTGCTTTTAAAGAAGCAGCCTGACTTATCATCTAGAGATGTCATTCTGCTGAGGGAAGGGGAGTCTGAAAAAAAGCCTGTGAGGAAAGAAATTCTTAAAAGAGAATCCAAAAAAATCAAACTAGACAGACTTAATGCTGTTCCCAGCCCCAAAGACTGTCAGGAGCTTGCCAGTATTTCTGTTGGGACTGGCTCAAAGCCCAACTCAGACCTCCAAGCAAGGCTGGGAGAACCAGTAGGTGAATCTGTGGAAAATCAAGAAATCCAGTCCAAAAAACCCACTCCCTCAAAACCGCAACTCAAACAGCTGCAGCTATTAGATGATCAAGGACCAGAGAGAGAAGATAATAGGAAAAACTATTGTAGTCTTCGTGATGAAACACTTGAATGTAAAACGGGCCAAGATAAACCACATCCAGTAAATGCTGAAGAAAAAATTGGCATTGATATTGATCACACACAGAGTTACCGAAAACAAATGGAACAGAGTCGTAGAAAACAGCAGATGGAGATGGAAATAGCCAAGTCTGAAAAGTTTGGCAGTCCAAAAAAAGATGTGGATGAATATGAAAGACGTAGTCTTGTTCACGAGGTAGGCAAACCCCCTCAGGATGTCACTGACGACTCTCCTCCCAGCAAAAAGAAAAGGATGGACCATGTTGATTTTGACGTCTGCACCAAGAGAGAGAGGAACTATAGAAGTTCACGCCAAATCAGTGAAGATTCGGAAAGGACTGGTGGTTCTCCCAGCGTCCGACATGGTTCCTTCCATGAAGAAGACGACCCCATTGGCTCTCCTAGGCTAATGTCAATAAAAGGGTCTCCCAAAGTAGATGAAAAAGGTCTCCCCTATTCTAATATAATAGTCAGAGAAGAGTCCTTGAAATTTAATCCTTACGATTCTAGTAGGAGAGAACAGATGGCAGACATTGCCAAAATAAAGTTATCTGTCTTGAATCCTGAAGAGGAATTAAATCGGTGGGACTCTCAAATGAAACAAGATGCCAGCAGGTTTGATGTGAGTTTCCCAAACAGCATAATTAAGAGAGACAGCCTTCGAAAGAGGTCTGTGCGTGACTTGGAACCTGGTGAGGTGCCTTCTGATTCTGATGAAGACGGTGAACACAAATCGCACTCACCCAGAGCCTCTGGATTGTATGAGAGTTCCCGGTTGTCTTTTTTATTGAGGGACAGAGAAGATAAACTACGTGAGAGAGATGAAAGACTCTCCAGTTCTTTAGAAAGGAACAAATTTTATTCCTTTGCATTGGATAAGACAATCACACCGGACACTAAGGCTTTGCTTGAAAGAGCTAAATCCCTCTCTTCCTCTCGAGAGGAAAACTGGTCTTTTCTCGATTGGGATTCCCGATTTGCTAATTTTCGGAACAACAAAGATAAAGAAAAGGTAGACTCTGCTCCAAGACCTATTCCATCCTGGTACATGAAAAAGAAGAAAATTCGGACTGATTCAGAAGGAAAAATGGATGATAAAAAAGATGACCATAAAGAAGAAGAACAGGAAAGACAAGAGTTATTTGCTTCCCGTTTTTTACACAGCTCAATCTTTGAACAAGATTCCAAGCGACTGCAGCATCTAGAAAGAAAAGATGAAGAATCCGACTTTGTTTCTGGCAGGTTGTACGGGAGGCAGACATCTGATGGAGTGAATAGCACGAGTGATTTCATTCAAGAGCCAGTAGTTCTTTTCCACAGCAGGTTTGTAGAACTCACACGAATGCAACAGAAAGAAAAAGAAAAAGACCAAAAACCCAAAGAGATGGAGAAGCAGGACGATACAGAGGATCATCCCAAGACCCCCGAATCTGCTTCTGAGAATAAAGAGTTGGAACCGAAAACTCTGTCTTCGATTGGACCTCCTAGTGTCACGGTTGTAGCTCCAGAGTCGGCATCATCATCACTGGAGAAGACAGCTGCTGAAAAAACAGGGGAAGTGCCCTCAGTGACAGAAGAGAAGACCACGGAGCCAGCCTCTGTCTCGGAAGAAGCAAAACCCGTCTCTGAACCTGCTCCCATCGCTGTGGAACAACAGCCTGAACAAGTGGACTCACCTCCAGGAGGGGACACCAGGAAAGATGTTGCTGAGACTCCTTTAGCTGTTGAGGAAAGTTCATCAGTTGATCAGCTGCCTTATCTGGATGCCAAGCCTCCAACTCCCGGGGCCTCATTTTCCCAGGTAGAGCTCAGTGTAGATCAAGAACCTGGCAAAACCCAAACACCTTCAAAACCGATTCAGAAGCCCGAGGAAGCCGATGAGCCAAAAGTGGAGAAGCCAGACTCAGCTGCTAATGTTGAACCTAGTGCAAATCCAACAGCCGAAGTTGTTCCTGAAGTTCTGCCTCCGGCTACTGAAGATGTAGAGGTTGATCCTCCAGTGGCTGCAAAAGATAAAAAACCGAACAAAAGTAAACGTTCCAAGACCCCCGTTCAGGCAGCTGCAGCAGGCATCGTGGAGAAGCCGGTCACAAGGAAGAGTGAGCGGATAGACCGCGAAAAGCTTAAGCGGTCCAGTTCTCCTCGGGGAGAGGCACAGAAGCTTTTAGAATTGAAGATGGAGGCAGAGAAGATTACCAGAACTGCCTCTAAAAACTCAGCCGCAGACCATGAACAACCTGAGCCAAGCTTGCCCCTCAGCCGAACCAGGCGCCGGAATGTAAGGAGTGTCTACGCAACCATGGGTGACCATGAGAGCCGCTCTCCAGTCAAGGAGCCTGTTGAGCAACCCCGAGTGACCAGGAAGAGACTGGAGCGGGAGCTTCAGGAGGCGGCAGCAGCTCCCACAACCCCTAGGAGGGGGAGGCCTCCGAAAACACGCCGTCGAGCTGACGAAGATGACGAGACTGAGGCAAAAGAACCAGTGGAGACAGTCAAACCAGCCGAGGGATGGCGATCTCCACGATCCCAAAAAGTAGCTGCTGGTGGCCAGCAAGGGAAAAAGGGGAAAAATGAACCGAAAGTTGATGCCGAACGTCCTGAGGCCACCAGTGAGGTGAGTCCCCAAGTAAATGTGAAAGAAAATAACACGAGATCCAAGGCTGATAAAGAAGAAGCAGGAAGTGAACAGAAACGTGACAGAAAAGAAGTAAGCACAGACAGAAATCCACCTGAAGCCCCCCCAGTTGAAATGGTGGAGAAGAAAACAGCCCCTGAGAAAAACTCCAAGTCAAAGAGAGGAAGATCTCGAAACTCTAGGTCAGCGGCGGACAAATCTGCAAATCTGAAAAATGTGGAAGCCACTGTAAGTCCCACTGTGGCGGCCAGCCCTGTGGGGCTGCCCGTGGAGAAGGAGGCTGGGGTTGTGGGAGTCTCCTCTGAGAAGAGCGAGAGCCCTCAGAAGGAGGGTAGTTCATCATCACTGTTGAGCAGGGAGCCTGCCGAGCCCAACAAGGAGCCAGAGAAGGAAGATGTGTCTGCCTCTAAGGCATCGCCGGAAGCCAATCAGTTAGCCAAGCAGATGGAGCTGGAGCAAGCAGTGGAGAACATTGAGAAGCTCACAGAGACCTCCACCCCCTCGGCTTTCAAGGCGGCAGCTGCAGATGCCTCAGAGGGCCTCTCTGCAGGGGACAGGGACAAGCCCGCACACCAAGCCAGCGAAACAGAGCTGGCTGCGGCCATCGGTTCCATCATCAATGACTTTTCTGGAGAACCAGAAAACTTCCCAGCACCGCCCCCTTACCCTGCAGAATCTCAGACAGCCCTGCAGCCTCCTGAGGAAGGACTGGAGCCTGAGATGCATGAGGCTGTGTCTGGCATCTTGGAGACTGAAGCTGCTACAGAATCTTCTAAGCCACCAGGCAGTGTGCCTGACTCCTCAGCAGGCCTAGCAGATGCCAAGGAAGCCAGAGGAAACAGTAGTGAAACCTCCCATCCAGTGCCAGAAGCCAAAGGATCAAAAGAAGCAGAAGTTACTCTTGCTCGGAAAGACAAAGGGCGCCAGAAGATAACTCGATCGCGTCGCAAAAGGAACGCAAACAAGAAAACAGGGGGCACTACAGAGAACCATGTCTCTGAACCTGACCAAGTTCAAAGCAAGAGCCCTGCAACAGATGAGGGAATAGTAATACAAGCCCCAGAAACTCCACAGGAGGAAAAGCAGAGTGACAAACCCCAGTCCACTCCCCCTGAGTCATGTGCTTCTGACCCAAGCAAGACTCCACCCCAGGAGACTTTGTCCCAAGAAAGCAGTGTTGAGGAAAAGACTCCAGCCAAAGCGACTGTGCTCCCAGACCTTCTCCCTCCCTCACAGCCAGCCCCCTCAGATGAGGAGCCTCAAGCCAGATTCAAGGTGCATTCCATCATAGAGAGTGACCCAGTGACCCCGCCCAGTGACTCAAGCATGCCCACACCCCCCATTCCTTCTGTCACTATAGCAAAACTCCCAGCCCCTGTCACTACTGCGGGGATCCCACACCAGAGCCCCCCAGCCAAGGTGACAGAGTGGATCACGAGGCAGGAGGAGCCTCGGGCACAGTCCACGCCGTCTCCGGCCCTTCCCCCAGACACAAAGGCCTCTGACATAGACACCAGCTCCAGTACACTGCGGAAGATCCTCATGGACCCGAAATACGTATCTGCCACGGGTGTCACTTCCACAAGTGTCACAACGGCCATTGCAGAGCCTGTCAGTGCCACCCCTTGCCTGCATGAGGCATTGCCCCCTCCAATTGAATCCAAAAAGCCTCTTTTAGAAGAAAAACCGGCAGCTCCAGTAACTAACACCACTGACACACAGGCCTCAGAGGTTCCAGTGGCCACAGACAAAGAAAAGGTGACTCCAGTCATTGCTCCCAAAATTACTTCTGTTATTAGCCGGATGCCTGTCAGCATTGATTTGGAAAATTCCCAAAAGATAACTCTGGCCAAACCAGCTCCTCAAACCCTGACTGGCCTGGTGAGCGCCCTGACTGGCCTGGTGAATGTCTCCTTGGTCCCAGTGAATGCTCTGACTGGCCCGGTGACCGCCCTGAAAGGCCCCGGGAAGGGCCCAGTGGCCACGCTGAAGGGCTTGGTGAACACTCCTGCTGGCCCCGTGAATGTCCTGAAGGGACCCGTAAACGTTCTCACAGGCCCTGTGAACGTTCTCACCACTCCAGTGAACGCCACCGTGGGCACAGTGAGCGCTGCCACCGGCGTGGTGAGTGCCACCCCAGGCACAGTGACAGTCACGGCAGGCGCCGTGACTGCTGCCTCTGGGGCTGTGACTGCCGCAACAACAGGTGCTGTGACTGTGGCAGGTGCAGTGATCGCACCTTCGGCAAAGTGCAAACAGAGATCCAGCTCTAATGACAACAGTCGGTTCCACCCAGGGTCTATGTCGGTGATTGACGACCGCCCGGCAGACGCGGCCTCTGGCACTGGGCTGCGCGTGAACACTTCAGAAGGGGTTGTACTCCTGAGCTATTCGGGGCAGAAGACGGAAGGCCCGCAGCGGATCAGCGCCAAGATTAGCCAGATCCCCCCAGCAAGTGCAATGGACATTGAGTTCCAACAGTCGGTGTCCAAATCCCAGGTCAAACCTGACTCCGTCCCGCCATCGCAGCCTCCACCCAAAGGCCCTCAGGCTCCTTCGGGCTACGCAAACGTGGCCACGCATTCGACCCTGGTACTGACTGCCCAGACGTATAATGCATCTCCCGTGATTTCATCTGTCAAGGCCGACCGGCCGTCCTTGGAGAAGCCTGAGCCCATCCACCTCTCTGTGTCCACACCTGTCACCCAGGGCGGCACAGTGAAGGTCCTCACCCAGGGCATAAACACACCCCCGGTGCTGGTGCACAACCAGCTGGTCCTCACCCCAAGCATAGTCACCACTAACAAAAAGCTCGCTGACCCTGTCACCCTCAAAATAGAGACCAAGGTCCTTCAACCGGCGAACCTGGGCTCCACTCTTACTCCCCACCACCCTCCTGCGCTGCCCAGCAAACTGCCTGCGGAAGTGAACCATGTCTCTTCGGGGCCCAGCACCCCGACAGATCGAACTGTCTCCCATTTAGCGGCCACAAAGCCAGATGCCCATTCCCCTCGACCTAGCGGGCCAGCTCCGACCCCGTTCCCCAGGGCGTGCCACCCCAGCAGCACCACGTCCACCGCGCTCTCCACCAACGCCACAGTCATGCTGGCTGCAGGCATCCCTGTGCCTCAGTTCATCTCTAGCATTCACCCAGAGCAGTCTGTCATCATGCCGCCCCACAGCATCACCCAGACTGTGTCCCTCGGCCACCTGTCGCAGGGCGAGGTGAGGATGAGCACGCCCACGTTGCCCAGCATCACCTACAGCATCCGGCCAGAGACGCTTCACTCTCCTCGGGCCCCCTTGCAGCCCCAGCAGGTAGAGGTCCGGGCCCCGCAGCGTGCAGGCACCCCCCAGCCAGCCCCGGCCGGTGTGCCCGCCCTGGCCTCCCAGCACCCTCCTGAGGAAGAGGTGCATTATCATCTCCCTGTTGCTCGAGCTGCAGCCCCTGTGCAGTCGGAGGTGCTGGTCATGCAGTCCGAGTACCGACTGCACCCATACACCGTGCCGCGGGATGTGAGGATCATGGTGCATCCTCACGTGACGGCGGTCAGCGAGCAGCCCCGGGCAGCAGATGGGGTGGTGAAGGTGCCCCCAGCCAGCAAGGCCCCTCAGCAGCCAGTGAAAGACGCTGCCAAGACGGCAGATGCCAAAGCTGCCCCCGCCCCAGCCTCTCACGGTGAGGCCCGCATCCTCACAGTCACCCCCAGCAACCAGCTCCAGGGGCTGCCCCTGACCCCGCCCGTGGTGGTGACCCACGGGGTGCAGATCGTGCACTCCAGCGGGGAGCTGTTTCAGGAGTACAGGTACGGAGACATCCGCACCTACCACAGCCCGGCGCAGCTCACACACACGCAGTTTCCAGCTGCTGCCTCCATCGGCCTGCCTCCCCGGACCAAGGCTCCCACTCAGGTGAGCGTGCCCGGGATCTGGCTTCCGGTCCAGATAGTGGGGGAGGTGCCAGCAAGGTCCCTGACGTGTGTTGTTCTTGTGGATTTAAAGAGGAGCGTTCTCAGTGTGGGGCTGAAGGGATCAGATCACAGCTTGGAGAACCCAGGGAGTGGGTAGAGTGCTGGCTTTTGCCTGCATGGGTGAGAAGGCAGGGAAGAGGTGACCATTTTGGGGGACAGGACTGGGGAGAGGTGATCTCTTACCAGAATCCTCAATCCTGAATGCCCATGGGCACACCCATCATGTTAAAGCTCCTTCTGGGGGGCCTGGCGACAGGAGATGGCCCTGCAGCTGACCGGCCCAGGGGCCCATGGCTGGTCGGTTGGGGGCAAGATGTTGTTTGTGCATAACAGGCTCTGACTCCGACCCTTTCTCTCCCCCCACCCCCCAGGGTGCCCCTCCTGAAGGCGAGCCCTTACAGCCCACTCAGCCTGCGCAGTCTTCCCAGCCTCTCCAGCCTGTGCAGTCTGTCCAGCCTGCCCAGCCCACTCAGCCCGCCCAGCTCAGCCAGCCAGGCCAGCCACCAAGCAGCAAGATGCCTCCAGTCTCCCAGGAGGCCAAGGGGACCCAGACAGGAGTAGAACAGCCGCGCCTCCCCAGTGTACCTGCAAGCAGGCCAGCTGAGCCCCATGGCCAGGTCCAGAGGGCGCAGGCGGAAACAAGCCAGACCTCCTATCCCTCCCCTGTGTCTGTCTCCATGAAGCCTGACCTCCCGGCCCCTCTCCCCACTCAGGCTGCCCCAAAGCAGCCACTGT
This sequence comes from Sus scrofa, assembly GCF_054392235.1. Taxonomy (NCBI): domain Eukaryota; kingdom Metazoa; phylum Chordata; class Mammalia; order Artiodactyla; family Suidae; genus Sus; species Sus scrofa. The sequence goes on from NC_139388.1 coordinate 79,629,377, forward strand.
TTGTCCCCACAACCTCAGGCCCCAGCACCCCTCCAGGACTGGCTCTGCCACATACTGAAGCCCAGGCAGCCCCCAAACAAGATTCCTCTCCGCACTTGACTTCCCAGAGGCCCGTGGATATGGTCCAGCTTCTGAAGGTAAGCCTGGGGAGAGGGGGCTCCCCTACCACCCTCCAGGCTCTTGTGCTTGTTTGGTGTCCTAAGATCCCTGCTTGACTGCTGCCTAGGGCCGTGGCCAGCATGGCTCTGTTCTCCAGCCTTGAGCTCACTTGTCTTTGTTTCCTTATGAGCAGAAGTACCCCATCGTGTGGCAGGGCCTGCTGGCCCTCAAGAACGACACAGCTGCTGTGCAGCTCCACTTCGTCTCTGGCAACAATGTCCTGGCCCACCGTTCCCTGCCCCTCTCTGAAGGCGGGCCCCCTCTGAGGATCGCCCAGCGGATGCGGCTGGAGGCCTCACAGCTGGAGGGGGTTGCCCGAAGGATGACGGTAAGACTCGGGGCCCAGGTGAGCAGCTGCCCCACCCACCGGGAGGAAAGGCATGGGTGGCCCCACTGCCTGTGTCTCGGGCTTGCCATGGGGCGAGGTCGTGGCATTCTCGGAGTGGGTGATGAAGAGCATGTTCTGTCTCCACTGGGGATGTCACGTGCCCCTAGACCCAGAGATGAGGCTTTTTTCATTCAACAAACAGAGGGATGGGCTTCAAGGTCATCTCAGAAGTGGGGGCTTTTGTGGATCTAGGGGTCAAATCCCTCTGTCGGAAGGGCCTCTTCTGGGGCTGCTGTTTTGTGAGATGAGTCCTGATCACTGCCGGCTGCCTCTTCCTCAGGTGGAGACAGATTACTGTCTGCTGCTGGCTCTGCCCTGTGGCCGTGACCAAGAAGACGTTGTGAGCCAGACTGAGTCCCTCAAGGCTGCCTTCATCACGTATCTGCAGGCCAAGCAGGCGGCAGGGATCATCAACGTTCCCAACCCTGGCTCCAATCAGGTCAGCCCGGGGTCCTTCCTCGGCAAACACACACGTCTCATCTGGTGACGTATGGCTGCCAGTGCCAGCTAGAGGAGTCCAGGGAAGTTTCCCAGAGGAGGTGGACAAAGGGACAGGCGGAGTGCATGGGTGGGTCTGCCACTGCCCACCCTGGAGTCACGCAGTGGCCAGCCAGACAGCAGAGGTTTTTCTTTAGCTTAACAATATAGAAGAGGTGTGCAGCGGTTCGTTTTCACTGGGTTTTCTTCTGGCAACGTCTCAGAGGCACTGGCTGGTTGGGAGATTGACTCAACCTGGCTCTGTGTTGGGCCTTTAGGGCCCCCAGTTGGAAATGTTTAAGGGAAGAAGGGTAGTGTGTGTGTGAGGGGGTGAGGTGAAGATGGGGTCCCATTTTTCTCTTGTCCCCTTTTCCAGCCCGCCTACGTGCTCCAGATCTTCCCGCCCTGCGAGTTCTCTGAGAGTCACCTGTCCCGTCTGGCCCCCGACCTCCTGGCCAGCATCTCCAACATCTCTCCCCACCTCATGATTGTCATCGCCTCTGTGTGAGCCACTGAATGGTCGCCACGCGGTATATCTTCCTGAGGCTCTGCAGCAAAAAATAAACACAGGACAACCCAGCCAAGTGGAGGAAGAAGCTGCCGAGGGGGACAGACTCCACTGCCTGACGGCCAGCCTCGCCCTCCTGCCCGCCCGCCCGCCCGCCCGCCCTCCCGGCTCAGTCGGACAGACCCCTCTGGGCAGTGGTGCTGCTACTTGTATGTTTACATGACATTTAGCCCAAGGACAGACCACCAACCGATGGACTTGCAGACACCTTGAGGCTGGGTTTCTCTTTTTGGAGAAAAGGAACAGGGCAGTGGAATTAATTTTTTTGTTGTTTTTGTTTTTAAGAAACAAAACAGAACTGCCTTTGCACTAAATTAGTGACTTGGACTTTTGCACAGTGAAGACAGGCTGTGACACTCTGGATGTCTTGGTGTATGTAAACACACATCGCAGACTCTCACGCAGGACTTTGTGAACTCTGCTGAAATCTTGGGGTCAAGGAACATTTCATTGGGTTGTTTCGTCCCCACTCCTTCCCTTCCCTTCCCCTTGCTCATTTGGATGTGTCACCTTTCTTAATTCTCCTGCTGCCACCATCTTTGATTCACCCAGGATGTACAGTTTACAATCAAAAAAGAGCAAACGGAAGGATTTTCTTTCTTGGTGGAATATACAGAACTTGGGATGTGTGTATATATAAATATATAATATATATAAATATATATAATACTAAAAAAAAAAAATCAAATTCCCCGACATACATTTTTTTTAATCTGTGCCAAAAATGTGTTTTCAGAGAAGATCTTATTTTCATACTCAGACTTTGTATTGTCACTCATTTGTATAAGTGCGCTTCGTTACAGCACGGGCCCTGCCCCCGCAATTTGGAAGTGTCACACACACACACACACACACACACACACAAGACTGTACAAAAAGACTGGCTTCCCTTCCTATGACCTTGACCTCTCCCCCAACTTCCTAACACTTATTAATTTATGAAACTTTTTCTCAGCGCAGTTTTGTTTTGTGTGTCCATTGGATTACAAACTTTATTAAAAAATACAAAACACGTCAAGTGTGGATGTGATTGTCACTTGGATGGGAGAACCAAGGGTCCTTGGCTCATGGGAACAGCTAGTCCTTATCCCACTCCCACCAAACCTACATGGGACCTATTGCCTTTCTGCCACAAATCTTCCCCAAAGATAATTTTATCTTGTACGCAAGTTTTTCATTTTTTGAACCATTTTTCAGTGCTGTGGTGTAAATTGGACACTTCGAATTCCCCAATTGGTTCCTGGGTAAACATCAAAGGCACTTCAGATTTAGATAAAGAATAAAGCCACCTCCCACTCAAATTCAGAAACAGCGTAAGTGGGCTTTGGGGTCCTGTCTCTTGCCCCTGCCTCCTCCAGGTGTGCTGCAGGCTGGCCCTGCAGCGGCAGAGGCACAGCCTGGCCTCTCCCTGCTCCGGAGAGAATGGGATAAGTGGGCCAAGCTTCCCCTGCGGCTGGGGAGGTGGGCGTAGGGGGACGGAGACACAAGGCCCGGAAGGTTGGTCTCACTTGCAGGATCCCTGGGGCTCCTCCAAACAGACCTATGTACGCTGTGCACGGAGATGGTACCGTCTGCAAGGGAGGGAGTCCAGCTGCTGGAGGCGAGCTGCGTGGAAAAGCAGCCGCAACGGCAGCTTGCGTCTCCTTACTGACAGGAGTGAAAGTGAGCTGCGTTACTGTCCTGATGGCTGATTCCAAGCAAGTAAGTGTCCCCAGAAGATGACACCGGCTTGGCCGTGATCTTCGGGCCAAGATAACTGCGAAGTGGGTGTGGAGCTCTCCCACTTTCCTAAGCCCACCAGAAGCAGGCTTGTGGCCTGCTGGCTCTGGTGCTGTGCCTATCCTGCTACTCTGACTGCACGGGCCCCTGTGCTGGGCTCTGTATGGGTGGCCTGGATCCTGTGGTGACGCTCTGCGGGCCCAGCTCTCAGTCCCTGGGCAGAGGGAGCAAGGTCACAGCTGTGCTCCACGACAGAGAGACGGAGAGGGGAGGTCCGGTCCCCAGGCCGAGCGGACGGGAAGCCTCACGAGGAGAGCAGGTGAGGGGATGGGGCTCATGGAGCCGAGCTTCTCTGGCCTTGAGCGTGCTGCCCCGGCTCCGACTCCTCAGGCAAAGCATCCTAGACAGCTCCCGGGCCTCCAGGCCCACTCTGCAAAGGGACAGCCGGGCCTTCCCAAGAAGCGGGTCTCTGCCAGCTGGTCCCTGGGTGGAGCAACCCTTTCCGTGGCACCAGCCACAGCTGCCAGCTCCCCACCAAACCCCCCAGGGAGCTGTAGGCAGCATTAGAAAATAATCAAATTTATTCTCTCTACGGAACGGGGCCACCCCTCTCAGTTCTAGGGTGCCATCCATCCTTAAATAAACAGTCAGGAGGAGGGGTGCCTGCTCACTCAGCAGGCGGTGGACATTCAGGGGCTGTGGGGGGTGTCTCTGCCAGGGCAGGCTGCCCATCAGCCCCGTCCCGAGGGCGGAAGACCAGCTCCCCAGCCTGCAGCACCTGCCCGGCCGGCCACGTGCTGCCGGGCCCGTACTGCTGGTAGAAGTCCGCGTCCGTCTGGAACATGACCAGTGCCTGGGCGGTGTGGATGCGCACGTGCTGGGCCAGGCTGTTGGCATCCAGGAACTTATCCCCACAGGAGTCACAGGCGTAGAGGATGTGGGTGTTGGGATCTGTGGGAGTGGGGTTGCAGTCAGAACAGGAAGGGCCCCAGGCCCACCAGCTTTCCCGGCAGGGAGCCCCTCTCACCTTCTTCCTGCACTTGCTTCACAGCTTTGCTGATCTCGGCTTTAAGTACTTCTGTCTCATCGGCGGTCACGGCGGCCCCCACGGGCACCACTGTGGGCAGAATCGCAGGGCCTGAAGTCAAAGTCACCTGCTCCTCTGCCACCCAGAGGCAACCCCTCCTGTAACCACCCCCTGCTGCCTGGTGGGCTGTGACGGCCCCCACCTGTGAGCTGAGTGACAGCCGTTGCCGCGAGTGCCTCTGTGGCCAGCGTGACCATGTCATCGACGGTGACCACGCTGACCTCACCGCCCTCCTCTGGCTCCAGGATTTTGATGCCTGCCTTGCCCTGGTGCACGGTCTTCACGTGGGAACGCAGGTTGTCCACCCGGTTAAAGCCGCGACCGCACTTGTCACACAGGTAAGGCTTCTCTCCTGGGGGGGGAGGCAAGGTTCTCTCCTGCCATTGGGGGGGTGCAGGGGGGAGGACCTCAGTGGCCTCCAGTTTCCCCAGCAGCCCTGTCTTCCAGTAGGAAGCGCTCTGAGGTGGGCCACCTGAGCCACAAAGACGCCTCTGGCGGCCCCCGCCCCTCCTAGAAACTGAGAAACTGGAGCCTGCATTTTGGAGTTGAACTGCTTCCAAGGCCACCTCGGGCAAGTGCCAGCACCCAAGGCGGGGGTCTGGGGCTCCTCCCACTCCACCACCCGCCCCAGAGTCAGGGCTTGGGACCGGGAGGCGAGGGGCACCCACTCACCAGTGTGGATGATGATGTGCTTGGACAGATCGCCCACGTTGACGAAGGCCTTGCTGCACACGCTGCACTTATGGGGGCGGATGTTGTCATGGTGGCGGATGTGATTGGCCAACTGGCTGGACTGGACGAATCTGCAGAGAGAGAAGCTTGCACCAAACAGCCCGGGCCTCCGCCGAGGCCTCCGCCTCCACGTCCCGATGGGAGGAGCCCTGGGACCAGCGCCTGGGCTGGACGGCAGGCGGCCCGGCTCCCAGCCAGCCCCAGGCTGGTCCCTGACACGCTCCCTCCACGGCAGGGGGCGGGGGCAGGACCTCTTGCCGCAGCGCTCGCAGACGTAGGGCTTCTCCCCGGTGTGCTGGCGTACGTGGGCAATGAGGGAGCTGGCCTGAGTGAAGGCCTTGCCGCACATCACACACTGGCACGGTTTCTCACCTGGGCAGGAAGACAAGGGACGCAGGAGGAGGCGGTGCCCCCTCTCCTTCGGCGCGCCCGTCCCACCCGCCCCTGGCTCCGGGGCGGCTCACCCACCCGTGTGGATGCGGACGTGCCGCTGCAGGGCGCCGGGGTCCGCGAACTGCCGCTGGCAGTGGACACACACGTACGGCTTCTCCCCGCTGTGAATCCGAAGGTGCCGCTTCAGGTTCCCTGTGGCGAGACCGAGGTGGGGCCGGGCCCACACGCCGTGACGGGGGACAGTGGCAGGGACGGGACGGGGACAGGGCGGCCTGGCCTTACCTGATGTGGTGAACTGCTTCCCACACTCCCGGCACTTGAGGGGCCCGTCGGCGATGTGGATCTTCAGATGGGCCTTCAGGTTCCCCACCTGCGCCAGGCGGGGCGTCAGCGACCCCCCAGGAACCCGCTCTCCGCCCCACAGCAACCCCTCCCGCAGGGGCCAAGCCGATTTTCCCAGCCCCCAGCCCCGGCCTTCCTCCAGGCCGGCGGAAGAGGGCGACCCCCGCGCCCCGGCCCACGCCGTGAACCTGCCCCCCCCACCCGCCCCCAGCTTCCTCAGCACAGCGGCCAAGAGCCCGTGTCCCCACCCGGCCCGTCCCTCGTGGGCCTCAGTCCCCGGGGCGGAAGCGGCCGGCACCGGGTCCCCGACCTGGTTGAACTTCTTGTCACAGTGAGGGCACTTGTGCTCCTTATCGGTGTCGTGGGTCTCCAGGTGGCGCATCTTGGACGTGGGGTCAGAGAAGGAGCGGCCGCAGTAGTCGCACTGGTAAGGCTTCTCGCCGCTGTGCACCAGCTGGTGCCGCTTGAGGTTGCCCGACGTGGTGAAGAGCTTGCCGCAGTCCTCGCAGCGGTAGCGCGCCTCGCCCGAGTGCCGCTTCTTGTGCAGGTTCAGCAGGCTGATGAGCCGGTAGCTCTTGCCGCACTCCTCGCAGCCGTAGGGCTTCAGCGGGCTGCGGCGGCAGGCGAGAGCGGGCTCGCGGGGCGGGCGGACGGACGGACGGACGGACGGACGGACCGCGGGCGGGCGGGGCGGGGCCTACCTGTGGGTCTTCTCGTGGGCCTTGCACGCGGCCGGGTCGGAGAAGGCCTTGCTGCACTCCCGGCACGAGAAGGGCTTCTCGCCCGTGTGGATGCGGATGTGCCGCTTGAAGTTGCCCGTGTGCGTGAACTCCTTGCCACAGTCCTGCGGGCCGGCGGGCGGGCTGTCAGAACCGGTCCGCCCCTGCCACCCCCCAATCGCCCCCCCGATCGCCCACGCGCACCTCGCACTTGTGGATGACCGAGCCATAGGCCTTGGACTCCGTGCGGTCGCCGTAGGTGCCGGAGCGCAGGCCCCGCGCCTCGGCGCCCAGCTCCTGGCCCGAGTCCGTGCTGGCCGACTCCTCGCTCTCCTCGGGGGCCTCGCCCTTCTCCAGCGGCGGCCCCTCCTCCTTGACGGCAGCGGGCACGGCGCCCTCCTCGTCCTGCTCCTCTCCCTTCCTGGCTGGCTCCACCTCCATTTCTGCGCAAGAAGGGCCGGCCCTGAGGCGCCTAGGAGGGCGAAAGGGGCCTCCAAAGGGACACGACCTCGGGGCCAAGCGAGCGCCAGGAAGCGCCCCCGGGCGTCTGCTCACCGCCGCAGGGTCTGGCGGCCACAGGTACATGGTCCCCAGCAGCGGCCAGGGGACGCCCAGGGGACACCGCTGACCCAGACATTTGCTGCTCGGAGGATGCGGATGGGCCTCCGGCCACCACCGTGGGCCCCAGGCTGGTGACACGGTGGCAAGGGTGCCATCAGCCAACAAGCAGTGGAACGCAGGGGGTGGGGTGAGGTGGGGTCTGCCCTGGGCTGCAAGGCTCCCCCAGGTGCTGAGCCCGGGGAAAAGCAGCAGGGCCACTGCTGGGCCGGGGACCTTTCTGTGCTAATGGGAGACACGTCCAGGGTGCACAACCAAGAAACTGATAACCAGTTCAAGAACGAGAAAAGACGATGTAGGTTCAAGAGCTGAGATCAAAGAGCGACTCAGAGTGAGACCGGCTGAGGCAGGAGGGAGAGGCTGTGTGCAGGGGACGCGTGCTGGCTGGCCCGGCTGCCAAGGGTACCTTGCTCCGAGCTCTCTGACAAGGCAGCCTCAGCCTCAGCAGCAGCCATGCCACTTGTGGGGTCAGGCTTGAGCTCCACCGGTGGTGGCTCCCGAGGGGCATCGGCCTTCTCCGTCTGCTCTGCACCTAGGGTAGGGGCGTGGGGGCAGCGGAGGCTGGATTGGGACCCTCTGTCTGAAGGCCAGAGGGCTCCCCTGGACCAGGTCCCTGGAAGCAGCTGTGGCCAGTGGCAGGGGACATGCCTCTGAGCTCAGGCTGCTTGTGCTCCTGGAACAGGCGCCCCAGAACCAATAATAGGCTGGTCAAGGGGGGCAGCTGCCTGTACCTCCCTCCCACAGGAGCCTCCTGGGTAGGGCCTGCACTGCTGGCAGGTGAGGGACCGCCAGCCAGGTCCTAGCATCACAACGCACCGCTGGCCATGCTCTCGGCCTGGCCGCCTCGCTCCTCTTTGGGCTCCCTGCCTGGGCCTGTGGGTGGACTGCTTCTGGCCGGGTCCAGCTCACTCAGCGTGGAGGCAGCAGCCTTCTCCTCTTTGGCTCTCTTGTCCCCCACTGGAGATAGAACAAGACAGACCTGCCATTTCCCATCAAGTGCCCATTGCTTGGAGCGGGGAGGTGGCCCAGAACTTGCCAGCTCTTCCAGACCCTCCCTGGGGACACAACTAAGTAGTGGTTATCAGTCTGCCCATTCACCAGATTACTGACTCCCCGCCAGGCTGTCGGCTGGGCCTGGGGTGCAGCAGTCCTGGCTGCTGCTCCCGTGGGGCTTGCGACTGGTTGGGGGACAGACCTCACAAAAGAAATGACACTGATCAGAGATCTGCACTTATAAGGAGAGCGTGGCACTCAGAAAGTGCCACAGGAACCTGGCCCACCCGGGGCATCAGGGGGCCTTCCTGAAGCGGTATGGGGAGCAGGAGGAAGGACGTGGGAGAGGAGAGCTGCCGAGGAGCGAAGCCCTGTGCAAAGGTCTTGAGCCCGGCACTGCTGCCTGGTGCCCCCAGGCAGCGGCGCACAAGGGAGCTGCGGGCCAGAAGGGCCCTTCTGAGGGGCCCCTCCTCAACAGCTCCCCACAATGCAGAGGAGGACCCTGACAGAGAGAGGTGACACAGAGGCAGAGGCAGAGCTCCCCATCGAAAGTCACCTGCTCAGGAACAGCCTGCCAAGGATCTTACCCTCCACAGCCGAGGCCTCCACACTCTCCCCCGGGCTGGTGGCCCGCTCGGCCAGTGACTTGAGGGCGTGGCAGGCCGTGATGATCTCCTGCATCTGCAGGAAGCTGGCCACGGCCAGCACATCATCCACGTTCTCAGAGCTCAGGCTCAGCTTGGCTGTGTACATAAACTCCAGCACTTGCCCCAAGCCTGCCAAGGACATAGACAGCCATCAAAGACCACCCTCAAGGCCTGGCACCAGCAGCCTGTCCAGCCACTCCACTCGGTGGCAGGATCCAGGGGTTTGTGGAAAGCTGAGTGGCACGCCACCATCTTGCCAAGTCCTGTGCCAGCAGAGGTGGACAACCTGGGGCTTCTTGGCCCAGACATCAAGCCGTCTCCAAAGAGAAGTCCACCCGGAGAGGGCACGGGGTGGGATGCCCACCTGGAGCACTCTGCCCAGCTGCTACGCTCCGCCACTGGAGGACAGAGTGCGTCACCCCTGGCTCCCATCAGGGCTGTACCACAAACTATCTGACCTCCAGGCCAGTCACCTGACCTCTTGGGGTCTCAGTTTCCACATCTGTAAAACGAAGGACCAACACCTTGCCCGAGTTTCTGGCGGCATGTCACACCATTCTGGGTTGGGAACCCGAATCTAGGACCAGTTAGTTCCTTCCTCACTACGAAGAAGACCTTCCTGACACCCCGGCTGACCATCCCCATCAAGGCTGGCACCGGCGTATGGGGTTCGGGACTGACGCAGCAAGGGAAAGGGTCCAGCCTCCGAGTCCACCTGCTCTGTGGCCCTCCTGATGAGCTTGTCCTGTGTTCACTCTGGCCTAGACCTTATCACGAGTCGTTCCTGCCAGCTCTCCCCTCACCACCCTGTTCCCAGTCGTGACAGGCCAAGGTGGTAGGAGTGTGGTGCCCACCCACTTGTGGCCTGCGTCCTGTGCACCCCACGGCTGGCAGGTGCTGCTCACAGGAGGGCAGGGGCTGTGTCAGGAGGGGCTGGCATGACACGGGGCCACCACAGCTTGTGCCCCTCCGCAAGTCGGCCCTGGACCCAGCGGGGTACCTGCCGCGTTACTGATGTCCAGGTGCACCACATCCTTCTGGTCCACGAAGAGCATCTTGAAGTACTCGCTGCAGGCCGCCAGCACGGCTTTATGAGCCTTAAAGTCAACACCGTCCACCACAAAAGTGCAGTCACACAAAAGCCCCAGTTGCCGCTGCTGGTTCAACTGCTCCAAGACGTGCTGGCTGTGCTGGGGAAAATCCATGGCTGGGGAGAGCCAAAGGGCCTTCGTGTTAGCACAAGGGAGGACCCACAGGCCCCGACAGCAGCCCCAACATGCCCAGATGAGAAGCGGGGAGACGGGGAGGACAAAAACAAATCCACAGAGGGCAGAGGCGCCAGGTGCCTCTGCAAGCCCGGACCAAACTGGAGCTTCTAGATTCCTGGGCTAACCGGCCAGGAGAGCTCCCAAACCTCCAAAGGCGTGGAGGGACCAACACAAAACATTTCAAAAAAAGAAAGACAGAGTCACTAAACAGCTTTTACAAAAAGCATGCATAACACATCTTAGAATAAAGGACAGATCCTTCAACTGGATACATATGGCTTTATGAAACCCTTCTGTTCTTATTTTTCTCTGTGTCATGGAGGTGAAATACGTGCTTGGTTCATCTTCCAGCATTTCAGGAAGCGGCCCCTCTCCCGTGGCACCCACAGGGCTCTGGGCAAGCTCCCTGTCCTTGGCAGAGCCTGGCCCTGGGGGGCAAGGAGCCCTCTCTCCCCCTCCCTGATTCATGGGCGCAGGAAATTACAGAAGGTTGATGAGCCCTCTGCTTCCAGAAACCTCTCCAGGCTGTCCCGGGAGGAAGAATGAACTCTGATCCTGACCCCAACAGCTGCTGGCCTGGCTGCTGTTTCTCTATCAAAGGCGTCACTTACTGCCTGGAAATCCCACAACTGCCTCAAGTCAAAAATGCTCACAAAAGCTCCACGACCTGATGCCGACCTGATGCGAATCATCCTGAATTGCACAAGCCATGTCTAAATTGGTATCTAAAAACAGCTCTCCCGCCCCCACAGCACCACACCAGAGTTCGTCTCAAGATGAGCATTTTCTAGGGAAAAGAAACCACTTTCCAAGTCAACATCAACGCCCACTCCCGAACCACGTGACAAAGACCCCTGCAGGGCTGGGCTGTCACGCCCGACCCCGAATCAGATAGATGGCAGTGGTTTCCTTTTGCAGCTCTCCCAGAACCCCCCTCTGAGGCCTGGGTCGGCTCTGAGCCGCTCCAGGCTGTTGCTGGGAGGGAGGGAGGGTGAGACGGACACGTGCTTTCAGCCTCAGGTCTCAGCAGCCCCTCACAGGCTTCGGCTCTTCCCCGGTTACATCAGCCTCTTGGGGCTGAGTCACCACGCTGCAGCTCTGCAGCCACAGTGACCATGTATGGCTGTGTGGCTGTGATGAGACACCACCAAAGCCACACCCCCATGCACGTGGCTCAGCCAGCACAGAGCAGCTTTGAAGGACGCAAAGCCCACCCACCCTGTGGTGTCTGGAAACTTTACCAAAAAAGTGGGGGGATATATTTGCTGAACTGGGGGAAGTCACCGAGTAGATGGGTGGGGCTCCACCAAGTAAGTGGCAACAAGCTGTGTGCCATGGGGTGCCAGTCCCTGAGCCAGTGAGTGCACAGTCGCTGCTACTGGAGACTGGAAGACACCCTTTTGTTTCCTCCAGTCTCCTTGGCATGCCCCTTTGACTCCAGCCTCCACACACAAGCTCCCAGCCAGAGGCACAGCTTCTTGGATCTCTCAGATCATAAGTGCCTGTGGCTCCACCCTCTTAAGTGTGAGCAGCGAAGAGCTGGAAGCTGGTCCTGGAGTCAGGAGGTCAGGCATGGGGCAGCTGGCCCTTCTGCGTCTGCTGAACAACCGGCTCAGCACCAAACCAGCCGGCACAGCACGGAGCCACCAGAGCAAAGGCTGCTACATGAAAGCATCCTTCTCCCGGTGTTCCAGCCCTGGAAAATTCCATTCGTGACCTAGAGGAGTGCAAGGGAGAAGCTGGCCTGTTCTGTTCCTGAGCAGGTCGGAGCTAAAACAGGGACGTTTTGGAGGACATGGAAGAGAACCAACCCATGGGCTGAAACCCCAGGCCAGGGCCCTTAGGCCCCGGACCTAAAGCGGGTACACACCAGGCAAGATGTAAATGGAACCAAAGGGAGGTGGCAAGCAGGGGCCTGGGCCAAACCAGCCTCTGAGCTGTCTTCTCTCTGCCGTGAAGGCCGTGTGAGCTGACCCGAGGGGGGTGGGGGGTGGGGTGCATGTGAGCACATTCACCTCCTGTCCTCAGGAGCTCTGGGTGAAATGCCTCCCAAGCACAGAAAGGGAGGGCCCACCAGGGCCTCCTCAGTCAGCTGCAGCACAATGGCCTTCAGAATCAGGCCCAAACCTTTCCCTCCTGGCAGTGGGCCTGGGCCCTTCACCTTCACCAGGAGCCAACCTGAAAACCGAGCTGGGAGGAACTCTCTCCCAGGCTTCGAAATGACTGGGGAGCCTCAGCAGAACACCTCCCCCACCCCGAGCTACAGAGCTGTTCGCAGGCCCCTGGGCTGGAGACTGCTGCAAGCAGGGCCCTCTAGCCCAAAAGCGATCTGACTTGCTGGGAAGATAAACGTGAGAAAAGACTCCTGGCCAACAGGGTGGAGGGGACCTGCCAGCTCAAAGATCAGGTGATTACTGGCCTTGCCTGGAGCCAAGGCCGCAGCAAGGCCTTGTGCGGCCACACCCCCAACGCTCCCAGGGAAAGGCAGCCAAGCCCAGGTCTCCTGGGTGGACACGCGGGGGCTGGGGGGAGCTGTCTCCAGAGGCCAGGGGGGTGGGGGGTGGGGGGGTAAAGGTCCCTGGAGAGCCTGGATGGTGGCAGTACCTCCAGGCCCCCACCCGCCCCCAGCACGGGGAGCAGCTGTGAGCCATGAGTAATGTTTTCCACCCGAAGCTAACCGCGGTTTTCCGTGCGAGATGCCCGCCCAGAAGTGGGCTCCTCCCCAAACGTGGGTGTCGGGAGGAGAACACCAGAGGCTTCTGGAATCCCTCTGAGGCAGCCTCTGAAGCTGTTCCAACAGAGAAACAGCCCTAAAAGAGCATCTGTTCTGACAAAATCAAAGAATGGAAAGAGAGAAAACGGGAAAGGACCCAGGGAGGGAGAAGCGGGGAGCAGGCAGAGGGCTGGGAGGAAGGAAGAGAAGAGGGGGCATCTCCACACACAGATTGGCAGCACTAAACTCTGCTCACAAGCCCATCCTGTGACCGCCCTGCAGTGCGAGGGCCCGAGAGGCCTGCAAGTGCTAAACGGCCCCTTCTGTCTGTGGGCAGCGCTGTGGCTCTTCTGACGGCTCACCCCCAGGGCCAGGCGGGGCGCAGGGCCCCAGGCTGTCTTCACCCACTCCCGTCCACCAGCAGGCTGCCTGCTAGAAAGCTCCAACAGCCCCTCTCTCCCCAGGGTGATGCGGTGAGCGGGTGAGGGGCCTGCTGGCGGGTCCTCCCCTCCGAAAGGCTGGGCAGGAGCTGGGGGGCCCCATCTCCGGACCTGGTGAATGGCTCTTGTGTGACGTGCAGGCCTCTGGCCGCCTCTTCCACACGCCACACTGAAAGGACCCCGCCAAGATCTGGCCGAGCTTAGAGGGGACCAGGACAAGAGGTGAGTGTGGGGCAGGAGGCACCTGCCTGGGCCACACCGAGGGACACGGGGACGCCAGAGGCAGGCCGCTAAGTGGGAGCTGCCCATTCTGAGGAGACGTTAAACACAAAAATAAGATCAGCAGCCAGTCGACTTCTGGTTACCCAGGCTGGGGATCAAGTGGCAGCCCGCCCATGGTTGCGGGGCCCGTCACTAAGCACAACTGGGGGGAATCTTCCCCCTCATTTCATCTTGCTTCAAGGGCACTACGTGTGGGCCTTAGTTAAAGCTGCTTCTGGGAGTTCCCTGGTGGCCTAGCAGTTAAGGATCTGGTGTCTCGTCACTGCTGTGGCACGGGTTTGATCTCTGGACCGGAAACTTCCATATGCTGTGAGCGTGGCCAAAAATAACTCCAAAAGCTGCTTCTAAGAAAAATCCTAAAATCTTAGCTTGACAGAAAATGCAAACAGAACAAGACCTCAGAGCCCACTGAGCCTACAGCCCTCATGTTAGAGGCTTGCCCACAAGGAGCCCGGCATGGCCTTCTGACCAACTCTCTCTTTTTTCTGTTTTTGGCTGCCTGACCAACTCTTGCCTGTGAGCAGGCACCCTCTGTCACATTGCCACCTGCTCGGTCAACTTCCCTGATGAATGGGGCAGACCTCGGTGTCAGAGCTGGGATACTCTCGTGAGGACCAGTGGCCTGGGCGGACACAAGCCCTGGCTGACCTCGCAAGGAATTCACTTGGGAATGGAAACATGAGGGACCTGGAGAAGCCCCACAGCGACACGGACACGGACAGCATGGGCACGGTCTCCGAGGCCAGCCGCCGACCATCCTTCCCATCGGACTGCACCTGCCATCGGATCCAGCTGAATCTGGGTGGCCCTGTGATGACTCTGCCCAACAGGAGGCAGTGACTCTCCAAGCCTGGCCCTTTAGAGGGCTGGAAGATTCTGCTTTGCTCTCTTGGAACCAACCCAGACACCCTGCTGCAGAGATGTTCAGGCACTCCTGCGGGGCAGAGAGGACACACGGAGGGGCCCTGGAGGAGACGTCACCGTGCCCAGGCCATGCGAGGAAGAGCTGAGAGACCCCAGCCGACGGCACCGAGGCTTCAGCCCAGCCACCGGCTCAAAGCTGGCCCGTGAATGACCTCACCACCTCGTGGAACAAAAACAACTGCCTGGTCCACCCACAAAATGGGGAGAAAGAATAAACTGCTGATGGTCGAAGCCACGAAGTTTGGTGGTAGCTTCCTTCAGCCAGAGATACAGATGGTAAAACCGTAAAGAAAAGGGAATGCTTAGCAACAACCACCACCTCAGGATAACGTTTTCTCTGGATACAGAAGGCAGCACAATCAGGGGCTTCGAAGACCGAGGCGTGCTCTGTTTCTTTATTCAGACACACACAAGATCTACTATTTAAACACATGCTTTTCCTATATTTTAATATGTGAACTTTTTTCAAAATGAGCAAAATTTGTAATAGGAAGAAAGTGAGGTACAGGTGGCACACTCAATCCAGGCAGAGAAAGAGTCGCTTTCAACTGTGCTCCTGGCACCATCACCGGCACTGTCCTGAGGAGCGGAAAGAGCCACAGAGGCTGACGGGAGTGGGACTGGGGGAAGGGGGGCTGCTGCAAAAACAACGCAATCCCTCTCAATTTGCCTTTCGGTTCCAAAACACCCACAAAGAGACCACCGACGTGAGAAAGGGTTCTCCTTGGGTTGTGAAATCCACTCTGATCAGTTCAACAAAACCTGAATCCCAGTCCCCTCCAGCAACAACAAAATGGCATTTACGGAGTGTCTTCGACATGCCAAGCGGCACGGTGCCAGGCATGGGACAGCCCAATCTCCTGCCAACCAACGGCACAGCTGTACCGGGCACCAAGTCCCACACTGCTGCCTCTAAGACTCAGGGACTTGAGAGGCAGTTCAGCACCACGGAGGCAGCAGAACCTCTGGGGCCAAGTCCGGAAGGGCCCATATCCAGGTCCCGCCACCTACCACACCCGCAGGTGACCTCCAGCAAAGTTCCTCTTCGGCAGAACGGGGCTGCCAGGACTGCTGCCCATGTTCGTTACAGGATTAAGCTAGGTAATGGGGGCAGAGGGCCTGTCCAGGGGGTGGCACGTGGTGAGCCCTCAGCAAACGACTGTTACCAGGAAGCAGAGAGGCAGACTTTTTTTTTTTTAAGCCAAAGACCACATCAGATGGTTTCTACACAGCTTTTTCTCCTGGGCACCTCGGGTGTACTCAATAACTATTTGGTGACTTGAACCTTGTTTAGACGTTGTAATCATAACCCATTATTCCTTCTAAATGCCATCTGGAAAAATCCCAGAGCCCAATTAACATTAGGAGAAGGAGGGGCACTGGGCAAAAACCACTCAGGGCAATTTTCTCTGCTGGAGAAGCACTTTATATTGAACAACTGTTCTGTAAACCCCGTGAGTACTCCCGGCTGAAGGCTGGAGCGCCTGCCCAGAGCTCTAAGTGGGTCCACAGAGTGCCGCTCCATCTCAAAGTCAAATGGGCACCTGTCAAACATGAAATATTACCCAGGTTATTAGCAGGCACTAAACTGCAGCCATGGTTTCCACACTGCTGCACAGAGGGAAGCTATTAAGTCAGGAAACAACTGGCTACCAGCAGGAGACGCTGATCTTGACAAACAGCCGCGCCGGTTCCCAGAATGTGCTGCGCCAGCTGCAGGACAGGACAACGACACAGCCAGCCAGGGGCCTTGAGGCACCTGAGAGCAAGAGACAGGGATCACCATTTGGTTTCTAGTCACTCAGCATTCCTGGTGGCTGCTGCACACAAGCCAGTACACACACACTCAGGCCAAGGAAATGGGAGTTTGCAGCAGGCCAGCCCTGCAAACATGAAACCTACTTGCTCAACCCCACCAACCTACCCAGTGTGACAACCCCGTCCCTTTCCAGTGTAATGTGGCAGGGACACAGATATTAACAAAACCAGCCCTTCCGGCACTTTCCTCCTTGCCCAGCAAACACAGCTCTTCTATTAAGCTTGTGTTTCTCAAACTTATAAAATCAATTTTCCTGGGAGCTGCCGTTGTGGCTCAGTGGTAACGAACCCAACTAGTATCTGTGAGGACTCGGGCTCCATCTCTGCCTTCGTCCAGTGGGTTGGGGATCCAGCATTGCGGTGAGCTAGGATCCTGCATTGCTGTGGCTATGGTGTAAGCTGGCAGCTACAGTTCCGATTCAACGCTAGCCTAGGAACTTCCATGTGCTGTGGGTGCGGCCCTAAAAAAAATAATAATAAAATCAATTTCCCTTTCAGATAAACATACAAACCTGACTCAGCCCTTCCCAGCAGCCCCAAATGCTGATACTTCATCTTCTAGTGGATTGCAGCCCCACCCTGAAAATCACTGCTTCCCTCTACATAATCCTTCCAGCCAAGATTTGGTAACATTTTCTTTGCTGAAGTGTATGTTATAAAAACACTGATTTTTTTAAAATCTAAAAATAATGTCTAAATATAAAATTAAATTGTGATACTGACTTTGCTTTTCAAACTCTACAACTTCCACTATCTCTAAGATAGAACCATACTTTTTTTTTTTGGCTTTTTAGGGCTGCATGTGTGGCATATGGAAGTTCCCAGGCTAGGGATTGAATCAGAGGTACAGCCACTGGCCACAGCCACAGCCACAGCTACAGCAACACAGGATCAGAGCCGCATGTGCAGCCTACACCACGGCTCATGGCAACCAACGCCAGATCCTCAACACACTGAGCAAGGCCAGGGATCGAACCTGTGTCCTCATGGAACCTAGTTGGGTTTGTTATCACTGAGCCATGGAGAGAACTCCCCTCCAGAACCACACTTCAGAAGAGGGAGCGGGCATCCTGTAGACCCCTGATGGAGCCCGCTGCTCGAAGAACGTGGCTGAGTGGGAAGGCTGCATGGCCCTGAAGAAGCTGTGTCCTGTGTCCCAGCACCTGTGCCAGTTTTGAATGCATTAGGCCAGTACTTGTTCTGGGGACTCTTGAAACTTGATGCAGGGTAATTAATTAAATTAAGGGCCTTGCTACCAGAGACAGAATCAGAGCATGTGGGGTTTTGCGTGAGGTCTAATCATTCTCCCAACATTCCCCCTGTTCTCCTGGCCCAATATTCCCTGAGCAGTGGTGGCATACTTCCACAGCCTGAAATGACACTGGCAGGTGGCCTTCCCTACCAAGTTTAATAAGCTCATTGCTGGGTGGGACTACATCTGTCTGCTTCCTTCCAGCTGTTTATAGCACCTACCCCAGGACCTTGCTGTCAAATCAAGTTGGGGAATAGGTGGTATAAGGTGGCCTCCTGGCCTTGTTGAATATGACTAAGTCAAGGTCAAAATATTCTGTGGGCTTTTACAAAATGATCACTGTACTTCTGGTGCTTGTTTGTTTTTTGTTTTTAGCTCCACCTGTAGCATATAAAAGTTCCTGGGCCAGGGAAGAAAAACGTACCACAGCAGTGACAATGCCATATCCTTAATGGCTAGGCCACCAAGGAACTCTTAGTTCTTGTTAATTAAAAAAATAATAAAAACCACTACGGAAAATGAATTTCTAGGAGTTCCCTTGTGGCACAGCGGGTTAAGGATCCACCACTGTCACTGCAGTGACTCAGGTTGCTGCTGTGGCGTGGGTTTGATCCCTGGCCCGGGAACTTATGCATGCTGTGAGCATGGCCACGAAAATAAGAGAAAAAGAATTGCCAGTCTATATCAATCACAAAGCATCTCTATGTATTTGAGAAACAATACTCAAGAATGAGACTCTCCCCAACATAGAGAAGCAACAGCTCCGTGGTGTGACACAGGTGCACAACTACTCCACGGACCGTGTTCCCCTCTCGGGGTCCTCGATCCACAAACCAAGAAACAGATAATAAAACAGAAACCAAAGAATTTCACAAACATTGAAAGAGCATCTACTCTGTGCTTGCCTTAGGTACAATATTAGTGCTTTGAGCCCAGTGGGGAAGACGAGTAATAAATCCATATGATACATAATGTCACATGCTAAGTGCTGAGAAGAAAATCAAACTAAGCTGAGGCAGAGGCTACTTACTATCTAAGAAGAGGGTCAAGGAGGACCTCTCTGAGGAGGTGACATTTAAGCAAAGACCTGAATGAAGTGAGGAGCAAGCCATGCCACCGTAAGCCCAGGGACCATAACAGACACAAGGAAGAGCAAATGCAAAGGCCTGAGGCAGGTGTGACCCTGGCAAAGGGGCCACTTAGGGCAGCAGCAGAGGCTGAGATCACTCCAGGTCTTAAGAGGCAAGTTAGGCTTTAAGAGTTTCTTCTAAGCATTCTGGGATGCCCTGGGAGGGCTGAGAGCAGAAGAGTGACTGCAAGGGGACCAGAGTGGACATAGGAACACCAGGAAAAAAGCAAAAGATGGAAGTGGTCTCTACGAAGGTGGAGGCAGAAGTAGTCAGATATGTTTTGGTGGAGCCAACATAACTGGCTGGTCAAGCAGATGTGGGTTGTGAGAAAAGAAAGGAGTCAGGATGACATAAAAATGTGAAGCCTGATAACTGCCCTTCAACAGATGAATGGATTAAGAAGATATGGTATATATACACAACAGAATACTACTCAGCCATAAAAAAGAACAAAATAAGGCCATTTGCAGCAACATGGATGGAACTAGAGACTCTCATATTAAGTGAAGTCAGTCAGAAAGAGGCAGAAAAATACCATATGATATCACTTATATCTGGAATCTAATATATGGCACAAATGAATCTACCTACAGAAAAGAAACAAATTCAAGGACATGGAGAACAGACTTGTGGTGGCCAAGGGGAAGGGGGAGGGAGTGGGATGGACTGGGAGTCTGGGGTTAGTAGATACAAACTATTGCAGTTGGAGGCATAAACAACGAGATCCTGTGTAAAGCACAGGGATCTACATCTAATAGCACAGGGAACTATATCTGATCACTTGTGATAGAAGATGATGGAGGACAATGTGAGAAAAATAATCTATACATTTGTATAACTGGGTCACTTTACTGTATAGCAATTGACAGAACACTGTAAGTCAACTATAATTTAAAAAAAGAAAGAAAGAAAGAAAATGTTTAGCTGAGAAACTGGCCAAGTGGTGATGCCACTTACTGAGGTGAGGAATGATGGTGGGAGCAAAGGTTTAGTTGGGGGAAAGCGGTAGTTCTGTTTTGGCCAATTACAGTTGAGATGCCTACAGCAGGGATGGGGATTAAAGTCACAAGATGGAACGGACCTCCATGGGATGAATACTGGAGAGAGAAGACCAATGGACTCAGACACAAGGGACATGCAAGTGAATCCTGGCTCCAATCTTTCCAGGGGCGGGAGGTCCTCAGGCAAGCTTCTCTGAGTTACAGACCGCTCATTTATGCAACTGGAGAACCATCACATACACAGTGACTGCAAGGATTTAAGAAGGTAAATAACAGGAGGTTCCCAGGCTAGGGGTACAACTGGATCTATAGCTGCCAGCCTGCACCATGGCCACAGCAACGCGGGACCCAAGCCACGTCTGTGACGTACTCCACAGCTCACGTACACCACAACTCCCAATAACAGGAAATACTGCACAAATACTGGCAAAAGTAGAATTAGATATTATTTCTCTGAAACAAGTCTGACTGGTACACAGTTAAACAAAAAATAAAAACATGAATTAAAACACTCACTAAAATTAAACTAAGACTAGTTGTAGCGAACTAGTGAACTCCCTTTACCAGTGAATCACATGGCTCCTCTGGGACAAGGCAGCTGATCAAGCCTCAGGAAGGCAGTTGGAGAACAAAGGAGTCAAAGCCTGGTCCAAAGTGACAAAAAAAGCACATGGACTTTTGTTCCCATTTGGCTTTAAACTTCTGCTGTCAGGCCTTTGTTAGCGTGCAACTTAGGGCAGAAAGCCTGAGCAGACGCATGCACTCGGGTTAAATACAGATGGGCTTAGGGTCCACCCTTTGCATGTGGTGGACTGAGGGGACTGTGCAGTGGACAGTACCTCAGTCACCTGCAGAGCACTACCTAGCACGGGTGCCCTGCTGGCAGCTGGTGGCTCCAAGGGGAAGAAGGCCAGGACCATCTGGGGACCCACCCTCTGGAACCTTCTTCGGAATGGCCCAGACTCTGTCACTACTGACTGATGAGTGCTGAAAGGGCGCCACCAAATGCCACCCTGGAAGGATGTGGTGTGCAGCACAGCTACAAAGACACACGAACAAAGGCAGGAAGGACGTCCAATGAGAGGTCAGCACAAGCAACGGTCTGGGTGTGTGACAAGGAACGGTGTGCACGCCTGGGGACCGGGCTGGGGGAGAACTGCACACTTCGGCATGACGAGAGCAACGAGTGAGTGGAGAGTGAGGTGAGAAATGCAGCTGCAGGGACAGGCTGGAGGCCTCCCCCATCACCCCAGGGCTTGCAGCCCTAGCCCACGTGAATCATGCCAGGGGTTTAAGCAAAAGAGGGCCACGATTGGACTCCCACTTCCGAAAGGCTGCTCTGGCTCATGAGTAAGAATAGGCTGAAAGAGGGAGAGGAGACGCAGAAAAACAACTGAAGAAGTCTTACAGAGCTGGACCCTCAGGATGCAAAGAAGGTGACAGTGTCACCACCCCCCGCCCCCCACAACTGCCAGCATGGGAAGGGTTTGGCTGGTGCCCAGAATCCAACCTTTCTGAGCAGCCTGTGCAAGGGGCCCTCCTGCTGATTATTATAACATCCTTCGGAAGTTTTAAGCACTTCTTCTTTGAGCGGCTCAATGTCCTTAACATTTAGCACCCGATCCTTCCTGGGAGAAGCTGGGCCATGCTGTTGGTTCAAAACCACAAGAATTCCTATCTCTCACTCACATTTAAAAGAAAAATGCTCACGTCTCTGGAGGGATATAGAAGAAACTGTATGGGGGTGCCCTCAGGGCAGCAGAGGAAGGGAGGAAAGGAGTTACACTTTTTTTTTTTTTTTTTTTTTTGTCTTTTTGCTATTTCTTGGGCCGCTCCCGCGGCATATGGAGGTTCCCAGGCTAGGAGTCGAATCGGAGCTGCAGCCACCAGCCTACACCAGAGCCACAGCAACGCAGGATCCGAGCCGCGTCTGCAACCTACACCACAGCTCACAGCAACGCCGGATCGTTAACCCACCGAGCGAGGGCAGGGACCGAACCCACAACCTCATGGTTCCTAGTCGGATTCGTTAACCACTGCGCCACGACGGGAACTCCAGGAGTTACACTTTCCACGCTATATCCTTTCTGGGTTTCTGGGCTTTGTCGGATCATTTGTAAATGTTTTCTATTAAAATACTACAACTGAGAAAGCAGGAGCTCCCTTGTGGTGCAGTGGGTTAAGGATCCCGTGTTATCACTGATGTGGTGTGGGCTTGATCCCTGGCCCATATGCTAAGGGCATGGCCGGCGGGGGGGGGGGGGGTGGCGGTTAACAGAAAACTGAGAAAGTAAAACAAAGAGAGAAGGGAAGAAAGAAAATGTCTGCAAAGTCAGAGCTTCTTTGTTTCTACTCATCATAAAACCTTTCAGACATTTTCCATAAGACCTAGTGACTAAAAACTTCTCAACAGGAAAAAATTTCTCATAAGGGAAATGGAACATGATGGTAATTTGCACAAAGAATGTGTCACTTGGGAAATCTTGATGAGCAAAAATTCCTTAAGGGGTCAAAACTGAAAATCCCCTAGAAGAGCAGCTGGGAGCCTTTTCCAGACCCAGATGAACCACCTCCGCAGCACGACGGCGCTGAAGGCCTCTCCAGGGAGCGTCTCACACACACAGTTCTGCAAGCGACTCCCCAGACCCAGTTAAATCTCTTGCCTTGGAATCCAGTCAAAGGTAGGTAAGTCCCTTGGGCAAGAGTACTTAAATCCCTGGACCTCTATGTCCTTTCTGTAAAACGGGGGTGATAATAAAAGTTCCCACTTCAGAAGTCCCCATTGTGGCGATGCGGTAACGAGCCCGACTAGTATCCATGAGGATACGGGTTTGATCCCTGGCTTTGCTTAATGGGTGGGGGATCCGGCACTGCCGTGAGCTGCAGTGTAGGTCGCAGACGTGGCTTGGATCCCACATTGCTGTGGCTGTGGTGTAGGCTGCCCGTTGTAGCTCCAATTCAATCCCTAGCCTGGGAACTTCCCTATGCCGCAGGTGCGGCCCCAAAGAGCAAAAAAAAAAAAAAAAAAAAAAAAGTTCCCACTTCATAAAGTTGCTGTCAGCCACCATCATTCTTATTACATATAAACCCTCACCAGCAACAATGATCTAACACAATGCTTTCCTCCCTGCCCCTCTCTTCTCATCAGTATCCAAGCACCCAAGACAGATAAAGCTTTGACCGGGAAAAAGACCAGGAAAAGGCCCTGCAAACTGCAATGCTTCCACTCAACAGTAACTGGAAGACAAGCCTCATATGTGACAGCAAAAGCTACCTTCTGTCTACAAAGAACACGACGACTGTGGAGGAGTAACTCGGCTTCCACTGAGAAAAGACAGATCGTGGCAATTTCAAAGGATGGATTAGCTGCCCCATGGAACTAAGATCAAGAATCCAAACCAAAAGAAAAAAGTAGGTTGAATACTAATTATTTGGAGCTGGATTATGTGGACTTCAATGCAGCACGTGCTATTCACGTGACTGACTTCTTCTAGGTTTGTTTCCTCATTAGGATTAGTGACTGCCAAGGGCCGTTCTACCACTAAGATTTGATAAATGTTGAGTAAATGATTTCATTAATAAGACTGCCAGATTACAAATGCATATATTTGAAGTATAACAGATACCCTGTGAATGACAATAAAGTGAGATATTTCCCTAGCATTCAGCAGATGTTTTTTTCAATCTAAAACTTCCCCTATGTTGGAAATAGTTCACGGCCATGAACTCTATAGGACGCGAACATCAACTATGAACGATATATGAATATATATAAACTACATAAGCCAGCATCAAATTGTACATTTACTATTCCAAAGAAGATTAAACCAAAGTTAATATTTTGTAAAACTTGACTGAGAAAAACTAAATTAGTAAGAGGCTATTTCAGGGGACTATTTTGAGAGACCTCAAAAACTTAAGGTACACCTGGATAAAAAAGTCAAGAATTCAATGTCTCGATTTCCAATGATTTCTTAAAACTCCTGGCCTCATCAAATCCAGAGGCTGAGGGTTGCTCCAGAATGGAGTTTTTGGACAGCGGTCCCGGGAGGATTAGAAGCAGCTCAGGGAATTCCCATTGTGGTGATGCGAAATGACTGACTAGTATTCATGAAGATGTAGGTTCAATCCCTGGCCTTGCTCAGTGGGTTAAAGGATCTGGCGTTGCTGTGAGCTGTGCTGTAGGTCACAGATGCGGCTTGGATCCTGCATTGCTATGGCTGTGGTGTAGGCCAGGGGCTGTAGCTCCGATTCCAGAATGGGGAACTTCCATATGCCACTGGTGAGACCCTAAAAAGCAAACAAAAGAAAGCAGCAGCAGCTCAGGCCCCAGCGCTGGCCCTTGAAGAAACAGTGCTACTGACCTCCAGCCCCTGAACCCCCAACCTGCAGCAGTGTGAATCAGCAAAGCTGCTGGAAGCCTTTTAACGGAAGACTTGCAATGTTGGCGGGTTTTCAGCCAGCCACTTTGAAGTGCGAGCTTCTGAGAGAAACTTGGAAACCACCCCAAGTGCTGCCTGGTTTGTGGCCCAAAGGCAAGCAGGCTGAGTGAGAGACAGAGACACAGAGAAAGAGAGACAGAGAGCAGGAAGCAGACCAACCTCAAGGGGCCTCCTTACAGGGGCCACGGTGGGGAAGTGAAGGCACACGATCTTAATTCTTAGGGATATGAAAGACTGGTCAGAAATCTGAATGTTCTGTTTCATTCACATCTCTACCCGTATCTTCTCAGTTTCTCAAATGCAAATATAAACTGGGGGAAAATATTTAGAGCCTATACGGAAAGTAAGTGCTAATAGTTCTGATACATAAAAGGCTCTTAAAATTAATCAACAGTGAAAACATATAGCCACATAAGGCTTGCAGACGAATGTTTACTTATTCATAAGTCAAAAGGTCAAAACAGCCCAAATATCCATCAGCTAATGAGTGGATAAATAAAATGTGGCATATCCATAAAATGGAGTATTATTTGACAATAAGAAAGTACTAATAACGCGCTACAACCTGAACAAAGCTTGAAAATACTGTGCTACGTGAAAGAAGCCAGCCACAAATTGCATGGTTCCATTTATATGAAACGCCAAGACTCCACAATGATAGAAAGTGGCTGCCTAGGGCTTGGGGGATAGAGATAAATAAGAAGTGACTGCTAACGGGTGGTGGGTTTCTTCTGGGGATAATGAAAATGTTTTGGTGATGACAGTTGCACAGCTCTGTGAATAAACTAAAAGCTATGGAATTGTACACCTAAAACAGGTGAATTGTATGGTATGTGACTATCTCAATGAAGCAGTTGTTAAAAATTAATCAACAAGAAAAAAATCTTCCAACAGAAAAATGAGTCAGAGTAATGAACAGGCAATTCACAAAAGAAATAATCAGTGGTCTGGGAGTCCCTGTCGTGGCCCAGCAGAAACGAATCCGACTAGGGACCATGAGGTTTCAGGTTTGATCCCTGGCCTCGCTCAGTGGGTTAAGGATCCAGCATTACCGTGAGCTGTGGTGAAGGTCACAGATGAGGCTCGGGTCCTGAGTTGCTATGGCTGTGGTGCAGGCCGGTAGCTATAGTTCTAATTCGACCCCTAGCCTGGGAACCTCCATGTGCCGCAGGTGTGGTCCTAAAAAAAAAAAAAAAAAGAAAAGACAAAAATATCAGTGGTCAACATACTCTATATAGAAAACAGATGTTCAACCTCACTAACAAGCAAGGAAATATGAATAAGCACAAGTTACCACTTCCAGTTTCAAGCTGGCAAATATTAGAAAGACAGTTTCGGAGTTCCCGTCGTGGCGCAGTGGTTAACGAATCCGACTAGGAACCATGAGGTTGCGGGTTCGGTCCCTGCCCTTGCTCAGTGGGTTAATGATCCGGCGTTGCCGTGAGCTGTGGTGTAGGTCGCAGATGCGGCTCGGATCCTGAGTTGCTGTGGCTCTGACGTAGGCTGGCAGCTACAGCTCTGATTGGACCCCTAGCCTGGGAACCTCCATATGCCGCAGGAGCGGCGCAAGAAATGGCAAAAAAAAGAAAGACAGTTTCCACTGTGGGCGAAAAAACATGTCCCCAGTGAGCAGGAGCACAAGGGGGTATTCTGTGTCGGATGGAGGGCAGGCTGTAAATACCATGCAAATTCTTTTTTTTTTAATTTTTTTTATTTTTTGGCAGTGACAACATTGAATCCTTAACCACAAGGTCACCAGGGAACCTCGATACCCTGAAAATTCTAACTGCACTCACTGTTCAGGCACAAAGTCATGCTTGGATGTGAGCAGCTGATCGGACAGCTCACCATACAGAGGTCTGACTGGTACCCCACTGAGCTGTGAGGAAACCATGGATCCTGGGGAAGGTCTGTGGGTGGAACTGTGTCCAGAGAAAACACAGCCTTTCCAATAATAAGATCCACCATCCTAAACACTTGAGGGAGGTGGCGGGCATGAGAAATAGAAGGCTTGTCGTTGCCCAAGGGCAGCAGCACATGGGGAGCACACCTCTGATACAGGCCACCAAGAGGTGACTGGAATCACTGCTGTGACAACCTGCCTGCACAGTGTTTCCAATATACATGCCACCTCATCGACACCCACAATAATCCCCTGGGTGAGTTTTAGTACCATCACTCCTGTTGTGCCAATGAGCAAAATACAGCTCAGAGGGGCTGTCACCTGACCCAGGTCCACCAACATGCCCAGATTCAAGGCCAAAGTCTACTTCACTCTATAAGGTGTGCTCTTTTCACTATAAACAAGGACAAAACTCCCACAGACAGACATGGAATTCTGGGTTCACCAGATCCTTAGTCTGTCCCAAAAGGGCAAATTCTGTCATTAATTGGCATTTATCAACTCCCTTTCTTTATATTAATGAGTGTTATGAAATATGTTATAGGAGTTCCTGTCGTGGCTCAGTGGTTAATGAATCTGACTAGCATCCATGAGGATGCAGGTTCAATCCCTGGCCTTGCTCAGTGGGTTAAGGATCTTTCATTGCTGTGAGCTGTGGTGTAGGTTGAAGAGGCGGCTCGGATCCTGCCTTGCTGTGGCTGTGGTGTGGGCCAGTGGCTACAGCTCCGATTTGACCCCTAGCCTGGGAACCTCCATATGCCACAGGTGCGGGCCCAAAAAGCAAAAAAAAAAAAAAAAGTTATTAAAAAAAAAGCCAGAAATAAACATTACTAAGACTTAGTTCTAACCTTCAGAGTCTGCTGCTGCCAAATGAAGCACAAAACTGTAACTGAAAAGAAACTGAAGCATCTTAATTTCTGGAAGCATGGTACACCAGGTACCCTGGCTGACGCTCACTACACACAGCTATAAATGCTGAGAAAAATTGTAGGACAACTTTTTTTTTTTTTTTTTTGGCTGCACTCGCAGCACGTGGGAGTTCCGAGGCCAGGGATCGAATCCACACTATAGCGGAGCCCAGCAGTGACAAGGCCAGATCCTTAAGCCACTGAGCCACCAGGGAAATCCCTGTAGGACATCTTTTAAAATGAATCAACTACTATTCAACATAGTGTTGGAAGTCTTAGCCACAGCAATCAGAGAAGTAAAAGAGATAAAAGGAATCCCAACTGGAAAGGAAGAAGTAAAACTATCACTATTTGCAGATGACATGATGCTATACCTAGAGAATCCTAGAGACGCTACCAGAAAACTGTTAGAGCTCATCCAGGAATTTGGCAAAGTCACAGGATACAAAATTAATACACAGAAATCAACGGCTTTTCTATATACTAACAATGAAAGATGAGAAAGAGAAATTAGGGAAGCAATCCCATTTACCATCACATCCGAAAGAATAAAATACCTAGAAGTAAACCTACCTAAAGAGACAAAAGACCTGTACTCTGAAAACTGTAAGACACTGATGAAAGAAATAAAAGATGACACAAATAGATGGAAAGACATACCATGCTGTTGGATTGGAAGAGTTAATATTATCAAAATGACTATACTGCCCAAGGCAATCTACAGATTCAATGCAATCCTTATCAAATTACCAAGGACATTTTTCACAGAACTCGAACAAAATATTTTAAAATTTATCTGGAAGCACAAAAAAACCAGAAAAGCCAAAGATATCCTGAAAAAGAAAAAGGGAGCTGGAGGAATCAGGCTCCCTGACTTCAGACTATACTACAAAGCAACAATCATCAAAACTGTATGGTACTGGCACAAAGACAGCCCAGGAGTTCCCATCGTGGCTCAGTGGTTAACGAATCAACTAGGAACCATGAGGTTGCAGGTTTGATCCCTGGCCTTGCTCAGTGGGTTAAGGATCCAGCATTGCCATGAGCTGTGGTGTAGGTTGCACATGCAGCTCGGATCCCTCATTGCTGTGGCTCTGGCATAGGCCAGTGGCTACGGCTCCGATTAGACTCCTAACCTGGGAACCTCCATATGCCGTGGATGTGGCCCTAGAAAAAGGCAAAAAGACAAAAAAAACAAAAGCCCAGAATTAAACCCACACACCTACAGCCAACTAATCTATGACAAAGGAGGCAAGAATATACAATGCAGAAAAGACAGCCTGTTCAATAAGTGGTGTTGGGAAAACTGGACAGCCACATGGAAAAGAATGAAATTAGAACACTCCCTAACACCATACACAAAAATAAATGCAAAATGGATTAAAGACCCAGATATAAGACCAGACATTATAAAACTCTTAGAGGAAAATATAGGCCAAACACTCTCTGACATAAACGACAGCAACATCTTCTCAGATCCTCTTAGAGTAATGACAGTAAAAACAAAAATAAACAAATGGGACCTAATTAAACTTAAAAGTTTCTGCACAGCAAAGGAAACCCTAAACAAAACAAAAAGACAACCCACAGAATGGGAGAAAATCTTTGCAAATGAATCGACTGACAAGGGATTAACCTCCAAAATTTATAAACACCTTCTGCAGCTCAATACCAAAAAACCAAACAACTCCATCAAAAAATGGGCAGAAGATCTAAACAGATAATTCTCCAAAGAAGACCTACAGATGGCCAAAAAACACATGAAAAGATGTTCAACATCACTCATGATTAGAGAAATGCAAATCAAAACCACTATGAGGTTCCACCTTACACCGGCCAGAATGGCCATCATCAAAAAGTCTACAAACAATAAGTGCTGGAGACGGTGTGAAGAAAAAGGAACCCTATTACACTCTTGGTGGGATTGCAAATTGGTGCAACCCCTGTGGAAAACAGTATGGAGATTCCTCAGAAAACTAAAAATAGAACTCCATTTGATCCAGCAATCCCACTCCTGGGCATCTATCCAGAGAAAACCATGACTCGAAAAGACACAGGTACTCCAATGTTCACTGCAGCACTATTTGCAATAGCCAAGACATGGAAACAACCTAAATGTCCATTGACAGAAGAGTGGATCAAGAAGATGTGGTGCATATACACAATGGATTATTACTCAGCCATTAAAAGGAAAAAAATAATGGTATTTTTAGCAACATGGGTGGACCTTGAAATTATCATGCTGAGTGAAGTCAGTCATACAATGAGACACCAACATCAAATGCTTTCACTGACATGTGGAATCTAAAAAAAGGACAGAATGAACTTCTTTGCAAAACAGATACTGACTCACAGACTTTGAAATACTTATGGTTTCCAAATGAGACAGTTTGGGGGGTGGGGGAATGCGCTGGGGTTGTGGGATGGAAATCCTATAAAATTGGATTGTGATGATCATTGTACAACTATAATATAATAAATTCATTGAGTAATAAAAAATAAAAAATAAATTTTAAAAAATGAATCAAAGGACTGACAAATCAGTAAGGAATACTGACAGATCAAACAAATACAAGTGAAGGCTGGAATCCACAGAGCAAGCAAAGCTTTGAGGGTGGGCAGCGAGGGCATCTGCAAAACTCAGCAAGCTGGAGTTCTCCCCATCCCCCCAAGGCAGGAAGTCTCTTGGGAGGGCCTTCCAGAATAAAGCTGGGCCGCAAAGGGTCAGATCTTAATGGAAAGAAGGCCACACAAAAAACAGCCCATATCAAATCTTGGCACCAAAGAGAGCAGTGTAAAATCCCCCTGAGAATCCAAACCATTAGATGGCCCCAACTGGACCAGAGCCCAAATTCGCACACTATAAAAGATACAGTTCAGGGAGTTTTCCTGTGGCTCAGCGCATTAAGGATATCGCATTGTCACTGCAGCCACTCAGGTTTCTGCTGTGGCACAGGTTTGATCCCTGGCCCAGGAATGTCCACATTTTTAGGCATGGCCAAAAAAATTTAAAAAAATGAACTTATCTATGAAACAGAAAGAGACTCAGACATAGAGAACAAACTTGTGGTTGCCAAGTGGGAGGGGTGTTGGGGAAGGATGGATTGGGAGTTTAGGATTAGCAGATGCAAATTATTATATATAGAATGGACAAACAATGAGGTCCTGCTGTATAGCACAGGGAACTATATTCAGTATCCTGTAAGAAACCATAATGGAACAGAATGTGAAAAAGATGTGTATGTACATATAGAACCGAATCACTCTGCTGTACAGCAGAAATTAACACATAATTGTAAATCAACTATACTTCAATAGAATAAATTTATTTATTTTATTTATTTATTTATTGTCTTTTTGCCTTTTCTAGAGCCACTCCCGCAGCATATGGAGGTTCCCAGGCTAGGGGTCCAATTGGAGCTGTAGCCGCTGGCCTACACCAGAGCTACAGCAACACGGGATCCGAGCTGCATCTGCGACCTACACCACAGCTCACGGCAACACCAGATCCTTAACCCACTGAGCAAGGCCAGGGATCAAACCTGCAACCTCATGGTTCCTAGTTGGATTCGTTAACCACTGAGCCATGATGGGAACTCCAACAGAATAAATTTAAAATAAATGAATAAATAAAAATAAAATAAAATTATAGAAAAGCAAAGGGCCAAAGTCTTACCAGATACCCAGAACTGTTACATAAAAATTTAGAAATTAAGTCAGCGTGAGGCTGGCACACAGACAGAGAACAGATAGTAAAGAGCCCAGAAATAAACCCCATACATCTGTGGACACTTGATGTATGATAATGGTTACTGGTGGCCATAGCCAAATGAAAGAGAGGTCTTTTTTTCAATATATAGTACTGGGACAATCTGATGTGCTTATTTTTAAAATGAAAAATAAATAAGCTCTTTATCTCACACCATATATAAAATTAACTATAAACAGATTAAAGACATTAATGTAAAAGGCAAAATCATAAGATGTTTGGAAGACAATATATGAGGGACTATCTTTATAAATGCAAAGTAGGAAGGAAGTTTTTTCTTTTTCTTTTTTAGGGCACACCAGCAGCATGTGGAGGTTCCCAGGTTAGGGGCTGAATAGGAGCTGTAGCTGCCAGCCTACACCACAGCCACAGCAACACAGACTATGAGCAGCACCTGCGACCTACACCACAGCTCACGGCAACACCAGATCCTTAACCCACTGAGCGAGGCCAGGGACTGAACTTGCATCCTCATGGATACTAGTCAGATTTTGTTTCCACTGAGCCATAATGGGAACTCCAGGAAGGAAGTTCTTAAAAAAAAAAGTGCCAACTATATATTGAAAAAAATTGATACATGACATTAAAATTAAGAATTTCTATTCATTAAAAAAAAAAAAAAAACCCTAAAATGACAAGCCACAAACTGGAAGTGGGTGGTTACAACATCTATGATGGATTAGTATCAAAACAAAAAACAAGGAGATCCCGTCGTGGCTCGGCAGTTAACAAACCCGACTAGCACCCAAAAGGACTCGGGCTCGATCCCTGGCCTTGCTCCGTGGGTTAAGGATCCCGCATCGCCATGAGCTGTGGTGTAGGTTGAAGACTTGGTTCGGATCCTGAATTGCTGTGGCTCTGGTGTAGGCCACAGCTCCTACTGGACACCTAGCCTGGGAACTCCATGTGCCTCAGGTGCAGCCCTAAAAAGGAAAAAACAAACAAACAAACAGGGAAAAAGGTCTACATGTAATAAAAAAGACAAACAGGAGTTCCCACTGTGCAGGAGAAATGAATCTGACTAGTAACCATGAGGTTTCAGGTTTGATCCCTGGTCTCACTCAGTGGGTTAAGGATCTGGCGTTGCCGTGAGCTGTGGTATAGGTCACAGATGTGGTTCGACTCGGATCCTGCATTGTGTGGCTGTGGTGTAGGCCAGCAGCTGTAGCTCAGATTTGACCCCCAGCCTGGGAACCTCCCTATGCCACAAGCAGCCCTAAAAAGCGGGGGGAAAAAAAAAAAAAAAGACAAACAGTGCAATACAAAAGTGAACTAAGGCAGCTCCCACTGTGGTGCAACGGGATCAGCAGTGTCTATGGAGCACTAGGATGCAGGTTCGATCCCTAGCCGGGCACAGTGGGTTAAGGATCTAGCATTGCCACAGCTGTGGCATATGTCATAACTGCGGCTTGGGTCTACTCCCTGGCCCGGGAACTCCATATGCCACCAGGCAGCCAAAAAAAGAAAAAAGAACTAAAGATTTAAGCAGTTGTTTCATAGAAGCTGAAACCTGAATGATCAATTAGGTCCAACCCACTAAGATGGTCAACCCACTAATAAACATGAATGCAAATCAAAACCATGTGAAGTATCACAGAACTTCCATCAGATTAGTAAAAAATTTTAAATTTGATAATACCATTGTTTGGAGGATATGAAGCAAACAGAATTGTCAGCTGAAGTGTGAACTGGGGAAACCACTTTGGAGCCAGTTTGGTATTATATGGTGAAAGTGAAGATGCAGACACCCTGTGATTCAGGGAAGTAGCCTGGAGAGGCTATAACCGGGGGCCCCAGGGGGGGTCACTGCAGCACTGTCTGTCTCAGCAAAACACTGGAAACGAAGCAAAGGTCCCCCAACAATAGAAAGGATAAATAAATGCTCGTACAATGGAACACTATTCATCAGTGAAAATGAAATACACCTATACACAACATGGATTACTCTCAAGAATCTATGTTAAGTAAGAAACTTAAATCATTGAAAACAAAATGATTTGTGAAGCTCAAAAACAAACAAAATTAAACAATACATTGTTTAGCAATACAAACACATGTGGTAAAACTATAATGAAAAGCAAGAGAAGGATAAAAACCAAATTCAGTGCTCACTTGGGGCAGGAATGGGACAGGATACGGGGAGGGCCGCTCCAAAGGTAACAGTAACATTCAGTTTTATAAATTGGGTGACAGGTACAGGAGCCTTCCTTACAGCCTTATCTTTGATTCCACACATATTCTTTTGTATGTACTCAGTATTTAAGAAAACAATTTACAAAAGTACACAATGTTCCTTCTGACTTTAAACAATGAAGCATTAACCTGG
Source organism: Sus scrofa (assembly GCF_054392235.1). Classification (NCBI taxonomy): domain Eukaryota; kingdom Metazoa; phylum Chordata; class Mammalia; order Artiodactyla; family Suidae; genus Sus; species Sus scrofa. The sequence continues at coordinate 79,662,395 of NC_139388.1, forward strand.
ACAGTTGACGGAGTTACAGTAAACCAGGAAAGTCCCTGACAGGGGCCCTCGAGGCCCTGAGACTACAGAAATGAGATGTGCTTCACCAACCTCGCTTCTGAGCTGCAGAGAGACAACTTCCCACTGGGCCCTGGAGCCTTCCATTTAGGACAGGAAAGTTACTGCCGAGACTACCCGCCCGTGCAGGAAGCGGTGCGGGTGGGGTAGGGAGAACAGGTTCTACTTGCCTGTTTAAGACCAGAAGCTGAACAGACTTCTGACGTGACAATGAACCCACCCAGCCTGTTTTCCGGTCCAGACCCTACTCTGGGCTGGAATCGGCACCTCTGCAGACTGCCGTTTAGACATGAGTGAACAACTCTCTATTCTAACCATGCCCTTTGCTTCCCCTCCCTTGTAGCTCAAGGCTCAACTCTCCAATTTACCACAAGCGGGTCTGAGTCTAAAAGCCCATGCCCTGGTTTTCTGTTTATCTGTGACCACACTACTGAGGTCAACCTTAACTGGCCCTTGGACTCTAGAGGTACTGATATCCACGAGGACCTTAAGAGTGCCAGACTCCGATGCCAGCACTCAGGCACACACATCTGCAGCACATGCTGAAATCAGTCGGTGCTAAAATGCTTACTCTTTATGACTGCCACTACTCCAATCATTTAAAAACAGGGCCAGCAAAAGAAGGAGAGTACGGTCTCCACAATATGCTTTGTGGGGGAGTTCCCTTGTGGCTCAGTGGTTAAGGATCCCAACTAGGATACATGAGGTTGCGAGTTCGATCCCTGGCCTTGTTCAGTGGGTTAAGGATCTGGCGTTGCCATGAGCTGTGGTGTAGGCCGACAGCTGCGGCTCAGATCTGGCATTGCTGTGGCTATGGTGTAGCTCCAATTAGACCCCCTGGCCTGGAAACCTCTATATGGCTCAGGTGCGGCCCTAAAAAGCCAGAAAAAAAAAAATGCTTTGTGGGTAAAATGTATTGGGAATTTTTCGTTTCCTCTAAGGCTGGGATCCCTCCCTTTTGTGGTGTCTGTCACCCTGCCAGACACCATGTCTGCCAACCTCCGTGTCACCCATACGGCACCATCCTTGGGGGAATTCCAGGACGGTAGAGAGTGGCCCACCGGATCTTTTTTGGTGGCAAACTGTTAAACCTGAAGCCCTGCCCACAGAAGATGCCCCAAAACGGAGGGCTCAGTATATGTGCAACAAAATCAGGCCATTCAACTCTTAAAAATGACGGCCCCCATCTACACGTTCAGACGTGCATTGGCGCAGAAGAGCCGCAAAGGACACACAGGTGCTGTTAGCAGTTATCTGGGAGGGGCCCACGTCAGGTGAGGGAGGGTGACTTACTCTCCGCAGCACTTTCTCTAGAACCTTCTGACTTCTGCACCTCGTGCATGTATCCCTATTTTTTTCTGCCTCCTGCATATTTTCTTTCCTGACCTTCTGAAGGGCCATCCTCTCCTAAGACACACACAATAACGTTAGTTACCAATTAAGGAATCAAGGACTTGGCTAAGCATTTTCTGGGTTACCTCATTAACAATTCCACCCAGTAAAGTTAGTGTGAGGCATCATTACCCCCAGGAAATGGAGGTGCAGAGAGATCAAGCACTTTGCCCAAAGGTACACGGCTAGTAAGTACAGAACCAAGGTGGTCCTCTCTTCCGGCAACAGCAAGCCAAACCCTCATCACGCTGGAGGACCTCCAGCCTGATCATCCATTCATCCAACAACATTTACTGAGCACCAGCTACGTGCCAGAAAGTGACCCACATGGTGAGAATACCAGGAGAAACAAGACCTGTCCCCAATGGTGGCACCACAGGGAGACAGGCAAGGAGAACCATGACCATCACAGGGGGGAAGCATGAATTGTGAGACCTGTGCAAGATGCTAAGAAATCACAGGGAGGGGCTCCAAACTCAGCTGTGGTGGCAGAGGGCTGGGCAGGGCTGGCAAAAGGCTTCCCAGAAGCATCCGAGATTGAAGGAATTAAAAAGGCAGAGAGAATCCTTCCCTTCCCAAAGGACCCCTAGGCACAATTCTATGAAGTAGATACTGTTACCCCTATTTTACAGATGAGGAAACTGAGGTGTAGCAATGAAGTAACTGGCCCTCAGGACAAAGAGCCACTAACCAGGGAAGAAGACATTCATACCTGACTCCAGAGTCTCTGCAGCCTCTATCCAAAGGGAGCTTTACGGTTACCAATCCAAAACATGTCATGTAGGAGTTCCCGTCGTGGCTCAGCAATTAACGAACCCGACTAGTATCCATGAAGATTCAGGTTCAATCCCTGGCCTTGTTCAGTGGGTTATGGATCCAGCGTGGTTGTGGCTGTGGCTCCAACTGGACCCCTAGCCTGGAAACCTTCATTTGCTGTGGGTGTGGCCCTAAAAAAAAAAAAAAAAAAAAAAAAAAGCCAAAACATGTCATGTACTCAAAGTCTTTACCCCCTCAGTAGAACCTTCCAACGACAGTCATCCTCTGGCCCTCTGTGCACCACACTTTTTTTCACTCTCATTTCTTTGGCCATCACATGCAGTAGCTTGATGTGACCAGGGACTGAACCCAGGCCGAAGAGGGGAAAGCACCAAATCCTAACCACTAGACCACCAGGAACTCCCACACCACGCCTTTCTGAACAGACTCTATGGTGTTTCTTTCACTGTATTGTGATTATCTGTACGGCTAAGAGCTCCTTGCTCCTGGGATCCAGTCTCACTCACCTCCACATCCGCAGCCCCCATCACAGTGTTCGACATGTTCGCACAGAAAACACTGACTGCATAAACAAACCTGGACTCCTTGGGCCCAAGCAACACAAACTATCCAAGGCCAGAACAGCCTGCCTTGGGGAGCCAGGCCCCGCCCTCTTTCACCAACGCAGTGGACCTTCCCCCAGGCTGAGTCCAACCCCCAAGCCAGCAAGCCAGTCACGCTGGGGAGAAAGCAGGTTCTCTCAGCCGGCTTTCCCTCCAGCATTGGAACAGTGGTGATTCCTTCTTTGGTTGTACACCAGATGTTTATGTTTGGGGACATGTTGTACAAAAATATGTATTTTTAAACATTAGACCCTTAAAAGGAACGAGTATGTGCTCCCCACTCTGTCTTCCCCTTTCTGCCAGATGGAGTGTATATATGATGGCAGGAGCTAGAGCAGCCAGCTTAGTCCATGAAGATGGAAGCCTGGGAGAGCCACATGATCAATGGAACCCCGTTCCTGGATGACTTCACGGAACAGAGTGAGCTGCCCTAGAAGCTCGGGGCTGCCTACTTCCAAACTTAAGGGGCGGAGTAAACCTCTATTTCCTTCCAGCCACTGTACTTTGGGATTGCTTTGTTAGCACATTTTAGATTTTACTTAACTAAAACAAGGTGTGAACAATGCCCAGGGATCAACCTAGCCTGATCTTTGTTGGTAAAACGACAATATTACCAACCATCTCCCAACCAAATTAACTAGGATTTTGTCATTACTATTTTAAAGAAAAAGCTATCTTAAAAGGGTGATTTGAATCTCGCTGAGCCTAGAGAAGGACAAAATGACCTCCTGGTTTGTTTCACCTTTGAGTATTACAGACATACCTCAGATTTCCAAGTAGCCCAGGCTACTCTTTTCTGGCAGTTTAGCGTAAACTCCAGCTTGACTCTCCTCCTCCAGCTCATTACCTAAATTAAAGACCAAGTGGAAAAATCTGATGAGAACCTGTAGGGTACCTGCTCCCTAAGACATGTCCTTTCATTCATCCATCAAATAAAGGCAAATGCAGAGCACTGTGCAGAGCCTGGCACAAAGTAATCGCTCAATAAATGTTAAATTGGATTGTTACTGCCTGCTGCATGCCAGTCACTGTGCAAGACCTGGAACACAAAGATGAATGAAACCCATCCCAATCCCTCCACTCAGGAAGGCCTGCTGACCGAAAGACATAACACAAGGTTGATAAGCAAAAGCCCAAGTATTATTATAGCATGGGCATTCCTCTGGCATGCCTCAGACACTGTGCTTCCCATTCCAGATCCTAACCCTAGTTGACGAATCCCTTCCCACGACTTTAGTGACCTTTGATGGATGACAACTGCTAGATCACCTCTGGACAGCTCCACTTGAATGTGTTACAGACACCTACTTGTACCAATGTTCAAAACGAAATTTATCTTCTCTCCTCAAACCTGCTCCCCATCCTGTTCCCTGTCCCACTGAGCAGCTTCACCACCTACCAGTCAAAAACTTGGAGTCAGCCCTCACCCCACCCCCCATCTCTAATACACTCATCTAAGTAATAAACAACTTGGTCAAGTCTACCGCAAAAACAACTCTCTCCACCTTCTGCCTCTTTTCTAACGCAAGGCCACTCTCATTTATCACCAGGATAGTTCTAGTAGCCTCTCAATTGGCCTCCAGGCCCACTCCCTTCAATATATTCTTCACATAGCTAGAGTGGATACATCTAAAATCAGATTCTTTTTTTTTTTTTGCTTTTTAGGGCCACACTGGGGGCACATGGAACTTCCCAGGCTAGCTAGGGGTCGAATTGGAGCCATAGCTGCTGGCCACAGCCACTTGGGATCTGAGCTGCATCTGCAACCCACATCACAGCTCATGGCAATACCGGATCCCTGACCCACTGAGCAAGGCCAGGGATCAAACCTGCAACCTCATGAATACTAGTTTGATTCGTCTGCACTTTGCCACAAAGGGAACCCCTAATTCTTTTATTTATTTATTTATTTATTTATTTTTTTGCTGCACCCTTCGGATGTGGAAGTTCCCAGGATAGGGACTGAACCCACACCACAGCAGCAACTCAAGCTGCTGCAGTGACAACACTGGATCCTTAACTCACTGTGCCACAAGGGAACTCCTAAAATCAGATTCTTAGATGCCCTTCCATTAATCTTAAAATTTCAAGCCCACAGCTAGGTTTAAAAGGCCTCCTGGGACCAGACCACAGACTGCTTCTTTAGTCTTACCTTTCATCTCTGTCTCTAGGCAGAGAACTTAATTATCACAGTGCTCCCCTAGCTTGCTCACCAGTTCTCTCTTCAACTGAGAGTACTCTCCCCCTTTCCTGCCTGCACTCCCCAAGCATTCTTCGGGTCTCGGCTTCCTGGGGGCAGAAACCTCCCTGGATTCACCTAGACTGAGTGAGGTGCCTCCTCTACTCAGTGTTTCCAAAGCAAGAACGTCTCTGCTTTTCTTCCGTTGTATTAGAATTGCCTACGCATCTCTGTGTCACCCACATGAGCCTCTGAGCTCTGGGGGATGATGGTGATCTGAAAAATAACGGCCAAGAACACATAGAGCATTTGCTTTGTGCCAGGAAGCGGTCTCAGCACTTTATACCTATTACCTCATTTAATCTTTATAAGCATTTTAGAAGGCAGAGCTTACTCTCATCTCTGCTTTAAAGATGAGAAAACCGAGGCGGAGAGCAAGAAACTACCGTGTCCCAGGACACAGTTGGCAAGCACAGAGTTAGCATTCAAACCCCAGGTGCCGGGCTCCACAGTTAACACTTTTTAACCACTACTCGAGACTAGATCACTTGCTCTAGCCTCACAACCACCGTCAGGAGAACGAATGAATGAATGAAATAATCTTGTGAGGGGCAGTGGCGACCTCCTGCTCAGCCAGCTCCTCCTAGGCCCTTGTGCCCTTCCGCCCCGCCTGCCAAAGTGAGCTGCCCCCACACCCCCTCACCTCGCGGCAGAACGCCCACCCGCCGCGGCGCGCGGGGTCAAGGGGCGGTGACAGCCGAGCGGCGGGGGCGGAGATGCTACCAGCTGGGGTGTCACCTAGCCTAGAGGCAACTCGCGCTCCCTTCTCCGGGACTGAGGGTCCAGTACGCCTGCCCATTCCCTGCCCGCCTGCCAGGCTGCGCCCCCCCCCGCCCATGTGCCCTGCACCATCCTGCCCTGCGGGGTCTCCTCAGTCCAGATTCCCTTCCCAGTCCACTTTCCTCCCCTCCCCCCACACAACCGTCCCCAGCGTCCTGTCGCGCCCCAACCTCCGCCGCCTCCACCCGACTCCTGAGACTCCCCCGGCCCCGGGTGCTTGCTGACCCTCACCTGCCATGTCCCGGACCCCACCACAGAGGGAGGTGCATCACGGCCGCGAGAAGGCCGGGGACGGCACTTCAGAGCAGACAAAGGGCGCCGCCATGTTAGAGTCGGGCGGAACCGACCTCGCTGGCTTCCCGGCTGCAACTTCCGGCGCATGCGCAGCGGCCGCGCTAGCCGAAGCTCGCAGGCAGCGCAGGCGCGTAGTTATCCAGAAGTTCTGTAATACAGTACTTCGGAGCTTAGAATTGTCCTTATTGTAACTCTTCTTTGGCTTTCTATTCCAAGTATAACAGTAACAGCTTCTATGTGTTCAGCGATTATTGTGTGGCTGGCACTGTGTTAAGCGCCTTGCTGCATTACCTCATTAAATCCTCTTACCAGCATAGGATTTTTTTCTCCCCCTTTTGAACAAGGGAAAACGGAGTCTTAGGGTGAGATGCGCCCGTCCTTCCGCATCTTTCAAGTGGTGGAGCAGAGATGTGAACCTAGTTGTGGCATCAAAGCCGAAGAACCCCGATTATATTTTTCTACTTCTGAGCTAGCAGCCAACCCCGATTATACTTTTCTACTTTTGAGCCCCTTCCCTATCTAGAGGTGGTCCAGGATTAGCCTGGGGGTGAAGAAGGGTGCCAGGAAACAAAACTTTGCCTGCGGACTTGACCAGCCCCTCTGCGGCCTGTTTCCAACTTTTCAGCACCTCCAAGCCTTTGACAGTTCTAACAGTTCCTGGGCTTTCTCCTTTCTTCACTCTGATCCTATTTATTTTTCATGATCTATAATTTTTTTTCAGCATAGCTGGTTTACAGTGTTCTGTCAACTTTCTGCTGTACAGCATGGTGACCCGATTACACATACAGGTAGATTCTTTTTTCTCACATGATCATACTCCATCACAAGTGACCCGACATAGTTCCCAGTGCAATACAGCAAGTGAGCCATAATTTTGACAACACTCTTGCCACAATCCTAAACTCATTTTTGCCCTCTTGTCTTTTTGTCACATGGACTTGGTAAGAGTTTCAGCCTTGGGTGAATCCAACTGCTCCTTTTCCCTTTGCTGGCACCCAAAAAGCCAAACACAAGTGGAGAAGGTACGGAATGGAACAGACTGTTTCCTGCAAATTCATGACTGCCAGCTTTAAGTGGAATTTCAACAGATGTCAGTCTGGCCAATTTACTACTCCCTTCACAATAACTAGAGAAACTAGAAAACTCTGCAGTACTTGACTTCACCCTTTCATTATAGGAAAGTAGTAGCAAATCTGATAGTTCTCCCAATACTAAGCATGCAAATCTACTTCTGAGTCCATCTGTGTTGGATATAGTTAATGGAGACTCAGTATCCATTCCTTCCAGAAATTAAAAGAGTTAAAATTTTAGGGTTTTCTTGGTGGCTCAGTGGGTTAAGTATCCAGCGTTGTCACTGCTGTGGCATGGGTTCGACCCCTGGCCCTGGGAACTTCCATGTGCCATGCGTGGGGCAAAAAAAGTTAGGATTTTATTTCCCAGACTCAGCAGCAGTTAAATTCCCAGATACAGATGGGTTCTTAACAGTAGTTAAGATTTGGAAGGTGGAAGAGAAGGAGTAGCCATTGGCCTGCTGATGTTAGCTGATTTCTACTGGCAAGAAAGATCACGCAAATGTGGGGGGTTACGGCAGTGCGTCGGGGCCAGTCTCCAGCTTCATGAGTGTTCAGAAGCATCTGTCAGATGCTCTGAATGGGAGAACTCGGCGTCCTACTGCCTGGGAACCAGCTTCTCGTCCCACATCTAGATCCATGGAGCCCTGCTGTGGTGACATGTTCTTGAATGCAATAATCCCAGTGTTGGCCTCCATTCTCTATCTTCCTGATTGTTCCAGAAGCCATAGCTCCTAATTGGTGAGATCTATGGTATTCTAGGTGTCAGAAGTACTAGGAGCCTAGTCTAGACACCATTCTTTGAGCCCCTGCAGTAATGTTGTGGGGCTCTTTTGTTTTGGTTTTTTTTTTTTTTTTTTTTTTTGCTTTTTAGGGCCGCACCTGTGGCATATGGGGGTCGAATCGGAGCTGCAGCTGCTGGCCTATGCCACAGCCACAGCAACGCCAGATCCGAGCCGTGTCTGCAACCTACACCACAGCTCATGGCAGCCCCAGATCCCCAACCCACTGAGTGAGGCCAGGGATCGAACCTTCATCCTCATGGATACTGGTCAGATTTGTTTTCGCTAAGCCACGATGGGAACTCCTCCTTGCAGTAATTTTATAACACCTAATTCTCTGTATTAAATCCATTTCTAGTTAAAATAATCCTAGAAACAACATGAGGGATCCTCGCAGCGATGGAAATATTCTGTACCTTGATTGCATCAATGTAAATATCCTGGTTGGGAAATTGTACTGTAGTTTCACAAGATGTTACCATTGGGGAAAACCGGGTAAAGGAAGGGGCGGGGAGGTGGAATTGCTCTGTATTGTTTCTTACAGTTGTACGTGAACCTACATTATTTCAAAATAAACAGGTTAATTAAAGAGAAACTCTAGGAGTTCTTTTGTGGCACAGTGGGATGAGGATTTGATGTTGTCACTGTGGTGGCGCGGGTCCGATCCCTGGCCTGGAAACATCCCCATGCCCTCGGGCATGGCCAAAAAAAAAAAAAAAAAAAAAAATGAGAAAGTCTGGGAGTTCCTTGGTGGCTCATCAGGTTAAGGATCCAGCACTGTCACTGCTGTGGCTTGGATCCAGTGCTGTGGCGCTGGTTTGATCTCTGGGAAGCTAGAAGGACTGTGTGGTGGGCTGGCTATACTGACACTGAAGATTTTCAAAAAAGAAATATATAGGATTTAAATTCTCTCTCAGGACAGCCAGAGAACCAGAGGCTACTCTACACTACTCTAAATATGTTTTCTTATTTCTTGTAGCCACAGGGCTTGTGTAGCTGAAAACTGGACAGAGCTGATCCTGTGGGTTGCTAAATTGTAATGTAATTGCCATATAAGTTGCAATATAATTGCAGTACAATTGCAGCTGGCCAGGTGTGTTGAATGGGAACAAATGGCACTTAGGAATCAAAATGGAATGTTTGGGTGGATGCAGATGACTGAGTTCCCTGAGTTCCAAAACTCAATGGAATTCCTTTGTCGACAGAAGCAGCCCCTCCTTCCATCTAATCAGGTCAATCCTGCTTCCCCCTGAGAGCAGGTAATAACTCATATGAGGAAGTTATTTTGCAACAAGATGCTGGTTCCTCTAAGAGACCACTCCATCACACTTTATGTGTCACCAGACCTATAAACAGAGTCCAGTTCCAAAATGCCCCAGGGAACTAGAACACAGTCTGACCATAGAGGTGGCTTATACACAAGACAGGAAAAAGGGAGGAAGGGAGGGAGGAAGGGAAAAGGAAGGAAGGAAGAGTTCCCTTGTGGCTCAGCAGGTTAAGGATCTGGTGTTGTCACTGTTCTGGCTTGGGTTCGATTCCTGACCCAGGAACTTCCAAATGCTGCAGGTGTGGCCAAAGAAAGAAAGAAAAGAAAGGAGAGAGAAGGAGGAAGGAAGAGAAAGAGAGAGAGGGAAGAAGAAAGAGAGAGTCTTAGCTAATAAATAAACTGAAACCTAGGGAATATAGGTGTAACTGGATTCTAAAGGTGCTAGGACTAGGAGTTCCCTTGTGTCTCTGTGGGGTAAGCATCTGGCATTGTCACTGTTGTGGCTCTGATTACAGCTGTGGCGTGGGTTCCATCTTTGCCCTGGGAACTTCTATATATCACAGGCGCAGCCAAAAAAAAAAAAAAAAGTTCCAGGTCTAGGAGGAAGAAAGATTACATTAGATTTAGCTGAATGTATCAACACAATTCCACACTACAGAGATTTTGTTTTCTTTTCTTTTCTTTTCTTTTTTGGCCACTCCTGTTTCATATGGAAGTTTGAGGCCAGATCCTTAACCCACTGTGCCAGGCTGAACTAGCAACACCACAGAGATGAGCTGGATCATTAACCCACTGCACCGCAGCGGGAACTCCGAGAGATTTGGGTGTTTCTGTTTGTATGTTTGCCTTTTTTAGAGCCACACCCACAGCATATGGAAGTTCCCAGGCTCAGGGTCGAATTGGAGCTACAGCTGCCGGCCTACGCCACAGCCACACAAACTCAGGATATCTGAGCTGTGTTGGCAACCTGCACTCCAGCTCCCAACAACACCAGATCCTTAACGCACTGAGTGGGGCCAGGGATCAAATTCACGTCCTCATGGATACTAGTCAGGTTCGTTACAGCTGGGCCACAACAGAAACTCCAGAGTTGGGTGTTTTAATGTTCCTGCTGAGAATGGTTCTAACCGATCAGTTGGTTGAATGAATTCTGGACAGCTATCACGGGGTTGAGATGCCAGAAACTCCTTAGAGACATAGAGAGGAAGAAATCCCCAAATTTGGGCTAGGTAGTTGAGACAGGGCAGGACCTAAATATCCTTGCATTGATTGAGTGAAGGACTGTCTTGCTTGGTTTCTTATTAAGGGCTATTGCTCCAGTGTATTACTAACCAGCTCCTGATTTTCTCTTCCAATCCCCTACCCCTTCGCTGCCCAGACAGGGCCCTTCACCATTTCTGGAGTCTCCAGCCTAAATCTCATCCTCTCCCTACCCTAAAGTCTTCCCAAAGCTCTGTCATTATTCACATGTGGACGTCCTTGCCTTTTCCCAATAAGGAGAATTCTTGAGCTGGTTGGCCAGCTTGTGGCTATAAACTTGAAGCCCTGTAGATAAACTGACAAATGGGGAGTTCCCGTCGTGGCACAGTGGTTAACAAATCCGACTAGGAACCATGAGGTTGAGGGTTCGGTCCCTGCCCTTGCTCAGTGGGTTAAGGGTCCAGCGTTGCCATGAGCTGTGGTGTAGGCTGCAGACTTGGCTCGGATCTCGCGTTGCTGCGGCTCTGGCATAGGCCAGCGGCTACAGCTCCGACTCCACCCCTAGCCTGGGAACCTCCATATGCCGCGAGAGCGGCCCAAGAAATAGCTAAAAAGACAAAAAATAAATAAATAAATAAACTGACAAATACCTATTTATACAATTTAGTTTATCAGTTTGATTACAAACATCTTAAAAATCATGTACTAACAGTGTATTAATTTATAAATGCTACTTTTTTCCCCTCTGCTCACTTGTCATGCATTAGGTTTCTTAACTTCACAGACATTCTTGGCCTGTATCCTTGATATGCATTTTAAAATTCCTTTCCATTTTGAAAACTTTGTAAAGTATATAAGAATAGCTAAAGCAGTATTTTCAAGAGTTCCTGCAGTGGCTCAACAGGATCAGTGGCTTCTCTGGAATGCTGGGACACAGGTTCAACCCCCAGCCCGGCACAGTGGGTTAAGGATCAGGATCCGGTTTTGCTGCAGCTGGATGACCTCTGCTCAAATTGAATTCCTGGTCCAGAAACTCCATATGCCGCAGGGCAGCCAAAAAGAAAAAAATATTTTCGTTACACCTATTACCCAGATTCAATAGTTAACTTTTGCTAAATGTGCTTAAGATAGCCTTACTTTCTTTTTGTTTGTTTTTTTAAAATTTGTTTTGGAGTTCCCATCGTGGTTCAGCAGAAACTAATCCACCTAGTATCCATTGAGGATGCAGGTTTGATCACTGGCTCTGTTCGGTGGGTTAAGGATCCAGTGTTACTGTGAGGCAGCTTGGATCCCGTGTTACTGTGGCTGTGAAGTAGGTCAGCAGCTGCAGCTCCGATTGGACCCCTGGCCTTGGAACTTCCATATGTAGTGGGTGCAGCCCTAAAAAGCATAAATAAATAAAATTTGTTTTGTGTTTTTGACTACTTCCTTACCATGAGGAAGTTCCTGGACTAGGGATTGAACCTGCAGCACAGCAGTGGCAAAGCCAGATCCTTAACTACTAGGCCACCAGGGAACTCCTATGGTTTGTTTTTTTGTTTGTTTGTTTGTTTGTTTTGGTTTGGGTTTTTGTTTTTGTGCGGAGTTTTTTGGTCTTTTTAGGGCCAAACCTGAAGCCTATGGAAGTTCCCAGGCCAGGGATCGAATGGAGCTGTAGCTGCCGGCCTACACCACAGCCACAGCAATGCAGGATCTGAGCTGCATTGACAACCTACATCATAGCTCATGGCAACATGGGATCCTTAGCCGACTGAGCAGGGACAGAGATCGAACCCTCAATCTCATGATTCTAGTCGTATTCGTTAACCACTGAGCCACAACGGGAACTCCTGTAGTCGGATTCTTAACCCAGTGCAGCACAGCAGGAACTCCTAATTTTGTTTTTGTGGGGGTTTTTTGTTTGTTTGTTTGTTTTAGCATATCCTTCCCTCCTTTCTTTTTTTTTTTTTTTTTTTGTCTTTTGTCTTTTTGTTGTTGTTGCTGTTGTTGTTGTTGTTGCTATTTCTTGGGCCGCTCCCGCGGCATATGGAGGTTCCCAGGCTAGGGGTTGAATCGGAGCTACAGCCACCAGCCTACACCAGAGCCACAGCAACGCGGGATCCGAGCCGCTTCTGCAACCTACACCACAGCTCACGGCAACGCCGGATCGTTAACCCACTGAGCAAGGGCAGGGACCGAACCCGCAACCTCATGGTTCCTAGTCGGATTCGCTAACCACTGCGCCACAACGGGAACTCCTTTTTTTTTTTTTTAATTGCCAGCATGTTTTAAAGTAAACCGCAGAAATCGTCATTCCATATTTCAGTATGCAATTCTCTCTCTCTCTCTCTTTTTTTTTTTTTTTTTTTTTTTTTGTCTTAATAGGGCCTCACCTGCAGCATATGGAGGTTCCCAGGCTAGGGGTCGAATTAGATCTAGAGCTGAGCTACAGCTGCCAGCCTACACCACAGCCACAGCAACACGGGATCTGAGCCGCATCTTCGACCTACACCATAGCTCATGGCAACTGCATGTCCTTAACCCAATGAGCAAGGCCAGGGATCGAACCCAAATCCTCATGGATGCCAGTCAGATTCGTTTTCCACTGAGCCACGACGGGAACTCCCAGGCTGCAAATCTTAAAAAATGACCTTACATTTCCACAAAGCCCTGATCAGACCTAGCAAAATTAAGAGTATTATTTGGAATCATTTATGAGTCAACAGTAATTAAATTTCCCTGTCTTGAAACGTCTTTTTATGATTGCTTTGCTCCAATCAGGATTTATACCAGGTCTTCTCACTGTGGTCACAAGTGGGTGGGTTTTTTGTTTTGCTTTTGAGTCAGTATATTCCAAAATAATCCTTTCCCCCTGTTTTTTGTTTTTTCTCTTTGTTTTTGTTTTAGGGTTTTTTGTTTGTTTGTTTTTTGGTTCATTTGTTCTAGTTCATTGCCTTATTGCAGACATGGTGTCACTTGTCCTATAGATTGTCCCACATTCTGGATTTCTCTATTTGCTTCCTTGTGCTGTCATGTGACTAGCTGATTTGCCCCCTATTGCCTATAAAATGGTTGTAGAGGCCTGAACAGATTTGGGTCCAACTTTTTCGGTAAGAACACATCATATGTGCCCCGAGGGCTAAAGACCCCTCTGGTGATGGTTTTGGGTGGCAGCAGCCTGACCCCTCCTTTGGAAAATTTCTCATCAACTTTCCATCTAATAGTTTCTTCCTTTGAGGATGCTTGTCTGAGTCAGTAATTTCATTAGAGATTGTAAAATGATGCATTTCTGATCCTATCATTCTTTCCACATTTATTATCTGGAATTCTTCTGTAAACAAGAACTTTCCCTCATCAACCAGGGGGCCAGATAGTTACCTAAAAAATAATTCTTTCAGGGAAGACAAGATAGAGCTCATTTTTTAAAATAACAGCTTGGAGTTCCCTGTTGGTTCAGTAGGTTAAGGATCTGGCATTGTGACTGCTGTGGTACAGGTTCCATTCCTGGCCCCAGAACTTGTGCATGCCACAGAAGAGGCCAAAGAAAGCACACAAAAAGAAAAACAGCTTTCTTGAGATATAATTCACATACCATACAAATTTCTCCTTTAAAGTATATGATTCATGAGTCCCCATCGTGGCACAGTGGAAATGAATCCAACCAGGAACCATGAGGTTTCAGTTCGACCCCTGGTCTTGCTCAGTGGGTTGAGGATCCGGTGTTGTCATGAGTGGTGGTGTAGGCCACAGACACAGCTCGGATCCCGTGTTGCTGTGGTTGTGGCGTAGGCTGGGAAGATTAGACCCCTAGCCTGGGAACCTCCATATGATGCAGGTGCAGCCCCAAAAGGCAAAAAAAAAAAAAAAAATAGTAAGTATAAATTTCAGGAGTTGCCTGGTGGCACTGTGGGTTAAGGATCCAATGTTGTCACTGCTTCAGCTGGGGTTACTGCTGTGGTGTGAGTTTGAGGAATTTTGTATGCTGTAGGTGCAGCAAAAAGAATAAATAAAGTATACAATTCAACTGGTATTATTATGGACACAATTGTGCAACCATCACTGCTATCTAATTACAGAGTATTTTCATCACTCCAAAGAGAAACCCCATCTTAACCCTGTTGGGCATCCTTGCCTTCCCCTGGGCCCTGGCAACTACTAATCTACTTTTGGTCTTTATGACTTTGCCTGTTCTGGATGTTTTATAAAACAGAATCATACAACATGTGGTCTTTAGTGACTGGCTCACTCCTTCCCTTTCCTTTTCTTTTTTTGGTTTTTTTTAGGGTCACACCCATGGCATATGGAAGTTCCCAGGCTAGGGGTTGAATCAGAGCTGCAGTTGTTGGCCTACACCACAGCCACAGCAATGCCAGATCTGAGTCGCATCTGCAGCTTACACCACAGCTTTCAGCAAGGCCCAACGCTTAACCCATTGAGCAGGGCCAGAGATCAAACCCACATCTTCATGGATACTAGTCAGGTTCTCAACCTGCTGAGCCACAGTGGGAACTCCAAGACTGGCTTCTTTCATTTAGGTTTTATTTATTATTTATTTATTTATTTTTGTCTTTTTGCTATTTCTTAGGCCGCTCCCACAGCATATGGAGATTCCCAGGCTAGGGGTCAAATCGGAGCTGTAGCCACCGGCCTACGCCAGAGCCACAGCAACATGGGATCCGAGCCGCGTCTGCAACCTACACCACAGCTCATGGCAACGCCGGATCGTTAACCCACTGAGCAAGGGCAGGGACCGAACCTGCAACCTCATGGTTCCTAGTCGGATTCGTTAACCACTGCACCACGACGGGAACTCCTCATTTAGGTTTTAAACTTCATTCATGTTGTAACATGTATCAGTCCTTCACTCTTTTTTATGGTCAAATAATATTTCATTGTATAAATATACCATATTTTGTTTATCCATTTATCAGTGGATGGACATTTGAGTCGTTTCCACTTTGCTATTACAAAAAAATGATATTATGAACATGTGCGTACAAGTTTTGTATGGACATATATTTTCACTCTTGGGTATATACCTAAGAATGAAATTGCTGGGTCTTAGGATAAATTTAACATTTTGAAGAATTGCCAAAGTGTTTCGCAAAGTGACTGCACTTTTTTAATAGAATATAGTTGATTTACAATGTTTTAGGTGTACAGAAAAGAGATTCAATTATACATACATATGTGTATATATCCATTTTCAGAGTCTTTTCCGTAAAAATGATTACAAGTTATTGAATATAGTCCTCGGTGCTATACAGTAGGTCCTATTTATCTGTTTTTATAGAGTAGCGTGTATCTATTAATCCCAAATTCCCAATTTATCCCTCCTCTCCACCTTCAAAGTGACTGCATCTTTTAACAATCCTACCAGTAATCTAAGAGAGTTCCAATTTCTCCAGATCCTCACTAACACTTTTTTTCCCCCTGGTTTTTTTTTTTTTCTTCTTTTTTTGGACACCCTGTGACGTAAAAAGTTTCTAGGCCAGAAATCAGGTCTGAGCCATAGTTGTGACTTAAGCTGCAGCTGCAAGAATGCCAGATCCTTAACCCACTGTGCCAGGCTGGGGATTGAACCTGTGTCCCAGCACTCCCAAGACGCCCCCAACCCTGGGGTCATTGGTGCCGATCCTGTTGCGCCACAGTGGGAACTTCCTCACTCACGCGTGTGATTGTCTATCTTCCTGATGTTCATTTTATTTGAACTTTCAGAGTAAGGAGAAGGTATCCTGGTTACTTCCACTAGCATCCAAGGAGAGTCCTCCCCACTCACTTTTTTATTTTTTATTTTTTGGCCGAAGCATTGGCATATGGAAGTGCCTGGGCCAGGGACCAAATCTGAGCCTCAGCTGCAACCTAGGACACAGCTGTGGTAATGCTGGATCCTTAACCTGCTGTGCCACAGGTAGAACTCCCCAACTCACTTTTTAAAAACTTTGTTTTTAATTTAGAGTAATTTTAGATTTATTGAAAAGTGGCAGAGATAGAACAGAGAGGGGAGTTCCTGTTGTGGCGCAGCAGAAGCCAATCTGACTGGTATCTGTGAGGATGCAGGTTTGATCCCTGGCCTCGCTCAGTGGATTGGGGATCCAGCATTGCTGTGTACCTCACAGATGCAGCTTGGATCTGCATTACTGTGACTGTGGTGTAGGCCAGCAGCTGCAGCTCCAATTCAACCCCTAGACTGGGAACTTCCATGTGCTGCAGGTGTGGCCATAAAAAAAGTAAAAAAAAAAAAAAAAAAAAAAAAAAAAAGAAAGAGAGAGAGAGTACAGAGAGTTCCTGTGTACTCCACACCCAGTTTCCCCATTGTTAACATTTTACGGGACTGTGGAATATTTGTCAAAACTAAGGAAACAATGTTGGTACATGACTATTAACTAAATTCCAGGCTTTATTTGGGTTTCACCACTTTTCCCCATGAATGTTCTTTTTCTGTGCCAGAATCCAGCCCAGGATCTCACATGACATGTAGTTATCATGAGTCCTTAGCCTCCTTCAGTCTGTGACTGTCTCTCTGTGTTTTCTCATTTTCCAGATCTTGACCCTTTGAGGAGTACTGGGCAGGTATTTTGCATAAAGTTCTTTAGTTTGGATCTTTCCAATGTTTTTTGGTTTTGAGGGTTTTTTTTTTTTTTCTTTTCTTTTCTTTTTGGCCTCTCCTGTGGCATGTGGATGTTCCAGGGTCCGGGATCGAAGGCTCTCCACAGCAGGGACCTGAGCCACAGCAGTGACAACCCTAGATGCTGGACTTGAGGCACCACCAAGGGAAGTCCTCCAATGTCCTTCACATTAGACCAGGGTTGTACGTTTCGAGGAAGGAAACGACCAATGGGAAGTGCCCTTCTCATCATGTAATATCAGGAGCGCATGTTATTCAGACATGCCAAGTCACTTTGGTTTATTTATTTATTTATTTATTTGTCTTTTTTTTGGGAGGGCGCCACCACACCCATGGCATATGGAAGTTCCCAGGCTAGGGGTCGAATCAGAGCTATAGCCACCAGCCTATACCACAGCCACAGCAACGCCAGATCCAAGCCGTATCTATAGCCTACACCACAGCTCATGGCAACACCGGATCCTTAACCCACTGAGAGAGGCCAGGGATCAAGCCTGAGTCCTCATGGATACTAGCAGGGTTCATTACTACCAAGCCACAGCAGGAACACCTCACTGTGGTTTAAATGTCTAGCTAGAATTTAATTTTGACTTTTCATAAAAAATTTTTATTAAAGCATAGTTGATTTGCAATGTCACTACAGGTGTACAGCAGAGCGATTTGGTTTTATATATATGTGTGTGTGTGCCTGTGTATAAGAGAATTTTCATATTCTTTTCCATTACAGGATATTGAATATTCTGTAGGTGTGATACATTGGAACCTTGTTGTTTATCTATTTTATGTATAGTAGTGGGTATGTATTAATCCCAAACTCTTAATTTATCACCCCCTTTCCCCTTTGGTAGCCATAAATTTGTTTTCCCATGTCTTTGAGTCTGTGTCTGTTTTGTAAATAAGTTCATTTGGGAGTTCCTGCCACGGTGCAGCGGAAAAGAATCCGACTAGGAACCATGAGGTTGTGGGTTTGATCCCTGGCCTCCACTCAGTGGGTTAAAGGATCCGGCATTGCCGTAAGCTGTGTTGTAGATTGCAGATGCGGCTCGGATCTGGCGTTGCTATGGCTGCGGTGTAGGCTGGCAGCTGTAGCTCTGATTCTACCCCTAGCCTGGGAACCTCCATATGCTGTGGGTGTGGCCCTGAAAAGCAAAAAATTTTTAAAAATTAAATTAAAATTTAAAAAAAGGAGTTCCCGTCGTGGCGCAGTGGTTAACGAATCCAACTAGGAACCGTGAGGTTGCAGGTTCGGTCCCTGCCCTTGCTCAGTGGGTTAACGATCCGGCGTTGCCGTGAGCTGTGGTGTAGGTTGCAGACGCGGCTCGGATCCCGTGTTGCTGTGGCTCTGGCGTAGGCCAGTGGCTATGGCTCTGATTTGACCCCTAGCCTGGGAACCTCCATGTGCCGCAAGGGCGGCCCAAGAAATAGAAAAAAAAAAGAAGACAAAAAAAAAATTTAAAAAAGAAGTTTATTTGTATCATATTTTTATTCCACATATAAGTAATGTCATATGGTATTTGTCTTCCTCTGTCTGACTTACTTCACTTAGTGTGATAATCTCTATGTCCATTATGTTGCTGCAAATGGCATTATTTCATTTTTTTTCATGGCTGGGTACTATTCCGTGTGTGTGTGTGTGTGTGTGTGTGTGTGTGTGTGTAAATATATATCACGTCTTTATCCATTCGTCTGTCAATGGACTTTTTTTTTTTTCTTTTTTCTTTTTAGAGCCACATCTGCGGCATATGTAAGCCCACAGGCTAGGGGTCAAATCTGAGCTGCAGCTGCTGGCCACAGCCACAGCCACAGCCATAGCAAGGTAGGTTCTGAGCTGCATCTGAGACCTACACCACAGCTCACAGCAACGCCAGATCCTTAACCTACTGAGTGAGGCCTGGGATCGAACCTGAGTCCTCATGGATACTAGTCGGGTTTGTTACCACTGAGCCACCACAGGAACGCCAGTCAATGGACATTTAGATTGTCGTCCATGTCTTGGGAACTGTAAATAATGCTGCTAAGAACGCTGAGGTGCATTTTTTAAAAATTTTTTCTTTGACATTTACAAAGAATATGAGTTTTCTATTGCTGCTGTAACAAATCACCAGTCTAGTGGCTTAAATGCAAATTTGTTATCAGTCAGTCAGAAGTCCAACATGACTATCTACATGTTGGCAGGAAACTTCCTTTCCTGGCCTTTGCCAGGTTAAAGTGGCTGCCTACCTTCCTTCCACCATCTCCAAAGCCTGTGTTAAAAAAAGATAACAGCAACCACAAAAAAAGAATGCAAGACTGCTATTTGCAGCCACAAATGGACCTAGAGACTATCACATTGAATGAAGGAAGCCAGACAAAGACAAATAACATATGACATCACCTACACGTGACCTGAGCTGCCACAGTGACAACACCAGGTTCTAGGGCCACAAGGGAACTCCCTGAGTTATATTCTTTTATAACAAACTGGTCATCTAGTCAGTAAAATGTTTCTCTGGGTTCTGTGAGCTGCTCTAGCAAAGTAATCAAACCCAAGGAGTGAGTTGTGGAAACTGCCCATCTATTGGTCAGAAACACAGGTGACAAGCAGGACTTGTAATTGATGTCTGTGTCAGGGGTGGTCTTGTAGGACTGGACCCTTAACCTGTGAGATCTGATGCTATCTCCAGGTAGATGGAGTCAGACCTGAGTCAATTGCTTGGTAATGTGAAAACAAAAACAAAAAACATTGGAATGGGCGGGAGAATTGGTATACCCTTGATCACATATGCTAAGACCTGATGGCCGTGTAAGATAACATTTTTACAGGTTCTAGGGATTAGGGCATGGACATCTTTGGGGTACCATTATTCTTCTACCTTACATAGGTACTTTTTCATTTTTATTTTTGTATTTTTAGGGCCATCCCCGTGGCATATGGAGGTTCCTAGGCTTAGGGGTCAAATCGGAGCTACGGTTGCCGGCTTACACCACAGCCACAGCAATGCCAGATCCAGCCGCATTTGTGACCTACACCACAGCTCATGGCAACGCTGGCTTAACCCACTGAGCAAGGACGGGGATTGAACCCACATCTCATGGATGCTAGTTAGATCCGTTTCCGCTGAGCCACGACGGGAACTCTGGTATTTTATTTGTAGCAGTAATACTGTTTATTTAATGAAGCAATACCAATTTTCCTTTTGTGGACAAAGAATGTCACCTGCCACATCAGTAAATAAAGGATGTGGCAGCCATCAACCCATCAGCCACTGCAGCTGCCCCTAGTTGTGCACCCTGGATTCAGAATGGAGAAAAATAGGATACTGGCCCTAGATGTTTAAGATGCATATCAAATGAGTAATTTCAATAAACTCAGAGTCATGCATCTTCCCATAAAGAGAAAAGTGCTAAATTCATTACCTTGAGCTGCCTGATTTTTTTTTTTTTCCTTTGGGCACCTGCAGCATGTGGAATTTCCCAGACCTGGGATCAAACCTACACCACAGCAGCAACCCAGGCCAATGCAGTGGCAATGCTGGATACTTAACTCACTGCGCCAGAAGGGAATTCCTGAGCTGTCTGATGTTTTTTAAATTTACAGTAATCTTTTGATGTTCCAAATACTTGGGCTTTTTTTTTTTTTTTTTTTTTTATCTTTTTGCCATTTCTTGGGCCGCTCCCACAGTATATGGAGGTTCCCAGGCTAGGGGTCAAATCAGAGCCATAGCCACCGGCCTACACCAGAGCCACAGCAACGCGGAATCCGAGCCGCGTCTGCAACCTACACCACAGCTCACGGCAACGCTGGATCCTTAACCCACTGAGCAAGGCCAGGGATTGAACCCAAAATCTCATGGTTCCTAGTCGGATTTGTTAACCACTGAGCCATGATGGGAACTCCTTTTTCTTTTCTTTTCTTTTTTTTTTTTTTAACTCCTATATATCGTGGCTCCTCTCTTACCTCTTCAGAATAGTCCCTCAGAGGGAGTTCTCATTGTGGCTCAGTGGGTTAAGAACCTGACTAGTATCCATGAGGATGCAGGTTTGATTCCCAGCCTCGCTCAGTGAGTTAAGGATCTGGTGATGCTGTGGCTGTGGCTGGCAGGTGTAGCTCCAATTTGACTCCTAGCCTGGGAACTTCCATATGCTGCAGGTGTGGCCATAAAGAGAAAAAAAAAGAAAAAAGAAAAAGGAACAGCCCCTCAGAGCTACCTGAGAAGCTGTCTCTTGGCTTAAGTCCTCAATAAGTCCACTGGGAAAAACATAACTCAACGATTAGATGACGCACTTTTTTTTTTAGTTGACAAATATTTTTCTTTTTCAGTAAAAAATTGTTGGTCGACTTAAAAGATGCTTTAGACTGAACATGTCCTCCAAAAATTCATATTTTGAAAACTAATCCCCAATCAGGAGGTGGGGCCTTTGGGAGGTGATTAGGTCATGAGGGTAAGAGCCCTCCTGGTGGGGTTAGTGCCCTTATAAAAGAGTCCCCAGGGATTTCCCATGTGTCTCAGCAGGTTAAGGATCCAGCATTGTCATTGCTGTGGCTTGGGTCACAGCTCTGGTACAGGTTCGATCCCTGGCCCGGGAACCTCCCTGAATGCATGCCATGGGCATAGCTGGAAAAAAAAAAGAGAGAGAGAGAGACCCCAGAGAGCCTTCTTGCACTTTCTTCTAGGTGAAGACACAGTGCAAAGACAGCCCTCTGTGAACTGGTAAGCAGGTCCTCACCAAACACTAAAATCTGCAGGTCCTTGATCTTGGACTTCCCGGCATCTGGAATCGTGAGAAACAAAGGTTTGTGGTTTGTTTGTTTGTTTGTTTGTTTATTTATTTAATGGCCGCACCTGCAGCATATGGAAGTTCCCAGACTAGGGGTCGAATCGGAGCTGCAGCTGCCGGCTGACTCCACAGCCACCGCAACGCCATCTGCAACCTATGCCGCTTGCAGCAACACTGGATCCTTAACCCACTGAGTGAGGCCAGGGATTGAACCCATATCCTCATAGACACTATGTTGTATTCTTAACCCGCTGAGCCACAGTGGGAACTCTATGTTTGCGTTTAAATCCCCTAATCTATCGCTGCTTGAACAGACTAACACAAGGACATATTAAGTGGGTAGTGTTCCTTATAGTCCTTAGGAAAAAACAAAAGCAAAACAACTCCTAAAAACTAAGGATGCAGCCAGTAAGGACTGAGATTTGGGAAATGGAGGCTTGGCTGAGAATGTTCCAAGGCCCCTCCTAAGCGAGGAAGCAGCTGGAGTTGGAAGAAACTGTGTCTAGTAGAGAGCCTGCTGCCCAGCGACCGGACAGCAACCCTGTTGACGTAACCCCATGGATCAAAGCAATCCCCCAACTGCTCCAGGCAAGTTCCTGTGGCTCCTGGTGGAATTCACTCAGCAGATCCGGATCTGGTAAATATAAAAGGTCTGGTCCTTGGGTGGAGGTTGCTGCATCCTGAAAGAGGCCGCTACAAACTGCTCCTTCAGCCGGTGCTCAGCCAGGCGCTATGGCCGCAGAAACAGCCCCTTCAAAAGACCCCAGAGACCCCAGAGCCAGCCCCAAAGTCAGGGGCCTTAAGACAGACCTGAAGACTCGCTCAGGTAAGAGGTGACTGAGGGCGCCTCAGCCCTGCAGCTGAATGGGGGCTGGGGAGGCCGTGGGGGGTGGCGGCAGAGGGCAGATATACCCTGCCTTGGGGGAAGCCAGGATTCTCAAGCCATGGGTGGGCTTCATTCACAGTTGACCCTCCTTGCTGTGGAAAATCCCCCTTTACCCCTGCGTCTCTGAGGTTCCACCTTTACAGATTCCACCTATTCTGGATTGTGTCGTGATCCAGATTTATTGGAAAAAATCCGTGTATAAATGGATCCGAAATTCAAACCCATGTTGTTCAAGGGTCAGCTGTATTTCCTGTGTTAACCAACCTTCCTGAACAGAAGCTTCCTTCTGAGCCTGTCGTGGTGACGAGCACGTTCTTAAGAGAGTGGGTTTGTATATTATTTGGGTAACTTGAAAACTTACCTTTCAAAGAGCACAGGCTTTGGATTCAAAGAGACCTGCTCTGCTACTTGCTTCGTTGATAAACCGCTTGACTGCTTCGTGGCTTCTTCCCGTTTGGTGGGGAAGATGGAGCTGGGATCCCCAGGGCAGAGGGGACCACTAGACACGATTATGTGGGGACGGGGAGAGTGACATTTGCACAAGCTGAGCCCCACACTCTTCACCTGTAAAAAGGGGATTTGCTCTTATGACTCACTCACCGTGTGGTCTGTGGACCAGCAGCACCAGCATTACCTGGGAGCCTGTTAGAAATGTAATCCCCGGAGCTCTGATTGTGGTTCAGTGGGTTAAGAACCCAACTAGTATCCATGAGGATGTAGGTTCAATCCCTGGCCTCACTTAGTTGGTTAAGGATCTGGCAAGGCCACAAGCTGCAATGTAAGATGTGGCTCAGATCTGGTGTTGCTGTGTCTGGTGTAGGCCAGCTGCAGCAGCTCCAATTCGACCCCTCATCCTGAAACTACCATGTGCCAAGGGTGCAGCCCTAAAAAGAAAAAAAAGAAATGCAGTTCCTCAGGCCCCATCCCAGACCCTCTGTCCAGAATCTGCATGTTAACAAGACGCTCGAACCGTCTGCGTACACAGCGGACTTGAGAGTCTCTGATGCAGTGGGTTCTGCGCTCCTGAAAGGCAGATGGCTCACACGGGGGAAACCACGTGGAAACTTGGGTCTCTCCGATGCTGAAATTCATGCTCTTAGGCATCTGTCTTCCCATCTTCCTTCCTTCCTTTCTCTTTTTAGGGCCACACCTGTGACATATTTCCATATAGCCAGAGTTCCCAGGCTAAGGGTTGAATCTGAGCTGCAGCTGCTGGCCTACACCACGGCCACAGCAACACAGGATCCAAGCCATGTCTGTGACCTATACTGGAGTTCGCAGCAATGCTAGATCCTTAACCCACCGAGCAAGGCCAGGGGTCGAACTCACGTCCTCACGGATACTAGTCGGGTTCATTACCGCTGAGCCGCAGTAGGAACTTCTCCCTTCCATGTTTGTGCCCCAACCAATATGCAGTAACAGAACCACATCCTTCGCCGTGCTACCCAAACCTTTGGTCTTGACCTTCCTTCTAGGTGGAAAGCCCGCAGGCCACCAGAAGGCCATTCCCAAAGCTCACCTAACTTTCGTCATCGACTGTGCTCACGGGAAACGGATCTCCCTGACAGCACCCCCAGTGCCACCCCGAGCCCCTAGTCCCAACCCAGGACCTGTCATCCCTCCAATGAAGACCTACATCTTGTTCTGTGGGGAAAGCCGGCCCCCCCATCAGACTCCAGAGGCCCCCCTGGATGAGGGAGGCCTTGCCTGGGCCAGGGGCCCCCTGCCACCCTGCACAGGGAGTGCAGCCCCAGCTTCCTCCCCTGCCAGCCCACTCTGCCTCCAGGAGGCTCCTGAAGTCAAGGGGAGCCCTGCCAAGAGGTCTTCAGCTTGGGGAACGGTCTTGGGCTCCCTCAAAGCCCTCTCCTCCTGCGTCTGTGCGCAGGCTGATTAACCGGAAGAGCCTGGCCGAGGGAGGAAGGGGGTGACACCCAGGAGCCCGTCCCTCCTCCCCAGCCAAGAGGAAATCTCTTGTGGCTGGGCCACGGAAGGAGCCTAAGATCATTAAAGGACATCTGAAACAGCCACGCGTGTCCTCCCTTTCAGTAGCAGGAGGATAAGCACCGCCACGTGGAAAGAGACTAATTCACTCACACGGCAAATTCTAACCAGAGCACCATCCACATGCCAGGCCCTGCAAAGCCTAGAGAAGATGCCACAGCTTTCTTAGAGCTTGTATTCTTGGGGATGGGGGAGAATGCTTAAACAACTGAATAAAGATGATTTTGGACCGTGTAACGAGCGGTGCGGAGGAACTCAAACAGGGCGCCGGGATGGGAAATGATTTGAGCAAAGAGTTATTCTGACCCAGTGGTTGGGAAAGGCCTCTCTGAGTGGGTAACAAAGTGTTCTCTAAAAGGTGAGAAGGGGAGTTCCTGTTGTGGCTCAGGGGTTTAAGAACCCAACATAGTGTCTGTGAGGACGCACGTTCGATCCCTGGCCTCACTCAGTGGGTTAAGGATCTGGCTTTTCCACAAGCCGCAGTGCAGGTCACAGATGCCATTTGGATCCGGTATTGCCATGTCTGTGGCATAGGCCTGCAGCTCTGATTTGATCCCTAGCCCGGGAACCTCCATTTGCTGCAGGTGCGGCTGTAAAAAGAAAAAAACGTTGAGAAGGAGGACTTCTCTGCTGGCCCCGTGGTTAAGGATCTGGTGTTGTCACTGCTGTGGCTCTAGCTGCTGCTGTGATGCGGATCTGATCTCTGGCCTGGGAACTTCCACAGCTGCAGGCCTGGCCAAAGGAAAAAGAGAAGGAGCCAGCACTGCACACTACCCTCCTGGTCCCCTGCTTGGCATCTCATCCCAGAACAGTCCAGAGCAAAAGGCAGGTCACCCCCAGCACAATGGGCAGGGGCAATACTTTGGCTGCTATCATCCTGACTCACGTGCAAGTGTGTAGGTGACCAGGGACCACCAGGAGACCTTGGGACTCTGGACAGGAGATTCAAAGTGAAGGAGAGGAAAGTTCCTGTTGTGGCTCAATGGAAATGAGCCTAACTAGGATCCATGAGGATACTGGTTCGATCCCTGGCCTTGCTCAGTGCGTTAAGCCTCTGGCATTGCTGTGGCTGTGGTGAAGGCCGGAAGCAGCAGCTCCCATTCAACGCTTAGCCTGGGAAACTCCTTATGCCACAGGCAAGGCCCTGAAAAGAAAAAAACAAAACAAAACAAAAAGTGAAGGGGAAATAAGGAGAACTCAGAGTTCCCGCTGTGGCTCAGTTAAGAACCCGACTAGTATCCATGAGGATGCAGGTTCAATCCCTGGTCTTGCTCAGTGGGTTAAAGATCTAGTGTTGCTGTGGCTGTGGCGTAGGCTGGAAGCTGCAGCTCCGGTTTGACCCCTAGTCTGGGAACTTCCATATGCCCTGTGTACAGCCCTAAAAAGACGAAAAAAGAAAAAAAAAAAGTCCTCTTGTAGGAATTCTCATGGTGCAGCGGGTTAAGAATCCGGGGCGTTGTCATTGCAGTGGCTTGGGTTGCTGCTGTGGCTCAGTTTTGATCCCTGGCCCAGGAACTTCCACCTGCTGCAAGTGCCCCGCCCCCAAACAAAAATTCCTCTTAGCTCTTACACTGGGATAGGAAGGCAGGGGAGGAAGCTGAGGAGGCTGCACCTTAATTCAGGCAAAGGACTCACTCACCACAGGCGGTGTGACTATGTCATGATGAGAGGATATCTGGGTCACATATACTTCCTTGTCTCTCCTCCTCCTGCTGAGAATCACTGGACAAGAAGAGCCCAAGGACATAGCTGCAACTAGAGTTTGAGACTCACAAGGGAAACGTTGGGGCTGCAGGTCTAGTTTTTCACCAGCAGGTGTCGCCCTATCATCGGACTGGCGGGCACCGCCTCCTGGTGTGGGTGGGGAAGATGGGAACTTGCTGAGGGAGGGCCGGGAGTCACCAAGCTAGCCACCCAGTGGGGGTCAAGTTTAGAGAAGCCAGACTTTCACTCTAACCAACATCCCTTTCATCCAGAATAATGATTATTGATTTTTTTTTTCCCTCACCCACAGCATGTGTAAGTTCCCAGGCCAGGGATCGAACCGGAGCCCCAGAAGTGACAATACCCTGCTGAGCAATTAGGGAACTCCTATCGAGATTTTTTTTTTTTTTTTTTTTTTTTTGGTCTTTTTAGGGCTGCACCTGCAGCATATGAAGTTTCCCAGGCTAGGGGTTGAATTGGAGCCGTAGCTGCTGCCCTACATCACAGCCACAACAACACTAGATCCTGGCCGCATCTTCAACCTACATCACAGCTCATGCAACGCGCTGGACCCTTAACCCACTGAGTGAGAACAGGGATCAAACCTGCTTCCTCGGAGTTCCCATCGTGGCGCAGTGGTTAATGCATCCGTCTAGGAACCATGAGGTTTCGGGTTCGATCCCTGCCCTTGCTCAGTGGGTTAACGATCCGGCATTGCCGTGAGCTGTGGTGTAGGTCTAAGATGCGGCTCGGATCCCGCGTTGCTGTGGCTCTGGTGTAGGCCAGAGGCTACAGCTCCGATTCGACCCTTAGCCTGGGAACCTCCATATGCCCCAGGAGCGGCCCTAGAAATGGCAAAAAGACAAAAAAAAAAAAAACCTGCTTCCTCATGGATGCTAGTCAGGTTCATTTCCACTGAGCCATGATGGTTTTTTGCTTTTTTTAAGGCTGCACTTGTGGCACATTGAAGCTACTGGGCTAGGGGTCCAATCAGAGCTGCAGCTGCCGGCCTACACCACAGTCATAGCAACACCAGATCCGAGTTGTGTCTGCGACCTACACCACAGCTCACGGCAATGCTGGGTCCTTGACCCACTGAACAGAGCCAGGGATTGAACCCAAATCCTCATGGATACTAATCGGATTCATTATCACTGAGCCACAAAGGGAACTCCCCCTACTGAGATTTTTATAGGCACCACATGCCACTTCATTTCTTCACATGAGATGGGTCTATTTTTTGTTGCCATTTTACAGATGAAGAAACTGAGGCATAGAGAATGAAATGATTTGCCCAAGGTCACCAACTAGGAAAAGGCCGAGCCCAAATCCAAACCACAGGCGGTGTGACTATGTCATCAGAGCATCCTCACCCTGTACTAAGCTGTAGGTGCCCTGTTCATGAAGGAAGGGATGGGCATTCTCCAAGGAACTCGCCCAGGGCCTGGCAGTGTGGAGGGACCATCTGAGGGTCCAACAAGTGATGAGGCCCTCACTGAGACGGGACACACAGGTGGAAGAGAACTGCTTACTTAGTCTCTCCGCCCCAGTCCTCTGAGGTGCTGCCCCATTTCATAGATAAGGAAACCGAGGCTCAGGTAGGTTAAGTGACTGGCCCAAGGTCACGCAGCTGGTAAGTGGCAGAGCTAGGGTTGAAATGGAGGCAGGTTGCCCTCAGAGCTTTACTTACGTCCCATATTGTAGGGAGTTCCCGAAAAATCTGTTGAGAGAATGAATCAATAAAGAAGTGAAAGACTTGGCGTTCCTGTCATGGCTCAGTGGTTAATAAACCTGACTAGTATCCATGAGGATGCAGGTTCGATCCCTGGCCTTGCTCAGTGGGTTAAGGATCTGGCGTTGCCGTGAGCTTGGGTGTAGGTCGCAGACGTGGCTTGGCTCTGGAGTTGCTGTGGCTGTGGTGTAGGCCAGCAGCTTTGGCTCTGATTTGACCCCTAGCCTGGGAACCTCAATATGCCACGGGCGCGGCCCTCAAAATGCAAAGAAGAAAAAAAAAAAAAAAAGAAAGGAATGAAAGACTTTACCAAACCAGTGAGTGAAAGTGTGAAAAAGTGAATGTGTTCCCAAGCTGGCAGCTATGCCCAATCAGACCTGGGTCTCTGGTGCCTTAAAGTGTCTGGTACATAATTAGTGGTCACGAATTGTGTGGGGGAGTTCCTGTTGTGGTGCAGCAGAAACAAATCCGACTAGTATCCATGAGGATGCAGTTTCAATCCCAGCCCTCGCTCAGTGGGTTAAGGATCCATGTTGCCATGAACAGTGGTGTAGGTCGAAGATGAGGCTCGAATCCAGTGTTGCTGTGGCTGTGAGGGAGGAAGGGAGGGAGGGAGGGACAGAGGGGCAAGTTTACTGTCCTGTTCTCTCTTCTCTGGCTCCCTGGGGCCAGCAGCCTTGCTTTGTGCCCTTCAGGGAGGCGCTCCAGAGGGCCCCCACCCAGTCTAGTAGGCCCCAGATGCCCATGGACGGTTCCCCTGGGCCCAGGCCCTGCAAGGCCTCAGAGCTCAGGGCTGGCCTGGCTGGCTGCTCCAGGTGAGCTCTAGGCCAGCTGTGCTGACTGTAAACAGCAGGCCCTTCCCTGCCCAGGGGCTCGTGCATACACCTCAGGACATTCTTGTGTGAGGGCAGAGCCAGGGGTGGAAGCTTGCCTTTCCTTGTTCAGAAAAGCAGCACAGGGATTTTAACAGGAGCTTAGCATTTATTGAGTTTATAGTAAAACACTGTCTCTCTCTGGCTCCTCATAGCAGTACCTGATCTTTGTTTATACAAGAGGAAACTAAGCCTTCAAGGTGCTTCTCCCCCAGTGCCCAGACAGGTGTTCCCAGAGGGCCCAGGAACCTACATTTTAGCTCTGCCTCACCTGGTTTTCTGGACAGAAGATTCCAGGTACAGGGCAGTTCTTCTGCCCTTCCAGCCCAAGTCTTGTGGGTGAGCTGGGGCTAGTGGGCACCAAATATACATGAAATAACAGAGTTCTAAACGAGCCCTTCTGGGTGTTTCCAATGCATGGCATGTGTGAGCAATAGTCAACAACTGTGTGCCAAGCCCTTTAAGTGAATTTTAAAACAACCCCAGCAGGTAGATCTTCTGGCCCCATTTCACAGATGGTGCAACTGAGGCACAGAGAGGTTAAGTTACTGCTCAAGATATCACACAGCTCAGAAGCAGCAGAGCCAAGATTTGAACCCAAGTGGTGTGGCTCCAGCGTCCGCAACTGACGCTCCACTCTTTACTAAGTCTTGATAGCTTTTCAAAACAATTCTGCAGGAGTTCTCTTATGGTGCAGCCAGTTAAGGATCAGGTGTTGTCATTGTAGCGACTCAGGTTGCCGCGGTAGCACGGGTTCTATCCTTGGCTCGGCAACTTTCACATGCCATGTGCACAGCCAAAAAAAATTAAAATTAAAATTAAAAAATAAAGGAGTTTCCGCTGTGGTGCAGTGGGTTAAGAACCTGACTGCAGCAGCTTGGGTCACTGTAGGGGTACAGGTTTAATCCCCAGGCTGATGCAGTGGGTTAAAGGAACCAGTGTTGCCGCAGCTCTGGCACAGGTTGCAGCCATGACTTGGATT
Source organism: Sus scrofa (assembly GCF_054392235.1). Lineage (NCBI taxonomy): Eukaryota > Metazoa > Chordata > Mammalia > Artiodactyla > Suidae > Sus > Sus scrofa. Next base: position 79,692,397 of record NC_139388.1, read on the forward strand.
CAGTCCCTGGCCTGGGAACTTCCACATGCCGCAGGTATGGCCATAAAGCAAAATAATTAAATTTTAAAAATAAAAAAATAAGATAAATATATAAATAAAAAACACTACAACCATTGACTGAGCTCCTTTCCTGTGCCAGGCTTGGGAACAAGAGGGCAGAATAAGGCATCTTCTGCCATTGCAGAACTGGGATCCACGGCAGCCTGGGAAGTGAGTTGATGGGGGCAGGGGGAGATGAGGGGCTACAATGTGGGAAGTGAGTCAGGAAACGGAGGTCATGCAGATGGGGGGGTGTTGCTTTGGTAGAGCACCTCTGGCCTGAAGTTCTGGAGGCCTGAGTCTTCATCTCATCTCTGCCACTGACTTGCTGTGTGACCCTGGGCAAGGCTCTCCCCTTCCCTGGGCCTACATCTCTCCATCAAACCCTGAGGATTTTGGAGTGACTCCCAAAGGACACAGGGCTGGCCAATCAAGCCTCAGGGTCTGCCCTTACCTCCAGGCATGTGTTCCGTTCATCTGAGTTTGAGTTTCTTTTGAAGACATGTTTTAGGCCTATGGTTTCTCCGGGATCTGCCAGTGCCTCTGAGCTTGTAGCTCTGGAAGGCTTTTTGGAGGAGGAGGTTTTTGACCTGGACTGGGCCTTGAAAAGCAATGGAACTGGGAGTTCCTGTTGTGGCTCAGAGGGTTAAGAACCCGACTAGTATCCATGAGGATGTGGGTTCTATCCCTGGCCCCACTCAGTGGGTTAAGGATCCAGCGCTGTCATGAGCTGGGTGTAGGTCCCAGGTGTGGCTTGGATCCTGTCCGGAGTGGCTGAGGCTGTGGCGGAGGCCAGCAGCAGCAGCTCTGATTCGATGGAACTTCCTGGATGCCCCACATGCCTCTGGCACCACGTGACCTGGACCTTGTCACAGGTCTTTAGCCCCAGAGGGCTCCATCTTTTCAACCTCCCCTGCCCCCTACCCATGTCTGCTCCTAAAGCTGTAAGATGGAGTTTCCCTGTACAGAATGGAGGCAGGAGAGCAGCCTCGCCCTTTGGTGGTGGTGGGACTGATCTGGGCTGACCCAGCAGAGGTCTTTCTAGAGCCAGAGACGATGATTCAAATTCTAGCCATGCCACTTCCAAGCTGGGTGACCTTGGACCAGCTGCTTGACCTCTCTGGACCGCCTCTCCTCCTTGGTACCCACCTTGCGGGATTGTTGTGGGGATGAGCAGGTGTTTGGCACACAGGAGGCGCTCAATGAATGGGGCTGCTATAATTAATCTTCGGGGTGGGGGCGGGGCTCAGCGCTCGCAGCCAGACCTATACTTAGCCTGGAAAGGTGGGGGCGGCGGAAGACAAAGCGCGGCGACCCGCCCAGGCGCCAGAGGGCGGGGCCAACGAGAAGGCAGCCGGCTGTCCCCACCTCCCCTCCCTCCTCTTCCCAGGGTCACCTTGGCAGGAGGGCGCCTTCCGTCTAGACCGCCCCGTGTCCCCGGTGGCGGCTCTGTGCACTGCGCAGCCCTTATCCACTAAAACCACCATCTGGGGAGGGGGCTGCTGGGGCCTGGAGCCCCATTGGCCACCCGGGGAGCTGCCCCCTTTCCCAGCCCAGCTTCCCGCCAGCCCGGCCCAGGGAGGGACGCTGCTGGGGTCGGGATGCCAAGCTGAGCCTGACCCCGAGTGGGGGTCGAGGGAGGGGGAAAACTGGTCTGGCTCCTCCCCCCAGCTCCTCGCCGCCGATGAGTGTTGGGGCTGCAAATAGCCCGGTGGAATCAGTGAGTCACAGAGGCTGGAAATACCGTGCCCACTCCACTCCCCTCCTGTCTGCAGCCGAGCTGCGCTGGGGAGCGCCTGGCACTCCGATTTCAGGAGGGCCTGGTGGTGCGTGGGTGTGTGTGTGTCCCTCATAGGGCACTCAGACTCCCTGACCAGTCCGCTTCCCAGCCGGGTTCCAACCTGGCTCAGCCTTTCCAGCTGTGTGACCTTAGGCCAGTCACTCAGGCTCTCTGGTCCTCAGAACCCATCTGGTACAGATAGGCTTTAGGAGGGCAGGCAACCCAGTGCAGCTGGCCCACCTTCGGTGTCACAGTGCCTGGCAGGGAGTAGCAGGGGCTGACAGTTGGAAGAGAAGGCGATGTGAGGTTTTTCATGGAAATAATTCCCAGATTACACTCCACATGGGCCTGAGAGCCCAGGGAGGAGGCCAAAACACACCCACATTTTTGTGAGACTTTTTTTGTTCTTGTGGGGGGCTTGGGGTTTTTGTTTGTTTGTTTGTTTGTTTTGGCCATATGGCATATGGAAGTTTTGGGGCCAGGGATCGAACCCATGCCACAGCAGTGACAATGCCAGATCCTTACTGCTAGGCCACCGGGAAACTCCTTCTGTGAGATCTTGAGCTTTACTTGAACAACTGCCCCCACCTCCAAATCATTTTTTTTTTAAATTTAAGGTTGCAGGGGCAGCATATGAAAGTCCCCAGGCTTGGGGTTGATTTGGAGATACAGCTGCCGATCTACACCACAGCCACAGCAACACGGGATCCTTAACCCACTGAGCGGAGCCAGGGATCGAACCTGCATCCTCAAGGAAACTGGTCGGGTTCATTGCCACGGAGCCACAACAGGACCTCCCCTCACCCCCAAATCTTAAGAAAGGTGTGTCTGTCCTGGGGCTTTGTACCCCTGCTGTCTCTAGCCTTACCCCAAGTTTGAGAACTTCAGGCAGGTGATCTCCCAAAGTCCAAGTTCTGTTGTCTATTATATTTCGTGTGCAGGGTACAATCCCAGGACCCTCCCCTGACCCTTCTCCACCCACCCCCCACTTGTCCCCTAAGGGTCCCAAAATGGCAGGGGTGAGAGGCCACCTTACAGAACAATGACCCAAGAGGAGCGGAGGGCTGAGGCTGGCCTTGCCACTTTGTTCCGGGGCCCCTGACTGACTGTCAATCATCCCTTCCTCCTCACCTCTGCTTCTGTCTGTGGCTGAGCCAGGGTCCCTGGAGGCAGCCAGGCTGCCCAGAATGAAGGCTGACTGGAGGTCCTTACCCTGGACTGGGGCCTAGGAGGGAGCTGGGCTGGGGACTCTACGGCAATCTGTGCATTGTTGAGCAGGAAGGGGTGGGGGCAGAGTGCACAGGCCAAAAGAGGCAGAATGAGGGGAACTACTCCTCACTGCCCAGAGGGGGCAGGGGTGGTTTGAGAGCAGCTTCTGACACCGTGGGTTCAAATCCAGCCATCAGCTGGGCACTCAGCTGCTCGGACACTCAGTGTTAAAATTCGAGAGGGTAAATCTGATTTTAGAATGGTCCAAATTGGGCTTCGACCACTGGTAATACTTAGTATTTGAAGAACAAGGTTAAGTGTGTGTGTGTGTGTGTGTGTGTTCGCGCGTGCCTATAGATTCGCAGATTAAGGATAGAAAAGGATGAGAGAGGCAAATGGCCTCAAGGGAAGGTTGGCAAGAAGCTGGGGTCCCACCTTAAGGACCCAAAGGCCTATCCAGGCTCCCTCTGCTGGGTGACCTGTCTGCAGTGGAGGCAGCCTGGGGAGCCCAGGTCCCCTGGGTGGGAGGGAGAAGGCCCAGCCCCACCCCCTCAGCCCAGCCTCCCTGGAGGCATGAGCAGGTAACAGACGGTTCACACAGTTTATCACGAACCAGCTGTATTGGAAAAACCCCAGCTATACACAGACACAACGTGGCCCTGCCCTGGCACAGCCGGCTGGAGGGGGCACCTTGTGGGCAGGCAGCCTAGCAGCTGGGTCGGGGCTGGTAGAGCGGCTGAGGGGAGCTGACCATCCTGCTGTCTCCTTCTGGTGTCCCCATGGCAGTTCAGTTTAGAAAGAAAACTGAATCTGCCTCTCCTGATCCCCTTGGCCAAGGAGGGGGTCCCAGGCCCCATCATCCCCCCGCCCCTGCCCTGCAGAGATTCCACAGATCAAAGATTCTGTCTGTCCTGCAGATTAAATGCCCAGAGAGCCTGCCTATCCCAAGCCCCCGTCCCCAAAGTGGCTTTTTTGGCATCTCCCATTCTCCATCCCAATTCCTTTATTCTGGATTAAGTGAAAGAGGCCACATCTGGAATCCAGAGGCCACAGGTGAGGCGAGAGGGTCCCTGGCCTGCCCCAGGTGGAGCAGAGGGCCTCATGTGGGGGGAATGACCCACCTGGGGTCTGCGGGGGTGGGGGTGTCAGGGCCTGGAACCCAGGCTGAGATGTCCCGGAAGCTGTCACAAGGGGGGCAGGAAAGCCTCTCTAGCAGCCCAGTGGGGGAGAGGAGAGGGCGGTGGGGGCAGGGCCGGGGAGGGGAGGGCCCTCAGATTTTGATCTCCGTCCGGAAGGTCTGCTGGACGTGCTCCGTGTGTGGTTGGCGCCGGGCCCGGATGGTGAGGCTGCCGTCCTCCCGCAGGGCCGAGGTCACCGATGTGGGGTCCACATCCTCTGGCAGTTGGCACTTGTGAGCAAAGGTGTTCATGACGGTGCCGTCAGCTGCCAGCTGGGGAAGGGGTGATGGGTCAGGGCAGGCTGGCCCCCACCCTTGTACTGCTCACGACAGGCCGCAGCCCCGGCTGCGCCGTCTAACCCCAGCTGGGCTCCCATGTGCTGAGAGGTTCTGCTCTTAGGTGCAGAGGCCCTGCCTAGGGGCTGGCCAGGGTAGGATGGGCGCAAAGATGCTCAGCGGCGCTCCAGTGGTCCCAGGGGAAAGGCAAGGGGTTGGTGGGGGAGCTCCGAAGGAGAGGAGGCTTGGTGGCAGAATCTGGGGCTCCTGTGTGACAGGAGAAGGCACAGAGCAGAGCCGAGCCCTCCTGGATACCCAGACACATTGGTGTCCACCTCCGGGGCTGGGCTGGCAGCCCCTCCCCCACGACCCAGCCAGCACATGGTGTCCAGAAGAGCCTGGGGCGGCTGAGTCACTGGTGGGGGTGGCAGGGCTGCCACATGCTGCCCACTGGTCCTGGTGCCCATAGTCCCTGGCTTCCCCGATGGAGGTGCAGGGCATCCTCCCATGCTGGAGAAAGAAGCTGGGCTGTCCGGTGGGGTAGCTTTGGGCCTACCCTCTTCTCTAAGGAGCAGCTGTGGCTCTAACCCGCTGGGGGCAGCCCCCCTCCTCAGCCAGGGCCACACCCTCCTCGAGGGTGCAAGTCTCCTGGGAGTTAGGACGTAGAGGCCCTAGTGACACAGTGACCCTGAGATCCATGGGCAGAAGAATTGTGGGGTTTGGAGTGTGTGTGACCTTGAACTGCAGGGCTGCTGCCTAGCCTTGAGCTCCATTCTGGGGTCCAAGAGGGAAGACGGCTTGAGGGCTGTCCCATGGGGGAGCTCCTTCCCCCTAGCCGCCCAGGTGAGCCCCCCACCTGACCACACACCTGAGGGAAGAGCTCTCCTCTCACCCCCCCTTCTCATCTCTCACCTCCTCTTACGTCCCCCTCTCTCTCTCTTTTTTTTTTTTTTTTTTTTGAGCCACAGCAACGTGGGATCTGAGCTGCATCTTAGACCTACACCACAGCTCACGGCAACGCCAGATCGTTAACCCACTGAGCAAGGGCAGGGATCGAACCCGCAACCTCATGGTTCCTAGTTGGACTCGTTAACCACTGCGCCACGACGGGAACTCCACCTCCCCTTCTCATCTTTCACTGCCCCTTCTCATCTCTCCTGCCTCTTCTCACCTCTCACCTCCTCATCTCTCACCTCCCTTTCTCACCTCCTCTCACCTCCCCTTCTTACCTCTCACCTCCTCTCACCTCCCCTCTCCTCCCAGCCTCAGGTGCCCCACCCTCTGCCTCCTCCCGCCGCCCCCCATCCCCTGTGGCTTCTTCTGCTGCCCTGGGCTCCTGAAGAAAGGATCTGGGAATGCAACAGTGTAAATCAGCTACACTTCAAAAATAAAATAAAATTTAAAGGAGGATCTGGAAGCCTCCAGGCAGAGAGCGGCAGTAAAGGGGGCCCCGTGGCTACAGGAGCAAGGCCCCCAGTTTGTCCTGAAGTTTTAGGGGGCACTGGTTAGGGTGCAAGGTCCCAGGATGGGACATGAGAGTGGGGATGCTGGACAGAAGGTACCTGTGCGGAGCCCCCAGTCTTAGGGGAGGGGGCGGGCTCACCTTCTCAGCTCGCACCTCAATGTGGTTGTTGGAGGTGGTGACAATGATGTCTTCAGGTGAGAAGTCACTCACGTCCACTGCAAACTCGTAGGCATCGCCCAGGGTCTTGATGTTGCCAGGCCCCCCGGTGCGGGCTGTGGGGAGGGCTGCTGTGAGCTGAGCACAGGGCAGGCTGGCACCCAGGAGGAAGGTTTCTGGCTCCTTCTCCTTGGGGAAGGGGCGGCCCCCCAGGCCTGACCTCCCTCTCAACTGTGGCTCCTCAGCTGCCCTGGCCGTCCCTCCTCATTTCTCGAAAGCCACCTCTCCCAAGGTGGGGAAGGGCCTTACTCGGCACCGGTATATGACACTGTCCATAGCCACTCGTCCCAGGCCTGGACTGGGGATGCACCTTGCCCGCCCCCCCAACACGTGCAGCTCTCCGGGGCTCCAGAGAGGGCCTGGCCACAGGGCCTTTGGCCCTTGGCACCTTAGCTGACCCCCAGGCCAGAGCGCTTCCTGGGAGGCCTGCCTGGGGCCACATCTGTCCTGGTGGCCCTGCAGCTGTGCAGCACCTGTTCCTAGCAGCTCAGCAGCCGCAGCTGCATGGGGTGGTGGCCTGGAGCAGGTGTCCCCTCCCCCGTGTGCCTCCCCTCCCCCACAGCGCCCCCAAGCACTTGCCTGGAAAGGCCAGGGGCTCTGAGTGGGGCCGCATGAAGCTGCCAAAATCCTCGGAAAACATGCTCAAGGCCTTCTCCATGGGTGGGTCCTGGGCCGGGAGGGTGTGGGAGGCCGAGGAGGACGAGGAGGAGGAGGAAGAAGAGGAGGAATGGAAGCTTCTCTCCGCTCTGAAGGTGGAGGAAGTCCTGTGGCTCATCCACGGGCAGGCGGCCGGGCCCGGGCTGGGCGCAGGGGCGGACAGGAGAGGGTGCGGACAGCCAGCTCTGGGGGAGCATGCGGGGCCCTGGCCGGCGGTGCTTTATAAGGCCCGACCGTCCCTGGGCGCAGGGCCAGCCCCTTGTCTACCAGCTAAATTTAGTCCTCTCCATGGCCCAGAGGAGCTGGAAATCTTCTCCAGTGAGACGGCCCTGCTGACAGTTCGGCCCAGGCTGCCTGTGAGGCTGAGCTCACAGTCCAGCATTCCAGGCTGATAACTCCGCATGGGGGGCCTCCCAGGGCAACGAGGTGGGGGCCCATGCTGTTCCCTTGCCACTCAGACCCCTGCCCCCCTGCCCCGGGACCTTGTGTGTGCAGGCTTTCTGTCTCTGTCTCCCCCATCAGACGGCAAGCTCCTTGAGGACATGGTTTTCTCTCTTTCCTGTCCTGTCTCCCCCAGAGTTCTAGCCCTTGGTGAGAGGGATCTGGGTGGCAGGTGATCAGGACAGAGGGGCCCAAGCCTGCGACTCTGGGGAGGACAGGAAATGCAAGTCAAGAGGTCAGAGGGGCGTAGAGGACCCCCACCTGCTGGACCCCTGTGGGAGGTGAGGGGTTCATCCTGCAGGACAGGCGATGTTCACAGCCATCTCTTAGGAAGGACGGAGACAGCCCTGAGTTGGGGGAGGGGGTGGAGAAGGTGCCACTGTTGCCCTGGCAGCTCCTCTGGGGACCCAGATTCCATAATTGTCCCCCCCCTCCCCCTCCCCCCGACTCTGGAAACATTAACGGACCCAAGACGAGAAAGCTCAGGCAGGGCTGGTGGTTGGGCTGGACCCAGGGGAGGAGAGTAGAGAGTTCTGTAAAGGTTGGTAGCAACCTAAAAACTTACATTCCTAGGAATGGTCCGCTTGACCTCCAGCTCAGGGGAGATGCGGGGGGTGGCAGGGGGCAGGGCTTCAGCAGAGAGAGGGGAAGGAGGCCCCCACAAGACAGTGGTTCCAGCTGTGACTCCTGAGGTGCCTGCTGGGCCCAGGCTCCAGGTGGGCCTCATCTGATCCTCTCCCTTCTTGGGAAGGGGATGTTCTTTCTTCCCATTTTACAGACAGGGAAATGGAGCCTCACAGAGAGCCTGGGGCTTGCACGTGGGTAAGGGGCAGAGCTGGGATTTGAACACAAACGTGTTTGATCCAAACTCTCCAGGAGGCCAGGGTGACCTGAATATTCATGTAGGGAGCCTGGCTGGCCTGGAACACCCTGAGAAGCCCCTCCTGTGCCCACCCACGGACCAGTGGAGCCAGGATTGACATCATGTAGGACCAAAAGGGTGAAGCGGGGGAGGGCTATTCTGGGAGGTTCCTGGGGCCTCTGCTCTTCTCTCCAAATCCTGCCCTTCCTCCCCAGATCAGCTCTGGTTCCTCTTCCCCCAGGGAGGCCTCTCGGATGGCTTCAGCCCACACAGGGGGTCCTGCCCAGATGTCTGACGTACTGGCAATGTTTGCCCAGCCTGGCACCTGAGTGTGGCGTGGTTTTCCTGTGTCCTCTGCCGTGACCTCTCTCCCCTGTCAGACTGGCAGTTCCCTGGGGCGGGGGCCTGCCTGTCTCCCCATTAGGCTGGGGGTCCCTGAAGGGGGGAGTGTCCCTCTTCTCTCTGGCTCCCACAGAACTCCATCTCCAGGGGTAATTACTGGAGCTGATGGTCCAGGAGGTGGGGCCAGGGTGGAGCTGGAGCAAGAGGGGTCTGTCCCACAGTGGAGATTCCTGCCTGGCCTGTGTCACCCATTCTGGCCAAGGGGGCTTCCAGGAGAGCTGCCAGGAAGTTACCAGCATTGAGGTGAGATGGAGAGAGGGTGGTGGAGGGGGTGGGGTCCCAGAAGCCTGCCGCCCGCCAGGGAAACAGGAGCCAGTGGCTAAATGCAGACACACGGTCACGATGCTGAGGGCCTGAGTCACTGCTCCTGGACGTCAGATCTCATTACCCACCCCCGCCCACCATTCCTCCCCTCCCCCATCCCAAAGGCGTCGCCCATACATGCACTGGATCCACTGGCTTCAGTGACCGGGAGGGACCCTGAAAGGTCAAAGAGGCCATTCCCCCGTCCCTGTGCATGACTTTCCCTTCAGATTCCAGGGACAGAAGGTGCTTCAAAGATGATCCAATCCCAGACCTGCCAGGGCATCCCAGTCACCTGGAGGAATTTCGAACAAACACAGACTCTTCACATGTACCCCCCAGGATTCTGACTTGGGGTCTTGGGAAGGGACCAGGAATCTGCTCCCTTCAGCTCCCCACTCAACAGCCCCTGGGCCAGGCTTTGGAAACCACTCAGCACTCAGCACGTGTCTATGGGCTCTGTTCTAGGCTCTGGGGGACTTGTGATGAACGTGGCAGAGATAGGCTCTCGCCCTGTGGCTCTTGGGCTCCCCTTATTGGACAGAAGAGGAAACTGAGGCTCTGAGTGGTGAAGGACCAGTTGAGGGTGGCAGAGCTGCTCTGGCATCCAGCCTGCCCTTACCCTCCACTGCTTGATGCAGAAGAGGGAGAAGTTGGGGGCTGGCATGCGGGGAAAATGGCTTCAGGAGGGACATGTCACCAGCACCGTGTCCCTTTGTTGCCCTCTTCCCAGTTTCCTGATGCTCATGGGGCTGGGAGATGAGGGTGTGGACCTGTGGTGCTGGCTGCTGGCTGATGCCAGCTGTGAGTTGGAGCCAGACCAGAGACTGGGGTTTGGGATATCGACAGGGTGGCCAGTTATCCTGCTACTGTACAAGGTTGGGGTAATGGTGGTGACAATGGGCCCAGATCCAGGCAGAGCAGCAAGCCCCCCACCCCAACTCTCACTATTTTCAACTGAGTTAGCCTGATCTCCAGGAGCAGAGAATGGCTCAGGGTCTCAGTATTTTAGCAAGTCATTGAAGAGCCATCATGATTTTCAGGAGGGTGGCTTTGCTGGGGGAGGTGGGGGGGCAGGAGTTGTCCCACATCCCTTGCCCAAATCTACTAAAAGTGACATGAGACACAAATCCTTTGCTTTGTGCCCAAACCCTTGCCCTGAATGATTAAGCCACAGGAGCTGGAGGAGTTCTGGGCAGAGGAAGAGCCACAGAGTCTAAGTCTGGGTACGGCCTCTCCTGTGTGACCTTAGATGAGTGGCTGTACCTCTCTGATCCTCCACTTATTATCTGCAAAATGGTGGTGCTATCCTTGACCCACAAGGGTGCTGAGAGGATGAACTGGGTCTCAGATGTAATGTGCATGTCCCCACACTCTGTAGGGGTGGGACAGTTTGTGGCATTTACCCGGCAGCCCCAAGCAGAGCCGCTGCCCCTTGGGTGCTGGGGTTTAAGAAGCAGTTTTCTGAGACTGGAGGGTCTGGACATGAGGATCTGGTCTAAGTTCCCAGCCATCCCCTCAAGTTTCCTGCCCTGCTCCAGCTTGTTACCCCCTCCCTACCTCAGAGCAAGGCAGGGTCACCAAGGGTCATCAAGGCAGGACTTTGGAGTGGTGTGAGGGCTTTGGAATCAAAAACCTGGGTGGTAATTTCAGTTTTATCCCTTAGGCTCTGACCCTGGACACCTCTCTGAGACCCTGTTTCTTTAAAATGGGCTAATACCACCCACGGGTTCCCATGAACACTCATTGATTTGAGAGCGTTGATCACAGAGCTGGTCACAGAGCAAGGGTGTGCTAATGACATCAGACCCCTCGCTTCTGAGTCTTTCCTCCCGCTCTGTTGCTTTCTCCCCTCTCCCTTGTCTGCTTTTTCAAACCCCTCCCATGCCCAGCTCTGAGAAGCCAGGACTCTGACCTTCAACCCCTGCACATGACCCATCACCATCCTGCTGGGTCCTGAGCTTTCTCCTCCTAGGCCCTGTGTACCCGCTCCTGCAGCTCGGCCGGGTGCCACACCCCTCTGCGTGGCGGGTCGGGGGAGCCCCTGCTCCGGGTCCCTCCTGGCTGCTCTGGTCTGCAGCACTCAGCTGGCCAGGGCAGTTCCAGTTGGTTTGTCAAGGACATTCCTAATGGCCAGGGTAAACCCGGGGTGGGGGGGCGGGAGGAGGGAGGGGGGCGGGATGTTGATTGGTGGAACACACACCTGTCCAGGTGCACCTGAGCTGCCAGCAAAGGAGTCTCTGTCGGGGAAGGCTGGTTGGGGCCACAGCAGAGCAGACTGACCGAGGTGAGGGGCCGCCAGGTGCAGAGCTGGGCCAGGGACTTGATGAAACCTGCCAGGGCCAGGCCAGACCAGGGCAGGCAGGAGCAGGAGGCTGGGGGGCAGGGAGCCAGCACCTCCTTTTGACCCTCATAGGCTCTCTTGGGCCTGGGGTTGTCCTGACTCTGTAGCTTGAGCTGAGGGGGCAGAGGCTCAGGGATGGGTAGGGGGAGTCAGAGTGGTCCATGGGGACCCCAGTGAGACATGGATGCTCCTGGGCAAGGAGACTGTTCTGAGCAGGGGAAGCAGCCAAGCTTTCAGGGCAGGGTAGGAGTGGTGGCCACGGGAGGGAGAAGGGGGTTCTGAGCCTGGGGTCCTGTCTTGATTAAATCTGCTCCGGGACAAGGAGGGCACAGCTAGGAACTGTCCTGAATATTAACTCACACATGCATGCCCTGGGGAACACTCCCTCAGGAAAGAGGGCACACCAGACTCACATCCCCTTTGAAAATGCCACCTCTCCTTCTTCTCTGGGGAGTGGCTATTGGAAGGGCCCAGTGGCAGAGTAAGGGCCCTGGAGCAGCGCACCAAGGGTCCATCTGTCTGTCCGCTCCCTCAGGGACCTGATGGAGGAGCTGGTAGGGCTTCGTGAGGGCTCCTCGGGGAGCCCCGTGACTCTTCAGGAGCTCTGGGGCCCTTGTCCCCGCATCCGCCGAGGCATCCGAGGTGAGAGCTTGATTCCCTTCCTCTCCCTGTCAAAGGCCCCTTGGGACCTCATCCTCCCCTGGCCCCCCTCCTCCCCACCCACCCTGGGGCCTGAGAGCTCCCCCACTACCCCGCCTTCACTTGCCCAGAGTCTCCTGGGCCGCAGGGAGGGAGAGGATCCATCTGCCTGTCTGTGGGTCAGACGTGCTGCAGGTCTGCCTTCTGCCTCTGGGAATGCAGCCCCCGGATCTGATCACTGTGCCTGGGGCATTGCTAGGGTTAGGCTGGGGGTGTTTTCTGGTCTGACACCGAGACAGCCCCGTACGTCCTGGGACAATAGTCTCTAGACTCATGTCCTCTAAGCCGTGGACCCTGCAGAGACACTGAAAGAAGTGCAGCTTCTAAAGCACTGTCTCCATTCTTCCTTATGAACCTCAGCAAGGGGCAGGGTGGGGAGGGCAGAAAGGTCAAAGTCCCCTCCAGGTGGGGCCAACAGGCCTGGCACCCGCTGTGCCACCACGCTCACTTGCCACAAATCCTACTGTCGGTCACCCGAGGCAGAGCCCCGTCCCTGCTTCCTTGGATTCAGGCACCTGTCCCCAGCCCCACACAGCCCCTGTCTCCCTGCCAGAGCCTGAGCAGGCCCCCAGGACAGGTGCTGCTTAGGCCCCCACCAGGCCCGGGGGTGAGACTCAGTGCCCCTGCCCCAGTTGGCCTGGAGTGGCTGAAGCTGAAGCTGTTCCGCGTGGGTGAGGACTGGTACTTCCTGATGATCCTCGGGGTGCTCATGGCCCTGATCAGCTACACCATGGACTTTGCCGTCGGGCGTGTGGTCCAAGGTAACCCCTCCCTGCCATGCATGCCTGCCCTGGACTCAGGGCTTCTGAGCACGCTCTGGGGATGCCGGGTGGGCTGCCAGGTGGGCTGCCAGGTGCAGCGGGATTGTGGTGGGGAGAGAGATGGCTCTCTGTGGGGAGGAGGACTGGGTCTGGTCCTGGCTTTGCTCTTGACTGGCTGTGTGACTCTGGGCAGGCTCCTGCCCCTCTCTGGGCTCCAGTCTCCTCATCTGCACAGTGAGTGGGAGCTCAAAGGGTCCCAAGAGCCCTTGTTCCTCTGAGCCCCAAGCCCACCTCTTCCTGCCATCCCTGCTCCTCCTCCCTCCCTTCTCTCAGCTCAGTATCTTTGGGGGAGGGCACTGGTCTAGAACTTTCTCCATGCTTCAGCCGGCTCCTTCCACCCTGAGGTCTCCCTGGAAGAGGGGGCATGGGGCAGGATGGGTCTAAGAGCCCTTCTCTGGGAAGCTCCCTCAGGTCTCATCACAAGGACCTGCTTAGGTACCAGGCATCACCTGAGGAGGCACTTTCTCACAATGACTCTGGGAGGGAGGTACCATCACTGGCCCATTTGACAGACACAGAGATATTGAGTCACTCGCCAATAGGTCACACAGCTGGGATATGGGTGGATCCAAGCATCTATTCTTGCCTCCTCCTGGAAACCTGCCACTCACAGGGTGGCCCTGGGCCTCTCCAAGCCTCTCTCTCCTGGGCAGTAAGTGGGCGCTTGAGGGCTGCAGGGCCTGTGGATGACTTCCTGACTCCAGGCTGTTCCCAGCACACATGTGGCTGTACCGGGAGATTGGGGACAGCCACCTACTCCGGTATCTCTCCTGGACCGTGTACCCCGTGGCTCTGGTCTCCTTCTCCTCGGGCTTTTCCCAGAGCATCACGCCTTTCTCTGGAGGTGAGCCCACTCACCACGCCGTCTGCCTGTGTGACTTGCCCCGTATGCCCCTGGGTCAAAGCCTTTTCGTATGCCCCGGGGCTCCTGAGGGGGGACGCAGGCAGCAGTGACCCTGCTTCACAGCCAGAGAAGCCAGGCTCAGAGGAGCCATGTCATCTGCCCAAAGCCACACGGTGAGAAGGCCAGGTCTTGCCTCTTGGGTCACTGCTGGCTCTGCTCCTTTTCTGAGGGCTCCTCTGGGCCAGTGCCAGGGCTCCCCAGGGAGGGGCACACAGAGGGGCACGTGTCTCCCAGGGCCCAACTCTGCCTTCAGCTCCAGGCTAGCAGAGGGGAGGTGCAGGGGTGTCCAGGTGGCCTGAGATTCTCTCCTAGGTCCCCCCATCCCACCACAGCTGTCTGCCAGGCCCAGCTGGAAGAAGGTGGGCAATTCCCATTCCCTCTCTGAACCTCAGCTTCCTCATCTGTAAAATGGGTTCACAAATCCTACCTCAGAGGGTTTAGGGGTCCTGACAAGATCATGCTGCAAAACCCTGTTCAGGGAATGCTCGAAGGGTTGATCTAGAACTTGTCCTTCCCCTTGTCCCCTGACCATCTTTCCCTGCCAAGGTTCTGGAATTCCAGAGCTGAAGACCATCCTGTCGGGCGTGGTCTTGGAGGACTACCTGGATATCAAGAACTTCGGGGCCAAGGTGGTGGGCCTCACCTGCACCCTGGCCGCAGGCAGCACCATCTTCCTGGGCAAAGTGGTATGGGCAGTGTGAGAGCTCCCTATCCCACCCCACCCTGCCTGCTGTTTCCCCATCACCCCTCCAAAGCAGGGTTAGTGGGACTCGGGCCATGCCTGCCTTTGTGGGGGGCTCAGTCATGGGGAGGAGGCAAGATACCTCCCCAGCAGTGAGACAAGTGAGCTGGGGAGATGGGGTGAGGGGTGGGCAGCCACACTGTCTCTGAATGAGGTTTCCTCTGCCTCCCAACCCTGGGCCCCAGGGGGAAGGGGAGAGGAGGAGAAGGAGGGGGAGGAGAGGGAGGAGGGGGAGGGGGAGGAAGGGCTCCATATCTCCCCAAGGGGTGACCCTGTGCCCTGTGCCCACACCTCCCCTGTCAGGGCCCCTTCGTGCACCTGTCCGTGATGATCGCTGCCTACCTGGGCCGCGTGCGCACCAAAACCATTGGGGAGTCGGAGGTAAGGGGCTCAGGCCTCCCGCGCCCCACCCCCCACCCTGGAGGAATGAGACGAAGGGGAAGGCGGGGGTTGGCTCTGAGCCGAAACTCCGATCCCTCCAGAACAAGATCAAGCAAAATGAAATGCTGGCGGCGGCGGCGGCGGTGGGCGTGGCCACAGTGTTCTCGGCGCCCTTCAGCGGTGAGTCCCCCGCGCCCGCCGCCAGGCGGGGTCCCGAGGAGGGGGGCTAATCCGGTCTTGGTCCTTAATGTCAGTCTTTCCGGAAGGGCAGAGCCGCCCCGGGGTGGCGGTGGGGGTGGGGGTCCCAATGCTTCGCGGTTACATTAAACAGACGCCCCTGTGTAACCCCGGGCTGGTGAGTTCAGCTCTCAGAACTCCTCTCCTCATCGGTGACATGGGAATTGTGATCGTCCCCATCCCACAGGCTGTTGTGAGGATCGAGGTGGCCGGGGAGAGCGCTCACAGGCGTGTGCCCTGGGCAGGTGGCGCCCGCCCGCCCTCCCCTCCCCGCCCCTCGCTTCAGCTCACGACGGAGGAGAAGGGGTGGCCCTGTCTGCTGGGTCTCTAAGCGAGCAGGACGCGCGGGGTCGGGGCGCCCGGATGGATGCGGGGGGGGGGGGGGCTGTCTGAGCTCAGTGTCGCCCCCAGGCGTCCTGTTCAGCCTGGAGGTCATGTCCTCCCACTTCTCCGTCTGGGATTACTGGAGGGGCTTCTTCGCGGCCACCTGTGGGGCCTTCATGTTCCGCCTCCTGGCGGTTTTCAACAGCGAGCAGGGTGAGCCGCGCCCGGCCCTCCCTCCTGCCCCCCTTCTCCCTCCCGTCTTTTCCTCTCTCTTCCCTCTTCTTCCTCTCCACCCCCTCCTTCTAGGCATGTGGAAAGGAACTGACCTGTATCGGGCATAAGGGATGGGAGCCTTGGGGATAGAAGCGGTCCAGCTGTTCAGGAGGGAGACCCAGGGAGACCCAGGGAGGCCCAGGTAGACCCAGCCAAGCTCAGGGAGGCCCAGGAACGCCAGGACAAGGAGATTCTGGAGCAGACTTGGCACCACCTCCACCCCTGCCTGTTCATTTGAATCCTGGGGCTTAACTGGGGTACGAGAGTGGTCCCTCATCCCTCCTGCCCCTCCTTCCCCAGAGACGATCACCCCCCTCTACCAGACCAGTTTCCGGGTGGATGTCCCCTTCGACCTGCCAGAAATCTTCTTTTTTGTGGCGCTGGGGTGAGTGGGTGCCTCGGGGGACTCCCCTAGCCCGAACTGCTGCCCTTGGTTCTGGAGGGGATCAGGGGGCTGTGGACTCACCTCCCCTCTGCACTCCCCCAGAGCCATCTGTGGCATCGTGAGCTGTGCCTACCTCTTCTGTCAGCGAACGTTCCTCGGTTTCCTTAAAACCAATCGGTTCCTCTCCAAACTGCTGGCCACCAGGTCTGGATAGGGGCTGGGGGCCCCTCAGGGAGATCCTTCCCCCCCAGAGTCAGCCTCCTGAGCCCACAACTGCCTTATATAGAGAGCTGCACCCCCGACTGTATCCCCATCCTCCTACTGAGCCCCCAACCTCCGCACCCACATTCACTTAATGGAGCTCCCATCCCCTCCCTCACACGCCTCTCCGTGTGCCCAGTTTCCTGGGCTACCAACCGCCCCCTCTCCTGAGTCCTCACTCCCTCACTAACCTCCTGCCCCCTCACTGAACCCCCAGTTCACCCAGCCCCCTTTACTGAGCCCCCTAACCTCCCAATCTTCTCTGCCCCCTGGCCTTGGCATTTCAGAGCCCTCTTCTGCCCCGGCTGCTGCACTGGCCCCACCTGCCTGGCTGGGCAGCCCACCTGTCCCCACCTTTCCCATCAGCTCCACCCCTTGTTCCCCAGCAGTGTGGGGCCCTTGGCCGCGCGTCGTCCCTGCTCTGGTCCTTCCTCCTCCTGCTCAGGCCTCAGCGTCAGCCCCAGGGTGGTGGGACCCACTCTTGCTTCCCTCTCCCTGGGGTGGGGGAAGCGGAGGGCCCATCCTGGAGCTGACTCCCCCACCCCCCTTCCACAGCAAGCCTCTGTATTCCGCTCTGGCAGCCTTGGTCCTCGCCTCCATCACCTACCCCCCTGGCGTGGGCCGCTTCATAGCTTCTCGGGTAAGGGGTGCTGAGCTGGGGCGGCCGGAAGGGGGAATGCCCAGTCCTTGTCCACTTTGGGACCATCGTCGTCTTCCGTCATGCCCAGGATACCTATAAGGGGATGGCTTGTGACATTTTACCAATGAGGCATTTGCAGCTGCATGAGGGGCAGAGCCCTTCCCAGGGTCTCCCCGCAACCCAAAGTGGCTGGGAAGGGTTTGAGGCAGGGTCCGGCAGCGAGGGGGTGGCAGGGAACTGCTGCCCAGCCCTCACGCAGAACTCTGCCCTGGCCCCACCCCAGCTGTCCATGAGGGAGCACCTGAACTCACTGTTCGACGACAACTCGTGGGCGCTGATGACCCGGAACGCGTCCCCAGCCTGGCCTGCAGAGCCCGACCCCCAGAACCTGTGGTTTGAATGGTACCACCCACCGTTCACCGTTTTGGGGACCCTCTCCTTCTTCCTGATTATGAAGGTGGGCACCTTGGGGCCCTCTGGGGTGTGCACAGAGCCGAGACCAGCCGTGGGTGGGGCAAGGGCATGTCCCCAGGGATTGTCGCACCTGCCTCTGTCCTCTGCCACTGTGTGGTCCTGAGCAAGTTGCATCAGCTCTCTCTGAGCCTCAGTTTCCTCATCTTTCAAATGGGGTAGGAGTTCCCGTCATGGCTCAGCAGAAGTGAACCTGACTAGCATCCATGAGGACGCAGGTTCGATCCCTGGCCTCGCTCAATGGGTTAAGAATCCAGTGTTGCCGTGAGCTGTGTTGTAGGTTGCAGATATGGCTCGGATCCCACATTGCTGTGGCTGTGGTGTAGGCTGGCTACACCTCAGATTCGACCCCTTGCCTGGGAACTTCCATATGACTCAGGGGGCGGCCCCAAACAGACCACAACAACAAAAAGATAAAATGGGGTAGTTACTGTGCCTACATCCAAGGTAGGTTGAGAGGGAAGAAAGGAAAGTCCCAGGCACGGTGCCAGGCACACAATAGGCACTTTGTTAAGGTGAGGTTCCTTCCCCAGGTCATGCCTTCCCTCCCACCAGATGGAATGGGCATGTGCCCGGACACCCTCCTTCTCCCTGGGAACCCTCCTGTCCCCTGTCCCATCCCTTTCTTGCCCACTCTTGTCTGGCTGCCTCTAACTTCCGTGCTCTGGGTTCCCACCACCCACAGTTCTGGATGCTGATTCTGGCCACCACAATCCCCATTCCTGCCGGGTACTTCATGCCCATATTTATCTTCGGTGAGTCTGGGGTCTTGAGATCTGAGAGGTTCAGGGTTACTGGGACAGGGCCATGGCTCCTGGTCTACCCCCTATCCCAGGGTGGTACTGAAGTTGGTCCCCCATGACAGAGGGCTATGGGGACCTGGTCAGCCCAGCTTCCTGTCCTCACCCTAAGTCTGTGGCAGGAGCTGCCATCGGGCGCCTCATAGGAGAGGCCCTCTCTGTTGCCTTCCCAGAGGGCATCATAGCTGGAGGGGTCACCAACCCCATCATGCCTGGGGGTTATGCCCTGGCAGGTGAGTAGACCGGGTTCCCACCAGGTGGGCAGACGCTATGGGGCTGGGCTGGACCTGGAGAATCAGCCAGTAGTTCTGTAGGGCATAGGGAGGTCATTAGCCTCCCAGTGAGCCCCACCCCACCCGGAGCCCCTCCCCTTAAGTCCCCCTTACCCTTTCTAGCTCCTGCCTTGTCCCTGATGCCCCCTCCCCCTTACCAAGCCCAGGCATCCAGGAACTTCCAACAATGGTTAACCTGTGGCCTCTGAATAATTCCCACCTTAAACTGTGGCCTTGCCCTTTGCATGAAGCTGTCCCCTGGCCTGAGCCCCTCTCCCTGGTTCTGCCCCTGCAGGGGCTGCAGCTTTCTCGGGGGCTGTGACCCACACCATCTCCACGGCATTGCTGGCCTTCGAGCTGACTGGCCAGATTGTGCACGCCCTGCCTGTGCTGATGGCAGTGCTGATGGCCAATGCCATTGCCCAGAGCTGCCAGCCCTCCTTCTATGATGGCACCATTATTGTCAAGAAGCTGCCGTACCTTCCATGGATCCGGGGCCGAAACATCAGGTGAGCAGTGCCTACCTGGACTGGCTGACCGAGGTGAAGGTGTCCGGGTGGGCTGACCTTGGACATGGGTGGGTGTGGGAGGGGCTGACCCACAGCTGCTCTCTATCTAGCCTCCATTCACTCCAGCTCCCCGTGTGACCTTGGGTGAGTCCTTGGCCTCCCGAGCCTCAGTGTCTTACTGGTCATCCATCTGTCTTCACAACTGGAGGACAGATATCGCCCATTTGTTGGTTCCAGGTCACACAGAGTCAGAACCAGCTCTGAGAGGTCCCCACCCCTCTCCCACTCCTGCTTTGCTGTTTCTCTGGGGTGTTGGGAGGTAGAGGAGGGGACTGGCCTACTAGAATGGAAACGAACTTTGAGACAGGGGCCAAAGCAGCCCCTGTCCCCAGAGAGGCAAAACCAAGAGGCTCTGAGGGTCCTGGGTCCAAGGCCCAGCTCCAGACATGTGCAAACTGCCACTTTCTCAAGACTCAGCTTCCCCGTCTGTTAAATGGGGGTGCTTATTCGTGATTTTCAGACTTTAAAGCTTTTTTTTTCTTCCCTTTTTTCCATGAAACTTTTCTTCAAATGAAATTCTCCAGAGATGGCTTCTGGATAAAATAGACCAAAGTGGAGCTGGTCTGGGGAGGTTGGGGGGCTGGGGCACGGGCAGGGGATTAGGGGCTGAGAATTCAGAGCCAGGTCATGGAGGAGCTGGTCTGCGGGTTCCATCCCACCTTGGGGCGCTAGGATTTGTTCATCCAAGGACTCTCTCAGTCCCTGCCCACACTGGAGGACTGACAAACTTCCCCTGGGTACCCCTGCCTCGTCCTGGGGTTTGGATAAAGCCCTGGTGCGGAATCTGATGGGAGCATCCCTGTGCCTTCAGCTCTCACCAGGTAATCGTGGAGCACTTCATGAATGGTGCCATCACCACGCTGGCCAAGGACACACCACAGGAGGAGGTGGTCAAGGTCGTGACGTCCACAGACACGGCTGAGTACCCCCTGGTGGAGAGCACAGGTGCCCGCAGGAGGGGGACGCGTGACTGGGGAGGGGGATTCCTGCTATCTCGCCCTGGGACCAGGGAGGGTCAGGCCCAGGAGAGGGCAAGCAGGGCGTTGGGCCTGTGGGGCACCAGCATCCAAATCCAGGCGCTGCCACTGTGTGACCTTGGGCAAGTCACTTCCCCTCTCTAGGCCTCAGTTTCCTCACTGGTAGAGATAAGAACCACCCTGGAGGAGTTCCCCTCGTGGCTCAGTGGTTAATGAATCCGACTAGGAACCATGAGGTTGCGGGTTCAATCCCTGGCCTTGCTCAGTGGGTTAACGATCCGGCATTGCCGTGGGCTGTGGTGTAGGTTGAAGACATGGCTCAGATCCTGAGTGGCTGTGGCTGTGGTGTAGGCTGGCAGCTACAGCTCCGATTCAACCCTTAGTCTGGGAACTTCCATATGCTGCAAGTGTGGCCCTAAAAAAAAAACCCTAAAAGACCCAAAAAACAAAACAAACCACCCTACCTTGGGGTGTTTGACATGTCTCAATGGTGTGAGAGGAGGCTTGTAAAGCACTCCATGAATTCTAGAAATCAGGCCTGGTGTGCCTGGGAGAGGGGGTGGGATAACGGGAACCCTACTAGGGTGTCTCAGAATGGAGGCCCTCGTTAAAAGACACATAAGCTGAATCTTTGGGGAAGACCTAGCTAGAGCCTCCTTTCCCTCTAGAAGAAGTACAGTATGAGTGGGAAAGATAAGCTCGGGGTGGGAAGGGGACAGCCATGTCCACTCAGAGCCATGGTCAGCCCATATGTCCCCTTTGCGCAAATGAAACAAGGTGCATACCTGGCAAGCAAAGCACAGCTGGGTTTTGGTCCCCTCTTGTCCTTTGGGCAAATCTCTTACACAGCAACCTGCACAACCGTATGGGTCATCCCCATATGTACCCCAAGAGGCATAAAGCTGTTTATGAGCAGCAGAACCATAAAGCCCTTAAGCTCTTATAAATTGCAGTTGCCTCATCTGGAAAATAGGGAATATAGTTGTCAGAGGTTCTCATCCCAAATGCCAAGCCCTTCTCCCCATCCAAATTGGGACACCTGTAACATTATCTCATAGAACACCTCAAATATCTCATTTGAAAATACATGCACATGGATGACCCCTCAAGAAACTGTGACCTTTGCAACAGCTTCAGCAACGCCGATCCTTAACTCATTGTGCCACAGTGGAAACTCTCCCCCTTTTCTTAAAGGGGAAGCATTTGTATGTCTAGTTGTAAAGCTTTTTTTTTTTTCTTTTTAGGGCTGCACCAGAGGCATATGGAGTTTCCCAGGCTAGGGGTCCAATCGGAGCTGTAGTCACTAGCCATGCCAGAGCCACAGCAACTCAGGATCTGAGCCATGTCTGCGACCTACACCACAGCTCATGACAACACCAGATCCTCAACCTACTGAGTGAGACCAGGGATCGAACCCATAACCTCATGGTTCCTAATCAGATTGTTTCCACTGCACCATGACAGGAACTCCTTTTTTTTTTTTTTTTGGCTTTTTAGGGCTGCACCCGCAGAATATGGGATTTCCCAGGATAGGGATCTAATCAGAGCTGTAGCTGCTGGCCTATACCACAGCCACAGCAACGCCCAATTCGAGCCATGTCTGTGACCTACACCACAGCTCACAGCAACGCTGGATCCTTAACCCATTGAGTGAGTTCAGGGATTGAACCTGAATCCTCATGGATGCTAGTTGAGTTTGTTACCACTGAGCCCCAGTGAGAACTCCTGTAAAGTTTTTATTTTATTGGAGAAGA
This sequence comes from Sus scrofa, assembly GCF_054392235.1. NCBI lineage: Eukaryota > Metazoa > Chordata > Mammalia > Artiodactyla > Suidae > Sus > Sus scrofa. The sequence goes on from NC_139388.1 coordinate 79,714,078, forward strand.
AGCAAAACTCTCAGGCTGTCCCTCAAAACCAAATACCTGCAAACTCCAGTGACAGCCTGAAGTGAAGCTTGCCAAGGCCCCAGCAAAGACAGGAGGACCTCAGAACACGGGGGCCTTCCGCGTTCATGTCTTCACTGGTGGAGCCAAGATGCAGAACTCCTTATAGGAAATGAGGGGAGAGCCCAGCCACAGACATCTTCATGCAGGTGTCCCCAACCTGTTCCTGGCATGAGGCCCTGCCCCAAAGGGCGTCACAGGGTGTGCAGGTGGGCCTTTCCCCCACCTCCAGTGGTGTCTCCAGGACATCTTGGCTGTGGGCTGCCCCACGGAGCCAGTGACCTCCCTGTCCCCTGGCAGCCTTACCCAGCTTCCCTCAGCTTCCACTCCTCCAGGTCAGAAGCTGAGTGACCTTGGGCAAGACAACTAACCTCTCTGTGCCTCAGATCCTGTTTCCTTTTCTGGAAAATGGGTGATAATACTTCCTGACCCATAAGCTGCTGTAGGTTCCTGAAAGTCCCATAAGAACACCCAGCACAGTCCGTGGCACATCATCAACGCCCAGTAAACTGAATTTCCTTTTGCATAATGAGGCTCTCCCCCCCACCACTTGTCCAGAGTCTCAGATCCTGGTGGGCACCGTGCGAAGGGCGCACCTGATACAGGCACTGCAGGCTGAGCCACCCTCCTGGGCTCCAGGACAGCAGGTGAGTGCGCACATGGGGCATGGGAAGGGGGCGGGGCGTCAGAGGGCTGTACGAGGAGTGGCCAGCTTATCGCCTGTGGGAGCTGAGGTTTGAGAGGGGGCAGCCCGCGGAAGGGGGAGGCTGGCCCGGACCCCCATGGCCTTTCCCCCACCTCCAGCGGTGTCTCCAGGACATCTTGGCTGTGGGCTGCCCCACGGAGCCAGTGACCCTGAAGCTGTCCCCGGAGACCTCCCTGCACCAGGTAATGGGGGAAATCCAAGCTTTGGGAAGATAGGGACCCTGGGGTAGAGGGAGGAGCCTGAGGGAAACGTGGGGAGAGTTGGCTCCAGCTTCCTCCACCTGCCTTGCGGCTCTCTCTTCCTCCTGTGTCTGCTTCCTCTCCTGTGGGATGGGCAAAACGGTTCCTGCCCTCTCTGGTCCCTCAGTCTCAGGGTTGTTGGGTGATGGGGAAACTAGGGAAGAGGGAGGGAAAAGTCTGGGTGGAGAGATACAGGGGCTAAAAGTATGTCTTTGTGGGGAGTTCCCGTCATGGCATAGCAGAAATGAATCAGACTAGCATCCATGAGGACACAGGTTCAATCCCTGACCTCCCTCAGCGCGTTAAGGATCTGGTGTTGCTGGGAGCTGTGGTGTAGATCTCAGACGCAGCTTGGATCTGGTGTTGCTGTGGCTGTGGTGTAGGCCAGGAGCTCCAGCTCCGATTCGACCCCTAGCCTGGGAACCTCCATGTGTTGTGGGGGCAGCCCTAGAAAGACAAAAAAAAAAAGTATGTCTTTGTGGAATGCCCATTGTGGCTCACCAGATTAAGAATCTGACATAGTGTTGGTGATGATGTGGGTTCAATCCCTGGCTTCTCTCAGTGGGCTAAGGATCTGGCATTGATCTGGGACACGTCACAGATGCTGCTGATTCTGGTTGTTGTTGCTATGGCTGTGGCATAGGCCTGCAGCTTCAGCTCCAATTCAACCCCTAGCCCAGGAACTTCCATATGCTGCAGGTTTAAAAACAAACAAAAAGTTTGTCTGCATGAAGGCACACATGGATTTCAATTTCAGGTCCACTGCACTTTGCCTGTGTGATCTTGAGCAAATTAATCACAATGAATGCTGATTCTCTCCCCCCTGCAAGCACAGAAGCTGGTACACGGGGTCATGGAGGGAGAGAAGCAGGTTGGGGACCTACTTCTGGCTCCAGTCCCTCTGTGCCCGTCCGAGGATGATGCTGAATGAGGCTGAATAACCTGGTCTTTCCACTAGTCCCTTGTGTGGATTCTGGGGACCCCTAGTGGTGGTATTGGAGATTGCAGGCCTAGGTCTTTTGTCTCCCACCGTCACAGCTGTCCAGCTCTCCCAGGCTCAGAAACAACGGGATGGGCACCACTGGGACAGAGCCTGGCCAGGGTCTTCCCCTCTGCTCAAAGCTCCCAGCTAGGGAGAAAATGAAGTCAGAGGGGTGAGGTGGGTGCCATCTGTCCCCCAGTGTTTCCTAAACACCCCTCCTCCAGGCACACAACCTCTTCGAGCTGTTGAACCTTCAGTCCCTCTTCGTGACATCTCGGGGCCGAGCTGTGGGCTTCGTGTCTTGGGTGGAGGTACCAGGGTCTCGAGGGTGGAGCAAAGGGGAGGAGCCATGCTCAAGCAGGCTGGGGAGGTGGGGGGCACTGATATCCTCCCATCCAAAACTGGAGGGGCCTCGTGGGATTCTGATGAGCCCTATTTCCTGGCCCAGGGTGGTCAGCCACTGGGCCCAATTATCCCTACCTTATTTTGTGGCTAGTGGCCGGCACTACCCTTCTCTGGGCCTCAGTGTTCCCATTTGTGCAATAGGGAGGCACCAGCTCTAAAATTCACTCCAGAATCAACCCTTAGGGGAGTCAAACTCCCCTGGAGCCTTCACTTTCACTCTTTTCTACATCTCTGTCCAGATAATCCCTCTTTCTCTGTTCTAGTTGGAGAAAGTGATTTCCAGCCTAACAAACCCTCCGGCCCCAAAGTAAGCTGGCCTGGCAAGATGATATGGGACCCCCCGCTGCCCTGGTGAAGGAGACTGGGCAGAGACCCTTGCCTCTCTCCCTGCATCACAACACCCCGCCCCATCCCAGCCCTGCTCAACTCCCTGGCGAAGCAGGCAGCTGACCCAGCACTGAAGAGGGCCCCGTAGTCACCGTGTCCCATCTTTGCTGGGACAAGTGCTACATGCCTTGAAGAGCATATCCCACCCTGGACAGAGCTCAGAATGCAAGACAGCGGAAAACCAGTACATGCTGGGTGTTCAAGGCAAGTTCCTCAGATTCATGAATGCAGAGATTGGTATATGCTGTCGCCAAGGGCAGGCACAGGTGCTCTCTGGGGCTTGTATGACTCCCAACCAGAGGCTCCTGAGGAAAAAAAGAATAAAGTTGATTCCCAGAGTCCCAGTTTGTTCCTCATCTCAGCTCTAAGGGACTTGGCACCTTAGCGCCTACTCTGCACTGGCCCTGAGTGAGCTCTTGGGGCCTCCTAGTGGTCATGTGGGCACTGCAGGCTGGGCCCCTGATGTCCCACTGTTCCTCATGGCCACCCTCCTTGCAGGGAAAAAAGCAGGTTCCCCAGCGGATCTTTTTTTTTTTTTTCTTTTTACAGCTGCACCTGTGGCATATGGAGGCTCCCAAGCTAGGGGTCGAATCAGAGCTGCAGCTGTTGGCCTAGGCCACAGCCACAGCAATGCCAGAACCAAACTGCATCTGAGACCTATGCTGTAGCTTGCAACACTGAACCCTTAACCCATTGAAGGAGGCCAGGGATTGAACCGGAATCATTAGAGAGATAGAGTTGGGTTCTTAACCCTCTGAGCTACAGTGGGAACTCTCCCACCAGGAGACTCTTGTCTTCACATCTAAGCAGGACCCTGTGGCCCAGTTACCTTCACTCTAGCCTTAACTTTTTCCTTGGCTGAGCCAGAGCTGACCAGGTGTGTGGCTCCTTGGAGAGTCCACAGTGCCTTGGGCATCTTTCATGGGGACTCTCCTGGCTGCTGGCAGCAGGTTGACCAGCTGTCTGTGTGTTGGGGGTTAGGAGCCTCTCCAAAGTCCTTCTAGAGTTCCCCCCACCAGGGGCCTGAGGACATGCCTTTCCCAGCAGAGACCAACCCAAGTTCATCCAGGGTGAATCCACCACTTTAATGTCTTCAGACGACCTTCAGGGAGATGGCATCAGGGAGATGGCAGGGGAGAGCGAGGAGGGGGAGGAGGGCACCAGGGAGCGGGTTCAGAGAGTGAGGGACCTACAGACACTCCAGACACAGAATCCCCATGAAGAGCGCTAAGGGGCAGACGTTAGCTACCAGAAGAGGCAGTCCCCCTCTGATGGGGGCAGAAGCTCAGGGGGAGAGGGGGAAGGACTGAGCCCTGGGCTCAAGGCAGGGTCCCCGGGCCCCACTCCCAGCAGGTCTCGCAGGCCCTTCTGTGTCTGTCTTCCTGGGAGTCTGGCTATTGGCTCCTCTGGGCGGCTTGCCCCGGTGTCCACTGAGAGCTCTTGAGCTCGCTGATGGCAGAAACTCTGCAGAGGGGGGTGCCCTCCTGAGCCACATAAAGAGGGAGAAGGGGATGATGGCTCCCACTGCGAGGGACAGGGCCACGGAGGCACGGAGTGGTCCACAAGGAATGCTGGCCCCCAGCCCCGCTGCACCCACCCTGGGCCTGCCCTGAGGGGTCTAGAGATGCACAGCCAGACCCCGGTGTCCGGATACACCTGGGCTGCCCACCAGGCCAGGTCACGGTGCCAGCAGGCTCTGGTCCCCACCTCAGTTATAGAACACCTCGTCCTCTTCCTCCGAGAGGGAGCCACTGTCCACTGAGGGGAGGGAGCCCTGCAAGTGGGCCCCACCCTCGGGTCCCGGGGCCCCCGGCAGCCGCTGCCTGTGCTGCTGTTCAGGACTGGGGGGCTGCGGGCCCACAGCTGTGATGGGGGGCTCTTCAGGTGAGGGCCAGCCATCGGGGGAGAGACCAGAGGAGGAGAAGGCCAGAAGACTGTCATCCTGCGAGGGGACACTCAGAAGACTGTCCTGCAGGTAGATGCTCTCCAGGTCTGAAAAAGCACCAAAGGGGTGGGCGTGAGGAGTGGGGTTTGGACGACCCTGCCCCTCACCCTCTCCTGGGGTGTGAGCGAAGGCACGGGGCCGAAGACCTGCCTCTACATCTCGCTTTGTTCCTGCCAAGCTGTGTGACCTTGGGCAGGTCGCAGAACCTCTCTGAGCCCCCGTTTCTCCCAAGGGGTGACAGGGGTGGAGGTGGCAGTGAGCAGAGCATTAAAAGCTGTCTCTGGAGCCAGCCTGCCTGGCCTCACATTCCTCTGTACTCAGAATTGGGACAACCAGTGCTCTTCCTGGGGCCTCCTTTCCCCTCCCTGCCATCACTGTTAGAGGGAAGATCAAATGAGATCTCGCGGGGATGCAGGCTCCACCCAGGACCCAGGCTCCCTGAAGCCCTCAGTAGGAACCTGAGGTTCTAGAAAGGTGGTTGGCTGTGCTTGGTGTTAAGGTTCAGGTCCTGGCTCCGATGCCTCTAGCTGTGTCATCTGAAGTGAGTGAGCCCCTCTATTTGTAAAATAGTTACAGCGTCTGCTTCCTAAAGTTGTAGAAAGGGTGAAATGGGATAACCTGTGTTATTCAGGTTATTCCACTTAAGCACTCAGGTCACCTTCTCTCTTTCTCTCATTATTATTCTCTCCTTTATGCTCCTGGCAGTTCTTTGGCCCTGGGTGGGGCAAGAATCACCAGCCCCCTTTTTCAGATAAAGAAACTAAGGCTGAGAGAAGGAAGGGCCTGCCTGAGCCCTGGGGCATCTGGTGTCAGAACAGGCAGGCAGCGCCCCCTCACTCTGCTGCAGGAAGCCCCTGCTTTGCTGCAACAACCCCCCCATGCCTGCCCCGCCCCAGACTGTACCCTGAAGCTGGACCACGTCCTGGGGGCTGTTCTCCGGGTTCAGCTCCTCATCGTCCAGCGAGGACCAGGCGCTCAGCGTGGCCTCCGTGATGGCAAACTGCTCGGCAACCCCTGTGGGGGACAGACCCTGCTCAGTGGGGCCACGGGCAAGGTGTGAGGGGGGAGGTGGCCTCAGGTGCCAGGACAGGCTGGCACCAGATGCTGCCTCTTGGAGCTGCCCATCCTCGTCCAGAGGATCAGAGTGCCCACCAATGCCCCCCACCCCATGGCGTTATTTCTCTCTACCCAAACAATGCCCAGGGGGACCCTAGGTCCCCTAAGGACCAAGGTCTGGGCCAGTCTCTGTCCCCAGGTACCCCGCCCTGACCCCCCACTGACCTGCGGCAAAGCGGGCCTCCCGCAGCTCGTCTGGGAGGCAGCAGTAATGCTCGTCCTCGGCCGGGGACAGCTCCCAGCCCGAACGCTGGGCACTCCAACCCTTCCACTCAATGAGGTGGGCCACGCGGCCACGTGCCATGGCCGTGGGCTTTGTGATGTGGTCCTTGATGCTTTGCACCACTCCTGGGGGAATTGGGGGCAGATGGGTGACAGCCCTGACCCAAGGCCCAGCTCGGGGCCCCACTTCCAGTACCCCAGGCCCCCCAGTCCCCCAGGCCCCTGAGTACTGCAGGCATCCAATGGCCTGTACACCACATCCCCTCAGCACCCTGTACTCACCCAGTGCCCCGTGACCTCAAGGGCCTGGACCCACAAAGCCTATACCAGCCCACTCCTCATGCCCAGACAAGGCCTCGTGCCCCCTCCCCGCCTGCCCCAAGGCCTCCCCAACCCTGAGGCCCCTCATGTACATGTTCCCCACCCACCTGCAGGCCCCACACCCTCCCAGTGTCCCCCGCTCCCCATCAACATTCCTGCCCACCCGGTGCCACTGCCTCAGGCTCGCCACGCCCCTCATTTCCTTTCTGACCAAGTTTAGACCCTTCTGCTCAAGGAGATCCACTCAAAGGATCCATTCAAGATCCACCCAGCCCTCCCTTTCTCTATCAGTGAACACGTTCTAAGAGTGCAGCCCCCCAAATACCAAATGCTGGAAAGGGTGTGGAGAAAAGGGGACCCTCCTTCACCGTTGCTGGGACTGCAAATTGGTACAACCACTGAGGAAAACAGTATGCAGTTTCCTCAGAAAACTAAATATAGGCGTTCCCTTCGTGGCTCAGTGGAAACGAATCTGACTAGCATCCATGAGGATGCAGTTTCGATCCCTGGCCTTGCTCAGTGGGTTAAGGATCTGGCGTTGCCCCGAGCTGTGGTGTAGGTTGCAGATGTGGCTCAGATCCCGCGTTGGTGTGGTTGTGGTGTAGGCCGGCAGCTGCAGCTCCCATTCGACACCCTAGCCTGGGAACCTCCATATGCCACGGTTGCAGCCCTAAAAAGACCAAAAAAAGAAAAGAGAAGAAAACTAAATACAGAACTAACATATGTCACAGAAATCCCACTCCTGGGCATGCATTTGGATAAAACTAGAACTCAAAATATACATGCACCTGTATGTTCACTGCAGCACTATTCACAATAGTCAAGACATGGAAACAACCTAAATGTCCACCGACAGATGAATGGATTAAGATGTGGTTCAGGAGTCCCCACTGTGGCTCAGCGGTTAACAATTCTGACTAGCATCCATGAAGATGCAGGTTTGATCCCTGGCCTCACCGTGAGCTATGGTGTATGTTGCAGCTGAGGCTTGGATCCAGTGTTGCTGTGGCCCTGGCAGAGGCCGGCGGCCACAGCTCTGATTGGACCCCTAGCCTGGGAACCTCCATGTGCTGCCGGTGCACCCCTAAAAAAGACAAAAAAAATGTGGTACATCTATAAAATGGAATACTAGTCAGCCATAAAAAAGAACAAAACAATGCCATCTGCAATAACATGGCTGGAACTAGAGATTCTCAGACTAAGTGAAGTAAGTCATAAAGAGAAAGATAGGCGTTCCCATTGTGGCTCAAATGTAATGAATCCGACTAATATCCATGAGGACGCAGGTTTGATCCCTGGCCTCACTCAGTGGGTTTAGGATCTGGAATTGCTGTGAGCTGGGGCATAGGCTGGCAAGAGCTCAGATTCGGCCCCTAGCCTGGGAACTTCCATACACCACAGGTGGAGCCCTAAAAAAAAATAAATAAAAGATGGGAAAAAAAAAAGAGAGAAAGACAAATACCATGTGGTATCACTTATATGCGGAATCTAAAATATGTCACAAATGATCCTGTCTACAAAACAAAAACAGCTCAGGGACACGGAGAGCAGACTTATGTTTGCCAGTGTTGAGGGCAGAGAAGGGGATGGATGAGGAGTTTGGGGTTGGCAGATGCAAAATATTACATTCAGAATGGAGAAGTAATGAGGTCCCACTGTACAGCACAGGGAACTGTGTCTAATCTCTTGGGTTAGAACATGATGGAAGATAGTACGGAAAAAAAAAAAAAGAATGCATGTGTATGTATGGCTGGGTCATTTGCTATATAGAGAAATGGAAGAAACACTGTAAATCAACTATACTTTAATAAAAAGTTTAATAAAAAAAGAATGCATCCCTTGTGCCTAGGACAGTGACAGATCTGCTGAGGGTGAGACCAGTGGGGGCGGGGGGTGTAGCAGGCAGGGAAGTCTTCCTGGAAGAGGAGGACCTGAGTCAGGCTTTCAAGGCAGCTTGGGTTGGATAAGCGGAGGCAAGAAGGAGGCTATTTCAAAGATGAGAAGAGGATGAAAGCAAGGAAGAGTGTGGCATTGTTCTAGGACTACCAGGGCAAGACCAGGAGTAGGGCGGCAGAGAGGCTGGCAAGCCCAACAGGGGCCACACTGGGGGCTGAAAGAGCCAGACTGAGGGCACTGCCGTTGTCCTTTTTTTTTTTTTTTTTTTTTTTTTCTTGCTATCTTTTTTTTTTTTTAGGGCCATACCCATGGCATATGGAGGTTCCCAGGCTAGGGGTTGAATCAGAGCTATAGCTGCCGGCCTACGCCAGAGCCACAGCAACACCAGATCCAAGCCACATCTGCGACCTACACCACAGCTCACAGCAACGCCAGATCCCCAATCCACTGAATGAGGCCAGGGATTGAACCTGCAACCTCATGGTTCCTAGCCGGGTTCATTTCTGCTGCGCCACAACAGGAACTCCCTGCCATTGTCCTTTAGAGCAATGGGGAGCCACAGCAGGATAATGAGCGGGAGAGTGACAAGTCAGATCCATTGTTTAGGAAGAGCATCCTCATTAGGGGACCAGGGACCAAGGGTGGAGACAGGGGGACACCAGGGGCCATTGAAGGGACCCAGCAAGAGACAGGACAGGGCTGGGCAGGGGGTGCTGGAGGGGTTCTTGGGAGTAGACGGGTCGGCTGTGAAAGGTGACAGAAAGAAGGTCATCAAGAACAGTTCAGCATCTCCTTTAACCAAGGCTGAGAACACAGACCTGGGGGTCACTGGTCCTAGAAGTCGTGCATGTGAGGAAAGGCAATATTTAAGAGAAAAAAACAGATGTATGACTCTGGGGAAATGGGGGGATGGGGGTGAACAAGCAGGGGGTGATCCCCCAGGGCTGGGGAGTCTGGCAACCAGAGAGGGTTTCTGGGGGGGGTTCAGTGGCCCCCGAGGGGCAGATGGGGTAGAGGAAAGGGCAAGGCAAAGGTCAGGGGGCAGCAAGGGCCATGAGGATTTAATGACATGAGAGCCTGAGGGACAAGGAGCAAAGCTGTGAGCAGAGAGGAGCTGGCCGGCTGAGGACAGCCTGGGAGACCTGGTGGCCCAGCGAGGCCCCTTTCCTGGCTGCTGCTGCTGGCAGCTCACACCCGCATCCTTCTCAGGAGCCTTGCCTTTGGCCAATGGGAACTGCCTCACCTGGAGAAGCTGGGGAGGTGGGAGAGCCCAGTGGCAGCCAGTGACAGACTGCTGGAGGAATAACATAAAATCAGCCACCTGGCCTCAGCGCCACGAATCCCGTGGTGCGAGTCATGCTCCGGAGCTCCCATGGAATCGGGCTGAGAAGGACAAGACTTCTGCCACCACACCTTTGCCGAGCTCCCTGCCCTGCCCTGTGCTGCTGCCCTGGCTCCCTTCCTTCCTACAGGTTCCCTTCCAGAACACTCCCTCAGCAAATCACTAGCACGACAATTCTCAACTCGGGCTCTGCTTCTAGGGAACCCCAACCCATGCTGGCCTGAGTGGCAGATTTCAACGTCTGCAGAGGGGCGGGGAGACCACACGGGGCAGACGCCCGGAAAATCAGGGCCATCTCCCAGAACTTCTGGAGGATACAACAATTCAACACACGGCAGCGGGGGCGGGGGGAGGGGGGGCGGTGCCAGGGGCAGGAACCCTAAGTACTGCAGGGCCCAGCATGGAGCCTGGCCTTTAGAAAAAGTCGAATCCGGAGTTCCTACTGTGGGTGAGCCTGTTAAGAACCCAACTAGTATCCATGAGGACGAGGGTTCGATCCCTGGCTTCACTCAGTGGGTTAAGGATCAGGTGTTGCTATGAGCTGTGGTGTAGGTCGAAGACGGGGCTTGGATCTCACGTTGCTGAGGCTATGGTGTAGGCCAGCAGCTCCAATTTGACCCCTAGCCTGGGAACTTCCATAGGCCACAGGTGCAACCCTAAAAAGGAAAAAAAACAAACAAAAATGTTGACTCCAACAGGGTGGCGACCCTTCCAGCTGCAATTCACCTTTGACCTTCCCACAGCTAGTGCCTGGGGGTGGGGGGTTGCCAACTTCAAGGGCAGCAGAGCTTACCCACAAGGGATGAGGTGGCTAGGGCTGCCACGTTATAGTTGCTGGAGCACGACCTGGAGTCGGACAGGTAGCCATTGGTGGTCTGGAAGCACCTCTGCAGGAGGGGGAGGGGGTGAGCAGGGGGAGGCAGACCTACGAGATGGCATCCCCCACCCCTCCCAGCCCCCTTACCCACCCTCCCCAGGTACTCTGGGCAATCCTGCCAACCCCCACAGGACCTATGTCCTCAGCACCCCCCCACCGGGTGGGCAGCTCCATGTGCCCGGGCTGGGCCGAGCAGAGGCGGGGGCAGCAGGGGCAGCTGGGGCTGGTTAGACCAGGGGCGGGGCACGTGCACTGACCTGCCAAGGATCCCAACAGAAATCCATCTGTTTGTCCTAAAACAAAGGGAGAAAGAGGAACAGGCGGAGCCTGGCACAGTGTGCCAGCAGATGGCATGAAGCCCTGGGTCAGCTTTCTGGTGCTCCCTGAAGTCAGGGTCTGCCTACTCATGGGTTATGCCCTGGTGTCCCCTGGCGGGGACAGAAGTGGTCTGGGGGGTGGAGGCGGGGCAGCGGTGGGTCTGCCAGGAGAGGCAGTGGGTACAGGGGCTGGATCAGATCTGGGTTCGAGTTTTGACTCTGCCATTGCTACCTGGGTATCCCTGGACAGGTGCCTGAACATCTCAGAACATCAGGTTCATCTTCTGTAAAATGGTCACAATGCCATTTACCTCCCGGGCTGTTTTGACGCATAAATGACATAATGTAGGCAAAATGCCTGGCACAACACTTGGCCTGTGGTATATGCTCCAAAAAAAGGTAATTGCATTAACCAGTAGGTTCAAGCCACAACCTCGGGGGCAAAGGTGGAAATTATGCACCAGGATTGGAGGCTCCTTGCTAGACCTTCCAGATCTCCTGGACTGAGAATTCCAGGCCTTTCCTCTCCAGCAGGCAGTGCAGGCTGCTAGGGAGTCGTGGGCTGGTAACAGAACGTGTTACCCGCAAGCCTGAGTTACCTTGGATGGGAAGGCTTCAGCATGGGGCTCTCTATTCTCAGCAGGCTGGTTCAGTCCTTGGATGCCCAGCCAGTTCAGACCTTCATCCAGCTGAGTACCAACCCTTAGGGGCCCTGATCCCACAGGAAGTAGCCAAGCCTGGCAGGTGGAAAGGAGCTTGACATGGCTTCTGCTCCCTCTGGGGACCCGTAGGGCACAGCCCAAGAACCAGGGCCTAGTGCAGGAAGAAGGTGGGGATGAAGCGACACCAATTACCTTGCCAGTGACACGGTCTGGAGCCATGATGGGTGGGCAGCTGGAGGGCAAGTTCGGGCTCAGAGGGGCCGTGCCCTGGGGCATGGGGCAGTCCTTGTGGGCACTTGTGAACAAATCTGGAAATAAGAAAAACAGGTGGGACTTAGAAAAGCCCAGTGCACTCTTGCTTACGAAGCTTGCTCAAGCCAGTTCTGAGAGACGGGGGGCGTTTCTTTCTTATTCCTCAGTCACTTTTTTGTTTTGTTTTGTTTTGTTTTTGTCTCTTTGTCTTTTCTAGGGCCGCGCCCACAGCATATGGAGGTTTCCAGGCTAGGGGTCGAATCGGAACTGTAGCTGCCGGCCTACACCACAGCCACAGCAACACTAGATCCAAGCCATGTCTGCGACCTATACCACAGCTCACAGCAACACAGGATCCTTAACCCACTGAGTGAGGCCAGGGATTGAACCCGCAACCTCGTGGTTCCTAGTCGGATTCATTAAGCCCTGAGCCACGTCGGAAACTCCACTCAGGTCATTTTGTAGAAAACAGACTCGAGGCCACAGGTGAGGAGTCCAGTCAGGTCCCCTCCTTCCTGGACCCCTCAGCAGGGACGGCTCTTCTTTCATCAAGACGGAAAGCAGACCATGTGATCCGTGGTGGAGAGAATGGGTCGATGCCTTCCAAGCCCCCTGGATCTCAGCTAGAGAGCTGGAGAGAAGCCAGCAGCAGGGTGCAGGGAGCAGCCGGGGGTGTCTGTGTTGGAGGTTCCAGAAGGAGAGGGGATGAGGTCGCCAACCTCGCCGGAAGCAAACTGGCAGGTGTCAGAGAAACAGAGAAGGATCTCTGGGGAGCGTGGGCACTGATTTAACCGGAGGCTGGTGACTTTCCCCAGCAACGTGCAGCTCTGAGGGTTCAGGCATGAAGCAGGTGGAGGGTTGAGAGGGTCAAGGGCATCCGCAAAGGAGAGCTTGTAGGATACAAGTGGGAATGGCTGGCCCATCTGCCTGTGACTAATTCTAGCGAATAACTCCAGCACATTTTTGACCTCCTGGAGACCTCCAATCCCATCCTTGTATTCTACCACCTTCCACTGGCTCCTTGGGTCCACTTCCCTCCTGGCCCAGCTAAAGCACCCTGGCGTGTCAGCTGCCTCCAAGAGGGCATCTGCTCTCCCCACCTCCCCCACCTCACAGCAGCTTTCTTTAAAAGTGAGGCAGGGGGAGTTCCCGTTGTGGCGCAGTGGAACCGAATCTGACTAGTATCCATGAGGATGCAGGTTCGATCCCTAGCTTTGCTCAGTGGGTTGGGGATCTGGCATTGCCATGAGTTGTGGTGTAGGTCACAGATGCACCTCAGAACCTGAGTTGCTGTGGCTGTGGTGTAGGCCAGCAGCTCTAGCTCCGATTCAGCCCCTAGGCTGGGAACTTCCATAAGCTGCAGGTACAGCCCTAAAAACAACGTCAGCACCACAACGAGTGAGGCAGAATTCTAGGCTCTAGACGCAGAGCAGTGAGCAGGGCTGCCATGGTCTCTGCCCTCATGGTGCTCACATTCATTGTGGGCACAGAGATTAGACACCCAAATAAATACCAGAGGGTGATGACTGTGGGGGAAGTGACAGGCGGCTGGCATGAGGACAGGGAGGGCCACATTGAACAGGCTGGCCAGGGAGAACCTGGTTTGTCTATTTTTTTTTTTTTTTTTTTTTTTTTTTTTTTTTTTTGCCGCACTTGAAGCATATGGAAGTTCCTGGGCCAGGGATCGAATCTGAACCGTGGCTCTGCTACCCCAGCTGTCAACTACCTTCTGACTCTACCTATGTCTCCCCTCAGGCCAAATGAGGGGCTCCCAGAGACCCACTCGCAGAAATTGGCGAAGCTGGCAAAGGAGAGGCTGGCATCTCCCCTACTCCAGCTCACCCCTCCCTCTCCATAACTGGGGAGAGGTGGCTGCTGCGGGGTCAGGCTCGGGCCCCGGGCAGGGGTCAGGGAGGCAGGAGGCAGCCTGCCCTCCCACCTCCAGCATGGCAAGGATTGTAAGGTTTCAAGGGTCAGGCAGACACTGAGGAACTGGCAAGGTTTGAGCCTCGCTGGTGTCCCCTAGGGGGCTGCTTGCAGGCAAGGGGACCCCAGCCCCAAGAAGCTGGAGGGTGGACCACTTCAGGAGGAAAAGGGAGTTCGGCAGGGGATGAAAGAGATCAAACCAGGTCAGATCTTCCACAACACTACACGGGCTCTGTAGTGGGGAGACTGCCCCAGGGCTCCCCGAAGAATTCACACACGCTAGCTTGGAAGACCCTGCCCCCCCTCCACCACCTCGTGTCTACCTCTCTCCCTCCAGCCATAGTGATTACTCTCCTGGCTGGTCCTCAGGCATAGCCAGCACACTCGTGCCTCAGGGCCTTTGCACTGGCCATTCCTTTCCACCAAATGGGACTCTCTCCTCGCACATACAGGTTCATTCCGTCACTCCATTCAGGTCTCTGCTCAAATGGTGTAACCTCAGCGAGGCCTCCCCAAACCACCTGAATTCATATGACACCGAATCTTTCTACCCCCTTACCTCGCTTTACACCCCACACCCCACACCGTGTCTGTTTCCTTGTTCACGGTTTCTCATGAGAGGACAAGTTCTAAAGCTCTATGAGGGCTGGGGCTCTGTTAGCCCCAGCACCTGCCCAGGGCCTGCCACATAAGAGGTGCTCGTGAAATATCTGTTGTAAGAATGAAGGAAGGGGAGTTCCCATCGTGGCGCAGTGGTTAACGAATCCAACTAGGAACCATGAGGTTGCGGGTTCGGTCCCTGCCCTTGCTCAGTGGGTTAACGATCCGGTGTTGCTGTGAGCTGTGGTGTAGGTCGCAGACATGGCTCGGATCCCGAGTTGCTGTGGCTCTGCCGTAGGCTGGCGGCTACAGCACCGATTAGACCCCTAGCCTGAGAATCTCCATATGCTGCGGGAGCGGCCCAAGAAATGGCAAAAAGACAAAAAAAAAAAAAAAAGGAAGGAAGGAAGGAATATTTGGGCACCTACCACACAGAGGGAGTGAGCAGGTGTCGGCCAAGCAAGCCCCCTGCAGTGTCAAATCAATACAAATGTCTTGGCCATTTTTTCTCAGGTTCCTCAGCCCAGACGCTACCATGGCAGAGGAGAAAGGGACCCAGAAAGGCGAGGGAGGGAGCAGAGCACAGAGCAGACAGTGGACTTCCCGTCATGGCTCAGTGGGAACCCAACTAGTATCTATAAGGTTGCAGGTTCAATCCCTGGCCTTGCTCAGTGGGTTAAGGATCTAGTGTTGCTGCGAGCTGTGGTGTAGGTTGAAGATGCAGCTCGGGTCCTGCGTTGCTGTGGCTATGGTGTAGGCGGGCATCTACATCTCTGATTCGCTTCAACCTCTCACCTGGGAAGCTCCATATGCCGCGGGTGTGGCCTTAAAAAAAAAAAAAAAAACAGACAGTGGTTCTTGGGTATGGCCAGCTCCTGCTCAAGGGGAGAAGGGGAGTGTTGGATGGGCTACAGGATGAAAGTTGTTGTCTAATCCCTCTCTGGGCTGCAGAGTTTCTATGTACCCAGAGGCCACCTTCAAGGCCCCTCAAAGGTGGTGTTCAAAGCAGGGGCGCATCCTTCAGTGGGTCATGTAAGCAACTAAAGCATCTTTTAAAAGAATGAAATAGAATTGAGTAGAAAATACCAGACCCACGACAGTCAGATTAAGTGCTATTTCACGAAGCCTCTGTTTCTTTTTATTTTTCCGGCCCCACCTGCAGCATGTGGATGCTCCCAGGCTAGGGGCTGAATGGGAGCTGCAGCTGCAGGCCTAAGCCACAGCCACAGCCACAGCCACGGCAACACCGGATCCAAGCCTCATCTGGGACCTATGCCGCTTGTGGCAACGCCAGATCCTTAACCCACTGAGCAGGGCTGGGGATCAAACCAGCGTCCTCGGGGATGCTGTGTTGGGTTCTTAACCTCCAGAGCCACAATGGGAACTCCACAAAGCCTCTATTTAAAGTTCACAGACACACCTGTGTATACACTAAGACTTTTCTATGTATGTGTACTGGATCACGATGTGAAACATATTTATTCTTATGGGTCCAGTCAAGAAAGCTTGAAAGTCACTCTTAAGGTTCCAGCATGCATAAGGCAGGCCCCCAAGGGGTAGACAGGGCGCTGCTGGCTGCAGGCTGCCTCCCAGGCACTCTGAAGGGTGCTGGAGTGTTCCCAGGCCCCTGCCCATCACCTGGCACTGTTTTAAAACTGCAACCACAGGAAGCTCCTGATTAAGGATCCAGTGTTGCTGCAGCTGTGGTGCAGGCTGCAACTGTGGCTCGGGTTCGATCCCTGGCCCGGGAACTTCCACCTGCCGAGGGTGAGGGCCAAAATGAATAAAAAATAAAAATAAAACTGCAAACCACAGACTTGGGGAGCAAGGGGGTGCTGGCAGGTGATGTCAGAGGCCTGGAGGAGACATTACTTGAACAAGGTCATTCGTTGGGGTGGTGGCAGACGTGGACTCCTGGCTCCCAGCCCCGCCCCGGCCCTCCTGCCCCCCCCACCTCCGTTGGGGTGCAGGCGCCTCTGTCAAAGCTGCCTTCTCCCCCTGAGGACTTTGGCCCCGTGATGTCACAGGCTGGTTGCTATGGAGACGTCAGGTAATGAACCAGCCCAGGGTGAAATCACAGGCTGCTCTTCGCCCAGCTGGGACCGGGAGCCACGTCACCACTGGCAACTGGAAAAACACAGCGTTTCTCGTGGGGTGGGGGCTGGGGGGTAGCCTGAGGAGACCCCTAGCCTCTGCTCCTGTGAGCACCTTCCTCTTCCGAGGGAGCTGAAGGGGGGCCCCTCCCTTTCCCTGTCCACACCCTACTCCCCTGAACTCAAGGTCTGAGGTCCCTTCTCAGCTCTGCCCCTCCCCCACGTGCCCTGGCCACAGAAGTGACAGGCTTCTGGTTGCCATGGCAGCCTGGAGAGGGCCATCTTGAGCCTTCAAGGAGAAGGGGTGTCATCTAGATGTCCCCTCCGTCCCTCTGCCTTCAACTAGAGAGTCTCTGCTCACAAAGGATGTTTCCTGCCTGCCTATGCCAGCTCCTCAATCTGCTATAGACTCCAGCCACCCAGAAAGTTCCCCCTGATGTCTAACCTAAACTCCTCTTACTGCAAAGCTCCCACAGTGGTTTTCTCTGCTCATTCCTTGGGTGAGCCGGCAACGTAACCACTCAAGATTCCTCTCACCTCCTTCCTAGTCGTCCGGCCCCCGTGGCTGTTCCTTGGTGCCCCGGGTCCCAGCCCATTAGTCATCATAGTTGCCATCTGCCCCCAGTGTGTCTCCCGGGGTCCTACACCCTGCCCCACACCTCCCTGAGCACAGGGAGGTCCCATCCTTCACCCTGCTCCTTCTTAGCAGCCCAGAGAGGGCAAAGCTCCTCTTGAAAGCACACAGTAGCTGAGCAGCAGCCTGGGTCTCAAGTCCCTTCCCTGGACAGTTGCGGGCCTCCCCTCTAAGCTTCTCAGGACCCCTGCGGCTGAGTGCCCGATGGGGTCCTCCCTCCAGCCACTGGCCGGGTGTGTGCCACCCGGCTCTGACAGGCCAGGCTCCAGCCTTGCACAGAGCACAGCCGGCAAGGTGCTCCTTCCAAGGTCACTGCCCTGGGTTTAAATCTAGGCTCTTCAAGGCTAGCTCCAGGGCTGTGGGCCTGCGGCACGGCCCCGGGGCGCCTTGGGGTTCTCATCTGTGAAATGAGAACCCTGGAAAGAGCTGCCGTGAGGCGAGACACCTGCCACTGCAAACACTCCAGAAGCGACACCCTCCCTGTCCCCCTCCCCTCCTAGGCCTCAGATCCTCATTCTGGGATCTAGGGTGGGACAGATCTAGGGTGTCACATCTCTGGTCCTGTCCCCAGGGCTGCAGCTTGCCCTGGGGGTTCTGAGAGGGAGGCCCCCCAAGGGTGAGCCCTTGTGAGTCACTGCCATGGCCTCAGTCTGTCCCCCAGAGCTTGGCAGCGGCCTGGCCTTGAGAAGACAAAAGTGCCCCCCACTTCTCAGGACACTGTTTTCAGGTCACCAGAGCCTCAGCAGTAGTTCATCCATCCATCAGCAGGTGCAACTCAGAAATGCCCAGAGGGGTCCCTTTCCATGTCCTCTCCAGGACCTTCCACACATCCTGGCTCCTTTCCACAGCCTCTGCCTTCCTGTGGCCCGACTTCTTTGAACACCCTGCTCTAGCCTCACCTCCTCCAGGTAGCCTGCCAGATTGGCCTTAGCTGTATTGGGCTGGTCCCTTAGCAGGAGCCCTAATGGGCAAAATCTGGCCTATGTGATCTGCTGACTCTGTGTACTGAGTACCTATTATGGTTCAGGTACTTTCCTCGGCTTTTCCATCCCTTCTCACTCATTCAATCTTAACATTGCACAGTAGATGCTATTATGCCCATTTTACATGTGGGGAAACTGAGGCTCAGAGAGGTTAAATCACTCCTGCAAGGTCACCTGCCAGAAAGTGGCAGAAATGAGGTTCAAACCTAGGCCAGTGTAAAACTCCAATGCTTGTGCTCTATTCACTGACCAGTGCTGACCTAGAAGGTCTACAGGCCATTTTTCCAAGTGTGTGTGTGTGTGTGTGTGTGTGTGTGTGTGTCCTGCCTGCCTCTCCACTAGGCTACTCCAAGGGCAAGGTTGTGTCTCCCTCCTCAGACTGTGAGCGTCTAAACGGCAAGCCCCCATCTACCCCTTTCTCAGTCTCCCCACAGCATCCAGGAGAACTCTGCACACTGGCTCTGCTGGGGCCAAGGTGAGACGGGACTCGGGGGCTGTGGGTGAAGGGGTCACAGTCCGTGTGTGACCCCTTTAGAGCGTGCGGCTTCTCCCAGACATGACCAGATGTCTCACTTTCCAGAAGGACCACCTCCGTCTCCAACTTCTGCTCTCACCACCTGCCAGCCCAGGGCATAGACCCCAGGGCAAGGCCAGGAGCTGACGGGTGGTCTGGAGGGGAGGCCTGGGGCAGGAAGGTGCAGGCAGAGAGGTTCCAGTGCCAGGGGCAAGGGTTGGGTGCTGAGAGGCCCGGAGCTGGAGAGAAGTGGCAGATATGGATTGCTCCATAGCGACCGTCACCAGCAGTGGCAGGAAAGCCCAAACCAAATGCCAACAGTTGAGTTATTCCAGAAGGTTGGATTTTTTAAGCGTTGGCCACATGCTCAGTACCTCTCTCCAAGTGGGGACTTGAGAAAGCAAAGTGTTCTGTACTCAGGCTCCGGGATCACACAGGGTGGGATTCAAATTCTCCCTGTGTCCGGGCTGAGAAAGCAAAGTGTTCTGTACTCAGGCTCCGGGATCACACAGGGTGGGATTCAAATTCTCCCTGTGTCCAGGCTGTGTGACCTCAGGTAAGACCTTTCCCATTTCTGAGCCCTACGCAATGAGGACTAATGAGGTCAGGTGAGTGATGCCTCAGCCAGCTCAGGCTAAGTACCCAATAAATGGTAGTTTAAACATAGATAATAAACACAAAACAGCTGGTAGAAACAGCATTGTTGCCTCAATCTGGCTCCAGTCCCTTTCCCCGTGTCCTCAGCACCTCGAATGCCTGCCACCTGCTTCTTTTCCCATGAGGTAGGATGGTGCTTGGAGCGTCTATGGCTTCCCCTTTCCCAGCCAAGAGGGTCTGGGTTAGCTGTCTGCACGGAAAGGTAATAAATAAAAAAAATTTTAAATTAAACTGACAGCTAAACTTACAGTGCTTACTACTTGCTGGGCACTGGTCTGAGGGATCTGCATGAATTAAGTCATTTAATCCCCTCCCGGGAACCCTAAAGCATCAGGATCAGTATTAGTCCCATTTTAGAGATGAGAACACTAACACACACACACAAGGTTAGGCAGCTTGCTGAGGTCACGGGGCTAGTGCATGGCCGAGCAGGGGTGCAAACCTAGGCTGGCCGGCTCCAGAGTTTGCACTCCCGACCTCTCAGGCCTGGCATGCAGAAGCTAAGTGGGGTGGCTCTGCCAGGTGTGGCCTGTACCTGGGGTTTGGCTGGGGTGGCCCAAGCTGTGTATGGGCTCTGGGCTCCATCTGGCCCTCGGCAGGAGGCACGTCATCCCTGGCTCCAGACTTCAGGCTGTGCTTGGAGCAAAGGGGCTGTTATTAGCAATTGGGGCAGATGTGGACGCTCGGGGCTCATGGAAGCTGCCCTGGGTCTGAGGGCCGGCTGCGTGGTACAGAGGCCAAGGGCCCAGGCTCTGGAGTCAGTGTGACTGGATTCAAGTCCTGCCTCTGCTCTTTCTTACCTATGGGGCCCTGGGCCCCGCTCAGTTTCTCCATTGGTAAAATGGGGGCGGGGACGGTACATACCCTAAATTAGCTAGTTGTGCCTAGAATGTTCCCACTGGGGCCCTGGGAAGCCGTAAGCACTCTATGGGTATCAGTGACAATTAGAGGGGTGGGTGGCCTCCGCTTAGTGGTCAGGCCACGCAGAACCCTGAGCGCTGGGACAATGGTTGTCCTCGGCTCACGTGGCTCACAGCTTCTTTACCTGCATCCAGCTTGCCTGCATGCATGAGGAGGCTAGAAGCGGGCCTACTCCCTCAGGAGGGGGACAGGGTCTGAAAACACAGCTAGATCTAGAGGTGGCCCTCAGGAGCCCCAGCCACAGAGGGAAGGGTGGAGAGGACCTCTCTTAGGTCAGGGTAACCTCAGACAGGCATGGCAGAGGGTTCCAGCACCAGGTCCAGGGGATGAGGTGGTCAGAGGACCTGGTCCCCAGCCCTGACACAGCCTGGCAGCCTGACCTTCAACAAGCATCTCTTCCTCCTCGGGTCTGACGCTCACAGCCAAGTCCATCTGGGGCCCACCTGGGGCTGGGCCTCCAGCACCTGGCACGGGATGGCTGAGTGATGGGGGAGACAGACAACAGGGAAATACCAGCTCCCCAACACCTGGCGCCTGCTCAGAGCTTCGAGGTTTCTAGAGACACGCGGAAAGCCTGTTGGTTCTAAAGAATTCTTAACATTCCTCTCTCTCTCTTTTTTTTTGTTTGCTTTTTAGAGCCACACCTGCGGCATATGGAGGTTCCCAGGCTAGAGGTCTAATCGAGCTACAGCTGCTGGCCTACACCTCAGCCACAGCAATGCAGGATCCAAGCCGCACCTGTGACCTGCACCACAGCTCATGGCAACAGCAGATCCATAATCCTAACCCACTGAGCGAGACCAGTGGTTACTAGTCGGATTCATTTCCACTGCACCGCAATGGGAACTCCCCCTCACTCTTAAAATTCCCTTCCCTTATGGTCATTCTGTACCTTCAGAGCAGGCGCTGTGCTGGGCTCATCGCTCTGGGGGCCCGGCATGTACATGGTGCCTGGCACACAGCAGGTGTCACACTAACATCAAGCTTCATGAATGAATAAGTGGCTGAACCTCAGAACAGCCTAATCCCCACCATGACACCCTCCTGAGACATCCTGAGCCACCTATCTGAATGTCCCACGGGGACTGGTGGGCAGAGCCCCGGAGAGGGCAGAGGGTGGGGGGAGGGGGTGTGCTCCTTCCCCAACACCCCCCGGGATAGGTCTCCTCCAGGGCCTGCCAGCCCCTCCTCAAGGCCTGGTCATCCCTCCACATCTGGGTAAGCTGCTGGGGGTGACAGGTAAGGTGGCAGCGCCCCCCAGGCCGTGATTGGGGTCAGTGGGTTTGGCTTCAGGCTGCAGCGCTGAAGCCAAGGCCTCAGTCACCCCCTCACCGCACCCCAAAAGGCTCACCAGGGTG
Source organism: Sus scrofa (assembly GCF_054392235.1). Classification (NCBI taxonomy): domain Eukaryota; kingdom Metazoa; phylum Chordata; class Mammalia; order Artiodactyla; family Suidae; genus Sus; species Sus scrofa. The sequence goes on from NC_139388.1 coordinate 79,735,490, forward strand.
GGAGAATGGCCCAGCCAACCTCTTCTAAAATGCCACTCAGCAGCCTGTTGGAAAGCTGGTGGTGGGGAGGGTTCCAAAGGCCAAGCTGCCCAACCCCCCCAGCTTTGTGTAGAAGTCCCTGCCACTCCCACCCTCTCCCACTCACTATGGTGCCAGGGCAGCTCACTCCAGCTCCCCAGACACGGCCTTGGGGGGAGCCTCAGGGTTGAGGCACTGGAAGAGAGCAGGAGCTTGCCAGGTCAGAGTGGCTTTTAAAGACAGACAGAAAGGCCCAGGGGTGACTGGGAACATCAGCTGTCTCTGTCCCTTCCTGTCCCCTGACCAAGGATGGGGGTGGGGATGAGGAGTTAGGGATGAAGGTGGGGGAAGGGGAACCTTCCTTATAACCTGTTCATCTCCTTTAACCCCTTGTGGCCAGTGGGGTCTGGGACTCTGAAGTCAGGGGCGTGGGGTAAGGAGCACAGAAGTGGGGGCACTGAGCTACTAAGGTCTATGTCTTGGAGGGCGTGGGAAGGAGGGTCGGCTTGCTCTCCCGCCGTCCCGCAGTCCCTCCAGAGAAGCCAGGAGAAATCAGAAGCCTGCCGTCCCTCCGAGGCACACGGCAGGGGGCGTGTGGCTGCTGGAAAGGTAGCGACCCTGCTTCTGCCACCTGGTGGGGTGTGGTTCCAAGCGGGGCTGCGGTGACCTCCCCACGCTCGCTCTCTCCGCGCTGCTGCCCCCTCCCACGCCCTGACCCCCTCGGGGCACCTTGTCCCCTGGGACTCGGCGGGGGGGGGGGGGCGGGGTGTGCGGCTGGCCGCGAAGGGCGGGTCGTCCCCCTACCCCCACCCCCACCCAGGTTCTCCCGAGAGGCCGAGGGGTCGTGCCTGCGTCCCCGGCGCGGGGACCCGGGCCCCCGATTCCTGCTTCTCCTCGCCAAGATCTGTGGCCCCCTCACCTCGCGACACGCAGGAGCCCATCACGGGGCCTCGGGGTCGGGCCGCTGAGCCTTGAGTGCGTCCGGCCGCCGGGCGCTCATGTCTGCGCGGGCCCGGGGCTCACGCGCGGCGCTGGCGCAGCGGAAGCGCGGATTCGCAGGGAAGGGCCCGGGGCTCCGCTCCGCTCGGCCGCCGTTCCCGCCGGGTCGTCCCCGCCGCTGCCGCCGCCGCCGCCGTGCCCGGCTCGCCGAGCGCCACCGCCGCCCGCGCCGCGCCCGCCCCTGCCAGCCGCGGGCAGCACGGCGGGCGGGGCGGCCCCGGGGAGCGCTCGCCCGGAGCCCCGAGCGCGGAGCCCGCGAGGCCGCCCCGCCCCCAGCGCCCCGCCCGCAGCGCACCTGTTGCCGCCGCCGCCAGGCTAGGGGCGGGGGCAGCCCCGGGGCAGGGGGCAGGGGAGCTGGAGGGGGACCATAGGCCCTCGGGCCTCCCGAGCCACCTGGTGACAGGGGCTGAAGGTCAGGGAAGAGGGCGGTGGGGGCAGGGAAATTTCAGCATTTGGGCCACGAAGAAGTACACGACATTCAGATGTCTCTTGTGCCCAAGTGGCAGGGGAAGACACAGGCTCACGGAGATCAGATGCCTTGCCTGAGGGCCCTTAGGTGTCAGGGACATCATCGGTGGGGGGGGGGGGGAACACTGGCCCAGGCTGGGGATACAGAGGGTGGGGATGAGCGTTCGGATCCCTCCACCGGGTCTCCTGCAAGCGCCGGCAGCGAGGTGAGAAGGCCCTTTGGGCTGAGCCCGTGCAGAATGGCCAAGTCCTTTCTCAGACCCGCAGCTCCCTTCCGATGGGGCCCGCAGTGGCCCCTCTAATCACTCACACTGGCTCTCTCACATCCCTACCCACGAACACAAACACACATGGGTACACCCACACACACACACCCATATTTACACACACTGGCATTTACACACAGCCACACACTCAGACACACCCCCAGCTCCTTAGCAAACCTGCCCATGGCCCACAGATCCTCAGCTTCTCAGCGCTCACTTTTACATCCTGCCGACTCACTCCATCCGTACACGTTCTTGGGCATCGGTTAGAGCAGGTGTCCTTGTGCCCCTTTTCCAAGTGAGGAAGCCAGGTTCACTGGTTCTCTTTAAAAACTTGGGGATGGACCAGCGGGGTTTGAAGGATGAATGAGGTTTGAGACAAGGGGGTGGGGTGGAGCTGGAGGCCTCTAGCCGGGCTGGATCTGGGCCCGGTGGGACTGCCAAGGGGTGGGGGTGGGGAGCAGTGGCGTGGATGCTGACGTTATCTCCTTGCCCAGGCCCGGTGCCCTCTCTGGAGTAAAAGCCTGGTGGAGAATGACCCTGGCCATGGGGGTCGGGGAACTATTGTGAATATGGGCTCACCTCACACAAGCTGTGTGACCTTGGGCAAGATGCTTCCCTTCCCCGAGCCTCAAGGTTTTTTGCTGCCAACTGGGTAAAAATATTTTTTGTTTTTTTTTTGGTCTTTTCATCACCCCTCAGGATATGCGATCAGATCTGAACCACAGTTGCAAGGCTGGATCCTTAACCCACTGCGCGGGGCCGGGTTTTGAACCTGTGTCCCAGTGCTCCAGAGATGCTGCCAATCCCATTGTGCCACAAGGAGAACTCCATGGGGGTAAAATCTTGCCTCATGGGAGTGAGATAATGTGTGCAATGGGCGTTCCCATCGTGGCACAGTGGAAACAAATCTGACTAGGAACCATGAGGATGCAGGATGAATCCCTGGCTTCGCTCAGTGGGTCAGGGATCCAGCATTGCCGTGAGCTGTGGTGTAGGTCACAGATGTGGCTCGGATCCTGAGTTGCTGTGGCCGTGGTGTAGGCCGGCAGCTGTAGTTCGGATTCAAACTACTATGCCACAGGTGCAGCCCTAAAAAGCCAAAAAAAAAAAAAAAAAAAAAAAAAGACTGACACTGATACAGGGCTAAAAATAAATAATGTAATGGTGAACACAGATATAATGCATTATTACCTCACCAGTATCCCTACTCCCCCCCAGAAGCCTGAGCCTTCATTCAGTGGATGTGTACAAAGCACCTACTATGTGCCAGTGTGAACAAGACAGATGTGCCAGTCTAGAGTCCAGTGCTATACCCAGTCATGGATGCTCAGAGCCCTGCATGCTCTGCCCCCATCTGACCAGCCTCCCCTGCCACCCGCCCCGCCGGTCTGGCCTTGGGGAGGACAGCTCTGAGGGGATGGATGCCTTGGGCAGTGCCAGCTGTGTGGCTGCCTTGCATGGAGATGGAAAAGCCGGCCTGCCTGCCGCTGGGCCCTGGGCCCCATCCTGTGTGGCCCAGGGTAGGGGAGGCAGAGGTGTCCTTTCTCTTCTTCCTGTCATGGGGTGACTGGAGCTGGCTTGGAGGGAGGGCTCTGACTCACCATGACGCAGGACGCTTGGTCACAGCTGCGGAGGCTCCCAGCTGGCAGCCTGGCAGCTATGGGGGCAGAGGGGGGAGACAGGGAGGAGGACCCCAGCACGGAGTATGGGACAGTTTTGGAGGGGAGAGGATGTGCCTCCCTCAGCCTGAGACAGAGACAGGTTGAGTGGTCCCACCCAGGGTACCTTGCTTACCAACCCAGGCAGAGGCAGGGGGGGTGGGTGGCGCTCTGGCTCTCCCAGCCTCTAGCATTCGTGCTGGTCAGTTCCACATTGACTCAAATCCTCTCATTGCACAGATGAATGCTCAGAGATAGGCAGGGGCTTGCCCAAGGTCACACAGCAAGTTGGTGGCAGAGTGGGGACTAGAACCCAGGTCTCCTGCTTGGCAACGCAGGCCTGGCACGAGCCTGAGACCGGGCCACACCGGGGTGGACAGCTCCCCCTGGCACACCCACATTCACCTTCCCAGTCCTTGGAATTCTGCTGAAGCAGACGATTCCCAGATTCCCAGACAGCTCCAAGATGTGTGGTTGTCCTTCCCCGGGGCCAGGCTGTCCTTTCCCAGCTCAGCCCACAGCCCATCTGCCCTGTGACCTTCCACTATCCTCCCCTCCTGCGCCCTCCTTGCCTCATCCATCCATGGAGGAGGAGAGGCGGAGACTCCTGGGGGGTGAGAGGACCAGGGTGAGTGACCAGGCTGTGCCCTTCAAATCTCTGAATCCATGCTTTTGGGGATCCAGCCGGAACCCCTACTCCTGTGGCCTGCCCCACTTGCTCCTATTCAACCAGTCCACTCGTCCTGGGGTGGGCACTGGAGCATAGAGAGCAGATGCTGCAGGGTTTGATCAGAGAGAGATTAATCAGCGGGAGCCGTTACAGTGATGAATCAGACTCGGTCCCTGCCCAGGCAGTCCTGGGAGGCGGGACGGTGCGGTGCAAGGGGAGCCACATGCCCCAATAATTCGGGTCAGGGTGGACAGCAGCGCATCCCCATGCCAGCCAAGTGTGGTAGGAGCAGAGTTGCCTCTGCCAAGGGTCATGAGGATGGTTTCAAGGCAATGGGTGACCCAGCAATGGAATTTTGAAGGCTGAGTGGGATGTTGGCAGGCAGAGATGGAGGAGGGCTCTGGGTACACAAAGGCTTGGAGGCAGGGAGGCTGGGGGACACATGGGCAGTTGGCTTATATGTCGGGGTCCAGTGGGAGAGAAGAAACTTCAGGCTGGGGTTGCCCTCCTCCCAGCCTCAAACATCTCCTCAATATTGGTTTTCATTCCCAGGCAGAGCTGGATAAGCAGAAAGAAAATAGAACTGGAAGCCAGAACTCCTGTGCCCAGAACAATATATAGTAGATGCTCAGTAAGTATTTGTTGACTGAAGGCAAGAAAGTGAGCCTTGTCCAAGGTCACATATAAGGCCATAGAAAGGGGTTACGGCCAGGACTGTCTGATTCAACCTCTCGTTCACCCAGCAAATACTTATTGAGCACCTACTATATGCCCAACACTGTATGGGGCTGAAATTATGATATGAATGAGTCAGGTTCCTGTTCACTGGGGGAGCGAGAACAGAATGGGGGCGGGGGTTGGCATTAACCCAATAATGACCCAGGCAAATTGAGAATCACAACCCTGAAAAGTTCTAGGCAGGAGCTCTTGAGAGGGTAGAGGAGGACTTGATCTGGTCTTGAAGGTGGAGGGAGTGTCCTTGGAGGTGACAATGGCTGAGTTCAGTTCCCTGGGTCTCTGGAAGCCCAGCCTGGCCTGGGGGTCCCAAGAGCCAGGGTTTGGGGCCTTTCTGGGAAGCCTGAGGAAGAGGGCCACAGGATGGCCTCAGAATGTGCCCACTCTCAGTTCCAGCTTCTAGCCCAAGTGGGGTGACTAGTCAGAGTCTACCTCCTCCAGGAAACAAGCTGGGATAGGGAGAGAGAGAGAAGGGTGAGACCAGAGTCTTATGGGGGAGACAGAGTCCTCAGGGAGCTCAAAGTCTGATGGAGGAGACACTGGGGTCACTCAGGTGAGACCAGCCCCAGACCCCGGGGCAGCTTCCAGCCTGGTGAGTGAACAGGAACAGGCTGAGTTCATCTCGAAAATGTCTGCCCCAGCTGCTTCATGACAGGATCCCTTTTTCAAGTTCCAGAGGCTGTCACCCTGATTCCTGAACCTCAGGATCTCTACAGGGAGGAGGTCCCCTGCTAGGACCAAGGCAGAAGCACTAGGTTAGGCTCACCTGAGATGCTCTTCCTGAGCTGTCTGTGTCACGTGTCTTGTGGCCACTAGAGGGCAGCCTGAGACAGCGTCATTCTTCACTGCTTTCATTCCTTCTTCCCTGGCCAGTTGACCCAGAAAGCACGATGCTTGGCATCTCCGACCCAGCCATGGTTCAAGGTTGTGCATTGTGCACGCTGCACAAAGGTACCCAGCTGAGGAGGAGGGACACCGAAACCCTGCCTGCGCTCTGGTCACCAGTAATAATCACAGCAGCTGAGAACTTCCCATATGCCAGCTGCTGTGCTGAGACCCTTACGGGTCCTGTCCTGTTTAATCCTCCCGGTAAACTTCAGAGGTTACTAAGCCATGATTATGCTGGTGCAGCCCTGGAACTCCAGGCATTCCCCCTCTATCTTGACCTCGGGGGTGATTTGGAGCCGAGTAGCTCCCGGGGACTGGCAGGATCCCCTCCATTCGGGCCCCTGGACGTTTGCACAGACTGTGCACTTTCCCTCATTTGGTCCACAGCACACATATCTCAGCCACAGAGGCCTTCCCCACTTCGCTTCCTCATTTACATCTTCATTCATCAACTATTGCTCAAATCAACACCTGAAATGTGCTGTCTGAGTAAATAATGGGATACAGTTGAGAGTAATCAGACAGGTCTCAGCTGTCTTGGAGATTAGAGGAGGGGTCAGCAAACTGGTCCGTGAGCCAAATCCGGCCCTTGGTCTATTTTGGTAAATAAAGTTTTATTGAAACATATCCGTTCTCGCTTGTTTATCTATTGCCTGTGGCTGCTTGCCTTTGCAACTGCAGAGTTGTGTATTTACAGCAGAAATCCTATGGTCCTCAAAGCTGGAAATATTTGCTATCTCACCCTTGGCAGAAAAAATTTGCTGACACCTGGCCTAGAGTCTGGCAGAAAAGGCAGACATTAACTAGTTACTGGAGGAGCTTCACTGGTGGTTCAGTGGGTTAAGGATCCAGTATTATCACTGAAGCAGCTCAGGTCACTGCTGTGGCATGCGTTCAATCCCAGGTCTGGGGACTTCCTCATGCCATGGATGCAGCCCAAAAAAACCCCCAAACAAACAAGTCACTGAAATAAATAATTGACAACTTGTGAAAAGTGTCAGGAAGGGCATAGCGAGAGCAGGAATTGATATTTATTTATTTATTTTATTTTTCTATGACTGTGCTTGCTGCATATAGAAGTTCCCAGGCCAGCGGTCAAATTGAAGCCATAGCCGCCTGCCTACACCACAGTCAAAAATCCAAGCCACATCTGCAAACTTCGCCGCAGCTTGTGGCAACACTGGATCTTTTACCCACTGATCTAAGCCAGGGATTGAATGCGCATCCTCACGGATGCTATGTCAGGTTCTTAACCTGCTGAGCCACAGTGGGAACTCGAGGAATTGAGATTTAGGGTTCGATTGGTCAGCATTTCTTCTTACCTCCCACCCTTGATACCCTGGCCAGGTCAGTGGGGGCAGGCTGCGGGCAGCATCTACAGCATGCCAACCCATCTGAAGGTGAAGCCCTGGACTGGAGTCTCCTCCTGGGCTGTGGTTATGGCGGGGGAGAGGGTCCTGCTGAAATCTGCAGTTTGGGCCACTGCCCTCATTCTCACATCACCGGACCTCTCGGCCAGTCGTGAGCTCTCTCACGTCCTCCGTCTCCTCATCCCCCAGGGAGGCAGGCAGGGCAGGAAGTACTGTTCTTTTTACAAATGGGACAACAGAGGCTCGTTATATTTAATGACTTGGCCAAGCCTTGCTGAGCTGCAGGCAGAGATCTTGATGCCGTGGGAAAGCCCTGGACAGTATTTAGGACACCCGGGTTCTAGCCCAGGAATTATTTGGGCAAGTCTGTTCCCCTCTGGGCCTCAGTTTGTTCATCTGTAACCGAGAGGGTTGGGGAAAGGGACCTATAAGCTCCTTTCTGGATCTGCCAGCAGCACGCTGGGGCTCGCCCCATCCCTCTCCAGGCCTTGGTTTGTCGCTGTAAAGTGGGGAGAGAAATGCTGGGCCCTCCCACACTGCTGGGGCTGGGCCCAAGCCAGGGAGATCACAGATGGGAAAGTGCTTTGAGCTCCATGGAAGAAAGGAGCTGTATAAACCCAGGGGGTTATTAGGGTGATGGGGAGGGATCAGGCCTGAACTGATGGTCCGAAGGCCCCAGGGCAGTGTTTGATATGACCAGCAGAGGGCACTGTGGAGAAGCCAAGGCCGGCTCCTGAGCAGGCATCCCTTTGTCCCTCCTAGAACAGGGACCACTGAGGCCCTGCTATGTGCCACACCTGCAGTGCTAGATGTGGAGACACGGCTGCAAATGAATGGGACCCGAGATGCTCCCAATCTAGGGATGGGGTCAATGTGGGGACTAGAAGAAAACAGGCATTAACGCTGAGATGGGTGCCATGGTGAAGCCAGGCGGGGATGGTGACCCCCCCAGCAGGGGGGACCATGGGAGATCAGGAGGTCAGAGGTCTGGGCTGGATAGCCAGAGGGATGGTGTGGAGAAGTGAGGCCTATGGACTTCCTGGACCTGAATCCTGGCTCTGCCACCTCTAGGCAATTACTTCCCTCTCTGGGCCTCCTGTTCATCAGCTGTAAAGGGGGAATAATAATTGCACTTGGGAGTTCCCACGTGGCACAATGGGATTGGTGGCATCTTGGGAGCATTGGGATGCAGGTTCCATCCCAGCCCAGCACAGTGGGTTAAGGACCTGGTGTTGCTGCAGCTATGGCTTGGGTTGTGACTATGCCTCATATCTGATCCCTGGCCTGGGAACTCCATACACCGTGGGGTGGCCAAAAATGAAAATAATCGTCATAATAATAATTGCCTCGACCACACAGAGCTATTGTGAGACCTAACCGAGCGAATCCTGGGTAACACCTTAGACGAGGGCCTGCCTCATGCAGGTTCCTTAGATGTTGTTGCTGTGACCACAACTGGACAGTTTAGACATTGGCAGCTGAAGCCCGAGGGGTTTGTGTCCACGCGGGAGGAGAATGATGGCGACAGGGCTGAGGAGGGGGCCTCCTGGAGAAGGAGAAGGGAAAGGCACTGCCTGCAGGAAGGGCACAAAATTGGGGAAGGTGGGGGCAGTGAGACCATTTGGAGGAGGAAGGCGTAACCAGACACCCAGGGCGGCCACTAAATAGACTCCCTGCTGCGTTGCCCCCTCCCAGCCCCCTCCTCAGCTGTGTGCCCTTGGGCATGTCCTTGGGCCTCTCTGAGCCTCAGTCTCCTCCTCTGTAAGATGGGTTCATGGGTCCTGCATCACAGGGCTTTGAGGATTCCTTAAGACAGCCTGGCTCTGAGAGGAGAATAAATGCCCCCTCAGCTTCTATAATAACTGCCCCCAGGTCCCATGAGGGACTGGGTCCGGCTCTGGCCCCCTGTTTAGAAAACCAGCCAAAAAGGAAAGCCCCCCAGAAACAGCCCAGCTGGTGTCCGCGACCCTGCCCAGCCTTCCTGGCCCTAGAAGTGGGTGGGGTGGGCGTGGGGGGAGAAACCGACACTCTGGGAAAGTGTTTTTCTCCAGCAAAGGGGGGGCAGGGACCAGGTCAGGGTGGAGCTGACAGAAGGGCCCCAGCACTCCCCCGAGGGGCGAGATGTTCCCGTTTCAGCAGGTGAGTCGGTGGGTGTCAGGATCCCCTGGGAAGCTGGTGAAACACACCGGTTCCAGAGCCCACGGCCCCTCCCCCCAGCCCTGCCACCCAGGTCCTGATTCCCTAATCTTGATGACCCCAAGCCTGGGGATTCCGATGGAGGAAGCCCAGATGGGCCTGCTGGGAAAGGCGGAAGCCAATCTGGGGAGGGGGCCGAGGTGGGGTGGCAGGATGTGGCTCTTGGGCAGGGCCTGTCTGATGACGGGGGATTCTTCCAGCAGCCTTGGAGGCCGAGGAGGTGGCAACCATGGAAATAAGTGCAGAAGTGCGAGCTGCGGTGGGGGGGCAGGGAAAAGACCCGCAGAGGGATGGCAAACAAATTCAACTACAAGTAAAAATTCTTGGCGTCCCTGTCGTGGCGCAGCAGAAACGAATCTGACCAGGAACCACGAGGTTGTGGGTTCAATCCCTGGCCTCGCTCAGTGGGCTAAGGATCCGGCGTTGTCATGAGCCGTGGTGTAGGTCGCAGATGCGGCTTGGCTCTGGCGTTGCTGTGGCTGCGGTGTAGGCCAACAGCTGTAGCTCCGATCGGACCCCTAGCCTGGGGACCTCCGTATGCCACCGGTGCGGCCCTAAAAAGCAAAATAACTAACTAAATAAATAAAACTAAATACAAATTCTTCAGAGTTCCTATTGCGGCTTAATGGGTTAAGGACCCGATGTTGTCTCTGTGAGGATGAGGGTTCAATTCCTGGCCTCACTCAGTGAGTTAAGGATCCGACTGCCATAAACTGCAGCACAATTGGCAGATGGGACTCGGATCAGGTCTTGTGCTGTGGTGACCTCTGGTCCAGAAACTTCCATATGCTGCAGGTATAGCCTTAAAGAAGAAAAAATAAATAACATTTTAAAAAATAAAAAATAAAAATTCTTGGAGTTCCTGCTGGGTGCAGTGGGTAAAGAATCCAATGGCAGCGGTTAGGGTCCCTGCAGAAGCGCAGGTTTGATTCCTGACCTGGGGACTTCTGCATGCGTGGGTGTGGTCAAACTAAATAAATAAATAAAAATTAAAAATTCTGGAGTTCCCGTCGTGGTGCAGTGGTTAACGAATCCGACTAGGAACCATGAGGTTGCGGGTTCTATCCCTGGCTTCGCTCAGTGGGTTGAGGATCCGGCGTTGCTGTGAGTTGTGGTGTAGGTTGCAGACGCGGCTCGATCCCACGTTGCTGTGGCTGTAGCGTAGGCCGGCGGCTACAGCTCCGATTAGACCTCTAGCCTGGGAACCTCCATATGCTGTGGGAGCAGCCCTAGAAAAGGCAAAAAGACAAAAAAAAAAAAAAAAACCTTAGGATTCTGCAGCTCACTGGGTGAAGGCTTTTACATACGCTGTCCTTTTGGGCCTCATCACCAGCCTCGGAAGTGGGGGTGATTTTGAGGACTGTGGTGTAGACAAGGAAACTGAGACTGGGAGACGAAAGTGACAGGATTCTGGCTCCCATCTGTCTGAGAGCTCAGAAAGCCACACTCTTCATGTCAGGAGGTGAAGACGGGACGCAGGAGGCAAGGATGGGCCACTGGGGCTTTGTCTAGGCCTCGCCTCTTGGGGACCCTGAGCTTCCGAGTAGAGTCGCTGTGACACTTCCAGGCCTGGTAGGGGGCAGGAGGAAGGCCATGGCTGACCAGCGGCAAGGTCCAGCCTTGTAATCCTGGAGAGCTGGGGACGAGGCAGGCATCGGGGGCGCTGCCAGGCTGAGGATGTTGAACCCGAGAAGGGGGGACATGGCTGTGGAACAGTAGCCACTTCCCCCACTTCCGGGAGAGCCATGGTGTCCTCGCTAAAAGCTCTGTCTGCCGTCTCTCTGATTCTCACCCAGAAACCTCTGCATTGCTCTCAGGAAGACCCCTACCCACCCCCGACTTGGGGGCCCCGATTTCCCAGAAATGCACTTGTGCAGACCCTGATCCACAGCAGAGTCAGCCAGCGGGGGTCTGGGCTGTGTCCTGAGGAAGTGTCACTGTGGAGAGTGAAGTCACCTCCCCTCTTCCCACCACTGAGAGGATCCGGCTCATGTGCAGGCCCTGGGTCCCAGGCTTTGGGTTGAGATGACTAAGAGGCTGTGCAGGCTAGGGGTGCCGCTCTGGCAGCGGGGAAGTCAGATGGGGAGGCGGGAGCAAACTCTAGGACCTCAGGCTCCCAGCCTCAGAAACCCCCTGGCTGGGGCCTTGTCAAATGATTCTCAGTCCCAAACTGGCTGGCTCCCTCCCCGGCCACCTGCAGGCCATCTTCCCCTCTCAGTCTCTCCCCTCGACCTCGCCCGACCCCAACTATCAGTTCCTCTTCTTCTTCTTCTTCTTTTTTTTTTTCCTTTGCTTTTTATGGCCTCACCCACAGCTTATGGAAGTTTCCAGGCTAGGAATCAAATTGGAGGTACAGCTGCCAGCCTATGCCACAGCCACAGCCATGCGGGATCCGAGCCACGTCTGCGACCTACACCACAGCTCACCGCAATGCCGGATCCCTGACCCACTGAGTGAGGCCAGGGATCGAACTTGCGTCCTCATGGATACTAGTCGGATTTGTTTCTACGGTGCCACAACGGGAACTCCTCAGTCCCTCTTCTTATGACTCCCTAACCCTCCTCCCCACCCTCAGCTGGGGCCCACAGGCCTGGACCTCTTTGAGCCAGGGGCCCTCTGGTCTAATATGGAACAGCATCTCCTCTTATTCTCAACCCCAGCCTGGGCTGGGTGCCTCCCGGGAGAAGGAGGTGACGGAAGAAATGGGCTAACAAGGCAGAGGCGGGGATGGGGAGCAGATCTCTGGGCAGGAGATGGGAAGAAGCTCTAGGATGCTGGACCACAAAGGGAGATTCAACTGTGGCCAAGTGAGTTAGCCTAGCTCTGCCGCAGCCTTCCAGGGTGGCCGTGAGGATATGGGGATGCTGCACCTGGCACGCACTTAGTGCTCAAGGAAAGTCGGCTGTTATCAGTATGGGAGAGTGACCCCATGTGACCTTGTCTCACCCACTCACTTCTCACCGGGAAAACCAAGCCTCAGAGAGGGTGTGGGCCCTGGCCCCAGTCACACAGCCATCGGAGAGATGGCTGGGCCGCACCTCCCCAGGGTGGGTCCCGCGGGGCAGGCTCCATTGTGCTCTCCCCAGCAGGAAACCGCTGTGCTCAGCAGCCTGGGGGGTGGAGAGGAGGAACGAGTTTGGCTACGTGACCGGCAGGCCCTGGAGGCCGCGCCAGGCCCAGTGCCGGAACACAACCTGCTGGGGGCGGCCTGGGCAGGGCGATCTGGGTGGGCACCAGGGTGGGGCCCTCCCTGTCTGGAAAGGGAGATGTGGGCTGAGCTGCGGCTATCCCCTGACCGGTGCTGGGAGGCGGCCTCACAGCCCCCCCAACCCCCGGCACCCCAAACCTGCTTGCAAGGGGGCAGCTGGTTGGTTCATTGCTCCCCAGAAGAGCAGCTACTTGGGGGAGGAGAGGGCACGTGGGTGGGGAGCAGGGCCAATCGGCGCCTGTGGCATCTGGGGGTGATTTGTGCAGGCCACCCACCTGGTCACTGGCTCTGGTTTACAAGGATTTGGGGGGAAGGGGAGGGTTTAGCCCTGGGCTGGGCTTCTGCTGGGCTGCCCAGATGGGACTCGGAACAGGATGAGGTGTCTCTCTGGGCCCCAGGACTCCTGGCAACACATGAGGGGCCATTGCATCCCTCACCTTAGGATACAGGGCTGACTCAGGGCTGGGAACCCAGCTTGAGGAGGAGGCGTAGCTGGTTCATGGCACGGCCATTCACCACAGGGAAGGTACTGGATGCCAGACCCAGCAGCCAGTGCTTTATCAGGAAGCAAAGTGGGAGTTCCCGTCGTGGCGCAGTGGTTAACGAATCCAACTAGGAACCATGAGGTTCCAGGTTCGATCCCTGGCCTCAATCAGTGGGTTAAGGACCCAGCGTTGCCACGAGCTGTGGTGTAGGTTGCAGATGCGGCTCGGATCTGGCGTTGCTGTGGCTCTGGCATAGGCCGGTGGCTATAGCACGGATTCAACCCCTAGCCTGGAAACCTCCATGTGCCACGGGTATGGCCCTAAAATGACAAAAAAAACAAAAAATGAAAATATCAGAAAGCAAAGTGGAGCCACTGAAGGATTCGGCACAGGGGTGGATGGTGTCAGATGAGGTTGCTGGAAGGGCCAGCCCGGAGGCTGGGGGGCCAGAGTGGGGGCCACAGCTTGGGCAACAGCAGAGGCTGGAAAAGGATAGAGGGGAGCAAAGTGGGACAGAGGCCAAGTGGACGAGATGGGAAGCACGGACCTGGGGTGGGCTGCCCAGAGTCCACTCCCGGCTCCTGGTCCAGCTCTGCAGCACATGGCCGGGTAGCCATGGTGCATTAAGTCCTCCGTACCTCGTTCTTGGCACTTAAAACAAAAGTGAGGTTGAAACTGAGGTCAGAACAGAACACCGTCCCACCCACCCCACCCCCGACCCCTCTCTCTCTGGACACCCCAGCACAGATGCCCCCAGCAGAAGAGGTTTAGAGCAGGCAGCAGGGCAAAAGAAGCAGGGAACATGCACAGAATGGGAGGCAGAGCCCCGGCCTGGGCAGCAGAGGGGCTGCAGCAGGTCTGAGAAGCCAGGGGTAGGTCTCATGAGCTGGGGGTGGTGGGCGCTGGGCAGAACCTCAGCCCAGGGGGGCCTTGACACCCATCGGCGTCATTAGGGGAGCCAGTTGTGCAGATGGGACCCATGGCTGAGGGAAGTGAAACTCAGGAAGGCGACTGGAAGGGAACACCCTGTCTGGATGATGAGAAGTCCCCTGCGGTGCGGCCAGCTGTGCCCTGAGCCCAGCTGCTCTTCTGAGACTTTCTCCTGAGACTTTGCCTGACTCCCCTGTGCGCTGAGAGGGAACACCGGTGCCATGGGATGCATATCTCCCAGCTACCACGTTTCTCCCTTGGACGCTAAGCCCCAGTTTTCTCATCTGTAAAATGGGATTCTAATGATGCTTGCCTCAAAGGGCTGATGGGAGGAATGAATTAACCATATGTGGCAGGTGTAAACTGCCTAGCACTTGTGGCTGCTGGCCTCACATGGACCCTGAGAGGCAGATACGCTTTGCCCATCACACAGAAGAAGAAAGCAGTGGCTCAGAGAGGATAAAGAGATTTGCCCTGCAATTCCAACCAAACGCCTCCCAAGCCCGGTTCTCTCCATTGGTGCTGGCTGGATGTGAAAGGAAATGGGTGGGTGGGTGCCGAATCCACATGCCCATCACTTGGCATCAGGAGAGGGGACCTGGCTCCCCAACCCCCACTTTCATCTCTCCTGGCCTGTCTCCCACTCCTGCCGAGGGCAGGCCCTGAGAGGGATCAGCTCAGCAGCCCCATAAGCCTCCCTTACTGACTCCAGCATCTCTTCTTGGAGCCACAGCTGCAGCCTACACCACCGCCACGCCCATATGGGATTCAAGCCAAATCTGTAACCCATGCTGCAGGTTGTGGCAATGCCAGATCCTTAACCCACTGAGCGAGGCTAGGGATTGAGCCTGCATCCTCATGAGCACTGTGTTAGGTTCTTAACCCACTGAACTTCAACGGGCACTCCTCTTGGGTCTAACTTGAATCTTTCCCACTTTATTTTATTTTATTATTTTTTGCTTTTTAGGGTCACACGTGTGGCATATGGAGGTTCCCAGCCCAAGGGTCTAATCAGAGCTACAGCTGAGCTACAGCTGCCAGCCTATGCCACAGCCACAGCAATGCAGGAGCCAAATCTGTGACCTGCACCATAGCTCACAGCAATGCCAGATCCTTAAACCACTGAGCGAGGCCAGGGATTGAACCTGCAACCTCATGGTCACTAGTCGGATTCACTTCCTCTGTGCCTCAAAGGGAACTCCGAATCTTTCCCATTTTAGCTAGTCTGTTTCCTCCTCACCTGCCTGTGGGCTGGCTATTGGCAGCTGTCCTTACTGAGATGCACCCCCAGTCCACCGGGCATGGAAAAGAGGTTACCAGCTCTTCCCCAGGCCTTGTCCTTTCTGGCCCAGGGATGCTCTGGAGCACTACCAGCCTCCCCCCTGCAAGAAGATCTGCAGATCATCAGACTCAGGAGCTGCCATGGGCCCTGAGAAGGAGAAATCGGGCAGAGAGGGGAATCAGACAGCTGAGTTTTTCGTTTGTTTTTGCCTTTTAGGGCTGCACCTACGGCATGAGAACGTTCCCAGGCTAGGGGTCGAATGGGAGCTGCAGCTGCCAGCCTACGCCACAGACACAGCCATGCCAGATCTGAGCTGCATCTGAGACCTATACCACAGCTCACGGCAATGCCGGATGCTTAACTAAGTGAGGCCAGGGATCGAACCCTCATCCCTAGTCAGATTTGTAACCTGCTGAGCCGCAACGGGAACTCCATGGACAGCTGGTTCTAAGCAAGGATCTGGAGTCATCCGCCTCTGACTCTCCCTTCTGGCGCCCAAATCCATCAGGGCCGGAGCGTTGAATGCCTGTTGGAGCCAGGCAGGAACCATCCAGCTTCTCCTGGCATACCTGGCCAGGTGAGCAGACAACAAAGCCAAGAGCCAGCTCATCGCTTGGGTGTAAACAGCAGCCCAGTGGGAAGTTGGCAGCCGCCTCCTCGGCCCTTTCCCCAGCCCCCTCCCCGAGAGCCCCGCCCGAGGAAGAGAGGGTGTCCTAACTTGTCAGAGGAGTTTCCATCCCACACCTGTGCCCACACTGAGTAGGTGTGTGGGGTGACTGAAGGGGGCCCACAGAGAACCTTGTTCTCCAGACCCTCCCCCCTCCCCAGGTCAGGAGCCCGGGTTCTTGGAATGCTGAGGCCCCCAGCCCAGAGGCCTTTGCCCCTCACTCCCACGGCCCACGCAGAACAACAGAACAGAACAAGAGCCATCTGGGAGCTGGATCAGGCCCTGAAGGGGCCCCCTTGGCTTCCGTTCCCACCAGCTGAGAGGTGTGTCTTTTGGAAGAAGGGGTGCAGCTCCAGGATTCCCAGGAGGAGAAGCAAACTAGTCTTCACAGAGCACGAAGACCCGATGCCCCGCACTTCCCAGTCGCTATCTGGGAGATGGGAACGGCCACCCCTCTTTAAAGATGTTCCTGGGGAGTTCCCGTCGTGGCGCAGTGGTTAACGAATCCGACTAGGAACCATGAGGTTGCAGGTTCGGTCCCTGCCCTTGCTCAGTGGGTTAATGATCCGGCGTTGCCGTGAGCTGCTGCGTAGGTTGCAGACACGGCTCGGATCCCGCGTGGCTGTGGCTCTGGCGTAGGCCGGTGGCTACAGCTCCAATTGGACCCCTAGCCTGGGAACCTCCATATGCCGCGGGAGCGGCCCAAGAAATAGCAAAAAAAAAAAAAAAAGATGTTCCTGTCGTGGCTCAGCAGCAACGAACCCAGTGGTATCCATGAGGCCCTGGGTTCTATTCCTGGCCTCACTCAGTGGGTTAAGGATCCAGCGTTGCCATGAGCTGCAGTGTAGTTTGCAGATGCAGCTCAGATCCTGCATTGCTGTGGCTGTGGTATGGGCCAGTAGCTACAGCTCCGATTCGACCCCTAGCCTGGGAATCTCCATATGCCTCGGGTGTGGCCCTAAAAGGACAAAATAAAAGGCGGGAAGTCAGGAGTTCCCACTGTGGCTCAACTGGTTAAGGACCGAACTAGTATCCATGAGGATGCGGGTTCGATCCCTGGCCTCGCTCAGTGGATTAAGGATCTGGCATTGCCGCAAGCTGTGCTGGAGATCTGAGACAAGGCTCAGATCTGGCATAGCTGTGGCTGTGCGTAGGCCGGGAGCTGCATCTCTGACCCCTAGCCTGGGATCTTCCATACGGTGCAGCAGTTGGAGTGCCGCAAAAAGAAAAAAAAAATGGGGAGACTCAGGCAAGACCAGCAGTTGCATGAGGAATTAGATTCTTTCTGCCTGTTTGCCCCTGTCTCTGCAATGCCTGTCACACAGCAAGAGGGCAGGTTATACTGGTGAAGCGAATGAATGAGGTTCAGAGAAGGCAAGGAACCTGGCCAAGGTCACACAGCCAGGTCACGCAAATGGGAACTGACCCTTGGAGTTCCTGTCGTGGCTCAGTGGTTAATGAATCCAACTAGGATCCACGAGGTTGCGGGTTCGATCCCTGGCCTTGCTCAGTGGGTTAAGGATCTGGCATTGCTGTGAGCTCTGGTGTGGGCCGCAGGCATGGCTCGGATCTGGCATTGCTGTGGCTCTGGCATAGGCCAGCGGCTACAGCTCCAATTAGACCCCCAGCCTGGGAACCTCCATATGCCGCAGGAGCGGATGTAGAAAAGGCGAAAAGACAAAAAAAAAATAAAGGTACTAACTCAGGCTAGTTTGAATCCTAAAGCCAGGCTATTTCTGAGACTTACCCAGCAAGGTGTGGGCATCACAGAGGCACATGTGAATGTGCCCCCCTCCACCATTGGGGTCCTGCCCACACACATCTACACACCTACACCCAGCCCTCAGCTGAGAGCCCCCACCTGCCAGGCTATTCAAATGCATACAAAGGGCCCTTCCCCTGCCACCTCCGGAGAATACACAAACTTCCTTCTGTGCTGGCCTCACACCCTCCTCTGTCACCACCCCCTCCTCCACGCCTGGAGAAGGCAGGATGGAGCATGCCCTCTTCCACCCCCACAGCCCTGGCACCCTCTGCCTCCCCAGGCCCCACTAACCACATCGGCACCACTGAGCTGGAGAAAGCAGGGGAGCCCCTGGATGCTCGTGGCGAGAAGGCGCTCGCGCAGTGTGTGGATGGTCAGACCTGGGCCGAAGAATGGGCAACATCCAGGCCAGGGTGGTGGAGCTGGTACCTGGGCAGAGCTGGGAGCTTGGCTGCGTTCAGGGCAATTCCAAGATTTGGGGCCACCTCCCTGTGGTGTCACATGGTCCAGCCCCAGGGAGCAGCTGAAAGTGCAGACCCGAGGGGCCAGACCTCCAGCTGATGGTATCTCGGGTCCCAGGGACTCACTCTCCAAAGGCAGGCTGAGCTGGAATGGGCCTTTCCTGCTTCCTCACTAATAAAGGGGCCCACGAGGCAGGGGTGGCCAGGGGGAGGCAGGGACCCCTGGGAATTACAGTTGGCACATGGCAGACTGTGCCTGAGACGCTCCACGCAGTTTTCTTTTCTCTCTCTCTCTCTCTCTCTTTTTTTTTTTTGCTTTTTAGAGCCGCACTTGCAGCATATGGAAGTTCCCAGGCTAAAGGTCGAATCAGAGCTGTAGCTGCCAGCCACAGACACAGCCATGCCAGATCCAAGGTGTTTTTGAGAACTACACCACAGCTCATAACAGTGGCAGATCCTTAGCCCACTGAACGAGGCCAGGGATTCAAACCCGCATCCTAATGAATACTTGTTGGGTTCATAACCCACTGAGCCACAATGGGAAATCCCTCACACGGTTCTCCATTAAGCTTCACAGCAACCCTGGGAGATAAGCACTAATTTACCTTAGGGACCAATCTTATTCCCATTATTCCCATTTTATGGAGGGGTAAACTGAGTGCCAGAGAGTTAAGGCTCTTGCTCAAGATCCCCCCCTCCCTAGCATACACTGGGCATTGGCTAACTATTTATTGAGTGGATGAAGTTGCAAGGGGGGAGATGACTTGTCCAAGAGCATGAATAGAGGCAGAATTTGAACCCACGTCTGCCTCCAAAGGTTCTTGACTTCTCTGTCTCGGCTGAGCTTCCTCTGCAGCCCGGGACTCACAGACAGGACATGGCTGACATTCACCCATGACCGGGGCCCCCCATGGTGACATGGCCAGATTGCCAAGGCTCCACATTGTTTCTCTTTCCTGAGAAAGAGAAAATCAGCCCCCTGACAGCAGGGAGCTGGCCCGGCCCTCTGGCTGGGCCACCATGCGCTCCCATTAAGCACAAGCAATTTCACAGATCACCAGCATCAGACAAGGCCCTTCAATGACCATGATGGATCAAGACAAAGAACGAGACCACTCCGTAATCACGTCTGAACCCAGACAAAAAAATGAATGTGGGCCAAACCACAGAAATGACCAAACGTCCCTCTATCCTGGCTAAACGAGTGATGACGGCGTCTTTGCCCATCGCAGCTTGCCCTTCAATGCAGCCCTCTTCCCTTCCAGATTAAACCGATTAAGACGCCCAATCACAGAATCACCCCTGCGTCCTGACGCATCCAACCCAGAGCAAAGCTCTACTCCCTCGAGCCCTGCCAAAAGCTCCTAACACCACCCAGCCCAGATCCCTTCCCAAGTCCTGTCTAACTCCCTCTCACTCATGAGCCACCCCTGCCCCGCCTACGATTTCCCCAATCATTGCAAGGAGCCGTAAACCCAACTTTGCTCAGGTGTGTCTCTGGTGGTCTTTGGCTGGCGGGCATGGACAAAGTCTTAGAAGAACTGCACAAGACATGTTTTGTTCAGCCCATTTTGTTGATGACCCTGGAGCCTCAGGCCAGGAACGTGTCAGCCTCTGATGAAGCGTGACGGGGTGGGAGAGAAACGTAATCCCCATCTGTTCCCAGGAGGCTGAGTTTCAGGCTCTGCAGCTGGAGAATGGTTAACTCCTCAGTTAACTCCTGCAGCACCTGCTGTCCCATCCACCGCAGCCCAAATGTGAGTCTCGGAACCTCTTCCCCACCGGCCTCCATTCCAGGTCATCAGGCATCACCGTGGGGAGGGGATGGGAGAAGGGAATGAGCAATGGGCCAGGAGTCAGGAGACCTGGGTTCTGTTCTTGCCTCTGCCTCTCATTTGCCTTGTGACCTGAGCCTCAGTTTATCCATCAGGCAATAGGGTGGGGTGGGGCTGAGCAGGATCAAGGAACCTGCCCCAGTTAGGATCACTCACCCAGCTCCCTGCTTAACCCTTCAATGGGCAGGGCAGAAATCTTCTGGTCTCTCCTCTCAACTGGTTCCCTTAGGGTTAACCAACATTGCCTTCCAGGCTCGATGTTAAGGTGACGTGGGGGCAGGTGAGAGGCTAGGGCTCCTATATGTCCCCAACCCCTAGACTCCTGGCTGGGTAGAGAAGGGCATGACGTGGATTGTTCCTGAAGGCTCAGGGCTTGGCCTCTGCACCCAGTCAACCCCATCCCTCCAGGTTCCCTAGATCAGGGACCGCATCCAAGCCAAACAGGATGGTGAGGATGGAGCCGGAGGTGCCACAGGAAGGGCCCCGGGGCCGGTACAGGGGACTCTCTGGCAGGGGCAGTTGAGGAAGACAGTCTCTGTGGCTTCATTCAGCTCTACATCCTGCTTCACTTGCGACAGGGGGATGTGGCCATTCTCCATTCTGCCCCAGGCAGGAGGAGAGGAAGGAGGCCGGAGCTGAGGTTTTGCAACGAGCCAAGGAAGGTGACCTTTTCTGAAAGGAACTGTTCAGTGCGGAAGGTCAAGGGAGCTTGCTTTCCCTCAAGTGTGGGGTCCTTGACTCCTTGTAGCCGCATCCTTGGGAGGGGAGGAGGCCAAGGAGATTCCGGTAAAGCCAAGGAGGGCTGGACCATCTCCCAGAGGAGCCCTTGCGCTCCCTTCTGATGATCTTCACGCTGTCAGGAACATCCTTCCCTCTGCTGCTTTTTTCCTTTTTTTTTTTTTTTTAATTCCCTCTCCCACTTTTGTCTGCTGGGTAATTGCTACACATCCTTCAAGTCTCAGCTTAAATGTTACTTCCTCTTGAAAGCCTCCCCTGGTTGGATCTATTCAATGGCTCCCTCTGCTTCCTCCTCCCAACCTTGATCCCACTGGGTTGCAGCCAACGGTTTATTACCCTCCTCAAGGGTAAGGGACAGCCTGGCAAACTGTGGGTACCACGTAAACATTTGATGGTGGGTAAATACAGGGATGGAGATGTGGACTCTAGGTACAAGGGCTGAGAGCAAGGGACTTTGAGTTGGGAGAGTCTGGTGGCAAAATTCAGAGTAGGGCTTTGGGATTAGGAGTGCCTGAGATGAGTAGAGAGGGGGTATATCCTGGGCACAGCCTGGGCAGGGGTAAGGAAATGCCTGTGGGAAATCAGGGATTTTCAGGGGCTTCTGGCTCCAGCAATGGTGAGATATGTAATTTGGACCAACCCTCCTGCTAAAAACAACTAAAGTCCCTAGATCCAGTGCAAAAAACTATCAAACAGGAGTTCCCGTGGTAGCGCAGTGGTTAACGAATCCGACTAGGAACCATGAGGTTGTGAGTTTGATCCCTGGCCTTGCTCAGTGAGTGGGTCAAGGATCCCGCGTTGCTGTGAGCTATGGTGTAGGCTGGTGGCTACAGCTCTGATTAAACCCCTAGCCTGGGAACCTCCATGTGCCGAAGGAGCGGCCCTAGAAAAGGCAAAAAGAAAAAAAAAAATCAAACAATTAAAGTAATGAAGAATTCCCTAGTAAGAACCTAGGAGAGGGTAAAAATCCAGAGGAGAGCCCAGTGTGGAAACCACATTTGCCCTGAGGGCATTTGCCAATCTGAAAGAAATAGCTTTGAAATTGAGCTGTTGTTTTGATGGCCTCCGGGGGGCGATGGGGAAGGAGGAAAAATAAAAAGTAAACCGAAAATGAGGATGATACCTGCATCTTCTTTAAGCAGAGACATCTTCAGAGTAAGGGGGACCCAGAAGAAAGCCAAGCCTTGAGTCCAGACACCTGGGTGACTCATGGAACTCAAGACTTGAACTTGAATTACAGTAGCCTTGGATTAGCAGTGTCTCCAGGTGCTCGGTAGAAGCAAACGAAAAAACTTGTCTGAAGGAGGTATAATCATCTTAGGCTTCATGTTATTTTCACAAATAATTTTCAAATACAGTGAGCAGAACACAGGTGAAGATAACTAGGTACATAAGGAAATGAGACACCATGAGCAAGAATCAGCACAAACACGTCAACAGAAATAATAATTATGTAACATGATAGAGATGCTAACTAATATTAAGGTGGTAATCATATTGCAATATATAAATTATCAAACGAACATAGTGTATACCTTAAACTTACACAATGTTATATGTCAATTATATTTCACTAATTTTTTTTTTTTTAATGCCTGCACCCACAGCACATGAATGTTCCCAGGCCAGAGGTCAAACTGGAGCTGCAGCAGAGGTCTATCCCACAGCCACAGTCACACTGGATCTAAGCAGCATCTGTGACCTATGCCACAGCTTATGGCCACACCAGATCCCCAACCTACTGAGCAAGGCCAGGGAATCAAACCCACATTCTCACAGAGACAATATCAAGTCCTTAACCTGCTGAGCCACAGTAGAACTCCTCACTAAGTTTTTTTAAAAAATACAACAGAAATAGACCACGATGACTTCAGATATTGGAATTATCAAGAAGTATGGCCTTAGGGAGTTCTCTTGTGGTTCAGCAGGTTAAGGATCCAGGGTTGTCACTGCTGTGGCTATGGTTTCAGCTGTGGCCCTAGTTCAATCCCTGGCCTGAGAACTTCTGCATTCTTTGGGATCAACCAAAAAAAAAAAAAAAAAAAAAAAAAAAAATGATGGCCTCAGAATCACAAGTTCAAAGATCCTCATGGACAAGCTCCTCCTTGAATTCGTTTGGAAATGCAAGGGGCCAGAATAGGCCAAACAATGTTGAGAAAGAACAAATTTAGAAGACTCACACTTCCCAACTTTAAAAATTACTACAGGGAGTTCCCATCATGGCGCAGTGGTTAACGACTCTGTCTGGGAACCATGAGGCTGTGGAGTCGATCCCTGGCCTTGCCCAGTGGGTTAAGGATCCGGCGTTGCCGTGAGCTGTGGTGTAGGTCGCAGCTCGGCTCGGATCTCTCGTTGCTATGGCTGTGGCCTAGGCCAGTGGCTATGGCTCCGATTAGACCCCTAGCCTGGGAACCTCCGTATGCCACTGGATCGGCCCTAGAAAAGGCCAAAAAACAACAACAACAACAACAAAAATTACTACAAAGTCACAATAGTCAAGACTGTGTAGGAGTTCCTTTGTGGCACAGTGGGTTAAGGATCTTGAGTTGTCAATGCAGCAACTCAGGTTGCTGCTGCGGCTTGAGTTCAGTCCCTGGCTTGGGAACTTCCACATGCTGTGGGTGCAGCCAAAAAAAAAAAGGCTGTGTAATACTGGCATAAGGATGGACATATAGACCCATGGAACAGAATCAAAAGTCCAGAAATAAACCCATACACTATGGTCCATTGCTTTGTTTGTTTGTTTGTTTGTTTGTTTGTTTGTTTTTGTCTTTTTGCCATTTCTTGGGCCGCTCCCGCGGCACATGGAGGGTCCCAGGCTAGGGGTCTAATCGGAGCTGTAGCCGCCGGCCTACGCCAGAGCCACAGCAACGCGGGATCCGAGCCGCGTCTGCAACCTACACCACAGCTCACGGCAACACCGGATCGTTAACCCACTGAGCAAGGGCAGGGATCGAACCCGCAATCTCATGGTTCCTAGTCGGATTCGTTAACCACTGCGCCACGACGGGAATTCCTGTTTGTTTGTTTTTGGCTACGCCTGCATCATGCAGAAATTCCCAGGCCAGGGATGGAACCTACACCACAGCTGTGACAATACTGCATCCTTAACTCACAGAGCCACGAGGGAACTCCCTATGGTCAACTGATTCTTGACAAGGGTGCCAAGAAAATGCAATGGGGGAGTTCCTGTTGTGGCTCAGTGGTTAACAAATCCAACGAGCAACCATGAGGTTGCGGGTTCGGTCCCTGCCCTTGCTCAGTGGGTTAATGATCTGGCGTTGCCGTGAGCTGTGGTGTAGGTTGCAAGTGCAGCTCGGATCCCGAGTTGCTGTGGCTCTGGCGTAGGCTGGTGGCTACAGCTCCGATTCGACGCCTAGCCTGGGAACATCCATATGCTGTGGGAGCTGCCCAAGAAATGGCAAAAAAAAAAAAAAAAAAGACAAAAAAAAAAAAAAGAAAGAAAGAAAATGCAATGGGGAAATAGTCTTTACGACAAATAAACCTGGGACAACTGGATTTTCTCATGCAAAAGAATGGAGTTGGGCTTCTATTTCACACCATATTCCACCACACCATTAGCTCAAAATGGTCCAACTCCTAAATCTAAGAGTTAAAATTATAAACCTCTTAGAAGAAAACAGGTGTAAATCTTATAACCTTGGATTTGGCAATTGTTTCTTAGATATGACATCTCAGCACCAGCAAGGAAAAAATAGCTAAATTGGACTTCATCAAAATTCAAAACTTCTGTGCTTCAAAGGTCACCACCGAGAAGGTGAAAAGAGCACATACCCCTGTGGTATGTATAGCAGGTTAAGGAGCCAGCATTGACAGAGCTGTGGCACAGTTCACAACTGCAGCGTGGGTTCAACCCTTGCCCCAGGAACTTCCATATGCCACGGGTGCATCTCCCCTGCCCCCCCAAAAAAAGAGAGAAAGAGAGAGAGAAAGAAAGAAAAGGAAGAATGTGAAAAGATAACCTACCAAATGGAAAAAAAATATTTGCAATTCAGATATCTGATAAGGGCTTAGTACTAGAATATATAAAGAACTCTTACAACTCAACAATAAAAATGACAAACAATGCATTTATAAATGAGCAAAACAGAGTTCCTACTGTGGCACAGCTGGTTGGGAACCAGGCGTTGTTTCTGAGGCGGCACAAGTTCAATCCCCTGGCCCAGTGCAGTGAGCTAAGGATCTGGCATTGCTGCATCTGTGGCACAGGTTGAAGCTGTGGCTCGGATTTGCTCCCTGGCCCAGGGAACTTCCATATGAAGTGCGTGTGGCTGAAAAAATTTTAAATGAGTGGAGTTCCTGTTGTGGCTCCGCAGTAACGAAACTGACAAGGATCCATTAGGACATGCATTTGATCTCTGGCCCTGTTCAGTGGGTTAAGGATCGATGTAGCCTTGAGCTGCAGTGTAGGTCACAGGCATGACGCAGTTCCCGTGTTGCTGTGGCTGTGGCTGTGGCTTAGGCCTGCAGTTGCAGCTCCAATTTGACCCCTAGCCTGAGAACTTCCATATGTCACAGTTTTGGCCCCAAAAAGCAAAAATAAATACATAAATAAAGGATTTGTGTGACTATTTCTCTAAAGAAGATATATGAGAGTTCCCGTCGTGGCTCAGTGGTTAACAAATCCGACTAGGAACCATGAAGTTGCAGATTCAATCCCTGGCCTCGCTCAGTGGGTTGAGGATCCAGCATTGCCATGAGCTGTGGTATAGGTTGCAGACAAGGCTCGGATCTGGCCTTGCTGTGGCTCTGGTGTAGGCCTGTGGCAGCAGCTGCAATTAGACCCCTAGCTTAGGAACCTCCATGTGCCGCAGGAGCGGCCCTAGAAATGGCAAAAAGACAAAAAAGAAGATATATGAACAGTCAATAAGTGCGTGAGAAGATGTTCAACATCATTAAACATTAGAAAAATGTAAATTAAAAGCACAAGGAGACACCATTCATACCCACTAGGATGGTTACAATAAAGAAGACAGACATTGGAGTTGGCCTGTTGGTTAAGAATCTGGCAGTGTCACCGCTGCGGCTCAGGTTACTGCAGCGGGTGAGTTCGATCCCTGGCCCAGGAACTTCTGTATGCCACAGGAGTGGCTTTAAAAAAAGGAAGACAAACATTGCGGAGTTCCTGTTGTGGCTCAGCTGGTTATGAACCCAATTAGTATCTACGAGGATATGGGTTCGATCCCTGGCCTTGCTCGTGTTAAGGATCCGGCGTTGCTGGTGTAGGTCACAGATGCGGCTTGGATCCTGTGTTGCTGTGGCTGTGGGGTAGGCAGCAGCTGCAGCTCCCATTCGACCTAGCCTGGGAGCTTCCATATGCTGCAGGTGCAGAGCTGATAAAAAAGAAAAAAGAGGAGTTCCCGTCGTGGCGCAGTGGTTAACGAATCCGACTAGGAACCATGAGGTTGCGGGTTCGGTCCCTGCCCTTGCTCAGTGGGTTAACGATCTGGCGCTGCCTTGAGCTGTGGTGTAGGTTGCAGACGCGGCTTGATCCCGTGTTGCTGTGGCTCTGGCGTAGGCCGGTGGCTACAGCTCCGATTCAACCCCTAGCCTGGGAACCTCCATATGCCGCGGAAGCGGCCCAAGAAATAGCAACAACAACAACAGCAAAAGACAAAAAAAAAAAAAAAAAAAAAAAAAAAAAAGAAAGAAAAAAGAAAAAAGAAAAAAAATCCAGGGGGAGGGGGAGGGAGTAGGATGGACTGGGAGTTTGGGGTTCATAGATGAAAACTATCCTTTTTAGGATGGATAAGCAATGAGGTCCTACTGTATAGCACAGGGAACTATAATCCAATCACCCTTGATAGAACATGATAGAAGATAATAGGAGAAAAAGAATGTATGTATATAACTGGGTCACTTGGCTGTACAAGCAGACATTGACGGAATATTGTAAATCAACTATAATAAAAAAATTTTTAAAAAAGAATACAGGAATGAATGAATGAACTAATGAACCAATGAGAATCAAGTTCCCTGGCACATCCCAGGCACAGACTGTCACTGGATTGCCACCAGTGGGGGAGGGGACAGGATCAGAAAAGACCAGGACAGGACGGTACAGCTGCAGGTAAAGTGAGGAGGTACCAGCGTCAGGCAGAGAGAACCCAGGAAAGAGGGGCGGTTGGTGGGCTTGGGCCTGGCAGGGGCCTCCCGCCAGGAATCTGTACAGCAAGCAGCTCTGGGCAGCCTTCCAACTTCCTTTCCCCATCGGGACCGAGTGGGGCACTCACAGCCTGCTGGTGAGGGCTTCCTCCTCTCCCTGCCCTGATGGCCCCTCCTGGTTGTAGTTGTTCTTCAGGGGCTGCCAGCTCAGTACAACCCTCAGACTCAGCGTGTGCACAGCCCCCCCTGCCCTGCCCCCGGCCCTGCCAGGAAGGCCTAAGACAGGCAGACGCCTCCTATCCAGCACCCAGGAGTGCCTGGGAGAGTCAACACAACTCAGAGCAGCAGACGTGGCCTTCGTGGGGTGGCTATGGGATGGGGGAACACCATGATGTGTGTCCCCGAGTCTCTTCACTGTAGGGATCTGCTAAGATGAGACTTAACTCTCTGCTGACTTGCAGTGGAGACCAAGAGCCCAGGGCTCCTTTTTCTCAGAAGCCTCAGCTCCACTGACAGCAGCACCCTAGACCTGGGGCGGGCGGCAAGGGGACAGTGGGGGAGGGCTTTCTCAGGGAGACAGGGGCCTGGATTGCTGGGGCGTGCATGCTGGAGACCAGCTCACATATCCACTCGACTCACATTTGTCAAGAGATTGCAGTGTGGCTTCAATAAGAGCCTGAACACTGAAGCCAGCCTGCCTGGGTGCAAATCCCAGCTCGGGCCTGGGCCACTTTGGGCAAGGGTATCATTTGATACCCTTGAGCCTCGGTCTCCACTTCTGTGAAATGGGCATCATAGTGGTGCCTAAGTCTTAGGATTGAGTTAAGTAGTTCTTTTGACAGCCCCTGGCTGTTTTGTTGTTGTTGTTGTTGTTTTAGGGCCACACCCGAGGCATATGAACGTTCCCAGGCTAGAGGTCCAGTTGGAGCTGTAGCTGCCAGCCAGAGCCACAGCCACAGCAACGTGGGATCCCAGCCGCATCTGAGACCCACGCTGCAGCTTGCAGTAATACCGGACCCTTAACCCACTGAGCAGGGCCAGGGATCAGACCTGCATCTTAATGGATTCTAGTCGAGTTCCTTACTGCTGAGCCACAACGGGAATTCCAGGCCCTGGCTGTTCTAAGGGAATTCTCACTCTTAGCACCCAGCACTCAGTGTTTGGGTGGCGCTGAGAGCCAAAGTCCCCAGCTTCATGGAGCTCATGGCCAAGTGGAGGCTGGACAAACTATAAACAAGGATTTGAATAAATAAACAAGATCTTCATGATTTGGAGATAAGGGCTGGGAGGACATAATCAGAGGTTTATAATGGGGAGTGTGGGAGGGGGTGTCAGGGAAAGCCACTCTAAGGAGGGAATATTTGAGCAGATTCCAGAAGGATGAGAAGGCAAGCAGCTATACGATGATCTGGGCAAAGTGAATTCCAAGAAGGGCCAAGAGCATGTGCAAAGGCCCTGAGGCAGGAACTAACTTGGCCCGCCCAGGAACAGAAGGGAGGTGGGCGTGCTGGACGATTCTTTGCTGTAGCGGCTGTACTACAGGATGTTTATCAGCTTCCCTGACCTCTACAGCTAGACACACCTCCAATGGTGACAAAAATGTCTTCTGCCGTTGTCAGATTTCCCATAGGGGCAAAATCACCACTGGTTTAGGGAGAGCATGGTGAGATGAGTCATCCAGGTTGCTAGGCCCCTGGTGCCTCAGAAGCCACTTAGGGGGAGTTGGGTGATGAGAGAGTCAAAGAGGCTGGGATGTGGCTGGGAGAAGAGATGCCTGGTTCATGCCCTAGCCCTGCCAGGGGCTGAGCCACACCCAGCTCTGCACCAGCCTCCTTGATAACCTCCATCTTGCTCCTCCATCCAAAATACACCTCTATGCAGTTCCCACCGTGCAGAATCAGCATCTCTGCGGCACCAGGATGCAGGTTCCATCCAGGCCTGTACAATGGGTTAAAGGATCTAGTGTTGCTACAGCAACTGTGGTTCTGATCAGATCCCTGGCCAAAGAACTCCATGTGCTACAGGGAGGCCAAAACAGAAAAAATAAACATGAAATAAAATAAAATAGAATGAAATAAAATAAAATATGCCTCCTGTCCATCTCAGCCTCCCCTCTTTTCTTTTTTTCCTGTCTTTTTAGGGCTGCACCTGTGGCATATGGAGGTTCCCAGGCTAGGGGTTGAATCAGAGCTGCAGCTGCTGGCCTACGCCACAGCCATAGCAGTGCTGGTTCCTTAACCCATTGAGTGGGGCCAAGAATGGAACCTGCATCCTCCTGGATAGTAGTTGGGTTTGCTACTGCTGAGCCACAACAGGAACTCCCCTGCCTCCCCTCTTTGTCCCCCAAGCTCTCAGGGCAGGCTCCGGAGCCACTCCCCAGCCTTCCCAGCCTCTGAGCTTTGATCCTTTAGGTAGACCACACCCCAGGGAAGCTCAGGTAACAGGTCCTCAAAATATCTCCTAGGGACAGGTGGTCTCAGACCCACTGACCAGAATGAAAGCAGACAGAGGGGTCCTCCCTTGGCGCCCCATTCAGGGGAGGCATGGATGGAGCCGCCTAGACTGCAGCCCCCTTCCTTCTGGGGAGGCCCTGTCCCTCCCCCGTCTCTGCTCTCTGGCTTCCTCTTTCTCAAACTTGCCCCCCCTGCCATCCTGACATTCTCATTCATCCTGTCTGTCTCCCACTGTAGCTTGTTCCTCTGGCACCGGCTCTGTCCTTCCCTGTTTCTCTCCTCTGTCTTGGTCTCTTTCCCTCCCTCAGCCCCCCACCCACCCTCTGCCTCCCCCTCTAAAGTCTGTCTCTCTCTCCCCCAGTGGCTCCAGTGGTTTGGACAAGCTCAGCTCCCTTCTGCCCAGATGACCTCACTTCCCCACCACACTCTCTCACACACACACACACACACACACACACACACACACACGCATGCACACTGATTTCTGGCTGCGTTTCACTCTGAATCTGCAGGCCCTCAGCCCCAGCCCTGGTCTACCTGGCCAGGTCCGAGGGGCGGGGAGGAAAAGCCACCCTCACTGCACCTGGCCTGTAACCTGCCTCGGTGCCGCCCAGCAACCTCACAGCAGCCCCTCAACCCCTTCCCAGCAATCTCCCTCCCGTCATCCCCTGGGGCTGCAGGGACAGACTCAAGGGTCAGAGGGGGCCCCCTCCTCCACTCCCCAGGATGGACTAGCCATTCCCCAGGTCCCCTCCCCTCCCCTTTACTTTCTGCAAAGGGGCCAGCCCTGGCCTGGGAGCTGGAAACCTGGGTCCAGTCGGCTTAGCCACCAGCACCCTGGGTGACCTTGGACTTGTGCCTCAGTCTCTTCTTCTGTAAAAGGGACATTGACGTCAATCTTGCAGTAATGATGGGAGGATCAAATGGGCTTATTTAGCCCCGTGCCTGGCACGCAGCAGGCACTTGCAGAGACAGGCACGAGGATTCTGGGGACAGCCTCCCGCCTACCTGCTCCACCCCCAGTCTAAGCCCTGGGCACCTCTGTAGTTAGCCCCCCACTGGCAGCCTGTCTCCAGGAGAACTTCCCGGCAGACTTGGGGGGTCAGAGGGAGGGGGGACCGGCCTCCTGCCTTCTAATTTAGATTCCTGGGTTTATGGCAGGAAGCACAGTGAGACTGACGCTGTAATTAAGGCGATTCCTGAGGCTGCGGCAGGAGGCAGGGAGAAGAGCCCACCACAGGGCTGGCCCCCCACTTCTCTCTGCCCCTCTGCCAGAAGCCCCAACTCAGGCCTTCAGCAGGCAACTCTGCCTTAAATGCCTTGCTCCTGCACTCCGTTTTGCAGTCCAGGAAACCAGAGACGGGTGGCTGCATACCAAGGGCCACACAGCACTCAGGGACACACGCGTGAGCAGCCCCTGGGGGCCCCCCCTCTGCCCGCTGTGGTCCAGCCGGGGTGCAGGGAGAGTCCAGACACGTGGCTCCTTTGTTCTGTCCACCCCTGGACCCCAGGCCCCATCATCTCTGGGTCCCCCTCCCCCCGCATTCCTGAGGCGTCTGGGCAGAATCTGACCAGGGCTGTGGCAGGAGGGGCAGATCCCGCCCAGGGGTCAAGACCAGAGCAGCAGCTTGGGTCCAAACACCCGCCTCCCGCCTCCCACTTGAGTCTTCTGCCCTAACTGAAGCCTGGGGCTGTACTGGGGTCGGCAGTGGCCCAGGAGGGGACCTGGGGGCTCAGGATGTCTGACAATCTCTCCCATCCGTGAGGCCCCAGGAGCTCAAATCTTCACTCTGCTCCTCGCTGGGTAACATCTCTAAGCCTCAGTGTTCTCATCTATACAATGGAGCAACCATCGCCAGGGTGGCCAGCTCCCCTTCCTGCCCCTGGCTAGACTCAGAAAGAGATCCCGCTAGACCATACGCATGTGAATGTCACTGATCCCCAGCCGCCCTCTAGTCCTAGCCCTGCCATGCTCTGTGGCTTTGGGCAAGCCTCTTGCCTATCCTGGGCCTCTGCATCCTCCTTGGTGAAAATGAGGGGTTTGAACAGAATCAGGGGTTCAGATCCTGGGTTTCACATGCCGGTACCAATTCAAAAAACAGGGGCAGACGTGGGCGGGGCTGTGACTTTCTGCTTTGCCAAGTCAAGATATTTTTAAAAACATTGTCAAGTGCAAAGACACAGGAACAGCAAGGTGAGGCAAGGCGCTGACACCCTGGGGGCCTTTTTTTCTCCCATCCTGCAGCCAACATCTTTGCCCCAGACAGCCTCGGATTCCGGGCTGGGCTCAGGGCTCCAACCCAAGGGCTGGGCTGTTTGGGGGGGATGTGTGTGTGTGTGTGTGTGTGTGTGTTTGAGATGGTGGCTAGGGGAGGCTGCCGAGGGCCAGGGGTGGCACTCCCACACCATAAAGGGCCAGCTCTGTCTGATAGGCTCAGGGCAGAGCCAGCGCCCAGCCTGGGCCCCATGGAGCGAACACTGGGTCTGGGTAATAGATATGGATTGGGACGGGGGTGGGAAGGGGTGCCAGGAATTCCTCAAGCTGGGGAGAAAGAGGACTTTGTTGTCCGAAACCAAGCTACCCCTGGCCTCCTTGCATGCCCAGGCATTCTGCCAAGGATAGAGAAACCCACTGGGGAGGCAGTGGTGGGGGGCGAGGGGTGCAGAGGCCTCTCCTGGAGCTGCTGCCTCCCCCCACCTAGGTGTCCCCGATTGGCTGCACCCTCCTCCCAGCTGTGGGCCTAGACAGGTCTTTCAAAGGGTACAGATGCCAACCTAGGAGGGGGCTTGGCTGAGGGTTAAAACCCAAGGAGAGATGGAGGTGAGGTGGGGGTGCCAGGACTAGGAAACTCACTGCCCCCACCTGCAGTGGGGGTGGGTTACAGTGGCAGGGGGGCTAATGGTTTGGAGCAGCATTTTCTGGGTGCTCAGACTCTTTCATCCAGCCCTCAGGGCAACCCCAGGAGAGGAGTACTGTTAGTCCCACTTTACAGATGAGTAAATGGAGGTTCAGAAAGGGGGGGCAGGCAAGTTAGTGGGAGAGGAGCTGCTGCCAGTCAGGCCCTCTGACCCCAGAGCTTGAGCTTCAGAAGCCCTGCCCTCTCCTCCCTTAGGGACACCAAGGAGAAGGAAGGGGTTGCCCAGCCAGCCCCAGGCCAGGCACCCCCTCGCCGAGTCCCAGTCCAAAGTGGCCAGGCCTGGGGTGGGTGCTGGCCACTGCCTTTTAGGGTTTCAGGGTTCAGATGACCAACCCATGATACAGACCACTATGGCTCTTGGTAGGTGTTTCTTTCTTTTCTTTTGTTTTCTTTTTTTTTTTTTTTTTTTTTGGTTGCCCCTTGGCATATGGAGTTCCTGGACCAGGGATCAGATCTGAGCTATAGCTGGGTCTAAGCCACAGCTGTGGCAACGCCAGATCTTAACCCACTGTACCGCTCTGGGGATCGAACTTGTATCCCAGCACTCCTAAGATGTCGTGAATCCCCTTAGCACTCCAGCAGGAATTTCCTCTTGGGAGGTGTTTCATAAATGTTCATCAAGGCTGCTGGGTGACAAGTGCTAACCCTCTTAGGCGTTGGTCCCCCATCTGCGCACTGAGGCTGCTTCCCCCCGTTAGACCTGGGGGGGGCCATCTTTCAGGGGCGTTCCCCTTCTGACTACAGCTGACTCTGCTTCTTCTCCCCCCACCTCACCCCAGGCCCCCTGAAGCCTCTGTCCCTTCAGGGACCCAGGAGGAGTTTCTGCTTCCAGCCTCCTCACAGGTTTTGATCCTCCACGAGGGGGACCTGGAGTGAGAGAGGCGGGCCTGGAATCCCTTTGTCTCTGTTGCCCCACTTGCTGGGATCGCAGTGAGCAGGGCTGGGGACATGGGGACAGCAACTGGTAGTGGCAGCCGGGACTCCAGCCGGACCTGGAGGCCCAGCCCAGGGAGGCGGCAAGCTCTGGAATGCACACCCTCTTTCTGCCCCCTCCCTCTGCAGCCTGTGACTCACTTCAGACACAGGGTTAAAACACAAAGCACCTTCCTTTGTCCCTAGTCTGTGCTTAATAGGATTGCGGTGGGAGCAGGGGGAGTGGGCCTCTGGTCAGGGGCACTTCCCCCTCTATGGCCACAATGAGGCCCTGTGACATCACGCTGCCCCCTGCCGTGATGTCAGAGGCCACTACAATGGACCTTCCCAGACAGATGGCTGGGGGGCGGGGGGCGGGGCTGGGACACCTGCATCCTCAGCGGCTCAGTCCTGCTTCCAAGGCCCTGCAAGGCCAGCCAGGCAGTGGCTCTGGTCTTACAAATGGCAGGCAAAAAAATGATTTTTTGATTTTTTTGGCCACGCCCCTGGTATGTGGCAGTACCTGGGCCAGGAATCCACCCTGTGCCTCGGGGGCAACCTGAGCCTGTGCAGTGACAGCACAAGGTCCTTAGCCCACTGCACCACAAGGGAACTCCTAGATGATTTTTTTTTTTTTTTTTTTTGTCTTTTTAGGGCCATACCCATGGCATATGGAGGTTCCCAGGCTAGCGGTCCAATCGGAGCTGTAGCTGCCAGCCTACGCCACGGCCACAGCAACACCAGTTCCGAACTGCATCTGTGACCTACACCACAGCTCACAGCAATGCCAGATCCTTAACCTACTGAGTGAGGCCAAGGATCAAACCGGCGTCCTCCTGGATCTTAATCAGATTTGTTTCCACTGAGCCACAGCGGGAACCCAGATGATTTTTTTTTTTTAAACAAGCACAATCTTGAAAATGAATGTTAGATTTTTCTTGCCCCTCCCGTTAAGAACAGTTAAGCTGCTCCTCGGTGCCCCCCACCCCCCACAGCCTTGCTGCCTGGGTCCTGCCCTCAAAGCTGCAGCTACACTGGCCTTCCTTCAGCTTCTGAGTTGAACAGCCTCACTCTTCCCCTACCACCTCAATCCTTCAAGTCAGCTTAGAAACTGCCTCCTCCAGGAAGCCTTCCCTGACTCACCCTAGACTGAACAAGCTGTTCTTTCTCTGGGTCCTGCAACCCCCACACAGTCATAGCACAGCAGCATCTATCTTTTGAGGATCCTTGTTTCCATGAGTGTCCCCCCCCCGGGCAGATTAGGGAGTGGGGGGGCCTGTGAGGGGACCATTTGCACCCAGAGCCACTCATGGATTCCTACATCAGATGTGGGGGGGCTGCCCCCCAGGAGTCAGGTCTGAGAAACCAGGAGCCGTGAAACAGGCCTGTCTTTGCCCTCATGGAACTGGCTGCCAGGCAGGAGGTGGCATCTCCAACAGATAATTATCACATCATGTGAGCCTGTAGCTGCAGAGTTGAAGTAGATGAAGGAAATATGGTGGACGCTAGGGCGCCTTTAAATTGGGTGACGGGGGGATCCTCTCTCAGGCTGTGCTGCATGAACTGAAAGGTCAGAGGAAGCTGGTGAGTCATGCCTAGGGTGTGGGGAGGAGCTCCAGGCAGCAGATGGCACATAGTAGGCCCTGAAGAAGGCCTAGGCTCATTTACTTGGAAACCCATCCGTGGAGAGCACAGCTCTGGAGCAAGGTGCCCAGTTCGGATCCTGACTCTGCCACTGGCTCAGAGCAGGGCTTTGGGCAAGTCTTTCCCCTTTACATGCCCCACAGTAGGGTGACCAGGTAGGTTATCATCCAAACAGGGACAGAGAGTGGAGAGGGAGGCACTCTTACCAATCACATAGGACAACTGACCTCGCCTGGGATATGCAGTTGGGCAAATGGGATATGCAGCACCCCCAACCCATGGGGTAGGTCATGGCAGTTACAGTTCACAGGGTTCTTCATATGAAGAAAGGAACTGGGGGAGTTCCCACTAGGGGGGCAGCGGGTTAAGTTTCCGGCATTGCGGAAGCTGAGATGTAAGTCACAGCTTTGGCTCAGATTCGATCCTGGGCCAGGGAATGTCCATATGCCGTGGGGGCAGCCAAAGAAGAAAAGGAAAGAGGGGACAGCTCAGAGAAGAGAGTCAGGGATAGAGAGACACACTTTTGCAGGTCATTCTAGCCCCGCTGTGGTTCTTGTACTGCAATGGGGGCACCGGAGGGTGGGGCTGATTTTCCCAAAGCAATGGTGGCAGGAATGGTTCTGGAGGTGGAGGATGCAGAGCTCGAGCTGGGGCTGAAAGCATGAGTGCAATTTCCATAAGCGTAACTAAGGGAGGGGGACCTATGTAGGGAGGGGCGAAGGCTCAGATGGAAAATTGAGGATAGGCTGGGGGGTCTGGAAGGAGCAGGGGGAGGGGTACGGAGTTTGGGGGAAGAGGTGTGATGGATGCATCCTGGGGCCTCTGAGTGTATCTGTCTGGGCCCTGATGCTGGGATTGGCGTGCCTGCCCCCAAGGCCTGGTCCTGGAGGGGAGGGAAGGACCCCTCTGCCCAGCAGGAGACCTGGTCACGCAGCTGCTTGGATGCCAGACCAGAGTGGAAACTGCATCCGTCCATCCAGGCTGCTGAGGCCACTGGGGAATGTGATGAGGCTGCTGAAACGGGGCCCCTGGCGGGGAGGGAAGCGGCCACAGCTTCCCAGAAACCCAGCTCTGGTTCTGAGAGCTGACAGAGAATAGCTGACAAGGTTGAGCTAGAAAGCCAGACTCCGAGGGGCTGGAGCAGGGCCTGCTGCCCGGAGCTGCCTGGGGAGAGGGCGCCAGGGGGCTGGGGGTGGGGGTGAGGGGTGGGGAGGGCAGGAGGCCCTTATCCCCCGCTGGGATGGACTTCTTCCAGCCCTCCACGTTACGAATGGACTAACCGAGAGCCAGGAAGCCATGGGACAGGCCGAGGGTCCCACAGCAAGGTCATCAGGAGGTGCCTAACAGAGCCTTCTCCCCTTCATCTTCCAGCTGCCTTGCCCCCTAGGGACCCCTCCCACTCATGTCCCCAGATGTCACTTGGCAGCAAGCAGTGGAATAAGATGGCCTTTGTCTCATGTTCAGCTCTGTCATCTCCTAGCTGTGGGATCTTGGTCTGATACCATAACCTCACTGAGCCTCAGTGTCCCCATCAGTAAAATGGGGATTAATCTATGCCTTGCCTAGTCATTGCGATTCTTTTTTTTTTTTTTTTTGGTCTTTTTGTCTTTTCTAGGGCCACACCTGTGGCATATGGAAGTTCCCAGGCTAGGGGTCTAATTGGAGCTATAGCCACTGGCCCACACCACAGCTCACAGCAACGCCAGATCCTTAACCCACTGAGCAAGGCCAGGGATCGAACCCGCAACCTCATGGTTTCTAGTCAGATTTGTTAACCACTGAGCCACGATGGGAACTCCTAGTCATTGTGATCCTTCAATAAGGCTTTGGAAGTCTTGGGCTTGGCACACTGACTGGCACATAGTAGGTGTACAGAAATGCTCAGTCCCTCCTCCTTTACTGCCTGCATGGTCCTGGCCAGCCAGCAGGAGCTGAGCCCATCTGCATGGCACGTCTTCCGACACAACCTGTGTTTTGGCTTATTGAATCATCTGGCTCCCCATGGCTCTACCGGGCCCCCAGGTCCCCAAAGCCTGGCCCCTCTCTCTTTCATTCTTTGTTTATTGAGCAAATATTTATTGAGGGCCACCTAGGTGCCAGATACCATTCTGGGGTGAGGATAATTGAGGCCCAAGGCACAGCATGGGCGAGGGCACAGAAGGCCGGAGCTGAGAACGCAAGCACTTTATACACGGGATGCGACCCTCTGTTCTAGCAGCATCTGGCCCTCTCCTGGGCCACAGCTGGAGGTGGAGCGTGGAGGCGGGAGGAGGGGCAGAGAGCTCACCCATTCCTCTGTGATTTACTAATTAATTAGAAAATCCAAGGCCGATGCCTGGTGATAACTGTTTTAACTTGCCACCTAGACTGGGAACAGCAGAGAAAAAGGGCAACCCCGCACCCAGCACCTTCATAATTGTTACCTTTGCCTCCTCTAGGGCTTTGTTGGGTGCATCAAAGGGCTGCCTAGGCCCCTGCAGCTCAGAGCCCAGGGAAGGCGTCGGGCTGCAGGCCCACTTCGCAGCTGAGATGACGGAGGCCGGGGGGAGGTTTCTGCTTAGGGTGGGAATGAGAGCAGGGCTGGCGTCATAGGGCTGCTCATGGCAGCCAGGGGCTAGGGTGGCATGGGAGCCAACATGGGGCTTGTCCTGGTCACATGGGGGAGATTCAGGCCCTCCTCACTGAGGTCTGGAGTGTGGAGGGTAGGGACATGCTCTTCTGGGGACACTTCTCTTCCCCTTACCTGGTAGACTCCCACTTGACCTTGGCCTCCACTTGGATGGCTCCTCTTCCTCTGGGAAGCCTGCCTGAACCTTCCAGCCTGGGTCAGGTGCAGCTCTCCTGGCTCTTATGATACCCAGCTCCTCTCCTTAGCCTGGGTCCCTCTGTGTGCCACAGCTGCCCCCACCTAAGAGCCCCATGAAGGCTGAGAAGGACCTTAGGCATCTCTGCAGCCCCCGTGCCCAGCCTGGCCCAGAGCAGCGGGAAGCTGCCCACAGCCTCCATCCTCTCCCTTCCCCACTCCAAGCTGGGTGCCTGGGCCCAGCCGCTGTGGCATTTGGAGAACTTGGGCAGGTTCCGTGGCCTCCGTTTCCCCAGTGTTCTCAAACCATATCTAGGGAGGGGCCCATCACAGCAGAGAGAGTAGATGGTCCTGTGTTGGCAGTTGAAGGAGGCAAGCGGAACACCATGTTATCAAGGCCCCAGACTGCCTGGGCTCGACTCCTGCATGAGCCCGTGGGCTCTGGCAAGCCACTTAACTCCCTGAGCATCATTGTTCAAATCCTGTAAAACGGGACAACGAGGGGACCCAGCTCCAAGGGCTGTTGGAAGGATTAAATGAGTAAATTTGGGAAAAGCGCTTGGGACAGTGGGTGGCGCCCAGTAACCCCTGGGTAAGTGTTTGCTGACACCTGATGATCAAATTCAAGCAACAAATTCCTGTTGCTCTGGGTTGGTTGGTTGGTTTGTTATTTCGTGGGTGACGTCAACTTGCTTACAGTAGGGTTTGCCAGGTTTCTCTACCATAAAATTGTTTGTTTTTCTTTTTTAACCCTTGTTTTACTTCCTTTCTTTCCAAGGTATATGATAGGTCCAGTCCACCACACTCAGGGCAGTGGGAAATGAAACTCTACCTCCTGGAGGGGGAAAAGCTGTGTAAATTATCTGGAATTCTTCTATAGGGAAGATGTGTCTCACCTTCCCCATGTATTTATTTCTTCAACCATTATACCAGTAGGGACTCATGGATATATATATATATATATATATATATATATATATATATATATATATATATATTTTTTGTCTTTTTAGAGCCACACCTGCGGCATATGGAGGTTCCCAGGCTAGAAGTCTAATCGGAGCTATAGCCACCAGCCACAGCCACAGCCACAGCCACGCCAGATCCAAGCCATGACAGCGACCTACACTACAGCTTACGGTGATACCAGATCCTTAACCCACTGAGCACGGCCAGGGATCAAATCCGCATCCTCATGGGTACTAGTCAGATTCATTTCCACTGAGCCATGACGGGAACGCCTCATGGATATTTATTTTATTCTTTGGACTATAATTCTATTTGTTCTATTGCTCATCCTGGTCTAAATGTGGCCACTGGGATCTCTTTCGCGTTGGCTTCTGTGTATTTTTTGAACATTTCCTTATTCTCTAGCACGACAATAAGCTCCAGACTCATCTTGCATTTTCCCTCCTCAGCCCTAGGGTCAGTCATTTCTCTAAGGAGCCCTGGGTCCTTTTATTGGAGAGTGCTGTTTAGGAACCAAGATCTTGGGGCTGGATGTGCTTATTGCTACTGTGGTGTCACTACTTCTAGGCCCTCTAGGGGGAACTGGGTCTGGCTTAATTTTTTCAAAATTGCCATTCATAGAGTCTGTGTGGGGTTCAAGACAATTTGTCTACCAGCCTTTGGGCACAGACCCCAGTCTGTAACCCATAGGCCTGAGTAACCTTTTTTTTTTTTTTTTTTTTTTTTTTTTTTTGCTTTTTAGGGTCACACTTGCAGCATATGGAAGTTCCCAGGCTAGGGGTCAAATCAGAGCTACACCTGCCGGCCTAAGATACTGCCACAGCAAGTTGGGATCCAAGCCGTGTCTGCAAACTGTACCACAGCTCATGGCGAGGCCGGATCCTTAACCCACTGAGTGAGGCCAGCGACCAAACTCGAATCTTTGTGGATCCTAGTCGGACTCGTTTCCACTGTGCCACAAAGGTAACTCCGTGTAATCTCAAGTGCCCTTAGAGGGCATTATGTCCATTGGGGCTCTGAGTAAGAGACAGAGACAGAGAACTTGAGCACATGCAGCCACCTCCCCACATGCTGAGCCGTATCGAGTGTCCACTCCTATTTGCCAGTGGGGCCATCAAGTGGCTGAGTTGCTTTGAGAAGGGGACCTAGCCTGGCCTCATGTACCCTCACAACCCAGATTGCTGGCGAAGTATAGACTTGCTATACAGCTTTGTCAGTGATGGTGGCAATAGTTACAGCCCAGTAACAGAGCCATCTGGCCACCTGGGACAGGTCAGGCAAAGGTCAGGTCCCAGGAAGGCCTGACTCCGTCTCCATGTCCAGCACTAAGGGCGGGGGAAGACCTGCTGAGCTGGTCCCTGTGTTCTCATACCTTTAGTTGGGAGCGCAGTAATCACGTCTTCCCTGCTTAAAATCTTCAGTGGCTCCCCATTGCCCTCAAGTTAAAATCCCCACTCCCAGACCTGCCTTACAAGGCCCTGGAGACCTCTTCACACCCTCACAACACCACCTTGCTTGTGGTTCTTCCTTGCACAACCGCTCGGCCTCCACCTCCACAATTTACTCTGCCTGCATCACCCTCTCCTACTTGTCTCTGAGCCTGAGCTCTGGATCACCTCCTCCAGGAAGTCCTGTGTCCCAGATCCCTTCGGCTCAGCTAGTCCCATCTCCAGCCACCTGAATGACACCTTCCGAAGGCCCACTGTGAACAACCTCTGGCGCACAACCTGGTATGGTGAATGCTCAGGGTTTGAAATCAGAGCTTTGGTTTCCCTCAAGGCCTCTGCCCCTTTCAGCTGTGTGGCTTAGGGCACGTCACTGCACAGCTCTGAGCCTTAGTCTCCTCCTCTGTGGAAACAGCATCTCACTGGGATCCAAGGCCCTGCTTTCAAGTCTGGCTTCTGCCTCTAACTCGCTGTGTGGCCTCGGGCAAACCTGGTCCCTGGGTCCAGGCTCAGTTTTCTTCTTCTGTAAAATGGGGCTGCCCGCAAAACTCAAGAGTGCTAAGGCTCCAACAAGCTCACACTTGCGAAGTGTTTTATAAACCTCAGAGCCCTATGTGGATGAAGCGCCTACTTCAACAGCTCTGTGGTGTGTAGGAGGGAGGCCGATAGCTGCTCTCATCATTCTGCCCCAGCCCCCAGGCCTCCACAAGCCTTGAGATCAAAGGTGACATGGAGGCTGGGCTGGGCTGGGCCTGCTCCCTGGCCTGCTGCCCACCTCCCACCCACCCCAGCTCCCAGGGTTACATGACATGTGTGCCTTACGTAAGATGCTCTGTTTAAACACTCTGGGGTTGGGGGGGGAGTTGAGGGAGCCCTCCCTGCACCCACTTCTGCTGACACAAAGCCTCTCCAACCCCCTCTGCTCCTCCAAAGACTCAAAGCCAAACTCAGCTGAAACAATCTGCAACTTTATTCCAGAGCAGAAATAAGTCATTTCCTAATAATAAATATAAAAAAATAATAATAAATTAAGGTTCAAAAAAAAAAAAACCAAAAACAAAAACAAAACCCAATACAACAAAATCATTAACACTGACAGAGTAATGAATGTTGTTTAAAGAGGTGAGAGACCGGATGGGCCGGCCCCCAGCCTGGAATGTCCCACACAGGCTGCTGTCTGCCCCCCCAGCCCTGGCTGGGCCCCCTACCATACACACATTCTCGCCACAAAGTACAAAATATATATTTTAAAAAAAGCTCAACAGAACCAAGCATCCTGCAAGGGCCCCAAGGAAGCAAGAGTTTGGCCCATGGGGGTTGAGGATGGAGCC
The DNA here is from genome assembly GCF_054392235.1 of Sus scrofa. Lineage (NCBI taxonomy): Eukaryota > Metazoa > Chordata > Mammalia > Artiodactyla > Suidae > Sus > Sus scrofa. Next base: position 79,776,733 of record NC_139388.1, read on the forward strand.
TGGGGGGCAGAGGAAGGCACTAGAAGGTGTGGAGAAACTCTTGAGTCTTGTCAACTGAGTTTGCCATTTGTCTTCTTCTCATGAGGGGCACTGCTCCTTCTTCTCATGATACTCTGCTCCCGTGACCACAGCTGGCCATCCCACCTCCCATGATGGCAAAGGGGAGGTCCGTGTGGCAATGTCCTAAGGCCCTGGCGAGGCTCCTTTCCGGGGGGTGCTGGGAACATGGCGATGCCTGCTAAGTGCTTGGCTATCCATCCTTTGTAGATGAAGAGGACCACCCGTCCGGGGTCCCCAGAGTCTCTTCACTTCAGGCCAAGGTATCATCCAAGATTCCTCCAGCAGAGGCCTCAGGGTGTCATCAATAGAGAACAACTAGGAGTTCCCGCTGTGGCTCAGCAGGTTAAGGACCAGACATTGTCTATGAGGATTCAGATTCGATCACTGGCCTCTCTCAGTGGGCTAAGGATCCTGCGTTGCCGCAAGCTGCAGTGTAGGTTGTGGATGCAGCTCGGATCCCTTGTGGCTGTGGCGTAGGCCAGCAGCTGCAGCTCCACTTTGACCCCTGGCCTGGGAACTTCCATATGCCGCAAGTGCAGCCCTAAAAAGGAAAAAAAAAAAAAAAAAGGAACAACTAGAAATAAATAAGGTCCCTAGTGGCCCAGTCTGGAGCTGGCAGGGAGGCCAGTCTGTTTCTTCAAGTATTCTTTGCTGAGAAGGCCGTGAGGCCTGGTGGGGCTCAGATGGGGATCCCCACTGTATTCACCTGGTCCTTGAGGCCCAGCAGGCTGTAGGCGATACGCTTCTGGTGGCCAGGCAGCCGCACCCCGATCCTCTTGATGTCACTGTGGGGGAGAGGGTGAGAGGGAGACTCAGGAGGCTGCTCTCTGGAGAGGTGGGCAGCCATGGGAGGGAGGGGGAGGGGGCCTTGGGCACCCAGGGGCCAGGTGGCTCAGGGTGGGAGTGTAGGGAGCTCTTCAGGCAGAGGTCCAAGAGAGTTCAAGGGATTTATTTATTTGTTTGTTTGTGTTTTGTCTTTTCTAGGGCTGCACCCGTGGCATAAGGAGGTTCCCAGGCGAGGGGTCTAACCGGAGCTCTAGCCACCGACCTACGCCAGAGCCACAGCAAGTGGGATCTGAGCCGCATCTGCGATCTACACCACAGCTCATGGCAATGCCGGATCCTCAACCCACTGATCAAGGTCAGGGATTGAACCTGCATCCTCATGGATGCTAGTCGGATTCGTTAACCACTGAGCCATGACGGGAACTCCCCCAGAGATTTCAAACCCTGAGAGCCTGCCAACACAGACGAAGTTTGAAAAATGATAGAAACACTGGATGCGAGTGGGTTTTGTAATCATATCTGTGTGGTGGGTACTCTTCCTGCCCCCGTTTTGCAGACCATAAAACTGAGGCTCAGGGAGGTGAAGCGACCTGCCCAAAGTGACCCAGCTAAGGGGGGGAGAGCTGAATCATATCAGCTGGGAACAAACTGCCTCCCCGCCCCCACGGGTCTGTCCCTAAAGTCCCCAGCTAAGGATTCTCCCCAGGCAGTACTGATGGCATCACCCACTGGAAGCCAGGGACCCTCAAAGCTCTCTGCCCAAGGTCTCTTCACAGCCATCGCCTTATTTCACTCCCACTCCCTTCAAGTTCTCACAACAGAGAAAGAAATCCTTGCTGAGGGGCCTTCAGAGGTTAAAGTTCTGCTGGTCTCTAATGGGAGGCGCTTTCGGGTCACCAGATTCGGTGACTAGGTCATCCTAAGGCAGGGGTTTTCCCTTAAGGAACCTCAATTTCCTCACCTGTAAAATGGGATAACAGTGCCTAACTGGAGAGTGGGAGATCCTGGAAACCGGTGGCAGAGGGGGGGCAGGTGGCCCCAGTACCAGCTAGAAAGACGTGCCCAGGAGCCCACAGCCCTCCCCTGCCCCTCCCTTCCCTGGCCCTCCATCCGCTCATTAAAGCACGCACACGCCCAGGAGCCCTGGAGCGGACCTTTGCTGCTCACACTGGGAATTTCCTCCTTCACCATCCTCACCCACCAGCCCAAACCCATGAAAACACCCAGGTTTTTATGGGCCCTCTCCTGGCTGTAAAGGGAGCTAATTATATGGTGCAAGCTCCTATTTGCAATTCCGGAGACATGACTTTCCCACAGGCTCCGGGAGCCCCTGGAGAAGTGCTGAGCTCAGAAGGGCGGATGCGTGGGGACGGTGGCTCAGGGACTGCAGCAGGAAGGCTGGAAGTCAGACATCTGGGAGGACTTCCCAGCCTACCACTGCTGTGCCATTTCTAACCTATACAGTTGAGGGCATTGAAAAAGAAGCACTGTTTACCCCCCATCTGTAGGTCTCAAAGTGTGGCTGCCAGATAAGATTCAGATCCCTGAGGAAGGAGGCACTTGCTGAAAAGGCAAGACCCTGGTCCCTACTCTAGACTCATGGACTTTGAAGTTCTGAAGGTGGGGCAGGGAGTCTGCATTTGAGCAGATCCCAAAGACTCTGGTGTATGGCTTAAGGACTAGTGGGTTATGTGAGCTATAGGAGGGCAACGGCTGAGACCTAGTCTCCTGGGCTCATCCCCTTACCCTGCCCCCTCCTGGGTCCAGGACAGGCCTGGTAAACAGTAGGCCCTTAAGGATGAAGGCAGAATCTGCTGAATGAATGAATGGCTGGCTGGCTGGATGCAAATGTGCTTTAGTGGAGACTGAGACATTGCTCAGGCTACCTTGGGCCCCTCTCCCAGGTTGGTGTCCTTAATCTGATAGGGTGCGAACTGAGGGTGCTTCTGAGGCCCATCTAAGAGGCAAAAGTCCTGGGCTGGGAGGCAGGAGGCTGAATTCTAGTCCAGGACTTCACCAGAGCCTTGGGTGAGTCCTGTCCTGTCTTTGGGCCTCAGTGTCTTTATATGTAAAATCAGAGGCTCTGATTAGATGCCTCTGACCCACCTGCCCCAGCCCCATTCTCTTTCCACAAACAGCCTCCCAAATCTCCCCTGCCTCATTCCCTAACCACGAATAGAGATGCACAGGATGGGGGAGGGGTCACAGACTAGCCGATGCCCGAAGCCTCTTACAGACCATGGAGTCTGTTCCTGCCCCAGCCTCAGTTCCCACCTCGGAGATCCAGGGCAGTCACCTCCATGAACCATTAACTCCCATCACAGGGATGGGGAGGCACATGACTGAGGCCATGGCCCCAGGGGATTCCAAGGCTGCAGCCTCCCCACTGAGCACCAACTGTGCCCTGGCCCTTGGCACAAGGCATGGTGGGAGACATGGCCTGATCATTCATCCTCTCGGCAAATGACCCATCGGAGCCAAATCTGTGTTGAGAGCACGTGGAGACAAGAACACCCATCAGCCAGTGCCCCTGTGCCCCGGACACAGGGTAGGCCTTTTGTTAGACTGGCTATTTTTCTGGGGTGCAACATCCGCTGCTTTCATTAGTTTCCGGAAAAACATTTAGAGCCACTAGTCTAACTAGGAACTCAAATGACACCAAAGGAACACAGTGAAAGCTCAAGGTGAGAAGAGGTGGCCACGGTAGGACCACAGGGGGCCGAGCAGCCAGTGTCTTGCGAGGGGGTGAAGAGGCAGGGAGGCCACAGTGGGGGTAGGACACCGAGTCCTAAATCCAGACCATCCCGAAAGGGTTGAATACTGAGAGTGGCTCAGAGCTCCCACTGGGATCTCTAGTCTTCAGGGGGCAAAAGCGCTCTCAGATTTTCCTTTCTTCCATTTATTCGAAATAAAGAAGGAGGCAGTGGTGTGAGTCACACAGGCCCCCGATCTTAGCACCGGTGGAGCTGGTGGGAGGAGGAGAGAGCGTGGAATGACTTCCTGCCTTTATCTAGGCCTTTTCAAAACACCACACACACACACCCCCTCCATCGATCCAAGACAGCCCTGTCCCTGCTCCTGCTCGTGGGAAAGGAATTGGCGAGGAGCACCCCGGGCTATTTCGGGAAGCTTCTAAGAACATGTGTTTCCTGTAAGCACATCTCCATGCCCTCAGCTCTGCTCACCCAGAAGAGAAGCTTCCTCGGTGGGAGCTCCTGGAGGGACAAAGCCGGGGGTGGGGGGATGGGGGCCGAAGAACCCTGATGTTTGCCCAGTCTGTGGGTAGAAAGCAAGGGAGCAGAGGAAAAGGGGGGGTAACGTGGGTTAAGCCCCTACTGTGTACCAGGAGTACCAACTATACGGTACCCATGCAATCCCCAACTTTGGGAAACGGAAACCAAGGCCGGAAGACGGAACCTAGTTTGACCAAAACCACCTGCTCGGAAGGGGCAAATGGGGGACTTGAACACAGGTGTGACTGCAGAGCCCATGCTCTGGACCCCACAGCTGGCCGGCAACAAAAGATATCCTGGGGAGTTCCTGGCGTGGCTCAGTGGTTAAGGAATGCAACTAGGAACCATGGGGTTGCGGGTTTGATCCCTGGCCTTGCTCGGTGGTTAAAGGATCTGGCGTTGCCATGAGCTGTGGTGTAGGACAGCAGCTGCAGCTCTGATTGGACTCCTAGCCTGGGAACCTCCATATGCCATGAGAGCAGCCCTAGAAAAGGCAAAAAGAAAAAAAAAAAAAAAAAAAAAATCCTGGGACCCGTCTCTTCTCTCCACATTCCCCCGCCTCCCTCTGTCAGCTCTGTCTCTGCCTCTAACTTTCATCCCCGCCATCCCCTGGGAAAGGCCAGGGCTGGTCGGAGAGGCCTTGGCCAGCAGGTCAGAAGCCCAGTTGAGCAGTTTTTAGAGGCCTTGGAGAATGTTCCGACACAGGCCCAGATCCCAGAACTATGATGCCTGGGTCATCCCTTCCATGTGATTCCCAAAACCTCTCAGCCCCAAGGCTCATTGTCACCATGACCTTGGACCTTAAACAAGCTGGGCTATTGGGAACTAACACTATTTTTGGAGGCACAAAAGGCTAACAGGATAATGTCTTCTCCCTCCTGGGGTGGGAGGAGGTGTCTGTGCCAAGGCCATGCTGGGAAATGTCCCTGATGCTAGAGCTGAGAAAAGACTCCCATAGGGCAGCCTGACAAAAGCAGAACCCAGGGCCAGGGCAAAGGGTAATGGGCACATCTCACCAAGCTGGACGGCAAAGCTGCAAGTCAACCACACGGGGAAAGGTGTCGGGGATGGGTTGGCCTGGGGTCCTCTCTCCTGGGCATTAGCCAGGAAAGTCCAAGGGCTCAGCCCGTTTCTTCTCAGCATCCTGCCCCTAACTGACTGTGTGACCCGGTGCAACTGATGTAACGTCTCAGCCTCAGTTTCCCTACTTTTTTTTTTCTTGTCTTTTTGCCTTTTATGGGGCCGCTCCCACAGCATGTGGAGATTCCCAGGCTAGGGGTCTAATCAGAGCTGCAGCTGCCGGCCTACGCCAGAGGCACAGCCATGTGGGATCCAAGCGATGTCTGCAACCTACGCCACAGCTCACGGCAACGCCGGATCCTTAACCCACTGAGCAAGGCCAGGGATCAAACCCGCAACCTCGTGGATCATAGTCAGATTCGTTAACCACTGCACCACAATGGGAACTCCTCCCTACTTGTTAAATGGGGAATAATAATAGCATTCATTCACAAGGCAAATAGGGAATTCCATCAGGTGATGGCTGTGAAATGAAGCCTTTCTTTTCTCAGCTACTCTGAACTGGAGGAAGCCACGGAGGCTCTGAGCCTCAGTTGCTCCACTCATCATCACTGTCCCTGAGCTCTGGACCCTGACTGACCAGGGCTGGAATCCTACTCTGCCCCTGATGGCCATGGGACCTGGGCTGCACTGTTTCTCACCTGTCCGGTGGGGCTATGGACAGGACCCACCGGTCAGTTACCCTGAAGACGGATTCAAAGTGCTCAAACTAGCACAGAGCTGGCACACAGTCAGCCCTTGAGAAATGCTACTGTTATGATTACAACGACCATTATTTTCTATGGAAAAAAGATGTAGGAAGAAGATAGAGCCACGAATAAGTGCCCAGAATCGCTGGCTGCCAGCCTGATTCTGCCCTTCCTGTGAAGCCTCTCATCCCCAAAGGGAAGGCAAGAGAAAGCGAAAAGAAGGGAGTGTTGGGAGGGTAGAGAGAAGGGCAGGGGGTGGGGGAGCCCCCAGACTCACTCGTTGGTCATCTGCACCACCTTCTCGATGGCGGTGTAGCCGGCCGCCAGGAAGTGTTCTGTGTACTGCTGCATCTTGATGGACTCCAGCCACTCGGACACTGTGCGGAAAGGCACCCCCTCCGAGCCGCTGGTACTGGGCAGTCGGATGGATACCCTGCAACAAGAGACCTGTGGGTGAGGCACTGCAGCACCCAGCCTATTGTGAGCCCCCGGTTTGCTGCTCCCTAGCCCGAGGAGTTCACCCAGCTGCCCTGTGCCTCCGCTTCCTCATCTGGGCAAGGGGGCACCCAAGTTCACCCCCGGGGGGGAGGTTCGGGGGGGCAGCCTGGCATGTCAGGAGCAATCGGTGTTTATACTACTGCTGTCCCTGTTTCTAAGGACAATACCACCACCAGATACTGCAAAATTAGGAAATGTTAAATGAGTCAGGTTTCTGAAGTCACAGCCCAGCCACTTGTCAGCACATAAGGTACTTAATCACCCTATGTCTCAGTTTCCTCATCTACAAAAGGTGGATAATTATAGGACCCATCTCCTACGTTGCTGAAATGAGCTAAAACGTGTTAAATGCAGAGCTCCCTTGTAGAACAGCGGGTTAAGTATCTGGTGTTGTCACTGCAACAGCTTGGATTGCTGCTGTGGTGCAGGTTTGATCCCTGGCCAGGGAACTTCTTCATGCCACGTGCATAGCCAAAAAAACCCCAAACATGTTACATGCTGAGCACGGGGCTGGCACACTTACCATCTATGTGGAAGGCTTCTGTTAGGTCACCTGAGCCATCCCAGTCTAGTCTAAGGAAAGCCCACGCATAACTTCTGAGTCCTCTGCCCACTGCCCCCTGCTCCCTGGCTGGTCATTACGCTGAAGTGGCTCAGGCATAAAACTGGGGCCACCCTGGAGAGAAGATAAGGAACTCACCGGGGGTCAAAGTCAGCCAGGGTCTTGAGGGAGTCGGGGGCTCGGATGAGCTTGTCCAGGATGCTAACGATGTCGGCGAATTTGGGGCGGCGGGTACGCTCCTGCTGCCAGCACTGCATCATGAGCTGGTAGATGGCGGAGGGGCAGTCCATGGGTGTGGGGAGCCGGAAGCCGTCGTTGATGGCTTTCATCACCTGGGGCAGGGGTTGGGGGGCAGGATGGTCAGAGGCGCCCCATACGTGGTGATGGGCAGAGAAGGGGAACCCCCAAAACAGAAGGGCTAGGGCTCCCTTTGTGAGCTCAACACACAGAGCTATACACAGGACAGGTGCTAACGGGCTGTCTGCACAGTTCCACAGAGACAGGGTCTCTCGACCCTGCTCCCTCACCGAGCACCCCAGGCAGCAGCCATGCTGGGCCCCCCACAGTCAGCCTCCCTGCAGTCTCTGAGGCTCTATATACACTGCTCCCTTCTGCCAGGGTACCCCTCCCCACCCCTGGGTCTTCACGTGGCTGCTGCCTCACTGGGTCTCATTGTCAGCTGAGACGGGACCTCCTCTGGGAAGTCTTCCAGGCCTCCAGTCTGCATGAGACACCAGGCACTTGTGTACACACACACACACACATCTGCACGTATGCACGCACACATGCATAGACGCACAGATACACACAGACGCCCACGCCAAACACTTCCGGTAACCCTACTACTGGTTTCTTTGTCCTTCCACTGAGTGTAAGCGGGGGCTGGGACTGGAGCCCAGCACAAGGCCTGACACATAGTAGGCCCTCAATAAATATTCACTGAACAAACCAATGAAAGGTTCTACCAGACGAAGATGAGCCCCCAAAACTCTTCTCTGTCCAGACTGGGGTTTAAGCTCAGGTCCAGACAGGGCTGTGCAGGACAGGGGGGACCTACCTCGTGGTTCGAGAGCTCCCAGTAGGGCCGCTCGCCGTACGTCATCACCTCCCACATGACGATGCCATAGCTCCACACGTCGCTGGCAGATGTAAACTTGCGGTAGGAAATGGCCTCTGGAGCCGTCCAGCGGATGGGGATTTTGCCGCCCTGCAGGGACCAGGCCAGTCACTCCTGTCCCCTCAGCCACCCCCAGGCCCATCAGAACCAGGGCTCTTCCTCCACGATCCCTGGAGACGTGCTTGCCTCCCACGTCCCAGGGGGGCCTCCCCAGGGGGGCCGGGGAGAGGACCCTGCCAGAGCAGGACAAAGGCTGCTTCACCTTGAGGCCCGCGTCCCAGGGTGACAGTGCCCGGCACTTACACTGGTGGTGTAGGTGGCCTCGGGGTCATCCTCCAGGACGCGGGACAGGCCGAAGTCAGACACCTTGCAGACCAGGTTGCTGTTGACGAGGATGTTGCGGGCGGCCAGGTCGCGGTGTACGTAGTTCATGTTGGCCAGGTACTTCATGCCAGCCGCAATGCCCCGCAGCATACCCACCAGCTGCAGCCCGCTGAACTCACCGTCCTTCTCCTGCCAGGGTACAGGCCCTCAGCCACCAGCCAGTTCCGCGCCCCCGGGGCCCCCACGTGCCGGCCACAGATCCCAGCCCACCCAGCCCACATCCTCACCCGAAGGAACTTGTCCAGGGCCCCGTTCTCCATGTATTCAGTGATGATCATCATGGGCTTGTCTGCGGGGTGAGCACAGGTGTGAGGGGACGGCCGTGGCGGGGGGAGGTGGCGCGGGGAGGGGAGGTGGCACAGCAGTCCCATCCCCACTCCCAGTGGGGGCCAGGCCCTTGAGGGTCTCCCACCCCCTACTCTGGAGCCGGGCCTCACATTTGGAGACGACGCCCTCCAGGCGGATGATGTTGTGGTGGCTGAACTGGCCCATGATGCTGGCCTCGCTGAGGAAGTCCACCCGCTGCTTCTCTGTGTAACCGGCTTTCAGCGTCTTGATGGCCACGGGTACCTCCTTCTTTCCCGAGGCCTTCAGTGTCCCTTTGTACACCTCCCCAAACTCTCCTGCAGGCAGGCGAGGTGGGAGAAGCCCCCGAGTCAGTCCTGGCATGGGGGGCTCCCAACCCACATACCAGCCAGCACCACCACCACCCCCGCCCGTGGGTGCGCCCACCTCACCTGCTCCGATCACCTTCTGCCGTGTGACGCAGGATGGATGGATCTCAGTGGTGAATTTGAGCACCGCCTGGTTGGGGTCCTCGTATGTGTGGGGGTCTACATATGTCTTCAGGGGCTTCAGTTGTTCTGGGAGGGGAAGGAGGGGTAGGGTCACAGAGAGCTTGGAGGGCTGGTGGGGGGCTACCCTAGAGGAGGAGGAGGCGACAGACCAGGGACCTCAGTAGACTTGGACCAGGCTGGGGGCAAGGACTTCTTGCTCAGCCGTCAGCTGCCCAGAAAAGCTGGGGGAGGGTCTGGCTGCCCCCAACCCCACCACAGAGGTGGGGAGGCCCGTGGGGACAGCAGGCCGGGCATGGAGGGGGCTGCATCTCACCTGACTTGGAGAAATAGACATCCTCCGAGGACTGGCGGGTCCGCAGGCTCTTCCTCCTGAGAGACCCCATGGGAAACACACACACACAGGGAGGTCAGTGGCTGGCCAGGGAGCCTCCTGACCTTACTCGGGTCCTGGGTGGGGGCCTGGTGTGCTCAGCCCTGGGCTCAGCCAGGCAGAGGGCGTGGGGGAGGTCGGGGGAGAGGAAATGAGCAAGTCGGGCTCACTCCTTGGGCCCTACACCCCGTAATGGCCCCTTAAGTGGCTGTAATGAGGGCTTTCCTCCTTAGAGCTTCCCGGAGCTTCCTGCCCATGTGACCAGAGGAAGCGTGGACACACTGTCATAACGACCACCGTGCCCCAAGCCCCCGCAGGGCCAGGGGCTGTGCTGAGCACGGTCTGGCTCGCAGCATTTCACACCCCCTGGGGAGGCGGGGTTAGGGTTGGGCCAGCCCTACTTTCCATGTCCCTGCTCCCCTCTGTGTCCCACCTAAGCCCCCGGGGAGCCTGGGCAGGGCTCCAACAAACCTGCGGTGGATGAAGATGCCGATTCCTGCCAGCACCAGAAGCAAGACCACGCCGACAGCCACGCCGCCGATCACTGCCATGTTGCTAGATCCTTCCGTGGCTGTCAAGGGGAGACCAGCGAATGACAAGAGAGCCCCCCCGACACTTCAAATCATGGTAATACCCTCAGTCGTGCTTAAGGTCTGCTTCTGGCGCCCAAGATACGTGCTGGGTGCCCTGACCCGTGATGGTCCATGAGGATACTCGGTCCCATTTCACAGATGGCAAATGAGAGGCCTTCCCCAGAGAACAGAGCAAGTAGTCTCAGGTGTGTGGGACTCGCTCCACAATGCAGGATTTGAACTGGGCCTGCCAGTGCCTCAGCCCACATCCTTCCTCCAACACACGGCCCGGTTCTGGTCCCTTCCACCAGCCCTCAATTCTGTCCCCTCCCTGGGCTTGGGGCTGACCCACTCAGGGCTGTCCTAGCCCCTGGCTGACCAAGAAGGGGGCACTTCTAAGTTCTTTGATCCATTCCCTCTGCCCAGGATGTCTCAGCTGCGTCAGGACCCTGGCCCAGCCCACAGCCTGGTCCCCGACTCACACAGCGTCTGGAACTCATGCACTTTGCTGCCGGCACCCTGGCCCTCTTGCGTCAGTGCCTGCACCTGGACCAGGTAGATGGTGTCTGGAGCCAGGTCATCCAGGGTCACAGAGAAGCCTTCGGTGCGGCGTACGTTGTAGCTGTTGGAGTCCCCCTGTGGGTGTTTGGTGGGCAGAAGGGCAGACAGTGAGGACAGGCCAGGGGCATCAGCTCAGCCCAGCCCACCAGACACCACCCCCAGCTTAGCAAGGTGGCTCACTGTGTCAGCAGACTCAGTGCCCTCCTTAAAGAGAAAGAAACTGAAGCCCAGAGAAGGGAAGTGACTCACTTAAGGTCATAGGCAGCACAATGACCCAGGACTCAAACTCAGGTCTGTCCAACCCCCAGGTCTGGCTCTTTCCCTCACCCATGACTATCTCTTCCAGGGATTCCAGAACTCTCTGCCTCCTCTCCCACAAATCTCAGCTGGGCTGGGCTGGCCTGGGAAAGGCGACTCCCAGGAGAACCTAGACCTCAGTGTCCCCATCTGCAGAACAGAGCTTCCTTGGATGGCTGTGTTGTGCAGGGAGCATCTGTGCGGCCCGTGGGTCCTCTACTTGAAGCCCAGCGGGCACACCCCTGGCACTTTGTGAGTTACCTTTTTGCGGTAGGTGACTTCGTACTTCCACACGCGGCTCTGCTGCGGCGGAGGGATGCTCCAGGAGACGCTCAGCGAGGTGGTGCTGCGGCCCTCCAGCTTCACCTTGGGGGGCTCTGGGCAGGATGGGGTGGGGGGTAAGAAGCCACTCGGGGGTAGGGAGGTGGGGTGCTAGGGGTGCACCCAGACCCGGTCCTATCTACAGCCCAGGCTCTTTAGATCCCAACCTGGGATTCTCAACTCCCAGGGCACAGAGCCCCACATGGGGCCCCAGCACAGCTGGCACATCAGGGGTGCCCTACGAAGATTTACGAATGCGTAAATAATAAAAGTAAAACAACAGCCGACTCTTGCTGCAACATCTCTATGGATTGGGCTCTGTTCAAAGAGCCTTTACATCAGAATTTATTAAATCCCCTCACTAGCCCTATAAGCCCCATCTTATAGGTGAGGAAACTGAGGCTCAGAGAGGGTAAGTAACTTGCCCACAGTCACAGAGCATGGACGTGATTCCAAGGACTGTGCCTTTAAACCACTCGCAGCTGCCTCTCTCTAAACACAGCTTTGGGTGGCCGTCCTCTTAAAGCCCTACCTGGGCGGACCCCAAGGGCACAGCCGTCACCCCCAGGCCCTCACCTGTCTGGTTGATGCTGACACTGGCGGTACGGAAACTGCGGCTGGTCACCAGGCCCGAGACACCATTGCGAGCCTCGACGGCAAAGGTGTAGTTCATGTGGGGCTCCAGGTCGCTGACTGTCACACTGGTGCGGGTGAGCCCATGGGGTGGCTCCGAGTAGCGCACGCTGGCCTCACAGGGCCCGCACTCGCCTGACTCCGGCCAGCACTGTTCACAGGTGACACTGTAGGTGATGTCCTCGCGGCCCCCATTGTCCTGGGGAGGCGTCCAGCGCAGCTCCACTTTGGCGCCCATGCCCACGGCCGTGAGGTAGTGTGGGGCGGAGGGGGGACCTGCACAGGGGGCAGAGGTCAGAGCTCGGATGCAGGTAGAGCCCCGACAGGTCAGTATCACCCTGCCCCCCTCGATCACCCCTCCCTGACCCTCTGCAAGACTCACGCGTGCAGGGCATTGACAGCGGGTCTTGCGGGGCCCGGAAGTAGCCTTCCTCACATTCGCAGGCGGTGGCCCCCTCAGAGGATGGCAGGGTGTGTGCGGGGCACTCCAGACAAGGGCTCTCAGATGCTTCGGACTTGAAGAATCCCGGCGAGCAGGCTGGCGGGCACAGGGAGGGACATCAGCTTAGCCTGTTCCCACCCCAAGCAACTTTTCCACTCCCTCGCTGTGGGACCCCAGGCAAGCCGCTAAACCTCTCTGGACCTGTTTCATCATTGGTGAAATGTGATGAGAAAATGCAGGGTAAGCACCTAGCTGAGGCTGGGCACCCAATAAGCGCCTCGCCCGCATGCTCCAAACCTTTGCATCCCTCCGCACTGGCTCTTGCAAGAAGCGCCGCACCCACGAGCCTGGCATTCAAGGCCCATATCTCACCTTTCAGTTTCCTCAGAATCCTTATCTCACGGCTGGCTCAGCACGCAACAGAGCAGACTGCCTGCCTGCCTTATCTCCTTTCGTCTGTGCAGACGAGCCCAGTGGGTCCCCACCTGAACTGGGAGCTGCCCCGGGCAGTGACGGCATCTTCCTTGCCATTCGTGTGTGTTGATTGACCATCACCACTACCCCAAGAGATCAGCTGGCGGCATCGGGATGCCACCTCTGCAGGTGTTCCCCCACCCCCACCCCAGGACCTGACCGCCTTCCTGTTCCGGGGCTGGCTGACCAGGAAGCCGGAAAGGCCAGGCCCCCAGCATTCTCTGGATCTGCTTTCAAGGACCGAGTCATTTCCGCCACTCACAAGGTCAGCCAGGAAGCAGCTCTTCCTTCCCCAGTGGCAGGTCCTGTCCTGGTTCGGTCTCAGACACCTGATTCCAGAGGTTTCTTCCTCCCATGGCCCTATCCTGCCCCTGTCCCTGCCCCAAGCTTCTTCCTGGCCCCAGAGGCAGGAAGCTACCCAGACACTGTCCAGGGCTCAGGCAGCTACTAAAGCGGCCAGGATGGGCTGGGGTCACCCCAGGGACCTCTTCCCTAACCCTACAATTATCATCCCACCCTCAGCTTGCTCTGTGGTGGGGGTGCTGAGAAACCTCCGACCTGAGTGTCACATTCTTCTAATACTGATCTTCTACTCTGTGCTTAGCCTTGTGCTAGGCATGACCTTGAGATGAGACAAAGCCCCTGACCTCAGGGAGCAGAAGCACATACAGGACAATGTCCACCATAAAGGGGTGGGTGAAGGGCTAAGGAGGTAGACACAATTTTGGCCGAGGTCTGTGGGGTCACAGAGGGGATATTTCTGCTGGGGCTTTGAGGCTGAGTAGGAGTTCAGCAGGGCAGATATATTGGAAGGAGGAGTAAAAGGTGACAAAGAGGAGGACTAACTAACGCAGGAAGTATGAGCAGCTTTGCAGGCACAAAACGGGCGGAGCAGCAGGCAATAAGGCCGAGCCGTCTCCAGGAACCAGATGGAGAAAGGCCTTTACTGCCAGGTCGAGGAACTGGGACTTTATCCTGGGGGCAATGGGAGCCACTGAAAGTCTGACGTACAATCTGACCTAGGCGGTCAAGAACAATTTTTGGACAGCCTCCCTCCTTGTCTAGTCCCCTCTGTGAGCAGAGGTGGGGAGGAAGACAGGGGGTCAGGGAACAGGAGTCAAAGAACACCCCATTCCTAAGGTCTTGGATTGTGACTTCCTGTTAATGACTTGGCTTGCTGGGGGCCCCGGGGGCCACCCCAGCAGCCTCTCTCACCTCCTCTGCCTGTACCGCCACATCAAAGCACATGCCGCAGAGCCCAGAGCCCCAGTTACAAACAGTGACCACTGATTAAGCAGCTGCTGGGTGCAGTTCCTGGACCAAGCACTTGACATTCAAGTCACCCTCACAATGAGCCTGTTATACTAGGCAGGGTTATCATTCATTCCACTCTGGAGGGGAGGAAGCGGACGCTCAGAGAGGCAAAAACAACCAGGCCGAGGTCAACGAGCTCCTGAGACACAAAACCAAAGCCTAAACCTAAACCCAGGATGCCCAATCTCCAACCCCTCTCCTTTCCCATAAATATCTCAATTTGGGGCAAAGAGAAACCAACGTTCTGAAACAAGCCCCGAGAGAGGAGAGGAGACTCCACGAGCTTCAACAGCCAGAAAATCCCAAGACTAATTTCAGAACAGCTCAGCGTCAGGGGTTGGGGGAGGTATGGCACCTCTTCTCAAACTGGGGAGAAAAGACTGGAATTAAACCTGGGGGTGGGAGGGGCAGCCACTGTGGCCTCCTTCAAGGCCCAAAGCTCTCTCAGGCCTCCTCTTGGATTTAAGAAATCCAGGTGTATTTTGCATTCCTCCTCCTCGTAACTTATCTGTTACAATATAAAAATAACTCTCTTCTCCCGCAACTCTTCAAGTAAAAATGAGACCTCAACAAGCCAGGCCACATTTATCCTGGGGTCTCTGTTCCCCCCAGTGCTTTGACTTGTCCACCCAAAGGGCTCACACTCTGGGTAAGTAAGTGCTGGCTCCAGGTGGTCGGAGTTTGGGGGCCCAGGAACTACAATCGCTCCTTCTTGGCTCAGGCTCTCAGACTGGGTAGGGACCACAAGCCCCCACGACCAAGGTTTGGTTCTGCACAAGGCTTCAACCACCTGTAGACACAATGGCCCCCACTTCCCGCCACGTGGTTGCTCCCCAGCCCCCCAGCTCTGTGCCAAGAGGAGGAAGTCGGGTTCCATTCTTTGGTCGCAGAGCCCGGGGGTGGCCCGCCTGCTGCCTGCCGGCAGGAAAGAGGGAATTTGGAGAGATTTCCGCTGCGGATGTGCCAGATAATACAGTGGAGAGGCAGCATCAACAGGGCATGTGCTTGCCTGACGAGAATGTGCTGCCCCCTCCTCCAGCCACAGAACTATTAGGTGCCTTCTGGGGCCCCGCCAGCATGTGCCCATGCTCAGGGGCCCCAGGGTTCCTGGGTCTGACACCAGCAAGCCCCCGTGTCTTCCTAAATTGCCCTGGTTGGATTTCCTTGGCATTCCGGGCAAGCAAGTGGGGAGACACATTGGGTGTTCCCACATACTGTAACATACCCCAAATACCCACTGTCCCTTCACCAGCTAACAAACTCCTATGCATCCTCCAATACCCAACTTGAGCTCCTCCACACAGCCCTCCCAGACTGCCCAACTCCAGGCCCCCTTCTGACCATAAGGGCATCTATTATTCAATCTTATGTTTACCAAAGAGAAATGGAGCACTTCCTACGTGTCTGGCACAATGCTGGTGCTGTGATATGATGGCAAGGTAAATAAACAGTTTCTGCTCCAGGGGAATTTGCGCTCCATTTGAAACAATTTCTGCACACATTGGGCTCCTCTATGAGACTGGCAGCTCCTGGGGAGCAGGAATGGAGCCCGATTGATCTGTGTCCCATGGCACAGGGTCTGGAGTGCAGTAGGTGCTCAGCCAATGTTTATTGACTGGATGAATGTGAGTGAAAACAAAACCAACAAGATGTACCTTAAACATGCGCTCTAGGGCCACAGGAATGAGCAGAGTTTCAGCGCCTAGGGAGACCCTGTGGGACAGTACACTGGGCCACCTGCCGGGGCACCAGAGCCTGGCTCTAGCACACCTGTGAGAACCTCTCTGTCCCCAATCTCCTGGCAGGCCCTGGGCCACTCGGAGCAGGGGAACTGGGGCATGGTGGCTGCACCCTGGGCTGCACCCCAGTTTTTCCAGTTCCCGATGCCTGCCCCTCAGGTGGCAGCGTGAGGTGACTCAGGGACATACGCCCTCTGCCGTGACGCAAATCCAGCCCCTGGCAGAGCCCCTCCCCCAAGGCCCAGCCACCTCCCAGGCTGGGGGTGACGAGGTCATGGGGTCAAGAGGTCGTGGTGGCAATTCACCTGCGGCCAGTCACCTCCCCAAGCCATGCCCAGCTGGCGACCATGTGCACCACCTCAGCCCAAGGATACAGAGCCTGGACTTTGTCTGGTGCCCAGACAGGCAGCAAACAGCGACCCTGGACGCCACTGACCCTGCAAATGAGGGGAACGGATAACTCCAGACCCTGGTGGCTTCTTAGTCCCCAGCAGGTCCTGTCGTCCCCACAGAAGCAGTTATGAGCACCTTGCCCTTTTCCCACACACCCTGGGGAATTCTCTTCAGGCGCATTCCTCCACCAAATCGGTGATAAGCGCGGCCACCCCACCCCCAGCGCCACCGCCTCCTCCCGCGGTCTCCCTGCCACCGGCCTTTTATCTTCTGTTTGCTTTCCCTGCCTCCTTCCTTCCTTCCTTCCTTCCGCTCTGGGACCCACTTACCTCCACCAGGCAGGGAGGGGCCTCCCCATGGAGCTACCTGCGCCCCCAGTGTGAGCTGAGGGTAGGGCGGGCAGGACACAGAGGTGGGGGCTGTCTCTCACCCCACCTCCCCATTCAGGCCAGAGGAAACATCAAAAATAAGGCCCGGTGGTGGCACTTCCCAGAGAGGGGACACAGCGTGTCCCCTCCCCTGCCCCAGGGATCAGCCCTGTCCTGACAAAGTAGGGCTCCTGCCAGTGGCCACTGTCGTAGCTCGGGGACACCTCAACCAGAGCCATCCCTGCCCAGGGGACGCCTCCCCTCCAGCTATGGACCCTGGGCGAGGCTGGGCCACTCAGGTTGCCAGCACTAGGACCCCGCTCCTAGTGATGTCACCCAATCTGCAGCTTAGAAGAGCAACCCAGGTTCTCAGTAGGAGCCACAGCAGAAACTCACAGGAGGCAGGCTTGGATGGCTAAGTCAGCAAGAGTCCAACCCACCCATTTTACAGGTGGGGAGAACTCACCAAGGTCACTCAGCTTGGTAGAAAGATACAGGTCAGGGGCCCTGGGACAGTGTACTGCCCTCCCCATGCCAGGCCCCAGCTTTGGGCCATCATTTCTTCTCTCCGGGCCTCAATTTGCCCATCTCTAAAATGGGAATAAAGTCCTCAGGTTCCTGGGTTGTTTGTGCAGAAAGAAACCTCACTTGGGAAACACCCAGCATGAAAGGTGGTGTCACGAACTGGGGGACAGAGAAAGAGGAGGAGAGGGGGGCTGAGCCCCTTGAGGGAGCAGAAGCCTCTAAAGAAGGAACTCCTGACCCCCACAGCCCCACCTCCAGCTTTGGCCTCCCAGCTGCTGGGCTGAGCCTCTGGCCAAAGCCGCTGGCCACCTGCTCACCTGGTCGGCAGTCCCCATGGCCAAGGCGCCAGCCGGGGCCCCACCAGCTCAGCTGCCAATGCCAGCACAGGAAGCAGAGACAAACAGGGAGACAAAGCCGCCCCAGGGGAGATGACGGTCAGCCTGAGTGACTCCACTGCCCCCCAGGCAGGGCTGGGGGGAGGGCAGAAGCTGGAAAGAAGCTGGCTCATTCCTGACATAGCTTAGGAGAGTTCTCTGGGCAGTGTGCCCACCTGTCCACACTGCACCTGGGAGGTGCCTCCTTTCCGCTGTCCATTTAACTCTTTCCTGAGCACCAAGCTTCCAGGGAAAGACCCATCAAGAGAAATGAACACTGGGAATAACCTGGACCAGGTGCTAGGCGACCTTGACCTGCCTGCACGCCCCCTCTGGGTTGGTTTGTCATCAGTAAAAGCCCGGATGGCAGAATCTGGGTCCGCGGCACCGTGAAGGGTCAGGCAAGGGGGCAGACGCTGCAGCTCCCTCCATTTCTCCCATAACATGCTCGGTAACAGCCCCCCAACCACCTCACCTCCTGCGCCCGGACCTGCCATCACGGGGTTGCCCTGAGAGTCTGTCCCAGGGCCAGGAGCTGAGTCAGGGATTCCAAAGGAACTGGTCATTTCCCGCCCCATTTCCTGACCCATCCTCCAGCCTGGACCTTTGCTGCATCACCTAGACTCAGTCCTGATGCAACCCCATCTCAGCTGTGTGACTTGAGGCAAGTCTCTTCACCTCTCTGAGCCTCCGTTTCCGGTCTGATAACAGTCCCTGTCTCTCAGAAAGGTGCCTCAGATTCAGCAGGAACATCCGGATAAAGCGCTTGCCTAGGATAAAGCGCTTGCCTAGCCTGTGGCTGCCCTGGGAGCGCAGTCGTCTACAAGACTCACTATTGCGATCTCCACCAGCACCATGGTCGGAGGCCATTGAGAAAGGTCTGGAAGGACAAAGAGTCACCAGGCTGGGGGTTCCCAACCCACCCCGAGGGCCCCTAAGCCACACTGAAGGGAATTTCGGTGGACGGATCCCAAGGAAGAAAAACCAGGGCGACAGGTGGCCGGCCGTTTAGAGGGCCCCAGAAGGAAAATCATAGGTTTTCCTCCTGGGAACCGGTCCTCCCTACCCGAGGCCACGCAACTCTTTACAAACAAAGCCTGCCAGGCCCTGACCCCCCACCTCCTGGGGAGGGAAGCCTGCCCCCCTTCCTAGAGAGTTCCCCCCAATCTCGCCCCAACCTCAACTGTCCACTTATCTCTGCAGCGCCTAAATCATCAGCCTGTGGAAAGTTTTCAGCTGCCCCTCACCCCCCACCCCTGCATTCTTGTGCGCGGATGTCATGTGGGAGGAGTCTGCTCGACCCACTGGGCTGCCTCACACCCCCCCCAACCCCGCAGTCATTGTCTGAAACTGGGAGTGTGCACTTGAGGTCACCTAAAGCAGGGGCCGCCTGAGGAAGGGGCAGAGCAGAGACAACACCGCAGGCCCAGAAAGCCTCTTAGGGAACTTCTGGTTCAGGAGTTTGCAGGCTGTGTTAAGCAAGGTTCTGAGGATTTGTTTTAAGTGGCCAGGGGAGCCCATGGGTTGCAAGATCCATGGCTAAAAACCAAGCATACAGTCTGCTAGTATAGTTGAACTTCATATTTTACTGACAAAAAGCCTGAGGCCAGAGATGAAAAGAGATGCACCGAAGGTCACTCAGTGGGTAAGGATAACCGCAGGGCATAAACCCCCCATTTCTCAATACCCCCGCTTATCTCAGCAAAGAAGCTCCCAGAGAGAGGGAATGAGCTCGCCTTCCAAAGGTCGGCCTGCATTCCACATTGGCCCTGCCCCACAGCCGTTTCCAGAAAAAGTCACCTATTGAACACATCCACGTCGCTCTAGAGATTTCCGCTGCACAGGCCCTGGCCGTGCCAAGCCACAGCCTCCCAGTGTGAGCCACTAATGCCCAGGCCCTGTTCTCAGAGAGAGTCTGATTTAATTGGGCCCCTGTCTGGGCTCAACTGGTCATCAGTAGACGCTCCAGCGGGAGGACCTGAGTCCAGGGCCCTGGAGAGGGTCAGGCAGGGAGCCCAGGCCCTGGGCTTGCCCTCCCTCCACCTTTTTGCTCAATGCAGCCATTTTTCCAAAGCTCCCCAGATGATTGTCATCTGCAGCCGGGAGATGCGAATCCTGAGTCCAACTTGCCAACCTCCATGTACAAAAGAGGAGCCTGAGACCCAGAGAGGTTAGGTGACTTCCCTAAAGTCACACAGTGAGTTAACAGAGATAGGACTAACTCCTGGGACTAAACTGTGTCCACAGTGCCGGTGTGTGATAGATACCAAGACACACCTGTGGGATGAATCAAAAACAACAATCACACTTAAAAGCATTTATGTGGCAGACACTCATGGAAGCACTTTATGAGAATTAAGTCATTTGATTATCATAACAGCTCTACAAAACAGGCACTATGTTTGTCTCCATTCCAGAGATGAGGAAACCTGGGCACAGAGAGGTTAAGGAACTAATTGAAAGTCACACAGCTAAATGTAGCACTGGGATTTGAACCCAGGTATTCTTGCCCGAGAGCAATAACCTCATAACCTCCATAATGTATTCATTCATTCTCAGTGAATGAGTGAATCCAGCCGTAAGGCCAGGAAGCCCCTGAGATTTCCACCCCCTGCGATTTCCACTCACCTGAGAGCAGGGACAAGCTTCTAAGACCCCCACATCTCAGAGCCGAGACTAGAGCCCAGGAACACTGCCTCCACCCCAGCAGCCCCTTTCCCTGCCACCCCCGCACCATCACTCACCCTGGCAGGCGTCCTCCACCTTCTCGTAGCCCGCCTGGCACAGGCACTGACCGATGGGCACCAGCCACTCGCCGTCCACCGCACAGTGCATGCGGGGCTCTTCACCCCCAGGCGGCACCACAGCGTGGTCCACGCAGGTGCCAGCCACAGTGGCCAGGGAGGGTGCGTCGGAGCCTGCGATGGTCTCGGGGAAGTGGGCCAGGCCCTGCAGCAGCTCGGGACACTTCTTGTAGTAGACACGAACCGAAAGCAGCGCCACGCAGGCACCAATGTCCTGGAAGGCCAGGTAGAAGCCCTTGCGGCTGAGTGGCCCCACGGAGCGTTCCTCCACGTTCAGCTTCACGTGGCGCGCTTCGAAGTCACTGCTAACCGTGATCTCGTCGGGTGCGATGGTGTCGATCTTGGTGAACTGGCGCTTCTGGAAGTTGGTGCCATAGTCCACATCTGACTCAGCGTAATAGAGGTTGAAGGTTTCCTTGCAGGAGCTGGCGCCCCCGGGGAAGCTATTACAGTCGCGCACGGTGAACTTGAGCTCGATGAAGATGCGCTCGGCCTCCCCGCGGTACACCCAGTTGGTACGGAGCCAGTTGTCCTGGTCGCCGGCCACCACGTTGCACACGGAGTATATGTAGATGGGCATGTCGTCCATCATGCTCTGCATGAGGTCCCACTGCGTGGAGCCAACAGGTCAGTGTGGGCGGCCCCCCGGGGGAGACAGACCCAGAGGCATCACCCAGGTGGCAGAGCTGGGTATCTCTACTTCTTGCTACCCGCCTTCTACAGGGAAGGAAACTGAGGCCCAGAGGGGGTCTCATGTCACCCTCCCACCCTACAAGTGGCGGAGCGGGGATCTGACCCCCTGGTGCCTGTGATCCCAATATCGGGGTGCTGAACCTCTATAATAGACGGTAAGCTGAGCGTGGAGGCCGGGGGCTCCATGTGACCCCAGGCAGATCGCTTAAGCCTCAACGTCTCTGAGCCTCAAAGGCCCCATCGTACAGCAGGGGCAAGAACGACCTCCCATGCTGTGGGGATAAGTGACAGAATGTCTACCAAACGCCAAGCACATTGCCTGGCGTGGGTGACAGTCACATAAGGCAGCTGGTATCATTGTTACTATTATTCACTGTACGCACACGTGTGTAGCTGTGTGTGAGTGGTAAAGAAGGGGTTAAGTCAGAAACAAAAGATGATCCCCCCCATCATTTAGATTTTGACTTTTGGAAAAGATCAATATGTGTTCTCTCCTTAGAACAGAGCTCAGTCTCTTTCAAGAAGACTTCCCAGGTTGGGCCAAGGTCGGGGCAAGTGCGTCCCTCTGGCTCCCACCGTCTCCATTGTCTCCTATGTGGGGATAACTGCATCTGGCTCCCACACTAGATTCGGAGCTCCTTAGGGCAGAGACCGCATCTAATTCATTTCTGTATCCCAGGGCCTGACGCGGAGTGGGTACTCAGGAAAGTATTTGTTGATGAGTGAGCCAAGGAATGAGAAAAGCAGAAGGGGCTTGGGCTGCCCTGTGTGACGCTGGCCAAGGCCTCCGACACCCTTGGGCCTCAGTTTCCCACTTTATATAATGACTGGGTTGGATCAGGTGAGTTCTCTCCCAGCTGAACGAACATTTCAGGATCCTGGAAATCTGCTAGAGTTACACTCTGGGCTTCGCCGGAGCTAAGGTGACCAGGAACAGGTGCCTGGCTCATGTAGATCTGGCCAGCAATGGAAATTATCCCCAGGAGCCCCCTGGAGACACCACTCTCCCAGCTCAGGCCCCAGAACAAGCTCAACAAGGGGAAAAGGGAGGCCCAGAGAACAGCGGAATCTTCCCCACGACCACACAGCAGTCACACACAAAGACCCTGGGGTCTTGCCCGCCAGGACAGGTCACAGCAGCACTGGGCAGAGTGGGGCGGGGGTGGGGGGGAGGGCGCGGGAGATGAACTTGGGTGAGAAGGAGGGAAAACAACTCAACCCCGAGCAGGAAAAGCTGGAGGAGCAGGGGAGGGATGCAGAAGGAAGGTGTCCCCTGTTCCCAGTCTCTCTCTCGCCCCTCACCTCCCTGGCTGAGGGCTGGGAGCCTTTAACCCCCTTCCTCCCCAACGGGGGAGTGGAGGGAGCCAGAGGGGGTTCCTCTGACCATTGTCCTCTGGGGCATCCAGGCTCCTGCTCTGCTAGGGCTGTCAGCTCTCTCCCCAGTTCCTTCCACCTCCCAAGGCCCTTCCCCACCTTCCGACCCCAGGCTGCCCCAACTGGTGTGAGAAGCAGGACCCTGAATTTGAACCCTGGCTACGTTGTTAAACCTGGGCTAGGCCCCACCCTCCCTGGGCCTCAGTTTCCCCGTTCCCACACCCACACCTGACCCTGAAGGCTTACCCCTTTGCCGTACGGGTGTGTGAGCCAGCCGAGTTCCCCTTTAGCCGCAGCAAAGTCCAACAGTACAACTGGAAGAGATGAGCGAGGGGGCCAATGAGCAGGGGGTACCCTCAAGGGTCAGGCCACGGTGGAAAAGGTGAGAATACTCCAGAATCCCAAGAGGCCCTCAGAGAGAGACCCCGCCTCGCAGGCCCAGGGAAGGGATGGGATCTGGTCAAATCACACCTCAGGCTGGGTGAGGACTAGGCCTCG
The DNA here is from genome assembly GCF_054392235.1 of Sus scrofa. Classification (NCBI taxonomy): domain Eukaryota; kingdom Metazoa; phylum Chordata; class Mammalia; order Artiodactyla; family Suidae; genus Sus; species Sus scrofa. The sequence goes on from NC_139388.1 coordinate 79,799,691, forward strand.
GCCGGCTAGTTCCAGGCGGCGGCTGCAGCCTCACCACCCCCCTCGCTGCTGCTGCTGGGGACAGAGCTCAGCCCAGCAGGGGAACAGCAGCTGGACCGAGAGCTGGGCGAGCAGGAGTATTAAGTGACACCACGCTGCCCCATCTGCTTCCTAAAACGAGGCCCCCTCCCTCCTCCTCAGCACTTCACACGCACATACGTGGGCCTCGGGGTGACTCTTATATGCTCCTGCCACATTCCACCCCCAGCACAAAACACCCTCACCCCACCCAGACCACTGAGCACACACGGATGCAGCACACGCATGTACACGCATGTCTCACAGCACTCCAAGAGAGCTATTAACAGGTGGGAACAGCTCCAGGGAGGGAGGGGGACAGGTTGGGGGGGGGGTGTCTGGAAAGCGATCTTCCCACCACAAAAGCCACAGCGCAGGCGGGATAAAGCCCTGAACCCCCAGGGGCCTCTAGGAGGGGCCCAAAGATATACACAGCTGGCGAGGTCCCCTCCCTGGGCAAGTCTCTCCCGCTGCCCCTGTCCCTCACACCTGTGCCACTGCCCAGCCAGGGGTGCCTGGAGAACCAGGGATGGAAACTCTTAAAGGGGACTTCCAGGCCCAGAGGAAGCTGGTGCCAGGAACATGCTTGCTGCCCCCGAGAGGAGGCATCTGGAGCCTGACGGAAGGAGCCATTGCCAGGGGCTTCCCTAAACCCAGCCCTGCCCCTGGGCACCTCCCATGGGTCCACCCCTGGCTCTGTCAGGCTCGGTGGCTGCAGCCAAGACCCAAGACCCCAGGGACGGTCCCTCCTCCCTTTCCCAGTCAGGTCCAGTGGCTGCCAATAGAAAGCTACCCTCCTGGAGGCTAAAGAGATTGGGGAAACTGAGGTGTGGACCCTATGCCAGGTCCCTATGCCAGGGATGCAGAGGGTAAAGCCTGAAGGTGGAGGGGGGATGGGACCAAGTGAGATTATTTCCTCTGGACCCTGGAGCATGAGGAATATGGCCTCCAGAAGAAGCATTCCTCAAGGCCAAGACCTGGAAGAATGATTCTAAGGGTGGAATCCTAGAATCTGGAATCCGGGGCAGGCAGAGCTGGGGAGGGAGGAGGAGAGGGAGACTGGCTGAGACTGCAGCAAAGTCCAGGCCTGGGTGAGAAGCACTGCCACCTGACCACTGCGGATCTGGGCCAAATCTCTCTAGGAAGGGTCCCACAGCCCAGACGGGGAGAGGAAATCCGATGTGGCACCGGCCCCAAGGCTGAGGGGACAGGGGAGGGTGGCTGGGGGGTGGGGAGGGGCAGGGATTTGTTTGAACATGCCCAAGGCTCAGGCTTGGAAAACTCACTAACCCCACTAGCAAATGGAATGTTCTGGTTACACAGGAAGGAATCTGGGGGTTCCTGGCTCCAGCTGCCTAAGTAGGAGGACAAAGGGGAGCACTCCTCAAGGTCCTGCACACCCCCCCTTCCCTTGAGGGGTGCGAAGCTGCAGTCTGCACCCCTAGGGAGAGGGGCTCATGGCTCCCAAGCTCTGAAGGGTTAACCTGGCACGGAGGGAACCCCACCACTACCCCTGCCAGAGTCTGCCCCCCTTCCAGCCCCAGGCCTGGCTCTAGAAATATCACAGGGCTCATCGGAGAAGAAAAGAAGTCTTCACGCAGGAAGGAGCCCCCTCCTCGGGAAATTCCCCAGAACCGATCACCAGGAACAGGTGCCCAGCCCGGTCTGGTCCCTCCGCCCTGACGCACGGGCGCGGCCACTCCCGAAGTGTTTCTAGGGTCCTGGCTCCTGCTTCCCTGGAAGGGGCGGGGGCCTGAGAACCCCTCAGCTGGCCCTGAAGGCTTCACTGAGAGGCCTGGGCTAACAGGGCTCATCCGGGAGCCCCCTGTCCCTCACCCCACACCCAGGAAAACTTCCTTCTCAGTCTGAAGTTCCATCAGAAATGTCATCCTCCTGGGTCCATGTTGCTTTAGGGCTTTCTCCGCAAATGCAATACTACCAATCCCCTAGTGACCCTTCCCTGCTCCCCTCATCCCTCCTTAACCAAGACCAGCTAATTCCTAAAGAAAGTGGGAGGCGGGCGGCTGGTGGGGTTGGGAGGGGTGTCAAAAAAAAAAAAAGGACGGGGACAGAAGGCACAATAGGCTCTTACACAATCTAGAAGCCAAGGACTTTCCAGGGCTCCTGAGCACTCTCCAGCCCTCTTCCCAGCTGCACCTCAAGTCAGTAACTCTACCCCCCTGCCCAGTTCTTCTCAGGAAAATCCACCACAAAACCAGGGCACAGGGGCCGGGGGGCTTCTGCAGCCCCAAAAGCCAGATGCTCAGACCTAATCCTCTCTGTGCAGAGGGCCCCGATTGGGCAAAGGCTTGGGCCTCCCTCGGTTTCCCCATTTGTAAAAGGAGGGCAGATTCAGTGGCTGTTGAGAATTTAACAGGCTCCATGGGGTCTCCAAAGGCAGCCTGGCTCCTCTGCTTGTGGGGAAGGGGAGAGAAAGGAGAAGGAAAGGGAGCAGCAGCCTGGGTGAAGGGTTCGAAGAGGCCTGGCTCCTTCTCTCTGCACCTCCAACCCACGCCAGGCAGATCCACCACATCCAGCCAGAATCCTTAAGAACACAACAAACCAGCAGCTGGGCCATCACTCCCCCGGCCCCATAAAGGCACACCTCCCAAGGGAGCCCTTCACAGGGACTCTGGGAGCCTAAGTAAAAATGCTTCCCCTTCCTTTCAGCCCCCTCCATCCCGTGGGGGGGGGCACTAGTCCTCCAGGCGGGGGAGGGGGGGAGGCTCGACTGAGGGGCACAAGGACAAGAGGGCACAACAATCGCCCACTAGCATCAGTCCTGCCTAATCCCCCACCCCCCATGGGCAGCCTTCAAGAAAGGCCTGCAGTGAATCCAGCTGTCTCTCCCCTTCTCTCCAACTGCAATTCCCCAGGAAAGGAAGGACCAAAAGCTGGGGGGAGCTGGGGGGGGGGGGTGAGGTGGGGGGGGGTGTATTGAGGGTCACAGAAATCCCTGCCACCCACTCCTCCTCCAAGTTCGGACCAGGAGCCCTGACTGATCCAAGGACAGGCTCAGGATGCCACCCCCACCCCCAACCCCAAGAGTCCCAGCTCTGGTCTCTTTTCCTCCCAACTTGGAACTGCAAATTCTCCAAGCCCAGTCTGGGAGGCGGAAAAAGAAGGCAAGGCTCAAGGAAACTCCTCTCCGGGCCAGGGTTTCCTCCGCGCTTCCCCCTGGTGGAGCCTGCGGAAACCTCCCTCTGCCCCAGCGGGCGGGCAAAAGTTGTTCTCGGTCGGAAACTGAAGCCGGGTCTCTGCTGGGTGGACAGGAAGGTCCTCGGCCAAGGACAGGAGCCCCCATCCTCTCTAAGACCCTAGCGGAGGGGCAACGCCCCCATCCACCACCCGCCCCGCACAGGGCAAAGTCCGCGGCCCCTCTCCCCGCGCTGCACCGGGAGCGCTGGGGCGGGGGTGGGTGATTCAGTCCCCCACTCCCGGGTGCCTGGACTCCGTGGTGGCCCTGGGGTGACGGCTCCACACCTTGGGAGACCGCGCCCCCACCTGCCGCATTTCCTCGTTCTGAGTCACCCCTTGCTCAGAATGCTTGACTTTGGGACTTCCGGTCCGCACCCCCGGCCCCGAACTTGCCCCCCAAGCCTGGGAGTGCGGGGTGGGAAGGAGGGATGGCAGTGCGTGGGCAGATTGGGCCGAAACTCCCCGCGTGCCCCGCTCTGGGACTGGAGGCAGAAGGGGGCGTGGAGAAAATTTCAGGGAACCGGGGCTTCCGCAGGGGGCTCCTCGCAGGCCGAAGAGACCCCCCTCCTCAAAATGAGGGGCTTCCACCGAAACGCCTTTTCCACAAAATCGGGGCCAACAGGTTAGTGACTTCAGGTCACCAAGAGGCTAAGCCCGCGGAAAGGCCCCGCGGAAAAACAGCCCATTCTCCAAGGGACCCCCGCGACCCCGCCGGGACGCGTTCCTGAAGCCGCCCCCGGGCGGCAGCCGCGTGGCAGGGGCCCGGTCCTTTCTCCGCGGCCTCCCAGCACCGAGCCCGCGCTCCCGGGCCGCAACCCCTTAGTCCCTGGAGCCCCTAAAACCCCGGGGAGGGAGTCCCAGATTGGCCCTGATGGCAGCCCGCGCGCTCTCCCAACCCCAGTCCGCCGGGACTCCGTGGCGCCACCACAGTTTCCAAAGTTGCGCGCGTCCAGGAACATCGGGCTCCAGGAGGCGCGGGGGTTCGGGGGTCTAGCCGCCGGGTTGGATCGAGCCGGCCTGCCGGCCCGCTCACACTCACCTTCCTTGCCCTGCGCCGCGGCGGCGGGGGCCAGCCGGCAGCCCCAGAGCAGGACAAGGCAGACGCAGGGCGCCAGACGCTCCATGCTGCGCTCCTCGCTCTCTGCGCGATCCTCGGTGCCCGGCTCCCGCACGCCCGCGCGCTGGCCTAGGTGTCCAGCTCCCGCCTGCTGCCTGCGCGCAACTTTCGCTCCCCCTGCCCCGAGTACTTAATGGAAGTTGAGTGAGAACCGGCTCCTGTTCATTCATGCCCCGCGCTGACGTCAAAGAAGCCACGCCCCAGGAATGTCTTTAAAGGGGCCGGCTGGCACCCGTCTAGAAAGGAGGGGAAGTCCCAAGGGGTTTGGGGGGGGGGGGAGATCCTGGGGCCCTATGGGCGCGCTGGCGCCCCCCAGGTCCTCCCAAGTTTGAGCGCCTCAATGCGGCAGTGCCACCAGGGAGAGTCCGGGATCTCTGAGGCAGCGTTCCTCTGGCCAGACATAGGGATGGTTTTGTACTGAGCCGTCTCCCATTCTCTACCTCTTGCCCTCTGGGTCTAAGCTCAACATTGGCCTGAAGGCTTGAGCTGAGATGGCCTGGGGGGCCAAGAAGCAGCTACCTGCTCCGCAGCTGGCCTGGGAAGAGAACTTCAAAATAGACCCAGATGCCCCCCTTCCTGGGATCTCTGAACCTGGCACCAAACCGTTGTTGGTCAGGGAGAGCGTCTCTGCTCAGAAGCCTCTAAGTATGCGGTAATCTGAGCACAACCACCTCTAAGAACGAGTCAGAAATGCATGATCTCATTTAGTTCTCATCTGGGAGGAAGGTGTCATTATCCCCATTTTACAGAAGAGTAAACTGAGGCTCAAATGTAGTAGAGCCAGGATTTGAATCTGGGTTGACTCTGCTTTAGCCACTGCTCCTGCTGGGAAAGGGGGGCAAGAGGCTGCTCTTCAGAGCACCCCATTCCCCCAACCCTAGCATGACAAAATCAGCGGGGCTGTTTTGTTACTTTGGAAGACAAACTTGTCTCCCAGCCTGCCCCTTCAAGGGGCCTCTCCCCACAGGTTCCTCAGACGTGGGCCCTTCTCCCTTCCTGATGGACACAACCTGCATCAGTGAAACAAATGGGAAGTGTCCTCTCTCCCGTCTGGCTGCCAGGCCACCCACGGCTGCCTGTTGCCCAATCACCATTTGGCCAGTCCAGTCCTGGGGGAGCAGCCGCTGAAGGCCTGATTTCCTGGGAGGCTACAGCCCCCTCTGCCCACCTCCCTCTGTCTCACCCCATCCACTCCTTGACTCTCCTGGGCCTGTCCACCCAATGGCCACCCTGGGCCCCTCTGGCACCCGGGGCCTCCCTGCCAGAAGTGGACATCTTGCCCTCTCGGCCTTGGCGCCTGCCCTTGGGAAGCGGGTCCAGACATCTCCCCTGGAAGTGGGGGGAGGGTTAATTACAGGTGCTGGGGTAGGATAATTAAAGCCTTTGACCAAGATGATGGCAGGAGAGTCTTGGTCTTCTGAGTATGTGAGTGTGCAAGAGTCCATGAGAGTGAGTATGTGGACGTGTGGGGGTGTGAGTATGTGTGGACCTGAGAGGATTTGTGTGTGACTGAGTGTGTCACACTTGGCAGTGGGTGAGGACTTAGGCTGTGGAGTCAGCCTGTGCGTTTTTGGACATTTCACTTCTTTGGCCTCAGTTTGCTCATCTGGAAGCTGTATAAACCCACTTCAGAGGGTTATTGTGAAGATCAAATAAGATCACGCATGTTAACCACACAGGCCACGGCTACAGACGTGCTTGTTAAATCTCAGCTGTTACTGTGGTGACATGTGGTGCAGCGCAGGAAGTGGCGTCTGTGGCAGGTGGGGCAGGCCCTCTGCACAGGGCATCTTGGGTGGCACGTGGGGTATGTGTGTGTGTTTGTGTGTGTGTGTATGTGTGTTTAGTACATGGCATGGAAAAGTGGATTGGGTTTTTCTGTCTTTTTAGGGCTGCGCCTGCGGCATATAGAGTTTCCCAGGCCAGGGGTCGAATCGGAGCTGTAGCCACCTGCCTACGCCACAGCCACAGCAACACCAGATCTCAGCCGCGTCTGCAACTTCACCACAGCTCACGGCAACGCCAGATCCTTAACCCACTGAGTGAGGCCAGGGATCGAACCGGTGACCTCATGGTTCCTAGTCAGATTCATTTCTACTGTGCCACGATGGGAATTCCAAAAAGTGGGGTTTTTTGTTTTGTTTTTGTCTTTTTAGGGCCTCACCCACAGCATACAGATGTTCCCAGGCTAGGGGTCAAATTGAAACTGCAGCTGCCAGCCACAGCCACAGCCACAGCCACAGCCACAGCCAGAGCAATGCCTGATCCAAGCTGCATCTGCAATCTACATCACAGCTCACGGCAACACTGGATCCTTAACCCATCGAACGAGGCCAGGGATCAAACCTGCGTCCTCGTGGATACTAGTCAGGTTCGTTACCACTGAGCCACAACGGCAGCTCCTGGAAAAGTGTTTTACATGTTGTATTGGGCCCTGTGGGCTAGAGACACTGTGTAGTGAGTGTCATTTCATGTGTGCTGTATGTAAACTGTCTGTACAAGCGTGTTTCATGCCACTGCAGGCTCTGCATGTTGGATGTGTCCCCAGGAGGTACACTCCAAGAGGGCAGGAATGTTTGTAGAAAACAGCCTCTGACGCATAGTAGGTATTCAGCAAACCTTTGCTGAATGTATGAACTAATGAGTGTTGGCAAGTTCAATGCTGCATGATAGTCGCGTGTGTTGTTGGTACGGGGGTCCCACCAAGTTGAACCGTGTGCTGGGGTGTAGTCAACCCTGCTGGCTGTGGGCTGAGTGCCTGGAGCTTGTGTCCAGCCGGGGGCTGAGGGCGCAGAACTAGGGGCAGCTCATCTATGACACGGGACTTGAGCCGAGGCTTGTGGGAAGGGTGGTGTGTGAGGTGGCAGCAGGGTGTGGGGTGGGGGCAGCTCCTGGATCTTTAGTCACTCACCTGGGGACACACCCTTTCCTCTTTTCCTGTCCGACCCTGAGTCCTTCCCACTCTGGGTGACTGGATGCTGAGAAGGAAAGTTCTTTGGTGAGTCCGGTGAAGCGGCACAGAAAGGTGGTATTTATAGTGACATAATAAGCCCTAATGGAGATGGAATTACCCCATAAAGGCCCCAAAGAGCCCTCAGGGCCTGAGTGCCACTGCAACTAGCAAAGCTTCCGGTACAGGCAGGTGGAGCCTAAGAGTGTGTGTGTGTGTGTGTGTGCGCACTCTCGTGTGTAGCAGCACGGGCCTCACCTGCAGTGCCCCCTCCAGCCCACCAGCTCAGGTGCCCACCTTTGCTAGGACTTGGCTAGTGTCTGGGGGCAACTACATGACAAAGATAAACACTGAAACAATTGTTTCATCCATGAGGTGAGTACCGTTATTATGCCTTTTTGCAGAGAATCAGACTTGCTCATAAAAGCTGGAAGACAGCTGGCATTAGACCAGGCAGCCTGCATCTGGCACCCCCCCTCCCAGGCCTCTCTCTCCATGGCCTGCGTTTAAAAAATCCTACTTAGGTTAGCATGTACTACGTGTATTATTCTTTTAATTTTATTTATTTCTTTTTGGCCTCAGCATGCAGTGGCTTGATGTAGGATCTCAATTCCCAGGCCAGAGATTGAACTCAGGCCACAGGAGTGAACACACTGAGTTCTCACCACTAGACCACCAGGGAACTCCCTCCATGGCCTCTTGAAACACTAAATTCTACAGAACCCAGGGGGTCAGGCCCAGCCCTGAATGAGGCGCCCACACTCTGCTGCCAGAGTCTTCAAGGCCAGACTAATGTCTCCCCCAGGGACCAGGCCCTCCCTTGAGACACTGGAACCCCCATATTACACGTCCCTCAGGACCCTGGTCTCAGCCAGCTCAACTCTCTCCTGTCTTCAGAGCCTCTAAACATCTCTCAGCTAGACTGTAAGCTCCACGAGGCAAGGAACAAATCTTGGGACTTGTTCAAACAGTGCCCTGTACATAGTAGTCACTCAATAGATGCTCACATTTGATGGTGACCCTTTAAATAAGTTCCCTCCGTTCATTCAATTCATTTTGCAAAGGCCTACTATATGCCAAGCCCCCCCCCTTTTTTTTTTGCTTTTTGTTTTCTTAGGCATATGGAAGTTTCCAGTCTAGGGGCTGAACCAGAGCTACAGCTGCCAGCCTACAGTATAGCTCACAGCAACGCCAAATCCTTAACCCACTGAGTGGGGCCAGGGATTGAACCTGCCACCTCATGGATCCTAGTCGGCTTCGTTAACCACCGAATCACAAAGGGAACTCCTGCCAAGCCACTTTTACCTGTGTGAAGTCATTTAATCTTCCTCCGGCCCTGGAAGGAAAAATTGGAGTTCCCTGGTAGCCTAGTGGTTAAGGATCAGGTGCTGCCCCTGCTATGAACTGGGTCGCTGCTGTGGCTCTGGTCTGATCCCTGGCCATGCTGCAGGCACAGGCAGAAAAAAAAAGGAAAAGTTAATACTGTCCCCATTTTTGCAGGTGAAGAAAGTGGGGGTCTGAGAGGAGAGCTTTCCTGCCTCAAGTTGTACCGCCAGGACAGGGCAGAGGTAGAACTAAAAAGTGGAGAGTGGAGTTCCCATCGTGGCTCCATGGAAACAACTCTCACTAGCATCCATGAGGACACAGGTTCGATCCCTGGCCTCACTCAGTGGGTTAAGGATCTGGCATTGCTGTGGCTATGGGGTAGGCTGGCAGCTACAGCTCTGATTCGACCCCTGGGCTGGGAACCTCCATATGCCGTGGTGAGGTCCTAAAAAGGCCAAAAATAAAGGGGTGGGGGAGAAATGTGTCTCCCCCCAGAGCCTGGTCGAGCTGCTCTTTTTTGAACGCACCACGTGTTGTTTTCATGCCTGCGTTCCGGGGTCCAAGCTGTATCCTCTCCATGGATGCCCTTCCACCTGGCTGAGGACTCCTATGCCTTCTTCAAGACCCGCCTTGGAGCAACGTAGCAGGAGAAACGCTGGATACCCCAATGTGGGAGGGTGCCCTGGCTCCAGACCTGGTGGGTTAGTGAGTGAGTGAATGAATGAATGAGGGGTCCAGCAGACTTGGACTGTGTCATTTAACACCTGCGTGGTCTTGAGGGAGTTTTGTCATCTCCAGGCCTCGTCTGTACAATGGGAGTGATGATAATGGTTTTCACCCTCCCGGGACTGCTGATGGGATTAAATGAGATTATGGATGTAAAGCCCTTTGCATGGTGTTTGGCACCTAGGGAGGGAGCGTTAAATTTTAGCTACTGTTACATCACAATCAAAAGTCACTTTGAAAAACCAGCGGGGCTCCCCCCAGGCAAATAAACCTTTTTCACCTTGGAAGAAACCTTAGCTCTCACCTTGTGTTAACTTCCTCACCTTCCCTCCCCTTCAGGCAGGAGACCCCTGGCGGAACAGAAGCCCAGTTTTAGTCTCATCTTGCTGTGCCCCGTGGTGGAGCCTGGCATTCCGCAGGTGCTCAGTAAATGTCTGCAGGTTGCACACATGGGCAGGTCCTAGGGCTCCATCTTTTTCAAAGAAGCACCTTCCCCAGGCGCAGCCACAAAGTAGGAATTGATGTTCAGCTTTTCAGGCCAGGTTTTTGGGGTGAACTTGCCTGAGCAGAGCTGTTACTGAGCTCCGCTCCCCCACTCAGGTGGTTTGAGGCCTGGGAAGGGAAGCTTAAATGTGGGCTCCCCACATTTGGAGGGGGGCAGCATGGGAGGAAACCCCCCCATAATTGTGGGGCTTCCCCCACCCCCAGAGCTGTGCTGCTTCCTCTGGGGCTTGCTTAAGCTTCCTGGGCTCCTTTGAAGTGGGTTCCCTGCAAATCCTGCCCGCAGGGCCCAGAGGATAGGAACCGAGCCTCCGGGAGGGGCCTGGCCTCAGCCTGCGGGGTTAGGGGGTGGAGGGAGCGGGTGTCTCCCCCGCCATTGTCGCTAGGGTGTCCACCTTCTGCCCACCTCCCACCTGGATTCAGAGCTCCCTTCCTCCGGCACCTGGCTCTAGGCTGACACCCCTCATTCCCCTTGGCCTTCCCTTCCCCATCTAGCCACATCCTCTTCCCCTTCCAGACTCGGCTTAGAGCTCCCCCTCCTCCCAGAAGCCTTGCGGGACCACTGGAGCAATGGTGGTCCCTTCTCTCAGGGCCTGTCTTTAACCAGGCGGGGTTTGTGCTGTTGGGCTTTTTTTTTTTTTTTTTTTTTTCTTTTTAGGGCCATGCCTGCGGCATATGGAGGTTCCCAGGCTAGGGGTGGAATCAGAGCTATAGCAGCCGGCCTACGCCAGAGCCACAGCAACGCCAGATCCAAGATGCTTCTGTGACCTCCACCACAGCTCACAGCAACACCGGATCCTTAACCCACTGAGCGAGGCCAGGGATCAAACCCAGGTCTTCATGGATACTGGTCAGGTTTGATACTGAACAGTTTTTTTTTTTTTTGGCTGCACCCTCCTTGACATGCAGAAGTCCCTGGCCAGGGATCGAACCCATACTACAGCTGTAACCAGAGCCACAACATGGACAATGAATGCCAGACCCTTAACCAGCTGAGCCACCAGGGTACTCCCTGCTCAGGTGTTTTAAAAATCAAAGCAAAAGCAGAGCCCACTTGTTGAGCCTCGATTATGTGCCAGGTCCTGAGCTAAGAGCTTCACAGACTCACTGACACACAAACAGCAAGCATGGCTTCTACCCCGCTTCTACAGAGGACAACTCGGAGTTTCAGAGAGGTCAGAGTCACGTGATCAAGGTCAGCAGACTGAGGGGGCAGAAGTATCTCCAAAGCCCTAGCTGGGGCCAACCCCCTTCACCTCTCCGGCTGCCCTTGACCTCATCACGGTAGGTCCATTGAAATGGAGTTTTAGGAGATAAAGTCCAGCCTCTGTCTTTTACAAAGGAGGAAACGGAGCTCTGCAGAGGGGAAGGGACTTGCTGGAGGTCACAGGGACAGAAGAGTGGAACCCTGGCGTCCTAGCTCAGTGCAAACACCTTCTCACCAATCACCTCTCCCGGAGAGCACCCCAAGGCTGTCAGCTGAGGGGAAGGGCCTCACCGAGAACTTTAGCGAGAGGAAATTTGGAGTCAGGAAGAGGGCAGCCCTGCCTCAGGGCATTTGCACTTATGGCTCCCTCTGCCCAACTCACTTCCTGCCCCCACTCCATTTTCAGGGCTGGTTCCCTCACCTCCTTTATCGGACCATTCAGTTTAAAAGAGCCAGCCCCACCCCTGGACTCCCGACTTCCCTTTTTGCAGTGTTTTTCTCCATCGCAATTACCACCCGCTGCCCCTCTCTACATATTATTGTTTATTTGTCTATTGTCTGTCTCCCTCCCCCACTCCCACCCCTTTAGTGTGTCTGCACCTAGAGGACCCTGGTGGCCCCTGCCTTCCTCATGGTGAATCTCCCCCAGCGGTCTGGCCTGGAGCTCTGGAGGATGAATGTGCACCTAGTTTGATGGCTTCGCATCTCGTGTGATCTGGGCTAGTTAATGCCCCTCTCTTTCCCTCCCTCCCCTCTCGGGGACCTTGGGGAGTAGCAGTGGCTCCCCCTCTTAGAGAGGCGGGAAGATGGCCCAGGCCACCCTATGTCCAGCATAGAGCTCAGCCCTGCCCAGAGGCCCAGGATGAATTCCGGAGACCACTGAGTCTCGTGGGGGGACTCCCACTACTGTGGAAGTTCGGGCTACCAGTGCCCAGGGGCCCCCATGGCTTTACCTTGTTCCAGGATCTTCTGCTGTGACCTCAGGGCGCTCTGACCTTCTGGGTGCTATTCCTACATTATCTTATTTCATCCTTACAACAGCCCCTGCAAGCAGCACGTTCCCCATTTCGCAGATGAGAAAATTGAGGCTTAGACAGATGAAGGGACCTGCACCAGTCACAAGAGGAGGTGCAAAGCCAGGATCTGAATCCAAGCCCATCGGGTTCTGTGGTCCCCGGTGCTAACCAAGGCGTCTCCGGAGCTCACCCCTGTCCTTTCTCCACCCCTTCTGCCCATGGTCCCTGTGCAGACGTGGCAAGGAGGATCGGGCTGCGGGGTGGCAAGGAGCTGAGGGTGCACGTCTGGCTTCCCAGCCACCGCCTCTTGCGAGGAGCATCACCTCTCCAGCTGCAGTTTACCCCTCAGTCAAGTGGGGATAAAAATAATACAATACCCACCTTGCGGGGGGAGCCACGAGAGTGCGAAAAACCCTTGGCACAATGCCTGGCACATGGCAAGTCTGCTGCAAATGGCAGCCGTGATTATTTTTATCACTGACACCATATTTGGAGGCCCCGGGCACACCGTACCTGGCAGGTGCCACCCCCCACCCCAGCCTGAGTCCTGTCAGTGGGGCTGCAGGCCTGGTGGAGGCTCAGAAGGAGGAAGGGAGGAAGGGGAGGAAGCTGCTCTGTTTGTTTTCTGAAACCTCCCCTTCTGACCCCAGCCCCTTTGCTCCCTGACACCACTGACAAGAACACAAGGACTCATTCACCACGAACCCTGCCCGAGGTCCCCTTCCCACCGTGGCCAGGATAAACCCAGCGGGACCCCACAGTCCAGGCCTCCATTCCCACGCCCATTGCCAGGCCTGTGCCCTCCCAAGCCTATGCACACGCTGAGACGTGCTGTGAGCACAGCCATAGCCTCAGTACTGCACACGTCTGAACACACACACACACACACACACACATCTGTCTAGGCACACAAGTCTTGGGGGTGTTGAGGAAATAAAATGACTCTGGCTCAGGTCATCAGTGTCGGAAAGTGAGACACATGGACAAGGGGAGACCTCCACAAGGCTCTTGACTTCTGCAGAGGGGCGCGGGTACCCAAAAAGCACACAAAGAAGAAAAGACCCTCCCGATGTATCCCTAACACAGGGGATGTACCTGTCCCCTTCCCATGCGTCAGGTCTTCCCGGTTGGCTAATTGAAACAAACTGTTGCTGGGAGAAGAGGGAAGGGGGGGGGGGTCACAGGAGGGCGTTTCAGCCGAAACCGGAGCAAAACAGAGTCACCAAGATTTCCCTTGATAGAAAAGACATTATGTTACTTTCCACGGGGGCTCTGTAGGGACCACCCTGGGGCAGAAGAAGGGCTCCTACCCGATGCTACCCCTACTGCTGCTTCCCTTCCTGTCTCTGTCCACTTGTCTAGGTGCCTCCATCTACCAGTCCCAGTAGGTAGACCAGTAGGTAGTGCCTGGTCACTCCTTCCCAGCTATCTTTCCCATCCACCCACCCATCCATCCGGGAGTCCATCTGCCTGTCTGTAGTCAGCCCAGCAGTGAGCAATCCATCCTCACCCGGCCCTATGCATCATCTCTGCTACAACCTCCCCAGCAAGACCCTGTCCCCTCTCTCAGCAGGGTCTCTCATCACTCGTCCACCCCCTTACCCATCCCTCCCCCACCCCCTCATCTGTCCCTCATCTGTCAGTCTGGCTGTCCATCTATCCATCCTTCCTTCCTTCCTCCCCACCGTGGCCCAGCCCCTCTCAGCCCTCTCTGTGTCCCATCCATCACTTTCCAGACAGCTCTTCCCAGACAGGTAGTCACCTCTTGGCAGCTCCTGCCCATCTGTCTGTCCACCAGCCCATCCATCCATCCGTCTGCCATCCCCTCCATCATGCCACAGCTACTGGTCCAAATTTGCCTCCATCCGCATATTCCCTGGTTGGACCCCGTGAGGTGCCCCTCAGCCAGCCCCCAGTAGGGGTGTGTGTGTGTGTGTGTGTGTGTGTGTGTGTGTGTGTGTGTACACATCCATAGATATCTCTGTGACCTCTGATATGCATTGTGCTGTGCTGTTCTGAGCATGAGGGAACTAGGGACCTGAAAATAGCCTGCCTTGAGGAGCATGTGTGTGTGTGTGTCTGTCTGTCTGTCTCAGGTATGTGTGAAAACCGGGGACCTGGCCCATGGTCAGCTATCTTACTGTGTAGTCCTCCTGTGCATTATTTGCATTTTCACCATATCCACCATATGCATCAGTGACCTATTCAAAAAATAAACACGGAATTTGAAAAAAAAAATCCAAGCTCTATTCTTATCTCCTGATTCTTAAGAGGAAGCTGACCAGCCTCCCTACAGCTGGGGGGCTCAGCCACCCCTCACCCAGCAGTCCCCGCCTAGGGCCACCCATCCTCCTGCCCCTGAAGGGCCCTCGCCCTCTCGTCCAGCTGCTGGGAGGCAAGACAAGAGCAGATACAGAGGTGGAACCTGCGGGAGAGCCCAGAAAAGCCCGGAAGGAGCCCAGGCCACGTGGAGAGGAGAGAGCCGGGGAGAAGGCGGGAGAGAGGGGAGGGCGGCGCGAGACAATAGCCCGGGGCCGAGGGGGGCGGCTGTCGGACTCTGGTTTCCCCCCCAGCCCCGCCCGGGAGCGGGGCGGGTGAAGTAGGGGCCCCGAGCGGGGAGCGTGCGTAAGGTGGGGTGGGGGGCAGCCGGGCCCCCGCATCCCCCACCGCCGAGCCCGTCTCGCACCCGGGCCCGCTCCGGCTTCCGGCCCCGCAGGTGCCGCCTTTGAGGGTCGCCGCGTGCAGTTTATGGCCGGGCCGAGCCCCTTCCCCGCTGCGAGGAACCGCCTCTGCGCCTCGTAAAGGAGGTCGGGGGCCAGGCCCGGGGCAGCCCCCGTCGCCATGGGAACAGGGGCGGCCCTGGGGACAGCGACTGGGGACAGGGCGTCCGGCGCTGGCGCTGTGGTGCGCACTTTGCAGACGGTTTGCTTCTTAACCCTCGGGTCGCAGCCGCCCCGCCTTCCCAAGCCCCATCACCCCCGCCTTCAAAAAGCACCTCTTCCAGAAGGTCCTTAGCCACTACCGCCTCCCCTGCGGCCTCACTGGCGCTTCACAGCAATAATAATTAGTAATAATCACAGCTAGATTCCCTCAGTTTTATCTCTGTGCCTGGCTCTGGGCTACCTGCTGCATGCACATCCGTTATCTTTTGTCCTCATACCAACTCTGTAGTGAGGCAAAGGAGGAAACTCAGGCTGGCAGAGGTCTATTCCAGGTCCCACAGCTAGAAAGATACCTTCTAGTTCAAGTCTTAGTTTTGCCATCTGTGCAAAAAAAAAAAAAAAAAAAAAAAAAAAAAAAAGGAAAGTGGGGACTTCCCTGTCGCAGCTCAGGGATAACAAACCCAAGAACCCGGCCTGTATCCAGGATAACACAGATTCAATCCCTGGCCTTGCTCCGTGGGTTAACCATCAGGAGTGGCAGTGAGCTGTGCCGTAGGTCTCAGATGCAACTCCAATCTGGCCTTGCTGTGGCTGTGGTGTAGGCCAGCAGATGCAGCTTCGATTCCACCTCTAGCCTGGGAACTTCCATATGCTGCAGGTGCAGCCCTAAAAAGCAGGGGGAAAAAAGAAAGAAAAAAAAAAGAAGTGGGACTGGGGCTTGCCAACTGACCAGCCAAGGGCAGGAGCTAATTCACAGACGTGTCTGGGATTGATGGGTTTCGTGGGCTGCCTGTAAAATCCTGACTTTGAAGGTCTTTCAAGGGTACGAAGCCTCCAGTTTGTCCCAGTGCCTGCTTGGCACACCCACTCCCTCCATGTCAGTCCCACCCTGTGGTGTCCTGAATGGATCTCTCCCAAAGTTCCAGGCCAGGGATCAAACCTGCAACCTCACAGACACTCTGTCAGGTTCTTAACCTGCTGAGCCACAACAGGAACTCCCAAGAGAGGTTCTAAAGGACCTCCCAGCTCCCACATTCCAAAGAGACTTAGGTCATCACAAGAGGGACTTGCTCTGGTGCCTCCCCCTCTGACTGGGTGCTGGGGGGAGCTTTGTGCCTCTTCCATTAGACTGGGTCCTCCTAAGGGTCCGTATATCTCTGCCACTTCCCTGGGTCTGTGGTCACCAGAAATGTGCAGACCGTGGGGGGGTTGAGCTGGTTGACCACATCTGTCCACGTTCAAGCACATTCCCCGGGTTCTGCCCCGCCCCTCGCCCTGCCCTGGAGATCTAGGGTCCAAGCACTGGGTTCCTGGTGAGGAAACTGCAGGCTCTGCCATGGAAATAGACAGCCTCATCCTAGACCCTAAGACCTGTCCCTAACGCAGACTCAGAAGGAGAGAGGGGCTCAGGGACCACCACGCAGGTAGCAACCACACCAGAATCACCATCCCTTCTGCTTAGTCAATTATGCGCCTGGCACGTAACCAGCAGTGAGCTGATTGTTTTCACACCCATCTTATGCACGGGGAAACTGAGTTCAAAGCGGGTCAGCCACTTGACTAAGATCACCCCCTGAGAAGTGGCAACCCTACTCTTTTTTCTTTTTTTTTTTTTTGTCTTTTTGCCATTTCTAGGGCCACTTCTGTGGCATATGGAGGTTCCCAGCAAGGGGTCCAATTGGAGCTGTAGCTGCCGGCCTACACCAGAGCCACAGCAACTCAGGATCTGAGCTGCGTCTGTGACCTACACCACAGCTCACGGCAACGCCGGATCCTTAACTCAATGAGCAAGGCTGGGGATCGAACCCACAACCTCATCGTTCCTATTCTGACTCGTTAACCACTGAGCCACAACGGGAACTCCGAGGCAACCCTACTCTTTCCCCTCCCCTCGCACTCTGCTGCCTCTCTGTCTCCCAACATGCCTCAGACTGACTCCCAACTGGCTGTTGAAGTGGGGGGAATAGGGTTAGGTTTGGTTTTGCTTTGTTTCATTTTATTTTTTCTTTTCAGGGCCGCACCTGCAGCACATGGAAGTTCCGGGCTAGGAGTCGAATAAGAGCTGCTGCTTCCAGCCTGTGCTGCAACCACAGCCACAGCAGATCTAAGCCACATCTGCGACCTCTGCTGCAGCTTGTAGCCACGCCGGATCCTTAACCCACTGAGCAAAGCCAGGGATTGAACCCGCATCCTCATGGACACTATATCGGTGTCTTAACCCACTGAGTCGCAATGGGATCTCCATGGTTTTGCTTTGTTTTACATCTGAGGCCCCAGTGCCCAGCACAAGGCCTGGAACATAACAGGTATGTGGAACACCCCTGATAATGTCTACTGCCCAAGGTCAACCCAACCAGCAATTATTGAAGCCTCTCCTGTGTCCTGGGCATTGTGTATCCATCACACTTGATCTAGATCATCTCACGGGACCCACCTCCTGCTCTGTGACCTCTCACTGACAACTCACATCCCCACTTTACAGATGAGCAAACCAAGGCTCTGGGCGGTTGGCATCTGAAGCCAGATCTACACGTCTCTCACACACAAGACCTCCCCCTGGCCAAACTAGCATTTCTTTTTGTTTTGTTTTTTTGCTATTTCTTGGGCCGCTCCCACAGCATATGGAGGTTCCCAGGCTAGTGGTTGAATCGGAGCTGTAGCCACCGGCCTACGCCAGAGCCACAGCAACGCGGTATGGATCCGAGCCGCGTCTGCAACCTACACCACAGCTCACAGCAACGCCGGATTGTTAACCCACTAAGAAAGGCCAGGGACCGAACCCGCAACCTCATGGTTCCTAGTCGGATTCGTTAACCACTGTGCCACGACGGGAACTCCTCAAACTGGCATTTCCCTGGGAGAGAGGCCAAGGGTCACTGAGCTTGGGGACCCCTGACTTAGGGGTCCACACCAGGCAGAGAATGATCCCGATGGGGGTAGAGGGCTCCCTTTGGGGTCCCAGGGACCCTGCCACTGTCTCTCAACTGTACGTGCCCGTGCCCCTGTGTGAAAGTTCACAGCAAGGATATGTGGCCACATTGCGGGGGGGGCAGGGGGGATGAGCAGGGCCACATGGGCTTATGTGGGTGCCCCTGTGAGTATGTAAGGACACATATGTGCCCACATCTGCATTTCCCAGTGTCTGGGAATGGGCAGGGGAGGGTGGCACTGGCATATATGCAGAGAGTATGAATACAGGCACACTAGCTCTTATGGGCCCCATTTCACAGTTGAAGAAACTGAGGCTCAGGGAGGTAAAGGGACTTGCTCAAAATCATACAACTAGCATGTCTGTCTGCGTGTGTGTGCAAGTGTGCATTTCTTTCCCCGGGTGTGTGTGTGTGTGTGTGCAGTGGGCAGGGTGGGGTGGGGTGGGTGGGGTGAGGAGGGAGGGCTGCCTGCAGCTCCAACCCTGTAATAGACTCTCCCTGTCTCGCCGGGGCCTAGAGGAGCGGGCGGTAATAACTGTTTTGCACAGCGGATCCACCTCATGTCACAGCCTGAACATGTGCCCCAGGGCCAGTCCGACAGCCAGGGCTTGACCCCAGGCTGCTCCCTGGTGGGAGCTGGGGGGCCTCTGGGCCCTGCCCTATCCCCCTCACCTCCATATTGATCTGACCAGGCCCAGCAGGTGAAGGGGCTAGACTCCAGGTGGTCCTGCCAGTTAGCAGCCGTGCCTGCCTGCCTGCCTCTGCCCTCAGACTGTGATCCCCCCAAGGGAGGGGCACAATAGCTCCTCCAGTAGATGGAGGGAGGGGGCTTTTCCAGGAAGAGACTGTGTGCCCCCCTTCAGCGGACTGGGAGCTCCCTGAGGGCAGGGGCTACAGCTCTTGTGTCAGAGAAGAGATATTCCCACAGACAGGGACCGTCCCCTAGCCCATGAGTTCAGGGCACGTATGTCATCTCAGAGGCAGAACCGCAGACCCTGCCTCTTTCAGCCCTGACCCCCCAAATCATAGCCATCTGTCTGTGTCCCCTCCTCCCAGCCCCGGAGGGGAGGCAGAGCAGGGGGCACAGGTGTTCAGACCTGGGGCCACAACTGCCAGGCAGGCTGGGAATCAGACCCACTGCCACCCTGTCTCCTGCCTTCGCCCTGTCTCCCACGGACTTTGGCCACCCCTTCCTCCTCTTATCAAAAACCATCAAAACCAATCATCGAAACTCCTGGCCTCCTGACTCCCAACCCGCATCCTGCCCCACCCCATCTTCCCCATCCTGGCTCCCAGTGCCCGCAACCTGCCAGTTCAGTTCCAAGGGAGACCCAGAAGGGAGCAGAACCGGCACCATGAGGCTAACATCCAAGCCCCCTTGGAGTCCCGGCCCCTCCTGGGCCCACCGCTCCTCCTCCCACCACTGTCCTTTCTCCTGGGTGCACCCCCTCTACCCTGCCGGTGCCAGTGGGGGGTGGGGGTGGGGTGGGGTGAAGTTGGTGCCCAGGGGCATTGCCCATAAAGATAAAGGGCCTCTGAAGGCAGGCACCGCCAGGAGATCAAAGCTTGGCCGGGAGGGCGAGGCCAGCCAGGATAAGTGACTTGTCCCTAATCAAGAGCAAATAGCACAGAGGAGGAAGTGGTGAGGTCCCTGCTTCCCCTTCCCTCTCTGGGCTTCAAGAGACCCTTTGCTGATCCCCGCAGAGGCGGGAAACTGAGGTTCGGGGAGACAGGGGCTCATCCAGGCTCATAAGGCCAGGTCTTGTGGAACCGGAGGGGTCCTTCCCGTCCCCTCTGTCCCCGCAGAGTGAGCACAGCTGAGTCACAGGCCTGGCCCTGCCTTTGACTCACCAAGGACCTGGCTGCACCTCAGTTTCCCCATATGCAGCATAGAGGATAAGGACAGTGAGTCAGTTTTATTACAGGAGATAAGAGACTTGGGCAATGCAGCCGGCTTGGCACCGGGCACATGGAAGCCACTTCGGAAAGCGCAAAGGCCTCCCCTCCCTGCAGCACCGGAGGTCAGAAGTCCTCACCTTCAGCCCCAGGAGTTTCTCTGACCTGACTTCTTCACAGGGAGCATCTGAGCTCCCTCCGGCCCTACTCTTCCAGGTTGGAACCCCAGAGCACCCACTCCTGGCCGAGGGAAGGAGCGCTTCCTCCTCCCTCCTGCCACCACCTTCCCAGCGACAGGGATTTGCTGGAGTGACAGGCCTGCCCGGCCTGCTGACTCAGCTCCTGGAGCTGGGGCTTGCTTAGCAACCAGCACAGGCCCCGGGCAAACAGAGCCACCAGCAGCCACACCCCCACCACAGGAATGCAGCGGCATTCCTGGGGGGGTGCTGTGCCCATGCCTGCGACTGGGGCGGTGGCAGGTAGGCACCTTCCTCTGCCACCTTGGCACAGGAGGGAGGGGGCCTCAGACAAGGGCCCAGGGCCCTATGACTGCCCAGGCCCTGGGGCCAGCCTGCTGGGGTCCCAGCCCTCAGCTTAGCATCTGAGAGTGGGGGCCAGAGTGAAGCTGTGAGGCTATGTGACCTGGGACCAAGCCCCTCTGAGCCTCAGTTTCCACATCTGTCAAGTGGGGGGGAAATAACAGCCTTGTGGTGGAATGACTGTGAGACTGGGATGAAAGAACAGGTGCAGGGCTTAGCACAAGCCTGTCTCACCTAAGGATTGAGTGAAGCGGACCTTTAGCAAACCCACATCGCCAGGACAGAACAGGAGGTCTTCCGGCTCTGGGGCCTTAGAAGGCAACCGAGGCCCAGAGAGGGATTTTTACCTTCCTGAGGTCACACAGCAGGGCAGCATCTCAGGGCCCATTGTGCTGCTCCCCGCGTCCCCTCTGGCCACCCAGAGCCTGCACTAGCGAGACCCACATTCCCTTCTCTCCTGGGTGTCTCAGTCCCAGGTCAGTGAGGACCCCAGACTCCACTCCTCGCATGGGCCCAGGAGCAGACTGGGCAGGGGGCTCTGGGTGGGGTAGTGCTCCGTCCCCAGTACCCCCCTCAGGCAGTCCGAGGGGAAGCTCCTTCCCTTCTGTGCCTGCTCTACCAGTTGGTGCTCCTCCTCTCTGTCCACCTTTGTCCTTTTCTCTGTCGCTGGAAGGGGCCCCAGGACAGCGATGCCTTAAGCACAGAGACAATTTGTTTCATAAAAAAAGCCCTAAGGGAGTTGCCGTTGCAGCTCAGCAGGTTACAAACCCGACTAATATCTATGAGGATGCAGGTTCGATCCCCGGCCTCACTCAGTGTGTTAAGGATCTGGCATTGTTGCAGTGAGCTGTGGTGTAGGTCGCAGATGTGGCTCAGATCCTGGGTGGCATAGGCGTAGGCGTAGGCCGGCAGCTGTAGCTCTGATTCAACCCCTAGCCTGGGAACTTCCATATGCCACAGGTGCAGCCCAAAAAAACCAAAAAAAAAAAAAAAAAAAAAAAAAAAACCCACAAAACTTGAGTGGGAGCTGGGTTCTTGGATTTGTACCTGTCTTGCTGTGTGACCTTGGGGGAGTCCCTTCCCTCTCTGGCCTTCCATTCCCCATTATCACCTACATTGCTGGTGGTGGTGAAATCAGGAAGTGCCGTGTAAATGTCCCCAGCTTTCCCCCAACCCCTTCCCAGCCTCTCAGGGCCTCCTTTAATCCCCCCAGATCGGCCTGCCTTTGATAGTCCTGTCGGTGGCTGAGCTGGGGTTCTGAATAGGAAGCCGAGGGCTCCCAGGCTGTGGAGAAGCAGGCAGGAGCAGAGCCTGCCAGGCCCGCCTGCGGGAGGGGGTTGCGGGCCCCTCGCCATTCACCACTAAGCCTGGATCCGGACGCCTTTGTGCCAAGAACAAAACCCCCGGGATCAGCTGTTCTCAGACCTGCCTCTCTCAGCTCCGGAAGGGACGAGGGAGCTGGGCCTGAGGGTGGACTGTGCCCCCTCCATGGGCCCTGGGACACCCGGGGGGTGGCCCGCCACCCAAGAAGCTCCCTGTTACCCCAGGGTGTGGGGTCGTGATGGGTGAGCAAATCCAAGTTCAAATCCCACATCTTACTTATTAAAGGATTTGGGTAAGTGTGTTAACTTCACCGAGCCTCAGTTTCGTGATCTGTAAGGTGGACATTATAAAGCCCAGCCTCAGGGGGTGAGGATTAAATGAGATGATGCATTCAGCGCTTGGCATTTTCTGGGGCCTGGTAGCTGCTGTTAGACTAGCTTCATTCCTGCCCGGGTACCAGATCGAATCTTGGGTCTGAGTGCAAAATGTGTGTGTGTGTGTGTGTGTGTGTGTGTGTGTGTGTGTGTGTGTGTGTGGTGAAGGGGCCCTGGGCAAGCCTGGCCAGGTGAGCTGGGAGACAAGGCCTCTGACCCACCATCTAACTGCTTGTCTTCACCAGCCTACACCACAGCCACAGCAACGTGGGATCCAAGCCACGTCTGCAACTTACACCACAGCTCACGGCAACGCCTGATGCTTAACGCACTGAGCCAGGCCAAGGATTAAACCTGAATCCTCATGGATACTAGTCAGGCTCTTAACCAGCTGAGCCACAAAGGAAACCCCCTGCCTGCCCTTCTTTCTGTAACACCCTGCACAGTCCCCACCACACACGGCTCCCTCCTAGACTCCTGCCCTGTGATGTGTTCCCGGAAGAAGGGGTGGTGGCCTCTGAACATCCAGGGTACTGCGCCCCTGCTGCCCAGCCCCCAAGTTAAAGCTGAGCCTGAGCCCATACCTTCTCAGGCCTTCCTCTTGGTGCTCAGACCCAGGCCTCATGGTGGTTGGCTGCTCCCAGCCCGGAATGACCAAGAGGCACCGGCAGGGGCTGCCCCCTTGGGGGGACACTGGGGAGAGTCCTCAGGGGCCTTGCCTGCCTAGGGGTCTCTCCTGGGCCCCTCGGGCCTGAGCTGGTGCCAGGGGACGAGGCTCTGTGTCAGAAGTGGCTGAGAGAGGAGCCCCAGGGAGCCATGACTTGAGATTCCCAGGCAGGGGGCCAGGAGGCTCGTGGTCACACACTGCCCAGGGCCTGGGCTCCGGCCAAGCATCAGCAGCAAAGATTGTTGGGTCGGTTTTATTTTAAACAAAAAAGAACTTTGAGTGGAAACATGTGTCTCTTCTCCCCCTCCCTCCCTCTCTCCTCTCCTCTCTCCACTTCGTTCTCAAATATTTCTCTTGTGGGGGGAGCTCCCTTTCTCTGTTCTTCTGTCTTGCTCTATTTCTCTCTGCATCTCTGCCTCTGGGTCTGTCTCCTTCTGTCTCTTGACTTCTCTGTCTCTCTCTCTCCATCACTTTCTGGCCGCAGGAGTGTCCCTCGGGGTGTGGCCCAAGCCCCCCCGGCATCCTCCCCTCCTTGCAGATACAATCCCCAGAAGTGCCATGTCCCCAGGGGGGCTGAGTTCCCTCCCCGGGGGGATGGGGTGTCCAAGCACCTGAGGCTCCAAGACCCAAATCCTCCACGCCCCCCCCCATGATCTACCCCTCCTCAAACCCCAGCTCCCCCCAGATCTGCCCCTCTTGACAGATCTAAACCCCTAGACAGTCATTCTGCAGCTTAAAAATTTCAACCACTGGTCTGGTCCAAATCACCTGTTTTGCTGCCAGAGAGACTGGTGTAGGGGGGCACGGGGGGAAGACCGTGACTTGCCCAAGGCCACATAGGGAATTGAGGGGTAAACCTGGGCAGATCCACGTCCCCACCTGCGGGCAGAAACTCCTATACCTCAGGAGGGGGAGTGTCCCATCCCTAAACTCACTGTCACCCCACTCCTCTGGTCCTGGACCTTCTACAAGGGGGGGTCGGTCACCAGCTCGAGGGACCCCCTGGGAAACCGTAGACCTTGGCTGGTCACCCCTTCCTCCCCAGCACAGCTATATTCGTGGGCCACTACCTTCCAGCCCCTTCTGCCACTCACCAGGCATCAAAAAAGAGACTGGCCGTCCAGGGCTGGGGTCCGGGTCCCAGCCCAGCCTCTAAGTCCCCGTGTGACTGTGACCATGACGTTTCCCCTCCTGGCCTCAGTTTTCTCATCTTTGTAGCAGAAGGCTTGTCTTTGCCATAAGCACCTTTCTGTCCTAATATTTTGTTGTGTCCTCGTGTCCTTTACAAAGAAACTTCTGGAACACCTGGCCAGGAATTCAGTCTTCTCTCCCAAAGTGAGAAGGACCCTTCTCAACCTGACCAGCTCCCCCTAACTTCCAGGCTCACCGTCTCCTGGATTCAGGCACCTTAGAAGCCAGAACCAAGAGGACAGGTGCAGGGGGTGGGGGTGCTGTCACCATGATCTGGTACCCCGTTGTCAAAGGCATGCCCCCTTGGGTGCCCAGGGTCCTGCTGGCACTCAGGTAGGGAGAGGAGAGGAATCCCTTCCCCTCCCCCTGGGCAAGAACTGAGCCAGACCAAACAAGGGGGATTAGCCAGGCTCGGGGCAGGTAGCCTGTCTTTCCAGGTGTGGGCAAACTCTGTCATCACCATGGGGCTGCTCTGCCCTCCTCCTTGCCCCACCTTCAGCTTGGCTTCTGGAGGTGGCATGAAGGGGAGGGGGCTTAATGCTCACCTCCACTGGGCCACCCAGAAATCCTTGGGCCAGAGGTCAGAAAGGAAAGATATGTTGCCCAGGAGCCCAGGGTTGGGAAGGGAGTGAGGTGCTGGTCCCCCACTACTGATGCTCCTGGCCATCTTCTGGGCCCCCTCAACATGCCCCTGCCAGGACTGGAAGGTGTGGCCTTTCATGGTCCCCCGCCACCACCACCCCAGTCTTGTTGATCTCCCAGCCTCTGGGTTGGAACATGGAAATGGCTCATTTCACCCTCACGATAGCCCTGCAGGTAGGAACCACTAGCAGCCCAATTTACAGATGAGAAAGACGAGGCACAGAAAGGGGAAGAGGCTGGCCTGAGTTCACAGAGACCTAGCGACGTGCTGGAGCTGGCTCCTTCTAGCCCAGGGAGAGTGGGTTGGTGTTAAATTCTCATGAAGTTTGCGAGCCAGGTTTCATGGGTACCTTGAACTAACTGCGCATGGAAGTATTTACACCACAGCCATCAGCAACTAATGCAAACCACCGGGGCTATTTTATTCCCCCACTTTCAGAAAGCCAGTTGTTAAACATTTACCAGCTCACCACTGGCGGGAGGCCACAGCTTTTATAATGTCTCAAGAGGGTCCCTCACTTAGAAAGTTTAAGAGCTTAGCAAGACTGCCCCCTTGTCTCAAGATCTGTGACAGATGCAAGCGTGTCTGACTCCAAAGCCAAAGAAATTCCTTCCTTCCCACATGATGCCAAGAGTTAGCTTCTTTTTCTACTCCACCAGGATAATTTCCTGTCCAGGGCAAGAGACTGTCCCTGCTGTCCCTGAGGGCAGAGATTCAAGGTACTGCGAGGTTCAAAGCGCCCGGCCAGCATGCCCTGCTCTCTGATCCATGCGATCAATTCCCTAAACATTTGCCAAGCGCCTCACCTAACCTCCTGGAGCCTGTTTCTTCAGCTGCAAAACAAAACAAGGCTCATCCACCTGACCGTATTCATTCCTTCATCCACCCATTCATTCCGTCGGTGGCTCCCACGTGCCAGCCGGTAGTGTCTTTGAAAGATTGGGATCAGCTTTCCTGCTCTGAATCATAGCTCTGCTACTGGCTTCCTGTGTGACCTTGGGCCTCAGCCTTCCTATCTGTACTTTGAGATCTTCTGTAAAGGTTTCTTCCACTTCCTCCCCCATCTTGGGGGGTTATTGCCAGAGCCCAGGACCGGTCCTTGGTGAAAGCGCTCTGAGAACCGGAAGCGATATGGTCATCAGGGTAATTAGCCTGGCTGAGGACGCAGAGGCAGCAGCAGCTCCCGCCCTGTACACAGAATACCCGTGTAATTCACACCCACAGTGGTCCCTGTTTCTGTTTACTTGAATTTTTTTTCTGTTTTTGGCCACGCCCTCAGCATTCAGAAGTGCCTGGGCCAGGGCTGGAACCCACACCAGGGCAGCACCCCAGGCCACTGGAGTGACAAACCGGATATTGAACCCTCTGTGCCGCTAGGGAACGCCCTCTGTTTACTTGAACGGAGAGTCGGGAGGGCAGGGAGGTGCGGGGTGCTCAGGCCAGACTGCCAGGGGGTGATAACACGGTAACAGTGAACCCTGGGTGAGCACTAAGTCTGTGCCAGGGCCTGTGCTAAACACATGCTCTGGATCTCACTTAACCTTTACAGACCAAATAATAATAATAATAATAACAATAATAATAATAATAATTCTTTGATTTTGTCTTTAAAGACAAAAAAAAATTCTTGATGGGGAATTATTGTTTCATGGGAAGAGAACTTCAGTTTGGGAGGATGAGAGTCCTACAGGTGACTAGTGGGGACGGTTGCACAACGATGTGAATATACTTAATGTCACCGAGCTGAATGCTGACAAAAATAGTTAAAATGGCCAATTTCACATTGAATGTGGTTTATTTTACTACAAAAAATTAATTTAGGAGTTCTCTGATGGCTTAGCCGGTTAAGGATCTGATGTTGTCACTGCTGTGGCATGGGTTCGATACCGGGCCTGGGAACTTTTTTTTCTTTTTTTTTGGAGCTGCGCCCTCGGCCTATGGAGGTTCCCAGGCTAGGGGTTGAATTGGAGCTGTAGCTGCTGGTCTACACCACAACCACAGCAACGCGGGATCTGAGCCCCATCTGTGACCTACAGATGCTAGTAGGATGCTAGGCAGATTCATTGCCACTGAGCCGCAATGGGAATTCCTGGCCTGGGAACTTCTGCATGCCTTGGGTGCAGCCTAAAAAATTAAGGGTCTGGGTTTCCCATGGTGGCTCAGCAGTAATGAACCTGATTGTGTCCGTGAGGACGCAGGTTCGATCCCTGGCCTTGCTCAGTGGGTTAAGGAACTGGCATTGCCATGAGCTGCAGGGTAGGTTGCAGACGCAGCTCAGATCTGGCGTGGCTGTGGCTGTGGTGTAGGCTGGCAGCTACAGCTTTGATTCAACTCCTAGCCTGGGAACTTCCATATGTTTCAGTGCGACCTTAAAAAAATGCTTGTATTGATCCTCAGTTGTTGCCAGCACTGTGCTGGATGCCTCGGACAGCAGGGAGTAGAGCACATGGAAATCTCTGCCTTTGAGCTGCGTGCATTCTAGAACAGCGCTCTCCAAGAGAACTTTCTGTGGGTGGAACGATGGTCCGAGGGCAATGTTCCATAGCTGTTCTGCGCCATGTGGTGGCCACTCGCCACGTGTAGCTCCCGAGCCCTTGAAATGTGGTCAATGCCCCTGAGGAACTGGCTTTCATTTTTTTTTTATCGTCATTAATTTACTATTATTATTATTATTTTGGTCTTTTTACAGCCACACCTGCAGCACATGGGAGTTCCTAGGCTAGGGGTCAAATTGGAACGGCATGCCACAGTCACAGCAACCCGGGATCCAAGCCACATCTGCGACCTGCACTGCAGCTTGCAGCAATGCCAGATCCGTAACCCACTGAGGGAGGCCAGGAATCGAACCCACATCCTCATGGATACTGGTTGGGTTTGTAACCCACTGAGCCACAATGGGAACTCCTCATCTTAATTAATTTAAATTTAAATGGCCCCCTGTGGCTGGTGCCAACCAAACTGGATCCTGCAGTTCTTGAAGGTGAGAAGGTTAGCTGGGATTAGAACCCAATTTTGGGAGTTCCCGTCGTGGCACAGTGGTTAACGAATCCGACTAGGAACCATGAGGTTTCGGGTTCGGTTCCTGCCCTTGCTCAGTGGGTTAACGATCCGGCGTTGCCGTGAGCTGTGGTGTAGGTTGCAGACTCGGCTCGGATCCTGCGTTGCTGTGCCTCTGGCGTAGGCTGGTGGCTACAGCTCCGATTCAACCCCTAGCCTGGGAACCTCCATATGCCTCGGGAGCGGCCCAAGAAATAGCAGCAACAACAACAACAATAACAAAAAGACCAAAAAAAAAAAAAAAAAAAAAAAAAAAAGAACCAATTTTGTCTAACCTGGCTTTGTCTTACAAGCTAAAAATGCAGATCCCCAGGCCCTCCCTCAGATGCACGGAATCAGAAATTCAGGGCCCAGGAGTCTGTATTTTTGTCAAGGTCTCTGGGGGATTTTAATGCACAAGGGTTCACATTTGAGACCCACCACCTACCTGTCCAAGACTCCCAGTCGGGAAGGGTTTGAATTAGGTCTGACCTGTGCTGGGCTTCCTGGGTCAGGACCAGGCTGGCCCAGTCTGGCTAACACAGCCCTGTTTTCAGCTAGTCCTGGGCGTTCCTTTGTGGCTCAGTGGGTTAAGGATCTGGAGTTGTCACTGCTGTGGCTTTGGTTACAGCTGTGGTCTGGGTTCAATTCCTGGCCCAGGAACTTCTGCATGCCATCAGTGTGGCAAAAAAAAAAAAAAATGAAGAAAAGAACTAGTCCTGGCTACCAGCTTGTTATACCTTACCACTGTTCCCTGAAAAGCAAGAAGAGATGGCCTCTCCCTGGGCTCTGCAGAGGAGCTGGGGAGGGCTCCTGAGCTCCCTGTCTCGTCTCTGGGGCTCCCCAGTCCGCCAGCTCAAGGCTCAGGCTCTAGCTGGTGGGCAGCAGGACAGAAGCTTGGCCCAGAGCCCCAGCCGGCAGACCAGCCTGGTCAAGCAAGGGGAGGAAGGAAGCGAAGGCAGGCTGGGGGCCAGCGGGGACAGGGGTGCCGGTGACACAGCCCTCAGGAATTTGAAAACAAACATTCAGCCAGCAAAGGAAGAGGCTGCTGTCGGTTGCTGAGCTAGGGCGGGCCCAGTTCCTCTCCCTCCCAGGACAGGGGTGAATCCCAGTCCAGCTGACCGTGGCCCCTGGCTGGAACCAGTACCCGGGGAGTTTCCACTCACCAGCAGGAAGGGAGGGTCTCTGGGGGGTGTGCCCAGACACCGGGGCATCCTGGCTGGAGTGAGGAGAGGAAGCAGCAGAGAGCAGGGCAATGGAGGGGAAGGGTGCCAGGGGCAGTACTCAGAGGAAGCCCAGCCAGCAACAGGGTGCCTCATTGAGCTTTTATTGAGCACCAATGGTATATCAAGAATTCACAGCAAGGAGTGCCCACTGTGGTACAATGGGATCAGTGGGCTCTTAGGAGTGCTGGGATCCTGGTTCGATCCCCAGCCTGGCACAGTGAATTAAAAGTCCCTGGACACTGCAGCTGCGGCTTAGGTCATGACTGGCTCAGATCGAATCCTTGGTTTGGGAACCCCATATGCCACAGGGTGGCCAAAAATGAAAAAAAAAAAAGAATTCACAGCAAATCACTGCCCAGCTGATAAGGGAAGCAGGCACAGGAAAATAATACTAGGGGAAGCCCACAGGTCTTCAGGCCTTTGGCAGAGGAACTCCAAGAAGGCTTCCTGGAGGAGGTGGCACTTGAGCTGAACCCTGAAGCACACATTTTGCCAGGGCAGAACAGAATCATTTATCTCACCCCTCCCTCTCCCAGAGCCAGCCCTCAGTGAATGGATGCATCAGTGAGGGAAGAGCAGGTATACAGAATAAATGGATAAAGGAATGATCTGCTGAATAATATGAAGTCTGAAACCTCAAGGTCCAGACAGCAGAGTCCATCTTCCCACCCCTCCGGTATGAACTCTCCCCAAGGTCCTGGGGCTATGTTCCCACTTGGTACCCAGAGACTCTGGAGCCAAGCTGCATGGGTTCAAATTTCAACTCACTTACCAGCTGTGTGACTTTGGGTAAGTTGCTTAACTTCTCTGTGCCTCCGTGATCTGGAGGTAATAATACAGCCTGCTTCAGAAAGTTTTTGTGAGACCGAGTGAATTCAGGCAAGTAAAATGCATAGAACAGTGTCGGGATGTCGGGATGTAGTGAGAGCTACCTAGGTGTTGCTAATTATTCAGGCATTAGCTTCTTGATTCATTCATTCACTGGCTCACTTATTCATTCACTGATTCACTCCTTTATTCAATCCACCGCTCACTTCCCACTCCTCCCTCTTCATTTGTTGAGCAATCCCGGTTCCCAGGCCCTCTCCCTCCGCCTTCCCAGCCCCGCTTGCCAGTCCGGGACGGTGCCCACCGTGCTGCTCATGACATAACAATTTCATTCATTCCTCCCAAGCAAACAAGAAGACGCCCTCTGAAGCAGGGGTGACATGCCACGACCAGCACCAGGGCGTGGGCACTAAGCCTCCAGTGTGGGCTACTTGTCCAGAGGCCACCCCCGCCTCCCACCCTGACGCCCCCTACAGGGCAGCCTTGCCCACTCCCCTGTTGGACGGGCTAGGTTCTTCCAAGTCCTGACCTTGCCCTGACGTTGGCCCTTCGCCATGTCCACACCTCAGACTCTGCTAATGCTGGGAGCCCAGAGCCGGCTGAAGTGAGAGCTCGGAAGCTGGACCCCACTGCCTCAGGGGACGATGGAGCTGCGTCCTGAGCATAATGATCCCTTGCTGAATAATGTTAGATGGGCCGGCAGAAGATGCCACAGCTTCCCTCTCCCTCAGGCCCTGGAGAACAGGTCATACTGGGGGACAGCCCGTACGAACCATTTCCTGAACACCTCCGGCATGCCTGGCTCCTTCTGGGCCCCTTCTAACCTTTTCACAGCAGAGCCCACTGGGGCAACGGCTTGCATCTCACCTGTGAGGAAACGGAGGCTCAGAGAGGTAAAGGGACTTGCCCAAGGCTACAGAGCCATCTCCTGACGCCTTCTCCTACCCCAGGGCAGGCGAGACTGGCATCTGGGAAATTGGAGAGAGGCTGGGTTTGGGCATGAGATGCTGTTTGGGCTAGAGGGTGGGGTGGGAGAGAAGGCAGGCCGGGTGCCAGGTAGGAACAATGGTGCGGGGCGGGGACTGGGAGCCTGGCCAGGTCCTGGGCTCCTGGGCAGGCCCTGCTGGGCCCTCCAAGCAGCGTGCTCATCCTGTAAAGCTGCCGGGGTGATACCAGCCTCGATCAGCTGACTCAGCGATTGCATTGGCCTTTTCCTGGAAGACAGCAGATGCGGTCGGGGTGTCCGGGAGGGAGGCACCTCTTTGAGAAAAGGGGGTGGGAGCACCCGGTGTGGCCCTGCAGCTCCTCCCCCAGCCAGACCACAGGCCTTCTCCTCCAGGGCTCTGGCCAGTCTCCTGCTGCCTGCTTGAATCCCCCAGACCAAAAGATCCAGCAGCCAGGAGTTCCCGTCGTGGCGCAGTGGTTAACGAATCCGACTAGGAACCATGAGGTTGCGGGTTCGATCCCTGGCCTTGCTCAGTGGGTTAACGATCCGGCGTTGCCATGAGCTGTGGTGTAGGTTGCAGACGTGGCTCGGATCCCGCGTTGCTGTGGCTCTGGTGTAGGCCGGTGGCTACAGCTCCGATTTGACCCCTAGCCTGGGAACCTCCATATGCCGCGGGAGCGGCCCAAGAAATAGCAACAACAACAACAACAACAACAAAAGACAAAAAGACAAAAAAAAAAAAAAAAAAAAAAAGATCCAGCAGCCAGACTGGCTGTGCAGTGACCAGTGCTGCAGCCACCACCTCGGCCAAGCAGTACAGCCTCCCAGGGTATGTCCACGCCTGCCTTCCGCAAAGCCCGATTTTGTCCCGCCCTGATGGGGCCACGTGTAGATGAGACACCATTTGGTGTCACCCTTCCTTGGAGGATATCAGTGCCACTCTGCCAGGGGCCAAGGCTTGAGGGGCATCAAAGCTGTGTTCAAGGCATCCTGTTGGCAGCTGGGCAACAGGACGTCACCTGCAGCAGGAAAGGCAGTGGGGTCAAGAGCACCCCCAGGCCGCAGTCAGGAGGGCAGGGCAGGGGGCCCAGCAAGGCCAGTCACGGGCCCTTGTCAAGCCTGGGAGGGAATAATAGGATCAGGGGCTCAGCTGCTGCAAACAACATCGTTCCCACACCCAAGCACGGTGTGAGCAGAGGGAGGGCAGAGGCTTTGGGAGCGCCCGGCAGAGCGGCTGAAACCTGGCTGGGAAGCAGCGGGAGCCTGTGGGCATCTCAGTCTCATCACTCGCCGCTCTAAGGCTCGGTGGGCTCCTATTCCTACAGTGGCAGGTGGATGATTAACACTCAGCTCTGACGCAGGGTGGTGACAGGGATGCTGGGGGTGTGTGGGGAGGACGGCTGGTTCCTTGTATATAAATACGCCTTGCATGTCCAGTTTCCAGCACCACCTTGACATCACTGAATGCAGAGCTGGGAAGAACTGCTCTTGAGAGCCAGTCGGAGTGAGTGCCAGTCCAGCCCTGGCTCCTGCTCCCCACCCCCCGTCTGCCCACCTTGTTGCCACCAACTGGCAGAACTGCTGTGAGAACCCCGGTGGTGGTGGACAGGCATTAGCTTTGTGAGCTGGGAGGAGGTAGTTATAACTAAGGGCTTCAGGGAGCAGGTCCTGGATCAGGATTCAAAGAGTCTCTGCCTCTTTTTTTTTTTTTTTTTTTTGCTTTTTAGGGCCGAAACTGCAGCATATGGAAGTTGAAAGTTCCCAGGCTTGGGGTCAAATCGAAACTACAACTGCCAGACTACACCACAGTCACAGCAACATAGGATCCAAGCCATGTCTACGACCTACACCACAGCTCATGGCAATATTGGATCCTTAACCCACTGATCGAGGCCAGGGATTGAGCCCTCATCCTCATGGATACTAGTCAGGCTCGTTTCTGCTGAGCCACAACGGGAACTTCTGAGAGTCTGCCTCTTAATTGCTGTGTGACCTCAGGCAAGTCACTTCCCCTCTCTGAGCCTCTGTTTCCTCCTTTGTTTTTTGGGGGGGTGGGGGGAGCTGCATGTGCAATGGCTTAATGTGGGATCTCCGTTTCCAGACCAGGCACTGAACCCAGGCTAAAGCCCTGAAAGTGCCAAATCCTAACTGCTAAACCACCAGGGAACTCTCATCTATTTCAATCCCTTTGGAATATTTGGAAGGTACTTTTGGAACCTGCTCAGAGGCTTGTTACAGGAGGGGTTAAGGAAGAAATCAATGCTGATGAAGTGGCAACAACAGTTAGTACCCGCGGGTGGCGATTTTTATTGTCCCATCTCGCAGCCAAGAACTTAGCATAAAGATTCGGACATCCCAGGGCCAAGCAGTGGCTCTCCAGAGCCACTGGGGACAAGCATCTTTCAGTCTTAGGAATTCTCCTTTCCCCTGGTCTTCAGGGCTGTCTCAGAAGGAAGGGGCTCTGGACACAGCTCAGACACCCCTGCATATATGTATTCAGTAAGCTTTAAGCACCCTCAGTATTCAGCCCATGCTGGGACCCCTGAGTCATTGAGCACTGCCTGCAAGATGCCCACTGTCCAATGGGAGCGTAGAGAAGGTGACTTCCTTTGTGCTGCTGATGCCCTGGATTCCAGGGCCAGGGGGGCAAGAATAGGGTTTCTGACCCAGCCCGGGAGTCAGTGGGGAGCTTCCTAGCGGAGGGCACGGCTACCAACTGCTGTCTTGCTCGTCAGACTTTCTTCTCAGAGCTGAGATCAGGACAGGGCATGTGCTCCTATTTCCCAGAGGTTTGTCCCCTCTCTTGTCCCTTTCCCAGGCCCACTTCCCAGTGCCCCACCTCATCCTCACACAGCTAAGCATCAGGAGGACTCAGACCCCTGGGAGGTGAGGAGTGGGCAGGGCATCAGCCTCTGGAACCTGGGTCCCAACCCAGGGCTCTGCTGCCCCCTAGAGGTAGGTCTGAGAAGGATGCTGGTTCCTTTAGAAAAAACTAGTTAAGGCACAGCACTTACTTTTTTTTTTTTTTTTTTTTTTTTTCAAGGGCAGAACCTGTAGCATATGGCCTTTCCCAGGCTAGGGGTCAAATCGGAGCTGCGGGTGCCGGCCCACGCTACAGCCACAGCAAGACAGGATGGAAGCCGCATCTGAGTCCTATACCACAGTTCACAGCAACATAGGATCCTTAACTCACTGAGCAAGGCCAGGGATCTAACCCACATCCTCGTGGAAACTAGTCAAGTTCTTAACCCACTGAGCCATGATGGGAACTCCCAAACAGCAATGACTTTAAAAAATAAAATGATGGGAGTTCCCTAGTTGCACAGCAGGTTGAGGATCTGGCGTCGTCACTGCTATAGCTGGAGTCGCTACAGTGGCGTGGCTTTGAGGCTTTGAGGCCACAGGCACAGCCAAAAATAAAAATAAAATTATGCTGATGATATTCGTCACTTTGCAATTTGTAAAGTACCTTCTCAGTCAGTCTTTGGCTGCAGGGAGAGGGTGCAGGATACTGAACTGAAATCAGATGGGATTTAAATCCTGAGTCAAGTTCCCGCTGATTATGTGACCTTGGACAAGTCGTGTCACCTCTTTGAGCCTCAGGCTCCTTATCTGCAGCCTGAGTGACAAAAACAGGGTTGTTATAGGGATTAAGTGGGCCTGGTGCCTCCTTTGAATTGAAAACAAAAACACACAAGTGTTATAGGCCAGATAACACTTGACTCATGTGTCACATAGCCTGCCCTGCACGTATCTGAATGCTTTTTTGCAAAGACTTTTTTAAAAGTGTTACCTCCTTTAATCTGCATTATCATTCCAATTTAACAGAGGAGGGAACTGAAGCTCAGAAAGGGGAAGTAACTTGCCCAGAGCTTCCTGGCTTGTAAGTGGTAAAACTGGACTCAAAGCCAGGTCTGCCTGACTCCAACCATTGCTGACTTCCCCACATCCTGCTTTGGAAACTCTAAAGCACCTTAAAATTCCCTGTGTCCTTATTACCTCATTTAAGTAAAGAGGCACAGCTTCTCTCCCCTTCAGCCTCTTTCTCACCTCCTCTCACACCCGTGGCAGTGTCCTAGAATGCTGGCCCCTTCTCTCCTCCCTGCCCAGGTCCAAAGCCCTCAGGGCAGCTCATGAGCCCAGACCTTGAGAGTGGCTTCCAAAGTTCATCCTGTCCATGCCCCTGCACCCCGCCCAAGCTGATGACTGTTCATCCTGTTCTTCACGCTGCTCAGGGGAGGAGAGTCCATAACTCCACTTCCTCCACCCGCCCAGGTGTTTGTTACAGTTCCCACAGTTGGGAAGTTCTACTTTCTGTCTAACCAGAGTCCCTCCTGCTGTCATTTCAGCCCATTTCCTTTTGTTCTCTCTCCCAGGAGTGTCAGAGAAGTACAATCTGGGAAGGACACTTGAGGCCCAAGGAGAAGGACCCTGAAATAGGGAAGGGTCACTCAGGGACAGGAAGAGAGAGCTGAGCCCAAGTTCAAAGCCAGTTCAGGGTGGCAACAGTGGCCGAGCTGGTCTCCCGGTGCCCAGGACAGCCTCACCCAGGCTGAGGTGGGGCAGCCTCACCCATAGATCGAAGACACCTGGGCCCACCCCCTGCTCCACAGCCACTACGTGGCTCCAAGCAGGGGGCTGGTGTGGGGACCGAGGAGCAGAGCCAATCTGAGGGGATGCAAAGAAAGAGCTTGGGCTCAGGGGACACACAGAACTGGGTTCAAATTTTCTTGAGCCCCCTCAACAAACATTTGCTGGGCTTCTCCTCTATGCCAGGTGTGCCTATGCCACTGAGGCCACAGCCAGGGCCCTTGTCCTTGTGGAGCTCAAAGTGGGGGAGTGACAGTAAACAAGCTGATAAATGACTTGCAAGGAATCCCAGAGTGGCAAGAGGGGAAATGGGGCACCACATACGGAAGGGTGGTCACGGAAGGTCTCCTGTGGAGGTGGCATTTGAGTCACGGCTTGAATAACAAAAAGAAGCCAGACCTGAATATTAGAAGGGAGAACATTCCAGTAGGAGTGAGCAGCCAGGGCAAAAGCCCCAAGAATGGAATGAGTTTGGAGTCTAAAGACCATCAAGGGAGTTCCTGTTGTGGCACAGTGGAAAGGAATCCGACTAGGGACCATGAGGTTGTGGGTTCGATCCCTGGCCTTGCTCAGTGGGTTAAGGATCTGGCGTTGCCATGAGCTGTGGCGTAGGTCGCAGATGTGGCTTGGATCTGGCGTTGCTACAGCTGTGGCATAGGCGGAGGGCTATAGCTCTGATTAGACCCCTAGCCTGGGAGCCTCCATAAGCCACGGGTGCAGCCCTAAAAAGACAAAAGACAAACATAAATTTAAAAAGGTAGAAGAATAAAGGCCATCAAGAAAGATGGCCAGGGCAGCAAGCCTGCAGGGGCTCTGATATGTGGACTCACACAATGCCTTCCTCTCTGAGTGTCAGTCTTCTTATCTGTAAACGGGATCAGCAAGTCTTGCTTAATACAAAGATGGACATATAGGCCTTATCCCTGGGCCTGGTAAGTGGTCAGGAAATGGTACCTGGTATTTTCTCATTGCTCTAGTAACTGGTCCATCCACGACATCCTTCAGGGTTTAAGTTCAACACCATGCCCCAGCCCCACACTGTCCCCACCATGCGCAGGGACTGCCCACTCATTCAGTGAGGTATTTAGGTGTTTTAGGTCTTGTCCAAGGGCACCGCACTTCACAGTTTATAAAGCATTTCCTCCCATCCTTCCATTGCCCTGAAGCGTTAGGCAGCTGTGGAAATCTTTGGAGTCACTGGATGGCAGAGTGTCTGGCAGTCCCTGGCCCACAGCAGGTGCTCAAATAAGAATGGCAGGTCCTGCCCCTCCTGCTTCCATGATGAACCTTCCAATTCCAAAGACCTTTCTTACCAAACTTACTTCGTCTGAAGAAAAGATCATTTTTCAGCCACAGAGATCCCTAATCCTGGGAGGTTCTGACTCACAGCTAAGCTCTGCTGGAATCAGAAGCCAAGCCTCCATCTAAACCCAGAAAAAGCATTGGAGCAAGAAGGGTCCTTGGGCCCTCCCACATGGAAACAAAGCAGGAGCAGGCCAAAGACAAGGTCAGGTCAAGGACTCCAGCCACTGATTCCTCTCTGATAGGAAAGAGCTTCTCCTCAAACTGCCCATTCCCAGAGGAGGGTAAATCCTGAGTCTCTGCTCTGCTGTGTCCTTCTCCTGCTACCTCATTTCAGCTCTCAAGATGAGCTCGGATGGCACCACCTCCAGGAAGCCTGCCCTGATCCTCCATGAGAGTTTGCTGTTCCCTTATGTGCCCACCCACAGCCCCAGGGTTCCTCCTACCAGGGTACCGAGTAAAGGTTTTGTTGAAGCTTAACTCACAACCACAAAGTATACAGATCTTACTTAAGCGGGCAATTCAATGGATTGTCCCCATGAACAGCCTGTAGGAACTGCTGCATCATCTGACTCCTCCCACACGAGCTCCTAGTCCTGCCCCAGGACGGCCCCCCACCCCCTTGACTTCTACCCCTCAATTCGTTTTGCCTGGTTTTTTTGTCCTTTATGCAAATCCAATCATCTAAGGAGTCCTCTTCTGTTTCTGGCTTCTCCCATATTTTGTCTAGATTATGTCCTTACGCGCAGTTGCCGATGGTTTATTCTCATTGCTGTCTAGTGTTCCCATGTGTGAACTGACCGTAATTTATCCATTTTACCACTGAGGATCATCTGGGTCGTTCCTAGTATTTTTGCCGAGTAATGAAACAGGACGGCTGAGAACATCCCAGTTCAAGTCTTTGGGGGCGCATGCATATACACTTCCGTTGAGTGTGTATGCCAAGAAAGAAGTGAAATGACTGGGTCATAGGGTAGGCATGCATTTGGCTTTAGCAGCTGTAGCCAAAGTGTTTTCCAAAATTGTTGTGCCAATTTACATCCTGCCAATAGAGTAGGAGCTTTCCTCCTGCCCCACATCCTCACCTACTCTCGAAATTGTCTGGGAGCCCCTACATTTCATCTGTTCATTTAAGGATGCTGTCCACACCTGCCACATCACCTGCCACCCCCTGCCTCCACCCTGCCACAGAAGACACAAAGGAGAGAGAGAAGAATGAAACAGATTAGAAAGAAGCACAAAGAAAGAGGGAGAGAAGGGGAGGGAGGAATGGAAGGAGGAGGGAGAGAATGAACAAAGAAAGGTGAATATACCCCTGTGCTCTGGGCTCCAAGCTGGCTGCCCAAGAGGTAAGTGCCTTCTGGGGCTGAAGCTTTGGCTCCTGGTTTACCCTGAAACCTCATTGTACCCTAAACATGGACAACTGAGTAAGTTTCTTCTCAACCGTTTCATTTCAGGATAAAGTCTTCCTTTTTTCCTTTTATTTCTTTTTCTTTTCTTTTTTCTTTTCTTCCTTTTCTTGTGCAGCATGTGGAAGTTCCCGGACCAGGGATTGAATCCAAGCCGCCGCAACAGCAGATCCTTTAACACATCACACCAGGTCAGGGATCAAACCTGTGCCTCTGCAGCGATGGAAAATGCTGCAGTCAGATTCTTTTTTTCTTTTTTTTCTTTTTAGGGCCGCACCTGCGGCATATGAAAGTTCCCAGACTAGGAGTCAGAGCTGCCAGCCTACACCACAGCTACAGCAACACCAGATCTAAGCCACATCTGTGACCTATACCACAGCTTGCTACAATGCTGGATCCTTAACCCACTGAGCAAGGCCAGGGATCAAACATGTGTCCTCATGGATACTAGTCAGATTTGTTTCTGCTGAACCACAGTGGGAACTCCTGAGGATAAAGTCTTCTAAACAATAGAAGGTTCAAGAGTTCCCACTGTGGCTCAGTGGTTAACGAACCCATGAGGAGGCGGGTTTGATCCCTAGCCTTGCTCAGTGGGTTGAGGATCCGGTGTTGCCACGAGCTGTGGTGTAGGTTGCAGATGTGGCTCGGATCCTGCATTGCTGTGGCTCTGGCGTATGCCAGCTGTGGCGTGGCCTGGGAACCTCCAAATGCCAAGGGTGTGGCCATAAAAAAGACAAAAAAAAAAAAAAAAACAAACAAACAGTAGAAGGTTCAGGGCTGGGGAACCATGGGAGTGTGAACAGCAGGACCCCTCAGTCATTGTGGAGAAAGGGCTTGGGCACTGGCTGGAAAGGCCTGGAAGCACATGGCTTGGAGACTGGCTGAGCAAACATCCTCAGGGGCCAAAACCCCTGCCTCAGACATGCCTGCCCACCTCCTGTCCTGCCCAATACTACCCCCACCTTCCTCTTTCTCTGCAGCAAGCAGGGGCAGGGCCCTAGGTCGATGGCCAAGGCCAGATACCAGGGCCAAGGCCAGATAACTACTGGGCAGAGGTACCACGGAGAGAGCCCCCAAGATGCTTTGCCTGGATATAGCTCCTGGGCAGGTGGGGAAAGAGAGAAGCGGGCCCCATGGGACTGTGTGCAGCCCCAAAGAGAGCTGCCCACCGCCCCCCCAGCCCAACCCCCAGCAGCCCAGCCCAGACTTGGGTGTCAGCCAGAAACCAGATGTGCCAGGGCAGGTTGAATGAGGGGAGATTGCTTCCTCTGCTTTGCCAGCCTGGTGCCAACTTTGGCTCTCTCTGTGCAGATTCAGCACTGGAAGAAGCAGAGAGGCTGTTTAGTCTTTTCTCAGTGCAGGAATCCTGGAGCTGGATTTTCTGAGTTCCTTAAATCCTCAAGACACAGAAGGCTCACCACCTTACAAGGGCCCCCAGGCTCTGGCTCTGCAGCTCTGACCCAACAAAAGCCACCATTTCCTGCAACTTCTTTTGGACCAGGCACTCCATTGATCTTATAGAATTTACTTCACAGTGGCTCCATGAAACAGGTACTATTGTCACCATCCCCCATCCTCCTGAGGTTTATGGCCATTAAGCATCTTATCTAAAAATCACATTATATATATATATTACACACGCACACATATTTTTTTTTCCCTACTCCTGTCCAATGGGAGGGCCTCAAAACAGTGACACCTCAATAGCAATGAACACATTTAGCGCTCAGATCTTCGTTTTAAATATCACTCTCCAATAATAGAAACCATGCTCCTTAGAGAAACGGCTGATTCTTTTACTGAGAAAGGGAAAAATACAAGTTAAGCCTGGAGCATCCTGTTGTGCCAGAAAGTAAAGAAATGCTAAAAAAAATCAAAACAAAAGTTCCCATTGTGGCTCAGTGGTAATGAACCAGACTAGTATCCACGAGGATTCAGGTTCGACCCCTGGCCCTGCTCGGTGGGTTAAGGATCCAGCGTTGCCATGAGCTGTGGTGTAGGCTGCTGCTCAGATCTGGCATGGCTGTGGCTGTGGTGTAAGCTGGCAGCTGCAGTTCCCATTCGACCCCTAGCGCTGTAACCTCCCTATACCGCAAGTGCGGCCCTATAAAGCAAAAAAAAGAAAGAAAGAAAGAAGGAAGGAAGGAAAGAAAGAAAGAAAGAAAGAAAGAAAGAAAGAAAGAAAGAAAGAAAGAAAGAAAGAAAGAAAGAAAGAAAGAAAGAAAGAAAGAAAGAAAGAAAGAATTCTCAATGGTCAAAGCAGGAACAACTTGAACAATAAAATAAATAACTTTGATTTTATTTATAATTCAAAGGATAAGATAGATAACACCATGCACCCGTGCTGATAGAAATAAATGATTGATTAATAAATGGGGAAGGAAAGATCTTCCTTACAGAAGAAGTCAAAATAATATATGTAGCTCTCGCTCCCAGGAAGTGTGGCCTGCCTTCCCCCAACTGAGTGTGGGCTCCACTTGCTTCAAATAACAGAGGATGGAAAGGAGAAAATAGTAGCTTCGCGGTGGAAAAGCCTGGCAGACACCAGCTTAACCATGTCATCAAGGTTGACACAACCAGTCATAAGTCACATGGGCATCACGTGCATCCTGAGATGACGTGACAAGAAGAGCCCTCCACCTCTGCGGTCTTCTCCCCCCAAACCCGCCACTCCTGCCCTGTCATGAGCAAAACATCACACGCACCCACATGAAGCAACGGTCCAGCAAAGTGCTGACCAGAACTGACCAGTTTTCAGGGCGTGAAAAACAGGGAAAGGCTCAGAGACTGTGGCAGATCAGAGCAGTGTGCAGAGAACTGCGGGCTCCGTGCCATGCGGAATTCTGGGTTGGACCGTGGCACGAGAAAAGGACACGAGTGGAAAACCTGGTGAAATCTGATTGCAATCTGGAGGTCTGTTAATAGTCACGTGCCAATGGGGGTTTCTTAGTTTTTTTATTTTCTTTTGTTTTGTTTTTGTCTTTTTAGGGCCGCACCCATGGCATATGGAAGTTCCAGGGTAGGCGTCAAATCAGATCCACCGCTGCTGGCCTACACCACAGCCACAGCAACGCCAGATCCAAGCCACATCTGCGATTTCCACCATAACTCACAGCAACGCCAGATCCCCGGCCCACTTATCGAGGCCAGGGATCAAACCTGCATTTTCATGGACACTAGTCAGATTGGTTTCCACTGTGCCACAATGGGAACTCCATTTTTTTGCTTTGTTTTGTTTTGTTGGCCGCACCTGAAGGCATGCGGAAGTTTGTGGGCCAGGGATAAAACTCATGTCACAGCAGTGACATGAGAAGCCTCTGCAGTGATAGCACTGGATCCTTAACCCACTGCACCACAAGGGAACTCCCTAAAGGCTTTTTTTTATTTTAGTTTATTTTAGTCTTTTTGCCTTTTCTAGGGCCACTCCTGCGACATATGGAGGTTCCCAGGCTAGGGATCTAATTGGAGCTGTAGCTGCCGGCCTACATCACAGCCACAGCAACTCGGGATCCGAGCCGCGTCTGCAACCTACACCACAGCTCATGGCAATGCCGGACCCTTAACCCACTGAGCGAGGCCAGGGATCAAACCTGCAACCTCATGGTTCCTAGTTGGATTTGTTAACCACTGAGCCATGATGGGAACTCCTAAAAGCTTTGTTTTTTAAAAAAAATCACATGGGGTATAAATGTATGGGACAGAATTCAAATTCAAGTATGTCTGTCTCCTTAGCCCATGCACTCCTCCCTCCTTGCACCATCTCCCATTAGAAAGTCATCCCCAAAGCCTTCTTCATGGCTCTGAGCATCTCCCCATTTGTCAATGTTTGCCCTCCAGGACCATCCCAACTCATTTGTTTTCTTTGACCTCCTTTTGAGAGATGAAGGATGCTCCTATCCCATCAAGTGTGCTCACATCTCCAAGCTCACTATTCCCAGGTCTTTCCACTCTCTTGGCTGACTTGGATGGCAGTGAACATTGGCCTCCCTGGCATCTGCCCCTCCTTTGCAGCGGCCACCAGACTTCACTTGGGGATCTGTGGGGTTCCAGAGAAGATAATCTGGTTCCGGAGATGAAGCACATGACTTACGCTAGGTCTATTAACACACACCATCCTGTGGCCACTGTGATCAGCCCAGAGGTAGCCATGAGACCCAAGCAGCTGGTCTAAAGCATCATTTTGTCTTTGACGGCAAATGCTAGGGCAAAGACAATTCTCTTCTACCAATGTGGAATGAATGAAGAAGCCCTTAGAAGCCTTAAAATGAAGCCAATACCAAGAGCAACATAATAATAGAGAAATGGAAAAAGCTGGATTGTCAGTGATATCAATGAACCACTGGA
Source organism: Sus scrofa (assembly GCF_054392235.1). Classification (NCBI taxonomy): domain Eukaryota; kingdom Metazoa; phylum Chordata; class Mammalia; order Artiodactyla; family Suidae; genus Sus; species Sus scrofa. Next base: position 79,841,915 of record NC_139388.1, read on the forward strand.
TCAAGCCTTGCCTGAAGCCCAATCTGTCCCTACACTTCTCAATTGGCTGAGAAATGCCCCTGTGAAAGATACCCACATTCGAATCCCTGGAACCTATGAATATTGTCCTGGGCAAAGTGAGGGTTCTCTGCAGATAGGATTTAAATTAAGGATTATGGGATGGGGAGATAATCTGGGTGGGCCTCAAATGCAACCACATGTATCCTTTTAAGAGGTGGGCAGAGGGAGATTGGGCAGACACACAAAGAAGGCAAGGTGTCCATGGAGAAAGAGATTAGTGATGCAGCCACAAGCCACGGAATGCTGGCAGCCATCAGATGCTAAAAGAGGCCAGGAAGGGCGCAGCAAAAATTGAGCATGGGAGCAATTTTAGACTTCTGTTCTCCAGAACTGTGATAGAATAAATTTCAGTTGCTTTAAATGGCCTACTTTGTGATAATTTGTTAATGAAGCTCTAAGAAACAAATCCAAGAACTAGTAAATTCTTTAATTTTTTTTTTTTTTTTCTGCATCTGCAGCATACGGAAGTTCTCAGGCCAGGGATCAAATCCAAGCGGTAGCTATGACCTATACCACAGCTGCAGCAACACTGGATGCTTAACCCACTATGCCACAGCAGGAACTCCTAAATTCTTAAATATTTAAGTCTGTTTGAGTCTGATATTTTGTTAATTGCTTCCAAAAGCAGTCTATCTGATGTACAGCCCCACTCACACCCTCCTCCAGTTAAGAGGTAAACAGAAGGGCAAGTCCCCAATGGAAGAAAGAGACCCTCTTGGTCTTTAGCTGGGGGTGGGGCTGGGGTGGAGGCAGCATCAAACAGCTCACAGACTCCAAGCAAGGGCATTATGAGAGTTTATTTACAGACAAGTCACAGCAACTAGGGCCCATACAGGCTCAGGCTGGAAGACTCCAGAACTATATACACAAAGAGGTCCCAACACCCATCAGCACCAGAGCCATTGCCAGCCAGATCCCTGCCAGAGGGACCAAGAGTTAGGCAGGGTCGAGGGCATGAAAGGCAGAGGCCCCCATCCTTGTCAGATACCAGAGGTCACAGGTTGTGGCCTCCAAGCCAGAGGAAGAAATTACCTTTGGCCCTGAGCTGTGGACACTGAGGAGCACGAGGACAGGGGAGACTCTTTGGAGGTGTCGTCAAGGTGTCCAGCCTGTACCCTTGGTGCCAGACCTCAGAACAGAAGTGCCAGCAGCAGCAGCTTGGGAGATGGAGACACGGCAGGTACCCTCCAGACCTGTCCAGGAGCCGTGGAGCTGGTGTCCCAGGCCATGCTGCCCATCACACAGGTGGCTCCCCCAGTTTGCTGGTGGCACTCGTGATCCGCTTGTTCTCCCGGAGGTTTCGGAGACGGGCACTGAGGCTGCTGATTTCCTCCACGTAGGCCTGGGGCACCCACCCCTTCTCACCATCTGCCAAGCGGACCCCCTCCAGCCAGCCTAAGGACACAGAGGCCAGAAGCAGCATCAGTGGCATCAAAGGAACACCTACGTCCTGATGCAAGCCTCACTGGCACCCCAGGGCCATAGGGACATCATCTCAGCATCTCCCAGGCTCAGGAAAGAGCATGCCTCTGGCCGACTTATAGATGAACTTCTGACCTGTTTTTCCTGATATCCTCTGAGAAGGGACTTTCCACTCTCCCCCAAGCAGTTACTCTCACTCCTACATCTTTGCAAGCAGGAAGTTCCTTCTCTTGTCTAACCTGATTCCTGCATGCTGTGGTTGATCAACACTTGCATAACCTTTTCCTGTGAAGTCTCTGCTATCCAACTGCCTCCTGCTCACCAAAGCCCCATCAGGGAGGCCTTCCCCGGAGGCCCCTCTCACCATCACTGGTCCGGGTCCTCACTGCCAGGATGTCGGTCTTCTCCAAGGTCAGCTCATCTGGCTGCAGTGCCTTGTATGTCCTGACACATTGAACCTGGGGGTGGTCTGAGAGCCCAGGGGAGAGTGAAGGCGTCCCCAAGGTAGGATGGGGCAGGGGGAGGCAGGGGGAGGCAGGAGGAGGAAATAAGAGGTGGGAGGGTAGCCACAACTGCTGCTTTTCCTCTGTCTACACTGACCACTCTTCTCTCTTATCCTAAACACAAGCTCCAGGTAAACCCAGTCCCTGCTGGCTTCCATCACGGCTTCTCTGCCCCAGGCTCTCATCTCCTGGCTCAATTCATTTCACTCCTGACCGCCAGGCCAGTGTCTAACTGCCCCCAGGCAGTCCCCACAAAATAGCAGTGTCCCCTTTATATGGCCTTCATGCTACGCTGGTGCTCCCTCCAGACCATCCTTCTCAACTGGGATTCAAACCCTCACTTATAACCCCCAGGGCTTCCCGCTGCCCTTGGAATAAAATCCAAAGTGCCCAACAGCCTACAAAACCCTATACAGTCTGGTGTGGCCCCTTTGCTACCTCCTTCTCCCCTCCTCTTCCCCTCCCAAACACTCTGAGCGCTTGCTCTCCTGCCTCAGGGCCTTTGCACTGGCTGGCCTACCCCGGGAGTGCTCTTCCCCAGATCTTTTCATGGCCGCCCCTACCCATCCTTCAGAGGCCTTCCCTGAGCACGTCTTTGGAGTGGGAAGTCTACCCTCCAGCCCAAACAAGGACTCTGAGCTCAAGCCAGAGAATTAGCTCCAGTCCAGGCCCCCAGCTCCTTCTACTGCACTAGGAGGGCTGGGAGTACCAGGAAAACCACAGGCCTTGGGTCCAGACCAGGTTTGAATCCCAGCTTATTGGCTGTGTGACCTTGGGCAAGTTACCTAACCATACTGGGCCTCAGTTTTCTCAGATGCAAAAAACGAATCTACCCAATAGGGCTGTCATAAGGATTACATAAAATAAATGCATATAAAAGCCCCTCAGGATCCTGGCACATGGAAGGCACCTAATGTTCAGCCCTAATGCTCCTGCTCAAAAACCTTCCACAGGAGTTCCCGTTGTGGCTCAGCGGTTAGTGAACCTGACTAGTGACCATGGGGACGCGGGTTCAATCCCTGGCCTCCCTCAGTGGATTAATAATGGGGCGTTGACGGGGGCTGTGGTGTAGGTTGCAGATGGGGCTAGGATCCCACATTGCTGTGGCTGTGGTGTAGCTGTGGCAGCTGCAGCTCTGATTGGACCCCTAGCCTGGGAACTTCCTGAGCCGCAGGTATGATCCCAAAAGGACAAAAAAAAAAAAAAAAAGACCAAAAAAAAAACCACTCCAAAACCTTCCACAGCCACCTGGTAGCCACCCCATCCGGTGCTCTCTGGTAGGGCTGTGCTCTGGCTCAGCAGCCTCATTTCACACCCAGAGAAGCCCCTGGACCAACAGAGCAGATGCTTCCCCCGTCACCACCAGCCCACGCCCTGGCCCCTCTGGTTCCCGTCTGCTTTGTAACTGATACAAAGCTAGAGACAGACCTGAGCTCCAATCCCAGCTCTGCCGCTTAGTAGCTGAACTTGGACAAGTCACTTTACCCCCTCTCCGCATCTCTGTTTTCTAAAACGTATGAAAAGGGCTTCTGCGGGGATGAACTGGGAAAGGGCCCTGTTGTCTCCGGTGTGCTGCCTGTGCACGTGGAGGCTGGCCTGTCCTATATCAATCCTGCCCATCCTTCAAGCTTTCAGAGGGCTGCCCCTGCCCACCCCAGGCCAGTCCATCTCTCTCCTCACAAGCCCTGCTGGCAGTACAGCACCCAGGATTGAAGGAAAGCGGAGAGCAATGAGGTACCCAGGCCAGGCTGGGGGTGGGGCTGGCAGGCTGCTACCTTCCCCCTCGCTGACGACCTCCTCGTCCTCCTGGGGGCTGGAGGGGCACAGGGCTGAGATCCATCGCTGCTTCTCACTTCTAGGGAGAGGGAGGCTGAGCTGTCCCAACAAGCAAAGTGCGGTCTCCCAGGGCCAGATGGGAGAACTGGGTATGATGTCCAGGCCTGGGGCCCAGGTCACGACTTCCCCACCCCAGGGGAAGCCCCATTCCCAAGCCAGTGCCCCCCACAGCTCTGAGCCCAAGAACAGAAGAGCGGAACAGGCCCAGAACACCCTGGATGCCAGCTCTGCTCATGTCCAGACTTAGGCGGGAAGGGGGGATCCTCTCTCCCCACGCCCAGGCCCACTCACTCTGTCCGGGCCCTCAGCAGAAACTGAGGCTTCATGTGTTGCCCGTGGAGGAGCTGAAGGAGGAACACGTGGCCAGGAATGCCCTGGAGCTTCAGGCTCAGGTCCTTGACCTGCAGCTCCGCCATCTTGGCATGGACAAAGACAGCAAACTTCCCCAGCCTGCAGGGCCAGGGGAGGTGAGGTCAGACTGGCCCCCACCCTCAGGACGAGGTGAGTTCTGATTAGAAGGGAGGAGAAGGGGTCGTCTGTCCCTCTAGGACCCTCCTCAGGGAAACATGGCTGGATAGGGCACCTCCTCCCTGGCAGCCAACAAAATCCCTAAAGGGAACAGGGGATCCATTCCTGCTGGCTCACAGACAGGTGGAAGGTCATGGAGACCAGTCCCCGGCCCCCAGGCAGGCTTTCCACTCCTCTCTGACCCCTTCCCGGAGCTTCTGTTCCAAAGAGCCAACAGGGCAGCTCCCCTGATGGACTGTTTTGTGTCTGGCTCTCTAACTGGTATGGAAACTAAGCTTTGTCTCAGTTTAGGACATAGCTGAACTGTATTCTGGTGTCCGACACTGCCAGGCCCACTGTCTCGGTCTGGTGAAGCCTTGTGGGAAGGGTGGATGGGTGGGTGGGTGGAGGATGTTCCATAGCTTCCTTTATCTCAATCTGTCTAAACAAAACAGTATCTCCCTCTCGACCAGGCCTCTTCACTGTCTCCCATTCCAGTGAAAGACGCCACCAAGGTACCCAAGAGGAAACTTAGTCTCCATTTTTGCCTCTTTCCTCCCTCTCCCCCGACACCCAACCAGCAGCTGTGCACTATCTGTCTATTTCCTAACTGTCTTCAGAATTCACTTATCCCTGGAGTTCCCGTCATGGCTCAGTGGTTAACGAATCTGACTTGGAACCATGAGGTTGCGGGTTCGATCCCTGGCCTCGCTCAGCGGGTTAAGGATCCTGCGTTGCTGTGGCTGTGGTGTAGGCCGGCAACTACAGCTCCGATTAGACCCCTAGCCTGGGAACCTCCATATGCTGCAGGTGCAGCCCTACAAAAGACAAAGAAAAAAAAAAAAAAGAAGAATTCACTTATCCCCAAGCCCCCTACCACTTCTGGAGCATTACTCTTATCTGGGCAATTACAAGAGCTTCTGGTCTCTCTCCTTCTAGGCCATTCTCCAGCTGGCTGGGAGTAAAATGTCACTCCTCTGCTTACTGCCCATGCTCCCTACTGCCCTCAGGAAATCCAACCTCTCTTCCAAGACTTTCAGCATCTCAACTTCCCTCCGCTGCCTTTTCCCACTACAAATCCAGCCGCATTAGGATTCATCATCTCCCAAGCATCCTCTGCTTTTACACCCTTCATTGACTTGGCTGTATCTCCTTCCAACTCCTCTACCTGGAAAACTCCTCCTTATCCTTCAAAACCCGACTCAAATGTCCTTTCCTCTGTGAAGCTTTACTAATTCTCCTCTCACACCCGAAGGTCCGACAGTACAGTAAACCTTTCCATCAAAACCCCAAACAGGTGGTTGTCAGGACATATTTTCACTGGTCTGAGAGCACCTGTGAGCAGAGAACAAGTCTCATTCATCTCTATGTCCCCAGCACCCTTTGCAGGGCCCACCCAGTACAGAACGGGAATTCAGTGATGCTTTATTGAATGAATGAATGAGTCAGACACGAACCCTTTCCCTAGCATAAGATGTCCATTCTTCATCCCATCCAGCCTCAAGGTTTGCTTCCTTCAGGAAGTCCTCTCCCCCATCCCAAATTTACAATAATGACAGCTAATACTAAGTGAATGTTCATTATGTGCCAGGCACTGTGCTATGTTATTATCGCATTGACTCTCCCTAGCTGGTAGTCTCTATTTTACTGATGGAAAACAGAATAGTATAGTAGTTAAGAGCCTGGGATCTGGCATCAGACTGACTGGCCTCCTCCTGGATCCTGCACTCACTAGCTCCATGGTCTTGAGAGTAACGGGGAAGCCTTCTTCCCAGAAAGACGTTTAGAAGTTTAAAGGAGGAGTTCCTGTCGTGGCCCAGTGGTTAACGAATCCGACTAGGAACCATGAGGTTGGGGTTCGGTCCCTGCCCTTGCTCAGTGGGTTAACGATCCGGCGTTGCCGTGAGCTGTGGTGTAGGTTGCAGACGCGGCTCGGATCCCTCGTTGCTGTGGCTCTGGCGTAGGCCGGTGGCTACAGCTCCGATTAGACCCCTAGCCTGGGAACCTCCATATGCCGCAGGAGCGGCCCAAGAAATAGCAACAACAAAAGACAAAAAAAATAAAAAGAAGTTTAAAGGATACAATCCACGTAGCATGCCTGGCACAGAACAGACACTCAGTTAATGTTGGTTACTATCATTATGACTCAGGGCAGAGCTGGGACTCGAGGGTTATGCTTTTAATCTCTGCTCCAACTGGCTTAAGCTCAGAGCCGCTTCAAGTCCTCGGCACACAGTCCAGCCTTTGATTCTTAGGTCCAGGAGATGAACTTGCCTTATCTCTGCCTTTCCTAGGGGAGCCTCCAAGGCTCAGGGCGCCCTGGCAGCACAGCCTGGCAGAGCGACTGGTGGGGTGCCCATGGATCAGGAAGGAGGGAGCCCCACTCCAACCTACTCCCCCTGCACCCTGCCCCAACTCACTCCTTCCGCCGGGAGAGCAGCAGACAGTCATTGAAGAGGTGCAGGTAGACAGCCTTGCTGGACAGCTTCAGCTTGGCCGGGGGCACCGCGGGCAATGGTGCCAGTTCCATCAGCTCCCCGTGCCGAACCAGCCAGCGGGCCTGAGAGATCAACGGGAAGATCTGGGAGGATGGAGGAGGCGAGGGGGAGCACAGGTCAGGCCGGGGGCTGCAGGGCAGAGATCCTAGGGCAGGGGATGGGGGGGCGTGGACAGTGATGAGGGCCTGCAGCCCCCAGGGAGGGAGGCGACAGGGCTGCCCCATCCCACCAGCTCAGGGCGTGCACCTTTCCCTCAAAGTGGATCTTCTTGCTCAGGTGGATGAGCTCCTCTGTTCTCTTCATGGACTGCACGCTGGCGTTGCACTCTTGCACCAGCTGGGGAGGCCACGGGTGGGTCACATGCAGCCTCCCCAACCCTGGCTCCCAGAGCCCAGCCTCGGGTTCCCACTGGGGAACCAGAGACTCTGAAGGCTTGGGTTCCCTTAGAGGTACCCAAAGGGTCGGGGGAGGCCCTTGGGAGCCAGACACCCCCTGTCCTGCCAAGCTTACCTCCTTAAGTGCATTGAAGGCCTTGGTGGCCATGTCTTCGTCTTCAGAGCCCTGTGCTGTCCGCTTCAGGATGTTCTGGAGGGTGAGGTCAGTGCAGTGAGGCAGGCTATGACTTCTGCCAGTGAGCCTGCCCAGCCGTGGGTGCCCAGAAGGGGCCATGGAAGGCACAGTGGCTTCTACCCCACCCAGCCCTCACCACAGCCTGGTGCTCTCTAGGTACCTCCACCAGCATCTTGAGGCGAGTGATCCTCTGGAATGGCAGGATGAGGAAGGAGGTGAGGGGCAGACGTTGGCACACGGGGGACTCCTCCAGGCGGGCCAGGATGCCGGGGAACTTGGGGTTCTCCAGGCTGGAAAATGGGGAGAGTCTGCGATCACAGCTGGCCCTGAACTCCTGGGCTCCATGACTCCAGCCACCCCACTGGCTCTTCGGGTGCCTTCTCAGTACATCCTTCCTGTCCCATAGGGTTGGGTCTAGCCTTCTCCTGGTCACAGAGCCTTTTCAGGTGTCCCTCCCCTCCCAGGCCACCCTTCCTCACTCAGCACCCCACCCAAGCACCTACCGCTGCCTGAGACTCCTCTATCCTCCCCACCCCCCACCCCCCACTTTCAGAGAGCCCAGCCCTACAGCAGGCGCTGGTAGGTGCGCTCCTGATAGGCCTGATTGGTGACATAGGGCAGGTAGACTCGACGGAAGGCAGGGTAGTGGTGCAACACAACATCGCAGACGCTGAAGCGGAGGACATCTGCCTCCAGCCGCTGCTCCAGGTCCTGTAGGAATCTGAAAGGTCAGCAAGGGGTCAGGGCCAGGAGCCAACTGCAGGCTCGGTCCCTGACCCTGGAGAGGCCAGAGCACTCCCTCACCTCTCGCTGGTGCTCTTGACCTCGGGCAGTTTGGAGAACAGCCACTGCTTGTCCTGCGCCCCCAGACACTCACTCAGCTCAGCTGAGCCTAAGAAGTGGCCCACAGCCACGGACAGACTGTGGATGTATGAGGCCTCGGACGTGATCAGCTCAAACTTGGCCTGAGCGAGGGCGGACACAGGGTTGAAAAGGCCAAAACAACCCATCCTGAACCCCCTGGCCTCGCACACCATAAACCCTGGACACCACATCTTTAGACTTAGCAGTACTCTCGTGTCTCCGCCCCTTGTCTAGCCCCACCCCACAATCTGGCGCCCGGGAGGGTTCGGGGGACCCTCCTCCTGCTGCTCGCAATCGTTCAAACCCAGCTGAAGCTCTAGCAAGCAGCCCTATCCCTGACCATCCGCCCATCCTGCTGGACCCTAGTCTTCGCAAAGAGCTGCCCCTCCCATTAGCCCCGCCCTCCCGTCAAGCCCCGCCCCTGCCCTAGGCCCCGCCTGGTCTCGCTCACACCTTGCGTTTGGCGCTCGGGATGGCTCCCCTCCGTTTCAGAGACCTCCATCATAGGCCCCAGACAGATTCTGCCCCGCCTCTGTCTCTGGCCGTGCCCTATCCTAGGCCTTGCCCTGTTGGCCCCGCCCCTCCGTCCCGCTTTCCCACTCGCCTTTGGCTCCAGGGCTCCAGTGTCCTCGCTTGCAGCAGGTCCCGCCTTGTCAGGTCCTAGACCCACCTTCCCCATCGACAGTCCCCTTTTTGTGGCCCCACTTTCCCCTTTGCATCCCTTGCCCACCCACTGCAGTTTGCAGTCCCGCTGGCCTAGTACCCCTACGGCCCGGGTCGCCAAGTCCAAGGACCACCTACTGCTGGCCCCACCCCTTCGGGGCCCCAGGGCTGGTAGCCCCGCCGGCCCCGCCCCACTGCGGCTTTGCGCCCACCTCCTGCAGTTTGCAGTCGCGCAGGCTCAGCGTGGCCAGGACGCCACTGCCGCGCACGTCGGGGATGTCTTGCCACAGCGAGAAGGTGGAGCCTCGCGCCGAGCGCTGCGCCCGGAAGGAGCTGCTCGGAGAGAGGTTGGCGCGCGGCGGCCCGGGCCCCTCCTCTGCGCCCTCGGCCTCGTCCCCCGGGCCCTCCTCCTCGCGCTGCTGCCGCCGCAGTTCTCGGGCGCTGGCCACGTCGCTGTATTCCTGGTAGAGGACGGCTGGGCGGGAAGAGGGGCGGGAGAGGGCCGTGGGGCGCCCGGCAGCCGGGCCCGGCTCCTCCCCGGCTCCCCCAAGGGCCCGCCTTACTTAACCAGCCTTTCCGACCGTTCGGATAGCGGGACACAGTGAACTCATTCATTCACTCACTCATTCCACAAACACTGCGTGAGCACCAACTGCATACTAGCTCCTGTGCTGCATACCGAGAGTTCAATTCTTTCCCTCCTACAAGAGCCCTACCTTTCAACTCTCCGAACCCCAGTTTCCCAGTACCCCAAAGTCCCCAGCCCCTTAGTCGGTGACCCCCTCCCACGTACAGTTGAGGAGGAATCGTGACTGGCGCCGCTCACTGGCACTCCCGGAACCCAGAGCCGACTCTTCTTGCGCGCCCAGCCTAGGAAAGGGAGTGTCAGGGCCCTTCTTGTCCAGTACCCTGCCTCAGACTGGGTACTGGGCTGGGAGGTGGTACCTGGGCTCAGGCCAGCTGCCATGGCCCCCACTCGGGTCAACAGGTGCCGGCATCACGGTAGCGTCAAACCTCATTTCTACACTGCGTGACTCCCTTCCAGATGCTTTCCCTGGAGAGGGGGAGAGCTGAGGGAGGGTGGCCCTGACAGTGGCCCTGGGCGTGGGGACACCACACCCCAGTTGACCAGCCCCAGCCTCAAGGTCCAGTGTGTGTGAGTCGTGCCCCACTCCCCATCTGGCTCTTAGACTGCTCTGAGGGCCCAGGGGAGAAGCTGGTACCTTCCCGAGCAGTTCCAGTGCCTGGCCCTGGGGTCACTGCCCTGGCTGCTGAATTCCGCCCCAGGCGCAGGGACGAGTGCAGCCGGGTCATCAGCTCAGAGGCTGAGAAGCGCCTTCGCTCAGGCCCCTCAAGGCCCACTCGGGTGGGCCCAGGTAGCTCCAGCGGCCTCGGCTCCTCTGTGCTCAGGGCCTGCTCTGTCGCCTGGCTAGGCTCCAGGAAGACAGCATGGGCCTCGGGACTGCCAAGGGCCTCTTCTCGCTGGTACACCCGCATCTTGCGCCCTGCAGAGGGGTAGGAGAGAGAGCACAGGCTGGCATCCACTGGGGTCTCTCCCCACCTCCTCCCTGCCACTGGCCCTGAGCACTGGGGATGGGGACAGGTGCCCAAGAGAGAGGCCAATGGTATTTGGGTTTTTTTGCTTTTCAGGGACGCACTTGCAGCATATAGAAGTTCCCAGGCTAGGGGTCAAATCAGAGCTACAGGTGCTGGCCACAGCCACAGCCACAGCAACGCAGGATCCCAGCCTCATCTGCAACCTACACCACAGCTCATGGCATTGCCAGATCCTTAACCTGCTGAGTGAGGCCAGGGATGGAACCCACATCCTCATGGATACTAGTCAGGTTAATAACCTGCTAAGCCACAATAGGAACTCCTAGAGAAGCCAATGTTTTTGCCAGGATCTTTCCCCAGAGTAAGGGGATCAACAAGAAGGGTAGAGAGAAGGCAAAGTGCCTCACCGCAGTGGGCAGAGGGTCACGGAACCCAGGACAGCCACTCCTTGTGTAACCTCAGGCAAGTACCTCGGCTTCCCTGAGCCCTAGCTCTCTTATCACTAATGTCCTGCCTATTTGGGGGAACTGGGGGGCTTAAGGGTCCTAAAAGAGCCATCCAACATCTCCCCAGTCCTCTCCACCAAGCCACCCCCCTCCAGTGACTCACAGGCTGACTTCTTCTCTGAGCCATGGCTGGCCCGGCGCTGTGGCTGTGGGTGATGGGGACTCCAGGATCCCTCCAGAGCTGGGGTCTGGGTACTAGGGCAGTGTGGCCAGCTGCCAGCCCTGCTGGGCCGCATCCCCCCACTGGTGGAGATCTCGGTGTCTGGGCCTCGTGGGGATGGTGGCCATAGCAGCCCTTGGAGAGGAGCCGGGGTCCCCAGGGACCAGCGGCTGCCAGGTGCCTGCAGCTCCTCTGGAGTGACGGGGAAGAGATCCAGACACACAGGACTGGGGGGCTGCAGAGTGGGCAGCTCTGCAAAGGACAGGCTCTCCTGCTGGCACACTGCTACTGGGTGGTGGGCAGTGCCAGGTGGCCCAGCCAAATGGGACTGGAGGGTAGCAGGTGGCCCACAGTCCATTCCTCCTTTGCTCTGCCACCCACCTGGGCCTGCAGGGGAGAAGGCATCAGAATGAGACACAGGACAGCAGGGCTGGCCAGCAAGTAGGTCCCGGAGGCCTGGACCAACACTTTTGCACACAAGTATACACACAGCCATACAAGCACTCACACAGCTAATTATATAGTAATAACTAATGCTTACTTGGCACTTACTGAATGACAGGCTAAGTGCTTTACACATATTATTTCATTTAATCCTCACAACAACCCTGAGACGATGCTATTATTAGCCCCATTTTATAGATGAGGAAAGTGAGGCACAGAAAGTGTTATTTGGTAAATTCTGGAGCCAGGATTTAAACCCAAACAGTCTAGCTTCTGCGTTTGTGCTTTTAAACACCTTGCATATTGCCTAATTCTCACTGACATGTGATCAGACACACAGATACACAGGTTGTCACACAAATCCATGCCAGTTCCATGTACATCCACACACATCTTCTCCCAAGTACACAACTGACATGCACACTTTCAGATACACTCAGGCATTTTAAATTCATAGGCTCACACATTCACACACATTCTTTAATACAAGTACATATATCCACTCAGATTTCCACAAACACTCACACACTGGCCCATCAGGTATTTTCATGTCCACTCAAGCTTTCTCACACTCCTGCTCCATTCACACTCAAACACCATGATGCAGATACAAATACACAGGCCCAGAAGCCCTGGCTCTGGTGTTACCCAACCTCCCCTCCCATGCCCAGAGTCACAGCCTTCAGCACTGTGTGGCGCCCACACCCATGCCAAGCTGGCTGGGAGGGTCACAGACTGGCAGGCGGGCCACCACCCCGATCAGCCTGGATCCTCCCAGGAGAAGGGCAGGGACGTGCCCCAGCTCTCCAGCTTTGGGTGAGAGAGGGGTTCTTCCCTACCCCAACCCCAGCCCCAGGATCGGGCCAGGCTGAGCAGGTCCTCCTCTCTGAGCAGGAAGTCATCCTGCCGGCGGAGGCTCCCAGAGCCTCAGGACCAGCCTAATGACCAAGGAGCCCTCACCCCCAGCCCTCGCCCCCTGGCCCTTCCCTCCTCCAGCCCCTCACCTCTCCAGCCGAGGCCCGCTGCTGATGTCTTTCGGCTGCTCCGCCAGGGGAAGCCCTGTCTCTGCCCAGCTGGCTGGGGGAGATCCCACCCAGACAAAGAGTTTGATTCATCAAACCCTGTGGTGAGGCAAGCTGGTAGGGAGGGAGGGAACAGGCAGCGGGCTGGGCGGGGGCCTACCCGAGCCTGGCCTCGCTGTGGGAAGGCTGGGCAGCAAGGACCACCCCCCCCCAGAGGCCCCCTTGGGCCAAAGGGGCAGCGCCCAGCCTGGCAGGCCCAGGAGACCCAGGAGGCAGAGCCTGATAGCCTGAGGGATTGAGACCTGGAGAACGGAGACCCTTTAGACAGCAGAAACCATGACCCCAAAACACTCAAAACCAGAAAACCACAGATGCTGAGACATTCAGAGACCCAGCGGTGGAGACAGAGAGACAGAGACACGGAAAATTTCAGACAGACCAGATACTCAGAGACAGATGTGAAGCTCAGAAAAAAACTCGAAGAGACAGATGGGCAAATATTTCATGCCCTGCGGGATTGCCAGTCTCATGGAAAAGCCAACAACAAAAACAGTTACAATCCTGGTTGGCAAACACCAACTCAGAGGAACTGTCAGAGTAGGGTGCTGGGCTCAGCTGGACCTGGGCATTCCAGGAAGGCTTCCTGGAGGAAGCAGTAGCTAACTGTTCTGCCTGAAATACCCCGGGGCCCAGTGCACAGAGATAGGGAGAAAGCATTGGCGTGAGGGAAACAGTGACACTGTCAGGGACCCAGGGAGAGAGGGAAGGAGGGGAGGACCCAGCGGGGGAAAGCCGGAGCTGTGACTGGGCTCCACTCTGTTTAGCTCCTCACCCTGCTTCCTCCTGCTTTCTTCATCTCCTGCCTAGAGTGGAGACGGGATGGTTCCTCCCTGTTTCCTGGTCTGATAAATAGGATAGCCATGCTCCAAAATGCTAATACGAAAACTAATAGTAATGCTTATCAAGCACCCAGCCCCAGTACACAGTGGAAGCTTTGCAGGTGATAGTCATTCTTTTTTTTCTTTGGTGATAGTCATTCTTTTTTTTCTTTCTTTCTTTCTTTTTTTTTTTTTTTTTTTTTTTTTTTTTTGCTTTTTAGGGCCTCACCCAAAGCATGTGAAAGTTCCCAGGCTAGGGGTCAAATCAGAGCCCTAGCCACCAGCTTACACCACAGGGACAGCAACTCGGGATCTGACCCCAAGTCTGTGATCTTAAACTGCATCTTTAACCCACTGAGCGAGGCCAGGAATTGAACCCACATCCTCATGGATCCTAGTCAGGCTCTTAACCCACTGAGCCACAACAGAAACTCCTGACAGTCATTCTTTGGAGTACTATCAGTCTTGCTCTAGTCAGAGGATGGCTTGGGCCCTGACCACATGGGTAGGAAAACTGAGATAGTGAAGGTGAGACACACCCTATTTTATAGGAGCATGTGGCAGGAGACACAGGGGGCCACCGCCACCAGACTGGTCTCTTTCTGCTGGAATCAGCAGGCCTTAACACAGAAATCCCACTTGCTTCTGTGGGTACCCACATGCAGGAATACATACATGCCTCAGACCCCTCCTGCTATGAGCAATTCTCTCCACTTGGGCTCTGGAAGCCCCCGGAGGGCAGAGAGGAACCCTCCCAGCCTTGTCAGCTGCAGGGATAAATGAGGAAACCGGGGAACAACTTGGAGCAGGAGCACCTCCTATTAAACCCTCAGAGGAGAAGGCCGGGTCAACGGAGGGGGCATGTAAGGCTTCCTGGGGTGGGGAGGGGGTTGACAAGGCTGGAGGCAGGTCCCCAGGGAGGAAGTCAGGCGTGGCTCAGCCTCCACCTCTGTCCAGGCCAAGGGGCGATGGGAATGACCCATCCAGCTGGGATGCCAGCCCTGTGGCTTTCCCCGGATGTGGTCCACTCAACCTCAGTGCTAGGGCCCAGGGAAGGGCAAAGCTATGTTCATTGTGTTTACGGCTTATCTCTGCCAGGAAAAAACAAAAACCTCAGGAAGAGACTGGCCCAGGTAACAGGGACATTACCTGCCCAAGACATGATCACAAGATCCTCTACTGTCCACCAGGCAAGGGTCGTTCTGGAGCCCACAGAGGAAAACCCCTGCCAATGTTCAAGGCCCTGTGTTGACCCTGACCAGCAGTGTGGTCTTAGGCCAATCATAGCCTGGGCCTGAGTGTCTCCATCTGTAGAGTAGCCCTTAGGGACCCTCCCAGCTCCCCATCTAGGAAGCCTGTGTCACCATGAGTGTCTCTGCGAGCTGAGAAGGATGGGCAGGGCCCAGGAGAGTCCCATCCAGGAGGCACTGCTAATTGCAGGGACCACGGGCCTCCGTGGCAAGGCTGGCAGAGGGTCCCTGGCCACTACCGCAGTCTGGGGAGAGCGCCTCTGGCCTCCTGCGCCCAGCTTTTCCCTGCTCCCTCTCTGGTGCCCCTTGCCCTGCCACCCACTGCCGGAGGGGTAGGGCCCTGTCAGGGCTCTTCTTCTCCTTAAGAGAGGAGGCCCAGTGGGAGGCGATGGCTGGAAGGGGGATCCAGGCCCAGCCAGCTGCAGAGCCCCCTTGGCCGTAAGTGGGGGCCTGGATCAGAGGCCAGGCAGGCAGCACAAAGGACTCACTCGGGAAGACTGGCGGGAGGAGGATAGGGTTGCTGGCAACCAGGTGGGGCCCTACCTCAGCCAGGGAGCTCCGTCCAGCTTCCAGCACGGTCCAGGGCTCCAGGCCACCCTGGGGGCTCTGGGCTTGCAGCCAGGTCCTCAGGGGGCGATGTCAGCATGGCCCCTGAGCCAGGCAATGCAAGCTCCTGGGTATTGTGTGGGGCAGGGAGGGGGGAGGCGAGGGCGGAGGGAACCTCGCAGGCGGGCAGGCGGCTGTCTCAACGTGCCTGCTCCCCGCCCCCCTTCCCCAGAACCGGTTAGTCCAGTCTGAGGTACAAGAGGGGGGCTGGAACAATGGCAGTCCTATGCCATTGAGAGGCTCTGAAGGACCCCAGACCAACATCCTAAAAATGAGGGAGGCACTGCTTTTCCTCCCAGGGAAGAGGCCACCCCTCTTCTGGGGCCTTCCAAATGTACTCAGGGGGCTTCTCGGGGCTGCTGAGCATCCTGGGAGCTTTGCAAAGAAACTTCCAAGCTCTGGACTCTGGACTTCTTAGAGACCCTGAGAACTCTGCAGTGTGCTGACCTTCTCTGAGCCAGCTACAGCATCTCTCATCTCGATGGCTGGGAGATGGAAATAGCAATGCGGCACAGCTGGCACTATCCTGGCCATCTGTCCAGCATCACAGCTTCTTATGTGCCTGTAATGACCCACTTCACTATCTCCAACACCCTCCTGCACCAGACCTCCCAGACTCTAGTCCACACTGACTGAGTGAGCCCGCAAAAAACCAATTCAAGGAGTTCACCTGGCGGCACAGCAGAAAGGAATCCGACTAGGAACCACGAGGTTGCAGGTTAGATCCCTGGCCTCAAGCAGCGGGTTAAGGATCTGGCATTGCCATGAGCTGTGGTGTAGGTCTCAGACGCTGCTGGGATCCCGCGTTGCTGTGGCTGTGGGTGTGGCCAGCAGCTGTAGCTCCGACTCAACCCCTAGCCTGGGAACTTCTATATGCTTCAAGTGCATCCCTGAAAAGAAAAGAAAACAAAACAAAATAAAAACATTGGCCTCTCTCTTGGGCACCTGAGGTCAGATCCCAGGTTGCTGTGGCTGTGCCATAGGCCGGCAGCTGTAGCTCTGATTAGACCCCTAGCCTGGGAACCACCATATGCCACAGGTGTGGCCCTAAAAACCAAAACAACAACAACAACAAACAAACAATTCAAATAGCCCAAGTAGAACCTGCCTCCAGTAAGGAACGCTTACTCTGTGCCTGGCAAGCAATCTTTGCAAGCCTGAGAAAGGGTAAGCTGCTTTCTCCCTAATACCACCTGGTTTTTTGTGTTTGTTTGTTTGGCTTTTGTTTTGAGTTTTTTTGTGGGTTTTTTTTAGCATTTGCCAGGTACTTAATGTGAATATGTATACAAGTACACAAATACTAATACTCATGTCGCTAATAACATGAGTGCACGCAGTATGTGCCAGGTACTGTTCTAAGCACTTCACACCTTTTTTGTTTGTTTGTTTGTTTGTTTTTTGCCATTCCTGAAGCAGTTCTTGGGCCAGGTGCCAAACCAAGCCACAGCAGTTTCAACACCAGATCCTTAACCCACTGCTCCACAATGAGACCTTACGTGGAGTTCCCATTGTGGCACAGGGAAAACAATCCAACTGGTATCTGTGAGGACGCAGGTTCGATCCCTGGGCCTCACTCAGTGGGTTAAGGATCTGGCATTGCCGTGAGCTGTGGTGTAGGTCACAGATGCAGCTGGGATCCCACGTTGCTGTGGCTGTGGCATAGGCCGGCAGTTGTAGCTTGGATTCAGCCCCTAGCCTGGGAACTTCCATATGCTTCGGGTGAGGCCCTAAAAAGCAGAAAGGAAGAAAAAAAGGAAGAAAGGAAGAAAGAAAGAAAGGGAGAGAGAGAAAAGAACTCCACTTCACACCTATTTATTCTTTTTTTTTTTTTTTTTTTGTCTTTTTGCCATTTCTTGGGCCGCTCCTGCCGCATATGGAGGTTCCCAGGCTAGGGTCTAATTGGAGCTGTAGTCGCTGGCCTACACCAGAGCCACAGCAACGCAGGACCCGAGCTGTGTCTGCGACCTACACTACAGTTCACGGCAACGCCGGATCATTAACCCACTGAGCAAGGGCAGGGATCGAACCCGCAACCTCATGGTTCCTAGTCGAATTTGTTAATCACTGCGCCACGACGGGAACTCCCCCTATTTATTCATTTACTCTCCACCGCACAACCCTCTGAGATAGCCACTGTTTCTGCTCCCACATCAGATGAGGACAGGTTAAATACACTATTCCATTTAAATCTCTCATCAGCTCTATAAAGTCCCTGTCGTACAGGTGATGAAACTGAACTTGTCCAAGGTCACACAGCAAATAAAAGTCAGAACTAATCTTCAGACCCAGGTGTGACTCCACCACTAATCTGTGCCCTTAACTATTGCCCAGTACTGCCTGCCCAGGCTTTGGGGAGGATCTAGTGAAAAGTGTGTGAAAGTCCATTGGGAGGTGTCTCAGCTGACCTAACTAAATTCTTTTATTATTCACACACTGCAGGCCTTGAGGAGCATATAGGAGCGTGAGCTCTCCCTTACCCACTGGTGACCATTCGGTTCAGAGCAGTCAGGTCCCCTCCCTCCTTCACATCTACCTTGGCCCCCCCCAGAGCATCATCCCACAATGAGAGGACATTGCACAGAGTGGGTCGGGAACCAGGTGTCCACGGAGAAGCGGCATGCTGGGGCACAAAGAGGTTTATTGTCAGCATTGCACACAGGGCAGGAGACCGGGGAACGTGGAGAGGGAGGCAATTCAAGACTAGGGGTTTTCAGAGAACCCTAGTCCCCCCATCCCAGCTCCAGGGCCAACCTCGGCACCGCTGGCCAAGGTACTGCCCAGACCCCTAGCTGGAAGCAGAGGACCCCAATGGAGGAAGCATCCTGGGGGAGCTAGGGTCCTGAAAGGGCAATCTCACCTCACTCGCCCCTGCGTCCTGGGCTCCAGGGACAGAGACCCTGCTGCAGTGAACAGAAAGCACGGCTAGGTGAGTCTGAGCAGGAGGCCCTCCGGAGCTGAAATGACTTGGGTGGAAATAATGTGAAAGAAGGGGCGTGGCGTAGGCGGGGCCGTATGGAAATTAAAGGGTACGCAGCCCATCCTCCCTCTGGGCGAGGTCAAGCAAGAGGGCGGGACAAGAAAACTGAGCTTAGGCCTGGGAGCCGGCAAAGGGGCGTGGCCCGAGGGGGTGGGGCCAGAGGCAGCAGGCAGCGCCGACCGAAAGCTGCGCCTCCTGGTCGTCCGCCAGCGCCTGCTTGACCGGGGAGCTCTCGCAGTTTATCTTGGTGGCCAGGGCGGTTGGCACGTCGGGCAGGAGCCGGGCGATGAGCCGAAGGAAGAACACCACATGCTGGGGAGAAGGGGGGCTCCAAAGAGAGTGATTGCTTTAGCAATCTTAATTTGCCGAGCGCTAAGTGCAAGGCACCATTCTGAGGGTTTCCAGATATTCATTCTTTTAATCATCACAACAACTCTAGGAGGTAAGTAAATTACTTCTCCTGTTTTACCTGAAATCGAAGTATAAAGAGGTTATTTGCCCAAAGGCAGAGAGGTATAATACGAACCCCTTAATATTAGGGACCTTGTTAGAGCTAGAGAAAGAGGATCTTGAGCAAAGGTTGAAGGAGCAAGCTTGCTCCCCTTCCTCCAGGACTGTTGCCAAGGAATAATAATAGTAGTCGTGATATTAATTCACTGAGCACCGACTTGGCTGTGCAAGGGCTTGCCACTGAATCTTCATAGCGACCCTAAGTAGATCTTATTCCGTAATATACCCTTTCTACAGCCAGTTGGCGGCACAGCCTGAACTCGAACCCAGGTCTGTCCATTGCGCGAATGACTGAGCCTGCATCCAAGGCAATGATGCAGCCAGAGGCACAACCATCAGCTTCCAGAAGAAGAGAGTGAGATTACCCTGCACATCGAACCTCGGGTCTTGAACCTCGGGTCTGCAACTGGCACTCCCACCCCTCCCCGCCCTAGAGCCGGGAACTTCCGGGTTGGCAGTACACTCTGCCCTCTAATCTGCCCCTCCAGACTCAGCTTCCCACCCTCCCACTTAGGCCCCCCTCCCCAGGCTCATCGCCCCACCTCCAGATTCAGCATCCCTGTCCCAGGCTGCAAACCCAGGACCCCTCTCCTCAGGCGGGCCCCGCCCTGCCCCAGCTGGTTCTCCCACCTTCAGGGCGTGTGATTGCCCTGGGCAAGGTAAGCTGGAGGTAGGAGAGCCAGCCTGAAGTTGGCTGTGGTGTTCATACTGGTACAGGAGACTTGGCAGCACATCCAAGGTGAAGGTGAAGAGAAAAGCCTGCAGGGGGCTGCAGGGGGGAAGGTCCTCCCGCCTTGCAGGGCCCAGTCTCCTAACTCACCCCCACCTTGGTCCAGTCCCAGCCCTGCAGGCAAGATAAGCCTGTGCCCCAGGATTCTAGCCCTCTGCCCCTATTTCCCAGTCTCTGATCCTGATTTCTAGGCTCAGCCCCCATTTCCCCGTTCCGGAGCCTCCTCCCAGTCTCTGATTTTCATTCCCCCTCTGACCCTGAATTTCCTGCCCTTGCCCCACACTCACATTCATGATGACAGACAGATGGGTCATGGCTTCAATCAGGAGCAGCCAGATCCCAAGGCTCTGGGCCCGGCCGCCTGTACTCACACACGAACTTGTAGGTATCCAGTCAGATCTCCACCCAGTTGCTGAGCAGAGCAAACAGGGGTGCCCGTGGGAAGACTGCCATGAAGATGGGGATGAATCCAAACTGCAGCAGTAGTTGTGGGGTGTTGGGCCAGGGTCACCTCCTCTGCTGGGCAGGCCCCCAGGGACCCTGCTGAGCCACTGCTCACCCATCTCCAGATATTCATCAAACAGGCCCTTGCACTCAGTGAGCTCAGAGTCCTCTTGCCAGTGCCACTGCTCTTGCTCCATTTTGGTGTCCTGCAGCCTGGCCAGCTGTCTCCTATGCCAGCTGCTTCCTGACAATGCCAGGCCAGACAATGTCATTACCATCCTCCCAGTCCCTTAGAGATAGGTACCGATCATTCCCACTTTATAGATGAGGTAACGGAGACTCAGAGACCTTACACAAGGCTCCCCAGGTTATAAATAGTGGAGCCAGACTCAAATCCTGTTGGTTGGACTTAGGAGTCCAGGGCTCTCTTAAATTCTGTGCTTCTTACCTGGCTATTCTCTGTCTCTGGAAGCCCCTTCCCTCTCCAAAATACTAATGGAAATCCCCATTGTACAGGTAAGGAAACTGAGGCTTATTATTATTGGCCACACCCATAGCATGTGGAAGTTCCAGGGCCAGGGACTGAACCTGCGCCACAGCAGGGACCAGAGCTGCTGTGACATGATGCCGCATCCTTAACCTGCTGCACCACAAGGGATCTCAGAGGAAACTGAGGCTTAGAGGGAAGCAAAGCCAGAGCTTAAAGAAGGCAGAACTAGGACTTTTGTCCATGTGTCCTGACTCCCCGTCAGGGGGATTTTCTGCTTTGCTCTCGTAAAAGCCCCCTACCCCAACCTGTGCACCCAGCGCATCCCCTGCACTCATGGCGCAAGGAACTCGTCCACGTTGAGGACCAGTTGTTTGCCCACCATGATGATTAGAGCTGCTGAGTGAGCTCGGAAAGGCAGCCTCTGGGGCCATGCTCTGGTCGGCAGACACATGGCACCTTACTCACCGTATGTAGGTGCTGGCCCCTTACTCCTTGGGGACAGATGCTGCTCTGCCAGACCTGAGGGTGTGATGCCCCCACCCTCCCTCAAGAGCTGGCTCTCCAGGGATACTCACATCCTCGTTCCAGACGCCAAGGTACTGACCAGGGTATCACCGTAAAACTGCAGCCCCAGGAGCTCCCGTTGTGGCTCAGTGGTTGGTGAACCCAGCTAGTATCCATGAGACTTGGGCTCAATCCCTGGACTTGATCAGTGGGTTAGGGATCTGGTGTTGCCCTGAGCTGTGGTGTAGGTTGCAGATGTGGCTTGGATCTCTCGTTGCCATGGCTGTGGTGTAGGACGGCAGCTACATCTTCGATTGGACCCCTAGCCTGGGAACCTCCATATGCCGCAGGTGCGGCCCTAAAAAGACAAACAAACAACAACCAAAAAACTGCAGGCCCATTGCATCTGCTGGCAGTGTGCCCTCCCCTTCTGGAGCTAGGCCACAGCTACACTTCATCCCTTGGCTGACCCCTCTTCCTACGGTGCTCCTGATCCTCTGGCCTCCCATCCATTGAGAGGTAACCCTGGTGACTGGGCTGCCGGGAGGCCTTGTCCCATCACCCCCATTGAGGCTGTTCCCAAGGCCTGTTGGGACCACAGTCCATATCTACGGCTCAACCCGTGAAAAGCCAATGGGCATTTCTGTCCCAGGAAAAGGGAGTCATGCTTCTGGGCAGCAGGTTCCTTTGCTGATTCTCCCTCCCCTTCCTGCCAAATGACAATGGCAATTCCACAGTAACAACACTACCCAGGAATCTAGCCCTTGGGGACTCCTGACCCATCCTTATTGAAATCTGGAAGCTCTCGGCAGGAAGACTCAGCTCTGGTTCATTCTTGTGTCCCCAGCATCCAGTCCAGAGTGCACAGTGGAAAAGACCACCACAAAGATGGCATTGAAACCAA
The DNA here is from genome assembly GCF_054392235.1 of Sus scrofa. Lineage (NCBI taxonomy): Eukaryota > Metazoa > Chordata > Mammalia > Artiodactyla > Suidae > Sus > Sus scrofa. Next base: position 79,863,820 of record NC_139388.1, read on the forward strand.
ATGTCAGCAATGGGAAGTGGGCGGGCGTGTCAGGCCCGGACCCTTCAGTGAGGGTTGCGTGAATGCATGAGTGCTGGTGTGAGAGTTTCACATTCACCCAGGGATTCGCTGATATATCACAGTTGAGAAAACTGGTGTCTCTTTCTTTAATTTTTTTATGGCTGAACCCACGACATACAGAAATTCCTAGGCCAGGGATTGAATTTGAGCTACGGCTATGAACTATGCCACAGCTGCGGCAACACTAGATCCTTTAACCCACTGCGCTGGGTCAGGGATCAAATCTACACCTCCACAGCAACCTGAGCCACTGCAGTTGGATTCCTTTTTTTTTTTTTTTCTTTGTCTTTTTAAGGGCTACATCTGCAGCATATGGAAGTTCCCAGGCTGGGGTCAAATCGGAGCTACAATTGCCGGCCTACACTGCAGCCACAGCAATTAGGGATCCAAGCCACGCCTGCAACCTATATCACAGCTCCTTTACTGAGCGAGGCCAAGGGTCGAACTTTCATCTTCGTGGATACTAGTGGGGTTTGTTACCACTGAGCCACAACGAGAACTCCTGCAGTCGGATTCTTAACCCACTGTACCAAGCAGGAACTCCCACAGGTGAGAAAATCGAAGCCCAGGGAAATCAACGACCAACTTCAAGGTCAACAGTAAGACCTTGGTAGAAATAAACCTACAGGCTCAAGGATGCTGCCACTCTGCTGGGCCACTTCAGTCGGAGGCAGGAGACTTGGTGTTGGGTGGGGGATGGTTCTCACCTGTCTTTGAAGAATGACATATAGAAGGGAGAGGAGTAGAAACTGACAAATAGGAAGATGAAAACTAAAAGTAAAGGCATCTTCACGGAGGGTCTGGATTCTGTGCATCTCTGGGCAAAGGGCAGAGCTGGTCAGTGTTCTATTGAGCGTAGGGGGGCGCACTGGGTCCACTCATATGCTTCTGTCCCCAGTCCACTTTCCTCTAAGACCAGCCAAGGTCCCCTGGCCACTTTTATTTGAGGATGGTTGAGCAGGCTGTGGACACCAAGGCGGGAGCTGCAAGCTCTGAGGTGCAGGGAGCCCTGCATCAGGGTTCACAGTTCCCTGCTGATGCCAGGACACCCCTGCGATCCCCTGCCCTCATTCACCCCACCTGGTGAGCTGCTCAGCCAGCAAGGTACAGACCTGGCCCCAGAGAAGGATCAGTACCAGGCTGAACACAGTGCTGCTGGGATTGGCAATGCTGCCAGCCCAGGCAGAGTGACGGCCATCGCCTGGAGCACAGCCACGTCATGGGTCAGAAGGAACCTGAGGATGCCCACGTTGTGCCTGGAGTCTGGGATGGTGGTTGGTCCCACTCTCCACTGCTCCTGGGGTCACATGAGCTGTATGCTACACTGCTCCAAGAGGTGCCATTCACACCGGCTCTGTTCCTTCAGTGCCTCCTTCCTGCTTTTTCAGTCCTCCAGGAGCTGTTTAACCGATCAATACCCATGTTAAATTATTTCTGTTGAAATATCTAGTCTGGTTTCTATTTTGCTTTTTCTTCTTCCTTTTTAACACCTGCACCTGCGCCATAGGAAGGTCCCAGGTTAGGAGTCAAATTAGAGCGGCAGCTCCTGCCTACGCCACAACCACAGCCACGTGGGCTCCAAGCCTCATCCACGACTGACAACACAGCTTATGGCAACGCCGGATCCTTAACCCACTGAGCAAGGCCAGGGATGGAACCCCAACCTCATGGATACTAGTCCGGTTTGTAACCCACTGAGCTACAATGGGAACTCCCTGCAGTTGGATTCTTTTTTTTTTTTAATTTTTAAATTATAGTGATTTACATTGTTCTGTCAATCAATTTCTGCTGTACAGCAAAGTGACCCAGTCATACATCTATACACACTCTCTTTCCATATTATCTTTCACCATGTTCCATCACAAGTGACTGGACACAGTGCAGTTGGATTCTTTACTTTTTATGTCTTACTTTTTTTGGGGGGGGGTCTTTTTGTCTTTTCAGGGCCGCACCTGTGGCATATGGAGGTTTCCCAGGCTAGGGGTCTAATTGGAGCTGTAGCCGCCGGCCTACGCCAGAGCCACAGCCACAGCAATGCCAGATCTGAGCCACGTCTGTGACCTACACCACAGCTCACGGCAACGCTGGATCCTTAACCCACTGAACAAGACCAGGGATTGAACCCGCAACATCATGGTTCCTAGTTGGATTCATCTCTTGCTGTGCTATGACAGGAACTCCCTATGTGTTTTACTTTTTAATTTATTTTGTATTATAGTTGATTTACAATGTTCTGTCAATTTCTGCTGTACTCCAATTGGATTCTTTTTGTTGTTGTTGTTGTTGTTGTTGCTATTTCTTGGGCTGTTCCCGCGGCATATGGAGGTTCCCAGGCTAGGGGTCGAATCGGAGCTGTAGCCACCGGCCTACGCCAGAGCCACAGCAACTCGGGATCCGAGCCGCGTCTGCAACCTACACCACAGCTCACGGCAACGCCGGATCATTAACCCACTGAGCAAGGGCAGGGACCGAACCTGCAACCTCATGGTTCCTAGTCGGATTCGTTAACCACTGCGCCACGACGGGAACTCCCTCCAATTGGATTCTTAACCCATTGCACCACAGTGGGAATTTTGGGGATTAGGATTTCAGTGCATAAATTTGGGGGCGGGGAACATTCAGTCCACAGCACTCCCCACTTGTAGGGAAGGGCTTGGGGGAGGGAAGAGGAGTCTGGCATGTCCTGACTCTGGGACAAAAGCACCAGGGTTGGGCTCCAGCACATGTACACCCCCACTCCCGCTCCCACGAGCTTCCCTCCAGAGCCCTAAAATCTGTGGGTTCCAGGGTCCTGAAGAAGAAACAAGGCCACCCTTTCCCAATGGTCCCCTCTAGCTCAGCGCCCACCCGTCAACCAGCCTGGGGGCCTCATCACCACCCTTTCCCTCTACGGAGCTTCAGGGCCCACAGTGGGAGCAGCATGGTATTTGCCTTTGAGCTGTTGTGAGGCTTAACCTAACAGTGGGATTTTTGACACCAAAATGGAGAGAAGGCAACTTCCTGACTTCCCGTGGCCTTCTGACACTTCCCAGAATGTCCTCTGTCTCCAAGGCCCTAAGAGAGGGACTTTATCTGCAGTCCAGACCCTCTCCTCGTGCAGGACCTACCACATAATTTGTGGTGTCCAGTACAAACCTATTGAAAAATTAAGAATTTCAAGATGGGGGAGTCCCCGTTGCGGCTCAGCAGGTTAAGGACCCTACATAGTGTCCACAAGGATGCGAGTTCAATCCCTGGTCTTGCTCAGTGGTTTAAGGATCTGGCATTGCTGCAAGCTGCAGTGAAGTTTGCAGACGCGGGTCAGATCCTGCGTTGCTGTGGCTCTAACATAGGCTGGCAGCTGCAGCTCTGATTTGACCCCTGGTCTGGGAACCTCCATATGCCACGGAGAGGCAGATTTCAAGATGGGAAGTTCCAGGAGTTCCCAGCATGGCTCAGCAGAAACAAATCCTACTAGGAACCATGAGATTGCGGGTTTGATTCCTGGCCTTTTTCAGTGGGTTAAGGATCCAGCGTTGCTGTGAGCTATGGTGTAGTTTGCAGACGCGTCTTGGATCTGGCGTTGTTGCGGCTATGGCATAGGCCGGCAGCTGTAGCTCTGATGCGACCTCTAGCCTGGGAACCTCCATATTCCATGGGTGCAGCCCTAAAAAGTAAAAAAAAAAAAAAAAAAAGATGTGGAGTTCCTGCTGTGGCACAGTGAGTTAAGAATCCAACTGCAGGAGTTCCCGTCGTGGTGCAGTGGTTAACGAATCCGACTAGGAACCATGAGGTTTCGGGTTCGGTCCCTGCCCTTGCTCAGTGGGTGAACGATCCGGCGTTGCCGTGAGCTGTGGTGTAGGTTGCAGACGCGGCTCGGATCCCAAGTTGCTGTGGCTCTGGCGTAGGCTGGTGGCTACAGCTCCGATTTGACCCCTAGCCTGGGAACCTCCATATGCCGCGGGAGCGGCCCAAGAAATAGCAACAACAACAACAACAAAAGACAAAAGACAAAAAAAAAAAAAAAAAAAAAAAAAAAGAATCCAACTGCAGCAGCTCTGCCAGCAGAGTGAGTTAAAGGGTTCATCAAGCTCCAGCATTGCTGCAACTTGGATTCAATCCCTGGCCAGAGAACTTCCATGTGCAGCTGGTGCAGCCAGCAACAAAAAAAGAAAGAAAAAAAAAAAGATCAAGATGCCAACAGCAGAGCATTAAACCAGGTGTGGGATCCCGAGTGCAGGGACCTGTGGACAGCACAGGTGCCAGGCCCACAAAGCTGGCCTGAATAGTGTGTACACACCTCTTCTCACTCGCTCTCCACAGGCTGCCAAGAGACCACCCTGCAGGGACAGACACCAGCAAAAGAAGAATTATGGCTTTGCAGCTCCCTCTTCCCTCAGGTGGGTTCCCAGTTCTCTGCACTTTGGTGGAGGCCTCTAGGGAGTGGCCTACTAAATACTAAAGTGGCACTGGGCTTGGGCTCAGAAGGGCTGAGAAAGCAGCGCTGGGATGGCAGGTGGCCAGCTCCAAGACCCGCCCCGTTGCGGCCCCTACGTTGTTCTTATTCAGGAGGAAGGGACTCTTTCACCCCTTTGGGGTACAGGCGAGTGAGGGGTCGACTCTCTGGAGCAGGGCTAACCAGGAGAAAACAGCCCTGCCCTGCTCCACGGTGGGGAGGGCCTGGGTTAGTCCTCTGGAACAACTTCTGGCTCTTGGCTGAGCTGGTGCCCAAGAAGGATGCTGAAGCTTGAAGGCCAGAGAGAACTGGCTGGGATGTGGGATAGCTGGCGCTTACAACACAGGAATCCGAAGCTGGAAAGTCACACTCAGGCCCAGCATCCCACTTTGGTGGGGTAAGGTCTACTGGAGCTAAGAACCGAGGGAAACGGGCCAAAGCGGCATGGAAGGCGGCGGTGGGACACACCATCACCTGGGACCAGAAGCTGGCCTGTGGGCTGTGCTGTCTGTGCAGCCGGGGGTCTGCCCCATGACCTTCCTTCTCCAGGGTATGGGATAAGCTGAGGTATCAGCTCTGAACCTGAGTTGCAGGTAAGAAGGTGCTAAAATCAGTCCTTTAGACCCTGGAAGTTTCAATGAACCTACAGGCAGTGCCCAGCGTGGCCAGACTGGTAAGCAGTGCCAGGCAGGCCATCAGGATGCTTGGTAGCATGAGCCAGGGAGGGCATGTAGGTGCCTCCTGTGTGTATCCGGAGGGAGAAGTAGGGCAGCGTTTTAGGACTGGTGTGTGTGGGCACATGATCGTGTGTATGAGGGTGGAGTGGGCAAATCTATTGGTGCTGCTTTCTCAAAAGGGCCTCTGAGGAGTTCCCGTCGTGGCGCAGTGGAAACGAACCGACTAGGAACCATGAGGTTGCGGGTTCGATCCCTGGCCTCATTCAGTGGGTTAAGGGTCAGGCGCTGCTGTGAGTTGGGTGTAGGTCGAAGACTGGGCTCAGATCTGATGAGGCTGTGGTTGTGGTGGGCAGCTGGAGCTCCAAATGGATCCCTAGCCTGGGAACCTCCATATGCCATAGGTTCGGCCTTTAAAAAAAGAAAAAAGAAAAAAAAAAAGAAGAGAGGCCTGAGAGTCAGCTGGCTGTCCTGGGCATGCAGGGCCCTTCCAGTTGGGTCAGAGGTCAGACTCAGACCAGCCCTCTGCCCAGGGGTCCATCTGTGGGTCTGGAGAGGGTATCACTGAAGAAGTATAAAGGGCCTGCTTTGTAGGCACCTGTCCATCCTTCCCACCTCCCCACCCCCACCTACACCTTAGCCTGCCTTCGCTAGTGACTGGCTGATGGGGCAGGGGCACAAGTTCACTCACCTTCCTGCTCCCTGTTTTCCTGGCCTCCTGCAGGACAGAGCTGCCTGTCAGGCCCACTTACGCCTGACCCCGAACTGGTCCAGTCCCTGGCCCAGTGATGATTTTTGATTCCCCGAGGCTGGCAGGAGCCCTGTCCTGAGCATAGCCTGACAGCTTTATGGTCAAAAAAGGCACTATAGATGAGGGAGGGGCTTCCATCCCTGACACACAGCGGGACTACATTACCCAGCCTCCCCTGCAGCTGTGTGACCATGTGACTAGGTGATGGCCAATGGAATGAGGGCAGAAAGGAGGCCTATCACCCTAGGCCTGGTCCACAGAAACCTGCTGGGTGAACTTCTACCTGCGCTCCTTCCCTGCCTGCTGTCTGACTGGATGTTGATGCCTGGCACAAACTGAGAAGAAACTCATTGAGGATCTCAGGGCCTGGGTCTTTGATGACCGTACAGAGCAGAGCACCCACACGCACTTCACCACCCACTGACGTGAGACATAAAGACGGAAAAAAAATTCTATAAAGTGAAACCACTGAGAGTTCAGGGTTTATCTGGTACAGCAGATGGTGTTACCTCAACTAATACAGGCTTCTGATGGAAGTCACTTGTGGTCCAGGGCCCAGTTGAGGCCCCCACTCCCCAGTCACCCTCCATGGCTGCTGCAGAAGGGGAAGAGCAGCAGGAGGCGGGGGCAGACACCTGAGCCCTCCGGCCCTGCCCACACAGTTCCTCAGTTTCCAGAAGCCCAGAAGTCCTAAGGTGGAGGGAGAAGGCCAGAGGACACCTGATGCCCTCAGCCCTGCCCACCACACTGCAGCGAACGCCACGGGAAAGTGCTACTGGGGCAGAGCCTTCTCAGGCCATCATCCTCCCTGACCAGGCCCCTCTGGCCAGTCCTCAGGATGACACTGATATTCCTGTCCCAACCTTAGGCCCTGGGTCCTGTCCTGGGTCAACTGAGGGTCGGGAGTATCTGCTCATGATGCCACCACACCTCAGCTGGGGGTGTCCTCTGGTGAACTGGGGAGCAGGCCGGCAGCCACCTGGTCCTGGTGCCACAGCTGCTCTGCCAGGCCATTGAGCACGTGGGCAACGTCGGCCAGCCCAGCCCGCCCATCCAGTGTGCGTCCATCCGCCAGTCGCCGCCCTGGCACACTCTTCACTCGCAGGAGGGGCAGCTCCCAGGCCTGCCTGAAGGCTGTGAGGTCACACTCAGGCACGTCCGTGTGCATATACTGGTCAAATCTGGAAGAGGGTCAAGGAGCCTGTCTGGTGTCTCTGCTAACCACCCCATCAAACCCAGCCTGCTCCCTCTTGCCACACACCTAGGGTCTGGGGAAGGCCCTGCAGCAGCCTTTAAGATGAAGCCCGTGGGGGAAGTTCCTGTCGTGGCTCCATGGAAACGAATCTGACTAGTATCCATGAGGACAGAGGTTCAATCCCTGGCCTCGCTCAATGGCTTAAGGATCCAGCGTTGCCGTGAGCTGTGGTGTAGGTCACAGACATGGCTCAGATCCTGCATTGCCGTGGCTGTGGTGTAGGCTGGCAGCTACAGCTCCGATTTGACCCCTAGCCTGGAAACTTCCATATGCCATGGGTGCAGCCCTAAAAAGACAAAAAGTAAGTAAATAAATAAAGATAAAGCCCTTGGGGCTGGAGCCCGTGGCTGGGCCAGGGCAGGGTCCCTGACCCCCTTGCTCCCTGCCTTGCCAAGTGTGGCCCCTGACAGTCCTAGGGGCCACCCAAAGGATACTTGGAGCCGATGACCATCCTGACCACACCAGGGGCCTCGCCTGCTACTCGGGCCAGCTGTCCAGGGAGGTCTTCAAAGGAGGCTCGGTCAGTGAAGGAGAAGAGGAAGAGGAAAGCGTCTGCTTTCTCCTTGCAGGCCTGGGGATGGAGAGGCTGATGCGAGGCTCGTAACCTTGGGACCAGAACCTGCAGGCTGCAGGGCCCTGAAAGTATCAGCACCTCCCTCCTTCCACAGCCTGGCAACCGAGACCGGGAGCAGGGAATGGCTGGTCTCAGGGCAGAGCTCGGGCTGGGGCCCAGTCCCCAGTGCCAGCTCAGAGCTCTCCCAGCAGGGAGCATCCTCAGTCCGTTCATGCCCGATTCTGGCTCCTGCAGACCGGGAAGGCCAGGCTCGGACAAGCAGCCCCTTCTGGACCCACCCAGGCCCACCTGCCACTCACCGGCAGCATGTGATCGAACTTTTTGAGCGCAGACTCCCCGCAGTCCCAGAACTCAAAGCGGAACATGACGACACGGTTGCTGGCCTGCAGCTTGGCCGGCCAAAATACCACGGTGGTCTGGATGCCTGGGGAGGCCGGGGTCAGCCACACAGCATGGGAGAGGCGGAGGTGGAGAGGAGTGGGGGACCAGGAAGGAAGAGGAAGAAGAGATATGGCCCTGCCTTGGTGGGTCCTCTGTCTGATGGGGAAGGCACAGTCCCTGAGGTGGGAGAAATCTCAGTCTGATGGGGGTATCAGCCCTGCCCTGGAGAAGCTGCCAGTCTACCAGGGAGATGCAGCCCTAGCCCTGGCCATGGCAAAGAAGGTTCCAGAATACTGTCAGATGTCGCAGCGTGATGGCCAATCAGCATCCAGTGGAAGGAAATAAGAAAGGAAGATTAGTGTTTCCTGAGCACCTGTGCCCACTCACTGTGAGGCATGTAACCACCACTATCTCTAACACTAACACCACAACAACCCCGAGGGGTTAGTACTATTATCCCTGTTGGACAGAGGAGCCAGTGTAGACTCAGAGGTGAAATGACTTTCCAAAGCTGCAGATAAATGGTGGGGCTGGTGACAAATCCACCCAGGGAAGGCCTCCTAGGGGGACTCACCAGTCGTTTCATGATGCACCACGGGCACCTCCAAGCCAGCCAGCTTGGCTACCAGCGCTGTCTTGCCCACGCCACTCTTCCCAGACACAAAGATCTTGTAGCTGGCAGTGTCAACGGCCACAGGAGGGGGCAGCACTGGTCGCTCGAGCAGCCCTGGGGCAAAGAGGGAGCCAGGTGGGGTCAGAGGGCCAACATGCGCTTGTCCCATCAGACCCTGGGTCATACAACCTCATCTCGCAGGTTTTTTTCAGTGACAATCCACCATTCTCTATATTTGTGACAGAGGCCTGGGACACAAACAGTATCCCCAGAGGAGAAGCTCTGCTAAGAACACCTGTGCTCTGTGAACCGGGCCAGTGCCTACCAAAAAATAACACCTTTTTTTTTTAAGTTTGATGCATGAGATGGTTTTTGTTGATACTATTATTGCATGTTCTAGATTTAAACCTGGTAAAAGCAAGGTTTTTCATAGTTCTTTCCTCAATGGAGAAATATCAGCAAAAGTATTACCATAAATAAACTCCTTAGAATCAATATACTGCGTTCTTGGAGTTCCTCAGTGGGTTCCGAACCTGACTAGTATGGATACGGGTTCGATCCCTGGCCTCGCACAGTGGGTTAAGGATCCGGCATTGCCGCAAGCTGTGGTGTAGCTTGCAGACAGATGCACCTTGGATCTGGTGCTGCTGTGGCTGTGGTGTAGGCTCACCCCTAATCTGGGAACTTCCATGTGCCACAGGTGCAGCCCTAAAAAGAAAAAGTATGTGTGTGTATCTCGAGATGTTTATGAATGCTTTTATTTATTTTTTTTTTGTCTTTTTTTTTTTTTTTTTTTTTTGCCATTTCTTGGGCCGCTCCTGCTGCATATGGTGGTTCCCAGGCTAGGGGTCAAATCGGAGCTGTAGCCACCAGCCTATGCCACAGCCACAGCAATATGGGATCCGAGCCACGTCTGCAATCTACACTACAGCTCATGGCAACGCCGGATCCTTAACCCACTGAGCAAGGGCAGGGATTGAACCTGCAACCTCTTGGTTCCTAGTCGGATTCATTAACCACTGAGCCACGATGGGAACTCCTTTATGAATGCTTTTAATTTAAAACTTGTGGAAAAAAACAACCAACCAAAGAAAACAGAGAGTTCTCCCTGTGGCATAATGGGTTAATGATTTAGCTTGTCTCTGGGGCAGTGGGGGAAAAAAAGGAGGAAAAAAAAAAAAAAACAGTCTAAACTGACACATCTATAGGTGTGAGACCTGGAAGCCCTAAAGTACAGGCTGCCCTCTCACTCTGGTCTTAGGCCCCCTGGAGCTTTGCGTCTCCTGGCCAGAGCTGGCCTCATGCTGATGGCCAGGCCCCTTCCTGGGTGAGTTAGTTTCATCCTGAGGACCATGAATGTCTTATCCTGGAGACAGCAGGGCATGGAAGAGTCTTTTCTCTGTACACCCAGGGATCCTGGACAAGCCTGCTATGTGCCGTTGAGACGGTTCAACTGGAGTCCATTGTATAAAGTGCCCAGCAGAGGGCCTGGCACTAGGCGAGGGGCTCAGTCAACAGCCTCTCTGGTGACAGTGGTTCTTGGCAGGGTTTCGGTTGTTTCCATGTTCCTGGCTCTGAGGATGGAATTAGCTCTAAGGAGATTTGGGGGTGGGCTCCGAGGACAGGGGTCCCCAAAGCTGAGGAGTATAGTGGAGCAGGCCCTCATTGCTCTGCTTCTCTGCTTCCCCACAGGGGAGGGACAGGTGACACTATTCTCCCCAGGGAAGGACAGGTGGCAGCCTGGGGGAGGAGGGTGCTTACCAAATACACGCCGGCGGTTCTTGCGCAGGATGCAGGCCAGGTACTCCTTGCCCTCAGCGCTCTCGTGCCAGTCTGGGACAATCACTGAGCCCGGGGTGGGTGGTCTGGCCATGGCTGGGCAACCCAACAGGGAGGGGAGATGGCAGAATGCTGAGAGTAGGAGATGGGAGAGGGCCACTGTCCCAAGCTGTACCTGTGATCCCTCTTCATCTGCCCAGGGACCCTCCAGGAGCCCTAACTCCCTCCTCAGGGGGTGGAGGAGCCCCACTCCTCTTATCCTAATTTTGGTATCCAAGCTCCCTTTCAATATCCTGAGGGGTGACACACCCAGACAGAGCAATTCCATGGCCCTTTTTCCTCTGCACTGCTCCCTGGCCGACAGCCATCCCATTGTTGCCCGGAGAGCTTTAACACACCTCCTCGCTCCCTAGTCCCCCCCTACTGGGGGAGGCGGCCACAGTCGCACAGCCCTGCTTCTCCTCTACCTCCTCGATTCCGACTCCCAAGGCCACCCAGCCCTCACCATCAGCAGTCCCGGCGGGCGAACGGGCCCAAGTGGAGACTGTACCTTTAAAAACTCGTCCCGCTCTCCCGCCCGCCGGGCCTGCTTCCGCCCAGCTTGCAACCAAGCTGCAACTAGCTTCAGCTCCCGCTGCCCTCCCTGGCGCGCGTGCAGGAGGCGCATGTGCGGTGCTGTTGTCATGGAGACGTCGGGGGCGGGGTTGGGCTGCCGGGTGGCCCGCAGGGCTGGTCTCTCCTAAATTTGCTGCTACCACCTCGCAGAGACACGCTGAACAAGGACCCTCCCCCCGTGGGCCCTTCGGCCTATCCTCTTCTCCATTGCTCAGTCTGGGCCCCAGTCTTTCCTCCAAAACTTGATCAATCCCCCTTCTCCAGGAGCCTTCCCTGCCTCTTTGTGCCCCAGTTTCGTCTTCTATAAAGTGGAGGTAAAATACTACTACTTCCTAGGGTTCTTTACAGCAATGCCTGGTCCACAGCAGTGCTCAGTAAGTTTACTTATTATTAATCCTGCTCAGTAGGAACTTGAGGTGAATTAAACAACTATGGCGAAAACAAAAACAAAAAAAAACAAAACTATGGCTTCACAGATGGGAGGAAAAGCTGCTGAGAGAGGTCAAGGGATTTGCTCAGGTTCTTAAAAATGAATCAGAGGCCTTCCAGTCACTGATGGATGGATTGATTGATTGATGTCACTCATTCGACAAGTAACTTATGAGCCCCTACTGCGGGCCTGGCCTTTTCCAGCTGCTGGGAAGGCAACGGCAGCAAAAAGTCACCACGCTCCTGGAGCTGATGTTTCAGCACTGAGCCCCTCTCCACTGTTCCAACACTGGGCATGGGGCCTGTTCGTTACTCAGAAGATGGGTGCTCAGTAAATGCCTGGTAGTTGGACAGGATGCAGGTGGCTCATTACTGAGAGGTTGTCTGTTACACTTAATTTTTATCAGTATTTTCTTGCCATACCTTCAAGTAGGGCAAATCACTGTTTTGTAAGGAATAATCTAGAAGTTAACCCTTATTGAAGGCCAGTTTAGTTACTGCCAGCCGGTGGGGGCTCTACAGAGGTTAGCTCATTTAATTCTAGAAACACACCCATGGAGGACCTATTATCCCTCGTTTCTTTCATAGATGGGGAAATTCAGAGATGATGTGATTGTCTGACGTCACCACAAACATGGTCAGTGGGAAAACGAGACTCAGAACCCAGGGTTTTGGATTCTGAAGGACATCTCTGTTTGGTCAGATTGGGTCTTCTGTGATTTTTTTTTTTTTTTTTTTTTGTCCTTTTAGGACCGCACCTGTGGCAATTGGGGTTCCTAGGCTAGGGGTCTAATCGGAGCTATAGCCGCCAGCCTACGCCACAGCCATAGCAACTTGGGATCTGAGCCGCGTCTGCCACCTACACCACAGCTCACGGCAACGCCGGATCGTTAACCCACTGAGCAAGGCTAGGGATCGAACCCCAAACCTTATGGTTCCTAGTCGGATGCATTAACTACTGAGCCACGACGAACTCCTGGGTCTTTTGTTTTTTTAAGGCCACATCCAAGGCATATGTCAGTTCCTGGGCCAGGGATTCAATCCAAGCCATAGCTGCAGCAACACCAGATCCTTTAACCCACTGTGCCCAGCCGAGGAATCAAACCCTCACCTCTTCAGCAACCCAAGCCACTAAAGTCAGATTCTTAACCCACTGCACCACAGCAGGAACCCGGGTTTTGTGTTTTTAAAACTTGCCCCCAGGAGTTCCCATTGTGGCGCAGTGGAAACGAATTCCACTAGGAACCTTGAGGTTGCAGGTTCAATCCCTGGCCCCCCTCATGGCTCAGCAGTTAACAAAGCTGACTAGGAGCCAAGAGGATGCGGGTTTGATCTCTGGCCTCACTCAGTGGGTTAAGGATCTGGTGTTGCTGTGAGCTGTGGTGTAGGTCGTAGATGCAACTTGGATCCCGAGTTGCAGCGGCTGTGCTGTAGGCTGGCAGCTGTAGCTCCAATTTGACCCCTAGCCTGGGAACTTCCATATGCTGTGAGTGGAGCTCTAAAAAGCCAAAAAGAAAAAAAAAGAAAAAAGAAAAGAAAAAAACCCATTCCTACAGGATTCTTCGACTGAGCAGGGCCCTGTAGGGCTCCTGGGCACATAAGCCTTTCTGTGCCTCCATTTCTTGTTTTTAGGGAAAAAGCTTTAGCCTCCAAGACCTTCCTGAGTTCCAGAGGGCAGGTTCAAACAGTTGCTAATCAGGAAAGGGGGGTGGGGGTGGGGGAGAGGATGCAGAGACAAAGGAGGAGCAGTCAAGAAACCATGGTGCAGTCTTGGGACAGGGTCCTGGTTCCTCTTCAAGGGATATACATAACAAGATCTTCTGCAGAATTAAACCCCCCAACAACTGAAAACTAGAGAGGAGGACCACCAGAACCAGTCCTGGGGCCACCAAACACCAACTCTGAAGAGGAATGAAAGCATGCATCTACCCTGATCCTTATCTGTGACCCTGTTTTCTACTCCCAAACTTACAAAACCACTTTCTGTTCTTTCCCAAAGGAGGGCACGGTCTTTAGGGCATTAGCCTGCTCCGGTCTCCTTTGTCTGGCAAAGCAGTAAAGCTATGTTTTTCTCCTTTGCCCAAAACTCTGTCTCTGTGTTTCTATTTGGCACCAGTGGACAGAGGCTGAGTTTCCGCAACAATTCTGCAGCCTGAAACCATTGCCCATAATCCCAGGTCACTCAGTTCCTGCTGCATCTGTCCAGACTCAGGGTTATCCACAGCTATGTGAAGCTCGCATTGTGGACCAGGAGTGCCTCGGCAGCAGAGTTCAGGTCTGACTTATCTCTGGGTTTCCAGACTTCACATCCAGCCCTTCCCTGGCTTGGCCTGTGGAGGGCTCAGGAGAGTGTGAGGAAAGGGAGCAACTTGGCAGAATGAGCTTGCTAATTATCCTGGAGCCAGATAAGAGGTGAAGTCCCCTTGGGCGCAGAGAGGGAGGCTGGCAGTCGGAGGAGCTAGTGGCCAGAGGCTTGGGGGAATCAGTCTTCACCACCCTCAGGAGCCCATGGAGAGGACTTCAGTGGGCATCAGGAGCCTGTTCAAAACAGGGATTCTTGGGCATTCCCATCGTGGCTCAGCAGAAACTAATCTAACTAGAAACCAGGAGGATGCAGGTTTGATTCCCTGGCCTTGCTCAGCAGGTTAAGGATCCAGCGTTGCTGTGAGCTGTGGTGTAGATTGCAGACTCAGCTTGGATCCAGAGTTCCTGTGGCTGTGGCATAAGCTGGCAGTTGCAGCTCCTATTGGACCCCTAGCCTGGGAACATCCATATGCCACAGGTGCAGCCCTAAAAAGACAAAACAACAGCAAAAACACCACAGGGATTCTTGGGCCTTGACCCCCAGAGATTTTGCTGGGGGGGTGGCGGTGGGTGGAATGGGTCTGTGAGCCTGCACATTCAACAAGAATAGTGGGCAGTTCGGAAGTTGGGTTCTGTATCTGTCTGCTTGGGCTGCCATACAGAGCACCACAGACTGGGTGGCTTAAACAAACAGAACTTTTTTCTCACAGTTCTTGCTGCTGGAAGTCCAAAATCAAGGTGCAAGCAGGGCTGGTTTCTAGTGGAGACTTTCCTCCTGGCTTGTAGGCAGCTGCCTCCTCACTGTGTCCTCACGCGGCCTTTCCTCTGAGTACTCACACCTTTTCTGTTGCTTCCTCCTTTGGGAAGGACACCAATAATACTGGATTAAGGCTCCACCCTTTGACCTCTTTTTTTTTTTTTTTTTGTCTTTTTGCCATTTCTTGGGCCGTTCCCACGGCATATGGAGGTTCCCATCAAACAGGCTAGGGGCTGAATCGGAGCCATAGCCACCAGCCCACGCCACAGCCACAGCAATGCGGGATCCAAGCCGCGTCTGCAACCTACACCACAGCTCACAGCAACGCCGGATCCTTAACCCACTGAGCAAGGCCAGGGATCGAACCCGAAACCTCATGGTTCCTAGTCGGATTCGTTAACCATTGCGCCACAACGGGAATTCCCAATTTTTATTTTTTTTAATTTTTATTTATTTATTTATTTTGTCTTTTTGCCATTTCTTGGGCCGCTCCTGCAGCATATGGAGGTTCCCAGGCTAGGGGTCCAGTCGGAGCTATAGCTGCCAGCCTACACCAGAGCCACAGCAACGCAGGATCCGAGACGTGTCTGCAACCTACACCACAGCTCACAGCAACGCCGGATCCCTAACCCACTGAGCAAGGCCAGGGATCGAACCGGCAACCTCATGGTTCCTAGTTGGATTCATTAACCACTGCGCCACGACGGGAACTCCTTTATTTTTATTTTTCCTTTGACCTCATTAAACTTAATTATGTCCTTAAGGCCCTACCTGTAAATAAGTTGCATTTGGGGTTAGGACTTTAATATATGGATTTTGGGAGTGGTGGTTGGGCAACACAGTTCAGTCCAAAACAAGCCCCAAAGACCTCCCTTACATAATCACCACTGCTGGGGATGGGAGGCCAGTCAACAGTTGGCACTTGAGAGGGCTGCGGTGGGAACTGCATTTCAGAAAGATGCTATGAAGAGTTTCTGTTGTGGCTCAGCGGTAAAAACCCAACTAGTATCCATGAGGATGTGGGTTCAGTCCCTGGCTCTGCCGGTTAAGGATCCAGCGTTGTTGTGAACTGTGGTGTAGGTCGCAGACGCAGCTCAGATCCTGTGTTGCTGTGGCTGTGGCATAGGCTGCTAGCTCTGATTCGACCCCTAGCCTCCCGGGAACTTCCATATTCCGCAGGTACAGCCCTTAAAAAGAAAAGGAAGGAAAAAAAAAGAAGGATGCCATGAACATGGTTTAGTGAATTCCTCTCTCCCGTGGTCATTTGATCATTAAATTGTGTGTCCTTGTAAAGGTCTCCTCTGGGTCTCAGGTGAAACAGCTGGACCATCTACCTAAAGGCCCTTCTAGTGCAGAAATTTGTTTTTTTGTTTTGTTTTTATTTTTGTTTGTTTGTTTATTGGCTTTTTAGGGCCACACCTGAGGCATATGGAGAGTCCCAGGCTAGGAGTCAGATTGGAGCTACAGCTGCCAGCCTACACCACAGCTCACGGCAACACCAGATCCTTAACCTGCCCAGTGAGGCCAGGGAGTGAACCTGCAACCTCATGGTTACTAGTCAGATTCGTTTCCACTGAGCCACAATGGGAACTCCAGAACCTTCTGATCAATCCATTTCTTCGTGGCTTGGTCTACCCCTCAGATTGAGCACCTCCTGGACAAGTCTCTACAAAGCCTCAAGCGGAAGATTTGTCAAGGCAAGGACACAGGTGGCCAGGTGGGCAGACATACATAGAGACACGAGGAGCTGGAGGGTGGGGTGTGGGCAGGGGGGTGCCCAGGGAGTGGACGTGGAGAAGGGATACCATCAGATTCCTGTTTCCACCTCTCGCCTGGACGCTGCCTCTGGGGCGCTGCACAGGTCCCAGAGCAATCTTTCTGCAACAGAAAGCCAGCACTACCACAGCCCTGACTACATCTTTCAGCAGTTTTCACTGTGCTCGGAATAAAATCCAAACTCCATGCCTTCAAAGCCTGTGACTGGCCTCTGACTGAGACAGGCTGGGACCTGGGACCTGGGACACTTGCTGCAGTGGCTGCAATGCTTGGACCTGGATGAACATCTCCTTGAGCAACAAAATACAAAAAAAAAAAAAAAAAAACTATAAGGAAGTAAAAGTAACTGCAGACATGTGCGGCGGGGCCAGTTATGAGCAAGAAGATACAAAAAACCCCTCAAAACACCAACTGCCACCTCCGAAGAGCCAAGAGCAAAAGCGGGTACCATGCCTGCCCCCTGCACACGACACCACCAAAGGCCTGGGCCGACCACCAAAGCCACCTCTCTGACCCAACCCTTGGACTTCACCCCATATAAGGAACACCCCCCACTCCCCCCACTCCCCGCATCGAGCAAGGGAACCTATTGTTTGTTTTTGCTCCCCCTGCTGTATCAGGGGCCCCCAGTAAAGGCTTGCCTGGCCTCTTATCAATTTTTATTGATTAAGGAAGGTCAAGAACCCAGGCCGGTAACATGAGCACCTCTTGCTTTCATTTCAACCACCACCTTCTTCCCCGGGGCCTGCTGCACTCCAGCGACCCTGGCCTTTTTCTGTTCCCACTTAGGGCCTTGTGTTGCACTCCCCATCCCCGGAGCTCTCAGCACCACCCCCGGTGACTCACCCAGTGGATGGCTGCTTCCCCTCAAAGTCAATGTTACCAGCACAGAAGCCTTCCACCATGACCACTCAAGGGTTTGCTCCTGCAACCCAGGCTCACTTTCACATCATCCTGAAATGTTTTCGATCCTGAAATTTTAAAACGTATGGTCTGTCTCCCTCACCTAGGATGAAAGCTAGGATTGAGGCTCGGCTTTCTTTTTTTCTTTTTTTTTTTCTTTTTTTGTCTTTTTGCCTTTTCTAGGGCCACTCCCACGGCATTCCCAGGCTAGGGGTCTAATTGGAGCTGTAGCCACAGGCCTACGCCAGAGCCACAGCAACGCAGGATCTGAGCCACGTCTGCGACCTACACCACAGCTCACGGCAACACCGGATCCTTAACCCGCTGAGCAAGGGCAGGGATCGAACCGGCAACCTCATGGTTCCTAGTCGGATTCGTTAACCACTGCACCACAATGGGAACTCCGCAGCTCGGCTTTTTGTTGTGTTATATCCCTGTACTAGTTTCCTGGAACTACAATAATCAAGTACCACAGGCTGGGTGGCTTAAACAACAGACATGCATTTTCTTAGTTCTGGATGTTAGAAATCTAAGATCAAGATCAAGGTGTTGGGAGGGTTATTTCCTTCTGAGGGCTGAGAGGGAAGGGTCTGTTCCAGGACCCTCTCTTTGGCTTTTCAGTGGCCATCTCCCTGGGTCTTCACATCGCTTTCCCTCTGTGTAAGTCCCTGTCTGCTTTCCTCTCTCTCTCTTTCCCCCCCCTTTGGCTGCACCTGCAGCACACAGATGGTTCCTGGCCAAGGATCAAAGCTGCACCACAGCAGTGACCCAATTGGCTGCAGTGACAGCGCTGGATCCTTAACCTGCTGCTCCACAGAACTGTTTCCTCTTCTTATACCAGTCAAATTCTCGTAGGGTCCACCCTAATGACCTCATTTCACTTTAATCACCTGATTTCCAAATAGCACATTCTGAGGTGCTAGCGTTTGGGACATCAACATAGGAATTTTTTTCAGGGTGAGGGAGACATAATTCAGCCCATAACAACCCCTACTACCTAGGGTAGGTCTGAAATAAAATATAGTAAAAATTGGAAGCCCCCATGGCACAGTGGGTTAAGAATATGGCATTGCTGCAGCTGTAGCAATGGTTGCAATTGTGGCACAGATACAATCCCTGGTCTGGGAACTTCCACATGCCATGGATGCGGCCAAAAAAACAAACAAAAAGAAACAAAAAAACACCCAAAGAAACAAAGAAAAACAGCCTTAATGAAAGTGAGCTGACTGACAGTGGCTACAGTGTGGAGAATGGCCTAAAGAGGATGAGCTTGGAAGAAGGGCCAGTTAGGAAGCAGGGTGAGGAGTTCCCGTCGTGGCGCAGTGGTTAATGAATCCGACTAGGAACCATGAGGTTGTGGGTTCAATCCCTGGCCTTGCTCAGCAGGTTAAGGATCTGGCATTGCTGTGAGCTGTGGTGTAGGTTGCAGACGCAGCTCGGATCCTGCGTTGCTGTGGCTCTGGTGTAGGCTGGCAGCTACAGCTCCGATTTGACCCCTAGCCTGGGAACCTCCATATGCCGTGGGAGTGGCCCAAGAAATAGCAAAAAAAAAAAAAAAAAAAAAGGAAGCAGGGCGAATATTCTAGGCACTAGTGGATGAGGACGTGTATTTGTCAAATATTTATGAGCACTCTCGAGTGCCAGGGCAGACACTAGGAAGACAAGTGAAAGAGTTACAAGCTTTGCCTTGTGTGTTCCACACTCTGGTGGAGACAAACGAGCAGGGCAGTAGAGAGGATTCTAATCGGCAGATTTAAAATGTCCAGATTCCCTTTGAATATAGGATGTGGGGCTGGAGCTGCTTAAGCATCCCCCAGGCAGTTCTTTTTAGGCTGGGATGAGACAGGCCTGGGCTTGGCCGCAAGGCTGGTGTCCTTTACTTGGACAGCCTCATGTGTCACTCCCCTGCTTAGAACCCCCTAAGGACTTGCCACTGTACCTAATGTCCACATCTCTCCTCACCGTGGCCTGCAAGGCCCACCTATGCACTCTGCCCCCCTCCTCAATACGGTAGCACATACGCTCTTCTCCTTGAACTTGTCAAGTTCACACCAAACTCAGGGCCTTTGTTCTTGCTGTTCCCTCTGTGTGGAATCAAAGGCTCTTCCCCTCCGTTGTCCCGTGGCTGCTGTTTCTTACTTTCAGGTTTCAGCTGAAGTGCTCCTCCCAGAAAGCCTGCTCAGATGAGCCCAACCCCATCATACTTTGTCACATTCTATTTTCTTTCTTTTTTTTTTCTTTTTGTCTTTTTAGGGTCGCATCTGTGGCATATGGAAGTGCCCAGGCTAGGGATCAGAGCTATAGCTGCTGGCCTACACCACTGCCACAGCAACATGGGATCCGAGCTGCGTCTGCAACCTACACCACTGCTCCCGGCAATTATACCACAGCTCCCGGCAATGCCGGATCCTTAACCCACTGATGGAGGGCAGGGATTGAACCTGCGTCCTCGTGGATGCTAGTTGGATTCATTTCTGCTGAGCCACAGTGTCAATTCCCACATCCCATTTTCTTTATGGTATTCATCTGGAATAATCTTGCTTAGTTGTCCACATATGTGTCTGTCCCTTCTCCCCACCCTCTGCTGAAATGTAAACTGCACAGGGCAGGGAAAGGCCTGGCACACGGCAGGTACTATATATTTGCTTAATGCAGGAATTTGTGCTTGCTAGACACCTCCTCCTCCACCTCCACTTGGCCACCAGAGACTGATTTTTCTTCCTATGTTTTATTTCCGCATCCACTCTTCATTGTAGAGAGGGTTCTGGCATCCACGGCTGGGGTCTGCCTCTTGTCCTCCAGCTCCGGGTCATTCTCCAGTTCTGCCCTGTTCACTCCGGTCACACTCATTTCAAGGCTCTGGAGGGGTCAGTTAGGCCCAGATCACTGCTCCCTCCACTGGAAGACCCTTATCTTTCCTTCCTCCAGCACTTGCCAGAATCCCTCTCATCTTTGGTTCTTGTGGATTCAAGTACTTCATCTGACTCCTCTCCTTCTAACTGGAGCAAGTACAAGTTTTTAGCTCCAATGATTCGGACACTTAAGAAACAGAGCTTTAGGAGTTCCCGTTGTGGCTCACTGGAAATGAATCCGACTGGTACCCTTGAGGACCCCTGGCCTCGCTCAGTGGGTTAAGGATCTGGCGTTTCTGTGAGCTGCGGTATAGGTCGCAGATGCGACTCAGATCCCATGTTGCTGTGACTGTGGTGCAGGCCGGTGACTGCAGCTCCAATTGGACCCCTAGCCTGGGAACCTCCATATGCTGCAGGTGCAGCCCTAAAAAAAAAAAAGGAAAAAAAAGAAACAGAGCTTTGTTTCCTCCACCTCAATTTAATCTGTCTCTGCTATGCAGACATTTTAATCCGGCAATTTCCTGGTAAACTTAAGTTCAGTGACGCCTCATTCTCTACAGCTTAACCACTCAGTCTCTTCAAAGCTGTATCTCTTTGTCTCCCACTCCTGTGGCCCTGGGGCTCACGTTCAGTGGGGTGATGGGGAAGCGCTTACCCAAATGCCAGGGAAGCCTGGCAGAGTGGGAAGGCGGGCACACACTCCT
This sequence comes from Sus scrofa, assembly GCF_054392235.1. Lineage (NCBI taxonomy): Eukaryota > Metazoa > Chordata > Mammalia > Artiodactyla > Suidae > Sus > Sus scrofa. Next base: position 79,884,682 of record NC_139388.1, read on the forward strand.
CAGACGTCATCTTTTCTGGGCCTGTGTGGGCCTCCTGCTCCAGAGAGAACTTTCCTCTGTACGTTTGCCCTGGCCTTATCCATGCTGCCTGTGTCGGGGGTGTTCTCTCCTCCTTTCGTGAATTCTGGTTATGTGCTTCTTCTGTCCCTGCTACATCTGAGAGGATGATCTCTGGTCATGACATTGTCCTCAGGCCTGAATACCAGCTCCTCTGGACATGTCAGCCCCCACCCCCCACCCCCTGCAGCTCTTCTGCACCCTTCCTGGAGTGCAGCGAGTCTGTCTTCCCAGTCTGAGGCCAGAAGTCCACATATCCTGCACGACTGACCGCCAGAGGCCAGGCCTGGACCCCACACATCTGGCATCTCCCAGAAAGGCTCTCTCCTCATCTGCCCTCGGCCCCAGTTTAGCAGAGCGAGGCCAGGACACGGGAGAGCAACTTCCTAGTTCTCTGGCTTCTTCTTAGCTGTCCCGCTCCTGCTGGCTGCTGTGCTACCAACTCCACCTTCTTCCTATCTTTTTAGCATGACATACCTGGACTGCCTTTTGGCCTCAGAAGTTCAGGATTTGTCATTTTTGTTCAGCCCAAGGTGACCTCTCTCTGGTTTGTGATGAGGTTGTCAGCTCCTCCAGGGGTGGGCCTCTTTTCCATTCATCTGTGTCCAGTGCCCCAGGTGTCAGGACACATGCAGGGAACACACGCTGAGAATGAGTGATCCCCAGGACAGTCCTGGGCCCTTGCAGCCTTGCCGATGAGTGGGCAGCAGCCCAGGTCCCTGGGGCAGGAGCACCCTTCTTTTCCCAGGGCTTCTACCTGTAAGGCTTGGCCTTCAGCACTCCTTCTCTTCCTTGCAGTGAGTGGACAGTCTCCCTGGTGGGGGTGTGATACACTTTGCCAGGTTGGCTCAGATTTGTGCATACTAACAGGGCCTGGGCCCAGAGTCCAGCCCCTGGGGAAAACACTGGCCTTCCCATTGTTGGGGGCTGGAGCAGAGTGTGGATGGGTCAGCCTGGGGATGGAGCTCAGAAGAACACCAGAGGCCAGAGAAGTGGTCCTCCCAGGGCTTTACCTGCAGAGGTAAAGGAGAAATGGACATTTTTCTCCTCCAGACAATTCACTTTACTTCTTCTTCATATAAAAGTTCCTAGGCTAGAGGTTGAACCAGAGCTGCAGCTGCCGGCCTACAGCAACACCACAGCAATACCAGATCCGGGCTGTGCCTGCTACCTACACCACGGCCACAGCAATGCTGGATCCGAGCTGCCTCTGTGACCTACATCACAGCTCATGGCAATGCCGGATCCTTAACCCACTGAGCGAGGCCAGGGATCAAACCTGCGTCCTCATGGATACTAGTTGGGTTTATTACCACTGAACTACAACGGGAACTTTTTTTTTTCATTTTGCTTCTGAAGACCGCTTCTGATACTGTCTAGGGCTCAAAGCCTTTCACAGGGTGCCCCCAAGTGGTCTTTTGAGGAATCACACCCATGCCATATACTAGCAATGACTGCCGGTTCCTAACCTGTAATTGCTAACCAGCAAAGTCGGCAGCATCAATGCCATTTTAGCTGAGGCTCCGAGAGGTGGGATGTTCTGCCACCTCTCTGAGCTTTTGAGCCAAAGTCAGCTTTTGGACCGAGGTTTCTCTTGATTCACAGTCTGTGCCTATGTCCCTGTCCTGCAGCTTTTCTGGGAAGTCCTTTCTGAGTCCATAGAACCACATCTCAATAATTGAAAGGGTTGAGAGCTCCCACTCTGGCACAGTGGAAATGAATCCAACTAGTATCCATGACGATACGGGTTCAATCCCTGGCCTCGCTCAGTGGATTAAGGATCTGGTGATGCCATGAGCCGTGATGTAGTTTGCGCACTTGGCTCAGATCTGGCGTGGCTGTGGCTGTGGCTGTGGCGAAGGCCAGCAGCTGCAGCTCTGATCCGTAGCCTGGGAACTTTCATATGCCATGGGTGCAACCCTTAAAAAAAAAAAAAAAAAGCAAAAATAAAAAAATTGAAAGGGTTAAATAAAAAAAAAAGAATTGAAAGGGCATATAGAGACCCTTTGTTTCTTTTTTGGCCATGCCCACAGCATACGGGAGTTCTCAAGGGCAGGGATCAAACCTAAGCTATAGCAGCAACCCAAACTGTTGGAGCAACAACGCAGGATCCTCAACCTGCTGCACCACAAGAGAACACCACCCTTATTCCCATTCTTGCTCTGATGCATAAGTCAGCTCTGTCATCCCCTCCCATGCAAGTTATCAGTCTCTGCTTGAATATTTCCAGCAACAGTGAAATCAATACCTCACAAAAAATTCACAAAAATGTAGGACTGCTTTTGTCAATGGTATATTGCAGGGAAAAGGGATGGTTATGGCCACTGAGAGCGGAAGGCAGACTTTAGCTGGAGATGCTCCCCTCTGTTGGGGCGGGGGGGGAGGGGCAGTGAGAAGGGTGAACCCCAGTCACTGTGGTGACACTACAAGCAGACCATCCTGCAAGACTGAGGTGAAGCCTTCTGTCCTGCCTGGACCCAAGGGTGCTCGCAGCCTGGTCTTTCCTTGGTTCCCCAGATTAGGGCGATGTGAGGTGACGTCTGGGCATGAGGAGCTAGCTCAGGGTAGTAACAACATGTGCAAGGCCTTGGGCTCCTCGTTCGTGGTTAGTGACTCCTGCACTGCTTCCCCACAGGGCCAGCTGGAGAGTCCTGGCAAGCGATAAGGACAGTGTGGCATGGCCCTTCTGCTGGCTGGGTGCTGTAATTCAGACTGAAACGTACATAGGCCTCTAGGCCTTTAGTCCCCCGGGTAGTGACCAGGGAGTACTATGCTAGGAATGCACGGGAAGGCAGTGGCTGCCAACTCCTGCAAGGCCCGGGGAGAGTCACGGCTCTACTCCAAGCTGCATTCTCCTTGACATTAAGGTTTTCTCCTCAAGTTGGCAAGTCCCCTCCCCTCTATTCCACATCCCCTCTGACCTGGGGCCAATCACATTGCTGTCTCCATGCTCTGGCCTCCTCCACAGCAGAAGCCTGCTCATCAGTAGTCAGGAGCATAGCCTGACAGACTGACTTAGGAAGCTGTCAAGGAGCCTGGAGGCCGGGCATGTGGGCTGTTCTCCAGGATCAGCAATCATCACTGGCACCCTACCCACCAAACACTGCCTTCTCTACAACTTCCTAGTCTGACTGACTCTCCAGGCAATGTTTGGATTCCTCCAATGATGCCACACTAGTCCCACTCATTACACAGGGCTCTGGCCGTACAGAGTTCTTCCCAATGACCTTGAAATCTCTTCCCTAGACCTTCCACCTATTGGACCTTCTTTAGCCCAAAAGAGCCACAAGGAGCAAGGCCAATCCTTCCACAATGACAACTGCGGAAGGATTCAAAACAATCATTCTATCCCCACCATCACCAAACCAGTAGCTGCCAGCAATGGTGCCAGGCCCTCTGTACCCAGACCCTTGCTCACATCATGGTCTACTTTGCACATGCCTCAAAGTACAGAAAACAGGACAGAACCACATGTTCTTAGAAATGGAAAAGTTCCATCTGGCAGCTCGGGAAACACAAGCGTGCAAGACAGGACAAGAGCTGCGGCACCTGAGCCTGGGACAAGGTCCACACTCCATATGCATGTGTTGAAGTGAAAAGAAAGTAATGGGGGAGTTCCTGTTGTGGCTCAGCAGAAACGAACCCGATTAGTTCCATGAGGACGTGGGTTCGATCCTTGGCCCTGCTCAATGGGTTAAGGATCCAGCATTGCCAGTGGTGTAGGTTGTAGACACCACTCGGATCTGGCATTGGTGTTGCTGTGGCAAGGCCGGCAGCTGTAGCTCTGATTTGACCCCTAGCCCGGGAACTTCCATATGCCATGGGTGCAGCCCTAAAAAAAAAAAAACAAAAAATGGTGCCTGGCACAAAGAACCAAGGGTATGAGAAACTGGCACAGGAGTTCCTGCTGTGGCACAATGGGATTGTCGGTGTCTCTGGAACGCTGGGATGCAGGTTTGATCCCCAGTCTGGAACAGTGAGTTAAGGATTTGGTGTTGCCACTGCAGCGCAGGTCACAACTGTGACTCAAATCTGATCCCTCTTGGCCCGGGAACTCTGTATGCCACCAAAAAAGAGAGGGGAAAAAAAAAAAAAAAAAAAAGGAAACTGGCACATACTAAGTAAGTGGCTTCAGGGCCGTAGCCCCCCACTCTCCTGCTACCTGGCTCCTCCCAGGCCCCCATGTCATCAGCTCCCAGATAACACTTTGAGCTTGGGAGCCACCTAAGTGTGCCTTTGAATCCAGGCAGGATGTTCTATGTGCTGAGGTTGAATTCAACTGGCAAACCAAAGAATAAAGTCCAAAGGGAGATGAAACAACTGAGACCATTGTCACCCAATTTATGGCAGCAGCTGCTACGTACTGCTCTTGAGGCAAGAGCCTCAGAGGTTCTCATGGTGACATGTCAAAGATGACGCAGGCAACTGCAGAGATGCATGATGCTTAGCAGGGACATGTTCCTAACAATTTACAAACTGCGCCCAGCACTCTCCTTTGAGAGCACGTATTTTCTTCAAGGGCTAATTATAAATAATAGCCACCATTTACTAAGCATTTACTATATGCGAGGCACTGCAGTAGTGTTTTTTCATACACAGCTTGAATGAATCTATATGGTCCTATAAAATAGAAACACTGTATTTATAGAGGAAGAAACTTGTATTTAAGGTAAAGGAACAAATAGGTGAAGACAGGATTATCCACAGGTCTCTAGGGCTTCAGGCTTGGGTTCCCAACTCCCATTTGCTATGGTGTTTCAGGACCCCAAGGCCCTGGGTCCTCATCTTTGTCTCATCAGTGATGACGCTGATGGCCCTGGGCCTCTGCTCCAAGCTCATCGCCTCTCTTGGGTCTCCACTGAAGGGTGGTGCTGTGGCTCTGAAACACTGAGTCCTTCAAGCCTGATGGAGAGAGCTGCTTTATTATTATTATTATTATTATTGCCTTTTCTAGGGCCGTACCAGCAGCATATGGAGGTTCCCAGGCTAGGAGTCTAATCGGAGCTGTAGCCAACGGCCTACGCCAGAGCCACAGCAACTCGGGATCCAAACCACGTCTGTGACCTACACCACAGCTCACAGCAATGCCGGATCCTTAACCCACTGAGCCAGGGATGGAACCCGAAACCTCATGGTTCCTAGTCGTATTCGTTAACCACTGAGCCACAATGGGAACTCCGAGAGCTGCTGTGTTATTAAATGACACTCTCCTCAGGGATGGGCAACCCTCCTAGAAAAGGAGGAGTGTCTTTCTAACTACTTTGCTTCCAACTTCAATCTCCAGGTGCTTTCCATCACAGCTTTCCTTCTTTTACACTAATAAAACAGTTAAGACAGTTCCATCCATTTTGTTTTATTTGTTAAATTGCTAAAAAGTCATCAGGGGAAAACATTAACAAAAAATAAAACTGACAGAGATTTAAATATCAATGAAATCAAATCCACTTTTCATTCCTACACCATTATGTGCCTAAAATGATCATCTCAGGGTAAGCCACCCAGGACCCCTGAGGTGTAGGGGACACATCACTCACAGCACCAGCTTCGCCAGGGCACAGCAGGTGTGCACTGACATGAACCCTGGTTGGTGGGAGGGGAGCAGAGCGAAGAGAGAGGGTACAGCGGAGCCAGTGCCTAAGGGTTGCTCTCATTTGACAATGAATGTGGTGAGATGGAGCCACTTACAGGTGACCATGCAGAACATGCCTTCTGCAGTTCCCGGGGAGGCTGCATGGGGTGCGGGCCTGGACTTTCGGCTTCCTTGCCCCAGGGTGTGTTCAGATCCTCCCCACTGACTTGTGCGCTGGTAAGAGACCACAGGTAACACAAAGCAGGGCACATCAATCATGCCAGCATCACCACAAGGACAGGGACAGACAGACAAACCAACCAGGAATATCTCTTTGAAGGGGAAGGAAAGAAGCAAAGCAGAAGGAAACCCAGAAAGATTCAGGCAAAGGAAAGGGAAGCATCCCCTTTTTTCCATCAGCTGGTGGCTTTCTGTCCTTCAAAGTCAAGACTTGAGTTGCTTTTCTTTCTTCCTCTTCTTCTTTTAAAGAGTTTCAACACAGTCCTAAGATAGTTCATGGTTTCAGCTCTTGATATAAAACTCAAACATTAAAATCAAATCAATCCGTAGAGGGCTGGGAAGAGGGTACTAAAGCCCACTATTGCCTCACAACTGAATTTAAGCTTGTTCTGACACCAAATTTGCGCTCCCAAATGTGGTGTGGGGGTGGGGGAGTTGTGAAGCCCATCACCCAAGTGCAGAAGCAGGGTAGAAACATGAGAAAAAAACAGAGAACCCTCCCTGCTGCACAGCCTGCAAAATGAGAAAACAGGAAGCTCTGTTCAAGAGGGTAGGAAGTGACTAAAATTCTCACGAGGTCAACAAGGTGGCCAGTAGAGTCAATATGACGTGGGGGCTCTCAAGGCACACTTGCAGGAATGGAAGGGGTTAAAGCTTCAAGTAGAAACAAAACGTATTTTAAATACTTAAATACTGATAAATATTTACTTTAGGTGCTCCTGAGGGTTTAAAAAAATATTTTGTCTCATTTTCCTCAGTGAATTTTAAGACAAAATTGGCATCATGTCAAAACCAGAGCTGTGGTTAAATCTGATCTGACTGAAGCATCCATGGTGCTGTGGAAACAGTCACCTCAGCTGAGACGCCTGAAGTTTCACTGCTCACGTGGCTGCACGAGGGCCTGAGGAGACACCGTGACTGCGCCGAGTCGCTCTCCCAAGGTACACGCCCACAGTGCCTAGGAGCCACCAGGACCCACCGCCCGGTGTGGAAGAGGCAGATTTTTCTTGGAGAGCTGTAAACTGACAGTCTGGTTCCAAGTGGAGTTGGTAATACTGGGATGCCATGAAGTTCCGAGGAGCCAAGCTACTTTCTAAGAGAGATACTGTCTCTGTTGCCTGCCTACTTGGGGAAAGTAGAAGGAATCAGCAAGTTAAGAGCGCTTAGGAAGGCCACAGGACAAAGGGAAAGACGACAAAGTTGAGATTCTGAACTTTCAGGCTTCCAAATACTATCTGTTTAAGTAGGAACTGAGTGTGGAGGCACTGTCCATGCACAAATGCAACGTCATAAAGAAAGTTCAGCAAGAGTAGTAATGCTGAAATTGCTAATCTAGGCTAGCTTTCTCTTGTGAATCAGGACCCCGGCACGGGCTAACAGTCTCTGCTAAAGAAGGATTGGCGACAGGCCCAGAGCAGAGAGTCTGGAAAGCTAAGTGCTGAGCTGGGAGCAGTTGGACACCACAGTGAGTAGGCACATGGTAGTCTCCGTATCTAAAGGAGCACAGACAGCAGTTTCTGGAACACATGCCTCCCCATGAGCTGGCCCTTTCGTGGGCTTGGCACCAGGGGGCTTTGCCATCAAGACCACACTGTAAAAGCTAATGGCTAGGAGAAAGGATTCAACATGATGTAACAGGAGAAAACATACTTAAAAGACTGCTAGGAGCTGGCTGGGAGCCAGGACCCAGGGCCAGCTGTAGCAGGCTTCTTCTTGGGAAATGCTAATAAGAAAAAGGGGAGTGTGGGGATGAGAAATGCAATGTTTCGATATTTAAGACCTAAAGGCAAAATAAAAATTCTCTTTCCACTGATGAGAGATCACCAAAAAAAAATAAAAAAAGCAAGAAAGAAAAAATCCACATTTAAGTGGTGTCAACGAGATCTCCTACGTCCAGACTCTGCTTTAGAGACTGGAAGCTTGTACTTTCCTGTATCAACCGAAGAAATGCTCTAGTTGGTTACACATTATCTCAGAAAGGACATGAAAGTAAAAACCCAAGCCTTGTCTGGGTGACGGGTGAACAATACAATCACAAAGGAGCTGCTCCCAAGGTAAGCCATGCATCGAAGAGGCCAAGCACATGATATTCAACCCAAACACACTCAACAGCCAGACAGAAGAATGAATATCACAATTAAGGGCAAAAATCATTTCTAAAAGGTAGTGTTTAGGATTTTCTCCCAAGATTAATTTCCACATTCTACAAACATGGATGGGTATGTCCAATGTGCTTTGGAAACAGAAAGAACCATAAGGAACAAAACAGTAATTTTTGATGCTTCAAGGATTTCTCACGATACCAGTATCTTGAAATTCCCGACTGGCCCCCTAGTGACGCCAGAAAAAGGGTTCCAGAAATATTTCTAAGAGATTTCTCTGGGTACCCAAGCTTTGTCAAAAGAAACTGAGAAAGATTTTAGGGCTTAAAAAAAAAAATCCATAAATGAAAGAAAAAGGGGAAGAGAGGAAGGAAGGAAAAGTGTATAAATGGAAAAGGCAGCCTCTGAGGATCAAGTTATAAGGAAAGGAAAAAAAGAGAACAAATGTGGTTTTTGGCAACTGCAACCAAATAAGACTGTCAGAAAATTCCACATTCAGACACCAGAATGTTTTCTGAAATGTGGCGGGAGCACTCAAAGACCAATGGACACTAGGTGGACAGGTGCTGCTGCATAAACATTGCTTCTTGATGATCCTGGCACACAAATGTGGAACAAGATCCCTTGTTGGGTGACTTTCTTCAGTCACAAAGGGCAGAATGGAGCCCGGCACAGGGCATTACTGCAAGGAGTTTTCACAGGTCCTCTGGGGAAGGGGGCGGGGGGAAGAGTTTTCTACAGGTCACTTTCACCCTGCCAGCACCTGAAGCATGTGGATCTGAAACCTCTACCTGTGCATCTTACACATGACCTTTCTTTTTCTAACTCTGCAAAGGCCAAATAAGACTTACAGGTGGTTCTTCAGCTTCTTTAGGAAAGTTCTGGTATTAGTCTGTTCCCTAAATTCTTGGTCCAGTTACCAGACCAGCAAGGTAGAAAAAGGCAGCGCAGCCTCTGCTAAAACACAGCAACAATTTTATCTGAACCAGGACGGAGAGCTCTCCCTCTTTGTAAACAGAGTTGTCTATATAATATATATTTATATACTTATATAATTTTTTCTTAATGGAGATTTGATCCCAGCCTAGAGTGAGCAAGGTTGGGAATCGGGGTTTTGGTTCATGAGGGTAATTTTGTCCTTCTGTTTTCTCAATCCTCAGTCCGAATGCTTGCACACTGGAAAATTCCAGATTAAAAGCCACAGAAAGGGAAAGAGTTTTAGAACATATTATCTCTTTGCTCGCACAAAGTACAAGGCGTTTGTTTTTGGATAGTACTTCACATTCTGTTTCTTGTCCATGAGTCCTCCAAATATGATGAGTTCACCCCTGCCTTGTACCACTGTATGCAGGCTAGTTTCAGGAGGTCCAACCACAGAACTGCTATTAAATACTTTCCATTTGACTCGCCCCTTCTCCTTGGTGTCTTTAATGTCCAGCACGTACATCTGCATGGGCTTGCAGTTCATACTCTGGTACAAAGGTTTGCCAACATTTAGGGACTGTGGAGGGTGGTGCCCCAGGCGGCGGGCGATGGGAGGTAAGGAATGTCCATCTCCTTGGGCAGGCCCTGGGCGGGGAACGGGTACTGTTTCTCCACTGCTCAGGTTCTGGCTCCCAGGGGAGCCTGGAGAAGAGCCCAGAGGAGGACTTAGTGCTGCGGAGGCTGGTGGGCCTTTGGATGACATTGCTTTGATGGCTTCTAGGCTCCGACGCAGGGCGCTTGGGGAAACGGCTCCAGCGAGGGCACTGGCCACATGGGGTGGGGTATGCACACCATTTGTCTGTTCGGGAGGGTGTCTCATACTTCCTCCAACTGTCCTGTTGTCCACACCATCCATATGATTGCTAGTGGAAGCCGGTTTCAGATCCCAATTCAGATCTATTGATCCTAATCTTAGATCTTTCTGGTCTGGTAGTGACCCTCGTCTGGGGGCCAAAGAAAGTCCCATTTTTAGGTCATATCCTTCGGTGGTAGATGGAGTGCTAGGAGATATAGCCTGTACAGGGCTGTCCAAGGAAGAGCCACCTACAGCTGCTGATCCTGGAGATAAGCTCCCACCATTGAGGATGGGAGAGCCATCTCCTCTGGCTGGAGAGAGGCTTCCTTCTCGGGAACTTGAGGGGGTCTGCCTTTGAGCTCTGGGCCTCAGTGTTCCCCAGCGACCATTAACACAGGGAGCTTCATCCATATTCCTTACTGGAGACTGAGAACGGTATTCTCGGGTTTCGGGAACCAGGGCTGGAGGAGTGGCACTGATGGGTGATGGGCGAGAGTTCAAACTGGGGCTGAGTGGGGCTCTCCCACTAGGAGCCTGGCTGAAGACCACCACACATTGCCCTACCTGGAAGACAAAAGACCTGTGCTCAGTTCTGATCATTCATTTAACCACCAAATATTTTATCACGAGCATCTGGGATGTGCCAAGATAGAGAGATGAAAATGCAGTGTGCCCTCTAGGCTCGCTCTTACAAGTGGGGACAGACATGGGAACAATCTGTTGCTATAGTGCAACATGTGCTATCATTCAGCTGATGTCCACAGGATAGGGGTAGAGTGGAGGGAGATACCAGTTTTTGTTTGGGGGACCCTGGAGGAAGTTTTATGGACAAAGAGATGCTTAAAGCTAGGGCTCAAAGGATGAGTGAGACCTATGTAAGTTTTTCCATCTAGTGGCTCATGTATGTGAGAAATGCCCAAGGAGCTATGGTTAATGTCCACCTCTTTTGTGACATTAGGGTGTTTTCAATTTCCATATATAGTTGCTTGGAAATCTGATGAGCTAATTGGCTTTACAGTTTAGGATCTCTCCTGCTGGCTTGTTAGGTCTCTGCTTACCCGGCAAGCTGGATGGCACCACAGTTCTGGGGCCCCATGATCTTCATTTTCTACCTTGAGTGGCTGCCAGGCCCAGGGACCTGAGTGCATGTGCAACAACCAAGCATCTTTGAACAGCTGTAAGAGAAGGACCAACAAGAGGACTCAGATGTGGTGCATGTTACAAAACACACACATGCATAGAGCTGGAATCTCAACGCCATGCTGTCATCAAGTATTCGGACTCTTCAGAAAGAACAGAAATCTTTGGCCATTCACTCATTCATTCATATATCACCACTGGTCTTGCACATGAAATTTTACTTGTAACCCCAGGAATCAGTTTTAAATGGGTTTGAATTCTGCCTGTTGTTTTATGTGTATGTGTGTGTGTATTGATGGAAAGGGTAGATAATATATATCCAGAATGACTGAATCTGCATTCTTTTATTTATTTGTTTTTGGCTGTGCCCACAGCACATAAAGGTTCTTGGGCCAGAAATCAAACCCAAGACACAGCAGTGACAATGCCTGATCCTTAACCTGTTGGGCCCCAAGGGAACTCCTGATTCTTCATTCTTAAATAAATTTCATGTAAACCCTGGCCATTATCAACCTGCTTTTCTTTTTTTTTTTTTTGTCCTTTTGTTGTTGTTGTTGTTGTTGCTATTTCTTGGGCCGCTCCCGCGGCACATGGAGGTTCCCAGGCTAGGGGTCCAATCGGAGCTGCAGCCACCGGCCCACGCCAGAGCCACAGCAACGCGGGATCCGAGCCGCGTCCGCAACCTGCACCACAGCTCACGGCAACGCCGGATCGTCAACCCACCGAGCAAGGGCAGGGACCGAACCCGCAACCTCATGGTTCCCAGTCGGACTCGCCAACCACTGCGCCACGACGGGAACTCCCAACCTGCTTTTCTGTGCCATCCCCCCTTGAAAAAAAATGATAGCAGCAAACCTTACAGCCTAAAGACTAAGTGGGAGTAGGAAAACTGTGGATATAAATATTCAAGAGACAAATGTCTCTGATAAAAAGTGCCCCTTGATCCCCCTGCCAAAAAAAAGAGTGGAGAAAAAGGCCATAAAATTCAAAGGCTATACACCCAAAGTGGAGAAGGTTATTTTCTAAATGAAAACGCCACAAAAATGGCCTTGTATACTCTTACAAGATGACACAGGGGAAGCAAGTTTTGAACACACAGCAGCATATGCACGAGAAGGCCACAGCAGCAATACTCACAGCATTAGGACCGCCACATCCCCCAAGGATTAAGATAGTTGCATCATCTATGACAATCTGAGGAGAAAAAGAAATTTAAAATAAACCTACAAAGACACAGGCATCTGACCTCCTATACTTCAGTGGTTTATGAAAATAGTCCACACAGCTCCTAAGTGCGAGTATTCTATTTACCACAAGCTCTCCATTCCAACATCATGTCAATTCCGATCCCCGTCAACAAATTACTGATGATTCACCTGAATGGATTCTTTATTGATCAAATATTAACAGGAGAGAGTGCCAACTAAATAAAATGAAGGGTTCTCTTGAAAAATAAAACAGCAAAGTAAATGCTTTCGGGAGAGACACAATATAAAGCCACCAAAAAATTTATAGCCATTGGAAGTTGAAAAATAAATACCAGCAAAAAAAAGAATGATAAACTCTCTTTGCCTCATGTATGCTGGCATCTTACCTGACTCCCTCCTCCCCTCCTGTCCTAACTGAAAGATGCTACAGTGTTTGCTGAATAGTTATTTTAATTCCTGAGCACCTGAGATTGGCCACCTCGAGGATGAGGACTGGGGCCAGAGATGTTCGGCTTGGACCACGCCCACTGCTCGAGGTCAAGGACCCAGACATCATTGCTCCTATAAGATAAAGACATAAGAATGAAGGAGTTGGGAGCTCTCAGGGACTATATGAATGGATATAAATGAAGTTATATTTATAAGGATGCCCCCAAAAAACTGCCATGCTCATAATTAGCACCTAACTATATTTTTATTCCCCTCTTTCCCTGGAAAAGAGACTTCAAATCTTGGCTCTTTCCATTGACCCCTAAGGCCATGTGAGTCATGTCTGTAGCCAAACACTAATACCTAAAGGAAGAGTTAATTGGTGATAGCAGGAAATAGCTACTAGTCAAGATATAGTCTTTCAAAGGCAAAACCCACAAGGAAGAGAAAAAAAATTATTCAAAAGGCATGGCTATCATTGTCCAGGAGATAAAAGATTTATCAATTTGGAGAGTTCCCATTGTGGCTTAGCAGGTTAAGAACTCGACATAGTGTCCATGAGGATGCAGGTTCCACCCCTGGCCTCGCTCAGTGGGCTAAGGATCCGATGTGGCTGCAAGCTGTAATGTATGTAGGCTGCAGGTGCAGCTTGGATCTGGTGTTGCTGTGGCTGTGGCACAGGCCTCAGCTGCAGCTCCCATTCAGCCACTGGCCTGGGAACTTCCATATGCTGCAGGCGCAGCCTTAAAAATTTTTTTTATTGATTTCAGCTACAAAAAGTAATTCAAGATAGCTAGTGAAAGCTGCAGTTTCATGACAAATTGGCATCTCCAATCCTCAAGGACAGACTCCTAAATGGCAGTCTCAATTTAAATACGGTCCCCTCTTTTTTGTTGTTTGGTTTTTTTAGGGCCACACTCATGGCACATGGAAGTTCCCAGGCTAGGGGTCAACTAGGAGCTGCAGCTGCCGGCCTATATCACAGCCACAGCAATGCCAGATCTGAGCCGTGTTTTTGACCTACACCACAACTCATGGCAACCCAGATCTTAAGCCACTGAGCAAAGTCACCCTCATGGGTGATAGTCAGATTCATTTACACTGAGCCATGACGGGAACTCCCAAGTACCCTCTTTAAGGTCATTTGTTCACACATAGGAACACACAGGAGTAAGAGCTCCAATACTTCAAGCCCTAAACTCCCTCATTGGGAAGGCAGCGCTCACTCTCCTTTAAATTAGATGGAAAGTACCCTAAGTGAGAACAGGGTTGGGTCTGGAAAAGTGTTATGGCTGACAGCTCGTCAACGTCCATTTCAAAGCACAGGGGAAACGACCACTCCTAATGCCCAAGCAGATAAACAGTGATTCAGACACATTGCTCTGGCTCTGGCTCCAGCCTGAGGTGGTCAGCTGTGGCAAAAGGAGGAGGACAGTGGGTAGGGAGGACAACTCACAGAGATACATCAGGCCTGACAGTTATCCTGCTCCTACTCATTGCCTCAACCCTCCCATTTGGAGGGTGAACCATTTCCACCTAGCCTGTCAATCTACCTCTCTCCTTCTCTAAAGCCCCAAAGGACACAAGCTGGGCCACAGAGGAGAACAAGTAAAACTTCTCTGGAGGTACGGGTAGAAACAGACAAGATGGAAACCCCATCAGAATGTGATCCCACTGAACTGAACCACGTACCACACAAAAAAGAGATTCTAGGAGTTCCCGTTGTGGATCAGTGGTTAAGGAATCCGACTAGGAACCACAAGGTTGCGGGTTCGATCCCTGGCCTCGCTCTGTGGGTTAAGGATCCGGCGTTGCCATAAGCTGTGGTGTAGGCTGGCAACTACAGCTCTGATTAGACCCCTAGCCTGGGAACATCCATGTGCCTCAGGTGTGGCCCTAGAAAAGAAAAAAAAAAAAAAAAAAAGAGAGAGAGAGAGAGAGAGAGAGAGATTCTACATAGCCCTGATTTTATGGAGCAAGTTCTTCAACTTACTGGTCTATGATTAGACTCAAAAAATAGAATACTAGGATGAGATAACTTATTGGATTAATTAGAGCTATGTTCAGGATTACTGACTAACTAGTTAACTCTTCTGACCTGTTATTTCAGGAGTATTTACCTTCAGGTTGGTAAGGAACAAACCAAATACACTTACATTTGCCGGGATCCTAGGGAGCCACCAAAGACAATCATTTTATCATCTATCACACAAGACGAATGCCCGGCCATGGGAGGTGGGCCATGAGTCGTCACAATGCAGTTCCACCTAATACAAAAAGACAAGCAGAAGCCAAGAAGTCGGCCCCTCACTTAAAATGACAAACCTATCACCTTCAGTAGAGAAACTGCCAGGATAATAACTGGAGGATGGCATAAGGTATTTATGCCTTTTCTACAAACCTACTAGAGTTATATTCCCTTTTGACTCCTCAATGTGGATGGCTTTGAGGCAAAGTGAAGAGATGAAAAAATAATGACAAGGGACTCCATTATGGTTCCTTAGCTGCTTCAGCCTAGTTTGCTGAAGGAGTACACCCTGCTACTCCTTTCTACAGGGCCGACCTGATGGGCAGCAGCTGCCGAGAGCCCTGTACTAAGCAGTCCAGGACAAGGAACAGACATATACAGTCATTTCAAAAAGGCAAGTTTGTAACACAACTGGGAGCCAGTCCTGGAGACACAGTAGGAGGTAAAGAATCATGTGGCTCCACAGCACTCCTGGGGGCATCAGTAGCCAAAGCTGAAAAGATCCCCATTACTCAACCGGCTCATTCATTTTTCTTGGAAGAGGAATAAATGTCCTCTAACTTTTCCCTTTGGAATAAGAGCTCTTAACTTCAAGTTTTCAGGGAATCCTGTAAATCCTGTGAAATTGTGGGCAAAATTTGTGCATTAATAAAATCCTCCCCCCTTCCCCGGGAAAAGAGTACAAAGCTTTCATCAAATTCTCAAAGAGATTCCTGGATACAGACAAAAAGATAAGGAAAACCCAGTCATTTTAAATCTACTCCAGATTCAAAGGATCTTATCTTTGTGGCTTACCAATTTTTAGAGGGTGAGTAAGTATGTATTTCATCAAAGAATCTCTCTGGTTGGTGTAGGGGATAAGGGCTTGGCCGAGTCCAGCCACCGAACAGCACCAGCAGGTCCTTGTATACAACCAGAGTCGCTCCAGCTTTGGGGGAAGGATAGGACCCTGGGAGAAGTCAACAACAATGTGGTTAGGATTCAGGGCCTCACAAAAAGCCCTAAGTAAGCTGCCTATAGATCACCTTTCCCTGGAAGAGCGACAAAACAGGAACCAATACTATTAAGCATAAGAGAGAGGAGACACAACTGGGTTCACAGGTCTGAAAGAAAACCATCACCAATTTATACATCTTTTACAACTGCAATAAAGAAACCTAAGGAGTGAGTTCCCGTCGTGACTCGTGGTTAACGAATCCGACTAGGAACCATGAGGTTGCGGGTTTGATCCCTGGCCTTGTTCGGTGGGTTGAGGATCTGGCATTGCTGTGAGCTGTGGTGTAGGTTGCAGATGCGACTCAGATCCCGAGTTGCTGTGGCTCTGGCGTAGGCCAGCAGCTACAGCTCCAATTAGATCCCTAGCCTGGGAATCTCCACATGCTGCGGAAACAGCCCTAGAAAAAGGCAAAAAGACAAAAAAGAAAAAAAAAAAAAAAAAAAAAAAAAGGCAGCGTTCCCATCATGGTGCAGCAGAAAGGAATCCAACTAGGAACTATGAGGTTGCAGGTTCAATCTCTGGCCTCGCTCAGTGGGTTAAGGATCCGGCATTGCTGTGAGCTGTGGTGTAAGTCACAGACATGGCTCGGATCCTGCGTTGCTGTGGCTGTGGCGTACGTAGGCTGGCTGTAGCTCTGATTAGCTTCAGGCCTCATAGCACAAATGGAAGCAGACTTTCAAGGCTTGATATGAAAGCCTGCCAATAAAACTGCAGGTCTTACAGCAAGAGTGGCTACTAAGGCCCTCTAGGCTGGAACTCTGAGCTATGCTGACCAAATTTCAAAACAAAAGAAATCTGGCTTATGCTGGAAAAATTTAAGGACAGCAAATGTTCCATAGGAGAATAATTTTTTAGAGCGTTTTGTCTTTGAAACAATTGCTATTCCTCCAATCCTTTACTCTTATATGTCACTTTTTTTTTTTGCTTTTTATGGCTGGAATTGTAGCATATGAAAAGTTCCCAGGCTAGAGGCTGAACTGCAGCTATAGCTACCGGCCTAAACCACAGCCACAACAATGTGGGATCCAAGCTGCATCTGCGACCTACACCACAGATCACAGCAATGCTGGATCCTTAACCCACTGAGCAAGGCCAGGGATCGAACCCACATCCTCATAGATCCTAGTTGGGTTCATTACCGCTGAGCCGCAAGAGGCACTCCCTCACAAACAGAAGCTTTAAAAGTTCTCTTGAGGCTCAGAAGGTTAAGGATCTAGCGTAGTCACTGCTATAGCTTTGGTTACAGCTATGGCAAAGGTTCCATCCCTAGCCCACAAACCTCTGCAAGCTGCAGGCATAGCCAAAAACCAAAACACACACATGCAAAATAAATACAAGCTTTAATTTCACTATCTTACTTAAATATCTGGACAGTTACATAATCATACTGAAATGATGTTTAAATTGTGCTCCTCCACTTCAATTTACAAGGAAAATAGGAGAAAAATTACCCTATAAGAACAAATGAAGCAGGGTGGGGAAGACAGAGAATTCAACATACAACCTCTACACAGTTAGTTCAGCCACAAGAGGTCAAAGATGCTGGTATGTCAAATTTCCTGTGACCCAGTTATGCATGTAATGTTTACATTATTTGTTGCAAATTGGATACTTTTAAATTCTTGTTGCTTAAAATCAATATAGTGAAGTCTTTGCCAAGAGTCCCTACTTTAATCACTTCTAAAATTTACATATTTCATATTTTGAAATTGTTTATAAAACAAAGGGTCTTCAATTCCCCTCCCAATTATCTTAATGCAAGGTCTACGAATGAAATAAACTTATGCTGAGGTCAGATTGAAAAGGTCAATAAATTTAGGCAATTTTTATATCTTAAAAAATAAACAGACTCTATCCAAGTTATGGAAAGCAAATAATGTCTTTACCAGAATTTTGAGTAAAACAAGAAAACTCATTTTCAAATTACATACTTTTATTCACTGGGTTTTTTTGTTTTGTTTTGTTTTGTCTTCTTAGGGCCACACCTGCAGCACATAGAGGTTTCCAAGCTGGGAGTCGAACCAGAGCTATAGCTGCCAGCCTACACCATAGCCACAGCAACTCAGGATCCAAGCTGCCTCTGTGACCTACACCACAGCTCACGGCAACACTGGATCCTTAACCCACTGAGCAAGGTCAGGAATCGAACCTGAGTCCTCATGGATGCTAGTCATATTCATTTCTGCTGAGCCACAATGGGAACTCCTTATTCATTGTTTTAAAGTTCCAAGAAAAGCAAGCTATTTAAAGTATGTCTGTCTGTCTGTCTTTTTAGGGCCAAACCCTTCCCAGGCTAGGTGGTGAATCAGAGCTGCAGCTGCAAGCCTACACTTCAGCTCACAGCAAGGCAGGATCCGAGCTGCGTCTGGGACCTACCCTGCAATGCCAGATCCTTAACCCACTAAGCAAGGCTAGGGGTCAAACCAGCATCCCCCCATGGATGCTAGTCGGGTTCATTAAGGCTGAGCCACAACAGGAACTCCTAAAGAGCAGTATTTATAAACTTTATCTTTAAAAAAATGACCTTACATTCTTAGGCAGGAAAATAATGTTTTTTTTTTTCTTTAGGTGGCTGCACCTGCGGCATATGGAAATTCCCAGGCCAGGGACTGAATCTAAGCCACAGCTGCAACCTGTGCTGCAGCTGCAGCAACACCAGATCCTTTAACCCAGTGTACCAGGCCAGGGATCAAACTCCATTTTCATAGTGATCCAAGCTGCTGCAGTCAGATTCTTTTTTTTTTTTTCTTTCTTTACTTTTTTTTTTTTGTCTTTTGTCTTTTTAGCACATGGAGCTTCCCAGGCTAGGGGTCAAATCAGAGTTATGGCTGCCAGAGCCACAGCAATGCCAGATCCAAGTCGAGTCTGGGACCTACAGCACAGCTCACAGCAACGCTGGATCCCCAACCCATTGAGCGAGGCCAGGGATTGAACCCACAAACCTCATGGTTCCTAGGTGGATTCGTTTCTGCTGGGCCAATACAGGAACTCCTGCAGTCAGATTCTTAACCCACTGCGCCACAGCAGGAACTCTGGGAAATGACTTTAATATGGGCTAGCCTTATATACAATATCAGGTCCTAACCTTTGAAGAACTGCAACTACACACAAATAATTCATTCCATACAGTGGCTAGAATGATATCAAACAGTTAATGTATTTTTATGAAAACACACCCATCTATGACACTAGACACTGAATGAGTCATCGGAAATCTTGTACAATATAGGGGAGTTTGACAACAGAAGACTCTCTGTGGTTAAAAGACCTATCACCATTATGGTGATATATGATAAAATAATACCATTCCCTCTAGAGAACTTATAAATGAAGATCTTATACTCATTAGAACATTTCTTAGCCTGCCATCAGAATATGAGGCCACTGGGCCTCTAGACAGAATCAAAATATTGTTGTATCACAAAAGTAGAGGAAGAAAGGGTATCACTTCCATGTAGGTTCTCAGCAAGCATCATAGAACCAAATATGCCCACCTCAAGCCTGGACAGACATGTTACTTGAACCTATTCGTCCCAGAGCCGATGGTTATCCTCAAAGGCTTCTTTCCCCGAATACTAACGGCCTCTAATCACATGGCAGATATGATCAATGGAGCAAATTTCAAAACAAGGCATAAGCCGAAAAGACAGCTGTGGGAAACTGTATAATCAGATAGGCACCCTACCAGAACTAACATTCCCTAAAATCACTAATTAGTTCAGATGTTTCCCAAGGTTCCTATGAAATCAGAAGAAATTTTCATATGAGACACAGTGGTAAAATTCAAGGCATTCTCATTTACTTTTGCAAAGCAGACAGTAAAAGTGAAACAACTCCAAATTCTTGTTTGGTGTCTATGCCACTTTCCCACAAGTGTGGTTTCTACTTATGCAGAACCTAGCACTAAAAGAGAAGCTCAATTATTTGACACAAGATAAAACAAGCATCTAATTTATTTATTTATTTTTGTCTTTTGAGGGCCGTACCCGTGGCCTATGGAGGTTCCCAGGCTAGGGGTCTAATCGGAGCTGTAGCCACCGGCCTACACCACAGCCACAGCAACGTGGAATCCAAGCTGCATCTGCGTCTATGACCTAAACCACAGTTCATGGCAATGCCAGATCCTTAACCCACTGAGCAAGGGCAGGGATTGAACCCGCAACCTCATGGTTCCTAGTCGGATTCGTTAACCACTGAGTCACGATGGGAACTCCACAAACACCTAGTTTAATTGGTGCGCGTGTGCCCTGTATGTTATGCATGACTAAAAAGTTTTTACATCCCCATACTATAATCATTATTTATTAATATTATCAGTGTATAATTAAGCTGTAACAGTCACCATTTCCCTAGAGTTGCAGTCCTCAAACTTTAGTTGCATTGGAAGTAGATAAAGGACTTGTTACAACACAGGTTGCTGGGGCCCACTTCTGAGTTTCCTATTTAGTAGGTATGGGGTGGGGTCCGTGAAGGTACATTTCTAACAAGTTTCCAGATGATGTCGATGTTTGGGGACTAGACTTTGAAACCCATTTCGTAGACAATTAAATAACCCTTGGGTGAACCTGCTCCAATACGGCCATCCCAGTTTAGTTGATTTTCCTTAACACTGAATCTGTCCAGACTCTTTTCTGTATATACACTCTGTATACAGCTACATGAACAAGGTTCCAAAGTGGGTTTTCCTGCCAAGTGCTTTGATCAAAGGGGCATTGAGGAGTTTCCACTGTGGCTGAGTGGGTTAAGAACCTGAAATAGTGATCCTGAGTCTTCGGGTTCAATCTCTGGCCTCGCTCAGTGGGTAAAGGATCAGGTGTTGCTGCAAATGGCAGCACAGGTTGCAAATGCAGTTTGGATCCAGTGTTGCCATGGCTGTGGTGTAGCCTGGCAGCTGCAGCTCCGATTTGATCCCTAGCCTGCAACTTCCAAATGCTGCATGTGCGGCCATAAAAAGAAGAAAAGGGGGAAGGGGGTGCTGAAAGAAACTACTGTAACATTTTCGATATACAAACATTTCCTTGGTCATCCTCATCTATGTGTTACTGAACCTACACTCTACAAAATAAACAGGAAAAAAATGGTTTCACCTATTGCCTTCAGGCAAATCACTTTTAGACTTATTTACAGCAATGTTAGGAGTTCCCATTGTGGCTCAGTGGTTAATAAACCAGACTAGTATCCATGAGGACTCAGGTTCAATCCCTGGCCTTGCTCAGTGGGTTAAGGATCTGGCATTACCATGAGCTGTGGTATAGGTCACAGATGAGGTTGGGCCTGGCGTTGCTGTGGCTCTGGCATAGGCCGGCAGCTACAGCTCCTATTCGACTCCTAGCCTGGGAACCTTCATATGCCTCAGGTGGGGCTCTAAAAAGACAAAAAAAAAAAAAAAAAAAAAAAAAGACTTATTTACATCAATGTAATTGGCTTGCTAATAGTTCTCCATGACTCTGAAATCAGAAAGACTTAGTGCTAAGAATTAAGTACTTACAAGAGATAAAGTTTGAAAACAAACAACTTTTCCCTGGATGCTTTCAATTACTTTATTTCATAGCAATGATGCCCAAGGGGACATGAAAGAATGAATAATGGGACAGAGGTTTCCAGACCATGCTCCCCATTTCATACCAACAAGTCTTCACTCGCATTCATTCTCTCAGGGTAATAAGCCCAGTAAAAGGCAGCTCCACACGAGGTACACTAGTCCTTGCCACACAAAACTGTCCTTGAGGGCAAAATATGACCAGACAGAACAGATAAATCAACAACTCTACTTCACAGTCTCTTTTGTGTGGGTATTCTTGCAGCACTGAGGAGCCTTGAGCTGGTGTGCATATGGGGGTGGAGAGATGAATTCTGCTGATAGGATCCAATCTGGGTCTTGGGAAGTGGACTAAGCTTTTGGCTTGATAGAGCTGTCATTATGGCAGTGTGTGAAGTGACTGACCTTGATAGCAAGAGCCAGAGGTCAAGAGAATAACTGGAGAGGCATTTCCCAGAACACCACATTAGCATCTGAATCAGAAAACCTACAGGGCACAAGAGGACAGGCTGGCACTTATAACTTAGGAGGCAAGAGACCCTTTAAAGAGAAACTAGTGGAATAATATAATTTAACTGCTTACATCTCTAACCTGGTTTGATTTTATAGGTAATTGGAACAAGAAAACCATGTGGTTTAAGGAAGAGAGAGACAAAAGGAAAACTGAGAACACAGTTCAGTCTTAGGCTGTAAATCATTTGAAGACAAATAATAACTATTCAGAATGGTCTCCAAAGTATGCAGTCAGGACCACAGAAGGTTCTATCTGGAAGAGATACCAGTTTCTCATTTGCTGACAAAAATGTTTCCAATTTAGCATCAATGTAGCCAATAATAATTATGATGAGTCTTTGTATTTATATAGATGTCCATGGAAGATACAAAACTATAACTCATATTTTAAAGAACAAAGGTAGGAAGTAAATATAAAGTTACTCCTCAGCAAAGTCACTACAGAACCCCTAAACTCTTGCTTTCCAAGACTTGGTTCTAGCCAACTGTGTCCTTAACTCAGCCTAATAGAGAGATTTAAGTTAGTACCCAAGGCTATGGTACTAAATGCAGAAGAACTAAACTCTCCTGGCCATGGCTTTCTTTAGTACCCCTGC
The DNA here is from genome assembly GCF_054392235.1 of Sus scrofa. Taxonomy (NCBI): domain Eukaryota; kingdom Metazoa; phylum Chordata; class Mammalia; order Artiodactyla; family Suidae; genus Sus; species Sus scrofa. Next base: position 79,907,100 of record NC_139388.1, read on the forward strand.
CAGCATACCCCTTCCCATGCTGGGCTAAAGACCCTCTAAGGGCGAGGTAAATGGAGAGGGGATATCCTGTAGCTAACCTCAACCTGAGCATTTAGCATAGTGCTGAAAAGACCCATTTAGAATCTCCCATAAGATATTATTATTACATCATCCTAGAGAACAGGAATTATTAAAGAACTGAACCCATCCATGGAAGCTAAATGGTTATGGATCCCTCCTGGATTGGGATGAGAATTGGCTCCAGTTAATCACAAACTACACTGGAGCTATCGGTGGACCTTTCAGCAGGAGAAAAGCCAAACACTTCTTTGGGTGTTCCCATCACGCTTGATTTTTTTTCTTTCTATTTTATTTCTCACTTGCAACATGGCCAGAAACTTATTAATTGACACCAAAACACCTCACTAATATTAGACAAAGTCTGTCTGGATCTCAGGCTTTAGGGCATATATTTTTATGTGGATCTTTAAAAATATCACTCCTTGGGTCATTTACAGAACAACAAGAGGAACTTTTGTAATGGGCATGAGAAACTTTTAGATCCTGTATAACTACAGAGGTCACAGGCATAAACAAAAAGAAATCCCCTGTTGGCACTGTTTTCACTTGTAAACAAAACCACGTGAAAGACAACCTGATGAATGAGGCAGTGCTTATCAGCTGAAAATTAACAACATGAAAACCAGTAATAATTCCTTGTTACCATTTCAAGTAGTCTTTTGATTCAGTTTCTGGGGAAGGAGATGAGGTCCAGAGTCTGAATTTAGTCTCATAACTTGTTAACTGCAGATCTAATGGGTGTGTGTGTGTGCGCCCTTTTAAGTGGCTCTGTTTAGAAGTGAAAACAGTGTCTCTAGTCATAAAGTTTCTGGCCTCGTGTTAAAATAGGAAAATCCTAGTCAGGCGGGAGGAAGCCAAAGTGAAATTATGGTTGGTCTTATCTATTCTCTCCCCTAGAGGATTTTAGTTTACCCAGATACGTGCTTTGCAAATTTCCCCACTCTTCTCCCCCGCAGGAGAGAATCGGTACCCCCCCTTAGAAAAGCATGTATTCTGGAAAAATCTCAAGATCTGAACTTTATAAATAAACAGAAAGGATTTCTTCTTTTCCTAGGGGAACCCACTGGGTCTACTCTCATTCACATCTCCTGAGACCACCACAGATCCAGGTTGTTCCAGGATTGCACAGGGCTAGAGGAGACAAAAAATCACCAACTTATAAAGACAAGTAGCTAGTGGGTCCATGAATCAGGAAGGAGCTAATACAACAAAGAGTTTAAAGTACACTTAACTAACATCCTATGTCTTCTTCATAGACAGTAACACATGTAAGAGATGTCTGGGCCCTGGGTGAAGTCCTTCAATGGAAGGCAGCTCTTACTCACCACCATACCACCAGCTAGTGCACTGGCTGGGAATGAAAGCAAACAAACAAAAATGGAGATGGAGATGCAAATACGTCAGAGTCATTTTAAGCAAAAACACATAATCTTCTCTTTTTCTTTCTTTCTTTTTCTTTCTTTCTTTCTTTCTTTTCTTTTCTTTTTTTTTTTTTTTTTTTTTTTTTTTGCGCTTGTCCACAGGGTGCAGTGGCTCAATGTGGGATCTCAGTTCCCAGACTAGGGACTGAACCTGGGCCACAGTGGTGAAAGTGCTGAGTCCTAACCATCAGACCACCAAGGAACTCCCAAAAGCACATAATCTTAATAAAAACAACCAGCCTTAAAAATAAATTGTAACAGGAGTTCCCATCCTGGCTCAGTGGTAAGGAACCCAACTAGTATCCATGAGGACTCAGATTCAATCTCTGGCCTTGGCCAGCGGGTTAAGCATCTGGCATTACCATGAGCTGTGGTATAGGTCGCAGACATGGCTCAGGTCCTGTGTTGCTGTGGCTGTAGCTCAGGCCGGCAGCTATAGCTCTGATTCGACCCCTAGCCTGGGAACGTCCATATGCCACAGGTGTGGCCTTAAAAAAATTAATTAAAAAAATTTCATCAGATTTCCTTTAAAAGCCTATCCATCCATATATCCATCCTGGCTCTAGCCACATTTTATAACTTGTTTAAACACTGATATCTATTCTCTTGCATCACCAGTTATTTTTTTCTTAATTCTTTATTCTTTGTATTTTTTTAATTTTCTTATAGATCCTGCTGCTTGTTCACATCTATATTTGCAGTGCCTAGAACAGCACTGGGCATAAACACTCAATAAACAAAGGCATGAAAATGAACAAAAGAATGAATATAGTCACTTTTCAAGCTTTAGACCGCAAGGATAACTTATGGCCATTCTACTCCTTAGCTAGTACTTTAGTATATATAAAGGTATCAACTCAATCAGCTTCCACATCCCCTCTCCATCTGAGTATTGCATTGCATATAATCTGAACAAAAACTATGAGAGGTAGGTATTATCATGCCTACTCTAAAGGTGAGGCAAATGAGATGTCAAACAACCTATCTAAGGTCATCCAGTTACTAAGCAACCTTAGTCTCAAGAGATCAGATGCAAACCTGTGTTTGCCTGGCACAAAAACCATGCTCTTAATGCTACCATCGACTAGCCTCCCTCCCTCCTTCCCACAACACATTCCTCCTAACGCTTTAGTCATGAGGCCCTAATAATGAGTATACCTTTAATTACTAGCTAAGTGGTCTTTTCTCCACAAACCTCTATAATACTTAGTTACAGCTTATCTTCCTACTTAGAGCAGGACTAAGTGAATAGAGAGAGCACTCTCCGGATACTTACTGTGTCTACAATATTCCTTAAAGTTGTTGACAAGTAGGTCTTAAGTAAGAAATGGGTATGTATGTCCGCAAACTTACATAAGAATGTTGATTGCAGCTATATTCAAAGTGGAACTAACACAAGTATGCATCAAAAAGAGAACCGTTTTTTGTTTTTTGTTTTTTTAAAGTGGTTTATTTACATTGTGGAATACTCAGAGCAATAAGAAGGAATAAACCACTGATAGATGAAACCACATGGATCAATCTAAATCCCCACCCCCCCAAAAAAATTAGGGAGTTCCCGTCGTGGCGCAGTGGTTAATGAATCCGACTAGGAACCATGAGGTTGCGGGTTCAGTCCCTGCCCTTGCTCAGTGGGTTGGGGATCCGGCGTTGCCGTGAGCTGTGGTGTGGGTTGCAGATGCGGCTCGGATCCCGAGTTGCTGTGGCTCTGGTGTAGGCCGGTGGCTACAGCTCCGATTGGACCCCTAGCCTGGGAACCTCCATATGCCGCTGGAGCAGCCCAAGAAATAGCAAAAAGACAAAAAAATTTAAAAAATTAAAAACCCAAGATGTTAAGGACTTAGCATCATCACTGTTGCGGCTCTGGTTACCTGGGATTCAGTCCCTGGCCTGGGAACTTCTGCATGCTGTGGGCACAACCAAAAAAAAACATGAAAAAAAAAAGCCCCAAACCTAAAATGTGTCTCAAAAAAAATCTGTTAGAAGTCAGAAGAGTGGCTACCTCTGTATAGAGTGGTACTGACAGGAAAGGGGCACGAAGGAAATTTCTCAAGTGACAGAAGTACATCATATCTTTTTTTTTTTCTTTTTATGGTATATGAAGGTTCCGAGGCTAGGGGTTGAATTGGAGCTACAGCTGCCGGCCTGCACCACAGCCACAGCAATGCCGGATCCTTAACCCACTGAGCCAGGCCAGGGATTGAACCCACAACCTCATGGTTCCTAGTCAGATTCATTTCTGCTGTGCCGCAACAGGAACTCCAGTATTTTGTATCTTGATCTAGGTGATGATCACACGGCTCTATAAAAGTCTTTGAGTATACACTTAAGATCTGTTCATTTTCCTATATGTAAACTATGTCTTAACAAAGTTAAGAGTGTTACCCTGTGGTCACATGGCATCACTCATTAGGGTTCACCAGTGAACAGAAACATCAGCAATCCATTGTCAGAATTAAAATTCAATAAATAAGGTCTTTTAAGACCTCATATAATATGTAACTATCTGTAACTCATATATATACATCAAATAGCAAGGAACAGAGTTCCCATCATGGCTCAGTGGTAACAAACCTGACTAGTATCCATGAGGGTCACGGCCTTGCTAAGTGGGTTAAGGATGTGGCATTGCTGTGACCTGTGATGCAGACCGGCAGCTACAGCTGATTCAACCCCTAGACTGGGAATTTCCATTTGCCACACATGTGGTCCTAAAAAAAAAAACCCAGACAAATAGCAAGAAACATTTTAAGATTGGGCAGTGGGATTTCAGAGAGCTTACTAACATGGGAAGAGAAAAGCAAAAAAGGAACATAGTGTAAAGGCCAACAAACTGACTATAAAATCCATAGCCCATAATCACTTCCAGAGAGAACCATGGAAAAAAGAAAATTATTAGGGGTACTACTTGTTGGGTAAGTATTCAAGAATCAATTAAAGCATAATTCAAGAGTTCATCTCCCAAAGAAGAGATGAAAAGCAGCTTCTGGGCTTTGTAAGAATAGAGTAGCTTCCCAGAATTCTGGTTGATTTTTTTTTTTTTTTTTTTTTTTTTTTTTCTTTTTAGGGCCGAACCCACAGCGTTTGGAAGTTCCCAGGCTAGGGGTAGAATTGGAGCTACGGCCGGCCTACACCACAGCCACAGCCACATGAGATCTTAGCTGTGTCTGCGACCTACACCACAGCTCACAGCGTCAGATCCCGACACACTAAGGGAGGCCAGGGATCAAGCCCGCATCCTCATGGATACTATTCGGATTTGTTTCCGCTATGCCACAACAGGAACTCCCCCTGGCTGGTATTTTTAAGTTAATAAATGATCAAACACAACTCTCACCTACCTAGGAAGAATACTCTGTAGCTTTACAAAATCCAAGGTCATGAGAGTTGGAAAACTTGAGAAACTGGCCTGATCCTGTATTACATACAGAAAAAACAGCCAAACAACATCATTGGTCATAAGTCCATACACTGTACTGCCTTGTGTCCCAGAAACCAATAGGGTCATTCACGGAGAAGGAGAAGTTAAAAATGACTCAAGGATAATACCTTTTGTGTTTCCCCATATAGGATCAGCCTTCTACAATTTCATTCAGGAATTAACAAATCATACAAAATGAAGTTTACTGTGGTCATAAAACATTAAGAGCTACTTGGACAGGGGAAAGTTATGTGGATACCTGAGAATAAAAAGAAACACTAGAGGGTCTGAGAGTTTCACTACCCGAGGAATTCAAGAGCAACCAAAAATTGCTTGTCAGGAAGATAGGCAGACAGCATCACAATGTGTAGACAGGAAAACTCAGAATGCTAAGGAAAGTCACCACTTATTCTCAGGGACACTCTGGACTTCTATCTAAAATAAGAAAAAAATTGGAGGGTTTTAAGAAAGGACAGAAAAGGCTCATTAGGTGGACTAAAGCAAATGAATAAAGTTAAAGGCTGTAGAATTTCTAAAATGAGAGAAAAAAACAAGGACTGATTTCAATATATTTTGGAAATCATGAAAAGATTTATAGGTAGAATTAATTGGGCCTTCTAATAAAGAAAACATCAAACAGTGAGATCGACACACACACACACACACACTTAGGGCCACATCTGTGCATATGGAAGTTCCCAGGCTACAGGTCGAATCAGAGCTGCAACTGATGGCCACAGCCACAGCAATGTGTGGTCCGAGCTGCATCTGTGACCAACACCACAGCTCACGGCAACGCCGGATTCTTAACCCACTGAGCAGGGCCAGGGATCGAACCTGTGTCCTCACGGATACTAAGTAGGGTCTGTTACCACTGAGCCACAGTGGAATTCCAATGCTATGTTTTTGAGAACAGAAGCTTGGAGTGTATCAGAAAGGCATGCAACAGTGTCTTCTGTTAGTCTTGACACTGACCAACTGATACACATCCATTTCTCCCTCATCTCCACAAATGGGTATTCTGTGAAAACGTTTTTATATAATGACAATTTTTTAAAAACCTATAAAGTCTTGGAGTTCCCTTCGTGGCTCAGCGGTTAACAAATCCGACTAGGAATCATGAGGTTGCAGGTTCGATCCCTGGCCTTGCTCAATGGGTTAAGAATCTGGCGTTGCCATGAGCTGTGGTGTAGGTCGCAGACGTGGCTCAGATCTGGCATTGCTGTGGCTGTGGTGTAGGCCAGTGGCTATAGCTCCAATTAGACCCCTAGCCTGAGAACCTCCATGTGCCACGGGTGCAGTCCTAGAAAAGACAAAAGAAAAAAAAAACAAAAAAACAAAAAAAACTCTATAAAGTGTATAGGAGTTCCTACTGTGGTGTAGTGGAAACAATCCAACTAGTAACCATGAGTTTGCAGCCTCGCTCAGTGGGTTAAGGATCTGGACTAGCCGTGAGCCGTGGTGTAGGTTGCACACATGGCTTGGATTTGACGTTGCTGTGGCTCTGGCATAGGCCAGCATCTACAGCTCTAAACTGACCCCTAGCCTGGGAACCTCCATATGCCATGAGTGTAGCCCTAAAAGAAAAACAAACAAACAAACAAACAAAAAACTATATAGTGTTTAGGTGCAAAACAATGCTAAAAAGCAGAACAGTAAAACATTTTATTCTGGGAATACCCTTTGTGGCTCAGCAGTTAATGAACCTGACCAGGATCCATGAGGATGGGGGTTCAATCCCTGGCCTCACTCAGTGGGTTAAGCATCCGGCATTGCCGCGAGCTTTGGTGTAGGTCGCAGACTTGGCTCAGATCTGGTGTGTCTGTGGCTGTGGCTGTGGTGTAAGCTGGCAGCTGCAGCTCCGATTCGACCCTTAGCCTGGGAACCTCCATATGCCGTGGGTGCAGCCCTGAAAAGCAAAAAAAAAAAAAAATTTTATTCAAAGAAAATTCCACATCCAGCTATTTCAATGTCAGCACTGACACTTGGAACCCAAGCCAAGGGAAGGACTGGGTGATCTTTTCCACAACAGACTCTTCTGTCAGCTGTTTTGGTTATACCTATTGCCAGATATCCATCTCAGACTTGTTTTCTTTTCTTTTCTTTTCTTTTGCTAGCCAGAGCTTCTAACCCTGGATAGCTAGAAAGATCTTGATTGTGTTAGGTCATAATAAAAGAGAGATTTTGTCTTCAGCATCTCCTGCTCTCCACCAAAATATTATAAAAGGCAAATCATGTTGATATTTTTAAACTCTCTTAAGCTATGGAAAGATTTCTTCAAAAGACATACCCTCTGGTTATCACCCTTTCCTCACTCTGATAACAGACATAATGGCCAGATAGCTCAGTTATTCCCCTCCACACTGAATGGAATGTCAAGGACCAAGGGCAACTAGAAATAAAAGAGTCATAGGAAAATAAACTACAAAAAGAATTTCAGGAGTTCCTGCTGTGGCAGAGTGGGCTAAGGATCTGGCATTGTGTCTGTGGTGGCACAAGTTGGATCTCTGGCCTGGCCACAGTGGGCTAAGGGTCTGGTATTGCTGCAGCTGCAGCCCAGATTCAATCCCTGGCCCAGGAACTTCCATATGCTGTGGGTGCAGCCAAAATAAAAAAAAAAAAAAAAAAAAAAAAAAGAGGGAAAACAAGAATAATGATTACAGTGTAGAAATCTAATAAACACTTATCTCAGCCAAGTGAAAAGGTTAACATTAACAGTGATAAATCATGTTGACAGTACGTACCCTTGATAGACGTATGAAAAGGGCACTACACCACTATGGTCTTCTTCCCCCAAACCCGTAACTCTAGTCTAACCGTAAGAAAAACATCAGACAAACCATAACTGAATGACAGTCCACAAAACATCTGACAGTAGACCTCAAAACTGTCAAGATCACCAAACAAGGAAGTATGGGAAACTGTCACAGCCAAGAGGAACCTAAGGAGATATGAAAACTAAATGTAACGTATCCTAGATGAGATCCTGGAACAGAAAAAGGCCATTAGAATTAAAAAAAAATAAGGAAATCTGAATAAAGTATAGACTTTGGTTAATAATAACATATCAATATTGGTCCATTAATTATCATAACTGTACTATTATGATTAAATATTAGCAACGGGGAAAACTGGTGCGCAAACTCTGTTCTAAAATTTAGAAGACCATTTAAAAAGTTAAAAAAATTGATAATGTGAAATTAGTAAACTATAGAAAGAAACAAAACTACTCACAGCATGGCATAGTAGGAAGAAACACAGACTTTAGAGATAAAATCTTGCGTTTCAATCACTGCTCCATCACTTATTGGCTGTGTGATCTTAGGTAAATTATTAGGTGATTCTCTTAGCTTCAGTTTCCTCATCTGTAAAATGGGGATAATAGTCGTGCCAACCTAGTTGGGTTGGTTTGAAAGTTAGATAGTATGTATGATAAATCTGGGGCCACTAACACCCCACCGCCAAATCCTTCTCCATAAGCATTTCCTCAAAAAGTACTCTACTCCTGACTAACCGGGGTAACAGGTTACCCTGTTAGTCTACAAAGGAGCAGCTAAGAGCACAGAGGAGCCATTCTTCTTTCTTAACAACAGTTAGGGAGTTCAGTTTGGCACATTACACACCCACCCCATAGACTGTGATAACACAGTGAGGTCATTGTTTCTACAAATAAGAAAGCAAGAAGATTTCACAGGGATCCAGGATTTCCAAATTTAGCTGAGTTTAGAATCAACTGGGATATTTTCTCTTCTTTAAAAATGCAGATCTAGGAGTTCCTGTTGTGGCTCAGTGGAAACGAATCCGACTAGGAGCCATGAGGTTTCGGGTTTGATCCCTGGTCTCGATCAGTGGGTGAAGGATCTGGCATTGCCGTGAGCAGTGGTGTACATTGCAGACGCGGCTCAGATCTGGTGTTGCTGTGGCTGCAGCTGTGGCGTAGGCTGGTGGCTACAGCTCCGATTCATCCCCTAGCCTTGGAACCTCCATATGCCAAAGGTGCGGTCCTAAAAAGCAAAAAAAATGAAAAATAAAAAAAACTAAAAAATAAAAATGCAGATCTACCACTCTATACCCAATCCCTTGAGATTAGATGGGTGACTGTAGGCTGAGGAATCTCTATTTTTAATAAACTTCCCAGGTTATCTGGACAAAGATGATCTGCTATGTGGTTTTAGGAACAGTGGTCTTATCTTTCCTCTTTATACAGGGAAGGAAATGAAGGCCCAGAGAATGCAGAAGTGATTAATTTCAAAGGCAAGTAGCTCAGGAGTTCCCATCGTGGCTCAGTGGTTGATGGATCCAACTAGGAACCATGAGGTTGCAGGTTCGATCCCTGGCCTTGCTCAGTGGGTTGGGGATCCAGCATTGCCGTGAGCTGTGGTGTAGGTCACAGATGCAGCTCGGATCCTGCATTGCTGTGGCTCTGGCGTAGGCCGGTGGCTGCACCTCCAACTGGACCCCTGGCCTGGGAACCTCCATATGCCACGGGAGCGGCCCTCAAAAGGCAAAAAGACCAAAAAAAGAGGCAAGTAGCTCAGTAGTGGCAAGGCCAAAATTAGAACAGGCATCAATCAGGCTTGTATATCTCTGACCTTGAGTATGTTTTTCTACAACAAAGGGCCTAAACCACAAGCCATCACTTGGAACGGCAGGTGTGACAAAAAGGGAAGAAACTGGGAAAAAAAAATCCTTGTGAGGAGTTCCCGATGTGGTGCAGCGGGTTAAGGATCCAGCATATGTCACAGCTGCTGCTCAGATTTGATTCATGGCCTGGGAACTTCTATATGCCAAATAAATAAATAAAATAAAACATCCTGGGAAAGAAGTTTATGAGGAGAATGTAGTAGGAAGATCAACTGTGCTCCACAACTAGAGTTTACTGAGCTTTAAATTTTCACCTAACATTTACAGATTCCCCAATATTTACAGACTCTCATAACTACGGAAAGTTTTAAAACTGAAATGTGTTCCCCTTTTGCAAATGGGTGTGGGCTGATGTTTAAAAAGTTTTGAAAATTAGAACACTCCAATATAAAGTGTACAATTTTCCACTTAAAAATTTCTGCCTTAGGAGTTCCATGGTGGCTCAATGGGTTAAGAACCTGACATAGTATCCATGAGAATGTGGGTTGGATCCCTGGCCTTGCTCAGATAAGGTTCTGATCGCCGTAAAAAGAAAAAGAAAAGAAAAGAAGAAAAAAAAAAATTCTGTCTTGATTTAAAGTAACCAAAAAAGGATGCAATTTATGATATTATATATTAAAGAGATGCCAAAATTAGCCTCAGTTTGAATAAAGGGTATTTTAGAAACAATGATTTAAATAAACATTAGTCTTTTGAAGAATCTGTCCTAAGAACTGCTCATTTCCTTTGGGAATTGAACACAAGCTAAATCAAATGCAACTGATTAAGAATTAAGGTGTGGAGTTCCCGTCGTGGCTCAGTGGTAACAAACCCAACTAGTATCCATGAGGACTCAGGTTCTATCCCTGGCCTTGCTCAGTGGGTTAAGGATCCGGTGCTGCCATGAGCTGTGGTGTAGGTCGTAGATGTGGCTCAGATCTGGCATTGCTGTGGTTCTGGCTGTGGCTGGCATCTACAGCTCCCATTTGAACCCTAGCCTGGGAATTTCCATATGCTGCAGATGTGGCCCTTAAAAAAGTCCCCTCCCCCCAATAAAAAAGAATTAAGGTGTTACTTTAAGTATAATACTAGAAGGTGAAACACTCACCTTAGAACCACCTGGCAAAGACTACACTGTATATAATTGCATATTCATAATCACTGGCCGGGATTTCCAGCAGCTTCTGTTCTGTTCCATCCTTCTTTTATCTGAATGATAAGGCACTCAATAGAGAACTTCCACCAGCTCCCACATCTACCCATCCACCAGCATCTGTAAGCATATATTCCTTCTTATTCCTATGAACAAAGGATCGATGTTCTAATCCCTTAACTTGAAATGTAGATTCTGCCTTTGTTATTACTTGAAGACCGTGTCCTAACAATTCCTCCTCTCTATCCAAATCAATTCATCCTTCTAGAAAATCATTCCCATTAGCATATAAACATGCTATATCTGCCATCTTAAAAACAAAACAAAACACTTCTCAACTCTACATTCATTTCCGCTTAGCACCTCACTTCTCTACTCTCCTTTATAGCAACACTTCAAAAAAAAATTGATGTATTAATGTATTGTTCATACTTACTGTCTGCAACTCCTCTCTTCCTTCCCGTTTCTCTTAAAACCATCCCAAATAGGCTTTCACCCCTACCATTCACTGAAAATATTCTCTCTACTAAATTTAAAGTCAATTCTCAGTCATTACTTGACCTCCTAGCTGCCTATGACATGGTTGATTATTTCCTCCTCTCCTGGAAACACAGGCAGGTATGTATGGTGGCTTCCAAGACGCTACCTTCTCCTGGGTTTCTTTTACAACACCTGCTCCCCTACCATCAGCCTGTTGTTCTTTTCTTTTTTTTTTTTTTTTTTTTGTCTTTTGTCTTTTTGTTGTTGTTGTTGCTATTTCTTGGGCCGCTCCCGCGGCATATGGAGGTTCCCAGGCTAGGGGTTGAATCGGAGCTGTAGCCACCGGCCTACGCCAGAGCCACAGCAACGCGGGATCCGAGCCGCGTCTGAGACCTACACCACAGCTCACGGCAACGCCGGATCGTTAACCCACTGAGCAAGGGGCAGGGACCGAACCTGCAACCTCATGGTTCCTAGTCGGATTCGTTAACCACTGAGCCACGACGGGAACTCCTGTTGTTCTTTTCTAATGTTCTGCTGTTTCCCCCTTTCCCCCCTGATCTTCAAGTGCTGGAGCCTTCCAGACTTAGCCTCCTCTATCTTTGCATACTCCCTTGGTAAGCTCCTCCAGTCTCACTGCTGTAGATCCATCCATATGACTCTCATTTGGCTATCTAGACAAATGTCTCTAGCCTGCATGTATCCCCTAAATTCCAGACACATAACCTTTTTCTGTCTGGATGTCCTAATGTGTATTTCAAACTTAACATATTTCAAAGTGAATTTCTCATTTCGCCTGCACTTTGCAACCCCGGCTACCCACAGTTTAACTCATCTCAGTGAACGGCAACTCTATTCCTTCAAGGACCCAGGCTAAAAATCCTTACAGCCACCCTTGACTTCTCTCTTTCATGCTCCACCTCCAAACTGTGGGCCCTATCCAAGCCATCTAATTTTTTATCTTTCTGCTAACACCCCAGTCCGAATCACCATCATTTCGTGCTTAGATTATTACTACCATTTCTTTTTTTTTTTTGTCTTTTGTCTTTTTGTTGTTGTTGTTGTTGCTATTTCTTGGGCCGCTCCCTCGGCATATGGAGGTTCCCAGGCTAGGGGTCCAATCGGAGCTGTAGCCACCGGCCTACGCCAGAGCCACAGCAACTCGGGATCCGAGCAGCGTCTGTAACCTACACCACAGCTCACGGCAACGCCGGATCGTTAACCCACTGAGCAAGGGCAGGGACCGAACCTGCAACCTCATGGTTCCTAGTCGGATTCGTTAACCACTGCGCCACGACGGGAACTCCTATTACTACCATTTCTTAACTGATCTCCCTTCTACACCTGCCCGCTTATAGTCTTCTCAGCAACCTAAATGACCAGCCACTTCACCCAAAGAATATGACAAAGTCCTTACAACAGCCAGAGGGCTGTGTGTGTGTGTGTGTGTGTGTGTGTGTATAGCACCTTCTCCTCCATTATTTGTCCAACTTCTCCTAGTACTCTCTCCTTTGTTCACTCTGGTCTAGTCACACTAGATTCCTCATTATCCCTTGACTGTCCCAAGCACACTCCCACCTCTGAAACCTGCACTGATTATTTTCTCTGCTTGGAAGGTTCTTTGCTTCAATATCCACATAGTTCACTTCCCATACCAATCAAGTCTTTGTTCTGATGTCACCTTCTCCACAAGGTCTACCCTAATCGCCCTTATTCCTGATCCCCTGTACTACATTATAGTTTTCTGTCAATAGGCATTAATCATTTTCTATCATGTACTTCTTTTAAATATGTCTCCTCTCATTTGAATCTAATCTTCATTAGGAATAGGATTGGCTGTTTTATTCACTCTTGTATCTCTGCAGCATCTAAAACAATACCAAGCAGAGTAGGCAATCCATAAATATTTGCTGCATGAACAAATGAAGGATGAGAGAACTGACTGAACAAAAGGACTGTACTGTCACTTAAGGGAAATCAAGCCTTCTATTTTAAACTCCAAATTCCCCATAACAGCTAATTACTTGATACCATCACTTAAATGCTTAAAGGGATTTAAAAAACAAAAACAAAACTCTTCTAAACATTTATTCTCCATTTCAGCAAATGGCCCCACTATCTACCTAAGTGTACAAACCTGAAACATAAGTCAGCCTTGGTTGACCTTCTCACCCATCCATATCCAATCCACAAAGAAGTCTCATCAATTTTAACATAAAAATTCAGCTTAAGTTCATTCACTTCTCTTCATCTCCACTGCTAGGACCCTAGTCCAAGCCATCAGTGTTGTATCTGTACTACTTTTTTTTTTTTTTTTTTTTTGGCCGCTCCACAGCATACGGAGTTCCAGGGCCAGGCTACAGTTTTAGCGTCGTTGGATCCTTAACCCACAGTGCTGGGCCAGGGATCAAATCTGCATCCCAGCACTCACTCCAGAGATGGCACCAATTCCGTTGTGCCACAGAGGGGACTCCTCACCTGTACTACTTTGATAAGTTCCGCAGGCCAGGGATTGAGCCCATGCCACAGCAGTGTCCCGAGCCACTGCGGTGACAATGTCATATCCTTAACCCACTGCGTCACAAGAGAACTCCCTGTCCTTTTCCTTGCACATGCCATTTTCACTTCCTTCCACTCTTCATATCTCAGCGAAAAAGGTTATCTCTGGTCTAAAGTAGCTCTCCTCCTCTATATCTCCTTCCTTGTTTCCTTCAAAATTGTTTTTGTTTCTTCCCCATTACAATATAATGGGAAAAGAAGGTACTTCACTGGAAATGTCTTGAGAAGTACTGCAGGTCTCTTTCAATTGTAAGAGCTGTCATTCCAACACCACCACTGTGGGGATACCACACACCACACCCTCCAGATGCTCCCCTCTTCTATCACTTCAAAAGGAATGCAAATCACGGTTTCACTGGCAAACTGCATCCATTCCAACTGCTATGAACAAACCGTGTCCTCCCCAAATTCCTATGCTGAGGCCCTAACCTCAGTGTGATGGCATATGGAGATGGGACCTTTAGGAGATAATTAGGTTTAGGTACCCATAAAAAGAGGAATAGACACCGTAGAAACTGGCACAATACTGTAAATCAACTATAATTTTAAAAAGGGGTGGGGAGAGATACCAGAACTCACTCTCTGCCATGTGAGGACAAAGCAAGAAGGCAGTTCTGTGACAGACAGGAAGAGAGCCCCCACCAGGACTCTGATCCTGGACTCTTAGCCTCCACAATTGCGAGAAACAAATTTCTGTTGATGAAGCTATCCGGACTATGGTATTTTCTTACGGCAGCCTGAGCTAAGACCCCAACCAAAAGGAGATGTTCCAATTTCATCTGCAATTTAACCAAATACACACGTAAAAAGATACTTGATACAGTAGCATTCTTTATCCAGACTCTCTGCTCCCAATCCAAACTGTTCCATTGTTTGTTCAATGTTCTTCTCCAAAAAGCTATCCTTTGAGGACCGAGCACTATTAAGACCATCACTCTAGGTACTTATCACTTGCAAATACTTCAATGCTGGAAGAAGACTTCATTTCACATCTGGTACCAAACGGTAGTAGGTAGCATCCTTCCCTCAGCCACCATCCAACTTACCGCTATACACTAAACTGGGTGAGTCAGGCACACTAAGACATCCTAACAACTGTGTTTTATTCAGAAAGACTCATTGATGTTTCAGTTAAGATGCAATTTTGGTTAGGACTCATGACAGCATATCGCAACATTTCCTCAGGCAATCTTCCCATGGGATTTCTGCCTAAATGAGAATCTCATGGGACTCTTCATTAAACTACTGTTTTGTTTTTAAAGCTCATTTCAAAAAGCATTTTGACATTTCAAAAAGCTTGGTTCCCCCCGCCTCTAAAACTAGGCTCTAATTGTAGATTAGAGTTATTAAGTAGAAACTAGATTCTCTGAGACATTTTGTTAGAAAATTACTTTCAAACATTCAGGAGCTTATATGTTTTATCAAAGGGAACTCTATGGAGTTCCTGGTGGCCCAGCAGTTAAGGATGTGGCGTTGTCACTGCTGTGGCTTGGTTTGATTCCTGGCCCAGGAACTTTTGTACGCCACAAGCACAGCCAAAAAAAAGGTGGGGGCGGTCTAACATATTTAAAAAATTTTCAGATTCATTGTAGAATCTGAATTACAAAGTCAGTTATTTTCTCTGATACTTCTAACCTTGGATATTTCAAAACACAGTCTTTCAACAGAGTAATTTTTAAAAATCCCTTATCTCATAGGGAGAAACAGGGAAAAAAATTAAGCAAAGTAGTTGCCAACAGGCTATGCAGGTCCAGAGATCCAGATATAAAAGAAAGAGCAATACCCAATGCCAAATTACCAAAACAAAGAATGGAAGTATTCATATTTTGTGACTGGAAATCAAAGCTGCTCGGAAATGGGGCCTGGACAAAAAGTACAGTGGCAATAGGCTTAAGCTGAAAAGACCCTCTATATTTTAGGATCTGTGATTCCAAATATTAATCAATATGGCACTGACTGTAACAGGGGATAAAGTGGTAGAAAAGGAAATGCTTCAAAGTACAAAATTCTGAGGGTTCTAAAACAGTTCTTTTTTTTTTGGTCTTTTTGCTATTTCTTGGGCCGCTCCCGCGGCATATGGAAGTTCCCAGGCTAAGGGTCCAATCGGAGCCATAGCCACCGGCCTACGCCAGAGCCACAGCAACGCGGCATCCGAGCCATGTCTGCAACCTACACCACAGCTCACGGCAATGCCGGATCGTTAACCCACTGAGCAAGGGCAGGGATCGAACCCTCAACCTCATGGTTCCTAGTTGGATTCGTTAACCACTGCGCCACGACGGGAACTCCCTAAAACAGTTCTAATCTGGAGTTCTCTTGTGGTGCATCGGGTTAAGTATCTGTCATTGTCACTTTACCAGCTTGGGTCGATGCTGTTGTGTAGTTTGAAACTTCCATATGCCTTAGAACTTCCATATGCCATGGGCACAACTCCCTTCCTCCCAAGAGTACTAATCTTCAAAATTTTTTTTAAAGACTAATACTTCTTCATCTTCCAATAATTTTAAAGAACTTCACCTGCACAAAATCCAGCCCTACCTGTGAGTACCCACATCAGTCTGCGCCTCCCTCCTGTATCTGCCTATTACAGAGGGAAGGATCAGGAGCCCACAGCTTTGGGGAAGCAAAACATAACTTCTCCTCATAAAAAGATTTTAGGCCCCTTAAAATTCACTGCAGTCATTACAGAAAAGGAAACATAAAACCTATTTAAAAACAGAATCTTCTGGTCCTCCTCCATATTTCTCCCAGAGAGATACAGTAACTTGCTCATAGTTACATGGAGAATTGGTGATTTTTGCCAGGAACTGAGAGACACGTATCCTCACTCTTAGTCCAGTGCCCTTTATAATAAACCATGTTGCCTTCCATTTAGGAATCAAAGTAAATCAAGACCTAAATAAATTTAGAATCTGCCCAAGGAATACCCAAGTCTCCTTAGTCCTAGAGTGAATTCCAACCTTGGCCAAATGAAGAATGTTTGGGAAAGACTTGCCAACAAATCTAGCTGAATACTTTATTCTCAGTGGACTCTATTTCTCCATCACACCAGCCCCTTCAATCTTATAACTGTGCCTTTTCAAACTGTCCCACCTCGTGAACAGGAAAAAAAACTGTGTGTGTGTTTCTTCCCCAAGAAAGGTTAGGTCAAAAGAGAATATGAATCTGGTTTCTTTCTGCCAGAATTCTGGCATAATGGGACCGTGCAGGAATGTACCTTCTGTGGAATCTTCCCACACTCCTGAGTTGTTAAAAGTAACCAGCAGAGGCATGATCCATACACTCCCCAAATACCTGAGCTGGAAACAACAGAAGACATTCAGAGATCTTAGCCCTGGGACATTAGCACCTGTCAGTCAACTATAGTTCTCACGATATGCTTCTGCTCTTACTTCAATTTCATACCAAAGAGCATATCACACCTGCACAAGTTGAGAAAACCACGCAAATGAATTCACACAGTAGTAGAGCAGTTTGGGCAGGGTACCAATATTAATAATAAAGTATAATTTTTAAAAATCCAAAGACCTTATGCAAGCATGTTATTCTTAGCATTTACAAGCAGATATGACAAAGGACCTGGAGCCCTGGTAATCTGACCTTGAGACCAATACCAAAAAAGATCAGGTAGAGTTTCCAAGCAAAGGGAGTTGCCGAGTAAGATGGCATTTTATCTCTTACCTGAAGCTAAAGGTCGGATCCACTCTTTGCTATTTAGGTCGAGTCTCCAGAGGTCATTGAAGGCAGCATTGCAGCTGCTCTGGGTACAGCCTCCAAACACATACATAGACTGATTAGCATCATAATAGCATGCACCTAGAAAGAAAACAATAAATGAATAACTGATGTCTAATTCTTTTTTTTTTTTTTTTTTTTTTTTGGCTTTTTTTTAGGGCCGTACTCATGGCATATGGAGGTTCCCAGGCTAGGGTCGAATCAGAGCTTTAAGCCATCACCCTACACCACAGCCATAGCAACGCCAGATCCAAGCCACCTCTGTGACCTAAACCACAGCTCATGGCAATGCCAGATCCTTAATTCACTGAGCAAGGCCAGGGGCCAAACCCATGTCTTCATGGATACTAGTCAGATTTGTTTCTGTTGAGCCACAGCATGAACTCCCTGATGTCTAATTCTGAAGCCCTTCTAACACCTTAACTATAGCCCGTATCTTCCAAAATCAATTATTTCACACATTTCACAATCGTTAAAAGTACCAACTTCCTACATCTAGCCTCTTGTCTTCATGTTGGTCAATATCGCATTAACCTTTAAAATAAGGCCCAGAGAAAAGCTATGGAAATGTTATTTCTGAGCACACTAAGCACAGTGACAATAATATCATTAAATTAAACAGTATAATTTTAGCAAGAGCACACAAGAATTCAGATTCAGGGTGTTCAAAGAGTGAAGTTTCAGCACAGCTGCATAATTAATTCTAATCTTCATCATTATCCTCTAGGGCTAAGCAAAGATAGTGCTAACAGAGTACTCTGTCCTCTCATCTCTCTCCACCAGTCATCCTCTTGTTGCTTTTGCTTTCAATGACACATGAGGCACAAACCAATACACGAAACTTTATACAAAAGAGAACGAGAGAAAACAATCTTACTCAATGCCATAAAGTAACCACACATACAGAATCCATGTAGCTCCAGGATCTCTGAGGTAGTATGGCCCCAAAACAGCTGAGAGGAAAAACATTTAAATAATTAAGCCTCCAGGTGTAAAATCACTAAAGCTGACTGTTGGGTGCTGAACAGAAAACCAATACAGTATGTAACATTTAAAAAGCACCAAGGTGGAGTTCCCGTCGTGGCGCAGTGGTTAACGAATCCGACTAGGAACCATGAGGTTTCGGGTTTGGTCCCTGCCCTTGCTCAGTGGGTTAACGATCCGGCGTTGCCGTGAGCTGTGGTGTAGGTTGCAGACGCGGCTCGGATCCCGCGTTGCTGTGGCTCTGGCGTAGGCGGGTGGCTGCAGCTCCGATTGGACCCCTAGCCTGGGAACCTCCATATGCCGCGGGAGCTGCCCAAGAAACAGCAAAAAGACAAAAAAAAAAGCACTAAGGTCTCTAAGAAGAGGACTTTTATTATTTATTTTTTTTTTGCTTTTTAGGGCCACACTAAAGGCATATGGAGGTTCCCAGGCTAGGGGTCGAATCACAGCTGTAGTTGCTGGCCTAAATCACAGCCACAGCAATGCCAGATCTGAGCTGCATCTGCGACCTACATCACAGCTCGTGGCAACACTGGATCCTTAACCTACTGAGCGAGGCCAGGGATGGAACCTGCGTCCTCACGGATGCCAGTCAAATTCATTTCCACTGAGCCACGAAGGAAACTCCAGAAGAGCCTTTTTAATCAGATGATTATACACATCTCACCAATGGGCACTATTCTGAAAAAGAGTCAATGACTATGAGAGGGGCAATTTCCTTAAAACCAGAAAGACCAGAGCCAGTCTAGACAAGAGGCATGAAAGCTAAGCTCTGCCACCTTGCTTCTCAATGCAAAGTTCATTTAGCCTCTATCCTTTAGAAAAGATGAGCATGCTCCTTATGGTACTGCATTTACCATCTCAGATTTCAGGAAATGGAATGAGCAAAACTTTTCATTCATTTCATGCTACCAGCGGGGGGGAAAAAAGACTTCTCAATGTGAAACTAGGCTAGAAGAGTTAAGCGTCACATAAAAGAAAGGAGAAAGGGAAAAGAAATTTAGAGATTCAACCTATTAGTGCATAGTTTCAGTGATCATCCCAGTTTACTTGTAGGTCTAGTTCTGTTCTGCACACCATTGTTTTTATTTTTGTTTTTTGCTTTTTAGGGCTGCACCTGCGGCATACGGAAATTCCCAGGCTAGGGATCGAACTGGAGCTACACCTGCCAGCTTACACTAACTTGGGACTGAGCCTCATCTGCAACCTATACCACACAGCTCATAGCAATGCCAGATCCTGGACCCACTGAGCAAGGCCAGGGATCGAACCCACATCCTCATGGATACTGGTCGGATTCATTTCCACTGGGCCACAACGAAAACTCCCCAGCACACCACTGTTTTTATAGACCTCTTCTGAACTCCAGCACCATTTATTCAAGTTCAGAAAAGGGGAAATACCATTGCTATGGTTACCTCTGTGATACATACTAGCTCTGGTAATAACCTTCCTTTTTTATTTTTTCTTAACTCAGCCCACTTTATAGTCCTTTAAGGATTCCCTACACTAGGAAAGCCAAGTTAGAAAATTGGACGAGTTAAGATAATAAAAGCAGTATGTTCAGTCACTTATTCGCAGAAAGCTCAGCCAGTGGAAGGAGTAAATCCCAAACATCTGACCTCTGACACTGTGCAGTAATGGAGCTGCAGACTTTTCAAATTAACAAAGGAATTAAAGAAACCAGAGATGTGAAAAATGAAATACCATTTAATCATCAAGCAGCTCACATCTGCAAAATAATTACTCCCAGAACTCAAACATGCTACAATGGGATATGAAGGTTTAAGTGATCTTACACTTTCCAACGACTTTCTTTGCCTTTTTTTGTTTGTTTGTTTATATATAATGATTTTAATTTTTTCCATGATAGTTGGTTTATAGCTGCCTTTGAAAATGACTTCTAAATCAAATTTATTTTTTTTAATTTTTAAAAATTTTTTTGGTCTTTTCTAGGGCCGTACTCGAGGCATATGGAGGTTTCCAGGCTAGGGGTCGGATCGGAGCTGTAGCCGCCAGCCTATGCCACGGCCACAGCAATGCGGGATCCGAGCCGCGCCTGCAACCTACACCACAGCTCATGGCAATGCTGGATCCTTTACTCACTGAGTGAGGCCGGGGGTCAAACCCGAAACCTCATGGTTCCTAGTCGGGTTCATTAACCACTGCGCCATGATGGGAACTCCCAGCTTTTTTAATTTACATCCCAACAAGAAAGTCTACTAAGAAGTAAAATTCTACTTAATTCCACTGCTCATATTTCAGATTTGGGAAGAACTGCAAACGATAAAGATCAAATTAGAGACATTAGACAAACAAAAAGGATAATTACTGAAGCCACACTTTAATCTCCACTAAAGGAGCTGAGCTTCAGATATCCTGGTCTTCTCACGACTTTTTTGAACTAGCTACTCTAACTGAACCAACTAGTGCCTGGAATAAAAGAACATTCTATTTCTCTCGATAATCCACACCCCCAGAACAGAAATTAGCCATGTCCTCGGGCTTCTGAAATCTTAACTGATGTCCACTATAACAATGTTTAATGAGACAAATCCATGATTTCATAACTGAAAGAGTCAGGGACTCATTTACATGCCACTATTCTTCAAAGATCAATTTTGGCAGCTGCTTCCTTCAAGCAGCAAAAGAGCACAGTGCCTTTATTTTTCAGAGGTAGCAAACATTCTTCTTCTCTATTTGGACTGAAAACCCAGCCAGCAGCTGAGCCCCATGAGGTCCTCACCACGTGTATTTTAATCCTATACTAAAATAAGGCAATCGGTATTTTCCTGCTTCTCTTTGAGCAAACAAAGGTTTCTGGAAGAGGAAGGCACAGCCCAAACGCTGTGCAAATCTAAAGGGACTGAAATGACAAGTTTCACACACTGCATTTTCAATGCCCAACAGTCATTACCAACAAAGCTTGGAGAGGAAGGGAGTCCATTTAGGCAGCTATGTTTAGAACTCAGATATAATGGGAATGAGAAAATAGCCATCAATAATACTCTCAAATATTTTAAGCATCTTACTGAACTATGTTTATCTATTTTTATTTAAGACGCCTACATGTTGGTCTGGGTGGGGGTTGGGAACCCAACACGTTCAATGGGCCTTTTAGAAAAAATTAAGAATTTAAGCAAATACCAGCGCTCAAGTAGTTATTTCCTTTACCAAAGTTCTCCACCCAAACAGAACATTTTTCTTTCACAACATCTAGACCACTGGAATGTGCTATCCAAAATTACAGTTCTTAGTACAATATGACACTCTGCTAAGAAATAACACTGGGTGTGTGATTATTCCAATAGCTAGATCTCTTCAGATTTTCTGAAATGTACTTGATTGCTTCATGAACAACTATTACTAGTCATATACCTCAAGTTACAACCTAATAACCCCGATTCAAAGACAAGTCAAATATTCACAATTACACACACAACAAGCAAAGAATTCTTTAGTATTCTGAACACTTTCCTACCATATTATAATCCTCAGAAGTGCAAAGTCTTCCAGATGTTTCATATTTTCCATGTGTAGTCGCTAAATTAGTATTTGTTGAACTCTAATTTTTGCACTTTCAGATGTTAAATTCTCTTTTGTTTCCTCCCCTTGTCTCCAGGGAACGGTCTTGTGGTGTAGACCAATGCAGCTGCGGCAGCGGTCTACACCACAGCCATGGTAACACCAGATCCGAGCCACTGAGCAAGGCCAGGGATCGAACTCACATCCTCACAGACAATGTCGGGTCCTTAACCTGCTGAGCCACAATGAGATCTCCTAAAACATTTTTCAAAATACAATACTAGGAATTCATGAGACGCCCTATATCAATCTGAAAAAGGCATCCTACATTAATCAAGGGTTGCATAATTGGCCATGCACGCACTCACCAAAAAACTGGGAGAACTGGCTTCTATTTACTTCCCCTGCATTTTTTTGTCCCAGACTTTTACATAATAAAGAAATTCTATTGCTCAGATCTTTGTTACACAATTCCACAGAATGTAACAGATTCTTGTTGTGAAAGGTGCACAGATGTCTAAGACATGGAACCTGGCTGTCCTCAAGTGGACAACAATCTTACGCAGGAGACATCATTATCATCCTATAGTTTTGCAGGTTAAAACCTATTTTTATAAGTATTTCCTCAATTAAATTTCCTAGCAACACTGTGACATTAACAGAATCTGTCATACATATTTTTACAGATGAGGAAATTGTGGCTTAGAGAAGCCAAGGAACGTGCTTCCCGAGTCTAAAGTTTTTCCTTTGGGTGCAGCCTCTCTTACATAGATAATTATGGTAAAAGACAGATGGTAATGGGAGTTTCCTGGTGGCCTAGCAGTTAAGGATTAGGGGTTGCCACTGCTGTGGCTCAGGTTCGAACTTCTTCAGGCCTCAGGTGTGGCCAATAAATAAATAAATAAAGACAGTAATAAACATTAAGAAGGAGGTGAGTATGTTAGGGGAGTATAAGCAGAGCAAGAAAAGAGCTCAATCTCCATGATGGGGAATTTGAGACTAATGTGAAAGAAGGTGGCTTTTGGCTTTGTCTCTGAAATGGATTTTAGAGGACAGGACATTTTCAGTCAATTAACAAGGGCTGAATAAATCTAGGGATGAAAAAAGAATGAAAGGGGAAGGGAGAATAAAATGAGGGCACCCAAGCAAAGCCATTAAGTAGGGAAGTTTGAGGCAAACAAGGACTCTCATGTAGGTGGAGCCTGGCTGTGTAAGGACACAGCAGTGAGTCAGAATGAAAAGATAAGCTGGGCCCTTGAATGCCAGGTGGTGTAGAAACTTGTTCAGGCAGTGCAGTAAGCCTGAGGCTTTTTGGCAGAGGAATGACAAGTCTGGTTTTTGGTTTCAGATTTGCAGTGTTTCCCCACAGGGGCTCCTGTCATTTTGGGCAGGTCAATTCTTTGTGTGCAAGATCATCCTTGCAGGACACTTAGCAACCTACTGCTAACCTTGCCTACTAACTGCCTGTAGCATTTTCCAGTCAAAACAATACACAATGACCATACAAATTTCCAAATGCCTTAGGAAGTGGCACTGTCCCTGGTTTCAGAGATGGCTGCCAACAGTGTGGAGTCCAGGTTCAGATAAAGAGAGAAGAAAAACAAGAAGACCAGTTAGAAAGATTTAGGAGAGATGGAATGATTCAATCATAGATGTGAGAGCAATGAGGGGAAAGAGTGTAGATATGAGAGACTGCAGAGATAGAACAGAATCAACATGACTTTTGTTGTCAAGGGAGAGGAACTGAGAATGAATCTAAGATTTCAAGCTTGTATAACTGAAAGAATGATAATGCCATTAACTAGTTTAGGGAGGAGAGAAAATCTAGGGGGAACTACTGAATTCTACTTTTAGCTAACTAAATACGAAACATCTGTGTATATCTGTGGCAATATGAGCAAAGAACTAGAAATGTCAACCTCAAGCTCAACATAAGATAGGTTTGGAATAAAATAGAGCTCAAGGGAGAAATAGAGTTGGAAGTTGAAGAAGCTAAGGAAAGAAATTAATGGAATTCCTGTTTTCAATCTATTTGGAAAACTGTCCATCCCCTGTAACAATCCTCTTCCCTTTGCCAGTTAGAGAGCATGTAGAGACAGATGGAAGGAAACAAAAGACAGAAAGGACACAACAAAAGACAATGAGATATAGAGACACCATTTAAAAAAATTTATGGCAACTTTTCTTGCATTTCAAGTAAAGATATGAAAAAAAATTTTTTTATTTTTTATTGTTTGTCTTTTGGGGGCCACGCCCATGGCATATGGAGGTTCCCAGGCTAGGGGTCGAATCGGAGCTATTGCCACCAGCCTACACCAGAGCCACAGCAACGCCAGATCCGAGCTGCGTCTGCAACCTACACCACAGCTCATGGCAACGCCGGATCCTTAACCCACTGAGTGAGACCAGGGAGCGAACCCGCAACCTTGTGGTTCCTAGTTGGATTTGTTTCCACTGCGTCACGCGGGAACTCCATGACATGAAAAAAAACTTTAAGCAAGGACAAGAATCAAAACTCACCAACCTCTGAACTTCCATGAGCTTACAGTACTAATCCCTTCCACTTCCCCCTCAAAAACCTGCCTCTATTGTGTGGTAATACTCTTTTCAAAAGCTAGGTAACTGAAAAATATTTTTGACACAGTGGAATTCGGCAGCAGCTCTGCAGGGCCAGGATGCAGGTTCGATTCCCAGCCTGGCACACTGGGTTAAAGGATCTGGCATTGCTGAAACAGCTGTGTAGGTTGAAACTTTGGCCATATGCCAAAAGGGTGGCCAAAAAAGAACAAAAGAAAAAAAAAAAAAAAAAAAAAAAAAAAAGGAAAGGAAAAGAGAGAGGGAGAAAAGAAAGAGAGAGAGAGAGAGAGGACCTGTTGCTACGATAATTATTCATCCCTATTCGGTATTCTTGTTTCTATTTCACCCAGATTCATTTGATTTCTCTCACTCGGGACTCTAAAACTACTTATTTCAAAACACCATCCTAAAAAAGTCTTCAGTCTTTAGAAACCTTGTCTCTACTTCTTATTCTAATTATCTGTAGGTAACTAAAGTTATCTTTCCCTCAACAATAAATACTGGACCTAACATGGATCCTCTTGTAATCTCATTAAATATTCTCAGCAAGGCTTCACTTACTGTCTATAGCAATAATTATCAAAGTGTGATCTGTGGAGTCCTAAAAACATGTGAGACTCTCCTTCAAAAAAAAATTTTGGCCATGCTTGCAGCAGGTAGAAGTCACTACAGGGACAACACAGGATCCTTAACCTGCTGCACCACAAGGGAAATCTCAAAATTATTTTTATAATAATAATACTAACAATAAAAGGAAAAAGAAGAAAGTAGTAGTGCTAGTAGTAGTCATCGTCAACGTAATAATTGTTTTTTTCACTGTGCTGACATTTGCACTAATAGTGCAAAAGTGGGAGTTCCTGTTGTGGCGCAGTGGTTAACGAATCCGACTAGGAACCATGAGGTTGCCGGTTCGATCCCTAGCCTTACTCAGTGCGTTAAGGATCCGGCGTTGCCGTGAGCTGTGGTATAGGTTGCAGATGCGGCTCGGATCCCGCATTGCTATGTATGGCTCTGGTGTAGGCCAGTGGCTACAGCTCCGATTAGACCCCTAGCCTGGGAACCTCCACATGCCATGGGTGCGGCCCTAGAAAAGGCAAAAAGACAAAAAAAAAAAAAGAAAAAAAAACAGTGCAAAAGTGACACTGGGCTTAACTGCTACAGCCTGTGAGGAATCAAGGTAAGGGTACTTGACCACTCTAGTGATCACTGTGCTTGTCACCACCACACACTCACAATTTAAAACAAACAACTATGCCAGTTCTGACTTCAAAGATCACCAAAGGAGTCTCAGAGATGCCCTCTACCCTCAAAGTCCTAGAATCTCACTTTGAGATCTACTGCTCCAGGTTTAGAACAGCACAAGTAAAAACAGCTCGCCGAAGAGTTCCCGTCGTGGCTCAGCGGTTAGCAAACCCAACTGGCATTCATGAGGACATGGGTTTGATCCCTGGACTTGCTCAGTGGGTTGAGGATCCGGCGTTGCCATGAGCTGTGGTACAGGTCGCAGATGTGCCTCAGATCCCGTGTTGCTGTGGCTGTGGTGTAGGCCGGCAGCTAGAGCTCCGAGTCAACCCCTAGCCTGGGAACCTCCACTTGCCGCAGGTGCGGCCTAAAAAGACAAAAAAACAAACCAACCAACACCCCACCACCCCGCCCCACAAAAAAACAGCTCCCCGAGAGAACTGAAAACTCAGCAACCAGTGTGGCCTGATCCTTTGATCTATTCAGAGCCAATTCAGAGATGATGATGAGTTATCCTTACTTACTGAAGTCTCCTCTGGGTGTAACAGTACAGCATATGGTCTGGGGGAGTCAACCTCCAAGAGGTCTCCAATGATCCTCACTTCCTGGTATTTACACTCTTGGTCAACCCCTGTGTGACCCACAGAATAGAGCAGAAAAGATGGCATTCACTCCAGAGACTAAGTTATAAAAGAGATTATGGTATGGTTGCCATCCACCTTGGTGCCTGTCTCTGTCTCTGTCTCTCAGATTATTCTTTTTGTGGGAAGCCAGCTGCCAAGTTATGAGCATCTCTATAGAGGGGTCCATGTAGTAAAAACTGAGTCTCCTGTCAACAGTTGCTGAGTGAGCCTGTTAGCAGATTCCCCAAGCCTTTAGGTGACTACACTCTGACTGACAGACTGACTGCAGTCGCAGGAGAGACCCTGAGCCAGACCTCCCAGCTAAGCCACTCTCAAACTCCTGATTCTCAGGTACTCAGTGAGATAATGTTGTTTTAACTGCTAACTTTTCGGGTAACTTTTATGCAACATGAATAATCAATAACGCTCCTTCCCTTCAAGAGTTCAAAATATGGCTTAAAAAAAAGGACACACAGATAAGCTAACAATGAAAGACAGTGTGAGTTTAGTGCCAAATTAGAATTCCAAACAACATAAGCTAAGAACAGAAAAAATTTTCAGTGGGCTAGAGAGTTGAAAAAAACTTTCCCAAAGGAGCTAGAACTTCAGCTGAATTTTCATGGAGAAGCAGGCTTCAGGAGTTCCCGTCGTGGCGCAGTGGTTAACAAATCCGACTAGGAACCATGAGGTTGCGGGTTCGGTCCCTGGCCTTGCTCAGTGGGTTAACGATCCGGCATTGCCGTGAGCTGTGGTGTAGGTTGCAGATGCGGCTCGGATCCCGCGTTGCTGTGGCTCTGGCGTAGGCTGGTGGCTACAGCTGTGATTGGACCCCTAGCCTGGGAACCTCCATATGCCGAGGGAGCGGCCCAAGAAATAGCAACAACAATAACAACAACAAAAGACAAAGAAAAAAAAAAAAAAAAAGAGAAGCAGGCTTCAGCTAGATGGGGATACTCCAGGGAAGGAGAAACAAGTACAGCAAAGTAACGAAAGAGGAAAGCTCTCGGGAAAAGCTGGAAGATGAAGTGGTTAATTTAGAAGTAAGTCAAAGAGGGTTTTAAATATAAGACTAAGTTTAGCTTTTATCTTATAGGCATTGGACAGATACTGAAGGTTTCTGAGCAAGGAAGTAATAGAACTAAAGCCATAACTCTGAGAACTTTCTAAGAGGCTTGCTCTTCCTCTCAATGAGCTTTCTTTATGCAAAACCATTAATAAATACATGTTCACTGGCCTAAGATATACCACATCTTAGTCTCACTCTGATGGAGGGATATACATCACTAAGAGAATTAAATGGGATCTACAAAAATCAATTAAAACAGAGAGTTAATTCCAGAATAAATAAACTTTACGTCTACCTGCCAGAACATTTCCCTTATAATTTTACTACATAAATTTGCATTTTATAATCAATACCCTTCATGTTCAAAATTTTTGTGTGACCTAGTCAAATTCAGTGTTTGCTGGAGTTCCCATGGAGGCTCAGTGGTAACAAACTCGACTAGTATCCATGAGCACGCGGGTTGGATCCCTGACCTTGCTCAGTAGGTTAAGGATCTGGCATTGCTGCGGCTGTGGCATAGGCTGGCAACTACAGCTCTGATTCAAACCCTAGCCTGAGAACTTTCATGTGCTGTGGGTACATCCCTAAAAAGACAAAAAAACAAAAACCAAAAACCAAAAAACACTCAAAATAAAATGTAGTGTTTGCTGAACATACACTATGTTAATATAAAGAGTTACTGTAAGACTTAGTGCTCATTCTGCCTACTCCCGAAGCAGAATCTCCTTTCCCTGACATAAGCCTTCCCTTGTTTTCCTCTTACATGCCGCCAGATGCTTAAAAGTCTAAGCATAACATCTTGACCTCTTTGGAGCAGAGATACTAGAAAAATCCAATGAAAAAGCAGAATATAGGAGTTCCCGTCGTGGCGCAGTGGTTAACGAATCCGACTAGGAGCCATGAGGTGGCGGGTTCGGTCCCTGGCCTTGCTCAATGGGTTAAAGGATCCAGCGTTGCCGTGAGCTGTGATGTAGGTTGCAGACGCGGCTCAGATCCCACGTTGCTGTGGCTGTGATGTAGGCCGGCGACTACAGCTCCGTTTAGACCCCTAGCCTGGGAACCTCCATATCCCTTGGGAGCGGTCCTAGAAAAGGCAAAAAGACCAAAAAAAAAAAAAAAAAAAAAGCAGAATATAAAATTATGCCACAATGCTTATAATTTATTGAGGCTCATCTTCCCTAATTCTGATTATAAAATTAATATAAACCTTCATTTTACATTTTCTTCATTAAAAAGTCAGAGAAAACATAAGCCTCCAAAGTAGTTTTTGGAAACGTGACCATCCTGGAAGCAGGATGAGATCTGCTTTCACAGTAAATACTTACTGTGTGAGAACCGCTGAGTGATTGGGGTTCCAGGATAAGGGTAAGTCCGACTCTCCCACTGAATGTTTCCTTCCTGAACAGCCTTTATGAAACCATGATAACACTGGTGGGCTACACCTAAAGACAGAAATAACAAATACCTCAGCCTGGACTCTTCATTTGCAAATCAAATTATTAAAACTGTATCTATTAATGGGTAAACAACAAGGTCCTACTATACACATGGAACTTTATTCAATATACTCTAATAAATCATAATGGAAAATATGAAAAAGATTATCTGCAAATGTGCAACTGCATCACTTTTCTGTACAGCAGAAATTAACACAACAGTGGAAACCGACTATACTTCAATAAGTAAATCTTTAAGAAGTGCATCTATTAATTGCCTTATCACTTTTTATAAGACTCTCCAAAGACAGAAAACAGAATCAAAGAATTTCAAAACTAGAAGATCAAATTTCATTTTACCAAGGTTAAGTGATTTCGCTCATGGTTACAAAATCAGCTCACACTTTATAACTCTTCTCCCCTTTATGTCATATCATGAGGCAACACATCAAAATAACTGGTGCTATTTACTCCATAGCAAAGGGGCTGGGAGATAATTTAACTTCTTGAGAAAATGTTTGGTAAACAGTCTCTGGAATATAACAGCCGTTCAGTAAATATCTATAGTATACTAGTATCCAGAGGTCAGGGGTTTGATCCCTGGCCTTGCTCAGTGGGTTAAGGATCTGGCATTGCCATGAGCTGTGGTGTAGGTCACAGAAGCAGCTTGGATGCCATGTTGCGGTTGCTGTGGTATAAGCTGGCAGCTACAGCTCCAATTTGACCCTTAGCCTGGGAACTTTCACATGCCACAGATACAGCCCGAAAAAAACAAAATAAATAAATAAACACAGACCATGGCAATCAAGTATTCTCCACCTTAAACAAGGAGATAATAATTAGATGACAGTGGATTATAAAATGAAGAATTTACCAAGGAAAGCAGTTTATTTTTTAATGAGTTTTTACTATAATGGTGGATATATATAATTTTATAAATTTGTCCAAACTCACAGAATGTACACCAAGCATGAACCCTAATGGAAACTATAGACTTGAGTGACAATGATATATCAACACAAGGTCATCAATTTTAAGAAATGTTCCACTCAGGTGAGAGATGTTGAAAATAGGGGAGGGGAGTTCCCATTATGGTTCAGTGGCTAACAAACCCAACTAGTGTCCACGAGAACGCGGGTTTGATCCCTGGCCTCACTCAGTGGGTTAAGGATCTGGCATTGCCATAAGCTGTGGTGTAGGTTACAGATGTGGCTCAGATCCCACATTGCTGTGGCTGCGGTACAGGCCAGCAGCTACAGCTCCAATTCAACCCCTAGCCTGGGAACCTCCATGTGCCTTGGGTTTGGCCCTAAAAAAAAAAAAAAGAAGAAGAAGGAAAAAAAAGAAAATAGGGGAGGCTGTGTATGCGTAGGGGCAGAAGATATACAGGAAACCTACAAACCTATTCAATTTTGCTGGGAACATAAAAATATTCTAAAAAACAAACTATTAAAAAAATGTTAGGGCTTCATTTTTTTTGGAGCAATCTATTTTCCAACACATGAAATTACCTTATCTCAAAGAGAAACATGTTGAATTAAGAGTACAACCAATAATTTACATTTGAAAAAATAACATTTTTGAATTTATGCCGCCTTAGTGGATCCTTAAGTGGGGATCACAGAACATGTTTTCCAGTGACGATCATTATCCCTTTGTGAAATTCTCAGTTAAGAATTGGAATATTAAAAAGACATGGCCGGAGTTCCCGTTGTGGCGCAGTGGTTAACAAATGCGACTAGGAACCACGAGGTTGCGGGTTCGATCCCTGGCCTTGCTCAGTGGGTTAAGGATCCGGTGTTGCCGGAGCTGTGGTGTAGGTCGCAGACGTGGCTCAGATCCTGCGGTTGCTGTGGCTCTGGTGTAGGCCGGCGGCTACAGCTCCGATTCGACCCCTAGCCTGGGAAGCCCCATATGCCGGAGGAGCAGCCCTAGAAAAGGCAAAAAGACCAAAAAAAAAAAAAAAAAAAAAAAATGCCAAATAAAACCTAAGAACAAATTCACATATTTAATTAGATCACCACCCCTTCTCTCCCACCTCTATTTTAGAGGTAAACCATCTATTTTCACAGTGCAGGTAGCCAATCTCTTCTGAAGAATCCATTAACTCTGCAAACACAGGCAGGCTATGCATACCAGTATTACGAGTGGTGAGCAGATAAGCAAAGGGCCCAGCAAACTATTCCAAAACAGCTGGTCCTTACTGGCCCTCCAGGTTGGATTTGGGGCAACTGACAAAGACCCTACTCCTCTTCACAGAACAACTCTGATCTGATGAAAAGATTTTAACACTGATTCTGGTCTAAAAGTTTTTCTCTCTCCTATTTCTGGATGCCTTGTTCCCACCAGGAAAGAAAAATACTGATACTACCCTTGCTTTAATCAAAGATATTCAACTGGCTCAGTCATCTTCATTCAAAAATAGGCCCTTTCCACCTAAAATTGAATGAAACCAAACAACTGCTATTAATTAAAAATACAGTACAATGAGAAACCTCAACATTTAACTAAAGTTGATATCTTGATTAGAAAATGGAGGCGGGAAAAGGAGAGAAGTTCATTTTAAAAACTAAAAGATACAGGGCCTGTGCTGTTTAGAGATAAAATCAAGCAGTAAATGCTTTCACTATCCCACATATGCCACAATTAGCTACTTTAAGCTATTCATAATTTGCTATGAGGATTATAGATTATAAAGTAGTCACAATAGGAAGTTCCTGTTGTGGCTCCTTGGGTTAAGAACCTGACTAGTATCTGTGAGTATGCCGGTTCAACCCCTGGCCTTGCTCAGTGGGTTAAGGATCCAGTATTGCTGCAAGCTGAGGCTCAGATCCGATACTGCTGTGGCTATGGTAAGGCTTGCAGCTGTGGCTCCAACTGGATTCCTAGCCTGAGAACTTCCATATGTCACGTGTTCAAAGCTAAAAAATAATAATCATAATAATAAGGTAGTTACAATAGCCCTGACAACAGTAAAAGTTACATGAAAGTTAGCTATTACTGTCAACACATATCCATCCCTATTCTACTCACAATTTTCCAAATCACTCTGAGAATATGCAGAAAAAGAATTCTCAAAGTGAGTTAAATACTATCACATTCAAGCTGTTCATAAAACTAGGCAGGATAAAGAGAAAATGTTCATTGCTTTTTGGCTTTGCCCATGGCAGGCATATGGAAGTTCCCAGGCCAGGAATCGAAACCTCACCAGAGTAGTGACAACACGGGATCCTTAACCTGCCGTGCCATAAGAGAACTCCAATAAATGTACACTGTTAATTGTCTAACACTAAATTTTAGAACCACAATTTTTTTTCTGCTTTTTGTTTAGGGCCGCACCTGTGGCATACGGAGGTTCCCAGGCTAGGGGCTGAATCAGAGCCGCAACTGCTGGCCTACACCAAAGCCACAGCCACTCAGAATCCTAGCTGCATCAGTGACCTCCACCACAGCTCATGGCAACACCAGACCCCTGACCCACTGAGCGAGGCCAAGGATCAAACCGGCATCATCATGGATACTAGTCGGATTCGTTTTCGCTTCGCCACGAGAACTCCCGAACCACAATAAATTTTAAGAGAGAAAAGAGAACATAAAATTGGGAGTCTAAAAATAAATCATTCAAACAAATTTTAAATAAATAAGTAAACCTTTCCACTTTCCACAGTACCTTTAATAAGTCGATACCACTGTTTGCAGACAAGGGCTGCAGTTTTGTGTTCTTGGTAAGGTGAAAGAAAGGATAGTATATACTCCAAAACCTCTTCTGGCAGCTCAGACATGGACCTATTATGTCTAGTCTCCTCAGCCTCCAATACTGGGTGGGGCTCCTCATCTTGCTCCATTGTCCCTTCCAACACAGTTTCTTCTTGGTCCACAGCCATGAAACTGTCATCTTCACTGTCCGAGGAGCTGGCCATGACATTCCACTTGACAGCTACAGTGGGAAAGAAACAAACATCAGTATTCACTGTCTGAAGTTCTGAAATAACTCAGGCACAGGCACATCCAAGTTGTTCATGATTTTTTTTTTGACCATCAATATGAAATCTGTCTTTAGCACTTTCCCACACTAGTTGTGAGCCACCTGAATTTGTCAGGTACCACTTCAATATCAAGCCTATCCCAAATATCTAATAAATCCCTAGAGGCTTCTATGCTATTTTTCTTTTTCTCTCTGCTGAACCAGAATGACAGTCAAGTTCTAGTATAACCATAAAATCTCTAACAACTCCTCTAACCCAAGGATTTGACTGGCAGACAGCAAAGGGAATAGTGACAAGTAGCTTCCCTTGGCCAGTAACATGATTCAAAACCTCAAACTCAGAAGGAAAAACTAACTGTAGGTCCTAAGAGAATAAAAAAAATTTTTTTGAGGATGTGGGAATAAGAAATGATAGGGTTTTTTTAGCTTTTACATAAGACAATTCACTTAAGAGGATAATAAGTGTTCCAGTAAGGCTTAACTAGCTGTAATACCAAATGCAAGGCAATATAGGAAACATTATAACAGATCCAAGGAGTAAAAAACTGGAAACAATACAAACACCCATCAACAATAGAACAGATAAACTGTGGTACATTCACATCATGGAATACTATACAGCAAGGAACCATAGACACACACATGGATAAATCTACCAAACATAATACTGGGTAAAAGAAGACAGAACAGCACATACTACATGACCATGCTTATGTCGAATTTAAAACTAGGCAAAATTAACTTATGCTGTTGCAAATGAGGATAATGGTTACCAAAGGTAATCACTGGGAGGCTTTTGGGGTACTGGTAAAGCTTCCTGACTGGGTAATGGTTACATAGATGTGTTATGTTTGTGAAAAATTCACCAAGCTGAATACTTAATGCGCTTCTCTAAAGTTTACCAGTTCGGAGTTCCCGTCGTGGCGCAGTGGTTAACGAATCCGACTAGGAACCATGAGGTTATGGGTTCGGTCCCTGGCCTTGCTCAGTGGGTTAACGATCCGGCGTTGCTGTGAGCTGTGGTGTAGGTTGCAGACGCGGCTCGGATCCCGCGTTGCTGTGGCTCTGGCGTAGGCCGGGGGCTACAGCTCCGATTCAACCCCTAGCCTGGGAACCTCCATATGTCGCGGGAGCGGCCCAAGAAATAGCAACAACAACAACAGCAAAAGACAAAAAGACAAAAAAAAAAAAAAAAAAAGTTTACCAGTTACCTCTAGTAGAGATAATTAATTTTAAAAAATCATTATGGATTTTTTTTTTTTGGCCACACCCATGGCACATGGAAGTTCCTGTGCCAGTGATCAAATCAGAGCCAGAGTTGTGACCTACACCACAGAGGCAGCAATGCCAGATCCTTAACCCACTGAGCTGGGCTGGGGATTGAACTGGTGCTCCCACAGAGACAGGTGGATCATTAACCTACTGTGCCACAGAGGGAGCTCCCATTATGGATATTTTTAAACGTCCTTGTGTTATTTATATTTCCTAAATTTTCTAGAAAGAGCACAAATAAAACACACATACAGGTGGAGTTTCTTTATGGCGCAGTGGGTTAAGGATCCAGTGTTGTCACTGCAGAAGTTCGGGTTGCCACTGTGGCTTGGGTTTGATTTCTGGCCCAGGAACTTCTGCATGCCATAGCAGTGGCCAAAAACCCAACCAAACAAAAATAAACACATACAGAAAGGCAGGCAATTCATTTATACCATGCCACTGATATTTCATGCAAAGACTGAGGTAAAACAGTAAAATGAAGGAAACAGAGTGCTTTATATAAGTGTCACAGGCTAGATTCTAGAAGAAGCAGATGTTAAATAAAATTAGGAATGAAAAAGGTTTGATGGGGAGAACACTTATGAGAAGAAAAGGGTAGGACTAAGCAGGAGGAGCCATGAGACCATGGTGCAGATCTGACAACGCCTGAACAACAGAAACATTGGGAGCAAGGACAGCCAGTATGGGCAAGAAGGCAAGGCTCTAGATCACTGCTCTGCTCACCACCACTGGCTGGGGCTGCTCTGAGAAGACAGCATGATCCTGGTTCCAATGCTGAGGCAGACCCTGAAAGGACTAACAACTGTCTGCAGCTACACTACTTACAGATGGGCAGCAAGTCTTTTTTTTTTTTTTTTTCTAGGGCTATGCCCTTGGCACATGGAAGTTCCCAGGCTAGAGGTCAATCGCAGCTGTAGTCGCCGGCCTACACCAGAGCCACAGCAACACTGGATCCAAGCCTCATCTGCAACCTACACCACAGCTCACAGCAACACCGGATCCTTAACCCACTGAGCGAGGCAGGGATTGAACCCAAAACCTCATGTTTCCTAGTAGGATTCGTTAACCACTGAGCCACAACGGGAACTCCAGCAAGTCATTTCATAAATGGGCACCTGAATTTTAATTTTATACTTTGTTTCCTTTTTTTTTTTTTTTTTTTTTTTTAGGGCTGCACCTGTAGCATGTGGAAGTTCCCAGGCTAGGGGTCAAATCAGAGCTGCAGCTGCCAGCCTAGGCCACAGTCACAGCAATTGGGATCCAAGCAGCATCTGTGAGCTATGCCAAAGCACTTGGCAACACCGGATCCTTCACCCACTGAACGAGGCCAGGGATCGAACCCACATCCTCATAGACTCTAGTTGGGTTCTTAACTTGCTAAGTCACAAAAGGAACTTCAATTTTATAACTTTTAAATTAAAAAATTTTATATCTGTACATATTTTTATCTATTTATACATATTTACATCTATTCCTTGGACCATATACACCTACCCTGACCATTCACTATGCCATCCACCTTACAAATTTCCAACATTCTCTCTAGCACTAACGAAAAGGATAAGAAATAACAGGAAGAGAAGAGTGATCCTGAAACACACTTTGGGGCCTTGAGAAAGACCCGAAATGTTCCAAAAGGTGAAGAGGGGTGGTGGGAGGGAGAGATCAAAGAACAGAAACCTCCCATTCCTATATCATTCTACCACTCCCATAATTCACAAACTCATTATGCGCATCTTAAAAACTGGAAGAATAATCACACTAAGGAAAAGGAAAACACGAGTCAAAATCCATGGAATTGCTTCCAACATAATTTATCTACAAAATTAGCTCGTGATTCTGCAATGCGTCCCAGTGAAGTGACTGCTAATCTTGACGATGATGAAAAATTAGTGGCTAATTAGAAGTAGAGGAGTAACCTAAATCCTCCTTGTTGGGGGAAGGGGGTGGCAGGGGAGCAACAGCAATTCCCTCCATTCCTTGAAAGTAGAAAAGTACTGGAGTTTCTGCTATATCCCAGTGGGTTAAAGAATCCAGTGTTGGGAGTTCCCGTCGTGGCGCAGTGGTTAACGAATCCGACTAGGAACCATGAGGTTGCGGGTTCAGTCCCTGCCCCTGCTCAGTGGGTTAACGACCTGGCGTTGCCGTGAGCTGTGGTGTAGGTTGCAGATGCGGCTCGGATCCCGCGTTGCTGTGGCTCTGGCGTAGGCCAGTGGCTACAGCTCCGATTCGACCCCTAGCCTGGGAACCTCCATATGCCTCGGAAGCGGCCCAAAGAAATAGCAGAAAGACCAAAAAAAAAAAAAAAAAAAAAAAAAAAAAAAGAATCCAGTGTTGCCACAGTTGTGGCTCAGATTCAATCCCTGGCCTGGAAGCCACAGGTGTGGCCAAAAAAAAAAAAAGTAGAGAAGCATTGTGATAGGTTTACCATAACTTGTGTTAAATAAAAGATCCTAGATAGTTAGCCACCTCCATCCACTTGGGGTGAACTGCTTTTCCATATGCTTAACTTGCTAGAGGAAGGCCTTTCCAATTCTAGTCCCAAGTCTTACCCTAAAGAGTACAGTTACATTACACAGAAAACAGCAATTTGAATTTTTTCTGGCCCCTCCCCCAAAGTGCCTTTTTCTACTGGAATAACCACTTCCCATAATCCCCCTTACTCTTTCCCCTGTAAATTATCATTTTTCATCTCCTGTTGGCTATATTCCCTAATTTATTGATTTTCTCATATTTTTCATCCTCACTCAGCTCTAAAATTCACCAAGGAAAAGAGTCCAAAGAAACAGATTCTTTGAGTCTGGCTGTATCTTTCACATCTGAGTTAAATATAGCATCTCTAAGATAATTGTTCCCTTACACAACATCTTGACAGTCTGTGAGCCTAAGGTCTGCTTCTGAACAAACTGAATCAATGAAGGCTACAAAAGGTTATTTATATTACTATTTTGTTCCCAAACAAAATAAAGCTGTTTGGCTCAACAAAACAACTTGTTACCCTTTTTCTAAATCATCTCAAAATGAGCAAGCCTAAATAAAGGGACTCACCTTTGGTAACACCGCTTCAGGCAATTCTCATCATCCAACTGTTTTACTGTACACAAAAGCATCAAACCCCACGGCCTCAAGGGCATGTTTGCTAACTTGACCCTGAGCAAAGATGTCAATGAGAATGGGCTTGGATGCAATTCCTCTGAAAGTATATGCCCAGCACTAATTTTTACAGCCCTTCATTTTTACGACCATGATTAGGTAATGAAATCATCACTCATACTCCCAGAGGAAACAGGCATCTTGAAATAGTTTTTCATTTTTTCATGCCAAAAGAAGCCCTACAAAACATTTCACATGTAAGTTCATTAACTCAATGAAAGTGGTTTTCATGAAAGTCCAAGAAATCTTCCATACCCTTCACATTTGTGTTAAGACTCAATTTCCCCAAAGTGACCAAGTCTTTGGGAAAAACCACAAACTGAAGTCAATGTACTAGAATTTGAGCTCCCTGACAGCAGAGACCATTTGCCTATGCACCTTGAATTCCAAGCATCAGACATTCAAAGGGGGAAAGATTTAATGACATTGCCACTCACAAAACCTTTTACACTATTTTTTAATAGAAATTACATCACTAGTATACCCAAGAAATAGCAGACCCTACCCTTATATGTCACTAGATGCTATCAAGATATTTTATTGATCAGACTGGATATACCTCTCTGATTCCTTGAATTTTGTTTTTTTGTTTTTGTGTCTTTTGTCTTTATAGGGCTGCACCCGCGGCACATGGAGGTTCCCAGGTTAGGGGTCTAATAGGAGCCATAGTCGCAGGCCTGTGCCAGAGCCACAGCAACGCCAGATCCAAGCCATGTCTGCGACCTACACCACAGCTCACTGCAATGCCAGATCCTTAACCCACTGAGAGAGGCCAGGGATCGAACCTACAACCTTATGGTTCCTAGTCGGATTCGTTTCCACTGTGCCAGGATGGGAACTCGAAGGAAAATTCTTAATGATGATGATAAAATAAAGCACTGGGATATTAACTAAAGAATGCGTAGCTGGATTGAATGAAAAGCAGACAGTGATCTACCAGCACGAGGGCCTCTCAAAGGCAAAGCAGCAGCCTTGCACAGATGTCACTATGAACTCATGAAGTTACCCACCTCAGCAGCACTAATGGAATTAAGCATTAAATGCTACTCTTGAAAATATAAAATACTGTTGCATGAAGATTTACACACCACAGTATGATCCAATCTAAGATGAGACGAAGTCTTATTATCATTGTACTTACTCCAATAAAAAAGTTGTAACAAGTAAAAAATGGTAAAATATAAATTTTTACCTTACTTTGTGCACTCAGTAAATATCAATGGAACATTTGCTAAATGTGAAAATACTGTGTGTAGATCCCATGGGAGTTACAAAAAGAAGACATTTCCTCTCAAAGAGATTAACCTAGTAAAAGTCAAAGACACAAAAAGATACCACCACAGGACAAACCGTAGCACCAAACAAGCTCTAGCAGTTCAGGGCAGGAAGAGATGGCTTCCGACTAGCATGTGAAGGAAGTTAGTTACACAGAAAGAAGCATCTGGGCTTCAAAGAATAGGTAGCATCTGAGAGAATGAAATGCGTGAAGGTGGAAAGATTTTCAAGCTATTATCTCTTGTACTGATGTTCTTTCCCACTTTTAGAATTACCTTTAGGACAAAAGGGCAAAACTATTTTCTCCTTGATGGGCATTTTAACGCATGTATATACTACTTAATATTTTATCTACATTAACAGAAGCTCATAATCTGGAGCCTCCCTTAGTTCCTAACAGTCAACATTTTGACAAAAAAAGGTCTAGAAATAGAATAATCTGGCATAACCACTGTTGCTATTAGCAAACTGTGAGCTATTGTGACAATTCAGAGAGCTGTTTCTAGAAAGCATTCCAAATTTAACAACAGATACCAGCTACAGTTAGACTTTTTTTTTTTTAAATAGTTAACTCATCAGTGTGTTATCTAAGAAAGATTTCCTTTAATGAAACTGAAAAATAAAGTATTTCCCCAAGGTGTACATCAGTATGCTTTCTTATCGTTCTTTGTAATGGCTGATGTTACACGAAAGCACTTTATGACTATCACGGAATAGTAGCAGAAATGGACCAGTTTAAGAAGGGCCATTCTCCATATTCATATATAGCAACCAAAGGAGGTTAAATGGTTGAGAAAAATGTAATGGTTTCCAATCATCAATGAAGATATTCTAGGTTCTGAAAATTCCATATGGAGAATCACATATTCTAGATTCAGCAAAATGTTTTGCTTAGTATAAAATGAAAAAAGTACAACAGGAGTTCCCACTGTGGCTCAGTGGTAACAAACTTGACTAATAACCATGAGGATGCAGATTCAATCCCTGGCCTTGCTCAGTGGATTAAGGATCTGGCATTACCATGAGATGTGGTGTACGTCACAGACATGGCTCGGATCCTATGTTGCTATGGCTGTGGTGTAGGCCAGCAGCTTCAGCTGATTCAGCCCCTAGCCTGGGAACCTCCATATGCGGCCCTAAAAAGCAAAAAAAAGTGTAACAGAACTTTAATGCCCAAATTTATATTTTGTGAGAGCCTAAATTTTTAGATTTTAACAGAAGACAGTAATACTATATAAAGTAAGACCATCACCTCTAGGAGTTCCCTGGTGGCTCATGGGGTTAAGGATCCAGCATTGTCGCTGCTGTGGCTCAAGTTCGATCCCTGGCCCAGGAACTCCTGCATGCCGTGGACATGACCTACAAAAAAAAGAACATCATCCCTGAGGAAAAAATGGAGGTTTTGCCTTTTTAAAATTAATTTTTAACAGCCAAATATATCATACATACAAAACCATATAGGTGTGCAGCAACAGTGGCAAAGAGGATGCAGTGCCTCAAAAAATGAGTCATAACTACCACATGATCCAGTAATTCCACTTCTGGGTACATACCCAAAAGAACTGAAAGGCAGGGACTCAAGCAGGTATCCATATACCCATGTTCATAGCACCACTGATCACAACAGCAAGAAGGCAGAAACAACTCAAATGTCCATCAGTGGATAATGGATAAACAAAATGTAGTACACTCACACAACAATTTTATTTAGCCTTAAAGCGGAAGCAAATTCTGATGTATACTACAAGGAAGAAGCCTGAAGACGTTATGCTACGTGAAACAAGCCAGACATTAAAGCTAAGTACTATATGATTCCGTTTATATGCAGTGCCTAGAGTACTCAATTTACACAGCAAAGAAGAATGGTGGCTGCAGTTGGGCGAGGGACAGGAAAACAGGGAATTGCTGCTTAATGACTCTGGAGTTTCAGTCAGGGACGATAAACATTCTGGAATGAATATCGGTAATGGTTGCGCAATAATGTGAATGTATTCAATGCCAAGTAACTGTACAGATAAAATGATTAAAATGGCAAACTATTAAACAAATTTCCCACAATTTAAAAAAACACTGCACAGAACACATACGTACAATTTAAAATAATAAAATAAACCACCGTGTACCCACGTCCTAGTGAGGAAAACAGAACATCACCGGGACCTTTAGGCCACAGTGTGACCCCCTCATTACCATCTGCCCCTCCCTCAACCAGAAGTCATCACTATGCTGTTTTATTTATCAATCCCTTACTTTTCTTTATAGTTTTAACACATACGGATATCGCATAAAAATGTATTTCTAAGCAATATATCGCTTAGTTGTTAAACATAGCTATAGTCCATTTCAGCACAGTGTAAAACCTTGCTGGGTGAGTCAGTGATAATCTATCCATTCTACTGTTGAAAGAAAACAGTGTTTCCAACAGTCTGCTCTTATAAAATGAGCATTTTTTTTAACTTCTTTAAAATAGTGGCTTTCAAATTTTCTTGACAGCAACCACAATAAAAAATACGTTTTACCTCACAAATCAGGTAAAACCTACATATATATATATATACATACACACACACACATACATATATATACGTACACACACACATACGGGAATAAGCTTCACAAAATAATGTCCTTACAGTATACTGATATTTTCTATTGTATTTATCAGTTAAGAAAATCACTGGTTAAATGCCATTAAACTGTCTTCATTCTAATGGGTGGCAAGCTACAGGGTGAAAAACAATGCTCTAGGGTTCATACTGGGAGTGAAATTAGTGGGTGTAGGTTATAGGCACTTACATCTTTACTAGATAATGTCAAATTGTCTTCCAAAGTAATTGTTCCAATTTATACCACCACCTGCAACGTACGCCACAAGTGATTTTAATTTGATTTGATTTTAAAATCATAAATGGGCTTTGAAAATTCATCACATGTTTTTGCTGCATTAAAACATCATTGTTCCTGTTGGTCTGTTGGTGATATAAATTACACTAATTGCTTTTCTAGCGTTAAAACGAGCTCAAAAAAAAAAAAAAAAAAAAAAAACAAGCTCAGGGAGTTTCCGTCATGGCTCCGTGGTTAACATGAGGTTGAGGGTTCGATCCCTGGCCTCGCTCAGTGGGTTAAGGATCTGGCGTTGCCGTGAGCTGTGGTGTAGGTTGCAGATGTGGCTCG
Source organism: Sus scrofa (assembly GCF_054392235.1). Lineage (NCBI taxonomy): Eukaryota > Metazoa > Chordata > Mammalia > Artiodactyla > Suidae > Sus > Sus scrofa. The sequence goes on from NC_139388.1 coordinate 79,948,867, forward strand.
GATTCCTCGTTGCTGTGGCTCTGGCACAGGCCAGTGGCTACAACTCCAATTAGACCCCTAGCCTGGGAATCTCCATATGCTGCAGGAGTGGCACTAGAAAAGACAAAAAAACAAAAACAAAAACAAGCTCAGGAGTTCCTGTTGTGGCTTTGCGGGTTAAGAAGCCAACTAGTATTCTTTAGGATGTGGGTTCAATTCCTGGCTTCACTCAGTGAGTTAAGGATCCAGCACTGCTGTGAGCTGTAGTGTAGGTTACAGACTCGGCTTGGACCCCACACTGCTGTGGCTTTGGCTGTGGTTGTGGCTGTGGCTGGCAGCTGTAGCTCTGATTCAACCCCTAGCCAAGGATCTTCAATATGCCACAGGCACAGCCCTAAAAAGCAAAACAACAACAAACAAACAAACTACTTTGCTAGCACCTTGATCTTATACTTGCTAGGCTCCGGAACTGTGAGAAATAAATTTCTGTTGTTTAAGCCACCTAGCCTATGGTATTTTGTCATGGCAGCCCGAGCTGCCATGACAACCTCCCTCTAAAACACCCCATTAAAAAGGTCAACATGTCTATAGGAAATAAGCTACAATGAATTTACAGCATAATAAATAAACTAACTTTTTTTTTTTTTGCTTTTTAGGGCCACACCCATGGCATATGGAGGTTCCCAGGCTAGAGGTCTAATCAGAACTACAGCTGCCTGCCTACACCACAGCCACAGCAGCGCTAGAACCGAGCTGCGTCTGTGACCTATACCATAGCTCACAGCAATGCCAGATCCTTAGCCCACGGAGTGATGCCAGGGATCAAACCCACAACCTCATGGTTCCTAGTCAGATTCATTTCTGCTATGCCACGATGGGAACTCCATAAATACACTAATATTTTAAAGGACTTAGAAGAAATATATGTAATATATTATATATATTTATATATAATATATAACCACGTCTTCATAGATACTAGTTGTGTTTGTAATCTGCTGAGCCACAACGGGAACTGCTGCAATATCTTTTTAAAAGATATCTTTTTAAAAGCCCTTGGTATGTGTGGTTAAATTTACTGAAGATGGCAAAAGGGCAGTGACATTTTAATTTCGTATGTCCTTCCCCCCATATCTGTTTGTTATCCCAGAATCAGTCAACATATCAGTAACTTTTTTTGGGGGAGGGAGGAAGCAGTGGAGCACATACAAAACAGCATTCCCAAATCAGTGGATCTTTTCTAAGGGAAAATATACTGAACCAGAAGTGATTGAATATTAAAGATGAGCTATAACCAGTAATGTAAAAAAAAAAGAAATATGAACATTTTAATAAAATAAATAAAATTACCAGGCTATAGCTATCAAAACATGCCAAGGACTTAACAATGACATGATTAACAGCTCTTTTTTTTTTTTTTTTTGGTCTTTTTAGGGACACACCTGCGGCACATGGAGATTCCCAGGCTAGGGGTCAAACCAGAGCTATAGGCGCTGGCCTACACCACAGCCACAGCCATGCCAGATCCGAGCCGTGTCTGCGACCTATACCACAGTTCATGGCAATGCCATGATTAAGTGGATCCTTAACCCACTGAGCCAGGCCAGGAATCAAACCATCGGCCTCATGGATGTTAGTGATTCATTCCTGCTGAGCCACGACGGGAACGCCTAAGATTTCAATTCAGTCATTTTGAGCTACTTTTTCTGAAACACCGTAAGGTGTTTTCCCTTCTTTGGTCTTTGTTCTTGCTGACCACATCCTCTTCCTAAAATACTTGTCTCCTACTTACCAGTACAGCAAATTCCTACTCATTATTTCAGTTATTCCTTTTGTGAGATTCCTCCATCCCCTCCAGCCAATTAAGTATGCCTCTAGCCTTCTATTCATTTTGTACAGTATCTTTTTTTTTTTGTCTTTTGTCTTTTTGTTGTTGTTGTTGCTATTTCTTGGGCCGCTCCCGCGGCATATGGAGGTTCCCAGGCTAGGGGTCTAATCGGAGCTGTAGCCACCGGCCTACGCCAGAACCACAGCAACTCGGGATCCAAGCCGCGTCTGCAACCTACACCACAGCTCACGGCAACGCCGGATCATTAACCCACTGAGCAAGGGCAGGGACCGAACCCGCAACCTCATGGTTCCTAGTCAGATTCGTTAACCACTGCGCCACGACGGGAACTCGTGTACAGTATCTTCATCATCTAAAGTTGTATAAATATTTGTTGAGTTAGGTGGCCTAAAGACCTAAGCCAACATTAGATAAATAATACAGATAGTTTCTACTTTTCACCACTTCACAAGTTACAAATTCTGCTCATTAAGAATCTACCTAATTAAAACGCATATTTCACTTCTTATTACTAGAGTTTTCAATAAAGTCCAGACAAAGGCCTAAGCCAACATTAGATAAATAATACAGATAGTTTCTACTTTTCACCACTTCACAAGTTACAAATTCTGCTCATTAAGAATCTACCTAATTAAAACGCATATTTCACTTCTTATTACTAGAGTTTTCAATAAAGTCCAGACAAAGGCAAGAACACAAAAGGCAATCAAGATGCAACATGTTCAAAAAAAATAGATGAAACATGCACAACCAGAATTTTGCTTTAAAGCAGACAATATGCCTTAAGATAGACCATCCAGGAACACGTGAAAATTGCCAATGCTAACTGCCCTCTTATATGTGTTGTATCATACATACTGTACTTCAAATGAATAGAGTGATGGCTGAAAATCTTTTAATACCCTAATTCATTTTTTTTTTTTTTAATTTTAGGGACGCACCAATGACATATGGAGGTTCCCAGGCCAGGGGTCAAACTGGAGCTACAGCTGCTGGCCACAGCCACGCATGATCCAAGTCACATCTGCAACCTACACCAGAGCTCACATCAGTGCCGGATCCTTAACCCACTGAGCGAGGCCAGGGATCAAACCTGCATCCTCACAGATACTAACTAGTCAGATTTATTTCTGCTGAGCCATGATGTGAACTCCCCAATTCAAATTTAAGAATCAACATTTTTTTGGGGGGGGTCTTTTGTCTTTTTAGGGCCGCACCCGAGGCATATGGAGGTTCCCAGTCTAGGGGTCTAATCAGAGCTGTTGCTGCCGGCCTACACCAGAGCCACAGCAATGCCAGATCAGAGTCGCATCTGCGACCTACACCACAGCTTACGGCAACACCAGATCCTCAACCCACTGAGCGAGGCCAGGGATCGAACCTGCAACCTCATGGTTCCCAGTTGGATTCATCTCTGCTGCAGCAACAGCAACTCCAAGAGTCAACATTTAAAAGGATGGAGTCAGGGAAATTATTCTCTTTGACTGTCTTTAAAATTTGCTATAATCTCAAGGAAACTGATTCTGTATACTGCACTAATTGTCTGATTAAAAAAATGGAAGAAAAAAAAAAAAAAAAAGACCAGGAATGTCAAAATGCAGTATTTTGTTTTGTTTTGTTGTTGTTTTCACTTTGGCCTTTGGAGTTCCCAGGCCAGCGATCAGATCTGAGCTGCAGTTGCAACCAGATCCTTTCACCCACTGTGACAAACCAGGGATGGAACCTGCAGCCTGGCACTGCAGAGACTGTCGCACCATCACCAATCTGCCACAGTGGGAACTCCTGTACCATTTTTACAAAAATAAATAAAGACTGTGCAACCTACAAATGTCTTCAAAGAAGGCTTATAATATTAAATTCTAGATAGAAAGAAATAAGTGATGGCAAAATTTTGTACTTGGAGTCAAAGGTCAATTTATGGTCAATTCTAAACAGCTAACTTTTAAATATTCTTTAAAAGAAATCCATAAACGGAGTTCCTGCCGTGGCTCAGTGGTTAACAAATTCGACTAGGAACCATGAGGTTTCGGGTTCGACCCCTGGCCTCATTCAGTGGGTTAAGGATCCGGCGTTGCCATGAGCCCTGGTGTAGGTCGAAGACATGGCTCAGATCTGGTGTTGCTGTGGCTGTGGTGTAGGTTGCCGGCTACAGCTCTGATTAGACCCCTAGCCTGGGAACCCCCATGTTCCAACAGTGCAGCTCTAGAAAAGACAGACTAAAAAAAAAAAAAAAAGAAAGAAACCCATAAGTAAGAACATAATATAAAACTAAATGCCTCTAATTTCACTGCTTCACATTTACTTTTCTGGATCAGTTTACAAATTCTAAAATCAAACTGACATACATTTGTAGAATTCCCACCCACACAGTATCACCGTACAAAAGAAAGATAATACTTAGTTTGTTAGGAGTTATGTACTTCTCTGCCACTTCTTTAAAGCTGCAAACCATAATCAAAACTTCACCCAGGAGAAGTGTTAAATGGAGAGTACATGAAGATGAACCAAAGAGGCACACAGGTATGAAGAAATACCCAACTTCTCTTATTCTTATACAATGAAATTCTCTGGATGAAAGTAAACACCTATTAAATGGAGTTTCAGAAAGGTAAACAGTGATCTTGAGATATCATCAAGAGGAATATATTTGAAAAAATAAAATTACCTAATCGTATAAGAAGCTGGTGGCATAACACTAGAGAGAGGAATTAGTTCAAGTAGCTTTAAAAAGTAATATTTCTTACCACATGTATCTTTTGTGGGTTTTAAGTACAGAAAAGAACTCATGAAAAAAATAAAGCTCAGAGTTCCTGTTGTGGGTCAGCAGGTTCAAACCCTGGTCTTGCTTTGTGGGTTAAGGATCAGGGGTTGCCAGGAGCTGTGGTGTAGGTCATGGATGTGGCTTAGATCCAGTGTTGCTGTGTCTGTGGCTGTGGCTATGGCCAGCAGCTACAGCTCTGATTCGACCCCAGCCTGGGAACTCCCATATGCTGCAAGTGCAGCCATAAAAAAATTAAAAAAGGCTATATTCAGTGTCTTGCCTGTAGTAGCAACACTGCCATTATTTTTCTGAAACTACTACAGGTACAGTGTAAAGCAATTAAATAATTGTTTACTCCATTAAAAACCAAAAAAAAAAAGAAAAGAAAAAAGCCCCCCCCAAAACCCAGCATAAAAGGAAAGAGATACAAAAATAAAATTAAAGAAATTAAGGAAAACCCATGCAACTGTAAATATAAATCCAAATTATCAGTAGGAACTCATTTTTTCCCCTTTTAATGGAAAGTATTTCTTAGCCTTGTCCACTGAAAAAGATTCACAAGGAGTTCCCCTCGTGGCGCAGTGGTTAGCAAATCCGACTAGGAACCATAAGGTTGCGGGTTCAATCCCTGGCCTTGCTCAGTGGGTTAAGGATCTGGCGTTGCCGTGAGCTGTGGTGAAGGCTGCAGACGCGGCTTGGATCCGGCGTTGCTGTGGCTTGGGCATAGGCCGGGCTACAGCTCCAATTTGACCCCTAGCCTGGGAACCTCCATATGCCGTGGGAGCAGCCCTAGAAAAGGCAAAAAGACAAAAAAAAGAAAAGAAAAGAAAAGAAAAGATTCACAAGAGAAATAATGATATCTCATTAGCAATGAGTACCCCTAGCACCTGGATTGTGGTCTTCATATTCTATTTTCCACAAAAAAAAAAAAAAAAAAAAAGGTAGATCTCCTGCAAGAAATGGCAGTTTCTACAAGTGGGGTAGGAAAGGTACAAGATGAGCCTGAAATATCTTCTTGCACCCAGAAGCAAAGGAACTATTAAAGACTAATGCAGTCATGTCAAAAGGTCAGAGGAGCCAAATTGAAGATACTCCTACAGGCCTAAGAGGAAACAATTTGAGAGTAAAACCCACAAAATCTAAGAAAACTATTATGGGAGATCCCGTCCTGGCGCAGTGGTTAACGAATCCAACTAGGAACCATGAGGTTGCAGGTTCAGTCCCTGGCCTTGCTCAGTGGGTAAGGGATCCAGTGTTGCTGTGAGCTGTGGTGTAGGTCGCAGACGCAGCTCGGATCTGGCATTGCTATGGCTGTGGCTGTGGCTGGTGGCTACAGTTCCGATTAGACCCCTAGCCTGGGAACCTCCATATGCCGTGGGAAGCGGCCTTAGAAAAAGCAAAAAGACAAAAAAGAAAAGAAAACTATTATGGCTTCTATTGTATCAAATATATAAAAATTTTAAGTTCAAAACGATACTAAAGAAAATTTATTGGTCCCCAGGAGAGACTGATAAGGGACTAATTCACAATTACTATCCCTGGCTTGAGAACTTCCACATGCCACAGGTATGGCCATAAAATTGAAAACAAAAACAAAAACAATGGTAAAAGGGAGTTCTTTTGTGGTGCAAAGGGTTAAGAACCTGTCGTTATCACTGTATCAGCTTGGATTGTTGCTGTGGTATGGGTTTGATCCCTGGCCTGGGAACTTCCACATGCCACAGGAATGGCCAAAGAAATAAATAAATAAAATAGAGAAATATTTAGCAAATAAAAGGCAGTAAGAATAAAAGTATCATCATTACATAAAAAAGTGAATATAGTTAATGCCACTACACTATCACTTAAAAATGGCTAAAATGGTTAACTTTATGTTATGTATACTTTACCACAAAAAAAAGAAATTATCATGAGCCAGGTCAACTTAGATCGATAGAAGACAGTATTTTATTTACAGGTAAAAACAAAGGACAAAAGTTCCAAATAGGAATTTCTGCTCATATCAGCAAAAATCCAAAGTTAAAAACATAGCTGAGTGGGACACTAATGTAATTCTATCTCAATCAATTATGGATCAAAAAAGATGAAAAAGGAGTTCCCGTCGTGGCGCAGTGGTTAACAAATCCAACTAGGAACCATGAGGTTGCGGGTTCGGTCCCTGCCCTTGCTCAGTGGGTTAACGATCCGGCATTGCCGTGAGCTGTGGTGTAGGCTGCAGACATGGCTCGGATGCCGCGTTGCTGTGGCTCTGGCATAGGCCAGTGGCTACAGCTCCGACTGGACCCCTAGTCTGGGAACCTCCATATGCCGCGGGAGCGGCCCAAAGAATAGCAAAAAGACAAAAAAAAAGAAGAAAAACATGGCAAAGAGAAAAAGGAATCTTTAAGATTACATTATCATCGATCCATATGTACAAAATAAAATGAAATAATATCTTAAATTCATTTTAAAGAAATTTCTCAAAAGTTCCAACTTCATTTTGGCACTATCTTGATTCCTTAAATTCAGTTTAATTCTTGATGACTCTGCATATTCCCCTTGGTCTCTACTACCCCTCTGAACCCTCACTTTGAGGTTCCTTTATCCCTTCATACCCTAAGGGTTGAGATGGCCACCAAAATTCCATTTTTGCCTTATTTGTCCTTGATACATTTTCTCCTTAAGGAATCACATGGTTTCAAGTATGACCACTAAGAGTGACTAGCTAGACTGTGAAATCCTTGAGGTTATAGACTGATGTGTTCATTCCTTATGCCTAATAAAAGGCAGATGTGATGAAACATTTGTTCAAAAGGATGGACAGACAGATGGACAATTAAATCATTCCAAAACTCATTCTAGCCCTGATTCTCCTGAACTTCATCTCCCGATTTTCATTTTTAATTGCTTGCTGGACAGCTGACACCAGGTTCATACTGAACAGTTTCCCAGCTACCCAATTATCTTCCTTCTTTCCATTTACCTGACTTAAACCTGAGAGTCTTTTATCTTTCCTCTCACATCTAATTAATTGACAAATTTTTCTCACATTGTCCCTTCCTTCCAATTACCTCCACTGCTGCCCTAAAGGCCAAAATCATCGCTTAACTTCTGCAATAAAGAGAATCAGCTGGGTTTCCCGCTGTTTACTCTTTCCTTCCCCAATCTATCCTTTATTTTGCTTCAGGATTGTCACAGTGCAAATTTGGGTCAAAAACCCTCACTGATTCCTCAGTATCTATTCTTTAATAATCAAAGTCTTTGGCATTTGCATTTTTGCATTTATTTTTATTTTATTTTAAATTTTATTTTATTTATTTTGGTTTTTTAGGGCCCAGGCTAGGGGTGGTATTGGGGCTGTAGCCACCACCCTAAGCCACAGCCATAGCAATGCAAGATCTGAGCCATGTCTTCGACCCACACTGTTACACCACATCCTGTGGCAATGCCAGATGCTTAACCCACTGAGCAAGGCCAGGGATAGAATCCGCATCCTCATGGATACCAGTCCAGTTTGTTACTGTTGAGCCACAACAGGAACTCCTAACAAATGGCAAAATTTCATTCTTTTTTATGACTGAGTAGTATTCCATTGTATATATACATACCACCTCTTCTTAATCCGTTCAACCACTGATGGACACGTAGGTTGCTTCCCTATCTTGGCTATCATAAATAATGTCACTATGAATATCAAGGTGCATTTATCTTTTTGGATTAATGTTTTCGTTTTCTTCCAAAATCAAGGCTTAATACTATACCTAAATTATCCAAAATTTGCCAGACTTTTTTTGAGCTTTACTACTTTAAAATGAAAATTTATAACAAATGGATATATCTCTAATATTTTGCAAAAGAAGACATCAAAGAATACACAAAGTATGATTCCATTTATGTAAAGCTGGCAAACATACAAACCTAAACTACTGTTTAGAGATACACAGTGATAAAAGTATCAAGAAAAGCAAGGAAATTATCACAAAAGAGAAAACAGTAACTACTTCTATATGAGCAAAAAATGACTGTAATCAAAGAGGGATACAATGGAAGGACCCCTGGGGCACTGACAATATTAAATTTCTTGACCTGAATGACGGTTACACAGGAATTTGCTTATAATTATTCTTTAAACTGCACGTTTCATGCACTCTTCTGAATTTCTCATAATATAAAAAAAGCTGGGAGCTCCCATTGTGACGCAGTGGAAACAAATCTGACTAGGAACCTGAAGTTGTGGGTTCAATCCCTGGCCTTGCTCAGTGGGTTGAGGATCCAGGTGGCTGTGGCTGTGGCGTAGGCAAGCAACTGTAGCACTGATTCGACCTCTAGCCCAGGAATCTCCATATGCCATGGGTGCGGCCCTAAAAAGCAAAAAAAAAAAAAAAAAAAAAAAAAAAAAGAAAAAGAATATGATACATCTTGACAAGATACTGTTAAGACAATGGAAAATTTCATTTCCACTTATATTTTTTTCTGGTGGTGGTCAGAGCAAAGGAATCCATGACAGATAAATAATATCTTAACTACTCCCTATCCTCAGGAAACCTAAAGGCCAATGGCATACACCCATGAAGTAAATCTTTGTTTCACCAGCTTGCTTGACCATTAAAAAATAAAACGAAAAATCACCTAGTAGGTACATTTCCTGGAAATTGTTTCAGAAAACAGGGATGGGTCCAGGAATCTTAATTTTTTTTTTAACAGAGCAAATTCAAGGTCAGAAAACCCTCAGCAGTACTTCTAAAACTTAACCTTATGTTCTTATTTATAGTTTTCCTATGCCTTACATATCTTACTGAGCAATATGTTAAAATATGGCTGGAGTGCCCTGGTAGCCTGGTGGTTAAGAATCCAGCATTGTCACTGCTGTGGTGCAGGTTCAATCCCTGGCCCAGGAACTTCTGCCTGCCATGGGCACAGCCTAAATAAATTAAAAATTAAAAACAGGAGTTCCCATCGTGGTGCAGTGGAAATGAATCTGACTAGGAACCATAAGGCTGTGGGTTCAATCCCTGGCCTTGCTCAATGGGTTAGGGATCTGGTGTTGCCGTGAGCTGTGGTGTAGGTTGCAAACACAGCTCGGATACCACATTGCTGTGGCTGTGGTAGAGGCCAGCAGCTGTAGCTCCAATTCAACCCCTAGCCTGGGAATCTCCATGTGCTGCAGGTACAGCCCTAAAAAGCAAAAAATAAATAAAAATAAAAATAAGAATAAAATAAAGAGGAGTTCCCATTGCAGCTCAGCAGAAACAAGCCCTACTAGTACCCATGAGGACTCGTGTTCAATCCCTGGCCCCGCTCAGTGGGTTAAGGATCTGGCATTGACATGAGTTGCAGTATAGGTCACAAATGAGGCTCAGATCTGGCATTGCTGTGGCTGTGGTATAGGCCAGCAGCTGTAGCTGCAATTCAATCCCTAGCCTGGGAACCTCCATATGCCATACCCATGGCCCTAAAAATAAATAAATAAGATTAAAAAGTAAAATAAAATATGGCTAATAAAACTTCCAGGAATATATAAAATATTATAAAAGGAGATCTTAGAGATTATAGAGATTATGGGGCAGTTGAATCATTTTATTTATTTATTTATTTATTTTTGCTTTTTGAGGGCCCCACCCACAGCATGTGGAAGTTCCCAGGCTAGGGGTCAAATTGGAGCTACAGCTGCTGGCATACATCACAGCCTCAGCAATGCAGGATCCCAGCTGAGTCTACAACCTGCACCACAGCTCACAGCAATGCAGGATTCTCCACCCATTGAGCAAGGCCAGAGATCGAAACTGCATCGTCATGGATACTAGTTGGATTCCTTTCCACTGTGCCACAACAGAAACTCCTTGAAAAGATTTTACAAGTATGCAAACTGAAGTCAAAAATCTTGGAGTTCCCGTCGTGGCGCAGTGGTTAACGAATCCAACTAGGAACCATGAGGTTGCGGGTTCGATCCCTGGCCTTGTTCAGTGGGTTAACGATCCGGCATTGCCGTGAGCTGTGGTGTAGGTCGCAGATGCAGCTCGGATGCTGTGTTGCTGTGGCTCTGGTGTGGGCCAGCGGCTACAGCTCCGATTAGACCCCTAGCCTGGGGACCTCCATATGCCACGGAAGCGGCTCAAAGAAATAGCAAAAAAAAAAAAAAAAGTCCAAAAAAAAAAAAAAAAATTAAGTGACTTTCTTAAGGTCATGTAATTAGTGTCAAAATAGAACCCATATCAGCTCAATGCTCCTTCTAATACACATACCAAAATCTATTTTTTAAATTACTTTTTTTTTTAATTTTTTTCTTGTTTTGTCATTGAGCAGCACATGGAGTTCCTGGGCCAGGGATCAAACTACAACACAACTGCAGCAACACCAGATCCTTTAACCTACTGTGCCAAGCCAGGGATTGAACCTATGTCCTAGAACCTATCACTGTGCCACAGCAGGAACTCCCAAAATCTTTTTTTTTTTTTTTTTTTTTTTTTTTTTAGGGCCGCACACGAGGCATATGGAGGCTCCCAGGCTAGGGGGTGAATCAGAGCTGCAGCTGCTGGCTTACACCACAGCCACAGCAATGCCAGATCTGAACCACATCTTCGACCTACACCACAGCTTTCAGCAACACCGAATCCTTAACACACTGAGTAAGGCCAGGGATCAAACCCACATCCTCATGGATACTAGTCACATTCATTATCACTGCATCACAATGAGGACTCTGGGAAAAGTCTGCTTTAGATTATGATGCAAAAACTCAGTAACAGACAAACGCAATTTGGGAATCCTGACTGAATCCTGGTTCCTACTTTAGACTTTTGTACTAGCTGTTCACTGTGTACCCAAAACTTAGCATTAAACCTCCTGCCTCTGTCTTTAGTCTGGACATCACCTTCTCATTGAGGCCTTCTCTAAACCAGCCAACCTCAAGTAGTCTTCCCTTTCAGTCCCATGTCATCATCATATCACCCTCTTCGATTTTCTTTGAAGTACTTACTACTATCTGAAATTTTGGTCATTAATTGCTTTCTTCATTCACAAATATAAGATACAGGAAATCAGAGGGCCTGACTATTTTGTCTACTGGAACCTAGTATCTTGATCCATGCCTAGTACACAGCAGCATTCAGTAAATGCTTGTTGAATAAATGGACTAATGAACAAAACGGCAAGAAAGACTCAAAAGACACTAGGCATCAGGCAATGCCTCAGAAAGCTCAGGAGGAATATCAATCTATCAGAATCAAATGTTTACACTGAATGAATATCTGAGTGCCTAATAACCTAAGTACTACATGAGCCTATAAAACACTAAAAATATTACATATGAATTATACTGCATGCTATATCCCTTTTAAGCTATTTGGCAGGAATTTATTAGCACAGTAATTTTCTTTTTGAATATTAACTTTAATCAAATTGTGCAAAAGTAACAGTGGTTAAGTGCTGGAGCACAGAGGAGATACTCTACTGAGTGGATAGAGTAGTTAAATGAAAAAAAATGCCTGTCTAGAAATGGTCCAGTTATAAAAATGAACATGATATACATGACAGACAGTAAGACTAGCCCAGCTTGAACAGACTGCATGATGGGTGTCATGGAAAATAAGACTCGAAAGGGACAAAAGGGCCATATGGAGAGCTTCAAAGATAAGTAAAGGAGTAAGGCAATAATGAGTTACCATAGGTTTCTGATCAGAGAAGAAATATTCAGATAGTAGTCCTTTAAGACTGGACTGTCGTAATACTGTCACTTCAATCTTTTTTAAAAAATATTTTTATTTAATGCTTTTTATTTTTGTTTCATTATAGCTGGTTTACAATATTCTGTCAATTTTCTACTGTGCAGCATGGTGACCCAGTTACACATACATGCATAGACTATTTTTTCTCACATTATCATGCTCCATCATAAGTGACTAGGTATAGTTCCCAGTGCTACACAGCAGGATCTCCTTGCTTATCCACCCCAAAGGAAATAATCTGCATCTATTAACCCCAAGTTCCCAATCCGTCCCACTCCCTCCCCCTCCCCCTTGGCAACCACAAGTCCATTCTCCAAGTCCATGATTTTCTTTTCTGTGGAAAGGTTCATTTGCAGCGTGTATTAGATCCAAGATATAAGTGATATCATAGGTTTTTGTCTTTCTCTTTCTGACTTACTTCACTCAATATGAGAGTCTCTAGTTCCATCCATGTTGCTACAAATGGCATTACTTCGTTCTTTTTTATGGCTGAGTATTTCATTGTGTACATATACCACATCTTCTTAATCCATTCATCTGTCGATGGACATTTAGGTTGTTTCCATGTCTTAGCTACTGTGAATAGTGCTGCAATGAACATGTGGGTGCATGTGTCTTTTTCAAGGAAAGTTTTGTCCGGCTATATGCCCAAGAGTGGGGTTGCTGGATCATGTGGTAGTTCTATGTACAGTTTTCTAAGGTGCCTCCATACTGTTTTCCATAGTGGTTATACCTACTTACATTCCCACCAGCAGTGTAGGAGGGTTCCCTTTTCTCCACACCCCCTCCAGCATTTGTTATAAGCGGACTTATTAATGATGGCCATTCTGACTGGTGTGAGGTGGTATCTCATGGTAGTTTTTTTTTTTTTTTTTTTTTTTTTTTTTTGGCTTGTGTTCTTTTAGGGTCACACCTGCAGCATATGGAGGTTCCAAAGCTAGGGGTCTAATCAGAACTATAGCTGCCAGTCTAGGCCAGAAACACAGCAGCACCAGATCTGAGCTGCATCTGCAACCTACACTACAGCTCACAGCAACACCAGATCCTTCTTTTTTTTTTTTTTTGGCCATTTTCCTGGGCCACTCCCAAGGCATATGGAGGTTCCCAGGCTAGGGGTCGAATCGGAGCTGTAGCCACCGGCCTACGCCAGAGCCACAGCAATGCGGGATCCAAGCCGCATCTGCAACCTACACCACAGCTCACGGCAACACCAGATCCTTAACCCACTAAGCAAGGGCAGGGACCAAACCTGCAACCTCATGGTTTCTGGTCAGATTCGTCAACCACTGCGCCACGACGGGAACTCCAACACCGGATTCTTAACCAACTGAGTGAGGCCAGGGATTGAACCTTCAACCTCATGGTTCCTAGTCGTATTCGTTTCCACTGAGCCACGAGGGGAATTCCTCATGGTAGTTTTGATTTGCATTTCTCTAATAATCAGTGCTGTTGAGCATTTTTTCATGTGCTTGTTGGCCATCTGTATATCTTCTTTGGAGAAATGTCTATTCAGGTCTTTTGCCCATTTTTCAATTGGGTTGTTGGCTTTTTTCCTGTTGAGTTGTAGAAGTTGTTTTGCATATTTTAGAAATTAAGCCCTTGTCAGTTATTCGAAATTATTTTCTCCCACTCTGTAAGCTGTCTTTTTGTTTTCTTTCTGGTTTCCTTTGCTGTGCAAAAGCTTGTCGGTTTGATTAGGTCCCATTAGTTTATTTTTGCTTTTATTTCTGTTGCTTTGGGAGACTGACCTGAGAAAACATTTGTAAGGTTGATGTCAGAGAATGTTTTGCCTGTGTTCTCTTCCAGGATTTCGATGGTGTCTTGTCTTACATTTAAGTCTTTAAGCATTTTGAGTTTATTTTTGTGCATGGTGCGAGGATATGTTCTAGTTTCATTGATCTGCATGCAGCTGTCCAGGTTTCCCAGCAATACTTGATGAAAAGACTTTCCCATTTTATATTCCTGCCTCCTTTGTCAAAGATTAATTGACCGTAGGTGTCTGGGTTTATTTCTGGGTTCTCTATTCTGTTCCATTGGTCTGTATGTCTGTTTTGGTACCAGTACCACACTGCCTTGATTACTGTGGCTTTGCAATATTGCCTGAAGTCTGAGTTATGCCTCCTGCTTGGTTTTTGTTCCTCAAGAGTACTTTGGCAATTCTGGGTCTTTGGTGGTTCCACATAAATTTTTGGATAGTTTGTTCTAGTTCTGTGAAAAATGTCATGGATAATTTGACAGAGATTGTATTGAACCTGTAGATTGCTTTGGGTAGTATAGCCTTTTTTACAATATTAATTTTTCCAACCCAGGAGCATGGACTAGCTTTCCATTTCTTTGCATCTTCTTTAATTTCCTTGATTAATGTTTTATAGTTCTTAGCATATAAGTCTTTCACTTCTTTATAGTTCTGAGCATATAAGTCTCACCTCAGGTTTTCCGAGGTATTTGATTTTTTTGGGGGGTGCAACTTTAAAAGGTATTATATTTTTGTATTCCTTTTCTGATATTTCATTGTTAGTAACAGAAATGCGACTGATTTCTGAATGTTAATCATACCCCGCTACTTTGCTGAATCTGTTGATCAGTTCAAGTAGTTTTTGGGTTAAGTCCTTAGGGTTTTCTATATATAGTATCATGTCATCTGCATACAGCTGTCACTTCAATCTTAATCATTTCTAAAGATTACCAAGGAGAAAAACTGAAATACAGCAACCACTTTTTTTTTCCTCCCAGGTGAAGCATATGGAAGTTCCTGGGCCAGGGGACAAAACCCTGCCACAGCTGCAACCTACACCACAGCTGCAGCAATGCCAGATATTTAATCCACTGTGCAGGGCTGGGGATCATATCTGCGCCCCCTGCATATAATTCTAGATATTTAACCTGCTGTGCCACAGTGGGAATTCATAGCAACTACTTTTCGTGGAGTGCTTACCATGTGTTAGATATTTATTAAATATTTTACACAGGTCATGAGGTAGGAATTGTAACTCCCATTTTGAAGATGAGAGAAATCATACAACTAGGAAATAGCAGGGGCCTGGCTAAGAATTACTGGAGTACTTCATTTTGCCTTCAGCTCATGAAAGCCTGATCTAGCGAAATGTCAGCAAATCCAATAAGGAACAAACGGGGAAATCTGAGGAATTCTGAAGAAGATAATACAGAACTACGTGACAGAATACAAGAGTTTTTTCGGCTTGTTTGTTTTTGTCTAACCAGAGCTGTAGCCACCTACGCCAGAGCCACAGCAATGCGGGATGAGAGCCATGTCTGCAACCTACACCACAGATCATGGCAACACAGGATCCTTAACCCACTGGGCGAGGCCAGGGATCAAACTCGCAACCTCATGGTTCCTAGTCGGATTCATTAACCACTTAGCCACGACGGGAACGCCAAGATTTTTTTTTTTAAAGAGTACTAAATAATTCCATAGAGTTCCTGTTGTGGCTCAGCGGTAACAAGCCCAACTAGTACCTGTGAGGATGCAGGTTAAATCCCTTGCCCTGCTCAGGGAGTTAAGGATCCAGCATTGCCGCAAATGCAGAGTAGGTCACAGATCCAGCTTGGATCCTGCATTGCTGTGGCTGTGGTGAAGCCTAGCAGCTGCAGCTCCAATTCAACCCCCTAACCTGGGTGAGGCCAAAAAGAGACAATTAATTAATTATTAGCAAGCTAGCCCACAGAGCATATTAAAATCATTATGCTTCCCATGTATGTCTGTGCTTACATACACATTAATGCAAAAATTATCTTTTTAACGGCTGCACCTGCAGCATATGGAAGTTGTCATCTGAACTGCAACTGCAACCTATGCCACAACTGCAGCAACACTGGCTCCTCAACCTACTGCACCCGGCAGGAATAGAACCCCTGCCACCAGAGACAATGCCCAATCCTTAACCCACTGTGATACAGCAGGAACTCCTAAATTACCTTTTTTTTTTTTTTTTTTTTTTTTTGTCTTTAGTCTTTTTAGGGCTGCACCTGCAGCATATGGAGGTTCCCAGGCTGGGGTCTAATCAGAGCTACAGCTGCCGGCCTACACCAGAGCCACAGCAATGCCAGATCAGAGCTGCATCTGTGATCTACAGCACAGCTCACGGCAATGCTGGATCCTTTAACCTATGAGTGGAGGCCAGGGATCAAAGCCACAACCTCACGGTTCCTAGTCGGATTGTTTCCACTGAACTCTAAAATTACCATTTTAAAATAGGCAGTTCAGTGGCATCAAGTACACTGACATCATCGTGTAACCATCACCACCACCCACACCCAGAACTCAGTCATCACCCCAAACTCCTTACCCATTAAACAGTAACTCCCCATTCCCTCCTCTCTTCACCTCCTGGCAACTACCATTCTACTCTCTCTCTCTCTGCATTAGACTATTCTAGGTATCTCATACAAGCGTAATCATACAATATTTATTTTTGTGTGTGTTGTTTCACCTAGCATAATGTCTTCAAATTCATTACTATTAAGCTACTTCTAAGTTAAATAAAATGTGAAATTCTAAACCACACACCATCATGCATCTCTATGAGGGATTATATTCCAAAATTCCATTATGATTTATGAAACACACTTAGAAGAGGGAGCTGTATTTCCTGGAAAAATAAAAAGCAATGGGGGAAGCGGTGAGGCAGAGAGACAGACAAATCAAAATTTGAAGGACCCACAGAAAAGTAAACTTCAGATTCAATAATAAGGAAGAGAGTGGCTTGCTTGATTTTGACTAGACCAAAGAATCTATTTGGAAAGATATTATTAGGTATCTCAAAGCAAAAGCTAAGAAAGCAGTCCCAAAGAACAGACTGCAAACGTAACACTGCTGGATCAACCAAAAAAAGACAAAGACACGACACTGTTGCTTTTTGGCAAAAGACAACAAGACTACTAGTAAAAAACCTTTAAAAATCAATACAGGGAGTTCCCGTCGTGGCGCAGTGGTTAACAAATCCGACTAGGAACCGTGAGGTTGCGGGTTCGGTCCCTGCCCTTGCTCAGTGGGTTAACGATCCGGCGTTGCCGTGAGCGTGGTGTAGGTTGCAGACGCGGCTCGGATCCTGCGTTGCTGTGCCTCTGGCGTAGGCCGGTGGCTACAGCTCCAATTCAACCCCTAGCCTGGAAACCTCCATATGCCGCGGGAGCGGCCCAAGAAATAACAACAACAACAACAACAACAAAAGACAAAAAGACAAAAGACAAAAAAAAAAAAAAAAAAAAATCAATACAGGGAGTTCCCATCGTGGCACAGTGGTTAACAAATCTGACTAGGAACCATGAGGTTGCAGGTTCGATCCCTGGCCTTGCTCAGTGGGTTAAGGATCCGGCGTTGCCGTGATCTGTGGTGTAGGTCGCAGAGGCGGCTCTGATCCTGCGTTGCTGTGGCTCTGGCGTAGGCTGGCAGCTACAGTTCCGATTAGACCCCTAGCCTGGGAACCTCCATATGCTGCGGGAGCGGCCCAAGAAATGGCAAAAAGACAAAAAAAAATAAAATAAAATAAAATAAAATAAAAATAAATACAAAATAGAAGGATAAATTCCATTTTCCCTTGACTTCTATCAGAAAAGCCAGCAGATGGGAGAGGTGACACTTAGTAAAAACTGTATTTAGCAATTCATAATTAACATCAATCTTTCTCCAAACAATGCACCAAGAGATTCATTCTGGAAAAAAATTCCTTGTTCTCTATATAGCAACATAAATCAAACATTTAAGACGAAAATAATAAAGGAAACACAAATTTGGAAAAGTATGCCATAGTGAATTCCTTAAAATAGCTGAAGAAAAAGTTTCCTAAATACTGAATATTCTAAGGGACTATTAGTAGCTAAAAGTAAAACTTGTTTGCCTTTATAGAAATTAAACCAGCTACCTCAAATCTATGTATTACTAGAAGACAAAAGAAAGTAAGTTACTGTGTAAGTTAAGTTACTGTCTAGAGTAGCAGAATTTTACAAGTAACTATTGCTTTATACACTATCTATACATTTATCAGATTTATATATCTATAAACAAGCATCAAAGCACCACAAGATCCTTCCACCTTTGAAGCAAAACAGAACAGCAACACTGGAAAAAAATTAAAAACCTAGGAGAAAACTTTAGAAATTAAAAAGTAGAAATTTAATACAGGCAATCAGAATGCAAAGCAAATCTACTCTCCAATACATGTATGAGGAAGGAAATATAAGCTCTTGAGCTACAACAGTACAACTAAGATTTTTTTAATTTATTTATTTATTTATTTACTTACTTATTTTAGGGCTGCACCCGCAGCATATAGAGGTTCCCAAGCGAGGGGTTGAATCAGAGCTACTACAGTTGCCAGCCTACACCATAGTCACAGCAACACCAGATCTGAGCCGCATCTTCCACCTACACCACAGCCGGATCCTTAACCCACTGATAGAGGCCAGGGATCGAACCTGCGTCCTCATGGATACCAGTCAGATTCGTTTCTGCTGAGCCAGGAAGGGAACTCCATGGGCAAATTTTAAAATGATTTGTCTATAGGTCTTATCTTTCTACATGTAACAAACTGTTACAATACAGAAGAATGAACAAACACATCACCTTCACTCTTCTTTCAACCACTACCTTAAAGCACTCATTTTCAGCAAGATATGGACGGTATGTCTTCATGTACCACTTATGGATTGCGCTTAACCCAAAAATTCATAAAATTTGTACTATGTTACACGACAACATACTAAATTAATTCTCAAATACCAAAGCACTAGGATGAAACCTATATTGAAAAGAAGTTCAATATGAGATGCTAGGCAACCCGACCCACATAAGTAGAGTCTATAAAATAGTTTCATATAGTTCTGGCTTAAGCTGTCAGCTTCACCTCAAAAAGAAAAGGACTTTCTCATTTTATTTATTATTGGGAGACAGGAGGCAGTACTAATAACCACTTATAGATAACATTTTAAGGGACTGACAACTAAACATTTATTCAATGTGATCAAATTAATATCATAAAGTATTCCTTCTGCCAGTTTACAAAACAGAAACAAAAGTATCATCACTCTCGAGTTGTCACCATTTAGTAATCTGAGATATTTTAATTGCTGCTGCAATGTTTGTGTATACTGCTGTTCATGTGACTCACTCTTGGAAAGGTTCTCCCAAGACTGGTGGATTTTTGAGAATGCAGAAACTATAACTGGGGCATACTGTGTGGGAAGTGTCATGACAGTGAATGAATAAAGGGGAAAAGAACTCATGACAGAAATTTTTTTGAAAAGCAGGTTGCTCATACAAGGCATATTTTTTTTTCCCTGCAGAATATCAGCAAATGTTGGGGAAAGGCACCCTGGCTCTGAGAAGCCTTCCTTGACTCCCGTGGTTGAGTCAGTGCATTTCTTACTCTATAATATATTTAACTGGTTTTTCAGTCTGGCTTCCGACCAGACTATAGACAACTTGAGACCAAAAGCTGTCTCAGAATCTTGAGTACCTACTTCTCAAAATGTCTAGCACGCAGAGGGCCCTTAATAGGCATTTTCATAAAACTGATTATTAAATAACCAATCTTACATTTACCTTCTATTTTACAAAACGCTATCAGAATTATTACTCTTTTGCTTCACATAACAGTCTTGTGAAGTGGGAAGGGCATTATTTAAACAAATGGCTTTTGGTTTTATAAAGAGACTAAGACAACCCTGAAATCACGAAGATAATCACGTATTTGTCCATCTCTGAGATAAATTCTCCTCAGGACCTCAATATTCTCGAAAAACCCAGAAATCTTGCTAGCATTTTCACAATAGGGAGCAATCCCACAGCTCTGAGTCTTACAGAAGGGTTTTAAGTATATAAAGCAGTGTTAAGAGAAGGCTCTACCAGAAACCAGACATTTAAGAAGCATCCTAAGCTCTTTTTCCTGAACCCTTTTTTGGTGACTCTGAGAAGGAAGAAATTGCAAAAGGCAAAATGCTGGACAGTGAGTGATGTCATGGATGTCACGAAGTTGCATCAATACCTGATGATGATTTAGCACAACAAGGCAACACATTATGCCAAGAAGCATAATGTCAAACCACCAGGATGCTTCACTGCATTAATTTCATGACTATTAGCAAATTGAAATGTAGAGTGGCTCTGCAATTTTCTAGAATGGAGAAGTTGCTGGTTTAGGTTTATATCCTTAACCAAGGCATTAAGAAAATCTAAAATCTATAGGGAAAAGACTTTAAGAAAAGAAAAAAACGGCCAAAAGAATTAGCTCGTATTAAACTAAACAGTTGTCATTTCAACAATTAAAAGCTTTCTGAAGTAGACAAAACACTCATGGGTCAATGTAGATTGAGTAATGTATTTATACCAGGCTTGCCAAAAGCAAACAGTTTCAGGATCTAAAATGACAACATACAATATAAAGGAAACCAATTAGATTATACACATGAATATGCTCAAAATTAGGGATATGACACAGAGCATCACTGGCCCCTGTAAAAGCTACAGGCTTAATCTTAAGTATTCAATTCTAAATGATGCTATTTCCTCTCAAATTTCATCCCTTTAAACCCATGATGTCATCATTCTTAAGCACAAGCAAAACAAATTTAAGTTACAAAAGGTATTTGGTGTGTCCAAGCCAAAGCCTCAACAATTCCACAGCATAACTGCAACTGAAGCCATCATTCCTCAAGCCGGTTAGAAGAGACCACAAGCTTCAAACCAGCTTGCCTAAGTGAGAGAAACAAAATCAAAGTCTCCAAATTAGCATGTGAACAACAACAACAAAAGTTCTCAAAAAGGCTAACAAGTACAATACAAGGTCCCAGCCAGCAAGTGAGAATTGGTGATGTGTCTGAATCTTCACGCTGAGCAATCGGAACCCACCACAGAAAGTCCAAAGACTTTGGCAATTAAAAATTAAGCTTTTATTTTCCTAATAAAATTCGGGAGATAACAGACAAAGCAATTGCGTGTTCCGAATCTTAACAATCCAAAGGTTTGAATCCAAAGGAACGAGGACTTCAATAAGCAACGAAGTTACTTTGCAGAGACCATCAAGATCTTACAATTGTTTTTTCTCCGTTTACAATTGGTTCCCACCCTCCCCGATTCCCTCTACAAACAATTCTCACCAGAAGCCTTCCACACTCACAACGTGGATTGCTGTCTCAATCAAGGAGATCCTCAGTTTCTACTTCGCTAGGGCTACATTCAAAAAACTAAAGGGTAGGAAAGGCTGCTTGTGTTTTATTTTTTAAGCCAATTTCAAAATGTTCCCTTTGCAACTGCAGCTTCAGAGATGCTGGCCCCTCTCCGCAGCCCCAATTTTTTGGAGAACATTGGCTCCTCTCCCAAGGCTTTAAAAAATTTGAGGGTGGGGTGGAAGATAATCCGAGACCCCCTAAGCCATTCTTACTCTGGTCACACACCCTTTGGTGGCCCCGGTGAGAGGACGAGAACCGCCCTGCTAGAGAGAGGCCGGGTTCGCCCTCATCCCAAGGATTGGCTAGAAAGGGGCTCTCCTCCTCCCTGCCTAACCTGAGGAGGCCGAGGATGACCAAAGCAAGGCCCCCAGGCCAGCCGTCACCGACCCCCGTGCCGGGCGCAGGGCCTGCGCCGGACCCAGGGCATAAAGGGCAGAAGGCGCCGGCTCCCTGCCGCGGCCCAGGGAGAGGAAGAAGCCTCACCTGGTCCAGCCCGCGCCACGCTCTCAAATACGCTCTGCTGGCGAAGGCAGTGAGGGAGCCAGGGATGGGACCAGAGCAGAGGCGCTCCGCCCTAGGCCGCGCTTGCAGCACTCGGGGCTCCTCACAGCTGGCGGGACACCGAGTCGCTCGGGGCCGCCATCTTCCTCCACTCAAACGCCGCCGCCGCCGCTGCTGCTCTGGCCCGGAGAAGACAGCACGGAGCGCGCATGCGCCGGGGATAGGCGCGGAGGACGCGCGCGCACTTACGTCAGCTCGGCGGGCCCGCGCGAGGCGACCTGTGGGCGGTGCCTAGTTGGGAAGGTACGTGCCGCACCCGGGACCTCCGCCGAGGTTCTTCGTGGTCGGTGTGTCGCCTGGGGAAACAAAGCCTGGAAGAAATGTCGTGCTTCTACGCCCGCCTCCCTCGGGTCCCTACAAACGGCCTTAGAACTGCACTCACTCTCCTTTGCACAGCCTGGGATAACTAGACAATTTTCCCAACGGCCTGAGAATATGATACGTGGAATTAATTCGTTTGTACCTCCTGAGGGCCCCCATGAACAGAGGGGAGGGCTGTAGCGGATGGAAGTGCTCTTGGATATAAAGTGAGGGAAATCTCTCGTAACTGTGTACCAACACAGTATGACTTGTTACTAGCCCCATTTCTCAGATGAGGAAACTGAGGCACAGGAGGTATCATTTTCCCAGAGCCGCATATCTTGGGGAGTTGGGATGGGGAGGTAGGACTTGAACTCAGAAACTAGTTCCCAGGCTCTTGTACTGAGTAGGTGGATTCCAGGAAAATCCCCCTTCCAAGGGAGCAACCTGGTGTGTAGGAGAGAGCCTTTATGAACTATCTGTACAGCCTAAGGGCTTCACTTGTCACCCTTGCATCTAAAAACTGAAGCAGGAGTTCCCACTGTGGCTCAGCGGGTTAAGAACCTGACATAGGGTCTATGAGGATGAGAGTTCGAGCCCTAGCCTTGCTCAGCATTTTAAGTCGGTGGCTACAGCTTTGATTCAACCACTAGCCTAGAAATTTCCATAGGTCGCAGCTGTGGCAAAAAAGACAAAAAAAAAAGAAAAAAAATTCCTCCAGTAGTGAGCATTTAATTTGTTTCCAGTCTTTTGTGGTTAAAAACAAAGCAGCAATGAAGCAGAAGTTCCCACTGTGGTGCAGTGAGTTAATGATCCAGCTTGTCTTTGAGGCAGTGCTGGTTCAGTCCCTGGCCCAGCGAAGTGGGTTAAGGATCCAGTGTTGTTGCGGTTGTGGCTCTTTCAATCCCTGGCCTGGGAACTTTCATAGGCCTCGAGGGTGGCAGAAAAAGAAAAAAAATTGGTAAGTTGCCATTTATTTCTTAATTGTCTGCATTGCCTCAGCTTGGAAATCAAATGGGAAGTTTTCTCACTGTGGGCTTTGCTCCTGTATTCCTATCACTTATCAGAGTGCTTCATGTGGTGTTATCAAAGGTGCCTGCAGTTCTGAGTGCCGATCGCTAAGCCCCCAACTTGAATGGTACAACAAACATATTTCACAAGGAAGAGAAGCTCATGCTTTAGGGTTTCTACCTGTGCCCATATATGCCACTGCCTCAACTTTTGGGGCATTCTCCCTGGAGGAAAAAACTGCCACTCCCTCAATTTTTAAAATTATTATAATTGTTCTATTTTATTACTAGCTATTGTTACTTCCTCAGTTTTAGTCCTTATTTGGTTCCATCACCTCATTTTACAGATGAGAAAGGAACTTGCCCCAGATCACAGGAGGCCTATATGATTAGGGCTAGCCCCACAATGACACATTTGGTGAAACAAAAGCTATTTCCTTTGCAGCATCTTCAAATGATCTCCAAGATCTCTCTTTCTGGTCTCTTAGAAGATGCAGTTTTAGGAATGCCCAACAAATTCATTTGTTTTTTTTTTTGTTTTTTGGGGTTTTTTTTGGGGGGAGGGGTGGCAGCGCCTGTGGCATGTGGAAGTTCCTGGGCCAAACCTGCCCTGGCAGAGACCCAAGCTGCTGCAGTGACAATACCAGATCCTTAACCCTCCGTGCCACAAAGGAACTCCACCAATTCCTTTAAAGCTCATTGCCGAAAGCAACAAAATTGTAAGAAACTATCTCCCTCTGCTGATTACATGCTGTAACTACAAAGCCTGAAACACCTTCAAGGCTTCGTTTGTGAAAAACTAATCACAACCCCAAGAGTGAGACTCAGGTGATGCTGATCCATCCACTATGCTGCTGCCAAAGCTCAGTGTGGATAATTAAAAGAATGAATTCACAGGAAGATGTATTCAAAGTAAATATAGTTCCAGAGAGTGAACGAGACAAAATCCTTTATCTTTGAAGTTGGTCAAGCTGTGAACAGTGGTATTTTATAATATCTGAGCTGCTAGAGGAATATGTATTAAGTGCCAATAAGAAACCTACCTGTATTGGAGTTCCCGTCGTGGCACAGCGGAAACGAATCCGACTAGGAACCATGAGGTTGGGGGTTTGATCCCTGGCCTCACTCAGTGGGTTAAGGATCTGGCATTGCCATGAGCTGTGGTGTAGGTCTCAGACATGGCTCAGATCCCACCTTGCTGTGGCTGTGGTGTAGGCCGGTGGCTATAGCTCCGATTAGACCCTAGCCTGGGAACTTCCATATCCCATGGGTGTAGCCCTAAAAAGACAAAAAAAAAAAAAAAAAAAGAAATCTACCTGAACCTACCTGTATGAATTGAAAATATCAGGACAGTTCGGGGCTAGAATCAACTTTGGGAGTCACCAACAGTGGGTGGTATCTAGATAAAAGCAGTGGACTGAGGGCAGACCCAGAGATGACTGATATTCCAGAGACCGGAAGTCATGAAACCAGAGAATTAGTAAGCATGTTATTTACTTATTTATTCTCTTTTTTGGCCACCCTGCAGCATGTGGAGTACCTAGGCCAGGGATCAGATCTGAACATAGTTGCAGCCTAAGCTGCAGCTACAGCAATGCCAGATCCTTAACCCACTGTGCCAGGCAAGGGATTGAACCTTCGTCCCGGCCCGGCACTCCAGAGAGGCTGCCAACCCCATTGCGCCACAGCAGAAACTCCTATTTATTTTTATTTGTTGGCCACTCAGGTCACTTCACCCTCACTCCAGACCCCCACACCTGCCTCACCCGAGGCACGTGGAAGTTCCTAGGCCAGGGCTGAAATCTGAGCCACATCTGTGGCCTATGCCACAGCTGCAACAACTGCCAAGGTCCTTAACCCACTGTGTCACAGTGGGAATTCTGTTACTTTAACTTATAAATAGACTAGTAGAACTTCCCTTGTGGAACAGGGGTTAAGGTTCCATTATTGTCACTGCAGTGGCTTGGGATGCTGCTATAATGTGGGTTTGATCTCAGGCCTGGAAACCTCAACATGCTGCAGGTGCAGCCAAAAAAGAAACTAGTTAATAGTCTTTGAAGCTGTCACTTTAGAGAGATTAATGAACATATTCTAAGATAACTTGATTAGAGCAGCCAAATACAACACTACTAAATCATGTTTTTAATATTGTGAGGCCTGCAGATATGTCAGTAAGAAAAAATTCACAAAGTTTTTTCTCCTGCTTTTGTGTTTTGGGAAAGGATGATTACAGAAATGTGAATTATAGGAGTTCCCCTCATGGCGCAGTGGTTGACAAATCTGACTAGGAACCATGAGGTTTCGGGTTCGATCCCTGGCCTTGCTCAGTAGGTTAAGGTCTGGCGTTGCCGTGAGCTGTGGTGTAGGTTGCAGACGCGGCTCAGATCCTGCGTTGCCGTGGCTATGGCTCCTATTAGACCCCTAGCCTGGGAATCTCCATATGCTGCGGAAACAGCCCTAGAAAAAGGCAAAAAGACAAAAAAAAAAAAAAAAAGAAGAAAAAAAGAAATGTGAATTATAAATCTTCTTAAGGTGGGAGTTCCCATTGTGGCTCAGTGGAAATAAACCTGACTAGCATCTGTGAGGATACAGGTTCAATCCCTGGCCCTGCTCAGGGAGTTAAGGATCCAGCATTGCTGAAAGCTGTGGTGTAGTTTGCAGACATGGCTCAGATCTAGCGTTGCTGTGGCTATGGCACAGGCCTGCAGCTGCAGCTCCGATTTGACCCCTAGCCTGGGAACTTCCATATGCCACAAGTGTGGCCATAAAAAGCAATAATAATAATAATAATAATAATAATAATAATAAAATAAATCTTAAGGCAGGCAAGCCCCCTTGATGATAACAGCTTTACTGTGGGTCAAGCATTTTAAGTTTTTCAGCATAGTAACTTGTTCAGTCCTTGCAGTCCACCTTTAAAGCAGCTATTATCTTTTTTACACTTGGCAAACCTGAGGCACAGAAATCCTAAGTAACTTCTCTAAGATCACACAGCATGTTAAAGTTGGAGGTGTCCAGAGTTGCACTTTAAAATCCAGGGTCTCCAATTCTGTACTGTAGGAAAGTAAAACAACATTGTTTTTTTTTTTTTTTTTGTCTTTTTGCTATTTCTTGGGCTGATCCCACGGCACATGGAGGTTCCCAGGCTAGGGGTCCAATTGGAGCTGTAGCCACCGGCCTATGCCAGAGCCACAGCAACGCGGAATCCGAGCCATGTCTGCAACCTACACCACAGCCTCACGGCAACGCCAGATCGTTAACCCACTGAGCAAGGGCAGGGACCGAACCTGCAACCTCATGGATCCTAGTCGGATTCGTTAACCACTGAGCCACGATTATTTAGGAAGACAAAACAACATTGTTTAGGAAGACACATAAAGTAAGTTTCTGAGGTAATATGAAGGTATGGATCTGTCATTAGAGAACTTCAGTAGTTCTGGTCCTCCAGCTCAGGTGCAATTTTATCAACCAATGTTAATTTTTTCTTTTCTTTTTCTTTTTACAGCCACACCTGTGGCATATGGACATTCCTGGGCTAGGGGTCAAATCAGAGCTGCAGCCGCCAGCCATAGCCACAGCAAGAGCAATGCCAGATCCAAACCAAATTTGCAGCCTACACTGCAGCTTGCAGTAATACTGGATCCTTTAACCCACTGAACGAGGCCAGGGTTTGAACCCACATCCTCACAAACCCTATGTCGGGTTCTTAATGTACTGAGCCACAATGGGAACTCCTTTATCAACTAATGTTAATAGAAGATGTAGTCTTAGTAGATTCTTGGAATGCTGCTTTATGAGCAGCAAATACTGTAACCATTTCCACTCTATCAGATAGAAATAATGTTTTATGCATCAGCAGATATTTCTCAGCCTTTTGTTACCAAGAAGCGCTCTCTGTCTGACACACATAGAAGCCAATGCTATGGCACCAGTTTTTGAAAAAAGCAAGTTTTATTGGGAAGTCAATAAAACAGGAGGCAGGGCTCAAATCTGTCTCCCTATCCAGTGTTCAGGGCAAAAGGTAAAGGGTGAGGGGAGCTTCAAACTTAGCAGAAACTGATTGGCTAGTCTTAAAAGTCAGAAGCTGATTGGAATCAAGCTACTTGGGCAGCTAGAAGCCAGATTTTTCTTTTCCTTGGCCACGCCTGTGGCAGGCAGCAGTTCCTGGGCCGAAATGGAAACCACACCACAGCAGTGATAATGCTGGATCCTTAACCTGCTGAGCCACCAGGGAATTCCCAGGTTTTTCTTACTGAAGAACTTCTTGCTTGGTGAAGGGCTCCAGCAGCAACATTTCTATTGTCTGAGTTCCAAAGACTTGAAGATTCTTGGTTCCAGGGTCCTCCAGGGCTTCCATCTTGTACACGCGCCATGCTGTCTCTATAAAATAACTCAAGGTTTGATTAAACAACAGCCTATTTAAGGAAGCAAAACCATTGAAAGCAGATCAACATTTTATGTGCAGTTTCTATTCCCCCCTTTTCTTTGTACATTCCTCGATCTTAAGGGAAATAGGGCGACGACCGCTCTAGCTGCTTCCTGCTGATTAGGGGCGTAGATTAGGGACATAGAGGAATGAAATTGTTTTTGCACTGGATTGTAAATATTCCTGAGTCCCACCTTGAACTCTTAAGTCTTGGGCAATCATCATGTGAGTCTGGGAGGCCTTTTTAAATATACGGGACAGACGATAAGTAAAAAATTTGGTGAGTAAAGGGGTTAATCCCAATATACACAAAACTGAGTCCTAATTTTAACATTTCTCCAAAAACAGACCTTATTCCTTTGGGAATCCATGAAAACACACTATTTTTAACATTTTTAGTAATTTGATTCGGATGTATGTAGGCCTGGTTGAGACTTCTGGGCAGAAGCTGTCTACTTTTGAAATGTCCTCTTCTCTTCCTGGCCAGGTAGAGTCTTAGCTGTCCCGTTTCTTTTCTTTTCTCTTTTGGTTGCCCCGCGGCATATGGAGTTCCCAGGCCAGGGATCAGATCCAAGATGCAGTTGTGACCTACACCACAGCTGGGGCAACGCTGGATCCTTAACCCACTATTCTGGGCTGGGGAATCAAACCTGCATCTGGGCGCACCAGAGACGCAGCTGATCCCCTTGAGCCACAGCAGGAACTCCTGTCCTATTTCTATTTGAAAAGTAATTTATAATTAGAGGCCAAGAAGTCCATAGTGGGTTTCTAGGCCCCTCTGGTGCTGGGTCCTCCTCCTCCCTCCTGTCCATGGAGAGTATGCCCCATTTGGGAACCGTAAAGGGCACAAGGTGGGTGCTGGTTGGAAATGGGTACAATTTTTACTCGGGAGTGATGTATCCAAGGTTTAACTCCTTTGAGCGAGGCTGAAGAATGTGTAACCAGAGGGACCTCAAAGGGCCCATATTCCACTTGGGTTGCAGTTGATCCTCGGGGTAGTGATTTTCCACATTTGAGGAGGATGCGATTCCTTGGGTTTAGACAGTGCACAGGGATGTCTGTGGGAAAAATGAATCATCTAGAAGCATAATATTAGCAGAAAATAAGAGAACACCAAGAAACTATACATTTTATAGTATCTAATTCTTTTGGAATGGGATCATTTTCAAGACTGAAATAATAGTCTTAAGGAATGGTCTCCTGTATAACATTAAGGGCTCAAATGAAGCTCGCTTCGAGGGGCTACTCTTACCCTTGGCAGGGCAACTGTTAAGACCTCATCTCAAGTAAAGTTGGCTTCTTGACATTGGCAGTTGTCTCTTAAAAGATAGGATTCATCATTTC
The DNA here is from genome assembly GCF_054392235.1 of Sus scrofa. Lineage (NCBI taxonomy): Eukaryota > Metazoa > Chordata > Mammalia > Artiodactyla > Suidae > Sus > Sus scrofa. Next base: position 79,977,989 of record NC_139388.1, read on the forward strand.
GGTCACGAGAGCTCTATGAAGCATTTAACTTCTGCTCTATTCTAAGAGCTTCAGATCCCCCTTGAGTGATCTTGGCTACGAAAGCTCCTCTACCATCACTTTGAATTGAAAGAGGGAACTCAAAAGGAGGGATAATTTCTTTTAGTAAGGCCTTTTTTTTTGGAGCGGGGGCCTGCAGGTGCAGCAGATGGAAGTTCCCAGGCTAGGGGTAGAATTGGAGCTGCAGCTGCTGGCCTACACCACAGCCGCAGCAGCTTGGGATCTGTGCCTTGTCTGTGATCTGCACCACAGCTCTCAGCAACGCTGGATCCTTTAACCCACTGAACAAGGCCACGGATTGAACCCTCATCCTCATGGATACTAGCTGGGTTCCCAATCTGCTGTGCCACAACAGGAACTCCCTAGTGAGACCTTTTTACCGAGGAAGCTTTCTCTCTCCAGTGTGGAAAAGCTTTGAGCCATTCTGTGAAGGTGTCCTCCAATACCAGCAGATATCTAGAATGTCCCACAGCTCTTGATATGAGTCTTTTTGCCAGTCATCTTCGGGTTCTGTCCCTCAAGTTCACACCCCTTTTATTATTGGAGGTGGCCCAGTTTTAGGAGTGTTTCTGATGTAAATGAGGCCATTTTGTATTACTTCTGGATGGTTCTTTGCATTTATGGACTGACAATAATCAACTTTGGAGCCAGTGATAGGTTGCATCCTTTCCATCATGGATTCCTTGACGTAGAGAAATAATAATTTTTTCCATTAAATGCTGGGGTGTGAGCACTAGTCCCTATTCATTACATATCCAGCCTTCTTTGGATATTTGGTACTGCTCATCATCCAGGTCTCAACAGTCAGCATGAAATCCCCATTTGTCTGCTCTTTCCAGATCCATTTCTGAATAACACAAGCCTTAAACAGGGATAGGTCCATACCTGGAATGAGCACTAAGGGTGTTTGATTCTGGCTGCCTGTTTGGCAGCCTGTTCAGCCAAATTATTGCCTCTAGCTATATAACCGTCAGTCTCTTGGCATGGGCAAAGTACTATGGCTACTTCTTCCGGCATGAAAACAGATTTTAATAAGGCCAATATCTCCTCTGTGTGTTCAATTTTTTTTCTTCCTGATGTTAGCTGGCCTTTCTTCTTCCACATGGCCCCATATACGTGCATGACAGAGAAGATGTACTCAGAATCAGTATAAATGGTTACCTTTTTCTTAGCTCCAAGATGCAGAGCTCTCCTGATGGCTACCAGCTCTGCCTTCTGGGCAGATGTACCTGGAGGGAGGGCTTCTGCTTCTAGGATTTCCTGATGAGTTATCACGGCATACCCAGCTTTTCGGAGTCCATGGTCCATGAAGCTGCTCCCATGTGTAAACATTTCCATATCCGGATTCTCTAACGGCTGATCAGTCAGGTCAGGTCTGCTAGAATAATCTTCTTTAATTTTTTGGATACAGTCATGAACAGGTTCTTCTGTTGTACTGGGGAGCAGAGTGTCTGGGTTTAAAGCAGATACCTCCTTTAATGTTACATTTCGGTTGTCAAAGAGTATGACCTTGTATCTTTTCAGCCTCTTGGTAGTAAGCCAGTAGCTGCCCCTTTGTCCAAGTAAAGGTTGCACACGATGTGGGGTGTGCACAGTGATGGGACAGTCCAGGGTAAATTTTTCAGCTTGCTGTAAAAGGTCACAGGTTGCAGCCACAGCCTGGAGGCAAACTGGCCATCCTCGAGTTACAGCATCCAATTGTTTGGAAAAGTAAGCTACCGGCCTTCTGGCAGAATCTAAATTTTGAGTGAGCACTCCAAGACTCAGGCCCTGTCTTTCATGCACAAAAAGATCAAATGGCTTTCCGATGTCTGGGAGACCAAGTGCTGGGGCTTTTAAAATTTTCTTCTGGATGGTATGGAATGCCTCAAGGCATTCTTCAGTCCAGCTCAGTGGCTCATTGACACTCCTTTTGAGAGCCTCATACAGAGGTTTGACTATGAGTCCAAAGTTAGGAATCCAAATCCGACAAAACTCAGCCATTGCTAAGAATCTTCTCAATTGCTTTCTGGTGGCAGGTACCTCTACCTCAGCTAATGCTTCCCTTCGACTCGGCAATAAGTTTCTTTGTCCTTTTGATAACTCAATTCCTAGAAATGGTACAGTTGGTTGAGAAAATTGTGACTTTCCCTTGGAGATTTTATATCCTCGGTCTGCCAAAAAGTTTAAAGTGAGAATTGTATTTTGGTCAGAAGCTTCCTTCGTTTTACTAGCGATGAGTATCGTACCCACATACGGGAGTAAGCATCCTTCATTTAATTGGAGATCCTTCAAGTCCTTGGCAAAGACCTCCATAAAGATGGTGGCAGCATTTTTAAATCCTTGTGGAAGTACAGTCCAGCAATATTGCTGTTTTATATTGGTCTGTGGATCATCCCATTCAAAGGCAAACAGTTCCTGGGACTCAGGACTTAGGGGTATGCAGTAAAAGGCATCTTTTACATTCAGAACTGTAAACCAGCCAAAGTCTCCTGATAAAGCTGTCAGCAAAGTATAAGAATTTGGCACCACTGAAGGTATCTCCTTTACGATTTTGTTGATGGCTCTCAAATCTTGTACAAAGAGGTCTTCAGTCCTAGGTTTTTGTACCAGCAGGATAGGGGTGTTATATGGGGACTGACAAGGTCGGATTAATTTGTGTTTAAGAAAGTTGATTATCAGAGGCTTTATCTTTTCCTTTACATGCCTCTTTAATGGGTACTGTGGTACCTTTGGAGCCTGGGCGCCTGGACGGAGTCTTACAACTACTGGCTCAGCCATCTTGGCTCTTCCTGGCGTCCCATCCGCCCAAACATCTGCTCTTACGTTTTGTAGAATTTCTTCAGGGACATCTGGTTGAGGCTTGTCTCCCAACTGTAATGGTGCAGGTTGGAGGGCACACTGTTGAGCTGGGAGTGCTTTGGTGTCTCCGTTTTCTCCTGCGAAAGGCACTTGGGCATTGAAATGTGTTGATTGTTCTTGCCCTGACAAGGGACCACAACATTCAGGCACATACATAAAGTTATACTTGACAAATGTTTTCTCTATGTGACATTCGAGCCGTGGTAGAAAAGGTTTATGAGAGACTTCCCCATATACACCAGTAATGGATGCTCTCTTGAGGGAGTGGAGGCTCGCTGGGTTTCTGGGACAGTCCCATTTCCAATGTCCTTTCTGTCTATAAAAGGCACACTGTCGTGGCTCAACAAATGGATGGCCTTTTTGGCCCGGTTTTGGAGGTCCCTGGGGTTTTGCCCTTTGTCGTTTGTTCTGTCCTCCAGATGTTCTGCTGGGCCTTGACTGGTTACAGCTGCGCAGTGCAACCTGCCTTGTGATGTTTTGCTCCTCCTGCTTTTCCCTAATTTTATCTCGGCCATTGAATACCTCAAAAGCAATCTGAAGCAACTGAGATGTTGGCATCCACAATCCCCGTTCCAGTTGCTGTAGTCTCTTTCTTATGTCTGGGGCACTCTGACTGATGAAGATTACCTTGACCAGTCCCAGATTATCTGGGTGTTCTGGATCTATATCAGTATATTTTCGTAAAGCATCAAAAAGCCTCACATGGAAGGTGAATGGGTCCTCCTTGGGCCCTTGTTGTACATTCTGGACCCTCTTGAAGTTCTCTGCCCCCTTTTGAAGTCCAGTTATTAAACATTCTTTATAATGATTAAGCCTTGCTTGATCCCCTGGGTCACTGGGATCCCATCCTGGTTCAGTTTCAGGGATGGCCAGCTCTGCCTGAGTTCTGATTGGATCATCTGGCTGTAAGTAATGGAGCCTTTCAGCTTCCAGGCAGGACTTCTCTAATATCGTGCTGGGTTCCTCCTGACTGAGGAAGATATGCTTGAGGGTCTGTATGTCAGCCGGGTTAGGATGAAAAACAGCAAAAACGGATGTAAAGAGAGTCTCCATCTTCTTAAGATCATCTTGATATGATGGCGTTTTAGCTTTATAATTATGTAAATTAATGACTGATGAAGAAGGTGTGAGTCCAAGTGCTCTGGGTTGGCCTTGGTCGTCCAAGCCTACTGGCACCTGCCTTAACAGAAACTGCCCTGCCTGGGGTAGAGTTTCCCCCGGGCCAGATTGAGTACCCTGGAGGGTACAGGGAGGGGAGACCATTCCTTTATGACCATCTGGTAAGGGCGACCATCTGGAAAGAGCTGAATCAGCCACCCTAGGAGGACTGGTAGAAGCCTTAGCACCGCCTGCAGGAAGAGCCCCGTCAGAAGTCACGGGAACTTCAAGAGGTGCTGAGGGAGGGGCTACCGGAAGAGGTGCGGAGAGAGGGGCTATGGGAAGAGGTGGTGCTGAGGGATGGGCTACCGCACCAGGCGCCCGCAGAGGCAGTACTGGAACACCTTCAGGCTTTGACTCGGGTAAAACGGGCTTTTTCTGAGGTTCAACCTTCTGAACCATCATTTTAAAGGTCATATGCAAATTTATCCTCTTATATAAAGACATAAATGATTCTACATATGGAATTTCGCCCCATTTTTTCTCTCTCTTACAAAATGAGTCCAACTGTGTAATAGTATTATAGTTCAAAGACCCATTCTTGGGCCATTTTTCCCCAGATTCCAATTGATATTTGGGCCAGACATGGTTACAAAAGGAAATCATTTTCTTCTTTTTCATAGACTTAGAGCTATACAGTGACCAACCTTGAAGAACACTTTTCAAGGGACTGCCGTCAGGTATACTGTCATAATTCCCCATTTTGAAAGGGTTTTTTTCTCAGGATGACCACAGCAAAATGACATAAAACAGATATATTAGAAGTGTGGCTGTGGTCATCCAATAGTTAACCCCAATTCCTAATAAACAAAATAGTTAGACAAATCCAAAGGCCTGGGACTCTAAACCCGATCTTTTGAGTACCTCAGCCGCTGTAACCTTTTATACTGTCTCCCTTAGACAGTATAGGGATTGTGAGTCTAACCCACAATCCTGGTGAAATTATATTAAACAATTTAGGCACAAGCGCAGTTAAACGAGGTTACTCACCCAAAAGATCCAGGAGCTGTTTCTTTCCCCAAAAGTGAGTAACGTAGAGAAGCCTGGAGCGCCGCAGCGGCGGGAAGCAGGAACCCGACAGCCAAGCCTCTAGACAAATTCAGTCTAGGTGGCCACTCAGGGTCGGTGGCGAGGGCCTACACCCAGCCGGGGGCTACAGTGCCTCAGACAGGCGATCGCAAGACCTTGGTCCCTTCACCGTCGCCAGAAATTCTTACCAGAACGGACCATGTTCACTGCCTGGCGCCCTTAGAAGCCAATACTACGGCACCAACTTTTGAGAAAAGAAAGAGCTTTATTGCGAGGTAGCAATAAGGAGGCAGGAGGCAGGGCTCAAATCTGTCTCCCCCGTCCCAGCCAGGGTTTGGGGCAAAATTTAAGGGTTAGGGAAATTTCAAAGTTGGCACAAGTTGATTGGCTAGTTTTCAAAGCAGTCCATATATGGTAAGCAAGGTACGGTGGGGGGCTGGAAACCGGATTTTCCTCCACAAAAGACTTCTTGCTACGCCTGGTAAAGGATTCCGGGGGCAACATTTCTATTTGAGTTCCCTAAACTGAAGATTCTTAGTTCCGGGGTCCTCCTGGAAACAAGAGTTCCCATCTCGCACATGAGCAGTGCTGCCTCTATAAAATACCTCAAAGTCTGATTAATCAACAACCTATTTAAGGAGTCAAAACCAGTTTAAACTGGACAGTGTTATGTCCGCTATTTCACTTTGTCGAGGTATACATATGTTTTCAAAATTTTGGAAAAAACCATAATCTGCAGCTTAGGAAACTACACCTTAAAAGAAAAAAAAGAGTAATTTCCTGCCCTTGGAAAAGATGGTTCTAAAGAACACACTTCCCATACTAAAGAGGATGACTTCACAGGGACTCCCATTCGGCAAGAGAAATGACACATTGCCCTTAAGAAAAATGGCAACTTTATGCTTTCCCTTTTCCAAGATGGCTTCCTTGACGTTCCTGGGCCTTGGCCTGGAGCCTCTTCCGGGCTTGACAGGGGGCGGGGTTCATTGAGCAAAGCCCTGCGTGCCGGCGCCCGCGACCAAGGCGCGCTTCAGGACGCAGGCGCGGGGAGGGGGTGGGGGAGGAGGGAAAGCGGCGAGTAAGATGGAAGATGAGGAGGTCGCTGAGAGCTGGGAGGAGGCGGCAGACAGCGGGGTAAGGAGGAGCCGCCGCCCCGGGGCTGGGCCGGGCGGGACCTGGCGTGAGGAAAGCCTCGGGGGAGCGGGTCTGGGGATGGTTCTCCCTGAGGAAGGGCCCCACACGCCGGGCCGGGGGTGAAGGAGAGGCCCCCGGTTCCTGAGCTCGGTGAAGGCCTCTTAAAGGGGCCACGTTCCATTTCTCCCTGCACTTTTGCCTGGTGCTCTTCCTTCCACTCCCTACTCCCTACCGGCGTGCGCGTCATCCGGGGCGCCCCACCCGCCACTAGGACCTCTTTTCCTGGCGCCCGCTAGCCCGCCCCAGGCGCCTTTGACCCGACTCCTCTTTTCCCTGTCGGTCCCCTGTGCAAAGCACCATTTTAAAGTTCATGTGCTCCGACTAGGAGCGACACACCACTTGGCGGGGGCGGGGGGTGGGGGGAGGGAATGCGCGGACCCAGGAGGCAAATCTGGCCCCGGAGAAGAGCAAGAGGAAATCGAGTCATTTCTGGGCATGCTAAAATCCCCCACCGCTTTGCGTCATCCGCCACGGTGGGCGAGTCTGGGTTTTTCCTCTTTTAATTTTACTGAGCGCTCTGGCAGGCTGGTCTCCCGGGGACCCTGCCGGAACAACCGAAAGCCTAGCGGCCAGCCTTTCTCCCCGAGGCGCACCCAACGATCCGATCACCGGGGAAGGGTCTCGCAGAGTGATTGCCGGGGTCGAGGGGGGAGGGGTGTGATATGTAAAGTAGCTGCATTCCTGGGAAGGGAGGGGAGAAATGGACCGTTCGACTTTGCTTTTCGGAGTTTTGTTTGCCTCCACAAGCTGTAGGAAACATACTCTGTTTCAAGCCGGAATAGTCAGTTCTATTAGGTTCGCGTTTAATTTGGTTTTCTCAGAGTTTGCGGTTCTGTGGTGATCCTTGTGAAGGTGGGGAGATGTCTTTTTGGTTTTGTCCTCCTCGTGTTCATTGTTCAGTTCTGGCTCGAGTGACATCCACCTTGAAGGTTTATGTGTCGGGAGTAGGGCGTGGAGAGCCGAGTGTTACCGGAATAGAACAACAGAAGGTGGGTTTTGTTTTTGTTTTTTTCATCAAGCTCCTTTGAGGGTGCTTGTCAGCGCTTGAAGAGACCAAGAAATGGATGCACTCCCTTAACATTCCCTTAATGTTGAAATTTTGACTTTGAAGTTTTTGCTGGTGGTGGTTCAAGCATTTCTCTCAAGGTGTTTTTTTCCCCACTTAGCATGATTGAGGATTTGAAGAATTGATTTCGTTCAGGAGGTATTTTGTATAGTTCTTACGGGCCAGCCATCTTTCTTGGATTTGTGGCTTGAGTAGGGAGAGCAATCGAAAGATTTTATAGAGGGCAACAGGTGTCAGCTAGGTATTTTTCAATCAACAAACATTTAGGAGGTCTGCCATGTGCTAGACAGAGTGCTTAGCAGTAATTTTGTGCTAGAGAATTCACAATCTCTGCCAGAGGCGTTTATTGGCGCCTGCCACAGGTGTGAGTGAATCATTCAGGACCCTTCATGCTGCTCCCTGCAAAAAAGTTTGGTTTACAGTTGGAATGACTCAAATGATAAGTTTCTTGAGCATCTTGTCCTTTCTTTGTTTTTTTCTCACTTGTTTCAAAGGGACATAAGTTTCTGACATTAAAGAAGAAGAAAATGAGAAGAACAAAAATGAATGTAGGGTTCAGAAACTGAGGATTGCTTTAGTTTTTCAGAACAGGTAAGCTGCTTAAAGAACAGCTAGCCCACTCCCGCACTTTATAGCTAAATGGACACCAGAGATGTAAGATTTAACCTCAAATATTCTGTAAATAGTCTTTTTGCTTTTAGTATGACAGACACTTACCTGATATAAAATTGCCCCCTTTACCTGTTCTCCCAAGGAGATACATCTTCAATCAAAGGACAATTCAAAAAAATATAACTTGCATTCCATCAAGGAAATGCTTCTTTTTTGTGTGTGTGTTTTTGGTTTTTTAGGGCTACACCCACGGCATATGGAGTTCCCAGGCTAGTGGTCTAATCTGGAGCTGTAGCCGCCAGCCTACACCACAGCAACAGCAGCATGGGATCTGAGCCGGGTCTGTGACCCACACCACAACTCAGGGCAATGCTGGATCCTTAACCCACTGAGCAAAGCCAGGGATCGAACCCGCAACCTCATGGTTCCTAGTCATATTCATTTCTGCTGCACCATGAAGGGAACTCCAAGGAAATGCGTCTTTCAAAATAATACTGCCTTTGGGAGAAATGAAAATGTCGAATTGAGTTAATGTCGATTCAAACTCTAAATGGTGTCCTTTGTCTTAAGCACATCTCAAGGGACAAATAGAACATTGTGTTTTTGTTGTGTTTTATTAAAGTATAATTCCTTTGCAGTGTTCTGTCAATTTCTGCTGTACAGCAAAGTGACCCAGTCCAAATAGCACATTTTGTAATTGGAAGATATCTTTGTACTTCCTCCAAAATCAGATCAATAATTTGTTCAATTTTTTTGGCCGCATGCGGAAATTCCCTAGGTCAGGGATGGGACCTGTACCATAGCAGCCATCCCAGCCGCTACAGTGACAATACCAGACCCTTATCCCATCACACCACAGGGAAGCGCCATTAGTTTGCTCCGTTTTTTTGTTTTTTGTTTTTCTTTCCCATTTTTTGGGCTGCTCCCACGGCCAGGGATCAAATCCGAGCTGGAGCTGCAGTCTACACCACAGCTGCAGCAGTGCCGGATCCTTAACCCACTACACCACAGTGGGAATTCCCAATTTGCTCAATTTGAAAAGGACCCGTATGCTCACAGCACAGCAAAGTAAGGATTGTATTGCAAGGTGCTAAACAGGGGGGTGGGGGACAAGACTCAAACCAACACCAACTTGGTCTTTTAGTTAAGAATTTTTAAAAGGGAAAGAGAGGGGAAGCTAGTGGTTAATCTTTCTCTTAGGACATTTCCTAAGCACAGTTCCAGGAGCAGGCTAGTCTACCTGCCTCCTGCCTGGTGGTCTGTGACCTGGTGGTCTGGACGTGGAACCTGCAAAGATCACCTTGTTCTGAAAAACGACTTAGACTTGTGCATCAGTGATGTTATCAGAGGTTACATTCTTAAGACATCTGGCAGTGGTTAATTATTACTGTGCAAGCATGGAGTAGAAGTTAGAGGGGGAGAAAGGTTAAAATCAAAGCCTTTCTAAAAGCTAGTTAAGGAGTTTCCTTGTGCAGCAGGTTAAGGATCCAGCATTGTCACCGCAGCCACTCAGGTCTCTGCTGTAGTGCTGTTCAATACCTGGCCCAGGAACTTCCACATGCCATGGGCGAGGCCAAAAAAACAAAAACAAAATAAAAGAATTCCTCCTTAATTTAAAAAATAAAAAAAGAGCAGTAGCAAGTCAGGGAGGAACAGGTAGAGTTTAGGGCCAGTACACACATAGGTAAGGAGGCAGTGAGAGAAGAGTGCAGCACTTGGAGAGCTACTGGTATTTCCTTCTGGCGGGGGATACAGAGTTGGCAGGGCTGAGTGGAAGGAGATGAGGCCCAAGAGGTGTGCAGCAGCCAGATCAGGAAGTGCGTCCTTGTTCTTGGTTCTGGGGAACTTGGACTTTGTCCTGAAAGCAAAGGAGAGCTTTGGTGGCTCTTTTTTTTTTTTTTTTTTTTTTTTTTTTTTTAAGCAGAGTATTGGAGCTCCCATTGTGGCCCACCAGAAATGAATCCGACTAGTATCGGTGAGGATGTGGGTTCAATCCTTGGCCTTCGCTCAGAGGGTTAAGAATCTGGCATTGCTGTGAGCTGTGGTGTAGGCTGGCAACTGCAGCTATGATTAGACCCCTAGCCTGGGAACTTCCATATGCCTCGGGTTCGACCCTTGGAGGGGAAAAAAAGCATAAATAAATAAATAAAGCAGAGTAGTGGCATAGTTAGGTTTTTAAATTTAAGAGATAAGAACTTTGATTTACTTACCTTTAGGGGCTGTTCTCCCTGAAGTATGGCTGCCACCTCTGGGGTCTTTAGTTAGTGCTACCGTAATTGCTGTCATCATGGCTGTGGCTGTGGGTAGTGGGCAAATACTAGTTATTTGGGGGCATCCTGGTGCTGATTTCCTTATGGCTTAAATAAAGAAGGCATTTGAGATTTGTGGTATCAGAAAGCACAAATCCAGGTATACCTTGCTCAAAGGAGCCGTTTCTAAAATGCTATTTCTAAAGCTTTTTCTGGTCCTTTTGGGAAGATTGAGTTCTAGGGCCTGATGTCTTCAGAGGGCTATTTCTGTAAAGCATTTGGCTAGTTTAGACGTGATTATGCTGAACAGTCTGTCCCTGGGACTCTGGAAAATGATGGTTCACTGTGGTTTTAAAGAAATGAGGATAATGAGCTTTTCACTCGTAACTGCTCAGTTCTTTTCTTTTAGGCTGCTTGGGGGGGGGTCCTTGTTCCCAGCGTGCTCTGGGTTTCAAGAGAGCTGCCATGGTTGCTGTGGGTTGGAATTCAGAGAAAGTTGCTTTTGCTTCTACAACAGGACAGAACTAAGTGTGTAAGAATCTTTCTAAAGCTTTTGCTAAACTCCTGCAAGAGAAAAGTCGCTCCAGTTGTCTAGATCTGATGACTCAAAAGTGTTCTTGGGGCCAGTCCTTTCTTTCCAGTTTCTACCTCTATACCGGTGGGCCCCCCACAGTTAATGTCAGTTCCTGACCATATCAGTTAGCTAGTCTTCACAAGGTGGAGTAGTCGGTTTCCTGGGAGAAGATTGAGTTTAGCTATTTATGTCTGTGGCCAAAATGCCAAATGAAATTATTTTTTTTTAAATGGTAACTATAGAGATTTCTCTCCCCAAGTGTTTTTTAATTCTGCTAGCCTCTACCAAGCATTCTTCTTAACATCCAGGATAAAGATTAAAACCAGGCACCACAAAAATTAGCCACAAATTCCAGCAGTGGTCTGTATGTGCCTAAAGAGTCTTATCTCTGAGGGTTAGACATTTTAAAATGTACCTCACAGTAAGCTATCCTCCCCACACCCAAAACCCTTTTTTTTTTTTTCTAAATGGAGGTTCCCAGGCTCACCGTCAAATCCAAGCTGCAGTTGCCAGCCTACACCACAGCCACAGCAAGTCCAGATCCAATCCAAGTCTGTGACCTACACCACAGCTCATGGCAACACTGGATCCTTAACCCACTGAGCAAGGCCAGGGATGGAACCTGCATCTTCATGGATGTTAGATTTGTTTCCACTGAGCCATGACGGGAACTCCCCAAAACTCTTTCCATTATAAAAACGAACACAGGAAATAATCATTCCTTTTCAAAGAAATGATAAATATGTACAGTTAAAAAAAATTGCAGTCTTCAGGAGTTCCGCATTGTGGCTCAGTGGTTAACGAAACTGACTAGGAACCATGAGGTTGTGGGGTTCGATCACTGACCTTGCTCAGTGGATTAAGGATCCAGTGATGCCGTGAGCTGTGGTGTAGGTCGCACATGCAGCTTGGATCCCGCATCGCTGTGGCTCTGGTGTGATCCGATTAGACCCCTAGCCTGGGAACCTCCGTATGCCGTGGGAGCGGCCCTAGAAAAGGCAAAAAGACCAAAAAAAAAAAAAAAAAAATTGCATTCTTCAGGGATGTGATCCTTAGATAAAATTATACAGGACAGTTGTGACTCTGGAAATGTCAGGACTATCATTGCTCTTCATAGACCTTGAGAGCCAAATTCCCAGCCCTGATGCTCTGGCCTTCTTGACTTATAAAAGCATGTGTGACCCTCCAGCTGTCAGTTCTGTCTCTGCTGCTTAGCTGCACATCTCCCTGGTGAATGAACACTGCCTACAAACCTGTGAACTCCCAAATCCCTCTGGCCATCTCCGGAAGGGCTTCTCAGATAGCATCTTGAGGGCTTGTTACTGGCAGGGGGTACATTTTTACATTCATAATCCCATTGCATCTCATGACCTGGTGAGGTGTAGGTCCTGTTGTTCTTAGTGTTCGGGAGAGGATATCACATGGTTGACTTCGGCCGAGGCTTTTGGCATCCTGAACCCATGCTTAGGGATCTTTGGGGACAGTTTGTTTGCCTTTGCTTCTTAGAAGATAGTTAAGTGCTTTAGGATGTTTTAGTTACTAGTTCTTTTGAAGTATTGTATTTGTTCTGCCTGGGATTAACCTCCTGCTTCTGTAGCCTGGATGATAAGCTAATAAATTTCGTGTATCTAAGAAACTTGAACTCTGTGCTCAAAAGCCAAAAGGACAGTGCTGCTGTTAGTTGTCATACTAAACCATGACTGCAAGTGAGATGCTGTGAACTCCCAAATCCCAGTGCTGCTGTTAGTTGTCGTACTAAACCATGACTGCAAGTGAGATGCTGTGAACTCCCAAATCCCTCTGTATTATAAATGGGAAACAACTTTTTAACATCTGGCCATGTGGAGAAAGAACGCAAATTTTTGCTCAGATCTCTTGAGAAGATTGAACAACTCTGCTAACTTAGGATCCCTGTATCTAGAGTTCTAACTGACAGCCCGTGGGTATTTGGCCTGTAGACTTCTTCCAAGGGACGGGGGGGTGGGGGGGGATGGACATTGTTTTTAAAATATTGATTCTGGGAGTTCCCGTCATGGCTCAGTGGTTAGTGAATCTGACTGGGAACCATGAGGTTGCAGGTTCCATCCCTGGCCCCGCTCAGTGGGTTAAGGATCCGGCGTTGCCATGAGCTGTGGTGTAGGTTGCAGACGCGGCTTGGATCCAGCATTGCTGTGGCTCTGGCCTAGGCCGGCGGCTACAGCCCCAATTCGACCCCTAGCCTGGGAACCTCCATATACCATGGGAGCAGCCCAGTAAATGGCAAAAAGACATACATATATACATACATACATAAAATATTGATTCCGAATGCTTTTACCAAGGTCTTGATTCTTCTCCTCTCCTCCACAGTCCTTTCCCGCCCCGCCCATGTTACCTACCTTTTGTGTTACCTGTGGCCTTCTGTCCTGTCTGCATTATTGGCTTGGCCCTAGAGGCATTGGGTTTCCTGCCCATGCTGAGTGCCATGCTTCTAACTAGCCTTTGGTGAAGGCACTCTTGGATGCTTGAATAAAACCTGGGGTACAGGGGGTTGGGGTAATAGTGACTTTGCTCCATCCCCCAAAGTCTGTATGCCTGATATTTTCTTTGAGAGAGGAGCCTTTCTTTTTTTTTTTTTTTTTTTTTTTTTGTCTTTTTGTTGTTGTTGTTGTTGCTGCTATTTCTTGGGCCGCTCCCGCGGCATATGGAGGTTCCCAGGCTAGGGGTTGAATCGGAGCTGTAGCCGCCGGCCTACGCCAGAGCCACAGCAACGCGGGATCCGAGCCGCGTCTGCAACCTACACCACAGCTCACGGCAACGCCGGATCGTTAACCCACTGAGCAAGGGCAGGGATCGAACCCGCAACCTCATGGTTCCTAGTCGGATTCGTTAACCACTGCGCCACGACGGGAACTCCGAGAGGAGCCTTTCTATGTTCATTCTAAGAAGTATCAAGAAAGGATGGGTCGCCTCTGCCAGTCAGTGACCCACTGTATCCATCCATGGCAGGAGAAGCCAGAAGTCTCAGCTAAGGGTTCAAGTGTCAGGTCTGATTTGGGGGCAGATCACTACTTGCTGTCAACAAAAAGTTAATAGTCAGTCTAAGAAAGAAATGAACACTTTATTCTAGTCAACCTGCGGATTATAACCCAGGAGACAGTCTCTCACGTAGCTCTGAGAACTGTTCCGAAGAGGTAAGCAGGGAGGTCAGTGGATACATGTAACTCAGGCACACATCTTGAAGGTTGCTGCTGTTCAGGAACAGGCATCTTAGTTAATGATTTTAGTGCTTTCTAAGTATGGGAAGATGTGAGAACCTGGGTTCATAAAGCTTTTTCCCGTTCCCATCATGGCTCAGTGGTTAACGAATCTGACTAGGAACCGTGGAGTTGTGGGTTCAATCCCTGGCCTTGCTCAGTAGGTTAAGGATCTGGTGTTGCCGTAAGCTATGGTGTAGGTCGCAGATGCGGCTCGGATTTGGCGTTGCTGTGGCTGTGGTGCGGGCTGGTGGCTACAGCTCCGATTCGACCCCTAGCCTGGAAACATCCATGTGCTGCGGGTGCTGTGGGTGCGACCTGAAAAAGACCAAAAAAAAAGACACATAAAGCTTTTTCCTGAAAATATCTGACTATCTGAGGGTCACTTCTGCCAGTTTTCCCAGAGCACAAAAGTCCTCATCCTGATCTTCACCCTGAATTCCTTCACGGTGTGTTGTGAATCAGTGTGGGTCAGTGACTGCAGTGGCTAATGGCTTGATTCTTGTAGAACTGGATGGTGGGCAGCACTCTTTAATTTACAGTCCCTTCCCTTTTGGTCTTAATTTCAACTGAGGTTGGGGAGGCATTTTATGACCAGTTTGCCTGATGAGTGCTAGGAATGCTCATTCCTCGGTCTGGTGAGCATGTCATTGATAGGCCACTTACTGGGCTATTACTGGACTAGGCCTTGTTAACAGTAACCAAAATCCTCTGGACCACCAGATTTACTAGTCTTTTGTGGTCCAAGAAATGGCTCCCTCTTGTTGCCTCTTCCCATATCTAGAGTTAGACTGTTGTAGTCACTGATCTCACAGAACTGCAGATTTGGTCAGTTGTTTCAAGTCACTTAGTCATGGTTAATTTTTTTTCTTTTTTTTCATTTTCTCTTTTTTTAGGGTTTTACCTGCGTGGCATATGCAAGTTCCCAGGCTAGGGGTTCAATCAGAGCTGCAGCTGACAGCCACAGCCACAGCAATACCAGATCAGAGCCATGTCTGCAACCTACACCACAGCTCACAGCAAATGCCAGATCCCCAGCCCACTGAGCAAGGCGAGGGATAGAACCCACATCCTCAAGGATACTGGTTGGATTCATAACCCACTGACCTACAGAGGGATCTCCTTTTTTTTTTTCTTTTTGGCCATGCCCATGACATGCAAAAGTTCCCATGCCAGGGATCACACCCTCTTCACAGCAGCAATGCAGGCTGTTGCAGTGACAGTGCCAGATCCTTAACCTGCTACGTCACAAGAGAACTCCAGCCATAGTTAATTTTATTGGAGGCTCAGTTACACATTTGATAGTGCAAGAAAAAATAATCTTGTAAAATAGACAGACTACAAGTGATATAGCTAGTCCCATTAATGAGCCCTTAACTAAGTATTGCAGCTAAGAATTTCCATTAGTTGTGGTCCAGGATCTCCCCAGGTGGTCCGAGGCGTCTGTTCTATACCAGTCACTCTCTAAAAGGAAATTGCCTGTCGGCATTGTGCGTAGAGTTCACCTAAAAGGTTTGCCTGCGCAAGGTGAGTTGTGGGTCATTCTGACTTTTTACAGAATTGAGAAAGGAATATTATCTGCTATGGAATTAAATGGCCAACTCCAGAAGAAAAATTAATCTTTATGGCTGAGCAGGTATTTCTACCATTGGGAAGGTCTGGTTAGTGTGTAATGTAGGTGCACAATGCACGCTTGGGAGGGAGGAGGCCCAAACCAGCAAAGGAAACTTTTATTAAATTGTATTTAATGGCCGCACCCATGGCACATGGAAGTTCCCAGGCCGGGGATTGAATCTGAGCAGCAGCTGTGACCTATGCCAGATCCTTCTTTAACCCACTGCACCACAGTAGGAACTCCTTGAGGAGACTTTTTTTTTTTTAGTCAAAGTGTAGTTGATTTACACAGAGGAAACTTTTATGCTTAAATTTTTCTTGTCTTGCCTTAAAATAATTTTTATTTTATCACTCCCTCTCTCTCAGCTTCGTTTTCCTCATTTGTAATATTAGATCTATAAAATCTGCCTTGCCTAGTGATGAGAGTTAAATAAAGCTCCAAGTAGAGCATCACTGGAAGACAGTGTTGGAGCAGAGAGTGTTGTCACTCTTAGTGTCAGGGCCACTTTCCAGCCCCTGAGGGTGTGGCCTTTGTTTCCTTAGGGTGTGACAAAACTGGCTGGGGGGGTCTCTTTCTTGGTGCCCCAGAGGACTAATAACGTGCACTGTTTTGAGTTGTGTTGCTTAGCATTGTATGAAAACCGAAAGGAGAAAGCAGTAGTAAACATGGAGAAAGGGGAGCCCCATTAGACTCTGCCTCCTGTTTTATTCCAGGGTTTGGGCTCAGCATGTTCCTCTCATCCCTGCCTCTTCTACTCTTTTATAAAGTAAAGGACTGTAGTTCCCGTTATGGTGCAGCGGAAACAACTCCGACTAGGAACCATGAGGTTGCAGTTTGATCCCTGGCCTCGATCAGTGGGTTAAGGATCCAGCGTTGCCGTGAGCTGTGGTGTGGGTCACAGACGAGGCTTGGATCTGGCATGGCTGTGGCTGTGGCATAGACCAGCGGCTATGGCTCCAATTTGACCTGTAGCCTGGGAACCTCTATGTGCTGAGGGTGCAGCCCTTGAAAAAAAAAAAAGACGAAAAAAAGGAGGATTGAAGTGAGGTGGTGAGTGTTACACAGAGCAGGGGCCTGAGCCACACTTTGGACACTGGATGAATGCTAGTTGCTGTTCTGCCGACATGACAAATAGGACCCAACAGAGTAGGCTTTGCACATCAGTAAAAAACATGACTCTTGAGTCCTTAAGGAGCTCAGTCTATAGTTACTGAAAGATGAATGTACAGCAGAGATATATCTTACTCTAAGGTTTGATCTAAAGCAGCATTGTCCACTCGAAGTATCATGCCAGCCACATAAGTAATGTAAAAATTTCTAGAAGCCACATTTGAAAAAGTATGAAGGAGTGTTAATATTTGTAACTTAACCCCATATATACAAAGTAGTATCATGTCAACATATAATCAGTATTAAAGATAGATTAATGAGCTCTTTTACTCTCTTTTGTACTAAGTCCGGGCAGTTTGCTGTGTACTTGGCACTTAAAGCACATCTCATTTTGGACTGGCCATGATCAAGTACTTATTAGCAGCCTCGCATGGCCATCAGCACTGTACTGGGCGGTGTGACTAGGTCTGGTGCGGAGGAGAATGTGCCCAAAGGATTCCCCCTTCTGGGCAAGCTCAGACAAGTCCTGAAAGCTGTAGCAAACCTGGAAAAGAAAGCAGGAAGTGGTTTTCCCTTACGAGCAAATATGAATTGTTTGATCTTTAACAGCACACCACCCCAAAGCCCTTCATGGTTTTCTAGTGCCCCTAATTTCTTCCAGTTCATATCTTACTGGCCCTAGGAGTTATAACTAATTTTCTGCAGTAGCTTTTTGAGTAGTGTTGATACCAACTAATAAGAACCATTGCTGACTGCAGCTAAAGTAATCTCAGATGGTTTTCCAAACTTAGATTGAAAGAGAGATGGGTCCATTATAAGATACCTTTTTAGATTTGAGTATCTCCATTTAAGAAGTATCTTGTTTTGGGTCTCTTTTTTTCTTTCCTTCTATTTATGTTTTCATTCTTTTTTTTTTTCTTTTCTTTTCTTTTCTTTTCTTTTTTGGCCACCCTGTGGTGTATGGAGTTCCCAGGCCAGGGATCAGATCCAAGCCACAGTTGCAACCTGTGCCACGGCCTTGGCAATGCTGAATCCTTTAACCCACTGTGCCAGGCCAGGGATGAAACCTGCATAGACTCTGTCGATCCTTATGCCGCCACAGCAGGGACTCCATGTTTTCATTCTTTCTTCCCAACTTTTTTGATGCCCCTTCTCTTCTCCTTGAAACTCAAATCCTTAAGTTCCTGCAGCTTCCCCTGACTTCTCGTGGCAAGATCATTCCCTCTCTTCATTTTTCTTTCCAAAACACAGAGTATACACCTAATACAGCAACTGTGGTTCATTTATCTGTCTTCTCCCCGTTGGTTGGGCTCTCCTCCTCCTCAGCAGGGATTGCCTTCCTCATCTCTGAGTCTCAGCTTCTAGCACATCTCCTACTTTATACCAGGTTTTCCATAAATGTTTGTCTCCAGCTTTTTTGTCACAGCGAAGCAAAGGGAGAATGGCCTTGATATACATTAACAAAGCCTCGACTTCCTTAGGCAGGGAGCTTTAGAACTATATCCTGTGCCCTACAGTGACCCACGGAATTAAAGTGGAATGTTTTTCTTTGCTTTGGGAGTAACAGAGGAAGGAGGAATGTTTTGTGAGAAATGGAACCCGGTGGCCTAGCTGTGCCCCACAGATCTCCTTTGTCTCAACCTCTGCATTCTGCGTTTCAGTTTTCCTGACTTACCCGGTCAGGTTTGCTCAGGAGTTGAGCTAATGTTTTGAACCCTACGGTGATCCTGAGGCATCACTGTAGAGTCAAACCTGGGGCAATGTGACTCCAGGGTGCTTCCCTCCCTAGAGCTAGCTGCAGAGGGGGAGTTAAGCAGAAGCATTGGACATGGCCGGCCCTGTTGGGGCAGGACACTGTCACTGTCACTGTCATGCCACTGCTATAGAGAAATAAGGCAGGAATGAAGCACAGAGTTAAACACATGGATTGTGAAGGTTGTTTGGAAAAGTCTCTGTAGATTGCACATCTGAACTCAAAATGACCGGTAGTGCCCTCTAAAAGTACAGAGAGCTGTTACAGAGTTCCCGTCATGGCGCAGTGGTTAACGAATCCAACTAGGAACCATGAGGTTGCAGGTTCGATCCCTGGCCTTGCTCAGTGGGTTAAGGATCCGGTGTTGGCGTGAGCTGTGGTGTAGGTCGCAGACAGAGCTCGGATCCCGCATTGCTGTGGCTCTGGCGTAGGCCGGTGGCTACAGCTCTGATTAGACCCCTAGCCTGGGAACCTCCATATGCCATGGGTACAGCCCTAGAAAAGACAAAAATAAATAAATAAATTAATTAATTAAAATAAAAATAAAATAAAAGTACAGAGAGCTTTTTATCTGATAATTTTAGACCAAATTTTCCCGGTTCTACCCAAGGATTCTGTTTGCTTTATTCCTAATTAAAATGGAGGCCCTCAAGGGAGGAGCCAGAATCCCATCCAGGGTTGTGTTATGGGAGACAGAGGTGCCTTGTCTCCCAGGACACCCTGACTAGGCAGTCTTTTAGCCGGGCGAGTGGGTGCGGATTCCTGCCCAACACTGAAATTCAGGATTAGACACCACTTGGGCACTGCCTGCTATGGTGGGAGTTTGGGAGCCAGAACGTCTTGGAAGGTGGTCGCATCTTCTCTTTGTTTTTCGTCAGGACCTCTCAGGCTCTGGTTCTGAGGGAAATGCTTGTTGTGCCCTCCGGGCGCCTGTCTCTTCAGATCCCCCCAGTGTCTACTTGCACGTATGTGCTCCCCAATTCAGGACCGCTGAACAAGACCAGATGAGCCTGTGGGGCATAGTGCTTCACAGGGAGCCCAAGATCAGTCAGTATTCTTTGAATTTGAGAGGAAAACAGAAAATAGCATCTTTTGAAATGGAAACTGACAGACTAATTGTCTGAGAAAAGTTACTGAAGTAGTAACTGTCGCTGATGTTATTTCCTAACTCAGAGCCAAGAATTAAGGGTGCCTCTTAGACCCCTGTTCAGTACAAGATTACTTGGACTCTTTGGAGATATTTTGGCCACACTGGTACGGGGGGATTTTGGTGTCAGAGAGAGGGATGCTGTGGTGGAGCAGGACCAGGGTTGGGGGTTCTAGGGAGCTGGCGGTAGCAGGACAGGACACAGCACCACCACCACCCCACCCCACCCCCCAGTGTTACACATGAGGATTTGGGTTTGTTCACTCCATCTCTTACAAGTTTGGCTAGTTTGAATGAGCTTCACCATCCCAAAGTGAACAGTACAGCTGTAATGGTGCCCTGTTTGCTGTGCTTTGCACCAAGACCCAGAGTTAGCCTGTTTTTCTTCTCTGCCTTTCTTCACCTCTCCCCTTCTCACTTTTCTTTTTTCCTTTCTTATCCGCCTCTTAGTGTTACAGGAGTGAGGCTGTCCTTGTGATCTGCCTGCCCTTGCACATGCATCCTGATCCTCTGTCTCCTTTGTTCCTTTCGAACAAATTAGGCTGTTTGAGGTGTCTCCTTCCCCTCCTTGGCTTCCATTCCCAGCTCTCTGCTGGAGGTTCACAAAAGCATAATCGTTGGAGGATTAAGAGTATCCGCAGCCAGGGAAAATGTGTTTCTTCCTGAGGTGAGTTGAATTTGCAGGGGTTGATGTCTCATTTTGCTCACCTTGTGGCGTGGCCTCTCCTTTACAGACCAGCCCTGTCCAGAATTCCTTGCTCCCCACTACAGTTTTTCATAACCTCCTGCCCCCACTCTTTCTTTCTGGTTTTGTTTGTTCTCTCAGACCAAGAAGCATGTACCTCACTTTTGTAGAGGTGTAACTCCCCCGGGGAAGTGGTACCTGTGCTTGGTAACAACAGATCTTGTACTTAGGGTTTTGACCCAAAGAGAGGAGTCCACCTCACTTTTTCAGAGCACAGAGCATTATCTTCTGGAATCTGTTCAAAGCTACTTGATAGAAAGTAAAGAGCCTTTCTAGAAGGAGAAGCCACAGGAAATCAAATGTTCTTAGCACCTCACCTCTGAAGTGCTTATGCCCCAACACTTGCCTTGTGCCCCAGCAAAGCAACCCTTCTACACTCAGAGCAGAGACATAAAGTGATGAGCTTAGGGTTTCTTCCATTAGCCATAAAAGTTGGACCTCTAACACAGGAGCCTTGACCTTGGGCCCCGCCTGTGTGCATCCTTTAAAAGAGGGGGTGTCCTTAGGTGACTAGATTCCTTGTTGGGGCCCATGACTAGATCCTTCCTCACACATTCTGAACCCTGTTTAATTCCTTTGGACTCTTGCATCTCTGGAGGAGACAAGCATTCTCCTTGCAGTGCGCCCTGTAGGAAGGCTTCCAGTCGGTCCAGCTTTATAGATCACAAATCTGAAAGCAGGTTGATTGCAAGGCCTTGTCCAAGGAGAGAATGGACTGACTCATGGTACCTGGACAGATTCCAGAGTGAGATGCAGTGCCCTCTCCAGCTGCTGGCAGAGCACTCCCTCTCCTGCTTGGACAGCTCTGAGTGTGCAAGTGTCCAGCTGGCCGTCTGGAGATAGCCAGGATCCACTTGCCACCAGAGCGGTTGGGTTTATATCCTGTCTTCTCATCTGATGGAGGAATTCCTTCTCAACTGATAAACCATTCTGCCTGGTGTGAGGGAGGTTAACGGGAGAGGTAGTTATTGGAGTGCCAGGGAGCCCTGTAGAATTCAAGGACTCTGAGAAAGAGGGAATCAGTATCTAATGGCTTTCCCAGCATTTCCAGGGGTTTGAGCACTTGTGGGGGTGCAGCAGCATGATGGGTGGGTAGGGCCTCCAAAGGCCTTAGTTCTAGGACTACCTCTATGATGTACCACCGTGTGACCTGGGCTAAGTTCCTTAACCTTCCTGAGCCCCTTTGCCCTCATCTGGCAGTGAAGGATAAAAGCTACTTGGTCTATCAAACGGGGTTGGGTGTGACCAGAAAATGAGTGTTTGGGAGGGTGTACTGACAGCCATAAAGCATTACATTTAAAGCCAGTAGTTTTAGGAGTTCCCTTTGTGGCTCAGAGGTTAACGAACCCCACTAAGATCCATGAGGATGCGGGTTCAATCCCTGGCCTTGCTCAGTGGGTTATGGATCAGATCTGGCATTGCCGTGAGCTGTGGGGTAGGTCACAGATGAGATCAGATACTGCATTGCTGTGGCTGTGGTGTAGGCCAGTGGCTACAGCTCCGATTGCACCCCTAGCCTGGGAACCTCCATATTCCTCAGGTGCAGCCTTAAAAAGACAAAGAGACTGAAAAAAGAAAAAGGCCAGTAGTTTTATGTTACACACCAGGTGTTCTGGTTGTGTTCTAGTTTGGGGACAGAGGCACATGTACGAAGATATAGTCCAATGCCCTCTTGAAGGGCTTTTCTCCACCGAGGCTCTGTTTGCTGAGCCTGGGCAGATTCTCTGTCTTCCCCAAGGCGGTAGAGAAAGAAGGAAGCAGTTTGCCCTCCTCAGGAAACCTGAATGGACCTCTCAGATTCAGCTAACGTGCTGTGTATCTTACCACAGTGTTTTAAAAAATCACCAAATGATTAGGCTCATTTGCCTATGTGTCTTCTTTGGCCGTCACAGCAAAATGAAAGCAAGAGTTCATGGAATGAAGTTTAAAAGTTTAGAGCTTTTCCATAAAAATCTGCTAAAATAACAGCCCTGGCCCTGCCAGCGCAGGCTTGGCTGCCTGTCTGCAGGGGAGATGGGCGTTCCTTGGTGCCTTGTGGCCCCCTCACCTCCCCACTGTGCTGTGCTCCCTGCGTGTGCAGTTTGGTTCCTTACCAGCCTGTGGAGGTATTTGGGTTTGACCCTATTTGAAGACATCTAAATCCCATAGATACTAAACCTTGCACTTATGATGGAGAAACTTGAATAGCAAGTGTCGTTTTCATATTGGAGCAAAATGATAAAGTATGGAACTTGAAAAACTGTAAGTTGTTTGTAGAAAGCCCTGAAAGGCCCTTAAAAAGTAGAGGGCATTAAACTCATGTTTAAAAAAAATAGTATTTACGCAGACAGTAACACTGTATTTATCCAAAAATTTAGAAGAATTACACTTCTGAGGTGGACTGTGCTGGGGGCATAGATTCACTTTGCGTGAATCTGTCTGTTCACAGACAACATCTAGGTCTTTCTCTCACCCTCGGTGCCCCATTTCCATTCAGTTACTAAACAGTCATTGGGCGGCAACTTGTGTTCCAAGCTTGAGTGAGAGGTTCTCATTCTTGAGGCTTCCTACCCCGTCTAGAGAGTTTTTGTGAACTCAGAATACAGTTTGTGGTGCTTGCCTAAATATATTTTGGTTCTTTCTTAAAAACAAAAAATTTGGTTTTATTCATTTATTTTTTTTTTTTTTTTGGCTGTGCCCGTGGCATGCAGAAGTTCCTGGGTCAGGGATCAAACCCAAGCTACAGGAATTCCCATTTGCTCAGTGGAAATGAATCTGACTAGTATCCATGAGGACACAGGTTCGATCCCTGGCTTCGCTCAGTGGGTTAAGGATCCAGCATTGCCTTGAACTGTGGTGTGGGTTGAAGATGCGGCTCAGATCTAGCATTGCTGTGACTGTGGCGTAGGCTGGCAGCTACAGCTCCGATTTGACCCCTAGCCTAGAAACCTCCACGTGCCACAGGTGCAGCCCTAAAAGGATAAAAAATAAAATAAAAAATAGAAAAACAAACCCAAGCTACAGCATGACAACACCCAGTCCTTAACTACTAGGCCACCAGGGAACTTCAAAATAAAAAATTTTGACACATCTAAACATCAGTGTGTCATTGTCAGATTTGATATAAGTCCAGCTTCATATGGTTAGTCTATGAGTTCCCTGGTGGCTCAGTGGGTTAAGGATCTGGTGTTACTGCAGTGACTCAGGTCACTGCTGTGGTGAGAGCTCAGTCCCTGACTAGGTTCATATTTGTGTACAGGGAACAAAAATAAGGACATGGAAAGAAAAGAAGTAAGAGAGAAAAACATCTTCCAGGGGATGCTAACCAAAAGAAAATTGACATGGCTTTATTAATATGAAATAATATAGATTTTAAGGTAAAGATCATTTCACAGTAAGCTTTAATGTACTGAAAAGAATAATTCTCATTCTTTCCATAGTCCATAGATGAAACAAATCAGTAAGAATGTGGAAGAATTGAACAATATAGTTACCCAGCTTGAACTGCACTCATCAATGGCCTATTTCAGGACATACAGAGCATTCGTGAAAACTAGCTGGCTCTGAGCTGGATCTCAGCAAATTTCAAAAACTTTCTACTAAGGCAGTGGTTCTTTTTTTTTTTTTTTTTTTTTGTCTTTTTGTTTTTTGTTGTTGTTGCTATCTCTTGGGCCGCTTCCGCAGCATATGGAGGTTCCCAGGCTAGGGGTTGAATTGGAGCTGTAGCCACCGGCCTACACCAGAGCCACAGCAACGCGGGATCCGAGCCGTGCCTGCGGCCTACACCACAGCTCACAGCAACGCCGGATCGTTAACCCACTGAGCAAGGGCAGGGACCGAACCCGCAACCTCATGGTTCCTAGTCAGATTCGTTAACCACTGCGCCACGATGGGAACTCCAAGGCAGTGGTTCTTAACTTGCTGTGTTTTGCTGTAACAGACTCTTTTAGAAATCACATCCATCTTATGAATCAGGGTTTCTCAACCTTGGCACTGTTGACATTTGGGGCTAGGTAGTTCTTTCCTGTGGGACTGTTCTATGCATTGTGGGATTTCAGTGGCATCCTTGGCCTCAACCCACTAGATGCCAGTAGCGCCTCCCCTCCAGTAATGACACCTAAAAATGTCTCCAAAGTTGCCAAAATTCCCACTGGGCAAAGTCTCCCTGTTGAGAACCACTGTTACAGATCCTGCTTTCCAGAGAAATACGTACTTTTGCGTATAATTGCTCCTCTCCAACAGTTGGGTGGTCTTGCCCTCACTAAAAACTGTTGAGTTGGGATGTTTTGACTTTTTAAGAAAAAGCAGTGGGACAGCTGAGGAGCCTGGAGGTTTGGGCTTTGCTCTGTGCATAGCTTCCCCTGACCTGTGTATGGATGCTCACACCCGAGGCTGTGAGGCTTCACGGAATTCCTGGTGCTGAGGGCCTGAGGACTCTGATTCCCACCCAGTTCCACAGACATTAGGCTGCTGCTTTGTTCTAGGCCTTTTGCTAGGTGCTAATTACAGAGTTCAAGTCCTTACGAGTAAAGAAAATAGCTCGTAAAATATGTGGTACCTACGATCATGAAGGAATGTAAAAGGGAGAGCTTTTGTCTGAGGAGCAGGTGATTTTAACTGAATGGCATCAGAGAGGACTTCAGAAAGGAGAGGTGCGCATCCAAGCTGGGTTCTGCAGGATGAACGGGAATTTGCAAGGGGGCGGAATTGCAAGCAGGTGGACTAGCAGGCTTGGTTGGGGGTTAGCAACAGCTGGGTTTTGCTCGGGTGTAAAACAGGACTAGAAGCTAAAGGAATGTGTGGGCAAGGCAGGCTTAGGAGCTTGGACTGGATCCGCCAAGCAGTTGCAGCATTTTAAGTGGGGAAGTGACACCATCAGATTTATGTTCGGAAAGTTGACTTGAGTGGCTCTGTGAAGGACAGACTGGAGCCCAGGAGACTAGTTGGAGGTTGTACAAAGAACCCAGGTGAATGATGAGGGCTAGAACTCTCACCGCAGCCACAGGGATGGAGGGTGACACAGGGAGTCAGGACCCCAAACCCCAGAGTCTTGTCAAGGGAGGGCTGCATCCATTACTTCAAAGGACACAGTAATGTCCCTGGTCTGAGAGGACACTGCCCTTAGCTCTGAAAATAAAGACGTAAGTTTTTATTTGAGAGAGATTTTTTTCCTCTTTTTATATACATTTTTTTCCTCTAGGAAATAGACAGACGGTTGGAAAAAAAACTGAAGATCACACAAAAGGAGAGGTAAGGCTGCTGTCTGGTCTGAGGGCTCCCGCTCTCTGCCATCGAGAGCTGGGCAGTCGGCTGTTCTCCAGCTGGCTGTTAGGTTTGTCAGGTCAGGCTCCTGGGCAGTAAAACCCTTCCCTTAGGGACATGGTGGCTTGCGGCTTTGGGAGTGAGGCTGGAGTGTCGCACCTGCCTCACCCCTTAGTGGGCACCCTATGTGAGCTGGTCAGATGGAGAGTGGGGTGTCAAGCCAGAAGCCTTACATTTGAGCCTCATTCTGAGGTTTGGAGCGGGTTGTTTCCTGTTTTGGACGTCACTTTCTTTCTCTGTGGCACAGGAGTTTGGACAGATGATTCCCCTGGGCCCTCTGTGACTTGGTGGCTCAGGGCATTCATTGCAAGGGTATCTTGGAAGAAAAGATTGTCAGGAGTTCCTCAAGACTTTGAAGGATAGCTCTTTGCCCCAGGGGAGCCTGTCAAGGTCCCTCAGGGACAGGCTGCAGCGGGGAGGAGGAGAGGACCCCTCTGGACCTGCTCCATGGGCTGCACAGTCACTCCCCAAGTGCTCAGGGTGCCCTGCCCGCCTGCTGGCTTTCCTGGCCTCCTCGATGGCAGTGCTGGCTCCCTGTCTGTCTGCTCGGCTCAGCAACCACACTAACGCCCGGTTACAGTTCCCTGGCCATGCCGAACGGTCCCACTGGAGACTCGTTCCAGCTCCTCTGGCAGCAGCCCTCTGGTCCCTACCCTTCCTAACAACCAGGCTCTGAAAACAGGCCCCTTGGGCTGTTTGGTCTGAGGAGAAGCTAGTTGACGGCTCTGGGGAGGGTCTTTGTGGCTGTTGAGGGATGGCCATTCCCACCTGGACCCCTTGTTCCTCTGTGGCTTTCGTTTCTTTCCCTTCCTGAGTTGTTGTCCTCCCTGCGGACATGCCTGATGTGCACATCCACCAGCCTTGGGCAATGCTTTTCCTTAGAGCACTGCCCAGCGCTCTTTCCAGGATCGTCCTCCTCCCCAGCCCCGCCGCGTCCAGCAGACTGGAGAGCCCTGGTGAGGGAGGGCTCGGTTCCTCCCAAGAGGCGAACCTGTGGTCTGGAGTAGCTCACCTCTGGGAGGCACAGGTCACTCACCAGAAGACTGAGGCGGTTTGGTAACTCCTGTCTTGATGCCAGGCAGGGACGGCAGAGCTGCTGGCTCCTTTGTAGTGTTTGGTTTGAGCACGTGTTGTGGAACCTTGGACACTTTGCTGACCCCCAAGCTAAGGGGTGCCCACCGCACCGGCCTGTTACACTCTGGTCTGTGTAGGGAAGCTGGGATTTTAACTGAGGCCATTGGATTCTGGATAAGAAATGTTTCGCCATGTGGTGGTTGACGTGACTGATGAACCTGGGGCTTGAAGCCCCAGGTTGAGCTGGTGTTGTCCCCCTTTGCCTGGGGTTAGGTCGGAGCAGCACACCTGTGGGCTGTGTGAGCTATTATTTATAAGCAAGGTTGCTCTTTTGAGAACCCCTTGGTCAGAGGCCAGAGAATAATGAATGGAATTAAGAGGGGAAGGGAGGAAAAAGTGATGAGGAGTGGGCTTGGGAAATGGCTGGGGCCCCTGTAGTCCAGGGTAGGACTTGTGAAGCTGTGTTTGCTCTTTGTCAGCAGGAAATCCAAATCTCCTCCCAAAGTGCCCATTGTGATTCAGGACGATAGCCTTCCCACGGGGCCCCCTCCACAGATCCGCATCCTCAAGAGGCCCACCAGCAACGGTGTGGTCAGCAGCCCCAACTCCACCAGCAGGCCAGCCCTTCCCGTCAAGTCCCTAGCACAGCGGGAGGCAGAATACGCGGAGGCCAGGAAGCGGATCCTGGGCAGTGCCAGCCCCGAGGAGGAGCAAGAGAAACCCATCCTCGACAGGTGAGTGTAGCCACTCCACCAGGCCACCTTAAGGAGGAAGAGGAGGCCTGGCCGCGTGCAGAGCAGGGAGGGGCAGGCAGAATCGAGGCTGGAAGAGGCTGGAACCATCGCAGCTCCAGCCATCAAGCCGGCAGGTGGGGTGACTTTGTAGTCTGCACTAGACTGCCTTGAAAGCTTTGAGGTCACAAGGTGCTGGCATGCTGCCTCTGCAGGCACCAGGGGGCAGTGTGGCATAAAGGTTAAAGGCATGGACTTAGTCTAAATCAGCCAGTTTGAGTCCACCCCTGCCACTTTCTTGTGCTTAGAGCTCCTGAACCTCTCTATGTGCTCATGGCCTAATCTAAAAAATGGGATAATGCTTGTAGCTGCCTCATGCGTTTGTTGTGCAGTTAAATGACAATTCTGGATGTTATCTTCTCAGGCTCATAATGACTCACTGATGTTTTTGTGAATTTTCTAAATTCTTTTTTATTCCTGGCATTTTTTTCCCTCTGCAGTCCTAGAGGTTGCATTATGTAAGTTTGTCACCTAGTAAAGCAGTATTTGTTGAAACAGCTTCTTTCTAACATTGAGAAGCCTCCTTGAGCTTGGTATTCTGGGGCTTGGAAGAACTAAGCTATGTACCTTCTTTCTCTGTCTTCATTATTTTGATAGACTTCCGTTATCTCTTCTCTTAACCTTCATTTAGCAAAGAAGAAAAACTCCATTTTCTTAGTGTTCCATAGTAATACGGGTCAACCATTAAGCCTTTGATTTTGAGAGAAGCAGGAGCACAGCAGTGGCAGGTACCAGGTCACTGCTGAGCTTTTTTTTTTTTCCTTTTTGTCTTTTTTAGGGCCGCTTCCCGAGATATATGGAGGTTCCCAGGCTAGGGGTCGAATCGGAACTGTAGCCACCAGCCTACACCAGAGCCACAGCAACGCCAGATCCTTAACCCACTGAGCGAGACCAGGGATCGAACCTGCAACCTCATGGTTCCTAGTCGGATTCGTTGACCGCTGCGCCATGATGGGAACTCCTGCTGAACTCTTGGTTAGAGGTCTTTACCTTGGCCTGAGGAGTTTGTCCCACGAAGTCCTTTTTTTTTTTTTTGTCTTTTTAGGGCCACACCCGTGACATATGGAGGTTCCCAGGCGAGGGGTCGAATCAGAGCTGCAGCTGCCAGCCTACACCACAGCCACAGCCACATCATATCCAAGCCGCGTGTGACCTACACCACAGCTCACAGCAACCCACTGAGCCTTAACCCACTGAGCGAGGCCAGGGATCGAACCCGCAACCTCATAGTTCCTAGTCAGATTTGTTTCCGCTGCGCCACAATGGGAACTCCTGTCCCACGAAGTTCTATGAAGGATGTGCTGTCCATGGTCACTGCCTTTGGACAGGACAAGCCCTTGAGCACTCCCTCCCCCTCCCAGTGAATGATGGTGAGCCAGCCTCGGGGAGAGAGTGCTGCAGGCGCCAGAGGTGAACATGCACCATCTGCCCATATGCTTGCAGGGGCTTCCCAGCTTGCAGATGTGCCAAGTCGGCTTGCCGAGAGGCAGGCTCAGGGAGCCAGAATTGGCAGATAGCCATTGTGGCTTCTGCCCCAGATGCATGAATGGTTGATTTTAAGATTTGGGGACCTGGAGTTCCCATTGTGGCTCAGCGGTTAACGAATCCAACTAGGAACCATGAGGTTGTGGGTTCGATCCCTGGCCTTGCTCAGTGGGTTAAGGATCCGGTGTTGCCGTGAGCTGTGGTGTAGGTTGCAGACGCAGATCGGATCCAGCGTTGCTGTGGCTCTGGTGCAGGCCAGCGGCTACAGCTTCGATTCGACCCCTAGCCTGGGAACCTCCATGTGCCGCAGGAACAGCCCTGGAAATGGCAAAAAGATTTGGGGACCTCTTTTATATCCTTTTTCAGGCCTTCCTCTCATCCTCTTCCCTTCAGGCCAACCAGGATCTCCCAACCTGAAGACAGCAGGCAGCCCAACAATGTGATCAGACAGCCTTTGGGTCCTGATGGGTCACAAGGCTTCAAACAGCGCAGATAAATGCGGGCTGGAAAGGATGCCGCCGCCATCACCACCTCCTGGGTCGTCCGCTGCGGGTCGCACTGCCGTGGCAGACAGCTGGACTTGAGCAGAGGGAACGACCTGACTTACTTGCACTGTGATCCCCTTTGCTCCGCCCACTGTGACCTTGAACCCCATGCACTGTGACCTCCCTCCCCCCCCCTTCCCACTGTGATTGGCATGTCTACAAGGGCTGTCCCAAGTCAATGGAAAGGGAAAGGGTGGGGGTTAGAGGAGGGTTGAGGGGACCCACCAAGGACTCAGAGAGTCAGACAGTGCCACTTGGCCACTTGGGGTAAAGCCAGTGCCAGCAATAACAGTTTATCATGCTCATTAATTTTGAATTTCAAACACAAATGAGAACTCCCATCCACCCACCCTCAAGTGCATGTCTTCATCACTTAAAAGCAAGTTCCATTTGAAAATATCCTTTCTTTTTTTTCCCTTTCCTTCCTATTTTTGTTTGTTTATACAAATATTTGATTTGAAAAAAAAAAGTGCATGGGAGGGGTTTTAGCAGTTTAATGAATTTTTAATTGAGAAAAAGGGTAGTTTGGTAGTCAATTTAAAAATGTTTCTAGGCAATTCACTAGAAACATTAACCAATAGGATTTTGGTGAGCTTAGCTTCTGTGTTCTTACTGCCGCCCAGAAAAGGGGCAGGGCTCTGCAGCCCCCGGGACAGATGAGCACCCCATGCCTATACCTCCCTCCCTGCAGCTAAGTCCCAGAGCATCCGGGCCCTACCTGGAGACTGGGCTGTAACTCTGTAGGCTCAGAGAGCCTGGGGAGGGTGCTAACCCCTCACCTCTAGTATTTCGGGAGATAGGGAAAGTGAACAGACTTCCCCTTCCAAACCCCTCAGGATGGTTCCCTACCAGCCAGGCTTACTACTTCTAGAAGAGAGCAGGGAGTGAGGCTGCACTCCCCGGCTTTAGGAGTGTGGGCTGTGAGATTTATGCAGTATTGTGCTATCGGCACAAGGAAAGCCAGGAGAGACTCTGCCTCCAGGATTCTGCGCCTCCTGCCTAGTGTGCTTAGTAGGTAGGCAGATCTTCCCAGTCCAGCAAGGCCGAGAACTCTCAAGGGTCAGGGGAGGGCCATCTCTGTTGATGGCATCAGCTTGTTAACTACTGCCTGATACATTTCCTTTGAGAAGTTGCTGCCTTGAGAGCGGACTGTTCTGAATCCATTTGGGAAAAGACAGGCTGTGCATTTTGCAAAGATTGGTCATGACAGACTGGTTCCCCTTAGGCCTCTGCTGTCCTCCACTGCTTTTTCCTGAGAAGGGCCTGGAGTAAAGGCAGTTTCCCCTCTGTCCTTGGAGCCAGGAGATAGACTTTGGCTCTTTGAGGTGGAAGAGGCTTAGAGGGCCCTGCCCAGAGCAGCTGTGTGTGTACAGTCTGTCCCCGCTCAGGCTTTCCGATCTCTTCCATTGCACCGCGCCTTATGTCCCTCAGACAGCCAGACAGTCTCCTCGCTCAGCAGATGAGTTCTGGAGTGGTTGGTGTGACTTTTGTGAGCAGGGCAGCTTGCGGTGGCCAAGGTGGCAAGCTGGCTCTTGCAGGCTTGCTCCACCTTTGGTGTGCCCGGCCCTCAGCCTTGCCTGTGCGGATGTCAGCCAGGCCCGCTCCATCTTCCCCTTAGGAGGAAAGGCCAGCTGTCACTTGGGCCAGCAGCTAGTCCACAGCACAACCTTACAACTGTGTGAAGCCAGGAAGTTGTCCGTGCGCAGAGCTGGAACAGAGCCTCAGTCAGTAGGAATCCGCAGGATGTTAAGTGATGCCCACAGGCTGTCCTAAGGGGAAAGGACCTTGAGGAGTGGCCACAGGAGAAGGTTGCTGCTGTCTTTACAGTTCCACTGCCCTGAACAGGTTTTCGCATTTGAAATGGATAGTGTCCATCCTTCATGTAGTAGCGGTTTCTGGCCCAGGATAAGACGCTCCTTGTCCGTGGGGGAACGGGACAGAGGGAGCCAGGTGGGAAGGCCGGAAGTGCTGATGGCTCAGCAGTTGGGACCACCTGTTCTTGCCTCCCTCCTCTCGTGGGAGCCCAGGGAAGGCTTGCTGATGGGCGTCTGTGCGTCAAGGATGTAGTAGGGACTGATGTGCCCACCTCCCTCTGGCCAAAGATGGGGCTCTGCCCGCCATGTGCCTGTCACCACCCACCAGCAGTCTTATCCTGACTTCCCAGATGGAGAGGCGGCAGGCAACATTTTTAAAAGAAAGAAATGAAAACAGGAAACTGTTGTGTTCGGGGGAGGTGGGAGGGGAGATGGGAGAACGGTTTGGATTTTGTGTGTCTGTGGGTGGTTTTTGATTTGTTTCTTTTCTTTTTTTTGTAGTTGTCTAACTTTCCTTAAGTGCTTTTTTTTTTTTTTTTTTTTTTTAATTTTAAAGTAAGCTGCAGGCTTTGGCTTGGAAAACCCCAGGGGAGTAGGGGGCAGAAACCTGAGGCTGCTGCCCCTTTATCTGCCTTCACGGTACTGTCCCCTTCCCTCAGCTCCTCCCTAACCCTGTGAGCCAGGCCTCAGACCTTCCAGCTAACCGCTTCCCATGAGCCACTACTCTGATGTCAGCCTATAACCAAAGGAGCTGGGGGTCTGGGCCTGGTGACCAACCCTTCTCCGCCCACTCAATCAGGGTGCTCCCCACCTGCAGGCAGGAGGCAACACCCTATCTGCTACCATCAGCCCCTTCCAGAGCCCACTGCCCCGCCCTGCCCTGTCTAGCCCAGCCGTACCCTGCTCTGCCCCATCTGGGGATGCTCTGCTCAGGGATGGGCCGGCGGGGCTGCCCCAGCCTCCCTGGTAGGCAGAGACTCTGGAAACCTTTGGGGGCCAGTTTTTGGCCATGTGATCCCAGGGGTGCACATGGGCCCCTTGGGAATCTGAACAGAAGGGCGCGGGAGGGAGGGGCGCACCCCTGCGGTCCTGCTCTGCTGGTCTAGCGGGCAGCTGCCCACCCTACCCCACCCCGCACCGCGGGCTCCTGAGTCGGCAGATTAAGCATTTTATAAATTGTATTTTAAATACATGTTTTAAACTTGTCAGAGCCTTGTCCTTATTTCAGTTTCTGGCCTCCTAACCTCTTGGGGTGGCTGCTTGTTTAACCACTGGGGAGCTACCTCTGCTCAGTCCCAGGAAGGGGCTCACTCTCTGGGTAATAGGATGGGGTGGTGTGTGGGTTGGGGGCCAAGGCTCCAAGGGATGGGGACCACTGGGTTTCTGCTGGTGAGAGCATGGCTGAGGCCCCTCCTGCCTTTCCATGGGGTCTGCCTGTTTTAAGGGTCAGGGTCTTTGCCAGGCACTTCCCTTGTGTTCACCGTCCCCTTTGCGCAAGTGCCTCGCAGGGCTCCCAGTCCAAGGCAGGAGACAGCCATCTGAGGAGTCCCAGTTACGTGCTTTGAGAGTGCACAGAAGGTCAAGACTTTGCACCCAGGGCCACCTCTAGCAGGACCCTGACCCTGAGCAGAGTCTTAAGATGAGTCTTGCTTCAGGGGCTCCAAAGCCTGAGGGAGGCTGTGGCCCTGCACTCTAAGAGCTGAGTGGAAGTGTGAAAACCTGGGGCCTCCCTGGCACCAGGCACAGAGGCTGAGGTTAGTTGTTTATTGGCTTACCAGGCCACAAAAGCAAAACCCAGCAGCGGTCCCTGCCTGGTGACCCATCCGTCTGCAGGCCCTGAGCAGCTGCCCAGAGTCAAGGTTCCGCAGGGTCAGTGGGTTGGAGCCGGCACAGAATTGAGCCACTTTCTGCTGTCACAGCTGAGTTCCCTGGGGAGAGAGGTGGAGCAGGATGGGAGGAAATGAGTCCTGAGTGCCCACGGGGAGGTGGTCCTTCCCTGGCAAGTGATGGAGCAGGCAGTCGGGCTCAAGGGCCTGGCTCCAAGTCCAGTGTCCTCAAAGAGGGCTGCTGCAGGGGAAGCTTCCCTCTCCCTCGCTGCCAAGCCTTTTTCCTGTTAGTCAGGACGTGGAATCAGACTCATGCAGGGTTTAACCCCCTGCATGAGCAAGGCAGGAAGTGCCAACGAGTCCCAGGCACAGAAAGGCATAAGTACCCTGACTTAGGAACAATCTACCTGGTACACAGGCTCTCAACAAAGGTTAGTTTCTTGCCCCTTCCATCCTTTCCTCCTTTTCCTCCCTGGAACCACAGTCTCCCAGGTATCATCTCTCAGAAGGATGGATTCCCCTTGGCTTAGACTGGGGGCTTCATAAGGAAGGATGTGGATGGGCCAGGGCTGGGCCTCTGCCCTCTGGGCACCCACCTGCCTCCTTGAGATCCAGTCTGGAAGAAGAAGCTATGGATGTCAGGGCCCAGGCTGGTAGGAGTGCACTGGTCCAGTAGGTAGTGGCTGCCCTGCTTCCGTCGGATCACCCTCTTATCCAGCTGCGGGCAGAGCGGGATGCAAGGCACCTGAGCATAGGGGCTTTGCAGGTTGGCAGCTGGCAAAGGTGGAAGAGGCAGGAGAGGGCAATGTTGCAGAGTATGGCCTACCTTGGGAGCCAGGTAGACCCATGTGAAATCCTGGAAAGCTATCCCATCACTTGGTACCCAGGAGGAGTCTATTCTTCTGGGGAGGAAAACTTGCCAATGGAAAGAGCAAAGGTTTTGGAGTCAGACCTGGGTATAAACTCCCCTGACACATGCTCGCCATGGGGCCTTGGGCACGTTTCCTCATCTTGAATACATGGAGTAAATGCACGACTATGAGGATCAAAATCTAGCACATGTGCATGGGGCTTAGCACAGCGAGGGGAGCTGGAGTGACCCCCGCCTGGTGGTGCTCCGTAAATGATGAGCTGGGATTGCTAAACACTCCTCTCTTAGCCCAGGCTCTTGGGACCAATCTGTGCTCAGGGCTAAATCTCAGGGAGAGGAGTGCAGAAGGCTGGAGGTGGTGATTATCAGCCCACGGGCAATGCACACAGTTAACCACCCAAAGTGGGAAACCATGTCCCAGCTCCTGGGCCTGGCGGTATGGGGGACCCAACCCCTCACCAAAGTTCTGCTGCTTCAGCCGGCTCAGGATCCTGAGGACTCTTCGCTCAGGGACTTCCAAGACGTCTGCCTGCTGGGGGTTATAGGAGAGCTTCTTCCGGGACCGCAGCCGGCCTGTGGCTGATTCCATCTTTCGGGACTTACCGGTGCCCTCCTTCAGCTTCTTCTGGTAATAGCTGGGGAGGCAATGCCCACCCAGCTCAGCCTGGCTGTGTTCAATTCATCCTCTTCCCTCACCCTTCCCGAGTTCCTGTTCTGTCTGGCCAGCTCAGGAGCAGGAACACAAGCTGGGAGTGAGGAGGTCTGGGTTCTAATCCTGGCTCTACCATCAACTTCCTGTGACTGTGGGCAAGTCACTGCCCTGCTCTGGGCCTCAGTCACCCCTGTGCAAAGTGGGTAGTTTCCCAATGGATATCTCTGTTAATCATTGGAAGTCACAGCTTCTCTGAACAGATCAAACGGTGTTGCCATGAGCTGTGGTGTAGGTCGCAGATGCGGTGCGGATCCAGAGTTGCTATAGCTGTGGTGTAGGCCGGCAGCCACAGCTCTGATTCAACCCCTAGGCTGGGGAACCTCCATATGCCCCAGGTGCGGCCTTAAAAAGACAAAAGACATAAATGGATGATTGAATGAATGAATACATAAGTAAATGACAAGGCCCATTTGGCATTCAGCACATTGGCCCATGGGAAGAGCTTGGTAAATGTTGCTCACAATTTCCATTACTGGCATATATGTGTATATATGTGTATATATATATATATATATATACACGTGTGTGTGTGTATCTCCTTTTTAGGACCACACCTGTGCCATATAGAAGTTCCCAAGCTAGGGGTCGAATCAGAGCTGCAACTGCCAGCCTATCCCACAGCTTGCACTAAGGGATCTCATGGATACTAGTCAGGTTCTCAGCCCACTGAGCCACAATGGGAACTCCCATTACTGATATTTTTACTTAGATGTGCAAGTACTTTGTAAGCCAGCTGTGCTGTTAACTCCTGCTCATCTTCCTCTTAAGGGCCAGTACTTGCAGAAAGTCCTCTCTCCTTAGGAGACTCCCACCATAGCCCCTTGACAACCTGTACTTACCCATCAGAGCCCACCTAATTTTTTTTTTTTTTCTTTTTTGCTATATCTACAGCATGCAGAAGTTCCCAGATTAGGGACTGAACCTGTGCCACAGCAGCAACTCGAGTTGCTGCAGTGACAACACCAGATTCTTTTTTTTTTTTTTTTTTTTTTTTTTGTCTTTTTGCTATTTCTTGGGCCGCTCCTGCAGCATATGGAGGTTCCCAGGCTAGGGGTTGAATCGGAGCTGTAGCCACCGGCCTACGCCAGAGCCACAGCAACGCAGGATCCGAGCCGCGTCTGCGACCTACACCACAGCTCACGGCAACGCCGGATCGTTAACCCACTGAGCAAGGGCAGGGACCGAACCCGCAACCTCATGGTTCCTAGTCGGATTCGTTAACCACTGCGCCACGACGGGAACTCCACAACACCAGATTCTTAACCTACTCACTGGCCACAGAAGAACTTCCCACTTAATATTCTTTTTGTTGTTGTTTTTGTTTTGTCTTTTTAGGGCTGCACTTGCGGCACATGGAAGTTCCCAGACTAGGGATCAAGTCAGAGCTATAGGTGCCGGCCTACACCACGGCCACCAGCAACCCCAGATCCGGGCTGCCTCTGTGATCTACAACACAGGCCATGGCAATACCAGATCCTTAACCCACTGAGCAAGGCCAGGGATCGAACCCGCATCCTCAGGGATACTAGCTGGGTTTGTTACTGCTGAGCCACGACAGGAACTCCCCTACTTAATATTCTTAGCTCATCACTACTTGGCCTTTTCCCCACCAGTCTGCAGCACCACTCATTCATTCACTCATTTAGTCGAATATTCATGGAGTATTTAGTGTGTGCTGGCCGCTCAACTAAATGCTTGGGAGAGAGCAGTGCAGGAGATATTCATATAAGGTCCTTGTACCATCTCTAAGCCCCACCTCTCATCCTAGCCACTGTCAGAGCAGCCACTTCTACGTGGGCCTCAACCAGCTTGGCACAGGGACAATCTGACATGGTCTCACCTCAGGTCTTACCTCTTGCTTCTTGCTCCAGACCCTCCCTGACCCATATGCAACCCAGAAGTGCAGGGGAATTAAATAGTTGTGGGGGCCGCCCTTGACCAAAGGAACCAGCAGCTAGTATCTCTCATGGATTATAGATTCATTTCCGCTGAGCCATGACAAGAACTCCAAGGCTTTCATTTTATTTTACTTTATTTTATGTTGGCTGTGCCTGAGACATGTGGAACTTCTCAGGCTAGGGATTGAACCCACGCCACAGCAGTGACACCACTAGATCCTTAAACCACTGTATCACAAAGGAACTCTAAGGCTTTCTCCTTTTTTTTTTTTTAAGGGCCGCACCAGTGGCATATGGAGGTTCCCAGGCGAGGGGTCTAATCGGAGCTACAGCTGCCAGCTACAGCCACAGCAATACCAGATCCGAGCCGTTTTTACAACCTATGCCACAGCTCACGGCAAGGCCGAATCCTTAACCCACTGAGTGAGGCCAGGGATCAAACTGAGTCCTCATGGATGCTAGTCAAGTTTGCTAACCGCTGAGCCACGATGGGAACTTCAAACTCTTCAAACTTTACGAGCTTTTAAACTCTTAGTTATGGAAGTTCTCTGATGGTTCAGTGGGTTAAGGATCTCGCATTGTCTCTGCTGTGGCTTGGGTCACTGCAGGTGTGACAAAAAAAATCTTAGTTATGAGATAGGTACTATAATGCAAAATTCACTAGTCTATAAAAATAGCTCATCCAAATCATATTTTTGACAGATGGAACAAGTTAAAGCTAAGTGCCCACAAGGCTAAAGTTTTTTTTTTTTGGTTTTGTTTTTTTGTCTTTCCAGGGCCGTACCCATGGTATATGGAGGTTCCCAGGCTAGGGGTCCAATCAGAGCTATAGTTGCCAGCCTAGCCAGAGCCACAGCAATGCCAGATCCAAGCCTCATCTGCAACCTACACCACAGCTCACAGCAACACCAGATCCCTAACCCACTGAGCAAGGCCAGGGATTGAACCCACAACCTCATGGTTCCTAGTCAGATTCGTTTCCGCTGCACTACAACGGGAACTCCTAAAGTTTTTCCTAATATTTGTGGAGAAAACTTTTAAGAGTTTTCATTTGTTTGCACATGGCCCTCTTTTTCTTAGGTGCAGGATAGCCCTGTTCTCTTTCCAACATCCTGACCTTTTACTGTATCTGAAAGTGTCTTGAGATTTTGGGATTAGTAAGAAAGATGAGTGAGTGGGCTTTGAATTACTCCTAGAGCCAAATTTGTGTTTTTGTAAAGACTCATTTTACAAAACGAATTCAGGTTTTTTTGTTTTTGCTTTTAGGGCAGCACCTGTGGCATACTGAGGTTCCCGGGCTAGGGGTCGAATCAGAGCTGCTGCTCCAGCCATAGCCACAGCAGATCCTAGCTGCATCTGTGACCTATGCCAAAGCCTGCAGCGATGCCACATCCTTAACCCATGGAGCAAGGCTAGGGATTTGAACCTGCATCCTCATGGATACTACTCAGACTCTTAACTGCTGAGTCAAAATGGGAATGCCAGGACAGCTTTTAATTCTCAAAGAATTAGGCTGCAGCCTGAATGGATATCAAGCAGGGTGACCTGCCCATCCGATTACAGTATCTTGAATTTGTTTCTTTATATCAGGGAGATTTCCAACTCAGATGGAAATTGAAAGGTTCCTATGTCCTAGACTTAGAACCATATGTCTTTGGAATGTTGTTGTTTGGTCATTTTTGTCTGCCTCTCACGGTGTATGGAGCTCCCAGGCCAGGGATCAGATCAGAGCCACAGTTGTGACCTAGCCCGAAGCTGAGGCAACACCAGATCCCTAACCCACTGTGTCGGGCCAGGGATCCAACCTTCGTCCCAGTGGCATCAAAGACACCGTCCATCCCAGTGCACCATAGCAGGAGCTCCTGGAGTGTTTGTTTGTTTTGTCTTTTGTATTTTTAGGGCCTCACCCATGGCATATGGAGGTTCCCAGGCTAGGGGTCCAATCAGAGCTATAGCTGCCGGCCTACACCACAGCCACAGCAACACCAGATCTGAGCCTCGTCTGCCACACCATAGCTCATGGCAACTTGGGATCCTTAAACCACTGAGCGAGGCCAGGGATGAAACCTACAACCTCATGGTTCCTAGTGGGATTCGTTTCTGCTGCATCTCGACGGGAACTCCCTCCTAGAGCGTTTTAATAAATCATCTCTCAAAGGCTTCAGAAAGTTTCCCCCCCCCCCATCTGAATGTAATGGTTTCATTTTAGCTTAGGAAAGAACTTTTAAAAAATAATTCCAATCAGGCTCTGAATGTTAGGCCAAATTCTAAGTGTATAGCCCCTTTAAAAAAAAAAAAAAAAGTCACTTCAATATCTTATTATCAGGTTTCAGCTGGTACTAACAGTAAAATTTCCTCACAGTAATGAGTTTTTTGTTTTTTCTCTTAAAACCAAAGGTATACCTATTTCAAATGAACAAAAAACAAAACTAATAAGCCTCTTAGGATTCACCCATGGACGCAAAAGGCATCTTCAAAGAGGATGCAAAACATACAGCCCTCCTAAGATCCAGAGCCTTCCCAAAGACAGCAAAAACAAAGACTTAAATAGGAGTTCCTGCTGTGGCACAGTGGGTTAAGTATCCGACTATAGCAGCTCAGGTCACTGCCAAGGTAAAGGTTTGCTCCCCTGCCTGGCATAGTGGGTTAAAGGAAGTGTCATTGCAGCGGGGAGGCTCGGATTCAGTCCCTGGCTGTGGAACTTCCATAAGCCTCTTAAAGAAAAAAAAAGACAAATAGGTGTTCCCGTCGTGGCTCAGCAGTTAAAGAATCCAACTTCTATCCATGAGGACTCAGGTTCAATCCCTGGCCTCAATCAGTAGGTTAAGGACCCAGCGTTGCTGTGAGCTATGGAGTAGATTGCAGACAGGCTTGGATCTGGCATTGCTGTGGCAGTGGCATAGGCCAGTGGCTACAGCTCCAGTTGGACCCCTAGCCTGGGAACCTCCATATGCCACTGGTGCAGCCATAAAAAGACAAAAAAAAAAAAAAAAAAAGACTTAAATAACCCTCCCACCCTGTGAATTGGCAATGGTCCATGGGATGCCAGCCACAGTGGGATGCTCACCCCAAAAGGGGTGCCACCCACATTCCTGTCAGGGCATCTACATGTTCTTGGGCTCCCAACCTGAGAGCTGGCCACCTGCGGACACAGACAGGCCTGACATCCTGCACACCCCAGCAGGCGGAAAGCCAAGCCCAGATCTCAGGACACAAATGAGCCAAACGGGGAAGGAACAGCTGTCCCTGGGACAGAAAGGATCAATAACTAGCAGATACCGCAAACCAAATTCACAAGGGTCACTATCCAGAGAACTAATTCTGACAAATGTTTTTCTCCTGCCAATCTGAATTTGGGAAGGGAGGGACAAGAAGAAATGGTTACTTTCCCCTCCTGACCAGGACACTGCAGACCCTGGTAGGACTTCTTACCTTCTGCTGGTTTAGCTGGGTCCCAGGACCTCTCAGTTGCTGTACCCCCACCCCAACCCTGAGTGAGCAGAGTGTCCCAGCCAGTGCTAGCCCATCCTTGTTGTTCAAAATTTTAGGAGAGGTGAAATTTTCCTCTGCCCTGTGAGGGTTTTCAGTTGGGACTGACATAAGATTAACAGGAGAAAAGCATATGAAATTTATTATGTTCATAACGAGAAAAACTCCTGTGAATTTCCCTTTGTGGCTCAGCAGTAACGAACCTGACAAGTATCCCTGAGGACACAGGCTCGATCCCTGGCCTCGCTCAGTGGGTTAAAGATCTGGTGTTGCCGTGAGTTGTGGTATAAGTCGAAGATATGGCTTGGATCTGGCATTGCTGTGGTTGTGGCGTAGGCTGACACCTACAGCTCCAATGGACCCCTAGCCTGGGAAACACCACATGCCGCGGGTGCAGCCCTAAAAAGACAAAAAAAAAGTAAAAAAAAAGAAAGCCTTGAGACCTCTCTCTGCATCTTCTGTATATCTACTTATGTATATATATATATATATATATATATATATATACACACACATAAAATATGTATGTAATGTATTTCTATTCCAGATGGTATTGCTAAAAATTAACTTGTAAGAGAGCTGTATTTAATTGGCTTAAAGAAAGAAGAAAAAAAAACGCTTGTATCAATTAAGACTAGTCAAACAAGCCTATGCTATCTCTACCAGATGTTTAACATTATAATACTACGAATTCAACTCAAGAACAAAACATGCAGGAGTTCCCATCGCGGCGCAATGGAAACGAATCCAACTAGGAACCATGAGGTTGAAGGTTCGATCCCTGGCCTCACTTAGTGGGTTAAGGATCCAGTGTTGCCGTGTGTGGTGGTGTAGGTCACAGACACAGCTCGGATCTGATGTTGCTGTGGCTGTGGCGTAGGCTGGCAGCTGTAGCTCCTATTCCACCCCTAGCCTGGAAACCGCCATACACCACAGGTGTGGCCCTAAAAAGCAAAAGAGAAAAGAACATGCAATTAAATGCAATTAAAGTGCATTGCTTGATGTGTGTCAACCAGGACAGTAAATTAAGCCACTGTAGAAGCAACGACAAGTAGTGATGTGGTGAGCCACACGGGAGTTCCAGGACCATAAATCAATAGAAAAGAAAAAAAGGGGAGGGGGGGAAAAACAGCCATATGTTTAACTGTTGAAGTTCTTTGTTTCTGTGATTTCTGATACCTGCCTAATTTATCCAGGAAAAAAAAAAAAACTTAAGTTGTTGATTTTCTCATGAAAATTGCATGAGTAATCTAAGCACAATTCTTAAAAACAAGTTAAACAAATCTAGGTGGGATAAAAGTTAATAAACATTTCACCAACAATTAATGTTTTACATTAGGTCTTCTTAAAAATAGTTTCCAAAATCTTTTTGGTAACGTAATATGTTATTACACAACAGATATTTAACTGGGAAAAAAATTCTGTTTTCTCTCCCCCTTTCCTTTCTCCCTCGCTGATCTTTAGCTGGTTTAATCTTTTCTTTAGACATGCTAATTATTTCCAGATGGTGCGGCAGCCCCTGTTGAACCTCTTATCTCCAGTTAAGCTTGGGTATCCGAGACCAGCTAAGAGGGAACCATCTGGCCCAAGGCCAGCAGCTACAGCTCCGATTCAACCCCTAGCCTAGAACTTCCATATGCCGTGGGGATGGCCATAAAAAGACAAAAAAAAAAAATTTTTT
This sequence comes from Sus scrofa, assembly GCF_054392235.1. Classification (NCBI taxonomy): domain Eukaryota; kingdom Metazoa; phylum Chordata; class Mammalia; order Artiodactyla; family Suidae; genus Sus; species Sus scrofa. The sequence continues at coordinate 80,019,844 of NC_139388.1, forward strand.
TAAGGGTAAAATTTTCTTGGGTTGGTAAAATATTTTTCTTTACTTATTGTGTAATTCATCGAGAAGGCAAAGATTCCATGTTGTATCAAAATCATTTCCTGGAGTTCCCGTCGTGGCGCAGTGGTTAACGAATCCGACTAAGAACCATGAGGTTGCGGGTTCGGTCCCTGCCTCTTGCTCAGTGGGTTAACGATCCGGCGTTGCCATGAGCTGTGGTGTAGGTCGCAGACGCGGCTCGGATCCCGCGTTGCTGCGGCTCTGGTGTAGGCCGGTGGCTACAGCTCCGATTCGACCCCTGGCCTGGGAACCTCCATATTCCTCGGGAGCGGCCCAAGAAATAGCAACAACAACAAAAGACAAAAAGACAAAAAAAAAAAAAAAATCATTTCCTGTGCTTCGTGTTCTCTTTATTGGGTCCTCTTCTCAAGACTAAAGAGCTATGATTTTTCACAGGTATAAAACTTTCCATTTTTCCTTTAAAAACTTTTACTGTCACATTGGTTAAATATGTAACCAAGTTTTGTTTCATAGCAATCTGTGGTCCTTTATTTTTTATTTTTTGTCTTTTTGTCATATGCACCCGAGGCATATGGAGGTTTTGTTTCATAGCAATCTGTGGTCCTTTATTTTTTATTTTTTGTCTTTTTGTCATATGCACCCGAGGCATATGGAGGTTCCCAGGCTAGGGGTCAAATCAGAGCTGTAGCTGCCGGCCACAGCCACAGCCACAGCAACGCGGAATCCGAGCTGCATCTGCAACCTATGCCATAGCTCACAGCCATGCCGGATCCTTAACCCACTGAGTGAGGCCAGGACTCGAACCTACATCCTCATGGTACTGGTCGGGTCTGTTAACTGCTGAGCCACGACAGGAACTCTGTGATCCTTTTCTTGGCCGTGTCTTTGGCATGTGGAAGTTCCCAGGCTAGGGATAGAACCTTGCTATAGTTGCAGCCTGCACTACAGCTGTGGCAATGCCAGCTCCTTAGCCCGCTGCCAAATACAGGAATTAGTAATTTGTTTGTTGGCCATGCACTCATGTGTGCAAGTTGCAGGGCCAGGGATGGAACCTGTGCCACAGCAGCAACCCAAGCCTCTGCAGTGACATTGCCGGACCCTTAACCTGCTGAGCCACAAGAGAATTCCAATAACTACGTATTCTTGCTGCAGGACGTAACTGGAAACACTGGCTTTATTACCAAGGCTTTGACACTTTGTCATATTTAAAAATGGTAAACATAGGAGTTCCCGTCGTGGCTCAGTGGTTAATGAATCTGACTAGGAACCACAAGGTTGCATGTTCGATCCCTGGCCTCGCTCAGTGGGTTAAGGATCCGGCATTGCCATGAACTGTGGTGTAGGTTGCAGACACGGCTAGGATCCTGCGTTGCTGTGGCTGTGTTGTAGGCCAGTGGCTACAGCTCCGATTCAATCCCTAGCCTGGGAACCTCCATATGCTGCGGGAAGCGGCCCAAGAAACTGCAAAAAGACCAAAAAAAAAAAAATAATAATAATAATAATAATAAAAATAAAAATGGTAAACATAGAATCAGATATGACCAGACAGATTTAAGGAACTAAAACCCACTTAAAATACTGGCCTAGTGCCTGATTTACAGGGTTCCAGGTCTTACAGATGAGTAAAAATCACTTCTTTACAGACCTAGGCACTTCAGAGGATCTCAGGGACCTTGAAAAGAGAGGAATTCATCCAAATCTGTAGGTTAAGTCTCATAGTAAGTTTCTGACTTGGCTTCTCAGCCTCAACAGGCTTTTAAATCTCCAATCTGAGTTTCCTTATTAAAAGTCTCAGCAAAGGAGTTCCCGTCGTGGCTCAGCTGTAGCTCCGATTGGACCCCTAGCCTGGGAACCTCCATATGCCATGGGTGCAGCCCTAAAAAGGAAAAAATAAAGAAATTTATGTATTTATTTATTATTTTTTTTGTCTTTTTTTTTTTTTTTGCTATTTCTTGGGCCGCTCCCGCAGCATATGGAGGTTCCCAGGCTAGGGGGCTAATTGGAGCTGTAGCCACCGGCCTACACCAGAGCCACAGCAATGCAAGATCCGAGCCGTGTCTGCAACCTACACCACAGCTCACGGCAACGCCGGATCCTTAACCCACTGAGCAAGAGCAGGGACTGAACCCGCAACCTCATGGTTCCTGGTCGGATTCGTTAACCACTGCGCCACGACGGGAACTCCGAAATAAAGACATTTAAAAAAAAATCAAGTCAGAAGTTCCCTGGTGTGGCTCAGCAGGTTAAGGATCCAGTGTTGGTGCTATAGCTCAGGTCGCTGCTGTGGCAAGGGCTGGATCCCTGGTTCAGGAACTTCTGAATGCTTTGCTGAAGCCAAAAAAGAAAAAAGAAAAAAATGTAGTGGTGTGTAAAATTCACCTTAAAATTCTTTTAATTTTGCTGTATATTTGAAATTTTCAATAAGCAATGAGGGAAAAAATAAGGAGAGAAATTTTAAAACAAAAGCAAGGGAATAATGGTTGGGTCCTTTTAGGGGAAAAAGTCTTTTATGATTGGGATAGGGCACACATGGCTTCAAGGTTATTGGAAATTATCTATTTTTATCTTTTTTTTTTTTTTTTAATGGCTCTACTTGCAGCATATGGAAGTTCCCAGGCTAGGGGCTGAATCAGAGCTACAGCTCACAGCGAAGCGGGATCAAATCCCCAACCCACTGAATGAGGCCAGGGATCAAACCCGCATCCTCATGGATACTAGTTGGATTTGTCTCCGCTGCACCACAATGGGCACTCCAGAAATTATCTATTTTTAAACTGGAGAAATGGATATATGGGATTTTTTTATTGCTTTGAAAATTATATATTTGTTGTCTTCAGAATTACATATGTTTAGCGATTTATAGAACTTGGGAGAAAAAAGATCTCTTGTCTTTGGGGTTGCAAAGTTAGTGTTGCTGGAACAGCCTGCAATCACCCCACCCCACCCCACCCCCACCCCACCGCCGGCCCCTGTGGGAAAGGCCTGGTCTATGGTAGGAAAAAATGGTCCAACTTACTGAGCGACAGGGAAGATCCGCTGGGTGCTGCAAGAGACCCAGCCGAGCCCCTCTGCCGTGATGCTTTGCTTCTCGCCCTGGAGCATTCGTGCTGTTTTTTTAACAGCCATCACTTCCTTAGAGGAACCACTAACCACCCACCCGCCCATTCTGGAAACAGGCAGAGGCTTGCATCTCTTGTGTTCTTTATTCCTAAGCAAGCTCCATTCCCCTCTTTTCTGGGCTTGCTATCTGAGCACCATAAGAAGGCATTCCTCTTGCTGCTTGCCGAACAAGGAGGTTATGCGTATGGGGCGGCCAGTTTCCCACTGTGGGAAGAGCCTAGCTGAGCCCCAAGCCCATGCAGAGATGAACTGGAGAGAATAAGCCTGAATGGTATCATCTGGTCTCTTGGATCCAGCCATTCCTGAGGCCCTGAGCAGTGATGTGGACCAATACATTCCCCTTTTGCCTAAGCCAGTTTTCTGTGGGTTTCACCTGCACCCAGGAGCCCCAGCTATCAAAATGCCATTGCTGGAGTTCCTGGTGTGGTGCAGTGGTTAACGAATCCGACTAGGAACCATGAGGTTGCGGGTTCGGTCCCTGCCCTTGCTCAGTGGGTTAAGGATCCGGCGTTGCCGTGAGCTGTGGTGTAGGTGGCAGACGCGGCTCGGATCCTGCGTTGCTGCGGCTCTGGCGTAGGCCGGTGGCTACAGCTCCGATTGGACCCCTAGCCTGGGAACCTCCATATGCCGTGGGAGCGGCCCAAGAAATAGCAAAAAGACAAAAAAAAAAAAAAAAAAAAAAAGCCATTGCTGTGTCTGCCACCTGCCACCCCCAACCACCAGCCCTACTCACCTCGTGATCTCCTCTAAGGCTGCCTCAGGTAAAGCCAGCATCTCCACCAGCAGGGACAGGATCTCAAACAGCAGAGTGTGGGGGTTTGGGGGAGCCATGTCCATCAGGGCATTCTGTTCTGGGGACAAGGGATGGTGGTTGCCCTGGATGCCCAACCTCCCCTGCTCCACCCCAGCCCCCTGGTTCCCCCCCCCCCAGCTCTGCATGCCCTGGGCTCACCCCTGCTCACCCATAGAGCAGAAGAAGCGCTTGGTGTCTGTCATCACAGCCAAGAAGTCTTTGAAGTTCACGTGACCGTCTCCTGTGGCAACCAGAATACAGCGTGGACAGGGGCAGGCATTGCAATCCAGGCATGGTTGTTAGCATTTACACATCAGGTTTGGTTATAAAAGTAATGCACAGTCAATGCAGAAAGCACAGTACACACAGGACAGAAGGCAAAAATTAAAATCTCCTCAATTAGAAGCTCCCAGAAGGTCCTGGAAGCAGCAGTCTGGGTTCATGACCCATGTGTACCACTTACCATCTTTGCGACCTTGGCAAAGTCTCTTAACCTCATTAACCCTTCGATTTCTCATCTACAGGGTAAAGATGACCAAGACACCTTTTTCATGGCAGAGAAAATGAGGCAAAGTACGTAGGGTTTTATTGGGGGGGGTTGTCCTTTGTCTTTTCAGGGCAGCACCCTTAGCATATGGAGGTTCCCAGGCTAGGCGTCTAATCAGAGCTGTTGCTGCCGGCCTATGCCACAGCCACAGCAACGTCAGATCCAAGCCGCATCTGTGACCGACACTGCAGCTCATGGCAACGCCAAATCCTTAACCCATGGAGTGAGGCCAGGGATCAAACCTGCAACCTCATGGTTCCTAGTGGGATTCGTTTCCGCTGTGCCACACAGGAACTCTGAGGCAAAGTACTTAGAACAGGGCCATGCATGTAACACTTGCTCACTGTCTGCCACTGTTACGACCATGTGCTAATCTCTGCATCAAAACATTGTGCCCACAAGACTCCCACTTTATCCTTCAAAGCCCTGCTAGACCTGCCTGTTGCCTGTCTCTAAGCTCTCCCATTGCTAACCTGCTCTCCCACCAGGGGCCGTGTTCTTGACTATTCTGGGCCTTTGCACATGCGGTTCCCTCTTCCTAGAATCCTCTCCACCACCCTCCAACTCTCTCACTTGATGCTTCCTCTGGACCATTACTTCCTTGGAGAGTCAGACCAGGGCAGGTCAGACCCCCCCAGTCCAGCACTCTCATAAAACTCTTGTACTTGAACCACACACACCTAAGATCTAGGGTTTAATTCCAGGAGGCAAGAACTGGGTGTTTTGTTCTGTCCTGTGGCCTCAGGGCTGAAAATAAGTAGGAGCAGAGCTCCCACTATGGCACAATGGGTTAAGGATCCAGCATTGCCACAGCTGTGGAGTAGGTTGCAACATGGCTTGGATTTGCTCCCTGGCCTGGGAATGTCTATATGCCACGGGTGGGGGCAAAACCAAAACAAAGGAAAAACAGGCAGGTGCTTGGCAAATGTTCTCCAAACTACTTAGCAAATTAATGAACGGCCTCGTCCTTGAAACCACTCTCTGGGGGTGCCTAGTACTCTAATCCTCATGTCACAGATGAGTCGTGTAGGGGTCAAGCTGAGGTCAATTCCTAGCTTGTGTGTGAGGATTCACAGTCACACATCGATGGAGGAAGCAGAGTAGGACACTTGGTCTGGCGCCCAGGCTCTTCCCAGCTCTGCTGTGCTCCCTGCATCTAGCCAATCACATGCGATGTCCAGGTTCATTCCTTTCTCCCTTCCTCCCTTCCTTCCCTCGTTTTTCTTCCTTTCTTCTTTTTTTGCTGCCCTGCAGCATATGGAGTTCCCAGCATCAGATCTGAGCTGCAGCTGCAACCAACACCAGATACTTAACCCACTGTGCCAGGCTGGGAATTGAACCTGTGTCCCAGAGCGCAAGAGACGCTGCTGATCCTGTTGTGCTACAGTGAGAATTCCTGTCCAGGTTATTTCTGCCACCAGGAATACCTTTCTTCCTTCTCTCCCTGCATAACAATTTGGCTTGGGCATCGCTATTTGGCTCAGGCATCACCCCCTCCAGGAAGCCTTCCTTCCTGATTCCTTCCTCCAAACCAACTTTTTTTTTTTTTTTTTTTTTTGGTCGTTTTTTAGGACTGCACCATGGCATATGGAAGTTTCCAGGCTAGGGTTTGAATCGGAGTCATAGCTGCCAGGCTACACCACAGCCACAGCAACGCCAGATCCAAGCCGAGTCTATGACCTACACCACAGCTCATGGCAAAACCAGATCAGATCCTTAACCCACTGATAGAGGCCAGAGATCAAACCTGCATCCTCATGGATACTAATCCAGTTCTTAACCCACTGAGCCACAACGGGAACTCCCCTCCAAGGCGCCTTAAGCGTTGCTTCCTTTCTAATCTTACTTCTATGTCGCTGACAGTGTGAGCTCCTTGAGAGCAGGGCTCATGGATCTGACACATCTCTTTATTCTCAGTGCCCAGCACAGGAATGAGCACCCAGAAGGCATTTAACAAGTAATGAATGAATAATACTAGCAGTCAGCCTCCTTGGATGCATTCTGCGCACCAGATATTATGCTCAATGCTTTGCCTGGATTATCTCACTCAATACTTTTAGCAGCTCTGTGAGCTGGGTACTGCTACAAGGCCTACTTTATAGATGGGGAAACTGAGACTTGGTGGATTTCAGTGATTTGTCCAAGGTCATACAGCCGGTGAAATGAGTGACCATGCCATGGAGGAATGTCCAATGACGCACACATGAAGGCCTGGAGGGAGCCATCTCAGAAATCACCTATATCTTAGGATTAGGACGTACATCTTGGTCATTTCTGGGGCTCCAGAGTAAATGAATCTGACTAGGTATCCATGAGGATGCAAGTTCGATTCCTAGACTCACTCAATGGGTTAAGGATCTGGCATTGCCATGAGCTGTAGTGTGGGTTGCAGACGCAGCCAAGATCCTGCATTGCCGTGACTGTGGTATAGGCCAGTGGCTATAGCTCTGATTCAACTCCTAGCCTGGGAACTTCTACATGCCACGGGTGCTACCCTAAAAAATAAAATAAAATAAAATAAATAAATAAAGGTAGAACAGGGCCCCTCCTTCAAAAATTATCAAGAATGTCTAGGCGTTCCCACTGTAGCACAGTGGGTTAAGAAGCTGACTGCAGTGACTTGGGTCACTATGGAGGTGCGGGTTTAATCCCTGACCAGGAGCAGCAGGTTAAAGGATCCAGTGTTGCTGCAACTGTGGCTCGGATTCAATCCCTGGCCCAGGAACTTCCACATGCTGAGGGTTCGGCCATAAAATTAAAAAAAGAAAAAAGAGAAAAAGAATTTCCAGACCGTAAGAGCTGAGCATTAAACCAAACTCAGCAACCTATGAGTGCAGGGCCCCATGTGGCTGCACCGATGTCGTGCTGCCTGTGAATGCGGCCCTGCCTGGGGCTCAGAATGATGCCTCCCCTGACTCACCATCGATATCAGCGCTCATCAGGGCATCGTCCATCTGGGCCGGTGTCAGGGAGATGCCCACGAGGACCAGGATGTTCTCCAGGCTCTGTGCGTCCACCTCACCAGGACCATTGAAGATCTCAAAGTAGCTGCGGAAGGCTGGGGTGGGCAGCGGGATTACGTGGGGCGGGGATGTTACCTGTTTCTACCATTTAAATCCCATCCCTTCCAACCACCCTCCTGCCCAGCATCCTCTATCACCAGGGCTGGGTGGAGGGACAAAATTAAAATAGTGAAAGTGGACTCACTTCACTCTGTAGGTACAAGGTCAGGCAAAGGACTCAGCTGGTGTGGCAAAAGCGAAGCTAATTAGCCACCTTCATTTTGCACCAGGAGCACATGCACTCAGGACACCCCTCTTATGTGCCGGGCACTGTGCTAAGCTCTTATAACCATGTTTTAATTAACCATGTAAGTAAGTACAGAATGCTCAGCCCCTTGTAAAAATGGGGAAACTGAGGTTTATAGATTAGAGGACCCGATAGATCTTTCTGACTCTGAGTCTGTGCCTTGGCTTTGGTCCTCGGCAGTTACTTATTTGGATGGACCCAGCTCTAGGAGAGCTTCGCTTGTCCAGACCAGAGCAGGGGACCAGGAAGGATGCTGGGAAAAATCCCAGAATCATGCCAATGGATACAAAGGTTGGGTCCTCGTCAGCTACAGCTCTAGTTGAATCCCTAGCCTGGGAGCTTCCATATGCTGCAGGTGCGGCTATAATAAATAAATAAATAATAAATAAATAAATGGAGTGAACTTCAAGGATGGGGTTCTAGGGAGCCAGAGAGCATATTCAGGGAAGGCAGAAGTGGGGGCCACTTTGGGGAGGAGCGGAGGGTGGAAGGAGGGCGCGCACCCACTCGTTGGGGGCCAGGGCAGGTGTGGCCAGGTTGGCAGCAGATGTGGACTTCTGGTTAGGCCATCTCCAGAGCCCAGAGGAAGCAGCAATTGCTCCTCCTCAAAGCATGGGGCCCGCCCCCACACATGATGGGAAGCAAAGGGCATGGTGCCTGGTCCAGGGTGGGTGTTTGGAACTTAAATTTTTGTGGAGGTGGGACGCAGTGGAAAATGGGAATCTGTTTATAACTGAGCAGGACCCTGTGGAGCTTCCTGGGACAGACCCCTCTCCCAAGTCCTCTGCCTACTTCTTCTTTTTTTTTTTTTAGGGCTGTGCCCAAGGAATATGGAGGTTCCCAGGCTAGGAGTCAAACTGGAACTGCAGCTGCTGGCCTACGCCACAGCCACAACCATGACACCACAGGATCTATCTGTGTCTGTGACCTATACCACAGCTCACCGCAATGCTGGATCCCTAACCCACTGAGCAAGGCCAGGGATTGAACCTGTGTCCTCATGGATGCTAGTCAGATTCGTTTCCACTGAACCATGACGGGAAATTCGCCTACCTCTTGTTTGTAGAAAAACTTTAGTCTCCTAGGCCTTCCTCGAGTTCCAAAGAATACATTTAATCAGAGAAGTGAGGTAATGCAGAAAGAAAGGAAAACAGTCAAGCAAGTCAAAATAATAATAATTTAACCATTAAAGTCAAGTACCTTTAGTTCCTTTCCAAGGCTATAGATAATATTCTGAGCTCTGTCCTTGGAGCTGTTTTGCAGATATTGAAACCCCCATCAGGGGGAATAAGTTAACTGCATGCTAACCCCAAGCACACAGACTCCGGACCACTGGAACCAGAAGGTGGGCGAGGGTGGCTTCTGCTGACCTCTCCACGAGCCAATCAGAAGACTGTCCCCAAACTGATCACACACCCTACAACCCTCTCCCTCAGCCTGTCTTTAAAACTCTTCCCTGAAATCTGTCTGGGAGCTTGGGTCTTTGGAGCACTAGCTGCCTGCATCCTCTCTTGGTGCCCAGCAATAAATACTGCACTTTCCTTCACTGCAACCCGGTGTCAGGAGATGGGCTTTACTGCTCGCAGGCGAGAGGACCCAAGTTGGGTTCAGTAACATGTCCAGGGCAGGTGGTCTTGTTAAAAGGTGAGGGATGGTCTAGGACAGGCGGGACCCCTGCCTCCCATCCAAGGGGCCCCAACAGGGGACCAAGAGAGTGGGCTTGGGGAGTTCCTGTTGTGGCTCAGCGGAAACAAATCCGACTAGTATCTATGAGGATGCAGGTTCAATCCCCGGCCTTGCTCAGTGAGTTGAGGATCCGGTGTTGCTGTGAGCTGTGGTGTACGTCGCAGATGTGGCTCGGATCCCATGTGGCACAGGTGTGGGTATAGGCCAGTAGCTGTAGCTCTAATTCGGCCCCTAGCCTGGGAATTTTGGGAACTTCCATATGCCACAGGTGCAGCCCTAAAAAGCAAAAAAAATAGGCTTGGGTTGGGGGTAGGCAGAAACACCTCCAAAAACCAAAGAGCTTTGCAGGACTTGCCTCATTCACTCAGAAGGGCGGCTCTGGAACGGGGAAGAGATCTGGGGGGGGGTCTGGCCCCTCCACCCAAAGGTGTCCTAGAGCTGGAGTATGCCTCCCACTCCACACTGCCCCCCAGCCTAGTGGAGGGCTGAGGCAGGCACTGGGACAGCTGCAACCCCCTCCCCCGCCCCCGGCCTATAAACCTAAGGACTGAGGTCTGCCTGCCCTTCGAAGGGGCTCCCTTGGCCAGGCCTGCCCTCACCTTCCTCTTGCTGCAGCGTGAGGTTCTCCTCCTCCGACCTCTCCTCCCAGGTCTGACACACCTTCTGGAGGCAGTGCTCTTCCAGCTCCTGCCTGCAGAGAAGAGAGCCCGGGCGGGTGGGGCACACACCCAACCCCCCACCCCTCCCCACACCGAAGCTGAGGGCGGGGAGCGGGGCAGAGGGGGTCAGAGGAGGGGCCTGGGTGAGGTTTTGAGAGGTCAGGAGAGTCTAAGGGTGACCTGGAGACGGAGGAGCAAGGCCCCAGTGAGGGGATTCTCGAGGGGAGTTAGGAAGAAGAAAGGAGTCAGCAGGAGAAAGGGGCCTCAATATGAAAGAGGAAGAGCTGAAAGGCAGCAAGGAGCTGAGGGGACATGGAGCGGGAATAAACAGGTGCAGTGACAGGGACCAGAGTCTGGGAGAGAGAGTCCAGGGGCCCTGGGACACGGGCCCTGACCCCAGATGCCCTTTCTTAGGTGACCCCTACCGTGCCTTGGGGTAGTCGAGGCTCCTTTCCCTGCCGTGGTGCAAAAGTTCTGTCCTTCTCCAGCCCAGGTCTGACATGGGGACAGGCAGGGCCGTGATGGGGACTCCCATGGGGACAGGGACTGGCCCAGGGACTGGCCCAGGGGCTGGTGGCCGGGCCCGGGATGGGGCCACAGCAGGGGCTGAGGCAGAGGTCTGAGGCAGGGTCAGAGGCAGGCTTGGGGCTGAGCTGTCAGCTGGGGGGGAATTGGGCACGGGAGGGAGAGTCCTGGGGGACTTCCGGTTTGGCAGGGCGCGGGCCTTGGTGGCTCTCCGATGGGTGGCTTCCTCCTCCTCCACCTCCAGCAGGCACTTCATGAAGCCGGGCCGGGGCTTGCCAAGGTTCTGGGCCCCTGCAGCCACCATGGGCTCCTGAAGCAGCTTCAGGCTATGGTCTGGCTCCCTCCTCTCTCCAAGGTCCTTCACCTCCTGGGGACAGGGTTGGGGAGGGGATTCGGGAGGACTCCAGATAGCCAGGTTGTCCCACAAGGCTTCTCCCTGCCACCCGCTCTGTGGGGGATCCTTACCCTGCCCCCTTCCTCTCTGGGCCCCTGGGGTGGCCCATGTCTCTCCTGCATCCTATTAGACTCCCACACCGTGTCCTCCCCCACCCCTGACCTCTGCCACCTTCTGGCTCTCTGACCTGTGGCCTTGAGGGAGTTAGGCCCAGTCTCACCACTTGTTTATTCCCTTCAGTGCAATCAACACAACCTGAAATGGCTCTGTCCATGCACGTTGCTTGTCTGACCAGAAGGAAGCTTCATGAGGGCAGGACCTCCTCTGCCTCTTATTTTTTTTAGGACCATACCCTCAGCACATGGAGGTTCCCAGGCTAGGGGTCTAATCGGAGCCGCAGCTGCCAGCCTACACCATAGCCACAGCAACGTGGGATCTGAGCCATGTCTGCAACCTACACCACAGCTCACAGCCATGCCAGATCCTTAACCCACTGAGCAAGGCCAGGAATCAAACCTGCGTCCTGGTGGATAATAGCCAGATTCATTTCCGCTGAGCCACGATGGGAAGGCCTCCTCTGCCTCTTTTATGCACATCCACCCAGCAGCCAGCATGTGGTAGGCACTCGATAAATCCCCACTAATTAGTTCAGCCAAGTCAGCACCTCCTGCATCATCCCTCCAATTATGGGATATGTTGTCTCTGCCTACCCCCACCCAGGCCCTGCCACGCAGGCTTCAACCCAGCTCTTTCTCCCATTCAAAGATGTCGCTCTTGCAGTTCCCATTGTGACACAGCAGAAACGAACCGGACTAGTATCCATGAAGACACAGGTTCAATTCCTGGCCCTGCTCAGTGGGTTAAGGATCCAGCGTTGCCGTGAGCTGTGGTGTAGATCGCAGATGTGGCTCAGATCTGGCGTTGCTGTGGCTGTGGTATAAGGCCAGCAACTGTAGCTCCGATTAGAGCCCTAGCCTGGAAACCTCCATGTGTGGCAGGTGCGGCCCTAGAAAAAAAAGGAAAAAAAAGATGTAGCTCTTACTGCAGGCCTGCTCTTCCTAAAGCATCAGCACTACCGTCTCTGCGAGGTTACTCCTATCAGCATGTAAACACACTATATGGTCTTTCTTCTTTAATAGAAAAAGCTCTCCTGATACTCACACAAAGCCCTCCAGCTACTCAGTTCTCTGCTCTCCCTTTAGAGCAAAACTCCTTGAAAGAGTTGGCTTGTGCTCCACCTCCACTCTGCTCCTATCTCCAGTCCGGCTTCAGCCACCACTCCCCAGCCAGACTCTTGCAAGGCGGTGGTCAGATCTCTGGTCCCCCCAGAACCGACCCCTCAGGGGTGAAAGACACAGACGACCCCTCCATCCTTCTTCTTCAGACTTCCACTTTCACCAGCTGGCTCTCTCCCTGAGTATCCAGCAGCTTCCTTCACAGGCTCTTCCTCGCTCTTCCTCCGTTTCTGAATGTGCTGGGGACCTGGGGATTTGTCTTCCTTCTCCCTATTGCCTCTCCTGGTGTTACCCCCATTTTTCTCACATTCACATCTCCCATCCCAACTTCCCCGTCCTTCCCAACCCCAGATGTCCTTCTGACATTTCTTCTTGGGTGTCTAGAACATGAACCTACCACTTAACCAGTTGTGACCTTGGGCATGTTACTGCAGCCTTTTGAGCCTCATGGGATGAAACTTAGGTTCTTCCTGTTTGCTCCTTCCCCGGTGTCACCACCTCAGTTAATGCACCACCTGATGCTCAGACCTCAGACTTAAAGCCTCATTTTTTTTTTTTGGCTGTGCCCATGGCATATGAAAGTTTCCTAGGCCAGAGATCAAACCCATGCCACAGCAAGGATCCAAGCTGCTGCAGTGACAACGCCAGATTCTTAACACTCTGTGCCACAAGAGAACTCTAAAGTCTCATTTAAAAAAAACAAACAAACAAACCTTTCTTTGCAGAACAGATACTGACTCATAGACTTTGAAAAACTTATGGTTTCCAAAGGAGACAGTTTGGGGGGTGGGGCAATGCGCTGGGGTTGTGGGATGGAAATCTTATAAAATTGGATTGTGATGATCATTGTACAACTATACATGTAATACATTCATTGAGTAATAAAAAAATTAAAAAATTTAAAAAAACCCTGAAGTATAGTTGATTTATAGTATACTAGTTTTAAGTATATGACATAGTGGTTCAATACTTTTATAGATCATACTCCTTAAAGGCTCTTTTGATTGCTCTTTTTCCAATCTACCTTTCCACCAGGCAGATGATGACGTCTGTATTCACGAGTTGCCTAGTCAAGTCAAGGAACTAGGAAGTGGAGTTCCTGTCATGGCTCAGGGGAAACAAACCCAACTAGTATCCATGAGGATGCAGGTTCAATCCCTGGCCTCGTTCAGTGGTTAAGGATCCAGGGTTGCCATGAGCTGTGCTGTAGGTCAAAGACAAACTCAAATCCCACGTTAATGTGGCTGTGGCGTAGGCTGGCAGCTGCAGCTCCAATTCAACCACTAGCCCAGCAACTTCCATATGCCACATGTGGCCCTAAAAAAAGACAAAAACAAAACAAAACAAACAAAAAAAAAACAACAACTAGGAAGTGGCAGAGTTTGCAGAGTTGGGGATGGCTGGGAGGGGGATGGGAGCCTCCTAGGTGTTCAGGGAAGCTTTGGGATGTGTGCTGTGACTAACAGCAAATGGATGGAAGAAATTCATACTGATGTGGAAAAAGAGCCATAATCTGGGGGGGAACCCAAGGGCTCCAGAGTGTAAGAGCAAACTTGACCCCCACCCAAGATGCACACACAAGATGCAAACACACACATGCATGCACATACGTGTGCACACTCACACCTTCCCCAGTTTGACTCCGAGGACTGTCCCATTTCTGCCTTTGTCCCCTTCCTCTGCCTGATTTCCGCCCCCCCGCCCCCCATCCCCATTCCCACTATAGCTCTACTTACAAGTGGAGGAACAGACCCCAGTGCTGGCTGGATCTCCACAGCCTGGTCCCTAAACAAGGGAGAAACCCCAGGTGGGAGAAGGGCTCAGCTCAAGGCTTGCCCCTTGCACCCTGTCCCCAGGATGCTCAGGTCCACAACCCCAGCTTCTTCCTCCTGGCCTTCTAAAATCAGAAGGACCTCTCGCTCCTTATGGGAACATGGTGATTGAAAATAGGCCCATTGGGAGTTCCTTGGTGGCTCAGCGGAAACAAATCTGACCAGCATCCATGAGGACACAGGTTCGATCCCTGGCCTTGCTCAGTGGGCTAAGGATCTGGCGTTGCCATGAGCTGTGGTGTAGGTCACAGACGTGGCTTGGATCTGTATCTGCTATTGCTGGGGCTGTGGCCTAGGCCCCTAGCCTGGGAACCTCCATGTGCCGCAGGTGCAGCCCTAAAGCAAAAAGAAAAAGAAAATAGGCCCATGGAACCAAGGAATTTTGGTATCAGAGCTATTATACAGATGGGGAAACGGAGGCCCAGAGAGGCATGACTTGACCAAGATCCTACATCATGTCACGATCATCAGGACTAGGAGTTCCCATCATGGCTCAGTGGTTAACAAACCCGACCAGTATCCATGAGGACATGGGTTCGATCCTGGCCTTGCTCAGTGGGTTAAGGATCCGGCGTTGCTGTGAGCTGTGGTGGGGTGTAGGTTGCAGACATGGCTCGGGTCTGGCATTGCTGCAGCTCTAGCATAGGCCAGAGGCTACAGCTCCAATTAGACCCCTAGCCTGGGAACCTCCACATGCCATGGGTGCGGCCCTAAAATGACAAAAAAGAATAATAATAATAACAGTATCAGGACTAGAATTCACCCCACTTGTAACTTAGCAGAAAAGCAATCTTGTTGGGTCAGGGAATGGGGTGGGGGGGCATCAGAGGATGCCTTACCTTTCTTTGGGTGTGTTAGGTCTTGGTGTGGATGGTGAGGAAGAGTGGGCCATCTTTTCCTCCAGAGTTGCCATGGGCATTGCTTCCTGGGAACTGTTGTCATGTCCCCCTGGGCCACGCTTTGGCAGAGCACCCTGTGGCCCGATGGGTGGGGTGTCCGCCTCCTCGCAGGGCTTGCCCCCCGGTTGCTGCTGCCCACAGCTGTCCAAGGTGCAACAAGGCTCCACTACGTCTGACTCACTCGCTGCCAGGTGCCCTGGGGTGGGCTGACTCTCTGGGCCCTGCCAAGGACAAGGACCTCAAGATGGGGAGCTCTGTCCTGGCTCTCAGGTGAACCTCAACACTCACTCAGAGACTAGCTGTCACCACTTACTCTGGTCCGAGCACTGCAAGCATTATCTTACCAAGGTCTCCCAGCACCCCTAGAAGGGAGCACACATTCCCCCACTTTGAAGGATGAGGAAATTGGGGCCCAGAGGATGCATGGCTGACCTAAGGTCAGAACCCATGCTTCTCTGTGCGGTAGAATGGAGCCCGGAGAAAGTGAGACGGTCCTCTTTAAGTAGGATTTCCCAAGGGACGTTTCAAAGAACAAGAGCCCTCATGACATTCCCTGCAAAGGGTTTTTGTTTTTTTTTAAATTTTTAAAATTAAAGCATAGTTGATGTACAATATTGTGCCAAAGCGGGTTTTTGCACTAACAGATTCCAAGACTTTATGAAGTTGCTATAATCAACACAGCTTGGGAGTTCCCGTCATGCTTCAACAGCTAATGAACCCAAGTAGCATCCATGAGGACTTGGGTTTGATCCCTGGCCTCGATCAGTGGGTTAAGGATCCAGCGTTGCCATGAGCTGTGGTATAGGTTGCAGACATGGCTCGGATCTGGTGTGGCTGTGGCTGTGGTGTAGGCTGGCAGCTACATCTCTGATTCGATCCCTAGCCTGGGAACTTCCATATGCTGTGGGTTTGGCTCTAAAAAAAAAAAAAAAAAAACCAAAAACAGACAGTGTGGTGTTGGAATAAAAACAGATAAATAGATGAATGAAACAAAAGTAGAGAGACCGACTCACACATATGTGGTCAATTGATTTTTGACAAAGATGCAAAATCAACAGAAAGGTTGGTGCTGGGATGACTGAACAGCCAAATGCAAAAGAAGAACCCAGATTCAACATTCAGACCATATACAAAAACTAACTCAAGATGGGTCATAAACCTACATGTTAAACCTAAAACAAAACTTCTTGAGGAAAACATAAGAGAAAATCCCCTGTGACTCTGAGTTATGTAAAGATTTCCAGAAAATAACACCAGAAGCACAGCCATAAAGAAAAAATGGATAAACTAGACTTCATCAAAATCAAGAACTGGAAGTTCCCAAACGGCACAGTGGGTTAAGGATCCGGCATTGTCACTGCAGTTCTGTTATTTGAAAGTCACTATTAAGAGAACGGAAAAGACAGTTCACAGACTGGGAGAAAACATTTGTAATTAACATATATGATAAAGGACTTGTATTCAGACTACATAAGAACGCAAAACTCAAAAATAAGAAAACAACCCAATTTTTTAAAAAAGGGTAGAAAGTAAAAACACAATCCATAAAGTGGGCTGTAAATCATAGATCTGATAACAATCTGGTATCCAGGTCACCCAAAGAACTCTTACAACCTCAACAATAAACTGACTAATTCTGTGAAAATGATGGGCAAAGTATTTGGATAGACATTTCTCCAAAGATACACAAATGGCCTGTACGCGCATGAAAAGATCCTCGACGGGATTAGTGATTAGGAGAATGAAGGTAAAGACCACAATGAGATTTCGCTACGTACGTATGAGAATGCTTAGAGTTAAAAACTGACCACACCAAGTTTGGGGGAGGGAGTGGAGCAACCGGAATTCTCATATGTTGCTGACAGAGATGGAAAACGGACAACCACTCTGGCGAAAAGTTTGGCAGTTTCTTTTCTTTCTTTTTTTTTTTTTTTTGGCTTTTTAGGGCCACACCTGAGGCATATGGAAGTTCCCAGGGTAGGGGGTCGAACAGAGCTGCAGCTTCAGGCCTACGCCCCAGCTACAGCAACGCTGGATCCTTAACCAATGAGCGAGGCCAGGGATTGAATCCGCATTCTCATAGATACCAGTTGGGTTTGTTCCCTCTGAGCCACAGTGGGAACTCCCAAGTTTGGCAGTTTCTTAACAAGTCACATATACAAATACTGTATGGTCCATTCTACTCTACGGCATTTATTTGCCCCAAAAAAATGGAAGCACGTGTACACATAGACAGGAATGTTCCTTATTTGTAAGAGTCCAAAGTTCAAACAAATCAAATATCCATCAATAGGTAAAAGAATGAAGAAATTGTGGAGTTTTATTTGTTTTAATCTATTTTCTTGAAGTATAGTTGATTTACAATGTTGCCTTAATTTCTTTGTACATATAAACACATTCTTTTTCAAATTCTTTTCCATTATGGTTTATCCAAGGATTTTTTTTTTTTTTTTTTTTTTTTGTCTCTTTAGGGCCACCCTTGTGGCATATGGAGGTTCCCAGGCTAGGGGCTGAATCAGAGCTGTGGCCACTGGCCATAGCCACTGTCACAGCAACGTCAGATCCAGGCCGTGTCTGTGATCTAAGCCACAGCTCATGGCAATGCCGGATCCTTAACCCACTGAGCAAGGCCAAGGATTGAACCTACGTCCTGAAGGATGCTAGTCAGATTCGTTTCCACTGAGCCACGATGGGAACTCCCTATCACAAAATATTAAATATAGTTCCCTGTGCTATCCAGCAGGACAAGAAATTGGAACATCTCCATACAATGGAATATTACTCAGCAACAAAAGAATAAAATATTCATCCTCACAATCACGGAGCTGAATCTCAAAACAGTCACTCCTTTGTATGTCTGCTTCCATTTACGGAAAATTCTGGGAAATACAAATTTTTAGCAGTAGAATGTAGATCAATGGTTGTCTGGGGACAGGGATGAGTGGGAGGAGATATGACAAAGGGGCACAGGAAGCTGTGGGGGGGTGACAGGCGTGTTTGTTTCCTTAATTGTGGTGAGGTGGGTGTACACATACATCCAAACATCTAACTGCACATTTGAAGTATGCACAAGTGTGTACCAAAGCGGTTTTTTTTTTTTTTAAAAATCCCTAAATCTTAAAATAAAAATAAATTAAAATATACTTTACAGTCAAATAAGTTTGGAAGAGGCACTATACTATAACCATCTCTTACAACTCAGCAGCTAAGAAACAGATGCTAGAATAGCCTAACATTAAAAAATAATTGACCTTTGGGGGATTTTTTTTGTCTTTTTAGGGCCACACCCGCGGCATATGGAGGTTCCCAAGCTAGGGGTCCTATTGGAGCTGTAGCCGCTGGCCAACGCCAGAAGCACAGCAACATGGGATCCAAGCCTCCTCTGCAACCTATACCACAGCTCACGGCAATGCCGGATCCCTAACCCACTGATTGAGGTCAGGGATAGAACCCACAACCTCATGGTTCCTAGTCAGATTCGTTAACCACTGAAACACAATGGGAACTCCCAAAAAACTGTTTGAGCTTTGTTAAACTCACATGCCCCAATTTCTTTCTCTCTCTCATTCTTTTTTTTTTTTTTTTTTGTCCTTTTAGAGCCACACCCACAGCATATGGAAGTTCCCAGGCTAGGGGTCAGATTGGAGCTACAGCTGTCAGCCTACACCACAGCCACAGCAACTTGGGATCCAAGCTGAGTCTGCGATCTACACCACATCTCAAGGCAGTGCCAGATCCTTAACCCACTGAGTAAGGCCAGGGATCGAACCCAAGTCCTCATGGATACTACTCGGGTTTGTTTCTGCTGCACCTCAATGGGAACTCCTTTTTTTTTTCTCTCTCTCTTTTTATGGCCACACCTGTGGCACATGGAAGTTCCCAGGCCAGGGGTTATGTCAAATCAGAGCCACAGCAACACTGGATCAAAGCCTCATCTGCAACCTAGGTCACAGCTTCTGGCAACACTGTATCCTTAACCCATTGAAGGAGGCCAGGGATGTAACCCACATCCTCATGGATGCTAGTCAGGTTCTTCAGGGCCACAAGAGGAACTCCCCCAATTTCAATTTTATGCAGAACCCCCGTCTCTTCCCTGCCTTCAACAATTCCCTGCCCTTATACCTCCCCTGAGGGTCAGTCATTCTATTCGCTCCTGCTCGGGTCTCCTTGGACATTACCTGGCAGCTCTTGGGGGCCTGGCCCTCCACTGTCCCTGGGTTCTGCTGGCTCCCCTGCTGGTCCTCAGACTCCTTCCCCGAACCCTGCTGCTGAAGCCCTTCTTGTGCCACAGGGACTGTGGAAGGTGGCACCCCCAGCTCACTTCCTGGCACGGCCTGATCCTGGCCAGCTTGCAGCTCCCAGGGCCCTTCCTGGGGGGCCCCAGATGACTGCTTCATCCTGGGAAGAACAAAGGGACATCTCAGCTCCCAGACTGGGGCATAGTTTTATATTCTTACACATTTTGTAGTTCCCAGAGCACCCGCGTAGGGGCTAGGCAGCCCAAAGATGCATACTCAATGCCTAAAAGAAACAACACAGACTAACGTGAATTCCTCCAATCACAGACTTTGAAGTCAATGCTTAAGAGAGTTAGGATGCAATATTTTTATGATTACTTATTGCTTTTTAGAAAAAAAGGAAAAAGAAGGAGAACTGGCATTCAGAGAGGTTGGGAGACTTGAGCCTCAGGTCATTACACTAAAGTTGATGGCTCTGGATTTGAACCTGTGTCTCTCTGATCTCATTTTAATATTCTGGAGTATTTCCTCCAGCCTTCTTCCTAAGGAGATACATCCATATTTTTCATGGGGATGAATTTAAATACCATCTTCAAATAACTGCATAATTTTACATAGTTATTTCACAAATACAATTTTGTTTTCTTTCTTTGGGAGGGGGCTGTACCTGTGATGTATGGAAGTTCCCAGGCTAGGGGTCTAATCGGAGCTACAGCTACCAGCCTACACCACAGCTACAGCAACCCAAGATCTGAGCCACTCTGTGACCTACACCACAGCTCACGGGAACACCGGATCCTTAACCAACGGAGTGAGGCCAGTGATCGAACCTGCATCCTCATGGATACTAGTTGGATTCGTTTCTGCTCTGTCACCATGGGAACTCTGCAGTCTTTTTCCAATGAACATTATAATCTAAGTTTCTCTTATGCCAGAAGTCTTTCATAAGCATGCTTGCTATTTTTAATTTTTTTTTCATGGCTGCATCCAATGCATACGGAAGTTCCTGGCCAGGGATTGAATCCAAGCCACAGCTACAACCTTCACCACAGCTGTGCAAACTCTGGATCCACTGTGCAGGCCTGGGGATTGAACCCACACTTCCATAGTGAACTGAGCTGGTGAAATTGGATTAACCCACTGCGCCACGGCAAGAACTCCCAACATGCTCTTTAATCAGAGTATAAAATTCCTGTTTTATAGATAATCATAATTTACTTAACCATGTCTCTGTTGTTGACATTTAGTGCATGCTGGTGTTACCAATTTTTTGGTACTTAAAATAATGTGACCATGGAAACCTTTGTGTATAAAGCTTTGCCTGAATCTCTGTTATTTCCTGAGGGCATATTTCTAGAAATAGATGAGAGTAAAGATAACCATCAAGTGATTTTGGGAGTTCCCTGGTGGCCTAGTGGTTAGGATTCAGGGCTTGCACCACTGCTGACTGGGCTTGATCCCTGATCTGGGAACTGAGATCCCATATCAAGCATCTGTATACTGTGGCCAAAAGGGAAAAAAATGACAGTTTAAAGGCAGTTTAGGGGAGTTCCCATCGTGGCGCAGTGGTTAACGAACCCGACTAGGAACCATGAGGTTGCGGGTTCGGTCCCTGCCCATGCTCAGTGGGTTAACGATCTGGCGTTGCCGTGAGCTGTGGTGTAGGTCACAGACGCGGCTCGGATCCCGCGTTGCTGTGGCTCTGGTGTAGGCTGGCAGCTACAGCTCCGATTCGACCCCTAGCCTGGGAACCTCCATATGCCGAGGGAGCAGCCCAAGAAGTAGCAAAAAGACCAAAAAAAAAATAATAATAAAAAAATAAAGACAGTTTAAACAAATTGCCAAGTTGTGTCAGCAGACGTTTTGAAACAGTTTATATTTCCAGAGTTCTGGCCGTGGCTCAGTGGTAACAAACCCAAGTATCCATGAGGACATGGTTTGACCCCTGGTCTCGCTCAGTGGGTGAAAGATCCAGTATTGCTGTGAGCTGTGGTATAGGTCCCAGATGTGGCTCAGATCTGGTGTTGCTGTGGCTGTGGTGTAGGCTGGCAGCTGTACCTCCGATTCAACCCCTAGCCTGGGAACCTCCATATACCATAGATGTGGCCCTAAGAATACAAAAAAAAAAAAAAAAAAAAAAAAAAAGACAGAAAGAAGGAAGGAAGAAGAAAGAAAGAGGAGTTCCCGTTGTGACTCAGTGGAAATGACTCCAACTAAGAACCACGAAGTTGCCAGTTCGATCCTTGGCCTCCCTCAGTGGGTTAAAAATCTGGCGTTGCTGTGAGCTGTGGTGTAGGTTGCTGACGTGGCTCGGACCTGGTTTTGCTGTGGCTGTGGCGGAGGCTGGCAGCTGCAGCTCCGATTAGACCCCTAGCCTGGGAACCTCCATGTGCCGCAGATGCGGCCCTAAAAAGACAAAAAGATAAAGAAAGCAAGGAAGGAAGGGAGGGAGGGAGGGAGGGAGAAGTGGCTTATATTTCCCCCAGCACGGTATGCAGTACTTGTCTCAAGGATGCTCCAACCTGGATTTGATTGATTCCCCTAACTTTTCATGTAGAAGAGACTATTTAGAGGTTTTTGGTTATAATAAACTTCAAATGATTAGCCGGCCAGCCTCTCAAGTCTTTCACTTTGCCTCTCTCTGGGTCTCTCTATTTTCTCTCTCATTTTGGCTACGCCTGCAGCATGTGGAAGTTCCTGGGCCAGGGACTGAACCTACAACACAGCAGCAACCCAAGCCACAGCAGTGACAACACCAGATCCTTAACCTGCTGTGCCACAAGGGAATTTCTCATTTTCTCTTTTTAAAAAGAATACATTCTCACTGCAGACAAGTTAATAAATATATACATTACTTGGAAAATAATAATAATAATAATAATAATACCACATAAATGTATGTTTCCGTGCGTCTCGGCTTCTCTTTTGTTCATTCTAGGAATTCAGTGAATATGTATTTATTGATCAACTACTGTGTGCTCGGCAGAGTCCCAGGCATGAGGGGCTTGAGGTTGAACAAAGCACATAAATAACCCTTAAACAAGACCCATAACAGAAGTTTGTGGTCTAGTGGGGGAGCTCGGACAAAAGGCCAACATGAAATAGTATTATTTTGGGTGGGTCATGCTGTGAAAAAGAAGGATGGGGCTGTGATTGGGTGGATCCACCTTATTCTGGGAGTTCTCTCTCCTCTCTCCATGCCAGGTGGGTCACAGGGGGCTCTCTCCTGGGCCTGCTCTCTGGGAAGCCCCCAGCTCACCTTGGTCCTGCTGGCTGCCTCTGCTCCTGGGTGCCGAGCTCCAGGGAGCCCTGCTCTGATGCTTCTCTGCATCTGGGCCCGTTCTCTGGCTCTCCTGGGGCAGATGAGGGCTCTTTCCCACTGCCCATCCCTTCAGCATCTGGAAACACAACCTAGAACAAAGATGCCCATGGCATTAGCTCAGGGGCTGGCCTGTTCCGGAGGGGATCGCCCACTCCCTGGGCATCACCCTGGCCACAGGGATGGAGGGATCCTGTGCCTAATTGGGAAAGGCATTGGAGACAGAAGGCGGAGATGACAGGCAGGGGAGAGAGGCTGTTGGTGGGCACCAATGGCTCTACCACGAACCTACAGTGCAGTATATGTAGTACACAAGGTTGGGGAATCCCACTGAGGACGACTTGGCAGAGACACCCTGGGGAACTTCTAGACAAGGTCTGAGAGAGACGTGCACAATTTCTGCTACCTCAGAGCTCAGGCTCTACAGCTGGGTTTTGAGGCTGACCACTTCCTAGTTGGGTGACGCTGGTCAGTGACTTAGAAGCAGCTCCAAGCTTTCTGAGTCCGCAAACTCCAGGCAACCTGGCTCCATCGATTGATGATAATTGTTATAACACAAGATTCTGCTGCAAGCCAGTGCTAAGGGCATCTACCCCAGGTCAGGGCCAGTGTCCAGAAAGTGCCAAGTTAAAATGAAGTTAAAATGCAGGAATTCTCAGAGCCTCAAATATCCTAACGTGCATTTTTTTTTTTTTTTTGTCTTTTTGCTATTTCTTGGGCCGCTCCCATGGCATATGGAGGTTCCCAGGCTAGGGGTCTAATCGGAGCTGTAGCCACCGGCCTACGCCAGAGTCACAGCAACGCGGGATCCGAGCTGTGTCTGCAACCTACACCACAGCTCACGGCAACGCCGGATCCTTAACCCACTGAGCACGGGCAGGGACCGAACCCGCAACCTCATGGTTCCCAGTCGGATTCGTTAACCACTGCACCACGATGGGAACTCCCTAACGTGCATTTTAAAGAGAACCCCAAAATATCACGGTTGTTGCTGCTATAGATGAAAACTCTGTTCTTCTTGGGGCTCAGGAATAGGAGTGGGGAACGACGGTCCTGGGTACCCTAAAGTCTCCAAAGGCAATAGTTTGCCAAATCACCTCCACCCTGCCCTGGACACATCCCTTTCTGAAGCCTTTCCTTTCCCCCTCTCCAGGCCAGGGATTGAACCCATGCCACAGCAGCAGCCTGAGGCACAGCAGTAACAAGTCAAGATCCTTAACCTACTGATCCACCAGGGAATTCCTCCAAAGCCTTTCCTAGTGTCTCTTTTTTTCTTTTGTCTTGTTAGGGCCGCACCTGCAGCATACAGAGGTTCCCAGGCTAGGGGTTGAATCAGAGCTGTAGCTGCCGGCCTACACCACAGCCACAGCCACAGCCACAACGCCAGATCTGAGCTGTGTCTTCGACCTACACCACAGATCACAACAATGTCAGATCCTCAACCCACTGAACGAGGCCAGGGATCGAACCCGCAACCTCATGGTTCCTAGTTGGATTCGTTTCCACTGTGCCATGATGGGAACTCCATGTGAACAGTAGTCTAACTGCCTTGTCCTTGAGGTCACTGGGTTCAGCCCTGTTTTATTTATTTATTTTTTAATTTGAATATAATTTATGTGTGCCTTTTTTAAAATGATTTTTATTTTTTCCATTATAGTTGGTTTACAGTGTTCTGTCAATTTCTACTGTACATCAAAATGACCCAGTCACCCATGTATATACATTTTTTTCTCACATTATCCTCTATCGAGTTCCACCATAAGAGACTAGACAGCCCTGTTTTAATGATATAGAAACTGAGGCTCAGAGAAGCCCAGTGTGTTTTCCAATGCCACACAGCAAATCTGCACAGGAACTGGCTTGAAACCGAGGCCTAAGTGATTCCCAAGACTGCTTATCTCACCATCTTATCTTGCCTTCAAAGAAGCTCAAGTCATTCACTCGTTTACCCATGATCATTATTATTATTATTTTGTCTTTTTAGGGCCGCACAAGCCCTAAAAAGAGATTCCCAGGCTAGGGGTTGAATCGGAGTTGTAGCGACTGGCCTACACCACAGCCGCAGCAACGCTGGATCCTTAACCCACTGAGCCAGACCAGGGATCGAACTTGTACCCTCATGGATGCTAGTCAGATTTGTTTCCGTTGAGCCAGGATGGGAGCTCCTACCCATGACTATTGCTTAACAAACAGGTGCCTGTGCTTGGCACAACGTCAGGACTTGGGGATACCATGGGCGCCCTGATGGCTCTCACAGTTTACCAGGGACAAGGGGAGGTGCCCCTAACAGCTGCTGACAGGAATCCCCCTCTCTCTTCTCCTTTCCTCCCAACATTGCCTGCCCTACAGTCCTACCCTCTGGGCCTGCATCCTCATAATGCAAACCAGACCTCTGTCCCCAGGAGACCTCCCCCCCTCCCACCAGGTGCAGCGCCAGCTTCTCCAAGGCCCTGGTTCTCACTTGGCACGAAGTCAGCACTGTAACCAATCCCCTCTCTTGTCCCTTGGCATTCCTCTCTTCTCCCTGCTTCTCTCCCATTAGAGCTCCCTAAGCACACCCCTTCCCTCTGAGCCTTTCTTTCTGGGGGAAATCTCCCCCCTCCCGGACCCCCTCAAACACGCCCCCCCATTGTCCACTGCCTCCACCTCAGAAAGCGCAGCCTCAGCCTCAGAACTCTCAGGTCCCTGGATTCCACAAGCTGAGGTTTTAAAGGGGCAGAGGCTCCAGAGGGGATTTGGCCCCGCCTCCACCCCCATCTGGAGCTTACAAGCTCCGTGAGAATCATCTGGACAAGCAGGGAAGCCTCCAACCCTAGCAGAAGGGCATGGAATCTAGGACAGAATCAAGTGTGTTAAGTGGCAAATATAGTCTATGTCCCCCTTTCAGGGCACTTCCTTGCTCACAGTTTCATTGAGATTTAATTCACTTATCATAAAATGCATCTATTTAAAGTGTACGATTCGTGGTTAATGAATCTGACTAGGAACCATGAGGTTGAGGGTTTGATCCCTGGCCTTGCTCAATGGGTTGAGGATCTGGCATTGCTGTGGCTGTGGCATACGCAGGCCGGCGACTACAGCTCCTACTAGACCCCTAGCTTGGGAACCTCCGTATGCCGCAGGTGCAGCCCTAGAAAAGACAAAAATAATAATAATAATAATTATAAAGTGTATGATTTCGGGAGTTCCCCATGTGGCTCAGCGGTAACAAACCTGACTAGGATCCATGAGGATGCAGGTTCCATCCCTGGCCTCGTTCAGTGGGTTAAGGATGTGGCGTTGCCATGAGCTGGGGTGTAGGTCGCAGATGCTGCTCGGATCCCATGTTGCTGTGGCTGTGGCGTAGGCTGGCAGCTCTGATTTAACACCTAGCCTGGGAATTTCCATATCCGCTGGCCCTAAAAAGTCAAAAATAAAGCATACACTTCAATGGCTTTTAAGTACATTCACAGAACTGTGCAATCCTCACTCCAACTTTGGAACATTTTCGTCACCCCCAAAAGAAACCCCACGTCCTTTAGCCATCTCCTCAGTCCTTCCACTCCCAGTCCTAGGCAACCACTAATCTACTTTCTGTCTCTAGATTTGCCTATTATGGACATTTTATTTACTACATATATATATATTTTGGCTGCACCCACAGCATACGGAAGTTCCTGGGCCAGGGATCGAACCTGAGCCACGCTGTGACCAATGCCATAGCTGTAGCAATGCTGGATCCTTAACCCAGTTTGCCACCAGGGCTGCAACTGGAGCCTCCACAGAGATAAGCCAGATCATTAACCCACTACATCACAGAGGGAATTTCAGGGCATTTCATTTAAACAGAATCATACAATCTGTGGTCCTTGGTGACTGGCTTCTTTCACTTAGCAAATGTTTTCAAGGTTCATCTGTGTTGCAACTTGTACCGGTCCTCATTCCTTGTTTTTTTTGGCTTTTTAGGGCCGCACTTGCGGCATATGGAGGTTCCCAGGGTAGGGGTCTAATTGGAGATGTAGCCGCCGGCCTACGCCACAGCAACACCAGATCTGAGCCGAGTCTGAGACCTACACCACAGCTCACGGCAATGCCAGATCCTTAACCTGCTGAGCACAGCCAGGGGTAGAACCCACAACCTCATGGTTCCTATTCAGATTCATTTCCGCTGCGCCACGACGGGAACTCCAGGTCCTTATTCCTTTTTATGGCCAGTATACTACATTTTGTATGTCCATTTATCAGTTGATAGACATTTGGGTTGTTTCCACATTTGGGTATTATGAATAAGGCTGCCATGAGTTTTTGGGTACAAATTTTTGTGCGAAGATATATTTTCATTTCCTTTGTGTGTATACCTAGGAATGGAATTGCTGGGCCGTGTGGTTCAGCCCCTTGAGTAATTGCCATATTTGCCAAAGTGGCGGAATCATTTTATATTCCCACCAGCAGTGTATGAGGGTTGCAATTTTTCCACATCCTTACCAACATTTATTGTGTCCTTTTTTAAAAATTCTACCATTCTCGTTGGTGTAGGTAGGTGTAAAGTGGTGTCTCGCTGTGGTTTTGATTTGCATTTCCCTGATGGCTAACGATACTGAGCATCTTTTCTTTCTTTCTTTTTTGGTCTTTTTAGGACCCTCGGCAGATGGAAATTCCCAGGCTAGGGGTCGAATCAGAGCTATAGCTGCCAGCCTACACCACAGCCACAGCAATGCCAGCCCTGAGCTGCGTCTGTGACCTACACCACAGCTCACGGCAATACTGGATCCTTAACCCACTGAACGAGGCCAGGGATCAAACTCTCATCCTCATGGATACTAGTGGGGTTCATTACCACTGAGCCACAATGGGAACTCCTGTTGGGCATCTTTTCATGTGCTTATTGGGCTTTTGAGTATCTTTGTAAAAAATGTCTATTCAGACTCATTGTCCATTTATAAATTGGGTTGTATTTTTATTATCGAATGGTAAGAGTTCTTTACAAATTCTATATGCCTATCTATTGTTTATCAGAAACGCAATTTGCAATTTTTTTCTCATATTAGGTCAATTATATCCTCATTTTTTTTGTCCCTTAAAGCACAAAAGTTAGTTTGTTAAAGTCCCTTTAATTGAATTTTTCTCTTTTTTTAGCCGCACCCATGGCATGCAGAAGTTCCCAGTCCAGGGATAGAATCTGCACCACAGCAACAACCTGAGCCGCAGCAGTGACTATGCTGAGTCCTTAACCACTAGGCCACCTGGAACTCTGTATCTAAATTTTGCTTGTGCTTTTGGTGTCATATTTCAGAATGCATTAGACACTTTTTATTATAACATAAATCCAAGGTCATGAAGACCGATGTTTTCTTCTAAGGGTTGTATAGTTTTAGTTCATACATTGAGGTCTATGATCTATTTTTTTTTTTTTTTTTTTTTTTTTTTTTTTTTTTTTTGGTCTCTTGTGTTTTCTTGGGCCACTCCTGTGGCATATGGAGGTTCCCAGGCTAGGGGTCTAATCGGAGCTGTAGCCGCGGGCCTACGCCAGAGGTACAGCACTGTGGGATCCAAGCCATGTCTTCAACCCATACGACAAACTCACAACAAGGCCAGATCCTTAACCCACTAAGCAAGGCCAGGGATCGAACCCACAACCTCATGGTTCCTAGGTGGACTCATTAACCACTACGCCACGACGGGAACTCCTATGATCTATTTTGAATTAATTTTTGTATATGGTGTGAGATAGGGGTCTGACATCATTCTTTTGTTTGTGGAACATGGAAATCTCATCCCAGCGCCATTTGTTGAAAAGACTATTCTTTGTCAGTTGAACTGTCTCGGCACATTTATGAGATGTTAACTGGCTATAAATGTGAGGATTTATTTCTAGACTTTCACTTCTGTTCCACTGATCTATGATCTACCCTTATACCACTACTATACTTCATCGATTATTATAGCTTTGTAGTAAGTACTGAAATTGGGAAGTGTGAGTCTGCCAAGTTTATTCTTTTTTAAGATTTTTTTTTTTTTTTTACTGCCTCACCTGCAGCGTATATTTGCCTCCACCACAGCCAGAGCAATGCCAGATCCTTAATCCACTGAGTGAGGCCAGGGGTCAAACCCCCATCCTCATGGATACTAGTTGGGTTCCTAACCTGCTGAGCCACAACAGAAACTCCCAAGATTGTTTTATTTTCAAATGCCCTTTCGTAAGTGGTTTCCCTATCTGAGAAATGAGGGAATTTCTCTTTGAAATGTCTATGATGGCAGGGAAATACAGCACAAAAGGATGATAAGTAACCTAAAATATGTATTTCTGGAAGCCACCAAGGGAAGCTGCTCACATCAAACTCCCACCTTGGCCCTGGACCTACCCGAAAGAAGCTGGATCAATCACAGCGAGACTTTGCACCCATGTCACCTCCTCACAAACGGGATGGGCTCTCTCTGAGCCGATACTCTGCCTGTTGCGTTGAATTGAGTTCGTTTGGTAAATAATGTAGTTAACCTGGGAATAGCCAGGAGGTCCAATTATTTCCGGTGGCAGCAGAAGTTTAGAGATGCATCAGGCATGTCTAACCACGTGGCTGGGGTTTGAGAGTAAGGCAAGGGGCTATCTGACCTCCCGCCGCTAGAGGGCAGTGTAGGTTCCCCAGACTGGTGACTGTTTCAGTGGCTCCACTGCACAACCAGGATAACAATCCTTGCCCCGCCTACCTTACGGGCATTATTTCGTCAAGGTAAGCCTCTTCCAGAGAGCCTTCCCTGACTGCGCCCAGGCTGCGTGGCGTCTCTCTCCTCTTCGCTCCCACACACCCCTGTGGATTTCTTCCATCGTGGCACTTTTCATTCTTCATTACAAATGATTTTTTTTTTCTCTCTCTGGCTCCTCCAGTTTGTTAGTTCCATGAAGGCAGGAGCTGGGTGGACCTCATCTCGGTGGCACTCAGCGCCAAGATGCTCAACGCCCATCTTTGTTAGACTGAACTGAACCGAAAGTGCTCGGAACACTTTATAAGACCTGGCCACCTCCTGGCACGGAGTGAGCCTTCCCTTGGAAGGTTCATGAGAGAAAGGTTCCCTGCCTGGGCAGCCACACGAGGAGGCCCAAAACATCACTGTGGACCATCTTCACGGGGCTTGG
This sequence comes from Sus scrofa, assembly GCF_054392235.1. Taxonomy (NCBI): domain Eukaryota; kingdom Metazoa; phylum Chordata; class Mammalia; order Artiodactyla; family Suidae; genus Sus; species Sus scrofa. The sequence goes on from NC_139388.1 coordinate 80,049,529, forward strand.
CTTCCTGAGAGGAAGTAATGGGACTCCGTCTTGATGGTGGACACGCTCTCAAAGTTTAGCTTTTATTATGTTGACTTTTTAGCCTGTGGAGGTTCCCAGGCTAGGGGTCAAATCGGAGCTGTAGCTGCTGGGCCTACGCCACAGCCACAGCAATGCAGGTTCCAAGCTATGTCTGCGACCTACACCATGACTCACGGCAATGCCAGATCCTTAACCTGCTGAGCAAGGCCAGGGATCAAGCCTGCGTCTTCATGGATGCTAGTCAGATTCGTTACCACTGAGCCGCATCAGGAACTCCCCAAGTTTAGCTCTTTACAAATACCATGTGATATCACTTATATTTGGAACCTAAAATGGGGCACAAATGGGAGTTCCCGAGTGGTGCAGCAGAAACGAGGTTGTGGGTTCAATCCCTGGCCTCGCTCAGTGAGTTAAGAATCTGGCATTGCCGTGAGCTGTGGTGTAGGTCGCAGACACGGCTCGGATCTGGCATGGCTGTGGCTGTGGCCAGCAGCTATAGCTCCGATTGGACTCCTAGCCTGGGAACCTCCATATGCTGCGGATGTGGCCCTAAAAAAAAGGCAAAAAAAAATACATATATATATATGGCACAAATGAATCTACCTATAGAACAGAAAGAGACATGGAGAACACAGTATCCTTGCTTATGGCTGGTGGAAATGTAAAATGCAGCTGGCTGTGGAAAACAGTTCAGTAGGTCCTCAAAAATCCATACGTAGAATTACTGTGTGGGCCAGCAAATCCCCTGCTGGATGTATATTCCAGAGACTTGAAAACATCGACCTGAACACATATTTATACACCAGTGTTCACTGCAACATTATTCACAATAGCCAAAAGGTGGAAACAACCCAAATGTCCACCAATAGATAAATGAGTAAACACAATGTGGTGTATCCATTGTTGAAATAAATAGACAGCTGGAATTTTCCCGCAAAGATGGGTTTACATGAGATCAGCAGAACATTGCAACTCAGGGCTTGCAAACATGGCCAGCCATGTGCCAAGTTCCCTCAGGGCAGGGGAAGCAGAACCCTTATAGAGGGGAAAAAGGAAGTCCGGGAAAAGAGGGCTACAGTAAACACACTTCATGACTTCATTGGCTGAGTCCTTGCTGGGGAAGAGGGGGAATCTTTCCTCTTCCTGTTAGATTCTATTATCATCTCAAGGGGTGAGAACTCCCCATTCTGGTCTCTTGACTCTATTTAATGGAAGTTTCTGTTTATTAACTCTTTCACACCATAGGATGGAATAACGTTCGGCCTTTAAAGTGAATGAAATTCTGATACAGGCTACAGCACGGATAAACCTTGAAAACAATTAAACTAAGTGAAATAATCAGACTCAAAGGACAAATACTGCATGATTCTAAGTATATGAAGTATTTGGAACAGGCAAATTCATATACAGGAAGTAAAACAGATTCCCAGAGGCTGGGGGTAGCAGGAAAAATGAGGTTTTTTGCTTAATGGGTATAGGGTGTCCGTCTGGGATGATGAAAAGTTCTGGAAATAGACAGTAGTGATAGTTATATCACATTGTGAATGTACTTAATTTTGCTGAATTAGACACTTAAAATGGTTAAATGGTAGTTTGTTATTTTTGTTTGTTTGTTTTTTGCTTTTCAGGGCTGCACCTGCAGCATATAGAAGTTTCCAAGCTAGGGGTCCAATCAGAGCTGCAGCTGCCGGCCTACACCACAGCCACAGCAAAGCCAGATCTGAACTGCCTCTGTGACCTACACCACAGCTCACAGCAAGGCCAGATCCTTAACCCACTGAGCAAGGCCAGGGATCGAACCCACATCCTCATACATACCAGTCAAGTTCGTTACTGCTGGGCCACGATGGGAACTCCAAGGTTATGTATATTTTATCACAATAGTTTTTTAAAACTTAAGACAATAGACCAATCCTGTAATAAACAGCTTACCTAGAGTGAGTAAAAAGGGCAGGGGGAGAGAGAGAGTAGAGGGAAGAAAGAGATGGAGAAAATTTGGGAGCATTCAGTGAACCAAAGATTTGCGATCAGCTGTGCCTCACATAGGATCTGGCATATTATAAGCACTGAATTATATACTTGTGTAATGAATGAGAGAATTGTAAAGGATGATACAGGATTTTGAGAATTTGACTCTGATTAGACATTGTATCTCCTATCACATTCTGTGAGAAATCCAAGTTAAGACCAAGATACTTTTTTTGTTTGTTTGTTTGCTTTTCAGGACTGCACTCACGGCATATGGAAGTTTCCACGCTAGGGGTCGAATTGGAGCTGCAGCTGCCAGTCTACACCACAGCCACAGCAACGCAGGATCCGAGCCACGTCTGCAACCTATGCCACAGGTCATGGCAACGCCAGATCCTTAACCCACTGGGCAAAACCAGGGATCAAACCTGCATCCTCCTGGATACTAGTCCATTTCTTTACCTCTAAGCCACAATGAGAACTCCCTCACATATGGGCTAGGATAAGGGTGGCAGAGTAGGGACATTGCACTTTGCTGGTGGGTCAGGTAAGGATTTTTCTAGAAGAAAGAGCCTCAATCATGTTTTACAGGGTCAGATGATGGGAGGACATCCAGGAAGAGCAGAAGGAAGCAAAGTCTGGGAGAACCCAGAGGTGTTAGGGTGAGCTGTCTAGGTAGCTACAGCTTTGAATCTCAACCAACTGGACGCTAGGTTGGAGGTGATAGGGATGACAATGAGACAACGGATTGCAGTGGGTTCTGTATTGAATTTTCTCTGCAGTCCTCCAGACAGCCCTTGTCTTCTTGTGATAGATGCCTGTGTCTGTCCGCCGCATGTCTTGAGCCAGGGCCTCCAGCAGAGGGCGCGCGGGCGACGAACCGCTGAGGTGCACGAACTGCCTCTCTAGCCCGAGGCGGGTCATAGAGTCGCGCGGCTTCCTCCCCGCCGCGGGGAAGGAGCCGGAAGTCCCGCGGTCTCCCGGCGTCGAGATGGAGGAAGGAGGCTACGAGTCGGTTCTCTGTGTCAAGCCTGAGGTGCACGTCTACCGCATCCCGCCGCGGGCCACCAACCGTGGTTACAGGTGACCACCCGCCGCCGGGCCAGGCTGGTCACAGCCTAACCCCATCCCTGCCTCCCCGACACGCCCCCCTATGGGAGCTGAGGAAGTTCCAGGCTATTGGGAGGAGGGGGGAAGTAATGCTGAGGTTTCTTCCAGTTCGAGGCCAGAGCAGGGAGGGGGACCCAGACTTTTCGGCTGTCTCAGTCCGACGCACGGGGCTCCCGGCCGTGGGGAAGGCATGAAAGCCGTGTCTAGCGCTGGGGGACGCCGGTGGGCTGTTGGGGCCCCTAAACGTGGTCAGGAGTGGTGGTGTCATAGACGTTTATTTTCCAGCGCTGATGGCCTTGAAGGGATCCCTGAAAAGGCTTAAGAGGGAGGGGCCCCATCCGTGGCAGAAACCCCGAGGGGAAGGAAGGGAGCCCCGAACCGCCCCAAGGACCCGTCCCGGAGAGCTGACGTTGAAAGCCCAAGGACTCTTCCTTGGCGCGAAGCCCAGCCGTTATCACAGCCTGTGGCACTTGGGAGGAATCCATCCACATTTGTCTGGTGAAATGTTCACCTGAGCCAAATCAATACATAAGTATTTGTGGATGTAGGGTATGTGGCAGGGAAGACAGGAAACTGGCCCAAGGAGAACAACAGGGGTGGGGCGGGGGTGGGGGTGGAAGGAGACGTCCTTTCCTTGTTTACCTTTTTGTGTTGTTTACATGTTGTCACCATGTATCAAAAGAAGAAAAATATTAAAAGAAAAAAAGATGTACCTGATACAGACAACCCGGTCTATGGCTATTTTGTGCCACTGGGAGTGGGGCGGGGTGGGAGGGAGGTGGTGGATGGGGTTCTTGAAGACAGTGTTTGTCCAAGTTATTTGGAAAGACCGGATTGGCCTGTGCCACAACGACCATGGAGTGTCCACCTACCTGGCCTCTCATTACTTTCCAGTTGTGTTAACACGGGCTCATACTGATTTTATGGTGAACAGACGTGTTCTTGAAGACCTTTGGCATCCACGACATAGTTTAAAAATATGAAAGCAACGGTAGCAACAACAACAAACGCGTATTTGCTTTCTGTCGTCAAACGGGATATGGGCCACCAAACCAGGGATGGTCGTCTACCCCCCATCCCCTTCCTTAGGATGAGTTTGGTCCTTCTTGGTCCCCCAGGGATCAAAGTTACCAAATGTTAGGGCTGGCCATGTTGACTTAGAGGACACTGCCAGCCCCTGCACTTCAGCCTTAGAGCTCTGCCCCCCTTGAGTCTAAGGCCTCTTGCCCCGGGAAGAGGAACTGAAACTGAGTCTGCTGACTTGTGAGTCGAGCCTCTGCGTTTGTGTGGACTTCAAAACAACCTGCGTCCACAGTATGGTGTCTTTCCGAGTCCTGGCATATGCTTAGGGACTTCCAAGAAAAGCCTCTTGGAAACACCCGAGGTTTTTGCTCTTTGGGGGCTTTACTGAGCTCCTTCTTAGAACTAAAATGTCACGTTTATGCTTTAAAGGAGCCAAAAGGGGCCATTGTGATCGGTCCATGGTTTCCTTGGTTTATTTCTTCTTGGGATACCTTTGAGAATATGTTTCTTGAACACTCATTCACTTTGCTCATATGTCCTGTTGCTCTCTTCTCTCTTTTCTTCCACAGTGGTCTCAGTGGTCCCAAAAGATCACTCTGACCACCACAGCCTGACAGAGTCTTAAACAAATCATGTGTCCCAGTAGCTGCTTGCTTTACAGAAGGAAAACTGGAATCCTGCTCCAGAGAAGGTCTCTATAATCTAGAATTGGGGTTGGCAAACGATGACCCACTGTGGTTTTTTTTGGCTCACAAGCTAAGAATGATTTTTGCAATTCAGACTGTCCGTAAAGTTTCACTGAAACATAGTCATGCTCCGTAGAAAATATTTGGTTAAAATACTTAAAGCATCGACAGTTTCATGCACTGTCACGGCTTTCCCTCTGCAGCAGCAGAGTGAGTAGCTGGGACAGAGATCGTGTAAAAGTTTGCCAGCCCCTGGTCTAGAGCAGGCAGCCCGCATGCCCTTCCCATTCCCGTCCCCAGCAGGAGCCTCTGGCAGAGGCACAATGGCTTTTGTCCCTGTAGGGCTTCGGAGTGGCAGCTGGACCAGCCATCATGGAGTGGCCGGCTGCGGATCACTGCAAAAGGGCAGGTGGCCTACATCAAGCTCGAGGACAGGACCTCAGGTAAAGGCAAGGGAGGCCTGCGAGGAGGGGCTGAGGTCTCAGACCTCCCACTTTGTGAAGGGAGAGGCAGCCCAGGCCTGGCCAGGCCAAGCCACCCAGGGACCGTGGGACCCTGTCCTGAAATTCAAAGGCCTGGGTGTCCTTATAAGCCACCTCCATTCCCCCGACCTTCAGTTTAAAAGGGAGTATTTCCTGTCAGGCACATGTTCTTTGGATGTCCTTAAGAAAATACTAATTTTGGAGGCCAGGGAGAAAAGACCTGCGGGTTGGTCCACATAGGAAGCCCTGGAAGATAAGCTGGGTGAAGACGCCCAGCCCCCTGCTGCTGAGCTCAGCTTCTTCCTCGGGAATCCTGCTTATCGGCTAACTGGTAACTTCCCAGACTGACCACACCTATTAACTGAAAGAGCTGGAAACTGCCCTCTCAGCTCTTTTGTGGTGAGAGAAGCCAAGATGGGCTGTGCTGGGGTCAGCTGGCAGTTGTCACCTTTGGTGAAATCGCTCCGGAAGTCCTGCAGCCCCAGTGCCTCTGGGTGAGTGGAGGGCAACATGGTCTGCGGTAGCCCCGATCCCCCTGCCCACACACACACATGCCCACCCAGAGCAGGGATTGGTGCGGTAAGATGTCCCAGCTTTCAGTCATTTATTTTTTCTAATGTGTAGAGATTTTCCTTTGTGGAGCAAATAAAGTGGAACTGCAGAGGCGTGGGCAAAACTGGCTGCCTCTTCTCAGAGTGGCATCTCGTGTCTGAGCTGTGGGACCTTGGGCAAGCCACATGACCTCTGGCACCTTGGCCTCCTTGTTGGTGAAGTGGGGATCACATGAGCTTCTGCTTCACAAGATTGTTGGAAATACAAAGCAAGCATGTATTTATCCACATGCTTTGTCACCAAATGCAAGATGACCCAGAGTGTTGATTTGTTTTGAGCACGATTGAGCATTGGTGGCAAAGGAGTTTGAAGGGACAGCTGCTGTGGCTAGGCCAGAGAACTCTGTGAGATTTGCTGGGGTGTTCCAGATGGCATCACAGAGGAATGACAGCACCTATCTCTGGGGAGTCTTGGGGACTGACTTTAAGGTGACCACCTGGTGTAACAGCCACTGCTCAAAGCTGCGCCTCACCTGCAGCTTGGGGTCATGCCCACTAAGTCGTATTTGTGTTTCACTTTCCAGTCACTTTAGACTGAAGTGTTTCAGCCTCAGCTCTAGTGACATTTGGGGCCATTGAGTGCTGTGGTCTAAGTCACATTTAAGCTGTTTAACAACATCCTTGGCCTCTAACTACTAGATGCCAGTATACCCTCCAAGTTGTGGCAATCAAAAATGTCACCAAATCTGGAGTTCCCACTGTGGCACAGTGGATTAAGGATCCAGCATTGCCACATCTGTGGCACAGGTCACAGCTGCAGCTCGGATTCAGTTGCTGGCCCAGGAACTTCCATATGCCATGGGTGTGGCAAAAAAAAAGTCACCAAGTTTGCCAGATTTCCCTTTGGTGGAAGGGAAAGCCAAATCACTTATGATTGAGAACCACTGCTCTAGGCTGAAGGCATCCAGGTGGATCCCAGATCCCCAGGTAGCAAACTAGAGGGGGCAGAGGAATTAACAAGAAGCTACAAACTTGGTCCACTGTTTGGATTCAGTTCAGCCTTGATTACCCAGTCACCTCTGAAACGAAGGATTCAGTAGAGACTATTTGATTAAGTACTTATGTATCACCAGAGATCAGCACGTGAGAAAATGACTGAGTCGTAAGTGCTTTCAGAAGGTGAGAAGGTGTGTGTTACGGGCACCTGGAGAGCCATAGTGGACAAGGGGGTGCAATTTGCAAGAGCGCCTTTTGAAAGCAGTCATTCTTGTCCTGAGATTAGATTAAATCAGCCAGTTTCATATTCTTCTGTGAGTGCAAAAAGCCTCTGCACTGAGTTCACCTGCCCCGATGGAGTCCTGCCTCAGGGACCAGGCCTTTTTTGAAGGTATGATATGCCTGAACCAGGGCCCTCAGGGTGAGACAGTTAACGTGAAAGGGTGACCAGCAGCTCCAATTCATCATTCTCATGTGGAAATGCCGGCCAGTGTTGCTAAATCTTTTGATTTTAAGAGGAGTCAGACATCTGGATTTTTTTTTTTTTTTTAATTGGCCACCTCGTGGCATATGGAGTGCCTGGACCAGGGATCAGATCTGAGCCACACTTGGTGACCTAAGCAGCTGCAGCAACGCTGAATCCCTAACCCGCCGGGCCAGGAATCAAACCTGTGTCCCAGCGCTCCCAAGATGCCACTGATCCCTTTGTGCCACAGAGGGAGCTCCAGAAATCGGAATTATTTCGTGTGTAACTTGATTTTGAAACATTAGCAATTAAATTGAACATTAAAACTGAGCTGGATCTGACCTGTCCGCTGTCTCTGACTTAAACCTTTCCCTGGTTATGTTCCTGTGTGTTCCCTTTGAGGAGGATCCTAGAGGAGGGCTTGCCTATCTGCCTCGCAGGAAAAAGGCCCCAGTAGTGTGGTAGGAAGAGGCTGCCAGGGGCTTAAGACTCACCCTCACCTTTGTTTTCAGGGGAGCTTTTTGCTCAGGCCCCTGTGGATCAGTTTCCTGGCACAGCGGTGGAGAGTGTGACGGATTCCAGCAGGTACTTCGTTATCCGCATTGAAGACGGAAATGGTACGCATGGGACTGGGCGCCTCGTCCTCTGAGAGGTTTCCCCTGCCTCTGGAAAGTGGGATTGATCGTGTGTTGTCCCCCAGGGCGACGGGCATTTATTGGAATTGGCTTCGGGGACCGAGGTGACGCCTTTGACTTCAATGTTGCCTTGCAGGACCATTTCAAGTGAGTGGTTCCTCCCCGTTCCCCTGGGCAGAGTGATCTCCCAGGTTCGGGTGCCCAGGTGGTTGCGTGTGGTCTGTCTGCTTGCAGAGCCTCGGGAAAACTCACTTCTCCTTCAGGGCAGATGGCCTTCTCTGTGCTCTGCCAGTCCGCACTCCTGCTTTGAAGTCGTCTCCTTTTCCTGGCCCACCTCTGCCTCCCCAGTCAGCTGGCCCAGCCTTGGAGCTGTCAACATCTCTTCCCTCACCAGGCCCCTGAGCAATCAGGGTCAATGTCAGGCTCCTCTGGAACTTTCTTGGTCCTTTCCTCCCTGGTGTGATACATGGTGCTCCCTCAGGGCACAGCCTGGCAGTCCCTTTCTGAACCTAAAAGGGCAGGAAGGACTGCTCCCCCACCATCTGCAGGACCGCACCTCTGGCTGCCAGCAAGTAGGGAGTGTGCCGCTGCTCACGTGGGCGCCTCTGGCTCTTCTCTGCTCTGGGTGGCTGCTGGAGGAATGCTCTGTGGAGGCTGGGGGACCATTTTCTTGCTCCTTCCTGGGCATCTTTTGTTTTTTGTTTGTCTTTTTTTTAGGGTCACACCCATGGCATATGGAGGTTCCCAGGCTAAAGATCCAATCGGAGCTATAGCTGCCGGCCTGCACCAGAACCACAGCAGATCTGAGCTGAGTCTGCAACCTACACCCAGCTCACGGTAGCGCCAGGTCCTTAACCCACTGAGCGAGGCTAGGGATCAAACCCGCAACCTCATGGTTCCTAGTCGGATTCATTACTGCTGAGCCACAGTGGGAACGCCTGGGTGTCTGTCTTGTTCCCCCATCTACCTTATAAGCCCTTGGGAGGTGTTGAGATCTTGTCTTAGTTTTCATGCCACCTGCTGAGGAGAAACCAGGTTCTCAGGTTTCTTGAAAACCAGGACCTTCTACCTAAATGATCTCGTGGCATTTTCATAGCAGTCTTTAAGGCATAGAGAATTATCATCCCATTTTGCCGATAAGAAAACTGACGTTCATGCAGCTGGTTACGTGTCACAGCCAGGTTTTGAATCCAGGTCTGACTCTCAAGCTGCTTGGTGTCTACTGCCCCAGTGCAGTAAAGGCCTCATCCTGGACCGGTGGCAGGTAGGGGTGACGTGAGTGCCTGGATGCAGGACACCTCACCTTTTCCTCACCTTTGCCTTCCTGCCCTCTCCCCAGATGGGTGAAGCAGCAGTGTGAATTTGCAAAACAAGCCCAGAACCCAGACCAAGGCCCCAAGCTGGACCTAAGCTTCAAGGAGGGCCAGACCATCAAGCTCAACATTGCGGTGAGTCCCAACCTCGCTCGGCTGCATTGGTCACCACACCAAGCCCGGCCTGGAACCTGTCTCACTCTTTTCTAACAGTTTGGCACATGTTATTGAGCAGCTACCCGGTGCCAGGTACTATGCTGGGGGTGAATGAGAAGACTCTTCCATCATAGAGCTCAGAGTCAAGCCGGGGTCGGGGGAGTCAAGGTGTGGTTACAACCTGCCAGGCTGGTTCTACAGCCCAGGGATGTCCTCAGTGCCATGAGCTCCCAGAGGGGCTGCAGCCCTAAGTTGGGAGTGGGGGAAACCAAGGAAGGCTTCCTGGAAGAAGCAACCTGTCACCAAGGAAAGAAGGGTCAAAGGGTGGTTCAAGCAGAGGGAACAGCACATGCAAAGCCTCTGAGTTGAGAAACATCAGTTGCTTCCTGCCAGAGCCAGTGTTTCTGTCCTGGCTGTTAGGGGCAGGGGTCAGTGCACTCATCTCACGCTGCGTCTTGCTTTGTGCCTTGGCTAAGGATGGCTTGGCAGCTCTCTGGGCTGGAAAGTGTCAAGGGTGGGCACTGGGAGTCACGGGCACCTTCTGCTGGTGGTCATGTCCTGGCTCCCTGTGTCTTCGTCCAGAGCTGCCCTGCGTCTGGCTTTCCCCCGTTCGCTCCTGTTGAGAGTAAGGGTTGTGCTGGGCTTGGCTGCTAAGACTTGGCCTTTGCTTGGCTGCAGGGTGGCGTTGGAAGGATTTGGGGGAAATGAGAACCCAGTGGATTTGTTTTCTGAAGAAACTTTCTAACCCTAATATGATGCTCTTCCTGTTTGCTTACCATCTCTTTCTCCTCTTTTCTGCTTCATGCTGGTGATGGTCTGGGCCCCTCGAAGTGGGCCAGCTGGCCCTTAAGAGGAAATCCAGGTCATAGCCGGCGGACCGGTTGGGATGAGCATCTTGGTCTTGCCAGGAGGAAACTAACCTTTAATGAGCAGCAGCTGTGTGCCAGGTAGCATTTTTAGGTCCTTGTCATGTGAATTAAACTCTCTCCCCTTTGCCAGTGGGGAAACGAGGTGTAGAGAGGTCGAGGGGCTTGCCCAGGGTCAGAGAGCTAGAAATACCCCGCACAGCTGGACTCAGCGAGGTCTCTGAGGGCTTTAGACCTCGGGCTGTGGTCTGGGCATTTGATGAAGCTGCTGCTCTCTGACAAGGCGGGAGCTGTGTCCTCTTCATCTTTGTAGCTGCTCTGGTTTCTTATTCACCTTCGTGTTCAGGTTTTTGTGTTGAAATGTGTGGTTGAAGTATAATATGCATCCAGAAAAGTGTATGCATTGTAAATGCAAAACTCAGTGAATTTTTAAAAACCAGATTTACCCAGACACAGAGCGGAAGAGTGTCAGTACTCTGGGAGCCCCTCTCCTGCCCCTTTCCACGTGATAGAGTGACCACTCCCCTGACTTTGAACACGTGAGGTTTTGTTTTTGTTTTTTTTATTTTCTTTTTAATTTTACGGCTGCACCCACAGCGTAGGGGAGCTCCTGGGCCAGGGATTGAATCCAAGCCGCAGCTGCGGCAACACCGGATCCCTTTAACCCACTGTGCCAACCCAGGGACCTAACCTGGGCCTCTTCAGCAACCTGAGCCACTGCAGTAAGGTTCTTAACCTCCTGTGCCATGAAGGGAACGCCTAGGTTTAGTTTTGGAGGATTAAGTAATTGAATCATGTGCTTCATACTCTTGTGTCTGACTCCTTCCCTCATGTAGTCCTGGCGAGCGCAGCCACACTGTCGCCTGTGCTTCTCGCCATGGTGCCATTCCCTCATGTGTCCTGTTATCTCTCCATTTAACTGGCGGTGGGCATGTGGGGGGCTTCTAGTTTGGGGCTGTTACAAGTAGTGCCTCTGTGAATGTTCGAATGTAAGTCTCTTGGTGCCCGTGTGTGCCTTTCTCTTGGGTCTCTGTACTAGTGGACTGGCAGGGGTGTCAGTTCAAATGCTTAGCTTTAAAGATTCTTTCCAGCAGTTTTTTGAAGAGGCTTTCCCAGTTTACACTTCTGCCAGAAGCACAGGACTCTTCCCGTTGCTCCGTACCCTTGTCTGTGCTTAGCTATTCTGATGGATGTGCAGCGCTATGTCATTGTGGATTTTTGTTTCTTTTTGTTTTTGTTTTGGCCATGCCCATGGCATGTGGAAGTTCCCAGGCCAGGGATCAAGCCCACACTACAGCAGCAACCTGGGCCACTGCAGTGACAATGCTGGATCCTTAACCTGCTGTGCCACAAGGGAGCTCCTCATTATATTTGATTTGCATTTCCCTGATGATTAATAAAGTCGGGTGCTGAGGTGTTTTGTTTTGTTTCGTTTTTTGGTGTTTTTAGGGCCACACTCATGGCATGTGGAGGATCCCAGGCTAGGGGTCCAATCGGAGCTGTAGCCACTGACCTACGCCACAGCCATGACAACACCAGATCTGAGCCACATCTGCAACCTACACCATAGCTCACGGCAACGCTGGATCCTTAACCCATTGAGCGAGGCCAGAGATTGAACCCACGTCCTCATGGATGCTAGTCAGGTTCGTTAACCGCTGAGCCATGATGGGAACTCCGTGTGTGTGGGTGTGTGTGGGTGTGTCCACGCCTGCAGATGTGGAAATTCCCGAACCAGGGATAGAACCCAAGCCACAGCAGTGACAACACCGAATCCTTAACCGCCAGGTCACCAGGGGAACTCCCTCAGTTACACTTTGGGAAGTTATTTGTGATGCATTGAATATAGCCCATAGCCGGGAGAGTGCTGGGAGGCTAGCGCCTGACCATCTCTTGGTGGCACAGATGTGTGGGGCCTGGAAGTCACCTTGACCCCAGTAGCAGTGGGACTCTGGCGGAGCTGACTGATTCGCATTCCTCCCCTCTCCTTAGAACATGAAGAAGAAGGAAGGAGCAGCTGGGACTCCCCGAGCCCGGCCCGCCAGCACAGGAGGCCTGAGCCTGCTTCCCCCTCCCCCGGGGGGGAGAACCTCTACCCTGACTGCGCACCCTGGGGAGCACTTGTCCGTGGGGGGCTCTGTGATCCAGCCAGCAGTTGTTCCCAGTTCAGGTCAGTGTTCAGAGGTGACTCTGCTTGCTGGGTTCCTCTTCCTGGCGGCTGGGGCCCTGTGGCTTTCCCTCCTTTGCTCACACCTCTTGGTCACTCGGTACCTGTGAGTGACAAACTGGAAGGTGGGCGCCATAGAGCTGGTCCTGCCCGCATGGGGTAAGGGCTTCCTCTCTTCCCACCACTCAGCCCTCTGAGCCTCTGTCCTCCCCTGATGGGCAGGGGCTGCAGCTCATTTGCTGCTGTGAAATCATCAGCTTGTGGGTTCCTGCTTCTCAGAGGCGGCTCACTGAGCGAGTGCGTAGGTGGTGGAGACATGGTCTCTGCTCACAGGGAGCTCAGTCTAGAAGGAAAGAGGACTCATGGGCACAAAGACTGAATGTGTGGGGCCCAGGCTCACTGCCAGCAACGTGATCTGGGGAGGCTTCACGGAAGAGGTGGCGTCGAACTGGCCCTTGAAGGGAGGAGGTTGGGGCAGGGGACACCTGGCATTCCAGACTTTTAAGTTTTAAATACTTGGTGTGTTTAGGGAGATGGGGACAGTCTAAGTATTCCAAGGTGAGTAGTAGGAAATAAAATTGAAATAAATAAATAAATACATACATAAAATTGGAGATGTGGCTTGAAGCAAGCTCCTCAGTGAGACTGGCAGGTGCTGGAAAGCTGAGCGGCCGCGCCCCCAGGAAGCTGCGCAGGTGCTTGTTCCAGGGTGTGAGGAGTGCCTTTTGGGGACCTGGGATTCCAGAAGTTAATGCCTACGGCCAGCCTCTATCAGTGCTGGGATGCCAGCCTCATCCCTGGATGTCCCCACCCCACCTGCCTGGCCCAGCCTGATGCTCCTGGCCTTCCCCAGACTGGGGGTTGTCACTATTCTTTTTTCTTTCCTTTTTTTTTTTTCCTAAGTAAGTGGCCGCACCTGAGGTATATGGAAGTTCCTGAGCGAGGAGTCGCCACAGCCACCGTAGAAGCAGTGCCAAGTAGTTACACTGTGAGCCGCACGGGAAGTACCCACCTTCTCTGTACAGTTCTCAGCCGCATCTTGGGGGGAGGGCAGGATCAGAAGGGGAAGCCTGCTTTCTTTTTCCCTTTAAAGGGTTGTGGACATTGGCCTGGAGGTTAGGCTTCAAACCTCAGCCCTGTGGAGAGCACCTCAGCCTGGGAGGCTGCCAGGAGGAACCCTCAGGGAGAGCCACCTGCTTTGGGACAGGGGCAGGAATCTGCATATTTATTTGTATGCTCACTGAGGTCTGAGAGCCACTGTCTTAGGCCTTCCCTCCGTTGCTGGTGCATTTTTAATGGCCAGTGTGGAGTCCCTGCTGTGTGCCAGGTAGCGTTTTGGGCCCTGGCAATACTGCAAGTACAGCCCCAAGTCCCGCTCTCCAGGCCTTTTTTGTTGTTGTTGTTTGTCTTTTTATTTTATTTTTATTTATTTATTTATTTTTTTTTGTCTTTTTGCTATTTCTTTGGGCCGTTCCCAAGGCATATGGAGGTTCCCAGGCTAGGGGTCTAATTGGAGCTATAGCCACTGGCCTACGCCAGAGCCACAGCAACGCAGGATCCGAGCTGCGTCTGCAACCTACACCACAGCTCACGGCAACGCCGGATCGTTAACCCACTGAGCAAGGGCAGGGACCGAACCCGCAACCTCATGGTTCCTAGTCGGATTCGTTAACCACTGCGCCACAACGGGAACTCCTGTTTGTCTTTTTAGAGCCGCACCTGCAGCATATGGAGGTTCCCAGGCTAGGGGTTGAATTGGAGCTGTAGCCGCCAGCCTATGCCAGAGCCACAGCAGTGCCAGATCCGAGCCAAATCTGCGACCTGCACCACAGCTCACGGCAACGCCAGATCCTTAACCCACCAAGCAAGGCCGGGGATTAAACCCGCAACCTCATGGTTCCTAGTTGGATTCGTTTCTGCTGTACCATGACGGGAACTCCCAAGGCCTTTGTTTTGATGTACAAAACAGACATTTAGCATGTCTGCAAACAGGGTATAAGGGTATAAGAGTCATGAATAGCTGACATTTGTTGAGCACTTTTTTTATGCTCTAAAACCAGACTGGCCGAGTTCAAATCCTAGCTTTTCAGTTGTGTACTATTCAGAAATTTTTCCCTTACTTTGTGTCTCAGTTTTCTTATCTGTAGGTGAGAACAGTAATGAAACCTGCAGCCAGGTTTCTTGTGAGGATCAAATGAGCTAGTCCTCGAATAGGATTTGGAACCACGCCTGGAGCATTGTAAGCACCCAGCGGAAGTTCTCCATTTGTTAGTATTAGCGTGGTGATCATCGCTGTGTGCCGGGCCTGGTCTGAGCCTTCCACATGGATCACCTTATTTGATCCTCAGAGCAGTCAGTCCTGTGAAGTGGTCGCTGTGACTGTCTCCGTTTTATTTTATTTATTTATTTTTGCTTTTTAGAGCCACGTGTGTGCAATGTGGAAGTTCCCAGGCTAGGGGTTGAATTGGAGCTGTAGCTGCCAGGCTGCACCATGGCCACAGCAACGCAGGATCCGAGCCGTATCTGCGACCCACACCACAGCTCATGGCAACACCAAATACTTAACCCACTAAACAAGGCCAGGGATTGAACGCACGTCCTCATGGATACTGGTCAGATTCGTTACCACTGAGCAGAAACTCTCTGTCTTTATTTTTATTTTATTTATTTTTTGCTTTTTTAGGGCCAAACCTGTGGCTTATGGAAATTCCCAGGCTAGGGGTCGAATTGGAGCCCTAGCTGCAGGCCTACACCACAGCCACAGCAACGCTGGATCCAAGCTGCATCTATGACCCACAGCACAGCTCACAGCAACGCCGGATCCCCAAGCTACTGAGTGAGGCCAGGGCCTGAACCCTGTCTCCTTTTTAGATATAAGGAGACTGAGACCTAAGTAACCTGCGCACCGTCAAACAGCTGGTCCTGTCCTATCTCCCCCCAGGGACTGTAGTGAGGTCGAAACGAGATAATGTCTGTTGAGCACTTGGTGAACTGTAAAATCAACTGTTGAAGGCTCTGGTTTTATCTCATTTCCCAGCCCAAAGCAGATTAGAAATAGCAAATGGGTGGGAAGGCAGAAGGTGGCAGGCACAGGGCCTTCAGAAAGGACCGTTGGTAGCACGGGGGAGGTGCTAGGAAAACACAAAGCAGGCACTGTTGCCCCATCATGCCACCCACCCCAGTGAAGATATACATAGAGATACCTGCTTCTGTGTTACTTCTAGAAGGCTCTCCCCAACCCCTAACCAGTTGGCTTCCAGGACTTGGCATGGGTCTGACACTTGTTTCTCAACTAGTTGATCCAGACAGTGGACTGAGGGCTTTGTATGACCTTAGTGGGCATTCTCATGCAAGAGATCAGGGAAGGAGATTAAGTTTCAAACAGACTTCCAGCATAAAGAGTTGAAAACAACGCCACCTTCAGGTGCGAGTGGTAGATGGCGTGTGGCTGCCCTCGCTGGCACCCCTCCCCATCACCTGTCCGGGGCCTTCTGCTCTTTCTCCAGGAGCCCTCAAGGGCTCATGAGGTGACAGTGGAAACATAGCTGCTCCTTGGTGTTTTGCTGCCCCAAAGCACGTCTGTGTGTGTCTTTCTCAACCTCCTGGAATCATGAGTCTGATTTTGGGGTCACTGGACAACCAGAAAGAGAGGTCCCTGACTCCTGTCTCTTCTCTCCCTTCCCTTCGGACTTGGGGACATCAATAGGAGGTGCCACTGTGTCCTGGCCGCAGCCCAAGCCTGCCACTGCTGCCACCGCTGACATCTGGGGAGACTTTACCAAATCCACAGGGTGAGGAAGGTCTGGGTGGGATTGGGGCCAGCGCTGTTTCTCTAAAAACCTGGGTTGCCCCCACATGCCTTCCTTCTGACATTGGGAGCAACAGCTCTGACTTGGACATTTTCAGGCTAGCTGGGGGACAGCCCCAGAGTGTCCACTTTGGTGGCTCATTTTGCTCTGTGAAGGTGTTGCGCTGCTCTCCGCTGCTGGATGGCCTGGAGCCTCCTTATGCAACTCTTGCTGGTTTTTAAACCACCTCACCAAGCACCCTGGCTTCTGCCCAGGACCTCCCTCTTCTGCTGCTCTCCGCCCCCACCCCCCAGCCCGCCAGCTTCCCTAGGACGCTGGGCTGAGAGTTAACCTGGCCTATCTTCATGGGACTTCTGAGGCAAGCACTGTCTCCTGCCTTTTCTGCTTCCATAAAGTTTCAAGCCTTTACTTGGGGTCAGGATGGAAAGATGCCAAGTACCAATCACACAGTTGTTATGTGGACAAGCTCTAGGACAGGAATCAGCACACTTTTTGTTTTTTGTTTTTTAGAGCCACACCCACGGCATATGGAGGTTCCCCGGCTAGGGCTTGAATCGGAGCTGTAGCTGTCAGGCTGTGCCACGGCCACAGCAACACAGGACCCGAGCCACATCTGTGACCTACACCACAGCTCACGGCAACGCCAAATCCTCCACCCGCTGAGCGAGGCCAGGGATTGAACTGCAATCTCATGGTTCCTAGTCAGATTCATTTCCACTGCACCATGACAGAAGCTCCAGCACACATTTTTTTTTTCTTTTTGGCCACGCCCACAACATATGGAAGTTCCTGGGCTAAGAATCAAACTTGCAGCCACAAGGGAAATCCCCAGCACACATTTGCTATGAAGGACCAGGAAGCAAATAGTTTAGCCTTCAAAGACCATGTGCTCTCTGTTCCAGCTATTCAGTGCCGTGCTTGGAGCCCAGAAGCAGCCATGGACAGTATATAAATGAAAGAGCGTGGCTGCTGCCAATGAAATTTTATTTATAAAAACAGGCAAGGGACTAGATTTGGTCTAGTCCTGGGCTATGGTTTGCTGACCCCTGCTCTAGAACATTCAGGGGCTGGTTTCTTGGAGCTCTTTCTTCTGAAGAAAGTCACATTTTACCTGCTTTGTATCTTTTTTTGTTTGTTTGTTTTTTGTCTTTTGTCTTTTTAGGGCCCCGCATCCTCGGCATGTGGAGGTTCCCAGGCTAGGGGTCTAATTGGAGCTGTAGCCACTGGCCCACGCTAGAGCCGCAGCAACGTGGGATCCGAGCCTCATCTGTGACCTACACCACAGCTCACAGCAGTGCCAGATCCTTAACCCACTGAGCGAGGCCAGGGATTGAACCCGCAACCTCATGGTTCCTAGTCGGTTTCGTTTCCGCTGCGCCACAATGGGAAGTCCTGCTTTGTATCTTTAAACCTCTGAAATCTCCCACTTCTCGTCTAACCTTTACAGGTCGACTTCCAGCCAGCCTCAGCCAGGCACCGGCTGGGTTCAGTTCTGACCAGAGCACAACTCTGTCGTGTAACTTCTGGAAAGGAGCCACCTCATCTGGGCTGAAGGAAGGAGGGTGAAGCAGTCCCTGGCCAGCCTCTTCTTTGGAGATGACGCTCCTCCCTTCCTTACCTGAACTCTCTTGACAGATTGGGCACGTTAAGCAGTAAATTGGTACCGTGTCACGGTGGTTCCTGGGATTCAAGGATGCAACCGGAACACCGGAGGAGAGAGTTCCAGGATCCCTGTCCCTGTCTGTCCTCTTGACACAAGAAAGACTGAGACTGCTTCTTCCCTCACGATGACCATATTAAATACAAGCCCCGGGAAAAGAAGGGAATGAATGTGTCGCCTGGATTCAGATCAGCCCTTCCCCGGGGTTACGGGTGTCCTGCGATCACTGTTTGGAAGGGGGCTCTCTGCACTCCCATTGGCTGTAGCCACTGCAGTCCTGGCGCCTTTTGAGGAGGGGTTCCTTCGGGATTCTAGCAGGATTATAGGCAGCAGCTTGAACAGTCCGGAAGGAAGTCAAGGGTATTAACCAGCTTTTAAAAAATGTTTTAATACTTGCTTTTGCTAATGTGCTGAAATGCACTAACTCATTGTCTTTGCAAAAAGGACTGCTTGCAGGAGGCCCCCAAGGTGCTTCGGAAAGCATTCCTCACCATCAGCCACAGGAGCTGCTGTGAGCTTTGGGAAGCTGTGTTTATCTCGGCCATGTGCCTGCTGCCCATGCTTGCCAGGCCAGGTGGGCACTGGAAGCCAGCTGGGACAGTATTTGGGCCAGAAAGTGGCAGCTGTTCTCATGGAGGTGGGGGTTCGGCCTTCCTGTCCATTGGCAGCTCTCTGGATTCACAGGCTTACGGTGTGGTTCCTGGCAGCTTGGGTTTGCTCCTTGGTGGTTTCCGAAGTGCCTTGTCTGCAGACAGCTCTTGCTTTCTCTTCTCCTTCAGGGACTGTGCATGACAGAAGCAGTTCTGAAGCAGCTGGAAGTCTAGGGTTGCCTGTGTTCCTGGTTTATGAGAATTTTATCTGAGCACATCTTTAAAATTGCTTTTATCGACATACGTTACCTCTTAATTGAAAGATTTCTAAAGGGTCAAGGTGATGAACTGATAAAAAATGCTGACCTTTTTATGGGACCAGATTTCTAAGATAAAAAAATAAATATTTTTTTCTCTGTCAGTGTACGTCAGAGACGGAATTGTATCTGGCAGAATGGCTGCTGATCCCTCCCGGATGCCACGACTCACTGCTCCTCTCACCACCGACTGTGTGTCCAGACTTAAAAGTCTGGGGCTAGGGTTTCAGATTAGCGAAAATGAGAGAATTTGGCCCTGTTGCCCTAAGGCAACCAGTAATTTCTCTTCCATTAACCTGGAAGAGTACAGTCTGTCTGCCATTCTGGGACATTCTGGGTTCCTTGCCTTCCAGTGTGGGAGGGAACCCGTGTCTCCCATCAAGACCTCGTGTGGAAGCATCTCCCTAAATAGTAAGGATGTACAGGGGCCAAAAAATAAGATAAAGGCTCTCTTCCCACCTGTGGGTTCTGTAGGAGAGATGGTTTTTGTTGCTGGTTGTGGAAGTGGCCGCTCTGGCCTAGGAAACAGCATGCAGGAGGACAGAGGCAGTTGGAACCCAGGATCCTCGTGTCCTTTGTTTTTTGTTTTTTTGTTTTTGTTTTTGTTTTGTCTTTTTGCCATTTCTTGGGCTGTTCCCACGGCATATGGAGATTCCCAGGCTAGGGGTCGAATTGGAGCTGTAGCCACCGGCCTACGCCAGAGCCACAGCAATGCGGGATCCGAGCCGCGTCTGTGACCTACACCACAGCTCACAGCAACGCCGGATCGTTAACCCACTGAGCAAGGGCAGGGATCGAGCCTGCAACCTCATGGTTCCTAGTCGGATTCATTAACCACTGCGCCACGACGGGAACTCCCTCGTGTCCTTTGAATAAGGAAAGGGGATTGCATCAAAGGAGTCTCCAGAGTAGGCAGTTTTTTTCTTGTCTATTTTCCATTCCCATCTACGTGCTTGGAGGCTGGAAAAGAAGAAGCTTAGACTTACAGGAGACCCTTAAGTAGAAGCATGTTACTTTGAAGGTAAGCGTTTAGGTCCTGGAGACAGACCTGGGCTTTAGACCTAGACCGGCTCCTTCCATAACCTAAGTGTTAAGACGAGGTATGTAAAGCACTGGCAAGTGGCCATCCTAGAGTTTGACCTTGATCACCTGATGTAGAATCAGGTAATGCCCCCAGAACCATTATTCATAATGGTGATGATAAGGCAGCTGATGAAGAGACAGCAGTCAAAAAATCTGGCCGGGGAGTTCCCTTCATGCCACAGCAGAAATGAATCTGATGAATATCCTTGAGGATGCAGGTTCGATACCTGCCTTGCTCAGCAAGTTAAGGATTCAGCATTGCCTTGTGCTGCAGTGCAGGCCGTAGACTCGGCTTGGCTCTGGCGTTGCTGTGGCTGTGGTGTAGGCCGCAGCTGTACTCCGATTCAACCCCCAGCCTGGAACCTCCATGTGCTGAGGGTGTGGCTGTAAAAAGAAAAAAAAAAAAAATCCCTCCTGAAAAGCGCCTTGAGAGGTTTGTGTGGGGTGGGGACAGTCTGGTGCTCCATCAATCAGAATCCCAGCTAAGGAACCCTCAGTACCAACTAGGCATCTCTTCAGTTATACCCTTGACTGGAGCTTCCAAATTGGTGGGGTGTAGGTTGGCTAAATGAATATGGGAGGTGGGTGTTGGGTTTAGGGGTTTTGAGACCTGAGCTGCTGTCTGTATAGCAGGAGGACTTGGAAACACTGAGATGCGGCAGACAGACTACAAGGTGTTTCCATGATTGGGAGTTCCCATCGTGGCGCAGCAGAAACAAATCCGACTAGGAACCATGAGGTTGCGGGTTCAATCCCTGGCCTTGTTCAGTGGGTTAAGGATCCAGCGTTGCTGTGGCTGTGGCGCAGGCTGCAGCTGTACTCCAATTCCACCCCTAGCCTAGGAACATCCATATGCTGCGGGTACAGCCCTAAAAGGCAAAAAGAAAAAAAAAAGACGTTGCCATGATTATATTACATAACATTGTGACATCTGTCCTACTGGCTTGAAAGAAGCCAACTGCCATGTTCCTTCTCTTATTTTTTTTTTCTTTTTAGGGCCAAACCCACAGCATATGGGAGTTCCCAGGCTAGGGGTCGAATCAGAGCTGTAGCTGCCAGCCTACACCACAGCCACAGCAATTCAGGATCCAAGCCAATTCTGCGACCTACACCACAGCTCATAGCAACGCCAGGTTCTTAACTCAGTGAGGCCAGGGATGGAACCTGCATCCTCATGGATCCTAGTCCGGATCCTTAACCACTGAGCCACGAAGGGAACTCCCCCAACTGCCATGTTGTGTGAGTTGCCCTAGAGGGAGAATCACAATGTCAAGGCAGCGAAAGCTCTTAGGCCAGCAGCCTAAAAGGAACCGGATGTTGCCAAAACCCCCTGATGTGTGAAGCAGACCTTTGCCCAGTCGATCCTCAGAGGAGCCCTGTCCTGGCCAACACCTTGATGGCAGCCTTGCAGAGGACCCCACCAAGCTGTGCCCAGACTCCTGACCCAGGGAAACCGAGTTAGTAAATGTTGTTTGAAGCTGCAAAGTTGGTGATAACATTAGGCAGCCGTAGATAACACAGGCGGTGGAGTCAAGGGTATCGAGGTGGGAGTCAGTGTGAGAAGAACCTAGACCGATTTAATTACAAAAGTGTGCTGGCATTGGCCTCACTTTCCCTTGGTGTTAACAGCAGCTGTTGCTTATGTCATGCTCACTCTGCGCTAGGCGCTGTTCTATGCATGTAACATAAAATTTATTTCATCACAACCCTATGAGATACTCATCCCTGTTTCAAAAATGATGAGACTGGAGCTTCTGTCATGGCGTAGTGGTTAAGGAATCCAACTAGGAGCCATGAGGTCGCAGGTTCAATCCCGGGCCTTGCTCAGTGGGTTAACGATCCGGCATTGCCGTGAGCTGTGGTGTAGGTCACAGTCTCGGCTCAGGTCCCGCATTGCTGTGGCCCTGGCGTAGGCCAGCGGCTATAGCTCCGATTAGACCCCTAGCCTGGGAACCTCCATATGCTGCAGGAAGAGGCCCTAGAAAAGAAAAAGAAAAAAAAAAAATGAGACTGAAGTGAGATTATGTAATTAATTTGCTCAAAGTTGCAGTAGTTGCTTAGTGGCAGAGCTGGGATTGGAACCTAGGCAGCCTGTCTCTAGGATCCATGATTATAACCAGGTTGATGACCTTGAGTGATGCTGCCAACAGGGCTGGCATCTAAAGCCTGCCTAATATATGAAAGTTGCCATTCTCTCCATGTAGATTAAGAAAGCCCTAAGGTGGAGTTCCCGTTGTGGCTCAGCAGAAATAAATCTGACTAGCATCCTTGAAGATGCAGGTTTGATCTGGTGTTACCGTGAGCTGATGTAGGTCACAGACACACATCTCAGATCCTATGTGGCTGTGGCTGTAGTGTAGGCCGGTGGCTACAGCTTCGATTTGACCCCTAGCCTGAGAACTTCTTTATGCTGAGGATGCAGCCCTAAAAAGACCAAAAAAGAAAAAAGAAGAAATGAAAGCCCTAATGTGACAGGTATTGAATGACAGGCCAAGGGGTGAGACTTTATTCCATAGGTGATTGGAAGCCACTGAAATGCATCACCGGCACACAGTAGGTGCATAATAGCTGTTGATTTCTCTGAGAGGAGTGGCAGGAAGATACCATCCTCTGTGGGCAGAATGGACCTGATTATGGATATGTAATGCGATATGAAAACAAAAATAATAATAACAAGCAACTATAATATTATCATAGCAGAAGACTAGACATAGCCTACACATCTATGTTAATTCTCTATTGCTGTGTAACAGTCACCCTAAAACTTCGAGCAACACATTTATTGTCTGACACCTGGACTGCAGCCTGTGAGAGATGTGCTGACGGGACCCAGCAAAGCTGCACCTGGATTTCCCCCCATGGAAACTGTAAGACAATGTCAAGTTTGGGGTACAGAATAACATGTAGGTATGCTCTCTTTTGCACAAAAGTGGGGAAAATATGCTTTATGTGCTTAAAATATCTCAAAAGGTAAACAGGAAACAGCACCCCACAGGTTGCCTGCAGGAGAGACTGGATGATTAGGAGATAAGGAAGGGAGGGACCCTTAGTTTTACTTTATAAATTTCTATACTATTTGAACTCAAACTATGTAAGTATACCATCTTTCCAAAGAAAAAAAAATCTACGTTTAAAAGGTCGTCTGGCAGAAACAGACTCACAGACATAGAGAACAGACTTATGGTTGCCAAAGGGGAGGGAGGAGGAAGTGGGATGGACGGACGGAGAATAGACTATTAGATTTAGAATGGATAGGAAATGAGGTCCTACTGTACAGCACAGGAAACTATTCAGTCTCTTGGGATAGAACATGATGGAAGATAGCGTGAGAGAAAGAATGCATATGTGTGTGTGACTGGATCTCTATGCTGTACAGCTGAAATTGACAACACTGCAAATCAACTACACTCTAATTACAATAAAATTAAAAAAAAATTTTAGGGGAGCTCCCGTCATGGCTCAGCGGTGAACGAACCCGACTAGCAACCATGAGGACGCGGGTTTGATCCCTGGCCTCGCTCAGTAGGTTGAGGATCTGGCACTGCCATGAGCTGTGGTGTAGGCTGGCGGCTACAGCTCCAATTGGACCCCTAGCCTGGGAACTTCCATATGCCACGAGTGCGGCCCTAAAAAAACAAAAAATAAAAATTTCTTTTTTTTTTCTGTCTTTTTGCTATTTCTTGGGCCGCTCCCAGAGCCACAGCAACGCTGAATCCGAGCCACGTCTGCGACCTACACCACAGCTCACAGCAATGCTGGATCGTTAACCCACTGAGCAAGGGCAGGGATCGAACCTGCAACCTCATGGTTCCTAGTCGGATTCATTAACCACTGTGCCACGACAGGAACTCCAAATAAATTTTTTAAAAAGATCATCTAGGAGGTCCCATGGTGGCACAATGGGATCAGCAGTGTCTCTGCCGCGCCAGGATGCATAGTGGGTTAAAAGGTTCCTGTGCTGCCACAGCTACCGCATAGGTTGTGACTGTTTGGAACTGATTCCTAACCCAGGAACTCCATATGCCCTGGGACAGCCAAAAATGAAAAAAAAAAAAAATGTCATCTGTCAGAATTTCCTGGTGGCACAGCAGTTTAGGCATCTGGCATTTTCACAGCTGTGGCTCAGGTTGCTGCTGCGGCACAGATTCAGTCCCTGGCCCAGCAACTTCCACATGCCTCAGGCACAGCCATAAATAAATAAATGACCATCTGTCATCCTAACACCCAAAGATAGAGATCATAGTTAACATTTTAGTGTGCTCTCATCTTTTTCCTATTATATCTATATATAGGGAGTTCCCGTTGTGGCGCAGTGGTTAATGAATCCGACTAGGAACCATGAGGTTGCAGGTTCGATCCCTGCCCTTGCTCAGTGGGTTAAGGATCCAGTGTTGCTATGAGCTGTGGTGTAGGTCGCAGATGCGGCTTGGATCCTGCGTTGCTTGTGGCTTTGGCGTAGGCCAGCGGCTACAGCTCCGATTCGACCCCTAGCCTGGGAACCTCCATATGCCAAGGGAGCGGCCCGAGAAATGGCAAAAAGACAAAAAAAAAAAAAATATATATATATATATATATATATAAATAATCTTTTTCCTTGACAAACATGGGCTAATTCTGTCCTTTCTGAAACCTTTCACTTAACATCTTCTAACAATTTCTCCAGTCCCTGAATATTATTCTGTAGCATTTGGAATGGCTTCATAGTATTCCACTAAAAGAACAACTAATATATGCAAGTCCCCTATTTCTGGATATTTTAGTCTTTTCTAATTTTTTGCTACGAAAGTCAGACATTATACAGTGACCTTGTCAATTATCCTTAAGATATCCAGCAAATCCAATTAACTGGAACACCTGTCCTCTACGCCTCCTGGTTAATGTGGTTTTGCTTATGGTGGGCAGAGTCCAACCCAGCTTAGCACCCTGGTTTGGCAGACACTTGGCCCTAGCAACCTGGGGCTGGTAACTCAGTCACTGGTTTCCCAGTCACCCAAGTTGCAGATTTAGAACCCTCTGCAGGGAGCAGGTACCTAGCACAACTCCCTTCTGGTGGCTGGACCTGGGGACACTGGGCTGGGCAGCACCTCGTTATACAACAGCATGACCAGGGAGCAGCAGCCCTGGGGATTCAAATGACCACAGGGCAGGCTGAGCTGAGCAGAGCCACCGAGTCAGCACAACAGGGGACACAGCCTCTTTAAGGAGAGGGGAGTTCAAGGCCTCCCGTGGAGGGCTAGTGGAAGTATGTGCCTCCCTGCAGCAGGCTTCTGGGGGTTCTGGGATAAGAGGGTCTGGCAGATAGGGGCTGTATTTGCTGTCCCTCCCCAAATCTCACATGAGGCAGCGTAGTGTAGAGGAAAGAACTTTGCGATTAGAAGCCACTGAACTTCCTGGGCAAGCGACTATATCTTTCTGAGTCTCGGTCTCCTCATCTGCAATATGGAAATAATCCTAGAACTTGTAGCCTACAGTTCTCCTTCGCAGAAGAGTTCAAAGGGGACTTAAGATAGAATGGGAAAATAGAAAAGGGATGGAGTTTCTGCTGTGGCTCAGCAACATCTTGGGAGCACTGGGACGCAGGTTCGATTCCTGGCCCTGCACAGTGGGTTAAGGATCGGGCAGTTTTGCTGAAGCTGCAGCTTAGATTGCATCTGAGGTTCAGATCTGATCTCTGGCCTGGGGACTACATGTCCATGGAGTGGCAAAAAAAAAAAAAAAAAAAAAAAAATAGAAGAGGGAGCAGCTAGTACAGTGTAGCAGGCAGCCAGAGTAGGCTGCCCACAAGGTGCAGGTGACCAAAGGAGACTTGGTGCAGAGAGGCCTGGAAAGTTCTGCTGGAGGGAGGGGGAGGGATGGGGGCCTGAGCACAGACCTGCCTCACTCCAGAGTGAGGGAGGGCTCTGCAGGGACAGGCAGGATCAGAAGTGGACTGGAGGATTTCCCACTGTGGCACAATGGGGTCAGCGGCTCAGCAGCATCTCTGGCGTGTTAAGAAGCAGGTTTAGGAGTTCCCATCATGGCTCACCGGAAACAAATCTGACTAGTATCCATGGGGACACAGGTTCGATCCCTGGCCTCACTCAGTGGGTAAAGGATCTGGCATTGCTATGGCTGTGGTGTAGGCCAGCGGCTACAGCTCCGATTCGACCCCTCGCCTGGGAACCGCCATATGCCGCAGGTGCAGCCCTAAAAAGACCAAAGTAAAAAGAAGGTTTGATCTCTCTGGCTCGAGAACTCCATACACCACATTAGGGTGAAGAAGTGGAATAGAGAGGCCATGATCCTATCACAGCCTGGGTAGGGATCCAGGATACAGGAAGTGTGGGGACTCCAGACAGGGCGACACAGCCTTGGGCCATGCTGGGTCACCTGGGGCCCATCTGCTTACTGGCAGAGGTCACTCAGCCCTCCTGGAGCTGAATCAAGGGACACCTCAGGGAAATCGTGCCCTTGTCTTCCCAACCTCGCACCCCTCCTCAGCCTAGTCCCCAGGGATTGACTCAGATGTCCCGTGACCAGCAGCACTCCACCCTGGCCCAGGCCACAGCCTTGCCTGCACCATTCCCAGGTGTTAGAGCCCAAAGAGCACCCTGGCAGCCCTTCTTGAAGCTTCTCAGATGTAAAAACCAGCCTCCTCTTTGTCAAACTTCCATTCATCTGCTCCTACCAGTGGGGAAACATGAACCACCAGCTGAGACCGCTGCTTTTCTTTCTGGCTGTTTACTGTTTTCCAAACGTAGAATCACAAAATTAAACATGTTTTTTTCAGGCAAAACACCTCTCCTTCAGCGCTAGAAATTCAGACCTGCCTCCCCCTTTTGAAATGGATCTAATCCTTCAGAAACGCAGGCAAGTTGACGCCCAGTGAGAGGACCAGTAAGTAACCTATTATTAGAAAGGACACGTCACTGTTTAGCTTCACAAGTCTGGTTTCCTCTATGGTCCTCTCCCCATTCCCTGTGGAGAAAGCACCTGAGCTTGTGAGAACAGATGGGCAGCACGTGGGGTTGCGCCATTTTACAGATGAACAAACCGAGGCTAGAGTGCCTCATCCAGAGTTGCAGGACCATCAGGAAAATAGACATTGTCCCCACAGGTGCAGTCAGTGGGGCCTCACTTGCTGCTGTGGGCTCCGAGGCGGGGGCAGGCAGGCCCCCTCAGCCTTGTTGGTCAAGGACAGCACTTCGGGTTTTAAGGCCTTTAAGGTAGGGCCAGGGAACACAACGCCGAGACCGCTGTCGAAGTCTGCTGCTGAGTCTGGGTTCCGATTCCGTCTGCCATCTTGCAGCTTCGAGATCTTAAGCATTAATTGGCTTAATCTTCAATTTCACGTTTATATATAAGAAACTAATCAGCTCTGTTTGCTGGGTTGTCCCGAGCAGTAAATGCGATCTTGTAAGAAAGGCCTTCCAGGCAGCGCGGCTTACGGTTAAACATTCTCAGACCGACCCGCCGCACGCTCCCAGCGGCCGGCCCCGCCCCGGGCCCAGGGCGCGCCCTCCACCCGGGCAACGCGAGGACGTGGGCGGGTCGGGATCGAGCTCCGCCCTCTGGCCCCGCCCAGCCCGGCCCGCTCGGCCTCGGCGGCAGCGGCGGCGGCGCACGAAGGTAGGAGCCCGGCAGCGCGCGCAACCGCGGGCCAGGGGCTCGGGCGCGCGTGGCGCGCTGCGGTGGGAGGAGGCCGCGGGGCCGAGATTGCGACGCGCGCGGAGGGCGGGAAAGCGGGCGCGCGCCAGGGGGCGGGATGAAGCCGCCGGCCGGGGCCTTGGGGGCGCTCTGGGCGCACGCGCCGCGCCCCCGGCGCTGCCCGGCCCGGCAGCCTGGAGAGCGCCCCCGGGGCCTCTGCGGACATCCTGCCAGCGGTCCTGCAGAGATTCCCGCGGGCTGGGGTGGGCGGGACGAGGCGGAGGCCTGTCCGGGCGCTGCGGCCTGCAGACAAGCAGAGAAGCGTCTCTCTGTCCAGCGGTCCCCTCGCTCGCCAGGCAGCGCTCCCGTGGGAGGACTTTCCCAGCTGTCACCGCCACCAGCCGATCCCTTTCTGCAGCTTCCTGAGGGCCAGGCACCGGCCCTGCCTTCCTCGCTTGGGATATGGTTTCTAAGCAACAAACGGAGTTGAAAGTAGCTCCATTTTACCCATAAGGAAACTGAGGCCCAGAATGGTCAATTGAGTTACCCAAGATGGCACAGCCTGTGCAGGAATTTGGGACCTCCTCGAGTTACTCAGAGTGGGGCTTGAAGTCCACCAGTCTCGTTCCCCCGCCTCCCCCTTTAGTCTCGAGGGTTGGTTTTTGTTTTTTTTTTTGCTTTTTGCTTTTTAGAGCTGCATCCACGGCATATGGAAGTTCCCAGGCTAGGGGTGGAATCAGAGCTGTAGCTGCCAGCCTACACCACAGCCACAGCAACATCAGATCCGACCTACACCACAGCTCACAGCAACACCGGATTCTTAACCCACTGAGCAAGGCCAGGGGTCGAACCTGCACCCTCATGGTTCCTAGTCAGATTCATTTCTGCTGTGCCAGGACAGGAACTCCTGGGGTTGGCATTTTGAACAGGCTCTCTCTCTTTTTTTTTTTTTTTTTTTTGTTGTTGTTGTCTTTTTGCTATTTCTTGCTCCTGCGGCATATGGAGATTCCCAGGCTAGGGGTCCAATTGGAGCTTTAGCCACTGGCCTACACCAGAGCCACAGCAACTCGGGATCTGAGCCGCATCTGCAACCTACACCACAGCTCACGGCAACGCCGGATCGTTAACCCACTGAGCAAGGGCAGGGACCGAATCCGAAACCTTATGGTTCCTAGTCGGATTCGTTAACCACTGCGCCACGACGGGAACTCCCAGGCTCTCTTACCTTGTGATTTTATGCAAACCCAAGAGGACAACAGCTCTGAGCACTGCTGGTCAGGGGACGTCTGAGTCATTCCCTGTATGACTCCTTGGTGGCCTGTCTCCCCAGCTCGCTCTGGGACCTAGACTTGGGGGGGAGGCCATGAAGGTACCATCTATCTGTTTTCATCTGAGATTTCCTGTTTTCCTTGGTTAAGCTCACAGCAGGTGCTCAATAAACTAATCCTGTGGCAGGATCAGACCAGAGGCTAAGGCCAAGCCAAGCGAGGCCAGGCTTGCAGTCAGGAAAGATCTGAGGAGTAAGAACTCCTAGAGCTTGGGGTTTCTTTGACATAGCCCCTCCTCTCCCGTCTTTCTCTCAAGCCCTGGAAATGGGGGTCAGCCCTTGGAGACTAGATACCCCTTCCACCCAGGGGTCCTGTGTTGGGGACATTGCCCAGTGTTTACTCTGAATTCCTTCCCAGTCTGTAGGTTACACCAACCATGGCCAAGCCTTGCCCTGTGTGACCCCCACCAAACCCAGAGGAATTTTTTTCCTTTGTATTTTTTTCATTTAGTTTCCTGTATTATTACTTACCTCCTAGCATCCCTTCATTCACTCAACAGCTGTTCATGGTGCTTTGGGCCTTAGGCCCTGCAGCGACATCAGTAAACAAGGCTGACTCGGTCCCTGCCCTTGGAGCAGGCAGACAACATACGTGTAGGAGCAAACAGTGAATGGCTTCTGGCAGAAACCGCTTTGGCTGGGAGGTCAGGGTTCACACTCTCAGAAGGTGACATTTTGGGCCAAGGTCTGGTTGACAAGGAGTCAGCCATGAAAAGAAAGGGGAAGAGCATGCCAGGCAGAGAAGGTGGCAAAGACCTTGAGGTGGCAGCATGGTGGGTGTGTTTGAGAATCAGCGGAGTGGAATGAGCTGGGGGAGGGGGGTGGAGATGGGGGGAGAGGGGGACCAGGGCCAGATGAGTCATGCCTTGTTTGTGGTGGTAGGACTTTTGAGGGGTTTGGTGTTTTTTCTTTTTTGGTTTTTTGCTTTGTAGGGCCGCACCCATGGCATATGGAGGTTCCCAGGCTAGGGAACCTCCTAATCAGAGCTGCAGCTGCTGGCCTATGCCACAGCCACAGCTATGCAGGATCTGAGCTGCATCTGCAACCTACACCACAGCTCATGGCAAAGCCAGATCCTTAACTGACTGAGCAAGGCCTGGGATTGAAGCTGCGTCCTCATGGATACTAGTCAGATTCGTTTCCGCTGAGCCACAATGGGAACTCCATTGCTTGTTATTATTTAAAACTTCGGAACCAGGCATACCTGGGTCTCACCTGTGGCTTCAGCGCTTCACAGCTGGGTGTCCTTGAGCAAATCATTTAACTTCACCCAGCCTTAGTGTTGTCATCTGTAAAGTGGGTAGAAGAGCACCCGCATCATGGGGCTGTCAAGAAGGTTAAAACAGATAGGATGCAGATGCAGAGTTTGGGGCATAGGCCTGGCTCATGGTTGGTTCAGTATTTTTATTACAATTTGTAGTCAGCAGCCAGAGAATAAAGAATAATGATGTTTGGGTTAAGAGCAGCTGGTATGTGTGAACTCATGAGTTGGCTTTGAGGGACTTTTTGGCTCCTGCAACTGGCAGGTTTGCAGGTTGGCAGAGGGCTAAGTAAGAGTGCAGAGGGGAGTTCCTCCTGTGACACAGTGGGTTAAGGATGTGGCGTCGTCTCTGTGGCAGCAAGGGTTGGACTCCCGGCCTGGCCCAGTGCATTGAGGATCTGGTGTGGCCGAAGCTGTGGTTCAGATTCAATCCCTGGCAGGGAGCTCTATTTGCAGAGAGGGCAGCCAAAGAAAAAAAAAGAGTGGGGAGGAAATGAGGGTTTCTCCTCTGTATCTGTTCGCCTGACAATGGTTAAGGGTCTGTTGTGTACTAGGCCAGGTTCTAGATTGCATACTGGGAGGAGTCGATGTCGTGACAGTGATAGCCATGATAGCACTAATAATAGCCAACACGTATGCACTGTTTAACAGCATGTAGTAATTAAGGTAATTCTAGCTGCTGTGATAATGAACCCCTGAAATCTCAGCGGCTTAACACAACAGAAACTTATGTCTCGAAAAGTCTGGGGGGTGGCTTTCTGCATGGTGACCCACGGACTCAGACCCCTCCCAGCCTGTGGCTCTGGCCTCCCCTAGGAACTCAGCATTATGTCTTTTTCTTTCTTTTTTTTTTTTTTTTTTTAGGGCCACATTCGCAGCATATGGAAGTTCCCAGGCTAGAAGTTGAATCAGAGCTACAGTTGCCGGTCTACACCACAGCCACAGCAAGTGGGATCTGACCCATGTCTGTGACGTACACCACAGCTCCTGGCAACGCTACGTCCCTGACCCACTGATAGAGGCCAGGAATCGAACCTCATCCTCATGGATATTAGTCACATTCATTTCTGCTGCGCCACAACGGGAACTCCCCTCAGCATTATTTCCTTCCAGCTGATGGACGGGGAAAAAGAAAAGTCCTCCTGGGAGGTTTTTATGGGCCAGGTCTTAAGTGGCACACATTCTGTCTTAATTTCACATGGCCATATCTGACTGCAAAGGTATCTGGAAATGACTGCTGGCCATCTTCCCAAGAAGACCAGAAAGGTTTTTGTTTTTGTTCTGGCACACCCACAGCATGCAGAAGCATCTGAGCCAGGGATCAAACGCTCGCCACAGCAGTGACAACACTGGATCCTTAACCCACTGAGCCATCGGGGAACTCCTCGGGAATGTTTTTTGATAAACGCAGCAGTTTCGGTCACACTATATACAGGCACATAGCTAAGCATGGATCATCTTATTTAATCTTCATGATAGAAGCAGGCACTGTTATTATCCCATTTTATAGATGAGGAAACTGAGGCTCAGAGAGGCAAAGTCATTGGTTCAGGATCACATGGCTGGTGGGGAGGCACAGCTGGTTTGCCGCAGAAGCTATAACATCCAGACTTTTCCTATAATGAAGTCAGTTACTGGGAGTTCCCCTCATGGCAAAGCGGAAACAAATGTGACTAGGAAGCATGAGGTTGCAGGTTCGATCCCTGGCCTCGCTCAGTGGGTTAAGGCTCCAGCATTGCCACAACCTGTGGTATAGGTCGAAGACGCAGCTTGGATCTGGCGTTGCTGTGGCTCTGGCCTAGGCCAGCAGCTGTAGCTCTGATCTGACCCTTAGCCTGGGAACCTCCATATGCCGCAGGTGTGGCCCTAAAAAGCAAAAAAAAAAAAAAATTTAGTTGTTGTTATTCTTGTTTTTTTGTTTTTTGGCTGCACCACAGCATACAGAAGTTCCCAGGCCAGGGATCAAACCTGCGCCACTGCAGCGCTCTGACCCACTGCATTGACAATGCCAGGTCCCTGCCTGGCCGTGCCACCAGGGAACTCCTCAATTGTTTTGAGAATTAGGTGGAAGCTGCAGGCATTAGAGAAAAGCACATACACACTGGGTTTAGATTTGGTTGCTTGGGCTCAGTAGAACCTGTAAGTCTCTAGGGGGAGAACTTTGCAGGCAAAACCAAGGGTTGGAATCAGCTGGTACAAAAGCCGGCATCCCGCTCCCTCCCCTCATCCCTTAGGGCACTGGTGGGGGAAGCACAAATTAATTCAGTTCAGTTCACTGAGCACATCTGGGCTCCCCTCTCTGCCAAGCTGGGCAATCAGGGGTGGAGAGCCCCGCCTAGGGGCATTGGTGGCCTCCCCCTGCTCTGGTTTCGGAGGGCAGCCTTTAGAGGGAAATTCTGAAAGCTGTCTGGAGGTGGGAAAAGGGAGTCCCAGGATTTTGTAGTGACAGCTCCCTGCCTCGGCTGAGTTTAGTGTTGCTTAAATCTGGCCTTGGTCGCTATGGCAACTCAGTGGCACTTCTTTTTTAGCCTGGTGTGCCCCGTTTCCTGCTTTTCCATTTCCAGAGCAGATTCCTGGTTAGGGGTGAGGGCTTCCAGGCTCAGCTTGGACTGATGATGTGCACTTATGCAGCACCAGTTGCATTCCTGGGTCTGACCTAGACAGGGGTAGGGCCTTGAAGTGCAAATGCCATGCCCTTGCCCTTGAGGCTGCCTGGCCTAAGTGGAAGGAGCTTAGGGCTAATATCTCTCCTGCAGCTGTGTGCTGCTTTGAATAGGTAAGAGCCCAGCCTCTCTGGGTCCTGGTTTTCTCATCTTGAAATGGGTCGAGGAGAGGATTTAATCAGATAACACCATGTACCTCCTATGGGACTTACACTGAGAGCAGAGGGCACCCTGAGGCAGTGGGCCAAGAGGTAGCAGGAGCCCAGACACCTGCTGCTAATGACAATAGGAACAGCAGCTGCTGGTTACTAACTGCTCACCACCAGCCGGCTGTGATTCAAACCCCTTACACCTTTCAACCCATTTTTTTTGCTTTTGCTTTTTAGGGCCGCACCTGCAGCATATTGAGTTTCCCAGGCTAGGGGTCAAATCACAGCTGTAGCTGTCGGTCTACTCCACAGCCATAGCAATGTGGAATCCCAGCCGTGTCTGCGAACTACACCACAGCTCACGGCCACACCAGATCCTTAACCCACTGACGGAGGCCAGGGATCGAACCCGCAACCTCATGGTTACTAGTTGGATTCATTTCCGCTTCACCACAACGGGAACTCCCCCATTTAATCTTCACAGTGACTCTGGGTGGTAGGTGCTACCAGCCCCATTTTAGAGATGAGGAAACTGAGGCTCAGAGGTAACCTGTCCAAGGTCACACTGCCAACAGTGGCAGAGCTGGGGCTCCACTGCAACCCCGGATCCGACCCTGATTCTAGAGCTGACGGCCTCACCACCACATCACACAGCCTCCTTGCCTTAGGGAGGGACTGACGGGAGGCAGTGGGGGAGCCCTGAGTCCCAGGGCCCTGGGGTCCAGGGACTGTACCTTTTGGATTTTCAGATCGGACCACATGCTCACTCTGAGCTCAATGCCCAGTCACAAGTTCTCTGTGCCCCCAGATGACTCCACGAGATGGGTGCCAATAATTGCATCTTGCACTGAGGCTCGGAGAGGCAAAGGCGGTTTCCCTGAGGGGCACAGCCAGAGCAGAGGGGAAGGGGGATTCAGTTCCTGACCTGATGTGGGCAATTTCACAGCCTGTGTTCCTTGCCCTGCACCTGCTGTGGGAAAACGTTATCCCAGCGGCCTGTAAAGACATTCTTAGCAAACCATGTGATCCTTGTTCTGGGTCAGTGAGGAGGGTCTCTGAAGACTGGCCTTTTCTGCCTTCTGCCTCCAGGATGTCGACCCCACCCCCTGGGCTTGGAGGGCTCTAGGACCCAGCAGCTGGAGAGGGTGGGAGTCCCCGTTGGGGTGGGGGTCCTCACCTCCAGGTCCCTCCCTTCTCCCTCCCCACCCCTCCCCCTCCTCATCTCCATCCTCTTCCTCCTCTTTCCTCTCAATGTCCTCTCCTCCCCCTCTTCCTCCTTCCTCTTCTCCCGGTTCCCCTCTGCCCCGCTTCTCTCCCCTCCCCCTCCCCAGCCCCGCCCACCTCCATGGTCACGTGGTCGCGCCGCCGGATTTAAGCCTAATCTGCCCAGTGCTCAGCGCAGCAGTCTGGTTGTGGGGTCGGTGGGCTGTGCTGGTCTCCAGGGCCCTGGGGAAGGGCGGGGAGAGGGGTGCCCGCAGTATCCCCCTCCCCATGAGCTTGGGGCTAGAGGGGTCGTTGGAGGCCCAGCTGGCACTGGAGGAAGTTATCCAGGTGGGTCCTGGGGGCTGTGCCCACTGAGTCCAGGGCAGGGGAGTGCTGGCCTAGCAGGACTTGGTGAGGGGTGAGGCCCAAGGGTGGAAGAGGTGTGGTGGGGGCGGGGTGCACAGGAGCCCCCAGCTTGCAGCTCCCAGCCACACTGGGTAGAGTGAGCCCAGGGTTCAACTCCATGGCTCCTTTATCCAGTGCCCCTTGAGAGGAGGGTCCTTACCTCCAGATTTTAGGGTTGGGGTGACCTCTGCTGGCACAGTGGGGTCCTCACCCATCTTGGGTGGGAGGTGTATTGGAGCCCCCAACACTCTGCCAACCTGTGGAGTTTGTGAGTGGGTCATGGGCTTTGGTTTGCCTCCTGCCAGGGGTGGGGCACACCGAGTGTCTTCCCTGGGGGTTTTAGCAATTCTAACTCCCAGACTAACATCCCTTTGGGAATCTCCCAAGGCTCTCCTGGGCACCCACATCTTGGGCAGCAGGGCTTTCTCTCCCATGCACACCAGGGAGCCCAGGGCCCGAGGTCCCTGGCAGACACTCCCTCTTTCCCCTTCTCAGACACTGGAGAGCAGCATCCTGGGACTGGGCCAGGAGAAGGGCCTGAACGTGCAGGACCCGGCCCAGGACTCTCAGCCCACCTGCCTGCCTGCCCGCATCAGGGAGATTGTCACCCGCAACTTCTCCCAGCCTGAGAACCCAGGTACCATTCCTTTTCCCCCTCCCCCTCCCCAGACACTGCTTGCATCTCACCTCTTCTCCCATCCCCCTCCTCAGTAGTCATAATGACGCTAATGATTGCAGCTGCCATTCTTTTTTTTTTTTTTTTTTCTTTTTGCCTTTTTTTGAGCCGCTCCCACAGCATATGGAGGTTCCCAGGCTAGGGGTCCAATCGGAGCTGTAGCCACCGGCCTACACCAGAGCCACAGCAACGCAGGATCCGAGCCATGTCTGCAACCTACACCACAGCTCACGGCAACACCGGATCCTTAACCCACTGAGCAAGGGCAGGGATTGAACCTGCAACCTCATGGTTCCTAGTCAGATTCGTTAACCACTGCGCCACGACCGGAACTCCGCAGCTGCCATTCTTGAATAATCACTGGGAAACAGGCACCAGCCTGTGATGGAGGGTCCCATTTTACAAATGAGAAAATGAAGGCTCAGAGGTATCCAGATTTGTTCCCCCTGTGATGCTGCTAGAAGGCAGGGCTGAGCATCCTCTACTTGCTTGCAGACCACCTGCTGCAAAGACTTAAACCTCAAACACCACATTCTTTCCCAGGGAAGGTGTGCACTGGATGAACCTGAGATTATAGGAGGAGGGCAGTTCAATTTAGCTCAAGGCTTTGCAGAAGTCTGAGGGGCAGAGCTCTTGGCTTGGGTCAGTGGTAATGAACCCCACTAGTATCCATGAGGACATGGGTTCGATTCCTGGCCTCTCTCAGTGGGTTTAAGGATCCAGCGTTGCTGTGAGCTGTGGTGTAGGTCATAGACGCAGCTCGGATCCCACGTGGCTGTGGCTATGGCGGGCAGCTGTAGCTCCGATTCAACCCCTAGCTTGGGAATTTGCATATACTGTGGTACGGCCCTAAAAAGTGCAAAAAAAACCAAAAAACCCATCCAAGGGGTGGTAGTGTTCATTCCCCACCCAGGCAGGAAGTTGATGGGCTCCAGCCCCTCCTGGAGGGTGGCACCCTGACATGTAGTTTGAGGGTCTGGGAAGGACCCCCTCAGCTGCAGCTCCTCTAGGGGACCTGGTCCATTTTTCTGCCTCCAGGATGGGTAGGGCATCTATAGAGGGAGGTGGTCCCTCTGGACACAGGTGGAAGCCAATCACGTGCCTGCTGTTCCCCTCCAGCCCCGCTGCCAGCCACCGAGATGACATCGATGCTGTCGCTGCAGGAGGAGAACCAGCTGCTGCAGCAGGAGCTGTCCCGCGTGGAGGACCTGCTGGCCCAGAGCCGAGCAGAGCGCGATGAGCTGGCCATCAAGTACAACGCGGTCAGCGAGAGGGTGGGTGCTGCCCGGGCTGAGAGCTGGGCTGGGGCTCCCCTGCCGCGTGGGCAGGAGATAGCCAGGGTACGGGGCAAAATGTGGGCCCTGGAGTCAGGCTGCCTCCATTGAAACTGTGGCTCCGCCAACTTGAATGGCCTTGAGCAAACCACGCCACGCTGTGAGCTTGCTTTCTGTAGTAGAGACGGTACTGCGGCCTGGAGCTCTGAGGAAATAATGAGATGATGGGATAAAGTGCCTGGCACCGGGGGTATTTCATTGCTGTGTGTCTCAGGCCTGATTGGGGTGTGGGGGCACAGAGAACAAACGCCCCCTTAGTTCCATTGTGGCTCAGTGGGTTAAGAACCTAGCTAGTATCCATGAGGATGCAGGTTTGATTTCTGGCCTCACTCGGTGGGTTAAAGATCTGGTGTTGCTGCAAGCTGCTGCGTGGGTCACAGAGGCAGCTTGGATCAGGTGTTGCTGTGGCTGTGGTGAGGGCCGGCAGCTGCACTCTATTTTGACCCCTAGCCTGGGAACTTCCATAAGCCGCAGGTGTGGCTGTGAA
The DNA here is from genome assembly GCF_054392235.1 of Sus scrofa. NCBI lineage: Eukaryota > Metazoa > Chordata > Mammalia > Artiodactyla > Suidae > Sus > Sus scrofa. Next base: position 80,086,559 of record NC_139388.1, read on the forward strand.
AAAAAACAAAGGACAAACAGAAAAACCAGAGGAGATTGCAGAGGCTGGGGAGAGGGAAAGCACAGTACTCAGGGTCACCCAGCCCAGGGCTCTGCATTGTGGTTTTGTTTCCTGGATTTGGGAAGAGACAACTGGGCTGGGGGTTCAGGGGGCAGCTGGCCCCAGGAGAGCTGGAAGGACTCAGATGAGACCCCTGATGGTACAACTGGAAGATTGAAGCCCAGAGAGTGAAGCTGGCCCAGGATCCCCTGTGTGGTTGTGGGGTATGCCCATGTCCTGGCATTCGCCGGCCTGGACAAGCCCCTGACTTGTTGAGACTTGTAGAGGAGCAGAGCAGGGGGCCCCCCCGCAGTGTCCCCTAGCACTGGGGGCAGCACAGAGCTAGTTTTCCCAGGGTTCGTTGGTGGTGTGGAGGGCAGGCTGGGCCGATCCACATTGTGGGTGGTGGGCCCTGAGCCACCCCCCTCCCAGTTTAGGCTGGTCATCTTTTGGCCCCTGGCGCAGTGTCAGGCCCCCAGGGGCCGCCTCTTACATGCCAACTTCTGGCTGACGATGAAGCTGGCACTGCCCCCCAGGGTGGCAGAGAAAGGGAAGAAGAGGTGGATATAGTGCATCGCTTTTCTGTTAGGGCACAGCAACTGGGACTGGGGTCAGGGGAGCTGCATTAGTCTAGAAGTTTTCCCCGTGCGGCTGGGGAGGCCCCTGAATAGCCCGTGGAGGAAGCCTGGCCTGTGATTGTCTGCTGTCTGAGAGGGAGTGCGCCCTACCACCTGCCCCCGGCCCTGGGAGGGCTTGGATGAGATTGATCTTGAGGCCTTTCCTGGGCGTAGGTTCCCAGAGAACATCAGAGCTTGGAGATCATCTCATTGGAGATGATGGGGAAACATGCCCAGAGAGGGTGTAGGACAGGGCCAAGGTCAGTGGGAGCTGAGATGAGACTCCAGGTCAGGGCTTTGTGGTCCTGAGGCCCTGTCCTGCTGCCCACTTGCCCCTGGGCTGCAGGTGGCAGGGTCTACCCTTTTGGCCGTAATAGCTGCATGTGGGCTGGGTGGGTTGGGGGCAGTTGCTGTGATTGCTCTGACTCTTTGAACCCCACAGCATCCCTGGGAAAGGGGTGTGGAGGTGAGGTGAGGATCTGGTCCGGTTGACTGCATGTAGGGTAACTGAGGCAGCAGCCACCTCCCAGGTTGGAGGGAGAGCCCCCCTTTCTTCCTGTCTCTGGATGAGGCAGCTGGGATGGGAAGGAGGGAGTCGGCCTCACAGGCAGGGCCCCCTGGCCTCCCCCAGTGTCCATGGCAACCTGGATGGAGTGAATCAAATGGCGGGGACTGGGGCAGCGGTTGCTAGGGGAGACAGTAAACTTCTTTCATCCCTGGCTTGGTGGCAGCCTCCTTCCCTTTTAAATTACAAGTAAAATTGAAAGGCTGTTCTATGAGGGGCAAAGTTTGTGGAAAGGGGTGAGGTGTGACCAGGAGTGGCCTGGGTCCGAAGGCACGCACTGGGGAAGCAGTGGCACACACGGTGACTGCAGGAACCCCTCTAAGTCCAAGATACAGACAGCATCTGGTTCACGCGGATGTGCAAAACACAACGCAAGCCGCAGTCAGACCACTGCCCACAAACCCAAGCCCCCCCCGCAGATACACTCAGATTCATGGACCGGGCCCAGCAGAAGGTGCAGCAGACACTGTACAGTCCTACCCATGTGTGCAGTCAAAGCTGCGTGACAGCAACACTGCACACAAAGTAATATTGTCTGACGTCTGGACACATGCAGCCAAAAGTACAGGAGCACAGATGCATGCAGACCCCAGCCGCTCCCCAGACCCACCCACTTACAGCTGTGCACACAGACATAAGAACATGTGGACTTGTAAGTACACACACACACACAGACCCATCACCTGCATCACAACATAACCTTGAACCACAGATGCCACCTCACCCAGGTTCCTGTGCAGGCCCGGACACAGAGACACACAGGTCACACACCGACACAAATGACAAATCACCCCCCACCCCCACACCCCCACACCCCCGCTCAAGAAGGCACCGCATGGATGCACAGTGGCACCCGGCATCTCAGTGCCACTGCCACCACGCACAGATGTAGATGCTCTGTCACCTGACTTAGGTGGACTTCACGCAGTTAACTAGCTACGGTGCCCTCAAGGCAGAGACCCTCTGCGTATTGCCTCTTCTTGCACCCTCAGACGGGGTGCCCCCCTCAGACATGAGCTGAAGCCCCCAAGCAGCCTCCGTTGGCATAGTCACCCTGTCCCAGTGCTGTCCCTGAGGGTGGGGGGTTGGAGGAAGTGGAGATGTGGTTGTTTTCAGCTTGGTGGCTCACTTGTCCCAGCCCTCTTGCTTGACACAGGCTCGGAGGGCTGATCTGGCCTGGAACCGTTATTAGCGTGGGTGAGAGTAGCTGCCCTTGCCCTTAGCTTCCCTGGGACCTGACTGGCCGGGGGTGTGGATGCCATGCCTGGGCTCTCGTCTTGTTGGTTGTTCCCTGGCACTCCTGTTCATCCCGCACATCCTCAGCTGCCTTCTCTCTCCTCCCTCCTCCAATAGCTGGAGGTGGCTGGGGGGCCCTCTGGGACCAGCAGGTGCCTAAGGGAGTTAGGGGTTTTGTCGCTAGTTAGGGCCCTCTGGGCATCCTGCCTCTGCCAGGGTCTGATGATGAAGGGGCTGCAAGTGGCCTGGGGGTAGAGGAAGGGGGCTGACGGCAGAGGCTCCCCATGAGGTGAGGGAGAGGTGGGGGTCTGAGGCCAGGCTGAGAGGGCCTTAATAAACCGCCTCTTACCAATCTGAGTGCTGTATATGCAGAGAGTAGGGGCAGGGCAGGGCAAGGAGTTCACCTCTACAACCCTGGGGATGTTTGAGACGCCCATGTGCGTTATGTGGTTATGTGTGTACCTGTCTCTAAGCTCAGTTCTGCATGTGTATTGATGCTTCTGAATGTACTCACGTGTGCTTATGCTATTAATTCATTAACATGCTACTGTTACTGTTCTAAGATACAACAGGGAACAAAAATCCAGGCTTTCCTGAGCTTACTTAGGGTGGGGGTGGGGAGACAGTGGCATGGATCTAGTCATTATCCACCCTAGGGGGTTGGATGTTTTGGAAGAGAGGCTCACAGGGTACCCAGGTCCTGTAAAGCGCATCTTTGTGTTTTGCATGCACAAGTTCGTGGGTCTACCTGCATGTGTCCGTGCACGCCCAGTCTGTGTGTCTATGCACAGCTGCATCAGTCCATGCACAGGTGCATTGCATCCTGGGCTTGCCCATATGTGCCTGCAAGGCATTGTGGGTCAGGGCCCAGCCTGGCGCCCCCTACAGAGGCCTGTGCCTACCTTCCCCGGAGGCCCAGGACTCTCATGCAGGGCCCTTCCCTGCAGCTGGAGCAGGCTGTGCGGCTGGAGCCTGGGGAGCTGGAAACACAGGAGCCCAGGGGGCTGGCCCGGCAGAGCGTGGAGCTGCGGAGGCAGCTGCAGGAGGAGCAGGCCTCCTACCGGCGCAAGCTGCAGGCCTACCAGGAGGGCCAGCAGCGGCAGGCCCAGCTTGTGCAGCGGCTGCAAGCCAAGGTCAGGGCCTCCCAATCCCGCTCCTACCCACCCGTGTGCTCACTTGACCCTGCCCCCACACCCTCAGGGTAACCAGTCACTCTCCGCCCATCCCCCAGATTCTCCAGTACAAGAAGAAGTGCTCTGAAATGGAACAGCAGCTGCTGGAAAGATCCACAGAGCTGGAGCAGCAGCGGCTGAGGGTGGGTGCCAGGGTGGGGCAGGGCAGACCCTTCCCTCCATGCTCCCAGCCTGATGCCCCACTTCTCCCACCCAGGACACAGAGCACAGCCAAGGCCTGGAGAGCGCTCTCATCCGCCTGGAGGAGGAACAGCAGAGGTGGGGCGCAGCAGCAAGGGGGCGTGGCTGGCAGGGTGGGCCTCTGTCCTCTCCTGCCAGGCACCCACCGGTCCCTTTCCCCCTCACCCAGAAGCGCCAGCCTGGTCCAGGTGAACACTATGCTCCGAGAGCAGCTGGACCAGGCGAACTCGGCCAATCAGGCTCTGAGCGAGGACATCCGCAAGGTGACCAGCGACTGGACTCGCAGCCGTGAGGAGCTGGAGCAGCGGGAGGCAGCGTGGAGGCGTGAGGGAGAGGTGGGCCCAGGGGTTGGAGAAGGGATGCCAGTGGGGCCCCACGGGTCCAGCCTGACCTGAGGGGAAGGGCCTTTGTAGAGTGGTGGGGACTCAGAGGTCACCAGGAGAGGGAGCGGGAGGGCCCTGCTGGCCAGATGAGCCCTTTAGAAGAGGTACATAGTTGTCATGATAATAGCTGGCTTTGGAGTCTCCGTAGTGGTTCTGCAGTAATGAACCCGACTAGTATCCATGAGGATGCAGGTTCGATCCCTGGCCTTGCTCAGTGGGTTAGGGATCTGGTGTTGCTCTGAGCTATGGTGTAGGCCAAAGACATGGCTGGGATCCTGTGTTGCTGTGGCTGTGGTGTAGGCCGGCAGCTGTAGCTCTGATTTGACCCCTAGCCTGGGAACTTACACATGCCTTGGGTGCAAAAAATAATAACAGCTGGCTTTGCTTAGCACATGCTACGTGTGAGGCATATGTTTTCTCCTCTTTTCCTCACGATAACCATGCCTGATAGGTACCATCCTCCTCCTCCTCCTCCTAAAGAGAGGTTAAGTTAGCCTGTCTGGTCACGCAGCTGGCAGCTAAGACACAATCCTAGGTCCCTGGCACTTCTGCCCTTCCTGGCCGCTTCTTGCGTCTGGTGGAGGCTTTGGAATCCACCTCCCTGTGCCAGCGGGAGGCTTGGGGGGTGGTGAGTGGACAGCTCGGAGCCAGCCCACAGGAGGATCTGCTCCCCAGGCCACGGTGCCTCTGAGATGCTCAGAGCTGGGGGAGGAAGTGGGCCAGTCCTCACGCCAGCTCCTCACTCAGCCCCTCTACCCTCCAGTCTTTCAACGCCTACTTCAGCCACGAGCACAGCCGCCTGCTCGTCCTCTGGAGGCAGGTTGTGGGGGTCCGACGGCTGGTCAGCGAGGCGAAGATGTCCACCGAGAGGTGAGGCCTAGCTGGTGGAGGGGGTGGCCTGGGGAGACGTGGCAGCAGCTGGGAGACAACCCCACTTTTCAAGTTGAATTCAATTCAACTCCATTAAACTTGGGGCCAGGGCAACATACCTATTGTGTGCCAGGCCCTACGGAGGTGCAGAGGCAGCTAGTATTAACTACTCTCGGAGTTCCTGTCGTGGTGCAGCGGAAACAAATACAACTAGGAAGCATGAGGATGCGGGTTCGATCCCTGGCCCCGCTCAGTGGGTTAAGGATCCAGCGTTGTTGAGAGCTGTGGTGTAGGTCAACGACGTGGCTTGGATCCCGAGTTGCTGTGGCTCTGGCGTAGGCCAGCGGCAACAGCTCCGATTGGACCCCTAGCCTGGGAACCTCCATATGCTGCAGGTGCAGCCCTAAAAAGACAAAAATAAATAAATAAATAAATAAAAATAACTCTCACCAAGATCTTGGCAGTTGCTTAGTATTTACCAAATTGACCATTTATGACTAAATGACCAAAACTAAAGACATTTACTATTTTTTTGGCCACACCTACAACAGGTAGACGTTTCCTGGCCAGGGACTGAACCCATGCCATAGCAGCGACCCCAGTCACTGCAGTGACAATGCCAGATCCTTAACCTCCTGCACCACAAGGGAATGCCTAGTATTTATTAAATTGACTGCTTACTAGCCATTACTAATAAAACATAGAGGTTTACTAGGTGTTTACTCTAAGCTAGGCTCTCCGTACATTTTATTTCATCTCATCCACGGCATCCTTGTGAGGTGGGAATTGTAATAATCCCCATTTTACAGATGAGGATACTGAAAATCAGAGAGGCAGTGACTTTCCCAGGATCACACAGCAGTAAGTAGCCAGGTCAGGATTTGCAGCTCCTGCTTTTTTTTTTTGTCTTTTGTCCTTTTAGGGCTGCATCCGCAGCGTATGGAGGTTCCCAGGCTAGAGGTCCAATCGGAGCTGTAGCCTCCGGCCTATACCAGAGCCACAGCAACTCGGGATCCGAGCCACGTCTGCAGCCTACACCATAGCTCATGGCAATGCCGGATCCTTAACCCACTGAGCGAGGCCAGGGATCGAACCTGAAACCTCGTGATTCCTAGTCGGATTCATTTCCCCTGAGCCATGATGGGAACTCCCTGCAGCTCCTGCTTTTAATCTGCTGGAATATTCAGCTTCTGCTACTAAGGACCTTGGAACCTCTCATGATGGAAAAAGATAGATCCCCCAAATTCTAGACTGAGGAATGGTCAGTGACATGAAGGTGGAACAAAAAGGATGTTCCAGGTGCTCAGAGGGATGGAAGAGCTGGGGTGGTCAGAAAAAATGCTTCAGAGAAGACGTGGAATTTGCACTGACCCCATGGGATGGGTAGGGTTTGTTTTTTAATTTGTTTTTTATTAGGGTATGGTTGATTTACAGTGGGTTTTTTGTTTGTTTGGTTTTGTCTTTTCTAGGGCTGCACCTGAAGCATATGGAGGTTCCCAGGCTAGGGGTCCAATTGGAGCTGTAGCTACCGGCCTACACCACAGCCACAGCAACTCGGGATCTGAGCCGAGTCTTCGACCTACACCATAGCTCTCGGCAACGCTGGATCCTTAACCCACTGAGCGGGGCCAGGGATAGAACCTACAACCTCATCGTTCCTGGTCGGCTTCCTTAACCAGCTGCGCCACGACGGGAATTCCTGATTTACAGTGTTGACTCAACCCCTGCTGTATAGCACAGTGACCCAATCACATGTATATATACATTCTTTTTGTGGTATTATCTTCCATCATGGTCTGTCCCAAGAGACTGGATATGGTTCCCTGTGCTGTACAGTAGGACCTCATTGCTCATCCATTCTAAGTGAAGAGTTTGCATATACTACCTCCAAACTCCCCATCTATCCCACTTCTTCCCTGTCCCCCTTGGCAACCACAGCCTGTTCTCCATGTTTGTGAGTCTGTTTCTGTTCTGTAGATAGGCTCATCTGTGCCACATTTAAGATTTCATGTATAAGTGATATCATATGGCATTTGTCTTTCTCTTTCTAACTTCACTTTTTTTTTTTTTTGTCTTTTGTCTTTTGGTTGTTGTTGTTGCTATTTCTTGGGCCGCTCCGGCAGCATATGGAGGTTCCCAGGCTAGGGGTTGAATTGGATCTGTAGCCACCAGCCTACACCAGAGCCACAGCAACGCGGGATCCGAGCCGCGTCTGCAACCTACACCACAGCTCACGGCAACGCCGGATCGTTAACCCACTGAGCAAGGGCAGGGACCGAACCCGCAACTTCATGGTTCCTAGTCGGATTCGTTAACCACTGCGCCACGACGGGAACTCCTCTTTCTAACTTCTCTTAATGTGAAAATCTCCAGGGAGTTTCCTTCATGGCTTAGTGGTTAACGAACCCAACTAAGAACCATGAGGATATGGGTTTGATTGCTGGCCTTGCTCAGTGGGTTAAGGATCCGGTGTTGCTGTGAGCTGTGGTGTAGGTCAAAGACATGGCTCGGTTCCCACGTTGTTGTGGCTCTTGTGTAAGCCAGAAGATGTAGCTCTGATTCAACCCCTAGACTGGCGACTTCCACATGCCACAGGTACAGCCCTTTAAAAAAAAAAAAAAGAAAGGAGTTCCTGTCATGGCGCAGTGGTTAACGAATCCAACTAGGAACCATGAGGTTGCGGGTTCGGTCCCTGCCCTTGCTCAGTGGGTTAACGATCTGGCATTGCCATGAGCTGCGGTGTAGGTCACAGACGCGGCTTGGATCCCGAGTTGCTGTGGCTCTGGCATAGGCTGGTGGCTACAGCTCCGATTCGACCCCTAGCCTGGGAACCTCCATGTGCCTCGGGAGCGGCCCAAGAAATAGCAAAAAGACACCAAAAAAACAAACAAACAAACAAAAAACTCCAACTGCATCCATGTTGCTGCAAATAGCATTATTTTGTTCTTTTTTAATGGCCAAGTAGTATTCCATTGTGTATATGTTCCACATCTTCTTAATCCATTCATCTGTCGAAGAACATTTAATTCAATCTGTTTCCACGTCTTGGCCATTGTGAATAGTGCTGCAATATTTAGTTTTCCGAGGAACCTCCATACTGTTCCCCATTGTGGATGTACCAATGCAGACGAGGGGACCTCCAATGTCCTGTTTTGTTTTGACAAGACCTCCACATAAGGTCTGCCATCTAGGAGGCTCCCTTTCTGTGCATTGGCAGCCCTTGACATTCAATGTCAAGGTCCAGAGGTTGCAAAATCATGATTGTCTCATTCTGTCACTTCTTCCTCATGTATTAACTGGAATTCTTCTATAATAAGGCACTTCCTCTTCTTACCATCAGATACCCAGTGGTACAGTTCATTCAAGAAAAGGGGAGGTGTTAACCTATTTATTATATTTAAAATACTTTATTTTTAATTAGCAATTAAAATTTTTAACATTTTGCTTTTGAATAACTCACTTATTCATAAGCTTCAAATTCCAAAATTGTGTACTGTGGAAATTCTCCCTCCCACCTCTGGCTCAGACACTCCAGCTCATTTGATATAAGCAACTACAGCGAATGACAAACATCCCCCCTTCCCTGCCGCATCCAGGCCTGCGGGGCAACAGGAGATCCTGAAAGAGGGACAGCGAGGTATAACAAAACACACAAGACTCTTATTACTTTTTTTTTTTTGGTCTTTTTGCCTTTTCTAGGGCCGCACCCACGGCTTATGGAGGTTCCCAGGCTAGGGGTCGAATCGGAGCTGTAGCTGATGGCCTACGCCAGAGCCACAGCAACGCAGGATCCAAGCTGCATCTGCAGCTTACACCACAGCTCACAGCAATGCCAGATCCTTAACCCACTGAGCTAGGTCAGGGATCGAACCCACAACCTCATGATTCCTAGTCGGATTCGTTAACCACTGAGCCACGACAGGAACTCCAAGATTCTTACAATTAGAAAGCAGGACCAGGAGGCACTCTGTTCCAAAGAACAAAGGCACCTAGGCCTTAGCCCACGTGACTTTTATTAAGGAAGGTGACTGATGTAGGTTAGCGAGCAGGAACAGGCATAGGTAATGACAAAGCTACCTCTTAGTGAATAAGAGAGGAAACCAGTAGCCAGGCAATTACTGGTGCGTACCTCCAGGGTGTAGTGTAGCAGCTTATAGAATAGTGTGGTTAATGCATAGCTGCCTTATCTTGTCTTTGAAGGAGACCCTCTACTTGAGTCACCTGCAGAGTTCAGCAGTTCAGTGGTCTCTAGCAACTCCCCTCGCTTTTTTTTTTTTTAACTAGGGCTGTACCTGTGGCATATGGAAGTTCCTAGGCTAGGGGTCAAATCAGATGCCAGCCTCCTCCACAGCCACAGCAACGCAGGATTGAAGCTGCATCTGTGACCTACGCTGGAGCTCACGGCAATGCCGGATCCTTAACCCACTGAGCAAGGCCAAGGATCAAACCTGTGTCCTCGCAGACACTCTGTCGGGTTCTAAACCTACTACGCCCACGATGGGAACTCCTCCCCTTGCTTTTTTTAATATACTCTTGGTAGAACTTCATCTTCAGTCTTTTTTTGGCAGCACCCAAGGCATGTAGAAGTTCCTGGGCCAGGGATCGGACTCAAGCCATAGCAGCAACAACGCCAAATCCGTAACCGCTAGGCCACCAGGGAGCTCTTTTTAGTTCTTGAAGATGCTTTCTTCACTGAATAGGCATAACTGGGAGGTGGCCCCATGTTGAACTCTGAAGAGTCTCCTCGTTTGTTTTCCTCAGCTCCAGAGCATTCCATCAAATGCATGTGTCGTGACTTATTAATAGCAGTTCCCTTTTGACAGACATGTAGTATTTCTTTTTCTTTCTTCCTTTCTTTTTTCTTTTTTTTTTGTCTCTTTAGGGCCACACCTGTGGCATATGGAAGTTCCAAGGCTAGGGGTCCAACTGGAGCTGTAGCCTCCAGCCTATACCAGAGCCAGAGCAACACGGGACCCAAGCCACATCTGCGACCTACACCACAGCTCACAGCAATGCCAGATCCTCTACCCACTGAGTGAGGCCAGGGATCGAACCCATGTCCTCATGGATGCTAATTGGGTTTGTTAACCGCTGAGCCACGAAGGGAACTCTAATATTTGTTATATGTATTTCTTACATGAGCAGTGCTGCAGTGGATCAGCTTATATGCAGGTCATTTCCCCTGTGTTGGGGCACATCTGGAGGATAAAGTCTAAACAGTGGTGTTGGTGGCTCATAGAGCCTGTCCCTTTATAATTTTCTGAGCTCTTCCTGATTGCCCTCTGTGTGGTTACACTCACCTTCCCGCCAGCAGAGGAAGGGGAGAGCCTGACCTGCCCTGTGCATTATGTGACTTTTCCCTCCAGTCTTAGAGTGGCAAATAGCATCCCACTGTCGTTTTAATGTACACTTGGGGGCCTGCCCCCACCCCAACCCCATCCTGCTTTCTCTCTACCAGGGACCTGCTGCAGCTGGGAGGGGAGCTGGCCCGGACCTCACGAGCCATCCAGGAGGCGGGCCTGGGGCTGAGCGCGGGCCTGAGGCTGGCTGAGAGCCGGGCAGAGGCGGCCCAGGAGAAGCAGGCCTTGCTGCAGGCCCAGTTGGAGGAGCAGCTGCGGGACAGGGTGCTCCAGGAGAAGGACCTGGCCCAGCTGCAGGTGCAGAGCAACCTGGACAAGGCCGACCTCAGTGCCCGGTGGGTGCCTGGTAGGCACCATGTGTGGCAGGGCTCCCCGCAGAGTGTGTGCTTGGAGATGTGGGGAGGAGGGGGTATCTGTTTCCTGGTGATGGGCCCTTCCCCTGCGGGAGCTCAGAAAACAGGCAGATGAAGGTTCACGCCCTGCTCCTGAGACCTGGCCAAGTCCTAGAGTGTTTTCCCATGAAATAAAGTGGGTGGTCACCTCATTCTCTCTTTCTTTCTCTCTCTCTTTTTTTTTTTGTCTTTTTAGGGCTGCACCCACAGCGTCTGGAAGTTCCCAGGCTAGGAGTGGAGTCAGAGTTGCAGCTGCCGGCCTATGCCACAGGCACAGCATCGCCAGATCTGTGACCTACACCACAGCTCACGGCAACGCTGCATCCTTAACCCACTGAGCAGGGCCTGGGATCAAACTCACATCCTCATGGATACTAGCTGGGTTCCTTATGGCTGAGCCACAGTGGGAACTCCCTCAGTCTCATCTAGAGATGAGAGGTCTGAGGCCCAGAAAGGAGAGTGACTTGCTCCAAGTCACCCAGCAAGGGAGGTGAATCTTAGGGTCACTGCCTCAGGTTTGGAAAGCATGAAGGACACAGAGCAGGTGGATTTGAGGAGAAGCTGGGTGGGTCTCCTGTTCACCTGTGTTGCTTCCCCACCTCCAGAGTGACAGAGCTGGCCCTGACAGTGGAACGCCTTCAGAACCAGAATCTGGAGAAGGATCGGCTCAACAAGGCCCTCACCGAGAAGCTTGAAGCCCTGGTGAGAGGCAGGGTGGGACAGGGGCACTGATCAGATCCATGGATACAGGTTGAGGGCTGGACTGCTCGGGCCACCCCTGAGCATTCCACTGAGACTCATAAATTGAGCACCTAGTGTGTGCCAGCCCTAGTGGTGACACTCTCACCTCCTTTATCCCATTTCATTCTCTCGGCACTTCTGTAGCATGACCCCCACTATACGTGTGAGGAACTTGAGGCTCTTGGGAAAATGCTTGTGCAGAGTCGCAAAGCCAATAAGCTGGGGAGTCAGGACTTGAATTCATGCCTCTGCTGTCCTAGCTCAGGGCTTTCTTTTGGAACTCAGCTGCCTCCCCACCAGGACGCCCCTCAAGGATGCTGTTTGGGCAGGTCATCCTTCTGTGTGGGGCCCAGCCTGGGTTTTATGTACAGCTGTCCTCCAAGAGGCTGTGTAAGCTGAGGCAGGACACTGCACTTCTCTGGACCTAGTCTGTTCAGTGGGGTACTGGGGCTGCTGTGGGGTCCACCAGGCTGCTGGCCTCTGGGCACGGCCTTCTGCGCCACCCAATTGGTGGTGGTCTAGGGAGGGAGACAAAAGCGGGGTTTTCGACTAGGGCAGAGACACTAACCACTCTTTCTTTTGTCTCCCCATCACCACTCCAGGAATCCCTGAGGCTCCAGGAGCAGGCGGCCCTGGAGACAGAGGATGGAGAGGGACTGCAGCAGACCCTGAGGGACCTGGCACAGGTTTGAGATGGAGCCAGGAGAGGCCACAGGGGTGGGAGCCCTGGGCACGGGGAGGCCAGACAGTGCTGGACCACCACGCCCCCTGGTGGCCTTGAGCTGAACTGCACGTGATTGGGAAGCCAGGAGATCCAGGCTGATACCCCTGCTAGCTCAGCCGAAACTCTGCCCCCTGGGGGAGCCCCGGGGGTTTGAGAGGAGAGGCGCCGCATGTTCCCCGCCCCTCCGTGAGAAGCGCCGAATCACGTCTTCCCAATAAATGGGAGACCTGGTGGCTGGGGTCTGTGAGCTAGGGGTGGTGGGAACAGCTAGACTTCCTATAGGAAGGGAGCTTAGAAGGTGCTGCAGAGTTTGGGATAAAGCTGGACGTGGTGGCCCCACTCCCTCCTGGGCTTCTCTACCCAACTAACCCTGCGGCTCCCTTTTCCTGCCTCCCTATCCCATCCGCAGGCCGTCCTCTCGGACATGGAGAGCGGTGTCCAGTTAAGTGGCTCTGAGCGTACAGCGGACACATCTGACGGCAGCCTGCGGGGGCTCTCGGGGGCCCGAACCCCATCCCCACCGAGGCGCTCCTCGCCGGGCCGCGGCCGCTCCCCACGCCGAGGCCCGTCCCCTGCCTGCTCCGACTCCTCCACGCTAGCCCTGATCCACTCTGCTCTGCACAAGCGCCAGCTGCAGGTCCAGGTAGGAAGGGGCCAGAGCATCCTGGGGCGAAGCTAGAGTCCAGGGGAAGGGACTTGGGCAACCTGGGGGCGGGGCAAAGGCCTTAGGGGAGGAGTCTGAGATTCGGGAGTAGAGCCAGAATCCTGAGAAAGGGCGATTGCATCAGGACCCGTGGAGGTGACTGAGAGCTGTGTTTTGGAATCTTGTAGGGGGAGGAACTTGAGCAGCTGAGGGTGGAGCCTGGGGTGGGGTTAGAGTCCTGGTGTAGAAAGGGAAAGGAGGTTCCTCTCACCCACAGGGCCAGACCCTGGGGAAAGGCCTGGGAGGAGGGGTCTGCCTAGGATGAGAAGAGTTTGGGAACTAGGGGCCTTCAAAACCAGGGTGTAGGAGTTTCTGTTGTAGCACAGCGGAAATGAATACAGCTAGGATCCGTGAGGATGCGGGTTTGATCCCTGGCCTCACTCAGTGGGTCAGGGATCTGGTGTTGCCCTGAGCTTTGATGTAGGTCACAGACCTAGCTTGGATCCCACATTGCTGTGGCTGTGGTGTAGGCTGGCAGCTGCAGCTCTGATTTGACCCCGAGAGCCTGGGAACTTCTGTATGCAAGGGGTATGGCCCTAAACAGACAAAAAAGACAAAAAACCAAAACCCCCAGGAAGTAAAGGAGAGGAGCCAGGGAGCTGTGGGGGCATCTGAAGTGGGGAGAGGAAGGAGCATGCCTGGTGTTTTGGCTTCCTGGGCACCTAGACTAGAGTTGCTGAGGGCCCCAAGGAGCTGGAGGCTCAGAGTCCTCACAGAGGTCTCAGAAGGGTGGTGAGGGCCCAGTGAAGGCAAGTGGAAGCCTAGTCTGGGGACAGCTCCACACTCCTGCCCCAGACCTGCACCCAGGCCTGGGCCTCAGAGTAGGCTGGGGAACACCCTGCAGAGAGGGAGGGGGGCTCCCCTAGACTCTGTGATTCCTGTGCTGCAGGACATGCGTGGGCGCTACGAGGCCAGCCAGGACCTCCTGAGCACCCTGCGGAAGCAGCTTAGTGACAGCGAGGGGGAGCGCCGTGCCCTTGAGGAACAGCTGCAGCGTCTGCGGGACAAGACCGACGGGGCCACACAGGCCCAGGAGGATGCTCAGCGTGAGGCCCAGCGCCTACGCAGTGCCGTCGACCTCCTGAGCAGGTCAGGGGTGGGGGACCCAAAGCATAAATCAGCGTCTGGGCCTAACGCCAGCCCCAGCCTATGAGCAAGTGAATTTGCACTGACAGGGTCATGATGAGCCATGTGTGTCTGTTCAAATTTAAATTAATTAAACATTTACAAAAATAAAAATACTGGGAGTTCCCGTTGTGGCTTAGCAGGTTAAGAATCAGAGTAGTATCCATGAGGATGCAGGTTGGATCCCTGACCTCGCTCAGTGGGTTAAGGATCTGGCGTTGCCATAAGCTGCAGCTCGGATCTGGCGTTGCTATGGCCGGCAGCTGCAGCTCCGATTCAACCTGTAGCCTGGGAACTTCCATATGCCTCGAGAGTGGCCCTAAAAGGAAAAAAAAAGGTAAAAGTCAGCCCCTCAGTTGCATTAGCCACATTCCAAGGGCTCAGTAGCACATTAACATATAAAACTAAAATATTTAAGACAATAAAACATTTCCATCATCTCCAAGAGTTCTTTTGGGCAGTGGTATTCTAGATTCTGTTTTTGGAGATTTTGGAGTCAAGAAATTGTCCATGACCTGCCTGATTGTTTTTGATTTGCACCCTATTAATGCACTGGCATTGCTTCCCATTGTGTTTCCTGGCAGTCAGTTTACAAACATTTCCTGTATACCTACAATGTGCCAGGCTCATTGCCAAGTGCTTCACGTGTCTATCTCAGTTAGTCTTCCCAGCAAATCATGCAGTTCACAACTCTTACTGCCCCAAGGTTGTTCAAGGTCACATAGTGATGTGGCTGGTAGTAGAAATTAGAATTCAAGTTCAAGTTCATGTTTTTTGTTGTTGTTGTTTTTTTTTTTTTTTTTTTTTTTGGTCTTTTTGCCTTTCCTAGGGCTGCCCCTGCGGCATATGGAGGTTCCCAGGCTAGGGGTCTAATCGGAGTTTTTGCTGCTGGCCTACGCCAGAGCCACAGCAACGCAGAATCCGAGCTGCGTCTGCAATCTATACCACAGCTTACGGCAATGCTGGATCCTTAACCCACTGAGCAAGGCCAGGGATCGAACCTGCAACCTCATGGTTCCTAGTCAGTTTCGTTAACCACTTCGCCATGATGGGAACTCCAGAATTCAAGTTCATCTGATAGCAAACCCCATGCTTCCCATGCCTTGGAAGAAGGGCTTTTTATATAGCTGTGTTCCCAGCAAACACCTCATTTTGCATTCTACGATTTTTCTTAATGTCATGCTGTGTGTTTTCCCACCTACTGCCAGCCTTCATTTCTGGTATATTTCCAGGTTGTCACTTTGAAGGAAGGGGGTGGCGGCAGCAGAGGATATGACAGCAGTCAGTCCTAAGCCTGAGCTCAAAGCCCCTGGCTTGGAAGGAGCCTCCTCCCTCTCCTATCCTGGCTACCACGTGCTGCTGGCCTGGGCAGCAGGCCGTTGTGGGGTCTGGATAGACCTAGCTCTGTTGGATCTCCCAGCATTGAGGGTGCTGTAGGGGGCATTTTCTGGCCATATGGACTAGCAGAGCTGGCAGCAAAACTGCCCACATGTCTCAGGAGCCTAGTGTGCCCTCTTCACCCAGTGGGGGAGTTGGAGATAATTCCAGTGCCTCTGTGTGTCCCACTGGGGCTCCAAGTGGGCTGGTTGGGGGAGAAGGAAAGCGGGTTCCTCCTGCTGGGAAGAGTCAGCTCCAGGGAGATGTGGATGGATGGGCAGGCCGTGCTCAGGGTCAGGGGAGCTTCCCAGAGGCAGGGGTCTTGGAGGCCAGGAGGACGCGGCTCCTGGCTAGTGCCAGCAGGAGCGGCCTCAGCACCCCCTCCCCTTGTCCTACAGAGAGAAGGACAGCCTGGCCCACAGCCTGCAGGCAGCCCAACAGCAGGCAGAGGAGCTGCGGCAGGAGCGAGAGAAGCTGCAGGCGGCTCAGAAGGAACTGCAGCGCCAACGGGACCAGCTGGAGGAAGAGCAGGAGGACACGGCCCAGGACAGCGCATGGACACGCAGGGAGCTCGAGCGCAGGTGAGTAGCTTCTGGCTCCCTGCCGGGGCTACTCCAGGGGGCCTGGGGCTCCCAGCTGTGTCCCTGGGGGTTAGGACACACCGACTGTGTTGGGCCTCCTACTGTCTCGAGGAATCTCACGCACCCCTCTGGTTAGGGTCTTCTAACCAGCCCCGTTTCAGGAAGCTGAGGCTCAGGCAAGTAGAGACATTTACCTGATATCAGAGGACTGGTAGGAGGTAAAGTGTCAATGATAAAGTTATTAATAACATTAATACCTATATTATTAAATACCAGACACCACTTAAAGCACTTAGATTCTCTTATTTAACTTTTGTGGTAATTCTATGATGTAGGATCTTTTTTTTAACTTTTTTTTTAGGGCTGCATCCGTGGCATATGGAGATTCCTAGGTTAGAGGTCTCATCAGAGCTACAGCTGCCAGCCTACACCACAGCCACAACAACGCCAGATCTGAGCCACGTCTGCAATCTACACCACAGCTCACGGCAGTGCCAGATCCTTAACCTACTGAGTGAGGCCAGGGATCAAACCTGCAACCTCATGGTTCCTAGTTGGATTCATTTCTGCTGTGCCACGATGGGAACTCCTTTAGGAGCTATTATTATCTCTATTTTATGGATGATGAAACTGAGGCACAGAGAGGTCATTTAACTTACCCAAGGCCACACAGGTAGTTACTGGAAGAGCCAGGATTTGAAACCAGTTACTGGAGCTTCAGAGTTAACTTTTTTTTTTTTTTTTTTTTTGCTTTTTAGGTCCGTACCCACAGCATATAGAAGTTTCCAGGCTAGCAGTTGAATCATAGTTGTAGCTGCCAGCCTACACCACAGCCATAGCAATGTGGGATCCGAGCCTCGTATGCAACCTACACCACCACAGCTCACAGCAACCCTGGATCCTAAACCCATGGAGGGAGGCCAGGGATTGAACCTACATCCTCAGGGATACTAGTCAGGTTTATTACCACTGGGCCACGAGGGGAACTCCCAGAGTTAACTAACCTCTTAACTGCTGCACTGTTTACTTTTTTTTTTGTCTTTTTGCGATTTCTTGGGCCACTCCCTCAGCATATGGAGGTTCCTGAGCTAGGGGTTGAATCGGAGCTGTAGCCGCCGGCTTACACCAGAGCCACAGCAACGGGGGGTCTGAGGTGTATCTGCAACCTACACCACAGCTCACGGCAATGCCGGATCCTTAACCCACTGAGCAAGGCCAGGGGTCGAACCCACAACCTCATGGTTCCTAGTCAGATTCATTAACCACTGAGCCACGACGGGAACTCCAGCTGCACTGTTTACTTTTCTGAGGCATGAATAACAGTGGTGTTTAGTACATGGCGGCTGTGGATATTATCCTTGCTTTCAAAGGCCCTTGGGAGCTGTGTCAGGTACAATCACCACACATATCTTTTTAACAACTTCATGAAGTAGGTGTTACCCCATTTTTCAGATGTGAAGATTGAGGTGCAGAGTCACAGGGGGCCTGACTGTCCTTGTGGGTGAGGCTCCTGCCTCGGGCCTTGTCCCTGGCTGCTCCAGCATGTCTGGCACCCAGAGACTTGGGGCAGAAAAGTGACATGGGGCACCCCTGCCCCCCACCCGCCCTCTGTCCCACAGCCACAGACAACTAGAGCAGCTGGAAGGGAAGCGCTCAGGGCTGGCGAAGGCGCTGGTGGAGGTGAGGGAGGCGCTGAGCTGCGCCACGCTTCAGCGGGACATGCTGCAGGCCGAGAAGGCCGAGGTGGCCGAGGCGCTGACCAAGGTGGGTCCCCGCTGGCCACACCACCACAAACCCACCTCTGCCCTAGGCCCCACGCCGTCTCCCTCTGGCCACAGACTGACCCCTATTTCAGGCTGCCACAGACCAGTCCCTTCCTTCTGGACTCAGTTTGACCTTTGACCCAGACTGCAGCCCAACCTCTGGTCTCAGCCATAAGTGGGCTGACTTTTAGGATTGGTCATATCCCTGATTTTCCAGATGCTTTTGGGACAGGGCTTGTAGCTCAGGTCATTCAGTCCCATCTTGGACACAAGTTCTGGGGTCCTTAAGAGTTGGGGGCATGGTCCTTGGGCTGGGCCCTGAGCAGGGCCACTGTAGACCCCACTCTGGAGCAGCCTCTGACCTCTGACCCTGGCGTGAGCGGCCTCACTGGTTCTTGCACAGCTCTGGTTGCACAGGCAGCAGACCGTCTGTGGAGATTTGGTTTCTGTCTCAGGCTGTAGCTCCCTCCTTGTGTCCCCTACCCTGTCTCTGAGGGCCCTGTCTCTGCTCTCCCCACCTCCTCTTGACTCTCCGTGTCTCTCTCCAACCGTCTCTGGCTGCCCTGGTCCCGACCCTGCAGGCTGAGGCTGGCCGCGTGGAGCTCGAGCTCTCTGTGACCAAGATGAGGGCAGAGGAGGCCTCTCTGCGGGACTCCTTGTCCAAGCTGAGCGCCCTAAACGAGAGTCTCGCCCAGGACAAGCTGAGTCTGAACCACCTGGTTGCTCAGGTACGCCCGTGGGGCCTCTGCCTCATCCCCTGCCCTCCCTACTCCTCAGAGACCCCACGGAGGCGCCCCAGGCCTGGCCTGGGCCACACCCCGACATCTCTCTGTGCACCTCTGTCCCTCTGTCTTGGTCCCTGCCTCTCTTTCTTTTTTTTCTTTTTTATGGCCACACCTATGGCATATGGACATTCCCAGGCTAGAAGCTGAATCGGAGCTGCAGCTGCCAGCCTACACCACAGCAATGCCAGATCTGAGGTGTGTCTGAGGCCTACACCACAGCTCACGGCAACGCTGGATCCTTAACCCACTGAGCAAGGCCACAGATTGAACCCATATCCTCATGGATACTAGTCGGGTTCGTTACCGCTGTCACCACGAGAACTCTCCTGCCTCTCTTTCTGTCTCTGTTGTTCTGTCGCTGACACTCTTCTCTGTCATGGTCCAAGAGAAAAGCAGCTCTGTGGGCCCTTCCTACTCTTCCTTCCCAGCATCCACATGCCCAAGGGCACCACCCTCAGCCCCGGTGAGCCTCCGCTGGGCTGGCTCTGATAGGTGGGTGGAGGAGGCCTCCTTGGCCCCAGCTGGGACCCCTTCCGGGATGAGGGCCTGGGCAGATCTGCTCACTCTCCTCCGCCTGGCCCCCACAGCTAGAAGAGGAAAAGGCGGCCCTGCTGGGCCGGCAGCGGCAGGCGGAGCAGGAGGCCACCTTTGCAAGGGAGGAGCAGGAGCGGCTAGAGCAGTTGCGACTGGAGCAGGAGGTGGAGAGGCAGGGCCTGGAGGGCTCCCTGCGGGTGGCAGAGCAGGCCCGGGAGTCCCTGGAGCACCAGCTCCCCACGCTGCACCAGGACCGCTGCCGGCTGCAAGAGCAGCTGGCTCAGGTGGGTGTGGGGGGATGGGGAACAGGTGGCGGCGGGGTTCTACACTCTGGGCCTTTTGCATTCTATCTCGGGGAAGGTCACAGCCTCAAAAGCCTGATTCTGGGCTGAAACCCAGCCCTACCTCTGCTTGCTGGGGCCCTGCGTGAAAGCACCTGAGCTCACGTGCCTCAGTGGCCCCACCTGTAATATGGAGCTGACTTTTTTTCTTTTTAGGGCTGCAGGTGTGGCATATGGAAGTTCCTAGTTAGGGGTGGAATCAGAGCTACAGCTGCTGTCTGATGCCACAGCAATGGGGGATCCGAGCCAAGGTCTGTGACCTATACCACAGCTCACAGCAACGCTGGATCCTTGACCCGCTGAGTGAGGCCAAGGATCGAACCAGCATCCTTATGGATCCTAGTCAGATTCGTTACCACTGAACCACAATGGGAACTCCCGGGCTGATAGTTCTAAAGAGTATGAGCACTTAGCTGAGGTGAATCGCCTTTCAGTAAAGATAAACGATATGATAAATGGTGGAGAATTTTAGAATTGGAATCTTAGAGTTGTTGGGAAATCATGGCTGGAAGCGACCTGAGGGGTACAGAGATCCAGGGGCCTTTGCCTGGTGTCTGTCTTGGAGGCCTGACTTCCTAGGAAGGTCCTCGAGGAATCAACCTGGCGGCGCAGGGAGCCGCGCTCCAGGTACCCACTCTGAGACCTGCAGAGCAGCCTTTCTTTGGGCTATTTTGTATATTTAGCTTCTCTGGACATTTTGGGGTGCAGAAAGGGTTTGGTTACTACTCAGACTAAGTGAGGACCTTCACATTTGCACACGTGTGCACTGCAGATCCAGAGAAGGCTGTGGTTTGTCCAGGTACACACAGCACATCAGGGTAGAGCCTGGGTGTGAACCGGGTCTCCTGCCTGCCAGGCCCAGGTCAGGCCCAGGCTCGGGGTGCTGCGTGATGACGGGCTCACAGGGCCTGGGTGGGGGCCAGCTCTCCCGGCAGCTGAGCGGGCGGGAGCAGGAGCTGGAGCAGGCTCGGCGGGAGATGCAGCGGCAGGTGGAGGCACTGGAGCGGGCCGCCCGGGAGAAGGAGGCGCTGGCCAAGGAGCGGGCGGGCCTGGCGGTGCAGCTGGCAGCGGCTGAGCGTGAAGGCCGGACCCTGTCGGAGGAGGTCACACGCCTGCGGTAAGGCCCTGCCCAGCCCACCCTGGGGGGTTTTCTGGGGCCACCCCATGACCAGCCACACCCCAGAATTGCCCACCCCCAGGGCAGTGACTTAGGAGCCGGCTGGCCAACTCATCCCAGTCTGTCGGTCAGGGCTTAGTCTCCCCACCCCCAACCCGGGAGCACGGGCCAGGCTGGGCAGGTAGGCTGGCCACGCCCTTGGATCTGCAGTTTCCTGGGGCCCGGGAGGCTGAGTCCCAGGGCCTCAGGGATCCCATGCGCTGCAGCTTGGAGAAGGAAGCCCTGGAGAGCAGCGTGTTTGAGGTGCAGCGGCAGCTGACACAGCTCGAAGCCCGAAAGGAGCAGCTGGAAGCGGACGGGCAGACCCTGCTGCTGGCCAAGGAGACCCTGGCTGGTATGAGGGCCAGGGGTGTGGGGTGGGGATCCCCAGGCTTCAGCTCCAACTGGAACCTGGCGAGTTCTGGGGTTGCACTGAAGTTGAGATTGCTGGCTTTGGAGCGTGGCTGAGCCGGGTCCCATCCAGCCGTTTTCCCTGGCCAGCCCCTTCCCTCTCTGGATCTCAGGTTCCTCAGCTGGCGTTAGAGGTGAGGATGCCCGCCTCCTGAGGCTCTGCCGGAAGGAGGTGTGAAAAGCGTGGGCTTGCCACAGTGCCTGCCTCAGCCGGCAGTGGCTGCTGTTTGTCGTCAGGGTCCTTCGAGAGTCCTGAGTCTCGGCGGAGCCATTGTTGGCTGCTTTTTCAAGGACTCTCATTTCCACCCAGTCTCTCAACTCAGTGGTTTTTCTCGCTCAACACATTTTTTTGCTCTACAAATGTCTACCAAGCACCACCTTGGGGCCTTGAAAGTTTATTTTCCCGTCCGTGTCCATCTGAGCCAGACGAACCAGGAAGGGACATGCTGACAGTCTCTGGTGGACTTGAAACCCAAAGGATGGTTTGTGGAGCATCCGGGGTGGATGTTCCCCCAGTCACGTCACTGCCATTAGTGCGGCAGTTAGTCATAAAGGTGATGCCTTATGGAAAGCTGTGCAGCCTTTGGAAGCTACTTGTCTCCTCTGAGCCTCCATTTCCTCATCTGTAAATTGGGGATAAGTCACTTGGGTGTGTTGTGAAGCTGTGATGCTCTCAGCCAGGTGCCTGCCCATAGCAAAAGCAGTCAGTGATGGGGGTTGTTACATATGTTTGCTGTCCTCCCCATTTAGGGGGTCCTCCTTGTCAATTATTTCATCCCTTTGATGCCATTTGAGGGAGGGAGGGAGGGGGGCAGGGCCACTGGGTCCATGCAGCTGATGGGGAGAAAGGCCCAGAGAGGTCAAGATGTTTCTTCAAGGGAACTCAGCCTGTTTACCAGATGCTCTCTCTCCTCTCTGGGATTTTGCTAGAGGGAAAGGCTACTGGGAGGTTTTGATCCAAGTCTGTCCTTCCTTCCCAACCCTCTTGTGCAGGGGAGCTGGCAGGCCTGCGGCAGCAGATGACATCTACAGAGGAGAAGGTGGCTTTGGACAAGGAGCTGATGGCCCAGAAGCTGGTGCAGGCTGAGCGGGAGGCCCAGGCCTCTCTGCGGGAGCAGCGGGCAGCCCACGAGGAGGACTTACAGCGACTCCAGCGAGAGAAGGTTTGCACAGCTGGGTTGGGGCAGGCAGGGGGCTGTGAACCACTGTGACCTCAGGCGGGTCATCCTTCTCATTCTGCCTCAGTCTCCATATCTGTATGATGGAACTTCATCTCTGTTTCAGAGGCCCTGGGGCAGCTGAGAGGATCCATCAGGGACCCAACCTTATCAAACATGCAGATTCCCAGGCCCTGGTGATCCTGATGCAGAGGGTCCACAGCTATATTTGGAAAATGCTGATCTACTATATAGAGTAGGAAAGCGCTTTAATTTGCTAAGAAGTGCTATTTGCATATGAAAGATCATTCTGGGGATGAGAGCACATAGGTGAGGGGCCAGGTCACTAAAAGACCAAATGGACATATCTAAGAGCACTGGCTCTGGAGTAACATTACCTAGGTTTGGACCTGACCTTGACTACATGCTGGTCATGTTGCCTGAGGTCCCTCTGCCTTCATTTCCCCATCTTAGCAATGGGGATAATGATAGTATTACGAGGATGAGGTGAGATAATCCATACAAAGGGCTTGGCATAGAGACTCGCACTTGGTAAATGTTCCGTAAATGCTGGTTATTGTTGTTGTTATTATTGTCCTGAGATACTCTCCAGAGCAGACCTTTGGGCAGGGGAACTGGAGTCACCCATCTTGAACAGGGCTGCCTCTGACGGAGGTTGGGGCTGTGGCACATGATACCAGGGGGCACCATTCACCCCGTGGTCTTCTTGGATTTGGATGGATAGAATCACACTTCTCCAGCAGGTGGCGGCAAAGCATTTGCAGTGGGGACTATTTCCACACAGTTGGTAGCGCCTAGTGCTGGGGCCAGGCGTCTCCCTCAGACCCCAAGTGGGCTTTGTCTGGGGTTCTACCCTCCCAGTCCCCAGGGAGCCAAACTCCTGTGCCCTCCCTCACTCCCCTTCCATCACCTGACTCTGCAGAAGTTCCTGGGCCAGGGATCGAACCTGAGCCACTGCAGTGACAACAGGGAATCCTTAACTGAGAGGCCACTGCCACCAGGGGACTCCTGATTCAGTCTCTTAATGTCACAAATCTGTCCTCTTCTCTCCAGCTACTCTGCCACCCCTAGACCCTGGCCCCCTTACTGGCTCACAGCCAACCCAACTCCCCTCTACCCCAACCACCAATCCTGGTCCCTCTTCCACGTGTGCTAAACAACCCGCTATTCTAAAATTCAGGGAGTTCCCGTTGTGGCTCGGTGGAAACGAATCTGACTAGCATCCATGAGGACACAGGTTTGATCCCTGGCCTCCCTCAGTGGGTTAAGGATCTGGTGTTGCCATCAGCTGTGGTGTAGGTCACAGATGTGGCTCAGATCTGGCGTGGCTGTGGCTGTGGCAGAGGGCCGGCAGCTGCAGCTCCGATTCGACCCCTAGTCTGGGAACCTCTATATGCCGTGGGTGCCAGCCCTAAAAATAAATAATAAGAAATAAAATTCAGATTGCTCCTTGTCGTATTGGCTCGAGACTCTCTATTGTACCAACTCTCCTTAGCATCAGGCCACCCTTCCCTGCAGCCCACAGGGTCTCACCCGGCTGCTGCCTGTGGCTCTGGCCCCCTTCTTCGCCATGTCCCCCTCGTAGTCTGAGCCCCAGGGACCTTAAATAGTGCAGTTGCCCTGTACACCGTGTCTCTTCTCCAGGCCGTCTCCAGGGCTGTTCTGTGGTCTGGGTTCTTTTTCTTTCCTCTTGACTTGAATGATTGCTGCCATTTCCTCCAGGAGACATTCTCTGCCATCCCCCACCCTCACCAGGCCAAGCCACCGCTGCCCTTGGGGCTGGCACAGCCCTGGTGCGTCCCTCTTACAGCCTTGTTATCACCACACCCCACCTGTTGTTACCTGCTGCTCGCTGGCCCTGTGGCCCTTGTTGCCCCAAGGTTGGCGAGGGGCTGCCTGGGCCCAGCCTCATGGGTCACACATGCCCGGGTCTGGCCCCCAGGAGGCGGCATGGCGGGAGCTGGAGGCCGAGCGGGCCCAGCTGCAGGGGCAGCTGCAGCGGGAGCGGGAGGAGCTGCTGGCCCGGCTCGAGGCCGAGAAGGAAGAGCTGAGTGAGGAGATCGCCGCCTTGCAGCAGGAGCGTGACGAGGGCCTCCTCCTGGCCGAGAGCGAGAAGCAGCAGGTTCGCGAGCCCTGGTGGGGCCTCCACGGCTGCCCGAGGGGCCCCTGTTCTGGGGCTGGTCCCCGCTCAGCCACCCAGCCTGCAGGAGGAGGGATGTGATGGGGTCTTTGGGAAGCGTTGCTGAGATGCCCGTTGAGTGAGTGGGGCTGGCACACAGTGGGAGCTTACTGAGTGACAGTCTCAGTCGTGGCCCCATGGGCATTGTTCCAGAAAAGCCGACCCGCATTCTCCCATCCGTCCTCTCAGGCCAGGCTAGGCATGGCGTCCCCACGACCACCTCTGAGCAGTCCTCGGGAACCCCACACACATCAGCCGACCCCTCTCAGAAAGAGCTACCTCCTGACTTTCCCGTAATGTCATGGGGACGGGGCAGACCGCCCATCTCCCCTCCTCACCTGCTGGGTCCCCCGAGACGAGTCACTTTTCCTCTTTGAGCCTTAACAGGCTCATCTGTAAAATGGGACTAAGGAAAGGCCCCGCCTCAGGATTCTTGTGGCAAGTTAGTTAGATCTCTAAGTTGCATCCATGGCCAGGTCATTGTTACTGCTCTCGTACCCTTTCCTGGGGCTGCAGAGCTGGTGATCCTCTACCTGTGCCCTGGCTCCACCTGTGGGGCCCCAGTCCGTCCCCCCTGCAGAGGGCACATCTCCGAGGTAGCATGGGGGAAAGGCCAAGCATGCTCCCCAAGCCCTTCACCCCCTGCCTCTGCCCAGGCCCTGTCCCTGAAGGAGTCCGAGAAGACAGCGCTGTCGGAGAAGTTGGTAGGAACCAGGCACAGCCTGGCCGCCATCTCCCTGGAGATGGAGCGACAGAAGCGTGATGCTCAGAGCCGGCAGGAGCAGGACCGGGTAGGGCAGGTGGTGGGGTGGGGAGTGGGGGCACTCCATGTGAGTTTTGGGGGAACACAGGCCTGCCTGAGGGGGAGCCTGCCTCTGCCCTGGGCAGCCTCCAGGCTGTGGGTGGAGCGTCACTCTTCCTTGGGAGTCCCCATCAGAGGGAGGTGGCCCAGCTCCATCCTGGTGAGTCCTGCAGTCTGAAGGAGAGACCAGCTATGTGCACAGCACGCACCAGGCATCATAGTAGGGGCCCGTAGATGGCTTGGCAGGCTAGCGTGAGGGGCCGTATTTGGAGCTGAAAGTGGGCAGTTCAGCCAGCCCGGCTGGGGTCAGTGCTGGATGGGAGGTGAGGGGGACGCAGCAGCGCCAAGTCTGAGGAGCCGTCTGTCCTAGAGCACCTTGAATGCCCTGACATCTGAGCTGCGGGACCTGCGGGCCCAGCAGGAGGAGGCCGCTGCGGCCCATGCCCAGGAGGTGAAGAGGCTGCAAGAGCAGGCCCGAGACCTGGGCAGGCAGCGGGAGTCCTGCCTGCGTGAGGTGAGCGGCCTTCCCACCTGCCCGCCTTCTCACCCAGCAGTGCACTGAGGGCTGGGGGCCCAGGAGTGTGCACTCAAGGACGAGGCAATGAAGGAAAGAAAGGAAGCAGCAGAGTTCCAGTTGTGGCTCAGTGGGTTAAGGACTTGATGTCTCTGTGAGGATGCAGGTTCAATCCCTGGCCTTGCTTAGTGGGTTAAGAGTCTGGTGTTGCTGTGAGCTGCGGTGTAGGTCATAGATACAGCTCGGATCTGGTGTGGCTGTGGCGTAGGCTGGCAGCTGTAGATCTAATTCAACCCCAGCCCAGGAACTTCCATGTGCAAGAGGTGTGGCCCTAAAAAAGAAAAAAGAGAAAAAAAAAAAAAAAAAAGGAAACAGCAAGCATTATTTTTTTGTTTTAAAAGGTTAAAAAAAATTTTTTTTTAATTTTTTTGCTTGTTAGGTGCAGCATATGGAGGTTCCCTGGCTAGGGGTGGAATTGGAGCTACAGCTGCCAGCCTACACCACAGCTCACAGCAATGCCGGATTCTAAACCCACTGAGTGAGGCCAGGGATCGAACCCACAACCTCATGGCTTCTAGTCAGATTTGTTTCTGCTACACCACACAGGAACTACAGCAAGCATTTATTTTATTTGCTTTTTAGGGCCACACTCACAGCATATGGAGGTACCTAGTCTAGGGGTCAAATTGGAGCCGTAGCTGTCAGCCTATGCCGCAGCCCCAGCAAGTCAGGATCTAAGCTGCATCTGCCACCTACACCACAGCTCATGGCAATGCTGGATCCTTAACCCACTGACTGAGACCAAGGATCGAACTGCAACCTCATGGTCCCTAGTCGGATTCATTTATGCTGCACCACGATGGGAACTCCCCAGCAAATATAAATTAAGTGCCTGCTGTGCACACATGGGCTTTGGGCTCTTTGGGAGAGGCTGTTCTCTTGAGGTTGATCCACTGGATGATCCTGATTGATGACTATTTCAGGGCAAAACACTGCTGACACCATAACTCACATCTGTGGTCTGAGTCTCTGCAGAGGGATGGGGCAGGCACCCTACAGCTGGGGAGACGGGGGTGGGCTGGTTTTTGCCCAGCTTGAGTGGGGCCTTCCCCCCCATATGTGGACGCTCGCTGTCCTCACAGGCAGAAGAGCTCCGGACCCAACTGCGCCTGCTGGAGGATGCCCGAGACGGGCTGCGGCGGGAGCTGCTGGAGGCCCAGCGCAAGGTGCGGGAGAGCCAGGACGGGCGCGAGGCCCAGCGCCAGGAGGCAGGCGAGCTGCGGCGCAGCCTGAGCGAGGGGGCCAAGGAGCTCGAGGCCCTGCGGCGGTCCAACGAGGAGCTGCGGGCGGCCGTGAAGAAGGCGGAGAGTGAGCGGATCAGGTGGGGTGATAGCCCCAGCTTCATCCACACTCAATCTCATCCCCGAACCTAACCCCACCCCCAAGGCTCTGGGGAAATTGGGCAGATGAGGTGTCTGTGCCCTCAAACGTCTGAACTTGGGTCATTTTAGGTGACTTTCCCACCTGAAGGAAGGGGCATGGTGGCAGCAGGCAAGATTGGGTCCAGACTCTATGACGCCCCCTGCTGGCATCCCGCTGGAGACTAGTGTGCGTTGCTGGTCCACCTCTCCCAGCCTAGGGCCTGATCCCCAGCTCTGGAGGGCTCCGCTCAGGGGAGGAGCCTTAGAGCACCTCTAGACCACGAGTCTGCCAGCCCAATCCCAAGAATCGGGGGAAGGGACTTTTGTGTAGGGCCACACTCTACTCTTCCTAGGACCTGGGGCTGCCTCTGACCTCTGCCCTCTGCCCCTCCAGCCTGAAGCTTGCCAACGAGGACAAGGAGCAGAAGCTGGTGCTCCTGGAGGAGGCACGGGTGGCTGTGGGCAAAGAGGCTGGGGAGCTGCGGGCTGGGCTGCAGGAGGTGGAGCGCTCACGGCTGGAGGCTCGGCGGGAGCTGCAGGAGCTCCGGCGGCAGGTACTCTCCCCAGCATTGACCCCCCCCTGTGCACCTGCTGTGTGTCCCCGGGCCAACAGCACCCCCTTTCTGTAGCCCAGGGCCCACATATGCAAAACCAGGGGCTTGAACTGTAACAAGGCTTGTTACCCAACCTTGGAATGAATGGATGGGCTTTGAGGAGTCCTCAAACCCTGAAACCGTGTGTTTGTGTGTATGTATGTGTGTGTATAAATTTGTGTACACACTCGTCCACGTTTCTCAAAGACTGGGCTGGGGCCCTTGTCCAATTCTTCAGGGGGTCAGGGGGCTGTGCCGACAGCACGTGGAACTTCCCAGGCAAGGAATTGAACCTGTGTGCCACAGCAGCAACCCAAGCCACAGCAGTGATAATGCTGGATCCTTAATCTGCTGAGCCACAGGGGAACTCCCCTTGTCAAATTCTCAAAGGAATCTGTGAACAAGAGGTGCAGATCCTGTGAACTAGATTGGGAGCTGGCAACCTGGCAACCTTTTTTTTTTTTTTTTTTTTCTTTTGTAAAGTGCTCTGTGGT
The DNA here is from genome assembly GCF_054392235.1 of Sus scrofa. Lineage (NCBI taxonomy): Eukaryota > Metazoa > Chordata > Mammalia > Artiodactyla > Suidae > Sus > Sus scrofa. Next base: position 80,114,816 of record NC_139388.1, read on the forward strand.
AAATATTTCCAACTTTATGGGCCTTAGTCTCTGTTGCAACCACTCAACTCAGCCATCGCGGTGAGATAGCAGGCCTGGCAGGTACCTAGGGAGTGGACTGTGTTCCATTAAGACTTTGCTTAGAGGGAGTTCCCATCCTGGCACAGTGGAAATGAATCTGACTAGGAACCATGAGGTTGCGGGTTTGATCCCTGGCCTTGATCAGTGGGTTAAGGATCCGGCGTTGCCACGAGCTGTGGCGTAGGTCGCAGACTTGACTTGGATCTGGCATTGCTGCAGCTATGGTGTAAGCCAGCGGCTACAGCTCTGATTAGACCCCTAGCCTGGGAATCTCCACATGCCGTGGGTATGGCCCCAAAAAGACAAAAAAGACCAAAAAAAAAAAAAGACTTTGCTTAACAGACACTGAAATTTGAACTTTATATACTTTTCCTGTGTCAAAAATATTGTTCTTCTTTTGCTTTTCTTTCAACCATTTAAAAATGAGCCATTTTTGGAGTCCCCACTGTGGTACAGTGGGTTTAATGATCTGACTTGTCTTTGTGGCGGCATGGGTTCAATCCCTGGCCTGGCTCAGTGGGTTAAGGATCCAGTGTTGCTGCAGCTGTGGCGTAGGTCGCAGCTCCGGCTCAGACTTGAGTCCTGACCCAAGCACTTCCGTATGCTGCAGGATCAGCTGGAAAAGAAAAAAAAAATTAAAATGAACCATTTTCATCTATTTAAAAGTGTAAAAATCACTCTCAGCTCAGGCCCTTACAGAAGCAGATGACTGGTGGGATTTGGCTTGCAGGATTTCAGCCTGCAGTTTGCTGAGCCCTAAGCTAGATGGTCTTCAAGCCCATTAACAACAGCGAGCATTTAACAAGTGCCTGCTGTATCCTAGGCACTGCCCTGGCCACTGAGGGCTCAGGCTTTCCCAGTCTAGAAAAGGGGGCTGTTTCCCGACCGGACAGGAAACAGCCCCCTTTGGCATCCAGGCCCTGCCTCCCCAGAGACATCACAGCCGGAATAACCAATTCCCTCCACCTCCCACTGGCGGACCCTTCTACCCAGGCCCGCTCCTGTCGGGTTGAGGTCCTGGGAAACCACAGAATTCCCGAAAGGAACTCACATTTGTGTGCCAGGCTCTTGCTGGGCATTTTGCTGCCATAGCATGTTTTCCTGTTCCCTTGACTACAGCTCTGGGGGATTGGTAGGCCTCACCCCCACCTGCTCCAGCGAAAAAGGGCCTAGAACATACCTTTTTTTTTTTTTTTTTAATCTTTTTAGGGTCATACCCACGGTATATGGAGGTTCCCAGGCCAGGAGTCCAGTTGGAGCTGTAGCCTACACCACAGCCACAGCAACGCCAGATCTCAGCTGCATCTGCAACCTACACCACAGCTCATGGCACCACCGGATCCTTAACCTACTGAACGGGACCAAGGATCACACCTGCAGCCTCATGCATACTAGTCAGATTCGTTTCCACTAGGGCATGATGGGAACTCCTAGAACATACTTTTGATTCCACTTGTTTGAGACCAGATCCCAGTCTGTTGCTTAGGGGGCTGTGTGACTTGGATGAGTCACTTCACATCTCTGAGCTTCAGGGTGTTTTTTTTTTTTTTTTCCCCCTCTATTTTATCTTATTTTGGGGTTGGGGGGTGCTGTGCCTGTGGCATGTGGATGTTCCCAGGTCAAAGATCAAACCCATGCCACAGCAATGACCTGAGCCACAGCAATGACAATGCCAGGTCCTTATCCCAATGAGCCACCAGGAAACTCCTGAGCTTTAGTTTTTTTGTCTGTTAAATAGGGGTAATGTTAGTACCTACCCCAAACTAATGAATTAATATGAGTCAAGTGCTTCGAACAGGGCTGGACACATGGCAAGCATTCCATAAACATTAGGCGTCATTACAGAGGTGAAAGATGACCCAGAGTTCCTGTCCTGCAGAACTCCTAGGGATTCTGCACTCCCTACCCCGACTCTCTATGGTAGGTAATTATGATTAGATGGTACACGGAGGTCACTGGTGCCCAGGTGCCTGGCACGGCTCAAGGTCAATGGAGTTATCAGGCTCCCAGTGGGTTGAGGTGGCATTCAGTGTATGTGTTCCTAGAGCCATGGGTCTTGAGTTCCCTCTGTGCCAGGTCTGGACTGGGCAGGGTAGAGGGGCAGAGCCAGACAGGCTGCTGCTGGAAGCTGTGGGCACTCACCCACACCCTGGGCTAGGAGAGGCTGTGGGTGCTGAGAATGGGTCCTCGGTCCTACCTGTGCCCCCTCTGTCTCACAGATGAAGATGCTGGACAGCGAGAACACCAGGCTGGGCAGAGAACTGGTGGAGCTGCAGGGCCGCCTGGCCCTTGGCGAGCGGGCAGAAAAGGAGGGCAGACGGGAGGCCCTGGGCCTCCGACAGAAGCTGCTGAAGGGAGAGGCCAGCCTGGAGGCTGTGCGGCAGGAGGTAACTAGACCTCAGGCAGACTGCCTAGAGGAAGAGGGTCCTCAGAGGCTGTCACGCTGCCCCTCGCCTTTTCTGATGGAAGCAGGGGGGATTCCAGTGCCAGAGTCATTCTGAGATCGTTCCCTGAGTCCTGTCCCTGTCCTCAATCCTTGAGCTTCTTGCCCAGGTATAATAACAGCAATAGCAGTTACAGAAACTGTGTCGCAGGGACGGGGGGAGCCTTATAGATAGAACCTTGTTTGATTCTCCCAGCAGCCTCAGGAGGTAGGTATGCTTAGTCCCAGTTTACAGAGAGAACCAGACACTGAGGCCCAGAGTCTAATCAAGGTCACCCAGCCACCCAGACCTGTCTGACTCCAAAGCCCTCACTCTTTCCACACTGCCTTTTCTGGTAGTGAATTTGCTGTGTGGCCTGGACTAAGTCACTCAGTCTCTCTGTGCTTTAGAGCATTCATGGGCTGGGGGATGGCACAGCAGTGGGTGTATACCAAGCCTTGGTGCAGATCTTGGCATCCAGGGGTTGCTCCCTAGATGGTTCCCAGTGAACCTGATAACCACGAGAGGTCCACTTATTCTCTGAACCAGAGGGGTGTGTGTGCGGCCATCATGCGCTTCATCAGTAAATAACTTTTTATTTTTTTATTTTTTATTTTTATTTTTCTGCCCTTTAGGGCCGCACCTGTGGCATATGGAGGTTCCCAGGCTAGGGGTCGAATCAGAGCTGTAGCTGCCAGCCTACGCCACAGCCATAGCAGCGCCAGATCTGAGTCTCGTCTGCAATCTACACCACAGCTCACAGCAACACCAGATCCTTAACCCACTGAGCAAGGCCAGGGATTGAACCTACAACCTCATGGTTTTTAGTCAGATTCATTTCTGCTGTGCCATGACGGGAACTCTAGTAAATAATTTTTTAGTGCCTCCCCTCATTGTGATTAATTGATTTATTTTTATAGCATATGGGAGCTCCTGGCATATGGAAATTCCTGGGCTAGGAATTGAATCTCAGCTGCATCTGCGACCTGTGTGGCAGCTGTGGCAATATTGGATCCTTTAACCCACTGCTCCAGGCCAGGGATTTAACCCTTGCCTCTGCAGCAACTGGAGCTGCTGCAGTGAGTTGTTTTGTTTTGTTTGTTTGTTTGTTTTGCTTTTTAGGGCATATGGAAGTTCCCAGGCCAGGGGTCAAATCAGAGCTTGCAGTTGCTGGCCACAGCCACAGCCATGCCAGATCCAAGCTGTGTCTGTGACCTACCCTGCAGCTCATGGCGACGCCAGATCCTTAACCCACTGAGAGACCAGGGATCAAACCTGAGTCCTCATGGATACTAGTTGGGTTCGTTACCGCTGAGCCGCAACAGGAAATCCTGCAGTCAGATTCCTAAAGGCACTGCACCACGGTGGGAAATCCCACCCCCCTTTTTGTTTTTAAATTGATAAATTACGTGCACTGAAAAGGTAGTGTAGTCTAGTGGTTCAGGGAACAGGCTCTGGAGCCAGGGTGCCCTGCTTTGAAACCAAGCTCTCAGTTTACTAGCTCTGTGGCCTTTGGCAAGTTACATAACTGCCCCAGGTCTCCATTTCCTCATCTTTAAAATAAAGATGATTCATAGTAGAATCACCAGTCATCAATCAGAGTTGATTCTTGGCAAGGAAAGTACTTAGTGCCTGGCACCAATAATGCCTATCTTTATAAGCCTTAGCTGTTAGTTTACACTGCAAGTCATATATACAGAAGGAAGAGATAAACAAATTCTAATAGTTTCCTGCTACACTCCCATGAGTGTTCCCATGCATGATGTTCCTGCACGCCCTGCATGGGTGGAGACCACTAATGGAACAGGTGTCATGCATGCCACTTGTGGGCCCCTGGGCTCCAGGCAGGGCCTGGGAGGCTGGGTTTTGGTTTGGGGGGCGGCTTTGATGACACCCACCTCCTGACCTTGCCCCCTCCCCAGCTCCAGGGAGCCCAGCGGAAGCTGCAGGAGCAAGAGGGCGAGTTCCGGACCCGCGAACGAGGCCTGCTGGGCTCCCTGGAGGAGGCACGCGGCGCCCAGAAGCAGCAACTGGACCACGCCCGCAGCCTGGAACAGAAGTTGGAGGCTGCTCGGGCTGAGGCTGCGGAGCTGGGGCTGAGACTGAGTGCGGCTGACGGCCGGGCGCAAGGCCTGGAGGCCGAGCTGGCCCGCGTAGAGACGCAGCGGCGTGCGGCTGAGGCCCAGCTGGGCGGCCTGCGCTCTGCCTTGCGCCGGGGCCTGGGCCTTGGCGGGGTGCCCAGCCCGGCCCCCCGGCCCGCGCTGGGCTCCCCCATCCGGAGTGCGCCTGCGGGAGGTGAGTGAGCGCGCAGAGACGGGGAGGGTCAGCGGGTCTAGTTCGGGTCTAGTTCGGTGCCGCCTAAGAGGCCGCCCTTGGCGGACCTGCCCCGCCTTTGATGACCAGTCTCAGACCCCACCCCTTCAGCCCCTCCCTGTCTCCTTATTGAGACCCGCCTGCCTGGGCCACGCCCCCTGCGACCCTTTCTGGCCCCCACTAGACCACGCCCCCTCGCTGAGGTGGATCCGCACACCCTAGATTGCTGCTTTTTAAAGGGCGTGGAGGATAGAGGATGTCGCTTCTTTTTTTTTTTTTTTTTTTTTTTTTTTGTCTTTTCTAGGGCTTCATCCGCGGCATATGGAGGTTCCCAGGCTAGGGGTCTAATCGACCTGTAACTTGGGATCCCAGCAGTATCTGCGACCTACACCACAGTTCACCGCAACGCCAGATCCTTAACCAACTGAGCTAGGCCAGAATCCACCCGCAACTTCATGGTTCCTAGTCAGATTCGGTAACACTGAGCCACGACAGAAACTCCGGATGTCGCTTCTTAATGCCCTTAACTCCTCTAAGTCTTTGAGTCTCCAACCTCTGTAACTGATGCCTGCCCTCTCTCCATCAGCCCTTCATCCTCTTCATTCTCCCGTTGCTGGTTCCACACCCCTCCATACCAGGCCTATGACCCCATGTCTCCCCCAGACAGACACTCAGCACCTCCCCCCTTCCAGAAACTTCCTCAGAAGAGAGCCTCCTACCCCCACCTGCTGCTGAGGCTCCGTGGATGACGGTGGGAAAATCAGCATTGTGCTTCAGCAGGCGCAAGCAGCCTTTTAAGAAGGAGCCTTCATCTTGTCTCATCCTGACCCCAATCTCACCTTGATTCCTGGGCCTGAAATAGAATCTGCAGAATCTTAGAACTGTGGGAAATTCACTATGAGATATTGGGTTGTTGTCTCTTCAAATCCAGAGATTTAGCCCCAGGATCACATTAGTCAGTCAGTTACTGTATATATTAAGCACATGCTATGTACCAGGTACAGTTTAAGTAGTAGGGATGGGGCAGTAAACAAAACTGACAGGTGTTTCTGCTTTTATGGAGCTTATGGTCTAGGCTTTGGAATAGCAGACAATGAATGTGATATATAAATTAAACATAGAATGTATTCAGAGTTCCTCTTGTGGCTCAGTGAGTTAAGAACTTGACCAGTATCCATGAGAATGCGGGTTTGATCCCTGGCCTTTCTCAGTGGGTTAAGGATCCAGTGTTGCCGTGGCTATGGTGTAAGTCCCAGATGTGACTCAGATCCTGTGTTGTGGTGGCTGTGGCCTATTCCTGCAGCTGTAGCTCTGATTTGACTCCTAGCCTGGGAACTTCGTATGTCATAGGTGCAGCTGTTAAAAAAAAAAAAAAATCTAGAAGTGACATTCATGGAGATGGAAAAAGATTAGAGGTTACCAGGAGGTGTGGGGACGGAAGAATTAGGAGTATGCTTACTGGTTACAGAGTTTGTGATTGTGTTCATCTGCTAGGGCTGCTATAGAAAAGTACCACAATCTGAGTGGCTTAGACAACAGAATTTTTTTTTTCTTTTTTGCTTTTTAGGGCCGCACCCATGGCATCTGGAGGTTCCCAGCCTAGGGGTCCAATCAGCTACAGCTGCCGGTCTACACCACAGCCATAGCAATGTCAGATCCGAGCTACGTCTGCAACCTACACCACAGCTCATGGCAGCACCGAATCCTTAAACCACTGAGCGGGGCCGGGGATCGAACCCGCCACCTCATAGTTCCTAGTGGGATTCGTTTCTGCTGTGCCACGACAGGAACTCTGACAACAGAAGTTTATGTCTCACTGTCTTGGAGGCTGGAAGTCCAAGGTTAGGGTGTCGGCAGGGCCATGCTTCCTCTGAAGTTATCAGAGAAGAATTCGTTCCAGGCTTCCTAGATTCTGGTAGTTCCTTGATTATGGCAGCATCTCCTTAGTCTTCACACAGAGTTCTCCTTGAGTGTGTGTCCAAATTCCCCACCCCCCCTTTTTTGGTCTTTTTGGGGCCGCACCTGCAGCATATGGAAGTTCCCAAGCCAGGGGTCGAATGGGAGCTGCAGCTAGAGACATAGCCACCCAGATCCAATCCTCATTGGTGACCTATGCTACAGCTCACGGCAGCGCTGGGTTCTTAACCCACTGAGTGGGGCCAGGGATCAAACCTGTGTCCTCATGGATCCTAGTCAGGTTTGTTACTGCTGAGCCGTAATGGGAACGCCATATTTCCCCTTTTTATAAGGACACCAGTCATATTGGATTGGGGTGCACCCTCTTCCAGTATGACCTTGTCTTAACTAATGACGTCTGTAACCACCCTATTTCCAAATGAGGTCACATTCTGAGACATGGCAGTTAGGACTTCGACATGTGAGTTTTGAGGAGATAAAATTCAACCCATAGTAGAGGTGATGGAAAAGATTTAGAAGCAGAGAGTGGTCGGAGTTCCCTCATGGCCCAGCGGGTTAAGGATCCGGTGTTGTCATTGCTATGGCTCTGGTTATAACTGTGGTGTGGGTTCGATCCTCGGCCTGGGTACTCCCGCATGCCTTGGATGCAGCAAAAAAACAAAACCCCCAGAGAGTGGTGGTATATAACAGCGTGAATGTAATTACTGCTGATAAGTTATGTGTTCAAAGGTGGTCAGGAAGGCACATTTTGTTATGTGTGTCTTATCCCAATACATTTTTTGAAGATAAGGCCAAGGCTTGGGCTAGGGTGTTTGAAGGGGAGACAGAGAGAGCCTTACTGAGGGGGTTGTGGGTAAGGGAAGGATGGAGAAGAGAATGAAGACAAGTGGCAAGGTCTGAGTGTGAACAGCAAGGGCTCCAGAGTGGCAGGAGTGTATAGTGAGCGAGGTGGAAAGGTGTAGGAGGGGAGGCCATGGGACACAGGACCCGCTCAGCAAGTCCTTTCAGGCCATTACAAGGATGTTGGCTTTACTCTGAGGGGATGGAGGCTCTGGGTCCTTTGGGTGCTGATGGAGCTATGGGGTAGTTTGGATGTCATGTTGGCAGAGGCAGGAAGATGGCTAAGGGCAGGCTGACCTCCTATCCTGCAGTTCCCATGTTGACCTCCAGGTGCCGCCCTATCTCTGTCCACCCTGCCCCCTTGTCATTGCCCATCATCTTCCAAGCAGAGTTCATGTTTTTTCTGCTGGTAAATAGGGGCACCTGGCTTCAGTCCCAGCTCTGCGTCTTCCCAGCTTTGACACTAAGCAAGTCACTTAACTGTTTTGAGTCAGCCCAGCCTGTGAAGGGGGAAGATTGGTCCTTACCTCTGGGGAATTCCTGTGAGGAATGCAGTGAGGTGATGTAGGGAAGCCTGGGTCCAGCACCTGGCACAGAGTCAGCGCTCAGTTCAGGGTGGTGTTGAGGGGATGGAGTGGCCACCCTTGGATTGGGCCCTGGATGCAGCCCTCATGGCACCTGTAGTCTGGGTGGGGAGGCAGACAGGGGACCCCCACAAGGGTGGGATGAGCTCATTCCAGCCTGGGGTCAGGGAGGCCTCTGGGGAGTGATCTTTCCATTTAAACCTAAAGGAAGGGGCCAGGCAGAAAGAAGCCATGGTGGGGGGGATGAGAACAGCCTGTCCAAAGGCCCCAGTGCCTTTGGTTTTTATTTGAGGAGGGCGCACCCACAGCATATGGAGGTTCCCAGGCTAGGGGTTGAATTGGAGATGTAGCTGCCCACCTACACCACAGCCATAATAACTCCAGATCCAAGCCACGTCTTCAACCTACACCATAGCTCACGGCACTGCCAGATCCTTAACCCACTGAGCGAGGCCTGGGATTGAACCTGCATCCCCATGGATGCTAGTCAAATTCATTTCTCCTGTGCCATGATGGGAACTCCCCCAGTGCCTTTGTAAGAGGGAATATTCTAGAATATGGGAACTATAGATGTTATGAAGTGACCAGCTTGTAAAGGGAGATGCTAGGGTGGGCAACAGGTGATGTCAGAGAGGTTTGGTTTGATTCTGAGGGCTGATGGGGGGCAGTGAAGGGTTAAGGAAGAGGGTGAAGGGGCTCTTTCTGTGGGCTGCTGGGCACAGCAGGGCTGGGCGAGATACGTTAGGAGCCTGCGGGCACCAATCAGGCAGGAGAGGCCGGGGCTCCCGTGTTGCTGACCACGTCTTCTCCTCTAGGAAGTGGGGAAGGGCTCAGCAGCCCCAGCCCCTTGGAACGCAGCCCTGGGTCGGAGCCACCATCCCCAGGACCTGCCACCTCCCCAGCATCTCCAGACCTGGACCCAGAAGCAGTGCGGGGTGCCCTCCGGGAGTTCCTGCAGGAGCTGCGAAGCGCCCAGAGAGAACGGGTGAGGGGGAGTGTCAGTGGCCGCAGAGGGAACCCGGCGGCCGAGGGCCCTGTAAGGGGCTGCAGGTCATCAGAGCAGGGGTCTTTCCTCCCCCCTCCCCCCATCACTGGGGTTGCAGGATGAACTCCGGGCCCAGATGAGTACCCTGAGTCACCAGCTGGCTGAGATGGAGGCCGAGAGGGACAGCACAGCCTCACGGGCCAGGCAGCTGCAGAAGGCTGTGGCCGAGAGTGAGGAAGGTGAGCCCGACGCCCTGGGTCCTTGCTGTGCTCTCTTGTGCTCTCAGGCTGTGGATTGGCCTGAGCAGCCTCTGTGTCTCTGCCCTGGCCACCGTGGCCTGAGTAGGGGCTGTCTTCTCTGGGGGACCCTCCCTGGTCCATCCCCACGCCATGTACCCTCCAGGGCTCAGAGACAGGCCCTGTGGTGGGTGGAGGGCAGGCCTGGTTCAGGTCTCGGGGCTGTGCCTGGCCAGGCCTGACAGCGCTGGGTGGGGGCCGCAGCCCGGCGCAGCATGGATGGACGGCTGAGCGGGGTCCAGGCCAAGCTGGTGCAGCAGGAGGAGAGCACGCGGCGCAGTGAGCGGGAGCGCCGGGCTGCGCTGGACCAGGTGGCCACGCTGGAGAGGAGCCTGCAGGCCACGGAGAGCGAGCTCCGGGCCAGCCAGGTAGGTGGGAGCTGAGGGCCAGCGGGAGAGGGTGGCGGGTACCACATGTGCCTGAATGGATGTCTCTAAGATTGGCCGTGTGCCTGGTCTCCCATCATCCACCGAAGTGACTGGCCTGTGACTTTTCAAAAGCACATTCAGGGAGTTCCCGTTGTGGCTCAGTGGTTAATGAATCCGACTAGGAACCATGAGGTTGTGGGTTCAATCCCTGGCCTTGCTCAGTGGGTTAAGGATCCAGCATTGCTGTGAGCTATGGTGTAGGTCGCAAACGCAGCTTGGATCCCATGTTGCTGTGGCTCTGGGGTAGGCCGGTGTCTACAGCTCCGATTTGACCCCTAGCCTGGGAACCTCCATATGCCGCGGGAGCGGCCCAAGAAATGGCAAAAAGACCTCTCCCCCCCCAAAAAAAAGCATGTTCAGATTTCATCATCTTGTTCCATATTGAAATCATTAAGCTCAAGATCTAAGGACCTAGGTTCAAGCCCATACCCTGCTGTGATTCTCCTCTTCATCATCTGTAAAAGAGGGCACCACCTGGAATTCCCCAGTGGCTTGGTGGGCTAAGGATCCAGTGTTGTCACTGCAGTGGCTCAGGTTGCTGTGGTGGCTTGGGTATGATCCCTTGATCCCTGGCCCAGGAACTTCTTTTTTTTTTTTAATGGCCACCCCTGTGGCATATGGAAGTTCCCTGGCTAGGAGTCAAATTGGAGCTGTAGCTGTGGGCCTATGCCATGGCCATAGCAGCACCAGATCCAAGCCATGTCTGTGACCTATACCACAGCCTGTGGCAACACCAGATCCTTAACTCACTGAGCGACGCCAGGTATCAAACCTGCATCCTCATGGATCCTAGTCAGATTCGTTTCCACTGAGCCATGATGGAAACTCCTGCGCATGCACTTTGAACACGTGGCTGGTGCTCAGGGAACCTGTTATGTACAGCCACATCCATGGTGTTCTGGGAGTTCTATGTGTTTGGGGGGCATCTGTGTGCGTGTGTGTCTGGGGCAGGAAATACAGGCCCTGGTGGTGACGATCCAGGTTGCTGAAGCCTTGAGCCCTTCTTGCAGCCAGAGGCCACCCCCCCTCCTCCGGCCTTCCCTCCCCTGGCCCTCTACAACTGCTCACAGCCCACCCTCTCGCCTCTGGCTCCAGGCCGAGCTCGAGCTGGATTGTTGTGTCTGCGGCTCCAGCTCTGGCCTCGGGCCCAGCCGCAGGGGCCGCGGGAGGAGGCCAGGAACAAAGCTGGGCAGGAGCCAGAGTGGGGCTGCTGAGCCCAGACATGGCAGGGCTCGGGCTCTGAGCAGCGTGGAAGAGGGGCCAGGCCTGGGAGGCTGTGGTAGTAACGCTCCTACCCCACCCCGTCCCTAGGATGGTTATGGGAAGAAGACTCCAGCCTGTCCCCCTGCCCTGTCCCCAGTCCCTAAGTTTCCTTGTAAAAGGAGGTGGGGGTAATCACCCCCTACAACCCAGTGGGGCCCAGGGTTCCTGTCCCACTCAGCCCAGGTCCCATAGGCAGCTCTGGGCCTGCCTCTGGAGAGCATCGCGGCAGAGCCAGGTAGCCCTGGAATCTGCATTTTGACAATCCCCTGACCCCCAGGGCTCTGTCAACACCCAAGTTGGGGAAGCCCCGGGCCAAGCCCGTCCCCCCACCATACAGATGGGGTAGAGCCCAAGAACAGGGAGGAAGGGACGGTCCTGGGTCACAGTCTTTTAGACTCGGGCAAAATGGAAAGGGCTCTGGGTCCCTCCAGTCATCCTGTGAACATGTGGGGAGATGGAACCCCCGGAGGGTCGGGGGCCAGCCGTGAGTCACACAGCCAGTGGCTGGACCAGCCCCTTTGAGGCTGCTCCCCACTTTCTCCTAAGGGTCCCAGGGGAGGTGGGAGGCGTGGGGTGGGCTGCACTGCTGAGGCTGGGCCCTCCCCCACACCCATAGGAGAAGGTCAGCAAGATGAAGGCCAATGAGGCAAAGCTGGAGAGCGACAAGCGGCGTCTGAAGGAGGTGCTAGACGCCTCCGAGAGCCGCAGCATCAAGCTGGAGCTGCAGCGGCGCTCGCTCGAGGGGGAGCTGCAGCGCAGTCGCCTGGGCCTGAGCGACCGGGAGGCCCAGGCCCAGGCCCTCCAGGAGCGGGTGGACTCCCTGCAGAGGCAGGTGGGTCCCCTCCCCCAATTGCAGGCTCCTCTACTGCACACCCTTTGCCGAGGGCGTTATGAGGGCATGTGATCCTCCTGATAACCCTACGAGGCAGGTATCATCACCCCAATTTGCAGATGGACAGATGGAGGCTCACAGAGATGTCATTGCCTGAGCTCACACAGCTAATAAGAGGCAGAGCCGAAAGTGGAATTTAGGATTGTTTGATGATAGAATTTGCCTTCAAAGGAGGCATGTATAGGACAAGTTAGAGACATAGATTTTACTCATTTCCCTCTTGGCCTTGGCTGCCAGGAAGCTCAGCTCTAACTGGAATGTTCAGTAATTCTAGGCTTATGTTGTCACCCACCTAAGTCAAGAACACAGGAAATGTCAGTGCTGTGTTGGTTACCTTTTTTCCTCCATAGCGGGCAAGAGGGGAATGAGGGGGGTGGGGGAAGAACACAGGGTCTGAGACAACAAGGGTGATGGCACTCTGGGTGAGGGTAGTTAACTGGCAGTGTGTCAGGGCCCAGGCTGCAATTGGCTGAGCCAGTCTAAGCACATGGGAACAACAGGTTCAGTGATAAAGGCCTAGAGAGAGGGAGCAGGGGCTTAGGTTAAGCACGCCTGGCACAGCTGGAGCAGAGCCACTAGACCATCCTGTCTGTTCCAGCAGGTGGCAGACAGCGAGGTGAAGGCGGGGACTCTGCAGCTGACGGTGGAGCGGCTGAGTGGGGCCCTGGCCAGGGTGGAAGAGAGCGAAGGGGCCCTGCGGGACAAGGTGCAGAGCCTGACAGAGGCTCTGACCCAGAGCAGCGCCAGCCTCACCAGCACCCAGGACAAGAACACACATCTACAGAAGGCCCTGACTGCCTGTGAACATGACCGCCAAGTGCTCCAAGTATGGGGGTTCCAGGATCTGACTGCGGGTGGGCCCAGTGAGAGAGGCCACAAGGCAGGCTTGGAGGCCCTGGCAGACTAGCCCAGCGAACAGGGGGCTGTGAAGCCAGCAGTCAGTGAGAGCTGACTTTGAGGGAGGGGTGGTCCCAATAACAGCATCAGCTAATGAGAGGCTCTAGGGGGAGTGGGCCCAGGCCTCCTAGGACAGGCTGAGGGACCCAGGGGCAGGCTTGTGGGGAAGAATTGGGGTCTGAGGGCTCCCCACCTTGTGTAGGTCAGTGTGCAGGCTATGGGCCAGGCCTGCTGTCAGGCTCACTCTCCAGGAGAGATGACTACCTGTTTGATGGGCTGTGAACCTGGCTCAGAGGTCCAGAATAGAGGGCAGCCCCTTTGCCTCGGGGCTCCCAGCCTGGCACCATCAGCCTTTGTTCCCAGGAACGGCTGGAGGCCGCACGGCAGGCCTCATCCGAGGCACGGAAGCAGAGCAGCTCCCTGGGTGAGCAGGTGCAGACTTTGCGAGGCGAGCTGGCGGACGTGGAGCTGCAGCGGGCAGAGGCCGAGGGCCAGCTACAACAGCTGCAGGAGGTGAGGGCCGCGGGGGGCCCTTCCATCCCCAGGACCTTCCCCCCCCACCCCCACTTTACCCCAGACCTAGGCCCAGCTTTCTGTGAGGAAGCCTGGTTCATTCATCCATATCCCCATTATACAGATGGAGAAACTGGGGCCCAGAGAGAACTGTCTGGCCTCTGGTGACAGTGCCCCAATGTGGGCATCATAATTGCCTTGCCCAGCAAGTGGGCACAGCAGGCCAGCATCATCAACCCTAAGCATCAGGTACACACCCTGAGGCCCAGAGGGATTAGGGGCTCGCTGGCTTCTGCTGCAGGTGCTGCGGCAACGGCAAGAGGGTGAGGCTGCGGCCCTGCACACGGTCCAGAAGCTGCAGGATGAGCGGCGGCTGCTGCAGGAGCGTCTGGGCAGCCTGCAGCGCACCCTGGCTCAGCTGGAGGCTGAGAAGCGGGAGGTGGAACGGTCAGCCCTGCGGCTGGAGAAGGACCGGGTGGCCCTCAAGAGGACACTGGACAAGGTGGGCTGTGCCCCTGGGCCTGTTCTTCGCTTCCTCTGAGTCCTGGCCATGGTTGGTCCCAGCTGTGTGTCCTTAGGGTCGGGGGTCGGGGGCCCTCGGGCCCGCCCCTCCTACCCTGGCCCTGCTACCTCTAACCCATCACCCCTCTCTGAGCCTCCCCCTTTCCCCAGGACCTCCCTCCTTCCCTGGGCACCCTGATCCCCTCCTGCTCTCCCGCGCAGGTGGAACGGGAAAAGCTGCGCAGTCACGAGGACACGGTGCGGCTGAGTGCAGAGAAGGGCCGCCTGGACCGCACGCTCACGGGGGCCGAGCTGGAGCTGGCTGAGGCCCAGAGGCAGATCCAGCTGCTGGAGGTCTAGCCCTTGCCCATCTAGCCCTTGCCCACCCATACCCTCTCCCTCCCTAACCCAGCTCCACCCCTGCAATCTACCAGCCCAGACCCTTGGAGGGGGTGCCCAGAGCCAGGTTCCAGAGGGAGGGGTCCTCCCCAGAGTGGAGAGAAAAGAGATGCCAAAGACCTGTCAGCACAGGCCCTGTGCTCTCGTGTTTGTTGTGGACGTGGAGAGTAGTGCGTGTACGTAAGAGTTTCCTTGGGTGTGTAGCATGACTTGTGCACAGAAGTGGCATAGCTAAGTGTTAGGGATATAAATATATACAGGTATCTTTGTGTACAGATGTCTCCATGCGTGTAGCTATATGTAAAAGTATTGGGCTTTTGTACATATGCAGGCGTCCGTGTGAACACAAGTATTTATATGCTTGCTTTTATGACCGTATCTATATCGGTTTGTATTTGTGCTTGAATGTGTGTGTGTGTGTGTGCGTGCACGCGCATGCATGCGTGCTTGAGTGGGGTCACTAGGTACCCTGATCCAAGATTTGCAGGCCGGGAGAGCTGGAGGGTGGGCAGCAAACAAGAACCTCTTCTGTAGCCCTGCGTTGCCCCAAGGGGCCCTTAGGCTCCTCCCCCAGGGAGGCAGGCGCCTGACGGCCCTTCACACATATGCATGTGTGCGCACACATGGGCCCAGAGGCCTGACAAGCAGCCCCTCCCGCAGGCCCAGGTGGTGGCGCTGGAGCAGAACCACAGCCCAGCCCGGCTGGAGGCAGACGAGCAACAGCTGGAGCTGCAGCAGGAAGTGGAGCGCCTGCGCAGTGCCCAGGTGCAGACGGAACGCACCCTGGAGGCGCGGGAGCGGGCCCACCGGCAGAGGGTGCGTGGGCTGGAGGAGCAGGTACTCAGGCCTGGTGGTCTCTGGCCCTTCCCCGGGATGGGAGCATAGAGCTGCGGGAGAAGGAGGGTGGGCAGAAGGAGGAAGTGGGAGGGGAGGAGGAGGGCAGGGAGAGGGCCGATGGTAACCTCTTGGGTGCAAGTGGTCCATGGCACCCATCACTGAAATGGTCCGGGTGGATCTATGCTGGTACCAGCCGTGGCTGGACAGAAGCCCAAGTAGTGTCATTGGAACTTGGTCCCCTGGCCATGACTTCATGCCCAAGAAGGCCATCTCCTTGGGTGACAGAGGTGCTCTCTGCAGCTCCAGCCTCAGGTTGTGCTAGCAACCCAAGGTCCCAGGGGAGAGAGGGGCCCTTTTTCCTGAGGGCCCAACCGTCCCAAGGATGATCCTCATTGGCCAGCTGAGATTGCAGGCCCCCTGGAGACCACCTCTGCCCTGATCATGGCCCCCGGGCAAGGCTGCTCTGATCGCCGAGGCCTGGGTCACAGGTCCACCCCTGGAGTCAGGCTAGCATCAGGCCTATCCTGGCAGTGAGAGTGGGGATGGGTGGCTCCCAAAGAGATGCCATGCAGTCCAGAGACACCCAACTGCTCCACAGAGCAAAATGAGAAGGGTAGGAAGTACCCTGGCTCTCTTTTTTGTTTTTAGGGCCGTACATGCAGCAGATGGAGGTTCCCAGGCTAGAGGTGGAATTAGAGCTGCAGCTGCTGGCCTACACCACACCCACAGCAACACAAGATCCGAGCCTCATCTGCAACCCACACCACAGCTCATGGCAACGCCGGATCCTTAACTCACTGAGCGAGGCCAGGAATCAAACCCCCATCCTCATAGATACTAGTTGAGTTCGTTACTGCTGTGCCACAATGGGAACTCCTACACCGGCTCTTAATGAGACCTGGGTTTCCCTGAAACAGGCAGAATCGGGTCTCTTCTGGAGTCCCAACTATAGCTGAGACTCCATCAGTCACTCCGCTTCTCCAAAACCAGCCTGGTGCTACCTCCTCTCTCTTCTCCAGGTGTCCACCCTGAAGGGACAGTTGCAGAAGGAGCTTCGAAGGGGCTCAGCTTCCTTCTCCCTCTCCTCCGGCCCCCCAGAGAAGTGAGCACCCCCATGGCAGCGTCGTGGAGAGTAGGCCCAGGGCTCCCTCGGCACAGTCCATCCAGAGCCTCAGCACAGTCCACCCACAGGAGGAGCCGGCGAGGTGGTGCTGGGGGAAGGGGGTACCCGAGGACCAGGCCAGACCCAGCAGCGGCCTCCCAGCCTCCGTAGAGCCCCCTGTCCTTTGTGGGCCCCACGTCAGGCCAGCCCCTCCCCCTGGGATGAGCCCCCGTGGATCCTGTGAGATCCTCCCTGAGCCAAAGCCAGCGGGTGGGGAGACCCCGCTGTCTCGGGCCAACCCTGGCGCGCAGGCTCGTGGGAAGAGGAGGGGTGTCCCAGCCTCGGGCAGGGCCAAGCACCCAGGCCCTCCTCTGGCTTCCCAGACGTGTCTCTGCCTTAGCTCAGAGTTTATTAGGAAATTCCTGAGTTCAGAGTCCCTGTATTTTTATACCTTTTTACAATGTTAACTGTTCACAACTGTTGCGGTTTTTATAACAAGATTCCATTTTTAAGAAACGTCCGGATGTCCAGATGTGTCCCTTTACTATTATTAACCCACCTCCTCCACTTGGGGGGGGGGACAGGAGGGGCCGGAGGCCAGAGGGATGGGGTCGCTAGTGAGGGGCGCTCAGTGGGATGGCGGAGGCTTTAGAAAGGCCTGTGTTTGCAGGGAAGGAACTTACGCACCTCAACGGAGGGGCCTCCAGGGTCCTGGGCCCCCCGTCCCATTTTAACAGGCTTGGGGCGGGGACCCGGCCTTTCCAGCCGAAGCTTTCTGGCCTTTGGCTGCTCCTCCTCGGGACAGGGCTCTCCCTTTGGACAGTGACAGGCCTTTCAGACGGCGTGGTAAACCAAGTGCAGGCCTGCGAGTGGACGTGGGGTCCTGCCTTGACTCTGCTGGGTGATCCTGGGCAAAGCTGCTTAAACTGTGAGCACCTCAGTTTGCTCATCTGTAAAATGGGAACCTGCCTCTCAGGATGGTTCTGGGGAAGTACACACAGGAGGGGCTCGGTCAGTGTTTCTAAGGGGAAAGGCCACTCATCTCGTGAAGTCCAGCAGAGTCAGGTTCTGCCCCAGCCCTGCCTCTTAACGCCGTGGACCCCAGGGTGGGGGCCTCTAGGCTCGTCTTCCCTGTCTGTAACGTAGGAATATGACCTGTTCTTGCCACACAGACCTCGTTGGAGGGTTAAAGAGGGCTGTGTGCTGAGCCTCCAGGCAGAGCCTGCTCCCCACATGCTGCTCAGAGGCAGGTGTTACAAGGGCAGGCCTGTTTCAGCCCCCTGAACTGCACCAGCCTTCCCGCCCCCCACATGCCCTTAACAGCAGAGTCCGTTAACCTTGACCCCTGCCTTATACCCAATAGACACCCTTTTGCTTCCTCAGGGGCGGCCTCCCATCTTGCCTTGCACCCTCCTCTGGTGGCGGGGACTCAGACTCGCCAAGCAGCCCCGACAGTGAGAAAGCTGTATTCCCGAACCTTCTATCTCTGATATGATTCCCTACAACACACACACACTCTCACCCTTGGCAGGGGGCGCAGGCAGTTGTCCCAGCCCATCTTTCTGGGCAGGCCAGAGGCGTCACAGGAGGGTGAGGAGGCAGGGCCCCAAGCCACCTGAACATACCCTTCTCCCAAAGGGGCCGTGTAGCCTCTCAGTGCAGACACACAGTCATGGAGGCACCTGGCCATCTCCTCTGGCTCTTGACTGAAAAAGGGACTCTGAAGCTTTTGTAAAAACCTGTTTTTAATTTTGTATAAAACAAAGGTGGACTATGCCCAGGGCTGTAGGAACTCCAAGCAGACCAGCTGGGGGAGGGTCATAGCCTACCCTGGGGGCGGGGACTGCCCTCGGAGGGGGAGGGGAGGGGGAAGGGGGAAGGCATGTGAGGGGCCCATAGAGAGGCCTGGGGTATCCCCCGCCTGGGGGCAAGGCCTGGGCCTTGGGGAGCCCTGTTTGTGCTCCAGGGGCGGCCACAGATTGGGGAAGGGGCCCGAGGCCACCCCCAAGGCCACAGTCCTCTAACTTTTTACAGAATGACAGGCGAGGGGGGCTGGGGAAGAAAGCACCAGGTCAGGCAGAGCCTGGGGGCCCCAGATCTGCGGAGGGCCCAGGGCTGGGGCGCCAGCTCCACCCTAGCAGCCCCCGCAGCTCCTGGCGCAGGAGGCCGCCACAGACTGGCACAGGCCACTGCTGGCCATCACGCCGCACTTGGAGAACTTGTCACGACATAGGTCAGCTGTTGGGGAGGGGCAGGAAGGAGTAGAGGTCAGGGTGGGGCTGGGGGCGGGAACCTCTGCCCCATCCCAACCCTGGTGTTGGGAGAGGTTCTGAAGATAAAAAGCAGCCTGGGGGCGTTCCCGTTGTGGCTCAGCGGTAATGAACCCAACTAGTATCCATGAGTACGGGAATTTGATCCCCAGCCCCACTCAGTGGGTTGAGCATCCAGCGTTGCTGTGGCTGTGGTATAAGCCGGCAGCTATAGCTCCAATTCGACCCCTAGCCTGGGAACTTCTGTATGCCGTGGGTGTGGCTCTGAAAAGAGGGGGGAGAAAAGGCAGCCTGGAGGGGAACTCAGGATTCCCTGGAAGTTAGCCCAGCTAGGATGTGTTTAATAAACATCAGGTGGGAGTTCCTGTCGTGGCTCAGCGGCAACGAATCTGACCAGAATCCATGAGGATGTGGGTTTGATCCCTGGCCTCACTCAGTGGGTCAGGGATGCGGCATTGCCGTGAGCTGTGGTGTAGGTCACAGATGCAGCTCGGATCCCGAGTTGCTGTGGTTGTGGCGTAGGCCGGCAGCTACTGCTCTGATTCGACCCCTAGCCTGGGACCCTCCATAGGCCACAGGTGCAGCCCTAAAAAGATGGAAAAAAAAATTTTAATAGAATAAAATAAACATCGGATGGGTGGACACATGGATGGATGGTGAGTGGGGCTCGGGGGTAGAGATGGGAGGCCTTCCTACCTCGCAGGAGCTCCTCGTGGGCGCAGACGGTGCGGACACAGATCTCCTTGTTGACAACATACACGCGGCGGAGGCTGGGGGGACAGGGCCGGCGAGGTGTCAGCCCCACCCCCATCCGCCCCACTGGGAGCCCTGAAGGACCTCACGTTGGAACCAAGACCCGGCCCCCAGGCCTGGGCTTAACCGAGTTGAGTTCAGTTTCAGGATTCACTCTTTCCCCCACATGCCCACCCTGGCTGGAAGCCGTCGCTCCCGTCCCCGTGGTCCCCGCCCCAGTCCCTGCCTGTGCTCACCTGTAGAAGCAGACCTCATTGAGACACTGCTTGCAAGGCTTGTGTATGGAATAGAGGCGGGTACACGGGTACTGCTCCTCGCGGCAGTCTGTGTGGCAGGCAGGATCAGACCGGGGCTGCGGCGGGGGGGCTCGGGGGGCGCGGGAGGGGGGCAGCCCCCACCCTTGCCCCTGGGAGACTGACTCTGAGAGCCTAGGTACCCCTGTGCCCTCGGACTGAGCCTAGGTGTGCGTGTGCACACAAGCACGTGCACACACACACACACCAACACACACAGCAGAGCTGGGCCTTCTGAGGCTGCCCGATTTTATCCGATATATTTATACATCCACACATTCACAGCCATGCTTAGAAGCACATATTCAAACACATGTAAGTTCAAACACAAATCTACACCCACACAGTCACAAAAGGCCACAGCCACCTTGCAAGTGGTCCGTGCACACGCAGACCCTGAGCTGTGAGACAGGGTCGCTCACACACAGGCTGGGTCTCAGGCTCTTGGCAGGGGCAGGCCCGCTGAGCCCGGCTGAGCCGGCCTGGGCTTCCTGCCCCGTCCTCGCCTGCCTCCAGCACCACCCTGCTGGCAGGAAGCCCCCAGCGAGCTCCAGCCCCTCCCCAGTGTCTGGGAGCAGAAGGCCCCTCCTGAGGCTGCAGCCAGTTTAGCCTCCAGCCGAGCCCAGGGGACGGGGCGGGGGGGGGGGGCTTGCCAGGGCTGCTGGGGGGTGGGGGGTGGCTGGAGTTGCCAGCCTAAAGCAGGGGCACATCTGCAAACTCCTCACCCCGTTCACCCCGCAAGAGCCAAAGGCCCAGTCGTGCATCTTCCCAATGCCGCACCCCCACTGCACCCTAACTTCCGGGGCCACGTCTGTCTCTCCAGTAGTTAGGAAGGCTCTTACCCAGAGGCCCAGGCTCCGTGGGCTCCGTCTCAACATGGCCTGGTTCTGGTGTCGGGGAGAGGTAGGCAGAGATTACTGGGAGAGGTATGTTCAGGGCAGGGTGGGGTTCCCGCTCCAGCCCTGGCCCGGGACCCCCCCACTCCCAGGGGTGACTGGGAGCATGTGGCCTACCTAAGGTGGGGGCTGGGATAACTTCCTGTTGGACTTGCTGCTGGGACTGGAACTGGAACTGCTCCTCTGGGGGCCGAGGCGTCACCTCTGCGACAGGAGATGATAAAGGGGTCTGCTCCCTCCTTCCCATCCCGCCCCCCCCAGCTCTGCAGGGACTCTCCACCCAGCTGCCTGTCCATCTATCCTGCCCCCAGCCTTTTACCTTGATAATCATAGTAGTCCGGGTTGTCTGAAAAGAAAGATGGATGTGGACTGGGGGGTCAGGCAAGCCCCCTGCCCTAGGGACCCCTCCCTGAGGTTCCCATGGCCCTACCTCCCCCCATCCCTGGCTGAGCTGTGCACATCGGGGAAGCGTGGGACTGAAGAAGGCCTGGTGGCAGGCAGGGCGCTTACCGATCTGGTCGCTATAGTGGGTGTACTGGACGTGGTCTGGGAACGGAGGCAGCGGGTCCAGGTCATACTGGCCCTGAGCCAGCAGGCCTGCTGTGGGGAGGCAAGGCTGAGTGGGTGCCCCGCCGTGAAGGGCAGCAGAAGCCCTGAGGCATTTCTGGGGAGGGCAGGTGGAGGTCCCCAGGGCAGCCCTGTAAGACACTGAGATCCTCAACAGACGCTTAGACCCATAGGGTGCAAACTCCTTCCTTTTTTTTTTTTTCTTGTCTTTTTAGGGCTGCACTCAGGCATATGGCTAAGTTCCCAGACTAGGGGTCAAATGAGAGCTGTAGCTGCCGGCCTATGCCACAGCCACCACCACGCCAGAGCCAAGCCACATCTGTGACCTGTGCTGCAGGTCATGGCAATGCCGGATCCTTAACCCACTGAGCAAGGCCAAGGATCGAACCCCATCCTCATGGATATTAGTCAAGTTCATTACCACTGAGCCACAGAGGGAACTCCCTTTATTTTTCTTTTGGGCCATGCCTGCAGCATATGGAAGTTCAAACCTCATCACAGCAGTGACCTGAGCCACAGCAGTGACAATGCCAGATCTTTAACCTGCTGTGCCACCAGGGAACTCCCAAACGCCCTCCTTGGCCATAAAGATCCCTAATATTCTCTTGGGTCACCTCACTGACCATATCCTACCCCTCTTCCCTGTGCTGGCCTCTTGGCTGCTCCTGGAACTCAGCGTGCTCCTGCCTGCCCCAGGGCCTTTGCACTTGACTTTCCCTGGGCCTGTGATCCTGATTAGTTTCTCCTCCTTCAAGTCTCAACTGAAATTTCAGCTCTGCTAAGTGGCCCTGGCTCCCCCCCACTCCATCTCTTCCTCCTGTTCATTTGCATCACAGCATGCAGCACAATCCGAGGTCTGTCACATCTCCCTTCCCTAAAAGCAACACCACGAGGGCACAGCTTAGTCTGCCTGCTTCATCCCTGTAGCCCCAGGGCCTAGCCCAGTGCCTGGTGCACAGTAGGAGCTCCATGAATATCTGTTAAATGAATGCATGTTAGACCTGGCAGGGCCTTTGTGATCCCAATTGAGAATTCATCATTGACTAACCTCTCTCCAAGGCCAGGATAGTACAAGTTAGGTGGGCCCTAAAGGGGTCTAGACCCAAGCCTCCAGACTTTCTGCCATGGGGGCCCCCATTCCTGCACATCGTAAGAAAAAAAGTATGGATCCTGGCCTGGGCCCACTCTCCAGAATCCTGCCAGTCCTCTGCTGGGGAGGGCAGGGGAGGGGCCCGGAGATGCCTCCAGACTTTGGAGGGGTTGGCCAGTCCAGGCTGTGGGCCATGAGGTAGGAGCCCTGGGAGCCAGGGAGCTTAGTTCCGGCCGTAGGGGCACGACAAGAGCTTACTGCCCACTCCCTCCCCTACAAACCTCACTCCCACCCGCATAAAGGGAGCCCCTCCGGCCCCAGAGCCACTCACTTACCAGGCAGGAACAGCAGGAAGAGGGAGGCAGCTCTCATGGCTACACAGTGAGGCGAGCTGGGCTGGTGTCAGGGGACAGCTGGAAAAAGAGGAGGGGGCAAGCTGCACCCCAGGCCACTCCTCCAGGGCTGCAGAGCCCACTCCTGCTCCCCTGGATTCAGCCCGGAGGAGGAGGGACTCGGAACAGAAGCCAGGCACACAGAGGGCAGAAGGCCATGGAGTCTGGGTCCAGGGGGGAGGGGACTACTTTGGGCTTTTAATTTTTTTTGTCTTTTTAGGGCTGCATTTGAGGCATATGGAAGTTCCCAGGCTCAGGGTCAAATTGGAGCTGCAGCTGCCGGCCTACACCACAGCCACAGCAGTGCCAGACCCGCGTCGCCTCTGTGATCTACACCACAGCTCACAGCAATGCTGTTTAACCCACTGAGCGAGGCCAGGGATCCAACCCACGTCCTCGTGGATACTAGTTGGGTTCATTATTGCTGAGCCATAACGGGAACTCCTAGGGAGGGGATTACTTTGGAGGGAGCTCTGTCCCTGATGGCCCACCAGGTGTTCAGGTCCCAAGAGACTCCGCCTTCAACCTGGCTCCAGAGTTGATCTTGACAAACAGACCCTACCCTGCCCTGCTTGCTAAACAGACATTCCTTTTTGTGTGTGTGCCCACAGCATGCAAAAATTTCCAGGCCAGGGATCGAACCCATGCCACAGCAGTGACAATGCCACATCTTTAACACACTGAGCCACCACAGAACTCTAAAATGGACATTTCTTTCTTTTTTTTTTTAAGGACCACACCTGCGGTATATGGAAGTTCCCAAGCTAGGAGTCGAATTGGAACTGCTGCTGCTGACCTATACCACAACCACAATGCCAGATTCAAGCCATGTCTGCGACCTATACCACAGCTCACAGCAGTGCTGGACTCTAACCCACTGAGCAGGGCCTGGGCTTGAACCCACATTCTCATGGATACTAGTCGGGTTTGTTTCCACTGAGCCACAATGGGAACACTCCAGAAGGGACACTGCTAATCCCTTATCAGCCTGGCCCCTGCTCTCCTGGCCACACCCACGTCCACCCTCTGGTTGAGCCCGTCCCCGGGTGTCTAATGCACTGCTCATGTGGCTCCCTGACCCCGGGTCCATCCTTGGGACCCCAGCTCTGTCCAGCCAACATCACAGCCCAGACATAGCAGCCGGCCAAACACACCGCCTGCTCCCAATTAGCCCCTGGGCCCTGAACATCCTGCTCAGCAGGAAACCACATGTGTGCACGGGCCTTGAGGGCCCCCGGGGCAGCCAGGCCTGGGCAGGGCTCCCACTCCCAGAAGATCCTCTCCTGCCAGGCCTCCTGGCCTCCCAGGACCTGGCTGATTTCATCAGACACTCACGAGACTGAGGTCTATTTGCTGCAGCGGAAGCACTTAGGGTGGAGTCTGAGGAGGGTTACTCTGGACCCTAGAAAGGGCAGCCCTGAAGGCGACGGTGATGTCACCCAGCCCAGTGGTTCTGAACACCCTGACATTGTATGACAAGTGTGTGTGTGTGTGTGTGTGTAGTTTTGGGGGGGAGAGGGCAGGGGTCCATAGCTTTCACCAGGCTCTTGAAGTTTAAGAACTCTGGGTTGAGTCCAGCCTCCAGTCTTTGGCCCCACCGTGGACTTGGAGGAGTCTCTCCGTCCTCATGTCCAGCCCCAGCTCAGGGAAGGGCAGCCTCAGGACTGCCAGCCTCCTGCTGGGGGCGCTGGGAGGCTCATCCATCCAGGAGGGCCCCCTCCCCGCCACAACCAAAGGAGTTCTTCCAGAAGGCTAACTGGGACCTAACTGCTGTTCTACACCCCGCCCCCAGGAATCAAGTGAGACAGGGAGGAAGGGGGCCGAAATGCAGGCGTCTTCCCTTCCTCCCACCCGATTCCAAGGCTTCTGTGACCCCTGCTCATATACATTCAGCATCTCACCTCCTTTCTCAACCCGGTACTACAGTCAGAGGAGGTGGGTGAGGAAGCCCAGTTGTGGGGGAGGGGGGGGGCGGGGAGGGGAGATGAAACCTGTGACTCAAGCTGTCCCACTGGCAGGGGACATTTGGCTCCCACAGCCCCGTCTGGAAAACCCTTGGCCTCCCCTTGGTAGGGGGACGGAAAGGCCTGAAGTTTCTTCTTGGTGACTCCCTGCAAGGCCTCAGTGTGCCCTCCTTGCCCCCCAAGGCTGATGGCAGCAGGCCTGTGGGAGCTGTCACCAATCTGAAGAAGGCCCCAAATGGGGGCCTTAAGAGCTTGGTTGGGGGTGGGGTTGGGTACCTCTCTGTCCCCAGGGCCCCTCCTAGGTCTCTCAGCCCTGCATGGACTCTTTTCTTGCCCAGAAGGTCCAGCATCCAGGCCCAGGCTTTCGGGAGTGGGAAGGGGCCCCAGGACAAGGGGTGGGGCTGTACAGAGGCAGGTCTCTGTGGGAGTCAGGGATCCCCCTAGGGGACCACACGTCCCATCACTTCTAGATGACTGATCGGATGGTTTGGGTGGGGGGAGGCCAGGACCTGCCTAGGAGGTCTGTTTCCCACCCCTGGCCCCTTCCACAGCTGGGATGCCCCTCACCGTCTGTGCCTGAGAAGGAGGGGGCCTAGCGGGACCTATTCGGAGCCCTCTGCCCCCACCCCCCCACACGCTCTCACTCACTCTGCAGGAGGCTCTGCCTGCTCCAGAGGCCGGCCTGGGGTCCGGGCGGAGGAAACCAGATGTTGCAGCGCCGCCGCACAGCTGGGAACAATCAGCCACGGAAACTTGCTGGGCGCGCTCCCTCGCGCCCTCCCGGTCTCTGATCTCTCTTTGTCTCTCCGCGTCTCTGTCTCCGCCGCTCCCGCCGGGCGCCCCCACCCCGCCCGGCACAGTCCAACCTCCCAGGGAGAACAAAAGCCGCCCCGACGCCCCCACCTCTGGCTCCCCCCAAACTCAGGCTCCCCTCCCTTCCCGTCTTCCCCTCGAAACCACCCCAAACTTTCCAAGTGTCCTCTTAGCATCTGCCCTGACGGCCCCAGGATCGGGGATCCCCGCTGCCGCCCCCAGGATCTAGGACGCGCAAAGCCCCGCACCCCTAACACCCGGGGTCCCTCCGACGTCCCGGCCTGAGACCAGGGCCCCCCGAGCGGCCCCCGCCAGGTCCGGCCGCCAGGCCCCGCGCCTACCTGGCCACCCGCTCCGAGTCTGCCCGCCGGAGCCGCCCCTTTGCCCGCTCCGAGCCCCCCTCCGGGCCCCCGACGGGCCGGCGCCCGCCCTCCAGCCCGGATCCGCTGGGTCCTAACGCGAGCGCCGCCGCCGGGGCCGCCACGCCGCGCCCTCGGGTCTGCAACCCTCTTCTGGGGGCGGCCCGCGGGGAGGAGGCGCCCGCGGAGCCAGCCTCACGTCTGTGCAGCGCTTTACACCGCGCAAGGCGCTTTCTCCTCGCGTCCTCATCCACTAGGGCCCGCAGTCGACGTGGTGAGGTGGGCGGTTACCCGCATTTTACGGAGGAGGACACCAAGGCTCCTAAAAGCACGGCACCCACTCAGGGAGGCAGCCACTCAGGGAGAAATAAGCCTCGCTCTCCTGTCCTACTTCTGCCAGCTTCCAGGACATCCTCCCTGGCCTGGTTTTCCCTCTGCCTCTCCGGCTGTGCCTTCGCAGTCTCCTTAGCCAGCTCCCGGCCACAGCTGGCTTCCATAACCAGCATTTCTTTACACCCACGGGCTTCGGGCTGCCCGGCCTGGCCCCACAAAAGTCTCCAAGGCACATCAAATTCAACAAGGATCAAAGTCCAAATTCGCAACCTCTGGAGGGTGTCTCCATTCCTGAGTGTGCCCCCCCCACCCACGTTACCCAGGCTAACGCCCCTGCCCTCAGCCGCTGCAGCCAATCAGGCTCCCACCACGGATCCTGCCTCTGCCAGACCTCTAATCTAGGCCTTCTCCAACGGGCCCTGCCCGCCCCACTCACCTCAAACAGGGAAGGGGCGGGCAGGGACGCTTCCACTTAAAGACTTTCAGCTGCTTTCCTGTGATACCTGTGGCCCCTCAAGGCCCTACCTTTCATCACAGTCTGGCTCTGCCTCCTCATTTCCTCTGCCAGGTCTTCCAACAGCCTCAATGGCCTATTGGCAGTTTCTCATTAAGCCCCTTCCTCCACCTGCCACAGGGCCTTTGCTCAAGCTGTTGCTTCCTCCTGGAACATTGATGAGGTGGGTCTTCCTCCTTCAGCTTATAGATCAAACCCTTGCTTCCTCAGAGGAGCCTTCCCTTTCTCCCTGTAAGTGCTCTTAAGCATTTTCTGCTTTACTGTTTACAGCTCTTGCCCTCTGTCTGTGACCCTTTGAATCCTGCCCCTGTCTCAGCTGAGCGTGTCAGCCGCGTGAGGACAGGGACAAGGTCTGCTTTTGCTCGTCCTCAGTTTTTGCTCATTAGGCACAGTGCCAGGCTCAGAGCAGCTGTTTAGAAAACATTCGTGGAATGAATACATGGATGTACAGCAGATTCTCCTACAAGAGATGGGTGGGTGTGGGGGTTGCAGGGTCCTTGCCTCTGGGGCGGCCCTGCCTGGTCCCAGGAGGAGTCTAGGCCTGAGGCTGGAAGCCCAGGCTGGGAGCTGGCTCAAGATGCCCCTGGATTCAGAGCCTGGCCATCAGATCTCCTTGCCCCCCTTAGGCTGCCTATCCTTTAGACTCTGAATCCCATTAGGCAGGGCCTGTTTGCTGCATCATTTGTTCCCCAATGCTGGCCTGTTAAATAAATGGATGAATCGCTCTCCAGTGTCTAGGGCAGAACAGCAGGGATTTTTGTCACCTGGAGTGTGATGGGCCCCCAGGGCCAGCTCAGCCCTCCCTTAGCCCTTCCCTGCTGCCAGGTACAGTCCCACT
Organism: Sus scrofa; assembly: GCF_054392235.1. NCBI lineage: Eukaryota > Metazoa > Chordata > Mammalia > Artiodactyla > Suidae > Sus > Sus scrofa. The sequence continues at coordinate 80,142,148 of NC_139388.1, forward strand.
AGAGTCGGAGAGGAAACCGCCTGGCAGAAATGCTGTCCTCTAAGCTTGACCAAGGGGGGAAACTGAAGCCCTAGAGCTGCCACCTCTAGTGTTCTGGCTCCCCCTGCTGCTTTTACCTGTTCCTCCGGCCTTAAGGACCCAAGCACAGGTGGCAGCTATTCAGGGAGAGGGTAGGAGGTGCCCACACTGTTTTGTCTTATTGGGGATTTGCTTCTTCCCTGCTTGCCCCTCACATCTCATTCTAAGCAGCACACAGGCAGGGGTCACATTTGTTTACTGCTGTAGCCCCCGTGCCTGGCACATGCCTGCCCAACATACGCAGGAATAATCAACTGGGGGTAGAGGAGGGATTCAAACCCAGGCCTCACATCTGTGATGTGCCTGGTGTTATAAGGTACCTGTTCACGGCCTGCATCCCTTGTTCTCAGTTTGATTCAACATTTACTGAGCGGCTGCTGGGACAGGCTGGGGGTGGTGCCAGGGCTTCCAATAACAAGGCTACCAGGGGCTTTTCTTTCCTGTTCTCCCTTGCCCAGTGTAGATGGACCAGATGACTGAGCTGTAGCTCCAGATCAGGGCTTGGCCAGGGTCCCCCGGTGGGATGAGGTCAGACGCATCCACCCTTCCCTGGGGGACAGTGCACGTGGTTCTGATTGGGAGATGTGGGCTCAGAGCCTGGATTTTCATCTGAGGGAGGAACTGGACCACAGACACTTCCCAGAATGTGGGGGTGTGGGGGAGAGCAGGGAACTGCCCCAGTTAAACGCATGGAAGGCACTGGGCACTTGTCTTGAGACAAGCCCACTCTCTTCCTGCCCCTGCAGGAGGGTAGCAAGTTGACCATGAACTCTGGAGTCAAAGTGATCTGGCCTCACCTCTGATGACCTGTGTGACCTCTAACCTGTGTTTCCCTATCTGTAGAAGGGGGAAGAGTCCTCCACAATTGTAAGGATTAAATGATGATGCACATAAAAGGCTGAATGGGGGAGTTCCTGTTGTGACTCAGTGGTTAACAAATCCGACTAGGAACCATGAGGTTGCAGGTTTGGTCCCTGGCCTTGCTCAGTGGGTTAAGGATCCGGTGTTGCCATGAGCTGTGGTGTAGGTTGCAGACACGGCTCGAATCCCATGTTGTTGTGTCTCTGGTGTAGGCCGGTGGCTACAGCTCCAATTTGACCCCTAGCCTGGGAACTCCATATGCCGTGGGAGCAGCCCTAGAAAAGGTAAAAAGACAAAGAAAAAAAAAAAAAAAAAAAAAAAAAAGGGCTGAACGGGGCACCAGGCATTTGCTCAACCTGGAAGTATTACTGCGGATGAGGAAATGGAGGCTCCAAGGGGCGAGTGGTCCAACCTGATCTGAAAGAGGGGATGCCGGGAGCAGACCTGTGCCAGGGGCTGCCAGCCCAGCACCTGGGTCAGTGGTATCAGGCAGAAGACAGGCATGGCCGAGCCAGGAAAATATTATGACTTTATTTGCTACACTGACAACGGCTCTGAGTGGGGGTGGCCGCCGTCTCTACGTGGATGTCTGAAGTGGGGGCCAACGAACAATAGCGTTTCCCCTGGTGGGGGCAGGGAAGGCTGGGATGGGCAGACTTGGGGCGAAGTGTGACAACAGCCAATCTCGGGGCTGCGGGAGTAATGGCGATGGCGTCTTCAGGGCTGGGTCCCGGTTTGTGGCTCAGAGGCAGGGAGCTCCAGTGTCTAGGGTACCGGCCAGGGCCTGCACTACCTCACGGGGCCGGCGGGCGGCGGCCAGGGCTGCTCGGCCAGCTCCCGCTCCAGCTGCTTGAAAAGCTTCTTGGAGACCCGTTTGGGCCGGAGCCACCGCAGGCAGCCTGGGAGGCACTGGTCCAGCACGCTCTGCCAGGGACAAGGAGGGTACCGAGGGGCAGCTGTGGCTGAGTCGCAGCCCCAGGACCCGCCCCCGCGCCAAGCCCAACCTGGGGCGGGCCCCACCTCCAGCATGAAGGCCCCCACGAAATTGAAGGCGACCAGGCCCAGCAGCAGCAGCTTGAAGCAGGTGTCGGCAATGGTCCTCAGCGCCAGCAGCCCCTGCAGGAGGCCGGGGGCCAGGAGGAGGCCCACCAGGAGGGAGCCCAGGAGCGCCAGGGCCACCAGGAAGGGCACTGGGGGCAGAGGAGGGGTCTGTTAGCCCAGGGAGTGCCCCCATGGGACCCTCACGGGCACCGGCCCCCACAGCCCGCCACCCAGCAGCACTCCCCCCAGCGCAGCAGCACCGTTGGTGTAGAGCGGCCGGCGGAAGGGCGCCCCCTTGGACATGGCCACGGCCAGGATGAGGTACTGAAAGCTGGACAGAGAAAAAACCACTGTGTTCTCGTAGTTGGGCAGGTTGTCTGGTGCGGGCACTGTCCTGTTCAGAGGCACGAACCTGGGGACATGGGGACCGGGAGTCAGGGCACGAGAGGAGGACAGGGGCAGGGCAGGCTCTGGCGGAAGCTCCCTGCTACTCACCAGGGCTGGGCCACGGTCAGGAAGTAGCCCCCCAGCTGCACGCCAGCCACCAGGGCCACCTGAAGCAGCAGGCTGCTGAGCACGGGCACGCTGAGCAGGGCCCCTGGCGGCCGCGCCCGCCCCAGGGCCAGCGCCGGGCCGGTGCGGCTCATGAGCACGGCCACCGTGGTGGTGATGACCAGGTCGATGACCAGGAACTGCACATCGCCCAGGTTGGTGTTGACCTGCCGGCAGGAAGGGAGGGCGGAGGGGAAGACGGGTCCCAGGCTGATGTGGGAGCCACCAGCCTGGCCCTTAAGGAGGCTGACGGGGGAGGTGCTGCTCCTGTCCTGCGGCCTGTGGGAAGGCGGCACCCGCCTGCCGCAGGGACTCCCAGGCTGATGGAGGAGGCACTTGCCCGGCTTGCAGGGAGCCCCTCTCGCAGTCCGAGGGGGAAGACATCCCTGCTGACCTGGGGAGGCCTTTTTTTTTTTTTTTTTCTGCAGCATACAGCAGTGGCTTGATGTGGGATCTCAGTTCTCAGAGCGGGGACGGAAGGCAGCCACAGTGGTGAAAACACCAAATCCTAACCACCAGACCACTAGGGAACTCCCTGGAAAGGCCTCAATTTGAGGGGGCAGGGAACACCGAGCCTGAGGGGAGGCGTAGGCTCTGCCTTGTGGAGCCCCTAGGTTTCTGACTGCAAGACACACAGTTCCCGCCCTCAGGGTTTTTTTTTTTTGCTTTTTAGGGACGCGTCCTCGGCTTATGGAGGTTCCCAGGCTAGGGGTCAAAATCAGAGCTATAGCTGCCAGCCTACACCACAGCCACAGCCTCGAGGGATCCGAGCCTCATCTTCGACCTACGCCACAGCCCACGGCAACGCCAGATCCTTAACCCACTGAGTGAGGCCAGGGATTGAACCTGCATCCTCATGGATCCTAGTTCTGCCCTCAGGTTTAAGGTGGACACAAGGACAGAAGCTGGGGCAAGGTCTCCACTGCTCCATGGTGTCACATGCGCTCAGTGGGGGCGCGCAGTGCGTGCTCAGAGCTGAGCGGAGGGGGGTGCTACCCTCTGGGCAGGATGTGGGAGGCACAGCCAAGAACCTGGCCAGGCCAAGCGGATAAACGGGCAGAGGCCTCGGCTCTGTCCTCATCCTGCCTCCGGCTCCTTCGCCCCCCACCCCTGGGCTCTGCCTCAGTCTCCCCAGTAGACGGGAGACTCCCAAGGCTCAGGGATGAAATGTCAGCACAGCACAGCTGCTCCTGTTTCTGAGGACCTACTGTGCACCCGGCGCATCCCTGCCTCAGACCAGCCTCACCCCAGGGGCCAGGGAGTGCCCAAGCCACACGGCTGGAGCAGGACTCGAGGCCCCACCATCAACTCCCAAACCTGCCGGGCTCCCCGGCACAGGGCGGAGGACCTCGCTGGGGCCCAGCACGGGGCCTGCTCTGGCTGCGGGCGCTCACCGTGTAGAGGATCAGGACGGAGATGAACTGAGTCAGGCTGTACAGGGCCATGTACTTGAAGACGCTGAACGACGTGTCCAGGGAACAACGGCCCTCCCTGGGGAGCAGGGAACAGGCTTTAGGGGCCCAGGCCAGGTCCCGCCGAGTCCCCAGCCGCCAGCCCCCTGGCCGCCTCACCTGATGACCATGGGCACACACTCGATGCTGGCCACGCTCGAGGTGAAGGGCGAGACCACGGAGGCCTCGGCCTGGGACAGCGAGATGCCCACGTCAGCCGCCTTCAGGGCCCCGCAGTCGTTGGCGCCGTCTCCGCACATGCCCACGCAGTACCTGACAGATGGGGAGGGCAGGCGGGGCCGGGATTCGCGTGCTGGCTCTGCAATGCCCCACCCACCTCAGGGGCTGGCTGGTGGAACGCAGGGATGGCCGGCTCCCTACTGCCTGCAGGGTGCCTGGCAAGGGCTCAGTAAACCGAACAGAGTAGGTGCTCAGCAAACAGATGTGACAACAGCTGGCCTCTCTGTCCCCAGGTTCAGTATCCACGGATGTGAGGGGCTGACTCTACCACAGTACATTTTTTCTTTTCTTTTTTTTGCTTTTTAGGGCCGCACCCACAGCACATGGCAACACTGGATCCTTAACCCACTGAGCAAGGCCAGGGATAGAACCTGCATCCTCACAGACATTCTGTCAGGTTCTTAACCCACTGAGCCACAACGGGAACTCCTGTACTACACCACTTGCCATAAGGGGCTGGAGCATCTGTGGGTTTTGGTATCTGCAGAGACTCCTGGAACCAGTCCCCGCAGGTACAACACACCCGGGAGAGCCCGCTGGGTTCTCGGGGGCTGACAGCTCCCTCATGGCTCAGGTTGGGGGACAGGGACACAGGGCCGGCTTGCTCCCCGCAGGCCCCTCATGCACAGGCACTCACTGAAGCTTCTGCAGTTCACACACCAGCTCTGTCTTCTGCTCTGGAGCCATGCGGGCAAAGACAGTGCCCTGGACCAGGACCTGGGAGCACAGGGAGACAGGGAGGGGCTGGGGCAGCCGAGAGGAGGGAGCAGAGCATGGCCAGATGCAGCACGACCAGGGAGGCCCGGGGCAGCCCTACCTTGGGCAGCAGCTTGGGGAAGTGCTTCAAAAGGACACCAAAGGTGGAGCCGCTGAGGGCCAGGTGGCTGGATCGGGGGTCTGGCTCCATGGTGTAGCTTGCGGCCTGGTCAGGATCCTGGGGGCCCGGGAAGCTCAGCTCAGCTCCCCCTGCCCACCCTGAGAGCTGGGGCCCGGGTCAGGGGACACAGGGGTGGAGTCAAGGGCGGGGTGTGTGGCTGGAACTCTGGGTCAGCCTCACCTTAGCCCCGTTCTTGGCTGCGGAGGACTCCACTGGCAGGAGCTCGAGGGAGGCAGGCTGGCCCTGCTCAGGGGGGGTGGCGTGGATGATGACCAGGCGCTCCTGGGGGCCCACCATGCCGCAGCTCTGGGCCACAGTGACCGCCGTCTGCAGGTTGTCCCCTGGAGGGGAGGGGGCAAGGTTAAAGTCCAGTGCCACTGAGGGGGCCATGTAGAGATGGGAAAACTGAGGCTGGATGGAATCCACCTGCCAGGCCTGAGCCTGGGCACAAAATCAGTGTCTCTGAACCTTGGTTTCCTGCCTGTAAAACCAGGTGTCAAAGGTCTTAGGAGAAACTTGGGGCTTGGGCTTGAGCTCTGCATATACTATTTTTTTTTTTTTTTTTTTTTTTTTTTTGTTTTTTTTTTTTTTTTTTTTTTGTCTTTTGTCTTTTTGTTGTTGTTGTTGTTGTTGTTATTGTTGCTATTTCTTGGGCCGCTCCCGCGGCATATGGAGGTTCCCAGTCCAGGGGTTGAATCGGAGCTGTAGCCCCCGGCCTACACCAGAGCCACAGCAACGCGGGATCCGAGCCATGTCTGCAACCTACACCACAGCTCACGGCAACGCCGGATCGTTAACCCACTGAGCAAGGGCAGGGACCGAACCCGCAACCTCATGGTTCTTAGTCGGGTTCATTAACCACTGCACCACGACGGGAACTCCTGCATATACTATTGAGTGCTGTGGGACTTTGCTGGGAAGAGCGTGCGTGTGTGTGCAGGGCAGAAGGACAAGGGGAAAGACACAAACTATGGGTCCCCTCCGTGTGTCACCCTGGCTAGCAGCTTTCTTTGTTCCATGAAATGGCCACAACCTTTGAGAAAAGGGGTGGAAGCAGGAACCTGGGGAGGTCCCCCAGGCTGTCCACCACCAGCCCTGGGTAGAAGTCACTCCACGCTTCTGAGCCTCACTCTCCTCATCTGTCAAGTGGGGGGAGACAGTGAAGACACCTCAAATGGCTGAAGAGGACCCGGCCTGAAGCAGGGGCCCAAAGAGATGGCCTGGGAAGGGATGCTGGGTATCCTTTGCTCTGCCCAGGATGGAGCGGATTCTGCCCTCCTAACCCAGCCCTGCTGGTACCTGTCACCATGACGGTGCGGATGCAGGTCCTCCGCAGAGCCTGGATGACAGGTGTGGTCTGTGGCTTCAGCAGATTCCGCATGACCAGCAGCCCCAGGAGCCTCAGCTCCCGCTCCACAGTGTCCCTGGAGGGTAGGCAGGCTGGGGTCAGAGGTCACGTAGAGGGCAAGACTCCTCTCCCATCACTAGGCAAGTGCATTGTCCCTGGGCTCTGCCTGCATGAGGGCCTCTCTCTGCCCAGGCGAGGGACCCCAGGGCCCACCTTGTCAGTTGCCGAGCTGCTTCCAGGCTGGGCGCGATGGGCAGTGGCTTGCTGGCGAGGGCCACTACACGGTAGCCAGTGGCCGTGTAACTCTGCAGCATCTGGGCGAAGCTGGTGGGCACTGCCAGGGAGAGGCGGGTGTGAGTGGGACAAGGAGGTGGGGGCAGGGAGAGGCCGGGCGCCACCCCATTCAGGGCCAATGCTGCGCAGCGGATTCGGGGCCCTCCCCCCTCACCTGTCTCGGGGTTGCAGAGGCCTGCCACCAGCTCAGGGGAGCCCTTGACGTAGGCCTCAGGCTGAGCGGCCCCCGGCCACGCCACCACAACGCTCATGCGCTGCAGGGCTGATGAGAAGGGGAAGCGGCTGAGGATGCTGACCGGCACGGGGGGCTCCTCCTGCGGGGTTAGAGGGGGCAGCTGAGGGGCTGGCTTGTGGAGCCCACCCCTCCCACCCCACGCCCCCAGGCACACCCTCTGCTCACCATGCCCTGCAGGTGGGGCTCCCGAAGTGGGGGTTTCATCACCGCCAAGACCTGGGTCCCCAATTCCATGTCTGCAGATGGGCCCTCCTCCAGGACCTGGGAGGCAGACAGAGCATTAAGGGGTAGGCACTGGCTTGGCCTGGGGCAGCCAGTCCTTGACCCATGGAGAGAGGCAGCAAGAAAGAGTCAAGTTAGACCCATGGAACACCTCCTTGATGGGAGCCTGGATAGAAGTCAAGAAGGTGGGCTTTAGAGTTGGGTGGACGCAAGTTCAAAGTCTGGCTTTGCCACGTATAAGCTGCTGGGTAACCTTGACAAGTTACTCCAAATCTCCCCTAGCCTCAGTTTCCTTCTTAACAAGCAGTAAGCTCCCTTCCTGGGGCTACGGGGAGGAGTCATGAGATGAGGCTCACGCAGCAGAGCACTAGCTCATGGCAGGGGGCCTGGGCCATTGCTATTCGAGGGTGGGCATGACACAACCTCCCTGGGAGTCCAAGAATGAAGACCAGGGGGGCTGCGGGCCTAGATGCCCAGAGGCAGGGGGCAGACCTGCTTGGCCTCCTCACCCAGCCAGTAGACTCCACCATCTTGAGGTCCATGGGGTCGCCCACTGGGGTGTCCTGGAGCCAGCTGAGGGTGTGGCAGGTGGCCAGTGCCCGGAGCAGGGGCCCCATGGGCAGGTGGCGGGGCTCTGGGACCAGCGGCAGGAACTCCTGTCCCTTCAGGGGCACCACACCCATCACGTCCAAGCCGTCCTCAGTGAGGGTGCCTGTCTGCAGGGGGCAAGCAGGTGGGCCAGTGATGAGTCCTGGGCTGAGCTGTGCCCGGTGACGTGGGTGCCCACACCCCCGGCCACGCAGGGCCCGTGGGAACCCCAGGAGCCAGGGCTGGAGCCAGAAGAGGTCCTCGCGCTTCTGGATCGTTGCTCGTGGGGGTCCCTCTGCCCGGTCGTCCTCCCAACCCCCGTGTTTCTCCGTCTGGCGTGATTTCCTCCAGGAAGCCTTCTTCCTTTTTTCTTTTCTTTTCTTTTTAGGGCTGCACCCGTGGCATATGAAAGTTCCCAGGCGAAGGGTCAAATCAGAGGTGCAGCAACATAGGATCTGAGCCACATCCTCAATTTACACCTCAGCTTGGGGCAACACCGGACCCTTAACCCACTGAGCCATGCCACGGATTGAATCCGCATCCTCATGGATACTAGTCCAGTTCTTAACCTGCTGAGCCACAATGGGAAGCCCAAGTCTTCTTCCTCAACCCGACAGCTGGGTCAGGTGCTCTGGGCCCCCACCCATGGCTCCTTATCGCCCCATCACCAGTTCACTGGGGCACCAGGTGGAGGGCCTGGCCACGCGCAGCTCCCAGTGTCATTACTGAATGAATGAGTGGGTGGATGCCTGCATTTCCTATTCTGTATTTCAGTGGCTCAGCTACACACCTGGTCCCTTGGCTAGCCTGGGAGCCCGGCGAGTCTGATCACGCTCCTTCCTGTCAGTTTAAATCATCCAAACAGCTCACCGGGGCCCACCAGGCTCCGCTCGATCAGGGCTCTGCCATCTCATCTTGCCCCCCGCCCCCCAACTGTTCCCCATGCCCCACCCCCAGGGTCTGTTCCTCCCAGGAGCATGAGCTATGCTGCTTATTCGCCTCCACGTTGCCGGCCCCGCGCTCGTCTCTGTGTGGCCCACATCTCAGAAGTCACCAAAGGACCAGAGGAGCCTTCCTTGAGAGCCCTCTCGCCAAGGGAGTGACCCCCACGTACCACACCCATCATGCACCCCATTTGTTTTCTCCCTGGAATCCATCACCATCTGCACCTCGTGCTCCTGGTTCACCCCTTCTGGTGGTGGGGACATCTCTGCATGGGTCACTGCTGGATCCCCAGCGTTGACAGCAGCACTGGGCCCCAGAAGGCCCCCAGTGGTTCTCAAACAAACACATTTCATCTGCCAGACCATGAGCCTGACGCAGGCAGGAACTGGGGGGAGCTTCCGAGTGTTCCGTCCAAGGACAGGACCTGGCACCCAGCAACCCTCAGTCAATGGCACTAAAGGATGAAGGCAGGGCTGGGGGCCCAGTTGTGGTACCTGTCCCCCCGCCCCCCAGGCCAGCCCCACCCCACAGCCCCCACCTTGTCGAAACACACGAGCCGGAGCTTGCCCCCCAGGTTGATGCGCGGCGGGTGGATGCAGAAGATGCCCTGGCTCCGCAGGCGGCTCTGGGCGTAGAGTGTGCACACTGTCATGGCAGCCGGCAGGGCAGGCGGCACCACCACCGTCACTAGGTCCAGAGCCCGGATCACAATCTCGTTCAGAGGCACCTGGCAGGAGGCACTGTGACTGCCAAGGCCCAGGCTGGCTGGGCCCTGGGCCCCCACTGGCAGCCCCCACCCGGCCCCAAGGCTTACCCGGTTGCGGTGGAGGATGAAGATGCTGTAGATGGTGCCGAGGAGAGCTGGGGAGACAGCGAAAGACTCAGCGGGATTTGGGTGGGGCTTCTGGGCTCCACCGGAAGGGGTGCAGGGGCCACTCACCCAGGACAGAGAGGGCAGCCACAAACTTCATGCTGTGTTTATAGAACTTGAAGTTGATGGGCCGGGGGTGCAGGATAGAGCTCACCAAGCCCCCTTTAGCTGTGCAGAACCCTGGCAGGACAGGGGATGGGAGGCGGGGAAAGCTGAGGGTCAGGACCGCTTGCCCCTCCCAACACCATCTGCACCTCCGAGCTTGTAAAACATGATGCTCCGGGGTGAGCAAGCAGGATGGCCACACTTGACGGCCCCACAGCCCGCCTCGCCCTCATTAAGGGTTTAGTAAATAGGGACTTAGTGGAGAGCATCTACAATTGATGGTTCCACTTCAAATCCAGTGACATGTGGCTTTTGCTGAAAAAAATCTGCTCTGGTGACACTGGATCCCTTTCCCAAGCTGCTGGAGTTGTACAGCCCAGCTCTCTTCCTAAGCGGTAGGCTCCTTCCTTCTTGCCACGTCCCTGCCTACTGCAGCCAACCCCAAGTTGCGGGGGGATTTGCTGGGTCACCCAGCAGGCCAGCCACAGAGATGGGTCCACCTTACTCTAGGTCACCTCCCCTCTGGGTGCTGGGCTCTCCTGACCCCCACCTGTCTGGGTCACCACTGCCAGGACATGGGGTCCAACGAAGGCCCGGGCCTGCAAGATGAGGGTCCCGCAGAAGAGTGTGTGCCGCCGGTGGGTCTCCGGGAAGTAGGGCACTGGTCCCTCTGGCAGAGCTGTCTTCAGCACTGGAACGCTCTCCCCTGGGAGGGAGGAGGTGTGAGGACCATGGGGGCCTCCAGCTGCCCCTTCCCACCAAGGCCAAGGTTACACACAGAATGATGACCCAAGCCTTAGGGCTCATCTAACTCTTGCAACTATGTGTGAAGAAATCACTGCCCCATTTTCCAAAGAGGCACAGTGAGGCTCAGAGAGGACAAAAGATAATCTTGGAAGGATGTGTGCCTGCCAGTTTCTGGGAACATCTCTTGGGGGAGTCAGAAAGGGTGTGCTGGCACGGGCAAGGATTGAGTCGGGGGTGGTCTCCTTCTGCTGGAATTATTTTGGAACAAGCTGTGTTACTTTCACTATCACGTTTTCCGTTTTACTGCCGCACATGCGGGCTATGGAAGTTCCCGGGCCAGAAGTTGAATGGGAGCTGCACCTGCCGGCCTACGACACAGCCACAGCCACACGGGATCTGAGCTGCATCTGCGACCTACATTGCAGCTTGTGCCAATGCTGGATCCTTAACCCACTGAGCGAGGCGAGGGATCGAACCCGCATCCTTATGGACACTGTCAGGTTCTTAACCTGCTGAGCCACAGTGGGAACTCCAAGCTGTGCTGCTTTTATAATTCAAACCAATAAAATAATGACATAAGGGGGCTTAACCTCTGTAAAGCTCTGATCTCGCTGCCTGGCACAGAGCAGCCGTCCCTCATGAGGGCCTCAGGGGGCAGGATGGGCACTGCTGAGGCCAGATTGCTACCTGAGAGCCAAGGGGAAAGAGAACTCCATCTCCAAGTTCTGACACCCACAGGGCAGAGGGACTCAGTGGCTGGGAAGCGGGGATGGGAGGCCGTGGAGCCAAGGGCTGGGGCTGACCTGTCAGAGAGCTCTCGTTGACCACGCACTCGCCAGCCACCAGGGCAGCATCACAGGGCATCGGTCCACCCTCCTGGGGCAGCACCAGGCAGTCTCCTGGCACCAGCTCGCTGGAGTCCACCCATTCCTCCTCTGCAGAAGGGCAAGCAGGGGCCTCAGTGCGCCCCCCCCCCCCACCCCATGGCCTCCCTCCCCCCCGCCCCCAGCTTCTCACCTCCCCCAGGCCGGCACACGCACACCCGCACAGACAGCTTGACCATGTCCCTCAGAGTCTGGCTTTGCTGTGGGCAGGGGGACAAGAAGGGAGTGGGTGGGTGCGGGCCCGCTGGGGGAGCCCCTGCCCCGCCCCATCCACTCCACGCCACCCACCTTTCTGGTCTTGTATATCGACAGGCAGATGGAGACGGCGGAGATGAGGAAAATACAGAGCGCGTACCAGTAGTAGTGGTCGGCCAGCCACAGCGCGATGCTGAAGGCCTGGAACCCATAGTAGGGGTTCAGTGCCTGGGGGGGGGGCGGGGAGGCAGCATCAGGGCCCATGTCCCCCGGGGCAGCCCAGCCACAGGCCGGGCTTCCTGTGCCCATGGGAGCAGAGGGCCAGGCAGCTGCCAAAGGACCAAAGCCAGGCCTGTCTCCTGGTCAGTCCTGTCCAAATGGCCTTGGAACCCCCATTTTCTTTGCTCTAAAGAGGACACGGGTGTTTACAGGCCAGGCCCCTGCTCGGCAGGTCATCTACGTGTCAATACAATGGTGATGACAGCTCCACAAGGGGAATGCTACCATCAGCTTCATTTCACAGCTGGGGAAGCTGAGGCACAGAAGGGTTAAGTCGCTTGCCTAAAATCACACAGCTCCCAAGTGGCTGACTGGGGTTAAATCAGGCCAGACTCCAAGGCCTCCTCTCCCTCTCACAGGCGTCAGCCCTGGATCAGAGGGCTGGGACGCAGCAGTGTACTCTAGCTGTGTCTGGGTCACTGACTTCCCTTTGTCCCAGTGTGACCCTGGCTGCGCCACGTGGCTCAGGTTCCTCATGTGTGAGCGGCGTGTCCCTCCTCCCAGGGCTGCTGAAGCACGAGACTCTGCAGCCTGGCTCTCGGTGCACAGCAGGAGCCAGGCCCTGTGGGCTTGTCTCTTGGCCGCCAGTCCCCAGCCCCAGCCCCAGCCTGGACCAGAACCTCCAATGCCTCTCCCTGAGCTGACTGGAGCTGGGCCTGAGAGGCCCCTCCGCTATGGAGAAGAAGACAGCTGGTATGATCTGCCTCTGTAGAGAGGCCCAGAGAGGGCAAGCCCGTGGCCCAGGTCACACAGCCAGCTCAGGACAGAGCTGGGGTGAGGCCCAGGGACAGGCCCTACCTCGTCCACCAGCAGCTGGAAATAGGACTTGACTGGCACGCTGATCATGTTGGGGCCATAGATGGTCTTCCTGTAAGCAGAGAAGCGGCAGAGCCATCAAATGGAGGGGCCGCACCTTCTGGCGGTAACAGAGCTCCCTGCTTTACAGCTGGGGAAACCAAGGCCCAGAGAAGGCAGGGGGCTGGAAGAAGGCCACACTTGAGGGGCCAGATAGGGGTCCCCAGCTCTCAGGGCAGCACCCACCGCACGGTTTGGTCCTGGAGGCTGAGGCCGGTGCAGGAGCGGTGGATGTCGTCACAGGTGCGGCCATGGTCCAGCAGGCTGCGGGGACAGGGAAGGGGCACTTGTGTGGGTGGTGGGGCCCGAGCTCTGCACCTCTCACCCTCCTGGGAGAAAGCAGCTTCCTCACTAACTCTGGGTCTAACTTTCTCCTTTTGTTCCTCTTCCGTCCTCCTGAATCATCTCGCCCGGGAAGAACAACAGGAGAGGATGGGAGTGTTTGACAGTGACGACACCCCCTCTTACTTGGTGACATTTAGAGCATTCTTCTTTTTTTTTTTTCGCTTTTTAGGGCCACATGTGCGGCCTACGGAAGCTTCCAGGCTAGGGGTCGAATTGGAACTACAGCTGCTGGCCTATACCACAGCTCACGGCAACACTGGATCCTTAACCCACTGAGCAAGGCTGGGGATCAAACCCGCATCCTCATGGATACTAGTCAGATTCATTTCTGCCGAGCCACAACGGGAACTCCCCTTTTAGAGCATTCTTTACAACGATGCAAGCTTAGGTCAGTTACTTAACTTCCCTGGGCTCAGGTGTCTCATCTGCAAAATGGGACAGTGATGGCACCTACTTCATAGGGCTATGGATGGATGTTTTGCAAAGTGCTCAGACAATTCCTGGCACTAGGTGGCAAAGGTGGTTGCGATTTTTGCTATTCTTCTCGTGCAGCAGAGGCCCTTGCTGCCATCCCCACACCCCGCTGGCGCCCGTCTCTGCATGAGCCAGGAAGGCCGAAATCAAGCAGAGGGCATGTACCAGGAATGGCCCGTAACTGACAGCAGTAGGGAGGAGATGAGTAGGTACCCGGCTTGCTCACTCCTTGGGTGAAGGCGCCCCAAGTGCATGCTCTACCCTGGCGCAAAGGGACCCCAGGGGTCTGCGCTCTGGGTGTCCATGACACCCCCTTCCACTGGCTGACTTCTTTCTCCTGCCTCCCGGGATCACCTTCCCAACAGATTCCCTGCGCTTGAATCCTTGTCTTTTTTTTTTTTTTTTAAGGCCACACCTGCGGCATGTGGAAGTCCCCAGGCGAGGGGCTGAATCAGAGCTGCAGCTGCCAGCCTGTGCCACAGCCACAGCAATGCCAGATCTGAGCTGCATGTGCAACCTACACCGCAGCTCATGGCAATACAAGATCCTTAACCCTCTGAGTGGGACCAGGGATCGAACCCACAACCTCATGGATACTAGTCGGGTTCATTACTGCTGAGCCATGGCAGGAACTCCTGAATCCTTGTCTTGGGGTCTACTTCTTGGGGCTCGAACTAAGATATAAAGTGAGCTGACATTTATCAAGGGTGACAGAGCAGGTACAAAAGCCCAAACAGAAGGTCCACATTCAGAGCCTGTGGTCTGATTTACAGCGGCGTTGCCACCTCACACCAGATGCTGTGCCAAGCCTTATATGGTGCTTACAGACTTAAACCTTAGGAGGCCAGGACTCCCCCTTCATGACCGTTTACAGACAGAGACCCTGAGGGGCTCAGTGACTTGCTGGTGGCCAAGGCACAGAGCTTAGAGGGGAGTCCAGGCTGGGCCACCTCATGCCACCTCCTCTGCCCACCCAGCCCCCTTGCAGGAGGTGGTGTGAGCTGCGCTGGCCCTGACCCTACCTGACTTGGCAGAAGGCCTGCTGGGTCTCGATCCAGATGTAGCGCCGGCCCTGGAAGAGGTAGTAGCGTAGTGTCCGCTGCTGGTGGGAGAGAGGAGAGGTGGGCTGGAGGCAGCCCTGGGCCTGTGCGTGTGGGGTTGGGGTAGGGACCAGTGTCACAGGGAAGAGGCAGGAGAGGCAGCATGGAAATGTACAAGGTGACCAGCCAGCTGGATGTCTGGGACAAGAGAACCAGGGAACGATGGAGTCCAACCCCGCCCCCACCACCGTGTGAAACTGGGCCCCAGAGAGAGGCAAGAACTTGTCCAGAAGCCAGCTGTCCACTTACTGCCTCTTCCGTCCTGCGGAGCTGGGCCGTGTCCTTCCAAGCACGCTCTGGCACTGCCCCCACAGCCACCTGGCTCCGGCCGTCCTCCACCTGGGCCTGTGGGGGCAGCTCCAGGCTGGGGAGGGGTGTGGGGTTACCATGGAGTCCTGGGGTCTGCCCTGACACCTCCCCATCCTCACAGAGCCACCTTCCCTTGTGGGGGTGGGTGGCGGGGGCTGGGGGCGCCAGGATCAGGGCCTTGTGGGAGGAGGGCAGGGGAGCAGGGGCTTCCAGGAAGGGACAATAGGGCCGCCTCACCTGCCTTCGCTGATGGCCTCAGTCTGCACCTGGACGGTATAAAGCTGCCACGAACTATCCTGGAACACAGACATGGGGACTCAGTCCTGGAAGAGACCCCCCCGCCCCCGACTCCCAGGCTCCACCCCACGTGGCCTCTGCTGGAGGAGGCAGGGATCAAGGATATAGATGACCTCCTCAGGAACCACCTGACCTGCCCTTCTGCCCACTGCTCAGACAGGAAAGCTGAAGCCCCAAGAGGAGAGCCACCTGTGTAAGGTCCCACAGCAAGTCAGCGGCCACCCCGCCCACCCTGACCCCTCTCCAGCTCCAGGCTTGGCCCCTGCTCACCTCTTTGTCTCTTATTTCGATAACGAGTGTTTCGGCGCGGGCCAGGTTGCATGGCTGGAGCCGCAGCCGGACCCCCCAAACGGGCTTCCATCGGAAGAGCAGCAAAGGGATCCCTGCCATCATCCAGACCACGATGTGATAGCCTATGACTCTCCATGGACTGCCACAGTAGCCGCTGAGCCTCTGGGGACACGGGCAAGAGGAGGCCAAGGTCGGGGCGGGGGCTGGAGGAGGTACCTGGGTGGGCCTGGGTCTTACCCCTGACCCTGGGGGGTCCCCGCCCCTTCCCGGCCCACGTACCACGGATGAAACTGAGGAGCTGAGGGGATCTATAGATGTCTCTATCGTCAGGGTCCCATAACCGGTGGGCGGGTTGCCCACGAGCGGGCTGCTGTCTGTGGACAGAAAGGAGAAATGCCCTTTGGTGGGGGAGGGAGGGGCTCCTGATTCTCTTCCTTCTTCAAATGTAACGTAAGTGGGGAGTTCCCATCGTGGCGCAGTAGAAATGAATCTGACTAGGAACCATGAGGCTGCAGGTTTGATCCCTGGCCTTGCTCAATGGGTTAAAGGATCCAGCGTTGCCGTGAGCTGTGGTGTAGGTTGCAGATGTGGCTCGGATCTGGCATTGCCGTGGCTGTGGTGCAGGCCGGCAGCTACAGCTCTGATTAGACCCCTAGCCTGGGAACCTCCACATACCACAGGTGCGACCCTAGAAAAATAAGACAAAAACAAAAACAAAAAACAAAAAAAAAACATCTAACATAAGCAGTCATTTTATAAAGATGGTCTGATAAATCCAGTAACTCGAGTCCTCAGGGTCCGTTATCTGGCCATTCTGTTGGTTCTACACATAGTACCCTATTTCCTTGTGCGTCTGGTGATTTCTGACAGGGTGTGGGCCTGGAGTCAGGGAACAGGGCCTGGTGAGCACCCTGAGCTGCCACAGCACCCAGGCACCCAGCTGTTAGTTCCTGGGAGCTCTGTGTCCCACTTTCCACCTGGGCTCCACCCTGAGGGCAGGGAGAGGGCGGCTCACTCTTGTTCAACACTTGAGCCCAGCACAGGCCTGGCAGCGAGGAGATGCCAAGAAATTGAGTCTGGACTGACCAGTGTCAGCCAGCCTGAGGGGAAGGACCTCACTAGGAAAGTGAAATCGGGGACGGGGAGGGAAGAGCCCAGCCCAGGGCATGAGCCAGAGAAGAGAAGCTGCTGTGCCGTGGCCCAGCCGACAGGTTCCTTCTGTGAGGAAGAGCCCCCTATCACCCCCGTTTTACAGCTGAGATTCAGGGAAGTACATCAGGCGGCTCCACTGCAGAAATTCTTCCTCTCTCCTGCCTCCCCTACTGGAGAGCTGCGGTTCGAGCAGGGTAGGCAGACAGTAGCTGCTCTGGGGCCCAGGAGGAGGTGGGGCTCCAGTACCCACCCACGGGCAGCCTCTGCTACGGTTACTCTAACCGTGCTCCCCGGACCTCTTGGAACACCTGTCAGACAGGAAGATGCCTGGGCCCCTCCCCAGACCTGCTAGGCATTTGCATATCTCCCAGGAGCCTCTGGACAAGTTCACTAAGGGGGATGGGAAAGCCAGACAGGTGGGGGAGGCCTGATTTTCTGAACTCCCCTTCCCCTCAGGAACCGGAGCCCTGCAGACCTAAAGGTTCCATCCAACAAGCCCAGACTGTCCGGGGCAGCTGCCGCTGTCGCAACAGCTGCTCTGCCCTCAAACACCTGGGTTTCTGCAGCTTCCCCAAGCCGTCAACATTTCCCAAGGGCCCACTACCTGTGGGCTCTGCTCCTGGTCTTTTTACATTGTTAATACAAGGACCCTGCCATGTGAGCACAATTATCCCCTTCTTATAGAAGAAAATGAGGCTCAGAGAGGTTAAGATCACAGAGCCAAGTATGTGGTACAGCCAGGATGCAATTCTAGGCAGGATGACTCCAGGGTGGGTGGATTTGATTTCCCATCAGGCCGAGCAGAGTCTGTTCTCTCCTACCCCAGCGCCCCCACCTCCACGAGAGTAATGACCACAATAAGAGCAGCCAACATCCATTAAGCACTTCCCAGGTGACAAGAGCTGCTCTAACCTTCCACATGAATCAGCTCTTTGAACCCTCCAGCAACACGATGAGAGGACTCTTATTCTTCCCATGTGTACAAACGAGGGAACCGAGGCTCAGAACTACAAAGCCCCCGCCCCCACCCCCACCCCCGTAAATGGTGGCGCTGGGAAGTCAGAGCCCAGATCCTGTGTTTTGGGGACCAATGTGGGCACTTTCAAAGAGAGCCTATGCCCTACGCTGCCTGAGGCCTCTGAGGCAAGATGACTCAAAACCCAAATCAACCCAGCCCCACCCATGGCCAAGTCCTCCCCTGTCCCTGTCCACTGGATGACTCAGAAAATATACGGAGCTGCAACCCGCTCCAGGAAGAGCCTGGCATCTGCGGATCGATCTCTCTCTCTCTCTCTCTCTCACACACACACACACAGCCCTCAACCGTGTGTCTGCCCAGTGGTAAAGGCTGGAAGCCAGAGGGCAGGAGGCCTGGTCAGCCTTCTCTCCTGGGGCTCACAGCGACCCAGCCTGGGTCCCTGGGGTGGTCCCTTTTGCTCTGTGGTTCCAGTTCAGCTTGTGAGTGAGGCTTGTCAGGGCATCATCTCCTCCCCTTCCTGGTGACAGCCCGCAGATAACAGCAGAGGCCCCTCTCTGGTGTGTGTATGGGGGGTCCGGGGTGGGGGTGATTCGCCCTGGAGCCTGGCCTGGGGGTGTGGGGCAGGGGAAACAGGCGTTCAGGACAACTGACCCAGTCTGGTAACCTGGGCTCTCAGATCTCTGGGAATCAACAAGCACAGCCCTTTTCTTTTTGGTCTTTTTAGGGCCAAACCTGCAGCATATGGAAGTTCCCAGGCTAGGGGTTGAATCAGAGTTGCGGCTGCCAGCCTACACCACAGCAACAAGGGATCCAAGCCGCGTCTGCGACCTATACCACAGCTCTCGGCAAAGCCAGATCCTTAATCCACTGAGCAAAGCTGGGGATCAACCACGCATCCTCATGGACACTAGTCAGGTTCTTAACTTGCTGAGCCACACGGGAACTCCCCAGTATCCTTCTTGTTGCCAGAACCCCTCATCTGCCCCAGAGCCCTGCTCCCTGAGTGGGGCAGGGTGGGGAGTTTCACACCCTTTAGGGCTGTTCTTGGGCTGTTTCTGGGGAGTGAGGGAAGAGAGCACCTCGGGGTAACAGGCACTGACACGGGCCAGGCAGTGTTCAAGGACTTCACCTACATTCATTTATCAATTCCTCACCACAACCCTATGCAGTGTGTCCTGCCTACTTTTATCCCCACTTTAGATTAGGAAATCGAGGCACAGAGAGGTGAAGTAAGTTGCCCAAAGGCCACAGAGCCTGTGGGACGTGGATGCCGGCAGTGTGGCTGCAGGGCCCACGCTCTTAACAACACTGCCACCGTCCCCGCCGTCATCTCCATCAGTAACTGTGCTCCTGGCTCTCTGCCAAGGGCCTTAGCCTCGCTGGGCTTCTGTTTCCCATCTCTAGGGTCATAATGCCCAAGCAGCTGGCACACGCAGGGTTTGCAGTTCCTGAGGCATGGGCCTCTGCAGATGGGCGGTTGCTGGCTCCCTGCCAAAGAGATGTGGCTTCTGCTCTGACCCATTTCTCAGGCTCCCCTCCACGTTACCATCACCCTGTCTGAAAACCCACCGCTGTGCCACTGGGCCCCTGTGTGTACTCAACAGCTCCTCCCTCTGCCTTAAAACCCTCAGACCAGCAGCCGGCCCTGGCAGCATGTCCAGCCAAGCCTGGGCAGGTCCCTTTGCGCCCACTGATCTGATTTGCTCCCACGACCATCACGCAACGCATCCCATCTTACAGAGAGACCTGAGCCTCGGGAGAGGCAGTCTGCCTGTCAATTTGTCTCGCAGCTGGAAAGGGCCTTCCTCCAAAGTGCTCTCTGCCCACCTGAGCCCCATCCGCTGACACCATCACATCAGACTGGCACATGTGTCATCACCCTCCTGTTCAGAGTGCCTGGAATGGGGCTGGGACTCAGGAACCCTTTACTGAATGAATGAACGAGTGAATGAAAGCCCGTACACCTTGCTGGTATTACAGAGTGTGGAAGCCACGGCGCTGGGAGTCACTGCGTTCGCTCCTGCCCTGGCTCAGCTGTGAGGGGCACAGGGAGGAGCTGCTTCTTCAAAGGCCCCACCCGAGTCCATCACTGGCTGGCTTCTCCAGGATCTACACAAAATGCTCCCTCTGGGAGTTCTTTCTTGTGCCTCACACACACCCATCGCTTCATGACAATGCTCTACCAGTCAGCCTGGGGAAGAGGGAAGGGAGCTCGAAGGAGGAAGTCACATCTGGGGAACCCTCTGGTATCCCCAAGGTCAAGCCCAGGGTACGCTCTTGCAGAACACCTGTCAGAACACTCGGGAAGTTCCTGCTGTGGCACAACAGGATGGGCAGCGTCCCGGCAGCACCAGGATACAGGTTTGATCCCTGGCCCGGCACAGCGGGTTAAAAGATCTGGCAATGCCACAGCTGCAGCCTAGGACGCAACTCTGGCTCGGATCTGGTCCCTGGCCCAGGAACTCCATATGCTGCAGCGTGGTCAAAAAGGAAGAAGAGAAAACACAAAGAACAAAAAAACACTCGGAAATGCTTGTTTATCTCAATTGGCATCTCAGTCTCCTCCAGGATGGCACAGGAAGGTCAGGCCAGCGTCTGATCTCTCCTGAAGCCGGCTCAGGCCAGCTGCTTGGGATGAGGAAGCTTTCGCAATGACTGTATGACTCTTTTGAACAACAAGGGCTGATCTTCACACATAACCCTTCAGGGACTAGTATCATCCCATTTTACAGCTGGGGAAATTGAGGAACACAGCGTCACACAGCTTCAAAGGGGAGAAGCTGGAAAAAAGTGGGTCTGAATGAACACATCCCTCTTCGTTCATCCTCACAGCCACCTCGTAGAAAGTATGGATGATGATCCCCATATATTTTTGCCTTTTTGCTTTTTAGAGTCGCACCCATGGCATATGGATGTTCCCAGGCTAGGGGATCGAATTGGAGCTGCAGCTGCCGGCCTGCACCACAGCCACAGCAATGCCAGATCTGAGCCGCATGTGCGACCCACACCGCAGCTCATGGCAATGCCGGATCCTTAACGCACTGAGTGGGGCCAGGGATTGAATCTGCGTCCTCATAGATCCTAGTTGGCTTTGTTACTGCTGAGCCACAGTGGGAACTCCAGGATCCCCATTTAAAACAAAGCACAGAGAGGTTAACCTGTCTCAAGTCACACAGCTCTGAGTGGTCAAGACTGGACTTGAACCTAGTCTGACTCCACGGCCCTAGGGGCAATGCCACTGGCGCTGCAGAACAGAGGGGCTGGAGTCAAACCATTTGGGAACCTCTTGTTTCCTGCGGAAGCACGGGTTTCCTGCTGGTGACCTGGCAGTGGCTCAGGGCAGCACTGCCGCCTCCCCCTGCTGTGTTTCCCTTGTGGCCAGAAGCTCCTCTCCTCTGCTGGGCTAGGAGCAAGAGGGACAATCTGCCAGGAGCTCTGTGAATCTTTGGATCTGGACTATTTCCTCAGTACTTCCCCTCCCTCAGCCAGGTTCACTCTAGATTTTGATTAGTGGGAGTGGTGCTGTGGGGGGGTAAGGTGGGAGATCTGGAGGGAGAGGCCTGAAGGGTCTGCAGCTGTGGAGAGGATGCTCCAGCATTGGTGGCTCTTGGCTGAGGTCTGGGCTCTGAGCAACCCACATGGAAATGAGACCCTTCTGGATAGGAGAGGTCTATTGGCCTCATTTGCAGCAGGTGGGATTTAAATTAGCTCCGGAAAGGGTGGACCTGGAATGGGTAATATGGAGGGTGTGGTCCTTGGAGCTGGGGGCCTGAGGCAGGAGTTCAGGGGTGGCATTTGGGCTCCGGGGCACTCCCATCCAGGGACTCGGGGAGCCTTGGCTTCTCCAACCCCATTCATTCATTCAGCCAAGAGGAACAACTGCTCCGAGGACCCGGATGCAGAGGCCTCCGCGCCTCTTCCCCAACCTGGACGTCAGTGCGGGAGGGCGTCCAGTGGGAGGGAGGCATCTCTGCGTGCCCGGCCACCGACACCCCCACCCCCACCCCCGGCCCCTTGCAAGGCGCCAGGAGCTTCCTCGTCCAAGGCTCTGCGCAGCGCCATCCCCGGCTCTTAGCCTCTCTGGAAGGGGGGAGGGCACGGGCGCAGTGATACCCCCGGGATCGCTCCTCGGCCAGCAACCGCGCAGTGGGGGTGTCTACCCACGCCAGGTGCGACGACGCGCGGCCTGGGGACCGCGCCCCGGTTTCCTGTCTGCAGGGGCTGCGCACTCACCTGCGCTCATGGTGGCTCCTCGCGCTCATCGCCGGGCCCAGGCGTCGCGACGCCCCGCGATGGGGACCAAGGCGGAAGGCCGGGGGGGCGCAGGGCGCTGCGCGGCTGGGCGGCCCAGGGAACCTGCAGAGCCGAGTGGCTGACGCGGCCGCCGAGGTGCCGCAGTCGAGATCTGAGCGCAGCCAAGCCCCGCCCCGCCCTCTGCGGCCCCAAGTCCGCCCGCGCGCCGCCTGGGCTGCCGGGACTTGTAGTCCGAGCCCCCCCCCGCCACGCTCCCTCCTCCCGCCAAGCCGCAGGCAGGGACTGAGAGATAACGACAGCCCTGGGACAGACGCATAGACAGAGAAGGGACATTGAGGGACTCCGACAGGACAATCCGCAGACACGAATGAACACACAGACACACACTCAGAAATAGCCCTCAGATGCACAAACACAAGTACACCCACCTCTCCCGCCCCACACAGGCTGACTACAGAGTTGTGACACAGAGAAACAGACACGACAATTCTCAGACACGCAGAATTGTCTCAGGGAAACAGGACAACTTTGGTACACAAACACACAGGTACACAACAACCTCAGAGGCACACACAAAGGCTAGACTCTCAAGACACAGACACAACGCACAGAGGTGATACTTAGAGACAGAGCACACCCAGTAGTGTGACACTTAAAACACAGGTGTAACACACACACCCACCTCCACCGTCACACTCTCCACACATGGAGTCAGCCCCGGCTGCATATTATAGTGGTTGAGGATGATGCCTGCTGATTCAAGCTGGCCTCCATCTCTTCTAGGCTCTGGGACCTTGGGCAAGTCACTTAACCTCTCTGGGCCTCATTTCTTTTTTTTCTTTTTTCTTTTGGGAGGGGCACACTAGAGGCATATGGAAATTCCCAGGCTAGGGATCGAATCGGAGCTATAGCCTCTGGCCTACACCACAGCCACAGCAACATGGGATCCGATTGGCATCAGCAGCTCATGGCAATGCTGGATCCTTAACCCACTGAGGGAGGCCAGGGATGGAACCCGCATTCTCATGGATACAAGTCGGATTCATTTCCACTGAGCCACAAAGGGAACTCCTCTGGGTTTCATTTCTTAACCTATAGGAGGATGATGACATTAGCAATCCCTGCTTGATTATTATGAGGCTTATGTGAGAAAAAGCATGTAGAGCACTAGGGACAGTGCTGGTTCTGCTGGATAAATATTAAAGAAAGAAGACATTTCTGCCCAGAGACTCACAGAGATATGCATGGACCTGGGGAGGCTCTGCAGTGATGTACAAAAGGCCTCTCAAGGAGTTCCCATCGTGGCTCAGTGGTTACCGAATCCGACTAGGAAGCATGAGGTTGCGGGTTTGATCCCTGTCTTTGCTCAGTGGGGTAAGGATCCCACGTTGCTGTGGCTCTGGCGTAGACCGGTGGCTATTGCTCCAATTAGACCCCTAGAATGGGAACCTCCATATGCCATGGGAGCAGCCCCAGAAAAGGCAAAAAGACAAAAAAAAAAAAAAAAAAAGCCTCTCAAATGCCAGAGAAGGAGTTCCCATTGTGGTTCAGTGGGTTAAGAACCTAACTAGTATCCATGAGGCTGAGGCTTCGATCTTTGGCTTCGCTCAGTGGGTTAAGGATCTGGCATTGCCTTGGGCTTCAGCGTGGGTTGCAGATATAGCTGGGACCTGGCATTGCTGTGGCTGTGGCCGGCAGCTGCAGCTCCTATTTGACCCCTAGCCTGGGAACCTCCATATACTGCAGGTATGGCCCTAAAAAGACAAAAAAAAAAAAAAAAGCCAGAGAAATAGCAGAGGCATGACCCGATTTCAGAAGCCTCATAGCATGACCATAGACACACCTGCACAGGTGGGAAACAAGAAGGCCCCTGCAGGGCACATGGCATTGCCCCATAGTGACAGGTACAGACATGGCATCCCTTGACCCTGGGGTGGATGGCTTCTGGACTAGGATCTCCAAAGGATCAGAGAGCCTGGGGAGACTCTGGGGCAAACCCAAGAAGGATCACATTAGGGCCAAGGATAGGTGGCCTGATCCATCATCATGTATCAGGCTGATTTATGCAGTGCCAGGTGCTGTTCTAGGAGGGTGAACAGAGACATGGGGAGCAGCCAAGGTAAGCAGAGGAAAACCCCAAAGCAATGTGTGGGAACAACCTATGGTGGAAAGGGCTGGAAGGAGACAGAGCTGCGATGGAGAGTAATGGTGGAGAGGAGACTCGGAAGGGAAGCAGGGAAGGCCTGGACCAAGAACTCAATACATACATTTGATAAAGGAGTAAGTATTGCCAGGACTTGTTGATGGAGGGGATGTAGAGATTCAGGGATGGAATCAAAGATGCCCTTCCCCTGGGGGTTTGGTCTGAGCAGGTGGGGGGCCATTTGCTCAGCTGGGGTAGGCTGCCAGTGCAGCAGGTTGACCACCCGGGGGATGGGGTGAGAGGACCTGCTTCACCTGCAGATACCCCAGTGGGAGCAGCTACTTAACTTCTCAGAGCCCACATCTCCTCCCCCAGGGCTTAGCCGGATGCCTGGCAGAACACTTACCAGGGGAGCCCCAATTTCAGTGGTAAACAGGATGGCTAAGTTTGCATAACTGGTTTGCTCTAGATGACCTTCCCAAGAGGCAGTGTAGTACAGTGGCACGGGGCTGGGCTCCAGCACCAGGGAGACCTGGGCCTGGATGTACATCAGTTGCTTTTTTGCTGGGTGAGCTAAAAAAATTCACTTTCCCTCTCTGAGCCTCTCTCCTCATCTGTAAAATGAAAGCTGTTGGGAGGATGAAGTGAGGTGGCAGGAATTTGGTAGATGCCGGCTGCTTTTTTGAGATCCTGGCACTGGGCTAGAAGCTTCATAAAAGTGGGACCTTAGGGACTGCATCGCATGACTGCTTTGTCATTCTTCCTGTTGCAACGTGGCATTTAAGAGACTCCTTGGAGACTCCTCGGGGAAGGAGCTGCACCTGCTGCTTGGTCCATGGTCTTCATGGGCAGGAGGCCAGAGGAAGCTTCCTTTCAAACCACAGAGGATGTGGGAGGCTCTGCATCTGCCCAGGGTTCCCTTTAGGGAAGCGGCTCTCACTGTGGTCTTCTGGGTGGTCTGTGGGCTGGGCTGCACTCATCTGTGGGCTGGGCCCATGGGAGATATTCCCTTCTGGGGCTGCTGCTCCCTTGGGGCCCTCAGGAAGGACATGATCTGCCTGGTCCTGAAACCAGATGGGATTGGGGGTGGGGGTGGCCAGAGAAAGAAAACCAGGTATGGCTTTCTTGACTTAAGAGAAGCCATTTTTGGGAGTTCCCATCGTGGCTCAGTGGTTAATGAAACCGACTAGGAATCATGAGGTTGCAGGTTCGATCCCTGATCTTGCTCAGTGGGTTAAGGATCCTGTGTTGCCGTGAGCTCTGGTGTAGGTTGCAGACGCGGCTCGGATCCCGGGTCGCTGTGGCTCTGGGGTAGGCCAGCGGCTATAGCTCTGATTCAACCCCTAGCCTGGGAACCTCCATATGCTGCAGGTGCAGCCCTAGAAAAGACAAAAAGACAAAAAAAAAAAAAAAAAAAAAAAGAGAGAGAGAGAGAGAGAGAGAGAGAAGCCATTTTTGGTCTAAGACATTTCGTAATCTAAGCCTAGTTGCAAGGCTTGCCCTAGAACAGGTCTCAGTAATTAATGATCTTAAGGGAACAAAAGAACAAATTGTTGGGGTTCCCATTGTGGCTCAGTGGGTTAAGAACCTGACATAGTGTCTGTGAGAATGCTGGTTCGATCCCTGGACCAGCCAGTGTCTCAGTGAGTTAAGAATCCAGCATTGCCAAGAGCTGTAACGTAGGTCGCAGATGTGGCTTGGATCCATCGTTGCTGTGGTTGTGGCGCAGACCTGCAGCTGCTGCTCCTATTTGATCCTTAGCCTGAGAACTTCCATATGCTGCAGGTTTGGCCCTAAAATGAAAAAAAAAAAAAATTGTTATCTGGCAAGCGAAATAACAGTAGCAAAGATAATATATCAGTAAAGACTCCCAATTGTTTCAGTGGTAAATATTAGCCTGAAGGCTCAACCACTAGATCAGCAGAAACCTAAGCGGTCATGACATTGACCTTTTCTGACCCTTGTATCATCAACTAAAGCTTGTACTCTGCCCACTGCCAACGCCCCTTTTTGGATGTATGTGTACCTTTAGATTAAAACTTCCCCAGTTTTGCTGCTGGGAGATGCTACTTTGGGACAGATCCCAGGTGCTGTTCTTACTTGCTGCAGAGAATACATTCGTCCTTATTCCAGGAACTTTGGCTTGGTTGTGTCTTTTGTCTCAATACCCACCAAGAGGCAATCCCAGGTTTAGGGTAATAGCCCATGTGTCAAACAGCTTAAGAATTCACTGATTTGGACTGGTTTATTCTAGAGCATTGCCAAACTTCTCAATTCCTCCAGTTTCTCTAGATTTTTGCAACAAAAGGGACTTTCTCACCTAGTGACAAACCCCATGACAAGATCATGGCTGTCTAGACACATAAAGTGGAGTTTCAGCTGGTTTCCTGGGCAAGGAGGAGGCTGGAAGAGAATTTGAGGGTCAGGGGTCAGTGGCACTCCTCCTGGTGCCGAGCAGTCAGTGTGATGGGAGAGATGAGAAGTGAGATTTATTAGTCTTGCACAGATAAACCATTCTCTCAGGAGGTCTCCAATTCTTGCCAGTCATTTCAGAAATACACCAAATTGTCATGTCCGGAGGGCTGGGAATGAATCACTTTTGAAGTCTCTGTAGTATTAAGCCTTCACACAGTAGGTATTTGAGATAAATCAGTTAAATTGAGTTTATGGATCATTTGCTCAAATGCAGGCTAGATGCTTTTCACATTTGTTGTTGTTATTATTATTATTATTATTTTGTCTTTTCTAAGGCTGCAGTGCAGCATATGGAGGTTCCTAGGCTAGGGGTCGAATCGGAGCTGTAGCCGCCAGCCTATGCCAGAGCTACAGCAACGCCAGATCCAAGCCACGTCTGCGACCTACCCCACAGCTCAGGGCAATGCCAGATCCTTAACCTGCTAAGTGAGGCCAGGGATTGAACCTGCAACCTCAACGTTCCTAGTCGGATTCCTTAGCCACTGAGCCATGACGGGAACTCCTATTAATTATTGTTACTAATATTATTTGCCTTTTAGGGCTGCACCCACGGCATATGGAAGTTCCCAGGGTAGGGAGTGAATCAGAGCTGCAGCTGCCAGCCTACACCATAGCCTCAGCAAATCCGAGCCTTGTCTGCAACTTATAACACAGGTCATGGCAAGGCTGGTTCCTTAACCCACCGAGTGAGGCCAGGGCTCGAACATACAACCTCATGGTTACTAGTCAGTTTGGATTCGTTTCTGCTGTGGCGTAATGGGAAATCCCTATTATTAGTTATTTTTGCTATACCAATGGTATATGAATTAAAAAAAAAATTTTTTTAGGGCTGCACCTGTAGCATATGGAAATTCCCTGGCGCTGGCTGAAGGGTTTAATGATAGTTGCTGGCCTATGCCATAGCTCACAGCAATGCTGGATCCTGTTTTTTTTGTTTGTTTGTCTTGTCTTTTCAGGGGCGCACTGGAGACATATGGAGGTTCCCAGGCTAGGGGTCCAATTGGAACTGTAGCCGCCGGCTTATGCCACAGCCATAGCAACTCAGGATCCAAGCCGTGTCTGTGACCTACACCACACCTCACAGCAACACCAGATCCTTAACCCACTGAGCAAGGGCAGGGACCGAACCCGCAACCTCATGGTTCCTAGTCGGATTCGTTAACCACTGTGCCACGACGGGAACTCCCCTGAAAGATTAAATAAGTAGCAAATTAAACTATGAGTTGATGTCACATTCTAACATAGCTCGAGCTTAAATGGGGTGAGAGTGACCTACAGGTGTGATGAAGCTGATCTGAAGTGGCAGCTTCCCAGTTTATCGGGAGCTGGTTTTATAAGCCATTAAATTATAGTCATGATGGAGTTCCTGTTGTGGCGCAGTGGTTAACGAATCCGACTAGGAACCATGAGGTTGCGGGTTCGATCCCTGCCCTTGCTCAGTGGGTCAAGGTTCCGGCGTTGCCGTGAGCTGTGGTGTAGGTCGCAGACGCGGCTCGGATCCTGCGTTGCTGTGGCTCTGGTGTAGGCTGGTGGCTACAGCTCCGATTAGACCCCTAGCCCGGGAACCTCCATGTGCCACAGGAGCGGTTCAAGAAATGGCAAAAAGACAAAAACAAAAACAAAACAAAACAAAACAACAACAAAAAAATTATAGTCATGAGAAAAAAAAACCTTTCCCAAAGGTCTAGAGATTAGAAGCAAAGTCAAATTATTCATACATCCAAGGAATGTGACCTTCCCCAGGGCTGTCAGAAATCAATTAGGTGTGAATGAACCTGGAAGGCAGCTATTGCCCTGCTGCTCTCCCGGTATGGAGGTCAGCCTGAGGTTTATCCAGTTTTCATTTCCAAATTTGAGCTTTAACATCTGAGGACTGTGTACTGTGTGGTCTTACTGAGGTGGTCAAGAATTTTGAGATGCTGGGAGTTCCCGTCGTAGTTCCCGTCGTGGGTCAGTGGTTAACGAATCTGACTAGGAACCATGAGGTTGCGGGTTCCATCCCCGGCCTTGCTCAGTGGGTTAAGGATCCGGCGTTGTCATGAGCGGTGGTGTAGGTTGCAGATGTGGCTCAGATCCCGCGTTGCTGTGGCTCTGGTGTAGGCTGGTGGCTACAGCTCCAATTCGACCCCTAGCCTGGGAACCTCCATATGCCGCAGGAGCGGCCCAAGAAATGGCAAAAAAAAAAAAAAAGAAAAAAAAGAAAAAAAGTTGAGATGCTAACTTAAGGGCAAAGACCGTATTCTCTAAATTTCCTTTTTTGCCAGACCCGAGGCATTGTGGATATTCCCAGGGCAGGAATGGAAACTGCGCCACAGCAGCAACCCAGGCTGCAACAGTGACAATCCTTAACCTGCTGTGCCACAAGGGAACGCCAAAATTTCTTTTTTTTTTTGCTTTTTAGGGCTGTACCTGCGGCATATGGAAGTTCTCAGGCTAGACTAGGGGTCAAATCAAAGCTACAGCCGTCAGTCTACACCACAGCCACAGTAATGTGGGATCTGAACCTCATCTTTGACCCTTACCACAGCTCACGGCAATGCTGGATCCTTAACCCACTGAGGGAGGCCAGGGATCAAACCTGAAACCTCATGGTTCCTAGTTGGATTCCTTTACGCTGAGCCAAGACGGGAACGCCCCCCAATTTTTTTTTTTTTGTCTTTTTCCAGGGCCGCACTTTGTGGCACATGGTTTCCCAGGCTAGGGGTCCAATTGGAGCTGTAGCCACCGGCCTATGCCACAGCCACAGCAATGCCAGATCCGAGCCACATCTGCGATCTACACCACAGCTCACAGCAACGTCGGATCCTTAACCCACTTAGCGAGGCCAAGGATTGAACCCTCAACCTCATGGTTCCTATTTGGATTCGTTAACAACTGAGCCACGACGGGAACTCCCCAAAATTTCTAATAATTTGTTTTTCTGTATTGGCTGCTCATACGGCCCATGGAATTCCTGGGCCAGGGATCAGATCTGAGCCGCAGTTGTAACCTTCGCCATAGCTGTGGCAACTTCAGATCCTTAGCCTATTGCACTGGGCCAGGGATCAGCCTGTGTCCCAGTGTTCTGGAGATACAGGGGAATCCCATTGTGCCACAGTGGGAACTCCTTAATAATTTAATGTTTGTTCCTTTTTTCTTGATGAACTTGGCTCCTAGGTGGGAGGGGACAAAGCTTGTTTATCTTTACCCTCAGCACCTGACCTCTCACAATGTCAGAGACTAGTGCTTTTTTTTTTTGCTTTTTAGGGCCATACCCGTGGCCTATGGAGTTCCCAGGCTAGGGGCTGAATCAAGAGCTGCAGCTGCTGGCCTATACCACAGCCACATCAATGCAGGATCCAAGCTGTGTCTGCAGTCTACACCTCAGCTCACGGCAACACCGGATCCTTAACTCCCTAAGTGAGGCCGGGGATCAAACCCACATCCTCATGGATATACTAGGTGGGTTCTTAACTTGCTGAACCACAACGGAAACTCCCTTGAATTGCCCCCTTGTAAAGCCAGAAATTCTCATTAAGTTTCCTTCTCGGTCAGACATTTTTCTTAGCCTCCTAAGACAAGAAGCCTTTGTGTCCAGGATGATCTCAATGCTACAAATTAAAAACAGCATTGGAGTTTTCCTAAGAGTGAAGGTAGGATCCTCCCAAATGTGCATTAGAGAGGAAATGGGTAAACAAGTTATGGTGCATCTATGCCACAGAGCATGGGACCAGTGGTTAAAAAAGCTAATTTGGAATTCCCTGACAGCCTATCAAGTTCACTATCTGGTGTTGTTGGTGCTATGGTGTGGGTTTGATCCTGAGGCCAGAAACTTCTGCATGCTGCGCACAGACAAAAAAAAAAAAAAAAAAAAAAAGGTTGAAAAATAAAATTTCAGGAGTCCCCGTTGTGGCTCAGTTGCAACGAATCCGACTACTATCCATGAGGACGTGGGCTTGATCCCTGGACTTGATCAACAGGTTAAGGTTCCAGCACAGCTGAAAGCTTCAGGGTAGGTAGCAAGTGAGGCTTGGATCTGGCGTTGCTGTGGCCGTGGCAAGGCTGGCAGCTGTAGCTCCAATGTGCCCTCTAGCCTGAGAACTTCCATACGCTGCAGGTATAATCCTAAAAAGAAAAAGGCGTATACTATGTGATTCCACTGAGGAGGTAGAGCAGTCAGGCACAGAAATAGAAAGATGGTGGCTAGGCGCTGGGAGGAGAAATGGCAAGTTGGTGTTTACTGGGTAGAGCTTGAGTTTTGCAAGATGAAGACTCCTGGAGCTGGATGGTGCCAGGGTGGCCCAACAACGTCCCTGGGCTGAGGTGCTAAGTTTTTTTTTTTGTCTTTTTAGGGCCACACCCACAGCACATGGAGGTTCCCAGGCTAGGGGTCGAATGGCTGTAGCCTCCAGCCTACCCCTCAGCCACAGCAACACGAGACCTGAGCCTTGTCTTCGACCTACACCACAGCTCACGGCAATGCCAGATCCTTAACCCACTGAGCAAGGCCGGGGATCGAACCTGCGTTCTCATGGATGCTAGTCGGATTTGTTCCTGCTGAGCCACAACATCAACTCCTAGGTGGTAAATTTTGTTAGGTGTGTTTCACCACAATGAAAAAATAGAAAGTGGCTAACATTGCTTCGTGCCTTATTTTTGAAGGAAAAAAACTTTACATATGCTGCACATTTGTAATGATATAGAAGTCCAGAAGGAAATATGTGAACTGTCTACAGGGGATTGAAACTTGGGGATTTTGAGGGGTTTCCACTTTTAACTTGAGGAACCTTTGTAGTGTTTTGGTGGCGTTACCACGTTAGTAGTAATCACCTGAGCCAAGCTGCAGTGGTGGGAATTCCTGCTTCCCGGGAGAGGTCTCTGGAGGTCACTCGTGGAGCTGACTGGAGTTCAGAGCTGAGCTGGAGGCAGCTGTAATCTTGCTTGACGAGATACAAAGAAGCACTGAGAGCAAGTGCTGGCACTCTCCTACCACTCTCAGGTGGCCGAGGGGGGGCCTGTTAAGATGCCCATTTTGCAGATGGCCAAATGCAACAGCAAAGGAAGGGACTTCCCAAGGTCGTCCAGCGTGACACCAATTCTACGCCTGGACCCAAAGTATCCACCTCCCAGTGTGGGTAAGTTCTGGAGCCCTGGCCCCCTCTTCAAGGACAAAGACTCCTTCTGGCACATTCACCTCCGTCTGCAGCAAGTACAAGGAACAGGCTTGCTTTTTTTGCTAATAAAGTAGAATAACATTTATTTCTTAAAATTTTTATTGTACATGCAGTATTTGTGGAAAATCAAAGACCTTTGAAGGAACTCAAATTAGATGTAAATTAACGTTCAGTTGAGCTGGTTACAGTCACGTTAGGTTGGGAACAGTCAGGCTGAAGCTTTCTTCTCCTTGTAGGTTGCCATCATTTTCTTGATTTCAGCAATAGCTTTCCCTGGATTCAGCCCCTTGAAAAAAGAGAAGAGAATCAACACCAAATGGTAGGGGGAGTTCCCATCATGGTGCAGCAGAAACACTCCGACTAGGAACCATGAGGTTGCAGGTTCGATCCCAGGCCTTGCTCAGTGAGTTAAGGATCTGGCATTGCTGTGAGCTGTAGTGTAGGTCACAGATGTGGCTCGGATCCCGCATGGCTATGGTGTAGGCTGGCAGCTGTAGCTCCGATTAGACTCCTAGCCTGGGAACCTCTATGTGCTGCAGGTGCAGCCCTAAAAAGACCAAAAAAAAAAAAAAAACCAAATGGTAAGTGAAGTGAATGGAAGAACCCCATGACCTTGGCTGCAACTCCTGCCTTAGCTGGTGCAGGGTCAAAGCACAGTGAGTGCAAATCCAGTCCAGTCCCAGATCTTAGCCAGCTCTTGGTCTAAGAGCTCTCTTCTTTTTTTTCATCATGCCCATGACATGTGGAAATTCCCAGAGTAGGGACAGAACCCGCACCATAGCAGTGACAACTATGGATCCTTAACCCACTGAGCCACCAGGGAGCTCCTAAGAGCTCTATTTCCACTTTTAGACATTTGAAAACAGCCAGCTCTCCCTGGTAGGAGACCTGTCTCACTGGAGTCCTGCTGGTGAGGCTCACGGTAGCAGGTAAGTGAGCCCAGGGAAGAGCTGTCCCTTCTATGACTACAGACAGTGTCAAAATTAGCTGGATATTGGAGGTTAAGGGGGTTAAGTACCCAGCATTGTCACTGCAGTGGCTCCAATTGCTGCTGGGGTGCGGGTTCGATCTGTGGCCTGGGAATTTCCATATGCTGTGGGCGAGGCAAAAAAAAAAAAAAAAAAAAAGTTCCCACTGTGGTGCAATGGGGTTGGCAGCGTCTTGGGAGCACTGGCTGCAGGTTTGATTCCTGGCCTGGCACAGTGAGTTAAGGATCTGGTGTTGCCACAGCTGTGGCTTAGGTGGTGACTGCAGCTTGGATCTGATCCCTGGCCTCCGAACTCTGTGTGATGAGGGGCAGCTAAAAAAAAAGCTAGATCTCTCTAAAGGTTTCACATCATTACCGTATTATTAAGTCATCATTACCAGAAGTCAGCATCTACCAGTGTCAAAGCTATGTGGGAAAAACAACCCTGTGTTAACCCTTCATGAGCACCGTAGGGGTCAACCGGCCAGCAGCACCGGGGTCAGCTGCAGTCTGGCCCCACAGCTGTAACATCTGTTCTGCAGGAGGTTCAGTCATTGAACCTAATGAATGCCAGCCCTGAAGGAGGAAGGGAGGTAACCTAGAATTTGGTAAAATTAGACAAACACTCATCTGAGGCTAGGGAAGGGTCCCCTCATTTTAAAAGGCCAACTCTGAAATTACGGTGTGGAAAGAAAGAGAGATCGTCAGAGAGAAAGAAAGGGAGAGAGAAGACATTCTTCAAAAGACAGGCGACTATGACAAAGGACACATTTGCATGTGGCGTAAACTCTGAGAGGGCAGGCAGGAAGCTGGGGACACCCCTGCTTCCAGGGAGGGGCTGGGGCTGGGGGAGGAGGAAGACCCTCCACAGTGTTTCCTTGTCAACGCTGCTGAACCATGTTCAGCCCCCCTGCCCCGCCCCAGTTCAGCAAAAGGGTTTTAGATTCACACGGTCAGTGACAGGATGTTACCTAGTCCTGGTGCAGGATGGCAGATGGCCCGCTTCTAGCCCTGCCCCTGCCTCGCCCCCAACCTGAGAGTGACCTTGGCAAGTGCCCTCCCAGCCCCCCACTCATGAGCTCAGTTTCTTAATCTGTAAAAGGGGTTGCACTTGATGATTTTCAAGGTCCCTTCTATTTCAATGTGGGCCCATGTCTAGCCTTGCAGTCCCAGCATCCACCCCTGCTTTATAGAACGGGAGGGCGGGACACAGACAAGGTCCCAGAGAGGGTCCGTTCTTGAGTGTCTCATCTGTCTGCTGCCCTCTGCGATGCAGAGGTTCATGCCCAGGCCCAGGCCCAGGCCCAGACCTCAGGATCCTCTGTGGAACTTTTTTTTTTTTTTTTTGTCTTTTGTCTTTGTTGTTGTTGTTGTTGCTATTTCTTGGGCCGCTCCCTCGGCATATGGAGGTTCCCAGGCTAGGGGTTGAATCGGAGCTGTAGTCACCGGCCTACGCCAGAGCCACAGCAACGCGGGATCCGAGCCGCGTCTGCAACCTACACCACAGCTCACGGCAACGCCGGATCGTTAACCCACTGAGCAAGGGCAGGGACCGAACCCGCAACCTCATGGTTCCTAGTCGGATTCGTTAACCACTGCGCCACGACGGGAACTCCCTCTGTGGAACTTTTGAGCAAATACACAAGCCAGGCCTCAGCCTCAGAGAGGCTGTCTTCTGATTAACTGGCTCAACTGGGCCCAGCACCCCTTTCCTGAGCGCTTACCATGTGCCAGGCATTGATTTAAGACTTCAGTGGCATAACTCGCCTCAGGAGTCACCCAGCGCACAGGCAGAGGCTGGGCAGGGATGCAGGCAGTGCCCTCCTGTACTGGTGGGGACCCCACTAGGCCTCACAGCCGACCCCAGGGCCAACGTCACATGAGACGACCGTGACCGGGGAAGGGAGGGCCCTTCAAACAGTCTAGAGCTCATGTCTGCGAGCATATGCTGCCTGTGCTTTCTGTTTTAAACAACTGCTAGCTGGCTGGCTGAGCACTTCCCATCTCACTGCCTGCTTGCTCACTGCACCTTTAAAGTGAAATTGCTCTGCCCACAGTCTGGGCTTGAAGGGCAGCCCTGGCTGCTCCCCGCCCACTTGGCCAGACCAGCGCTGGCACTTGACCAGCGCTGGCGGCCGCGGAGAGCTGAGCTGGGCCAATGAGACTCCCTCCGAGGAATGTGAGTTGAGAAATGCTGAGGAAGACAGGCAGATGCTGAAGCCGCAGGCGGGGTGAGCCCGGGAAGCAGGAAGTCTAAATAGGAAGAGGGAGTGAAAGCTAAGTAAGGATGAGCTCTGAGTCAGAGCAAAGACTCAGAGTAGAGAGAAAGCACAGGCTTGCTGCTAGGGAGCAGAGCAGACCAGCAGCGATGCTGACACGGAGCCCTCGGGGCTGGGAGAGGGACTCGGTCCCATAGCTGCCTGTGCCTGGATCCCCGTGGCATCCCTGACTTCTGCCACGCCCATGGGAACCCTACCTAAAAGCCCTTCTTCAGGGGTCCTGAAAGAGCCTGTTCCCTGCAACGAAGCACCGACAGCCCCCAGGCTCACTCTGAGATAACAGTGCGTTCTGCTCGCCTTACCTTGGGACAGGTCCCCGTGCAGTTCATGATGGTGTGGCAGCGGTACAGAGAGAACGGGTCCTGCAGCTTGGCCAGGCGCTCCTCCGTGAAGTCATCTCTGGAGTCGATCATCCAGCGATAGGCCTGGGGAAGTGGGGACTGGTGAGCTGAGCTGTTAAAACTTTAATTGGCCAGAGCAGCCCTCTGGTCCAACTCAAACTGCAGGTGTGCAGAACAGGAGAGTTCTCAGCTCAGATGCCGTCTCCGCACTCTTTGTCATCTTTCAAGGAAAGTCTCCCAACCGTTTTGTAACAGCTTTTGATCATTTTGATTGATGATCCCCACAAACCTTTGAACCACATGCACCTGGTCCCTGGTGCTTAATTATATACCATCAGGAGTCGTCTTCTACCAATTTCATGGGGCTGCTTAGCTTGCCCCCCCCCGATCACGAATGAGGGAAGGCAGGGACGGTACCGTCTGACCCCCTGTCTTCATAGCATCTACTCACTGTCTCTGAGTAAACTGATAACTTAGCAGACCCGTGTAAAGATATCTGTTCTAGGAGTTCCCGTTGTGGCGCAGTGGTTAACGAATCCGACTAGGAACCATGAGGTTGTGGGTTTGATCCCTGGCCTCGCTCAGTGGGTTATGGATCCGGTGTAGGTCGCAGACACGGCTCAGATCTGGCGTTGCTGTGGCTGGCAGCTGTAGCTCCGATTCGACCCCTAGCCTGGGGACCTCCATATGCTGCGCTTATGGCCCTAAAAAGCAAAAGGTATCTATTCTACTTATTAATTAATTCCTTCAATCAGTATACCCATCCCAGAAGCCTGAGATCAGCCAGCTGAAACCTGATTAACCTCCTGGTCAGTGGGCCTGCTTCAGCAGTGCTACTGAGAGGACTCTTATGTTTCCCAGCAGCTCGATCATCCATACAAGCACCAAGATGAATGCACCTTATTATTCCATCTTTACTTTGGCCAGGAATCAGTACTGCTAAGTGGTCACACAACCACGGAACTTCTCTTTTTGTGGGAAAATGAGAAACAAGAGGTTGTTTTTTGAGTTTCTTAAGAGCCTATAAAAAGCACTAACCACAAATCTAAAAGTATAAGCTTTTCGGGCACGAAGGCAGCGACTCTCTCTGCAGTGACCTGCATACAAAGAGTGAAAGGCAATGAAAAGCAATGCTACGTTTCCCCAGGTAAGCCCTAAACCCAGTACCGCAAGCTTTCACTAGCCTGAAAACAACTGCCAAACTTACAGCTGGGTAATTAGCACTCAATGCAATTTCCTTCTCTCCTGCCTGCATGTCATCGAAAACCCCTGTGAGAGGCAGGGGAGGGCCAGTGGTGCAGGGCGACATTTTAAGCATCTGCAAGGCATGGTGTGCCAGCAGCCGCCACCCCACTACGCCATGCTAAATGAAGGCATTCTGCAGATGAAGCCCCAGATTTACCTAAAGCCAAATGAAGGCGAGGCCACCAGTTACCCTGTTTGTAATGGATGCCAACGAAGGACACCATCGCCCCCCAAAGTGTGTGGTTTCCGACAATACACTGTCCTTCTGGATTTCTGGAAGCCTGAGTGTCAGCTTCTCTGGAAGTCACGAAGGAGCACCTTACCTGCATGAGGACTGCGGGTCCCAGGTACTTGTCTCCATTCCACCAGTAGCTCGGGCAGCTGGTGCTGCAGCAGGCGCAAAGAATACACTCGTACAGCCCATCCTGCGTGCGGAGAAAGGGCATCAGGAGCCCATGGTGGGAGACAGTCGCATCCTTAACTTACCCGGGAGGCCTGGGGTCAGCCCATGAGCAAAGTGCCTACTTGCCCCTGAGTCTTCTTGGCAAAATCCTAGGAGTGGTTTGCTGAGATTTATCAGATTCATAAAAAAGATCTTGGAATTGAATTAGAGCCCAGAGTTCTTAAGTCCAAGTGTAGTGTATGTATCCTTTAATTAGTAACCCCTCACTTATCTTAAAAAACAAAACCACCTAACAAAAACATGAAAGGTAACTCATCACCTCGAATGCAGTTTAGCAGAAATTAAAAAGGCCCTGGGTGCTGAGGCATCTAGAGTCTACACCAGCTTCTGCCCTGGCTCGGCAGAGACCTCAGTTTTTCAATGGAACAGCAACATCGTCCTAAAACAGCGACCTGTACTAAGCATGGTGTGTCTGACTTGATCTCATTTGACTGTCACAATAATCTTGGGGTGAGTGCTCTAGAGTTTCATTTTACAGGTAAGTAACTGAGATGCCTAGAGGCTGTCATTTTGAGGTTCACCCAGCAGCAAATAGCAGAGCTGGGATGGGACCCCAGGCAGTCTGGCCCTGAAGCCCCCATGCCAACCCTGCCACACAGATGGCAACCCGCCCAACCAGTTTTAACAACCTGGACTTTCTGATTTGGGGAACAGAAACTGATTAAAAATACAGGGAGTTCCCGTTGTGCCTCAGTGGAAATTAATCTGACTAGCATCCATGGGGTCTCAGGTTAGATCCCTGGCTTCACTCCGTGGGTTAAGGATCCGGTGTTGCCGTGAGCTGTGGTGTGGGTCGAAGACGCGGCTTGGATCCTGCGTTGCTGTGGCGTAGGTCAGCAGCTGCAGCTCTGATTGGACCACCAGCCTGGGAACCTCCATGTGCCATGGGTGCGGCCCTAGCAACACAAAGACAAAAAAAAAAAACCCAAAAAACTGGCCACATAGAAGGGCACACTGACATCTGGAAGCATAAGGTCACAGGATAAAGGCCCCAATGACAATCATATTCTTCAGTCTACTTATAAAAAAAGGTAGTTGTTGGAAGTTCCCATGTGGTGCAGTGGGTTAAGGACCTGGTGTTGCTGCAGCTGTGATGTAGGCTGCGGCTGTAGCTTGGATTTGATCCCTGGCCCAAAAACTTTCATATGCTGTGGATGTAACCGGAAAAAAAAGAAGTTCTCTGTATTTTCCACTCATCTGTAATGAGCATAATGGGTTTTAAAATCATGAGAAAAAGTTAGGTGCAGCATATTAAGGGAGTGAAAAATGCTAAATATGCAAACGTTTGGTACCTAAATGAGTAAATTTTGATTATCTAGAAAACATGCTCAGGAGACCCTCCAGTCCCTAAAGACACCACATCGAGGAGATGTACCAGCTACATGCTTGCCTACCAGAGGACTGTGAGGTGACAAGCTGGGCCAGAGTGGCCAGTTCCTGCCTGGACTCTTGGATGGGTCAGACCTCCTGGGAATTAGAAACTGAGGGCAGAGCTAAATACTGAAAACAAGAAACTTTTTTTTGGTTTGTTTTTAGGGCTGCAGGTGCGGCATATGGAGGTTCCCAGGCTAGGGGTCGAATCGGAGCTGCAGCTGCTGGCCTACACCACAGCCACACCAACTTGGGATCCGAGCCGCATCTGCAACCTACACCGAAGCTCACGGCAATGCCAGATCCTTAACCCACTGAGTGAGGACAGGGATCGATCTGGCATCCTCATGGGTACTAGTCGGGTTGGTTTCTGCTGGGCCACGACGGGAGCTCCTGTAAACAAGAAACTCTTGGAAGAGAAGTCTGCTGTTTCTCTGACTTACAACCCGACCATGCTGACCCGCATGATCTCCACGATGAGAGCTGGCTTTCTTACCAGGATCTTCCTTCCTTTCTTAACATTTTATGGGGAAGAGGAGAGGGGCTAAATATTTCCCAAGACCTAAAAGGCAGAATTCATTTATCCATTGACACAACTAGTATCTGTCTATAAACAGCACATGCCAGGATCCAGAAAGGGCCTTAAGACGAAGTCCCTGCCCTAGGGGGGGCTCAGTCCGCTAATGGACCGTCATGTAAATGAACGGTGGTGACCCCAAGACAGCTCATGGCCTCACTCCCGTGCAGACAGGATGCTGGGACCTATCTTCCTTTGGTCCTCCCTTCCCACCTCTTCCCGTCCAAAGGACACCCTGTGCAGGGTGTGAGTGTGCAAATCAGTCTCAGAGGAAGTAAAAGCGTGCAAGAGAAAGAGACTGAAAACTTGCCAAGAACCCTTTCCCTTTCAGAGCCTTCCCGGCCTGTAAAGAGATTAGCAACTTGGAAGAGTGAGCAGGCCCATCGCAACCACCCAGCCATCGCTAGAGGCGCGGCGTCAGGAGAGAGCCAAGCTGCTGTCCCAGTTGTGCCGCTACCATTTCCACTCCCACCTGTAAACGGGGCAGTGGCAGCAGGACTGCAGAGGGCCAGCATGTGTCTTATTTGCCCACAGGGTTAATTCCGATTCAGCTGTCAACTTCTCAAGACCGACCATCTGCGACAGGATGGGCGTCCCACCCTTGGTCAGAGCTCTGCGGCTCCTTTCCGGAGGACTCAGAGTATCTGCACCGTCTCCTGCTGCCCCTCCCCTCCCGGGCTCACTTGCCAGCAAACCCTCTGCCACACACTCCCTCTAGTCAGGACGGGAAAGGGGGACTAATGACCAGTTTCTCGCGCTCCTCTATGGACTGCAGGTACTGCTGCTTGCCTTCCTGGGATTCATCCTTCTTCTTTAGATAAGGCTCGATGGATTTGTACTGAGCATAGAAATTGCTCAAATCCTGTGGGTGCGAGGAAAAGAAGAAGAAATGAGTCAGAGTCCACCACCGCCCCTTATCTTTCTTTCCTACCCCTGTTTCTTGGACACAGCCCACTTTTCTGCACAAGTCAGACCCTCTGCCTTTGGCACAGACACGTGCAAAGATCACACAAGGAGAAACGATCACAACGTCAGTGTGGTTAGAAATCTCTCCTTCACCCACTTGGGAACCTTTCCAATCCATGGCCCTTTCTCCCCAGTTGCCCTGAAAACACGCAGTCAGGGAAGGGAAGGTGGCCAAGCACAGGGAGGCGGAAATTACAACCCACAACAACCACTGCTTTCCCAACTGCCATTTTCCACAAGAATTCTTTGTACTTAGGACCAAATCCTTCACTTCTGAAAGCATTCCAAGTCTAGAATTCTCGCCCTGTTATTCCCAAGCAGTCCACACTACATGAGCTGCTGGAGGATCTTCTAGGCCATTTACCTTCTGCCATTCAAATTCCTTAAACTCAGACACGAAAAAATCCTGCCCTGAAGAACTATAGTACAGCACACACACATATACCACCCCCCCAACACACACAGGGAAAAAAAAAAGTGAAGGGGGTGGAAAGAAGGAGAGACAAGCAGAAACTCACAGGAACAAGATCCTTTATCACATACATATGTGGAAGAGGGTAGATTTTTGAAACTTTGTTGAGGTTGGTGTCAATTCTTCGGGTGCAAGCCAGAGTGTTGCCTCCGTTGATGTTCATGGCGCAGGAGCCGCAGATGCCTGAGAGGGAACCCAGACACCGTCAGTCCAAGCAGCAAATTCTCCCCACGGGACTGCGGTTACTCTACCATCAGGAGTGGTGCTGACATGGAATACAC
Organism: Sus scrofa; assembly: GCF_054392235.1. Taxonomy (NCBI): domain Eukaryota; kingdom Metazoa; phylum Chordata; class Mammalia; order Artiodactyla; family Suidae; genus Sus; species Sus scrofa. The sequence goes on from NC_139388.1 coordinate 80,182,750, forward strand.
CTGTGCCAGAGTTGCCTGCTGCCTTTCTTCCTTTTCCTCCTTCCTCCTGCCTAGAAGGTAGACCTATCGGCTGTAGTTCGAAAACCCATGCTGTGAAACCATGAGGCTGCCCTGAGGTTGGAGGCTGCCTGCTAAGGATGTACTGCTGGCATCATGGAGTGCCCACACCAGCCCTAGCGTCTTGCTTCATGTATTCGGAGAGAAAAAGCAGCCATTTCTTTCTTCCTTTTATTTTATTTTGTCATTTTAGGGCTGCACCTTCAGCATATGGAGGTTCCCAGGCTAGGGGTTGAATTAGAGCTACAGCTGCTGGTCTACATCGTAGCCATAGGAACGCAGGATCCAAGCTGCATGTGCAACCTACAACAGATTTAATGGCAATGCCGGTTCCTTAATCCACTGAGCAAGGCCAGGGATGGAACCCACATCCTCATGGATACTAGTCCGGGTCTTAACCCACTGAGCCACAATGGGAACTAGTCTTCTGTTTCTTTTCTTTTCGGCCTGGATACAGATTATCCAGAGACAGCGCCCATTCTGTTGTTTCCAGAGAGTGGAACAGCTTCCCAGGGGAGGATATGAGACCCACTTTTCTGGAAGAATGAACTAATGTGAAACCAAACCAAAGCAAGCAAAAAGAAGGTTCTGACTAAGGACCCTGAAATGAGAATTTTCTTAGCCTGGACAATTTCCTGTGTATGGAATTTCCTAGTTATTTTCAGAATTAAAAGTGACTGTGCAACCTAACCCCTCTCCCACTTCTCTGAAGCTATTTTTTGAAGATCCTCAGGCCAGAGAAATGTGATTACTTGTGAAACTTGTCCTGGGGTGTCACTTTCATAGGTCTATACTATCTCCCTCTCCTGAGAGTAGTAAGGGTCTAAGAGAACATAAACATCTGTCATCAGCAAACACTCCTCCAGTTCCCCAGAGACTGAATATTATCAGTTTATTGATGTGTGTTTGGCATCCAACCACAGCAGTATGCTTTTTCTTTTTTTTTTTTTTTGCTTTTTAGGGCCGCATCCACAGCATATGGAGGCTAGGGGCTGAATCGGAGCTACAGCTGCTAGTCTACGCCACAGCCTCAGCAACACAGGATCCGAATCACATCTGTAACCTACACCACAGCTCGTGGCAACACCAGATCCTTAACCCGCTGAGCGAGGCCAGGGATCAAACCCGCAACCTCATGGTTCCTAGTCAGATTCATTTCTGCTGTGCCATAACAGGAACTCTGAGAGCAGTAAGCTTTTATAAGAAACGGTAGGAGTTCCCCTGTGGCTCAGCTGGTTAAAGATTCAGCATTGTCACTGTAGCAGCTTGGCTTGCTGCTGTGGTGCAGGTTTGATCCCTGGTTTGGGAACTTCCACATGCTGTAGGAATGGCCAAAAAAAAGTATACAATCAAAAAAAAAACAAATACAGGAGTTCCCATCATGGCACAATGGTTAACAAACCCGACCAGGAACCATGAGGTTGCGGGTTCGATCCCTGGCCTTGCTCAGTAGGTTAAGGATCCGGCGTTGCCGTGAGCTGTGGTGTAGGTTGCAGAGGCAGCTTGGATCTGGTGTTGCTGTGGCTCTGGCATAGGCCAGCAGCTACAGCTCCACTGGACCCCTAGCCTGGGAACCTCCATATGCTGCAGGAGTGGCCCTAGAAAAGGCAAAAAGACCAAAAACAAAAACAAAAACAAAAACAAAAGAAAAAAGAAAACAAATACAGTGAAACTTCTCTTAAAAAGGGTTCCTGGAGGGAGTTCCCGTCGTGGTGCAGTGGTTAATGAATCTGACTAGGAACCATGAGGTTGCAGGTTCAATTCCTGCCCTTGCTCAGTGGGTTAATGATCCGGCGTTGCCGTGAGCTGTGGTGTAGGTCGCAGACACAGCTCGGATCCCGCGTTGCTGTGGCTCTGGTGTAGGCTGGGGGCTACAGCTCCGATTCAACCCCTAGCCTGGGAACCTCCCATATGCTGCAGGAGCGGCCCAAGAAATGGCAAAAAGACAAAAAAAAAAAAAAAAGGCTTCCTGGAAATTCTCTTCACAAACAAGAAAAACGAGCAACAATTAAAATCATCTTGCCTCATTTTTTTTTTTTTTTTTTAAGTCCCCATAGGCCACACCTTGTGATCTTGTCTCTGAAAGTTTATGGGGAAAGGAAACTGAAGAGTGTCTTTATTTCTTGTGTTGCCAGGACTTATGTGGGAGGGTTGGTATTTAATTACAGAAGAATGTTCCCTAAACAGCAGGACTCAGCCCAACTACCACATCTGTCAGCAATTGCTACATCAAATCCAAGCCTGGAAGATCCAAACAGATGTCTTAGAAGTAGGACTTTATAAAAGCCCGAGATGTACAGCAGAACAAAGACAAAAAGTGATGGGCCAACGGCTCTAAAGACCTATTTTTTGGAAGGATATTTCAGGGAGAAAGTTCAATCACAGCCCTTGGTCTTGGCCCCAGCTGCCCTGTTTTGGTTTTATCCCGGGTTTCCCACGCCTGGCCAGCAGAGCATACCGCCTGAGAGTGCAATCCTGGAATGTGACAACTCTGGCTGAGCCCTGGCTCCCAATTCACCATCTCTGTGTCCTTGGGAAGTCCCTCCCTGGGCCTCAGTATCTTCCTACATACACTGAGTGTAAATGATTAATAACCCCTGTCTACCTCACGTCAAGTGCACAGAATGGAGTCTGCTCGGTCAGTGCCCCACAGCCATCAGGGCCAGTGAGCTGGCACAGCACCCGCCTGATTCTTCCCACACCTGAGTACCAACTGAATGATTATTTAGGAATTCTCCTTCTTCCGTTTTAGCTCTGCCTGTGGCATGTGGACATTCCCAGGAATAGGGATTCAACCCACACCACAGCAATGACCCGGGCTGCTGCAGTGACAATGCCAGATCCTTAACCTGCTGGGCCACCAGGGAACTCCCTAGGAGTTTTCTTCTTCTTATTTTTGTCTTTAGGGCTGCACTCATAGCATATGGAAGTTCCCAGGCTAGCGGTAGAACCAGAGCTGCAGCTGGTTCTACACCACAGCCACAGCAACAGCTGGTTCTACACCACAGCCTACACCACAGCCACAGCAAACTCAGAAACCAGAACACATACCACAGTTCAAATTTCCAAGAAAAGGAACTGTGCCCAAGAAAAGGAAGTGTGACCTGCGGCAAGGTCACCTGGCAGAGCACTGCAGTTGTCCTCCCGGTACCCCTGGCAGTTCTGGCCGGCCCAAGCCTCTTTCAGGAATCAGAACCAAAGTGTCCATGCCTAACAGGGAAGGAAACGCTTACCTTCTCTACACGATCTTCGGAAGGTCAAGGTAGAATCAATTTCATTCTTAATCTTGATTAACGCATCCAACACCATAGGACCACAGCTGACCAAAACAAACAAACCAAACCAACCAAACTTAGTCGTATTTATACAAAGTTCAGCCTTACTACACTTTATCATAATATGATCTGAGACATCTGCATATAATAGCTGTTTTTCTTAACCATTTGGCCTTCTCAGATCACATGCAGAATTTTTTTCCAGTTTTATTTTTGCACATTCTTACACATTTTAAACCCCACAGTTCTTTTTTTTTTTTTTTTTTTTGGCTTTTATGGGCTGCACCTGAAGCAAACGGAAGTTCCCAGGCTAGTGGTCGAATCGGAGCTGTAGCTGCTGGCCTACACCACAGCCAGAGCAACAACATATCGAGTGGCACCTGCGACCTACGCTATAGCTCCCAGCAATGCCAGATCCTTGACCCACTGATTGAGGTCAGGGATTGAACCCGCGTCCTCATGGATACTACTCAGATTTGTTTCCACTGACGGGAACTAGTACTGCAGAATTCTATTTTGATGACCACACTGCATATACGTTTCTGGAAAGTGGAGAGCTAAAGACGGAGAGAAGTATTCAGGTTAGGAAAGAACTTCTGTATACTGGCAGCTTTTGTTCTTTCTTCAAAGCTCCCTGAAAAGTTTCCCCAATAATTTTCAAATTTTAGTTTTATTTTTGGGATGTAGCTAATAGCTAACCTTAAATGGTTAGTTAACAGCTCCCCATCTATAAAGCAGAGAGCAACGCCAGATCCAAACTGCATCGGCAATCTACACAGTAGCTCATGGTAACGTTGGGTCCTTCACCCACTGAGCAGGGCCAGGGTTTGAACCCGCATCCTTATGGATACTAGTTGAGTTTGCTTCTACACCACAATGGGAACTCCTCCACTGGTTCTTTTAAAATAGTGTCTACCTCTCTGCTGAGATTTCCTATCCCATCATGAGTATATCTTCCTCTATCTATGAACACATTAAAAATCCTGTCTGCCAATTCCAATTCCAACAACTGTGGGGCTTCAAGGCTATCTCCACTGATTGCCTTTTCACTTGAGGCGTCAAGTGTTTCTCTGAATGATTAGTAGTTTGGGCTCATATGCTGATCTTGTGAATAACATGCTGTAGTAACCCTGGACTGTATTATCCTTCTCAGAAGAGTGCTGATTTTTCTCTAAGGCAGCAATTAGTGTGGCTGAACTCAGGATCTGGGCAGAGTTCACATTCGGGGCTTTCCCTCTGTGCCTCTTTCTAGGACTTCCCCCTCATTTTCTGGTTGCTGTGGCAACCTCCACATGTATCCTCTGGTTTTTCAAGCCTGTGGTTTTAGCTCTTGCACTCCCTCATCAACTGGGGCTTGCCCTCAGGTAAAAAACATGCAAAAAAAAACAAAACAGTTTATTTACCCAAGTAACATTCTGTTCTTTCACGGGTCAACTCGCTCCCAGCATTGGCCTGCTTTGGTTACTGTCCTGTGCCTCAAGTCACTGCTTCTTATATTTATCTTATAAACTGGAATGTGTGGTTATTTTTCGTGGGAGGGTTAGTCTGAGGAAAGCTATTCTGCCATTACTACAACTAAATGCAATCACTCTTAAAAATTTAATCATTAAAAAAGTTATGAATTTAACTCTTCCAGTTTTAGTCACATTCTGCATTTTTTTTTTTTTTTTGCCATACCTCCAGCATGTGAAAGCTCCTGGGCTGGGGCATGAACCCAAGCCACAGCTGAGGCCTACACCACAGCTGTGATACCACTGGATCCTTAACCTACTGTGCCACAAGAGAACTGCCACATGTTCTGTAGTTTCAATTTGCAATGTTTCTATTTTCTAGGTATCTGAGAATATTTTTATTATTCCCTAATCAAGCAGTTAATTTAAAAGAGTGCTTTTAAATTTCCAAGTAATTAGGCTTTTTTGTTTTTAATATGAATTTTTAATTTTATTGTATTACAGTCAGAAAATGTGGCCGGAATTATTTTCCTTTCTTTGAATTGTACTGATAATTTCTGGTTGAGTGTTTGAGAAGATTATATATCAATTAACTCTATCTCATTAATAGAGTTTATGTGTTGATAAAGAGAGTTAAAAAAAGCATTTTGAGTATCAGTAGCTTTCAAACCTTTTTTTTTTTGGTGCCACTGAAGAAATAAAATACTTATTCATTTACACATAAAATCGATCATACAATAGAAGAGTTCTGCTTATACTGAGGAGGGAGGAGTGGAGCAGCGGGAAGCTAGAGCACAGCTCCCTTCCCTCTGGCCACCTGTGGGACCCTTTAAAGAGGAGGGAAGAGAAGTGGTTCAGAGACGGAACGTGAAGGACTCAGCCGGCTGGTGCTGGTTTTGACGATGGGGACTATGAGCCAAGGGGTGCAGAGATCTCTGAAAGCTGGAAGTGGCCCCCAGCTCTTACCCAACAAGAAAACAGGGACCTCGGTTTTACAGCCAAGAGCTCAGTTCTGCCAAGAGCTCAGTTTTGCCAAGAGCTCGAAGGGAACAGAAAACAGATTCTCCATTTGTCTCCAGAAAGGAAGACAGCCTGCTGACACCCTGATTTCAGTCATGAAACCTTTACCTTTACCAGACTTCTAACCTAGAGAACCTTTTTTTTTTTTTTTTTTTTTCCGTCTTTTTGCCTTTTCTAGGGCCGCTCCCGCGGCATATGGAGGTTCCCAGGCTAGGGGTCCAATCGGAGCTGTACTCACCAGCCTACGCCAGAGTCACAGCAACGCGGGATCTGAGCCACGTCCGCAACCTACACCAGAGCTCAAGGCAACGCCGGATCCTTAACCCACTGAGTAAGGCCAGGGATTGAACCCAAAACCTCATGGTTCCTAGTCGGATTCGTTAACCACTGAGCCACGACGGGAACTCCTAGAAAACTCTATGTTTTTTTGCCGCTAAGTTGGTGGCAATTGTTATGACAGAAATAGGAGGCTAATACATAGGTATGGACCATTTTAAATAGTTTAACTATATCCCTATCTTGTCCTATCACCATTCCAGCCAAGTGCACAGTGTTTATAATTAAAGAATATGTGGGTCCACATATATAAAATTAACAAAATACTATGTATAAAGCCATCTCTACCAGTATTCCTAGAAATTGTTATACTTTGATTTGGAGGAAGGAAAGGAATATTGTAAAAATTGTTCTGCTTGCAGAGTTTCTGTTATGGCTCAGTGGAAATGAATCTGACTAGTATCCAAGAGGATGCAGGTTTGATCCCTGGCCTTACTCAGTGGGTTAAGGATCCGGTGTTGCCATGAGCTGTGATGTACGTCATAGACGCAGCTCAGATCTGCTGTGGCTGTGACTGTGGCTGGCAGCTGCAGCTCTGATTCCACCCCTAGCCTGGGAACCTCCATATGCTGTGAGTGCGGCCCTAAAAAAGACAAAAAAAAATTTTTTTCTTGATATTATCTTTTTGAATCAGGCACCTATCTCATTCTTGTTTTAAAAATAGATAATTTCCAGAGCCATTGGATCATCTCAGTTGTCAAACCTTCCAAGGATGGGAAAAGCATGTCCCTGAATCAGATCGAGAGCTTACCTTCATTTATTAAATACCTAGCTTTCACTGAGATACTCACTTATTCAAATCAATTTCATAAGTTTGCATATGAGGTTTATCTCCAGTCTTGTCTGGGTCCCATCGATAGATGGCAAATTTCTTGATTCGGGGAGCTGTGGCTGCAGCTGTCTGGGCCCCACGGCAGGCCTGAAATTTTAGAAGTTCACAAGAAGGAAACATTTAAATTATTAAAAACACAAGGTAAATCTTCTAGCTGGCACTATAAACTACAATACTGGATACAAACCCACACGTTACTGACACACACAGGCTTCTTGCGAAAGGCAGTCACCCGAAATCCAACACACAGGGCTAAGCACCTCTGTGCTGGGGGCTGGTGAAATGGCACTTGACAAAACAGACAAAGCCTGGGAGTCCCCAGTCGTGGCTCAGCGGAAACGAATCCGACTAGAAACCATGAGGTTGCGGGTTCAATCCCTAGCCTTGCTCGTGGATTAAGGATCAGACATTGCTGTGAGCTGTGGTGTAGGCTGGCAGCTGCAGCTCTGGATTTGACCCCTAGCCTGGGAACCTCCATGTGCTATGGGTGTGGCCCTAAAAAAAAAAAAAAAAGCAAAAACAAACAAAACCCAGACAAAGCCTTTGCTCTCACAGAAGCTACTCTGCAGTGAACAAGAGAAATGAAATAGCCATAATAAAGTGCAGAGGGGGCGTTCCCGTCATGGCTCAGCAGAAACGAATCCGACTAGTATCCATGAGAAGAGGGGTTTGATCCTGGCCTCCATCAGCGGGTTAAGGATCCAGCGTTGCCATTAGCTATGGTGTAGGTCACAGAGGTGGCTCGGATCCCGTGTTGCTGTGGCTGTGGTGTAGGCCAGCACCTACAGCTCCAATTTGATCCCTAGCCTGGGAACTTCCATGTGCCTTGGGTGTGCCCCCCCCCACAACAAATAAAAGTGTAGAGAGGGAAGAATACAGCAGACACTTACACCAGTCTAAGCGGTCAGGGAAGGCCCCATAAGTGATTTAAGCTGCGGCTTGATGAATAGGGATTAAGTGGCGTTATAAGCTGAGGACGCAGCATGTGTAGAGGCCTGGGTGGGGGAGAGCACAGGCACCTGTGTGGGACGGAGAGCAGGCCAGTGAGAAGCAGGGAAGGAAGAGTGGCGGATTTGAGGAAGTCGAGGGAAGGAAGTTACAAATAGGGTTTTGATTTTATCCCAAGAACAATGAAAAGCTAACAAAAATTCATAATGGGTGAGGGACACGATCATTTTTATTCTTGGGAAGGACATCACTAGTTCACAAAGGAAGACCTGTCAGATGACATCCGGGAAACCAGTCAGAAAACTACTGGAGGTGTCAAAATGAGACGCTAGTGTTTTTGGGGTACATGTCTTAGCCTGGGCCACTGTAACAAAACATCAAAGAATAGGTAAGATACTGACTGCAGAGGCTTGGGACACAGGTTTGATCCCCAGCTTGGCACAGTAGGTGAAAAGCTCTGGTGTTGGTGCAGCTGTGGTCTAGGTCATACCTATGGCTTGGATTCAATCCCTGGTCCGGGAACTTCCACATGCCACGGGTGTGGCTGTTTAAAGAAAAAGAAAAGAAAAAGAAATAAAAAAGAATACAGTATCTTAATTTCTTTTGACCATGCATGTGGCATGTGCTAGTTCCTGGGCCAGGTGTTGAACCTGCACCACAGCAGCGATCCAAGCTGCTGCAGTGACAATGCTGGATCCTTATACTGCTGTGCCACAAGGGTACTCCCAGAATACCATATCTTAAAATAAATTTAGGGAAGTAACAAACCGCTGAGACCTGATCTCTCTGATGCTTCTATTATCCTTCCCAGTGCTCACAGCCTCTGCCAGTAGGTTTCACAGTGAGCCAAGGAATCCTGCAGAGCCACCCGGGGCTGAGAGGATCAGGTTAAGCGGGGTGGGCCTGATGTCTTTTCCTCCTTCAACCAAAACAGGCTCCCTATGAGAACATATTTGCAAAAAGGGCGCAGATGCTCAAAAATTTTTATATTTAAATTCATACTAATTTTTCCTAATGTATAGCACAGGGAACTATATCTAGTTACTTGTGATGGAACATGATGGAGAATAATGTGAGAAAAAGAATGTGTATATATATGTGTGTGCATGACTGGGTCACTTTGCTGTATAGCAGAAATTGACAGAACATTGTAAATCAACTATAATAGAAAAATTAAAAATTTTTAAAATTTACACTAATGTTTAAATTTTTAAAATTTTTTCCATTATACTTTACAGTGTTCTGTCAATTTCCTACTGTATACACTAATTTTTATATACCAATTCCTAAAACCATTATTGCCACATACTGTCCGAAATGCTACGCCAGTGAATCTTCATTTTTTTTTTTTTTTTGCTATTTCTTCGGGCCGCTTCTGAGGCATATGGAGGTTCCCAGGCTAGGGGTCGAATCGGAGCTGTAGCCACCAGCCTACGCCAGAGCCACACCAACGCGGGATCCAAGCCGCGTCTGCAACCTACACCACAGCTCACGGCAACGCCGGATCGTTAACCCACTGAGCAAGGGCAGGGACCGAACCCGCAACCTCATGGTTCCTAGTCGGATTCGTTAACCACTGCGCCACGACGGGAACTCCTGAATCTTCATTTTAAAGATGAGAAAAAAGGCCCAGAGATCAAGTGATGGGCCCATGATTACAGAACTGGTGAGGTGAGCCAGGACCGGAGCCCAGGTCTGCCTGTCTGCCTTCAGAAACCAGGCTCCTGAACCCTGAGCCATCCTATTTACTTGTGACTATGCTCAGGGCTCTTGGTGCTGTTTTCTTCTCTTTATGTCCTAACTCCTTGAAGGTATGTGTATTAGTCAGGGTTCTCCAGAGAAATAGAAGCACACACGTATACACACACACACATACCATAAGAGATTTTCCCTAAGGCACTGGCTCGTGTGATTACAGGGGACAACAAATCTTAAAATCTGCAGCAGGCAAGCTGGAGACCAGGAGAGCCGATGACGTGGTTCTAGTCCAAAGACCAGCAGGCTCAAGACCCAGGAAGGGTCAATATTTCAAGTCCAAAGGTAGGGAAAAAAAAATCAATGTCCCAGTTTGAAAGCAATGAGGCAGGAGTAATTTCCTTTTATTTGAAGGGGGGCCAGCCTTTTGTTCTATTCCAGCTTACAACTGATTGGGTAAGGCTCACTCGCGTTAGGGAGGGCAACATGCATTACTCAGTCTATCTATTTGTTTGATTTAACACTGGCTATACTCCCCATGTTGTACAACTTTGAGCCTATCTTATACCCAAAGGCTTGTACCTTCCATCCCCCCACCCTATACTGCCCTTCCTCCCTCTCCCCACTGGTAATCATTAGTTTGTTCTCTATATCTGTGAATCTGTTTTTGTTTGTTTGTTTAATTCACTAGTTGGTTGTATTTTTTTTTTTCCTGTCTTTTTGTCTTTTTAGGGCTGCACCCACGGCATATGGAGGTTCCCAGGCTGGGGGTCTAATTGGAGCTGTTGCTGCTGGCCTACACCACAGCCACAGCAGCACCAGATCTGAGCTGCATCTGTGACCTACATCACAGCTCACAGAAATGCCAGATCCTTAACCCACTGAGAAAGGCCAGGACTCAAACCCGCAACCTCATGGTTCCTAGTTGGATTCCTTTCCGCCATGGCAGGAGCTCCACCAGTTTGTTGTATTTTTTAGATTCTACCTGTAAGTGATACAATAAAGCACTGGTCTTTGTCAGTCTATCAATTTAAATGTTAAACTCATCCAGAAATACCCAGAACAACATTTTCACCAACTATCTGAGCCCGGTCACTTGGTACATAACATAAACCAGCACAGAACAGGTCACGTTTTCCATCTCCCAGGGTATCTGGCCCAAGCCTCTGCAAAGAGCAGTTCAATCCCTGGTTAGCAAAGATTGAAGAACAAAAATCGAACATTAAACAAATGCAAATTTTGTCATTTTTAGGGCTGCACCCGAAGCTTATGTAGGTTCTCAGGCTAGGGGTCGAATCGGAGCTGCAGCTATTGGCCTATACCACAGGTCACAGCAACGCTGGATCCTTAACCCTCTGAACAAGGCCAGGGATCGAACTGGTCAGGTTCGTTAACTGCTGAGCCATGACGGGAACTCCTAAAAGTGGTTTATTTTAAATGTACCTTAAGAGACCAAACAGTGCAACTTATATCAAGCCATTAACAAATAAAACAAACCTATACCCCTCTGTATATGGCATTTACATATAATGCTAAGTCTAAGCTGCTCCCATCCCAGGGTCTGTGAAGCCCTTTTGCATTTAGGCAGATGAGGCAAGGCAGAGGCCACACCAAGTCCTGCTGAGCTTCTACTATGGTGATACGGAGGGGAGGAGCCTGCCAGTCCGAACAGCACTTATTAAGTTGAAGATAAAAAAAATACAGAGTTTCCCTTGTGGCTCATTGGGGTTAAGAACCCAAGACAGTGTCTGTGAGGATTCGTATTCAATCCCTGGCCCCGGTCAGTGGGTTAAAGATCTGGCATTGTCACAAGCTGAGGCTCGAGAACTTCCATATGCCACAGGTATTCTATTCCGGGCCAGCTAATTCTCTTATAAACTGTTAAAGTAAAAACTCTTAAGATTAATTAATTGTAAGAAATGCAATGCAGTTTATACTTGCTCCCAAATTTAATGATGCTGATAACATCAGCTTAGTATGAAAGAAAAGGTATTGTGAAAATGAAAGTGAGGATGAAAGTTGTATTTTATCTTATCACTAACCTCGCTAAGATCAGTAATAAAAGGAAAGTCATTTCTACAAATGAACATTTCCCACTAGGACCTCCATTTTGTGAAATGACAAGAACATCTGGCTACGCCACCTTGTGGTGTACAACAGGAAGTGGAGGAAGTGAAAAAATTAAAGATAGCAGCCCCAGCAGCTTGCTTAACACACTCCTTGTTTTTGTTAGACGCAATGACATAAAGCACTACAATAAAATTCACCAATTTTACGAGTATAATTCGATGAGTTTTGATAAAGTTGTAATACTACTACCACAATTATTAAGTTGTGGTATATTCCATTCAGAATATTTCCATTCAGAAAGCTCCCCAGTGTTTCTTTACCATCAGCGCCCTCTCCCTGCCCCTGGTAAGTGACCAGCTCTCTATTACTATGGATTTGCCTCTTAGACAATGTCATACAAATGCAATGAGGGGAGTTCCCATTGTGTGGCTCAGCAGAAAAGAATCTGACGAGTATCCATGAGGACGCAGGTTCAATCCCTGGCCTTGCTCAGTGGGTTAAGGATCCAGCCTTGCTGGGCTGTGGTGTAGGCCGGCAGCTGCAACTCGGATTCAACCCCTAGCCTGGGAACCTCCATATGCCACAGGTGTGGTGCTAATAAATAAATAAGTAAATGCACTGAGTGAGGTTATACATCTTGGATCTAGCTTCTTTCCACTCAACATAATGCTTCTAAGATTGATTCATGCTGCTGCATATATCCATGGTTTATTGCCTTTTTTTTTTTAAATACACTTTTCATTTGGAAATAACTGTAGAATCACATGCATTTATAAGAAGTAATACTGAGCTCCCAAGTACCCTTTACTCAATTTCCCCCAGTGGTAACAGTGTACAAAACCACAGCACAGGGTCACAACCAAAGGAGTTCCCTTGTGGCTCAGTGGGATAAGAAGGATCTGGCATTATCACTGCACTGACTCTTTGGTTACTGCAGTGATTTGGGTTTTGATCCCTGGACCAGGAACTTTCACATGCCATATGTGTGGCCAAAAAAATCACAACCAGAATGTTAACAGAGATACAGTCAAGATACAGAATATCTGCCACAACCATGCCCCTCATGCCCTCCATCCCTACTCCTTCATCCCCAACAATCATTAATCTGTTACATTTTCTATAATTTTATCATTTCAAGAATGTTATATAATGTAATCATTTCATATGTAATTTGGGGGAATTGGCTTTTTAAAAATTAAAAAAAAAAAAAAAAAAAAAAAAAAACAGAAGCTCCCATTGTGGCTCAGCAGAAAAGAATCCGACTAGCATCCATGAGGATGAATGTTCGATTCCTGGCCTTACTCAGTGGGTTAAGGATCTGGCATTGGCCAGCAGCTGTAACTGCGACACGACCCCTGGCCTGGGAACCTCCATATGCTGTGGGTGTGGCCCTAGGAAGGAAAAAAAAAAAAAAAAATCTGCATAATTTCCTGGAGATTCCACCAAGCTGTTGTTCTTCAAGAGTCATTGCTTTTTATTACCAAGTCCTGTTTCATGATGTGATGCACCAGTTTGTTACTGTTTCCCAGAGGGGGCAGCTGCTGTGTCTGAGGTAGGTGGTAGCGAGAGGCATGAGAAGCCTCTAAAAAATATCACCCCTTCAAAAATTTTTTTTACTAAAATACAAATAAAACTTGGAATTTAAACAGAAGCTGGGATTTTGAGGTTGTCAGCTATCACTCCCTGGTTCTAAAGCCAGATTTAATAGTATTGGCAGTGGGCAACAGGCATCTGGCTCTGTCAGGCTCAGTTTCACTCACTCCCGCAAAGGCCTGTCAAAGCTGATCCTGGTTACCTGCACTGGGGCCTCACCTTATCAGCTCCTTCTAATACCTACCTAAATATATCTGCTTTCCATCCAATGTACAGAGACACAAAGGTCTAAACTTGATCATACGGATCTTCCCTGAAGGGCCTGGGCTTGTTTAGAAATTACTCTTTTGTCTTTTAGGGCCACACCAGCAGCATATGGAAGTTCCCAGGCTAGGGGTCGAATGGGAGCTGGAGCTGCCAGCCTACACCACAACCATAGCAACGCAGGATCCAAGCCACATCTTCGACCTATACCACAGCTCACGGCAACACCAGATCCTTAACTCACTGAGCAAGGTCATGGATCAAACCCCTGTCCTCATGGATATTGATTGGGTTCGTTACCACTGAGCCACGATGGGAACTCCCAGAAATCATTTTAAAAAGTCTGTTTTGGAGTTCCTGTCGTGGCGCAGTGGTTAACGAATCCAACTAGGAACCATGAGGTTGTGGATTCGATCCCTGCCCTTGCTCAGTGGGTTAAGGATCTGGCGTTGCTGTGAGCTGTGGTGTACGTCGCAGATGCCGCTTGGATCCCGTGTTGCTGTGGCTCCGGCGTAGGCAGGTGGCTACAGCTCCAATTAGATCCCTAGCCTAGGAATCTCCATATGCCTCAGGAGAGGCCCTAGAAAAAGCAAAAAAAGACACACCCGAGGCAAGACACACCTGGGCCAAGGATCAAACCTATTCCATAGCAGAGACAATGCCAATCTTTAAACTTTTGAGCCACCAGGGAACTCCTAAAAAGTCTTATGTGTGACTGGATCACTTCGCTGTACAGTAGAAAACTGACAGAACACTATAAGCCAACTATAATGGAAAAAGTAAAAATCATTTTAAAAAAAAAAAAAAAGCAATGCAAGGATCAATCACAACAGAGTATCAGAAGGCGCTAAATACCAATATAAGTTTTGGGGTTTCCCAAAGTGCCACTATTTTTTTCTAAAACAATTTATTTTGAGTTAAAAATGTATTGGAGTTCCTGTTGTGGCTCAGCAGCAATGAACCTGAGTAGGATCCATGAGGTTTCGGGTTCGATCCCTGGCCTCGCTGAGTGAGTTAAGGATCCAGCGTTGCTGCGAGATGTGCTCTAGGTCACAGATGTGGCTCAGATCTTGAGTTGCTGTGGCTGTGACGTAGGCCAGTGGCTGCAGCTCCAATTTGACCCCTAGTTTGGGAACCTCCATATGCCGCAGGTACGGCCCTAAAAAATAAATAAATAAATAAAAGTATCTTACGCAACACTTGGTGGTGCTAACAAGAACGAGGAGAGAAGATGCCGAAATCAAAATGATCAGAGCAGGCAGTGGTTCTAACAGTGACGGAGCTTTGCTCACCTTGAGGGCTGCACTAAAGAGTCCAGAGGATTATGGGACCTGGATTTAAAAAAAAAATTGCCTGAAGGAGAAACGGGAAAATCTGTTCTGTAGGTATTCATGGTAGAAGTATAAGTAATAATAGCAGCTCATTCACTGAGCCCGTATCAGGTGCCAGATGTTGTACTAAATTATCTCTAATCTTGACAACATCTCTATGAAGAAAGCTTTTTATTCTCAAATAAAAAATGAGAATAAGGTCATTTAACAAAAGAGCCAGGATTCAAACACAGGTCATTGACTCCAAAGCCCAAACTTTTAGCCACTACACAGTTGTGAAAACACAAATCCAAAACAGAAGAGTTCAAAAAGGTAATTCCTTTCCCCCCAAAGATCCAAGGAACAAGAGAAGTTGTTACTATACTCGCATAATCAGCAAGGTTTTTGGGGTGGTAGTTGGTCCAGATATTCTCATTCACTTATTTGTTCAATAATTAATTACAGAGCAGCTACTCTGCTCCAGGGACTGTTCCAGGCTTTGGGGAATCAAGGACAGACAGACATACATCGCAGTCCTCGTGGAGCTTACAGTGACTGGAGGAGATGCACTCTAATAAAACCTAGAGCTTGTCAGGTGGTGATAAATGCCATGAAGAGGGTGGGGGGCCTGGGGATCCTGGCCACAACCCCAGATTGGGCAGCCAGCGAAGACTTCACTGTAAAGGTGACAGGTGATCAAGGACCTGAAGGAGGTAAGTAAACAACCCATACACTTACCTAGGGAAGAGCAGGTCAGGCAGAGAGCACGGAGTGCAAACACCTT
This sequence comes from Sus scrofa, assembly GCF_054392235.1. Classification (NCBI taxonomy): domain Eukaryota; kingdom Metazoa; phylum Chordata; class Mammalia; order Artiodactyla; family Suidae; genus Sus; species Sus scrofa. The sequence goes on from NC_139388.1 coordinate 80,198,385, forward strand.
TTTTTTTTTTTTTTTTTTCTTTTCCTTTTTAGGGCTGCACCCTCAGCACATGGACGTTCCCAGGCAAGGGGTAGAATTGGAGCTGCACTGCGGGCCTCTGCCACAGCCACAGCCATGCCATAGCCAAGCTGCATCTGCGACCTGTGCTGCAGCAACAATCCTTAATCCATGGGCCAGGGATGAAACCCATATCCTCATGGACACTATGCTGGGTTCTTAACTCGCTGAGCCACAATGGGAACTCCAAGTACAAAGATCTGGAGGTGGGAATGTGTCTGAGGTGCAAGGAGGCGCCAGTGGTTGCTGAGAATGGAGTGAGTGAGAGGGATGGGAACAGGACAGCAATGTCAATGGAGAGCCAGATGGGAGGACTTCTGCCTTTACCCCGAGAAAGACGGGAAACTACCGGAAGGTTTTGAACACAGGAGAGAGACAAGTTTTGAAAGGATCACATCACCTTCTGTCTTGAGAACCATTTTTTTTTTTTTCCTTAATGGCTGCCTGCAGCATATGGAAGTTCCTAGGCCAGAGAATTCCAGGGATTGAATCTGTGCTGCAGCTGCAACCTACCCCACAGCTGCAGCAACACTGGATCCTTAACCCGCTGCACCGGGCCACGGATCAAACCTGCACCTCAGCAGCAACCCAAGCTGCTGCAGAGACAATGCCAGATCCTTAACCTACTGTGCCACAGTGGGAACTCCAAGAAGCAGTTAGTTTTTTTTTTTTTTTTTTAATTTTTGTTGTTGTTGTTGTTGCTATTTCTTGGGCCACTCCCGTGGCATATGGAGGTTCCCAGGCTAGGGGTCAAATTGGAGCTGTAGCCACCAGCCTACACCAGAGCCACAGCAACGCAGGATCTGAGCCACATCTGCAACCTACACCACAGCTCACAGCAACGCCAGATCCTTAACCCACTGAGCAAGGGCAGGAACCGAACCCGCAACCTCATGGTTCCTAGTCGGATTCGTTAACCACTGCGCCACGACGGGAACTCCGCAGTTAGTTTTTAAATACACTTTAAGAAAGAACTGCCAGGATGTGAGAGGGAGGCAGAATAAGGACGGCTCCAAAGTCACAAGGCAGGGAGCTCCTGTTGTGGCACAGTGGAAACCAATCCGAATAGTATCCATGAGGATGTGGGTTTGATCCCTGACCTTAATCAGTGGGTTAAGGATCTGGTGATGCTGTGAACTGCAGTGTAGGTCACAGATACGGTTCCAATCTGGCGTGGCTGTGGCGTAGGCCGGCAGGTGTAGCTCCCATTTGATCCCTAGCCTGGGAACGTCCATATGCCAAGGGTGTGGCCCTAAAAAAAAAAGTCACAAGCCACATGAAGTTGAACTGCCATCAGCTGAGATGGGAGGAGAAAAGTGTGTGGCAGGGCGAGCGCCAGGGTTCTGTCTTCAGGCAATCAAAGTTTATTAAATATCCATGTGGAGATTTTGAGACTATAGTTGGGTGGCCATCTGAGTCTAGAGATGTGGGGTGAAGTCTGGGCTGGAGACACAAATCTGGGAGGTGTCTAAAGCCCAAAGGAGTGTCTATAAAGATGAGGCCTAGGGACGGAGTCCCAGTATTTATGGAGTTTGGGGTGATGTGGAGAGACAAGCTAAGGGAGACAGAAAGATTGGCCAGTGGGCGAGGCAGAAACCTTGAAACCTGCCATGTCCTGGGGCTCAGGCCACAAAGTGTTTTAAGGAGGGAGTGCACACTATGATTTAGGGAGCAAAGTATCATGAGAACTGACGTCGGATTTAACAAAGCCAAGGTCACTGGCGGCCCTGGCACAAGTACTTTCCGTGAAGTGGTAAGGGTGAAAGGTCCGACTGGAACAGGTTCATGAGAAAACAGGGGTAAATGAATTGTAGTCAGGGAGTTGAGACACCTCTGGAGAAGTTTTTCTATAAAGGAGAGTGGAGAACTGGGACAGTGGCTGGATATGTTTTTTTGTTTTGTTTTTTTTGTCTTTTTTTTTTTTTTTTTTGGCCATTTCTTGGGCCACTCCTTCGGCATATGAGAGGTTCCCAGGCTAGGGGTCTAATTAGAGCTGTAGCTGTAGGCCTACACCAGAGCCATAGCAATTCGGGATCCGAGCCGCGTCTGCAACCTACACCACAGCTCACAGCAACGCCAGATCCTTAACCCATTGAGCAAGGGCAGGGATCGAACCCGCAACCTCATGGTTCCTAGTCGGATTCGTTAACCACTGTGCCACGACAGGAACTCCCAGGATACGTTTTTTTAAGATGGAAGAAACTATAGCGTGTTTGTGTGCTGCTGCTGCTGTGATAGAGCAGCAAAGCTGGTAATGCAGGGTGAGGGGAGAAGTCCTGGACAGCCACCTCTGAACAGGTGACAGGATGGAGAGCACGAGAGGAGAGGAGCCAGAGCAGTGCCGCCACTTCTCCCACAACACAGGCAGCAAAGGAGAATATACAGGCAGAAGCAGGAGGCGGACAAAAATTTTGAGTTTTTTCTTCGTTGTAGCCTAGCCGGGCAATTTATACGACAAACCCAAAGAAGAGGGTTTGTCAAAAGCATTTCTACCTCAATCTACAAACAAATGAGAGTTCAAGGCTGAGTGTACCTTTGTAAGAAATTGTGGATAAGCTGAAAGGCATAGTTTATTTTTCACATTTTGCTTTTTAAGGCCGCACCCTCAGCATATGGAGGTTCCCAGGCTAGGGGTCAAATCGGAGTTACAGCTGTCAGCCTATGCTACAGCCACAGCAACGCAGGATCCGAGCCGCATCTGCAATCTACACCACAGCTCGTGGCTAACTGAGCGAGGCCAGAGATTGAATGCACGATCTCATGGTTCCTAGTCAGATTCGTTTCCCCTGAGCCACAATGGGAACTCCTGAAATGCACAGTTTATAATTGAAGGCAAGAAGCGAGATATCAACAACTGGACTGAAACCAGACTGAGGATGAGAAGGGTGAATTCTGGATTACACTGAAGGCAGCGTGTTATTTCTTTAAGGAGAGCTTCCTTGGGAGCAGGCTGGGAGCTTGAATTCGACGGTGCAGATACAGATTCAGAGATAGGCGGGAAAGATGTGGAAATGGAGAGGAAAAAGGCAGGGAGGTCTCACCAGAGAGAGACAGTTTCCGAAAGGTGTGAATGGTGGTGGTCCAAAGCCAAGATTTAACACTTAGTAGCTGGACGTTCTTTGGCAAATTACTTAACTTTTTCTGACTTTGTTTCCTTTTGTAAGAAAGTAGTGGGTATTAAAATCTACCTCATAGGATTAACAGGAGGGCCAAGTTTCTGGCATTGCTCAGAAAATAATTTCTGCTCTTCCACATTGGCAACCATATCCATTCTTGCATTCTTCTTCTTTTTTTTTTTTTTTTTCTTTTTAGGGCTGCACCTGGGACATATGGAGGTTTCCAGGCTAGGAGCTACAGTTGGGCCACAGCCATAGCCATGCAGGATCCAAGCTGCGTTTGCAATCTACATCACAGCTCACAGCAATGCCAGATCCTTAACCCACTGAGCGAGGCCAGAGATTGAACCTGCAACCTCATGGTTCCTAGTCGGGATTTGTTTCCACTGCGCCACAACGGGAACTCCTGTTCTTGCATTATTCTAATTGGCAGATAGGTATAGCAAGCCCCGTCAGCTCTAGAGGCAATGAGACACACAACTGAAAGTCTGTGGTATTTGCCCCTGGGGAGTACACAGTCTAGAGGAAGAAATGAGGCAACATAAACAACAGTTAATACACTACAGTTCAATACTCACAGGCAGAACTATGGTTCAGTGGTACAAACAAAAGCATGAGGAATTCAGGAGTTCCCGTTGTGGCGCAGTGGTTAACGAATCCGACTAGGAACCATGAGGTTGCGGGTTCGGTCCCTGCCCTTGCTCAGTGGGTTAACGATCCGGCGTTGCCGTGAGCTGTGGTGTAGGTTGCAGACGCGGCTCGGATCCCGAGTTGCTGTGGCTCTGGCGTAGGCTGGAGGCTCCAGCTCCGATTAGACCCCTAGCCTGGGAACTTCCATATGCCGTGGGAGCGGCCCAAAGAAATAGCAAAAAGACCAAAAAAAAAAAAAAAAAAAAAAAGCATGAGGAATTCAGAAGAGATCTCCCACTGTGTCCTAGACTCTTAGAAACCTGAGTATACCCGAAAGTAGTACACCAAGCTCATTACAGATTCTATTCAGGTGGATTATGATGATGTCACTATTTATGGATGTGAATACATTTTCCTACACGGGGGTGTGAGTGTAATTTATTTTCTTTGCCCTCAGGAGGCCCTACAGTGGCTTCACCTGGAATTACAACACTGACCTATGAAACCAACCTTCTCTGTAATTCATTCCTGGAGGAGGGACCTGAGCTTCAGAATGCACTCTAATTGGTGGGACTCTCACAACCTAACTGCTTGCTCAGCAAGTATAAAAAGAGCTGTAAACAAGGTCATTATCAATCACCAATTTAACGCTCAGCTTAAGATGCTGGTAGGCAGTTCTCATCCCCAGCCCTACTTCTCAGGAAGGCTGCAAGATGACCTGTCTGAGTTCACATAGAGCATATTGCAAAGAGCTGGTGTTAGAAGACTGGCCATATGCCAGCGAATATGTTCTCATGGAGGTGCAGGAAGAGGAGGGGAATTCATAATTCTTGTACCTCTATTGTGGGCAGATCTATGCTAGGAGTTTTTCACATACAAAGATCAAAACACTGGGGTCTGGTCCTGGATCAACCCATTCTTGGCTGTGATATTTTGAACAAGTAAAAAAACAAACACAAAAAAACCCAAAACACCACTTTCTGAGGCCTCAGTTTTCCAAACTCTAAAATGGAGGTAAGAATTCCTGCTTGTCCATCTTAACAGGGTTTTTTCAGGAGCCCAAAGGACGAAAAAGATTTGAAAGGGATTTACATACACAAATTGCGATGGCAATTTCCCTTCCTCCCATTTTGAATGCAGATCACAAGTGTGTAGCTTCCTGACAATTCAAGGGATGCACCCTGAAGAACGTAAATAAGAGCAGTGCCAAGCTCGATAAGGTCGGTACGCCCTTTACAGGTAGGGATTCAGAGCGGATGACTCTGCTTTACGAAGACTCATATCCTCAGGGCATCAAGCGGATTACCTTCCATTTTTCTGTTCCCTTGGCCCCAACAATTCACCCGCCCTTTCCCTCTTTACTGAGCACCCTGGAGGAGCGACCTCGCCTCCCAGTTTTATCCTTAGCGCTCCGGCAGGTCTGTCTTTCCCAAAGGAGGCAGAAAAAGGGCTCGGCGGCCAAATGGTCGGATTCAAATTATGCTTCCCAACAGACACTCGCTCGCCATGTGACCTTGGGCAATTCCAGTTCCCTCTCCGAACTTCTCTTTCTTGTGTCTAAAAAACCCTCTCCGCCCTGACCAATTCACGGGCTGCAGAAAGGTGCAGAAAGATAACCGGCAGGAACGCTCCCGACCAGAGTTAGAGCGCTGCGCGGGTGGGAGCGGGTTGTCCTCCTCGAGGCCTGGCCCTGTGCTCCCTCAGCCCTTCCGCTGCCCTCCCCACTGCAAGCCGTCTCCGTGACCTTCATGCCTGGCTCGCCCCCTCCGCCCGGGGCGGGTGCTCACCTGCAGGCAGGCTCCGCCAAGGGTTGTGGCCGGGAACCAGCGTTTCAAGGAGACCGCGACCACCGCCGCCATTTTGGCTTCTGACGTCGAGCCCCACCCCTTCACCCCGAAGGCACTCTCCGCCGCTGTCCCACCGAGCACCGCGGCGCCGAGCCAGCGTCCACCGAGGACCCGCTAGCTGCTCGGAACCACCGAGTGGGAGGTGGCTTCCGGTTTCCCGAGTGGGTGGAGGGAAGGCGGAGAAAGCCTGCAAGAACGGGCGTAGTTGCCGTGGGCCGGACGCATGCCCACTTAGTCTCCCGTGTTCGAAGGTGACCTTCCCAGAGGAAGGGGCGGAGCCAGGGAGGGCGGGCCGTGGTAAGGGGTGGGGCTACAGCCTAAGTGGGCGGAGCCGTTCGATCTTTGTCCTCTCCCGATTTTTAACCCCTTTCTTCCTGAAAATTTATCTATCATGTCACTCACTGCGGTTTGCCCGAGACTGACCGGGTTTCAGCACTGCTGCCTCCCAAGAAACCCCTCAGTCCGGGGCAAATCAGGAATGTTGGAGTCCGAGGGGACTTCAACGATCAAGGGCAAAGGTGTCATTCATTCAAAAATACGTATGGAGCACCACTATGTGCCAGGTGCTGTGTACTACAGTGCGTGAGCAAGCCGGGCACCGGTGCCGCCCTCACCAAACTTACCAGACAATTGTAATACGGTAAGTTCTGTTCTGTAAAAGAGGAGCGAGAAGGGAACCCAGGATGGCTCAATCAGTCAGTTAGCGTTAGAAACCATTTCTTGAACACCTACTATGTGCCAAGCATTATGATTCATCTTAATCCTCACAGCAGCCTTTTTATGAAAGAGGTGTGCGTATTTTAACTTTTTTTCTTTCTTTTTTTTCTTTTTTGACTTTGCCTGTTTTAGGGCCGCACCCGCGGCATGTGGAGGTTCCCAAGCTAGGGGTCTGAGCCGCATCTGCAACCTACACCACAGCTCACGGCAACGCGGGATCTTCAACCTACTGAGGATCTTCAACCTACTGAGCAAGGCCAGGGATCGAACCCACAACCTCATGGTTCCTAGTCGGATTTGTTAACTACTGAGCCATGACAGAAGCTCCTTAACTTTCTATTTCAGTCATATCAGCTGCTTTATCCAGACCTCTGCATGGGTTATCTCAGAGCCCACCTCACTCTGGGAACTCAATTACCTTGGGCAGGTGTGGCTTTTGTCCTTCGTGTCTCAGTCTCTTCAGTCAGCTCTGGCAGTTTATGTAGTTAGCTAACTTTGCAGTTCCCTGTATCTCCCAGGATGATGTTTTCCCTTCTTGGCCCACTTGCTTTTGTTTTGTTTTTGTTTTTGTTTTTTAGGCCTCCCCATAGCATCCCCGGCCAAGGATCAGATTTGAGCCACAGATGTGACTGCTACGCTGCAGCAGCGCTGGATCCTTAACCCAATGTGCTGGGCTGGGGATTGAACCTGTGTCCCAGGACTCCAGAGATGCTGCCAATCCCCATGAGCCACGGAGAGAATTCCTGCCCACTTGTTTTCGACATATAAAAGTCACCTTTTAAAAGAATTGAGGTTAGGAGTTCCCGTCGTGGCGCAGTGGTTAATGAATCCGACTAGGAGCCATGAGGTTGCAGGTTCCATCCCTGGCCTTGCTCGGTGGGCCGGGGATCCAGTGTTGCCGTGAGCTGTGGTGTAGGTCACAGACGTGGCTGGGATCCTGTGTTGCTGTGGCTCTGGCGTAGGCTGGCTACAGCTCCAATTAGACCCCTAGCCTGGGTACTTCCCTATGTCGCGGGAGCGGCCCTAGAAAAGGCAGAAAGATCAAAAAATAAATAAATAAAAGAATTGAGGTTGTAGTTGATGTACAATATTATGTTTCAGGTGTTAAAGATTATGTTCCATTTATAGTTATTATAAAATATTGGGTATATTCCCTGTGATGTACTCTATATCTTTGCAGTTTATTTATTTTATGGAGTAGTTTGTACTTCTTAATCCCCTACCCTTGCCTTTTTTTTTTTTTTTTTTTTTGTCTTTTTTGGGTCGCACTTGCGGCATATGAAGGTTCCCAGGCTAGGGGTCAAATCGGAGCTACAGCTGCCGGCCTACACCACAGCCACAGCAACGCCAGATCTGAGCCACGTCTGTGACCTACACCACAGCTCACAGTAATGCCAGATCCTTAATCCACTGAGCAAGGCCAGGGATTGAACCCACGACCTCATGGTTCCTAGTCAGATTCATTTCCACTCTGCCATGACAGAAACTCCTCCCCTACCCTGTGAAAAGCACCTTTGTATAGTCTTTGGCTTCCACACCCATATAATTTTTTTTTTTTTGTCTTTTTGCTATTTCTTGGGCCGCTCCTGCGGCATATGGAGGTTCCCAGGCTAGGGGTCTAATTGGAGCTGTGGCCGCCAGCCTACGCCAGAGCCACAGCAACGCTGGATCCGAGCCGCGTCTGCAACCTACACCACAGCTCACGGCAACGCTGGATCGTTTACCCACTGAGCAAGGGCAGGGACCGAACCCACAACCTCATGGTTCCTAGTCGGATTCATTAACCACTGCACCACGACGGGAACTCCAACACACCCATATAATTTAGATGCTCCTGGAGAAATTAAGATGGCCAGCTGAATTGGTGGATGGGGCTAAGTTTCTGGAGTCCTGGACCAGAGCTGCCATGTGGCCTCAGAGGAGGTATATAGTGAGGCCACAGGAAACAACCAGGACCTCTGGGCCTAACCTTGAATCTTCCCCTTGAGGCTGTGTGACCTTGGACTAGTCCCTCCCCATCTCTGGTCTTTAGTTCCCTTGTCTGTAAAAGCAGGGTATTAAAATCAGCTGATTTAAGATTCTGTGAGGAGTTTCCAGGTGGCCTAGTGGGTGGAGGATCTGGCATTGTCACTGCTGTGGCCCAGGTTTAATCCTTGGCCCAGGAACTTCAAATGCAGTGGGTGTGGCCAAAAAGAAAAAAAAAAAAAAAAAGATTTTGTGGAGTTCCTGTGGTGGCTCATCAGGTTAAGAACCAATGTTGTCTCTGTGAGGATGGGAGTTTGATCCCCAGTCTTGCTCAGTAGGTTAAGGATCCATTATTGAGGCGTATGTTGCAGATGCAGCTTGACTCTCATTTTGCTGTGGCTGTGGTGTAGGCCAGCAGCTGCAGCTCCAATTCAACCCCTAACCTGGGACCTTCCATATGCTGCAGGTGTGGCTGTAAAAAGAACAACAACAAAAAAGATTTTGTGATTCATCTGGCTGCCTTGGGGGTAACTGGTGACAGGGCTCAGGTCACTTGTATTGCCGAAATGTCGCCTGCTGCTGCACACTGAAGCCAATTAGAAACGGAGAGACAGAGTTGGAGGAAACAGAAAAATTAGCTTTAATTGCCAGGCAAAGAGGGGAACACAGCAGGCTAGCCCCTCAAGGACTGTGGCCCCCACTTAGAGGGGATAGTGAGAAGTCTTCCAGTGTTTGAGGAGCAGGGCATGTCCAGCTCTTGAACATTTTCCTGATTGGTGAGTGGTGAGGTGATGGGCAGTCAGCGTCATCAACCTTCTTTTTTTTTTGCCATTTCTTGGGCCGCTCCCGCGGCATATGGAGGTTCCCAGGCTAGGGGTCTAATCGGAGCTGTAGCTGCCAGCCTGCGCCAGAGCCACAGCAACACGGGATCCGAGCCGCGTCTGCGACCTACACCACAGCTCGCGGCATATGGAGGTTCCCAGGCTAGGGGTCTAATCGGAGCTGTAGCTGCCAGCCTGCGCCAGAGCCACAGCAACACGGGATCCGAGCCGCGTCTGCGACCTACACCACAGCTCACGGCAACGCTGGATCATTAACCCACTGAGCAAGGGTAGGGATTGAACCCACAACCTCATGGTTCCTAGTCAGATTCGTTAACCACTGCACTACGACGGGAACTCCCCATCAACCTTCTTGTTCTGGTCTGGGGTCCTCGTGCTTGTGGGCAGCATACAGTAGACTTCTTTCACCTGGTGGGGACTTTAGCACCCCCAAAACAGCTCCAGGGGCTGGGCTCAGAATATCATCTACAGTCTTTGAAGAACTGAAGGTCCTTGACTTTGTTGAATGGCTGAATTATTATTATTTTGTCTTTTTGCCTTTTTCTAAGGCCGCCCCGAGGCATATGGAGGTTCCCAGGCTAGGGGTCTAATTGGAGCTGTAGCCACTGGCCTATGCCAGAGTCACAGCAATGCAGGATCCGAGCCGCGTCTGCGACCTACCCCAAAGCTCTTGGCAATGCCGGATCCTTAACCGACTGAGCGAGGCCAGGGATCGAACCTGAAACCTCGTGGTTCCTAGTCAGATTTGCTAACGACTGAGCCACGACGGGAACTCCAAATGGCTGAATTATCATTACTGTTTTTCCTCTGTGTTTTCTTTCACTTCTCTGATTAAATTGGTTCTTTGACTAAAGTTTTTCTATAGCTAAAAGGCAGGAAATGAATCCGACTAGGAACCCATTGTGGCACAGCAGAAATGAATCCAACTGGGAACCATGAGGTTGCGGGTTTGATCCCTGACCCCACTCAGTGGGTCAAGGATCTGGTGTTGCTGTGGCTGTGGTGTAGGCTGGCAGCAACAGCTCCGATTGGACCCCTAGCCTGGAACCTCCAGGTGCTGTGGGTGTGGCCCTAAAAAGACAAAAGACCGGAGTTCCCGTCGTGGCGCAGTGGTTAACGAATCCGACTAGGAACCATGAGGTTGCGGGTTCGGTCCCTGCCCTTGCTCAGTGGGTTAACGATCCGGCGTTGCCGTGAGCTGTGGTGTAGGTTGCAGACTCGGCTCGGATCCCGTGTTGCTGTGGCTCTGGCGTAGGCCGGTGGCTACAGCTCTGATTCAACCCCTAGCCTGGGAACCTCCATATGCCGCAGGAGCGGCCCAAGAAATAGCAACAACAACAACAAAAAGACAAAAAAAAAAAAAAAAGTATCCTAAAGCTTAAGGACTGAGTGTCAGAAAAGTATACACCACCTCTTCTTGGAGTTCCCGTCGTGGCGCAGTGATTGACGAATCTGACTGGGAACCATGAGGTTGTGGGTTCGATCCCTGGCCTTGCTCAGTGGGTTAAGGATATGGTGTTGCCGTGAGCTGTGGTGTAGGTCGCAGACATGGCTTGGATTCTGCGCTGCTGTGGCTCCTGCGCAGGCCAGTGGCTACAGCTCCGATTAGACCCCTAGCCTGGGAACCAGCACATGCCGTGGGAGCGGCCGTACAAAAGGTAAAAAAAAAAAAAAAAAAAAAGGCAAAAAAAAAAGATTAAAAAAAAAAAAAAAAGGCAGGTGGAGGACCTGGTGGGGGGGGCGGGGGGAGGTCCACTCTGGGAAGGACTCACAGGGTCCTGCTCGGTTACACCTTGACCTTTCACTGGAGCTGATCCAGCCCTGGCATCTGCCCCAAGAGGCTACCCAAATGATTGAACTCATGGAAAGACTGTCACCCTCCCTCGAGTCCTCCTGTCCGCATTACCTTCTGAGGCGAAGGAAGAATGACCTCTCCCCAAGGGTTGTGTTTCTGGAGAGCTGGTACCTTGGGCATTTTCAGGGTTCTTTCATCTCAAAGGCAGATGCCACTCCTAGGTTAGCAACGACTCGTCTACTTCGTCCAGGTCACCTTGGAAAAAGCAGTCTGAGGCCAGCAGTAGTGAGACCTTGATTTATGGAGGGACTCTTGGTGCCAATGAGCCCTCGCGCCTTGCAGTCATATCATTCCTGGGCTTCGTGGGGATTTGGGGAGCTCAAATTTATGGAGAAATAAATTCCTGGGCGGCTGTACCTCCGCCCTGAACTTTGGGATTCTAGAAAGGCACAGCTGCAGGCGGACTTAGAGCTTTTCATGGCCTGTTCCTGACATAACTTCCCAAGGTGTCTTTGTGATAAGACCCAAAGTTTTTTTGGTTTGTTTCCATTTGTCTGGCTAGTGAAGTATTGCTTTTCGCTAGTCAGCTAGACGCTTTATGTTTACTCAGAACCTCATCACTTACAAATGTGTTTATATAAACAGTCGCCTTTAGTCCTTATAACAACCCTTCTGGGTTGGCATAACTAACTCCATTTTACAGACTTTAGTCTTTTGGATGATGAGAAAGCTGAGCAAGCTGGGATGCGAATCTTGCTTCAGGACTTGTTTCTTTTCCAAGGGCTGGAAATTAAAAGTAAAAAACCCCTAAAGCGGAGTTCCCATCATGGCTCAGTGGTTAACGAACCCAACTAGTATCCATGAGGACGTGGGTTCGATCCCTGGCCTTGCTCAGTGGGTTAAGGATCCGGCTGTGAGCTGTGGTGTAGGTCACAGATGAGGCTCAGATTTGGTGTTGCTGTGACTGTGGTGTAGGCCAGCAGCTACAGCTCCAATTCGACCCCTAGCCTGGGACTCTCCGTCCGTCCGTCCGTGGATACAGCCCTAAAAAGACAAAAAAGAAGGAAAAAAAAAACCAAAACCCTAAGGCATAGATTCAATTGTCATTTGTACAATCGACTCTATTTCCAGTGTCTTGTGCTTTATAGCAACGTGACTGGATTCCCCCAGGCAGAGAGTTGGGGAGGGTTGGATTTAGGGGGGAATAACTGATGATTTTATAGCCTGGGAGATTTACTTTCTTCTGAGCAAAACCCACTCACCCCAATAGCTTCCTGTGGTGGGACTTGGGGGCCTTCCCATCCAAAATTCAGAATTTTATTTGACTTTGAGGTAGAATATTAACTCAGGTCGTCAGTGGAGGAGCCTGGGCTCTGATGCCTTCTTTGATAGGGCCATTGATTAACATGTGTGGCTTAAGGGCTCCAGGGAGTAACATCCCTACAGGCCTTGTTTACTATAGGGAGGGTACCTATGCCCAGATGGACAGGAATCCTTAAGCCCCTGTGACTCAGTTTACAGGAAGAAAAGGACGAAGAAACTGAGACTTTTGGTATAGCCATAAAAAGACAAAAGACCAAAAAAAAAAAAAAAAAAAAAAGAAAAGAAAAAAGAAAAAAGATTCAGGTCCAAGATTCTCTTCACGAGGAAATCTCCCCCCTGGACCACCTCCATCAAAACATCCTCTGCATCTGCCATTAACGCACATAATGCTGGTTTAACAATTACCCATTTATATGTCTGTCTCCCCCAAATATGAGGCCATGGCCTATTCACTTTATTGTCTTTGGAGAACATATTGCTACCTGCAAATTTGTTTTTAATTCTTTATGAATATATTTATCAACTGACCATCCCATGCCCCAGATCATGAACTATGTCTTGTTCACTGTTGTGTCCCCAGAGTCTGGCACAGGGACTGGCATAAAGAAGGTGACCAATAAACATTTAATGAGTGAACAAATTCGTCTTTGTTTCCAAAGGGCCTGACTTGGCACCTGGCACAGAGGAGGTGCGTCATCAATATTGGTTGAATGGAGGAGTAAATAAAAACAGGAGAAAACCCAGTGGAGACTCAGGCAGCTTTAATCTCTGGGCCGGCACTAGGGCAAGGTGAGTTTAAGATGAATTTAAGGTGGCCATGGAAGTTCCCTTGTGGCACAGTGGGTTATGGATCTGGCATTGTTGCAGCTGCAGCATACATACATCTGTGGCCCGGGGACATCACTAATTATTAGAGAAATGCAAATCAAAAGTACAATGAGCTACTATCTCATACCAGTCAGAATGGCCATCATTAATAAATCTACAAATTACCAACGCTGGAGAGAGTGTGGAGAAAAGGGAATCTCCTATGCTGTTGGTGGGAATGTAAGGCATAACCACTGCTGAAAACAGTATGGAGGTTCCCCAGAAAACTAAGTATAGAACTACTACATGATCCAGCAACCCCACTCCTGGGCACATAGCCAGACAAAACTGCAATGCAAAAAGATACTCGCACCCCATCATAGCAGTGCTATTCCCCACAGCCAAGACATGGAAACAACCTAAATGCCCATCAACACATGAATGGATTAAGAAAATGTGATATATACATACGATGGAATACGACTACACAGCCATAAAAAAGAACAAAATAATGCCATTTGCAGCAGCATGGATGCAAATAAAGATTCTCAGACTACATGAAGTAAGTCAGAAAGAGACAGACAAATGCCATATGATATCACTTACATGTGGAATCTAAAATATGGCACAGGAGTTCTTGCTGTGGTGCAAGGGGATTGCTGGCGTTTTGAGAGCCCTGGGATGTAGGTTCGATCCCTGGCCTGGCACAGTGGATTAAGGATCTGGCATTGCCACGGCTGTGGCTTAGGTCTCAACGGTGGCTTGGATCTGATCCCTGACCCAGGAACTCCTTAGGCTGCAGGGTGGCCAAAAAAGAAAAAAAAAAAAAAGGCACAAATGAACCTGACTACAAGACAGAAACGGACTCACACAGATACACAGACATGGAGAACAGATTTGTGGTTGCCAAGGGGGAGGCCGTGGGATGGACTGGGAGTTTGGGGTTAGTAGATACAAACTATTAGATTTAGAATGGATAAGGGAGTTCCCATCGTGGCGCAGTGGTTAACGAATCTGACTAGGAACCATGAGGTTGCGGGTTCGATCCCTGCCCTTGCTCAGTGGGTTAAAGATCCGGCGTTGCCATGAGCTGTGGTGTAGGTTGCAGACTCGGCTCGGATCCCGCGTTGCTGTGGCTCTGGCGTAGGCCTGCAGCTACAGCTCTGATTAGACCCCTAGCCTGGGAACCTCCATATGCCGCGGGAATGGTCCAAGAAATGGCAAAAAGATAAAAAAAAAAAAAAAGAATGGATAAGCACTGAGGCCCTCCTGTAGAGCGTAGGGAATTCTATCCAGTCTCTTGGGATAGACCATGATGGAAGAGAAGAGAAGAAAGGAATTGTATGTTTGTATGACCAGGTCACCTTGCTGCACAGCAGAGATTGGCACAACATTGTAAATCAACTACACGTTAATGAGAAAATCTATAAAAAGAGACAAAGTTTGGTCATTAAGATAAATGATACTTGAACACACTATTAAAATGCAAAAAATTCGTGATAATGAAACATGAACATTTTTAGTGAATTTCTCTCCAAGAAAAACTAGAGAACAGAGTCGGTCAAGGGAACTGGGAGCAATCAGTCCCCCTGGTTCCGTTTCCACCTGGTTGAGAACCGCAGACCACTCTTCCTTCGCTGTTTTCCATAACTTCTCCATCTGATCTTAGTCTTGCTAACCCATTATTTCCCTGTACTCAGCGTTAGAGAACTTTTGGGGGACATCAAGGGGGTTGGGTGCTTTTTCAGGAACAAGAGTGAAGGGAGGAGGGAGCCTGGGTGGGTGAGAAGGAGGGGGATGGCGGTGATCACTGCCTGGACCTGGTCCAGCCCTTTGATCGCCAGGGAGGAGCGGGGTTGGGGCAGGAGCCAGCGACACTTACAGAGAGGCTAGGGGCTGAGTCACCGACGGGGACAAAGCTGCATCCCTTCCCTTGAGCTGTGGGAGGAGTCCCTTCTGTGGATGAATGTGAGCCCACTACCATTTCAAGATTTGCAAACCTCTTCCAAGCACCTCCCAGCTCTCTGGCTGGGCTATTTTTCTTCCAGGAAGCAGCGTAATTCAGCACAGTGAGCCTGGAGCGAGAAGAGGAGGTGAAAACATCTCCCAGAATTGGAAAAGATATAGTTGGCAAATCAAAATGTTACCCAGGAGTTCCCGTGTGGCTCAGTGTACCTGACTGGTATCCATGAGGCTGGCCTCACTCAGTGGGTTAAGGATCTGACCTTGCCATGAGCTGTGGTGTAGGTTGCAGAAGCGGTTTTGATCTAGGATTGCTGTGGCTGTGGTGTAGGCTGGCAACTGCAGCTCCACTTTGACCCCTAGCCTGGGAACTCCCATAAGTGTAGGTGTGGCCCCAAAAAGCAAAAAAATGAAAAACAAAAAAACCCTCTCCAGCTGCCCTGGTCTCCAGCTCCTGTCCCAACCCTGCCTGTGTTTGCTCTCAAAGGAGCCCCCCACCCATCTGCTAGGTCCCTCAGCCCTCATCTTTACCACTGTGTGATGCCAGTGACAGTGGTGAGGGGGCTGTGACTGCTGCTGAAGATTGCGGCTGCCACTTTTGGAGGATTTCTGCAGAACAGTTTGGGTAACTCTTTTCTGTCTTATCAGGACAGCAACTTCCCAAGGTAAAGGTTTTTGTCTTTTGTTTACAGCTGAGGCAGCTGAGACTCCAAGAGTGTCAACAACTTACCCTAAGTCACACAGCTAAGGGGTCAGCATCTTCTGTTACGGAGGTGGCGGGGCTGTGGACATGCCCCCCACCGCCACCCCGGCTCAGGGGAACGCGGTGGCTGCAGCTCCTCTGGCCCACCTGCAGAGGGTGCCCCTGCCCCATGGAACTGCCTAGGACTCCCTAACGGCCCTTCCCAACCTGCCCTTAGAAAGGACTTCTCTAAACCCTCTTCCCTCCAACCCTCACCATATAATTAGATGTCTCAAAATATTCTGAGTGGGATGGAGACGATCATATGCTACAGACTTCTCCAGTTTCACGAGCAGACTCTCTGGAACTCCCGGAGCAAAAGTCATGAGCCACCCCCACTCCACATGGAGCTGCGTTTCACCCTGCTGACGTCAGCTCAGCTGCTGGGATTTAGCAAGCGGCCCAAGGCCTTCTGGGGACTGTCCCATTGCTGGGCCCTATAGCACCCCCAAGCCCCCCCCAACACCCCACACCACACAGTTAGAGCTTACCCACTCTGCTAACCTCTGTCTCGCTCTCATCTGCCTGCCACATCCCCAGCACTCTCTCAAATTAGCCGTTAATTTGGTCCTCAGAATGTGTGCAGGTGTGGTCTTTTTAAACAGCGTATGTGGTAAAACTCCCTTTCCAGCTGAATCTGAATTTTGAGCACCTCTTTCTATCTGAGACAGCTGTGTAAAGGAAATGCGGAAAAAAAAAAAAAAAAGAGTGGTAAATGATGGTTTGTGATGAGTAGATATCAGCTTATTGAAAGCAAACAAGTTAGAGGGGTGCAGAGTGTTAAAAGTAAATCTACTTTCTAGAGAGGCAGGGGGTGCAGTGGTTAAGCATGAGGCCTTTGGGGGTTCAGATCTTGTTATATCAGCCATTTATTTATTTATTATTTTGGAGGAGTTACACCTGCTCCATGAGGAAGTTCCCGGGGCCAGGGATCGAACCCTAGCCACAGTAGTAACCTGAGTTCCAGGAGTGACAACTCTGAGTCCTTAAGCGCTTGGTCACCAGGGAACTCCAATGCTAATTTTTTTAATCAGACATTTACTATATGACCTTCAGCACGCGACTTAACCTTGCTGTGCATTAGTTTCCTATTGTGTAAAATGGGGAAAAAGAATCACAGTCACCTTTCAGGGAGGTGGAGTAAAGAAAGCAGATTTGTTTCCACTGTGCCACGACAGGAACTCCAGGAGCTAACATTCTGAAACTGGTGGTGGGAAGCTGAGTTGGGGGGGCAAAAAAGTAAAAGAGAACTGTGAGGGAGTTCCCATCATGGTGCAGTGGTTCACTAATCTGACTAGGAACCATGAGGTTGCAGGTTCGATCCCTGGCCTTGCTCAGTGGGTTAAGGATCCGGTGTTGCTGTGAGCCGTGGTGTAGGTCGCAGAGGTGGCTTGGATCCCGCGTTGCTGTGGCTCTGGCATAGGCCGGTGGCTACAGCTCCAATTCGACCCCTAGCCTGGGAACCTCCATATGCTGCGGGAGCGGCCCTAGAAAAGACAAAAAGACAAAGAAAAAAAAAAAAAGAAGAAGAAGAAAAGAACTGTGAATTATTAGGGGGAAGAGATTATGCTAATCAGGATGGGAAGACTTCAGCATAAATAAGATGCCAAGGGTTTCCGGCAACTTTAAAAAATTATTTAAAAATACATATGCAATTAAATTCACACTAAGTACAAATTTTAAGCAACAGAGATAAAGTTTAAATTCCCTCAGTCACACTTTTTTTAAATTAAAAAAATTGTTTAAACTCAATACATTTTATCATATTTATAGTTTGTACAACCATCATCACAACCCAGTTTTACAACCTTTCCCTCCCAAACCCCCAGGCCTTTCCTCCCACCCTCAACCTGTCTCCTTTGGTAACCATAAGTTTTCGAAAGTCTATGAGTCAGTTTCTGTTCTGTAAATAAATTCTTTGTATCCTTTTTTTAGATTCCACATTTAAGTGGTAGCATATGACGTTTGTGTCTCATGGTCTGACTAACTTCACTCAGCATGATAACCTCTAGGTCCATCCATGTTGCTGCAAATGCCATTATTTCATTCCCTTTCATGTCTGAGTAGTATTCCACTGCGAATGTGTACCACATCGTCTTTATCCACTCCTCTGTCCACGCACATTTAGGTTCTTCACAGGTCTTGGCTGTTGTATATGGTGCTGCAATGAACACTGGAGCACATGTATCTTTTTGAGCCATGGTTTTCTCTGGATAAATTCCATGGGATTGTTCTCATACCTTTTTCTTTGCAGGTGTATACACATGTATATTTCCACAGAAATCCAAGGCTTTGCTTGACTTCATTTTATTTTATTTATTTTTTTTGTCTTTTTGCCATTTCTTGGGCTACTCCCGTGGCATATGGAGGTTCCTAGGCTAGGGGTCGAATTGGAGCTGTAGCCCCCAGTCTACACCAGAGCCACAGCAACATGGGATTCAAGCGGCATCTGCGATGTACACCACAGCTCACGGCAACACCAGATCCTTAACCCACTGAGCAAGGCCAGGGATCGAACCCGCATCCTCATGATTCCTAGTCGGATTTGTTAACCACTGAGCCACGACAGGAACTTCCTTGACTTTATTTTATTTTATTTTATTTTTGTCTTTTTGCTATTTCTTGGGCCGCTCCTGTGGCATATGGAGGTTCCCAGGCTAGGGGTCCAATCGGAGCTGTAGTCTCCGGCCTACGCCAGAGCCACAGCAATGCGGGATCCAAGCCGCGTCTTCGACCTACACCACAGCTCATGGCAACGCCGGATCGTTAACCCACTGAGCAAGGGCAGGGACCGTACCCGCAACCTCATGGTTCCTAGTCGGATTCGTTAACCACTGCGCCACGACGGGAACTCCGTTGACTTTATTTTAAATACCAACATCAAATATACTATCTTTCTGTGACAGTACATGTAGATATATTTCATCTTAACGTGCTACAAAATATACAAATCTAGGGATGTACCTGGTTTGATCATTCCTCAGGGAGTTTCTTAATAGCAACAAGGAAATATATGTTACTGTCCTCTTTCTAAAATACAAGATTGGTCATATCACTGCAGCTGCCCCAAACCTCCAGGGGGTTCCCGTTGGTTGCTCAAACCCTCAGATTTCCAGGCTGACTGCAATCTGTATCTTAGCCACTCTCCAGGTTTGCCGTTTCTTTTTCTTTCTTTCTTTCTTTCTTTCTTTCTTTCTTTTTTTTTTTTTTTTTTTTTTGTCTTTTTGCCTTTTCTGGGGCCACTCCCTCAGCATATGGAGGTTCCCAGGCTAGGGGTCGAATCGGAGCTGTAGCCACCAGCCTACGCCAGACCCACAGCAACGTAGGATCCGAGCTGAGTATGCGACCTACACCACAGCTCATGGCAACGCCGGATCCTTAACCCACTGAGCAAGGCCAGGGATTGAACCCGCAGCCTCATGGTTCCTAGTCGGATTCGTTAACCACTGTGCCACGATGGGAACTCCATGACTGCCGTTTCTTAAACATGTCACACACTTACACTTAGCTTGGCAGCCCTTCCTCCCTTCTCTGCCCAGTCATACGTTCTGATATTCATTCAGCAGTCACTCATCCTAGCCCCAGGGAATACCGAGGCTACCCTCCCAGCTGGAAATAATTGTGTGCATGTATGTATGACTCCCCAGCTATTGTATCTTATTCATTTTTCCATTCAGCACATATTTATCAGGTGTCTGCTCCATCAGTTCACCTCTTTACTCTCCTGTCTCCCTGACTCTCTCATTTCCTTGAGGCACGGGATCATGCCTCATACACAGGGTTTTCAGGGAGAACAGGGTCCTGGTTCGCCCAGCGTGGTTCCACTTTTTATCTGTCAAACTGGTAGAATTATCAGTAGTGCCCCCTTTTACTCCGAGGGAGATGAAAAATTATATGATGGCTCTAATTTTACACACAATAGATGTTTATAGTAAATAGTAACAGAAAAGAATGAATGGGTTTGCATTTCATGATTTCATGAGATGCCTTCTTACTCTGAGTTGAAGGCTCAGGAGTATATTCTGGGTTATACAGAGGTCATTTCACTCTGGCCTCTGTTGCCTTTGAGGGGATATAGAAATCCTATGATCTCCAGACACCTTGTTTGCAGGTATGGAGATTCTTTTTTTTTTTTTTTTTTTTTTTTTTTCATTTTCTTTTTTGGCTACCCTATGGCATATGGTGTTTCCAAGCCAGGGATCAGATCAGAGCTGCAGCTGCAACCCAGCTGCAACAATTCTGGACCCTTTAACCCACCGTGCCGGCCTGGGGATTGAACCTGCGTCCTGGTGCTGCAGAGATACTGCCGACCTCATTGTGCCACTGTGGGAACTGCAGTACCAAGATTCTAATAGTTCATTTAGTATGTTAAAAAACTGGTTCATCTAGTATGAATAAAAGAGTGACTCATTGAACTTAGGTTAGGATGCTGTTTCTAAAACAGGGTCTTCAAGAGCAGGGGTTCAGCAGGTGGGGTCCGGAGTCAGACCACCTGGGTGTGAATCCTGGTCCCTGCTGCTTCCCTGCTGTGTAAGCTGGAGTCAGTCACTTCCTCTTTGAGCCTCAGTTTGTTCACCTGTAAAGCGGGGATACCATCCTGATAGCTTTGTTGTGAGAATTAGATGAGATGATAAATGTAAAATATTAGACTGAATCATACGAAAATGTTTGATCATTGTGAACTTTAAGATGGCATTTCATATAGTTCAACCTGGCAGTGCCTGGCAGGTAGTCAGTGTTTGAGGAATGCTGGCTGTTATTATTGCATCTGGTTAAACAGATATTTCTGCTTCCATAGCCTAGCTGAACAGGCGTTTCATTCTTTTATTCAAGACATATTTGCTGAGCACTGGCTATGTACCAGGAATTACCATCAGGAGGAAAACAAAGCTATCCTTTTAAATGTATCTTCAACATTTCAGTGGCAGAGAAGCATATGCATAAGGTCCTAGAACACTTGCTAGAGACTACCCTTTTTTTTTTTTTTTAAATCTTTTTAGGACTGCACCTGCAGCATGTGGAAGTTCCCAGGCTAGGGGTCGAATCAGAGCTGCAGCTACCGGCCTACACCACAGCCACAGCAACTCGGGATCCGAGCCGCATCTGCGACCTACATCCCAGCTCACAGCAATGCTGGATCCTTAACCTGCTGAGTGAGGCCAGGAATTGAACCTGCATCTGCATGGATGCTATTCAGATTTGTTCCTGCTGAGCCACAACAGAAACTCCTAGAGACTACCCTTAAAGAGTCATCTTGGGGTTTACCCATGCTTGTCATAAAGTGGGCCTTAGCTTGCAGAATGTCAGGGGCAGATGCAAAGCCCAGGCTCGAAGACGTTTGCTTTGAGACTAGCTAGAGAAGAGAGGACCTTTGCTTTCTCAGAGATCAGGGCTGAACTGGAGCTCGGCTGGCCAGGAAGGTGAGGCATAGGTGTAAAATCAGATTTCTCACATCAGCCAGGCTTGAGGCAAAGCTGCGGAGCTGAGCTTTCTGGGTGGACATGTCCTTTTTCTTTTCTTTTTTTGGGCCATGGAGGCTTGATGTGGAATCTCAGTTCCCAGATCAGGGACTGAACCCCGACCGCAGTGGTGAAAGTGCTGAATCCTAACCACGAGACCACCAGGGAACTCCCAACATGTCCTTTTTCTGGTTGTCCAGCTAGGAAAGAGAGTCCATGTGCTGTCTGTCATTTGGTGTCATGGCACTATATTTAGTTACCAATAACATTGCCGTCAGCCCCCTGAACCTGATGCCACTTGGGTGAGGATCCCGGATAAATCCCATTGGACAGGCAGAATTCATCCCTGGCTGCTCTTTTGTCTGGTGGGGGAACCCCACTTCCACAGGGTTTTGGCTATGCCAGAGATTGGATCAGAGCCCATCCGGAATCAAGGGGCTGAGATAATGGGGACCTCAACTCCTCTCACTTGGGATCCAAAGACATCTTACATTAAAATGCAGAATCAAGGGAGTTCCCACTATGGTGCAGTGGGATTGGTGGCATCTCTGCAGCACCAGGATGCAGGTTTGATTCCCTGCCCAGTACAGTGGGTTAAAGGATCCAGTGTTGTCAAGCTGCAACCATGGCTTGGATCTGATCCCTGGCCCGGGAACTACATATGCCTTGGGGCAGCCCCCAAAGGGGAGGAAAAAAAAAAGTAAAATCAAATTGTGGCCAAGGTAATGGTGAGGAGAAGGAGGCTGGAGGTGAGGGAATTACCTCTTCCCTTTCCATGAAGCTAGTGCAGGTTCTCAACCTCCCCTTGCTGAGATGGAGGCCAGTCCTGGTAACATGGTGGCCATGTTCAGGCAAGAGAACCTTCTAGAAGGGCAAAGCTCTGCTCACCAAGGCCAGAGAGAGCCAATGTCTATCTTATGTTTCTTTTTTTTGGTATTATAACAATCCACTTTTTTTGTTTTTTTTTTGGCTATACCTGTGGCATGCAGAAGTTCCCAGGCCAGGGATCAAATCCGAGCCACAGCAGTGACAATGCCAGATCCTTAATCTGCTGAGCAAC
The DNA here is from genome assembly GCF_054392235.1 of Sus scrofa. Taxonomy (NCBI): domain Eukaryota; kingdom Metazoa; phylum Chordata; class Mammalia; order Artiodactyla; family Suidae; genus Sus; species Sus scrofa. Next base: position 80,220,707 of record NC_139388.1, read on the forward strand.
CAGGGAACTCCTATACCAATCAAGTTTGATAGCCTTTGCAGTCAGACTAGGTGGACTCCGGAGATTTAAGGAAAAGTACCTGTTTCTATAATTGAGGCTCAACCTGATAGAGAAGATTCTGCAATTATGCCTCCCAATATGGTAGCGATTTGTGGTTATTGAACACTTAAAATGTGGGTAAGCTTAAGAGAGATGTGACGTAAGTATAGAGTATACATTAGCTTTCAAAAAAAAAAAAAAAAAAAAGAGAGAATGGGAGTTCCTGTCATGGCTCAGTGGTTAATAAATCTGACTAGGAACCATGAGGTTGTGGATTCGATCCCTGGCCTCACTCAATGGGTTAAGGATCCGGTAGTGAGCTGTGGTGTAGGTTGCAGATGAGGCTCGTATCCCACATTGCTGTGGCTGTGGTGTAGGCCGGCAGCTACAGCTCCAATTAGACCCCTAGCTTGGGAACCTCCATATGCTGCAGGCGTGGCCCTAGAAAAGGCAAAAAGACCAAAAAAAAAAAAAAAAAGAGAGAGAGAATGAATAATATTTCAAAAATTTTGGTTACATGTTGAAATGCCAATAATTTGGATGTACTGGGATAAAGAAAACATATTATTAAGTTAAATTCACCTGCTTTTCACTTTTAAAAATGTGGCTACTAGGAAATTTAACATTATATATAAAGCTTGCATTGATTTTTCTCCTGGAAGGTGTTGTTTTAGAAGTCTCAGGGTGACTTTCAGCAATCTTGAGGTGAGTATCCAAGACGTGAAAACATTATCAGTATGGCCTGAACACATCAGCATCCCTTGGGGAGTCTCAGAAATAGGTGTGTCAGGAAACCCCCTTTGAAGATTGACTTGGGCCACATTAGGTGGGTATAAAAGAGAAGAATGACCTTAGAGAGCTGGGCCCATGGGTTCAATCCAGGGGTAAGAGAACTAGTGATTTTCATTTTCCAGTGGCCCTTGAAAGTGGCTGCATCAAAACATCCATCCAAAGAGCCAAGGAGGGGCTGAGGGGTAAAAAGCCCCCAGGTGCATCCCAAAGAGCTTGGAAGTGGCTTCTGGGCTCACCAACCAACTAGGTGGTTCTATTTTAGGACCTCAGGAGTTTTTGTTCTCAAAGATTCTGTAAGATTATGACTATGTTGTGTGGATTTTATACCATGGGTCAAATCATAAATACCCACATGTAACAATTCCATATTATGAGAACATGATATTACTCAAAGCAGTGGACAGCACTGGTGCCCTGTCCAGATCCTCTTCTGGTTCTGTGAGCCCAGCCACCAGCTCCTGTGACTCTGCTGCCAATAACTACAGCTGTGATCCCCTTTAGATGACTTCCCATGGGCTCTGGTGTCCCCTTGCCTGTTCAGAGAACTGAAGTCCCCATAGCTAATGGTGCGGGTGCACAAAACTCTGCCTCCAGATGGAAAAACTCGGAGCTGCCATTTAAATTCCAGAGCTCTGCAGTGACTAGGCTGAGGCTACACTTGAAACCACAATCTTGGCTTCTTCCCTTTCCTTGTCCTGCTCCCTTCACTCCCTTCCTGGTTTCTCCCAGAGGCGTTTACTTAATAAATCACTTGTTCCCAAAATGCTCACTTCTGGTTCTGCTTCTGCAGAGCCCCACCAGAAAAACAGTCAGATTTTATTATGGGTATTGGTCTTGACCTTGGTGGTGGCCATGTAACACACTTCCATGGAGTGTATGTGGGATTCCAAACCCTTGAGATACCCATGCTGAGAGCCCTGACCCTGTGCATGACCAGGAGGGCCTGCGCACATGGCCTCCCTCCCATCACACCATGTCCATGAAGCAGCCATGAACATCACATCAACAGCCACACAACTTCCTCTCTGACCATTTATTTTTATTGCTGTTTCATCAGGCTCTTCCCCAAACATCTTTTGATCTCCAGCATTGGCCTCTTGTCCAGAAAGCTGAAACTGTGCTCCGCTTTTTGCCATCTTCGTGACATCCCCTGCCCTCTTATACAAAATACTTCCCAATAACGATCGAAACAGGAACTTGGCTGAGTTTTGCAACACAGAAGTGTATTCCAGGCCTCCAGTTATAGAAAGGGGTGGGTGGGGCAGAGTGATGAGTACAGGGGGAGTTGGGGGGCATATCCACGCCAAGGGTAGTCACACAAGTGGGCAAGCAAGATGGGAATGGGTGCCTCAGTCCTGGAGGCTCCAGAACTATCAGGAATTACTTATTGATGGGGCGAGCCTTAGAAAAATCTATAAACACACACTGTCTCCACATGGGAAGCACTCACTTCCCCTTAGGGTAAACTAGAAAAAAAATGAAAGAAAGCCCAAACCACCATGTTAAGCAAACACACACACACGACAAACTCTTAATCCAGGTAAACACCTAGAAATAGGCACTTGGTGTCTTGAGCTCTGGGGTTGGAGAGATCTGGGGCTTTGGCTCCCAAAGGCAGGAGCCACTGTCCCCAAAGGGGGGAACAACAGCTTCTGATGGCTCTGGGGTCTGATATGTTGGGTGGTCTGGCCCAGCTGCATGGGAAGGACACCTGTTTAAAGAAGACCCACCCCTCTCATTTCACCAAGAGAGTGACTTGCTAGAAGCTCTGTGCCCTGTGCATTTCTTGAATAAAGCGAATTGACACTTCTAAAGAGCACAGCACTGAAAGAGCAAATGCTGGCCATTAAATGTGAGCATTGCAGGTTGGGGAATGACCAACTCTATGAGGCAAGGACCAGATGCTGTTTGCTACTAAGCGCTGTGTCCTCAGAGCCCACCACTGTGCCTGGTACTCAGTAGGCACACAAGATATGTTTGTTGAATGAATGACTAATCCAAGAAGAAAACCCATCCTCCAGGAATACAAATTTATAACTTTTTCATTGGTTGTAAATCAGTTCCTTTTTAACCCTCAAAGTGGAATTACAATTCACTTATTCTCCTAAATCAGCTGGCCCTACAGGAACTTTTTTTTTTTTTTTTTTTTTTTTAAGCTGAAACTGAGTCTTTTCAGTTGGAGCCAGGGAGTGAATCTGATTATGTCCAAATGAGGGCATCTTCAGCAAATGCACTGCACTGGTGAATTTTGGTGGGATGATCGAGCCATCTCGAAAGCCAGCAGCTAGCCCAGAACTGGCTGCTTGAGCTGGAGGCTAGGACAGAGTCCTTATGTGTTGAGTCTGACATTTGGAGTGGAGGGGGCGGATCTTCAATTGTGTCCTGGGAGAAGGTCTGAGCCTGGCTGGTGGGGAAGAAGACCTCCTCTAGCTGCCTGGAGAGACGGCATCAGAATAGGAAGTGGAGGCCATGGGAGGAGAGAGGTCTGGGACTGGCCAGAGAATGGAGAGCCCAGCAAGCGAAGCTGCCTAAGACTCACCCTGGAGCATCTTTACACACTAAACTCAGGCCACAAGGATGCTGGCGTGGGGACAAAGCGCCAAGCATCTGGGAGAGCCTGGATCCATGATGAGGATGATGAGGCATAGGGAGCCTCCTGAAAACAGACAAGGCTGCTCGGATAAAATATGCTTCCAGGGAAGCTTCTAAGCTCGACTATTGGACCCTCAGGGAAGGAGGAGGCTAGCCAACGGTGTCCACACAGCAGAGAGAAAGCCAAGGGGATTTGAGGGGGGCTGGTAAGGAATGAGTAATTGGGGGCGGCCACCTGGCCACTGCAAAGGAGGCAAATTTCAAAGGATGACAGCCACTCAAGGTACACCTGGGGTCCCAGAGTCCCTTTCCCTCCTGTTTACCTTGACCCTCAGGGCGCGGCTGCTGGGAGAACTGGTCACCCCAGAACCCCTTCCCTTCTCCCCCCATTCAATTTTGGGACAAGAGACTAAGGATTCTTTGGGGAAAGCTTTGGGTGTGTGGGGTTTTGTCTTGTTCTCTGTTTCACGTCAGGGCTATATGGATACTGGCCAAATGTCCAGCTATTTTCAGGAAGGACAGTGCAGTGTTGAGGCTCACTGGGGTGACTTCAGGGATGCTGAGGCCCTTTTGAGGGAGGGAAAGGCACAGATACCCCACTTCCTCCTACTTCCAGAAGGTCTCTCAGTGGGGGCCATGTCAGGAAGCTCTGGGGGTGCAAAGGGTGGGGAACTCAGAGAAGGAAGGGGGCACCCAGGCCCCCACAGTGTGAGCCCCAACAGTGGGTTTTGTCCTTTTGCAATGTAGGTGCCTGACTCAGCTTTGACCGCTTCCACTTCAAGGATGGTTATCTCGGGTATCTCGAGTAAACACACTGCCAGCCGCGCCACCAGATAAAGAGCCAGGCTGCCTCCCCCCACTGAGGCTCCTTTCTTTTAAGAAATCTTGGTGGATTTTGATAACTGACCATTCGGGCCATTTGTTTTTTTTTCTCTTCCCACGTTTTAAATTCCCGCTCTTATGTTTTAAATTCACCAACAGGCGTTCCCATCAGGGCTCAGCAGTGAACAAACCTGACTAGTATCTACAAGGACGTGGGTTAGATCCCTGGCCTCCATCAGTGGGTTAAGGTGATTCTACCTCTAGCCTGGGAACCTCCATATGCTACAGATGTGGCCCTAAAAAGACAAAAAAAAATTCACCAATAAAGAGTGAATCCCCAAACTCTAGGCCCCCACCCTTAAGCCCTCCCCAAAGCAGAACCCCAGTCCTGTGCATTTGCTCTCCCTCTCCCCACGACCTCACTGTGTGGCCCCAGGTGTGCCAGGTCCTGTAAGTCATAAACTTTCTCCCCCACCCCAAGTTTCCTGCTAGTTATTGCTGAAGGGTAGCTTGCAATCACAATAACCACAAGGGCTGGTCCAGCTACAACCTCGGTTGTTGATGGGCTGCGACCGGCACACGACAGCCCCCAGCAGGTCAGGGCACCATGTGCCACCACTTGAAGGGGAAGGGCTTCCTGCGGACGTTGGTGCCGCAGTGCACCTCGCCCAGAAACTTGTGGTAGGCGGAGATGTCGTCCACGAAGGTGCAGCAGAGGCCCAGGGGCTCCAGCAGGGAGCGCACGTGCGTCTCCAGGCAGCACACCTCCTCCACCTGGGGCCCGAAGGGCTTGGGGATGCCCAGGTCCTTGTCCAGCACGATCATGTTCACCTGCGGCGGGGGCGGGCCCACAGCTCCGTTTAGCGAGCACCTAGGGCACCGGGCCCGGTACTGAGCTCATGGAACCCTCCCGACAACCCCGTGAAGTAGGGATGTGATTATCCCTGTTTTACAGATGAGGAAACTGAGGCCCAGAGGGGGATAGGCAATGCAGACGTGCTGAGCGGCAAACCAGGCAGCCTGCTTGTGTATGGATGTGCATGCACGTGCATGTGTGTGTGGCGATATACGTACCCACCAGTGCGTGCACTGCACGCATGTGTGTGTGTCACCATGCATGTATGTGTGAATATATGTACCTGTGTGTGTGTGTGTGTGTGTGTGTTCTACCTCTTTCTATCTCAGAGAAGACTCTCTTGTGTGATAACAAGAATCCCTCCTGTCCATGAGGCCCTTTTAAACTGACAAAGCACTTTCCTACCTGTTAAGATCAAGGATCCCCCAGGCTCCCAGTGGGGCAGCCAGGATGAGCATGTCACCCCAGGAGAGAATGAGGTTCCTGGGCTGGGTGTGAGGCCACACGGCAGCTCAGCCAGGACTGGCACCTGGGCCTTCTGGCTGCACAGCCTCAGCTCAGGGCTCCCTCCGAGGGATCTGGCTGCCCCGACTGGTCTGGATGAGGTTTGGGGTCCGGGATGCCTCACCATGTTTGGGAAGAAGGCTCTGGCCTGGCGGTTATCATCCATCTTGAACAGGGCAGGCAGGTCGATGATGTCCTGCTCCGTCAGCCCCAGCTCCTTCTTGAGGATGTCCCGGTTCCAGTCCAGGCAGCGCTGGGTGACGGGGAAGAAGGGAGGGCAGGCGAGGGAGGGGACTCTCCTGTCACCTTTGTCAACCTCTTCGTACCTGGACCCAGGGCCCCGGCACTCCAGGATGACGCCCTCCCCTCTCTCTGTGCCCCTCCCACCAGGGCTCAGTAAGAAAGAGAAGGAGAGAGAAGATCATGGAAGAAATACAACTAGAAAATCACAGAAATAATCCTAGCAAGTGCTTATTTACTGAGCACCTACTACATGCCAGGCTGTGCTAAGTGCTTGCTGTCCAGACTCCTCTCGCTGAATCCTCAGACTGCCCTGTGTGGTGAGGCGATGTTTTGTTTTTTTTTTTTTTGGTATTTTTAGGGCCTCACCCACAGCATATGGAGGTTCCCAGGCTAGGGGTCGAATCGGAGCTGCAGCTGCAGGCCACAGCCACAGCCACAGCAAGGCCAGATCCGAGCCACGTCTGCAACCTATACCACAGCTTACGGCAATGCTGGATCCTTAACCCACTAGCAAGGCCAGGGATCAAAACTTTGCCCTCATGGATGCTGGTCGGATTCGTTTCTGCTGAGCCATGACGGGAACTCTGAGACGATGATTTTGATTAACTATAATAATAGCTGGAGTTCCCATCGTGGCTCAGTGGTTAACAAACCCGACTAGGATCCATGAGGATGCGGGTTCAATCCCTGGCCTCGCTTAGTGGGTTAAGGATCTGGTGTTGCCGTGGGCTGTGGTGTCGGTGGCAGATGCGGCTTGGATCCCACATTGCTGTGGCTGTGGGGTAGGCCAGCGGCTAGGGCTCCAACTGGACCCCTAGCCTGGGAATCTCCATATGCTGCGGGTGTGGCCCTAAAATAGCAAAAATAAATAAATAAATAAATAAAAATAATAGCTAATATGAAAACATCCCTAAGTGTATTGTTCTAAGCTTTGCATATAGTACTTACTTAAGCCTTTACCTCATGAGGTAGGCACTACTATTATCCCCTTATTAGAGAAGAGGGAACCCCAGACGTGGAGTCCTTAGAGAGTTGCCCAAAGCCCTAATGCCAAAAGTGAGGGGCCATGGTTTGACCTCAGGTGGATTTGATGCCAAAAAAATGACCAAGGAGGGGAATTATAATAAAGACAACTTTCAAATAGCCAGTGAGGCACTCTGTGAACTTCAGGAAACCTTGCAGATTTCTTCAGCCTCTACCCTCTCCCTCCTCTGAAACACAAGGTGTTGGATTAAATTGACCAGACCTCCCACCTCTGGTGAGAGCTAATTAGAGGAGTCTTGCCTCTACCTCTTTGCTCCAGTTGAGTGGGTCAAAGATAGACAGTAAACTAGGATTAAGGCAGTCAGTGTACAGAATTTCTCTGGCTACAGTTGTTGATTCACGGTTGGCACAATCAGAGTGAAATGCAAGGCTTTGATGATTGGGGGCATATAAGACCTCTCTCTTTGTGGATACTGTGCTGGGTGGATGTGAGACCTTGAACTGTTGCGGCTCTGCTCCTGCCATGAGGGCACCTGTAGAGCCCAAGAAATGCAGAGAAATGGAGCTGGAGCTTTGATCAACGTGTGCCTGAAATCCACACCATTGCTAGACTTTCCACTTACACAAACCAATCACGCTTTTTTGTTTAAATCAGTTTGAGTTTTGTTTTTGTTTTTTTAACTTGGTACTTTAAATACGCCTATGCAAATAAAGAAAGATCTAATTCAAGTAACTATGACCCTGTTGACTGGTTTCTATCTTTGGATACAGTCTCTGAGATTTAGGGGGATTCATCCATCGATAGAAAACTTCAGGCATCCCTGATCCCCTAAAGCCAATCAAAATTCAGGGTATATATTCATGTATACATTTTCTGGAGAGCAAGTCTGAAGTTCTCATCACATTTTAATGAATGAGTGTCCCCCAAATGTGGCGGGCTCTAGCCTTGGCTCTTTAGCACTGCCTGATCCGCCTTCCTCCCCAGGTCTCCTGTCTGCTTCTAGCCTCTTGCTGACCTGCACATTCCACCTTTGTCACCCCATTCAGCCTCCAGCTTTAGCATAGGAGTAAGGCAGGAAAGCTGGACCAAATGCTCTTTGATGCCCCTCTCACTGTCTTGTGCCGTGAACCCCTGGCTATTCCCCGAGGAAGCCCCAAGGATGTGAGAGGTGCCATTGGTCACAGCCTCGACCCTCCCATGGGCCCGCATCTTGCCCTCACCTGGAAATACTGGTTCTCCTGCACGAGGCTCTCATTGGACAGAATCTTGTTGATGGTGATTCGCTTGCTGCTCATCCCGCCCAGGCCTGTCGGGGGCAGAGGACAGAGGAGAGTCTAGCCTTCAATACCCAGCTTGGGTGCTCTCCTCTGCCAAGGCCCCCAGCTTCTGCGCTGTTAGGATGAGGGAGGTGGGGCTGGGACTAGCTGGGGCACAGGAGGGCAACCCTGGTGGAAATGAAGCCCCTCTGTCTGGGAGGGCAGCACATATGCCTTTTCTGGCTTTGGCCAGGTCGCCTGGGCCAGGAAGGGGTGGCGGCTGCTGTGCTCTTTCTGGCCAGAGAGTGGGGTGCCTCAAGTAGCTACTTGGGTCTCCCATCTGGAGCCTGCGTCTAAGGATGAGCAGTGGACCAGAGTAAGGCAGAAGCAGCAGGTCAAGAGGCATCACACTTCCAGTTTTCCAGACCTGCCTTGCACTTGGCCCCTGCCCTGGTCTGCCTCCTATCCCAGCATGACGGCTCACGTGGCTTCTGGCTTGATTAGTAATACCTACCGCTCATGGAGCACCTGCTATGTGGTCATCCAGATATTTTACGTAGATTAATTCAGTAATTCCCCCCCTCCAGTTCTGTAAGATAGCTGTTAGCATTAAAGATGGAGACATTGAAAAAAAAAAAAAAAAGAGAAGAAACTGAGGCATAGAGAAGTCATGTGACTTATCCGGTCTTAGAGCTAGCAGCAGTGCCTGTAAGCGGACAAAGCAGTCTGATTCCAGAGCCTAAGCTATTAACTGTTTTTTTTCCCCCTGACTGGTGCTGATCCCGGCCCTATAGTTTGTTAGTGGCAAAAAGATTGTTGCATCCTGTACTCGAGCTGTCTCCATGCCACCCTGTGGACCCATTTGTACAAAGACAATGGTTCCTGGAGTTCCCGTTGTGACTCAGTGGTAACGAATCCAATTAGTACCACGAGGATATGGGTTTGATCCCTGGCCTCGCTCAGTGGGTTAAGGTTCTGCTGCTGCCAGGAGCTGCAGTGTAGGTCAAAGACTTGAATCTGGGTGTTGCTGTGGCCATGGCTGTGGTATAAGCTGGCAGCTGCAGCTCCGATTCAACCCCTAACCTAGGAACTTCCACATGCAACAGGTACGGTTCTAAAAAGACACACACCCCACACAAAACCCCCAAAATATGAAGATAATGGTTCCTATATCCTATGGGTAGTTTTGGGGGTTTAATATATATAAAAAAAAAAAGCCTCCAGAAAGTCAAGACTCATGCCTTCCAGTCTAAAACCTTTTTTCTCATTACATTTGGAATGGATAACCAAAGAGGTCCTACTGACAGCACAGGGAACTATATCCAGTCTCTTGGGATAGACCATGATGGAAGATAATATAAGAAAGGGAATGTATATACATGTATATGACTGGGTCACTCTGCTATACAGCAAAAATATGCAGAACATTGTAAATCAACTAAACTTTAATAAAAAATTAAAAAGAGTTCCCGTTGTGGCTCAGTGGTTAATGAACCATGAGGTTGCAGGTTAGATCCCTGGCCTCAGGGCTCAGTGGGTTAAGGATCTGGTGTTGCCGTGAGCTGTGGTGTAGGTTGCAGACGCGGCTCGGATCCCGCGTTGCTGTGGCTCTGGCGTAGGCCGGTGGCTACAGCTCCGATTCAACCCCTAGCCTGGGACCCTCCATATGCCGCGAGGGTGGCCCAAGAAATGGCAAAAAAAAAAAAAAAAAAAAATTAAAAAAACAACACAAAAACATTTCCATCCACGAGGAATTAAAAAAGGACAGTGGTCTTAGCTGGTCCTGTCTGTCCTAGACACGAGTCACCATCATGTCCACTATGCCCTTGGACATGGAGGACAGCACTGTAAGAATCAGGCAGCCTTAGGGACTCAAACTCTTGGGAGTAGGTGGATTAGCGATGCCAACCTGAAATGTGACAAAAACTCATTTATGAGAAATACATAAATTGTGATGGCCTCTCGAACCTGGCTTACTGTCTCCACCTGCTCAGCCTTCCCTCTTTCCACGAGGAAGAGCAGAGCTCATCCCAGTCTGTCTGTTCCAATTAAGCAGGTGATCCCTCCCCCCGGGACTGACAGAGATGATGCCTGACTGTACATCCCACCTGTCAACTCCCGCTTTTCCCCCTGCCCCTCAGTGGTGTTATGTGTATTCTTCTCTCCCTCTCTTTCTAAAACCCTAGCTCCTTGAATGCAGCCTGGTGTCAGTCTTGAACCGCTTAACTCTCCCTGGGGTCTGGGGCCGTTATCTGAAATATACACTAGGTCCCAAAGAAGCACTAGGCACTGCTGTTGTTTTTGCTTTTTAGGGCCGCACGTGCGGCATATGGACGTTCCCGGTCTACACCACAGCCACAGGAAGATCCGAGCTGTGTCCGCGACTTATATCACAGCTTGCGGCAATGCTGGATCCTTAACCCACTGAGTGAAGCCAGGGATGGAACCCACATCCTCATGGATACTAGTCGGGTTCACTGCCGCTGAGCCACAATGGGAATTCTAGCACCAGGCACTATTGATGGTAATAAGGGGCAGTGGGCAGCTTGAGGGTCCCACTGACCGTAGCGAGGGTCACAGGAGGCCAGGGCTGCTTCCCCTCATGGTGACCTCACAGGCTTTGACTGGGCCAGACACCCAGGAAGTGGAGCTGGGGTTCCAGGACCAGTGCTCACCTCCCCCATCCTCCTGAGGGTCCTTCTGGGGGCTCAGCTCCCTGTTTCCTGCCAAGGTCCTGCGGGCACTCACCTTTGAACATGATGGCCTCCCCATGGCCCTCTTTCTGCTTCTCTCGGAAGAGCTTGTAGCAGGCCGAGGTGCTGGCCATGAGCATCCGGAATTTCTGCAGGAGATCACAGAGGGGCAGTGTCAGCAGAGGGCAGATGGGCAAGCAGCTCCTGCCTGAGGACCTGAGCTCTCCCTGCAGAGGGTCTCAAGCCTCCCCATGCCGGGGGGCAAGGGCCTCTGTGTCAGAGGAATACTTCTCACCCTTCCTGCTATAGAAATTCCTTCACGTTGGCAATGTCACTGAGGCAAAGCTCAAAGTCAAAGGTGACCGTGGCCAAAGAGGAAGAGCTTCTCGAAGTGGCTAAGGGGCCCGGCCATGTGCACCAAATTTCCAAGGTATGAAGTTGCAGCCATTTCTTTCACTTCCGAAAATGAAAGAACCTCTTTTCAGAGCCACAGGTCCACACCTCTCTCTAGAATATTACAGTACAATGCCACTAGCCCTTGTGGGATTACTGGACACTTGAACTGTGGCAAGTCTGAGTTGAGATGTGCTAAAAGTGAAATATACCCCAGATTTTGAAGATTTAGTATGAAAAAGAGCATGTAAAATCTCTCATTAATAATTTTTCTGCTGATTACATGTTGAAATGCTACTATTTTGGAATTACTGGGTTAAATATTTACTTGCCACAGCAACAACATACACACCAGCTTTAGCCTACTTTCTTCTTCCTCTATGCAGAGCACTCCCTCTAGATACGCCCTCTGCTGACAGGAGCTGGTAGTACAGGGGTTCTACATTATCCTATTCACTCCAGTCTCAGGAGTCAGCTCACCTTTGTCCCTGGGATGGGAACGAAGGTCATGAATTCATCCACGTGGCCCACGGTCAGCCAATCCGAGTAGAGCTCCACGGGTGCCTGCACCTGCTGGGCCTGCAGGAAGTCCCTTACCACCTTAGTCATCCTCCGACCACCAGACCTGGGTGAGGGTGGGGAGGAGGCAGCTGTTCAGAAGTCGCCCACTGTGTCTGCCTCATCAGAGGGCCTGGAGGAGGAGTTCAGACTCTGGAACCCAGCCTGACCCGGCGTAGCATCAGCAGAAAAGTCACAGGAAGGAGCGTGCGTTGCAGAGACCCTGGCACTGGCAGAAAGGCGTTTGAGCTCAAAGAGAATGAAGGAGTTAGCTGAGGCTGTGGCCGTGCAAAAGGCACAGACCCCGGCCTTCAGCCCCTGACGGTGTCAGTGGGTATTAGGAAGCCAGATTCTGTGCTCAGGGATCCTTCCCGGGCTGCTGGTGAGGGCTTGGGCGCAGGCATGGTTCCAAAATCTGACCTAGCCTCTGTGTCTCTCTGCTGTTCTCCACTTCAGTCTTCAATCAGTTCAAGTGACACCTCTTCCAGGAAGCCCTTCCTGACTGTTATACTCCCAGAAGTCTTCACTCTCCTCATGACACTTAGAATGTAACCCAAGGTCTTCACCATGGCCAACAAATTCCTCTCTGATCTGGCCCCTTCCCGGCTCTCCTACATCATCTTCCTCCTGGTTCCATTTGCTTCAGCCACATGCTAGGCTTGTTACCATTTCAAGATGTTGCCCTTGCTCTTCCTTCTCTTTGGAAGGCTCTTTCCCTTTGATCTTCCCCTGGCTGCTTTCTTTTCATCATCCAAACCTCAATGCCAAAGTCACTTCCTTAAGGATATTGTGAGAAAAGGAATGTGTGTGTGTGTGTGTGTGTGTGTGTGTGTGTGTGTGTATGCTGTAGGCCTACACCACAGCTCACAGCAATGCCGGATCCTTAATCCATTGAGCGAGGCCAGGGGTCGAACCTGTGTCCTCATGGTTACTAGTTGGGTTTGTTGCCACTGAGCCACAATAGGAACTCTCCGTGTTTCTTTCCTACACTGCCCCCACTCCTAATTGAACATTCCCTGAGAGCTGGGACTTTGCTTTGCTCACTGCTGTCTCCCCTGAGCCTAGAAAAATGTCTGGCACAGGGAAGGCCCTCAATAGATATTTGTTTCGAAGAAGCCCTCCCTGAACTCCCCAAGGGGTTTAGGGACCCCCTCCTTGGGCTCCCCTGGCTCCCATCATTCTTTCTGTCACTATATGCAACCCCTCCCCCCATCTCATGCCTGTGACCTTCACCATCTCCTAGAAGGTGGGAGCTGGGCTTCCTGTTTGGAACCCCTGTGCCTAACACTGGGCTTAGCCTGGCTGGTGCTTGGGAAATACCTGCTGAAAAGAAGAGCGACTCCTGAATGGAGGGAGAAGGAGGGCAGCATGGACATATGGTCACTGCCTATGCCAGCGGCCTCTACCCAGAAGGTAAAGCATCCCATGTGGCTCCAAAGGACTTGGTGCCCAAATTCTGGCTGACCCCACTTGTGCAGGTTCCTGGCAACCCTTCTGTGAAGTGAGGACCCAAGGAATTTACTTTCTCCCCAGCGACTACCCTAAGGAAGAATCTGAGAGTCTGCCTTTCATTGATGGTGGGTCACCTGGGGAGGGAGTAAAGGTATTGCGGACAGGCCAGGGAGCCAGGGACTCAGGCTGTGGGGCAGGGCCATGTCTTTTCATGTGTCTTTTGTGTAGGGACTTCCTGAGGAGTTGTTGGTGGGCTCCTATGCAGGCTCCTTTAGTATTCCTTCTCTGAGCTCCATCCCTTTTCCACCTGGTGTGTGTGTGTGTGTGTGTGCACCTGTGCGTGTGCTTTCTAGGGCTGCACCTGTGGCATATAGAAGTTCCCAGGCAAGGGGTCGAACTGGAGCTGTAGCTGCTGGCTTACACCACAGCCACAGCAACGCCAGATCCTCAACCCACTGAGCGAGGCCAGGGATCGAACCCGCAACCTCATGGATCCTAGTCGGGTTCGTTAACCACTGAGCCACGAAGGGAACTCCCCTTCCACACCTGCTTGATCATCTCATTATATACCCTCCATTTTGGGAAGTGGGTTATTTATTTAGTTTTCCATGAGGTCTTAATTCATACTAAGATGCAAAGGCTGACTTGGTTTTATTTTCAAGAGCATCTGAGAGTCCTGGGAGAGGTTAATTCTCCCAGCCAATCCCTCCAGGTATGAGCAATGAGAGCCGCTCCTAAAGAGAAAGAGTAACCCTCCCCCTGCTGCCCCAGAAGCCCCCCTCCCCCTTGCCCCCACTTCTCTTACAGAGGAAAGCTGCTCCCGATGAGGATCCGGCCCAGGGGATATGTCTTGCCGTTCACAGTCACTGGGGGACTGACCTCCAGGTTCCCAAAGGAATCAAGGCTGGTGACAGGCTCAAAAAGGGGCTCCCGGGTCACGTAGCCAAAATCTGGGCCCTGGGCAGAGGGCACACACTCATCATTAGTCTCTTGTGGCCAGGAGCCCTTAGCCCCAACCCAGCCACCCTCTGCTGGCCACTTTTCACCACCACAGGTCTGGCACTGAGGGCACGTAGCTTCGGGGAGGGGTGTTGCACATGTTCTTCTCACTCCCACTGAAGAGCAGGGCGCTGGCATGGGAGGCTGAGCTTGTGAGCACGAGTGTTTGCTATGAGTGTGAGTATGAACATGAATGTGAAAGTGTCTGTGTGTGTGTGCACATCTGGGTCTCTGCATGTGCCTTTGTTTCCCAAACACAGACACATATTAGTGATTTCAAGACTGGTCTTTGTTTTATGCTTCTGATGTCCCTGCTCATCTCAGTTTCGCTGAGCCTCAGTTTTCCCATCTGTCAAAGAGGTATCAGATTAGGTGATCTGAGGCAGGTGGTGGGAGATTGTATTACTCTTCCTAGAGACTTGCCACCCTCTTCCCAGGAAGAGGATTTTGCATCCCAAGCCATTGCAGGGTGGCTTCTGGTATCTCCCTGTGGAGGGAGTATACTTTCCTGCCCAGTGTCAGAATCAGTCATGTGACTTGCTTTGGCCAATGAAACATGGGCAGAAGTAATATAGGCCAGTTCAGAGCAGAAGCCATAAGATCCACAGTGTATGCCCGTCAACTCTCTTTCTCCTTGTGCTAGGAGAGTGGCATTTCCCAGACTGGGGTTGTTCCTGCAGCCTGGGCTTTAGAATGAGGTAGGCATGAGGAAACAGAGCTGCAGAGAGGCAACCAGCAGTTAACATCAAGTATGAGCAAGAAACGGTCCTTTGCTGTTGTCAGCTATTGAGATATGGGGGCTGTTTGTTACTGCAGCTTCACCTTGTGAAAGCTGAACGATACATGCAGGAAGGGCAGATATATAACATACATACCACCCCAGCCTATTCCCAAACAACCATATTTGTTCACTGAGCCCAGACGTAGCTTAGAATCCTTCTTAGCATAGAGCTCCAACAGAATGGAGTTTCATAATATATCCCCTGAGACCCCTGAATTTTAAGTTTCCTTTCATGATTTTTTTAGTAAAGTTGGGATCTTGCATGGGAGCTTGTCCTGGGGCTGGAAACAAGTTCGCCTGATAAAAATCCTTGCTAATAAAAACCAGAGAGCGAGCATCTGTGGCTTATCCTGGCCCAGCTGAGAGGCTCAAGGGACAGCTGTGACCAGTGGGGTGGATGGGGGCAGCTTAGCACATTCTCGCCTGGGAGCCCCAGATGGCAGGGTGCCACCTGCCAGAGGCTGGGGCAGCTGGGGCTTTACGACCTCACACAGGCGGGCAGGCGTGCAGCACAAAGCTGGGCTTGGCCCAGGCCTCCAGGAACAATACAGCCTGGGGTCTTGGTACCAGGCCAGCCAGGAGCACTGAAGGCAGGTGGAGACCCAGGAAGAAAGAGTAAGAACAGGATGTGAGAGGGCTTGGTTCTCATGTGGCATGAGAATGGCTCCCTCCCCATGTGGGAGGAAGTGGACAGTCCTCACCAAGGACACAGTGTCCAGGGCTGTGGGATGATAACCAGGACAACAGTTTATACTAGTCACTGTATCAGGTGCAGCACAGGTGCCTCATACAAAGCCTTCCATCTTCACAACAAGCCTGAGAGATAGATCCTGTTTCCACCCCCATTTTACAGATAAGTAGCGTGGGCTTGAGGAGGTTAAGTTGCTCGCCTAAGGTCACACTGCTGCTCAGGGCTGAAACTGGGACTCAAAGCCAGCTCCGGCTGACATGCTAGAGCTCTGTGCTCACACCACTGGCTCTGCCATCTCCCTGTGATGAGGGGATGAGGTCAGTGAATGTTCTGGAGAAACAGGTGTGGACCTGGCAAAGGGTTGCCTCTGAGCAGCCCTGCTGTCTCACGGGATGCCGCCCCACGCGTGACCTTGGGAAAGGCCCCTGTTCTCCCCCAGTCTCTTGTTTTGTGCTCTGTCCAAGCCTCCTGCTGCCTGTTCAGGGTGGAAGGTGAGAACAAAGAAGATTTGGCTTCTGTTCTCATTCAGTTGGGTGTTGCAGGGGGAGTGGTAATGACCTCTAGAATCAGGGAAGGGTGTCAGATTGCTTTGAAAAAACTCATGAACTGAAAATCACAGCTTGAATGAGTTTTTTTTTTTTTTTTTTTTTTGGCTTTTTAGGGCCACACCTGTGGCATATGGAAATTCCCAGGCTAGGGGTTGAATCAGAGCTACAGCCACCAGCCTACGTCACTCCCACAAGCAATGTCAGATCCCAGCTGCGTCTGCGACCTACACTGCTGCTCATAGCAACGCCAGGTCCTTAACCCACTGAGCGAGGCCAAAAGAATCAAACCCATGTCAGTGGTTCATTATCGCTGCCCAGAATGGGAACTCCCTTGAATGAGCTTTGAACCAGGCTTTTTGACAACTGCCTGACTCTAATTTTCCCTTTAAAACTTGTTTTGCTGCGTGCTGGAGACAGAGCAGTGGCTGGAGTTTGGCGCTGGAGTTCCCCATGAGGAAACTCTTCATGTTTTGAGAAAACATCAGTTATCAGAGCAGGAAAGGATTTAGAGGTCATTATCTCAACTGACCCATCTTACAGATGAGAAGACAGAGGTAACAGACTAATTTGCAACAGACTGCTTTGCCAAGGGTGCCTGAGGCCCTGCCCCATCCCTGTCCTGTAAGAGTCCTTAGGATCACGCCCTTCCCCCACCCCCAGGGTGGCCCTGGGCATCTCACCAGGAGCTGCTTCACTGGAAAGTCCTTCAGGCTCCCATCCCTGGGGGAGTCCAGCACCACGGGAAAGCCTTTGTGGGGGGCCTCGATGTAGCCAAACTCAATTTCATCCTGCGGGGACACCAGAAAGCACTGTCAAATGAGCCTGGGGAGCCGGGGGTGGGGGGGGAGGCAGCAGTGCACATAAGCCGGCCTCCCCAATTTTCCTCCCGAGCACATGATGGCAGTGGTTTCTTATATACCCTGCCTCAGATATAGTCTCTGCCCATCCTAAGCATGTTTGTACTTATATGGACCCCATTTTAAAAAATTTAACTGACTGGTGTTGCCACCCTGGCATGGGGAACTTCCACAAGCTGCAGGCATGGCCAAAAAAACAAACAAAAAAAAAACAAACAAAAAAAAACAAACAAAAAAAAACTGGTAACATTATATATATATATATATATATATATATATATATATATATATATATATATATATTTCCTGCAGGTAACACCTTGCGGCACATCCTATATTTATAGACTGGCTTCTTTTTTGCTGTTGTTTAGTACTCGCTAAGGCTGGTTGATCACACAGTCCCCCTGTCCCCCTTGCCCCTGGTTGTTTCACAATGTTTTACTCCTGTAAGAAGCAATGCCGCAGCAAAATGCCTCACGCCTTTCTGTCCCTGTGCACACGTGCACGTGTGCTCTGATGGCAGAATCTGCACACGTGGAGCTGCAGGGTGCCAGGTGTTGATGTTAAGTCACCTCTTCTTGCCGGAGCCCTGGGCTGTGTCCTTCCCGGACTGAGGTTCTCACCTGGATCCAGCGGTCGCCTCGGTTCATGTACTGGAAACAGACCTTCAGTTCACAGTTGGTTTTCTCAACCAGGTTCTTCACCTCCTTCAGGAACAGGTAATTGTCCTTCATGCTGAGAAGCGTGGGGAAGGGAGAAGGGCCGGGAGGAAGGGTGAGGAGGGACAAGGGCCAGCCCACGGAGGTGGCAACGGTGGCTGGAACCTCTGGGCTGCTCTGGGCAGTGGAGGCCACATGTGTGTTCACAGTCACCTTTCAAAGGTTGCTGGAGTCGAGGGCCAGGCAACTCATCTCACCCCCTCATTACCAAGGTCATGAAGCAAGGAAACGAGGAAGGGAACTTTCACCCCTAATGTCCCAAAGCCTTACATCTCTTGACTCCCCAGATTTCCAAGGAAGAGCTATGTGCCTCGAGTGGAGGCAGGGATGGGGCCAGGACTCAGGGGAGTGTGGCCAGGTGGTGGGACCAGCAGGCACCTGCGGGCACTTGCTTCTCATCTTGCTGTTGTTGTCTGGCACATAGGAGATGCTCAATAAAAAAAACTGCTGAATGAATAAGATGAGCTGAATATCCCTTGTAGAGGAGATTCCTGCCTACACCAGTAAGGGCCAAGAAGGTACAGGAGAGAAATGGCAGGTATTATTTTTCGAGCACAAACACAAACTCTGTGCCAGGACCTTGGATGAATACTTTGCCTGCTTCATCACATTTAATCCTCACAGTGACTCCATCATCACAGCATCTCAGAGAAACAGAGGCACAGAGAGGCCAAGTGAGTTGCTCAAGGTCACACAGCTGCTGAGTGACAGAGCGGGATCTGAACTCGGGTCTGCCCCTGAAGCTCCGGCTTTAGTCACGCTGCCTTGCTGCCCTGCTGCGGGGTGGTCACCGCTTACCAGCATACAAACACCGACACGGGAGGCAGGATATTGGGGGTCATGATCCAGGGAGCAACCCGGAATGTCACGGTGTCCGTGAAGATGGGTGTCAGGGGGATCTCCTGGGTGAGGGAGAGAAGAGGAGGGGATCAAAAAGTCTTGTCAGGGTGCTTTTCACTTCTGCCTTCCAAGATGGGTGAAACCGGAGTTCCTGCTGTGGCTCAGTGGTAATGAACCTGACTAGTATCCATGAGGATGTAGGTTCGATCCCTGGTCTCGCTCAGTGGGTTAAGGATCTGGTGTTGCCGTGAGCTGTGGTGTAGGTCACAGACACAGCTCGGATCTTGCATTGCTCTGGCTGCGGTGTAGGCTGGCAGCTACAGCTCCTATTTGACCCCTAGCCTTTGAACTTCCATATGCTGCAGGTGCGGCCCTAACAAGACAAACAGACAAACAAAAAAGATGGGTGAAACCCATAAAAATAGAACCTCATGAGCACTTACTAGGTGTCAGGTCCTATTTTCACATGTGAGATCTTCCTTCTGCCTTACAGAACCCTGGGGCGATATACACTATTTTAATCCTTACTTTACAGGTGGGGAAACACAGACCTCTGGTCACAAACTGTTACATAACCGTAACCGTCCAAGGTCACACGGTTTGTAAGCAGCAGAGCCAGTATCTGCACCCAGGTGGTCTGGCTGCTGAGCCCTCACTCTTCACTCCTGTCTCATCTTGCCGCATCCAAGTTCTCTTCCTGAAATTGGCTCACATGACGGCTGAAGTTTCCTCTGTTTTTGCTCTGGGCACTTTGCTCTTTTGTTCTCTCTCTCTCTCTCTCTCTCTCTCTCTCTCTGTGTGTGTGTGTGTGTGTGTGTGTGTGTCTTTTCAGGGCTGCACCTGCAGCATATGGAGGTTCCCAGGCTAGGGGTCCAATCAGAGCTGTAGCCACTGGCCTATGCCACAGCCACACCAGATCTGAGCTGCGTCTGCAACCTACACCACAGCTCACAGCAACACCAGATTCTTAACCCATGGAGCGAGGCCAGGGATCGAACCTGTGTCCTCACGGATACTAGTCCGATTTGTTTCTGCTGAGCCACGACAGGAACTCCACCCTGCCCTTTCCTATGTCTGAGCATTTTGACGTTATTGGGGGGAATTTTGCCATGTCCAGGTGGTTCTTTAAGGAAAGCTTCAGGAAGTTTGCTTGGAAGCTGAGGGAAGATGAGATATGATTTGTTCGAAAGCTACAGGAAACCGGCCCCTACTCTTGGCGGGGAGGGTGGGGGTGGGACTGGAGCACGGCTGACTTTCCCTGGACAAGTCTGCCTTCTGAGCATCCACTAGAGGGGCTGGTCTGAGACACCCAGGTGGCCAGGCTGCTCCAGGCATTGGGGGAGCAGGAGAAACCCCCTGCTCACCCCGTCGTTTTAGCACTGCTCTTCCTGCCTTCCCTCTTCCCAGGGACTTGAGGGTGCTTTGTGAGCTCGCACAAGTGTGGATGCTCACGACCACCCCAGGAAGTGAAAGCATTTGTCTTTTTTTTTTTTTTCTTTTTAGGGCTGCACCTGCGCCCTATGGAAGTTCCCAGGATAGGGGTTGGAGCAGAGCTACCGGTTTACACCACAGCCACTGCAACTTGGGATCTGAGCCGCATGTGCAACCTATACCACAGCTTGTGGCAACGCTGGATCCTTAACCCACTGAGCGGGGCGAGGGCTCGAACCCGCATCCTCATGGATACTAGTCAGGTTCTTAACCCACTGAGTCACAATGGGAACTCCGAGTGTCATTTCTATGTTCCAGATGGGGACACAAAAGCACAAGGAGAAAATTCACTTGCCCAATGTCTCATAGCCCCTTCGCCTAAATCTAAGCAAGACCCACCCAGGTTCCCCTTCAACAGAGCCCGCATCGTCCTGCCCCAAAATGGTTTGGGGCTGAATTTGGGAGGAGATGCCATGTCTGAGGGGGGCAAGGACCCTCCATATAGATGAGGAAAGCAGGGTGGGCCTGAGCGGTGGGGGTCTGGGGCTGCAGGCTTTGAGGGGAGGTCCTGATGGGCCAGACACACCCCAAGCTGGGGGGCTTTGCCTCTACTGGGACAGGCACTCTCCTCTCGTCCAATCTCCCCACACCAAGAATAAAGGTGGGTGAGATGTTGGCCACAAGGAGGGGACATGGGCTGGGACTGGGATTTGGGGTTCAGCCCATGGTCAGAGGTGGGAGAACCCACAGTTAGGGTGAGGGGTCAGTCAGGGAGGGAAGAGCAAGGCACACAGGCAGTCAACAAACCTCTCGTGCGTGGCCCAGTTTGCTCCTCGCGCTAACCTCTGGGGCTCTGTGCCTCCGAACTAGGTCCACCCTCTGCAGGGAGGAGGGCAGACGAGGGGACAGGCATGAGGTCAGAAAACAAACACTGGGGGTTCCCGTTCTGGCTCAGCGGTAACGAACCCGACTAGTATCAGTAAGGCGGTGGGTTCGATCCCCAGCCTCACTCAGTGGGTTCAAGGATCCGGAGTTGCTGTGGCTGTGGCGTAGGCTGGTGGCTACAGCTCTGATTCAACCCTTAGCCTGGGAATTTCCATATGCCTCGGGTTCAGCCCTAAAAAGCCAAAAAAAAAAAAAAAAAAAAAAAAAAAAAGAAAGAAAAGAAAAGAAAAGTAGGTTCAGCAAGGAGCTGTGCTCTGGGACCCTGGTAGATCCTGTGGATGGTGGGGCATGTAGGTCTCCAAGCCTGGATCCCCACCCCTTAGGGCTTCAAGGGGAGAGAAGCACAGTGGGGACTCCTGGGAATGGCCCTCCAGAGGAGACCCCGCTCGGCCCCCGGTGGCGACCTGGAGCCCTCACCTCTGCCATATACTCCAGCAGGCTGACATGGATGGAGACCAGGCCCGAGAAGCTCTCGTCGGGAAAACGCAGCCCTTCCACGAAGAACAGCAGCTCCGCGGAGCCGCCTGTGTACTTGACCACGTGGTAGAGCTTCTGCCGGCCCAGGATGTGGATGTAGCGCTGGCCGAAAAACGGGTCTGGGGGGAGAAGGACCGACGTCAGGCCCCACTGCCAACCAAGAAGCGGTGTGTGGGGCCGGGTCACTGATGGGGACAAGACGGCAGAGTCACCCGTCCTCTAGACACAGAGAGGAAAGCACAAGCAGGAAGTGCCACCAGAAGGGCCGTGGCCTGGTCACTGTCCCAGCACTGCTGTGCCCTGGGCATGTGGCACCGAACCAGACACCCTCTCTGGCTTCTGGCTTCCTCATCTGCAAAGTGAGCTGTCTCTCCCAGGAAGGGCCCGTGACATGACAGCAGGCGTGGGCTGGGCAGCCAGGGGCGTGAGGAAGGAAACGATTGCTCCTAGTTGATAGAGGAGGAAACTGAGTCTCCAAAGGGAGAAATGGCTCGTCGGAGTCATAGAGCCAGTAAGTAGCTGAGCTGGACTCAAATCCATGGCTAATTCTGAACCCCAACCCTCCCTCGTCCCTTTTTTTTTTTTTTTTTAAGGGCTGTACCCATGGCATAAGGATGTTCCCAGGCTAGGGGTTGAAACAGAGCTTCAGCTGGCGGCCTATGCCACAGCCACAGCAATGCCAGATCCAAGCCACATCTATGACCTACACCACAACTCACAGCAACACCAGATCCTTAACCCCCTGAGCGATGCTGCCAGGGATCAAAACCGCATCCTCATGGATACTAGTCGGGGTCATTACCGCTGAGCCACAGTGGGAACTCCCCTTCCTGTCCTTCATATAAATAAGACACCATTGTGCCCATTTATGCCAAAAATCCCCCTCCAGGTAATGGCAGCCATATTGGCGTGTGGGTCTCTGGCTGCGCATTTTTGCAGCTGGGAGGAAAGGCAGGTGTCCCTGCCCTCCTGCCCGACCAAACTGGCCAGCCCTTCATAGTGCTGTTCCCTCTTCTTGGAAGAATTGTGTTCCTCCTTCTGCCAGGCCTTGCTTGGTGTCACTTCTGGGAATTGTGCTGAACTTCCCAGAGAACAAGCCAGGGGCTCTGACCGGAGCTTCTGTAGCCCCCGTCCTTTCCCATCACAGCCTTTATTTTATTTATTTTTATTTTATTTGTTTTGTCTTTTTGCCATTTCTTGGACTGCTCTCGCAGCACATGGAGGTTCCCAGGCCAGGGGTCCAATCGGAGCTGTAGCCGCTGGCCTACACCAGAGCCACAGCAATGTGGGATCCGAGCCACGTCTGCGACCCACACCACAGCTCATGGCAACGCCGGATCCTCAACCTACTGAGCAAGGCCAGGGACCGAACCCGCAACCCCATGGTTCCCAGTCGGACTCGTTTACCACTGCACCACGACGGGAACTCCACCATCACAGCCTTTAAATGGATATGATCTCGGTATTTAGTTGTTGGCCTCGAGAGACTGTGTGCGGGCAGAGACGGGCCCGGCTGGGCCTGTGCAAGCTGCGTTCATGAATGTGGACTGAACGAACCAATGGCTCCCACGCTATGCCTTGTGGGAGAATTTTCAGGCCTGTTCAGAGCACATGTATGGCATTACCGCTCTGTGAGCACATGGGCAAGGCCCTTGGGGGAGACAGAGGTGGTCAGGGTGCAGCCTCTAGAGTCTAAGAGCAGAGTTCAGCTGATGATAAGACAGCGCAGGTGCGGGAAGCATTACACTGGAGCTCCGGGGTGAGAGAACCCCTGTTTAGTGGGGGTGAGGGGGGCAGGGAAAGGAAGGTCGGTGGGGGGTGTTTGAGCAGAGAAAGGCAGCCTTTGAGACCCCCTTCAGGTGGCAGAGGTGGGGTGCTGTGAAGAGAGGAAATACTTGCATTGCCAGGGGCATGGAGGTAGGACCCTATGCAGTTCCAGAAGGAGCTTCTTTATGCCCTGTAGAGCTGGAAGGGCAGAAGCAGGCTCAGCTTAGTACGATTGTCAACAACAATGATTAATGACCCGACACCCACGGGCTAGAACATGTAACTAGAACAGTCCTGGCATGAATAGGGTGCTTGATTACAACTGGCAAAACGAGGGAGTTCCTCTTGTGGCCACAGAAACGCATCTGATTAGTATCCATGAGGATGCAGTGTGATCCCTGGCCTCGCTCAGTGGGTTAAGGAGACAGCGTTGCTCTGAGCTGTGGTGTAGGTCACAGACATGGCTTGGATCTGGCATTGTTGTGGCTGTGATGTAGGCCAGCAGCTATAGCTCTGATTTGCCCCCTAGCCTGGGAACCTCCACGTGCTGCAGGTGCAGCCCTAAAAAGACAAAAAAAAAAAAAAAAAAAAAAAATCTCCCCCAGAAACCCAAGCCCTCCCATGCCCACATGCCCCAGGCTGCACTTGAACTGAACTGATGCTTAGGAAAGAGATCGCAGGCCTGGAAGGTGACTTGTCTTTGCAGAAAGCTCCAGAAATTTTCCAGGGCTCTGGTCAGCTGGGGGGTTAGAATGTGTATGTGCAGGTTCCGCCTGGGCCTGCCAGGGGAGCTGGGCCAGGTGGAAGGACATAGTCTTGTCCAGCTGCAGGCAGTCTTCTCCTTCCCATGGCCTGCAATGCTTCTCATTCTGGTGTCTGGGGCCAGCTCCAGGAGGATTGATCACTCGGTGGGAACAATCCAGCCACTGTCTAAGGAGCCTCCTTCCCCCATCCCCTGTCCCCAGCTGGGTGCAGGCCTGCCCAGCGTGGTCAGCTCTCCAGGCAGAAACCAACAATGCCCCTCTATGGAGCAGTCCACGTGCCCCGGGGCCACCCTGACCGCCCCTTAGCCCCAGGCTTTGGCTCTGCAGGCTGGCGCGTGGTACAGTTTGGCATAACCCTTCTGGTTCCTTTGATGCCATCCCACCTCACAAGAGACTCTTTAATAGTGTGATGTGACCAACGGCCCTGGTTTGCCTGGGACTGTTGGCTTTCCCAGAAGGAGGAGTTTTCAGTGCTAAAACCAGGAAGATCCTGGGCAAACTGGGGCAAGTTGGTCACTGTGTCCTTGCTGGAAGGGGTCAGGCCCCAACTTTGGGGTCGTGGGGCAGAATGTGAGGCTGAGCACAGAGACCTGGGTCTTCCTTTCAGCCCTGGAGACTCCTGTCCACTTCAATGATTATAATTAATAATCATAATTATAATTAATAATCATTACCCCCAAGAGTAACAAGTGGCATCAATAGAGAGTGTTCCACGAGCCGGCTACTGTGCTGAGTGCCCGACACATGTCCCTTGTTTAATCCCTATCACCAGCGGGGACAGTCAGGGCCCTCATTAGCCCCATGCCACCTCACAGGTGCGGAACCCAAGGCGTGGGCTGGTAAGTAGACTTGCCCAAATGCAGGATTTGAACCTTCTGGGCTCTAGAGCCCCCTCTCAAGGGTCCCTTGGCCTCCAGCCTAGCCCCCCGCCCTTGAGGGACATAGGTGACACATGACATTCATGTAGCATAACACATTCTCATCCACTGGTGTAGTTGGATTTTGACAAAACCCCAAAATGCCTGCATGGAAGAAAAGGAAGCTGTGCCACAGATGAATTATGTTTCATCCCGTTTGTTGGCGTGGCTCTGGGCATTCACCCAGGATCCCAGTTTTGTGGGAAACTGTCTATTCTGGGACCACTGCCATGTCAGGAATGGCCCCCTTGCAGGATAGCAGCCCAGAGGAGAAAGACTGGGAAGGAGTACCCGCTGTGGTGCCACGAGATAGGCAGCATCTCCAGGTTCGATCCCAGCCCAGCACAGTGGGTTAAGGATTTGGTGTTGCCACAACTGTGGTCATAGGCTGAAGATATAGCTAGGATCTGATCCGTGGCCCGGGAACTCCATATGCCACAGGGTGGCCCAAAAGGGAAAACAAAAAGACTGGAGAATAGCATCTCGAAGCACTCAGAGGAGTGGTTCCTCTTTCTCTTGTTTGCTCAGGACCCATCTCAGATGGCAGTGAAGGGGAGGGATGAGATTACAGGCCAGATCTCATTTCGCTGCCATCAACAAAAAGGCCCTCTAGATAACGTCCGGGTGTCACTATTAGCAAAAGGTGCAGTGTCACAATATGATGCCATAATTGAGAAGCCCAGGTCCTGCCTGCATCCCTCCCACCCTGGCCAGCACCCCATCCCCCGTGGCAACCCTGGCCTGGCCAGGGTAAACATCTCTGGCCCCCTGGGGCGGCGGAGCCAGCCTGACTCTGGGGACATTCCAACCTGCGTGAGCTTACTGAGCTTACTGCCCAAGCCCAGGGAGGATCAGAAGGAGCATTGGCTTCAGGTGGCAGCGGGCCACTGCTGTCCTGGCTAAATCACTCCCTGAAGGGAGGGGCTAGGGCTGCTGTAACCAAGTCCTCATGGTGACAGTCTGGTTCTTGTGGGCCTGCTCAGAGGTGGGCCCCAGAGCTGGCCGGAGGCCCTAGGTCCTCCAGAGAGCTGGGCATGCAGGGGAAGCCCTCCCCTGCACCAGGGCAAACTGCAAAGCGAACTACTTTGCTGAGAGAGCTTTTGAAGACATAAATCAGACCTTGACAATTCCTTCCTCAAAACCTCTAATGGCTTTCCACTGCACTTAGAATAAAACCCAAGCCCTCCTGGTGTCCTGGCCCCCGCCCAGCTTGCTGACCTTGACTTCAACACCTCCAGTCTTCCGTCTGCTCCTCCAACACTCCAAGCGAGTTCCCTCCTCTGGGCTTCATATGCTCTGTTCCCTCCACTTAGAACACCCTTCCTTCAGCTCATGAATGCCTGGTTCTTTCTCACTGTTGGTTTGGGTCTCTGCTCAGGTGTCCCCTGCTCAGAGAGGCCTTTCCAGACCAGCCAGGCTAGCTGCGCCTCACCTCCACCCCTGCCATTCTCCAGTATTTGGTGTGTGTGTGTCATTTCCTCCAGCTGTGCTATCTGTTTGGTCTGCCTCACTAGGCCACCTTCTCCCCGCAGGCAGGGGTGTGATGGCAGAGTTCACTGCAGGAGTCCCAGTGCTGAGACCAGCAGCGCCAGGGTGAGGCGGGCTCAACACACATTTACAGAAAAGCTGAGACCTGGTGGGCAGCCTCCAGGATTAACTCCATGGCAGAAGTGTGCTCTCTATACTGTGGGGGTCCAGGACGAGGGGTCCGTTTCTTGAGGGTGACCACAGCATCATCAGGGGCCCTTTAAAAGTCGGAGGCAGAGTTCCCGACATGGCTTAGTGGTTAACGAATCCGACTAGGAACCAAGAGGCTGCGGGTTCGATCCCTGGCCTTGCTCAGTGGGTTAAGGATCCGGCATTGCCGTGAACTGTGGTGTAGGTCCCAGACACAGCTTGGATCCCGAGTTGCTGTGGCTGTGGCATAGGCCGGCGGCTATGGCTTGGATTAGACCCCTAGCCCAGGAACCTCCACATGCCGAGGGAGTGGCCCTAGAAAAGACAAAAAAAAAAAAAAAAAAAAAAAGTCGGAGGCAATTTTTAGCTCCAAAAAATCTGAAATGAGCCAAAAAACCCCTGGGGGTGGGGGGGATGGTGGTACCTGTCTCAGGTGTCATGAAGATGGTGTGATTCTGGGAAAGATGGCTCTCAAAGTCCCCGCCCCCCCATTTCCCGGGAAGAAGGCCTCTGGGTTTCACGTAGATCTGCATCAGTGCCGACTCATTTGAGGGGATGAGAGCTCTGCCCACGGGGCCTCCTGGCCTCATCTAGGATCACGGTGGCCCCCGGGACCATTCCCCAGAGGGACCTGCACTAAAAGGGACCTGACTGCGAAGGGGCGGGGGTGTCTGGGGAGCCTTAGCGGGTGGGCTGGGCCCCGAGGGGTGGCTCGGTGAGCAATGACCGGGCGGGGACTGCCGCAGGGCCAGGCCGGGGACACTCACTCTCCACGTAGAAGACGCCCACTTTGTCGGAGTCCGACATGGAAATGTAGAGAACAATCTCATAGCCGGCGGGGAGGCGGTCCGGGCCTTTGGTCCGCAGGATCATCTGGGACATGTCTTTGAGGTCTGCGGAGAGGGGGAGGCAGGAGGCGGTTGGAACGAAGAGAATTGCCTGGGCGGGGGCGGGCACGGGAGGCATCGGGTAAAGGTGGTCCAAAGGGACCAAGTTCCAGTTATGAGATAAAGTTGCCAGGGATCTACACGGTTAATATAATTAACAAGGTTAAGTGTTTACCCAAGCGTTGTTAACAGAGTAAGTCCTGAGTGCTCATCACAAACATTTGTTTCAATTTCTTGAATTTTGTACCTACATGAGATGACGGAGGTTTATGAAACTTATTGTGACACTCACTTCATGATGCATGGAAATCAAATCATTATGCTCCACACCTTAAACAAATACAGTGCTGCATCTCAGTTTTAAAAAAGGAGAATTACGTTGGCTTAGAAATGCCTGTTCCAGAAACAGACTCACAGAAAACTTATGGTTTTTTTTTTTGTTTGTTTGTTTTTTTGTCTTTTTTTTTTTTTCCAGGGCCGCACCAGTGGCATATGGAAGTTCCCAGGCTAGGGGTCAAATCAGAGCCACAGCAATGCCAGCTTGGAGCCACATCTGCGACCTACACCGCAGCTCACAGCAACGCCAGATCCTTAATCCACTGAGCGAGGCCAGGGATCGAACCTGTGTCCTCATGGATGCTAGCTAGTCAGATTCGTTTCCACCGAGCCACGATGAGAACTCCCGAAAACTTATGTTTTTTGAAAAAACTTTGAAAAACGTATGGTTACCAAGGAGGACAGGTTGGGGTGGGGCAGGAGGGAGGAGTAGACTGGGGGTTTGAGATTGACACATGCACACAATAGGGAATGATTGGCCAGTGGGGACCTGCTTTTTAGCTCAGAGAACTCTCCCCAGTATTCTTTGATCATCTATGTAGGAAGAGAATCTGAGGGAGAATGGGAGTGTGTGCATGCATGACTGAATCACTTTGTTGTACAGCAGAAATGATCAGAACCTTGTAATCAACTACACTTTAGTAACACTTAAAACAAAAGATATACAAAGCTGAAAAAAAAAATGCCTGTTCCTTTTATAACCAGGACAAGGCAACCCCCCCACTTGTGTGTTATGGAAACTATAGAAAAACAGAAAAACTGGTTGTCATTTCCAAAACCACAGCCAGCCTTCTATAACCTTTTGGGAACTTCCTTCTGCTCTTTTTCCATATATGTGCTAGTTAAAAACTATGGTTCCAATGGAACTGTATTGACAGTTTTGTTTTCTGTTTTTTGGGGGTTTTTTTGGTCTTTTTAGAGCGGCACCCGCGGGCATATGGAGGTTCCCAGGCTCGGGGTCTAATTGGAGCTGTAGCTGCCAGCCTACGCCACTGCCTCAGCAATGCTGGATCTGAGACGTGACTGTGACTTTACACCACAGCTCACAGCAACTCTGATCCTTGACCCACTGATCGAGGCCAGGGATCGAACCTGTGTCCTCATGGTTACTAGTCAGATTTGTTACCGTGAGCCCCCACGGGAACTCCTGTTGTCTGTTTTTAGCAAAGGGTTGATGCTTAGCCCACCATCTTCAGGAGGCCCAAGGTCACTCCCGCCTCACTCTCCATGCAGCCCAGGACTTAGCCTGGCATTTCCACTGCTCCTCCCCTCTGCCCCTCCCCGGGCAGACCCGGGGACAACCCGGAAACGAACCTTCCTTGCTGTAGACCTTCTCATCGCTGCAGTCCTCCTTGGACAACCAGGGCGTGTCTCGGTCACAGTTCACCAGCAGGATGGCCCCCTGGCCCTCAGGGCCCCAGGTCCAGGATGCCTGCATTGGCAGGGAGAGAGGTCAGAGAGGGAGAGGCAGCCCAAGAAATGAACAGGCAGGCATTCTGTGACAGGCTGCTTTTTTTTTTTTTTTTTTTTTTTTTTTTTTTTTTTTACCATGCCAGCCACATGTGGAAAGTTCCTGGGCCAGGGACTGAACCTGTGCCATAGCAGCAACCCAAGAACACTGCAGTGACAATGCTGGATCCTTAACCCACTGCGCTACAAGGGAACTCCTACAACAGCCTCTAACATATCCAGAGGGGAGGTATCCCAAATCCTGATCTCATGCTTTGCTATAAAGTTACAGTAATCAGAACAGTACCACGCTGGCACAAAAAGAGATGTGTAGATCTGATAGGGGGCCATTGACCAAAATTGCCCATTTTGGCCAAGCTCGGCAACAGGTTGTCTCACAGCAGGAGGCGCTGATAAGGAACACGCTGCTGCCCTGAAGAGTAGCCCAGAGGATGTGGGAGAGGCCCACCAGAGGCAGGAGACAACCAACCTCCCAGGATCCTCGGCACTGGAAGGCGTCTTGGCTGAGAGATGCGCGCGCCTCGGAGAAGGACCCTGGGCCAGACCAAGCGCTGCCGAGCAAGACGACTGGCCAGAGACAACCCGGAAACGAACCCCATTCCCATAAAACCGGAGCCTGCGAGCCTCGTGGCAGAGCAAGTCTCCTGGGTTCCCTTCCCCTGCTGCTCTCCACCCCGGCGCCCCTTCCCAGTAAAGTCTCCTGCTTTGTCAGAACGTGTGTCTCCTCGATAATTCATTTCCCAGTGTCCGACAAGAACCCGGTCTCTGACCCTAGAAGGGATCCCTCCTCCCCTTACAGATCTAGGACTAGAGAGCCCAGGAATGAAGCCACACACACTTATATGGCAATGAATCTATGACAAAGGAGGCAAGATTATACAATGGGGAAACGACAGCTTCTTCAATAAATGGTGTTGGGGAAACTGGACAGCTACCTGCAAAAGAGTCAAACTGGACTACTTTCTTACACCATGCACAAAAATAAATTTAAAACGGACTAAAGGAGTTCGCTGGTGGCTCAGTGGGTTAAGGATCCACTGTTGTTGAAACTGAGCAGGACCCTGTGGGGCTCCTGAGCACACAAGCCTTTCTGTGCCCCCATTGCTTGTTTTTAGGGAACAAGCTTCAGCCCCATGACCTTCCCTGAGTTCCAAAGGGCAGGTTCAAACAATTGCTAACCAGGAAGGGAGGGAATGCAGCGACAAGGCAGAAGCAGTCAAAAGACCATAATGCAGCTGGTTCCTCTTCAAGGAATATACATAACAATTCCTATACGTTTTTCTGCAGAACTAAACCCCCAACAAATGAAAACCTGAGAGGAGGACCATCAGAACCAGTCCTGGGGCTACTAAACATCAACTCTGAAGAAGAATGAAAGCTTGCATCTACCCTGATCCTTATCTGTGGCTTTATTTTCTACCCCCAAACTATAACACCACTTTATATTACCTCCCAAAGGAGGGTGCAATCTTTAGGGCATTAGCCTGCTGTGACCTCATTTGCCTGGCAAAACAATAGCTGTTCTGTTTTTTTTTTCTCCTTTGCCCCAAACTTTGTCTCCATGTTTCTATTCAGCACTGGTGGACACAGCCTGAGTTTCAGCAACATTGTTACTGCTGTGGTGGAAGTTAGATTCTTGGACTGGAAACTTCTGTATGTTGCAAGTGCAGGGAAAAAAAAAAAAAAAAAAAAAAAGATAAGAAAAAGGAATAAAGCCTTAAATGTGAGCCCTGAACCCATAAAACTCCTAGAAGAAAACATAAGCAGTATCCTCTCTGACATCAGTCTTAGTAATATTTTTTTTGCATCTCTCCTCAGGCAAATGCAACAGAAGCAAAAATAAACAAGTGGGACTACATCAAACTAAAAGCTTTTACGCAGCAAAGAAAACCATTAACAAAGTGAAAAGACAACCTACAGCATGGGAGAAAATATTGACAAACAATGTGACTGACAAGGGCTTAATTTCTAAAATATACAAATAGCTCGTACAAATCAATAACA
Organism: Sus scrofa; assembly: GCF_054392235.1. Classification (NCBI taxonomy): domain Eukaryota; kingdom Metazoa; phylum Chordata; class Mammalia; order Artiodactyla; family Suidae; genus Sus; species Sus scrofa. Next base: position 80,252,002 of record NC_139388.1, read on the forward strand.
AAAAAGCCAAACAACCCGATCAAAAAAGGGCTGAGGACCCAAACAGATATTTCTCCAAAGAAGACACAGTGACGGCCAACAAGCACATGAAAAGATGCTCAACATTGCTAACCATCAGAGAAATACAAATCAAAACCACAATATCTCCTCATACCTGTCAGAAGGGCTATTACAAAAAAGGCAACAAACAGCAAGTGTTGGCAAGCATGTGGAGAAAGGGGACTCGTGCACATTGGTAGGAACGAAAGTTGGTGCAGCCACTATGGAAAGCAGTAGAGAGATTCCTCCAAAAATTAAAAAGAGAACTACTATATGACCCATCAATTCCACACCTGAGTATTTATCCATAGAAAATAGAAATTCTAATTAGAAAAGACATATGCACCCCTATGTTGCTGCAGCATTATTTACGACAGCCAAGACATGCAAGCAACTTAAGTGCCCACCAACAGGTGAATGGATATAGAAGATGTGGTGTATATCTGCAATGGACTATTATTACCCAGCCATAAAGAAGAATGAAGTCTTGCCATTGGCCACAACATGGATAGACTTCAAGGGTATTATGCTAAGTGAAATAAGTCAGATAAAGACAAATACCAGGAGTTCCCGTCGTGGTGCAGTGGTTAACGAATCCGACTAGGAACCATGAGGTTGCGGGTTTGGTCCCTGCCCTTGCTCAGTGGGTTAACGATCCGGCGTTGCTGTGAGCTGTGGTGTAGGCCAGTGGCTACAGCTCCGATTAGACCCCTAGCCTGGGAACCTCCATATGCCGTGGGAGCGGCCCAAAGAAATAGCAAAAGACAAAAAAAAAAAAAAAAAAGACAAATACCATATGATTTCACTTATACGTGAACCTACAGGCTATACGTGAACCTTTAGGTCATAGGTGACCCTAAAAAAACAAAAGAATAAACATGACAAAACAGAAACAAGAGGCACAGCTACAGAAAACAGACAGGTGGTTGTCATCGGGGAGGGAGGTGGGAGGAGGAGGGAATAGATGAGGGAGATTAAGAGGTATAAATTTACAAAGTAAGCCAGTCATGGGTATGCAATGCACAGTGCAGGGAATACAGCCAATGATAATGTAATATCTTTGGTGACAGACGGTAACTAGATGATTGTGGTGATTATTTTGCAATGTATAGAAATATCAAATCACTATGTTGCGTAACAGGATTTAACATAGTGTTGTAGGGCAATTATGTTTCAAAAACAGACAAATGAACTCAGAGATTAAGGAGATCAGATTATCGGTTACCAGAAGCAGGGGTTGCAGGGACAGAGAACTGGATGAAAGCCAATAAAAGGTACAAACTTTCCGTTATAAGTAGGAGGGATGTGGTGTATCAAGTAATAAATATAATTAACACTGCTATATGTTACACAGAAACGTAGTTGTGAAGAGAGTAAATCATTTTTTTTTTTGGCCTCGCCTGCAGGGTCCCCAGGCAAGGGAACCCAAGTCGCTGCAGTGACAATGCCAAATCCGTAACCCGATGTTTGTTTGTTTGTTTGTTTTGTTGTTTTTTAATGGATGTATAGGTGATTTACAATGTCAGGTAAATCATGACACATTACATGGTTTCAGGTATATACAGCACAGTGATTCAGTTATCATGTATATGCACATAGATTCTTTTTCAGATTCTTTTCCCTTTTAGGTTATTACAAAATATTGAGTAGAGTTCCCTGTGCTATACAGTAGGTCCTTGTGGTTTATCTCTTTTATACTTGGTAGTGTGTATATGTTTGTTTGTTTTTTGTCTTTTTAGGGCCAAACCTGAGGTATGTGGAGGTTCCCAGGCTAGGGGTCCAATCAGAGCTATAGACGCCAGCCTATTCCAGAGCTACAGCAATGCCAGATCCGAGCCGCATCTGCAGCCTACACCACAGCTCACGGGCAACGCTGGATCCTTAACCTACTGAGCAAGGTCGGGGATCGAACCTGCATCCTCTTGGACGGATTTGTTTCCACTGAGCCTTGATGGGAAATCCCTGGTACTGTGTATGTGTTAATCCCATCTTCCGAATTTATCCCTCCCCCTTCTCCTTTGGTGACCATAAATTGTCTGTTGTGGGTCTATTTCTGTTTTGTAAATTAGTTCATTTGTATCATTTTTAAGCCGTATCATATGATTTTTGTTTTTCTCTGTCCAGCTTACTCCACTTAGTATGATCATCTCTAGGTTGAGAATAAATCTTAAGGACTCTTATCAAGAAAAAATGATTTTTTTCTATTTCTCTAATTTTGTATCTATATGAGATGATGGATTTCCAGTGAATTTAGTGTGGTAATAGTTTCCTTGTGTGTCTTTTTTTTTTTTTTTTTTTTTTTTTTAAGGGCTGCACCTGTGGCATATGGAAATTCCCAGGCTAGGGGTCGAATGGGAGCTGTAGCTGCAGGCCTATACCACAGCCATAGCAACTTGGGATCCGAGCCATGTCTGCGACTTACACTGCAGCTCACGGCCACGCTGGATCCTTAATCCACTGAGGAAGGTCAGGGATCGAACCCGTGTCCTCATGGGTACTAGCCACATTTATTACCACTGAGCCGCAAGGGGAACTGCCATACCCAGCCATTTTCAAACACGCTCCCAGGGCTCCAAATGGGACCTGTAAGGCGATCCATTTTCAACACTGCAGCCAGAGTGATAATTAGAACAAATGCCAACCAGATCATGTTGCTTTCCTGCTTTAAGCCGTGCCAGGGGCTCTCTGTTGACTTAGGATAAAACTCCAATCCCTAACTGTAGCCTGCAAGGCCCGGGGAGACCTGCCCACCTCTCCATCTGTACCCCCGACTGCCACATTCTCGCTCACTCTGCTTCTTCCAGGCTGGATGCCTCTTGTCTCCCCAAAGACTCCACGTGCTCTCAGACCGTGGTGTGCTGGTCCCTCCGCCTGGAATAATGTCCTGTCTCCCTTCCTCAGGCCAACGCCCCACCTCCTTCTGGTCATAGCATACCTGTCCCTTCTCCTAGCAGCCTCTGATTCTCCAGACCAGAACGGTTCCCGGGGTTGGGTCTTAGGGCACTGGACGCGCTCCTTCTGGGGATGACTTAGAACAGCCAGGTCACTCTTATTTAATGAGGGTCCTGGAGTTCCTGCTGTGGCTCAGTGGTAATGAACCCGACTAGTATCCATGAGGACGCAGGTTCAATCCCTGACCCCTTTCAGTGGGTTAAGGATCCGGCATTGCCACAAGCTGTGGTGTAGGTCACAGACTCGGTTTACATCCTGCACTGCTGTGGCTGTGGGGTAGGCTGGAGCTACAGATCTGATTTGAACCCTAGCCTGGGAACTTCCCTGTGTGGCAGGTGCGGCCCTAAAAAGCAAAAAAAAAAAAAAAAAAACCCCAAAAACCCCAACCCCCCCCAAAAAAACAAAGCAGGTCCCGCTCACTGGACTGTGGGCTCCCTGAGGGCAGGAGAGCTGCATTTCTCTCATTTTCTGCAACCCCAGGGTCTGACCCAGTCCTGAAACATCGGAGATGCTCAACGAATAGTTATGGGAGGAGAAAAGAAAATCCGAAACCTCACTGGCCCAGATGGAGGAAGTCTGTGTAAGTTCAGGTCCTCAGGGACTCTGTGACTCCTTAGCTCCTCAGGGGAGGTTGGTCACCTCCAGGGCCTCTGTGGTGCCTGCTGACAGGTGACTTGGCCATGGACACAGAGAATGTATGTGGGGGGCTGGCTTGGCTTCCTCTCGTGGCCTCAGGAAGGCAGGGATGGGGCAAAGCCCTTGGAGGAGCCTGGGGGAAGGGGCTCCCCAACAGGCTTGTGTCCCCTGGCAACCTGCAGAGTCTAAGCCCAGCTCTTAGGCCTCAGGCTTCTCATTGGGTTGTATTTATTGAGTTTTTAAAGTAGCCATCGACATACAATTTAAATCTTTAGATTGTTCTAAAAGGAACATATGCTTGGCAAAAATTAAAGTGATATAGAAGGGCAGAAAGTGGAAAAGAAGCAAGAGCTGGGATATACACAGAGCAAAACCAAAGGAGCTTCAAAACTGGGTTGAGGAAAAAGAAGGAATTAACAACAAAGAGAACGCAAAGCTGTCTGTCTGCACAAGTTAAAGATACACGAATGCCACACACTGCATGTTTCGCAAGAATCCCAGGAACAGAAAGTGATGCATTACAATCATTAAAGTGGTCCTTTCTGAGGGGCAGCAGGATGGGAGGGGGGAATGCAGGATCAAAGAGAATAAATGAATGAGTGACTAAATGACTAAATAAACACAGGAGGGGAGCTTGTGCTCACACCATGAAAGATGACATCCTTCTACTGTTTATGATTAATGCAATCTTCTGCTCCTGATGGCTCCCCCCAGCTCAGCTTTAAAATTAAAAAAAAAAAAAGAGGCAAAATAATAAGAGCAAATGTTTTGGCAGCACTTTCTCTGGGGCTGGACATTCATTCTTTGCAACACCTGTGTGAACAGGTGCCCCGTCCTGTGGATGGGGAAACGGAGACTCAGGAACCTGCTCTGTAGCTGAGTCGGTGGGCTTTGTCCTCGGTGTGTGTGTGTGTGTGTGTGTGTGTGTGTGTGTGTGTGTGTGTCTGGGAGTCTGTCTCCTCATCTGTAAAATGAGAGCAGTCTGAGCTTGCTGGGAGGACCATGGCTGCCTGCAGGACCCAGCCTGGGGCTCTGGCCCCTGGAAGCTCCCCCTCCCCCTCCCCCACCCCATCTGCCAGGATAGCGAGGTACCTTTTTTGGGTTGTTCTTCTCCACCACGCCGTCTCGGTCTGCATCCACATCCAGGGAGATCTCTGGGGACAGACGTACGGGTCAGTGGCTGAGCCTGCCAGAGCAGGTGGGGCAGGGATGGTAGACCTGTGGGACCAGGGTGCAGCTCCCCCATTCACCTGGTTCTCAGAAGGGGAGGGCCTTGCTCAGGTCATCTTGGCCAACCCCCTGCCTCAACGCCCCACTGCCAGATGGCACAAGCAGGTGCCATGAAGACTGGGCAGCTCACGGAGGGGCTGTCAGGTGGGGCAGGGATCTCCCACCCTTTACTGCTCCCCAGTCAAAGCTGGGTGGTGGGTGGGATGACCCTCAAGGGACAGATCTGGGAGCCTTGGTTCAGAGAGGCCGACTCACGGGCCCAGGGTCATGCATGTCATGCTAGCAGAACTGAAGCGAAGCTTGTATTTTGAAAACGTCCACAGGATTCCTTCCCTGACTTTTCTGGTCTGTCCTGGGCACGTGTGCTCTCGTGCATTTGTGCGTGTTCCTCTCCCAGAACTCCTGGTGGTCTAGACCCCACCTCTAAGGAGCAAGGACTTTGCTTTGGGTGGGAAACGGGGCCTTCAAACCCTCTCAATCTGGGAGTTCCCGTCGTGGCTCAGTGGTTAATGAATCCGACTAGGAACCATGAGGTTGTGGGCTCGATCCCTGGCCTGGCTCAGTGGGTTAAGGATCCAGAGTTGCCGTGAGCTGTAGTGTAGGTTGCGGATCCCATGTTGCTGTGGCTGTGGTGTAGGCCAGTGGCCACAGCTCCAGTTCGACCCCTAGCCTGGGAACCTCCATATGCCATGGGAGCAGCCTAAGAAATGGCAAAAAGGAGAAAAAACAAAACAAAACAAAAAAACCGCACAAAACCCTCTCAATCTGAGGGTGCCTGAGAGGCCAGGCCTCCAGATAGAGGATCCAGGGTGCGGTCCCTGTTTATCCTTGCTCTTGGGAAGGGACCTTCGCTATCCCCAGGCCTGCTGTGAGGACTCTGTGGGGCGGTGAAATGAGGCCCAGATTTAGCTTCAGACAGTGCTGGTTTTGAACCCTGATTCTCTGCTTAGAAGCTGTGTGACTCTGGGCTGGTCAGACAGTTTCCCTGAGCCCCAGTTTCTTTACCTGAAACATGGGGCCCTTTCCCGTTAGACTAATAGCCCTAAATGCAATAGGAGCCTCTACTGACATTTCGAGCCACATACTTTGCTGCTGTGGGACTGTCCTGTGCATTATAGGATGTTGAGCAGCGTCCCTGGCCTCTGCCCCTTGGATGCTCGTAAATCCTTCAGCTGTGACCACCAAAATGACTCCGGGTATTGCCAGATGTCCCTGGGGAGGCAACCTGGCCCCCTGAGTTAGACACTAACAGGGGAGTCGTTGGGAAAGGTGATGGGAGCAATGCACCGAACGAGACGAGTTGGGTCCAGGCCCAGTGGGCTCGGCCTCATGCTGAGCACGACTTGGGCCAAGGTAGCAGCTGGGTGGGAATGAATGGATTCCCGGTCAGTTCCCTTGGCAGGCGCGCTCTCCCCCCTGGAGAGATGGCACGCCTCCCCCCTCTCGCCTAAGTCCAGGGATTCTATTCAAGGCTTCCCTTTGCCCATAGCCCAGTTCCCTCCCAACCCTGAATGCTGCTTTTCTGGGTTGAGAATAAGGTGGGATGGGGGAGGCTTTAAGGGCTCCTGGTCCTTAGGAGAGGCAGTGCCACCCAGCTCAGCAGCCTCATTTTCAGATGTTGTAAGAAGTAATTATATAGGAAGGTCCCATGTGGCACAGTGGGTTAAAAATCTGGTGTCACCACACCTGTGGCACAGGTCTCAACTGTAGTGTGGGTTCGATCCCTGGCTTGGGAACTTGCACATGCTGTGGATGTGGCCAAAAAAATTTTTTATAAATTCCTTCCGTTGATCCCGTTCCTGCAGCAAATCACTGTGGAGCATCTAGTGTGTTCTAGGTGCTGCACGAGGCACAGGGACCAGTGGTGGGCAATCAGGGTGCAGTGCCTGCTCTCAAGAAGCCCCCAGTCCTATCAGATAAAATTACTGTTCCATTTTACAGGTGAGCAAATCCAGACTCAAGGATGTCATCTCTCAGCAAATAGGCACATGATCTGGGAGACTTCTCACCAACAGGCTAAGAATCCTAGGGAGAAAGCAGAGAAGGTGGCGCCACCTGCAACTGTTAGAGGCTGAAGGCTCAGAGGGAGGAATAATATTGATCTTGGCTCCCAGACCTTCACGAACTTTCCAGGTGGACACTCCCCAGGGAATGTCGCCTTCTGGGGAGGCTGGCTTCCTGAAACTCCTCCCTGGGGACCAGCTGCAGACCCAGCCTCCTCCAGGAATCACTCTTTGCTTTTCTTTTTTTTTTTTTCTTTGTCTTTTTGCTATTTCTTTGGGCCGCTCCCGCGGCACATGGAGATTCCCAGGCTAGGGGTCTAATCGGAGCTGTAGCCACTGGCCTACGCCAGAGCCACAGCAACGCGGGATCCGAGCCATGTCTGCAACCTACACCACAGCTCACGGCAACGCCGGATCATTAACCCACTGAGCAAGGGCAGGGACCAAACCCGCAACCTCATGGTTCCTAGTTGGATTCGTTAACCACTGCGCCACGACAGGAACTCCCACTCTTTGCTTTTCAAGATAACAGTCTTGCCATGTTCTCTGCTAAATCACGCCCCCTCCAGCCACCCGCACCTACAGATGAGGTGAAACCGAGGCATCCAGCAGGGCTGTGACCATGACGTCCCCAGGGACTGCAGAACCAGGGGTCCCACTCACATCTCTGGCTCCAGACTCCTGCCCTTGGCTGTTCTTTCCACTGACTCCCGCTGACCTCCTCCTTGGGCTGTTTCCAAAACCCAAGCCCGCCTTCTAAGACCCAGGACCTGCTCCCCAAAGGTCATTCCCAGAGGAGTTGGTCACATCCCCACCCTGGCAGCCGTGTGGCTTTCAACTCCAGTCTGCAAGCAACCACATTGCTGCTCCTATGGTGTGTCCATGAAAGCACTGGGTCACAGGAGAGAAATTATGAAGCTTTACTTTATTACCAATTTCTTAAATTAATTTTTTTTTCTTTTCAGGGCCGCACCTGTGGCGTATGGAAATTTCCAGGCTAGAGGTCGAATCAGAGCTGCAGCTGCCAGCCTACACCACAGCCACAGCAACCCCAGATCTGAGCTGCATCTGTGACCTACTCTGCAGCTTCAGGCCATGCTGGATCCTTAACCCACTGAACAAGGCCAGGGATTGAACCCGCATCCTCACCGACACTATGTCAGATCCTTAACCACCACCCCCTGCCCCCCGAACCACAACAGGAACTCCTTAAATTAAAAATTTTTAAATCAATGTAATATTGCACAAGTACAATCGGTACCAAATAGCTTCTAAAAAAATCCCAGCAGTTTCCTGCTCAGCCCACCCCCTCACCTGCCTAAGGCAATCTCTGTCACACTAGATAACAAGCTTATTGCTCTTTTTTGTTTTGTTTCATTTTTTAGGGCTGCATCTGAAGGCATATGTAGGTTCCCAGGTTGAATCGGAGCTGCAGCTGCTGGGCTACACCACAGCCATAGCAATGTGGGATCCAAGCTGAGTCTGCAACCTACACCACAGCTCACGGCAAAGCCAGATCCTTTTGAGGCAGATTATTAACTCAGGTCGTCAGGGTAGGAGCAAGGGCTTCGATGCCTTCTTTGATAGGGCCATTGATTAACATGTGTGGCTTAAGTGCTCCAGGAGGAACACCTCCACAGGCCTTGTTTTATTATAAGAAATATGCATTCCCCACGGACTTTGTTTACTATAGAAAATGTGAATCTCTAGCCCACTCCTCAACTGGTAAAAGAGGAATGAGAGGAATGGTAAAAGAAAAGGACAAAAAACCAAAAACCCCAAAGAACTTTCAGGACAGTTCCAACCCTGAAAGCCTTATTGGACAAGGACTGCTATAGGTAATTGAACAAGGCCAATGGGAGAAAAGTGCATCTTTCTGGACCCCACTTTGGTGTCTCTTTCCACCTTTAATAGATTAAAAACCTCTATAGGACAATAGAGAGAGGGAGATTCTTCTCCCCGCTCCCAGCAACCCGGGGAGCTATCTGCTTGCCTTTAATAAAGACTTTGCTTGCTTGCTGCCTGTGTGTTCGTGGAGTTCATTCTTCAACTGCCATGAACAAGAACCCAGATTCTGGTACCATCTTTCCAGCATCACTTTAACCCACTGAGTGGGGCCAGGGGTCAAACCTGAGACCTCATGGATCCTAGTTGGGTCTGTTTCTGCTGAGCCACAATGGGAACTCACCAAAGTTCTCATCCAGTAGCATTTTTTTTTTTTTTCTTTTTATGGCTGCACCTGAGGCATATGGAAATTCCCAGGCTAGGGGCTGAATCAGAGCTGCAGCTGAGGCTTGTGGCAACACCAGATCCTCAACCTGATGAGCGAGGCCAGGGATCGAACCCATATCCTCACAGACACTAATGTCATATTCTTGACCCACTGAGCCACAACAGGAACTCCGATTATTGCTCTTTCTTGGTTTGTTAAATTCAGACAAGTTTCACTGGGTTCCCATTTTGAAATTTGGCCATCACATAACTGGGCTCCCTTATCATCCACTTCCGGACCTTCTGTGGTGCTTCAGTTTCTTTCTTATGACCCTTGACCATCCACCCTCCACCTTCCCTTGGAACCCCCCTTGGGCTAGAAAGCCACCTCTGGAGGACTTTTCCCCTTTGAACCTTCCTCCAAGGTCCAATTTAACTAGATTCTGCTGGGGTCATCCTCGTGGGGACCAACAGGGCTGGCGTGGGCTGCCCCGGGCTCTGGGCTCCTGGGACGGCTCTGTCTTCCCTGGGGAAGAAGGGATCGGACATCTGTTTCAGGGCCTCTGGGCTCTAGACATTTCCCAGAGGCTCTGAATCCTACCTCAGCTCCCCAGAATAGCCCCAAGTGTCAGGTGGCACTTGGGGTGTGGGGCAGATGAACTGGAAATGTCACTGGGATTGGATTCAAGGCAGTCTGCCCTGAGAACGAAGACACAGAGGCCTTGAGACAGAGGCACAAGCGTTTTGGCGGGCCGCCGGTCCCCAGGGACAGTGGCAGGGTGCCTGGTCTTGCCTGACTGGGCAGAAGGACTCTTCCCCAACAGCCAGCTAGGGCAGCTACCCCGGGCTCTGGGGGGTGGGCATGAGGAATGAGATCTTTGGGTTGATGCTGAAAATTCTTTTTCTTTTGTCTTTTTAGGGCCACACCGAGGCATGTGGAGGTTCCCAGGCCTACCCCACAGCCACAGCAACGCCAGATCTGAGATGCGTCTCTGACCTACACTGCAGCTGATGGCAACACCAGATCCTTAACCCACTGAGCGAGGCCAGGGGCTGAACTTGCGTCCTTATGGATACTGGTCGGGTTCATTACTGCTGAGCCGTGACAGGAACTCCCGATGACAAAAATTTTTAAGGCTCGTGTCTGCCTGCTGCTCCTGTTGCCAGGACCACAGCAACGAGGGTGAGACTCTGTCTCCCTCCATGGACCCTCCCCTCCCACGTTCTCCTTTAACAGGGAGGGCTCCGCAAATCAGCCCAAACTGGGAGTTCCTGCTGTGGCTCAGTGGGTTAAGAACGCTACATAGTATCTGTAATAGATGCCGGTTCAATCCCTGGCCTTGTTCAGTGGTTTAAGGATCCGGTGTTGCCAAAAGCTGCAGCATAGGTCACAGATGTGGCTCGGGGATTTGGAGTTGCTGTGGCTGTGGCCTAGGCTTCAGATGCAGCTCTGATTCGACCCCTAGCCTGAGAACATCCATATGCTACAAGTGTGGCCATAAAAAGAAAAAGAAAAATCAGCCCTAACTGGGGGCTTGGAGGCCCTCAGGCATCAATTAACTCAAAACTGGCATTTTATAGTTGGGAAAAAGTGAGGTTTAGAGGGACTGGGCAGATCGCAAGTTTTTGGCAGGACCAGGCCAAGCCCCCCAGCCTGATCTGGCCAAGGGCATCAAGGTTTCATCCTCAAATCTCGGGAGGAAGACTGAAGCACAGTAAGATTTTCCCAGCTTTACCCGAGCGGAGAGAAAAATGGGCGATGCCCAGAGGGAGGGAGAACAGCAAGGAGCATCCACTGAGCCCCTCGGCCATGCCAGACCCTCAGGATGCTCCATCCTGGGAGCCCGTATAAGCACTGTGCACGGCTGCACCGTGAACCTCATCTCTCAGACGAGGAAACTGAGGCTCGGCAGGTGGTGCTCACAACGCTGCTGGAGGGGCAGAGCCAGAGCTTAAGACTCATTCCTGTCCACTCTGGAGCCAGGGATTTTTCTGCTCCCTGTGGTCTCAGGACAGGACTAGGGTAAGACGGATTCAGATACATTTTTGGGGGCCAGGCCCACCATTCTGGGACATTCAGGGTGTCCCTGCCTCTGAGGCGCTGTCCTGGAATGATCACACAGGGCGTGGGGCTCAAGGGCTCCTGGGATAGATGCTGAGGGAAGAGGGACCCGGAGGGTTCAGATAGACCCGTGGGTCCCACGGGAGTCCCAGTTTGCAGCAGGGTCCCTGGTGGTACAGGAAACGTAAGTTTGATAGGTCTTTCTTTCTTTCTTTCTTCCTTTTTCTCTCTCTCTTTCCTTCAGCTGTGCCTATGGCATGTGCAAGCTCCCAGGCCAGGGATCAAACCCACACCACAGCAGTGGCAATGTCATATCTTTAACCCGCTGAGCCACCAGGGAGCTCTGAGTGAGTTTTTCACAAAGCTTTATTTCTAGAGTTCCTGTTGTAGCTCAGCGGGTTAAGAACCCAACAAGTATCCATGAAGATGAGGGTTCAATCCCTGGCCTTGCTCAGTGGGTTAAGGATCAGTGTTGGCACAGGCTGTGGTGTAGGTCACAAATGTGGCTTAGATCTGATTTTGCTGTGGCTGTGGCCGACAGCTGCAGCTCTGATTCGACTCCTAGCCTAGGAACTTCCACATGCTGCAGGTGTGGCCCTAAAAAGAAAAAAAAAAAAGCTTTCTTTCTGCAGTGGAAATAACCGTCCTTTTGTTCTGAGATTATGCCCTATTTTTGAGGTGTTAAAAGGATGGTGATAACTGACAGCAATTTTTTTTTTTTTCTTTTTAGGGCTGCACCTTCCGCATATGGAGCTAGGGGTTGAATCAGAGCTACAGCTGCTGGCCTACACTACAGCCATAGCAATGCGGGATCCAAGCTGAGTCTGTAACCTACACCACAGCCCATGGCAATGCCAGGGATCAAACCTGAATCCTCATCGATTCTAGTTGGGTTTGTTACCGCTGAGCCATGAAGGAGCACCTGCAAATTGTTTTTATTATTTTCTTTTTGGCCAAGCATCAAAATTGTCAGGATTATTCTCTTTTTGGGTGGGTGGAGAAAGGGGGACATTTTACTGGTCCTCGGAGCTTAAGTATCGGAAACTCGTGGCAGTGAAAGAAATAATTGTTCAGTGAGAGCCGAGCCTCGGAACCTTCGAAGGATGAGCCTGGCCATTCGTCACGGGTGGATCTGGTAACGTCTGGAGCCTCAGTCCTGCTGCATCCCCAGAGGGTTCCCCTGAGCACAAGCTGCACATTTTTCTAGCCCAGTCCTGCCTCCTTCTCCCTGATTTTGCGTCCATCCTAAATCGGCTTCAGTGGACTCTCCTTAGCGGTGGAGTCAGTCCCCTGGGGCCTCCCTCCTCTGCCAGGCCTCCGGTCACTGCCCTTCCCGTTCATGTCCTCAGGTGTCCCTGTCTCTGTGGGATTAAGTTTCCTCCCAGACGGTCATCTGAGACAAGCTGGGGGCTCTGGGTGCCTGTGAGCTTCATCCACGTGCCAGTCCTCGGCTGCGAGGCAAGAGGTTTCGGTTTTATCTCCCCAGGCCCCCCAGGTTGTCCCGAGGACCCCCCCACCTGCCCAAGGCTGGGCACTCGCTCCCTCGGTGCCCCAAGAAGGGCCGGTGACCAGCAATTGAGCCCACCTGGGAATAAACTCAGACGTGGGCGAGCATGGCTGCTGAGCCTGTTTCGGTGGCTGAAAGTACAGGGTTGGAGAAGGAGGGGCAGGGGTGGGGACTGGTTGTTTTGTGGGGGCAGTTCTGAGAGCCCTGGAGGATGTGAAATACTGAAAGGGCTGGGAGTCCCACAAACTGCTTTCAGATGCTCTGGCCTCAGGCAAGTTTTTACTTATTTGTTTTACTTTTTAGGAGCCTTGGTTTTCTCATCTGTAAAATGGGGACAATAACAGTGTGTATTCCTGGAATAGAGGTAAGAAGAGATTGAGATCCTGACAGTAAAATGTACCTGACACACTGTAGGTGCTCAATAAATGCCACTTCCTCACCAAAGCCCTGGACACAGTGCAGGTGTTCAGTAAACAGACAAAATCATGTTATCTTGAAAGCCCTCAGCGCATAGTTGACTCTCCGTAACTGGTAGCTCCCCCCGCCTGCCATGTGGCCACTCTGTCAACAATAAACTAAGGCTGGATGGACAAAATGACCCACTGAAATGTCTTCCTGGCTTAAACACTATATGATTCAAAATTTATTTATGTAGTTGTTTAGGCCGAGCCTGTGGCATGTGGAAGCATGCCAGGGATCAAACCTGCACCACAGCAGTGAGCCGAGCCAGTGACAATGTCAGAGCCTTCACCTGCTGGGTCACCAGGGAACTCCTCTATGATTTAACATTTAAAGAAAAAAAGTAATACCTTCACTGCAGAAGAGTCGAGTGAGTGAAGCTTCAGCAGACCACATCTCAGGTGCCCTGGCACCCAGGGTAGGGGAGTGGGGTGCAAATGGAAAGAACCGAGGAGGGGAACAATCCTGAGTTCTGAACCCAACCTGCCATTGAGTTGCTGTGTGACTTCGAATGAGTTCCTAACCTCTCTGGGCCCCAGTGTCCTTACGAATCAAATGAAGGGCTTGGACTAGGTGAGTTAAGGACCTAGGTTGCATCTTTGTGCCCCCGGGGCTGCGTCTGGGGAAGGCAAGGACAGATCTAGGATTGCCCAGGACAGTGCAGGCTTTGTAGACATGTCATTTCTCACTATGAGAGGCAAGCTCTTCTCCAGGCTGCAGGGGAGAGGTGGCCTCCAGCAGCATCTCCCACTCCAGGACAGAAGGGCCTGGGCATGTGTGGTGTCACTCCTCCAGCCCGCATTATTCGGAGGAAGCTCTGATTGCCAGATCTGTAGCTCTGAAAACAGGCCAGGTGCTGCTGAGAAGGGCAGCAATGCCAGCCCCTGGAACCAAGGCACCCAGGCCGTAGGCATGCCAACTCACCAATAGCCGTGAGGAAGAGCCCGGCCTGGTCGATGGGGGTGATCCCTTCTTCCTCATAGTAGTTGACGGTGACCTTGAAGGGGAAGGAGCACATGGGGAGGGGGAGAAGAGCAGAGATCACAGATTACAGGCAGGAAGACCTGCAATGAGCATCTTCCTTCCTCACACCGCACAGCCTATCAAACCTCTCTAAACACTGGACCCCCTCTCCTCCAGGAAGCCCTCCTGGATTGATGGGCTGTTTCTCACAGATTATGCAACTAGTTAGGGGACACCCCTCTCTCAGGGTGTATCCAGGGTGCACCCTGCTGTCTGTGGAGCCCCCACATCTGCCATGGTGCATGTCTAGCTCCTGCTAAGCAACTGGGGGGCTTAGGTTGTTCTCACTGGATGATGCCCAGCGCCATCACTGCCATGGGGCACACAGTGAAGTTCCTAAGTAGAGAAGGCAGAGGAGAGAGAGTCTGGTCTTGGCTCTCCCACTTGGGCAAATCACTTTGCTTCATGGGCCGCTCAGCACCCATTTGAGACATGATGAGACCAAGGATGTTTGCGGTTGTCACGTCCAGTGGTTCTCAGTTCATCATTCAGCAGCTTGAGATTTAATCATCCTGTGGTCTAACACCAGGCTAATAACGGTAGGTGTTTATTGAGCATCTGAAACGTGGCAAGTCCGAACTGAGATATGATACAGGTGTGACATGCGCACCAGATTTAAACTTGGTGTAAAAAAAGAAAGTAAGCGCTCTCATCACTATTTTTTATGTTGCTAGCATGTTGAAAGGATAATATTGAAGGCCACCTGTTTCTTTTTGCTCTTTTAAGGTGGTGGTTCGAAAACTGAAAATGACATATGTGGCCTGTGTTCTGCTTCCATCGACCAGCCTGTTCTGGTCCAGCCTGGCTCGATGCCTGCGTGGCCCCGGGTTCCCACGGCCCCGGTACCTTGTCGCTGCTGGCCTCGGTGCTCGCCTGGTTCATGGTGAGCCGCAGTGTGGTGCTGGGAGAGAGAGGCCAGCGCTGTTTGCCGTTGGTGGCCACCTCCTCCGCCTGCCCGTCGTGCACCACCTCCACTCGCACGCGCTCTGAGTGCTTCAGGCTGAAGGTTTGGGCCCCCGCTGGGGCCGCGCTATAGAGGGAGAGGACAGCCGGTCAGGAGGACCCCTGGCCAGGTGGGGCCAAGGGCTTCAGGAGGAGATTCCTGGAGCCATGAGGCTGCAAGGACCCTCCCAGGCTGCCTGGTCTGGGTGGGGTGAACCCCAAAGGACCCAGCTGTAATCGCCTGGTGGTGACGAGGTCACTTAGTAAAAATACAGATTCCTTGGGCCAGTCTTGTACCCTCTGAGTCATCATGTTTCACGGGCTGGGGCCTGGGGCCCTGAATGTTTAACCAGCTTCCTGGTGTTTCTGATGGGCAACCAGCTTTGGAGCCACCTGGTCCTGTAACGGTGGAGGTCTGAGGCCCAGACAGAGGAATGAACTTGCTCTAAAGATAGCCTAGAACCTTGTCTCCCAAGCCCTATCCAGTGTCTGAGCTGGAGGCTAGGAGAACTCAGCAGATAGCAAGGAGGCAGGAGTCAAGGCCCTGGGTTTGCACAGAGATGGAGCCTGGAACTCCAGCCTTAAAGGAGCGAGGGTGGTCTGCCTCCCTCACAAAGACCCCATCTTCCTGCCACAGCTTCTGTAGCTTGGAATTCCTTAGAGTCAGTCATTCCTTAAAGGGTGGGGGACTTGTTGGAAAATAATTTTGGAATTCTTGAAAAGCCTTGAAATTTCAGGGCAGGAAACAAACGGGTTTGACCTCACTGCCAGAGACTGAATGTTTGTGTCCCTCTAAATTCAGTGTTGAGGGAGTTCCTGTTGTGGCTCAGTGGAAACAAGCAACTAATATCCAGGAGGATGCAAGTTCAATCCCTGGCCCTGCTCAGTGGGTTAAGGATCCGGCATTGCATTGAGCTATAGTGCAGGTCACAGACATGGCTCAGATCTGGCATGGCTGTGGCTGTGGCATAGGCCAGTAGCTGCAGCTCTGCTTTGATCCTAGCCTGGAGCGTCCATATGCTGCATCTGCAGCCCTGAAGTAAATAAAATAAAATAGAATAAAATAAAAAAAATAAAACTGTCTCTAACTTTGGGTTGACAAAAAATTAATAGTCAATCTAAGAAATAGAAAATTAAAAAAATAAAAATAAACAAATTCAGTGTTGAAGCCTCAACCTCCAATGTCTTTGAAGGTTGGGCTTTGGAAGATAATTAAGGTTAAATGAAGTCACGAGAGGAAGGTTCTCATCCGAGAGGACAGGTCACCTTGTTGGAAGAGTCAGAGAGAAAGAGAGCTCCCTCTCCACATGCACCAGGGAAGGGCTGCGTGAGCCCACAGCCAGAAGGCAGCTGGCTTCAAGCTGGAAGTGTCCTCACCAGCACCCAGCCATGCTGGCACCCTGACCTCAGACTTGCAGCCTCCAGAACGGTGCGAAATACATTTTTGTTTTTAAGCCCCCGAGCCTGTGGGATTTTATTTCAGCAGCTCAGATTAAGACACTGGCTTAAGGGGAGATAACAGGAAAGACAGGGAGAGAGAGAAGGAAGATGCCCAGGGCTGACCATTTGGCTGAATCTCCAGCCCCCGGTGTGAAGGTTCCTAAAGGCTGAAGAGGGGTCACAGGGATTTGGGGTGGCTTCTCATGAGACTTGGGACCAAGCTATAGGTACAAGTGTCTGCCTCAGGGGCACATCTGCTAATTTTGAAGGCCTGGTGCCCTTGGGCTCCAGAAGAGTCCTCTGCTGGGATTGGCCATCAGAATGCTTAGGCTTTGGTTTGGGTTTGAAGGCTACAGCTTTATGGATCCCATTCCCAGAGTCTGGTTGGTAGGATGGAGGCACGGCTGGGGCAGCTGGGGTTAGCAGTGGCCACGGCTGAAAGATTTAGACCAGTGGTTCTCAAAGTTCAGATGCAGCAGTGGCAGCAGCATTACCTGGAAGGCTTATCAAAACACGGACTGCCAGGCCCCATCTCAGAGTTTCAGATTCAGCAGGTCTGGAGTGGGGCTTGAGAATCTGCATTTCTACCGTGTTTCTGGAAACTGTTGGTGCTGCTGGTCCAGGGGCCACACTTTGAGAACCACTGGTCAAGACGTGAAGCAATGCCCTCTGGTGCTTAGAGCCCTGGGATGGGATGGCCAAGGGTCTGCGTGTGAGTCTGTAGAGGCCACCAGGCAGGGTCCCTGCCATCCAGGCCATAGACTATGGGGGATACTGGCACAGTAACTACTGGTCTCAGGCATTGGCAGGCGAGAGTGGGCAAGGGTCTGGCAGCCCGTGCCCACCCCTGGGAAAGGAGTTCTTAAAAAAAGCTCCAGAACCACTGTTTCTTTTTTTCTGTCTTTTTGTCTTTTCTAGGGCCACACCCGTGGCATATGGAGGTTCCCAGGCTAGGGGTCTAATCAGAGCTGTAGCCACAAGCCTACACCACAACCACAGCAACACCAGATCTGAGCCGCGTCTGAGACCTACACCACAGCTCCGGATCCTTAACCCACTGAGCAGGGCCACGGATTGAACCCTCAACCTCATGGTTCCTAGTCGGATTCATTAACCACTGCGCCACGATGGGAACTCCCTAGAACCACTGTTTCTTGTCTACACCCCCAACCCCACTTTTTTTTTTTCTTTTCATGACCGCACCTGTGGCATATGGAAGTTTCCAGGCTAGGGGTCAAATCAGAGCTGCAGTTGCCAGCCTACATCACAGCCACAGCAATGCCACATTCATAACCTACTGACCGAGGCCAGGGATTGAACCCGCATCCTCATGGATACTAGCCGGGTTCATTTTCACTGAGCCACAACGGGAACTCTCTTGTCTGTCGCCTTCTGAACTCCCAGCGCACCATGGGGACACTGGCTAATTTAAGGCTGTGACACTTGTCTGCTGCTGCCCTCTCTTCAACACCATCGTTAGGAGAGGCATGGTGTCCGCGCGGAAACCCTGGTTTAGGGGTACATGTGCAGAAGATCTGAGTTCAAATCCAATTTTGCCACTGACTTGCTGAGGGGGGTCTTCTGAGTGTCCATTTTCTGACCCATAAGATGCAGGATGACTACCCATCCCTCCTGTCCCACAGGCCTTCGGGGGTGGGGGATATACCTGCACTTTGCCTCACGGTGTTACCACCAGGTGTCTGTCCTCTAGACTGTAAGCCCCCAAGGCCAAGGTCTGGTCTCCTCCAGAGCAGAGCACAGGGCTGGCTGGACACATCATATCCAGCAAAGAGGTGAACCTTTTTAAAAAGCCAAGCAGCATATCCCACAAGGAGGGGTGGGTACCTGCGTAAGACGTTTTAGGTGGCACATGGATGCTCAATTTATGTTTTTTTTTTGGTTTTTATTTATTTTTTGCCCACACCTGCGGCATGTGGAGATTCCTGGGCCAGGGACTGAACCTGCACCACAGCAACCACCTGGGCCGTTACAGTGACAGCACTAGATCCTTAACCCGCTGCGCCACAGGAGAACTCCTGGATGCACAATTTAAAAGAACACTTATGTATTTTTATTGGTCATGCCGGTGGCATGTGGAAATTCCCGTGCCATGGGCAGTAACCAAAGCCATAGCAGTGATAACACTGGACCCCCAATGCACTGAGCCACCAGGGAACTCCTTTTCTTTCTCCCTCTCTTCCTTCCTCCTTCCCAGACTTACATTTTTTTTTTTTTTTGTCTTTTTGTTGTTGCTATTTCTTGGGCCGCTCCCACGGCACATGGAGGTTCCCAGGCCAGGGGTTGAATCGGAACTGTAGCCACCGGCCTACGCCAGGGCCACAGCAACGCGGGATCCGAGCCGAGTCTGCAACCTACACCACAGCTCACAGCAATGCCGGACCGTTAACCCACTGAGCAAGGGCAGGGACCGAACCCGCAACCTCATGGTTCCTAGTCGGATTCGTTAACCACTGCGCCACGACGGGAACTCCTCCAGACTTACATATTTATTAAGTGTATTTTTATGGCAATTGATAAAGGCTTGGCATTTATAGTAATAATATAAGATCTCCACTTTAAAAAGACATAAGAAAAATATGAGTTGGTTTAAAGAAAAATATTTAAGCTAATGGTACTAGAGGTAGAATATAGTTTTGATAAAAACCATGGGAGTCTGGGCCATTGTGGACTCAGGTCTGGGAGACATTCCTTTAGTGTAAGACCTGCCTTTGACCATCAACCTGCTAGGTGGCCTTGGGCAAGGAGCTTGTCCTGTTTCATCAAGTGTAAAAATGAGAAGATGGGACCAGGTCAGAGGTGGCTGGAGTCCAGGGAGAGCGGGGGTGGGAGTGGGGGAGGCCTGGACAAAGGGATGGGGGAAGGAGGCGCTGAGAAGCTGGGGATCTCTCTGCAGGATCCCCATCCCTCTGTAGCCAGAGCCACTATTATTTTATCTTGTTTTATATACTGGGTTTCTGCCTCCAAGTCTATTTAGAAAAAAAGGCTTTACAAACCCACAGGGTGGGAAGATCTTTTAGGGCCCCCGACCTTGACAATAGCTGCTGTAAGTGATGCTTCTTGCTGCCTTCATCCCTCTGAGCCAGTGAGAAACTGGAGGCCCCAGGGGCTCTGGGGTTAATACCCCACCCACACTGGAGCTCCACGGCCCCACCCCCTCCCACCCCAGCACCCGCCCTGAATGGAGCTGAGCAAACAGCTATTCTTAGAGCTGCTCTGGCAGAAGCAACAAAGGCGTGGATTGTGCCCTGTGGATCCTGCTGACTGCCTCCCTCCCCAGGATGAATCTCTCAGAATTCCCCACAGAAACCCAAGAGCCAGGGGCTGTGGGTGTCTTGATTGGAGGCTGCAGGGAGAGTCAGGAACGTATAGAGGGAAGGGTGGCAGAGGGAGCTGAACAGGGATGGTGGAGGCCATGATCTCCTGCTTTCGGGAGAGAGGTTAAAAACAGGCTAGGGCCACGTCTGTCTGCCCACCATCACCATGGCCCAGCACCCAGGATATGGCCATGCTCAATATGTATTTTGGTAATAAATGAATGAATGGACCCTCCCTTTGTGCGTGCGTGCGTGCATGTGTGTGTGTTTTAATGGCCGCACCCACAGCATGTAGAAATTTCCGGGTCAGGGATCGAATCTGAGCTGTAGCTGTGGCTGTGGCAGTGCCAGATCCTTAACCCACTGCACAGGGCCGGGGATTGAACCTGAGTTTCCACAGTGACCTGAGCCCCTGCAGTCGGATTCTTAACCTGCTGCCCAACAGCAGACCCTCTTCTTGGTTTCCCAAACTGTATTACCAGAGTAGTTAAAAAAAAAAAAAAAAGAAATCAGGTTTCTTGCCTGCTTGAAAATGTTCAGTAGCAATTCCTCATCTACCTTATAGTGAAATCCAACCTCTGTAGCCTGGGGTTCACCCAGTGGCATTTAGCCACCACATCTCGACTCCCTAGCCTCACTTCCTGTAACTCCTCCCACCCTCTCAACTCCCTGCAATGTGTCATCTTAGCATACACTTTGTAGATGCTGTTCCTTCTACCTGTAATGCTTTTCCCTGTCTTCTTTGCCTGGCAGCTGCCTACCCCTCCCTGAGGATGCGACTCAATCAATCTGTCTCCATCCATGTTTATTTTCCCTCGGGGCAGTTATCTCCTTGAAGGTGGGGACTGTATTTTCTTCTTGGGTCTGTAAGTGGCTTAGCACAGGCAAACAGCAAGTTAATGTTCCAGGAAGTGCTGAAGAGAGGGCTTGCGTCTCCGGGCATGCACTCCCTCAACACGTATTTATTGAGCACTTACTACATGGCAGGTGTTGGAGGCTGAGCAAAAAAGATGTGCTTGGGGCCCATGGAGCATATATTCTGGTGGAAGAGGAAGACTTGAGGGATTACACAATTAATTATGTTACACAATTAATTATGTGATTATAGCTGTGATAATTGCTGTAAAGGAGGAATATGGGGTTCCCGGAGGTCCTGGCCTGGAGGTGAAGAAAGGATTCCTGGAGGAGGCGGCATTTGAGTCGAGGTTTAAATTTTACCCTCTGCGCGATGGACAATAATTAATTAGATCAGCGGTTCTGAGATTTGAGTTGCATCAGCATCACCTGAAGGGCCGGTTAAAAGACAGGTTGTCAGCAGGTCTGGGGTGGGGCCTGAGAAACTGCATTTCTTCCCCCTCCCACTTTGTTTTATTTTTTAACATTTTTGGCTGTGCCAGCAGCATGCAGAAGTTCCCGGGCCAGGGACGGAACCCAAGCCACAGCAGTGACAATGCCAGGTCCTTAACTGCTAAGGCCACCAGGGAACTCCCTCCTCTCAACTTTATTGAGCAGCAACTGAGAAATAGAATTGTATATATTTAAAGTGTATAACACCGTGATTTGACTTCCATAAAGAATGGGAGGCAAGTGCATTGCTGACAAGCTCCCAGTGCTGCTGTTGCTGGTCCAGGGACCGATTTGAGAACCGGAGCATTGGACAAAAAGAGGAGAGGAAGAGGAGCAGAGGTGTCAAGCAGCAAGGACAGCCTGGGTGCTGGCCCAGCATGTTTGAGAAATGGGAAGGAGGTAATTGAGGCTGGAGTTGGTGAGGGAGGGTGCTGGGAGAGGACCCAGGTCTTGGCAAGGAGCTGGCCTTTGCCCCGAGGGCACTGAACCTTCTGAGCAGGGGACACATGGCCCTTTCTGCACAGGACACAGATCCCCCAGGGTGCAGGGTGGGGAACTGATTCAGGAGTAATAGGGGATGTGGGGGAAACCAGTGAGAACAAGTGAAAGGTGACTGCAGCTGTCCCAGTGAGTGACGGTGGTGCATGGACAGGACTGGGTGGTGGCTGTGGAAATGGAGAGAGATGGCAGGTTGGGTGGCATCAACGGAACGCTGAGCAAGATGGGAAAGTAGCGTCCGCTGTAGAAGTGGGGTGTTCCCTGAGCTCAGCCCAGGGGAATTCTGGGCAACATGACCTAACATCTGCTCAGCCGCTGTGTGGCCTCTGGTCTTGGTTCAGTCCGTGGGCAGGGTTGGCAGCGTGGCCTCGCAGGGCTGCAACGTTCACTCAGCCCCAGACCTGAGGCTGGGACGTGCCTGCTGCTCACTGGCATCTGGCCTTCTCAGCTTGTCCGCCTGCCCCGGGCCTCGTTAACACCAGCGGGGCTGACTTCACAGTGAACCCAGCTCCTGGCAGTCTGGGTGTGACATCCTGTCCTCAGGTCTTTGCGGGAATCCGAGGGGGCTGGTGGGTGCCAACCTGGCGTGCAACCCCGGGGCGCGCACCTTCCAGGAGCTGCCTGGCATGGCGGTGGCGGCGGGACCCCTGAGGTGGGTAGCTGGCCTGGACAGAGATCGGTGGAGGCAAACCATGACTTTTGTCTTGGGCCAGCCTCCTTCTGCGCTGGTAGGTTCAGCAGACTCTCCCACTAGGCACTGGTGCCCCAGCTGCCCAGGGGCCCGCTCCTTAGGGGAGAAACAATCTAATCTATGGTCATTCCCTCCCCAGACACCGTTAGAGGCTCCCCACTGTCTGCAGAACAAATTCTAATGCTTGAGCCTGGCATTCAAAGCCCTGGTTTAGACTTATCCACTCTTTTTTTTTTTTTTTGTCTTTTTAGGGCTGCACCTGCAGCATATGGAGGTTCCCAGGCTAGGGATCCAATCAGAACTACAGCTGCCAGCCTACACCACAGCTCACAGCAACGCCGGATCCTTAACCCACTGAGCAAGACCCGGATTGAACCTGCAACCTCATGGTTCCTACTCAGATTAGTTTCTACTGTGCCACAATGGGAACTCCATAGACTTATCCACTGTCTAGTCTCATACTCCAGGCTATGGAAGCTATGCCCTTTCTGCCCCCACGTGTCCCAACTCTCTTGCCAGGTACCTTTGCTCCTGCATGGTATGTCCTGGTCATATGGTGAACCCTTGATCGTCCTTCAGTTAGGTTGCCATCTCCTCCAGGAAGTCCTCCCTGATCCTATCAGCAAGGACTCATCTTTCTCTCCCTCTGCTGGTGCCTCAGACAACACTTAACACTTGTTTGGCATTTCTCTCCCAGGAATGCTATGAACTCTTTGAGGCCATAGCTCATTATTATTTGTTTTAATAACAGTATAATAAACCTAACACTAATTCATGATGACTACTGAGTATTGTGTGCCAGGCCATGTGCCAAGCCTTTGGCTCACATGATCTCAGTCCATCCTCTCTTCCTTTTTTTTTTTTAATCTTCAAATTAATTGTAAAAAAACCTTTTATTGGAGTATAGTTGACTTACAGTGTTGTAGTCCATCCTTTCAATAACCCCACGAGGCCTGTATTAATGTCATCCCATTTTACAGATGAGCATGTTGAGGCCTGCAGAGGGCAAGCACTTGCTCTGAGTCTCAGGGACAGACTGAGACAGGCAGGGTGTGGGGTAAACTCAAGCTCTCTGAGTGCTGGGCCTGGCTGTCCTCTTCCTGGGATAGGGTCCAGAGGTTACAGTTTTCCCTAAAGGTCCTTGGGGTAGGGACACCTGGCAGGGGACAGGGAGTGCCAGGCCTGGCTCAGGAGAGGATCAAATGAGAGGTCCCCTACTTATTTTGCCGGTGGGGGTCAGAGGTAGAGAGAGGGGACACCAGAAGCGGGCTTCCTGCCCTGGGATCTTGGATGAGTGACTGAGATAAGCAGGCTGGGGCTGGTCAATGCCCCAGGCATGGGGTCAGACACGCTGGGCAGGACTGAGCTGCCTCCAAAGGCTGGTCCCCCCACAACTGAATAAGTATGCCTGTCCAGTGGTGGTGGGGCACTGTAGTGAGCCCCCATTACAGTGCTCCCACCTGACAGGGCCCTGTGGACAGGGAAGGAAGGTTCTCGGGGACCCCAGCTGTGCAGGGGGCTGTGGGCTCCAACCACAGGGTGCCAGGAGTTCTCTAGGACCCTGCCACTCCCTGGGAATTTACCTGACACTTGAGCCCCAGAGCAGCTCCTGGCAGGGCCTCCTTTTGAGGGTTGAGGGCCCGGAGTGTTGTTCTAATTTATGGGCCACCTGACCTGGCCTGAATCCACCTACTGTCATTCTCTCAGGAGCAGGTGCTTCTCTGGCCAAACTCGGCCACATGCCCTTGACCTTTCACTGGCCCATCCATCAATACCCATCCCTTGAGGCTGGGAATGGAGAGCCCAGGGATAGGCCAGTTCTCATGCATCCCTGGCCACACCCCTCCATCCACCCAGCAGAGTCCCTCAGTGACTTGAGGGCACGAGGTTCACGGGAGCAAGGAAGGTGGTGGGCAGGGAGAGGACATGCCTAAAACGTGAGTCCCAGAAGACAGCCCGGCAGAGCTTCAAAGGCCGGGGCTCCCAATTGCCACTATTTACCAGCTGTGCCATCTTTTTTTTTTTTTTTTTGGCTGTGCCAGGGGCATGCAGAAATTCCCAAGTCAGGGATCGAACCCAAGGCACAGCAGTGACAAGGCTATATTCTTAACTATTAGGCCACCAGGGAACTCCCTAAGGATACTTTCTTTCCTTCCTTTTTTTTTTCTTGGTCATTTTAGGGCTGCACGTGCAGCATATGGCATATGGAGGTCCCCAGGCTAGGGGTTGAATCAGAGCTGTAGCTGCTGGCCTACACCACAGCCACAACAACATGGGATCCGAGCCACATCTGCGACCTACACCACAGCTCACAGCAACACAGGATCCCCAACCCACTGAGCGAGGCCAGGGATCAAACCTGCGTCCTCATGGAGGCTAGTCAATTCATTTCCGCTGAGCCACGATGGGAGCTCCTAAGGATACTTTCTAAAACACTCACAGCAACCAAGAGACAGGGATAGGAGGGCTGGGAGTGAGATGGAGTTGAATTAGATTCTACAGGCTCTTCCCCAAGGTAGGATGCATAACTGCCCTGTGCCCTATTTTCCCAGCATTTTACTGTGCTGATGGCCAGGAACCCTGCCCTGGTAACTTCTTTTCTATCTTGTGCCAGAGAGTAATGGGCAAGGCCCTGCCGGGAGAAATGGCTGCTTAGCCTCTTCCTTGGGGTATCCTGCAGGAGGCACAGGATCACCCCTACTTCCCACCTCACAGCTTCATCAGGAGGTCGTGTAACCAGCCCTGAACAGGCAAGAGATAGTTGGTAACAGCTCCTGCAGACCTCAGTATACGGGTCCTGACTTCTCTCTGCCAGAGAGAAAGGGACACCTGCCCAGTCGAGAGCTCTCACCTCTAGAAAGATGCACAAAGCCAGGGAGGGACAGGAGAAGCCGCCTACACAGCCGAGGTTGGGGGTCAGTGGGGGAGCTGGGCAGAGTGTGAGCACCTGTTCATTGACTCCAAGGCAGCTCTTTCTCCAGGGCCCCGCCAGGCTTTGGAGGTGTCTGGTGGAGGTGAGGGGGGAAGAGGGTGAAACTGACAGGGGGATGCCACTGGCTCAGTGCCTCCTCTTCAACTTCAAGCCAAAATCGGAGGGGGGGACCCAGGCCAGCCCTGGCATAGAAGCAGCTGCCAGCTAAAGGGACCGTGGGGGAGATTGTGTGGACAAGGTGTGATGTGCCAGACCTGACAAAAGTATGCTTCTGTCACGAGACAGGGTTCTACAATATTTTCTTAGCCTCTTTGCTGAACACCCCATCTTCCTGCTTGAAAAACAGTCACAGTGCTGGTAAGTGACTTAAGCTTAAGAACAAAGACCTAAAGGCATAAGCTCTTCATAGGGTCAGCTGAATTAGGACATTATGCATTGGTCTAGGCACACCAGATATGGATCTGTGCAGATTGGCACACCGTTTGCACAAGCATGATATGTCCTCTAAGGGATAAGAGAAAGAGGAACCTCATGGCCAAGTGGTTTATGAGTGGTCGTTAGTGGGATATGCATTAGCAAAGAGAACCAAGGTGCAAACCTAGGCACGCCTGGTTGCAGCAAATAGGCATGCCATTTGCGGAAGCACAGCCAGGATTCTCTAGAAAGCACAGCTAACTCAAATGCTAATGATTGTTATGTGCCTAAAGGTCAGAGTAGAAGCTTAACCTTTTACCAGCTAAGCGGCTTTTAAAACAATAAAAGAACTTATAAAATAGTAAACAAACCCTATATCCTCCACCCATAGCCCCTCCTCACTTGACTTCATCCTAAGGAGCACAATAAAAGCAGAGTGGTTTCTTGAGGTGGAGCTCTTGGTCCCTGAGACCTTGAGTCCCCCGGTTCCCACCTTTACTTAAGATAAATGTCTCTGAGTCTTGTTTTATGTTAACTTTTTTCCTTAAGTTTCACAGCACCCGTTCTTCAGCCCCATCCTGCTGAGCTGGTCTCAGCACGCTTCTGAGTAGAAGAGAGTATCTTTAACAGCGGCTGCAAAGTAAATCTCTAGAAAAAAAAAATCCTACTTCCTTCTCTCTGGGTATCTATTTAGAGCTTGCTGGAGACCATTACTCAGAATGTGGCTGCACCAAGGCATCCATTCTCCAAGGGTCAGTTATGCTGGGCGAGGGTGGGTGACCCAGAGGGCCTGGTGAGGAAAGGGCGGGCAAGGCCCCTGCTGTGTATCTGGAGGGGAAGGGGTTGTGTGTGCATCTCAGGAAAGGGCGCCCAGAGCCCTTGGCAAAGGGTTGGATGTTAAGGTCTGCTCACTTACCTTTGTGATTCAGGAGTGAGGGGGCGAGACACCTCTCCCTTACTAGGGGTCAAGACACCATTCCCTCCCTGGCCCAGGGTCCACCAGGCCTTGTCCTTTGGTGTCTCCTTGGAGATGGGAGGCCCTGGGGCATCATATAGGGTCTTGAGTCAGGAACCCGTGTCTGGGCTCTGGGCGGGGAAGGGCTCAGTGGGAAGTGAGAGTTGGCTGGTGGTGGGTGAAGTCTCCAGGGGCAGTGGGCTTGTGAGCCAGGTGGAGGGTGGAAGGGACACAGGCTGAGGGGGTCATCCAGGGCAACCTCCTAGTTTTAGGGTCGTACAAGCTAGAGTGGAGATTAAGAGGCTAAGTTCTGAGTCAGGCAGAATTAGAGTCCTGTGTGACATCAGGTGAATGGCTTCACCTCTCTGAGCCTCATTTTCCTCATCTGCAGGATGATCCCAGCATGACCTCCCAAGTCTGCGGGGAGGCAGAGAGGAGATAAAGCATTTGGTTTGTAAGTACCCACCAGTATCTCTCGCTATGAATGCGGATAGTCGCTTTTATCACTACAGCTTTCAGGAGTAACAGTGGCAGTAAGCCAGTCTCCTTAGTTTCAGAAGGGACTTCCTAGAACCCCCAGCTCAGTGGCTCTCAAGTGGAGGGGATGTGGCCCATAAGGCACTGCTGGCCTTGTCTGAAATCATTTCTTTTTCCTTCTTTCTTCCTCCCTTCCTTCCTTCCTCTGTCTCTTTCTTTCACTCTTCCTTGCTTTTCTTTTCTGCTTTTTTAGGGCCACACCCATAGGATATGGAAGTTCCCAGGCTAGGGGTCAAATCAGAGGTGTAGCTGCCAGCCTATGCCACAGCCACAGCAACACCAGATCCAAGCCACATCTGCGACCTACACCACAACTCATGGCAATGTTGGATCCTTAACCCACTGAGCAAGGCCCGGGATTAAACCTGTATCCTCATGGATACTAGTCAGATTCATTTCTGCTGGGCCACAATGGGAACTCAGTCCTGCTCTTTCTTTCACTCTCTTTCTTTTCTTCTATCCTTCTTTTTTGGCTCCTGGGGCATGTGGAAGTTCCCAGACCAAGGACTAAACATGAGCCACAGCAGTAACCAGAGCCACAGCAGTGGCAACACCAGGTCCTTAACCCATAGAGCCACCAGGGAACTCCTGTAGTCATTTCTGGTTTTCACAATTAGGGGGTTGCTACTGGCAACAGGATAGCCCCTGGTGTCAAAGAATTATCCCCAAATGCTGTAGTGCTGAGGCTGAGGAGCCCTATTCAGTACATACAGTGGCCACCACCTGTGGCTATTGAGCACCTGAAACGTGGTTAGTCTGGAGAGAGATGTGCTATAAACACAAAATACACACTGAATTTCAAGCAGAGGATGTAAACTGCCTCAGTAATTTTTATATTGATTACATATTGAGATGCTAACATTTGGGATATATTAAGTTAAATAAAATATGTATTATTGCAATTAATTTTACCTGCTTATTTTAACCTTAAAAATGTGGCTACTATAAAATTAAAATCACACATGTGGCTCTGTGGCTTGCATTCTGTTTCTGCTGCTCTAGACTGCACTGCTTCTCTTGGGGGTGATGGAGAGTCTTAAGGGAAGTGCAGATGGGAGAGGGAGGGTCGCTGGGGCTGTGGCTGGGTTCTTGAGAAAGGACAAAGGGGGGTCGTCACAGCTCTGGCCCCTGCCCGAGGGAGGATGAGTCCACACCTCCCCCACTCCCTGCCCCCACTCTGCCAGGGAGAGAGCGGGCAAGGGGCTTGAGCCTGAACCCCTTTTATACCCCACCTCAATGGAGGCACCATGCCAGCCTTTCAGGTTGCACTAAAAGTGCCCCAGTGAACAAACAGGCGGGTATAATGACAGCTGAGGCTTAGCGACCTGAGCATCCTGGCTCCTTGCCCACTTCCTGGTAGGGCCCAGTTCAGGATTGGGGGTGGGGAAGGGAAGGGAGCCCTCCCAGGCCACTGAGGCCTGGACCACACTCCACTTCTGTGTTGTGAGCCCAGAAACCACCCCTGAGGTTTACATGTGGACAACTGAGGCCAGGGGCTGAGGAGTGGGGACAGACCTTGGTCTGCAGGGTGACGGGGTCATTTGCCCTAGGGGAAGGACAGCGCCTGCTGAGGAGGTGGCAGAAGACTGGCCCCACAGAGCTGCCAGGGCCACTGGAGGTGACAGAGAGCATGGGCTGGGGAGGGTGTGTGGAAAGACCCAGGGATGGGGTTTGGTGGGGGCCTGGGAGAGGCAGGGTGCTCCGGATGACAGAATGATGTGGGAGCAATAGGCCACTTCGGCACCTCCAGCTTAGCCCAAGGCACAGAGAGGCTAAGGGACATGCCCCAGGGTATCAGCATGGGGTCCCAGCCCTGAGCCCAGCATGCTCCCTCCTCTCACCACTGACCCCTCCCACGCTAGCAATGGGGAACATTTCAAATGCTTGGAATAGAGGTTCTGCAGGATCCCGTCCAAGACCCTCGGCCCTGCATTCACACCAGCCGCACTTTGCAAGGCCTGCCCCAAGCATCGCAGGGAGATGGCTCCTTGGACTTGGCTGCTTCCCGGGGGCGGGGCTGGGGGCTGGAGGTAGGCCCTGACTTCAATTCCCTCACCCCATGTCCTACTGTCTCAGAAATCCTGCACCCCACCAAAGTTCATGGACAGGAGCAAAGGGCCGGTGGCAACAGGGTCCTGAATCAGGAGCTCTCCTCTGACAAAGATCCCAACTGCACCACCTCGGTTTGCGGGAACAAAGTCCCTCCCTGACCCCAGGGTGAAGTCAAGGGAAGGCATTTGGGGACATGGAGCTTATGGCCAGTGCCTGGGGACAGGCA
This sequence comes from Sus scrofa, assembly GCF_054392235.1. NCBI lineage: Eukaryota > Metazoa > Chordata > Mammalia > Artiodactyla > Suidae > Sus > Sus scrofa. The sequence goes on from NC_139388.1 coordinate 80,281,493, forward strand.
ATCACCAGCAGCCCCCACAGGGTGAAACTGGAGCTTAGGCAACCCCTAGAGCCAGATTCCACCACTGGGCAGCTCCCCTCTGGCCCAGTCTCAGCCTCCAGCAAATCCTGCAGGAGGCTCAGCTGATCTGGGAGTGGGGCAAGGCGCTGAGTTGAGGTGGGTGGTGAGTCAGTAGGGTCTGAGGAGAAGGGAGGGGGCATAAGGGACGTGTGGGGTGGGGGGAGCGGGGAGGGAAAGAGGGGAGGATGACTAGGAAGTTGGAAGGTGCTGAGGTTGTCCTGGGAGAGGGACTGGGGAGGGTCCAGTGGGGGGAAGCCCGAGGTGAGGGGCGGGGTCTGGGAAAGGAGTAGCAAAGGGGGTTGGGGCCGTGTCAGGGCATCTGGGAAGGTCTCTAGATTTCTCGCGGAGGTTGACACAAGGTTTGGGGGTTCCCAAGTTTCTGCGGGAGGTTCTTAAGATTTCTGGGCGCGGGGGCCTCGGGGGCGAGGGATGACTCGGGCTGGAGGAAGGCTGCCCGCGTCTCCAAGTCCGGGGAGGGTCTCGGGATTTCTGGGGCTTAGATTTTGGGCCGAGCCCGGAGTTGGAGGGGGTCTCGGGCCAGCGCGGTGGCCCAGCTCACCTGTAGACATCGGTCCAGAGGTGCGTGCCCAGCACGTACACCGCCTCAACGCGGCTCCCGTACTGCAGCCGCACGGTCCGCTCGCGCAGCATCTTCCTGGCAGAGCACAGCCCTGGGTGGGTCCTCGTTCGTCCCCGTCCGCCCGGAGCACCTGCGGCAGGTGAACCCTCACCAGCTGTCCGCAGTCGCCCGGCGCCGGGCTCCGCCTTTATCCTGCCGCCGGTGGGCGGGGCGGCCCGTCGGCTGGCGGGGCGGCCCGTCGGCCTCCCTTGCAATGGGCCGTGGGCCTGTCCGTCAAGCGTGACCACGCCCCCAACTCTTTCCGCTCCCTCGTGGTCTGGGTGAAGTCAGCAGTTGCAAGGTCCCTCTTTTTCATGGTTGATTTACTCATTCTTTCATTCCACACACTTTCCGTGGGCCCCCAACTGCCCGGTGCCAGGACGCAGGGCCAGTCTCCCTTCCGGGCGACCCCAGCCCTACCGGGCAGGTAATGCAAATGTGGAGCTGGCTTCGGGGCGGGGACAGGAAGGAGGTGGAGGGAGCCCAGACCAGAGGGTGCCCTAAATCAGCCCAGGCTCCGGGACCTGAGCCTTCTTAAAGAAGGCGTTTGCAAAGTAAGTGGAAGGGAGGAGAGGAAGCTGACCAAACCAGGAAGCCAGATACCGCCTGACACCCACTCAACTCAACAATCAGATCAGAATTAGAGGGAAAATGGGGAGGGGGCGGGGGCGGGGAACTCTGCAGCCTGCGGCGCCAGAATGCAAGCCAGGGCTTCGGTAGGTGGGCGATGAGAGCCTTGGCACGGCTTCCTCAGCGAGGAGTGGTCAGGGCTGGAAGTGAAGGAGGCCATTCTGGCTGCCTGGGTGGAGGCGCCCCTGGGGAGGGTGGGTGAAGCCTCCTGCTGGGGCTGCAGAGAGCCCTGGAGAGAAGGAATTGATCTACCTGTGTTCGTGGACTGAAATATTGATGTTCCAGTGGAAGGACCGTGAGGGGGTACCATTCTGGCCTGGGCCACTGGGCAGAGGCGGGAGCCACTGCAGAGGTCGCCCTGTGTCCTGTGGAGGCCGAGGGGGCGCAGAAGAACATGCAATGGGGGCCTGAAGCCGCCCCCGCCCCCTCCCAGACCCTTCCAGCTCTGAAGCCAAGCGGGGGCCTGTTCAGATAATTCATATATGATGGAGTGGTCCTTGGTACAAGGGGCAAGAGAGGCATGAGAGGGCAGAGGTTATGAGAAGGGCGTGGCAGGCCGGAGTGTTGGGGCGGGGGGATGGGCGCCCTGGTGCATCTGAATAAGAGGGTCGAGTCTCACAATTGCCTGGCGCTGAGGCGCACCCAGGCTCTGACCCCAGTGGCCTCCTCGAGGCGGCCCAAATTAGGAGATGGACAAGAGCCCAGCTGCTCCCGGGGAGCTGGGACCCAGAGGAATGTGGGTGGGGAAAGGGGAAGACCCAGGGAGACGCTGGTAACGTTTGATGGACGCCGGGACGGCTGAGTGCACCATCCAATCAGGATGCAGGGCGGCCACCTGCCAAAGAAGCAAAAAACCTGTGCTGCTCAGAGCTGATTTCCAGGCCCCTGAAGTGGGTTCTTGTCTGGGCATACCTCGACTGGAATTACATTTCTTTTACAATTTATCTTATTGAGGTATAGTTGATTTACCATGTTGTGTTAATTTCAGCTGTATGGCAAAGTGATTCAGTTAGACATAAATACACATTTTTTTTCATATTTAAAACAAAATTTTGGGAGTTTCTGTTGTGGGTCAGTGGGTTAAGAATCGGAGGTGGGGCCTTGATCAGTGAGTTAAGGATCCTGTATTGCTGCAAACTGGTGTAGGTCACAGATGTGGCTGGGGTCTGGCCTTGCTGTGGCTATGGTGTAGGCTGGCAGCTGCAGCTGCAATTTGACTCTAGCCTGGGAACCTCCATATGCCGCAGGTACAGTCCTAAAAAGTAAAAAGAAAAAATTTTTTTTTAGTTGTGCCCGCAGCATGTAGACGTTCTCTGGGTCAGGGACTGAACTGTACTGCTGCTGTCGCAACGCCAGGATCCTTAAGCCGCTGAGCCACAACGGAACGTCCTCTTTTTCATTTTCTTTTCTATTTGGTATTATTTTTGAGCCCTTACGATGTGAAGATAGGGGGCTTTTGCCAGGGTCCCCACCTTGCCAGGGATCCTAGGGCACAGCACCCTCATTTCACCTACTGGGGCCCAGAGTCAGGGGAGAAGCCCTGCACCCCCACTGAGGCCTGGGCAGGTCTTCCCAAGAGCAAGGGAGTGATAACGTCAGGCCAAGGTGGTGACTGCAGGGAGAGAAGGAAGAAGAGTGGGCCCTTAATGTGCTCCCCCTGCGTGCCAGGCACTGTCCCAAGGGCACTTTTCATGCATTAGAATTAGATCTTTCTACCTCCCAATAACCCCGCCACTTTACAGATGAAGAAGGAGAGTTGCAGAAAGGTTAAAGGATTTGACCTGTTTGGTCTCACAGTGCCTAAGAGCCAGGACAAGAACTTGAGGGGTGTGCTGGGAGGGGGCCGCAGGGGTGCAGGGGATAAGGGCAGAGGAGGAATCCTGTGTTCCAGGCCCAGCCTTGCCTCTGTGGTACCTGGGACAATTCACCCTGCCTGCCATTAGCCTCATTTTCCTCATCTGAAAAATGTGACCTCAGCCTAGGGGTGAGGATAACATTACATGAGACAATGTATGAAAATACTGGCACACTGTCTGGACAAGGTGTGCGCTCAAGAAATGACACTCCCTCTACTTACATAAAAAAAAAAAAAAAGATCCCACCCAGGCCCAGCTGACCCACACTCAGGGTTCCTGTCCCTGGCTCTGGGCCTATGACGTTGGGTCACAGCACCTGGTTGGTGGGGACGGGAGCCTCCGGGTGCCCAAGGGCTTAAAATAGCTGAAGTGGTCACAGCTGTTGGTGGATTCAGGGCCGGAGGTCTCAGCCATCACGACTGCTCCCCTGAGGCCCGGAAGAGCCACGAGACATCTCATTGTGCCTTTTGGGGAGTGCCAGCAAAGGGCAGGCTTAGCCTGGGCCAGTTCTGGCACTGACCAGCACCCCACACCCCCAACTCACTCTGACTCCTGCCAAGCAAGCAGCCAGAGAAGCCAGGCTGGGAGAGGCCTGTCTGTGCTGTTCCCTGCTGTGATCCTTTGTTGGGTATCTCTCTCTGTGCCAGGCCTCGGGGGAACCTGGGAGGTGACCCAGCTATCTCACGGGCCTGCCTTGTTTTCAGGTTCACTGAGGGCATCATACATGCAAGAATTTAAGAAGAGGAGTTCCCTGGCGGTCTAGTTGTTAAAGGACCTGGCATTGTCACTGCTGTGGAGGGGGTTCTATCCCTGGTCCTGGAACTTCTGCATGCCACAGGCATGGCCAAAACAACAACAAAACAAAACAAAACAAAGAAGAATTTAAGAAGAAAAAAACACACAAGGAATACCTGATCATTTTGGAAAAATAATTTCAAAAAAACATCACCCATGACCTCAAGACCAGAGATGTCCACTGTTCACATTTTTGCCTATGATCTCACAGGGCCCAGCAGAGGCGGTCTGATGCTGCTGTGGGTGACCTCGCTTACTCAGCCCCTGGCTGTGCCAAGAGCTGCTCCAAGGACTTCACACCTCTTAGCTGGTTTAATCCTCCAACAACCCTAGGAGCCGGGAGCTATTATTATCCCTAATTTGCGCAGAGGCAGCCACAGCCTGGCGGTGAAAAGTGTGCATGGCCTTAGGACTTGGCAAACCTGGGGTCAAGTCTAGCTCAGTCCCTCAGTAGCTAGGGGACCTCTCTGGGCCTCGGCTTCTTCCTCCACTTGGAAGATACTAACAGTGCCCAGCCCATAGGTTGTAAGGAACAAGATGATACACTGCAAAATACTTAGCGCATCAGGATCTGGGCAACGACTTAAGTCCCGGTAGATGGCAGTTATTTTCTACACATGTCTATAGTTAAGATTTGTTTTTGTTTTTTGATGGTGACCATGGTATGAAGAATTTCCTGGGCCAGACATTGAACCCAAACCACGGCAGTGGCAACACTGGGTCCTTAACCCATTGAGCCACCAGGGAACTCCTATAGTTCAATTTTTAAAGCAGGCTTCTGATTGTGTATGATAATTGATAAAACACTTAAAAAATCTCTGCAGTGTGTTACAAGCATGCATTCATCCCCCTTCATGTTGTCCAGAACTTCAGAGTTTGCAAATCAAAGCAAGGTTCTAATAGTCGAGGGGACTCAGAGAGGGGAAGGGATGGATGCAAGGTTATCCAGACAGGTGGCAAATGGAAGAACCAGGGCAGGGAGTGGGTGCTCTGGTGCCAGGCTGCACCGGGTAGTGGGTGGTCTGAAACATGAAAACGGGCAGCCATAGCAGAGGCCGGGAGGCCAGGGGAAGGCGAGGGCCCTGTGATCACCTTCAGGCCCCCTCCTCCCTCCCCAAGCCACCCAAGCAGATGGCTGCATCTCAGATCCTCACATACAGAAGCTCTGGAGGCACCACTGAGCCAGGGCTCTGGGGACCCAGAGGAGAGGCCCAGGGCTGCCATGCAGAATAAGGGGATGGAGCCAGGTATCTGTCCAAGGTGAGACCCTGGCAGGTGGGCTGGGCGTGGGGAAGGGGAGATGCATGGAAAATATCAGTGCAAGGCCCCCGGGTGAGTTCTGTCTGGCCAGGGCGGGGGGTGGGGGGAGGCGGGCCTGGCCGTGGCCACGTCACACAGCGCCTTGTCAGTCTTTCGGCTTTATGGCTTTAAGGTCATAGGAACGCCTGGGAAGGACCTTGAAACATGGCAATGACACGACGTGTGCTTTGGGAAAATCACTCTGGCTGCCAGTCGGAGCTGAATTCAACAGGTTTTGACCGGAGGCCAGAGCGGTGAGGTGATGGGGGTCTGGGCCATGACAGGAAAGCCTGGGCAGGACCTTGAAACATGACAATGACACGATGCCTGCTTTAGGAAAATCACTCTGGCCGCCACGCACGGGGCTGAGTTCAACATGAATTCTGACAGGAGGCCAGAGTGGTGAGGTGATGGGCCTCGGTCATGTGTCCCTAGGGCAGCTTTTCCCTAGTGCGAAGGGGCCTCCTCACCCTCTGACTCTGCCCTCCAGAGCAGCTTCTCATACCCCCGGGCTTTCCTTGGTCCCCACATGTCCTTTCCCCCAGCAAAGCCCACCCTCCCAACCCATCCAGAAGGGGTCTCCGGCCAGCCAATGGGATGGGGGTATTCCGTTCGCTTCTGTTTCAGCCCTTGGTCCTGCAGGGTATGTCACTGAGGGGGAGGGCAGGGCTGGGGTGTTACATGGTTATACTGATGCAGTGGCGGGAGCAAGGCGGTTACTCAGCTTCTAATACCACAGGTCTTCAGGATGAGAGACAGCTGTCCTGTTCTATACTGTCTAGGGCCACCATCGCCCACGGAAGTTTATTTTAAGGAACTGCTGCATGCCATCCTTAAGGCTGGCCATTGTGAAGTTGGTTGCAGGCTGGCTGGAAATTGGGGGAGACTTGATGCTGCAGTTTTGAGTCTGAAATCTGCAGGCTTGGACAATCAGGCAGGGTTTCTATGATGTAGTCTTTTTGTTTTTGTTTTTAATTTAACATGAAAGCGCAGTTGATTTACAATGTCGTGCCAACTTCTGCTGTATAGCAAAGCAACCCAGTTGTACACATCACACATATTCCCTTTCTTAATATTACTTTCCACCCTAGTCTGTCCCAAGAGACTGGATATAGTTCCCTGTGCTGTACCGTAGGACCGCATTGCTCATCCATTCTAAATCTAATAGTTTGCCTCTACTAACCCCAACACCCCCCCAGTCCATCCCACTCCCTCCCCGCTTGGCAACCACAAGTCTGTTCTCCATGTCTGTGAGTCTGATTGTTTTTGTTTGTTTGTCTGTTTTGTCTTTTCTAGGGCCACACCCGTGGCTTATGGAGGTTCCCAGGCTAGGGGTCTAATTGGAGCTGTAGCCGCCGGCCTACGCCACAGCCACAGCAACGGGGGATCCGAGCCATGTCTGTGACTTACACCACAGCTCACGGCAACCACAGCAACGCCACTGAGCAAGGCCAGGGATGGAACCTGCAACCTCATGGTTCCTAGTTGGATTCATTAACCACTGAGCCACGACGGACACTCCATGTGAGTCTTTTTGTTTGGTAGATAGGCTCATTTGTGCTATAGTTTAGCTTCCACTTATAAGTGATATCATATGGTATTTGTCTTTCTGACAACTTCACTGAGTATCAGAATCTAGTTGCATCCGTGATGTATTCTTTTTTTTTTTTTGCTATTTCTTGGGCCGCTCCCGCAGCATATGGAGGTTCCCAGGCTAGGGGTCTAATCGGAGCTGTAGCCACCGGCCTACGCCAGAGCCACAGCAACGGGGGATCTGAGCCGTGTCTGCAATCTACACCACAGCTCATGGCAACGCCGGATCGTTAACCCACTGAGCAAGGCCAGGGATCGAACCTGCCACCTCATGGTTCCTAGTCGGATTCGCTAACCACTGCGCCACAACGGGAACTCCTGTGATGTATTCTTGAGGCAGAATTTCTTCTTCTTCCAGACACCTTAGTCTTTGCTCTTACGGCCTTCAACTGATTGGAAGAGGTCCATCCACATCATGGGGGCTGGGGTGAGACCAGCTTTATACAAAGTTTATTGATTTATCTTTTTTTTTTTTTTTTTTTTTTTTTTTAAGGGCCACATCTGTGGCATATGGAGGTTCCCAAGCTAGGGGTCAAATTGGAGCTTTAGCTGCCAGCCTACACCACAGCCACAGCAACACCAGATCCAAGATGTATCTGCAAACTACACCGAAGCTCGTGGCAACAGGGATCCTCAACCCACTGAGTGAGGCCAGGGATTGAACCCACGTCCTCATGGATATTAGCTGGGTTTGTTACTGCTGAGCCAAAATGGGAACTCCAAAATTTATTGATTTAAATGTTAATAACATCTAAATAAAAAATACCTTCATAGCAACATCTAGTTTGGTGTCTGACCAAAACAACTGGGGAGCCAGAAATGAGCCAAGTTGACACTTAAAATTAACCATTACAGAACCGAAAAGTGGGCTAAGGCTCTGATGCATGAGGTCACCATCTACAGAGCATTTGCTTCTTGCCAGGCACTCTTGCAACAACCCCAGAGGTACCCTTTTTTTTTTTTGGTCTTTTTGCCTTTTCTAGGGCCACTCCCATGGCATATGGAGATTCCCAGGCTAGGGGTCAAATCGGAGCTATAGCCACTGGCCTACGCCACAACCACAGCAATGCGGGATCCAAGTTGCGTCTGCAACCTACACCACAGCTCACAGCAATGCCAGATCCTTAACCCACTGAGTGAGGCCAGGGATGGAACCCGCAACCTCATGGTTCCTAGTCAGATTTGTTAACCACTGTGCCAGACAGGAACTCCGTGGTACCCTTATCTTACTTTTTTTTTTTTTTTTTTTTTTTTTCTTTTTAGGGCCACACTCTCGGATATGGAAGTTCCCAGACTAAGGGTTGAAGGAGAGCTGCAACCTCTGGCCTACACCACAACTGCAACAGCACGGGTTGCTGTGACCTACACTGCAGCTCACAGTAAACACCGGATCCTTAACCTACTGAGTTAGGCCGGGGATTGAACCTGCATCCTCATGGATACTAGTCGGGTTCTTAATCGGCTGAACTACAACAGGAACTCCCTCATTTTACTTTTCAAATGGTAAGATGACTTGCCCATCATCTTATCCCTAGTCCCTGAGATTCAAACCAGCTCAGTGGGAGGACAGAACTTGGATTCTTAACCCCTCCATGACCCTAGGACAAAGCTACAAACCTGTGGACTCTGAAGAAGACGTGATGGGCCAGATCTCTGAAGAGGTGCCTAGGGGCTAGAGTAAGCTGACTAGTCTCTCTAGATCTGTGCTGTCCAACCTCGTAGGTAGCTGCTGCCGCCCAGGGCTTCTGAACACTTGAAATGTGGTGAGTCCACACTGAGGTGCACTGTACGTGTAAAAGACACAGATTTCAAAGACTTGGTTTATGAAAAAAAGATCATTAAAAACATACTGACTACATATTGAAATGATAATGTTTTGGATATATTGGGTTACATACAAATATTAGTCACATTGATTTCACCTCTTTATTTTAATTTAAAAAGTATGGCTGCTAGAAAATTTAAAAGTACATGTGAGGTATGCTCTGGTGGCTTGCATTGTATTTCTATTGAAAGTGCTGGTCCAGATTCTTCTAACCTGTTAGGCAGGAACTGTGACCACATTGTTCGTGATCGTCTCTGCTGGGTTGAGCCTTGATGCCTGGGCGTAGCAGATACCTATTTGGTGAAGAGTGGAATTGCTCTAGGATTCCCAAAGGGCATCTGTGGAGTCCACGCTAAGAAGATACAGGAAGACAGTGTGTTGGATGACGAAAGAGGTGGTTACCACAAGGTGGCGCCAGACCCCCATTTTAGAGGCCGAGAGGAGGGCGGGCCTTCTTGCTTGAGAAAAAGTACCACCCTGGGCATCAATCTAAGATTAAGGATGCCTCCTGTCTCTGTCCAGACTCACTCAGCCCGTTCCTTTAGCTCTTGGGACCTTCTCCCCCGCAGGTTGTTGGGGTCAAGGGTCAGGGACTCTGTGGGAGGTCCAGTCCCTTAGAGTGGGACTCCCTCCCTGGACAGAGGGGCAACTGAGACCCAGAGAAGGGCGAGTGAGGCCCAAAGAGGGGCAGTGACCTGCCCAAGCCTATTGGTAGCACAGCCGGGTCCTTTGAGCCTCATCCTTTACACCTGTCCTGTTGCTTTAATGCCTTGGTCCTGTGGGCCTGGGTTGTTGATTCATTCTAACAAGCACTTAAAAATCACTGAGTGTGTGCCAGGGATTGGGCTGGCGAGGAGGAGGTGTGCTGGTCTATAAGGCATGCATGTGTACATACACCCACCCACACACCTTTTTTTTTTTTTTTTTTTTTTTTTTTTTAAGGGCCGCACCTGCAGCATATGGAGGTTCCCAGGCTAGGGGTCAAATTGGAGCTACAGCTGCCGGCCCTACACAACAGCCACAGCAATGCGGGATCTGAGCCACGTCTTCAACCTACACCACAGGTCACAGCAACACCAGATCCTTAACCCACTGAGCAAGGCCAGGGATCGAACCCACAACCTCATGGTTCCTAGTCTGATTTGTTTCTGCTGCGCCACGGTGGGGACTCCACACACCCTTTTGTAAGAAGGCTTCTTGGGCATTTACAACTACCTGGATGTAGGTGCTATAATTATTCTAGCTACATCCCATAAGATGGTTAAATTCTCCATCTCTAGAAGCAGTACTCAGATTTAAACCCCAGCCCTGACACTTGTTGGCATCTGAGACCTGGACAAGTTTTAATTTTCTCATCCATGAAATGAAGGTAACCATGACCCCTACTTTTCAGGTGTCATGAGTTTTATTTTTATTTATTTATTTATTTGCTTTTTAGGGCCATGTCCAGGGCACATGGAAGTTCCCAGGCTAGGGAGTCGGTTGAATCAGAGCTGCAGCGGCCAGACTACACCACAACCATAGCAACTCGGGATCAAAGCTGCGTCTGTGACCCACATCACAGCTCATGGCATGGTTGGATCCCTAACCCACTGAGCAAGGCCAGGAGTCGAACCCGCATCCTCATGGATGCTAGTTGGATTCGTTTCTGCTGTACCATAATGGGAACCCCCATGAGGTTTAAATGAGATGATATATATAAAGGACCAGGCATGTAGAAAGTACTCAATTCATCCTGCCTCTGGTTTTAATGGTCATCCCTCAAAGGTTCTGCTGACCAGTGCTACAGCAAAGCCATCAGCTAAGTACCACGGAAGGAATGCACTGATGGCTTAGTGAGGGTTCTCCTCGTGGCAGGAATTCAGTGCAAGTTTATTTGAGAGGCAGTCCCAGCAAACACCAGCAGGGAGTGAGAAATTGGCAGAAAAGTTTAGGAAGTTAATAAGGACGGTAGGAGTTCCCGTTGTGGTGCAGTGGAAACGAATCCAACTAGGAACCATGAGGTTGTGGGTTTGACCCCTGGTCTCGCTCAGTGGGTTAAGGATCTGGCATTGTCGTGAGCTGTGGTGTAGGTCGTAGACATGGCTTGGATCTGGTGTTACTGTGGCTGTGGCATAGGCTGGTGGCTACAGCTCCGATTCGACCCCTAGCCTGGGAACCTCCATATGCCGCGGGTGTGGTCCTCAAGGGACAAAAGACAAAAAAATAAAAATAAATAAAAATAAAAATAGGGAGGGTAGTATAAAGGGATTTACCATGGTGGGTGACTCCAGCTCGTGGAGCATTAAATCAGAGTTATTCCAGAGAGGGGCGAGGGAACTGGAGTGTTCACCCCCCATCCTCCAACTGAATCATGGGTAGAGGGCTGTACCTGTGGTGGGGGGCGGGCTGTGGTAACTCCCCAGCATTCTTGATGTGTTGGCTGCTCATAGAGAAAGCCACTGGACATAGATACAAGTGTGCTGTTGGAAGTCTGGCTGGGACGCACAGCCTCTGCCTCAATGGAGAAAGGAAAAGTTAATTCAAGCTAAGGAAAGAAGGGAAGGCTTCATGGAGGAGGTGGCCTTTAAAGCTCACCTTTGAAAGCTGGGTAGGAGTTTGACAAACAGAGATGGGGAAGGGCCTTCCTGGCGGGGAAGGGCAATGTGGAAGCTCAGAGAGGATGGGTAAATTGTGGGGGATATTTTGGGATGTGGGCCATGGAGGCCTTGAGTGCCAGGCCAGAGGGCATTCTGGCTGGATTCTTTGGGTGGCAGGGAGCCATGGAAAGGCTCTCTTCCTGCACAGGCAAGGATCGGTGGGTGGGAGGGTCTCCTAAGAGCAGGTGAGAGGCTGTGCTCCAAGTAGCAAGTGATGAGGGCCCACATGGGACAGTGGAACTGACCTTAGAGGAAAACTGGAGGTTAAAAACTTTCCAGGATGGGTCCTAGAAATCTTGGAGCTTGGAGCCGTTTCCGTCCCTTCCTTGGGCAGGAGCCTCAGGGGAGCTCCTTTCCAAGTGGCTGGAAACAGCTTGCCATATGACAAGATTCCAGCAGGGGGCGCCAACAACACAAGGAAGACAGCCTTTTCACACTCAAGGAAGAAAGAAGGGGCTTGCTCAGATCAAGTTAATTCGATGGATTCCACTCTTTCTGGGCTAAGCGTGGGTGGGAGGTAGCTTTCAAAGACAGAACTAGGAGAACCCTGGAGTTGGTAGCCTGGATCTGAATCCTAGTGCAGTAAAGGCAATTTACTGACACCAGGGCAAAGTGCAGTGTTTATTGCAGGGCACCAGCTAGGATACAGGCAGCTAGTGCTCAAAAGACCCGAACTCCCTGATAGGTTTCAGGGAGTATTTTTTTTTTTTTTTTTTTTGGCTTTTTAGGGCCGTACCCACGGCATATAGAGGTTCCCAGGCTAGGGGTCCAGTCGGAGCTGTAGCCGCCAGCCTACTCCACAGCCACAGCAACGTGGGATCCAAGTGCGTCTGTGACCTACACCACAGCTCAAGGCAACGCCAGATCCTTAGCCCACTAAGCAAGGCCAGGGATGGAACCTGCATCCTCATGGAACTAGTTGGCTTTATTTCCTCTTAGCCACAACGGGAACTCCCCCAGGGAAGGTTTTTAAAGACACGGTGAGGCAGGGGGTCTTGGGGTGGGCAATTAGCGTGTGGACATTATTCTGACTGGCTGGCTGTGAGGTAATCAGGAGCCACCCACATAAACCTCTGGTTCCAGTGCTCTGGAGTCCACGTGCTTGTGGTCAGCCTGTGAGCGGACCCAAATCTGGTTCAGTAACAGTGTCTGTTCGGGCTGTTCTGGCTGGCCAGGTGGGTTGAGCCAGGACCAAAGCGGGGCGGGGGGTGGGGTGGGGGTGAGTGCTGCAGGGGGCATGTTTGATTTTTCACAGCAGAAGTTCCACACCTCAGGTTTGGCTAAGGGGCCCTGACACTCCGTTGGCTCCATCATCCCGAGGCTGAGATGGTACCCAGAGGAGCGCTGAGTGAATCCCCGGCCCATGGAGGGGCTGAGCCCCCACCTAGTCCCACTCCGGGTGTGGCCTCTGTGTCCCCGAGAGAGAAAGTGGAGGTCACGCACATAGCCTGCAGCAATGTGCTCTCTCCTGGGGCCATGTGGGCGACGCTCCTATGCTCACAGCCTGCCGTGGGCTCTATGGCAGGCCCTGGGGTCCCTGTGGGGCTGGGCTACAGGGCTCCCGGGGAGGAGGGTGGGCAGGCCTGGATAAACAGGGGCTTGTCAGGGGTCAAAGCCTCAGCCTCTGCCACCCCCCACCCCCCGAACCAGACTCTATGTACAGATGCACTGATCCTTACAGGCCAGCCCAGACGTGCATGTGCACAAGCAAACACACACACACACCTCTCACTCCCACACTGAGCTCTCACACACAAGCTGATACTGCCACAAGCCTATGAACCCCCTGTCAGCTCCCAGAAGCCTCCTGTGCCCCTCCCTATGCCCCTCCCTGGGGATCAGCACCCTCTTGGAGGGCATGCCTCACCCTGAGGGCAGGGAGGGGCAGGGAGTCAGCCCCCTCCCTGGCAGCGAGCTCCAGGCATTCAGGGCCCTCTAATTCCTCTCTGTCCCCAGCGCCTGGCAAGGGGCTGGAAACACTCAGTCACCACTTAATGAGGGTGAGATCAGAGCCCTTGTCCCGGCGCAGCCTCAAGATTAAGGGTAGTGCACCTGCTCGCTCCAGCACTGTTTTATGCTCTTCAAAGGTGTGAACTCCCCGAGCGCTGGCACTGAGGTGGGCACTGCTTGTACCCTCAGGCACTCAAAGAGGAAACTGAGGCACTTAAGTCCTCACCAGGACTGAATTTACTGGAGCCCTCTGAGCCCGGCAAACAGTGAAGGTTAAGAAACCCCCCATCCTCTGTTTCAGAAAATGGTTTATTGCACAGAGCCCCCTATGCTCACATGACTCAGCTAAGGCTCATTGAACCCCCGCCTCATATTTCAGAAAATGGTTTACTGGAGTTCCTGTTGTGGCTCAGTGGTAAGGAACCAACCAATATCCACAAGGATGCGGGTTCAATCCCTGGCCTTGCTCAGTAGGTTAAGAGTCCAGAGCTGCCATGAGCTGTGGCGTAGGTTGCAGACACAGCTTGGATCCTGCGTGGCTGTGGCATAAGCCAGCTGCTGTAGCTCTGACTCAGTCTCTACTCTGGGAACTTCCATATGTCACAGGTGCGGCCCTAAAAAGAAAAGAAAAAAAAGGAGTTCCCATTGTGGCACGGCGGAAACGAATCCGACTAGGAACTATGAGGTTGCAGGTTTGATCCCTGGCCTCGCTCAGTGGGTTAAGGATCCACCATTGCCATGAGCTGTGGTGTAGGTCGCAGACACGGCTCTGATCCCATGTTGCTGTGGTTGTGGTGTAGGCCGGCAGCTGCAGCTCTGATTAGATCCCTAGCCTGGGAGCCTCCACATGCTGCAGGTGTAGCCCTAAAAAGCAAAAAAAAAAAAAAAAAAAAAAAAAAAAAAAATGTTTACTGCGCAGAGTCCCCTACGCCCATATGACTTACCTAAGATTCAGGGACCGCCCCCACCTCCCTGCCGGTTTTCTGAGACAAGGCCACACACAGACCCTTCGAACCCCTATTATTTGCCCGTTCCCACTGATCAATCAGAACAAAATGCTTGTGAACCAAACTTAAGCTTCCTTCCTTTGTCCAGGCTCCTGGACTGTGCCTCCCCGCCCCCCGCCCCCCGCTCTCAGCTGGAGCCAGCAGACAGCCCACACCCCCCAAGCTCCCGGAACAGGCCCGCCTCAGGGTGGAACATCTTCTGACCCACCGTCCCATCACCCACCCGCTCTCGCCACTTTCCCACACCTGAGCCTTGTAGCCTGTTTACTCCTCCCTGTAAAAGAACAGCTCCTTTTGCCCCGTTCTTGAGCTGCCTGTGGAATTTACAGCCAGAGATTTCTCCCTAATGCTCCCTGCCACCCCCCCCACTACAGTGGGGCCTTGCCTGTGGCAGAGAATCCTTTTAAATGAAGTCTCTTTCTCTTTTCTTCTTTTTACAGCCTCACTTCTGTAAGGAAGTTCCCGGGCTAGGGGTCCAATCAGAGCTGCAGCTGCAGCTGCAGCCGACACCATAGCCACGGCAACAGGATCTAAGCTTCATCTGCAACCTACACTGCAGCTTATGGCAGTGCTGGCTCCTTAACCCAGTGAGTGAGGCCAGAGATCAAATCTGCATCCTCACGGACACTATGTCGGGTTCTTAACCTGTGGAGACCCAAGGGGAACTCCTGAAGTCTCTCTCTTTACTCTGTCTGAATTTGTTGGGTCTTATTGGACATGACTTATCCAAGGTCACAAGCTAGCAAGTGGCAGACCTGGGGCTCAGCCCCAGAAGCTCTGCTAACCTGCCTGTTGGGCCCCACATGCCCTACATCTCTCCATGACTACATGCGAGCATACACACGAAACACACTTAAGGAACGAGCGCATCGCCATCAACATGGGTGAGCATGCACGCCGCACTCAGGTCCCACCGCCAGCCCCCGCATCCACAAGGCAAGGCTCATCCTGACACAGGTGTGCGGGGGGGGGGGTCGGGGGGGCATCCTTGGCTGCCCACCTGCACACGCGCACACACTCACACGCTCCCAGCCTCCCACGCACAGCAGAGTCATGTTCTTTGTTTCTTGTTTTGTTTTTGTCTTTTTGCCTTTTCTAGGGCTGCTCCCACAGCATATGGAGATTCCCAGGCTAGGGGGTCTAATTGGAGCTGTAGCCGCCGGCCTACACCACAGCCACAGCAACGCCAGATCCAAGCTGTGTCCGCAACCTACACCACAGCTCACGGCAACGCTGGATCGTTAACCCACTGAGCAAGGCCAGGGACCGAACCTGCAACCTCATGGTTCCTAGTCGGATTTGTTAACCACTGAACCATGGAACTTCACCGTTCTTTGTGCCTGGAAAGGAAGCTGAGTCTGAGGAAAATCCTGTGGTGGGCTCTGGCCATGGGCCCCTCTCCCTTTACCCCATTGCAGTCGACCCTGCGTCTCCTGATCCCCCTCCCCTGCCCCCAGGCTCTCCTAGGGCGTCAGGCAGGCTGCAGCGGTCACTGGCTTCTCAGTTGTTGTGATTCAGGCCCCTGTGGGGCTGGAGCTGGAGGGGGTAGTTAAGGGAGTGTGGATTCCAGCTCCCGGGATCTGGCTGCCAGTGCAGAAAGAAGGCCTAGCTAAAGCTTCACAGACTCAGGCATTGCTTCCTGTCCCACTCGCTCTAGGGAGTGGGTTTGTATCTGGGTTTGAATCTTCATTCTGCTGCCTGCCAGCTGGGGAGCCTTGGACATGTTCCTTAATTAACCTCTCTGGGCGTCAGTGTTTTCCCCAGAGGCTCAGAGAAGTTGCATGAGGACAATTAAAAAGACAAGCTATGGGAGTTCCTTCCCTCTGTGGCATAGTGGGTTAATGATCCAGTGTTGTCTGTGGTGACACAGGTTTGATCCCTGGCCTGGCTCAGTACAGGTTTAAAGATCGGTGTTGCCACAGCTGAGGCTCACCTGGGAACTTCCATATGCCACAGGGGCGGCCAGGGGAAAAAAAAAAAAAAAAAAAAAGAAGGGGGAGTTCCTGTCATGGCTCAGTGGTTAATGAATCCCACTAGAAACCATGAGGTTCCGGGTTTGATCCTTGACCTCGCTCAGTGGGGTGGTTGCCATGAGCTGTGGTGTAGGTCGCAGAGATGGCTCAGATCCCACATTGCTGTGGCTGTGGTGTAGGCCAGCAGCTACAGCTCCAATTGGACCCCTAGCCTGGGACTCTCCATATGCCCTGGGTGCGGCCCTAAAAAGCAAAGAAAATAAAAGAAGGAAAGAAAAAAAAGAAAAATAAGAAAAGACAAGCTACTAGAGTTCGCTAGTGGTGCAGTGGGTTAAGGAACTGGCATTGTCACTGCTGTGGCTTGGGTTTGATCCTGGCCTGGGAACTTCTACATGCCATGCGCACTGCTAAACAAAACCAAACCAAACCACAAGCTACTGTTTATTGAGCACTTACTATGTGCCAGACACTAGATCAAGGAAATTAGATGGATTCATTTATTTAATCCTCCCAGCAACGTGCCAGGATAGATTTTAGTTTGAACCATGTGAAAGTGACATTTTTATTGGTCAAAAATAGTCAAATGTTTAGTTTAGCCTAATATTATGATCCCTGTGTTACAGATGAAAAAACTGAGGCTCAGAGAGGCTGTAACCCACCTGATGTTACACAGCCATGAAGTAGCAGAGCCGGGATTAGACCCAGGTCCACCTGATTCTCTTGCTATCCTTTCAGTCTCAATGGTGGGCCTTGGTGAGGACCAAACCAGCCACATCAAGTGTTCAGTGTAAGACTCGGCACACAGTAAGTGCTCAATAAATACACCATTCCTTTCCTTGCTTGCTGGGGTGACTTCTCTCAGAGCGAAAACCTTATCCCCCACCACCACCAGGCTAGATGATCAACTCCCCCACTCCTCCCCCAGCCCTTCCCTCCAACCTGTCATCGGCTCCAGCTGGGGGGAAATCAGACACTGGCCTCACCCCACCCTTGACCCTCATCTTCACCATCATCTAAATGTGTCTCAGCAAAGGCAATCCACCCTCTTTCAGGGAGTTTTCCTAGATGGGCACCTCCCTGCCTCTTCCAGAGATCAGGTTCAACACCAGGTTCAATTGGTTTTGCACGTGTCCAGGGAGGCTGTGTGCCTGGAGCCAGAGGCACCCTGCCCCCCAGCCCCCGCCCCCGAGATCTTCAGCTAATGTTCTATGTCCGGTAGTGGCTTTGGCATTTCCCGAGTTCTCTAACCTCATTCTCACAACAGCCCTTTGGGGGGGGGGGGGATACTTTTTTCTTCCCATTTTGCAGATGGGAGACTGAGGCCCTGAGAAATAAAGTGCCTTGTAGGCTTGAGGTGAGCCCGAAGAAAGAAGGGGGCTGCCACCTCTGCCCAGGGGTACGAAGGGCACATCCTGGTGGAGGGGATGTTTGGGGAGACCCTCGAGTGGACCGCCTGTCAACAGGCAGAGGTCGGGAGGTGAGGAGAGAGGGAAGGGGCCAGCCGGGCAGGAAACTGTATGGACAAGGTCCATGTGATTGATCAGTTTTAATTTTTTAAATTAAAAAACTTTAATTTTTGGAATTCCGATCATGGCTCAGTGGTTAACGAATCTGACTAGGAACCATGAAGTCGTGGGTTCGATCTCTGGCCTCGCTCAGTGGGTTAAGGATCTGGCATTGCCATGAGCTGAGGTGTAGGTTGCAGACGCGGCTTGGATCTGGTGTTGCTGTGGCTATGGTGTAGGCTGGCAGCTACAGCTCCAATTAGACCCCGAGCCTGGGAACCTCCATATGCTGTGGGTGTGGCCCCAGAAAAGACAAAAAGACAAAAAACCTTATTTTTTAATTTTTTTATGGGGGCTGCATCTGCACCACAAGTAAGTTTCCAAGGCTAGGGGTCAAATCGGAGCTGCAGCTGCCAGCCTACGCCATAGCCACAGCAACTTGAGATCCAAGCTGTGTCTGTGACTTACACCACAGCTCATGGCAATGCTGGGTCCTTAACCCACTGAGCGAGGCCAAGGATCAAACCCACGTCCTCATGGATACTAGTCGAATTCGTTTCCACTGAGCCACAATGGGAACTCCTACTAATGTTTTTTATTTTTAGCAATTTAGCACCGTCAGATTCCCTAATCCTAACACTTTATTAGGCTTAGATCTTAGATTTCTTCCGCTCTAAGCGTCTATTAACCCAAGAGCTTAGACACTTGGAGGTTCTATAATTCACACATGCTGAGGAGCCTTTGTGCCTCAGATCCTGTAATTTGCAAATTCTATGATTAATTTCCAGAAGATGCCGAGTGTGTGGGTGGGGAAGGCAAGGACAGGTCTGGCCCACAAGCAACAAGTCTCACCACCTTCCCCTGCCCCCCTCCCCCCTTCCTCAAGTATCAACTTCCCAGGCCTGAGTACAGAAGAGGAATCAGGAAATACTTACACAATGACGGATGTTTGGGCAACAAAGGACAGGGCTGGCTTGGGGGTTGGGGTTTGGACTGGGGGTTACTCTGGGCCAGGTGCAGGGCTCATCTTGGCACAGTTAACAGGAAAGGGTCAAATGCATTTGTGGGAAGCCCACATAAAGTTAGAGGTAAAAGGTTGAGCATTTGTGCCTGTATTTGAAATGGGAACCCTGCCAACATCATCATGCAATGGAGTCAGACCTGCAGTCTAGCCCCAGGGCTTCTGTGGAGGCAGGATAAACCAAAACGGGGGTCGTAGACAACCAGATAGTAAATGTTTTAGGTGCCATGGACCAAGATACATATTGTGTCTTTCAGCACAGATATAATGTCACTGCATTATGCACACAATCCTTTGCCAACTAATTAGAATAATACATACTCCACTCTGCCTTAAAAGTGCAACATCTAACTATCATGGATGAATGGATCAACAAAATATGATACATACATACAATGGAATATTATTCAGCCTTAAAAGGAAGGGGATTCTGACACATGCTACTCTTGCAGAAACCGTAGCAGCGGAAAGCGGCACTCCGGCACTCCGAGATACGGAATAGCTAGGTTTATTCAGCACCGGTGTGGGCTCAGAGGCGTTGCCTCCAGAGTCTGAGCACCAGGTCTTTGTTCTGGGTGGCTTTTGTACAATACAGACGTCCCAGTCTTGTTCCCCCCATCCCGAAACTGGCCCGCCCCCTCCTCCCCTGAGCAGACAGTGTTCCTGCCTAAGAAGCTGAGTAAACAAGATTACAAAAACGAAACTGATAAGCAATGGTGAGCACTGCTAGCTGAGCTGCTAGCAAGGACTTAAGGCACGTGGTTGCCACAAGATGACAAGAAGGGTGGTATGGGGGGAGCGAAGCTGCTGTCAGGCACATAGCTGCCTCTTCAGCTGGGCGGGGGGTGGGGTGGGGAGGCAGGATAGGGAGTTATTGTTTGATGCGTGCAGAGTTTCAGTTCTGCAAGGTGAAGCATTCTTGGGGGTGAGGGTTGTAAAACCATGTGAATGTACTTAATGCCATGGAACCATATACTTAAAAATGGTTACAATGGTAAATTTTATGTTTTGCGTATTTTACCACAATTAAAAAAAAAGTGCACAAGTTCCCACTGTGGTGCAGTTGGGATTGGCGGTGTCTCTGGAGCTCTGGGCTGCAGGTTCGATCCCTGGCCCTGCATAGCTGCGGTGTAGGCTGCAGCTGCGGCTCAGATCTGATCCCTGGCCTAGGAACTCCACGTGCCAAAAAAGAAAAAAAAAAGTGCAACATTCAACATCCGCTTTTCCGTTTTTGACATGATGGGTCTGCACTGGCAATAAAAAAATAAAAGGCTGCACCATGGTGATGTGCATGCTATCAACCTATAGCTGTGCCACTGTTTGTCATGCTCAGATAAACCCAAACTAAGGGACATTCTATGAAAAAAACTCCCTGGACTCTTCAAAAATGTCAATGTCATGAAACACAAAGAAAGTCTGAGGAACTGCTCTAGAGTAAAGGACACTAAAGAGATTTGATGGCTGGATTTGATGAATGACCTTGGATTTTCTTTTGCTGAAATATATTATTTTGACCACTGGTGGAATCCCAGTGAGATCTGTGGGTTAGAGCATAGTGTTGTATCAATGTTAATTTCCTGATCTTGATTGTTGCATTGTGGTTGTGGAAGAGAATGCCATACGTTTAGGAAATACATGCTTAAGGATTTATAGTAAAAGGACATTGTGCCTGCAACTTACTACCAAGTGGTTTGGGAAAACAAGCAAACAAATACATAATATATAAACTATAAATAAATATGCAGTATGTGAAGATATATACACTCTAAATAAATACATGAGAAAAAGAACACTAATGATAAGATGTTACTATTTGGGAACTCTGGGTGATTTACATGAAGGGCACCTGCAAATTCTTTATTATTGTAACTTTTCTATAAATCTGAAATTACTATTTTTTTTTTTTTTTTGCTTTTTTTTTTAGGGCCTCATCCATGGCATATGGAAGTTTCCAGGCTAGGGGTTGAATCAGAGCTATAGCTGCCAGCCTACACCACAGCTACAGCAATGCTGGATCCGAGCCACATTTGTGAGCTACACCTCAGCTCACGGCAATGCCAGATCCTTAACCCACTGAGCGAGGCCAGGGATCAAACCCTCATCCTCCTGGATACTAGTCTGGTCCCTTTCCACTGAGTCACAACGGGAACTCCTAACCTGGATCTTTAATTATTGCTTTTCCACTGATAAACCCAAAGGTCCAGTTGACATAAGTAAATTATGTAAATTGCTACTGAGCAATTCTCAAACAAACCACAAAAATCCACAGCAACTAAAAAATTGCCTGTGAGGAGTCCCCCTCATGGCTGTGTGGAAATGAATCTGACTAGTATCCATGAGGACAGAGGTTCGATCCCAGGCCTCGCTCAGTGGGTTAAGGATCCAACATTGCCGTGAACTATGGTGAAGGTCGAGGTGAGGCTTGGATCTGGCATTTGTTGTGGCTGTGGTGTAGGCCAGCAGCTACAGCTCCGATTTGACCCCTAACCTGGAAACCTCCATATGCCATGGGTATGGCCCTGAAAAAAAAACACCAAAAAAATAGAAAATTACCTGTGAGTGAATATTTGTTACTGAAAGGCACCTATTTTGTATCATGATTAGGAATAAATAAATACAAAAAAAGGCTTTTTTTTTTTTTTTGCTATGCTTTGTAACAGAGTAGGTTTCTTCTTACATTTTTCATGTATTAAAAAAAAAAAAACACAACAAAGAATTATCTGGCCTCAAACACCTGATGTAAAAGCCTACCAAGGCACAGAGGAAAAGCTCAGCAAATGTTAGCTGTTACTATCATTTTAAAACTCTGTCCAAGTCAGCTCCTGCCCACCAGCATCACCCTGCCTTCTGCCATTTTTCCCATTCAAGAAAAAGTACCACCATCTACCCAAAGCAAACGAGATGCAGTATCTGTGATTCCTCTTTCCCCCTCATTTCCAAATACAATCCCTCATCTGCAAATCCTGTCAATTTCTGCCCAGAAACATCCCAAATCCTCACCACCCCCACCCCCAGGCATTCACCCCATTTCAGTCCTTATCACTTTTTCCCTGGACCTGAATGATTCAGGTGACTCCTAACTGCACTCCCAACTTCTTCTCTGGCTGCAGATTAAAAAAACAAAAAACAACCAAATCATGTCACTCTCCAGCCTAAAACCTTCCAGTGGCTCCCCACCTCTTTCAGATCTCAGCTCCCTCCTGGCTTACGAAGACTTGCATCTTGGCCCCTCCGGTATTCCATGCTTTCCTCCTCGCCCACTCCTCTCTGGCCACACTGGTCTTCTTTTGGCTTCTTCCTTTTTATATTAAAAAAAATACATAGTTGATTTGCAATGTAGTGCTTATTTCTGCTGTACAGCAGAGTAACCCAGTAATATATATATATATATCCTTTTTCTCATATTTTCTTCCATCATGTTCTATCCCAAGAGACTGGACACAGTTCCCTGTGTTACACAGCAGGACTTCATTGCTTATCCACTCAAAATGGAATAGTTTCCATCTACTAACCCCAGACTCCCCGTCCACCCCACTCCCTCTCGCCTCCACCTTGGCAACCACAAGTCTCTTCTCCGTGTCCGTGAGTCTGCTTCTCTTCTTTTAGATTCTTGGACATTCGTACTTATTCCTACTTAGAGAACTTGCACTATCTCATTGGCCCCTCCTCTGGAGTGTCTGTCCCCCCACCACCTTGAACCATTGCATGGCTGGCCTGTTTTTGTCATTTGGCTATCAGTGCCTTTTTTATAAACCATTTTTTTAAAAAGTTGAAGCACAGTTAATTTACAAGGTCATGTTAGTTTCAGGTGTACAGCAAAGTGATTCAGTTACATATATAGAAATGAAAAAATATTCTTTTTCATATACATATTTTCTTTTTCAGATTCTTTTCCATTATAAGTTGTTACAAGATTTTGAATATAGTTTCCTGTGCTGTACAGTAGATCCTTATTTTTTCTGTTTTATATATAGTTGTGTGCATATGTGAATCCCAAACTCCTAATTTATCTCCCTTCTTCAACCCCGTCTCCTTTAGTAACCATAAGTTTGTTTTCTATGTCTGTCAATTTCATTTTTCTTTTATTTTTATTTATTTATTTTTTTATTTTTTTTTGTCTTTTTGCTATTTCTTTGGGCCGCTTCCGCGGCATATGGAGGTTCCCAGGCTAAGGATCTAATCGGAGCTGTAGCCACCGGCCTACGCCAGAGCCACAGCAACGCAGGATCCAAGCCGCGTCTGCAACCTACACCACAGCTCACGGCAACGCCGGATCGTTAACCCACTGAGCAAGGGCAGGGACCGAACCCTCAACCTCATGGTTCCTAGTCGGATTCTTTAACCACTGCGCCACGACGGGAACTCCCTCATTTTTCTTTTAAAGTATAGTTGGTTTACAATGATCCTTCATGTTTTTGTTTTATAAATAAGTTCATTTGTATTTTTTTTTAGAGTCCACTTATAGGTGATAACATATTGGTCCTTCTCTGCCTGACTTACTTAGGATGATAGTCCATCCATGTTGCTGCAAATGGCATTATTTCATTCCTTTTTATGGCTGAGTAATATTCCACTGTGTATATATACTGCATCTTCTTTACCCATTTGTCAATGGACATTTATGTTGCTTCCATGTCTTTGCTGTTTTAAATAGTTCAGCACCTTCTTGAGAGACCTTTCTTGACCACCTAGAGTCATTCTGTCACCTCTATCCTCGCACCCTATTTTACTTTGCTGTATAGTACTTATCATTATCTGTTGTATTAGATATATATGTTTATTTGTTCCTTATTGCCTGTGTCCCCTCACTAGGTATTCCATGAGAGCAGGGATCTTGTCTTGTTCACTATGCATCTCCAATGTTTAGAGCAGTGCCTGGCATACAGTAATTGTTCAATATATACTCACTGAATTGATTTAAAATTATGTGGCTTGGAGTTCCCGTCGTGGCGCAGTGGTTAACGAATCCGACTAGGAACCATGAGGTTGCGGGTTCGATCCCTGCCCTTGCTCAGTGGGTTAACGATCCGGCGTTGCCGTGAGCTGTGGTGTAGGTTGCAGACACGGCTCGAATCCTGCGTTGCTGTGGCTCTGGCGTAGGCCGGTGGCTACAGCTCCGATTAGACCCCTAGCCTGGGAACCTCCATATGCCGCGGGAGTGGCCCAAGAAATAGCAACAACAACGACAAAAGACAAAAGATTAAAAATAATAATAATAATAAAATAAATAAATAAATAAAATAAAATTATGTGGCTTGCCTCTGACTTTTACCTATTTTTCTACTGAGTTATTTTTATTTATTTGTAAGAGCTCTTTGTTTATTAAGGATATTAGCACTTCATCTTTTGATTTAATTTTTTTTCGCTGTACTCATGGCATGCAGAAGTTCCAGAGCTAGGGATCAAACCTGAGCAACAGCAGCGACAGTGCCAAATTCCCAACGTGCTGAGCCACCAGGAAACTCTTTGATTTCTTAAAAGGTGTTTGCTGAAACAAATGGTGCCAACTTTTGACCATGGTAGTAGCATAAGTATGTAGCTCCTACTACTTGGAGTAACTGCTCCAGCCTTGGAATATACACTGAAAAAACATGAATGGATACTCAGGGTTGCCCAACACTTAACACAGCATCAGAGGGAGGGATCACTTCCCCTCCTTGGAAGGCTGGGCAGCTTGGACACCCAGATCCTTGCCCTGACTTAGTGACTTTTTGCATGCCTCTTTACCTGAACTGAGTCACTTGCAAATTGAGGATAAGGATACTTGTCTCTGGCTCATCGGCTTTGGGTATTTTGTATTTTTTTTTTTTTGGTCTTTTTGCTATTTCTTTGGGCTGCTCCCGCGGCATATGGAGGTTCCCAGGCTAGGGGTCCAATCGGAGCTGTAGCCCCCCCACCTACGCCAGAGCCACAGCAATGCAGGATCCAAGCCGCGTCTGCAAACTACACCCCAGCTCACGGCAACGCCAGATCCTTAACCCACTGAGCAAGGGCAGGGACCGAACCCGCAACCTCATGGTTCCTAGTCGGATTCGTTAACCACTGCGCCATGACAGGAACTCCTGATTTTTGGGGTTTTTTTCGTCTTTTTAGGGCCACACCTGCGGCATATGGAAGTTCCTAGGCTAGGGGTCGAATCAGAGCTGTAGCTGCCAGCCTATGCCACAGCCACAGCAACACAGGATCCAACATGTCTGCAACCTATACCACAGCTCACAGCAACACTGGATCTTTAACCCACCAAGCAAGCGCAGGGATCGAACCCACATCCTCATGCTACTAGTCGGGTTTGTTACCACTGAGCCATGACAGGAACTCCCGGCTTGGGGTATTTTAAACTTTTCAGGTGGTAGGGTTTGGGGTTTGATCAACAGGTCCACAAATATTTAGTGAGTTCCTGCTCTGTCCCAAAACCCTGGTGGAATAAGACATGGTTTTGCCTTCAAGGAGTTTACAATCCAGAGGGAGAGACAGACAAGTATGCAAATCACTACAGAACCTATAAGAAATGATAGGTGTGTGCACAAAGCACAGACATCACAGCTGAGATGAAGTATGTGATGGAGAGAGGGAGGGCGAGGAAGGCTTCCCAAAGGAGAGGACATCTGAATAGGGTTTCAAGGAATGAATAGGAGTTCATCAGACAGACAAGGAGGCAGAGCAGTCAGAGTAGAGGGAACTATGTGCAAAGCCTCGGAGGGATGCAACAACATGATGGGTATGGGAAAACTACAATTCTGTGGCACCTGGCTCATCCCGACTTTCATTACTTCTTTCCCAACTTTGGTCTGAACCAATGGGGTCTTGTGGGGGGAGGGGAATGTGTGATTGCAGGAGCATCCTTGGGGAGTGTTGGGAAGCAGCCCTGCTAGGAGGTGCTGTGTGAAGGAGTAGGTCTGTAGGAGGCTTGCTAAGTCTCTTTCCTCTTACCACCAGGAAAGGCAG
Organism: Sus scrofa; assembly: GCF_054392235.1. Classification (NCBI taxonomy): domain Eukaryota; kingdom Metazoa; phylum Chordata; class Mammalia; order Artiodactyla; family Suidae; genus Sus; species Sus scrofa. The sequence goes on from NC_139388.1 coordinate 80,307,210, forward strand.
AAGGAGGGTGCCTTGTGGCTCTCTGGCTTGGCCCAGCAATCTCACCATCATGGTGGAGGATCCCTTCTAGAAGTAGACAAACCACAGGGCTGGGGACTCTGGAAGAGTTGGAAGATACTGACTGAATGGCAAATCTGGGCAGAATCTGAGCTGCCTCAGTCCTGGGAGAGTAAAATATTTCATCTTCTCTGGCACCTCTATCCTTATTGTTTGTTGGCTTTGGGGAGTTAAAAGGCTGAGATGTGTGCAAGCACCATGGGATCAACTAGTAATGCCTGCCGTGAGAGCTGGAAGGGAGAGAGATGGCCTGTGTGCTATGTTATCTTGCCATCTCTGACCTGGTCAAAAGCTTTCATTTTACAGATGGGGAAACTGAGGAGCATAGAATGGAAGTGCCTTATTTGTTGTTCTATCTCCAATCCCAGGACAGTATCTGTCACACAATGTCAGGAAAGTTTGTGGAATTGACTTATATGAGACCAATAGCCCAGTTCTCCCAAGTCTCAGGTTCATGTTCTCTCTGCTAGAACTGTGGCTGTTCAGTGCACAAACCCTTGCACATTCCTGGGAGATTTTCTGCCAAGCAACAGCCCCCAAAGGAGGCTGGGGAATCACAGTGATACCTCTTCCTGGCAGCTGCAGGCTGACCTGGGCAGAGTGGCTGGAACACTCTGTCAGCAGAGGAGCTGACTGTGCCCTTTTCAAAAAGATCAATTTAAAAATATTAAATATCTCAGCAGAGCCACAGAACTTCAAGTCTAGAACTCCTAACAGACTTTTAATTCAATTCAGTCAGAAAAAAATCACAGAAACCTGGGTTTAAATCTCAGTTCTCTGATTATGGGATCTTGGGCAAGTGACCCAGCCTCTCTGATTCCACACAGTTTCTACATCTGCAGAACAAGGATAGTACAATCTCCAATTAAAAGGAGTAAATGAAATCTGTAAGCTAACTGCCTGAAACTGCCTAACACTGAAAATAGGAGTTTATGTTTTGAAAGTGAAAGCAAAAGAAAAATGGCAAATTCTGGTTCCAAAGACAGTAGTATTCCTATTTCTAGCAGACATCCACATAAAATAGGCACATTTTACCGGTCTATTCTGCACCTTCCAGAATCTTCTATCCTCTCACTTCTGTTAAGTCTTCAGGCCACAGTCTTGTCTTTTTCACCTGTTCAATGTGCGGTTCTGGGATGACCCCAAAGGCCCAGGTTTACTCAACATCTACTATGTGAAAGGGCCTAAGCACTACGGAACGAGTTTAGTCTGGAAGGGAATAGGCGGTGACCTGGGATTCCACAGAAAGTCCAACTCTGTTGGCCATGGGCAAGTTCCTTCCTGTTGGGCCTCAGTTTTCCCATCTATGGCACGAGGATGTCGCCTGGACCAGAAGAGATGTCAGAGTACTCCCTCTGGCCGTCCCTGCGGTGCGGGGGCGGGGGGGGGGTGTTGAGGAGAGGCGAAGTGCGCGGCGGAGAGGGGCGGCAGAGGCGCGCCCGGCCAGGTCCTGACCCTTGACGGTCCGACCCGACCCGGGAGTCAGCCCGCAGCTAGGGCTTAGCGCGGAATTAGCCGGGGATTAGGGCGGGCGGCCAGCGCTTCAGTGACTAAATCCATGTTCCCAGCAAGGCCACCGCCCCAGGGCCTTCGAGCTCCTAGGAATGGCGCGGAGGAGGGGGCGGGGGTGAGGAGATCTTCTCCAATCACAGACCCGGTCTCACTTCGCCTTTGGGATGCTGAAAAAACGCTGGAGCCCATTGGCTGGTAGCAGTCGCACTTCCCCCAGGCTCGCGAGAGAGGGCTCAGGATGTGCAGGTGACCCTCCTGAAAGCCCCCGGGAGCCAGTCGTTGCTCCGCGGAAAACTGCTTCCCAAGGCGAGGTCTTGGCTCCACAAAGAGATCCCCTATTTGTGGGTGGTTCCAGGCATCCTTCCATTTCATGCCAGCCTGGTGGATTGGAAAGATCCTCGGCCTGGAGTTCAAATCTCACTTTTGCTGTTTGCCTGCTCTATGACCTTGACAAATGAAACTTGCCAAGCCCTCACTTTCCTTACAGGACCATGGCAAATCTCATTATTAATAATAACAACAATAGTGAACGCTTATTAAGAGGCAGATTAGAGCCTGGAAGCTCCAAGTATGGTCTGTGGACCTGCAGGACCGTAATCTCCAGGGAGTGTGCTAAAAGTACAGTGGCTGGAGTTCCCTTCGTGGCTCAGCGGTTAACGACCCCCACTAGTATCCATGAGGACCCGCATTCGATCTCTGATCTTGCTCAGTGGGTTAAGGATCCGGCGTTGCTGTGAGCTCTGGTGTGGGTTGCAGATGTGGCTGAGATCCAGCATTGCTGTGGCTGTGGGGGTAGCCCGGCAGCTCCAACTCAGACTGGACCCCTAGCCTGGGAACTTCCATATGCTGTGAGTGTGGCCCTAAAAAGATAAAAGACAAAATAAATAAATACATAAAAAAGCACTGGGGCTGGGGCCAGCCAGATCTGCTGAGCCAGACCCCTAGAAGACTCCAGCACCTATTGAAGTGTGAGGAGCACTCCAGGACCTGCCTGCAGACTATCTACTTCACACCCGCCGCCCAGGTTGAGGTTACTCTGGGGCACAGTTTCCTTGTCTATAAAAGGGGGATACTAATAGCGTGCTTTTGAGAGCTGCTGTGAGGATTAAACAACCTAAAAATCTAGAAGCGAACGGCTCCTGGGACAAAGTAAGGGCCCCACAAGGGACCGCCAGGCAGAGGGCCTCCCACATGCCACCTCTGCGGTCTCTCCAGCTGCCAGCTGCTGTCTGCTCTCCTTTCTGGGAAAGCAGCTCTGGCCTTTGCCCTCGTGCTCTGGGCTCTGAATCCCTGTCCTGCTCTTCCCTAAAGCCAAGTCCCCCAGCTGGGAGAGGACATGTGTCCTCCAGTTTCTACAAGGGTTTGCCTGGGCCTTGCGCACAGTAGGTCATTAATAAGCACTTGCCCAGGCCGATTGGGCTCATCTGGCCTTTGGTGCTTTCTCTGTGTGTGTGTGGGGGGGGTGTGGGGTGTGGGGTGCGGTGCTTAAAGGAAATGTAATGATAACCTTTATTAAACACTTACTGTATTTTTAATCCTTTCTAAGTGCTTCACATGATTATGTAGTGTTCAATAAACAGCCCTATGAGTGAGCTAGGTATTCTCATTACCCCCATTTTTCTGATGGGGAAAAATGAGGAGGCTCAGAGAGATTAAAGTCATTGGTTCAAGTTCCCACAGCTGCTAGGTGGCTGGCCTTAGGTTTGGTTCTATCCTTCTGTTCCACACTGTGACCCTGTCTCCTCTTTATTAAGTCTCTGGGGACAATGATCAGTGAAAGAATGGGGAGAAGTGAGTCTAACCTGGATCTGGATTGAGCTGGGGGGGTCAGAGGTCCTTCTTTGCCTGCTCCATGGAGAAAGCATCACCCGTGGACTGGGATAGAAGGAGGGAGGAACTGAGACGCCTGGAGCTGTTTCCCTCCCCCCAGTGCTCACGCAGCACCTGGCATCTGGGCCGGGACCTGGGTCCTGCCCCTGTTTCTTCCGGCCCCTCCCAAGACTCTCCCTTAATCCTCTCCAGGTGAAGCAGCTCAGGATCCCAGTTGGGGTGGTGCCTCACTGAGGTGGGGGACAAGCTTCCCAGCGCTGCCCGGCCTAAGTAGAGAGGTGTGAGACCCCATGTAAATCTGGACTTGAATCCTGACCGGGAGTTCCTGTTGTGGCGCAGGGGAAACAAATCTAAGAACCATGAGGTTGTGGGTTTGATCCCTGGCCTCACTCAGTGGGTTAAGGATCCAGCATTGCCGTGAGCTGTGGTGTAAGTCGCAGACGCAGCTCGGATCCTGTGTTCCTGTGGCTGTGGCTGTGGCTGTGGCCAGCAGTTGTAGCTCTGATTTGACCCCTAGCCTGGGAAACTCCATATGCTGTGAGTGTGGCTCTGCAAAGCAAAAAAAAAAAAAAAAAAAAAAAATCTGGACTTGAACCCTGGACTTTGGGATTCCAGGGCCAAGCTCTCAACCTCTAGTTCTCTCAGGATTCCCTGGAGGTTGGTGCTGTTCCCTATTTCCCAAATGAGAAAATAGAGGCTCAGTGTCAGTAATACTTTCCTGTGGCTGCTGTAACAAATTAGCACAGTGGCTGAACTGTACAGATTTATCATCATGAAGGTCCAGAGGTTAGAATTCTGACATGAGGCATTCCGTTGTGGCTCAGCGGTAACGAACCCAACTAGTATCCATGAGGACACAGGTTCGATCCCTGGTCCTGCTCAGTAGATTAAGGATCCGGTGTTGCCATGAGTTGAGATGTAGATTGCAAACATGGCTCTGATCTGGCATTGCTGGTATAGGCCAGCAGCTACAGCTCTGATTCGACCCCTAGCCTGGGAACTTCCATATGCTGTGGGTGTGGCCCTAAAAAGACGAAAAAGAATTCTGACATGAGACTCACTAGGCTAAATTCGAAATGTCACCAGGGCTGCTTTCCTTTCAAGAGGCTCTAGGGGAAAAGCCATTCCTTGCCTTGTCCAGCATCTCAAGGCTACCCGCTTGGGTCAGCTCATACCCTCCTTCCTCCTGCTTCAATGTCAGCAACGTTGTGTCTTTCTTACACTTCTTCTGTGGTTACATCTCCCTCCAAGCAAAACTGGGAAAGGTTCTTTTCTTTTAAGGACTCTTGTGATTAGACTGGGCCCACTCAGATAACCCAGAATAATCTCCTTGTCTAAGATCCTTGACTTGAATCACGTCTGCAAAGTAACTTTCACCATCTGCGTGGCTTCAGAGGTCGAGGATGTGGACATATTTTAGGGGCTGTTATTTTGTCCCCACAGAAGGGTGAAGTGATCACACATCCCAGAAAGGCAGAATCAGGATTTGAACCCAAGCTTTAAGCCCCAAATCCCAGGGACCTCTCCCACAGTGTTCTTTTGCGGCTCTGCTTCTAACTTCTATTGACTGGGTGAGGTTCATTGAGGGCTTCAGGGACTTTCTAAATCAATACATCGCTTTAGATGTCTCAGTAGGTAGTTACTCAGTAGATAAGATTAGATGGGAGTTTCCTTCGTGGCTCAGTGGTTAACGAACTCAAGTATCCCTGAGGATGCGGGTTCAATCCCTGGCCTCGCCCAGTGGGTGGGGGATCCAACATTGTTGTGAGCTTTGGTGTAGTTCACAGACATGACTTGGATCTTAAGTGGCTGTGGCTGTGGTGTAGGCTGACAGCTGTAGCTCTGATTTGACTTCTAGCCTGGGAAACTCCATATGCCACAGGTTCAGCCCTAAAAAGAAAAACAAACAAACAAAACAGTCACTGAGTTTATTGTGGGGATATTATTTAAACTGTTCATAGTTATTAGGATAATTTTCAGCAGCTACAAGTTGTAGGAAACCCAACTCAACTAGCAAAATTAATTTATTGGCTCATGGTCTTGAAAAACCAGAGGTTGGTTAACTTTCAGGTAGAGTTTGATCCAGCAGTGCATACATGGTCAGTTCTGTAGCCTCAACATTAGCTCTATGCTCAGTTAGATTCTCCCCTGTTCTCCTAAGATGACTCAAGAAGTTTCTGGGATTCTATGTTTTCAGATTCAAATGCAGTAGAAAAGAGAAAATTGTCTAGTGGTTCTAGAATAGGATCTTGTTTGTTTCAATTGAACTGCCTTGGGTCATCTGTCCATCTCCCAAACAATAACAGTGGCCAGAAGAATGGGACATGCTAAGTGGCTTAATTGGCACTTGCCTCTGAAGCTGAGGGTGGAGTTAATTCTTCCCAAAGCATCAGGTTGGCAAATTCAGGGTGCCATTAGGAAGGGAGAATGGATGCTGGGGGGGTCTATGGTATCATGCTCCTAGTCATCATCAGGTCCCCCTTGTAAAGACATACAGCTTTGCCATGTGTGACAATCTAAGAATGGACATGTTTGCACCCATGGATACCGTGACTTATGTGTGTGTATTGTGTATGTGTGTCGGGGTGTTCAAATGAAAAAGTAGTTGGGGGCAAGAGGAAATGAGAGTCATATAGCATAAAGCCAGGGAGAAGGAACACACAAAAATTAATGTCATAGCTTGTACTTTGTTTCAGCCTCTCTGAGCCTTAGTTTCATCATCTATAAAATGGGGATACTAACCTCAGCATCATGAAATCAAATGAGAGGAGGTTTGTAAAAGTTGTTATGAATAGAAAGGGCTGGCCATCCAATCATTCAACAATAACTTTTTAAAGTAATTTTTTTTTGTCTTTTTGCCATTTCTTGGGCCGCTCCCTCGGCATATGGAGGTTCCCAGGCTAGGGGTCGAATCGGAGCCATAGCCACTGGCCTACGCCAGAGCCACAGCAACGCGGGATCCGAGCCGCATCTGTGACCTACACCACAGCTCATGGCAATGCTGGATCCCTAACCCACTGAGCAAAGCCAGGGATTGAACCTGCAACCTCATGGTTCCCAGTTGGATTCGTTAACCACTGAGACACGATAGGAACTCCCTCAACAATCATTTTTTAAAATAATTTTTTTTTTTTTTTTTTTTTTTTGCTTTTTAGGGCAGCACCCACAGCATATAGAAGTTCCCAGGCTAGGGGTCCAATTCGACCTACAGCTGCCAGCCACAGCCACAGCCACAGCAAATCGGGATCCGAGCTGCGTCTGCAACCTACACCATAGTTCATGGCAATGCCGGATCCTTAACCCACTGAGCAAGGCCAGGGATCAAATCCAAAACCTCATGGTTCCTAGTCGAATTCTTTAACCACTGAGCCATGATGGGAACTCCGAGGCCAGGGATCTAACCCACATCCTTATGGATACTAGTCAGATTTGATTCTACTGCACCACAATGGGAACTCCCTTAAATTAATTTTTTAATTAAAGTTTAGTTGATTTACAGTGTTGTTCAACAATCATTTATTAAGTACCTACCAAATGCCAGGCCCCAGCCCTAATGATGGCGAGATGGATGTGATCCCTGACCCAAAGGGCTGAGGGTTCCCCAAGTATAGAAGTTGTTGTTATGAAAAGCTGCTGGTGCCAGAGAGGCCTCCCAACCAGTCATGGGTGGAGAGTGACATTCCGCATGGCACACACTGGTGGAGCTGGAACTTGAACCCCGAGCCTCCAGTGCTCTCTGCTGAGACTCATGGCCTCTCCCCTCCTTACAGAGGAGCCACCGCCTGGCGAATGAACCAGACTTCCTGCTGGTGCACTTAGGAGCCGCTTTTGCTGTTGTTCCTCCTGGCTCTTGGAGCCGACAGGCCCTTCCCAAGCCATTTCTGGTAATTGGAGTAGAGAAGTCATCACAGCTTTGTGGTTCCACTTTCCCCTCTGGCAGCTGGTGCTGCTGCCCAGAGCAAGAGGCAGAGCCTGAGTGCCAGGTAATGATTTTTGTGTTCTGGGATGAAGCCACTGGGAGGAGGTCAGGCCAGCTCTGCTCTGTGTGTATGTGTGTCTGGGCGTGGAGGGACACGTGGGTGTATGTGTTGTGTATGTGGCAGAGAAGGGGCTGCAAGTGTTGGGAATATCATGGGGTCTAGACCTGGTGCCCCTGGTCCTTTGCTGGGTCACTAAGGCCAAGTTGTTTTTCCCCCGTTGGCCTCAGTTTCCCTCATTGTAAAACAGAGTCACCCCTCTTGGCCTTCGTCTTCTTTATGAGATGTTTGTGAACAACCAATGACGTTAGAAGGACAAAAGGGGACAGAAGAAAGGGAAGGACGGCCCACAGAGGAAGAATGACCTCGTGGCTAGGGTGCCTCTGTTCAAGGCCCGGCTCCCCTGTCTACTAGCACATGACCTTGACTTCACCTCTCTGGGCCTCAGTTTCCTCATCTGCAAAATGGGGAGAATGTTAGAAGCCACCAAAGTCCATCAAATCTAAGATTTCCATCAATTGTTCAATACCAATAGGTTATATATCATAAATAAAGAAAAAAAGGCCGCCAATTAAACTAGGACACAATGCTTCTTATCACTTCAGTTTTTTTCTTTTTTTCTTTTCCTGGTCTTTTTAAAACTGCCCCCATGGCATATGGAAGTTCCCAGGCTAGGGATCGAAATGGAGCTGCAGCTGCCGGCCTATACCATGGACATAGCAATGCCAGATCCGAGCCTCATCTGCAACCTATACCACAGCTCACGGCGACGCTGGATCCTTAACCCACTGAGCGAGGCCAGGGATCAAACCCACATCCTCATGGATACGAGTTGGGTTCATTTCTGCTGAGCCACAGTGGGAACTGCCTATCACTTAAGTTTTATTTTATTCTTACTGAAGGAGCTCTTTTAGGCAATGCTCTTTATTAATAGTCTTAAATATTCACTGAGGAAAATATCAGTGAAATGTATTAGTTAAAATATTCTGCAAACATCTTCACATTTAGAATCTGAATTTCTGAATCACTTTTCAACTCAGACTTGGTGGGGACCATGTTTTCCCACGATTGTGTCCTCGTGTCAGCAGGAATGTGGGGGGAGGGGTGGGCAGCATCTCTTTCTCTCTCTCTCTCTTTTTTGTCTTTTTACCATTGCATGTGCGGTATGTGCGGCATATAGAATTTCCCAGGCCAGGGGTTGAATTGGAGCTGCAGCTGCCGGCCTCTGCCGCAGCCATGGCAACACTGGATCCAAGTCACACCTGCAACCTATGCTACAGCTTGCAGCAACACCAGATCCTTAACCCACTGAGAAGGCCAGGGATCAGACCCACCTTCTATGACATTATGTCAGGTTCTTAACCTGCTGAGCCACAATGGGAACACTTTTTTTTTAAACGGCTGCACCCATGGCACATGGACATTCCCTTGTCAGGCCAGGGGTTGAATCTGAGCTGCAGCTATGGCCTATGCAGCAGCTTTGGCAACACCAGATCCTTTAACCCAGTGTACCCGGCTGGGGATCAACCCATACCTGCTCGGTGACTAGAGCCGCTGCATTTGGATACTTAACCCACTGTGAGGAACTCCAGTATGTCTTTTTTTTTTTTTTTTTTTTTTTTTTTTAATCCTTTTAGGGCTGCAACCGTGGCATATGGAGGTTCCCAGGCTAGGTGTCTAATTGGAGCTATAGCTGCTGGCCTATGCCAGGGCCACAGCAACGCCAGATCCGGGCCACGTCTGCAACCTATGCCACAGCTCATGGCAACACTGCAAGGCCAGGGATCGAACTCGCCACCACATGATTCCTAGTTGGATTCATTTCCGCTGCGCCACGATGGGAACGCCTTTTTTTTTTTTTTTTTTTCCCCCGGCATGTCTTGAAGGGAGTTTGCCCTGCACTGTACTTCCTTTCAAGCCCCTGGCCCTCCTGCATTTGGGTGTAGACATGAGGCCCCATCGGCCCAGGGCAAGGGAGCTAGCAAAAGTAACAAAACTGCCCCACTATACACGGCAGAGATGTTCAGGAGAAAACCATCAGATTGCACCCTCTCCCACTCCCTTTAGAGGCCATAGAAGTTTGGAGTTCAGAGAAGAAAGTAGATATAAGCCTGACCACCCAGGAAACCATGAGGATGGGAGGGCTGCCCAGCAGCAGCCTGCGTTCTCTGATCTGGTGTGGGGTGTAGAGCAGACGAAACTTCCCAGAAAGGTGTACAATGACATTGTGGGGTCATCACAAGGTGACACTCGGCCAAGGCAGCTGAAGACCCCACAGCTGGAAACTAGACAGGGATGCGAATTACTCAGGATGGTCACAAAGCCACATGGCGTGACGTCCATTTTATTTATTTATTTAGGCCATGCCCACAGCATGTGGAAGTTCCCAGGCCTGGGATCAAACCCGAGCCACAGCAGTGACGACACAGAATCCTCAACCTCTAGGCCACCAAGGAACTCTCCATCCACTTCTGATTCTACCCAAATGCCAGATGGCCCAGCTCCAGTCAGTGACATTGGGATGCTCTGTTTCCGTCATTTTTTAAAAATTTAAAAATTTATTTTTTTTTTTGTCTTTCTGTCTTTCTAGGGCTGCACCTGCGACATATGGAGGTTCCCAGGCTAGGAGTCTAATCGGAGCTGTAGCCACCGGCCTACACCACAGCCACAGATCCGAGCGACCTACACCACAGTTCACGGCAACGCTGGATCTTTGACCCACTGAGTGAGGCCAGGGATCGAACCTGCAACCTCATGGTTCCTAGTCAGATTCCTTTCTGCTGCGCCACTACTGGAACTCCTCTTTTGTTTTTTAAGGGCACAATCCAAAATTTGCACTCGGAGTTCCTGTTGTGGCTCAGTGGTTAACGAATCCGACTAGTATCGGGGTACAAAGCCTCCCCTCCTTGCCTTGGTATAGACATCACCAGGGTTGGTTGAGGCACCTGTTACAAGTGTAGCACAGCCCAGCCTCTCCCTTCACCCAGGCCCGCTTCCCTCCTCGCTCCTCAGTACAGGTGGTCTGGGGAGCATTTCTCAGTTAACTGCCTGCCGGCAAATCTTCATCTCAGAGTCTGCCTCCCAGGAAACCCAACCGCACAGGCACTCTAAGCCAGTTCCCTCAATCTGAAAAATTGAAACAGTATTGTTATGAGGATAAATGAGATAATGGAAGCGAAACTCCCAGCACACAGCAGGTGCTCAGTAAGTAAGGATATTAGTGAAGAGATGGCCACTTAAATAGATGGCACTGGTGCTGCCAGACCATGTTCGGTGCCCTTTGATGACACATAGCATCATCTGCTCCTGACAAGCCTGCGAGAGTAGTGCTACTCTTGTCCCTATTTTACAGATGGGAAAACCGAGGCTCAGAAAGGTTAAGTAATGGGCTCCAGGCACCCAGCCTGTAAGTATTCAGAAGCAGTACAGACACCTACCCACTGGTGGTCAGGATAATGAGGCCAGAGCCAGGAGGGTGGGGTCTGTGACTCCAGAAAAGAGTCTGGACCATTGGAGCCTCTGCTCAGACTCTCCATTCAAGTCATCACACTGGCCCCCTCGAGGGTCCCATGCGACCAAAGGGAACTGATTTGTAAACTGTAGTGTGCCAGACACCTCTGAGGTGTGGTCATCTCTCGTGATTCTCCTAATAATGATGATAATAGCACCGTCTATGGGGCGCCGGCCCTGCATTAAACACTTGACAACCATTATGTCATTTATTGCCACCAACCCCAGGAGGCAGGCAGACGATACTGTCTGTTTCATAGATGAAGCAAGGGAGGCTGGGGCTGGTTAAGTAAATTGCCTCAGGTCCCAGGGCGAGGAGGTGGCCGTGCAGGACTCAAAGCCGGGTCAGTGTGCGTCTGCCTGCAGGTTGTCCCTTACCCCAAGGCCATCAGTACCATGAAGCCCTGAAGTGGCTGCCCCCCAACAGTCACTCTGGGGTTCTGGTGGCTGACCCCAAATGGAGATGGATGGCTGGTCTCCCAGAGCAGGACGTCCAGGGAGTTCCCAGGTTACGGTGGAGACACAGGTCCACCCTGGAGAAGTTTCTGTCTGGGTTGATGGGCAGGCTCAGCTTCTGTCGGGGCAGATCTGAGAGTCTGAGGGAGGAAGTCCCCAGGGAGCTGCTGCTGTGGCTGGAGAGACACAGGCCCTGCCTTGGAGGGGATTCCAGTCTGATGAGGGAGGCTCAGCTCCAGCTCGTGCTCCCCAAAGCGGGGAGCTCGGGTGCCAACAGAGGCCTCAGGAAGGAAGAAACAGCAGTTCAACGTGGAGAAACTGGAGCAGGGAATTGGCCAGAGGTCAAGGTCAAGGCCAAAGCCAGTCTCGCCTGCCTCGCCCCTCCCCCTGTCTGCTGGGGCCTCTGCAACAAGCCTGTGAGTAACTGCCCGGGGGCCGGGAGGCCAGTCACGAGGACCGGATGGGGCCATGAGGAAGCCGCACAGCCCAGTGTGTGGGACCTGGTGACTCAGGAGCTACCCTGCAGGGCTGTGCACGGCTGGCTCCACCGTCTGCTCCTCTCCCCGACTTGCTGGGGCCCTTGGCCACTCCTGCGCCTCTCTGGGCCTCAGTTTCCCCATCTGCCAATGCGGGGACAGCTAGCCCTGGACAGTCTTCATCTCTCCATGGCTCTGTCACCCCAGGCCACGGACCCATCGGAGCCCTCAGTCCTAAAATGTGGTCCTAAAACCCCCTCCGCCTCTGGCTCCTGTCCTGGCCGGCTCCATTCATCACTGCTCCTCAGCCCTCAGTGCCCTGCTTCCCCAGAGCCCCTTCTGAGGAATTCCTTGCTGTCAAAGCCATGGTCAGTCCTTGACTGTAGATTGGCTTTGATTTTGTGAACTGTGCCCTCCCTGGAGTGGGTGACATGGCAGGTTCCGAGTTCCCCTCCTGCTGCTCTGATGGTCACCTCCCTTCCCCCACCCTTGGGAGGGTGCAAGGGATGGGGGGACACTTAGCCTGAGAACAACTCCCGGGTGCGTGTCCAGCTGCCCAGGGGGCATCGTTCCCTTGGGGGTGTCCCTAGCAGAGCTGGACAGGATAGATGACCTCCATTCTCACAATTCCCCAGGTCTGTTCCAGATGTGCTAAATGACTGCCCCCCCCTCTGCCACTTATAATTACTGAGGCCACTGCATTCCCTGTCCCCAGAAGAGTTTGTGCCTGGGACAAAAGCCGGGAGCCCTTCCTATAGTATGCTTCATAGAGCTAGGATTGTGTGTATCTTGCACATGTCTGTACCCCACTTCTGGGCTCTGCGCTGGCATGTAGTGAGTTTTCAGCTGACATTTGTAGGATTGGTGGGTGGCCCGATGGTGGAGTAAACACACGAAGCATCTTCATGTATGTAGTGGGGATGGTCACAGGCCGACGTCTCAAGGTTCTTGGGAGGAGAAAGGAGAAGTGCCTTGAGGGGCTTAGCACAGTGCCTGGCATACAGTAAGCATCCAATTCATGCCCATTGGGACGCTTACTGTCTGGCTGCAGTTTGGTAGGGCAGTGATGAGAGGGTGCCCCTATCACCCTTTTGGTTTCTTTGTGGCCTTAATTCAGATTCCTGTCTGTGGCCCTTAGGAGTGAGTTCAAGCCAGCATCTGATGGAGGAACTCAGAACCTCAGAGTCTCAGCCTCCAGCTCCTGAGGACTTGTGGGCCACTCAGACCCCAGCGTCGTCGTCAGTCATCACCCATGGTGGTAACAGGGAGAGCAGCCAGCAGCCCTGCAGGATCCCATCTGAAAGAACAGAGCTGAATCAGGACTCCGCACAGGTGACTCCAGTTTCTGACTCTCAGCTGAGCCTCTGGTGTGGGGCTCCGCCTGGGGAGGGTGGAATGTGGGAAGATGAGAGGCAGCTGCTTACATGGAGTTTGGAGGCAGACAGGCTTAGGGTGATGGTGGAGAAAACCCTTCATCTCCCAGAGCCTCAGTTTCCTCAAATTGCAGAATGACTGCGGGGCTGAGTGAGCACAGCCTGCTGTGGCCATGCTGCCGGGCACGCTGTGCAGCATTCGGAAAATAGCACCTAGCTTTTACACCTGATGGTAGCATATGGTCTTGACCTTTAAGGGTCTCACACTCCAGCTGAGAAGACAGGACAGGTAAGAAGCAAGCTGAGTGTCTACAGTTCCAGCCATGACCAGGTCCCCAGGGATGTGCCAGTGGAAAGAGGGAAAATGGAAACTCACTTGGGTTGGAGTGATCCAGGAGGACTTTCTGGAGGAGGAGACCCCTCAACTAAGCCCAAGGGAGAAACAGGCTGTGGACAGAAAGATGGGGGGTGGTGGAGGGCACTGGGGGTAGGGAAGTGTGGAGGTGGGGTGAAACCCATGTGCTAGACTTGGGTACAGTGTTAGGGGGTGGCAGTGATGTGGTTTGGGGGCTTCCAAGGACACTCTGGGGGTAGAACAAGAACAGTGTGGGAGGCAGGGCCCACAGTCTTCTGTGGGTGGGTGGAGATTGCTGGGTGGGCCTGATTTAAGGAAGGTTTAGCTCTTCTGCACCCAGTGGGTTGGGAGGCAGCTTTAGCAGTTCAGAGAACGGATTGGTGGCGGGGGGGGGGGCTGCAGACTCCTAATACCTTCAGGAGCAGCCCAAGCCTCTCAGCCTGACCCCCCAGGGCCCTTTGTGACCTGGCTTTTCTCCATCTCCTCAACCCACACATCCCTGTCTGACCCTCTAGTTGAGCTAGAGTGCATGGGTTTCACCCCAACCCCACACTTCCCTGCCCCAATACCCTGAATTCTCCCATCCTTCTGTCCACAGCCTGTTTCTCCCTTGGGCTTGGTTGAGGGGTCTCCTCCTCCAGAAAGTCCTCCTGGATCACTCCAACCCTAGTGAGTTTCCATTTTCCCTCTTTCCACTGGGACATCCCTGGGGCCTTGTCATGGCTGGAACTGTAGACGCTCAGCTTGCTTCTTATCCGTCCGGTCTTCTCAGCTGGAGTGTGAGACCCTTAAAGGTCAAGACCATATGCTACAATCAAGTGCAAAAGGAAGCCAAGCTGAACCATGCCCTGTCCCTGAACAGGTGTCTGGCCTTTGCTCTACCGACCTTTGGCCTGCGGTGCCCTTTCTCTCATACCCTGCGAATCCCTCTCGATTTAAAAGCCACCTCCTCTGTGAGGTCTTCCTTGATCTTCCCAGGGGGAATGGACTCCTTTCTCCTCTGTGCCCCACAGCATCCCCTATCTCCATCCATCCTAGCATGTGTGTCTTGCTCTGCCAATAACTGGCTGTGTGACGTTGGGCAAGTTATTCAACCTCTCTGTGCCTCCGTTTCCTCACCTGTAAACGAGAGGTAATAATAGTACCACCTTGAATGGGCTCACACCTGTAAAGCCTTTACAACAGTGCTTGGCACCTCATAAGCGGTAAATGCTACCCATTATTAAAATAATTACTGTTACGTCATAGGGCTGTTACAAGGATTAGATGAGCTGTCACGTGTCAAGTGCTTAGCACTGTGCTGGGCGCAGAGTGAGCCCTCAACAAATTGCCCTGATCATGCCCATGGTCACTGTCATCACCACCATCCTCATCATCAGTGTGCCCATCTGCCTCTCCCAGACTGTGAGGCATGGCTGTACCCTGGCTGTCTTGGACCCAGGTACCAGCTCAGAACCAGGCACACAGTAGATGCCTAGTAAGTGTTTCTTGGGAGAATGAAGGAGGCAGGGCCCTGGTCCGGGGCATGCTGTTGGGGGAACGATGTGAGTGAGGATTTGGAGGGACAGTGGTCAGTGGTCCAAAGGACAGGGGGTGGGTGGAGGGAAAAGAGCTAGGCAGGACCAGCCAGCACTGGGAGGCTCTATCTTCTGCAAAGTCATTCTAAAATGCTTCAGGGAGTTCCCGTCGTGGCGCAGTGGTTAACGAATCCGACTGGGAACCATGAGGCTGCAGGTTCGGTCCCTGCCCTTGCTCAGTGGGTTAAGGATCCGGCGTTGCCGTGAGCTGTGGTGTAGGTTGCAGACGCGGCTCGGATCCAGCATTGCTGTGGCTCTGGCGTAGGCCGGTGGCTACAGCTCCAATTCGACCCCTAGCCTGGGAACCTCCATATGCCACGGGAGCGGCCCAAAGAAATAGCAAAAAGACAAAAAAAAAAAAAATGCTTCAGATCCGGAGAAGAGGGTATTAAGAGGGATGTGGGGGGAAAACACACCTCCTCTGAAGATAGATCTTCCTAATCTTCCAGTCTCTCGAACCACCTCTAGGCTTGGACCCCACTCTGTGTGGAAGCTGTTGATCTCAGAGTCATGTGGGGTGGCTCCAGGATGGTCTTCTCTATAGCCAGTGATGCGGATGGGGCAGAGGGTCCTTGAAATACAAGCTGAGGGAGTGAGAGAATCAGGGAGGGCTTCCTGGAAGAGGATTTTGCAGTTGGAAAAGAAATCCAGAGGAAGGATGGGTCAGCAGAGTTAGAAAGGAGTGAGCCATGAGTTCACCTGTCCGCCTCTGCCCCTGCTCTGGTCCAGGCCCCTTTCAGCCCTGCCTGGATTGCTGCATCCCTCTTCTGCCCATCTTGCTTCCTATAATCCACTCCCTGCCTGGCACCCTCTGCTCAGAATCTGCAGTCCCTTCCACCTCATTCAGAGTTGAAGCTGCCGAGGTCCTGGCTTGACCCAGCTGCCTCTTGTCACTTCAATCATCTCTCCCACCCCCTTTCCTCCCTCACCTTCCCAGCCACAGAGGTTTCACTGCAGTTTCCTAAACCCTCTTTTCTACCCTAGGGCCTTTGCACAAGCTTTCCCAGCTGCCTGGAATACTCTATTCATTTCAATGTCCGGGGCTTTCTCATCCTTGAGGTCTCAGCTTAAAAGTTCCCTTGTCTATGAGGCTTTCTTAGACTTCCTCTTTTGATGCCTTCATAGAACTGATCACAACCTGCAATTACCTTCTTGTTCTAAATCTTGTTTATTATCCTTCCTCTCCACTAGAATATCAGTCCCACAAGGATGGAGACTTGTCTGTCTCTTTCATTGCTATATCCCCAGAACTTCAGGCAGTGCTTGGTGTCAAATAGGCCCTCATTAAATGACACAGAGTCCATCCTGTGCTTTGCAATTAGGAAGGTGGGATTATCGAGGAAGGCTCCCTGGAGGAGGTGTATAGAGCTGGGAAACACATGCAGGGCAGGGATGAGTGGATGGCAGGGAGGGCAAGGTAGAGATGCAAAGAGCTGGGTGGAGAAGGCCTAGGGGAACCACTTTACCCTCTTTGGAAAATTTTAAAGCTAGTCTCAGTCGAGGCCAGAAAACTGTGTAGCTGTGACCTTGCTCTAAGAGTTCTGGCTTGTGAAGCTTTAGAGCCAGTCACAGCCAATTCTGCAGCCTAGTAGCTGGGTGGCCGTGGGCAAGTTCTCTTAACAGTACTGGGCCTCAGTTACTTTGTCTATTGAATGGGGGCAGTAATAACCCCGCCAGCATTTATTGAGCTGCAGTTCTGATGTGAAGTGCTTTGCAAATGCAGCTAACTGGGTCCTCATGGCCACTGCCTGAGTCAGGTGCTGTTGAAACAGAGGCACAGGAGGATTCCACACAGTAATGCTGGTGAAGGGCTGGGCTCCACGTCGGGCCCTGGTGAGTGCACAGCCCTGAGTTGCCAGTGAAATTGAGGCTGTGGGCATTTATTTCCCTCTGTGAGGGAGCACAGGCCTGGGAACCTGCTAGACACCGACTGGGACTGAGTCAGTGATCTGTACCTTGATGTCCACCTGAGTGAGGGGATGTCAGCCCTTCTTCAGGTCTCCCTCCGGAGCCTGGTTGCCATTCGTCCCTCTGGTCTGCCCTGCTGGTACCCAAGCAGGGCCATGAGTCACCCAGAACCACCTCCCTGTCCGTGAGCCCAAGCAGCTCCCTGCTGTGCCTCACACCTTTATACTGGTTAATTACAGCTATTACTGTCATCATGAAAAAGTTATGTGATCTCACCGGTCCAGGAAGCCCCAAAATGCCCGGGGGAGCGGCTATCCATGGATAGAGCTTGGGAGGAGGCTCTTCCTTTCTGGCCTGTTCTGTCTTCCTCCATCAGACTAGCAGTCCTCTGAGGGTAAAGCTGGTATCTCCCTCACTGAGCTGGTGCTAAAGATCCTGACAGATGATGTAAAAGAATTTTTTATTTTATT
Organism: Sus scrofa; assembly: GCF_054392235.1. Lineage (NCBI taxonomy): Eukaryota > Metazoa > Chordata > Mammalia > Artiodactyla > Suidae > Sus > Sus scrofa. Next base: position 80,324,711 of record NC_139388.1, read on the forward strand.
TTATTGTTTTTATTTTTTTAGGGCTACACTTGCAGCATATGGAAGTTCCCAGGCTAGGGGTCGAAATAGAGCTGCAACTGCCACAGCCACGCAGGAGCCAAGCAGCTTCTGAGACCTATAACACAGCTCACAGCAATACCAGATCCTTAACCTAATGAGCGAGGCCAGGGATTGAACCCACATCCTCATGGGTACTACTTGGGTTTGTAACCCGTTGAGCCACAACAAGAACTCCCTAAAAGAATATTTTATTTATTTATTTATTTATTTAATTTATTTTGTCTTTTTGTCTTATTGGGGCTGCACCTGCGGCATATGGAGGTTCCCAGGCTGGGGGTCCAATCAGAGCTACAGCTGCCGGCCTACACCACAGCCACAGCAACACCAGATCCGAGCCATATCTGCAACCTCCACCACAGCTCACGGCAACGCTGGATCCTTAACCCACTGAGCGAAGCCAGGGATCGAACCTGCAACCTCATGGGTTCCTAGTCAGATTCATTAACCACTGCACCACGACAGGAACTTCCAACCATTCGCTGGTTGAAGGACATCTGGGCTGTTTGCAGTTTTTAGTGATTACGAATAAAGCTGTTAGAAACATTTGTGTACAGGTTATGGTGTAAGTGTAGGGTTTTATTTCACTTGAGTAAAAAGTGAGGGGTGAGATTGTTGGGTTATGTGGTTAAGTATAAGCTTGACTTTTTAAGAATCTGCCAAACTGTGCCATTTTGCACCCCTCTTCCTGGCCAGCATGTGGATCTTTGCTTTTAATAGATGTCCGTGAGACAAGAGACCTAACCAGGTAGAAAGTGGAATCTGAGATCCCCCCATAACGTCAGAACCTCTGTAGGCAACATCTTTAGTAAAAAGGTAACCTAAAAAATATCTGTCTTCCCAAATGAGATGACAAGAAAAATGATTGGTCTTGGCTTTGACTCAGGATGGAAGGGGAAATAAACTCTTCCCTAAGTCAACAGTCAGGTGAGATCAGAGCCCAAATTCCTACTTCTTGTTTAGTCTGGAAACCTCAAGCTGAGAATTTAAAGTAGTTCCTAGTGAGTAATGCTCACAGGTGTCCAGCAAAAAAACAAACAAACAAAAAAAAACCCTAAAATCCTTTTTGGAGGAAGACATATCAATCAAATTCTTACAAAATTTCAGTAGAGTTCTAATGATCATGACCTTACAATGAAAAAATTTAAAAACACACAAAAAGCAAGAGTCCATGAGCAAGGTTTAATAGAAATAAGAAGCAGCATGGTCAGACCTGCAAAAACCTCAGGTATTGGAATTACAGCATTCATATTAGGAAATGAGGGTGCTAAACAATTTAAACAAAATAAAAAAAAGTATTGAAAGTATGAACACAGATGGGAGTTCCTGTTGTGGCTCAGTGGTAAGGAACCCAACTAGTATCCATAAGGATGTAGGTTCGAACCCAGGCCTTAATCACTGGGTTAAGGATCCAGCATTGCCATGAGCTGCACTGTAGGTCAAAGACATGGCTCAGATCCAGCATTGCTGTGGCTGTGGTGTAGGCTGGCAGCTGTAGCTCTGATTTGATCCCTAGCCTGGGAACTTCCATATGTTGTGCAGGTGTGGTCCTAAAAATAAATAAATAAATAAAAATAAAATTAAAAATACAGAAAGTATGAACACAGAACAAGAGACAATGAAAAATGACCAGGGACAGTTTCTTATAAAATTAAACATAATAAAAATAAACAAATGAGTCCCACCTAGGTATTTGCTGAAGAGAAATGAAAACATGTGTCCTTTGAAAGATTTGTCTATGAGTATTTACAGTAGTTTATAATATCCAAAAACTTGAAATGGCACAAATGTCAATCTGTAGGTGGATTGGAGGGACAAATTGTGGTATATAATGGAATACTACTTAGCAATGAAAAGGAATGAACTATAGATGCTTAAACTACCTGAATTAATCTCAAATCCATTATGTGGAGATAGAGGAGCCAGATACAAAAGAGTAAAAACCATATGATTTAATTTATATGAACTCTTTGAACCAGCAAAAGCTATAGTGACAGAAGGCTGATTAGTGGTTGCTTGGGGCCAAGAGCGGAGAAGGAGACTGATGGCAAAAGAACACCAGGGAACTTTTTGGGATAATAGAAATACTCTATGATTGTGGTGGTGGTTACATGAGTGTATATATTTGTCAAAACTCATCCAACTCTACACTTAATAGAGACGCACTTCTTGTATGCAAATGTGAAATATAGTTGCACCTCAGTGAATTACACTTCAGTGAAGTTAATTCTAAAACCAACATGGCAATTTTCAGGCAGTTTGAAGAAGATTTAGACTGAACTTCTTAGAGATGAAATATATAAAACTGAAATAGAAAATAAAATGGATAGGTTGAGTGTAGATTAGACACAGCTGAAAAGAGAATTAGCAAACTGAAAGACTGCTGAATAAATCTCCAGATGGCAGCACAGGAAGACAAAGAGATGAAAATTTTGAAAGGGAGGTTAAGAGAATGATATGAAAAGGTCTAAAACAAACCAATTCAGAATTCTAGATGGGGTAATAGGGAGAAAAAGAGAAATATTTTTCAAAGGGATGAAGGCTGCAAATTTTCCAAAATTAATGAGTGATAAGCCCTCAAATTCAGAAACTCAACAGGAAAACTTAAAAGAGACATATATCTTGACAATCATATTGAAATTTCAGAAAATCAAAGATAAAGACAAGACCTTAAAATCAGTTAGAAAAGTCAGATCACCTACAGAGTAAGGACAATGAGGCTAATAACAGGCTCTTCATCAGAGCGGAAGCCCGAGGCAGTAGAATGATACCTTCAAACTGCTGAGGAAAATAGCTATTGACCAGAACCAGGTATTTAGTAAAACTGTCTCTGAGGAGTGAGGGGGTGTTTCAGGAAATTTCGGATAAAAAAAAGCTGAGAGTTTAGCTTCAAATGAGACACATTAGAGGTAGTCATAAAGGGTGTGCTTCAAAAAGAAATAAAATGATTTTAAAGGAAAGTCTAAGACACAGAAGGACATGTGAATAATAGTAAACATGCCACACATGTGACTACATCAAATTAAACACCATATCTGTAATTAGCAGTGGTAATGTCTTTTTTTGAGAGCTTAAAAAAAAAAAAAAAAAAACAGAATGAAAGTACCAAATAATAGTAGCATGGTAAGTCAAGAGGGGTGATCAGATTTAAAACTGTCTGAGGCTGCTGTGTAATTTCGGAGGAAAGTAAATGCAGTGATTTTTTAACGTATGCTTTCAGGACAGACATCTGCAAATTACAACCCTTGGGCCAAATAAGGGCCAGTGCCTGTATTTATAAGTGAAGTTTTATTGGCATATAGCCATGCCCATTCCTTTCTGAGTTCTCTATGGCTCCTTTCATGAGTGGTTGCTACAGAGATAGTCTGGCTTACAAAGCCTGAAATATTTACTATTGGGCACTTTGTAGAAAATGATTGCCGACACTTGATTCTAGGTTTTTGACTACTGAAAGAATAGAAACGGATCATGTAATATTTAAACATCTGAGGAGGACAAAGGCAATGAGGACATAACTCCAACCAAAAGAAAAGAAAAAAAGGAAAATTAAAAAAAACAAACAAGGAGTTCCCATTGTGGCTCAGCAGTAATGAACCTGACTAGTATCCATGAGGACTTGGGTTTGATCCCCGGCTTCACTCAGTGGGTTAAGGATCCTGCCTTGCTGTGAGCTGTGGTGTAGGTCGCAGACATGGCTCGGATCCTGCGTTGCCGTGGCAGTGGTGGGCAGCTGCAGCTCCAATTCGACCCCTAGCCTGGCAACTTCCATATGCTGCAAGTGAGGCCCTAAAAAGATAAAACCAAACCAAACCAAACCAACAACCAACCCCCCTCCCAAACCCCCCAAGATAATAGAAAGTACAAAGTAAGATGGCAGAAGTAAATCCAAATGCTTGTAGGCACGGGCCCATTCTCTGCTTCCATTTCAGCAAAGCTCTACAGAGGTTGCTGGAGGCATAGTCTCCTCATCTGGTCTCTCGTCTCTTCCAAAAACATTGCAATGAGATGCCTGTTTCCATGATGCACTGTCCCAGCTCTGGTCAAGGGTACCATTGACCTCCACATTGCTGAGCCCAGTTGTCCAGAGTTTTCCAGCTAGTGTTCCATGAAAGAAACTCAGATACCTGGATGTGGGATCTCTCTACTCTTGGGACACTGAGCAGGGCCTGAGGTGGCCAGAGGTCCCAAGCCAGTCACCTTCATCCTTGATAGCCTTCTCTTTTTCTCTGGGGGAGGTGTCATGCAAATATTGATATTTTCTGTGTATGCCATAACATGGAAAAGGTTGGGAGGATTGGTTAGGGTCCATCTTCAATCCTTTCCTTCAACTCATCTGCAGCGTTCCACAGCTGTTCATGCAAACTTTGAGAGACACTTTCTCTTCTGGGAGATGCCCACTCTTTCTTTCTCCTACCTCCCTCATTGCTTCCTCTCAGCTTCTTTCCTCCCCTCTACCTCTCATGGTTGGAGGGCTCCAACATGGTCCTTGGGCCTCATCTTTCTTCTGTCTGTTCTCCCTAGGAGATCTCATCCAGTCTCCTGGCTTCACAATTGCCTGGCAACTCCCACATTCATATCTCCAGTCCAGCGCTCGCCTCTAATTCCAGTGGGACTTCCCAGTCCCCTATCATGCATCACTTCTTGAGGGGCTGATAAGCATCTCAGTCTCAACACCTGCAAAAACCACTCTCCTGCTCTGCTGCCCTGCAAACTTGCACCTCCCCCAGATTCCCTGTCTCAGGCAGTGGCAGTTCCATGCGTCTGGCTGCTTACCAAGCTTGGAGTCATCTTTGGCTCCTCTCCTACTCTCACGCCCCACATTTGATCCAAGAGTGAACCTTGGCAGATCTGCCTCCAAAAAATTGTTTCAATCTGATTACTTTATCCCACTCCACTGCTTGCTTCTGGCTGGGATTATGAATGACAACTCTAACTGGTCTCTCTGCTTCCACTGCTGCCTCCCTATAATCCTGTAGTCAGGAAAGCACCCAGAGGGATCCTGCTGAAACATGGCCCAAGGTGTGACTCTCTTCTGCCTAAATTCTCAGTGATTCCCCATGGATGAGTGAGACCTTTGCTTTGGCCTTCAGGATCAACACAACTGTATCTTCTACCTTTCTTTTTTTTTTTTGTCTTTTGTTGTTGTTGTTGTTGCTATTTCTTGGGCCGCTCCCTCGGCATATGGAGGTTCCCAGGCCAGGGGTTGAATCAGAGCTGTAGCCACCGGCCTATGCCAGAGCCACAGCAACGTGGGATCCGAGCCGTGTCTGCAACCTACACCACAGCTCACGGCAACGCCGGATTGTTAACCCACTGAGCAAGGGCAGGGACCGAACCCGCAACCTCATGGTTCCTAGTCGGATTTGTTAACCACTGCGCCACAACAGGAACTCCTCTTCTACCTTTCTAACCTCATCTCCTGGTACTCTGGCCCAGGTTCTCCACTCTCTGGCCATGCTGGTCTCCCAGCTGGGTCCTTGAACGTGTCAACCAAGCTCTTGTCTTAGGGCTTTGCACATTCTGTTCCCCTTCCTGGCACTTGGATCCCCCAGATAAACCCAATGCTTGCTCCCTCACTACCTCCAGGTCCCCATTCAAGTGTCACTCTGGTGGAGGGGCTTCCCTTGTATAAAACAGCAATCTTGTCCTGCTCTGTGGCATTGATTGCCACATCTTATCATTGTTTTTTTTTTTTTCTTTTTAAGGCCACACCCATGGTATATGGAAGTTCCCAGGCTAGGGGTTGAATCAGAACTGTAGCTGCCAGACTACACCACAGCCACAGCAATGGGGCATCCTACACCACAGCTAATGACAACCCACTGAGCAGGGTCAAGGACCAAACCTGCATCCTCATGAATACTAGTTGGGTTTGTTACTGATGAGCCACAATGGGAACTCTCAGAAAAAATTTTATGTTTAAATTTTCCTTGCCTTAGAATATGAATTTTTATTTTATCAATATATATAAAATGCTTGTAGGTATTATATACGCAATAAAGCAACATATTATTAACACATCAATTATATGAGATATATAATAAATTTAATATATTATTAATACATGTAATTACATAATATACATTATTAATAAATATGACAATAGAGGAGGTACCACATAATGTTAAAATGTTCAATACATTGGAAAGCTGGAACAATTCTGAACTTGTTTGGTTTAACAACTTAAGTTCAAAATGTACAAAGCTGGAGTTCCCGTTGTGGCGCAGTGGTTAACGAATCTGACTAGGAACCATGAGGTTGTGGGTTCAGTCCCTGCCCTTGCTCAGTGGGTTAACGATCCAGCGTTGCCGTGAGCTGTGGTGTAGGTTGCAGACGCGGCTCGGATCCCACGTTGCTGTGGCTCTGGCGTAGGCCGGTGGCTACAGCTCCAATTCAACCCCTAGCCTGGGAACCTCCATATGCCGCGGGAGCGGCCCAAGAAATAGCAACAACAACAACAATAACAACAAAAAGACAAAAAAAAAAAAAAATGTACAAAGCTGAGTTTCCTGGGTTTTCTTTTTGCCTGTATAGTCAAGGCTGGGTACGAGAGAAGCTAGTAACCTATAAATATCAGACAAAAAGACAGACAATAAAGATCCACAAAAGTTTTCTCTCTTTAGCCAAATGGCTAGGAAAGGTGCAGCTGAGCAAGACATGACACTTTTAGACAATAACCCCATTCCAGCCCAGCAGCATAAAAACTGTGATCCCAGGCTTCCCTTGCCAGCAAATGATGAGTAGGGGACCTTGACTTGCAACTTTGTCAGACTATAATGAGGTGCCCCAACTGCTCAGCTGTGCTGGGGTCAGGGGAAGCTGAGGAGCTGGGATTTTCATTCTCACTGGGTGTTAATGAGGTGCCTCCCTGATATTATCTTATAGTGGAGACCATGTGAGAGGTCCTGCATTTTCACCACCCTGCAGTAACGAGGGGCTTCTCCTCATTGGGGTGGTGTCAGAGGAGGTCTAGAAGAGGGTCAAGACTTTCACTACCACCCAGAGTTATGAGGTCAACCTCCACCCCATGGTATCAGTAGAGACCACATAAGGAGCAGTGAGGAGGCACTTCTGACCTTTCAAGACTAGTGGGGAGTCTCAAGTGCCACTCATACATAAAAGTATTCAGAAAACCCTCCCCCACAGTTGTCAATAGAAGCTGAATGGGGAAACTGAATTTATACTCCCACTTGGCAGCAGTGAGGTGGCATCCCTCTTTCTCCATTGCAGCAATGTCAGAGAAGCCCTGCTGTAATGTAATGTTTATAGATAAGATCCAGAGTTTCATAACATAACACCCAAAATGTCAAGGTAGGAAATTATTTGTTCTATCAAGAACTAGGAAGATCTCAACTTGAATGAGAAAAGACAGTCAGCATACACCAAATTTGAGATGATAAAAATATTAGAATTATCCAAAAAAAAAGACCTTAAAGCAGCTATGTAAAAATACTTCAAAGAACAATTGTAAACACTCTAGAAATAATGAAAAAGAGAAAAACTTAGCAAAAAATAAAAGATATAAAGAACCAGATGGAGATTTCAGAACTTAAAAACGCAATAAAAACTCGGTGGATGGGCTCAACAGCAGAATGGAGAAGAAATAGAAAGAATCTGTGAACTTGAATGACATAAAGGAAGATGGAACAATATAAATTACCCAGTCTGAACAGAAGAGAGGAAATAGACCAGAAAAAAGTGAACAGAACTTCAAGGATGTGTAGCATTATACTAAGAGATCTAAAACTCAGTCATTGGAATCATAGGAGAGGAGAGAGAGGATGGGGGTGAAAAAGTACTCAAAGAAATAATGGGAAAATTTCCCAAATTTGACTAAAGACATAAACCTACCGATTTAAGAGCTATGTGGATCCCAAAGAAGATAAACCTAAGGAAATCTATACCAAGACACATCATGGCCAAACTCTTGAAAAATAAAGGCAGAAGAAAATCTTGAAAGTAGTGAGAAAGAAATGATATCTTATCTATAGAGAAGACATCTGCTTCTGTTCGAATGATACCTGTTTGAATGATAGCAGATTTGTCATCAGAAACCACAGAAGCCAGAATAATGTGGCACATTTTTCAAGTGCTGAGAGAAAAGAACTGTGAACCAGAATTCTGTATCCAGCATGAATACCTTTCAAGAATGAAGGAAAAATGAGAGAATTTGTCACCAGCAGATCTATCTTAAAAGATGTTATCTGAACAGAAAGGAAATGATAAAAAGAAAGAATTTTGGAACATCAGGAAGGAAGAAAGACCAGCAACAATAAAAAAGAAGTAAATACAATAGATTTTCTTTTTCTTTTTGTGTTTTCTAAATTATGTTAGATACTTAATGGTTGATAACCAGCAATATTAAAAATCATAACACTGATGTGATTCTCAATGTACATAGCTAACACAGTTAGGACAATTATAGTATAAAAGGCAGAAAAAATGACATAAAGGAAGGTAAATTTTCTCTATTTCTCTAGAATTGGTAAAATGACAACACTAGTATATTATGATAAGTTGTGTACAGTTGACTTTGAACAGCAGAAGTTTGAACAGTGTAGGAATTTTTTCAATAAATGCATACTACAGTAATACACAATCTGAGGTTGGTTGAATCTGCAGGTGTGGAACTGAAGATGGGGACGGTTAACTGTAAAGTTATACATGATTTTCAACTGTGTGGAGAGCTGGTGCCCCCATGTTGTTTAAGGGTCAACTGCATATATAATGTAATACCTAGAACAACCATTAGAAAAGTTAGGAGTTCCTGCTGTGGCATAGCAGAAATGAATCTGACTAGGAACCATCAGGTTGTGGGTTTGAGTCCTGGCCTTGCTCAGTGGGTTAAGGATCTGACATTTCCATGAGCTGTGGTGTAGGCCAGCAGCTGTAGCTCCGATTTGGCCTCTAGCCTGGGAACCTCCATATGCTGCGAGTGCAGCCCTAAAAAGAAAAAAAAAAAAAAGAAAAGAACAAGTTATACAATAAGATAGCACAGAACACACTAGATAAACTAAAATGGAACTCTAAAAACTGTTCAAGTAACCCATAGGAAGTTAGGAAAAAATAAAAAACCAAAATAAAATGGCAGACCTAAGCCATAACAGATCAGCAATTACATTAAATGTAAATGTCCACATAAACCAATTAAAAGACAAGAGATGGTCAGAGTGGATGTAAAAACCCCCACAACCCAACTATATGCTGTCTGTGAAAAATTCACCTCAAACATAATGATATATGTAAGTTGTAACTAAAAGGATGGAAAAAGACATACCATGCCAATATTAATAAAAGAGAGCAGAAGTGACTATTAATATGAGGTAACATAGACTTCAAAGCCAAGAAATTACCAGGGGCAGAGAGGGACATTATATAATGATAAAAAGAGTCATTTTACCAAGAAGATATAGATATCCTAAACATGCGTGCACCAATCAACAGAGCTACAGAAATATGAAGAAAAACTGATAGAACTGAAAAGAGAACAGATAAATCCACAGTTATAGTTGGACTTTAACACTCTCTCAACTACTGATGGGAAAACTAGACAGAAATCCGCAATTATATATATGTGTGTGTGTGTATACATATAAATATAAACATATATATGTATACACACATATATAGTCTTTTTAGGGCCACAGGTGCAGCATACGGAAGTTCCCAGGGCAGGAGTTGAGGCCTACGCCACAGCCATAGCAAGCTGGATCTGAGCCATGTCTGCGAATCACACCAGAGCTCACCGCAATGCCAGATTCTTAACCCACTGAGCGGTGCCCTGGGTCAAAACCACATCCTCTCGGATACTAGCTGGATTTGTTTCTGCTGAGCCACAATGGGAACTCCAGAAATCAGCAATTATAGAATAACTCAAACTACATTATCAACCAATCCATACAACAGCAGAATATAAAATCTTTCTAAGAACTGATGGGATGTATGCCAAGGCAGACCATATCTTGCGTCATAAAAAAAATCTCACAAAATGTAAATGAATTGAAAACATACAGAGTGTGATCTCTGACTACAATGGGATATAAACAAAAATCCATAACATAAAGATAATAGGAAAATCTCCAAAAGCTGGAAATTAAATAATATCTTCTAAGTGATACATAGGTCAAAGAGAAAGTCTCCAGGGAAATAAAAAAAGACATTAAACGGAATGAAAACATCATACCAAAATACATGGGACATAGTGAAATCAATGATGAGAGGGAAGTCTATAACACAAAATTCTGACATTAAAAAAGGCCACAAGTCCCAAATTGATAGTCTAAGCGCCCACCTTAAGAAATTAGAAAAAGAGGAGTTCCCGTCATGGTGCAGTGGTTAACGAATCCGACTAGGAACCATGAGGTTGCGGGTTCGGTCCCTGTCCTTGCTCAGTGGGTTAAGGATCTGGCGTTGCCGTGAGCTGTGGTGTAGGTTGCAGACGCGGCTCGGATCCCGCGTTGCTGTGGCTCTGGCGTAGGCTGGCAGCTACAGCTCCGATTCGACCCCTAGCCTGGGAACCTCCATATGCCGTGGGAGCGGCCCAAGAAATAGCAAAAAGACAAAAAAAAAAAAAAAAAAATTAGAAAAAGAAACCCAAAGCAAGCAGAAGGAAAGAAAAAATAAAGAGAGAAAAAAAAAAATCAATGCAATTGAAAACAGAAGAATAGGGAAAAGCAAAGAAACAAAAAAGTGGTTCTTTGAAAATATCAACTAATAGAGAGAAAGCAAGCACAAATTATCATTATCAGGAATGAAACCAAGGATATTAATACCAACCACCAGACAGAAGAAGAATAATAAAGGAATACTACAAAACAACTCCCCACACATAAACTGGACAACTTAGATGAAAGGAAGCACTTTCTCCAAAAACACAAAAAAACCAAAATTCACCCAATATGAAATAGGTAATTTGAATAGCCCTGTGTCTACTAAAGAAATTAAATTCACAATTTAGAAATTCCTGAAAAAGACATCTCTAGTCTCAGATGGTTTCCACTGGAGAATTCTACTGAAAATTTGAAGAATTAATACTAAGTCCCCACAATCTCTTCCAGAAAACCAGAGGGGAAGTCCTTTCTCAATTCATTTTATGAGGCCAGCATTACCCAGATATCAAAATATAGGAAGCTAAAATGGATTGAACTTTGAGAACTGGAAAAATTGTCTATCAGAGTGGGAGATTTTAACACATCTCACTGACTGATGAAGCAGGCAAAAAAAAAAAAAAATCAGTGGTCAATAGAAGATTTGATGATGCAAATAACAAGCTTCATCCAATCAATGTATGTGTAACCATGAATCAACCATGGACAAACACACACTCTTCTTAAGCACCCGGCACATATGTGAAACCAACTACAAGAATACTGGCCAGAAGGCAAGTCTCAACAAAATCGAAATAGTCTCATCCAGACCACATCCTTTGCCTGATGCAATTAACTTAGAACTCGGTTAAGACAGTAAGAAAATCCCATTTGGTTGAACAATTTTAGAAGTCTTTTTAAAGACCTCATCGATCAAAGAAGACATGGGTGGAAATTATGAACTGAGCAGGAGTAAAAAAACAACATATGAAAATTCACAGAATCAGCCAAAATGGTTCTTAGAGCAAACAAAATACATAGTCTTAAATATCTATGGTAGAAAACGAGAAAGGCAAGAAATCAATGAATTAAGCACTCAACTTGAGAAATTAGAAAAGTTAAGTTTGATCCAAAGGAAAGATAAATGTAAAAGTGGGAGTTGGGGGGGGGGAAAGATTTCTAAAAATCCAAAAGTTGGTTTTTGGAAAAGATTAAATCAATTGGTAAACTTCTGACAAGATTCATTGGAGAAAAAGAGAAAGGCATAAACAAAAGGACTTCATGAGAGAAGCACAGGAGAATATGAAGATGTACATAGAAACCCCAAAGAAGCCACCTCAGTGCTTGGGGTGGGGGGGGACAGCTACCATCTCCCATCTACTGGCCTTTGAATGACCTCCAAGAGAGAAGACATCCATGTCCTATTATCTTCTTGGGACCAAGGTTGTAAAGCCAAACTTTACCCTCCTGCCTGCAAACACACAGAAGCCCAGGACTCCAGAGAGATGCCTGCTGCCTCTAGGAAGAAACCCCAGGCATCCCGGTCCCTTCCCCTCACACCTCCTTCCTCACTCTCCTCTTCCTGGGAGGTAAAAGAACCATCAAACTGTCACAAGACTGTACTAAGCTGCACATTTTACAAGCAGCTCTCCCATTTTACATCCCCACCATGGACATGTGAGGGTTCCAGTTTCCCCACATCCTTGCCAGTGTTAGGTGGTACCTATAAAAGAACTAAAATGTGGCAAAAGCCAGGTGGCCTTGGCTGAAACACAAAGCATCAAGACAAAAATAGCTGGAGAAACTTAAATTGTAACAACATAACTTGTATCCTCCCTGCTTCTTACTCTATCACAAACATGTGCTAAAAATAAAATTGCTAAAAATAGAGACTACCCCTTTCCCTATATAACTAGTTGTCTCTCTAAGCAGTGGGCAGCCTGAGGTCTTTAGGCTCAGTGATCCTGGCCAGTCTCTTGGTGGATAAACCTGCTTGCCATCTCATTGCTCCAGTCTCTGCCTCCTTCGTTCCCACTCTTTCTAACAACCACTTGCTGTCATCTGTCTTTTCGGTTGTAGCCATCCTAATAGGTGTGAGGTGGCATCTCTTTGTGATTTTGATTTGCATTTCCCTGTTGACCAATAATGTTGAGCATCTTTTCATGTGCTATTGACCATTTGTATCTCTTCTTCGGAGCTGTGTCCATGCAAATCCTTCATCCGTTTTATACGTGGGTTTTCTTTTTTAATGTTGAGTTGTGAGAGCTCTACATATATTTGGAATATTTAGACTTTTACCAGATACATGATGTGTAAATATTTCCTCCAATTCTGTGGATTGTCTTTTCACTTTCTCGATGTTGTCCTTTGAATCATAAAAGTTAAAACATTTTTCAATTTAATCTTTATTATGTTGGAGTATGCTTGATTTATGATGCTAGTTTTAAGTGTACAGCAAAGTGATTCATATATATATATATATACACATTCTTTCTCAGAGTCTTTTGTAATACAGGTATTAGAGGATATTGAGTAGAATTCCCTGTTCTATACGGTAGGCCCTTGTTGATTATTTTATGTACAGTAGTATGTGTATGTTAATCCCAAACTCCTAAAATATCCCCCCCCATCTTTCCCCTTTGATGACCAAAGTTTGTTTTCTAAGTCTGTGAGTCTCTTTCTGTTTTGTAAATAGATTCATTTGTATCGTTTTTTAGATTCCACCTATAAGTGATCTCATACGGTATTTGTCTTTTTTTGTCTTATTTATTTCACTTAGCATGATAATCTCTAGATTCATCCATGTTGCTGCAAATGGGATTATTTCATTCTTTTTTTTTGTTATGGCTGAGAAACATTCCATTGCATATATGTACCACATCTTTATCCATTCCTTCGTCTATGGATATTTAGGTTGGTTCCATGTCTTGGCTATTGTAAATAGAGCTGCAATGAACATCCCTGTGCATGTATCTTTTCAAATTATAGTTTTCTCTGGATATATGCCCAGGAGTGGGATGGCTGGATCATAAAAAGTTTTAGATTTTCTTGAAGCCCAGTTTTTTTTTTCTTTAGTTGCTAAAGCTAAATTTATTTATGTAGTCTTTTTTCTTTTTTTCCTCTCTCTTTTTCTTTCTTTCTTTCTTTTTTTTTTTTTAGGGCTGCACCCATAGCATATGGAAGTTCCCAGACCAGGGGTCAAATTGGAGCTGTAGCTGCCGATCTGTGCCACGGCCACAGGAACACAGGATCCAAGCCATGTCTGCAACCTACACCACAGCTCATGGCAACGCTAGATCCTTAACCCACTGAGCAAGGCCAGGGTTTGAACCCACATCCTCATGGATACTAGTCGGGTTCATTACTGCTTAGCTCTGATGGGAACTCGTTAAAGCTGAATTTAAATCAAAAGAAAATATATGCCAACTTATGTGAAAACTGAGATGAAATATACAAGTTTCTAAAAAAATGTAACTTATCCATCCACACACACACTCTCTCTCTCTCTCTCTCTCTCTCTCTCTCCACTCATTTGGAGTGTTTACCAATTTCGTGGTGTAAATATTCCCACCATGGCCAGTTTCGAACTACCAATGCGACATCACCAAGTGCAGAGGCAGCCTCCAGTATACCACCAAGTTCTAACACATGCCCTCCTCCTGGCCCAGCTCTCCTTCCGAGGACCATTCCTGAACAATGGTTCTGTATGAATCTTTGAACTTAACCAGATCTGTGTAGACAGACTCATGCATCACAGAACATCAGTGACCAGCTCCTGGCAATTGAGGCTCAGAGAGGGCCAGTAACGTGCCTAAGGTCACACAGCATCATATGGCAGATTCAGCTGGAAAACCAAGCCTCCCTTCCCAGCCTTAGAACTGTGCAAATTTGAGTCTGGCCCATGAACCTTCTTCAGCTGGGCCCCTGGGCATCTTTTGCTTTGCTCTGCAGACCTGGGGATGCCAGTGGGATCATGCATACACCAAGGCTAAGTCTGCATGGCTGTCTTCATTGTTCCTTCTCAGGAAGCTCAGGGAGCCCCACGGGCAGGGCTACAGTTAGGGGCGGGGGTCAGCAAGACCAGCTTTGAGCCACTGGTAGAGCCCAGGCCCTGCAGGAGGCGGGCACCCCCTGGGGCCCTTCCAGAGGCTGTGAGTACAATGGAGAAATAAGCGTGGGCTTTGGAAGCAGACAGAGCTGGGCTGGCAGTCCAACTCCCCACGCAGGTGCTGTGTGACCTTGGGCAAAGTGTCTCAACCTCTTTGAACCTCTGTTTCCTTCCATAAAGGTGCCCGTCTTACAGCTACATGAGGCTCAAGTGAGGTCATGCTCAAGTGCTCCCTCTGAGCAGGTATACAGGAAGTGCTCAATAAATACCCACCCTCTCCCTTGCCGCTCTCTTTCCCTCCTTCCCTCCTCTCTTCCCCCAGCTGTCTCAGCAGGGCTTTCGCCTGCTCAGGGGATCCTGTCCGCTGACATCGGACAGGTTGGGCAGAGGGGTGATGTGACCCTCCAAGCCCCATGACCCCCATCTTGGCAAATGGGTCAGCCTCCTCGGGATGCTCTGGGGAGGGATGTAGAGCCAGGAGTGGGGGAATCCAGCCCCAAGGCAATCCCTGAAACCCCCAGTAGAGACAGTCTTTCTGACTGCTGAGCCGCAAGGACGGCTTGAGGCAAAGAGCTGTTCCACCTGGCCCCTGTGCTGGCAAGAGCCACGGCCAAGGGTAAGGGGGCCAGTGGCAGGTGCAAGCTCTGCAGCCGATGTGCTGTGTGACCTTGGCCAGTCATTGCCCATCCTCTGGTCCTTTCTATTCTCTTCTGTAAAAGGCAGCTCAGCTCTGGGGTCCCTCTGGCTCTGCTCATTGGAGATTTCCAGCCTCCACCCAGCTATGGCTTTCAGAGAAGCGGCCTGGGCCCGGGCTGCACCCCAGCAGGCATTTTCCTTGGCTCATGCACAAGTTGTGCTGCAGGCTCCCTGGGCCAGACCAATAAACGGGGCTCATAAATGCCTGGCAGGGCAGCAGGCCTCCCTCAGATAAAAAGTGTTTTCCAAACAAGATTAGGAAAGGTCAGCTCCGGGAAGCCCTGAGTCAGGCCGTCGCAGGGGCAGTGGGACAGAGGGCGTCTGGTGGCTGCCCAGCCCTCCCAGGTCAAGGGCGTGGGGAACCAGCTCCCTTAGTCATCCACCCTCTCCCTCGCTGCTCTCCTCCCTCTAGTCCTGCCATCCTGTGTGGCCTTGGTGCTGCCACTTCTCCTCCTGGGCCTCAGTTTCCCCTTTGGTCAAGCAGGGGGCTGATCCTTGGCTGGCCTTGCTCCTGGATGGTGATGAGCCTCCAGGGAGACAGTGTATAAAAGCGCTTTGCCAGAACTGAGCAGGTGTGTGACATAAGAGTGACCCTCGTGATAGACCAGGAGTCCCTTCCATAGACAGGACCTCCGGAGTGTTCCTCCGTCAGGCTGGAGATTCCACCAAGACAGAGCTGTGCTTCCCCCAGTAGATCAGAAAGTCTGCAAAAGAGGGAGAGAGGGGATTTGCCAGCCCTTGACTCCTATTAGGTAGGACCTGTGTTTCTCCCATCAGGCTGGATGATCCATGAGATCAGGGGCTTTAGCTCCTCATCAGATGGGGAGTTTCCCCAGGCCAGGGGCTGCACCTCCCCCGTCAGAGAGGAAGCTCCTGAGGATGGGCACTTTGTCTCTACACTCCGTCTGGGGACCCACAGGGCATAGGCTTGCCTCCCCCTTCAGACTGGGGGCCCCCACCATCCATCTCCTTCTTAGCCAGCACTCAGGAGGCATATGATGTGGGTGGTTGCTGTGTGCGGGGCTGGCCCTTGGGGACCAGGACAGGACATCAGGGAGAAAGGAGGCCACACGTGGACTTGGGAAGTAGAGCAGGAAGCACATATTAAAGCAAAGCCGTGGCTTGGAACGTGGTGTCCACCCTGCCAGGCCATGCTGGCACCGTGAGCTTAGGGCAGAGGGCCAGGCTCGGCCTGGGTGATTCAGGCCTGTGCTGGAGCTGGTTGGTTCTCAGGCTCAACCCAACCCCGACCGGCCTCACTGTGGGTTATTTGGAGGAGGCGGGGTCAGTGAGGCTGGGGGCACTGGGATGTTATTGGGAAGGAGATGGGGGAGGGGCGGCAGGAGGTATGCGTCTCACCTGGTCTCACTGAGTCAGCCCTGGACGGCCCCCTGACACCCGCTCCCCAGTCTTCTTGCACAGATTCTAAAGACCAACATCATAGAGAAAGTGCCTAAGGTCAAGGCATGAGGCCTGGAACCCAAGGCTCTGACTCCTGGCTCTGCCCCTTCCCCTCTGCCTGTCTGCTTACATCTTGGGGAAACTCAGCTTGTGCTCTAAGAGCCTCCCCTCACAACTGAGGGTGGATAGAACCCCCCATGCCCACCCCATGGTGGGCCTTGATAACCCAGGGGTGAGTCTGGGCTCTGTGGGAAGGCTTCCCACACCTTCTTACCAAGGACATTTCACCTGAGACTTCCCAAAATTTGCCCCCAAATAAAGGCACAGAGGTTGTATGTCTTGGAAGGGCTCTGGGATGGTAGCTGGGGTAGATAGTGCAACTTGAGCTGCAGCAGAGACAATACCAGGTCCTTAACCCTCTGAGCCACCAGGGAACTCCCAAAAGTTCCTTCTTGATATCTCTGGCATGTGAATTTTGTGTTCTGCTGTACCATACAGGGCTGGTGGTCTATCTTTTTCATGTTGATTTGTAGACCTTCCTTATGTATGATTCTGGATGCGAGTCCTCTGTTAGTTGTACAGATCATAAGAATCTTCTCCACTACATGGAAAATTAAGGCATGGAGTCCTCGGGATCATTCCAGGAGCATCAATAATGAACAAGCCGGCCCTATTTCTGCTGGGTTCTGTGTTCCGAGGTGCACATGATGTGACCCCTCCCCTCAAAGACGATGCACCTCTGGAGAAGGAGGCGGATTTTTATTTTATTTTTATTAAAGAATAGTTGACTTACAGTGTGGTGCTGATTTTTGCTGTATAGGAAAATGACTTAGTTATACATATATATATATATATATATATATGCGCTTTTTTACATTCTTTTTTACAAATATATATATATATATTCTTTTTTACAAATATTCCTTTCCCTCTGTGGCTCAGTGGGTTAAGAATGTGACTGCAGCAGATCAGGTTGCTGCAAAGGTGTGGTTTCTCTCTCCAGCCCGGCGAAGTGGGTTAAAGGATCAGTTTTGCTGAGGCTGGGGTGTAGGTTTCAGCTGCGACTGGCCCAGGTCGCAGCTGGGATTCTGCTGGGATTAATTTCCTGGCCCAGGAACTTCCATATGCTGCAGATGCAGCTATAAAATTAAAAATAAAATAAAGTATTCCTTTCCATCATGGTTTATTCCAGGAGACAGGATATAGTTCCCTGGGCTGTACAGCAGAATCTTATCTATCCATTCTAAATGTCATAGTTTGCATCTACTAACCCCAAACTCCCAGTCCATTCCTCTCCCTCCCTGCTCCTCCTTGGCAGCCACAAGTCTGTTCTCTATAAGACAGACATTTAGAAAGAAGAAGAGGAGTTCCCATTGTGGCTCAGCAGGTTAAGAATTTGACTAGCATCCACGAGGACACAGGATTGATCCCTGGCCTCGCTCAGTGGGTTGCCATGAGCTTTGGTGTAGGTTGCAGATATGGCTCAGATCCCATGTGGCTGTGGCTGTGGTTAGGTGGGCAGCTGCAGCTCCCATTTGACCCCTAGCCTGGGAAACCCTAAAAAAGAGAAAAAAAAAAAGGAAGAAAGGCCAGTTTCTCTCACCAGGTGGACATGATTTTCCTTGCACAAGTTTTATCAAAACTTTCTTCAGAACCAGGCAGGGTGAAAAGAAAGGTTTCCCCATGTTTGTTTTCTGGGCTGGGTCTTTAAATCCTTTGCCGTGAGAGCTGCTTCTAGATGCTTCCTTGACACCATGAGCTGCCTTGGCTGAATGTGTGCTCACTCTGACCTCTCCCTTGGTTTCTGCCCTGGTTTTGGGTCTTAACGGCTAGCTTCCCCAGGACATGGTCGAATTCTCGGTCCTGAACCCGGTTCTGGTGTTCAGTGGAGGTGAGTCACGCAGCCTGGAGGGAGGGAGCAGGGGCGGGGCCAGGCCCGATGACTGTTCTGCAAAGCTGGGACCAGGTTAGGCCTCCGCACCTATGCGCGTGTCACTGGGTACCGTGTCAAGTGAAGCCAGATCCCCCTCCAACCCTTGGGCTGCCAACCCTTGAGGGGGACTCGGGAGCCTGTGAGCTGGACGGGGGCCAGAGACCAACCCTGGGAGCAAAGGGGCCAGGTGGAGGCCGGCCGGATGAGCCCGGCCTGGAAGTGGAGCCTGGGCCAGTGAGATGTCCACAGCCCATCAGCTCACAGAGGGGTGGGGACTTGGCAGGTGGGGGCAGTGTGTCCAGAAACGTGACAGGAGGCAGAGAAGGGTGGAGGGAGCTGGGCAGGGCCCCAGAGCACTGGTTCTAACCTGGGCCCTGATCCTGGCCTGCCACAACCAGCAACTCACAACCAACTCCTCTCTCAAGGTCTCGGTTCCCTTATCTGACTTTTTTTGGAGGGGTGGGGGGTGGGGGAAGTGGGGTGTGTGTGTGTGTGCCTGTGTCTTGTGGAAGTTCCCAGGCCAGGGATTAAACCTGCGCCACAGTGATGATAACGCTGGATCCTTAATTGCTGGGCCACCAGGGAACTCCATCGGTTCTCTTATCTCTGATGTGGCCTCCATGGCTCTGACGTTCTCTGAAGTGTACCTGGGAAGGAAGCGTGTGAACAGCTTAGAGTGGATTTCCACCGTGGGGATCCCGGAGGAAAGACAGAGAAGAAGGAGCATGTTTGACTCAGGGACTGAAAACCCAGGCCCGGCCTAGAGGCTCTTCTGCTTTCATGCTGTAGTTCCAGTGTCACCTCTGACAGGAAGGCCCTTGTCCCCCAGGCTGGACCAGGAGCTCAGAGCAGAGACTCAGTGTCTCCTCCTTTCCCTCCTCCCGGGGGACTGGGCATCCTGGTGGAGCCTGCGGACACACTTTGCTGATGTCAGCAAAAGTTAGGGGGCGTAGGGACAGCCACCCTGCTTCTTGTCAGTTCTGCAGGGGAGACCAGGCTGGAGGGCAGGGGAGGGCAGGTGGAGATGCTGCCCACAGGGTCCTGCTTTCAAGGCGAGAGGATGAGTTCCGGTTGGTTTCAGAACAGTGCTTCCTGGAAAAGACAGTGGGAGATGAGCAGACAAAACCCCTGTGCAGGGGGGTGTTGACAGCATCTAGGGTGATGGCCACAGCCCATCCGATAAGACCCAGAGCCTGCTTACCAAAGACTGAGATGCCTTTGTTTCCCATGGAGCCTGGCAAGGTGCCAGGCGAGCTGGCTCCCAGCCTCGGCTCTGTGGCTGGCAGCTCTGTGACCCAGAGGCAGTCACCACCCATCTCTGGGCCTCTGTCTCCCTCCATGACCTTCCTGCCTGCACCTTAGCAGGGGTGGATCCAGTTTATTTGGCTGAGTCATCTGAAGGCTCCCAGCCTCCGTTTCTTCACCTGCATGCTGGGGATAAAGACGGCTACACTGGGGTTGGGGTGGGGCGCAGTCAAGGGGGTCGTGTCCCCAGCACCCAGGCCGGGGACAGAGTTGGTGATGGGTATGTATCTTGTGCCGGCAGCTGGAGGCCTGGGGAAAGAGACCCTGGGGGAAGCGGGAAGAAGAGAGGCTCCTTCAGGCTCTCAGGCTCCCGCTCAGGTCTCTGTGCCTTTCATTCTCTTTCTGATTCGGCCCCTGCCTCCGCCCCACTCTCATCTGCATTGCTCTCTGTCCCTGCGTTTCTGAGTCTCTGCCTCTCCTCCTCATTCTCTCCCTTTCTTCTCTGTTCTGGGCACTCTGTGTCTCTGTTTCTCAGTCTGTTTCTTTCTGTCTCTGTGTTTCTGTCCCCTTCTCCCATTCCTGTCCTCTTTGGAGGCCTTTCTGGCCTCATGGAACTCCCGGGCCAGGCCGGGGTGGGGAGAAGGCTCCCAGGGGATTTTGGGGTCCCTGAGGATGCCCAGCACAGGGCCAGGGTCAAGGATAAAGGCCAGACAGCCCGAGGGCTCTGCCAAAGGAGGGCCGGAACCTCTGCTGGGGAGCATGGGGCTGCTGATGGGTGGGGCATGGGTGGCTGAGAACACTTATGCCTCTGTGTTTCTTTTAAGCCATCTTCCTGGTCCCCCAGAGCCAATGGCCCAGCCACTCCCTATCCCTCCGATACGTGACATCTTGCCAGAGTAATGAGGGGAATGGGGTTGAAACAGGTGGTTTCCCAGGGCAGAACCGATGGTGGTTACTTAGAAAACAATACTCCTGGGATACAGAACCATCTGGGAGGGCTTCCTGGAGGAGGTGTGGTCTATGAGGGACCAGCAGGGAGTCTAACTGGCCAGGCAGCCTGGCCAGTGCTGGGAGCTTTAGAAGCTTCGCCTCAGTTTCTTCATCTGCAGAGTGAGGATAAGCACAATCACCCCCTGGGGGGTGTCAAGAGGAGTGTGTTGTAAAGCTGAGCGCCTGGACCTGGTGTGCACATAAAAAGTCCCTTTATTCAGATGAGGCGGAAGCAGCCCCTAAGGGGTCAAGTGGCCGCCCATGGTCATGCAGCCAGTGAATGGTGGGCCAGGGCTGGAACCGTGCTCTGTGTGGTGTTCATTCAGCCCAGCCAAGTGCTGGCCCCCCCATCAGCACCCTTCTTCCCTCCCTGGATGTGGGGGAAAGAGAAAGGGCTGTGTGGCCCTGGATTGACTGCTGGCCCTCTCTGGGAGTATTACTGTGACAAATCCTCCTTTCTGAGAGGATCTGTGGAGCCCCAGACTCCCCAGCTGCTGGAAGGGGAAGGGACTGAGCATGTGGGCTTTGAGCTCCCACCGTGCTTGGTCCCAAATGTCTGCTATTTTCCTCTTTTTCTTTTTAGGACTGAACCTACAGCTTATGGAATTTCTCAAGCAAGGGGTCTACACCACAGCCACTGCAACTCGGGATCCGAGCCACATCTGTAACCTATGCTGCAGCTTGTGGCAATGCTGGATTCTTAACCCACTGATCGAGGCCAGGGATTGAACCCACATCCTCATGGATACTAGTCGGGTTCTTAATCCACTGAGCCACAATGGGAACTCCCTAGAGTGTCTGCTCTTTAATCTGTTTTTAAAATTTATTTATTTATTTTGCTTTTAGGGCTGCACCTGTGGCATATGGAAGTTCCCAGGCTAGGGGTCGAAACGGAGCTTAGGCTGCCGGCCACAGCCACAGCCACAGCAACTCAGGATCTGAGCCACATCTGCGACCTATCCATAGCTCACAGCCAAGCAGATCCTTAACCCACTGAGCAAGACCAGGGACCGAACCTGCATCCTCATGAATACTACTCAGGTTTGTTACCGCTGAGCCATAGCAGGAACTCCTCTTTAATCTGTTTGAACTGTGACCTCCTGGGCTTCCAGGAGGCTTCCAAAGCCTCCTCTTTCCCTGAGTTTCTGGGAGCGTATATGTCTGTACTTCTCCACCTTGGCCATCAGGCCCTCTCTGCCCCAGCCTAGCCCCCAACCCTAGGACTCAGGCTGCCCCAGGCCAGCAGGGGCCGAATGGCCTGGACCCCTGTCCTGGGAAACTCCAGGGCTTGAAAGGGCGCCAGAATTGGGTGGCCGGTGTCCAAAGGACCTTAATGGTATGGGGCAGCTGGGAACTGGTGTCTCTTGTGTCCTCCTGCCCTCAGGCTTCTGAGCAGGGGTCAGGTGTTGGAGCTGCTTTGGGACCAGAACTGTCTCACCCTTCCCCAGCAGAAGCTGGGGGTGCAACGTGATACAATAGGAGAGGCTGAGGCCAGTGGCCCCTGCAGCCAATAAGCACCAACAATACACCTGGCTTCACCCTCTTTGGAGGCAGTAGCATGGGGCGATTAACACACGCCTCTGAGTCCCGCGGATGGGGTTGCAGCTCTGCCTCTATCCTCATTAGCAGGACACCTTGGACATGCTGCTCAAACTCCCTGAGACTCGATTTCCTCCTCTGCCAAGCGGAGGCAGCAGCCGTGCTCACTGCCTTGGGTTTGATGCAAGAAGAGAAGGTGATGCCTGCAAAGTGCTTAGCACAGAGGTGGCACATGGGAAGCACTCAGTCAAAGCTGAGTCTCAAGTCTCCTCGTTACCATCCCTGCCTTCTGCGCATGCGAGACGGGATTAAGATGGCAGAATAGAGGGACTGGAGCCCAACTTCTCTCCTAAAAGCAACAAAATTCACAACTAAAGGCTGAGCATTCTTCACCCAAATGGACCGGAAACCTTAAAAAAGATATCCTACTCCAGAAGAAAAAGAGGAGGCCACATCAAGAGGTAGGAGGGGCGATTTCGAGATATAAACAACCCCATACCTCCCGCGTGGGAAGCCCCACAGACTGGAAACGAACTGGTTCACAGAGACTCACTTACAGGAGTGAGAGCTCTGAGCCCCACATCAAACCCTCACATGTGGGGATCTGGCACTGGGAGAAAGAGCCCCTGGGGCATCTGGCATTGAAGGCCAGTGGGGCTTGTGCGCAGGAGCGCCACGGGACTGGGGGAAACGGAGACCCCATTCTTAAAAGGCGCACACAGACTTTCACGTGCACTGGGTCCCAGGGCAAAGCAAAGTCTCCCTAGGAATCTGGGTCAAACCTGACTGCAGTTCTTGGAGGACATCCTGGGAAAACAGGGCTGAGGGAAGGACATTGAAGGCAAAACTCTTGGGAATATTCAGCAGCCTGCCTTTCTCTGGAGGTGGCCATTTAGGGAAAATCTGCCCCCCTCATCAGTCAGCGCTGAGAAGCCCCAGGGCAAACAACAATCCAGGTGGGATCACAGCCCTGCCCCTCAGTAAACAGGCTACCTAAAGACCCCTCAGGCCCACAGCTGCCTCTAATCCCGTCCAGAGACTAAGCCCCACCCACCAGAGGGATTAGAATCAGCTCCACCTACCAGTGGGCGGACACCAGCCCCCCCATCAGGAAACCTACAGCAAACCCCCCATACCGACTTCAGCCACAGTGGGGGCAGACACCAGAAGTAAGAGAGGCTACAACTCTATTATCTGTAAAAAGGTCACCACACCAAACACCTATAAAAATAAAAAGAGAACTATAACTCATATGAGGGAGAAAGGAAAAACCCCAGAAAATCAGCCAAGCGATGAGGAGATTCTCAGCCTCCAGGAAAAAAAAGACTTTAGACTGTTGATGCTGCCTTCCATGCATGCATCCCTGGTGCTCGCACATCCCCTGACGGTAGCTCTTACAGAATGTCCTGGTGACAACGCATTCACATGGCCAAGTTCACTGTAAACTATGCTTTCTTAGAGCTGGGCTTCTCTTAACTGGTTTAGTTTTACCTTTAGCACCATGATTCACAGAATTGATTATTTCCCTTTTTTCCTGGACCACCAGGAAACCCACAGCTAAATGGCCAGACAGGATGGCTCTCCTGTCTTTCTTTCCTTATTCTTTGACTTCATTTTCTCTCTCTCTCTTTTTTTAGAATAGCGGGATGTTCTCCCTTTAGGGCTTATTTATTTATTTTTGCTTTTTAGGGCTGCACCTGCAGCGTATGGAAGTTCCTGGGCTAGGGCTCGAATCAGAGCTGCAGTCACCGGCCTAGGCTACAGCCACAGCAACTTGGTATCCTACGCCACAGCTCACGGCAACGCCAGAGCCTTAGCCCACTGAGCGAGGCCAGGAGTCGAACTTGCAACCTCATGGATACTAGTCAGGTTCTTAACTCACTGAGCAACAACAGGAAGTCCCTATTTTCTCTCTTAAAAATAAATCTTAGGAATTCCCATTGTGGCTCATTGGTTAACGAATCCGACTAGGAACCATGAGGTTGCGGGTTTGATCCCTGGCCTTACTCAGTGGGTTAAGGATCTGGCGTTGCCGTGAGCTCTGGTGTGAGCTGTGGTGAAGTTTGCAGATGCAGCTCGGATCCCATGTTGCTGTGGCTCTGGCGTAGGCTGGTGGCTACAGCTCCAATTGGACCCCTAGCCTGGGAACCTCCATATGCCGCAGGAGCGGCCCAAGAAATGGCAAAAAAAAAAAAAAAAAAAAAAAAAAAAGACAAATAAAAAAAATCTTAGCCAAGATGCATTTTGTAAGCTGTCTTAAATGCTTTTTATTAGGATGCGGGCTGTAAATCGTGAAGAAGTGGAAGTGTTTTGTCTTCCTGTGGAGTGGGTGCTGGAGGAAGAGAGGGGGACCTGGGGAAGGGAAGGGGAGGGTAGGAAGGCTGCTGATGGGCAGTGGTTCATGGAAAAGCCAGGGTCAGGGAGTAAGCCCCCAGTAGGGGAAGGAGGGCGGCCCAGAGTGGAATGATTAAGACAGGGGTCAGGTACTGAGTGATGGAGGGGTCATCCAGGACCTGGTCCGGGGGTCTTAAATGCCAGGCCAAAGTTTTTTTTTTTTTTTTCTTATTAGGGCCTCACCTGCGGCACATGGAGGTTTCCAGACTAGGGGTTGAATGGGAGCTGTAGCTGCCGGCTACGCCACAGCCACACCTGATCTGAACCGCATCTGCAACCTACACCACAGCTCATGGCAATGCTGGATCCTTAACCCACTGAGCAAGGCCAGGGATTGAACCTGCGTTCTCATGGATGCTAGTCAGATTCATTAACTGCTGAGCCATGATGGACACTCCTAAATTTCTATTTTTTGAGGCTCAGCTGTACCTCAGGCACTTTGCATATGTCATTTATAACGTCTCCATTATTCCAGATTTTGTGATTTGGGAGACCGAGCCTCAGAGAAGTTAAATTGTTTGCTCAGGGTTGTGAAATTTAAGAAATGGCAGAGCTCAGATTAGAATCCCAGACAGCAGGGCCCCCAGATGGAGGCTTTGTCCTCACTCCTTTATGCTGGGACCACAGGAGGCTGTCAAAGGCTTTTCAGGGAAGTGACGTGATCAGTTTCATGTTTCAGACAGATCACTCTGCTTTCCGCATGGAATGCGGTCATTCTGGGGCCTGGGGGACCAGGAGGCTGCTCAGAGCTCAGCTGAGAGGTGGTGGCGGCTGGGACCAGGGTGGTAGTGCAGGTGAGGGCGGGGACAGAGAGGAAGGGGTGGGGGCAAGAGAAATCTGGAAGGTAGAGCTGACAGGTCCAGTGGGGGGACTTTTGATGTTGGGGGTGGGGAAGGGGGAAGACCAAAGAGATTGCTAGGTCCCCAGCTTGGTCACCTGGGGTGGAGGCAGTGCCATTTGCTGAGATGCAGAAGCCAACTGGGGGCAAGGAAGGAGGCCCTGTGCTTGAGAGGCTGCTGAGTCAGCTGCCCTGGGGAGGTGGAGGGGGGCGCTGATTCTGCCTGAGCATCAGCCCCCAGGCCTGGACCACGCCCAGCCCAGTCCCCCTCATGTTGTCATTAGCTCTCCTGACATTATCACACTGAGCAGTTGATGTCCCAGAACTGAGGAGGGAGTCAATGATCCCTGATGGTCCCTGGTGACCTGGGCTGGGGTTTGGGGCTCTGAGGGCACAGTGTGAGTTGAGTTGAAAGTGACTCATGGACCTCACCACTTCCTGCCATTAGAGCCACTAGCTCCAGGCCCTCTGGCCCTGTGGGAATCCTTGGGTATCCTGCGTTCTCATGTGATGGCTGAGTCACAGGCCTTGGGGCCCCTCCTCCATTTAGCTGGGGGTCCTGGATCCTCCCCTAGATATCAGGGGCAGAGGAATGGGTTGTGGGGAGGACTTGGGAGATCCCAGAGGGGTGAGTTCATATAAGAATCTGAGAAGACTCAACAGGTGGTGAGAGCTCTGACTTCTAGAATGGCATCTATATACACAAAGCACCCAATAGATGTTTTTTCAAGGAAGGAATAAGGGAGGAAGGAAACCCTTGGATCTGGTCTTGGCTTCCCGTGACCACTGTGTCATCTTGGCCATGTCATTGTTCTTCTTTGAGCCTTGGCTTTTATCCAACTGGAAAGTGGATGGTCTCCAGGGGTCCTTCTATCTTGAAGCTGAGAATTCTGGAGAGCAGAGGGAACGGTACCCCTGGTGCTCAGGGGTGCGGGGTGTGGAGAATGGTCGGGGTGGGGGGCGGTGGCTAGAGGCCCAGACTCTGCGCGTGTGTGTGTGTGTCAAAATGGACGAGGCCACAGCTGGTGTCAGCAATGATAGGAGCAGCCCACAACCCACTCTGACCAGTGATAAGGCCTGAGGCAGGTGGGTTCCATGCCTGATGATGCCAAAGCTGACCTGGGCCCAGGTAGCTTACCCCCATGGGCACGAAGATAATGACAATGATTTCCCAAGCAGGGTTATTTCCTCCACCGCCCTCCTTAGTGGCCAGTTCATCAATTCATCAAGTCTCCAACCAAAGGCCCGAGGGTCAGGTCTGACTTACAAATGAGTTACATTTGCTTGACCCATAGTGTTCTGTTTTCAAGAAATATTGATTTTTTTTTTTTCTTTTTAGGGCTGCACCCACTGCATATGGAGATTCCCAGGCTAGGGGTCGAATCAGAGCCACAGCTGCCAGCCTATGCCACAGCCATAGCCACATCCACGCCAGATCCAAGCCGTGTCTGCAACCTATACACAGCGCACGGCAACACCTGATCACTGACCCACTGAGCAAGGCCAGGGATCGAACCCACATCCTCATGGATACTTGTTGGATTCCTTTCTGCTGCGCCACAATGGGAACTCCAAGAAATATTGAATTTTGATGTGTTGGCCAAAGCAGGCTCTATTCCTTTTGCCACACTTCCCACTCATCCCTATTGCCTTACACTGGGTAGCTTCACACATTTATATTATCTGCCCAACCCCCGAAGTCTTCTGAGTTTGGAAACTCTGAGCTAGCTTGACAATCCTAGTATGTGAACCAGAAAGAGTAGGAAGATGGAATCCTAGGGTATCTGAGGTTGGAAGAACCCTTGAGATCATGAAGATCTCATGTTCAGATCTCTGCCCCATTATCACTTCTTCAGAGAGGCCTTCCCTGATCAGCCTGCTCAGAGCAGCACCCTCTCCGCTCTGCCCCTGTACCTGACCCTCCAGTCTCTAGATTCCCAGATTACTCCATGTCCCACCTGCTACTCTGTATGCCCCATGAGGGCAGGGACTTGGTCTTTTTTTTTTTTTTCCTTTTATGGCCACACCTGCGGTATATGGAGGTTCCTAGGCTAGGGGTGGTATTGGAGCCACAGCTATCTACACCACAGCCACAGTGACACCAGATCCAAGCCGTGTCTATGACCTACACTGCAACTTGCAGCAATGCTGGATCCCTAACCCACTGACAGAGACCAGGGATTGAACCTGCATCCTCATGGACACTATGTTGAATTCTTACCCAGTGAGCCACAGAGAGAACACTCATGGACTTGGCTTATCTTATTTGCTGTTGTATCCCCACGCCAAGAATAGTGCCTGGCACATGGTAGTTTCTCAAAAAAAGCCACAAAAAACTGTTGATGAATGGGGAAAATGAGGCCCTGGGCATAGTACCACCAGCCCCAGACCCCCTCCCTGCCACAGTTGCCCTGGGTGGTTTCAGGGACATCCTGGAGTCGTGCTAGAATTCCATAGTCACCCAGCAGTGACACTTTGTTTGAAGCTAACCCATCTCTGTGTTTTACCTGCCAGAGGGGACAGGGGCCATGATGTCATCCAGCTCCCCACCCCTGCTCCTCCCAAATTCGACCAATCATCCTCAGAATCCCAAGTTCAAACAGACCACAACCTGGGTGTACAGGATGTGCCTTTTGTGGGTTGTGCACAGGGCAGGGGCCCGGGCAGGTCATGGTGTTTTAAGTGTTCTCAGAGCCAAAGGAAAGAGGAAGGGAGTAAATTGCAGAAGGTATGAGGGAGGCTGAGAACAGGAAACTCTTCTTATTCTTCCTCCAAGACAGACTTTTTTCCCCCAATTATAAACATATTTGCTCAAAAAACTGTGCAAACACAATGCAAAAGCATGAGGAAGGAGGTAAAAAGGACATGACATTCTACCTCCCAGGGATCTAGTCCACAGTTCAAGCCTGTCTGTGGTCAGGTGGCCTGGACTCAAATCCTGGCTTGACCAATTTCCCACTACGGACCTTGAAAGGGTCCTTAACTTCTCAGTGCCTTGGTTTCTTCTTCTGTAAATCGGGAGGGCTCTGGTGTCCCTCTCAGCTTCTTTGCTGACTTTCTGCTGCTCCCTCCTTCTTTCCTCCAGCTCTGAGAACATTTCTTTTTAGGGTACCTTGACCTTACCAGGCCCCTACCCTGCCTACAACCTGCAAAATGCATATCCTGCACACCCATGGTGTGGTCTGTTTGAAGTTGGGATTCCAGGACTAATTGGTACCTGTCACCTAGCATTGTTGTGAGGATTAGATAAGTGAATCCATGGAAGGGGCTTAGAACAGAACACATGGTGAGAGCTACGTATGTGTTTGCTAGCATTTCATCATCTGACAACGTCATTGTCATCATCAGCATTGCCACCATCATTACTAATATCATGATCATCTTTGCAGACAGCTTTCTACACCAACTTGCCTTTCCCCCTTTTTCCCATCTGTCCACCCACCCATCCCTCCATCCATTCATTATTCCATCTACCCACTTATTTATCCTTCTAGCCATCCATCCATCCTTCCCATCCTTCTTTTCATCCATCCATCCACCCATACATCCATCCTTAAATCCACCCATTGTTCCATTCATCCATCCATCCACCCATCCTTCCACTCTTCCATCCATCCATCTACCCATCTATCTCTCTGTCCATCTGCCTTTCCATCCATTCATCCATCCATCCTTCCTTCCATCCGTCTGTCCGTTCATCCATCTAATACATCCATCTATCCACCCATCCATCCATCCACCCATTCATACATCTATCCATCCATCCTTCTCTAATGGGAATATACCCACAAGCTCTTCAGAAGCCTGCTTTTTATACTCCACATTACATTACATATAGACAAAATGGCTCAGGTCCTGGTTAATGGGGAGAGGTGAGGGTGATGGAACCTAAAGTTTCACACATCCCTGAAGTGCTGTTTTGCTGGGTTCTGTATCCATGGGGTAAACCTAGACTCTGCCTCAGTGCCTTTGGGTATAATGAGCTTTGCAGATCAAGAACATTTGCCATCAAGTATGTTGACAGAAAGAAAGATCATTCAGGAAGATCCATCTTCAAAATCAAAAGTAACCAAATAAATCTTATGCCATTTATGTTTCCCATCTGCCTAATCAGGCTCGGTGCTCCTGGAGGCAGAGACTGTGTCCCCTCCTGCCCCCATCAGATTGGCAGGTCCCTAGGCAAGGGGTGTTTCTCCTCTCTCCAATTCCTTCTTGGTCATCCTCCCACCCCAGACCTATGGATGTGGGAATTCTGGTTGTGCGTTGGCTCTGTGGTGTGACTTCTTGGAATGAGAGGACCCTGTGGCTGAGAAGGGCCATTATGATTCCTAAAGGAACTCTCCTCCTGTCACTCCCAATGCCCAACATGGAGGGACCCTGTCCCCTGTAATTAGCTGCCTCCACTCAGGGGTCTAACAGAATTTTCATGGCTAAAGGTCCAGCACAGAACAGCTGGTCCACCCCCAGGCTTCCCCATCTCTCTGATGACAACTCTGTCCTTCCGGTTGCTGGGACCCAAAGCACTCCCGTCATCCTTGACTTCTTTTTCTCACATCCCAACCAACCACCAGCAAACTTTCTCAGCTCCATCTCCAAGATTCTTTCAGAATCCATCCACTTCTCGGTGCCTTCACAATTACGCCCAGCACCAAGCCCTCATCGCCGCTCACTTGGAGGATGGGAAAAGCATCGCCGCACTGTCAGGTGTTACCCACACTTTACTCATGTAACTTCACTCATCGTCTGTCTCCCCGGAATATAAACGCCATTAGAGCAGGGACTGTGGTCTTTTCTTCCTGGCTGTGTCTCCATAGCCTAAACAATTGCCTAACAGAGTAGGTGCCTGATGAATATTTGTCAAGTGAATAAATGTAATTCCACAAACACCCTGAGAACAGGCGGGAGCCAACATTTGCCAGAGCTGGAAGGAGGGGATTTTCAGAAACAAATCAGCCCTCCTGTAGCCCACTCTCTGAGCTCCTTTTCAAGTGTCCTCCCCACAGGCTGGCCAAGGATGCTGACCTGGGATGACTTCTGCCACCTCTGGAGTTGGGGGACAAAAGCATAAGCTCCTCATTTTTGGGGGGGGCGGTACAGTGTGTTGAGTCAGCGGGCCTGGCTGTGGCTCTACCACGGCCTGGCAGTGTGATCTGTGGCCATGGTTCTCTTCCTGCAAAAGGAGGATACCAGTAATAGTTGCCGGCATTTCTTCCGGTGAATACTCGGTGCCAGGCCCTGTGTTACAAAGAGCTCACATAATCCCCACATCAATCCAACAGAATAGGTACTACTGTTACAACTGCTGTCTTGCACATTGTTACAACCACTATTTTACATATGGGGAAACGGAGCCACAGAGGGGTTGAATAACTTGCCAAGGTCATAGGTTGTAAGAGGCAGAGCCAGGATTTGAACCCAGGCTGTCTGCCCCATCTGAGGTACTGCACTGATGTATGAGATAAGATCAGCAAACTGGAATTCCTGTCGTGGCGCAGTGGAAACAAATCCCAACTAGGAACCATGAGGCTGCAGGTTCAATCCCTGGCTTCGCTCAGTGGGTCAAGGATCCGGCGTTGCTGTAAGCTGTGGTGTAGGTTGCAGACGAGGCTCGGATCTGGCGTTGCTGTGGCTGTAGCGTAGGGAACCTCCATATGCCGCAGGCACGGCCCTCAAAAGACCAAAAAAAAAAAAAAGTGCAAACCGCTTACTGGCACAGAGTCAGCTCTCGGGAAACACTGACATCATTACCGTGTGGATTCAGGCACCAAGCATCTGAGGACGGGGGGGAGGGGACTGCTGGGGGGGCTTGGTAATTTTCTGTTGGCAGCTGAGCTCCCGGGTCCCGCTGAAGCCTCCCTTCCCCATCCTCCGGAGAGCCCTCCCCTCGGGTATCTCCTCCCTTAGCCTCTTAGCTTGACGGGCCTGAGTGAGGAAGGATGGGCATGGAGCCAGGAGGTGGGGACCAGGCTCAGGCAGGCTAATCAGGTCACAAGGTGAAATTAAAAGGGAGGAGGAAAGCACTGACCCATCAGAACGCACGCTCCTTCCTGGCAACGAGGTGCCCAGGAGAGGAGCTGGGGAACCAGGGTGCACGGAGGTTGGGAGCTGGGGGGACAAGATGGCCCCGCAGAGACCTGTGCAGCTGTCCCTGAAGAAGCCCACCTATGCCGTGTGTGTCGTGGGAGTCGAAACGTATGTGGATGTTCACAGGTGAGAACCCAGGGGCACCCAGCTGGTTGCAGAGGGCTGGGCTGGCCCGGAGGATGCATGGCGATAGAGTGGGCCCCTGGTGGAGGGGTCAGGCAGCTTGGAGGATGCTGGAGGGAGACTGTTTGGACAACAGAGCAGCTGGAATTGGCTGTGGCACCTGGGAGGGAGGCACTAGGGTATCAGGTCCATTCTGGGGCTCTGGACCCTGGGCATTGTGGCCAAGTCTTTGGCCTCCAGCCCCTGGATGAGGGTTCCAGCTCTGAGCCCAGGGGGAAGGTTTTGGGGTCTGGGCTCTGCATTCTGACATCCGAGTGAAACTTGCGTGAAGCTTTGGCGTGAACGGTTGCTCAAAAGGGGGAACAGATACGACCTCCCCCAACTTTGCTCTGAATTTCTTGCCAAGAGGACCCATCTCTCTGAAGGGGAGGGGTTGGGGGTGTGTGGCTGCTTGATCCTTGGAGGCCAGCCAGGGTGATTGGGATCAGGAGGGAGTGGTTAGGGAACGATTCAATGAGTTAATAAGGGAAAAGTCCTTGGAACAAGCCTGGGGCTTCTGTTTGCCCTGATGCTGACGAGGGTGAGGATGGAGATGGGGGTGAGGATGGCAGTGATGACATCTGAGGGGCAGGGGAAGCATCGGCTTCTCCTGTGGGGCCAAACCCTCCCTGTCCTGGCTTTACCCAGATGGGGGTCCAGGGACCTGGCCCAGTGCGTGGTTCCGCACCTGACTACTAATGGAGTTGAACCTGGGGGTCTCTGGGGGCAGTTCACGCTCTGTCTGTGATCCCCATCTCTATCGGATCAGATGGAATGAGATGCCCTGCAGATGGAGGGGTGAGCGGTCAAGGTAGGAGTCTCCCTCCCAGAGGACATGGGGGATGGGGGCTGATACGAGGTGGGATCTGAGTCCTGTCCTGTGCTCTCCCAGACTGGTTAATGAATGGCCTCAGCCCAAGAAGCCCTCCCCATGCCCCTCTCTGGGGCAATGCCCTGGCGCAGGGGGCGGGAGAGGAAAGCCGAGAGCCTGGGAGGCCAGACCTTGGCTCTAAGTCCTACTGGGGGACTGGGCGCGGGACTGGTTCTCTTGCACCTGAGTGGCCAGCAGAGATTCCTTTTTCTCCTGCCTTTTTAATGTAGGGTTGCCAAACTTAGTAAATGAAAACACAGGTGCCCAGTTAAGTTTACGAAGAAAAAAAGGTTTTTTTTAAGTATATCTCATGGGACGTACTTGTCTTTTAAAAAATTGCTATTTGGCTGAAATTCACATTTAACTAGGAACGCTATATTTTATCTGATGACCCTGCTTTAACACCAAGAGCATGGAAGGGGGTCTCAGTGAACCTCTAACTTCCTGATTGCTGATCCCTGTTCTTATCTGAGGGGATGGCTCATTCTGGAAGTTAATTTCAAAACCTCAGGTCCTATGTGGTACAGACGGAGGTCAGAAGCATTTGACTGGGAGCCAGAAGACCTGCGTTCTGGTCCTGGCTCTGCAGCAGACTTGCTGTCTGGCATGGGGCCAAGTCACTGGACCTCGCTTCCTCCTCTGAACCCCAACAGGATGAGCTGAGTCCCCTCTTCTGTTCAGTGTGGAGGGAAAACTCTGAGTCTCTGGAGTTGGATAGACTCAGGTTCTCATCCTAGCTCCATGCGTGGCTGTGTGACTGTGAACAAGCTGCTGCACTTCTCTGAGCCTCAGTTTTCTCATCTGATAAATGGGGAAGCAATAGCTCTGATGTCAATGGGTTGGGGGAGGGTAAACGCGAGTGCGCCTATTTTTGCGCCCTGAAAGCGGAAGGTGCTTACAGATCCCACGGGCTCTGTGGGTTCCCTTTCCTCTTTGATCTCTTCCTCCCATCTCACAAGGTGGGAGATGCAGGGACAGATCGGGGTGTGTGTGGTGGGAATGTGGGGTGATGCCATCTGCAAATCCTCTTGGGATGGCCAAGCACCTTAGCATCCTCAAGTGCAGGCCCTGGTGCAGGGAAGCTGCCTGGTTGTCTGGAGCAGCTGTGCTCTGGTTGACTCTGGAGGGAGGGGGCTGCTTAGGGGTCCTGAGTGAACACCGTGAGAACCCTGCACCCAAGAGCCCTTCAGGAACTTTCTCCCTGGATGGTGGTGGTGACTAGCGTCAGAGAGTCTCCAAACTGGAAAAGAGAAGTTTATTCTGCAGCAAGTTGGTTTAAAAGTAGACCTAAAGAAGAACTTCCAGCTCCTGAGATCTCAGAAAAGTGGAGAAAGGTGTGGTAGGATTGTCAAGACAGGCAGACGAAGGGGCCTGAGGATTGTCAACTTGGGAAGGTTTCAAGAGGAGCCTGGAGTTCACACCAGGGCCTGGGCTGGCCGGGAGGAAGGGGCTATACTTGGTGATGAACTTGGGGCTTCCCCACCCCCATTGCCAGGTGCGGCTCCAGCTGAGGCCGAGCAAGGGGCTTCTGTTTGGCCTTGTTGGTAGAAGGGAAAGACCCCTCGGAAGAGGCGGTGTGCCGGTCCCCTGAGCTGCCTGGAGTCTGAGCCCTCCAGAGCCAGGGGAGATGGGCGTGTGTGCATGATATCACAGGAAGTGATTAATTCCCCCATGTGCTCTGTACACTGGTCATTTGGAAAAATATTTGTGCTGGGGTAATTGTGTGCCCCCAAGGTGTCCTGGAAACCTTAGAAACCCCCTGACTCAGCAGATCCTACTCCCTCACCCCGGTTGGCTAGCTCACCATCGAGACGGCCCCTGGGCCTGGCCAGACCACCCTGACTGTCCAGTCCTGGCTCCGAGATGGCCTCTGAAGACTCACGCCAAAAAGAAGAGGAGGTGTGGCCTGGGGAATCCATTCATGTCCAGCCTGGGCTCCCTGTGTGCCCAGAGATCAGAGTCAGAGCTCCAGGCTGGAGGCCATAAGGCACATTTATTCTTGGGGGCGGAGGACAAGGCTGGCTGCCTGGGGTTGGGGACATTCTCCTAGTTTTTTTTCTAGGCCTCCCCCAGCCCTGCAAAAGCATCAACGCAAAAGAGACTCTTCAGATCTGCTGGAATTCAAGGAGACAGGTTAGGGCATCTCAGACGAGCCAGAGAGAGGACCCAGACCGTTTGCTTTTTCTTTCAAAAACCAAAAATGCCAAAACAGTTATAAAACATGTGGAGTATATATATATGTACATACATACATATATATATTCTTAATGTTAACATTGAGTAAATGAGTGCTTTGAACTTGCACAGAAGTACAATGAAGCATAATTGTGCTCCTTGCAGGATAATTATAGGATTGATGCCGACACTAATTCCCAATGACTGACAGGCTCCGAGAGCCGGGCTGGGACCCAGGTTTAAAGCCGGGTGAAGATGTCTCCTCCTCTTCGTTCCCTCCAGTTGTTGCATCAAGTTCCTTGATTGGAAGTGATGTTAAGGCTTAAATTTGAGGCCTGTTGGAGAGGATGAGGCCAGCGTCCCCCGTAAGTTCCACAGTCATGAGAGGCTGGGGGGCTGCAGGATCTGGGCGTCAAATGCTGTAGAGTGTGAGTTCTTGAAACGTGTTGATGTTTTGGAATCAGGGAGGCCATCAGAGATCAGCCACCCCTGAAGCCTACAGATGTCCCTGCCTCTCTGGTCCCATTTGCCACCTCCCATCTAGAGACCAGTTGATAACCCTTTGTCAATTGTCTTTCCTCCCCATTTCTGGCCCCGTAGTGCCCCGCCCCCGACCCCCTGTTCACCTTCCCAGCATTCTGGTCTCTGTATCTCTACACCCCTTACCGGCTCCTCTTCCCTCTCCTGCTCCTATCTCTTCCAGCCCCCGCTTCTCTCTCCTCCCCGCCCCCCCAGCCCCTGCCTTCCTCTCTCTGTGGGTGGGCCGGGGGCCAGCCAGTGGACCCTGAGAGAGGATATGCAGGGAATGGAGGGGTGGTCCCTCACCTGTGATATCCATGCTTCCTCGACCCCCGACTACCTAACCCGTGATGAGTGGTCCTCTCATTTGCTCTGTCCAGAGAAGCTTCCTTGCCTTTTTCTGTGGCTTCTAAGCAGCTGTTCAGCTCCTTCAAGTGGTCCTGATGCTCAAAGACATGTGGGTGGTGGGATGCGGGGCTGGAAGGAACTGGCAAATCCACACCCAGCCAAGGACGACAGCCACCTGGGGATCCAGGAGGGGGACCTCAGCTGTGGTCCAGGACGGGTGGGGGGGATTCCAAATCCCACCACCCAGGGGCTGGTGCCCAGGGAGCTGGGACCTGCCAGAAGTGGGCAGGGTCTGGCCCCGCAGAAGGTACAGACCTGTGTTGGGCCTCCAACTGCACCCTTGGCCCCAGAACAGAGAACCTGGTCACCCTGCTTTTGAGTCCAAGGCCATGTGAAGCCCCGCCAAGCCCTTCTTCATCACACCTTCCCAGAGACCCCTCCTGCCCCCATCTGGGTTGCTGGTGCCCTTGCTGGGAGGGGTGGGCAAAGGAAAGAGCAGAAATTCCTCAGGAGGATCCTGCGGAGGGTGCGGTCTGAGCCAGGCTGCCAGTCACCGGGGAAGAGTGGGCTGGACCTCGGTGAGGAGGAACGAAGGCTGGGCACCGTCCTGACTGGGCCCCAGAGGAGGAAGCTTCGTTGGGGTGGGGCCGTCTG
Source organism: Sus scrofa (assembly GCF_054392235.1). Classification (NCBI taxonomy): domain Eukaryota; kingdom Metazoa; phylum Chordata; class Mammalia; order Artiodactyla; family Suidae; genus Sus; species Sus scrofa. The sequence goes on from NC_139388.1 coordinate 80,361,311, forward strand.
ACAGTCAATCAATGACTGCTGAGAACAGGATGGCCGGTAGTCACAACCACCAGCTGGGAGTCAGGCTGGTCCTTGCAGGCTGTGTGACCTCGGGCCAGTTATTTAGTCTTTCTGAGCCTATTTCCTCCCACCCTGGATGGGGATAATATCTCCAGGTGACTGTACCTGTGCCCTGGGCCCACATTTTCAGATGAGAACTTGCATACTCCATGGAGCGCAGCTGTGCATTTCCCCATTTTGCAGATGGGGAAACTGAGGCTGACAGGGAAGAAGTGACTGGTGACTCTGACTTTCCATTCAGGGCTCTTCTCAAAAAGGCATTCTGGCCCCCAGCCCCAATTGGCCTCTGCTGGGAAGGCCTAGGGGTGAAAGCTGCCACCCCCCAACTCCAGCCCCCATTCTTGGGCCCACTCCTCCTGGCAGGCTCCCTGGGTGCACCCCTAGCTGAGCGATGACAGCATAAGGCACCATTGATCCTTATCTCTGGGAAGAAAAGAAAGAGGAGGAGACACAGCCTACACCCTGTGTGATTCTACACTTAGGGGAAAATCCTTGTCTGTGACATGGTTTCTATGGGGTGGCAGCCATCACTGTCCCCGACCTCGTCAGCCACAGACAGCACTCAGGGAGGACCAAGGACAAAGCCACGTCAGGGTCTGAAACTTCTGTGGCTTTTACCCTGCTGTGGTCCCTTAACAGATGTTTCTGGACACTGGCTCCTTGTCCAGCTGTGTATTGGGTTGAGGCACTGGGAGATAGTAGAACCCACACCTGCCCCCAAGGGGCTCCCATCTTAGTCTGGACGCGGATGCTAACAATTGCGTAGCTAACAGGGTTTTAGGTCAGGCTGGAGAGTGAAGGGAGATGGGTGAATCCTCTTCCCCAGTGTCTGCCTGCTCCCACAGCCCCCGTGACAGTAACGACAGTGATGGCAGCGCTGTTCAGTGCTCCTGGTACTCACCGCACGATCTCAATTAAATCTCACAACAAGCCTATGAGGTAGCGACTCGTGTGATCTTCATTCTGTAAAGAAACTGAGACACAGAGAGGTCAAGAGACTTGCCCCAAGTCACACAGCCCACTAGTGGCAGAGCTGGGATTTGAATGCAGGTCTGCCTGATCCCCAATTCTGTGAGTTCAGCCCCAAGAGAGCCCATTATCTGGGACTCTTTTGTCTTGCTGGGTCAGTGCAAGGGGTAGGTGGGGGCAGGGCAGAGGATGAGCTTTGTTGTCGTTTTGGAACTTTGGACCTGAGTGGGGTCAGATCTCAGCTTTCCACTGTTACCCTCTGTGTGGCCAGGCTCTGAATTTCGTTCACCTTCTGTAGAATGGGGAGAGGAATAATAACCGCCTGGCTTAGCAGGCAGGGGCCACGGGGATGGAAGTAAAACAGAGTAAACGCACGTTGGGGACCGTGTGGTCCCTGTCCTGGGTGGATCCCACGAGGGCAGAGCCAGGGGTGATTCATCTCTGCTTTCTTGGTGCCCAGGGTGGCGCCTGCTCAGGAAATGCGTGTTGAGGTGGAGCAGCTGCAGCACTCCTGGAGCTCTGTGTGCTCCTGGGGAGCTGCCTCCTTTAGGGCTGGAGTCCTGGGGGGCCGGCTGGCTCTGGGGGACTGTTGGCCATGACGGACGCATCTTGGCTTCTGGCAGAAGTGACCACAGAGCTGGCGGAACCAGAGAGGACTTGTGGGCTTTTGCTGGCGGGTCCCAGAGCATTTCTTTCTTTTTTTTTTTTTTTTTTTTTGTCTTTTGTCTTTTGTTGTTGTTGTTGTTGTTATTGTTGCTATTTCTTGGGCCGCTCCTGCGGCATATGGAGGTTCCCAGGCTAGGGGTTGAATCGGAGCTGTAGCCACCGGCCTACGCCAAAGGCACAGCAACGCGGGATCCGAGCCGCGTCTGCAACCTCCACCACAGCTCACGGCAACGCCGGATCGTTAACCCACTGAGCAAGGGCAGGGATCGAACCCGCAACCTCATGGTTCCTAGTCGGATTCGTTAACCACTGCGCCACGACGGGAACTCCCCAGAGCATTTCTTGTTGGCTTCAGTCCAGGGAACAAGTCCAGGACACCAAGAGGGTGGCATTTCCAGGACTCAGGGTGGACAGGTGGCTGGTCAAGTGTGAAGAGGAAGCCACAGGCCTGGCCGGCCTGGCCTGCTCAAGGGCTGCCAGCCAGCCGGCTTGCTCGTCAGCCTTTTCGTCTAGTTCTGCGTTGTCCTCCCTTCTGTCCTGGCCTCTCCCCCAAGCATGGTGCCCTGGACAAGACTCCAGGGCTTAATAATCCTCTGCCACCCCCCCACACACACACTCCCCCAACTGGAGACTAGGTCAGTACCATCCAGTCCCCCTGTCTAGACCCTAGGCTGGGCAGAGAGACCCCCTGACCCCCTGAGCTTGTCCCCAGGGGCTGGTGATGTCCAAGTGGCAGGTAGGATGGACAGCAGAGGAGGGACTTCTCCGTGATGGCTGTGTTTCTAGAGAGACCAGGTGGTTAACATCCAAGTATTCGAGATAAAATATGGCCCATGGAGCCCCAGTAGGAGGAAGCTTTTGGATGCAGGTTGTAGCCAAGCAAAAGAAAAAGCTTTCTAATCTCTCTCTCTCTCTGAGCTGTCAAAGCACAGAGGACGGTAGTGAGCTGACTGTCCCAGGAAGTGTTCAAGCAGGGAGTCTTGCAATGGGCAGGGAGCTGGCCAGGATGGCCTCTGAGAGCCTTCTGACCCAAGGCCTATGAAGATACTCTGTAGTCTCATTGTCTTAGGGCAGAAAGGGGCCAGAAGGTCTTGGGTGTCATCGTCCTGTCTTCGTGATCTTCATCCCAGCAAAATTCAGGTGCGTGGAGGGGAAGGAAGGGACATGGCTTTCCTGTCTCAGCCCCCAAGCGGTCATATTAAGAAACCCGTGTTGTATGTAAAGTTTCAACATTTTCCTTTTTCCTTCCTACATTGTCCTTTTTTTTTTTCTTTTGGTGGCCACACCTGTGGCATCCTACTTCATCTTTGACTGTCTCCTTCCTCCGGGCCCCACCAAGGACATGCTCAGGGCATACACACTCATTTTAATGTTGGCTGAGACGGCATAAGATAGAAGACAAACCTGCTGCTCCTTCCTCCCTTTGCCAGCTGTGTGACCCTAGGAAAGTTACTTAACCTCTCTGAGATTTCTTCACCTGCTAAATGAGGAGAGCAACATGTACCTGAGAGGTTTGTTGGGAAGTAGAGATGAGATGACAGTTGTCAAAAGCTGAGCATGTGCCCGGCCCATAGTAGTGTACGGCAGCTACCCAGCAGCGCTGCCCCGCAGCGTACCAGCTCTGGCAACAGCCCTGTGGCTGTAGGGTACCAGCTCCAGCAGCTCTGTGGCTGCAGTGGATCAGCTCTTTTACCTGGCGAGACACCAAGCGAGCACTGGGAGAGTTGGAGAACTCAGGTTTATTACGCCGGCAGGCTCAGAGGAGATGGATCTCCAGAGTCTGAGCCCCGAAGAAGGGTTTCACAAGGCTTTTATGGGCTCGCTCGTCCGGGTCCATGCTTGGCTAGTTGGACCGGAGTGACGTCAGGCAAGGTGGTAGATGCGGAAACAAATTTACAGGAGCAGGCGTGTGGGGGAGGGGTGGTTGGGGCCATTGGCTGGACTTTGCTTAGTTGTCATGGCCGGGGTCTCTCCTTTCTACATTTTTATTGGGACATTTTCTCCTACAGTAGGTGCTTGAAAATGCCACCCCTGGATATCACCCAACTCCAGCATCACTTGTGAAAATGCCATCCTTATGTCTTAACGGGAGGTTGGGCACACAACTCGCCCAAGCAAGTGGGCATGGCTGGGAATTATCTCTTGATCTGAAATTCCCCATCCCATCCTCTGTGCCTCCTTTTGTGAGATTCTCTCAGAATTGATGCCATTCTCTTGGCAGCCTCTTTATTAACCTGATGAACCAGGTCCTGCTCTCGGCCCAGGGCACGGGAATGTGACAGGGTGAGTCAAGGCGCTGCCCTGTGTGACAGGTGGGCCGTGAAGGGGCCACAGGGAAGCTCTGAACCAGTGACATGGGAGCACAGAGGAGAGAACACAAGGTCCTGGACCCAGTGGGCTGGGCTGCTGGGGGCCCTGGGGGGAGTGGTGGGAATGGTGATGATGGCACTTAACACTCGTTAGGCACCTACTGTGTGCCAACTTTAAATGCACCGTCTCATGGAATCCCCCCCACCTGCAACAGCTCTAGGAAGCAGCTCTCTGAATTATATCCATTTTATGGAGGAGGAAAATCGAGGCTCAGAATAACTAAATGACTGGATCTGAGGCCATACTTCACTCCGAGGAAGGGGTGACGTTTCAAGTGGGTCTCCAAGAATGGAAAATCTTGCCCCTCCCCCTCCCATCCTCAGCCCACTTCCGCAGAGACCGGGCAGAGGGCAAGGTGAGGGCACAGGCTCACAGGTTCATCAGCATGACAATGAAAATGACAAGAAAGGTAATAACAAGCATGACACCTTTCAGACCAGGCACCTCCCGTATGGTAATGACTTAGTCCCTTTCATTTAATAAAGGGGTGCTTTCAAATCCATTACCTCACTTGATTCTGAGTTTGGGGACATGCCAGGGCTGCCTACTGGGTTTTGGTTGGGTCTGGGGGCTGCGTTGTGAGACTTGACCAAAGGGAAGCAGCTGAGGGGTGGGTAGGGGGCAGTGCGTGGGTTGGGAGGAACCTGCAGAGCAGCTCAGGAGAACCGGTGAGGCGGTTCCCACTGTGGGGCAGCCTGGGGCTCACTCCAACTCCCACACCTGCCTGTTACACCCCCCAAGAGCAGCCCTTAATCCACAGCCCCACCCATGGATCCAGGAGCCTGAGAGGTGAGGAAAGGCATTTTGAACCCGGTCCCCAAGGCCTGGGGCAGGGGAGGGATAGGATGCCAAGGCGATGAGAATCGAGGTGGCCAGGTGCCTCCCTGGCATAACCTAGGATACCAGCAGCCTCCTTTTTCTCAGAGCTCCCGCTGGGACAGGCCCCTTTTCACCCACAAGGAAAGTGACCTGGATGGGGTCAAGGAGCCTGGAAGGCAGAGGGGCAGGGACCCTGGGCCTCAGCCCTACCCATCAGGTGCCTCCTGCAGGAAACCTCCTTTTCTCCAAAATCCATCCTTGCAGGGACTCACCTGGCACCTGCACGGGAGAAAGAAGCTGAGGCCAGGATCCCAGCCTCCCAGAGAGGCATGAGCTGCCGAGCAAAGTGAGAGTAAATATAGGCTGTAGGAGACCAGGCTGAGCTCAGAAGGTCCTGATAGCCCCCCTTCTATAATAATAATAATAATTATTATTATTATTATTTTCTACCAAGACTCCGATTCAGGGATTGTGTGGCCAGAGCTATGACTTGGAAATGACAACTTTGGCTCAAAGCTGAGGATTGGGTCCACGGAACCCTGGTCCCCTAGAAAGAGCCCTGTCAGTGATAGCAGTCCTAGAGTGGGGTGGGGTGGGGGCTCTCCCAGGAGCTGGGTGCTTGGGCAAGGGCAAGGGCCCTGGGGCCAGGTGGATTGGATTCAAATTCCAGCTTAACCAACCTGCCAGCTGGGCAGTCCAGGGAAAGCCACTCCACTATTGAACCCAACTGGAATTCCCCCCCACCCCGCCCCGTAAATCCCATCGACTGACATAGGGCTATGATGGAGAGAAGCGCAGCGTTTATTGCCGGGCACCAAGCAAGGATACAGGCAGCTAGTGCTTATAAGGCCCGAACTTTCTGAAGGCTTTCAGGGAAAGGCTTTCAAAGACGAGTGTGTGGGGGGAGCGGGGGTGGGGGGGCTGTGGGGTGTGCAGTCAGCTCGTGGACTGTCTTCTGATTGGTGGGTGGTGAGGTAATCGGGAGTCTGATTACCAGCTGATGATGCATCATTAACCTTCTGGTTCCAACCCTCTGGGTTCTCAATTTCTTCCACCTGGTGGGGGTTTCAGTAGCTGCAAAGCAGCTCCCAGGACAAGGCTCAGTATATTATCTACAGCTTCTGAGAAGGCACTAAACGTTCTTGACTTTGTTTAATGGCTAAACTATCATTATCATTTTTTTTGCTTGGCTGTTTTCCATTGTGTCTGCATTTTATCATTTTTCGGGTTAAATTTACTCTTTGGAACTCAGGGAAGGCCTAAAAAAGTTTTCCCGCAAACAAGAGGCAGGCAATGGACATGGGGGGGCGGGGTGGGTCTGTCCTGAAAAGGCTCACAGGGTCCTGCCAGCTCACAGTTCCACGGTCCTGGGTTTCCTTGTCCTCATCCATAAAACAAGGGTGTCCTTACTCCTTGCCTACGTGGGGGACAGCACTGGGGGCTGAGATGACAGTAGCTTTAGTGAAAGTAAATCGGGAAAGGTCCCTGACTTCTAGAGGGAGAAAGAGGAGAGACAGACAATAAGAAAATATGTCAAATAAACATGACATGTCAAGTGACAAGGGCCACGGGTTGAAATGAAGCTGGGTCATGGGGTTCATGGTGTCACATTGCCTTAAATAGGGCAATCAGTGAAGACCCCTGGAAGGAAATGAGGTCGTGAGCGCCCAGCGGATGCCCTTGAGCTGAGCATTCTTTTTTTTTTTTTTTAAAGCAAAGTTTAGGAAGTCACTTTATTTTTTAAAAATTCAATGCATTTTATTATATTTATAGTTGTATGACCATCATCACAAGAGCTGAACATTCTGAAGGAAGAGAACTTAAGTCCAAGTGCAAAGGTCCAAGGCAAGAGGTGCTTGGCAGCTGGAGGGGGAGCTGGGTCTGCAGGAGTGAGGGGGACACCGCCAGCTCGGGGTAGACCATGGGGCCCAGGGAAAGGCTGGGAGCTGGAGGGACACAGGATGACCCTTGTGTTAAAAGGATCCTCTGCTGCTGTATTGAGAAGAGGCCATGGGCAGCGGGAGAAGCCACCAGGGGGCCAGCCTATTGTAAAAATCCACGGGGGAAAGATCCAGGGTGTTGGGCTTGGGGAATGCCCAACATTGAAGGTGGAGCTGATGGGGTTCGATGGCAGCTGGATTCGAGTGCGAGAGCAGGAGAGAAGGCCAGGATACGTCCAAGGATGGGGCGGCTATGGACTGACTTGGGCAGGTTTGGACGGGGCAGGAGGAGGGATGCAGGGCTTTGGTTCTGGACACGTTACATGCGAAATGCCTGTTCAACACTCAAGGGAGATGTTCAAAAGACAGCTGTGGGTCTGGAGGTGGAAAACAGGGGCTCTAAGTGGCAGGTGGAAATCGCCTGAGGGGGGCGGTGAGCATCAACCGAGAGGAGCCAAGGGCCAAGCACAGAGCCCTGCGGCCAGGTGAGCTGTAGCCACTCGGGCACACGGGCAAGGGTTCTAGCGAGGAGCTTCTGCCCGTTACTAGTGTGTCTATTCCAGCCACGCATTTCAGAACTGGGGGAATAAAACCACAGGACGGGCTTGGGGATCCACTGGACCCACTGTGGGTCAGACCTGAGCTAAACTCTGGTCATCACTTGACCTCCATAAGCCTCTACTCTGACTGGTGGCCACCGTGATGTTTTGGGTCTCCCAGAATTAGTGCCAGTTCAAAAGCCAGCATCCAATAAAATTGGGAAAGCACAGAGTCACTCTGGTAAAAGGCTGTAAGTCCCTATGGGGAAGGCTGGGAGAAAGTACAAATTTTTAGCACTGTAGTGGGATTCTTCCACAGGGGGACCTGATTGTCCATCTTTTAAGATGGTTATGAGTCTGTCGCCAAACACAGCCATTATTTAAAATTAAACTACATATACTTACCACTAAATAAATCACATTAAAAACAGGGAGTTACTGTGTTGGCTCAGCGGTAATGAAACTGACAGGGATCCATGAGGATGCAGGTTTGATCCCTGGCCCAGCTCAGTGGGTTCAGGATCCAGCGTTGCCATGAGTTGTGGTGTAGGTTGCAGATCCTGCGTTGCTGTGGCTGTGGTGTAGGCCGGCAACTGCAGCTCTGATTCAGCCCCTAGCCTGGGAACCTCCATATGCTGCAGGTGCAGCCTTAAAAAAAGCAAAATAAACAAATAACATTATATTAAAAACATAGGTAATAAATACTAGAAACATAATTATTCCAAATTCCTAATTATTTTACTACATTCTACCATTATCTACACTCTGTGATCACTTCTCTCTGTGTGGTAGGATAGCTGTATATGAGGGGCTATTGTGCACCTCTTTGCAACTCTGAGTGCAATGATGTTGCCATGGTAACATGAAATTGACAGTAGCGGGCGAATTTACACCATGGGAATTGGTAAAGGCTACAAACCAGAACTTAAAATTTATTTTTTTACTGATGAAGAAAAGGTTAGTAAGGCGGATTAAATTGGAAAGCATAAGATGTCTGTACCTGCTACATTGAGATTAGCACAAAAATTTGAGGAGGCACTCTTCCAGTGTTTGCTGGCAACTCAGCAAAGAATTGCTCATGGGTTTGAAGGAGTAAAATCTGGCATCTTCATTGTTTCACATTCCACTTGAATGAAAATATAACTTGACGTTCATGTCACCTAAACGTATGACAATAAATTTATTGGGGAAAGAATTAGCAGATCAAGATGCAACTCCTTTTGTGGAATGGAGGTTAAATTGCAACCATAGATGTTCCCATTGTGTCTCAGTGGGTTAAGAACCCTACTCAGTGTCCATGAGGATGCGGGTTCTATCCCTGGCTTTGCTTAGTGGGTTAAGGATCTGGCATTGCCATAGCTCTGCCTTGGATCCGGCTTTGCTGTGGCTGTGGTGTAGGCCAGCAGCTGTAGCTCCGATTCGCCTCCTAGCTCAGGAACTGTGTGGCCGTAAAAAGAAAAACAAAAAACAAAAAACGAGTTGCAACCATAGGTTGGTTCCAGTCAAAGGAGAGGCGTTTTGCAAGAGTCAGTGAGCTGTGTAGAATTTACAACAAATTTAGCAATCAAGAGTAATGCGTGTTGTACTACTATTTGTATATTGTATGCTACACATCATTCTTATAAGTAAAATTTTCAATAAACTATGTATATGCACAGAGGGCTCGCACCCCCCACCCCAGTGCTGACGGTTAAACGTTTGCCAGCGCCCCACAGCCTGGGATGTCCTGGAGTTAGAAGAACAGGGTGTGAGGAGGAAGCAGCAGAGGAGACAACCAGGGAGGTGAGAGGAGAGCAGGAGAGCCTTGTGTCCCAGGGGCCAAGTAGACAGCGTTTCCAGGCGGACTGCTGATCAAACGCCTCTGACAAATCACCCAGGGGGTTTTGGGTTTGGCAAGAGTGGTTTCCATGGTGATGTGGGGAGGAAAGCCTGATTAGAGGCAGGTTACAGAGACAATGGGAAGAAAGAATTAGGCAACAAGTAGATATGACTCCCGAGGAGTTTCCCTATAAGGGAACTGAAGAAATGAGGGGGGATGGGTTTTTAGGATGGATGGTATTCACAGCACATCCGTACATTGGTGATTGAGGGCAAGAAGGGCCAAAGCTGGGGCACTGGCCCTGAGTAGGGTAAGTGCACTCAGGGCAGGTTGGGGCAGCCCACCCATTGTCCCAGGAGGGCAGGGGCACAGGGCTCAGAGGCAGGTGGGCTGGCAGGTGAACTGGTGGGACCAGGGAGGGGCTGACTCTGAGTGAGGAGGGGGAGGACATGAGGAGGTGTCTGGGATGGTTTTCTAGGACCATGAGAGAGAAGAGAACCCCCAGAAATATTGGAAGACTGCTGGGCAGTGTCAAGGGTCACTTGATGTCAGCGGTCATGAATCTAAGTGCGCCACCGTCAGCTGCGCAGGTGCAGGTGTGGGGGAGGGGAGAGGTGGACTTGATTGTGGCTGGAGCTTTACCCGGCAGTATGACAGAGGGAAAGATATGCAGCAGAGCTGTTGAGAGTGACCACGATGTGGGATTATGGGGTCTGGGCTGGGGAGGGGCAGAGAATGTAAGGTTTGAGGGCTGGTGAGAAGAGGCAGAGCCAGCTCAGCCTTCAGAGGCTGCAGGTCCCAGTGAAATGGAAAGCCTGGTGGAGCTGGTGTGGCGGAAGGAGTGAGCTGGTGGGCTAGGAGGTGGTATCAGAGTGGGTGCCTAGCAGGGGACTTTGTTGTGGGTGCAATTCTTGGCAATGACTATGTCTGGGTCCACTCTTGGGGGAGGGAGGCTGAAATCCCTGGAAGAGAGGCAGTCACGAGAGTTTAATATTTGGGTGCATTCTCAGGGGTCCAAGAAAGGATGGAGGTAGGAGGATATACCCAAGGACTCTTTCAGCTCTGGCATCTTTGCATTAGATGGATGTCTGCAAGTGGACTTGACCTTGAGTGCTGACCTTGAGGCTAATAGCTCTGCCCTGGGAGATGGCAGTGGAGAATCCTGACACAGCAGAGAGGGAGAAACACTGGCATGTAGTTCCTTGTCTGACTTTCCCTCCAGACTATGGGCTCCGCATGGCCAAGGGCCTTATGGAATCCTGGGGCCCAGCCTAGGGCCAGGACAGGGAGGCAGACAGTTCAAGTTTATTCGGGGGATGAAGAAGGACAAGATGTACCCCTGGAGCTCCTGTTGGCTGGGCTCCGAGTGCCCTGAAGCCCGAGTTTGCAGAGCATCCCCTTCTGAGTCTATGGCCCAGGAAGGCTGGCCCCTACCTGCTGTGGCTCAGAGCAGCTGGTGGCTCGGAGCAGCATGCAGACCCAGGAAATCCATGCCCCCGGCTGAGGCCTGGAAGACCGAGGGCTTCCTGAGCCCTATTTTCTGGAGCCGAGAGCTCTGAGGTATCAGGTGGATGAGGAGAAGCTGGTGCTAGATACTGGCATTAACCAAGTTCTGTATCACTGGGTACAGATGGGCCTGAATCCCCCTGCAGAGCAGGGGAAACTGAATCCATTCCTTCATTTCACAAGTGTTAATGAGCATCAACTACACGCCAGACACCGTTATAGCTGCTGGGACATGGCAGGGAACAAAATAGACAAAACTCCGGGCCCTCGCGGACGTAAACCTTTCAGCAGGAGAGAAGGACAATATGTAACAGCATGATTAAGAGTCCGAACAGGAGTTCCTGTTGTGGCACAATGGGATTGGCGGCATCTCTGCAGCGCCGGGATGCAAGTTCAATCCCCAGCCTGGCACAGTGGGTTAAAAGATCCAGCATTGCCGCAGCTGCAGCATAGCTCGAAACTGTGGCTCAGATCTGATCCCTGGCCCAGGACCTCCATATGCTGCAGGGCAGCCAAAAAATGAAAAAAAAGAAAGAATCAGAGCTGAGTAACAGGGAGAAGGAGATGGAGGGAGAAGGTGGGGCAACGTGTAGCATTAAGTAGAGGGATGGGGAGGGGGCTCACTGAGAAGGTGACATTTAAGCAGATCCCTGAGGAGGGTCAGGGAGGGAGCCTTGTGGACATCTGGGGGAAGAGCATTTTCTGCAGCGGGAACAGCCAGTGCAAAGGCCCTGAGGCAGGACAGCCTGGCAGCTTCATGGAACAGCAGGAAGGCCAGTGTGCCTTGAGCAGAATAAGTGGAGGGGAGCGTTGGAGTAGGGGGAGGCAGCAGGGCGATCAGGAGGGGCCTCGTGTGCCATTGTGAGGACTTGGCTGCTTTTGAGCATAGGAACAGCATGATCTGACTTAGGCGTCCTGGGCCTAGGAAGACTGGTGAGGAAGCCGCCCAACCCTGGGGGGTGGGGGTGGGGCAGGGATGGCAGTGGAGGGGGTAAGAGTTGGTCCCGAATGGATTTCTTGTTGGGTTAAAGAATTTGGAAGCATCAGAGCAGGAAGCTTTGGGGGAGGGGTGGGGATGGGGGTGTCCAGAGGTTTTGGTCTCTGCTCTCTGGAGCCTCAGGGGCTGCTGTGGGAGTGGAAGGGTTAAATGGTATGACTCAGCACCACCCCCAGCTCCCTTTGGTCTTTCGTCTGTCCAGGGTTCTACTGAAAGGGCTCAGCCACTAAAATAAAGCTCAACAGCCATTGCTTTGCTCCGAGCCCTTCATGTTACAGATGGGGAGACTGGGGCCAGGGGAGGATGCTCCCAGGGTGGGTCCCCTGGGAACCAGTGGAGAGCTGGGATGGAGCTGGGATGGTCTGCGGGCCAGTGGCACTCCCCCTGCAGCTCCCCAACCCTGCCATTGGGGGTTGCTGCTTGCAGAGCTTGGCGGCCCCAGCCTGCTACCCACGGCCCTCCCTCCCGAGCCCCTGACCCTTTCCTCTCTCCCATCAGTGATGTGCCCAAGGGCGCTGAGACCTTCGGGGTCTCTGGGAGCTCCGGGGTGGAGGTCTTCATGGTCTACGACCCGGCACGGGTGGCAGAGCCCACGGGCAAGGCCCGCTGGCCCCTGGACGCCCGTGTGGACGTGATCGTATCTGTGGACGCAGCCAGTAAGGCTTTAAATGATCTCAAGGTAAGAGGCCACTTCCCCACAGAAGAGCCCCCGCAAAGCACACCCGCCTTCACGCATCACCCGCACTCAACCAAACCCTGAAGGGCTGACACCCACATCCACACGGCGCTTCCTGATATAACTCCATAGACACCCTTAACACCTAAGGAAGCAGGAAGCCTTCTCTTTCACAGAAGACCCCCCCCCCACTCGCCCCCAGGCACCCACCACAGACCCAGTGGCCCCGGCCTGATTCATCGATTCAGCCTTTTCTCCAACGACGCGGAAAAGGCGGGGATTGTGCAGCTGTGGAGGGCCGAGGCCCTGGGCTCAACTCTTGCCTCTGAGCCCTGCCATCCTGGGCGCTCCCCGAGCTGGCCTGGGTCAAGCATTTGGCACGGGTTCTAGGCCATGGGGGAGGCTCTGCGAGCATTGGCTGGTATTATAGGGGAGGGGGTCATTGTTGCCATTCTACAGATAAAGAAACAGAGCCCTGGAGAGGTTGGGTAACTTGCCTAAGTCACTGGTGGCAGCCTTCCCTCACTCTTCTCTGACATCCCCATGGGCTCCTGAGGTTCCCCAGCTGCTCCCTCTGGGACCCATCGCCACCCTGTCTGGCTCTCCCTGCCCCTCCTTGCCCCCCTGCCCTGGGAGCCCTGGAGGTACCCACATCCTCTCCAGCTGGAGAAGGCTGCTGGGGACCCTCTGTGTCTAGGCACAGCTGTGGGGTGTTCCCCCCCACCACCACCACGGCCATCTCGAAGACTGGGGGCGTCCTGGCTTAAGGCTGACGGTGTCCCCACAGGTGAAGGTCTCCTACTTCGGGCAGCAGGAGGGCGGTGCCCTGGGCCACAGTGTGCTGTACCTCACAGGTGCCGGTGAGTAGCCCTTCTCCCCTTCCACGCTGGCGGCTTGAGGGTCTTAGGGCAGCCCCCAAGTGCAAGACCCATGGCCAGCTTCCTACCGCATCAAGGAGCCTGGCTGCTGCAGAGGCCTTCAGAGGCTGTGAGTTTCTTCCCAGCTGCTCTAGAACCTCAGGGGTGGAGCCCCAGCCATACTTAGGATCACGAGAATCTAGAAAGTGCACTGCCAGGTGAGTCACCAGCGAGACCCACACCAAGCCTCCATCAGCCAGAGCCCCGCCCGTGACCCGCACTGGAATTCCAAGACAGCATGAGACCTTCGAGTGGCCACATGCCACCTTCAGCTGGACCTTCGGGCAGCCCGCAGAGGACTAGGGAGGCAGCATCTAGACCTCAGGCCTGGTCCCACCACCAGAGTCAGGGGCCCCAAGAGCTAGCAGTTCAGCACATGTAGCTGAGTAAGAAGTCTGAGAGCCATGGAGTTCCCGTTGTTGCTCAGTAGGGTATGAACCCGACTAGTATCCATGAGGATGTAGGTTCGATCCCTGGCTTTGCTCAGTGGGTTAAGGATCCAGTGTTGCTGTGGCTGTGGTGTCGGCTGACAGCTGCGGGTCCAATTTGAACCCTGGCCTGGGAACTTCCATATGCTGCAGGCATGGCCGTAAAAAGAAAAAAAAAAAGAAATTTGAGAGCCAAAGCCTTGGGTCCCTCCAATACCCAGGACCATGAGGGGCTGACACAAGGGCCTCCACCTGTTGGATGTTGTCCCTGGAACAGGGCTCCTGGGTTCTCATGAGTTTAGGGGGGATGGGAAGGGGGGAAAACTTGCCCCAACCTGGACATTATGGCGTGAGGATGGGTTTGGGGACCCCCTCTCTGTCCCTTTGCAGACATCTCCCTTGACGTCGATGCAGGCCGCACGGGCAAAGTGAAGAGGAGCCAAGGTGACAAGGTGGGACTCTCCTGGCTACCCCAAGATGGCAGGGTTGACAGAGAAACCTGGGGATGGTCCTGGGGTGAGGTGGGCTCTCCCAGCAGAAGGGTGATGGATTCCTAGGTCTGTGGTATCCAGCACTGCAGGGAGGCCATCCAAGGACAGTCAGATGGGCACCCGTGGGCTCTAAATTACACTGTGTGAGCCACATGCTGTGTGACTCCTGGAAGACAGCTTACCTTCTCTGGGCCTCTCCTGTGCCACCTTAGAACCAGGATTGGTTTTTTTTGCTTGATGTGTCTTCTATTTGCTGGGCTGTATTTGGACCCCCAAATATGGTAGGTGCTTCATAAAAGATTGTCAAGTGACTGAGTGAAGGCTTCTGGTAGAGAAGGCTGGGTGGACAGCCCCAATTAGACCCTGAAGAGTAAGGAGGAGGATGGGGTGGGCTCAAGGCATTATCCCGCAGGAAGTATCTGAAAGCCATCCTGGGAGGGTAGAAGATTTATGGAGGGAAAAGTCCTGGATCACATACAAGACTTTGTGGACAAGCTGGGGCAGGGCTGCCATGGACGGCTCTGCAGGTTGTTCACTGCACAAAGTTGCTTGGGCAGGGTGGTGCGTGGGACCTATGCTACAAACCGTATCTTGGGCCTTGGTACAGGGCAGCATGTATCCAGAGAGGTGAACAAGAGTGCTATATCTATCAGTCCTCACATGAAGTCCTCCAGACCTGAGTTTGAATCCCACTTATGTGACTTGAGGCTCAGTTCCCCAGAGCCTCTTTTCCATCTTCTGAGAAATGGGGAAAGTAAACCCCGGTTTGCAGGGTCTGGTGAGGATAAAGTGGAGGCATGTCGGTAAGCGCTTAGATCCTGAGGCAGGGCTCCAGGCATCTTCCTCACTTCTTAGCTCGGACCTCTTGCAGGCCAGTATGGGACCGGCCCCAGGAGGGCACTGAGATAGGGAAAGTCTCCCAGGGGTTCTCCAACCCCACCAAGGTCAGGGTGAGGCAGTCTCCATTCATCAAGTAGGGCTAGAGCTCAGCAGCTGGCAAAGGCCATTTCTGGATTTGATGACATCATCCTCCTTCTTCCAGTGAGATGGCTGGATGGGGGGGGTCACTGTATGGTTGTTCAGGTTGTTCACTGCACAATCATGGAGTGGCTCTGGGTCTAGATACCTGGGTCTTCTGTTCCCAAATCTATGATCCCTCATTAAATCTTTTTTTTTTTTTAATTTTTTAGGGCTGCATCTTCAGCGTATGGAGGTTCCCAGGCTAGGGGTTGAATTGGAGCTGTAGCTGCCGGCCTAGGCCACAGCCACAATGCAGGAACTGAGCCTCGTCTGTGACCTATACCACAGTTCAAGGCAATGCCAGATCCTTAACCCACTGAGCGAGGCCAGGGGCCAAACCCGTGTCCTCATGGATGCTAGTCAGGTTCATTAACCACTGAGCCACGACCGGAACTCCCTGCCTCATTAAATCTTTAAGCAAATGCAGAATACAAAAATCTCCAAGTTAACAAAGCAACCAGCTCTAGCCATGACCAGAACCTGTTCCCAGAGACTCCTGGGTCTCCCTGATCCCAAGGCCTCTTGTTTTGCCGCAGAAAACCTGGCGCTGGGGCCCTGAGGGCTCTGGGGCTGTCCTGTTGGTGAACTGTGACCGGGACAGTCTCTGGTCCAAGGGGCTTGACCTTGCCAACACCCAGCTGACATCACTGGATGGTGAGTAAGAAGGGGTAGAAAAGGCCATCCAGGGTGAGGGTGTGGGTGGAGGGAGGGTTGTCTCATGGGCACTGCTCTCTCTAGACCTGCAGGACATGTCCCCAATGGTGCTGAGCTGCGGGGCCCCCGAGGAGCTCTTTGACAACCACAAGCTGGTCTTGAGTGTGCCATTTTCTGATTCCAAAAGACTGGGTGTCTTCTGTGCTAGGGGTGAGTGGCCTGGGGGACCTCTTCCTTCCCTGCTCCATCCTCTGCTTCCCCAACCATTTCTTTCCTCTCTTATCCATGTCTCTCCTTTCTTCCATCACTGTTCTATAGCTCTCACAAAAGCTTATGAACAGCCTTTCTATCAGGACCTGACGTATCGCCCAAGAAAGAGGTTCCCAAACTAGACCCATTTTACAGAGGGGAAAATTGAGACTCAGACACATGAATTCACTGTCCTAAGGTCACACAACCAACAGGAGGTGGAGCAGGCATTCAAAGCCAGTCTCTTGGGCACCAAAGCCCCTCTTCTTTGCACTGCCCGACCCTTCCCCCAACCCCATCCCTCCTTTGATTGATCAGCATGGAATGAGTTCTCGATGCATGAAAAGCACTATCCAGGCTGGGTGAGTTGGGGGCAGGGACTAGCAAAGCTGAGGCCCAGGTCTGTCCTGAGAATCCAGTTGTTCTGCCAGAGAGTTTATTAATTGAAGTCTGTGACTTAAAAAAACAAAAAACAAAACAAAAAAACCCCCACAATCCTTAACCCTGAGGTGTCCTTACTCATTTTTATAAATAGCAAAAGGCCACTCCTGCCCCTTCCTTCTTCATCCTCCTCTATTCAAACTCAATGAGCCTGGAAAGAGCCAGAAGGTTCCTTGACTGCACCAGCTGATGGAAGATTAGGCAGAGGTCTGGCTTGAAAACTCTTGTGATATAAGATGGAAGCAAAGTCTCAGTGAGTGAGCCGACAAGCTTTCCTGTTGCAAGTGAGCAAGCACGTGCCAGGGTGACACTTCCCAGACAACCCTCAGGACAGGGGAAAAGGGGACGGGCCAGAACGATTATGTGCCAGGTGCTTTCAAAATAAAATCGAGGTGAGGTTCACATAACATAAAATCAGCCATTATATTATTGTTTTAATTTTTAATTTTATTTATTTATTTATGCTTTTTAGGGCCGCACTTGCAGCATATGGTAGTTCCCATGCTAGGGGTTAAATGGGAACTGCCCTGCCGGCCTACACCACAACCAGAGCAATGCCAGATCCTTAATCCACGGAGCGAGACCTGGGTTTGAACCAGCTTCTTCATGGATACTAGCTGGGTTCATAACTGCTGAGCCATAGTGGGAACTTCTATTTTCATTTTTTAAATTAACCATTTTAGCCGTTCCTGTCGTGGCGCAGCAGAAACAAATCTGACTAGGAGCCATGAGGTTGCGGGTTCCATCCCTGGCCTCGCTCCTTGGGTTAAGGATCTGGCATTGCCGTGAGCTGTGGTGTAGGTTGCAGACACTGCTTGGATCCTGCGTTGCTGTGGCTCTGGTGTAGGCTGGCAGTTGTATCTCCAGTTAGACCCCTACCCTGAGAACCTCCATATGCCACGGGTGCAGCCCTAAAAAGCAAAATAAATACAATTATCCCTTTTAAAGTGAGCAGTTCAGTGATATTTCCTATGTTCTAAGAGTTCCCGCTGTGGCGCAGTGGGGTAAAGATCCAGCATTGCTGCACCCGTGGCGTTCCATGTGGGGATTCAATATCTGGCCTGGGAACTTCCACATACCTTGGATATGGCTGAAAAAAAGAAAAGAAAGAGAGAGAGAAAAGACAGAAAGAAATCCAGTCGGACATTCTCAATGTTGTGCAACCACTACAAAAGTTCTAATTCCAAGACATTTTCATCTCCCCCAAACAAAACCCTGTATTCATCCAGTCGCTCCTCTCTGCTCCTCTCTGTGGGGACTCTCCAGCCCTAGGCAACCACTGATCCAATTTCTGTCCCTACAGATGTACCTGTTCTGTGCATCTCGTACAAATGGAATCATACAATAGGTGGCTTTTCATGTTGGGCTTCTTTCGCAGGTGTAGTGTTCTCAGGTTCATCCTTGCTGGAGTGTGTATCAGTATTTCATTGCTTTTTATGTTCGAATAACATGCCAGCATATGGATAGATTGCAATTTATTTATCTATTCACCTGTTGATGGACATTTGGGTTGCTTTCACCTTTTGTGTCAGCAGATTTTTTAATTTTTATGTATTTTTAAAATTTATTTTATTTTACTTTTTTATTTTAGGGCCGCACCCATGGCATTTGGAGGTACCCAGGCTAGGGGCTGAATCAGAGCTATAGCTGCTGGCCTACACCACAGCCACAGCCACGTGGGATCTGAGACCTGTCTGTGACCTACACCACAGCTCCTGGCAATGCTGGATCCTTAACCCACTGAGTGAGGCCAGGGATCGAACCTGTGTCCTCATGGATACTAGTCAGATTAGTTTCTGCTGAGCCATGGCGGGAACACCTGTGCCAGCAGCTTTTATTTCCTTATCTGGTTTAAAGCTTACACCACCCTTGTGAGAAACAGAATGTTATCCCATTTCACAGATGAGGAACTGAGGCTCAGAGAGGTTGGGTCATTGAGCTGAGGTCACACAGCTTCCACATGGCAGAGCTGGAGAGGAGCCCAAGTAGATCCAGTACAAAAGTGGCTCTGCCCCTGGATTCCTGGCCTCCAGTCTCCTGTCCCCACATCCTCATAGCCCCACTCCCCTGTCCCGGCACTGCCCCCACCTGCCGCCCGTGCTGACTCTGGTTTTCCCTAGGTGGGACTTCCCTCTCGGACTACAAGCAGGTGCTGGGCCCCCAGCACCTGTCCTACGAAGTGGAGCGGCAGCCGGGGGAGCTGAAGATCGATTTCTATGTGGAGGGGCTCACCTTTCCTGATGCTGACTTCTTGGGGCTGGTCTCTCTCAGTGTCAGCCTGGTGGACACCAAGGTATGGACAGCGTCGGGGGCTGGGTTGGGGGGGTGATGGGCTTCAGGGACCCATTTGGAGGCTCCAGGGCTGGGAGGCTGGGGGCTTGAGGGTGGGGCTTGAGGTCAGATGGGGCTCCTGCAGGGCCCACTGAGTCCTCATTTTCCCCCCAGACCCTGCCAGAGGTGCCCCTCTTCACAGACACCGTGGCCTTCCGCATGGCCCCCTGGATCATGACCCCCAACACCCAGGCCCCCCTGGAGCTGTATGTGTGCAGGTGAGGCCTCACCCCTCCTGTAGCCCTCCCGCTATCTCTGCACTAGAGATAGGGAGAGATTGTTCCACCGGAGGGCACCCACAGGCACAAGTTGGGTACAGGACAGCAGCTGGCTTGGGCCTGTCAACCCTACCTGCTCTGAGCAGCTAAGGTCCTGGCTGTGGTCCCTGGCTCCAGGGCCAGCACCCCTGCCTCTAAGCTTGTCCTGCCTGTAGCAGCCTCAGAACATCTTGGATTTATTCCAGGCAGTGGGGCCAGGCCCTGTTCAGCCTCCTGGGCCTGCTGAGAACACGGGACCCTGGCCTCCAGGAGCCCATGTGAGTCCTGGCCCAGCCTGGGTCTGGTCCTTCTTCCATCTCTCAGAATCCTTGTCAGGCCCCTTGATGGACAGGTGAGCCTTGACTGGCCAGGCTGCTCCAGGCTCTGCAGCAGAGGTTGGACCAGGGGAAAGGGCCCTGGGTAACTTGGAACCCAAGTCAAAAGGCCGGGAAGGGTGTGGCCAAACAGGTTTGTTCTGCTGACATGGGTTCAGATGTTCAGAAGGGAACTCTTTCTTTCTGTTTGCTCCTTAACCCCTACCCCCTGACTCCTTTGTTTAGGTCTATGGTGAGAAATGGGAAGTGATGGGGCTCCCTGCCCACTTCTACCACCTTAGCCTGGCAGATCCAGACCCCAGGGCTTTGGTGCCCTGCCTCTGGGCACCACAGCCCTGAGCTTGCCCCTCCCCATGATTGGAGGACATTATCCGTCTCTGTCATTAGCCTCCGAGCCTCTGGAATGCAGGGGCGGTGTTTGAACCCCTGCACCCAGGGGCCACTCGGGGCCTATCACGGACTGCATCAAAGCCACCCCATCCGTTCTCTGCCTCCTGGCCCTAAGGCAAGGCCACAGTCAGTGGTCATGATTTCACTCCCCTCTCCCTGTGTTTTGCAGTGTCGTGGATGCTCATGGCTCAAATGAGAAGTTTCTGGATGACATGTCCGACCTGGTGTTGAAAGCCAACTGCAAGCTGATTGTCTGCCCTCAGATTGAGAATCGAAATGACCGCTGGATCCAGGTGGGTGCCAGAGCCACCCTGGCGAGAGAGGCAGCCTGGGAGACCCGACCCTGTCCTTTACCTTGGCTTTGGGAAAATGGGCCTGTGTGGGCTCCTGCCCAGCCTCTGTCTCCCTAAAGAAGCCAGGGCAGCCTGGGCCCAGGACTCAGGGTTGGGGGTGTGCTGTCTAGGGGGTGCTCCCCCACCTGTATCACCCTAGTCTCTGCCGCTTCCCTCCAGATGCTCAGGTCCCAGGCAGAGTTCTCTCACTGCACCTCTTTTCCCTGCCTCCTGCCCTCTCCAGGACTTGGGGAAAATCTGTTGCCCTGCCCTGCCCCAGGCCTGGGGGGATTACCCCATTCTAAATACCACACCAAGGCCGCCACTGTCATCTTTTTCTCTCCCGTTCCCAGGACGAGATGGAATTTGGCTACATCGAGGCCCCTCACAAATCCTTCCCAGTGGTCTTTGACTCTCCCAGGAACAGAGGACTGAAGGATTTCCCTTATAAGAGGGTCCTGGTATGTGGCAAAGGGCAGAGTGGGGACACTTTGGGTGGTTCCTCCTATAGGACATCCAGTCTTGTCTGGACCTAGTCCTCTAGGGGCAGCAAAATTACACAGGCAGTAGGCTCTGGCGAATGCAGTCCGTTCAAAGTTTGGGAAGAATATGTAAATGAAATGCAAATAAAATGCAAATCACCCCTGTTCTGGAATGGGTGGGCCAGCAAAATCCTCCTTGGGGGCCTTTTCTCCCCAAGAGGGAGTAAACCTAGGAATCAGCCCTGAGACCAAACTGCCTTTGGGGGGAATGTACCTCTAGTGAGCCCTCGTGACTCTTGCTTTTGTGAGCTGGGGCCTCTCTTCAGGTAATGAAGGTCTTCTGAACACCTACTATGTGCCAGGCACAATGCCGCCTGCTGTGCACAGGAGGGCAACAAGAGCCACTCCAGCAACTGTGTCCTGAGGTCTGGGCTCTCCTAGCTTTACATGGTTGCTCATTTAATCCACGTGGACTCATGGATACATGCTATTATTATTCTCTCTTACTGAGGCTCAGAGAGATTAAGCAACTAACCCAAGGCCACACAGCTAGTTAGTAGTGGCACCAAGATGCAAAATCAGAGGGGCTGCTAGGAGTTCCCCCTGTGGTGCCACAGGATTGGTGGCGTCTCAGGAGAGCTGGAACACAGGTTTGATCTGCAGCCTGGCACAGTGGACTAAAGGATCTGGTGTTGCTGCCAGTCACAGCTGTGGCTGGGATCTGATCCCTGGCTGGGAACTCCATATGCGGTGGGGTGGCCAAAAAATAGAAAAAAAAAAAAAAAAAAAAAAAAATCAGAGGGGCTGCTTCCACGGCCCCTGTGCTTAACTGCTGGGCCAAACCTGTAGGCTTTTGAGGTGAGTCTGGGTTCCAGAGCCCACGTCTCTGCCTGTTTCCCAGCCCTCCTCTCGCACCGCCAGGACAATGCCAGTGTCTAATGGGGAAGTCCAGGAGCTCATGGGCACACAGAGTGGGACATTGACCCTAGCTTGTAGGGATCAGGGATGAGTCCCTGGGGAGGTGACAGTGAGCCCTGCAGCCTGAGTCGTGAGTCTGCGTCAACCCAGGGCCTGACCCCAGCGCTGTTTCTACTGATCTCTGGTCTGTCTTCATCGTTTCCTTCTTTCCACTTTCTTTAGGTTAAGTTTGCTATTCTTTTCCCAGCTAGAAATGGAAGCTAAGATTTTTCACCCCTTTCTCTTCCTCACATACGTGTTTAGAGCTGCGACAGTTCCTTATTAGAGCAGCTTTGCTGGCATCCTGCCAGCCTTAATGGGCTGTGTTGTTATCATCTTTCGCTTCAAAATATTGTCTAATCTCCCCTTTGATGTCGCCTTTGACCCATGGCTTCCTTAGAAGCGTGTTACCTTCTTTCCAAACATTTGGGGATTTTCTAGCGATTGTTCTGTCCTGGGCTCCGACGTTAATAGCACCATTCTCAGGGCACAGCGAGGATTTGTGAAAATGGACAGTTGGTTTTGGGGGGATGGGAATCCCCCAGGACCACCCCTCGCTGCCCCACCCCCGCCCCAATAGCAGTCTCTTCCGGTCCTAACTGACTCCTCCTTCTGGGGGGCGGGTCTCACCCGTCCTCCCCCAGGGTCCTGACTTTGGATATGTAACCCGGGAAACCCACTACGCTGGTGTCTCCGGCCTTGACTCCTTTGGCAACCTGGACGTCAGCCCGCCGGTCACGGTGGATGGCAAAGAATACCCGCTGGGCCGGATCCTCATTGGAAGTAGCTTCCCCAGGTGAGAAGCCAGGGCAGTGGTGGAGAGCGGCAGACCGAATGCAGCCTCCACCTCCGACTCCCGCATCCCCGCATCACAGACACGACTCTGACGCTCCGCTCCGTCTGAGAAGTGGTCCTAGCTTCCTGCCTGGAATCCTAGAATGGGAGCCTCAGATCCCTAGAGTCTTAAGTTTGAAAGATCACATAATGTTAGGGAAAACTCACATACTAGTGGCCCACAGTCTTTTGGCCTGCTTTGGATTTAATGAGCAAAATTAGCCACCAATGTTAAATATACATATATCAGGAGGCCACACATAAAAAGCCAGATTTCTGGCTGCTTTTGAAAAATCAGAAGAGCTGGGAGGCAATGTGGAATTCCATGCAGAGGTAGGAGATGGATCTGTTGACCTCTTCTGGGAGATCAAAATAGTTGCTATCAGAGTTCCTGTTGTGGTTCAGTGGGTTAAGGACCTGAGGATGCTGGTTCAATCCCTGGCCTCACTTAGTGGGTTAAGGATCTGGCATTGCCACAAGCTGTGGTTACGTTTGCAGAAGCAGCTTGGATCTGGTGTTGCTGTGGCTGTGGCATAGGCCAGCAGCTCTAACTCCAATTCGACCCCTAGCCTGGGAACTTCCATATGTCGCAGGTGCGGCCCTAAGAAAAAAAAGGAAAACTAAAGTTGCTGTCCTAGCAACAGCTTGAAAGGGCCAATAGGTCACCATGTGATTGCAGGTGAGTGGCTGGTCAGGATACCAGAATGACAGAGGTGACTTGATGGGTCCCACCCTGGACAGATATCATCAGCCAGTTATTTAAGCAAGTTATTTAGGGTTTAGGACTCAGATGACCGCATCTGCTAAATCCCCCTCGGTGGGTCCCCACCCAGCCTGTGGGCAGTCAGAAATGGGGTGTGCAGCACAGGGATGCTCATGGGATCCCTGCTTCCTGCCTAAAGATTAAACCCACCCCAGGCCCCAGAGGCCACCTTCTCATTTGTGTGGGGTTGGCATGGAGCCCAGGTGGGTCCCAGCTCACCTCCCCAGGCCCTGGCTATCTGCTCTAGGGCCCAGAGCAGCCAGGCTGTCCTGGTAAAGTCAGGGTGGCCCCGGTGGCCTCAGGGCTCTGAATCAGGTGAGGTGAGGCTTCCTGGCACCAACCCCAGGCATGACACTGGATGCCCAGGCTGGGTGCCCCAGGCTGAGGTTGGCCAGGACCAGAGGCGTATACTCACCTTGCCAATGACTCATGCTCAGAACTACTACTCTGGGCCAGATCCTGCTCACAGCCCTGGGGGCAGAAGGGCCTCGGGACCTCTGGGCACTCATTCTGTGCTTCAGGGAGGGACCTGGGAGGAAGGAGCCCAGGCTTTGAAATCTGATGAATTTGAGTCTGAGTCCTGGCTCTGCCACTTCTTAGATGACCACGTGATTTGGGGTACACCACCTAACTAGGGCCCACCACAGTGGCAGGCACATAGTAGGTGCTTGATTGATTCATTTAAAATATTTATTGCATGCCCACCAAGTGCCAGGCACTGTTGCAGGTACTAGAGAAAAGGAATCAGTGGACAAAGATACATTATTAAATGAACAAATTATTTTATGCTTCGTGCCTCAGTTCCTCTTCAGCAAAATGGGCCTATAAAGAAGGCCTGTTCTAGCTCAACGGTTGCTGTTACTAGGCATGAAGGATTCGCATTAATTACCTTCCGACCGCTTAGGTTTGTTTAGCTGGACCCCTCGTAATGGATCTGCCTTGAAGCAGGTGTAATTCAATGGATAAAAGTTATTGATCACCTGCCTGCTGTGAGCACAGCCTTTACCCAGGTGACTGACTGCCTTTAACTCTTATAATAGCTCTTGAGGTTAGGACGACTATTCTCCTAATTTTACAGATGAGGAAGTTGAGGCTTAGATAAGTGAAGTGAATACACTCATTCATGCTCTCATTTATCAATTCAATAAATATTTATTGAGACTTTCGATATGCTGGGTCTGGGGTCCAGTGCTGGGGACAAAAGAAATCTTTGGGAAACTCCCAGGCTCTGGCAAGGACCCCAGAGGGGAAGGTGTAGGGTCTCCCGCACAGCTGGGCCCCACTCCATTGGCCATTATGTTGAAAACAAGCAACAAAATTTCTTGGTGGACAGATGGGGCCCTGAGGCTCAGAGAGGGACAGCTGCTGCCTGGGACCACACAGCAAGTTAGTGGAATAGTCAGAATCCAGGTCTCCTTCCTTGGAGCCCAAATTACAATTTAACACCCAGGTGGCTGTGCTAGGATCCTATTTCAGCTTCAGATCTCAGCAATGAACAAAACAGATGACCTACATACATGCTAGCAGAGAGAAACAGACAAGAGGCAAACCTAATAAATAAGTAGGGATATAAAACATTCAGGGAGTTCCCGTCGTGGCTCAGTGGTTAACGAATCCGACTAGGAACCATGAGGTTGTGGGTTCCATCCCTGGCCTTGCTCAGTGGGTTAAGGATCCGGCATTGCCATGAGCTGTGGTGTAGGTTGCAGACGCAGCTCGGATCCTGCGTTGCTGTGGCTCTGGCGTAGGCTGGCGGCTACAGCTCTGATTAGACCCCAATCCTGGGAACCTCCATATGCCATGGGAGCAGCACAAGAAATGGCAAAAAGACAAAAATAAAATAAAACCATTTTTGGTCATGTCTCTGTAGAAGACAAATCTCTTCCTGATCTCAAATAAATAAATAAAACCATTTTTGAACAATTCTGCCTCCTGGTGGCAGCTTTGTTGTGACTCAGAGGCCAGGTCTGAGGCTTCCCAGGGCTGGAGTCATCCAGTCCATCCCCCTGCCACCAGGCAGAGGGCTTCAGGGAGTCCCAAGGAGGACTCTGCCCCTACTCCAACTTTATGTTTCTGATTCCTGCCATTTTCTGCTCAGGAACAATTTCTCTACTTCACCACCTTACTGTTTTATTTTTTATTACTTAATGAATTTTATGACATTTATAGGTGTACAACAATCATCACAAACAAATTTTAAGGCATTTCCATCCTAAACTCTCAGTGCATCCCCCACCCCCAACCTGTCTCATTTGGAAACCATGAATTTTTCAAAGTCTGTGCGTTAGTATCTGCTCTGCAAAGAAGTTCATTCTGTCCTTTTTCAGATTCCACACGTCAGTGATAGCATTTGATGTTGGTGTCTCATCATCTGACTGACTTCACTTAGCATGATAATTTCTAGGTCCATCCACGCTGCTACAATTGCCATTATTTCTTTCCTTTTAATGGCTGAGTAATATTCCATTGTGTATATGTACCACATCTTCTTGATCCACTCCTCTGTCGATGGACATTTATGTTGTTTCCATGTCTTGGCTATTGCAAATAGTGCTGCAATGAACATTGGAGTACATGTGTCTTTGTGAGTCATGGTTCTCTCTGCATAGATGCCCAGGAGTGGGACTGCTGGATCGAATGGTAGTTCTATTTTTAGTTTTCTGAGGAATCTCCATACTGTTTTCCACAGTGGTTGCACCAATGTACATTCCCACCAACAGTGTAATAGGGTTCCTTTTTCTCCACACCCTCTCCAGCACTTACTGTTTGTAGACTTTTCGATGATGGCCACTCTGGCCGGTGTAAGGTGGAACCTCAGAGTGGTTTTGATTTGCATTTCTCTAATCATGAGTGATGTTGAACACCTTTTCATGTGTTTTTTTGTCCTTCTGTATGTCTTCTTTGGAGAATTGTCTGTTTAGATCTTCTGCCCATTTTTTGATGGGATTGGTTTTTTGTTTTTTTTTTTTGGTATTGAGCTGTAGGAGGTGTTTATAAATTTTGGAGATTAATCCCTTGTCACCATCTCAAGAGAGGTCTTTTTAAATTGCCAACGCTATATTAAAACAACAGAAATACAAGGGAAATATTTGCCATGGACAAATCAGTGTTGTCATATGTCACTGCTTTTTGGGTCTCCCTTGTAGTTTTATTGATGACATATTCAAGTTATATAGACCGTGGACTCTCAGCTGTTCAAAGCCTTAAAGTCATTCACACATATTTTTTGAGCATCTGTTCTAGAAGAGGTCCTGGGGTTACATCAGTGCACCTAGACAAAAAATCCCAGCCCTCCTTGAGCCTCCATTCTAGTGGGATGCCAGACAATAAGCAAGGTATCAGGTATGCCACATTGTACCAAACGCTGAAAAGAAAGATAAAGCTGGGAAGGCAGTTGAGGGGTTGTTGCCACTCCTAACATCCTCATAGAGAAAGAATGTCATGATTGAGTTAAACCAGGAGATTGTGAGGGATATGCCGAGTGGGCAACAATTCCTGGAAGAGAAAACAGCATGTGCAAAGGCCCTGAGGCAGAAATACATCTGATGTGTTCAAGGATAGCAGGAGGCCAGCTTGGCTAGAAATGAGTGATTGAAAAAGAGTGTGGCAGGAGGGGGCGGTGGGGGCTGTCCTGGCCATTGTGAGGACTTTGCATTTATGAGGAGGGGGATGGGAGAGATGTGAGGGTTTTGTCCAGAGGTGGGACATGGTTGACATATTTAAAGCCACCCTCTGATTAGACTGCAAGAGAGCAAAGGGTAAAAGCCAAGAGACCAGGAAAAGGGGCAAACCACTGCCATTATTTAAGGGAGGGAGGTGTCCTGGGCAGATGGTGGCAGAGGAGGAGGAGGGGAAGGGCTGAATCAAGTTCTGTCTGAGGTAGAACCAGATTGGATGTGGGTCAGGGAGATTGTCCATATGTCCTTACGCCAGACAAGCAAGTGCAAGAAATGTGACCCCCTTTTTTTGTAAAACATATTGGGGAAAAAAAATCTCTCTATAAAGGTGGTATATGTGTGTGTGTTTGCACATGGTAACATGTGCCAGGGAAAAGTGGAACGTGCCCAGATTAGCATATGTTGTTCTGACTTTGGACAAGTGGCCCTCTGGAACTTTCTAGGCTGCAGTGGCCTCATCTGTGAAATGGGGACACGGCTCTTGCCCAAGGCAGCATCCTTGCACGCACAGGCAGCTTTTGGCAATGTCTCCTCCCACACCTCAGGGACCCCAGCTCCTGCCCCACCCTGTTCCCTGTTCGAGACCCTCTCAGAACCCCCGCCCTCTGCTAATGACAGGTGGTTTGAAAACACCGGGACCTCATTTCAGGAACTTCTAGGGCTTAGACAGTGTTGAACACACAAGGATGGACAGGAGCAGTTCTCTTGCACATGAACCAGCCGAGATGCCTGTCAAAAGGCAGGTTCCACATTCTCGGATGGGTCTCATCTTCCTCAAAGACTCTGAGACGTGGAGGGTGCCAAGGCCTAGGAGTCTTCAATTTAAACAAGCACCCCTGCCCCAACCAGAATGTTCCGGGCCCCACACTGGGCTAAGGTGGGGGGCAGTGCTTGCCAGGTTCCAGTCATGTATTGAACACAGGGCTGGGCGCTTTGGGTAAAGAGTCAACCTCTCTGACTCCTGGGATGTGAGGTGAGGGTCTTCAGTTCCCTTTGGCAGATGGAGGTCTTTCATTTGTCTCTGCTGCTGGGAGGGGCAGCAGGATCTTCCTGGCCTTGCGGAGGAGGCTTCGGGGTGAGGGAGGGACAGAGTCTCTTGGGCGATGGCCAGGATGGACAGTGGGTGCCTAGGAGTGCCTGGGGGCTGGGACCAGGAAGCAGCGATAAGAGAAGACCCATTCAGAGGGTGGAGGTGAGGCTGGGTGGGGAGTGCTCAGGAAGCACCTGAGACCCTGCTCTTTCCCTCCCCGCCAGGTCTGGTGGGCGGCGAATGGCCAGGGTGGTGCGCGACTTCCTTCATGCCCAGCAGGTGCAGGCACCCGTGGAGCTCTATTCAGACTGGCTCTCTGTGGGCCACGTAGATGAGTTTCTGAGCTTCGTGCCCACTTCTGACCAAAAGGTATGTCCCCTCTCCTCTTGCCTGAGCCACCTCTGCCCCTCTCTGACCTGATGGGTTGGGATAAGGCAAAGCCACCTGAAACTAGCTTGCTGCCTCTGTTCATCGGGAGCTTGGAATCAGGGTATCCTCGAGGCCAGGGGGTTTTAATCAGAGAGGGCTTCCTGGAGAAGGTCGGAACTCAGGTCAGAAAGGTACTTATTCGCTCACTACTCATACTTCCTGAGTGTTTGCTCTGATCCAAACCTCTCGGCCAAGACTCAGAAATGACACTGACAATAGGTGATATCTATTGAGCACCTGTGGGGTATGCGTGTTTTAATGCATTTAATCCTTTAGCAACCCGATGAGGTTGACCTACTCTCATTGCCCCCATTTTATAGATGGGGAACCTGAGGCTCAGAAGGGCAATCAACTAGTAGGGTAAGATTCTGACCCAGATGGTGGGCTTTGGACCAACATGTTGATCATTCATCACCTTGCAGAGGTGACCAGGGAGGACACAGTCTGCAGGGAGCAGGCAGCCTGGGAGAGATACCTCCCAGGGACCAGTAGTTGAGTTTCCTGGTGGACAAAGTGAAGAGGGACCTCCAGGCAAGGAGACAGTCATGGGCAAAGGCCTGGAGGTGTGAACCGGCTTGGAGGATTGGGAGAAATGCAGAGGGGAGATGCCATGTGCTGTCTGGCCTCTGAACTCAGGCCCTCCTGCATTTAGGGGGAACCTGTCTACTGAGCCGTTCTCCCTCCCTCTGTACCAGGGCTTCCGGCTGCTCCTGGCCAGCCCCAGTGCTTGCCTCAAACTCTTCCATGAGAAGAAGGAGGAGGGCTACGGGGAGGCAGCCCAGTTTGATGGTAAGTAGCAGCGAAGCTGTCACCCTGCTGAACCCTGCCCTCTTGTCACCAGCCCTGGGCCTTTCATGGCTATGCTGTTCACAGGCCCTTTGTCTGCCAGGCCTCAGCTCAGAGCCCAGCATCACTGGTACTTCCAGCACCTTCCTATGGGAGCCAAGGATGAGGAGGCTCCCTTCTTGGGCCAAGGATGGAAGCCAAGGGGCCAGTGATTGCCCCAGAGACAGGGTGGCCTCCTCCATGCCCTGGGATGTTCCTGGCCCCACCTCTAGGAGGGGAAAGGAACCGGAAGCCATGAACCCTCCCTTGTGCCTGTCTGCGCAGGCACTTTCACACTTTGGCTCAATGGAATCACCCACCTGCTTCTCCTGATCCCTTTTCACAGAGGAGGAGACTGAGACTCAGCAAGGGGAAGCAGCTTATCAAGGGCTACACAGCAGGGAGCAGCAGGGCCAGGGGCTCAAGAGAGGGAGGGGTGAGAAGCCAGGAGGGTGGTCCCTCTGTGGACCCTCCTCCGGGAATTGGCAGACCCTCCAAGGGCCTGTTTGGGCTCTTTGAGCGCCTCCCCACTCCCCACCAAGGACCTCAGCATTCTCCTCCAAGCACTGGAGCACTGGAAGGGAGGTGGGTAGCCTTCAGCAGAGATGGACCTGGATTCGGATCCTGGTCTTACTACTTGCTGGCTGTGAGGTCAAGGGTGGGTTCTCAGGGCTTCTGTTTCCTCTTTTCTGAATGTGCGGTGATAACTAACCCAACCCAGCTTTATTTTGCTTTATTTAATTTAATTTATTTTTTGACCATGCCAACAGCACATGGAAGCCCCCAGGCCAGGAATCGAACCCTCACCACAGCAGTGACCTGGGCCACCACAAAAACAGTGCCTGCCAAAGCCTTAACCCTCTGCATTGCAAGAGAACTCTCATTATTTTAAAGATAAATAATAAAATAATAAATATAACAGGAGCCCCAGAGCATGGCGGGTGTTCAGTAATGGTAGGTAGCCATGCCTTAATAATTAGGCCCTGAGAGCAGGAGTCCCTTTTCAAGGAGTCTGTAATCCATCCCAGGATTTACTTGCAGCCAGAGCTTGTTCCCACCCCCCACCCCCCGCCAGGGTTTCCTGTCTCTGGCTTTCTCCATCCTACCTGCAGACCCTGGCACTGAGGTAGGAGGAAAATCCTAGCCCTGATTCTGCAGCCCAGGCCGGAGGTGGCCCCAGACAGTACTCCCCGAACCGGCTACTCTCTTCTTTCTCTTGCAGGGTTAAAGCACAAGGCGAAGAGAAGCATTAATGAGATGCTGGCAGACAGACACCTCAGGAATGACAATCTCTATGCACAGGTGAGGGGGTGAGCTGAGCAACCCCAGGACCTGCTGCTTCCAGGGTAGTTCAGCCCTGGGCCTGCCGAGACCTTTGCGTAGTGTAGGGCTTCTGCTCTTGGGAACCCACAGTCTGATGGAAGAGACACAGCCATGCCAGTCTGATAGGGGAGAGCTTACCCTGCTCTGCGGAAATGATGGGTTTTCAGGGAAGAAGAATTGAGTACCCCCCCCCCCCGCCCCCACGCTCCCTGCCCCAAGAAGTCTGGTGAGGAGTTCCCAATGTGGCTCAGCAGTTAAGGAATTCCATTAGGATCCATGAGGATGCAGGTTCGATCCCTGGCCTCTGTCAGTAGGTTAAGGATCCTGTGTGACTGTGGCTGTGGTGTAGGCAGGTAGCTGTAGCTTGGTTTCCACCCCTAGCCTGGGAACTTTCATATGCCTCAAGTACGGCTCTAAAAAAGCAAAAAAAAAAAAAAAAAAAAAAAAGGAAAGAAAGAAAAAAAGAAGTCTGGTGTGATGAGAGCAATGCCTTGGGAAAATGGGGCCTCTTGGGGGCAAGGGCTGGGGTGGGTGGGAGTCAAGGAGACCTAGAGAGGTGAGGACACAGGGCGGAAGGCGGTCCCAGGAAAGGGCAGGGTTCATGCTCGCCACGTGCAGGGAATCCAGCTCAGTAAATGCGAGGAGGGCCTGTGCTTCTGCCCATCCGTGCAGAGAGCTTTTCTCCTAAATGGCTGAACTGAGCAGGAGCATCAGCCCGACTGTGGCGGGGACAGTGTGGGGTGGCGGCAGGCGCTTGCGGAACTAGAAACTGCCCAGGACTCAAACCCCAGCTCCACGCCATCCTAGCTCGGTGCCCTCGGGCGGGTCACTGGAGCCTCAGCTTCCCCATCTAGGGTAGCAATGGCACCAAGCTGTTGTGAGGCTCAAAGGAGCTAAAGGGCACAGAGGAGATGCTGCAAACTTCCTGGCTCCCTGGGTGCCTGTCTCTCTCCTCTGCCCCCAGAAATGTATCGACTGGAACCGGGAGATGCTGAAGCGGGAGCTGGGCTTGACGGAGCGGGACATCGTCGACATCCCCCAGCTCTTCATCCTGAGGGGCTCCCTCGCGGAAGCCTTCTTCCCTGACATGGTGAGAGCAAAGATCTATCCAAGGGCAGTACTCCCCGAACGGACAGAGGCTGGGGCGGGACCTCTCCGGTGTTTGCTTGGGGGCGGATCTAGTACTTCTCCATCACTAGTTCTCAACCAGGGAGATTTTGCCCCCTCGCGGGGGTGGGGGTGGGGGGGCGCATTTTGATTGCCGCACGAGGAGGGGGCTACTGACATCTAGTGGGTGGAGGCCGCCAATGCTGCTAAACATCCCACAAGTGCACACCGCGGACCCCCACAATTAAGAACTCTTCCCCCTCCAAACTGGAAAAAGGAAGCATGGTTTGGTTCCAGTGTCTCAGGCTTTTGTTCCTGGGCCTCAGCTGCCCCCCCCCTCCAATCCCCTGTGCCCTCTGACTCCTGGTTGTCTGCTCCTCAGCAGGGCTCCTGAGTTGGGCAGGGGGGCAGGTGGCAGCTGCTTCCCTGGCTGTCATTAACTCAGGCAGCTGACAAACAGATGAGCAGGTGTGATCTCACCAGGAAGGCCCCTGGGAGGGGCCTGAGCGATGCTATCCTACAGTCCTGCCCAAAGTGCCCATTAACGCCTTGGGAAGGGATGTTGGGGTATTGGCTGATGTGAGGGGCTGGTTCTGCAGGTTGGGAGACCCTCCCTCTTCGGCCTGGGGCCTTTAACTTGAATCTCTGTCACTGGACAAGCCAAAGGTTGGGAGTCAATTCTGGGGTCCTGATTGGAGGCAAATGTATGTGGTGGAGCTTCCCCACCAGGATTGCATTCACTCCTGACTCCTCTTTGTGGGGTCCCAGCAGAGACTTCAAAACATCACACCTTCGGTCCTACTGGTAGGTGGAGCTGGAGAAGGCTTTGCTGTGGGGGCTGTCCTGTGCATCACAGGATGGTCGCAAAATACCCTGGGAAGTTGCAAAATCGCCCTGCATGAGAACTCCTGCTCTAGGGCAGTGCCGTTAGAACTTTCTCAGATGATAGCAAAGTTCAGCATCCCTCCAGTATGACACAGAAGCTACCACGTGGGGCTACCAAGGGCTTCAAATGTGGCTAGTGTGGCTGAGGAATGAAATTTTTACTTTTTTTTTTTTTTTTTTGGTCTTTTTAGGGCTGCACCCATGGCATATAGAGGTTCCCAGGCTAGGGGTTGAATCGGAGCTGGAGCTCCTGGCCTACACCACAGCCGCAGCAACACAGAATCCAAGCCATGTCTATGACCTACACCATGGCTCATGGCAATGCTGGATCCTTACCCCATTGAGCAAGGCCCGGGATTGAACCTGCATCCTCATGGATGCTAGTCAGATCCATTTCCTCTGAGCCACGATGGGAACTCCAGAATTTTTGCTTTTATTTAATTTTAATGTCAGCAGCCACGTGTGGCTAAAACAGCGACTGCATCAGACAGCAAAGCTCTAACGGGTGGCCCGGCTCTGGTTCTGGCTGAGGGTGGAGGCAGGGCCCAGGACCGTGGTCAGCCCTCCTGGGGCTGTGGCTTTGTCCACACCAGCTGGGAGCCCCCTTCCCAGCACATACCACTCTGTGGGAGTGCCCCAGCTTCAGAGCAGGCCCTGCTTAGAGGATCCCAGTATGTCCTCACCGGAGGGCCCTTAGGGAACACTCAGCCCCTCATTTGTCGCATGGGGAAAGACACCCTTTGAGAGAGTGGTTGACTTGCTGAGGTCACCCAGTGAGCACATGGAGCGGCCTCCAGTCTCCAGGAGGAAGCAGAGTCAGGCTGGTGATGCTCCTGAATCCAGCTCCTGGGCCCTCCCCTGGCCCTTAGTCCCTCTGTGTGCCCCACTCCCACCCCAGCATGTGCTGGCCCATTAGTGGGCAACTAGGCAGCTCAGGGCCAAGGCCATGGCATGACCCTATGGGATCCTCCGGCTCCGTGTTGGTCCTAGTTGTGGATGGCCTTGTAGGGCAGACTAGAGGGGCTGGGGTACAGAGAGTGGGAGGGCACCAAGTCCAGGGCAGCCCACCCTACACCAAGGTGACCCAGTAACACTGGAGACAGCGAGTCCAGGGTATCCCCTTTGAACACCAAGGACGGTTCCTCCTTCCATCCATCTGGGCCAGAGGCTTCCTCTAAGAAACTTCCACACCCTGTATTAGACAGACTTGCCTTCCCAGGGTCAAGGCCCTCTACCAGTTCCCTGTGGAGGGAAGCAGGGAGGCCACCAGAGATAAACCCAGGTGTCCCCAAGGGCTCTCTGACCTTGCCCCAACTCCTCGGCACCCAAGGCAGCCCCAGGGCTACACTCGGACAGAGCTGTTATAAACAGCACGGATTTTGACATGAGTCAGATCTGAGTCAAATTCCCATCTCTCCATATTCTCTGTGTGCCCTTAATTATGTTACTTGATGTTTCCAAGCCACGCCCTAGAGGGAGGCTGTGAGGTTTAGTGATGATATATCCAGCACATAGAAGATGCTCAATAAACGGTAACAAGCCTTCTAGGAACAGTTGACCAAGGCGTGCACTGCACAAATGCACCATACCTACAACATTCACACAATGGACCTTGTAGATGCGTACATTTGCTGAACAGGTTTCTGGCAGATGATGGTAAAATCTTGTTCTAACAAAGTTGTCATAATCTAATTTTCTGATAGATGGAAGAAAGTGTTGGCGAAACTTGATTTCTATAATGTTACCATGTATGTTGCCGGCAGCCCCTGCCTGTTATTAATCCTCTCTTCCAAACAGGAATCTTTGTTCACTCTGCTTCTATAAGCCCTAATTCCTAAGTGAGTACCAGCCTTGGTAGCCTGGGGATGCTGGCAAAGATGGGGCAGGCCCTGAGGATGGGTCTGCTATAGCCAGAACCCAGAAGGAGCCTCAGGTTTAAAGCATCCCCAGCTAAACACTGTCTTTCTTGCCTTCTCTCTCTCTCCCTCTTTTTTTTTTTTTTTTTTTTTTCTTCTTTTTACAGCTGCACCTATGTCATATGGAAGTTCCCAGGCTAGGGGTCAAATCAGAGCTGCAGCTGATGGCCTACACCACAGGCACAGCAACACTGGATCTGAGCCACATCTTCGACCTACATCATAGCTTGTGGCAATGCCGGACCCTTAACCCACTGACCCAGGCCAGGGATCCAGTCCATAGCCTCATAGAGACAACATCGGGTCCTTAACCTGCGAGCCAGAGCAGGAACTCCTGCCTTCTCTCGTCTACAGGTGAACATGGTGGTCTTGGGCAAGTACCTGGGCATCCCCAAGCCCTTCGGGCCCATCATCAATGGCCGCTGCTGCCTGGAGGAGAAGGTGCGCTCCCTGCTGGAGCCACTGGGCCTTCGCTGTGTCTTCATTGATGACTACTTGTCCTACCACGAGCTGCTCGGGGAGATCCACTGCGGCACCAACGTGCGCCGGAAGCCCTTTCCCTTCAAGTGGTGGCACATGGTGCCCTGAGTCTGCTCCCCACCCTCCATCCTCGCTGCCCACCTCCTGGGTGACCCCACCAGGGCGAGGAACCTCCACCTGGCCTGCATCCCCACGAGTGCCTACAGACGTGCTGGTCGCCATGGGTACCAGGATGCTGGGATGGACAGTACACACCCTCACCTCTGGAGCGGCCTACCCAGCTCGAGAAGGCTCACCCTCGTTCTCGCTCCTCTTCCCATCCACAACCCCCAGGGGTTCTGAAAAAGGTCAACAGCCTTAGCACGTTCAAGGATGGCTGTGTGTGGCCTCGGCACCCCAGTTGGAATCCCTCCCACCCCACCCCTCTGCCCCCCGATTTGACACTCCCTCGTGTTTGCACCAGGAATGGGGCCTACAGGGCCTGGGCCTCGGTGTGAGGGTCTGGGGTCTAGGCCCCTGCTGGCTCTTTAAGACCAGGAAGGGGGGTTTGAGGTACCCACTTTCCTCTGCCAGCTGTATTCTCCTGCAGGAGACCCCCAGGTTGTGACCTTCTGGCACCCCTCAGCCATACTGACACAGGCAAATGAGGACAGAAAAACTCAGCATCTGAGGGCTTATTTAAAAAAAAAAAAATAGAGGCAACAAAACCCCTTTAATACCTGCCTCTATCCTCAGAAGGGTGCTTGTTACCTGTTTAGAAAGCCTTTAATTATGAATGCTGACTGCTTCCGGCTCAAAAACGCTGCGAGGCCAAGGTGAGGCCTGAGGAGGACACACCGAGGAGGCTGGGGAGGCAGAGGAAGCTGAGCACAAGGTTAAAACCTGAGGCCTGGCTTCTGCGCCCTGGGGATCCCAGGCTTTGGATTTTGGATCCCAGAGCGAGGGGGTCTGGCTGCTCCAGCTGCAGCCAAGCGTGGGGGGCCCAGATGTTAGAAGTGGGTGGAGGGGCCATTAGGATATCTCTGAAGGTGGGGTTTAATTTCCTTTAATAGTCTTTAATTATTCCCCTTGGCTCTGCAGGCAGTGGGAGGGAAGGCTGGCCCTGTCTCTCTCAGAACCAGAGGCCTCGTACATAGTTGCTGTGTCCCTTATGAGTAACCCTTGTGGCAGGCCTGTGATTTCCCCCCTTTTTTGTTGTCTTTTTAGGCCCACACCTGCGGCATAAGGAAATTTCCCGGCTAGGGGTTGAATGGAAGCTGCCAGCCTATACTGCAGCCACAGCAATGCCAGATCCTAGCCGCATCCATGCCTTACACTGCAGTTTGCAGCAGCGCCAGATCCTTAATCCAGTGAGTGAGGCCGGGGATCGAACCAGCATCCTCACGGTACTAGGTGGGTTCTTGATCCGCTAAGCCGCAATAGGAACTCTGGCCTGTGTCCCCACTCATAGAAAGGAAGGCAGAGCTGCCAGGGACAGTTCACATCCTGGCCCTGGCTGAGGTCACTGAGATGTACACAGGCAAGCTGGCGGGGCCCCTGCAGGGCGAGCGGTGGCCCCTACCCCAGACAAGCATAGACAGGAGGGAACCAGCCTGTCTTCCTCCCCCCAACTGCCTATGAGGTCATCTCAGGGGCTTTTAGCCCCTGGGCGCCAACCTTCTGGGTTTTTCTCACTGGCCCCCCGGGTGAGACTTAGACTGAGCCAGCTGCCCTTGATCTCTTTTGGCCATGGAACACTTAGCAACCAGAGGTGCCACCAAGGAAACCCAATATATGAAACTGATGGAAACAGAACCACTCTGGTCTCAGGTGGGGAGGGCAGGGTACCTGGATGGCTCTGTGGCACCCCATGGGCAAGCCCCCGCTCTAGCCTGTGCCTTTCTGCTCGCATCCAGTTATGATGCAGCCTAGACTGAGCCAAGACGGGAAGGAAGTGGCTTCGGCAGCCAGGGGTGTGCAGCCGGGGATCCCCAGGGAAAGGGCGGCAGGTGGGAGGGGAGTGGGCACTGTGGAGAGATGGGGAGGGCGGGAAGCAAGCCTTCCAGAGTGGCACTGAGTGCCAGAAGCTCGGGAATGGCTTCTGGGCTATGGAGGGGAGCCCTGATGTTCCCTCTGAGAATGTTCCAGGTGACTGGTCACCGCCTTTCTGATTAATAAAAAATGTCAACATGCATTTCTTCCAAGTGGCTGCCTCCTTAGCTTCTGTTCATTGGGCTGTGGGGAGGAGGGAGAAAAGGGGGGGGGCTGCTTCCAGTCCCACCCATCATGCTACTAGCTCCTTGGCTCAATTTCCACTGGCCATGGACAACTCCTGCCCAGCTGGGAGAGCCTCCAAGGCCAGTGCCAGGCAAGCAGGCTGATGCAGCAGGATGGCTGGCACATGCCCATTGCCGTGAGGCTGCCTGCCCTGCTGAGACGGTTATTGGGAGGGTGGGTCCCATCTCTGCATCCCTTTCCCATTCCTGGGCCATCTCTTCCATCTCTTGGAGGGCAGATGAGCTGGCCCCTAGTGGCAGAGTGGGAGATTCCCAAGGAGCACTGGTGCCCAGAGCCAAAGGCCACTATAATTCCTTTTCATTCCCACCTCTAAAGCTACTGAGTTACCCAGCTTTGGTGGTCTGATTTCAGGGGCCTGAAAAGTATCATCCCTCACATTGTACATACCTCGTGCTGTCTCGCGTGGCTCCCTTTGACACTCACTCACTCATTCATTCACTTCATTTTAGCTTCTCTTGTGGCCTAAGAGGCAAAAAGTTGCTGCCCATTAGTCATGGACACTTTAGTCTGAATGAGCGCACAGATCTCTTTCTTAAAGCTGATGTGTGTTAACTAGGAGAGGTGAAGGTATGGGTCTACTTCCAAAGGGAGATACAGGGCTCTGAGCAGGAGGCTGGTCCTGTCCCCAGAACAGTGGGCTAATGCCCAGAGGGAAGCCTCCACTTTCTGCCTCTGTTCCCCAACTGTGCCCACAAGCAAGCTAAGGAGACTGCCTGGGGTTTCCTCCTGAGTTCTGATAGTTACCCAGAGCTGAGTCAGCTGCCGAGCCACTTTACAGCCAAAAAAGTGGAGCTGTCACTGGACCCAGCAGCCCAGCATCTCTCCTGGAGAAGAACATCCTTACCAGAAATTGGGATATAGGAATCCCAGTCTTAGAGTCTTGCTGAGATTCTTGAACTCATGCAAATGTACTGCTGGGGACTCGGGAGAGCAGATCCCGGTCCTCACCCTGCCTCAGACTGTCAGCATCGCCAGAGAAGAGGGAGGAAAACTCTGTTCAGCATCTTTGGAGCCTCTCTGGGCAGGGTGTGTCCCTGTCATTATCTCCCCAGGAGCTGGCGATTAGCCGCATTTTCTACAGGTGAGAACACCAAGGCTCTGAGCAAGGGGCAAAACCCCCCAAGGCTACACAGCCAGTGCCTAATGGAGCATGGGTCCCAACCTGAGACTCCTCTCAAAGATCCCTTGCTGTTTCAGCAGGCCGAATGCCCCCTGGCCTTAGTTTCCCCACCTGCCCAGTGAATATTCCTACTCTGACATCCTAAGCTCCTCCTGGCTAGAGAGGGTTTTCACCCTCATTACTTTTTCCTTCCAGAGGCTTCTGACATCTAACAGTAATAATAGTAACAACACCACCCATGATAAAATAATGCTGCGCTCCACCCTAGAGCTCTGTGCCTGTTGTCCCATTTAAGTCTCACAATAACCATTTTTCAGATGCCTCAAGTGAAGCTGGGAGCAATTAGGTGACTTGCCCCCTGTCACCCAGTCAGGATGTGGCTAAGGCAGGGCTGAAATTCAGTCCCGCCTCTAAAATCCAGGCTCTTAAGGAAAAGGATGGTGTTCCTTAATGTGTATCAAAATGCTATCGGGGTGCTTGTAAAAA
The DNA here is from genome assembly GCF_054392235.1 of Sus scrofa. NCBI lineage: Eukaryota > Metazoa > Chordata > Mammalia > Artiodactyla > Suidae > Sus > Sus scrofa. Next base: position 80,400,108 of record NC_139388.1, read on the forward strand.
AAAAAAAAATTCTCCTGTGATGAGGTGGGTTGAGGATCTGGCCTTGTCCCTGCTGTGGCTTGGGTCACTGCTGTGGTTTGGGTTTGATCCCTGACCCAGGAATTTCTACTTGTCACAGGTGCAGCCAAAACACAAAACAAACAAACAAAAATCCTGATGCCAAGCTGCTTATCAAATTGGAGATTGGGTCTGGGAATCTGGAATTTCACGTTTCCTCAGCAGGGTACAGAAGATCCCCACTAAAGTATATCCTCTGAAAATTCAGGAAAGGGGGTGAAGAGATGAATGTGGAAAGCGAGGAAGGGCCCCAGATCAATACCCCCCATCTCTGCACACCCCAAGGCCCTGGTGTCCTGGGCAGTTACCTGTGGGAATGTACCTGCTCCCCTTAAAGTGAGAAATTAACTTCCTCTGCACATAGAGTGGAAGCAATAGGTTCATATGCAAATACTGGGTTCTTTCCAGCCAATCCTGAGCTCCTGGCTCTGGGAAGGGGCTGGGCTTCCAGGACTGGAGCCAATGAGCTAGCACCTTGGGCGGGGCTGAGGGGGCGGGGCCAGGTGCTTTTAAACCACATGCCAAGGGGTTTCGCGGCTCAAGCCGGATCCAAGGCAAGCATGTCTCTGCAGAGGATCGTGCGTGTGTCCCTGGAGCATCCTACCAGCGCTGTGTGTGTGGCTGGCGTGGAGACCCTCGTGGACATTTATGGGTAAGAACCAGAAGCCTGGAGGTTTGCAGGCCCCTAGGGTGACCCGGGGCTGACCCCCCAGGGTTCTCCTGGCCAGCCGTGTGACGCTTCCTCAAGGCTCAGGCCTGGTTTGGCTGCCCTCTCCTGAGCCTTGGGCTTAGAACAGCAGCCAGTCACGGAAGTTTGGGTCTTTGCCTTTCTCAGCCAGGCTTCTTAAAGACCCTGACCAGGGCATTTGAAGTGTGGGAGACTGAATAGGGGTAGAGAGGCCTGCAGTGGCTGGGCTCTGCTGCAGGGCCCTGGAGGCTGCTGGTGCTATGGGGCTTGCGGACTTCCCTCTATCCACAGGATGCTGCAGGCTGAGCTGGGGGTCTCACTGGCAAGGAAGAGGTGTACCCCGTCCCCGCTCGCTGACTCACAGCCTATGAGCTCTGAAAGCAGAGCGTCGATCTTTTTTTTTTTTTTTTGCCTCATCCATGGCATGCAGAAGTTCCTGGGTCAGGGATGGAACCCACAGCAGTGAAACACAAATCCTTAATCACTAGGCCATCAGGGAACCCCCAGAAAATCAATCGGTTTTTAAAAAACCACTTATACTTAACATAACATTTACTACATGCCAAGCACTGTTCTAAGAGGCTGACAAGCCTCTTGAATTTAACCCTGGAACTTTAACTCTCAGATTTGACTTTCACAACAACCTAAGGATGTAGGTTTATTATCAGCTTCTTTTTGTTTGACAGATGAGAAGACAGGCACAGGGAAGGCAAGCCATTGGCTCAATCACACAGGTACTAAGTGGCCAAAGCAGAGTTTAAACCCGTTCATGTCATGGCCAAGTGTCGGGTGCTTTTAGCTGTCTGCCACTTGAGGAAGAACACCCATGTATATATCCCTGCTGTGTGCCATGGCCACGGCTCTGTCCTTAAAGCCAGTGGCTGGAAGTGAGGCCACTTTCTCTCTCTCTCCCTTTCCCTCTGTCTCTCTGTCTCTGTTTCTCTCTCTCCCTCCCCTTGTCTCTGGAAGTAAAGAAGAGCTTTGGCCAAGGTTTCAGGAGCTGGGCTCTGGGAACTGCCAGGAAGCCAAATACTTTACTTTTTGAGGCATCTCCAGGGGTCCCAGCTCCAAGGCTGCTCATAGGACACAGATAATTGGGGAACTAGGAAGGGAAAAGGGAGAACCATGTCCCTGTTCCCATCTCGAAGGCCTCCTACCCTTTCCTGGACCAAGTTTCTAGCTTCGGCACTGTTGGCATGGGAATTCTTGGTCATGGGGGCCGTCCTGAGCGCTGTGAGATGCTAGGCAGCATTCCTGGCTTCCACTCGCTAGGTACCAGTAGCACAACCAGAAACCTCTCCAGCCATTGCCAAATATACCCTGGAGGGAAAAGCCACCCCTCACTGAGAACCGGTATCCCCACTAAAACTTGAAAAATTAGAGTGAACTTAGAAGCAGAGATGGGGTTGGTCCCAGGGCCCTAGATGAGAAGGGGTGAGTAGCTGGCCATGGGAAGGAACCAAGTCTGGAGCGGGCCCAGCCAAGTGTGGTAGCAGGAGCTCAAGCCCTGTTGTTGGGGTAGGTGGTGGGCAGAGAAGTGTGGAAGGGGTTTGGGATGTTCCTGAAGCTCAGAGGGGTGATGGGGGGGGAAATCCCTGTGCCAGCTGGTGCCAGTACCTCCCCCAGTGCTGCGTGCCCATGGGGGTGACTCACCTGCCCGTTGGGCAGATGTGTCTCTAGTTTGACCTGCTCCAGGAAGCCTGGGGCTGGCTCCTCCCCTGCAGAGCTTCCTAGAGGATGGAAGACGGATTGGGGCCATGAGAGGCAAAGGCAGCTGTGTCTTCGGGTGATGCGAATAGATGGGCCACTTTAGGGTTGGCCGAGGGGGCTGTGGGTGAGGACAGTCACAGAGTGGAGGCTGGAGCCTCTGGCACCTTCAAACGAGGGACTCTCGGGCCTCCAAGAACCACACCACCTTGGGCTGGGGGAGAGCTCCTGGTTTGTCCATTCACGCATTCATCAAGTATTTCTTTGGGGTCTAGTATGTGCCAGGCATGGGGACCCAGAGTGAATAAGCAGGGGTGGTCCCTGCCCTCCAAGAACCCTGTCTCGCGGTTCTAGCAGAGGCTGGACCACTTCCCAGGGGTTCTGGGGAAGGATTACCTGCCTCACAAGCGGGGGCAGGGCTGGCTTAACCCTGAAGTGGCTCAGAGATGCCCTGATTTAGCAATCCTGGATGCTCAGACTGCGGATAGAGAAAGGGCAGTGGGTGTGGTGGTTCAGTCCTGGCTATGCAGCTGTCTGACCTTGGGGAAAATCACTTAACCTCTTGATACGCTCTCTCTTCCTCTGTTGAATGGAGATAATTATAATATTAGCCATGACCCTTAGAACTTGCTCCATACCAGTCACTGCCCGAGAGACTTTACCTCTGTTAACTGATGCTCACAACCCTTCTGTGCATGGGTATTATCTTCATCCCCATGTTAGAGATGAGGAAACTGAGGCACAGAGAAGTTAAGTCACTAGCCCCATGTCACACAGCCAGGGAGGAGTGGCAGAGCCAGGATGCAGCCCAAGCGCTTTGGCCTTCACTTCAAAGGGCTATGGGGACAATTGAATGTGACTGTGTGTGTGGAACGCATAGCCAATGCCTGGCATGGGAACATTCAATTATGGTAACTGCTACCATTATTATCACCATCATCATCATTTTAAGGCTCTTTCCTGGCCCTCTAGACAGCCTCAAGCATGCCCCAAACCTGCCATATACAAGATGACTGGGGAACAACCTCTGAGCCTTTTAGTGAGAAGGAGAAGATGAAAAGAGGGAAATTAACACAGGCTGAGCAGTCAGGACAGGTTTCCTGGAGGAAGAGCACCAACAAGAGCCTTGAAGGTTGAGCAAAACCTTGGGGGCTCTCTCATCTCTGCTGGATTAAACCTTGTCTTCTGCTGAGCTGCAGATGACTCAGACTTGGGAAGGGGGCTTTGCTTTCCTGAGTGGGGATTCTTAGCGGGGATTGAGGAGAAGGGGGATACACAGTGTGCTGAGCCACGCACTGGGGATAAAGGCGCAACTAGGGTTGAGAACCACTGTGCGAGTTGGAAGGGCAAAGAGCTTACCCCTTGCTCAGCAGAGATGGTCTAATGAAATGAAAAGTCTTGGGGGCACCTGGGGGCCATGAACCCTGAATTTTGATCCTAGTTCTGTCATCCTTTGCTGTATCATCTTTTTTGTTTGGTTGGTTTTTATTTGTTTTTTTGGTCTTTTGTCTTTTTAGGGCCTCACCCATGGCATATGGAGGTTCCCAGGCTATGGGTCGAATCGGAGCTGCAGCTGCTGGTCTACACCACAGCCACAGCAATGCAGGATCGTTAACCCACTGAGTGATGCCAGGGATTTAATCCAAGTCATGGATACTAGACAGGTTCGTCAACCACTGAGTCATGATGGAGACTCCTGCTCTATCATCTTGAGCAACTTTCTGCTCCTTCCTGGGCTTCAGTTGCCCCATATGTACCCGGAAGAGGTTGGCACAGAAGAGTGGGTTTCAAGCTCTGCTCATGGAGGCCTCCGAGCCTCCTTCCTGACTTGACAAAGCAGCTCCCTTCCACGGCCACCAGATTTTGTGTGAGGGAGGAGCTCCGACCGGGCAGTGCAGAGAGCTGGGCTCTGGGACTGGATGCAACGTCAACTCTCTAAACTGGATTTTATGAGAAGGGTTTGTGTGGCCACCATTTTCCAGGGGCAGGAAAGACATAGGATTAAGGAGGGACAGTGATGTCCGGAACCTGGTCCTGTTGGTGAAGTCGGCAAACTCGGGACCCGGGATCCTGGCCGCCTGGGGAGGGGCAGCTGGTACCCAGAGCCTGAGCTGCTTGAGCCTCGGTCTCCTCTGCTTCCGTCGATCCTCTTGCTGGGGACCTTGGTGTTCGCTGGGTCAGCCTTTCTGTTTTCAGCCACAAAGGACTTTTCCTGCAGTTTGCCAGCTCTGAAATGACTGGTTTTATTTTCCCAGAGGCCATGAGGCTGTGAAGGGGGCGGATGGGTTTATGTTTGGGAAAGAAGAGCCGGCTGTGAGTCTGTCACTCACCAGCGTGTGACTTTGAGAAAGTCACCTGTCCTCAGCGAGCCTCAGTGTTCTTATCTGTAAAGTGGGGGAAATAGCACCAACATCCTTTGACCAGGGAGCCGTCTTCCAGATCATTGCTGCCATCATCATCCTCACCCCTGAAGAGGGCATGAGTATAAAGAGAGACCTGACCTGTCTCAGTTCCCAGGAGGGTGTGGGCTCACGCTGAGTCACCCCCACACTCCCTGGGGGGTGGGGAAACTGGGTCCAGCATTTCTGAGACAGTCCATCCTTAGCCATGAACCTCAGACTTCCTGGGATCAGGATGACTTAAAATGTCGCTTCGGGAATTCTCGTTGTGGCTCAGTGGATTGAACCTGACTAGTATCCATGAGGATGCGGATTTGATCCCTGACCTCACTCAGTGGGTTAAGGATCTGCAAGCTGCGGTGCAGGTCTCGAATGTGGCTTGAATCCCATGTTGCTGTGGCTGTTGGCGAGGCTGGCAGCTGCAGCTCTGATGTGACCCCTAGCCCTAGAGCTTCCATATGCCACGGGTGCAACCCTAAAAAGACAAAAATAATGAAATAAAATAAAATGCAGATTCCAGAGCTCTGCCTGCAGAACTTATGATTCTGGAATCTGCATGTTCAACACAAGTCTGAGCTTGACTACTGTGAGGGTGACCAGCTGTCCCGGTTTGCCCGAGATGTTCTAGGTTCTAGCACTGAATGTCTTGCATCCCGGGAAATGCCGCAGTCCCTGGCAAACCAGAATTGTTCATCATCCTACCGTATTTTGCCCACCATGCAACAAGCTCCTAGGCTGGCTGTGCCACTGGGTCAGTTGGGTCCTTGGGCTGGCCAGGAGGGCTCAGTGCTGGCAAGGGTCTTGGACTGTCCTGTGCATGGACAGCCTCAGCTGGGGAGAGCCTGAGGCTCCCAGCCACCTGTACCCCTAGGGCTGGGCTGGGGTGCTGTTTAGAACATGGTGCTGTGCTTGGGATGGCCTGGCTGGAGGAAGAACTTCATTCAGGTGAGCCTCTGACCACTTTCCTCATTCTCCTGGAAATGGGGAATCCAGATCCCACTGTACCTGATGCAGGCTCTCCTCCCAGAAGCCACCTTTTTGATCATCCTATCACACAGCTTCATGGTGGAGCATGAGCACTGGACTGGGAGTCTAGGGCCCCACCTTCTAATCTCTTCTCTTCTGGGCCTGTTTCCCCAGCAGTGAAATGGGGTCTTGAGCTCAAGTGCTTGCAACTTTCACTCACCCCCTCTTTTCGTCTTCTCATCACCCCACTTCATAGATGTAGACACTGAGGCAGAGGGAGGCAAAGGTCGCACAGCTGGTGAGCGGTGGGGCTGGGACACCTGGCCCCGGAGTCTGTAGGCTTACCCACCTGGCTGTGGCTCCATTGTGTTGCCCTCCTGGTCAGGAAACATCACTAGCTCCCTATTACATAGAGACCATAATTTAGACTTGACCTCCTAAGGCTCCACAGTGGAAATCCCTTCCCCTCAGAAGTGTCTCCTTCTTGTCCTTGGTTCATCTGTCTTCCTCCAGGGAGCCTTCCCTGGACACCCCAGCCCACCCTCTCAACCTGCTTCCATCCGCCCATTACCCGTGTCCTGATTCACTTTAATGATCCCTTTCCCCATCCTGGGCAGGTGGTTTCCCTTCCCATTCATTATCACATCTGAGCCTCAAAACTGGCCGTGAAGTTGACCCAGTGGGTGTCATTATCCTACTTTATAGGTGAACTTGCAGAATCTAGGGAGGCTAGGTGATTTCTTCAAGGTCACTTAGCTGACATGTGACCCAGCCCAGTCTGACTCTTAGAGCTCCTGCTGTAGCGCAACGGAATCAGCAGCGGCTTGGGAGTGCTGGGATGCAGGTTCGATCCCCGGCCTGGCGCAGTGGATCTGGCATTGCTGTGGCTTATTTTGTGGCTGTGGCTCGGATCTGATCCCTGGCCCAGGAGCCCCATATGCCATTGGGTGGCCAAAAAAATAAAAACAAAAAACCTCAGTCTTGACCCCAGTCCTTACTCCACCGAGTTCCCAGCTTCTTTGGGCCCCTTCTGGTCAGGGCTATTTCCATCTTCATCAGGGTGTCCCCTGGCACCTCACACAGGACCTGGGCCAGGGCATGCAGGGAGTTGGATGAAATAACCCCAAACCATGGGCTGGGACCTGGGAACCGGGTGGGCTTCATACCAGAAGGACCATCCAAGGCCTTGAGCTCTACCTTGTGGATGCTTGGGGTCCCAGGAGCAGCTTGGGGTTGGGGGGAGGGTCCTAGGGGCCGTTTGTGGCCAGGTGTGTCTCCATCAGTCTGTCTCTCTGGTTCTACCTCTGTGTCCCCATGCCTCTCTCTCTAGGCTCTCCGTGTCCCCTGATGGTCTGGCTCACACACCTAGGGCACCATGCGAGGGAGCCCTGGAAATGACAGTTTTGGGAGTAGGGTTACCAGATAAAGTCCAGGAGGCCTAGTTAAATTTGAGATCCAGCTAAACAATGAAAACTTTTTAAAGTGTTAAGTATATCCCAAATACTACATGGGACATACTTATACTAAAGCAAATTTGTTGTTTATCTGCAATTCAAGGCTGACTGGATGTTCTGTTTGATTAAATCTGGCAGCCCTGCTTGGGAGGAGACCCAGGTGTGTCAGTGCCTCCCACCTGGTGAGGACACCTGGCAGGGCAGAGCCAGGGCAGAGCCTGGTGGAGTACAGTTTGGGCTTCATTTATTTCTCTTTTTATTTTTATTATTTTTTTCTTTTGAGGGCCACACCTGTGGCATATGGAAGTTCCCAGGCTAGGGGTTGAATTGGAGCTGTAGCCGCCCACCTGCACCACAGCCACAGCAACGTGGGATCCTTAACCCACTGAGCGAGGCCAGAGATCGAACCCATGTTCTCATGGATACTGGTCAGTTTTGTAACTCACTGAGCCACAACGGGAACTCCTATTTCTCTTTTTATAAAGGTAAGTCATACTGAGAATCATGCTGGTGGAGGAGGGAAGAGGATGCTTTGAAGAAGGTCAGCTCTCTTCCACCAGGAGGCAGAGCAACGGAAGGGCCTGGAGTCGGGGAGGGGGGGTTGCAGCTGTGCAAGCTTGGGGAAGCCTCTTGCCCATCCTGAGCCTCCATTTCCCCACGTGTGGGACTAGAAGGCTTCCTGGAGGAAGTCTTCTAGTGAAACGGGAGTGATAATTCCCTCATCCTTGGGCTGTGCTGAGGATTAGATGAGCTGATGTTTGGAAAAGTTTAGCCGAGCCCAGCCCTGGTAAGTATTTAGGGGATGGGAACCCTGGGAGCTGAGTGTTGTCATTACTCTCAGGTAAGAATGGAGACTCATGAGCCTGGAGGCCTGGGTTTGGATTCCAGCCCTGCCACTTACTGGCATCATCAGTTATTTTATTTATTTATTTATTTTGCTTTTGAGGGCCACTCCTGGGGCATATGGAAGCTCCCAGGCTAGGGGTTGAATCGGAGCTGTAGCTGCCAGCCTATGCCACAGCCACAGCAACACAGGATCTGAGCCGAGTCTGTGACCTACACCATAGCTCACGGCAATGCCAGATCCCCAACCCACTGAGCAAGGCCAGGGATCTAGCCTGAATCCTCATGGATATTAGTTGGGTTCATTATTGCTGCGCCACGATGGGAACTCCAAGTTATTAACCTCAGTGTTCCCACCTGTAAAATGGAAGATAATAATAGTACCTATGTCCTGGGATTTTTGAGTGGATTCCATGACATAATACACATACAGAAACTCAAAAAGGGCTGGCACAGAGCAAGAGTTCGACCAGTGTTGGCTACTGTCTCCCCCAGCTGGATGGGTGTGCTGCTTCCTCCAGGAAGCCTTCTAGTCCCACAGTGGCCTCTCCCTACATGGGATCCTGCTGGCCGCCGACCCCGTGGCCCTGAGCCCCACCTGGTTGCCTTGAGGGCAGTGCTGTCCTCAGCTCCCAGCCAGATCAAAGGCTCCGAGGCAGTGCCCGTGTGTGCAGTGGGCACCCCATAGACAATTGGAGGAACAGGCTGATTTCAAACAGACTGGCTAGAGTGGGGGAAATGCAGACCCAGGACAGTGGGACAGCATGGACTTTTTAAACGCTGCAGTTAATGCCTGGAGAATTCACAGGGAAATGTTTATGAACACAGACCCTTGGAACGTGAGGTGCATACACATGTGTGGGGTCCAGGCTTGACACCCAGGGGCTTTGCTGTGAGGATCTGAGAGGTCTGGGACAGTCAGGGAAGGCTTCTTGGAGGAAGAAAGAGCTTGCGCCAGAGCTCGCGCGTCTGAACATGGGCTGATCTCTAGCACTTCCCACGGCTCCCTATTCTTCCCAGGTCAGTACCTGAGGGCACAGAGATGTTTGAGATCTACGGAACCCCCGGGGTGGACATCTACATCTCAACCAGCAGGGAGAGAGCCCGAGAGCGCGCAGACACCAGGCGCTGGCGCTTTGATCAGGGCTCCGAGATCATCGTGGTCATGAACTCTCCCAGCAATGACCTCAATGACAGTCATGTGAGTGGGTCCCCTGGTCTGGGAGGTGATGGGAAGCCAGTGATCTAGCCCCACAATTACCAGAGCTCCCTCTTTGCCCAGAGATGCAGGGTAACACAGTGGGTCAGCGCCTAGCCCTGAACCAGCCAGCCCTGCAACTTACAAACACAAACTGTGAGTCTGCTGATGCGTCACGTGACTGCTCTGGGCCTCCGTTTCTCCATCTATAAAATGGGCACATGCATAGCACCTTCCTCCTCGTGTTGGTGTGGGGCAGAACGTGAGCCAGCCTTTCCTCCTGCTCTTCCTTCCTGTGAAAGGGGGAGCTGCCCCCCATCTTCAGTGTCGGGCCTCGGTTTCCCCATCTCTAGGCTGATGTTTGAGTCATGGTCTCTGCCACTCGGAATGAAAGAGAGAAAGCAGAGACGGGTGGGGGGCACCGGTGCCTGGGGAGACCCCCTTTCCCTAACCCATTCCCTTCTCAGAGGCAGGATGGCCCCCTTCCCTTCCTCTCTCTGCCTGTTCAGCTGCCAGGGGTGTGTTTAACAAGGCCCAGCTGGAGGCAATGTTCTGGCCCCAGGGGAGGGGGCATTTAAAAAGCAGGAGAAAAATGTGGCGGGCATTTAGTTTGGCACAGGTGGCGCCTCTTAAAGGGGTGATGGGAACCAGGCCTTGTCATGTGGGTAGCAGGTCCCCACTCCACTTCAGCAGCGATGTTTCAGGAAACTTGCCCTTTAAGGAGCGCTGACCACGCCCCCGGCACTGGGTGGCCCTGGCCTCACCCAGTCCTCCCAGCAGCCCTCAGAGGCAGGGTCTGAGCCTCATCGCACAGGGCACAGGCGGGGTTCCCAAGGTTCAGAGCCCATGTCCTAGAGCCATGTAGCTAATCAGTGCCGAACTAGATTCCCCCTGGGGCAGGCTCACTCCATCACCCCCGCATCTTCGCCATCCACTACCCGAATGAGCCTATGCACGGACCTCGGTGAAGCAGGTGGGGCAGGATGCTATGAACGCATTTTACAGATGAGAAACTGAGACCAAGAAAGGGTGTGGCTGGCCCAAAGTCACATGATCCAGTGAGTAGGAAAGTTGTGGGCGTCAGGACAGAGGCCCCAGGTAGGGCAGGAGGACCAGCCAGCCTGTCCCCTGCACTGAGCCAGAGCTTGTGTGGACACCTCCCCATCCTGAGTTCCTTGGCCCCAAGGACCACAGGGATTGAGGAGGGTCTTTGGAATGTCCCCCACTTTTGGCTGAAATCCAGGTATGCCTGAGGCAAGCACCATTGTTGCGGTTTGACTCATGGGGGTCAGTAACTTCAGGATTTTGGGGCCCCCAGGATGGAGGGATGAGCAGCCTCTATCAAATCCTGAACCTCTGGCCGAGATGAGGACATCAGAGCCAGAGAATGGAGGGACCCGCCTCAGGAGGGGATATCCAAGGGGAGGGCCTGTGGGCCCAAGGGGCTTTGCTGCATCAGCCTGGAGCTTCTGTATCATCATCACCATCCTGGCTTCCTTCAACCGTTATTGGGTGCGTGCTGTGGGCCAGGCACTGGCCGAGCATGTCATGTGCATTCCTTCTTTCATCCTCACAGTCTATAATCAATCCTATGTGACTGTTATTAGCCGTATTCTACAGCTGAGGAGATTGAGGCCCAGAGAGGACAGTAACTCTTTCCAGAATATTCTTTTTTTTCTTTTGTCTTTTTAGGGCTGCACCCACAGCATATGGAGGTTCCCAGGCTAGGGGTCAAATCAGAGCTGTAGCTGCTGGCCTAAAGCACAATGTGGGATCTGAGCCACGTCTGCAATCTACCCCACAGCTCATGGCAATGCCGGACCCTTAACCCACTGAGCGGGGCCAGGGATCGAACCTGTGTCCTCATGGATCCTAGTCAGACTCATTTCCACGGAGCCACGATGGGAACACCATGAACTCATTTTATAATGTGACACTTGGAGTCAATGGGGAGTGGAGGTTGGCCAGCACCACGCAGTAGTCACCAGCAGCTCTCAGGCGCAGGTCTCCATGGAATCTCTCACAGATAGTTCCCATTTTATAGATGGGCCAACTGAGGCATGGAGAAATAAATGGCACAGAGAAGGCTAAAGGAAGAGCTTGGTTGGTAAACTCAAGTGCACAGAGGTTCCTAGGACCCCCTCCTCTCCCTGCCAGATCCCCCAAGACCTGGCTTCAGCCACTTGACCCCGGGGCCCATCTCTTTACAGGTTCAGATTTCCTACCATTCCAGCCACGAGCCCCTGCCCCTGGGCTACGCGGTGCTCTACCTCACCTGTGTGGGTAAGTTGGGGGCCTCGGCCAAGAGAGCAGTATGCAACTGGGGCAGGGTTAATATAGACCAACAGGACAAATAGACCTGTGCTCCTGTGGGAATCATGGGACACTCAGTGACCTTTCTCAAGGTGAAAGTCAGCGTTTTAAAGCTTTTAGAAGAGGATCTCTTTTCAACTTCATATTAGTTAGAAAACTTCTATACAGCAGAGGACAAGTATGAAGTCAAACTATGGAATAGAAATTTGCAATGCATATGGCTGGCTTGGTGCTGGTAGATAATAGAGAACTCCAGGCAATAAGAAAGAAAACCCAAACAATTAGTGGGAGTAGGCCAAAAATGTAAACCAGCAAATCATGGTCACGAAAGCCCCAGTGGGTTGGAATTGACACGTACACACTATTTTATATATAAAATAGGTAACACGGATCTACTGTATAGCTCAGGGAAATCTACTCAATGCTGTGCAGTAACCTATGTGGTAAAAGAGTCTGAAAAAAAGAACAGATATATGTGTATATTCAAAAAAATAGATGAGGAGTTCCCTTCCTGGCTCAGTGGTTAACTAACCCGACTAGGATCTACGAGGTAGTGGTTCGGTCCCTGGCCTCGCTCAGTGGATTAAGGATCCGGCATTGCCATGAGCTGTGGTGTAGGTTGCAGACGTGACTCGGATCCCGAGTTGCTGTGGCTCTGGCGTAGGCCAGCAGCTACAGCTCCAATTGGACCCCTAGCCTGGGAACTTCCATATGCAGCAGGCCCTGAAAAAAAAAAAAAAAAAAAAAAAAAAAGGAGTTCCCGTCGTGGTGCAGTGGTTAATGAATCCGACTAGGAACCATGAGGTTGCAGGTTCGATCCCTGCCCTTGCTCAGTGAGTTAACGATCCGGCGTTGCCGTGAGCTGTGGTGTAGGTTGCAGACGTGGCTCGGATCCCGCGTTGCTGTGGCTTTGGCGTAAGCTGGTGGCTACGGCTCCGATTAGACCCCCAGCCTGGGAAACTCCATATGCCGTGGGAGCGGCCCAAGAAATGGCAAAAAGACAAAAAAAAAAAAAAAAAAAAAAAAAAAGTTGTTACTGAGAACCTACTTTGTAGCACAGGAAAATCTACTCAATAGTTTGTAAGAACCTATATAGGAAAAAAATGAATATATTAAATAAAGAAAGCCCCAATGATCAGAACCCAAATGAAAAGATACTTAACTCAGAGCTGCCAAGGATGTGGAGCTGGGAGCTCCTAGTACGTGGGTATGAGCCCTTGGAGAGCAAGAAAGTTGCAAATGCTCTATCTGCAGGAGGCGTTTTTAGAAGCAGAAGAGTATGTACATTTAAAATTTTGATAGATATTGTCAAATGGCTCTCCCCCAAGATCATACTGCTTCGTACACCTGCCAGCAGCATATGAGAGGGCCCTGCTACTGTACCTTATCAACCTTCTCCATTTTGGCTAGTCTGGGACATCAGTGTCTCATTATTGCTTTAATTTGCCTTCCTTTAGTTAGGACTTTGAGAATAACTGCAAACCAAAACTGTACAATTAATACACAAGTGACTAAGAAAAATCAGCTCAAATACAACCCTAAAGATAGTCATCAAACAACAAGAAGGGAAGAACAAAGAGCAACAAAAACAAATCCAAAACAATTAATAAAATGACAATGAGAACATACATATCAATAATTCCCTTAAATGTTCATGGAATAAACGCCCCAACCAAAAGACATAGACTGGCTGAATGGATCAAAAACAAGTTAGGACTGAGGCTGGGGCTCCCCCCACCTCCCCCTCCCAGAACACTCACATTCTGGTTCATTGGAAAATACGCCTGCAGAAAAGTACATAAAGCTTTATTGTGTGTGTGTGTCTCCCTTCATTAAGGAATAGTTACAAAGCAAACATTTAAGCAGGTCACCCGGGTCAAGAAATTGAGCAGGGAAATTGACCAGCACGCCAAAGTATCACCCGGCCACCAAGTTCCTCTCTGATCATAATTCCCTCCTTTCTCTAGAGGTAACCACTACCTTGTGGTGTTTTCTTGCCTTTTTTTTCCCCCCCTCTTTTAAATGGCTGCACCCACAACGGATGGAAATTCCTGGGCCAGGGACTGAATCTGAGCCACAGCTGCAAACTACACCGCGACTGTGGCAACACAAGATCCTTAAGCTACTGCGCTGGGCTGGAATCAAACCCACACCTCCACAGCGACCCGTGCTGCTGCAGTCAGGTTCTTAACCCACTGTGCCACAGCGAGAACTCCTCTTTGCTTTTCTTTACAGTTTTATTCATCTGAATATGCTCACCCAAGTAATATTTGCTTATCTTTGAATTTTTCTGTGGATGGAATCACATTATACACATCCTTTGGGGCTGGGCTTTTTGCCCAGTGTTATGTTTGAGAGATTCATCTGCTCATTCCATGGTGGTTGGGTATATTTTCACATGTTTAAAAAGCAATTCAGATTTTTTCTCGCTCTCCCTCTCCCTCTCTCCCTTGAATGTCTCATTTGTATTGTAAAATCTCCCTCGCTCTCTAGGGAGAAAGATGAAGAAGGTGGGATGGAGGCTGGGATTGGGGGAAGCTGGGATTCAGAGAAGCCACATAGCCAGTAGGTGCCAGAGCCCAGATTCACATCCATGACTGTCTGACACCAAAGTCCAGGTTCACTGCCCCATCCTAAGAAAATGAGGCAGCTTCATACAGAAAGACTGTCCAGGGCAACCTAAATGCAGTGCAGGATGTACCATAGACTGCGAAGTCTGTAGGGATGCAGAAGAGGGAGAGTTCAGGGGAGGCTTCCTGGAGGGGGCAGCATTTGACCTGGGGCTTTGCTCTGACCCTGCTTCCTCCCCAAAGCCCCTTTCCCCAGCCCAGAGAGGGAGTCTCCAGATGCTCGGGAAGTGTCTTCTTGGAAATGACCTCCATTTCCCTGGCCCCAGCTGGGCCCTGAGTCTGAGGCGAAAAGGTGGAGGCCATAGGCCTGTGGGGGCTCCCGGGGGCCTGTGGGGGCTCCTGGGAACCTGTCGTGACTTACCCTCTCCCCTCTCCTTGCAGATATCGCTCTGGATTGTGACCTGAACTATGCAGGCAGGCAGGATAGGAGCTTTGTGGACAAGGTAGGATGTCTCTGCCTGGGCCCAGAAACGGGCATGGAGTTTGGAGCTGCTCTAGGCTAGGTTAAGTGGGATGAGGCCATTATAGGTATCCCCCTGCCTCCCAGCTGAGACCAAGGCCAGGGGAGCCAAATAGGAACCAAGTGTGGTAGGAGACCTTCTTTCACTGGGAGAAAAATCATCACTAAGAATTTGCAAGCACACAGGGGCCAGTCCTGGGCTAGGCCTTCCTTTGCAGGGAAAAATCCTTCTGGATTTTCAATCTACATTGGGAGTCAGCAACCTTTTTTTTTTTTTTTTTTCTTTTTAGGGTTACACCCTGGCATATGGAGGTTCCCAGGCTAGGGGTCGAATCGGAGCTGTAGCCGTCGGCCTACGCCAGAGCCACAGCCACGTCAGATCCGAACCTCGTCTGCAACCTACACCACGGCTCATGGCAATGCTGGATCCTTAACTCACTGAGCAAGGCCAGGGATGGAACCTGCAACCTCATGGTTCCTAGTCGGATTTGTTTCTGCTGCGCCACAAGGGGAACTCCAGGGGTTGGCAAACTTTTTCTGTAAGAGACAGAGAGTAAATATTTTAGGCTTTGTGAGCCATCCTGTCTCTGTTACAATTACTTGATTCTGCCATTGTAGGGTGAAAGAGCTGTTGTCCACATGGAAAAAAATGGAGGTGACTGTGTTCCAATAAAACTTTATTTGGAAAAACAGGCAGTGGGCCGCATTTGGCCTGTGGGCAGTAGTATGTCCACCCCCTAATCTAGGTGAAAAGGGAAGTCTACCAATTCTGAAACTGTTAAAGGACTTAAAGATGAATTATGGGGGCATTTAATGCATTAGAAGTTCAGAGGAGAAGGTCAAGGTGAGCTTTGGGAGCAAGGGAGACTTCCTCTCACATCCACTTGAGCTGGGCTCCAAAGTGATGCAAGAAAGAAGGCATTCCAGGTGGAGGGAGCCAAGGCCTGGAGGGAGGAATGGATCGTGGATCTTGTCATCAGGAAGTTGCTTATTGGGAAAGAGTACATTGGCTGGAGAAATAAGGCAGAGAGCCATGAAAGACAGCCTTGTAGTTTGGACTTGGTGGGGGCAGTAGGGAGCCATGGCCGTTTCTGCAGCAGGAGTGGCCCTATCGTCACAGGGTAGGGTGAAGACAAGAGATGGAGTTAGGAGACTGGCTGGGAGGTTGCTGGGGTAGGAGCCACAGGTCTGCTCTGAGCTCCCATCACCAGCTGTGTTTTGCCATTGGCAGCGGCAGTGGGTCTGGGGACCTGAAGGGTATGGAGCCATCCTGCTGGTGAACTGTGACAGGGACAATCTGAACTCTGATAAGCAGGACAACTGTGATCGGCACGTGCACTGCCTGCAAGGTGAGGGGGATGCTGGGGGCAGCCTGTGACCCTGGATTTCCAGGGTCACTGCTCAGCTACCCTGCAGGGATTCTGACCCATCTGGGCGACTCTGAAGGCGGCGCTCGGGGCCAGCGTTTCAGCTCCTGGACACACCTTGCTGTTCCTTAAAACCTGCCTCAGGCTGGCAGCTGCCCCTCCGCAACATCCCCCGGGGCCAGGGGGCACCCACAGAACTCTGAGAACGAGCCGACTCACTTTTCTCTCTCTGTAAGGGCGTGGAAAATGCTAACATTACTTGAGCACCCACTGTGTACCAGACTCCTTCCCCCAGTTCTCATTTAGCCATCTAAGCAGGAGGGCAGCCTCACCCCCAATTTAGAGATGTGGAGGTTGAGGCTAAGAGGTCAGAAGACCCCCGAGGTCATTCAGCCAGCCTGGGGTAGGTCCCAGGCTTCCTATTCCAACCCCCAACCTGGCCTCCTCCCCAGGCATCACTGGCCTGTGTTTCAGGGAGGCCCTACTTTCTAAGGCTATCTTGAGGTAGGAAGCTGGCCATGAAGGATGCTGCGGCAATGTCCTGGGTGTGGGCCAGGGGCTTCACAGACGAGACCCCCTACTCATGAAAGCGGGCATGATTGTCTCTGGTTTCAGAGACGGGAATGCTCCAGCTCAGCGAGGGGGAGGGGCTTGCCCAGGGCAGCAGTGAGTGATGCTGAAACTGAGATGGGGGGCCCTGACCTGCCTGCCGCCCAGGTAGCCTCCTTCCCTCACCTGCTTCTCCCCCACACCTGTCCTGTCGTGTGCCAGGCACCTGGCTGGCTGCTCTACTCTTCCTATTTCTCGGGGAAGATGAGGAATTGGAGGTGCAGAGAGGGTAGGAAGTAGCGCACCACGTCACACGCTCATAGACATCTTGGTGGCTCTCAATGGCTCCCAGTATTTTCACAGAGTGGGTGGAGCTGGGGCCCAGAGGCTCAGGTCTTGGCATCCTCTGCCCTGGGAGGACAATGGGCAGGAGTTATAGATGCTGGGGTATGGGAGGCCCCCCGGGTCACCTCCCTGTGTCTGGCTCCACAGACCTGGAAGACATGTCTGTCATGGTCCTGCGGACCCAAGGCCCTGCTGCCCTCTTCGATGACCATAAGCTTGTCCTCCATGCCTCCAGCTCTGATGCCAAGCGGGCACGTGTCTTCCATGCCTGTGGTGAGTTTATGCCCATCCTCCCCTGCAGGGGCAGGGACTGGGTTGGGGCCTCCGTTTCCCCACCTGGCTCTGCTCTGGCTCCTGGGCTGCCTTGGGGGTCAGAGGAAGAACAGTCAGATGTGGGAGCTCCAGGACTGGTCAGCTGGCACCCCTGGCACAGCCGTGCCCAAGGTGGTGTCATTGGATGAATGAATTTAAAACATCTATTTTAAGTATGTTTAGACATTTTTATTATTGAAACTTTTAAACATACCCCAAAGTAGAGAGAATGGTGTGAAGAACCCCCAGAGGCCAACCCCTCAGATTCAATCATGATCACGATGTTTCCTCTCACTTTACCCTTTTCTGTCTGCTAAAGAATTTTTGTCGTTTATTTTTTATTGACGTGTAGCTGATTTGCAGCACTGTGTTAACTGTACTGTATGGCAAAGTGATATGTGTATTCTTTTTCATATTCTTTTCCACTATGGCTTATTATAGGATTTGAATATAGCTACCTGTGCCATACAGAAGGACCTTATTGATAATCCTTTCCAATCCTAAACTCCCAATCCATCCCCCTGTCCCTTCCTCCTTGGCAACCACAAGTCTGTTCTCTATGTCTGAGAGTCTATTTCTCTTTCATGAGTTCATTTGTGTGATATTTTAGAATCCACATATAAGTGATATCATGTGGTATTTGTCTGTTTCTTTCTGACTTACTTTGCCTAGTGTGACAATCGCTAGGTCCATCCATGTTGCTGCAAATGGCGTTATTCCATTCTTTTTATGGCTGAGTAGTATTCCATTGTGTATATGTACCACATCTTCTTAATCCATTCATCTGTTGATGGATATTTAGGTTGCTTCCATGTCTTATCTGAGCTACGGGGAATAGTGCTGTGATGAACATTGGGGTGGATATATCTTTTCTTTCTTTCTTTTTTTTTTTTTTTTAATCTTTTTGCCTTTTCTAGGGCAGCTCCTGAGGCATATGGAGATTCCCAGGCTAGGGGTCTAATTGGAGCTATAGCTGCTGGCCTTCACCAGAGCCTCAGCAATGGGGGATCTGAGCCACATCTGCAACCTACACCACAGCTCACGGCAACGCCAGATCCTTAACCCACTGAGCAAGACCAGGGATCGAACTTGCAACCTCATGGTTCCTAGTTGGATTCGTTAGCCACTGAGCCACAACGGGAACTCCAGATATATCTTTTTGAATTAGAGTTTTGCCCAGTGTTTGCTGAAGTATTTCAAAGCCAGTTCCACACCTCACGGCTATTTGCCTCTATAATAATTCAGTCTTCACCCGCCCCCCTAAACCCAAATTATTGCTAAAACATAGTCACCATGCAGTACCACAAGTACAGGCAAGAATATAAAATACCTTCTAAAAATACAAATGTATACAAGTAATAATATACTCACTTTAAAAATGTAGAAGTAGGGAGGTCCCATTGTGGTTCAGTGGAAATGAATCCGACTAGCATCTATGAGGATGCAGTTTCGATCCCTGGCCTCGCTCAGTGGGTTAAGAATCCACGCTGCCGTGAACTTTGGTGTAGGTCACAGATGCGGCTCAGATCCCATGTGGCTATGGCTGTGGCGTAGGCCAGCAGCTGCAGCTCTGATTGGATCCCTAGCCTGGGAACCTCCATATGCCCTGGGTGCAGCCCTAAAAAGCAAAAAAAAAAAAGGTAGAAGATATGTAAGTAAAAAATATGAGTTCCGGACTTCCCTGGTGACTCAGCAGATTAAGGATCCAGTGGTGTCACTGCTGTGGCTTGAGTGTGATCCCTGGTCTGGGAACTTCCACATGCCATGGGTATGGCCAAAAATAAAAATATCAATCAATCAATCAATCAGTCAATCTCTATCCCTTCTCCAAAACCTGACTCTTAAAATGGGTTTACCATTTTGGAGTGCATTAGCAATAAGATCCTGCTGTAAAGCACGGGAAGCTATTATCTGGTCATCTGTGATGGAACATGATGGAGGGCAATGTAAGAAAAAGAAAAAAAATATATATATATACACATACTTATGTGTAATTGGATCCCTTTGCTGTACAGCAGAAATTGACAGAACATTGTAAATAAACTATAATAGAAAAAATAAAAATCTAAAAAAATGTGTTCACTGTTAACAATTTGGTGTGTCTTCTTCCTGCCTTTTTTTTTTTTTTTTTTGGATTAGGTGTTTTTATATATATATTTTTTAAATTTTTTATTACTCAAATGAATTTATCACATCTGTAGTTGTATAATGATCATAACAATCTGATTTCACAGCATTTCCATCCCACAGCCCAGACACATCCCCCCAACACCCCAAACTGTCTCCTCCGGAGACCGTAAGTTTTTCAATGTCTGTGAGTCAGCATCTGTTCTGCAAAGTTCAGTCTGTCCTTTTTTAAGCTTCCATATGTCAGTGAAAGCATTGGATGTTGGTGTCTCATTGTACAGCTGACTTCACTTAGCATGATAGTTTCTAGGTCCATCCATGTTGCAAAAAATGCTGGTATTTTGTTCTTTTTAATGGCTGAGTAATATTCCATTGTGTATATGTACCACATCTTCTTGATCACTCCTCTGTCAATGGACATTTAGGTTGTTTCCATGTCTTGGCTATTGTAAATAGTGCTGTGCCTTTTTTTTTTTTTTTTTTTTTTTTCTGTAGGTGGCAAACAGCACTGGGCTGGGCTCATCCTTTTAAAAAAATTTCTTTTTAAAATATAGTTGATTCTTCCTAACATATTTTTTTGGGCCATGTCCTTGGCATTCAGAAGTTCCTGAGCCAGGGATCAAACCCACACCACAGCAGTGACAATGCCAGATCCTTAACTACTAGGCCACCACGGAACTCCCCAGCTTTTTCTATATGCAAGAAATGTGCAAAGTGGTGTGTGTGTGTGTGTGTGTGTGTGTGTACATATTCTATTTATTTATTTATTTTGCTTTTCAGGGCTGTACCTGAGGCATATGGAAGTTCCCAGGCTAGGGGTCCAATTGGAGCTACAGATGCCGGCCACAGCCACAGCCACAGCAATGCCAGATCTGAGCTACGTCTGCGACCTACACCACAGCTCATGGCAACACGGGGTCCTTAACCCACCGATAGAGGCCAGGGATTGAACCAGCAACCTCACGGTTCCTAGTCAGATTTGTTTCCTCTGAGCCACGGCAGGAGCTCCATGTGTGCCTGTTCTGCTTTCCAAATGGTTTCTTTCATTGAGTTACACATCCTGCACGTCTCTGTGTATTTATGTAGCTCTGCTTCACTCTCCTCCCCAGCGGCAACGTATGCCAAAGTGTGGAGGTACTGTAAATTATCTGGTCCTCTGAATGTACAGTTTTTGCAGTGTTTTGATTTTTTTTTTTCTGTCTTTTTGCCTTTTCTAGGGCCGCCTCCTGCAGTATATGGAGGTTCCCAGGCTAGGGGTCGAATCGGAGCTGTAGCCACCGGTCTACGCCAGAGCCACAGCAATGAGGGACCTGAGCCATGTCTGCAACCTACACCACAGCTCACGGCAGCGCTGAATCCTTAACCCACTGAGCGAAGCCAGGGATTGAACCCGCCACCTCATGGTTCCTAGTCGGATTCGTTAACCACTGAGCCACGACCGGAACTCCTGCAGTGTTTCGATTTTACAACAACATAGGTTCCTGAAGGGCAGGGACCTTGTTCATGGCTGGGTCTTGAGCCCAGAGCCACACCTCATAGATGCGTAGTAGGTGCACAGTAAATATTTGTTCAGTGAGTGAATAAATAGGGAATAAATGAATCCTTGTACATGGATTTTGTGGGAGAGATCCTTACAAGTAGAATTGCTGATTAAGGGTGAACATGACTTTGTTAGATGCCACCAAATTGCCCTCCAGGGAGTTTCTGTTGTGGTTCAGTGGTAATGAACCTGACTAGTAGTCATGAGGATGCAGGTTCAATCCCCGGCCCTGCTCAGTGGGTTAAGGATCCCAGGTTGCGATGAACTGTGATGTAGGTCACAGATGCGGCTCAGATCCCATGTTACTGTGGCTGTGGTGTAGGCCAGCGGCTACAGCTGATTCCACCCCTAGTCTGGGAGCTTCCACAAGCCACACTTTTGGCCCCAAACAAACAAAAATTGCCATCCAAAGCATATGAACACCAATCATAGAAAGGGATGCCCTCCTCACTCCCATCCCAGCCCTGCCCATGCTGGATATTAAGCATCTTTTTCTCCTTTGCCCGAGGGAGGTGAGAGGCAGGGCTTGTTGCCTGGGTTACACGTTGTTGGGGAGGTGGCACAGCCATTCTTCTCCCCAGGGCCGTGGCCACCCCTTCTGTCCCCTTCCAGGTCCTGAAGACTCGTGTGAGGCCTACAGGCACGTGCTGGGCCAGGACAAGCTGGCCTACGAGGTGCCCCATTTCCATGGCGATGAGGAGCACTTCTTCGTGGAGGGCCTCTCCTTCCCCGACGCCGGCTTCTCGGGACTCATCTCCTTCCATGTCACCCTCCTGGATGACTCCAACGAGGTAGGGTGGGCAGGACAGAGAGGGAGGGAAAAGACCTCCATTCCCGGGCGAGACGGCCACTGCTGGCATGGAAGATTCCAGACGTTTCTGGTGCCTCTAGAAACTCTGGAGCAAGCAGCTCATTCAAGTCCATGGTGGTCCTCAAACACCCCCGGGCTCTGGACCCTTGGCTCCTTCCCCTCTGCTCTTCCCCTGCAGGATTTCTCCGAATCCCCCATCTTCACGGACACCGTGGTGTTCCGCGTGGCGCCCTGGATCATGACGCCCAGCACCCTGCCGCCCCTGGAGGTGTACGTGTGCCGGTGAGTGATGGGGTGGGGAGCTGGGTGTCCTTCTGACCCTGGTGGCCCCTCTGACCCCCTCCCCCCGCCCAGGCCTGGCTCTGTCCTGAGCCCCTCTCCCCGGGCTTGTCTGCAGTGTGAAGAACAACACGGGTTTTGTGGATGCGGTGGCAGAGCTGGCCAGGAGGGCTGGCTGCAAGCTGACCATCTGCCCGCAGGACGAGAACCGCAATGACCGCTGGATTCAGGTACTAGGGCCCCCAGGCAGCACCTCGCCCGGCACTGTCCTGGAGGCAGAAGGGCTGGCTTGTCCCCACACGGGTGCTGCTGGGGCTGGGGCTCTGCTGGCCTCCCCAGGGCACTGGTCTTTTTCATTCTAGACCTAGAGCTCTCCCTGACTCTCAGAACCTTCTGGAGACTCGGGCACCCACTCACCCGCAGCATCAGGGCGCACACTCCCTGGCCTCAGCAGCCTGGACAAGTGGGTCTCCACGGGTGACTTTGTCCCCACAGGGGACCTTTGGCAGTATCTGGAGACATTTAGTTGTCACACTGAGGGTGGGAGGGCCATTGGCTTCTAATGGCTGGTGTCCAGAGATGCTGCTAAACATCCTACAATATACAGGACAGCGCCCACCCCCCGCCCCTCATCAAAGAATATTCCGGCCCCAAATGTCACTCTTGCTGAGGCTGAGAAGCCCTAATGTGGAGAAGGATTGCAACAAACCCTCCTACTCCAACAGTCTAAGATGTAGCACAGCGGCGGTGGCGGAGTGCCTGCCGGGTTTGGAGAGGGTAGCCTCGCCTCTATCTGGGGAATCAGTGAAGACTGCCTGGAGGAGGCATCTGTGCTGGACCCGATTTTTGTCGTTTATTGAGCACTCAGTGCGGGCTACGCCCAGCCTCACTTTATCTTCCTGGCAACTCCCTGTCAACACCCCCTCCCCCCCATAAAGAAGGAGCTCTCAGGGGGGCAAATGCCTAGGGCCACAGAGCTGGTAAAGGCTGTGCTGGGACTCAGTGGTGGTCCTGGCAGAGGACTGGTATGCGTGGAGGCGTGGAAAGGATGTCAGCAGTTCTCTTTGGCCAGGGCCAAGGTTCTGAGAAGGGCAAGAATTGCGGAAGGAGGCCTTGAACGCTGAGCAAATTAGTTTTCATTTCAGCTGGAGCTTCGTCTAGGGAGGTGGTTCAGGGCTGGACTCTGCAGCCAGACAGGCTGGGTTTGGATCCTGGCTATGCTGCTGACTTGCTGTGTGCCCTTGGACAAATAACTAGGTCTCTCTGTTTCTCATCTATAATATGGGGTCATCATGGTGCCTGCACAGAGGCTTGTCATGAGGACTAAAGGAGGTAATATTTGTAAAGGGCCTAGGGCAGGGCCAGGCACAAGGCAGGGTGAGGCAACCGTGAGCCTTGTGGGGGATACACAGCTCATCAGTGCTGGGCCATCTCTGCCTCCAGAACCACAGGGCTCAGGATTGACCCAGGAGTGTTTACGTGTTTGCAAAGAAGGCAGATCAGAGTTCCTGCTGTGGCACAGTGGGTTAAGAACCCGACTGCAGGAGTTCCCGTCATGGCTCAGCAGTAACAAACCCAACTAGTATCCATGAGGACACGGGTTGGATCTCTGGCCTCGCTCCGTGGGTTAAGTATCCCACATTGCCATGAGCTGTGGTGTAGGTCACAGACGAGGCTCAGATTCCGCATTGCTGTGGCTGTGGTGTAGGCCCACAGCTGCAGCTCTGATTCAACTCCTAGACTGGGAACCTCCATATGCCATGGGTGCGGCCCTAAAAAAAAAAAAAAAATGGAATCCAACTGCAGCGGCCCAGGTCTCTGCAGAGACACAGGTTTGATCTCCGGCCCAGTGCAGTGGTTAAAGGAACTGGTGTTGCTGCAGCTATGGCTTGGATTCAGTCCCTGGCCCAGGAATTTCCACATGCTATGGGTACAGCCATTGGGAAAAAAAAAAAAAGAAAGAGGGAAAGAAAGAAAGAAAAAAAAAAGAAAAAAGAGAAGAAAAAAAGAGAAAAGGAGACACATCTGTCCCTCCTCAGGTCCCCTCAGCCCTGTCCAGCCCTCAGTCCCTCATGACCACTTGTGGAGGCCAGATGTGCTGGCTGATGCCCAGCAGCCCATTTGTCCCATTCAGACCACCCTGCACACCTCTCAGTACCCACCCTGCCCTGACCCAGCTGAGGGACACCCCCAAGGCCATGTTCTAATTCATTCTGGACCTGACGCTAGGTCCTGTGTGACCCCAGGCAAAGGACCCCCTCTCTGAGCCTCTAGCCCCTCCTTCAGCCAGCAGACATCATGGCCCCTGCCCTCCTCACCCCAAGGACAGAGCAGGCTCAAGGCAGAGAACGCCCGTGAACTCTCCCAGAGTGCTGAGTGCCAGGCAAGCAGGGGCAGCTGGAAACCGACCACAGCTGGGCATCCCTCATGTTTGCAGGACGAGATGGAGCTGGGCTATGTCCAGGCGCCGCACAAGACTTTCCCGGTGGTCTTTGACTCCCCAAGGAATGGGAAACTGCAGGACTTCCCTTTCAAAAGGATCCTGGTGAGTGGTCTAGGTTGCAGCCTGGCCCTGAGGGCCGAGGGACACTACCTCGAGGGCCAGCCTGGGAGCTGTGTTCTTTAGGGACAGGCATAGAGTTGCCAGGTTAGAGAGAGGAGATGCCCAGTTCAGTCTGAATCTCAGCTAAGCAATGAGTTGTTTTTAGAATAAGTATATCCCATACCTATACTAAATAAGTGTAAGTATATCCCACATCCCATACTTATACTTAAAATCGATTTGTTGTTTACCTTAAATTCAAGTTGAACCAGGGATCCTCTGTCTTTATTTACTAAATCTGGCAGCCCTAGATGGAGAGGGGAGGCAGGACAGTGCAGCGCTCGAGAACATAGGCTTTAGGAGTTCCCTTGTAGTGCAATGGTAATGAATCCAACTAGTATCCAGGAGGATGCGGGTTCAATCCCTGGCCTTGGTCAGCAGGTTAAGGATCTGCATTGCTGTGAGCTGTGGCTGGAAAAGGGGAGATCCGGCTTGGATCCTGCCTTGCTGTGGCTGTGGCTAGCAGCTGCAGCTCTGATTCGACCCCTAGCCTGGGAGCTTCCATATGTCACAGGTGCATCCCTAAAAAGACACACACACACACACACACACACACACACAAAGCTTTGCAGTCTGAATAACGTGACTTTGTCACTCATATACTGAGCGACCTTGCTGAGTAGGTCCCCCTCTCTGAGCCTGCTTCCTCATCAGTAAAAATGCTATGTTAGCCCTGTTCTCACAGGTGTTGGTGAGGCTCCCCATGCCTACATGGAGAAAACATACAACATAGACAGCAGATATTATTACTGGCAATAAATGAAGAGGGTGTCTTAGTGGACCTCCACCCTGAGAAAAGAAGAGGGGTTCCCTTTGTGCCATAGAGAAAGGAAGGCCTCTCCGACCCTGCACTGCATCAGAGAGGTGGGAGGAGTTCTCTCTTGGGGCTCAGTCTTATCTAGTTTCTTTCTAAGAGTTGGCCCTGGAGAGTTCTCCCCTTTTCCAGAGTTGAAAAATTGAGGCTCTGAGGACCATCACCAGTCTCTTTGTCCCCAAGAATTGGCAGCTCTAGCGTAGTCAGATACCTGCCCTTGGGCTGGACTTGGCAGAAAGGCCTCAGAGGGTAAAGGGGGTGGCCGTGGCCTCAGGCTCTGTGTCCCATGGGGAGCAGCTAGAGCCTCTCAGCTGACTCCCCGTGACCACGGGGAATAACACGCTCGAACATGGCAGCAGGGCCAGGGGGCTGTGTGTCTCCCAGCTTTGGTAGGCATGGCTGTCCGAATGTGCGTCAACCATGGATAGTCAGATCTCCATGTTTGACTCAGTATTTCCCTCTGAAGAATGGGTGGCCACTCCCGTCCCATCTTTAAGGAGCTCGGAGCCCAGCAAGTTGATTCACTCTTCCTGGTGAGCCTCCCCACTCCCAGCCTAACTCAGTTTCCCTTCTACCAGGGTCCAGATTTCGGCTACGTGACTCGGGAGCCACGAGACAACTCTGTGAGTGGCCTGGACTCCTTTGGGAACCTGGAGGTCAGCCCACCGGTGGCGGCCAACGGAAAGGAGTACCCCCTGGGGAGGATCCTCATTGGGGGCCACCTGCCCGGGTGAGAGAGGAGTCGGGTGGAAGCTGAGGGTGGGGAGGGTGACGATGTGGGGGGAGGGGCCGTCCCACTCCCGGAAGAGAACCAGAGAGAAGGAGTAATGAAACTGTGGACCTGGACCTGATGGTGGTGGGAGCAGTGGCCCCTTCTCCTGACATTGGCCACACTTACCTCGGGGACTTTGATAAGACCAGAGCAAGCAGGGACCTAAGAGATCACTCGGTTCAACCCTTTCATTTTATAAGTGAGCCCAGAGAAGGCGAGTGACCTGGGAAAGGTCACACAGAAGGCAAAGTGATGACTAGACCCAGGTCTTCCAACTCAGAAAAATAAATAGATGTTGCTATCAATTAATAGTTTTAGAAGAAAAAGCTTTAAGTCTCAATAGTCCTGGGAGAAATTGCATTTAAATCAATGCTTGTTCATACTATGATGTAAATGACTAATATCAGGTCTTTTCCTGAGAGCAGAAGGGAAGGATTGGATGTGAAAAGTGAGACAGTATTAACACAAAGAGAGAGGAACAGATTATGTCCTGTTCAGCATGTGACACAGAGGTACTGATGGAGAAGAAAAGGAATTATATGGTAATAGTTATTTGCTGTGGAATAAACCAAGACAGAGCCAGCCAAGTTCAGCAAAGCACTTAGAACAGACTTGCGATCAAATAGCAGGTGAAACAAGAGGCTCTGGAGGGGACTCCCCGCCCTCAACGCATGACCTCACAGAAAGAGGACATTTGGGCCAGAGCATTAGATACTTTTTCAGAAGGCAAAAGAAGAATTAGATTTAAATTCATCAACATAAAATGCTGGGGCTGGGAGACAAGATGGCCCTCTCGCCCCACTGATGTGCAAGAAGGTCAGGCTGCAGCAAGAGAGATGCAAATCAAACTCTAGGAAGAACTGCCCAGCCCTTGATTGAATATGGGAATGAAGTCAGCCTCTTAATGTGAGGATGGGATCTGAGGGTGGTTCTGAGGATTTGCCTGGACAGTGAGACCTGGGTGGGTCACTGACCTGGTATGATTGACCTGTCCTGTGTCTGCCTCGGCAAGAACTCACCTTGGATGTAACTTAAAAATGTGGATGGGTAGATAGATAGGTAAATAGATAGACAGATAGATGGATGGATACTCTTCCTGATTACAAAAGCAATGCATGATTTTTGCAAATGTTGCTGGAATCTTGAATTCTTTTTTTTTTTTTTTTTTTGTCTTTTTAGGGCCACATCTGAGGCATATGGAAGCTTTCAGACTAGGGGATTGAATTGGAGCTACAGCTGCTGGCCTACACCACAGCCACAGCAACGCCAGATCTGAGCCTCATCTGTGGTCTACACTGTAGCTCATGGCAATGCCGGATCCTTAACCCACTGAGCAAGGCCAGGGATCGAACCCGAATCCTCATGGATACTAGTTGGGTTCGTTACCACTGAGCCATAATGGGAACTCCTTGAACTCTTGTCATTCCATTGCTGTTTAGAACCACAATGTATAAGTACCTTTTTTTCTTTTTTGGCAGCCCCGAGGCATATGGAGTTTCTGGGCCAGGGCCAGGGATTGGATCTGAGCCACGACTGCAACCTACACCGCAGCTGTGGCAACACCAGATCCTCCTTAACCCACTGTGCTGGGCAGGTATCGAACCTGAGTTCCAGTGCTCCAGAGACGTCACCAATCCCTTTGCACTACAGTGAGAACCCCTTAAGCAACTTTTTTTTTTTTTTTGGCTTTTTGTGGCCTCGCCTGCAGCATATGGAAGTTCCCAGGCTAGGGGTTGAATCAGAGCTGCAGCTGAGACCTATGCCCCAGCCACGGCAATGCCAGTTCCGAGCCACCTCCTCAACCTACGCCACAGGTTGCAGCAGCGCCAGATCCTCAACCCACTGAACAAGGCCAGGGATTGAACCTGAATCCTCATGGATACTAGTCGGATTCTTAACCTGCTGAGCCACAGTGGGAACTCCAAGCAACTTTTCTCATCCCTTTGGGCCCCAGGTCAAGGGGTCGTAGGGTCACCCCAGTGGTACGGAACTTCCTCCACGCGCAGAAGGTGCAGCCCCCCGTGGAGCTCTTTGTGGACTGGTTGTCTGTGGGCCACGTGGATGAGTTTCTGAGCTTTGTCCCTGCCCCTGATGGGAAGGTAAGGACCTGGGGGACAATTCCGGGTCAGGGGAGGACTCCAGGGAGCCATGATGAGGCTGGGGAGCTCAGCCAGGTCTGCTCTCTCACACAGGGCTTCCGGATGCTCCTGGCCAGCCCTAGCGCCTGCTTCAAGCTCTTCCAGGAAAAGCAGAAGTGGGGCCACGGCAGTGCTCTCCTGTTCCAAGGGGTTGCTGGTGGGTACCAGTGCCATGTCCCTCATCCCAGCTTTCCCGGCCCCCTCACCTCTATCAGCACACATCGTGGCTTGAGAGAGGAATGGCCCATTTTAAGGCAGGGCTGTCCCCTTAAATTCGAGATCCCCTGCTTCACCAGCCACCAGCATCCATGGCAGGACGGAGGTGAATGATGAGCACCGTGGTGGATGATGGGCTTGGGGTGGGCGTGGCCAGAGCGGACACATGGCCCCTGGAGGGCGTGTGACCAGTGCAGTCACACAGGGCCCTCTGCTAGGAAGGGCCCAGCACTTGGGATGTAACACTCTGCCCTCACTGGCTTAAAAATCTTAACCATTTGTATTTTGTGAGTGAAATATGATTGGTTAATGGAGCACCTACTGGGAGCTTGGAGCCTGGATTCATAAACAGTCCCACCCTGGTCCGAACCTACCTCCAGGAGAAAAGCCTCCACAGAACTGAGACGCTCCCAAGCATAACTTCCCCCGTCCCCTTACTGCCCCTCACGATCATCACCCTGGAGCTCCGGCTGCAAAGTGGGAGAAATACAATTTTCCCCACCCCACTGCTCCCATTGGAACCATGAGGAGCCTCCTTTGAGCCCAGACCAAACCTGAAAAATCCTCCAATCCAAATGTCATGTGCCAGGCACAGGGTGGGCCGTCTTCTTCTTTTCCTGGAAGTACCCAGTTTACAGTGAACAAGGCTCAGAAAGAGGCTGAACAATTTTTCTTTCTTTTTTCCTTTTTTTTTTTTTTTTTTTTTGCTTTTTAGGGCTGTACCCCCAGCATATGGAAGTTCCCAGGCCAGGAGTCAAATTGGAGCTATACCTGCTGGCCTATGCCAGAACCACAGCAGTGCCAGATCCGAGCCACATCTGCGACCTACATCACAGCTCATGGCCACGCCGGAGCCTTCAACCCACTAAGCGAGGCCAGGGCTCGAACCCGCATACTTATGGAGACTAGTTGGATTTGTTTCTGCTGCGCCACAACAGGAACTTCTGAACCGTTTTTCCTAAAGCCCAGATGAGAAGGACAGTGAGGAAATTCATAGCTGTCAGGCTACACATAGCCACTGTGTGGCCCTGGAGAGCTGTCACCCAGGGCAGTGGCCCAGGAGGCCCTGTGCTCCTTAGCGGTCAGCTCCTGTGTGCCAAGTACCAGGCTGTGTGGTCTGTGCATATTATCCCATTTGACCTTAGAGAGCCTTTGAGGATCACTGTCACTTTGCTTCCCACTCAAGCATGGGAGGCTTAGAGAGGGGAGGTGAGCCTGGACCCTAGCTGTCTGAGTCCATCTGGGGTGGGGGAAAGCCAGGCCTGCAGGTGGGCAAGTGGGTCCAGCATCCCTCTTCTTTCCCTTGGTCAAGGCTTCAGTCCTTCCTGAGCACTAGACTGGGGTTTGAATCATAAGCACCTCATTTCCTAGACGCAAGATCTGGGGCAAGTCTTTTTACCTCCCTGAGCCTCAGTTTCCTCATCTGTAAAGTGGGGATGATAATGCATACTGGGGAATTCCCTGTTGGCTCAGTGGGTTAAGGATCCAGTGTTGTCACTGCTGTGGCTTGGGGCACTGCTGTGGCATGGATTAGATGCCTGGCTGGGGAACTTCTGCGTGCTGTGGGTGTGGCCAAAAACATACCTGGCAGGGTTGCCATGGGGCCTAAATGTAGAACACTGAACTCAGGGCCTGCACAGGGTCAGAGCTTAATAAATGGCAGCCATAACGGCTGTGAGCCTTTGGCTCTAACCTCCCCTTCCCTGAACTTCTCCAGGGGCATCTCATCCAGCAGGCAGGAGAACTGGGCCTGGCAGGGCCCCTTTGCCGTGGAGTCACCTCTGCATGGAGGTCAGGGACAGGGTCCAAAGGTGTCCATCAGGGCCAGCACTGGTGGGCAGGTGGGTGACCCAACTCCCCGCTCCACCACTAGCCAAAAAGAGCAAATCATCACCCACTGCCCTGGGTGTGTGTGTGTGTACATTTCCAATAAAAGGAAGCACCATTTCCACTGTCCTTAAAGGAAGGTGTCAAGTTCATAGCCCTGAAGCAACCAGCCCCTGCCCTCCGCACACACCCAGACTTGGCCAGTGGCCGAGCAGAAAGGCCAGGGAGCTGCTGACTCAGCAAGACGGGTACCTGCAGCTTGGCCCCCGCCTGACTACTTCCCTGCTGGTGGCCCTCACCGCTGGCATCATTCCCTCCCCTCCCTTCATGTCTCTCCCCGCTTCACAGGCACTCAGAATGTCAACACCATCTCCCTCAACCAGGTCCTCTCCAGTGGAAGCCTCATCAGCTATAATAAGTTTGTGCAGGTACGAGGGCTGGGGGCCCCGAGGGGCAGGTGGGCAGGGCGGGGGACCGGGATATGAACCGAGGTCTGAGGCTCACGGTGGAGCAAGAACCGATGAAGCAAAGAGGCCAGGGAGTTCCTGCTGTGGGGCAGCAAAAACAAATCCGATTAGTATCCACGAGGACTCAGGTTCGATCCCTGGCCTCGATCAGTGGGTTAAGGATCCTGTGTTGCTGTGAGCTGTGGTGTAGGTCGCAGATGCGGCTTGGATCCCGCATGGCTATGGTGTAGGCCGGTGGCTGTAGCTCCCATTTGACTCCTAGCCTGGGACCTGCCATATGCTGTGGATGCGGCTCTAAAAAGCAAAAAACAAACAAACAAAACACACAAGGAGGCCAGATGGGCAGCTGCTGCAGGCAGCTGGCAGGAGAAGACACCTGTCTACCACATTGTGACTGAAAAAAAATGCACAGCTTAAAAGTTGAGCGTTATGTTTTATTTGGCGGACTTTCTGAGGGTGTAAGCCTGGAAGATGGCCTCTCAGGTGGCTCTGAGGGACAGCTCCAAAAAGGTAAGGGAGGGGCCAAGATAGAGGAGTTTTGCTGCAAAAACCACGTAGTGGGAACATCAGAGAACTGTTAATTAAAGAAAACCAGTCCTCTCAAGTTCATGAATTTAGCACACTTTTCTACGTAAGGGAAGATGCAAGAGTTCCCTGGTGGCCTAGCAGTTAAGGTTCAGTGTTGTCATTGCTGTGCCTCAGGTTGGATCCCTGCGCAGGAACTTCCCCAGGCCTCAGGGACGGGCCAAAAAACCCCCCAAAATAGGAGTTCTCATCGTGGCTCAGTGGAAACGAATCTGACTAGGAACCATGAGGTTGCAGGTTCGATCTCTGGCCTGGGTTAAGGATCCGGCGTTGCCGTGAGCTGTGGTGTAGGTGGCAGACGTGGCTCGGATCTGGCATTGCTGTGACGGTGGTGTAGGCCAGCGGCTACAGCTCAGATTAGACCCCTAGCCTGGGAACCTCCATGTGCCTCGGGCGCATCTCTAAAAAAGACAAAAAACAAATAGGAAGATGAGAGAGTCGGGCCCATTTAAATCACTCCTTTAATAAGCACCTCAGCTATTGAGGGTGAGGATCCTGCTTTTTTTCTGTCCTGAACCCCCTCAGGATAGTTGCTTAGCTGCTGGCTTGATGGCAACATTTTTCATCCTTGAGGTGGAGGCAGTAGAGGTGGTGGGAATGGGTCAGAGTGGGGTTATATTTTGGAGGCAGAGCTGTTGATGGATATAAAGTGAGCGAAAGGAGATATCCAGAATGAAGTCAAAGTTTTGGGCCCCGGGCAGTGATTCCATTTACAGAGCTGAAGAATGCGGTGGGAGCAGGTCGAAAGGAATAGCTTGTCTTAGCGGGTTAAGCTGGCATAGTCTCCATGAGGATGTGGGTTCCATCCCTGGCCTGGCTCAGTGGGTTAAGGATCCAGTGTTGCCACAAGGCGTGGCATAAGTCACAGAGGCAGCTCGATCCTGCGTTTCTGTGGTTGTGGCTTAGGCCGGTGGCTGCAGCTCCAGTTCCAGTTCAACCCATAGCCTGGGAACTTCCATGTGCTGCAGGTATGGCCATAAAAGGGGGTGGGGGCAGAGTTTATCTTTGGACCCATCACATCCAATGTGCCTTCAGACATCCAAGTGAAGATTCAAAATACTGGTTATACTTACAAGTCTGAGCTCAGGAGAGAAGCTGGGCTTTACAAAGTGGTCAGAAGATAGAGATTAGAGAGTTGTCTAATTGTAACCTCCAGGCCACCAAGGAACTCCCAGTGTCTGATGTTTTAAACCCTAACACTGAAGGAGATTCCCCTAAGGAGTGAAGGATCTAGAGAAGGGTGAAGCTCAAGGATGGAACATTCTGGAACACTCTTAGGTCTGTGGAGGGTGGGATCTGGGGCAGGTATATTTCAATGAAAGGGCACAAAGAGAAGGCTTATGTAGAGTTGATCCATGGGTACTTGGGCGTCCTGCCTGTCCTTGACCAGACATGACCCCTTGGGTTCCCCCCAGCACTAGCAAGTCTCCCCGACTCTTCTCTCTCCTCCCCCAGAGCTGTATTGATTGGAACCGAGAGGTGCTGAAGCGGGAGCTGGGCCTGACCGAGGGCGACATCATTGACATCCCCCAGCTCTTCAAGACTGAGAAGAGAAAGGCGGTGGCCTTCTTCCCTGATTTGGTGAGGCCACCACCTGTGACTCGAGGGTTCATCAAATTAGGCTCTGAGCCTCCACTCCCCCGTGGGCAAGATGTTCGGTCGCTGCCATACTTGGGGTTGTGGTGGCTTGTTGGGTGGGGATTGGCAGGTGGCAGGGAGGATCCGTGGTGCCCGGCAGAAGGACTTCTAGGTGGCTGACTGCATGCTCACTTCGGGATGCTCACTGGCCAAGCCCGTGCTCTCAGGCCATCAGGGACTTCTCCTCCCAGGGACCCCTCGATATTTGTGGCGTGAACAAAAGATTGCATGAGGTTGTGCACGGAAAGCACATAGCAGGCACTGGAAGCTCAGGGGCCCGTTCTGCTCCCTCTGTCCCAGTTCACAGCTATTCACTCATCCCCCAGATATTTAGGGCACCCCGTGTGTGAGTTTCAGAGAAGACCAAGGCTGATCCCTGCTCCCAAGGAGCTTTCAGGCAAATCCGGGCAGGGGGAACTCTCTTTACCTCTCTGAGGGCATGTCTCAACAATCTATTTCATATAATGAAGTGATGTTGTCATCAGAGATGGGACAGAGCACTTCCAGCCTAAGAGGTAGGACTGGAGGTCCAAGAGGGCTTCATGCTTCCTGTGACTGAGTCCTGAGGGCTCTGCCTCTGGTGCCCCTGACCCTTAAACTTGAATCTGGAACATCTAGACCACTGGGGCCCCACCTCGGGGGTTCCAATCCAGCAGGTCTGAGATAGGGCCTGAGACGCTGCTGCCTTTCTAACAAGTGAGCATCCAGCTGGTGCTGAATTTGCTCTCGAGGCCCACACTTTGAGTAGCACTGCTGCGGTCACCCCCTCCCTCCTTCCTCTTCCCCCCACCCCATCCCCCAGAGGAACTAGACTCACCCACCATCCGAGCCTTGCAGGGAGTCTGTCCACAACACCGTTGCTCCATCCCTGCTTTTTCCTTCCCCTTTCTGGCTAACTTTCTGCCCTCTTCGATTTCCCCACTTACAAAGCCTCTCATCACCCCTCACTTTCCTGCATCTCTAAGGAGGCCTTGCCATTATGCATGTGCTCCCAGAAGCTTGTGCAGTGGTCTAGGTTCTTGTGTTTGCAGGACAGAGAGGACACCCAAGCCGGCTTCAGCCAGAGAGGAGATTTAATATAAGGACGCCAGGAAAGCCAAGGGCAAGGGTGGCTGCTGTGGGGGCATCAAGAGGGTCTGGAACTATCTCTTGTCTACATCATTCATCTCCCCCACCCCCCACCCCCGCTTTGCTTGACTTCCTTGGCTTCTCTATCCCGTGGGATAAATACGGCCACACAGAAATATAGACACAGAGACTGACTCAACTCTCCCACCATGTCAACTTCAAGTACCTGAGAGAGAGAGAACCTGATTGGTCCAGCATTGGTTATATGACTACCATGGTCCAATCAGCTACAGCCTAGGAGTTTGGGATTCTGCAGCACAGACATGGCAACCGCCACAATCCACCAAAAAGGAGGGCAGTCACCAGGGAAATTAATTGTCATTGTGAGCTCTGCAGATGTGTCCCTGGGCATGCCCAGCTGGCTAGAGTTCTTACCAGCCCAAGTTCCTCTCCCATTGCCTGAAGGGGCGAGTAGCTATTTGCAAGGCTCCCTGCTGGTACAGGGAAGGGGCTGGAGGGCGAGCTGATGATGAAGTGCTGCCCTTGACCTGAGCTCCCCCTTCTTTGCAGGTGAACATGCTGGTGCTGGGGAAGCACCTGGGCATCCCCAAGCCCTTCGGGCCCATCATCAATGGCCGCTGCTGCCTGGAGGAGAAGGTGCG
Organism: Sus scrofa; assembly: GCF_054392235.1. Lineage (NCBI taxonomy): Eukaryota > Metazoa > Chordata > Mammalia > Artiodactyla > Suidae > Sus > Sus scrofa. The sequence continues at coordinate 80,434,942 of NC_139388.1, forward strand.
CTCCCTGCTGGAGCCGCTGGGCCTCCACTGCACCTTCATCGACGACTTCACCCCGTACCACATGCTGCACGGGGAGGTGCACTGCGGCACCAACGTGCGCCGGCAGCCCTTCTCCTTCAAGTGGTGGCACATGTTGCCCTGAGCCCGTCCTCCCAGCATCCTCTCCCCATGGGGCGGGACACTGGCCTGGGTGGTGGACACTGAGACAGGCCCGTGAACAATAAGTATCGAGAGACCCCCACGCTTCCAGATGCAACACCTGCTTGGAACATCCCCAGGAAGTGTTCATGCCTCACCTGTGACCCACTTGGTTCTCGGGCTTGATTCCCCTTGACCTCCCAAGAAGCAGGACCTCATTTCTTGTCTTTCATGCGGATGAAAGACACACACACGCAAATCCTCTGTTTGGGACCTAATTCACTTTGGGTTCTCGAAACATCCGTGCATCTCCTCTGCCCTCTTGGCAGGTATGTCCAAACGGAGGGAGGACCAGGATCCTGCTTTGGTCTGATTGCTTCTCACTCTGCAGGGGAACAAATGCCTTAATATCTCAGGACAGGGGAGAATTGGCCCCTAGCCTTACCCACAGGGAAGGAGTGGAAGTCCATTCAGATCAAGGCAGGACCAGCATTCTAACTCCCAAGCTCGATGTTGAACTCTATCCCACCCAGCACACAGTAGGTGCTCCTAGATGCATGTTGAAGCAAGGGTTGTCACCCTTAGCCTTAGAAATGCCTCATCATCTGACGTTCAGAAATCTGGCTTAGTTCTAAAACCTCCTGGGATTTCTCAGAAGTGAAAATTATCTGGGGAATTCCTGGAGTTTGGGCAAATTGGGTGCAGGGGTGAAAAATGTCTTTAATATAATACATAGGGTGCATCAGTGGCCCAGGGCCTCTCTCTGCAGAAGGGGAGACCCCTGGTAATATCAGTCCTAGGCTTTCTCTGGACCCCTGGTCAATGTTCCCATAGCCTGCTCAGCCTCAGGAGAGGGGGGCCTAGTGGGGCTGGACCCACTGAGACCGCTCTTGAGACAGCTCTGGGAATGAATCATTCTGAGCACTGGGGAGCGGGAAGAGGGGGTGGGTGGTTTCTCCAGACATGTGTCAGTTACATATGTGTTCTGTGTGGGATCACTGGCTAATACATCTACAGAAACACAAATGCTTTGAGTCTAATTCGGGCCTTCTTTGGACTTAGAACATGAAAGCAGGAACAGAGCAGTTTCTTCCAGTGGAAGCATTTGCTTGCCTGGCCCCCCAGGAATTTGAGGCTGATGAGCCCACATTTTGGTAAGACTGAGAGTGCACTGCCTTGGCCACAGGAGGAGGTAAGGCCACCATGGACAATTGCAATGATACAGACACAGAAATGCAAGCCTAGGGGTCAAGGTCAGGCTGCCAGGACCAAGTGAGCACAGCAGGCGAGTGTCTGGCCTGTGGCCTGAAGGTTGCGCGGTGAGTGTGGCAGTGGGGGAAGCCAATGTGTGTGGAGCATGGGGAGGCCTGCTGTGTGCCCTCGGCGACATCCTCTTTCCTACCTGTGGGGAGGCCATGGGCACCCCAAAAAGGCCAAGCAGGCTTGCCATGGAGCCCCAGGACAGCACCCTCTTTGCTTGTCTCTTCCAGCCCCCCATTCTCTCTGGAGATGCAAAACCCAGAAACAACTCAAGCCAGCCCCAGCTGGGTGGTTAGAGACGATACCACAGCCTGCCCCCAACACCCCCTCTTCACCATGACTGACTTACATCTCTGGAACAGAGGCCAAAGGCCCCTCGTGTGACCAGATTTTAACAAAATAAGCCCCCCTCCAAGGGAAGCTGAGCAAATGAAGATGGTGAGAAAATCGTATGTTTTTAAATTATGTATTTATTTTTAGGGCCGCATCTGCCGGCATATGAAGTTCCTGGGCTAGGGGTTGAATCGGAGCTGCAGCTGCCAGCTTACACCACAGCCACAGCAACACGGGATCTGAGCCTCGTCTGCAACATACACCACAGCTTACATCAACGCTGGATCCTCAACCCACTGAGCAAGGCCAGGGATCGAACCTGCATCCTCATGGAGACTTGTCGGAGTCTCAACCTGCTGAGCCACAGTGGGAACTCCTATTTTTTTTTCAGTTGATCTATAGTTGATTCACAATGTTGTGCCAATTTCTGCTGTACAGCATAGTGACCCAGTCATACACATATATACATTCTTTTTCTCATATTCCATCATGTTTTATCCCAAGGGATTGGATATAATTCCCTGTGCAATGAATAGGACCCCACTGCTTATCCATTCTAAATGTAAGAGTTTGCATCTACTAACCCCAACTCTTAGTCCATTCTACTCCCTCCTCCTCCCCCTTGGCACCCACAAGTCTGTTCTCCACAAGTCTGTTCTCCATGTCTGTAAGAAAATCACAGTTTGGGTTGGGGTGTGTGACTCTAGAAGGCCAGTGCCTAAAACTGTAAGAATGGGGTTGAGTTTCCAAGCAGGTTTTTCTCACCCCCAGATGCTCTCAGACTAGCCAGCGGGTGCTGGGTGGACCCAGGAGAAAGATCTAGAAAGTTTTCACACCTCAAGTTGGTAACCTGTGCTCCAGGTGTGAGTGGAACAATCAGGCAGCCTAGAAATCTAACCTCAAAACAGAGGAAGCAAAATAAATCCTTGTTTGAAGCCACGGAAGATGATATTCACCTGTCCACACTGCAAAGGCTAGAGCCAGTGTATTTGTTTCCTCTCTGGCTGTCACAGATGACCACGAACTTAGTGGCTTAGAACAATGCAAATGTATCATCTCATAGTTGAGGTTGGAGATTGGCAAGGCTGTGTGTCTTCTGGCAACTCTAGGGGAGAATCTGTTCTCTTATATTTTCCAGCTTCTAGAGGCCTCCTGCATTCCCCGGCTTGTGGCCTCTTCCTCCACCTTCAAAGCCAGCAGTGTAGTATCTCCAAATATTTCTCCAACTCTTCCACCTGCCTTTTCAACTTATAAGGCCCCTTATGATGACATTGGGCCCCCTCCACCATCTCCGAGTCAGCTTATTTACAACTTCAGTTCCATCTCCAACCTTGGTTCCCCTTGGCCCTATAAGGTAACACATCCTTAGATTCTGGGGATTAGGATGTAGACATATTTAGGGGCCTTTATGCTGCCCACCACAGCCAGGCTGGTCTTTGTGGCCTCCACATTCTGGACCACTCATGCTCCCTGTGACATCCAGCTTGGCCTCTTGACAAGTGTCATGGAGTCAGCAGGTGAAAGATGCCATCAACAGGCATCAAGGGGATGCTTCCAGAGCTGGCACTCAGTGCTGGACCCTCAGTGACACTGGGCTGAGACCTGGGATCCCATAGAGATAGGGTGGGTGGCTCCTAAAAGCATGAGCTGCCTTATCAAGCCTTCAAGCCTGGAGGCAAGAGTCCGCTCGTTGGCCACTGCCTTCCCGTGTAACATCCCCAGGCCCTCTCCAAGGGACTGCTGTCTGTATATGCTCCAAATTCATGTGTTCTAATAGGGGACAAAGCCCCTTTGGGGACCCAGAGGTCAGATTTGGGAGGAAGAGGAGGAGGGGGGAGAGGAGGACGGGGGGGGCTGTCCTGGCAAACCTCAGGTCCTGCCCTGCTGTTCTCAGCTGCATAAGATTGACCCAGGAGGAGGCTCCTGCCCAGACAGGAAGCCACAGCCTGTCTTTCTTGTGGGGATTTACAGCTCCGGCGTCACTGGACGTGCCTGACTCATATGCTTTATTCAAGATTAGGAAGCAGTAACTGCAGGGCCCTAGCAGGAGGTTGCCCCATCCCGTGATCTCCTGTACCTTCCCCCGTAGCCCTGGGGTTGGGGGGTGGGGCTGGGATTGCGGGGGCTCCATGGGAGGATGGCCGGAAAGGAATTCTGGACAACTGGACAGGGTCCACGGGAACCTTTCCCACAGGGTCAATATCATTCCAGTGATGATGAGGGTGAGCCACGTGCCCGGCGTGTGCTGTCACCTTACGCATGTCATCTTGTTTGCTCTTCCCGGCCGGCTGACAGGTAGTTGCAAATATTGCCCTCACTTTAAAGACAAGGAAACTGGGGCACTGAGAAAGGAAGGCACTTGCCCGGGTCGCAGAGCTGTTAAGTGGGGAAAACAGGTTTGAGCCCGGACAGGTGACCTCCAGAGCCTGGGTTCTCAGCCAACCACGCCAATGGTTCTTAAATTAGAATCATCTGGAAGCTGTTTAAAAACTAGCACAATAGAAAAAATAAAAATCTTAAAGAAACAAACAAACAAACTAGCACCATCCTCCCCCTTGGAGATTCTGTCTGGACGTTGGGATGTTGCAACAAGCTGCCTGGTGATTCTAATGTGTGGGCCGGGGTAGAGTGTCAGCCATCCCCACCATATTGTCCCCCAAAGTATCCCCCCTGTCCCCACCCTGATACCCCTCCCCACACCTGGAATCAGCAGTTTCTGGGGGGCCACGGTCTCCCTATTGTGGCTCCACTAGGCGGTGTGGCACTTCCAACAGCTGACAGTTCCTGCTACTTTCAGATTTTCTTGCTGGGCCAGTGCTTCTCAGAGCTCATGCCAGATTCCCCTGAAGATTCTTGTAAAGACACAGATTCCTGGGCCCCCTCACCCCTCCAGTCAGGGCTCCTGAGGCTGCATCCCTGGGCCTGGGCATCTGGATGGTGTAAAGCTTCCCAGACAGTTCTGATGCACACCTGGGTTAAAGACCCCGACTCTTTCCTGTTCCCTTGTAGCAAAAGCATTTGGACACGAAGTGAACATTTATCAAGAGTGTGTCTTGGGGAGTTCCCATCATGGCTCAGCAGTATCAGATCCGAATAGTATCACGAGGATGTGGGTTCGATCCCTGGCCTTGCTCAGTGGGTTAAGGATCTGGCATTGCCATGAGCTGTGGTGTAGGTCGCAGATGCAGCTGGGATCTGGCGTTACTGTGGCTATGATGTAGGCCGGCAGCTGCAGCTCCCATTCAACCCCTAGCCTGGGAACTTCCATATGCCATGGGCACGGCCCTAAAAAGACAAGAAAAATTGATGCTTTAATTTAAAATAAAATATTTCAATAAATGCAACACTTCATTAAAAAAAAAAAAAAAGACAGTGTCTTAGAACCCATTCTGGTATATTCTAACCCTTGGATTATTATACTGTTATTTAATAAGAACAAGTAGGAAATATCCCAATTGACTTGGAGGGATTTCACAAGATACTGAGTGAGAAAGACAAGACACAGAATAGTGTGTGCATTATGCTGTCAGCATGATCACTGTGACCTCAAAACCACCCCTCGTGTGTGTGTGTGTGCGTGTGTGCATGCACGTGCTCATTTATGATTATATGATCATGGATAAAAACATGGACCAGTCCACACTAGATGTTAGCATGGGTATGATGGCGGGAAGCAAGAAGGAGCCAAGCAGACAGATCATGGATTAAAAAAACCACGAAAAGTCTCTGTGGTAGCTCATCAGGTTAAGAACCTGACCAGGATCCGTGAGGATGTGGGTTCGATCCCTGGCCTAGCTCAGTGGGTTAAGGATCCAGTGTTGCCCCACACCGAAGTGTAGGTCACAGACGCAGCAGCTGGGATCTGGTGGTGCCGTGGCTGTGGTGCAGGCCAGCAGCTACAGCTCCCCTTCAAGCCCTAGCCTGGGAACTTGCCACAGGTACAGCCCTACAATGAAAAAAGGAAAAACAACAACAACAACAACGACAAAAACCCCACTAAAATGAGAATGTGGTTTGGCCATACGTGTGATTTATGTATTACCATTACATGGGTATGTATATGTAAAAAAAAAAACAAAACTTTAAGCAAATAAACACGAGTTGTATTTTGGGTCAAAGACTGTGGCCACCTTTGCAAGCCAAGGTCCAAGGTGAAGTTCTGGAGAGAAAGTAAAGACAAGATGGCCTTGTCCCAACAGGGACCACAGGGGAGCCCCTTCCTCCATGGAGCCCGCAGTCTAGATGACAGCACAGCGACGAGGCAGCAGCTGAGCCGGGAGGAAGCATGCGCCCAGGGCTCTGAGCCACAGGGGACATTTCCTTCAGCGAGAGGTCAGGGAGGCCTTCAGAGGCGGTGGCATCTCTGGCTGGGTTGGAAGGGTGGGAAGGAGCCAGGTGGAGAGAGGAGAGCAGGCCAAAGCCCTGAGGGGACACTGGCTTGACACGTTTTAGACTCTGACCAGTGGCCTCTGGGGCAGCAGAGGCAGCCAGGCGAGTGGTGTGGGTGGTGGTGGAATAGAAGGCAGGTCCCATCTCTGGGGTCTGGGAGGCCGCAGTGATGAGTTTGGCTGTCACTCTGATGCCACAGAGAGCCCTCTAAGCAGGGTGGGATGTGACTTGGTCTACGTTTGTTTTAAAGAGTGCTCTGGAAGGGCAAGGGTGTAGTGTGAGCTTTGGGGGTCAGGAATGAGATGTGAGCACAGACAAGTCAGAGGGCTGGGCACTAGGTCGGCCAGAGAGAAGCAACTTTGTTCACCATATGTGTGAAAACAAGAAGCAACAAGAAAAGGTACCTGCACCCCAGTGTTCACAGAGGTCCTGTTGACAAGAGCCAAGACACAGAAGCAACCTAAGCCCCCATCAACAGATGAATGGGTAAAGATGTGGTGTGTGTGTATATATAAAATGGAATACTGCTCAGCTATAACAACAACAAAAAAAAATCCAAAATTTTGCCATTTGCAAAAACATGGATGAACTGGGAACGTATTATGCTAAGTGAAATAAGTCAGACAAAGACAAATACCGTATGATATCACTTACATGTGGAATCTAAAACAAGGCGTTCCCTGGTGGCCTGGAGGTTAAGGACCCAGCGTATGTGTACACACACACACATACACACTCACACACACACATATGTATGTGACTGGGTCACTTTGCTATATTTACAACATTGTAAGTCAAGTACACTTTAATAAAATAAATGAAAACAAAAAATTAAAAATTAAAACAGGAGTTCCTGTCGTGGCACAGTGGAAATGAATCTGACTAAGAACCATGAGGTTGCGGGTTTGATCCCTGGCCTCAATCATTGCCGTGAGCTGTGGTGTAGGTGGCAGACGTGGCTCAGATCTGGTGTTGCTGTGGCTGTGGTGTAGGCCGGCGGCTACAGCTCCGATTAGACCCCTAGCCTGGGAACCTCCATATGCTGCGGGTGTGGCTCTAAAAAGACAATAACAAAACAAAACTAGTAAGTATAACAAAAAAGAAGCAGACTCAGGTATAGAGAACAACTAGTAGTTTCCAGTGGGGAGAGGAATATAGGGGGAGGGAATTAAGAGGTACAAACTATTACATATAAAATAAACTTTAGGAGGAGCTCCCTTTGTGGCTTAGCATGTTAAGAACCTGACTAGTATCCATGAGGATGCAAGTTCAACCCCTGGCCTCGCTTAGTGTGTTAAAGATCCATTGTTGCTGCAAGCCATGGCATAGGTCACAGATGTGGCTCGGATCTGGCATTGCCGTGGCTGTGGTGTAGGCTGGCAGCTGCAGCTTGCATTGGACCCCTAGCCCGGTAACCTCCATATGCCGGAGGTACAGCCATAAAAAGAAAAAAAGTAATAATGAAAAATTAAAATAAAATAAACCACAATGATATATTGTGCAACACAGGGACCACAGTTAGTATTTTATAATAACTATAAATGGAGTATAACCTTTAAAAATTGTGAATCATTCTATTGTCCACCTGTAACATGATATTGTACATCAACTATACTTATATTTTTTTTAAAGAGAGAAAAAAGAGAAACAGTAAGCTTGCTGATGGATAGGATGTGGAAATGGGGAGAGGCAGGGTCAAGAGGGCCGGCTAGGTTTCCAGATTTAGTATTTATTGATTTATTATGAAGCAGATAAAGGGTACAAAAAAGTTTTTATGATGTTTCTGAATGACTTAAAGGATAATTAGGAAGAGAAAAACCTGTGTATTTGGTACAGTTTTCCTTAAAAATAGAATATTCCAAACCCCTCTGCTGTCCTGTGAGGGACCCTTCCCATCCCTCTCCCACATACACACAGGGGTCTCATTAGTCTGAATTTTGTGTTTATTCTTACTTTGCTCCTCCTTATAATTTTACCATATCTATCACTATCTCCAAAATATCTCCTCTTTCATTTTGGCTGTTTTTAGAATTTATACACATAGAGCCATATTCACTGGGTTATTCTGTGACTTGCTTTTTTCACTCAACACTGTGTTGATGAGATGCATTCATGTTATTTGTCACAGTAATTCATTCCTTTTCACTGCCATCTAGTATTCCACTTTGCAAATGAGATTTATTTATACTTCTTCCTGTCGATGTGTCTCAGGTTCTTCCCAGGTTTGCTGTAACACAATGTGGCTTTCCCAATTTTGGGAGACAGTTTCCTGGTGAACACAGTCATGAGTCTCTCTAGAATACACATCTATAAGGTTTTTAGCTCAAGTAACTGGGAGAACAGTGATGCTGGGGGGAAAAAGGGAAAGGGCCAGCTTGGGAGGAAGTATGCATTCAGGGAGGCCAGCTGCCCTAACCAAGAGACTATAAAATGTATAACAGCTCAGGAGTTCCCTGGTGGCTCAGCAGGTTAAGGATCCAGTGTTGTCATTGCAGTGGCGTAGGTTTCACTCCTTGGCTCAGGAACTTTCATAGGCCATGGGCACAGCCAAAAAAAAATGTATAATGGCTCAGACACAGTGTGTGCTCATTTCTTGCTCAGGCCAACAGTCTAATGCGGTTCAGGTCTGAATGGCAAGTACATGTGCTGCAGTGGAGAGGGGGAGCTCTGCTCCACACTGTCACTCAGGGACCCCGGCTGATGGAGGCTCTGTCGGCTCTGCTCTGGGCATTGACCATGAGCCCACAGAAAAGAGAAGAGAGGGGGTAGAGAAAGCACATCTGAACCACTTGGGCCGGAAGGGACGCACATCCCTTCGGCTTACAGTCCAGGGGTGAGAACTCAGTGGCCGCGTGTGGATGCAGGGGACTCTGGGAAATGTGGTCATTGGCTGGGCAGCTGCCTCCAGAGTTGGGTCCATGTTATAGACCAGGGGGAAGGAATTCCTTGTTGAGCCCTAGCCGCCCAAACCAGAGGAGAAGGACAGTGGGCCAGGAGAAAAATCTCTTTTTTTTTTTTTTTTTAAGATCATTTTATTTATTTATTTATTGACTTTTTGCCTTTTCTAGGGCCACTTCCCGTGGCATATGGAGGTTCCCAGGCTAGGGGTCTAATCAGAGCTGTAGCTGCCAACCTACGCCAGAGCCACAGAAACGCGGGATCCGAGCTGCTTACGGCAATGCCGGATCATTAACCCACTGAGCAAGGGCAGAGATCGAACCCACAACCTCATGGTTCCTAGTCGGATTCGTTAACCACTGCACCACGATGGGAACTCCGAGAAAAGTCTCTTTTATGGAGGGAAGTTTCCCAGGACCCAGGCTTCAGTTTTCAGCTCCTGTTTCTTTTCTTTTTTCTTTGTCTTTTTTGTCTCTTGAGGGCCACACCCACGGCATATGAAGTTCCCAGGCTAGGGGTGGAATCAGAGCTACAGTTGCCAGCCTACCCCACAGCCACAGCAATGCCAGATCCGAGCTACATCTGGGGCCTATACCACAGCTCATGGCAACACTGGATCCTTAACCCACTGAGCGAGACCAGGGATCAAACCCAGATTCTAGTCGAGTTCATTACTGCTGAGTCACAAAGGAAACTCCTCCAGTTTAATTTCAATTCACTTTGTGTCTTACCCTTAGGGATGCAGAGCTGGCCTTAGTCTCACAGTTGTGGCCAGGTGGGACGGGCCCACTCCTGCAGGTTCTTCTCTGTCAAATCCTTCGCCCCATCCCAGCCCCATTCATGCTGCGCTTCTGGGTCTAGCCTGCTGAGAGCCCAGTAAGCAGGATTTCCTGGAGAGAGATGAGTGAGTTAAGGGTTTCTGCAGGGGAAGCCGACAAAGGGCCTGTGACTGATGAGGGTGTGGGCAGAAGTGTCTCCTTCTGTCTTCCTTTCTCCCCTTTTTGTGGCCATTGGGCAATGGGGTGCGCACTCGGAAGTAGCTTGAGGTTTATCTGCCAGGCTCTCCCTGCCCTGGCTCATGAGTGAAATCTCTGCAGATGGGAAAGAACCAGGAACTGGCTCTGAAATGCACTTTCATTTAAGCCAGTGGAGCTTCGTTGAGCAGGTCTGACATGCCCAGGCAGTAAGCGACAATGACGGTAGCATAGTTCAGAGCCTGGGCTCCGGGGGCCAGGCTGCCAGGAGTGCTTCCTCGCTTTGCCATTGTGTGACCTCGGGCATGTGTGACCTCCCTGAACTCTACTTTCCTCGTTGCTAGAATGGGGAGAGTGACAGGGCGGTGTTGTGAGCAGAGGGACAGATCCCCGTAGGTGTTTGGCCTAAGGCCTGGCACTCAGCAAAGGGCAGCTAAGTGACCAGGAGGATGTTACTTGAAGTAACGCGCCCGAGGAGACTAAAAATGCAAATGTGTTTGCCTCTGAAGATTCGAGTTTTCTGCCTCTTAAGGAGTCTTGCTGGATTTTTCCTGATGATCAATCTTTTTTCAGTTAAAGCTGGACACAAAAGAAGTCAGGTGACAGCGAAACTTCGTTAAGGCCACGGGTATAAACAATGAGGTCCTGCTGTTCAGGCCAGTCTCTTGGGATAGAACATGATGGTGGAGTCCCCGTTGTGGCTCAGCGGTAATGAACCTGACTAGCATCCATGAGGACGTGGGTTCGATCCCTGGCCTCACTCAGTGGGTTAAGGATCCAGTGTTGCCATGAGCTGTGGTGTAGGTTGCAGATTCGGCTCGGATCTGCCACTGCTGTGGCTGTGGTGTAGGCTGGTGGCTACAGCTCTGATTCGACCCCTAGCCTGGGAACGTCCATGTGCTGCAGGTGCGACCCTGAAAAAAAAAAAAAAAAAACATGATGGAAAAGAGTATGAGAAAAAGAATGCGTATGTTATGGCTGGGTCACGATGCTGTACAGCAGAAATTGGCACTATACTTTAAAAAAAAAAAAGCCATGGGAATAAACACTTTCTACCCACTAACAGGTGAGCAGTGGGGTCTCCCATATTTGCCCACTGTGATGTGGCCAGCAGCCACTCCCTTCTGACTTGAAGCTGAAACAAACATCGAGCAGGTTTTCAAGAGGCTCAGGGTGGGAGAGGGGCTGGACTCCCTCTTTGCCCAAGTCCATCACCTCAGTTCTGGGCACCAGACCAGGGTCTCCTTCTCCCCAGCACTTCCTTGGTGGTAGTGAGGATTGGAGATGCTTGCTGACAGAATGCAGGGAGGGAGCAGGGGTCACCCTCAGAGTTCCTAGAAAGTCTCGCATGCTCGGAAAACCCAAAAGCCGGTATGGACATGGATCAGATGTGTGTCATGAACCAGCAGATGCAAAGAAAGTGCCACCATTGACTCTCTGAAGCAGAGCTGCCTTCAAAGGGTTTAAGGCTAACAGTAAAGTTAATTCCATAGTTTCTTTTTTGAACCCTTCTTGGGTCTTAAAATGAGCCTCAGCCTCCTGAGAAACAGCAGCTCAGTGCTAATTATCTTACTCTGAAACAACTCAATTGCAGAAATTCTGGCTGCCCCAGGCCCTTCCCAGGGCTTAGGCAAGCAGGGACCTGAGCAGGGCTGGGCAGGGTGTGATTTGGAAACAAGTTTTCATGTGAGTAACACAACCCAAGAGGCTACTGAACAGCTCCGTCCTCATACTTATTTTCCACTTTCAAATGTGTAATTCCCTTTATGCATTTCTCCAGGGATTCCAGGCCACTTATAATAAGGAGACATTTAGCAAATGGATGATTAAAAAGTAGAGAAAAACAAAGGCATCAGAGCAGAAAAGATCTCGGGAAAGGACAAACGTGTCTATGACCATGAGGATCAAATAAGCTCCTGTGGTTAAGCTCAGAATTAGAATCTGAGCATCCCAGCAGCCCATGCAAAAAGGGAACCAGAGTTAGGCACACAATTATTATTAGAAGGAAAGCAGCATGCCAAATGATTGCCACCACACATGGACCTTTGTAAAAGGAGTGAAGATGTTACTGTCCTCCACCCCTTCGCAGCAGCAAATCTGATGAGAGACTGCCTGGAGCTGGGCCTCTGTTTACTCATCTGTAAGATGTAAACCATGCTTTTGGATTGTTTGAGGGCTAGGCCAGCACATGGCAGATAGGAAGCACCCAATAGATGTTAATTCTTTTTTTTTTTCTTTTTCTTTTTAGGGCTGCACCGGCAGCACATGTAGGTTCCCAGGCTAGGGGTCCAATTGGAGCTACAGCCGCCAGCCTACGCCAGAGCCACAGCAACGCGGGATCCGAGCGGCACCTGCAACCTACACCACAGCTCACGGCAACGCCAGATCCTTAACCCACTGAGCGAGGCCAGGGATAGAACCCACGTCCTCATGGATACTAATCGGGTTCGTTGACCACCAAGCCACAATGGGAACGCCTAGATGTTAATTCTTTATTTTCTATTTCTCTCACTCCCAGCAGGACTAGTGCCTTACTATAGTTACTGGTGTCTTATTATACAGTTATTTAATCCTCACACCTACTTTTTTTAGGCACAATTATACCGGCTATGTTTTCAGCTCCCTGGCAGATCTTGGGGAAATAGCAATGAATGAGCAAATGCAGACTCTGCCTTTAGGAAGCTCACGGATTAGCAGAGAAGCAAGGCAAACAGATAATCACAACAGAGCATGATAAATACAATTGCAGAGGCATAATCATAACTATAATGGCTTCCATTTTTCTAGCACTTAATCTAAACTGGATACGCTACTTCACAAGAACAGCGTGAGAAAGGAAACCTGTAGACAAAACAATGAACCCATAAATACAAAAATTCTAAGTAAATCTCTAGCAAATTGCATTCAAAAAGGACACACTACGGAGTTCCCGTCGTGGCTCAGTGGAAGCAAATCTGACTAGCATCCATGAGGATGCAGGTTTGATCCCTGACCTTGCTCAGTGGGTTAAGGATCCAGCTTTGCCATGAGCTGTGCTGTAGGTCACAGACTCTTGGCTCAGATCTGATGTGGCTGTGGCATAGGCAGGCAGCTACAGCTCTGACTGGATCTGTAGCCTGGGAACCTCCATATGCTGTGGGTGCAGCCCTAAAAAGACAAAAAAAAAAAAAAAGGAAAGAATTAACATCTATGGGGATTATGACTGCAGAGGCTCTGATTACTGCAGAGTTCAATCCCTAGTCTGACACAGTGGATTAAAGGATTGATGTGTATATGTTATGTCTTGCCCGTGGCTGGGATTCAATCCATGGGCTGGGAAGTTCCATATGCTGCAGGTGTGGCCAATCAAAGGAAAAAAAAAAAAAAGAGGACACAGTATCAGCTTGTAAAATATGAGATCAAATTAAATGGATCCCAGGAATGCCAGGTTGCCTTTATATCCGCGTGCATTGCTTCAGATTGCAAACCATATCGTGCCTTTGGACAAGTGAGTTAACATACAATCATTTTAAGGAGTAACAAGAAGTGAAGACCATGTCAACACCCCCCTTGGCTAAAGAAGGGAGAACGTCTTCAGGGGGACGGAGTGGGACAGACTGGAGGTTTGGGGTTTGCAGATGCAAACTCTCACTGTTAGAATGGATGAGCAATGAGGTCCTGCTGTATAGCCGCAGGGAACTGTATCCAATCCCTTGTGCTAGAACATGATGGAAGATGATATGGGAAGCAATGCACTCCGACAGTAAGGCAACCACGGAAAGCATGCAGGAGTGGATCACATTCATCAACTCAGCCCACTCTGGCCGGAACAAGAGCAGATCGCATCGTCCCGTGGCAGGTGGCGGAGGATTTGCTTCCCCTTGGGGAGGGTTGCGGGGGTGGGGGCGGGGGCTGCCAGGGGACTAGCAGGTCCGGAGCTCAGGGCAGAGGAGGGCGCCCACACACACCGGTGACCAGACTGCAATGTCATCACTGAGCCACTTCTCTCCGGAAGAGTCCCTGAGCCAGTGTGGGTAGAGGGCAACTGTGTCAATAAATGTTACCTCCGGGGGCGGGGTGGGGGGAGGAAGGAAGAGTCGCAGGAGACAGGGATCTTCATCCAGAGTCGCCAGGGGTCTGTGAACCCTTCAAGCTGCAGGCAAAATGTTTCATGTGCATTGTTTTTCAGAGAAAGTGGGTCCCCAGCTCTCTTCTGTTCTTTGAAAGGCTGGGGATCCCTCTAATCTCCTATAACAGATGCTACTGGTGCCCCCATACCTCCTCCCTCGGAGGTCCAGCCCCCGAGTGCCAGCACCTGCACTCTGCCGGAGGCTTTGTCTGGCCACCAGAGCCTGCTGATGGACGTGCAGGGAACAAACACCCCTCACCCCCTCACCCCCACCCCAGGAGCAGCCCGTTAACCAGTAACTGATGAGGGCGTTGTATTGCTGCCCCTGCTCCGCTGCTCCTGGGTGGGTGCTCTCTGGGGTGCGAGCTTCCCAAGGCTCCCCAGCGGGTTAGGCTCCAGTTGCCCACAAGTGGTTAGCATGGTAACCAGCTCACCATCACACCTTCACTGACTCTTGCTGACCTGTCTCATTTACCCACTCCCTCCCAGTGTATGCTGTGCCTCCCGCAGAAATGACTTGCACTCAGATCCTTGCTCAGAGTCTCCTTCTCAGGAAACCCAAACTAAGAAACCCTTCAGAAGATGAAGAATGCTCACAAGAAGCAGACTGCAGTCTTGGTTTTGCACCAACTTGACCATGACTCTAGGCCAATTACAACGCTTCCCCAAGCCTCAGTTTCCCCATCTGCAAGGGAAGGAAAGCTAAGGGCATCTCTATTGCTTCCTTTAAAGGCTCAGAAGCGCAAGTGACCCCTTAAGCATTAAGAACACCTGTCCTATTATAAGCTGGTGCAACCACTATGGAGAACAGTATGCTGGTTCCTTCAAAAATTAAATATAGGAATTTCTGTTGTGGCTCAGGGGTTTTAAGAATTCAACACCGTGTCCATGAGGATGCAGGTTCAATCCCTGGCTTTGGTCAGTGGGTTAAGGGATATGGTGTTGCCTCAAGCCAAGACATAGGTCACAGATGCTGCTCCAATCCGGTGTTGCTGTGGCTATGGCATAGGCCTGCAGCTGCAGCTTCAATTTGAGCCCACCCCATGAGCTTCCATATGCCACAGGTGCAGCCATAAGAGAAAAAAAAAACAACAACCCTAAATATAGAAATAACATAGGATCCAGCAATCCTGGACCTGATCCCCATCTGCCACCTACACCACAACTCACGGCAACACCGGATCCTTAACCCACTGACCGAGACCAGGGATCAAACCTGCATCTTCATGGATACTAGTCAGATTCATTTCTAATGAGCTACGACGGGAACTCTGGGATAACATACTTGAATGCGGGACATCCCAGGAAAACCAAGACTGCTCCCCTGGATCTCTAAAGACTTGGGAAGAGGCTCTGACACACAACAAAGCCACGGGGAACTATATCCAGTCACTTGTGATAGCTGAAGGAAAAGATGGGGCACAGATAGAATGGGGCAGCCGATTTGAGGGCCAGCTGGTGAAAATTGGAACGAGAGCCCTAAATGTGAAGAAGACAGCAACCCCAGGCTTCATCCTCCTCCATGATGGCTTCTGGGCCCTGGACTTTATAGGACCAAGAAGCTTGTTCATGCTGTACCATCAGAGCCCTTAAATGGCAGCTGAAGATGCCTGGGCAACTGTCCTTAGTCAGAGGGACGCACCAGGAGATCTGGAGCCGCCGGGAGAAGCGCATAAGAGGAACCAGCCCCCAGACAGGCGCGCGCTGCCAAGACCTCCGGCAACACCATTCCCCAACCTGCCTGTCGGCTTCCCCGCTTCCTGGCTGAATATAAATCCACTGAGCTGACTAATCCCAGAAAAGATCATCACCCAAGCCTGGCTGAGCAGAATGTGAGGTGTCAGTGTTATTTTAAGCCAGCTCAAGGTTCAAGTGTGTATGGCAGTGTTATTTTAACATAGCTCCAGATTCCACCTGCAAGTTGCTGCTGGAGAAAGACCGTCATTGTCTAACCAGACGAAGTGCAGGGATGAATTTGTGAGGTGACGAATTGCCTACAGGACCTGGCTCTGGCCCTTTCCCTCCCTAAGATCCCTCCTGATCAAAATTGCTCGAAAACAGCAAGAATATGGGGTGGTGAACTGGATGACAACTATCTGGAACATCTGTCAGTCTCGTTAGGAACAAAGCACAATATACCACAGTCAAAAGAGCAGAAGCGAAAACAAAAACAGAAGTTGCTGAGGCGGCCAGGATGAAGGGAGCCGTTTTGTGAATTGCTTATGTAGGTGCGATTTGATGTAAAGCTTTGGAAAGGAGTTTCAAACATTGGAAATTCTGCCTCCAGGAAAATGAACAAGGAAGTAACCCTACTCAGAAATAAATGTTTATTTTGGGAATCATAAGAACAAAAATCTGACTAGGAACCATGAGGTGGCAGGTTCGATCCCTGGCCTTGCTCAGTGGGTTGAGGATCCAGCGTTGATGTAAGCTGTGGTGTATGTTGCAGACGAGGCTCAGATCCCCATGTTGCTGTGGCTGTGGCATAGGCTGGCAGCTGCAGCTCCAATTCAACCACTAGCTTGGGAACCTCCATATGCCAAGGACGTGGACCTAAAAAGCAAAGAATGAGAATCGTGCTTGGTCAAAATGTAAAAGCATTTGGGAAAATGTAAAAGCAGTAGGGAAATTGTGGCACCTCCATTTGATGCATTCAATGAAACCTGCAAGGTCTTTACTGCAATGTGGTAAATGCCTTTGTGTTAAGTAAAAAAATCTGGCTACAAAAGGAAGTGACCTGTGAAATGGCTAAATACTAAATGAAGAAGCGGGGGTGATTGTGGTAATTATTACCCATGGAAATGGATCAAATCAAAGCAAATATATGAATATATCGTTTAAATTTTAAATGCATGCAAAAAGAGGATAACATCAGATTTATATGCACAAGATAGACAGAAAGTTGTTTGACACCTAGAAAGTGAAAAAAGTTGTTTTGGCATGATTTCATCATCTACAATGCTCTAGAAGAAATTCTAGAAGTTCCGCATTTAAATGATTACAGAGGTTACAGGTATGGAGTGGAATGAGGGATGTGGGTGACAAGGCGAGTTTCCCTTTCTACTTACAAGATAATATTACCTTTGTGATAACTGGGGCATTTAAAAAAAATTAAAATTATATAAGAACAGGAAAGAACCCATAAGATATGAAATTAAGAATTCTATGTAAGGAGTTCCCGGCGTGGCGCAGTGGTTAACGAATCTGACTAGGAACCCGTGAGGTTTCGGGTTCGGTCCCTGCCCTTGCTCAGTGGGTTAACAATCCTGCGTTGCCGTGAGCTGCGTGTGGTGTAGGTTGCAGGTGCCTCTCGGATCCCGAGTTGCTGTGGCTCTGGCGTAGGCCGGCGGCTACAGCTCCCGTTGAACCCCTAGCCTGGGAACCTCCACATGCCGCAGGAGCAGCCCAAGAAATACCAAAAAGACAAAACAAAACAAACAAAAAAAAATTTAAAAAAAAAGAATTCTATGTAAGAAAAAAATAGAAAGAAATAAAATTATTTTCTATAAGTGACTGAAGGAATCAAGGAATTTTTTTTAATGATTTTTATTTTTTCCATCATAGCTGGTTTACAGTGTTCTGTCAATTTTCTACTGTACACACACACATATATACATTCTTTTTCTCACATTATCATGCACCATCGTAAGTGACTAGATATATAGTCAGGTGCCATACAGTGCTACACAGCAGGAGCTCATTGCTTATCCATTCCAAAAGCAATAGTTTGCATCTACTCACCCCAAATTCCCAGTCCATCCCATTCCCTCCCCCTCCCGTTTGACAACCACAAGTCTGTTCTCCATGTCCATGAGTTTCTTTTCAGTGGAAACGTTCATTTATGCCCTATATTAAATTCCAGATATAAGTGATATCATATGGTATTTGTCTTTCTCTTTCTGACTCGCTCAGTATGAGAGTCTCTAGTTCCATCCATGTTGTTGCAAATGGTATTATTTTGTTCTTTTTTATGGCTGAGTATTTCATTGTGTACATATACCACATCTTCTTGATCCATTCATCTGTCGGTGGACATTTAGGTTGCTTCCATGTCTTGGCTATTGTGAATAGTGCTGCAATGAACATACGGGTGCATGTGCCTTTTTCAAGGAAAGTTTTGTCCGGATATATGCCCAAGAGTGGGATTGCTGGGTCATATGGTAGTTCTATGTATAGTTTTCTAAGGTATCTCCACACTGTTTTCCATAGTGGTTGTACCAATTTACATTCCCACCAGCAGTGTAGGAGGGTTCCCTTTTCTCCACACCCCCTCCAGCATTTGTTATTTGTGGACTTATTAATGATGGCCATTCTGACTGGTGGTACCTCATAGTAGCTTTGATTTGCATTTCTGTAATAATCTGTGATGTTGAGCATTTTTTTTCATGTGCTTGTTGGCCATCTGTGCTTCTTCTTTGGGGAAATGTCTATTCAGGTCTTTCGCCCATTTTTCCATTGGGTTGTTGGCTTTTTTGCTGTTGAGTTGTATAAGTTGTTTGCATATTTTAGATACTAAGCCCTTGTCAGTTGCATCGTTTGAAACAATTTTCTCCCATTCTGTAAGTTGTCTTTTTTTTTTTTTAATGGTTTCCTTTGCTGTGCAAAAGCTTGTCGGTTTGATTAGGTCCCATAGATTTATTTTTGCTTTAATTTCTGTTGCCTTGGGAGACTGACCTGAGAAAACATTCGAACGGTTTCTGTTAGAGAATGTTTCGCCGGTGTTCTCTTCTAGCAGTTTGATGGTGCTGGTCTTATACTTAGTCTTTCAGACATTTTGAGTTTACTTTTGTGGGTGTGAGGGTGTGTTCCAGTTTCATTGATTTACATGTGGCTGTCCAAAGGAATATTTTAATTTGTGTTTCCTCCAACTAGCCTTTTTCCTCCAAAATGTGTCATTATCACCCATTTGTGGTAAGAAGGGGGAAACATCCCATAAACTTTTAAAAGGAAATTGTGGAACTCACTAATCCTGCTAGGTGAAATCAGATGTCTCCTCTGGGAAGTATCCATCCGCAGGATACAAAGTTCCGATCCTGGAGGCATTTTGAGTTTCTTCCAGCAGCTATAGACAGAACCTGAACTCCTGGGATGACAGACATGTCTATACTTTAAAATCTCAAAAAATGGAGTTTCCTGTTGTGGCACAGCGGAAACAAATCCGACTAGGATTTATGAGGCTATGGGTTCGAACCCTGGACTGTCTCAGTGGGTCAGGGATCTGGTGTTGCCGTGAGCTGTGGTGTAGGTCACAGACGCAGCTTGGATCCCGAGTTGCCGTGGCCGTGGTGTAGGCTGGCAGCTGCAGCTCCAATTTGACCCCTAGCCTAGGAACTTCCATATGCCTTGGGTGCGGTTCTAAAAAGCAAAAATAAATAAATAAATAAAATGGTACAAAAACGAAAAGGGACTCTAATAGCTAAAACATCTTTGAAGAAGAAGAAAATGGGAGCAATTTCAAGATACAGTTGCAGTTATTAAGACTGTGCTTGGTTGGGAGAGAGACGCATAGATCAATGAAACATAATAGAGGACCCAGGAATTCCCATCATGGCTCAGCAGAAACGAATTTGATTATATCCATGAGGACTCAGGTTTGATCCCTGGCCTCGCTCAGTGGGTTAAGGATCTGGTGTTGCTGTGAGCTGTGGTGTAGTTCGCAGACACGGCTCGAATCTGGTGTGGCTGTGACTTTGGTGTAGGCTGGTGGCTACAGCTTCGATTTGACCCTTAGCCTGGGAACCTCCATATGCCGTGGGTGCGGCACTTAAAAAAAACAAAAACAAAAACAAAAACAAAAACAAAAACAAAACACGAAGACCCAGAAATAGTCCAAACAGGTGGGGCCGACTGATTCTTTGACGAAGTTGCAAAAGCAAGTCAATGGAGGAAAGACAGTCTGTTTTTCAACAAATTGTGGTGGAGCAAGGATGTGTCTTAAAATAAACGGTGTTTGCTCCTTAATAAAATACGGCATTTCTTGTACACCAACTCTGTGCCAGACACTATTCTAAGCACTAGGGATACAGCAATGAATGAAGGAAAATTCCTGCTTTTGTGGTGCTGATACTCTCACGGTCATGGTCCCCAAGAGCAATCCTGGGTTCTAGAGAAGGAATGTGGGCACCTGGGGTCAAAGACAAGGTAGGAACCAGCTCCAGAAAAAGAATGCAGGGGCATTGACCTTCACCTGGCTGGGTCCCCTTCCTTTTCTCAAAGATGGCACAGTGGACCTTCACAGGCTTTTGACGTAGACAGACCTGTATTCCAGCTCCTGTCTCTGCCTCTGACATAGGGCTCACCTGTCGGTGACTAACAGGTCTTTCCTTCATCGCAATGCTGTGGGGTTCACATGAGTGGGAGCAAGAAAGACGGTGCAGGGTGGGGGCTGGCGCATCTTAGTGTCTGATGGTGCGCTCATGTGCCCAAGTCCTTCCAAGAGCCTGGGGGCTTCTTCAAGGGAGATCAGAGAGAGGTGCCGGGGGCAGGGCAAGAAACAAAGGGAACAAAGAGCAAGAAAGGGAAGGCCCAGGGCTCTTGGACGAACCCCTTCGTAAGAAGGGGGAGATTCTCCACTTGGGGCCCTTCTGGATGAGCTAGACATGCTCCCAATTTTCTACTTGAAGTTATGGAGAGGCTGGGGGCAAGGGTCAGGGGTGCTTAAAGGAATTACCAAGGTCATCGGCCAAGGACCTGACCAGGAAGCGGCTGCACACAGCACAGAGTGGGACAAGGGGCCAAGTTAAAGGGCCCACGTGTCACCACTTCCTGTCTGTGCAACCGTGGGCAAGTTACACAACCCATGCAAGACTCAGTTTCCTCATCTGGAAAGATGCAGAGGGTATAATTCAGGCATTGAGTTTGCTGTGAGGATTAGAAAGGTTGCCTGTCAGCAGCCTGGCACAGGTAAGGGCCACACCGGAAAGCGGAGCGTGTTAGACCAAGCTGGGTTTGAAACCCGCTTAGATGCCATGAGGCCCTGAGCACGACCCTTCACTCCTCTGCAGAATGTGACTGTAGGCGGGGGAGGGGTGGCCTGGGGGTGTGGGATTGGCACAGGCACACCGAGGTGTATGGAATGATTGGCCAACGGAGACCTGCCGTGTAGTGAACTCTCCCCAGTATTCTCTGAGCATCTATGTGGGAAAAGGATCTGGAAGAGAATGGATGTGTGCATACGTTTGGCTGAATCACTTTATCGTACAGGGGAAATGACCACGACCTTGTAAATCAACTACGCTTTCATAAAACTTAAAAAGAAAAAAGAGGCGTTCCCCTTGTGGCTCAGCAGAAATGAACCTGCCTAGCAACCATGAGGACGCAGGTTCAATCCCCGGCCTCGCTCAGTCGGTTAAGGACCCGGTGTTACTGTGAGCTGTGGCATAGGTCGCAGATGAGGTTCAGATCCTGTGTGGCTGTGGCTGTGGCGTAGACCGGCAGCTGCAGCTCTGATTGGACCCCTCACCTGGGAATTTCCATGTGCCTTGCGTGTGGCCCTAAAACAAGAAGAAAAAGGAAAGAAAACGAAATGTGACTGCAATCCTGCCCCCTGGGTCATGGTGAGAGTTCGAGATAATACAGCCCAAGGACCTGGTGACAGATGTGGCACGTGGAGGATGTCTGACAGACTGAGGTCTCTGTCATCACCTTTGTCCACGTAAATCTGTTTTAGACAAAGCCTAATGAGCCTCTAAGAGCGTGCCAGGGACTTGGGAGGCGTTCAATGTGTATTTGTTGAGTGAAGAGCTAAAGGAATATCTGGACCGTATCTATGAATGAAGAATGCCGGAGGGATGGCCGGGCGATCAGCTCCACACACAATTTTGCGCCATCATCAGTCCTGGAAAGACCCCTGGCGCCAGTTCCTTTTCCAGGAATGATGTCCTCACAGTCACCTGGAGGACGATTGCCAGGCCAGTCACTGGGGCATCAGCTCATGCACCCAGTGACCTGGGCCCTAAATGCCCAGAGTGCCTTGGGCAACCTTGGCAGAGCCTTGCCTCTTCCGGGGGCACCGCTGGGCTGGTGATTCAGCAGAAAGAGGGGGCCCTTCCTCCAGGGTTGCTGGTCTCGGTTCTGAGCCTACTGTCCCCCAGTGCTCAGGAGTGTGCTTCCCAGGCCCAAGGCCCCCTTTGGACTCTGAAATGGTTCATGTTTTCTGTGAGGCTAAGGGCCGGGCCAGGCTCACGGAGATCCTCATAGGAAACCCTCAGGAGCCCCTGTGGGTCAAGGGCTGGGCTGGCTGCTGAAGGGCACGATCTTCAGCCACAAGGGTTTACTGAGCACCTACTATGAGTCAGGAGCTGTCCTAGGCATGGTGGGTGCAGCCGAGACTGACCAAGGCGCTGCTCTCACAGCTAGTTTGGGGACAGATATTTAAACACACAGAGACAATGACACGCTGTGGCAAAGTTCAGGAAAAAGAAGCAAATGCAAGAGAATAAAGAGGAACAGAGATAAATTGACATAGGCCCTGCAAATAACGGCAAACAAGGGCCCAATGAATGCATCACCGTGTCCTTTATGATGCTGAATGTCTGCAAACAGCCTGCATGGCCAACATCCTTCATGTGCTCTGTGCTGGACTGCGTGCCCCTTGACCTGACCTGTTCATGTGTTGAACCCCTGACTCCCGATATGATGATATTTGGAGGTGAGGTCGTTGGGAGATAACGAGGGTTAGATGAGGGCATGAGGGTGGGACCCTGATCTGATGGGATTCGTGCCCTTATAAGAACAATAGAGGCCCCCTCCCCACCCCTACCATGTGGGGACATAGCAAGAAGACAGCCATTTGCAAGCCAGGATAAAGGCTCTCACCAGAACCCAACCATGCTGGCACCCTTATCTAGGACCTCTCAGCCTCCAGAACTGTGAGAAAATATTTTGTTGTGAGGTTCCCCAGTCTAGGGTATTTTGTTACAGAGGCCAAACTAAGACAGGGAGCAGCTATGTAATCACGCAGCTAGAGATGCTGGCGTAAGTGGTACCCCACACTGCCCCCAGGTCTCTCAACCTCTTGCCCCACTGACCTTGGCCCCTTGGCCTCATCGCTGCCACCAAGGAGCCTTTTGACCTTGCTCTGCATGCCAGATCCAGTGTGAGTCTGCAAAAAGGCTTTGCTTGCAAAGCATGGCTCCTTCCCCTGTGCGTGCGTGCGTGTGTGTGCGTGTGTGTGTGGTTTTTCATTGCCCCTATGAAATATCAGCTAACAATGATGTGCCCTCTTTGCTGCTTCTCCTCCTGCGGGTCTCTCCTTCTTCGTCTCTGGTGGAGGGTTCTGGGCCTTCATCCTTGACATTTTGCCTTTTCCATCCATGCTCATTCCCAGGGAAGTGCTAGGTGTTAACATCTCACTGATACATCATTTCTAGACTGGTCCTCGCTCTTAAATCACATGTCCAACCCCGCTTTGGGGCATTTCCACATGGACTCAGACACCTCACACTTGGCACAGCCAGGACCGAACTTCCCACCTCCCCGCTGCCCAAAGCCTTCCCTTCCCCCATCCTCCCCTTCCCAGGACTCAGGCCCCAAACCTTGGACCCATCTCTGAGTCTTCTCTTTCCCTTACACCCCCACACCTGGTCCAGCTGCAAATCCTATTGACTCTATCATCACAACATGTCCAAAATCTGACCTCATCGCGCCTCCTCTACTGCCAGCTCCCCGGCCTGAGCCCCAATCATCGCTCACCTGCTGGGCTGCAACAGGCTCCTCACTGGCCCGTCTGCGTCCCCCCTTGTCCCGTACAGTAGATTCTCACACAGCAGCCAGAGTGACCTGCTAAACCAGTCAGATCACAGTCCACCTCTGCTCAAACCACCTCCACGTCTCCCCATGTCATGCAGAGTAGATGCCAAAGTCCTCACAGTGCCTGAAACTCCTGTGTGATCTGTCCCCTCCCCCGTTTCTCTGAGCTACTGCTGCTCTCTGCTCCCTCCCTGAACTCTAGCTGCGCTGGTCTCTTTGCTCTTTCCTGAACCCGCCAGCCAACTCGGGCCCTGCCTCAGGGCCTTTGCACTAGCCGCACTGGCTCTTCCCTCGGCTGGAACGTTCTCCCACCAAATATCCACATTGTCACCTCCCTCGAGTTTTGTCACCTTCTTTGACTGCCCTAATTAGAACTGCAATCCACCCCTTGCCCTGGATTCTTGATGGCCCTTACCCTAATCTATAGTTTCATTGTCCCATAATGCTAAGATGCTGTTTAATTCATTATCATATTTATTGCTCATTGGCTGTCTCTTTCTATTTAAAAAAAAATGCTCCATGAAGACAAGATTTTTGTCGACTTGGTATCCTCAGTGCCCAGAACAGTGCCTGGCAAACAGTAGGCCATCAAAAAATATTTGTTGAATTAACAAAACTGCTTTTGGCTTGCCCTCCTTGTGGTTTCTTCCCAGCAAATTTTATCCCCAAATTGCTGAAGAAGAAAAGGAGAAAAAAAGAAAACTACTCACAGAAACCTAAGACTTGGGGTAGAGCTCAGCCCTTCCCCTGACTTGCTGTGTGACTGTGGTCATGTCACACCCCCTCTCTGTGCCTCAGTGTCCCAGGCACAGAACGAAGACTGGATTTGGCTCTCTTTGAGGGCCCTTGAAACTCTGGCAATTGACAGCTCCCTCCTCCAGCTTCCACAAGAAGCTCAAACTAGTCCTAATCATGTGACCAGCCAGACAAATTGGGTTTATCAAGACCCACGGGGCACTATTTACAACAGCCAAGACATGGAAGCAACTGAAATGTCCATCAACAGAGAATTGAATAAAGAAGATGTGATAGGAGGAGTTCCTGTCATGGCACAGTGGATAATGAATCCGACTAGGAACCATGAGGTTGCAGGTTCGATCCCTGGCCTTGCTCAGTGGGTGAAGGATCCGGCATTGCCATGAGCTGTGGTGTAGGTTGCAGACATGGCTCGGATCCCGCGTTGCTGTGGCTCTGGTGTAGGCTGGCGACTACAGCTCTGATTCGACCCCTAGCCTGGGAACCTCCATATGCCGCCAACTTCTAGGGAAGCGGCCCTAGAAAATGCAAAAAAAAAAAAAAAAAGAAAAGAAAAAAAAAAAAGAAGATGTGGTATACGCATGCAATAGAACATTACTCAGCCATAAAAAAGCATGAAATAATGCCATTCACATCAACATGGATGAACGTAGAAATTATTTAGTGGAATAAGTGAGACAAAGACAAATTTCATGAGATCACTAACATGTGGAATCTAATAGAAATGATATAATAGAACTTGCAAAACAGAAACACACGCAAAGATTTTGAAACCAAATTTATGTTCGCCAAAGGGGAGATGTGGGCGGGAGGGGTATATTACGGGGTTGGGATTGAGATAGACATGCTAATATCTATGGAATAGACGGGTACTGTAGAGCCCGGGGAAATTTACTCAGTACTGTGTGGTAGCTTGTTTTGAGAAAAAAAAATATGGAAAGGAATGGATATATGCGTGTGTGTAGCGGATTTACTTTGCTATACTCCTGAGATTAGCACAATTTTGTGAGTCAACAGTATTCCAATAAAATTATTTTAAAATGCTTACCAAAAAACTGCTACTATGTACACGTAGTCGTGTTACAGCCACAGAGCATCATGTCAGGCACAGAAATGGGCTTTGAACCAGAGAAGGTGGTTTGGAACCCAGATCCCTACTTTATGGGTCCTGTGTCCTTGGGAATATCATTTAGCTTTTCTGAGCCTCAGTGGCCTCGTCTGTAATGTGGGCATGGTGACAGGACCCACTTCATGGTGACGGTGTGAAGCAGGCTTGGAACTCAGACCTGCCTAATCCCACAGCCCAGCTCTTTTTTTTTTTTTTTTTTTTTTTTTTTTTTTTTTTTTTTTGTCTTTTTGTCTTTTTAGGGCTGCCCATAGCATATAGAGGTTCCCAGCCTAGGGGTCCCGTCAGAGCTACAGCTGCCAGCCTACGCCAGAGCCACAGCGATGTCAAATCCAAGCCATGTCTGCGACCTACCCCACAGCTCACGGCAACACCAGATCCTTAACCCACTGAGTGAGGCCAGGGATCGAACCCACAACCTCATGTTCCTGGTCGGATTCGTTTCAGCTGCGCCACGATGAGAACTCCATTTTTTTTTCCCAGCTCTTAATTTATGGGGCAAATTATTTATTTCAAAGCCAGAGAAAACAGGAGTTAAGAACCTGATCAGTATCCATGAGGATATGGGTTCAATCCTTGGCCTTGGTCAGTGGGCTAAGGATCCGGCATTGCCATGAGCTGTGGCACGTCACAGATGTGGCTCGGATCTGGCGTTGCTATAATGTGGTGTAGGCCGGCAGCTGCAGCTTGGATTCGACCCCTAGCCTGGGAGCTTCCTTTCATATGCCACAGGTGTGGCCCTAAAAAGGAAAAAAAAAGCTAGAGAAAATAAAAACACACGTGTGCTATCTCCAACCCCCAAGATGCACTCTGCTCACTCCAGATCCCCGTGCGTGCCTCCTCGGAGTGGTCCCCCTGGACCTGCCCCTCCGTCCCCTCCCCCATCACCCCAGGAGCAGCCAGGGCTGCTCTGTGGCCAAGCGAGTGTCTATCCCCATGTATTCTGTGAACAGTGGCTTCCAGCTCTGCCACATACGAGCTATGGCACCTTGGGCACGTCACCCTTCTTCTCTGTGCCTCTGTTTTCCCTTCTATAAAATGGGTAGTAATAACGAGCCCATATAGACCTTGTATTGCAGTAAGAAGCAGATGTGTTAAGCTCTGAAAAGCTCGTGTTACGTGGTCGGGCAGCTGATGAGGTTCATACCCTGGATGCCTTTGGTTCAAATCCTGGCTCTGCCACTCTCTGTGACCTCACTGCGCCTCCAATTCCTCCTCTGGAAAATGGGGATAATAGTGGTGCCAACCTTCGAGAGCTGCTATGAGAATGAAATGAGCGAATTACAAGAGTACCTACCCTGCAGGTTTGCCTGAGTGAGGTATTCCACACGAGGGCCAGAGAAGGTCGCCAGGCGCACAGAAAATACCGAAGGAGGTGCGGTCATGGGGAAGTCCCCATGGAGGCTTGTCCCAAGCCAGGTTAGTCTTTGCATGTGTGGCCTGGGCTGTAGCCTCGTGCCTGAAACCCGCAGCCTCCCCGCGTTTCTCGCTTTCTCCCATCTGGCACCCCTGTTTGGCACAGGGAGGCCAGGTGTTTACAGCCTCAGGTAGGGATGGGACGGTGGGCACGTGGCCTCAGACCTGCACCCCCACCCCCAGGGCTTCCTGAACTGTCTACCATGTTTTCTGGC
Source organism: Sus scrofa (assembly GCF_054392235.1). Classification (NCBI taxonomy): domain Eukaryota; kingdom Metazoa; phylum Chordata; class Mammalia; order Artiodactyla; family Suidae; genus Sus; species Sus scrofa. Next base: position 80,462,305 of record NC_139388.1, read on the forward strand.
TTCAACACCAAACAGGGTCCCGGTCTGGGGGGCAGCTTCAGGGCAGAAGAGGCGCTGAGAAGGGAAGCCGGGGGCCTGAGTGGGGAGGGGCTGAGCCGCTGGGCCACAAACCACAGGTGCTGATTCACAGCCTCCTGGGCCGGGCGCTATAAAGGAATGAGCCCCAGGGCCTCCTGCAGCCGGAGGACGAGCTGGCCAGACGATGGCCCAAGGGCCTGTGATCCATGTGGCCCCAGAGAAGCCCACCTATGCCGTGTGCGTGCTGGGCACCGAGACTCAGCTGGATGTCTACGGGTGAGCGGGGCCCTTTTGGGGTGGCGGGGGGGGGCAGGTCTAGTGCTGCTGGATGAGCAGGTTCTGCTGACACAAGATGTGTGTTAGGCTCGGGCTTCAGGCTCCAGCCTTGGTAGCCAGAGCCAGGGGCAGGGAGAAGCTGGAGAGCTGAGACCGGAGTGATCCTGGGATGTGCCTGGACTCAGGGCAGTGGGTTCATTGCCACCTACAAGTGGGGCTTCCCCAGGGCCTCAGCACGAAGAAGTGATTATAGGGCAAGCAGGACCATCTCCTTTCACCATTGAGGCAGTGGAAGCTCAGAGAGGATCTGTGACTCCCCTAAGGTCTCTGGAAGCAAGGCTGGACCTGGGCTTCCTGCCCCAGACCTGACTCTCCCTGCAGTGTGCTGCCCCGCATCTCTCAGCCAAGCCTCCTTCCATGTGTGTGTAATAGCGTGGGTGTGATGAGACAGGCTCGGGCACGGAGAGGCCGGGGTGGAGACCTGGCCCTGCTGTTGGCTAGCTGGGCTCCCTTGGACAACCGAACTTCAGTTTCCCCATCTGTGAAATGGGGACGATACCCCCTTCATAGAGTCCTTGTAAGGGATTAAATGTGAAAAACACGAAAATGTTCAGTCCTTAATGCAGGGCTGGGCCTATCCCTGGTAGTTGTTCGTTTGTTCATTCATTCATTCATTCAACAAATACCAATTGAATATCTATTATGCGCCACACCCCGTGCCAGGCTCTGGTTAAACAAGATGGTCTAGGCACGCTCTTGTGCGTGTGCCCGGCTGTGGTCACTGTTGTCAGCGATAGCAGCAGCGGCCTCTGGCTTCCTCCATCCTGGGCTCAACGTCTGTGCTCCTAGAACAGCACCCACAGGAGTGTCTGGGACGTCTCCTTTAAAGTGTCCCTTGCTGCCTGAACCTGGGCAGCAGGAGAACAGCAGTAAATGCCTGGTGGCCTCCCAGGGACGTGGAGGGAGGCAGGAGACCGAGAGGCTGATGGGTAAAGGAAAAGGGGGCTGGCTGTCATTGGAGGCCACCCGACTCCTGGGAGAGAGGGCTCCCCTGTCAGTGAGAATTGAACCCTGTCATTCCAGCCCCTGATGGTTCATATGATATCGGCTGATATTTACATCACACTTTGTACACACAACACATTCAACACAATGAGGCAGGCAACGCAGTTATTCCCATTTTACAGAAGGGGAAGCTGAAGCTCTGAGAGGTTGAGCAACCTACCTGAAACCACAGAGCTAGAAAGTAACGGAGTCAGGGTTCAAAACCAGGCAGCTTGACCAGGAGATCTTCCTCTGCCCCCCACTCGGTCCCTGGACCAGCCCTTCCTGTCACTTCTTTCCTGCCCTTCACGGCAGCCCCCAGCCAGCACCTGTGTCCTGGGCAGTCACCACCCTCCCTGTGGCTGAATTCCCTTCCAAAAACAGTGATGGGGTTGGCACAGTCCCCAGCACTACCTCCTTGACCCCCCCTCCCAGCACAAGCTCACCATCCTGAGCCTCAGTTTCCCCATCTGCAGAGAGGATGGCTGGAAGGCCCCAGCAAGTGACAGACCCCCCCGGTCTGGTCCACACCTTTCTCCCTGTTCCTGGCAAGGAAGCCACACCGGGCAGAGCGAGCGGAGGAGAACAGCCCCTCGGGCCAGGGCTGCCTTCCGCTTCCTCCCCCGTTGTCTCTACCCCCCAGGTTTCTGTCTCCTCGTTGTCCTTTGAGCCCCTTGTTCATTTGCCTGTTGTAGCTGACACACAGCGTGTCCCTGTCCTGTCCCTCTCCTGCTGCCGCAGCACCTGGGCAGCCAGGGAGGCCCGATGTCCCCCCTGGACTTTGGGAGCATAAAGGCAAACAGCCACGGATGGAGCAGAGAAGGAACCTCCGGGCTTCGGCAGTGAGTCCAGGGCCCCAGGGCCTTTGGGAAGTTCTGGTTTGGCCAGGGAGTGTGTCATCAACCGAGGCGCTTGAGCAGAGGGGCACGGGTTTTGCTGCGCCATCCCTCTGGCCTGAACTCTCCTCCAGCACAGGCGGTGCCTCCCTTAGTGTGACTGTTATTATGATGTCCTGTCATTTCTGATATCATCATCCAGCCACCAAAGAGGAGCAGGGAACCATCCTCCAGACTTCACGGCAACCTAGAGAGCATGTCAAAAACTGATCCGGTATGCGTTCTCTATCGCTGGGTAACAAATCGCCCCAAACCATCATGACTCAAAGCAGCATCACAGTTTCTGTGGGTCGGTGTAACCTGGCTGGTCCCTCTGCCTCAAGGCTTAAAGGCTGCCGTGGAGGTGTCAGCAGAGGGACTTCCCGTTGTGGCGCGGTGGAAACGAATCCAACTGGTATCCATGAGGATGCGGGTTCCATCCCTGGCCATGCTCAGTGGGTCGGGGGCCTGGCATGGCCATGAGCTCTGGTGTAGGTCGCAGAATTGGTTCAGATCCCGAGCTGCTGTGGCTGTGGCGTAGGCCAGCTGTTTCAGCTCCAATTCTCATGGAACAGAGAGGGAACCTTGTCCTCTCTTGTGATGTCGCTTGTCTGGGGCTCAAGTTCTTGGTACTGCCTCTGCAGAGGTTATTGAAATCACAAGATTCAGCTCATATGGGAACTTCCATATGCTTCGGATGTGACCCTAAAAAAAAAAAGGCAAAAAAAAAAAAAAAGTGTCAGCAAAGCTAAAGTTGTGTTGAGGCTTGACTAGGTCAGTCCTGCTTCCAAGCTCACTCACGTGGCCGTTGGTGGGAGTCCACTCCTGGTGGGCTCAATCCCCAGCCCAGTTCAGTGGGTTAAAAGGTTCCAGCATTGCCACATCTGTAGGTCAAAAGCTGCAGCTCAAATTCAATCCCTGGCCCAGGAACTTCTGTATGCCACAGGTGCATCATAAAATCAAAAACAAAAACAAAAAGTATTTTTTTTTCAAAAGGTGTTTCTCTTTCTGTAACATTTTTAAGGCTATTAATTAGCATAAACTTTTAATACATCGTTCTTTTATCAGCAGACAAGGGCCTTTCATAGATATTCCCTAAATAGTCTTGTGATATTCAAGGTGGGTTTTTTATGTAAATTTTATTGGAACTCAAGTGGCTTAAAGACTTACAAGACATGACACCATAAAACACCTAGAAGAGAACACAGGCAAAACATTCTCTGACATGAGCCATACAAATGTTTTCTTAGGTCAGTCTCCCAAGGCAATAGAAATAAAAACAAAAAAATAAATTTTGTTGGGGGAGTTCCTGTTGTGGCTCGGCTATAGTGAACCTGACTAGTATCTGTGAGGACTTGGGTTTGATCCCTGGCCCTGCTCAGTGGGTTAAAGATCCAGCATTGCCGTGAACTGTGGTGTAGGTCACAGACGTGACTCAGATCTGGTGTTGCTGTGGCTGCGATGTAGGCTGGTGGCTGCAGCTCTGATTTGACCCCTAGCCTGGAAAATTCCATGTGCTGCAGGTGAGGCCCTAAATAAATAAATAAATTTATTTTGTCGGTGTATAGGTGACTCACAATGTTGCCTTAGTTTCAGGTGCATGGCAGTTAATCAGCTGTACATATACATATGTTTTGGTAACAAGGTAATAGCCTTGTTACCAATCAATTTTGTATATGATACTGTGTAATTGCCAATCCCAACCTCCCAACCCATCCTGCCCCGCCTCATTTCCCCTTTGGTAACCATAAATTTGGTTTTGAAATCTTTGAGTCTGTTTCTGTTTTGTGAGTAAGGTCTTTTGTATCATTTTTACCAGATGCCACATATTAGTGATCTCATATGATATTTATCTTTCTCTGTCTGACTTAACTTCACTTAGTATGATAATCTCTAAGTTTATCCACGTTGCTGAACATGGCATTATTTCATTCCTTTTTTATGCCTGAGTAATATTTCATTGTATATGTGTACCACATCTTTATCCAGTCCTCTGTTGAAGGACATTTAGGTTGTTTCCATGTCTTGGCTATTGTACGTAGTGCTACAATGAACACTGGAGTGCATATATCTTTCGGAATTATAGTTTCTCCAGGAATATATATGCCAGGATTGCTGGATCATTTGGTAGTCCTATATTTAGTTTTAAGGTACTTCCACACTGCTCTCCATAGTGGTTGCACCAACATAGTCCCACAAACAGCATAAGCATGTTTCCTTTTCTCCACACCCTCTCCAGCATTTATTGTTTGTAGACTGATGATGGCCATTCGGATTGGCGTGAAATGCTATCTCATTGTACTTTTGATTTGCATTTCTCTAATAATTAGTGACGTTGAGTATTTTTTTTCATTTTTTTTTCCATCTGTATGTCTTCTTTGGAGAAATGTCTATTTAGATCTTCTGACCATTTTTTAATTAGGTTTTTTTTAATATATAAAGTTGTATGAGATATTTGTATATTTTGGAGATTAATCCCTTGTCAGTCATTTTATTTGCAAAGAGTTTCTCCCATTCTGTGGATTGTCTTTTCAGTTTTTTAATGGTTTCCTTTGCTGTGCAAAAGCTTTTAAATTTCACTAGGTCCCCTTTGGTTATTTTTGTTTTTATTTTCATGACTCTGGGAGGTGGATCCAAAAAGATATGCCATGATTTAGGTCAAAGAGGGTTCTGCCTATATTTTTCTCTGAGTTTTATAATATCTGGCCTCGCCCTTAGGTCTTTAATCCATTTTGGGTTTATTTTTGTGTATGGTGTTAGGTTTCTAATTTCATTCTTTTACATGCAGCTGTTCAGTTTTCCCAGCACCACCTATTGAAGAGACTGTCTTTTCTCCATGGTATATTCTTATGTCCTTTGTTATTTCTGAGCTTTCTGTCCTGTTCCATTGATCTATATTTCTGTTTTTGTGCCAGTACCATACTGTTTTGATGACTGTAGCTTTGTAGCAAAGTCTCACATCGGGGAATCTGATTCCTCCAGGTTCATTTTTCTTTCTCAAGATTGCTTTGGCATTGAAAGGAAAGAAAGAATGGCATTTGCAGCAACATGAATGGACCCAGAAGTTATCTTGCTAAGTGATATCAGTCAGACAGTGAGACATCAACATCAAATGCTATCACTTACATGCGGAATTTTTTTTTTTTTTTTTTTTTGGCTTTTCTGCCATTTCTTGGGCTGCTCCTGAGGCATATGGAGGTTCCAGGCTAGGGGTCGAATTGGAGCTGTAGCTGCTGGCCTACCCCAGAGCCACAGCAACTCAGGATCTGAGCTGCGTCTGCAACCTACACCACAGCTCACAGCAACGCTGGATCGTTAACCCACTGAGCAAGGCCAGGAATCAAACCCTCAACCTCATGGCTCCTAGTTGGATTCGTTAACCACTGTGCCACGATGGGAACTCCACATGTGGAATTTTAAAAAAGACACAATGAAGGTCTTCGCAGAACAGGCACTGACTCACAGACTTTGAAAAATCTATGGTTTCCAAATGAGATAGGTTGGGGGTGGGGGGATGCACTGGGGAGTTGGGTTGGAAATGCTATAAAATTTGGTTGTGATGATTGTTGTACAACTATAAATGCAATTGAGTAATAAAAATGCTCTATATAAAAAAATTGCTTTTGCAAAGAAAAAAAAATGTGTTCTTGCTGTGGCACAGTGTGTTAAGAATCTGGCTTTGTCTCTGAGGTGCTCCACCTCCCTAATAAGGAAGGACACGAAAATAACAAAGCCTTGAGGCAGAGTTTTATACCAATTTGATTGGTGCAAAACAACACTCTACACCACATGGTTCAAAGGAAACTCTAACACATCACTCATGTGGGTGGGAAGTTAAGCACTTTGTAAAATAACTTTGTGTTATAAAGTCAAACATCAGTCCACCCCAAACTCAGCAATTCCACTCTTAGAAAATGTTTTGCATGTGTACTCCAGGAGACACATGCAAGAATGTCCAGGGCAGCCCTTTCTGTGACAGTGAAAAGATAAGCCACAAACTAGGAGAAGACATTTGCAAAAAGTATATCTGATAAAGGGCTGTTATCCAAAATATACAAAGCGGAGTTCCCACCACAGTGCAATGGGTTAAGAATCCCATTGCCATGGCTCAGGTTGCTGTGGAGGTGCTGGTTCAATCCCCAGCCTGGCACAGTGAGTTAAAGATTCAGCATTGCTGCAGCATAGGTTGGAGCTGTGGCTTGGATTCAATTCCTGGCCTAGTAACTCCATATGCTGCGGTTACTATGTTTTATGGGTGTGGCCATAAAATAAACCCACAAAATACACAAAGAATTCCTAGCCTGCTGAGCCATACAAGAACTCTTGCTCTTCTTTTTTAATCTCACAATTTTGACATTTTTTACAAACTTTTAAAATGCAGGGAGTTCTCTTGTGGCACAGTGGGTTAAGGAGCCAGCCTTGTTGCTGCAGTGGCTTGGGCTGCTGCCATGGTGCAGGTTTGATTCCTGGCCCAGGAACTTCTACATTGCCACAGGCACGGCCAAAAATTGTTTTAAAACCTACAAATTAAAATAAAAATGTTTTAAAATACATTTTTTTTTTTAGATTTACCAAAATATTTGCCACCTTATTTGCTCATCATTCTTTCTGGCATCCAGCTGCTTCTGACATCAGATAGCTTCTTCTTAAAGTTTGTCTTTAGAAATTGCTTTGGTGGAGTTCCCGTCATGGCTCAGTGGTTAACAAATCCGATTAGGAACGATGAGGTTGTGGGTTTGACCCCTGGCCTTGCTCAGTGGGTTAAGGATCCGGCATTGCCATGAGCTGTGGTGCAGGTTGCAGACGCAGCTCGGATCCCACGTTGCTGTGTCTGTGGTGTAGGCCGGTGGCTATAGGTCTGAATGGACCCCTAGCCTGGGAACCTCCATATACCATGGGAGTGACCCTAGAAAAGGCAAAAAGATAAAAAAAAAAAAAAAAAGAAAGAAAGAAAGAAAAAAGAAATTACTTTGGTAAGTGTGCTGGTTTTAAAATATCAGTTTTGGCATTCCCATCATGGCTCAGAGGGTTAGGGACTTGATATTGTCTCTATAAGGATTCAGATTCTATCCCTGGTCTTTCTCAGTGGGTTAAGGATCCAGTGTTGCCACAAGTTGCAGCATAGGTCACAGATATGGCTTGGATCCGGTGTTGCCACAAGTTGCAGCATAGGTCACAGATATGGCTTGGATCCGGTGTTGCCACGGCTATGGCATAGGCTGGCAGCTGCAGCTCTGATTCAACCCCTGGCCTGGGAATTTCCATATGCTGAAGGTGTGACCATTAAAAAAAAAAATCAATTTTCCTTCATCTGAAGATGCTTGTAGTAAAATATAAATTTTAACTGCACAATCTAATAGTTATTTTTTCAAAATACTTTGAAGATATCATTCTACTGTCTTCTGGATTTCATTATTGCCATTGTGATGTCTGCTTTCAATCTAGTATTTATTCCTTTAGAGGTGATCTGACTTTTCTTCTTTCTGGATACCTTCAGGATTTACTTGTCTTTTGTATTTTTTTTTTTTTTGATGAGAACTCTTAGGATTTATTCTCTTAACAACTTTCATATTTAGCTTACAGCGGTATTGATTATTTCTATCATGTATATTATGTCCCTGGCATTGTCTTTTGTATTCTTAACCACTGTGCGTGCGCGCGCGCGCGCGCGCGCGCGTGTGTGTGTGTGTGTGTGTGTGTGTGTGTACACAGAGAAGGGAATTCTTGGCAATTTCCCTTACATTTCATATCTCAGCAACACTTTTAAAAATATATTCTATCTATTGGAGTACCCATCGTGGCTCAGTGGTTAACGAATCTGACTAGGAACCATGAGGTTGAGGGTTCAATCCCTGACCTTGCTCAGTGGGTTGAGGACCTGGCGTTGCCATGAGCTGTGGTGTAGGTCACAGACGCGGCTCAGATCCCCCATTGCTGTGGCTCTGGCGTAGGCTGGTGGCTACGCTCTGATTCAACCCCTAGCCTGGGAACCTCCATATGCTGCGGGAGTGGCCCAAGAAATGGCAAAAAGACAAATAAATAAATATATATATATATATATATATATATATATATATTCTATCTATGATCCAGTTTTTTTTTTTTCTTGTATTTTTAGGGCTGCAGCCTCAGCATATGATGGTTCCCAGGCTAGGGGTTGAATTAGAGTTGCAGCTGCCAACCTGCACAATGTGGGATCTGTGCTGGTCTTTGACCTACACCAAGGCTGTGGCAATGCTGAATCTTTAACCCACTGAGCGAGGCCAGGGATCGAACCCACGTCCTCATGAATACTCGGGTTCATTATCCCTGAGCCACAGTGGAAACTTCGATCCAGGGGAAGGTCCTTCATGAAGAGGAATGGCTTGCCACAACTCCAGAAACAGAAGTTTGCGTGATTCTTCATCTCTGTACAACCCTGTGTGTGTGCATTTGTGTCATGTTGACCTCTGGGTGTGCGTGTCACTCTATGCCTGCCTCTGTGTGTGTGTGCCTTTGGCGTGTCTTTTCCTAGCTCACGTCTAAGCCCTCCAGGTCAGGGGATTTTCTCTGTTTCTCGCCTCCTCCTGACCACCCACCAGTACTTCCTCCCACGGTCAGGGTCAGTCTGGCTGCCTTCTGGCGTCCCCCCTTGTTGGGAAAAGGGAGAACAGTAAGGAGAGCAGTGGTGGGCCAGGGCCTGCCTCATCATGTCTCTCTGTCCCCCTCTGTCTCTTCCACAGCTCTGCCCCCAATGGCTACACCTCCTTCAGCATCGATGCCTCCCCGGGGGTGGTCGTGGATGTTGCTCACAGCCCTCCTGCCAAAAAGAATCGCACAGGTCCCTCCAGGTGGCTCCTGGACCCTGGGCTGGAGGTGAGCCTGAGGATGAGAGCTGCCAGCAATAGCACAAGTGACCAGAAGGTGAGTGTGGCAGCCGTGGCTTGGGATGTGGAGGGGGCGGTCAGCAGGGGACATCAGATCAGCCGCTCAGTCTGTCCTGCATTGACCCCCCAGCCCTAGCAGGGCCTCCTTCTCTCTGGAAAAGCTCACGCTAGGTTGTTCTAGCCATAGGACAGAAAATATTAGGATGCCAGAGGATTATGGAAGCCAGCACTTCAATTAAATGTATTCATCCAGTAAATGCTTAATAATCAGCTCTTCCACATCAGGCACTGCCAGGCACTGGACATACAGAAATGTACAAGACGAGGTCACCACCCCTGTGGGATTTACAGCCTAGGGTAAAAGTATCAGATAATATAACCAATTAGCGATGGAGGTGACTGCCACGAAGGCCACAGCCAGGTGGCCCCAGGAAACTCTGGTCCTCGCCCATGTATTTTGCTTCTTGTGACTTCTGCAACAAGTTACCACAGTCGGTCTAAAACATGGCACAGGAGTTTCCATTGTGGCGCAGTGGAAATGAATCCAACTAGGAACCATGAGGTTGCAGGTTCGATCCCTGGCCTTGCTCAGTGGGTTAAGGATCCGGCATTGCCGTTAGCTCTGGTGTAGATCACAGACATGACTCAGATCCTGCATAGGCTGGCAGCTATAGTTCCAATTCGACCCCTAGCCTGGAAACCTCCGTACGCTGCGGGTGCGGCCCTAAAAAGACAATAAAATAAAATAAAATAAAATAAAATAAAATAAAATAAAATAAAATAAAATAAAATAAAATAAAATAAAACAAAACAAAAAAATGGCATAAATGAACCTATCTACAGAACAGAAACAGACTCACAGGCATAGAGACTTGTGGTTGCGGGTTGCAGGAGCAGGGCGGTAGACAGGGAGTCTGGGGTTAGTAGATGGAAACTATTCCATTAAGAATGGATCAGCGGAGTTCCTGTCGTGGCGCAGTGGTTAACGAATCCGACTAGGAACCATGAGGTTGAGGGTTCAGATCCCTGACCTTGCTCAGTGGGTTAAGGATCCGGCGTTGCCATGAGCTGTGGTGTGGGTTGCAGATGTGGCTCAGATCCCACATTGCTGTGGCTCTGGCGTAGGCTGGTGGCTACAGCTCCGATTACACCCCTAGCCTGGGAATCTCCATATGCCATGGGAGCAGCCCTAGAAAAGGCAAAAAGACAAAAAAAAAAAAAAAAAAAAAGAAATACAGACCTGGGGATTAAAGGTGGTTGGGGAGGGTGCAATCAGGGAACGCTTCCTGGGAGAAGCAGCAAGCTGGAGGATAGTATGCATGACCTGCTTAAGCAAGGGAAAGAGGAGGGCCAGCTCTATAGAGAGGTTGTGGTCTGTTTAGGAAATCCAGATAAAAGTGAGGGACGCGTGTGCTGTAGGGAAAGAAAGGAAAATGGAGAGAAGTCGGGGAGAGGGTGCCAGTGTTAGAGGGCTTGGCATCAGGAACTCTTCTCTTAGGGCGACAGGAAGCCAGTGAAAACCTTTCAGCCGGGAGTATCACCACCACCTCTCTGTGTTAGAAAGATCCACGGCTGCAGTGCCTCTAGGCAGTAGACGGGGGTAGGGCGCCCAGCCAGCCAGGAGGCTGATGCCACGATCCAGACACCGGTGATGGTGGCTGTGACACTTCCCTGGATCCCTGCCGTGTGTACAGGACAGGGCCAAACACCTCAGCGCATCCCCTTCGAGTGCCTCTCCTGCTGGTGTCAGCTCTTCGTTTTGCCCTGGGGGCCTCCCCTTCACCATCTTGCTTAGAAGTGTGGCTCCTGGTTCTCTGGCCGGCTGGGCTAACCGGATGCCTTCTTCCTGGATGGTGAACGCTGGGCAGTCAGGTTGGTGTTTCTTTCTTTTTTTTTTTTTTTTTTTTTTTTTTTGCTTTTTAGGGCCGCACCTGCAACATATGGAAGTTCCCAGGCTAGAGATAGAGTTGCAGCTGCAGCTGCTGGCCTATGCCACAGCCACAGGAACATGGGATCTGAGCCGTGTCTGTGACCTACACCACAGCTCACGGCAACGCCAGATACTTCACCCACTGAGTGAAGCCAGAGATCAAACCTGCATCCTCATAGATACTCGTCGGGTTGTTACCACTAAGCCACAACGGGAACTCCTGGGTTGGTGTTTCTTAATCTCAAGAGCACCTGCCCTGCAGAGACCAGCATCACCCAAAGCTCTCACTCTCCAGACCCTCGAAGGTCCCAGGCTCCAGCCTTTCTGGGGGTGGGGGGTGGGGGGGGTTCTTCAGGTCTCTTCCCACCCTCTGTTTGCCAGCCAGGTTCTGCGACTTATAATCAACACTCCCCTTGAATGCCTCTTCCCCCGCATCTCCAGGAGAGCAGCTGCACGCCTGCTCCCTTTCCAAGATCTACCTCAAAGGGTACCTCCCTGACACCACGCAAGCAGAGTAAGCCCCTGCATCCTTCGGCTCCCACGGGACCATCTTCTCTGCATCACAGTCACTCGAGTGTTTTGCTACCCCTCCACTCTGACCAACTGTGATGTTCCTAACAGGCGGGGAGCCCCAGCCATGTCTCCTCAGCATCCCCCTCTGAGCTGGCACATAGCAGACCAGTTAGTGTTTGTTGAATGACTAAGAGAAATCATCGTTTGTGGTTTGCTTTTGTCCTGTAGGTTCAGATTTCATACTATGGACCTGAGACCGCCCCAGTCCAAGCCCTGCTCTACATCACTGGGGTTGGTAAGTGATGCCCAGGATCTTGGGGCACTGCCCCCACCACCTCCACAGACACATCCCCAGAAGGCATCTTTCCAGAGAAATGACACCATGAAGCTTACTTTAGACCCGGCAGAGAAAAGGAGTATTTCTAACCAGTCATTCCTCAGTCCATGAGTCACACATACAACTGGGGAGCAGAGGGCATTTGCAGGAAGCTTCAATTATTTCTCAATATTTTATTTCTCAACTTAGGAAGTGGTACATGGATTTTCAATAAATGAGTCTCCATACCTTTTTGAAACCTCAAATATTTATGAGAACAAAATAGATGATAACACTGTCTTACACAATAATACAAACTGGTGTTCCCCCAATTTCATTATTTACATCCTATTTCATCATTTTTGCCATATCAATGATCTACTCATATGCGTATTTACTTAGTATTCTTCTTTAAAGTACATTTTTAACTTGATCCCATCTTGAACAATAACACCATGATATTATTATTACGTAAATGTTCATTAACTACATGAACAGCATGCGAAGACTTCATTAGTGAATTTCATTCACTTTTTTCACTGATCCATATGTTATTAATGCTAATAATAATAAAAATACAGCACTTGATCTATGCCAAGCACTGTGCCAAGAATTTACATTTAAACTTTACAACAACCCAATGACATGGGTACTATTAGTATGCCATTTTATGGATGAAGAAACTGAGGTATGAGAGGTAATCAGACTTACCCAAGATGACACAACCAGTTAGTGAAGGAGCCAGGAGGTCCAGACCCCCAAGGGCTATGGTCTCTGGCTCAATACAGATACGTGGCTATGGATCAGTTTGAAAGGTCATCCATCTGCTACTGTGAGCTCGCCAGGTTGCTACACAGTGTCATGGGAATGGTCTTGTACTCATTCGTTCTGATGAAGGGGATGCGTTTAGAAACAAAGGTGCAATTTCTCAGCCCTGCCACCGGGTTGGAGCAGAGTATGTGTAGGACCATGATTTGTCCCCCGTGTCATCACAACACACAGAATGAAGAGCCAGGTGGGGTAGGAGTAACCCCTGTGTCCCTCCACCCAAGGTCATGGGGCTGGAGATGAGGCCAGAGGCCTCTGAGAGCCTGTAAAATGTCCTTGCAAGGGCTTGGCACCATACGTCCATTGGGATGGCCAGGAACTCTTTCTGAAACCTCTGGGGTTGGGCCCCACTCAAGGAGAATGGGTGTGGTCAGAAGCCCTGGTTCTGCTGCCTGAATGGCAGCCAAACTCCTTCTTGGGAGACGTGGCGGTCTTTCAACCTGTGTCTCCTCTGAAGCAGGGTGGAGGGGGTGGGGGTGAGGAGTTGGGGGACAGGGATTGGGGGTATGGACTTGGGGGTAGGGGTGGGGGGTGGGGAAGAAGCCTTTGCGCAGGCACGTCTCCTGGGGAAAGGACTGTCCAGCTGGGGCCAGACTCTGGGCCCCTACACTGTGCCCTTGCCAACCTTCTCCTCTTCCTCCCTGGGATTTCAGAAATCTCCCTGAGCGCAGACATCGCCCGCACTGGCAAAATAAAGCCCACCGGAGGCAGGAAAGACCAGGTAGGACTCAACCTCGACCTGCACCCCAGAAGCTCTCTTTACTTCACTGGGTTCTCCTTGCGCGTCCCCTGGTGGTGATGGGGTGAACAGCAGCCTGTCTTTTGTCTCATGTTAATAGTAAAAGAAACACAATTTAGGAAAAACAAGAAAAGAACAGAGAAAATTAAAATCACCAATACCACTACCATTTAGGTTTATATAAGTCCCATCTCTTTCACAAAACTAGATTGTGGGTTCAGAGAATGTGTTGTCCCACTAACCGGAAACTAGAATCACCCAGTTAATAAAGAGCAGAGAGAAAGTCTGCAGATAAGTCTCTGCTGTGGCTCACTGGGCTTTAGCCACTGGTGGGAGAGAGTCACACCTGGTGAATAACAGAGAAAGGAAGAAAGGGGGAGAGGAGGGAAAGAGCCAGGTGGGGGCAGGGGCCGTATGTTGCAGAAAGATAAGGTAAGGAGGTACCCGGGGATGAGCTGTCTTAACTGGGGCTTGTGGATAAAACTCAGGCTGTCCCTGAAACCCCAAAGCTGCCTGCACAGTTTTATACTGGTGTACACTGTAGGATCTGATTAGGATCTGTCAAAAGTGAAGATCCCTTCTTGGAGCCAGTCAAAAGTGGGGAGAAGAATTACAGCTCTGGGAGTGGAAACCCTCCATCCCCAAAGGCAGCCACTCCCCCCCTGCCCTGGGGAAGAACGCCCCCCTACAAACAGAAGCCCTCACCCCTATTAGATCCCTCCTGGGAGGGGCTGCTTAATGTGCTTTCATCTTTGGGCAGATAGTAACTGGCTGCTAAGCATAGGACCAACACTTTGGTGAATGAGTAATGAAGAGGTCTCAAAAGAGGAGCTATTTATTTATTTATTTATTCATTCATTTTTAGGGCTGCGCCTGAGGCATATGGAAGTTCCCAGGCTAGGGGTGGAATTGGAGCTGCAGCTGCCGGCCTACGCCACAGCCACAGCAACTCAGGATCCGAGCTGCGTCTGCAACCCACACCACAGCTCACAGCAATGCTGGATCCTTAACCCACTCAGCAAGGCCAAGGATCAAACCCACACCCTCATGGGTACTAGTCGGGTTCACTTCCGCTGAGCCGCACTGGGAACTCCCAATAAGAGAAATTATTTCGATTTGCATCTTGACACAAATATGTGGCTCTGTTTGGCTTGCCAGTCCAGCAGTTGCTTAAAAACTGTTGAAATCGGTTTTCCTCTCTTGGGCTCCTTTTTTTAAATGGATGGATTGCATTTGTTGATGACTTTGGGGGCAGGCAGACCTCTACTCTGGGGACCAAGGAAAGACCTGATGTGGGAACAAGGTATGAAAATCATGCAAAGCTTTTCAGGTGCTGGGGAAAGGTGGCTGTGCCTTCCCAAGAGCCGGGGGGACAAGCACAGGTTCCTAAGTGTGCCCCATTTCTGCCGGGTGTCCACAGAGGTCCTGGACCTGGGGCCCTCGTGGGCAGGGCGCCATCCTGCTGGTGAACTGTGACAGAGACAGTCCTGAATCTCCCACCATGGACTGCAATGATGACCGGGTGCTGGACAGCAATGGTAAACACCCCCAAGAGCTAATGGGGATAGAGCTTTGTCTTTTGGGGGTTTTTTGTTTGTTTGTTGTTCTTTTATGGTCACACCTGCAGCTTATGGAAATTTCTGGGCTAGGCGTTAAATCAGAGCTACAGCCACAGCAATGTGGGATCCGAGCTGTATCTGCAACCACACCATAACTTGTAGCAATGTCGAATCCTTAACCCACTGAGTGAGGCCGGGGATTGAATCCGAATCCTCATAGAGACTATGTTGGGTCCTTACCCCACTGAGCCACAATGGGAACTCCGAACTTTGTCCCATTGTATGCCCTTTTGCCTGAGCCTTGCAACAGCCCTCTGAAACCCGGGTTATTGGAAGTGTGTTCTTGTTAGCCTGCCCATTATATAGGTGAAGAAATGGACAAGGGTCCTGAGAGGGCAAGTGACCTGTCCAAGGTCACACAGCAGGCAGGAGAGAGCTAGGAGCCATGCTGAATCTCCTAATGCCTCCTCTGGGGCCCAGTTTCCATCCCCAACCTGCTACCCAACCCAAACTTCTGCTCTTGGGTCAGACCCGGGCCTGAAATAATTCAAAATGAAACCCTGTCTACAAGAGTTCCTGTTGTAGCGCAGCGGAAATGAATCAACTAGGAACCATGAGGTTGCAGGTTCGATCCCTGGCCTCACTCAGTGGATTAAGAATCTGGCATTGGAGTTCCTGTCGTGGCACAGTGGTTAACGAATCCAACTAGGAACCATGAGGTTTCGGGTTCTATCCCTGGCCTTTCTCAGTGGGTTGGGGATCCGGCGTTGCCGTGAGCTATGGTGTAGGTTGCAGACTCGGCTCGGATCCCTCGTTGCTATGGCTGTGGCGTAGGCCGGTGGCTACAGCTCTGATTAGACCCCTAGCCTGGGACCCTCCACATGCCGCAGGTGTGGCCCTAAAAAGATGAAAAGACAAAAAAAAAAAAAAAGCCTGTCTACAGCCCCAAACTCAGATCAGGGCAGCCCAGAGCCCCTGCCGTGGGGCTGGGCACTGCTGTAACCAGCTCAGAATTATTGACTCACTTGATCCTTCAGCTCAAGGCTCTGAAGTGTGCACTGTCCTGATGCCCACTTTACAGGTGGGAAAACTGAGGCATGGGGAAAGGAAGCAATTTGCTCCAGGTGATACAGCCAGTAAGTCACAGGCTCAGGATTTGAACCCAGGCATCTTAGCACCAGGGCAGGTTTAGGGGCACAAGGCGGGCCCTCTGAGACGTGGCTGAGATGGAAGACGCAGTGCCTACCTGTACTGGAGGAGGGCACGGAGGGGACGAGGGCATTTGCCCAGGGCAGCGGCTGCTGCCTTCTTAGGAAGTTGCTAGAACAGTATAGATGTAGATGCATTTTGAAGTTGCATGCAGTTGGCCTGGCCTGGTGCCTGAGAACAGCTTCTGCACGGTGCCTGGCACACGGTAATCATCCCACAGCCTGTGGGTACCCTTTGTGCACTCCCAGGACGCCGGATGCTGTAATAAGCCCTTTATTCATATGACCGCACCCTTCCCTCTGTGTGGGCACTGCACTCAGCCCTGCGCATTGACGAGGAGGCGCCGCGAGCTAAAGTAACTCCCCAGGCTCACGCAGATCCAGGGTTTAAACCCCGCTGACGCGGTGCCCTCTACCACGTGACTCTTGTCCAGCTTTGCTCTCCCCACGCCTCTGTCGGCCACTGTGCAGATTGGTCCGTTTCCCACGCAGGCCCAGGGGAGAGACCTTTCCGCACATCCATTCCTCCACTAGTTACGAAGCACCTGCCTTGTGCTAGGCAATGTTCTAGGTGCTTCTAGGAGCTGGGGACGGAGCAACAAACAAGGTAGACATGATTTCTACTACGCTGAGCTCGCCTCCTAAGCTCATCCCAGTGGGAGGAGACAAAACCTAGATGCGCCTTCCTTCTAAAACGAAAAAGATACTGAAATACTCGAAAGAGTGGAAAGAAAGTAAAACTGGGTGACAGAGTGGGGCCGGAGGGGTGGGCTCATGGACCCGAGTCTCAGGCCACGCCCTTCTGGTTCCAGACCTGCAGGACATGTCCCTGGTGACCCTGAGCACAAAGACCCCCTGGGACTTCTTCAGCAAGCATCAGCTGGTGCTCCACGTGGCCAAATCCATGATGGACAAAGTCAGGGTGTTTCAAGGCAACGGTGAGTCGCCCTTGGCCGGCACCTCCATGTTCCCTTCCTGCCCAAGCCAGTGGGTCACAGCCCCTTCCCATCTGCTTTGGCAAATCATTCCTGAGCAAATACCATGTGCCAGGTTCTAAGAACTGAGGACGCAGCAGTGAGCAAGATGGACAGCATCTCTGCCCATGGCCTTCTAGAAAGTGCACAGGCAAGACGCAGGCAAACCAGATGACATCTGGTGCTGTGAGCACTGAGAAGGAAACAACCTCCCTCCCAAGGATGGGTGCAGTTGTACTTTGTGTGTCTGTCTCTGTCCCTCTGTCTCTCTCTGTGACACACACACACACACACACACACACAGGACTCTCATTTTTGTTTTTGGTTTTGTTTTTTTTTTTTTTGGACTGCACCTGCAGGCAAAGGTTCCTGGGCCAGGGATTGAACCTGTGCCACAGCAGTGACCTGAGCCACAGCAGTGACAATGCCAGATCCTTAACTCCTAGGCTACCAGGGAACCCCTACAGAGGTTTTTGAATCCAAGCTGGCTGTACATGTTATGTAAAAATTTGTTCTCCAACACCTTTCAGATCAAAGATGTCAGTAACTTTTTTTTTTTTTTTTTTGGTCTTTTTAGGGCCGCAACCTTGGCACATGGAGGTTCCCAAGCTAGGGGATGAATCAGACCTGCAGCCGCTGGCCTACACCACAGCCACAGCAACGCCAGATCCGAGCTGCATCTGCGACCCACACCACAGCTCACGGCAACACCAGATCTTTAACTCACTGAGCGAGGCCAGGAATTGAACCTACGGCCTCATGGATACTAGTCAGATCATTTCCGCTGAGCCACAGCGGGAACTCCGATGTCAGTAACTCCTTAGTGGCCCCTGAGGGCTGGCCAGGCTGGGTTCTAGGCATGGGGCACAGAACACAGACCATAACGAAGTCCCTGCCCTCCTGTCCATTTAATCTCAGCAGGTTGAGAGTGATGATGTGTGAAATCATTAAGTAAATCTAGTGCATCACGTGGTGTCAAACACCAAGAAGGCTATGACAGGAGGGGAAGAGGATGAGTGGTGTGGGGAGAGGGTGGCCAGGGAAGGCTCCCCCCGGGAGGTATCATGTGAGCAGAAGGAGAGGCAGGAACAGCCTCACAGATGCCCAGGGGAAGGGCACTCCTGGCAGAGGGACCCGCAAGTGCAAAAGCCCTGAGGTGGGATGTGCCTGTGGGCGCGAGGAATGCGGGGAGGCCAGCACACCTAGAGCGCGTCACACAGGGTTAAGAGGTAGATGAGGGTGCAGAATAAAGGCCAGAGGGGAAGGGGCCGTGTCAGGGAGGAGGGAAAGACAGCGGCTCCTAGTCTGTGGGAGGTGCAGGGCCACCTGAGGGCTGTGCAAAAGCACAACGTGATCTGACTTGCTTCCATTCAAACCACAGTGATTCCACTGACGTTAGTTTGGCCACACACCAACTCCTTGCCTCTGCCGAGGCATCACCTCCTCCAGGAAGCCTTCCTTGGCTCTCCGGGCTTTCTTCCATCACAGTGGGGTCGCTATCACCTGTGATTTTGACTGTCTTTGCTCCTCCCTACTCACCCAGGAGACCGTGCACTCCCTGGGGACCAGGACAGCGATTGTCTTCCTGGTCTTTCCTGCTCTGCTTTCAGCTGAGAGCAGGTGCTTGGGGATGAACAATGAATGAATGAATGCACTATAATGTATATTGGACTTTCTGTAAAGTTGGGAGTGACTCAGGCACCCCATCACTCCATCCAGTGGGAGGCAATGTCCCAACCGAGGCTTCAGTCGCTTCCTCCTAAGGGGAAGCTCCTGCCAGATCCATCTGTGAGGGGACCTCTGGGTGAGATGTGGCCTTGGGAAGACCTGACAGCACCGACGAGCAGAAGACAGAGTCTCAGAGGTAGGGGTGCAGACCTGAGTGCCCCCTGCTCTCTCCCAGCAGACAAACAGCCCTCCAGCTACCGCATGGTCCTGGGGCCGCAGCAGCCATGTCACTCGCTGGAGCTCCCTGGTGGCCAGCACAGTGTGGACTTCTATGTGGAGGGCCTGGCTTTCCCCGACGCCAGCTTCTCGGGGCTTATTTCCCTCCAGGTCTCTCTGTTGGATGCGTCCAATCCGGTAGGAAGAGCGGGGGACCTGGGCTTCCAGGCACTGGTCCAGCTGGGGTCCGGGGTATAGAGCCCAGCTGGGGAGGGGGCTCCCTGGGAGCCTGGGAGGACAGGATGGGGGCTGGGCTCTGGCTGCCATGACGACGCCCTCTCCTCCCCCTCCTCCTGCAGGAGCTCCCCAAGGCCCTGATTTTCCAAGACAGCGTGGTCTTCCGTGTGGCCCCCTGGATCATGACCCCCAACACTCAGCCCCCCAAGGAGGTGTATGTGTGCAGGTGAGTGCTGGGGACAGGGCACAGACACCCCAGGGAGAGCCCGGGCCCAGGAGCCGGGAGCCCTGCACTCTGGCCCCAGGCCCATCATGCACCTGCTGCGCAAACAGGAGAAAGTTTGGAATCCCTTCTGCAACGTGGGGAGGGCTGCCACTTGCTTGGAATCGTGAAAACACAGGGACTATATGACAGTTGTTGGTTGTCGGTTGTCGTCGTGGTAGTTGGTGTCACTATCCTGCCCTGTTGCAGCCCCGTGGCTGCTTTAGCTCCTGGGGCCTCTAGAGTTTGCCAGACCTAGAAGCTGAGGACTCTCAGTTTCCAGGCCAGGCTTCCAGGGCTCCTCAGAGTGTGGCCCAGGGCCTTGTACGCCAGAAGCCCCGGGGCAGTCATTTAAAGTGCACGTTCCCAGAGTTCCCGTCGTGGCGCAGTGGTTAATGAATCCGACTAGGAACCATGAGGTTGCGGGTTCGATCCCTGCCCTTGCTCAGTGGGTTAACGATCCGGCGTTGCCGTGAGCTGTGGTGTAGGTTGCAGACAGAGCTCGGATCCCGCGTTGCTGTGGCTCTGGCGTAGGCCGGTGGCTACAGCTCCGATTCAACCCCTAGCCTGGGAACCTCCATATGCCGCGGGAGCGGCCCAAGAAATAGCAAAAAATAAAAAAATAAAAAAAAATAAAATAAAATGCACGTTCCCGGCCAACCTCTGAACTTCTAGGTCTTGGCTCTAGGGCCCTGCCCAGCTC
Organism: Sus scrofa; assembly: GCF_054392235.1. NCBI lineage: Eukaryota > Metazoa > Chordata > Mammalia > Artiodactyla > Suidae > Sus > Sus scrofa. The sequence goes on from NC_139388.1 coordinate 80,482,537, forward strand.
CACTTTAACAAGCTGCTGTGAGAGTTCTCTTTGTGGCTCAGCAGTTAGGAACCCGACGAGGATCTATGGGAATGAGAGTTCGATCTCTGGCCTCCCTCCGTGGGTTAAAGGATCCCACATTGCCACAAGCTGTGTTGTAGGTCACAAATGTGGCTCGGATTTGGCGTTGCTGACCCTAAAAAGAAAAAAACAAAACAAAAAACAAGCTGCTCTGGGAGCCTGGGCACCCATCCCCCCGCCTGAGAGCCCCTGTCAACTTGCAGGCTCCGGGGGCCCCTCCCCCTTCTCTTCCCATTGCTTTGAGGATGAAGGGGTGAGAAAATATATGGTGTAACCCAGGGCTCAGGACGCAGGCTGGAAGCTGGCAAGGCCTGGGTTCAAATCCCAGTGCTGTCCTCAGTGCTGACCTGGAGCCTCGACCTCCTCATTCTGTCCTCTCGGTGGAAGGAGGAGGCACCTGCTAGTTCGGCTCCCAGGTTGTTACAAGAGTTCAGTGAGATAAACTTGCTAAGTAAGAACAGGGAGACAGGGTGGGCTAGGGTCTCCATCCAGTGTCTGGGGGGGCACCCGCCGATCCCCTCCCCCACGCTAGCCAGGCCTGAGCTCCTAGAGACCTCCGGGGGTCCAGCTTGCCCCATCAGAGCCCAGCCAAGGGCACTGGCTGCTGAATCAAAGGCACAACGGAAGCTTCTTTTCTGCTCTTTCCAGGATAATTGAAAGTGAGGACTTCCTAATGTCAGTGGCTGCTCTGGCCAAGAAAGCCAAGTGCAAGCTGATCATCTGTACCAAGGAGGAGAGCATGGACGACCGGTGGATGCAGGTACGTGGCCCTCAGGGCAGACGAGCCAGAAGCCAGGCTCCTGGGGCTTTGGCCCAGCGCCTGGCTGGCCCCCCTTCCTCAGATGGGCCGGGGGTTAGGAGCCTCTGAGGGTCCTCACAGATGGGGGTTCAGGCGAGTTACTCCACCGACACTTACTGTGGCTGCGCTGTGCCCGCCATTGTCACCAAGACGAAAACCACCTTCCTGCCTGAAGACTCAGGAGACCTCAGGAAATGCCGCAAAGCTCAGGGGGCTGGAGCTCAACCAGTCCCTCCAGTGGCCTTCGCTCCGGGCTAGGCTATCAGACCAGGCCACAGCCCTGTGCCAGCCCTTTCCATGGCTCTGTCTCCTCCTTCTCGGCCTGCCTCTAGGACCCTCCCAGCCTAGTTGCCCCTTCACCAGCCACCCTATGTCACCATCCCCTTTCTGGGCCAGCCTCCCCATGGTGCCATGAGCCCTCGAGGGCACAGAGGGAGACTCAGCCCAGCCCCCAGGGCCTGGCATCGGGTGCTGCCAGCTGGCAGTTGGCAGGCGAAACCAAGCTTCCATGCTACTCCCCCGCCGTGCCTGGGACTCTGCCCTTCCACACCATCCTCCCTGCTGCCACCCCAACCCTTAGCCCCGTTCCTTCTCTCCCACCTCCCTCCCCACACCCATCTCCCAGGTCCACATCCTATCTCTCCCATCCCAGCATGAATCCTTCGATACATTTCCTCAGCCCCTCCAATGAGAATTTATTCCCCTTCCTTCCTCCCTCCTCCCCTCCCTCCCTTCCTTCCTTACTTTTTTGTCTTTTTAGGGCTGCACCTGCGGCATATGGGGGTTCCCAGGGTAGGGGTCGAATTGGAGGTGTTGCTGCCAGCCTATACCACAGCTACAGCAACACAGGATTCGAGCTGTGTCTTCCACCTACACCACAGCTCACAGCAACAATGGGTCCTTAACCCACCGAGTGAGGCCAGGGATCGAACCCCCATCCTCATGGATACTAGTTGTGTTTGTTACAGCTGAGCCACAACCGGAAGTCCCTATTTCTTTTTCTTCTAAAGCCCCCAGTGGTACCCTCTCTTCCTTTCTCATCTTTCTGTCTGTGTTAAATCTGGTTGAACCAGATTAATTCACTGCTTTGCCCCCGTTCCGACCTCCAAAGGGGGTTTTGTCTGGTTCAGTTGAATAGTGATTTGGCAGCATCCCGGCTGCCTACTAGCATACAGGCAGGATTTGTACCCGCTTCATTTCTGCACCCTTCCCCTCTGCCCCATGGGCTCGGCTGGGGCCTCACTGCCCTCCTTTGGGACAAGGCTACTCCTTCAGCTTCAGCTTGCAGCGCTCCCTTCAAGAAGTCCCCTCTGCCAGTCCAACCATATCAGGAGCCCCTCCTCTGTACTCCCGCTGACCCTTCACCCCCTCACATCACCTCCCAGCGCTGGGTGCTGAGTGCCCAGCTCCCCCTTGAGGACAGGGCCCGAGGGGGACCCAGCCCAGCACTCACCAGGAGCAGGAGGGAGGGGCAGGCCAGTGAGTCCACTACACACTGGTGATGCAAATACAGGACAGTACGCTCTGCTTTCCCGGAGCCCCTCCTCTAAGGCTGAATATCCCACATGCCTTTGCCCTTGACCACAAGGGGGAGAGAGGGGACGGGCCCACACCCCCATCCCCGTGCTGGGGGTCAAGACCCAGGCAGCAGGTGTAACGGCCTCCCTTCCTCTGCCCAGGATGAGATGGAGATTGGCTACATCCAAGCCCCACACAAAACAATGCCGGTGGTCTTCGACTCACCGAGGAACAGAGGCTTGAAGGATTTCCCCGTCAAATGCATGCTGGTATGTGCTGAGGGGTGGGGGGTGGGGAGGACAGCACTGAAACCCCCCCTTGAGGCCTCCTTCCTCATCGCCTGTCTCCCATCCCCCCCACCCCTGCTGCTGAGCGTCCCGCAGGTGTGTGTCCTGCCCAAGCAGCCATCACGCAGGAGGCCGGGGCATTTTTGCTTTGCGAGGAGATCAGGCTCTGCCTTTCCCAAAGCTCTTTCCAGCCACGAGCTCACCTCATCCTCAAGATAACCCTGCCAAGGACGTAGGTCAGGCAGGAGCATCCTTGTTCCACTGGAGATGCTCTGGCGGTAAAGTGGGGGTGGAGCCAGGGCCAGAACCCTCCCCAACATCCAGCTGAAGGCTCTATCTTTTTTTGGGGGGGTCTGGCCTTTGGGGGCACCATATGGGACATGGGAGGTTTCCAGGATCAGAGCAGCCATTGCCCAGGTGTGACTTTACCAGCCAAACTATCTCTACATGTGTTTGGGGGTGGGGTGGGGTGACGAATTGGTGACTCATGTTGACTAACCTGGCAGTTTGGTGCCAACTCGGCACAGAATAATAATAATAATAATAACAACAACAACAACAATAATAACAATGTTTATGTTTATTGAGAACGCATTCTGTGGCGGTCATAGTGCTACATTCTCACATGAGCTGACTCATTTAATGTGTCTGACAACCTCTCATGTAGAAGCTATCACTAGGCCCATTGTACAGATGCAGAAACTGAGGCCCAGAGAGGTGAAGCAGCTCTCCCAAGGTCACACAAACAGAGAGTGGAGAAGTTGGAATTCACACTGGACTGCTCTGGCTCTGTGGGTACCCTGCTCCTCCCAGGACAGCCCCCTGATCTCAGGCGCCCAAGGAAAATGGAAGAAAGAGTGTGGGGTGCAAGGTTTTCTGGGGCGAATAGCTTTCCAGGGAGCACCATGCCGCCTAAGGGGAAAGGAAGCTTGGTGAGGAAACCTGGGTTTAACTCACTCTCCCTGCTGAGTGGTGCTGATGCGGGCACTTGGTTGGGGTCACGGAGTCTCTTTGCCATGGAAGCAGGTTAATCCTGTTTCAGGAGCAATGGTTTAAATTTACCAGCTGCGGAGTTCCCACAAGGATTAGTATCCATGAGGATGCAGGTTCGATCCCTGGCCTTGCTCAGCGGGTTATGGATCCGGCGTTGCTGTGAGCTGTGGCGTAGGTCACAGATGTGGCTCGGATCTGGCGTTGCTAGGGCTGTGGTGTAGGCGGCAGCTGCAGCTCTGATTCGATCCCTGGCCTGGGAACCTCCATATGCTGTGGGTGCGGCCCTAAAAAGAACAACAACAAAAAAAAAGAAAGTAAATTTACCAGCTGTGCTGAGACTCTGGCCCTTCCTGCTGGTTTCAGTCCTACTGTGTTCAGTGACCACATCTCTGAAGCTGACCAAGGCCGGACTTTCTAATGTCACAAGCCAAACCTCCAGGCCAACAGACACCTTAGCAGAGGCATCCTCACCCTTCCCGCAGACAGCCTTGGCTGGAGGGGCCTGCTGGGAAGACAGCTCAATCGTGTCCTCCTGCGAACTGGCTGGGACCTGAAGAGCCACGCGCCCCTCTGACCTTAGGTTCTACTCCAAAAAGGAGGAGAAAAATGATACACTGCAGATTCCTCATTACACCTGGTCAAGGTTTATAAAACAATTGGTGTACATCAGGGACTCAGTGAATTCTGGTCCTTTTTCTTGCCTCTCTGGCCCTGCTTTCCGTCAGCAGTCCACAAATCGTAAGGCTGCTGCTCCGAACCCGCAGCTCAAAGGTTATTTCCTGTGACCAGGCTGATTCTTAAACCTGGATGCCACCATCTCTTCAGCCAGGGACTAAGTTCTCTCACTCTTGGCACCTGCTTCTCCCGTCTCAGGGTCCAGATTTTGGCTACGTGACTCGAATGCCCCAAACAGGGAGGGTGACTGACCTTGACTCCTTTGGGAACCTGGAAGTGAGTCCCCCGGTCACGGTCGGGAAGAAGGAATACCCGCTGGGCAGGATTCTCTTTGGAGACAGTGGTTACCCCAGGTAAGGAAGGGAGGGTGGAGAGGAGTGGGCAGGATGCAGGGATGCCGGGCAGGGGTGGGGGCAGAGGCCAGGGCAGCCTGAGTAGGCTCAGCAAACTTGAGGGGGTGCGAGAGGGATCAAAGATCCCAGCAAGGAACAGGGGCTGAGGAGCCCCCGCGTCACAAGCTCAAATTCCAGCTTTGCCATTCAGGCTCTTTCAGTCAGTGAACATTTACTGAGTCTCTACCATGTTCCCCGGCCCTGTGCTAGGAACTAGGAAAGCATGCAGCCATGGACACAACGGATGAGTCCCTGCCACTATTCTCAACAAAGAAGATAATTTCTAATTGTGAAGAAAATACAAAAGCAAGGGGCAGAGGAGGAGTGGGAGCTATGTTAGTCCGGGTGACCAGGGAGGGCTTCTTTGGGAAGGGGGCTTTTGAGCTGATGACAAGGAGGACATGACTGCATGGAGATCTGGGCGAGAGGGTTCCTGGCAGATGAAAGGGCATGAGCTAAGGCCCTGAGGCAGGAATGAGCTTAGCTGGTTCAGGCAGGCCAGAGCGGCTAAAACTGAGCAAGAGGAAGAGGAAAGAGCTAGATCATGAGGGACTGGGGAGGCCAGGGCAAGGAGAAAACTGAAGCTCAGAAAGGTGAAGGGGAGTTGCTGTGGTGGCTCAGCAGGTTAAGGACCTGACTAGCATCCATGAAGATGCGGGTTTGATCTCTGGCCTCGCTCAGTGGGTTAAGGATCCGGCGTTGCTGTGAGCTGTGGTGTAGGTTGCAGACACAGCTCAGATCTGGCATTGCTGAGGCTGTGGCATTGGTCGGCAGCTAGAGCTGTGGTTCGAGCCCTAGCCCAGGGAGCTTCCATATGCCTTGGGTTTGGCCCTAAAAAGAAAGGGAAAAAAAAGAAATTAAAAAAAAGAAAAAGAAAAGTGAAGAGATATCCTCCAGGCCGCCAAGCTAACGCAATCCCCAATACAGTGGGACCGGCTCCATATCCCGTACTGACTACGCTGAGTCAACAGGCAGTGCTGAGGCTTCTCTGAGGCTAAGCTCTGGTCCTTCTTGCCTTACTGACTTGGGGCCTCCGTTTCCCCCAATAAAACTGGGGTGACAATTTCTAAATTCCTCGGGTGTCAGATGATATAATAAAGGTGTCCCAGGGTCCTGAATCCCGTCCGGAAGGAGAACACTGACTCCTTTGCAAGTCTCAGTCCCTCAGAGACTACCTTGTTAATCCCCACTCCTCTGGACCCCCCATCCCATCTCCCCATAATGCTCCTTTAACCCTGTGTTGGCAGCCAGGAAAGCCAGGAGATGCACCAGGCCCTGCAGGATTTCCTTGGCGCCCAGCAGGTGCAGGCCCCAGTGAAACTCTACTCTGACTGGCTGTCTGTGGGCCACGTGGACGAGTTCCTGAGCTTCGTTCCGGTGTACAAGAAGGTGCAGTCCAGGGGGGCTGCCTGGAGGAAGCCACACGCCACCTTCCTGGGTTTCCAAGCACAGCTCTGCCCAGGAAGGGGCATGGAGGAGGCAGCCAGCCTGGGTCCAAGCCCACACTCCCTGCACCTTCGGCAGAGCCCTCCTCCTTGGGAGCCCCAGGGGCAAAGCTGACCTCTGACTCCAGGGTTTCTGCCTCTAGGGTTTCCGACTGCTCCTGGCCAGCCCCAGGTCCTGCTACAAACTGTTCGAGGAGCAGCTGAAGAAGGGCCACGGGGAGGCCCTGCTGTTTCAAGGGCTCAAGAGTAAGTTGACCACGCCTTGTTCTTTTACCTGGCAACCTTCCTCTGCCTTCAGGTGGTCCCCTATTGCCAGATGGAATCTTCGGTGCTCAGTCCCAGGGATGCTGTGTGAACAGGGCAGGACAGCTCCATGCCCTTGGGAAGTGAGTCAAGGAAACAACTAAACACAGGGGCTTTGAGAGCCGTCTGGGAGGAACTTAAGGAAGGCCTCCCAGAGGAGGCAAAGATCAAGCAGGAGCATGAGGGATGGGAAGGAGCCGGCCAGGCACATGGGCAGTGGGCTGAGAGGCAGAGAGATATTTCAGACAGAAAGAACAGTGAATGCAAAGACTCAAGAGAGAAAAGTTCAGTCTGGCTGGAGCACAGAATATTGTTTTTCTTTCAGTAAAGTCCACAAACACGGGCCAGAGTCAGAGGTTGAAGTCACCAGAGGTGAGAGTTCTCACCTCTTATCTGTATAGGTCATGTAGGATCAGGCAATGGTCAGACCTCTGTTTGCCCCTTGAGAAATGGGATCCCTTTGGGGGAGAAGAGAATTTAAGGAATGAAGGTGACACTTTTAATGAGACCTTACCCTGATAAATTACTTATTAAAGGCATTTGCTCCCAGATGCTCACAACAAACCTGTATGTTAGGAATCACTGCTGTCCCATCTTTGTGATGGGAAAATGGAGCCCCCACTATATCTTTTGAAAAAAGGGAAATGGACCTCTGAATTAATTCATCCGCTTTTTTTTTCTTCTTTTCCTCCATGACAGGAAAAAAACAGCAGAAAATAAAAGACATTCTGTCAAACAAGAAACTGAGAGAACACAATTCCTATGTGGAGGTACTAGGAAGCCAAAATCAGAGGAAGACAGGAAACTCTCAGAGACAGAGGGAAAGAGGCCAAGCGCAGGAGTGACCAGAAAGGCAGGGACTCGGAAGACAGAGGACTGAGCAAAGGGAGGGGAGGAGGGAAAAAAGGAAGAGCCCATCACACAGCCTTCCAGACCCTGGCTCTGGTCCTTCCCTTGGAAGGGCCTCGTCCCCACCTGCTTCTGCCTCCGGGACAGCGGCCCCGCCCCGTGGTGGCCCCGCCCCGTGGTGGCCCCGCCCCGTGGTGGCCCCGCCCCGTGGTGGCCCCGCCCCGCGGTGGCCCCGCCCCGCGGTGGCCCCGCCCCGCGGTGGCCCCGCCCCGCGGTGGCCCCGCCCCGCGGTGGCCCCGCCCCGCGGTGGCCCCGCCCCGCGGTGGCCCCGCCCCGCGGTGGCCCCGCCCCGCGGTGGCCCCGCCCCGCGGTGGCCCCGCCCCGCGGTGGCCCCGCCCCGCGGTGGCCCCGCCCCGCGGTGGCCCCGCCCCGCGGTGGCCCCGCCCCGCGGTGGCCCCGCCCCGTGGTGGCCCCGCCCCGTGGTGGCCCCGCCCCGTGGTGGCCCCGCCCCGTGGTGGCCCCTGCCCACCACCCTCCTCCCCGCTCCCCCAGAGCTGCATTGACTGGAACCGGGCGGTGCTGAAGCGGGAGCTGGGTCTGACCGAGAGGGACATCGTGGACATCCCCCAGCTCTTCAAGCTCCAGGAAGACATCCGAGGGATCCTCAAGGCCGAAGCCTTTTTCCCAAACATGGTGAGGAGGTGGTCTTCCGACTCGTCCTGACTTTGCTCGTGGCATTAAATCAGAGAGGCCAGCTGAGCTCTGGGACTAGGGAGGCTCGGTTGTCTCCTCCCACCTTGGGCTTTGCTCGGCCCTGTCCGGCCTACAGAGCCTCTCGCCCTCTCACAGCCACCTGAAGTTAGATTATCATTGCCCCCACTTTACAGATGATGCCCAGCGAGGCCAGGTCTCCAGCACAAAAACTCACAGTTGGCAAGAGGTGGGGTTGAGAGCTGGGATTCAGAGCCGGGGGGTCTGGCTGCCCTGCCCCCTGTGGGTTTTCCTGTGGCAGGTGAGGTGGGGAAAGCGGAACAAGCAACAAGCAAGATGCTCTCAGATGGGGTTAAGCCCATGAAGGGAATAAGGGTGGGGCACCTTTTCAGACCATGTGGTCCAGGAAGGCCTCCTGGAGGAGGTGAGGCTGGCATTGCCTGAGCTAAGTGGGATTCACCTGCTGAAGGGAGAGCTTGAGGGGGATCTCACCTTTCGAGAACTTCTAACTGTGACCCCAGCACCATCTTGAGGTTATCTAGTGTATATTTCCCATCCCTCTGCCCTGTTACCCTGTCTCTTCAAAGAATACCCGCTGGCCAGGCAGAAACCTCACCCAGTTCTACTGGGACCCTTCAGCTGCCACCTCTGCTGCAGCTGGGCATTAGAGTTCAGGGAGGAGCCAGTAGCTCATGACACAGTGGTCCTCTGACTGGGTTCTCCAGGGCTTTGGGGTTCCAAGGCAGGGCCTCAAATATAGTTAGTAGCTTAGATTTTTTATCACTGAGGTGCTGCAGAAGATTTTGTTTAGACTAAAAGGTTCGTTGGAGTTCCCTTGTGGCACAGTGGGTTAAGGGCCTGGTGTTGTCACTGCAGGGGCTTGCGTTGATGCTATGGTATGGGTTCAATCCCTGGCCCAGGAACTCCTACATGCCTTGGGCATGGCCAGAAAAAAAAATAGTATTCCTTAGCTAAAACAAGACAGAAGACCCTCTCCTAACCCCCCTGAACAAAATTCCTTGGCCCCAAGCCTTTCATTTTTCTTCCTTTTTGGCCCAGCCAGGAAGGAAAGCTGATGCTGGCAGCTGGGAGATAAGGCATGTCCATGAAGTCAGTAGCTTCACTGAGGGCTGAGGTGGTGCCTCCACTGTGTCAAGCCCTGGAGGGAGCTGGAGCCAAAGCCATGACCCTCCCAGGAGTCTGTGATGGGAGGTGGGGATATGGGCCTGATGCGGAACAGGTGGAGGAATTAAAGAGTGCCACGCACTCAGCCTGGGCTGGGACTGAGCAGTGACAGAAAACAAGGGGCCCTTTCAGTGTCTCTTAAGCCCTGGAGGGTGACTCTGCACCGACACAGACTCTGCATGTGTGTTCTTAGCCACTTGTCATAGCAATGGACATGTTTGCAATCTTTTTGCTGATGGGTCTCAGAGAGGTAAAGTGACTTACCTAAGGTTGCACAGCTCTCCAGTGGTAGAGCTGGGATGCAAACCCATGTTGGCCTGGGACCAAAACACTCATCCTTTCACCTCACCAGGCCACCTCCCAAAGTAACGGAGGAAACAGAGTCATTTACATAAGGTATAATATATGGAAAGTGCTAGCAAATAGGTAGTCACGTATTCACCCATTCAACCGGTATTTATTATGTGCCTACTACGTGCCAGGCACTGTGCTGGGAGCTATGGAGGAGGAGGACTAATTGCCAGAGTTTGGGGATTCACAGGCAGCTTCACAGAGATGATGGTATTTGAGCTGGGCCTCGAATACTAGAATTTGCCAGAAGGGGGCAGTGAGGAAGGAGAGAATGGTGTTAAGAGCATGGACAGGCTTGAATATAAGTCCTAGACTGGCTGGGTGGCCTTAGGTAGCTCTTGTTAACTGTCTGGGCCTCAGTTTTCTCATCTGTGAAGTGGGACTCCTACTTCCAAAGGTCAGAAGAGGAGGAGGAGCACAGGGATGGGGCTGCAGGCTGCGCACGGCTGCCCCTGACCTGGGCTCCCCCTTCCTTACAGGTGAACATGCTGGTGCTGGGGAAGTACCTGGGCATCCCCAAGCCCTTCGGGCCCATCATCAATGGCCGCTGCTGCCTGGAGGAGAAGGTGCGCTCCCTGCTGGAGCCGCTGGGCCTCCACTGCACCTTCATTGACGACTTCTTCTCCTACCATGTCCGGCACGGGGATGTGCACTGCGGCACCAACGTGCGCCGGCAGCCCTTCTCCTTCAAGTGGTGGCACATGGTGCCCTGAGCCCGTCCCCCCACCACCTCTCCCTCTGGATGCTCCCAGCCAGAGGCTCTGGTCCCCTGCAGTGCGGCCCAGTGAGGGCTCTTGGGGACATTTTGGCTCCCAGGGTGGGTTGGGGGGCACCATCCAGGCAGCAGCTTGATTCCTTTCCCTGTTCCCCGGTTCCTGGAACCCCCGCTGAAGACCCCTGACATTGAAAACTCAGTTCTGCTGTGAGACGCTGCAATAAAGTTTTCTATCACTTTGAACATGAGGTCAAGCTATCACTTCTATCATTTTTTCATTCACTCATTGTCATGGTCAAATTTAATGTTATAAACTTGAAGGTGCAACTGGGATGCATTGAAGGCCGCTGTTCCTGCGTGTGTCTTCCTCTCCCTGGCATATATTTGGTCTATAAGATTTTCGCTGATCTGGAGTTCCCGTCATGGCTAATTGGAAATGAATCTGACTAACATCCATGAGGATGCAGGTTCAATTCCTGGCCTCGCTCAGTGGGTCAGGGATCTGGTGTTGCCGTGAGCTGTGGTGTAGATCTCAGATGTGGCTCAGATCCTGCGTTGCTGTGGCCGTGGCGTAGGCCAGCAGCTACAGCTCCAATTCAACCCTTAGTCTGGGAACCTCCATATGCCACAGGTGGGACCCTAAAAAGACAAAAAAAAAGATTTTCTATGATCTGAGCCTAGTTGATGTTAAGCTTCCTGAGGAGTCTTTGAAGAAGGGAGAGGTGGGAGAGCTGAGCCCCCAGGGGTGCGGCACGTCCCCAAAGCTGCATTGAAGTCCGTTCCCAAACAGCCACAGCCAGATGAACATGCCGAAGCCTATGGATGTTCATTTGATTATTTGCTTTAATGTATATGTATATAAAATGCACTCCTCTGTGTACCTATTTCATGATGAAAAATAAAATTATAAAAATTAGACTGGGATAAGAGGTTGGGGGAGGGATGAATTAGAAGTTGGGGATTAATATATACACACTACTGTGTATAAAACAGATCACCATCAGGGACCTACCATATAGCACAGGCAACTACACTCAATACTTCGTAAAAACCTATAAGGGAAAACATTCTGGAAAAGAAGGTATATATATATACATATATATATATATATATATATATGTATGTATATATATGTAGAATTGAACCGCTGTGCTGTGTGCCTGAAACTAACACGATATTGCACATCAACTATATTTCTTTTTTTTTTTTGTCTTTCCTAGGGCTGCACCCGAGGTATATGGAGATTCCCAGGCGAGGGGTCTAATTGGAGCTATGGCTGCTGGCCTACACCACTACCACAGCAGCACGGGATCTGAGCCACGTCTGCGATATACACCACAGCTCACGGCAACGCTGGATCCCTAACCCACTGAGCAAGGCCAGCAATTGAACCTGAAACCAGTCGAATTTGTTAACCACTGCACCACGATGGAAACTCCTCCACTATATTTCAATTAAAAAATTTTTAACTGGGAGTTTGGGGTTAGTAGATGCAACCTATTATATTTAGAATAGACAAGCAATGAGGTCCTACTGTACAGCCACAGGGAACTCTATCCAGTCTCTTGAGCTAAACCATGATGGAAGATAATATAAGAGAATGTGTGTGTATATATATATGTGTGTGTGTGTGTGTGTGTGTGTGTATGACTGGGTCACTTTATTGTACAGCAGAAATCGGCTCGACATTGTAAATCAACTATGCTTTAATAAAAATAAAATAACTTTTAAAAATTTTAGAGGGAGTTCCCGTTGTGGCTCAGTGGTAAAAAACCCAACTCGTATCCATGAGGATGTAGGTTCAATCCCTGGCCTTGCTCAGTGGTTAAGGATCTGGCATTGACCTGAGCTGTGATGTAGGTCACCGAGGTGGCTTGGATCCACGTTGCTGTAGCTGTGGTGAGGCTGGCAACCACAGCTCTGATTCGACCCTGAACCTGGGAACCTCCATATGCCATGGGTGTGACCCTAAAAAGACCAAAAAAAAAAAAAAAAAAAAAACCCACAAATTACCACAACCTTGGTGGCTTAACATGACAGAAATTTATCCTCTCACAGTTCTGGAGGTCGGAAGTCAAAAAGCCGTTTCATTGGGCTGAAATCAAGGGACCCTCAGGGCTGCGTCCCTCTGTGAGGCCCTGAGGGAGAATATGCTTTTTGCCTCTTCCAGCTGCTGGTGGCCGCTGGCAGGCCTCGGCTGGTGGCTGCAGTACTCTAATCTGGGCCTGTGTGGTCACACTGCCGTCTCATGTGTATGTCGCATCTCCCTCTGCCTCTCTTCTACAGACACCTGTGGAGTTCCTATTGTGGCACAGTGGGTGAAGAACATGACTGGTCTCCCTGAGGATGCAGGTTCAATCCCTGGCCTTGCTCAGTGGGTTAACTCTCCAGCGTTGCCACAAAGCTGTGTCGTAGAGTTGCAGGTGGGGCTCCCATTCGACCGCTAGCCCAGGAACTTTGATATGCCACAGGGGTGGCCCTAAAAAGAAAAAAATAAATAAAGACACCTTGTGATGGCATTTAGGGCCAGGATAATTCAGGATAATCTCCCAGCTCAAACACTCTTAGTCACATGTGCCAACTTAGTCACAACCACGAAGACTCTGCCCGCAGGTTCCAGGGATTAGGACCTGATATCTTTCGGGGGCTATTAAGCTAACCTCCTACAGGTTAGGAACCACCATTTGCCAGCCGGGCAGGTAGAAGGGGAAGAAGCCAAGCATCCCCTTTCCAAGCACCTGCATTCCACCCAGTCAGGAAAGAGGCAAGACTTAACGCTTACTTTAATGAGATGTAATTGACACATACGTTGTGTACGTTTAAGCTGTACGAACGTGTACAACTGATACATTTCTAGGCTGCAATATGATTACCACGGTCCTGCATCACCTAATGATCATCTTTCCCCCTGAAAACATGGTTTTAAACATTCATATTATCTTCTTTGTTTCCACGTGTCCGAGTTCTCGATCAGACTTGAAACCGTTTTAAAACAAGTCCTTGGCAACCTCCAAATTCTCCTTGGTGACCTTCATATCCCTCTGGCCATAGTCTTGGGACCAGAAGGACATATAAAAAGTCACCCTTATCATTCCCTTTTTGTGGGGGCAGATTTACCTTAATAAAAGCAAGTTGGGGGGGTTCTTTTGTGCAACTTTCGAACTTGTGCATGGAGATTATTTGGTGGCTTTTATGGCTTGTTTCCCGGAAACTGATTCTAAGATGGAAATTTGGATGGGGGGTGGGGGTAGGGGTGGGATGGTGGGAGGTGCTCTTAGGAACCACACCTGGGAGGGAGTTGAGGGGAGAGGCAGGCAGTGGGAGGTGATGAACTGGGATGCGGTGATCACAAAATTTGGGGGTAATGCCTTGGGATGCTCTGGGGCTGGGTTGGGCCCTCTGCATTGTCCTGATTTAAGACAAGCAGACTGCCATTTGTCGCCCCATATTGGACGTATCTGCTGTCGCCTTGGGAATCAGCGGTGGATGATTCCAGGAGAGGAGCTCGCTGTCAGAAGCTAGAAGCCAACACGCTCAGCAGCTGGGGAATAAGGGCCTCCATCCTGAAGGGGGGTCAGGTGGTCCCCCACAGTGTCCACAAGGGACCCTCTCACTCCCAGAGGGCCAGAGACCTAGGCAGCCAGCCTCAGCCTCCTTGAGTCCGTAGGCACGAGCTGCTTAATAAATTAGTGGTGCACGAGCTCTGACCCAGCTGTTCCTCCTCCTTCTCCCGAAAATCAGTTACGCCTGGGCTGCTGCTGAAGCCTCCTTAATGAGGGGGCGGGCTGGAGAGGCCCTGAGCCCATAAGAGGGGAGGGCGAGGGGGCGTCCTGGGGTTATCTGAGGCTGCTGTGCCAAGCAAGGCTTGGTGCGCAGGCCTGGGGGCGGTCCGTCCAGAGGGCCTGGCCATGTCGTTTCAGAGCATCATCCATCTGTCCCTGGACAGCCCTGTCCATTCCACTTGCATGTTGGGAATGGAAATCTGCTTAGATCTCAGTGGGTGAGGAGATGCGGCCGGGGCTAGGGGGGATGTTGGTGGCCTGGCTTCCTGCCGGGGGCTGTCCCTAGGTGAAGCAGGCATTGGGGGTTACCTCCCTTCTCTGCCCCTTCTTCCCAGCTCATCACGGGGAGCCTAATTTGGGTGTTTAGGGGCCTCACAGTCCTGATGCTGCTGCCAGATTTGGACCTAAATCCTGCTTCTGCCCTTTGGGGGGCTATGGGGCCTTAGAAGCGAGGGCCTCGCTCCCTCTGGGTCCCCTCACCTGTAAAACAGGGCGAGGTCAAGGCCAGCTCTCGAGGCAGCCGTGAGGATTAAGTTGGAGCCTCCGTGGGGAGGTGACTCGCTCGCAAGGCCAGCTTCCCTCCCAGGTCACAGCACAGACCTCCCAAACCCCAGCCATGTTTTCCTCTACTGGGGTCCCTTGCGGCTCAGACAAATGGCTCTCCCCTCCTCGGGAGTTGGCCTTTATAAATAAGCTGTATCTTGGTAACTTCTAGAACATCAGTGAGATGATGGGGTCTGAGCTGGAGCTTGTCGGAGGGAAGACCCGGGGGTCCTTGGAGGGGGGCGTGGTAAGAGGAAAGATGAAGTTGTGTTAGGACCCAAAAACTTGCCCTGACCCTAAGTTAGGGTGCCTCCGCGCCTGCGAGGATGGTGGGTAGGGACCGTCCCCCACCGTGCCTGCTGCACTAGGCTGAGTGGTAAGGCTCTTGTGCCCTAAATTCTGTCTTGTTGGGCAAACCAGGTGTGCCCCACAGAAGTGCGAGTCCTTCACCATCGCTAGCTCTCCGGGGGTCCTGGTTGATATCTACAACGTTGCGTCTGGGAAGGTCACGCAGGAGGCTGCCCTGACCCAGTGGCCCCTGTCACATCCCATGGATGTGCTGGTGAAGATGACATCCCCGAGCTCCGATGTCAACGGGGACAAGGTGAGTCTTGGGGGACGTTGAGGAGAAGGAGCTAATACAGTCCCTGGAGTATTAGTCTCCCTCCTGACAGGTGGCGTTTCCTGGGCCCTGAGTCCGTGAAAACGTCCCTGCCAAATGTTTGGCACGTCTGACCTTACTCTGTGCTTGCAATAAACCTGGGAAGTGGGCCCATTTTACAGACCAAGAAACTAAGGCACTGAAGAAGGGACATGCCCTACCCAGGCCAGTCATCCGCGGCACAGGGATTCGAGCTCAAGGATGTCTGTCTCGTTTGTGTGTGTTGTGACCATGACACCAGCTTCCGCATTGCCTGCTTTGGAAGCCTAACTTAAAAGGTCTCCACGGCTGAACTCCTATGGGCTCTTTGGCTGAGGCTGGTCTCCCAGGTGTGGGGCTTTTAATGGAGCTGCCACATGTTTGACACCGAGGATCGGGTATCGGGTATCGCGAGAGTCAGGTTTCAAGAGGCTGGTTCTACCTCCCTTTACACGGGAGGACACACAGACCTCTACACCTCATAGCATAACTAGTGTGACGCAGATTGGGGCTCTGAGCCCAAGTCTGTGCCCGTCCTTCTGGGCAAGCTGTCACCCTAAGGGGGCACCTGTGGCAGGGAGGCGAGCTTCGACCTTGTAGAACAGGCTCATCCAGTCAGAGTCGGGCAGGGGTGGTTCTGAGGTGTTAGAACCCATCAACACCCAGGCCACCCTGCCCGACACCAATCAAATCAATCTCTGGGGGTGGGACTTGGGCTGCTGAAGTTCCTGGCTCCCCAGGTGACTCCAATGTGAAGCCAAGGGTGAGAACAGCTGAGGCAGGATGGTCAGGACCAGGGGACCCGAGTTGGCAGAATCTTCTGAAGGGGGGTAGTCAGCAGAGGCTGGTAGTTAGCAGAAGGCTAAGCTGAGATGACGGAGGGGCAGACACAGCCCACTCTACACCCTGTGCCCAGGGCAGGCAACTCCCTAAGAGGAAGGAAGTACACTGAGATATAAGACTGAGGGTTTCACAGAGCAGGACTGAGGCTGTGATGGGTGCCAGCTGAGCCCTGAGGACCTGAGAAACCTTCTACACCCAGGGCTTAGCCTTCAGCACCATCGGGAATGGGATGCTTGACCTGGGATCAAAGCCTCCGTTTAGGATCAGGTGGTTGTGGGGAGACAGTCACAGCAGGTAATTGTGGCCTTAGATAATGGCTGGTTCTGCTTCATGATGAAGGCCTGTGGTCAAGGCCAGTGGCTCAAGGGCAAATCATTGTCTCTGTGGAGTTCCTGGTGGTTAAGGATTCAGTGTTAATCACCGTTGTGGCTTGTCACTGCTGTGGCTCAGGTTCAGTCCCTGGCCTGGGAATTTATGTATGCCACAGGCACAGCCCCCTGCCAAAAAATGGTGTGTGTGTATAAAATATGAATAGGCTCCTCTGGAAGCAGGGGTTATTATGGGACACAGGAAAGAATGACTTCTAATTTCAGAACCCTCTAAGATATCCCACTTTATCTTTTTGTTGGTGGGGGCGGGACACCCACAGCATATGGAAGTTCCCAGGCTAGGGGTCGAATCAGAGCCACAGCTGCTGGCCTATGCCACGGCCACAGCAACAAGAGATCTGAGCTGCATCTGCGACCTACACCACAGCTCACAGCAATGCCAGATCCTTAACCCACTGAGCAAAGCCAAGGATAGAACGTGCGTCCTCATGGATCCTAGTCGGGTTCATTAACCACTGAGCCATGAAGGGAACTCCCCAGATATCCCACTTTTGAGGGGAGAGCCGCTTACCCCATTAGAGGCCCCATGTCATCACTGTCCATCTCATGGGGCCACAGGTGGGACCCCAGGAGGGCAGGTACGGTGGGGAGAATATATAGCATAATGTAAAGCTTGATCTCTAGAGCTGGACAGCCCAGATCTTCAATTCTGCACCTCGCCCCCTTTCTGGCCAAAGGATTCAGTCCTTTGATCTCTGGCCTTGAGGACAAAGCCCACCTGGATGGGTTGTTGGAAGCTGCCTTGTGGAAGGGCTTGGAGGGTCCTGGCATGTTATAAACGGGGGCTCTTACGATGCAGTGGCCCCATCCTGACTCACAGCAGGACAGCAGAAGCTCAGAAGCTGTAATGGGAGCCCAAGGTCAAAGCAGGTGCTGGTATGTGGCCTGGGGCCCTGTGCCAGCCCCTGGCCCTCCAACATTCCCACAGGTCCTGGGTGCTGTCTCTGCAGGTTTTGGTCTCCTACTTCCTGCCCCATGAGGATGTCCCTGTAGCCACAGCTATACTCTATCTCACTGGCATAGGTGAGTCCCCCCCCAGCCCTGGAGAGGAGGGTGGGTTTGCAGAGGCTCAAGGAGCTGAGCGGGGGGAGGGGGGGCTCTCCCCATAACAAGATGTCCCCCGTGGGTCCCAGATGGATTCACTTGCTACCCATGCCCCTGGTCCCTCCAAGCTCAGCGGCTTCTCTGCCGCCCTTGCTCGCTGCCTGCCTCATTCTCTCAACAGAATAGACAAGGGTCCACATGTTCCCCGCCCACACCCATCCCGTGCCTGGGTCAGACCTCTGCTCCCTCTGCTACAACGGAGGATGGAGGACGAGGAAGTGTCTGGTCCCAAGTTAACCTCATCACACCAGATCCCCTCCCCCCCCATTCAAGAACATTCCTTCAGCAGCTCTTAACTGGTGTAGGAAGCCGCTGCCCCTCCCCCTCCTCTTTAGATTGTTCCAGAACAAACTATAGTCCCTTAGTAGGAACAAGCTATTACGCCTATTCTCCTAAGGAACCAGCTGTAACATCTATTCTTAGACCTGCTTCTGTGTTTTCTTTTTTCTTTTTTTTTTTTTTTTTGATTGTTTTCAACCTCCACTCATTCCCCTCCTCCCTGCTCCTTCGCCATCTTTGCATCCTCACTTTCTGCTCCTCTGCCTTGAACCTGCTCAAACCAGACACCCACCCCCAACATTCCCTCCTGGAGGACCCGAGCTCCCTCTGCTTCCATAGGTTGCGTCTACCTTGTTCTTCTCCCTGGACCTGCCCACAGTGTTCATGGCAGCTGGTGGTCCTTTTCTTGAGCCTCTGACCTGAGATACTTCAAGGGCCCCGCACGCGCAGCTTTCTCCCCCTCCCCAGCAGGCTGTTCCTTCTCGGATCCCTGGGCTGGATCCTTTTTGCCCTTCTGCCCCCCCATCCCCCACCCCCATCAGTGAGGTGCTGCAGGGCTCAGGAAGCTGCTCTGTAGACCACAGATGACTCTCGACTCTCTAGCCTCACATCCCCCGTACACTTGGGTGTCTGTCTACTGAGCGATGTCTCAAACTTAATATATCCCAAATTGAACTGATTCCCTCTACCCTCAAATGCCTATTTTAGGGTGTTACCCTTTTCTCTTAGCCTGTATTGATCATGAATCTTGTCAGGGTGGCTTTAAGTCTAGCTCAAATCTAGCCATGAGCCACCATCATCTGTTGCCTGATCGCTGACAGGTCCCCAGTAGGGTTTCTGGCCCCATCCTTGACCTATAGGTCCAATCTCATTTTGGTCTGAGAGAGGCATCCTTTAAAAGGTTATCAGGTAACATAATCCTCAATGCAAAGCTTCCCACCGCTCGCACATACTTGGATTAAAGCAAGCATTGCCGTTCACAAAATCTTTCCAAACTGGCCCCACGCTACTTCTAACCTGTGGCCACTCTTCTTTGTTCATTTCTGCATTAGGCACACTGGCCTCTCTGACCCTTGAACTTGCTACCATGCTCTTCGTATTCTTTGTCTTTTTAGGGCTGCACCTGTAGCATATGGAGGTTCCCAGGCCAGGGGTGGAATTGGAGCTGCAGCCACCAGCCTACACCACAGCCACAGCAATGCAGGATCTGAGCCACGTCTGCGACCTACACCACAGCTCACGGCAATGTCAGATCCTTAACCCACTAAGTGAAGCCAGGGATTGAACCCTCGTCCTCATGGATACTAGTCAGGTTCATTAACTGCTGAGCCACAGCAGGAACTCTCCCTCTTCCTAGTCTAACTTCTTTCACCCCAGATACTAACAGGAGTCACTTTCTTGCCTCCTGCAGGTCTCTGTTCACACTTAGACATCTCTGATCTAAAACGGAGACACCCCCTCCATCCCTTTGTTCCCTGTGGCATTTTACCATTGGACTTGATGTACTTATTTCTTCATCCCTTGCCACCGCCATGTGTGCATGTACAAGCACACACGTCCCTAAGTTCAATGAAGATGGGGCCTGTCTTGCCCACCGTTGTATCTCTAGGACCTAGAACAGTACCTGGATAGGGATGGGCATCCCTGAGCATCCGTGCCAGGTGCCGAGTGGACAGCAGCCAAAGAGGTCTGTTCCCTTGGCCCTGACATTCCAGTTGAGCAGCGGCACATTCACTGTCAAGAACTATGAACAGGAATAAAACCAGGGTAAAGCCATAGGCTGCTCAGTGTGGAAGGGGCCGGGTGGAAGGTGGGATGTAGAGACCCCAGGAGGAAACCCTATGGCAATCCTTGGGCAGAAGCCTGGATCTTGAGCTCTAAAGGGGTTTGGAATTGGCACACATTGGGCCTTCGCTGTGTCTTAGCGTGCCATGAGCTTTCCTGAAGGCGAGGGAGGGGAGCCTTCCAGGTGGGGCATCATCTGGGATAAAGAGGCACAGGTGGCATCATGGCCACGCGGGCTTGCTCTGTGGCCCCCAGGAGGTTGGGGGAGATTCAGAAATACTTGGGCCTCTCCAGGCTTCTGAGGAACTTTCTTCTGCTAAGCCAGCAGCACACGCCAAGGGCCAGAGAGCCCGGATACCAGCCTTGGGCCGCCCTGGCGCCTTGCCCACAGCTCCAGGGCTGCATTCAGCCGGTCTAGGTGGCTGAAGCCTTTCCCTCCTGTTGCAGAAGTCTCTCTGGACGTGGATATCTACCGCAATGGGGACGTCGAGATGGCAAATGACAAACAGGCTAAGGTGAGGCAGTCCAGGGGTGCGGGAGCCAGATCTATCTCATAGACACTATTCAGCCGTCATAGTGTCTCTCACGTCCAGTTGCTGCACCAAATCGGAGCTGGTGTTGTTAATTTCCAGCTTCAAAAAACTAGAATGTCTTGGAGTTCCTATTATGGCTCAGAAGGTTAAGAACCTGACACCATGTCTATGAGGATGTGGGCTCGATCCCTGGCCTTGCTCAGTGGGATAAGGATCCCGTGTTGCCACAAGCTGTGGTGTAGGTCACAGATGAGGTTCGGATCCAGCGTGGCTATGGCTGTGGTATAGGCTGGCGGCTGCAGCTCTGATTAGACCCTTAGCCTGGGAACCTCCATATGCTGTGGGTGCGGCCCTAAAAGAAGACAAAAAAAGAAAAAACTGGAATGTCTGGCGGCACTTGTCTCCCTTCCTTGCCTGGCCGTGCAGCCAGCTAGGCTGGAGGGTCAGCTGTCCCCTTCGGGACCTCCCCTGACCTTGAGACAAGGTTGGAAACTGGTGACCCACTAGCTCCTCTCCTGTGTCACAGCCCACTTACCTGATGCCGCTGTCCTGTTCCCGTAGGCACCGGATTGATCTAAAGGTCCCTGTCACCCTAGAGAGAGCCTTGACTCTGTCCCCGATGTGGGGTAGCATCTGGGAAGCCGAGGACTTTACGTGGCTTCTGAACCAACACTCCTGTCTTCTTTACAGAAAAACTGGGTCTGGGGCCCCGATGGCTGGGGCGCCATCCTGCTTGTGAACTGCGCCCTGACCAACCGGGGCCAGATTAAGGACGGGAAGATCACAAAGGTGTTCTCTGCGGAGGGTGAGAACCTGCCACTCGCCACGGACACTCTCTCCCCTTCCTCCCTGGGCTCTGCCTCCTCTGGGGGCTTCACTGTCGACCCTTAGTAAACCCCAATTCCAGGCTGAGCTCCCTGCTCTGGGCCCATCAAGTCTCTTGTCAATGGTTTGATGGCTTGAAGTCACGTGGCCCCGTGGCAGGAGCACAGGCTCTGATGTCAGGTTACAAACTGTTACTTCCTGCCTGTGAACTCATGTATATTAACTTCCCTGATCCTGTTTTGGCATTTGAAGTGGGGATGATAGAATGTGGGCCCCAAAGTTGGCTGAGAAGACTAAAGACACAAAAAGGGTCGCTGAGACCCTTCCTAAAAACCCTCTCGTAGCCTAGGGTTGAGCACCTGACTGTCTTAGCAAAAGCCCACGTGGATGGGCCCTGACTTGTGGTTGGATGTACGTTCCAGGTCTCAGCAGTAGACCAGATGCCCCGGTTCCCACCAAGGCTGGAGTGTCACCCCCCTGCCCTGTGCCAGGCCCCGTCGTGGGTGTCATAGGGACCATCTATCCCTTATGAGCAACTACTGGGGTAAATGCCATTCTCAGAGCCATACTTCAGGCTACCCACCTGCCTTTTAAGGTTTTCAAGATCTAGGGCAGGAAAAGGCAGCACTGCTGCGTAAACATGCCTTCCAGGTGATTCTGGAGTGAGCTGAGGTTCGGGCACCCGGTGCTGGCAAGCTGCCTGCGGCCATGCGGGGAGCAAGCAGCAGAGACGTGATACAGACCTGGGCAGAGTGGGAAGCAGAGGGTCCTCTGTGCTTCAACAAACAGGCCCCCCCCTCCCTGGCCCTACTGCTCCCTCCACCCCTGGGGTGCTGGCCTCCAGAAGCCGCTGAACCTTTGCCTTGTCTTTGGCTCAGATATAAGGAATCTGTCCCCGATGGTGCTGAGAGTTCAGGGGCCCAGCTGCATTTTAAAGAAACACCGGCTGCTGCTCCACACCTCCAAGGAAGAGTCGGACAAGGCGAGAGTCTACCGGCCACAAAGTGAGGGTTTGTCCACGTGCCCGGGCAAGGGGCGGACCTGCTCCTGGCAGAGTCCCCATCAGAAGGCTGCCAGGGGACCTTGGGCTGCAGGTCGGGGTCTGTTATGGCTTGTGTC
Source organism: Sus scrofa (assembly GCF_054392235.1). Classification (NCBI taxonomy): domain Eukaryota; kingdom Metazoa; phylum Chordata; class Mammalia; order Artiodactyla; family Suidae; genus Sus; species Sus scrofa. The sequence goes on from NC_139388.1 coordinate 80,504,662, forward strand.
CCTGGGGTGCACCTCTCCTACGGGGCTTTCATAGCTGGACGAGGAGAGATGGGTGTTAGCCGAGGTGGTGACCTTGTCTCTCAGCAAACCCCAATTCCAGGCTGAGGTCGCTGCTCTGGGAGGGCTCGGCTGTGTTGCAACCCAGAGAGGAAGGCCGTGCACCGGGCCAGGGCCCAGCTTGTGTTGGGCTTTTCAAACGAGGCTGTCAAGCCGAACTTTGTTTCTCACCTTTAAAACCTATGGCCCTCTGCCCAAATCTGGTCAATGCCTAGAACTGCCATGCATCTTTGTCCTTCGAAGGCAGACGTTTTTATCTGTGTCCCCACTCCCTACTGGTCTTTGAAGAGTGGTCAGTCACTGGCCCCCATTCACGAACAAACACCTGACTGTCCTCTGAGCCCTCAACCCCAGAAACATAGGGGCCAAAAAGCCAGCTTGGCCCCCGCTCGCCAGAGCTCCCGCCTGGCTCTTGACCCAAAAAAGGAAGGTGCCCTCAGGTGTGGTGGCAGCCACTGGGCTCCTTCAGCAGTGGGTCTGTCCCTCTCTCCTTCCTAGAGGACAGTTCCAGCACATTCGAGTTGGTGCTGGGCCCAGGGCAGCACGCCTATGCCTTGGGTCCCCTCGAAAGCGACTTGAAGGAGACCTTCTACGTGGAAGCCCTGCAGTTCCCGTCCGGCAGCTTCCCAGGCCTGATTTCCTACTCGGTCTCCCTGGTGGAAGAGTCTAAAGACGGGATAGGACCTCAGGTAGCTGGCAGCCCACGGAGCAGGGACTGGGTAGGACGGGGGGCCCCCCCTCAGCTGGGCAGCAAAGGGGGCCGTGAAGGGTGGAGCGAGGGTGTCACCCCACCTTTGGGAGAAAAGCCCTGCAGCGGCCATGGGGGAGAGGGCTGCAGGGGGGCGGGGGGGTGGGGAAGCTGGGCTGAGCGGCTGGAGGCCTGGTGGGGAGTGGGGAGAAGGTAGCCGGGAGCCAGGTCACTCGCAGGACCTCGTCCCCTCCTGCAGGTGATTCCAGAGATCCTGGTGTACAAGGACACGGTGGTGTTCCGGGTGGCCCCCTGCATCTTTACCCCCAGCACGCAGATGCCCCTGGAGATGTACGTCTGCAGGTGAGAAGCCCGCAGGCTGCCCGGGCCTCACCGTGTCAGTAACTGACACGCTCTCCGGTCTAGCGTTGAGCGGGGGCAGGGAAAGGTGACTAGACGTCTCCCTGGGAACGTGAGGTCCTTCTTCCCAAGACAGCTGGTCCCTCCCCCAGAGAGTCATCCGATGCTTATTTGAATACCTGCAAGGCTGGGGCTGGAGCAGTGAACACAAGTCTCGCTCTGCTCTTCTGGGGAGACGGTGTGGTTTCAGGCAGGATCAAGGGCTCTGAGGCCGGGGAAAAGGATGCAGGGGTAAGGATGAGCCTGTGCTCTGGGGACAGCAAGCAGGTGGGCAGAGCCAGGAGCGAGCCAGAGAGAGGAGGAGAAGGGGCCCCAGGGCCTCGTGGGCTCTGCGTGTTAGGGCTTAGCCTCCGAGGCTGTAACAGACCCCCAGGGCAAGGAGGACTTCATCCCTCCTGCAGACCCCGTGGAAGGATGGAAGAAAATAGCGCTTCCACAGGGAGGTCGGCTAGGGAGGAGGGTCTATGGAGGAATGCCAGGCTTCAGGATGTGAAGATAAATGGGAAGAGCTTAAGGGATTTTGCAGATATCTAGGTACCAGATCTTTCTCTGGCTTTCATATCTGAAGGCAGAAGTTCACTCACAGGAGGTATCTGCTGAACCCTGATCTTCTAAGACTCTGCCATGGGGTGGTATTCAGGCATGGCTTGACCCAGCTTTGCCACAGATGGTGCAGGAGACTGGGACTCCACTTTCTCCCTCATTACACATCTTGGACTGTTCCAGGCCTTGCCAAGCTAGTCAGATCCCTGTAGTCTTGTCTGCGTGGACTCAAGAAATAGATTCTTTTGGAACAGTAGCATAGAATAGCAATTCAAGTTCTGGACCTGGAACTGGAATAGAATCCAAATGTTGATGCTTCCCAATGATGACCTCGCTGGCATCCCACATGTGGGGACCTGTTTATAAAATGGGTGATCTTACATCGGCCTCAGATACCACTGTTTCTCTCCAAGGAATGGATGTTCATCGTGGACCTATAAGCCAGGTGCTGTACACGCAGCACTAAGACTTCAGGGCTCAAGACCCACCCCTAGCACCCATATGAACATGACAACTTCACTGCCCATCTTAAGGGGGTGCTCGGCTTCTTGGCATCCTGGGAGGAAGATTCAGCCCCCTTGGGGAGAGAAGAGTCAGTGTTCTGGGTAAACTGAGGCAGGAGAGGCAGTTCTAGGTCACTGGGGCAGCAGATAGAATGGCACTGCAGGGTAGGCATAGGTGGGGACCTAGGCCGCAAGAGCAGAGGCTGATACTAGCAATTTGGGGGGGGGTTAGGGCCGCCCCTGCAGCATATGGAGGTTCCCAGGCTAGGGGTCCCATCGGAGCTATAGCTGCTGGCCTACACCACAGCCACAGCAATTCGGGATCTGAGCCATAGCAACGCAGGATCTGAGCTGCATCTGTGACCTACACCATAGCTCATGGCAATGCCAGATCCTTAACCCACTGAGCAAGGCCAGGGATCAAAGCTGCAACTTCACGGATACTAGTCAGATTCATTTCTGCTGCGGCACCACAGCAGGAACTCAATGACACCAGCAATTCTTGACCTCACTCTGCCATAAACTGAGCCATGCCAGGTCAGGCAAGCCCTGAGCCATTGGCTGGCGTTCCATGAGGTGGGGGAACAGCAGCAGCTCGGCTTTCCTGGCTGGGGTTGGGGGGGTGGGGTTGGGGAAATGGCACATGATCTCTCCTGACCAGGAGGTGATGCCCCCTTGCCCTGGTCTAGTGAGATCACAACCCTTGGGGGAGACTTGGAGCCCTTCCCAGAGCTGGCTTATCTCCCATGGCAGAGAGCTGCAGGTCCAGGGCTTTGTGAATGCGGTGACGGAGCTGAGCGAGAGGAGTAACAGCCAGGTGGCATCCGTCTATGAAGACCCCAACCGCTTGGGCAGGTGGCTCCAGGTAACGCCCCATCTGCGGGGGAGGGGCGGGGGGGGAGATGCCCATGGGGCACATGTGACAAATCTCAACCTTCCAGCGAAGCGAAGAGCCACCAGGGGCATCTTTGTTCTTAGGACCTTGGGGGTTGCTGAGATGAAATACTTACCCAAGTCCTGGCTACTAAGGGATAAAGCTCAGAGTCTCACCTCCTCCCATTTCCAGAATAGATGTGTTTAAGAACACAGAACACCTAGCCCTAAGCCCCAGGCATCTGAGGGTCTGACGCCAATAGCAACAGGTTGGCAGAGCCAGGAGGATCTCCCCAGGGTCCAGCTCAACCCAGTCTGTTTTTTTGGCAGAGGGTGGGGTGTGTGTGGGGGGTGCTGCACCTGTGGCATATGGAAGTTCCCTGGCTAGGGGTTGAATTGGAGCTAGAGCTGCCGGCCTACACCACAGCTCACAGCAACACCAGAGCCTTAACCCACTGAGCAAGGCCAGGGGTTGAACCCACATCCTCATGGATACGAGTCGGGTTCATTACCGCTGAGTCACGACGGAAGCTCCACCATCAGGTTTTAAATCTGACAAATGGAAGAACAGGTCAGGGAGCGGCCCCAAGGAAAGGAAGTAACCTCTAATGAAAAAGAATCTTAAACATCTTTTTCAGTGTATATGTACATATATGTGTATATGTAAATAACATGTAAAACCGAATCACTTTGTACATCTGAAACTAACCCATTATAAATCAACTATACTGCAATTTAAAAAAAAAAAAAAAAAAGGGAGGCTGCCTGAGCAGGGTTTTGAGGGCTGAGCAGGAGTTGGCAGGATGAAGGGGTTTTTTCCCCTGCCCGCAGTCTCCGGAGGTGGCCCGTGTACGAGGAGCCAGGACGCAAGAAAGCAGCTGATGGAGCGAGAGGAACTCACGGCTTGTTTCCCTGTCCTGCAGGATGAGATGGCCTTCTGCTACACCCAGGCTCCCCACAAGACCACTGCCTTGGTCCTGGACACCCCTCGGGTCACCAAGCTCGAGGACTTCCCCATGAGATACTCACTGGTGGGGGCTCCATTTGACGGATCTGAACGCAGGCCAACCTCTCAGGCCTGGCGCCTGCCTGGGAGGGGATGGGTGCCAGGGGAGGGGCCCAGATGGTCCTTGGGGGGGGGGTGGGGGGGGATCTCCCGAGAGTCTTGAGGCTTCAAGCTCATCCGTCCTAACACGCTGCCCCGGCTGGATGTCCTTCCAGAGCCCTGGGATCGGCTACGTGACCCTGAACACCCTGGACCACACCGTGGCCAGTATAGACTCCATCGGGAACCTGATGGTGTCCCCGCCTGTCAAGGTCAAGGGGAAAGAGTACCCTCTAGGCAGGATCCTCATTGGCAGCAGCTTTTACCCCAGGTGAGGCGAGAGGCTGGCGTAGGTGGGGGCCCGAGTCTTAACTCCAGAGGGAGGGACCCTCGTGGTTCGGCTGGATCCACCTGAGTCCCAGTCATCGGCTCTGGACCCTGAACTGTCAAGTCAGGACCCCTGAGTCTTCGATTCACGAAGGAGACTAAAGGGAGGAAAAGGAGCCAGGTGGTGCTTCCAGGGTTTAAGCTGAAGGGGCTGAATTTGGTGGGCCTACGGACCCAGCAGGATGTTATTACCACAAAACGTCTGGCTAGAGTTCTTGGTGGCCATTCATCTAAATCCAGGACATAGATGTAGGGGCCGGGGACCAGTGTCCTGGGGTCCAGTCCTGAGTGGAGCCAGGGTAAGGGATTCTTAACGACCACGCCCACCCCCTATGGACCAGCCAATGATTAGAGCAGCCCATTACCTGAAGGTAGCCTGGTACCCACCGAGGAGCTGGCAGCCAACCTGGGCCATGCCAGCTCAAAGGCTATTCATTCCTTCCATCTCCTCCTTAGCAAGGATGGCCGGGACATGAGTAAGGCCCTCCGGGACTTCCTCTACGCCCAGCAAGTCCAGGCCCCAGTGGAACTCTTCTCCGACTGGCTGATGATCGGCCACATCTATGAGTTCATGTGCTTCATCCCCACACAGTTCAAAGTGGAGGGCAAAAAGGTTGGTGTTGGGGCTGGAGAGAGAATGTCTCTCTCCCCCCCGCCTCTGTTGGAGACTCCTGGAAGTTTCTAGGGGGGAAGCTGGCATCTGACCCCAGTTCCTTGTTTCCTAGGACTTCCGGCTGCTCCTGGCCAGCCCCAGCACCTGCTATAAGCTGTTCACGGAGAAACAGAAGCAGGGCTATGGAGATGCAGCTCTGTTTGGAGAGATTAGGAAAGAACAGCTGCTTTCTAATGGTAAGGGACCCTCCCACCCTTCACAAGAGAGGTCAGCCCCTCTGTCCCAGAGGTCCTTTCTAGAGAGTCCTTTCCACTTTGTTCCTCCCGGTCAAAAAGATCCCAGGAAAGCAGAAAAGCATAAGGGGTGACATATTAAAATATCTTGTTCTATTTTAAGGCAATTCTGATGGTACCAGGGCAGTACAGGCAGATCAGGCAGAAATTCTGGGATAGCGGGGAGGCGGCTAGAATACCGGCAAAGGGGAACTTAGCCAGCAAATGGATGGCTCCATGTGGTTGGTGGGCCCACCGCATGCCACCCACGCTAGTGTCTGGATCTCTTCCGGGTAGGTTGGGATAAGGACCTTGGGAATTGGGACTTCAGGGTCTCCTGCCTCTGCGGTTCTGTTCAAAACATTTGAGGAGCCTAGAAAGGGAGTGAGGGGGCTTTTGAGATTCTACAGCCTGAGGAAGAACAGCTTCAGCATCACATGGGAGCTTGTTAGAAATGGCAGAATTTCAGCTCCACCTTGGAGGGGGGCCCAGGACCTTATGGCCTTAGGAGGGCTTATGGAATGTGATCCTGAGCATGAAGCACCTGTCACCCACCACATGCCAAAGACCTTGTGTCACCCCAGCTGATGGCTGAGTTGGACAACTGAGGAATAAAGCTGAATAAGCTGGTGGAGATCAGAGGTGGAAGGCACCAGGCCATGCGTATGGTCGGGAGGCATGGAGGTGCCAGGGAGAGGGGTGAGTGGGGGCTGATGCCCCTGTGAGCCTCCCAAGCTGCCTCCCTCAAAGCAACCCAGGACCGAGGGGTGGGTCGGGGCAGTGGAAGTACTCTCTGGGTTCTCATGGACCCCGCTGAGTCCCCAGATGTGATATTTGACCTAGTTGGGTCCCTGGAGACTAACCAGGCCAGCCTCCATAGTCAATGGCCAGAGATGACCCCCAGTCAGCTATACCCAGGGCCAGAGTCCGTCCAGCACCCCCGGACCATGCTGCCCAGTCCGTGGCCCACGGGGCTGCCTGCCCTCTCCTCCTTCCTGCAGGGAGGGAGGCCCTTACCATCAATCAACTTCTGGCCGATGAAAACATGAAGAAACAGAACGACTATGTGGAGGTACGTGGACCAAAAGGCACTGACCACCTGGGCAGTGGGTCCCTAGCTGAGCAATAAGTGTGACCAGACATCACACACAATAACTTACTCTAATCGTCAAAATAACCCGAGAATGTAAACCCATCTTGTCTTGGAGGGTAGGGAGGCTCAGAAAAAGCCACCAGCCTAAGCCAATTCGGGTTTGAGTCCCAAATTGCTGGTGCTGTAGTTCTGCTTGCTTCCAGCAGAGGGCCCCCCAACCCCGACTCAGGAAGCTCTGAGCTGGGGAGATTTGAACACCCTGGGGCCTTCTCAACCCTGCTGGCTGAAGCAGCCCTTCAGCCCAGAGTCAGAATCATCCAGCATGGCAGATCTCTTAAAACGTGAATCACAAGCTGTGAGAAACAGATCCCTCAGAAATTAAACAACTTCTAGCGGGGAAGCCACGGCCCAGAGCAGGGCAAGGATGAGCCCAAGGTTACCCGTCAGCACAAAACCACTTGGCCCACTGAGTCCTCCTGGCTCCTGGCCAAGGCATGCGCTGTGCCCTGACTTTGGCTGAAACAGGAGGCCTCCCAGCGCAGCAGGGTGGGCAGCAGTCAGATGTGGGGTTCAAACAGCATCTCTGAGCCCTGGTGAAACGCATCTTTGGTGTGCGGCCGTGAGCCCCACATCGAGACCTCAGAGATGCTCAGGTGTCGGGTGTTGGCTGGTCTGGGCAGAGAAGTGCCCAGGGGTCCTGCTTGTGTCCCCTCCTGAAGGAAGAAAGCGGGTACCTGGGCTGGAGGACTCACTCTTGCCCCCGCCCAGGCCCCCCCGACTCTGGCTGTGACAGAGGACCAAGGGGCCCCATGTGTTCATGGGATTAGGACCAGGAACTGCCCGGGGCTGAGGGATCCCGGCCTTTGCTGAGCCCTGCCCCCATGCTCCCAGCCGGTACCGTGAGCGCCCTGCCCTTCCTGCCCCGCAGAGGTGCATCGACCTGAACCGGGCCATCCTGAAGCGAGAGCTGGGCCTGGCGGAGAAGGACATCATTGACATTCCGCAGCTCTTCTGCCTGGAGCAGATTGTCAACGTCCCCTCCAACGAGCTGACCGGGAAGCTCTACGCAAGGCCCTACTTCCCTAACCTGGTGAGGGGGCGAGGGGGAGGGGGCTGCCCGGCTAGGCGAGGGAGGTGGGGGGGTGCCTGAGAGGAAGAGGGGTGCAAGGGTAGGGATGACGTCTCCCCCAACACACACAGGGAGCAGGTGAGTGACTCGCCAAGCAGTGACCAGGAATCGGGCCTTGGACTAATCCCCAACCTTAAGGAACCAGGTGGCCCATGTCACACACACAGGGATGCTGCGCCCTATCAGAGTTGAGGGGACTAAGCCATCTGCTGGCTATGAGACCACAGAAAGCTCCCCGACAGGGACTTCCTGTCCCTGCATCTGGGCAGCAGCATCTGGAACTCAGAGGTACTTAAACATTTCCTGTCGAGAGTCTAGGGGTGTGGGGTCTATGACAGACCCCTGCTATGCCAAACCTATGCCAACCTTGGCCTCTATCTGACCTCCCACAACTGTGACTCGTCACAGAGACATTTGGGCTCATTAGCTCCTTAACCCTTGGCAGACCATTTCTCTGAACCCCAGGGACAAAGGCCCTGCATCCAGCAATCACACAGGGTTTATCTTTTTTAAGACCGATGAGACCTTCTGGACATGAATAGGAGCCTTGTGGAGGTCCGGGCAGTAGGTGTGGGCAGTGGTGGGAGAAGTGCCTTTAAGGAAGAGATGCTAGAATTAAGATGCGAGAAACAGACAGGAGTCCAATGACAAAGCCAGGAAGCCAGGAGAGGTTGGCAAGACTACGGCCCAAATAAGACTAAAAGGCCTGGCTGTGGCGTCAGCGGGCAGCTGTAGCTCCGATTCAACCCCTAGTCTAGGAACCTCCATATGCCACAGGTGTGGGCCTAACAAATAATAACTAAAAATTAAAAGGCCTGGGCAAGAGAAGTGCAGTGGAAGAAGGAACTGGGGAAGCTGGCAAAGCTGGTTCTTGGCCAGGCAGGATTTTGATTCTTGCTGTTGAGAAGCTTTCACAGAAGTGGGTTGGAAGTTTGCTCATATTGCCCAGCACTGTGTCTGAGCCCCGGCCCAGAGAAGGGCACCCTGTGCTTGTTCTTCCTGGTCCAGCTCAACCCCGACGGGTAGCTGGGTGTTCCCTGGTGCTGCAGCCGAGGGCTTGCCTCACCTAGAGGAGGGACGGGACTGCTTCCCCGGCTCTGACCCCCGGCCTCCTAACCGCCTGGCAGCTGCAGATAATCGTGATGGGCCAGAACCTGGGCATCCCCAAGCCCTTCGGGCCCCAGATCAACGGCGCCTGCTGCCTGGAGGAAAAGATCTACGAGTTGCTGGAGCCCCTGGGCTTCCAATGCACCTTCATTAACGACTTTGACTGCTACCTGACGGAAATCGGAGACTTCTGCTCCTGTGCCAACATCCGCCGGGTGCCCTTTGCCTTCAAATGGTGGAAGATGGTGCCCTAGACCCATCTCAGCGCTGCCAACCCTGCCCCAGCATGAATGGCCCACTGTCAGCCCTCAGTGTCTGACCCTTCCCCTGCTCGGGACCCCGGAGTCAGGACCCCGTTCACCTGTCACGCAGCATGCAGCGGGTTGGCAAAGCTGGCAGCTTGAGCCTCTTGGAAAAAGATGGAAATGTCTCCAGCTGAAAAGTCACTAATTGTTCATTAAAGCTCTAGCCATTCTGACTGCACTTGGGCTGTGGCCTGTTTGGGGGCAGGGGTGAGTCACAGCTAAAGACGGCAAGTGGAGGCAAGTGGAGCGGCTGGAACCCCTCTGTCAGGTGGCTCCACTGGCGGGGAAGGGGAAGGGGGAGAGGGCAGCGGGGCTGGAAAGACGGCCACTCACAGCGCAGTTGCTGCTACCCCTTCATCTTGAATGTCTCTGCCTACAGTGGGAAACAGGTTGGGATCACGGAGATCCTGCAATTTAGACACCCGACAAGTGGGTTTTGTGGATGCTTGCGCTGATGTGACAAGATCTAGGCTGAGGGACGGAGCTGCAGGAGGCAGGCCCCATGGGAGAGTGGATCCTGGGCCCCCGAGGACAGTGGGCTTGAGCAGGGCCAGGCTCTGGCCTCCTTGGTTTGCAGGTATAGCCTCTCCTTAAGGGGACCCTCGTTAAGGCCAAGGGGAGAGGAAATGCCCACGCCAGGACCTTGAGCTGCCCATTTCTACCTCTGCCCATCCCCGCGTTAATGGCACAAAGTGGCCGTTAAGGCAAATAACCCTGAGGTTTAATGACAGACGCTCCCGCCCCTCCCCTTCTCCTGCCCATGGGAAGCTTCGGGCAGCCCCCAGGTGGAAAAGGGAAGTCTGACAGGAGGGGCTGCTCTAACAAAGCAGCCGGGTCCCAGAGGCGCCACAAACGGGGACCGGTGTTGGAATGTTGGTGGCTGATGGCCTGGAGAAGCCTGGAGCAAAGGCCGTCAACATGGGCTGAACAGAAAACGCCTGGATTGGTTTCTTGGGGCCCCCTGCTGGACAGCTTGCCAAATTGCCCGTAGGGTGCCACTTGTGACAAGCGCTTTAGGGCCAACAAGGCTCCCCTTAGGAAGACAGGGTGGGCAGAAGTGGAGCGGATCACGTTTGAGGGCACTACGCAGGTGTTCCGTGCCTCGTCTCATCCTCTCACAGCCCTGTGTGACAAGAAGGAACAACTGCTTTGAGTTGGGCCACTGGCACGCTGAAGCCTCTCCTCCAAGGGGGCACCTTTCAGGGGACAGAGCCGCCCAACCCCAGCGCGGCTTAAGCCAAGAAGTTGAAGCCTAGAAGCGACTGGCTCCCCTGGGGCCCCGGGCAGGAGGTGCGCGCAGGAAGCTGTGCTGTGTTGTTTGTTCCGATGAAAAAGAAGTGCAAAAGCCGAACAGAGTAAACAATGATGCTGTTTATTTAAAATGTTTACTCCAAGAAATATATATATAAAAAGACAATTACAGCACTAAACCAGGCACCTTCGACCAAATCACAAGCTCTTCTTGGGTTCTCCCCTTCACTCCAAGCCTCCTGGCCCTGTCTCCTTCCTGAGCTGGAAGACTCAGGTGCCCCAGGGGTCGACACCATGTGCACCCCCCAGCCCAGGCCGCTGTGCCACCTCCTCTGGGAGCGCACCTCTCCCCAGACCCCAACTCCTTGTTCTAAAGGATCTTCCCCACTAGGCAGCTCGTTTTAAAATTCTAATAAGCCCAAAAGAGTGACTGTGAGAGAGGAGAGGGCCATCTCCACTTGGAAGATGCTTCTCTGCTCTGGTCCCAGACAAGGGGTCCTAGAGCCATTGGTGGGTTTCAGACAAGTCTGCTTGAAGGTCAAAGCCCCGCTTGGTTAAGGACAGCTCCTGCAAGGCCAGGACCTGGGTGACTGCTCCCTTGACTCTCCTAGTGACCGTGCAACCCAAGGGAGGCTGCGAGGGGACAAGGAGCATATGCGTCTAAGCCTGAACCAGGAAAGAGGTCTGTCCGGGGAAACCGAGGGGTTCTATGCAAGGAAGCTTCAATCAGAGATGGGAATTCTGGGTGATTTGGACAAATCAGGTTAGTTTAGCAGAAGCTCTGAAGTTGCAGAAGCTCCTCCCCTGGACTATACACACAGGACAGTGGAGACGAGCATGAAGCCAGACAAATCTCAGACGCAGGCCGGCCTCCTCCCGCGAGGCCTTGGGACTGGCCAGGACAGATACTGCGACACGGCCTTCAAAGGCAGAAGCCACTGTCAGGAAGCGCAAGGAGGGGGAGGATACGAGTGGGGAAAAGCAACGACGACTAGGTCATTTTTGGCATTTTAACATCAAGACAATGACAAGTGGTAACGATAGCAAAGCAAAAAGAAAAATAATAAAAGACCAATATTTAACTTTCCCATCCACCCAAGTCTCACACTGAAGTTCTACCCCCATCTCCCCCAGAAGCACCACTGAACTAAAAATCTATTTTAAAGCACCCAAACCAGTCCAGACCCTCTCGAAAGCGAGAGCCCAGCCAGAGCTGTCGCCTCTCTCGGGTCCAAGCGAGAGGAGGGTTCCGGGAAAGGCACCTCGTAACTCGCGCAGAGCAGCGCAGCGCCGGTGACGGGCTCGGGCAGAGGGCGCTTGGCGGGGGAGCTGGGGTGGCGGTCACAGCCTCTGCACCGACGCGGGGAAGGGGGACGTCTTCTGTAATCCCAACTATTTGGTAGCACAGCCAAGCCAACGTGACAAGAGAGTTGGGATAACGGAACAGGGACCCGAGCCTCCGAAACAGACCAAGTCGTTCCAGCAGGATCCAGCGGAGGGGGGAGTAAAAGGCTGGTCACCCAAAGGGCTGATCCTTCTCTGCAAGGACTCACTCCGGAACGCACTGTTTACCGCTGGCTGGTCCATCTCTAACGGCAACTGCTGGCAACGCAGCCCCAGCTCCGAGGAGCCCTCAGGTCGGATCTCGAACCAGATACATGGTCCCCATGTCTGCCCACCCTCGCCCAAGTCCCCATTGGTTCCACGATCACCTGATTTCCACTTGGACTTCTTTGACAGCTAAAGTCAACACAGATGGCTAAACACAGATCCGAGACCCCCGCCAGGGGGGAAATGGCAGGTTCTATTAATGTCGCAGCCAAAAGGCGGTGGGGCTTACAAGCAGCCAAGGGGAGAAGCGGAACACACGCGGCCTCAGCCGGTCTAGAAGGAAAAGCAGGAAAGAAGTGACCCAGATGCTTCCCAGCACGCGGGTGTGATTTTGGATGGAGATCCACCACCGGGGACGTCTCTGCCTCAGGTGCTGCCGGCTCCCCCAAGGGACACTTTGTTCTGAGCACGTGGTGACTCCGCTCGGATCACATCGCTCATCACAACCGGAGAGGGGAGTTTTGAGAAATGTATTGAGAGAAGAAGGGACAAAAGGAAAAACAACTTAAAAAACAAACCGAAAAAAACCTAGATTGCTCAAAGTTTCTGCCTCTTTTGTAGGAATGGTAAGTCAACTATGAGCAAATATTTTAATTAAACAGTAAGAGGGAAAAAAAAAAAAACACTTTGGAAAGCATACAGAAAAGGTAGTTGACGTTGAATCACTTATAAAACGGAACTTCAGGGAGTCTAACAAAAATGCACCTTCGGTCAACCTTTGCTTTTTTACAAATTCCTCGTTCGACTTCTCGTCCCAGTGCACATGGAAATGACAGCTGCCGCGAGAGGTGGAGCCGAGAGACTCCGCGAGATCAGAGGGTCCGGGGGTTGTACTCTGGCAGTTTCTTGATCTTCTCCTTCTCGGTCTCACTTTCGTCTCTCGCTATCACCAAGGAGTGTGAGTAGCCCATGGCGACCTGGGGACCAACCAGTGTGGGTGGGCAAGGGCGCTCCAGCTCCACCCGCACCACGCTCGGGGTAACCAGCACAAGACATGCCGTGGACCCCAGCAGCTGCGCTGGCCAATGGGGTCGGTATGGGGATCAAAACGGAGGCACCCTAAAAAAGCTCAAAAAAGCCCTCAGTGGAGGACCACCAGTGATAAGGTGACCTGCCACTGACACCCTGCCAGCCTGCTTCCAGGCTGCCACAGGGGACGGGATGGAAAGACGCCCAGCAGGCAGGGTTTGGACACCGACTGCTGGCAGAGGCTGTTGGGGGCTCAGGGACCATGCCCCCACTCCCTCTGCCTTTCTGGACCACAATCCTGCCCAGTATGAGGAGGGCACAAGCCCCACCTGTGCTTCCGTGACAAGGGCTGGCAGCCTGGCGGGCTAACAGCCAGGGGCCTCGCCCCGCAGCCTAATGGTGCAGAGAGTTCAGGGTGAAGGTGCAAAGCAGACGTGGCTGATGCGTGGCCTGAAACAAACCTGCTGTGGCTGGACCCTGGCAGATGGCCCTCAGGGTGAGCAGTGACAGGGCCTGGGCAGCTGGCCTCTATGCCCTCCCTGTCACCCACCACCACCAGAAAACTTTAGCACAGGGACAGGAAAGCAGCACAAGGAGGTGTCAGATTAGGCTCAAAAGGGCCACGATAACCAGAGGCCAAAAGCGAGTTGACTGAGCAGCACACCCAACTCTGCTCTGGCACCCTGGCCTCGCCCATGCCTGGGCACCGCGCTCACCTGCTCCGTGAAAATGCCATCCAGCGTCTTCACCTCCTGAGCCGCGGTGGAAGACTTGGGCTTGTGATCCCCGTAGCCCTGGCAAGGTGAACAGGGGATGCTCAGGGAACTGGGGTCACCAGTTGGAAAGGGAACCATGGCCACCATGTGCCTGGTCCTCCAGGGGCTTGGAGGCCCCGGGGGCCCAGCCCCAGGCAGCCACCAGACTGCACCTGTGCGCACAGCCCTGAGCAAATGGCACCCTTGGCCTCCAGCCCTGAGACGGGGCGGGGGTCGAGGAGCAGCTCCCCGTCAGCTCCCATCCACGAAAGCAGAGGGGAAGGAATAAGACCTGCTCCCAGCGGAACTAAAAGAGCCAGGCTGACGCTCAAACTGCCATTAGAGGCGGCAGGCCGTCGGGATGCGCTCCAGAGCCCACCTGTTCTCGATGAAGCTGCTGATCGGTGAGGACTCACCACGGCCCAGAGGCTAAGAAGCAGGCCCTTGGTCGAGAAGGCCAAGTGAGGGCGGAAAACCGAGGGCCGTGGGTTCTAATCACTCAGGCCGCTGAGCTCAAAAGCAGGGAACACAGACAAACTCATTTGAGAAAAATGACGGAGGAATGTCCGCAAATGACCTAAGAAGCTAGAAACCAGGAAGCCGGGACACGCGGTCAGTACTGGCCATGCGGTTTAAAAGGACACGCTGTTCCTGGTGACCAAGACCCTCCTGCAGGGACAAGAAACTGCCCTCTTTCCTTTCGACGCCACCCCACGACTACAGCTGACAAAATGCAGGGGGTCGAGATGCCCCCCCCACCCCGCCTTCCGCTTAACACCGAGGACAGGAGAGACTTTCCCGACTACATGATGGGCAGAGAGTAACTGACAGCTGGAGGGGCCCAAACGTCAGGGGATATACTGCGGACCCTCAAGAGACAAGGGAACCACCACCCCCCATGACCGCTTTCCTTCTGCGTATTTTCAGGAAGCGGTTCAGGGAGCCCAGGCCGGGTTCTGCCTCTGCCTCTGCCTGGCAGGGACCAGCTTACCAGTTCCCCAAAAGTGGGCGATGGTCCCCAGCTGATGGTGCTCTCGTCTGCGGCCACGATGATGCTGCTCTTCCTGCAGAGGCAGAGCCCGTCAGCGCTGCACCCACCCGGTGGCCCGGGCCACAGCCTGTGGGCTCCCGGCCTGAGTGCAGGCTGTGACCTACTGGTGTTAAAATCCAGCAAGTCCCATTAAAAACTCCATTTCCAAACAACACGGCACGGGCTCAAACCCCAAACGCTGTCCCCCACAGGCCCAAGCTGCAGAGCCCTGGGCCCCAGGAACCACAGGACCCCAGACCTTTCCGCCACACCCCCACTCGGGTTCTGGGGCTCCTGGAGGGGGGTCACTTTTGGAGGCACACACACACTGGGAAAGGAGACACCGAATCAGGATGAAAGCAGAGTTCATTCTAAAGCAGGTGGAATGTGACGGCCAGTAACTTGGGCGGGGCTAAAGGTGGCAAAAGCCACATCAATCCTCGCAACGACCACCCTGTCATTCCCGCACGACCTGGCAGGTGGTCTGGATCAGCAAACTCCTCACCGGGAAGTGCCAGACAGCGCCACAGGCGTCCCCCAAACAAACTGAGAACTGACTTGGGACACTTCCTTCTTCCCCACGTGTTGCAGTAACCGACTCCCTCCTAACTAACAGCAATTCTGAACCCGAAGCGAGAGCGCACACGCCAGGCCGGGAACACTCTAGGTGACTTTCTGCGGAGGCCATGGCGAGGTGAGCACAGCCCTCCTGCCCCTCCTGACTCTGGAATCCGGGGCCGACGCCCCGACAGGGGGGGCCCAAGTGTGTCCACCGCACCCGGGAGGGAGGCAGGACAGACATCCCACTCACGCACCCGCAAGCCAGGCTCCGGATTCTCCAGCCGCAGAGGTCCTGCACGGCCTTGGGGTACATGGTGGACTCCCGGGACGTGTTGGTGGCCCCCCAGAAGAACAGACCACCTGGGAAAGACAAACAGGTCCCCACTGAGACCATCACCTCCAGGGCAGGATTCTCCTCTCAGCAACACCCAGGAGAAAGGTAAGGAGGAGACCCGCCGGGCACAATGCCTGGCACACGTGACAAGGAGCACTCGGTCCAAAGAACCCGAGACGTCGAGGAAGCCACAGTCCCGCTGTCTTGAGTAGGACAGGGCTACGGGACTCGCCACGGAGCAAGGGGCCAGGGCGGGAAACCGCGAGTCTGTTCTGGACTCGTCCTCCAGAGGCCCAGCCGGGGAATCACTGACCCACTTCACTGACGGCAAAGGAGCAGGTGTAGCCGGCGTAGATCTGGGATGCCCCGCGCCCGGGGAAGTCGAACAGCTTCACCAGGCGGGGGACCATCTCGTCCTTTTGCTCGGCGTGGCCCAGCCGGCCATAGCCACCGAAGCCCCAGGAGAAGACGCGCTTCTGGGAGTCCAGGACCAGCTGCAGGAGACAGAAAACGCAGGGCTGCAACAGGGAATCAGCGGCATCTCCGCTGTCCCGAGAGCCTGTGCCAGTGGCTGAGGACCAAGGGCAGAAACAACCAAGATGAGCCTCCTCTGATGGGGGAGGCGCCGGCAGCCGGCGCGGCCTCGAGAGGATGTTTGCTATTTCCCGTTCCTGCCATCGTCCCGTCATGAGCCTTCCCCTGCCCCCCATCAGCAGCACGAGGGCTCTGTCTCCAGAGCAGGCCGACGTGCTCCACTTCCTACTTCGATCCTGACTAACCCGCAGGCAGAGTCCAGAAGAAAAGCCCCACCCGCCTCGGGTCCACCTGCAGATGGGTCCACCCAGGTCACCTCCACCCAGTCACAGGTGCTGTGCGCATTTCAACATGCCAACAATTCAAAATCCATATTCTGGGAGCTCCCGTTGTGGCGCAGCAGAAATCAATCCGACCATGAGGTTGCGGGTTTGATCCCTGGCCTCTCTCAGTGGGTTAAGGATCCGGCGTTGCCGTGGCTGTGGAGTAGGCCAGCAGCTGTAGATCCGATTAGACCCCTGGCCTGGAAACCTCCATATGCTGTGGGTGCGGCCCTAAAAAAAAAAATAAAAACAAAAATAAAATAAAATCCATCTTCTTACATGCGCCCCTATGTTCACAGCAGCACTATTCACAACAGCCAAGACACAGAGCGCCCCAAGTGTCCACTGACAGATAAGACATACAATGGAATACTACTCAGCCATTTACAAGAATGAAATAATGCCATTTGCAGCAACATAAACGGACCCAGAGGCTACCATCCTAAGTGAAGGAAGTCAGAGAATGCACAGAATGCATCAACAGCAGGGTCCTACTGTTAGCACAGGGAACTCTACCCAACAGTCGGTGAAGGTCTATGTGGGAAAAGAATCCGGAAAGGACTGTGTCCATGCGGAACCGAGTCACTGTGCCATCAAGCGAAAACCGTCACAACATGGTAAATCACTCCTACCTCAATAAAATGGAGAAAATGGAGAAATGTGGAAAAGAATGGGTCTGTGTATCTATGTATAACTGAGTCACTTTGCTGTACAGCAGAAATTAACATACTGTAAGTCAACTACACTTCAATAACAGAAAAGAAATAAGAGAAAGACCATATGGTATCAGTATAGGTGGAATCTAAAACACGACACAGGTGAACTTACAAAACAGGAACAGACTCGCAGACATAGAAGACTAACCGATGGTTACCAAAGAGGAAGAGGGAGGTTGAAGTTTGGAGTTTGGGATTAGCAGCTACACACTACTACAAATAAAACAGATAAACAACAAGGACCTACGGAAGAGCACGAGCACTCAGTATCCTTTAATAAATTATAAAGAACAAGAACCTGAAAAAGCACATGAATATATATTTATAAAACTGAATCACTTTGCAGGACACCAAAACAAACACGACTATACTTCAACTAAGAATAACACGTAACAGGAGTTCTCACTGTGGCTCGGCAGTAACGAACCTGACTAGTATCCATGAGGATGCAGATTTGATCCCCGGCCTTGCTCGGTGGGTTAAGGATCCAGTGTTGCCATGAGATGTGGTGTAGGTCGCAGACACGGCTTGGATCCAGCGTGGCTGTGGCCAGCAGCCATTGCTCTGATCCGACCCCTAGCCTGGGTACTTCCATAGGCCGCCAGCGCAGCCCTAAAAAGACTAAATAATATAACAATAAAATGTCTCATGTTTGCACTGTGTGAATGTACAATCTGTTAACACAGTTTGACACCAGAGGCCTAAATAAGATCTATTTCTCCTGCCCTCACTGCACGTGTGAGCAGCCATTGCTGGCCTGGGGGAGACTGCGATGTCCCAGCCCTGAGGTCACTCAGCTGCTGAGCTGCACACAGGAGACCAACCTGTCTCTGGACTCCCACCCCACCGCACTTCAAGAGAGAAGGAAAAACAAGTCTGACCCTCAGGCACTTCCAGGCCACACAACTACAGAGAGGGAACTAAGATAAAAAGATGCATATGCAAAAACCCTCTTGCCATTTGTCTAGAGGGATCTTTTAAGAAAACACCCTCAATGATTAAGCCCATTCAAGCCCCCCCATAGTCTTTCTGCCACAGGATGTCCGCAGGTTCTATCAGACAGAAGACAAAAGCAGAAACACTGTTCACAGCTCGATCCCAACCCTTAGCACCCTGGAGTTTAGCTCTGTCTGTAGACGTCTGGTGAGAATAACGCCCCCAGACAACTGAGGGTGCAAAGCCCTGGGGGCGGGGCAGGATGCCCAGGAAGCCAGAAGAAAAGCCAGGAGCACTGACACCTTACCGTGTGGTTAGCGCCGCAGGCCACATCCCGAACGACGACGTTTGGGACGGGCAGGATCTGGCCGTCCTTCGTCTTCTCGATGAAGATGGCCACCCGCCGGGGCACCAGCTCGCAGTCGTACTCTATCCGCTGCGCCCGGGCGATGAACTTCCCGTCCGAGTTGTGTCCTGCAGCCACCACAGAGCCAATCATCAGCACCTGCCCAGTGGGCCAGTCGGGGGCTCCCGGAGACCCCAGTCGACCAAGGCAGTGTCCTCCAGTCTGAGGCAATGACCCAATTAGTGGGGCAAGGAATCCATATTATGGGTTGAAACCAGCTATTTTTAAAAAACCAAATAGAACAGACTAAGAAACACCCCAGGACGCTTTCTGAAACAGAGGAATTTTGTAACAATTCTCTGCATGTGTGTCTATGTTGGGGCCGGGCCGCAGCCCACAGCAGGAGGCTGCAGATCCAAAGGAATGGCCTCCTGAGCCCCATGTGGTGGGGGGGCTTGAGGAGTACCGGATGGGCCAAGAATGGACCAAAATGTTCAGCACTATTTCCCAGACTTGTGTTAGTATGAATTACCAGTAACCTGACAGATCGCCGTGGTTGTCAAAACCACCTCGTCTCTGCCTTGCCAGACCCAGTAAGCACAGGACAGCCAGAGTGGGGCTGAGCGGGTGCTGGGCGCACTGCACCAAGGTCACGTTCTAACTCTGAAAGGACCTCTCTGGGTTTGGACAATGAGACTGAAAGCCATCTTTTTCCTTTGGCCGCACCACTGGAATGTTTAAGTTCCCAGGCCACGGATCAAACCTGTGCCACTGCAGTGGCTTAGGCCACCGCTAACCCAAGTCACTGCCATGACAACACCAGATCCTTAACCCGTTACGCCACAAGAGAAGGCCTGAAAATCCCTTTTAAAATAAGCTGGGAAGAATAACTGACTCTACATATAGAAATCAAACCAATTTCATGAAATACCTATTACAACTGAGTGTAAACCAAGCAAATGAGTCTGTACCAAGTGCTTAAAGGGGAACTGGCTCACGGTAACTGCTCATAAACGCCAGCCATCAGCATCATCACCAAGGTCATTTCGTGTCCCTGAAGGACAATCTACCTGTCATGTCGAGCTGCCTGTCCGCAGATCTGGGGCAGCCGCAGGCAGCAGGGGGGCTGCACACGGTTCCGGAAGTAGACCAGAAACTCGCTTCCGGTGTTTTGCCCGGGGCTGGGGAAAGCTCCAGGGCCTGTGGCCATGGAAACGGTTTCGCCAACAGTCTCTGGCAACTCCCTGGCAACCAACACTGGATGTGCAGAGGGGCTGTTCTTTCTTATTCACTCTGACTTAAGTATATTTAGTTTCACCAAGTCACTGTTCCCTGAAGTCTAAAGGCCAGTGAGATGCTCCTCGTTCTATTTATACCGACTTCCATCTGCCTGCTCTTAATGACGCGGAGACCCAGGCAACCCAGATCCGGGGGCTGCCGAGGATCCGGAGTGGCACGCCGCTAAGGAGCCAGCAGAGGGCGCCCACTCCTCACCTCCCACTTGGAAGGAGCCGGGAGGTGGGAAGACACCAGAGGAAACAACACTTGGGTATCAGATGGGGAAAAAAAAATGGAGACCTTGTAGAACCAGGACCGAAAAGCACTTTCGACTTCCAGAGAGCGGAGTACTCA
This sequence comes from Sus scrofa, assembly GCF_054392235.1. Lineage (NCBI taxonomy): Eukaryota > Metazoa > Chordata > Mammalia > Artiodactyla > Suidae > Sus > Sus scrofa. The sequence goes on from NC_139388.1 coordinate 80,524,695, forward strand.
GTAACAAGTACCGGGAAGTGCTTTCTCGGCTTTTCTTTTCTATTCGATGAAATACAAATAAATGTGTTTTGGAGGAGTGTATTCTGCTTCGGGACACAAATTGGGAAGGGAATCCCACTGTGATGGGGTCCCGGCTCCGTCACGGCGACCCTGGAATAACGGCCAAGGCCCAAGTTTTCAGAACATCCTTACTCTGGTGTCATTTTCTCACTTTCAATGAAGGCAAATCTTTAAATATGAAAATGAATGAAGGTGATTTGATTAAAAAAAATTTTTTTTAAATCATTTCATATAAAAATGAGTTCCCATGTCAGGAAAAAAAAAAATCTTTTGTCAGACACAAGCCTTGATTTTCATGAAGTCACTGGAAGACTCCACGACACGCTGGGCCACTCAACGAGACATGCACTTAATGGACCGAGGCCATTATCTGCGATCAATTACCCACATTTCTATCATGTGTGTGCAGCCCCACACCGCCTTCTGGTTCTAGACATACAGTTAGATTACAGAGCTTTTAAAAAAGGTTCTTCCATACCCAGCTGACCATATTCAGGGCACCCAAAGGAATAGAGGTTTCCTTTGCAGTCCATTATCATACTGAATTCAGCCCCACAGGCCATTTTGGTAATTGGCTGGCCGTTGTACATTATCTGCAAAGAAAAGACAGGAGACTTTCAGTTTTTTTTTTTTTTTTTTTTTTTTAAAGGATTGATCAAGTCTCTACCTCCCCATAGGTTGGTGTGAAACAATTACTAGGCTACAAAGGATTTGTAATGGGCCCAACAACGCTGAAGGCAAAAGCTGAGAACATAAAGAAAACACCTCCCAGTCAAGTTCAAAGGCAGGCAAATGATGTCCCTGAGTCTTTGTAACCCTTAAAATGCCCAACACCAGGCCTCGCATGTTCTGGTGCCCAGTGAATGTGAAATTCAACTGACCGGCGTGGGTACGAGGGCAAAGAAAACAGAAAACAGTCACATTTAGCCTCCAAGGCGCACTTCAGTCACCAGTGCTTATGTCAGGCAACTTGAAAAAAAAGCTTTTACAAGCATTTTTGCCCACCAGTAAGATGAACTGTTTTACACTCTCTTTGCTACTGTAAGAGCTGCCTGCTAATGAGTCTAATTGAAGGTGTGAATAAGAAATATAATGGTTTGAAACAAGAAGACAGAAGAAGACAGCAAAGGCCCTGAGTAATTTCACATGGGATTTGGAAACAAATCTGAGAAAGTACTTGAAGACTCAATGTTGCAACTAGTCAGTCTGGGAAAGCCCAGCTGGGGGAACTGGAGGGCACGAACCACAAGGCAAATCAGGGAAGGTGATGAGACTGGAGATGGGGCGCTGGGTCCAAGGCTCGTCCTGGGCCCTGCTCACCCTGGCAACCGTCACATTTCCCTACTGAGCTGACAAAACAGCATCACTCAAAGATTCTCCCAAGGGAGTTCCCGCTGTGGCTCAGGGTAACAAACCGACTAGTATCTATAAGGATGTGGGTTCGATTCCTGGCCTTGCTCAATGGATTAAGGATCCAGTGTTGCTGTGAGCTGTGGTGTAGGCCGCCAACTCTAGCTCTGATTCGACCCCTAGCCTTGGAACTTCCACATGCTGCATGTGCAGCCCTAAAAAGCAAAAAAGATCCTCCCAAGAAACCGCAAGTACACTTGGCCACGGTCCCTTTTCAAGATCAAGAAATCTGAGTCCCTCCCCTCATCAGACTCACTGGCCTCCTGCTGCCTCCTATCAGTAGTTGGTTTTTTAAACATAAATCCCACCCCTTTAACTTACTCTGCAGTTTCTCAGGAATAAGAGACGACCCACCTGCCATTTGCTGCCCCCCCCCGGCCACGCCCATGGCATGTGGAAGTTCCCAGGCCAGAGATCGAACCCCAGCCACACAGAACCTGACTCAGCTGAGCCATTAGGGAACTCCCTACCTCCTGCGTTCTAAGCACTTAGCAGGTGACTTCTTACAGGTCAACACTCAAAGTACCTGCAAGTAGGGACAAATCACATCCACGTAACGATTTCCACTTTCTGTGGAATAAAACAGGCTTAAAATAGGCCTCTGGAACCAATTATTTCAGTCGGAACAAAAAACTATTTTGAGGACGTTCTTCAATTGTGACCATATATTAAACCTGCTCCATTCAAAGCATTGAGAGCTGCTTTTACAAGGGTTTCAGTAACTCAAATAATGGCAATTGGCTGATCTCCCCCCAGAAAACCTAACACAAAAGAGAAACAGAGGCCCCGAAGGGGGGAGGAGGGCGGGTACCTGCGCAGGGCTGGGAACAGCATCTGTCTGGTTGCCAAGGCCCAGCTGCCCCATCTTGTTCTCCCCAAACGCAAACACGGAGCCTGTTTCTGGAAGGAAAAGAATGACATTCATGACAAAAGGGAAAATAATGCTGGGCGTTCTGAACTACATTTGGAATCAAAAGCTCAAGCATAATAAAAACAGCTCCTCTGCCAGAAAGAATGCTAGGGAGACTCTCCCAAAAGGGCGTGGGGCGGGCCGCTCAGGGCAGAACCATTTCCCAGCAGACACCCATCCTCGGCCCCGGGCCTCCTGCACCTGTGGGTGAGGCTCCTGGAGAGTCAGACCTTCTGATCCAGTGGGGGGGCAGCCCCACCTCCCCCCACCCCCACCCCAGGTGGACGTCTGGCCTCTGATGGCTTTTCAGGGAACCGGCCATTCCTTACCTGTCAAGGCCAAGGTGTGGTTCCGTCCACACGCCGCGGACACGATCACCTCGTGGCTGAGACCCTCGAGGAGTCTGGGGGCTTCAACTCTCTTGGTGTCACCATGGCCCAGCTGCCCCTTCTCGTTTCGCCCTGTGGGTGAGGAACAGGGTTGCATGGGGAGGAGGGTGGGCGGCCAGGGCAGCCGCAGGGCTGAGTCTGGGCCCCCAGAAGGCGCCCTGCAAACCCATACCCAAACCAGGTGAGAGAGCCAACTCCTCAGGCAGTGCCAGCCTTTCGAGGCTGCCAAGCAGGGTCGGGTAACCTGGAAGATGGGTAGGGCTGTCCCCACAGTCACCTCTGAGGGCAGCTGCCAGCCACCACCTCACCTGCACCCGCTCTGACCCTCTCCTCGGGGGCAGCGGCTGGCACCCACGCAGCACTTCCACCAGCTCTCTGCCCCCTCGGGAAAAGGCAGAGAAGCCAGGACAGGCCTGGGTGCAACATACCACAAGCAGACGGGCTCATGGAAACTCACAGCTCTCACTTCTCACCACACCTGCCAGACACCGACCCCCTCATCCGCTTCACTCCGAGAGGTATTTTAAGACCGTGACACCTGCCGAGTAGGAGTCTGGCTCCCCCAGGGCTCTGAGCACCCACCACGGACCCTTTCTCGTCTCTCCTTCTAAGCCCACCTGGCCATGGACTGCAGGGGGGGGGTGTCAAAGGCCAGCCTGCTCTGAATACAGGCCCTTCCTGTGGCAGGCCTGCCTCTGCTTCTGGGGCTGTGCTGGTGCAAAATCGGGGCAGGAGGCCCCGGGAGCCCAGCCGGCCAGCCCCCACCCTCACCCCCATTCAGCCCAAAGCAGACGTGGGGAGCTGGGGGACCAGAAGCAGGCTGAGCATCCCTGAACCTCCCCTGGTTTTCATCACAGCCTACAAGAGTCCCCAGACGAGACCCTCCCGTGGGCTGGGCCTCCCCCTGGTCCCTCTATAACCAAGAGAGGAAGCACACTTGCCACTGAACATTTTGGGAGATTACACCGGGCCAGAAAGTCAGGTAATTCGGGAAGGGGAGGGGGTGTTTCCGCAGCCTCCCCAACAATGAGACCTTTGACCCTGCATTCAGGAAAGAGGGGGGGCAGAGCCCCAAAGATGAGCCCCGACTGTGGTGGACAAGGCTTAAGAAGGTGTGACCGGCTGTCAAGAGGAAGATCGTCTTTCAACCTTGATGGTGGAGCTCTGGGGGGACGGCAGGCGCCAGCTTTTATTTTAGCTACGGAGTCTGCTCTTCAGGGCCGCACCCGCAGCACACGGAGGTTCCCGGGCTAGGAGTTAAATCAGCTACAGCTGCCGGCCTAGGCCACAGCCACAGCATCTCAGGACCCAAGTGGGGTCTGCGACCTACACCACAGTTCACGGCAACACCCCATCCTTCACCCACTGAGTGAGGCCAGGGATCGAACCCGCATCCTCATGGATACTAGTTGGGTTTGTTAACCACTGAGCCACGACAGGAATTCCCAGACACCACCTTTTAACGGAAACTGCCCAAGTTCACGGTGAAAGGCACCTTAAAGAAGCACCAACCATGAGCTTTTGGCAAATGTGAGAGGCCAAGTGGCCAGCAGGTGTAGACCTCCTGACTTACAAACCACGAGTTGTCCTGGGTACTGTACCTTCCAGAGACTCACCATGGACTAGGGACAGCCCCGCTGGCTGGTGCCCCCTAATGTGGCAAGCCTGCTCATGGGCATATCTTTCCTCTGGAGCCAGGTGAGATCACAGGTTTTCGAATCATTCCCTGCCCACAGGGAAGCCCAGGGGACGTTTTCAGAAGCACCATATTAAGAGAAATTCAGCGGAGATCAGAAATAAGACAGCGCTGAGTTTCTGTCGGGGCTCAGCAGTAACAGACCCTGACTAGTATCCATGAGGATGCAGGGTTGATCCCTGACCTCCCTCAGTGGGTTAAGAATCTGGCATTGCCATGAGCTGTGGTGTAGGTCACAGACTCAGCTCAGATGTGGTGTTGCTGTGGCTGTGGTGTAGGCTGACAGCTGCAGCTGATTTGACCCCTAGCCTGAGAACCTCCATATGCCTCAGATGTGGCCCTAAAAAAAGCAAAAGAAAAAAAAAAAAAAAAGAAAGGGAGTTTCCTTTGTGGCTTAGCAGTTAATGAACCCAACTAGTATCCATGAGGACCTGGGTTCGAACCCTGGCCTCACTCAGTGGGTGAAGGATGGGGCATTGCCGTGAGCTGTGGTGTAGGTCACAGACTTGGCTCGGACGTGGTGTTGCTGTGGCTGTGGTGTCGGCCGGCAACTGTAGCTTCAATTCAACCCCTAGCCTGGGAACTTCTATATACTGTGGGTGTGGCCCTAAAAAGACAAAAAAAAAAAAGGGAAAGGAAAGACACAGGAAGCTGGAAACTCTGACACAGAAGGCAGCATTCTGCGGGGGGGGGGGGGGGGCATTGGGGGAGGGACACAACTCCAACTGGGAGAAAAGGAAAATCGTGGCAATGTCAGCGTGTCACCAAGAAACTACAAAGTTTAAATTTGGGCCAGACACACTTGTTAGCTTTTTTTTTTCAAGAGAATTACAAAATTAGCAGAGTGCAGGGAAGACAGCAGATGTTAATATATTTGGACTTTGGTACAGCCGCTCATGAGATTGCAAAAAATGGTTCAAACAGCCCGAAATAAAAATGCAGTCATATGGACGCAGAACCAGCCAAAGGACCAGAAACAAAGGGTGAGGACAAATGCCAACACCCTCCGGGTGAAGAAGAGTCCAGGAGCCACCAGAGGGTGTGGGGGAAACAGCTTCAGCCAGGACAGGACCAGAGGGACTGATCAGGAAGAGAAACTGGACACGAGGCAAGGAAGCCTCTGCAGGGACCATGAAGGCAGGGAAGCTGAAGGGCAAGCCCCTGCACCCAGGCCAGGGGGGCCAGCAGGGGGGCCAGCTGATCATCTGTGGAAAAAGTACTCCACTGTCTGGGGAAACGGAAGAAGAAACAGGAACAAGACTGCAGAGACTCGGGCTGATGTCACGACGTGGCAGAGAGAAAAGCTGGTGGCATTTAAAGTGACAAGAACAGAGGTCTACGTCACACTGTGCCGCGGGCGGGGGGTGCTGTGCGCTGGGGGACAAAGTGCCCAAAATAGGAACTCAATTCTAGACACCTTGGTATCGCAAAGATCCAGATTCATTCAGGAAAAGGTTGTTTAAAGAGGATTTGGACCAAAACGTGGCAGAGGAGTGAGGGGGGTGTGCTCACGGGGCAGAGGAGCTGGGGCCAGGGGACCAAGGAAGGATGCCCACCCTGAGGGGCCCCGCTCCGTGAGTCCCCCGGTCCCTGGCCGCAAGTCACTTACCCCAGCTCCACAGCTTCCCTTCCGTGGTGATGAGCAGGCTGTGGGCAGCGCACGACCCCGAAACCACCGTCCGCACCCGGACCCCCGACAGGCACCCATACCTGTGGGGCCCCCACAAGTTCTGACCCAGGTTGCGGTAAGCAGCTGGGAAGAGAAAACATCAGACACCTGGCGTGAGCAAAGACCTGCCCTGACCGTCCCCAGCCGGAAAGGCCCAGCCCCGTGTAAGGTACCCCCTCAGGAGTGCCTGGGGCCCAGAGGGGACCTGTCAGCCGCCAAAGACCCTGTTCCACCTCTGTCTCTGGCCCAGACCCACGGGCAATGGCTGCATACTGGCAGCCAAAAGGCAGGTGCCTCCCACCCACAGCCCCTCGGGATGGGACCGACCCAGAAAAGCAGGCATCAGACCTGAGTCTCCCTCCCCTGTCACGGCAGCTCCCTCCCAGGCCTCCACCTGAAGGTGGGGGGTCCTGCAGCCAGAAGGCTCTCTGGGGGCCAACCCAAGTGTCCCCACCCTCCAAAGGGCCCGCCCCTCCCCAACCCCCGCACCCAGCTATCGGGCCCTCTGCCCAACGCCAGCACATCTCCATCCCCATCTTTCTCAGGGGTCCCGTTGTGCCGGCCAGATCATGACCCCTAGCTCTGCCCAAGAATTTGCTTCCCCAGAAGCCCTTCCTTGCCCCCTGCTTGTCCTTCAGACCTCAGATCCAGCCCCCGCTAGAGAAGCCCTGCCCGCCCACTCCCACCTTTTAACTCGTCACCCCAGGCCCTGTGAATCCCGTCACACTACTTATCCTACTGAATTCCCAGGGCCTTCCTGCAACCCAAGGGCGGGGGCCTCCCTGTGCCTGGAGCAAAGCAGGCACTCGGCCCGGGAGGAGTGGCAAAAGACACAGCCACCTCCTCTGCACCTTATTAGTGAACAAGACATAGCCAATTTTTGGCTGAATATTCTCAGCTTGGGACTCTCAAGAACAGAAAAACGAGCCTGTTTCTAGGTCTGTGATGACTATTATGAAATGCTCGCTGCTGCCAAGTCAACTGTGTCAGATTGATCTGGATGCAGGAATGGACTGAAAGGCCACTGTTTCTCTATCAAGTACCTGGCTCCGTGGGAAAGTCTATCAAACTGTGCCCGCCCTGCTGGCACCTCACCAGCAGAGGGCACCAGGCGAGGCCTCTCTTCGTTACAGGGAAGGTCAGGCAGAGGAGGGAAGTTCCCTGCCACTGGGGACAGCCCTGAGCTTCTCCACCTGAAGACACCCCTCTAACTACCAAAAGGTGAAAGAAGACCTGGCAATGTCCTGGGAAAGAAAGAGCGAATGAGAAACGAGAGCCTTCACACCTGTGCTAAGGGCTGTTCATCTTGGAGGCAAACTGTCATGGTGGCATAGATGCCATGTACCATGTCTGTGGGCAAAGGGGCCAGGGACACGCTGGCTGACCCAGCGTGGCTACGTGGACCCATCTCACACGTGGGAAGATGCTCTCGTTTGCCCCCTGCATGAGCTCCAGGAACGTCAACGCCCAAGATGCCATCAGCTGGTGAGAGGCAGGAATTCTCAGGGCCGCCCTAGGAACCCGCGCAGGGATCCAAGTCAAACTAAACACACAGCGGCAGTCCCTGGCCTGGTCCTCGTCAGAGGTGGAGCACAAATCACAGCCATCTTGAAACCAAAGGACGCCTCAGGTGCGGTGGTGCTGCTTTTACACGGTCCTCAGTGCTAGGCACCCAAAGGCTACGGGCCCTCTAGGAAGGAAGGCACACTTCAAGGCTGGGAGGGACTGGGGAAGACCAGGGTGGGAAGGAAAAATCCTCTTCCCTCATGTTTGGCACCAGTGGAAAACCAATTCTCCCTCCCTTCGTGTCTGGCTTCAAGGGCCCTGAGAGCTGAAGGATGCTGGAAAATTTTTTTTTGTCTTCTTGCCATTTCTTGGGCCACTCCGTGGCACATGGAGGTTCCCAGGCTAGGGGTCTAATCGGAGCTGTAGCTGCCAGCCTATGCCAGAGCCACAGCAATGCGGGATCCGAGCCGCGTCTGCGACCTACACAGCTCATGGTAACGTGGGATCCTTAACCCACTGAGCAAGGCCAGGGATCAAACCTGCAACCTCATGGTTCCTAGTCAGATTCATTAACCACTGAGCCACGGCGGGAATGCCTGAAAAACACTTCTTAAAAAATCTTGTTTAGGAATTCCTGCTGTGGCAGTGAGTTAAGAATCCAACTGCAATGGCTTGGGTTGCTGCAGAGGCACAGGTTGGCTCCCCAGCCTGGAGCAGTGGGTTAAAGGATCCAGCATTGCTGCATCTGTGTTGTGGGTCACAGTTGCAGCTCAGATTCAATCCCTGACCTGGGAACTTTCACATGCTAGGGGTGTGGCTGTTAAAAACACTTTTTTCTTTTTGGTTTACTTATATAATAATAGACGCAGCCCTGCTCTCCCCGTGGCACCTACCTCCCCCTCTGCAGTGTCTCCAACTGCAGGTGGGCCACTCAGTTACAGATCAGCTCGAGGCAACAACGGGACACATGTGCAGGGACTGGGAGGGAGACTGAGGTGACGGCTCCCGGGAGGGTTCCAGGTGATACCAGGCAGGCAGCTCGGCCAAGAGCTTGGTCCTGAAGACCGGACACTTTCCATGACAGCAGACAACAGCTCGAGCCTGCTTCTGTCTCAGCTGGACCCTGAGCGCCGCTGAAACCCCGCCTGATGTTTCCACAGAACAAGAGGATCTCCGCGGCCCACCCTGAGGCCCTGGGGAGTGTCAGTGTGCAAACACTGGTTCACCGGGCGATGCTGGAAAGTACTTCAGGAATCCTTCCAAATGAGATCAAGAAGCCATAAAACGTGGCAAAGGGCCAGCCTCCCTTCTCCTGGATGGGCTGGTATTCCCCCGAGGAAAGACACACATTTTCTTAAAGCCTTTGGGGACTAAGTTACTTCTTGGGACGTCTCTGCTCCCCCAACCTGTTACCTGCTCCGTCAAACCAGTTCCCACAGCAATTTCACAGTGTGCAAAGGAACAGGGACTCTTCCGAAACGTCCAACAAGCTTACCATCTGACACATGACAAATACTGAGGGGAGTCTGACATCCCCACAACACCAGCCTCTTCGTTTTAATGGAAATAAATGACACAAGAAGGAAAAAAATGTGTTGGTGCTCATTTGAGGCTACGACTTATATCCTTCAATTTAATCCCAACCTTCTTTCAAGAGCAGAGCTGTCGAGTGAAAGTCTTGCCAAAGACCTGGGTTCGAACACAGCCCCACGACCAGACTGGCTGTGTGGCCTTGGGCACGTCACTCAGCCTAGCTGAACACTGCTGTAAAAGCTGAGAATACCTACCTGGCGGTGGTCACCAGAGCCACACCACACACCTAACACACAGGAAACAATCAGTAGCAGCATCGGATGGGTTTAGAAACCGTGGCTCATACCTTGTTGTTTAGGCACTTCTTTCCGACCAATCAAGTCCCAGTTGGTTGCCCCAAAAATCAAAAGCTGCCCTTTGCACTTAGACCCTTCAAGTTTCTACAGAGACAGAGAGAGAGGGAAAAAGAATTAGCTCGCGATGCTCTTCTAGCTTCCCAAACCTGTCCAACGACTGCAGGAAACAAAGAAAAGGCAGTCGTCATTCCTGCTTTCACCCGTGGACGGAGGGGCCCGGCCTCATCTTCACCTCGGCAGCCGCTTGAACGTGCGGAACCTGAGATGCCCCGGCAGCTCCTTGGTTAAGCCCACGTTCGTTTTTATCCTTTGGGTTCTCTCTTAAAACATCTTTGGCAAAGCACCACAAAGGAAGCCAAGGGGCCTTCCTCCCCGCCACGCTGCCAACTGCCTCACACAGGTATTTCCAAGAGGCCACCGTGTCACACAGGGAGTGAGTGGGAAAACCATCACCCTCGGGGCCAAGGCTGCAAGCACAGCAGGCCGCACGTGGACTTGAAGCCTTGAGGGCCCCATGGCTTCTCTGCCTGGCGACGACACACCCATCCTCCCTGTGTGCTGCCCGCATGGCCAGGAGCCTTGGCGGGGACAGGGACTCGAGAGCCTGGAGCTCATTTCCACCAGAGGGAGGAGGACCTGGGTGGGGCTGCACCGGTCTGACCAGGGTAGCCTCTGAGAGGCTCAGTCTCGCTGCTGGCTGAGGGACAGAGGACCAATGGTGAGTGGCCCCACTGGCATCCCTCGGCCTCCATCCTCCGTCACTAGGGCTACAAGCGTTCACTGTCACAGGGAACACGTGCCACTTTAAGAAGCCACAGTCCAATTCCAGGCAGCACTCACTCTGTTCTCAGCCTTCCCTTGGTTCTTAAGATGCCTGGGACACTTTTTAAGGTCAACTTTGAGTCACAGGTTCAATTCTGAAGTCCCCACTCAGTTCCACCCAGGCAGGGGAAGCCTAACTTCCTGTTCTGCTTTCACCCTCTACACCTCATCCTCCCAGGACAAGAAAAGCAAAGAAGGGGTTTTTCCTTCCATTCACCAAAGCGTTCCTGGAAGGCACCAAGAAAAAAACAGACCCAAGGGCTGCAAATCCAGGTCTAACCTCTGGGTGGTGACGACTCCCAGTGCGGTGGGTGAGAGGAACACATCTTCCCGGGAGAGGGGGGGGAATTCCACGTCTTAGGGGACTCTGTAAACCACCCCAGCCCTGGACCGGCCCCACCATGCTCGGCCACGTGGGCAGGGCTGGGGGATGCATCCATCCACCGGGCACACCCACAGTCAGCTCGCAAAGGGGTGACAAAGCAGCCAGGGCTGGAGAGTGACTTCGCTGCGTTAATTATTCAGAAAATGACCTTAGTCAGGGTAGGCCAAGCCCCAGCACCCACAGCCTCGGGTTACTGGAATGGGAGCCGAGTTTCCCCCGGTTATCTCCCCTTCTTGGTTTAACTGGCGGGCCTGGCGGGAACATTCTACAGGTAGGTCTAGCGTCGGGGACAAAGCATCAGAGGACTGTCAGGTTCCGGGCGGAAGGCGCGCCTGGGTCTCAGCCCCCATCACTGAGTTACTCTCCACTACCCCGCAGGTCCACATGCAGGGGCAGCAGAGACTCAGGAGGGAACTCATGCACCAGGGGATGAGCTGCCAGGCCAGAGATGGGTGGGGAAAAGCAGCAGAATGATGTCAACCTCAGGCCAGGCTGACCCCACTGGTCCCCCGGCGGGCAGGGGACCCCTATGCTGTCACAGCACTTGCTACGACTGTGACACCCTCCACACCTAGCCTGCCAGAACTGCCTCCAGCACCCTGGGCATGAGCAGGGTTTAACGTCTTCCCTGTGACTTGCAGATGCCAGCCTCTGCCCAGGAGGTCACGGGCTCGTGGGTACTGGCCCATCAGCCAGCTGGGCATTTACACGAAACGCCGAGCTTTCTGTTTCTGATACAAAGCGTGTGTGGGAAACCGGGTCTAACCCAGCAACAGAGGTCTGAGTCCCAGGAGGGTGGCAAAAGGTTCCTTACTTGGGTTTTTATGTCCTGGGCCTCACTTCCTCACACGTTAGATGCTCTTACCTATGTACCTTGTGACTGTAGGCTGCTTACCTTTATTTCTCTCTAACTTAATTCTTCCGTCCACCTTCTATGAAATTTAAAATTCAAGGAAGGACTGGAACTCCTGACACCTCTTAAAATCACAGCCCCTGTCCCTCTCTGTTACAGACCTGAACACACCCAGGTGTGTGGTGGCTCCACCCAGAGGACTCCAGGGGCAGCTGCCAGGGCCGTGAGAGCCAGAGGACGTGGGACCCCCAGGTGGAACAGGGCCTTTGCAGATGGGCCGAGATTGTTTTAGGGATGAAGGCAGCAGCCATACCACCTGTGTCTGCAAGACACGTGGCAGAAAAGCTGAGAAAACCCGTCTCCCAACAGGATGAGGGAACTTCATTTCACCTGGCTGCCTGCAACAACCTGGTCACGGAAGCTGGCTGAGACCAACAGCCTGGGCAGAAACGGGCGATGAGCGTCTTCCATCAACAAAATGGGGTTTCTGGACCAAAGTGATTTCTGAATTATTGCCCAAGTGCAAGAAGCATGTTTGTGAGGCCAGAGTCAACCTTTACCATATATCCATTTAAGAAGGCTGCTCTCGGTGGAAGGAAGACCATTCAGAATCATGCCAGCAACAATGATTCCCCAGTGGGCTATCAACTCAAACAGGCTTCATGCTCAGTTTTTAGTTGTATTTATTTGGTCCTTTTGGAAAAGACTGGGTTGTCGCAGGATTCACAAAACCCGAGCAACCCAACACTGAAGAACTACAAAGACCTGGACAGTTTTCGACTGCTCACCTATCTTCTAGGATTCAGCCAAGGCTGCTTGTCTTACCTACGGGTTTATTAAGTTCACAGGGAATTCAGGCTGCATCAACCCCAGAGGATCATAAAAATGCTCATCGGATGTAACTACAGAGAAACGTGAGGTCCTTGGAGAGAGCATTTTCCAAGACTGAAATCCCAAGAATGTTTCATAAAAACACACATCTCTTCCTTGAGGCAACTTTCTCCCTCATCCATCCCAGCAACTGGGGGTCACCTTTCACAAGCCCAACACCTACAGCGCTGACTGAAGGCAACGCAGCTCAGACGACTCCTGGCAGCTGCTCTCACGCAAACCTCCTTCCAACAGCCCTCAACAAGTGGCAAGGCTTGCAAAATTCTCAGTAAAAAGCCTCTTTCTGGAATAAGCTAGGGACGGCTGTTGGCCTGTGGCAGCAGACAGGATTCCCATGACTGCTTACCAGGCGCTTCCCTTGGAGTCCAGGAACCTGAGCCAGGGATACACCCAGGACCACAGGCCATGCCCACCTAGGACGAGGCAATGAGAAGGCGATAGGGCAGCATGGGCCTGGCCTTGAGCCTGGACCAATGGACGCTAAGAAGAACTTGAAGCTTGAGGTGTGTGCTTTCCATGAGACACAGAGAAGCATCCTTTGTTGGGACCTGTCTCCCACCTTCCTTGAGCCTAGGATGGCATGCTGGCCAGTGCACTGCACTCTCTCTGTGACTATCTTCTTCGGTGAATCTCAGCAGCAGAGTAAGAATTTTTTACTTCCTGACAACTAAAATCACTGCTCTAACAGGTGGACTAGAAACACCCAGACAATACAGCAGAGGCAGAGCCCCAGCTGGCCTTTCTTTTCAGTTCCCTCTTAACACTGTGATTGGAGGGCAAATGTCTGAGGCCCCTGAGGCCCCCCACATTTGTTAAGAGGAAACACTTCCTGTGCTGTTTTCGCAATACTGTGGCCATTGCCCTGGCACTGGCCTGGGTCCCCAACCCTGGGTAAGACATTTCAGTGATAGAGGCTCTCCTTCACGTCACCCTCCTCCATCATCTGATCCTTTCCACTGAGAGGACAGTTGTAAGGCATTTTCACATGAATTTGCAGAGGCGTTAAGGATGACATCAGAGAAAACCTGAGCCCGGTGGAAATCTAGCCCCATGTGATCTTCAGCTAGGCCCTTATGCTCTGTGCCCCAGTTTTCTCATCTACAAAGTGGACCTAGAAGCACAGTATTTTTAACCATTTAAACACTGCCTGAGATCCTCGGGAGGAAAGCACCGAGAAAAGGTATTGAGAAAAAGACCTCTTGAGGCTGTCAGACTCTAGACCCTTAGCAGAAGTTCTTACTCTTTTGAAGTTATTGGAGCATCTGGGGAAAGCTGTGGCCCTCTCCCTAAAGACACGTTCCACACTAAACCTGTGGCTTTTGAGCATCTGATCCCAGGTTAAGAGCTCTGGCTCCGCAAGGTTTTGCAGGTACATAAGTTGGCCACGATCTTAATTAACATTTGAAGACCAACTCTAATGAGCAAACTGAAACTCATTCAGACCACGGAGATGCTTCTTGCCTCGGGGGAGTACCGCACAGAGCCCATATCAAGCATCCGCACGCTCGGACCGCAAGAGTCGAACAAAGCCCAAACCCCCCTGCGGGTGGGGGGGGGCTGCCCGACCTCCAGGGGGAGCCTCTCCGGAGCATGCGCCCTCGCACCCTGCCCCAGCGCCCGCCACCCCCGCCTCCCCCTCCTCCCCGGCAGCGCGAGTCGGCGCAGGGCCGCATGGGGCATGCGCGGCGGCCGCCAGGCCCCGCCCCCCGGGAGCGCCGGAGCCGAGGCGGCGGGAACCTCAAAGCCCCGGCATGAACCGTCGCTCCCCGCAGCCCGCCGGCGGCCCCCTCCCCCGGGGCGCCCAGGCCCACTGGCTGTTCTGGGGGGTCCGGGGCAGCCGAGGGCACGCAGCGCCGCGCCCCGCGCTCGGTGCGCGCCTCCCCGCCTCCGGCCGGAGACAACTTGCAAAAGTCTCCCTTCCCGGGGCGGGAGGGGGAGGGGAGGCGGAGGGAGTCGGATCGAGCGGCGCCGGGGGCGGGGCCATGACCCCCTCGCGCGGGCGGGCGCGGGCTCCGGCCGCCCCTCCCCCGGCGGGGGGCCCGGGGCGCGCGCCCCAACGGCCAACGGCCGCGCGGGCGGGAGGCAGCGGGGGTCGGGTAGGCCCCGGCCCGCGCCTGCCCCGCGCCCTTTTGTTGTGCGGCGGCGGCGGCGATGATTCAGCCCGCGGCCTGCGCGGGGCCCGCCGCCCCCGGTCAGGACGCGCGCGGTGACGCGCCGCGGCCCTCGCCTCCCCCAACCCCCGCCCCCGGCCCCGCACTCACCACGCGCTCCTTGGTGTGCTCCGGCTCGGTGATAACCACTGCCGCGCCGCCCGCCTTGGTCGTCGCCGGCCGCGCGGCGCGCTTGCCCCCACCGGGGGCCCCGTCGAGCTCCAGGCCATCTTCGTCGCCGCTACTACCGCCGCCGCTGCTGCTACTGCAGCGCTCGGGCCGCTCGCGCTTCCTGCCGGCCGGGCCGCCGCGCTTCCTGGGCCCGGCGCGGGCCGTGCCGTTGCCCGAGCTCGGCTCCTCCCAGGCCGCCGCCGCCTTCTTCCTGGGCATGGTCGCGCTGGAGGAGACACGGGGCAGCGGCGCACAATGGACGGGTTATAAACTGCGCGGGGGGAGGGGAGCCAGCCGAGCCACCGGCCTCCACTTCCTCCCCTGCCCTCCCCAAAGTGGCGGCCGCGGGGTGGGCGGAGAGGGGGCGAGCCGGGAGGAAATCGCACCCCTCCCGGGCCCCGGCGCGCCTCCTCTGGGGAATCCCGCACGGGAGCCCAGGTCCCCGACTGCAATCCGCTCAAGGAAAGAAAAAAAATGGAGAGCCCCCGGCCCATCCTCAAGTTATGTTTGCCTACATCGCATCACAGTTGCAGCCAGGTTCCCAAAAAAGTGAAGGGAAAGCAAGAGGGAGTCTCTGATCTCCTGGGTTTTAATTAGAGGAGGCTTCGGGACACTTCAAAGATCCCCTTTTGGCTCCTCGGGTGGTGAAGGAACTCCCCCCTCCCCGGTTGCCCCACCTGCTGCTTTTGTCTCCGCACCCCCCCCCAAGCCCACTCAAATGCAATTCTATCGAACCCCCGCGTGAGCCCCCAATTCCGCCTCAGACTGGGGGTTCCGACCTAGGGCTCTAATTAGCCGAATCCCTCCGGGTGGGCTGCCCCCCGCGGGTCAGTGGGGAGGTGGCGCGAATAAAGCGGGCCCCCAGCCCAAAACACCTGCTCGCACAGACACAAAAATTAAACTTTAATGGTGCCCAACTCTCTCCCGGCCCCTCCCGGAGCGTGCAGCTCAGCGGGTCCCTGCGATTCCGGCTGCAAAGTGCCCCGCTCCACCGCTACTTTCCCCCAGCGTCCCTGCGTCTTCGCCCTGTCTGCTTTTCTTTTTTTTTTAATTGATTTTGAACAATGGGATCTCTGTCTGTCTCCGATTAAACCACGTGGGTCCGCCTTCCTTCCCCTTTTTATTCATTCAATTCCTCCCAACCCCCCTTCCCCAGTTTTTTTCCTCCTACCTTTCCCCTCTTAAGAAAAAAAAAAGGGGAAAAAAAAAAACTTTCCCAGACCCCGCAAACTGATCATTGTGGATTTTCATTTTCAGCTCCTACCTGGTTGGAGTGATGCGAAACCGGAGAGAAAAAGAAAGAGCGGCTAAAAGACGAACCAAACGGCTTTTTTTCCCCCCCAGCCCAGACGAGGGCTCCAGCCCACTCACCAGATACACTTAAAATGTAAATACGAGCTTCCAGAACAAATGCTACAACACAAAACAGAAACACATGTGCGGCCGGGAGGCAAGCGAGCGCGCGGCGGGGCGGGCGGCGCGGGGCCCGGGGCGCGCGCGCCCCCTGCTGGCGGGCGGACCCCGCGGCGGCCCGGCCCCCGCCCGCGCCCGCGGGGCAGCCCGGCCCACCGGAGCCTGCGCCGGGCGCCACGCCGCCAGACTTCACTCCCCGGTCCTGCGCGTTTCGCAGGCATTTCGCAGGCGGCCCAGCTCGCCTTGGGCCTTCTACGCAGCGCGTCCTGCGCGTCAGAGATTTCTTTGGGGTTAGGAGAATGTTAGATTGTTTTTCCCCGGACGTGTCTAGACAGGTCACCTGAGGACAGTCGCTGGAAAATAGTTACTTTGCTCACTAAAGCCGCCAACAAGGGACGTGCCCTGATTGAGTGATTGGAGTGAAAGATGAATGCAATTTGAATAATTTTCTCCTGTGCAGAGAAAAGCTGTATTTTATTTGGCTATGGATGTGTCCCAGTATGTAGCAAGGTTCTGTTACATGGTATAGAGTTACATATGTTAGTGAATTATTAGTAATTAATTTGGAGGCCAGGGAGGCACAGGAGGCTAGTCTTGATGGAAATTCTTCATTTTTGGACACATATTTACTGAGCCCTCAGTACATGCAAGGTACACAGTGCTAGGTCTGGGGACACAAAGCTTGAGAATAAGATTTCTGTCCTAGTGGCATGCACAGTCTAATGGGAAAGGGAGATAATTAAACAAGTAATTCCAAGTGTGGTAAGTGATGGGGTTCAAGACATCCTACCCCAAAGTACGCCACCTTGGCATATTGAATATTTTCAACTGAAAGAGTGCTGGCAAAACCCGCAGGAGCAGGAAGGACACTCTAACCTCCCCCTCCCCCCACCCTTCTTCCCCAAACCAGTCCTAAAACCCTCAGGTGAGAGGTGCCCTCCCCATACCAGGAGGACAGAAACACCTTTATCTTTGAAGACAAAGGAACACCAGGAAGAATCCTGATAAACAAGCCTTGCTACGTTTCCTCCAGTCTATTACAATTCACCTCAAGCTCCTTAACCTCTCCGAGTCAGCTAGACTGTCCACTCTTTTATCAGACCTAGCAGACAAATACACAGATCTCTTTCTTTGGGTCTTCATTTCCTTATGAAGTTGCCTTTGTCTTGTAAAGCTTAGGTTAAAATAAATGTGTATGCTTTGCTCCTGTTAATCTGTTTAAGGAGTTCCCTGGTGGCCTAGTGGGTTAAGGACCTGGTATCACTGCTGTGGTGCGGGCTTGATCCCTGGCCCCAGAAACTTATTGCTGTGGGTGTGGCCAAAAAAAAAAAAGTCATTGTCAGCATAACTTTCAAACACAGCCAGAAAAGAGGCTTGAGGTAAAGTTTGGTTTTTTGTTTTTTGGGGGGTTTTTTGCCACTTCCGTGCCATATGGAAGTTTCCCAGCCAGGGATTGAACTGGTGCTATGTGCTATAGCTGTAACCAGAGCCACAGCAGTGACAATGCCACATCCTTAACCGGCTGAGCCAAGAGAGAACGTGGAGGGGGGAAGCTTTTTTTCTCCCCTACCTAAGCTTTGCAAAGAAAGACCTATGTAGGGCTGTCATGGCAAGGGACTTCATCCTGTTCTGGGGTCAGGGAACTCATCCCCGTTGAAAGATCAACTGAGCAGAGCTAACTAACTGACAGGGTGGGCAAGACTCACCAGATAGCAGGGTTGAGAAGACTATTCCGGGGCGGGTGGAGGGAACAGTACACACAAAAGTCCAGGGATCTCGAGAGACATTCTTCCTGGGAGATGTGCCCCGTGGGGTTGGGAAGAAGAGCGCTATGGCCGAAGAGGCAGGCAAGAGTTAAGATTGCTCTTTGCTAGAAGATCTTGTTGGCTGGTCCTGGAAAAAAAGCAGGGATCGGGATGGGGGCTTTCTTCCTACTGGTCTCCCCGTCCACGTTATGATCTCAACATCACTTGGTCTCCTACCAAGGATGTTTACCTGGTTCCTTTTCCTTTAGGCATTCTTCACAAAGAAGTGCCTTCTTCAGGCAGCTTCCTGAAGATCATTTTACAAGTTCTAGGATTTTTGCAATCAATTCATTCCTTAACCATTAGAGCAAGAGGCAGGATTGAAACAAATGTTTCAAGAAAGACAAAGAAACCAAGAGACCTAAATCTAAGGTATTTGATCAGAGCCAAAATCTGTGTGTCCAGGGAGCCAAGGGCACTTATGTAAAAGAACTTTAGAAATGAGAAATCAGCGGGTACATTTCAGAGATTTTCAGAAAGGTCAAGACAGGAAATAGGAGCACCCTCGGAAAGGCTCTTCTTAATAATCCTGCATTAAAAAAGATTTAGGAGTTTAAACCTTGATATTTTTATATAAAACATAAGAGGAGCCAACCAGACAAGAATTTCGCCTCAATATGCCATCAAGTCCCCTCCAGGAAATGACATGCTGATGCTTGTCAGGCTGCCTGTGCTTGGGTGGGTGTTGATTCTCCAAACACCCTGTGTGGCCAATTAGCAGTACTGACAAGACCTTTAGATGTCAGCCTGCGCGTCTTTTTCTTTTTTTTTCTTCTTCCCCATTATAAAGCTTTTTCCCGGCGCAAAAGACACATGCGTCAGAAACACTGATGCAATGAGACGCTAATATCAGATTGCATCATATGATCCTAGGTGTGGTGCCCCTGAAACTGGTTTTTCTCCAGGTCGTGCTGCCGTAGAAAAGCGCTTTGGGTAGAACACCCGAGAACTGGCCCTACTTGTCAGATGGCACAAGTAATTTTTGCAACTACATGCCTCAATTCCACTCCTGGGGAAAGCCGGTGTGGCTTTCCTGGCTGAAATGGGTGTGCTTCCGACACTGATCCGTTGGGTGTGTCATGCTGCAGCTTATGTAATGAATGTCACCTAGGGAGATGCACCTACCAGGCAGGCTGGAAGCAGCACTTCTGCCTCCAAGATGGTACTCTGAGTTGTATCTCACTTGAATGGAACGACTTCTCTAGGACAGAGCAGTTTGGTGCAAAACTGAAGAGGAGAAGGGAAAGAAGGTGGCTGAGGTTTCTCGGGTACTTGCTGCATGGCTGGCACAGAACTGCGGCGGTGGGGGTTCCAACAGCCAGCCTGCCATCACCAAGACTCACAGCAGGCTGTTTTGCCTCCTCCCCTCGTGTTCATAAAGTCATATGTCAAGTTAGATTAGGCTACTTTTAAGGTCCCTCCCAGAAATGCAATTCATTCAACTTAGTCACAGAAAGCTCCCCCTCCTGTCGGAAGATGAATTTTCTGGTCCAGGCTCTATAAAAAATCATCACTCATCAGGGGAATGATGCTCCTGCCCAGTGGAAAATGGGCCTGTGTTTGTACATTTGGATTAGGGTAGGATGATGCAACTTGGATCTTCACCATCCAACATGGTAGCCATGCTGGAAATATGGCCAGTGTCAATTGAGATGTATTGTCAGTATAATTGCACT
The DNA here is from genome assembly GCF_054392235.1 of Sus scrofa. NCBI lineage: Eukaryota > Metazoa > Chordata > Mammalia > Artiodactyla > Suidae > Sus > Sus scrofa. Next base: position 80,544,390 of record NC_139388.1, read on the forward strand.
GGACTTTTAAGTCTTAGTGCCATAAAAAAAGAGGATGGAATAACTCATAATTTTTTCTGCCACACCCGCGCATGTGGAAGTTCCCACGCCATAGCAGTGACCCAGGCTGCTGCAGGAACAACATCAGATCCCTAATCACTGTGCCACAAGGGAACTCTGTCATTCATACTTTTATGGGGGGGAGGTAAATTAGGAGTTTGGGATTAACATTACACACGTTGTATTTAAAGAATAGGCAAACAGCAAGGACCTACTGTAAGCACAGAGAATTAGACTTAATCGCTTGTAAGAACCTATAATGGAAAATAATATGAAAAAGAATGTATGTATGTATAACCGAATCACCTTGCTGTACCTTTGAAACTAATAGCACATTGTAAATTAACTATACCTCAATAAAAATTTAAAAATTCTATGGAGTTCCATGTGGCCTAGCAGGTTAAAGATCTGACATTGTCACTGTCGTGGCTCAGGTTTGATTCCTGGCCTGGGAACTTTGCATGCAGTGGGCTTGGCCCCCCAAAAAGCAAAACAAACCAAAAAAACCCCTCTTATGTTGATCACATGTTGAAATGACAATATTTTTGACATATTAGGTAAGTGTCGTATTAAAATGAGTATCACCTGTTTCCTTTTAACCTTTTCGATGCGGCCAGCACAGGTTTTTTAATTATGTATTTAAAATTTTGTGGTTCACATTTTATTTCTATTGGAGAGTACAACCTCCAAAAGCATAGCTAGAAAGCAGTAATTTGCTCTGGACCCAACACCTTCTGCCTCTGTTCTCTTCTTTCCCCCGTCAGCTAAATGACATTATAGAGTCTGGACAGCAGAAATGATCCTAATATTGTAAATCAACTATACTTCAAAAAACTTTTTAAAAATGAAGAGGAGTTCCCGTCGTGGCGCAGTGGTTAACGAATCCGACTGGGAACCATGAGCTTGCGGGTTCGATCCCTGGCCTTGCTCAGTGGGTTAAGGATCCGGCGTTGCCGTGAGCTGTGGTGTAGGTTGCAGACATGGCTCGGATCCCGCGTTGCTGTGGCTCTGGCATAGGCTGGTGGCTACAGCTCCGATTCGACCCCTAGCCTGGGAACCTCCATATGCCGCGGGAGCGGCCCAAGACATGGCAAAAGAAAAAAAAAAAAAAAAAAAAAAAAAAAAAAAATTAAAATGAAGGAAAAAAAAAAAGAATTTGGGCTAAGTTTGTGGGTGGGGGTACTTGATTGAACATTTGAATATTCCCTGATTCTAAGAGTTGTAGTTGGCAAGGAATCCCTGTCATTGTGTTTGGAAAGATGTTTTCTAGGAGAACAAGACCTTTTAAGCCCTTTCAACCAGTGAGCCATGAAAGTTTAGAACCCAAATGATCTTTAAATATTATTGTTGAATCTTTAAACTCCCTCGTCTGTAAGTCCCTCGTGGGCTGGGATTTCATTCATCTTTGTTTTTCTAGCAGCCACTCAGGCAGCCTGGCATGTAGTCAGCTGTCAATATAGTTTGTTGACCTGTATAATACCCAGACAAAGAACCAAAACCGCCCACCCCCCAAAAAAGAACCAAAGCCCAGAGAGGCACTGAAACTACCTAGGGCCACACAGCTAGCTGATAGGAGAGCCGGGAAAACCATAAGCCCCTTGAACCAGTTGGGGAAACCCTTGATGTGTTCCCTGGGCCAGCAGCAGCTGCATCACTTGATGTTTGTTAGAAACACAGAAGAGTTCGATCCCTGGCCCAGGAACTTCTTATGCCATAGGCGCAGCCACCCCAAAAATAATAATTTCAGACTTAGGGAAAGTTGCAAGAATAAAGCCAAGAATTTGCCCAATTCCTGGAGCTAGTGCCCCAACTTCTCTTCCTGAGACCTTGAGGGGCTCACACTTTTGCGGACTCCCAGCCACCTGTACCACAGGGAGCAAGCAGCCCTTCACAAGTTTTGCCCCCTCCCCACCAGCCGGCCCCCCTATTCCTGCTCTTACACAAGAGAGCATTCAGGAGAAATGTGAAAGGAAAACAGGCACACCTTGGGAGTTCAATCTAATTATTTAGACCAAGGAAAAACAGGATCAAAATCAATTTCATCAATGTCTGTATGTCGTTTGTATCCACCAGACTCTCCCATCTCTGCTTCTGTACCGGTGTTTGCGATTCATAGCGCTGTCCTGGCCTGGGATAGAACCCCAGCTGGCAGAATTGATCTCTAGTCAATACTTCTCTAGTCTTTTTGTTGGCCGTGCCCTTGGCACGTGGAAGTTCCCAGGCCAGGGATTGAACCCGCACCACAGCAGCACCCCGGGCCACTGCAGTGACCATGCCAGATCCTTAACCCACTTCGCCACAAGCGAACTCCTCTAGTCATTTTTTAAGACTATCCCTCATCCAAGTTTGCAAAGAAAAGCCATCTATTGCAGAGATTCCATTTTCCTGTGGCTGTGGGCAAGATGGATATATGGTTTTGAGATCAGAGATGTACAGACATTGCACATCTGCCCAGCATTGACTGTGTAATGGAGCCGAGGAGCCAGGCCACCTTCCAGTGAGGTCAAGAGATGGAGTTTGAATGGACAAGAAAAAACAAGGCTTTGGGCTCAGCTACAGAATTAGGTCATGTGCCTGGGAGGTGAGTGAGAAAGCAAGAAGGAGTTCTGCCTGTTTAATGTGTCAGGTGGCCCTGATGGCTGGGAAGCACTGCATTTCAGGTCATGTCATGTCATCCAAAACTCTAACAGCCCTTTGGAAAATGAACAAACCAAACTAAGCGAGGCCCCCACGGTGCCAACTACCTAGGCTGTCTGATTTTCACTTTCACTGAATGGACTGAGTCAGCCAGATGAAGGAAAAGAAGTCTTCAAATGAAACAAGCTCTGGCATTTATTGAGCACCTATGGTGTGCCAGAGACTGAGTCATGTGCTCTGCAAAGAAAAGCCTATTTAGAGAGCTCCCTCGTGGCACAGCAGTTAAAGGTCCAGCATTGTCACTGTGGCAGCTCAGGTTGCTGCTGCTGTGAAACAAGTTGGATCCCTGCCTGGGAACTTCTACATGCTGCCGGCACAGCCCAGGAAAAAAAAAAAAAAAAAAAAAAAAAGATTCTTATCACAAGAAAATGGATATGGGAACAGCCACCTCACCAAAGGAGAGAGAGTTCCACTCATGGCTGTAGATCCCGCAAGCCCATGCCCCCTGGCACAGAGAGTGTGTGGAGAAGTTGATCCGGGCCCTTCCCACTCACCTCTCTGGGGCCTGGGCTCCTAGGCTCTCAGGGGGGCCAGCCATTCCTGCCTTGCCTGCTCCCAGATGTGGCACATGGAAGGCACTGTGAGAGGGCTTCTTAAACTGTAAAGGGGTGTTCCCAGGTAAGGAAACCCTGGCAACAGGTTAGCGCAGCATCTAAAACCATCTGTTTCCCCTTGGACCCTCCCTGGTGAGGCCCAACCAGGAAGTCATCTGCTCAAGTGTCCACAGAGCCAGGCAGAGCCCACCTCTTCCTGCCTTCGTTTCCCTAATGCACAGTTATTAGAACATTGTAGCTGAGTACTTTCTTTTTTTTAAAAAAATTGAAGTATAGGGAGTTCCTGTTGTGGCGCAGTGGAAACGAATCCTACTAGTATCCATGAGGATGTGGGTTTGATCCCTGGCCTTGCTCAGTGGGTGGAAGATCTGGCGTTGCATGAGCTGTGGTGTAGGTTGCAGGTGTGGCTTGGATCTTGTGATGCTGTGGCTGTGGCTCAGGCTGGCAGTTGTAGCTCTGATTCGATCCCTAGCCTGAAAACTTCCATATGTTGCATGTTGCTGGTGTGGCCCTAAAAAGCAAAAAAAAAAAAAAAATATATATATATATATATATATATATATATATATAGTTTATTTATAATGTTCTATTAGTTTCTGGTGTACAGCAAAGTGATCCAGTTGTATATATACATATTTTTTTTCAGATTATTTCCATTATAGATTATTACAGGGTATTGAAAATGGTTCCCTGTGCTATACGCAGGAGCTTGGTTTTTATTTTCTTACTTTTCTTTTATTTAAAGAATTTTTGGGCGGAGTTCCCATTGTGGCTTATTGGGTAAGAACCAGACTACTATCCATGAGGATGAGGGTTCAATCCCTGGCCTTGCTCGATGTGTTAAGGATCCCGTGTTACTGCTGGCTACAGTATGGGTCACAGATGCAGCTGGGATCCGGTGTTGCTATGGCTGTGGCAGAGACTGGCAGCTCCAGCGCTGATTTGACCCCCAGCCTGGGAACCTCCATATGCTGCAGGTGCGGCCATTTGAAAAAAAAAGGTTGTGGAGGGAGGAAAAAAATTTGTTTTGGCCATACTCACAGCATGCAGAAGTTCGTGGGCCAGGGATCGAACCCAAACCTCAGCAGTGACAACACTGGATCCTTAATTCTCTGTGCACCAGGGAACTCTAGGACCTTGTTTTATAAGCAGAGTATCTTCTAGTGAGTTGACAGTTACTTAATGCTTTATTGTTCACTAGGATTCAAGATGAGATATAACACTGCAAATATAAACTATAGTAATATAAGGAATAATGATATAATATTTCCATAACTTCTGTCTATTTTCAAAGAGGCTGACCTCAGGGCCTGCACTGGACCTATTCCTGCACTTACCCCATGGTCCCCGACAAGCCCTTGCCTTGCTGTTGTCCCCCACCCCTTCATTTCTTAAATACACCCTCTTTCTCTGACCCCTTCTTTTAATTCCCTCTTTTTTTGCTTGTCTTTTTAGTACCGAACCCTCGGAATATGGAGGTTCCCAGGCTAGGGGTTGAATGGGAGCTGCAGCTGCCAGCCTAAGCCACAGCCACAGCTGCCACAGTTCATGGCAACGCCAGATCCCTGACCCACTGAGCAAGGCCAAGGAATAAACCCGAATCCTCATGGATACTAGTTGGATTCGTTTCCCCTGTGCCACTATGCGGCCCTAAAAAAAAAGGCAGGAGTTCCCGTTGTGGCTCGGTGGAAATGAATCTGATTAGCATCCATGAGGATGAAGGTTTGATCCCTGGCCTCGCTTAGTGGGTTAAGGACCTGGCATTGCCGTGAGCTGTGGTATAGGTCACATAGGCGGCTCAGATCCCACATTGCTGTGGCTGTGGTATAGGCCAGAAGCTGCGGCTCTGATCTGACTCCTAGCCTGGGAACCTCCACATGCCGCGAGTGCAGCTCCCCCCCAAAAAAAGAGAAAGAGAGAAAAGAAAAAGAAAGAAAAAGAAAAAAGAAAAATAAAGTAGGCCTATTTAAAAGAACACATGGGATCACACAGGTCTGGGCCCGATCCATGGAAAACCTCTTGGCTTTGAACATGCGACCAGGTGTGCAACCTGCCATCAAATACCAGTGTGATTATGGGGCTTAGGAAGCAGGAAGCTGGCACCAAGGAGGGTGAGAACCTCATGGGTGGGAGCCTGATGGCCACCTGTCCTGTCTAGTGTGTAGGTAGGAAATACTGTCATTTCTGTGTTCGCCGGGTTGCTCTGGAAACTATCAGCTGGAATCTAGTCCCCTCCCTTGAGGGATGAGAAAACGAAGACCCAGGGGAGCTGAGCTGCCTGGAGTCTGAGCGGGATGAAGGACCCTGCCTGGACTCCTCACTGCTCCGCCAGGAGCCATCCTGATACCTAAACCACTCATTACTTTTATCTTCTGGGTAGTTTAAATGACTATCATTAGGGGCACGTTTCTCAAAAGAGTACATTTATTACCAAACCTCATTAAGTTGCCCGAGTCTTGGGCTGGGTCCCCTTCTCTGCCTCGGAGGCAAGGAAGGAATTTGGCTGGACACAGAAGCATTCCCCTCCCACGTCCTCATTACCTAACGCTGTGTCCAAAATAGGGCGCTGGGGACCTCTGGGCGGCCAGTCTGACAGGAAGGGGGTTTCCAGTGACCCTGAAGACAGCAGTGAGCACAGGTGACCCCAGGAACACAGGCAGGGCCTTCTGGGGGAGGCTGAAAAAGAGGGGCCTGGGGTGAGAGACAGCATGGGCAGGAAATGGAGAGTTCAGACCCTGGAACTGTCCGGCTTCAAACTCCAGCTCTGCCCCTTGCTGTGTGATCTTGGACGAGTTAAATAGCCTCTCTGTGCCTCTTGTCCCTCCTCTGTAAGTGGGAACGAGGACAACAGAAGCTACCTTGGAGCCCCATTCTGTGACCTAAGTGAGCTAGTCTTAGGATGATGCTAGCAGGGAGCAAGGGCTATTGAGTTGCTCTTAACCTAGACCTTTGGAGGGTGGCCCCTGGATACTCAGAGCCAAAGCTCCAGCCCTACTGGCACCATGACCTTGGGCCACTTGCCGAACATCTCTGGACCTCAGTTATCTCATGTGTAAGATCAGGGGGATGACGGAGCCTAATTCCTAGGATTGTTCTTAGGAGTCAAGGACTCAAACCCAGAGCTTGGCGCAGAGGGAGCTCCCAAGAAAGAGGAATTGCGTGAGCTAAGACTCCTGTCCACTGATCCCTGGACTCTTGTGGGCCTCACACTAGGAGTGCTCAGATGACCCTCAGGAGTGACTGGCTCTGGCTACGTGGCTGGGCAGTAAAGTGGGAAGAGCCCAGGTCAGGAGCCAGGGGCACCAGGTCTGAGGCTCCCAGTGCCATGGGCTCTTGATGACCCTGGGCGTCTTCCAGGTCCCCAGCTGCACCCAAGGTACCAAAAGGAGAGGTCTTCCATCGGGGCGGTGGTGGGGGATTCCTCGGAGGCACCTGTACCCCAGCTCCCCCAGCCTCACTCCAAGGAGGGCACATTCCTTTTTATAATAACAACAAACATCTGTTGGGTCCTGACTAAGCGGCAGGTGCTTTACATGCATGCAGTTAACCCTTACATACTCCTGAGCTAGTTCCCCGTGAAGCACAGAGAGGGGGTGCAGCCTGCCTGAGGTCACACAGCGAGTTCATGGTGGAGCTGGGATTTAAACTCATTTCTGTTCCCATCATGGTTCAATGGTTAACAAACCCAACTAGTATCCACGAGGACGTGGGTTTGATCCCTGGCCTTGCTCAGTGGGTTAAGGATCCAGTGTTGCTGTGAGCTGTGGTGTAGGCTCTCAGCCGCAGCTCCAATTCAACCCCTAGCCTGGGAATCTCCATGTACCGCGGGTGTGGCCCTAAAAAGACAAAAGACAAAAATAAATAAACAAAAATAAAGAACTCAATCCTGAGTAATCTCTGAGCCTGATTATTGATTGATTGATCGATGGATTTGCTTTTCATTGTGAACTCATTATAGCCTCACAGGAAGTTGCATCGAGAGTATAGAGTGGTTCTTTGTACCCTTCACCCAGTATCCATGAGGACTCGGACTCAATCCCTGGCCTCGCTCAGTGAGTTAAGGATCCGGTGTTGCTGGGGCTGTGGCATAGGCCCGCAGCTACAGCTCCAATTGGACCCCTAGCCTGGGAACATCCATATGCTGCAGGTGCAGCCCTAAAAAGACAAAAGACAAAAATAAATAAATAAATAAGTAAAAATTTAAAAACTCAATTCTGAGTAATCTCTGAGCCTGATTATTGATTGATAGGTGGATTTGCTTCTAGCGTCATAGGAAGTTGCATCGAGAGTATAGTGGTTCTTGGCGTTCCTGTCATGGCCCAGTAGAAACAAATCCGACTAGGAACCATGAGGTTGCGGGTTCTTGATCCCTGGCCTCACTCAGGGGGTTAAGGATCTGGCATTGCCGTGAGCTGTGGTGTAGGTCACAGATGCAGCTTGGATCTGGCGATGCTGTGGCTGTGGCAGAGGCCAGCGGCAACAGCTTCAATTAGACCTCTAGCCTGGGAACCTCCATATGCAGAGAGTACGGCCCTAAGAAGACAAAAAATAAAATAAAAAGGAGAGTATAGAGTGGTTCTTTGTACCCTTACACCCAGTTTTCCCCAATGCTTACATCTCACACAGCTAAGGTATAATATCAAAACCAGGAAACCAGAGTTCCCGTCTTGGCGCAGTGGTTAACAAACCCGACTAGGAACCATGGGGTCACAGGTTCGATCCCTGGCCTCACTCAGTGGGTTAAGGATCTGCCATTGCCGTGAGCTGTGGTGTAGGTCACAGATGAGGCTCAGATCCCGCGTTGCTGTGGCTCTGGTGCAGGCCAGTGGCTACAGCTCTGATTAGACCCCTAGCCTGGGAACCTCCATATGCTGCAAGTGTGGCCCTAGAAAAGATGAAAAGACAAAAACAAACAAACAAACCAGGAAACTGACATTGGTATAGACAAGCATTGTATAGTTCTGTGCCAGCTTATGTAACAAGGGCAGAGTTGTGAACCATCACAGAAATCAAGATAGAAAACTGGCACTTCCCTGGTGGCTCAGTGGGTTAAGGATCTGGTGGTGTTGTCACTGCTGTGGCTCAGGTTCGATCCCCAGCCCAGGAACTTCCATATGCCATGGGTGTGGCCAAAAATAAAAAGACAGAAGACTGTTTCGTGATGACCCTTTATCGACATACCCAAGACCGCCCCCCACCTGCCAGCCTTGATCCCTGCAACCACTAATCCGTTCTCCATCTGTGTAATTTTGTCATTTCGATAGTGTTATATAAATGGAAAAGAACACTTGCTTTCTTTGGCCACACTTGTGGCATGCAGAAATTCCCAGGCCAGGGACTGAACCTGTGCCACAGTGGTGACAAAGCCAGATCCTTAGCCTGCTGAGCCATCAGGGAACTCCAAGGTCAAATTCATTTTTAGTGTTGCTGTGTAATTGCTGCAGCACCATTTGTTGAAAAGTCTATCCCTCCTCTTTTGAGGTTGGACATAAAGCCACGACACTGCCACCTCCGGTCTTTATGTATCCATGTTCCTTGCAGGATTTTTTTTTTTTCTTTTTCTTTTTTTTTGTCTTTTCTAGGGCCGCACCCATGGCATACGGAAGTTCCCAGGCTAGGGGTCTAATCGGAGATGTAGCCGCCAGCCTATGCCAGAGCCACAGCACCGCCAGATCTGAGCTGCGTCTGTGACCTACACCACAGCTCACAGCAACGCCAGATCCTTAACCCACTGAGCGAGGCCAGGGATCGAACTCGCAACCTCATGGTTCCTAGTTGGGTTTGTTAACCACTGAGCCACGACGGGAACTCCTCCTTGCAGGATTTTACTTGAAGAAAAAATTATACTGCTTACATAGTTCGAAAATGGTTGAACTAGAAGATACCAATGTTCCCCTGGCTCTAAATATCTCATTCGTTAGTTCTAAGCGAATTAGCCTTCGGTGATACAAGAGGTGCTCTATGAAAATCCCCCAGTAGAGGGATTCCTGGGTCCCAGGCCTTCTCTGGAACCCTCTTCTCACCAGCTGCAGCTTATTTCTCCAGAAGGAGCAGGTTCTCTGACTGGGAGAATTAGTGGATAAATGGCATCTCTGGCCTGGAGCCTGGGCCTGCAGGGAGGCAGGTAGCCCCTTTCTGAGGAGCAATTAAGAGCTGGCAGCTTAGGTGAGGGGGTGGAGATCAAGGGTGAAGACCCAGCCTGGAGGATTTGGAAGTGGGGCTTCATAATCAGAATTTAAATACTTGCCCCCACCCACCGGCTCTTTGATGTTGGGAAAGAATGGCAGCCACTCAAGGTCTCAGTTGCGGAGTTCCCCTGCTGGTGCAGGAGGGTAAGGATCCAGCATTGTCTCAGCAGCCACAGTGTTGTCATTGCTGTGGCTCCAGTTTGATCCCTGGCCCAGGAACTTCCGCAGGCCGCGGGGTGTGGCCACAAAAAAAAAAAAAAAAAAAAAAAGAAAAAGAAAGAAAGAAAAAAAGAGGCCCCAGGTCTGAGGCTGAAGGGGCCTGCAGAACACTTCCCCCTGCACCACTTCCCCCCGCCCCGCCCCACCCCGCCCCAATACAAGTAGATGCATCTGGGGATTAACTTCCTATCAGGAGCTGCCCAGACTCCCAGAACTCCCCTGGTAACTAGGGGCTCTCTCTACCCCCTCACTGCCACCCTTACCAGTTGAAGGTCGACCTTGAAGGTCACTTGTCAAAATGTTTTACAGAAGAAAAAGCAGCTAAAAATAGTACAGGTGGAAGGTCCCTGCTCACATCAGTAGGATGCATTAAAGTTCGCAAAACATGGAGTTCTCTTGTGGCACAGAAGGTTAAGGATCCGGCATTGCCACTTCAGAGACTGGGGTTGCTCCTGTGATGGAGCTTTGATCCCTGGACTGGGAACTTTCACATGCCGGGGGTGCAGCCGAAAAACAAACAAACAAATTCGCAAAGCATGTTGGTCTTCTCTCTTGCGTCTCAACAAACTGGCGAAGGCATGGGGCACAGATTATTACGCCCACTTTATAGAAGGGGAAATTGTGGCTTGCCTTTTAACTTCTATCCACTAGACCTTCGAAGCTTGGGGAGAGAGGGCTCAGGCTTGCCTCGCTCACTTCTGTGTCCAAGCACAGCTTCCAGAACCTAGTAGTTGCTCAGGAAAGTGAGCAGAGTAATGCTCAAGATGCTAAAGCTAATCAGGAAAACAGCTGCATGAACCATCCTGGCAGTTCTCCTTCTCCAAGATCCAGCAAATAACACGTGACAGGAAGGAGTTTGTGATAAATGTACCCTCAGAAAAAGAAGAGAGAGCAAGAGAGACCAAATTCAGCCTGGGCGTTAAGAATGTTTTTTAGGAGTTTCCAGGCTCAGCAGGTTAAGAATCCAACTGGTATCCATGAGGATGCACGTTCAACCATGGGCCTTGCTCAGTGGGTTAAAGGATCTGGTGTTGCCACAACCTGCGGTGTATGTAGGTCTTGGATGCGGCTTGGCTCTGGCGTTGCTGTGGCTGTGGTGTAGGCCAAGGGCTATGGCTCCAATTCGACCCCTAGCCTGGTAACCTCCATATACTATGGGTGGGGTCCTAAAAAGAAAAAAAAGAAAAAAAAGCTTTTTAAAATTTATTTATTTATTTATTTTTTGTCTTTTTGCTATTTCTTTGGGCCGCTCCTGCAGCATATGGAGGTTCCCAGGCTAGGGGTCGAATCGGAGCTGTAGCCGCCAGCCTACGCCAGAGCCACAGCAACACGGGATCTGAGCCGTGTCTGCAACCTACACCACGGCTCACGGCAATGCCGGATCCTTAACCCACTGAGCAAGGGCAGGGACCGAACCCGCAACCTCATGGTTCCTAGTCGGATTCGTTAACCACTGCGCCACGACAGGAACTCCAAAAAAAGCTTTTTTTTAAAAACAGATTCATGATTACCAAAGGGAAAGGGGTGGGGCGGGGGCAAAATAGAACTGCCAGTGGGGCTGGCAGATACAAACTACTATATTTAAAATAGTGGAAGGAGGAGTTCCCGTCGTGGCTCAGAGGAAATGAATGAGGAACAATGAGGTTGCGGGTTCGGTCCCTGCCCTTGCTCAGTGGGTTAAGGATCTGGTGTTGCCATGAACTGTGGTGTAGGTCACAGACATGGCTGGGATCTGGGGTTGCTGTGACTCTGGCATAGGCCGGCAGCAACAGCTCCGATTTGACCCCTGGCCTGGGAACTTCCATATAACGCAAGTGTGGCCCTAAAAAGACAATAAATAAATAAATAAATAAAATAAAATAAAATAAAATAGTGTAAGGAGTTCCTACTGCGGTGTTGTGGGTTAAGAATACGGCATTGCTGTAGCTGTGATATAGGTGGCAGCTCTGGCTTGGATTTGATCCCCAGCCTAGGAACTTCCATATGCCTTGGGTGCAGTTGAAAAATACATACATACATATATAAATAAATCAGAGTAAAAAAGGAGTTCCCTGGTGGCTTAGTGGGTTAAAGATCCAGCATTGTCACAGCAGTCAATGTTGTGGCTTGGGTTTGATCCCTGCCCCAGAAACTTTTACACGCTGTGGGCACAGCCAAAAAAAAAAAAAAGAGTAGTTTTTATATTTGAACCTCAGGTAAGCAGCATGTTCCCTCCCCCAAGGAATTTCATATTTCATTCTGTACATTGGTAGACCTGTGTTACTAAAAAAAAAAAAACAGAAAACAAAACTACCCAATTATTATTATTTTAGAATTTGTCAATAAACAATAAAGCATTTGTGAACATGTATTTCCTCTCATTATATTAACTACCCACATAATATCCACAAAGTGTGCCTCTTGGCTCACAAAGCCTAAAATACTTGTTATCTGAGCCTCTACAGAAAAAGTTCACCAAAAAAAAAAAGAGAAAGAGAGAAAAAGAAAAAGTTCACCAATCCCAGCTGTGGAGAGGGAAGCCTGAGCTTAATGCAAGTTGGGAGTGGTGGGAGGGCATCCAGATAAAACCATAAGGAGGGGGGTGGCAGATTCAGTGTCCCTGGGCAGGGGAGCATAGCGCACAGGAGGAGGGGGTCAGAGTCTCTAAAGAGAGGGGACCAGGATGCTGTTTCTCCAAAGACCAGGGTCTTTTAAAGAGAAATCCACAGGCCCAATATGGTGTCATTTGTGCTAAATCCCATGATACCAAACCTAGACTCAGTTTGACCTAATCGCAGTTTCAACCTTTCTCAGAAATGCAATCTTAATCCGCTGCTCTGGAATGTTCTGGTCAGCACCAGTGAGGTCATCGTCTGTCCCCTGGGCCCTCTCCAATCCCCAGAGGAAGAAGAGGTATCTACATGATAAAACCATTGCCACTCTCTTCCCCACCCCCAACGTCAGAAGTCCTTGCCTAAAATTAAACCTTAAGAGCCCTTGCCGCCACCCCCCCCTCCTATAAAAACCTTCCATTTTGCAAATCCCTTTAGTTGCCGGATGGGGTGCGGCCCCATTCATGAATCACTGAAGAAAGCCAATTAGATCTGCAAACTTACTTGATTGAATTTTTTTTAGTTCTTTTTAGGGCCAAACCTGCAGCCTATGGAAGTTTCCGGGCTAGGGGTTGAATCAGAGCTGCAGCTGCCGGCCTACACCACAGTCACAGCAACGCCCAATCCATCCAAGCCACATTTTCAACCTACGCCTCAGCTTGTGGTAATGCCAGGTCCTTAACCCACTGGACGAAGCCAGGAATGGGACTGAACCTGCATCCTCATAGACACCACATCAGGTTCTTAATCGGCTGAGCCACAAGGGGAATTCCAAGTTTTATTTTATTTTTTTGATTTTTAGGGCCACACCTGCGGCATATGGAAGTTCCCTGGCTAGGGGTCGAATCCGAGCTGTAGCCACCGGCCTACACCACAGCCACAGCAGTGTCAGATCCAACCGCATCCGCAATTTACAGCAACAGTGGGATCATGAACCCACGGAGCGAGGTCACTGAGGGAGACCAGGGATCGAACCTGCATCCTCATGGATACTAGTCAGGCTTCCTACTGCTGAGCCACAATGGGAACTTCCCCAAATTTTATTTTTTGACTGCCCTATAATGGTGAAGGTCGTCTAAAAAGCTCCCGTCAAGCACCGGGGGTTATCCATAGACGCCTATCATGCAAGGAAAGTGTTGTCAGGATCCTGCTTTCCCTTGGGGAAGCTGAGGCGGAGAAAGTTCTCCCAGCCGGTGAGAAGCAGAGCTAGGTTTCTGTGACGTTAATTTTATGTGTCACCTCCACTGGGCTGAGGGATGCCCAGACAGCTGGTAAAAATACTGTTTCTGGGTGTGGCTGTAAGCCTGTTTCTGGAAGAGACAATCATTTGAATTGATAGACTAAAGAGCATCCTCGCCCCTCACCCGAGTGAATGACCAGCTTCCAGACCCTTGAGGGCTGGAGAGAATAAGAGGGCAAACCGCTCACCCTGCCAGGCCTGGGACACCCAGCTTCTCCCAAACTTGGTCATCAGCGCCCCCGCTGCAGGCTGGGACCCCCATGGACATGGTGCCCGTCCCACTTTCCTGAGGCTCCAGCTTGCAGGCAGCAGACCATGCGACGTCTCAGCCTCCCAAACCAAAGTGGTGCAGAAAGGGGGCCTCCTTCCAGGGCCCGAGACCGGGTTCTTGTCGGACACTGGGAAATGAATTATCCAAGGAGACACACGTGCTGACAAAGCAAGAGACCTTATTGGGAAGGGGCGCAGGGGTGGAGAGCAGCAGGGGAAGGGAACCCAAGAGACCTGCTCTGCCACATGGCTCACAGGCTCCGGTTTTATGGGAATGGGGTTCGTTTCCGGGTTGTCTCTGGCCAGTCGTCTTGCTCGGCGGTGCTTGGTCTGGTCCAGAGTCCTTCTCGAAGGCGCACGCATCTCTCAGCCAAGACGGCTTCCAGCGCCGAGGATCCTGGGAGGTTGGTTGTCTCCTGCCTCCAGTGGGCCTCTCCCACATCCTCCGGGCTACTCTTCAGGGCAGCAGCGTGTTCCTTATCAGCACCTCCTGCTGTGAGACAACCCATGCAAGTGGCTATTTTTGTGCCTGGCCAGGTGGGCAGTTTCGGTCAATAGTCCCCTAACAAAATGAGCCGGTCCTTCACAGTCACAGTAAATCTCTATGTGTCTCTGTATCCTATTAGTTTTGCTTCTCTGGAGAACCCTAACTAATACAGATTCGAACACAAAACTGACCAACATCCAAGCCCAGTCTCTCTCCTGTGCACCAGGCTCTCTCTAGAAGGTGGGGCTTTCCCTTCCCAGCACCCCAAGTCCTGCAGAACCTGCTCTTTGGCATCTTGCAATCATGAATACTTCTTAGGTGCTTGACGTGCTCAGCACCTTTCTGAGTCCTTCAAACTCCTATTCATCCTCCAGAGCCTTTTCCAGGAGTTCCTGTTGTGGCTCATCAGTTTACAAACCTGACTACTATCCATGAGGAAACGGGTTTGATCCCTGGCCTCGTGCAGTGGGTTAAGGATCTGGCGTTGCCGTGGCTGTGGCGTAGGCCGGCAGCTGTAGCTCCGACTCAACCCCTAGCCTTGGGAACTTTTATATGCAGAAGGTGTGGCCCTAAAAAAGGCAAAAAAGGGGAAGAAGTCCACGGTGGACACAGCACCATGGTGGGACTTACACCGTGGGACTTGTTTCAACCAATCAACTACAGACCCAGGGCCTTACTCAGGTCTCTCCAGGGCCCTGGTTTTCCAGGCTTCACCTGTACAACACCGTGAATCCCCTTTCTAACACCGAAGGCCCCTGACCCCACCGTCAGGACCGCACACGGTGTGTTTCTCTGCTGCCCTGCCTGCCTTTGCCCAATCAGTGAGTAACTCAGCCAGGCAGTGTTTTCCTTCTGAGGGCCTTCAGTTTTTAAAATCTAGACACAACCTCTTCCCATTTGGGCTGATGTTGTTGTGTTAGTGCCCTTTAAGAACAGACCTAGGGGGAATTCCCGTCGTGGCCCAGGAACCATGAGGTTGCGGGGTTCGATCCCTGGCCTCGCTCAGTGGGTTAAGGATCCGGTGTTGCCCTGAGCTGTGGTGTAGGTCACACATGCGGCTCAGATCTGGCGTTGCTGTGGCTGTGGCGTAAGCCGGCAGCTATAGCTCCGATTTGACCCCTCGCCTGGGAACCTCCGGACGCTGTGGGTGTGACCCTAAAAAGACAAAAGACAAAAAAATAAATAAATAAAAAAAGAACACACCAAGGGGCTAAACCTCAAATTGCCCCTGCCCTGGGGTGGGCCCTCAGAATGCATTGTAGTACCTGCCCTGAGGAGGGACTAAATGCTAAACACAGGCCCATCAGGGGCCGGAAAGAAAGCTGGCAAACAAAGGCCCGCAGTTTTGAGAAATCACCCTAATTAGATCCAGCGTTTCTTGGGCTTTTTCTAGGAAAGGTTGGGTACTTAGCATACATCATTTTTAGGAAATAGGCATTGTTATTTTAGGAGATTGACGTTCAGAGGGGTGAACTAACTAGCTCACACAGTTAGAAGACGGTCAGGCCAAGGTTATGACGGGGATAATAGCTAGTGTGTATAGTGCTGGGCCAAGGTGTATGTACTCCATAAAATTGTATACAGTTCTCCGTATACCACTGTGAGGTGGGTCTATTTTCATCATCATCCCCATGTTACAGAAGAGGAAACTAAGAAGCAGGGAGCGCCTCTCTCAAAGCAGCCTAGCCAGTCCTGGAAGGTGGGAGGGAGCGAGGACTTGAACCCAGGTCCTCCACACCACCTGTACTTGGCCTTTGGCTCACCCTGACCCGCTTGCTGATTCTAGAGTCCTCCCTCTTCTCAGCCACCCTGTACATAGGTGATACTAGGAATTTTGCTATGGGCAGACCTGTGGTCTGATCGCAAGCAGGAGCTGGGATGGGGGTGGGGGCAGGGGCTTAGGGAGCATGGGGTCTCTTGTGAGAACTGCGCAGATCCCAAAGCCTCAGGGATTCTCACAGGCACGGGCCCCGCTCCCTGCCCGTGGTGGAGTGGTTATCTCTTGGCAAAGTCTGAGATTGTGTGCACTGGCTCTTCACAGGTATTTGCAGGTTTGGCCACAATCTCCGTTCGGGACTGGTGAAAAAAACAGGCTCCATATGTGAATTTCATGTCTGCTCACTCTATTTAAGTGAAGTTTTAGCACTTTCTGGAAACAGCTTTTTCTACCTTCCA
This sequence comes from Sus scrofa, assembly GCF_054392235.1. Lineage (NCBI taxonomy): Eukaryota > Metazoa > Chordata > Mammalia > Artiodactyla > Suidae > Sus > Sus scrofa. The sequence goes on from NC_139388.1 coordinate 80,560,850, forward strand.
GCTCCTTCAGGCTGTCTGGGAGGTTAACCCTTTGCTCTCCCATCCCTCTTTCTCAGATGGATCCTTTCTCTCCCTTTTTTCCTTAAGATGCTTTCCAAGGAGGTGTAACTTACACACAGTGAACTCTGCATGTATTTTAAGATACCGTTGGATCGGCTTTGACAAATGTATGCAACGCTGTAGGTCACACCCCTGTCAAGATGCTGAGCGTGCCTATCATACCAGCGTTCCCTTGGTCCGGATGCTGGGTGGTTCAGTCCCTAGCCCTGAGCTGGGTGCCTGTTCTCCGTTACTGGAAAGCTGAGTTCGCCTTTGGTGCCTTTCAAGCCAATAGACACAACAAAGCCAAAGATTGGGAGAAGAAAGGATTTATTATTTGCAGCAAGTGAGGAGAACACCTGAGATCTTTCCCAAAGCAGTGTCTCCCCAAACAGCAAACCTGGGGAAGTTTTAAGGTAAGAGTACATGCATATTCATGAGGGGGCTTTTTTTCATTTATTTATTGTAAAAAGTTTTTATTATAGTCAATTTACAGGGTTCTCTCAATTTCTGCTGCACAGCAAAGTGACCCAGTCATACATCCATATATATGCTTTGCCTTTTTTTTTTTTTTTTTTTTTAAGGGCTTCACCTGCAGCAAATGGAGGTTTCCAGGCTAGGGGTCAAATCAGAGCTGCAGCTGCTGGTCTATGCCACAGCCACACCAATGCCAGATCCGAGCCGAGTCTGCGACCTATACCACAACTCATGGCAATGCCGGATCCTTCACCTACTGAGCAAGGCCAGGGATCGAACCCGAAACCTCATGGTTCCTAGTTGGATTCGTTTCCATTGCGCCACAACGGGAACTCCTCCATATACATTCTTTTTGTTTCACATTCTCCTCCGTCATGTTTCATCACACGTGATCAGAAATAGTTCCTTGTGCTACACAGCAGAATATTTATTTATTTATTGTCTTTTTAGGGCCAAACCCGTGGCATATGGAGGTTCCCAGGCCAGGGGTCAAATTGGAGTTACAGCTGCCAGCCTACACCACAGCCACAGCAACGGGGGATCCAAGCTGAGTCTGTTATCTACACCATAGCTCACCGCAACGCTGGATCCTGAACCCACTGAGCAAGGCCAGGGATAGAACCGAGTCCTTGTGGATACTAGCCAGATTTGTTACTGCTGAGCCACAATAGGAACTCCTCAGGTATTTATTTTTATTTTATTTTTTTCTTTTTATGGCTGCATCTGTGGCATGTGGAATTTCCCCAGCTAGGGGTCAAATCAGAGCTGCAGCTGCTGGCCTACACACAGCCACAGCAACACAGGATCCAAACCACATCAGCAACTTGGGCCACAGCTTGCAGCAATGCCGGATCCTTAACTCACTATGCAAGGCCAGGGATTGAAACTGAATCCTCATGGATAGTATTTGGGTTCTTAACCCGCTGAGCCACAGTGGGAATTCCTCATGAGGGGGCTTGAGCAGAGGAGAATTCAGCAAAGAACTGGGGCAAAAATCAGCAGAGTCCAAGCTTTACTTGATTGAAGTTCAGAGGGTCTATGTCAAGATTCTATCCTTCACCTGAGTGGGGGCCTTTGTTCCTGCGGAACTCAAGGCTATATTATTCTGTATATTCCTATATTATTCTGTATATTCCTCTGCCCCAAGGCTGTGCGATTATTTCTTTTTCTTTTTCTTTTTTTTTTTTTTTTTTTGTCTTTTTAGGGCCGCACCCGCAGCATATGGAAGTTCCCAGGCTAGGGGTCAAATTGGAGTTGCAGCTGCTGGCCACAGCCATAGCCACTCCCAATCCAAGCAATGTCTGTGATCTGCACCACAGCTCGAGGCAACACCAGATCCTTAACCCACTGAGCGAGACCCGGGATCGAACCCACATCCTCATGGATACTAACTAGTAGGATTCATTTCCACTGCTCCACAATGGGAACTTCCTGTGCTATAGTTTCTTTCTTTCTTTCTTTTAATGAGTTTTTATTTTTTTCCATTGTAGCTGGCGTACAGTTGCTGTTGTTTCTTGACTGCTCTTGCCTGGTCTCTACATCCTCTCCCTTAAGATCACTGGCTACTAAGACCTGTTCCAGGGCAAGCATTGTGGCCAGGCTTAGACCACAAAATGGTTTATGGAGTTCCTTTTGTGGCGCAGGGGGTTAAGGACTGGAACCAACATTGTCTCCGTAAAGATGTGGGTTCGATCCCTGGCATTGCTCATGGAGTTAAAGATCCAGTGTTGCCATAAGCTGCAGCATAGGTCTCAGAGGTGGCTTGGATCTGGCGTTCATGTGGCTGTGGTGTAGGCCAAAGCTGAAGCTCAGATTCGACCCCTGACACAGAAACTTCCATATGCAGAAGGTGCAGCCATAAAAACAAAAACGAACCCAAGATGGCTTAGGCCAAAATGAGTTCTTATGTCAAGAAAGCCATTCCTCCTGTGGTGTAGCACTGGGAGCTATGTCTGGTCACTTGTGATGGAGCATGATAATGTGAGAAAAAAGAATATACATGTATGTGTGCCTGGGTCACCTTGCTGTGCAGCAGAAAATTGATAGAACACTGTAAATCCTCTATAATGGAGAAAGTAAAAATATTTATGAAAAAAAAAAAAATAGAAAGCCATTCCTGGTTCTTTCTCTGGAGACCCCCAACCTATCTGCTTACATCCAGAGTCCTCGGGCAGAGGGACACCCAGCCTTAGCTTTCATTAGCTGCCAGGTTTCACTGGGTGGGGACCCGGGTAATGGGTGGCTGAAGTGAGATACAGCAATAGCCCAGTAGATGGCCCTTCCAGCTACGGGGAAGCTAGCTAATTCAGTGTGTGTGTGTGTGTGTGTGTGTGTGCGCGTGTGCGTGTGCGTGTGTGTGTGTGTGTGTGTGTGTGTGTGCGCGCACGCGCGCATAACCTATCCATGACAGTGTATGCTATTAAAGAAAGAAAAGTTGCACTGGACAGTAGTTAAAAACTGTAAGGGGAGTCCCGTTGTGGCTCAGTGGTAATGAACCTGACTAGTATCCATGAGGATCCGGGTTCAGTCCCTGGCCTTGCTCAATGGGTTAAGGATATGACGTTGCTTTGAGCTGTGTTATAAGTTGAAGACGGGGCTTCCATCCCACATTGCTGTAGCTATGGTGTAAGCCAGGAGCTTTAGCTCTGACTCCCCCTCTAGCCTGGGAACATCCATATGCCGCGGTTGTGGCCCTAAAAAAGCAAAAACAAAAACAAAAACAGAAAACGGTAAGGAGGGGAGTTCTTTGGTGACGTAGCAGGTGAAGGATCTGAAACCAATCAGGGCCCCATGGGGCTCCTGGGCACACAAGCCTTTCTGTGTCCCCCATTTCTGGTTTTTAGGGAGTAAGCTTCAGCCTCCATGACCTTCTCTGGGTTCCAAAGGGCAGGTCCAAACAGCTGCTAATCAGGGAAGGGAGGGGATGCTGAGACTGGGGAGGAGCAAGAAACAATAGTGCAGCTTTGGGGCAGGGTCCTGGTCCCTCCTCAAGGGACCTAGATAACACTGTCTGCGCATCTTCTGCAGAACTAAAACCACCAGCAAATGGAAGATGTTAATGAAGCCTTCTTTATTCCAGAAAGAAGACCCCAGACCAGTGAACACCAGTTTTGAAAACAATGCAAGCTTGCCTCTACCCCAATCCTTAACTTTGGCCCTATTTTTCACTCTCCAAACTATGAAACCACCTCCTAATCTCTCCTAAGGTGGGGGGGGGGCACAGTCTTTAAGGTATTACCTGCTGTGACCCTCCTTTGCCTGGCAAAGCTATTTTTCCTCCTTCCCCCCAAATTCTTGTCTCTATATTTCTATTTGGCACCTGTGGGCAGAGATTGAGTTCCAGCAGCAGATCCAGCATTGTCACTGCCACAGTGCCGGATCTATCCTTAGCCCAGGAACTTCCAAAAGCCACAGGCCCTGGGCGTGACAACAAACAAACAAAAGGCCTGCAAGGAGGAGTTCTCAGGTCAAAGATCTGGCGTTGTCACTGCAGGGGCTTGGGTTGCTGCTGGGGCTTGGGTTCAATCCTTGCCTGCAAACTTCCACATGCTGTGGGTGAGGCCAAAAAAAACCCCATATGGAAGGTTATTCAAAATTATTGTAGGAGTTCCTGTCATGGCTCAGTAGTTAATGACCCCTACCAGTATCAATGAGGGTTCGATCCCTGGCCTTGGTCAGTGGATTAAGGATCTGGAGTTGCCATGAGCTGTGTGCGGTGTAGGTCACAGACTCGGTTCTGATCCCAGGTTGCTGTGGCTGTGGTGTAGGCCGGCAGCTACAGCTCCAATTCAGTCCCTAGCCTGGGAACCTCCATATGCTATGGGTGAGGCCCTAAAAAGGACACACAAAATGAAACAAAACAAAAAACTATTGTAATAGAGGAGAGACTATTGCAATATGGAGAGAGATTGAACTCAACTCTGAATACATCACAGATGGGGGTGGGGAGGGTGAATTTATAGCCAAGGAACAGAATGAGGTAGGGGAATCATTTCCTATAACAGTCCCCCTGCCAGGAGGGACGGGCTCACCTGATTTAGTCTTGATGTTTATTTGCCCCTGATGCTGGTCACGGAGGGGGACCTAGAGTACTACGACCAATGAAGGAGGGGGTAGCCCTACATGTAAATTAGTTTTTTGAGGGGGAAGTTGGGAGGCAGAGCTAAGGGAGGGGACAGTGGGAGGACTACATTAAAAGGTAAACACGCAGTTCCTGTTGTGGCTCAGTGGTTAACTAGGAACCATATGTTGCAGGTTCAATCCCTGGCCTCACTCAGTGGGTTAAGGATCCAGCGTTGCCATGAGCTGTAGTGTAGGTCGCAGACATGGCTTAGATCCTGTGTTGCTGTGGCTCTGGCATAGGCTGGCAGCTGTATCTCCAATTGAACCCTTAGCCTGGGAACCTCCATATGCCACAAGTGTGGCCCTAGAAAAAGACAAAAAAAAAAAAAAAAGGCAAACACTTGTTCAGGAGTTCCCGTCGCGGTGCAGTAGAAACAAATTCGACTAGGAACCATGAGGTTGTGGGTTCCATTCCTGGCCTCGCCCAGCATGTTGAGGAAATGGCGTTGCTGTGAGCTGTGGTGTAGGTCACAGACTCAGCTTGGATCTGGGCTGTGGCTGTGGCATAAAGACAAAAAATAAAAATAATAAAAATAAAAATAAAAAGTAAACACTTGTTCAGAGTTAATGTGACTATTTCAGAATTTTTTTTTCTTTTTTACTTTTTAGGGCTATACCTGTGGCATGTAGAGGTTCCCAGGCCAGGGGTCAAATTGGAACTACAACTGCCAGCCTGTGCCACAGCCACAGCAATGCAGGATCTGAGCTGCACCTGCGACAGTTCATGGCAAAGCCAGATCCTTAACCCACTGAGTGCGGCCAGGGATCGAACCCAAACCTCATTGTTCTTAGTTGGATTTCTTTCCGTTGCACCTTGGCAGGAACTCCAAATATTTCAGAATTAACTTGATCTTCTGAAGAGGAGCAGAATATACCGCCCCCAAAATATGTCTTTTTGGCGTATTTTTACATTTCGAATTACAGTTACTTGAGAATCAGCCCATGTAATGACACTGCCCTTCTTTGTCCCCTGAAAGCAGGAAATAAACCTTCTATGGGAAAGGTACACTCCCTATACCAGGAGGGCAGAAGGCTTCTTATCATCAAGGGGAATTTAGGGCCAAGAAGTCTGTCTAAACAAACCTCGTTAGAGTTCCCTGATGGCTCAGTGGGTTAAGGATCCAGCGTTGTCACTGCTGTGGCTCAGGCTTGGGTTTGATCCCTGGCCCCGGCTGTGGGCATGGCCAAAACAAAGAAACAAAAAAACCTTGTTTTTTTAATGATTTACATTTTTCCTATTATCGTTGATTTAATGTGCTATCAATTTCTACTGTAGAGCAAAGTGACCCAGCCACACATATACATGTATATTCTTTTTCTCACATTACCCTCCATCACGTTCATAAGTGACTGGATGTGGTTCCCTGTGCAGCATCTCATAGCTTGTCCAAAAAACCTTGTTACGTCCTAATTTACTATCCCAAGCCCAAACTTGTCAATTTCTTCTTAATTCTTTTTCTTTCTTTTTCAGCCACACCCATGGCATGTGGAAGTACCATATGCCAAGGATGGAATCCAAGCCACAGCTCTGACCTATGCCACAGCCACAGCAACGCTGAATTCTTTCTTTCTCTCCCTTTCTTTCTTTCTTTCTTTGTCTTTCTTTCTTTCCTTCTTTCTTTCCTTCTTTCTTTCCTTCTTTCTTTCCTTCTTTCTTTCTTTCTTTCTTTCTTTCTTTCTTTCTTTCTTTTTCTTTCTCTCTCTTTCTTTTTTTCTTTCTGTGTCTCTCTCTTTCTTCTCTGTCTTTTCTTTTTTGTCTTTTTGGGGCAGTGCCCGAGGCATTTGGAGATTCCCAAGCTAGGGGTCAAATTGGAGCTGTAGCCGCAGGCCTATGCCAGAGCCACAACAGCATGGGATCTGAGCCTCGTCTGTGACCTACACCACAGCTCACTGCAATGCCGGATGGATCCTTAACCCACGGAGCAAGGTCAGGGTGACCATGGAAGCATGGAGTCATTGTCATCCAAAGAGAGGGAAGACCCACCTGGAGGAAGGGGGCTGGAGTGGGGGGTAAGGGGAGCAGATGGGAAGAGGGGGACCTCTTGGGAGTTGAATTTGGGACACGTTGACATGAGATGTCGTTGGATGACCCAGTGGAGATGCTGAGCAGGCAGCTGGCTCTCGGGGTCTGGCGTCGGGAAGAGGTGTGGAGGTATAAACATGTGAGTCATTGCTTCAGCGTAGGCAGCCTATTTAAAGCCTTGAAATTACGTAGGAGCTTCAAAGGAATAGAATCTCAGATTATAGCACTAGAAAGCCTCTCACAGCTCTGCCAATGCCAAGGAAAAAAGTGAGGCCCAGAGAGGGGAGGTTCCTGGTCTGAGGTTACACAGCCAGCTGATGGCCAAGTGAGGAACAAGAACTCGATTTCCTGGTTGCCAAGATCAGAGCCTTTTCCTGCACCCAGTTTATTATTACATTTTGCCTGTGTGTGTGTGCACACACGTGTGTTTTTAGGGCCACACCTGAGGCATATGGAGGTTCCCAGGCTAGGGGTCGAATTGGAGCTGTAGCCACTGGCCTACACCACAGCTCATGGCAACGCCGGATCCTTAACCCACAGAGCAAGGCCAGGGATTGAACCTGCGTCCTCATGGGTGCTAGTCAGACTTGTTTCCACTGAACCACGACGGGAACTCCCTGTTCTTACATTTTTTTTATGATGAATAAGGCTCAGAGGCTCTAACACTTTGACCTCATGGCAAAGCTCAGGAGTCACTGGAGAGCTAAGATGACCTCCCCCAGCCACATGGCCGGTGGGCCTGGACTCCTGGTCCAGCTCCCTGTCTGTGCTGCCTCCACCAGGAAGCCAGCTGTCTCTCATGCCTGGACCATGCCTGGACTTTGTCTGTCTGCTGCCCATCTTATCAGACTCGGTTCTGGGTCTTTGCCGTTTTATGTGCCACAACCCAGAGCTCAGCATTTTGTGGTGACAAAGAGTCTCTCCTTGGCCAAACTCTACTCAGGCTCCTCTGAAATCTCTTGTTTGTCTCTGGGCTGTCCAGTGTTCTCTTCCAGAATCCTCCCTGGATATCTGATCCCCCTCCATATGATCGGCTTCCTCAGCCTCCACCCATCCCCAGGTGACGTCAGACGACCCAAACCTGCCTTCAGCTGGAAACCCACCAGGTCGGGGTGATATTATGATGTGTTATAAGAAGTACAAACTAGGTTTTCCTCCTGGCTCTGGCACAGAGCTCCTAAAACTCTCGTCATTTCCTATAGAAAAGCCATAGGTGGCATCTTCTGTTGTAATATTTACTTTTGTCCTCTGAAATAGCTCCAGAATGATAAAAGAGAAATGGCTGTCTCTTGGGGTTCCCAAACAAGCGCTTTTCAGCCACCCCTGAATTTATGTTCATCAGGTGACTTGGAAAACCCCTAAGGATGGGGACTGGTCGCCTGGGACACCACCCAAAATTGGAAGGTTGGAACCTTTAGCCCCGCCCCTCAGCTTCCCTCTACCTCCAGGAGGGGGGCGGTGCTGGAGATAGAGTTTGCCACCAATGGCCGATGGTTTAATGAATCATGCCAATGTAACAGAGTCTCCATCACAGAGTTTGGAGCGCTTCTGGGTCAGTGAACCCTGGGAAGTGCTGGAAACCTGGTGCCCCTTCCTTACATATGTGGCTTTCTGCATATTTCCCAGGCTAGGGGTCGAATTGGGGCTGCAGCTGGTGGCCTATACCACAGCCACAGCAACGCGGGATCCCAGCCGCATCTGCGACCTACTCCATAGCGCACGGCAATGCTGGATCCTTAACCCACTGAGTGAGGCCAGGATTGAACCTGCGTCCTCACGGATGCTAGCGGGGTTCATTAACCGCGGAGCCATGAAGGGAACGCCGCTTTCTGCATCTCTTCCTGAGGGCTGTTCCTGAGTGGTATCCTTTTTATGATAAATCAGTGGTCTAGTAAGTGAACTTTTTCCCGAGTTCTGTGAGCCATTCTAGCCAATTAATCAAATGTAAGGAGCGGGGCATGGGAACCTTTGATCTATGCCTGTGGGTCTGGAGCACAGGTAACAACCTGAACTTCATTTAGTGTCTGAAGTGTGGGTGAGCAGTTTTTTGGGACTGAGCCCTGAACTTGATCTGATGTGAACAGCAGGTAGACAGTGTCAGGATGGAGCTAAATTGTACAACATGCAGCTGATTTTGAACAATTTTTTTAAACTTTTTTTTTGGGGGGGCATGCCCATGGCACATGGAAGTTCTTGGGCCAGGGATCAAGCTCTGCCCACAGCAGTGACGTGAGTGACAGCAGTGACAATGCTAGATCGTTAACCTGCTGAACCACCAGGGAACTCCTGGTTTTTTTAATTGAAGTGCAGTTAATTTACAATGTTGTCTTAGCTTCTAGTAGACAGCAAACGGGTACAGTTATACATATATATATTCTTTTCCACTACAGTTTATTAAAAAAATATTGAATGTAGGTCCTTGTTGTTTATCTATTTTATCTATTTTATATACAGTAGTTTGTATTTGCTAATCCCAAACTCCTAATTTATCCTCCCCTACCCCTTCCCCCCTTTAAAAAATTTTTATTTTGCTTTTATGACAGTAGAGTCGATTTACAGTGTTATGTCAAATTCTGCTGTACAGCATAGTGATCCAGTTATACATACATATATATATATACACACACACATTCTTTTTTTTTTTTTTTTTTTAGGGCCCCGCCTGCAGCATATGGAGGTTCCCAGGCTAGGGGTCCAATCGGAACTGTAGCTGCTGGCCTGCACCGTAGCCACCGCAATGCCAGATCCGAGCTGCATCTGTGACCTACACTATGGCAATGCTGTATCCTTAACCCACTGAGTGAGCCAGGAATTGAACCTGCATCCTTATGGATGCTAGTTGGGTTGGCTAACCACTGAGCCACAAGGAGAACTCCAGCACCATTCTCTTAGCTCAAAAATTTCCCTCCCCACTTAGCTCTTGAGAATCGTTATCTTTCCTGGGTTTGTAAATAGCCCTGACTTGTGTGCCTTGGGCTAATGCAGGGGTTTTTCAGGCATTATTGCTATTTGCAGCCCTGGAAAGTCTTTGCCACGCCATCCTGTGCACTGGAGACGTTTAGCAGCCTCCCTGGACTCCACCCACCAGATGCCAAGGGCATCGCCTCTCAGTTATGACAACCGGTCTCCAGACATTGCCAGATGTTTCCTGGGAGCAAAGTCTCCTCCCCTGGTTGAGAATTACCCAGTTCCTGGAAAGAATTATTTTCAGCTGTGGTAGCAGGAAGGGGGCTGGAGCAGGGCCCCTCCAGGAGAGGCGACCAGAACCAGATGTACCACTTTGATCATTACACTGAAGCCCACTTTACAGCCACGTGTTTTATATCTGGCGGGGGCCTCAGTGACTGTTTTCTTCATTGTTATAAACTATCCTGGGGTGGTGGTGGTGGGGAAACAAGTCAGAGAATTGCCAGGTTTCCTCAGTCCAGTGAAAGGTGATGACATGTGAGTGATGTCTTGATTAGCGAAGAAGGAGCTGATTCCACCGAGGAAAGGGGTTGAAGGGGGAGTTAGGAAGTTCTGATCCTGGCCCAGATCTAGATGGCTGTGTGGCTTCAGGCGAGTCACTGAACCTCTCTGAGTTGTGATGATCAAATGCACCTAGAGATGAGAGGTGCCCAGGAGACTGCGTCGTCTGTAATTGGTCTGCCAAACACATGCAAATTCTCCATTTTTTTTTTTTTTTTTGGGTCTTTTTCTAGGGCCGCACCTGTGACATAGGGCGGTTCCTAGGCTAGGGGTCCAATCGGAGCTGTAGCCACTGGCCTACGCCAGATCCACAGCAATTCGGGATCCGAGCCGCGTCTGCAACCTACACCACAGCTCACGGCAACGCCGGATCCTTAACCCACTGAGCAAGGGCAGGGATCGAACCTGCAACCTCATGGTTCCTAGTTGGATTTGTCAACCACTGAACCACGATGGGAACTCCAAAATTCTCCATTTTAATTAATTAATTAATCATTCATTCTCAGGACGTTCCCAGGCTAGGGGCTTGGATCGGAGCTGCAGCTGCTGACCTACACCACAGCCACGGCAACATGGAATCTGAGCCGAATCTGCAACCCACATCACGCAGCCTTCGGCAACATTGAATTCTTAACCCCCTGAGCAAGGCCAAAGATTGAACCTGCATCCTCATGGATCCTATGTTGGGTTCTCAACCCGCTGAGCCACAACAGGAACTCCACATTCTCCTTTTAAACTCTGAATAATGATGAACATGATGGCAACCAGAGTTTCCTAATAGCTTTGTGATGGTGAAAACTGCAAAACCAAAACCAAATACAAGGATTGCCCAGCCAGTGGTAGATGAATTCATGAGCGCAGATTCCTGTCTGGCAATTATGCTGTGCAAGCAGTGCTCGGAGCTTGTGCCTCTTTCTAAAAAGGAGAAGAATCAAAGGGTTAGAAGGAAGCCCGAGAGGTCATTCATGACTTCCTGCTCGTGCTGAACTGGCTCCACTGTTCTTAGAAAGTTTGATGTTTTCTTAAAAATGGGGGAGATGAAAGAAATGCATGCATGGGTACACGCGCTCGTGCACACACGCATACACGCGGTAGATTTCAAGAAAGGGTTGACAGCTCCGTGTCCTTTATTGCAGTGCCAGTGCACTGTACCCACCCAGCCCCCTGCAAGCCCCTGATAAACAAATCTATAAAGTTATGTTGGAATGGGGTTGGGAGTTGGAAATCACACCCAGCTTTGCAGATGGCGCAATGGCCGGAGGAAGAGTGGGAGCTGCTTTGAACAAGTACCAAAAAGAAAATAACAAGTTAGTTCTCGCTTGACTAATAGGGACTGAGAAAGCGAGCCAGACCCACCGAGTAATTGACCACCTGGGGCTGAGGGATTTGAAGCTCGTTTCTTCTTGGGGTTCTGATTAGAGTCCTGGATTTGAAGATCTGAAAAAACCAGATCCTCTCTCAACTCCTCTCCTTCCATCTTCCCTCCCTCCCTCCTTCCTTCCATCTCACCCCTCCCTCCCTCCACCCAATGTTACCAAACAGGCAAAACCAGTGAGTTAAATGCCACCCAAGCTGCTCTCAGCCAGTCTCTATTAGTGAGATGAACCTTTCTTTTTATTTCTTTATTTTGTCTTTTTTAGGGCTGCACTCGAGGTATATGCGGGTTCCCATGCTAGGGGTCGAATTGGAGCTACAGCCACATAGCTACCGGCCTACGCTGCAGCCACAGCCACAGCAATGTGGGATCCGAGGCACGTCTTCGACCTACGCCACAGCTCATGGCAACACCGGATCCTTAACCCACTGAGCAAGACCAGGGATCGAACCTGTGTCTTCATGGATACTAGCCAGATTTATTTCCTCTGAGCCACGACAGGAACGCTGAGATGAACCTTTAAATCACCTGTATTCCCAGGACACAATTTACATTTTAATGGAAGGATTATTTTTTTTATTTTTATTTTTTTTTGTCTTTTGTCTTTTTTGTTGTTGTTTTGTTGTTGTTGTTGTTGTTGTTGCTATTTCTTGGGCCGCTCCCGCGGCATATGGAGGTTCCCAGGCTAGGGGTCGAATCGGAGCTGTAGCCACCGGCCTACGCCAGAGCCACAGCAACGTGGGATCCGAGCCGCGTCTGCAACCTACACCACAGCTCACGGCAACGCCAGATCGTTAACCCACTGAGCAAGGGCAGGGATCGAACCCGAAACCTCATGGTTCCTAGTCGGATTCGTTAACCACTGCGCCACGACGGGAACTCCCGGATTATTTGCATCACTATCCATTTTCTACAGTTTCCTGAGCTGTAAGTTACCTTCAAGACTAAGAAAGGTGGAGGGTGGCTGCAGGTTGGAACACCTACTGCAATTTCAAAATCTTTCAGAATTTTCCCTACACTCCTCCTGTCTCCTTTCTTCCTTCTGCCTGGCTCACTCTGGTCCAGCCACATGGCCTCCTTGCTGTGCTCGGAGCTGGATAAAGCCCTGTCTTCAGTGCTTTTGCTCCGTGGTCCCGCTTGCCTGGAACATGCTGTCCCCAGACAACCCGGAGCTTTTCAGACCTTGTCCCTCTCAGGTCTCTGCTCAGAGGTCACCTTTGCCGGGAGGCACTCCCGCATGTCCCCTTCCCTGCTTTATTTTCCCTCTAGCACTTACTGTGAGCGGGCACACTCTATATTTCCTTATAAGTGGTACAATCCTGCCTTGCCAACTGCATGTTTGTTGAATGACTACCAGATCCCAGGCCCTAGGAATTATATTATTGTTAGAGTCATAAGCGGGTTTAAGATTTTTTTGGCACACCATTATTATTATTTTTTATTTATTTTTATTTTTTTGTCTCTTTGCCTTTTGTAGGGCCGCTCCCACGGCATACGGAGGTTCCCAGGCTAAGGGTCGAATAAGAGCTGTAGCTGCTGGCCTACACCACAGCCACAGCAACGCGGGATCTGAGCTGCGTCTGCAACCTACACTACAGCTCACGGCAACCCCGGATCCTTAACCCACTGAGCAAGGCCAGGGATTGAACCCGCAACCTCATGGTTCCTAGTTGGATTCGTTAACCACTGAGCCATGGTGGGAACTCCTATTATTATTTTTTAAAGCTGTGTTTTTTACTGAAATAGAGTTAAATTTACAATATTGTGTTCGTTTCAGGTGTACAGCAAAGTCACCCAGTTATACTTAGATATTTTTCAGGTTATTTTTCATTACAGGTTATTACAAGATATTGAACATAATTCCCTGTGTGATGTGGTAATTTCTTGTTTTTTGTTTTGTTTTTCTTTTGAGGGCTGCATCCAAGGCATATGGCAATTCCTAGGCTAAGGGTCTAATCGGAGCTGCAGCTGCCAGCCTATGCCACAGTCACAGCAATACTGGATCTGAGCTGTGTCTGTGACCTACCCTGCAGCTCATGGCAACTCTGGATCCTTAACCCACGAGGGGTCCAGGGGTCAAACCCGCATCCTCGTGGATACTAGTCAGGTTTGTTACTGTTGAGCCACAATGGGAACTCCCGGTAAGTCCTTGTTGCTTATCTATTTTATGTATAGAAGTTTGTATCTGTTAATCCCATACTCCTAGTTTATTCCTGGTTGCCTCCCTATGCCCTTTGGTAGCTGTAAGTTTGTTTTCTACAAGACTGTTTCTATTTTGTATATAGATTCATTTGTATTATTTTTAAAATTCTACCTATGTGCTATCATACAATATTTAGCATTCTCTATCTGACTTACTTCACTTAGTATAATAATGTCTAGGTCCATCCATGTTGTTGCAAATGGCAGCATTTCACCCTTTTTCACATCTGAGTAATATTCCATTGTATCTATGTACCACATTTTCTTAAACCAATTGTCTGTTGATGGGCATTCAGGTTCTTTCCATGTCTTGCCTATTGTGAATAGTGCTGCTATGAACATTGGAGTGGCATGCCATTATTTTAAGGGCAAGGAAAACAAGAGCAGAAGAGACCGAGGTCAAGGCCAAGGCCGTGGGAGATAGCAGTGAGGGCCGTATTCTGAAACCTGCTGCTGGGCTCAATCCTTGTGATGTGGCACTATACCTCATTCCTTCACTTCCTTGAAATGGTCTCCTGACCTTCAGAACGGAGGTGCCAGCTCGGCTAGTGCCTGTTGAAAGGATGTGAGTGAACTACGGAGCCCAGCAACACTGAGCGACCAATGCCAGCAATTAGGACCCCATGAAACCAGGAAATAAAGCCACATGGTTCTCAAAACTCTATCCAGGCGGTGTTCCTTTTCTGGAGCTCACCTGGTTTTGAAGGGGTTAGAAGTGCAGCCAGGGGAATTTCTTGCGGTGGCACAGCAGGTTAAGGATCCCGTGTTGTCCCTGCAGTGGCTGGGGTTGTTGCTGTGGTGTGGGTTCGAGCTCTGGTCCTGGAATTTCCACATGCTTCAGGCATGGCGAAAAAGGGGGGTGGGCATCCAGGAATTGGCTATCCTCCGGGATTGCTCAGAACAGTGGAACTCAAATTTCAGCATCACCTTCAAGGGATTGAGGGGTTGGGGGGGCGGCTTGTTGGATAACATGCATTTCTAGCACGTTTCCAGGTGACAAGGTGCTACCCGCTACTGTGGCTCACAGCCTAGTCTCTTTTTCCACCATAGGTTACAGTCTACTGCCAATTTGTTGCTTCACTTTCACCAGCTCAGCCCAGTTCCTGGCCCCTCCTCCACCCTCCCTAATCTGGCCTAGAATTTCCTCTTCTGTCCTTATGCACTTTTATATCTGTGGTTCTTTCTAGCCTTCTCACCCTTAAAAAATGACAGCCTTCTCATTCTTTAAGATGACAGCCCAGATAACAGTCTTGGCTTTTTTTTTTTTTTTTAAATCATGGGCAGGATGGTTTATGCCAATTGCCCTGGCCAATTAAATTGTTTTGGCTTCAGTGAATTGAACTCCTGACTGAGGCTACCCGTTGCTCTATGCAGATTACTTCCTCCAGGAAGCCTTTCTGGACTGCCCAGGATCGGCAGGTGTTTCTTCTGAGCTCTGTGCTTACCCGTCTCATAAATGGTGCTCTGAGGGGATGGTGAGCCCATCAGGGCAGGGATGATGCTTTATCCATCTTAGCGTCCCCAGGCCTCTTAGTGTTTTTTTCACTGGAGCCAGCAGAGGGTGCCTCAACACCACATTTCTGCCTGGGCTGGGTTCTGCCACAGTCGGGGGGCAAATAGCCTAGGCCATCCTGTCCTCAGGAGGCCTTGGGGCAGAGGGGAGGCTTCCCTGTTCTTTGAGAACCAGGTCCCCTGCGGTTAAGCACCCAAGACTTGGGCTCAGACATTCCTAGCTCTGTGGTCAGGGGCCTTGTGATTCGTCCATCTGACCCTCAATGTTCTCTTCTATAAATTGGCTGTAATAATGCCTCTTGGGAGTTTGTGGACATTTAATTGGATGGTTGTGGGAATTGCTTAGTCCAAAGCCTGGATCAGGAATCGCACGTCCACCCCTCGCTAGCCTGGTGACCATGGGCTAATGACGTCACCTCTTTGCACCTCAGTTTCCTCATCTGTAGAATGGGGATAATTTCAACTACTTCCTCATTGGCTATCTCCTCTTTTCCTTTTATTATTATTCCTTGAGGCTGAAGATAATAGTCAAGCCTCCATATTTACCCGCTTCCTTGTAGCTGGTTATGGGTCCAGAGGAAAGACCACTCCACGCCACAATCCTGGGCTCCCCCTGCCATTGCTCCTGCCAAGATCAGTGTCCCAGTCTTTCCTGGGAGGGGTGTTTGTGGGTCCTGGCTTGAGCTGGGATGACAGGTGGCACCAGGAAACTTGGCTCCCCTGAACTTGGCTGCAGTGTGCAGCAGGGGTAGGAGTCCAGGGTGCCCCCAAGATGCTCCCATGCCCACCCTACAGAAACTGAGACAGCCCTGGGCTCTGCTCTCTGTGAGGGGGAGGGGGAGGGGGAAGGAGAAGGGAGGGGGAGGGGGAAGGGGAGGGAGAAGGGGGGGAGGGGAGGGGGAGGGGCAGGGGGAGGGGAGCAGGCTGCAGGAGGCTGGTGGCTGGATCAGCCTTACAGCCAATATGGGGAATAGGGGGAGCTTGGGCCACCACTCTCTCTCCATCCCCATAATGGGGACAAGAAGACCTGTCTTCTCTCCGTTGCAATACAGGCTACCAAAGCCACATCTTCATCTAGGGGAGTTAGAGGTAGGGGAAAAGCCCACATTTAAAGGACAGTGATCTGGCCTACCAGCTGGTACTACCTACCAGCTGTGTGACATTGGTCAAGTGACTTAACCTCTCTGAATCTCAGTTTCCTTGTAGTGATGCTGGGAGGATTAAAAATGTTACATATCTGTTGTGTGTGTGTGTTTTACTCTTGCTATTGTTATGATGTTGGAACCCAAATGAGTTCCTGTGTAATCTTCTGTTAAACAATACAAGATAATATTCCCCAGGCCAGTGCCTTAACTGTGGGTCTGACCCACTGCCCTTTACAAACATGATTTCACCGATTCTTCCGAGTAGTGGTGAGAGGTAACATCATCATCCCAACATATAAATAGGAAAACTGAGGCTCCAGGAGGTGGAGAGACTTGTTGACGATCCACACTTGTGGGACCAGGTGGCCCAGAGGTTGCGTCTGGGGTGGAGGAGAGGGTGTGAGAACCTGAGCAGAGTCCAGCCCAGGGCACATGCTAGATCCTGCCTGTATTGCTCAGTGCAAAGCACCAGGGGGCGCCATTCACCTTGCAGAACCCTCCAGGTGGAAGCCGCTCTTCTCCCCCCACCCCTCTGTATCCTTGCAGCCACAGTGGCAGCTGAGCACTGATTTCTGTGAAGACAGTTCTGTGAGGACAGCACCGTGGCTGGTAATGACCCATGATGCCCATTGCTGGCCTCTTGGGAACTGGTCCCCTTCCAAGGCATTGGCTTCAGTCCCCCCGCTGATGAGCTTTCCATTTGTATCTGCAATGTCTAGCGTGTGCCCCAGCTGTTTGTGCTGTGAATTTAATCCCAGGATGGCCCCGAGCTTGGCAGAAGAGAGACACAATAGGAATCTAATAAATGCGTAGGTGGGCAGGCCAAGACAAGTAAGTTGTACCTCTGAACCCCTGGGCGTGGGGGCGGGTAACTCATCCTTAGAATACTGTTCAAGTTCAGCACCAAACAAGGCGAGCGTTGCTGATTTGAGCTGGGACGAGAGACAAGAAGGCATATAGGGGAAGGGACGTACGGTGTTCAAATCCTGGCTCCACCACTGTCTAAGTGACAAAAATAGCCCCCTATTTCGTTTCTCCCATTGGTGTGGAGCTAGTTTTCAACTCTTGGTCGGAGCCCATAGACCGCAATGGAAGTGAGGACAGGTGATGGCCTAGCCAGGGTCTCCAGGGCCCTGCCCACCAGCCTGCTCTCTCTTGGACCTTCGACATGAGTATCCTGTGTCATGAGCATGTGAGAGAGAGCAGGGGCGAGAGGCCACATGGAGGAGAATGTCACAGGCAGGGCCACCCTAGACCAGCTGATGGCAGACCCAAGAGCAAGCCAAGTTGATTTTTCAATTTGATTTATTTGTCTTTTTAGGGCTGCACCTGAGGCATGGGGAGATTCCCAGGCTAGGGGTCAAATTGCAGCTGCAGCTGCCAGCCTGTGCCACAGCCACAGCAACGCGAGATCTGAGTCACATCTGCAACCTACACCACAGCTCACGGCAACGCCGGATCCTTCACCCATTGAGCGAGGCCAGGGATCGAACCTGCGTCCTCTTGGATGCTCGTCAGATGTGTTTCTGCTGAGCCACGATGGGAGCTCCCTGATGATTATTGCTTTCGGCCACTGAGTTGGAGTTGGTTTGTTATGCAGTGATCATCTATTGATGAGCCGCTTGTCATGGTCAAATTGCTCGCCCTCTTTGAGCCTTAGTTTCTTTCTCTGTGAGTGGGGATAAGAACTGTCTCTGTCCCAGAGGAATGCCGTAGGAGAGGAGGGCATGCACGGGAGTTACTGAGCGCAGTGCCCGGCATGCAGAGGCTCAGTGGAAAGGGGCCAGGTGCTGCTGCCGTAAGAAGCAAATCTTTTTTTTTTTCTCGGCCCCACGGGCAGCATGGAGAAGTTTCCAGCCAAGGATCAAATCCATGCCACAGCAGTGACCCAAACCATAGCAGGGACAACACCAGGTCCTTTTATTTCCTCCCTCCCTCCCTCCTCCCTGCCTTCCTTTCTTCCTGTTAGTGTCGCCGAAGGAGGATCGCACAAGGCCAAGTCAGGAAAGCAAGAGAGATTAAGAAGGCATCCGAAACGGGTGGGCTGAGCTCAAGATGGCATCAGCCCGACTGTGAGGAGAAGTTAGGCGTATAAAGGGTCATGGTGGGAATCTGGGGCGAGGGTCAAGGGCAGGGACAATGAAAGGAAGGTTTCACCATTTGGGGGAAGGGGTGGGGGGGGGCTGCATCCCACCATCGAGTGATTGTGGCAGGGCTAATTATAAGGGAAGGGAAAAATTAGAACAATGAAAGAAGACGGTTGGGGTTCGAGTCTCAGGACCAGAGAAGTGCAACAGGAAATGACATATGGGGTGGCGGGGGGGGGGGCAGGTAATCCTTACAGGTGGTTAATCTTTGCAGGCAGGTGTTTCCTGTGGACCGTGGTCTCTTGCTGTCCAGCTTTGAAAGGCTGCGTTCCCAGGGGAGGGGCTTCTTCCATTCTCCTGGGAACCCCTCCCTCCCTTCCTTCTTTCCCTCCCTCCTTCCCTCCTTCCTTCCTCTGCCCCCATGGCACAGGGAGGTTCCCAGGCTGGGGGGCAAATCAGAGCTGCAGCCAAGGCCTACGCCACAGCCACAGCTACACCAGATCTGAGCCTTATCTGCAACCTACACCGCAGCTTGCAGCAACGCTGGATCCTTAGCCCACTGAGCGAGGCCAGGGAGCAAACTCGCATCCTCGTGGACACTATGTTGGGTTCTTAACCACTAGGAAACTCCAGCCCCAACGCTAAGGACTGAAAACAACAGAGCTCTGCTTCCTGCTGCTTAACCCGGGCTCAGCATCCCAGGGTCTCCTGGAGTCCTGGGCTGTTGGGGTTCCCCGTTCTGAGCGGCGCTGGGCTGGGCACTGGGCCAGGGAGCAAAGAGACTTGGCCGGGACTCACTCTGGCCATTGAGCGCTTGGAGCGGAAGTGACACACAGTGCGCTCCCCACTCATTGCCGCACCCACCCAAGGGGTCAGGAGGTGCATCCTTCATGGCACAAGGAGCAAGTCGGAAATGTTGGGGGAACAGCAGTCATTCATGTGAGCTATTGTTTCCTGCTTTTCAGGTCCAGAGAGTAGATAAGCCCAAGTAATAGAAGCCATGCTAATAAAAGAATAATAGCAGCTCTGTTTATTGAGGCCCTCCTCGGCGCAGTCAGAGGCCTTTTGCACTGTCGGACCTACCTATTATTCTGTGTCCATGGCAGAGCCAGCATTTGGACCCAGGACTCTAAATCTCAGTTTCTTTCTTCTCTTTTCTTTTTCTTTTTAGGGCCGCACTTGCGGCATTTGTAAGTTCCCAGACTAGGGGTCGAATCCGAGCCACAGCTGCTGGCCTAGGCCACAGCCACAGCAACACCAGATCTGAGCCTCGTCTGTGACCTACACCACAGCTCGTGGCAACACCAGATCCTTAACCCACTGAGTGAGGCCAAGGATCTAACTCATCCTCGTGGATAATAGTCAGATTTGTTTCTGCTGCACCACAGTGGGAACGCCTCAGTTTCTTTCCAGTAGACTCTGTGGCCCCTTTTCAAGGCCCCCCGAAGGCTGACCAAGGGGCATTTGAGGGAGTGTCCAGGGTGAAGGCAAGGGGCTGGACCAGGCTTCCGTAAACCGAGCCGGCCAGGCAAGGCTGTCCCTGGACTCTGGTTACGATCAGAAATCCGAAACACCGTCTGTTTTTGCACTTTTATTCCCCCTGCTCCTTCTGATTTCAAAGTACATCGTCCCTCTGAAAAATTGCGGTGTGGTCTGAGATGAGCCAAGAGGCTCAGGATTTTCTTACCCCCACCAGACTGGAGGCAGGCTCTTCCCTTGGCGAAGCTCTTCACCACGACCCCCGTCAGCTACCGCATCCTCGCTGTTTGCCCATGGACACTAGGTGCTTCGTGAGTGGTTTTTTCCTGAAACCTCTCTGCAACCTTCTGTTATCATTTCCATTTGACACGAGTGGGGATGGATGCACAGAGAGGTTAAGCGTTCTGTCCAAGGTCACACAGCTGGTGAAGAACTGGGATTGTAGCCCAAGCAACCTGGCCTCACATCTGCACTTTTTGGGGGGCTGTGTCTGCAGCATGGGGGAGACTCCAGGCCAGGGATTGAAGCCACGCCACAGCAGTGACCTGAGCCACAGCAGTGACAACGCTGGATCCTTAACCTGCTGAGCCACAAGGGAACACCTCCACATTCTCACTTTTGACCGCTAAGCTCTAAAGGACTTTCACAGCCTTGAGGTCACCTGACTTCCTCCGCTCCCACATACCACCACCTGCACCACCACCACCAGCAAACCTGAGAGATGGGCAAAATAGATATTATACTTCAACACTGCAAGTATGGAATCTGAGGTCTGGGGACTGGTTTCAAAAACAGTGCCCTTTCCATGTGTGGGGGCTCAGGGAGGACACTGTGGGTGATGGCGTTCTGATCACCTACTGCTGCAAAATAAACCACCCAAACCTTCCTGGCATGAAACAATCATTTTATGATGCTAACAGACTCAGGGATTTGGACGAGGTTCAGCAGGGATGGCTTGTCTCTGCTCTGTGATGTCTGGAGCCTCAGGTGGAAGACTTAAACCCTGGGGGTGAGTCGAGAGCTGGGCAGTGGAACCATCTGGAAGCAAGTGATCCCAGCTGTGGCTGTTACACAGGATTCCTTCGTGTAGCTTTGGCTTCCTCACAGCATGGCAGGCTTGGGGCATCGGTATTTTCCATGGTGGCTCCAGAGGTGAGTGCGAGCCATCGGGGCTGAGGTCACACTCCCTCTTCTGACCTGGCAGCGTCAATTCTGCTGGGTTCTGTTGGCTTTATGAGCCTGCCGAGATTCAGTCTCAGACCTTATCTCTCCCTGAGAGGAGAGTCAAAGCCTTTGTGGACGTGTTTAAAGACTGCTCTAGGTTTATGGCGTCAGTACCTGACCAGCTCATTCATGCCTCACGACAGCCTTCCCAGCTGAGTGTCATTATCCCCATTTTACAGAGGAGCACGCAGAAGTCAAGGGGTCAAGTGACCTGCCCAAGGTCACATGGCTTGCTAAGGAAGCTGGATGCAAATGCGGGTTTGTTTGATCCATCTGTGCTCTAATGACAGAACTTGTTGGGGCGGGGCTGGCTGGGGCTTGGCTGCACTGTTGATCTTGTTGTTGTTCCGTCTGGGCAGGGAGCTTTAAAGCCACTGGACGGGTGGGCTGGGAGAACAACAGGAGAGAACTGGCTGTTGGCAGGTGTCCCCTCGTTTGCTGTAGTTTAGCTATTTCTTGATACTCTCAAGAAATTGTCTGGAAGTGCTTTTATTTTGTGAACTGAATAATACTTTGTAATTTATGATAGTGTAAATGGAAGGAAAAGCATTAAATGTGTGAAATTCTTCTATCATTTTGAAAGACGCCAAGGAAATTGATCTTGGGGATGGGGGGCGCAGAATATTCAAAACATCGCTCGCAGATGGTGTTTAGGGAATAAAGTTTCTATCCTCACCAAGAAAAAAAAAAAAAAGCTGGGAGAGGGATGGGAGCGCCGTGGGGGTTGCCGAAGTCCAGGCTCAGCCTGGAGGCTTGTTTCTCTCTCTCTCTCTCTCTCTCTTTTTTTTTTCTGCTTTTTAGGGCAGCATCTGTGGCATATGGAGGCTCCAGGCTAGGGGTCGAATTTTTGAGCTACAGCTGCCAGCCTGCACCACTGCCACAGCAACACAGGATCTGAGTGGCGTCTGCGACCTACACCGTAGCTCACGGCAATGCCAGATACTTAGCCCACTAAGCAAGGCCGGGGGTTGAACCTGCATCCTCATGGATACTAGTCCGATTCATTACTGCTGAGCCACAGTGGGAGCTCCCTGGAGGCTTGTCTCTTAACAAATGGGAGCAAACAGTGTCTGTCCCTGAGAAGGACCATCCTTTCCACCCGGAAAAGAGCCCCTGATCTCAACCTTGTCTGCAAAAGCTGACTAAGGATGATGGGGTGGGGGTGGAAACCTCGACTCTGGTCCTTATAGCACCTGATGGCCAGCAGGTCTCTAGCCCTTGACCTTCCACATTTTCCAGGCTGTGGGCAGGTGGCCTAGGAGGCTTGGAGCCAATATGGGGGACCCCAGGCTCAGAAGCTGGACTCCCCATTTCCAGTACCCCTGCCCTCTGCAGCCGCAATCCTATTCTCCCTGTGGTTAAGAACTTGGGCTCTAAAAATTAAAATAAACCTAGATTGAAATTCTAGAACTCTCACTTTCTCGCTGTGTGATTTTGGCAAGTAACCTCACTTCTCTGAACTTCTTCCTCCAAATGGGCATAATAAGATCTGCATCTCAAGCTGTTTGGAGACTAAATAAGATGATTTATGCAAAGTATTTCATTCAGCTCCTGAATGATTATATAGTCTCAGTTGATGAACATAACGTCAAACCCTATTTTTTCAGAACTTGGGGTGTCGGCACCTCCCCAACAGATGTGAGAAGTCTGCAGAATAGAATATAACCCACAGGTGTTCTTTTTTTTTTTTTTTCTTTCTTGCCTGCACCCAGTTCCCAGGCCAGGGATCGAACCTGCACCGCAGCAACGACCTGAGCTGCTGCTGCGACAACCCTGGATCCTTAACCTGCTTTGCCATGAGGGAACTCCCCACTCACAAATGTTCTTTCTTTGATTAAAAATTAAAAAAAAATTTTTTTTAATTTATTTTATGGCCACATTCAAGGCATATGGAAGTTCCTGAGCCAGGGATTGAATCTGCGCCATAGCCGTGGCAACGTCAGATCCTTTAACCCACTCTACAAGGCCTGGGATTGAACCCATGCCTCTGTGGCAAATGCAGTCAGATTCTTAACCCACTGCTCCACAACGGGAACTCCTCTCTCCGATTTTATACTAATTTTGAGAGTGCTTATTTGTGCAAAAGACAATTTTCCCTTCAGGAGGGTCACCTGTCAGGAGGCTCCTCCGGGAACTGGGCTCTTGGAAATGTCTCAGGAGCCAGGGAACTTCTCCATGCTCCGGGGAGGCCAACTCATCCTCTGAGGGTGAATCTGGTGTTTGGAATTAGTGAGCAATCTTTTGAACCCAAGACTGCTGCCTTTGGGTGGAGGTGTGAGCTGGGGAATGCTGCCAGGGGCAAACTGGAAGTAAGAGGCAGGGAGTCGGGGAGGGCGGCCGGGAGAGAAAGATTTTCTGCCCTGGAGGGCAGTGGGTCTAATTTAAGCAGTTTTAAAATAAACGTGTGGAGGATGGTTCTATTACGGGTCAGGAAGAGATGCTTGGGGTATGGAGGCACCGGATCTTTTTGGGGGCTGACCTTGAGCAGAAGGTGATGCCCTTCCAGAAATAATGTTTGATATTCGACCGAGATCCCTTCCTTTGCAAGCGCAGAGCCCTGCACGAATGGGCTTAAGCAAAAAAGGAAATATATGCTGAGAATTCAAGGGTGTCTCTGAAACCCAGAGAGCTGGCCTGGCCTCACTGGGGCTAAAATCAGGAGCTGGACAGGGGCTGGGAAGCCAGGAAGCACTGCCTGTCTCTATTCTCATGGTCTGTTTCTTCTTTTTTTTTTTTCTTTGTTTGCTTTTTAGGACCACATCTGCGGCGTATGGAAGTTCTCAGGCTAGGGGTTGAGTCGGAGCTGTAGCTAAGGCCTACACCACAGCCACAGCAATGCCAGATCCGAGCCACATCTGCTATCTACACCAATGCTGCTCTGCATCACACCAATGCTGGATCCTTAACCCACTGAGTGGGGCCAGGGATCGAACCTGAATCCTCATGGATACTATTCAAGGTCATTACTGCTGAGGCACAAAGGGAAGCCCCTCTCTCTTCTTTAAAATTTTGGTGAAATCACTCTTGGGCATATATCCTGACAAAACTTTCCTTGAAAAAGATACACGCACCCCTGTGTTCACTGCAGCACTATTCACAATATGCAAGACATGGAAACAACCTAAATGTCCATTGACAGATGAACGGATTAAGAAGATGTGATATGTATGCACAATGGAATACTACTCAGCCATAAAAGGGACAAAATAATGCCATTTGCAGCAACATGGATGGAACTAGAGACTCTCATACTAAGTGAAGTAAGTCAGAAAGAGAAAGACAAATACTGTATGATATCACTTATATCTGGAATCTAATATAGGGCACAAATGAAACTTTCCATGGAAAAGAAACTCATGGACATGGAGAACAGACTTGTGGTTGCCAAGGAGGGTGGGGAGGGAGTTGGGGGGACTGGGAGTCTGGGTAATAGATGTGAACTATCACATCTGGAATGGATAAGCCATGAGAGCCTGCTGTGTAGCACAGGGAACTATATCTAATCACTTATGATGGAACGTGATGGAAGATAATGTGAGAAAAAGAATGTATATATATGTGTGACTGGGTCACTTTGCTGTATAGCAGACTAACAGAACACTATAAACCAAATATAATGGAAAAATAAAAATCAGTATAAAAATAAAAAAATAAAAATCAGTATAAAAATAAAAAAATAAAAATCAGTATAAAAGTAAAAAAAAAAATTGTGGCGAAATCTACATAACATGAAGCCTATTACTGTAACTATTTTAAGTGTCCAGTTTCGTGGCCTTAAGCGCACTTACTATCTTGTGCAACCACCACCACCACCACCATCCATCTCTAGATTTTTTTTTCATCATCCCAAATAGAAACTCTGTACCCATTAAGGAACCACTCTCCACCCCCCTCCCCAGCTCCTAGTAACCACCATTCTACGTTCTGTCTCTATGAATTTGCCTATTCCAGGCACGTCATATAAATGGCATCCTATAATATGACCTTTTGTGTCGGGCTTATTTTATTTAGCACAATGTATTCCGCTTGTGGCTGGATTTCATTCCATTTTAAGGGCTGAAAGGTAAAGCTGAGGGATGGATGCATCACATTTGATATATTCGTGCATCCCTCTATGGACATTTGGGTTGTTTCCCCGCTTTGTTTGTTTCCACTCTCTGGCTTTGAATCAGGCCAATGGCATTATCTCATCTCGGCTTCTCTCCTTGCATCTGGGACCAGGTTTCTTGGTGTCTCTGGACAGGTGGCAGAGGGTGGATACCCTGCAGCGTTTGAGTGGCAAGTGCTCAGTTCCAGCCACCAGCAGAAAGCTAGTTCCAAATTTCAGAGGCTGAAACTGTGATTGTTGGAGGTGGATGTTCTGGTGTGGGGCTGCAAGATGCCAAAATGGATCCATCCTTGGGAGTGCAGAATGGTTCTCAGAAAATGGGAAATGGGAGTTGTCTGGGACCGGGCAGCCTTCCCTTCAGTAAGAAACGAAAGCTAGGATATCACCAGTTGGAAATAGTTCCACTTTGATGAACCCATCTGGAATTTTTACATCAGAAGAATTGAAGAGATGCTATGTTAATTTCTGCATCCATGCACATTCGGTATCTTCTGGCTTATTGTTTATGAGGTATAAGCTTGGGGGCCTCTGTAAGTCATCCCAGACCCTACTTAGGTTGACATCTTGACCTGGCCTGGGGAGCTGCTTGTCTTGGAAGCTGGTTGGCTGCAGGTGTGGGAGGAGGGCATGTCTGCCAGCTGCTGGTTCAGAACCTCTGGGGCTGGGGGTTTCTGGTCTAGCCCTGCCTCTCCCTCAGCATCCTCAGTCGGCCTTCAGGCCCCTCAACAGAGTGACTTGTACCTTTTCCAACTTCTGTTTTGTGAATAGGAGCCACTAACTAATTGACATGGGACCTGTCTCTTGATATTATGAAACCTTAGTTTTGTCATTGGTAAAATGGCTAATAATACTTGTCTGTTTTCTTTAGATGTGGGTGCAGGTGTCATGTGAACCCGATGACTACCGAGCAGGGGTTCTCAATTGGGGGCAATTTGCTTCCCAGAGGGCATTTGGCAATTTCGGGATTTTTCTTTGTTGATGCAGCAGTGATGGGTGGGTACCAGTGGCATCCAAGAATTAGAGGCCAAGAAGTGCCGGCTCAACAACCTAGAGGTGCCAGCTAAACAGCCTACAGAGCACGGGTTGACCCCCACAACAAAGTGTTGTCTGGTCCAACACATTATCAGTGTCAAGGCTGAAACGCTGGTCTAGAGCTACTTGGAAGATCCATTCATTGGGCAAATCTTTATTGTTAATTTCATTCATTCATTCATTCATTCATTCATTCATTGTTTTTTTGGGCCACACCGGCAGCATATGGAAATTCCTGAATTAGGGCTTGAATTGGAACTGCAGCCTCCAGCCTACGCCACAGCCACAGCAACGCCGGATCCGAGCTGCATCTGTGACCTATGCCGCAGCTCATGGCAACGCCAGATCCTTAACCCACTGAATGAGGCCAGGGATGAAACTTCAATCTTCATGGACACTATGTCAGGTTCTTAACCCTCTGAGCCACAACAGGAACTCCCTGCAAATCTTCGTGAGCATCTTTTGGTGCTAGAAGTTGGGTGAAGAGGGGGGTTGGTGAGGATTCAAAGGTTGGAAAGGACCTAACCCCTCCCTATGTTGGGGAGGTGCCCGAGGGCCTGGCATGTAGTGGGAACTTAGATTCTGTGTTTATTTTTTTATTTTTATTTTATTTTTGGCCACGTGAATGGCAGGTGGAAGTTTCCCAGCCAGGGATCAAACCTGCACCACAGCAGTGACAACAATGCCAGATCCTTAACCTGCTAAGCCACCAGGGAACTCCAAGATTCTGTCTTTACAGCATCCAAGTTTAGCCTCAGTTAGTGGCAAGCTCAGCATGTAAGTGTTTAAGGGCTGCACAGATGGAGGAGCAGACTGGGGGTAAAGGGCCCCCTTGGTGAGACGGGGGCTCTCCGGGGCACTGGATCAGCGAATAAATAAGTTGCTGTGGGTAAGCATAGTCACTGCTGGCACACAGGAGCTCCCAAAATGCTGCCCTGCTGCCTCACCTAGCAGAGCGTTGCTCAGGCAACCAGTTATGTGTGGGTGGCAGAAAGCAAGCCTCCCCTGATCTCTTGGAGGGACCCACAGTTTGGACCAAAGAAACAGAGGTGGGTTTATCGAGTTTTTCCTGAACTCATGGCTTTTTCTCAACGAATATCCAGCCCCTCCTCTGCCCCCCGGGTCTTGGGGGTGGATAGAGAGGGGAAGGGCCAGAGAAGAGAGGACCCACAGAGAACAGAAGAGGAAATTCTAGAGGCCTGTGTACCCTCAGAAGTTGGGGGATGGACTGGTGGTCCAGGTTTCCGAAGAGAAACACCGGGAGTGACTCTGGCCTCTCCCACCATGACTTTTGGTGACGGCTCTTCTGGGAGCCAAAGGCCCAGGCCAGCCCTTCTGGGTGGGAGAAGGCAGTGTCCTCTTGGGTGGGGTTCTGGGAACAAACAGGCAGCCTCCCAACAGTGGCAGCCTCTCCTGGCCCAGGGTTGAGGGAAGATGCTAGAATGGAGGTGAGGGAGGTGGTGGTGGATGGCATCTTTCCTCTCAAGGCCCCTGGACCCAGGAATCATTCCTTTGGACCCTGGCCAGGCCTGCTTGAAGGAAGAGCCCTCCCCTCCTGCCATTCTGCAGGTGGACGGGCTACTTCTCCTGGCTTCCTCTTGCTCACACTTTAAGCCCTGATAGTAATGGCAGCGAAGCTCTAGCGATGACAGAGGGGTTTCCTGGCAGCCCAGTGCTTTTCCAGGTGCTTAAATTCTTCGTGATCCTCGTCACCTCCCTGTGGAGCTAGGACTCAGACTGGGGCCACCTGCCTCTCGTCCAGGGCTTGGCAGCTTCCTGGGTGGGAACCCAGGGAACCCAGCCTGGGGTTACTTTCTCCCGTGGGGCAAAACTTCCAGCCCTGCTAGGGTCTGCCGAGCTCCTTGTGCCCCAGGCTCTCCAAAGGCCCCAGTGTCCCTCAGCCTTTGATTCAAAATACCCATCTAGGAGTTCCCTCTATGGCTCAGCAGGTTAAGAACCCGACTGGTATCCATGAGGATGCAGATTCAATCTCTGGCCTTGCACAAGAGGTTAAGGATCTGGGGTTGCTGCAAGCTGTGGTGTAGGTCACAGATATGGCTGGGATCCAGCGTTGCTGTGGCTGTGGTGTAGGCTTCACTGCAACTCTGATTTGACCCCTGGCCTGGGAACCTCCATATGCCGCAGGTGGTGTGAGAAGTGACGTAATGTCTTTTCTATCAAAGGAAATCTTGGTGACTCTGTTTTGCTCTGGTTTCAGCTGAAACGCCCTCCTGTGACCCCCTCCTCTTTCCCTCTTCTCTCAGCAACAGTTTGTTTCAATTAGCCAACTGGGAAGAAGGTGTGCCCTGACCTGACGCATGGGAAGGGGACAGGTACATCACCTGTGTTAGGGATACATCGGGAGGGTCTTTTCTTTTTTGCGTGCTTTTTGAGCACCCACGCCCCCCTGTAGAAGTAAAGAGTCTTGTCAAGATCTCCCCTTGTCCATGTGTCTCATTTTCTGACACTGATGATCTGGGCCATCTCCCCAACAGCGGGACAGTAAAACAAAAACAAAACCCATCCACGGCCCTCTGTGATCTTGGGCAAGTTACTGATCTCTCAAAAGCCTGACCTTCCTTCTCTGTAAAAGGGGGAGACTTTTTGTGAGGCTTATATGAAGCTATTCATGAAGAGATTTTTAGTGGATAAACATGCAGAAGCCAAAACCCAGGCTTATCATCATCCGCTGGGGCAGGTGTCAATGAACTTTCCCGGTAAGGCCAGACAGCCAATGCTGTTGGTCTTACAGACCCTCTGGTGTCTGCCATTACTCAATTTTGCCTTTGTCTCTCCAGAGCAGCCAAGGACAATAAGCAAATGAGCATGCCCAAGTTTCAATAAAACTTTATTTACAAAAACAGATGCAGGGCCAGCTTTGGCTCAAGGTAGTTTGCTGAGCCCCAATCTAAGACCTCGAGGCTCCATTGCCTCTGTCTCATAACAGAAGGTGGAGCAGCGTCGGGTCAGGTTTGGTGTGAAGTTCAGGCTGTCTGTGAGCATTGTTTTGTCTGGGCTGCAGTGTGCAGTGGTTTGACGGGGCATCTCAGTTCCCAGACCAGGGATTGAACCCCGGTCGTAGTGGTGAGAGTGCCAAGTCCTAAACACTAGACCACCAGGGAACTCTCTGTCAATGAGCCTTTAAAGGGCTGAGGCTGATCTCCTTTGAGACCTCATCCTGGGATCTCAGGAACACGTGATTCGGGCAGAGTAAGTGTTTGAGGTTAAATGACTTCTTTTCCTGGTGTCCAGATCCTCATGCTTTTAATGAGCTCAGCAGATGTTTGGCGAACATGTGGGGGTGATTAACACCAGCAATGAGAATGCCAATAGGGCCAGCCCTCAGTGTACCATCCCGCTGTCCCAAAAAGGCATCCTTGTAATCAGAGCCACCTATTGTCTGTCTCCTAGCAACCGGGATTCCAGCGCCCTATCCCTACACAGTCTCATTGAATTCTTATAAGAGCCCCATCATGTCGGTACTCTAATAATGACTCCTGTTAAACAAGAGGGAAACTGAGGCTTGGAGGGACAAGGCCACACAGCCGGAAAGGGCAAGGATGCAAACCTGAAAGCTTCCAACTTCAGAGTCGTGGTTGTTGTTGTTGTTGTTTTTTTCCACCTTCTCTGGTCACAAGGCTCCTGGTTCGTGGATGAACCTCCCACCCTGCCCTGTGCCCAGGCCCTGTGCCCTTTCCTGGGCCAGCAGGTAGCTGTCGCGACTCAGTCCTTCTGCTCCGAGCCCCCTTTTAGAGCCCCCCCTCCCCGGTTCACACCCCTCCTCCCTTCCTCACCCAAACAACTTCCTGGCCCAGCCCTGCCTGCCTGGCTTGACTCGGTCCAGCCCTTCCTTGTGGGCTGCCAGGAGCCTCCTCCCATCCTCCTGCCCGCCCGCCTGGCAGGTCTGGCAGGTGAGTGACTCACCCCTGGGCCCACTGCACGCCCAGCGAGGGGAGCCAGTGGATGTGACCCCCTGGGCTCCTGCCCATTCTGCCAGCCGCTGCGACAGACGAGACCCTTCCCTGCCGTGGGGGCCTGCCCGCATCACCCGTGCTCCCTTCTTCCTCGGTTGGAGTTGGACGGCACAGAATCCAGGTCAGGCTTTTGGTGTTTCGCCATCTCTGTCCTTTGCTGGGCTGGAGGAGGACACTTTGGCGGTCTCTGGGTGTGTGTCTGGGTCTCGTTGTCGTCAACACCCTTGGGCTCTGGGCCTGGGGACACCCTGCTCTGTCCCAGGTGGTGGTGGGGCTCGGAATGCCTTGTGTGGCACTCGGGAGAACTCGGCTGGGAGCCTCGGGGATCATGACCTTGACCCTCACGGAGCAGGTCGGGGCAAGGCGGGGGTGAGGAAGGCAGAGGGAGCCGGGCAGGGGTGTGTGGCAGTGGGAACTTTGCCCGCCTCCCTTCTAAGGTCACAGAGTTTGATAGCTGCAGCTGGATACGGCCTCAGAGGACACCCAGCTCAGTGGCATCATTTTACTGCTGGGAAAACTGAGGCCCCAGGGAGAGGGACTAACTCTAGGTCATTCTGTGAGTCAGAGGCCAGAGGGGCTAGCTGCTCCCCCCACCCCCTCCCCCCCTGTGCTCCTTCCCTGCCCCTTAGCGCCTGCCCCTCTGTTTCTGCCCCCAGCCCATCCTGGCAGCCCTCTCTTACCTCCTCCTATCCTGGCCGCGTTAGAAGAAACACACTGCGCACGGTTTCATGGGTGTGATGTCATGGGCTCAGAGTTGGAAGCGTTTTAAAGGTCACCCCGGTTGTTCTGGCTGTGAGTCTCAGACAGGTGGCCATTTAGCCCCGACTTGAGTATCTCCGGTGACGGAGAGCTCACTGCTTGCGGAGGCAGCAGTTTCGTTTGTGGGGCCAGCGTCTGGCGAAGGATGGTATCATGCTTGCTGGGCACTTGCCTTGTGCCAGGCGCTTTGCTAAGCTAGTATGTGACATGTATGAACCCACTGAATCCTCCCAGCACCCCATGAGGTAAGTTTTATTATTATCGTTCTTGTCTATAGCTGAGGAAGCAGGCACAGAGAGGTTAAGTAACTTACTCGAGATGTCACAGCTTGAAGAAAGGGGACCTGAGATTTGAAGCTGGGCAAGCCTGGGTCTAGAGCCCAGTGGAGCCCTGAGTTCTGTCGCTTGGTTGCTGTTGCAGGGCCAGAATGATGAGGCTTCCAGGGCTCGGGGGGGTCCTGCTGGGCCTGGTGAGGCTGAGGTTGTCAGGGGGACCTTGGGCCATTGTGTGTCCCTCTGGTTGACCTCCCAGGGGGAGGGCCATGGCTCAGAGAGGTGAGGGAACTTACTTGAGGTCACACAGCTAAGAGATGGCAGAGGGTCAGACCCTCCCTCTTGGCTCCTAACAGTGTTCGCTGCACCAGGCCGGCCCCTCCTCCCTGTGGCATTTCCTCCAGAGGCTCCTGGGACCTCTGGGACAGAGATGTCTGAGTGAGGCTGCCTCCTCAGGGTCCCCTGAGGTTCATTCAGGGGCCTCTCTTCCATCCTCTCAAGGGCTCAGCTCCTCTGGGAATAATGCCACCAGCCCTCCCAGTTGGGTGTCCTCAGTTACTGGGATTTTGGAGTCTTCAGGGGGTGACTGGTCTAGCCTCATTCACATTCCCACCACCCAGAGGCTGAGAAGAACCCCTGGGCTCTTTCCTGGGCTCCCTCCGCAGGATGATACGTGGGCAAGAGGTACCCAGGGAGTTCCTGTTGTGACTCAGTAGGTTAAGGACCTGACGTAGTCTCTGTGAGGATGTGAGTTCATTTCATCCCTGGCCTCACTCAGTGGGTTAAGGATCCGGCGTTGTGGTGAGCTGTGGTATAGGTCAAAGAAGTGGCTTGGATCTGGCATTGCTGTGGCCATGGTGTAGGCCGGCAGCTGCAGGTCCGATTCGACCCCTAGCCTGGGAATCTCCATATGCTGTGGATGTGGCCCTAAAAAAGGAAAAAAAAAGAGGTCCCCAGGGTGATTCCGTTCTGTCCTCTCTTCCTGGTAATAGTGACAACACTAACAGCGATATTGACAACGGCGCCTGCCACTGTTCCTCCATCTCCATTTACTGGGCACTGACTATATGCTGAGCTCTGTGCCAGGCAGCCCACACACCAGAGTTTGTTCAGTCCTTCTGAAAATTCCCATTTCACGGATGAGGAAGCTGAGGCTCAGAGAGGTGACATCATTTGCCCAGGGTCACACAGCTAGCTGGGGGCACTGCCATCATCTGCAGAAAGTCAAAAGCGCACATCATCCAAAGTTGCCTGCTGGGTTCATGGCGCAGCCAGGGCCAGAGTCCGGCTTGGGTGGCCCCAGATTTCAAGCCTTGCCTACTTGGCCGGGCTGTGTGGGACTTGAAAACCATGGATTCTGGTTGTGTTCTGCCTCCAAACACCACAGGACCTTGGGCAAGCAACCCAGCCTCTGGGGGCCTGGATCACCTGATCTGGGTGCAGGAGATGACAATTTCTTTCCTGTGATCTCACCGAGGGCAGTGGATTAGAGCCACAGCTGAGAATGCCTTAAAAACCTTGACACATATGCAGGCTGCGAATGAGTATGAAGAGATGAAATTACCCAAGCAGCGTCTCCAGAACCCTCTGTGCCTGGGGCAGTCTTGACATTTGATCCCTGCAACCCTCTCGGGATGGAGGAATGCAAGCCTGTTTCCATAGCAGGGGAGCTGAGACTCAGGGAAGTGAAGAAACTCGTGTTCAAGGTCACAGGACTCGCAGGTGGGGCAGCAAGGTTGAACCCAGTCTGTGTCCCAGAAGCGAACACCCCTCATTAGGATGAGAGACAGCTCCCTGGGGAGGGGGATCTCCCAGGTACCCAGGCCCGGAGCCCTGTGTTTGGAGACACTGACCCTTTGGGCTCACGGGGGTCAGACTGTAGGTCCGGGGCAGGTGGGGGTGCTGCTGCTAAGAACTGAGTCCCTAGCTTCCGGCTCAGGCCCCTCCCACCGGGCCCTTCAACAGAGGGATCGGGACCTCCCCTCCCCCATCCTTCCTTGTCTAGGGACAGAGGCGCTCCTTGTTCCAAGGGGATCAGGAAAGCAGGAGGCCCCCCCCCGCCCCCGAGCCATTCTGGGACCTGCTCAGCAGCTAACCCTGATCCCTCCTCCTGGCCCAGCGTGGCCCATCTCGGCCACTGCGGAGTTGTCTTTGGCCCCAGGAAGGGGAGGGAAAGAGGCTGTGGGGCTCACCTGCACTTCTGCCCACCCCCTCCCTGCCATCTTTCTCTGTCCCCTGCTTCTCCTCCTGAGCAATATCCTAATGAGATCTGATAACCATTCATTCCATCTGATAAGAGGGGTTCCAATGCCATGGCTTGTTTGAGATCAGCTGGGGTGGGGGAGGGGACCCTGGCCTGGGAGCCAGGAGGCCATCACAGCTCCCATTCCATTCTTCATGCCTGTGCACCTTGAGCAAATCCTTTGTCCTCCCTGGGCCTCAGTTTCCCCCTCTGTGAAAGGCTTGGATTATCCCCAAGGACCCTGCCAGCTCTGAAAATCTTTGAAATGCTTGAATGGATGGCCCTGCAATGTCCTCTGAGCTCCCCACTGGCTCTGGCTCCTCCCACTTGGCCCAGGGAGCCTAGGAATGCTGGGGAGACTCCTGTTTGCTTCTGATACAAAGCAACTGGCGAAGATGGGAGTGATCTCCTTTAAAACTCGCTCCTAGCAGTTCCCTGGGCAGCCCAGGTGTTAAGGATTCAACACTGTCACTGCTATGGCTAGGGTCCGATCCCTGGCCAGGGAACTTTTGCATGCTGTGGGTGTGGCCAAAAAACCCGCCAAAAAAACCCTCCCCAAACTCCACTCCTATTCTGTCTGGCCAATGTTTGAAATAAACCCAGGATGCCAATGGTTTGCCTGACTGCAGGGCAGAGGCTGCCTGAGGCCCTTTGGACCTGGTTGTTCGTGGAAAAAGTACAGACTGTGAAGTCAGGCTTGGGTGCAAATCCCAGTTCATCCTTCCTGATGGTGTGAACTTGGGTGGGTCACTTGGTCTGAGTTACGGCATCCGAATAGGGAGATCACAGTACCGAACTTCTGGGGCCGTAGGCGTTCTCCCAGGCAGAGCACTTGGCCTGGTGAATAGTAAATGCTCAAAGGGAGGGCATGGCCCGGGCACCAGTGCCATCCAAGCCCTTGCCACTCCAGGATAAGAGGATGCCTCAGGGCGCTTTCTGGGATCTCAATGCCACATTGCATGCTGATGAGCAGATGTTTCAGGTGTGATGAGGATAATGATACAGATGATATGGCCTTAGTTCTAGTCTCCTCTTTTTTCTGTTTATTTATTTATTTTTATTTTTGGCTGCGCCTGAGGAATGCAAAAGTGCCCAGGGGAGGGATTGGACCTGAGTCACAGCAGTGACACCAGATCCTTAATGTCTACAGGGAGCTCCCTCTTCCTCTTTCTTTTTTCTTTTTAGGGCCACATCCATGGCATATGGAGGTTCCCAGGCTAGGGGTCGAATCAGAGTTGTAGCCACTGGCCTATGCCACAGCCACAACCACAGTCAAACAACAGCAATGCCAGAAATGAGCCACATCTACGACCTACACCACAGCTCACAGCAACGCTGGATCCTTAACCCACTGAGCAAAGCCAGGGATCAAACCTGTATCCTCATAGATACTAGTCAGATTCATTAACCGCTGAGCCATAATAGGAACTCCTCTCTTCCTCTTTCTTAAAGTAGCTCTGGAAACTCCAAAACTGGGCCATATGCCTCAGTGCCTGCTCTCCTGGGACCCTGGGTTTCTTCACACTTGAATCTTGTTTTCGCTTATGGGAAACTGGGGGTCCTGGGCTCCATCCAGTGCATAGTGGGGAGGGGGCAGCCTGCTTCACACTGATCTCACCCTCATGTCTGGTGTGCTGGCTCAAAGGACCAATCAAAATTCAAAAGACATTAGGATTTATGTGTCAGGGTGAGGTCTTCCCAGTTAACTAGAGAACAAGCCGACTAGAGCTCAAGGCATTTGGTGGTTGCTCCAGAATTCCAATAGAGCCCCCAGGGGGTGGATGGGGGCTGACTTTGACCAAACCCCAGGGTCTGGGACAGCTCTGTTCCTGGGACAGATCTGTTCCTCTGCCTAGCCCTGGAGCCACAGGGCAAGGAGCTCACTGCAGATGGCAGATTTATGGCCCTGATTCAGAGACATGCTTTTTTTTTTTTTTTTTTTTTGCTTTTTAGGGCCACACCTGTGGCATGTGGAGGTTCCCAGGCTAGGGTTCCCAGGCTAGGGGTCCAATGGGAGCTGCATCTGCCGGCCTATGCCACAGGCAAAGCCATGCAGGATCCGATCTGTGTCTGACCTACACCACAACTCATGGCGATGCAGGATCCTTAACCCACTGGGTGGGGCCAGGGATTGAACCCACATCCTCATGAATACCAGTCG
Organism: Sus scrofa; assembly: GCF_054392235.1. Taxonomy (NCBI): domain Eukaryota; kingdom Metazoa; phylum Chordata; class Mammalia; order Artiodactyla; family Suidae; genus Sus; species Sus scrofa. Next base: position 80,596,551 of record NC_139388.1, read on the forward strand.
GATTTGTTCCCACTGAGCTGCGATGGGAACTCCAAAGACATGCCTTTGGGGATGGAGCAGATGAACTTCTCCAGCAAAGTAGTAGTTTCTGGAAAGAGGGAACATGCCTAATAAAGCTACAGGCTGCTATCTCCAAGCTCCTTACCCAGAAGGCATTTCTTTTTTCCTTCCCCTAGAGATCACCAGACCCTTCTCCACATTTCCTGAAATCCTGGCTAGGGGATTTTCCAATTAGCAGAGAAACCACATCCAGCTTACTCCTGCTTCACTGAAAGGGTGAGTGGCTGGGATGGGGGGATTTATTGCCCTTTAGTTCTTTTTCTCTTGTTTTTCGTTGTATTCATCCATCCATCCATCCATCCACCCACCCATCCTTCCATCCATTTGTCCACCCGTCCATCGATCTGTCCATCCCTCCAAAGTCAGCTTATTGAAAATCTGTTCTGTGCCAGACACTGCCTTCTGAAAATATGACTCTGGGCAAAACAGACACACCTTGCCCTGAGGGAGATCATGCGGGAGCGAGGATGACAATTTAGACAATACAGTGCAATTTAGACAGTACCTGGGGTGCTGTGGCCTTATCTGTTTATCAGTTCTCTTATCTGCTGCATGATGATAACCATACTTAACCACCTGGTGTTATTGTGAAAAGTTGACGGGATGATGTAAGTACAGAGCTGGCCAAGGAGTTCCGTCGTGGCTCCATGGCAACGCATCTGACTAGTAGCCACAGGCCAGCAGCTGCAACTCCAATCGGACCCCTAGCCTGGGAACCTCCATATGTCTCTGGTGCAGCCCTAAAAAGACCAAAATGCCAAAAAAAAAAAAAAAAAAAAAAAAAAAGGGCTGGTCTGCTCTGTCCCAAGTGCTCAGTAAGTGTTTTTGTGATGATAATGATGGATGGTCGTGAACGTGAATGTGAGGAAGACGAAGACGACTAAGATCACCTGAAACAGGGCCCCCCCACTGTGCGTGCCCATGAGTCGTGCTGGCCGGGCTGGCTTTCCTTGGCAGCCACAGCAGGTGAGAGGGAGATGGTGACCAAAGGCAGGCCCTAAGCCAGCTTCTCAGGGTGGGGCAGCTGTGAGCTAATCATCTCAACAAAGAGGCCATGGGTGCTGGCCGTGCCATCTGGTGGCGGGGTGTGTGGGTCCAAGGGCATCTTGGGGGGAGCCCCAGCTGACGCAGCTGCCTGACTGGTTGGTCCAGTGAGGAGATGGATACGGCATGTCTTAGGGGGAAATCAGCCAGGAGACCAGGATTGGCAGTAGACTGTCCGTTGCAGGCCTGGGGCAGGTTATCTAGAAAGTTCCCAAAGCTGAGGGGGTAGCAGGGCAGCCAAAGGCAGCAGAGGTGGGACTGAGCCCCTGCCCTGGGGGCTCAGCAGCGGGGAGGCTAAGGATGAAGCTCTAGGGGGAGCAGCCAAGAGTGGTCAGGGCATCTCTGATGGTCCCCGTGGGGCCGATAGGGGCCGAGGAGGGTGGTCTTGTTCAGTGCTGTTCTCCCCATCTCCTGGAACAGTGTCAGGGAACTTTCTAGCCCCTAACTGAGGAGTTATTAGTTGAATGCACGCTGTATGATCAGATGACCCAAGATGGCTATTCTCTTGCTCTCTGTACATCCGAAGCTCGACCAGACCCTGCTTCACCTACACCCTTCTGACCTTTCCTCTTAATCTTAGAGCCTGTCTGCATACTTGCCCCCTGGCCCAGCTAGTGAATGTGCTAATCTTTAGATCAGAACATCACCACAGCTTATGAAAGGGGCGGTAAGGGGCCTGCTTCTCTGCTGGTTTCCCTGGTCACCAATGAGGCAACCTGATGTCAATTCCCCTGTAACCCATAACCTGTTTCCCCCCCCACCCCCACCCCGTGGAAGCCCACCATCTGCTGCACATGGTAGGGTGTGGCTTTAGGATCTTGCTTCAGACACGTGAGACCCCCCATCCACTACGCCATTGATGCCTCTGTCACTGACCCCAGGCTCTTCTTTGGTCTTGAGGCTGGGCTCGTGCAGGGCTTGCAGGCCTGTGGGGTGCAGCACAACACCCACCAAGACTCTCTTGGGAGGATCTGGTTTAACTCGTGCTGGCTTGCCTGTAAGAAGCAAGGGTTCTGGAACCCACAGAAGTGAGCTCAAACCCTGGCACCCCTACTTACTTGCTCTCTGTGACTGTGAATAAGACGTTTCCCTTTTCTGAACCTCAGTTTCCTCATCTGCAGAATGGGAATTGCAATGTCAGCATTGAGGTTTGTCGTGTAGACAGGAGACGATGAAGCGATTTAGAAGTTACTCAACAAAGAGTGACTTCTGGCGTTCCCGTCATGGTGCAGTGGAAATGAATCTGACAAGGAATGGTGAGGATTCAGGTTCGATCCCTGGCCTTGCTCAGTGGGTTAAGGATCTGGCGTTGCCATGAACTCTGGTGTAGGTTGCAGACACAGTGTGGATTCCGAGTTGCTGTGGCTGTGGTGTAAGCTGGCAGCCGTAGCTCCAATTCGACCCCTAGCCTGGGAACCTCCAGATGCTGCGAATATGGCCCTAAAAAGCCAAAAAAAAAAAAAGTGACTGCTATTGTCATTTCCCACCTATCTAGGGTGACACCCAGAGTGGTGAGCCAGGACTGTGTGATTGGGGGGGTGGAGATGGAGTGTCTGCTGAACCCCACATTGTGAAGTTTTGGGAAGTGTGGTAGGTAGAGTTAGACCTGGAATCCATTGCTTTCTTGCTGTGTCACCTCGGGGAGCTTACCTATCTCTCTGTGCCTAAGTGTCTCATGTGAAATAAGGGAGCTCTTGAAAGTAGCCATTCTACAGAGGTCTTACAAGAGTAAACGGGGTCAGGAGTGAAGAGCACAGGGCCTGCCTGTGTCTCAGTAAAGAGGGGTTCACTGCTCAGTAAAGGGGGGCTAGCATTATCATTGGTGGCCATTAGGGAGGAATGGGGGGGGGTTGTGAGAGTGAAACAGAGATATGGTGAGGGACTCGATTTCATCCGAGGGCAGGGGCTTGGGTCCCTCTGTGAGGTGTTGGGACCCCCGGCCTTCCGTGTCTCTGCTGACATATTGGGTAGGTGAACAGGACCCTCCTGGTAAAGGCTCTGGGGTCTCAGAAGATGCCTATTTCCAGGAGAAAACCTAGGAAAACTGTGCCTTCATCTCTTGGGTTCCATGGGGCAGGACTTGGGTGATCTTAACCAAAGCCCATAGAGTGTACTGGAAGGAGCAGATTTTGGATTCAAATCCCAGCTCCTGGGAGTTCTCTGATAGCTTCGCTGGTTAAGGCCCCTGTGTTTCCACCGCAGTGGCTCAGGTCGCTGCTATGGCATAGGTTTGATCCCTTGCCCGGGAACTTCCACATGCTTTGGGTGTGGCAAAAAAGAAAAGAAAAAAAGAAGAGGCATTTCCACTGTGGCTCAACGGAAACAAATCTGATGAGTATCCTCGAGGGTTCGGGTTCATTGCCTGGGTTAAGGATCTGGTGTTGCTGTGAGCTGTGGTGTAGACCAGCAGCGACAGCTCCGATTCAACCCCTAGCCTGGGAACTTCCTTATAAAATTTGAAAAAAAAAAAAAAAGAAAGAGGAAAAAAAAAAAAGGGAGAAACGGAAATAAACTAGTTTATTGCAACTCTCACTGAAAAAAAAAGGACAAAAGAAAAAAAAAAAATCCTGACTCCTCCATGCTTCCACTGTGTGACCCTGGGTAAGTCACTTAACCTCTCTGGGTTTGGTACTGTTTCACAGAGCCGCCTTCCTTACAGGATTCCAAGAAGCCGAGCACACAGTGGGCCTCCGTAAATGGGAGTCGTTTGTGCAGGCTGCACGGAGGGCGAGGGAGTAGTTGTTAATGAACGCTGGGGCTGGTCCAAAAATCCAGTCTATAAAACTGCTGCCTGTAGCTTCTGGTGTGTTGCTAATGGGAGTTTATGTGAAGGACACAGCGGGATAAGGGCCCATTGTTCCAAGTGGGGACGGTTTTATGACTCTTAGAAAGCGTCTTTCATCTGGGAGACCAGGGCGCTTATGGAACCTCCCAGCCCTGGGCGGCGAAACTGGGGGCTGCTGAAGGTTTCTGGGGTTGGTGCCAGGCAGCAGCCACAGCCAGGCTCTCCTGTTGGCTGGGGCTAAGGTCCCTCTGGCGTGTCACTGCAGAGTCAGGCTGGCAGCTGCTGTGCCTCCCTTTCCCCAGGCCCAGGCCTTTCTCTTCTGGAGACCTTCTGTCTGGCCCCTGGTTCCCAGACTGGTCTGCCTGGCAAGGCTGGAAGCTCACTGGGTCTCCTGAGTTCCCCTTCTGCTCCTCCTCCTCAGCAGCCAGTGAGTGCCACATCCTCTCCATCCTTATGGCCACCTCTAGAATAGGCCTTGGACCCTGTCTGCTGTCAGCTGACTGGCAATTCTCATTGTCTGGGAGCTTCGCCTGGCACCCCCAGCCCTGGGTAGGGGCAGTAACCTGATGCCAGAAAGTGAAGACCTTGTCTCTCTGTCCTTTCTGGCTCCTTGGCCAGGCCCCAAGCGGAGAAATCCAACCTCCCCTTGGCTCGGCAGACAGCCCTAACCCCTCTGCCTTCTTGTCCCCAGTGGAGGCATGGGTGAGGCTGGCTTCCTGGGGTAGATGGGTCTGGAACACAGGGCAGGTGGGGTCTGGGCTGATGGGCAGAGATCTCACTGTGTTTGCAGCTGCCTTTGATGGCTCAGCCTGGGACACCTCCCTTTTCCCTTTCATCTTTTCCATTTGGGGAGATACAGAAAGGGTAGAGCAATATGCTGAAGGTGCCCTCCCCCGCCAATGAAACAAAACAAAACAAAACAAAAACAAACAAAAAGATAGGCTAGAGCAGGATGTTTGGATCCATTCACTGGCTCCAGAATCCCCCCTCATCCTGTAGATACGGGCACTGGGCACCACCCTCCTCTTGCCACAGGAATGAAAATCCACCCAGGTAATACTACTCAGCCATAAAAGAGGACAGAAATAATGCCATTTGCAGAAATTCTCATACTAAGTGAAGTCAGAAAGAGAAAGACAAATACTGTATGACATCATTTATACGTGGAATCTAAAATATGGCACAGGTGAGCCTATCTACAGAACAGAAGCAGTCTCACATGGAGAACAGACCTGTGGTTGCCAAGGCAGAGAGGGAGGGAGTGGGGTGGACTGGGGGTTCAGGGTTAGTAGATGTAAACTATTTAGAATGGATAAGCAATGAAGTCCTGCTGTATAGCACAGGGAGCTGTATCCAATCACTTGTGATAGAACACGATAGAAGATAATATGAGAAAAAGAATGTGTATACACACACATACACACACACATATATATGACTGGGTCACTTTGCTGAACAGCAGAAATGGACAGAACATTATAAATCAACTATAATTAAAAAAATCCACCCAGGTAGGTACAAGTGAGTGGGGCCAGGGGGTCTCAGTAAGGACACAGCAGGTCACTCAGATGGACATTCAAGGCTAGGACAGAATATTTTGTGCCTCAGTTTCCCTATCTGAAAATAGGGACAGAAGTACCTACTTTATAGGTTTGCTGTGAGGATTAAATGTTAAGACACATAAAGTGATTAAACAGAGCCCAGTTCAGAGTGCTATGGAAGACGTTGCTATTATTATTGCTATTATTTTTGCTAGGGTTAGATGATCTCTGTTTCACTGTTTTTGTCTCCTACACTATTTTTTTTTTTTTTTTTTTTTTTTTTTTTTTTTTTTTTGCTTTTCTATGGCATTTCTGCTCTCCCAGAACCTCAGTTTGAACTTGGCTGTGGTTTGTGGCAGCATGAATGCCGGCCCTGGCTCTGCACCATCTTTCAGGCTCAGCATGCGTAGTCATTAGACTCAGTCTCTCAGCTCTCAATTCCAAATTCTTGAATCAAAGGAGCTGACTGGCCCAGTTTTGGTCAGATGCTCGCCCTCTTGTCCAATCAGGTGCGCTGGGGAGGAGTAGGCTGTCACTGCACATGGAAGTGTATGCGTCCTGGCACGTCCAGCCTAGCCTCTTCAGAGGCTCTATCAGAGCAGCAGAAGAAAGGTGAACAGTGCTTTATCTGTTACCCCACAGGGGTGCTCCACGTTTTCAGGGTTTAGGACAAGCTTTCAGAACACTTGGAGCTGCTGGCACTTGGAGCCTGTTGGCTCACAAATTATTGATCCAGTTAGAATTAGAAATAATTGCCGAGTTCCCATTGTGACTCAGCCTGTTAAGAATCCGACTTGTATCCATAAGGATGTGGGTTCCTGGCCTTGCTCAGTGCGTTAAGATTCTGCAGCACAGGTCACAGATGTGGCTCAGATCCCTGTTGCAGTGGCTGTGGTGTAGGCCACTAGCCTGGGAACTTCCATATGCCGCAGGTGCAGCACTTAAAATAAAATAATATATTAAATAGTTGTCAATATTACAAAACAGAGGATTTAATATAGAAATCTGGATGTCTAGGTTTTCTTAGGAAAAAAAAAAAAACCCTCTGGAGATACCAGGCATAGTGACTCTTCTACTAGAACTGGGTAGTGACTGCCCCTTTTACCTGGGACAGTGCTTTCCAGGCCTCCAGTGTCCCCAACCTTGAGACATAGTGTCGGTTGTCACATTCAACCTACTTTTTCCATTTCCATCTCCTACCTGGCCTCCTAAGTCCTAGAGTTTACTCCCTACTCCATATCCTGGCACTTTCCCAAGGAATGAGAACTGCAGGAAGAAAAAGAAAAATTTATATAGTTTTTCAAAATTTTGGAATATATATATATGTGTGTGTCCATCCAGTTGTGTTAAATAGTCTGAAAATATTATCTCAGTTAATTTTCTAAACAACCTCATAAGGTAGGTACTATTACTTTCATCCATACTATACAGATGATGAAACTGAGGCTCAGAGAATTAAGCAACTTGGTCTAGATTAGCATAGCCCCATCTGACTTTAAAAACAATTTCTTTTTTTTTTTTTTTCTGCTTTTTAGGGCCACACCTGTGGCAGTGGAAGCTCCCAGGCTAGGGGTCCAATCTGAACTACGGCTGCCGGCCTATGCCACAGCCACAGCAACGCAGGATCCGAGTTGCTTCTACGACCTACTCCACAGCTCACAGCAACACCGGATCCTTAACCCACTGTGCGGGGCCAGGGATCAAACCTGCGTCCTCGTGCATACTAGTCTGGTTCGTTACCGCTGAGGCACAAGGGGAATGCTGAGAAATGAATTTAAACTTACAGAAAAGTTGCAAGTACAACATGACTTTCCCTCTGAGGCATTTAAGAGGAAACCGCTGACGCTGGATATTTAGCGTCTGTTTCCTATAAACAAGGAAGTGCTTCTCTCCAACCATGATACAGCCATCAAAATCAGGATAGTCACATGAGACGTTTCTACTACCTGATCCTCAGAGCCTATTCAAGTTTTGCCAGCTGTCCCTATAATGTCCTTTCTGAAAGGATGGAGTTCGGACCACATGTCACAACTGGTTGTCGAATCTCTTTGGTTTCCTGCAATCTAGAAAAGTTCCTCGGTCTTTCGTTGACTTTTGGGATAGGGGCACTTACGAAGGCATTTATTTATTTATTTTTATTTTTACTCTTTTTTGCCTTTTTGCCTTTTCGGGCCGTTCCCTTGGCATATGGAGGTTCCCAGGCTAGGGGTTGAGTCGGAACTGTAGCTACTGGCCCACACCAGAGCCACAGCAATGCCAGATCCAAGCCGCGGCTTCGACCTACCCCCACAGCTCACAGCAATGCCGGATCATTAACCCACGGAGCGAGGCCAGGGTTCAAACCCGCAACCTCATAGTTCCTAGTCAGATTCGTTAACCACTGCGCCAGGACAGGAACTCTGGCATTTATTTTTTTTAATGTGATTTTTATTTTTGCCATCATAGTTGATATAAGGCATTTAGAAGAATGTCTCTCAATTTGGGTTTGTTTGATGTTTGCTTGTGATTATGTGAGTTGTGTGTTTCAGGCAGGAATATCGTGCAATGCCTTTCTCAGTGAATTACATCAGGGCTCTCATGATGTCCAAATATCCCCCCACTGGTCATATTAACCCAATTTGACCATGTGGGTGAGGAGACCTCTGCCAAGTTTCTCTACCAGACAGCTGCTTGTTCCCCCTTTGTGGTTAATAAATACTTTATGGGGAAGTACTTTAAGACTATGCAAAGAGTATTCCTAGCTTTCGATTTATTCATTTACTTATTTACATCAAGAGCATAAACTCTTGGGAGTTCCTGTTGTGGCTCACAGGTTACAAACCCAACTCATACCCATGAGGATATGGGTTTGATCCCTGGCCTTACTTAGTGGATTAAGAATTCGGCATTACCACAAGCTGTGGTGTAGGTTGCAGATGCGGCTTGGATCCTGCTATGCTGTGGCTGTGGCTGTGGCTGGCAGATGCAGCTCAGATTTGACTCCTCGCCTGGGAATTGCCACATTCCACAGGTGCAGCCCTATTTAAAAAAAAAAAAAAAAAGTATAACCTCTTGGTTTCCTATTGTATGTAATAGAATATAAATCCTTATAATCATTATTTATTTTGATGCTCAATTTGCCCTTGGTTTGGCTAGTAGAAGCCTCTTTGAGTTGGTGTCTGTGTCCTTTTGCTGGATTTCCATCAATTCTTGAGCAATTTCTGGCCCAACCTTGTGTTTCAGGCACAACTTGTTCTTCCCCTGGAATCAGCCCTTTCTCCAAGGAGCTCTGGTTTCTTTCAGTGGAGAATGGTACTTAGAAGCCATGATCTGGCTGCAAAGTGTGTTCATTGCCATTGGGCATTCCTGTGTCCCAGGCCTTTTAGGTGTATAGAGCTATGAGCTCACACCAATATCTCTAACTCCAGTCCAACACCACAGGGTTTTTTTCTATTTTTCTCCCTTTTCATATTTGTAATTCTCTTCTCCAACCATGTTTGGAGTTTGAACTCTTGATTTGCACTATACTGGGCTGCCTCTCATAAAGAGTAGTTATGGTTGTTTATGATAATATAGTATAATATAGCATATTTGTCTAATTTGGGTCAGTGAGGTCTTTGAAAATCTGTTAGAATGCTTTAGATTGGTCTTTCAAAATCCTATGAGATAGGAGTTTCTGTTGGTTTCTGTAGGAACCAACTAGTATCCGAGAAGATGTGGGTTCGATCCCTGGCTTTGCTCAGTGGGTTAAGGATCTGGTGTTGTGGCAAGCCGAGGCATATATTGAAGGTGCAGCTTGGATCCAGCGTTGCTGTGGTGTGGTTTAGGCAGCAGCTGTAGCTCTGATTTGATCCCCCAGCCTGGGAATGACACCATAGCTCATGGCAATGCCGAATCTTTAACCCTTAACTTGGATCCTGCTATGCTGTGGCTGGCAGATGCAGCTCAGATTTGACTCCTAGCCCAGGAATTGCCACATGCCACAGGTGCAGCCCTTAAACAAACAAACAAAAAAAGTGAGTTGAGGACACTGGGATGTGGTGGGCAGATTGCTCAGTCCATCCCAGCCCCCTTCAAAATGCCGGTTCTACTAACCAGGGAGGGGCCAGAGTGGTATGTGAACAGGTAAGACCGACTCTATCACTCTCATTCATAATCAAAATATGATCCAGGAGTTCCCGTCGTGGCACAGTGGTTAACGAATCCGACTAGGAACCATGAGGTTGCGGGTTCGGTCCCTGCCCTTGCTCAGTGGGTTAACGATCCGGCGTTGCCGTGAGCTGTGGTGTAGGTTGCAGACGTGGCTCGGATCCCGCGTTGCTGTGGCTCTGGCGTAGGCCGGTGACTACAGCTCCGATTCAACCCCTAGCCTGGGAACCTCCATATGCCGCGGGAGCGGCCCAAGAAATAGCAACAACAACAAAAAGACAAAAAGATAAAAAAAAAAAACAAAAAACAAAAAACAAAAAAAAATATGATCCAGCCTCTCTCAGATGAGAGCCTGTTCCTGATTGGTTTGATGGTACAGGAAATAATGACTAGCTGCTTTCTGCACATTCTCCATTCCTCGTGCCTTTGCAAAGGTGGTATCTGGACTTGGGAAGTCCACTTTCCCTTCTGACCACTTCCTTTTTTCCCCTCTTTTGGTCACACCTGCAGCATATAGAAGTTCCCTGGCCAGGAAGAGAACCTGCACCATAGCTGTAACCAGAGCCACAGCAGTGACAATGCCAGATCCTTAACCCCCTGAGACACCAGGGAACTCCACACCACTTCCTTTTTGACTCACTATAGGGCTGGGGCAGTGGAAAGGGGGGTGCTGGGCAGGGAGGCAGAGGCAGGAGCCCTGAGTTCCCATCCTTTGCCACCAGCTTGCTGGGCAGCCTTGGGCAATTCACTTAGCTTCTCTAGCCTATGGAAAAATACCACCAAGCACTCCTTCCCAGGTCAGCAGTGGAGACAAGCGAGGACAGTGTCCCAGTTCCATCCAGATGTGTCATTCATGATTGTGCTTGCACAACAAATCCCGCATGGCCAGAATGCTCAGTGAGGGGGACATTCTGGTTAATTGAATGTTCTGGGACATGGAAACGTTCCCAGAAATCCTTTTTGTTCCTTTCATGGCTATTGAAACCCATTTGCTCATCTATTTAGCAAATATTTATCTCGTGCTTATGCTCCATCCGGCTCTGTCCCAGGTGTTGGGGATTCCAGCCTGAACCAGACAGCAGAATCCCAGCCCCTGAGGACTCACGCAGTCTGGGAAAAGCCATGGGGGAACTATGACACATAACACGGTAGGATGGGTGCACAGAGGAGGGACCGTAGGGAGCCTGGGAGCCCAGTCTTGGGGCTCTAGAGAACAAATCTTTGAGAAGGTGATGTCTGTGTGGAGAGCTTCGAAAAGCCACGGTGTCGGAGGGGAAGGAGCAGTAACGGCAAAAGGGGACAGCATAGGCAAAGGCCCCATGAAGGGTTTCTGTTGTGGCTTCGTGGGTTAAGAATCCAACTAGTATCCATGAGGATGAGGGTTTGATCCCTGGCCTCTATCAGTGGGTTAAGGATCCAGCGTTGCTGTGAGCTGTGCTGTAGGCTGGCAGCTGTAGCTTCGATTAGATCCCTAGTCTGGGAATTGCCATATGCCGCGGGTGAAAGGCCCAGTGAAAGAAATACTTTGTACATTCATTCATGCCGTGGAGCTGAGAATGTGAGGCTGGGCAGGCATGAGAAAGAGGGTGTGTGTGCCAGGAGAGCAAGATGGTGACAGAGCAAGCCTGCAGGAGAACTGGCCTGGGCGGGGTCCTGGCCTGGCCTGGCCTGGAAGGTGAGGGCTGCAGGTTCACTTATCCTCGACTACGTGTTTTGTGATTTTTCTTTTTTTTTGTAAAAGTAGAATGTGGAGGGAAAATGAAATGAAAACACTAATTTAGAGGAGGGACCACAAGTTCAAATGGGTGTCAGGGCTGGGAAGGATGGTGGCTGGTGGAAGAACACTGTTAAGGGGCCACTGTTCCTTGGGGCCTACAGAGTATGGCCAGGGGGGCCTGGCACTGGCAGATCTTCAGATTTTTTAAAGAGAAGCCAGCAGTCTGGCTATTGATGGGAAATCTTCCAACTGTTAAATGTTGGTAACTAATTAACAATAATAACAAAACCACTGTGGGCAAAAGAAAATGCTTCTGCATGCTCTAGTTGTTCCACAAGCTGGTAGATTGCAACCGTGAATCCAGAGGGTTCTATTAGTCAGGGTTTGAGGGTGTTCACTTGGGCTGGGGTCTGGGGGCACCATGGGGGCCTGAGGTATGACCTCTGCCCTCAAGCCTGGGTATAGCTGCCCTTAAGCTGATGCTTCAAGTCAGTACATGCCCAGAATCAGCTAACAAATGTAGCTAACCAAAGCATGAGTGCTATAGAGCTCAGAGGAGAGGTGGTTGGGGAACAAAGATCATGTGGGGAGGCTTCCTAGGGATTCTGGGCCTTTCTTTTTTTTTTTCTTAGGGCCGAACCTGAGGCATATGTAAGTTCCCCAGCTAGGGGTCGAATCGAAGCTGTGGCTGTTGGCCTACACCACAGCCACAGCAACGCTGGATCCGAGCCATACCTGAGACCTACACGACAGCTTGTGGCAAGGCCGGATCCTTAGCCCACAGATCGAGGCCAGGGATGGACCCTGCATCCTCATGGACACTATGTTGGATTCTTAACACGCTGAGCCATAACGGGAATTCCTGGGCCTTCTGATAGTTCCTGAAGGGAGGGTAAGCCTTAGTGCCATTGAAGAGGTGGCAGGCATTCAGACTGGTGGACTCAGGGGGGCTCAGGCCCAGAAGAGAAACAAGATAGAGAAGGAGTTGGAGTAGGTCTGAAAGGTTGCAAATGCGGGTCCAGGGAGTTGTATTTGGCTCTGTCTGGGCCAGCAGGACATGAACATCTAAGTTCTGGTCCAAGGCTTAATACCATGAGCCCTGAGGTCACTCGATAGACATCCGAAGATGTTCTTGCTATTTTTCTGGCATTTCAGCAACTTTCCTCTCTGTCGTTGTCACAGCCATCATTTATTCGTCCCTGGAACTGAAGCTCCAGCAGGGCAGGGGCCTTGTCTGTTTTGTTCACTGGTGTCTCCTGCGTGCCTAGAATGATGTCTGGAACCTAGGGAGGGCTCAGCAAAGATTTACTGGCCACACACTATGAGCCCAGTGTTGCCCTCGCCCCCAGGGTTAGGATGACTCTATGAACAACTCTTAGGACAGGCTCTATGGAGCTTATGTTCTCGTGAGGAGATGGACAATAAACAAGCAAACCAATCAATGAGTAAGATGATTTCAGAGAGCGCGGACTGGCGTGGCTTGTCTCGCTGCACTGTAGTGGCCTGTTATCCGTGTCTCCTCCTAGCCTAGGATAGCCAAGGGGGCAGGGCCAGGGTTCGTGTAGTTCCTTGTTTCATTCTTAGCCCTTTAGGCTGCTGCCTGACCAATAGGGAGTAGTTAAAACACGTTTTTGCTGGCTGTTTGAATCAATGAACACAGGCCGACACAGACGTCAGCCCACATACACCTGTGCCCTTTGGAGGCTGCAGAGCTCATAATTATCAACCCAGGAGTAATTGCTGATAAGCCTGAGTGTGAATTTCTTTGCAAATCGAGAGGTAGCAGGGCAGTGTTTTATAACAACAGGGGTAATCTTAATTAATGACCTGATAAGTATAATTAATTGCATCATATCTGCAATTTCCTCTTTGGAATTCTGAGAGGGAGTCACTGGGGAGTTTGGCAGCTTGGGAGCTGAGAGAGAGGGGAGTGCTAGGATCTGGGTTCTGTCTACCATTTCCTTGCTGGGTGAGCTTTGACAAGTTATAGCTCTGAGCTTCTGTCTTCATCTGGAAAGTGGAGCTGCATGGCAGAGGGGTTGCTAGTCCAAAGCCCTCAATGCCTGCAGCCTCCAGGATGGTGCTTCCTGAGGTTCCTAAAGGACGCCAGGGTTCAAGGCTGCCTAAGGGAAGCCAGGGTGCGAGGCTGATCTAAAGGCCGCAGGAGGGTCTGGAGGACCCCTTGCGGCTGAGACTGGGTCGGGGCCCATCCCTCAGCCTTCTGGGGAAGCCTTGGGCGAACTCTTGGAAGTGAGGGTTAGGGCTGGGGGCCTTTCCGGGGAGACTGGGGAAGCGTGGTGGTGTGGGGGAGCCTCTGATGGGAGAATGGAGGGAGGGAGAGGGGATCCGAGGCGGGAAGGAGTGTGTGCGGGGGTCTCTTGTGACCCTCCCCTGCGGGTGACAGTTTCCCCACCCGTGCAGCCAGAGGCTGGGTCGGCGTGACCCGGGGGGCGGGAGGGATCGGAGCCTTCGGGCTGCGGCGGGCGGTGGGCGGGAGCCCCCGGCCTCCCGGGGGTCGCGGGGCGCGGCGGCAGCGGCCCGGCCACCAGGGGTTAAGCGGTGACTTCAGCCGCGGCGAGGCGGCCGGGCCGCCGGCCGGGCGGGCGGGGGCGGCGCCGCGGCGCGCAGTGCGCGGCGGCTGGACCAGGCCGCTCGGCGTCGGCGGCGGCGGCAGCGGCAGCGGCAGCGGCGGCGACGGGCGCACTCCCGGCCGGGCCGTGACCTCGCGGGCGGCGCGCGGCGCGGCCATTGGCTCGGGCGGCGGCGGCGGCGGCGGCGGGCCGGGCAGCGGGCCGGGCGGCTGGGGCGCGGGGCTGGGCCGGCCCGGCCATGGGCGCCCGCGGCCGCCGGGGCAGCTGAGGCGCGGGGCGGCCGCCGGCGCCTTTGTGAGCGGCGCGGACAACAAAGGCGCGGCCGAGCGGCTGGAGCCGGTGAGTGCGGCCCGCGGGGCGCGGGGGGCGCGGGGCGGGGCCGGGGGGCGCCGGGCTGGGGGCTCCGCGGGCTCCCGAGACGCCGCCGGGGCGTCGGTGGGGCTCCGGGTCTCTCCGGGGCCGCGGGCGTCCCTGTGAGAGTGTCACCGAGTCCAGGGTCCCGATCGCGCGTGGGGTCCTGGCCCCTGCTTCTGCGGGATCCTTGTGTGCCCCGATTCTGCGAGGGAGACTCCCGGAGCCCGTGTCTCCCCGGAACCCTTGGCTCCTCCGTGCGCGGCTGTGTATCGGTGTCTCTGGGGGGCAGAGTCCCAGAGCCGAAGTCGTCTCTCTGTGTCATTGGAGTGATTGTATCACTAGTGTGTGTGTCCCCTCCCCCCATGAGAGTCTCTGTGTCCCTCGGGTGTCCCATCCCTCGGCATGACTCCTGCCTGGCCTTTGTGCATCAGCGTGTGTGCGTGTGTGTGTGTGTGTGTGTGTGTGTGTGTGTGTATGTGTGTGTGTGTGTCCCTGTGTGTCCTCAGCAGGTTGCCATAGGAACAGTTTGGGAATCACTACCCCCACCCTGGGCTTCACTTTCCATTTGCTTCACCGGCCTTCAAGTCCTGCTGTCACTGTGGTTCACCTCCCCCTGCACTGACCTGAGGGTCCCTGGGGTTATGTGAAGTCAGGAGATACTCCTCTCATTTCTGTTCCAGGGCAGCCTCTCCCACCCTGGCCCCTGGCCCCTGGCCCAGAGGCAGCCTCCTGGAGGAGAAGAGTGTGGGAGGAGAGGCTGGCCGGGTTGGCTGGAAGGCCGTGGCCACAGAGCCCGGGCAGGCCTGGCCACTCCTTGAGATGGAAGAGTGTGTCCGGGTGGGCCCTGTGCAGATGAGGCCCAGCCTCCTGGGCCTGCAAGGTGCTCTCTGAGAGGCCAGGCCTGATGTCTGAGAGTGTGGGCTAGTTCTGTTTCTCTCTCCCAGGCTGGGGTTCCAGGGCAGGGTTTGGGAATCTTCCTTTAGCCTCGAGAGCCTGAGGCCTTGCCTTGGGCCACAGCAGGGGGTGGTGGGGGTGGGCCCCACTTCCCACTGGCTTCGGAGCTGAGATACTGCCTCAAAGTCCTTGGCCTTCCAGAAGGCTTCAATCAGGGGAAGTCACACCCCGCCTGCCGAAGCCCCATCTGCTGCTCCTCGGATGCTGGGGAGAGCGGACAGGTTGTGCAATCTTGTTAACATTGTCAGCAGCATCCATCCATCCCTCTGTCCACTCAGCACTGGGCCCCACAGTGTCCAGGCCTTGGGGACATAAACTGGAAAGGAAGGCGATGGTCCCCGTGCCTGAGGGTTGAAGCTTCTCAGAGTGAAGCCGGGACCCCTTCTTATGGCTTGTGAGGCCTTGGGTTGTGCCCTAGTCTGTCTCTGCTCTATCACATTTGCCTTCTGTTTCTCTTGCACCTTTGCCCTGGCTGTTCCCTTTCTCCAGAAAGCTCATCCCATCCTTTCCTTCTTTGCTTCTCACTCAGGGATCTTCTCCTCTCTGGGCAGCCAGGCTGGCTCAAGAATTTCTGTTCGTGATGCTCAGAGAGCCCTCGCTATGGTCTGGGTGGCTTTTTGCCCCTCCCAGAGGGCTACAAGCCTTTGACAGCAGGGACCATGCCTGTCCTGATCACCAGCCTAGAGCAGTGCCTGACACATAGTAGGTGCTCAGTACATCGTTGCTGATTATGTGGATGTCTAAGAACTAATGGTTCTTAAATTGTGCTCTTTCACAGTTTAGCTTTGGCGGAGGCTGGGAAGGAGGGAAACTTGATGGACTCCTCGGGGCCCAGGTACACATTAATTTTAAGAGAAAGGCCTACTGTTACTGTACGAGTTCCCGTTGTGGTTTAGTGGGTTAAGAACCCGACGTAGTGTCTGTGAGGATGAGGGTTCAGTCCCTGGCCTTGCTCAGTGGGTTAAGGATCTGGTGTTGCTGTGAGCTGTAGTGTGGGTCACAGATGTAGCTCGTATCTGGTGTTGCTGTGAGCTGTGCTGTAGGTGGCAGATGCGGCTAGGATCTGGTGTTGCTGTGGCTGTGCTATAGGCTGGCAGCTGTGGCTCCCATTTGACCCCTAGCCTGGGAACTTCCATATGCCTTGGGTGAGGCCCTAAACAAACAAAAAATTCAATTAAAAAATTAACAGATTAACGGTAACTTAACAGATCTTTCTGGAATCTGGTATGTGCCGGATGCTGGGCTAGCTCTTAGATGATCTCTTAAACAGTGGGAAGGAGCAGAGTGGAGAGAATATAATCTTCTTAGGTTTAAGTTTTGGAAAGACAAAGTGGGTGATCTGTACTGTATATACACATTATGGTCATAGTACCTTAGATTTCTGCTGCCCTTTCAGTGTTCACTATCTCTCTGTTTCTGCAGCAGCCCTGATAATTAGGCAGTGAAGATAGGCTCATACCCACTTTACAGATGAGGAAGATAAAGCACAGCACATGACTGTCTAAGGTCCCAGGCAGCGAGGGTCTCAGGCCTGGGTCTGCCTGACCGCCTAGTCCTTGCTGCCTCTGCAAACTTGTCTTTAGCGTCTTTGGATTTTCATCTTCTGTCCTTGACCTCAAGTCCCAGAAAGAGAATCAGACTCATCAGGCCAAGGTCCTCTTTCTGCTCTACTGTGCTGCCTGGGTCTCAGCTCATTTCTTGCCATGTGTCCCTGAAGGGTTCCTTGGTCTCTCTTTGCCTCAGGGGAGGGCCTTAGCGTCACCTTCCTCTGGGGTCTTTGTCTGCTAGAGCTTCCAGGAGTGACCTGTCCTTCCCTAGCCTGTGCCTGGCCCTGGGCAGTGGTGTGCTGGGGTCAGTTTGTACCAAAGCATGAGAGCTGATTGTTAAATTTTAGGAATTTTGCAAGACTGCTGTTAAATTGTAAGTTTATAGTGTTTCAACTGGCTGTAGTATATAAATTTACAATTAAATAAATTATCCTCCAAACAAGGGTAATAAGTATTCAAAAGATGGTGGTTCCCTATTATTTCACTGTGTTTTTACTATTACTTATGTGTTCGCGGTGATTTGTGTTTTGTGTGTGTGTGTGTGTGTGCATATATATCACTTCTTTCTCTTACAGTAGATTCTGATAAACTATTGTAAGTTGAAAGTTGGAAATAATAAGTTGAAAATAGCCTACGTTTTATATTTAATACACCTAACCTGTCAAGCATCATAGCTCAGCTTCGTCCACCTTAAATGTACTGAGAACACTCCCATTCGCCTCTGGTTGGGCAAAATCATCTAACACAAAGTCTCTTGTATAGTGCAGTGTTGAATATCTCATGCAGTTTATTGAGTACTGTACTGAACGTGAAAAACAGAGTGGCTGTCTGGGTTGTAAGCGTATCTGCTATTTACCCTCGTGATCCCGGGGCTGGCTGGGAGCTGCGGCTTGCTGCCCTGCCCAGCATTGCGAGAAAGCGTTGTACTGGCCCAGGAAAAGATCCAAATTCAAAATGCCAAGTACGGCTTCCACTGAATGTGTATTGCTTTCACACCTTCATAAAGTTGAAAAATTGCACCATCATAAAGTTGAAAAATCTCGTAAGTGAACCTTTCTAAGTCAAGGACAGTCTGTAACGCATGTAAGGTGTGTGCTGCTGCCCATCGCTCGCCAGCACTTTGTTCAGCAGTGTCACCTTGTAGCTTGAAATGGGCCACAGCGAGAGTAGAGAGTATTTACACCATAGATATTGGAAATCATTGAATCAGTGTCCCCCCCACACACCCTCCCTAAACCTCAAGAACCAGTTGTTAAACATTTACCAGTACATATGGGACCCAGCAGTGAGTGGGGCACAGCCCCTCCCTGGAGCATGCCTTCTTTTTATGCTATGTTATTTATTTTTTGTTTCATTTTCTTTGTTGTTGTTGTTGTTTTTTTAGGGCCGCACCGGAGGCATAAGGAAGTTCCCAGGCTAGGGGTCGAATTGCAGCTGCAGCTGCCGGCCTGTTCCACAGCCACAGCAACGTGAGATCTGAGTCACATCTGCAACCTACACCACAGCTCACAGCAATGCTGGATCCTTTAACACACTAAGCAAAGCCAGGGATCAGATCCGCGCCCTAATGGATACTAGTCAGGTTCATTACTGTTGAGCCACGACAAGAACTCCTATTTTGTTTTATTTTTATTAGTGTATAGTTGATTTCGGTGTTGTGTCAATTTCTGCTGTCGGCACGGTGACCCAGTCATATATATATACGTATATACATTCTTTTTCTCGTACTTTCGTCCATCGTGTTCTGTCCCAAGAGATGGGACATAGTTCCCTGTGCTGTGCAGCAGGACCTCATTGCTTATCCACTCTAAATAGAAGAGTTTGCATCTTCCAACCCCAATCTCCTTCTGAATCCCACTCCCCCCCCCCCCCAGAGCTTGCATTTGGATGGGACAATACCCCAGGGCTGGTTCAGGGTCCTCGAGAGTGTGGCAGCGGCTGGGCTTGGTCCACTATGATGGTAGGGTTATAAGTGGCCCTCTAATGAGCGCTCCACTCCAGAAGCTGTGTTGTTGTATTCCCGCGCACCAAGGAGAGGGGACCTGGATGAGGATCAATTCCAGTTAATTGAGAGCCTGCCCTGCCATTGATGGAATAACTACACTCGAGATGACCCGGGTGTTTGGGAGGCAAAGCGGCTATGGTGCCCGAGGAAAGACCGTGGACAGGTCTGATAGCTCGGGCCAGGGAAGGTGAGATGGCCAGGACACGGGTGGTGAGAGCTGTGGGGGGGTGGCTTAGGCAGTGGTAGGCAGGACCCGTCCACATGGATTCAGAGACAGAGTAAAGTCAGACTGTTGAATGGGCAGGCTGTAGCTCTTGTACAGTCTGAGAGCCCTGGTTGGGAGAGGGGCACGTGCACAGTGACATACAGTGGAGGTGTGTGCAGACTACAGCAGAAGAATGGGTGGGGAGCAGGAAAGGAGCCGAGTAGAAGGAACAGCTCATGCAAAGGCTCAGAGGCATGAGCTCTTAGAAGTTCAGTCTGGCTCAGGTGTCAGGTGAACCAGGAGCCTGCAGGGCTTGTGACAGAACAGGGCAAGTCCTGAACCTTTCTCAAATCAGAGCACACAGCATCGTCTGGGTACCTGCAGGGGGACCTGCTAGGCCTCTCGTGCCCAGGGCATTGTGTTCTGTGGATCACCCCTCCCCCTGCAGATCTTGATGTTTTCTCAGTGTTTCTTGTTTTCCTCCAAGCCTGCTGATGCTCTAGCCCCAGCAGCTGTGGCTGGTGGATTCTTAAAAAAGATTTTCATTTTAATATCAGTCCAAAAAAATACAGAATTGGGAAGGTGGGTCTGTTGCCCTCTCTCTACCCTCAAGAATACAAGAAAAGCCAAAGATAAAAGTAACTGTTATTTAGGAGTTCCTGCTGTGGCACAGTGGGTTAAGAATCTGCCTGCAGTGACTCAGGTTGCTGCACAGGTGTGGGGTTGATCCCTGGCCTGGCACTGTTGGTTAGGGATCTAGTATTGCCACAGCTTGTGGCTCATGTCACAGCTGTGGCTCAGATTCAGTCCCTGGTCTGGGAACTTCTAAGCATGGCCAAAAATTTAAAAAAAGGTGGAGTTCCCATTGTGGCTCAGTGGAAATGAACCTGACTAGTATCCATGAGGATGCAGGCTCAATCCCTGGCCTCACTCAGTGGGTGAAGGATCTGGTGTTGCTGTGGCTGTGGTGTAGGCTGGCAGCTACAGCTCTGATTCAACCTCTAGTCTGGGAACCTCCATATGCAGCAGGTATGGCCCTAAAAAGACAAAATAAATAAAAATAAAAATAAAAGTCACTTAAAAAAAAAAGGTAACTGTTATTTAGGTTATCCGGGGTCTTTGATTACCTCTGCTATGTCTACCCTTCCTTTAGGCAGGTAATCAGGAGCTTAGTTGTCTAAACACAACTCACATTTATACTGTAATGCCTGTACATGACATTTTTCATGCATTGATTCATTTAATTCCCACACTGATCCTGCCGGTGGGTGCCATTATCCCATCCTAGGATGAAGAAACTGAGTCTTAAAGTGGAGTTTCCTGGTGGCCTAGCAGTTAAATAATCCAGCATTATCACAGCTGGGGCATGGGTTTGATCGCTAGCCCAGGAAGTTTTTATGCCATGGGCACAGCCAAAAAAAAAAAAAAAAAAAAAAAAAAGGGAGAGAGAGAGAGAGAGAAATGAGTGACTTTCCCAAGGCCCCAGGGGAAGTGGCAGAATCCAAGCCCCGTGGGCCCTGAGCTCTTTCTACCATATCCCCCTTTCTTCCTTCTGCAGAGGGAGGGAGAGAGGATTCGCCACATGTCTGGAATCTCCACACACTCAGCCATTCTTTGTTGGAGTGGACGTGTGTTTTTGCACCCATGTGGCTGGTTCATCACCCTGTGCCATCGGGTCAAGGCCTAGAACAGAACTTGGAGCCCAGATGGGCCCCCAGGGCTGCTGTCTGGGAAGAGCTGATAATAATGGCCCGTGTTTATGGAGAGTGCTGATAGCCGTAGCTCAGAGGGATGGTAGGGACAGGGTGGTGGGCACCTTGGTGGGCGGGGCTCAAGGGAGCTTGTTTAGTCTTCAGCCATCTGTCCTGAGAAGTGGGCTGTTTGTCAGCTCTGTTTTGCAGCTCAGGGAAGTTGTCTTGCCTGCCCAGAGCCACGAGGCTGTGAGGAGCAGAAGCCCCGTGGGTTAACGTTCTGTTTGTCCCCAAGCCCCAGCTCTCAACCTCGTGTCTTTGTCCTGGCGCGGTGCCACCCCTTCCAGGGTCTGGCCTGGCTGTGCCTTTGATGGCCCCTGGCAGCAGGGCCCGCATGCTGTGGGAACTAGGGGCGGCCGATGGGTCACTTGGCCAGAAGTGCAGGTTGTGCCCCCGTCTTGGTTAGAGCCTGGACAGTGCCCCCCCCTGGCCTCTGCCCAGCTCCCCCTCCCAGCAGCAGCCTGATTATTGGTATGCATCCCTGAGTTCCAGCCATTAGCACGCAAGGCGGCAAGGCGTGAGGCGGGAACCAGCTCCCATCACTGCCCTCTTCATTGTTTGAAGTGGGCAGACTTGGAGCGAGCTTTAAAAATGCGGGCTTTTTATTCAATTTCCCTAGAAAAACAATGGTTTAAATGAAGTAGAGGAATAATAGTCTCTGGAAATTGAAGAAAAATATTCCTGAACCCAGGCATTACCCCAAACCTTTGGACGTCTTTGCAAATAAGGGTTTATTTTTACTTTAAATTATGCATGTGTTATGTGACCATTGAAGAAAACTTGGCAAATACCAGGAGAAGAAAATGGAAATTCCCCCTTTCTGGCAGCACCTGAAGACGACCTCTCTCAATATTGTGGTCTGTGACGGTCATTGACGCGGCGATTCCCTTGTGCATCAGGCAGGGTAGTTATTTAGGGCCCACAAAGGGCGGGGTCTGTGCAGGGCATGAAGGGGGTGTGGGGGATCCTGCTTCCTGTGGGGCCTCTTTCTTTCTCTGCTGGACCTGGGCAACTGAGTTGGCCCCTCTGTATCTCAGTTAGGGGAAAATGGGGAAAGTGCCTGGTCCATGTCAGAGCTTGGCAGTGTTGGCGGTTGTTACAACAGTGAGCAGGCCAATTGGGCAGAGCCTTGTCCCTTGGGGATCTTATGTGATGATGGAGGAGACAAAAGCCAGACAAATTAGGGAGTTCTCTTGTGGTGCAGCAGGTTGAGGATCTGGCATTGTCACTGCAGCACCTTGGGTTCCTGCTGTGTTTCCGGTACAGGACCTGGCCCAGGAACTTCCACCTGCTGTGGGTGTTGCCAACCGCCCCCCCCCCCAAACAGAAACAAACCCAGACAAATCAAATGAGTGAATAAAGTAACTGCATGTTATGTAATTAGTCCTGCAAAGGAAACAACCTAATGTAATGTGATGGGAACTGGAGGAGGGGGTTGTTGGGAAAGGAGGGGGTGTACATGGGGGGTAGTGGTGCAAATTTGTCAGCTTGAGGTGGTCGGGGGGCCTCTCTGAAGAAAAGCTTTTTTTTTTTTTTTTTTTTTTTTTTTTAGGGCTACACCCTCAGCATATGGAAGTTCCCAGGCTAGGGGTTGAATCGGAGCTGCAGCTGCCAGTTTCTACCACAACCACAGCAACGCTAGATCTGATCCGTGTCTGCAACCTACACCACAGCTCACGGCAGCACTGGATACTTAACCCACTGGGCGAGGCCAGGGATTGAACCTGCATCCTCATGGACACTGGTCAGGTTCTTACTTCTGTTTTCTCTGGCTTTGAAATAAAGAATTTACATTTTTGGAAGATGATGGGGCTGGAATCCGAAGTGGGTGTGGCTGTGGGACAGGGGGGAACAAGGAGAGAGGGTGTGTGTGGACAGCACTGAGATGTTGGCTGAGTGAAGGGGAGTTAGGAAGAGATGCCTCTGCTGGAGGGGAAGAGGGAGCACCCAGGAGAGTGGCTTTTGCTGGTGTCCAGGACTGCCCCCAGAGGGAACAAGACACACGGGGACAGCTATGGGATCAGATCTTTAGGCGAAGGAGACAGGGTGGTACCCAATGCGATGGTGCGGGGCTGGCGGGGTGAGGCGTTGACCTTTGATGGGAGCAGGGATGCTCTTAGGAAATGGGAGAAGGTGGGGTGGATTTAGATTATACATGAGGGGATGTTGGGGACGGTCTCATGTTTCTCAATGAAACCTTGACCAGGGGAGGGTGGGGTAAGGGCCCACCAAGACTGCCCAGCCTGGCAGAGGTCCTTCTGCAGCCACTAAAGGAACAGGTGGAGATTGCTGGGTCCCCACAAGCTGCCTTGGTGTAGAGGGAAGGGATCAGAGAGGTTGGTGGTTGGTCTGAGATGGCACAGTGGGGCTGAGCCTTCGTTTCCTGACTCTGCGGGACTCACGTTCTCCAGGGCACTGGGCTGCCAGGGCTTGAAACCTGTGCTGGCAGCTGGGGGCAGCATCTGAGCCAGCTGGGAGGGTGGTGTCCAGGGAATTCAGTCCTTGTAGCAGAAGCTCAGCGCCCCATTTCTCGTCCACCTCCCACGTTTCTTCCCCAGAGGTCAAGTGCAAGGAACTCACCTTTTTTTTTTTGTCTTTTTAGGGCCATACCTGCAGCATATGGAGGTTCCCAGGCTAGGAGTCAAATTGGAGCTGTAGCTGCCTGTCTACACCACAGCCACAGCAATGTGGGGCCTAAGCCATGTCTGCGACCTACACCGTAGCTCATGGCCACAGAGGATCCTTAAACCACTGAGTGAGGCCAGGGATTGAACCTGTGTCCTCATGGATGCTAGTCAGATTCGTTTTTGCTGAGCCACGACGGGAGCTTTGGAACTCACCACCCTGTGGCAGGCACTGAGCTGAGCGCTCGGAGAGGTTTAGCTCAGCAAGTCCTTACGCTAACTGAGTGCTGCAGCTACAGAAGTGGGGCGAGTTGGGAGCCAGCGGGCTTCTCCCACGACATGCCCGGTGTACGGGGGAGGATGCCGGAGCTCCTGAATGAGTTAATTTGTTTTCACTTGCTGGTCCTCCCGTTCCTCTCCTCCCAACATATTTTTATTGGGCGCCTACTGGGAACAGGGCACTGGGCTGGGAGCTAGAGATGAGTGAAACGGTGGCTCTCTGTCTTTGGGGGGACAGATGGGTAAGACAGACGGGACAGACAGAGGGGGGATCGTGCCCGACCCAGGCCTAGGGGCTCAGAGAAGCTTCCCAGGGGGTGCTGAGCAGAGCAGCCCAGAGGCAGAGTTGGTTCCGGGAGAGGGACGGGTCCAGGCGTGTTCAGAGGCTGGGGCTGAGCACATGCTAGGGCCTTGGCTGGTCAGGAGGGTGCAGCGGCGTTGCTACTTGAGAGCTCTGTGCTAGGAGCATACACTTTATCTTGACCATGGAGAGCCTTTCGAGTGTCTCTTGCTGGGGAGGGACGTGAGCAGCATGGCTAGGACTTTTCGTCCTGGTGGAAAGGGACGGGGACATCAGGGAGACGTTTTGGGGCTGTTCCAGGCCAGCTTCTAGGTCATTCTGTGAACTCGGCTGCTTCCTTCGTGCTTCCCAAACTTTGCACGTTTCTCTTTTCTAAAGAGGTTCCCGAGACGCAGAGAGGTTAAGTGACTTGCTGAGGTCACACAGCATATCACGGTGTCTGGGCTCAGGCTGGTTCCGAGTGACACAACCAGAGTGTCAAGGATGGAAGTAGGTGGAGAGTGACTTCAGGGAGGGGCTTGTGGGAGGCTCCCGTTGAATGTCACCATCTGCAGGTCCCCTTGTGCCTTTAGATGTGGCTCTCTTATCATCTCAGAGAAAGGGTGGTGCCTCTGGGAGGGAGGAGCCAGCCTTCCCAGGCGCCAGGGCCCCATGTTTGAGCAGTTTCCCAGGGAATTGGCCTCCTCCCCGGAGTGTGATTGGAAAACTCTCTGGGGCAGGGCCAGGTCACATGAGGCCAGGAAAGGAGGCGGTCCGTGCTGGGGGGGGGGGGCTGTATTTGATGGATGCCAGGTGGAGGCCTCACTCTTGGGGCTGGGAGGGGCGGGGGCCCTGCTCCACGTGAGCCCTGTTACTCCAGGCAGGGGTCTTGCCTCTCTGGGGTCTTGGTTACCTCATCTGTGAGACAGGGCTGCTAGTAATTATGCTCCCAAGAGACTGAAAAAAATAACCCATGTTTGCTGAGGGCCTCGGCTGTGCCAGGCTCCATGGGTTATCTTCCTTCCGTTCTTCGGGGCAGTCCTGTGGGTATGGAGGGTTATTATCTTCATTTTACAGACGGGGCAGCAGAGGGGGTTAAGTAAGTTGCCCAAAGTCACACAGTTCGTAAGTGGTAGAACTTGAACCCTGATCCAGCTGACTCTGAGCCTTCCCTTGAAACCCCTCTGGTCCCTCTCAAACTTCTTCAGGAAATCACCTGATAGAATTTTCTGGGGCTCCAGCTTTGTGTTCACCCTGCTTTGGGGCACCCCAATCTAGTCTAACCCCTTTGATCACAAAGCCCTGGAGCCCCCGGTGGGCCTAGGCCCCTCGAGCATTACCTTACAGCCAACTCTGGACAAGAATCCCAGCATCCTGGGGACACCAGCCTCCACTCTGTCATGCCCTCAGCGTCTCGGGAAGAACACCGGACCGGTTCTAACCCCGCCTCCTCCTCAAACCAGTCAGGAGAGCTTGGGCGCTATTTCATCCTGCCCCTAACTTCACCCGAAGCCTCAGTTTCTTCTTCTGCAAAATGGGCTGGTAGAGATTCTGGGGTCTCTACCAATTCTAATAATCCGCAAGTGTAGGATTTCAGGTTTCTGGGAGTCTGGGAGAGTCAGATGTTTGCCTCTGTGTTCTGTTTCCCTTCCTCTGTCACTGGGATAAGAGACAGAATGAATTGAGAAAACAATTCAGAGAGCCCTACGGTTAGCTTATGATTTAAGCATTGATTGAGCACCACTGTGTGCCAGACACTGAGTTGGCTGCTTTGCGTGTAATGGAACGGTGTGCTCACCAGGAAGATAGCTTTTCTTTCTTTCTTTCTTTTTTTTTTTTGTCTTTTTAGGGCTGCACCCACAGCATGTAGAAGTTCCCAGGCTAGGGGTTGAATGGGAGCTGCAGCTTCCGGCCTACACCACAGCCACAGCAACGCCAGATCCAAGCTGCATCTGCAACCTACACCACAGCTCATGGCAACGCTGGATCCTTAACCCACTGATCGAGGCCAGGGATGGAACCCACGTCCTCATGGATACTAGTCGGGTTTGTTAAGCACTGAGCCATGATGGGAACTCCAAAATAGGAATTCTTGAGGCTTACTCTTAGGGATTCTAAACCAGCAGATCTTGGCTGGGACCAGAAAGCTCCAGGTTTAAGAAGCTCCCTGGGGCTTTTGTTCATTGGTTTGTCATTTGTTCCTGCAGTGGTCTAGGTCCGGGGAAGGCACTGAGGACGTCACTGTTAGGCCAGACACAGTCTCGGACTTTATGTCACCTATGCTACAGCTGGTGAAGGAGACAGACAGTGATCACATAGGGTTCTTAGCCAGGTTGGGGAAACACGGGATGGAGAGTGGTTGGGCCAGACTAAATACGGGGCAAAGCCGGGCCTCCTGCGTAGCTGAGCTTAGTAAATTCCAGGTTGCAGTAGGGGTCTGAGCCCAGTGACGTCTGCTCACTGCTTATGGACTCCTGTCATTTTTTTCATTCACTTTTTTTTTCTTTGTGCTTTTTTAGGGCCGCAGCTGCAGCATATGGAAGTTCCCAGGCTAAGGGTTGAATTGGAGCTGAAGCGAACTACACCACAGCTCATGGCAACACTGGATCCTTAACCCACCGAAGGAGGCCAGGGATTGAACCCACATCCTCATGGATACTAGTTGGATTCATTTCCACTGTGCCACAACGGGAACTCCCATTCACTTATTCTTTTATTAATCCACCCACCCATCCATTCACCTGTACACATATCCATGAATCTATCCACCCATCCATCCATCCACCCATCCACCCATTACTCTTGAATCTCTCCCATGTGCTGAGGACCTTGCCCTGGGTACTAGAGAGACAGACATGAGGGCAGCATCCCTGCCCTCAAGGAACTCAGGAGGGTGGGGGAGTCGGAAAACAAAGCAAGCAGTTCCAACCCAGAGTGTTAGTTGCTCAGAGGGGCGAGTGGCTGGCTCTCCTTGGGGACATCCTGTGATATTTCCCCGAAGTTGGCTTGTGTTAAGTCTCATGGTGTAGGTGGGGAGTTCCCGTTGTGGCACAGCAGAAGCAAAGCCAGCTAGTATCCAGGTTCGATCCCTGGCCTCGCTCAGTGGGTTAAGGATCCAGTGTTGTCGTGAGCTGTGGTGTAGCTCTCAGACGCAGCTCGGATCCCACATTGCTGTGGCTGTAGCTTGGAGCTACAGCTGGCAGCTGTAGCTCCGATTTGACCCCTAGCCTGGGAACTTCCATATGCTGCAGGTGCGGCCCTAAAAAGAAAGAAAAATGTAGGCGGGAGGGTCCCAGGCAGATGAGGTGGGGCACGGCTTCCAGCCCAAGGCAGGGCCTTTCACTGGGGAAGGCGGGTCCTCGCTGCTGGGGCAGGTGGGGGCTCCTCTGCTCCTGAAGCTCAGGTTCCGTCTCTTGTTTCCCATGGTCATTTATCCATGATGCCTGGCGCACAGTAGGTGCTCAGCAAACATTTGTTGCCGGTGAAATGGGGAAATGCAGGCAGAAGGGATGGGCTTGTGGGCTGTGCTGAGAAGCCTGTGGCTCGGTGGGCCCTGGACAGGGTGCAGCTCCCTGGGCTGGGGAAGGGGGGGCATAGCGAGGACCGAGGGGGCCCCCCCGCTCTCCCCTTCTTCGGCCTCCTCGGCCTTCACTCCTCTCCTTGTGTAAGCGGATCCGAGCTGTGAAACCTCGTTGAGCCACCACTCCTTCCCAGGTCTGGGGTTCTCTTGCAGTCTAGGGGCTCAGCCTTGGTTGGCGGGTGGGGAGATCGGGTGCCGTAGGCTCTGAGAAGACGCAGGGTAGCTAAGAGCTTCTGGAATCAGCCTGGTTCTGATTCTCACTTCCGCCCCTTGGCTGCTGTGTGTCCAGTGGAATAAATGCCACCCTCTCCCTCATCCGGTGCCTGGAATGAAGACAGTTGTCATGTGAGGGGCATTTAGAGCAGGGCCTGGCGCTGGTGAGCAGCTGGTAAAGGTGAGCTGAAGTGTGGCGTTTTGGAGGCGGTCAGGCTGGGGTGCTTGCAGCCAGAAGGCCTGGTTCGAATCCCACCTCTCCCTCTCACTAATTACAGAGACCTTGGCAAGCTGAGCCCGGCTCTGGACTCAGGTTTCTCATCTGTGAAGTGGGGGGCTGATGCCCCGAGGGATTTCTGGGAGGAGCACAGAGTCTGGGGGATCCTTCTCTGTCCTGGGCGTATTACTGAGGTCTGAAAACTTGGGTCTTTTATTTTTTTAGGGCTGCACCGGCGGCATATGGAAGTTCCAGGCTAGGGGTCGAATCAGAGCCTACACCACACCTGCGGTAACACCAGATCGAGCTGCTTCTGCGATCTTCACCACAGCCCATGGATCTTTAACCCATTGAGCGGGACCCGGGATCGAATCCACATCCTCATGGATACTAGTGGGGTTCGCTACCGTTGAACCACAACGGGAACTCCTGAAAACTTGGGTCTTAACCAGCAGAGTTCAATCTCCATCTGGTGAGGGCGGTGTGGACAACGACCTCCACAGCCCTCAGACTCTGGGCTCAGGGTCACGTCTGTTGGTCCCAGCTCCCCCTTCACAAGCCTTTGCTTGTTTCTGGGATCCTGTGAAGATGGGATGTCACATGACAGAGGGCTGGGTGCTGCGGGCGAGGGTCGTACTGGTCCGTGGGGGCTCTGGACTCAGCACGCTGCCTCTCCCACCTCCTGTTCCCGCTGGGGTTGCATTCCCAGGGCTGAGCGACTCAGGCATGCCCGATGCCCCAGGAGATCTGGGTCATAAGCAGGTAAATATTAACTCCAGAGATGTAGCCCCGATGTAGACCTGTTGGTGCTGGCTGCCTGTGGGACTGCCAGGTTCTGAGCCTCCCGCCCCAGCTGGTGGCCAGGCAGGGCAGGCGCCTTCCGGGGGGAAGAAAGGGCACTTGCTCTGTCCACGTGACTGCCTTTACTGCCATCACTGCCCGGTGAGGAGGACACCAAGGCCTAGAGAGTGCAGGAGGTCTGCTTCGGTTTATGCAGCTAGTGGGGGGAAGTTGGGGTTGGACCCGGGAGGGTCTCCCTGCAAATCCTCCCCCCTCCCCAGCCCGCTGTCTCCTTGCTGCTGCCAGGGGCATGCCAGCATGCTGCGTGTGTCACGCATGCTGAGGTTTGCTCTCTGGCTCCTCCTCTTTTGCAAAGTGGGGACAGGATGGCATGGGGTCCCTGGCAGGCAGGACCAGGCCCACAGCACCTGAGTGCAGTGATGCTGTGGGCAGGATCTCAGGGAGGTTATCCTGTCTGCAACACACAAAGCTCTCCTAGGGCCTGGGCAGGGTTTTGGGAGTAACCACCTGGCCAATCAAATAGGCCTCCTCTTGAAGGCGGTACAGGGCCCAGCCACAGGTCCTGTCCTCTGGGAGCTGACATACGAGGAAAAATGAGAACACAAGAGTTCCCGTTGAGGCTCAGCATCCATGAGGATGCGGGTTTGATCCCTGGCTCGCTTGGTGGGTTAAGGATCTGGTGTTGCCACAACCTGCAGTGTAGGTTGCAGATGTGGCTCAGATCTGGCGTTGCTGTGCCTGTGGTGTAGGCCTGCAGCTGCAGTTCCCATTCAACCCCTGGCCCAGGAACTTCTACATGCGACAAGGGCAGCCCTAAAAAGCCAAAAAAAAAAAAAAAGGGGGGGGGGAAACGAGAACACAGATTTGGGGCTTCAGGACCTGTGATTGCATTCTGGCTCTTGCTAGCTGCGTGATCCTGGGCAGGTGTCTCTGTCTGGCTCAGCCTCGGCAGCTCCCTCTGAAAGACAGGATTTTTTTTGGTTTTTTTTTAGGGCTGTGCCCGTGGTGTATGGAAGTTCCCAGGCTAGGGGTCGAATTGGAGCTGCAGCTACTGGCTTGCACCCCAGCCACAGCACAACAGCAACGTGGGATCCGAGCTGCATCTGTGACCCACACCACAGCTCTCGGCAAAGTTGGATCCTTAAACCACTGAGGGTGGCCAGGGATCGAACCCATATCCTCTTGGATCCTAGTCTGGTTCGTTAACCACTGAGCCATGAAAGGAACTGAATTATGACAGGAAAGGCGGGAATTATAACTCATACTTCATCGGGCATCCCGAGGAGGAAGGGACACGGTGTTCGCAAAGCTCCTGGCGTAAAGCAGGTGCTTGGGGATAGTCTTCTAAGGCTGAAAGGGACCAGCAGTCTGAAAGGCAAGCGAAGACCGCTTCCTGGTGATGCCAGCAGCCCAGGAGCCACGTGCAGCGGTCCTGCAGGCAGCTGGGGATGGGGCAGGATGGAGCGTCAGCGCTGCAGCGGGGCGGGTGGGATATGGGCTTAGCTCGATCTGGGAGAGAAGGAGATGTTGGCTCTTACCTGGTCCTTCCTACCCCCGTCCCTGTGGGCAGTGGCAGCCCAGACCCCTGGAAAATCAGACCCGGAGAATCTGAAGAAGCCTGGGTGAAGAAGTGATTTTTCCAGCGTTTGGTGGGAGTTGGTGGCAGAACCAGCCTGACCGCTAGCCTGAGGCTGGGTCCTGATGCTGTTCCATCAGCCGCCTGGGGTGGGCCCCTGGGCTGTTGGCCTCTCTGGCCTGCCTAGGAACATTTTGCAGGCGCCCGCCAGGGCACTTTGGCGTTCCTTTCTTTACTTTTCCCTAATAAGGTCTCATGCAGTGCTCACCTCTTCTTTTTGGGGGCCTGGAGGGGCAGTGGCTTCTGCCCAGGAAGCCTGTGCTGGGAGGGCTCCTGGCTAGGCGGCTGTTGGACCGCAGCTGCTCCAACCTGGAGAAGTTCAAAGTGAGGCCGAGCAGGGGCATCGGAGCCATGCAGACCTGGGTGTGGGGCTTACTGCCCCTCTCCCGCGTGTGACCTTGGGCCGGTCACTTTGCTTCTCTGAGCCTCCATTTTCTTTTTCTTTTTGCTTTTTGGGGCTGCAGGTGCAGCATATAGAGGTTCCCAGGCTAGGGTTTGAATCAGAGGTGCCAGCCTACACCACAGCCATAGCAACCGCAGGATCTGAGCCGCTTCTGCCACCTACACCGTACATAGCTCATGGCAATGCCAGGTCCTTAACCCACTGAGCCAGGCCAGGGATCGAACCCACATCCTCCTGGATACTAGTTGGGTTCGTTACTTCTGACCATGACATTGGGTTTGTTACTGCTGAGCCGCAACGGGAACTCCTGAGCCTCCATTTCCTGACTCAGTTCAATCCAACCCACATTGATTGAATGCCTGTTAGATGCCAGGCACAGTGCTAGACACTTCAGAGCGGCCAGCAGACGCAGCCACGGTGCTTCACTAGTGCCTGAGTGTCACATAGGGGCCAGGCTTTCCACGCTGAGGCACAGGTGAAGCTGCACACATGGCTCCTGTTTTTTTTCTTTCTCTTTTTAGGGCCACAGCCATGGCATATGGAAGTTCCCAGGCTAGGGGTTGAACTGCACCTGCCGGCCTACACCACAGCCACAGCAACTCGGAATCCGAGCTGCATCTGTGACCTACATCATATCTCACGACAACACCGGATCCTTAACCCACTGAGCAAGGCCAGGGATTGAACTCACATCCTCATGGATATCAGTCAGGTTTGTTTCTGCTGCGCCACAGCAGGAACTCCAGCTCCTGGTTTTACTAGAATCTCGGAAATCATAGTGTGAGTCCCAGCGAGTGGGAACAGTAGCCGGGATTTCATGTGAATTCCTGTCGCTTTGATTTCACACGTGTTAGCGGGCAAGCCCAGGACCTACTTCTGGAGGGGTGGCCTTGATTTTCCATGCACGCTGGCGATGTGGGTCAATGTCCCTGTGGGTGAACTGAGGCTGCCATGTCCACATGTGTGCCCTGACCTTGACCAGGAGGAGATGCAACCCAGATGTCATCCCAGGGTGGGCCACCCCTGGTACGTGGTGGCACCCAAGAAGCATTTGTTGAACTAACGAGAGGGCCAGTGGCAGCCTGGAACGCATCCTAACGAGGGCGTGATTGACATGGGGATGCGGGCTGGCTGACAGGGGTCCCGTGCAGGAGGGAGGAGCCTTGTTCCGAGAAACCTCAGAGGCTCACTTTCTAATGTGAGTCTTCTGCCAAAGGAGCAGTTCAAATGTGAGAATCTGATGTGGGGCCATGACTCAGGCTTGGGTGGAGGTGGGGCATCCGTGGAGTAGCCATGCTGCACCGGGCACGGGCCTGGGCTCAGTAAGCTCCATCAGGCAGGGAGGCCTTTTCTCTTCTGTCCACTGATCTATTCCAAGCACCTAGAACAGTCCTTGGCTCACAGGGGTGCTTAATAAACCTGGATTAAATGAATGAATGAATGAATGAGTATGTATACTAACTGGGTCTCAGGGATGTCATTACACCCAGCTTGCAGATGAGTAAACCGAGGCCCATGGAGGTCAAGTAACACATTTGCTAGGTTGTGGGGTTAGGGTTTGGAGTCAGGGCTGCCTGATTTCAAAGCTTGTGCTCTGGGAGTTCCCAGTGTGGCACAGTGGGTTAAGGATCAGGCAGTGTCTCTGCAGTGGCTCGGGTTTGATTGCCGGCCCGTGCAATGGGTTAAGGATCTGGCCTTGCCGCAGTTGTGGCATAGGTTGCAGCTGTAGCCCGGTTTAGATCCCTAGCCCTGGAACTTCCATATGCCACGGGTGTGGCCAAAAAAAGCAACAAAGCCTGTGCTCTGACCCACCCATCTGTTGGCTGACAGGTTGGATTTCAGCTTCTCAAAGATCCCTTTCTTCTGAGAGTGACTGATTGTGGGAAAAGACAGAATGCTTGACTCAGAAACAGTGGCAGGGCCAGTACTGCTAATTGCAGCAGATCCTCCAGCCTGCTCTGATCCGCCGGCATCCTTAAAGGAGCCAGGTTAGAAACTCCCAGCCCTAAGGGGGTCCTTCCAGGCTTGTCCCGGCATCAGACATGCAGAGGGGAGGGTGTTGGCTCAGGCAGAGGCTGGCACATGGGTGGCACAGTGGGACCTGAATCTCGAGCTGAGCCTGCCTGGGTGCCTGCTCCAGGGTGGTGGCTGGCTCGGTGTGTGTGAGTCCCTGGTGGTCGCAGTAACATGCCTGCCCTGGGCCTCCAGGTGGTTCTGGACAAGGATGCCCAGTGAGACTTGATGTGTCTGCATTTGGCTGCTCTGGGAGGGGGCTGCATAGCTGGAACCCTCGCTGGGGACCCCTGGGTCGGAGCACTTTGCTCGTCCCCCAAGTTCTCCTCCTGATGTGCTTCCCCCCCACCTCATGGTTCCACCTGCTCACCTGGGCATTTCTCAGGCAATACCCAGGGGCTGGTGGCTGGCCTGTGGGTGAGGTTTGGAGGTACAAACACTGTAGGGGTTCAAGGCACAGCTCTGCAGCCAGATGGCCCAGGATCCAAATCCTAGTTCCTCCATATATTACTGTGTGACTTTGAGCAATTTTCACCTTCTCTGTGCTCTGGTTCCTAATCTGAAAAAATGGGAGGGTGATAGTTCGTCTCTTAGAGTTATCATAAAGATGAAAGTAATTACAGGAGTAAAGGGCTTGGAACGGCTCCGGGCACTTAGGAAGCAATTGATAAGCGTTTGATGCTATGATGCTGGTTTTGGCCCTCATTCCTTGGTGGCACTGGGCAACTCAAGGAGCTGTTTGCCTTTTTTTCCCGCGCCCAGTGCCTGGGCCTGGATGCCACCCACTCGGTGCTGCTTTCGTGGACGAGTGAGTACCTGGGCCAGGTGGCTGGCGACAGACGAGCCAGGGCAGCACCGGGGCCCTGACTCCCACTGGAAGCATCCTGTCTCCCTCCCTCCCTTTCTCTGCTGCTCCCGTGCCCCAGGCCTTGCAGGATGAACTATTTATGCTGTTGTCACTGTTTCAAGGAGCCTTAACTGACATCCCCCCCTCCACCTAAGTTCAGGGCCACTCCCAGGAGCTCCCAGAGGCCCCCAGGTGTCCCCCGCAGAAGCACAGCCTGCTGTTTATGCTTGGTGCCCGTGCCAGTCGCCTTCCCCTGCCTGACTGAGCTCTAAGGACCAGGGGCCAGGTCTGTCTCGCTGACCATTGCCCCAGCCCGGCACCTGGGGAGGAGCCCAGCAGACTGGAGATGCTTCATGGATAATTATAGAGGGTTGAGTGGTGCCCTAGGCTCGGCTCAGGGGTCCGGGGGAGGGGGGGTGCTTCGCCCTTGGCCCTGGAGGCCTCAGGGTCTGGTTGTTTATTCATGAACTCAGAAGACAGCGGCTAGGTGCCAGGAACCGTGCTGGGTGCTGAGGCTGGGGGAGGCTGAAGATGTGGCCCCTGCTTTGAAGAGGCTGCAGTCCGTCCTCTCCTTCCTTCTGGCCCTTGCTGCCCACTTCCTGTCTTCCAGATGCCGTGCCAGGTGGTGGAGGCACAGGGACAAGTAGGTCGTGGTCTCTGCCCCCGGTCTGGTGGGGAGACCTACAAAAATAAATAACCAGAGCATAACGCAGTTTCTTTAGAGACTTGGAGCCTGGTATTACCTGCCATGGAAACCAGTGGCAATGACTTTGGTCTCCGTGTCCCTGTGTCTAATAACAGTAACACGACCCTGCAGTAACAGGCCAGTATCTGCTCTAGATCCTCAAAGGACTTGACCAGATGACCGGAGACCAGGGGTTTTCTGCCTCAGTACTGTCGACACTTGAGCCGGATAAGTCTCTGTTGTGGGGGCGGGGCTGTGCCCAGTAGGATGTACAGAGCATCCCTGGCCTCTACCCTGTAGATGCCACTAGTGTCCGCCACTCTCGGGTTGTGACAACCCAGATGTCTCCTCACGCTGCCAAATGTCCCTGGTGGGGGTGGGGGGGTGGGGGACGGGGATGACGATGACACATTCGCCCCCTGTTGAGAACCACTGCCTTAGATGGAGCAGTAAAACCGTAATTGTGTAAAGATGGGATGGAAAACTTGAAACCCAATCCTGCCTCCTTCCAAAAAAAGCCAAAGAGGAAAAAAGCGCCCACAACATCCCATATTCCTTGGGTTTGGTTTAAAATACCAACATCCGTTGGGAGGTGGGAGGGCCCTTGGGGGCCGGAGCAGTTGTGCGACTTGGCCAAGGCCACACAGAGGCAGAGCTTCTGGCTAAATTAACGGGGCCATTGTCAGGGCTTGTGTCCCCTTGCTCTGTGCAATTACAGTGGAGGGCAGGTCCTCAGGTGACCACGTGGAGCGCAGGGGACCAGCATCCGTCCTTGGAGGGTTGAGTCGGAATGTTTGATCCTCTGCGTGCGTGTCAGTGAAGCCCTGGGATGTCCCCTCACCCTGTGGTGCTTATCCTGGTTTGTAACCGTGCGTGGATCCCGGTGATTGCTTACCATCTGCTCCCTGTGGGACCATGGACTTCAGGAGGGCAGGAGGCAAATCTCCAAAACCTTCCATGGTGCCTGGCATACAGTGGTGCTCCATAAATATCTGTGGAATGCTGAAGAGATATTGTTAGGTGGATCCAGAGAGGTAAAGACTGGCCTTTCTGCCTTCCCCCGAATGCTGCGGGTCCCCAGGATGAGACAGCGGGGCCTGGAGACCTCCTTTCTAACCTTCACGGCACTTCTGCGGAAGACGTGGCCTTTGTCGCTCACTGCCTGGTTTGCATCCTAATGTGAAGGGGAACCGTGTCGCTGTCCTCTGACCGAGACCTTGGCCACAGGCTCTCGGTCAGATCCTTTTGTTCCTTTCTTTTTCTTTTCAGGGCCTCACCTGTGGCCCGTGGAAATTCCTTGGCTAGGGGTTGAATGGGAACTCCAGCTGCTGGCCTATGTCACAGCCACAGCAACGCCAGCTCCAGGCTGCGTCTGACCTACACTGCAGCTCGTGTGACACCAGATCCTTTAACCCACCGAGTGAGGCCAGGGATCGAACCTGCATCCTTGTGCACACTAGTTGGGTTCTTAACTCGCTGAGCCACAACAGCAGATGAACCTGGCAGAGACCCAGCCTTGGGAGGGAATACACAGGTGTCCATGCACGCGTTCACCCCCCCCACCCCCCGCCCCGACCCCCTTCTAGCGTTTCGGAGCGCCTGTTCCGTGTGCTGGCTGTAAGTAGGGAGGAGAGCCCTGGATCCTGCCTTCCCAGGCCTGTCTCTTTCCACAGGTCACTCGAGGATGCTCCTGATGCAGGGTCGGGTCATAGCCATGGGCAGGCTGGGGGTCGCTATCAGGATGCTGCCTGGAGCGGGGTTGCTGTTCCTGAATTTAGCAGAATACATTTGAGTTCAAGCAAGGAAATGGAAGCATCCTGGTATTTGCAACTCTCCCTGGGACTGATTCTCCAGCCAGGACACTTTACATAAGGGGATCGTCCACAGCCAGCTGGAGGCCCCGCCTCTGCTTGACCACACGAATTCAGGCAATTGGAATGCCTTCTTGGCACCGTGCACCGAGCTGTTGTCGTTGCTGAGTTTCACGCCAACTAAGGGAACTCAGTATCGCTGTCTCTTTTTGGGGTCCTCCCCTTTCCTGACTGTGACCTCCTTTCCTGGCATCTTGACTTTAAAAGGGGGCAGGAGGTGGGTGGAGGCTTTGGGGAGATTGCATAGCTGAGTTTCAGCCTCATAGCTATGCCAAGTTCGTGACTGTCCCAGAGCACATCATGGGCACTGCTGGTCCTCAGTGGGGCCACTGCAGGGTCACATGCCACAGGAGGGACTGTTGCCTCCTAAGCTGACTTGCACGGACCCAGAAAGGCTCTGGAGGATGGTGCTTCTGTCCTGTTAGAAGGAGGTGGTCATTCATTCATTCAGTTAACAAACATTTATTGAGCACCTCATGTATTCCAGGCTCTCAGCAAGGCATTTTATGTCAATTATTATCTCATTTCATCCTGGTAACAACCCTACACAGTGGGGATTCTCAGAGTTTTCCTGTGGAGGAGGGGACCAGGGATCAGAACAGTGAAACGTCTTTGTATCAGTAAGTGGAGAGCTGGAACCCAACCAGATTTTTTATTTTTTCTTTTGCCACACCCAAAACAACACACAGAAGTTCCTGGGCCAGGGATCCTGAGCCACAGCAGTGACAACACCAGATCCTTAACCAGATAGGCCACCAGACCCCAGCCAGGTCTGATCCCAGAGCTTACTCCTAAAAACCATACCTGTGGCATCATGGTGGCAAAAGGGCCACCCAAGGAATACCCTGCAGGACCAGAGACTGTGTCAGAATGGGGACACCCTGAGTGCAGTGGGCCCCCCATTTTCCGTGGACAGCAGGACACAGACAGAGTTAGTGCGGTTTCAGTATTAAGGGCAGAGGGACTGCTGGGAATGAACAGAGGAATTCTCTGTAGGACCAGGCTCTGGGTGGCATCTGAGTTACCTGGTCCCTCATGAGTCCAGATATGGGGCTGGAGAGCATTAGTTCAGCGCTTGCCAAAGCTGATAATGAAAGAGGACCCATGTTTGGTGCCCATTCCCTGTGGGGGCCATAGTCCAGGATTTGACTCTACCCAGGACAAATCTATTTCATGGTTGAAACTGCCACTCACCCCCTCTCCCCCCAACACCTCCAGCCCAGCCTCTTCCGCTCCCTTCCCAGAGCCCCAGGCAGCACCTTCTCAGGTGTGAAGTTCCTTGCAAGGGAGTGGGATGGATCCATTGGCCTGTTGAGGGAGAGGCAGCCAGCTACAGGAGGAAGACGTGGACATGCAGTTCCCGTTGTGGCTCAGCAGCAACAAACCTGACCAGTATCTGTGAGGACATGGGTTCGATCCCTGGCCTTGCTCAGTGGGTTAAGGATCTGGCATTGCTTTGAGCTGCAGTGTAGGTCGCAGATGCGGCTCAGATCCCACGTTGCTGTGGCTGTGGTGTAGGCTGGCAGCGGCACCTCCGATTCAACCCCTAGCCTGGGAACTTCCATATGCCTCTGCTGCCGCCCTATAAAAAGCAAAAAAGCAAAAAAAAAAAAAAAAAAAAAAAAAAAAAAATTAATCATGGCTTTGCCTCTGATGAGCTTCTTGACCTTGGGAAAATCTCTCTACCTCTCTGAGCCTCAGTTTCCTCCTCTGTAAAATGGGGCCGATCCCCTCCACGTGTGGATGCCCCCCCCACCTTTGGGGGCTGGTAGGAGGACAGACGGCCACATCTTTCCTGCCAGAGGGCGGCACAGTGGGAAGGGGGTGAATCTTAAATGCTGGTTGAGGCTGAGGCCTCTGGGTACCCTGGGGCCCTTGAGTTTCTGGAGACCTCAGATGCCACCCAGCCAGCTTGCCCTGCCTGGGTTGGGTGGCCTGAGCTATTTTTATTGTTGTTGGGATTTTTTGTTTTGTTTTGTTTTTGTCTTTTTATGGCTGCATCAGTGGCATATGGAGGTTCCCAGGCTAGGGGTCAAATCGGAGCTGTAGCCACTGGCCTATGCCACAGCCACAGCAACGCAGGATCCGAGCCAGGTCTGGGACCTACACCATAGTTCCCCGCAACATTGGATCCTTAACCCACTGATCAAGGCCAGGGATCAAACCTGGTCCTCGTGGATGCTAATCAGATCGTTTCCTCTGAGCCTCGACGGGAACTCCTGAGCTGTTTTTAACACCGACTTTTGCAAAGGTTATTTCTTCCTGTCCAGACAGAGGTCAAGCTTGGGCCAGAGGAGACTGGAGCCAGACTGGATCCTTGTGGCCTTTGACAGGGAGACCTCCTCCCCCATCTGTGGCCTGCCAGCCCGGGGCTCCTGGGACCCTTCCCTGGAAAACCGGGTGTCTGCTAGCGTCCCTCACCTGCCCACTGAGGGTGGCAGCCTCCAGGGCCTCAGGGTCCTGTCCCCAGTCCCAGCCATGTGCTTCTGACTCACCAGAGCAAGAATGTGGTCTTTTGGGGAGTGAGTTTGTAAAAATAGTCCAAGTCCTTCCTCCTACCCTGCCCCACCCCTCTCCTGATCACAGCCTGGCACGGGCCCCGGACCTCTTCCCATACTGGTTTGGGGGGAACCGCCTCTTACCCAGCTCGCCACTCAATCTGTTTGTGAAGCTGTCCTGGGAGGAGCTGTCCTGATGTCCTGGCCGAGACTGATTTCAGGTGGGAGGAGGCATAGCCCCTGGCCCCAGGCCGCCTTCTCGGCTCCTCTGATGGTGGTGGTGGGACCGACCCCAGGGCGGGTATGGGCCAGCATCCTTCATTCATTCAGCAAATATGTGTTGAGCTCTGCTGTGTGCCGGGCACTCTGCCAGGGCTGCGGATGGAGCGGTGAAGGTAAATGATAATGTCCATATTCTGGTAGGAGGAAACAGACATAAACACCTAAAATATATAGATGCCTGGAGATGCTAAATGCTACGAAGAAAGCTACGGGGAGAGCAGGGGCAGGGAAAGAGTGACGGGATGTGTGTGTGTGCTTTTAAAGGCGGCGGTTGGAGCGGGCCTCTCTGACATAGCGACCTCTGCGCAGAGCCCTGAAGGAGGCGAGGGAGACATCCAGGTGTCTGTCTGGGGGAGGAGTGCTCCGGGCAGGAAACAGCAAGTGCAAAGGCCCTGAGGTAGGATGTTGAAGGAATGGCACACGGCGGGCATTGTGACTGGGGTGAGAGGTAGGAGATGAAGGCAGAGAGCTAGTGGGGGGACCTTCATGTAGGCGAAGGTGGGGACCCCAGTTTCCACTTGGAATGAGGTCGGAAGGCATCTGAGGGTTTGAGCTGAGGAGTAGCATGACTGCTGCGTTGAGAACGGAGTGTGCGGGGTCGGGGGTGAAGGAAGTAGCAAGAGACCAGTCAAGGGGCTGTTTTATGGTCCAGGTAAGAGATGATGGTGGTTGGGACCAGGGTGGTAGTGGGTGCAGGGGTGGTGGCAAGAAGTAGTCTGATTCTGGACACATTTGGAAGGTAGAGCCAACGAGGTTTGGTGACATGTAGGTATGAGCCTGAGCACCTGGCAGGTGGAGCTGCCGTCAAGTGGGACAGGACACTTGGGAGGAATTGGATGGCGGTTTTTTTTTTTTTTTTTTTGGGCTGCACCCACAGCATATGGAGGTTCCCAGGCTAGGGGTCACATCGGAGCTACACTTGCCGGCCACAGCCACAGCCATAGCAACTCGAGATCGGAGCCATGTCCGCAACCTACACACAGCTCATGGCAACATCAGCTCCTTAACCCACTGAGCGAGGCTAGGGATCGAACCTGTAGCCTCATGGTTATTAGTCGGATTTGTTTCTGCTGCTCCACATTGGGAACTCCGCGATCCAGAGTTTGGCATGGATGTTAAGTTCAGAATGCCCCGTAGACCCTGGAGCGGAAGTGCTGGGACTTCTGGGCAGGAGTTTGGAGTTCCAGGGAAGGTCAGGCTGGCAGTGTCACCTTAGAGATGGTCTTAAAAACCATGAAATGGGAAGGTCACCTGGGGAGGCGCAGATGGAGGTGAGGTTGGGGTCCTTTGCCTGGGCCATTTCTCAGCCTGGGCCATCCATCCCGTCCCCACATCCCGCTCTATCAGATGCCTGGAGTCAGACCCCCTCCACTCTCTGCCCCCACCTCACGCTGCTGGGGAGACTTTGGGCAAGTCATTTCCCTGTCTTTGAAGAGGAGGGAATGAAGCCTCTTCATTCCAGGGTTTGGTTCCAGCATGAACATGCTCAGCTGCTGCCATGAGTGTTCCAGAGCCGCGATGGCACTGAGTGGCCCAGAGATGGGCTTTGGATGGGGAAGCTGAGGCGCAGAAAGGTGATGGGTGGTGCATGGTCCATGCTGTCCCCTTCAGGCCTCCAGGTGTGCGTGCTGTAGGGCCGAGTCACATGGGCCTCCCAGGATGTGGCCGAAGATGTGGGACCCTCCGATTGGCAATTTTTCACCCAGCCCTTCAGCCTGGGGCCTCCCGCCTGGACTGGATTGCTGGGCACAAAGGGGTTAATGTGCCTGGGGGCTGGGAGGAAGAGGAAGTGGAGGGGGAGAAAAAGGGGGAAAGGCTGGGGCTCTTCTGGCGACAGCCCTCCTCCCTTATAGGGTCCAGCAGCTTCTCTAGGCTGACTCTGGTTTCCCAGCAACAGCCTGCCCCAGGGGGTGGGTCCCTTCTGCCAGGAGTTGGATGGGCTCTTCTGCCCAGAGACCTCCTCTGGGGTAAAGGGGGGGGCGCTCCCCACCTGTCATGCCTGGGGATCATTGACCAAGGGGACATCTAGGAGGTCAGTGGGGGGAGAGGGGTTGCTTACTCCAGGCAGGGACAGAGCCTCCATTGTCTGAGGCTTCAGCCACTGGCCGGCCTCACCCCTGCCCGCAGCAGGAAGCCCATTGAGTGGCCAGGCGCCTAGTGGGCCGGGAGAAGAGCTGGCCTAGTTGTCCCACTGGTGATTGGAGGCTCCTGCCACAGGCAGGGGAGGGCCTGGGAGGATGCTCCCCCATCCCCCCACGCCCTCACCCAGCATTTGTTTACCTGACGCCTGGTGCATGCTGGGACATCGAGAGAACCAGCTTCAGGGTCCACCTTGGCTCCCCCAGCTCACAGCCCCGAGACTGCTCAGCAGTGCGTGGCCTTGGGAACATCCCTCAGTCTCTCAGCCTCGTTTTCCCATCTGTTGTGGGAAGTCATGTAGACACTCTAGAATGTTCAGCATGGGGGCTGGTGCACAGCAGGGCTTGGGAGACGCCAGCCGCTATCTTTTCCAAGACGATGATTTTGTGATCTCAAGAATGGTGAGGGTCATGAAGGTCAGGGCTGGTATTCTGGCGGATGGTCAGCCTGGCCTCAGTTGAGCAATCTTCAGAATGGGGCGACACTGCCCTCCAAGAGTGGCAGGAACTCTGGGAAGGGAACTACCATTTGTTAAGAACCTACCGCATTGTCAGTCATCATTCCATTTGCATCTGCATCTGACAGATGAGGACAGGAAGGACAGAGAGTGGGTCACTTCCTGAGGTCTCGCCACTGGAGAGCAGCAGAGTCAGCATCTGAAGCTGGGCTCCTACCACAGGCTGAGCCCTTTCCACGCATCTCATCTCTCTTTCGGTGGCTCTGAGTCCTGGATGTGTTCTTCTTGCTGTGGCTCCGTCTGTGTTTTCTTGGCTGTCTCTTGAGCCCCTGGAAGGTAGCCCCTCCGCAGTCTGCAGCAGGGCACCATTTGTGCTGAGGGACTCCAGGGCCAAGGTACCATCCTGCATGCTGTGGCCGCGGGTCCCTCTTCCCCACCAGACCCACCATCCACACGGTAGCGCTTCTCTTCCTCCTGGCCCCGGACTTTCTGGGCAGGACAGAGAACACCTGGGGGTTCCCAGTTGGGCTCATGCCCCTCCTTCTGCTAGGTAGGAAGCCCCACACCTGCAGGTGCCCTAGGCCTGGGGACACCCCAGCCTCATGAGTTCCTCAGTGAGTGGATCCTAAGCAGATGCAGGTTCTCAGGCTGTGGTGCTTAGTTCAGTGCAGCTTGGCATCTGTTGTTCAGCGTGTGGGCTGGTACTCCAGACACTGAGATGAAGAGGTCAGTGTAGGGAGACAGTTCCGGTGGGGATTCTAGGTGGCCCAGAATCACTGGTGCTCTTTGAAAATAGACTTTCTCCGGCTGTACCCACGAGCTACTGATTCACAATCGTGGGCCTGGGACACAGGCAGTTTTTACACCGGCTTGGGAACCACTGCATGAGATGGGTTTGGGGAAGCCTCACAGAGGAGAAGGGTCTGGGTTTTAAAAGTTGAGTAGGAGTTAGCTTGTTGGTTCTGAAAGAGAATGTTACCTGGAGGGAACAGACAGCCTGAGCAAAGACTCAGAGATATGGACCAGGTACAGTGATGGACTCAAAGCCCTTCGAGAGGGCTGAAGCAGTCAGGCCCGGAGTGGGAGCTGCCAAGTCCAGAGAGGTTGGTGGGGATCGGGGGTGGGGCTGGGTGGGTGGGCATGGCGAGTCAGTGAGGGCCTTGCTTAGGACCTGGTGTGTGTTGTGGAACAGCCACTGGTGGGTGGGTTGGCCAAGTTCACACCTGGGAAGCGTGGAAAGCAAGAGAGAGCCCTCCGGGAGGGTGGGGCAGCAGGAGAGAGAGCCCTGGTCCCGACTTTCCCCGTGTCCCGCACTTTCCCCCGGCTTCCAGGAGGCAGACGAGGTGCCCCTGAGGCCAGGGTTGCAGATGCGGGCCTGGACCAGAGCCTGTTCCTGATTCCCTCCGTGCGGGACAGGTGGCATCTACCCTTCCTCTTGGGAGGCTGTTGGACTCAGGTGTGCCAGCATGTGCCGCTTCCCGGCCTCCTGGGCCTGCCTGCCTGCCTGGAGCCCTGTCCGCCCTCCCCTCCCTACTTGGATTCTCTCCTCAGAGTCCTGCTATCCTTGTCCTTGAACTCGTGGCCAGACTTGTGCAGCCTCTCCTACTTTCCGAATCCTTTCCGGTGTGTCTCTCTGGGCCTCATTCAGGAGGCATCAATGGGGCCATTCTCTTGAGTGGGAAGTGGGAGGTGGCCCGGGATGGGGCGAGTCTCACGGGCTAGTGAGCAAGGGCAGGTGCGTGCTGGCTGGAGGAGGGTTTCCTGCTGGGCCTCTGGGCTGGATGGACCTTGAACTCTAGAGGAAGGAGGAACTGGTAAAGGGTTGATTACATTAGAGCAGGAAGACACCTGCTGTGGTGAGCTGGGCTGCCGAGGCTGGAGGGAAGTGCTAATTCTGGCTGCTCCTGCGTGGTCCTGGTCACTGAACTTGCCCTGCTAGGGCACACCCAGAGCTGGGGACTCTGTTTTGGCTCCTTTGCGTCTCACCCTGTCTGAATGTGTTTGAAACGCTCGTCCTCCTGCTAAGCCATTCTGTGCAGTGTCTCTGGAAATGAATGGTTTTAGGCAGTCAGTTTTTTAAAGAGGTGACCCCCCCAGAGAAGAAAGTCTCCTGTCATCCTAACCAGCCACGTGGAGTGCTGTGAATATCGCTGTGATAACAGAAGCCACTGGGGCCAAGAGCTTCCTCTGTGGGAAACACCCACAGGCACCACAGTCCCATTTTGTTTCATGAGTGCGGGGACCTCTGCGAGGCGGGCGTGAGGAAGAAGGATGTAAACTGTTAAGAGTGGCAAGTGTTGAGCTGGAATTTGAACTCAGATCTAGCAGCAGATCCCGCCCTTCAGCCACTGCCATCAAGTTTCTTCCCCTCCTTGGGACTCAGTTTCCACATCTGTCCAGTGGGAGCAACACCGTCTTGCAGCTACTGTCTGATCCGACCTGTGATGTTTTGCCTTAGTCTTCTGTTTTAAAAATGAGAGTGCTTGGAGTTCCCGTCGTGGCGCGGGGAAAACGAATCTGACTGGGAACCATGAGGTGGTGGGTTCGATCCCTGGCCTTGCTCAGTGGGTTAAGGATCTGGCTTTGCTGTGGCTGTGGTGTAGGCCAGCGGCTACAGCTCCGATTAGACCCCTAGCCTGGGAACCTCCATATGCTGCGGGTGTGGTCCTAGAAAAGACAAAAAAAAAAAAAAAAAAAAAAAAAAAGAATGCTTATTTTCATCTTCCCTCCTTAGAATACTTATTGTAGAAGATCTGAAAAATTCAGAAAAATGGAAAGAGGGTCAAAAGAAAATCTTCTGGAGCTCTGCCACCTGAAGAAATAGTTCATATACCTTAGTG
Source organism: Sus scrofa (assembly GCF_054392235.1). Lineage (NCBI taxonomy): Eukaryota > Metazoa > Chordata > Mammalia > Artiodactyla > Suidae > Sus > Sus scrofa. Next base: position 80,640,898 of record NC_139388.1, read on the forward strand.
GGTTTCCTTCTGTCCTTTTCCTCTCTGCACTGCAAAAACACGGTCAGAATCCCTGGTGTGGATGATTCTGTAGATAATTCTGCTGGGCCATGCTTGGCTTTTCAGTTCACCCTCCTTAACCAGCTAGGCTGGAGACGGCTGTGGCAGGAAAGTTCTGGATTGCTTTGCAGAGAGAGAGGCTCGTTTCAGGGGCATCACATGTTTCTTCTGGCTCATAATTCCTCCGACCTTGAAAGTGCCTAGACTTTAAAAGTATATTAAAAAGGGAGTTCCTGTTGTGGCTCAGTGGGTTAGGAACCCGACTAGTATCCATGAGGATGTGGGTTCTATCCCTGGCCTCGCTCAGTAGGTTAAGGATCCGGCATTGCTGTGAGCTATGGTGTAGGTCCCGGATGTGGCTCGGATCTGGTGTTGCTGTGGCTGTGGTGTAGGGCGGCAGGTGCAGCTCCACTTCGACCTCCATATGCTGCAGGTGAGGCCATAAAAAGACAAAAAAAAAAAATTAAAAAGGAAATAGTCGAGCAACCTCACCTCTTAGCATGTTCACATCTACACCCTGGCTCAGCCTATGGTGTCGTCTGGCTGGGTACTTCATGCCCATTTTATAGAGATGTAGCCTGAAGCTCTGAGAGGCCAAGGAGAGGCCTGGAGTCACACAAAGAGGATGAGGTACTGCTCACCCTGCAGGTAGATCCGGCTGCACTCAGATCCCCATGGCTTGAAGCCCCTGGGATACTCCTTTGAGCTTCCTCCAGGGTCTCTTGCACTTCTGGAAGTTCCCAGGCTAGGGGTCGGATCAGAGCTATAGCTGCTGGCCTACACCACAGCCTCAGCAATGCCAGATCCAAGCCCCGTCTTCGACCTACACCACAGCTCATGGCAATGCCAGATCCTTAACCCACTGAGTGAGGCCAGCGATTGAACCTGCGTTCTCATGGATGCTAGTCAAATTCGTTTCTGCTGAGCCACGATGGGAACTATGCCCCTGCTCCTTCTTAAGTGGTTCTGGATGAGCCCACAGGGAGGACAGATGACCTGCAGGAGGATGGCCATTGTTTGATTTTTCAACTTGCAAAGGGTTTTGCGGACATTTTAGCTTGCTTTCCCCATCGCTTTGCTGAGCTTTCAGTGTGGGGCTAAAACGCACACACACTTGGTGGAGAGCAATTTGCATTTAATCAAACTGAATACTGCAGTTCTCTGACCCCGCAGATCCCTGTCTAGGAGTGTGCCCGTGAGGTTCGCGCAAGCATTCGCTCAAGGCCAAGCATAGCAAGGACTGTTTATTACACCAAAGGCTGGAGATGACCTCAGTGTCCATTGATAGGGATTGTGTCAATTACAGTATATACAACCCCCCGCCCCCGCAAATACTATGCAGCCATTAAAAAATGAGACCAGGAGTTCCCGTTGTGGTTTCAGCAGAAACCAATCTGACTAACATCCATGAGGATGCAAGTTTGATCCCTGGCCTCGCTCAGTGGGTTAAGGTTCTGGCGTTGCCATGAGCTGTGGTGTAGGTTGCAGACACGGCTTGGATCTGGCATTGCTGTGGCTATGATTAGGCCAGTGGCTACCGCTCTGATTCAACCCCTAACCTGGGAACCTCCATATGCTATGGGTGTGGCCCTAAAAAGACCAAAAAAAAAAAAAAAAAAAAAAAAAGTGAGACCAATTTCTATGTACTGTTCTGAAATGATCATTGAGATTCTTAAGCAAAGAAAAACAAAAAAGGTTATTAAGTGAAGTCAGACAGAAAAAGACACATCATGTGATACCGCTTATATGTGGAATCTGAAAAAACTGAATCAAATGAACTTATTTATAAAATAGAAATAGAGTCATAGACATAGAAAACAAACCTGTGATTACCAAAGGGGAGACAGAGGGGTGTGGAGATAAATGAGGAGTTTGGAATTAACAGATACAGATAAACAAGGACCTACTGTATAGCACACGGAGCTATAGTCAATATTTTGTAATAACCTATAATGGAAAAGAATCTGAAAAAATATTTAAATGGATGTTTAATTGAATCACTTTGATGTACACTTGAAATGTTGTAAATCAACTTTTTATTTCAAAAAATAAAATAAAAAGTGGCTGTGGCACAGGGCATGCGGTATGCTCGCTCCTGGATAAAACAAGGCACGTGTGTAAGGTATGTAAGCTGGTACGAACTCTGACGTAGAGCTGGAAGGAGAGATAAGAAACCAGTAACATTGGTCTATCCTGGGGGATTTGGAAGACTTACTCTTTGTGGTACCGCCTTTGTCTTTTTTTTTTTTTTTTTTTTTTTCCTGTCTTTTTAGGGCGGAACCTGTGGCATATGGAGGTTCCCAGGCTAGGGGTCTAATCGAAGCTATAGCTGCCGGCCTGCACCACAGCCGCAGCAATGTGGGATCCGAGCCATGTCTGCATCCTACACCACAGCTCACGGCAGTGCTGGATCCTTCACCCATTGAGCGAGGCCAGGGATCGAACTTGTATCCTCATGGATGCTCGTCAGATTCCTTTCCGCTGAGCCACAGTGGGAACTCCGTGCAGCCTTTGTCTGGTATGGGCTTTGAGAGGCAGTGGAGCATGGTGGTTACTTAATGAGCACCTGCTGGGGCCCATGGCATGGGATCACACCCCCGGCTCTGCGGCTTACTAGCTGTGTGATCTTGGGCCACTTCCTGAACCACCCTGGGCCTCATTTGCTCATAATTTGGATTAATAGATGTTAGCATTTATTGTCTAAGATACTATTGTCTGAGATGTTATTATCTAGGCTCTGCATAGATGTGTGCTGTTACTAATTAACTGCCGTTTACGTGCATGCAATTTTATTTAGGAAGCCCGGCTAATAAAAATAAAGCCTTTTAGGACTGGACAGGCTCACAGCCAGATTGTGGCAGGGGCTGATTAGATAGGAAGGCTTGGGGCTGCCCCTCCAGGTCCCTCCCCTCCTCCACGGGGATCTCTAGAAGGACTGCCTCTAGTTTGGAATGGTGGGTGTGGCTAGGGAGGGGGGAGAGCTCTTTATCTCACTGCTCAGCAGGGGACATTTGGCAAGGCTGGCTCCAGGGCCCAGGGAGCCTCCACTGCGAGGCCAGAAGAAGCTGTTCCAGCTCTGACCGTTTGGGATTCTGCCCCTTCTCGAGCCGGCTGCCTCCGTGTAATCCTTTAGTTCACTCACATGCGTAGTCCCGAGGGCCCCTTGCCAGCTGGCCCGTCTTGGGGCAGCACAGCAAGAGACAAAGAGAGAGTGAATGGCCCTCAGTGGGACTACGGGGGTAGGGGCTGGTGAGAGCGGCTGGGCTGGACCCAAGGGTGCCCGTGGTTACCCGGCAGCCAGAAGGAGGAAGTGTCTGGCCACGTATATGACAGTTCAGGTGTGATCCGGCTTCTGGAACTCGGGGTCTGAAGGTGATCCTGGCTTCTGGGGCTGGAGCTTCACCTGTGAGCCCAAGGGGACCCCACCTGTAAGTCTAGCTGGACCCACCAGGCTCCTGAGGGTCCTTGGCATTGGGCAATAGAGGGTGTCTGGTGTCAGGGGCTTTCTGGAAAGATGGGTTTTGGTTCTGCAGCTGCTGGTTTTTCTCCAGGTTAATGATTTATGGTGGTGGGGGCTGGGGCCTTGCCGGAGCTGTCCTGTGCTCCTGAAGCTGCTGGGAAACAGCGTGAGAGCCCGTGGGCTGGAGTGCACAGGTCGCTAGCCGGTGACCCTTCTCTGTTGCTGAAACTTTGGCTTCGAGCGCCATGTAATTGGGTTTCTGGCCTTCTTTTCACAGGCGAGCAGCTGGGACGGTGCCGGTCTGAGCTGCACCTTGTCTGATGGCTTCCTCCCATCCTCCACAGGCTGCCGTAGGTACGGTTCTCTGCTTCCCCACCTCTGAACGGGTCCTTGGGGGCTGGCACAGGTCCACTGGCATTGGAGCAGACCGACCCTGGCTGGGACTCTGGCCCTGCTGGCGGTCAGCTGTGTGCCCTTGGGCAGGGGTCCTTGCTCCTCTGCCTCCTTGCCTCGAACTTGAAAATAATAGTTTCCTTCTCATAGAGCAGGTTCCAGGCAAGGGCTGATGCTTTATGTCTCCCTACGAGCCCCTGGAGAGGTGCGCAGAGCCCCTCTGGGGACTGAGGTGTGCTTGGGGGTAAAGGGTATGAATTGAGAGTCGGGAGCTGGGCCGAGGGGAAGGGACTGGGCCATTCATCTCCATCTGCTAAGGTACTCAGGTCGGGTCGCGCAGCCGTGGTGGGGTGGCCAGAGTTGGCCAAAACAAACAAAAGAAAAAAAAAAAAAAAAGAAGAAAAATACATACTTAAGCTAAGAACTTTTTTTAAATCTGAAATTCAATTTGTTGTCCTGTGTTTTTATCTGGCACCCTGCCAGTGCGGTCTTGGGTGCTGCTGGTTGAATCTAGACCCTGCCTTGGAGGAGCTGGATGTGAGGCCATTAGCTTCCTGCCCTCTTGTTCTTTGGGGGTGGGGAGAGGGTGGCAGATAGCAGAATGGTAATGAGCCAGGGCTTTTTCTCCACCCCAGCTTTGCCACTGCCACTGTGAGCTCAGCTGAGTGACTGGGTGTCTCTCTGGCTTGGTTTCGTCACCCACAAACACGCAGTAATGACACCCTCTCCCGTGTTGTTGCAGGGTGTAAACCCAGGTGGGGCCTGGCGTGTGGGAATCAATCAATGGCTCAGGGCCCGGGAGCTGTTATCAGTGGGGTGTTGGCAGGATGGGCTGCCTGTGCTCTGCTCTGAGCCCCGGGCAGAGCCCAGGGAGGCGTCTCTTCCCCACCCCACCCCCATTCTCCGTGGTCTTCCCCGAAGGCTGGGGGACCAGCATGGTGGGCCCAGCTTCTCCACAGTTGAGGCGGCTTCCTGGGTCCTGGCCTCCTGGGCTCGCTGGGGTCTGGCTGGGGCTGACTCTCCCGGGGATGGGGTGTGTCCAGGAACGCCAAAAGCGTGCGTAGTCACCTCCAGTCATGCCACCTGTGCAGGTGGATGGGAAGGGCTCGCTTCAGCTCTCAGTTATCCAGAGATGGGTCTCCTGATTTCTCATTCCAATGAGGCGCTGTGTCTCATTGCCCGGGATTCAGGATCCTGGGAATAGCCTTGGAGACAAGGGCATTTCCCGATTCTTGGCCATGGCTTTGGGTCCCAGTACGTCATCCCCCCACCCCCCTGCTCCCACTGTCATAGGTATCCTGACCCTTTCTCCTACACACCAAGGGGCCAGGCATACAAACAGAGCAAAATTACTTTATGCTTAAATTGATTCGGTTCCATTCAGCAAATGGGTGACAAACATTTGTTTCAGCTGTATCTGACACTGAGAGCAGGCATCGTCTGGTTGAACCAGGCTCTTTGCCACTTTCTGATTCTTTGAGAGCTTCTCATGCTGTTAACAAATAAGTGCAAATTCCCCCAAACACCTTGCAGCTGCCTTCTCACTCCCTATCATCTTTGCTCACATCTCTGCTTCCACTGGGTCTGTCTGCTGTTTGTTCTCTGCTCCTGCTGTGACCCCAGCCTGAATTACCTCCCCGACCCCAGCCAGTCAGACCATTGCTCACCTTCTAAGGCTCTGTGCTAGGGCAGCCTAGCACCAAAGCTGTGCCCTAGGCCCAGCAAGCATAAGCCCCTTCCTCTCTTTTAACACTGGCCCAGGAGTTCCTGTTGTGGCTCATCAACCCGACTAGTGTCCATGAGGATGTGGGTTCAATCCCTGGCTAAGTAGGTTAAGGATCTGGCGTTGTCATGAGCTGTGGTGTAGGTTACAGATGCAGTTCAGATCCCGCGTTGCTGTGGCTGTGGTATAGGCCGGCAGCTGCCGCTCTGATTTGACTTCTAGCCTGGAAACTTCCACATGCCTCGGGTGCAGCCCTAAAAAGAAAGAAAGAAAGAAACAAAAACACTGGCCCAATCTCTGGGTTTTTGTGTCTTTTTCTTGCTGCATCTGTCTGCCTCACCCTGCAGTGAGCTCCTTGACATTGAGGGGCCATGTCTTACTTCTGCTTGACCCTCCTGGCCCGGAGGCTGCTGGGCTGGGAGTAGTTCCCAGATGTGGGCATGACCCTGTTGCTTGATGGGCTGACAGAAGCTGATTGTATTCTTAAAGGGAGAAGGTGCAGAGGTAGCCGAAGTCTCTGGATGCAGCCTGGGGGCCGGGTTGCCGGGGGCTGGGCCTGGCCTGTGAATGAGGAAGGCCTCTCCATCTCACCCAGGGTCAGGGCCTGGGCTATGACTCAAGGCAGTAATAATAGTGATAATGATAATGATAACGATGATGTGACAACAGTGATAAGAAGAATCATCGTTGTAAGGAGGGCTGACATTTGGAGAACACATGCCTCGCACGGGGTGCTAGATGTGTTAGTCAGTTCATTCCATCCTCCCAATAAGCCTCTGAGGCAGTTACTACCACTGTCCTCATTTTGCAGACCAGGAAACTGCTGCTTGCAGGGGGTTAAAGAACTTGGCGCTCCTACAGCCAGTATATGGAAAACCTAGAGTCTGAATCCAGGCCACCAGTGAAACTGTGGTCACTAAGTGATTCTGGGTATTTGTAGGGGGCCCCCGCCCCCCACTGTCTGCCCATCAGATTCAAGTGGGTGGGACTGTGGGCCCTGAGACCCCCTTGGTCAGGATGGGTCTGTATCAGTAGCCATAGTGGGTGGGGACTTTATGGTCATTTATTCCAGCATTTTTTTTGTCCTTGTCTTTTTAGGACCGCACCTGTGACATATGGAAGTTCCCAGGCTAGGACTCAAATCGGAGCTGAGGCTGCCAGGCTACACCACAGCCACAGCAATGCCAGATCCGAGCTGCATCTGCGACCTACACCGCAGCTCAGGGCATTGCCAGATCCTTAACCTACGGAGTGAGGCCAGGGATTGAACTCGTGTCCTCCTGGATGCTAGTTGAGTTCGTTACTCCTGAGCCACAATGGAAACTCCTATTCCAGTAATTATTTATTTATTTTTTTTGTCTTTTTAGGGTCATACCCGAAGTGCATGGAGGTTCCCAGGCTAGGGGTCTAATCAGGTAGCCACTGGCCTATGTCACGGCTACAGTAACACCAGATCCAAGCCATGTCTGCAACCTACACCACAGCTCGTGGCAATGCTGGATCCTTAACCCACTGAGTGAGGCCAGGGATCGAACCTGCGTCCTTATGGATGCTAGTCCGATTTGTTTCCGCTGAGCCATGATGGGAACTCCTCCAGCATTTTCAAAACAAGGTCACAACTCAATCCATAGACCTGACAACAGGAATGTGTGTGTGTGTGTGTGTGTGTGTGTGTGTGTGTGTGTGTGTATTCAACAAATACTCACATGCCTGCTGTGCCCAGTACCAGATGCTGGGGGTAGGCCAGTGAGTGAAACAGACACACATACTTGCCCTTAGGAAGCTTATGCTCTGGTAGAGGAGACAGACAGTAAAATAAATAGAGCCTACAGTGAGCCACGTGCAATAAGGGCCACAGAGAGAAATAGCACAGGCCAGGCAAAGAAGGAGCCCCGGGGTGTCACTGTGGGTAGTTTTGGCCCTGTTAGCCTCATTGGGAGATGACATATGGTGAGACCCGAAGGAGGTGAGAGCAGGAGAAGACCCTGGAGAAAGAACATTCTGGACTCGAGGACTGAAAGTACGCAGCTCCTGGGGCAGGAACAGAGCTGGCAGGTTCATGGTACAGAGAGGAGACCAGTGTGGCTGGAGTAGGTGCGGGTGGGGCAGGTAGTAGAAGATTCCACACACACATGTTTTCGGTGTGTATGTGTGAATGTGTAAAATACATATGTGGTTTTCTATGTGTACATATATACAGATGTGCAGATATAGCAGACACATGTCCAAAACAGAAGTGTTGAAAACACTAACAAATGTACTACCAAATGTCATTTTATTAATACAAAGAAATCTCGCAAGTAAGCAGGTCCTAAACAACAAAGCAGGTTCCCGCCTGGGCACCCCACTTAATTTTCTGAGCCCCGAGTGGGTTGAGACCTGTGACTTGAAAACTACTAATCCGGCTTTCGACTCAGCCCCTGGGTTTCCTTTGTTAATTCACCTTGAGGCCACGTGTCCAGGAGCTCAGGTGACTTCCAGGAGACCGTCGGGCTTAGCGGATTGTGTAGAATGGGATCTAAGGCAGATCTGGGTTCGAATCTGGCTCTCTACTTATTTGCTGTGCGACTGTGGGTGCATCTGTTTGCCTCTCGAGGTCTCTGCAGCCTCCTAGAACATGGGGGTGGTCGTGAGGCTCAAGCGAGGACCCCCCTGGGGCACACTGCAGGCTTTCAGTGGGTGTCTGTTTCTCCACATCTGGGGAGGGAGCTTTGCCAGAGGCCATATCCCCTCCCAGAGGAGTCCACCATGGGGTCCCCAGAACTCCCAGGAGGAGGGGCTGGGCCCCTACCTCAGTAGCCTCTATCTGGTCATCACCCCCTAGAGGAGACAGGGAGGGAGGTGAGCTCCGTCTGAGCTTCTGCTGCAGTGAAGCAGCCGAGGAAGGGGCTTCTTGCTTTTGATACACTTGCACCTGAAATGTTCTGCTTTGGAAAACCTCCAGGTCGCTGTGGGAGGGGTTGGATTTTTCTGGTCAGAGAGGCTTTCAGAATCAGATATATCCGTCTGTCCATCCAGCTGTCTCTGCTCCATGCACCTCCCCACCCAGTTCCTTATTCATCCAGCTATGGACACGTGCTGGGGCTGGGCCCACAGTCATGGCCTAGACAGTCCTGTCCTCAAGGATCTTGGGCGGGGAGGGGACAGTCATTACAACCATAGGTGTCATTGTGTAAACTCGCATCTACCAGGCACTATGCCAAGTGCGACATCTACTCCAGCAGTTCTGGGGGGGGGGTTGTCCCCCAGGGGATACTTGGCCGTGTCTGCAGACATCTTTGGTTGTCACAGCTGGAGGGCACATAGCAGGTAGAGGCCAGGAGTGCGGCTGCCCTTCCTGCAGTTCCTCCCACCCCAGGGACAGTACAGCCCCCAAATGAGGCTCAGAAACCCTGAGCTACATCTCAGGTCAAGTTCCTATCAGCGTTATGATGCAGGGGCTGTTTTATTCTCCCATTTACGGGGAGACTGGGAAGCCAAGACTCAGAGAGGTGAAGGGGGGCCAGACTGGACCACTTGGGGCCAACGCTTCTGCTCTGAATAGTGGGATGTGAGCTGAGACAGTCCTCCTGGGGGTAGGTCAGGGAGGGGCGGTCAGCTTTGCAGCCTTTAGACCAGTCCCACTGTCTGGCCTTTGGTTTTGGGGTGGGTTTGCGTGAAGTGGGGAGATGGGCTAAGGGAATGCCTGGGGCTCTGTTTAGGCTCAGATTCTAGGAAAGAAGTCTTCTGGGGATGAAGACTGGGGGACCTCGCTGGATGAAATGGGTGGGAAGGCAAGGGCTAGTTGTATGCCTTAGGATAGAGAATCCATGTCTCACTTGTTAATGGAAAAAAATTTCTTTAAGGGCTACACCCAAGGCATATGGAAGTTCCCAGGCTAGGGGTTGAATCAGAACTGCAGCTGCCGGCCTCTGCCAGAGCCACAGCAACTTAGGATCTGAGCTGTGTCTGTGACCTACACCACAGCTCAGGGCAACGCTGGATTCTTAACCCACCGAGTGGGGCCAAGGATTGAACCCACGTCTTCATGGATGCTAGTCGGGTTTGTTACTGTTGAGCCACAGGGGAACTCTAATGAAAGTTTCTGAGTTCTGCCTGTTGACTGTGTACAACCCGAAGGTTGAGAATTATGTTTTATTTGGCGGACTTACTGAGGGCTTAAGCCTGAGAGGGGGCCTCTCACATCCCTCGGAGGGACAGCTCTGAAGAGGTAAGGGAGGGGGCAGGATGTGTGGGAGGCTTTGTAACAAAACCAGGTAGTCAGAACACTGAAAGATGACTTCTTTTTTGGTTGTTGTTGTTTTTTTTTTTTTCCCTTTTCTCTTTTTAGGGCTGCCCCTGGGGCATATGGAAATTCCCAGGCTAGGGGTCGAATCAGAGCTTCATCTGCTGGCCTACACCACAGGGGCAGCAATGCCAGAAACGAGCCAAGTCTGCAACCTACACCACAGCTCACAGCAACACCGGATCATTAACCCACTGAGCGAGGCCAGAGATGGAACCTGTGTCCTCATGGATCCTAGTTGGGTCTGTTTCCACTGCGCCACAACAGGAACTCACGAAAGATTACTGTTAATGAAAGAAAACCAAATATCTCAGGTTAAGGAATTTAGGGCTCTTCTGTGGACGGGAAGATGCAAAGAGTCTGGGCTCATTGAAATCGTTGTGTTGACCTGCACCTTAACTCTCTAGGGCCAATATCCTGTTCTTTCCTGTCCTGAATCCCTTCGGGGTGCACCCTTGGGCTCGGCACAGTGGCTGATGCCTTGAAGGCTGGAACTTCCTTTGTTTGCTGATATGGCATCTTCATCCCCACATCCCGGGCCAGGACCTGTCTCCTTAAAGGAGACAAATAAATCACTGCACATTATATGGGGACAGATGAAGAAAACAAGAGGCTAAGACAGAGAAGGGATGCGGGCAGGGGGCCTCTCTGCTCAAGTCAGGCTTTGAGAGATGACGAGGCAGACCTTGCCATGAAGGGGCTCCCCAGGAGGGAGAAGTGGGCTGGGAGGCCAGGCAGAGCTCCAGGCCCGGAGCATAGGTCCCCAGCCCTGCCCCAGGCAACCTCTGCCCTGGGACCTGAAAGCTGGCTTCCTTCAGGCCCCAAACGATTCCAGGCAGCTGTGTTTCCTGCCCCAGCGCACACCAAAAAAAGTGCAGCATGCAGACCAAGCCTGAAGGTGCTCAGTGCACAAATGCAAAACGTACAGACATAAACACACCTGTGGAAATACATGCAAAGATGTGTGCCCACATGCACAAGGGTGGGTGCATTTATACAACCCTAGGAAAATAGACAACAAGGAAATGAAGGACTGACTTTCAAGTCCAGGTGCACACACGCTCACTGTGGAAGACTGCTCTCTGCCCTCCGTCTACTGCCCATCTGCTTAGAGCCCAAATGTCACCTGAGAGGCACAGGAGAGCCACTTGGCCTGGGCATGGGTTTAATCGAGTCTCTGGGACCTGTCCTCATGCTGTCATTCAGACCCCAGCGGCTTCCCACTTGCAGTCATCTCTCTAGGGACCAGACCCTGAGACCCTGCGGGCTAACTCCACCCCCCTCCCCAGGAGACCGACTGCTTCCTGGAGGCCCAGGCCCCTCCCCCCAGGCGGAGGACGACCCTGGTGAGGCCTTTGAGTTTGACGACAGTGACGATGACGAGGACACCAGTGCTGGCCTGGGTGTCCCAGGCGCTGCTCCAGAGAAGGAGGCAGATGCCCCACTGATCCACTTGGACTCTGCCCCCACCACGGGTAAGGCGTCTGGGGGCCCGGGGTCTTCACTTTCCGGGCCTCCCTCGGGGCTCAGAGGGCTCAGGGCTGCGCAGAAGCTCTGGGCTCCCCGTGATGCCTCGTGGCTCCTCCGCTGTCACCAGAAAGCCGGAAGGAAGAAAGACGGTTGGGGAGATGCTGCATTCCGTGGCTCCCCTTGGGAAATGGACATTCCTGGCATTCCTGCAGCATCTGGGCGCTTTGGCACATCGTAAATGGAAGTGGTTGGCCCTCCATTGTGCTTCGGCGACAGACCCTGCCCTGGGCTTGTGTCTCTGAAGCTCCCCTCTCCCTGCCGCTTCTCCCAGGGAATCACAGCAGCCGGAACAGGAGTCTCCGGGTCTCTCCGCCCGTGTCAGCTCTGCTGCGGGAGCTGGTGGCCCTGGGGGCGGGAAGGCTGTGATAAGACCAGTGTTAAATGGCAGCTTCTGGGCTCTTTGATTCTGTTGTCGTCGTCGGGAGGGACCGGGGACTGGACGAACAGGCTTGGGGACAAGGGGTTCCTTGAGGAGCTGTGGGTGGGGGCAGGCCCGGAGCAGGCAGGGCCGCTGGAGCTGGGATGTGGGCCGTGGGGGTGGGGGGCAGGCAGGTGGACAGGTAGGGAGTGTAATGATAGTGCACTGGCTGGGGGAGGGAGACAGGGACGCAGCAGGCACCCAGGCTGGCCGGCCGCGTCTCCGGTGCGCCCCCCCCCACGCCAGAGGCTGGGAAAGGGGCGGGGATGTGCGGAGTCCTGGCCAGCGGCCGGCCTGACAGACTCTCTCTCTGCTCCTCTCCTGCAGACCCAGATCCAGCGGCCGCGCCGCCCCAGACACAGTAAGTGAGCCTCGTTCCTTTGCTTTGGCGGCTGGAAAAAGAGGAGGGACTGGGCAGGGGATGTGGGAAGGGCTGGAGCTGCTGCCACGAGGGCTCAGCACAGGTCTTGGCTAGGGAGGAACGCGTTTCAACATCCCTGGGCCCCAGGGAAGAGGTCAGTCCCTGAACCGTGTGGCTTTTTCCTTCATTTTTCCCCACAAGCCTGTGAAACAGAAAGCAGGCCTGGTTCCACAGCCTGGCTCTGTTCCTTGCCAGCTGTGTGACTTGAAGGGGTCACGTTAAACTCTTCCGAAGTCGGTCTGTTCACATGCAAGATGGAAACAAGAAAGTACCCCCTCCACTGGGCTGGGGCTGGGAGTTAGGCAGCCGTCTGGTGTGCCTGGCCGCAGTGTCACCTGCCGTGATTGTCCCTGCCATCGCCATTCCCGCTGCCTTTCCCGTGACCCTTGTTGGGGACTTTGCCCTTCTCCTGGGAGCCTGTCTGAGGCAGGGCAGCCTAAAGGCTAAAAGTCTGGGCCTTGGGGTGACTGCCTGCATCATGCTCCAGGCCCAGGACTGGCCGTGGGTCTTCGTGTAGTTATCAGTCCTCCAGGCCTTGGTTTTCTCATCTGTAAAATGGGCCATGGCTTCTTCCCTAGAAGAATGAAGAACTGTTGGGTAAGACACCTAGCAGTCACTGCAGGTACCTAATCAAGGCTGCTGTTCCTCTGGTCTTTGGAAAATTGGCCTGTGCATTTGGGGGTTGGGGGCCATGAAATCTGAGGCTTCTCAGAGCTCTGCTCACTGCCTGGCTTTGGGGACCCGGGTGTTTAGAAAGTCCTCTTCTTCTTTTTTAAGGCCTCACCTGCGGCATGTGAAAGTTCCCAGGCCATGGGCCTAATCGGAGCTACAGCTGCTGGCCTACGCCAGAGCCACAGCAATATTGGATCCGAGCCGGGTTTGCGACCTACACCACAGCTCCTGGCAACGCCAGGTCCTTAACCCACTGAGTGAGGCCAGGGATTGAACCCACATCCTCATGCATACTAGTTGGGTTTGTTACTTCTTCTAAAGGAAGAGTTGGTGGTGGATCTAGGCCCTGAGTTACAGCTGGGGTGCCTGGGGCCCTGCTTTCAATCCTCCCCTGGGTGTCTGAGCTTCCCTTCATTTTCCTGGAGCTGCTGAATCAGGTGTCGCCCCTCTGGAGGTCTCAGAGATGCAGATTGTGGCCTGGGCCCCTGGAGCCTAGGCAGGTCTGGAGTGGGTGGACCCTGGGAGGGTTTCTCTCAGCCGCTGCTGTGCAATTAAGGCCAGAAGTGGGGGCCGCGCTTGGGCCGCTGCTGTGCAATTAAGGCCAGAAGTGGGGGCTGCTCTCTCCTGGATGAGGGGCCTGAAATAAAGCAGCGATTCTGCACCTGAGTTGGGTAGTCTTGAGATGGTTCTGATCTCTGAGGGATTACAGCCCTTCAGGGTGTGCCAGGAATGAAGCCACCCGGAAACTCCGTCTGGAGGAGGATGCCGACAGCCCAAGTGGGGCAGAGGAGAGTGCCCGGGGAAGGGGGATGCTGACTCGAGGGAGCGCTGGGGTGTTCTTGGCTGAGCAAGTGGGTGTAGATTCACCGAGGGAGAGGGGAGGGGCCACCCAAGGAAGCCACAGAGCAGGGTGGAGGGGGGAATGGTGTGGGCGGCGAGCAGAGCGCATGCACCCCTGCCCAGGATGTGGCTCTTGATTCTCTCAGGGTCTTGATCCCTGACCTCAGGCTTAGGAGCATGGCAGTCTGGCCCGTTCTTCTCTGTGTGTGTCCTGGAGGCCTAGTGACTACAGCCAGATTGTGTTTCTGGGGCAGGTGCCACACCCAAGTCCCCAGAGCTGTGCTGTACTGTGTCAGGATCACTCAGCGTGGGCCAGGGGTTTTTGGGAGGGGGCCCTGCCTCTGCCTTTAACCCACCGCCAGCCACTCCCAGGCATCCCCCACCTGTCCTACAACTGGTCCTGGAGTTAGCCCAGCCTCCGTGCACACCCACAATCTCCTGGAGGTTCAAATTCCCACTCAACCCCCACTAGCTGGGTGGCTTTGAAGCTCTGAGCCTCAGTTTCCGCATCTGTACGATGGAAATATCTGCCTCTAGGCATCATGAGGAATAACGAGGCTGGTGGCGGAAAGCACTGAATAGCCACATCGTGGTTCCTCCTGCTCCCCCCTCCTGTCCAGTTTGGATGTTTCCAGGGCAGGGGGGCTGACGGGGCAGAGACTGTGTCCCCACTGCCTCTGGCCCCTGGGCGGGGCCTGGATTGCCACCAGGTGGGAGTAAGCATCACTTCTGAGATGGGGCAAAGATTTCTGGGCCATGGGCCCCCCTGCAGAATATTAGTTGCAGCAGGAGTCCTGAGAAATGCATTCCAGCCCTGTAATTGTACAGATTAAGAGAGATTAAATTTAAGATACAGATAAGGAGAGATTGAGGGTGGGACTTGCCCACAGTCACCCAGTGAGTTGCTGGCAGCCTCCTGGCTTCTTGTCCTGTGCTCTCTACGCTGCTCCCAGCCTTGTCCCTCCCTTACTAGTCTCTCTTTATTTATGTTCTAGCTCCTTCCTGGATGGTGAATTTCCACTCGGGAGTCCTCTGGTGGAAGAATCAAACCAAATCACTTTCCTTCTCCTTGTTGTCCAAGAGAAAGGAAAAAAAAAAATCTTGATTTTCTTTCTTTTCTTTTTTAAAAATATTTCCCCAAAGGTGGTTCCTAAGCAAACAAACAGTGCCTTGAAAAAACCAGTCTTCAAGCGGAGGACATTTCACCTCCTCTCGCTGCCTTTCCTCTCTGGTTGCTGCCTGTAGGCTTGGAAATGGCCTTGGCTTTGCCTGGCTGCCTACCCGGCCTCCAGAGAAGCAGGGGCTGCCTGACTTGAAGCTCTTGATAGCAGAGTTAGAATCATTGCCCAGGAGTTCCTGTCATGGCTCAGCAGTAACAAACCCCACCAGGATCCATGAGGACTTGGGTTTGATCCCTGGCCCCGCTCAGTGGGTTAAAGGGTCTGGCGTTGCAGTAGGCTGCTGTAGGTCGAAGACGGGGCTCAAATCCCGCTTGCTATGGCTGTGGTGTAGGCTGGCAACTGCAGCTCTGATTTGACCCTGAGCCTGGGAACTTCCATATGCCATGGGTTCGGCCCCAAAAAGCAAAAAAAAAGGAACCTGACATAGTCTCTGTGAGGGTGCCAGTTCGATCTCTGGCCCCACTCAGTGGTCTGAGGGTCTGGCATTGCCGCAAGCTGTGGCAGAGCTTGCAGATGTGGCTTGGATCTTGCGTTGCTGTGGCTGTGGTGTTAGGCCGACAGCTCCAGCTCCGATTTGACCCCTAGCCTGGGAACTTCCATCGGCCGCAGGTGTGGCCACAGAAAGAGAAAGAAAGAAAAAAAAAAAGAAAAAGAATCATGCCCGGATCTCAGAGGGACCTCAACCCTACAGGGCTGGTCCACAGCTGGGAGTGGGTGGGGAGGCAGGGCCAGCCCTAATGCCCCCCTCCCAGTTGGTACTCGGCCCAGGCAGGAGTGTTGTGGGTTAAGGGAGGCCTGGCGTCCTAGGAGCTTGGGCTCTGAGCCACACAGAGCGGGCTTCAAGTCTGGCCTAGTAGTTTGGCCTACTAACGAACTGTGTGTCACTGGGCAAGTTGCTTCCTGTCCTGAGCCTCTCTTTCTTAATCAGTGAAATGGGAATAAGAAATCTCCTTTCTCGCTGGGCCCTGTGACGTGTCCGTAGGTTAACAATTACCTGGCTCCGCGTCTGGCGGGCCTGCGCTGTCTGCCCCCAGTGTATTTGCTGTTGTTTTTTTCTGGATCCTGGTTTAGATGCGGTGCAAGAGGGGCTGGTTGGGCTCTGTATCCTGGGACTCACACAGACCAGGCTTTGATCCAGCTCCTCCACCTCTCCGTGTCCGCACAGAGAAGATGATCACGGCCGGCCAGGCCGGTGGTTCTGGGGACAGCTGAGGCTGATGGGAGGTCCAGGTGACCTTGGCTGGCACCTTGGGTCCATCTCCGGCTTTGAGACCTGTGGCCTCCCTGGTACGTTCCCCTGCTGGGTGGGGTTGCTCAGAGGAGCCAGCCAGGCTGCTCTGTGGTAAGCCGAGTTGCTGGTATTGCTGGGTTCTTGTGGTGCCAGGGCCTGTGGGATGATTTTAGGGTCGGGCCTCCCCTCTCAGCAATCCCAAGGAGAGAGGATGGCCGGGCTCTCGTTCGTCCTGCTGTTGCTGGTTTGCAAAGGAAGCATCAGAATGCTGGCCAGCGGCTGCTGCTTTCTCCTTCCTCAGTGGGACATCTTATCAGATGACAACAACAATAATGATAGCGAATAATAATGTGAAAACGATGATTGTGTTTACTGTGTGCTGGTCCCATTTGCGACTCCCATCTCTAGGAAGTGGACGCTGTCGTTGCCATGTTACAGGTGGGGACACTGAGGCTTGGGGAAGGCAGGCGGCCAGGGTTGTGTATAGATGGTACCTCTTCATTCACCAGAGACTAGAACCAGAGCTTCCTCGCCCAGAGGCCCGGTGTTCCACCCTTAGGCCACCCTCCAGGGATGTGCTGGGGACTCCGGGGCCAAGCTCAGGGCCCCAGACTTTGCTTCACGTTGCGGGTGTGGCCGGTTCTATATGAATGATCTCCTTCTGTGTGTGTTTATTAGGATAGAAGCTTAGCCTGCTTGAGATCTAACTTGGCCTCTCTGAGCTCTTAGGAGAGCAGTGTCTAAGCTGTCCCTGGAATGTGCCATAGGCCCTACCAGGGGCGCCAAGCAGAGGGGCCTCAGCACTGCCTGGGTGCGATTCTGGGTGGGGCCCCTCCCTTTGAAACGGGAGCAGAGGAAAAGAAGGCCCCTCCCCTCTGGCCCTGCACAGAGGTCTGGTGACAGTAGAGGGGCGTGTGAGGGGTTTATCCACCTGCAGGATGCCTCTGGGGCCACAGGGGGTTTTCTTGCTGGGGGAGAGGCAGTGTTTGGTTTGCTGCTCTATCTTCTGGGCCTAGCACAGTGCAGGCACAGGCCGGGTGCTGAGGAGATTGCTCTTGAAAGAAGGATGGTTCCAATGGACAGAAGGACGAGTGGGGTCTGAAAGGCGACGACTCTCAGTGAACATGAAGGGAAAACAAACGGTGTGGAAACGGAATCTCTGAACCCTGGTTCTGAGTCTGGCGGCCGACGGGGGCCAGGACAGCGGGCAGCGGAAAGGGAGGCTCAGAGTGGCTGAGTGGCTGATCCCACTGATGCTGGTGGTGTTGGCTGCTGTTTCCTGAGCTGCAGCCTGAACTGAGTGCTTCACGCACACGATCTCACCTCCTGGCACCGTGGCCCTAGGAGATGGGCTACTGATTATGCCCATTTTGCAGATGAAGAACTGAGGCTTAGAGTTGAAATAGTTTCCCCTAGATCTTGCAGAGCTGCTCAGTGACGGGGCTGGAGCTCAGCCCGTGTGACTCCGTAACCATCCACCCCTGGGAGCTTGCAGGCTTGGCCTTTCTGGTGGACTTTGAACCCCATGAACTCACAGCCACCCTCAGCGCCCAGTGCTTGCTGGGAAACCAGAGCGTGTATGTCTGCGGCTCCCTGCATGTTCCTGGGCTCAGACGGCCCCTCTCACCTCTGAGTGCACCCGGCCTCTGGACTTGTTTGCTTTTCCTGCCCAGTTTTGCTGCCATCCCTGCTGGCCCCCTGCAGCCTTGGCATTTCCTGTTGGCTCCTGGCCCAGCTGCAGGGACTCTCAGTGACTCCCAGAGGTGCCTGTCCTGCCCCTTCCTGGGCTTATCTAGACAAGATGGACTGGGTGGCCAACTGGCCAGCATCTCTCACCTGGGCCTGGACCTTGAGGGAAGCAGCTGGGCAGCTGGATTCCTGGAAGAGCCAAGGAGACCCATCCTCCCTGGACATATGGGGCCAAGGGCATCAGGCCAGGCCTGGGGAAGCAGCATTTAAACAGAATGGAAATGATGCTGGAGGGCTTGCCTGCAGCCTGGCTGTGGTCTTGACGCTTCTGAGGCCTGAGGGTATGTGTGTGGGGTCAGCTGGACAAGCCTGGGGTGTCCCCTGACCTTGGGAGGAAACGGCGTTGTCCCTCAAGTCTTGCAAGATTGCTGCGGACCCAGGCCAAAGTTGTTTGGCATCCTGAGTTGTTCTTAACTTGCTGTTTCCCCAGATCCAGAGCATTCATAGCCTCCCGTGTCCTGTCCTGCAGGGTGTGAGTGGGACCTGAGGATGGTGGAGACCAGCTTTTCCCTGTAGTGGAGTCCCTCGTGGGAGGGTTAAGGGGACCAGGCCCCTTTTTCCATTAAAGACCTCTCTCTGGCCCCTTAGCTAAATTAGAAGAGCTATTTTTGTTCTTCTGCATCTATTTTTTTTTCTTTTTTAGGGCTGCACCTGCGGCATACGGAGGTTCCCAGGCTAGGGGTCGAACTGGAGCTACGGCTGCTGACTTACACCATAGCCACAGCAACATGGGATCCGAGCTGCATCTGCGACCTACACCATAGCTCACGGCAGTCCTGGATGTCTGACCCACTGAACGAGGTCACGGATTGAACCCAAATCCTCATGGATCCTAGTCGGGTTTGTTAACCACTGAGCCACTAAAGGAACTCCTATTTTTGTTCTTCTTTTTTCTCTTTTCCACCCCTGCTTACAAGGGGTTTCCATGGGGGAGCCATGGCCTTCAGATCACACAGACCCTTTGAGTACTCTGTGTGAAGACCACACAGCCTGTGGCCTGAAAAAGGTACAGAGGTTTGCATTCATTACACTGAATCCCCCTTCAGGAATGTGCCAAGTCCACCCCCGGATCCTCACAGTGACAGGTCTCTGCCTTATGCATCTTCATTCTCAGTATCTGGCACAAAGAGGGTGAGATACTCATAGTTTATGTGTGCATGGACTTTACAGTTTATGTAGTCCTTGCCACACGCTTCTCATTTTGATGCATGACTGACTGGGCAGATTAATTCCCCCCCCAAAAAAGATTTCCATGTCCAAATCCCCAGAACCTGTGAATGTATTACCTTGTCCAGGTGGGATGGAGGTGAGGGTCTGGAGATGGGGAGATGATTCTGGATTATCCCAGCAGGCCCATTAGAATCATAAGAACCCTGATAAGGGGTGGGGCAGAGTCAGAGAGGGATCGAAAGATGCTGCGAGGTTGGCTTTGACGACGGAGGAGGCCCCTGAACCAAGGCTGCTTCTAGAGGCTGGAGACTCACCCAGCAGCCCTGGAAAGAAAGAATTACTATGGATCCTGTTGTGCAGACCCAGAGAGGAGCAGGCACTGGTCCCGGGGGCTGGGTGGCACATGGAGGCCCTTGGGCTCAAAGCCGGAAGGCGGGGCTCTGCTTGTTCTTCCTCAGCAGCCCCCTCCCATCCAGGCCAGCGTTCTGGCCTCCCTGCCCTTCTTCTGCCTTCCATCCTTCTGTCCTGCCCATCTTCACTGAGTGTCTGCAACGTGCCTGGCATCGCAGAGACCTAGTGGACCGTCCCTGCCCTCCTGGGGGCTGCCATTCTGCACCTGGGTGTGTGGGCTCTGGCCAGATGATAACGGCCTGCACGTATTCTGCACTTAGAATTCACCAGGCTCTGCTCGCAGAGCCTCACCTGCCTCATCTCATCCATCCTCCAGACACTCACTGGTGGGCGCTACTGTAATCCCCATTTTACAGGGGCCGAAGCAGGTGCCCAGAGGCTACGTCATCAGCCTCAGGTCACAGAGCTGAGATGAGGCAGAGGCAGGCTTGAACCCAGTCGGCTTGCAGGCCCAGTGTTCTAACCTCTGGCCTCCGCTCTGCCGCGCAGATCTGGTTTGGATCCTGCCCCCCTTCCATATTGGCTCCATGACCTGAGGCTTGGTTGTTATCTGATCATCCCACCCTTCCGTTTCGTCCCGTAACACGGAGGCTGCATGAGACGGGAGGACCAGATGCTCTGCCAGCCAGCTGCTCTTTGTCACTGGCCCCAAAGGCTGTGGGTCTGTCTGGAGCGGGACTCCAGGGCACAAGAGACCCCGTGCTGGCCAATCCATTGCTCAACATTTCCTGGGATATGTTTTCCTTCTGCTTTTCACTCATGGTTTCTTTTTTTGGCAGTAGTCATGCATGTTTATCTGAGAAGAATTGAAAAGTACAAAAAAGGATAGACTAAAAGCAACCTTTACTTCTGCCCCGGTGTGTTCCTGCCCAGCTCCCTTGCATATATGTAAAATACATATGTATACATTTTTTTCAGAGCTGTGGTTTTATTGCATATGCTGTTTCCTGGCTCGCCTTTTGACTGAATCATGTATAGAGAGCATTTTCCCATGGGAACCTTACACGGCTCTTGATAAGTTATTGCTGGGGGAGCAGTGTCTGTCCAGGGTCTGACCACTGAGCTGGGGGCCCTTGAGATGTCGGGGTGAGGTGCGTGCACCGTGGAGCCGAAAGTCAAGGCGGGGCCTGGATCCGTGTCTGTGGCTGAGGGGCCAGGCTCCTGATGTTGGGCCTCGATGCTTGCTCTCTGTGGAGAACTGGGTTAAGGATGCCGGGTCAGGGGCCCCTCCTCAGATTTCCCCAGGGGCTCCTCACCACTCTGCTCCTTCAGTAAGTGGATTTGTGACCTCATGGGAGGTGGCTCAGGACAAATGGACTGGGGCCCGGAACACTTCTGCCCGTGAGGGGTGGCGAGGCGCTATGCATGCAGGGACCTTGTAATTGTAGAAGGGGTGGAGGGGAAGGGGGGGATGGGAAGCCGTGCACTCCAGGGATTTATCATGTACCAGACCCTCTGCTAAGAATTTTACAATTCTTCTTTATTTCCTCCTTCCCGGAACCCCAAGAGGGAGCTGTTGTTCCCCATTTCACAGATGTGGAAACCGAGGCATCGAGAGTCACTAAGTCCTTTACCTGTGTTATCTCATTTAATCTGCACAACAGGAAGAGGAGTGATTATTCTCCATGTTCCACAGCAGCTCCAGGACATCAGGCCACTGTCCTGGTCCGCAGCCAAGTGGCAGAGCTGCCGTCTTATCCCAGACCTGTTGGCTCTGGAGCGTGTGTCTCTTCCCACCCTAAGCCCGTGATCCCCGGTTCTCAACCCTGGCTGCACCTTGGAGACAGTGGGGAGCTTTACAAACACCAATGCTTGGGCCCTTCCCCTCCCGCGGGTCGGAGTCACAGGGCACCCACTCCCTTCTCGTCCCTGGCTTGTTCCTGGAGAGAGAGGTGATGGGTGCAGAAGGTGCCTCGAGCTCCTTGGTGGCTTCCTGGTATACTTGACCTAAGTCTGGTCAGCGAACACTGTCCTCGGGGACCTGGGAGAAATCTGTTGTCCTCCCTGCGTCCTCTTTTTCACCCAGCCTCCCCGATTTCTGTCCTTCGGCTCCTTTTCTTCCTGTGACGGTGGCGGTGACCTCACCTTGTAAGAGTAGTGTCATTTAAGTGGCTGGCCTTTCGCTCCTGTGCAAGCCGAGAGGCATTAGAAGTGCAGGAAGCTCAGATAAGGGTGAGATCATTGGCCTTTTATTGCTTTTTAATGGCTCTTTTATTATCTGAAATCTTCGGGGAGGCCCCAGAAGGAGTGTCTGCTCCCGGGGAGAATGAGACTTTCCAGCCAGGCAGCAGCTGGGAGAGGCCGCCCCTGGGTGGGTGCAGGGTGGGTTCGTGGCCTGAGCAGGAGGGCCAGGGAGGGAGGAGGCACCCCCAGCCTCATTTCTTGCCACGCTTGCCCCTTCCCTTGCCTGGGAGGCTCTTCCCCTTCCCTTCTGCATGGAGAATGCTGGCCCCAGTGTGGAGCAGCAGAGCTGGTGTCAGGAGAAGGCTTTGCAGGCAGACTGCAGCTTTGCCACTTGCCGCAGAGCCTGCCGCTTGCCCGTTCTGAGCCCCATCTGTAAAATGGTCATAAGACACACACTTGTCTTTGAGCATTTTGCATGGTGCTGGGCGCAGCGTAGATGCCTGCAAAGTGCAGGTGGGGTGGCGGTGGTCTCCAGCCAAGCCTGGGGAGACCCGTCCACCCACAGGCACTGGCCTTCCCTCCCTTGGAGCTCCTGGTCTCTTTGTTTGCCTCAGCCATGGAGGCATGAAGGTGACTTTGCTCTGCTCTGTGACCCCAGCGCCCCCTCCCAAGAGGCCAGAAAGAGTAACTGGGCAGCTGTTCCGTGGAAGCAGGAGCCCAGTTTGGCTTCTCCAGCAGTGCTCGTGGCTTAGACCTGCACTGTTCTGTTTCAGGGGTGGGGCGGGGTGGGGGTGGGGGAGCTGGCCACATGTGGATATTTAAAATTAAACTACTTAAAATGAAAAAATAAGTTCATTGTATTTTGGTAAGGTGCAAACTAGAGGCTTATATTTTCAGCCCCACCCTGGCTTTTAGTGTGTCATAAAGTATTTCCAGATCCCTTCTAAAGCTGTCTGACCTCACCCCAAAATACCCACTCCGCCTCAATGCCACCTTTAGAGATTACCCAGGGCCTTCTCGGGTGTCCTCTGGTTGAGATGCACTGCAGCCTTGGAACTGGGTGTTAGGGTTTCTCTTGGGTGGAGACTTGAACTTGTGTCTCTGACTCTATGCCGAGTGCTCTTTCTCTCTTTTTTAAAAAACAGGTGGCAAAAAGAAACAGGTGTTCCCTTCATGGCTCAGTGGTTAAAGAACCTGACTAGGATCCATGAGGTTGTGGCTTCGATCCTTGGCCTCATTCGGTGGGTTAAGGACTGTGGTGTAGGTTTGCAGATGTGGCTTGGGTCTGGCGTTGCTGTGGCTGTGGCATAGGCCGGCGGCTGCAGCTCCGATTAGACCCCTAGCCTGGGAACCTCCATATGCTGCAGGTGTGGCCCTGAAAAGCAAAAAACAAAAAACAAAACAAAACAAAAAAACACCCCCCCCCAAAAAAAAACAGGTAGCTAAGTAGTCAAGCAAGGTTCAGGGACCTTGTGACACAGCGAGTCTCTGACGTTGGTGAATGTTTGAATGTAGCTTCCCTGAGGAACACAGACTTTGTAGGTGGAGAGCCTGGGCTTCAAACCCCAGGCCCCTCTCTGATGAACTGAGTGCCTTCCGGAAGAGTAATCAAGGCTCTGTGAGCCTCAGTTTTCCCATCTGTAAATGAGGATGACGATGCCTGTCCCGCATGTGCTCTTGTGAAATGAAATATGCAAATACAGGTAAAGCACATCAAGCAGCGCCTGGCAGGTGCTTTGTGATGGTCACCAATTGCATGAGTAACATAGAGCAAAGCCAATTTTCAAACCAAACCCTGCCAGGCTCTCATAGAATTGTTTGGTCCTGTTTGAGCATTTCTTTTCTTTTCTTTTCTTTTCTTTTTTTTTTTTTTTTTGGTCTTTTTGTCTTTTCTAAGGCTGTACCTGCGGCATATGGAGATTCCCAGGCTAGGGGTCTAATCAGAGCTGTAGTCGCTGGCCTATGCCAGAGCCACAGCAACTCAGGATCCCAGCTGCACCTGCAACCTAACACCACAGCTCATGGCAATGCCGGATCCTTAACCACTGAGCAAGGCCAGGAGTCGCACCGCAACCTCATGGTTCCTAGTCGGATTCGTTAACCACTGAGCCACGACAGGAACTCCTGTTTGAGCATTTCTGAGTGGCAGGACTCAAGCATCTTGACGACATCATGGCTCAGGGAAACGTGAAGAGGACTCAGGCAGCTCCCTCCTGGTCCAGACGAGCCCTCTTGGCCTTTACTTGCCGTTGATGGAAAGCCTTATCCCAGGACTGAAATGTGCCCCTCGCCCTCAGGTGGCATGGCTGACTTCTGGCAGTAAAACTGGAGCTGAGACTGGCTTCTCCGGTAGTGACAAGCACTTGACCTGTATGGGGGCCACCAGCCACACGTGGCTAGTTAAAATTAAATTACTTAAAATGAAATAAAATGAGAAATTAAGTTCCTTAGCCACCTGTTCCACTAGCCACCTTCCAAGTGCCCCATAGCGACACATGGCGCACTGGGCGGCACGGACTAGCAGGATTCCATTGTCACAGCCGTCCATGCTCTGTGACCTGAGATGCAATTGGAAGAGCCCAGCTTTGGGGCCCAAGAGCTGGCATCACCCTCCGGCTCTGCCACTCACAGATCGTGTGATCTTGGGCAGGTGCCTCTTCCCTGCCACCTGCCGAGCGGGAGGGATTCCAGGATCTGCCTGTCAGTGTTCCTGGGGAGGGGAGGCAGAGGGCCCTCACAGGGGGTGTTCCCCGCCCCCCTCTCCTCCCTCCGCTCTCCCTGGTTGTCATCTCCCCCCCCTCCTCCCCCTCCTCCAAGGGCTTGGGTGCTGGCAAGTTCAAGTCAATTCTTGGCAATGGTGGCTGCTGCCTTGGAGAGTTGAAGGCCTCTACCCTCTGGCTTGGCAGATGTGGCCTCTTTTTCTTTGAGTGGATTTTTAAAAGATCAAACAAAAAACCTTTTGCTTCGGGATAGTTTTAAGGTAGCACGGAGTTTCATATACCCCTCACCCCGTTTTCCCATTGTTAACATCTCACATGACCACAGGATGTTCGTCAAAACTCGGAAACCAGCACTAGTACATTGCCATCCTCGGAACTCCTGACCGTATCGGGATTGCTCCGGTTTTTCTGCTTATGTCCCTTTTCTGTGTGGGGTTCCCATCCAGGACCCACGTGGCATTCAGTTGTCATTTACTTTGCTCTGCCCTGTGACAGTTTCTAGACTTCTCTTGTGTTTCAGGATCTCGAGAGCATTGAGGAGTCATGGGCAGGGCTTTTATAGCTGTCCTGTAATCTGGGTTTGTTGGTGTCTTTCTCATGATGAGCCTGGCATTGTGGGTTTGGGGTAAGAATCCCACAGGGGTGAGCACCCTTCTTGCTGCATCACTCCAGGGGTACGTGATGCCCGTGTGATGTCACCGGCGATGCTCACGTGGCCACTCGGTGAAGGTGTGTCCACTCTTTGCCCCCTGCTTTCCCTTTGCTCCTCTGCTCCTGGGAAGCACATCTCTGAATCCAGCTTATCCTCGAGTGTGTGTGGGGAATAAGCTTGCCCTCCGGGCATGGTCTTGTGAGGCTCTATGGCCTGTTTCTCAGGCAGGAACCCCCAGCCCTGGCCTCCATTTTGCACATGGGATAATGGGGAGATGGCGAGTCCCGCTGAGTCTGCTCTGGAGAAGGGGTGCCCTTGCCTGGGGAGCCCCTGAGAATACGTTTGACCTTTATGCGCGTGTAAAGCAGCAGGCTGGCCTTACAGCCTCTTCTAAAGGTGAGGGAACCGAGAGAGAAGAGGCTTGTCCAAGGCCAGCCCAGACGTGGCCTCCTCAGCCCTCTGACCCATGGCCTCAGGGACCAGTGGCCCTGTCACCTGGTGAGGGGCTGCCTGTGGCTTCAAGGCATCAGCTGTCCTGTCCTCCCTGCTCACTGGGCCCGTTTCTTGGCCCACAGGGCGCCAGTTGTGCTGAGCAATGGGGAGGCCGTGGATGCAGCTTTCTCCGGGGTCCATCGCTGCAGCTGGAGGCGGAAGAGCTCCCGTCGCAGTGAGTGCCCAGACCCCAGGTCTCAGCCCCAGGAGGGTGGTGCCAGGATGGGGCCCAGAGCTGATGGGGGCTCATGCAAGCCAAGGGCTCGTCCTTGTTGCATGGCTGCTGTGGGCTTGGTGGCTGCTATGAGGTGACTCGGCCATTGCCCACCCTTGAGAGTGGCCCCCTTTGTCACTTGATGAGATCTGTGGCCCAGGAGTAGGTCATGCATTCAGCTGTTCCTCTGTCCCCTCAGTACTTCCGAAGGTGATCTGGTGGTGGGTGTACCCTGGTGACCAAGATGGGGTCCCTCTGGGAGCTAAACCAGACACACAGGCAGGCAGATACCACAGGTGCTGGGTTGGGGGGGATTAGGAGAGCCCAGGAGTCCTGAAGGCAGAGAGTGAAGGAGCAGGGGTCAGGGTGAGTGTGGCCAGGCTGAGGGGGAGCCTGTGCTGGAGCCCGAGGGCGAGGGGATGCCGGGCACATGGGAAGCAGCCAACCTGGGCGCGGTGGAGGGAGGGCCCAAGGGGTGAGCAGGCCAGGCGAGGCTGCCTTCTCCCCAGCTCCTCCTGGGGTGTGGGGGGCCTTGGAGGCTGCACTTTCCTGAAGGCAAAAGGGAGTCACGAGAGGCCCTAGGAAGCCATGAGAGCGCCATGCGGCCATGTGTGCATTTCAGTCCTGTCACTGTGGGATGGGGTGATGCTCTGAGACAGGTGGGTGGGCTGGAGGCTGACCAGGAGAGGGAGGCTGATGGCTGGAGCCAGGGACCTGGAGTGAGATGGGCAGGTTTCAGAGCCGTGTGGGAGGCAGAATCCATGGAGGGGTGGGGTGGGCAGGTGAGGAGATCTGACTGGGCTCTGGGGGCCCTGGGACCGTAGGAAGCAATGCAATTAGGACAGTGGGGACTTCAGAGTCTGGTCCTATGCAGGTGAGGACAGACTCCCATTGAGGGTGGGGACTGCTTTTCCAAACCCTACCTCTGCAGGGGCTCCATGCCCCTAAAGGGGGCAGAGATTGGGTGCACAATTTCGGAGCGGGGGGGGGGGGGGAACAGCTCATTAAATGTTCCATCCCTGGAGCTGCTAACAGGGGCAGGCTGTGAGCTCTGCCCTGCTCCTAGCCTGCCCAGCAAAATGATAGGGGAGCCATGTGCTCATTTGCTGAATGTTTCACCAATCAGGACCCCGCTGGCTGAGTTCTGTGGGACACCCCTTCACCCCACTCTCCAAATCCTTTTCCCTACACCGGGACATTTCCTGTACTCCCTACAGCCATCTTGCCCTCCCCCACCTCTGGGTGGGTAGGAGCTGGCTCCTTCTGGGGTAGTCGTGGGGGCCTGGGCAATAGAAGAGGCTTCCGGGCCCCAGGGCACAAATGCTGGGTCTGCTTCATGCTCCCTGCAAGTGCCATCGGCCAGATGGGCCGGCCTGCGGGTGGCCGGGAGGCGGATGGAGTGTGCTTCGGTCACTGGGAGGGCGCCTTGGAGGGGCTGGAGGGCGAGAAGAGGCAGCGGAACCCGGTCCTCTGAGCGCAGTGGCAGGCCGGGGCTCCCCAGGGGCTGGGCTGCAGGATGCTGGCCCAGCTGAGCCGCGGGGATGCGGGCGGGAGGGAGCCGCCAGCTGGTGCAGTCCTGGTGTCACTCCGGCTGCCGCCTCCCGCCTGGGCCGCCAGAGCCGGGCTCGAGCTCTCCTCCTCTCCCTTCTCTCCCAGTCGAGAGGTTTACTTTCCCCGCCCTGGAGGAAGATGTGATTTACGACGACGTCCCCTGCGAGAACCTGGACGCTCATCAATCCGGTAAAGTCTCCTTCGGGCGTCCTTGTTTCTCTCCCGACGGACCGGGGGGCGGGGGGGCGGGGCCGGGGGAGGGTCTTTCCTTGCGCGTCTTCCGTGGCCCCACCCAGTCCATGGCCCCGCCTTCTTGCTTTAAAAAACCCCTGCGCTCTTCCCGGGAGCGTCGGGAGACCGCGGAGGGCGGGGCCGGGCTGGGGCTGGGGAGGGGTTAGGGCGTCCAGGGCAGGGGCACCCTGGGCTGTGGGTCCCCAGGCCACTCTTTCACGTCTCCGTCTCCATTCCTCCTGAAAATGGTTTAAGAGCCCCAGAGCTGTTGAGAAGGACAGTTTATTAAAGCTGACCGGTGAGGCCTGGGCCCTGCTCTGGGGCGAGGCCCGCGGTGAGCAGGGAGGGCGGGGAGGTGGTGGCCACAGAGGGGAACAGAGCCGGGGAGGGTGAGTCCTGCCGGAACTGGGCCCCACATACTCACCTGGCTGGAGGGGGGACTCTCCAGGGAGGAGGGCTAGTTCATGTCCCTTCACAGCCAGAGCCATCTTTGCTGGAACACCTTATGCCAGCTGCTCTTCATGTTTTGTCCCCAAACTTCGCTTAGAGTCTTACTTCCTTATTCTTGAGAGGAGGAAACTGTAGAGGGGGGATTCCAATCTGGGTCATTCTGAATCCAAGTCCAATGCTCTGTGCCCTACCCCCCAAAGGACTTGGGTGGCATTTTATGATGGATGAAGCACATTTGCTCCCCCTATTCAGTGACCCCGTGATGGGGCAGGGTTTATGGCTCCAGGTGACAGTCACATCAGAGAGGTTAAGCCACCAGCCCCACATCACACAGCCAGAACTGGAATAGACATTTGCCTGACTCTGCTTTTCCTACTATTCTGCCTGCCTTTAGGGGCTCCCCATCTAGAAGAGGAAACATCCCCTGCCTTTGAGGAGTTCTCAGTCTGACAGGGGCGACCAGGACCATCCTGGGGCAGCGTATAATCCAATGGGAGAGACACACAGACAACACGACTCCATCTGAGGGCCCACAGAGGGACACTCCTGATGTCTGTTCCAGGAACAGGGGTGGTGGGCCAGTGATACACGCATCTATCTGGCAAGCCCCGAATGGACCTGGGCCTGTTCCTGCTTGTAGCTCATGCAAATCCAGGAGAGTGGGAACGGGCGGCTGTATGCAGGTCCCAGAGCTGGTAGATCTGAGCAGCCTGAGGCTGTCATTTGACCCATTTGGGCTGTTCTCCCATCTGAATCAAATCAACCACTGAAGACTTGGCCACAGTCTGCACTGGGCACCATCGTGTCCTCAGGATGTGGGGTCTGGCATGTCCTGCAGTTTACTCTGAGGCAGACAAGAGCAGGTGGTCTGGGAGCCAGCTCTGCACCTACAATTTGAGGACCAGAACCCCTGCCCCAGGACCCCCCACTCTCAGAGCTGTGGGAGGATTGGGTCCCAGAGGCTGTGGCCGGCCCTCAGCAGGTGCACGGCACAAGGATGCTGTTGTTAGGAGTGTCATACCTGCCGGGGCCCAGCACTGACCTGTGCAGCCTGTGACGAGGTTTTCCGCCGAGATGCAGGCAGCATGGGCCAGTGGACACACACAGCCCTGGGTTCAAATCCTGGCTGCTGCTGATTCTCTGTGCTTTGGGCCTCGGTTTCTTCATGTGGAATCAGATTATCATTCTGACCTCATAGGCCTTTGGGGAGGATTGCACCAGAGGACTTCTGCTTAATCCCTCAGGCCTCAGTCAAGGCATCTGCCCAATTGGGCAATAATAGCTTTCTCCTTGGGGGTTGTGAGGACGCCAGGAGATGACTGATGTAGAGCATGGGCGGGCGATGGTAAGAGCTTTGAAAGGGGGCCGTGATCTTGAGCATTAGGGAAGCGCCAGGCCCCCAGGAGGCAGGGGAGGCAGAGGGCAGGGACCAGACTGCTCTGAGGCCCAAGAAAGCTGAAGAGTTGGCACCGACTCAGGAATCTGTGACCCTGTCTCCACTGGAGAGAGGAGCCCGGGGGATCAGGAGCATGGTGGAGCCTTCATCGAAGACAATGGATGGAGCCCCCTCCCTGCTCACTGCCTGACCTTGGGCCAACACCTGTCTTCCCTGGGCATCGTTTCCTCATTTGACTAATAGGAGAGGGTGATGATTTGCACCCTGCTGGCCCCAGAGGGCTGCTGGGAGAATCCGGCATGTAGATGTGGGTGGGCGGGGCCAATGCCCCTTGGAAGCCGGGAGAAGCAGATGCTGCTTGTAGTGTGGTTCTTCCTCGGGGGCAGCCCCAAACTGGGCTCCTGGGTCACGGGGCCTCCGCTGCAGGCATAGGACAATCAGCCCAGCCTTATAAAGGTTACAGCTTGGTCACCAGCTGCTCTGTTCCCTGGAGACGTTAGTCAGTATCATCTTTTGCTTAAAAATAACCTCGGGCTCCCTCCTAATTCTGGGATCCAAGCCTTCAGCTAAGCCCCGTGTGTCTGTTTTGCTCTTTGGCTGACAATCTTCCCAGACCTCTCCCCTACCCAGCTTCCTGTGCGGGGGAGGGGGAGGCTTTGGGTCAGCGTGGAGATACCCGAGCCCACCCAGAGCCCCCGCGAGTCAGGATCAGTTGCTCTTTGCTGAGCGCCTGCCATGTGCCAGGCTCCTTGCTAAAGTATATTTTATCTAACTCCACCTTTCGGCTTGTTATCATCCCCATTTTGCAGAGAGGCCTCTGATTGACCACAGCTCTCTGCTCTTCAGCATGTGTGGTTTCTGAGCAGATTTTTTTTTCTTAAATCCTTCCCAGTGCCGTATTTCTTCTGTGTTGACAAAAAAGCATTTTCACCTTCGTGCCCTTTTGGAGTCTGGCCTCACATTAGTGAGGCCTGCAGTTCAGTTTTTCTCCAGGTATCAGCCCAGGAAGTGCAGCCCAGGGGTCAAGGGGGTGCTGAGAGCATCCAGCGATAGAGCTGGAGCCCTGTCTTCTGGGCCTGGGGGAGCGTCTTTCCCACATCTGTCTGGAAGCAGGGTCTCAAACCCCACTTGACAAGGACCCCAAGAGTCCCTGGTCCTGGTGTCACCTGTCCCTTCAGGCCAGTGGACTATCAGGCCTCTGTCCCCCAGTTTTTGGTTCAAGGCATTTCCTGTATGGCCGGGGAAGAAAAGGGAACGCTCCAGGATGCTGGGCCCGGCGCGCCCCCTACTGGACCATCCTGGACCCTGACGGGAAACTCAGATTTGGGGTGAGGGATTGACTCATTCAATGGACCATCTCCATTTTACCCCTGAGGATGCTGAGGCCAGAGCTGAGCACCTGAGTCAGGACTTGTTCCTTGGTCTCGTTTTTTCCACTAAAAAATGCCAAAGAGGCCCAGAAAGAGCGCTCAGATCCCAGAAAAGTGATTCTGATAGTGGAGGAAGTTATGGAGCCTGTTGTGTGCCAGACACATTTCTTGAGCTTTTTCTGCATTTCCCACGTCCTCCCCTCTACAAGGTGGATGTCGTGTTCTCACTGCCTCCCTCTTTCGGAGGAGGAAGCGGAGCTGGAGGTCCACTCTGACCCACCCCCCTACGTGCCCGCTTGGGTTCCGAAATTGAGCCTGGTGGGCTTGGCCTCGGGGCCTCTGCTCACCAGCCCCGTCTCTTGGCCAGCAGGGGCGGAGAGGAACCTGCTCTACGAGGATGTGCACCGGGACGGGGCGCCCCGGGAGGCGGAGGACCTAGGCTGGAGCTCCAGCGAGTTTGAGAGCTACAGCGAGGACTCCGCGGAGGAGGCCAAGCCGGAGGTGGAGCCCACCAAGCACCGAGTGTCCTTCCAGCCCAAGGTGAGGGGGTGGGGCGTCTCTCACCCCAGCTAGGGCACCTGTAAGTGGGGTGGGGCAGCGCGTGGGCCGGGCCTGAGAGTCTCCTGGAAGCAGCGGTGATTCCCAGGAACGTGTGGGGAGCGAGAAGGGGCGGAAGTAATCGCGAGACGGGGCAGTAACCCACCGGCATTGCTGATTGGCCGCGGAGAGCCCTCAGCTCAGCATGGGCGTGGTTAGTGCCTGGACAGGTGCTGCCTCCACGCCAGGCCTATGGCAGATGGAGCCCATAGATTTGGAATCCTCCTCAACACAGTGCTTGGGTGACCCAGCCCACTGATGAGAGTTGGCAAAACAGGCTGTCAAGTCAGTCCGATCTCCCTGCCCTACAGGATGCTTCTCAGACCAATCTTAGACCCCCACAGCCCTCTGCCCTGGGGAAGTGAGTAGACGGGCAGAGACAGAGCTGCCTGGAAGGCGTCTTTCCAAGCCTTTCAAAATGCCATCCATGCGATGGTTGCTTCCTGTGTTTCTGCCTGAAACAGAGTTCACTCTGCGGATTTCGTGGCGGGAGCCACGAAAGCCAAGAGGAGGAAGATTGGTTCCTTCTTTTCTGTGACAGCCTTGCCCTGTTCTGTAGAAGCCATCTGAAGGCAGAGTCTATCCATGCCGAGATGTGGGATTTAATGGGAGGCGACTGGGTCCCTCTCAAGTTCCTTTTGAGAAGACACAGACAGGCAAGTGGGCTCAACCTGTCAGTGAGCCCTGCCTACAGGCAGGGCAGGGGCTAGGCAGGGGCCCCAGGCCCGGGCTGGATTTGGGGGGGGGCCTCCAACTCCAAGTTTCCCAAGTGCCTCTTGCCCCGTTCAAAGTTTGGGGATCCCCTCTTCGAAAGGGGTGCAGGCCAGAGCAGCACCCACAGCTAAGAGTCTTCACACAGACAGGCTTCCCAAATCTCCAGGAAGCCCTGGGGCAGAACAGGTCTCTCCTGAACCCTGGCCTCCTTGAGTCTGGGCCCTCATGGGTGGGCCCACAGAAAATAGCCTTGATGTCTTGCTAGCAAAAAAGTTAAGCATCTGTGACACCTACCGTGTGCCCAACCCCTGTCTTAGGGTGTGGGCTGGGGTACATGGGAACAGGAAGACCCGACCCAGGCTCCGGGAACCTTTGTGGCCCAGGAGGAGACACAGAGTATGAAACAATTTATCCGAAATGAAGACATACAATTCCCTTGTAGTGCAGTGGGCTCGAAATCTGGTGTTGTCACTGCAGCGGCTTGGGTTGCTGCCGGGGCATGGGTTCGATCCCTGGCCTGGGAATTTCCACATGCCAGGGCCACAGCCAAAAACAAAGACATAAATGCCTTTTTGTAAACCTGGGCCCATGTACCTATGGCTGCCTGCCTGACACGGTGGGGGTGGGGGATTGATGGGCCTGATCCCAGGAGGTGGGTTGGGAGCTGGGGTGCAGAAGCCAGGGGAGATGGAAAAGGTGGCTGCACTTGGAGGAATGGCCCAGGCAAAGCCCAGGAACAAGCCCCTTCCTGCTTCTGTACTTGGAAGGGGCAATGTGTTCCAGGTCAGGGGAAAGAGGGGGCCTTGACTGTGAAGCCACCACGCCCCCTGGGGAGCCTCTCCATAGGAGGGCAGGATCGTGTGTGTCCCAGCCCAGCTCTGAAGACTGTGAGCAGGTGGGACTCCAGGCCTGGATCAGCCCTGTCCTCAGCCTCTGGCTGTCCCTCCCAATTCCCCACGGCCACTTTCCCAGCCCCCTGCCTTCTTACTGGGGACTGAGAGGGAACCATGGGCTCCTCTCTAGGCAGGAGGCAGGGGAAGCTGATCTGGGCCTCTCCCGTTGTGGTTCTCGGGCTTGATGGGCATCAGGATCATGTGTAGTAGGTTAAATTGCAGATACCAGGGCCTTACTCCCAGGTTCAGGGTTTGGGTGGGGCCTGGCAATCTGTTTTTTTTTTTTTTTTTTTTTTTTCCTTTTTACAGCCACATCTGTGGCATACAGAAGTACCTAGTCCAGGGTTTGAATCAGTGCTGCAGCTGGGGCCTATGCCACAGCCACAGCCACAGCAATGCCAGCTCCTTAACCCCGTGAGCCAGGCCAGAGATGAAACCTACATCCTTAAAAAGACAATGTCCGGGCCCTAACCTACTGAGCCACAGCGGGAACCCCACAATCTGCTTTTTAACAGTGCTCTGTCCTCAGGGGATGCAAGGGGCCCACAGAGCCCTCTGAGAAATACTAGGCAGGCCCCTTACCTTGACCCCAGGGCTGGGGTCCCTGGGGGCTGCTGGAGGACCTGTGTCCTTCACATTCTCAAGCTGGGGGCTTGGGACTCTTCCTCAGCAGATAAATGATATGGTGGAGATCTTAGAATTTCTAACCATAAGGACTTTCTCTCTGGCCATGGGCCCAGACCCACCTGCTTCCCAAACAGCAGCCTTCCAGGGAGGTGGGGTAGTAGGGGAGGTCTTTCCTTGGGTGCCTTCCCCCGGGAAAGCCCGCTGAGCCCGGCCTGTGGGGCTCTGCCCTCCCGAGCTGCTTGGGTTGCACCTTCTCCCACCCCTCGTACCGCAGCACCTGCATGTTTCTGGGGCCACCACTGCTTGGCTGTGTGTTATGTGTGCTGCGTGGTATCGGGCAGCAGGGCCTGGGAACGTGTTGTGTCCTGTCCTTAGAGTCTGATGGGGGCCTGACACCTTGTGCAGCTTCCTGAGAACTAGTGGAGCCCCTCCTGCAGGTGTCTGGAGAAGCCAGCCCTCGGTGGGCAGATTTTTGCTGAAGAAGGTGACTGAGGCGTCTGCGTAGGGGCTCCTCTGAAGCACCTGACCCAGATGTAAGCAGGAGCCTGATCCTGCCGGTTGCCACCCACGATCGATGGGAGGTGTTTTTTTTTCCAGCTGTGGAATGGGCTGTATCACACGTTTCCACTTTCTGACTGTGATCTCTTCATGATTAAGGCGACTGTGATCCAGCTGGCCATGGCCTGGGCAGCAGTGATGGCTCTGTCCTCAACTTGTTGACTCTGATCTGACCAATTCTGCAGTTGACCTCTGGCCTAGATCTTCTGATCCTGAGAGAGGCAGAGGCCCAGGGCAGTTAGGATTTTGTCGTGTCAAGCTTATTTATAGATGAAACGGGACTACAATTTTTGGGGGAGTCCAAGTACCTGTCCAAAGGATCCCTGTCCTGCTCCTTTTTTGCATAACAATAGTGATGCTTTGCCTGAGTGGTACAGCTCATGCAGCGGTTTCGTTTATGGTTCCTGATACCCTAGAGCGGTTGGTATTATTTGCGTTAAGAATCTCATTTTGTTGATTAGAGAACCTAAGCGACAGAAGCTCAGAGAGGTTAAGTGAAGTGGTGAGGGCCACTCAGGCAGTGAGTGGTAGAGCCGCAACTAAACATCACATAGGATTTGAAAGAAAATACCTTGTCCGGGAGTTCCCGTTGTGGCTCAATGGTTAACAAACCCGACTAGTATCCATGAGGATGCTGATTTGATCCCTGACCTCTCTCAGTGGGTTAAGGATGCAGCATTGCCGGGAGCTGTGGTGTAGGTCACAGACATGGCTTGGGTCTGGTGTTGCTGTGGCTGTGGTGTAGGCTGGTGCTTACAGCTCCGATTGGACCCCTAGCCTGGGAACCTCCATATGCCGTGAGTGCAGCCCTAAAAAGATGAAAAAAAAAAAAAAAGAAAAAATACCTTGTCCATCTGATCTTCCATCCATCCATCCATCCATCCATCCATCCATATCCATCCATCCATCCATTCAACCGTCCATTCCTCAACAAATATTGAGCTCTTGTTATTTGAAAGATAACGTAATAATGGCTTCCATTTTTCTTTTGAACATCACTAAGCCCTGGGCTCGTGTGCTTTGTCCATTTAACCTTTTCAGTGATACTCTGAAGTAGTTATTATTGTGGCCACTTTACCAGTGAGGAAGCTGTCCCTCAGAGAGGTAAAGAGCCTTACCCAGCTAGTAAGCAGGGAGCAGTATTTTGGAGGCAGGTGCATCTGCCTCCAAGCTCGTCCTTTTGATCGCTCTACTTGTCCCCTTCCCTACAAGTGGTCCCAGTCTTGGTGTTCTGTCACTACGGCGCCTAGGGTTCATGCATTTGAATGTCTCTCTGTTTGTCTGTACACCCATCCATCTTCCCCCAGAGTGTGTGAGCCAGGCAGCCCCCTGCCGCCCATCCAGCTGCCTCCATCCCTCCCTCCATCGATTCCTCCCTCTATTCTTCCACCCCTCCTCTAGTGGTGTGCCCGAGCCAGCTCATCCT
The DNA here is from genome assembly GCF_054392235.1 of Sus scrofa. Lineage (NCBI taxonomy): Eukaryota > Metazoa > Chordata > Mammalia > Artiodactyla > Suidae > Sus > Sus scrofa. The sequence continues at coordinate 80,676,436 of NC_139388.1, forward strand.
CACTCTCAAGACCCCAAGAACTAATCACGCACAGCCGCTTGCTCAGTGATGTCCTACTGGTACTTTGGAATTGGCCATGGTGGGCGAGTTCACACCGTGGAAATACTACAGAGCAGGACGCTTTTTCCTGGAGAACCACAAGATGATTAATTACCAGCATAGCACTGCTTTCGTCTGTCTGCTAGTCCATCCGTGTTTTTACTCATTCATCTGACTGTTCCTCCCTCTACCCATTTGCCCAGCTCTCTGGTCATCCAAGTAAATGTATCCATTTGCTCACCCACCATCCACCCATCCATGAGCCTGTTCATCTACCAATCTGGCCATGGTCCTTCCATCTGTCCAGCCATCCTTCTCTCCATTCTGTGCATTCGCCCACTCATCCCTTTATCCTCTTGCCCACCCATTCCATCCATCCGTGCACCTGCCGTCCATCTGTCTCACTAACTTGCTGAGAGCCTCCTATGTCACAAGCCCCTTGCTGGGCCCCCGGGATGGGGAGATGACTAGCACTGTACCCCTTCCCTGGGAGGGGGGCCTGGGCCGTTGCCCTCCCACCCCTCCTCCCCTACAGCTTCAGAGACCCAGCCCCTGGCTGCCTGGCACATAGGGGCTGGAAGCTGTTGGAGCTGATTCCAGGCAGGAGCCTGGTCGCCCCCAGGTCCCCAGTCCCCCGCTTGCCCCGAGTTGTCCATCTGCCACCTTACCTGAGTCTCCTTTTTCCTCTGTTGCCCGTGTTTTGTCTCCTGCCTGCCCCGCCTGCTCCTCTCACCTGCTCTCCTTCTGCCTGGCTGCTTGGGGGCTCCAGCTTTCTCCAGACCTGACTAGGCTAAAGGAGAGATACGCCAGGACTAAGAGAGACATCTTGGCTTTAAGAGTTGGGGGGAGAGACATGCAGGAGCTGAAGCACAAGTACGATTGTAAGGTATTGTCTGTCCCCCTAAGTCCTGGGGGCTCCCGGGGGCCTTTCCTGCTGCTTCTGGGGCCGCCGAGGGTGGGGCTGAGTCCCGGGGCTGCCCTGGAACCCAGAACCCGGCCACATCCTGCACCTGCTGCACTGGGCAGCGCCACATGCTGGCTGCTCCTGCGCCCGTCCCCACCTCTCTTTCTCCTCACCCTCAGTGACTGACACCTTAACTCTTATAAAAATTCCTGATGGGAGTTAACTCAGGGCTCAGTGGTTTAAGGATCCGGTGTTGTCACTGCTGTGACTCGGGTTACTGCAGTGGCGGGGTTTCGAACCCTGGCCTGAGAACTTCCGCATGCTGTGAGTGTCCACCTCCCCTCCAGATTCCTGGGTGGGCTTCCAAACCTCAGGGCCCTCAGAAGCACCTGGGTGATTTGAAAAATGCAGATTCTTGAGCTCCATCCCCCAAGAGGCTGATGCTGCAGGTCTGGGTCAAGACCCAGGAATCTGCGAATTTGATAACTGTGGCTGGTGGGTTTAGGTTATACTTGGAAAAATATGACTGTTGGTGACATTGGACTTTTCTCCCCACTGAGCCGTTTGGAGAGATCTGGGGTAAGGATGCCAGTAGGAGAAACCGCAGTGCCTTCTTAAATGGGACTCCCACTTTGCATAAGCTGGTGTTACAGCAGTAGTTGCCATTCATTAAGCACCTCCTGTGTGCTGTGGGCTTGGGAGGCCTGCGGGTCTGGATTTGAACCCCAGTCCTATCTCTCCCTCGCTCTGTCATCCTGGGCAAGCCGCTTGACCTCTCTGAGCTTCGGTTTCCTTGCCTGTGAGATGGTGGCATGAACAGTACCAGCCCCCAGGGTGGGCGCGAGCTCCGATCTGTAAGGTGCTTGGTGCTGCGCTGGGCACGGCCTAATTGCACAGTGGCTGACGGTTATTATTTGAGTGCCTGACCATTCTTCCCCTGGGACGCCTGGGAGGCCACTGTCCTTTAGTATTGGTGAGGCCGGCAGGAGAAGTTACTGGCTGGGTGTCACACCAGCGGTCAGCAGCAGAGCTGGGGGTTTAAGCCTGGGTCTGCGCGAGCCTGCACACCCTCTGTCCTGTAGCCCTGCCCATTTCATCAGAACTGGAGGCCTCTCTGGAGGAGACTGAGAAGCCTTTTATAGGTTGTGGGGCCCTTATACAGACACCCTCTGAAAGGCCTGTAACTGGGGGCTGGGGTCACATTTAACTGTTCAGGAAGCTGAGACCCAGAGAATGCTGGGAGCACGTAGGGGGGTGTCCGAGAGCAGGGTGCTTTTCCCAGCCTGGCCCCTAAGTCGGCCCCTAGGTCAGGCCCCAGCTTCTGTGCAGTGAAGATGGTTGATTCTGGGACCCCTTTCCAAGTGCTCACCTGTTGCTCTCTTTAGCCTGAATGGGACCTCTGATGGTTCCCCCAAAGTCCACTTTCGGGGTTCCCAGGTCGGCTCCCCCAACTGCTTTCTGTTGGGACAGGACCTGGGCTCCAGGACAGAGGTTTCCCATCAGGGGATTGTGACCCCTGCCCCCTCGGGGGGAGATTGAGCATCTTTGTACAGCTTCTGGGGTCGACAGCTGTCCCTCTTGTTAGATTCTCACAAGCGTTTGTGATATTCTCACACTTCTCTCTGAAAGCCCAAAAACCCCGGCTCTGGATTGTACCATTTAGATGCAGGGCCGGGGGGGGACTTCCCTTCCCATCCCCCCACCCCCTCTGCTGGCTGGTGGTTGTTTCCAGAAAGTCAGCTTTCTTCCTGAAAAACTATCACCCTGCCTCCAGCCTCAGCGCCCACTGGGGGTTCCGCAAGCCCTCCCGGCCCAGACCCTTGAGAAGTGCCAGGACCCTTATGCTGGGGGCAGGAGGAAGTTGACAGTGAGACCAAGCACCCCCCAAATGCCTGCTCCCCACCTTCAGTGGAGAACAGCAGGAAAGAGAGGGTTTTCCTAGAGCTGTGCTGTCCATTATGATAGCTTTGGCTCTTTAAATTTAAATTAATTAAAATTAGGAGTTCCCGTTGTGGCTCAGTGTTAACGAATCCGACTAGGAACCATGAGGTTGTAGGTTCGATCCCTGGCCTTGCTCAGTGGGTGAAGGATATGGCGTTGCCGTGAGCTGTGGTGTAGGTCACAGACATGGCTCAGATCTGGCATTGCTGTGGCTGTGGCATAGGCTGGTGGCTACAGCTCCGATTAGACCCCTAGCCTGGGAACCTCCATTCCCAGGAGGTTGCGGCCCTAGAAAAAGCCGAGAAGCCAAAAATCAAAAAAAAAAAAAAAAAAAAAAAAATCCGAAAAGAAAAAAGAAATTTAAATTAATTAAAATTAAATATAAGTGAAACTTTGGGTCCTCAGCGCACCAGCCAGCTCTCACTCCCCTAAGTAATTTTTCCCAAGGGGAAAAAGATCAGGTTAGGTGGCTACCGTTTTCCACCCTTGTGAAAACTTCTGTTGGACAGCCCTGGCTGTGCGCTGGGGAAGATGCCAGGACTGGGCTGGGGGCTGAGGTGACAGAGCAGTGAGGGAGGGGACAGCAGCCTGTGCACAGGCCCAGGGGGCTGCTTCCCTGGCCTGGGCCTTTCTCTGCCTAAGCCTTCGCTTTCTGCGCTGGTGCCTTCAACTCCTCAGGCCCAGGGGAAGCCGCATCCTGCTCCGAGGTGGATGTGGCCTCCCCTGCGGTCCTGGGCAGTGGCTCAGGAAGAAACCTGGTTGTGTGGGGGGCAGGGCTTCCGCAGATGGGATGAGGGTGCCCCCTTCCTTTGAGCTGCCCCTAAAGTAAGCTCGGATATTTGTGCAGCTCGTTTTACGGTTCAGCCTGCCTCCCCAGACCCTGTGTGTTTAGTCCTTGCAGACTTGGCAGGTCTCAGGGAGGAAACCGAGGCTCAGTGAGGTTAAGGGTCTGGTCCAGCATCACGTGGCTGGAAAGGGGTGAGACTGGGATTCGAACCAGGCCTCCGACTCCAGGCCTCCAGCCTGTCCACACTGTCTCCCCATGTCCTTAGTCTGACACTCTCCCAAGTAGTTTTTCCCAAGGGGGGAGATCTAGGTAGGACCTCCCCTTGCCAGCCAGGCGGGTACCTCCAGGGAGATTCCGCCCCCCCCCGGGTGGGGGGCGAATGCCCATCTCACCAGGAGGTCTCCGGGTGGCACCGCCTGCTGTCTTTCGTGGTCTCTGCTGCCACCTTCCTCAGAGGCAGTGGGCCCCAGGGTCCCTGTGTTTGTAGCCCTGGCTGGGAGGCCTGGCTGGGGCTGATGGCCCTTGGTGACAGGTGTCCCAGGGCCTCCCCCTGCTTCCCTGATGAGCCCCTCTGCCTTTGCTCAGATGACCCAGCTCATGAAGGCCGCCAAGAGCGGGACCAAGGACGGGCTGGAGAAGACAAGGATCGCCGTCATGCGCAAAGTGTCCTTTCTGCACAGGAAGGATGTCCTTGGTGAGGCGCCGCGGGCCGGGCCTGGGCGGGGGTGGGCGGTGCTGGGCAGCGGAGGGTGGGCGGGGTCGCTGGGGGTCTGGGACTGAGCCCCAAACATGCCAGCCTGTTTCCCAGTCTCTGGCAGGCGGACCCTGGCTCTTCTGGGATACGTAGGCCGCTCCCTTCTGGGTCCCTGCCCTTGGTCTCTGTCATGGCCTCTTTGGCCTCCTGCCTCCCCCTCCATCTGGCTTACCCAGCCTCACCTTTGAAGGCACCCGTTCTTTTCCTTCCTTTGTCCATTCACCCATCTCTCCACCAGCCAACATTTATCCAACACCTACGAAGTGCCGTGCCCCGTGCTAGGTGCAGGGACCACAGGATGAATTAGGGAGCATTTCCTCCGGGCACAGTGGGGGTACACTGGTACAGTGGGGGGAGACAAACACGTCAACAGGATGTGACAGTAGGGATGGACAAGCCGCACAGTGGGGTACCATGTGGGGGTGTGGGGGACGGAGTCTGGAATGCGGGGACGAAAGCTCAAGGAAGGGCTGAGAGTGGAAGGAGGAGACCCATGTCCAGCAGGCAGTGGGGAGCGGGACGGGAGAGGGGGCTCTGGGCAGAGAAGCCAACATGTGCAAAGGCCGGGCGGTGGGGGAGGATGAGACGTTGGAGAAATGAGTTTTGTGATGGTCGGTGTTTATGGAGGGTCTGTTCCGTGCCGGGCACTCTCCTCCGACCTCCACAGCATCTTCTGAACCCATACAAACACTGAGCAGGTGCAGAGGACTGTCTTGTTCCCATTAGATGTGGGCACCAGTGCGGAGTGGTTCAGTGTCTTGCCTGGGGACACCCAGGCCTGGAAGGGATGGGCTAGGCTGCCTCTGGCCAGAGTGAGGGCAGGGGTGAGAGATCAGGGCTGCGTTAGCACAGGCTTTCAATCTTTGAGGCGACGCTCTTGAAATCTATGTCTTTTGCCCTCTCTGGGCCCCAATTTCCTCATCTGTACAATGGGGCTCATCTGGCCTCTGAATCAGGGGCCCTTGGTGAGGATGACCGGGTAATGCACGGAATGAGGCCAGCACAACTCCTGGCCCCTGGTGGCAGGCGTTCTGCCTGGTGATAGCCACTAAGAAGAAGTGTTCGGTGCTGGGATGGCATCTCCCTGGCCTGGTTCTGATCTTGGTTCGTCGGCCTCCTGGCTGGGTGACCTTGCCCGGTTCTCCCTCTCTTGGAGGGCCACGCTCCTCATCTGTGAAATGGGTTTAGCCCTGTCCCTGCATGTGCCTGAGTCACACAGAAACCTTTGGGGGAGCCCTGGCCCCTGACAAGGGAGGGGATGGGCCGAGGAGGTGGCCTGGAGAAAGGACAGGGGGACCTGCTGGCTGGCTGGAAACTGTTCCTGTTCTAGGCTCCCCCACCCCCCACCCCAGGGCCCTCCCCACCCCGCCCGTTAGCCCGGAGCCTTTCCTAAAGTGACCCTCCCACCAGAGGCGTTATTAATAGCCACAGCAGGGCTCGAATCACCGGCCAAGAATGTTACCCAGTGGCGCATGGGGGAAGAGGAAGCTGCGGGGCCGGCGGCTGGGGTGGGTGCGGAGTGATGCCCGGGGTGCCATGTGGGCCAGGCAGGAGGGCCTCCACCCCCCCTACCCCCGCGCTGTCATCCGCTGTCCCTCTTCCTCCTCTTCTTCTGTCTCCTGCTCAGGTAAGGCCTGGCTGCATGTCCCGGCTTCCTTGGCCCCCCGGGAGTCACGGCCACTTCTTTTTTCCCAGCTTCCTCACGGCACCTACTTCCTGCTGCCCGCGGCCGCTGGTGCCAAGTTTCAGATCTGTGGGCAGTAGGGTCCCGTGTCCCTGTGCCTCTCGTTCTTGGGGTCGCAGCGCTGCAAGGCCGGATCACCGCCCTCTGCCTGACCTCCCCTCCTTCTCTCTGCCGGCGCCTCTGTCTTCATCTGTCCCCTGAGATCTGTCCCCACTCATGTCGTTTTCTCCTAGTGGACACCAGCTGAGCTTCTTCCCTTTTGGGTCTCTTTGCATTTTTTCGGGAAAGATGAAAACACAGAGCCTGACAGCCCTGTTCTTGGGACTTACTTTCTTCCCCCTTTTCGGTGTCCAGAAGAAAACTATTTTTAGTGTCTAGTGATGGGGACATGGGCGGCCTGGCCTTTGCCAGGCCAGAAGCGGGCAGGTCTGAGCAGGGACAGAGACTTCTGGCAGAGCGGATTCTGAGAGCCAAACCTCCGTGGCACGCTGCTTCACACGCCCTCGCCCACCTTCCCTCTCTGTGATTTCCGGGGGGACTGTTCTAGCAGAGGGTGGCAGTGAAGGCAGTGAGCAGGCTCTGACCCTCCAGGGCCCCAGGAGCTGCTCCTCCAGGACTCTGTTCTAGGAGGGGTGCCCTGCCCCTGGAGTCTGAGCAGGGTGTGCCATTCTCGCTTTGCCTGGTCACCGGCCCATCTGACTTTGCAGGCGACTCAGAGGAGGAGGACATGGGGCTCCTGGAGGTCAGCGTTACGGACATCAAGCCCCCAGCCCCGGAGCTGGGCCCCATGCCAGATGGCCTGAGCCCTCAGCAGGTCAGTGGGAGAAGGGGGGTGTCTTCAGGGGGAGGGCTGGCAGGGTCCCAGCCTATGGCCTGGATCTGCAGGGGGAGGTGATGATCAGGGACTCTTGGGTGGGTGGGTCAGGGGGTGGCTCCTGGGTTCTCTTCTCAACCAGCTGCTCGGACTTTCCCAGTGGGACCCGCAGGTTCCATGTTGTCATCCTGGTGGGGGAGGGGGCCCTGCATTTGGGGCTCTTGGTGTCCCAGCCCCATGGCTGCCAGCGGGGGTAACTGTTTCCAAAGGATGGTGTTTGGAGGAAGGGCCAGCGGGAAGGGAAGCAGGGAGCTAATCCAACATGGGGTGGGGGGGGGGAACTCCAGAGGCGCCTGGCCCCATCCTGTCATCAGTTCAGACCCTAGAGTGGCCACAGGCTTCCAGGAGTGGGCGCCTCTTTGGGTGACATCTTCCTGCTCCTGGAATGTCCCACTGAGATCTGAGCATCTGCACTCTGGGTCCTGGTAGAATCGTGTTTGAATCCCTCCCTCTTGGGTTTTCCCGGCCGTGAGACAGAGTGAGAGCCCTTTGCCTTCCCTGGTCACGAGGGCTCTGAGCCAGATGTGTCGGGGTGGCAAACGCAGGGCAGGGATTGGCCGGTTTGGAGTTGGCAGGAAATCCTGATGTTGGGCCTCTTTTGATGCGGCCACACCTCCTGTCCTGGGAGTCCAGCTGCCTCCTTCCTTCCTTCTTTCTCCTGTCTGGCCCGGCAGCATCAAGAGGGTGACCCCCCCCCCCAGCCCCCTCCCCTGTGCAGTGAGTCACTGTCAGGGCGAGAGGCCATCAGGACCCCAGGCCGCTGGCTCACCAGCCAAGGTTCCCCTTTCTGGTGCCCGCTGGGTCTGTTTCCCCACAAGCCTTTGGAATCTCTTGGATGGGCAGTGTTAGTGACTCTAGGCCAGTGGCTCTCAAAAGAGGCGATTTTGCCCCCCAGGGGACAGGTGGCAATGTCTGGTGATGCTTTTGGTTGTCTCAGCTGTGTGTGGGGGTGCTACTGGAATCTAGTGGGCAGGGCTGGGGATACTGCCCAACAGCCTACAGACCACAGGGCGGCCCTAAAGTCAACATACCGAGGTTGAGAACTCTGCTCTGGGGACACCTGGGGGTTGCTGGCAATGCATCCAGCTGTGGGGCAGCTTGAAGGACAGTGGCCAGGCCTGTCACACAGCTGTGGGGCCATAGTCAGGCCTGGGCTCGAGCAGGGCGGTGGGAAGAGATGTAAAGGGTGTGCCCGGGGCGAGGTGGAGTGCGGGAGGGGGAAAGGCAGCAGAGAGCAAGGGAGATGGTGGTGGTGGCCCCTGGATCAGTAATCTCAGGAGATGGCTTTGGGGGCACAGTGGGGGTCAGTCACCTAGCTCTGGACCAAGGTGGACAGGCTTCCCCCTCAGACACCTCTCACCTATGACACCTTTCATGAGCTCTGTCCCAGCCTTGTTGCACAATAGAATCACCTGGGAAGCTTAAAAAAGCTCTGTTACCCACTTAGTATGGTCGTCTCTGGGTCCATCGATGTTGCTGCAAATGGCATTGTTTCCTTCTCTTTTTATGGCTGAGTAATATTCTGTTGGAGGGATGGACTGGGAGTTTGGGCTTGGCATATGCACACTGTCGTACATGGAATGGATAGTCGACAGGGACCTGCCATGTAGTACTGGAACTCTGCACAATATTCTGTGATAACTTGTATGGGACAAGGATCTGAAAAAGAATGGATGTGTGGAGTTCCTTTCATGGCTCAGCAGTAACAAACCCGACTAGGATCCATGAGGACTTGGGTTCGATCCCTGGCCTCACTCAGTGGGTTAAGGATCCGGAGTTGCTCTGAGCTGTGGTGTAGGTCCAGATGCAGCTTGCATCCCACATTGCAACCCCTAGCTAGGGAACCCCTTATGCTGTGGGTGCAGCCCTAGGAAAAAAAAAAAAAAAAAAAAAAAAGGAAGAAAAGAAAAAAAAAAGAGTGGATGTGTGTGCAGGGAGAATGGAATCCTTCTGTTGTACAGAGGAAATTAACACAACATTGTAAATCAACTGTGCTTCAGTGAAATGTTTAAGAAATGGACCCCCCCCCAAAGCCCCCATTGCCCAGGTCGTACCCCGTAACACTTCATTCAGAGTGTCTGGGGTGGGAGCCTTTATTCAGAGTGTCTGGGGTGGGAGCCACGTGATTCCAGAGCACAGCAAAGTTCCCTCCCCACCTCAGCTCATGGCAGTGCTGGATCCTTAACCCACTGAGCGAGGCCAGGGATCGAACCTGCAACCTCATGGTTCCTAGTTGGATTCGTTTCCACTGCACCATGACAGGAACTCCTGAGAAGGAATTTTTTACTGGAGTCATCCAGAGATGGAGGAGGCCGCCTGTCCCTGGGGGGAGGGAGTGGGTAGCCGTGATTCTCCATCCTTGGATATAGGCGGGCAGAGTCCTGGCATCCCCTGCCCCTGCTCTGCAGTCTGGGGAGCAGGGCTTTTGTCTGGGGTGGGCAGGGGCTCTGAAGGAAATGCCGGCCCCCCAGGCCCTAGTGGTCCAGGAGCGGCCCTGGGAGGGACACGTTCCTTCTGTCCCAGCAGCCCTCAGCTTGCTGGGTGAGGTGATCCTCTTCCGGTCACCTGGGGCTCTGCACACAGCAGGTGCTTGCTCTGTGCCTAGGTTGGCGCAGGCGCTGACTGTGCTTTCCGCCCGAGCAGGTGGTCCGAAGGCACATCCTGGGCTCCATCGTGCAGAGCGAAGGCAGCTACGTGGAGTCTCTGAAGCGGGTACTCCAGGTATGTCTCCAGGGGTGCAGGGGGGACTCCGGAGGAGCATTTTAGGAGGAGTGTTTGGTAACTTGGACATTTTTATTTTATTTTTTTATTTTTTGTCTTTTTTTAAGGGCTGCACTTGCGGCATACAGAAGTTCCTTGGCTAGGGATTGAATCGGAGTTGTAGCTGCCGGCCTACGCCACCGCCACAGGCACAGCCACACCAGATCCGAGCCACGTCTTCAACCTACACTACAGCTCACCGCAATGCCAGATCCTTAACCCACTGAGCGAGGCCAGGGATTGAACCGGCATCGTCGTAGTTACTAGTTGTGTTCATTACCACTGAGCCACAATGGGAGCTCCAACTCAGGCATTTTTAGGGAGAAAGGCCAAAGACCAGCACTTTTCTGGGGACAGCAGGAACCCCAAATGGGTGACACCAAGAATTCCTGATGCCTTGGTGTTTGCAGAAGGACTGGATTTTCTCAAACAATGTTGGGGTTCACAGAAAAGAGCTCTGTCTTGTAGTCTTGAGGACATGGGTCCCTCTTCCTCGCCACTCTGGGAGCCCCTGGGCGGGGCCGTGACTCCCCCTCATCTTGGGCTCCCGGGGGCGAGGAGTGGGCTGCACTCCCCCCCCAACATCAGGTTGCCTGGGAATGGCTTGGGTGTCTAAGTTGTGCCAGCCTTAGATTGCATTCGTCAAATGCTGAGTCTTCTGGGATGTGGGCTCCTGGTGAGGACGACAGAGAAGGGAATTGTTGGGGTTGGAGGATGCTAGTGACACCCTTATGTCCCCTCCCGACTTTGGATCCACAGTGGGGAAGCCCAGACCCCAGGCAGGTGGAGACGAGAGTATCCCGTGTTGCTGACAAAGCTGGTTGGAGAGGGTGGCACTAGGTCTGGGGGACAAGGGCCCTTGCTGTGACATCACTGCCATGACTCCATTAGACAGGCTGGCTCCATTGTGGGCAGAGCCCGTCTGGAGCTCCTCGCAGGCAGGGACCTCCTCCCAAAACCCAGCTTATTAACACAGACGTCGTGGGGGTGGGTTGTGGGTTAGCCAGAGGGCCGGGTGTGTTCCATGCATGGAGATCCTTCCAGAAGGGCGAGTGCTTCCCCTGGCAGGAGGGTCCACTGATCTGCTTGGCCTCGTCCAGGTGGCCATGACCTGGCCCGGGGGTGCTCGCCCCTCCCCCTCTCCCCGCAGGATTACCGCAACCCTCTGATGGAGATGGAGCCCAAGGCGCTGAGTGTCCGCAAGTGCCAGGTGGTGTTCTTCCGCGTGAAGGAGATCCTGCACTGCCACTCCATGTTCCAGATCGCCCTGTCCTCCCGTGTGGCCGAGTGGGACTCCACCGAGAAGATTGGGGATCTCTTCGTGGCTTCAGTAGGTGTCCCCAAGCTCTCTCTCCCTGGCGCACCAAGTTGAAAGCCATGGCCCTGACCCTGATGTCCTCCGGGTCAGCGTCCTGCCTCCATCTGGTTGCCTTGTCCAAGCAGGCAGGTCAGAGAGCAGCAGGGCCTGAGTCGGCCTGGCCTGAGCCGGCGGTGGGTGTGACACCCTCCGGATGTCTGCCTTGGCGCCTCTGGAGCCTGCTCATTGCTCTGGCTCTGCCCAGGCAGCACCTCCAGGAGACTGGCCACTGGGCAGCCCCGTGGCCGATCTGAGGGCCCTCTGCCGAGTGCTCGTGGAGTGGTCACTGTCAGATGCTTGGCCTTGGCCCCAGAGGGTGCTGCAGGGTGCTAGGCCAGCCCACTGGGGTCCCCCTCCGGAGACCTGGCCTGGTCCCAGCTCAGCCGTGTGAACTCGGACCGTGCCAGGGCTCTCTCTGGGCTCGGGTCCCTATCCGTGGAAGGAGGAGATGCGCTCAGCTTATGGTTTTTAAAACTGAAGTCTGGGTCTAGACAAGATTCCTGGGGTGACAGATGGGCAGAGTCAGGGGGACCTGCTCTGATCTGTTTTAGGAAATTGGGGTTCTGCTAAAAGGCAAAAAGTATTGTTCTGAAAACCCCAGCATGCAACAGACTTGACACTCTGGTTGGTGTCTCCATGGGCTCAGGGTCAAGTGCACCGTCCTTGAGGGTGGAGGGCAGGGGATTTGAGGAAATACGCGCAGCTCAGGGCCATCCTGGCCCCCTTTGCCTCGGGGTGGGGGGCCGTGCCGGGGGACAGGAGCATCCTGGGCTCTCGCTGGAACCACCTCTTCCTCCCCATGACCTCGGTGTCTCTTTACCTCTCTGAGCCCCGTCCCCTCCCCTCACCGGGGGACAGGTTTCCTGACCTCAGGGTAGCTGAGCCCCTCCACGTGGAGGAGGAGGTCGTGGCCGGCGGGGAGGGTCCCGGCCCGCTTCCCGTTGTCTGGATGTGACCCTCGCGGGCCCCGGCCATGTCTGTTTCAGTTTTCCAAGTCCATGGTGCTAGACGTGTACAGCGACTACGTGAACAACTTCACCAACGCCATGTCCATCATCAAGAAGGCCTGTCTCACCAAGCCTGCCTTCCTCGAGTTCCTCAAGGTGGGCCCGAGGGGGCGGGGGCGGGGAGGTTTCCCAGGAGGGGCGGATCGCTGGAGCATCATTTCTTTGGCCGGGGCCCCTCGCTTCTTTCCTTTGGGACACCCCGAGTCCCACGGGGAAAATATGAGCCTTCCCCCCACCCCGACCCAAGAGGAGGGTGATAAAGAGTTAAAGTGTCTGTAAGCTGCTTGGGTGGGATCCCGGAGCTTTGGCAGGTGGAAGGCAAGGCCTGTGACATCTCGCGGATGGTGAGGTGAGGGGTGGGTCCACGCGGGCAGACCCGGAGGTGCGGCACGCACGGTGTTCCTCTGGAGGGCTAGGCTTGGGGGATCTTCGGTGAGGCACAGGTTGTGGCCTGGCTGACGCCCTTTCCTCATGTGTGAAAGGGTGGGGGAGAACGCCTCAGAGGGGTGCCTTGGGGGTCATGCGGGAGGATAGTGCCTAAAGGACCAAAGGCCTCCTGTAGCTGTGGCGCCAGGTCCCCCTGCCCCATTTCCTTGGCGCAATTAGGCGGGTCAGAGGGAGATCCCGCTGCAGGGAACGTGCCAGCGGAGGGCGCAGGGGGGCTAGGAGTGGGGCCCCAGCGGAGGAATCCACAGCCCCACTCCAGCGGGTCAGGGGGCTTTCTCACTGTGACCTGGGGCCTGCGGGGACTGTGGGGTTGAAACAGGTAGAGACAGAGGAGGGGGTGTTCCAGGTGCAAGGGTTGGGGGGGTAAAGGTCAGAGACCAGGCTGGCTGGAACCTGGGAGTACTGGGTGCCGGGAGAGAGGCCCAGAGCAGCCAGGGGCAGATCTGTTCCTCCAGGCTCAGGGGTGAGGATGTCGTATTTCAGGCAGCGGGGAGCCCCCGAGGTTTAGGGTGGAGGCACATGGAAGTGGAGGCTGGTGGAGAAGCTGTGGCAGCAGCCTGGGTCGCAGGGCTGAGGACCCTGGTCAAGGTGACAGGTGTGTGGATGGAGTCGGGGAAACAGAAGCGAGAGCCAGGCCAGTAAGACCCCCGCGTGCCCGCCCCTCACCCTGGCCCGGGTCTCATCCGCTTTAGTTTAAGTGGAGGGAAAGCTCGTCTCAGCTGCTTCCAGAAGCCTGGCCTTGTGAATCAATGGAATGTCCCAGTTCTGCCTTTAGGACCTCAGTGTGATGCTCTGGGCTCCCCGGGGTGCGGGGCTGTGCAGGGGATCCCTGTGGTGGTAGGGACCCCTGGCTGCAGAACCAGGGACTGCCCTGGGCTCTTCTCTCGGGCCTGAGGCTGAGCAGGGTCCTGGGCCCGGGGAGAGGAGCCTAGGACGGGCCTTGTCGGTACCCGGGCGCTGGGCCCTCACCACGGAGGGTCAGCGAGTGATCCACCTGGTCTCCCACAGCGGCGGCAGGTGTGCAGCCCCGACCGCGTCACGCTCTACGGGCTGATGGTGAAGCCCATCCAGAGGTTCCCGCAGTTCATCCTCCTGCTTCAGGTACTACGGGGCTTCCGGCGCCGCCGACCGACCTGCCGGGGGCAGCTCCGGCTGGCGCCAGCCTCATGGGGTGGGAGCACCCACCACCCACGCATCTGCGGTGCACTGTGGGCGGCGCCTTGGCACCCAGAGCCCCCTCTTTCCCCACTCCTGGAGTGGAGCTCATCTCATCTGACAGCTTTCCCTTCTCCTGGTGGGAATGGTGGCGACTCAGCCCAGATTGCGGGGGTGGGGGGATGAAGACCCGCAGCTTCCCAGCACCTGCGGGGGCTCTTGGCAGGGAGGTGCCCTGTGAGTGTGCCGATCTGGGCACTTTGGGCTTCCCGAGGGAGTGTTAGCCCCACACAGGGCCCTGTGAGCTGGGGCCACCTCCCCTGGCTGCTGGGGCCCTCGGTCAGGGGTTGAGCCCCCTCTTGGGGGGGTTGGGGGGATGCTGGCTGCCAGGCCTAGGGCCCCTGCTGAGTTTCCTCTCTGTCCTCAGAGCAACCACCTGCAGGTGCGGGTCTCATCTCTGCCTCCTGTTGGTCGGTAACTCAGGGATGGGGCCACACATCAGTTTTTCATTCACTCGCTCTTCATTGAGGCCTTGCTCTGTGTCAGCCCATCTGTCCTGGCCACAAGCTGGGCTCTTTTCAGGCCTGGTCTCTGTGCGGAGCATGGAGGTCGAGGCTGTGATCCCAGCCAGTGGAGGGTCTGCTGGGGAGGGGGTGGGGGTCTCAGTCTTGGCTGCCTTTGGCTTCGGCAGGACATGCTGAAGAACACCCCCAGGGGCCACCCAGACAGGCTGTCGCTGCAGCTGGCCCTCACGGAGCTGGAGACGCTGGCTGAGAAGCTCAACGAGCAGAAGCGACTGGCGGACCAGGTGGCGGAGATCCAGCAGCTGACCAAGAGCGTCAGCGACCGCAGCAGCCTCAACAAGGTGCGTGCCTCCTGCCCCGAGGCCCCCACCAGGGGGCAGTGTTCTCCGAGCCCACACTCCTTACCTTGAGGCCCGGACCCCCACATTCATTACTATTCATGTGGTTTTCGGATAGAAACTGATTTTGTCCATTAGTGTGACAGCCAGTGAAGACACCAGAAGTGATAACCTAGTATTCTGCTTCAACGGATGGGCTTTGGAGTCAGGGTCTGGGTTTGAATTCAGATTTTGCCTCCTTCCCCCCTGTTTCCCCCGCCCCCCACCATCCTTACTGTGTGGCCTCAGGGGAATCACCCACCTTCTCTGAACGTCATTTCCTTCCTCTGAAATGTGAGTAGTTTGCTGGAGCCTGACCCTTGGGGTTCTGCAAGCCAAGGAGAGAGTTGACAAAGTGGCAGAGCCCTTAATTCAAGATGACCGCTGTCATTGTTAGTGTTATTTTTTAAGAAGAAGAAAGACAAAAAAATCCATGCCTTGTTTTGGGATTGCAACTTGGGAACATTCTAGCAAAAAAAAAAAAAAAAGAAAACTTGAAAACTTCCAAATGAGTCTGTAGAAAACCTTGTTTTGTTTGTTTGTTTGTTTGTTTTTGTCTTTTTGGCCGCACCTGCAGCATATGGAAGCTTCTAGGCTAAGGGTCGAATCAGAGCCTACATCACAGCCATGGCAATGCCAGATCTGAGCCGGTGTGCGACGTACACCACAGCTCACGGCAGCACCGGATCCTTAACCTGCTGAGTGAGGCCAGAGATTGAACCCACGTCCTCATGGATACTCTTTGGGTTTGTTACCGCTAAGTCATGATGGAAACTCTAGAAATCCCTGTTTTTAAAATACATAGTTGATATAAACAATTTAGTCACCTCCTAGAGTCACCTGTTGGTAAACTTTAGTCCTCTGCTTCCCAGTGGCTTGTGGCATGAACCACTCGCAGCCACAGATCTGGGAGGTGTCCTGCACCCAGACTCCACCTTCTTACACCCACCAGAGGGTGGAGTTTGGGCCGGTCTGGGTGAGGCAACCCCGCCCCAGCACCCTTGGTGAGAACAAGGGTTGTTCTTTGGGGAAGGGAAATTGTGTGATGTCACGGGGAGGTGTTCAGATCATCTGGGGGAAAATGGGAGCCTCGTGGCTCTGTGGGCCCCCAAAGCAGAGCTGAGGCCAGGGAGATTTCAGCCACACAGGATGGAACCTTGTAAGGTCCCCTCCCAGGTGGACTGCCGGTGCCAGTGTGTGATGCTCTCTAACTTGAGCTGTCATCCCTGATGCTCTCCAGAGGCTTGCAGAGCAGTGCCAGGACGAGATGATTCTCGGGGTCTGTTCTAGTTCTAAGCTCCAGGGTCCTACCTCTCAAGACTCTCCCACCTCAGGCCACATTCAGGCTGCCCAGGTGGACTGAGGCCCACACAATATTTTTAAGAAAATGGAATTAGTTGCCAGTGTTTAAAAAGGGAACGATGTTTCACAAAACTTCAACTTGTGCATCTCCTTGTAGGGTGAGAAGAGCTGGCATGCTGGCCCACCTTCCCCTACCTGGCACAGGTCACCTGCGTAGCTGCTGCCCATGCCACCCCCCAGTCCCCATCCATATCTTCCCACAGAGGTTACCTGCTGGCCTTGCAGGCCTCTGAGTTGCCATCACCTGTTCCAGAAGGAGAGAGCTGGGAAGAAAAGATGGGGCAGAGGATGGAGCCCGCTGTTGGGGGTGTCCCCATCCAGGGTTGCTCGGGGTGGGTCTGAGAGGTGGCTGGAGGTGGTCCCCCTCCCTGGCTCCAGGCCAGGACTCCCCCACACAAGCCCTCTCTTTTGGAAAAAGACTTCAGCCCAGCTGTGGTTGCCATGCTGCTGTTTGATGGCCTTTGCACTTGGGAAGTGTCTTCTTCTGTCTCCCCCTTTAGCTCCTCTTCTGTAGCCAAGAGGGTTTCTCTTGCTCCGGCTCTCACGTGTGTGTGTGTGTGTGTGCGCGTGCATGCGTGCACACGCGTGTGTGTGTGTGTGTGTGTGTGTGTGTGTGTGTGTCTGCAGTGGGAAGAGATCCCTCCAGAGAAGGAAACCTTTCTCCAGGAAATGCTGTCTGTTCCCTTCTGCGCTGTCCCCTGAGGGCCCCCAGGCTGTGAGGAGCAGTGGTCCCTGGCTGAAGGTCAGGAGGACCTGTTTGGTCCCGAGCCTCAGTTTCTCCACCTGTCAAGTGGGCATGTTGGAGAGGGTGGCAGTGCCTTCCCTGGCCAGGGCCCCTCCCTGGGTGGTCTCGGCCAGTTCTGAGGCCAGGGCAGTGATGTCCCTGTGGCTGCCTGTCACCCAGAGAGAAGTGGAAATGAAACTGGGTGTGCCCAAAGCGGAACCGTGTTGGCTATTTCAAAATGTGCCTGTTTAGGACCTGGCTCCAGGGGGCCGTTTGTGCAATATCTGAGTTTTCTTTGGTCTTTCTCTTTTTTATCTGCTTAAGTGGCAGGAGGATGGTCACTGAAAACCAGGGGACTTTCCTCTCCCAAGTTTTGGGTCCTGGGTCCTGCCGTCTTTAGGTTCCCGGCTGTGTTTCCACGAGCTGGTGATCAGCTGGGTGGTAAGAGTTGTAGGAAGGGGGAGCCTGGCCTTAGCAGTCATGGGGGGACCTCTGAGTCTTTTTTAGTATGTCGGGGGCAGTGAGCTTTCCCAGGCTCCTCTCACGTCCAGCCAGGAGCCGGAGGGTGTGTGGCTGCCACCTGATGCTGGGGACAGTGCTCCGTCCTGCCCTGCCGCTCAACCAGCCCCAAGTCTCCAAAGGCACTTCACCTTGGCAAGCTCTGTGTCCCCAGCCTGGCACAGGGAGGCCTTGGGGCCCTTGAGCTGATTAGATGAGAGGTGGACTGTTCAGTGCCAAGCGCAGCGCCCGGCACCAGGGGGGCACGTGGGGCCGCTCAGGCTTTTGTATTTCCCGGGGAGATGCGGTTCTTGGGAGAACAGCAGGGCGTTCTCTCCAGGAGAGGCTTTGGGATGATCTGCCCTTCTCCTTGTGAGCATGGGAAGGAAGACGATGGCTGGCGGTTGTTATCAGAATCGTGGATTTAGGAAAGGAATTTTGCTAAATCCCCCCCCCCCCCCAAAAAAAAAAAATCCCTCTTGGTAAAGAGATGTTTTCCCAGTGGGTCCCTGGGTCTGAAGGTGGACCGGTACCAGCAGGTACTTGGTGTCCAGCCGAGATGGGTCAACTCCTGCTCTGATGCCTCCTTAGAGAAACACCTCATGGACGAGCAGATCGTCCTAGTCCCAGCACCAGGCCTTCCATGAGGTGAGCGGCCAAGGCTGTCAACAGGTCAGGGTGAGGGATGGGACCCACCTCCGGGCGAGGAGTCCCTGCCTGAGGCCATAAGGACAGCAGCAGCAGTGGGGACAGGGACCATCTGCGGGGTGTCCCTACTGCAGGGCCAGCACCCTGGGTGTGCGGCCTGTGCCCAGGGCGGGCACTCAGAAGGGTCCCATGTTTAATTTACTGCTGTGCCTTTGCCATCTTGAAATTCCCCACCTTTTTTTTTTTTTTTTTTTTTTTTTCTCTTTAGGGCTTTACCAGAGGCAGATGGAAGTTCCTAGGTTGTGGTTGAATCGGAGCTACAGATGCTGGCCACAGCCACAGCCACAGCAACCTGAGATCCGAGCCGTATCTGCGACCTACACCACAGCTCATGGCAACACCAGATCCTTAACTCACTGAGCCAGGCCAGGGATCGAACCTGCTTCCTCATGGATATTAGTCGGGTTCGTTACTGCTGAGCCACAGCAGGAACTCCCTGAAGTTCCTAAAAAGTTTGAGTGAGCACTGTGCTTTCCTCTTGTCCTGGGCTCTGCGGAGTATGTGGCCAGAGCTGGTCATGCATTACCTTGGTGATGTGAGCCCTGGAGGTATGGCCCACGTGACACCTGCCAGAGGGATTCACAGCGGGCGCTCCAGGAGCCAGGGTCAGAGCACGGGTCTGTGGCTCTGGAGCGGTGTCGCTGGTAGTGACCTGCCTGTGGGATTGCTATAGGGGAGGGGCCGGCAGTATCTGGCTCGCCTGAGCAGGGGTGCTGGCTGCTGGGCAGGGGGCGGTCCCTGCCCCTTGTCCCCTGCGGATGGAGGCGGGGCCCTGCCTCCCCCTCCCCCTCCCCCTCTCCCAGCCGCCGTCCCCTTTGTCTGTGGAGGGAGAATTCTGCGTGTCTCTGTAGCAGCCTGTGTGCAATGCTGTTCTTGACCTTGCCCCGTCCCCTCCCCCAGCTTCTGACTTCAGGCCAGCGGCAGCTGCTCCTGTGTGAGACGCTGACGGAGACCGTGTATGGCGACCGCGGGCAGCTGATCAAGTCCAAGGAGCGCAGGGTCTTCCTGCTCAATGACATGCTGGTCTGCGCCAACATCAACTACAAGTAAGCGGGCCCGGCCATCGCCCCTCCCTGGGGACTCCTCCTGCCGTGTCCCCGTCTGTCACATGTGGGCTCCTGCTCGGGCTCAGCTGAGGTCTCCTATGTTCTGACTTCCTCTTCCATCCCTCTGTGCCTGCTCTGTCCCCGGTCCCCAGAGCTAGGAAGCACCTGCAGAGGTTGCCCAGGGCAAACAGCTGTCTGTGGTACAGGATGGTCTGTCCTAGAACTCCGCTGTTGGAGCGGAACAGCCTGCTGAGTTTTGACCACTTTGAAACTCAGGAGGTTCATTCTTCCTCACATCCAGCCCAGGTCCCCTCTGCTTTAATTCAGAGAGAGTTTCCTCTGGCCAGATCTCAGGGAGAGCTTCGCTTCTCCCCCTAGGCCCTGCGGGAGCCTGGTTTCCTGGTTCTGGGTCAGAGGTTGTAGAAAAGCCCAGAGCCAGCTGTGGCCCTGGAGTCAACTTGGAGTTGGAGCCCTGCGGTGGGGTGAGGATGATCCTTTAGTCTCGTGTCTGCAGACTCATGGCCTGTGGGTTGCATTCGGCCTCCGGAAATCTTATGTCTGGCTACTGTGGGGTTTTCACACAAAGATTGAGACATCTGGCTTCTCTTGAAAATGTGGAGATCCCACATTCTGGGCCCACACGGCCCGGGCCATGGGCCTGCAGCTGGGGTACGAGAACTCTCCACTGGGCTTCCTGCTCTGTGTACTTTCTGTCCCCACCTGGCCCGGCTCACTCACTTGCGCCCCATGCTTGGTCCTCTGGGCATCGGCGATTGGAACCCTTGACCAATGAATGCCAGCTGGGCCTCTCTAGTCAGACCGCTG
This sequence comes from Sus scrofa, assembly GCF_054392235.1. NCBI lineage: Eukaryota > Metazoa > Chordata > Mammalia > Artiodactyla > Suidae > Sus > Sus scrofa. Next base: position 80,696,209 of record NC_139388.1, read on the forward strand.
CCTGCTCGAGTGGAGGAAATCTCCGTCCTCAGTACCTGGCAGCACTTTCAAAAACATCGTGGAAACCCCAGCGTGGCAACAACAACCCAGATCCACGAGGGAAAACAGTCACCCCAAGTCAGGGGTCAACCCCAGCCTGGCTTGCCCACTGCCCAGCTGGCGTACACATCTGGGGTCGGGCCTGGTTTAGACCCTGAGCCCAGAGTCAGCTGTGCCTTCCTGCGCACAGCCGTGGAGCAGATTTGAGGCTCATCTGTGGTTGTGGATCACATGTTCTGGAAGGCAGGGAGCACGCAGGGCTGTCCCGGGGCTCGCACACTCACTTAGCTGCACCCACTTGTCCACTGGTCTGTTCATCCCTCAAATAGCTCTTGAACTCTTACTTTGTGCCAGCTCACGGGTCTGGGCAGGACCTGGCCCTGGTAGGGACCTCAGGCAAGGAAGCCTCTGTCCCAGGTCAGTGTGGTGGTACTGATGGCTGACTCATTCATTCATTCATTCACTGTAATTTTTAAGTTTTTGGCCACGCCCGAGGCTGGCAGCAGGTCCCTGGCCAGGGATTGAACTTGAGCCACAGTGGTGACAATACCGGATCCTTTAAATGCTAGGCCACCAGGAAACTCCCAAGAACTGAACTTTCAAAGTCTTATTTATATCCTGGGCTCCCTGAAGCCTCCAGGGATCTGACCGTCACCCTCCCTGCCCTCCTGCGGCTTGGAGCCCAGCACGGTGTGAAAGTGTGATGGGGATGCTAGTAGCCCACTTTGGGGGGCTCATTTTGGGCGCCTTGGGACAAGTTGCCTGACCTGTCTGAGCCTCAGTATCCTTTTCTGGAACAGCACAAGCTTCCCAGTCGGGCCGCTGCGGGAATCAGAGGGGAAGGCAGGCCAGCGGCCCCTCCCCCACCCAGGGAGCAGGCCCTCTGGGTGGTCCCCTTTGTCCGCACCTGGCCCAGCCCCATGGCCGGCCCCCGGGGGGGTCTCGGCACCTGCAGAAATCATTCAGGAACAGTAATGACCCTTCTTGTCTTCTTCCTCAGGCCTGCCAACCCAAGGTAGGGGCTCGGGGTTGGGAGGGGTGCTGGGTACGGGCGTGTGATTCTGGATCTGGGGCTGGGGCCTGGACGCCCTGATGCTTCTGCCTCGTCCTCGGCTCCCTGCTCGGCCTGGCTTGGTTTGGGCCCAAGGTCTTGTGCTTGGGCTGTGAAGCGCCTGGCTGAGCTGACCTGCTGAGCAGCAGTGCTGGGCTGGCCCCGGGGCTGGGTGCTGCGGGCTCTCCAGGCTTGTGTCCTCTCTTCCTGGCAGGGGCCAGCTGGAGATCAGCAGCCTGGTGCCCCTGGGGCCCAAGTACGTGGTGAAGTGGAACACGGCGCTGCCCCAGGTGCAGGTGGTAGAGGTGGGCCAGGAGGGCGGCTCCTATGACAAGGACAACGTGCTCATCCAGCATGCCGGTGCCAAGAAGGCCTCTGCCTCGGGCCAGGCCCAGAGTGAGTACCTGCCCTGCCACCGCCTGACCCAGTGTCGGGACCGCCTCCCCAGGCTCAGACCCCCGGCCGACGGGCACTGGCCGAGGGACATTTCTTGCTGTCAGTGACTGTACACAAACACACACCCACAGCCCCACCTGTGTGTGAACACACGCCCCATGCACTCATACTAGACGGGTCCCCACTGCCCCCACCCCCTACTGCCACGCACGTGCAGTGACCTTGAGTCGGAAAGCATGACCTCCAGTGCCTGCCTGGCCACTGCCTGCCCCCCTGGGGGACTTCAGCAAGTGGTCATGTGGGACCTCAATTCAGTTCACGCCTCGGGCCCGGGCTTAGGGCTGCTTGGCTCCACCCGGATCCTCCCTCCTCTGTCCTGACTGTCCCCTCAGATCCTGTCGGATGATGGCCAGGACAATGAGAACTCGGGTGGCGCTCAGCAGGTTTCCCCACCCATCCCCGGGCCCGGCTCTTCAAAATGCACATCAGAGCTGTGTGTCACCCTGCACCTAGAATCTGATGGCTTCCCATGGCTCCGGGGGTGAAGTCCCCGGGCCTCAGCCCCCTCCGCCGCCTCACTCCCTGCGCTTGACGACCCGGGCCTCTTGGTCTCTGCAGGGCTGAACCTGCGCTTGCTCCAGGGCCTTCCCCGGGCCTCTGCCCTTTTCCAGGATGTCCTGCCGTCCTGTTTTGGTCTGTCCTCCCCTCTTGTCTTGGCTTAGGTGACACTTCCTGATTCCTTGGGACTGGCCAGGGCCCGTCCTGTGCTCTCAGGTCTGGTGGTGTTTTCGCCTCTATAGTGAGGGTCTGGTTGCCGTGTCATCTCTCCTCTTGGTGTGACAGTAGCCCTCTCCAGAGCCCGGTGTGCGTATGGTGTTAGCAAACATTTGTTGAATGAATGAAGGAGGTAACTGCGGGGTCAGCAGGATGGCGCTAGGCTCCGCCTGTCCCCACTGGCCAGCTCTGAGCCCAGAGGTCTCGCCCTCAGAGGGCTGCACCCACTTCAGGTGCTATGTCCCCCTCCCCAGTCGGGGAGGCAGGGAGGGCTGGTCTGTGTTCCTGACTTGCTGTTCACAGACACCCCCGGGAGGGGCTCCTGGCCCGCCTGCCTCCCCCAGAGGCATCTGTTAGCCCTGGCCTCCCTCCACTCTCCCCCCTCTGTTTGGCCCTTGCTCTGGGACCCCTGCCATCAACCACTGTTTTACTTGTGGCCACATTTCTTAAACTAGAGTAAAAGGCTGCCAGATTCCCCTTTAAAGTGGAAAAAAGGAATCCTTGTCGAACCCCAGTTGGCCTTGAATGATTTTTTTTATTAAATTGTTATTCAAATATGTGCAAATATAAGACTAGGTATCATAAACTCCTTAGGCTTATATCACTTGAACAACCATAAAGCCAAAACAAAATAAAAAATGGAATAAAAATGAAGTTACAAAACAATAAAATTCCAATTAACAGCATTAATTTAATGTGATGGATGATGCTGTTTTGCTGGAACCAGATTGCTCTCATATGGATGCGACCTTCTTACGGGGAAGGTTCTTTGGAGTTGTCTGCCCCTGCACCCCAGGGTGCCTCCTGGTGGTCCTCGTTTCCCACCAGCTCAGCCCACTGGGTCACTGCGGGCCCTTCTTGGCCCTTCCTTTGGAGTGAGTGTGTCTCTTAACTTCTATGTCCATTTCGCTCTGTGCTCCTTACCCGGGGACCATCGCGTAGCGGGTGGTACCGGAGACTCCAGATGCAGGATGTCGCTTTAAAGTCAGTGTATCCGGGTGACTGAGGATGCGCACGTGTCTTTTAGATAATCATCTAGCTGAAGACCCAAGTTAGGTGCCTCTGCCCCTCCCTGGGATTCCCTAAGACCTCAGCTCTAGTAACCGTGGCCCAGAGAACACGGCCCAGATCCCTGCCCCGTCTTTCAGGGACTACCCCTCTAGTCCCGCTGGACCTGCCTGCTCTGTTTCCTGCTGCTCTCCCACCACGCCCCCGATGCCGCACTCGTGTCATCACCAGAGGTGTGGGCACCCTCATCCCCATCCCATTTCTGTCCCATCTCCCTGATGTCTTTCTCTCCAGTACCTTCCCCCACCTGCAGTTGTTAATTGACACCCCCCCCCAATAGGATCATAAACTCCCATAGGATCAGAACCGGGACCCTGTCTGTCTCATTTATACCTGTCTCTCCAGCACATTGAGGGGGACCTGCCATACATGGGGTCTCAGTGCATTTTTGATCAACATACTGTTCCCAGGCTTCCTCAAGCCACAGTGCCTTTGCACCTCCTGTTCTCCTTTTGGGCAGTGCCTGCTACTCTCCTGGGCTCATGGAGGTTCCTTGCCTCTCATGGGCATGTTTGGGTCCCATTCTTCTGGTCTCTTGTGACCCTTCGTGTAGACTGAGTGTGGCCCTGATCCCAGGTCCTAGACCTTACCTATGATTGGATCTGTCCCCTGAGTGGACAAGTGCTTGGTAACGTTTCCTTCTGTATGTCTAGTGCCATGTCCCCAGGGCGATAGCCCTTCCTTTTTTTGTGGCAAGTACTGGTTGGCGCCCTGCTTGGGTTCCGGTTGGCACCTTCCCCACCCCTGAGGCTGAGTAGGGTCTCTCTCTGCCCAGATAAGGTGTACCTCGGCCCCCCGCGCCTCTTCCAGGAGCTACAGGACCTGCAGAAGGACCTGGCCGTGGTAGAGCAGATCACCCTCCTCATCAGCACACTGCACGGCACCTACCAGGTACCCAGCGCCGGCCTGGGCAGAAGCGCGAGGCAGGGCTCCTCTCCTGCCTGGCACCCCCAAGTTCCCTGGCCGCTGGGGCCCCTAAGTAGCAGCAGTACTGGCTGCAGCTCCCGTGGCTTCCTGGAAGTCTGGGGTGTGGCCCTGGCTGTGGGCAGTTTTATTTATTTGTTTTTGTTCTCTGCACAGTGTCTGGTCTGTCTTGCAGCCCCTTCCCCAGCCTGGGAGAGGAAGCGGCTGGGAGGGTGTGTCCCTCTCAATGAGAGGTGCCAGCGTGGGGGTAGGTGGGGGGTGGATTGAACCAGGGCCTGAAGCCTGGGGACTCGGCCCCCGACTTGTGGCTGAGTGAGCCGCCCAGGTTGAGCTCCCGCACTTACAGGCGCCCCCACTGCTATGGGATCTGGGGTGGCTTCGGGGGAGCCAGTGGGCTGTGTGGTGACCTCCTTGGCCTCTTTGATCCTAGAACCTGAACATGACCGTGGCACAAGACTGGTGCCTGGCCCTGCAGCGGCTGATGCGGGTAAAGGAGGAGGAGATTCACTCGGCCAACAAGTGCCGCCTCAGGCTGCTGCTTCCAGGGAAACCCGACAAGTGAGAGGAGGAGGGAACTGGGGGAGGGCATCGTGAAGTGTGTGTGCACTGCAGATGGAGCTTAGCGCAGTGTCTGGCACAGAGCAGCTGCTCACGGGCGAATGAATGAATGAATGAACAAGTGACCTATTCATACCTGGGGTGAGCCTCTCCTCTGCCAGGGTACTCAGACCCTCTGCCATTATTTGATAGGCTGTGCTGTCCCCTGGGACCAGGCCCTGGGTCTCCTCCATGGATCCAGCCTCCCCCCAGCCCCCCCAGAATTTCCCCTGCCCCCTACATGCCCCCAGGGAGCTTGTGCTCAGTATACCCGCAGCTGCTGTTTGTGGAACTGATGCAGAGCTGCGGAAGGTATCTCCTCCCCACTCTGCAGATGAGGAAGGTGAGGCTCAGAAGGAGGAGGCAGAGCTGGATTCTGGGGTTTGACTCTGAAGCCTGGGCTGGTGCAGCAAGGAGGGAGCTCGGAGCCTGGGTTTGGACCTCCCGGGTGTGTGGGGACAGTGTTCTAAGCACAGTGGCTGCAGAGAAGGGGAGATTGGGGCGCTGTTGCTTGAAGCGGGGCCGGGAGCCGGGATGCAAAGCCCATGACTGCAGTCTTGAGAGTCAGTAGCTTTGAACGTGCTGTGTGGCTTTGCACTGTGGCTCACGGTGTCCTGCCGAAGGGCTCTCTCCCCCCACCCCATCTGTGCCTCTTCCTCTCTGTGTGTCATAGAAGGTTAGTGGCTCTAGTCCTGCCTGCCTCCCAGAGGCTGGGATGGCACACGGGGGTGGGGTGGAGGGGAGGCGAGGAACAGGCCTCTGAGAACAATGAAGGGGCCCCTGCTGCTACAAGGTGAGGTGACAGGGTGGTGACAGCAGTGGTCTCCAGGCGCCCTAAGACCGTGCACACCCCCATTCATGCACTTTTCATTCATTCATTTGTCTGTTCCGCAAACATTTACCGAGCGACTGCTCCGTGCTGGGTGCTGGGAACAGGCCCAAGGGTGAGGCTCCAGGTCAGGTGTGTGCAGGTGTCTGACAAGGCCCTGGAAGGCTGACCAGATGTGGCTCTGGAGGGCCTCTTGTGTCGCAGCCTGCGGAGGGCCAGCTCTCCTCTAGCCTTGCTAGCCTTGCTAGGCCTGGTCTCTTTGGGGAGTCAGCCCCTCCTGGGGCCATTGTGGGTGGAGGGACCCCTCCCCCAGGGGACTGAGGCGCTGTGGCCACGCTTCGATGCTCAGGGCAGGCCTCATTCTATCTCCAGGGCTTGTGCGTGGCCAGTGGAAGACCTGGGTGCTTCCCCGGGGAGCCAGGCCCCTTTCTGGCACCTACCCTTGCCCTCTCACTGCAGGTCTGGCCGCCCCATCAGCTTCATGGTGGTCTTCATCACCCCCAACCCCCTTAGCAAGATCTCCTGGGTCAACAGGCTGCACTTGGCCAAGATCGGACTCCGTGAGTAAAGCCTGGGGGTCAGGGGTTGGGGGAGGGGAGGACTGGGGTGTGGCAGTAGGAGTGCGTGGCGGGGTGGGGGCAGGGGCGGGGGTGGGTGGTTCCAGGCTTGGGGAGGGGGGACAGGGAGGCTTCTGAGGGGCGGAGTCGTGCGGAGGAGAAACAGCTGGGGCTTAGTGACCTTGGACACATCACTTCCCCTCTCTGAACCTCAGTTTCCCCATCTGTAAAATGGTGGGAGTGGAGAGAGTGTTAATTGGTGGTTGCCGGGGGCCTGGGGGGAGAGGGGAAAGGAGAGCGACCACTAAAGGTTTTTTCCCTGTTTGGTTTTTGGTGGGAGTGATGTCTGTTTTCTCAAATTAAATAGTTCTCAAATTAGCTGTAAGCCAGTGAGATGTATTCTTTAACGGGGTGGGTTTTGTGGTACCTGAATTCTATCTCAGTAAAACTGTAGACAAAAAATGATGCCAGTTAGACGAAACTGATTCTCATCCAAAGACCTCTTTATAATTTTTTCCCTCATGCTCCCCTAATAATAATACAGAGAGATAATGGACATTTATATTTATAGAATGCTTCCTGAGTGGCAGGCATTTTTCGAAGCATTTTACGGATCTCTCTCTCATTTCACATTCACAGTAACTCTAAGAGATAAGTCTCTTGTGAATGTCTCTATACAGCTGAGAATTCTGAGGCCCAGGGAGATGCAGTGACTTGTCTGAGCTCACGCAGCAGGAAGGGGCTCAGAACCAGGTTCAGAACCCCCAGAGCCCACTCTTGGTCCCCGTCCATTCTGCTTCCTCCAGTTGGTGAACTTCTGTCCACCAAACAACATTCATTAAGTTATAATTACTTGTGGGAGTTCCCATTGTGGCTCAGTGGGTTAAGAATCTGACTAGTACCCATGAGGATGCAGGTTCGATCCCTGGCCTCGCTTAGTGGGTTAAAGGATCTGGCATTGCCATGAGCTGTGGTGTAGGTCGCAGATGTGGCTCAGATCTGGAGTTGTTGTGGCTGTGGCGTAGGCCGGCAGCTATAGCCTTGATTTGACCCCTAGCCTGGGAGTTTCCATATGCCGCAGGTGTGTCCCTAAAAAAAAGAGCAAAAAAAGTTATAATTACATGTGCCTGTTTTGATTGATGAAAGGCCTAGTTTCTTGCTGCTCAGAGCCATTACTTGTTGGGACATACTAGAATTCCCACTTGCTGATTCCAGTCAATAGCAGTGATTTTTGGAGGTTTTGTTCTTTTTTTTTTTTCTTCCTGGCGTGATCTTTTCATTGATGAGTATATATTTCCAATAGATTTAAAAACATTTCTGGAAAGGAGTCAGGATCTTCGTCAATGGCTTTCATTAATTAAAAAAGTATTTATTGAGTCTTGACAGTAATTTTAGGCATGGGCAAAATAACAGTGACAAAAGCAGAAAGGTCAAGGATCTTATGGTTTTGGGGAGCAGGCAGAGATTACACCAGGAGCAGAGCCACAGGGAGGGGGGAGTCCCGTGAAGGGGACTGAGCTGATCTCTGACAGGCTCCGGGCTAGGGGTCAGGACTGCTTTCAGGGAGGGCCTCTGGGAAGGTGATGTCTGAAGCTGTGCAGAGGTTTGAGTAAAATGATCCCCGAATTGGAACAGCAAATGCAAAGGTCCTGAGGTGGCCAGAGCTGGTAAATGCGGGGGAGAGTTAGCACATGGAAGCAGGGAGCAGGTTTTCCAGAAAGCCAGGGGGTGAGGTGTACGGAACTCCTTCTGGATGTGTTTGGGGGGCTATTTGCTGTAACTCTGAGACCAGAAAACCTGATTTCTGTTTAAGTGGGTCATTCTGGCGGCTGTGAGGAGGGGGGTGCATGGAGTTTGGGGAAGGGACGGGGAGGAGACTGTGGCTTTGGGGGAGCCAGGATCAGAGCCTTCTGCTCAGCCAGCCCCTTCTTGGATCCGGTGCTGACACTGCACAGGCTTCTGCTAGATGTTTCTGGGTGACCAGGAGGGTGGAGGGTGGAGGAAGGGTTTTAAGCAGAGGTTGCCCTGGCCCTGCCTGTGGACTGTGGGGATCCTGACTGAGGAAGGGCTAAGGGGGCCTGGCTGCTGGGCCTTGGGCCACACACTTCCCTTCATCCTGTGGAGCTGAATGTCTTGGCCAAACGTTGGAGCCCTGTTTGTACATCTGCTCCAAAGGCAGGTACACCTGAACCCCAGATGCTTTGCTGAGTGGGCCTTGGCGTTGGCAGGAGAGTAGCTGACTGATGTGAGCGTCTTCATTCTCAGCGGCCTTATCTCCACATGGTTTCACTGCAGCAAAACTTTTAATGGAAGTAGAGTCATTTGAAATCTTATTTGAATGCCCGGGTTCCCCTGGGGCTTGAATAATTTGTTTCTTTTATTTTGCCAGGTTTTTTTTTATTTTTTATTTTAATCTGCAGTGCCTGGCGCAGGGGAAAATCATATGAGCCCGGTAGAAATAGAATATGTTAAAAACATTTATTCACAAAGGATGTTATTCCTTTAATTTTTTTTTTTTTCCTGTATCTTTCTCTCTTCCTGACTGGAGTGTGCTGAGATCATAATCCACTGAAGATTGACAAGGGAGGGCTGGGCTGGGGGCGCCTGGGATCCAGGATGGGGAGGGTCAGTTCTGCCCCTTGAAGCGGGGGGGAATCTTGGGGGTCCTGGGGAAGCTGGGGACCCGGTTTACATCCCAGTGTGGCCGTGGCCATGTGGTGTGGCCGTGGCTATGCGGTGTGGCCTGAGAATGTCAGGCTCCTTCCTGTGACTTGGCCCAGAGTGCCGTTTGCGTTTTTCCTGTTGGGTTTCAGGATCTTAGCACCGTGGGAAGGGAGCTGGGTGTTGAGGGTTCACTTCCCAGCTCTGCTGCTCACCAGTTATGTGATCTTGGGCAAACAATTGAACCTGTAGATGCCTTGGATTCTTCATCAGAAAATGGGGATAATGCCAGTGCCCCCCACAGGGCTCATGTGAGCTTGCGGGGAGCTGGTGCCTGGCAAGTGCCTGGCATGCAGGAGACGCTTCTAGGAGGGGGGAGTGTCTGCATCTTGAAGTGCGGAGGTGACCCGCCTGGGGTCACACTCGATTTAGTGCAGAGCAGAGCCTGGATGCCCTGGACCCCTCTCTGCCAATTAGCCTCCAGCTGGTAGAGGCTCTGGTAGCAGGTCGCAGCTAGGAGGCCCAGAGGGGGAGAGGGAAAGCCAGGGGCTTCTGGCTCTCCTTCCGGAGTCTCCCTACGGCCCTCCAGCTCTAAGTGCTGCATCTGGGGCCCAGGGACCCCTGGAGCCCCCCGCACCGTGGCCCTCCTTGTTCCCATCCCCGGAGGACCTGGTATACACTCGCAGGCCCCAGGTGAATCCCACACTTGAGGGACAGGTCCTCGCCGGGCGGCGTGGTGGGCCGTCTCCCACTGCCTGGTTAGTTGTCCAGCCCTCGGTCCTCACAGTTGACACCAGTGTTCTGTCTTCCGATGGATCTGGTTTCAGAGTCCTGAGTGTGGCCCAGGCCACAAGCGGACTGTGCGCTAGCCCTCCTGTCTCATCTCCATCAACCCTCAACCATCCCAGAGGTCGGCGCCAGGACCTGCCCAAGGCTGCTTGGCTGGAAGCAGTGGGTCTGCCTTCCAGGAGAGGGTTGGAGGGCACTGGTCCCGGAGCCTGGCTCCGGTTTTACCCCAGCTGGGTGACCACAGCCGCTGCCTGGCCTTCCTGGACCGCAGCATCTCTCTGCAGGGGCGAGGCGTCTGGCTCAGATGTGATGACTGTGGCTGTGACCAGCAGCATCTCCAAGGTGCTGGGAGGTGTGAGGGGGCCTTGGATTTAGGAAGCTAGAGCAAAGGCAGTCCGGGCTGTCTGCTGGACTGAGTTTTGGAACAGCACAGGAGGAGTTGGGGAGGCGGGTGGAGCTGGAGAAGCAGAGCGGGGCCAACGAGGGGTGGTGGGCTCCCCTGACGGCGGTGGGTGGTCCGTGGGCAGCCCCCTCCAGCATAGTAACGGGCATCCTTTTAGCCATGAAGACAGTGACCCTGACCACAGTGGGTACTATTTCTTGAGTGCCGGGTATACACTAGGTAACATATATAGTCTTTCCAGTGCTCACGACAACTGGAGATAGTTGGAATTATTTCCCCCATTTTCCATATTCAGCCAGAGGCTCAGAGAGGTTAAGTGTCCAGCTCTGTGCCACACAGCTCCCTTCTGGCAGAGTTAGCCGACAGGTTGTCGAAGGGCTTGAGGGCAGCGGGAGCGGGTGGGTGCGTGGGCCCCACCCCTGGAGCGGCTCCCACTGCCCCCTGGGGTGCTCCTGAGTTCGGTGGGTGCTGGCAAACAGTGCTGGGTGCTAAATAAGCCCCCACTTAATGTCAGTTGGAAATCGCGGCCTTGCTATCGGTGCCAGTTCTTAATGTCACTTATCCCAAGCGGGCTTTCAATTTTCAGCGGCAACAGTCTTCTAATTTGGTCTCAGCCGCTCTGGTTTTGTGCCGGGAACAATGGCAGTGGCAGATGGGGAACAACAACTCCATTTTCTTTTAACGTTCCCCGTCGCAGGCAGGGAAGGCACCATCTGGAAAGAGAAGGTCAGATCATTAAAGAAATTTACAGTAATAAATTGCCAGGACCCGATGGGCTGTGGGTGCGTGGGGGGAGGAGGGGGGCGAGCTTGGGGTGATGGGGCGAGGCAGGGGGTTATTCCCCCCCTGAGCTCCAGGCCAGGAAGTGGGCTTGGACCCCTCTCTTGGGCTCCTGTCCAGTGGAGGCCAGGGTCTGCATGAGTGTAAGCTCCTTGTGAGCGGGGAGTAAGAGCCAGAAATTGCAGGAAGGGCTGTTACCCCAACAGGGGCCGAGACAGAAAGTGATGGAGGTGGGGGTGGGGCGTGCGGGGTGATGGGCCCTTCTGAGAAGGTGGAGGCTTAACCTCAGCCTCAGAGAGGAGCGGAGCCAGCCCTGGAAGCACTAGGGACAGCGTTCCAGGCAGAGGGAGATTCCTGGGCTGATCTATTGAAGCTGCTGAGGAAAGCCGAGCACGGTGGAGCCTGTGACCGAGGGTGGAGCCTGAGACGGAAGGAGGGTCCTTGTCCTTTTAGGGCTGCACCTGTGGCATATGGAGTTTCCCAGGCTAGAGGGCAAATTGGAGCTGCAGCTGCTGGCTTACACCACAGCCACAGCAACGCAGGATCCAAACCATGTCTGTGACCTACGCTGAAGCTCACGGCAATGCCAGATCCTTAACCCACTGAGTGAGGCCAGGGATAGAACCCGAGTCCTCATGGATACTAGTCAGGTTCATTACTGCTGAGCCACGGCGGGAACTCTGAGTTGGGTTTTATTCCAAGTGGCCGGGGCCTGATTGACATTCCTAAGCAGGGAATGGCGAAGTCTCTGGGAAGATGGCTTTGGCTGCTCTGCGGAGCAGCGACTGTAGGGGGCAGTAGGTACCACGGGAGATGGGTCAGGAGGTCTCACGTGGCTGCCGGGCACTCTTGGACTGAGCTGACCTTCCTCCTTGTCACTGAGTAGGCATGTGTGGGGGAGCGCTGTCGGAGCCTCTGGTTGATGACCTCTCTTCCTATTGCGAAAGCTCCAGGCAGCCCTCATCTTGATGTCATTGTGTTAAGTGGCCCCTCTCACCTGTCCGGTGCCTCTGACTCTCCCCGGCCGAGCTGTCTCCTTGTTGTCCAACGTCGCCATGTCCCGGATCAGTCATGCCCAGGGGCATCAGTGGAGGTGTGCTTGCTGGGAGATGGTCTGGTTTTGTGCAAAGAACCAGGCCTTTGAGTCAGACAGACCTGGGTCCCTCAGTGGACTCAGCCACCTAGCCGTGCATGTGACCCTGTCACCTTGCTTAATCCCCAATCGTCAGTCTCATTATCCATAAGCGGAAAATGATTATTCGGACTGTACTTGGTTATTGTGATAATGAAGCCAGGGAGCACGTCTAGAGCACTCAGTGTGTGCCTGACACACAGTAAGTGTTGTCTGAGCCCCCGGGGGGCAGTCATCACATGGAGTAGAAAGAAGGTGGGCTCCTTAAGCAGGAAGACTTCTTTGGGAGAGATGGCGGTTTACTCATTTGCTCATTCACTCCTTTCATTCATTCTTGCAACTTTTTTTTTTTTTTTTTTTTCTGTGCTGGGTGCCAGGGATTCAGTGGTGAATAAGACTGCCCGATCCCTGCTGCTTTGAACTTACATCCTAGAGACAGACCACAAACAAGGAAACGGAAAACCTGATTCTTGATTGTGAGGGCTCTGCGGGAAATAAGACAGGGTCTTTAGTGTGGTTCCTTAGAGAAGGGGGCCATTGTAGCCAGGGTGGCCCTGGAGGACTTCTTGGAGGTGGTGGCACGTGAAGGAGACCAGACCCGTGTGAAGGAGACGCCACGGATGGTGGTTTAGCAGGTGCTCTTGAGCACAGCAGTCTCCAGACGAGAGTCCCGAGTCCGAGCTTGGGCCTGGGCATCTGACCTTGTAACAGGTCCCTGGGGGCTTTGATGCCAGCTGGACTGGAGGACCTGGAAGCAGGCGACCTCCTGGGTTTCAGGGTAGGTCTCGAAGGAAGCAAGAGAGTCTTCCTCTGACCATCATCATCAAAGTCAGGTATAAAAGCAGCATGGCTGCCTTGTCTCGGTCTAGAAACATCTTGTCTGCCAGCTTGTTTTCGGCCCCCTTCCACCTCTAGAAGGTAAGGTCAAGGCAGCCGAGGCCTGAACTCTGCTCAGCGTCTTGATGTTTTTTAATTGGCTGTACCTGTGGCACATGGACGTTCCCGGGCCAGGGATTGAACCTGAGTCACAACTTGACCTACGCTGCAGCTGAAACAATGCTGGATCCATAACCCACTGTGTTGGGCCGGGGATTGCTGCCACGGTGACCTGAGCTGCTGCAATCAGATTCTTAACCCCCTGCGCCACAGCGGGACCTCCTCTTCATGCTTTTAGAAACCCTCTCCCCTGTGTTATTTCACTGGGTCCTCGAAGCAACAGCAGAGAAAGGCATTTTCATCGTCCTTGTTTCATAGGTGAAGAACTTGAGGCTCAGGAGTTCCCACTGTGGCTCAGTGGGTTAGGAAGCCGACATAGTGTCTGTGAGGTGGCGGGCTCCATCCCTGGCCTTGCTCAGTGGGTTAAGGAGCCGGCGTTGCCCCGGGCTTTGGTGTAGGTCACAGATGTGGTTCGGATCTGCTGTGGCTGTGGCTGTGGTGAAGGCTGGCAGCTGCAGCTCCAATTCGACCTTTAGCCTGGGAACCTCCATATGTCGCAGGTGTGACCCTAAAAAGAAAAGGCAATTGAGTCTCAGGGAGTTGGGGGATTTGTACAGGGTTGCTCAGGAGAAGGTGAATAAGCCGGGACTCAAACCTGGGATCCACGGCCATGACCATGGAGTGAGGCCGGGTTTTATCCCAGTGGGCAGGCGTGGGGCTGGGCGGCAGCTGGCTGGGTCAGCCGGGCCTGCGGGCCAGGCCTCTGGGGCCTGCAGTGGCTCCCTGAACTTGCAGGCTCCTCATGGCCCGCTTGGTCCCCGGACCCTGACCGGCTCCCCCCACCTCCTTCCTCTCGCCACAGGAGAGGAGAACCAGCCAGGCTGGCTGTGTCCCGATGAGGACAAGAAGAGCAAAGCCCCATTCTGGTGCCCGATCCTGGCCTGCTGCATCCCTGCCTTCTCCTCCCGGGGCCTCAGCCTGCAGGTGAGTGGAGCGCGTCTTGCCGAGCCCACCACAGAGGTGGCTCCTGGGACAAGCAGTTCCAGTTCCAGCTTCCAGACCTCTTGTTGACAGAGTTGGCCGAGCCTTTTTGTTGCTCTTGGAGTCAGCTTTCCTACCGAAAAGAGGGGTAGATGCCCTCTGTGGGTCGAGGGAATGGAAAATTCCATCATTTTGAGCTAACAAATAGCAATGATCTCATCAGTTGGTGGCATGGCTCCAGCTCAGAAGATAGACTGTAATATATCCAACCGGCTGTGCCAGACTTTGTGGGTTGGACCCTTTATGATGCTGCTGGGGGCAGCTTGCTTTGGCTCCACAGCCATCGTGTTTCTCAGTGCTTTTTCATCGCTCTCTTGTTTGAATATTTATGAGAACCCCACGAATAGATGTTTCTAGGTCTATTTTGTAGGTAAGGAAGCCAAGGCTCCGACAGGTGACATGATTTTCTAAAAAATGACACAGCAGGTCAGGATGAGTGCAGAAACTGGAAACTGGCTCAGTCTGACCCCAGCTCCCCTGGTCGTAACGACAGGGATGCTCAGCTCCCGTGTCCGCTGTCCCCGATGTCCTGGCTGAGCTCACCCCTCTGTCTGGAGTAGTTACTGCCCGTCTTTCTCCCAAGGAGATGAGGTCGTCTGAGCTCTGGGGAGGGGAGAGCAAGCTTGGGACCCGAGCCCGGATTAATCCCCAAGGGACAGACTGGGCTGTGGATTGGGGCTCTGCTAAACAGCTCCTCTAAGCTGAAGGAGCATATCCTTGAGACTCCAGTCATTCATTCATATAGTCATTCATCCCTTCTGCATGTAAATGCTGAGGATCTACTGTGTGAGGGCCCGGGGGAGAATTTTCCAGTTAGACAAGCCAACACAGAATCCCCTGATAGGAGCAGTCAGGGCAGCTGGGTGGGTGAGCTGGGCCACGCCGGCTTGGGCTTGGATTTCATTCTCAGGGCAACAAAAAACTAAGCATGGTTCCAAGCAGGGGGCTGGCACAGTGTGGTTTACAATCAAATGATTCTTCTGGCTCTTGAGTGAGAGTGAACTGTGGACATGGAGGGAGCAGGGCTGGAGACCAAGAGACGTGCACACAGCTTTGTGCGGGGCTCCTGCAGGTGGAGGCCAGGGCAGAGGCCAGGGCGGAGACTGGGGGCAGTTTAGGGTGAGGCAAGCGAGGCCCTCACCTTGGGCGCCGGGCGCCGACCGTCTCAATCATCAAGATAGGTGATATTTTAACGCAACACTGCAGAAAAAAATCAGTCGGGCAAATGGTGGCCTTGGCTTGCCTGCTTTTTTTTTTTTTTTAGTGATTTTTTTACTTTTTTCATTATAGCTGGTTTACAGTGTTCTGTCAATTTTCTACTGTCCAGCAAGGTGACCCAGTCATACATATATGTATACATTCTTTTTCTCACATTATCATGTTCCATCATAAGTGACTAGATAAGAGTTCTCAGTGCCAAACAGCAGGATCTCATTGCTTATCCATTCCAAAGGCAGTAGTTTGCATCTGTTAACCCCAAATTCCCAGTCTATCCCACTCCCTCCCCCTTCCCCTTGGCAACCACAAGTTTGTTGCTTTTTTCGATAAATAAGGGCTGAGGTTTGGGTAAGGCAGGGTCAGGGCCTGTTGTTACTTAGGCTCTTAGCGATTGTTGACCCTGGATTCTTTTTGCATTAATTTTTATTGTAAAAACTTGCATTAAAGTATTTTCTTAATGTCTGAGCATTTTGGTGCCCTAAAGATGTGCCCCCAGGGTGAGCGGCCCACGCTCTTGGCCCCGGCCCTGGTCCTGGCCCTGGTGGAGGCAGTGGGTGGGGGACATGGGGACATGTTTAGGGGGAGGACTGGCTGGCGAGAGATTAGGTGGGGGTGGGGTGGGGTGGGGAGGGCTGAGGACGAGGGAGAGGGAGGCTGTGCTAGGTCTTCGGCTTGTGTCAGTGGGGTGGGGTGGTATTCCCTGTGCCTCAGTCTGATTTAGGGATTCAGTGAGAGTCTGGGTTGGGTTCCCAGCACAGAGCCTGACGCCTGGCCTCTGCCCAGGACACAGTGGCCATTGATAATAACAATAACAGCAATAACAACAGGGGTATCACTTAAAGGTCTTTAATTTTTTTTTTCTTTTTTGGGCCACACCCGTGGCATATGGAGGTTCCCAGGCTAGGGGTTGAATCGGAGCTATAGCCACCGGCCTCCACCAGAGCCACAGCAACGCGGGATCCGAGCCACGTCTGCGACCTACACCACAGCTCACGGTAACTCCAGATCCTCAACCCACTGAGCGAGGGCAGGGACCGAACCCGCAACCTCATGGTTCCTAGTCGGATTCGTTAACCACTGCGCCACGACGGGAACTCCAAGAATCCGATTCTTGTAAATGCTTATTAGTTTGCTGCATGGCCGGCCCTCAGAGTTCAAGAATTGGAAGCAAATGTCGGAGGATGTTTTGGTCCCCAGGAAAGAGAAGTCGCTGGGTTCTGTTCTGGGGGATTGCTGGCGGCCTGACTCCTGAGGTGATGGGAGGTTCTTCTTGGACCTCCGGCTCCATCCAAGCTGGAGGCCTGTCCCTGGAGGGGGTGGGGAGGCGGGGAGGGGCGAGCTCAGCGCAAACCCATCTCCGCTTCGGCCGAGGTCCACTCAGAGGCCTGACTGGGGACAGGGGCTTGGGAGGGTGGAGAGGGGTACTGCCCTCTCTGGGGAGTGTTAACTGGCTCTGGGGAGTGTCTTCGGGGCCAGGGGCTGCTGCCCAGAGCTGCAGAGGGCCTCCTTGGCAGGGTGGCTTAGGCCTCAGTATACTGGCCAAGTGACCTCTGTCCTCCGTCCTGGCTGTCATCCTCCACCAGTGAGGTTTGCTATGCATGCGTCCCTGTCCCCTAACTCCGTGCCACAGTTGCTCGTCTGGAACTGCCCGTCCCCTCAGTGTGGTTCTGCTGATGGAGTTACTGGATGTCATGAGCTAGCTCTTCCCATGGAAAGTCCTCCAGCAGCAGTGGCTGCCCCCGAGTGCCCAGCTCCCCGCTGAGTGCTTTATGTCCACCACCCCTTGTCCCGCAGCTGCCCCGATGAGATGTCAGTGTCCCCATGACTATGAGAAAGTGGTTTGTGGGGTCACCCAGCCAGTGGCAGCTGAGCTGGGACTGGAGCCCAGCTGGCGGCATCCGAAGCCCTGCCCCCCTTCGCCAGCCCGTGCCCTCCTCTCCTCTGCCCACGGCACTTTGATGTGGGGGAGTCGGCTTCCTGGCACAAAGAGGACCTCTGGGTCTAGCCTGTCCAAGGAGCTCTTTGCGTTTTTGCCCTGTCTTGGGACCCGGGCTCTGTTGACCTCCCGGCCCCTGGAGTTGCCATGGAAACGTCGGAGCTGCGGTCGCCCCCTCCCTGTGTGAGAGGAGAGGAGCAGCAGCCTAGCAAAAAGGGCCAGGCACCCAGCTAGATGTGGCCACACCAGGAAGCAAAGGGGTGGAGGGCAGGGCTCTGGACCTGAGCTCCCAGCTGGGCAGAATCCTACTCCAGGGTGCTGAAGCCTCCAGCGTGGCGGCCTGGCCTCTGGGTAGGACTTAACCAGAAGGGGCACTGGGCTGGGATTCACAACGGAATTCCAGCCCTGACTCGGCCACTAACTTGCTGCAGGACCTTAAACCAGTCACATGTCCCCACCCACCAAACTTCAAGGTCGCTAACTCCTAAAAGAAGGGGCTGGGTGAGGTCACCTTACCTGTGGCCCTTAGAGACTTTATTGGAACATGCAGGGCTGGGCCTGTCCGGGCCTTCGGCACCAGCAGAGGGCAGCACCTGCCTGCCAAAGGGTCTGGTGGTGGCCTTACTCCTCCGGGCACTTTCCCTCTCCCCAGTCCGCCTCTTCCTGCTTCTGTCCGGCTGGAGTTTCCAGCAAGGCCCAAGAAAGGGCCAGCCATCTCCTCGCACTGCTGTTCTGGCCAGAGAGACAGATGGGTGTGTCTAGCTCAGGGTGTGTCTGGCCCCGGAGAGCCAGCTGGTGTGTTGCACAGGGAGCAAACAGCAAGTTCTCAGTGACAGTCCGTTACAGATGGGCCCCCAGGCCGCGGACCCCATCCTCTGGTCCTAGTGGGGTCATCTGCAGAGGGGCTCTGTTGACCCTAGGGTCCCCCCTCCGTTGTGCTTCTCCGGGGGAAATGCAGGAAGGCCAAGGCCCTGGCCCTCGCCGTCCCCATGGCCAAGGGCAATTGCGTGTCTTCCGTGGATCTCGTTTTCCCCGTCTGTAAGATGTGGGGGTCGGGCTGAGTGGTTTTCAACAAACCTCATCTGGGAGTTGCCCCGTTCGAAAATCCCTCTGCTAGCCCAGAGTTTCTTTCAGGCCCCTTTTATTTTTTAAATTAAATTAAATCAAATTATTTATTCGTTTATTTATTTTAGGGCTGCAGGTGTGCCATATGGAGGTTCCCAGGCTCGGGTCCAATTGGAGCTATAGCTGCCGGCCTACACCGCAGCTCACCGGATCCTCAAGCCACTGAGCCAGGCCAGGGGTTGAACCTGCATCGTTATGGATACTAGTTGGGTTTGTTTCCACTGAGCCACCCTGGGGACGTCCCAGGCCCCTTTTAGCCAGAAGGTTCTAGGAGAGGGATGGACAAATGCGAGCGCATAGGAACTGCCTGGTGAGGAGCTGACCTCTTTCCAGCCCCTTTCTGGCCCCACCCTTGGGGGCCCCCTGCTCCCTCTGGCATGAAGGGGACCCAGGAATCTGCAGGGTTAACAGCCCTCCCCCCTCCCAGTGGGTGTCAGGCATCTCAGGCACCTCGACATTTAACCCTGTGTGTGCTGTCTGTCTCCTCAGCTTGGGGCCCTGGTCCACAGTCCTGTCAGCTGTCCCCTGCTTGGCTTCTCGGCGGTCAGCACCTCCCTTCCACAGGGCTACCTCTGGGTAAGTAATCGCTGCGCCCAGCCTTGGGGCATGAGCCGGAAGGGGGTCTTCCTGGGACCTTCTGACCAGGCTCTGTGCTTGGAGTTGGCAGGTGCCCCCTCACCCCTCACTAGGGACAACAGAAAACCAGGGGACAAAGAAGTGAGCTTGACTCTTGGGAATGACCTTGGTGCCACAAGGGAAGTGAATGGGGAGCTGTGCGGAGTGTCTGGATGGCAGCGTCCTCCCCCTGGGGTCAGGGCGCAGGGCTGCCCATCTCGCCGCCCAGAGATCCCAGCCCACCTTTCTGCTCCCGGGGCTCCTGGCAGAGCCTCCCTAGAGTCAAATAGTGCCCCCCTCCTCAACCCCTGTGCTCCTTGTGGTGCAGGTTGTGGCCTCCCATAGAGTCCCTGAGGTTGCAGCCTCACCACCATTCTGGTCAGCCTTCAACTGCTCTTGCTTATTCCTGCCTCCACGTACTCAGACGGGAAAACTCTGGCTTCAGAGCCCAGGCCAAATGTCCCTTCGGAGGGTGATTTGTTCTTCACTGTTTCCTTGGTGTCATGCTAATGTGATGCATCCATCCGTTCCTCCCTCCATCCGTTATCCTTCCATCCATCCCTCCCTCCATCCATCCATCCTTATACTCATCTGTCCCTCCCTCCCTCCATCCATTATCCATCCGTTTACTCAGTCTTCTATCTCTTCCTTCCTTCCTTCCATCCATCCATCCATCCATCCATCCATCCGTCTAGCAAGTGTATATTGAGCGCCTGCCATGTGCTAGACACAGAGGTAAAACAGTGAACAGGACAGGGAAGGACTTTTTTTTTTCTTTTTATGGCCACATCCACGGCATATGGAGTTCCCAGCTAGGGGTCTTATCAGAGCTACAGCTGCTGGCCTACACCACAGCTTGTGGCAACACTGGATCCTTAACCCACTGAGTGGAGTCAGGGATAGACCTGCATCCTCAGCTTCTTAACCTGGGAGCCACAATGGGAACTCTGGGAAGGACACTTGAAAGGGCAGAGTGTATACTCATTTATGTTGATTGAAATTCACCCTAGAGATAAGGGAATAGAAGGCTGACTGGGGATCTAGTCCCCCTTCGGACTTAACCTGGTTTCCTTTGGACCCTGAATCTAACTTGTTGCCATGGCAGCTGGGAACAAGCGACCTTCAGTGACAGCAAGATCTGTGTGGGCGGGA
This sequence comes from Sus scrofa, assembly GCF_054392235.1. Taxonomy (NCBI): domain Eukaryota; kingdom Metazoa; phylum Chordata; class Mammalia; order Artiodactyla; family Suidae; genus Sus; species Sus scrofa. The sequence goes on from NC_139388.1 coordinate 80,716,232, forward strand.
GGGGGCTGTGCCTCTTGTAAATTTTCAGGGCGGGGCACTGGGAGGGCAGGGGCTGGGCTCTGCCTCTGCCCTCCTGGTTCTCACCTGATGCCTGACAGCCTCTCTGGTTCTCTGCCCCAGGTTGGGGGCGGGCAGGAGGGCGCAGGGGGCCAGGTCGAGATCTTCTCCCTGAACCGGCCCTCGCCCCGCACGGTCAAGTCCTTCCCGCTGGTGGCCCCCGTGCTTTGCATGGAGTACATTCCTGAGCCAGAGGAGGGGGAGAGCAGGGATGGCGAGGAGAGCCGCCGGGCTGCTGACGCCTCAGCTGGTGTGCACCCCACCATCTGCCTGGGGCTCCAGGATGGCAGGTGAGGGGCCTGGGGGAGGGGCTGGGAATGGCCTGGGCCAGGGCTGGAGCGGTGGGGTGGGGCTGTTGCTCCCGCTTCCACTTGTCACCCACCAACACTCTCCGCCCCTGGTTGGGAGCAGGAATCGGGGACCAGGGAAGCCCAGCGTAAGAGTGTCAGGAGCTGCATGTGCTTCATCCAAGACCCTTTGGTTGCTGCTCTGTGTGAACGAGATCCCTCCTGGGTAGTGTGGTACCAAAGGTGACACTGCTTTTGGTGTCAGCTGGAGCTGGATCTGGATCCACTATTTCCTTGCTGTGGATCCTTGGGCATGCCCTCTAACTGCTCTGAGCCTCAGTTTCTTGTCTGTAAAGTGGGTGTTAGCATCCTCCCAAACAAGGCTGTGGTGAGGGTCCATCCGCCAGGATGTGGGACACCTGAAGCCTTTAGGTCCCTTGGCTGTCGGTGACGGCGTCCATCCATCTGTGGCCTCAGTCGGCCTTGTAGGGGGGTCCTGGGTGTGCCCGGGTCGTGGGATCTGCTGGCAGAGGAGGATCCCCCTCTAAGACCTGCTCGGAGCTGGTGAGTCAGGAAACGCTCCGTTGCAGCAAGGGGTGCCCTGGCCAGAGCTTTAGCTCCTGGAAGGTTGGCCTGTGGACAGAGAATGAATATTCATCCTGGTTAATTGGAAGGTTTGGGCCACACCCCCGTATCTCCATGCTTTTCCTGCCTGCCCTGGTGTCAGGGGAGGATGTTTCCTAAGCACCTATGGTGTGCTGCTCCCCAGGCCAGGGCTGTGAGCCTCTCAGCGGCCCCCCTAAGTAGTGCTTCCTCCCATTTCCCACATGGCAGCCCAGGGAGGAGTTAAAAGCTAATGGAGATAGAACCAACTTGGAGACACTAGAGGCCCTGCCATGTCTGGGTCTGGGTCCGCAGAACCCCGGGGGCCTGGTGATCATTTTTTTTTTTTTTTTGTCTTTTGTCTTTTTAGGGCTGCACCTGCGGCATATGGAGGTTCCCAGGCTAGGGGTCGAATCGGAGCTGTAGCCACTGGCCTACACCACAGCCACAGCAATGTGGGATCCGAGCCGTGTCTGTGACCTATACCACAGCTCATGGCAAAGCCGGATCTTTAACCCACTGAGCGAGGCCAGGGATCAAACCCACAACCTCATGGTTCCTAGTCAGATTCATTTCCACTGCGCCATGACGGGAACTCCCACTTTTTGTTTTTAATGAGACGAAAGGGAAATAACATAGAAGTCACCATTTGAACCATTTTAAAGCATGTCGTTCAGTGGCTTCCAGTATGTTCGTGGTGGGCAACCATCACCAGTACAGAGTTCTAGAACATTCTCATCGCCCCGCAAAGAAACCCTGTATCCTCCCCATTCCCCACCCCAACCCTCGGTAGCCACCAGTCGGTTTCCCGTCGCTGGGGATTTGTCTCTTCCGCACATTTCTCATGAGCAGAATCACACAATGTGTGGCCTTTATGCCCGACTTCTGTCCCTCAGCACAGCGTCGTCAGGGCGCATCCATGTCCCACACGGTGCGTCATTCCTTTTTACGGCTGTGAAGTAGGCATCACGGCCCTGATTTCTGGATACGACTGAGGCTCAGCGGTCACTCAGCTGGAGGGGGCACGTCTGGATTTGCGCCCGGGTCTGTGTGACCCTGAAACCCTCCACTGTGCGATTTCCTGAGCACCCCCGCTTCCATGGGACAGGGACCAGAGGCGGGTGGGTACCATCTTCTCAAGGCCACCCATGGCAGAGTCAGGGCCATGGCACGGTCACCCAGCGGGGAACTGGCTGAGCAGGAGCCTGGAGCCTGCTCCCCAGGAGGGTGTGTGGAGCGTGGGCGGCTGCGGGTCTAAGTGAGTCGCTCGGCCTCTCTCTACAGCATCCTGGTTTACAGCAGTGTGGACACGGGCACCCAGTGCCTGGCCACCTGCAGGAGCCCAGGCCTGCAGCCCGTGCTCTGCCTGCGACACAGCCCCTTCCACCTATTTGCCGGCCTGCAGGATGGGACCCTTGCCGCCTACCCTCGGAGCAGTGGTAAGGATGGGGGGCTGGGGGCGGTGGGGGCCCTGATCGAGAGCCAGGTCCTGTACCGAGAACGGTTGTGGGGGGCAGGCCGAGGAGGCAGCTCAGAAAAGAGTCAGGGAATTGAAATGTGGGGAGAGTGGAGCTCCTTCACCCCCCCCTGGGGTCCTCATAGGAGTGGGGTGCTCCCTACCAATGAGCAGTTCAGCCCATTGGCTGGACACGCGGGTGGGTACGAGCAGGGCCTCTGGCCTCAGAGAGGCCTGGCTTCATGTCCAGGTCCTGCCCTGATGGCAGCTGTGTCTGTGGGTGAGCACCTTCTCCTCTGTGTCTCAGTCTCCTCATCTGTAAAATGGGAATCGGGGTAACAGCCACCGCTCGTGGGTGTGGGTGGGGTGTTCAGTGAAGGCAAAGTGTAGGGCCTGGCACAGCGAGTGCCCAGTGGCATTAGGCGTTTCAATCTCCATCATTTTCTCGATGGCACAGATGATGACGTCTGGAGGGCAAGGCTGACAGCGTTTGAGCAGCTGTGCGTCAGGAGGGGGTGCAGCGCTTAATGCAGGCGCATCAGCTTAATTCTTGCCGCGACCCTTGAGAACTGCCTCCTCTTTATGGATGCTGATGCTGAGACTAAGCGGGGCGGGGGGACACAGCATACTGTGGTCCCCTGTCCCCTTGTGGCGTGTTCAGCTCTCGGTTCGATGACAAGGGCTGGGCGGAGCGGGGAGCTGCCCCAGGGCCCCCAGGGAGGGCTGATGTGCCGAAGCCCCCCTCCCTCCTCCTCCCGCCCGCCTCTAATTGCTGCGTCATCTCAGCCTGTTGCAGGATTACAAGCGGATATTTGTACTGAGCTTTTTTTTTTTTTTTTTTTTTTTTTTTTTGCCACTTGGCACTGTGTTGGTATTTTAAATTAGCTTTTGATAAGGCATTTATAGTTTTTAATTAAAGGGGGTAGAGGGAGGGGGGGAAAGATCCCTCTCACTGTCAGACAGAGTGTGTGTTTGAATGTCAATCCGGGCTCAGATCTTCGGAGATTTAGACCAGGGGTTCTGGAGGGACGTCCACCCTCTGGCTCCCCCGGAGACTGGAGCCCTGCCCGCTCGCTCTGGCCTTCTGGCCCCCGGTGTGGCTGCCTCTGGCCCTTTCCTTCTTGGTTCCTGACTCATCAGTTTGTGCGCCCGGGTTGGGAGGGGGTGCGGGAGCCTATGGGTTTGCCGCGGCTGCTGTGACGAAGTGCCGCAAACTGAGCGGTTTGATTTACCATCGCCCATTCTGGAGGATGGAGGTCCGAGGTCAGGGCGTCGGCAGGGCCAGGCCCCCTCGGAAGGCACTGGGGAAGGATGTGTTCCAGGCCCCTCTCCCAGACGTGGGCAGTTTCTAGGCTTGTAGCACCACGGCTCCCACCTTCACGTGGTGGTCTCTTTGGGGGAGCCTGTGTCTGAACAGCCTTTTTGGCTATGAACCCCAGTCATATTGGGTTAGGGGCACCGGGACCCAGACACGAGCCAGGTGGCTGCTGTCCCTGCCCATCCAGTGTTTGAGCAGAGCTGTCTGGATCCCCTCTGTCCCCCACCCCCTTGGTCACTGAGCAGGGATGGGAATGTGACCAGGCCTGCGAACAGGAACGTCCCTGGTTAGATGCTGGGGACGTGGGCCAGGGTCCCCCCCTCTCCTGCCCCCCAGGAGCCAGGTGACAGAATGGCCAAGGGTATGGGCTGGGGGTCAGGCTGTTGGGGTTCAGTCCCCACTGTGAGAGGTTGCAGCTGTTGCTGCTTCTCCTCTTGGAGCCTCAGTTTCCTCACCCATAAAATGGGGATGGATTCAGCGCCCCGCACAGGGTGGTTGTGAAGAGCAGGTGTGGTCAGTCTCTCAGGGGCCCAGAATGGAGCCTGGGGGACAGACGCTCATGCTTGTTAGCATTCCACTGGCGTCCTTGTCACTGCCGTTATTACTTCCAGGGTACTGGCTGCCCTTTGGGTCCCTCTAAGTCTCAGTGACTTTCACTCTGTGTCCTAGCTGCTGGCCCTGGCTGTATCTGGAGCCCCGAGGAGACCAGCCGGGCTTTCTCCTCGGCAGGCTGGGGGAGGAGGGGCTCCTGGCTCTTGAAGGTGCCTTTGCTGAGACGGGGCCCTCGTCTCTGTTCGTCTGGCCTGAGAGCTGGTGCCGGGCCCAGATGAATGGGCTGTCACGCAGGGGGCGGGTGTGTGTGCGAATTTATAGGCGTGCACGAGTGCTCTGGAAGCTGTGCGTGTGACCCTAGAGCCACGGGAGGGCAGGACGCAGGTATGGATCCCCCAGCAGACGAGCAGCGGAGGGGGCGGCCCTGCTCAGAGTCACGGCTATTACGTTCGAAGCCTTAGACTTGCGGTCTCCAGGGGCTGGGAAGAACTTTAGAAATCGGGGTTTTGTCCCCTTGCGGTGCATTTGGGAAAACTGAGTCCCAGCAGGGGGAAACCTTTTCTGCAGGGTCCCATTGTAGACCCTCGAATCAGATACTCCTGTCCTGCGTCCCTTTTGATATAACCATATTGGGATTATTACATGTTATTAGTTAATCATTCTATCCTGGACTCAGGACTCTTGGGGGATGACTGGAGATTCCCAGCAAATCGGGGAGTGGTCAGTCTGCACGTCACCCTCAAGGGAGTCAGACTGCAGCCCTACCGCAGGCAGCTGTGCTGTCCCATGAAAGCAGAATCAAGGGTGCACAGGCTCTGCTGCTCATCACTGCTAGACCCGCAGGGCAGAGCTCACATTTCCCCGTTTTCAGGGTGAGGTTCCAGCGTCCCTAACTGCTTCCTCCCTGGCAGAGGTCGCAGCCCCCACCTTAGCCACAGTGGCAGGAGCTCCAGCTTCTGGCCACACGCACTGCTCACTTCTGGCCACTGGGCGGCGCTCAAAGCCTTGCGTTTTTGTGGCTCGGCTGTCCTGGGGTCAGGAGCCCTTGTGGAGGCCTGGGTGCCTGGTGGTTACTCTCCCCTTCTGGACTCCAGTCCTGACCTCAGAGGTCTTTTGACACTCCCCTTGAGAGGGGAGCAGGGATTGGGGAAGGAGGTGCGGAGCAGAGGCAGGCAGAGCTTCTACTCCGCTTGGCCCACCCCCTTTGGGTGCTTTGTGTAAGTTCTAGGCTCCCTGTGTCTCTGCTGTCACATTAGTCAGGTGGAGTCAACACTATCGCGGGCTGTCGCGTTGTGGCAAGTGGCAGCAAACAGAGCTAATGAGCAGCGGGTCCCGTTGAGGCGTGTGATTTGGATTTGTTCTTTAAGCCTGTGTCTTGGTTTTTCTCATCTGTAAAACAGGGATAAGAATAGACTCTTGCGCACAGGCTGGTGGGAGCTGAGGAAATAATTCATGAAAAGAATGCCTGGCGTGCCTGGGTATCAATGCGATGCGGCAACGCTGTCAGCGCTGCTGACCGGGTGCCCACCCCAGGCTAAGTGTTTACACGTTTCATTTGAGTCCTGCAGCATCTGGCGAGGTGTCATCAGACACTGTGCCCACTTTACCGATGAGGAAACTGGGGTTCAGGGAGGTGACGTCACCCATCCAAGTTCATGCAGAAGTCCAGAGGCTGCCGCCAGGACTCTGGCCTAGCCTGCTCCCCACGTGCTCATGTTCATGGGCTGGAAAGCTCTGGATGTGTGCTGCTTGGGCAGGTGGGAGTGGTGGAGGTCCCTATTTCCCAATTCTTTTTGTTCGCTTTTTTGTCTTTTTAGGGCCACACCCAGGGCATAGGGAGGTTCCCAGGCAAGGGGTCAAATTGGAGTCTCAGCTGCTGGCCTACACCACAGCCACAGTAACACAGGGTCCAAGCTGTGTCTGTGACCTACACCACAGCTCATAGCAACGCTGGATTGAACCCGTCACCTCATGCATACTAATTGGGTTTGTTACCATTGAGACACGACAGGAACTCCTCCCAACTCTTTTTTTTTTTTTTAAACTTTTTTTGGGTCTTTTTTAAGGGCTGCATCTGTGACATATAGAAGTTCTCTGGCTAGGGGTCAGATCGAAGCTGCAGCTGGAGCCTACACCGCAGTCACAGCGACGCCAGACCTGAGCTGCATCTCCAACCTACTCTGCAGCTTTCGGCAACACCGGATCCTTAACCCACTGAGCGAGGTCAGGGATTGAACCCACATCCTCAAGGATCCTAGTCGGGTTCAACCCGCTGAGCCACAGCGGGAACTTCCCTATTCCCCAACTCTTAGGTGAGCTAGGAATCTGCCAAGTTGAAGTAGGACTGAAGGTGAGAGGAGAACCTATTTTCCAGGAGGAGGTGGGCAGGGTGGTGGTGGGGTAGTCTCTCCTCCATAGGCTACTCCCGCCGCACCCCTCCAGCTTGGCAGACAGCTGTGCTCCGAGGGAGGGCCAGCAGCACCCAGCAGGTGGCCCAGAGGGAGGGCCTGTGTCAGGGCTGCTCTGCACTCCTTGCAAGGACCCTGCGGAGGGAGGATGAGGGGCGCCCTGCACAGGCCAGGCAGCTGCAGGCTCCGTCCTGCCTCCCACCGCCACTGCTGCCTGTCTCTCAGGCATGTGCCCCACTTCTTGCTCAACCCTCCTTTCCCATCTGGCACCCCGGTAGGACAGGACAGCCACTGGGCTTCTGTGGAGCATCGGGGGTGACCTCAAAGAAAAACCAGGCTCCGTGGACACTGCCTGCATATTCGAGAAAATTCTCGGCGTGTTCTTGGGTGAGCCGAGCATCCCTGGGCTGGGCAGGGGAGAGCCTGGGGCAGTGCCAGGCCAGATCCCTTCTTCTGCCTGTCTTCAGGAATGGTGGGCTGGGGACTGATGGCCTCTTAGGACTTCCTCCTTCCACGCCTGGGGGTGGTGGCATCTTTGGAGGAGAAAGGGCGTCAGAGTGAGGTAGGTGAGATCTGTGAGAAGGTGAGAGTCCGTCTCCATAAGTTACGGGGTCAGAAAATTCCTCGGCGACTATCGGGTTGGCAGCACCCTCCCCATTTTACAGATGGGAGACTGAGGCCTCAAGAAAGGGAGAGAGGTGCTCTGGAGGTCCTTAGCGAGCTGCTGGCAGAACCAGGGCCAGAACCCTCCACACCATGTTGGGCTGCCTTCTCGGAAGGGCTGTTCAGCTGCTGCCTCTTCTAGGAAGCCTCCCTGGATTGCCTCTGTGCAGAGTTCATTCCTTCCACCCTGACAGCTCTGGAGGCCCCTGTGCATACCTGGCCATTTGGGCCTGGCACCCCTCATGCTCATTAACCCGTTGGTTTCACCGGCTGGCGGGGGTTTTCTTGAAGGCAGAGTCTTTGTCTGATTTGCTTGTCTTCCCAGCACCCACACGGGGCCTGGCATAGAAGGTGCTTACTAAGTGTGTGTGGCATGAATGAGAGGGGAGAGAGGGAAAGGGTGACTGGGAGGAAAGGAGGGAGAGGGGAGTGCGACCCCCACAGTGTGCGCAACATGAACGGAGGCAGATGGGAGCAGCCACCACCCTGCTGACGAGGGAGAAGGACCAGAGAAAGGGCCTGGAAGGTGTCCTGAAGCCCAGCTTGGGCTGCCCGCTGCAGGCCATGGTTCCGAGGGTTGGGGAGCCCTGGGCTCCCGACCTGTGTGTCCCTCACCACCCCCATCCCCTGCTTCTTTTTTTTTTTTTTTTTTTTGTCTTTTTTGTTGTTGTTATTGGTGCTATTTCTTGGGCCACTCCCGCGGCATATGGAGGTTCCCAGGCTAGGGGTTGAATCGGAGCTGGAGCCACCGGCCTACGCCAGAGCCACAGCAACGCGGGATCCGAGCCGTGTCTGCAACCTACACCACAGCTCACGGCAACGCTGGATCGTTAACCCACTGAGCAAGGGCAGGGATCGAACCCGCAACCTCATGGTTCCTAGTCGGATTTGTTAACCACTGCGCCACGACGGGAACTCCCCTGACCTGCTTCTTTATCTCCCTCCAGGAGGCATCCCCTGGGACCTGGAAAGCCCGCCCGTGTGCCTGACCGTGGGGCCGGGGCCCGTCCGCACGCTGCTGAGCCTGGAGGATGCCGTGTGGGCCAGCTGTGGGTCCCGGGTCACCGTCCTGGATGCCACTAGCTTGCAGACTCAGGTACTGGCCCTGCCCCATGGTTGGTGGCCCCAGGCCCACAGGGGGCATCTCCCAGCAAACCCTCAGTGACCCTTCTTATGCGATCTCTGGCACTGCTGTTGCTCCCAGCTGTGCCTCAGGGGTCATCAGAGTTTGCCGGAACAGAGGGGGCCGAGATCCCCGTGGGACCCTGCCTTCTGCCCCAACACACACCCTCAGGGCTGCTGGGAGGGGAAGGGTCCTGGCACCACCGGGCCATCCAGGGAGGGTGATTGAGACCCTTATTTGTGTCTGCCGCTTCCAGGGGGGTAGGGCTGGGGTCCCTGTGCCCCCGCTGGTACCCAGGACCCCGCTGTGCTGAGGGGATAGCCGGAATGGACGCAGCCATCTGCACCGGGGGCTGTTTGAACAGTGTGGATGTGGGGACTGCTGGCTCCTGCCTTGTCCCATCCTGCTGTGAGCACTGCTGATCCTCCGCCCACAGTTGAGGGTCTGGGCCAGGGGCTTCTTCCTAGACCCACGCCCATTGCTGACCCACAGCCTCGCCCGCCCCGCCTCGCCACAGCCCAGGGTCCATCCTGGTGTTTCAGTGATGGTGGCTGTCTCTCTTGGATTAGCAGCTTGAGCTGCCACCAGGCCCAGAGGGGAGCTGTGGGTGTGGGCTCATGGTCATGGTCAGGACAGACAGGCCCCGGGGAGCCTCCACGCGGGGGCCGCCTTTTCTCGCCCCCTCGGTCACCTCAGGAATGGCCGTGGCTATGTGCCAGCCAGGCGGGATTGTAAGCTCACAGGCGATCAGGGCCGAGTCGCAGATGACACGATTCTGGTTTGGCAGGTGGGGAAACTGAGGCCCAGGGAGCTGCGCGTGAACCCTGAGACCCAGGCTTCCCACCTCGGTTGAAGCACAAGGTGCAGCCTTGGGAGCTGGGCGTGCTCCGTTCCGCCACTCACCTGCAGGGGCGTCGGGGCCTGTCTGTGAACATGAGTTTTGTGTCTGTAAAAGGGAACAAGCGGCCCTTCCCTGGGTCCTTTTGCCCGCTGACGGCAGGAATGCTCCGGCTCCCAGTCCTGGCGAGGGCCCGCACCCAGAGGTATTTGAGAGGCGGCTCTTCTGGGTGCTTGAAAGGGACGTGGGGGTGCTGCACCCAGCACCCCAGCCAGAGTGAGAGACAGCTCCGCGGGCCGGACCAGAGGATTCGGGTTTTGAGCTATAACCATCCTTTGAGGAGCAGAGGGCTGGGGGCCGAAGGCGACGCCTGGGCTGCCCCCTCCCCCGTGCTCATACCTTGACACCAGGGACCTTTGACCTCACTGGTGCTGCTGGGCTTGGCCAGGTGGGGTGGCCCCGAGAGGGGCCAGGAAGGTGCCAACGGGAAGGGCCTTGCTGCCTCCCCTCCTCCAGCTTCTGGATTTCTTGGTCCTCTTTCTCCAGAGCAGAACTGGAGTGGGGACAGGGAGCCCTGAGCAGCTGTGGCCGCAGGCTCCCTCTCAGCCCCTGGTTCTCTTGAGGGGCTTCCCAGCTCCCCACCTGACCCCGTCACTTCCCTTAAGGGCTTCTCTCTTCCTTGGCCTTCTGAGAGGAAGGTGAACAGGGAGAGCTTGTTACTCAGGCCTTTGGGGTCCCCGACTGACCAGGGCGTCAAGACATTTGTCAGGAAGACAGACGAGGCTCCCTGGAAGCCCTTCCCCAGGCATCCCTGAGTTGTCCCCACGCCAGGCCCAGTGCCCTTCCAGCTTTCTCCTACCAGCGCCCTGCAAGCTCCGACTCAGCCCTGGAGGAGGGAGAGGGGGAGGGCGCCCAGGCAGCAGCTGAGCACGGGGGCCAGCTTGGGGCGGGGGGGGGGGGGAGGGGGGGAGGAAGGGGGTCCTAGCCCTGCTCTTGGAGGACATCTAGTCTGAAGGAGGAGAGCCAGCCCCGCCCTTGGGAGGCATCCAGTCTGATGGAGGAGAGCCAGCCCTGCCCCCAGGGACCTGCAGTCTGTTGGGGGATACTCAGCCCTGTCCTTGGGGGGCCTCTAGTCTAATGGGGGAGAGCCAGTCCTGCCCCTGGGGAGCTCCTGTGTGATGGAGGAGACAAAGCCCTCCCCTCTGTTCTCCATATAGGAAAAATCGAGCCCAGAAAGATGAAGAAGCCAGGAGCAGGGTGAGATGGGAGGGGGCAGGCTTTCATACTCCCTGTGGCACGGACACTCTCAGCACTGCTAACAGGAAAATGCAGCACGAGAGGGAGGAGGCAGCCCAGGAAAGTGGGAAGCAGGATGTGAGCTAAGAGGTGTTTTCAAGACAGAATCTTCTAAGGGAGGGTCCAGAGGCGGAGGACCCTGAAATCACAGGACTGGGGAGCAGACAAGTGGCTAATGGTTATTGGGGCTGGAGGGGTGGGCAGCAGCGCCTGAGGAGCTGGTGAAAGCTGGGCCCCCAAGTAGCCCCTCCCAGGGCTACGAACGCCTCTGGAGGGGAAGGAATTGGGAGACAGCATCAAAGGCAGAGGCCAGCCCCTGTCCCAGCCATGCCCACCTCAGGTCTGCTGGGTACCCCACTCCCTTGGACGTGTGTGTTTTGCCAGAAGCCTCAGATGGGAACCCCACTGGGTCCTTGTCAAGCTGTGCACCCTTGGACAAAGCACTGAGTCTCCCTGGACCTCGGTCTCTTCATCTGTAAAATGGGCTGACAATAGCACTGTGTAGAGCTACGGGAGTACTGAATGGCAAGGTTTACGAAAAGAGCTGTATCACACTGGACCCAGCACACGGTATTGGATGAGCATCAGTTATTGTGGTAATTGTTTGCCTAACTTAAATCTTTATTGCCGTAGTGTGGTTTATTGGGAAAATCAGGCTGCTCCTCGGAGCCAGTGGTGTTGGTGGGTGTGGGGCGTGTGTCTGAATTTCGGGTCTGCCACCTTTTTGCTCCACTGGCCGGAAGGCTTCCTTCCACTGACAGCCATCTCAGGACCTCGAGAAGGGTGGATGAAGGCAGGGACAGGGCCCAGGACCCCTTGCCCACTGCAGTGCAGTCCTGCCCAGGCCCCACAGCTCAGCTCCAGCCCCACTGTTCTTTGGGAGCGGCCGCGAGGCTCCAGCTCGAGGCTGCCGTTAAATTTAAGATTCATTCTGGACGAGCTGCTCTAAAGAAGGGATCAGTGTGGCCTTTCCCCTGCTCTGCACTCACAGAGGATGTCCGGAGGGTGCTAGGTGGGGGGAGCAGGGATGGAGGAAGGGGTGGTCGAGGAGGCTTTGCCGCAGGGCCAGAGCCAGCCCGCGCCCCTGTCTGCAGCGGGGGAAATTGAAAAGTTTGTGTGCGGCGCGGTGCGGGCAGCTCGCCTTCAGTACACACGATCCTTCGCACAGTAACGAGGCGATCGCCATGCATATTTAATAAAGCCTCGCTCCGCTGCCGCTTGGAAAAGAGGAAGCCGGCCTACCTCTGCATCGGGGCTCTGGAAACAGCTCCGTCTGGCTGCTGCTAATGACCACCCGACACGGCTGGCGACTCGGTGCCCACCACGTGGCCAGCCGCCGTGGAGCGGAGCCACTTGCAGACCAGGCTGCTGTCCGGGCTGCTGTGGTCCTGAAGGGCTCAGCAGCACATGTCCCCACAGCCAGTGCCTCAGCTCGGAGGAGCAGCATTGCTTAGCAGCAGCAACGTGGCTGAGAAACCCCCAGGGACTGAAGATCCTCCGAGCTTCCCAGTGCTCCACGCCAGGGAACCCGGGGGTGTCCTGTCGGCCGAGCATGTGGTCACGTGGCTCTGGCCCAAATGTGAAGACATAGGGGGTTCATCTAGGGATTATATTAACTCTAAGGAGCGTTCCCTGATTCCCACCCCACCCCTCAGGAAAGTGGTAACAACCAACGTTTATTGAGTGCTCCGTGCAGACCAGGCTTGGGCTTAAGCGCTTTACACGTGTCAGCTCATTTCATCCTCAAGTCACCCTGAGAGATGAGTGCTCTTATTATCTCCACTTTCCAGATGAGGAAACAGAGGCCCAGAGAGGTTAGTGACTTGCCCAAAGTCACACCGCCAGCCTGAAGGAGGCAGAATTGGGAGCTGAACTCAGGCATTTGACTCTTGAGTCTTATCCCTGGTGTCGGCCGCCTGCGTAGGCAGACGCGCCGTTTCCCCTGGGCTTCGCTGTCCCCCCTGCAGTCTCTGTCCTGTCACATGTAACTCTCGGACAGTCTTGTTGCTTAAGTGCTTTTTCCACCAACACATCGTCTGGGTCAAGGATTACACACTGATGATCCTAGACTCCTCGGATCTCTGTGGCTCACGTAGCTCGCCTAGCTTACATAGCAGGTGCTCTGAGTAAATAGACACGGTGGATGGACAGACCGTGTCCTGATTCGCAGGCCTTTGGTGTCTGGGGTTGGAGGATTGGACCCGAATGAAACCTGCTCTCAGCTCCTCGGGGACTCAGGGTCCAGAATGGGGATCAGGCCCAGGACGCTCAGTGTCTGCCCAGTGGGAGGAGAGCTGTAGGGGCTGGCCCTGGCCCCGTGGGAGCCCAGGGGAGGCCCGAGGAGTGCCAGACCCGGTGGGTGGAGAGATGGGAGCAGGGGAGGTTCTCTGTGGGGCAGGTGAGTGGGCTGCGGCGATGAAGGGGGAGAGGAGGCTGGGCAGGCCCGGCCCAGGCAGGGGCAGCCCTGTGCTGTGTGGGAGGGGGTGCGAGGCTCCCGGGGCAGGGCCTCTGAGCTGCCTTCTCCATGAGTCCTCCTTGGCCTCTGCCAGATGCCCCTGACCTTGCCAAGCCCCACCCCGCGGAGTCGGCAGCTCCTCAGTCTGTCTCTGGGCCTGACGCTCGCCCACCAACCGCTTGCTCAGCTCCTTGATCCCAGCGGAGGCAGCGGCGAGGCCTGTTAAATAATAATGCAGCTCGCCAGGGCCTGTGTCAACACCGCATCCTCCGTGTTCATTATCTAGATCGCCACCTTCAAAGTCTAATCCAGTCTTCTGGAGTTCATTTTAACTGATCGCTGGAGGGGAAGCCGGCTGTGGGATGACGGTTGCATCTTAATTAAAAAAAAAAAAAAAGAATAGGGGGCAGGTGTACAGGAGGCCTGCGGCTTGTGGGGTGCCCTCTGCTGAGTCGCTGTGGGTGGGGTGCCAGGGCAAGGCTGCCCCCTGGCATGGCAGGGGGCAGGAGTCTCCCTCTCCCCGGCTCAGGGGAGGGTGGCGGTAGCAGCAGGAAGGGATGCTGGAGACGGGGCTGGGCTGTGAGTGTGCTTTATGCGACTGGCTCCTGGGCCGTTGCAGAGGTCAGCTGCGCCCATCGTATGTATGGGGAAGTGGGGTCGAGGGCAGGCCTTTGACTTGTAGTCTGTGGCCTCTCTTCTCCAGCCATACTGGCCCCCTGTTGGCCTTTGAATAAGCCAGGCTCTTTCCCACCTCCAGGCCTCTGCCTCTGCTGTTCCCTTGCCTGGAACAGGAACACCGTGCCCACACAGTGTCCCCTGGGCAGCTGCTTCTCATCCCCCAGCTCTCAGCTCAGCTGCCACCTCCCCAGTGAGGGCTGCCCTGACAGCTCCATCAGAGTCACCTCCACCCCTGGCCAGGGTCTGGACACATCAGTGGCTTTATTGTCATCAGAGCATCGATCACTGTCTGAAATTATCCCCTAGACTGTTGCTGTCCCTCTGCACCCACCTGGCCATAAATTGATGAAAACGGAGCCTGGCCTGTCTTGTTCGCTGGTGCATCAGAGGGCTGGGCGCAGTGCCAGCCTCTCAGCCAGTGCTGGTGGCAGCATGTGAGCATCCTCTGTAGGACGGGATGAGGGCAGGGCTGGTCGCCCCCTTACCTGAGCTTTCTGGGTCAGAGTTTGAAAATATGGGGGCTCTGGGGCCAGTTGAAGAAGCGCCCCCGGAGGACTGTCTTCAAGGCAGCAAGTCAAGGCGGCCACATGGGAAAGGGGGACAGAATGTGGGGAAAGGGCTGGTCAGAGGGTCTTCGGCCAGGTGGGGTACGTCCTGAGGGCACCACCTCAGGGCAGAGTGATTCGGCAGGTGGGATAAATGGGGGTAGGACAGCTGTGTCCCACAAGGGCCCAGGTCTCACCTCCGACCTGCTCCTGCCCGAGCCTTGAGGTGTTTCCAGGGCAACTCCCTTTGCTCTGAGAACCTCCTGGGTGCAGTTGCAGAAGCACAGGCCGGGGGCTTCTGCTAGCAGGGCTGTCATGAGGGTTAAATGGGGCAGCCGTCTCCCATCGGGCCCTGGGACCCCACCCTAGGGAAGCCTGCCTGGACCACGTCCCCCTCTTTCGCCTGCACCGGGTCAGGCCCTGTGACCTGCTGCCTCGGCACCAGCACCGGGCCCTTCTCCACAGCACTGGCCACGGCTGCGTGGTGATGTTCTGGGGAGATTATCAGATTAACCAGACTAAGGCTCCGAAGGGCAGAACCCCACCTGGTGGGCTCCCGCTGCCCCCACAGCATCTCTGGTGTCAGCGTGGTGGGTGCTGGGTGAAGGTTGTGAAGACAGGGCCTTGGGAGTTCCCCTTGTGGCTCAGCGGGTTAAGAACCTGGCTGGTATCCACAAGGATGCCTTTTAGATCCCTGGCCTTGCTCAGTGGGTGAAGGATCTGGTGTTGCCACAAACTGTGGAGTTAGTCACAGATGCAGTTCAGATTCAACCTCTAGCCCAGGAACTTACATGTTCTGCGGATGGGGCCCCAAAAAGACCAAAAAATATCCCCCAAAACAAAAAAACCCAAAAAAGAAAAAAGACAAGGCCTTTCCATCAGGGAAGAGGGCTCTGTCTGTGGTGGGTCTGAGTGTGCACAGGGTGCATGGCAGGAACAGGCAGAACCTTTGACTGGCTGAGCGCGGAAGCTGCTCCCCCAAGCGCATGCCGTCAGTGGTCCTGCCCCGCAGGGGCTCCAGCACCGCCTGCCCCGGTCACACCTGGGCGCTGCCTTCTGATACTGGCACTCAGACTTTTTGTTGCAAAGCACTCCCGGAAAGAAACTTCTCTGGCTTCCTGGACACCAACAGCCCCCAGATTCCCCCCTGCCCCTCGCCACATACACCCGCCTCCCCACCCTGAATTTTCATGTTTAGTGCCCAAACTTAGTTTGCATGTATTAGCTGTTGTAAATCTATCATAACAGTGTGACGCGGCATGAATAATGCATCACTGGGCTGTATTAGTTTTCTGTCTCCTATCTTATTTATGACATGAAACGGGTGGGAATTTGCAAAAGTGAAATCTAGGCGCAGGGCTTCTTGGGTAATGGTATGCAAATTGGCATGAGGGCAGAAAGATTCGCCAAGTAACTCTGGTGTCCAGGGAGCCTCCGAGGCCCGGAACCCCAGTGTTCGGGCCACCGAAGCTTGTGGGGCAAGGAGTCCTGTTATGCCATGGAGTCATCTCAGTTCAGCAGTTTTAACTTTTTAAAATGTGTGTATCGTATCGTTGTTATCCTGTTGTTTTTTAATTAAGAGTTGGCAGGTGAAACTTGAGAAATCAATTTTCTAAAGGTAGTGGAGACTTCCCAGGAGGCTCCAACAGTAACAGGTTCCAAAGGAGGGTGAACATTTTCTGGCAGCAGGAAGGATTGAAGTCAGATGTTCAGAAGAACTTCCTTTCAAGAAGCTTATGAAGGATAGAATGTGAGTGGGTTTGGAAGTCTTGCGGGCCCCCCTTCCCAGGGGCCAGCAAGGGGTCAGAAGTGGCTCAGGGCCATAGTTGCTACCTCGGCTCTGGGGTCTGAGGTTTGTGGGGACATAGCTCAGGGGGCGCCTTGTGGGACTTGAGGTAGCCAAGGGGCTGGGCTCCAGGCCCCCTCTCTCCTCACCCAGAAGAACTCAGGGCTTTCTTGTCTTCAGTATTTGGTCTCCCCACCCATTCTTGGAAGATTTAGGTTGATGAAAGGATTTCATGGTTAAAAAAAAAAAAATAGTTTGAAGCTGGTGGCTCAGGGAAGGGGTTCTGTGAATCCATGGAGGAGACAGGGGAGCCAGCAGAGAGCAGGCAGGGGAGGAGGTGATGAGGAGAGAATGGACGGGGCCTGGAGGTGAGGGGGTGCAGACGGTGGCAGCGCGTAGCAGTCCTCTGCCTTGTGGGCCCCTGTCCCTTGCATGTCCGGCTGTCAGAGTCCACCCTCCCCCACCCCATGTTACTCTCCCCTCCGAGCCCTGCTGCAGGATTGGGGGACGGGGGACGGACACCACAGGGGCAGCTGTCCATTCCCCTGGGGTTTGGCAAAGACACCTAAAGCCTGGGGCCCACCCACAGAATGCCAGGCCCTGGCTGGGCCATAATACACGGAGGCAGGGCATGTGAGCAGAGGGCCACATGGGGGGAGGTAGGCCAGTGCCTGGCGCCAGGCGTGCACTCAGCTGGTTACGTGATGGCATCGCCATCCAGGCTGCTGGGCGGGGGCAGGTCTGCCTGGTGGGAACCCTGGGACGCACTCCAGGCTGCCCCTGCCGTGGTCTGAGGGGGTTCCGATGGTGGCCAGAGCGGGCTTGGGAGCTGGCTGGCTTGTGCCACTGGCTCCACCACTGATTGCCTCAGTTTCCCCACCTATAAAATGGGGATAATTATAGAACCTCCCTCAGGACCAAGCAGCTTGATGCTCCCAGGCTTCTGCCTGGTGAGGAGTCGGCACAGGGGAGCAGGGGCTGGCTGATGTTTTACGGTGACTACAGGACCTGCTCAGGATCACAGGGACCCCCCAGTAGGTGGGGGAGCCCGGATCTCAGGGTACTTCTGACTCCAGTGTCCCAGCCTGTGCTCGTGAACATGTGTGTGTGTGCACAGGTGTGTCTGCAGGTGAGAGAGCGGGAAAGGGGTCGATTATAGTAACATCATGTACGTCCTTGACTGTGTCCTGAGAGTGTTGACAGTGTCCGGCTGGGACCCCAGGTTCTGGGTCAAGCTCGGTAATCAACCCCTCCTCCCCAGCTCCCAGCCCCGCTGGACGGGTCCCAGCTTTGTTCTCGGTCGCGATTGATCCTGACTTTCCCGTGGCTGCTGCAGCTCCTGGCAGTCCTGGGTGTGGGTCTGTGCCTGGTCTGAGAGTGGCCCTTCCTGGTGCCCCTCACTTCTTCCCTGAGCAGGCGGGCAGGGAAGATGGCTTGACTGAGCTTGCTCACCTCTGCTGCTGAGCCCAGGGGAAACTGGGAGACCGGCTGTCACAGGGTGGGAGGTCCCCCTCTGGTGAAACAGGTGCCATGGGCGTGAAGGGATGAGGGCCTCAGAGGGCTGGCTGAAGGGCCTGGAGTTGCACCCCTCAAGCTCCCTCAGGCATGGTGTGCAGGTGCAATGCCATCTGCCCCTCGGAGCTGGGAAGCAAAGCAGAGCCTTCACAGCGGGCACTGGAAACGTTTTCTGAGGTTTGGCCTCTGGAGGATCTTTCCAGAACAAAGTTCCCCCTCCCACCTGAGGCTGCCTCGTCCCTAGCTCTTTCAACCCCCCCCCCCAACCCCCTACCCCCCATCTCAGGGGGCGGCCCTGGCTGGGCTGCAGACCCTGTGCCAGGCCCGGGGCTCAAGCAGCGGCCCCCACCGTCATGGGCCTGCCCCTCTGCTGTGGGTGTGGCAAGGGGGTCATAGGGTTGACAGAGACCCCCCGCACACCTGGTGAGTTAATGCTTATCAAGACTTAGACGCTGGTCCAAGCTCCTTGTGAGCAATGACCCATGTGACCTTTACAGCGGCCTTACATGTCACCTTGTCACCACCACCCCCTGCCCCTGTAAACTTGAGGAAAGTGAGGCAGGAATTGGCAGGGCTGGGACCTGGACCCTGATGTGCTCCTGAGCCCATAGCCCTCAGTATCTCTCGCAAGCAGGAAACAGGTGACGAGAACCTCGGGCCACAGGGATGTCACCCAGAAGGTGAGCTAGGCACCTGGGCTGGACCCCACAGCTTCCAGGACAGGTCACTCCCCTTCCGAATCTCCGTTTCCTTATCTGACCACAGGCTCAGTGGTCCCACCTCTGAGGGGTTGCAGGGACTCTGTGAGTTGAGCTGAGCTGAGCTGAGTGCAGCCGAGGTTGGCACGTCCCCTGTGTGATGCTTGGTTTTCCCCAGGGTCCCTGTGATGGCTGGGCGGGGACAGATGCCAGGCAGACCCCGGCTCAGCCGGGCACTTACTAATGCAAGACAGAGCTGGAGCAGACTCGCAGCAAAGGTGCTTGGTGGCCCCAGGTGGCCGGCAGCTGGCTCCCCCCCAGGTGTCTGCGCTGCCCCCGCCGGCTTGCGTAATTGAATAAAACAAAAGGAAATTAAATGGTCTTAATGAGGAGAGTGTCAGAAGCCCACGCTTGAGATGCTTTTTATTTCATTTCCTCCAGAGTAGCCAGAAGATGCACAGTGGGTTTCAGTTTAGTTTTGCTTTTAAAGGCAAAATGTGGGTATGACGACAGCAGGATCCCCACAGTGACCCTCTCTGTGGGCCTCACTCGGATGTGGTTGGGGAGACAAGGCGTGTGGGAGGGTCTGTACCAACCTTCTTATGTTCTTAGTGATAAATCAGCTTTAGTGCAGGAATTTGTAACTTAGCGGGGCCTAGAGTGGTTTATAGACTTTTTTGAGATGGTGGCAAAAACAATTAATCGTCTTTCTAGAAAAATGCACCAAAGGTACCAGATTTTGCACAATCAATACCAAACTGGCTTTTTGCAGACAAGTTCGGGACTGGCTGTTGGTCTTGGGGAGTTGTTGTACAACTATAAATGTAATAAAATTCATTGAATAATTAAAATAGAATAAAATAAAATACAATGAAAAGAAAAAAATAAATTTTAGATTTGAAAGAAAATGACCAAAAAAAAAAAAGACAGATAAGGGAAGGGAGCTATGCATTCATTGTCTTAATTGTCTTTGAAAGACCATCTCTGCCTGGCCAGTGATGACCTCTGCATCCCAGTCCCCGCCATCCCCTGGCTGGCGGAGTGACCCCACACTGCTTTCTCAAAGCTTCGGTGTCCTGCCTGTTAGGTGGGGCTGGAAGGGTGGTGCCTCCATCCCAGGTTGTGGGGCCCCAAAGCGAAGGCAGAGTTGGCGATGTGCTGGCGAGTGCTCCGTGGGTCCTATGATCTCTGGGTCCATGACCAGACCAGCTGGTCGTGGTGACCAAGCAGAGAGTGTGGGGCAGGGGCCCTTCACGCCCACATCCTACTGGGACGCCTGGCTTGAGAGTGGCGGGGCGAGCCAGCAGCTTGGAGTCCACCTGGCAGGCCAGTCATCGGGCCTCATCATCTCCCCTTCTGGGCTCTTTTGCTTTTTCCTCCAGGAAGAGGAAATACCGAGGTGGTGTGGGCAAGGCCTGGCACATAGTAGGCGCCCAGCCAGCAGTAGCTCTGCCAGCCTGTTTCCTCCGCAGCTCCCAGTCCCCGTGAGTCCCCATACCCCTTCATGGCTCCTTGGCGTCATCTCAGCTCTAATGACTTTGAGCGTTGAGCTGCTCACCCTAGGAATTTATGGAAACCAGGCACAGAAGTGTCACCTGGAGGCACATAAATATTGTAGGCCTGGAGGTTGAGCTGTGTCAGCACTCTTTGGGGCAGGATCACTCACCTGAAACTCTCTGAGCAGATGTTTGCAGTGGGGCTGCTATGAGGCTGCAGGGAGAGGGCCAAGGGGACAGGGCTCGTGGCAGCGGCCGGACTCTTGGGCCCACCCCTGCTCCCCTGACCAGCTCCTGACCTCAGCCAGTGTATGTGGGCCCTCTCGGTGCACCAGCCTGTCCTGTGATCCTCCCTGCACCCCGCAGGCAGCTTCTCCTTCTGTCCCCATTGACAGACGAGGGAGGAGGCCCAGTTACCCCGCCAGATGAGCTGAGAGCCGAGAGTCAGGCCTGGGCCCCGCCTCCAGCTGCCAGCCTTTTAATTTTTTAAAATGTAAATAACTTTACCTTTCTTCCCCAACTTTTTTATTTAAAATATTTCAAACTAGGAGTTCCTATTGTGGTGCAGTGGTTAATGAATCCGACTAGGAACCATGAGGTTGCGGGTTCGATCCCTGGCCGTGCTCAGTGGGTTAAGGATCTGGTGTTGCCATGAACTGTGGTGTAGGTTGCAGACGTGGCTCGGATCTGGTGTTGCTGTGGCTGAGGTGTAGGCCGGCGGCTACAGCTCCGATTTGACCTGTAGCCTGGGAACCTCCATATGCCACAGGTGGGGCCCTAGAAAGGGCAAAAAGACAAAAAAAAAAAAAAAAAAAAAAAAAAAATTTCAAACTAGAGGAAAATTGAAAGAATAGGCAATGAACTCACAAGTACACTTCACCTAGTAAACCAACCATTAACATTTTACTAACCCCCCCATATTACACATACACACACACCCACCCACATCCACATACCCACACACCCACACACCCACACCCTTTTTGGGGCTAAATCATTTACAAGCCAGTTGCAGACATCATTCCCCTTCACACCTAAATGCTAGCCAGGGCCTCTTGTGTACGTAGCTTCAACAGCATCACCGTGCCCGGGACTTTAACATCCATATACGTCCATACGCTCATTTCCCAGGTGTCCCCACATGTCTTTCACAGCTGCTCTCCCTTGGCCACCCCCGGCATCCACTGGGATCATGTGTTGCGTTTGATTGTCGTGTTCCTTTGGTCTCCTTCTAATCTAGAACAGTTCCTCTCCTGTCCCCCTTTTTTTGGTTTCCGTCATATTGACTTTTTTTGAGAAGGCCGAGCCGGTGTCTTCTAGAAGGTCCCACAAACTGGAATTGTCCCATTGTTTTCTCCTGAGGAGAATCAGGTGTTTGGCCAGCGTCTGCATGGGGAAGCTGTGCCTTCCCATTGCATCCCTGGGGAGGTGGGAAATACAGGTGGGTCCCATTTTGATCACTCTATTAAAATGGGGTCTGCCCCGTGTCCCCAGGTACCAATTTCCCTGTGTAAGCGCCGCGGGTGATTCTGGGAGAATGGGTGAATATCCTGTTCCTCAGCGGATTTTTCACTGCGAACTTTATTTAAAGAGGAGTCTTCTCCCCTCCCCAACTTCATCCCCTTCCTTTGGTACCGCTGCAAATTCATAGATTATTTTTAGTTTACTTTTTATTGAAGTAAGTTGATTTACAATGCAATGTTTATTTCTGCTGTACAGCAGTGAATCAATTATACACACACGTGCGTGTGCACACAGATACACGCACATATATATACACATTCTTTTTTATTTTTATTTTTATTTATTTATTTATTTTTCGCTCTTTAGGGCCGCATGCGCGGCGTATGGAGGTTCCCAGGCCAGGGGTCCAATCGGAGCTACAACTGCTGACCTACCCACAGTCACAGCAAGGCAGGATCTGAGCTGCATCTGCGACCTACACCACAGCTCACGGCAACACCAGATCCTGAACCCACTGAGCGAGGCCAGGGATCGAACCCGTAACCTCATGGTTGCTAGTTGGATTTGTTTCCCCTGCGCCATAATGGGAACTCCAACACATTCTTTTTTAAAATATTCTTTTCCATTTAAGGTTTATCACAGGATTTTGCATATAGTTCTCTGTGCTATGCAGTAGGACCTTGTTTATTTTATACATAGCAGTTTGTATGTGCTAATCTCAAACTCCTAATTTATCCTCCCCCATTCCCATTTGGTAACCAAAAGTTTGTCTTCCGTGTCTGTGAGTCACTTTCTATTTTGTAAATAAGTTCTTTTGTGTCCTATTTAGATTCTACATTTAAGTAATATATGGTTTTCGTTTTTCTCTTTCTGACTTCACTTAGTATGATAAACTCTAGGTCCATCCATGTTTCTGCACATGGCATTATTTCATTCCTTTTTATGGCCGAATAGTAGTCCATTGTATGTATGTGCCACATCTTCTCTGTCCATTCATCTGTCAGTGGACATTTAGGTCGTTTCCGTGTCTTGGCTATTGTGAATAGTTCTGCTATGAACATAAGGATGCGTGTTATCTTTTTGAATTATAGTTTTGTCTGGATATATGTCTGGAGTGGGATTGCTGGATCAGATGGCAACTTTCTTTTTAGCCTTATGAGGAACCTCCATGCTGTTTTCCATAGTGGCCGCACCAACTTACGTTGCCTCCAGCAGTGTAGGAGGGTTCCCCTTCCTCCACACCCTCTCCAGCATTTGCTATTGGTAGATTCTTTAATGATGGCCATTCTGACCAGTGTGAGGTTGAAGCTCATTGTAGTTTTGATTTGCATTTCCCTAGTAATTAGTAATGCTGAGGATTTTTTCATGTGCTTATTAGCTGTTAGTATTTCTTTGGAGAAATGTCTTTTAGGTCTTTCTTCTGCCCGTTTTGTGATGGGTTGTTTGTTTTGTTATTATTGAGTTGTATGAGCTGTTTGTATATTTTGGAGATTAAGCCCTTGTTGGTCTCATTGTTTGCAAGTATTTTCTCCCATTCTGTAGATTGTCTTTTCGTTCTGTTTATGGTTTCCTTTGCTGCATGACAGCTTGTATGTTGATTAGGTCTCATTTGTTTATTTCTGTTTTTATTTCCATTGCTTTGGAAGACTGACCTAAGAAAACGTTGCTACAGTTTGTGTCAGAGAATGTTTTGCCTGTGATTTCCTCTAGGAGTTTTATGGTGTCATATCTTATGTTTAAGTCTTGAAGCCCTTTTGAGCTTATTTTTGCGCATGTTCTAACTTCATTGATGTACATGTGGCTGTCCTACTTTTCCAATAACCACTTGCTGAAAAGACTTTTTCCCATTATGTATTCCTGCCTCCTTTGCCAATGATTAATTGGGGAGTTCCCGTTGTGGTGCAACAGAAATGAATCCAACTAGTATCCAGGAGGATGCGAGTTTGATCCCTGGCCTCGCTCAGTTGGTCAGGGATCTGGCATTGCCGTGAGCTGTGGTGTAGGTTACAGATGTGGCTCGGATCCTACATTGCTGTGGCTGTGGTGTAGGCCAGCAGCTATAGCTCCTATTTGACCCCTAGCCTTGGAACTTCCATATGCCCTGAGTGCAGCCCTAAAAAGCAAAGCAAAGCAAAACAAACCAAAACAAAAAAATGAATTGACCTTACGTGTGTAGGTTTATTTCTGGGCTCTCTATTCTGTTCCACTGATCCATATGTCTGTTTTTGTGCCAGTACCATGCTGTTTTGATTCTGTAGCTTTGTAGTACTTTCTGCAGTTTGGGAGGGTTATCCCTTCTGCCTGTTCTTTTTCCTCAGGACTGCTTTGGCAATTCTGGGTCTTTTAAGGTTCCATATAAATTTTAGGATTATATGTTGTATTTCTATGAAAAATTTCATGGGTAATTTGATAGGGGTCATATTAACTGTGTAGTTTGCTTTGGGGAGTATGGCCATTTTGACAATATTAATTTTTCTAGTCTGAGAGTATAGGATAATAGATTATTTTTAGAGTTCTCATTGTGGCTCAAGTAATAATGAACCCAACTAGTATCCATGAGGACTCGGGTTAGATGCCTGGCCTTGTTCAGTGGGGTAAGGATCTGGTGTTGCTGTAAGCAGCAGTGTAGGTCAAAGACATGGCTCGGATCTGGCATTGCTGTAGCATAGGCAGGCAATTGCAGCTCCAGTTCAACCCTTAGCCCTGGAACTTCCATATGTCATGGGTGTGGCCGTAAGATGACAAAAAAAAAAAAAAAAAAAAAGGATTATTTTAAAAAATCCAGTGTGCTGTAATCTGAGATCATCATTATTTTGATGCTCACATTGTCTCAGATTTGGCCAAAGGAGCTTCTTTTTGCCGACACCTGGTTCCTTTGGGGTACTTCCTCATTGTTCTTTGAGCACTTCCTTGCTTTTCTGCCTCTGGAGAAGTCCCAGGCTTATCTGGTACTTCTGCCCTAATCAACCATTTATCCAGGATGCTCTGGCTGGTTCCCTTTCAGGGGGATGGATTTAGAAATCAAAAGTGGTGTGGTCACTGCCGCTGGGGTGTCATTGCTTTAGACAAAGCCATTAAAAAAAAAAAAATCTTAAGTTCATACGAAGGCCTCTAATTCAAATCCAAGGTGTCAGAGCTCTACCCTGAGCTCTCATTCTGCACTTGATTCTTGCTGTTAATCCTATAACAGCAAGACATCCGTATAAGACATCAGGGTCCCTATAAGACATCAGGTACTTCAGTCCCACCAGGCAGCTTCAGAATCGCTGTGCCTGTTCCATCACCACCACCAAGCCTACTTAGTAAAGCTTAGAATTTCTTTGTGGGGGAGTTCCCTAGTGGCTCAGTGGTCTAAGGATCTGGCATTATCACTGCTGTAGCTCAGGTCGCTGCCATGGTGTGGGTTTGATACCTGGCCCTGGGACTTGCATGCTGCAGGTGCGGCCAAGAAAAGAAAAATCAAAAAGAAAGAAAGAAAGAAAGAGTTCCTTTGTGGATCTTTTTGTTCTTAAACAAGGACCAAGAGTGTGTAGTCAGAGTGCTGAGCTCCCAACTTACTTGAATGGATTCCTTTGTCCATGGCTGTGACCATGTTCCAATAAAACTAGATTCATCCAAACAGGTGGCAGGCCCACGTAGCTTGAGGGCCATTGTGTGCAGACCTCAGGCCCAGAATATCATCCTAGCAGAGCAATTCCTGGGGCAGGCTAAACAGCCAGTGAGAAGCCTGGACTGTAGGGGCCAAGCAGGCAGGAAGCACCAGGACCTCCAGGGCCCAGAGGAGGGGCACGACTGAGGTGGGCAGGGGGCCTGCTTCAGGGACCAGGGCATAGAGACCTCTTAGATAATAAGGTGACTCCCCACTCCTGAGCCGCCCATTGGCCAGGGGTTAGAGGAGGGGTCCAGAGGAGAGACTGGGGAGCCACGGTCTGGAATTGGGGTGCATGCGGGGCGGCGTTTCACCCAGGCCTAGTTGGGAGAAGAGCAGAGCTTGATGAGCAGGCAGCCTCCCTGGCCATGAATTCTGAGCTCCTCTCTGGGCTTCCCCACCGCCCCGCGTTTGGAAAGCAAAATGAGGTACATGCTTGTTCGCGCCAAGCACAGCGGCAACAAGGGGTGGTAGTCATCGCCTCCTGCTCCCTCGGCCCCCCTAGGGGACCCACGGTGCCAGGCGCCACCTGCCCCTACTGTGCCTGCCCATGAGGCCCTGCTAGGCATCCCAGACCCAGCTTCCCCAGCAGGCTCCCGGCATGGGAGGGGGAGGGCGGGGCTGGCACTGCCATTTTCATACCTCTGCCTGCCATCTCCCCCACCTGCCTTGCCATTGGACTTGGCAGGTTTGCACAGGCCTTGGGTAAAGCCTTTTGGGCCTGGAGACAGACGTGTTCTGCCTCTGGAGAAATGAGCCTGGATTTCCGCTGCCGACTTCTCTTTTAATTAGATTCTGACAGTAGGGCGCATTGGCTGCAGATTTCAGGTGCAGCCTTCCACCGGCCCAGGCCTCTCGGGGGCAGTGTGGTTTGGCTTTTTCGGAGGCACGAAATGCTTCTGACCTTCCCTCCGGAGAGAACAGGAGTCTTGCTGCACACGTGTGAGCACGCACATGCCTTGCTGTTGGGGTGTGTGTGTGTGTGCGCATGCGTGTGCACGGTCATGTGCAAGTACACGCATGCTGGTTTTTGGAAAAGTCTGCAGCCAGAGCCTGCCAGGTGCCCCAGCCCTTTTGCCCTCTGCTCGGCGGTGGCACATGGGACGTGAGGTCCGGGCTCCATGGCTTCTGTGTGATTGGGTTTGTGGTTCCTTGGCTGGGCTTCCCAGCAAGACCCCTCGGGCCGTGTCCTGTTTGAACCTCGTGCTCTGCCTGGGTCTGGGCCTTCGGGACAGCTGGGGACAGGCTGGTAGGGAAGGTCACCCCCCCCCAAGTGTCTCTTTCCTTGAAGGAGAGCTTCTCTCAAGAAAAGACCTGCAGGAGTTCCGTCGTGGCGCAGCAGAAACAAATCTGACTAGGAACCATGAGGTTGCTGGTTCGATCCCCGGCCTTGCTCAGTGGGTTAAGGATCTGGTGTTGCCATGAGCTGTAGTGTAGGTCGCAGAGGCTGCTTGGATCCCACGTGGCTGTGGCTCTGGTGTAGACCGGCGGCTACAGCTTTGATTTGACCCCTAGCCTGGGAACCTCCATATGCTGCTGGGGGTGGCCCTAAAAAGACAAAAAAAAAAAAAAAAAAAAAAACACGAAAAAGTAAAAGAAAGAGGGAGGGAGGAAGGAAGGAAAAGAAAAGATAAGATCTATAGGCTAGCACTGCCTGTGGGCGCAGACTGGGAAGTGACAGGCCAGAGATGGGGACCTTCCAGCCCTCACCCTGCACTGCACAGACGCAGCCTGGCTTTGTGGAGGCTGTGAGGAGGCCCGGCCTCCCACCATGTCCCAGGGGCGCCCAGGCCTTCGCTGGGACAGGGGTGGATGCTCAGGAAAGGGACACAGAGACAACCCCATCGGAGGCCCCCCTCTGAGCCCCCAATCTGGGGGAGGGGATGGCTCCCTGCCCTCCCTCCGAGTGCTCAGCCTGTTTCAGGACCCCCAGTAAGCTGCCTGGTGGGACCCTGCCTCCTGAGAGCAGCCCGGCGCTCCTCCTCTGGGACCCTCCACTTCCCTGTGCCCCCGCACCGCCCCCCGCAGCCCCGTCAAGTCACCTCACCAGGGCCACAGAGCTCAGCCATCAGGGACTGGCTCAGAAAAAGCCATTTCATTGCCCATCTTATAGTCTTGGCCCGCATTCTGACCAGGAATGAGAACTGAATTCACAGGCTTGGCTCCCTCTCGCTCCCCATGGAGTACTCTCTGCCCCCAGCTTTATCTCCGGGGGACCTCCGGTGATTTGAACCAGGATGGAGTTGGGGCAGAGGCTGGGGCTGGGGTGACTCTTGCAAAAGAAATGAGTCCCTTTATTGCCATTTCTCACTTGCTAAGCCCACACGAGGCCCAGAATTCCAGCTTGCTGCCACTCAGTTCTCGAACTGAACTGCTTTCGAAGGTAAACCAATAAGTAAACTATAGCATAGGGAACTCCACCCAATACTCTGTGATGATCTGCATGGGCAATGAATCTGAAAAAGAATGGCTATGCGTATACATGTAGCTGAATCACTTTGTTGTACAGCAGAAATGATCACAACGTTGTAAATCAGCTATATTTCAATAAAACTTACCAAAAAATACCCCCCCAAAAGCACCAAAAAAAAAAAAAAAAAGGCAACAAACAAACAATAATGTCACCCTGAACTTGTCACTTACTGGCTCAGCCCCCTCCCACACTTGAATGCAATATAAACTCTTCGCCCTGGACATCAGGGCTGCCTGGTGTGACCTGACCCCTGGCCGCCCCTCCCTCTCTGTCTTGCTACTGTGTTCCCTACACTGACTTTCTTTCTGTTTCTCAAACGTGGTGTGTTCACTCCTGCCCCAGGGCCTTTACACTTGTGGTGCCCTTTGCCTGGACCACTCTCCCACTCCCCCAGCCCATATCCCAGAGCTGAGTCCCTCACGTGTTTAATGTCTCTGACAAATGTTACCTCCTAGAGAGACGTTCCCTGGCCACCCAATCTTAATGGCTCCCAGCATTTTTTCTGTGAAGCGGTTCTCATTATTGGGGGTGAACTTTATTTGTTTTAACTGTGTGGGCCCCTTAGTTGCCTTGTTCATCCCTCTCTTCCCAGCACCTCGACCCATGCCAGGCGTGTAGTAGGGGCTCAAGAACATCTGTGGGATGAGTGAGGCTGGATTAGGAACAGGGTTTGTGCTAAGCTGTCCCTCACCCAGGCCCCTGTAGCCCTCATGGCAACCTCTGCCTACAAATGGGGAGACTGAGGCCCAGATCTGGGCAGTTATCAAGGAAATAAGATTTAAAAGCAGGTCTGATTTGGAGTTCCCCATCGTGGCTCAGTGATTAACGAATCCGACTAGGAACCATGAGGTTGCGGGTTTGATCCCTGACCTTGCTCAATGGGTTGAGGATCCGGCGTTGCCATGAGCTGTGGTGTAGGTCACAGACGCAGCTTGGATCCCGAGTTGCTGTGGCTGTGGCTTAGGCCGGCAGCTACAGCTCTGATTCAACCCCTAGCCTGGGAACTTCCATATGCCGAAGGAGAGGCCCCAGAAAAGGCAAAAAGACAAAAAGACAAAAAAAAAAAGAGGAAAAAACCAGGAGGCTGAAAGGAAGGAAAGTCACCAGGTCCTGCTCTGGAGTCATCTTCAGTGTATAAGGGGTTTGCTCCTCCTGCCCCTTCTTCCTCCCCCAGTTTTGGATGTGGCCTTTTGTTTTTCTTTTTTTCTTTCTTTTTTTTTTTTTTAATTTTTTTTTACAGCTGCACCTGCAGCATGTGGAAATTCCCAGGCCAGGGCTTGAATCGGAGCTGCAGGTGCCGGCCTAGGCCACAGCCACAGCAACGCCGGATCCTTAACCTTAACCGACTGAGCAAGGCCAGGGATCGAACCAGTGTCCCGATGGATACTAGTCAGGTTCTTAACCCGCTGAGCCACAGTGGGAACTCGTTTTTGTTTCTTTTTGCAGTGACTGCTATAACATTCCCATTTTTCCGTGTTCATCACACAGTCTCTGTAAACATGCTTTTGAAGAGATGAAGAGAGCAGTCCTTGAATGGATACAGCAGAGCTACCCGCCCACGCCCAGTGGTGGGCATCTACCTAGCTGGGGTGCTGGAGTTGTCAGCGTCTGAAACAATTCCATGTCGGAGCTGGAATGCCAGCATCCGTCCAGTCGCTCTTTGCCCAAGTTTTCCTGTGTGCTGGGCCCTGTGCCCAGCAGGGGGCACGTGGAAGGGCCTGAGGCTCAGCGTCTGACACTGGGAGCTCGGGGAGCAGCACGGGAGGCAATTGAGCAGGGCCGGCGGGGAGGAGGTGGTCTCTGGACTGGAATGTGGGGGCAGGAGGGAGTGGCTGAAGCAAGGGCTGCTGGGGGCTTCATGGATGCTGAGTGTTGGGACATTGAAACGCTGCTTCCGGCGGGGGTGGTGGGGGGGAACGGCACGGCAGTGGGTGGTGCAGACATGGTGAGGGCAGAGGTGTGGCCACGTGGTGACCCCTGAGCATCCTTCAGGCCTGGGCTTTTGGTTGGCCTGGGGTATAGGGAGCCCGCCGGGAAAGGTGGGAGTTGGGACAGAACTGGGGGGCCTAGAATGCTGAGCTAGGGAACCTAGACTGTCCTGCAGTGAGTGGATGGGAAGCCTGATGGTTATCACCTCTCTCTCTAAGAAGGTTTTTTAATTTTTTATTTTGTATTAGTACTAGGTAGTTTATTTTTAATTTATTTTTTATTAAAGTATAGTTGATTTATTTATTTTTTTCTAAAGATTAAACTTATACCTATTAAAAAAATCAAATAGTACGGATGGTTTATCTGGAAAGGCCTTTACCATGCCCCATCTCTACTAATCCTGCTTCCTGGAAGAAAATACTTTTACCTGTTCTGTTTTTGGGTTTTGTTTTGTTTTGTTTTGTTTTTTTCTTTTTCTTTTTGGCTTTTTAGGGCCACACCCGTGGCATATGGAAGTTCCCAGGCTAGGGGTTGGATCGGAGCTATAGCTGCTGGCTTACACCACAGCCACTCGGGATCCAAGCTGTGTCTGCGACCTATACCACAGTTCACAGCAACACCGGATCCTTAACTCACTGAGTGAGGCCAGGGATCGAACCCACATCCTAATGGATGCTGGTTGGATTTGTTAACCGCTGAGCCACGAAGGGAACTCCCCACCTGTTCTGTTTTTAATCCACCGGACGCTTTGCTCATGGCTCTAGTTGTCATCTCTGCTGTTTCTGGATTTATCCATTTGGGGGCATTAGGTGTCGTCTTCCTGTGGCGAAGACAAGGTCTTGTCTCACACCCCCCGCCTCCCTTCCTGACAGCTCTCTTGGTGCTTTCGCCCCTTAGATCATATACGTAAGATGCCGCCTCCTTTTCCATAGACGTTCTGCAGCTCTGTCCCTCGTGTCAGTGTCACGCTAGAGCCCGCTGTGCGCTTGTCTGTCCTCGATCGATCCTTGGTCAGTGCTGTCACTTGGGTAGCCTGAGATCAGCCACAGAAGAATTTACATCACAGGAGACAGGAACCCACCAGACACAAGCCAGGATGGCGCCCCCCACTGGCTGTTTAAAGCTTTACCAGCCCACCACTGCTGGGCTTCTGAGGTTTCCTTCCAGTTCTGACCCGGGTTCTGGCGAGGCCGGGTTAGCTCGTCCCGCGGAGGCTCGGCTGGCACTGACCGCCCCCTCCTGTGCCGCAGCAAAGCTTCGAGGCGCACCAGGACGAGGCCGTGAGCGTGACCCACATGGTGAAGGCGGGCAGCGGCGTCTGGATGGCCTTCTCCTCCGGCTCCTCCATCCGCCTCTTCCACACGGAGACGCTGGAGCACCTGCAGGAGATCAACATCGCCACCAGGACCACCTTCCTGCTGCCAGGTGAGGCTGCTGCAGGGCCCTGGGCCCTCTGTCCTGGGGCTGTGGAAGGCGGGAGGGAGGGAGTGGACCTTCCTGGAGCCGCTTCCACGGCCGGGGGGCCAGCCCAGCCCATCTCATCAACCCTCACGGCAGCCTTCCGTCCACCTTGAAACCCAGGCTTCCCAGAGGGGAAGTGGCAGGCTTGGGATTTGAACCCCGGCCTGTCCTTCCAAAACCCTTCCGGCTGTCATCCTGTGCTCCCTCTCCCTGCTGCACGCACGGCCGGCCATGCTCTGAGCTCAGTGGATTCCCCCAAGCCAGGTGGCTAAGAAGCCCCGCTGAGTGGGAACCCAGGCCCCCCTGGGACTGGCACTCCTCAGGTGTACCAGAGCCCCAGTTTTGCCTTAAATTATCTTCAGAATAAGGCAAAAGGAAAGAGAGAAGGCCAACTAAGGGTCTCCTTCCTTAGAAAGGCAGGAGTTCCCGTTGTGGTGCAGCGGAAACAAACTCGACTAGTATCCATGAGGAGGCGGGTTCGATTCCTGGCCTTGCTCAGTGGGTTGAGGGTCTGGGGTTGGCGCGAGCTGCAGTGTAGTCTTAGGTTGCCTCTTGGTTTGTCAGGGTTTGGGGGCAGAGGGAGGTGCAAGGCCTGGAACATCCTCCCCCCGGGGGCCATGCTTCCTCCTGCAGAGCTGTTTATGAGACCCAAGAGAGGAGTGAGATCTGAGCTCGCTGGCACCTCGCCCGCCCAGTGTCTGCCCGAGGCCTTGACTCCAGGCATCTCCCTTACCATCTGCTGTCCCAGTGGCTGCGCAGATCCCTGAGGGCTGTGCTGGAGGGAGCCTGGGCAGACACCTGCTCGGGGCTCGCCCCTACTGCCAGCTGGCTTTAGAGCAGCCCTCGGGGCCAGCAGGCCTGGGCTTGCCACCCCCCCACCCCACCAGA
The DNA here is from genome assembly GCF_054392235.1 of Sus scrofa. Classification (NCBI taxonomy): domain Eukaryota; kingdom Metazoa; phylum Chordata; class Mammalia; order Artiodactyla; family Suidae; genus Sus; species Sus scrofa. The sequence goes on from NC_139388.1 coordinate 80,747,870, forward strand.
CAGACTGACCTGGGGCTGGTCTGGGAGGATGCAGAGACTCTGCCCAGTCCAAACGCAGCAGGCTGGGCTTGGTGCAGCAGCTGGGAGAGCCGAAGGCCCCAGGGAAACACAGCAGGGGTGGCCGGCTGGGCCTGGAGCTGTTACCAGGCCTCGACAGACGAGCTATGGCAGAGGCTGGAGGTGGCCTCATGCCGAGCGAGGGGTCTGATCTCCCTTGTCTTCTGAGATTGGTCTGAGAGCAGGCTCATTAGCCAGCACTTCAGAGGCCATGGGGGCCCCTGTCTTATCTCAGAGGCCTGGTCTCTAACTCCATGTAGGGTGCCCAGGGATCACCCTGCCTCCTGCTTCCTCCCGGCCAGCCGTGCTGGCCAGTCCATGAGGCTGCACTGGTGGCCACTGGAGATGGTGAGTGCTGGCAAGATCAGCAGCAATCGCCATCGTTTTTAGTAGCGGTTGTCCTGCCACGAGCGCTATAATGAGCTGGGTCCCAAGGGCTTTACGTACAGGCTCTCACGGTCTCCATTTTACAGACACAGAAACTGAGGTTTGTTCCACAGGGTAAAGGGGTCACACAGCAGACCAGAGGCAGGACAGGGAGTCACGTGGGGTCAGACTCAGTCCACAGTCCCACAGCGTGTAACGGGGAGGAGGTGGTTTCCGGGTGGCTGGAGTCCTGGCTTGGCCACCGTGGGATCTCGAGCAGGTCTCTGGGCCTCCTGGAGCCTCAGGTCCCTCTGTGGGACAAGAGGTGCTTCCTGGCTCGGGGCACATGCCAGGAGGCATGGGAAGACGTCTCGCCTGGACCTGGGCGAGGATAAATGCCTTCCTGACCTGCTCCTGGGGGTGGGCTAGGGTCTGGGGCGTGTATTGTGGGTCCTTCCTTGCTCCATCCTTCCCTCCCTCCCTTCCTTCTTTTTTAGCTTTGGTTTCCTTGTCTCTCCTAGTATTTAGCCATTATAGGAGGTGAATCTATTTTAACTATAGTGGAAATTTCTCTGTGTCACAGAAATATTTCCACATTTATGCTGATAGCTAAATTATTTCAAGTTAGTGGAACAATGGAAAAAATGGATAATCTTATGGGCCTTTTTCATCTTCTCAATCTGTGGGGGTGGAGGAGAGTAGAGAAAGAATCAAGTTTATGAAGCAGTCAGAGGCAGGCTTTGTAGACAGACCCGCCTGCAGGTGCAAACCCAGCAGCTCCCACCGCACAGCTCCGACCTCCGTGTGGGTTTAAAACGTGTTTTCATGTCCATTGACTGACTTGTTCTTTGCAGTTACCCTTTAAATTAGAAAGGGTATTTGTTTTTGTGAGGATGATTCCAGAACAGTTGAACAGAGGCCCCGGAGGTTAAATAACTGGCCTCAGGTCACTCTGCCGAGGAGGCCAGAGCCAGAACCTGAATCGCGGCTCTCTCTCAGCCTGAGCGGGCGCTTCCTGGCCCTTCGTTTCCCCATCTGTACCACAGGGGCCTGAGATCTGAGTTGGAGCCTGTGGGGCAGATCAGAACCCGGAGTCAGCCAGAGGCTCTGCTGGCATCCTGGCTCTGCCGCCATCCAGCTCTGTGACCCGGAGAGGTGGGCAATCTCCCCCATCCTCCATCCCCACCTTGCAGGGCAGGTGTGGGTCTCACCTGAGCCAGTGAGGATCGCGCCCCCTAGGCCCCGGCTCAGTGAGTCTCCGTACGGGCTGTTGCAGCCTGTCATCCTTTTCTTCACCACCATTCTTGCCCTTTAGGCACCGGTCCCCACCGGCCATGCATCACCCCCGCTCCCCAGTCCGTGCCCCTCCCCCCACATCAGCACAGACCGAGGCCACCTCCCTACTTGTCCGACCTCCCTGGGGCTGGGCCCTGAACATGGCGGAGTGGAGGCTGAGGTTCTTGGTACAGGGCATCCTGAAGATCCCAGGAGTTACTGCCCTGTGGCTCCTTCCCCTGCCCTGACCTTTGCTGATGAGCAGCATGGGGGCTGGCACGTCCGGAGCCCAGGAGGAGCCAGCCCCGTGGAGGGAGGCTTCTAGTCTGCCCCAGGCTGCGCCCCGGCGGAAGAACAACAGAGCAGGATTCTTAAATTCTTTATTAGAGATATTTTTAAAAGGCTTTTTTGGTATTTTTCCCCCCACACCACCAAATGAAATAATTGCCTAATTAGTAATAAATTTGTTCCTCCTCTAAGTGTGGATTTTTTTAAAGGGCCTGTTAAAAATTCATCACGCTTCCTTTTCCTGACCCCTTTCCTCCACTCGCGGCCCCGACTGGTATTAATGCATTTTTGAACCTAAACTCCCCCCTCCTCTTAACTAGACAGGTCATTAATAAAATGTTCTCCGAGAGCCGGAGCTTTTTAAAGTTGTATATCTCCAGATAGATGGCTCGGGTGAGTGGAGTGCTGCTGCATTAAGTCTCTGTGATAAAATATTTATCCACCATTAGACTTTTTCTTTTTTCTCTCGGACTATTTGTGAAGTGCCTTCGCTCTTTTCCTCGAGGCGGAGTGGGAGGAGGAAGGGCCCTGGAACGAGGTCTGCGGATGAAGTCATTTCTCAATTCCGGCATCTCTTGGGTTTCTCGCTGCCTTCCTTGCATTGGCCGGCTTTCTGCGTCCAGTGGGGGCCGAGGGGGTACAGGGGCCTCAGGAAGCAGTCTCCCGCTGGTCCCAAGGTGTCAGGGCCCAGGGAAAGGAGGTGAGGCCCAGGAGAGGAAAAATTTGCTGCTGCTCCGTCTCTTGGCTTTTATTATTTTTGTGGGTTTCTGGCTCTGATGGAGCGGATCTTACAACATTAAGAGTCCAAGTCCTTTTAAAAATCACAAACACGGTCTTAATGGCCTCCATTTATTGATTGTATACTGTGGGCTAAGAGCTGTGCTCCACTGTGTGTGTATGGAATTCTACGTGCGTATGTGTATATAGGTATGTTCATAGATGCACACTGTGTGTTATATACATTATATTTCTAATAATCGTAAAAGCAAGTGAGGAACGTGTGTTACTCCTTCCTGAACAGCGAGAGACGGCAGCTTGTTGCTTTGCGCAGCTGGTACATGACATCAGCACCCACGCCCGTATTCTCCCGTCTCCACTTTCATTCATTCATTCATCATTCTCTCATTCACTCATTTACCCACAGGTATTTTTATTTTATTTTATTTTTATTTTTGTCTTTTTAGGGCCACACCCACGGCATATGGAAGTTCCCAGGCTAGGGGTCAAATTGGAGCTTCAGCTGCCGGCCTACACCACAGCCACAGCAACACCAGATCTTTAACCCACGGAGCAAGGCCAGGGATCGAACCCGCAATCTCATGGTTCCTAGTCGGATTCGTTTCCGCTGCACCACGACGGGAACTCCGGTATTTCTTAGGAAAAAAAAAAAAATTATTGTGGTTGATTTACAAGGTTACGTAAGTTTCAGGTGTATAGCATAGTGATTCACAATTTTTAAAGGTTATACTCCATTTATAGTTATTATGAAATATTGGCTATATTCCATATGCCGTACAATATATCCTCATAACATATCTATCTCTCTATTTATTTAAATTTTATGGCCACATCCACAGCATATGGAAGTTCCCAGGCCAGGGATTGAATCCGAGCTACAGCTTGCAACCTGCACCACAGCTGCCGCAACGCCAGACCCTCTAACCCACTGCGCTGGGAATCAAACTGACACCTCCGAAGCCACTTGAGCCGATGCAGTCGGATTCTTAACCTGCTGCGCTGTGGCGGGAAATCCAGTACAGATTTATTTTATACCAAAAGCTTGTACCTTCTGATCCTCTACCCCATGCCGTTCTATGGTGGCCTAGCAGTTAAGGATCCAGCATTGTCACCGCTGTAGCTCAGGTTCAATTCCTGGGGGCGCCGGGAACTTCTGCCTGCTACAGTCACGGGCAGAAAAATAAAGTAAAATAAAAAACAATCCTCTACTTCTATCTTGCCCCTCCTCCCTTTCCTCTCCCCACTGGGAACCACTGGTGTGTCCTCTTGAGCTCATGAGGCCTTTTTGAGTGTCTGCCAGGGGCCAGGGGAATCCGCCCAGAGTTGGTAAACCGCTGCCCTTGGGGAGCTTACATTTGGGGGGGCAAACAGTGAATGAGCTAAGAGAAGAAGGGAGGAATTACAGCCCATGAGCAGAGCCACCAAGGCCGGCGACAGGAGGGAGCGCGCAGCCCGAGCCCCCCACACCTTCCAATTTCAGCAGGGCCGGGAGCACCCCCTGTGGGACTGGAGGCCGCCCTGGGGACTGGGAGCCTACACTCTCTGAACGGACGCGGGTGTGGGGAGGAGTCCTAGCCCCCCACAGCCAGATACGGCTTGTGAAACAGCCTCTGACGGACCGGCTTTTTTCCCACTGCGGGTTGCATTTCCACAGGGAATCAGCACTGTGCATGTGACTTGCTGCATTCGCGTCACGTCGCCCGACTCATCTCTCCCACTGCCTGCTGACAGCTCCACTTGGGTGTCTAGTGTGCCTCTCACACACCATCCAGTATTGAACCTGGGCCTCCGCCCCAAGCCCGCTCCTCCCCGAGCTGGGTCCGAGGCACTGCCACGCACCCAGCTGCTGGGGACAGAACCTCGGAGTTGTCCCTGATGCCCCTCCTCTCCCCTCCCACTCCCGTCTGTCAGCACTTCTGTCTCCAGTGCGTTGCTTTTCACTATCTCCCTGCTGCCGCCGCTCCTCTGCAGTCGGGGTTGGCCCCTCTGTTGTAAGCCCTCTGGGGGTGCTGATGCATGCCCAGCTGAAGAACCCCTGTTCTAAGCATCACTGCACATGTCATTGGCATGACTTTGAACTGCTCGCAGCGGGCGGAAGGACTCAGGCCAGAAGCGAGACAGCCCTTTGGAAGGGCAGGGGTGGCCTCCAGCCCCTCTCTCGCGCCCATTCCCATGGATCTGAATTGTTAGCGGCAGAACAGCAGCAACACAGCAGGCGGCACCCACCTGCGTGTGTCATGTGCCAGGCACCGGCTTGTGTGATTTACACTCGTTGGCTAGTTGAATCTTCAGGACACGGCTGTGAGGTATCATCACGGTCACCTTTTGCCAGTCAGGGAGCTGTGGCACAGAGAGGTTTAGTTTCTGGCCCTGGGACATGTAGCCAGGAAGTAGCAGAACCAGGGTTTGAACCCAGCACCTGGCCCCACAGCCCTGCTCCCAGCCACGTGCTGTGCAGCCTCCCCCCGGTGAAGAGCAGAGGGACCGGCCTTCCCTGCTCTGGCTGTTCTTGCTAAAAGGAAGAGACAGGCCAGGAGTAGCCAAACAGGAATTAATCTGGGGAGTTCCCACTGTGGCGCGATGGGATCGATGGGATGCAGGTTCAATCCCCGGCCCGGCACAGTGGATTAAGGGTCTGGCGTTGATGCAGCTGTGGCACAGGTCCTAACTGTGGCTCAGAACTGATTCCTGGCCTGGGAACTCCATGTGCCACAGGGCGGCCAAAAAAGAAAAAGGAAAAGAAAAAGAATTAGTTGGGGCTGACATAAGAAACATGCTGCTTCCTGGGACTGAGTGCCCGTTGTACTGTTAGTCCTGGGACTGCAGGGTGTGGTGTGACCTTGTTGGGGGAAGGGCCCATGTGGGCAAGATGTCAGGCCCAGGCTGGAAACTGAGGGGTGGTGACAAACAGCCAGCTCGCCTGGACCCTTCCCCATGCACCCCATTTACACCTTCTGCTCCACCCTCAGACCCCCACCTTCCCAGGCCTTGCTCACCACCCCCACCTGGCCACGGTGTCCCTGCCATGGGGGGCCCTTAGTCTGCACCTTGTGCCAGATAAGCCAGCCACTGCATTGAGAGCCCACGTGGGCCAGCACTGTGGCCTCCCCTCATTGCAGCTCAAGGCAGCCCCGCTTTACACAGGAGGAAACTGGGGCTGGGCTGGGGAAGCACTTGTCTGGGGCGTCCAGGGGCCAGACCCCAGCCAGGTCAGTGTCCCGAGCCCCACGTCTTAAGCACAGCCCCAGCGGGCTTCTTGCTTGTCTCAGGACAGGAGCCCAAACCGTGCCGTTTTCTCACCTTGTGGGGCCCCCCATCCACGGCCATCTCCCAAGAGGCTGTTCTGTTCATTCTGGCTTCTCTCCTGCAGGCCAGAAGCACCTGTGTATCACCAGCCTCCTGATCTGCCAGGGTCTGCTCTGGGTGGGCACCGACCAGGGTGTCATTGTCCTGCTGCCTGTGCCTCGGCTGGAGGGCATCCCTAAGATCACAGGTGAGGCTCTAGGAGCTACCCTCTCAGGGCCCGGGAAGTCGACTGCAGGTGGCCGGGGGTGGGGGAGAGGACTCTTGGGCCCAGATGTTTGCACTCTCTTCTGTTATGGGGCAGGGGGTCTGTTTTCCAATGTCCTCTGTCACTGCACGTGGCACTGTGGCTCAGTGGAATTGAATCACCCTGGCCCCACAGTTTCCTTCTGAGTCTCAGTGCCCCAACCCGGCCCTGGGCACAGGAGGCACACTGACCCAAAGGTTTGAGGACTGGCTGGAACACCTGACTAATGGCAGAGGCTCTGCTGGGCCCCTTCTGCTCCCACCCCACAGTGGCTTCAGAGTGTCCAGGCTCCAGAAATAGAAATGACCAAGGGCTCCTGGGGGTGGCATCCATGTGCAGCTGTGTGGCATGGATTAGAAGAAAGGCTGTCCTGACTGTGGCACTGGGGTCCAGGATCAGGGAAGACCCCAAAGCTCTGGGCCCCTTTCCACCTCCTGCCCTGAGAGTGATCACAAAGTGGCCTCTTCCAGCTGCTGCCAGAGGGCAGAAGTGAGTGGAGAGGGAGGAAGAAGCCCAGCAGGAGATCAGGCCCAGGTGGATCCAGCCTCTCTGCCAAAGAAGACACCCTTGCTGAATTGCAAGATCTCCCATTTCCATCATTTTATCACATTGGTCCATTTGTTTATCCCAGGCCCGGGCCTGGGGTTGCAGAGATGCACTAGGCAGAGACCCTGCCCCCAAATCTTACAGTCTGTTAGAAGCAGCTTGTAACCTAGGGGGCAGGTGCCATGACAACAGGTGTCCTGGAGTCTGCGAGGCCCAGGGACGGGAGTGATCATCTCTCCGTGGGTGACTGCAAGAAGCTACCCTGGGGAGGAGCTGAGCTGAGCTTCAAGGCTGATTGTAGAGTCAGGTGAATGGGGAGGGCTCTCTAGGCAGGGGCCGTGGCTTGGGCAAAGGCCTGGACCCGTGAGGATGGCAGGGAGCTGCAGGTGCTTCCACACCGAGGTTCCTCATGTGGTTTATAAAGTCACTGTGTTCCCTGCTCCACTCCTTCAAGAAAGTGGCCGTGGAGCATGGAGGACCTTCCCCTCTGGACCCATGGCCTCCTGGAAAGGTGCCACCATAGATCGCAGTAACCAAAAAATCCCCACAGCAAAACCAGGAAGTTCTCTAAGATGCCCGTTGAGTGCATCCCTTAAAACTCTGGGCCTTTGGCCCCTTCTCTCTGTCCACTTCCTGCAGGGAAAGGCATGGTCTCACTCAATGGTCACTGTGGGCCTGTGGCCTTCCTGGCCGTGGCCACCAGCATCTTGGCCCCCGACATCCTGCGGAGTGACCAGGAGGAGGCAGAGGGGCCACAGGCCGAGGAGGACAAGCTGGATGGACAGGCTCACGAGCCAGCGCCCGTCCCTGCGAGCCACGTGGGCCGAGAGCTGACCCGCAAGAAGGGCATCCTTCTGCAGTACCGCCTGCGCTCCACCGCCCACCTCCCGGGCCCGCTGCTCTCTGTGCGGGAGCCGGAGCCCATGGACGGCTCGGCCCTGGAGCACAGCGAGGAGGACGGCTCCATCTACGAGATGGCCGATGACCCCGACATCTGGGTGCGCAGCCGGCCCTGTGCCCGCGACGCCCACCGCAAGGAAATCTGCTCAGTGGCCATCATCTCCGGAGGCCAGGGCTACCGCAACTTTGGCAGTGCCCCGGGCGGCAGCGGAAAGCCGGCCCTGTGTGGGGAGACGGACAGCGCTCTTCTCATCTGGCAGGTGCCCTTGATGCTATAGCCGCCGCCCCGGCCGCACTCGGCCGCCGTTGTGCCCGGCCCTCGGCCTGCTGTGGGCCCTTCCAGCCGTTCAGGGTCCCCAGGGAGCACTGAGTGGCATCGCCTCCCAGGGGCCTGCACGGGGCCATGCAGACCAGCCTGGGTCTCCAGTAACTACCTGAGTGGAGCAGAGGAAAACCTCTTCCATTTTTAAGGAAAAGAAAAAAATAGTTCAGAGTGTTTAGGGGAGTGGTTTGGGTTTAGGGCACGGGAGGACACTCTGGAGGAAGTGGCTTTCTTTTTAAATGCAAAAAACACAAAACCTCACAACTGCCTGGCAAGCCCAGCACCTCTCGTCCGGGCCCGAGCGGGGCTCATGGGCAGCCACGCAGCCCTCCCGGAAGGGCGCATGCGTGTGAGTGTCTGCGAGCGTGTGGGCCGGCGTGTGAATATATAAATACGTACATATGGTGTATATTATATGTGTATAAATAAAGTCTGTACATATTGGAGCTCTGGGAGATGCTGGAATAAAAGGCAAGAATGACGTCAGACCTTGGAATGAGGGGTTTTTTGGTGCGAGGTGTGACAGAGGAAGAGACAGTGCAGCCGTCACTGGATGGGGTCGTTCAGGAACCGGCGGGAAGGATCCAGGCCGGACACCGTGAGAGCAGGCCCTGGAACTGTGCTGTCCAGTGCGGTCACTGTTGGCCACACGTAGCTATTTAATTTGTTACTTAATTGAAATGAAATAGAATCACAGATTCAGTTGCTCAATCTCATTAGCCACATTTCTGGTGTGGCTTGAGGATCCCGTGGGGAGTGCTGAGTACCACATGGATACGACTGTTTCCCTCTCCCCAGAAAGTTCTTCTGCTCAAGGAGGGGCTCTTGGGAGTGTCTTCATATATATATAATTTTTGGGGGGCCATACCCATGGCATATGGAAGTTCCTAGGCCAGGGATTGAATCTAAGCCACAGCTGCGACCTACACCCCAGCTGTAGCAACAGTGGATCCTTAACCCACTGTGCCAGGCCAGGGATCGAACCCCTGCCTCAGCAGTGACCTGAGGTTCTGCAGAGACAAAGCTGGATCCTTAACCTGCTGTGCCACAAGGGCAACTCCCTTAATAGTTTTTGAAGAAGGTGTGTGGAGGCAGAGGCCTTGGCACCTATCCCACAAGCCTGGGAGGCAGACTGAAGGGCTTTGCTATGTGTGTGGGGGGGTTTCTCTGGGACTGTTGCTATGGGCAACAGAGCAGCGCAGCGAGGGGGATGAGGTCCTTGGTCTGAGGGAGCATGGGGTGAGTTTCAGTGCATGGGAGCAGAGCCCAGGCTGTGGGGGGGAGGTTGGTGGGGGCGGGAAGGGTATTGGGGGGGCACCCTGGCTCAGTCTCCATCCTTAGGTCTCTCTCAAGGTGCCTGCAGAAAATAACCCAAAACCCAAGCCCACCGCCCAGAAGGGAAGTGTTTCCTCCATTTCCCCACCCTTCCACCTCTCTGTCATCTGTCTGCGTGTCTGTCTACCCACCACCTGCCTTCCCATCTGTTCTCCCTTCCCTGCTTAGCAGTGGGAGCCCAGGATGTGGGGAGGAGGGAAGCCAAGGTGGGGGCAAACCTCTCAACCAGACCCAGGTGCAAGGTTCCGTGAGTTTCCACAGGAGGCTTCGGGAACCATGCGAAACATTTCAGGGGACATGTCCTGACCAGCTGGTGGAACCCCACCCCCGGGAGGAGTCATCCCGCATCCCCTTTCCTGCCCCTGCCCCGGGGGCGGGGGGGCTGCTATACTCAGGCACCATGCTTGTGGCTGGGGCCATGGAGGTGAGCAAGGCAGCAGCCATCCCCGGCCTCAGGAAGCGCATGGTTAAAGGGGAGGGCAGGCCAAAGCACCAGTGGGCCAGGGCTGGGGGAGGAGGTCAAGGGTGCTGCGGGGGAGGGGAAAGAGCCTCAAGGAGGGGCAGTCAGTGCATTGATTGGCTTATTCCTGGGGGGGTAGTGGTCCACCGTTAAGTCCCCAGGAGGAGGAGGGGGATGCTGTGTCCGCCCTGGACACACCAGCTACATCTGTTCTAGACGAATCCATCTCCCCTGGGCCTCAGTTTCCTGTTCGTATCAAAGGGAGACATACTCTCCTGCCCACCTTCAGTGGGAGAGGAGGGGTCTTTCTAAGGACACTCAGGAAAAAGAACGTCTTTTCATTTTCCTTGTTCAAGTTAATTACTGAATGCCCAGTCTGGGAGGGGCTCCCAGGGGTGCCTTTATCCCGTTAGCCAAATACCAGAGGCGACTTTGCCTGGGACAAATGCCAGATAAGGCTTTTCCTGGGACAGTGACTGGTCAGGAGAGGCTGCTTGGCACGACAGGCACTCTTGGGGTCTCGGATCCAGCAGCAGCTCAAGTCCGGCTCTGCCAAAGCCCCGCTGTGTCTCTTCCAGAGCAGCCTCCAGGCCTCAGTTTCCTCATTTCTACAACAGAGAGGAGAATCACCCAGGACGGATGGTAATGAGTCCATGGAAAGCGCCTGCATGCTTCTCCAGCGGCAGCTCTGTGATGATTCCTTATATCGCTGTGCCTGCCTTGTTCCAAAAGATTTGAAGCAGACTGTTCCTATTAAGGAGTCCTCCCCCCCCCACTTTTGTGCAGGAGTTGGCGTTTGTGAGCTCTGCGGGTCTATTAGATCCTAGACCCGCAGCTCGCTCAGCTGAAGGGGACCCGGGAGATGTGACGGGCCCGTGAAATCTGTCACTGAGCAAATGCCTGCCTCCGCTACTGGAGTGAAATTATCATATCAGTCAACAGCTCCTCTCTGACAACAGAGCGAGGGAGGATCAGGGGCGTCAGAAACGGCTCCCGAGATGCGTCGGAGGATGTGCCTCGCATCGGAGAGGAGGTCCTTGCTTCAGATATTGATCAGAGTAATAATAACCGTAAGCACTCCGGGTGCGCCAGCTCATTTCAGCCTCACAGCCGCGCTCTGAGTAGCTGTTCTGTTTGCCTCGTTTTGCAGGTAGGGGCTCCGAGGCTCGGAATTTAAGCAAAGTCCCAAAAAGTGCCAGGGACAAGACTGAGGTCTGTCTGCTGCCCAAGTCAGACTCAGTCACGAGGGGACTCCGCCCCCAAGAACAAAACTTTGGAGACAGACAGAGCAGAGTTCTAGCTGTGCCTCCCCACTTACTAGCTGTGTGACGTCAGGCAGGTGCCTTACCCTCTCTGTGTCTCCAGGAGGGGACAGTAAACAGTCCCTGCCTTGGGATCTGAGTGCCATTCCTTCAGGGTTTATTGAAAGCCTACGAAGTACTGATAGGGATGGAGCAGGCACAGGTGGTTGCGGAAGTCCCGATAGGAGATCTCAGATAGAGAAACCTGGGGGATGCTGGGAGACCACTGTAAGTTCAAGAAAGCACCAGGCAGCCTTGCTTGACTAGTGGAGGTGGGAGAATTAGCTCAGGTCACTGGGTGAGGGATGGGAAGAGGCCTGCATTCAGATTCAGACCAAGGGCAGGAGTTTGAGGGCCGCTGTTCAGCTGATTTGAATACACAGCTTACCAACACTAAGGAGGAGCTCTTGCTCCCTGAAAGGAAGAGGCAGGCTTTTCCCACCCTCCTCCCCTTGGAGGATAAAACTGTAGCCCACCTGGTGCTTGGGAGCGTGTCCTTTCCTGCCCTCTTGCATCTCACAAGCGTCCTACCCTAATTAATCTGTTTCTTGCCTTTCGCTCTGTCTCTCTCCGAACTCCTTCTGTGCTGAGGCATATAAAGAACCTGAGCCTTGGTGAGTCCCAACACAGGGTGAGTAATGAACTTAAAACTGTGGGTTTAAGTCCCAATCTGGCTTTAGGTTGAGTTCGAGTCCTGGCACGTGGGTTCAAGTCCCAGTCTGGGTTTTGGCTGGGTTCACGTCCCGGCATGTGGGTTCCAATTGCAGTCTGGGTCCTGGCTGGGCACAGACCGTTCATGCTGTATTTCAGTGCCAGGACCCGGGTCCAGGTGAGCACTCGCAGGCTAGTAAATAAGACACCACCACACCTGCCCCGTCCCTCCACTCCACGGTGGGGGCAGAGGGAACAGACGATAAGTAAGTAAGTAAAATGTGCCAGATGGCATCTGTGCTCTGGAGAGAAATGACTCAGAGATGGGGGGGGCAATAAAAAGTACTGAGGAGAGGGCCCCGGAGGTCTTACTAATGGGGTGACGTGTAAGCAAAGAGCCCAAGGAGGAGCAGACACGCGGCTGTAGAATATTCTGGGCAGAGGGAACAGCAAGTGCAAAGTGCTGAGACAGGAGGGTGGCTGGAGCAGAGGGAGGGAGCACAGTGGGAAGGGGTCCTGTGTGACCAGGTGGACTCTTGCCTTTTCCTTGGTGAGGCGGAAAGTTCTCTAAAGACAGAGGGATGATGCTGTCTCTCTTTGGCTTCTAAGTCACTGCTAAATTGAGGATAATGCGAGGGGGGCTGGGGGGAAGTGGGGGAGGGAGGAGACCACCCAGGAAGCTCTTGCCGCCCCTCAGGAGCAAGATGCTGGTGCCCGGGACCTCTGTGGGTGAGGTGGTGAGGGGCAGTGGTTGGAGTATTGGTGGATTCTGACGCTAGAGCCCTTGGGGTTTGCTGATAACGGGCTGGGAGGGAAAGAGGGTTGGGGTGACCCCTAGGGATCTAGCCTGAACAACAGGAAGGACAGAGCTGCCATCTATGGGGAGAGGGGATGCCAGGGAAAGATGAGGATTTGGGTTTGGGGCATGTTACGTTGGAGTTGCCGTTGGACTCAGAGCAGAAAAGCAGAGGGACAGTGATGAAGTTCGGAGCCGAAGGGACAGGTCCAGGCTGGTGGCAGGTGTGGGTCAGGCTGTTTCTCCAGGTTGCAGGGGTGGGGGTGGGGAACACGTGGGAACTGAGCACAGGGAAGGCAGGGGTGCTGGGAGGTCTGGGAGATGAACGGGATGCCCGGGGAGCCTGAGGAGCCCTAGTGTAGACAAAGGGCGAAACCAAGAGGGGCGACATCCTGAAACACCGCAAAAGTGTTGGGAGGAGGAGGGCGACCTTCTGTGTCCAGCGCTGCGGAGACAGTAGGACGAGGCCTGAGAACTGACCTGCAGTTCAGCCACGTCCCGGCCACGGGTGACCTTGACAAGAAGAATGTGGGCCGAGCAGGGGGGGGGGAACTGGTGGGAGCAGGTTCAAAGCCAAACAGGAGGTGAAGAACCAGTGGGTCTAGGGAAGAGCCAGGGGAGTGGGTCCTGGGTGAGACGGCCAGGCCCAGGGAGGCTGCGCGGTTCTTGGGCAGAGGGAGTGACAGGCACCGAAGCTCGGAGGGCCCAGAGCTTCTCAGTCCATGCGTCTTCACCCCCTGGCCCTTGCCCGAGAGGGAAAACCACGCTTTCTTCACCTCGATGAGCAGACACAGGCTATAGATAAGCCCCTTGGCAGGAGGCAGCTGTGAGCTGGACCCACCTCCCAGCTGGGATTCTGCGCAGCTGCTGAATTGGAGGGTGGGGGGTGGGTGCCATGGATCACAGGCGGCTGGCAGGCTGCTGGCTGACTCCCCCTCCCCTCCGCGTGGGTGCCCCTCCCGCTGTCCCTCTCCTGCTGTCCTTCCCCTCATTCAAGGACACTTACCACCTGGGCCATCTCAGACCGGCAGGCGCAGGCCCTTCCCTACCCGGCTGTCTCCGTCCCTCTCCCACCCTGGTGGGCACATCAGGGACACAGACCCCTGCCCGTGGCTCTCAGCCACCCTTCACCTTCCTGACTTTCTCCGGACTTGTGAGGTCTAGGGTGAGGGCTGGGAGAGCCATTTCCCTCCCCCGGAGCCCAGGCAGTGTCCATCTTCTGGCTCGTCCCCTCCAATCGGCCCCTTTTCAGACTTACTAATTAAAATGGGATTTCCCAGCATTCCCTGGTGGTCTAGTGGTTAAAGATTTGGCCATTGCTGTGGCTTGGGTTTGATTCCAGGCCTGGGAACTTCCCCATGCTGTGGATGCAGGTACCCTTCCAATTTTTTTTTTTTTTTTTAAAGTGATTCCCTGCCTGGGGAGGGCTACGCAGAGGCTGTGAAAATCTCTGTGTTTGACTTTCCCCTTGACTTTGTCCAAGGAAGTGACTTGGCCTGGGACCCACCAGAAACAGATCCTAAGAATTTTTTTTTTTCTTTTTAGTGCTACCCCTGGGGCATGTGGAGGTTCTCAGGCTGGGGGTCGAATTGGAGTTGCAGTTCCTGGCCTACACCCCAGCCATGATCACAGCCACAGCAACACGGGATCTGGGCCATGTCTGGGACCTACACCACAGCTCACGGCACCACTGGATCCTTAACCCGCTGAGTGAGGCCAGGGATCCAACCCGCATCCTCATGGATATAAGACAGGTTCTTCATCGATTAAGCCACAGTGGGAACTCCTAAGACACCTCCTTTTTTAGGGAGGTGAGGCCAGGGGACACTGAGAGGGGATGTGACGCAGGAGTGGGATGGACGCCAGAGCAGGGTGTGTTACTGAGCACGTGACCCGCGCTGGGGAGCTCGGCTGACGCACAGAGCTTCAGAGCTACCACGGCTGCGGGGTGAGGCTGCTGGGCGTTATCCTCACCTCCCATCAGTGGTGTCCCTGGCTGGGGCTTCCACAACTTCTTTCTCAGTCCTGGAGGCGGGGAGGTTCCAGCTGAAGGTGCTGGCTGATTCTGCGTCTTCCTGGCTTGCAGGCTGCCTTCCTGCTGTATCAGCGCACGATGGAGGGAGGCAGCTCTGGTGTCTCTTTTTATAAGGATGCTAATCCCATTCATGAGAGCGCCACCCTCGTGACCTAAGCACCTCCCAAAGGTCCCACCTTCAAATACCATCACTGGGTGTTAGGACCCACATTCAGCCCATAACACCTTCCCTCTCCATCTTAGCAACACACACACACACACACACACACACACACCCTCAGGAAGACGCTGACTCATCAATATTTACAAGGGATGAAGTTTTCTTGTGGCTCAGTGGGTTAAGGATCTGGTGTTGTCACTAGCAGCTTGGGTTGTTGTGGTTCTGTTTGAGTCACATGCTGCAGGTGCAGCCAAAAAATAAATTTATAAGGGATGAAAATAATCCTTGGGCTTATACCTTAAAAAAAAAATCACCCCCTTACACAACTCAGCACCTTTGCACTAGACTCACTGGGGATATGAGAGTGTCCCTGACCTCTTGGAATGTGCAGTCCAGCCAGCAGGATGCTGGTACCAAGGAGATTCAATCAAGGGAGGCTTCCTGGAGGCAGTGAGCTGTGGTGCAGCAGATGTGAGCTTTGGGGAGGGTGGCAGGTTTGGGGTGGAATCTTGGCTCTATTATGAATTTACTCTGTGGCCTTAGACAAGTGACAGCCTTCTGTGCTTCCACATCCTCAGCTGAATAAATGAGTTAATAATCCCTTCCTTGCAGGGTGGCTGTAAGGCTCCAAAGATGTCAGGTATTAGCTATTATTATCACTACTCCATCTTTGAGTCCTGCTGCTACTGCTACAAGCATTACTTCTGTGACTCTTCAGAATTACTGGAAGGGGTAGGAGATGGGGAAACGGAGGCTCAGCGGGTGCAGTAACATGCGCACAGCCCAGGGAAGGGGGCAAGGATGGTGGGCACAGGTCCGTAATCCTGGGAGGTCTGGTTATGGGAGGGACTGGGGTTGGGCTAGAGGGCCATCTGTGTTCTCACCCAAGCTCCCCTGGCCTGTTTCCAAACCCTGGGCATCAGCTCAGGGGACCTCAGCTGTCCCTCCCCGAAGCTAGAACCATGGCAGGATCCTTTTTGCCCTGTCAGAGGGGAAGCAGCCCTCCTGCCACCAACATGTTTTTTGTGACCCTATGAAAGTCCAGGCCACACGGAGACCTGTTCCTTTGTCCCATGGGAGTCGCAGAACCTCTGAAACCTGCCGGGTGCTTGCTTTGTGTAGACTGTGCCATGCGGGTGCCCGTGCGCTCATGCGGGTGGCGTCCACGCGAGGATGGAGGGTGAGCATCAGCTACAGAGCATGAGGCTGTTAACAGCACTGACCCCACCAGTCTGATGGGTGGACAGAGCCACTGACTAGAACGTCCCCAGTCTGATGGAGGAGGGGTCTTGTTCTTCGGGAGCCCCCAGTCTGATGGAGGACTCATAGCCCCTCTCACCGAATTTGAGGCAGAAGCTGCGAGTCTGATGGGGAGCCGGGCCTGCCCTAGGGAACTCTGATCCCGATGCAGGAGATGCAGCCCGACTCTTGGGGATCTGCCAGTTTCAGGGGGATGTTTCAGGGGGATGATGTTTCTTCCCAGGAGAAGTTGGGGAGACACAGCTCTGCCCGAAGGGGGTTCTCCAGTCAGAGGGTGGAGCCCCCCAGCCTGGAGCAGGAGAGGATCCCTTGCCTTGGTGAGCTCCCTGTCTGAGAGGGGAGGCAGGACCCTCCACCGTAAAGAGATCCGACAACAAGATACCCAGCAGAAACTTTCTCCCCACACAGACCTCATCACAGCGCGGCTGAACTTCTCTCAGTGCCTCATTCACACTTTCCTGGGGAAATGGCAAATAGCAGGAATGTGTAAATTGAGGAATATTAATATAATTACCTGAGCTATTTCTTGTCATCTTTTCATATCAACAGAAACCACAAACCTTTCCTGGGGGAGAAGCCTGGCCATTATGAGCTCTCTGCCCAAGGCGGACAGCTGGATCTTTCTCTGCAGGAGACAGATTCTCACAGGTGCCTGGAGCACTGGTTCTGGAAGCCAGTCGGGACAGATGGATGGGCTCTGTGGTGGAGACGGTGTCAGACCTTGAGACCGGAGAGGTGGGTTCGAGTTTTGCCTGGGTCCCTGCTTTGCGTGTTACCCATAGGTCCCTGCACCTTCGGGAAGCTGACTCTTGCCCAAGGCTAATCCAGGTGTCCTGAACCCTCATCCAGGTCCACGCACTATGTCAAGTGCATTATATGGCAGTGAATCGGCACAACCGAGGAGGTTCTG
Organism: Sus scrofa; assembly: GCF_054392235.1. Classification (NCBI taxonomy): domain Eukaryota; kingdom Metazoa; phylum Chordata; class Mammalia; order Artiodactyla; family Suidae; genus Sus; species Sus scrofa. The sequence goes on from NC_139388.1 coordinate 80,764,820, forward strand.
TTGTTATCCCCACTTTATAGATGACGAAACTGAGGCTCAGAGAGGTGAAGTCACTTGCTGAGGGTCACACAGCACAGAATACTCCAGGGCTGTGGCCTTAGTGCCCAGGCCCTTAACCCTGCAGTCCCTGCCACCCTCTCCTCAGCCCATTACCCAGCCCTGTCCCCTCCCTCCACTGCCTGAGGACAGAGGTGTGGGGACAGGAGCCCAAGTGCCAATGCAAGCCAGAGAGTGTTCGAGAATCTTTCGCTTCAATTTCCTGTTCTGGAACTTAGGGATAGTCATGGCACTGACCTCCTTGGCTGTTTCGAGGATGAAATGGGGGGATTCACGTAAGATACGCCGAGCAGCCCCTGGCCCACGGTGAGCCCTCGGTAACTGGAATATTATCATCTCACACGGATGCTCTGCCAGGCGTCTGTATCTGAGATGCTTCTCTCTAGACTGTTAACACCCAGGCACGTGGTGAGCCCTTAGCATCTCCTTGGGGAGGCACAGTTCTGCTTTGGCTGCCTTGGAGAATCCGGCAGCATATGCAGAAAGTTCTATGGGTCCTGCTGGCTTAGGGCACACAGACACTGGGGCCTCTCACTGAGCGCTTTCAGAAAATAAGGGCAAAGTGCAATGATCATTGTATGGTCCGACAGGCATTCTATTGTGGGCCGTTTAAGGGGTCCAGGAAAGAGATGGTTTAGGTTTGCAGAAAACATACCTGTGTTTGAGAAAGTGATACCCTGGAGTGAGGGGGCTTTGTTCATTCACGCGTGTCTATTGTGCCAGGCTCGGGGACCAGGGCAGGGAAGGAGCAGATATAGTCCCTGCCTTCCTGGAACTGAGCCCCCAGCCTCAGGGGTGACACAGGTGTGAAAAGGGAAGGTTCTTGGAGGCCCAGTGTGTAGGGGAGAGAGGGCGCTGATGGGGGGGGGGGTCTCGCCAGCCTTAGCTTCTCCTGTTGTAAGATGGGGATAACAGTTCCGTATCGCGGGCTGCTGCCCAGAGTGAGAGAGCCATGCGTGTAAGGTACTGGGCACAGGGCCTGCCCACTCTGTGGTAGCTCTTTTTAGTAGGATGATGTTACTAACAGGCCTGGCTGGTAGTGAGCACGTGGCTGTATGTGGGTGGGGAGGGGGCTGGGGGGGCATCCTCTTCCAGGGTCCCACTGGAGCCAAGGGAGACCCTGGGAGCTCAGTGGGGGGGAACTGGGCACCACTGAGGAGCTGGCCTCTTGGCAAACCCAGGGCTGGAGGCTCCTGGTCCTCAGGGTGGGGGTCAGAGGCCCAGGGTGACCAGGGATCCCTCAGCTCCGTTGCAGAAGGCCTCCGGAGTTCTTTGAGCCTGAACCTGACTCTGACTGACAGACATGATCTTTTCCCCCTGTTATTTCTGCTAAATTAGGTGACCAGGCCTTTTCCTTTGGCAAATCCAGGGACATACATTTGCATGCTATTTTGCATAAATCAGGGACTCATTTGCATCCATTTGCATGTTTCTCTGGATGTGAGGTTCAAGAGGCCCACACTCAGTGTGTGTGAAATGAAATGAGTGTGTCGAGTCCAACCCCTCTGCGCTCAGAGGGTTGGCGCTCTCTTGGGGACAGTTAGATGAAGGAAGGGCCCTGGCACCAGCTCTCTCCAGTGAGGCTCAGGACTGAGGGGCCAAGGAGAGCCTTGGGCACCTGGGTACAAAGAAGCTGAAGAAGCTGAGATGAAACCCAGCACAGAGCTTGGAACAGGTCGAGACAGTGAGGGGAGAGGGGGGCGGTGGTAGCCCTTCTAATAGGGCTTCACTATTGAGCACCTACTGTGTGCCAGGCACTGTACAGCTTCTCCACACATTAGTCCAGTTTCTCCTTAGGGGGAATAAGGTGGGTTGTTACCAACTCCATTTTAGAGATGAGAACACTGAGGTGCAGAGAGCCATTCAAGACCACAGGACTGGACTTTGGAGGCCCTGGACTCAAGTACAAGACAATCTGTTTCCAGAACCTTCTGGCTCTGATGAGGGAGAGTAAGAAAGGGCCCCCTCAGAGCTCCAGAGCTTCTCTCCCAGGGAAAGGCCCCTTCCTCCATTTCTGCATTTCACTGGACTGCCTCTTGATGATGGAACGGAGGAGTACCTGCACCTCTGGAACAGCTTGGCTTCCATGGCGACAGATGCACAACAGCCTACGCACAGGCTCCCCCAGGGAGGAGGCTGGGGTTGGGGGACCTCCCTTGAGGGTAGGAATTTGAGGCCTAGGCCCTGGTGCCAGGCCTGGTGCTGAGTGGAGCTTCCGTGCGGCTCCTGGAGTTAATTCGCAGCTGCGTGGGCCCTGGGGGCACACTTGCTGTCCATGTTTGCCCATCCTTCCTGGAGTGCATGAAAGATGCTGAAGATTCCTTGTCACTGCCCACACGGGGAAATTTTTTCCCTCCTCTTGAATCGGAGTCCACCTTTCCGCTTGACAATGGAATGTGGTGGACATGATCCTAGGCCAGTTTGGGGCCTGGCAGCTTCCACTTCCATGCTCTTGGGAGCCCTGAGATGCTCCACTGGTGGAGAGGTGACCGGGGCAGACCCTCGGAGGCAGAGAGGACCTAAGCAAGGGGCCCAACACATGTGGGAGAGCTGTCTTGGTCACTGACACCTGGTCAAGTCCTCAGATGACTACAGATCCAGATAATGTCGTGTTGAGCAGAAGAACCACCTAAATGAGCCCGTCAACCCACAGAATCATGACAGATCACCACGAAGGGTGTTGTTCTAAGATGCTAAGTTTTGGGGTGGTTTGTTTCATGTAACCACATTTGGGATGTCTCTTGCCTGCCTACCTGGTGGTGGTGGTGGTGGGGGGACAATCCTATTAACACCTTATTCCTTTACTCGCAGCAATGGATCAAGAGCCAGGCCTAGACAATATAATATGAAACTCTCTCTGATTGGCTCAGAGAGGGACATGTGACTCTAGATGAACCAATCAGGGCCCTTCCCTGGGGTTTATATATTGAAGCTGGGTGCGAGGGCTGTTTTTTTTCTGGGGTTGCTAAGCCAGGATGGTGTGAACCCAGAAGCTGTCTGTGGTCATGTCCTCCACCTCCATCCCCACACCAGCTCAGTGCGGAACGATTCCAGCTGCGGGAAAGAACACAAAAGGGGATGTGGAGACGTTGTGGGGCCAGCTCTCCTGCTGGGCTTCCCGGATTCATGAGCCAATCCATGTCGACGTCTCCTTTAAGATAATTAGAGGTGATTTCGGTTGCTTGAACTGATAGGACACCACGCATCACACCGACTTCATTTCTTGGCCTTATCCATCCTAGAAATGGCCTGGGCTGAACTGTTTTGTCTGTGAGTCTCGGGCCTCATGGGAAAGGAAAGACAAGATATACCTGCTCTGTCCGGGCTGGATGCTGGGTGCTCTCTTATGTCACGGAAATCTTACAACTGCCTTCAGGGAAGATGGCTCCTGAGCATTTTGCAGGGTGGGAGCTGGTCAGGGGCCGAGCCCCACCCTTCCTCTCTCCTCCCGTGGCAGCTCTGCTTTGGGACAGAGTGAGACAGAGACTGGGCGGGGGAGGAGAGGGGAGGCAAGGGAATCCCATTAATTTTCCAGCCTTAAATCAATTTAATGGGAGCCTCCGATGACTCTGATTTGATTTTTCATTTTCAGTATTACAATTATCAAGCTTGAAATGGGATAGCACAGCAGAGGCTGTCAAAAAGGGAATAGTACCAGATTACACCAATTATCTAATATTTTGCTAATGAGACACCTAATGCATCTCTCTCGTTTATAGCAAGAGGAAAAAAAGGCTTCGTGCTATCATTGTTATTCTTCTTTGCTGATCAGAGGTTATCACATACCCCAGCTTGGAGATTTTTACATCCCAAGGAGAACTTCCCTTTGCAGGATCTTTCTCCCCACAGCACTGCCTCATGTGGAATCAGGGAACTCCTGAAGTCTATCTTTAGTCATTCTTGCTGTTCTCTGAGGAGATGGAGTGCAGGTGGTTCTGGTGTGCTCAGCTCCCACGAAATGCCACTGTGTCGGGGTACAGGGTACATGCTGAGAAATTCCAGGTGCCCCCAAACCTAAGAGCAGGTGGCTCAGAGGAGGGTTTGTGGAAGGAATTGGGCTGGAATATTGTTCAGAGTCAGAAACCTTCCTTCCTTTTGACAGATGGCAATGGGGCTCAGGGGTGGAGAGGGTGACCCAGCTAAGGGGACACAGAGAGTTATAGCAGAGCTGCGCCTGGACCCCGGGTCTCCCGATCTCCTGTCTGATAGTCTTTCTACCCGCTGAGTGTGGCCAGCATGAACCCAAGATTTTTGAAAGCTCCTGTACAATGGATGGATTGGTAAGAAGGAAAACATTATCAGGCGCTGGGATAGCCCATTGGTCTACAGGCAGCACATTGCCCCTCCTGAGCGCGTGGTATGGTGGGAAGGGCTTAGCTATGGAGTCAGAAAAACTGGGTTCAAATCCTGCATCTACCACTTACCAGCTGTGTGACCTTGACCCAAATTCTTCAACCCTTTGAACCCCAAAGGGGACAGAAAGCCCAGAGTGAGAGAGGGCTCATGAAAATCAGGAGTTACTTGTTTATCTGATAGAACTGTTTTCCAAATGGACATGCAGCATCCATGAGGGGACATCCCTATTGTATTTTGGTAATAACAGTAACTGCTACTTTTTACTGAGGACCTACTATGTACTCCAGGCACATAGTAGGTATGTCAAATGCTTTATGTGGCTGTCATTTAATCAGTGCTAGGAGGAGGGATTGTCCTGCCCATTTTACAGCAGAGAAGACTGACGCCTTCAGAGGTCAGGTGACTTGACTCCTGTGGCCCATGGCAAAGCTGGGATTGAAACCCAGCTTGGGGTTCCCGCTGTGGCTAGCAGGTCAAGAACCCAACATAGTGTCTGTGAGGATGCGGGTTCCATCCCTGGCCTCTCTCAGTGGGTTAAGGGTCTGCCATTGGGGCAAACTGCATAGGTCGCAGATATGGCTTGGATCTGGCGTGGCTGTGGCTGTGGCGTAGGCCTCAGCTGCAGCTCCGATTCCACCCCTGGCTTGGGAGCTTCCAAATGCCACAGGTGCAGCTGTTAAAAGAAAAGAAAAAAAAAAAAAAAGAAACCCAGCTTTTTTTCCTAAACAAGATAGGTCCCCAGGTCCTTCAGCTTCCAGAGGATGAAATGCATGGGGAGGGAGAGGGTAGGGGGGATGACAGAGGAAGGACAGCGTGCCCAGGAGCCATCGGCCACAAGCCCTCTCACCTCTCCCCAGACCCTGATTCCTAGAGCTCAGAGCAGCTGCTCTCAGAAACGTGGTCAGCTCTGCTCTGCTGAACTTCATTATCTTTATCAAATTAATTTACGTGAACCAGTGTGGCCACCTAATTAAGACATTTCCCAGGGCCCTGTGCCGGCTGCCTAATGAGCTGGGAGCGGCTGGACTCATGTTCAGGGGGTCCTGGGGTGAGGAGGGGAGGGGTGGCCACGTGTGACCTAACTGCAGTGGGTTCCTGCCCTGCCACTGTCTGGGGCTGGGAGAGACCACCCCTGGTCCGCCCAGCCCCTGGCCACACTCCAGGACTTCCTGGAAAGGAGGGTGTGCGCTGGCCCGCGGTGCCCGAGTTCCTAGGAGTTAATTTTGTAAGTGATGGAGATAAGACTTTCTTTTGTGCCCGATAATGGTTCAGCCCTGCGGCAGAATGCCCCCAATTTGGTTAATGAACTTCTTTTCTATTCGTAAATGAGATTTCTAAGATGGGAGGGGAGGGCAGGCGAGGGAGGCCAGTGGCAGCGTTCCAGGTGAGCACAGGGTCCGTTCCAAGGGGGAGAGTTGGAGGCTGACAGGAGAGCTGTTCCCTAGAGGCGTGATGGATGGATGGATGTGGGGTGAGGAGAAAGTCAGGGGAGGCATTCTTGATTCTGGCTTGGGCCCCTGGACAGAGAATGGTCAGTCCTGTCAATTCATTCATTCATTCAATATGCATATGTACACACACACATACGGACACACACATTGCTCACCTATTTTCCAAATCCTGGGTGCCAGGTACTAGAAATAAAATCATAAACAGAACAGACCCAATCCCTGACCTCACAGAGCTGATATGCTAGTAAGCTTTAATCTTAAACTCATGACCATCTTTTTTTAATGTAATTAATTAATTAATTAATTAATTTTTGTGTTTTTGTCTTTTTAGGGCTGCACCCAAGACACATGGAGGTTCCCAGGCTAGGGGTTGAATCGGAGCTGTAGCTGCCAGCCTACACCACAGCCACAGCATCACAGGATCTGAGCTGTGTCTGTGACCTACACCACAGCTCATGGCAACGCCGGATCCTTAACCCGCTGAGCAAGGCCAGGGATTGAACCCGCAACCTCATGGTTCCTAGTCAATTCACTTCTGCTGTGCAACGACAGGAACTCCTATTTTTTAATTTCATTTTTGGCCACGCCCTTGGCATGCAGAAATTCCTGGGCCAGAAATCAAACCTGTGCCACAGCTGCGACCCAAACCACAGCGGTGACAATGCCAGATCTTTAACCTGATGAGCCACGAGGATAAAATCTAGAGCCTTGGCTTCCCTGGGTCTTAAAATCAGAAACTATTTTCTATAACTCTATTAACTTCTATTAAGTGCTGACTTCCTGCAATGTCTCATTCAATCCTTGCAGCGACCCTGAGAAGTGGATTCTAGGGTTATCCCCATTTTACAGATGGTGCCACTGAGGCTTAAGGAGCACCTAACTCAGCCTCCAAGTGGTCGGAGCCAAGATTGGCCTGGGCTTACCTGACACCACTCCTCTGCTGCCTCCCTCATCTTACAAATTGTGGTACTCGCCCCCCTCACCCCTCCACCCCCCCACCCCCGCACCCAGACATGCTTGAGCCTCCAGGAGCATCCTCTGTATCCCTCAGAGGCCTGCTGTGGCATGTCTTGAATGAGGCAGCCTCCTGGGCTCCACGTTCATTCCTGTCCTGATCCCCAGCCTGTAGAAGCAGGCGTCCCCGCAGCCCGCAGTCTGCCTTCCCCATCACTCCCCGACCTGCTGGCTCTGCTTGTGTTGACTGCAGATCCCTCTCGGGTCGTGGAAGGACTGATGATGATATAAACAACAATGATGGCTAGCCTTCCTGTGGGCTAACGATGGGCCATGCCCTGCCTCATTTAATCCCCTCAGCGTTGTCTATCCCAATATGGAGATGCTATCCTTGCTTCCATTCTATAGATCAGAAAACAAGGCCCAGAGGCACACAGCTACTAAGTGGCCGGTAGCTTTGAACCCAGGACTGTGGCTCCAGAGGCCACATGCTTAAACAGTCTTGTACAGAGTTGGGAGGCTGGGTGAGGGATTCCCCTGGGTGAGCTTGCATAAAATGGGTCTGATCTGCAAAATGCTGTCCTGTTTGTAGTGAAAGGAAGTGGGGGAAGAGGCTGGAGCTGCCTGCTGATGGAGCAGTGGCCTTGAGGTCCCCAGCATACTGTGGCCAATGCCTCCTGCCACGTGCACGTGTTGCTGGGGTGTCATCCCATGGTGAACCCCAATCTAAAAGAGCCTTCCCTCCCAACCTGATGTCATAGCACTGATCAGAACTGAAAATTGTCATGACTCATTGGTTGACCTTTTCCCCCCTCCCTCTAGAATGGAAGCTCCAGGAGGGCAGGGCCTCATCTTGTTCCCCTGGGGCCGAAGCCTTGACACCCATGGTCCTGTGCTGGGTCCCTTATTCACCTGCAGAGACAGTGATGGATTTTCTTTTTTCCTTTCCTTTCCTTTTTTCTTTTCTCTTCTTCTTCTTCTTTTTTTTTTTTTTTTTTTTTTTGGTCCTTTTGTATTTTTAGGGCCCCACCCACGGCATATGGAGGTTCCCAGGCTAGGGGTCCAGTTGGAGCTGTAGCCACTGGCTTACACCACAGCCACACGAAAGTGGGATCCGAGCCATGTCTGTGACCTACACCACAGTTCACGGTAATGCTGGATCCCCAACCCACTGAGCGAGGCCAGGGATTGAACCCGTGTCCTCATGGATGCTAGTTGGATTTATTAACTGCTAAGTCACGACGGGAACTCCTCCTCTTCTCTTCTCTGTTCTGCTCTTTTTATGGCCGCACCTGCAGCACATGGAAATTCCCAGGCTAGGAGCTGAATTGGACCTGTAGCTGCCAGTCTCAGCACAGCCATGGCAACTCCAGATCCGAGCTGCATCTGTGACCTACATGGCAGCTTGCGGCAATGCTGGATCCTTAACCCACTGAGAGAGGTCAGAGATGGAACCCGCATCCTCACAGACACTACGTTGGGCCCTTAACCCACCGAGCCACAGCGGTGGCTGGATTTTCTTTGGAAGAGACAACATACCCAACCCCCTTGGCTGCAGTACAGTCTAAATGTGGTCGTGTTCCCATCTGATCATTTCAGATCCAATAATTATAGACAAAACCAAACAGAAGCAACCATCAGTCGGGGCCACGTGCCCCTTCCTTCCAGCCCAGAATTAACACCATGGAAAGCGTCCTGCTCCACACCCCACACCAGCTCTGCCCCCAGCTCTGGTGTCAGTGTGGCTGCCCCTGGGGTCCCAGCTTGATTTGCCTTTAAGTTTTACAGCCTTGTTTATGCAGCTCGAGGCCCGTGCATTAAAGACCACATGCTTCGCTGAACATTTATGGCTGCAAATGGCTCTCAGTGTGGGCGAGGGAGGGGGCTGTGGGCCGATGGGGCCGGGTGAGTCCAGAGGAGACCCATGGGCTCTCGGCCTCGGCTTCTCCCGCTCAGACTTCTTCCCTTGCCTGACTCGCTCAATCTTTTTCTTGGGCATCAGTCAAGTTAAACAGTTTCTCCGGGCTCACCAAGCAGCTCAGGTCTGGGCACTGTGCTTAGAGCGGGGGTGCAGGTGGGCAGGCCATCCGCCACGGCCTTAAGTGGCTTGGAGAGATGAGGATTTGGGTGTGAGGAAGTGAGGGAGGCAGGCCCCAGTGGGGGACCACTGGGGGCCCCGAGCCAGCCTGTGATGTCCAGCAAAGCCCCTAAGAGAACAGACTCAGTCTGATCCCGTGGCGGACTCTGAAGTATAAGTGACATCGCAGAGTTGGTCTTGGCTGGTGACCTGTCAGTCCCTGGCCAAGGGCCAGCCGTGGGGTGGCGAAGTCCCAGAAAGCTCAGTTCCCTGTAGATGTGGGTGAAGCAGCCCTGGCTTCCTGTGGATACATGGGGGAGGGCAGAGTCAGCGAGGAAGCTCACAGAAGCCATAAAAGTGCTCCTTGGGGGTCCGGGAAAGTGCCTGCGGGCTTTGCTGCAGGTGCCGATGAGCTCATGGACAGGTGGCAAAAGACAGCCTGGTAAACAAGACGTTACTGAGCGATACTCGTGGCTGCTAATAAAAATCTGTGGGAGCTCAAGATGTGCTTGGCGCCACGCTGTGTGTGGTACCTGTCTCCTGACCTCCTGTCTCCTGACTATTCTCCATGGCAGGCCCTGTTACTATTATTATTATTTTTTCTTTTTAGGGTCGCACCTGTAGCATATGGAAATTTCCAGGGCTGGGGGTCAAATCCAGCCACAGCAACGCCAGATCTGAGCTGCATCTGCAACCTACGCTGCAATTTGCAGCAATGCCAGATCCTTAACCCACTAAACAAGGCTAGGGATAGAACCTGTATCCTCATGGATACTACGTTGGGTTCTTAACTGGCTGAGCTACAAGGGAAACTCCCAGATACTGTTATCATTATCCTTCTTTTACAGGGGAGGCCACGGAGGCACGGAGCTTGCCAGTGCAGAGCCAAGGCTTGGACCCCAGAGCCTACACTTAAAAAAAAAAAAGTTCTGGGCTTTGGGGGAGCTCATATGGGGAGTGCTTAACCCTGCCTGGGTAGAGGGTCAGGGAAGTCTTCCTGGAGGAGGGGGTTCCTGGTGGCAACTTCCTGGCCTCTGGTATCGCTTGGTTATTCAACCAGGATTCACTGCGTTCACATGGGTTCTGCGATGGGACTCGGAGAACAAGACTGCGGGAAATGATCCCGAGGAAATGGACATTCCTGACTCTGGGTTCCAAGAGGACAAGAGGCGAAGGGGCAGCGAGGGTGTCCCCAGAGCCTCGCTCCGAGGAGAGAGAGAGAGACTTGCAGGCCTGGTGAGATGGGGCCTGAAATTTGGGCTGTTTTTCTTCAGGAAAGATACCCACAGTACTGAGCCCTTAGGAAGGGCTGGGAGCCACCCTAAAATGGTCCTGGGGGAGTGGCCTTCTCACCTGCAGTTTCCAATGAGGAGGCTGAGGTTCCGAGAAGGGGAAGGGGCTACCCAGGGCGGCACAGCTGGTTGGGAGCTGAGCGGCTGCTGGGATGGGGCTGGGAGGAGCAGAGGGGACCTCGGTGGATCGATGGCTGTGGTGGGACAGAAGAAGGAACAGAAGCTGGACGGCTTTTAGAGGCGCTGGGAGTCTGCAGAGATGCTTCCCCCTTTGACCCCAGGTGCTTGTACATTGTCGCCTCTGCTTCCAGACTCGGAGGAGAGCGTCTGGCCTCACGTCTCCGGGTTTCCACACCCTGAGAACCTCAGCTGCTCAGACACTCTGGGCTCTCCCGCCTCGTCAGACACTCAGGCCCTGTGGGGAGGTGCCTGCTGCCTCCTCTCTGCAGGGGAAGGTTGAGTCTGGGGTCACCCTGGAGGGACCAGGGGTGGGGACACCGCTGGGTTCTAACATTGCTGCCCCCTGCAGCCAGCAACCAGGGTGTGCTGTGGTCCTCTCTGAGCCTCAGGATCTTCATCTGTACAATGGGTATCCGAAGCCTCTCAGCCCCCCGCCCAGGCCTTGCAAGGGGCAGGATTTCCCATCTCAGGCCTGGGAGGCAGATGTGGGAACCAAGAAGTGGCTGATTTACGTCAGGCTGCCCCAGGCAGGGCCTGTGAGGGAGAGGGAAGGAGGAGGGGCCCCTGCAGCCCCTGTCTTTGATTCTGACCACGGACCCAAGAGGGAGCTTCCCAGTGCTGGGAAAGAGCCCAGATTCCAAGTCTAAGGACCTCCCTAGCCCGGGGTGAGCTGCTCAACCCCCCCCAAGCCTCTGTGTCTCCAGCGTTCATGTTCAGTCACCAGAGCGGTTGTGATGTTCTGCTTCCTGGTGTCCAGGGGAAGGGAACCTCCTTCAGCTCCCATTTCTGATCCCTTTCTGGAACTTTCCAGGTCCTTCTGGGCTGTCTCAGCCCTCAGCCACTGCTCCCTTGGTGCGTTCTCCGTCTGCCCAGGAGTAGGGGGGCTCTTAAAGGCTCAGAATGAGCTGCCTTGAGGCAGGCAGTGAGGTCCCAGGAACAAGGCCCCCACCCTCCTCTCAGGCTTCCCAGGAGCCAGAGACCCAGCAGCCCGACCAAGAGGCCTCAACTCCTCCATCTCTCATCTCCCGTCTGCCTGAGCCCCCTCCCCACTCATCCTCTGGGCCATTTGCTCTTTCCTATTAGCTCCACTATTTTTTTCTCAAGCCACAGCAACCAGCTAGTGTCATGTGTGTAATGACAGCAACAACAATTTTAATAAACGTTAACATTTGCCGCTAAACCCGCAGTCCCATCTGCTCTGGGGCCGCCGTCATCTCTTTACCCATCGGGGTGCATCACAGGCTCCCTGATGCGTCTCAACACCATGACACCTGCGCAGAGAGCACGGCCCGGAGCTGGACACATCCTGAGTTCTAATGCCGCTTCTGCTGCTGCCACTGCGGCCCTGGGGCCTTCGCGCTCCCCATCAGCCCAGCAGACCCCACTTTCCTCATCTGGTCTGAGTGGAGAATGGGGATGGGCTCCTGGTAGGTGGGATTCTTAGACGCAAGCACTGAGAAAGGATCCGGGGATGTGGCTTGCCCCTCCGCCCCCTGCAGAGCCCAGAGGTGAGTCCTGGTCCTCGCCAGCAAGGAACTTGCCCCCAGGTTCAGGTAACCAAAGTGCAACACAAATTGACAATGAAGTGATAATTCAGGTTGTTACAATAGACACACAAGGCCACGCACGCAAACTCAGCCCTGTCCCCCTGGGGAGCTCACTGTCGAGCCTGGGAGACAGGTAATAAAACCACATCTGTAACAATACTGTTAATAAATAACGAAGCTCATTTGTTGAGTTGGGCTGAGACCTGTAAAGCGCTTTCTATGGATTTTATTTTAGTTCTTATGAAAACCCGGGAAGGCCTCCTTAGAGAGGAGCTTGGCTCAGGGTCGCACAGCAGAGCTGTGATTTAAGCCTAGATGACTCTGATCAATGCGTCTGTGCGCAGGCCTCTGTGTCGAAGGCTGTGGTCTCCTGAGGGCTCTCTATGTCCCAAACCAGGCATTGTCCCTGCAATAATATCCATCTTCAGTTTGTATTCAATTTGGGTGGCTGGGGACAGAAAACCTAACTCAAAGGGGCTTATATAATAAGTGGAATTCAGTGACTTATATAACTAAAAATTAAGTAGGGCTGCTTCAGGCAAGGGTTGATCCAGCCTCCAGACACTGATTGCGTGGCACAGGGCTGCCAAAGCACTTTCTTGGCTCTGCTTCCTCAGCGTTGCATCATTTTCAGAGAGTTTGTCCCTCTTGCCTCTAGGATGGTCACTGGCTGATTCCTCCTTCATGCCTGTGAGTAGAGTTCACTTCACTCAATGGCTCAATCCAAGTCCCAGAATTTGGCTTGTGGTTAGCTAGAGTTGGGTCATGTGCCTGTTCCTGTACCAATCACTGCGGCCAGTCAAGCCCTCCTGTGGCCAAACACACGGCCAGCAAATTTAGGGCGGCGGGAGGGAGAGGGAAGAGGACACCAAACTACAAATAAATGTCCACTGCTTCCTTCCTGCAAGACAGGTGTTCTCCCCATTTAATGGATGGGGGAACTGAGGATCAGAACAGCCACATGACAGGATGGTGCTCTCTGATGGGGGAGGGGGGCGTTCACAGCTCATCATTGTGGGCATCTTACCTAACAAATTCTGTGCACACACACATGCTCAACAAGGGTTTTGTCATCCTCACATTTCTGACTTTCCCCAAACACCTCACTCTGGGAACTGGAGGATGCAAACGGAAACAGCGAAATTTTCTTCTTTGGCCCAACAAATGGGCAAAGGTGGACAAAATGATGTTCCCTGATGCTGGGGAGGGTGGAGTGAGGCAGGCTGTTTATCCCTGGCTGGCACAGTAAAAATTGGTCCGAGCTTTCTGGAAGAGAGTGCTTCTATATTACCTTGAAAGCCTCTAGCAGGTAGTCTCCTTTGACTCCCAACAATTTTACTTCCAGGAATCCGTCCTTAAATGACAGGAGATGGGGACCATTCAGTAAAAGAAATACATGAAGTTATTCAGGACTGTGTTACTTGTAGCAAGGGAATCCTGGTAACACAGAGTTCTCAGTTTTTTTACATATATTTGTCTTTAGTACACGGCTCGTCTACCGATTGCGAGGTGAAAAAACAAAAAAGCAGCCTTTTTATTGCTCTAAACCTGAGCAATAAAAAGCTGAATTTCTATTTCAGCTTTCTATTTTGACCAGGGGCAGAAAGCTCATCACTGTGGCTCAGGCTCCCCCGCGCCCCCTGCCCCTTCCCCACCTTGGGATGCTCTTGGTCTTATGTGGTTGTTAGTTCTTGATTTACTGAGTCACTGCCTGTCCCCCTCACTCCTGATCCTACAGGCTCTCCAGCCGGTGAAAATCTGTGTCTGGGGAACATGCTCCCTCTGGGATGTGGGCACCTGTGGCCCTCTGTCTGGACCCAGCAGGCAGGATTTCTTCTGCTCTCATTCCGTGTGGACGCAGAGACTTGGAGAATAGCAGATGAGTCATCTTTGTCTTAGATTTGTAGCTTTACGGAGTTTCCATCAGAATCTAGCATCTTCCAGCTCTCTTGGATACTCTTGTGCTCAGCCCAGGGATTCCTTGGCTGCTCTGGGGTAGGAAACCTTGCTTTTATGCCTTCCTGTCTTCCACTCTTCTGCCTTTTGTCAGAAGCCAAGACAGTGCAGCTGCCAGAACTGGGGGAGGTGAGGCAGGGATGCCGGTACATGAAGGAGGATTCTGGGGGAACCTTGGGTAGAACCCCAAATAAGAACAGCTAATATTTATTGAGCACTTACTGCGTACTAGACCCTCTTCTAAATGATTTACATGTATTAGCTCATTTATTTGTTTTAAGGCTGACTTTGATAGTTGAAGGAGGAGTTCCCATCGTGGCTCAGTGGAAGCAAATCTGACTAGTATCCATGAGGATGCAGGTTCGATTCCTGGCCTCACTCAGTGGGTTAAGGATCCGGCGTTGCCATGAGCGGTGGTGTACGTTGCAGAAGAGGCTCAGAGTTGGAGTTGCTGTGGCATGGAATAGGCCAGTGGCTATAGCTCTGATTCAACCCCTAGCCTGGGAACCTCCATATACCATGGGTGCAGCCCTAAAAAGCCAAAAAAAAAAAAGAAAAGCGGGGGGGGGGGACAGTTGAAGGAATGGAGGCTTGCACTAGGGACTTTTTTTTTTTTAAACTCAAGGTTACATAGCTGGGAATGGTTAGGGCAAGGCTCTTGAACCCTGGAATTCCAAAACTCCTGCCCCCAACATTCTTCCCGTGGCTATCGGGGCCTGGGGTATTGGTGGTGGGACAGGGGCTGAGGTGGTTTGAGCCCCCAGGGCTGGTCAAGGGGGGAGGAAAGAAGTTCAGGATCAGCCCCTTTCCTGCTCCCTGCCTCTGTGAGCTGCTCTTCACCTGGGGAGGGCTGGGCTCACCCCTGGCAGGTGAACAGGCCAGGATCCTGCTGTGGTGACTAAGTTAGGGGCCCCCTGGCCTTGACCTCAGCTCTACCTGTGAAGTCACGGTGTGACCACCTCTTGAGGCTTCCAGTAGTGGATGAGTTTGGCACAGGAGCCTTGCAGGCTAGTTCCTTCTGTGATGGGTCTGGGAAACCCAGCCTCCTCCCACCCCACATCCAGCCGCACTCCTGTCCCAGCAGGGGGTGGCGTCCTAAACGCCTACTGTATACTCTCTTTCTACACTGTCTCAGTGGACCTCACATCAACGCTATGTTCAAACTCACCTTTTACAATTGAGGAAACTGAGGCTCAGAGAGGTAAAGTCACTTACTCTAGGTCACACAGCCAGTAAGGGGGCAGCTTGGCTTATGCTCATCCCACAGCAATAGGAATGTGACTAGAAGGTATGGTTCCTGCCTTAGAATTCTAGCTCTGACTGGGCCCTCTGGGGGCCAGAGCCAGGGCTTAGAGGTTATGGGACTGGAGACAGGGAGGAGGTAAGGGCTCCGTCAATGCCAACCTGAGCAGCCTGTGTGCCATATCTGATGCATCCGGGAGAACTTTCCATGGGGGTTCTTTTCAAGGAACCATGAGAGAGAGGCAGTGATTTGGATAAATTTGCTTTGGTTTACAGGTGATGGGCTGACACCAGCTATGTAGTTTGGGACAAATCCCTTGTTCTCTCTGGGTCTTGGGCTTCCTATCTAGAAAATGGGTATAATAGTGCCTCCCCTGATCCCATAGAGATGGCAGTGTACAAAGTCTGCACATAACTGAAACCAAATTCATCGAGTGTTTTTTTTTTTTTTTCTCCCCTTTTATGGCTGCACCTGTGGCGTATGGAAGTTCCGGGCTAGGGGTCAAATCAGAGCTGCAGTTGCCAGCCTCCGCCACAACCACAGCAATGCCAGATCTGAGCCGCGTCTGCGATTTACGCCGCAGCTTGCTGGATCCCACGGATCATGGCCAGGGATTGAACTCACAGCCTCACAGAGACTACGGCGGGTTCTTAACCCACTGAGCCACTACGGGAACATTTAATTGAGTGTTTTCTATACCGGGGTGTACTGGGCACCACCCTTCACACACCCTTAACTTCATTTGATCCTCACTACAACCCAGTGGCAGAGAACGCTCAGAGACTGAGCCACCTGCCCAAGGTCACACAGCATGGAGGTGACAGCAGGACTCAGCTGGCCTGCCTGGCTCGGATGCCCACAGCTCCCTCTGCCTTGCTCTTTCTCTGGCCCTTTCATGCCTGGGCCGTGGCCCTGGTGCTTCGGATCCTGTGGCCTCTCCAGAGGAAGCCGGCTCAGAGTTTCGCAGGAATCCTCCATCAGCTTCCATGTACTCCTGGTGAGTGTGGACCGCTGGAGGTGAGGCCACGGGTCCTCCTGATTTTCCTGAGACATAAAAACCACTTGCCTCAAGCCTTTCTTCCTTCCCATCCTCCCGCAGGCCCTTGGACTCTTCCTTGCAGGGACAGTGAGGGGCTCCTGGAGCTTGCTGGGGAGACATTCAGCTGGTGCTCCCAGCTTAGCCCCCCACCTCCTGCAGCCACATGGAGGCTGGGGCCACCCCGGGAGATTCCCCAAAAGCTTTCCAAGCAGGCAGCACCAATAGGCTTATCACTGCCATAACCCGTCTCCTGGCGCACACCTGTCTCCGCCTGGGTTCCCCACCCTGAAAGCTACTCTGAGCAAGGTGGGGCACAGGTGGTGTATCTGGGACCTGATCCCAAGGAGCAGGGGACTGGGATAGAGAAGGGGACAAGCGTTATCAAGTTAGCCTTTGGCACAGAGGACTGGTGTTCTGCCTTGCTGGAAGCTTCTGAGACCTAGGAAATGTGTTTCTCAACTGTCCACCTGGGGGACAAAGGGAGAAACATTTACCTGTTGGTTCCCATCCCCCAGGGGCTGAGGTGGCCCAGGGGTGTTATCCCCCACACTTCGGGCTGTGCATGTGAGTCCTGCTGCAGCTTCAGAGAAGGCGCAAGAAGCGAGTGGTCAGCATCCTTAGTGCTGGGAAGCTCGCAGCAGAGGCTGGAGAAGGGGTGGAGGTGGGCAGTGGGTGAGGGGAATTGCAGAGTTACTCAAGAGGTGCTGCATGCCAGCCTCTCTGCCCACCTGGTCATTCCGCGCCCCTTCCCAAGCCCACGGGTACTCAGGAGTACCCTGCTTTGCCAATGGTCCGGAGTTAAAAACCATGGCTGGGCTTCTGTTATGTTGTCTTTCTCTTTTTTTTTAGGGCTGCACCTGCAGCATATGGAAGTTCCCAGGCTAGGGGTCAAATCAGAGCTGCGGCTGCCAGCCGACACCACCGTCACAGCAACACGGGATCCTTAACCCACTGAGCAAGGCCAGGGATCCAACCCAAGTCCTCATGGATACTAGTCGGGTTCGTTACTGCTGAGTCACGACAAGAACTGCCCTGCTGTCTTTCTTAGTGTACACCTGTTCCACTCCAGGCCCTGTGCTAAGTGCTGTAACATCTTATCTGAGCCTCACAATCCTATGGGGAGGCACTCTACCCTCCCCATTTACAGAGGGAGGCATTGGAGGCTCAGAGAGGTGAAGGCAGGGGCCCCGGGTCACACAGCTGGGAAGAGTGGGAATGGGCTCGGCAGCCAGACCAGACCTCTTTCCTGTCCAGTGGCTGGCTCGTCACCCCCCGCCCCCGCCACCCCTATAGTTCCACCTTCTAGGGCAGCTCTCCTTCCTTATCTCCATCCTCCCTGTCACTGGGGCCAGACCACCCAACAGGAAGCAGGGGATAGATTTTTCAAGGGAGGGAGGCGTGGGGGAGGCACTGGGTTGGGGGGAGGGGAGAATCGTGTGGCTCTGGGAAGTTGTCAGGTGGGGCTGTATCGTCTCCGGGTCCTGACACCCCTCCCCCATCGGGCAGCCCCCAGTCCCATCTCCCCCCGCCCCCCCCGCCAGCCCATCCTTGTCCGTTTAGCCTCCCAGAAGGGCCTTCACCACTCATCTTGTCCAGGCTTTTAAGATTCCTCGAAAGGAGTGAAATCCTTTGTTGCAGTGACATCTTACGTGGTCTCCCAGCTCATCAAGAAGATCAAAGCGAGTCTGGACGGGGGACAGCTCAGGGTCAGGGCTCCACTTTCTCTTTCTCTTCCGCTTCCTCTCCCTCAACACCCCCCCCCCCCGCCCCCGCCAACTTCAAAATGCTGCTGAGGCCCATTCCAGGGAACACCGGGGTCCCAAGGGATCTACTTTGAAAACCCCTACTCTCATCCGTACCCTCCTAGTGGATGGGGAGGAGGTCCAGAGAAGTCACCTGATTTGCTCAAGGTCACCCAGGGAGTCAGGGGCAGGGGCAAGGCCCGGGCTGTGTGGCACCCAGGGTGTGTCCGCTGTGTCCTCTACTCAGCCGGGGGCTCCACTTTGTCAAATTCCCTTTGCAAACGCCGCCGCGTGTGCCACGGTGCTGTGTTTGCTCACCGCTGCAGGGGCTGGTGCTTCCAAGTTCTTATCATCAGAACGGGGATCGTCCTTCCGGGCCTCCCCCCACCCCGCTCTCCAGGCTGTGATAAGGGACCTTATCTGTGTCAGAGAACGGAGCTCCAAGAGCAGCAGCCGTAATAAATGGTGTTTGCTGATCAGCCCGTGTTCGCTGAATCTCCTTGAAGAAAAGACACAGAAATAACTCTGCAGGCTCCGAATGCCCCAAGGCTTGACTTCCCCTGGAGACGCGAGGACCGGGGAATATGAGGGCCTGGAGACCCTGCCTTTACTGGGCCCCTTTCTCAGTGGGGGCCCGTAGGGAGGCCCTCAACATGATACAGGGGTGAATTGGTCCCCCTCAGGCAGGAGGAGAGCCCCGTATCTAGTTGGCCTCTACCTGGCTGTGTGTCCCTCAGCCTCGGTGACTCTCTGGGCCTCTGTTTCCCCAACATCTCTCGTGTCTTAGCTCAGGCAGCCTGGCCTCTGAACCCCACACTGCCTGGGGACCCTCCACCCCCGATGCAGGTGAAGCCTGTGGGCTCCTGGCGCCTTGTCTGCGAGCCCAGGGACTAGCTGCAGCCTTCCCTCCACCTCCCGTGGCTCCCACCTGCTCCCCTCCCGGAGGACCAGCTCTAAAGGAAGCCTGTCCTTTGTCAGCAGAGCTGCCTTGCCCGGCAAAGAGCTTTCATCTCTATGAGAAGGACTTCCAGCCGCATCAGCAGAAACTTCTGGCTGGGAAGAAACAGGTTCTGGAATCCAGGGGGGGTCTTCAGAGAGCCCAGCCTCTTGTCCTCCAGAAGGTCAGGCTGGAACAGCTGCAGGAAGCTGGGTGAGTTGGTGTGGCTCAGTGGTTAAGGGCAACATAGACCTGATCTTGAATTCTGCCTCTGCCTCTTACCTGCTGCATGACCTGGGACTAGTCGCTTAATTGTCATATGACTCAGTTTCCCTAACTGGATTACTAGGATCTAATCAAATGATAGGAATGGTTCGAGAAATAACTAGCTAATATAAAATATCCACTGCATTGCTTGGCATGTGGTAAAGACTCTGTTGTGATAAATTGATTGCCTTAACAAGCTTGATTTTTCCATCTTTCTTGTGCCTCTATCCTTTGCCAAAAGGCCCCACAGCTGTTCTCACTCGGCAGGCAGCGTCCTTCTCCACCCCTCGTGCCTGGTGTAGCCTGGTGATGGCTGTGACCAGGTGGGAATATGGCGGGAGCCATGTGGCACCAGTTCCAGGGCTAGGTCTTGTACATTTCCACTCATTTGCTCCTGCACTTTTGCTCTGTCACGAGAACATGTTCGGACCAGCCTGCTGGAGACCAGGAGATGTATGGAGAAGACCTGAGTTGCCCCAGTTGATCAGCCAACAGCCAATCAACCCCCACACTCGGGAGCCTAGCCCAAACCAGAGCCACTCAACTGACTCACAGACTCATGAGCTCAATAAATGCTTATTTTAAGCTACCGAGTTCTTATGGTTGTTCGACAGCATTGCTATGGTCTAGATGACTGAGAAGTTGTATTATAAAACTTAGGATGTCACAGGACGTAGCCCTGAGTGTGAACTCGGTGTGTGACCTTGGCAAAGTCACATCTTTCTGAACTATCCTTCCTACTTGCTAAATGGCATTAGTAACATCCACGGCTTTTGCGATGACAATCATAGCTTAGCTGCCAGAGTTAAACTGGGGTTTGCACCCTGGTTCTATTGCTCTCTGAATGCCTGACCTTGAAATATAACTTGATCAGATCAGAGTTCCCATTGTGGCTCAGAGGTAATGAATCCAACTAGTATTCATGAAGACAAGGGTTTGATGCCTGGCTTCGCTCAGTGGGTTAAGGACCTGGCGTGGCTGTGAGCTGTGGTGTAGGTCACAGATGAGGCTCGGATCTGGCGTTGCTATGGCTGCAGTGTAGGCCGGCAGCTATAGCTCGGATTCAACCCCTAGCCTGGGAACCTCCATATGCCGCAGGTGTGGCCCTAAAATGAAATATCACTTGATCTGAGTCTCATAATCTTCACTTGTTGGGTAATAAAACGGTCTCAAAAGGACTGCTGTGATGATGCGAACTTCTTACGTTGAAGGCTGAGTCCCAGTGCTTGGCACATATCAGGGACATGTTTGTTTTCATTGCTACATAACAAAGCACCCCCAAACTTAGAGATATAAAACAATGATTGATTACTATTTCTCTTGACACTGAGTTGGTTTTTCTGCTCCATTTGTTTCGGTAGGTGACTGAAGCAGGCACGTTCCCAGGAAGTGGGACTTTTCAGTGCCAAATCCAGAGAGTCACCGTTGTTGCCCAGTGAGATGGTCACCGTTGTTGCCCAGGTCACTCATGCAGCTGCAGCCGTCTGTGGGTGTGACTGTGACTGTGGGTGTGACTGCGCTAGGACGTCCAGGATGGCGTCACTCGCCTTGGTGGCTGCTGGTGCTGGCTGGGAGCAATGGGCTACATAACTCAGCTAGGGTTCTCTTGATGGCGCTTCTAGGTTCTTCTCCACAACCGGGTCTTCCTTAGAGCTTGGAAGTCTCAAGGTAGTCTTCTAAGAGTGGGAATTGGAAAGCAAAAAGCCCCAAAGTCCAAGCACCCTTAGAACGCCCCCTTGCTTACGCTTGCTCAGATCCCATTGGCCAAAGCAAGGCACATGGGTCGATGTGGGTGGGGCCTCCAGGAGGGCAGAAATACCCGGAGGTGGCGGCTCCGAGGAGGGGGCGCCAGTGTACCGGACTACCCTGAGTTGTTGCTGTAATTCTTATTGATAAAATGAAAGCCCTAGATTGATGATCTCTGGGATCCCTCCCTCCCAGCTCCTGTGCTCTGTGATCCAGGAGGATGAATGACCCGCCCAGGGCCACCCGGGGAGGTGGGGGCAGAACCAGATAAATCATGGGCCTCCCACAAGCAGCGCTATCGATAAAGCAATCAGTAACAGAGAAACGACAGAAGCATAAAGCATTATACATCTGAGCATTGGTTAAGAGTTTTCAGTGTCGCAGGAACATTACAGGGGCCGGCTATTCTGTACTTGCGTTATTGCACGCTGTGAAGTGGTGGAAAAGAGTCAGAGGGGCCTGGGGCAGTGGGGGCAACTGTCACATAGCCCCTGACTGTGCTGTCCTAAGACACCCTGCTGGAGGGGCTGCGTTTTCAAATCAGGGCTGAGAGTATGTTTCAAATGCTCAGAGAGGCTCAGAGAGGTCAAGACACTGGCCCAAGGCCACACAGCTAGGACATAACAGAGCAGGGATTGGAACCTGGCCTGTCTACTTGCAAAGCCTGGGATGTGTGTTTCCAGCCAAGCTGCCTCCAGACTTCATAAGGCAGGAGTTCTCTGCAGGATGCTGGGCAGGAAAGATGGCTGGTGGTCAGATGGGCAGCAGCCTCCAGCTTCTTCTCTCTGGAGGAAAGGGAAGGCTGGACTGAAATGAGATGAGGTCACTCAGGATCATACCCATGGGTCAGCAGGTCAGGAAATCTCATTTCCTCGTATTCTTGACCCCAAAGGCCTTCTGACAGGCAGCCTGGTGGGCGGTTAAGGCCAGACTTTTTTTTCCTCTCTTTTTTAGGGCTGCACCCATGGCACATGGAAGTTCCCAGGCTAGGGGTCGAATCGGAGCTACAGCTGCCAGCCTACACCACAGCCACAGCACCACTGGCTCCTTAACCCAATGAGTGAGGCCAGGGTTATCAAACCCGCATCCTCATGGATACTTGTTGGGTTTGTACCGCTGAGCCATGACAGGAACTCCAAGGTCAGACTTTGGATTGTGGTGAATTGGAGTTTGAGACTCAGCCAAGCCCCTCAACTGCTATGGGACCTCAGTCCCTAATGTCTCTGGGCCTCAGTTTCCCCCGAGAGCTCTAAGGGTGAGATAGAAGAATGCACCTTGAGCCCTGAGCTGGTGCCTGGCTCCCTAAACTCTCCGCAAGGCTCCCTGGTAGCCTGCACTGAAATCGTGAGATCCTACCTGGCTGTGGCAGAAGGAGCAGGATGACAGGTGACCCCTCTAGGCCTCTTTCAGACAGGATGCTCCCCCCAAGGCCTAGGAAAGCAGGTGCAGAGATGTCTGCCTCCCCCACCCCTCTAACCCCGGGCTCCGGCAGATTATCGAAAAGGAAAACAGATCGGTTGGCCGGAGGCGCCAGCTGCTGATTTATTCCCGGGGAAGGGCCCCGAGTCCCCAGAACGGTGACCTCTATTAATGTTGACGTGTTCAAAAGCCGCACATTGGGATGCAGCGCGCCTCTCCTGTCCCTTTAAAGAACCCGCTGTTAAGTTTCAAAGACCCTGGCGGAGCGTGAGGAGTGTCTGGGAGTGCAATTCCTCCAGGAGGAATATTCCATCAAACGCCTGGGTGATAAATGGGGGCCTGAGCCACTGCAGACACTCACCTCGGACGAGCTGCCCAGCGCGGGAGACTTCACTGGAAGGGATAAAAGGAGATTCATTCCAAACCGAATGCCTGAACAAATAGCCGGTGCCCGTGTGCATTTCCGCTGCCTTGTCCTTTGTTGCAGCCCTTGTTCCCCTGCCCCGTTCCCCCTGTCTGGCGAGAGCCAGTCTGGGCTGGAGGAGAGCCGGCTCCCTGCCAGGAAGCCACACAGACAACCAACCACACAGATGCAGGAAGGGGCCCCTGTGTGCCCAGGATGTGCTGGGGGCTTTGCATGAGCTGTCTCATTGCATGCTCTCCATTTGTGGCCAGGTGGGAGTTATCCCCATCCTGCAGAAGAACGTGAAGCCCAGAGAGTTCAGGACACTTGCCTCAGGTCACACAGCCCAGGAAGCCAGGAGCCAGGACTTTGATTCCCCAAATGGTTCTCTTTGTGCTGTTTAGCCTGCTGGCACTGGACGAGCCCTTAAAGGCAAGCAGTACCAACCATGGCATTTTGTAGCGTGGAAACCGAAGCCCAGAGTGGGGCTGTGGCTAGTCCAAGGTCACACAGCCAGTTTAGTAGAGAGGAATTTTCTTTATTTTTAGGGCCGCACCTGCAGCATATGGAGGTTCCCAGGCTAGGGGTTGAATCAGAGCTGTAGCTGCTGGCCTATGCCACAGCCACAGCAACCCCAGATCCAAGCCACATCTGTGACCTACACCACAGCCCATGGCAACGCTGGATCCTTAATCCACTGAGCAGGGCCAGAGATGGAACCTTGCGTCCTCCTGGATAATAGTAAGGTTCATTACCGCTGAGCCACAGTGGGACTCCTAGAGCTGACTCCTTAACCGCCTTTAATGCTCCCGTCCTTCCTTATCGTTCATGGATAACACCTGGACCCCTCTGCCTTGCTTCCTGCAGGATGGCTGCTTGTCCCCCCCTCAACCCCCGGCTCTTTCTTGCCTCTGGCCGTTTCTCATGCTGTTCCCCTGACTAGAAAAGCTTTCTCTCTCTCCTTGCCTCACGCCCACCTCTAGAACTCAGCAGAGGCCTCTTCCCTGTGCCTGTGCCTCTCCTCTGGGCTCCTGCAGCCCCTGGGTTCTCAGGGTAGCCATCCCTCGAGCAGAGTTTCCCTGCTCCAAGTCTGTCTCCCAGACTGGACTGTGTGCTCCTTGAGGGCAGGGCCTGTGTCATCCAACCCCCCGCCCCCCGTAGCTCCAGGGCCCGGCACACAGTCAGTGCTTTGGAAACCCTAGTGTAACTGGATTGAGTTTGTGAGTCCTGCAGTGTCCTCAGGACAGGGGCCTGGCTCAGAGGCCATGCCTGTTTTGTTTTGTGGCCAGCCCTCGGCATATGGAGTTCCCAGGCCAGGGATCAGATCTGAGCCACCGCTGCAACCTACACCCTAGCAGAGGATCCTTAACCCACTGTGCTGGGCCAGGGATGGATCCTGTGTCCCAGTGCTGCAGAGGTGCTGCCAATCCTGTTGTGCCACAGCAGGAACTCCTGTAGGGGCTTTGGATCTCAGCTGCTCCTTTGGGAAAAGGCCCAGGAATCATGGCACGGGTCCGAGGGTCTAAAGTTTCCTCACCTGAGCCCCACTGCAAGGAGTAGCCCAAGAGGTCTGGCTGGGGGTCAGAGCCTGGTCCCTGTGGCCTCCATTCATCATACTGCCTAGCTCCCCATTAATCCTGCTCCTAATGTGCCCGAGGATTGATATTCTTCCCTGGCCTGGCCGAGGGCTGGATCGATTCCTGTCTTAAAGGCACCAGTCTCCCTTCAGAGCCATCAAATGAGCCTTTTGTGGAGGTGGTTATTTAAAACACAGTACCTTTCATTTTGTTCTTGCCTCAGAAATACTGCAGGCTCACGATCATTGACCCTGGGCACGGGGGCAGGGCTGTGTCCCTGTTCCATATGGATTATCTCATTTAATCTCTCAATAAGCATTTGAGATGGGTTATTATGATCCCCGTTCAGATGTAGACATGGAGGCTCTGGCTGCTGTGGTAGCTCATCTGGGGGTGGGGGCAGAGCTGGGCCTGGAACCCCGTTTATCTGATGCTGGGTTCATATGCATAACGGGGGCATAACCCAGCTGAGGCGAAACCTCACCCAGCAGCCCCCCACCAGGCCCAAGGGTCAGGGGAGGTCCCTGATGTCCCCTGCTGCGTGCTGTGCAGTATCCCAGCTGCCTCGGCCCCAGGCCCCAGTTCTGGGGGTGGATCCCCCCTCCCACCCCTCGTGCAGCCCCCAGTCTGCTTGATTGCAATTAAGCCCGAGAACCATTGAAATGGGCTCGACTGGTGAATTAATAACCTGATCTCACCCCAGCTGCCTCTGGGGCCACCGCAGACCTCTGGCCCTGGGGTGGCAGAGACCTTCTTTATCTGGCTACAGGCAGTGATCAGATTTTCCTTCTTAGACCTTTGTCCATGACGCAACACCTGACCTTGGGCAAGTCACATCCTCTCTTTGGGCCTCAGTTGTTCCATCTTTATGATGGTCCTATTACTTTTATTGAATGAAGGCCGACAGCTGGGTGAGATGGATTGGATTAGACTGGAAGGGGCCTCAGAAACAATCTAGGCTCATTCTGTCCTTTTAAAGACGTGGTCCCTGAAGCCCAGAGGAGACCATAGCATCTCCAGCATCACACAGCATTTGGGATGGAGCCAGGACCAGAAGTTTCCAGTCTGTAGGGCCAGGACAGGTGACCTCAGGGGGCCCTCCCTCCTGCTGAGTATCTGGGTTCTCCCCACCTGGCAGGTGTGTAACCCATCTCCTGGCTGCAGGCTCCCCGCTTCTTGCCTCGGCCTCTTCTGCCTCTTCTGCTGGGTCTAGCCAGATGGAAGCCATGCCCTTCAGGCCTGCGCTTCCAGAGTCTGAAACTTCGCCTTCTCTGTGCTGACCCAGAGCTGGGATGGACACGCCCCGGAGAAACCACCATTCTGATTGGACCATTATTAAGAGGGTGCATGGACCAGGAAGAGGCTTGCAATTTCACCAGGCAGCCACTCATTCCCCGCCCCCCCCGCCCCCAGTGGGGGCCCATCAACAACTTGGGGGATAAAGGAGGAGGCAGTTTTTGAAGCCTGCGCAACAGCCCACTGCCTTTCCTCTCCTCCAGGTCTTTGGGGCGGGAGGAAAGATCATGGAACAGGCCCCATTTGGCAAATGGGGTGGCAGAGACTTCCCACAGGATGAAGAGATGCATCCTGGAAATAAATGATGCGCTGCCAGACCTCCTATTGAAATAGGACTGGAATCACATCTCAGGAGATTAATGTCCCCGTCCTGCTGTTCTCTGACTGTTGCTATTAGATCGTTGATACCCCAGAAAGTTAATGCCCCAGGAACACTGGTATTTAAGGATCACTGGGACCACAGCCTCTGGGAATCGGGATTGCAGGAGTGTTGTGTTAACCACTCAAGGATGCTGTTATTCAAGAAGTCCTAGACTCGCATCCCAGGGAACTGACCCTCCTGGGGTATTGATTCTGTTGTCGGTACCAGCCTTCTCAGGAGCACATTCCTGGCCTGATGGAGTCCTTGTAAGTGATTTTTTTTTCCCCCAGAGGGATTCTGGAGGAATACTTCTAGAGCATGGCTCTCTCACCTGAGCTGCATCACGAACACCTGGAGAGCTTCTTAAAACACACTCAGGGGAAGGAAACAAACAAACAGAATGCACTGCTGGGCCCACCTCCAGGGTTGTAGATTCAGCAGGCCTGTGGCTCAAGAATTTACATTTCTAGGAGTTCCCATCATGGCGCAGCAGACACAAATCAACTAGGAACCATGAGGTTGCGGGTTTTATCCCTGGCCTCACTCGGTGGGTTAAGGATCCTGCGTTGCCATGAGCTGTGGTGTAGGTTGCAGACACAGCTTGGATCTGGCGTGGCTGTAGCTGTGGTGTAGGCCGGCGTAGGCCAGCAGCTACACCTCCGATTTGACCCCTAGCCTGGGAACCTCCATATGCTGTGAGTGTGACACTGAAAAGACAAAAAAAAAAAAAAAAAAAAGAATTTACATTTCTAACAAGTGCCCAGGTGACACCAATGTTGCCAGTCTGGGGACCACTCTGTGATAACTGCTGTTCTAGAACTTAGATGCTAGGTTCTGGCTCAGGCTGCATTTTGGAATCAATCATTAGTGGAGGTTTGAAACCTGAGAAATTGATTTAATTGATCTGGGATGGAGCTGGTAATTAGAGATGCTTTCTGAATGATTCCAGTGTGTTGTCAAGAGCTGCGAACCACTGGGCTCAGAGAGGTCTGGGTGACATGAGTGAGTAGCAGCTGTGTCCAGTTAGAGGTTCTGAGATGGGAGAGGCAGAGACACACCTTGCAGCACTGGGGGAGAACCTTGGGCTTAGCTCCCAGCAGGGCCACCCCCAAATTCAGGGCCCAGGCAGCCCAGGACCTTCCACATGGAGCTACTGAGATGGCTTCTTTTGGATCTGGTACTGCCAGTGTGTGTGTGTGTGTGTGTGTGTGCGTGTTTTTGGGGGGGTGGTTCTTATTCATTCATTCCCCCATATTCAGTAGACAAATATTTGGTACCCACATGAGCTCTGTTCTAGAGCCTGGGATGTGTAGCTGCGAGTGAAACAGACAGACACCCCTGCTTTCATGAAGCTCATGTTCGAGTTCATAGCACTGATGCTGCCAAGTGTGGTCCCTAGCTGCATCTCTTTCTCCATCCTTAGGGCTGGCAAAGTGATGGAGCCTGGAGCCTGGGGCAGGCAGAGTGGTCAGGGCTGGGTACAGTGGCAGAGGGTGAGGCTTCCAGGACACCCTGTGGATAGATCTTCCAAAGCCTGGCCAAGAAGGGAGTCACACGGTTTCCTGCAGGCCTTAGTTTAGCTTCTGGGCAACAGGCATCTCAGCGTCACCCAGTCCATCCCGCTGCCTCCAGAAAAAGATGACAGCAGATTTACCCTGGGGACCTGTCCCATGGTGGTGGGTCTGGGAGGCCCTCCTGTCTCATGTCTCTGCCTTGTTTTCTTCCTTCTTTGTTTTGTCCCCCTTTTTAAATTCATTGGCTCAATCTTCTGTTTTTCCCCCCTTCTTTCTGCTTCTCTCTCTATTTTTCCTTTCTTTGTCTGTCTCCATCCTTCCAGTCACCCTCAGATCCCTGACCACCTTGGGACATCTGGAAGCATCTCTCCCACTGGATCTCTCTTCTCTGGCTGCATCCTTTTCCTCTTGATGGACACACTCCAAGCCCAAAGCTCTGGGACCCCTCGGGCAGCTTGACTTATTTCCCTTCCTCTCCCAGTGGATGCAAATGTCCCCCTCCTGACCAGGGCACCTGCGGAGCTGATGGTAGCATCCTGCCTCTCCCCCTCCCCACAGGCCAGGGGCGGGTCAGGGCTACTCAGGGGTCAGAGTCCCCACTGAGCGGCTCCCGGCTTCCGATCTTGGTTGCGTCAGGAAGCCCAGCCCATTTGGAAATGGGTTAGGGGAGTGACTCTGATACATGAATTCCACGAACATTTATGGGCTGCTTATGATGTTTCAGGCACTGAAGTAGAGAGAGAAATAAATCAATCCTTCCTCTAAGAAATCAAGCGAATGCTGTTGAAAGCACCATTCATCCTCCCTTTTATTCTTCCGTCGTTCATTTTATTCATCCATCTATCCATTCATTCCTTCCATAAACAGGGACCACCTTCTATGTCACAGATACATGGGGATATAGGAATAAACTTGAGACTGTCTTTGCCCCTGAAGTCCCCCTAGCGGGGAAGACAGACAATTTAGGGGCTCTGAGCTCTCACCAGATTCCAGGTCTGGGAAGCCCGACTTCTTCTCGAGCTGATCGGGCAGTGGGCTGGGTGGGCGGGGCGGGGCAGGGCCAATCGCCGCAGGCCTGACTCAGGGACTGGGTGGGGCTGCTCTGACCCCACCCCCAGTGGGGTCTGTGTTCCGGATGTGCTCCAAGTCTCCCTGAGCTGGGTTAGGGGCTGTAGCCCAGAGCCTGTTGTAAAGTGTGCCCCTTAATACCTTGATGGTGTCAAGCATAAGAATGCAGACTGTCTGCCACAGGGAAGGGGAGGAAATCCATTTCCCAGCTAGGAAATTATTGAATATTTAGGACCCGGAGCAGATCGTTTAAAGGGGGAAATGAATTTCTCTGGCTTCCTCTGGCCGAGATAAATCAGCCCAGATGCTCTTGTACTTTTCATTTATTCCCGCAGAACGAGTCTGGATGGGTGTTTATGCAACGCTAAAGTAATCCTTCTTCCAGAAGTGGTACAATTGCTTCCCAAGTCATCAGCTCCCTCCTAATGCTGGTGTGGTGGGCCCCATCGGTCAGCCCCTGCCCATGCGCATCCCTGGGGCCTGGAGGCCAGGGAGGGAAGGGGTAGGATGGTGCCATCTTTCCTCTCCATGGTTGAGATCTTGCTGGCTTGACCCAGCATAGGGCAAGATCCAAGCCTTGGTCAATAACAATGGGAGGCCCACCAAAGTGCCTGGGGTTGGGCCAAGGGAGTGAGTCATGAGGCAGGAGGATTAGGCGGTGCTGGATTTAAGTGAGACTAAAGGAAGGACTTCCCCCATCAGAGGGTGGTTGTGGTATTGCTCTTCCTACGTGATTGGTCAGAGCAGAGAAGAGCTATAGGGCATGGACTGAGAGGCCTCTGAATCCTGAAGGACCTAAGGATTCTGTAATGCCCAGATTAGCAGCCTAAAAATGTGCCTTCCCTTGGCACTGGGCACAGACTAATTTTTCTTTACAAAGTGATATTCTAAACCAGGGCTTGGCCAATTTTTTTTTAATTGTACAGTTGCATTATTTAATTATAATTATCATAAATTCTTTGATGGAGAGGAAATCAGAATCAGATCTAAGAAGACTTCCAAGAATGATGTCAAATGACCCCCTTCCTGGTGGATTATGCGCTTATTTACTATGAGATATATTTCTTCTCCAGAGATTCCTTGTTTGTGTATCAATTGTAGATTTTTGGTTTGCAGTTATTCTGAAGTTTTGATATAAGAGTCTATATGTATATGAGATTGTTTTAAATTGTTGTTCTCTTAATTTCAAGTTCATCTCCAGTGTCCTGCATTTGTACCCACCTCTTCTCATGATTTTTGATTTTGGTGGTATAATTGTGCATGGATGATTTTGTATCTTTACTGTATATATATACCTCTCCTGGTGAGCCTTGTCATTTGTGGCATTTTTGTTTCCTGTTGCTGTCTTTTCTTTTCTGCCTAGAGAAGTTCTTTTAGTATTTGTTGTAAGGCTGGTTTAGTGTTGCTGAATTCTCTTAGCTTTTGCTTATCTATGAAGGTTTTGCTTTCTCCTTCAAATCTGAATGAGAGCCTTGCTGGGTAGAGTAATCGTGGTTGGAGGTTTTTTCCTTTCATCACGTTAAGTATATCATGCCACTCCCTTCTGGCCTGCAGAGTTTCTGCTGAAAAATTTGCGGATAACCTTATTGGGGTTTCCTTGTATGTTACTTGTTTCTTTCCCCTAGCTGCTTTCAAGATTTTCTCTTTGTCTTTAATTTTGGTTAGTTTGATTAATATGGGCCTCGGTGTATTCCTCCTTGAGTTTATTTTATATGGTACTCGTTGTGCTTCCTGGATTTGAGTGAGTGGTTCCTTTCCTATGTTAAGGAAGTTTTTGGCTATTATCTCTTGGAATATTTTTTCTGTCCCCTTCTCTCTCTCTTCTCCTTCTGGCACCCCTATAATATGGATGTTGGTGCATTTAATGTTGTCCCAGAGTTCTGTGAGACTCTCTTCATTTCTTTTCAATCTTTTTTTTCTTTTCTGTTCTGCATCCGTAATTTCTACTGATCTGTTCTCCACCTCGCTTATTCGTTCTTCTGTCTCCTGTATTCTGTTAGCTGCTTCTAGTGAATTTTTTTATTTCAGTTATTGTACTTTGCATTTCTTCTTACTTAAGTTTTATAACTTGCATCTCTTTGCTCAGTGTTTCCTGTAAGTTATCCATCTTTGCCTCCAGTTTATTTCCAATGTCTTGCATCATCTTTAGCATCAACAATCTAAAGTCTTTTTCCTGGATGCTGAGAATCTCCTCATCACTTAGCTTATTTTCTGGGGTTTTTCCTTTCTCCCTCATCTGAGTTATAGTTCTCTGTCTTTTCATTTTTATAGGTTTTTGGCGTGGTGACCTTTTTACAGATGATAGAGTTGTAGCCTCTCTTACTTCTGGTGTCTGCCCCCACCCATGTGGCTGAAGTTAGTATGGGGGCTTTCTGTAGGCTTCCTGATGGGAGGGGCTGATGCCTGCCCATTAGTAGGTGGAGATGATTCTAATCCCTCTGGTGGGTGGGGCTTAGTCTCTGGATGGGATTAGAGGCAGCTGTGTGCCTGAGGGGTCTTTAGGTAGCCTGTTTACTGAGGGGTGGGGCTGTGATCCCACCTGGATTGTTGTTTGCCCTGGGGCTTCTCAGCACTGACTGATGTGTGGGGCCAGATTTTCCCCAAATGGCCCCCTCCAGAGAAAGGCAGCTGCTGAATATTCCTGAGAGCTTTGCTTCCAATGTCCTTCTCTCACAACAAGCCATATTCACCCCTCTTTTCCCAGGATGTCCTCCAAGAACTGCAGTCAGGTTTGACCCAGATTCCTATGGAGACCTCGCTCTGCCCTGGGACCCAGTGCACGTGAAAATCCATGTGCGCCTTTTAAGAATGGGGTCTCTGTTTCCCCCAGTCCTGTGGAGCTCCTGCGCACAAGCCCCACTGGCCTTCAAAGCCAGATGCTCCAGGGGCCCTTTCTCTCAGTGCCAGATCCCTGCACATGAAGGTTTAATGTGGGGCTCAGAACCCTCACTCCTGTAAGTGAGTCTCTGTGAACCAGTTAGTTTCCAGTCTGTGGGGCTTCCCATGTGGGAGGTATGGGGTTGTTAATGTCGCAAAATCACCCCTCCTACCTCTTGATGTGGCCTCCTCTTTTTCTTCCGGAGTAGGGTATCTTTTTTAAGGTTTCCGGTCCATTTGGGTGGAGATTGCTCAGCCTTTAGTTGTGAATTTTGTTGTTTTTGGTCAACTTTTTCTTAAGGGCCTAATAGTAAATATTTTCCTTTTGGCTGGCCATATAATTTCTTACAACTCCTCAACTCTACATGGTTGTAGGGCTGAAGGGGTGTAGACAATATGTGAATGAAGAGGTGTGGCTGTGTCTCAATAAAACTGTATTCATAAAAACAGGTGGTGGGTTGGATTTGGACCCCCCCAACTATATTTTACCTATCTCTGTTCTAGACCTTCAGTCATCAAACTGAGACTGAACCAGGAGTTTCTGCTTTTGCCTATTTTTGAAACTGCTCTATTTTACCTTCTTTCTTTCTGTTTTGTCTTTTTAGGGCCACACCCACAGCATATGGAAGTTCTCAGGCTGAGTTGAACTGACACTGCAGCTGCTGGCCTATGCCACAGCCACAGCCACATGGGATCTGAGTCGAGTCTTCTACCTACACCGCAGCTCACAGCAACACCAGATCCTAAAACCACTGAGCAAGGCCAGGGATCGAACCTGCATCCTCATGGATACTAGTTGGGTTCATAACCCGCTTAGGCACAGTGGGAACTCCCTATTTCATATTCTTGATTTAAAAAAGTAATGTTTGGAATTCCTGTTGTGGCGCAGCAGAAATGAATCTGACTAGTGACCATGAGGTTGTGGATTCAATCCCTGGCCTCGATCAGTGTGTTAAGGATCTGGTATTGCTGTGAGCTGTGGCGTAGTTCGCAGACATGACTCAGATACCGTGTTGCTGTGGCTGTGGTGTAGGCTGGCAGCTACAGCTCCAATTTGACCCCTGGCCTGGGAACCTCCATATGCCATGGGTGTGGCCCGAAAAAGAAAAAAAAAAAAGTACTGTTTGTTTATAGGGAAAAATTAAAATAATATAGAAGGTGAAATTTGTTGGTAACCTTCCCTCTTCTCAGACACCTGCTGTTTACATCAGATACCTGCTGTTTACAGTTCAATGTCTGTACATATATTTGTCCTAATACCATATTCTTTTTAAAGGTTGCCTTGTACAGACCTGTTATATTTTGAGTCCCAAGCTGACTTGGGTTGAAAAGAAAGTGACTGCTGGGAAGTGGAGCCCGGGGTGATGGGAAATGGACTAGGAATGTTTTCTTGCCTGGGCATGTTCCTCCCAGGGAGCTGCTGGGTGCCTTTGGGGGAGGGGGTCTGCTTTGTGCCCAGGTGAGGGAGGAAGGGCAGGTGGGTGAGGAGGTGGGGGGAGGGAGCCAGGGCAGCTCCTCCTGGCCGGTGGGAGTCAGAAGTCCCAAGGGAGAAGTTGCTGAGCCCAGCAGCGGGGTGGGGACCATGACACACCCCTGATGGGGGCCTCGTTGGCAGCGGGAAGAGGATTCCTGAGCCACACGGGACTTTGGCTGCCTCCAAGGGGCTTTTCCAGCTTGGGGCACTGGAACATGGGCTGACCTGCCCATTTTGGGAGGAGCAGGAAAGCCCTTCTCAAAAAACCCCAGGAATACCAGAGAAAGATGCTCCTTCCCCTCTCCCTCCCTCTACCTCGAGCCAAAATACATTTAAACAATAGAAAAAAGAGAGTCGAGAAAGGGAGAGAAAAATTCAGTCTTGGAAAAGGGCTCCCATGGTCCCCCAGGGCTCCTGTGCTCCCTGGGGAGGGGGATTTGGGGAGCTTGACTGCCTTTGTGGGTCCTCAAGCCATCGGTGCCCTGAAACAGGAACCAAAATCCTGAAACATCGACTTTTCTTCAGCCTTGGTTCCACCGAGGAGTAAACATCTTTTCACAGCAGTGACAGGATGGAGAATAAAGGGGGAGAACAGGATGCCCCTTGGACCAGGTCGGAGGTGAGGAGGAGGGTAGGGCAGGGCCCACCATCCCTGCTAAAGCCCCCCCCCCACCCCCCACACACCTTGGCTGCCACTCATTTCCCATCCCGGGCATTCTAGGACTATGCACAGGTCTGACCGGTATAGTGGGAGGGCCGGATGTGCCACAGTTTCCTGTGAGAGGTGGAACGGCCTTGTGGTTATAAGAACAGGTTTGGGGATCATACAGATTTGAGTTCAACTCCCAGCTTTGTCGCTTCCTCACCAGAGGCAGGTTTTACCCCCTTTGAACCCCAGTTTTCTCATCTATACACTGGGGGCAACATTAACACCTTAACAGTCACAAGAGATGATCTGTGTAAAGTACCTGCCCCAGTGAAAGCTCCACAAGTCACCTTTTATTAAAGGTGATTAAGGGAGTTCCCCTGTGGTTAAGAACCTAACATGGTGTTTGTGAGGGAGTGGGTTTGATCTCTGGCCTTGTTCCGTGGGTTAAGGATCTGGCATTGCCACAAGCTGCAGCATAGGTCACAGATGCGGCTCGGATCCGGTGTTGCCTTGGATCTGGTGGATATAGGCCTCAGCTGCAGCTCCCATTCTACCCCAGGCCTGGGAACTTCCATATGCTGCAGGTGCGGCCCTAAAAATAAAAAGGGAAAAAAAAAATGCGATTAGGGACATCAGCATAATTTTGTACTAAATCCCAGGCTGATAGGTCTGGACAAAACCCTGACTATGAGTGGCCCATCTTTATCAAATTATTTTTTCTCTAGAATCTTAAGATGCTCAGTGACTAAGCTGGACCACAAACTCTTAGGACAGGAACCTTGACTGACTGGTTTGTGGCAGAACCTCTAATGCCCAGCCAGGGCCTGGCACCCAGTAGGTGTTTATAAACAGTTGTGGGAAGAAGAATATATTAAGGTGCCCAAGGAAGGGCTTTGTTCCCTGGCAAGGGTAAGAGGCAGAGAAGCTGAGCAGGGAACCCCCAGGACCCCCCCTCCCCTCTGGCCTCTGGACCAAGGCCTGGCTTCTTCCCTCTCTTTCCCCTTGGCTGCCTGAGAGTGGATGGCCCAGTTCCTCCATCACCATGTTACACCACAAATTAATTTCAGGTCGGCTGGATCCAATTTGGCTCCTGAGCTAAAAAAAAAAGGAGGTATAATTAAAAAACAATAACAACAATGGAACAGAAGTTCAGCTATCACAGTTGATTTTTCACAGAAGTTGATGATGGGGAAACGAGTGCAGCCCTGCGAGGTTCTGGAAGCTGCACCTAGCGGGGATCAGGCTGGATGGGCCTTGCCTCCCAGAGCGTTTGCAGCTCTAGGAGGGACCCTGAGGCTGCCCCCACCCCCGTGCATCCCCAACTTGGGATTTTGTGTTCCTTGAGGCCAGGCTGACCTTTGTCGCTCTTTGTCTTCTGCAGTCAGCTTCCTGCAGCCTTACCCCGGGCTCTTCTGTGACTTGCTGCCGTCCTCCACCCACCCCAGTCCCCTCTCCTGCATCAAGGCTTTCCACCTGCCCTGTCACATCCTCTGAAAGCACAGAGCCAGCAGTGTGGGACTGGGAGGGCCTCGAAGAATGTGGGCTCCAGGTCCTCATGGGAGCTAATGATCACAGCGGGCTGTTACCACACTCTGACCAGGTGCCCGCATCTTCTTCTTCTCACGACGCTGCGAAGTAGGTACTATTTATCCCCATTTTCATAGATGGAAAAACTGAGGCTCAGAGAGGTAAAATGCCTTGTCTGAGGATAACAGCCAGGAAGGGGTTAAGTTGGATAAGACTGTGTTATAGTCAGGAATACAAAACAGGTAAGGCAAAGAGAGCCCCTGATTTCAAGGAGTTCAGAAATCTGGGCAAGCTTGGACTAGCTTGACTAGCAGGCTGCGTGGATGGATGGATGGATGGATGGGTAGATAAATGGGTGGATGGGTGATGGATGGATGATTGAATGGATGGAAGTGTGGATAGTTGGATGGGTAGATGGATGGATGGATAGATGGGGGGACAAATGAATGAGTGGATGAAAGGATGGGTGAACAGATAGACAGCTGAATGGACAGAAAGCCAAATTTGGGGACTGAGAGAAAAGAAGGCAATGAAAAGTGGCTGTGAGGAAGATCCTTTTGTTCTTGATTTGATGAGTGACCAGTGGGCAGGTCTCCCCGGCTCTGACATGAACCTGCCTTGTGACCTCAGTGATCTATTTAACCTCTCTGAGCATAGCGGTGCCATTTGTGAAAGGAGGGCTTGGTTGCCCCCGCCTCCACATTCCCAGTGGGCTCCACTGTTCTCTGATTTTCCTCAGCCCCAGAGTTGTTATGATCCATACTCATACTGGAAAGCAGAGGTAGTTGTGTGGGTGGCAGTCGACAAAGTTTGAATTCTGGCTTTGCTGCAATTCACGAAGAGCAGCAATTATAAGTTGGCAGCTGAGATTTAGGCACAGGTATCTCTTGTCCAAGTCCATAAATACCATTTTAATCTTAATAGCCAGTATTTAACAATCAGGCAATCCCATTGTGGCTCAGTGGTTAACGAATCTGACTAGCATCCATGAGGATGCAGGTTCGATCCCTGGCCTCGCTCAGCGGGTTAAGAATCTGGCATTGCTGTGAGCTGTGGTGTAGGTCACAGACTCGGCTTAGATCCTGCATGGCTGTGCCTGTGGCCGTGGCCGGCAGGCACAGCTCTGATCAGACCCCTAGCCTGGGAACTTCCATATGTTGTGGGTGCGGCCCTAAAAAAAACCAGGCAATTTTTCAGTTTCCTTTGGAAAACTGAAAATTTGGGCAACATGGGCTTCTACTTCTAGCATAGTAGTAGAAAGCCAAGCTTTGCACCTAGCCAGGAGTTCAAATCCCAGTGCTGGCATTTCTAGCTGTGAATCTTTGGGGGAAGTTACTTAAACTCCATGCCTCAGTTTCCTTATCTGTAAAATGGGGATGGCAACAGTACCCACCTTATAGGGTTGTTGTGAGGATTAGACAAGTTAAGGTACGTAGAGGTTTAGAATAGGGCCTGGAGCTCCGTGAGGACGGTGTCACTGTTGCCTCGTCTGGTTGTCCCTCCCCTCCCCCCATGTACATTAGGGCTGCCACCACCACAGACCACACACTGGTCTGCTTAGACAATGGGAACCTGTTTGCTCACAATTCTGGAGGCTAGACATCTAAGGTCAGGGTGCCGGCAGGGTGGGTTTCTCCTGAGGCCTCTTTTCCTGGCTTGTAGACGGCTGCCTTCTTGATGTGTCCTCACATGGCCTTTCTTCTCCACATGCATCTCTGCTCTTTCTTCTCTTCTTTTTCTTTCTTTCTTTCTTTCTTTTTTTTTACAGTGTACCTGCGGCAGGTGGAAGTTCCCAGGCTAGACGTTGAATTGGAGCTGCAGCTGCTGGGTTATGCCACAGCCAAGGCAGCTTTTGGGGTCTGAGCTACACATGTGACCTACACTATAGCTTGCAGCAACATTGGATCCTTAACGCATCGGATCCTTAATGAGCGAGGCCAGGGATCGAATCTGCATCCTCACAGTGACAGTGTCAGGTCCTTAACTCGATGAGCCACAATGGGAACTCTTTTCCTCTTCATATGAGCACAGGGGTTCGGTAGGATTGGGGCCTACACCGAGGCCCTCAGTTAATCTTAATTACCTCCTTAAAGGCCCTGTTTCCAAATGCAGTCCCTCTGGGGGTTAGCGTTTCAACTGGGGGGGATGCAATTTGATCCAAACTATCATGCTGTATGTAGATCAGCCTGAGGCGGAGAGCCCCTGCTTCCTCAGGATAGCACTTTTTTTTTGTTCTGTTTGCAACAGTTCCAGTTAGGGTGACTACCCTTTTTGGTTCGTCTGGACAGAGGGGGGTTCCTGGAATACCAGTCCTTGAGGTTTTTTGTTTTTTTTTTTTTTAATTTTTTTGTGGCCACACCTGCAGCGTATGGACATTCCCAAGCTAGGGGTTGAATCAGAGCTACAGCTGATAGCCTACACCACAGCCACAGCAACGTGGGATCCAAGCTGCACCTGTGACCTATGCTGCAGCTCACGGCAACATCAGGTACTTAACCCAGTGAATGAGGCCAGGGATTGAACCTACGTCCTCCTGGATACTAGTCAGCTTCTTAACCCACTGAGCCACCGTGGGACCTCCTGGGTCTTTCAGGTTTAAGTGGAGGCAACCCAGGGTGAGCTGGGTACTTGCATCCTAATCACAGCCAGTTTCCTTCATTTATTTTACCTGTCAGGCCCCTGAGTGTTGACCTTGCCGTGGAAAGACACCTGGCCCCAGGAAGGCTGGTGTGAGATGGGAGAAGTTGAGCTCCCTGTGCCACAAGGCACCAGGTGAGTTTTTGCCCAGGCAGGGAGAGAAGGCAGCACTGGGGACTCTGCGGGAGCCTGGGCTACCAAGGGTTAAACCCACCCCGGGAAAGAACAGCCCGCAAGCACCCAAGGAGGGAACCAGCAAAAGCATTATCATGATTAATGTTATTTCGAAGACTTAATTTTTTCCCCCTCTTTGGGAACTGTTTGTGCGCCGTTGTGCTGAGAGCTGGCTCTTGATTCTCAGTGTCCTTCCCCTCGAGTAATTTGGAGCAAGGTCACTGCTACCAGGCGGGCCTCCCTGCCTCTCATCGACCCGCTGACAGCCTTGCCAGGAGGAGGGGCTGTGAGTAGCAGGAGGCAGACTGCTGGACGAGGCAACCGGCCCAGGCCTGATGCTTTCAGGCTTGGATCCTCCACGGCAGTAATCTTCCCTCGCCCAGGGACGGACAAGAGTCTTCCGTCCAAAGGAGGGGTCCAGTGGAAGAGGTCTGGGTGAGCATGAAGACCTGTATTCTGGCTCTACCCCCTGCTGGCGGGGGGGAATTCTCCAAGCTTCCGTTTCCTCACCTGCAAAGTAGGAACAAGAATGGTACGTGCAAAAAAGAAAAAAGAGTTCCTGTCGTGGCTTAGCAGTAATGCACATGACTAGTATCCATGAGGATGTGGGTTTAGTGGTAATTAACCTGACTAGTATTCATGAGGACTTGGCCTCTCGCAGTGGGTTGGGATATATGGTTGCTGTGAGCTGCAGTGTAGATTGCAGATGCGGCTTGGATCTGCTGTGGCTATGGCTGTGGTGTAGGCCGGCAGCTGCAGCTCTGATTCGACCCCTAGCCTGGGAACTTCCATACACTGCAAGTACAACCCTAAAAAAAAAAAAAAAGAGAGAGTGGTATGTGCCCTGGTTGTGTTAGCTCTTGAGTCTGAGAACTTACAGCACATTTCAGACTCAACTGTGCACACCGATTCCCCTGGTGTGGACGAGTGAGACAAGCTCTGAATCTCTAACACATGCTTGGGGAGTGGCCGTGCTGCGGGTCCACAGACCGCATGTGGAAAGGCAAGAGTTGTGAGGATGAAATGAAATATAAGTCTTAGCATCACAGGAAATGCTCCAAGGACGTGTTATCTGTCACCGTCACCATCATCACCACGGTAGCCAGCAGCAGCATCATTTCACCTTCATCATCTTTTTTTGGGGGGGAGTCTTTTTAGGGCAAGACCCAGGGCATATAGAGGTTCCCAGGCTAGGGGGTGGAATCGGAGCTGCAACCACTGGCCTACGCCGGAGCCACGGCAACGCTGGGTCTGGGCCGAGGCTTCAACCTACACCACCGCTCACGGCAACCCAGATCCCCGACCGATTCCCCGGGTGTGGATGAGTGAGACCAAAAGGTCTGAATTTCTAACAAGGGCAGGGATTGAACCCACATCCTCCTGGATACTTGTTGGGTTCATTTCCACTGCACCACACTGGGGACTCCCCCAGATTTTCCCTCTGAAGCTGCATGAGATAACAAGTGTTTGTCTCTTTAAGCTGCAAAGTTGTGGGATAATTTTGTACCTGGTAGTGAGTAAATAACATATGGGAATAATAATATCTGTCTTGGGGGTTTGTTGTGAGGATGAAATTCAGGTATTAGCATGTTGCATAGGGCATGATGCATGTTGAAGGCTGTGTGCAATACAGCGGTGGCAGCATAAATCATATCATTGATGACCTCAGGGTCATGTGGGCGAGGGGGTGACTGGGTTGATGATCCTGTGGTTTCCAGATGCCCAGTATTAATCATTGTGTCCCTTAAGCCTTACCAACCTTGGTGGGCACCAGAGGCTTTGCCAGAAAGACGTGGCAGGGACAGAGGGTGGAGGGGCAGAGGATGTGATGGTGGTGGTGACTGTCACTGGGCCTCT
Source organism: Sus scrofa (assembly GCF_054392235.1). NCBI lineage: Eukaryota > Metazoa > Chordata > Mammalia > Artiodactyla > Suidae > Sus > Sus scrofa. The sequence goes on from NC_139388.1 coordinate 80,804,497, forward strand.
GGGAGGGAGAGCAGCCATGGAATGTGCACGAGGGCGTAGGGCTGAGGAATGGTGTACACGTGTGTGCACACACGCTTAAATGTATGTACATGTGTACACATGTGTGCATACATGTATTGGAATACGTTTATGTAGGTGTGTGTGACTATATGTGCCCATGAGGGTGTGTGTGTGATCATGTGTGTATGTGTGCAGACATATGCATGTCAGCACATGTGCATGCATGTGTGTGGTGTGTATGTGTGTGTGTGTAGGTCACCTGTGAAGACCTTCCAGCCCAAGAGCGGCTGATGATCTGATTCACTGCTTACTTCTGAGCCTGCGCTCCATGGAAGGCTCAGAAAAACCATGGCAACAAAGAAGTAATTAATGAGCAGGGCTGGAGGAGGCCAGGAACTGGGGGGGGGGGGTCTCTGAGGTGACAGAGGAAGAAGCCCAGGAAAAAGGCCCACTGGGGTCTGCTTCTCTGGCCACAAGGGGCTTCTTGGTTGGAGAGAGATCAAAGAGGGTCTGAGTGGGAGGGAAGCCCCTGGACCTCCAGCCCCAACATTTCTGGGAGCACAGGGCTCTCAGCACCCAGCAGATGGCTCATTGGGGCCACCTGCTCCCAGGGCCTGGACTTCTGAAGTTAGATGCATTGTTCCTGGGAGGCTGTCCATGGCTTCTCCGGCTTCTCAGATGGGACTCTGACCTGAACCATGGAGAATCCCTGGATAGTACTCATTACAGAGACAGGAGCAATAGAGGCACAGAGAGGTTAAGGGATCCACCTCAGGTCACACAGCAGGCTGTGATAGACTCAGGGCTGGAATCTAGGCCACCTTGCTGAACACTCTGTCCCAGGGTGGGGCCTGTGGTGGGTGGCCTGGGATGCACTGGTCCAGAGGCCTCCTGTGCATGTGGCTCCTCTGGCTGATGGATCTTCTGCCAGGGGAGCTGGCCCACCCCTGGCCCCTGCCTGGACCAGATGGGCAACCCTCTCATCCCCTGTCTTATCTACTTTTGCCTTTTCACAGAGAATAACTGGGGCATAAAATTCTGGGGGGAGCATGAAGTCTGCCAAGTTTGAGTCTGGCATAAGCCTGGGCTCCTGGGTGCCAGGCGGTTTGGAAATTGAATGAGTAAAGGGAGTCCCTGGGAGACTGATCTGCAGGGAGCAGCTTGGCAATTGTCCCTCCTGGCTCCTGCCAGACCGTCCATCTCAGGGATGTCTCTTCCTCACTGCATCCTGCCTGCCATGTGCCAGGAACATCTGGGAGAGAGTGCTGTGCAGGCTCCAGGGTATGGCAATAGGTTGCGGGGTCTCAGTCATGTCTTCAGTCATAAATATCTACCAAGGAAAGTGGAGTGCCTGCATCTGGAGAGCAAGGTTATCCTTTGCTTCACTTCTCATCACACCTGGGATATAGGAAGCCCCATTTTACAGAGGAGGAAACTGAGACTTAGGATCTCTAGATGACTCACCCAAGGTCACCCAACTTTTAAGCAGCAGAGCTGAGATAGAATCTAGATCTGTCTAACTCCAAAGCCTGCCTTTTTCCATCTCTGATATCTGTTTGAGTGCCCTTTATACCCACCATATCCAGTCTGGATACAAGAGATATAGAGATAAATGGGCTGTGGGCCTTGCCTTCAAAGCACTCATAGTTTAGAGAATGTATTAGCTATTGCCCCTCTGTTAATGCTGTGTAACAAATAGCCCCCCAAATCTCAGCAGCTTATAACGCTAAGCAATTCTTCTTTCTCTTGCTCTCAGGGGTTGAGTTGGCTGGGGTGGCTCTGCTTCAGGCTTCACTTGGATCCAGGTCAGCGTCACTTGTCTCCACCTCGTTGTAACCATGGCTCCTCAGCTCCTGCTTTCATGGCGGGGCAGAAACATACAATATCTCCTAAGGCTTCATCTGGAAAAGGGTGCACTTTCGTGCTGTTCACAGTCCAGGCAAGTTTCATGGCCAAGCCCTAGGCTGGGGCAGTGGGGAAACTTTCTTTGGCTGCTCTGGTGGGGGGCACTGGAAAGTCACACAACAAAAGCATGGATGTCTGACTGTCTAGTAGGGAGTCAGGAAGAATAGGGAACACTAATTTCATCCTCCACAGTGGGGAAGATTGGCCTACCACTGTAGTACATTGCATCAACTCTAAGCATCCATCGACTGTAAGACACACCATTAATTTAGGTACCACTAAGAGAGAAAAGTGGCTGTCAACTAAAGTATGTCATGATGCTTTCTCAGCTCACTGTATTTTTATTTTATGCTTATGGAAAGTGCTATTTGATGCTTACTTTGACATGGAAGTGACAACAATATGAACAGGCTTGAACAGGTTTCCTCCTGCACAGGCCATGAGAATTGTGTCATGACAGCCACTGTCCAAGGAGATTGTGAGATGCCATCGATAGCAAGACACATTCTGCTTTCAAAGACGTGAAAATGGGGGTCTCGGAATTGATGAAGTGCATTGTTCACTCACGGTGAGTGCCTGCACTGAGAGGGACACTGCTAACCATTCCATGTGGGAAAACCACTTGTACCTCATGATGCCCCAAGGGGAATGATCATCCCCATTTCAGAGGGGGGTAGAGTAAGGCTCAGAGTAATTGGTTGTCTTGCCCAAGAGCCATAGTTAGCAAGTGGACGAGCCTGGGTATGAAGCAAGCACAGTCTGACTCCAGAGACAAAGGGGTTAACAGTGAAGGCAAACTCGATCTCCATTTCCTCATCTGGAAAATGGGGGAGACAGAATTAACGACTGCACAGTTTGTTAGAAATGTTAGACTATTGAAAACAGGGTCGGGCGCAGAGCACTCAAGACATGCTGGTCACTCTTTTTATTTTTTATTAAAATTTTTTTTTTTTTTGCTTTTCAGGGCCGCACCCATGGCATGTGGAGGGTCCCAGGCTAGGGGTCCAATCGGAGCTGCTGGCCTACCCCACAGCCACAGCCACACCAGATCCGAGCCAAGTCTGTGACCTACACCACTGATCCTGGTAATGCTAAATCCTTAACCCGATGATTGAGGGCAGGGATCGAACCTGCAACCTCATGGTTCCTAGTCAGATTCGTTTCCACTGAGCCATGACGGGAACTCCATGCTGGTCACTCTGATAGCTCTTTTTCCTCTCTGCAGGGAACATCAGTGTAATAAAAGTTATGACTGAACTAAGAGCAGAAGGCTATAGGAGCCCAGAAAATCAGCCCAGTAGCTTAGTGATTTTGGGGAATTGTCAAGTTATTGAGAAAAGCAAAAAGAGGAGCTCCCTGGTAACTTAGTGGGTTAAGGATCTGGTGTCACTGATGTGGTGTGGGTTCAGTCCCTGTCCTGGGAATTTCCACATGCTGTGGGCATGGCCAAAAAAAAAAAAAAAAAAAAAAAAAAAGGAGGAAAGCAAAAAGGGTGTGTGATTCATGCCTGCATTTATTTACTCAAACATATTGCTTTACCTCCTGTGTCCAAGGAGCATGTGGTGACTGAAATTGAAACCAAAAGTTGGGGGGCTTAATTTAAAAATGTTGAGTTATAATTTACGTGCAAATGAAATGCACAGATATTAAATATTCAGTTTGAAGCTTTTTCGGAAAAGTAAACGCCTGTGTTACCATTGTCCCAATCACAACAGAGATGACTCCCATTACCCCAGAAAGTTCCACTGTGCCCCTTTCCAGTAAAACACCTCTCTCCATCCTGTTTTTTAAATTTCTGTCACTGTAGATTAGTTTGCCTGGTTTTTTGTTTTTGTTTTTTTGTTTTTATTTTGCTTTTTTGGACCACACCCATAGCTTATGGAAGTTCCCAGGCTAGGGACTGAATCGGAGCTACAGCTGCTGGCCTACACCACAGACACAGCAATGCTGGATCTGAACCGACTTTGCCACCAACACCACAGCTCATGGCTACGCAGGATCCTTAACCCACTGAGTGAGGCCAGGCATTGAACCCTCGTCCTCATGGATCCTAGTCGGGTTTGTTAACCACTGAGCCATGAAGGGAACTCCTTAGTTTGCCTGTTTTTTTTTTTTGTTGTTGTTGTTGTTTTGTTTTTTCCTTTTGTCCTTTTAGGGCTGCACCTGTAGCATATGGAGGTTCTCAGGCCAGGGGTCTAATCAGAGCTGTTGCTGCCGGCCTATGCCAGAGCCACAGCAATACCAGATCCAAGCCACGTCTGTGACCTACACCACAGCTCACGGCAACACTGGATCCTTAACTCAGTGAGCAAGGCCAGGGATTGAACCCGCATCCTCATGGATCCTAGTCGAGTTTGTTAACCACTGAGCCATGAAGGGAACTCCTAGTTTGCCTGTTTTTGATGTTCATACAAATGGGAACTTATGAAATGTGCTCTTTTGTGTCTGGTTTCTTTTACTCAACATAATATCTATAAGATTAATCTAGGTATCAGTAGTTCCTTCTTTTCCATTGATGGGTAATATTTCACTGTGTGCTGGCTCTAATTGCCTTGCTGCTCCAAATTCACCCTTCTTGTCTGCAGGCTGAAAATGGATCTGGGCCCTTTAAATTTTCTTTCCTGGCCAGCTGGCAAGCTCAAGCTTGGCCAGTAGAGGGCGCTGGAGAGACCATGCGGCCGGGAAGAGTTCTGCTTCCTGGTTCCATGTGCTCCCAGGCAGGCTTCTGCAGCACGTGCAGCCTCTCCAGTGCCTGGCTCCTGCAGTGCACAGTGCACAGTGCACAGTGCTCGGTGGCAGTCAGCAGCCAGCAGCTTCCCCAGCACCGTTCTTAGGCAGTTTTGTAGTGGCGTGCCTCTGGTGAACAGCTTGTGTGGCATCGTCCAGGGCAGATTTCTGGTAAGTCCCACAGGTTGGATTTTTAGCAAGTTTTGCTGGTGTGGCACCAGACTAGCTTTTTGCCATTTTCTGAGCTACAGGTGTGCTCTGCTCAACAAGGTCTGAACGTCAGCTCTGGAAGGTGTGTGTGGGTACTGCTTTTGGGGGCTCTCCTTCAGCCCAGGGGCTTTTCCTAGGGGACTTTATTCCAGCTTTAGGATGGGGCTTTTCCTTGGAGGCCCTATTTCAGCCCTGAATGGGAGTTCCTCTTTGGGGGGGGGGGTCCTTCTCAGCTTGGTTGCAGGAGAAGGGGGGGAGCTATTCTTTGGGGTTCTAGTTCAGCCTGGTGGGAATTTCTTTTCTTCTTTTTAAAATACACGGTTCTTGATCTAGATTTTTTTTTTTTTTTTCCTTTTTACGGTTGCTCCTGCGGCATATGGAAGTTCCCAGACTAGGGGTGGAATCAGAGCTGCAGCTGCTGGCCTAACCACAGCCACAGCCACGCTGGATCCTTAATCCACTAAACAAGGCCAGGGATACCTGCATCCTCATGGATACTAGTCAGGTTTGTTACCTCGGAGCCACAGTGGGGAACTCCATAGTGGGGGTTTCTTTCTGGGGGTTCTTTGCTCTATATCAGCCATGGAGGCGGGGGGAGGGGGGCATCTCTTCCTCAGCCCTGAAGGACTCTTTCTTTGGGGCTTTTTTCACCTCTGGGTAGCAGAGGAATGCATCCTGGGGGTTTCTACCCAAGCCTTGGGGACTGTATCTTAGCCCTGTGGGTGGGTGGTGGGTTCTTAGGGGTGCAACTTCAGCTCTGGGGGTTGCACTACTCCTTATAGCTGCTGTTCTTATGTTAATTTCAGTCCTCTTTATTCACCACTGCCTGTGGATTCAGTCCCCTAGTCTAAGTTTTCATATGAAACTTTCCCTCTTAAAATTACTGTGTGGTTTCTTTTTCTTGGTTGGACCCAAACCAAGATAGAATTGGTATCAGGAGTGATACCAGGAGATGGACCTATAAAGATTTGTGGACCATTTTTCTCATGCTTTGGGGCTTGAGCATGAGCCCTTGCCAATGGGAAATGGGATGCTGGTAACCCAAGGCATGTAATGGTCTTATAATTAACCAAGGTACCATCCATGTTTGATTGAGACAAAGTGCCGCTGAAGGCACATCCTTTGGGAGCCTGAGGGATGCTGCACTTGACCGTTAGGGCAGTAATGATGAGGATAAGAACTGTGGGGGTGGGGTGGGTTCTTTCAAGGGCTCTTGAGCACTTCCAGAGAGAAAACAAGCTCAGGTCCATTAACTCTCACTTTCATCTGGTGTGAGAACCAGAGAGCTTCCATGGCAGTCCTTACAGCAGCTCTCATTTCTTGCAGCCCCAGGGCTGATACTGCTGGAAATCAAATACAGAATTTAATTGTGCTGCTTGCTGAATCACAACCACGACTGAATTCACCTCTTGAAAAAGGGTTCCTGTGAAAGTTGAGCCATTCATTGGGAAGGAAGAGGGTGCTGAGATGTGGACGGGGGGAGTCCGTGGGACCCAGGTGAAACGGATAATCTCCAAGCCTAGGTGGCTCTGAGCCTCCCTTAATGGTGATGGGAGTTTGCCTTCCAGGGTCTGAAGAGGCTGTTCTCTCTCTATTTAAAAACCCTGTAATAGAGTTCCCCTGTGGCACAGTAGGTTAAGGATCTGGCATTGCCACATTTGTGGTACAGGTCACAACTGCGGAGCAGGTTCAGTCCCAGGCCTGGGAGCTTCCATGTGCCATGGGTGTGGCCGAAAAAACCAAAAAAGGAAACCCCCCTTCCCTTTTCCATGAACACCCCTATTGTCACTAGACTCTAAGGGTCAAATCTCCGCATTCCTTGGTGACAGGGATACACTACGACCTACGGGAAAAACACCCAAATAATTGCAAGGCTTTTCTAATGCATATCAGCAGAAACCTGGGGAACATGTGTGGGAGTAGATTCTAAGGGTGTTTGACCAACGAGGGCAGAATATAACACTAGATTGGGCTGAATTCATTGCTCTGGATGTACTTACTAGAGATTCTAGGTTTGATTCTTAGTGTGTGCAGCTGGGGGTGGCACTAACAGCTTCCTTGACTGATTCACTGAAATTTGGGCTCCACAGTGGCCTACAGTTAATGAGGTTGCAGCATCATGGTGTGGAAGAGGGAATCCAAAGGCTTGGGAGACAGGAGTGTTGGACTGGATGTATCGCTTGATATCTGTACATCGTCACCCTAGCCCCACCGCGTTTCCAGCAAGGAAGGAGCAGGAGACAGAGGCGTGGAGAAATCCCTGTGTGAAGGGAGTCCCTTCATCTTTGAAATGCCCTATGGCGGCTCTTTGTTGGTAGGAGGTGTGACTGCGGAGGCTGTCTCCGTTGAGACGGACTTCCTGAGGTCCATGGGGATAGGGGCATCTTCTTGGAGTTGCAGAGACTGAGGGACATACTGCACTGCCAGGGGCAAGGTGGGCACATCTCCTGTAAGGCTTCTGTATGGCATCACCATAGGGGTCTTTGGTAATGGCCAATGGTGATGGCCAATAGAGCACAGTGTCCCTGGGAATGAAATAAATGGCAGCCTACTAGAGTAGTCCTTGATATCTACATATATCCATCTATCTATCTGTCTACCCACCCATCCATCCATCTATAACAAACAACTCTGGGTCTGGCAGCCAGAACCTAACTCACATTATCACCAGCATAAGACAGTGTGGTCCTCTCCTCCAGTTTCCAGATCTAGGTCATTTCACAGACCCAGAAGCCCTTGGGAGGCCAGGTCCCCCTGAGGAAGAAGCCTGCATCATTGCTGCAAGGACTTCCTGTAAATATTCCTCTAAACCACCCCCCCCCCACACACACACACAGGACCGGGAGCCATTTAGCAGAGTGATTGCGCACTCTGGGAAAGGAAATGCCCAGATGCTGTGAGATTACCTGGCACTGGCTCTGAAAACACACTAACACCTAGGGACCTACAGTGCCCCTCTGGCCCGTAAGTCAAAGTGGGGCTTATGCAAGATTACCGAAAGAGTCTCGGCTCTAGCCTGACTCACAGTGGGCCCAGTTGGTCTGTGGACCCACCCTGAAGTTATTTTCCCAGTGTGGAGTTCCCATTGTGGCTCAGGGGTTAATGAACCCGACTAGTATCCATGAGAACGTAGGTTTGACCCCTGGCCTTGCTCAGTGGGTTAAGGATCCAGCATTGCCGTGCGTGGGCTGTGGTGTAGGTCACAGACGTGGCTTGAATCTGGCATTGCTGTGACTGTGGTAAAGGCTGGCAGCTACAGCTCTGATTAGACCCCTAGCCTGGGACCCTCCATATGCTGCAGGTGCAGCCCTAAAAAGACAAAAGGCAGTAAAAAAAAAAAAAAGAAGTAAAAATATTTCCCCAGAGCTTGCATGAATACTTCGAATAAGCACACTTAGCAGCTAACAGTTTTCTTCCCTTTCCTTTCTAGTTTTATTTTACATGCAAGTTTTTGGAAGTTAGCTTTATGATTTAGTCTTCAGGCGATCACATTATGTTGAACTGTGACTGCATTTGAAGAATAATAAATAGCGTCGGTAATGATTTGTGTGACTGGTGGTTTCGTTTTATGGAAAGAGTGAGAACTTTGCTTGTAGGAACAATTGCTGTGTCTGCTTAGGTGGAAACACAGTGTCGTGTTGTGCAGGAGTTCCGCTGCATGCGAAGGGCTCATGTGAAAGCTGAGTCCTCAGAGGCATGGAGTGTGCTGGCTCTAATTGCCTTGCTGCTCCAAATTCACCCTTCTTGTCTGCAGGCTGAAAATGGATCTGGGCCCTTTAAATTTTCTTTCCTGGCCAGCTGGCAAGCTCAAGCTTGGCCAGTAGAGGGCGCTGGAGAGACCATGCGGCCGGGAAGAGTTCTGCTTCCTGGTTCCATGTGCTCCCAGGCAGGCTTCTGCAGCACGTGCAGCCTCTCCAGTGCCTGGCTCCTGCAGTGCACAGTGCACAGTGCACAGTGCTCGGTGGCAGTCAGCAGCCAGCAGCTTCCCCAGCACCGTTCTTAGGCAGTTTTGTAGTGGCGTGCCTCTGGTGAACAGCTTGTGTGGCATCGTCCAGGGCAGATTTCTGGTAAGTCCCACAGGTTGGATTTTTAGCAAGTTTTGCTGGTGTGGCACCAGACTAGCTTTTTGCCATTTTCTGAGCCACAGGTGTGCCCTGCTCAACAAGGTCTGTGTGTATGCTTCCTTGGGGGTTCTGCCTCAGCCTTGCAGTGGGGCGGGCGGGGGGAGGTTCCTCCCTGGGCACCTCTCACCCTGGGGTAGAGGGATGCTTTCTTGGGGCTCTATTCCGTCCAGGCTTGGTGGGGGGGTTGCTGTTCCCCAGGGCTCTCTCTCAGCCCTTGGGGGGTCCTCCCTTGATACTGTTCTCTGGAGTTCTCTGTACTTCTCCCCAGCCAGTCCCTCTTAGTGCAATCTCTCTATTATAGTTAATCATTCAGGAACTTTCCCCTTTCAGATGCCTGTGTGTTTCCCCCTCCTGGTTGGCTGCAAAGTGATGCTCATTGTATATATAGATTGTAGTTTGTTTATCCATTTTCATGTTGATATTTCCAGTTTGGGGCTGTTTAGAACAATCTGCTATGCATATTCTCAGATGGACATGCCTTTCTGTGTAATATGTTTTCATACCAGTTGGATAGATGCCTTGAATGGGGTTCCTTGGTGAAGGCCAGGCTAATGGGTTTTGTCCAGAGGCTGCTAAGGAGTTACTGGGAGGTTTGTGTGCATGTGTTTTTATAGCAGTGATGGGATTCCATGTGGGTCCTAGAAGGATTGCTTGTGAGTGAAGGCGACACCAACCTTCAGTTCTCGAAGATGAACAAGGCAGCCCAGCCTAGTGGCTGGCGTGTGACTTCGCTCTCTCACCTCTTTGAGCGTCTGTGAATAGTTGGCAGGACCAAACGGGATGATGGCCACGGGGCAGTTGGCATGGGGCTGGCTTGGAATAAGCACACGGGGGTGGCAGCCAACACACTGATCTTATTAGGAGTTTAAGCCAAGGATGTTCCAGTTTCTCCTTGGCCCTATAGCTACCATGTGTCCAGAGACCAAGAGCCTAGAGGGATGGGAAAGGGTCTCAGTGCCTTGTCCAGGGGCACCTCTGGACCCAGAAACAGCAGAGCACAGCTGTGCATCACTGCCCAGTGCCTGGTGCTTTCAGACGCCTTCTTGCAGCTTCCCTCTGGGGCGTGGATCTGCAAGGTGGTCTTGGGTTCTGGGCTCTTTGCCCGGCCCCCTCTCACCTCAGCTGGCACCCTGCCAGCCTGAGCCCTGAGCCACCGCACCCCAGCAAGTCAATGGCCATGATTAGTCAAATAAAATTTCCATCTGTTGAGGAATTTACGAGAATTATTACTGGCTATAAAACCGATCGGAGGAGAAGGATGGATGTGAGGGGGTAAGTGCCTCTAATTATGTGCAGTAGTGACTTTTAAATAAGGTTGCAGAAGTCCTTATCGGAGTGAACCAGATCCCCAGAGCAGGCCGGGCCAGAGGGGGCTAGGGTGGTGGGGGCGGGGCCTTTACTGCAGAGAGAGGGAGGGGGGGGTGGAGGGAGAGAGAGGGACCTCTGCATTTGAACCTCCAGGCTCATGGCATTTAGAAAGATCCTGGTGCACACTGCAGGCGCTTAATGAATGCATATTTCATTTCTGCTTTACCTGCTTCCCTCCCTCTTTCCCTGGGGCCCAAGCCAGGCTCCTGGTCAAAGGCAACCATCTTCCTAGGCCAGGTTCTTTCTGTCACAGAGGCTCTGTGACCAGTCCATGTAACCCTGCTGGACCCCTGGGGCTTCATCTTCAAAATGGGACAATTAATGACCAAGCATTCATCCCTAGGGAACCCTGGGGGTGTGGGGGGGGGAGATTTCTGAGAGTGTGGGCCCAGCCTTGTTCGGCTATTAATGTGTGTCTTTGCTCTAGTGCCTGACTCATTTTAACCCCTCACATCTGGGGCTGGAGGTGACCCCCCCATCTTGGATGGGAAGGTTTTGGGTCACCAAGGGGCTCATTTGAGGTCACCTGGATGCCAGGGGCTCCTGCTTTTTTGGAGGAACATAGTTTTAGAAGTCCAGCAGCCTCTTAACAGCACCCTACTTGAGATGCTGAGAGCAGGACCATGCTCTGGGGGCAAACTTGGGTTCCTGGTGGCTGGGGTGAGCCCAGGGGATCGGTGGTCTTGCTAGAAAGGACTCAAATGGGACTGAGGGTGGAGGTAGAGTACGTGACCTTGGAGAGGGCGGCTCAAAGGGTGCGACCCTCAAAGGCAGGACCTGGGCCTCAGAGTCTGAAGGCACAGAATCCCCAGTCTGCTGGGCCCCGGGTCTCTCCATGGTCACTCTCTGTCCCTCCCCTGCCCATTGCCCCATCATGCACAAAGCAGCCCCGCCACCTCCTGACCTCTCGGGCCCTTTAAAACCAGGGGCGCCTGCCCGGGCCCCACAGCTGGCTGCACTTTGATTCCTTGGAGTCAGTTGCTGAATAGGAGGCACCAGGGCCAGGAGCCGTCAGGATTCAGCCTCTCCAGGCCCCGGCGCACCTCGGGGCAGGTAACTCTGGCCCTGGGCCCCTTTCTCTCTGCTGGGCATTTTGAGGGTGGCTGTTTAGCAGGTGTTAGCACTGTGCCTAGAGTCCTCTGGGTGCCTGGCTCTGGAGTCACTGGGGCTGGGGGTGGGGGCAGGCACTGGCTGAGCCCAGGGGCTTGGGTGCATGAGGAGCCGAACCCTCCAATTGTGCTGGTCATTAGGGGTGCTTCTCCCTGAGTGACCTCCAGTCCATAGACTGGGTCTCCCTAGGACTTGATCCTTTGAGCTGATGGCGGCTGAGGAGGGGAGACTCTGGCCACACGGGGATCCTAGCTCTGCTGCGGCTGTGTGATTTGGGCAGCCCGCCTGATCTCCTGGGGACTCAGTTCCACCTGTGAATGGACATAAGGATTGTAGGGTCCAGGTAACAATGAGAGGAGGGAGTGGGAAAGAAACCCCCAGCCAGGAGAGGGTCTTTGGGGTCAGGCTGGGAGATGGGGTGGGGTGGGGGGGCTTTGGGGCTGGAGTGAGCTGAGTATCTGGTACCCACTGGGAGACGAAGGAGCCTGTGATGGGGTGAGGGAGAGGCCTTGGTGCCAGTGGGCTCAGAACAACAGTGGGATTTTGGTGTTTGGCTGAGCTCTTGTGCTGATGGCTTCATTCCTGACTGGGTTTCACGGTGTCTAAAGGAGGGATGGAGGCTTTGTGGGTGCGGCTCCTGTAGTGGTCCTGGCTCCTTCCATGGCCCACATGCACATCTGTGCCCCCCCCCTCCGGTCCCCCAACCCTCCCCCCGCCCCACCTCCCACGTCTTTTGATGTCAAGATGGCAACACCGCCACCATCATTCCCGCAGAGCATTTCGTCATTTGTGTCATTTGCTGTGTCGATGATGAAACAGGCTTAGGGGTTGGGGCTGGGGTGGAGAGAGGGCTCAGCTGGTTTCAGGCCTGGGAACTTAAACTTCCCATCACTATAACGAATATAGCCTTTACGTTTTGAACGTGTCCTCTTTTGCCGGATGCTGTACCAGGGCCAGGAGAAGCAAGCGCAGCCAGAAGCCAGTCCGTGCTGCCCCCCGTGGGTGGGGAGAAAGACGATGAACAAGCAACCCCAGGCATGAAAGGATTTCAGATAACAAGCAGCGCTGAGACTACTCTGCCGCGGATGCAGTGGATGAGAGGGTGGGGGCGGGGTGGGTGGGAGATGTGTGGTCTCAGAAAGGCTCCCCGGGAGGGGACATCCCTGGTTCCCGCTGCCGAATTTGCATGCCCCCCACCCCTTCCATGGTCTCCCATCTCAAACTCTGGGGGTGAGGGGGTTGGGGGCCCCCAAGCCTGGAGCTCTGAGCTCCCCCTGGTGCCCTGCCCTCCCTTCTCCATCGTAGACCCACAATGATGGAGGACCCGCTCTCTGCCACTCCCTGGGCCCCTGGCCTCTAGCCCGGAGGAGAGTCTGGTGATTTCTCTCTGGAAAGGATGGTTTGGAGGACACTGAATCCTGCTCAGGCTTGGAGAGGCTTTTCTGAGGGCTGATTACATTGTCTCTTCCCAATTTAATTCCTCATTAGCCTGGCGCCTTCTTCCTGAGAGGGTTCCCAAGGCTTCTGGGTTGGGCACAGGAGGGAGCGGATTGAAATGCTCCTTAGTCTTTTCCTGAATTTCCACCCCATCCTCCACCCCGTCCCCCACCCCATCCCCCACCCTATCCCCCCAAATGTCCCCCACCCCATCCCCCACCCCCTGCCCAAAGGAATAGGAGGTGGGAGCTTTGAGCGGACAGGTGCGGTGGGTATGGAGGGAGGGTGGGCGGCTGCATTCAAGGAACCTGGGCTGGAGACGGTGCTCTGTGCTTTCCCGGCTGAGGCTGAGCCAGAGTTTTCTGCTCGTGAAATGGGAATGGTAACCTCACAGGGCTGTCACCGGGGTTAATGAGACTGTGTCGTCTCTCAGGCGTCCTATCATGACGGCCATGCCTTTTGGGGATGTGTCCCTGAGGCAGGCAGCAAAGGGCAGAAACAAAGCCATGAGGAAGGGAGCTGAGAGGCTCAGGAAACCAGCGGCTCCTTGATGTGTGCCCAAGCCTCGTCCCTCCCCTGGCTGGGGGGGGAGCAGCTGTGGGGCGGCCTCAGGGGTGGCCCTCCTTGCTGAAGAGCTCTCTGTCTTTCTCTGAGCATCCGGGTCCCCTGTGGTCAGGGGGTTATCCACGTTCCGTCCATCTCTGGACTTCTTTTTTTTTTTTTTTTTTTGGTCTTGTTGGGGCTGCATCTGCGGCACGTGGAAGTTCCCAAGCTAGGGGTCAAACTGGAACCATGGCCACCAGCCTACTCCATAGCCACAGCCATGCAGGATCCGAGCCGCGTCTGTGACTTACACCACAGCTCAGGGCGACACCAGATCCTTAACCCACTGAGCGAGGCCAGGGATCGAACCCTTGTCCTCACGGATGCTAGTGGGGGTCGGTAACTGCTGAGCCACGATGGGAACTCCCTGGACTTCCCTTCTTGACCAAAGCAGAGAGTGGGGCTTCTTCCTGTAAGAGGCAGAGGGTACTCATGGCATTGCAAGTTCTCTGAGCCTGAAGGCTGTCCTGGGCAAGCAGGTTACCGAGGCATAGTCCTGCCCCCAAAATCCTGGGATGAGTGCTCCGTGGGCTTAGATCTGTGGGAGCTCAGTGTGCTACTTCCGGGGGGGTGGGTGTAGCAGGGAAGGCTTCCTGGAGGAGGTTACCTCTATGTCTTTAACGAAACACAGGCAGACAAGAGGGTTGAAAGGACAGGCCTAGAGGCTAGAGGGCTTCTAGGCATGGGTGGCCTGTGCTTTGTTGCTGGAGGGTCGAAAATGTGCTCGGGAGTTGTAGCACTGACCTGGAGGAGCCTGGTCTCAGCGACCTTGAATGTCAGGCTACGGAGCTTGGGTTCCATGCCAAGGGTCACGGTGCCAGGAAAGCTTTGAAACAGGGGAGCAGCGAGATGAGGCTTGTTCTTTAATTGCTCTCATCTCTCTAGCCCCGTAGTCTTTATTATTTGCTTTAAAGATGCTAAATTCTTTATTTTTTCCAATTATTTTTTATTATGGTTGATTTACAATGTTCTGTCCATTTCTGCTGTATAGCAAAGTGACCCAGTCATGCATATATATGCATTCCTCTTCTCATAGTATCTTCCATCATGTTCCACCACCAATAGTCCCCCAGGGGACTTTTGGTTGTCATAACTTGGGGGCAGGGGGGTTCTGCTGACATGTGGCAGGTAGAGGCGGGGATGCTCGTAAATAAACCACACTGCCCAAGATGCCCTCCCCTGTGCCCCCCCCTATGACGTAGACATACCTGGTCCTAAAATGTCAGTAGTGCCCAGCCCCATAGTTGGCACTCAGTAAAATCTGGCTCAGTGAGAATCTGGGCCAAGGCCGGGGGCTGGGTACAAAGTCAGCCTGAAAATTAGGAGTTTCCTTCCTCGTCATTGCTCTTTCTTCCCACTGCTCTGATAAGTCTGGACAGGAACACGGCCAGATTCCAATAGGCAGGCTCGAGCCTGGGTACCCTTGGTGGGGGCAGTGCCGTGACCACAGTGGCCCAGCCGCCTGAAGCCCTCCAGGGACCCCCTTCCTGATGCCTGTGTCTGCTCTAGCCACCTCCTCTTCCTCGCCTTGTCCACACGCTGCTGATCATCCACCAGCCTCATTGAGTATGCAGTCCCAGCCCGGCCCCAGAGCCTGGGTGTTAATAGCTGAATATTTCTTTAAAAAAACTCGTGTCTCCAGGCCCTCATGCCTCTAGCTCTGCCCGCCTGGCTCCCCGTGGGAGTTCGTGCAGACACTGATGTGTTAATAGGCCTGCAGCATCTCCTGTGCGGCTCCCCCTTAGCCTCCAGCAGAGAGGCCCCTGGCCTCCGTGCTGCTCCCTGTGCCCCTGCCCACAGCCTGAGCTTGACTTTGGGCCCCATGTCCAGGTGGTGGGATCTGGGTAGACCCCAAATGTCAGGATCCACCCGGGTGGGGGCAGCCACCTCGGGGATGCTTTCTCTGTGGCATTGGTGGCATGAGCTGCGGGCCCTAGGTATGCCACGCTCTGCTCTGCTCTAGGGTGTGGTCATTGGTGGGTGACTCATTGGGCCACCCACTCTCTGTGAGCAGAACAGAAGGAGGCCCTCATGGCTGTTTGGAGGACAAACCCACCCTCTTGGCCGGGTGTCAAGGCCCTGGGATCTACCTACTTCCTACGCCTCTCCTGTTGTTACGAAATTCCTGGAACACTTAGCAGGAGCCGGGCACTGAGCTGGGCACATGGCAAACCTTATTTTATTGGGTCCTCACGTCAGCCTTATGTAATAACGGACACGCGGTTATTCTCCCATTTTGGAGACCGGGAAGCTGAAACTTAGAGGGGTCCCTCTGCTTCTTCAGGGGGGTCTGCTCTGCGCCCTGGGCAGTTTCATAGATCTCAACCTCCTCGCTCCCATCGCAGCTGGTAAACATGTGCCATCCCTGCTGCTTGCAAGGTGAGGTCTAAGGACAGCGGCAGCCTCACTGTGAGCACGGGGAGGGCAGAGCCAGCGGCTCCCACTCGACATCCAGGTCCTTAACCATTAGGCTTTCCTGCCGCTTGGCTTGACAAGAGCTGTGAGTTCACTTACATGCCATGGGTATCATTTCCCAGGGGACCCTGATGGGAAGCAGAGGTTCCTATGGACGGCCCCCACCCCGAGCCCCCGGGGGAGTTGAAGCTCAGCCCGGGTTTTAGATCAGCCGAAGTTCAGGCAGCCCGCCCTCCTGCGGAGTAATTACTGTAATTTCCCCTGCGTAACCCTCAGCTCTTGCGTGATGTTGTGACCGGAATGTAAGAAGCGGCGACACTCTCTGCCCTTGTAATTGAGGCTTTGAAAGCACGGCTGACATCTCTGGAGGGAACTGGTGTCTCGTGGAGGGTGTTGGCAGCATCGTCACCTTTGAACTCTGGCTTTTTGACCTCATGGCTGCTGTGCAAATATACTAATGACTGATGAGTGGGGGCCTTGTGTCGCTGTCCCTTCAACCTTGTATTCATGTTGCTGGTCCCATTCGGGGTCTCGTGGCAGCCCCGGGAGCTGGGAGGGGTGCTTGGCCCTGACTTGCTGGGCAGGGAAGTATGCGTCCCCCTAAATGGCACAGCGTGTGAGTGATGGGACCTGGCTGGAGCCCGGGTCTCCTCCTGCCTCCATGTCATGTGCTCTCCGACTGCCTCCCCTCCCTTCTGCTCAGAGGCCCCCTTAGAGGGGACCTCCTGAGGATTCTGCCACCCAGCTGGCACTTGAAGAGCAGTCATATAAAAGCAAAGATCCTAAGCTTGGGCCCTGATGGCTCAGCAGGCACCATCCTCTTCGCCTGGCACATGTGACAAATCTCATCTTCACAGCCCGCCCTCATGGGGCTGTTATTGTCCCCAGTTTGCAGATGAGGGAACTGAAGCCCAGAGAGGGTGTGCTGACCCGAGGGCAGGCAGCCAGGAGGTGACAGAGCTTGGCCTGGAACCCAGGCTGTCCCCAGGACCAAGCTCCTTTCCACCCCACTATGAACTGTTCAGAAAGTCAGCCTGGGAGATCCCCTCGTGGCTCAGTGGTTCACAGACCAACTAGGATCCATGAGGATGTGTGTTCGATCCCTGGCCTTGCTCAGTGGGTTAAGTATCTAGCATTGCTGTGGCTGTGGTGTAGGCCGGTAGCTGTAGCTCCGATTAGACCCCTAGCCTAGGAACTTCCATGTGGCGCAAGTGCGGCCCTAAAAAGACCAAAAAAAAAAAAAGTTAGCCTTCCTGGTTGTAACCTAGTTTTTCTTCAAGGATTTCATTCATTCATTCATTCATTCATTCATTCACTCATTGTTTATGGGTACCTGTTGTGTGCTGGGCATTGCTCTAGGTGTTAGGGATTAGTCCTGAACAGAATAAGGTTGCTGCCCCCTTGGAGCCCCCATTCGAGTTGGGGCAGACATTCTGCAAGTAGACAGATAACACAGCTGCAGGGTGGGAGAGCTGTGGAGAAAGATGGATTAGGAAGGAGGACATCCAGCGATGGGAGAGGGGACACCTTAGCTAGACTGTACAGGGATGGGTTAGAGACCCGAGGGAAGCAAGAATCGAGCCAGGAATACATGATGGAGGAGGGTGTCGGGTGGAGGGACCAGGATGTGCAAAGGCCCTGTGGTCGGACCATGCAGGGCTGGAGGAGGTGAGGTCAGAATGATGAGAGTGGGGAGGTGCTGGTAGTGATCTGGCTTCCACTGTTGAGACAGGCTCTAGGGGGTGAGGCAGAGGGGCCAGTGTGGAGGCTGTCACCATGGTCCAGGGGCGTGAGGGGACTGGCTGCCTGGACCACAGTGGGTCTAAGGAGCCGCCTCTTAGAAATCTCTTCTCTCCCCTTTCTTCACCCGGCTGAATTTTAAGCATCCTTCCCTCATGGCTAAGACCTTCCTGCACTCCTGAGGACATGAGTTTGGCTGCTTCTGTGCTCATGGCCCCTGGGTGCTGCTCTTGTGTGCCCGGGAGGCTGTCTTGTCTATTGGTCTCTTGGTATATTGTATGCCCTTTGCTCTACGGACGTGGACAGAGTACCCATGCATGCTGTGTTTATCCTACTTAGGTTCTCAATTTTTATTTTCAGCATCTGCAGAAATACCTGCTTTATATGTAATCTGCTCAATTACATCTCATTGTTACCTTTATTTCTTTTTTTCAAGCCAGAGGTACGCCCCTGCTTGGCTTTGGGGCTCACTTGGGTTCTGTTCGCTGGCACAGAAGAGGAATGAAGTGGTGTTACTTAAGCAATTGGCAGCTTGGCTGCTTCCTGAGAGCCTCAGGAAAGAGAGGGTCTTGGTCTCTCTGGCTTTCTGAAAGTGGTGCCCATGAGCCTCCTTGATGGGACCGGGTGTCTGTGGGTTCGGTTCTGGGAGGGGGGTGTGAGCACATATGTGGTATGTGTCTGCAGAATCAGTCAGGACTTTTTTTTTTTTTTTTTTGCAAACAACAGGATCTGGCCAAAAAAAGAATCAATCAGCAGGAAGTTTATGGGATCTGAGGTTGGGCTGAAGGACCAACTTTTTCTTTTCTTTTTTCTTTTTAGGGCCATACTCACGGCATATGGAAGTTCCCAGGGTGGAATCAGAGCTGCAGCTGCAGGCCTACACCACAGCCACACAGGATCCGAGCCTTGCCTGCAATCTACACCGCAGCTTGTGGCAATGCCAAAGCCTTAACCCACTGAACGAGGCCAGGGATCGAACCTGCATCATCCTCATGGATACTAGTTGGGTTCTTAACCCACTGAGCCACAACAGGAACTCCTGAAGGACTGACTATAAAAAGGCCAGGAGCCCAGGTAGTTCTAGGGGGTCTCTTAGCCAGATCTGCTCAAAGGCCTCTGGGAGCTCCTCGGGATGCGTGGGTCCTGCTTTTAAGGACCTCGCAGGATGGGGTTCCCCTTTCTGAGAGAGATGGGGCTACCTGAAGGGGATCTGTCTTGGCTGTGTGACCAGTCCTGGCTTGGGGGCGTTCAGGACTTTGCGATCAGTAGTCCCGCCAAGACTGCATTTTGGAGGGAGGATCAGTCCTGGACAGGAATTTGGGGGGGCTGGGATCAAAAGAGGAGGTGATGAGTGCTTGGCTGCTACAAATACCTAATGCCCCCTCCAAGGATCTCAGAGATGTGTGAGCTGCATCCTGGATCTTCAAGATGCTGAAGGCAGAGGGTGTCACCCTGCGGAATTTTAGTGAGCAGGACCAAATTCCTCTGAGCAGATGAAGGTACAGAGATCAGAGTGGATTGGAGGTTCCTGGGTCTGGGGGAGGCTGTGGACACTCTGGGTCTGGGTGGTCATGAATAGAAGGGGGAAGGCTGGGGTGTGAGGGTGCCCCGAGGGAGACGCACCCTTTGGGCAAAGTCACGGAGGCTGGGTTTCATGGGGGCGGAGACAGCGGGTGAGGCACTCACTGGTGGGGAACAGGGAGTGCGCCTGGAACTGCAGGCTGTGGAAGGAATTGAATGCCAGGCAGGAGGGTGACTGTGTCTGGCTGGGGGTGGTGGTGGGGACCAAGGCAGGGGTGGAAGCAGATTCTGAGAAGTGATGGAATACAGTGCCTTATGGAACATCTGCTGTGTGCCTGATACTCTTTCTTCTAAGTGGTTTCTTAGAGCCTTTTCTAACGTGCACAGCAATGCTAGCCCCACTCTACAGGTGAAGAGACAGGTGCTCAGAGAGGTTAAGTGACTGGGCCAAGGTCACACAGTGAGCAAGTAACAGAGAGGGGATTTGCACCCAGGCCTGGCTGATGTTCGTTGCTCTCTGTGTTAGTGTCATCAGCTGTGAAGTTGGGGGTGGGGGCAGCCTGGCGACCTGTCCTGGGCTGTGGCCCCCATTCTCGTTCTTCCAGCCTTTCGTTTCTCAGCCTTCCTGGACAGCATCGAGCATGGCCATGGGCAGGCAGGGGTGGCGGGAGTGCAGGGGGTTGGGGAGGGTCCGAGGGGACTTTCTTCTTGTCCCTGAAGAGCGTTCCCTCCTCCCTCCCATCTCCCTGCAAAGAACTGGAACAAAGCTGGCAAAATCGGGAGTCAGCAGAAAAATCTCATTTTTACCTTAGGCACGTGTGCAGCTGACAGATATTAACCCAGCCTCCAGCTTTTTCTTCCAGACAGGTCTGAGCTGAGTCCTGCCCTAGACATGGGCACACTAGCTCTGTCATGAGTCCACTGTCGCATTTTGGGCATGGTGTTTTTTTCCCCCTGGGCCTCAGTGTTCCTCTCAGTAAAGTGGGGGTGCTGGTGGTACTCAGGTGGGGCATCACAAATTCAAAAGCCTCCAGGGACCCTCCAGGAGAGGCAGGGTATGATGAAATGGACTAGGCACAGGCGAGAAAAAATGCTGGACACGTGTCTGCCTCCAGGGATCCACCACCGCCGCCCACCTGTCAGGGCCAACCAGTTGCGGCTATGTAGGGCTGCTTTTGCCAGATCTTTAGATTCTTTTCAAGAAAAGCCAGAACTCTGAGTTGCACTCTAAAATATTTCAGATTTTAAATGTGAGCAACTCATTTAGAAGTTTTGGGAAAGAATGCGAAGGCGGATACGAGCAGCTCTGCGATCTGGTGCTGGCCTGTGGGTTGCTGGCTTGCGGTGCCTGGGCTGGCTTGTTTGGGTTTCTTCCAGCCGGCTAAGAGATGGCCACATTTAATATGCATATAAATACAAATCAAATATTTGCCTTCCACTTATATTGATTTGTAATTATTGATGAGCACTGTGGTTTATGATGTGCGCCTATGCTCAGAGTTAATAATGGGGCAGAAACCTCTTTGAGAAACTTTAATCACAGATTAGGAATCTGTGCGCCTGGACCTCTCCCGCTGGATCACTTCCGCCTCTAACGTCTCTCTGTAATCCTTCCCGTGCAGATGTAGCCTAGCCTGGTTTCTATGGCAACAGAGCATGCTACCTTCTCCCTTCCCCGTATATTCACAGAGAGAGAAAAGTGGGGAGGGCTTGATATTTTCATAACCTGGACAGCAGGCCCAGGGACTTCTACATTCTACCTCTGCGAGATCGTGGTCAGGATAGGTTTCTTTGAAGCCAGTGGGCAGCCCGAGAACAAGATTTATTGATGCTCATGAAATTTTTTTGTTGTTGTTGTCTTTTTGCCATTTCTTGGGCTGCTCCTGCAGCATATGGGAGGTTCCCAGGCTAGGGGTCAAACCGGAGCTGTAGCCACTGGCCTATGCCAGAGCCACTGCAACGTGGGGATCCGAGCCGCATCTGCAACCTACACCACAGCTCACGGCAACGCCGAATCCCTAACCCACTGAGCAAGGGCAGGGATCGAACCCGCAACCTCATGGTTCCTAGTCGGATTCGTTAACCACTGGGCCATGATGGGAACTCTGACGCTCATGAATTTTTAGAGACCTCTGGCCAGAGCTATCAGCTTTGTCATCTCTTACTGCTCCCCTTAGTCTGGAGGGTGCTTGTGATATGTTTTAGCATCCAGAGAGGAATGAGTTTATAAGCCCATTTAAGGGTGGACTTGGAAAAGACCCCCAAGAGCCAACAGGATTAGAAGAGGATCTGGGGGTCATAGTGGCCAGTGTGCTGACCAGGTACTCTGGTCATTCCCACCATACCCCGTGAAGCCAAGAGTAGGCAGAGGAGGGAGATGGTTCCACTGGGACCACAGTGTGTGGGACCTGTCTGCCCTGGGCTCTGACGGGAAGAATAGGGGGGCAGGTAAGATACAGACATTGCAATGAGATTGTCTGGGTTCAAATCCTGATTCCACTGCCAGGAGGCTGTGGGGCTTGGGCAGTGTACTCAGCATCTCTGAGCTTCTGTTTCCTGGTCTGCAAAGTGAAGTTCAGTCCCCTCCTCATAGGTTATGCTAAGGATTGAGATGATAACATGAGTGGATAGAATAGGAGCCAGCAAATGGTTTCTGTAAAGGTTCCAGAGAGTAAACATGTGAGGCTTTGTGGGCCTTAGAGTCTCTGCCAAACGCCTCAACGCTGCTGTAGTGACTTGAAAGCAACCACAGACAGTATGCAAATGACGGAGGGGCTGAGTTCCAATAAAACTTTATTTTTATAGGCGCTGGAATTTGAATTTCATATACTTTTCATGTGTCACAAATGAGTCCTCTTCTTCTGATTTTTTTTTTTTTGCAACCATTTAAACATGCAAAAAGCATTTGGTTTGCAGATCATCCATATAAAAACAGGCAGGGAGCCAATCTGGCCCATGGGTCATAGTTTGCTGACTCTGGATGTAGGAATAATGCCTATTATATGTTTGTTAAATGTTAGTCAATGAAATTACCTTTATCTTCTTCATTACTCTTTTCATCCTGGGAGGATGGGTTGAGGGCAGTAAAATATTTGGCCTAGAAAGGGATGACTTGGGCTGAGAAGGGAGTGTGTTTAGTAACTGCCCTCAGGAAGAGGAGATGGGTTCCCCCCCACCAAAAGCCCAATACGAGTGTCCTCCAGGCCAGTGGATTTTTGGCTCCAAGGCCTCCAGCAGCTAGAGGGAGCCAAAGTTGGAACACACTGCCTTGGGCGTAGTGAGCTTCTGCCACCCGAAGTCCTCAAGCAGAGGCCAGATGTCCCTTGACACATTGCTGTGGGGGAAGCTGGCCCCCTGGGTGGATGGATGCTGAAGTGCTGGGGGCAGAACTGGGTTCCTGCACCTCTGGCTGGGGGTGGGGAAGGGGGAGATTCCTGTTCTTCCATGGTCCCCTTTCCTAATTCTCTCTCTCTCCTTTTTTTTTTTTTTTTTTTTTTTTTTGTCTTTTTACGGTTGCACCTGCAACATATGGAGATTCCCAGGCAAGGGGTCTAGTCAGAGCTGTAGCCACCAGCCTATACCACATCCACAGCAATGCCGAATCCTTAACCCACTGAGCGAGGCCAGGGATTGAACCCGAAACCTCATGGTTCTTAGTTGGATTCTTTTCCGCTGTGCCACGGCGGGTGCTCCCTTTTCCTAATTCTCAAAGCACCTTGCCCTCTTGCTTGTTTTGCATTTCCTTTATTGAAACTTCGGTGATTGACCACGTTGTGTTAATTTCTGCTGTACAGCAGCGTGGTTCCGGTACACACACCCACACATTCTTTTCCGTATTCTCTTTCGTTATGGTTTATCACAGGGCGTTGAATGCAGTTCCCTGCGCTATACGGTAGGATCTCGTTGTTTATCCATCCTGTATATAATAGGTTGCATCTCCTTGCCGTCTCGCTTTGTGAACAATCCAGCGATGTGGACGGGGCTGGCCTTGCCCCTATTTGACAGGTGGGTGAGTGGGGGAGAGAGGACGAGCGGGCCAGGCCCCCCCCTAGCTAGGCGGGGAGGTGCTATGTGGTAGAAGCATTACAGAGTGGTCCTGGACCTGGTTCAGAGACCCGCTCTGGGACTTCCTAGCTTAGTGGCCCCTCTCTGAGCCTCAGTTTCCCCACCTGCAAAATGGAGGTAGGTGATCTTTTTGACAAAGCGGTTGTGAGGGTGAAACGAGTTATTGCACATAAAATGCAGGCCTTGGTATCTGACCAGGGGTAGGGGTCCCGCTGTGCTCTCGTGTCCACCCTGGTCCTGGGCTCTGGTCCCAGGCAGCTGGGGTGTCCTGCGAGGGTCTGGGAGGATCCGTCCTTTGGGTCGAGGCCTGTCCACCGGCAGTTGGCTGCATTAGCATCCTCTTCTGACCTCGTGCTGCTGATGGCAGTGACTCCAACTCCATGCCAATGTCTCTGCACCTGCAGGGAGATGAGGCCGAGTCTGGAGTGTAGTGACAGCCCACGTGAGCCAGAGGTGGCAGGAGAGGGGGGTGTTGGGTTGGGAGGGTCACAGGCTGCATGTGCTGTGCCCCCCTCATGAGCGACTCACACGTAGTTCCAAGAATCCTTACAACTGCCTTATGAGGCATGTATGATTTTTTTTTCAATTTTTCTTACTTAATTTGTTTCTGTTTTTTTATAATGATTTTTATTTTTTCCATTGTAGCTGATTTACAGCGTTCTGTCAGTTTTCTACTGCACAGCAAGATGACCCAGTCCCACATACATGTATACATGCCTTTTTTCTCACATTATCATGCTCCAGCACAAGTGACCAGACATAGTTCCCAGTGCTATGCAGCAGGATCCCATTGCTTATCCACTCCAAAGGTGATAGTCTGCATCTTTTAACCCCAAATTCCCAGTCCCTCCCCCTCCCTCTTGGCAACCACAAGTCTGTTCTCCATGTCTTTTCTGTGGAAAGGTTCATTTGTGCCATATATTGTTTTCCAGATATAAGTGAAATCGTATGGTATTTGTCTAATGGGATTTTTAACCCCATTATATGGATGGATAAACTGAGGCTGAGCGCCCAGGTCACCTGACTAGAGCTGCAGAGAGGGAAGGGGGGAAGTCAGGATTTGAACCTGGGTCTTACGGCCAAAGCCTGCCAACACCTCCCAACCCAACATCCCTACCTCCTTCCACCTTTTGGCTGGTACTGGAGTCCCCAGGGTGTAGGGTAAGCCCTGATGGTGAGAGTAGCGATATTTAGGGGGTGGTTACGATGCCCCAGACATGATGAGTGACAGCACAAAAGAGTCAGTGTTCTCTTATGTTTATTAATTTTGTGATCTCACAACCTTCCTGAACTATTTGCATTTCATTTCATTTCACTTCATTTTATTTTGTTTTGTTTTTGGCCACACCTATTGCATGTGGATTTCCCGGGCTGGGGATCAAACCTGTGCCATAATAGCGATCCGAGCCTCTGGATCCTTAACCTACTGAGCCACCAGGGAACTCCACTATTTGCATTTTATAGATGAGAAAAACAGAGGCACAGAGAGATGACGGACCTAGCTCAAGGACACAAAGCTGAGCAGTAGAGCTGGGATTTGAACCCAGGAATTCTAACTCTGAAGCCTGTTCTCACTGGGCTCTCCCACCTTCATCAGACGCAGGATAGGTAAGCAATAAATATAAAAACCCAAGACCTGGGCTGGCGTGAAGTTACTGGGGGACTGGTGAGTCTTGACCCACCCTGGACTTTATGGTCCCTCCTGCGTGATGGGGACGTGATCACCATCACTGCTCTTGCCTTGAAAGATGGTTTGTGCATGAGAAGAACTGCCCCTTCTGTTATAACAGCCCCTAGGGAGCGCCTCAAAATCATAATGCTGTGCAAAATTGCACAATAAAAACCACAGGGTTCATGGGCAAATGGGGTTAGGGGCACAACCCTCAAGCACATTAAAAAAAAAAAAAAAAAAAAAGAAATTGGGAGTTCCTGCCATGGCGTAATGGGTTGAAAATCTGACTGCAGCAACTCAGGTCCCCAGCTGGGGGCAGTGGGTTAAAGGATTTGGCATTGCCGCAGCTGCAGTGTAGGTTGCAGCTGTGGCTGGGATTCAGTCTCTGGCCCAGGAACTTCTGTGTGCCATGATAAAAAATGATAGCTGAGTTTAATCCACATTTAAGGACAAGAGATGTGTAAATGCTAAGATCAGCGTGGCACGTCGTCTTGAAGGAGACCTGAAGTTTGCTCGTGGGAGTGTATGCCACGCTACCTGCTGGCTGCCTGTTCAGTTCACACACCTGCCACCCTGTGTGTAAGAGGAAGAAAGAAAAGAAAAGGAAAGAAAAAGGCAAGAGGATGGAGAGAAGCAATACAAACTCGGCTGAGGGGAAATCATGGGGAGGGCGTGGGGTTGCCCTGGGAAGCGGAGGGAGGAAGGTTATGGGAAATTGGATGCAAAGTGTAGCCGCAGGGGTGGATGAGAGGCTGGCTGTCCAATGAGCTGTGTGTGCCTGTGTCTTTGGTTCAGTCAGGGCAGGGTTTCTGTTTGCCTAGTGTTTTTTTTTTTTTTTTTTTTTTTTTTTTTTGTCTTTTTAGGGCCACATCCATGGCATAGGGAGGTTCCCAGGCTAGGGATTGAATCAGGGCTATAGCCGCTGGCCAACGCCACAGCTACCCCAACACCAGGTCTGAGCCGTGTCTGTGACCTACCCCGCAGCTCATGGCAACCCCGAATCCTTAACCCACTGAGCAAGGCCAAGGATCGAACCTGTCTCCTCATGGATACTGGTCAGATTCATTTCCGCTGAGCCACGACAGGAACTCCTACCTTGTGTTTCTTGTGGATGAAATCTTTCATAGGCAAATGAAATTTGCATGATGCTCAACTTGTCCCCTAATGTAGCAATTGTGTTGGAACAGTTTTGCATTTTCAGAACAAGTGCTCCAGCAGGACTGCCTGTCCTGGGAAGTCAGGAGTTAGGAGGCCTGGGAGGGCCTTTTAAATGGGGACTGCCTTGTGCATTTTGCCTCGCCCTGGAAGGTGGGCTCACGCTCCGTGCTTCAGGGCTAGCATGGCCCCTGGGACTTGAGTGAGGTTGACCCTCCCCCAATGTCTGTCCCCTCTCTGACCCCTGGCCGCTGGTCCTTTGGATCTCAAGACACCGTACCAGTGCTCTAATAAACCCCATCCCACTCACGCAGCCCCAGCTCCCTGGGGCCTCTGATGTTTGGCCATGTGCTCCGGAGTCCCCAGGGTCTGATGGGTTTTTCTCCAGTCAGACCCACGCGGTCCAAGAATCTGCCTTCCTTTGCAGCAGAGCCCACAATGGGACTTCCATGTGGGTAACGAGGTCTTGGAAGTGACTCCTCCTTGGAGCAAAGAGGGGAAAAAAAAACCCATGAAAGGATTGCCCAGAATTTATTAGTCTAATTACATTTTCCTAATGTGGTTGACCCCCGCTCACAGCAGTGCGCTTATCAAAACCGCAATCAATGCCAGCGTTATTGGAGTTTTAATAAGAGTCAACTGGTTATTGTCCTTGCTGCGTCGGACACTGTAGACGTAATCTCCCGAAGCCCCTCGGGGAGGCAGGGAGCTTGCTTTCTTTGCTGGAATATTATTTACATTAATAACAAGGATTAGGGGCCTGTTTTATGTGTTTAGGAGAAGCAGACCTCTTTTTAGTGCAGGCAGCTTCCCACCACCAGCTGAGTGCCTGCCAGCATCCTCCTGAAGTCAGGAGAGCACTGGACTTAGAGTCTGGAGCTGGGGTTCACTGCTCACCATACCTTGCTCTGTGTGCTCAGGCAAGTGTCTCACCTCTCTGGTTCCACCCATGTGAAATGAGAGGACCTAGCAATGACAGTGAACTGAGACTGCACGGGAAGCATTTTCTTAGCAGACAGCCAATGTGAATAAATGCTGGCTGTTTCAGAAATGGCCGAATAGAGGGGTAGATGAGCCCCAGCCACACATTTATTATGCTTGAAAGTCCAGCAGTTTTGTATCTGGAATGAACTTTCCTCGGGTACCAGGTTCTGTCCTAGTTTATGTTATGTGGGGGATGGTCTCACCTGGTGGAGAAGAGATAGGTTTGCAAGGGCTCAAGTTTCTGCTCTCCCATCAGCTGTGTGACTTTGGGTGCCATTCTTGACCTCTCTGTGCTCACCCTTCCCTGTCTGTAAAATGTAGAGAGTCAGAGTCGGGTTGATGAGAGGATTAAATGAGATAACAATGCAATGTGTGCAGGACACTGCTTGGCTCCAGCTGACTAGATGCTGTTACTGGGGGATTGACAGGGGTTCTAAGCTTCAGGTTTTCTGGATGATGATCCCACTTTTGCAGGGTGAGCCTGGGGTCGTGTTTATGTGATGCCTGGCACGTTGGGAGCAGAGATGGGAGTCAGTTCTTGAAACAACCCTAGAGGTGTCTCTTCATTCCTTTCCACAGTCCATTGTGCAGACAGCAGATCGGGAACTAAAGCCTGGGGTTTTCTGAGGCCAAATCTGACCTCATTTGGCTCCAGTGGGGGTAGTAGGGGGCTTTTATGCTCAAGGGCTCAGCAGCCTTACAAACAATTGTTTCCTGCGTGTGGCTTCGGTCCTGCATTTCCCCCTTTTTGCAAATGGGGGACGCTCTTCTGCCAGCTGCACAGCTATGGTGCCCTTGCTTTTGGCCACGTTGGGCATCTTGGTTTATTACTGGCTCAAATGTCAGCACCAAGGGTGGGAGTGTGGACTTTCCCATCCACTGCTGTGTCCTCAGGGCCAGACACAGCTCCTGGTACATAGTAGGTGCTCAGCGAATATCAGACAAACACCTCTGCTCATTTGTAGCTTACAGTGTGTCAGGTGGTGGTAACTGTAATGGGGAAAGATAAAGCAGGGATTCTGGAGAGCATTTCAGAAGCTTGCAATTTTAACTCCCAGGGGCCAGGGAAGACCCATTGAAGAGGTGCCATCTGAGTAAAGACTCAGGCTTCTGGAGCCTGAGTTAGCTCTGCCTGGAAACAGAGGAAGGAGAGGTGGCTCTTGGGATGGGAGTGGCCAAGAAGATCATTAACCAGTGCTGGGCTAGGCAGGTGGGGGTTTCTAGAGCGAAGTGAACAGAAAGTTGCCAGAGGCCAGGTGGTCCAGCCAGCCAGGCCTGTGCCATCAGCATTAAAAGCTCAGGTAGACCCAAAGTGACATCAAAAGGAAACTGTTGCTGGACCAGGGTGGACCATCAAAAGGTTGCAGCCTTCTGCCAAGGTCACCTGTGACCGATGACCGCTAAAACTAAGAGCCACTTCAGTCTGTAACCTGATTCAACTCAAAGATACACTCTCCGTCTCTTGGCTTGAGTTAAATTCATGCCCTGTTTGTGTGCGAACACTGCTCTCTTGGGGCTCCTTGGGGCTTGTCCTGTCCTCCCTCCTCCCTCCCTCCTAACTTTCACCTTCCTAGACGTCTCCATCTGGTGGAGTGGACAGACCAGGGCTGGTGATCCCAGCAGAGGGTTGGAAGGGGGTCTTAGAGCTAGGACAAGAGATCCTTGGACAGTGTGAGGAAGTGCCTGGTCTATGTGGAAAAGTCAAGGAGGACTTCCTGGAGGAGGCGTCCCTCAGTGAGAGGACTGGAAGCAGAGCAGTTACCTGGGAATCTAAGGTGGGGTGGAGGGTACAGTGATATAAGTACGGTGTGCTTGAGAGACCCCAGGAGGTTCTGTATGGTGGCTGTTCATTCCTGAACATTGGGGCATGTTGGATGCGAGGCTAGAGACAAAAAATCATGGAAGGTCTTGCACAGACTGGTGACCCCTTGAGTCTCTATGGGGGCTCATTGTCTCTTGTCCTCAACTCTGGAAGTAGCTGTCATTACCTGCACTGTGGAGATGCTGAGGGGCAGCGTGATGGGGTCACTGGCCAATGTCACACAGGTGGGAAATGACAAAATGGGATTTGCAACCTGTCGCCTCTTCTCCCCAACCTAGACTTGTGACCTGCCTCTGAGGGTCACAGGGAGCCATAGCAGGATTTAGAGCTGGGGACAGAAGCTTGCAGTGAGAACAGCATGAAGGTCCTGGGCGGGAGGGAACCCGCCTTTTCCACTGGTTCTGGCAAGAACTGTCCTTTCTGGGAGGCACTGCTGTGGACCTAGAAGATGGCAAAGATCATGAATCTGAACCACACTCTGTGTCTTCCCCCTGGGGCTGACTAGTCTGAATTATCTGGTTCCTGGGACAATGAAAACTCCTGTGTTGGTCCTAGGCTCATGTTGCTCTTGTTCCCTTCTTTCCCCGGGCACACAGGCAGCCTCCCGGGAGCATGGACAGCAGCTTTCCTACCGCCCCCATCTCTCCAGCACAGCCTCGGCTTGCCTTCCATGCCACGCTGCTCCGTTCTCGGTGCCACGTGTCCCCGATGGCCTCATTTCCCCTCGCAGGTGGAGTCGATGCCATCTGCCCTCTTGGCAGTCTCGCACACGTTCTGCTGCCCAGCGCACTTGTAAAGGTTTTCAAGAAGACTGGTTCTAGCACCAATCCCTAGGGTGACCTCACTTTTCTTTCCAGGAGAACGTGAGCCATGTCGTCCCTCCCTATTCTTCATTCCCTGGTTCTAAGCCAGTAACTTAACCACGGCAGAACAAACCCATCTCCTAAAAAAATGCAGATAAGTGTACGTTTTGTGGAGGGTCAGACCCTTCAGGAAGTCTGAGATTCCATGTCCTGGTTCTCAAGGAACCCCCTGGCCTCTCCAGAGCACTAACTGATGGTTTATGTCACGGAAACACCACCTGCCCCCCCACCCCCGACCATGGCTTCTGTGTGCTCAGCATCTCTTGCTTGGCAGAGGACCACTTGAAATTCCTTGTTCTGGGCCCCGAGGCATGTGTCATTCCACTTCTAGGTGTGTCCCGATTCTTTCACTCATACCACCAGATAAATGCATGCCCGGAGGTGGCAGCAGCCCTGGTATCTGAGAGATTGGCCGGCGAGAGCAGATGTGGAAAGTGGTTTTCATCTAGAGCGCCAGCTCTGATAGATGGCCCTTGCTACCTGGAGTGGACTATGGAGGGATTCCAGGCTGTGCTTCGGTTCAGTGGGAAAGAATCCCGTGATTGATTCATGATGTCTGCCATGCCTGCCAGGGAGCCCAGTGGTAATGTGTGTGCTGGAACCTGCCATCTGAGGCTGGGACCTTTCCTCTTGCCTTTTCCTCCCTTGTCATGCCGTGTGCTCTGAAACCTGGCATCATGGGTGGAGGTGCCCATTGGCTGTTTTGAGGGCTGATAGGAGATAAGTTCTATTCATCTCAGCTGGTTTGGGGGAACTGCTGGGAACTGCTCGATCCTGGGCCGTGTGTTTATCCAACGGTGCTCTGCCAACAGCAAGCCATGAGGTACCTCCTAGGCTGGGGCACCTCTGGGAGTTTGGGGTGGAGAGGAAGTGATTATCTGGGTACCAAGCCTTGAGATCCTTCTAGTCTTGGTGCAAAGGGCTTGCTATCTCCTTAGTGGAGTCATTCGGGGCAGAGGGGCTGCAAACCTGAAGCATCTCTTGGGCCATATCCTAGGATGTTTTTCAGACTCCTGGGGGGTAGGGATGGGGTAGGGAGGAGCCCAGGGCTGGGGTTTCTACCAGAACCCATGAAGGGGCCCAAGCTCAGCTGCTCCCAATGGTCCAGGGGGAGCCCTGGATCCCCTTTCTCCTCCTCCCTGCATATAAACTAGAACTGATACCCAGTGGGAAGAAGGTGTGCCATTGGGCATGGCTGCCGAATCAGAAAAGGGCCAATTTCTGGTGGAACATAAATCCCAAGGACCCTGGGATCTTAGGAAGTGGAGTAGTAGAATTTCTAGGTCCATCCCTGTTGCTGCAAATAGTGTTATTTCCTTCTTTTTATGGCTGAGTAATATTCACTGAGGTATGTGAAACTATTGGCCTTTGGGGCCCTGCTGTACAGCACAGAGAACTCTACCCAATATTCTGTGATAACCTACGTGGGAAAAGAATCTGAAAGAATGGATGTATGTACATGTATAACGGAATCACTTTGTTGTAGAGCAGAAATTACCACGACATTGTAAATCAACTATACTTCAATAAAACTTTAAAAAATGACCAAAAAAAAAAAAAAAAAGTGGAGAAATAAAGAAAAAATAGCATGCTTGGGATCCAGTCTGCATTCTGGTCACCAAACTGGGCCATGGATTTGCTGTGTGGCTGTAGGCGAGTTGCTTCCCCACTCTGTGCCCATCTTTCTTCTCTGTGTGAGGAAGAGGGATGCGGAGAGATTTAGCGTCTTTTCTGAAGAAGTGGGCGGTCCTGGCCACACCCGCGTCTGATTAGCCTCAGGCGGGGTGTGTCTGAGGGCTGGAGCCCAGCAGGGGTGCGTCCTGGGAGCCCACTCTCCCAGTCGTGACTGCGCACTCCAGCGTGTGTGCCAAGTGGCAGGTGGGCTGCTGAGTTGAGTGGCCGATAGGGAGATAATAGGGGGAATGAATGACAGGCCTCTCCTGGGTGAGTGGGGTGAGGGGTGCGTCTGCAGGCCCACCTCCTCCCAGGGCTGGTTGTGCTCGGAAGGGGTCCAGTCTCATGGAAAAGCCTCTGGTCACCGGCTCCCCGCTGGTGCTCCTGTCTCTGCCTCTCCAGCCCTCGTTTCCCTGCACACACCTGAAATTCCAGCCATGCTCAACCGTTGATGGTTCCTGTTGCATTTCTCCTCTGGGTATTTGCATTTGCTGCTTCCTCTTTTGGATGTTGCCCTCTGCTGCCTCTTCTCACCTCCTTCCACACTCAGCTTGCGGGGACCTCTGTTGGGAAGCTGCCTCTGACCTCTGCCCCGTGCCTGGCTTGAAGTAGAGGCAGTGCCAGACCCCCCCATCACCCACGGCCTTGCTTGTTAAATTCTCCGCCTCGCCTGGATTTGACTGCTGTCAAATCCAGCCCCTTGGAGCTGTCAGATCCAAGGGAAAGTCACTTTTACCTTCTGCCCAGATTCCTCATCATCAGATCCTTAAAAGGAAACAGTACCGGTGTTAGGCCAGGTCAGGCTGTGCTGCATTAATAAATACATCCAGAGGTCTTGATGGCCTAAACAACCCAGTCTGGCTCTCGCCTGTGCAAAGTCTAAGATGAGTTGGCTGGCTCCCTGGGATGGCTCCCTTCCACACACTGTAACTCAGAGATCCAGGGGGGACCCGAGTTCTACCGTCTCAACCTGGGCCTCTGTGGTCACTTCTAAGGGGGCAGCATGTGGAGGTGGCCTGATGCCTTATCAATGCCTTTGCCCAGAAGAAATCACTTCTGCTCACATTTCACCTGCCAGAACTAAGTCTTCTGCCCACCTCCCATCCCTGCCCAGGGCTGAGAAGTTTCTTCCATGTGCCTGGGGAGGGGACCTGGCTCTGGATGAGCACCAGGAACTCTTATCACAGTCCGTGAATCCAAAGCAGGTTAGGGAGTTCCCGTCATGGCTCAATGGAAGCAAATGCGACTAGGAACCAAGAGGTTTCGGGTTCAATCCCTGGCTTCACTCAGTAGGTTAAGGATCCAGCGTTGCCGTGAGCTGTGGTCGCAGACGTGGCTCGGATCCCACATTGCTGTGGCTGTGGTGTAGGCCAGCAGCTACAGCTCTGATTCGACCCCTAGCCTGGGAACCTCCATATGCTGCGGGTATGGCCCTAGAAAAGACCAAAACAAAACAAAACAAAAAAACAAAAAAAGCAGGTTAGAACCTCCATTTTTACTTTTTATTTTTTTCTTTTTATGGCTGTACCTGCAGCATATGGAAATTCCCAGGCTGGGGGTCAAATTGGGCCTGCAATTCCTGCCCTATGCTACACCACAGCTAACGGCAACACAACGCCAGATCCTTAACCTACTGAGCGAGGCTGAGGATCAAACCTGCATCCTCACAGATACTATGTTGGGTTCTTAACCTGCTCAGCCACTACAGGAATTCCGAACCTCTGGTTTTGTGACTGGCAGTAGCCAAGAAGTGACACTGGCCTGAACAGACTTGGAATATGCCTCCCATATCACATTATAGATGAAAGACCTACGGTCCAGAGAGGCCTGGAGCCTTGCCTGAGATGCCCCTGGAGTTTCCAGAGGGGTTGGGGACAGTTCCCAGTTCTCCCATTGTCCAGACACTGTCCTTTCCCCTGACTGTTCTGAAGCTGTAGCCTGGAGTCCCACTGTCCTATCCTGCTGTGTGATGTAGGCAGGGATGGGGGTGGCCTCGCTGGGGCTCTTGTGAAATTCTTTCCAGACCTTGGAAAGCAAATTAGAATTTCCAGCCATCCAGCCCTCTTGAAAGCAGACTGGGGGTGTGTTAGAAGTAATTTAATTTTTTGCTTTGTTTTATTAATGGGATGTGGGCGGGGAGGGGAGGGTGTGCGTTGCGGCTGCAGGTGCTGGCTTCAGAGTCTGGGTCCATGAAACCAGCACAGGAGCAGGAAAGTTGGAGAAGGACTGGGGTGGGGGAGGGGGAGCCCCCTGAGACTGAAGGCCAAAGACATGGCCATGGGGAGTGTCCAGGGCATCCTGGCTTGCACCTGTAGATTTCGGAGCTACTGGCTGGTGTCAGGGAGGGTCTTCACTGGGGCCTGGAGTCTCTCTGGCATGAGGGGCTGTATTGGGTTCTCCAGGCTGCCCTAACACGTTTCCACAAATTTGGTGGCTTAACATAACAGAAATGTGTTCTCTCACAGCGCTAGAGTCTAGAAATCTGAAATCAATATCACTGTACTGAAATCTGGGTGTTGGCAGGGCCTGGCCTTGTCCGAAGGCTCTGTGGGGGATGCATCCATCCTCTTCCAGCTTCTGGTGGCCCCTGATGTCCCCTGCTCTGGCAGCATCACTCTGGTCTCTGCCTCCATCCCTTCCCTGGCCTCCTCCCCATGGGGCCCTGTGTCTCTGTGTCTCCCCTTCTCCTAAGGACACCAGCGGAGCTCCCTGGTGGCCAAGTGGTTGAGAATTTGGCATTGTCACTGCTGTGGCTCCCGTTGGATCCCAGGCCCAGGAACTTCCACATGTTGAGGGCATGGCCAAAAAAAAAAAAAAGGGGGAACATCAGGAACTGATAAGTCATTGGATTTGGGACCCAGCTGAAATCCACAATACTTTCCTCTCGCGATCCTTAGCTAATTCTGTCTACCAAGACCTCATTTCCAAATAAGGCCACATCTTAAGTTCTGAGTGGACATGATTTTTTTTTTTGCGGGGGGGACCCTATTCAGCCTATTACAGGGGCTATTCCTGGGTGGGCTGCAGGAGGCAGCCTCTTCCCATCAAAAATTCAATGTGTACGCTTCCCCACAGGGGGACACAGCTTTCTTTGATTTTTCAGAGATCCCAAGATGAGGGGTCAGCTCTCTTGTAGGACATGTGTCCAGCAGGTGGGACTGTAGGACAGAGGACAGGTCATGGCAAACACAGACAAAAGTGGGGCTCTGGAAAACGGGCTACCAGTGAAGGAGCTGGCGGGAAGGGTGTTCCAGAAGGCCTGGCACGGTGGGCCATCCCTCCCAGGGGCATCATTAAGAATAGGAATTTTTCAGATTCTTCCCCAGGAAAATGTACTTTATAAAACACATTATACTTTGGGCCTCTGACTCATGGGGACATGTCTGCCCCACCCCAAAGCCCATCCCTGACCTCCCAGAGACCCCAGTTAGGACTTTCCACCAGAGGAGAAGAGTTTTGGAAGAACAGAGGGGGAAGAGACAGCGTTGACACAGCGCACAGAAGGCGCAGGTCGGATTTGGCAGTGAGGGGACCAGCCGTGAAGGCCGTGGTATCTGCTTCTGGTCTGGAGGATTACACGAGATCATGCGGGTGAAAGTGCTCCCTGGGTTTAAAAGCTAAATTACATATTTCATTTTTTCTTTCTTTTCTTTTTTTTTTTTTTTTTTGGTTCAATGGTACAAAGCTGTATCTGTTCACGGTCAGGAAAAAAAAATGAGGAAATGCAGATAAGCCAAGAAAGAAAATCCCTTTAATCTCATTCTGTGAAGATAGCCACAGTAATGCCTCTGTCTAGGACCTTCGCAACGTTTCCTTCTGAATTTTGTTTGACAGGAAGAAGATGATAATATATTAGTCATGAAACTCACATTTTAACCTAAAATACTTCATACCTTTTCACGGGAAGAAATGGTCCCGAAGCATCCTTCCTGACGGCAGAGACTTCTGGTGTCCACATGTACGTATCTTAACCAGTCTTCGGCTTTTGGACACATCGCCCTGTTTCTGCTCCTTTTTTTAGGAGTAATTCTGTTGTGAACATCCTTGCAGCTTCTGTGTGTCGGCTTCTGTACAGGGATGTGTGTTGTAAACCTTTAGCTGTAAACCCCTTTACCGGGGGACCTATTCGATACTGGGTCCATGTATGGGGTCTGGGGGAGCCCAGAGCCGGGGGTGGGTGGACTGGATTTCGTGCTTCCTGGGATCTGAGCTGGGTTCCTGTGTCCGATTATACCTGGGGGTCCTTTGTGAAGGTAGTGTTGATTATTTTTCAATTTCTTATGGACGTATAATTGTAATGTTTGTTTTAGGTGTCCAGCATGGGGATTCAGTGTTTTTATAGATTCCTCTCCACTTAAAGGTTGTTATAAAAGATCAGCTACATCCCTGTGCGGGCCATTACAGCCCTGTATCTTATTCATTTTATCCCTAGTAGTTTGTACCTCGTAATCCCCTTCCCCTCTCCTGCCCCTCTCCCACCCCCGTCCCCATGCGTAATCACTCATTGGTTCTCTGAGTCAGTCTGGTTCTGTTTTGTGCGGTGTTTGTTATTTAAAACATTCATTACTTTTTAACCTGTGTCTTGGACCAAATTGGCTTGGAATAGAGGAACAAGAGCCCCATTCCCGCTGACCTTTGGGTCTCTGTGTCTTCTGCATCTCTGGTCCCCTGGTGCGTCCAGGCCATGGGCTCTTGCTCTTTAAGGCGTTTAGAATGGTAAGGTCGTAGCTCTCAAGATCCTGCCGTCTCCAGGCCTCTTCTGCAGGTAAGTGCTCATTTCCATTCTAAGGAGAGACTCTGTATTCTGGGGATGTGTCTCTTGGGCCTGGGATTCTGGAATGAGAAGCAGCTCTTGGCCTGGGCAGGTACAAAGGGGAGGTCTCGGCCGGTTGGCTGAAAGCCTCTGAACAGTTAATAACTTTGACCTTGGGGGTTTCTGGGGCGGGCCCTGTTTCCCCCTTTAGGTCCAAACAGGCGCCTTCCATCCAGCCTCGTACTGTGCTGGTGGTCAAGTTGCTTGACCATTTGGGGTCTCAGTTGTCTCATCTCGGACATGGGAAGATAAGCCTCCCTTCTGTGCCTTGTAGGAAGGTTACGAAGCTAGTCTCCTTGACCCCCAGGGGGGTCTGAGCTGCTCTTCGTCTGTTTGGCCATTTGGATGCTGTTGCCTGAGAATCGCCTGCATGAATCCTTTGCTCATTTATCCCTAAGGTCATTTCCCCTTCTTGTCGCCTTGTCAGCTCTCTGTGGAGCATAGGTTTTAACCCTCTTTTGACCTCCGTAGAGTAGTTATTTCGCCAGAGATGCTGCGTTTTCGGTTAACTTTGTCAACGATTTCTTTTGTCCCGGGGAAGCTGGGCCTTGTCGTGGAGTTAGGAGGGCCTGTCTTTTCTGCCGTGGTCTCTGGGTCTCAGTATTGGTTAGGAAGGCTTCCGCCCCTACACGCGTTTGCTTTCAGTTCACGTCAGCGCTTCAGTCTCACACACATTGACCAAGCGTCTGATCTGCTCCAGGGTCTGGGCCACACACCACAGATGTGGGATGAACAAGGAATGTCCCCACTTTCAAGGAGCTCAGTGTGACATGGATCATTAAACCCAGCGTGACAGGGCGGGCGCAGGTGGCAGGGGGTCAGGAGGACTGCTCCCTGGCCTTGGAGCCTCCCAGCCAGGATGCAGGGTACAGGTGTGCTGAGGCCTGATGCCCTTGCCTTCAGAGCACACAGGGGTGGTGCAAGCCCCCAGGAAGGTCACCACCTGCCGTGGGCAGCCTCATCATGGATTCCATACAGGTGTCATTTGCTCTGTGCTCTGTGTCGTGGGGCTGCCTTAACTGATGCTTCAAGGATGGTGGCCGAGGTAGCCAGGTGAGGAAGGAAAGTGGGGAGGGGGGAATCCCTGGAGGAGGGACAGGAGGAGGGGTGGCAGCAGGGCACGTGATACCTGCGGCCGTGGGAAGAACTGGGTACAGGGGAGGGGTGGGAGGCTGGGGAGGGGTGCCACCAGGCTTCAAAAGTTCAAGTGCCAAGCATAAAGGGGCCCAGAGCGGATGCCCACTGTCAGGGGTCATACTGGGGGGAGAGTTGAGCTGGTGGGCTTGCGAACTTGACTCCTTTCTGGCCCATCTGCCTCGGGCAACTCCGGGGCTACTTGTGATCAGTGGTCACCACGTGGGCTGCGTGGATGCCCAGGAGGGTGAGAAAGGAACCACCGAGAACAGGAACCAGAGTCAGAGCTTCATTTCTATTTATGTCCTCACCTCCTCCTCTCAAGGTGTATTTTTGTGTATGTTTAATGATGTACATAAAATTAGGCAGGCAGTGCATGTTTATAATTATAAACCAATGCATATGGGATGGATGCCCAAGCAGGCGTTTGGGAACCAT
The DNA here is from genome assembly GCF_054392235.1 of Sus scrofa. Lineage (NCBI taxonomy): Eukaryota > Metazoa > Chordata > Mammalia > Artiodactyla > Suidae > Sus > Sus scrofa. The sequence goes on from NC_139388.1 coordinate 80,842,277, forward strand.
GGCTCTTAGTGGAATGAGTGATTTTGGCCACCCACCTCCAGCCACCCCAAGAGTGAAGGGACCCCTGACATAGAAGGGAGGGGCATTCACATGGAGTGAGGACCACCTGGGCGGTGATGACCTGGGCGGTGATTACCGGGAAGGAAATAGCATCTCCTATGCTCCAGGAAGGGCTGCTACTTCTCCTATCTCACCTCCTTGGAACAGCCCCCTGCCAGTCCCTCCTGCATTTTATTTGAGCCTCTTTTTTCCTCCCCCCTTAGAAAATCTTTTATAATCTGTAGTTACTTCGTTTAACTTCTTGCCAGTTTCCCCACTAGACTGTCAGCAGGGACCCCGGGAGCAGGGACCGAATGGCTCAATCCTTGGGGTCACCCCAGTATAGCTTGGCACACAGGTGGACCACACCCCTGTCCACGGGATAATGGATGGGCATGTTGAGCACACAGTAGGTGTTGTCCGTGCTCCGTGAAGGTAGCCATCCCTATCTGCATTTTGTAGGTGACAAACTTGGATTCAGAGAGGCTGAGTGTGGGAGCATAGGTCACACAGCCGTTGGAGTATGGGAGCAGGAGGAAGGGAGCTGATGTTTTTTGGAGTGTCGGCTGAATGTCTGACTCTCGCCACACCTTGATATCAACCCCTTGGCCGTGAGCAGGCCATTTCGCAGAGGAGTAAACTGAGGTTCAGAGGTGGGAGATGGCTTGCCCGAGGCCACCCAGCCAGGAGGTGGAAGCGCTGGGATTTGAACTCAGGTCCGTTCGGGTCCCAAGCCTGCTCTTTCCATCCTCCGCAGTGATTCCTTTATGCGAGGTCTCCGAGCTCTGGAGGGGGCATGCATGGGCATGAACTGGACAGTGGGCACCCTGGCAGACCCCTCCCTGTGGGCAGGCGGCGAGGAAGCCGCCCTGATGGTGGGCGCTGGTTCTCGGGCACCAAAGCCCGGCTGATTTGCCTGCGTGACGAGGAGGGTGATGTTTTATGCATGGCGCCTAATTTTGCCCCGGCAGTCTCTGGCTATATTTAACACCATTAATCATTATTGTTGGCTCCCGGGGGGGATGGTTCTCTGATTACTGTCAGAATCACATCACACGAGGAAGAGAGAGGGGAAAAAAAAAAGCTCACCCCCAACCTGATTCTTCCTCGCTGGAGACAAGCCGCGTGTTCGCGGCCCCCTTCCCGCTGCCATCTGGGCGGTTCGTGACTCGCGGCTGCCTTGGGTTGGATTCGAGCCCCTCCGCGGCTGGGCCGCAGCCAGGCCCTGTCGCCTCAGGGGCCCCCTTCTCTGCATCAGAGCCGCTCAGGCAAGTGAGGACGGCTGCCTCAGTCTGAGCTCAAAACAGGGCAAACCAAGCACTTATTAAGCTCCGACAGCAAGCAAATGTCCCCGCCCTGTGCCTGACCTACCTTATCTTCATTCTCTCTCCTTCCTAGAGGATGTATTTTTTTTTTTTTTTGTCTTTTTAGGGCTGCACCCGTGGCATATGGAAGTTCCCAGGCCAGGGGTCCAATCGGAGTTGCAGCTGAGACCCACACCACAGCCACAGCCACACAGGATCCAAGCTGTGTCTGTGACCTATGCTGCAGCTTGCCCATAACACCAGATCCTTAACCCATGGAGTGAGGCCAGGGGTTGAACCCGCATCCCTGTGGATACTAGTTGGGTTCTTAACCTGCTGAGCCACAATGGGAACTCCAAGGATGTGTTTTGAACCCTTCTTTTTTTTTTTGTCTTTTTCTAGGGCTGCTCCCGTGGCATATGGAGGTTCCCAGGCTAGGGGTCGAATAGGAGCTGTAGCCGCCGGCCTACACCAGAGCCACAGCAACGCCAGATCTGAGCCGCATCTGTGACCTACACCACAGCTCATGGCAACACCAGATCGCCAACCCACTCAGTGAGGCCAGGGATCGAACCTGCAACCTCATGGTTCCCAGTCGGATTCGTTAACCACTGAGCCATGACGGGAACTCCTGAACCCTTCTTGCCAGATTGGAAACTGAGGCTCAGAGTTGGGTTCCACGGGCCTGTGGCTGCTTTGATCAAATGTGTGGGAAACATTCCCTCATTTACAAAGATCTACTTGAAAGCGATGCCACCATGTGCCTTTGCCTTCAGGTGTCTGGGAGGGTTTTCTGGTTGCTGTGGGTGCAGGAAAGAGCCCAATCTTCTCGTCAAATGTCAACCTTCATGGAGGCCAGAGATCGAGTACAGCATTTATCGTCTGCTCCCTTCAGGCCTCAGGTGGGTGGCTGGAAGTCCCGTCCCATCCATCTCCACCGCACTCCTATTTTACCCACCCTGTCCTCCCCCCAGGGCCCTGTCATCCCGCCACCACCTTTAGGTTGACACTGGGGACAGCAGCTCTTTTCTTATTCCCGAGTTTGCAGGGCCTCTCTCCTGAGCACTGTCTGCCCTCCTGTCTGTTTATGATGTTAACCTGGGATGGTTCATTTTTGGTGGGTAGAAAGGGGTTTGAAGGTTTCCACTCGTTGCCCTTAACAGCGTTCCTTCAAGTTCTCCTTTCATGGGTCTTAATGTCCTCAGGCAGATTTCATGTTTGCTGGCCCTAACCCTAACCCTAACCTAACCCTAACCCCTAACCCTAACCCCTAAACTTCACCCCTAACCCTAACCCTAGAACATTGTCTAGTCTGTTTTACAACCATGGATCTCAAGCCTCATCTAAAGTCCTCTATTTTGGGAATTCCCGTTGTGGTGCAGTGGGAATGAACCCAGCTGGTACCCATGAGAATGCGGGTTTGATTCCTGGCCTTACTTAGTGGGTCAAGGATCTGGTGCTGCTGTGAGCTGTGGTGTAGGTCAGAGATGTGGCTTGAAGCCTGTGTTGTTGTGGCTGTGGTGTAGGCCGACAGCTGTAGCTCCGATTTGACCGCTAGCCTGGGAACTTCCATATACCGTGGATGTGGTCCTAAAAAGCAAAATAAATAAATAAATAAATAAGTAAGTAAAGTTCTCTATTTCAGTCCTGGAGTTCCCTGGTGGCCTAGTGGTTAAGGATCTGATGTTGCCACTGCTGTGGCTCTAATCATGGCCGTGGCGTGGATTTGATCCCTGGCTCAGGATGCCATGCCAAGGGTGCAGCCCCCCTCCCCCCAAAAAAACCCCTCTCTATTTCACTCCTAGCCCCAAGCTTTGCCAGGAGGTGGGGGCGGAGGGGTCTTTCTTGCTCTCTGTTAGACTGGGCAGGTAGCAGAGGGTGGGGGCTGCCTGCCCTGCTTTGGCTTCGGTCTGTGCACTCTGGTGGGCTCTGCCACTCTGATGGTATCTCCTGGCACCTGATCCTGGATGACCTTCATCTCTTTGCCTGTGTCACCTCTCCAGGGTCAACACTCTGCTTTCTGTAAGGCTGACCTTTTGTACACAACACACGTAGGGAGACTTTGGTGTTTGGGGCTGGCTCTGCTGCCTCCTGGTAAATCCTGGCAGGGGACAAGAAGGGGTAGCCTGGTCCCAATTTTAGCCAGTTGTTTGTTAGCTCTCTCTTGGCTCTTAGGGTCCTTGGCCCCCCTTGTCTCTCATTTTGGTTTTGGTATAATGCCAGAGCATCAGGAGAAGTTCCACCCACAGTTCTGCTACATGCAACATCCTGGTTGGCTTATGGGGTTCTTTCCATCAACAGGGGAGGATGCAGAAGCTCACAGAGGTGCAGTCGCTGTTCAGGAGTGGAGAGTAGGTGAGATTTCACCCCGGGTCTGGCTAATGTCAAAGCCCTTGGTGAAAAGCCCGGATTATGGAGCCTGATTTCCTGGACTGGAATCTCAGCTCTGCTATTTCCTAGATGGGTGGCCTTGGGCAGAGTTACTTCTTTTGGCTTGATTTTCTCATCTGTAAAATGTGGATGGCAATTAACAGCAATACCAGGGGTGGTTGGGAGCATTAAATACATTGTACTGCAGGTCTCATTATTGCACACGCCACCAAGACTGTTGCTGGCTTGGTCCATCAACTGCACTGTCCCCTCTAGGCTCTACAGGGGAAATGACTTTCAGGCCTTGAAGCCTGGGAAATAGATACTGAGTGACCCACAATCTCCATGTATGTGTTGTGTTTCCTTCTTTGCTTTGGCTGCTAGGAAGCTCAAAGTGCTGCAAGTATGTAGGCTTTTCTGATCTCCTTTTATTTTTTCGACTCTTTTCTTTGCTGTAAATTTTTGAACTTGATTGTATCTTATGTGCCACTGTTTGAATTTGTATAACTTTCTAAATTCCTGTGTGAAGCTCTGGTTGCCATGAGAGTGGGAGTTGAGGGCAATGTAAAGATCCTAGAGGATTACTCCTCCAGGTAGTACCTAGTCCTTCCCCCTCAGAGAAAAGCATCTTTAAACACAGAACTCGCCTTGTGGGAGTGGGCGGTCAGTGATACTGGAAGTTCCCTCTACCCCTCTGACTGCCAGTGCAGTGGACAGCGTCCTGATAAGGACTGCAACAGGAGGATTACCTCATGGTCCTTGTGTCCCTTTAAGATTAATGCAGAGGAGTTCCCATTGTGGCTCAGTGGGTTAAGGACCCTGCATCATCTCTGTGAGGATGCAGCTTTGATCCCTGGCCTTGCTCCGTGGGTTAAGGATCCAGCGTTACCACAAGCTGTGGCAAAGTTCACAGATGCAGCTTGGATCCAGTGTTGCCGTGGCTGTGGCGTAGGCCCCAGCCGCAGCTCTGATTTGATGGCCTAGCCTGGAAACTTCCATATGCTGCAGGTGCAGCTGGAAAAAGAAAAGGAAAAAAAAGATTAAGGCAGAAAATCCCCAATAAGAGGCTTAAGCAATAGAGAAGTTGATTCATTTTCATGTTCAAATAGTTTAGAGGTGGGTCCATCCTGGCATGGTGTGGCGTGGCGTGGCATGGCATGGGGACCCATTGAGTTGGGATCCATCTTCCTGTCTATTTCTGCTATGTTATAGCTTCCATTCTCCAAGTGGATCATGTCCCGAGATGATGTTGGGGACTCACCATCATGTCTGTGCTCCAGCCGGAGAAGCAAGAAGGCGCAAGGGAGGGCATGCTTTCTCCCATTAAGGATGCTTCCTAGACGTTGTAGATAGAAACTTACCCCCTGAACTGGCCACTAACCAGTTTCAGGACCATGCCTCGCTTCGAGGGAGGCTGCAAAAGGGAGGCTTTCTTCCATGCAGACCTGGGTTTCTCCCAGCCTCTTTCCCCTACTAAAAACACATCACCTCCCAGCGTTCTTGTGAGGATTAAATAAGAATGTAGTGAAATATAACAGGTGTTCCGCACATGTAAATTTCCTTCTATTTTTAGTTTCCCCTTCCCTCCATAACTTGGGACTAAGAGGGAAGCTTTAGCTACACCAGGAAAGATTTAGGAGCAATAAAAAAAGAACACTCTTGGAGAGCGAATGTCACACACACCAGAACGCCGGGGTAACAGATTCCCTTTCACTCCAATCAGGGAGGCTGTAAAGCAGAAATGAAAAAGCAGGGCCGGGGTCCCATGTTGATCGCTATAGGTTGGATATGTGTAGAAATGGGGTGTAGAGCTGATGACCTTGAAATGACCTGACCCGCCTTTGATGCCCCCAGATCACCGTGACTCTTATTCCCAAGTGTGCACGATACGTGTACAAGGGGAGCTGGGTTGGCACGTGTGGCTGTTTTCTGGCTTGATCTGGGCTCCGGCAATTCCAAGACTGCGCCAAGCAAACTGGCATGGGGTGCAGCAGTTGGCAAGCCCTCCTCCCCCTGCCACCCCTCCCTGTCAGGGATGACCCCCCCCCCCCCACCAGGAGCCCCTCCGGGGCCTTTAAAAGCTGAGCTAGTGAGTGTGGAACCCAGGAGGTGGCTCTCTCTGCTCAGCAGAGGCTGCTGGCAGGGATGCTCTCCCCCAGGGTGGCTCCCCAGGAAGGGGGTGTTGAAGTCAGCAGTAGGGTGGCAGGTGCTGCAGACCCCCAGCTGCCCTGGCTACTGAGCATGCTCAGACTGACTCCTCTGGGTACAGTTTGGTTCCCTGCAGGGTGAAGGCGAAGAGGAGAAACAGAAGGTGGTTTGGGAGAGTTTTAAGTTGATGGAGGGAGGAGGATGGCTCCGTGTGTGTGTGTGTTTGTGTGCGTGTGTGTGTGTGTAAAGATCCTGGCACAGGGGATCCAAGCACTTTGCAACCTCTAAGCTCACACAGATACCATGGGGCTGGTCCAGGATTCAAACCCCAGGTCCAGCCGGCTTTAGGCACCAACCACATGCTTCTTGATCTCATCTTGTACCCAATTCCAGATGGACCCCTCTGTGGCAGCTGGCAGAATGTTCTAGACTCAGCTTGAACCAAATAGGGAGGTTTAGGTGGCAGCTTGCTGGGGTATTAACTTGTCTGCCTAGAGTCAAGCTTGTTCACCTCCAAGCTGGGAGTTTCCTGAGGGACAGAGTCGATATATCTCTGGGACTCAGACCAGCCCTGAGGACCCAGGCTGGTGGCAGAGTCCACTATGGCCGATGACCTGGTGCCCCTCTGCTCTGGCCTCTCCAGAGTTCATCCAGAGGGGACCTTTCCTGGAGTCCTTTACTCCATCATGTGCTGGAGTGATGGAGCAGAGGCCAGCCAGCATCCAACACAGTGTCCTGTTAATATAGTGTCCATCCCTCTGGGCCCATGCTTCCCCCACCCAGGCTTATCACCCAGGGTGGGAGCACCTATGACTAAGAAACCCCAGTTTCATAGCAGGAGGGCAGGCTTCCCACCAGACCGGCTTGGAGATCTGAATCTCTCCTGCCTGGCTTGTGGTCCAGGGTCAGGTCCCCAGCATCTCAGAGCCTCAGGGTCTGCACCCCTGCAGGCAGGATGGCACCTTGTAGGGCCTCTGTGGGATTTGAGGTGATGGCTGAGAAGCTGCCCAGGCCCCATTGTGAGAGATGCTCGGGTTACACATGAGCCATCTGTCGTCATGTTAGGACTCCCCTGTCTGTCCTAGAGACCATGATTGCTTGGAGCGGAGCCCCGTCCTTCCTGGAGCTGACCTACTGCCACATCGGCATCTCTGAGCCATGTTCTGTGGACGTGAGTGTCCCTGGAAGCAGGGCTTTGTAGCCAAATGTCCATGAGAAATGCCTTGTTAGGTGTCCTTGGTACCAAAGAGACTGGGGAGTCTTTGGGCGGGGCCGGGGGGCAGGGCGGGGGCGGGGGGGGGGCAGCTTTTCTCAGACTTGTCAGTCAGACCTTCCTGTCATCCTCCCTGTGGAGCAGAGAGTAGAGCATCCCTGAGAGAATGTTCTGGAAGCCTTCAGGCCTGGGCGTGGCTCTGGTGGGGACCTCCACTCACTGGCTGTGATTAATCTCTCCAGACCACGGTTTGCTCACCTGTAAGATGGGGATCCCCAGCTTTCCGGGTGCTCTGAGGATTAAAAGATGGACTGTAGGTAAAGCTGTTAGCACAACACCAGGCATGTAGCGGGCGCCCAGTGAACCGCAGCCTGATCACCAGCAGAAGGGGGTATAGAGTTGGGGGGGTGGTGCAAGATGTCTGACTTGGCTCCAGGGGAGACAAGGGGGGACGTGGAATAATTAAGAGGCAGGAATGCCTTCGGATCTGGAAGCAGAGAGGACAGAGGTGAGAGAGGACATTTCCCTCTCTTGATAAAGGCTTTTTTGTGTAGCCAAATCCCCGGGTAAATCCACAGTCCGAGCTGTCTCTCATCACGACTCGGCTCCAGGGGCACCTGGGTTCTCTCCAAGGATCTCAGAGAATTAGCTAATTAAGCCGGTTCTGCCTAGAAGGCGGAGGTTGTATCAGTTTGTGAGTCTGTGGAACGTGCAATGTAACTAAGCAGCCTCACCAGCCCGAGCTCTGCCTTCTGTCTGGTCCTGAATTATGCAGTGAGATGCTGCGTGTTGTAGCACATGCTGCCACTTCACTCTGCAAACACTGGCCGTCTTTGAGGTTCCCCGGGGCCAGAGCCCAGTGGGGCAGAGGAGGTGCTCCAGGGAGCTCTGTCTGGTGGGGGAGCTGGACAGCACCTGGGCTGGGGTCTGGGAGGGCAGAGGACCCTCAGATGCTGGGAGGCAGGGCCTGGACAGCATCTTGGAGCGGGTACAGCCTCTCGGAGAAGACTCACAGCTGATCTGTGGGTGCAGAGAGCAGGGAAGGAGAATTAAGAGATGGATGGATGGATGGATAGGTGGATAGGTAGACAGAGAGAGCATGAGAATAATAGAGAGATTTGAAAGGCCCATAGATTTTTCTTGGAAGCCTTCCTTTCAAGATGTGTTAGTCTGATTTGTGCCCTAATTTCTACCAGGATGATCAAGACACACGTGATTGTCCTGTCTTCAGTCCACATGTGCTTTTCAAATGCCAAAACCAATTTGAAGAATTCTGTTTTTTCCCCCCTGGTGAAGCCAGTGCATGTCATTCTCCTGCTCGTCTGGCCAAGGCTCCTCTCTGGATTCACTCTTTATCAATCTTTCATTCCCAGACTCTACTCCACCACCCGCCCCAGGGCACACACGTGCTTCTTGTCTGTCCCTAGGTACCTGCGCATCAATAGAAACCATGTCGGCATCCGTGTTAACTTCCATCACCGGTACTGTGCTATTGAAGATGTTGTTTTATTTCTTAACCATTTCCGCTCAACACTATGTTCTCAAGATATGTCTGTGTGGCTGGCGTGTCTGCTGATGAGCAAGATTTTCGGGGATGCCTCCAGGGCTCGGTCTCTCCCTGAGTGGTACCCACGTTGGTTACTTAGGCCCCCAATTCCCGCTCCATGGGCACTGCGGCAGGGAGGTCCTTGTAAAGCCCCATTGCAGGTTTGGAGGGAATGTAACCCAAGATGGGGACGCGGAGACAACAGGATGTGCCTTCGGAATTTGCCAGGTCCCATCAGATGACCTTCCGGAAGATCCCACCGAGCTCACTCCCACCAGCAGGGCTGGGAGCTTCCTTTCCCTGCATCCTCATCAGCACCTGGTGACTTTCTTGTGTCGCTCATCCGACGTATATAAAACATCTCACTTTCCTGTGTGTGTTGCTGATCGGTGTGTGGTTGAACATCTCTGCCTGCTTGCTGGGTGTTTAGACGACTGCTCTGTGAATCTACTCCTCATACACTCACTTGTCTGTTCCCCCATTTTTTTGGTCTTTCTTGTTGGTTGGTAAGAGATCCTTACTTGTTGCATTTAGACGTTGCCAGGATCTTGTCTCCTTTTGATATGTTTCTGTTAAATTCATCCGTGATTTCACCGAACAGAAATCTATCATTCTTATATTCTTACATCTCTCCTTTTTTTTTGGCCTTAGAAATTGTGCGGGCGGGTGTGTTTTTTTCTGTCTTGTGTTTAGAAGTCCTTTCTTCTTCCAAGGCCAAAACGATCTCCCGGTGATTTCTTCCCTCAGCTTTCTTTATAGTTGTACGTGGCACCCTCTAGGACGTTACTCCATCTGGAGTCTGTTTGGGGCTGCTTTCGGTAGGATAAGCACACTTTATTTTTCTCCACACTGTCAATCAAAGCCACCCCTGCCCCTACCACCCACACTCAAGCTTGCTCCTCAGCTTTCAGGAACCACCTTTACGGCACTTCAGCTTTGCACACCAAGAAGGTTCTATTTCTGGACTCTCGCTTCTGTTCCGCTGGTGCATCTGCTTTTTTATGTGAACATCCCAGCTGTTTTTATTACAGCACCTCTGGGATGGCTCGTAATCCCTCGGAGGCCAAAGGCTTTGCTCTACCTTTTTGAGATTGAGCACTTGAAGGGCTTTTTCTTCTTCTAGATTAATTTTAATTGATCTGATTCTTTAAAAACAACTTTGTAATTGTTATTGAAATTCTATTGGCTTTTTGTAGATTACTTTGGGGAATGAATATATTCATGTGGTTAACTTGACATTTAGGTTCCTTTTTTTTTTTTTTTTTTTTTTTTTGGTCATTTAATAGTTTAAAACTTCCCCCATACAAGTCTTGGGCATGTGGGTCAATTCCAAAAGAGGGCATATTTTTGGATTGATAACATGAGAGATGTCTCATCTGCTATTACGTTTCTAGTTGGCTATTACCAGTGTAGAAGGATGCTGTACTGATTTTTAAGTTACCGGTTCTAAGCCATTCAGATTCTGTTGGATTTTTTTTTCTATAAATGCTGACATCATTAGCTTAAATGTGAACATTGAGAGTTTTCTCTCTCTTCTTGCAGTCAGTTTACATTTTGTTTCGTCTTGTCCTGCCGAGTGTGCCCGGGCCTCCAGTGTGATGTGGAAAGGCTGGCAGAGGGACTGGCTTCCTTGCCTTATTTCCAGTCTTAGAAGGACCAAGGCTTAGATTCTCAGGCAAGGATGGCATTTGCTTTAGGTGTTATTATGCAACGTTGATCCACTTAAGGTACCTCTCTTCAATTGTGTGTTTGAGTTTGAAAAAAATAAATAGATGTGAAACTTGATCAAATGCTTTTGTCAGTCTCGAGAAATAATTCCTGCATGTCTGTGCTAAACCCCATTCTGTCTATAAAAGTACTTAATAAAGGACTGTCTCTGTGCCAGGCTGTGTTAGAAGTGCTTTATAAATATTGACTCACTTGATCCTTAGAACAACTGTGAGAGCTGGGCACTACTGATTATCCCCTTCTTAGGTGAGACAGTGTAGGCACAGAAAGGCTAATTAACCTGCCCAAAGCCACACAGCTAGTCAGGCCCAACTCCAGCATTTGCAGGGCCAGGGGAAAAGTATAAATAGATGCTCATATACCAATTATAAATATTTACAATTATGAAACAAGTGAACAAACCATTAAATAAAATATACCTCATCCTCCTCTACCTCAGTAAAGATCAAATCTTTGCAAGATACCAAGATGACAGAATTTAATTATTTGCCCACATTTTGGCATCCTGTTGATAAACCTGAGCTCTTTAGATGAGTAACAAAGACATACACAATTCATAATTTATACATTCATTTTATAAAATGTGTTTCTTTGTCTCCAATTCAATAAAATAACTAAATTTTGTTGTAATTAAGACTTTCCAATGGTTCGTGTCTTATTGATAGTAGCGATATTAAAAGATTAAAATGCAGAGCACAGTTGTGTTCAAAGCTTACAACATTCAACTAATCAACTATGAATGAAAAAATAAAATTTTCTGAGCCTTTCAAAAAATTTTTCATCTGAAGTTTAAAATGATTTGCAAACAATAAAAAGTAAAATATATACAAATTTAAATTTGAACTTATCTAAAGCTTGAATTGATTTACCCTTTGAAAATATAATTTTAGCATTCAATGTCCATTTAATTGCCCATGTAAATAATTGGTATCGAGAGGAGTTCCTGTCGTGGCTCAGTGGTTAACGAACCCCATTAGCATCTGTGAAGATGCAGGTTCGATCCCTGGCTTCGCTCAGTGGGTTAAGGATCTGGCATTGCCCTGAGCTGTGGTGTAGATCCCAGATGCGGCTCGGATCCCGCATTGCTGTGGCTGTGGTGTAGGCAAGTGGCTACAGCTCCAGTTGGCCCGGTAGCCTGGGAACCTCCATATGCTGTGGTGTGGCCCTAAAAGGACAAAAAAAAAATTGGTGTCATGCCTTTACTGGAATTACAGGTAGATCTAGGTATGTGCAGGCACACCTCGTTTGATTCTGTGTCACTTCATTGCGCTTCACAGGTCCTTTTTTTACACACTGAGGGTTTGTGGCAACCCTGTGGCAGGCAAATCTTTCAGCGCCACTTCCCAACAGCATTTGCTTACATCAGGTCGCTTTAGGTCATTTTGGTAATTCTTTTTTTTTTTTTTTAATTTTATGGCCGCACTCACAGAACATAGAAGTTCCCTGGGCCAGGGATTGAACCCAGGCCATAGCTGCAACCTATGCCTTAGCTGCAGCAACACCAGATCCTTAACCCCACTGCACCAGGCTGGGGATCCAACGGGCACCTCTGCAGGGACGTGAGCTGCTGCAGTCGGATTCTTAACTCACTGCGCCACAGCAGGAACTACCATTTTGGTAATTCTTGCAATATTCCAGTCATTTTCATATTTGTTATGGTCTGTGATCAGTGAGCTTTGATGTTACAATTTTGAAAAGATTATGACACGCTGAAAGCTCAGATGACGGTTAGAATTTTTCAGCAATGGAGTTTCGTTGTGGTTTTTTTAGGGCTGCATCTGCGGCATATGGAAGTGCCCAGGTTGGGGTCATATTGGAGCTACAGCTGCCTGCTGACACCACAGCCACAGCCACTCGAGATCCAAGCCACGACTGCAGCCTACACCACAGCTCATGGCAACGCCAGATCCCTGACCCACTGAGCGAGGCCAGGGATCCACCCCACATCCTCATGGATATTGGCTGGATTCGTTTCCGCTGCACCACATGGGAACTTCAGCAATAGAGTATTTCTAATGAAGGCGTATATGTTGGTTTTTGAGACATAATGCTAACGCACGCTTCACAGACCACGGCATAGTGTACACAGAACTTCTGTGCACCCAGAAAGCACAAAATGAGCGTGCCTTGCCTTACTGTGAAATTCTCCTTGGGGTGGTCTGGAATGGAGCCCATGCTGTCTCTGAGGTCTGCCTGTGCCCATATGAGAGCCATCTACTGTCTCAGAATATCTCTGAGCTGCCACGTGAGGCTGTGGTGCATATTGTTCCCATTCAGCCAAGTCACAGGTACTTTTTGTCTTCACACATTGGAGCATGACGTGCCCAAGGAAACAAGCATTTCCAGGCATGATGCTTGGTTTTGCGGGAGTCTATTGTGCTTAGGAGAAAGATCTGACACATTCATCCCTTCCCTTACGGAAACATTTCTGTGGCTCAGTCCCTCCTGGGGTGTAAGGCTCTGTCCCCCTGGTGTCTGCAGCAGTGTTGCCCTGTGTTTCTACGATGCTGAGCGGGAGATGCTGCAAGGCAGCCTCTGGGCCCTGAGCAGTGTTGGTTATGAGAGTGGATGCTGAGTCAGGGGTTTTGTTATGCTGGGGCTGAGGGATAGAGGGAGCATGTGTCCCAATGCTTACCATAGGCCCAGGCCAGAGGCCCCCCCTTCTTATCTGGGTCTAACGGAGTTGCTACAGTGAGTGAGGAGTGGAGGGATCAGGACTAGACCCTGGCTGTCTGACTCAAGTCTGTCTCTCAACCATAAAGCCACCCCGCCTTGCTTCCAGATTCTTTTCAGTCAGCCCTGAACACCTGCCTGGCTGATACTTGCTTTTGGAATGTCACAAATCTGTTCGTAAATGAAATGGGTCTATGATTTCCAATGATTAAAGTATCTTTGTTTCATTGTGAAACTCAGATCCCAGTAGCCTCGTTAGATGAGTTTGGTAATGTTCCGTTCTTTTCTAATTTTCTGTAAGCTCGGGAGAATCAATTCGGTAGGACTCGCCCATCCCACCCTCCAGTGGGGGTATCTCGGCTTACCATTTCAGTTTACTGAATAGTTTGTTTGGTCTGCTGGTTTCTTCTTTTACCAGTGTTGCCATTTTATGTTTTTCCGGCAGCTTTTGCTGGGTTTCAAATTTGTGACCCAACCGGGGCCATGTCGGGGGGGTGGAGAGGGGAGCCAGTGCTGTCCTCTGGCTGTCCCCTGTGGGTGGTCCCTGGCCATCTTCTCCTTGGGACTCCTGTCCCCCCACAAGGGGCCCAGCCACCACCTGCCTCCAAGTAGCTTCTCCCAGTTTTCAGCATCCACACCCACTCCCTTCCGTGGCCCCCGGAGGATGGGGTCTGGGGGAGGGCGGTTTGTGTTGGCTGAGAAGCCATTGTTCAGCAGCTGGTGTTACTTCTCAATCTTGCCAGGACTGTGTTAGTCCTTGTCTCACACGGGGATCCAAGTGGCTGGCAGGACGTGGAGGGGGTTCCACCTGGCTTTGGGGCTCTGCAGGAAAGAGTTCTTCCAATGGGTAGTGATGCCTGTTTAGTAATGATGTTGCTAAGAGTGTGTGGGGTTGGCAGGGGTGGTAGGGGGAGAACCATGTATGTGGCACCTGTTGTCCCCAGATTAAATCATTCAGCCCAGCAGAAGTTCCCTACAGTTTTCAAGACATATGCAGACAGACACAGAAAAAGGGAGAATAGAAGCTCCAAGCGAGGGCTTTTAAACCAGTAAGACTTGGGCTCACATCCCAGCTTTGCCAAATCCTAGCAATACGCCATGAGGCAATTTATTTTACTGAGCCCCAGTTTTCTTATCTGTAAATTAGAAAATTGGCTCTAGGACTTCCTTTCTAGGGTACTTGTAAGCCCCAGATGAAATAATACACATAGCATAAGGTTCTGTGTCAGTAAGGAATCTAACCTACCCAAACTGGCTTAAACAAGGAAATTGATCGGGAGAAAGAAGTGAAAGCTGCAGAGGTGATCTGGCTTCAGGAGCAGTCTGATCCAGAAGTTCATGGTGTCACGCCCTGGTCCTGTTTCTCTGTGACATTCTTGGCTCCACCCTTCTCCAGGGGTCTGCTTCATCATCAGGCTGTGGCCACTTCAGACCTGGCACCCACATGCTAAACAAGAGAAGATCCTTCTCTGCGGGGCAGGGGTGGGGGTGCTCCTATGGTAAGAGGAAAAAAAATGCTTTCCCAGAATCCCTGAGTTGATGACTCCTCATTTCTTTGGCCTCAGTCAGGTCACATGTTCATCCCTGAACCCTGTGGTCAAAGCCTTGGGATAAGCCCCCTAGACGAGACGTGTTGGGAGGCTGAGAGTGGAGTGAACCCCATCCAAACCACAGGAGGAAATGGGGAAAGGGCAGATCCAAAGCAAGATCCACATCTTGTGGGTTGTTGACTGGGGAGGGGGACACGGATAGAGGGCGGGCAGCATAGCTGCCCCTAAGGGTGGCAGCTGCCTCCTGACTGGTCTTCTGGTTCCTGCCTTTGCCTCATCATCCGCCCTCACCCCCGGGTGATTCTTTCCCTGCCTCTCATCTCTGCTTGGAAAACTTAGGCAGCAAGAGGAATAGAAGCCAGGGTCTTTACAGTTTCCTGACAAGGCCCTAGATGCTCTGCGCCCTGCATCCCCTATGGCTGCCCCCCCCCCCAAAACCCACACCTCCAGGTCACTCCCTTCCAGCCCCTGGGTAACTCGCACCTCGGGGCCTTTCCCACTCCCTCTCGTGGATATCTGGATGCTTTGTGCCCGCACTCCGTTCAGGTCTCCAGCAAATGGCCCCTTTTCAGAGAGGCCTTTTCTGATCAGCCTAAAATAGAAACTACCCCCACCCCCATATCCCCTCGTCCCCGGCTTTATTTTCCTTTATAAAACAAATATGTTTTCCAACACACACACACACACCCACCCCAATGGCGGCTCCACCATCTCCTTGATCACGGCTGCAGACCTTGGAGACACTGCAGGTTCATTTCCAGACCCAGCAATAAAGCAGATAGTGCAGGGGGTGAGCCCCCCACATTTTCGTTTTCCCAGGGCATATGACAGTTATGTTTACACTTCCTACTCTAGCCGATTAAGTGCCCAACAGCATTAAGTCTAAAAAGCCAGTGTACAAACCTAAGAAAAAATTACTTTTACTTGTGGCATTCCCACCGTGGCTCAGCGGTAGTGAACCTGACTAATACCCATGAGGACGTGGGTTCGATCCCTGGCCTTACTCAGTGGATTAAGGATCCAGTGTTGCTGTGAGCTGCGGTGTAGGTTGCAGCTGCCTCTGGGATTTGGCGTTGCTGTGGCTGTGGCGTAGGCCGGCAACTGTAGCTTGGACTTGACCCCTAGCCTGGGAACTCCCATATGCCCGTGGGTGCAGCCCTAAAAAGCAACAACAACAAAAACCTTTATTTGAAAAAAATGCAAACTACCCTCGGAGCCTTTAGTGAGTCATAACCTTTTTGCAACAGTAGCATCAAAGATCGCTGATCACAGATCACTGTAAGCAATACAATGATAATGAAAACGTTTGAAATATAAGAATTATCAAGGAGTTCCCGTCGTGGCTCAGCGGTTAACAAATCCGACTAGGAACCATAAGGTTGCAGGTTCAATCCCTGGCCTTGCTCAGTGGGTTAAGGATCCGGCGTTGCCGTGAGCTGTGGTGTGGGTTGCAGACATGGCCTGGATCCCATGTTGCTATGGCTGTGGTGTAGGCTGGCGGCTACAGCTCTGATTCAACCCCTAACCTGGGAACCTCCATACACTGTGGGAGCAGTGCTAGAAATGGCAAAAAAAAAAAAAAAGAATTATCAAAAGGTGACATGGAGACAAAAAGTGAGCAAATGCTCTTTGTAAAAATGGCACCAATAGACTTGCTCCACGCAGGAAGGCCACAAACCTTCAATTTGTACAAAATGAGGTATCCACGAAGTACAATAAAGAGGTCTGCCTGTAACTGCAGAGCTCAGCACACCTGGCACATAGTAGGTGTTCAGTAAATATATGTCACAGGTTGTAGCTCTAACTCCACCATGTTCTCCTAACAGCCCAGGGAGGCTTCCTTTCTTTCTTGCCTGCCTGCCCTTGTCCGAGGGACCAGAGGTCACCTGCCCTGATGATCTGTGACACGTAGCCTGGACACTGGCACATCCCCTCTTCTCCTGGGGGGGCCGCTGGTTAAAGGCGTTGCTTCCACTACTGCCTCCTTTTCCTCCTCACTCTGAGCTGCCAGGATCTTATTAGCCCTGTTTACACGGCCGGGATGTCGAGCGATTAATTTTTAATGGCTTGGTTTATTGCATGTTTGAACGGTTTATTGAGTAATTCCCACATTTAAGTGATTAATTCCCCAGAGTTCAGAACGACTGGTTAGTTTTACATTAATCAGGGTTTCTGAATGCCAAGAGACGATCAATCAATCCTTCCTGCCAGGGAGAGTGATGTTAAAATACCTCAAGGCACAATGAGGTTAAGAAAAGGAGTAATTAAAACCCTGTCTTCCCCTCATGCAAATTTGATGTCTCTCGTCTCTCTCTTCTGGCCTCCACTCCTCCCTCAATAAAGGCTCTCCTTGAACCCAGGGGCTCCTTGGAAAAGATCAACGCCACCTTTGACCTGGGGTTTCTGGTAATGAGTTTCAGCCCCTCTGCCCCTGGCAGGTGGGGCCTGCCAGCACCCCCCCCACCCCCTGCCCCCAGGGAGGGGACTTTGGAGCCCATCAGGCCTGTGGTGTAGGATCCCTGACTTCTATCCTCCCAGCCCTGGTTCCTGATTTGCAGGGAAGCTTTTGCCAACATTCGGTGCCTAAGAGAAATGGGGAAATGGGGTTTTGGGTGAAGAAGAAAAAGAATAGTTTTATTGCTTTGCCAAGCAAAGGAGGCCACAGCAGGCTAGTGCCCTAAAGACTGTGCCCTCTTTTGGGAGAGAATAGGAGATGGTCTTACAGCTTGGGGGTGGAAAATAGGGCCACAGGTAAGGATCAGGGTAGGTGCAACGCTTGCCTTCTTCAAAGCTGGTGTTTAGTGGCCCTGGGACTGGTTCTGGTGGTCCTCCTTCTTTCCGGAATGAAGAACGCTTCATCAAGTAGTTAACATCCTTCGTTTGTTGGGGTCTTTAGTTCTGCAGAAGAGCTCAAAGATATTGTTAAGATTGTGCCTTTAGGGGGAACCAGGATCCTGCCCCAAGGCTGCGCTATTGTCTCTTGACGGTTCCTCCCTTTTCTCAGCATCCCCTCCCTTCCCTGATTAGCAACTGTTTGGACCTGCCCTTTGGAACCCAGAGAAGAGCAAGGAGGCTGAAGCTCCTAAAATCAAGAAATGGGGGCTAGGAACCCCACAGGGCCCTGCTTGCTTTTCAGGCTGGGCTCTGTCTGGTTTTGGAGTTCCTGTTATGGCACAGTGGGTTAAGGACCTGATATTGTCTCTGTGAGACTGTGGATGCAATCCCTACTCTGGCTTCAGTGGGTTAAGGATCTGGCATTGCCGTAAGCTGCAGCACAGGTCACAGATGTGGCTTGGATCTGATATTGCCGTGGCTGTGGCGTAGGTCGCTGCTGCAGCTTCCATGTGACCCCTGACCCTGGAGCTTCCATATGCCTCAGGTACGGTGTAAAAAGAAGGAAAAAAATGTCTGGTTTCGCCTGGTAGCCAGACAAAGGCTGAGAGGGCCTCGGGTGGGACACCCTGCAGGGGGCCAGGAGAGGGTGTTTGGGGTGGGGCTTTGCCCTTTGACCCTGCCCCAGAGCCCTGGTAGCCTGGTCAGCCTTGAGCAGGACAGAAATGTGAGTGGCTTTTGCATCTGTTTCAATTTGCTCTGGCTGCTGCTGTAACAGAGGACCACAGACTTTGTGCTTAAAACAACCTAGATTTAGTGTCTTATGGTCTGGAGGTCAGAACACGAAGTGGATCTCATCTCACAAGGCTAAAATCCAGGTGCTATCAGGGCTGTGTTCCTTTGGAGGCTCTAAGGAAGGATCCACTCCTTTTCCACCTTCTAGCGGCCACCTGCCTTCTTCGGCTCATTGTCAAAACCAGCAGGGCTATTGCACCTTCGCATCCTTCTCTGACTCTGACCTGCTGCCACCCTGGTCCCCAGTGAAAGAGACCTTGGACTCACCTGGATAATCCAGGCTGCTTGCTCTAACCCAAGGTCAGGTGATTAGTAACCTGATTCTACCTGCAACCTTAATTCCCCTTTCCCATGCAACCTCGCACCTTCACGGGTTCCAGGCTTGGATGCAGACATCTTTGTGCTGTGCTGACCACAGCCACAGTAGAACGAGAAGCAAAGTGGCTGCCTGGTGAGAGGCATGGACTCTGTAGCCAGAGACCGTGGGTTCAAATCCTAATCCAGCCTCTCAAGAGCTGTGGGAACCCAGGTATGTTTCCTTTCTTTCTTTTTTTTTAAAGGCCCTACCCATGGCATATGGAAGTTCCCAGGCTAGGGGTTGAATTGGAGCTGCAGCTGCCAGCCTACGCCACAACCATAGCAACACTGGATCCGAACCACATCTGTGACCTGCGCCACAGCTTGTGGCACTGCCAGATCTTTAACCCACTGAGCAAGACCAGGGATCAATCCTGCATCTTCACGGATACTATGTCAGGTTCTTAACCTGCTGAGCCACACGGGAACTCCCTGGGTACATGTTCTGTGGCTCCAGTTCCTTGGATAGAAATCAGAGGCCAGTGATTGTGCCTCCCTAACAGGGTGACTGTGCAGGTGAAATGAGGACCTAAGTGCTTGGCACGGTGCCCAGATTTGCGGGACGTACACTTGGCCTTCTCTCGTGGCAGTGGAGTGCGGAGATCCATAAACAGGATGGATGCTGGGATGGCGGTGCCCACCTGCTGAGGTTGTTGAGGATTCACTGGGAATGTAGATAAAAGTGCTAAATGGTGAGCTCCTTGCAAAACGTTTACAGCCTTGGAGCAATGGAGCAATTTGCAGAGGCCCTAAATGGAGCTTTGATGGACAAACCGCCGAGGGCCCCGTATGTACAGGCCCTTTGCAGACCCCAAGGGGGATTGATGGCCCCGGAAGGGAGAGAAGACCCCAAGTAGACAATTAATGGGAGCAGACAGCCGTCCGGGGCTCCACCGACTTAGCAGAGCTAACGTGTTAACGTTCTGCTCCCTGTTCCCTTCCAATGATATTGTAAGGCTCTCGAGCATCCATGAAAGAGAGTTTTTCTCATCTGAAAACTAAGAGTTGATTAACCTAAGGTCATGTGGTTAATCATGGTGGTTAGGGGTTAGGGCTCTGGACACCCACAGGTGCGGAGCTGAATCCTGAAGGGCCAATTCCTTCACTTCTCTGCACTTTAATTGCTCCATCCATAACCTGGAGATGGTACTGTGTCCTTGTCATTGAGTTGTACAGATTCAGGGACATAATGCATGGAAGGCAGTTGGCCCAATACGTGGTATGCAGCAAGTGCTCCCTGTTTCGTGGTCCCTGGAGAAGTGAAGCTCCCACGTGGATGTCGTCAGGTGTTAGAAGCCTTTGGGAGTGAAGGTTTGAGTTGGATCTTAAAGACCAGTGAGGTGTGGTGGAAGGGAATTTCAGGCAGAGGAGAGATTCAGAAAGGGTACATTTCTCAAGCAGCCTATGCTGGAGCCTGGCTCTGGCTTCAGGTGCATGGAAAGGAGAGAAAGAGGTGAGGCGGGCCAGGGGCCGGAGCTGGGTGCATTGTAAGTCAAGATGAGTTCAAATCGGGAGTTCCCATTGTGGCTTAGAGGGTTAAGAACCTGACTAGGATCTATGAGAATGTGAGTTCGATCTGTGGCTCTGCTCCGTGGATTAAGGATCCGGAATTGCTGTGAGCTGCAGCATCGTTCACAGATGCAGCTGGGATCTGGGGTTGCTGTGGCTGTGGTGTAGATTGGCAGCTGCATCTCCGATTGGACCTCTAGCCTGGGAACATCCAAATGCCACAGGTGTGGCCGTGAAAAAAAAAAAAAAGATGAGTTCAAACTTCATCTTGTTGGCTGTGGAAACTGTTAAATGTTTTGAACAGAGAAGCAACCAGAAGCCTGTAGAAGAAACTAATGTTTGGGAGACATGGGAGTGGAATCCATGTGGAGCCATTGGGCTGCCAGCAAACCAGTGTATTCTAAGAAATGGATTCATTCCACCCAAGTTGATTTAACAAAAAGATGCCAGTTATGTGATGGGCTGTGGAAGTGAAAGACAGAGAAAAACTGGTCCACCTGGGAATCGAGATTCTGGTGGTGTTGAGATGGAGACAGACAATAAGCCAGAAAACATAATGTGATTTTGCGCTGGGGCAAGTGCTGTGAAAATAACGAAAGTAGGTGATGTGACATTGGCTGGGAGGAGAGTGAGTGGTCCAGCAAAGGCTTCTCTGATGGGGTTTGATGGGGTGACCCTGGAGCTGGGACGGGACAATTGAGAAGCAGCTGGTTTTCAGAAGAGCTGGGACAGGTGTTCCAGACAGAAAGTAAAGCATATGAAAGGCCCCAGGGGAGGAAGGAGCTGGCTGTGGTCCAGGGATGGAAGGACCGGGAAAAGCCAAGGGGGCTGGGGGCCTGTGATCTGGGGGAGAAGGCAAAAAAGAGGATGCGGAGAAGGAGGCAAAGGTTTAATGGCACAGAGGCCAGATTTAATCGTGGTTCTAATTTATTCAACTTTCCCCTTCACTGGATTGTTCCCAACAGCACAAAACCTTAGCATAGTATTTATCATCTTAAAAAAAGCCAGTCCTCCTGGGGGCCCCATATCTCTCACATCTATCGTATTTCTTTGCTTCCTTTTATAGCAGAACTCAGCAAAATCGCCTGTACTGGCATCTCCACATTTCTGTCCTCCCATCCTTTCTTTTTCTAAAATCTTTTCATTTTAACAACTGTTTACACGTAGCAAAGTGCACCTCAGAATGTGCGTTTCACCTTTATTTAGTACTTATCTTTTGACCATGTTTGCTTTGAGACTTTTTCTGTATGTACAGGCTAGGATTTTTTTTTTTTTTCCCCTGATCAACTTGAAAGTAAGCCGCATGACCTTCTCCCTGTAAATCGCTCTTCATGCATCTCCTTAAAAATCAAGAGTATTCTCTTTCAAAACTACAATAGGGCGATCAAGTGCAGGGAATTTAACATTGAAAACATAACCCATATTCAAATTTCACCCAGAGGTGCCCATATGTTCATTTTCAAGATTCACGTGAAAACTTCACATGCCCGTAAGGGTCACTCTTTTGGATGTGTGCGGCTCTAAATTTCGACACATGTACAGGTATATAACCACGACTGCCATCAAGATATAATACAGTTCCCATCATGTGTCTCCCCCCAATTCCTCCATGCCCCATCATGTGTCTCCCCCCAATTCCTCCATGCCCCATCATGTGTCTCCCCCCAATTCCTCCATGCCCCATCATGTGTCTCCCCCCAATTCCTCCATGCCCCATGTCAACCCCCCCCCCAGAACCCCCAGCCCTTGACAACAGCTCATCTTTCTCTGTCCTTCGAGTCTCGTCTTTTCCAGAATGTCATGTAAATGGAACTGCGCAGACGTAGGTCTGGCTTCCTTCTCTTAGCTACCGATTTTGGAAGTCAGCCCCCTTGTTGTTTGTTTCAGTAGTTGAGTTCTTGTTAAGTGGTATACGGTGGATGAAAACTCACCAGGTGAAAAACGTACAGGTTGTTTCCAGTTTTTAGTGATTTACGTTGGTATAAGGTGATTTTTAACATGGGTGTACAGGCTTCTGTGGGAACCCAAGTTTTTATTTCTTTTCAGAATAGAATTGCTGGGTTGAATGGTGTAAGTGCATGTTTAACTTTGTAAGAAACATCCAAGCTCTTTTCCTGATGGTACCTTTTTAAATTCCCACCGCGGGGTATGGGAGTTCCAGCTTCCACATCCTTGTCCGCAGTTGGTATTGTGCTTTGCAAAAATTTTAGCCTTACGAATAGGTACGTAGTAGCATCTCATTGTGGTTTTAACGAGCTTTTCCATAGTGCTACTTAGCGTCTTTCCTGCGCTCACTGTCTGTAAAGCTTCTTTGATGACATGTTCGAAATCATTTGCCCAGTTTTAAGATGGGCATTTCTTCTATTTATCTATCCACATTTTTGTTTTTTAAATTTAAGTATAACTGACATATAACATTATATTAGGACTTTCCATTGTGGCTCAGCAGTAGCAAACCCAAGTAGCATCCATGAGGATGCCAGTGCCATCTCTGGCCTCGTTCAGTGGGTTAAGGATCTGGTGTTGCCATGAGCTGTGATGTAGGTCAAAGACATGACTTAGACACTGTGTTGCTGTGGCTGTGGCATAGGCTGGCAGCTACAGCGCCAAGTTGACCCCTAGCCTGGGAACTCATACGCTCTGGGTGCGGCCCTAAAAAGACAAAAAAAAAAAAAGTATTAATTTCAGGTGTACAGCATAATGAATCAATATTGGTATAAATTATGAAATGATCATCACAATAAGTCTGGTTACCATCTGTCGTCAGTTACCAAAAACATTTCTTTTCTTGTGATGAGAACTTTTAAGATTTATGCTTAGCAACTCTCAAATATGCAATACGCTATTATTGACTATAACCAGCCTGCGGTGCATACATCCCTGTGATTTATTTATTTTATAACCGGAAGATTGTACCTTTTGTCCCCCTTTCCCCATTTGGCCCTCCCCTCTGGCAACCAGCATATCTCTTCTCTGTATCTATGAGTTTTGTTTGTTCATTTGTTTTGTCTTCTTAATTCCACATGTAATGGAATCATACAATATTTATCTTTCTTTGACTTATTTCACTTATAATACCCTCAAGGTCTGATGTCGACATGAATGGCAAAATTCCATTTTTTTTTTTTTTTTGTCTTTTTAGGGCTGCACGTGGCATGTGGAGGTTCCCAGGCTAGGGGTCCAATTGGAGCTGTAGTCGCTGGCCTACGCCACAGCCATAGCAATGTGGGGTCCAAGCCATGTCTGAGACCGACACCACAGCTCACGGCAACACCGGATCCTTTACCCACTGAAGGAGGCCAGGGATCAAACCCACATCCTCATGGATGCTAGTTGGGTTCATTAACCGTTGAGCCACAATGGGAACTCCCAAAATTTCATTCTTTTCCATGACTAAGGACGATTCCATTGTGTACTCACACACCCCTTTCCCCATTCATCCATTGGTGGATATTTAGGTTGTTACCATATCTGGGCTATTGTAAAGAATGCTGCACCAAACAAACATATCATATCTTTTTGAATTACTGTTTTTGTTTTCTTCAGATAAACACCCGAAGTGGAATTTGTAGAATTGCTGGATTGTATCGTACTTCTACTTTGAATTTTTTGAGAAGGCTCCACACTGTTTCCCTTAATGACTGCCTCAGTATATATTCCCAACAACAGTACATGAAGCTTCCCTTTTATCCACATCCTCCCCAACACTTTCTTGTCCTTTCGATAATTGCCATTCTGACAGGTGTGAGGTGATAGCTCCCTGTGGCTTTGACGTGCATTTCTCAGATGATGATGAGTGATGCTGCTTCTATACATGGTCTTTGGAAAGATATCGGTTCAGATCTCCCACCCATTGTAAAACCAGCTTGTTGTTGTTGTTATTGAGTTGTTTCAGTGTATGTGTTTGGGATATTAGCCTCTTATTGGACATATGATTTGCGAATATCTTCTCCCATTCAGTAGGTTGCCCATTCATTTGGTTGACTGTTTCTTTGGCTGTGCAGAAGCTTCTTAGTTGGATGGAGTCTGTTTATTTTTGCTTTTGTGGTTGTCTTTGGAATCAGATCCAAACAAATGATCACCACGACCCATGTCAAGAAGCATATGGCCAATATTTTCTTCTGGGAGTTTGGTGGTTTCAGGTCTTATGTTCAAGTCATTAATCAATTTTGAGTTAATTTTGTGCACAGTGTAGGACGGTCGTCTAATTTCATTCTTTCACAGTAGGCAGTGCAGGTCCAGTTTTCCCAACACCATTTATTGAAGAGACTGTCTTTTCCCCGTTTATTTTGTATATCCCTTAATTAATTATTGTAGCTGTAGTTATTTTTACTACTTTTGCCTTTTACCCTTTACGCTAGCTTCATACGTGACGAATCCACTCCATTTACTAGATATATATAGTAGCATGTAATATGTATACATACACACACATATATATGTGCCTTTACCAGGGAGTTTTTTTCACTTTCATGTTTTCTTTTTCCTCTTAAGTGCCTTTCTTTTCTGCTTAAAGAAGTTCCTTTAACATTTCTTGTAAAGCTGGAGTTCCCATTGTGGAGCACTGGTTAATGAATCCGACGAGAAACCAAGAGGCTGTGGGTTCGATCCCTGGCCTCGCTCAGTGGGTTAAGGATCCAGAGGTTGCCGTGAGCTGTGGTGTAGATTGCAGGTGCGGCTTGGATCCTGCGTTGCTGTGGCTCTGGCATAGGCCGGCGGCTATAGCTCCGATTAGACCCCCTAGCCTGGGAATCTCCATATGCCACGGGAGCGGCCCTAGAAAAGGCAAAAAGACAAAATAAAATAAAATAAAATAAAATAAAATAAAATAAAATAAAATAAAATAAAATAAAATAAAATAAAAACATTTATTGTCAAGCTGATTTAGTGGTGATGAACTCATTTAACTTTTGCTTGTCTGTAAAACTCTCTCAGCTTCAATTCTGAATGATAACCTGGCTGAGTAGAATATTCTTGGTTGGAAGTATTTAATCTCAGCACTTTGACTATATCATGCCGCTCCCTTCTGGCCTGCAAAGTTCTGCTTATGAATCGGCTGATAGTCTTATAGGCATTCTCTTACACATAAATGATTGGTTTTCTCTTGCTGCTTTTAAGATTTACTGTTTATCAGATGGCAGATGAAAAAAAAGATTTGCTCTTTATCCTTAATTTTTGACATTTTAATTATACTATGCCTTGGTGTGGATCACTTTGGGTTCACTTTGTTTGCAACTCTCTGGGATTCCTGGATCTGGATGTCTGTTTTTAGCTTCTTTCTCTGTCTCTCCCCCTTCTGGGACCCCTGTAATGCAAATATTATTCCACTTGATATGGTCCCATAGGTTCCTTAAACTCTCTTCACTTTTTAAAATTCCTTTTTATGTTCATTGCTCTGTTTGGGTGAGTTCCATTGCCCTGTCTTTTAATCACTCATCCTTTCTTCTTCTCACCTGGTCTGCTACTAAAGCCTGCTAGTATATTTTGCAGGTCAGTTCTTGTATCCTTCAGCTCTGTGACTTACTGTTTGATACCTCCTTATATTTTCTGTCTCTTGGCTGAAGTTCTCACTGTATTTATCTGTTCTTATCCCAAGGTCTGTAAGCATTTTTATAAGCATTACTTTACACTCTATTAGGTAAATTACTTATCTCTGTTTCATTAAAATTTTCTTTTTTTTTTTCCCCCTGGGGATTTATCTTGTTCTTTTGCTTGGAACGTATTCCTCTGTTTTCTCATTTCCCTTGAGGCTCTGTGTTTATCTCTGTATTAGGTGAAACAGCTTTCTCTTTCAGTCTGAAGAATGGCCTTGAGTAAGAGATGGACCTTATTGTTTAACCTTGACCTGGCTCTTGGTTATCTCATGAACCTTTGTGATTATCTAAGCAGCCTGGCTTATTCCTGATAGGTCCCAGTTGTTGAGAGTGTTCCAAGACCTGTGAGTGGTCCGGAGAGAGGGATATAGGGCAGCACATAGTTGCAGGCTGATTGGAAACTAGACCCTCAGGCAGCTTTTAAAACACATACGTATGTTTTAAATATATACACACACAGTCTTGTGAGGCCACAAGCATAAACCCTGTTGGCCTCCTGCCCAGGCAGTCTGGAGGTGGCTCCTTGGCAACAGTTGCAAAAACCAGGGCTCCAGATATGTGTCTGAGCTCTTTTCTGGGAGGTACCCATGAGCCATAGTGAGGTCGAGGGACAGTTCAGGACAGCATCTCCCAGCATGTTTCTCCAAAAGCACTTCCAAACCCTCCAGATATTTGGTGAACCTGAAGCCCCCTGCCAGGCTGAAGTTCCAAATCATGTAAATAGGCCTTTCTTATAGGAAGACGGGGAGTGTGATTCAGTCTGCAGGTGGTAGCCTGCCAAGAACTGTCTCTCTGATTGTTTCAGACCCATGGGCCCAGAAACGCAAGCCCCCATGGACACCAGAGCCAAGCACTCAAGGACTTCCCTGGGAAGGCTGCAGGTGCCCACTAGGTTTAGCAGGGCCGAGGGAGAATGTGAGTTTGGGGCAAACCCTCTGGCTTTAGCCAGGTAGTGCTAGCCAGGTAGAGGGAGAGTACAAATATGACGCTTGTCCGTGCCTCCATCCTTGGAGAGAGTCTCAACCGGCTCCTGCCCCTACAGATGCTTTAAGGCTAACCAGTCCGTCTCCTTCACATATGGTCCAAGCGCTTATCAAACAGCTGCTTTTTCACTGGATCCTGGGGCAAATGAGTCTGCATGTGAGCCTTTAAGTGTGGAGGCCCCATTCCCTACATCCTTGTGTGTCTCCTGGAGGTAGTTCCGTAGGTATTCAAAGCCAGGTGTGTCACCTTCTGGCTCTGGCCCAGGTCTCAAGGGTTGGGGTACCTGCTGTGAGGCATGAACCTTTCTCTCCTCAGGGAGAAGCTCCATATTTGTGAGACCCCCCCCCCCCAGTTTCGGGTTGGGGTTTTGAGTTAGACGCATCTATGTCTTTCCTACGCATCTCCATATGGCCCTTTTATCCTCTGTTGTGCAGGAGCACTTGAGTTTGTTTTCAGAGAGAATTGCTCCATATGTAGCCACAGACTTCCTGGGTCAATGGGAAAAGGTGAGTTTAGGATCTTTCTACACCACCATCTTGAACTACCCTCCATTTGCGGTTTGTTGTTGTTGTTGTTGTTGTTGTTGTTGTTGTTGTTTTTAGGGCCTCACCCATGGCATATGGAGATTCCCAGGCTAGGGGTGGAATCAGAGCTACAGCTGCCGGCCTATGCCACAGCCATAGCAACACCAGATCCAAGCCACATCTGCAACCCACACCATAGCTCACGGCCATATGGGATCCTTAACCTACTGAGCAAGGCCAGGGACTGAACCCGCAGCCTCATGGTTCCTAGCTGGATTCGTATCCACTGTGCCACAACTGAAACTCCCCTCCATTTGTTTTATTATTGATCTTTGAGAGCTCTTTATATATTCTGGATACAAACCCTATATCAGAAATGTGATTTGCTAATACACTTGGCCCTTGAACAATGTGGGGTCAGAAGTGCCAACTCTCTGCAGAGTTAAAAAATACGCTTATCACTTTACGGTTCGCCCTCTGTATCCAAGGTTCTGCATCTATGGATTTGACTCCCTGCGGATAGCATAGTACTGTATGTAGGATGTATTTATTGCAAAAAAAAATCTGCAAATGAGTGGACCTGCACATTTCAAAGTTTCTATGCTGTTCAAGGGTGAGCCATTTTCTGCTGTTCTGTGTCTTATCTTTTACATTTCCCTAATAGTTCTTTCAAAAAACTGAAGTTTTAAATTTTGATGAAGTCTAGTATACAGCTTTGTCCTGTTATGGGTTCTGCTTTTGATATTGTATCTAAGAACGCTTAGATGTTCTTAGATAAAGTCACAGAGATTTCCTCTTATGTTTTCTCCTTTAAGTCTCACAGTTTTGGGTTTTATAATTATGGTTTACACAATCCATTTTGAGTTAATGTTTGTGTTAGAGGTGAAGAATTGGGTTGAGTTTTTTTTTTTTTTTTTTAACCTCTCAGTTTCAAATGTTTCCAGCCTCATTTGTTGAAAAGACTTTTTCATCTCTGAAATGTCCTTGCGTCTTTGTCAAAATCAGTTGGCTGTATTTGTCTAAATCTGTTCTCGGATTCTCTTCTTTTCCACTGATTTATGTGGCCATCCTTTTACCAGTGTGATGCTATCTTGATTCCTGTAGGTTTTGGTGAGTCTTGAAATCACACTACGTGTCTTGCAGCTTTGTTCTTTTTCAGAATTATTTTGACTGTTTTAATTCCTTTGTCTTCCTACATAAATTTTAGAATCACCTTTTTGATTTTCTGAAAGACAAAAACTCCTTCTGGGATTTTGATTGGGATTAAATCTGTTTATCAGTTCAGGAAGAATTAACATCCCAATGATATTGAATCTTCTGATCCATGAACGTAGCATATCTATTTATTTAGGTTTTCTCTTTTTTTTTTTTTTTTTTTTTTTGTCTTTTTGCTATTTCTTTGGGCCGCTTCTGCGGCATATGGAGGTTCCCAGGCTAGGGGTCTAATCGGAGCTGTAGCTGCCGGCCAACGCCAGAGCCACAGCAACGTGGGATCCGAGCCGCGTCTGTGACCTACACCACAGCTCACAGCAACGCTGGATCCTTAACCCACTGAGCAAGGGCAGGGACCGAACCCGCAACCTCATGGTTCCTAGTCGGATTCGTTAACCACTGCGCCACGACGGGAACTCCTCTATTTAGGTCTTCTTTGATTTCTTTCATCAGTGTTTGTAGTTAGCATATTTTATAACATTTTGTTGGATTTATACCAAAATATTTTATAATTTTTAGTGCATTATGAATGACACTTTTTTTTTAACCTCTCAGTTTCAAATGTTTCCAGCCTCAAATGTTTTAAAATTTTTATTTACAGCAGTTTTATTGCCAGTTTATAAACTATAATTGATTTTTAAAATATTGAGCTTGTATCATATGTGTGGTCTAAGATCACTTATTAGTTCTAGGGTCTTTTTTGTAGGTTCTTTGGGATTTCCTATAAAAACAATTGTATCTTCTGCAAATCGGGACGGTTTTATTTCTTTTTTCTTTTTCTTTTTTTTGTCTTTTGTCTTTTTAGGGCCGCATCTGTGGCATATGGAGGTTCCCAGGTGGGGTCTAATCTGAGCTGTTGCTGCCGGCCTATGCCAGAGCCACAGCAATGACAGATCCGAGCCACGTCTGCAGCCTACACCACAGCTCACGGCAATGCCAGATCCTTAATCCACTGAGCAGGACCAGGGATTGAACCCGCAACCTCATGGTTCCTAGTTGGATTTGTTTCCACTGTGCCACGACGGGAACTCCCAGTTTTCTTTTTTTCTTCTCACTTTATATGCCCTTTATTTTGTTTTCTTGCCTTATTGTACTGGCTAGAGTTTCCAGTTAATTGAGCGATGAGATTTCCCCACTTTGTTCCTCATCTTAGGGGAAAAGCTTTAAGTCCTTCACCATTAAGTATGATACTATGTGTAAGTTTTTTGGTAGATTCCCTTTATTAGACTAAGAAACCCCCCCTTTTTTCTTTCTAGGGCTGAAGCCAGGTATATGGAGGTTCCCAGGCTAGGGGTTAAATCAGAGCTGTAGCTGCTGGCCTACACCACAGCCACGGCAACGTCGGATCCGAGCTGGGTCTGTGACTTACACCACAGCTCATGACAATGCTGGAGCCTTAACCCGCTGAGCGAGGCCAGGGATTGGACCTGCAACTTCATGGCTCCTAGTCAGATTTTTTTCTCCTGTGCCATGATGGGAACTCCAAAAAAATTCCCTTTTATTTCTAGTTGTTGAGAGTGTTTAATATAAATGCATATTGAATTTTATCTAGTGCTTTTTTTGCATCCACTGAAATGGTCATATGCTTTTCCTTCTTGGGTCAGTTGGTAGATTGAATTACATAGGCTTAAGAAGGTCAGACCAATATCACTTATATGTGGCATCTAAAATATGGCACAGGCGATCTTACCTACAGAACAGAACCAGATCACAGACATAGAGAACAGACTTCTGGTTGCCAAGGGGGAAGGGGGAGGGAGTGGGATGGACAGGCAGTTTGGGGTTGGTAGATGCAAACTATTGCGTTTAGAATGGTTAAGCAGTGAGGTCCTACTGTACAGCACAATATCCAATCTCTTGGGATAGAACATGAGGGAAAACAGTATGAGAAAAGAATGTGTGTATATGTATGAGCGGATCGTATGCTGTATAGTGGAAATTGACACAACCCTGTAAATCAGCTATGATTTTTTAAAAACGTGTCGAACCAGCTTTGCATTTCTGGGGCAAACTGTGTTTAGTCGATGGGTGTTATTCTTTTAATAGATTGCCGGGTTTGCTGATATTTTAATGACAATTTTTTTTATATCTATGTTTATCAGAGGTTTTGTATTTTCCTTTTCTTTGTAGTATCTTTGATTTTGGCATCCAGGTAATGCTGCCCTCGTGGGATGTGTTCCCTTCTCTTCTGCTTTCTAGAAGAGATTGTGAACAGTTAGAATCATTTTTTTTTTTCCTTAAATGTTTGGTAGAATTTACCAGAAGCCATTGGGCCTGGAGTTTTCTTTGTTGGAAGGTTTTTAAGCTAAAAATCCAAATCTTCAATCGTTATAGAGCTCTTCAGGTTCTATATTTCTTCTTGAGTGAACTTGGGTAGATTATGTCTTTGAAGGGATTTGTTCTTTTCAACTACATTGTCAAATTGATAGTCACAAAGTTGTTCATGATAATTTCGTGTTATCCTTTTCATGTCTGTAATGTCAAAGTAATGTCACCTCATTTCTGATATCAACCCTTTATGTTTTATCTCTTTTTTCTTAGTCTGACTAGGGGGTTATCAGTTTATTAATCGTTTCAAAGAAGCAGCGTATGGTTTTATTGACTTTTCTCTATTGGTTTCCTAGTTTCAGTTTCCATGATTTTGTTCTTTATTATTTCCATCCATCGCTTGGCTAACAAGAGTTTCACACATTCTTTTTCTGGTTTCTAAGGTGGAAACTTAACATCCTTGATTTAGAACATGATTTTCTTTTTCAAATACGAACATTTAATGCCATAAATTCCCTCTGAGAACTCTTCTAGCTGCACCTGACAAATTTTGGTCGCTTCTACTTGAATTTTCATTCCGTTCAAAATATTTTCTATTTTTTTCTTTGACCCATGTACCACTTAGACTTGTTTAATTTCCAAATGTTGGGGGATTTCCCAGATATCATTCTGCTTTTGATTTCCACTTTACTTCCCTTATGATCAGAGTACGTGCTTTATATGATTCCAGTTCTTCTAAATCGGTCAGGGTTTATATTATGTATAACAACGTGGCTTGTCTTTGTGTATCATGTGTTTTGGAAAAGAACATATATTCTACTATAAATGATAAAGTGTTCTATAAATACTAATTAGAAAACTGGCAATGATAGGGAATTTCTGAACAACCATCTTTTTTTTTTTTTTTTTGTCTTTTTGTCACTTTCTTGGGCCGCTCCCTCTGCATATAGAAGTTCCCAGGTTAAGGGTCGAATTGGAGCTGTAGCCGCCGGCCTACACCAGAGCCATAGCAACGCGGGATCCGAGCCGCATCTGCAACCTACACCACAGCTCACGGCAACGCCGGATCCTTAACCCACTGAGCAAGGCCAGGGATCAAACCTGCAACCTCATGATTCCTAGTCAGATTCATTAACCACTGAGCCACGATGGGAACTCCTGAACAACTGTCTTGACCAGTGTATTTTTTTTTTTTTTTTTTTTTTTTTTTTTTGTCTATTACTGAAAAATGAGTTGAGGCCTAGCGGTTGAATGGTGGATTTTTCTGTTTTTCGTTGCACATCTTCTAGTTTTTGCTGAAAGAGTTTTGAAAATCTGTTGTTAGATGTAGACATGTTTAGGAGTGTTCCGTCCTTTTGGCGAATTGACTCTTTTCTCAGCCTGCAATGTCTTATCTTCATTGCTGATAATAGTCTTTGTTCTAAAGTGCACTTTATCTGATATTCAGATAGCCCCTTCCAGCTTAGACTTGACTCATTTTTACCCTGTAAATCTTTTTCCCTCCTTTAACTGATCTTGATCATTTTATTTAAAGTGGGTTACTCATAGACAGCCTATAATTAGGTCTTTTCTTATCGTTATTCAGTCTGACAAGTTTTTATCTGTTATTTGGTATGTCTTGGGACACTTTAATTTTTTTTTTTGATATGGTCGGATATATATCTATAATTTTTGTCTTCCTTCACCCTCTGTCCTTTTCTGGTCTCTGTTTCATCTTTCTTACCATGTTTTAGATTATTTGAATTTTTTTTAGCATTCCATTTTAATTTACCTATTGGGTTTTTGGCTTTATTTCTTTGTATTATATTTTTTATTGGTTGCTCTTGGGATTATCATATACCTACTTAATCTACAAGTGTTATTAGAGTCAATATTTATACTTCCAGTCACATGTGGAACTTGTAACCGTGTAGGTCTCTTTGCCCTACCTCCTTTTTCATAGCAGTTATAGGTATTATATCTACATCCATTGGAAAACCCACCAGATATTGTAATACATTTTTTTGCTTTTAAGGGGAGAAAAATATCCTTTTTCAATTACCGAGGTATTTACTGCATCTGTTGCTCTTTCTCCATTCCCAAAGTTACAGATTCTGGAATCATTTTCCTTCAGCCTGAAGCTTTCATTAGCATTTCTTTTACAGGAGTTCTACGAATGGTTAGTTTTCTTAGTTTTCCTTTCTCTAAGAATGTCTTATTTTGACTTCATTCCTGAAGGAATTTTTTTGATGGGTATAGAAATCAGGAATGACAGTCAGTTCTTCAGCACTTTAAAGATGTCCCATTGTCTTCGGGCGTCCATGTTTTCTGATGAGAAATTGGCAGTCATTCTACTTGTTCTGCTACATAGAATGCTTTTGTTTTTTTCTAGATGCTTTCAAGGTTTAAAAAATTTCTTTGGTGTTCAGAAATTGACTATATCTGTGCATTTTAAAAAGTTTATTCTCTTTGGGAGGTACTGAGCCTCCAGTATATGAATATGTAGACTTCTATTTTTTCACCAAATTTTGGAAAATTTTAGCCATTATGTCTTCACAGTATTTTTATTGTGCCAATCTGATTTCCTTCTTGGGTTTTGATGATGTGAATGTTAGACCTTTTTATATTGTCCCACAGGTCCCTGGGGTTCTTTTTATTATAATTTTCAGATTGGATAATTTTTATTGATATCTTGACTTCCCTTCCTCATTCCTCTGCTATCTCCATTCTACTATTGAACAGAATTTTTAAAACTTCAGATATTATATAGACAGCTCTTCTTAAATTTCTATTTGGTTATCTTAATAGTTTCTATTTATTTCTGAAAACACTTACTTTCCCATTCATTTCAAACACATCTACCTTTACATCATAGGCATAGTTATAATAGCTGCTTTAATGTCTTTATGATGCCAGCATATGGGTAATCTCAGAGTTGGCATTTATCTTTTCCCTTAGGAATTGATTACATTTTCCTGATTCTTTTTATGTTGAATACTTTTCATTTCTATCCTGGATATTTTGAGTATCCTGTTGTGAAGCTCTATGTTCTATTAAAATCCTCTGGAGAATATTTGTTTTGGCTTGTTATGTTTTAGCATGCATTCAGCCCAGTTGGGTTCAGACTGTAGCCCTTTCTTCTTCCTCTGTGGATGATGGCCCCAGTGTCAGTTCAGCTCCTAAGGCCTTTGCTGTGCTGCTTTGGGTCTGTCCCATGTGCACAGGGGAGCTTGGGCCTTGAGCCAGTTCCTACACAGAACTAGGGGAATCTCTTCTCTGGCTGTCTTCTCTCCATCCTCTTTGACTTGCAACCCCGCCTCCCCCCCTTTCCTGAACTTAAGGCCAGAAAGACAGGTTTTCTCTTAGTTTTAGCTGCCAGCCACCCAGTCTTTGGGGTCCCTGCCTCAGGTCAACACTGCAAGAGAAAAGATGAGAAAAACAAATAAGAACCTCACCCCTTACTTCTCCAAGTTTTGACTCTTCTCAGTCTGCCTGTTTTTCTTTCCTTTCGCTTTTCAGAGTCTTCAGGCAGTTGCTTTTTGTATTTTGTCAAACTTGTTAGTTATCTTCCATGGTAGAGAGGGCGGTAGTGCATTCACTCCATCTTGACTGGTACCCAAACTCTGTAATAATGCTCTTGCGGGAATTTGTTTCTGATGGGTCTGGGAATCAGAAAATGCACATTGTGTTGGTGGCCATGTCCCATAATTCTGAACACTTCCTTCACATTATGTTTTGTTTCAGACACTTCCGATGTTTCTGCAGAGCAGGCCCGTGGTGTAGCATTTCTTTCTCTGACCCCTCAGACTTTTCACCATTCCAAAGAAACTCTCTTGCCAAGGCTCCTGCTGGCTTCTGTGAGGCTAGATTCAGTGGATGTTTCTCTGTCTTCATTTTAATTTCTCTGCCCACTCAATTCTTTGTCTTCTTGAAATATTTTCTCTGCTTGGCCTCAGAGACATGGCTCCCTTTGGGTTCCCTCCTACTTCCTCAGCCATGGCATCTCATCCTTTTTACTGGTGCCTGCAGGCACCGGTCTTTCCACCGAGTGCCTTCATGATCTCATCCATCCCTATAACTCGCCATCCCAACCATTCAGTCATTCCCAGGTGTGGCTCCAGCTCAGGCATCTGTACACTCGGCCTTCAGACATCTTCGTGTGTATCTAGTAGGCATCTCAAACGTGTATCCTGTCCAAAGTAAAATTCCTGATTTCCTCCCTCCCCCCAAACTCTTCCTTCTATAGTCTTCATCTTAGTAAATGGAGATATCATTCTTCTGTCTTTTCAGGGTAAAAATGTTGGCATCGTCCTTCATGCCTCATCTTGTCTTGCCCTCCAGGGTACCCGTCTTTCTTATTTTTTATATTTTTTTGTCTTTTAGCCTTTTCTAGAGCTGCTCCCGCGGCATATGGAGATTCCCAGGCTAGGGGTCTAATCGGAGTTGTAGCCACCAGCCTGCGCCAGAGCCACAGCAACGCGGGATCTGAGCTGTGTCTGCGACATACACCACAGCTCATGGCAACGCCAGATCCTTAACCCACTGAGCAAGGCCAGGGATCAAACCCACAACCTCATGGTTCCTAGTTGGATTCGTTAACCACTGAGCCACGACGGGAACTCCCCCCGTCTTTCTTAAATATATGCCGAGTCTGACCACTTCTCATCTTCTTGGCAGCTCCCTCCTTAGTGCAGGCTACTGTCATCTTCCCCATCCTTCCACCTCTGCCTCTCCTCACCTGCTACAGCCTCTCCTGCACATCAGCCCCATGGTCCTTTAACACTCAATCCTGGTTACCTCATTCCTCTGCTCAAACCCTCCCTGGTTTCTCACATCTTTAAGCACAAATCAAAGACCTTCAGCACCCTTCCCTAGCCCATCCTGCCCCCGCCGCCAACCCTGTACTGGCCTCCAGGCTGTTCCTAGGCCACAGCTAGAGTGTTTTCCTCAGGGCCTTGGCCCTTGCTGTTCCTCTGGTTTGGAATGTTCTTCCAGGGAATCAGATGCCTTGTTCTCTCATGGAATTTGGTTCTCTTCTCAAATGTCACTCTCTAAAGAGGTCTTTGCTTTCTTTTTCTTTTCATGGCTGCACCTGTAACATATGGAAGTTCCCAGGCCAGGGGTCCAATCGGAGCTGCAGCTGCAGCTATACCACCACTTGCAGCAATGCCACATACTGAACCCACTGAGCAAGGCTAGGGATTGAATCTGCATCCTCACAGAGAAAAGGTGAACCTGCTGAGCCACAAGAGGAACTCCTAAAGAGGCCTTTTCTGAGTGCTCTATTTAGAATAACACCAAGCGTCTCTGCCCCTTATACTCCCTGTTGCTTTTACCAGAACTTTTTCTTCGCTGCACTACTCCCCCCTCCCAGGTCCTTGCTGACCACCTCTCTCTGTAGAATAAGAGGTCAGGAACCATGTTGGTCTAGAATGATGTGGGGTATATAGTGAGTGCTCGGTAGGGGTTTGTACTGTAGGTAACTCAGTAAAATGCTTTTGAATGTGTACATTTTTCTTTCTCTCTTGGGGGCTGGCTCCTCAGAGCAATACATTCTTCTTACAGTCATGGTCCAGGGAAGAGATGGCCCCTCCCCGCCTCATGTTCTCAGGCCAGGTCTGTTAGGCCATCAGCCGGGAGCCCCCTCAATACGCATCTTGACTGACCATCGCCCTGCCTGCCTCTCCTGCGTTTCCAGCTGTCAGGGCCAAGGAAGCGTTTATCAGTCACCCAGCCCTTAGGGTGCAGGGAGGTTGGTGGCAGAGCCCACTTCCTGAAATGTCATCCAGGTGCCTGGTTCTCCATCATTCTGGGTGATTCAGTGTGAAGAGTCCATCACTCAGCCTGCCAGCAGGAGAGACAGGAGACCGGTGCCTCGGCTCTATCTTTCTCCTCCTGTTTGCTCTCTCCCATCTGTTGTCAGAGCTAATTCGAGGCGGTGAAGCCTAATCACTGCCCCAAGGTTGGTGACAGTGGGAAGCCACTGGCCAGGGCCTGGCAGTGGCTGTCCTGCTCCACAGTGACAGGCAGGTGCAACTGCTGTCCGGAAACTGAAGCAGAGCAGATTGCTGGCAGAGTGACAGCCTTGAATGCGGCCTCCGGGCTGAACTGCCTCCTGGGATGTCTCTCTTAACAGGAGACACCCACGCGCATCCTAGGCACGAAGTCTGCTGTCTGTGTGACAGTTTGCATTCCGCAAGGGGATTTCATATACCTTTCATTTGTCCCCACCTCCACTGGGTTTTTTTCCTTAATTTTTTTTTTTTTTTTTACTCAGAGTAAAAGTCGCTCTTTCTCTTGTGTTGTTGTGAGAGTTTTGACCCATGCCTACAGTTGTGTACTCACCTGCATAACCAGGATGGAGCCTCATCACCCCTCAAGACTCCCACGACCCCTCGTGGTCAGCCCCCATCTCTGCCTCTGGCTGCCGGTGTAACCACTGGTTTGTTTTCTGTCCTTATCGTTTTGCCTTTTCCGGAAAGTCATGTGGATGGGATCCGACAGCCTGTAGCCTTTCAGTCTGGATCTTTTCCCTCAGCTTAATATATTTGAGAATCATTCATGTTACTGTGCGTATCGGCTATTTGTTCCTTTTTATTGCAGAGTATTATGCCATTGACTGGGGATTGGTTTATCCCTTCCCTAGTTGAAGGATATTGGCTTGTTTCTAGATTTGGGTGATTATGAATGAGGCTGTTTAAAACATGTGCATCTGGTTTTTGTATAAATACAAGCTTTCCTCCCCCCTTGGGTAAATCCCTAGGAGTAGAACTGCTAGGTTGTATGGTAGGTATACATCTAACTTTCTAAGAAGTTGCCAAACTGTTTTCCAAAATGGTGGTACCCTTTTTCGTTCCCACCAGCAGTGTGTGAGGATTTCGGTGACTCTACCTCCTTGTCAGCACTTGGAATAGTCAGCCTTTAACTTTAGCCATTCTCATAGGTACACAGTGGTATCTCATTGTGGTTTTAATTTTCATTGCGCTAATGACTAATGATGTTGAGCATTGTATCATGTGTTTATTTGCCATTTCGTGTATCTCCTTTTGTGAAATATATATATGTATATGTAATTATGTGTTTTTTCTTTTCATGGCCACACCTGTGGCATATGGAGGTTCCCAGGCCAGGGGTTGAATTGGAGCTATAGCTACAGGCCTACACTACAGCCACAGCAACACTGGATCTGAGCCACATCTGCAACCTATGCCGCAGTTTGTGGCAATGCCAGATCCTTAACTCACTGGGCAAGGCCAGGGATTGAACCCACATCTCCATGGAGACTCTGTCAAGTTCTTAACCTGCTGAGCCACGACGGGAACTCCACCTTTATATTTTTTTGGTACAAGTTCTTTATCAAACATATGATTTGTAAATATTTTCTCCCAGGTCATGGCCTGTCTTTTTACTTGCTTAACAGTGTCTTTGGAAGAGTAAAAGTTCTTAAATTTGATGAAGCTCAGTTTATCAATTTGTTCTTTTATGAGTCAGGCCACTGATATTACATCTAAGGAAATTTTATCTGCAGTCACAATGATTTTTCTGCTGTGTTTTCTTTTAAAAGAAAAAGAAAAGAGTTCCCGTCGTGGCTCGGTGGTTAACAAACCCATGTGGATGCAGGTTCGATCCCTGGCCTCGCTCAGTGGGTTAAAGATCTGCCATTGCCGTGAGCTGTGATGTAGGTCACAGACGTGGCTCAGATCCTGCATTGCTGTGGCTGTGGTGTAGGCTGGGAGCTCTAGCTCTGATTCGACCCTTGCCTGGGAACTTACATATGCCACGGGTATAGCCCTAAAAAAGCAAAAAAAAAAAAAAAAAAAAAAAGTTTTTTAGTTTTAGCTTTGATATTTAGGTCTATGATTTATTTTGAGTTAATTTTTTTACAGAGTATGAGACATGGGTTCAAGTTCTTTTTCTTTCTTTCTTTTTTTTTTTTTTGCACCTTGTCAAAAACCAGTTGACCTTTTTTTGTGTGGATCTATTTCTGGACTCTACATTTTGTCCTATGGCTCTGTGCAGTTTTCCGCAACACCACACTATCTTGGCTATTGTAATTTTATAGTAAGTCTGGAACAACCACACCTACCTTTTCAACGTGGTGGTTAGTATCCCCCCACTTTTACAGATAAGGGAACTGGCTGCAATCAGGAGTGGATGACCCGCTGATAGCCTCCCATGTGTAATATGTTGGCTGCACGGTGCATTCCCACACCCACATCTTCTCATCAGCCTCTCCTGATGCTCAGGCGTGGTCTTTGGAATCTGGTTTGGGTTGAGGTCTCAGTCCTGCTTTTATTACTTGCATGGCCCTGCGACAGGAGCGGTCATCTCTCTGGGCCTCGGTTTCCCTACTTGGAAAATGAGTGTCGTGATGGTACCTGCCTGATAGATTGTAGTGAAAATGAAAGGAGACCATTTGTCAGGTCACACCGTATGAAACTGCTGATATTTGATCATTTCGATGGACACAAATGACAGTTCTGCATAGTTCCACCTAAAGATTTAAGCTTTCTGCGTAGCACCAGATAGGAGGTGTGTACTCCAGAAATGGCAGCCACAGCTCTTGTCGTCGTCGTCACCTTTACTGCTGCTGCTCTCACTGCGGCCTCTTTATCGCTGAGGGTGGTGACCCCAAGGCTGATGGTTTGTGTCTCGTTGGTCCTCAGACGGGCCGCCAAAGTCCACTATGTACTTCCTGTATGACAAGCTTCTTGCAATTGTGCAAAGCGTAATAGGGCCTCTGGGAGCAGGTGTATCCACCTGGTGTAGACAGATGTGCCAAAGGCAGAGGGAGAAACTTGGTGGGAAGGCAGGGTTGGCAAGACATCCCAGTTGGGGCCATCGAGTGGGCCTTATAGGAGGAGCAGGATGAGAATGTTCCAGGCGCAGGTGACGGCTTGTGCAGAGGCTTGGAATGGGGAACAGGCAGCCTCAGGGGAGCCCGAGGCTTGGCTCTGGGGTGAAGCCGATGGCGGCCTAGAACGGGTTCCCACACGACTCCCATCCTTTCTCTCCACAGGTGGTCCCTCTTGGCCAAGCATCCTCAGGAACCACATCCAGCAGACCTATCCTACCTCTGCCACCTCTGCCATGGCTGCAAGAACCATTATCATCGACCACGGGTCCGGCTTTCTGAAGTCCGGCTTGGCCGGGTGGAACGAGCCCCAGCTGATCTTCCCGAGCATCGTGAACTACATCCCCTGCAGGGAGAACCCCGGCCCCAGCTACGCCCGGCGGCGCGTGAGTCTAGGCATCGACATGTGCCGGCCTGACACCTTTAGCTACCCCGTGCAGCGTGGCCGTGTCCTCAACTGGGAGGGTGTGGAGCACCTCTGGTCGTTTGTCCTGGAGAAGCACAGGCAGGAGCATGACGACTCGCCTGTGATGGTCACAGAGTCCCCGCTGAAGGAGCCTGGTGACCGACAGAAGACCCTGGAGGTATGGTCTTCTGGGGGCTGCCCTCACCAGGGGGCAAGGAATAGCCTGGCACTTTGGGTTCAGACATGAATGGGCATCAGGAACTGTGCCTATTTTTTTTTTTTTCTTTTCTCCCTTTTTACAGCTGCATCGATGGCATATGGATGTTCCCAGGCTATGAGTCAAATCAGAGCTATAGCTGCCAGCCGACACCACAGCCACAGCAATGCCAGATCTGAGCCACCTCTGCGACCTGCACCACAGCTGATGGCAATGCCGGATCCTTAACCCACTAAGCGGGGCCAGGGATCGAACTCACATCCTCAAAAATACCAGTTGGGTTCTTAAACTGATGAGCCACAACGGGAATTCCTAGAAACTCTGTTTTCTAAATAATTTGCCCCACACGCATTTGCTGAGTACATCGTGTGTGCCCGGCTCTTGCGTTAGGTGAGAGGGGGCGGACAGAGACGCCTCCTTCAGAAGGAACGTGGCGGAGAAGAGGCTCTGTGGACAGGGTTTTTCCGGAGCCCAGGGGACCCTGGATACTCATGGATTCCGTGAATGTTTGCAGATCGTATTCCGGAACTCAAAAAGCTTATATTCTGGGGGAAGACTTGACCGTGAATAAGTTAACAAATAAGAATTCCGGATAGCAGTTCAGTTCTGGAAACAAAATTAGGAGTTCCAGTTGTGGCTCAGTGGGTTAAGAGCCCGACTAGTATCCATGAGGATGTGGGTTCAATCCCTAGCCTCGCTCAGGGGGCTAAGGATCCGGAGTTGCTGCAGGGTGCAGTGTAGGTTGAAGATGTGGCTCGGATCTGGTGTTGCTGTGGCTGTGGCTGTGGAGTAGGCTGGCAGCTGCAGTGCTGATTCATCCTCTAGCCTGGGAACTTCCACTATGCTGTGAGTGCAACCCTAAAAAAAAAAGAAAGGAAGCTAGAAACAAACTGCAATGGGGTGATAACTGTGGGGAGAAGGGGAGCCTCTTTGAAGAGGGTGATCAGGGAGGGCTTCTTTGAGGAGGTGGTTTTATCCCGTGATGCAGGAACCCAGTGAACTAGGAGGGTGGCAAGAGGGATATAGGACAGTGAGATTTTCAGGGGCCAGATTTCATGGGCCTGGCACCCTGTGGGAAGTGGTGGGATTTTACTTTAAATCAAGGATTGGCAGACTACAGCCAGTGGGCCAAGTCTGGCTGGCCATCTGTTTTTATAAAGTTTTATTGGCACACAGCCATGCCCACTCATTTACATATCATCCATGGCTGCTTTGACACTGCAGAGCTGAGGAGTTGTGACAGAGACTCTAGCTCATAAAGCCTAAAATATTTGCTGTTGTAGGTTTGCTAGATACAAATACACGATAGATTTGAGTGTCGGACCCACAGCAAAGAATGTTTTAGTATAAGTAGGTCTCAAATATTGCATGGGCTGTACTGAAACATTATTTGTTGTCTGTCTGAAATTCAGATTTAATTGTGCACCTTGTATTTTTATTTGCTACATCTGGCCACCCTGACTCT
Organism: Sus scrofa; assembly: GCF_054392235.1. Classification (NCBI taxonomy): domain Eukaryota; kingdom Metazoa; phylum Chordata; class Mammalia; order Artiodactyla; family Suidae; genus Sus; species Sus scrofa. The sequence continues at coordinate 80,883,844 of NC_139388.1, forward strand.
CGAGCTGTTTATAGAAAATGCCTGCCAACCCTGCTCGAAATGAATAAACTCCTGGGGCGTTTTAGGTGGGGGTGGGGGTGGGGGTGGGGGTGGGGTCATAGTCGATTCTCTATTTGGGAAAGAGAACCTTGGCTTCTATGTGGGACGTGGATGGTGAAGGGACCATCCTCCGGGTGTGGGAAGGAGGGAGCTCCCTCCCCCTGGGGAGAAGATGGGCCCGTGTGCACCTGCAAAGCCAGTAAGTGGCCAAAGGCTGGACTGTTTTACAGCCTTTCTTCCTCTGTAGTGTCAGAAACTTGGAACGCAGCCAGAGCTGGGGAATTGAGGTGTGTGTGTGGGGGTGTTCTGTAAAGATCCAGGGGATGATGGTGGGGGAAAAATTAGCCTAGGGACTTTGCCAGACCCTCAAGATGAGAAGTCTGGCTTTGTCTTGGTGTTTGAAAAGTTTTTATTTTAAAAATTAGGCTTCATTTGCCAGGAGGTGAGGGTATCTCCATCCTCCCCCTCCCTCCTCCCTCCCTTCTCTCCCCTCCTCCCTCCCTTCCCTCCTCCCCTTCCCCCTCCCCCTCCCTCCTCCCTCCTCCCTCCCTCCTCCCCTTCCCCTCCCTCCTTCTCTTCTTCCCTCCCTCCTCCCCACCTCCCTTCTTTCCCCACTTTTTTGGAGGCAGCAGTGAACAGGCAGTACTTGTTTCTTTTCTCATCTCTTCTTTCTTCTTAAAAAACAGTTCAGGCCGCACATCTGTCCCTTGACCTTGGCCGCCGCTTGTGCCCCCACTGCTCACATAACCAGGCCTCCCAGTGCCCTTTCTTACAGGCCAAGGGCTCTTCCCAGCCCTCCACCAAAATGGCCTTCAGAAAGGCTTTCATCAAGTGAGCTCCGGAGGGCAAATCCGGCTCTTTCTAACCCTCTAGAGCCCTCCCCTCACTCCCCCAGCGTGAGCTCCAAGGGGCCAGCCAGTCCCTTGAAGACAGGTCTGTGCGGACTTCAGCTTTGAGAGCAGATGCGCGGTGAGGGGAAGACAGAGATGGATCTAGGCCCTTGAGAAAAACACCCTGAGTGTCTGTCTCCTGCCTTCTTGCAGATTATGTTTGAGTTACTGGATGTCCCGTCCGTCCTCCTGGCTGACCAGCTGGAGATGTCTCTGTACGCCTCCGGCCTCCTGAGCGGCGTGGTGGTGGATTCGGGCTACGGCCTGAGCCGCGTGCAGCCTTTCCATCTGGGCCGCCCCTTGCGGTCCAGCGCCAAGACGCTGGAGTTCGCAGGCCAGGATCTCTCGGCTTATCTCTTTAAGAGCCTCTTCAAGGAGAATGTCGACCAGCACAACCTGTTTCAGCTGGAAACGGTGAGCACCACGCAGATGAACAAGTGCTACGTGCCGCAGAATCTGGGGGAGGCGCTAGACTTTTGTCAGAACCTGCCGAGGGGCTCGGATGAGAGTAACACCTATCGCCTCCCTGATGGTACCTGCGTGGAGCTGACCCCCTTGCAGCGCTTGGCCCCTGAGATGTTCTTCAGCCCCCAGGTGTTCGACATGCAGGGGCCCAGCATCTCCCAGGTCGCCTTGGAGTCCATCGAGACCTGCGAGGCCGCCCTGCAGCCTCTGCTCGTCTCCCACCTCGTGGCCTGCGGGGGCAACACCCTCTATCCTGGCTTCACCAAGCGCCTGTGCAAGTTGGTTGCCGATCACTTCTGTTCCAGCCATGCCAGCGTGTGGATGGGTTCCAACAGGAATTTTAGCGTGTGGCTGGGAGCATCCATAGTGGCTCATCTGTCGACGTACAAGGCTGGATGGCTGACCAGAGAGGAGTATGACGAGAGCTTAAAGCCGTGACCCGCTGGCTGGTTCCTGGGACCCGGCTCCCATCAGATGGGCACGGGTGGATCCATTCCAGCAATAGGGGCAGGGCCAGGGTGGGGTTAGCCAGTTTTGGAATTTGGAGGTCGCCAGGGATTTTTTTTTTTTATTAAATCCTAGGGTTTTATCTTGTTTCAAGATGGGATCCAACCCATGGGAGGACAGGGTGTGGCCCACTGGGATGGATGACAGTGGCCAGTGGCCATCTCCATGCTCTGTAGCCACTCGTTTGTCCTGGCATCTCCCTTGGGTGGTCCCGTTCCTTTGATGGAGTAGGTTTTAACTGGGGCAAGAGAGACTTATTTTTGAGTAGGGATGGGGAGGGTGGGGACGGGGAGAGTTGAAGTTTCTAGACCTACATAGTCTTTCTGGCCCGGGAGGACATGCTACAGGGAGATGGCTGTGCCCTGCCTGTCCCAGGGCCCCTGGCCAGGGTCTTGTTTTATATGTGCAAATAAACAACTTGTTTGGAAGCGCTGGCTTCTGTGTTGAATGGGGGTAGGGTGGGAAGTCCCTTGGGAAGGACGGAGTGCTGGGGTGGAGCTGGGGCAGCCTGTGAGGACTTTGGGGACCACAGTTCTCACTGAGCAGAGCAGATCAGGGCTCAGAGCCTCCTGTTCTTCCGCTACCACACCCCCCATCCCCACCCCGACGTCATCCCAGATGTCCCGATGCTCAGCTGAAGTTTGCATCCCTATTAGTGTAATATTTAGTCAGTAAATATTGGAGAACCTACCGTGTGCCTGGTACTATGCTGGGCACTGGGAACTTAGAGGGGAAAGAAGCTACCTGGGGTTTCCAGTTTCAGGAGATTGTGTCGGCAGTAAACACGGGCAGACTTGGGAGAGGCTGAGGGTTCAGTCCCAGATCCCTGCAATAAAGCGAATATTGCAATAAAGTGAGACCCATGAATGTTTTGGTTTCCCGATGTATAGATAAAAGTTATGTTTAGGCGGCAGGTGGAAGGAGGCTCCTCCCGCACCTCACCCAACACCACGCCCCCCAACCCCCACTGCCCTGGGACGTGAGGAAGAATCAATTGTGTTTAGATGCTGAGCTTTGGAGATTGCTAGTTACAGAAGCTTTTTGCTTATTCTAACTAATACAGAGAAAGGAGTCCTAATTTACTATTTATTTAACAGTTTTTTTTTCTGATAAGAGGCAGAAGTGGGGTTCAGATCCAATCTGGGCTCTCAACCCCTTTGTTGTATGGCCGCTTCTGCAAGAGGCTCTTTGTTCCCTGATAGTAAAGGCTGGACTAGAGTAGCAAGCACAGTGGGTAGAGGACCAAACCTCAGGGAACCCTGATGTTTCAGGAATAGCAGGAGGGATTGGGAGGTCAGAGTCAAGCTCACTTTGTGTTCATGTCACCTTTGGTTCATGTCTTCAACACATGAACCACATTCCCTCAGCCATATCCTTATCCCCAAACTTGAACCAACAGTGGTCCCCAGGGGCTGAAGTGGGTCCTAGAATACCCCAGGGACTCAGGAGTCAGACTTGATGACAGGATGGCCCTGTCATTAACCATGCTACCCTGCTCAAGTTGTCTTATTTCTCTGGGTCTATCAGGTGTACAATAGGGAGTAAGACTTCCTCCTCTCAGAGATTAGGGGGTGAGGATGAGCTAAAATAAAGGATGAGAGATCGATCCCGTTGTGGCACAGCGGAAACGAATCTGACCAGTATCCATGAGGATGCGGGTTTGATCCCTGGCCTCATTCAGTGGGTTGGGGATCTGGCATTGCCCGTGAGCTGTGGTGTAGGTTGCAGACCCAGCTTGGATCTGGCATTGCTCTGGCTGTGGTGTAGGCCAGCAGCTGTAGCTCCAATTCAACCCCTAGCCTGGGATCCTCCATATGCCAAAGATGCAGCCTTAAAATGCAAAAAAAAAAAAAAAAAAAAAAAAAAAGTCACTTTAAAAACTAGAAAAATGCATTGACATATGAGATGTGACTTTCAATTTTATAATTTGATATTTCCTATTGATCAAGAGTATGAATAGCAACAGCAGCACCTGTGCCTTGTCAGGCATGTGGTGAGTACTTTACAAATGGAGTTGCATTTAATCCTTGCATGCACACTGAAATAAGTGTTATTTGTCCCCAGTTATAAAGAAGACAACTGAAGCTTAGAGATGTTAAGCACCTGCTCAAGTTTACAGTCAAACTCAAGCAAATCATTAATTGCCACAGTTAGGAATGGATTCACCATTTCTACAAAACCAGACCAAAGGCAACTGAACATATTGGAATTTTTTTTTTTTTTTTTTTTTTTTTGGTCTCAGGTAACACATAGGCAGTCCACCTAAACAGTGGCATATCTACATCATCAGGGACTCTCTCCTTTTCCACTTTATTTTGTGGTTTCATGGTCACAAAATAGCTGCAGCAGCTCCAGGCACCACACCGATATTTCCTGCAGGAAAAGGCAGGCTGAAAGGGAAGGTGCCATCTCTCTATAGAAAAGCCTCATCCAGTTGACTTATGTGTATGAGTCATTGCTTAGAAGTAGTTGAAAGAGAAAGATACAGATGGGCATCAGGTGAGTCAGCCCCTAGCATCTGTCCCTTGGCAGAGGAGCTGTTTGAACCTAGGTATATTCACACCGAAGCCCACGTTGTTACCCACAGTTCCAGACCACCTTCTGGATTTTCTGGGCCCTGTTGGACTCCTTGACCTGAGAGATGCAGACATGTGATTTTTCCAGGCTTGAGTGAAAGCTGCTTTGGGGTTGCAATCAAGGTGTTGACGTACCAAGCTGTAATCTTTGTGCTCCAAACTGATTTATTTGTGTACTCTTGAGCCTTGAACGGCAGAGGAGGGAAATACAGAAATGAGTATAAGGGAAAAGAAGGAGCTGGAGAAGAGCTGGGCAAGGAGTATTTTTTTTTTCTTTATTTAGCTCTGGGCAACTGTCATCAGAACTCTTTTTTCTCATTTTATTCCAAATGTAACATTTAACCTTTCTGTTCAAGCATCAAATCTGGCTGCCTGGTGTATAATTACAAACTTTGCTGTCTCTCGCCCCTCCCCCACCCCGCAAGCTTTTACAACGCCCTCCCTGGGCACCATCTCTCTCCTCCGACTCTCCCATTAAATTAAAAATAGTAGCTCCATGGGGCTGTGCAGGGCCATCAACCTAACGTGGAACTGCTGGCACGCCAGGCCTGGTGGGGTGGCGAGTGGTGCCCAGAAGATGCCTGCCGGTTCCGGCATGGCCTGGCAGCTGCTCAGAGCTGGAGGAATCTTCTCCTCCTCCATGAGGGGTCTGGGGCCGCCTGCCAGGGGCAGCCAGGTGCAGGGGGGAGGGGGGGCAGTGAGAGGCAGGGTCTTGGCAGCTGGGGAAAGGGCTGGGTGGGGCTGGCAGAGGGCACAAAAGGAAGGGCCCCCAGGCGGGCCATGCACAGCTGTGAGAGTACAGCCCTGCCAGTTTCTGTTGCCAAGGCTGAGGCTTGGCACCCTTGGGTTCGGGTTTGGGTGGGGTTTGGATGCCCAAGTCTCCTGAGATAACCCCAGGAGAAGCTTTAGCTTCTGCTAATGCGGAGAACGAAGTCAGGGTTAACACTGAGTACACGCCAGGCTCCAGCAGAGACTTTGCACTGTCTTTCCCACCTCTAGGTCCCCTTTCCTTCGAGAGGCACAGAGTGAAATGGACAAGGGATCAGACTCTGAAGCCAGACTCCCTGGACCAGTGTCCTTGCTGTGCTGCTTTCTAGCTGTGTTGCCTTAAAGGAATTACTTAACCACCCGAGCCTCAGTTTTCCCATCTGTAAAATGGGCCCAATAAAGATGCCTGCCTCAGGCTGGTTTTGATGATGACCAGAGGGTTTTGGATGAGTTAACATAGGTAATATTCTTAGCAAGCACCAGACACAAAAGAGTTAGCTATTATTTCATCTGAACACAGTAGCCTCTACTGACCAAGTCCTTAGACAGAAATCTGACTCATCCCTTTATTTTCACTTGATCACAAGCAGAGAGGTGCTAGTGATACAAAGTGGATAAAACATCAAAACGTGCTAACTTCCATTCCAGGGAATGTAATTGCAGGATAACTGAGTGATGGATTAGGAGCATATTCTGGACACCCAAGTATCACAGGGACAGTGGCGACTGCGGGGAGAGGCAGTCAGCCAGAGAGGTCTTCTGTAGGAAGTGACGTGTGAGATGACTCTTGAGAGGAGCAGGACTTGGCACATGCTGTTCCTTTTGTTTGGAATGCTGTTCCAACCTCAGAGCTCCCTTTGACATCCTGGTGTAGGGTTGAATAGATGGAACCTTTATAATGGCTGGAGAATGAGGGCAGGAGAGAGTGGGAGAGATGCAAGTAGAGGTTGGCAGGGGCGGCTCTGGAAGGACATTGAGTGCCACACCAAGGAGTGAAGACCTCATCCTGAGGGAGACGGGGACACCTGTCAGAACTGAGGGCAGAGTCATGACATCACTTGAAGAACTGGAGCTCTGGGTATAGCCTGGAGGATGGCCCAGAGGGGGATCGGACTAGAGCAATGCCATAAATCATGGAACATACGCGTGTTCCATTAGACACTAAGCTAAACGGTTTTTACGTCATCTAGGACCTGCTTCTCTCTGATGCCTTAGATTGGGAATTTGGTATTGGCAATACATGGGGTTGGGGTTGATCTGAGGGACCAACGGATCTTCCTTCCTATTGTAACCAAGCAGGGCCCTTGTGAGGCTCCCGAGAACACACAAACCTTTCTGTGTCCCCCATTTCTTGTTTTTAGGGGATAAGCTTCAGCCTCCACGACCTTCCCTGAGTTCCAAGGGCAGTTGCTAATCAGGGAAGGGAGGGGATGCAGAGACCAGGGAGGAGCCGTCCAGAGACAATAATGCAGCCTTGGGGCAGGGCCTGGTTCCTCCTCAAAGAATATACATAACAATATCTTTGAGCCTTTCTGCAGAACTAAGCCCCCCAACAAATGGAAGAACTCCTTGATGAAGCATTTTTCTTTCCGGAAGAAGGAGGACCACCAGAACCAGTCCTGGGGCCACTAAACACCAGCTTCGAAAGACAATGCAAACATGCCTCTACCCAGAATCTTATCTACGGCCCCATTTTCCACTTCCCAAACTATAAAACCACCTCCTAATCTTTCCCAAGCAGGGCACAGTCTTTAAGGCATTAGCCCGCTGTGGCCCCATTTGCCTGGCAAAGCAATAAAGCTATCTTTTTCTCCTTCACCCAAGACTCTGTCTCCAGTTTTGGCAATGCAGTCATACGGAAGATGTTTTGTTGTTGTCAGTTTTGGAGCACAACAGCCTGGATGATGGCAAGAGAGGCAGCACCCACTGTGGGACTTGGGGAAAGTCATCTCCAAGGTGAGAGTGAGATGAATTCATGTTGAGAGCAAGACCTGTGCTGCCCCTGTTGGGATGTTGAGGGGCTTGGGTCCACGTGCTTTTTCAGTACTGAATATCCTGGACAGCTCCCTGGCTTCCCCCTTCCCACCCAAGACATGATCTCCTCTTCCGAGAAGCCAATCCCCGCTGAGAAAGAAGGAACCCTGGCTGGCAGGACAGAGCTCTGACTGCAGAAGAGTCAGTCAGACAGACTTGGACTTGAATCTCCGTTCCCCACTTGGATGCTGTGTAGCCTGGGGCAAAGGACTGTCCTCTAGTTCTATTGCCTCCTCTGTGGTAATGGTACCCACATCACAGGGCTGATGTAGGGCTTTAAGTCATCTATCCATGCAATAAATATTTATTAGGCATCCTACGGAGCCCTTTTCCAGGCTCTGTTAGATTGAGAAATGTTTCTCAAGTGGCTTAGCACAGTGCCTGGCACATAGTAGGTTCTTGATAAGGGTTAGTTGTCTCCCTGAGTTACTTATCTGCATTGAAGCCGGCACTGAAGACTCTAAGGGCACCCAAGAACAAGGCAGCTCCCAAAGCTCATGTGCTGTTGGCAAACATTCCTTTTCATCCTGTCCTTTTGATGAAATTTTCCCCTAAAGTATTAGGATCTTGACATACGGTCACTCCCAGGAGATTTTAAAAGGCCTTAAAACTCTGAGAGAGGCGGGTCCAACTCTTTTTCTTAATTTTTTTTTTTCTTTTTTAACTTAAGGGCGTACTTGCGGCACACAGAAATTCTCAGGCTGGGGATCTAAAAGAAGCTGCAGCTGCCGGCCTACGCTGCAGCCATAGCAAAGCCAGATCTGAGTGGCATCTTTGACCTACACCACAGCTCATGGCAATGCTGGATCCTCAACCCACTGAGTGAGGCCAGGGATCAAACCCACAACCTCATGGATACTAGTCGGTTTCGTTACCACTGAGCCGACAGAAACACCCTCTTCTCCTTAATTAAGGCAGAATTCACTAGAACTCTTTGCTTAAATTCAGACCACTTCTCCTGACCCCCAGCTCTGTGATTCTGCTATTAGCTCCCTGCAGGGAGAGAGCGATGTTTAACCTGGGAACAGGGGTAGGATTGAAGACACAGATTCATTCTGAGTCTTCCTGAACCCTGGTTGGGGGCTTGGTGTGTTCCAGGCACAGAGGATGGACCTGATCCCCACTGCCTACGATTTGAGGAAGGGGTGGTCGGGGCAGCCACAGCCATCTCCTCTGTAACCTCGCACTGTGGTGTCACCGCCTGTGCCTAGCTCTCCAGGCCTGCAAACCTGGGTCTTGGAGTGAGCAAGAGAGCCCAGCGGCGCTGTTCCTGCTGGAGACATTCAGCTGGGAGAGGGAGTTGGCCATAATCCGTGTTTAATTTCTCTGGGGCCTGCATTATAAATTCCATAACTCCACCAGTCAAAACATGACTAATTCCTGGGACTGCGGCCCCCACCTGGGAGTAGAAAGCCCTGCGCCGTTTTTGCTGCCTTTTATCACCACTAATAAAGGCCTTGGCAGTCAGAATTTAGCTGCTGTGGGTGGTTTTCTTTGGCACGTGGGTTTCTCCCCCTCCCCGGACAAGGGCGCGATAGAATCCGTGCTTGCTTGCTGGGCCGGTTTTCGACCAGCTCTGTAATAATCCCAGTCTGCAAAGCTGTGGGTTTGGGGGCGGTTGGCAAAGAAGGGGCCATAGTATTCAGGGTTAATTGGGCCTTTGATGATTCTGACAAGGGCAGGATGCTGTGCGATTTATGGAGAAAAGAATGGGTTCACTGAAAGTAAACAGAGCAAAATTGCAGGTGTGATGTTTCACCTGCTGACACGGTCCCTCACCCAGGCTGCTCGACAGTCCTCGTGAGAGTGGGCTGTGTAGGCGATGCTGCGTCACATCGACTAGCTGTGCTACCCTAGGGAGGCTCCTTAACCTTCCTGAGCCTCAGTTTCCTTTTCTGTGAGATGATTCTGGCAAGTCTTCATCCGAGGCTGTACTATATAGGGTTTTACGTGAGTACGCACTTAGCGAAGTGCCTGGCCCATCAGGAGGAGGACAACTGAACAAGTTTGGGGCGGGGGATCCCCTGTGGGGACATCATTTTATCTAACACCTTAGTCATTACATATTCATTAAAAATGTCCCCTGAGGGCCTTGCTAAGGTAATAGTTTGTTGTCTTTGCGATAAGCAACCCACTTGGCTTTTCTTCTTTAAAAACAGAGCCTATTTCCAAACCTGCCTGGCTCCCTACCTGGAGTTAAGGTGGTCTCCCTGCAGGTAGGAAATGTGGAGCCTTTGCCGCAGGGATCCGTGTAGGTTTATGGAGGGAGTGGGAGGGACCGTGGTCCAGAGGCAGATGAAGATGAGATGATAAGAGCTGGGTCTGGGTGGGGAGCCTGGGGAAGGGCCTTCCAGGGAAGGACAGCCATCAGCAAGGAATTTTAAGGGCTGAAAGAGCCCTTAGAGAGACCCGAGTTCAGCCCTGGTGCTGCCATTTTCTAGCTGTGTGACCTTAAGCTAATTATTCAGTAATTCTGAGTTTCATACTCCTCATCTGTAACATAAGGATTACAATAGTACCTACTTTATGGTGTATAGAGGTTTGTATGAGCTACTGCAAGCCAAAGGCTTAGCACAGCGCCTGGCACATACAAAATGTGCAGGGATTGGTGGCCTCTTACTATTGTTGTGATTGTAATGATTATAATTATTATTGCATCTCTTTGCAGCTGGTCTAACGGCGGGGGTGTTGGCGTTCACAGCCACTGCTGTTGTTCTGGGGTGATTGGCCATGCCAGGGGCTCTGAGTCTGCTTTCCAGGCGTGGATGGACCCCTTAGGAAGGCTGACTCCCCCAGGACCCGCCCAGCACATCTTAAACCAGGCTCAGAAGAGCTGGTCCTGCCCCTGGCTCACATCGTCCTGAGGTCATTACCAGTTTTAATGGAAAAGCCTCTTTTCTTCTAGCTTCTGGGGGATTAGAGCCAAGAGGGAGAATGTCAATGTCAGCCAGGGGCGCCTCTAAGCAAAATGGTTGACCTGGTGGCCAAGACCTTGAAAGTCAGATTCACCTTGGATAAGCGGGAGTAGCAATAAATAATCTTCCCGTGGTCTCTGCCTTCCAAATACATCCAGAAACAGCCCCCTTTACCTGCTCTACAGCTACCATGGCAGGGTGCCCTCTCTCACTTGGGTTCCAGAGAGTCACTCCCACCTGCCTGAGGGCTTCCAGCTTTGCCCCCGTGCAGTTTATTCTCCATGCATGCGGCAGCTAAAGTGAGCCTGTTAACGGTGTTGTCACATCCCACCCTGCTTGCAGAGGCTTCCTGCTTAAAAGCCCACCATTGACTCGCATCTCACTTACAGTAAAAACTGAAGTTCCCGCTGTGTCCTGGGGGCGGGGGGGGGGGGCTGCTGGGTGTGACTTCTGCTACACTCTGACTGCTCCTCTCCCTCTCCCACCTCCCCACCCCCGTGGTCCTTGATCTTACCAGGTGTGCCCTGGCCCAGACCTTTATCCTTGCTGCTTCCTCTGCCTGGAGCATCTTCTCCAGACGTCTGTTCCCTTATTCTCGTAGCTTTCTCGACTGCCCAAGCACCACCTTATTAGAAAAGACTTCCTTAAAAAAGTAGCAGCACCCACACCCCCTCTTTTTCCTCTCCCTGCTTTCTTTTTTTTTTTCTTTAAAATTTTTTTTTTCCTACTTTATTTTTTAAGGTACAATTTTGTCTCTCTACTAGAATGTAAGCTAGGCCGGACTTTGTAGTTTGTTCACGGCTGTATTGCCAGGGCCTAGAACAGTGCCAGCACATAGTACCTGCTTAATAAATGTTTGTTGCATGAATGATCAAATCATCCTTCCTTGAGCGTAGGTCTGTGCTCTACACAGAGACTGGGCAGCCAGCTCTCTTTCTCCCCTGAGGACCAAGCAAACACACGTGGCTCCACATAGCCGTTGGAGGTGTATTTCGATGAAATGCTTACAGAATTTTCTGGCATTGAGTTAAATGTTGGCATGGTCTTGTGGGTGCATTTGCTGAATTGACTTTGGAGGGGAGTTTGAAAACCTCTCACCTGCAGGATTATGCTTTTAAGCAGCTGCCTGATAGTTCTTTCTGTCTTGGGGAGAGATGGGTCTGATTATAAAGAAGAGACTCAGAGAGGTAACTGGATACACTCAAGGTTGCCCACTTACTAGTAGCAGAACAAGGTCCCAATCAGGTCACCTTCCTTTCCATTCTTTGGGCAACTTCTATGACTCAGACCCTGGAGGTTCCCAGGCGAATGGCTCCTGACCGTGTCTAGATTCTCAGTCTCACCACCTGAGCTTCCCGTCCCAAATCTCTCCGTTAAGGCTCTACTAACCTTCCACCCAAATGCTGGAACTTTCCAGGCACACCCTCCATGTACGTGCCCCGCCGGCCTCCCCACCTCACTGCCCCATGCCCTCTGCTGGCCCTTCCCTCTCCCTTCTTCCTCAGTCTGGCTCCAAACACCATCATCTGCCCAGCTCAAGCTGTGCCCCAGCCCTGGTGTGCAAGGGAGCTGGCGGCACTGCCTCTATGTCTCAGATATTCTTAGGAGGCTGAATGTTATCTCTCCCAACGTGACTGTGGCTACTGGAGTCCAGGAATCATCGCTCATAGCCCTGGGGCAACAGATCAGCCGAGTGGAAAGACCTGAGGTTGTGTTAGAGGGAGTTGGCCCCGAGCCTCAGTGTTCGCATTTATAAACGAGGATGAGAAAATACATTGTCATTATTGGGAAAATGGAATGACTCATAGCACGCGAGGTGCCCATCCTGGCACCTGCCCGCTGAAAAATGTCAATGCAAAGCTGCTAGTGTGGTAGTTGAAGGCCTGCTGAAGGTAGTTGAAGGTTCAAATCCTGACTCTGTTGCTCTCTGGCACTTTGACCTTGAATAAGTCATTTGACCTCTCTCTGCCTCATTTGCAGACCGGGTTCACGTCTGCCTGAGGCGCTGGTGGAAAGCGCTGAGAGCCTATGGGAAACCCACGACACAGGTATCTTCTTGGACTAAGCCCACTGGCTCACTGTTATTTCTTGGGGAATCTTTTCTTCTTTCTTTTTTTACGGCTACACCTGCAGCATATGGAAGTTCTTGGGTTACAGGTTGAATTGGAGCTGCAGCTGAGACCCCATAAGACACAGCAACACCAGATCCCAAAAGCATCTGCGACCTATGCCACAGCTTGTGGCAATGCCAGATCCTTAACCCACTGAGCGAGGCTAGGGATTGAACTTGTGTCTTCACGGACACTCTGTTGGGTTCTTAACCCACTGAGCCACAATGGGAACTCCAAGATTGGAATCTTGTAGAAGGAAATAGGAGTGGCAAAGTTTCTTCTGTCTCCCCAGTTTACAGATGGGGAAACTGAGGCCCAAAGAAGCAGAGTAGAGACAGTCTTGCTGACTCCCAGGTCTGCCCTCCCTTCTCAGTCATGCTGTCGCTTCCGCCCCTCCCAGGGCTAGAGGTGCAGTGGGGGGCTCCATGGCAGCATCCTGCCTGCCCTTCGGTGTGACACCTCTGTGGGGGTGTCTGAGGTCAGGGCCTGGAGCTGACACGCCACTCCGATCCCCAGTCGGGAGACTCAGCCTCTGGTTCCACGACACCCAAATGAGAAAAAACATCTGGGCTGCGCCTTGTGCCGCAACCAGCCCTAATCTGCAAACCCTGTAATTCTCCGAAACGGAGAAAGGGAAAAAAAACCCCAAATGCCTACGCAGTCTGCTCAACTCCTGGGCCAAGATTTAGTGACAGGAACTGTAGCGAGGTCTCGCATTACTGAGCCTTCATTACTTTTACAAAATATGTTCCGGTGGGTTCACCCGCAGCTATAAAGCGCTGTCGTAAATAATTAAACTCCACTTGTCAAGGGGGCCAAAAGGGGGTTGGAGAAACTGTGACACTGCAAGGAGCATGGGGCTGGAAGACTGGAGTTCTGGGACCCGTTGGAGCTGTGGGATCCCTGTGACCTTGAACCAGCAGTTTCCCCTGTCAGGCCTTGGCTTCCCCACCTGCAGATGGGGGAGGGGGGGCAGGTGGTCTCCAAAGTCCCCGTCACCTCTGACAGTCCATGACGCTCTGCTCCAGTGACCATGCCTCATGGGGAGGACGGTTCCAGGCCCCCCAAACTTTCTTCCTTCTTTTCAGCCTCCTGTTTATCCAAGTTGCAAGCATGTGCAACTTGACCCTGGGAAAGCAGGTGATCAGAGACAGCCGGTCTCAGCTCTTTAGAATCTCATAGTCCAGTGGAGAAAACCATCCAGGAAACTGATCGCAACACTAGGGAAGCCCAGATGCACAGGCGAGGGGCCAGGAAGGCTTCCTGGAGGAGGTGCTGCGGGGCTCCGCCTGAGAGAATGGGCCAGAGTTAGACAAAGGAGGGCGTTTGAGGAAGGGAACAGCACTGCGAAGATGCAGAGGAGAGCCTGGGAGTTAGCCAGTGGTTCTGTCAGAGGCGAAGGTGGCCCAGGAAGTTTGGTGGGTGATAAGAGCCCACCTGGGGGTCTCGAAGTTCTAGGAGGAGGGTGCTTTATCTCAAAGGTAGTGGAGCTTCCTCAGGTCCCTGCTTCAGCCCCTTCTTGTGCCTCAATCTTGGCAAAGCCGGGTTGGCATTTAGGTGCCTTGGCCCTCTGCCCATGCCCCTCTGTCCTTTGTTTATTCAACCTTCCTGGCATGTGATGGCGTGTATTCCTTTGCTCAGGCTGCATGACAAAATATTGCAGACTGGGGGGCGCGAGGGCGGGGGTGGTGGTAAAACAACAGACATTTATTCCTTTGTGGGTTCTGGAGGCTGGAAGTCCCACTGGAGAGCTGCCAGGGCTTGTGTCCCCTGAGCCTTCCCCTGGATGGCAGGAGGTGCCTTCTCTGTGTCTCCCACGGTCCCTCCTCTGCACCTGCCCCTGGTGTCTCTCTGTGTCCTAATGCTTAATAAGGCCACCGGTCAGATTGGATTCGGGTCACCCTAAAGACCTCATGTAACCCTATTACCCCCACCTGCAGCACCTTTGGCTGGTCCACGGGTCCTGCATCCTCTGCCTCCTTCCTGATCAGCCCCTCCCCTGTGGCTCACATCCAGTTGGTGTCACGTATCTCCCCTCCCCCAGTCTCATCTTAGCTTTTCCCAGGTGAGTCTCCCGGCATTGTTGTGCCCCTACCGCCCGGGCACCCGGAGGACTCATATCTAACTCTCCAAGTGGTCCTGCTGAGGACCCCCCCTCCCTGGCCTGGAGGGAAAGGCAAGCACCCCATCCTTCTCTCAGGAGAGGAACCCTCAGAACTCGAACTCTCCCCAGCCCCCTTCCTCCTCTCCATCTTGGCCTCTCCAACCTCTTCTAAGCTGGAGGTGAAAGTGAAGGGCTGGAGGGCCAGCTTGCATTACCCCCTCTGCAAATCCCGCTTGGGTGGCTCACAGCTCATCTCAGAATACAGGTGTGCTTGGGGTCTATTATCTATTGTCTTAGAGCCTCATTCAAAGCAGAGACCCAGGGAATTCCCATTGTGCCGCAGCAGAAATAAATCTAACTAGTATTCATGAGGATGCAGGTTCAATCCCTGGCCTCTCTCAATGTGTCAGGGATCCAGGGTTGCTGTGAGCTGTGGTGTAGGTTGTGGAGGCAGCTCGGATCCTGCATTGCTACAGCTGTGGTGTAGGCTGGCGGCTGCTGCTTACTTTCTACACCTAGCCTGCCGTGTGCTGCAGGTTCAGCCCTAAAAAAGCAAAATCAAAACCAAAAAAACACAGAGACCCAAATGGTTTCGTTTTCACATCCAGGTACCCTCCAATATATGGCAAGTATTTCCACCCCAGGACCTTTGCATGTGCCATTTCTTCTGCCTAAATGTCCTGTCCCCGGATCCTGTGTGACTTCAAATATTTCCCTTGTCATGCACTTTCCCCTCCCCAACTGGTCATACTATCAAATCACCCCACTCTTTTTTCCTCTAGAGAGTACTTATCAAGACCTGAAATGATTTGCTTGTGTCTGTTTATTGTCTGTTTCCACCGCTTCCTCCACTGGCCTTAGCACATTAACTCCATGGTTAAGGGACTTGGTTGGTGTGTTCACTGTAACCCCAGGAGTGTCCGTGGTGCCTGGCCCAAAGCTGATACTGAGTGAGAATGTGTTTTTACTCTCTCTGATCAATCAGTACAAGTATAGCCTGTAGCATTTGATCAAGACATTGGGATACCTCAAAGGGCCCAGGTGACAGGGACCCCAGAGCTCTGCCCATCTATTTGATGCAGGTGGCAAAGGGGAGCTGCTGGTCAAAATGGCATAAGCCGGCCTGTCCAGCTATCCCTGGGTCTCCTTCTACAGTGGATGAGTCAGATGCCCAGACCCCAAGCAGGACCTCGAGGGCCAGGGAGGTGAGTGTGAATATTGAAATAGGAAGAAGCAGGGAGGGGAGGTGTCAGTGCGATGCTGACCTGCTCCCTGCCCAGGTGGAGGCCCCGCAGGATCCGTGAGGTTGCCCGGGAGTGAGGGGAGACCAAGCCGTGAGCGGGGTTGGCTGGGGGCAAGGGAAGCAGAGCTTCACCCAGGGGAGAAGGGGCCAGACTATGGGAAAGGCGGATTAGACTAGGGACAGGATAGCAGGGAGGCAGGTGGTATAGACAGACCCGGGGCAGAGAGGAGGTCGGCAGAGGAAGCCAGTCTAGCCAAGGAGGAAGGAGTTGGAGGCTCACTTCTGGGGCTAGGATCCTGGTCAGATGCCCTTGGTGGACTTGGCTTTAACCTGTATGGAAGACAGTGGCCTAGTGGCCTCGGATACCCTCCATGCCCAGCCTGAAGCTCGCAGACATTTCCTTTGGTCCTAACCTTAATGAGATCAGAATTTTTAACAAATTTATTTACTTATTTATTTGGGGGGCCACAGGTGCAGCATATGGAAGTTCCCAGGCTAGGAGTCTAATCAGACCTACAGGTGTCAGCCTCCACCACAGCCACAGGAATGCAGGATCCAAGCCGAGTCTGCAACCTATACACCACAGCTCGTGGCAACACCAGATCCTTAACCCAGTCAGTGAGGCCAGGGATAGAACCTGCGTCCTCATGGATATGAGTCGGCTTCATTTCTGCTGTGCCACAATGGGACTCCATCTTCCATCATGGTCTATCCCAAGGGATTGGCTATAGTTCCCTGTGCTACATAGCAGGACCTTATTGCTTATGCATTCTGAAGGTAATAGTTTGCATCTATTAACCCCAAACTCCCCAGCTGTCCCACTCCCTCCCCCTCCCCTCTGGCAACCATAAGTCTCTTCTCCATGTCTTTGAGGCTGTTTCTAGATCAGAACTGTAAATGAGGTTATTTACCTGGTGGGGAATGCGGCAGTGGTACAGTGGTTCAAGGAGCACCTACTGTGTGCTTGCTGCTGTACTAGCCACCACCTCGCAGGGAGGTGAGGCCGGTGTGGGGCAGGTGCCTCCTGGGGTTGCGGGCAGATGCTCTCCAAGCACACGGCAGCCCTCGCCTGGGATGGGCCTGATGTGCCTGGAAGTCAGGGTTCCAGGCGGGGTGGGGGCCTGTGGACCCGCCCAGGTTCCTCTTCCTCCCCTTGGAGGGGACAGTCCTGAGGTGTGTGCCAAACAGTCTCTCTGAGGGGCTGGGCAGGACCGGGTCCTGGTGGTCACAGTGGTAACTGCTCAGGGCTCACCTTCCCCCCTCCTCTCACTTCCAACCCCCTTTCTGTGTACATGGCGTCCTGGGATCACCTCCTTCATAAGTGACCTGCACCCAACTCCCTGTCTGCACTGGGGGGAACCCCAAGCAAGAAAGGTGGTTGGCAGAGCAGAAGAAGATGGAGTGTGTTGTTTTTCTCATGGAGAAACACAAATTCAGAGAAGTTAAGCAGCTCCCCCTATGTCACCCAGCCAGGCAGGTAGAAGCCTGGCTCAGAACCCACGGCTCTGTTCATCTATGAAGCCCAGGACATAATGTGAAGAGAAAAAAGGGGAGCTGGATCGCTGGTGTCAAAGCCTTACTAGGGTCTTGTTTATGTTTGTGGGTCAGCCAAAGGTCCTTGGGCTTGGCTTCCAGAAGATTCCTCAAGGGGCAGAATTTAAAAGAGCCATTGCTGACCCCAGATCTGGGGCTGGGGGAGCCCTGCAGGGCAGGGGCTGAGGGGCTAACACCAGGCACATTACAGCGAGGCGAGTCCGAGGGAGGAGGTGTCTAGCTCAGTCCAAGGGCCGAGGGCTCTGGCAGCTGTGGGGTGGGAGCGGGAGGGCCACCCAGCAAGAGCCCTGCAGGTGGGGATGAGGAATTACAAACCAAACTGGGGGGGAGGGAAGGCGTGAGCCGAGCCCCAGCCCTCCCCAGCGCAGATGGTGCAATTAGGAGATTGGACAGATTCTCTGCAGAAGATGATGCCACTTGAGGAAAGGAAACAGTTCTGTGGGGGGTCTTTTCTCTATTTTAAAAGCAGACGGCAGTGTGTAATTCCTTCAAGTAAATTGTACATTTAAGTGTTTAGAAGGGGGATGCAGCCGCAGTACTAGCTTCTATGTGGAAATGAGAAAGATGCTGGCCCTGAGTATCTGGAGCTCCTGCTGGGCGGTGGGGGAGACGGTGGCAGGGGAGGCGGGGCGCTCAGCCCAGGCTGGGGGGTGGCAGGGGCAGATGGCGTCCCTTGTATCGTCTTCCGAGGCAGGATGGGGTCTGCCCCTTGCCCTTCTCTGAGATGGCTGTGCCTGTGCCCAAAGACCAGGTGATGGTGGAGGGTTCAAGGGCATGTGTTCCACTGCCCCCAGCAGGGGACAGTCTCCCCACCTCTCCTCAGGGCTTGGGGCTTCCCTCCCTGTCCCTCTGTCCACTAGAGACCACAGGATCTCCCAGCATTTGCGGAACTCCAGGAGGGCAGGGGACTGTCTGGGTCCTGCATGAGGTATACAGCAGGTGCTCAAAAATATGAGTTGACTGAATATGACTAGGGGAAGGGGAGCAGCAAGGGTACTAGCAGCAGCAAGTTCATTGCTTGTGGGGGGCGTGCTCGTAAAATGTTCGGATCCCTGGCTTGGCTCCTCTGTGTGTGGAAAAGGAGAGAACACCCAACAGGGGGTGGGGGTTTTCTATGGAGATTTGCAGAGGTGGTCCCTGCAGGCTGGGCCAGGCCTTGGCACATAGCAGGTGTTCAGGAGATGCCAGGTCCTGCGTCCCCTGAGTCTCTCAGGCCTGCTTCCACCAGGGGGCCTCTGGGCTGGTGGGGAGTGAATGATATTCTAGGCCTAGGGTACCATGGCGGGGGTGAGGGTGGCGTCATTAGTTCTCCCTCCAAGAGCCTGTGCCCTGCCCTGCGCCCTACACCCCCAGTTCCCTCCCCAGGTGTGGACTCCACCTGCTGGTGGATGTGAGTCCCGCAAAGGAGTCCCACCCTTCAGCTCTTCCCCTCTCTGCTTTGAAAGGGGCGGGATTTAGGTTTGCTTCAAGGGCAGGAGTGCAGGTGAGATGCCCTGGGGACCTTCTCGCCCTGGTCCCTTGCAAGAGTGCAAACATGTCGTTCCCTCTCAGAGCCTGGATGGACAGGTGGAGGGAGAATGCCAGGGAAGCCACTTGCAGGCACATGCGTGTGTGCATGCGTGCGTGCGTGCATGTGTCTTACAGTGCCATCTCTGTGTCTTTGTGTCTGATGCCGTATCTTCCTCTGGGTGTCCCTCTCTGCTTGTATGTCCCCTGCCTCCATACCCGGATGTGTGTGCCTGTGCAGACAGGCACAAATGGCTGTCTCAGAAACAAGCCCTTGGCTCAGCCCCCCACTGCCTTTCTCCCTCCGAGCTCCAGCCAGACCAGCCCCCTGGAGAAATGCCCCTGCTGCTCTCCCTCACCCAGGCAGCTCTGGGTTGAGTAGACTCACACCACCTACTGTCCCTTCGCCAAACCCCTCCCTCCGCCCTCTCCTGGCCCCCACTTTTTTTTTTTTTTTTTTTTTGTCTTTTTAGGGTATATGGAGGTTCACAGGCTAGGAATCCAATCTGAGCTGTTGCTGCTGGCCTACACCACAGCCACAGCCACAGCTGCAGCCACAGCAATGCAGGATCCAAGCCACATCTTTGACCTACACCATAGCTCACAGCAACACCAGGTCCTTAACCCACTGAGCGAGGCCAGGGATTGAACCTGTGTCCTCATGAATACTAGTTGGGTATTTTAACCACTGAGCCATGACAGGAACTCCCTGGCCCCCAATTTAAGGCCTGCTCCACAGTCACCCTTGGCAGGCTGGGTTGGGACTATGGGGTAGGTGTGTGGTCTGTCTGCAGGTGGGGGCATCAGGAGGTTGCAACATCAGCTTATCTGGGGAATCTTTCAGCCACTGTGGTCTCCAAAGCCAGGCAATTCCCCAAGGGCCTGGGAAATATGGAGTGATTTTGACTCCGGCCAGGGCCCTTGCACATGTGATAGATGCCAGTGGATGGTGGTGAGCTGCCCTTGACAGTGAGGCAGCCATCCTGAGTGGGGTGCTATTTGCCTCCTTAGGGAATGTTCCAGGCTCACAGAACTCCCCCTCCCTGGGAAGCCTGGACTCTCAGATGAAAGGCTGGATGCTCCAGACTGGGGAAGTGTGGAGATGTTTACGGCGCCAAGAGGCCCACATTCAAGGTCTGTCTTTGCCCCTACGATGACCCTGATAAAGTCCCTTGTCGGGTCTGGGCCTCAGTTTCTCCACCTGTATCCTGGGAGCACTGGACCAGATGTCTTCTAAGTGTTCTTCGGCTCAGGTGTGAGGGACGAAAAGGTTCCCTGGAGTCACCCTGTTCTAGCGCGCAGGCAATAGGCAGGTGATTTCGATGAAGGGCAGTGGTTTCCCTTCCTGAACGTGGAAGCTCCGAGAGGTGGGGTTTATCTTGCTCGCTGCTGTAGCACCCAGCTCCTGGCACACGGTAGGTTCTCCGTGGATGTCTGTGGAATTTAAGGTTCCACAAGGGCAGAGTTTTTGTCTCGCTGCTATATCTGTGGTGGGTTCTTAGTGTGTTTTTGGAATGAATGAATGACTGTTCCTGGGATGTCTTTTGTGTTGAGAGGTCCAGGTGGAGTTCTGATATATACCTCCTTCCTTTACGCCAAGAAATTGAACTAGACCCCTGGCTGAAGTCTACAGTCCTTTTGTAGCTCCTGTAGTACCCTTCCTTCTCTGTCTAGCCCTGCCTGGCTGGTCCTCTGAGGTCAGCTCTGGTCCAGCTCCCCCAGGAAGCCCCCAACTGCCCAGCCTGCTCCTCTCCATCTTCAGGCTACTGTAGCAGGTGAGAGGTTGTGGGAGGCACCATTGGACTAAGGGTTGGACTAAGGGTTGGAATGACTGCTCCAGGCTCATCTTCCCACATAGACCAAGGGACTCAGGAAGGCCAAGTTGAAAGGGCCCTTGGAGCTCTAGTCCACCTTCCCCATTGTCAGTATGGGGACACTAAGACCCAGATTGGGAAAACATTATATAGAAATCACTTATGGGGCAGCTTCAGAATAGGGACTGAACTGCTGACATTTCAATCCATCAAAAAGCTTGTCAATTGCACCCTCTGAAGACCTCTCAGCTCAGATTTCTCTCCTCCTTGGCCACCATGATTCTTTTCCAAGCTCCCAGAACCTCTTACGGGAAGGCTGCAGGGCTTCTTAGCTGGCCTCCCACCTCCTCCGCCCAGCCTATCCATGGCAGTAATCCTCCATCAGCCTCAGCCTAGCTGCAAAGCCTCTCCTAGCTGCTCCCTTCCCGCCACCCCCTCCAGTCTTCTCTTCCCCCAGCTGCCAGAGCAATAGTTTAAAAATATAAATTAGATCATGACATTCCCCTGCTTAGAACCCTCCAGGGGCTCCCCTGCAGTTAGAATAAAATGCAACGCCATGCAATAAGAGACGGAAACCTTTTATGTAAAGAAGCAGATAGTAAATATTTTTGGCTTTGTGGGCCATATGGTCTTTGTCGCAACCATGCCACACAGCTGCTGTAGCACAAAAGTGGCCTCAATTCATAAATGAACGGACATGGTAATAAAACTTTATTTACAAGGAAGGTGGTGGATTGAAATTAGCCCTGGGAATGGAGTTTGCTGACCCCTGACATACAAGGTCTTGCATGATCCCATCCACACCTCCCTCTTCTACCTCGTCACCCACTATTCTCCTCCTTACTGTCTCTGCCCAGGCCATTCCATCCAGCTTTCTATCTCTCAAAAAATCCAGGCTGATCTCCATCCCAGGGGCTTTGCACTCACTGTTTCCTCTGCCTGGACCACTTTCCTCCAGGTCTTTATAAAACTGACCCTCTGGCAAAATACAGATCTCAGGGCAAAGTCATCCCCTCAAAAAGCCCTTTCTGACCAGTCTAGCTAAAAAGCATTCTCCAGCCAATTCTTGCTATATCATATTTTGTTGTATTTTCTTTAGAGCACCAATTTTACTTATTCACTTGTTTGTTCACCCATACGTGTATACACACATGCATCCATTTAACCATCTACCCATTCATCTACCTGTTCATATATCCATTCATTCATCCAACTATCCATCCATTCATCTACCTATCTATCCATCCATCAGTCCGTCCATCCATTCATCTACGTGTCCATCCATCTATCCATCCAACCATTCATCCGTCCATCCAAATATCCATCCATTCATCTACCTGTTCATCCATCCGTATAGCCATCCATCCATCCAACCATTCATAGTCTAAACATCCCTTCCAGAATGTAAGCCCCACCAGGCCATCGTTTTGTCTATCTTGATCACTAACATAACCCCACCATCAAGAATCATGGGAGGCAATGGACATGGTACATGCTCAATAATGTGTGTTAACTGATTGCCCAATTAAACTGCTCATCCAAGGTCATGGAGATGCTGTGTGACCAGGTCAGAATAGGCCTGCCTTGGCTCAAAGGAAGACACAGAATAGCTCTTCAGGACTTCTCCCACCTTTGATGCAGCAGCACTCTACTCGCTGTAAAACTCTTTGCCAACTTCTGGGCCACCTTATCCTTCTCCAAAGTAAAATAAATTTAACGAATGTAGAAGTCACCACCATTGGGAGTCTCTATGTGAGCACATTGCTGGTTGAGTCAAGGAAGCTTTGCTCTCAAGACTGAAATGACGTGGAAGCACTTGAAAATGAAGTGTCTCCCATACAAGTGTTTAATTATCCTATTATAAGACAGAAACTGGGCATTAGGATTTTTATAATTATTAATAGAGTATTAAACAATGAATTATCCTGAACAATTAAAATTAATTGCATTTCTTGAAGTTAATTAAATTATTCCTTAAATAGGACAAGTGGTTAAGCAGACATAAAAATGAAGAACCAGCCCTACTAAAGTCTGCAGGGATAGGATGTGATGAGGCTGGGCACTTTTTCCTCTCCCACGAGGGGGAGGGGCTCAATGAATGGGCTGGGTCCTTGGGAATCCCACATTTCCCCAGAGAGGAGGAGGAATGGGCATGGATGGACCTGGGCTGCCTGCTCAGGCTCCTGCCTGAATCCTCAGCCATCAAACCCAACTCAGTACCTGTCTTCTCTTCCCTCCCCTCCTTTCTTTTCTTTCTTTGTTCCTCTTTCTTAAGCCTATTCTTCTTTTTTTTGTTATGAGCCAGGAATGTCCTGGGTACTGGAAGCACAGAGATAAATTGGTCCGTCTTGGAGTTCATGGTCAAGGATAGAGATCTAGTGCTATATTAATAGTGGATAAGAGTCAGGCAGCTGGGGTTCAACTTTGGACTCGACCTCTTTCCAGCTGGGTGACCTTGGACATTTCCTTTCTCTGAGCCTCATTTCCCTCATCTGTAAAACAGTACCCATCTTCTGGAGCTATTGGGTGAACCAAAAGAGTTACTACATGTAAAGCATTTAGTATGGTGCCTAAAACAGCATAAGTGCTTAATAAATGTTAGCTAACATTACAGTTGTTTTATTTAATTGTTATGACAGTCATAAACAAAGCAAAGATAACTAACCTGGCTTATTAAGATCATAGAAAATTTCCTGGAAAGAAACTTCTTCTCTGAGTCTTGAAACATGGGTAGACCTTGGCTTGGTTGAGATGTAAGGGAAAAGCATTCCAGGCAAAAGGAACAGCATGTGGAAAGGCATAGAAGTATTACATGGGCGGTGCCAGGAAATGCAGTAGTTTTGTGTTCCAGGAGGGTTGCCTGAAAGTTGTGAAGTGCGGAAAGACATGGCTTGGAGTGTTGTGGGAGCCAGCCTCCAAAATTGTATCTGGCCCTTGTGTAGTCTGTATGGGGCTGATGGAAGATGGCAGAAGTGATAGTATGTCACTCCTGAGGCTAGAGCCTCAAAGACACTGTGGCTTCTGCCTCACCCTTGGACCAGTTGCTTTGGGGGAAGCCCATTGCCATGTCAGGCAGCCCTATGGGGAGGTCCCTGTGATGAGGAACTGAGGCCTCCAGCCAACAGCCATGTGAATGAGCCATCTTAGAAGTGGATCCTCCACCCCAGGAAGCATCCCTAGTAGACACACTGACTGCAACTGCCTGAGAAACAGAGTTGGAACCACCCAGCTGAGCTGCTCCTGATGTCTGAACCCACAGAGCCTGGGTGAGATCATTAGTGTTTCTCCTTGTCTTAAGCCACTGCCTTTTAGGATAATTTGTTACACAGCAGTTGATAGCTAATGCGAATGGTTAGCAGAACCCCGATTGTGATGGGTCTAGTGGGGAGTCTTTTAAGTGGGAGATGAAGGTAGTTTTGCAGATTACGAAGATCACTCTAGCTGCAACAGAGGGGATGGAATGGGGTGTCATACCAGCTCTTAGTTATTACTGATTTATTATGTGTCAGGCATAGTTCCAAGTGCCTCACCTGTTATTAACTCACTTAATTCTTGGGACAACCCTGTAAGGTAGGTACTATTATTTTGCTAATTTCAAGGATAAGAAATTGAGAAGGGTTGGAAAGTTTGCTCAATATCCCCCCACGGAATATCTCATGGTGCAGATAGATGCTCGATCATATATGGTAATTCCATATTTAGTTTTCTGAGGAAACACCGTACCGTTTTCCATAGTAGTTGTGTCAATTTACATTCCCACCAACAGAGCAGGAGTGTTCCCTTCGCTTCACACCTTCTCCAGCGTTTGTTATTTGTTGATTTGTTAATCATGGCCATTCTAGCCGGTGTGAGGTGCTACCTCATTGTAGTTTTGGCTTATATTTCTCTAATAATCAGTGATGTTGAGCATTTTTCATCAGAAACATGGAGAGCAGACTTGTGGTTGTCAGTGGGGAGAGGGGAGGGAGTGGGATGGATGGGAATTTGAGGTTAGTGGATACAAACTATTCCATTTAGAATGGATAAGCAGCGAAGTTCTACTGTACAGCCCAGGGAACTATGTCCGATCTCTTGGGGGTAGAACATACTGGAAGATAGTATGAGAAAAAGAATATATGTGTATGATGCGGCCGCTGTGCTGCATGGCAGAAATTGACACAATACTGTAAATCAACTATACTCTAATAAAAAGAAAAAAGAAAAAATGGCTCATGGTGAAGCCACATTTTGAACTCAGGCAATTTCTTAACTATTATGTTTTATAACCTTCCTGGAGGCTGGGAGGCCTGCCAATCCCAGAGATACAAGGTGCGGGGGTGGTTAGACTTGAGAGATGTTTGAGAAGTGGAGTTGACAGGACTTGGTACCCAGATGGAAGAGTGAGGGGAGAAGCAGACAGCCACAGGCTTCTGTCCCTGCTCCCATCTTGGGCCCAGGATTGACGGTAGTTCCAGAGCCTGAGATGAAGAAGCCAGAGGAGGGGCAGGACTGGGGGCAAAGTGAAGATATCCTTTGGGGATGTGATGAGTTTGAGATGCTGAAGGGCATCCTGGCTGCTCAAGGCAGATGTCGGGCTGGGGGCCCAGGTATCCCCTGTGTCCCACAGCCCCTGGGCTTGCCTCCTTCTGGTTCCTATCAGAACACACAGTTATTGACATGCCTGTCTCCATGACGTTCCATTAGAGACCAAGGCTTAGACCTTGGGTCTTGGGTCCCCCATGTGGAGCATGCAGCTTGACCCACTGGGGTGTTGGGGGATGCTTGTGGAAGGAAGGACTGAGCCCCAGCTCTCTTGCTCTATAGGCTGTTCCTGGGTGGCCGTGATGGGGAACAGCATGGGTAGGTGAGAGGCTGCAGCTGTGTGGCATTTCCTGGTGGCTAGCTCAGGAGTGAGGCTGGGCCCACATCTTCACCCCAGCAGCTGGTCTTCCCAAATTGACAGCCACCTGCTCCCTCCCCAGCCCAGCTTCACCAGATCAGGCTTTTGGGGCAGACGGGGGCTGCGTCACCATGTCTGTCACATGCAGTGGGCTTCCAGGGCCAGGGACACCTGCACACTGGACCAGGGCCTGGCTCCTGGCTGACACTGTGAGATTGAATGGCCCTGGGCCCAGGGAAGGGCTGGGAAAGAATTCCCCTGGATGCAGCATGGGCTTCCCTCCATCACCCCTACCTGCCAGGGTTGGAGCATTGGCTTTGGTTGGCATTTACCTTCTGTGCGTCTCTGGAATTGTCTAGGCCCCAGACTGGGTCTGATACCATTTGGTTACAGAAGTAATTCCCCAGGACAGACATGTGCCCATGTCCATATCAACAGTGTCCCCTCACATGATCAGGTGGCCTGGCAAAGACCCAGACCCCCCCTACCTGTCCAAAGGGTCCTATCAAGTGACTGGATATCAGGACTTTGAGGGCTTAGGTGAGCAGTCCTGATCCAGAGAACTTTCTAGAAAACCAGCAAGAGGCCAAAGGGACCCTTTAGAGCAGAGGTGGTCAGCATGGGGGAGGTGGTTCCGGGAGGACTTTGCTTTTCAGGGGACATCTGGCAATGCTTAGACGCTTCTGGATGTTACAGGCATGGGTGGGAAGAGGCCAGAGAGGCTGGTGAGCACCCTACGATGCACAGGACTGTCCCACAGCACAGACTGGTCCAGTCCCAAATTCCATAGTGCTGAGGCTGAGAAAGCCAGCCGTGGGGCTCACAGCACCCTGCTCTACAGGTCCTGGGCCCTTCCTCTCCAAGTCCTGAGTGGGTGTGTGCCAGCCAAGTCCTGCTCCTGGAAGAGGCCCTGGGGCCTCTGTTTCCTCTGATCTGTGGTGACAACACCCACGTGGGAAAAGAGAATCACAGCCAAAGAGCAGGAATGGGTTGCTTGCGGCCACCCCCAACTCCTCACCCCTTGGCCTGGGGTAGAAGTTTTCAAACTGTGTTTCTAGAACGCCGTGTAGGGCAAGGGGCAGGCAGAGTAGGTGGGGGCCCGTGGCTGCTCCCCACTCTGGCAACTCTTTTTTCTTATTCTCAAATCTAGGGGCTGTGGATAGACCCATGTGAATTTGCAAGGTACCCACTGTGGTGTGCCCAAAACCGTAACTTTATTTTTCTCTCTCAGAACAGAATTTCTGTCCCAAGCTCCCTTTCTGCCTGAGGGCAGAAAATGTAATCTCAGACAATTCCAGGTAAACTCAGTCATTTCAGGTTTACGCTCAGATTCAGGGCCGCCGTCCGTTCTTGCCCCCCAGGGCGCGAAATTCCAGGGGCATCTTGGAATCAGCAAGACTGCATCTCGTGCCTTGTTGTCAGCACCTGTTCACATGGGTCTCCTCGGGGGGGATGGTGTCCAGCTGATGCTCGGCGGGGTCGCTCCTCCCACTGGGTGTCTACATCCCTCTCTGGTCTCTAGGAATTCAGTTCGTGCCTCATCTCTGGCTCTCCTCCTCCCCCTCCCTCCTCCTTCCCCTCCCTGGTGGAATCCAGCAAATCTCTCTGCTTCTTCAGGCAGAAGCCTGGAATTTAACCCCAATTCCCCAGGGGCAGCAGCCTGCTCAAGTTGTGTTTGCAAAGCGCTTCCGGCCTCTCTGGCTGGTTTCAGACATCTCAGGTGAGCTTTGCCGGGCAGAGCTCTGAGCTTTTGCATAATGAGCAAGCGATGTTTACCCAGGAGCTCGGCTCTGTCCCTCGCTCAGTCCCATCCAGAGGCTCCACCAAAGAGTCCGCCCATACCTGAAGGCTCCACCAAAGAGTCTGCCCACACCTGAAGTCACTCCGGGCCTCTCGAGGAAGCCAGGTACATAGGGCATCTTTGGGAAGCCAGCAGGAGACACCTGTCTTTTCCCAGGCAAGGCCACCAGAGCTCAGAGAGGGATGGATATTTGTCTTGGTCGTTTGGCTGCAAAGCAATGGAGGCTGGCTTAGTAGTTCCAACAGCTGGGGAAGACAGAGGGGGCAGAGGATGAAGGCAGAATCATCCCCAAATCAGTCGAAGTGATTGCCCCTCGGGAGCTGGACCACAGGCTGCAGGGGCGAAGCCTCCCCTTCCCCCACCCCCAAGGGAAATGTACCTACTCTGTGTCACCATCTCTTTGATCCACCCAGTGTGTCTATGAGATGGACTATAAGTCTATCAGATGAATTATAAGTCTACAAGCCAGATTGTTATCTCTTTCTTTTTTTTGTCTTTTTGCCATTTCTTGGGCCGCTCTCACGGCATATGGAGGTTCCCAGGCTAGGGGTCGAATCGGAGTTGTAGCCACCGGCCTATGCCAGAGCCACAGCAACGCGGGATCCGAGCCGCATCTGCAACCTACACCACAGCTCACGGCAACGCCGAATCCCTAACCCACTGAGCAAGGCCAGGGACCGAACCCGCAACCTCATTGTTCCTAGTCGGATTCGTTAACCACTGCACCACGACGGGAACTCCCGGATTGTTATCTTATGATTTCCATCTTACAGATAAAGAAACTGAGGCTCATCAAAATGATACTCCCAAGTCCCACTGTGAATCAGCAACATAGATGGGAGTTTTACAAATTGCTGTTGCTCTATTTTTTTAAACATATTCTCGTGAAGACAGTTCAAACAAAAGTTAAAGTATGCAAAATGTGCTTAGACCATCTCATCCTTTTTCCACTTTCTGTTTTTCACATAGATCTCACCCGAGGTTTCAATGATCCTTCCATACCGATAAACACGTGCAAAAGTGCATGCACGCGGATGAGGCCCTGGGGGAAATGAGAGGCACTGCTCTGCTGCTCCATGACTTTGTTTTTCTTCAATATGTTTTTTTCCTTAATGACATATTTCTGCCTGACAATATATTCTGTACATCTCAGGTCAATGTGGCAGATACAGGTTATGGTTTTTATAGTTTTTTTTCTTTTTTTCTTTTGTATTTTTAGGGCTGAACTCATGGCACATGGAGGTTCCCAGGCCAGGGGTCTAATTGCAGCTGTAGCCACCGGCCTACACCACAGCCACAGCAATGCTGGATCTGAGCCATGTCTTCAACCTACACCACAGCTCACAGCAACCCCAGATCCTTAACCCACTGGGTGAGCCCAGGGATCACACCTACATCTTCATGGATACTAGTCAGGTTTGTTAACCGTTGAGCCATGACAGGAACTCCAGTTTTTTTTTTTTTTTTTTCTTTACTTTTTAACTCCCACACCTGTGGCATATGAACGTTCCCAGGTTAAGGGTTGGAGCAGAGCTGCAGCTGCCAGTCTACACCATAGCCACAGCCACGCCAGATATGCGACCAAGCTGCAGCTTGGGACAACACTGGATCCTTAACCTTGGGGCAACACTGGATCCTTAACCCACTGAGCGAGGCCAGGGATTGAACCCGCATCCTCACAGAGGTTGTAATGGAGTCTTAACCCTCTGAGCCACAACAGGAACCCTGATTTTTATAGTCTTCTAGTGGCCGATAGCATGGATCCCCATTCCTTCATCAATCTGCCCTCTTTTGGCTGCCATCCCTCCCCCCCTCCCCCGCCTCGTTTTAAGGTTTCTGCTCTTCAGTCCTGCCATGGCCACCCTGGAATGGATGCTCGCCTTTAATGGTGCTTTAATGTCTGAGGATCGATTCTAGAAGCGGGACTGTGGGTCAAGGGTTATAAACATTTTATGTTTTCATAGATACCAGAGGCAGGATTTAAATGCAAATATGTCTGACCGTGAGGCACAAGAAAGACCTAGGATAAAAGATGGCAAAATGACCCCTGGGTACCAACCTGGCATCCAAACCTCCTGCCCCCAGCTGGCCCAGAGCATTCTGCCTGGGGTTCAGGGGATGCTGGCTTCCCCGCCCGGCTCCAGGACTGCAGCAGAACCAACACCTCTGAAAGCACAGCCTGATCCGTAATCAGAAGCGAGGGGAAGGGGGTCACCCTCATTTTGCTGATGGGGAAACTGCCAGGTTTCAGAGTAGCAAGGGCAGGGCCAAGGCTGGAGTGGAGCTTTAGCACTGAGCAAAGAGGAGACTTACTGAAGGTCGTGCATCAGGTAAGTTAAACCTGGGAGTAGAATTCCAAAGTAGGGCATTTGAAGCAGGGCTTTCTCTTTGTGCCCTCTTAGGGGTGGAGCTGGGGGAGGGGCTCCAGGCCAGGTCCAGGTGTGGGCTGCGTGCCGCCTGTGAGAGAGGACGGGGCTGCACTGCCCCCTGCCCCTTCCCCTCCCAGCCCACACAAGCTGGCCATCTCCCTTCTGCTCCAGAGCTTGGAGAGACTGGGCATGGCCGTGTCCGGCACCTGTTAGTGTGATGATGGATGTGCTCTTTGCCTCAAAGAGAGGAGCCTCAGGAGGGGGCCCCAGGGAGGGGACAGTACCAGGGCCATATGCCAAGGAGGGAAGGTGGTGCCCCAACTGGCTCCTTCATAAAGGAACTGACAGATGGAGGCAGAGGAAGGCAGCTCAGGGCAGGGGCCAGGGGACAGGGAGAGCTGGGACTCCTGGAAGGAGGCACAATTTCTGTCCATCTGGAATGACTGATCTGATGGGGGAGGCATGACTTCCACCCTCGAGGCGCTGCCACTCTAGTGAGACCAGTAATGGTCCTGGCCCTTGGGGACCTCCCAGTGTCATAGGGAAGATGAGAGAAAAATATTAGAAAGCTCTGAGGTAGTTTTCAAATCACTGAGCTACCTGCTTCAAAACACTGAAAGTGGCACCTGCTTTAAGGAGTGACATGAAGGGCAATGTGGCTCGGAGGGAAGAGCATGGGCTTTGGAGTCCAGTTGGAACCCCTACCCAACCCTCGAGAAGCTGTGTGACCTTCGGTACATTACCTGGCCTCTCTGAGCCTGTTTTCTCACCACGTTCAGGAAGGTGATTTAAGTGAGTTAATGCTCACATAGCTCCAAGTCAGTGCTTAGCTGTGAGCACACAAATAGAGGCAGCTACTTGGACTATTCTTTTTTTTTTTTTTTTTAAATTTGCTTTTTAGGGCTGTACCTGCAGCATTTGGAAATTTCCAGGGTAGGAGTCCAATCAGAGCTACAGCTGCTGGCCTATGTCATAGCCACAGCAATGCAGGATCCGAGCTGTGTCTGCGACCCACACCACAGCTCATGACAACGCCGGATCCCCAACCCACTGAGCGAGGCCAGGGACCAAACCTGCATCCTCATGGATACCAGTCAGATTTGTTTCCACTGCACCATGATGGGAACTCCCTACTTGGACTATTCTTATTCAGGCAGGTTTAAATCACGGAGGGCTTCCCATGATTTAAAGGAGGAGAACCCCGAGGCTGGATTTTGAGGACTTGGCCTTCTTTCGAAGTTCCCCTGGAGATTTCAGCCTCTGGAGTGTTGTCAGCCTTTGCCGGCCTCACTGCCTCTCCCTGCACCTCTCGTGGGCAGCTGAGCCAAGCAGCTCAGGAGTGATGATGCATTCAAAACAAGAGGCGGTGTTTAAAATCTGTAATGGGAAGGTGTAATGAAGGGAATTAAAGGAGATAGAAGACACCCACTGGAGGGGCCAGCTTATAAGGGAAAAGCCATCGGGTCTGAGTGTCCCTTGTCCTCCCTGGTCATGAATCCTCCACACATCGCCACATCAGGCCTTTCTCTTCTCCTGCTGCCGCCACATTCAATATAGACAAATTGGACGCTGGAGTCTGGCCAGGCTGGCAGAAGGCGGAGTGTGAGCAAACATTCCAGACAGGTGACAAGGCAACAGATAGGAAAGGAAAGTCCTGGAAGCCCTGGGAGCCTCGGGACATGGAATGGAAGCCAACAAATCTGCGGGGAGTCCTTTCCTTGTGGATGGGACAGCAGGCTTAGGGGCTGGCCTGATCAGCAGGCCTCTCTGGCCTTGACCTCAGGCTGCCTGACCCAAGTGACTCATGGTTGGGCTCCTTCTTGTCTTTTTTTTATTTTTTAGGGCTGCCCCTAAGGCATGTGGATGTTCCTGGGCTAGAGGTCACATCAGAGCTGCAGCTGCCGTCCAACACCACAGCCACAGCGACACTGGATCCAAGCCGAGTCTGCAACCTTCACCACAGCTCACGGCAATGCTGGATCCTTAACCACTGAGTGGGGCCAGGGATGGAACCTGCGTCCTCATGGATGCTAGTCAGGTTTGTAACCTGCTGAACCACATGGGAACCCCTTTGTCCTTGTAAACTCCAGGCCCCACCATGTACGCCTTGGATCCCAAGAAGGTGCTGATGGGCATTGTTGCTACTGGGACAGGTGGAGCCAAATGGAAGCCAATGGGAAATTAGTTCGGAGACCCAAAGTCTGGTGTGGCAGGAGAGAAGTTTCTACAGTGATTGGGCCTGGGAACCAGGAGGTCCACTTAGGTGTCCTGTTCTCACATTTTCATTTGTCGAGCACCTGCCCTGCTCTGGATGCTGTGCCAATTCTGTTCATTATCCCATCAGATCCTCTTAACCATCCTGTGAGCAAGTGCAATTGTTATGCCCACTTTGTGGATGAGCAGATAGGTTCAGAGAGGTAAAGTCACTTCTCCCAAGTCACACAGCTACTCTGCGATGGAGCCAGGTTTCAGATGCAAGTCTAGAAAATTCCAAAGACGGTGTTCCAAGCAGTCCAGTCTCAGAGGGGAAGCCCATGGACAGGCTGGGGTCAAGCCCTCCTGGGAATATTGCAGACCTGTGGGATCCAGTGGAAGAGGATGCGGGAAGCTGGAGTCCTCTCCTGGGGTGGAGCTTGTCTGCACCTTCACCCCTTCCGCAGACCCCAAGATAGGCCTCTGTGATGGGGCTCTTCTGGCTTAAAGGAGAGGCTCCTTTGGGCCCCAGGTCAGGGTCATTCAAGTCCCCTGACCTTGGCCTTGTGCCTTGGAGCACTCCATACATGCCCAGCCCTGCCAGATGGCAGAGGGGAATGGGGGCACTCGTGACAGACACTCTCAACCGCTTTCTACGGGTTGAGCCCACTCTGGGTCAGTCCTCAGGAGGGTCCTCACCTTGGGGTTGCCCACAGGTGTCTCTCTGCGGCTGACCTTGGCTTTTCCCTTTCGACTGGACAGCCCTTGCCTTTGGCTGTGGATGTCCTCTCTCACTTTTTAAAATTGCATTTTATTTATTTATTTTTTCTTTTTACGGCCATCCCTGCAGCATATGGACATTCCCAGACTCGGGGTCACATCAGAGCTGCAGCTGCCGGCCACAACCACACAGGATCTGAACCACATCTGAGACCTACACCCCAGCTCACGGCAAGGCTGGATCTTTAACCCACTGAGCGAGGTCAGGGATCGGACCTGCAACCTCATAGACACTATATCAGATCCTTAACCTGCTGAGCCACAGGGGGAACTCCTGTCCTCTCTCACTTCTACCTACTCCTTGGAATGTGTTTTCTGCCCAACATGGTATCCGAGTCCATCCCTGAACCCACGGGCTCCTCACGCCTCCAGGAGTCTGGTCCCTGGCCTGGAGGGGGTATCTGTCAGATTTTCTGAGCTCCATTGACTAGAGCAGTGGTGGGAAGGGTTAAGGCAAGTGTGGTGCATGGGGGGAGGAGGGAGAGGAGAAAACAGCCCTGCAGGCTGTTCCATCCCAATCCCTGCTCCCTAGGACAGGGCTGCTCACAGATAAAAAGGCCACATAGCACGAAGGTATGTAATGACACAGAGTTATTTCAAAGTGATTATCTGGGATAACAGTAATTATTTCCAAGAACAGAGAAGGTCAAACCGGCTGATCCCGCGGTTGGACTCCAGCAAGCTTCTTGCCAAGAGAAGGCTGCAAGAGGTGGAGGAGGGGCGGGGAGGCAGGAAGTGGGAGCAGGGGAAGTGGCGAAGGCTGGTACAGAGCCCAGCTCCTGAGACTGCCCCAGGGCTGAGCTTTGGAGAAAGTTTGGTTCTTGTGTCACCCAGTTCCTTGTGTCACCTAAGAAGCCCCCGCTCTGGTTGGTCCTTGGTCCCGGTCTGAGTGTGACTCTCTTTCCCTGTAGACCTTAAGATGTGTCTCTGTAGTGCATGTGGGCTGGGATGAGCCCTCTCCCTTTATTTCTTCTCTCCCTCCTTCCATTCCTTCCCTCACTGTTTCCATTGTGATGCTACCCACAGGCCCACACGTTTGCTCACCCACCTGATCACCTTACCACCTAACTACCCTTTCATGCTCCTCTCCATCCAGCCACCCACGTCCCCATTCGCCCACCCACCTATCTTCACTTTTCTATCATCCACTGTCCCACATTTTCGATCTACTGGCCACATGGTCACCCATAACCCTTCCACATGTCTCCGTTAATACCCATCCAGCCATCCTTTCTCTCTGTCCGTGTTTTCTGCCCATCCACCCACCTACCCTTCACTAACCACCCTTCCACCTACCGACCAGTCCTCCCTTCACCCACCTCTCCTTTCCCCTCTTTGTCTGTTCCCTTCTTTCTTCTGTTCATCCATTCCTTGCCATATCCACCCACAACCATTCACTGTCCTCCCATCCACCATCCACTCTCTGCTAGTCACTGTCTGCCCTTCCATCCCCCCATCCATCATACTTCATGTTTACTCTTACCCCTCTCCATCTATCCACTCATCCGTTCTTCTACCCACTCTTTCTCCTTACCGCTTCTCTGCATCTGCCTGTTCTTCCATCCATATGAATCCATTCCTCTCCTGCATAACCCCTTAGCCTATTCAGTGTCCTCTGATGAGCCCCATCATTTCCTGCCTCCTTGAGTTTATGCTCAGCATCATGCCACTGGTGTCCTCCTCCTCAACTCTGATTGCTGAAATCATCCTCTTCAAGATTTATTCTAGAGTTGCTATTTCAAGCAAGTGTAGCATAGAGGATACATGGATCTGCAGCCAGAGAGAGAGATGCTCTAATTCCGGCTTAGCCATCCACTGGCTGCTTGACCTTGGGAAGGGTACTCAACCTCCACAAGTCTCCATCTCCTTGTATGTTGAAGGGGTTGGTGATACCTATTTTGTAAAGTAGTTAAAGCATTAAATAAGATTACCTATGAGGTGCCCGGCACACACCTGGCACCCAGAGGATTCTCAACAAATGTTCGACTCCACTGAGGAGGATACAAAACTAATTAAAGATCCTCCTAGACTCTTAGCGTATAGAGATGAGACCGCTGGCTGCGACAGGCATGCTCCCCAAGGCTGGCTTCTTTTGCTTTTATTCTCTGCTTTGTATGATCTTCACTCGAACCATTGATATACCCACCAGAGATATTAAAAGCAGAGACAAAGGGTAGGCAGTGTGGACAGCAGGATACAGTTAAAGCAACTTCATCATAGCAGGGGGCCCAGGATGAAACCATGGGCGTGATGCCAACTACTCATTAGAGACAAGAGACCTGCTCTGACATGCATAACAATGACTCCAGAGGGCTGGGGTTTGTTATTTCCAAAGGGGGCTGGATGTGTGTGGGAAAGCACTTTACCTGGATCCTGTAGTCACAGAGGCCCTCTGCTGAGATGAGCTGGGCAGCTGGACCCCACAGGGAATGGGCACTGAATTTCCCACCTCCCACAAGGAGGCTCAGAAGCTCCAAAGCTGGTGCTGTTTTTGAAGTGCAATGTCCTTTTTGAGTGAAGATGGCTTTCTCTTAGTTATCCTGAGGTGTAGTGGAGCATTATAAAGCCATTCTTTGATTTGTGATCATATCCTAGGTTATAAACCAGCCATAGTATGCTGATAAATGTGTAAAAAAAATCTCTCTGAGCCACCAATAAAAACAGAAACTGCTGCAAACCAGTTCCTGTTTGTAGCATTTGCCAATTTCCATGGTGTAAATACTCCCACCATGCCTGATTTCAATCTATCAGTGCAAAATCTTTGAATGTGAAGCTGGAAGAGTCATCAGAGAGTATTTTCATCATACAAATACAATAGACATAAATAACCTTCAGAGCATAGATAGTAGTAAGATATAGTAAACTAGTTATAAAGCAATGAATTTGGAATATTTATTATCTTTGCTTTTCATGTAATGTATTTAATGGTAAGTTTGTCTACTTTAATTTAAAATAATGACAATGTTTTAACAACTGGCTCACAGAATTCCTGAAAATTTAACAATTGGTTTTTGAGAGCTCTGTCTATTTTAGTTCAAATGAATTTGTTTTTCCTCTGCAGTCTCATCTTCAGCAAGGTGGGGAGAGCATCACACAGAAATCTGAGCTGTAGTAATGGAGAAAACTGCCTTGGCTTTGGACTTTTGATCGGGGTACGTTCCGAGGTGAGTAATCTGCCGATGTTCGTGAAGAACAGATTGGAAATTGTGATTTTCTGCGTCATTCACTTAAGGGGCAGATGGTGAAATGGGCTTTGGCCTCCGCTAGACCTGGGTTCATATTCAGGTTTGGGCAAGTTACTCAACCTCTCTGAGTCCCTTGAGTAAATTAAATAACTTAGTAATTCAACAAATATCTATTGAGTACCTACTATATACCAAGTACTAGAGTCAGACGTGCTACCATTGCACCACGAGGTCCTGTGTTGTGCCAGGTACTAGAAATAGAGAAGTAAACAACTAGATAGAAATCCTTCTGTGCATATAGTTTATATTCTTACTGGACAAAGTATCCAATTGACTACCATATAGTAGGTGTATTGCCTGTTACTATTATATGATTGATGTTACTGAGATTTATTATTTAGATATTATTATTTCCTTCATCCACAGAAGTTGGATGAAGTGACAGTGGATTAGATTCTGGTCTTTTTAAAAAGAAGGATATAGTGCTACCAAAAGCACACTCTTCTCTTCCATACAAGTTTGACATTTGTAGCTTTTTAACATAAAATTTGACTCCCTCCTCCGTTGTGTTGTATCTTTTTTTTTTTTTTTTTTTTTTTTGTCTTTTGTTGTTGTTGTTGTTGCTATTTCTTGGGCCGCTCCCGTGGCATATGGAGGTTCCCAGGCCAGGGGTTGAATCGGAGCTGTAGCCACCGGCCTACGCCAGAGCCACAGCAACGCGGGATCCGAGCCACGTCTGCAACCTACACCACAGCTCACGGCAACGCCGGATCGTTAACCCACTGAGCAAGGGCAGGGACCGAACCCGCAACCTCATGGTTCCTAGTCGGATTTGTTAACCACTGAGCCACGACGGGAACTCCCGTTGTGTTGTATCTTAACTTGATTTCACATCATCTGTTAATCATCCATCAGTCCATCCACTCATCCATCCAACCATTCAAGAGGAATGCATCTCTAATTCCAGCATATTTTTTTCATGAGGAGGTAGTTTAATTAATGTACCTTTTGGCCCCTCCCTATTTGCCTTCTGTAGTCTCATCCGTCCCCTCTTCTGTCCACATGGGTCTTATCCATAGGGGGCAGGCCGGGCATAATTCTCTGATCCTTCAACACTTTCACCATCCAGTGGGGCACCACTCATCACATAGAATTATTAATATTATCCGTTTCTTCTTGATTCAGTTTTGGTGGGCTATATGTTTCTGGAAACTTGTCCATTTTTTCTAGGTTGTTGAATTTGCTGGCATAAACAGTTGATAGTATTTCCTTATGGTTTTTTGTATTTCTGCAGTGTTGGTTGTTATGTATCCTTTTCCACCTCTTATTTTGTTTATTTGGGTGTTCTCTCTCTTCTTGGTGAGCATGGCCAGAGGTTTGTCAAT
The DNA here is from genome assembly GCF_054392235.1 of Sus scrofa. Classification (NCBI taxonomy): domain Eukaryota; kingdom Metazoa; phylum Chordata; class Mammalia; order Artiodactyla; family Suidae; genus Sus; species Sus scrofa. Next base: position 80,920,962 of record NC_139388.1, read on the forward strand.
CTTGTGTACCCTTTCAAAGAACCAGCTCTTGGTTTTATTGATGTTTTTCTATTGTTTATTTTAACCTCTATTTTATTTATTTCCTCTCATATCTTAATTATTCCCTTCTTTCTGCTGACTTTAGGTTTCGTTTGTTCTTCTTTTTCTAATTCTTTTAAGTGGTAGGTTAGGTTGTCTATTTGAGCTTTTTCTTGTTTTTTGAGGAAGGCCTGTATTGCTATGAACTTCCTTCTGAGACTTGTTTTTGCTGCATCTCATAAATTTTGTATGGTTATGTTTTCATTGTAATTTGTCTCAAGGTATTTTTTAAAATTTCCCCTTTGATTTCATCATTGAACCATTGGGGTTTTAGTGGCATATTTTTCAGTCTCCGTGAAATTTTTTCTTCTTTCTTTTTCTGTGATTAATTTCTGATTCCATGCCATTATGGTCAGAAAAGGTGCTTGAGATCAATTCTATACTCTTAAAGTTGTTAAGCCTTTTTTGGTGGCCTAATATGTGGCTAATATTAGAGAATGTTCCATGAGCACTTGAAAAGAATGTGTATTCTTGGTTGTTGTTGTTGTTTTTTTTTTTTTGGATGTAATGTCCTGGAAATATTCATTAAGTCTAACTGTTCTATTGTATCATTTAAGATCTCTGTTGCCTTACTGATTTTCTGTCTAGAAGACCTGTCTGTCCATTGATGTGAGCGAGGTGTTAAAATCTCCTACTATTATTGTATTCTCGTCAATTTCTTCCTTTATGTCTGTTAGTGTTGTTTTATGTTTGGGCCTCCTATCCTAGGTGCATATATGTTGACAAAAATACTCTTCTTATGTTGGTTCTTTTATCATTATATAGTGTCCTTTATCTTTCTTTATGGCCTTTGTTTTAAAGTCTATTTTGTCTTATGTGAGTACTGAAACCCCTGCTTTCTTATCATTTCTGTTTGTGATATACTACCACTTAAACAAAAGAAAAGACAAAAACCACATGATCATCTCAATAGATGCAGAAAAAACATTTGACAACATTCAACATCCATTCATGATAAAAACTCTTACCAAAGTGGGTATAGAGGGAACATATCTCAACATAATAAAAGCTATCTATGACAAACCCACAGCCAATATAATACATAATAGTAAAAAAACTGAAAGCCTTCCTGCTAAAATCAAGACAAGGATGCCCAGTCTCACCTCTTCTATTCAATGTAGTATTGCTAGTCCTAGCCACCGTAATCAGAAAAGCAAAAGAAGTAAAACGTATCCGAATTGGAAAGGAAGAAATAAAATTGTCATTTATGCAGGTGACATGATAAAATATATATAGAAAACCCTAAAGACGCCACGCAAAAATTACTAGAATTGATAAATGAGTTCAGCAAGGTAGCAGGATACAAGATTAATATACAGAAACCGTTTTTTTTTTTTTTTTTTTGGTCCTTTTTCTCTTTAGGGCTGCACCCGTTGCACATGGAGTCTCCCAAGCCAGGGGTAGAACTGGACCCGCAGCTGCCGGCCTTTGCCACAGACACAGCAATGCGAGATCCAAGCCATGTCCACGACCCACACCACAGCTCACAGCAACACTGGATCCCCAACCCACCAGTCAAGGCCAGGGATGGGACCCGTGCTCCCATGGCTGCCAGTTGAGTCTGCCAATCACTGAGCCATGATGGGAACTCTGTTCACATTTCCTTACACTAACAATACAATGTTATAAAGGGAGTGTAAAAAACAATACCTTTTAAAATTGCACCTCCCAAAATAAAATACTTGGGAATAAACCTGACCAAGGAGGTGAAGACATATGCTGAGAACTACAAGACATTAGTAAAGAAAATTGAATGACTTAAATAAATGGAAAGGTATCCCATGTTCTTGGATTGGAAGAATTAATGTTAAAATGACCATACCACCCAAAGCATCATCATATCACCATGACAGTTTTTACAGAACTAGAGCAAATAATCCTAAAACTTGTATGGAACCATGAAAGACTCAGAATTGCCACAGCAATCCTGAAGAAAAAGAACAAAGCAGGAGGCATAACCCTCCCAGACTTCAGGCAATACTACAAAGCTACTATAATCAAAACAACATGGTATTGGCACAAAAGCAGACATATGGATCACGGAACAGAATAGATAGCCTAGAAATAAACTTGCACACCTATGGTCAATTCATCTTTGATAAAGGAGGCAGGAATATACAATGAGGAAAAGACAGTTTCCTCAAGTGGTTTTTGGAATATTTGGACCGTGCATGTAAATCAATGAAGTTAAAACACACTCTCTCACCATGCACAAAAACAAGCTCAAAAATGGCTTAAAGACTTAAATATAAGACTTAATATCACAAAACTCCTAGAAGAGATCATAGGCAAAACATTCTCTGACATAAATTGTAGCAATGTTTTCTTTTTTTTTTTTTTTTTTTTTTGTCTTTTGTCTTTTTTGTTGTTGTTGTTGTTGTTGTTGTTGCTATTTCTTGGGCCGCTCCCACGGCATATGGAGGTTCCCAGGCTAGGGGTCTAATCGGAGCTGTAGCCACCGGCCTACGCCAGAGCCACAGCAACGCGGGATCCGAGCCGCGTCTGCAACCTACACCACAGCTCATGGCAACGCTGGATCATTAACCCACTGAGCAAGGGCAGGGACCGAACCCGCAACCTCATTGTTCCTAGTCGGATTCGTTAACCACTGCGCCACGACGGGAACTCCAGCAATGTTTTCTTAAGTCAGTCTTCCAAAGCAATAGAAATAAAACCAACAATAATTATTTTGTGGCATTTACAACATTGTAAATCAACTATAAATCAATTTTAAAATTAAAAAAATGTGAAATGAAATGTGACTAGTCCAAACTGAGATGTGCTGTTAGTTTAAAACACATTGAAATTCGCACACTCAGTGTGAAAAAAGAATGTAAAATACCTCATGAATAATTTTTATGTTGTTTAAGTGTTAAAATGACAATATTTGAGAGATACTGCATTAGGCAAAATATCTCAAAATGTATTTCAAATGTTTCTTTTTATGTTTTTTATTGTGGCTACTAAAATTTTAGAATTACATGTGTGGCTTGTGTTATGTTTCTGTTGGACAGTGCTAGTCTAGACATGGGCTTTGCTCCTGTGGGGCTGGGAGGTGGGTGGCCTGTCCTCACTGAATTATCTGTGTCAAGGTGGGTTGGTCTGCGTAATTCTGGGGTTCACTGAGCAGGCCCATTTGGCTTTCACAGAGACCGATGCTCTGTTCTCCAAATTAGCCTTTATCTGTACCCAAGGTGACATGTTGGCCTCCATCTGCTACTCCTTTGTCTTATTTCCCAGTGTGTTCAGGATTTGGGTGGAGGAGAGAACTATTTCTGTGTCTCGTTAAGGACCACCTGCCATTCATTCAAATAGTATGTACCCAGCCCTCACTGTGGGCCACGCCCCAAGCTGGGTACCAGAAATAAAGCAGTCAAACCATTCAGCATCATGCCTGACCTCAAGACTTCAAATGATTATCATGCCAGAAAAATTCACATGTACATGCAGACCCCAGATTTTGTTTATGATTTCGGGGAGATGCCTGGATTTCTGGAAGGACACCCATGGGCCGTCTCAGGGTCCTAAGAACTCCCGGTTCAAAGCTCCTTGTTTTGAGCAGAGTTTTCCCACCTCAGCACTGTTGACATTTTGGGTTGGGTAATTCCTTTTGGAGGGCTGTCCAGCGCATTGTAGGATGTTTGGCAATATCCCTACCCTAACTACATGCCAGCAGCATGTCCCCTGACCAGGTATGACAACTAAACATGTCACCGGACATGGACAAATTATCCTGGCTAAGAACCACTGAGTTGGAGGGAGCTTGGCTGCCTAGATTAAGACACCAACGCCACGGGATCATCTTATTTCTAAAGGGACTGTGGGCTCTGTGAGTACCGAGCCTCGCCTTACTCATCCTTGGGCCCCCAGTGCCTGGCCTGGTCCCCTCTTACCCCGCCTGGTGCTGAGCTCATGACAGTTTGGTCGAATGGAGACTGAAGGAAAGGAGAAGAGAGGCTCCTTCATTCTTCTTTCCCAGCCGTGTGCAGAGCTCACTCAGGACTCAGTCCCGAATCTTCTATTAGGTCCCGAGGGACGTGCTGTCTTTTTTTCTCTTCTTCTTCTTTTTTTTTTTTTTTTTTTTGTCTTTTTAAGGCCGAACCTGTGGCATATGGAGGTTCCCAGGCTAGGGGTCTAATTGGAGCTACAGCTGCTGGCTGAAGCCTCAGCCTCAGCCACAGCCACAGCCACAGCCATGCCAGATCCTTAACCCACTGAGCGAGGCCAAGGATCGAACCCGCAACCTCGTGGTTACTAGTGGGATTTGTTTCCGCTGTGCCATAGCGGGACCTCCTGGACATGCTGTCTTTGATCATTTCAAACTCAGACCATGCCAACCATCTCCCTCACCTCCCAGCTAGAAGCTACTTCCTCTGAACAAGTGAGATGAAAATGTCTCTCTAGCCTCAAGCCAGATGCTCCTGGAGGTCCCCTGGCTTGCCTCGGTCTCCCTCTCCCACTGCTGGCAGCTATGAGTCTGACACCTGCCTGACTCCTTCTCCTGACCCCATGAGCAGCTCTGCTGCCTTCAGTGCCAACCCAGGATTGGGGCTTTTCGCGGTCTTGATTGGGGCTTTTCACAGCCTTCAGAGAGCTCGCATCCCCGGGGTCCTGGGAAACTGGCTGACATAAGAGTTGGGTGAGAGCTGGCTGTCTGGTGAATGAATGTAACAGAAATCCAGGCAATGAAAAGAACAAGGCTTCAGAGCTGTTCAAATCCCAGCGTTCCCACTTTTATCTGCTATGTGATCACCAGTAAATGCCTTTCCCTCTCTGAACCCCACTTTCTCATTCTGAAGGTGGGAATGTGGGTTGATGATCTCTGAGACCATCCCACGCTGACGTTATTTTTAGTCCACATGGCTGGCACTGGCGCTTGCTTTGCTTTGTCCAGGCTGATTTACTTTCCATTGTGAATGGAAATTGATCGGAGCAAAAGTGATTCCACTTCAGCGGTTTTGAGACGATCACTCCAGGTTTCTGCCTCCTTCATTCTTTCAGTTTCCATTTCGAGGCTCAGCAAATACCTGAGCCTTGGGAGTTATTTGGTCCCTGAGGATCTTATTTCGTCTGCACTCAGTTTCCCAATCTGCACAATGGACACAATGAGTAGTTCCTATCGAAGAGTGGTAATAGTATTATTTGCCCTTTGTGGAATACATAGACAGGTGACAGGCCTTGCCCAAGGTTACATAACAGCAGGTGGCAGAGTTGAGATGAAACCCAGGTATGCTGGGGCCCAGAGCCCAAGTTCTGACCCACCTGGGGACGTGATCTTCCAAGTCAGAGCATCCTTTCCAGACCCTCCTAGAGAAACCTACTGTGGATTTGCACTGAGGGCACATAGTGTGCAGGACTGCAGGGGGGTCCACAGGTAGGGATTGGTATGTGTGCACCTGTTACCCAGAAGCCTGAGAGCCTGCATGTACATACCCGTGTTCACCCCACAAATGTGTGTTGCTCACCTAGGCTGTGTCAGGCACCATATGGGAACAAAAGCACTGCCTCTGTGGTGCTGACAGTCCGGCAGTAGGAGACAGATTATAATCACTAGTACATGTACAGTAGAGCTTGTGAGAAGGTGAGAGATGCAGCGGTGGGTGGAGAATAGAGCCAGAGTAAAAAAGATTTAGCATGAGGAAAAGGGAAGGGCAATTTAAAATAGGGAGGTGGGGGAGTTCCTGTTGTGGCTCAGTGGTAACAAACTCTACTACTATCCATAAGGACGCGAGTTCAATCCCTGGTCTCATTCAGTGGGTTAAGGATCTGACGTTGCCGTGAGCTGCGGTATAGGTTGCAGACCCATCTCAGATCTGGCATTGCTGTGGCTGTGGTGTAGGCCAGCAGCTACAGCTCTGATTCAACCCTTAGTCTGGGAACTTCCATATGCCATGAGCAAAGTCCTGAAAAGAGAAAATAAAATAAAGTAAAATAAAACAGGGAGGTTGTGGTAGATCTAACCAACAAGGCAATATTTCGGCAAAGAGTTGAAGGAGGTAAGGGAGTTGGCTGTGTGGATATTGGGGAGAAGAGTTTTAGGCAGAGAGAATGGTCAGTGCAAAGGCCCGGTGGCAGGCATGTGTTTAGGATGGTGAGAGGACTGCAAGGAGATCAGTGGGGCTGGAATGGGATGAGCAGGGGTTTTAGAGGTCAGAGAAGGTCAGGGAAGTAATGGGTGAGACTGCGTGGAGCTCTGTGGGGGCAGAGTAGGGTCAAGGGCCTCAATTCTGAGTGACATGGAAAAAAGAGTAGCTCATCTACCACTAGGTATAGGTTACAGCCCCCATCTCAGATGGAAGGGGCTCTACGACTACTTCTCTGTGGTCTTCTGTGGAGAGATCCAGGGCAGGGGTGTGGGGACCCTGTAGCCACCCTTCCAGGAAGCCCCAGAAGCATCTGGAATTCAACACTCAAGGCCAACGTTCTGGGGCCCAGCAGGTGAGCTTGAACTCCCTGGATGTGCCAACTCCTGGAGACTGAGCTTCCCCTCCCCCAGCTCTCTCTAGCCCTGGGTTTTTCATTCTCAGGCTTTGTCCCCTTGGGCAATTATTTATTATTTCCTTCTCCAAAGTGTTTCTGAGACACGGCTCTTATGAAAGATGCTACACTGAATAAAGTGGGACGGCATCATAATTCACCCTGGCTCCCGCTGAAATATTTGAACGACAACACATCACTGTCCAATTTTCTCCACTTGGAGGGAGAGGCAGGAACCCCTACTCAGGCGCTCTGAGCTCTTTGCAGAATGGAATGAAGTGGGTTTGGCAGCTGCGGTACCGAATGGAGCCACAGGATGGGGAACAGTACCTGAACGTGGCAAAGAGGGCGTCTGCTCTGCTGCCCTGCCTCCCCCGTTAGACTGGCAGGTGCTGCAGGAAAGGGGTCTGAGTCTTCCTCCTTCTTGCTGTCTCCCATGGTGCTGGGTTCAGGATGCTAAGTGAGATGTTGTAGCGGAATGCAGCTCTGGAGTCAGGCTGGCTTGGTTTAAATCCCAGCCCTACCTCTTGGTAGCTGCATCATCTTGGACCAGACCCTTGAGGTTCCGCCTCTGTACCTCCCTAATGGGGATGCAGATATTGACCAAGAACTTGGCTCTGTGGATCATCGTGTGATAACGTGTATTAGTTATCTAGGGCTGCATAACAAATGACCCCCAAATTTAGCAGCTTAAAACAACGCACATTTATTCTTTCACACAGTTTCTGCATGTGGGGGGAAATCAAATAACAGCTTAGCTGGGTGACTCTGGTTCAGGGTTTCTTTTGAGGGTTCTTTATAGTCAAAATGTCATCTAGGCCTATAGTTATCTGAAGGCTTGCTGGGGCCGGAGGACCTGCCTCTATGAAGGCACATTCAAATGTAACTCCAGGAGGCCTCCATTCCTCAGGACATGGACTCTCCATTGGCTCATGACATGACAATGGCAGCAAATGATCAAGAGAGCCACCGAGATGGAAGCCATATGCCTTTCCCCCAATGGACAGAGCTGTGCGATCGTTGCCACAATCCAGTTGTAGAGCTTTTCTATCATCCCTCAAAGTCGTGTCCATTTACAGTTAATCCCTTGCTCCTGCTCAAAGCCTGCCTTCTGTCTATGTACATTTGCATTTTCTAGTGCTTTCAGATAAATGGAATCATGGAGTATGTAGTGTTTTCTGCCTGGATTATTTCACCAAGCAAAATGTTTTTGAGGTTCATCCATGTGGCTGCATGGATCAGTGGTTCATTGCTTTTTATTGCCCAGGAGCCTTCCTTTGTATGGATATACCACATTTTGTTTATCCATTCATCTGTTGATGGACATTTGGATTGTCTTCAGTTTTTGCCTGTGATGAATAATTCATATGCATGTCTTTGTGTGGATGTACGTTTTTATTTCTCTTGAGTAGATTCCTAGGAATGGAATTGCTGGGGAATGATACATTTCTGTTGTCTTTTATAGGAAACTCCCACACTATTTTCCACTGTGGCTGCATCACTATAAATTCCCACCAGTAATACATAAGGGTTCCAGTTCCTCTGTGTTCCCATCAGTGCTTGGTATGCTTTTTTTTTTTTTTTTGTCTTTTTAGGGCTACACCTCTGGCATATGGAAGACATCCAGGCTAGGGGTTGAATCAGAGCTGCAGCTGCCAGCCACAGCCACAGCCACAGCAATGCCAGATCCAAGCCACATCTGCGACCTACACCACAGCTCATGGCAATGCCGTATGCTCAACCCACTGAGCTGGACCAGGGATTGAACCCGAATCCTCAGGGATACTAGTCAAGTTCATTACTGCTAAGCCATAACAAGAACTCCGGTATTATCTGTCTTTTTGATGAAAGTCGTTCTAGCGGACGTGCAGCAGTATCTCATGGTGGTTTGCATTTGCATTTTCCTAATGATTAATTGTGTTGAGTATCTTCTCATAGTCTTGTTAGCTGTTCATATATCTTCTTTGATGAAATGTCTATTCTGATCTTTTGCTTATTGGGCTTTTATCTTATTGTTAAGTCAAAAAAATTCTTTGTATGTTCTGAATACAAGTCCACTATCAGATATGTGATTTATGAATATTTTCTCCCAGTCCGTGGTTTGTCTTTTTATTCTCTTGGTGGTCTCTTCTGAAGTGTGAAAGTTTTTAATTGTGATGAGGTCCAACTTAGCAAGCTTTTCCTTTTATTGATCATGCTGTTATTGTCATATATAAGAACTCTTTGTCCAACCCAAGGTCATGAACATTTTCTCCTACATTTTCTCCTAAAAGTTTTATAGTGTTAGTTCTTACATTGAGACCCATGATCCTCTTTGAGTTAATTTTTGTGTATGGTGTAAGGTTAACATAGAAATTATTTCTTTTGTTATTTGTACATGGATACCCAACTGTCCCAGCATCAATTGTTGAAAAGATTATCATTCCCCATTGGTGTTTAGCATCATTGAAAATCAGTTCACTATAAATATAAAGATTCATTTCTAGGCTCTTAACTGTGTTCCGTTGATCTCTCTGTCTCTCCTTGTCCCAGTTCCACGCAGTCCTATTTACTGTGGCTTTACAGTAATTTTTGAAATTGGGTAGTGTAAATCCTTCAACTCTGCTTTTTTAGAGTGAGTTTGGCTATTCTCGCTCCTTCGCATGTCCGTATAAATTTTGGGATCAGTTTGTCAATTTCTACAACAAAGCCTGCTGGACTCCAGTCAATGTCTTTTATAACCTACTCTCGGAACTGTCATGCCATTAATTGTGCCATGTTCTTTCACCCCTGGCACAATGTGGGAGGGCACAACACAAGCGCGTGCATCCCCAAAGATCATTGGGGGCGGGGGCATCCTGGAGCCTGACACCACCTAGTGGACATGAACTTCCACAGGAAATAGCGAGGGCTTGGGCTCAGGGGAAGGGCTTTACCGCTGACTCTCCAAGCCACCCATCAACTTCCTCAAGTTCTTCTCCCATCTTTCTGATGATAAGAATGTGGAGGTTGAGGTCCAGGGGGCAGGGGGTGGTGTGCACCAGAACTGTAAGAGGATAGGATGCCAGGCTGATATCAAGTTCAAGTTTGCTTGGTGGACTTGGATATTTTAAAGGAGTCTTTATTGTCTCCTGTCAGACTGGGAACTCCCTATGAGTGAGTACTTGGCACCTTTTAAGACCGTCAGGCAAAGCCTTGGTTTCAGCATTGGTGGTAGACTCATTGCACGTCTCAAGCAATTGGGGGTGCCATGGGTAACCTGCTCCTGGTACATTACAAGGTGCCAGATATTGCTGCAATAGGATCACATAACAAATCGTCCCCAAACTCAGCCATATTGCAACTATAAAGCATTTCCTCTCCATTTCACAGGCTGTGGTTCAGCTGATAGAATGGCAGGTCCAGTAGCTCAGGTCTGTCCCACGTGTGTTCCTGCTGGTGCTTGGGCTGAAGAGCAGCAGTTGTCAGGGCCCAAGGAAGGGAGTAGAAGCACCTGATGTACTTGAGGCTTTATTCCAGAGTTGCCACTCTATTGCTCCTCTCCAAGTCAAAGTCACATGACCATGGCCAAATCCATGGGAGGAGGAAATACACTCCATACTTTCTAGTGGGTGGTTCTAGGAGAACATGTGATAAGGGGTGTGGAGGAGCAAATTTAATAGGAGATGAAGGATTGTGAAGGATTGTGAATAGTGTACAATCTATCACAGGTACCAAAGCGTGAGAGCCTTAAAAAAAAAGTTTGAGTGGATGCTGGGCTGTCTGCAGGTGGGTATGTTCAGCAGCCACTTGTACTGATGGGCTTTCTGGGGAGGACAGATAGAGCTGAGTTACAGCTTATGGACTCTTGGGGATTCACCTGTAACACCTTGCCGTGCTCCCTGAGCCCCAGGTCATAGCTGTGCATCACGCTTGTGAACGTCGTGTGCTCTGAGCGCCAGTGTGAGGACCAAGCTGCAGACCCACTGTTCCTCCTGTGGATAACACCATCCAGCAACCTACCCTGTGACCAACACTGTGCTAAGGGTTGGGCTAAGCTCAATTAATCCTCATAAAACCCTAAGAGATGGGCTGCATGGTATCTCCGTTTCATGGACCAGAAGACCAAGTCCCAGAGGGATGAAGTCACTTACTATCACTCAGCTGGGATCAGGACACAGACAGACCCACCTGATTTTGTATATGTGTCACTGCACGCTAAGCTGTCCTGGGCCTTCCTCTGGGCAGTTGATTTGCGCTCCAGTCTAAGGATAGACTCACTAAGTGTGGAGTTTTCTGTCTGGCAATGAAATGGGTGTCCTCCTGTTGATCAAGAGTGAGCGCCCCATCCTTGGAGGTATTGACACAGAAGCTAGATGGTCATCTTTCAGCGATGCCGAGGAGGAGCTGGAGGCTAAACCAGTTTGAGGCTAAACCAGTTCAGACTGGAAATTCCCTCCAGCACTGAACTCAGAGTCTTTGGGTCGGTCAGTGCCATGGCCACAATTCAAATCCAGGTCTCCTGACTCCCAGATTTTGTAACTGTGGACTGTTACTTCGCCAAGGCCCTCAGAGGCCATGCCATCCAACTCCCCCATTTTACAGAAATGAGGGGTAGCTGAGGGCCAAAGAGGAGGATGCACCAGGACACCTTCAGACTTAGTGACAATTAATTCGTGACAAAGCTGGACTTGAACTTGGGAGCCGGGAGACTGCAGCCTCTCCTGCCTGGGCCAGGAGGGAGTTAACAAGATAACTAAGAGACAGCCACACTCTGCTGCCGATTTTCTTGTTTAGAAATGCAAATGCCTTGCAAGGCCGTGCTCCAGGCTTCACGTTTTTACGCCGCACAAATTGCTCTTTTTCTCCCTTCCCTTTAAGACTTGTCTGGGATTGTTTGTTCTACAAAAACCGGAGGGAATTGAGCCATTTGCCAGAACAATATTACAAAATCCGGCCTCTGGGATGAGGCCTGCCTCAGCAAGGAGGGTCCTGCTATCCCCAACCCCCTTCCCGCCAGTGATAGGGATGGATTGCAGGCAGCGGGGACCCAGCCTCCTGCCCTCTCTGTCCTCTTCCTCCCCAGGGCCAGAGCTGGGCCAGCAGGGCACCAGACGGGTGTCATTTCCATTATACAGGTAGGAAAATAAAGCCAGGTATCTTCAGATCCTCTTCCTTCCCTGCTTCTTTCTTTCTCTTTTTCTTTCTCTGTACTTGTGGCATAGGGAGGTTCCCAGGCTAGGGGGCGAATTGGATCTGCAGCTGCTGGCCTACACCACAGCCAAAGCAATGCCAGATCCGAGCCATGTCTGCGACCTACCCCACAGCTTGTGGCAACACTGGATCCTTAACCCACTGAGCGAAGCCAGGGATTGAACCCATGTCCTCATGGATACTAGTTGGTTTTGAGCTGCAACAGGAACTCCTAGGACCTCTTTCATGTTAGGAGACCAAGGGCAGGTCTCAAGCCTCCAACACTGGCGACTTCTGACTTTCATCCTCTGAGTCCCACTAGCTTTATTTCTGAGCCCTTGGCAAGGCCCTCAATGATGCTGGGCCATCCTGTGTGCTTGTGACAACCCATTCATGATTTGCAAAGTCATTTTGGTTATCAGCCTAGTGCTCACAATGAGGGTTCTTACCCCTGTTTCACAGATAAGGAAAATGAACCTCAGAGAGTTGAAGGATCCTGTTGAATCATATGAAGCTGTCATTTTGATTTATTAAAAAGTGGTTGCACATTGGCTATTTTATACGGTTCAACTTAATCATTTGCCCGGGGTCAGATAACTTTGTCTAATGACAACAAACCTACCTACGGGTTTTGTGTGACCCTCTCATTGGGGATTTACTTTTAGCTGAGTCATCGGCTTCTGCGTTGATGAGGGGTGTGAATAGGTGTAAGTAAGCCTGCATTTCCATAAGTGTTATAGTTACTTCATAGGGGTTACCTAGGCTCAGCCGACACACGCCCATGGGCTCTTGAGTGTCCTCAAGGCAGAAAACTTACTTCAATTATGCCCTTATGCTGCTGTTTTAGTTATCTGTTGCCATGTAACAAATGACCCCAAATTTAGTGACTTAAAACCACAAATGTTCATTATCTCACAGTTTCTGTGGGGCAAGAAGTCAGGAGCAGCTTAGCTGGGTGGTTCTGGCTCAGGGTCTCAAAGGTTTCTCTCAAGATATTGGACAGGGCTGCAGCCATCTGGTGGCTTGACCTGGGCTGGAGGATCTGTTACTGAGAGGATTCACTCGCATGGCTGTTGGTAGGAGGCCCCAGTTTCTCACCACCTGGATCTCTTCATAGGGCAGCTTGGGTTTCCTCTCAACATGGCACTTGGCTTCCCCCAGGGCAAGTGATCCAAAGGAGAGAAAGATGGAAACCACAAGGCCTCTTATAACCTTTCCTCGGAAGACATGTTCTCCATATTCTGTATGTTAGAAACACACCATTAAGTGCAGCTTGCACTCAGAGGAAGATTATCAGGGTCTATAAAGAAGAAAAGGTTAAAGAAGTTTTGTTTTGTTGTTGTTTTTTAGGGCTGCACTTGAGGCATATGGTGGTTCCTAGGCTAGGGGTCTGATCAAAGCTATGGCTGCCAGCCTACACCATAGCTCATGGCAACGCCAGATCCTTAACCCACTGAGCAAGGCCAGGGATTGAACCCACATCCTCATGGTTCCTAGTCAGATTCATTTCCACTGTGCCATGACAGGAACTCCAAGAAGTTGTGGTATTTTAATACCACCATATTTTGGCCTGGCCTAGATGCTGGTAGGACACAGGAGCGGGAGAAAATTCCTGATGTCCATTCTGGAGTTTGGTCCTTAAGCCAACTGCCTTTAGCATTTCTCTTTGAACAACGTTTCCTTCACTAAAAAAAGAGTCTATTGATCCTTCTCTTTTGTTCTTTTCCTGTGCAGGTTATAGTTGACAACATGGTGGACAGTGTCTGGTCTCTGCTCTCCAGGTGGACAGCCCCTTTCTTTCTTGGGAAGGACTACATTATTAACTGACTCTGCGGGGCCTGGGCTAGGCCATGGGGCTTGCTGAGGAGGGTTGTAGGGTATCGTGGGATGGGTGCTGGACTGGGGAAAGGAAGGATTCTTACCTATCAGGACTCTCTTGGCACTAATTGTGGAAAATCCAGCCCAAACTGGCTTTAAGTAGAAATAGGAAAGTTAATAGCTTATATAAATGAAAAAGATCAGGAGCCACTCAAGGGACGCACTTGATGATGTGGCGCTGGAGAGAGCTAGCTGGTCACTGAAGTTTCAGGCTCCTTCCTACTTAGCCAGACTCATTGCCAAGAACCTACTGTTGGCCAGGAACTACATTTCCCAGACTCCTTTGCATTCAGGTGTGGCCATGTGACCAGTTCTTACCAATGGGATAGAGTGGAAGTGGCATGCATCGCTTCCAGACAAAGAACTTTAGGAAATAGATCCAGCTTCCCCCAAAGGCTCAGTGCAGAGAGCTCCAAAGCACTAGGAGAAGGTGTGTCAAAAAGTAGAAGGATCCTGGATCCTGAGTCACCAGAAAGACCTACATCAGACTGTTATGTGAACAAGAAATACATTTTTATGGGGTTAAGTCACTGAGATTTGGGGGTTTATTTGTTACAGCAGCTAGCCTTACCTTAACACAGAGCATCAGGACTTCTCTCTCTCCAGTTGATCTCTCTGTTAGCTTCACTCTTAGGCACCATAGGATGGCAGTATGGCTGCCAGCAACTCTAGACCGCTGCTTCCCTCGTTCAAGGTCAGCAGGAAAGATTGTGTCCTGCCTTCCTAATAGTTTGAACAAAGTCTCAGACCTTGTATTGTGTTGCTTAAATTTGTGAACTTATCTCAGAATGAATGACTGTGTCTAGGGGGCTGTGGGGCTTGAATTGGTCAGCCCAGCCACATGTCTATTCCCATAGCCAATGGCATATGGGCTGAAGTTGGGGGAGGGGACTGGATGCTGGGCATCTGACCATCACTATGGACTTGGGCTGTGCTCATAAACTCCCTGGATCCCAGTGTTCTTTTCTAATTGATGAGGGTGCTGGACACAGGGGTGTTCTGGAGGGATTTTCAGAATGGAATGATCTTGGAGAGGTGCCCAGCCTTGACACTGGTGAGCTGGGGATGCTCAGGTTTCCTTCCAGCTGGGACATCGTGGAATTGGATCATTTGGGCTCTGGTTTGTCTCTCCCAGCCGAGCATTTTCTGTCTCCTTCATCCTTTTGTTCTTCCTCACATCCACATGGGGCACCTTCTGGAAGGACATCAATGTCTGGGCCCAGAGTTTTGAACATCACTCGCTCAGTCTCGCCCGCTGCCAGCACTCTGGTCGGTTCCGCTGCTATTCTCCATCCTTTGATGGGAGGGAATTGATCAGAGCCTTCTTCTCCCCTCACAGGCAGCGATTTTCAAACCTCAAGGCAGCGTTTTTATGTCCTCATGCGCATTGCTGGGCCAGCTTTGCCTAATGGGGACATGGTCCATGAGGCCCTGTGCCTGGCAGATAATGAGGTGGATGGCTATTTCTAACACCTCCTCCCAGAGGCCCTCCAGACTGCCCTGGTCCACACAGAGCTTGCTGAAGTCCTGGGCATCTTCTGCTTCGACACCTAGTTTGTCCTTTAAGTGAACAGTTTCCTGTTTTTTGTCTTGTGTAAGGTCCTTCAGGACAAGAATATATTTTCTCCTTCTTTTGCGTTCCCCATGGGTCCTTGGGCAGAACACAGCACAGTTAAAGAAATGAAATAAAATCAAGATGACATTTATTTAACATGGACCGACTGTCAGACACCCCACTGGGCACGTTTGCATTTGGTTCTCGCCAACAGTCCTGTGAATTGGATATTCGAATACATACTTTTACACAAAGAAACGGACACGTAAGACAGACTGTATCACATGCCCAAGGTCACAGCAAGAGTAAGAGAAGGGATGACAATTTGGATGAAGAGGCACTGCCATTTACCCAGCATTTATGTCTCCTGCGTGCCCTGCTCTGGGCCAGACTCAACCTGGGGGCAAAGAGTGAGCTGAGGAGGGTTGCATAGGATTTAGTGGGTGGGGGGGGGGCGGTCAAATTGTTGTCAAGTAGTCTTGACAACCTCTGAGCCCCAGTCGTCGGTGGGGACATGGTTTGATGTCCAGGACCTCTGTTTATCCCACTGCTCCACACAGCTTCATTTCTCAATCCCTAGGCAGCACTTATTTAGCACTTACTGTATGCCTGTAATGATTTGAAGTGCTTTACAACTATTAACACGTTTCATCCTCACACAGCCCAATGGGGTAAGTGCTATTATTATCCCTATTTTACAGGTGGGAAAACTGAGGCCCAGAGAGACTAAGTGACTGGCTTGAGCATTAGAGCTGGGATTCAAACCCAGTCCTCCTGGCTCAGAGTCCCTGCTCTTAGCCTCTATGCTCAGCTGTCTGTTTATTTAATCAATAGTGGATGAACTGGATTGATTTAAATCACCTGAATGATTTTTGCCAGGCCTGCTTGGAGGTGAGTTTTCATGAGTCCCCGCGGGGCTGAGTCTACTGCGTCCATCTTCTCCTTGGGCTCTGATTCAGGGAGTGAAGTCACGCTGTCATGAGGGAGGCCCTGATGGGGTGCCAAGAAGACTGGGCAGCATGGCCTCCGAGAGATGCTTCCAGCCCACCCTGGAGGCTGGGCTGCCCACTGTGGTCCAGAGGCTTCGAAGTGCCAGGCGCTGCCAAGCCCCCTGCAGGCTGGACCCCCCAGCGCCTGCATTCGCTCCATCCCTCCTTAATCAGCAAGCATAATGCTCCCACCTCAAGGCAGCCTGCAGGCTCTCTGGCGTCTTCATGCCAAGGCTTTCCTCGCACAGAGCGGTTTTCAAAGGAGTCTTGTTTGATCTCGTGGGTCTCTTTTCCCCTCTACTTGACTGGCAGTGATCAGAAGCTGCCTCTGACAAATCTCAGGATTACCGCACTGTCACTGGCATGGCTGAGGCTGGCGACAGAGGCAGGAGGAACCGAAACAGGCCAGCTGGCTGTGGCGGGGTTTGAGGACTGATCCAAATGCGCCTTCTTCCCTGGGGCCTTTTCTTTCCTTCGTGGTTCTGCTTGTTTGCAATTCAAGATGCCCTTTGAGGACGACTCTGCTGCCAAAGGAAGTGGCATCTGAGGAGAAGACAGATCCAGGGCAGACCCTCACTGCCTGGCGTCCTTCACCACCATGCCCTCTTTCTCTCTCTTTTGAATTTAGTATGAAATATTTCCATCTGCTGAGAGGCTGAAGAATAATATTAACTGAGTCTTGGTTATCTCCCATTTCAAAAGCGCAGGTATGTGTGTCTAAAGTGGCTCTAGATCCTTTACTTTAATTGAAGGAGGCAGGTTGGTATAAGTGACTCCATCTTACAGATGCAGAAACTGAGGTTCAGAGAGGTGGGCTGTGACCTGCCACTGACCACACAGCCAGGAAGTGATGGTGCCAAGACTGAAAGGTAAGATTTGTCCATACAGCCTCTCTCTCACCTGGTCCCCACCAGGAGCTGAAGCAACTGGGACAAGAGACAACTGTGTTGTTGTTGTGTGTGAGCCCTTGATGGGCTATATCCTTTGTCTTCAGTGCTGGGCACCCTCTGGCTCTCGGTAAGTCCCATGTGACCTTGACTATGGGTGTTTGAGAGGTGTCAGAATAGCCACTCTGGGAGTCCACATCAGGTTCCTGGAACTGCTATAACCAAGTACCACAAACAGGTGGCCTGAAACAATAGAAATGTATGTTCTTCCTGGTCTTGAGTTCAGAGGTCCAAATTCAAGGTGTCTATAGAACCACGCTCCTCTCTCTGAAGGCTCCAGGGGAGGATCCTTCCTGTCTGGAAGATTCTTGTCTTCCTTGTCTGAGAGTCTAGTGGTTTGCTGGCATTCCTTGGCTGCTAGCTGCTTCGCCCTGATCTCTGACACGACCATGTCCCTCCACCCCCACCCCCTCTAGCTCCTCTGCAGGTCTCTGCCTCCTTACAAGAATTAGTCTTTGAATTTAAGGTCCACCCCAATCCAGTATAATCTTATCTTAATTAATTACATCTGCAAAGGTCCTGTTAAGAAATAAGACCAGGAGTTCCCGTCGTGGCGCAGTGGTTAACGAATCCGACTAGGAACCATGAGGTTGCGGGTTCGATCCCCGGCCTTGCTCAGTGGGTTAAGGATCCGGCGTTGCCGTGAGCTGTGGTGTAGGTTGCAGACGCGGCTCGGATCCCGCGTTGCTGTGGCTCTGGCATAGGCTGGTGGCTACAGCTCCGATTAGACCCCTAGCCTGGGAACCTCCATATGCCGCAGGAGCGGCCCAAGAAATAGCAAAAAGACAAAAAAAAAAAAAAAAAAAAAAGAAATAAGACCACAATCTGAGTACTGACATTTGGGGGGTCATTACTGAATCCTGTATAGGTTTTATTTTTTGTCTTTTTAGGGCCTCACCCATGGCATATGGAGGTTCCCAGGCTAGGGGTCCAATCTGATCTGTAGCCACTGGCCCACACCACAGCCACAGCAACGTCAGATTTAAGCCATGTCTGCAACCTACACCACAGCTCACAGCAACACCGGATCCTTAACCCACTGAGTGAGGCCGGGGATTGAACCTGCAACCTCAGATACCTAGTTGGATTCATTTCTGCTGCACCACAATGTACTCCCTGTATAGGTTCTAATCCAACACTGACCAGCCTGTGTCCTTGGGAAAACCACCTATCTTAGAGATTAAGGTTAAGGATCCTGCGTTGCCATGGCTGTGGCATAGTCTGGCAGCTACAGCTCCGATTTGACCCCTAGCCTGGGAACTTCCATATGCTGCGGGTCCTAAAAAAACAAACAAAAAATGGGGCTAATAGGGTCTACTCGGGTGGGGATTGTGAAATTAAGTTTAAGGGTAATAATGGTACCACTGCACCTGGCGTACTACAGACACCAAACATAGCAGCAATTTTTCTTATTACTATTATTTCTATTATTAAGTGAAGTGTCATGTAGAAGAATGGTAATGTTTATGTTTAGAAGGGGATATATTTAGAAGGTGATGAATTCCCATGGGGTGAATACTTTTTATTTATTGATGTATTTATAATTACTGGGGTTTAAGGGAGGACAGCAAATAATACCTCTCTCAGTGCCAAGTTTGGAACCAACTGAGAAACAGATGCCTGAGTCAGACAGAAGGAGGTCACATGTCATCCTGACTGTTGATGAAGCTGTCTGTGGGGCATGGCTTGGTCCAGCTGGCCTCTTATTGAGTCTGGAGAGCGCCCTCTGCCGGCAGGGTGAGGAGAGAGGCGGACTATACCCCGCATGCTCTGTGCCTGCTCCTGGCTCACCAATGGGGGGAACAGGAAAGCTGGGGGGTGGGGGAGGGGGGGCAAGCTAGGGGAAGTGGGAGGGGTCAAGCTGGGGAAGGGCGGGGGGCATTATCAGAAGACAGGAAACCGGGGAAGGACATTACCCCCCCACCCATGCACCAGGTAGATAAATGTAATCCCAGCCCACCTTCTAGCTGGGAGACCCATAGCACTTGACTTAGCCTCTCTGAGCCTCAGTTTTCTTATCCGTAAAATGGAGATTATGGGAGAGCCTCCTTCTTAGGCCTGCGTGTGAATGAAATGATTTAATACCCGTAAAGTACCTGGAACGGTGCCCAGCTCCACACAAAAGCTTAATTGATATCGGCTTCTACATTTAATTAGCCTCCTCATCAATACAGCACAAAGCTCAGGATCTGTGGGAGGGCCAGGGACTCAAACTTCATCCGGATGCTTCTGTGCTACAGTCTGGTTCTGGGAGGGAGTGGGACCTAGTGATCCCACTGACCCTCAAGATTCTGGAGAAAATGCACCTCGTGGTGGGTTACAGGCTCTAGAGTGTCTGAAGTGATGTCATTGGGAAGCCTGAGAGCGGTTGGCAGAGCCCCTCTCCTGTCTCCACCAGTCTGGAGAAAATGGGAGGAAAGGCCTTTTCCTGGCATTCGGGTAGGGGCACGGGCAGGCAGGCTTGTGGACATGGAAAGGACGGCACGAAGAGGAGCTGCGGCGCTGGGCAGGAGGATGACATCATCCGGAGAGGACTGTCCCATCTCTTCCAGTCTAGAGGGTGAGGGGGAGAGACTGAGAGGAGGAGAACGTGCTGGCTGGCTGGCCGGGAGGTTTTCTCTTTCTCTGAGAATCCATCACCCCACCCAGGCAGCTGGCTGCTGCCTGGACTTGACCCTCCTAGGGCTGAGTGCCTCATGGCACAGCTGTGCAGAGACGGACCCTGGGCAGGGTCTGTAGGCTAAACTGGCCTGGGGCTGCCCCTGAGCCCAGGGGTGGGGAGGGAGGTGGGGGAGCAGGTGGCAACTCAGAGCCCTGTCACAAAGGTTTATGTCCTGGGATGTGGTGTCTGGGGCTGTACTGGAACCCACAGAAATAAGTGGCTCTCTGAGTGGTTGACCTCGTAAGACATCCGAAGGTCAAACAGAAATAGTGTTGAATTATGAGGCATTTTGAAGAGGCTCTTTCCCTATCTGGATAGGAGAGAAACATCTTGAACTTGAATCCTTGGACAAGTTACTGCATCTCTCTGAGCCTCAGTCTCTTCATATATACAATGGAAACGATGATGGAATACCTTCTTCATTGGGGATGTTATGAGGGTTAGCGGAGAAAATCATGTGAATTCCTTAGTACACCGCCTGGTACGTGGTAATTCATAACTTCACGAATGTTAGTTGGGTCAATAGAGATGGCGGGAATGGTAGTTGGTGATGGTGATGGTAGTGATGGTTATAGTGATGGTGGTGATGGCTGTGGTGGTGGTGGTGTTGTTGGTGGTAATGGTTATAGTGGTGGTGGTGATGGTGGTGGTGGTGATGGTGGTGGTGGTGGTGGTGGTGGTAATGGTTATAGTGGTGGTGGTGATGGCAGTGGTGGTGATGGTGGTGGTGGTGATAGTCTTAGTGGTAATGACGGTAGGGGTGTGATGATAGTGGCGGAGTTCTTATGGTCCAGAGATATCCGATGGTATCAACGCTTCTGTGTGAGGGAGGAGGTGATGGTGGTGGTGGTGGGAGGGTTCGATGGGCCAGAGATCCATGAAGAATGGGTATTGTCCTGTGGTAGGTCTTTAGGGGCAGGAGGTGTCAGTGAATCTGGGGAGCTGGTGTAGAACCTGGGACTGGAGACACCAAGATAGCAGCTTAATCATGAAGTGGATGCTTTGGTCTCTGTTTAGTTTCCTGGCTTCAATGCTGGCTGCAGAAAGGCTCTAACACTCTTCTCAGACTTATCTTTGGACACAGGAGGACCAGGAGCCAGAGCCCCAGCTACATAATGAACCTTGGTTAACATTCATTCATTCATTTATTCCATGTTTATTGAGCACCAGCCATTCTTGCATGCACTAGAGATTATAGTGGTGAACGGGACAATATTTGGGCCCTCGTGGAGCTTCTATTCTAGTGGCCATCCCCCATGTGACAGACCATAACCCTAGCCACAGTCTGACCCCCAACCTTGGTCATAGTCTGGGCCTGTAGCCCAATCCACAGTTAAATGCCCATCATTCATGATTCCACAGGCTCCATGAACCACTTCTCTTATTAGCAGATGGAAAGGGAGAACACAGAGGCCCTGTTGAGGGGGGGACGGGTCTGGACACCCCAATATAATCCACACGCACTGCTGGAGGACCACTCCATGTCTGTTTTAGCAGGTAGAGTTGAATAAGGTGACTGTTGTGCCCTCTGACTACCCCAAAGTGCCCAGGGGGACATGGGTACATGTGTGTGTTTGTCTTAATGGTTGGGGAAAGGGCACCTTCCTGGGGACAGCTCGTCCCCAACAACACTTTCCAGACTTCATGTCTCCCTCTTGAGATTGTGCCCTCCTGGAAGACAGGGATTGGGTCTAACTGCTGTGTGCCCAGGACAGGACATGGAATATTCTAGGAGCTTTACTCCTCCATGTTGAATGAATGAATGAGCTAGAGTGAGGCTCAGGGCAGACAGGCTGCTTCCAGCTCATTCTTTCTCCTTGCTTGGAGCCAGCATCTCGCCCTCCTGGTTGCTTACTGAAGGCCAGGCAGCAAACCCCCGGAAATATAGTGTTATCTAAATGCTAAATAGCAGCAGTAACAGCCACGATGGGCCCCATGAACCATGTGCAGGCTTTTTGGTCACCTCCTGGCTCCCCTCCTCCCCACTCTGGATGCTGTTCTGGAAGGCCTGTCGGCCCTGGTTAGTGCTCACACTTTGTCAGGGCCAGTGAGGCTCTCTGAGGGCTGAGGCTACCCAAACACAGGGGCTGCTTGGGCTGTGGTCCTTGAAGGGGGCTGGATGTGGGGCGGTTCGAGCAGCGGGGAGCTAGGCTGCCGGTGTCCAGTGCTGGGGTGGGGGGCGGGGGTGCTGCTGCCAGCCCTCTGTGACCTTGCAGATGGCTGACATCCTAACCCACTCTCAGGTTCCTCATGTGTCACTAAAACAAATTTCAGGAGTTCCCGCCTTGGCTCAGTGGGTTAAGAACCCAACATAGCATCCGTGAGGATGCGGGTTCAATCCCTAGCCTCACTCAGTGGGTTAAGTGTTGCTGCAAACTGTGGCGTAGGTCACAGATGTGGCTCAGATCTGGCGTTGCTGTGGCTGTGGCATAGGCCGGCAGCTGTAGCTCCGATTTGACCCCTCGCCTGGGAACCTCCATATGCCGCAGGTGCGGCCCTAAAAAGAAGGAAATAAATAAATAAATAAATAAATAAATAAATGTCATTCCTGTCACCGACAGCCTGCTATGCACCAGGCGACTTCCTTACCTGCTTCAGATTCTCAGAACAAGCCTGCAATATTCTCTACTTTACAGACAGAGAAACTGAAGCTCAGAGAGCAGAAGAGCATCCGGCCCCCACCGGGCTCCAGATAGCCAGTGTTATAAATAGGACCTGGCCCCAGGCCACCTGATTGCAAACCTCCGCTGGCTGCCAAACACGAGGGGCAGGGCTGGATCAGAGGCTGGCAAAATGTTTGTAGTGGAGGGAAGCTTTGTTCAAACAAAATCTTACATGGAGACTCTCTATGGGAAACAGATAAAAGCAGAGTGGGTTGGATTGAAGTTGCAGGGCGATGGGTGGAGGGGGGTGAGCGGGCCCTTCCTGCCTCTACTCCCCTTTGATGCCCTCGTGCAGCAGGCAGGGCCCCATGGGGACTGAACTGGGGTCACTTGGAGGATGCTGGTGACCTGAAAGTTTCGAGTCCATTCTCCCCAGCTGGTGGAGACCCAGGCAGGACATGGATGAAGCCACACTGGAGTGGCACCACCTGCTTTTCCATAGGTCCCCCAGGGACAGTGTATTGTCCAGGCTGGGCCCCCTCCTTTGCAGGGGCTCTTCAAGGCCAGCCAGGAGTCACTGCCTGCCCTTTGACCTTCTGATGGCCGCAACAGAGGGGGTCATGGGAAGATCTTGGTTCTGCATCTTCCCCTGGGCGCCCTGTGAGCTGGGATGTGCTCGGGGCAGCCCAGGCTTGTCTTGGAGGTGGAAGGCCAGGAGCTGGGCGGAAATGGGGCTGGGAACTGGGAGAGGCGGGCATGGCTGGGGAGCTGGCCCAGGGAGGTGCAAACAACTCCCAGGTCTGGGGAATTTTAGGATGCGGGCAAGGATTTTTCCTGGGCGGTCACTAGAGTCCTGGAAATGAAGGACAAACTCCAGAAAAGAGCTCGGGGGCTCTGTGAAGGGGGCCTGCCTCTGAGAAAAGGGAGGTCAGCAATGGTGGGGGGATCAGAGGGGCCCCGCCTAACAGTCCCTCCAGGGGCTCTGACTGTGCTGGAAAAGGTCATTTTGGGAGACAGTTTAAATCCACCCCAAAGTAGGATTAGAAATGCTCCATTTTTTTTTTTTTTAATGGGCCACACACATGGCATATGGAAGTTTCCAGGCTAGGGGTTGAATCAGAATTGGAGCTACAGCTGCAGGCCTATGTCATAGCCATAGCAACTGTAACCTACACCACAGCTCGTGGCAACGCCGGATCCTTAACCCACTGAGCAAGGCCAGGGATCGAACCTATATCCTCATGGATACTACTTGGATTTTCAACCTGCTGAGCCACAATGGGAACTCCTCAATTCGCCTTTTGAGTTTGGGTTGGTGGTGGGTCCCCATCCCTAAACCCCCTCCTTTGATAAATCCTTGAACCCTAAGTTGCCATTTCACACAGTGACCCTTCTTTCCAAAACATCTCTCTCCTCAGTGGTCCCGGGCTCAGCAAAAGGCTACGGGTTACCCCAGACCCAGTTCTGATCACCTGTACCCAGAACCCGATAATCCTGGATGCTGGTCCCAGCAAAGCCCCTGAATCAGTTTCCTTCCCTATACATGGGGGGCATTGGAAAAGATGACTTCTGAGGGTCCCCAGGACTGGGAAGCCCCAGAAGCTGTGCCCCAAACCCCTGCCTGCCTCAGGCTCAGTAGGAAGGAGGCTGCAGAGCTGCCAGGATTTCACGGTACCTCCGCCATCCGTCACTGTGGGTGGATTCTGAAAAGTCCATTTGGTTTATTAACACAAACACAGTTGGCGTGAGCCCGGGAACGGCAAATTGGATGGGAGTTCAGGGAAGTCAGGGGATGTGTTTATCACTTCCTGCTCCATCACCTGTCGCTGCTCCTGGCAGCTGGGGGCTGGTCTTGGGGGAAGGGTGCAGGGAGGCAAATGAAATCACCTCTGGAAAACCATTGGTGCTCAGCTGCCGGCTGCCCAGCAGACAGGGGCCTGGTCTTTGATCTCCTTCCTAGAGCCGGCTGACTGATGCATGGCCTTGGGCCAGGGCCTTCTCCTGTCTGGGCCTCAGTGTCTCCATCCCATAAATGGGAGCACAAAGAAGTGCAGAAACAGCCTAGACTTTGGGGTCAGATCCTGCTCTGCTAGTGGCTGGCTGAATGGCCACAAACAAGTCCCCTCCTTCCCCCACTTTCCTCAACTGTACAATCGAGATAACGATTCTAACCATGGCGATTCATAGGTAACAGTAACAATAACAACCGCTAAGGATGTGCCAGCACTTTGTATATTAAGTAATGTAATCCTCACAACACCCCGGTGGGATGGGTACTGTTCTCAGCCCCATTTCCCGGGTGGGGAACTTAAGGCCACTGGGTTCCTATGAGGATGACGGCGCAGGTGATGCTATGCCCTTGGAACCGTATGCCTCTGGGACGGATGGCTCACGGGGGCTGTGTGGCTGCAAAGCGGGGGGAGGTCAGTTCCATTTGACAAATGCAGGGGCAGCTCAGCGAGAAGGCACCAGTGGCATTTGTGTCTTGAGGTATGCGGTCAGCACGGAGACAGCAGGGATGAGGGAGAGGGCATTCCAGACAGAGGTGACAGCCTATGAGCACGAGGGGGGCTGACTCAGCAAGCAGTGGGCTGGGAAGGGGTCTGGAGAGACCGGGGCCTGTGGGGATCATGCTGATGGCTTCATCGCAGACCACAGCCTGGGGGCGTCCACACCAGACATTTATCTCCTCCCGTTCTGGAGGCTAGATGTCCAGGCAGGGTGCTGGCCACTCTGGTTCCTGGTGAGAGCTCTCTTCCTGGCTTACAGACGGCCGCCTTCCCCCTCTGTCCTCGCCTGACCCAGACAGCATGAGTGAGCTCACTGGTACCCCTTATAGAGGCACTACCCATCAGAGGCCCCCCCCCCCCATGACCTCATCTAACCTTAATCATCTCCAAATACCATCACACTCGGGGGTCAGGGCTTCAGCGAGTGAATTTTTCAGGGCACGGAATTCAATCTGTAGAACATCAACTCTGAAGAATTTCTGAAAAGATCCAAGGAGACAGTGCCCAGATTGGAGCTCGAAGCCCTTTCTTGTCTCAGCTCCTGGGACTGTGGGACAAAGAGCAGGAAGGATGGAAAAGGCTCTAGGGGCTCTCTGGGAGGGCCATGTGGCAGCCAGGCTCTGCTCCCAGGCCAGGGCGGGGCCTTCCAGAGCCTTCCTGAGCAGAGAGGTGGGGCGGGCTCCTTCACCTGGAAACAAGGGGCCCATTAAGCTGGGAGCCATTTGCTGTAATGAAGGGCTTCTCTCTGGTCCGTTAGTCTCGGTGGCAGCGCGTGCCTGCTCCCACCTGCTCGGCATCGAGAGGCGGGATTTGGTCTCTCTGTGCCCCATGAGGTGAGCCTCCTCTCAGAGCCAGTTCTTGGGGAGAAGGTGAGGATGCCTGGTGTCCTGCAGGCTGTGGCCTTGGAACCAGGCTGGCTCCCGCCCTCTGACCATTTTCTGATCCAGAAACTGAGGCTCCACTGGAGTGTTCTGCAGATGAGTGTTCAAGGTCACGCAGCGGGGGTAGTGGAGCAGGGCTGGCAGCCAGGGCTTCCAAGGCCTCAGAGCCAGGTCGCTTCCCCAGCACCGGGAATTCCTACAAATCCACCTGCTATTGGTAGAGGCTGAAAGACCCACCCTGTACTCCTCTCTCTCCTTCCGTCTTCTTCCTCCCCATCTTCCCCCCTCCTGGCTCGCACATCGATTTGCCTACAAGGGCTTTCTTCCCAAGTGCTGGCAGGATGCTCTTGGAGGGGATGGCCCCTGTTTTGCTCAGCTTCACCCCCTTGTTTTCCTGCAGAAGGAGAGGAGGCGTTGAGTTCTGGTACCGAGTGCCAGGTGAGTAGAGCAGTGGGGAAGAGAAGAGAAGGGGGAGGGAGGGGGGAGGCAGAAGGAGGAGGAAGGAGGGAGGGAGGGAGAGGGAGTGAGCTGGCATCAGCAGCACCTCTGGCTGGCTGGCTCCTGGCTCATGGCAGAGTCAGGGCGGAGGGAGGGCCCACAGTACCTTTTCTTCCTGGCATCTTCTTGCTAGAGGGATAACCCCGTCCCTCTGGACTCTGCCACTTTCTATGAGATCTGAGTAGGTAATTCCCACTCTGAGCATTGGCTTTCCCTATGGAGAAGGCAGGGACTGGGCTGCACACACTCTGCTGTCCTTTGGCTGGATCCCTGAAGGGGCATGAGAGTGGAGTGACTACCTCACATTTATTAAACACCTACCACAAACCTTGCACCAGGCAGGACTAGAGAAGCATTTCCTTGCCCTCACAACTCTGTAAGACTGGCAGGGCTCAGTCCATTTTATAGATAAAGAAATAGAGGCTCTGAGGAGTTAGAGGTTAGCTAACTTGCCCAAAGACCCAAAGCTGCTAAGGTATGGAAGCAAGATTTGAATCCAGAGCCCTCTTCTAGCCACCACACAACAGCGTCCTAAGAAAAAGCATTAATTTTCCTGCTGCTGCTGCTGCTGCTGCTGCTAATGATGATAAACAACAACCACCATTTATTGGGCATCTCCTATTTGTCAGGAATTATTCTAGGAGATTTCATGTGCAGTGAAAGTCTCTGGGTCAGTTTCTTTATTTTTTGGCTGTTCCCACAGCATGCAGGAGTTCCTGGGCCAGGGATCCAACCCGTGCCATAGCAGTGACCCAAGAGCTGTAGCAGTGACAACGCTGGATCCTTGAGCCACCAGGGAACTCCTGTGTCAGTTTAGACCTTTTCATTGGCGAGTGAAGAAATTCAACTCAACTTGGCTCAAGCAAAATGCTATTTATTGGTTCATGTAATGGGTAAAGCGCAAGTGGCTCCCTGTGCAGCCATATGTAAGGGATAAGTCCTGTCTTCTACTTTCTCCATTCCATTCTACTCAACTCCATTCCTTTCTCTGTGTACCTGCCCTCTCTCCTGCTAGAGGGGGGCTTTTCCCACTTGGTTGCCTCCAGATTTCCATTTTCCCGGCTTAATCACCAGTGTGTGTATCTAGGGAAGGTCTCTGATTGGCTTTCCTCTGAGGCATAAGGTCCCCCCGCCCCCGGCTGATCAGTATTTCCAGGACTGATGAGTATTTCCAGGGCTGTGGGGTCACATGCCTACCTGTGCAGATGTGGAGGGGGCAGCCCCACGGGAATCATTAATGCACAGAAAAGATGACATACACCCAGTCAATTCTGTGAACCCTCACACCCCAAGAGAAAGGTACAATGGGGAGTTCCCATCATGGCGCAGCGGAAACGAATCTGACTAGGAACCATGAGGTTGCGGGTCCGATCCCTGGCCTTGCTCCATGGGTTAAGGATCTGGCGTTGCTGTGAGCTGTGGTATAGGTCACAGACGTGGCTCGGATCCCGTATTGCTGTGGCTGTGGCATAGGCCGGCGGCTACAGCTCTGATTAGACCCCTAGCCTTGGAACCTCCATATGCCGTGGGTGCAGCCCTAAAAAGACAAAAAAAAAAAAAAAAAAGGTACAATATACTGTGCATTTTCTAGGTGAGGATACAAAGGGTCAGAAGGGATGACTCAACTGTCCAGGTCACGTGCCCAGCAAGGGACCATGGGCATCTCATCTGGACTTACTCTAATGAGTGTGGAGGGGACTGGGTTCAGTTGGATGGAATGGATAAAGAGCTTTTGAGCACCTACTGTGTGCAAGGCTATAAAGAGGAGCAGGAGACCCAGCCCTGCATGATGAGGGGCACCTACAGTCCACCTGGAGAAGCCAGAGTTAAAACAACAACAATGGATTTGAACAGTAGGTGGAGGCCACAGTAGAAGGGCTGTCAGGAGGCTGGAGGTGATTAATTGCTAAATGAGGGGTAACTGCTTGAGGAGTTCAGAGGAGAGAGCGCAGTCAGGGAAGCGTTTCTGCAAAAGAGAGACTCTCAACTGGGGCTTGTAGGATGGGAGGACTTGCTGAGGCATCGGGGTAGGGCTAGAGCCTCCCAAGAGGATGAGAGGGTGTGCTTGCTACTCGGGCACCCTTGGCTCTGCAATTCTGTGGTTTAGGAAAGATGTCCCAGGCCCTGTTTAAAACCTTACAAATGCACTCACCTTTGCCCATGGTCTAGTTCAAATCCCAACTCAAACCACCAGTAAGCTGTGTGGCCTTGGGCAAGATGCCTCACCTCTCTGAACCTCCGGGTTTTCATCCATAAATTGGGAGATAGGATTCCTGCCCTGCCTGTCTCACTAGATCACTGTGAAGATGGAATGAAATGATGTACATAGAAGTGCCTTGGGAACCATGAAATGCTTATAAATATGAGTGACGATTATAGCTGGACAGCTCCAATGCATTTAGTCTTAGCTGGGGGGCTCCTGGCAACGTGTCAAGGAAGGCTTGTTGTTTTCCTCTCCTTTCGCTTTAGCCCCGAGCTTTATTTTAGGATGGCTTACAGTGTAAAAAGATTTGCAGCCCAAATCACCCGCTTCCCAAATCTGCCACTGCCACTTACTATTTGTCTTCCTTCTGGAGATTCCAGTGTGAGGATTAAAAGAGATCACACATGTGAAGTGCCCAGTACAGTACCTGGCTTAGCGCAGGTTAATTTATTTCAAGTGTTCTTTCCCTTTGGGGGTGCCCTTCTCAAAGCATTTGTTTGATGCTCAGAAGCAATCTAGGGCCAGGAAAATGGAGTGCACCGATTGGCCAGGGCCAGGTCACATGATCAGTCCCGGTCCTAGAGGGGGCACGGACTGTACTCAAGTATGAAAAATCAGAGAGACTGTGTTTACTTGCCAGCTATTGCGGGGATATCAGCAAGCTACGTGCACGGCTTGTTTTTACGCTCTCCACAAGCTAAGAAGAGTTTTTGCATTTATAAAGGGCTTCATATAAAAACGGAGTATGCTACAGAGACTTGGGTGGCCTACAAACCCTAAAATAGCTGGCCCTTCACGGGAAGCATGTGCTGACTATGATCCATTTTGTTGTAAATACAATGAGCCAGTTTATTCTTCTGAAATCCTGCGTTTATGTGTCTGATGAGAGGGCTCTTCATACAGCCGTATCGGGTTGTTTCTGATTAAGTAAGGGTTTGGGGACGTGTCTCAGTCATACCCCAGCCAGGAAAACAGAAACAGCTCTAAATATTTAAACTGGAGTGGGAGGGCATAAGGAATTGGCCTCTACCGGTGATGGAAGGGCTGAAAAATCAAACAGAAGAAGGGAGGGTGTCTCCACCCACAGGCTGGAGGGAGCTGGGGGAGGAGGTGTTCCCATGCAGTGCAGGGTCCAGGGTCCAGGGGAGCCCGGACCTCAGGAGTCCTCAGTGGGAGCCAGCATTGTGAGGAGAGGCAACTACTTTCCAGGGAGCAGAAAGTGAGGGAAGCAGTATCTTGGCTTCTCTCTCCCTCCATCCTTGCATTTCACAACAGTGTCTCTTCTTGGCTAGACCCGTCCAGAAGCAGTTCCCACGGAGTCTCTGAAACTCAGCCTGCAGTTCTTGAACTTCCTCTGCTTTCCGGACTTGAACCTGGGATGGGGGGAGGGGGTGAGCAAATGAAGGAAGGGCAAATCAAGGCTCTGGATCAGCCAGAAGCTATGAGCTGATTCTGCCAAGTCAGTCCCTCTGAAGGCCATTGACAAGCTCAATGCCTGGGGCCAAAAAAGTATGTCTAGATCAGCACATGAGAACTTGCACAATGTCCAGGTTTGTTGCTGGGTCCACCTTGGTGCCATGTATCCTGCTCGATATGTGCCCGCATTCACTGCTGCTTGTTTGTAATTTGCATTCAGCTTCTATATAATTCGTCCAAAGCGCTCTTGCCCTGTTTCTTAACATCCTGTCATTCTCTTCCTCTTTGTGGCCACAGAAGTATAGACAGTTTCCCAGCTTTGCACACTTCCTGACCCCCTTCTCAATGTTTCCGTACTCAGGTATCACTTCAGACCACCGTCTTGACTCTTGTCATGTCTGCAGGCTGCGGTACCATTGTTTTTCTTCCCTCGGCCCTATTTTTGAACACATTAATACATCGCGTTATGAATAAAACTTTATCTCATGGCTGTAAATAGAAACTCACGATCATATGCCATCAATATAAATAAATACCACGAAACAGAATCAGTGTTAATTAAATTCTGCCTGCTGCTTTGGCAAAGACTGTGAATAGGAGGCTCTTTGTGAAAAAGGGAAAATGTTAAAAATAAAAAGGAGAGGTGTGGAAGAGGAGTGCCAAGGGGAGACTTTCTCCTTAGTGTTATCAGAAGAACTGAAACAGTGTCGGAAAGGGTGAGCTCCTACCCTGTGTGATGTGAAGCTACTGATGCCAGTGATGCCATTTCTCTTTCCTGCAGAAATCACACTGAAATCACACTAAATCTGTCACACCAGAGAGATACACCCCACACACTGGGGAGCCCAACAGAAGGGCTTCCTTCTACCCATACGTTCTGTTAATCTCTCCTCTAAAGTTTTATTAGCCGTGCACTGCACCCCCCCATGTTTATCAGAGTTCTTCTGTACAACTCTGCCGTATTTTACACTTCTTAAAGCTTTGAAATCTCTGATGAAGTTGACGGGTGCTCACAGACCCGCCACATTCTTTGATTAATTACACTGACACCCGGAAATGAGTGACGTTCCTATAAATTCTTTATTCACCGAGTAAGGGCAGAGACAACTCACGTGATCTCTTCCACCTTGTGAAAATTCCAAGTTTGTTTTTTCAAAACAACATTTTAATGATTAAGTTATGAACAGTTACTTATAAATAGTTACAACTTGCCTGTCATCTGTATCAACATTTATGACTTAATGACACAGGTTTTATGCTATTGCAGGTGTTTGTGGATGTTTGTCTACATGGTGGCGTGTTTAGGAAAGTATACTTAAGTTAAATATGTGTACGTACACATATGTATGTATAGAGTATAGTCTTATAAGGCATACTGCATATTATATATGTACTATCCCGCAAGTGATTACTAACTGTCAGAGTCTAAGTAAAGGATTTTATGTGACTCAGTCCTCACAACGACCCCGTGGGATAGTACAATCAGCATCCTCATTTTTCTTTATTTTATTTTATTTTCGTTCTTCTTCTTCTTCTTCTTTTTTTTTTTTGTAGCATCCTCATTTTTCCAGGAAGAAACTAAAGTTCAAAGAGGTCAAGTCACGTGCCCAAGGTCACATGCTACTAAGTATCAAAACTGGAGTTGAATTCAAGCTTGTCTGACCCCAGTGCCAACAGTCAAAACCATAACACTTCATTGCTTCTCTCATGGGGTTCCAATCCCTCCCCTAGGGGAATAGACCAGAAAAGAGACTTCTCTGAGATCTTGTTGGGGTCCCATTTCTGTTGCCAGAATCTGTGAAGCCAGGCCTTCAGCTTTTGCTACCCTCTCTGGGCACACCTGACTCTTGCAGTTCCCAGCACAGAACAATTGTCTCTCTGGTCAACCACACCAGGTGGTCTGCTGCTGATCAACTGAAAATAAATATCGCTGTGATTTCTTCTAACTCTCCTGCCTTTTCTTCTGAAGAGAGCACAGAACATTTTTTTTTCCCCCTTGCAGGTTCTAATGTGATTATTTGTGTAGCAGACATACAAATGTACATGACTTTGAATTATGGGGTTGCCAGGATAGGCTGTATTTAAAACAACAACTTCATTACTCATAGCTTGAGAAGACTGGAATAGCATTATTGGGCCTTCTGCCGAAGTTTGCTGTGGGATTCCATTCGCTGATGTTTTGGGTTGCTTGTGTCTCATTCAGATTCAATTAAGAATTAGCATTTGGCCTACTACGTGCAAGTCCCAGTGCTAGGCCTGAGTGGGATGGGGCATCAAGAGCAGTAAAATTTCCCTGTCTTGAGAGATCCCTGCCTTCCTTGCTTCCTTTCTCCCTCCTGCCTACCTTCTCTCCTACTTTCATTTCTTCTTCCTTTTCTCCCTTCTCTTTCTCCTTCCTTCCCTCCCCTATTGCCTGCCTCCCTTATTTCAACTGTTTTTGGGTCCCACTATCTTCTAGACACCATGTTATGTCATTCACACAAAGATAAATCTCAATCCTTTTCATAAAAGAGCTAACAGTTCACTGGAGTTGAAAGTCCAGTGCTAGAAGCATCCTTTACGATCATACCAACATCTTGTTTTAAAGTTGGACAAGCAGAATAACCAGAGAGGAGAGTTGACGTCTCCAGGGTCACGCAGATGCAGGGACGTACCTGTGGGGTTAGTGCTCAGACCTCCCGAATCTTTGGACATTGCCTTTTCTACCACAGGAGGGAAATGCCTTTAGGATCTATTCTGATATTGAGAATTAAAGTCATGTCATGTCCCTTGAAAGACCTGCCATGGTGGGTAGGAGACAAAAGGGCCACCAAGGAGCCAGCAATAGAGAAACAAT
Organism: Sus scrofa; assembly: GCF_054392235.1. Classification (NCBI taxonomy): domain Eukaryota; kingdom Metazoa; phylum Chordata; class Mammalia; order Artiodactyla; family Suidae; genus Sus; species Sus scrofa. The sequence continues at coordinate 80,953,646 of NC_139388.1, forward strand.
TTTGTTCAGCCATTAGGCATTCAAATGCCATGAGAGAAAGCATCCAGCATTCTGTTGCCAAGCCTGGTGGATTTGACTTCTTTCCTTCATTGCAATGGCCACTCTGGCTCCAAATAAGGGTCTAACTTGACCCTTGGAGGTTTCCCACCATGAGGTCTGACAAAGCCCCTGGGAATCATCTTTGAGAGGAGCTTTCTTCTTTGACAATTTTGTTTGTCCCACTTTCTTTTAGATCATGGCTCATTCATGGCTTATGCCCTTGACACAGAGCCACATTCCACTCTGTTCCTTATCAGGAGACAAGCCCCATAGTTCCAGGCCCACTCTAGACTCTCCCACTGAGAACACCTGGGTGCAGCTGGGCCGTGTGGGACATGGAGCAACCTCAGCATCCAACTAAGTCCTCCTTTGAGACACCTTGGTCCACCCAGACAAGGTCAGCTGATGACAAAATGGTCCTGGGATGTGTCCTAGAGAGGCACTTCCTATGTGACCACTGATCACTTACTCCTCACCTGTTATTCATACTGGCCCCTACCATCACCCCCCATGGGCCTCAATAATGCTTTTCCAAGCCCTTGGAGCTGCAGCCCCCTTTATCTTTTCCCCAGTGTCTCAGCCATGCCCATATTTAAGTAGCAGAAGTCCAGAAAGAATTTCACAGCAGTAGGTGAGCTGTGGGTTGTGATTACAAGCCCAGAGAGTAGGGACGAGGTGGCTCTGGAGCTGGCCCAACCTTGAGCAGCTGAATATCCATTCTGTGCCCCAGTTTCCTCATCTGTGAAATGGGATGATAAGAGGACCCACCTCGCAAAGCTGTTGGGAGGATTAAATATTAGTTCAGGGGAAGTACTTGGAACAATAGCATGATGTAAGGGCTGAATTCCCATGATCACATCTGCTGCTCTATCCTGTCCTGTGGGTAGCTCGGTCCCTCCCTTTTGGCATCTCAGGCTGAATCTTCAATTCAGATTCAAACACTTGTTACACATCCATCGATGGTCATTCTCTGATCCCTGGATTCATAGAAGGGACCGCTATTCTTGAGCTCCCACTGTAGATGAGGCCCAAATGAGGCACACCAACTGTAAGACTAAAGGCAGCTTAGCTAACCTTTCTGTGCCTTACTTTTCTCATGTGAAACACAGGCCTGTAAATAGTACTTGCCTCCACGGCATTTGTGAGACATTAATGAGTTAATTATAGTAAGTATGCAGTAATGAAGGTGAACTCTGAGGATGGTCATATGCAAGGCCCTGTGTGTTCAGAGGAATGGTGGCTATGGTTCCTGCCTTGAGTCCCAATTTGTCACAGAGTCTGCATCTTTCACTGTATCTGGTCTACCTTTTCCTACCTCCCCAAATCTAAATTGTGCACCAAGACCTGGCCTGTTCTCATTCCCAGACTGGGGGCCTGGCTTGTCCCACTTGTGGTTCCATTGTTTGAATTGCCAAAGTGTTTCTTATACCCATGGCTGGGTTAGGCTCAGAACCTCCTGGATTGTGATAACTCCCTCAAGAGTCCCCTTTTATGGATTGTTGATCATCTTTTGGAAATTGGACTGAGTAGTTTACAAAAATTAGTTTACAAAGATCGTCTTCATAATGACCCTAGAAGTAGACAATATGATCTCTATTTTACAGATGAGGAAACTGAGGCTCAGAGAAGTTATGAAATTTGCCCAGGGTAACCAAGTCTCTGAATGGCAGAGCTGGGATGCAAACCACCAGGGCTGAAAGCTTTTTTTTTTTTTCAGCGTGTTTTTTAAAATTAAATTTTGCTTTATTTAATTAAAAAATTTATTACAGTTGATTTCCAATGTTCTGTCAATTTCTGTTGTACAGCAAAGTGACCTAGTCATACATTTATATACATTCTTTTTCTCACCCTATCCTCCATCATATTCCATCACAAATCATTGGATATAGTTCCCTGTGCTACACAGCAGGATCTCATTGCTTGTCCACTCCAGATGCAATAGTTTGCATCTGCTAACCCCAAACTCCCAGTCCATCCTACTCCCTCCCCCTCCCACAGGGCCTGCGGTCTTAACCTCTAGCAGTTCTTCTTTCTTTCTTTCTTTTTTTTGGGGGGCTTCACAGGCAGCATATGGAGGTTCCCAGGCTAGGGGTCAAAGTGGAGCTGTAGGTACTGGCCTACACCACAGCCACAGCAACGCCAGCTCCTTAACCCACTGAGCGAGGCCAGGGATCAAACCTGCTCCCCTTTTCTCCTTTCTGAGGGAAGAATTTCTCATCTCATACCCTTTCTCCTCTAGACCCTCTGTGCCTGGTTCAAGGGAAGGCAGTCTGCCTCCATCAAGTGCATCCCTGTGAGAGGGGTGAAGGCTGTTGTCCAGCACCTCCAGATCTGCCCTCCCTCAAGCTGAAGAGCCTTCTAAACAGGCCTCTGTTCTGACCCTCTGCAGGCCCTTGCCCCAGCCTTCTCCTGACCTTGACCCCTGGCCTCTCCTCTTGCCTCTTGAGGTCACTCCTTCCAGGCAGTGGTTGTGTCCTTCCGTGACACTCCTCCTGCTCCCCCTTCTCAACACGGCATTCTCAGGACTGATGGCTTACACCTCCACTACGAACACATTCAGAAGAACCCACACGGGCCTGGGTGGCTCTCAGGCCAGAGGTCCCCAGGACACAGAAGAATGGGGAGGGCTTCGTCATCTCATAAGAGTTTCTTGATGCATGTTCCAGAACCCAAACCCTTGAAGCTGGTCCCCTAGAAAGCAGTTTCCTGGTTGAAAGCCTCAGGGAAGCTCCACACAACACCTTCTTCAGAAAACTCAGGGTAAGCAAACTGGTGTAATTTTTTGAATCTGAGAGTTTCCAAAATGTATTGGCCTCTGCTTTTTTTCCATTTTTTTCCTTTTTCCAGTTCTAGGGCAAAGAAGCTTTAGGGAAAAACTTCATGTGAGAGTCCAATATCCACACCTGTTCAAATCCCCCCACTTTTGCCTAAGAACTGGCTCACCTTTCAGAGTCTCACTGGAATCCCATTCCTTCCAGGAAATGTTTCTTTTCTTTTCTTTTCTTTTCCATCTATTTTATTTTATTTTTCCTTTCTTTTTTTTTTTCTTTTCTTTGGTCTTTTAGGGCTGCACTTGTGGCATAGGGAAGTTCCCAGACCAGGAGTTGAATCAGAGATGCAACTGCTCGCCTACACCACAGGCACAGCAATGTGGAATCTGAGCCCTGACTGCAACCCACACCACAGCTCATGGCAACACAGGATCCTTAACCCACTGAGCGAAGCCAGGGATTGAACCCTCGTCCTCATTGATGCTAGTCAGTTTCATTACCACTGAGCCACAACGGGAACTCCAGGAAGTGTTTCTTGAGTCCCTGAGCTAGAAACAATCTTTCCCTTCTAGGAATCTGCATGTCAAGGACTTTCACGAGTGACTCTGGAGCAGGTGCTGGTTCATGGTTCTTGAGGTGAACTTTGACTCAGATGCTGGTTTGGGTCCTGGTACTACCTCTTGGGAACTGGGTGACCTTGGACAAACTTCCTCAGCTTCCCTGGGCTCTGTGGGTTGTAGTTTCCTCATCTGCAACATGGGACAATAATGGAATCTCTTTGCAATATTTCTCATGAACAGCTCAGCAGAGTGTGTGGCACAGAGTAAGCATTTAACGAATGGCAGTTGCCACCATTACTGCTGCTGTTACTATTATTATTACCACCTTAGGGGGTGTTGCTATCTGTGTGTTGAATTGAGGTGCAGTCCATGCCAGGACACCAAAGGGCCATTTGGAGTGTGTCCCCAGCCACTGAGGTTAACTTTAAAGTTGGCAGCACTGACCTCACTTAAATTCCCCTCTCTGAGCCCCCATTATGATGCCCTGGGAGATGCCCTGGCACAGGAGTAGTGGGTGGAGTGTCTCATGCCCAGAGTCAGATCCAAGGAGGAGGAAGTTTGGAGGTGGGCTCCCTCCATAAGAGATCAAGGAGTTGCTATGGCCTCCCTCTGTCCACACTCTGAAAAGAAAACCCAGAGGCTGGTGTGGGGTTAATGAACCTCTCTCTCCCTGTAATAATCTGATAAATGGCTCCTCCCTATCCCGTTCTTCTATGGAACCTTTAGGTCCTTTCTCTGGCTGCTTCGTGCTGGGTGGAGACCTCTGAGTAGGCTATTATTGCTTAATTACGGGCTAAATGGTTTCATTTGTTCTCCATTTGTCAGTGGTGAGTCTGGGCCAGGGCAGCCAAGAGGATTTTGAAATTCCTCATCGAGCTCTGGCTTTGGGAAGTAAGGACACCCGCATCTCCTTCCTTTTCCATAGTCTGGCGATGCTGGGCACAGAGGTGGGGAAGCAGCTCCAGGAGCTGGTGTTCGCCGCTCTCCCCATACCATCTGCCTAGCTTTCTTCACTCTTCGCTTTTTGCTTTCTTGTCTTTCCCCATCTTTGGGCCTCTCCACTCTTTCAGCCCAATGTGGTAGAATGAACTTGGACTCTGCAACCATGAAACATGGATCCGAAATACAGCTTAACACTGGCCAACTGTGTGACTGAATTTCCATATCTTTATGTGCAAACCAAGTGTGATGGCAACATAAACCTCACAATGGAACAATAGGTACAAGAGTGAATTTCCATTGTCAGCTGTAGCTGTGTGTGTGTTGCATTTACTAACTTTAATTATATTTTTGTCACATACATGGTACATCTCATACTTTTGTGTCACTTCCATAGGTAACTTTCACAAAGATGAGGAGTTTGGCTCAGATGCCTTTTGCAAGCTGGCACTATCTTCTGCTTCTTGTCCACTCATCTTTTTCCCCTTTGCAAAATGTTCCACATGGATGGTATGAATCCAGGAGGGGAAGTTTTTGTCTTTCAATAATGTTGTTGAAAAATCTTCCCTGTGCTCTTTTTTTTTTCCTACATGAAAAATCAACTTATCAATAAATCTAAAGTGCAAGTGTATATATGTCCAGGGAATGGACTGGCTGGGCATCTCCATTAAGTGAAATTGGACATTGAAGGCTGTTACTGGTTGGCTTCCATGGGCGGCTGACTCCAAGATGGGTCTCATGTGCAAGACGTGTGTTAGGAAGTACTCTTGAGAACAACACCCATGAAAAGGAGAGATAGGAAGCAAGACTGGGAAGAGGGGGGATTTGAGCTGGGACACTGTCCCCAAATGTCCTTGGCCAGCCAAAGCTGGACTGATGCTTCAGAGTCTGTCCAAGTTTCGTGTGGTGTCCTGGGTTTTTTTTACCCTTGGGCCAATCAGTCACTGGATATGTGTTACCCTGGGAATGGGGCAAGACTTGGGACAGGTGACCCATCAGTTGAGGCCAAGCCTAAGGGGGGCTGCCAATCACAGTTTGTGAGTGGGTAGCTTTTATGGTAGCTGGACACCAAGCCCTTCATTTCTTTCTGAAGGACTTTTCAGGTGTTGCATTGCAGGGTTTACTACAGAAATCCTCAGAATATCTCCTCTAGTTTAGTGCTGACCTATCCATCCTGGGACCCAGTCCTGCTTCTCCTATGGTCTTTCAGGCCCCATTTCTATTTGCTGCACCTTTGGTGCTCAAGGTCCTGACGGTTCCTCTTCAGACCCTACCTGGCAACCAGATGTGGCTTCTAAGTGCCTGGGGATTTTCTGCCCTTGCCTCTTCACTCTGATGTCCATGAACCCTTCTGTGGAGGAAGGATGTAAGCCCCTTTCTTCATCAGTGGATTTTTTTGCACTTATGGAAGGGAGCCATGTCACCAATCATGCAAAGCAGCAGATAATGCAAAAGCATTTACATTTGTCCTTCAGTAGCATTATGTGATTACAAGGGGATGGAAGAAGTGTGATGGAATTGTGTTCACTCTGGATTCAGACTGCCTGAATGTATATCTTGGCTCTGCCACTTACTAGTTGCAGAGCCTTGGGAAAGATACTCAACCTTGCTGTGTCTCAGTTTCCCAATCTGTAACTAGGAAGCTTTAATACTAGCATCTATCTCATAAAACTGTTGTCGACATCACATGAACCATTGCATGTTAAACCTTTAGAGCAGTACCTGATATATATAGTAACAGCTCAATAAATGAACTTGGATGTTTGCCTTGATAGTTTGGTAGAGTTTTATTAAAAATTATTTATTACCCGATGTCATCCTCACTTAATTGGGATTAATGCAGAAAAATCTCAAGGGCAGAAATTGTCCTGACATTAAAGGATTGCCATGAATGTCACACCAAGTAGATCAGCTCCAGATAGGAATCAGTAGAGAGGGCATCCAAGAAGAAAAGTCAGCACCAGGGACAGATCCCCACACACGGGTACCACAAGACTGTTTCCTTCCTCCAAAGGACAATGGAACACAGGAACTCTGTCAATTACCATCACCCAGGCTTCCTGGATAGCTAAGGGACCCAGATGCTTTTAGTCCAGTGGTTCTGGGGTTATCAATCTTGATTCCCACAGGAAAAGCAGAAAAAGAACTGAAGGAGCCGGCAAGACGGAAATTCGAGTCTTGAGTCTACTTTCATAACTGCATGTACTGGGGGTGGAGACAGTGAGGTTATCTCTGCTCTGGGATACCCTTTTCTCATCTCTAAGGCAAAGAATGACTCTTCAAGATCTGGCAGGCTTTGGGTGCATGGTGGACCTCTAGGGATGGAGGCCATGGATTCCAGGGGCCAGCAGGTGGCAGCATCTATCCTGTGTCCACCCTCAGGTCAAGGTTTCCCAGCAGACACCTCTCTAGGACACTACTGAGGATCTTTGAGCCTGATGGAGTCAGTGGAGTCCTCTCCACTGTACCCTGAGCATTTCTGCTCTGGCCATCATCCCTCTGTTACTCATCTCTCCAAGTCCCAGATTTGGTTCTCATCATAGCAGGTGGGGCTGAGGTTATGTTTTTGAGATGGGTGTTTGTCCTGCTGTTCTGTCTGACCCCGTGTTACTGCCTGGTTCTGTGGCATTTTGACAGACACTCCTTCTCCCCCTAGAGAGAGGGACAAGGTTTGACAAGCCTTGGGTAACCAACACCCAGTCATCTTCTCCTCACCACCACCCCTCTAGTCTCCCACTGCAGGATGCTCTGAGCTGGCACACAGAAGAAATGAGGCAGTGGAGTAGAAGAGAAGGTGATGCCGTGTCCTGGTTTCTTACCCTGCGGTGCTAGTTCTCTCCAGGAGGGACTTGTGTTTGGTGGGAGCAGGAGGTAAACTTCCATGAAACACAGTAGATAAAGAAGCAGAAAAAGATCCTGAGACATATGGCAGTTGGACAACTTCATAATTATTACTGAACACTTGCCCTGTGCCAGGCACACATCTAACCTACAGCCTGTGATGCAGATACTGTTATTACAAGAAAGCCAATGGTCAGAGAGGTTAAAGCCTTTACTGAAAGTCATGCATCTAAGAAGTGGCAAAACCATGCTTCTGTGTCTGACTTCACAGGTGAATTAAATAGTGTGATATTGTGGGGAGGAGCCTTGGGCAAGAGTCAGTCAAACAGGGCTCTGATTTTAGCTCTACCCCTGAACTGCAGTTGTGTGATCTTGGACAAGAACCTTTGTCTCCCTGGACCTCAATTTCCCCATTTGAGAATGAAGGATTGGACTAGGATGCTCTCTAAGGATCCTCCAACTTTAAGAGTCTATGAATAGACTCTCCCTGGGATTAATGCTTTTTAAAAAACTATTGGCAGGAACCTACATATGTGCAAGCCCAGCCTTATGTATAAATGAAGTAGGCGGCAGCCTGTATGGTGTGAATGATGGCTGCTGGGAAGGGCCCCTGCCCAAAATATCTCAGTGGCTCATCCTGCTGCCAAAGGGCCTGAAGCCCCATCATTCTACAGTCATGCCTTCCCCGAGTCCCTATTTCAGGATGCCAGTACCTCAGGGAGGCCTAACAGATTATATCTTTTCCTCCTAAGATGAAGGGAACTTTTGATGGATATTGAAACTAGTTTATATTTCCTGTGTTCAAAATAATTTTCCTTTGGGTGGGAGTAGGCTTCCTGGGGCAGACCGGGACAGCAGCAAGCCTTCCTTTGATTAAATAGAGGTGAGGGAATTAAGGGCAGCAGGAAGATGCTGCTGCTTCATGAAGCATCTCAGGTTTTGGATCTAGATGGACCTGGGTTTGAATCCTGGCCACTGGGTAACATTTTGGGATATGCTCTGAATTCCTCCCTCACCAAGCCAAGTGCCTCACTTCTCTCGGACTCAGCATGCACAGGCTGTTGGAATGTCTTCTTCTGGAAGAGGTGGGATCTAGCCCAGGACCAGCCCCACTAAGAAGACGTGTTCTCTGGAGAGGCCCAGAAGCTGGTGCCCAGGAAATGCCATCCCTCTCCCCCAGCTCTCCCTGGCATGCTTGGCTCTGCCCCCCTCCCTTTCCTTTCAGCAGCCTGTCAGTGGCTGGATGGATTCGAAGCTGTCATCCTCTTTCCCCACCCACCACCACCACCACAACACCTGCCATGCCCCCTCCTGGCTCCAGGAGGCTGGGAAACTATTTCTGATGAGGAGAGGCAGTGGACCATCTGTAAACTGAGGATAACAATAGTTCCTGCCTTGCATAGCTCTGCTGGGCAGGTAGAATGCTGTGTATTGGCACATAATGGGTGCTAAATGCATGTTGGTGACACTTTTCATGTCCCCAAAGTTCTTATGTTTATGGACTAACAATGAACATGGAAGTCATATGATGATCTTAAACCTAAGCCAAGGCTCTCTCTTATAACCTATCAGCCCATTCACTCCTAGAAATGACAAAGCTATAGGGGCACTATTTGTGATTGGCACATAGTCGGTGATCAACTGATTGTGCCCCATTCAGATTAGCACTCAAAGTTCTCTGGCCCCTCTGGCCTCTGTGGGACCACCCTGCCCCCTTCCCAGCTCTTGGACCTCATCTCCTCCTACTTTCCCTCTTGCTCATCCACCCAAATGGGTCTTTGTGCTCTTCTGGGAATGTGCCAGGCATGCCCCTGTCTTGAGCTTCTAGCCTTTGCTGCTCCTCTTTCTGAAGTGGTCTTCCCAGAGAGCAGTGCAGCTCATTCCCCTGCTCCCTTCAAATTAAGTGTCATCTCAGTAGAGAAGCCTTCCATGATCTCCCCAGCAAAAATGGCACCCCCATCACTCCCTTCTTCACGAAGTTTACCTCTCCCTAACATTCCCCTATATGTGTATTCACTTATTTGCTAATTGTGAGTCTATTTGCATAGGTAGCAGTTTTCACAACACAGTCTTGTTTGCTGCTGTACCCTTGCACATAGTAGGTGCACAGCAAACATTTATTGGATGAATGAATGGGTCAGTGAATGAACACGCATTGCTTAAGTTTGTTCACATTCATTGTTTCCTAATACAAATGCTCCAGATCTCTAGAGGGTGCCAAAGGCCATCCAGGAACTCTAGAATTATCTTCAGCTGTTCAAAGAGAGTAAAGGGGATCAAGCATTTCAATGTGGATTAAAATCATATTGGTGGGAGTTCCTGTTGTGGCCCAGCAGAAGCAAATCTGACTAGCATCCATGAGGACACAGGTTCAATCCCTGGCCTCTCTAAGTGGGTTAAGGATCCGACATTGCTGTGAGCTGTGGTGTAGATTACAGATGTGGATTGGATCCCACGTTGCTGTGGCTGTGGTTTAGGCCAGCAGCTACAGCTCTGATTTGACCACTAGCCTGGGAACCTCCATATGCTGCAAGTACAGCCCTAAACACACACACACACACACACACACACACACACACACACAATCATGTTGGTGATAGCTTAATAAATGAAGTTTATTCTGCAAGAATTCATTTAGCAAACATTTGCTGAGCACTTATCATATGCCAGGCACAATGCCAAATGTTAGGATTATGTTACTGAGAGAGGCAACCATGTTTGTGCCATTGTGGTGTTCACAATGTTATGGGGGCCAACAATATTGGGGGATCCCAACTCTGTAGAGTGGGGTCCTGGGACACCTGCACTGGTAGGCTCCCAGAGTCATCCTTGAGTGGTCTTGGCACAGTGCCTTCTCTCCAATGTAAGAAGAAATCTGCCTCCTAGAGATTTTACCTCTCATTCATGTTCTACCTCAGCCTTTGTCTTCTGTCTTATGAGACTTCTATACAAGAGGACCCTTAAGAACTTTATCTTCTGTGTTCTGTGGCTTTCTGGGAAGAACTCATGGAGACAGAGGTGTTGGGTTTCCCTCATTGTAGGGAAAGCTGGGACTCAGAGGGGCAGCTGAGCACTGGGGTCCAGGTAAGAATCAATGGAGCCCCAGGCTGGGGACTCTGACCCTCCCTGCTGCCCCCCTGTGTGGGGCAGTGGTTCTTTTCCTTCGTCAGCATCCTGGCAGAGCACGCAAGGAGATGCTTCCCCTCAAGTAGCAAGAGCCAGGCTGAATGCCAACTCATCAGGAATAGCTTCACAGCTTCCTGGAGCCAGAGGGGGCAGGGTGGGGGACATGGTGGCAATGTTGGGTGGGGGGAAGTGGATGTCAGCATCCCATCCCTCAGCTGCTGACAGGCTGCTGAAAGGGAAGGGAGGTGTGCAGGGCTGGGCTTGCCAGGAGGAGCTAGGGAGGAGAAGGTGGCATTTCCTGGGCACCAGCCTCTGGGCCTTTTCTGGGAACATGCCAACCCAGCAGGGCTGCTGCTGGGCTGGATCCCACCTCCCACATTCTGCAGCTGGTATGTGCTGAATCCCTAAGAGAGGGATTTGGCTCGGGGAGAGAAAAAGTCAGAGCAAAGCACAAAAGGAAGACTTTTATGGGAAGGGTGAGAAGGAAGTATTTAAATCAGATACAGGAAAAACATCCTGACATGGCCAGTTTTCAAGCAGGGAATGGTCTTATTAAAGAGGAGTGGGGATACGGCATGGAGATTGTCATTTCTGATTTTTCTAAATTATCCTCATGATCCCTGATTCATTCATTCATTCATTCAGAAGATAAATGAGATAAAGTCCCTACCCTCAAGGAGTCTATGAGTGATACAAGACATGAACCCAGCTACCTATAACACTCTGAAGCAGGTGGTGTCCTCAGAGAGGAGTCAATGAAGGATCAACAGGAGCTCAGCAGAGAGAGAGAAGAAATGACACTTGGAACTAGAAGGATCCCAGAAAGCCTCCTCTAAGACGTTATATCTGAACTGGGCCTTGTGGTATCTCAAGATACACAGGAAGAGAAGACAGTGCAGGAGATGACCCAGAGGTGGGAGAATACAAGGCATAGCCCACTGTTTGGCAGAGGCATGTGGTTTGGGCAGGGCTGCTGAGGCAGACTTGGTTGTTAAGGAATGTTGTCACCTGACCCACCTCCGGCCAATCAGCATAGTCCATTCTCCTGGTTACATGATTGGTTCCAGACTGACATGTGATCCAAGATGGTCCAATCAGAATCAGCCACGAGACTTTTGTTGTCATGTCATTTTATAACCAAGGGAATTTGTTTTACAGTTTAGGCTGCTCTAACAGAATACCACAGACTGGATGGCTTATACAACAGAAATATATTTCTCACTGTTATGGAGCCTGGAAAGTCCTAGATCAGGGTGCCAGCATGGTTTGGTTCTGGTGAGAGCCTTCTTCCTGGTTTGCAGACGGCTGTCTTCTTGTGGTGTCCTCACGTGGTGGAGAGCAGAGAAACCTCTGTTCCTTCATCCCTTTATTAGAGCATCACTTCCACCATGGGGGGATGGGCAGGGGCTCCACCTCTATGACCTCATCCAAACCCAAAGACCCCACCTCCAAAAAACTGTCACCTGAGGGATTAGGGCTGCAACATATGTATGCAAGGGGAACATAAAATTCAGCCCATAGTTGAGTTACTTCCTGCATATATCACCAAGTGGGGAGATAGAGGGACCAGGAACGGAGAGATGTGGGTCTGAGCTCCAGCTGTGTTCCATACTCAATGTGTATAATCTTGGACATATCACTGCCTCCCCTGGGCCTCAGTTTCCACGTTTCTAGAATAAAGAATGCAAACTAGATGAACTTCAAGGCCCTACCAGTTCTCCCACTGTGAAAGTGTACATTTCTTAGGCCCAACCTCTCTCCATCCTTGCTGTGTGTATGGACACGCGAGGAGGCAAGGTTCTGCTGAATATCTGAGCACATGAGCACGAGAACAAGAACACAATCGTGAGCTGCAGTTGCTCGGCTCATTCTTGCTAAACCTCTGCTTCCTTCCATTAAGAAGACTGGGGAGGGGGGTGGTTTCGATGGGGCTTTGCATCTTGAAAGGAACCAAAACCCTGCCTGGCTCTTGGGCTCTGAGAGGGCAGGCGGTCTGTCTATCACTTGGCACAGCCCGGCTTGAGTGCAGGATGTGGAGGCTGGGGGGATTCTGTTTCCCCTGGCATCCCCCCACCGCCCCCCGCCATCTCTGTTCTCCATAAGACTGGGAAGTTCATTATTTCCCTGACTGGCTTTTCTGGCGAGACTCAAATTAATTTTCCATCTCTCCCCCTCTCCCAAGCCTCGCAATCATTAAATGCCAGGGAAAGTTAAATAAACAGCTGATTTACAGAAGCGTTTTCTTCCTTTCTTTCTTTTTTTTAAAAACCAGGAGCCTCTATTAATCAGTTGTGCTGAGAGCAGTCTGATTAAGCAGTTGGCTCACCCTTCAGATGAGCGAGCGCGGGGTCAGAGGGCCTAAAGACCAGCCGGAGGCTCATAATCAGGGATTAAAAATACCGCAGGCTCCCGCGCCCCCTCCTCTCCCCTCCTGGTCTGGGGCAGCCCTTTCTGCACAGAGGGACAAAGCGATGCTCCCAGGCCCTGACCCCTTGTGTCTCTCCACCATTCTGAGTTCGAAGGGTCTGTACAAATAATTTCACCCAACTCTGCTACTGTACTCAGAGAGGGGAAGAAACGTGCCCAGGGTCACACAACAAGGGTGTGATAGTGCTGGGATCAGAACCCTGAATCCCAGTTTAGGCCTCAGGGATAAAGAGGCTTCCAGAATTGAAGGCCTCGAATCATTTGACAAGAAGGCAAAATAGGAGTTCCTGTCATGGCGCAGTGGTTAACGAATCTGACTATCCATGAGGTTGCAGGTTCGATCCCTGGCCTTGCTCAGTGGGTTAAGGATCCGGCATTGCCGTAAGCTGTGCTGTAGGTTCCAGATGTGGCTCGGATCTGGCATTGCTGTGGCTGTGGTGTAGGCCGGTGGCTACATATCCGATTAGACCCCTAGCCTGGGAACCTCCATATGCCTTGGGAGCAGCCCTAGAAAAGGCAAAAAGAAAAAAAAAAAGAGAGAAGAAGAAGGGAAAATACATCACATCTAAACTGGCCCCATGAGTGGGGCCACAAGCGGAGCCATTATTGTCTTGTCCACATCCACAGGCAGAGGACATCGGCACGTGGGGCTGGCACCTGACTTGCTTCTGTTTTTTATCCCTGGAGAGCAGAGTGATTTTGCCACATCCATCTAGACTGAGTGCCGCCCCCCCCTCACCCCCCCCCGCCCCTGCCCCCCCCCCCACATGGATTGTCTGGGCTCAATGGGAGATTTCACCTGCCTGCCTCCCGCCTTACTCGATCTAGTGTCCCAGGGCCCTTGAACTTGTTTGCAGGGGCTGCACTGACAACTCTGGCTTCCAGGCCTTCCTCTCTTCTCAATGGCTAGTGACTCTGGGCTCTTTGGGACTCACCAGGTGTGGGGAACCCCCCTCCTTCTTTAAAATGGACAGAGCGGCTGTGGTAGGGATTAAATCTGAGGGTTTATGAAGCACCTGCCACTGGATTTGTTCAGTAAATGCACATCACGGGCCCAGGTTCCGAGGCGCCCACTGTCACACAGTCTCCTGCCTGGCACATGGTAGATGAGCAGTAAATGGAAGTGTTGTCAGCATCATTTGCCCATCAGGCATTTACTGGGCCTTATGCCAGGTGCTGTGCCCAGCTTGGAGGCAGGTGGCTAGGCTTGTAAGGTGACAAGCCTCTCCAGGCAGTAGTGCCTGGTATGGCGGGTAGGAGGGACGCTCAAGAAAGTTATTCCAGGGAGTTCCCATTGTGGCTCACCGGTTAACAAGCTTGACTAACATCCACGAGGATGCAGATTTGATCCTTGGCCTCGCTCAGTGGGTTAAGGATCCGGGGTTGCAGTGAGCTGTGGTTTAGGTCGCAGACACAGCTCAGATCCTGCGATGCTGTGGCTGTGGCTGTGTCTGGCGGCTACAGATTTGATTGGACCCCTAGCCTAGGAACTTCCATATGCCACTGGTGAGGCTCTAGAAGGACAAAAGACAAAAAAAAAAAAAAAAAAAAAGTTATTCCAAATGATGCAAAAACACTCTAAGAGATAAAACAATGGTCATAAGAAAATTAGAGTTCACATGTCTGGGCACTAATTCTGTGCCCAAGGGGCTATGTCTAGCCTCTTTGCCTTAATAAATTCTCAGAATAACTCTATGAGGTGAGTTCTGTTATTGCCTCCATTTTACAGATGAGGAAACTGAAGCCCAGAGAAGGTTAGTAACTTGCCCGAGGTCCCACAGATGGTGGGCAAAAAGGACACGGAATCTCCCATGGAAGCACAGAGGAAGGGTAACCAACTCCACAGAGGGAGTCAGGCAGGGGGGTGGGGCAGGGGGGCACTTCCTGAAGGTGGCCTTGAATCCTGAGACCCCTGTCCTCTTTTCTGCTCTCCTCCTTTCCCCTAGAGAGCCAGCCTTGCTTGACCCTGAAGGGGCAGTCATGTGACCTGTGTCCTAGCCCTGGCTGATTGGACTAGGATGACCCTTGGACCGATGAGCCGGCCTAATCAGAACTCTTGCTCTTGAGTATTTAAAGCTGTGTTCTATGGCTGGGCGTCAGGACAAAGGGAGCTAGTGCAAAGGAAGGAGGAACAGCCCCAGAAAGAAGCAGAGCTGAGAAGCTACGGCAGTGGCTGGGGGTGGGCAGGAAAGAGTGGTTTGAATCTGATGCCTTCCCATGTCTAAGTTCTAGAGGCCCAGCCGTTCTTCCAGCTTCTGGGGTTCACGGGGCAGAAGGCCTGAGAATCAAGCCTTCTTTACTTAAGTGAAGTTAGAGTGAGTTTCAGTTTCTTGCCATCAAACGATACCAGCCCAAGACAGATGAGCAAATGCATCACTCCAGCCAGGGAAGCCAGAAGGGGACCGAGGCAGCAAAGGGGTGGGGGCGGGAAGAGGCTCATGCAAAGGCCTGAAAAGCTGCAGGCTGGCACGAAGGGCGGGAGGGGTCCCCGGGGATGGGTACCGAGCACAGGCTGTGCAGAAGCCTCAGAGTTCGTGCCCAGATGTGGATGAGGCTGGCGCCTTTGTGAGGCTGCTGGGCCCTCTGCCTTGTAACAGAGGCCCCTTAGCTCATTTTCAATCAGGCCCTGTCCCCAGCACACAAGCAGAGTTAATTAAACACAGCCTTCCCTTCAGCAGAGGAAATGGAAAGCAACCTCCTGATAGAACGATTAGTGTTTACAGCCCCGCCCCCTCTCTTCCTTCCTCCGCCCTTTCTTAATTCCTCGCCTTCATCATCTCAGACTCTGCCTGCCGTCCATAAATTAGCACTAAGAAGCTCAGAAGAAAGGGGTGGGGAGCAGACGGTCCATTTATCCCTCTCCAGGGCAGGGGGACCTTCCCTGTTAGCAAGGGTTGGGGCCAGCCGCAGTGTGCAGGGGTGGGGAGCTGAGCCACTGAGCTGTTGAAAACAGGTGTCTTAACCTCTCTGTTTTCTCATCCATACCAGGGATCACAGGCTTACCTTAAGGCTGTTGTTAGGATCAGGTGAGATCATGAAAAAAAGTGCCAAGCCCAGTACCCGGTGTGGATATATCTATTTTCCTCTTACTCCCCAGGTCGGGACTAGGGACGTGAGCTGTGTGACATCAGGCTGGTTACTTGGCTGCTCTGGGTCTTGGTGAAAAGGAAAGCTATGGTTGCCTCTCTGCGCAAACCACGTGGGAGGCAGGCGAGATGGGACAGGGGTAAAGAGCCTGTGGTCTGGCTTGGGGCTGCTTCCATCCCATCCTCCTAGTTCGGCTGGCCTGGCTCCACCAACTCAAGCAAGGGGCTCACTCTCTGTGTCTCAGTTTCCTTGACCGTGAAATGGGGCTGATGCCTCCCCTCCTTGAGGAATCAAGTGAATTGGCGTGTCTGAAGCGTTCAGAACATTGCTTCGCAAAGGATTGGCACTTGATGGCCGTGAACTCTACTAATATTTGATCTGGTCCAGGTCCCATCTTCAGATGAGACTGAATCCTGCGAATTTTTTTTTTTTAAGAGAATGAGTCTGGAGTGTCCATCTAAAGTGGTTCCAGAAAGGAGTCTACCATCATGGCCAACCGTTTCCAGGTCTAAGCTTGTGAAGGGGTGGCTGAGTTCTTTGGGGCTTCAGTTTCACCTCTTTTAAGACAGAGCGAATGAAGCCTCACAGGCAGGGCTGTCAGGAAAATTAAGCAGGATTACAATGCAAAGTTCTTGGGGTGTGACACTCGCCTCCATCCACAGCCACCCTGTACAACTCATGGGTACTGCAACCCTGAGCATCTCTGGAGAACCAGAAGCACTTGTTGAGCACTTGCTGCATGCAGCATCAGGACCTGTGCTGGGAGTGGAGAGGAAGACAGCCAAGGGGCTGCCTGCTCTCAGAGCAGAGGTGCAAACCCAACACGCATTAAACTAAATGGTGGCTTTGGGCTCTGGGATGTGATGAATTCTTCCCGGGGAGCAATAAATCTAGAGCGGAGTGGTACAGATACAAGTGCCAGAGGAGCTGAGGAGCAAAAAAGGAGTTTCTGAGAATAAGATGGCACAGTCCCGCTCAGGGCTTGGCTCCAGACCAGCCATTTTGATTGCAAAGCGGTCTTTGGGATCTAATCTCAATCCTTCTTGCTGCAAAAGGATCTCATGCCACCAGCCCTGCCCACCCCAGTCCCATCATCCTAATAACAGATCTTGTGACCTTGAGGCCAGCTTTGCAAATGTTAGGTCAGGTTAGCAGCTCATGAGATGGATTTTCTTGTGGGTCTCAGAAATAGCTCAGAAGGCAATTCCCAAAACAGATCCCCCATGTTCGGGGGCCCTGGCAGGCCCAAGCTTTGATGGGGCAACATGGTTGATGGTGGGTTAGCCCCACCCAGACTGTTGGTGCAAAGATCAATCTCACTGGTTTTCACCTTGGGAAGAGTTGTCATTTTAAAAAGATAATTAAAAAAAATTTAGGTTTTGCTAGAGATGGGGAGGGGAGTTCCATGAATAGACGGAACTGTCCATTGTCTTAGATCTTCTGCCCCTTTCCCAAGCCACTATCACTGAGCTAATGATCTATGGCAGAGCTGTCCGAAAATGGAATGGATGGGGTGAGTGGCCCTGACGCCCAGTTTCAAAATCAACCCCAATTTTGGGAAAAGGTCTTTTTGGTCTTAAAATGGATATTGAGAAGGAGGCCCCCTTTGAGCAGGCCATGCTGAAATGGTCTTCTTGGCCCTTTTCCTTGGGGCTCCCTGAGACCCTCCCCTTCTCTCCTCCCCTGCCGCCCCATAGGCTTCCTCCTGGTGGCAGGGAGGAGTCTCCACTTCAGGACCACCCCCAAGACGTGATGTCCAGGAAGTTCCCCCCCTTTCTTCCCTCTGCTGGCACTGCCCCTGCTCTGCTTGGATTCCTGCCTTCACCTCTGAGGCTGCACCTCAGCTTGACCCAACAAGACCTACAAGATTCCGGCCCCCAGGAAGCTTACATTCTAGCAGGGAGAGGAGACGTGCACCCTCAAGCCCTTGACCCACTGATGGCCCCCACGGCTTGTGGCACTACTTACCTCCCTGCAAAGTCCGTTTATCCAGCGTGTTGTCTCTCTCCCCAACACATTATGGGGAGGGACTTGGTCTTGTCCATGGCTGCGTCCCCAGTACCCAGTACCCAGCATCGGTCCTGACATATAGCAGGTGGTCAAGAAACACTTGTGGAATGAACAGATGAATGAATGAAGGCAGGACGGCTTTGGCGAGTCTTCCCTGGGGCATGGGATGCCCACAGTGGTCACTTGGGGCTCCCACCCTGTGGCCATCTGTCTCCAAGCAGCAGGGAGACTGCCACCTCCTCCCTTGGCTTTGGGATGCTCCGTCTCACTAGCTGTAAAGGGCAAAGCTGAGCTGTCCAGACTGCTTTTTGCCTGACTTCTGACTTGGGCTGGGGGCTTGAATTGATTCCCTTCCCCTGGCTCTAACTGCTTCCTCTGCCACCCAACTGCCCATGTTGATGGGGGAGAGCCAGTGGCTTCCAGGCTGGGTGTATAGCTCCACAGTCTCTGCCTCTGCTCTCCCATCCAGGAACCCAGAGTGGTGACGTGATTCCATTCTCCCTGCATCCCCTCTGTCTCCTTGACAAATCCTGTGCCTGTCATTCTATTTGTTAGTGTCTGATGGTTTATTCGCAAAGACAGACTTGGCTTCAGTCCCCCATTTACCAACAGGAAACCTTGGGCAAGCGCCTGAATCCCTCTGAGCCTCAGTTTCCTTATCTGGATAATGGGTAGTAGTTAGACCAATTCCAAATGATGAGTGTGAGGATTAAGTCTGAGGCCAGTTGAGAGCCTGATATCTCTCAACCCAGATGTGGACACTTTCTAGTTGTGACTTTGGCTGAGTGACCCTGTACTACTGAGCATCAATTTATTTCTTTATGGAATGGAAATAACAGGAAAAATAATAATTAAGTCCCATTATTTTGCTTCAAGGATTACATGAGATAATGCATGTAAAGCTTATGGGACCATGCTTGGCACATAAGTAATTTGGACTTATTGGCACTTACTGTAATTATAATCTTCATCTTTTCATGTGCTGGGCACTTATTAGGTGCCATGAAAGCAATCAATGCTTATCCTCTTGCTCTCTTTATTTTGCCTTTGTTTTTTTCTTTTTAGGGCCACACCCACCGCATATGGAAGTTCCCAGGCTAGGGGCTGAACTAGAGCTGCAGCTGCTGGCCTACACCACAGCAATGGCAATGCAGGATCTGAGCCACATGTGTGACCTACACAGCAGCTTGCAGCAATGCGGGATCCTTAACCCACTGAGCTGAGCGAGGCCAAGGAATGAACCCTCAGCCTCATGGACACTATGTTGGATTCATTACTCCACCGAGCCACCATGGGAACTCCTTGTTCTCTTTAAAAGTCAAGGCTTTTTGGAGTTCCCATGATGGCTCAGTGGATAATCGAACCCAACATAGTATCCATGAAGATACAGGTTCAAACCCTGGCCTCACTCAGTGGGTTAAGGATCCATCATGGCCGCAAACTGTGGAGTAGGTCGCAGATGCGGTTCTGATTTGACCCCTGGCCTGGAAACTTCCATATGCCACAGGTGCAGCCCTAAAATAAATAAATGGATAAAGTTGGGGCTTTTTGTTTTGTTTTGTTTTGCTGTTATTAGGGTGAGCACAGAGAAGATAGGAATTTACGTATATTTGCTGACCTGAGTTTCTTCTCCCAGGTTGTAGCTCTCCCTCTGGTAATTGCCAGAAGAACGATGCCTATCACATAAACATTGACTCTAGCAGAATCCTGTCAAACAGGCGTTCAGAGTCCTTCCACGCCTCTCATCTCAGTGTGCGCTTCACTGTTCGCCTTTGGCAGGACAGAGCATCAAAGCCTAGAGAGGTTCGGTGGGTCAGGTCGGGTCATGTAACCTGCTGATCCAACCCACACGTCCAGCCTCTTGTTAAGGGTTCAGTGTGTCAGGCGACTGTCAATCACCCGCCCCACCAGGGTCGTCGTCCTCTATGTGTGAACCTGGCGTCGAGGTCTTCCAGGCATTTCCACAACTGTCACCTCTTATGAGCCTCTCAACAGCTCTGTGAACTGGGCAGGACAGAGTCAAATGGTACTGCTGTTTTTTTCAAAGGGGGAAACCTCGGGCTCAGAGGAGGCTCAGACTGGCCCCTAATAACCCCCCTGGTATTCCAGCCTGTAGGGGGGCCCCTCAAGTGATGTCATAACCCTGCTTCTTTGTGATGCCCCCCCCACTGCCCCCTCTGGGTACCTGCCTGGTTCCAAGAGTCTTCAGCTGAGAGCACTCAAGGGGGAGGGCACCCCTCCCCGAGCTGGAGACCTCAGAAACTGTGGATCTGGGACCCCCACACTCCAACATCCAGTGATTTTTCCTTCTCTTGAAGAGCAGAAGATATAAATATAGCTTTGGCCATTGACTCTGCTTTCTTTCTTTCTTTTTTTTTTTTTTTTTTTTTGAAATAGCTGCACTTGTGGCATATGGAAGTTCCCAGGCTGGGGGTGGAATCACAGCTGCTGGCCTACATCTCAGCCACAGCAACGCCAGATCCTTAACCCACTGAGTGAGCCCAGGGATCGAAACTCCATCCTCATGGCCTCTAATAGGGTTCTTAGCCCTCTGAACCACAATGGGAACTCCATTGACTCAGCTTTCAACCAAGCTGCACACATGCAAGAGGCGTCTCTTTCCAGGAAGACAGATGATGTCTCTGCCACAGGAGACGAGATGCCAAAAAGCTTGCAACTTCCCTGCTAAAATTTTCTTCTGTTTTGTTGAATTCCTGTCATGGTGCAGCAGAAACGAATCCACCTGGGAACCAAGAGGTTGCGGGTTCGATCCCTGGCCTCGCTCAATGCGTTAAGGATCTGATGTTGCTGGGAGCTGTGGTGTAGGTCGCAGATGTGGCTTGGATCCCACATAGCTGTGGCTTTGGTGTAGGCTGGCAGCTGTAGCTCAGATTTGACCCCTAGCCTGGTTTTGAAAAAAAAAAAATTTTTTTTTCTTCTGGTTTTGAAATCACCTTGGAGGTTTAAAAAAATGGACCCATGGGAGAATGTGGTGAAACTTGTCACTGGGAGTTTCCAGTGAGTTAAAGGAGCTGGGGTTTCGTGTCATTCTGGTCCCACCATTTTTCCCCTGAGGGGAGCAGTATACAAGCCAGAGCAGTTCCCTGTGCTTGGAAGGTGCCCTTGACAAATGGGAACCCCACTTGCTCTGGGACCCAGAATCTACCAGACTCTTTTGAGGATTAAGCCAGTTGGTGCCGGTAAAGAGCTTGGAGCAGCGCCTGGCCCCTAGCAGACTCAAAGTAAATGTAAGCCATTCTTCTTCTTCTTCACAGTATTCATAACACCAGGCAGGGGGCAGGAACTGCCGCAGTCATGTAGTAATGCTTCCATTTGAGAGGGGGAATAAAAGGAAAATAAAATTCTCTTGCTCTCTCAGTGTCCTGAAACTCGCATCTCATTGCACTTAGAAAGAACAACAGAGAGATTCTCATACTAAGTGAAGGAATTCAGAAAAAGAGAGACAAATATCATATAATACCCCTTATATGTGGAATCCAAAATATGGCATAAATGATTCTATCTACAAACCAGAAACAGTCTCACAGACATGGAGCGTAGCCAGGGGTAGAGGTGGGGGCAGGAAGAGGGATGGATGGGGAGTTTGAGGTTAGTAGATGCAAACTATTACATTTAGTTTACATAAGCCATGAAACCCTCTGTACAGCACAGGGAAATACATCCAGTCTCTTGAGATAGAACATGATGGAAGAATGTATAAAAAATGTATATGTGAAAAAGAATGTATATATATATATATATATATATATATATATATATATATATATATGCATGACTGGGTCACTCTGCTATAGAGCAGAAATAGACACAACGCTGTAAATCAACTCTAGTAAAACTAAATTAAAACAAATTAATACTCTAGTGAAACGAGATAAATAAAAAAAAAGAACAGCAGCAACACCAAATTAGAGCAAGGCCCACTAGCCCAGAGAAAGTGGCCTCCCTGACCCAGTCAGGTTCTGACAGCGGCCCAGAGGCACCAACCCCCTCTCATAAACCAGCTGTTTCACTGGCCATGAAATGTCACGGGTCCCTGGGATCCAGGCGTGGGGCCCAGAGCTGGGGCCTGCAGTGCTGGGAGGCATGGTGGGGCCTGCAGTGCTGGGAGTGGTGGTGGCCTGTGTTTGAACCTCATGGGATGTGACAGGCGCAGGGAGCAGAGGGTCCGGACTCACTCGGGAAATGTCATCTCTGAGCCTGGGGCACCTGGTTAGGTGTTGAGAGAGGCCTGAGCTGATGAGCCTTTCCTGGGAATCTGTCAATGTCTCCTCTGGCTTCCGGCGGAAGTGGCCACACAACCCCATGCCCCACCACCACATGGATCAAAGCCGTGTCCCTCTCCCGCTCCTGCCCTTTGTCTGCTCTGTCTCCTCCAGAAGTGGGCTGGAAGAGAGCCCCCAAGGAATGGGGGTGCTGCAGGGTCTACCCTAGGCATTTGTACCACACAGACTGCTTCTCACACCAGCACCCCCAACTCAGTATCTGAAGGTGAGGCATGAGCCAGGCTGGGACAGCCTTGTCCTAAGCCACAAGATCCTGAGCACAGGCGGGGCCACAGAGCAAAGGCAACCACAGTCATTAGAGCTACATTCATAAAGCAATTATTAAGTCCCAGGCACTCTTTTAATGCTCCCAATATTCCTCTGAGGGAGATGTGACAACCCCCTTTTACAGATGAGAAATCCAGGCTTCAGAGAGATAAGACAATTTGTCCCAAATCATGGTAATTTGAAGGAAGCTGAAGCGGAATTTGAACCCAGCTCTGTGTGGTCCCATCCTTAACTGCTGCGCTGCCCCATGATTTATAAAATGGGAAATTTTTTTTTTTTTTTTTTTTTTTTTTTTGTATAGGCTCACTCCTCATTTTTTTTTTTTTTTTCCAGATTCCAAGGTTTTTCCGCCCATGAATTTACTCAATCCTATGAGAAGGGCTGAGAAATTGCCTTCCCATTTTAGCGATGAGGAGCTGAAGTCTGGAAAGGCAAAGTGACTTGCTCTGAGTGGTAGCCAGGCCCCCTGGGCTCCTGCCTTCTCTTCCCAGAAAGCTGGGTTAGAGGAGGCTGCCTGTCTGGGAGAAGTTATCGGGTGCTGCCGACAGAAAGAATGACGATCATAAACTCATCCCCTCTTTGCAGAGATGGCAGTTCGTTCATTAATAAGGGCCACATTCCCCAGCCTTCCATCCCCACCTCCAGTTCGGAGCGTCCTCCCTCTTCTGCAGTTTAACCAAGTTATTTATTAACTGCTATGTGCCCAGAAGGTATTTATATCAATAGCGCATTTGGAAATTCAGCTGCATTTGAAGTGTGCTAATAAGCTGATGACCTGCTTGGGGATTGGGTAGTGTCTGAGGAGCCTGCTCTGACAGGGCTCCCTTTTCATGACCCTGAATGCACAGAACAGCAACTTGCTGCTTTGAGAGTGGAAGTTTGTGAGTCGATATTGTCTCACAGCAACAATCCCTTGCCCATATGGGAAAACTGAGACCCACGCATGTGCAAAATCTTCTCAATGTCAGAGGGACATTCAGCCCAGGGGCTCCAGTTTAGCCAGGTTCTTGTTCTGGCTCCATCAGCTATTAAATTACCATAGTCTCTCTGCATCTGTTTCTTCACCTATAAATGGGGGAAATAATAGTCCTTACCTTATAGGGTTATTATGAGGATTGAAGGAGGCAGGGGATTGACAGATGTGAGTATTGTCATTCCCATGCTTAAAACTATCTACTCAGAGTTCTCATTCCTTTTAGCATCCATCCTTCCATCCATCCATCTATCCATCCGTCCGTCCATCCATCCATCCATCCATCCATCCATCCTTCCTTCTTAATTCATTCACTACTTCATTAATTCCTTTAATGAAAGTTTACCTTATCCTGCTCTAATTTCCCTATTTTCCAAAGCACTTACATTTTAACACACTCAGTTACCTGTCTTATCTATCTATCTATCTATCTATCTATCTATCTATCTATCTATCTATCATCTATCTTCTATAGTCTATCTATATCTATTACCATTATTATTTATTGCCTTTCAATACATCAACATCTCCCCCTACCCTGCTAGAATAAAGGATTCACAAGGGCAAGAATATTGGTTTTATTTAGTGTTATTTATTTATTTATTTTTTGTCTTTTTAGGGCCACACTCATGGAGGTTCCCAGGTTAGGGGTCTAATCAGAGCTGTTGCTTCCAGCCTACACCAGAGCCACAGCAATGAAAGATCTGAGCCATGTCTGCGACCTACACCACAACTCATGGCAACGCCAGATCTTTAACTCACTGGGCGAGGCCAAGGATTGAACCCACAACCTCATGGTTTGTAGTCGGATTCGTTTCCACTGTGCCATGAAGGGAACTCCTTTATTTAGTGTTATTCCTAAGTGCTGCCCTGGATGCACTTAATAAACATTTGTTAAATGAGCAAATGAATATATATATATATAACATTAAGGAGATGCACATTTAGGGGAATTAAGATAAAATTGGAAACCTCAAAATATGTAAAGAAATGCCATTGTCTGGACCCCTACAGGCAATATTTCCTTCCATCCGCCTTTAATACTCCTTATGAGAAAAGATTTGAGATCACAGGCCAACAGGAGGAATTTAAGCACCTTATCTGGCATTCTGAGCTCTCCAGCATCCGACCCCTGCCTTCCTTTCCTGCCACTATCCAACAAACAATCCAGTTAGCTGGAATTTAATTCATAATTTCGAAGCACGCTTTGAGCTACTTTTCCATGCCTCAGGGTCTTTGCACATACTCTTTCCCATGCAGGGTTTCCTTTCCTCCTCTTGTCCATCTTCTAAGTGTCCTGCACACTGTTTGGGACTAGGTTCAGATAATGTATCCTTTTGGAAGTCTTCCTAGTCCTTGTTTTTCCCATTTAGGGCAAAATTAGACTCACCCTCTGCCCCTTGCTACCCCCTGTGCTGAAGAATATTTCAGATGGTGAATTTGCTTATTTCTCCATCTCCTCCATGAAACAGAAGCTCCTTGGACAAGAAACTAATTCCTCAGTACTTAAGACAGAGTGGTATCCGGGGAATTATTGTAATAATAACTACTTGAGGAATTATTATAATGATAATGACTACTGATTATTTGGTACCTATGAGTTACTGTTCTAAGTGCTTCAGCCTTCAATCCTCATAATAACCCTATAAGGTAAGGACTATTATTTCCCCCATTTATAGACAAAGAAACAGATGCAGACAGACTATGGTAATTTACCCAGGATTACACTTTAATAGCTGATGGAGCCAGAACAAGAACCTGGCTAAACTGGAGCCCCTGGGCTGAATGTCCCTCTGACATTGAGAAGATTTTGCACATGCGTGGGTCTCAGTTTTCCCATATGGGCAATGGATTGCTGCTGTGAGGTAATATCGTAGGACTCTTTCATTGAGGACTCTCTTTGGGTTCTCTTATATGCAGAGGTGATGTTCCATGCAAAAATCTCCTCCTTGTAAAAATGCTGTTGAGACCCCATTGGTCTGGGGGAGGAGGATACCAGCAACCTTTTGTTTCTAGGACAGGTTTGGTTTGGAAGAATGGGCAGGGAAATGGATGATACCTTGAACATATCAGAGACTCTTTCTGGAGGGTGTTATATTGCACTGTTTTTTCCTCTGGTCTTTTCTTCTCGCCTCTTTCATGGATTCCCTGTAGGGGGAATACACTTTTCCATCAACTTAGTCATGTGACTTAATTTGGCCGATAGAATGTAGATAGGAATAATTGTGTGTTAGCTTCAAGACAAGATCTTTAGAGCCATTGCAGGTTCCTGCCAGCACTCTTGACTCAAGCTTTTTTTTTAAGGGCCACACCCATGAAATGTGGAAGTTCCCAGGCTAGGGGCTGAATTGGAGCTGCAGCTGCTGGCCTATGCCAGAGCCACAGCAATGCCAGATCTTAGCTATGTATCCTAGCTCATGGCAATTCTGGGTCCTCAAACCCACTGAACAAGGTCAGGGATGGAACCCACATACTTGTGGATAATAGTCAGGTTCTTAACCCACTGAGCCACAACAGGAACTCCTGCACTCTTGGGCTTCTGTTCTGCGAGTGAACCTGAGACCTGAGGTCCTAGAATAAAGACATGTGATGCCTACTAAAGCTTGGAGCACAACTGGGCCCAACTTAACCCAATCAAAATCAACTGAACTTTAGCTAACCTACAGACCTGTGAATATGAAATACGTATTTGGTGTTGTGAATCACTGGGAATTTGGGGATGTTTGTTATGCAGCCTTGGTAGAGTAGAAACCTGACCAATATGGAGAGTAAGCACCAGACCAGTGTGAGCGTAGCATCCTTGTTGAATTACATTGTCCTTAATCATATAGCAGTCTAACATTAAAGTCAAATTAGCAATGGCCCTTGAACAAACAGATAACACTCAGTCCTTCCAAACTGCCCCAATCCTTGCTATGGGACATCCTAGGGAAGAAGGTTTTGATGGACCTGATACATATATAGGGCTCTCCTTTGTCCTAGCTGTTATATTGCTAATGATATTTCATTTCCCATGTTAATCAGCCATGCTTCCAAACAAAGTAACTGATCACAGCTTTCTAGAATAAAGAGTTTGAATTGGCAAGGTTTGTCCCCTCTATGGTTTTTGGCATACTTAATCTAGAGCTATGACTTCTGTGGTTTGACACAGCGCATGGAGGAGTTTGATTTGAATTATTTGAAATATTAAGCAGTGAGGGAAGATGTTTCAGAAGAAAGGTTGATGTGTCCTCTTCTTCCAGCTCCCTGAATCTGTCATATGGGTGTGGGTGGTTTCAGTGGTATGTTGAGAGGGAGATGGAAATGGTAGGAAAGAACTTAGAAAGTTTCTGTAATTTTGGAGCCTACATAATTGTTATGAAAGTCTTTCTGATGCAGGCTTGGTCTGGGCATTGCCTAATTCCCATGGTTTGGCACATGCCAATAAATCTTCCAAAGATCACACCAGCCTGTTTTTGTCCTTCTCATGACCCAACCCTAGGACCTCATGGCTATGACTACAGTGATGACTGAGTCCTGATGGTTACCATCTCAGACATGTTGTCTCATTGAACCTTGCATTAGTTTTCTGTTGCTGCTGTAATAAATGCCCACAAACTTTGTGGCTGAAAACAACACAGATTTATCCTCCTACTGTTCTGGAAATCAGAGGTCTGAAGTCTGTTTCACGGGACTAAAGCCACGGTGTAAGCAAGGCTGGCTCATTCTGGAGGATCTGAGTAAGAATGCATTTCTTTGCCTCCTTCAGCTTCTAGGGGAGACCTGCTTTCCTTCCTCTCATCACTCGAGTCTCTTGCTTTCATTGTCACATCTCCTTCTACTAACTCTGATCCTTCTGCCTTCCTTGTGATTACATTGGGTCTACCTGGATAATCTAGGATGATCTTCTCATTTCAAGATCTAAGTCCCTTTTACAGTGTGAGGTAATAGAGTCACAGGTACCAGGGATCCAGATATGGACGTCTTCTGGCTACCCTGACATTTCCTCCATGGTAACGAACACAGATGTTATTACCTAGTTATCCCCATTTTACAGTTGAAGAAATTGAGAGCAGTAGGTTGCAGATCCAGGAGCATAACTCAGACTTTTTAACTCTACCCTTTGAGCTATTATTACCATTATTATTATTAGTTTAAATAATGGTAACATTCATTGAATGCTTGCGACATGCACAGCTCTGGGCTGAGCACCTGTACATATGTTAAACATTGTTAATATTCCCATTTGGCAGATAAGAAAAATGAGGTTTAAGGAATGGAGAAACTTACCCAAGATAGGATAGCCGTTAAGTTGGGATTCAAATCCCCAGGTCTTCTAACATGAAAATATGTGTGTAGTAGATGTGGTTGGTACCCTACCCAGACCTTCTTGACCAGGCCAGCACACCCATCTGCAGCTGCACTGCATGTTGACTGCTAACAGCTCACAGCTGCGCTTTTCTCTTGAGAATTGCCCTCGGCTTTCAAGAGCCATTTCATCAAGGAATGCCTGGAAGGTCACACCCTCCCCTTGGGGTGTCCCTAGGAAATAACTGATTGATTAACAGTACACAATGCTGACCCACTTCCCTCAAGGTGGGACAACTTTGTGACACCATTCATGCTCCAGAACTCCCTGTGAAGTCAGGCTGAGGTTAGACTTGAACTCACATCTTTATTTAGCTTCTTCCCCACCCCCATCCTGTTTTGCTCACTCCCAGGTCCCAGGTTTCTCCTGAGAGCTCTCCCAGGACCTGGATAAATCACTTACTTGGGGATTCCCATCCCAGGCTTTTTGTTTGTTTGTTTTTAGGTCCACACTCACAGCATATGGTGGTTCCCAGACCAGGGATTGAATCAGAGGTACAGCTGCCAGCCTATGCCCCAGCACAGCAATGCCAGATCCAAGCTGCGTCTGTGATCTACACCACAGCTCATGGCAATGCCAGATCCTTAACCCCCTGAGCGAGGCCTGGGATTGAACTTGCATCCTCATGGATACTAGTCGGGTTCCTTTCCACCGAGCCACAACGGGAACTCCCCAGGTTCTCTTTGAATGCAAGGAACCCAATCTAAGGCACAGTCTCAGTTAGGGTTTGGTCAGGGAAGCACCAATAAGGGTGTTAAAGAATACAGGATTTGTTATAGGGATTTGACCTCATGCCCTTGTAGGAACTCGTTAAGTGGTCCATGGCAGGTTGTTACCTCTGCATCTGGTGCTGATCCTGAAGTCAGTTGGGCTAGCAGTTGGGACAGAAAGGTAGATGTGCAGTGAGGAAAACAATGACTCATGCAAGACTAAGCCAAAACCCACAGTGATGCACTAGAACTTGTGTGTATCTCTTGCCATCTCCAAGCTTCCAACCTGCAGAAGAAGCTGGCATGCTTTACCCTGGAGCTGCCCAGCACCCAACCTGGAGTTTGAAGACACTGGAGGAAATGCAGCAGGGTTGCTGCAGGCCCAGGAGCTGCCCCAGCTCAATGTGGTCAGCCATGCATGAGAACAACCACTGTATCTAACCCTACCCTGATCTTCTGAATGCAAACTTGTCCCCCAGGTTGAAATCCAAGGTCATTGGTGCACCCTTTTAAGCCTCAGAGTCACACCTATCCTTTATTGAGGGTCCCTGTCTCTTTGTAATAGTAGCTACCCGCCTACAGTCTGCCCCCAGCACTTAATTCACATCATCTTGCCTGTTTCAAACAGTCTTAGGATGAATGATCCCCATTTTACAGATGTGGAAACTGATGCCAAGGCAGCAAGGTTGTACAACCGGCAAGGGATGGAACTGGAATTCAAACTCAGTTTGCTGCCTCTCTAGCCAGTGCATATTGTGGTGAATGGTCTCCCTCTCTCTTTTCCCTCCTTGAGTTAATATCTCTACCAGGTGATGGATTAGATAAGGAATTCCAGATCCATAGACGGTCCTCACTAGACAGAGTGCTCAAGACCACTTTATTTTAATTAACTGAAAATTTATTTTTAGAGCAGTTTTACGTTTATAGACAGTTGGGTAGGGTTCTGATATACCCGTTTCCCCCACGGCTTCTCCTTCATGAGCATCTTCCCTTAGTGAGGCACTTTGTTCTAGTTGATGGGTCAGTATCAATACATTGTCATTAACCTCCACTTTACATTAAGGCTCACTCTCGATGTTGTACATTCTATGGATTTTGACAAATGCAAAATGATATGCGTTCACCATGACAGGACCATTTTTGTTGTTCTAAAAATTCTCTGTGCTCCCCTGATTTATCTTTCTCTCTGGAACCCCTTGCAATCCCTGATTTTTTCTCTTTTTTAAAAATTTTTTTATTAGAGTTGATTTACAATGCTCTGTCAATTTCTGCTATATGGCAAAGTGACCCATTTATACACACACACATATATATATAATATATTCCTTTTTTCATATTATCTTCTATCATTAGAGTTGAGGAAATTGAAGCCCCCAGAGATGAGGCAATATGTCCCAGGGAATCCAGTGGGTGATTAACAGGGCTTGGGCAGAAGGTCATGGCCAGGGCTATATTGGCGAGGGGTGAGGGCTGGGTAAGAATTAAGTGGTTAAATGTTTCCCATTCCAAACATGCCTGATCCACCTCAGGCTTTGACCAACGTAGCGCCTGTTCAGGGAATCAGATACTTTCTTCTGTTCCCCACTCTGGTTCCAGGAGCCAGGCACCCCTGGCCAACTTGCTCCTTGAACCCAAGCTTCATCAACTGCCCACCTCATTGGCCCCAAATCCTCAGAGAGTCCCTTTTTGCTGATCCCCCGATGCCACTTGGATTTCTTCATCTTCTTTGGTGCAAAGGGAAAAGGCATCTCTCTTGTTGATTTGCTTGCCTTAGGAGCAGGGCGAGGGATTTCATGGAGGCAAATGCTATATTCCTTGTGGACTGGCCTGATTTGTGTGCTCAAATAAAAAGACACAGGCAACATGGTCTTATTTCGAGCTCATCCAGGCCCAGTGGATGTGAAAACGCCTGTTAAGGTGCTGGCATCTGCAATTGATTGAGGGCATTCCTTAGGGCAACCAGCGAAAGTGTCATTTCCTTGACATGTGGTCCCTCCAGCTCTCTATCCTCACTCAGAGCCTGAGGAAAGAGCAGGCATCAGGCAGGGAAGGCTTAGGCTGGATTCATGTATGTCATTGAGCAACCTCTGTGGACCGGCACCGCTGGAGGGGCTGGGGTACTTCAGCAACAAAACAAGTAATACCTTGCTCTGCAGAGTTGGAGTCTAGTGTAGAAAGACAGGCAATTAAATAAAAACAATAAATAGCTAAGTTATATAGTGTAATAAAGGTGATATGGAAAAAGGAAATATAGAGCAGAGTAAGAGGGAACACGAGTTGGAGGCAGGAGGGCAAGCTGCCTCCATCTGGCATTACAGGGGAGGTGAGGGAGGGGCTCATGGGGAAGGTGAGATTTGAACGAAGACTCGTAGGAGGTGAGGGAGTTGGCAGGCACTCTGGAGATCTGGGAAGACGCTTATGTGGCAGAGGGAACAACCAGTGCAAAGGCCCTGGGGCAGGGGAATGCTGGTGTATTCCAGGAAAAAGGGAGCCACAGTGGCTGGACCAGAGAGAGGGGGAAGGGGAAGAGGATGGCAGAGAGATGGGCAGGGGGTGGCGGGCAGACCCTGCTGCCACTTTAGCCATGCTAAGAACTCGGCTTTTCCTGTCATTACAAGGAGTTGAGTAGAAGAGTGCAGGGATAATTAAATGATATGACAATTAACTCATGTTGATAAAGGGGGGCAACGGTGAGGGGGCTGATGCAGTAACCAGGTGAGAGATGATGGAGCCTCAGAGATTTGTGAAGGTGATTTGAAGGTGGAGCCAATAGAACTTGCTCATGGGTAGATGTGGGGAGTGAGTGGAAGAGAGAGTCAAAGAGGACTCTGAGCTTCTGGGCAACGGGATGGAAGGATATAAAGTAGAAATTTCTGACTGGCTCTGCCACTTACTGGCTGGAATACCTTTGGGGCAAGTGAGTTTCTTAACATCTCTGCTTTAGTTTCCTCAAAAATAAATTGGAAAGGCTAATGGTCCCAACTTCCTAGGGTTATGATGAGAGCTGATCTGGGACATAGTACGTGCTCAATAAATCTCAGCCATCTTAATTATTACTATTGCTGTTGTGGTTATTGGCGTAGAATCTGGACTAGGAGTCAGCACAATGCAGCCTTGAGGGGCCTCTTTGGTAAATAAAGAATTATTGGGACACAGACGCACCTGTTTGCTCGCATGTTGTCTGTGGATGCTTTCTGGCTCCCTGTGCGGGGGGGGAACAGTTGCAACACTGCATGATTGCAAAGCTGGAAATATTTACCACCCGGCCCTTTACAGAAAGTTTACTCACCTCTGCTCTGGACCTAACTGGCTCTTTTGCCCAGCATGTTTCCATAAAGATGTCTCATGTTCTTTCTGCATTGCTAGGACAGGGGTGGGAGTGCAGCGGGCGACCTTTGTGTCCCCACCCTCCCCATCCTGACACTCTGAACCCTTCCCCATGGGCGTGTGACTCAGTCCAACGATGGCTCTGAAAGAGGGGCTGGGAGTCTTACCCGCCTTCCCTCCCTGGCATGGTGCTCGTGGTTATCGCATGCCCATCACAGTGCTTGGGCGACACGACACTCTAGAATTACACGGCTGAGAGGAGGGATAATAGCTGATGGAATGCGTGGCCCCAGAGGGTCAGATCCTGACCTGCCAGCATCTGAGGCAGGTACCTCCACCCACCCAAGCCTCCCTGCCACCTTCCAGGGCTCTGCAGGGCCTCTCTCGGCAAAGCTACCCTTGGCAACAGATTTGGAAAAAAGGCAGACTGGCTTAGGAGGCATCTGGCCAGATTTGAAGCAGCTGCATTCCTCACTGGCTGTGTGACCCAGGGCAAGATGCCTAGCCTCTCTGAGCCTGGGTTCTCTAACAAGTAAAATGTAGATTTTTTTTTTAGGTGATGATGTCAGAGCAATATAATTAAATAGACTATCAATTCCATCCAAAGAGGCCCCCCAACTGTTATGCCTTGGACTCAGTGATAGAGAAAGTAAATTGAAGCAACTTGTCCTTTCTTCAGAAGGAATTATTGTAACACATCTGTATCTATAGATGCCAGAAACTCTCCGATGCCTGTACTCTTATATTCTGGCATCCAGCAAATGCTCCTTCTTTTTTTTTTTTTTTTTCTTCTGTCTTTTTAGGGCCTCGCCCTTGGCATATGGAAGTTCCCAGGCTAGGGGTTGAATTGGAGCTGTAGCTGCCGGCCTACATCGCAGCCATAGCAACTCGGGATCCAAGCTGCATCTGCGACCTACACCTCAGCTCACGGCAATGCCAGATCCTTAACCCACTGAGTGAGGCTGAGGATTGAACCCACATCCCCATGGATACTAGTCAGAGCCACAATGGGAAGTGCAAATCTTACTTCTTGATTGGTAGATACCAAGTAAGGCGTGGTAAGATAGTTAATTAAGGTCGCTGCAGGCTAAATTATGACCTAGAAGCAGAGTTGCTTAGCTTTAAGCAGGTCAGAGAAGATTTACTGTTGCAGGAGGAAATCATATCTCCTCTGTTCTGATTTTTGGAACAGAGGAAGAAACATAAATTTTTAACGGAGCAAAAACTGCCTAATTGCTGTTGGGGGACAGGTTAATTTGTTGCAATAAAATAATAAAATTAAAATAAATATAGATGACCATCACCTTAAAAAAAAATTATCAGATGGCTTTTCTGTTTGGACCCAAACGGAACTTCATTTTCTTGGGGACCTTGGCTACATGGTCTGATCTAACATCAGGGCCCAATCACAATGCTCAGAAAACGTTTGCTTTTCTTTTTTCCAGCCGTACCTGCAGCATGTGGGAGTTTCCAGGCTAGGAGGTGATGGGAGCTGCAGCCGCTGGCCTAAGGCACAGCCAGAGCCATGACAGATCCGAGCCATATCTACAACCTACGCTGAAGCTCAGAGCAATGCCAGATCCTTAATCCACTGAGGGAGGCCAGGAATCAAACCTGCATCCTCACAGACACTATGTCGGGTTCTTAACCCGCTGAGCCACAAGGGGTACTCCCTCAGAAAACATTTATTGAGAGAAGAAACTCTGCAGAGCTCACAGAGTGAGTGTCCAAACCATGGCTGCTTATGATAAAAATAAGTTTGCTGTAGATAGTAGGCTTCTCTGAAGCCCGGGGTCTCTACCTGCAGGGGGCAGGTGCAAGTTTCAGGACCCAGGTGGGGCTCTATCAGCTGCAGGAGGAAGGAAAGGGCCCACGGAGCCTCAGATGTGTTCGGATTTCTGCTCGAAGGCAGATGTCAGAGCCATGGGCAGCTCTGACATACAGAGAGACAGGTGACAGATGAAAAGACAGACGGAAAGATAGATTGACAGATAAATAAATAGAAGATGGAGGAGAAGGCAGACAGGCAGGTTGCCAGGCAGGCAGATAAATAGGTAGGTAAGTGACGGCTGGTGTCCCGTGCACGTAGCCCTCCTCTTCCCCGCTCTGCTGTCACACTCTCCTAGAGAGACAGACAGGTGCTGTGTTGACTCAGCGCCTGAGGGGTGCCAGGGCCTCGGGGAAATTCCAGGGACAGCAGAGCTGCATCCCGTGTGTGTCTGCCTGGGAAGATGCTGATCAAAGGGCCAGTTAGGACTGAGGGAGGCAGAGTGGCTGGAGAGCCTGGACTGGAGGTGGGGAGCCTCCGCTCTCTGCTTTCTGATCCTGTGACCTTGACCAGGAACATGCTTCTCTTCTGGGCCTCAGCCAAGGTCGCAATGAGAGGCAGCGGTGGGGATGTCCCCGAGATCGGGAGGTGCGTGCAGCTGGGAGTGGCAATGATCACTTTCGGGCACCCATCTGACGGGCAGGGGAAGCCGAGTGACATGATGCAGAGCGTGATGAAATGAGAATGGCTGACCTCTGCTTGCCAGCGTGGGGCTCTGTCAGCTGGCGGGTAGGCGTTTAACAATGAGACTGCAAAGGATCAACGTCACGGTCATCGGCTTGTCAGCCCGCCTCCAGGGGGTGCCCGTGGAGCTCAGTTCCCCTGGCCACCAGGCACAGAGCACACGTCGCTGTCCGTGAATCTCACAGTCACCCCCACAAAGTCGTCTTGACATCTGGAGGCAGAATCAGTTATGTAATTTGCAGAAGCCATTGCAAATTGAAACTGTGGGACCTCTTGTTCAAAAACGGTAAAGAATTTGGAGCTCCTGGTGCGGCTCAGCGGGTTAAACCCCGGACTAGTATTCATGAGGAGGCAGGTTCAGGTCCTGGCCTCGCTCAGTGAGTTAAGGATCCAGCATTGCCGTGAGCTGTGGCGTAGGTCACAGATGCAGCTCAGATCGCTCATTGGCTATGGTGTAGCCTGGCAGCTGCTGCCCAGATTCAACCCCTAGCCTGGGAATGTCCGCATGCCACAGGTGTAGCCCTAAAAAGACAACATCAACAACAAAAATTGTAAAGAATTTTAACACAGCAACAGCAGAAGAGCAAACCAAGCCCCGTGTGCCCACAGGGGTTGTATGCAGCTGGCCCCGCCTGGGGCACTGGGTCCCTGGCTGGTGTGGTGCTGGCGTGGGGAGGGAATTGTTAAGGGCAGCAGCTGCTGAGCTGGGAGGTCCTCAGTCTATGCCTCTGTTCTAGCACTTACCAGGTCTGTGACTTTGGACAGGTCATTTAATCCCTCCATGCCTCAGTTTCCTTGTCCGTAAAATGGGAATAATAATAGCACCTAAGCCTTAGGCTTGTAGTGCAAAATGAATGAATCAGACTAATAAGCTGGGCACTGTGCCTGGCATGAATACTTGGTAAATAATCAGGTTATCATCATGCTGACCAAGTTGTGGAGCTAGTAGGTGGCCAGGTCCAGAATTGGAACCAAGATGCTCTTTTTTTTTTTTTTTTTTTTTTAACGGCTGCACCTGAGGCACACGGATGTTCCTGGGCTAGGGGTCTAATCGGAGCCACAGCAATGCCAGATCAGAGCCGTGTCTGCAACCTACACCACAGCTCACCACAACACCGGATCCTTGACCCACTGAGCGAGGCCAGGGATTGAACCCGCAACCTCATGGTTCCTAGTCAGATTCGTTTCTGCTATGCCATGACAGGAAATCCAGGAACCAGAATGTTCTATATCCAAGTCCCCTCCCCCAGCCCCGGATTGTGCGTGGACTTTTCCCAGGCCCCGGGGCGATGTTCAGAAGTTTGCTTTGTGCCTAGAGGGGCTCATGGCTTGTCGTCACCTGCTGACAGTGGCTCTGAGCCCTGCCTACCCCAGCTCGAGAGTCTTACAGAACCTCTTCCTGATGCCCTCCTCCTCTCTTCCTTCCCGTGAAGGTGGCCTTGACCCTCACTCTCACTGCACCTGAGAGCATGGGCTGAAGAGGGGAGGCTCAGGGACATGTGATGACTGCAGAGGGCGTTCTCAGGGGGCAGGGGCGAGTAGAGGAGGGGTACTCAGGACAGGGAGAGCTTCACAGCCCTCTGGGGGTTCCTTATACCTAAGGCCCCAGCCTTGAGCTAGGAGCCTTTCATCTGACTTTATATGTGAGATTTAGGTCTATCAGGTGATCATAGACTTACACCTCTCCCCCTCCCACGAATGACCAAAGAACAAGCTCAGGCGGATATTTCGCATGTGGACACAGTAAGCAGGCCAGCCTTGGGTGGGAAGTTAGGGAGGAAGTGTGGGGAGTTAGACTGATGAGGGAGGACTTCCTGGAGGAGCTGCTGCTTTGGCCAGCAGTGCAGGGCAGGTGGGTGTGTCTTCCTGTGCAGCCTTCCCCCATCACAGGGGAGCATGTTGCCATGACAACAGCTGGCGCTGAGCCTTGGTTGAGAAGGGTCTAGGCACCCCCTGGTTCGTTGCATTTGAGGGCCCCAGGGGCTGGGCGGGTCTGACACTATGGGTGGGGGCCACCAAGAGGACAGGTGGGTGGAGCCAGGTAGAGTGACATAGAGGTTTGCAGGCAGCTCGTCAAAGCCTCATGGGCCAGGGTCAGTGTTTGGCATTTATTATAATTAATGGGATGTCTTTGTAGAGTTTTAAGTGGGCAAATGGCTTGATTTGATTTAAGCTTTTAAGTGATCAATCACTCCAGTTGTTGTGTGGAGAGTGGAGGGTTGGGAGCTAAGGGTGGAGGCAGAGAGACCAGTGAGAAGATTACATCATTATCCATGAGAGAGGTGATGGTGGCCTGGACCAGGGTGGTTGGGGGGGGGTGGTGGAGAGAAATGGATATATTGGAAATTTATTTCAGAGGGAGCGTTCCCAAGATGGTTTTGAGGTGGGGAGTGAAGGAATGGGAAGAATCTTGAGGGGTTTGGGGAAGAAGCTACAGAGGGGAAGGGAGGATTCCCGCTTGGGGAATGTGGCGTGTGAGCAGCTGGTGAGACTTCTCAGGGGCGCTGGCAGGAGAGCCCGGGGCTCAGGAGAGAGGGAAGAGCCTTTCCCTCACCGTCTGAGTTCACAGTCAAGGCTTGTCCGGGGGTCCATCCCTGCCAGAGGATGATTATTCTCATATAAACTTTTAGAGAGAGTCTAAAGGTAGAATCCAAGCAGGTAGAGAGTAGGTGGGGGGCTCATTCAAATGGATGCTTTCTTTTTTACATTTAAAAATTTTTTTATTATTTTTCTTTTTTTTTTTTTTTTTTTTTTGTCATTTCTAGGGCTGCACCCAAGGCATATGGAGGTTCCCAGGCTAGGGGTCTAATTGGAGCTGTAGCCACTGGCCTACACCAGAGCCACAGCAACACAGGATTTGAGCCATGTCTGCCACCTACACCACAGCTCACAGCAATGCTGGATCCTTAACCCAGTGATCGAGGCCAGAGATCGAACCCGAAACCTCATGCTTCCTAGACGACCTCATTAACCACTGTGTCATGAAGGGAACTCCCCCAAATGGATGCTTTCTTTAGGGGCCTTGGATCCTCACAGAAATTTCCTCAGTGCTGTCTCTGTGGTTAGGAGAGCCTGTCTCTGAAATGAAGGATTTTATGTTCTCTGGGGAGAGGAAAGGAAGAAAGAAGAAGAGCTGAGAATGAGACGAAAGATGAAGACAAATGCGAGGGGTGCAGTTAGAAAGATGGAGTTAGAATAAAGACACAGAAGGATGGAGAGAGGAGAATGGAAATGGAGGCAGAGGTG
Source organism: Sus scrofa (assembly GCF_054392235.1). NCBI lineage: Eukaryota > Metazoa > Chordata > Mammalia > Artiodactyla > Suidae > Sus > Sus scrofa. The sequence goes on from NC_139388.1 coordinate 80,991,133, forward strand.
GAGATGGGCTCAAGAAGCAGATGCAGGTGCAGAGGGGGGAGGTGCAGATGCCATGGAGAGCGTATCAGTTAGGGTCCTAGGGGGTGACGGCAGGCACATTCAGAGCATACTCGAGAGTTTGATGAAGGGACCATTCACAGAGATATGGTGGAGGAGTCAATGATGGGGGGCTGAGCACCAACGAGGGGCAGCAGTGAGGAGCCAAAAGCCAAGATGAGGCAGTGGGTACCAGAACCCAGCAGGTGATGGAAGGGCCATGGATGGGAGCCTCAGCAGGAGGGAGAGGGGCGGAGGGTGGGGGGATACACCCTCTCCTCTGGCCTTGGTTCTCCTGCCAGTGCCTCCTGGGTCAGTGGAATCCAGGCTCAAGGGACCTTGGTGATGCCCTTGAAAGGTCAGCCTCTTGGGGCACAGAGCTGGGCAAAGAAGAGCAGGGCAGGAATCTGGAAGGGCAGGTGGAGAATACCTCACACAGAGAGGATGAGACAGAAAGAGTGATGGAGCCCTGGAAAGATGGGGCTGGAAAGCGAGACAAAGAGATTTAGGAAGTGAGGGTGTCATCGTTGGGTGGTGTTCCCTGTGTTCATCAGCCTTGTTTTCCTAGATCCACAGGACCAGGGCCCCAGATAACAAGTTCTTTTCTCTAGAGCTCTGAGCTCTCTCTACAGAGGCATCTGCTTTCACTCTTGTGTTGACACGTGAGAACAGTGAAAGGAAAATGGCCCTTGAGATCAACCAGGTTTGGGCTTTAACCTGGTTAATTGTAGGCACCCTTGTCTCATCTTGCCATGCCTTCTGAAAGTCCAGGATTCTCTGGGCACGAGGAGGCAGCTGTCTATTGATCATTCCAATGCCAACTGGTGGCCAGCCTTTCTGCTACCCAGCCTGGACTCAGTTAAACCCGGTCCCAAGAGGGTTAGGTCCTCAAAGGGTGCTGGGGCCCCAAGCAGAGGCCTGAGTAACATCTTAGCTGGTGGTGGTTTAGGAGGGTCCATCCTGCCTCTTGGAGGTGTTTGAAATAGAACTGCCCCACCCCATGATATGGTCAGGGAGAAGCTTCTATATTCTGATATGTTTGGAAAAACATTTCTCCCTGAATTATGGAGCTTTGAACTCTCTGTCTGAGAACTTTGAGAAAGACTCAGTCAGGGTTATTTCAGGGGATCCATCAGGTCAGTCCAGGAAAGTCCTGGGCAGGTCAAGAATTCCTTGCGCTGCTGGCATTTCTTTGATACCATCGAAGCCCAGGCTGGAGGCAGATTTGCAGCTTCTGCTCCTTTTCTGAACTGCAGCCCTGCTCTGGCACCCATGTGGGAAAGGGGAGGGAAGCTGATAGGGGTCAAGTTTCTGCAGAGCCTGTGCTAGAAACCCTCCCTTTGAGGAGTGGTTAAAAGTAGAGTCTGGAGGCATTCCCGTTGTGGCTCAGCGAGTTACGAACCTGACTAGTATCCATGAGGATGCGGGTTTGCTCCTTGGTCCCGGTCAGTGGGTTAAGGACCTGGTGAAGCCATGAGTTGTGGTGTAGGTTGGATCTAGCTTTGCTGTGGCTGTGGTGTAGACCCGAAGCTGCAGCTTTGATTTGACCCCTAGCCTGGAAACATCCATATCCCAGAGGGGTGGCACTAAAAGACAAAATAAAAGGAATAGAAGCTGGAGCCAGATTGTTTAGATTTCAATGACGGCTCTGTTCCGACTAGCTGTGTTCCCTTGAGCAAGGTCGCCTAGCCTCTCTGTGTCTACGTGTCTACTTCGAAGTGTTGCTGTGGAGATGACATAAGTCATAAACATAAAGCATTCAGAACGGGGCCTGACACACTGGGAGTGCTCTGTAGGTGTTAGCTGTGACTGCGAACTCTCTGTTGGACTTTCCCCAAACCCCATTAGCATCCCCTTACTATAGATACAGGAAGTAAGGCTCCAAGAGGGGCTCGACTAGCTCAAAGCCAGGTAGCAGAGGAAGAAGCCTGGTGGGCATGTACCCAAGCCTGTCCCATGTCAAACTGTCCCTTTTCTTTCTTTTTCTTCCAATGCTAAATGACTTTATTTTCATTAAATTTTTTTTTAAAAATTGATGTATAGTTGATTTACAATGTGTTAATTTCTGCTGTACAGCAAAGTGATTCAGTTATATGTATACTTTTTTTTGTTTGTTTTTTTAGGGCTGCACTCATGGCATATGGAGGTTCCCAGGCTAGGGGTCCAATCAAAGCTGTAGTCACTGGCCTACGCCACAGCCACAGCAACATGGGATCCGAGCCGTGTCTGCCACCTACACCACAGCTCACGGCAACACCAGATCCTTAACCACTGAGCAAGGCCAGGAATCGAACCCGCGTTCTCATGGATGGTAGTCGGGTCCGCTAACCACTGAGCCATGACGGGAACTCCACATTCTTTTTTATATTCTCTTCCATTACGGTTTTTCTCAGGATATTGACTCTTGTTCCCTGTGCTCTGCAGTAGGACCTTGTTGTCCATCCATTCCCTATGTAATTGTTTGCATCTGCTAACACCAAAGAGATGGTGCCTTTTCTGCTGCCCACGTGTGTGGTTGGGCATTGTGTACATAAGCACAGAGAGGAAGAGGAAGAGGAAGCACGAGTCGCTCTGAAGCCCCTCAGGAGGTCACCCTTACTCTCCAATGTCCTTTTCCTGAGGCAAGGCGGTGGCCCTTCACAAACTCACGCCGACAGCCTGGTGCCTTTATCTCATGCCAGGCCAGCTGGGAGGGGAGCTGCTCTCCTCCTTGCCTCCCAGATTCTCAGATCCACTCTGGCTCGAATGAAGGAAGCGGTTGGCACAGGGTGGCCCCATCCATCACTTGGGGGAGCTTCTGCTTCTCTGATGGGCTGCCTGTCTCCAGGCTCAGGGGCCGAGGTGATTGGGATCCACGTTTGGATGGTGGGACTGAGGAGAGGCTGATACTCAGGGAGTGGCTATGCCAGGGACCCACAGGCAAACTCTTTGCCTTGACTGCTGGGTTGGCTCTGATGGTCCAGCGTGGCTATCTTGGCTCTGGGATTTATTAGAGAATGAATCAGCATGGGCCCATCAGCATGGGCCAGAAGGGAACAGAGGGCAGGACAGAATTTATAAATGCAGTTGGGCCTGGGTGAGGCAGGTAAAGCAGATCTATTAAGCTAAATAGTCTCCACTGTACCAGGAATTATAACCACTGACTCCCAGAATCTTAGAGCCAGGAGTTCAAGTGAGCAATTTCTTGGTACAATTGCTTCATTATCCAGACAGGGAAACTGAGGCTTGGAGATAAATAGGTTACTTACCCAGGGCCAGAGAGTAAACTTTATATGACTGAGTAGGACCTAGAGCCTAATTTCTAGAGACACAGACCAAAGTGCCTTCAGAGGGCTTTCTAATCCTAGTCAGGGTCAGGTCTCTGCAGAGCCAGTCTCTCCCAACCACACCCCACCCCTGCCTATGGTTAGCTGATTATAGCAATTAACGTTTATTGAGCACTTACTATGCACCAAGCACTCTTCCAAGAGCTTTACAAGTATTAACTGATCTCACCTCTTAGGAAGTAGTTAATAGCATTAGTTTCATTTCAGACCTAGGGAAACTGAGTTACAGAAAAATTTGTACCAAGTCATCCAACTAAGAATTGGCAGAGTCACAATTTGAATCCATGTTATTGAGCTCCAGAGTCCAACGTGTCTCAAAGCTTAGAAAAAATACAGCATCAAGGGAGCTAGAGCTCACTGTCCTTTTTTTTTTTTTTTTTTTTTTTTTTTTGTCTTTTTGGGCTGCATGAACTGGCATGTGGAATTCCCAGGTGCTAGGGGTTGAATTTGAGCTGCAGCTGCCAGCCTACATCACAGCCACAGCAATGTGGGCTCTGAGCCACATCTGCGATCTACACCACAGCTCATGGCAACTCACTGAGCAAGGCCAGGGATTGAACCCATGTCCTCATGGATACTCATTACTGCTGAGCCACAATGGGAACACCCTCATTGTCCTTAAGCAGGCATCCATTTAATGGTCTTGTTGCTTTTGTGTGCCACTGAATTCCTTTCATGAAAATCTTCTTTACTCTGTCTTTGATGGAGGGCCCCAGGGCCAGAAGTAGATTAGATTTGAAGTGGTTTCATGAAATGTGATTTGGGAAAATTATGTTAGTCTGTGAGAAAATCCTATAGCTCAGGGAAAAAAAAATCCTATAGCAAGGGGACGTGGAGAGAATTGTCTGGTGGCCTGGGACAGGAGGCAAGGTGAATGAGTTTTACTATGGGGTTAGTTTCTCTTGATGTGCCACGTTGGTCTCTTCCAGCCCTACCCTGGACCTCAGAATCCCTCTTGATAAAGAGGAAGTTGATTTAAGACATGTTCTCAATAAAGACATTTTCACCTCTGACATTTGGGCGTTTAATGAGCTGCTCCTGCTAATTCTTCCTATTTCCCAACAGATTTGCATCAGAATGGCCCCTTAAGAATTCCCTGCCCTTTTTTGCACGTATTTGCTTTCAAGTGAGTTTTCCTCACCCATCCTGGAGCTGGACAATTCCTTTTGTTGGGAAGATCTTCCTTGGGTTTGATCAAAAAGCCTCCTCTCCCATTCTTTTGTCCTTCCTCAAGGATCCTTTGTGTCTTTTTCTTAATGCCAGACTTAGTCAGAACAGGATCCCAGTTTCAAATTTGCCATCACGTGTTGGGGCCTGTCCAGGACTGTCAGAGATGCCACTGATGGCTTTATTATGCTGTTTCTGAGCAAAACAAACCTCTGAGGGGAGAGAATGTGCTTCATTCTCCTATCCTGAGCCTCTCCAGTCCCTCAGGGTCAGGCAGAGCCTTCGTGGGGCAGGAAAAGGAGAAACAACTAAATCCTCCTGCTACAGTGTGAACCCCTCAACTCAACTCACCCCATGACCTGGCTGACATGGTCAGCTTCCTTGGGGGAGAGGAGAATCAGTGTCACCTGATCTTCCTCTGCAGTCCAGCATCTGAATGCAGCTTGAGACACATCTCCTCCCAGTTTATTTGCACATTCACCCAAGCCACTCAACATCCATCCATCCATTCATTCATTAATTCATTCAATTACTCAACCTTTACTGAGTCCCTGCTCAGTGTCACATTCTAGGATGGCTCCCGACCTCTCCTGAGCTTGTAGAATGGCCCAAAAGGCATGGAGTCTGGATTCAAATGGACCTGGGTTCAAGTCCTGGCTCTTGCACTAAAAAGGTATAAGTTTTGGGGGAGCTTCTTTGCTCTTTTAATCCTCTGTGCCCTTAACCCATAAAGCAGCGTAATGATAATGACCTTCTACAGTGGCCGTGAGGATTTTATCTCTTTGGTGCCTGGCATGCTATTGCTGGTGTGTCTCCCATCTACAGCATCGGACTAGAGATTTTAGCGTTCTCTCCTCACTTACACCAGGACACCGGGCCTCCCACCCTCAAAGCAGGATCTGAGGTGCCCTCTCAGACTGGGAACTCCCTGGGAGAGGGATTTCTCCTTCCCCACCAGTCACATGACCCTTCCAGGCATCCCAAACTTAAGTCCACGTAAGGAACTGGGCAGGTGCTGACCATGGTGCTGACCCACTCTCACTAAACAGGAAGGGACTTATACTCTGCTGATGTCTTCATACCCCCTGGTAGACCCTCTGGATCCTCCTACCACAACAGTTTTTCCAAGTGTGAAAAGCTCTTGCAGACTCAGCTTGTAGGAGCAGGCTTAGCAGAAACACTCTAGAGTGATCAACAGGTCGGGGTGACCAATCAAACCAAGGGTGCCAACTCCTCCTGCCCCCCTTCCTTTGATGGTGAAAGTGGATGGGGGATGATGTGAGTGGGAAGCTTCAAAATGAAAAGACAACCATAAGACAATCTCCTACCTGTCTCCCTGCTCTTTTCCAATCTACTCTGTACAGCAGCCAGATTCTTCTTCTGGAAATCTTGCTATTGTCTGAGCAAAGAATCACAGAACATTAAGACCTAGAAGAGTCTGAGTCTAGGCTAGCCTTAGTCACTTGATAGACCCACAGAATGCTTAGGAAGTGACATTCTGGGACTTCCACGGCCAGTTGTAAAAAGCTTTGACATGGCTACACGGGTTTCTTAGGGTGTTTTTCCAGGGGAAGCCAGCCAGCATGTAAAGACTTTCATTACTCTGAGACTACCATACTGTGACAAAAGTCACTTGGGCTGTGTGGGGAGAGATAGGTGCCTGGCCAGCCCCCAGCCATTCTAGGCGAGGTGTCAGACGTGAATGAAGAAATCTGCAGACACACACTAGCTGCGTGACTGCAAATGTGTTAGAGACTGGGCATTCCCATCATGGCTCAGTGGTTAATGAACCCCACTAGTATCCACGAGGATGCTGGTTCCACCCCTGGCCTTGCTCACTGTTTAAGGATGTGACATTGCTGTGAGCTGTAGTGTAAGTTGAAGATGTGGTTCACATCCCATGTTGCTGTGGCTGTGATATAGGCCGGCAGCTACAGCTCTGATCTGACCCCTAGCCTGGGAATCTCCATATGCCACAGGTGTGGCCCTAAAAAGACCAAAAAAAATGTGTTAGAAACTGAAGTGAGCATGGCCCAGATGAACCCATAAGCCCAGTTCACCCAGAAAACTTCAGGAGATAATAATACATTTGTATTTAATCCACTCAGTTGTGGGGGCAGCTTGTTACAGGATAATGAGTCATTGGAACAGCCTCCCCCCCTGCTGTGTGCACCCACAGATCCTGAGCTTCTCCCATTAAGCACTCATCATGAGTTGTTATGCCTACCTGTGTTGGCAGATGTTGGCTATTGTGTGTGTGTGTGTGTGTGTGTGTGTGTCTTTTATCTTTTTAGGGCCGCACCTGTGGCATATGGAGGTTCCCAGGCTAGGGCTTGAATTGGAGCTGTAGTCGCTGGTCTACACCACAGCCACAGCAACGGCAGATCTGAGCTTCATCTGTGACCAACACCACAGCTCACAGCAATGCCAGATCCATAACCCACTGAGTGAGGCCAAGGATCGAACCTGAGTCCCCATGGATACTGGTCAGATTCATTTCCTCTGAGCTGTGACAGAAACTCCAGAGGTGGGCTATTTAACCAAGATTCTTCTCTCCTTCCACAGGGTAGTGTTAACTCTTAGGAAGCGGTCACCCAGTTAGACAACCTTTCCCAGTTATACCAGTAAATTGGTAGGTCAGGTGACTAAGTTCTAACTGGTGGATTATGGGTAAAAGGACACACACGGTGTCCCGTGTGGCTTACAAAAATATCCTGTGGCATCTTCCTTTACTTTCCCATTAGATGGGACTTTGAGAGCCATTCATTGATATTGAAAGTACCTCTGTCTGCTTGGGTCCTAAGAGAAACTCTCCTTCTCATTTGCTGATTGATCTTTATGCAGGAAAGAAATAAGCTTTTACTTTAAGCCATTGAGATATGAGAGGGTGTGGTGGGTCACTCTACAGCCCCTTAACCTTCACTTGTAACTCATGTGTTCCTGCCAGCTTGACTGCTGAGACCACGAAGGCAGAGACGTCATCTGACACGCTGGCCGTTGTACTCCCAGTTCTGACCCAACACCTGGCACTGGCCCGTGGTGGACATTTGAGAAATACCAGTGTGTGGGCTATTCATTTTCCTTCTGAGTTATCTGACTCGCATTTTACCCTTGGGCTAAACTTCAATGGCTTGGCTGTCAAGATGAGCATGTGGGTATTATGGCTATATGCAAATTCATAGGTTGAAAACCTACCCCCTGTGTGTTGGTATTAAGAGGTGGGGCCTTTGGGAGGTAATTAGGATTAGATAAGGTCATGAGGGTGGAGCATCCATGAATGGGATTAGTGCCTTTAGAAGGTCCCTGGGAGCCTTCCCACCTCTGCTCTCAGCCAGTTGAGGGTCTGATAAATCAACCGTCTGTGAGGCAGAGCAGGGCTTTCACCAGAACCCAATCAGGTTGGCACCCTGATCTCAGGCTTCCAGCCTCCAGAACTGTGAGAAATAAAACTCTGCTGTGTCCAAGCCCCTCAGTCTCTTGTACTTTGGTATAGAAGCCCTAACTGTCTAAGACAGTGATGAACAGGAAATGCAAAAATTCCTTTCCTCCCAGAGCCTGTGGAGGTGAGGAGCTGGGGAGTCTAGCTTCCAGTTCGTTCCTTTGCTTTGGCCTTATTTTAATGATGGATGTTTTTTAGGTCTTTTTTTTCCTTTATTTTTTTAGGTAGAAGAAGGTTAGGCGGGTGGCAGCTTCATTCTAGTCAGAAGCTAAAAGGCTCGTTGATTTTTCTGATATCCTTTGAATGGGCCCCTTCTCTACAGACAGCTCCTCGCAGCTGTTAGGACTTCAAATTCCTCATGCACTGAGGGGGGCAGAGAAAAGATATGAAAGGCTTTTCGGCTGACACAAAAGAAAGGAAAAAAAAGTGGAATAAAACGACAATGTGCTTAATACATAAAATGGTGAAATTTCTGGCACTCGCTGTATCATTAATCTGTCTAAAGTGGCTTTGATCTCTTCTGCTTTAATTAACTTGTAATTATAACATGATGATTTTTGCAGCGGGCAGAATCTGGGAGCTGGGCCCTGAAAGCGACTTCAGCCTCTGAGTGGCATCATAAAGCGGGGTTTGCAGCATCTGCCTTTCAGAGATGCGCTTCTCACATCTGTGCGCGCGTGTGCGCACGTGCACACACACACACACACACACACACACACACACACACACACACACACACCAGGCTTCCCCATTGCACATTGTCACAGGATAGCAGATATGTGCTTGTACCAAATTTTATGAGTTTGGCCATAAACTTGTTTTGGTTGATGGCATGCTGGCAAAAGTGCCGGAAAACAAACAAACAAAAACTAGTCTTGTCTCTGGCCCCATGAGGAGCAAGAGCCGCAGGCCGAGCAGTTACCATAGAGGAGGTAGATCAGCCTAGATCAGCCAACACCTGGCCAACTGGCCAGTGCATGAGTATCATACATAGCTATCATTTTAAGTTCCTCAGTTTTGAGGCTGAGGCAGCAAGAGTTACTCAATATATGGGTGGGATTTGGGATTCAAACCCAGGCCCAGAGGTCCATCTATCTTGAGCACCGGTGTGCCTTCCTCAATGCCATGTGGTTCCGGAGCTGAGGGCCCTTGAGGTGGTCCGTATTTTTCAGGCTGGAGAGGGCAGGGGGAGGGGAAGGCCTGAGTGCCAGAGCCCTGCCCCCATCACCCTACACCAACCACAGCTCTTCCACTTCCACCTGTCTCATGTTGGCCTGCTCGGTCATACTGCATTGAAAGCATGTGTTCTGATGCTTAAACAATGTTTGAAAACCATGTATCTACCCAGTCTTCTCATCTTACAAATGAAGAAACGGAGGCTCCAAGAGGGAGTGTGGCTTGGCCAAGACCACAGCTGGTTATGGGTAGCGCCAAGAAGGATAGCTCAAGGGCTCTAGGACCCTTAATCAGAAAAGCACATCACAATAGATGTTGAGAATCTTCCAGACAGAAGGACTGGGCTGGGACAACGAGGTCGCTGAAAGAGGCTTCAAGAAGGGATGCCCCTGGTGAGGTGGCCTCCACCTCCTGCTGCCTTGGTTGGCTCTTATCTCACCCCCAAAAGGCTCCCAGAGGGATGGCTGCATGGCAGCTGCTCTCTCATGGCTGGACTCTGAGAGCCTTGAGGAGGGCTTTTGTGGTTCCGGCCCCTTATTCACCCAACTTTTAGAACCAGATGTGGGGGATCCACCCATCCTCATATTCAGCCCTTGAGGTTTATGTGTACCCCGCCCAGTGCCACATCCCTCCACCTCTGATCTCAAGGGAAGTGCTCATGACACCTCCTCCTTGGACATTGTGATTGGCTCAGAATGGGCATATGAGAGAGCCAGACCCTAGGAGAACAGTGAGGCTTTCTCTGAGCTCCAGGTAAGCCGAGCTCAACTATGAGGGAGGCAAGGAGATAGTCTTTCTGAGATGGAAGACAACATAAGAGAAATCAAGCTGAGGGAAATGAGAGGAACTCAGCATTGGAGACATAGTCTTAGCCGCTGGATCAGGCTGTGCCTGAAGTCCACCCTGTCTCAGACTTAGGAGTTAGTGGAGCCAGTAAAGTCTCTTGGCCTAGGCCAGTTTGGGCTGGATCTTCCATCATGAGGCCTCATGATGCTCAGACCCCTGGCAAACACATGCATATTTCTCCAGAAGTGGCTAAAATTAAGTGAGAATAATTCAAATAGTGATTTTTTAAAAAGTAACTTCTTTCTGGGGGCATACCTGGTCACATATTTAAAATAACATGGGTTCAGGGCCAAGAGGATCCTCCTTGCCATATTTTCTCACCCTCACCCTCATCCCCACTGACCTCACTGATGCATTCTGCTCCCAGAGTCCTGAGCAGCTAGGGTTCCAATCAAAGTTCTGCTGCTGAAATGCTGTGTGACTTTGAGGGCATCACTCACCCTCTCTGGAGTTCAGTCTTCTCACTTCTAATTTGTCCTGGTTGCCTCAAAAGAGGTCTTAGACCCCGTCCAGCTCCCAGGCCTATTACTTCCAAGTCCACTGTGTTCTGTCTCACCTCCCAACTTTCTTTCTTTTTCAGGATTGCACCCATGGCATATGGAAGTTCCCAGGCTAGGGGTTGAAATGGAGCTATAGCTGCCAGTCTACAGCACAGCCACAGCAATACCAGATCCGAGCCACATCTGCAAACTGCACTCCAGCTTATGGCAATGTCACATCCTTAACCCACTGAGCGAGGCCAGGGATCAAACCCATGTCCTTGGGGATACTAGTCAGGTTCATTACCGCTGAGCCTCACCTCCCAACTTCAAGTGGTTCTCTGCCTGGAACACCTTCCCTTCCCCGCTAGCTCCAAACACTTTTCAAAATTCGACACAGCTCACTTCCCTTAGGAAGCATTTCTGACTTTGCTTCAGCCCTGTTGGATTTGGATGTCCCACCTCTGGGCTCTTGTGGCCCCTCTGGCTGCTGTTGAGCTGGAAGTTTCCTCTGCATGATGCCACCTGGACCCATCAGAGATACAGCTAGAGATTGGTCCCTTTATTACCTGCTGCTCCATGTAGTCAGTGCTGATGCTGAGAAAACAGGCTGCAGTTTAGAGAATAAGATCCCAGCGGGGCAGAGTTTAGAGCCAGAGGTGGAGACAGCCCCCAACTGAGCACCCATGTCACAGGTGTCCCTTCTTCCCAGCATGACCTTCCACCTCCACTCCCTATCTCTTTCACGTCCATTCCCAGCTTCACTCCTTTGTCCTTGCTTGTCATCCTTTCCCTCTGTCCCTCTAAATAGCTTCTCTGATGAAGGACCAAGGCAAGCTGGCTCCTCTGAGAAACCTCCTGGGGGAGCCTCAGCTCATGATGGGAGCTGTGGGGCTCCAGCCCCCTGCATTTCTCTTTATTTCACTTGAGAAGCAGCTTCATTTTCCCAACCTGGCTGTAAAGACCCCAGAGGCAGGACTCTGCATTTCATCTCTGGCTCCCCAGCAACTGGCTCAGGGCCTGGCACAAAACTGGTTCCTGGCGCACCGTTGGATGACACTTGGTGGTGTTCCCAGTTGTGTTCAGGGCAGGGTTGAGAACACATGCCTCCAGGTGATTACATGCAGATTACCTGCGGATGCGTCCTGGTGATTACGGGAGGCTAGAGGGGTGGACTGAACTCACAGAGGGTGACTAGTAAGTAACAGACTACACGGAGTGCATTGTGGGCAACATCTCGTTTCATGTCCCCAAAAACTCTATGGGGAGAGTCACCATGCATGCATGCATTCACCCTACAGATAGTTCCGGAATGCCCTCTGTGGCCAGACACTGCCCTAGGCACTGGGATACAGCAGGGCCCGTAATTTCAACTGACAAACCAAGGCACACCGCAATGAAGAGGCCTGCCCAGGGCCACACACCTGCTTGATGTCTCCAGAATTCAGACCCAGACCTGTCTCCCTCCAAGTGCTGAGCCCAAAACTGTTGTGCAAATTATTTCTTTGGCTCTTGCTTGCCTGAGATCTCTTTTCCCCAAGGTTCCCCAGCTCCTTTCTTTTCCCTGTGCCTGCATCACTCACCCACTCCTTCACTTCATATCTGTCTTAATGGGTTCACTCACTCATTCACTCAGTCACACATGTGCTCATTCGTTCAGGCTCTTCCCAAGTTCCTGGCAGGCCTAGATCCCACGCTGGGCTTTGGGCATAGCAGGTAATAACTCAGCCAACATCAAGCCTCAAAGCCAAGCTGGGATTTCCAGGGGCAGAAACTCCGCTGCATTGTGGGGGGACAAGGGGGATGGGCCTGGACTAGCTCAGCATCTCTCCAGGTGTGGTTATCCCAAGCAGAGGTAGGCAGAAGGGGAGAAGACAGCAGCACAGAGATGAGTCTCGGGAGCTCCAGAGAGTCAGGAGCACATTGTGAGCAAATGTCAGTATTTTGGGACAGGAAATAAGTGCTATGCAAATGAGATGCAAAACGATGCAAATCATGGCCATTCAATTTCAGTCCTAAGCTACTTTTGGTAATAAGTCTACGGCAGGGCTGGTAATGGAGGAGAGGGTGCGTCAGCCGGGCCAACTGTCCCCCCCACCTCTCAGCCCTGCCTGGGAGGGAAGCAGAATTGTGCCAGGAGCAGTTGGGCTGAGAACAGTGTGCATTCTGGGAGAGCTGTTAAAATGGGGGTTTATCGCAGGGCTGGGCAGTGTGGGGTGCAAGAGGAAGCAAGGCACCACACTGGGGAGAGGTGGGAGGCTTCTGGGTGGAGGAAAGATTTGAGACGAAGATATGGGTCTGAACATCAACCACTGGTGTGGAGTGGGCACAGCATGGGCAAAGGCCTGAGGTCAGGAAGAACGAGTGGTCTGGTAGTGGGGGCCTGGGATGTAGGGTTTAAGTTCATGGGGGGAAGGGAGAAAAGACTAGAAAGGTAGGTAGGACCACAGTCCATAGGTCTAGAACTAGAAGAGAAAATCCTGATGCCTCCAAGGGCCAGTATTAATGAGAAGAACTGGCTGTTGTTTGCATTTTAAGTACATGGAAATATCCATCACTTTCACAAAGAAACATACTCTCTTTATTTTCCTTGAATCATGAGGCCCTGAAGGTCTATCTTTTGGTTGCCAGCTTTTGACAGAGACAAGTATGGACGAATTTCTCTAAAATAAGGAAACCAAGAGCATAAGCTAGGTGGTGACAGGGGCTCAGACTGGGGGTTTGGAAACAGGAGTCAGTTGGGAGGACTGCTGTCAAAGCGCGGGCCCCGCACATGTCCCAGGCGAGGGGGTAGCTGCTTCCCAGGCTAAAGATGGTCAGTGCCATGCAGGCAGGCAGCTTTTGCCAGGAGCTTCTGATTCTTTCAAAAGACAGATTTCTGTACGAAGACATCCGTTCTTTAAATGTTGGCTCAAACTCTTTTTTTTTTTTTTTTTTAAATACGCACTGTGAGCAAAAAGAAGAAAGAAAAGAAAGAACAAAGAAAAAGACAGGAAGGAATTAAAATCTGGAGGCCCTGAACCACTAGTTGAGACCTCTGTGGAGAAGGAAGAGGTATTAAGGATGGAGAGATGGCTGAAGGAGGGGAACTGTGACTGTCCCAGTGAGAGCTCCCTGGCATATCAGGGAGAAGAGCAAGAAGAGACTGGGTGGAAGATGTGGGTATCAGGTACCTATGGCTGTAGTGATGCATCAGAAAAACAACCATAAAACCTCAGTGGTAAACATGAGGTTGTAAACATTGGTTGTAAACATCTATGTTTGCTCATGAGTCCCTGGGTCATTGGGTGGTTCTGCTATGATGAGGGTCTGGGCGGGGCACCCTCACCAATCTGGTCTATTGCAGGTTGGCTGGGTGGCTTCATTGAGCCTGGCCGGGCTCTCATATGTCAAGGGCCTGGGTAGGACAGCTGAATTGAATGGGGGTTCTGCTCATTCCTCTGGCAGGCCAGCCCAGGAATGGGCTCATCTAAGATAGAAAAGCAAGAGAGTGATGCAAATGTCTAAGACTCTTCATAGGCTTGAAACTGACATATAAGCATTTCTGCCATTGTTTCTTATGCAAGGCACTTGGCCAAGTACAGATTCTAGGATGGGGAGGGGATAGACTCTAGGTTCCTTCTTGTGGTGGCTGGAGTGGCACAGTCACCTTGCAAAGGGCCTGGCTACAATAGGGCCAGTTTTGCAATTAATTTATAAGAGTGCAGCTTTGGGTAATTCACTTACTTTCTCTGGACTTTCTTTGTCGTCTCTGAAAGGAGGATGTTGCGTGGGAGACCCTTCCGGCTCAGCTACCCTGAGTATGCACCTCATCTCAGAGCTCCAAGGCCCAACTGGATTCTAGCTGCTAACAGTGAGGAGAGGGTCTTGCCTCTGTCCCTCCTCCAATGGGCCCAGGAATTGCCTGCCCCAGGATCCCAGGCATCTTTCATCAAGGATCAATAGCTCTTTCCTCCCCTAATGGGCTCCCTGCTGGTTGGTGGCTGCGGCAGAGCCATGGGGAGAGATGCATTAGCCCCTCTTGTGTCCCCAAGGGGTGTTCATCTTTAGTGGATTGGGGGGGGCATGGCTGATCTGGTCTCTCCATTGTTTGAGATATTAATGAGGCTTTTATGGATTACATTTCACTGAGGAGGGTAACACAAAGGATAGGATTTTATCACAGCCCCAACTTTCATGTGCTGAAATCTGTAGAAACATGCTTACATGGAATTCATTCATCCCTCTATCCATCCATCCATCCATCATCTTAAGACCTCATACATGCCAGAGCAAATACAGACAGCATAGAGATGAATAAAACACAGCCCCAGCCTTCAAGGGGATAGGGAAAATAAGTAAGCAGTCAATGGACCATTCTGGGTGTTAAGTGCAGCTAAGCATGGAGAAAAGAACCCAGTTGAGGTGAACTCTGCCCCTGGCCTAAGAGGGGGTCCAATCTAGATTGAGCACTGAGGGAAAAGGTGTGGCTAGATCTCTGTAGGCTCACACCACTGTCCTAATGGTGGGTAAAAAAAAAACTGACTTCCAGTATTTAAAGAATGAAGGGAAATCCCATACTAGGATATGAAGATCTGAGCCCTGCCCCTCATGGATCTACATTGAAGAAACCGATCCGAGAGAGTCTACGTGGGAGAACACCATGGTGATGAGATGTGCACATGTGGGACCCAGGCAGCTGAGCTCCACACTCTCTGTGCTGAGCCCAGGGAATGGTCACTCCATCCTCTTCCTGAAGCACCTGATGAGGTGCAAACAATTGTCCTGAGCACTCTTGCTTTGTAGCCATTGTAGGAGGAGTTCTGAGCCACCAGGGGGGTGGGTTCATCCACATCAATACTCAAGGAGGCTTTTTTCTGAGAGTAGCTGGTTCAACCTGGAATATCCATGTAAGGGGCTGGGTAGATGCAGCCCTGGCTGTAGACACCAGCTACGACCGAGCTCTCCTTGCCATGAGATGGAGATGGATGGAGACAGGGCCAGGAAGGACCAAATAAAGGAGAGGTCATTTTCCTTAGCAGGACGGAACCTATCCTAGACTCTCGGATAGATATTTAATCTTCTTTTGTAGCCACAGAAGGATGTAGATGTGCTCAAAATTAGGCATATAATTTTAGGGAGACTTCTAAAGTCCTAGGATAGGAACTCTACTTTCAGGACTTAGATTAGTTCCACCTAATTAGATTTCAAACTCAGACCCATAAAACATTCTACTATCATTAGAGAAAGCTGGTACCCAGCCCCCACCAAGATGGGAAGGGATGGGGTTTTGAGATATTGCCTCAAAGTTACAACTGCAGCTCCCTGCCCCTGAGAAAGTCAACTGCCCAGGAATACGCAGGAGATCAGCCATTTCTCTCTGTAGGCAGAACCAAGAGATGCTAGGCAAATAGGAAATTTCACACCCAATGTGAGTCTCTTCGCCGTGGAAAACCTCAGTATCGATTCATCACTTATTGCCTCTCCAGTTCCAAAGACGGATTGTGTAGATATGTAAAATAAGTGTAACAAATAAAGGAAATACATTTAAAAGGTACACGAATTGGCCAATTTTGCAATATTTCACCTCAATTTTATATGCTGTCAAATATGCTTGAAATACATGTGCACTAAGCATGACAAATATATAGAAACTAAAGTTCTATTATTTTGCTGTAATGGGCCAGGGGAATAGCTCTGAAATAATATTCTTCTGTCTGCAATAAAGGCTTTTCTCTGAAGCTGTCTTAATGCGGTGAACAAAACCCAGGTCTCTCTCAGGAGCTTCTTCCTTTGAATTACTGCTCCTCTCTGTGGCCTTCTGCCATGATGAGTCTGGCAACCTACCTGGTGGGTGAATGGGGATCATGTCTGTGATGCAGCGGGATAAGGGCGCATGAGCCCCCTGGCCCAGGTTGATAAGCGTGGAGAGGATGGTGAGCGTGAGGATCCACAGCCAGCCCTCAGAGTCTGTGTGGCAGGCACATCATGCCCCACACCTGTTCCTTGGAGACATACCTTGTCTATCAGCATCTCCACTTGGGCAGCAATCCTCAGGGGACCTGGAGGCACAGTCAGCTTGAAAGGTTGGCTGCAGGTGACTGTGTGGCATGGCAGGAGTCCAGAGGCCTTGGGGAATCAGACTATGCAGTCAAATGGATTCAGAGCTGACTCTGCCATTCTGGGGCTTGTGCTTCTGACAGGTCCCCTAACCTCGCTGAGACTCACTTTTCTTGGCTGTAAAAGGGGAATAAACATTCTAACCTTAAATGACTGTTGTCACCCCTTTACACAATTCCAGGGGGCGCCATTCACATTGTGCTCTAGGGAGATAGCGCTCCTTGAAGTGATGTGGTGCTCTACTTGGGCAGCTCTACGTGGCAGCTCTGCTTGATGTAAAGACCCTGACACATAGTGGGTATGTAACAGGTGAAAGCTATTATTATCAATGTGATTCTCTGTCCAAGGCACAGCTAGTTCTAGAGTGTTGGATTGTTTTGCAGATTGATTAAAAGAGAGGACGTTGTCATATTTACATTCATAAAGCATAAGTTAAATATGCCCCTGTATTCTTTTCTTCCTGTTTAATACCCATTAGGAAACAATCTGCTGTGAATCC
This sequence comes from Sus scrofa, assembly GCF_054392235.1. Taxonomy (NCBI): domain Eukaryota; kingdom Metazoa; phylum Chordata; class Mammalia; order Artiodactyla; family Suidae; genus Sus; species Sus scrofa. The sequence goes on from NC_139388.1 coordinate 81,008,200, forward strand.
CTCTACATTACTATTATTTTTTTGCTCAAATAAACATATTTATCTATCTTAAAACAGAGAGAGAGAGAGGACATTGGAATCAGACAAACGTAGATTCAAATTCCTGCTCTGCTACTTCCTACCCAGTTATCTTAGGAAATTTGCTTAACCTCTACCTTAGTCTCCTTCTCCATAAGGTGGAGATGATAACAGAGCTGACTGCAGAAGTTGCTGTGAGGATGGAGTCTGATAATTTAAGTCTGAGCTTTTATCGGTCAGTGTCTGGCAAGTGACAGCTGTTCAAAATGTTAGTTTCCATAGGGCAACTGGATAGACAGAGAGTATGGCCACCATGAGGCTGAGAGCTGTTAGAAGCAACACACCAGATGCACCACAGCAATAAGGATTGATTGCAAAACTCAGTGCTGGGATGCTTATCCCATTTATGTACATTGAAAATGTGCACATACGAAATGACAATATGCATTTTATAGAAAGACATACAAACAGAAGGTTACACATAAAATGTACCAGAAGTGCTGCCTGTGAGAGGGAAGAGATAGATGGGGAAGAGAGAAGGAAAGGGACCAGCTAGATAAGGATGAGATGCTACCAAACCACAATTTGTTGTTTTAACTCTCTGGATAGTGCCCTTTTTTGCAGCAAATGCATTAAGGATCTTCCTGGACTGAGCCCCATTGAATTTCAGAGCCAGGAGGTATCCCAGGAAATGTCCAGCTCACCCACCTCCCAGATCAGGGGAAGAGAGAGAAAGTCAGTAGGGTGGGCAACAGCCTGCAGAGCATGTGACTGTGGAGATGGGTGTCTTTAATAAGAAGGGTGTCAGAAGTTCCCTTCTAAGTTTGCATTGGAGCACAGTATCCTCTCTGCAACACTGGACAGATGGAGTCCTGACGGCTTCACATGATGTCTTGTCCAGTGGGTTTGGAGGGAATCAGGAAAGCACGTTGGAGTCCTCGCAGCTGGGCCACTGCAGCTGTAGGGAGGTGGTGTGAGAGACAGAGAGGTCAGCAGGAAGAGGAACTCTGATCTGGAAGGGAGGGAAAGACCTATTTCCCTAGGAGTGCTCAGAAAACTTGGGGAGAGCATGGAGCTTGAGGCAAGATGTCAGATCAGGGGCTTGAGCCAATGTATTTCAGTGTTCAAGGCCAGAGGTCATTCCTTGTCTTATGCTGGGTCACAAGAAGCTAGAAGCAGAATCAGCCAGCTTTCCCTGGTGGGTGAGTATCTCCCAGAATCTTGGGGTTACATCATTGACAGTGCAAAAGAAGCAGAACTAAAAATGTAGGACTGGGGCAGGAGAGGGGTGTCAGGCATCAAGATATTCAAGTATTCTAGTTGAAGGAAATGAATGATTGGATGGCTGTTATATGCGGCACCTGTTACCTAATTTGGTAGAATTTTTCAGCTAGTCATTTTGGGGATGTGTTGCTTAGAACCATTTATTCAGTTGGTTACCTTTCTCTGTATCTGTCCTTCTTTCCTGTCTCTCTTCTGCCTGTCCACCTGTGTTTCTGATCTTGCTCCTCTGGTGTTTCTCTCCTCCTTCTCCTCCTCCTCGGTTTAGAGATGCTGCTCTTTGGACCAGCTCTAAACCCGGTCCTTTTAGGTGCTTCCCAAGTAGAAAAAAAATGGTATTGCTCAAAGTCTTCATCTGCCTCAGCTGTCCATCTAGCCTCATTCCTCCCCAGGGAACCAGGAAAAAAGCTACCAGCTATATAAGCAGAGTTCCTGCACCCCAGGAAGGAAGGGCTAGGCACAGAGAGATGGGGGCACGTTTGTATATTCTTGCATTCTTACAAAACCAGAGGCACAAATGCACACAGGAATGTATATACATAGGCACATGCACATACAAATGCATCCTTAGAAGCACCTAGTGCCCACATAAATATGACCTCATACATATGCATCAAAATATAGATGCACACCCAAGTATGTAGGTGTGTACAGATCCATCTGCAGATATGCACACATATATGCACCTACACATAAGAATATAAATGGAAAGAAATAGACACCTATGTGCAACCAGGCACACACAGAGGTGAACCAGGAAAAAGAAGATGAAATCCCACCCTGCCCCCTACCTCACACACAGGTATACAAACCCATAGGCACATGCTCAGAATGTACCACACAGGTTCTTGGGTAAAAGCACACAGCCAATAGCCCTTCCTTCTCCAACTCTCCTCCTCCTCCTCCTCTCCTGGGATGTGGGGGCTGGGGCCCGTCTGCAGTGTTCTGGGGATGCAAAAAGCCAAAATAGAGGCATGTTATGGGAGCCTCATGAAAACTGCACTAGACTATGTGAGCACTAGCACCTCTCCTGGGATTGGGTCTGCAGCACCTCAAAGTGACTACACTGGCATTCCTGCTAATTCCTGTGCTCATGCTGGCAGAAGAATTCCATCAAGATAATGCTTTCGTGTGAGAGGTCTGGATGTGCGAGATACCACTACAGCCCCTTCCCTGTACTTAGAGCCCAGCCCAGGTTCCCTTGGGGGACCAGGCCGGGGCCGAGAAGCCCAAGCTTCAGAGAAAGACTTGAAGGTTTCCAAGGGGCTGGGCAGACGTCCCCTGCTTCAAGAATTAGCCTGTGCATGCTTTCCTTTCCTTGGCAAGGCTGTGGGTGGGTCTGAAGAGCTAGAGTGGGAACCAGTGCCGGAGTACCAGCCAGGCCCTGCACATATCATCTCTTCTCATTTTCTCTGCTTTTCTCCCTCTCCTGGACAATAGATTCCTTCTTCCCTACTTGCCTCTTTGGGAACTTTCTGTGTATATCAGTCAGAGATTCTGGTAACATGGAAGCCTAATCATGTCGCTTCTCTGCACAGAACCTTCCAACGTCTTCTGTTTCATCAAGTCCAAGGCCCACAGCTTCCAGGAACTCCCTTCATCATCTAGGCCCAGACTGCCTCCCCTCTCTTGCTCTTTTCCCCTCACTCTTTCCCCTCTGGCCACACCAGCTGCCTTGTTGTGGCTCAAGGACACCAGGACCGATCCTGCCCCAGAGCCATGCTAATCCCTCTTCTGGAAATGCTTCTCCTCCCTGAATATCTGCATGACTCACTTAAATGTCACCTTCTCTGCAAAGCCTTCTTTGGACACTTGATCTAAAATCGCATCCTGTCACATTTGCTACGGCCTTTCCCTGCTTCAATTTTCTCTGAAACTCTTACCACCATCTGACATACTGCACATTTTTCTTTCCTGTCTAGTTTCTGTCTCCGCACTATAACATAAGCTCCATGAGTGCAAGTGTTTGGCTTGTTCTGTTTAGTGTACTCAGTACAAGATGGGGATAGCTGAATATGTGAAAAATCCTGTGAGGTGGGCCTTTTCACCCCCATTGCACAGATGACAAAACTGAGGATACTAAAGCTGCAGTGATTTGTCCCAACTGATAGAGCCAGCAAGAGATAGACCTCGAGTCTGAATCCAGGGTAATCTGGACCACAAGTCAGAAGCCATATTTACCCTGCCTGTCTGAAACCTGCAACCGTGCCACAAGTAACCACGTGCCACACATCTTGTGTAAACTCCAAGCCTATGGTTGTCAAACTTTGGTACACATCAAGATCAATGCATGACTCCACAAGGACCTAATTAAGTCAAGTGGGTGCTTCATGGAACACATTTTGAGAAACATAGCTATATGTTATTTCCCCCAAGATACTGAAAGACCCATGATATCACTTGGCTAAACCCTCCCATCCTGTTCTAGAACTTATTTTCTCTGCACTTCCTTTTAAAGCTTAATGTACCTTGGTAGTAGTGGCAGCTATTTTTTAAATTTAAATTTTAACTTTCTAAGGACACGGCTGTCTGGAATTAGGGCAAATGGAAAATAAACTTTACTGAACCCCTGAGTCCTATTTTAGGAACATTACATGTGTTGATGAGGCCGACAAGTGTTGAAGCTTTGTGTGTGGGCTCTGAACTCAGCCTGCTGGGGGTGATCTGGTGCTATCACTTTTGCTAGCTGTGCAAACTTGGTTGACTTATTTAACCTCTCTGAGCTTCCATTCTCCTATCAATGGAACCCTGACTTTGTTACTGATGGTTATCTCCAATTAATTTCTCTCTTTTCCTTCTAGTAACAGAATTGGTGGATTTTATCAGGGCACAGAGTCATCAGATAGAAACTACATTTCCCATGGTCCTGTGCTAGATGTGGCCACATGAATATGCCCGGACCAATAAGATTTAAGAGAAAGTCATAGGATCAACTTACAGATCATGCCTTCAAAAGAAAAGGGATTGTACCTTACTTCCTCTCTCCCTTTCTGTCTGTTGGTAAGAATGCTGGGCCATGAGATGGAGGCCACATGTGGACAAAAGCAGAGCCATAAAGTAGGAGGAGGATTTGACTCTGGTGTTGTGAAGCTACCTTATTGGCCCTGGATTGACTGTTACTCAAGAGAGGAACTTACATTTTTTTATAGCACTGTTCTTATAACTCTTATTACAGTAGCTGAGTCTGTATCTTGATTAAAACCAACTTTGGTACCAGAGTGCTGTGCTTCCATTAAAAAAAAAAAAACAAAAACTATGAAGCTTTGGCCTAGTGGCCAAGGAGCAGATGGCAAAGATGGAAGTATCTCAGGATGGGAAGATGGTGGTCCTTGTTATGACAAACATCTGATATTGCCTTGTGGTTCCTTGAAAGCAGTCAGGTGGCAATGGTGTTCGTACCTCTAGCAGGTCTGTTGCAACTCCGAATGCAGTTTGCATTGGCTTATTCTTTCATGGTTAGCAGATCCTACGAGAGAGATGAGGACCTCAGGCTACTTATGAAACAAGATTTGGAAGAGGAAGGGTTAATGGGCAGGAGAGAAGACTGAAGTCCCAACCTTTTCTCAGTCACCTCTAACCAGTCGGCAGGATAGAATATGGCAGCAAAGGTCAGATCAGAGTGTTGCCTCCCCACCCAAACCTTCTCTCCCAGGTGGCCCCCAGGAGGACTTCTCTGGGTCGGGAGAGGTGTATGGGCAAGACAAAGATATTAGGAAATGAAAGACAAGTTTTTAAAGCAAAGAACTATACCTAGAATAAATCTTATTTGTGGTTTCTTGTACATGGAACTGACTGGAAACAGATAGAAGGAAAGCCTTCATCATTCTTGGAGGAATAATTTTGCCAGAGACCACAGATTTTTCTGGGACAAGTTGATCACCCTAGGCAAGAGCCTTCTTCTGGAATGGGGCTTAGCTTACACCCAGGCACCTCTAGCCAAACCCTTCTGCTCTTGGAAATGCATATTTCTGCCCTGGCATCCTTGCACTGAGCCTTGGAGCCCACCTAGTTCACCTCCCTGTAGCTCTGCATGTGGGGAAATAAAGGACAAGAGAGGGACAGTCCTCGGCTCCATGGTGGATGAAGCTGGGAGCGAGCACCTGCGTTATAGGATTCAGGGTTTCTCCTTGTTACCAGCTCCTTAATGCATGACTTCCGGGACAGGCATAATGAAAAGAAGTGATGTTTGTGAAAAGAGTCCACAAAAGTGAGAGATCACAAACCAAGACTGTAGCCCCTGTCACAGGTTCTACCCCGATTCCCACTCACTTTGCCTCCTTCCGGGAGAATAGGGAACGTTCCGGCAAGATAAAGGGAAAAGTGAACCTGGGTGTGAGCAACACACTGCCTGAACTTGAATCCTGATCATGCCACTTAGCACCTGTGCGACCTTGAACAGGGAAGTTACTTCTGTGGGTGCCAGTCTCCTCAACGGTAATAGCAATGCCTACCCCTTAGGGTTGTTGTGAGGTTTCGATGAGCGAACGATATAACATGTTTACCTTGGCGCTGGCACATATCAGGATCAGTTATCATTGTTAGGTGATGAATGCCAACAGCTAACACCTTGGTGACTTTGTACAGTTGTTTATTTCTTGTTCATATTACAATCCGATGGTACCTGAGTTGCTCTTCTCCATCTTGCAGCCACACTGACTGTAGTCTCCAAGGAGGGAAAGAGGGAGATGGAAGATGTTTCTAAGGGCCAGGCCTGGGAGTAACAGACATCGCCTCTGCCCAGTCCTTGGGCAGAAGTCAATTGCACCACCACACTGCAAGCTAGTTGCTGGACAATAACATTCACCACGTGCCCAGGGGACAGAATGGCATCTTGGCCCCAGGTGGGCTATCATACTGGCTCCTCAGTCCCTTGTATATAATAGCGTGAGATTCTCTACATGTGGTTCAACCTCTCTGAGCCTTGGTGTCCTTTACCCATTGTAAAAGGATGACACCAGCTTTATTGTTATGAAGTTCACATAAGGAAAGGAATGTTGAAAGCGCCTGGTGCCTGGAGGGTGTTTGGTGAATGTTATCTTCCTTCCTTTTTTCGCTCAGCAAGCCTCCTCATCACCCACCTCCATCTTCACTCCCTTCCCAGCCTTTCTGTCCTCCTCTCTCCTTCCTTCCCCTGCAGCGAGCAGGTGGCAGCTGGCAGGGCCCCTCGGCTGTGTCACTGAACCCCACCCCCCATTTTAAACCAAAGGGTCAACGTTACCAAAGAAAACCTGGAGAGAGAAGGTGGTGGCATGGAGTGGGTGGCTGGAGTCACATCCCCTGCTCCCTGCATAAATCTTGGGGGAAACCATTAGCACATCCTGCAGCTCAGAGACACATTATGAGGCAGTGGGATCAATGTTATTTTTTCCACAAGCTGAATTCATAACAGTTTATGGCAAAATCAATGCAAATCTTCATGAATAAAGCGATGGCAGGTGCACGTTAGAATAATAAGGGGGTGAGAAGGATGGAGAAGGCTCAGCCAGTTGGCAGTGGAGGTGGCATCTTAGGAGGGAGTCACCTGCACAGCTGTTCTGGGGTTTGGTCCCCTCCGTGGTGCAACAAGACCCCTCCCGGACTGGCCTTAGCCAGTGAACACCCCCAGGAGGAAAGGGGCCTGAGGATGGGAGAGAGAAGAGACGGCGCTTTCCTGAGAGCTTACTTTGAGCTTCATGCTTCTTGTTCTTACTGGACCCTCAAACCCACACTCAGAGGTTGATGTCATCACTCCCCTCCCCATTTCTCAGCTCAGAACACTGAGGCTCAAAGAGCTGGAGCAATGTGTCTGACATGGTTATTAACTATCATTGCCTATCCTAGAGGCCCAAGTTACTTTTTTTAGACAAACGTGGGCTCTGACCTATGTTTTCCTGCCTCTGTGCCTTCTGTACACACACACCCTCTGTCTCAAGTGCCTCTCTCCTCTTTCCTTCACCCAAGAAAAAAAAAAAAGCTCCTTATGCATCCTTATCACCTGACTATAGTGTTGCTGTGAGGTCTGGCGGTGTCTATGATGTCATCAGCTGGTACTGTCATGCCTTCCCGGTGGGATTTTGTCTATGTGTCCTGGGTGGAGTCTTGTCCTCCTGGAGTAGCTCTGAGCTACTCCAGGGTTGCAGAGTTACTCCAGGGTTGTAGAGCTACTCCAGGGTTGTACTATGTGCTCTTACCATCTCTCTTTCAACCCTCTCACTTGAATACCAGTGCTGGCATTCACCCTTCCATCCATCCAATCATCTGCCCAACCATCTATTTCTCTATCGAACCATACAGGAATCCATCCATCCATCCATCTGTCCTTCTTTCCATCTGTTCTTCCTTCCTTCCATCCATCTGTCCATCCATCCAGCCATCCATTTCCAAGTCATTTCCAGGACTTGAAAAATTATCAGATTTTATGCTGACACCATGCTTCAAGATGAAAATTCTTGAATCCGTTATGCCAAGTGAAACAAACAGTCCCCAAAGAACAAATATTGTACAATTACCCTCATATGAGGTACTTAGAGCAGTCATAGTCATAGAGAAATAAAGTAGGATCATGACTGCCAGGGGCCGGGGGAGAGATGATTGGGGAGTTAGTGTTCAGTGCGTATACAGTTTCAGTTTTGCAAGATGAAAAAAATGTCTGGAGATGGATGGTGGTGTTGGCTGACCAACAGTGTGAGTGAATATGTGTAATGCCACTGAACTGCACGCCTAAAATGGTTCAAATGGTCAGTTTCCTGCTGTATTTTACCCCAATTAAAAATGAATTAATTGCTTTAGAAAATTATCAAATTACCCAAGGAGGCTGTAGCATCCCGTATACAGAATACCACCCCTTCCCACCTGTTCCAGTCCAAACTATTGGTCAAGCTCTGCCCAAAGTCCCGCCTCCTCCATGCAGAACCCGCAGGTTTCTCCAGCCCCCTCCAACTCTCTGCCTTCACTTTTACCAGGTGCTCAGGTTTTCACAGAATCGTTACCCCTATTTTTATAATAGCGGCTAACACTGTGAGGCTGCTCTCTGCATGGAGCCTGTTCTAAGTGCTTTGCATGGATTGTTGCCTGCCCCACTTGTGAGCTAGGTGCTATCCCTAGACCCATTCTAATGATGCGGAAACTAGGCTCAAGCTTGCCCAAGCTTCTCCAGCTGGTGAGGTGCCGAGGCAGGACTCAGACCCGCTGCTGACATGACATCCTCTGCCCTTAAAGCTAGTTGGTGTTTCTCCCCAGAAATCACACCTGCTGTATACTTCCCCAGGCAACAAGCTTCCTCATTTCCCCAAGACCTTGTCAGCTCCCTAAGGATGGGGCTCATTGTTATCCACTCCTGACCCACTGCGGCCACAAAGTAGGGACTCTGAGACTCAGGATGAGGCTGGGGGTGGGGGCACAAGGGCAAAATTCAAGGGGGTTCCAAATATCTCAGTAATCAAGGCAAAAATAATTTAATGCAATATATCTTTTAAGCTATTAAATTTAATGCAAAAATCCATGGTGAACAAAATATCAAAATTTTAAGTATTGGCAAGATCTGATTCTGCACGGTCCTGCTCTATCTGCCTTTCCTTAATCCCAGTGCTGTTGTAACTTTACCTGTGGGGCTTGTTAAAACTGGAGCCATCCTCTGGTATGTTTGGGGAGACTCACGGATAGCATTTGCTTGAATAAATGACCATTCCTCTCTGCACTGACCCATCTGGCAGAAACTGTGTGCTCTGGGGCAGGAGCACATGAACCCTGAAGTCAGTCTGCCGCCATAGCTGTGTGACCTTGGGCAAGTCACTTAACCTCCCTGTGCCTCAATTTCCTCCTCCATAAAGGGTGCATTGAATAGTACCAACTTTCTGGTGCAGCCTTGAAGATTAAATGAAATAAAGCGTGTAAAGCGCTCAGCATAGCACCCAACCCTTGTTTCTCTAGGAGAAACAATTCAATGGATTCTTCCATCCAGGAAAAGAAAAACAAGCGTAACATGTGAATTTATGTTAGCGGGCATCAAAAGCCATCAGTTTTTGTTTTTTCTTTTCTTGTTTCCCCATTGACATTTCTCCACCACCCCTGGCACGGGAGGAGGGTTGGCAGTTTCAGCAAAGACAGCGAAAAACAGGAGATGGGCTGAAAGGAGTGGGGGGTGGCTAAGTGGTTCACAACTTATCAGAATGAGGCAGCTGACGGCGTTCATTTTCTACCCTCTAGGCCTTGCATGTTTGTTCATTGACTTCAGCATGAGGTGTCCCTGGTTCTCCAGAAGCGTGCTCTGTGTAGACTGCTGCACATCAAGCAGATGAAGTGCGGGGGAAATGAGCTTTCATCCCTCCGTGCTGCCAGGAGGGTTCTGAGGGCCAGATGGCCAGTGGCCAATGGTCGGTCACATCTGGAAGACCAGCTGAATCTTTCAACCAGATGTGTCAACTATTATGCTGACTCAGGGATGCTTGAGGCCCCTGGTTGTGGGAAAGAGCAGAGAGATGGCCAGTCTGATTCCCCATTGTCCCTCTAAACCAAGGGTACCTGACATCTCCATCTCTTTCTAGTGTAGCCCTTAAGAGATTTTCTGCTCTGATTGCCCCCGAATCCCAGCCTCCTGAAGCTGAAGGCTCTGGCTGGAGTTTTCTGTCCAAGAAGTCACAGGCACGGTGTCTCCCTAAGCAGTCAAAGGGACAGAACCCAGGCCTGTGGTGGCAGAAGGAAGGGGGCAGACTATCTCCAGTTGTTTAGGGAGGTTTTGGCCACCTGACCATCTCATTCATGGGCCAATTCTCAAAACAAACTTGGGAGGAGAAGTGACAATGACTTCCTTATATATGGATGGGAAAACTGAGGCTTAGAGGATAAGGGATTATACTGGGCCACTCTGGACTATTGGGCAGTTTGAGGATGGGCACCATGGTTTGTGGAAAGTAGTTTACTTTCAATAGTCCAGGCTAAGAATCTGATCATGATGGCACGACTTTGCCTTCCAGAGGCCTTGTCCTGCCTCTCTTTTCTTAAGGATGGAAGGACGTGGGAAGAGGTATTGGAAATACTTACCACCCAACCATAAAGGTTGGAGAGAGCAAGGACCAGGCTCACTTCTTCACAGCAGCCTCAAATTCATCCTTTTTTGCAGTAAACCTTAGCATCCCGGGGTGTCAGGGCTGGAAGGGGTCCCAATGTTTAAGTTCAGCCCCACTCATGTTCCAGTCAGGACCACTGAGGCCAGACACAGGAAGCAACCTGACAAAGACAGGTGCTAGTTTCCTGGAAGAGCCAAGGTTATGACCCAAGTCTTCTGACCCTTGTGATCAGTTCCCATGGCTCCAGCTGAAACCACTTCCCTGAGGGAGACCAGTCCCCCACTAGCCCGCTCTGTGACCAGAGGCAAGTTCACCTCCTCTGAGCTCTGGTTTCCCCACATGGATGATAAAGAAATGAGTTCCTGTCCCACCCAACTCAAAAGGTGGCTGGGAAGATGTATGATGATCAGGTGTAAACATAAGGGTAAAGAGAGCTAGGACTTTCTGAGTTCCTAATGTGTACCAGGCCCTGAGCTGGGCACCTGGTGTGTGAGGTCCCTGTGAGGCAACCACAACTATCCCATCTACCTAGAATGTCTCCTGCCTCCCCTTTCCTTTGCCCCTTCTTCTAATTTCTTCATTTGGCCAGCACTCACTCAGTGTCACCTAGTCCAGGAAGCACACTCTGATGCCTGCTACCTCGTCTTTGGGTTCCCATGCACCCCATGCATCCTGGCATAGCACTAGTCACAGGATATGTTCATTGTCTCTTTCCAATGCCTGTATCCTGCACAAGACCTGGACATTTGAACATATAGGCATCTCGTTCACTGCGGCATCGCCATGCTTATCAAGGTGTCTGATACAGGATGTGCACATGATACATATCTGTTAAGTTTTACTGGTGAAGAATCTGGGATCATAGAGATGGAAACACTGCAAACTGTAAAGCACTCTTACTTCAAAAGGAGTGGAGATGGTATAAAGTGTTGTACTTCCATATCCTACCTACAGAGGGCGAAGTTGAACCCAAGGGACTGTTCTAGTGGATGTGGCATTTCAGACTGAAAAAATACGGTGGGTGAGGTGCAGTGATATTTGAGGGAAAGGAGGTCTACAGCCTTTGCATCACAACACGTGGTAATGAGACATAGCCTATTCCAATGATTTCTGAAACTCACATAGGTTAACTCCCACAATGGAAAAAGTCCCCGGGGGGGTTTCAGCTCCTGGCCTGGGAGCCCTGCCTGGCTTGTGGTCGAGGGGTGATCAATCGCAGCTAGACCCTATTTATTATTTTGGCTGCATTTTCTTCCTCTCTCCTTTTCTGTCCCCAAATTAGATTTAATTAGGTATTGATAACAGATGCAAGTGAAATGAACCTCTGTGGTCCTGAGCCGGATGATGGCAGAGCAGAAAAAGGATGCCAGAGGCAGGGGACAGCCAGCCTCTCGGGTCAGGACTAGTGGAACTCGGGCCCTGGGACACCAAGTGCCATTTCCAGTTTCTTTTGTTTTCATCCCCCATTCTCTCCCCATCCCCTTCTGCTCTCCCCCGACCCCACCCCACCCCCACCCGTTTTCCTCCAGAATCCTAGCTGTGCCTGGACCTGCTGATCTCTGTTTTATTTCTTTAAGGCTCAGGTATTTTAATGCAAGTCCTTCTTGGAGGGAGATGGGTCACTTTGGGTGACTGTTTAATGGACATTCAGATACTGTTCACCTTCCACTGTGGCAGAGCATCCCCATCCACTGATGAGGAACTTGGCCATGTGGCTTGCTTGACCAAGGCAGAGCTGGTAGACATGACCTAAACTTATAATATGCATGTGTCAGTTGGCTTGATCTCTTGTGCTCTTGTGGCCTGACATAAGCAGAAGATGCCGAAGATGACCACTATCCCATCAGGCTAGGCTCCAGGATGACGACCCAGGGCCCAGATCTGAGAGCAACCTGCAGTCGGAGTGGCACAGCTGAGTCAGGTCCAGCCTAGACCAGCCCAACCACAACCAAACCTGAACCTCATGGGCATGAGAATAAATGCTTATGGTTGGAATTCACTGAGAATTTGTGCTATTTATTATGCAGTAGTACTTCTCTGAAACCCTGGCTGGTACAGAGGGTAGGATAGGACCTCAGTGAATGATAAAACAAAACAGATTATTCTAGACTATGAGGCAGGAGATCTGGGCTCTCCTCCAAAAAACTTGTACCAACTCCCATGTGCCTTTGGAAGAATAGGAAAGAAGCCAGTATCAGCTGATCATCTACAGTAGGCCAGGTGCTCTGCTAAGTACTCTCCACATACCTTTTTATTTTATCCACTGTTTCTGTCTTATTTTGACCCTACTCTGTGCCAGGCATTGTGTTCAGTGTTTATAATGCTAATTAGGATTATGCTAAAAATGATGCCGAATTTAAATGGTAAACTTTAAAAAGAGACATTTGTTGAATTCTTACTACAGGGCAAGCTTGCATCAGGTCATTTCAATGTATTATTTCAATTTATCCTTAACACAACCCACTAAACTGTAACTCATGAGGTAGACATCACATGCATTTAGGTCACTGCTGGGGCCCTGGGGCCTACTATGTGCCTGGAACATGGGTGCCCAATCAATTGTCATTGAAGAGGAAGCCCTATGAGATAGATACTTGTACGACCCCCCAAGACCCCAGCCTCCTTTCTGTAGCTGCTGAAATTGAGGCAGATGAGATGACCTAAGCAGTGGTTCTGTCATCTCAACTGGGGGTCATTTTATTCTCCAAAGGGACATTTGGCAACGTCTGGGGACATGTTTGTTTGTCTCAACTGGGAGAAGGTAATGTAGCTACTGGCATACAGGGGGTAGAGGCCAGAGATGCTGCTTACATCCTACTGGACAGTCCCACAGAGAAGAATGACCTGGCCTTAAAATGTCAGTGGTGCTGAATTTGGGAACCCCCAGTTTGGCTCTTAGGGGAGTCTGGCTATTAGTGCTACTTTTTGTTTTGCCTCAAAGTTCCCCTATTGGCTTCCTGTACCTGCCATAACAAATTAACAAACTGGGTGGCCTAAGACAACAGAATTGGAGTTTCTATTGTGGCTCAGTGGATTAAGAACCCGACTAATGTCCATGAGGATGCAGGTTTGATCCCCGGCCTCGCTCAGAGGGTTAAGGATCTGGCATTGTTGCAAGCTGTGGTGTAGATCATAAATGCAGTTCAGATTTGGCATTGCTGTGGCTGTGGCATAGGCTGGCAGCTACAGCTCTGATTCGACCCCTAGCCTGGAAATTTTCATAGGCTGCAGGTGCAGCTTTAAAAAGAAAAAAAAAAAACCCACAGAATTATTTTTCTGTTAATTTTCTCAGAGTTCTGTAGGCCAGAAGTTCAAGATCAAAGTGTCTGCAGAAGCACACTCCCCTGAGGCTCTAGGGGAGAATCTTCCTTGACTATTCTGGTTCTGGTGGTTGCCAGCACTCCTTGGCTAGAGGCTACATCACTTCAGTCTCTGCCTCCACCTCCACACCCCCTTCTCCTCCTCTATCTCTATTCCCTCTGGTTTTCTCTTAAAGGATAATTATCATGGAATTTAGGGTTTACTCAGATCCCGGATCATCTCAAGATCCCTTAACTTAATTTCATCTGCAAGGCCTTTTTTTCCATCATATGTTTGGGAGATTTGATGTGGGTCGATTTTGGTGCAGAGGGGAGTATTTTTCAGCTGCCTACAGCACCTCTTCTTGAATGTAGATTTATCTTGATCTTCTGCAGATATTTACTTGCATTTTATCTTCAAAATGACCCTCCAAGGAGTGCATTTTACCCTGTGTTACCCATGAGGCACCAAGGCTTTCCCAGCAGAATCAGCTCTGGATCAGGATTTTCTCTCTGGCTTTAAAGCTCTTGTTCTCACCTTGAAACTTTCTTCCTAAACCCCACCCATCTGTCTGGGCTCAGAGGAGCCCATACACTGAGGAGTACCTGGAGATGCCCCCTGGACCAGCCCTTCAGTTAGGTGTCAGTGGACATGCAAGTAGGATGCATCCTACCTGGATGCCATGAGTCATCAGCAGCCTTTTCAGGTGAATATGTCTTTCAGGCACCTGGGGATACTTGGTGGAGGGAGTCCCAGGATGAACAACCTCCCCTGGAGAGGGAGAGCAGGTGGCCTTAAATAGGGTCTCTGCCACAAGAGTCAGGCCCGGGCCAAGCCCGGTGTTTCAATCACAGCTGCTCCAAGAGCTCCTCCTCTTCCCTCCCCTGCCACCGGCTCTCTTACTGAGGGGCCTCCTGCGTGGGAGCAGAATAATAAAGGGAAGGAGAGTCTCATCTGGCTCTGGTCAGTGCTTAATGGTTTGGTTGAAGCCAGACCCTCCCATCTCCATCCTTTGTAATGAAAGTTCCATCAACACTACAGAGATGAATGGGGAACTACTGCATATTACATCATTTAATAACTTCCATAAACTTTTATTTTTCCCCCATTTGGTAATAGTGTTATTGAATTATAATTTACCCACAAGAAACTACATATCTTTAAAGCAACACATTGCATATATTTTGACATGTATACATTCATAAAACCATCACCACAATGAAGATAAGGAAAAGATACACCAAGCTTCAAAATTTTCCTGTGCCCCTTTATAATTCCTGTTTTTCCACCTCCTCCTCATCCCTCCCATCCCCAATCACTGATCTGCTCTCTGCAGATAGACAGCTTTGAATTCTCTAGAGTTTTAAATAAATGGAATCATACAGTATACACTATTTTTGTGTGTGTAGCTCCTTTCACTCAGTATAATTATTTTGAGATTCAACCAGGTTGTATCATGTATCAGCAGTTCGTTCTCTTTCTTGATGGCTAAAATTACATCTTGTGGCTATTCTACAGTTTGTCTATCCATCCCCCTATTGATCGACATGGGATCTTTCCAATTTTTGATGATTATGGATAAAGTGCTCTGAACGTTTATGTGAAAGTCTTTGTATGCACACATGCTCTCCTCGCTCTTGAGTAAATATCTAGGAATGGCTGGATCGTATGGTGGCTGCACACTTAAATTAGGAAACCACCAAACTGTTCTTTGAAGTGTATAGCATTTCACATTCCCACCAGCAGGGTATGAGATTTCCTGTTGATTCACATCCTCATGCTTTGTGACTCAGTATGGTCAATCTTTCACTTTTAGCCATTGGAATAAGTACATTGGTATCTCTGTGGCTATTTTTTCATTTGGTATTGTATTGCATTGTATTTTGCTTTTTAGGACTGCACCCATGGCATTTGGAAGTTCCCAGGCTAGGGGTCAAATCAGAGCTGTAGCTGCTGGCCTACACCACAGCCACAGCAATACCAGATCTGAGCCGCATCTGCCACCTACACCATAGCTCATGGTAACCCTGGGTCCTTAACCCATTGAGCAAGGCCAGGCATACCCACATCCTTGTGGATACTAGTCGGGTTCATTTCTGCTGCACCACAGTGGGAATTCCCCCTTTCTGGCTTTAATTGGCATTTCCCTAATGCGTAATGACATTGAACATTTGTGTGTGTGTGCTTATTTGCCATCCAGACATCTTTTTGGGTGAAAAGTCTGTTCAGATCTCTTGCCCATTTTTAACTGTGTTATTTTCTTACTATTGCATCTTGAGAATTCTTTATGTATTCCAGATATGTCCTTTAGCAATAAATGCTTTGTGAATATTTTTCCACAGTCTTTGTCTTGACTTTTCATTCTCATAACAGTATTTTTCAAAGAGCATGAGTTTTTCATGTTGACAAAGCCCAATTTTTCAATTTGTCCTTTAATGGATCATGTTATTGATGTTGTATCTGAAAAATCTTTGCCTCGCTCATAGTCTGGAAATTCTCTCAGGGTAGAGATCCAGGCTGGTGAAGGATCTGCCTCATGCATTTCTTGTTTCTTGGGGATTAAGCTCCTTCCTTCTCTGATGCTCAGTGTCTTGGGTGAGGGGGTCCTTCCTGCAGCACACAGACGCTCACAGGCCAGGGATCGAACCTGTGCCACTGCAGCAACCAGAGCCACTGCAGTGACAAGGCTGGATCTGCTGAGCCACAGGGGAATTCCTGATGCCTAGGGCCTTGAAAATCATTGTTCAGTAATTTTGCCCTTTTTTTTTTTTTTTTTTTTTTTGCTTTAAGCAGGAGGGTAAATCCAGTCTTTGTCACCCCATTTTGAAGCCCCAGTAAATTTTTTAAGCTAGGCAATATTTACTCATAACTGCCACCTATTTCTCAATTGAGGAAACAGAGTTCAGAGAGGTGAGGCAGTTTTAACCCAGGCCCTACAGGACATAAATGGCAGCGTGAGGACAGAAACCCAGGGCTGCCCAACTGGCTCAAGCCCCACCTACTGGTGGCAGTTCCTGAGTCTGGCATCTACGATCTGGGACTGGCCAGATAGGAGACTCTCATCCAGTTTTGCTGGCCTGGCACTGGGACACTAGGTCAAAAGGTCTCCGAGCATTTGTTGTCTAGTCTGCCTGTTAAAAATGTTAATTCTGGGGAGTTCCCATTGTGGCTCAGAAGAAACGAATCTGACTAGCATCCACGAGGATGCAGGTTTGATCCCTGGCCCTGCTCAGTGGGTTAAGGATCTGGCATTGCCGTGAGTTGTGGTCTAGGCCTGGGAACCTCCATATGCTGCAGGTGCAGCCCTAAAAAGACAAAAAAAAAAAAAAAAAGAAAAATGATAATTCTGATGTCACTTGCTCCGTAAGGGGTGCAAAAAAAAAAAAAAAAGGAATCACAAAAGCCTACACTTTCCAAGACCTTGTAGGATTCAGAGCCCAGACTTTCACTCAATGTCACTTCTACGGCAGGATCGGAAATCCAAAATGATCACAATGCCACCTACCCCTTCTGTATCCATTGCAGACATCACCAATCAATGATGGAACATTTTTCCATGGAGCTAGACTTCATCTCAAAATGCAACTTTTAAAAACATTTAGTGCTCATCATGCCTTCCACCAGTTGAGTGGATTGGCATAGGAAATGAAGAATATTTTCCTCTCAGCTTTAAAGCATTCTAGTCCAATGGCCATCTGGCCTGCATGCCACCTCATTTGACCAAGCCTTCAGCACCTCCTAAGGTGACGTGTTGCAATAACATCCAGCTGAGTTGAGAAGAATGAGTTTGCTGGACAGGCTAGTTTTCTTCACTCCAGGCCTGTTTCCACCTGTCCTACCTGGACAAGAAACTCATCTGGGAAGAGAGGAAGGGATGGCCAGTTGGTGAATCTCACCCTCTAGTTGGTCAGTTTCTGCACTGACGTTCTGCATATACAGCAGGTACAAACGGGTGAGGGCAGGTCACAACCCAGCCCAGCCTGCCTGTCCCACCACCTGAAAGGCCAAGGCCCTGGCTTTTGATTATGACTCAGAGCTGCACTCTGTGGGGGGCTGTGGTCTCCCCTTGAGAGATGGTGTCACAGGACTGAGGGCACACAGGGACAGCCTGGGTTTAAGATGGGGACTCAGGTTCACCATCAGCAAGGCTACCCTCTCCCCTCCCTGGATGGTGGGGAAGCCATCGCTCCTTCCACTCAGGTCTTCAGGCCAGCGTTTGGGTGGACATGTGACCTGAACTGAAACGCCCAATGCACCTCATCTCTCTGCTCACTGATGCTTATCCAGCTTCAGGCACACGACCTGGCCTGGGCCTTGGAGAGGCAGGCCTGGGATTTCGATAGGAACCACTCATTCTATGGACTTGAACCCAGAAGGAGGCAAACCTTGAGCCTTCATGGGAAAAATCTGCCTGACTGTAGAAAACCCAAGAGGGAGACACAGAACTGAGAGGCCTTGCCAGCCAGGCTGGACTGCTCAGCTGTGAACCTGTACACCTCCTGGGCTTCTGAAGCCTGGTCAGCTGGATTCTCTGTTGCAGACAACCACGAGCTCTAACAAGGACCAGCTGTGACACCGGCTCCTGTTGGACCCTCTCTGACCATTATGTGTCAGCGCAGGGCCAGGTGCCGTGAGGAGATTCGTCACCAGCATGAAATTCAAGCCCTAACATATCAGGGTATTAGGGTACAGAGATGGATCCAACACAGTCTCTGTCCCCGAGAACCTCACAGCCAGTTAACTATTAACCACCACATGTGCAGGTAATGTCCACAGCATGGAGCGTATCATAGAGACTTACTCAAGGTGCCGGGAACTCAGAGGAAGGACGTAAAGAGAAGAAAGATACAGCAGATCCCCAGAGCAAGCAGCGCTTAAGGAAACACTTGATGGAACATTGGGATTCATTTGCATGTCCTGCTCCCTGGGCTTAAACCTTCCTGGACTTAAAAATCCTGTTCAATCCCTTGCCAGCTCTGTACCAATGAGCAAGTTAATTAATGCCTGCGTGCCTTGGTTTCCTCATCTGTAAAATGGGTTTGTTGAGAAGATTCAATGCGATAATTTAGGTGATTAATACAAAGTATAGAGTAAAGGTGCAGTAAATGTTAATCTATTATGGTGAGTTCATCGAGGGCAGGTACCCTGCCGTGCGGGGAAAGATGATGCTAAGAATCACACATTCATAAATCATAAATTCGTGAAGCTGAATCCTGAATCATGCAGGATTCAGGTTTGTGGGAAAAAAGCAGGGGTTCTGGGCTGTGGGGCCCATGTAGGCAAAGGTGCCCAGGAGGGAGAGAGAGAGGGGCAGACACAGCCTGCCCGCACCCAGCTCCAGGCAGCAGGGAGATGCCAAGGCAGAGAAGGGGCAGGGGGACAAACATCAGCCATCAGGGCAGGGACAGTTGTGAAGCCCTAGCCTGTAGGCTCACATGCCATGTCCTTTCTTCAGAAGAAAAATCTGCGGCCACCTAATCCAGACGTCACTTGTCGATTTACCCAGTTCCATTAAGTTTCTGCCCAATTCAGAAAGAAAAAAAAAAATCCCAGTTGGGCCAACTGTCTGGCTGAGGCAGGCGTGTGCCTGGTGGGAGAAGTTCACGTTAGGATAGGCTGTTATGTAAACACCTAGGCAAGTCTACCTGAGCACAGAGGTGCCCTAGGAGCCCTTCCCCCCAGGGGAAATGCGAGAAAATGGCATGAAACAATGTCAGGTTTATTTTTGCTTTTGATCACATGGAAGAGAATGATGTTTATTCCTGAGAACTCCTGGAACAATGGTATAAGCCGTCCTTGTGAGGCCAGCAGCCCCCTCACCCTGTGCCTGACCCCTCCTCCAGCACCACATGTGACCTTGAGGTAAGAAGGTTGTTCTCTGGAGGGCGGGGTATTAAGTCAGACACCCCATTCCAATCCTCTGCTTCCCAGCTTCCTGATGAGCAGAGGTTACATTGGCCAATTGGGACAAGGGTGCCACTGGCACCTCAGGGAAAAGACCATCTCTCCACCCACCTCCCATCCCTTCCTAACTCCCATTGCTTCATTCACTGCCTCGCTCACTCGCTCAGCCACTCACGGACATTCTCACTCACACCTTGGTTCCCGAACCTGGCCTTCCAAGCACTCATTTTTCTCACGCACACATCCTCGTTTATACCGTCACAAACACCATCTCGTCCCCTGGGCACTAGGCGTGGTGATGGAATGTGGGAGGCAGCAGCAGCTTCGGGTGAGGTCACCGCGAGCTGATGAGGCAGGCTGTCCAGGGCTCTCTGACCACGGCAACAGCACGAGCCATCCCTGAGGCCCCTGCAGGCAGCTGGGCAAGCAAGAGGCACAAGGCTGGGGCAGGCAGCGAGCAGTCTGGGCAGGTGCAGCTCCTGGGCCAAGTACGGGCAACTTGAAGCAACATCATGGTGTGAGTTCTAGGCTTCCTAGACCTATGACCCCTAAACATCAGTGGCCTAGGATTGTTGCTGCTCTGGGTCAAACCATATCCTAGTCCTCCATCCCACCAGTCTTGATGTTTGCCCTCCCTGAGTATTTCAAGGCTTTTCTCATTTCCCTCGGGGTGTGCAGGCCATGGAGAACCAGAAGATGAGGCCGAGTGAGGTCTGGCAAAGAGAAGATTGGAAAGGCTGGCCTGGGAGAAGGGCTTCTCTGAGCTGCACACATTTTGTTCAAAAACACATGCCTGGCTCCTATATGGTTCATGCTTCTCTTAAGTTCTTGCAAACCAGGTATACCTTGAACTTCTTGGAAGTTGCTCCAGACTCTAAAGAGCCACAGCCACAGGAAAGCAGTCCTGGGACCCATAAGATACATTTCTTGCAAGAAGAACAGTCTCTTAGGCTTCTCTATCCCAAGCACTTAGGGCAGGGACTGACAGTAAAGATGTCCATTCATTCATTCATTCACTTGTCAAAAACATATCCCTGTTCTCTTAGTTTCCTAGGGCTACCATCACAAAGTGCCACAAACTGAATGACTTGAAGCAACAGAAATGTATTTCTTCTCTCGCAGTTCTCAAGGCCAGAGGTCCTAAAGCAAGCTGTCTAATCTTGTTGTCTCTGACACTCTGGAAAGAATCCTCTCTTGCCTCTTCCCAGCATCTGGTGGTGGCTGGTGGTCCTTGGCTCACAGCTGCATGACCAGTCTGCCTCTGTTGTCATACAGCATTTTCCCTGTGCGTCTGTGTCCACAATTTCTTCTTCTCATAAGGATACCAGTGTGTTCGATTAGGGCCCACCCAAACGACCTCATCTTAACCCGATTACTTTTGTAAAGACCCTATTTCCAACTAAGGTCACATTCACAGGTACTGGAGTTAGGACTTCAACGTACATTTGAAAGGGGATCCAGTTTTATCCATAACACCATGGGCCAGATCAAGCGACAGGCCTTGGAGGAAAATACTCACTGGACAGAGGTTTTTATGTTTTCACCCCATCACCCTCCTATCAGAACTGATGACCCAGCACAACTGAAAAATTCCTGGGTCGCAGGTGTGCTGGGAGTTCCCACCCAGCGCTCCAGCCTGACCTGTCTGGTTGCGGCCTCTGGGAGAGCCTCAGCGGTTCATTAGGAACCATAAAAGGAACAGCAGGCAGGATAAATCTCACTCCAAAATTAATGCAGCTCAGGCCAAAAAAAAAAAAAAAAAAAAAAAAAAAGAAGACATTTACTCATTTCAACTTCTTGTTGCAAGAATCATAAGTGAATAAATCCAAAATAAATGTAAGCGGGACGAAAGGAGAAACCACAATAAATGCAATTCCGTCACCCTAAATGAAGACAAAGCTCTGAGACAATATTAAATTCCATCCCCAAAGGCTCATTTCATTTCAGACCCAGATTTCCACAAAATCGAGTTTTCCAGCGAGCCCAGCCCCTCTCCTGCTCTCATCCTGCTCTTCCCCACCTCTTCCCCCCATAAAGGAGACCCGCTCCCAGTTCCCACCAGTCCCTGGGTGTTCTGGTCCCAGCAGGTGGCCTGCTCTGGCTGCTCACGCACCAAGCCGTGGTGGTGTCTTCAGCTCTGGGATGGCCGGCTTCCACCGCACTCTGGGACCCACAGCATCTGCTCGGGCTTCTAAGATTTGCAGACAGTTATCTACACCTACCTGCAGCCCAGGTGGAGCTGAGCAGTGCTGTACTCACCTGTGTGTCTCCCTGGAGGCTGTGGACCTGTGGGGTTGGGAGCCTAGAAGGTGGGATGGTCAGTACTGAGTGTCCTTCTGGGTCAAGTGCGTGAGCCAGGTCTGCTGGGGTTGGAGGCAGGTCTTGTTCTGCCTCGTGTCAACCTGACTGTGGATCTCATGCTTGCCCTCCTCGCTACAGACCTGGTGCCTGGATATCCTTGGAGCAAGGGAGAGTGGGGGCGGGGAAGGCAGAGAAGGGAGTAATTGAAGGCAAAGGCGCCACCTGTCTCCTCCCCAAGGAATACTGATCCAGCCCTTACATACGGAGGATTAATTCTACCAAGCCAGGGACTGCATTGGCCTATTCATGGTGGACCCACCTATGTGTCTGGCACAGAGCCTGACACACACAGGCCATCAAACACACTGGGGTCAAATGGATTTAAATGGCTCTCTTTGACCAGTTCCCTTGATGATGTCACCAGCTAGGTGATCTTGGGTGGATTGTTGAACTCATGATTGTCAATCCGCTGGGCTGAGTGTTGCACTATCTCAATGACTCAGCTCCACTGGCTGCGTAGGTGGTAAAAGGTTTCCAGGGAATCCAGGGAGCTCCCCGACGGAGCTATCAGGTGACTGTCACCAGTGCCAATAGGCATGTCTGTGTCAGAACGCTGACCACATCAGGAACTGCAAGAACTGCGTCACCTGTACCCAGCTCTTCCTGGGGAGGTGGTGCTGATCTTGGTATTGGTGATGGGCATAGATTTATTTTCAACAATGGTAAGAGCTGCCATGGATTAGAACCTACTGTGTGCCAGCTCCTTCCCATAGGCTCATCCACATTTTCATTCAATAAATCTCATTTGAGTGCCTAACCTTTGCTTGGGTGCCATGTTAGTAGTGCTGGGGGTTGCTCTGGTGTCATGCAGTTTACATTCTAGAAGGGGATAGTATATTCTATTTTATTCTATTAGTGGAGGAGGTTTTATATATATATATATTCATATTATTCTAAAATATATTTATATTTATTATATAAATTTAATTATATTCAAATTTTATATAAATATATTTATATGTATTTTATCATACAAATTTATTATTTTCAAATTTATAAAAATGCATATTATATTTATCATATAAATTTAACTATATCCAAACTTACTTCATATATTTATATTTATTTTATTATATAAATTTAATTTTAGTCAAATGTATTACATAAATATATTTATATTTATTGTATAAATTTAATTATATTCAAATATATTACTTAAATTTATAATTTATATATATAATTTATATTTATATTTATTTTATTATATAGATTTGATTATATTAAAATTTATTGCACAAATGTATTTATATCTATTGTATGACATAAATTTATAGTCAGATTATTACATGAAATACCTAATTTATGTTATATTTCATATCGTATCACACCATTCCCATTTAACCCTCATAACAGCCCTGCCAGGGAGATAGTATCTTTGTTTTGCAGCTGAGAAGCCAAGAGCAGTGAGATGAGTAATGCGCTAAGTGCTCATAGCCTGTGAGTGGGCAGGCGGTGCTGTGGGAGCCTGGTGGGAGGAAGGTGGCATTCCGAGTGGGACAGACCTGGATTTGAATCCACAAGGGAGACCTTATCCTCTGCAAACCTCAGGTTTTGGAGCTGGCGTGGTTGCCCCGCTGGGTCAGCTGGAGGACTCACCCAGGGTTGCATGTGTGCGTCCTGCTCCGCTCCCGGATCATCGCGGATGCCAGGTGGGAGCCACCTTCATCTTGGCAGTGATCGTGGTCTCTAGGAAGCAGGACCGCGGGGCTGCTCAGGCAGGACCCAGGCCTCTGGTCTCCTAAAGTGAAGCTGCTGATATCACTTCGTGGCATAAAGACCAAGCAAGAGTCAAAAAGCCCCCTCCTCTCTTGCATTGGAACCCCAAGCGGGGAAGGGGAGGGAGGTCAGTCCCTCTAGCTCCTTGGCTGTCACTCGTCACTGGAGGGGCAGTAGGTGTCAGGGTTAAAAGGACAGACTCTGGGCCTGGGCTGCTGTGTTCCAAGCCTGGTTCTGCCACCACCCTGTGAACCGGGGCAAATTCCTTATGGGTCAAATGAGGTTTTACCTCGTGGACTTAGAGGGAGGATCAAGTCTATGTCAAGGCCTCAGGGCTGAGCTTGTCCTGGGATTGTCAGCATGTGGATGCAGGCCAGGCGGTGATGAAGGGGGCCTCCCCCTCCTGGTGACAAGTTGGGCTGACACCCCACCCCCACCAGAGGGAATGCAAATGAGTCTTGAAAATGAAGTGCTAGGGAGGTGGTGGCTTGTGTACAGAAAGTCGGGAGCTGGGCAAACGCTTCTCCCCGATCCTCTGCTCAGCCCTCTGGGGGCAGAGACTTCAGGAAGCCTGCCCTGAATCCTGACCCCGCTTCTCACTTCCAAAGGCTCCTAGTGGCTCGCATGGAAGATGCAAGAGGGTGCCTTTAGGGTACAGTTTCCAGAACCCCCCCGACCCTGCTCAATCACCCTTTCTCAGTCCCAGGGGGCACTTAAATCAGACATTTTTTTAAAAAACCACTCAGTGGGTTTTCGTGTATTCACAAAGTTGTAAAGCCATCACCACAATCAACTGTAGAATGCTTCACTCCAGAAATAAGCTCTGTACCATTTAGCCATGACCCTCCCACCTAATCTCCCATCCCCCAGGCCCTGTTGACCGTGAGTCTGCTTTCTGTCTTTATAGATTTGCCTGGTCTGGACCTTGCTTAGAAATGAAACCATACACTATGTGGCCTTTTGTGACTGGCTTCGTCAGATTTATTTATAGTCTCCTACACGGATGGAGTTAGGAGGGATCTCCCAGATCATCCTTCAGAGTTCAGATCACCCTTCATCTTTCAAAGGGGCCATGATTAAGCAGTCACATTCATTCATTCATTCATTCATTCATCCGTTTTCCACTCATTCAACAGCAAACATTTATGGGATACCAATAGTATGCCAAGCTCTGGTCTAAGCACCGGTGAGACACAGGCAGACAAGACAGGGAAGCCCAGTGCTTGAAGCCACAAGCAATAAACACAGAAACAGACAAACAGAACAGGAGCTGTCAGGTTGCAAGGAGAGCTATAAACAGGGAGGGAGGGGGATGGGAGAGTGTGACCGGCCTGGGGGAGAGATGCTACTTCAGCCTGGTGGTCAGAGAAGCTCTCGGAGGAGGGGATATTTGGAGCGAGGGAGGCATCTCTGTGAGAGTCCAGAGGAAGAGCGTTCTAGGAAGAAGGAACCGAGTTTAAGGACTGAATTTGGCATGAAGGGGAGGGGCAGAGGAGGCCAGCATGGCTGGAGCATCATAGTCCTGGGACCATGGCAGGAAGTAAGTTTGCTTCCCCCTTGACCTTCGCAGGCCGTTTATCCACTGTGATGCAATGATTTGTTCATGGTGGCCTCATCTTTGCTGGTCTGGATGGCAAGGTTCAGATCCTAGGGACCTCTTCCTGTCCTGGGGCCCAGCCTAGAGCAGTCGGATCAGCATTGTTTGAATTGTCCTCTGAACAGGAATCCCCATGGTGAGAGCGGGTTTGCATAAATGAAGGTCAGGAGGAGGCAGCTGCTAGAACCCAGAAAGGTGTCAAGAGAGGGGCCCCCAGGGGGAATGGGGCAGAACCAGGTCACCAAGGACACTCTCTGCACCCATCATCTGCTTCTTGCATCTTGGTTTTTTGTTTTTTTTTTTCCCTCCTGCCCTTGTCTCTTCTGTCATTTCTCCTTGAGAATCAAGTTGTTTGGGAAAAAGAAAACCAGTTGCATAACTGTGTCCGTTGGCAGGCGCGTTCTAATTTTAAAAAATGTGTCACTCTCCAAGCTGCATGTCCCTTAATCAGGCAATTACTTTATGATGTAGTATAGTTAAGGAGAGGGGGAAAAAAAAAAAAAAAACCAAACCACCAACCCTTGAAATCTCAAACAATTTCTTGTGGAGAATTAATTTGGTAAATGTTTGACTTGAGCTCAAGAATGTCTTTTGTTTCCATTTCTAAATGACAAAAGGGACACAATAGAAAGATAATAATTTGGTATTAATCAATCTTCATTAAAATTAGTTCCCAAACCAAGGGCGTCATGGAAACAGGGGATGTTGGGAGAAGGGCTGAGGTCCTGTGAGGAGGGATGTGAGGGTGCGTGCGGGGAGGGCGGGGTTATTGTGTGGGCACCGGTCCCCCAGGGAACACAGGACAGGAGCAGGTGAGTGCCCTGGCACTGAAAATAGTAACATCACCGATTGAATGCCTCCTGCATTGCAGCTCTTGTTCCAAGCCTTTTCAAATATCCTACCAGGAGTTCCTGTTGTGACTTAGAGGGTTAAGAACCCACCTGGAATCAATGAAGAAGGAGATTTGATCCCTGGACTCACGCAGTGGGTTAAAGGATCCAGTGATGCTTCGAGCTGTGGTGTGGGTCACCGACCGGCTTGGATCCGGTGTTGCTGTGGCTGTGGTGTAAGCCAGCAGCTGCAGCTCTGATTCAACCCCTAGCCTGGAAACTTCCATATGCCACAGGAATGGCCCTAAAATCCCAAAAAAGAAAAAAAAGTGCAAATGCCCTGTCATTTTCTACCCAGATTGACCCTGTGACGTTAGCATTGCTGTGTCCATTTTACTGTTGAAGACACCGAGCCTTGAGGAGGTGAGAGAATTTGCCCAACACTTACAGCTGGAAGTGGCAGAACTGGGACTTGAACCCAGGTCTCCTGATTGCAAAGACCACGCGCTGTCACTGTTCTATCCTTCCATCCCTAGGCGCCCTTTGCCTCTGCCAAGTTGTAGGGCAGGGCCAGGCAGATGGCAACGTCAGGAGGGGCTGCCAAAAAGCCCTCTGCGGTGTATAAACATCACCATCTCTGCCAAGCTTCCCTCCAAGTTTTCTGCCAAAAACGCCTTGAGTGGAAAGGCAAATTTGAGACACCTAAGAAGCTTCTCTCTAGCACCTAAGGGTGCTTCCGAGGGCCCCCGTACTTCACGATGACCTGTTCTCCTATGAGTCTTTCCTTTCACCAAAACACCCGGGTTGTCTTTTTTCACCACTTTTTAGGGCCACACCCATGGCACATGGAGGTTCCCAATCTAGGGGTTGAATCGGAGCTACGGCCTCGGACCACAGCCACAGCCACAGCAACGCCAGATCCCAGCCACGTCTGCGACCTACCCCACAGCTCATGGCAATGCCGGATCCTTAAACCCACTGAGCGAGGCCAGGGATTAAACCCGCATCCTCATGGATCCTAGTTGGGTTCGTTACCGCTGAGCCATGACGGGAACTCCCAACACCCTGGGTTTTGTGTCCTTCCCCTTAGCTTCCTGGGCCACAATGAGTCCATAAACCTGTCCCATGTGATCTCTGTGATGTGGAGCCCAGGGCATCTCCAAAGCTAGGGACGTCTGCTACGGCGCATGCTCCTAAAGGAAGCATGCGGAGCTGGGAGGCCGGGGGGCGGGGCGGGGGGAGCACGGGGAGGTCAGGTTCCATCCTCTTTGGATCTATCCCATCCCTAACTCTCCCTTCAAGCCCAAACACTGAGATTTCCTCCTTTCTCCTCCTTCCCGATGCTTTATTGTGTCTTTCATCTAGATGACCGTTCCGGTTCTTTCCCCATTTGTTCCTCATTTCTTCATCCAGCCTCTGGTGCTGGGCTGTAAACCCCAGGGCTGGTCATCACTGGAGGTAGAGGCAGGAGATGGGTCTTGGGCTGCAAAGACAATATCAATGGGGTCCATTGTTAATGCAACTTGTCCCTGTCCCAAGGTCACACGGGTTAGAATAATCACATGCCCACCACCTGGAATTTGAACAGGGTTCTTTTTCAGCTGAAACACAGCAGCTGTGTCTTGGATAGCAGTGAGTCCAGAGGATTCACAAACACATCCCCACCAAAGGATGGTTGGCTATTGGTCTCCCGAAAGCCTCACGTGTGAGGACAATAGGGCGCCTGAGTCAAGACAGCCCCTGGAGAGCCCGAGCCCTCTGCCGAGTTGAAATGGGAACCTCTAGGCAAATAACTGCCTCAGGTCAGTCTCCAGGCTTTGTGATGAAAGCAAGCCATTATTAAACACTGACTGTGTAGGAAGAACTTCCTTCTCTACAAAATGGGTATAAATCCCCCGCCCATCTTACAGATGAGAAAACTGAGGGACAGAAAGGTCAATTCACTTGCTCAAAGCCGCACAGCTTGGAAGTGGCCAAGCAAAGACTTGAACCGAAGTCTGGCTGATGTCACAACCCATTCCCTGATCATTACAATACCTTTCTTCCCAATGATGTGCACAGGGTTTGTTTTCCTAGTTGCTAGGAGAGGCATGACCTCATTATATCTTTATTGACATAGCACTGGAAGGAAAAGTTTGTGGACATGTGGATTAGGGGGGACTCTGGGGCTGTGTGGACCCCCTCCTTGGGTTATCATTTCTCTCTGGTTAGCATTTGGTTATCATGGTAAGAAAGTTCAGTAGTCAGTACGTGGATTCATGCATTCAATCACTCGAAGTAGTATTTATGGTGCCCCCTCGATGTGCCAGGCACTGTGATGGATGTTGCCATTGTGAGCACAACTCATGTGGTTTCCACTGGCATGAAGCTGGCAGACTTCTTGGAAAAATGGCATTTGACCAAGTAATTAAAACATCATATCTGTCAGGGTGCAGTGCTGTATTTTAAGAAGAAAGGGATTTAATATAGGGGATTATGTGTTTATAAAACCACTGGAAGGTCTTAAGAAGCAGAGCCTAGGCTGGCCAGTCATTCCTAGCCTCTGGGAATGACTCTCAGAACAATGTAGGCTTCACCCTGGTGTGTGTGGTGGGTTGCGACTCCGAGGCCAGCCTGGAAGCCCTGCCATCTGGGTTTAGAGCCACCACCACTGATGGCACAGCCCCACACATCAGGTGAAGGGTTGCCTGATGTTGTGGCCCAGTGATTAGGGAGTCTGCTCAAGAGGCTGTCACGACTGTCGCTCTCTCGTGACCTCCAGGATGCTGGTGAATTAACCTAAGAACTTGCAGCAGGACCACCACAGCTATTCTGACCAGTGGAGGGGGTCAGAAAGCACAGAGAGATGGCCTTCACTTCACATTTGCCCTCCAAATGGAAATCTCACTTTATCCTGAATCCTAGATGCAAAGGAATCTGGGAGAGGGGCTTTTAGCCTTGAAGCCCATGAAGTATGGGGTGACTGGGTACCGTGTATGGATAGGTAATATCCTGAGAAGCCATGTTGAGGGTTGGAAAGGAAGGCCCACGAGGTGCTGTGGGTGAGACTGTGGGGTTGGAGGCAGCGTCTCTCATGAAGGTGATTTTCGAGCTGAGGTCTGAATGATGCAGCCTGTGCAAAGATCCTGAGACGGGGGTGGGGGGCGGAGGGAAAGCAGAGCACGTCTGTGATAGTTTAGATGGTTGTTCAGCGAATGTTCACTTCACCACCCCTCCTCAACTTGGCTTCCCAGTGGCATTTCAGGGTGACTTGGTTTGGCCAGTTAGGATACGAGCAAAGGCCTGGTTTGGCTTGGACTATGGTGTTCTGGTGATCCATCATGAGAAGCACCTCGCTGGGCTCCAGAAGGAAAATACATGACGTAGAAATGAACCATTCAGCTGAGTCCGGGCTCCATCAGCCAAACCCTAGCCAACTTGCAGAGCTGAGGACATGAGAATAAATGCTTGTTATCATTAAGCCCCTGAGATTTGAGGTGGTTACACAACACTGCTGTGGCTGTAGCTGACTGATACATAATCTGAGCTCCTGAAATAAGAATTCAGTATGACTGAGATGGGGAGAAGATTGGGGATTTCAATGCAAGCTGCATGGGCAGAGCTGCCAGGCAAAGTCCCCATTTCATTAAGGGTCAAGCCAAGGCCAAGAGAGGTGAGGTGACAATACCACATGGTGAGTCAGGGGCAGAGCAGAGGCTGGAGTCTGGGCCTCCTGGATCCCATCAATACCGGTCCTCCCTTCATCTTCTCAGCAACCATTCAACACCACCAGTGTTCAAAGAGAGCCCACCACCACCCGATTTATCCAATGCTGACTGATTTACCCTGCTAGCATCTCCACTTGCAGATGAGGAAATGAGGTTCCACTTTCTGCTCAAGGCCATGCCTGAGTT
Organism: Sus scrofa; assembly: GCF_054392235.1. Taxonomy (NCBI): domain Eukaryota; kingdom Metazoa; phylum Chordata; class Mammalia; order Artiodactyla; family Suidae; genus Sus; species Sus scrofa. The sequence continues at coordinate 81,038,144 of NC_139388.1, forward strand.
TATTCTGTCCAGTGCCCATGATTCCAGCCAGTGGGCACGTGTAGCCCTCACTAGCCTGGCTTCTCATCCCAGCTGTGCTAAGCTGGATCGCTGGCTCCAATGACATCAGCCTCTGACTCCACGGCTCTCTGCAACTCTGCTCTGACTCAGGCAGGCTAAATTTACACCTCAGGCAGGGGGATGATTTGCTGTAGGTGATGGAGAGGTTTGGAACCTATTATGCATTCCTGGTAATTACAGGCTTCTTTGATGGCAGGCCATGATGGGACATCTGGAAGGAGATATCCTCCTCAGAAGGGGCTCAGGAAGGGCTTAGCCTGTGTCTCATGGGAAGTGACAAGGGCAATGGACAATGGGGAGAACAGAGGAAAAGAAGACACAGGCTCCTGCTGGGCTATCAGTGTAACGAGGGCGATGAGAACTCCAGAAATCCCAGGGGAGTCTGCCTCTGTCCAGCCAGGGGCTCTGGATAACCTGGAGCTGCCTTCCCTAATTGGGCTCTGCAGAGACACAGGAGTCCATGCGATGCTGGTGGATGATCTGCAGACCAGCAAACCCCTGGATGTGGTTCTCTTCCACATTTTCCAGTTCTGTGCTTCCTGGTCCAGGGCACTTTTCAGCCCCTGGTCCTTGGATGAGGCCGCATGACTCCTCCTGGCCAATGAGCTGTGAGTGAATGAGGCTTGCATCACTTCAGGACTGAAGCATTGAATTTCTGGCGAAGATCCTCGGGGATTCTCAGACCTGCCCTGAGAAGCACCTGTTGTGAGTGACAGCTATGAGCGAGCACCCTCTGTCAACCTGCCATGGACACGCAGGAGGGCGTCCCATGTACACCTTTGCTGTCACAAGCCAGGAACATTTTGGAGATTTTTGTTACTGCTGCATAGCTGAGTCCAGCCCCACAGATAAACATGATCCAATGAGAAAGGGAAATACTGCCAACCTGATTTATTTCTTAGAGATTGACAGGGAACAACATTAGTGAAGGATCTGAGAAATCTTGGAAAAAAAAAAAAGAAACTTGTAACATTGGCTTAATTCAAGGTTTTGCAGACGTGTACCAAGCATTTGTGGAGTTCCTTCAACATCCAGTGGGATATCTTTGCCTGGGACAGCAGGATGGCAGCAAAAATCTTCCAGGGTGCTCTTGCTGACTTAAGAAGCATCTCTGGAAGACATCTCATCTCAGACATCCTCCTGTCACAAGGGTGACATGCTGATGGGGTTGGTTGGGGGAACATTGGGGCAGGATTGGAATACTCAGATAGGAACAAGAAAATCTGCTTATCAACCCGGCACGGCCACCAGCTCCCTCTGATGTGGAAAGTCATCTCACTGCTCTAAACCCCGGTGTCCTTTCTCTGCCTCCAAGCTTATGATGAAATGACTCTGTAAAGTGCTTGGCATATCCGATGTGCTAACTTGGCTGCTGCAGCTGTCCCAGATGTGCAGACAGCTGTCTGAAGGGTGGACTGCAGCCATGCAGGGAGCACAGAGCCAGGATATGTTACACCTGCCAGAGAAAGATAGCGAGCTTTGCAAAGCACGACTCTGACAGTCTATAGGGGCACCAGTGACACAAGAGACCCTGAGAATTGCCCCGGGACACCCCATATCTCCCCTGTCAGGGTGTCTAGTTCCACATGAGTTTCCCAGCGGAGGTTCCCACACCTCTGCTAAAGCCCCACCCGCTCCTTGCAACCCTAAGGATGTAGCATTCTGCCTCTAATATCCCTGCTGGGACTTGGCGTTGGCCAGAACCCCTGGAATTTCTCCCTGATCTTCTTGCCTCCATTCAGACCTCTGTGGTCCTCAGGGTTCAGCTTTTCCGGTCCCAGCCACTGCTGTCTCCCTGTGGGATCCTTCAGAGTCCTACTCCCCAAGGCCTTTCCCTGGCCAGTTTTCAAGTTTGGACACCTGCTCCTATGTCCTGTTGGGGACTGAACGTATACTAATTCCAAAAAAAAGTTACTCTTTTCTCTCTGGGTCTCAGTTAGATGTCTGCAGTAGGGGAGCATGGCCTATGCCAGTGTTTTTTTTTTTTTTTTTTTTTCCTCCCACTAATTAGGGCCGCACCTGTGGCATATGGACGTTCCCAGGTTAGGGATCAAATGGAAACTACAGCTGCTGGCCTACACCACAGCCATAGCAACTTGTGATCTGAGTCACATCTGCGACCTACACCATAGCTCATAGCAACACCATGTCTTTAACCCACTGATCAAGGCCAGGGATCGAACCCGCGTCCTCATGGATACTGGTTGGGTTTGTTTCCGTTGAGCCACGAGGGGAACTCCTATGCCAGTGGTTTTCACGCCACTTGTGTTTTGATGCATGGACTCTTCCCTTTGAATGACACCTTAGGTGGAGTCCTGATTCTATGTATATGTGTGTACGTGTGTATCCACACATGTATATTCACACAGACACATATATACACAGTGGGGGAGAGAAAAGAGCCCTGCTCATTGATGCCTTCTCAGCTCAGTTTGAGTCACTGGGCTAAATCCACTTGTCGAGCCTCCCAGCTCATGGGCATCCACAGTTCAATGGGACAGACCCCTACTGCCTCGCCCTCCTCTCCCGAGGACCCACCCACCCTCTGTTCACTGATGCGCCCTCCCTCCCAGGAAGTGGCCTCCAGGCTCCTCTGCTGTGGTCAGAGGCTGCCTCCCCTGCCTCTGATCGGAGGCAGATTCCCCAGGGCTGGCAGCAGAGCCCCACTCCCACCTTGTCCTGGTGTCCTCACCGCCCCCACTACCAGCAGGGTCTGCGGCGATTAGATGCTGGAAATGCAGGCACGGCATGGAGAGTCAGGCTTCGTTGGGGATCCCTGCCTTTTTCACGGCCTCCCTTAGCTAAGCCCCGGCCTGAGCTGTGCCCCATCCCAGAGTGTCTGGGGGCAGAGACTGGGCAACCCTCTCCGCCCTGGGAACCAACAAGGCAGGCCTCGGGAAACCCTCCGGGTACCAACCCCCTTCTGACCTGCTAGCTGAAGAGGGGAGCTCATTAGCTACAAATTAGCGTTATTATTCAGCTCAAGTGATCTGTCAGGGCTTACACAATGGAACCGGCAGGCGCCCAGTCCACGGGTCTGCTTGTCCTTGCTTGAGATTTTAATAATCTCTGGAAGTGGTTTTTTTAATGTAATGACAATAATGATAGCTGTGGGCAGGCAGGGAGCCTTCCCTCCACAGCCTGACTCATGGTGCTCAGGGGGATGGCCTGAGACGGTGGGCCAGGTACCAAAACGTACCCCCTAAAATAGCCACGAACCACAATGATGACCAACTTTGTGGGTCCATTTAAATCTGCATCCTACTTCTAGAATCATGCCACTCTGGGAAGTTCCCATTGTGGTGCAGCGGAAATGAATCCAACTAGGATCCATGAGGATGCCGGTGGGATCCCTGGTCTTGCTCAGTGGGTCAGGGACCCACCATTGCTGTGAGCTGTAGTGTAGGTGGCAGATGCAACTTGGATCCTGCATTGCTGTGGCTGTGGTGTAGGCCAGCAGCTGTAGCTCTGATTTGACCCCTAGCCAGGGAACTTCCGTATGCCTCAGGTGTGGCCCTAAAAAGTGGGAAAAAAAAAAAAAAAAAAAAAGAATCATGCCAGTCTGATGAAAGAGTCCCATGCCCAGTTTCAAATTTCTTTGGGAGCTCCCCTAGGTGTTAATGGATCCCCTCCTGTTCCTTTTGAAATGGTTCCCTCCCATCAGGTCACCTGAGATTGGCTAGGAGAGGAAACAACCATATTATACTCAACAGAAACCCTTGCATCAGAGAAAACTCTTTGGGGAGCAAGTCACACACAAAAAAAATTACTTCTAATGGGCTCAAGCAAAAACCTCCACAAAAGGCCACAGAACATATACGTTTGGGAGAAAGCCTCAGGTCTGGGTGGATCCAGGTGGCTCTAAAGACATTATCAGAATAGGGAATTCCCTCTGTGCACTGTGATTTAAGGACCCAGCCTTGCCACTGTTGTAGCATAGGTCACAGCTGTGGCTTGGAGATTTGATCCCTGGCCCGGAAACTTCCAAATGCCACAGGTGTGGCCAAAAACAAATATTGAAAGAAAAATACAAAATATAAGTATTTTTATTTTTATAAAGCATAATAAGTCCCAATATAAAAATACCAATCATTCTCCTTCCCTTGGCCCTGCTTTCCTTTGCACTGATTGCATTCTCAGGCTCTCCCCTCATGGTGCCAAGATGGCTGCCAGTGACTCTAAACCCCCATCCTACCCTCTTAGGAGGAGAGTCTTTCTCTTCTTCACTCAAGTCCAGCATTGACTTTTTGGCTTCCTTTGGTGCAGCTTGGGTCACATGCCCATCCCTGAACCAATTACTGTGGCCAAGAAAAGGAGATGCTCTGATTGGACAGACCTGGATCGCATGCACACTCCTGGAGCAAAAAGGGGGACAGCCCTACTCAAGTCACCAGGAACAAGAAGGGAGGAGAGTTGTGTGTCTCCAGGGAAATCAGTGTGGTACTACGAGGTGTAAGGGCTCTGTATTCTGGAAAGACAAAACCTAGATGGATATTTATGTACATTGACTTTTTTTTGTTTAGAGCTGCCCCCGTGGCATATGAAAGTTCCCAGGCTAGGGGTCAAATCAGAGCTGCAGCTATCAGCCTACGCCACAGCCACAGCAATGCCAGATCTGAATCGCGTCTGAGATCTACACCACAGATCACTGCAACACCGGATCCTTAACCCACTGAGTGAGGCCGGGGATCAAACCTGCATCCTTGTGGATACTGGTCAGATTCGTTTCCATGGAGCCATGACAGGAACTTCTGTATATTGATACTTTAGGTGGAACTGTTCCACACCCAAGCCCTGTGACCACCACACTCATGGCTTCTAAATCCAGAAGTGGCCTATACGTCAGCCTCAACTCTGAATGAGAGAAAAGCTTTCTTTAGCAAGATGGTTGCTTCTAGGGCTGGAGATCTTGGCAATAGTCAACTGAAATTCAGGGAATCACAGATGTCAAAGTCACTCAGTCCGACCATCACCTGATGCTACTTCCCAGCCTAAGAGGTTGACCAGTCCCTATGCCCAGGGACTTGCTTGTGTCCACTAGAAGGTGACTTCCTTCAGGACTGTTTTGTTTACATTTATTTAATCCTAAGACTAAGGATAGTGCCTGGTGCCTATTGTTGCATAAATGAATAAATTTCACAATGGTTGGTTCTGACTTTTAAAAAATTCTCCTCGTATATGTATATTTAACCAAAATTTAGTTCTGGGGAAATTTCTACACTGTGGTTAGGACTACTCAGAAAAACATTACCATTTTCAGGGGACTATGTGTCAGACATTTGAAGTTACCAAGTATCTATCACTTCCACTCCATGCAGTCTTTCCTCAGGCCACACAGTACTAGTTCCTTCAACCACTTAGTTTCTGCATGATAGGATTTAGAGCCCTTCTCCCCACAGTCTCTCTAGAACTAATCCCCTTGGCCATTATCTTGCTCAAAATGTGGTGCCACTTCTCCAGGTGGGAGTACTGGAGTACAGTATAGTGAGATAATCACCTCCCACATTCTATATACTCTACCTCTATTAATATGACCAACATGCCATTATTGTTTTTGTCCCTGTATCCTATTGGAGACTCACACTATACTTACTATTTTCTAAAACCCTTGTGTTTTTCACATATCCTAGCCATAGATTTCCTATCCCTTACTTGTTTAGTTAACTTTTTATATGGTTCCTGATACTCAGGAGGAGGCTGGGGGAAATTTTACCTTTTCTGCAGCACATCTTATGTACCAAGTACTTCATATGCCTTCAGCTATTTACTTCTGACAATATTACGAAGTAGGTATAATTGTCCCCAATTTATAGATATTGAAGCTGAGGCTCAGACAAGTTCCTTATTAGCAAAAGTCACATGTCTGAAAGGGGGCAGATGTGGGATTCAAACCCAGAATAGTCTGCCCCTCCTCAAGCCCATGTGCTTATACAAATACCATGAATTACTCCTAATGACAGGTGTCTGAATTGAAGGCAAGGGAATCAGACCACACGAGAGAGGATTTTATTGTCACACGGTGTAAGTCCCCCTTGTGTCCCCAGCCCTGCCCAAACCCACCCCCCATACCCCCTCTGAATGCCCTTCTGGATGGTGCTTTCAGCATCTTGCAATAACTTTCATAACCTGAAAGTTCTCTGTGTCCATCTCCCTGCCTGGCATGGCTGTATCTGCAGGGCACCGTGGGCAGCAGATCGGGGGACAGTGAGCCCAGGGCCGAAGGGGCATCTTGGAGAAGGTGTTCAGAACAGAAGAAGGCCAGTGCCGTCCATTGTATTCCCACTTTCTATTCGCCAGCTGTCAAGGGGGGCTCACCAATTAAGTGGCTGTCTAGGGCTTTCCAAACCACTAATCAAAACTGCCAAAATCTTTAAAAAGAGCTTTCTACAAATTTTCTCTTCATTTATTTTTTTAAGCGTGTTAAAAGGTTCATTAAAGATCTGCAAAGGAGGAAGAAGCCCTTCTCCGGCTCCCCTCCTCCCTCAGTCAGTAATTAAGAACGCAGCTCCCCCCAACAGGAGCTTTCCTGCCTCCCCCATTGGCAGTGGAGGATGTGGACAGGAGTTCAGAAGCGCCTTGTTAGCGTGTCTGCCTTGCAAGAATCGCTCGCTAATGGGAGATGCTGGGAGTTGGTAATTTGGTAAAAATGTGTTGTTATTGTCAGCAGACGGCTTCCCAGCTCTCTCCTGGGCCGCGCCTGCTCCTTCTCTTGGACTGGGAAACAATCGAGGAAAAGACGGCCTTCTGGGAGTCCAGGCGGAGTGTGTTTCCTCAAGGACCTCTCCGGAACAAGTGGCATTTGGGAAGCTGTGGCTCACGTCCCCCCCAGAGAGAACTGCTTTCCTGCTTCCCTGGTGGGAGCCAGGGCCTTGTGGGAAGAGTGTGGGAAACTGGAGATATCCCATCTCTGTCTCTGAGTTACGTGGGGCAGGTGGCTTCATCCTTCAACCTCAATGTTCACATCTGTAATGTGAAAATAACAGTATCCTCCTTGCAGGATTGTCGTGAGGGTTACCTGGCCACAGCGGTCATTAGCAAGACAGGTGACATTGAGGGAGCATTTGTCAAGAGCCAGACACTTTGCTAAGTTGTGACTCATTTCATAGGGAAGAAAACCGAGGCTCAGAGAGGTTGAGTGACTTGAAGGTGGCTGCACAGCTAGGAAGTGGAATGAAAGCCATGCAGGTCTCTTTCTGAAGACTTGCACGTGCTTCACATTTTTGCTGCAATCCAATTCCAGGTGCAGTTGTGACCAGAAGCACAGCGTGTGCAGAGGTACCCGCCTGACTTTGCAAAGCTCCGTATTGCATCCTGTGAGCTGCCAGGCTCTGGGAAAGGGAGAAGCAGAAGGGACTATCACCAATTTTCAGGAATAGAAGGGAAAAAGGAGGAAGGGGAGGAGTTCCCAATGTGGCTCAGAGGTAACAAAGCTGACGAGTATCCATGAGGACAGGGGTTCCACCCCAGCCTTGCTCAGTGGGTTAAAAATCCCGTGTTGCTGTGAGCTGTAGTGTGTGTCACAGATGCACCTTAGATCCTGTGTTGTGTGGCTGTGGCTGTGGCCAGCAGCTACAGCTCCAAGTCGACCCCTAGCCTGAGAACTAAGGAAAAAAAAAAAAAGAAGAAGAGGGGGAAGAGGAGAGGACGAAGGAGAGAGAGAAAGAGAGAGAGACTGGCCGAGGGCCCCACAGCATATCAACCAATCCATACTCTTCATCCTTAGTGGAACCGGATCTCAGAGGCTGGATGAATAGATAGGCCCAGGCCCTCCCTAGGGTCAAAATTCATATTCCAATAAAATAGGAAAGCTGCCGTGGAATGAGTGGAAAGCTGCAAATAACCAACAAAGCCTCGACCTCATTCATTCACCAGATACTCTCTGTGCACCCACTAGGAGCCCTGGGGTACAGCGGGCATCCTTTAAGATCCCTGCCCAAAGTCCTCCCGAGTCCCCCAGTGCAGGTGACCCCCATTTCCTCTCCCAGGACCCCCTCGTCCTCACTCTCTCCCATGGGCCGCAGGCCACTGACCAAAATGACCCCCCCACCACCACCTACCGCCTCCAGCGTTTCCATGATGAGCTTTCCGTGTATCCTTTAGGTGGCTGATGACATGCACTGCCTTAGAGACACCCTCTCAGACGTCTCCCCATCGCGAGGTTCCTCCCCTCCCCGCCCTCGCAGTCTCTGCCCTGTGAGCATCATTCACAGTTATTTTCCTATCCGTGTGCTTCCTGTGCCTCCTTCTCCCCAGTTAGACAGAAACTCGAGCAAAGGGATGGCGTCTGTCTTGTTTCCCATCATGTCTCCTGGGTCTGAAACTCAGTCGGAGCTTGGGAAGTATTGACTGAAGGAAGCGGGCACGTGGGGGGCCCCATGCAGCTGTAGAAAGGAAGAGCTCATCCTGGAGGGCTTCCTGGTGGAATGATGCTTCTGGGCTAGGATGGCCTGGGCACAGATGGAGCAGAGCCTGGGACCAGGGGGGGAAGCAGAGTTTATGTGAATTATTGGCACATGAGCCACGATCCCCGGGCCCCTGGGGAGAGGGCCTGGCCTGGCTCTGGTGGCTTCAGTGACACAACAGTGGAGGACAGTGGCCTGTAGCAGTTAGTTGTATTACTGGCAGAGCTGGGTGAGCTGGCAGCTCTGTGGTTGGCCTGCCCCCAAACCCCGATCCCAGTTTCTCGCCTGCTGCTATAGCGGTGTAACTGTGCCCCTCAGCCAGGCAGAGAGAGAGGAGAAAGAGAAAAAAAAAAGAAAAGAAAAGAAAAGAAAAAAAAAGGAGAAAGAAAAAAACCCAACACCAATTCCATGGGAAACACATTTGAAAATAACATCTCATTGAACAAGGAATGCGCGCAAGGCTCGGGTGGCAGGCAGGCTGGTAAGTGACCTCATTTCCGACGCTGACACAAGGCCCTCCTGCTGCCAAGCACGGCAGAGCTGGCCGTGGCCCGGGCCTCCCCAAGCGGGAGCTTCCACCAGGCAAGATATTTCTCCTGGAGAAAAGCGCTGATGCCCAGCTGGACCTGCAGGGGTCTGATGAGCAAATGTTCTCTCCTGTTTCAACATCCCAGGTCAACAGACATTCCCTGATGACTGCTGGGTTCCAGGCTCTGAGCCTCATGCTGGGAAAGCAGATGAAAAAGATGGAGCCCTACCCTTGAGAGGCGGGTCATCAGGGAACTAGACAATGGAATCAGTGCACAGAAGATGGGGGTGGGGACAAAAAAGGGCCATCGAGACTGCCAAGCCCTGGGACCTACTCCTCCATTTGCTGAGGGGGGCTTTAAGGTCAAGGGTATTGTGAGTGGCATCCTGGGTGGAGGAGAAGGGACCAGTTCCCAGGAAGCACCACCACCCCATGGTCATACCCAACGTGTCTAATTCCTCTGAGACCTGTAGCTGGGTCAGCGTGCCCCATGTATGACAAAGGATTAACACAGATGCCATCCAGGTTTCCTGCCCCCAGAGGCGAGGCAGAGAGACAAAAAAGAATAAACCTGGGAAGTTTTACCAGCATTTGGCACAGACTGTTAAATTGTGGGGGAACAGAGTGGTGAGGGGGTGATGGCTATGAGTAGTGGTCAAGAATTTTTGGTGATGGGGTGATGGGGACGATTGTTACAGTGGCTGAGGTTGTGATGCCAAGGAAAGGATGAAGGTCTTGAGGATGGTATGTGACTATGATAACAGTGGTGATCATGGTAATAGAATGAAGGTGCTGATGGTGATGCTGATGGTGGTGCTGATGGTGATGCTGATGGAGCAGGATGCTAAGACAGGGTGTGAGGACCACAGTGGCAGTGATGGTGGTGATGGTGCTGGAGATCTGGGATGACGCCCAAATCCCTCTCAGACAGGCGCATCCTCCAGACTGGATGTGCAGACAGCATCAAGCGTCACTTATCCCCATTCTCGGGAGGCCCTTGTGAAAATCTCTTTGCAGCAGGATAGCCATGGAGCTTTTCTTAGGGGAAAATGTGCTTTCAGACCATGGTTCAGCTCTAATTATCCTGACTGGTTTGCATGCAAAGCCTGTCGCCCAGGCAGGAGAGACTCTCCAATGTCCCTAGATTTCAGGATGGCCCTCTGGAGATACAGTCATTGCCTGGTCATCCGAAGCGGATTCCAAGGAAGGGATTCTTCCCTGGCAGGGTCAATCCACAGACAAGTCAATGCTCACCATGGAAGAAGAGGTCAACCCTGCACATTGGGAGAGAGAACAGCTCGAGGGGTAGAGGTTGATGCCAAAGGTTGGGACAGGAGGCCAAGCACCTCAACCATCAAGTTCCAACTTCAAAGTCACCTCCTTGGAGAAGACCTCCCTGATTGCACCTGGGCTAGGTAGACCCCTGCTGGTCTCCCCACACACTCCAATGGCACATCCTTAGTCCAAGATTATGATAATTGACTAAAGATCTGTCTCCTGCATAGATGGGGACCCCTTTAAGGGCAAGGATCAGATCATCCTGTTTGTAGACCCCAGGGTCTGGCACACACTCTGATACAGGATGGAGGTCAGTGAGCCAAGGTCAAGGGTTGGGGGGGGGCAGGGGGAGGCGGGAGGGAGAGGGAGGGAGGTGGGTGCCCAGAGATGTGTGGAGATATTCCCTAAGACTCTTCCCAGGGCTCACTCCTTGTTCTGAGCTGCCTGTCGCCTGACCTTTCTGGCCCGTTAACAAGCTCCAAAATGTCTTTTTTTTTTTCTTCCTTTTTTTATGGCCACACCTGAAGCATATGGAAGTTCTCAGGCTAAGGATCATCGAATCAGGGCTGCGGCTGCCAGCCTTGCACCACAGCCACGGGCAACACCGGATCTGAGCTACATCTGCAGTCTACACTGCAGCTTGTGGCAATGCTGGATCCTTAACCCACTGAAGGAGGCCAGGAGTTTAACCAGCCTCCTCATGGACGTGACATCGGGTTCTTAACCTGCTGAGCCACAACAGGAGCTCTTCTGAACCGTCTTAACTGATGATCAGGGATAATCAGACCTGGGGTGGTGGGGAGGAAGAAGGTGACCACAGGGACAGTCACAGTGAGAGCCATCCTGTGGAATGCCTCCAGGTGGGCTCTCTAGAGGAATTTAGGGACAATCAGGGAGACTTTCTATTTCCACTGTATTGTTGGGCTCCACCTCAGGCTTCCTGAAGGGGGGGTCCTCCTCCCCCTCTTCCTCCCACATACCGTGATGTGGGCTTACTGTCTGCCAGGCCCCAGGAAGCACCACCCTTCCCTCCTTCACTTACCCATCTGTATTTATTGAGCACCTGCTGTATGTCAGGTGCTGTTCCCGGTGAGGTGGTTGCCATGGAGAACGAGACAGATGCTGCCTCCACCCCAGGGAGCTCACAGGCTAGTAGGCACACAGAGAACACCAGACTCAGAACCTTCTCGAATGAGAGGGAGGCAGGAAGGTCCCACAAATCACAGAATCACAAGGAAGAGAGAGACATGGGATGGTAGAGAGAAAGCAGACTTCAGAGGGAGACAGACATGGGTCCGAATCCAGATATTTATCTCACCTCTCTGCATCTCAGCTTCCTCATTTGTGGATTGGAGAAGATGCCTGCTCATTGGGGTTGCTATGAGGGTTTTAAAAAGGCAGCTCCAAAATTTAGAAGAGGAATATTAAGTGGGGGGGGGGTGGACTTCAGGGCCAGGGGGATGCTTTCTGTGGGGGGGAGGATCGTGGGAGTCTTTCTTGAGGAGCTGAGGTTCTGGAGAAAGCTTGGCGCTGCCTAGTGGTCCATCTGGGCTGGCTGGGAAGGGGGGCTCGCGGGCGCCTGGTAATGAACACATGGTTCATAAAGGTCAGCATAAAACGGGCAGCCACGCGCCATTGCACCAGCCTGCTGGTCTTCATAATCTGCATCTCTATTTGAAATTGCCCTGTGTATTCGCCTTCTCATTTAATGTCTGTCTCTCCTAACTAGGTCGTAAGTGCCAGGAGGGCAGACTCTGGGTTCCTGTGCTGAAAGTCATCTTGTCTAGAGTGAGCATTTGGTTACTACTCATTGGCCAAAAGAATGGAGTTATAAATGAAGCTGTGTCTGTGAATCCCAAGGGCAGCCTTCTGATGAGGTCATTGATCTACTTGCTCATGACCTTCTGCAAATTGAGTTGCTGGCTTTTTAGGGACACCTGATCCCACTGATACGAATGTATGTTGAGTTAGTGACATTCTAAAGGGCAGCCCCCCGTACCCACTTCCTTTGAGGTACTTGAAGCTGGGATGAGGTATTTTATGTTATTATATCAGCGCTATTATCTTGCCTGTCCTAGCAGGCAGGGAAGGAAGAGTGACCCCATTTCCCAGCCCAGGAAGCAGAGGCTTGGGACAATAAAGTCTCTCTCAAGTCCACACAGGTGGGAACAAGCAGGATCAATCCCCCAAGCCAGGGGTCTGCCTCCAAGCCCAGGGCTCCTTTCAGCAGCCCCACTCACCTGCAAGATCTTTGACACGGATCAGTTATGCCCTCAGAGGAGATGGCTCTTCTGCCAAGTGTTAATCCATGGGCTGTGGGATGGGTGCAGGTCCAAGCCTCCGTTTCCCCACCTGCGCTGGGTGCAGATATCTCCACTTTACTTGCTTCATCCGAGGACAATCAGACAAGCGTATAACCCAACACAGGGCTGTGTCAACAGCAGGTGCTCCCCCATGGGTTGACTTGCCCCCTTTCCTGTCTGGGCTGCTGACCGGTCGGTCCCAGGACTGAGAGGCTGCCTGGGAGCTGCTCTACAGATGAGGGTGTGGAGGACGGGCAGGGAGAGTGAGGTGGAGGCGGGGACACAGGCTTTGGGGCAGCGGGGAGCGGAGCCCAAGGGCAGGGGGTGAGAATGCAGGAAGTGAGGACAGAAACCCAGAGCTCAGCAGGGCTGATCTTAAGCAGGAATGAGAACAGCACATACTTGCCATGTCATATAAATGATAAACAATAATAATAACATTGGTTTACGTGTAATGAGAAAGTCTACAGGGACCGAATTACCTTGGTAATGGGCTGCAGATGTCGGAGAGTCATTTGTTTCTTAAGGGAAGAGCTGAGGGCTGCGTATCTCTCTCTCCCTCTCACACACAAACACACATGCACACACAGGTACACGCACACTCCAAGGATGCCCCTCCAGGTGGGGAGAAGGGGGTTGGAGCCTGGCAGAGAGTGAAGCAGGTAGGGCTGGGGCAGGAGACTCAGAAATAGCTTGTGATGTTCATTGTTACTGCTCATCAAATACATCCATTCTCACCTCACGGGCACACATGGGTTTGCATTTCTGAGCCTCATGTGGTTCCTGGAATCATTGAGGTGTCGGGGGCAGTGATGTGCGTCACCTCTGGGTGGGAGCCCTTAACGGCTGGTGCAAGATCCTCCAGAAGTGCCTTCCTTCTTCTGCAGTGGTTGAGGAAGGGTGTGTGGACGTGAAATTCCATCAGCCTGGGTCCTGGGGTGAAGTTGGAGGCAGTGAGTCCCTGTTGCAATGGGTAGCAGGAGTTGGGGTGAGCCCTTGAGGCTGAGGATCATGGTTACTGCAACATCTTACCCCTCCCACCCGGACCAGCAGGGCCCTGCTTTGGGGCCAGAGTCTAAGCATATAAGCCCCAGCTGCAGAGTTGTGCAGCTGTCCAGAATCACAGCCCTTCAAACCTGATTTCCCTGGTCAGATGGAAACTGTCCCCAAACCTCCAAAACAAGGAGATGGGTCCCTGGACTTTGAATCACCTGATGGTCTGGTCCAGGCTTTGCTTTATTCTGCTGGTTGTAACATCGATCCAGAAGTCAACGTGTCCCTGGCCAGGTCAGGACATAACAATCAGATGGGGTGTCCAGTATCACAGAGACAGAAGGCGACCTATTGACTGAATTTTGCTTTTTCAATTATTTTCAAGGTCATCAGATGTCAGAGCACTGTGGCTTTGGGGTCAGAGCCTGGATAATCAAAGTGGGGGTTACCACAAACTGTGTTCTCATGCCACCCCCTTATTATGAGGTAGGGAATTTAGCTCACATGTTCAAGGTCGCACACAATACATTGGTGCGGTTTTAAATTTCCCTGGACTCGCCTTAAAGTTTCTCTCTACATTTCTCCCTGATAGGAGGTCTCAGAAAATCTGAATTCTACCTATTTGGGGAGGTCTAAGGAGTGAAGGGAACTTTGAGAAAGAAAACCTTGTATCTGGTTTAAATCTTAGAGGCAAGGTATTGATGGATGCTCTTCTGCCAGGGGGGTGAAAATTCGACCCGATCTCTCCTTCTTATTTAATTATCCGGAAGCTCAGCTGGAGTCTCACCCCAAAAGTTTCTCCCTGTATGGGAAAAGCTGATGCCTGGGAATTCCTGTCCATAACCTCGCCACCTCTGCTCTAGTAAATAATCCACTCTCCGCTTCTCTTGCTGGGAGGTGCCATTCTTCAGACCTTTAATCATGTCCGCAGCTCATTTCTGAATCCTTTCCAGTTGCCACATCACTCGGCATCTCTGCATAGATCGTGCTTTTACTGCTTCCCCCAACCCATATATTATATACTCACGTAGTCAACCTAATAGCCCTCACAGTCTGGAAGCATAAATCACATTTAAAAAAGGAGCAAAAGTGGTTTAGCGTCTTAAGCTGGAATAATGATAACAGGAGCTAACACTGATGAAGGGTACCAGGGACGGTGCCAGGGACTGTTCCAAACCCTCCAGACAGGTTAACTTATTTCCTCCTTATGACAACCCGGAGAGGCGGTATGATTATTTTTCTGCCGGGGAAACTGAGGCACGGAGTATTTCAGTCACTTGCCCAAGGTCATTGCATTGGGGACAGTCGTCCCTCCTAAGCACTGCATCAGGTACTTCTCTGAAAGGAGCTTTAGGGGTCCTCAAATCCAGCCCTTTTTGGAGACAAGGCTCAGAGAAGCAGAATGACCTTCTCTAACTCCCGTGGAAAGTTAGTGGCAGATCCACTCCCGTCAGTTCTATTCCAGGCTTCCTACATCCCTCCCATGGGGCAGCCTTTGATTTGTACAAGGCTGTATGGCTCTCTCTTCTCTCTTTCCTGCTCCACCCACAGGCCAGGCTTCCTTGTTATTTCCGCAGACCCAACCCCCCAGGGAGGAGACGAGCCCACCCCATCTGCTCTGATCCTGGCACATCTGGGAGCGAATCCAAGATGAGACACAGTGGCAAGAGAGATCCATCCCAACCACCATCCTCTGGGCGGGAGCTGCTAAGACAATGCTAACCAAGGGAGGAAAGGCCCACTGGGCAGGGCTGGGTCGAGCTGGTTAAAAATTCTTTAAAGGAGAACAGGTCCACGTTCAGCTCCCTGCACCTGGCTTCTTGCTCCACCTAAGCTCAGACTCTGGTGGCCTCCTCTCCAAACACCTCTGCTTGACAAACAGCAATCTCAACTTGCTAAGGAGTCTTAGGGGGAAAATAAAAGGTGAAAATAATTTTCAGCCAGGAGTAGGTGAGTCTTAGGGGGTCTTTTGGTCAACAGGTGAGAACCAGAATTAGGAAGAAACCCCCCTGCCCCGAGCTCTGAATTTGCTTCCTCCATGACATATCATAGAACATTAAAATTAATCAGCTCTGCAATGATTTTATTATAGAGGCCAATAAAATAGAAAAATTACATTTTCACTGTTCATTGGGAGGCTGAGATTTTTGAACCTTATATTTTTGGGCTTCATGGTTCTTGATGGAGATTTGAAAACACACACACATTCTTCTGTCTTAAACAGAGTCCCTCTCAATAGTCCACATGCGTGCATCCCATAGGTAGATTACGGTTCCTCATTCTCCACTGACCTGCGTTCCCCTTCGCCACGTGACTTTAAAGGAGTAGGGCATCGCAGGCATCCCTGCGGTATTGACTTTGGGTACCGTCATGTGACTTGCCGGAATCCAGCCCTGCTGAGTTATAACTGTTTCACAGGCTCATGAACACAAAAACCAATGCTTGTTTTCGTAATCGCTGCCATTTGGGTTTGTTATGCAGCTTTATTGCAACCAAAACCCAATACAACCCATATGCTTACGGAGGCAGACAATCTCAGTACCTCAAATTTGGAAGAAACTTTTTTATTAATAATAATGACCATCAATTGTCAAGGGCTTATTAAGTACCAGGCGCCTGGACTAGATAATTTATATGCAACATCATTTTCAATTGAGGAAACAAACTCAGAGAGGTGAGATAACTTGCCCAAGGTCACTTAGCTAATTAGTGGTAGAACTGGGCTGTCAATCTCAGGTCTTGCTGACTACCAAAGCCTCACTCATCCACACTGCCCTCACCTCTTAGAGTTGGTCAACCTCAACCTTGTTGGTCCAGGCTTCTCTGACATGGATTCATCCTCCAAGATCTCTGCCGAGGTTTCTATCAGCATGACTTTGAGTTCTTTAATTAAATAAAAATGAATTTATCTCCCCCCAAGAGTGCCCTGTGTCCTGAACATTTGCGATTACTGGAAATGCTTTCTTCTCTTGAGCCCATCCCTTTCTCTCTCTGGTCCTGATGGTCTCTTCCTTTAGCATTATGTAAAAGATGGGGTCCTCCAATCCACATCCTATCTTTCAAATACTGTAAGACAGGATTTTATATTCACCCTTTGTTTTCTCTTTTCTGGACCAAGCACCCCTACTTCCTTAGCTGTCCCTAAGAAAATGTATTTTTTGTAAAATAGTGCACACAGAAAAGTGCATAAAATATAAATATATAGTGTAGGAAATAACTCTCCAGTGGGGCTCATAAAACTCCTTCCAGGGTCAGGAGCTGGAGTTTTACCATCTCTGAAGGACCCTGTGTTTCCCCCCCCTGCTTGTCTTTGCTTCTCACCCAGCTGGAACCACCATCCTTGTATTTATGGCAATAATTTCCTGGCTTTTCTTTATTGTTTTGTTACCTGCGTATCCATCCCTAAACAATACAGTTTAGTTTTCCCTGTCTGTGGTCTTTATGCAAATGGAATCATGGACATACTCTTCCGTCCCTTATTTCTTTTCATTCACATTTTGTTTATAAGATTCACTCACATTGTTACTCAGAGCGAGACTTCACTTCTTTTCCTTGCTGTATAGTATTCCACCATGTGAGTACATGGCAATTTACTTATCAATGCTATTCTTGCTGGACAATTAGGATGTGTGTGGGTTGGGGTTATGGCACACCACACTGCTGTATATGTGCCTCGGTCATATACCTAAGAGTTTCTCCTAAATTGTAGGATATAAGTATCTTCAACTTTGATCATTCCCAGCTGCCTTTACCTACTTCATACACTCACTAGTAATTTTTGTAAATTTCCATTGCTCTTTGAGCTGTCATTTTATGGCTTTGTTCTTATGTGTCCTTAAGAAGTGGCCTTCTTCTCCTGGTCATTCAGTCTCTATGTACACTTACAAAGTACTTTTACGTTCACAAAGTATACACATATGCCTATACACATACTTGCCCAACAATGCATGAGGTCTGTGTTGAGACAAGAAATCCCACTTAACTAGATTGTAGAAGATACATAATCTCTCAGGAAAAATCACAATGGCAAAGGTAGGAAGAATGTTCCACATGACCAAAATCTTTTATTTATTTATTTATTTATTTACTTTTTTAGGGCCAAACCTGCAGCATATGGAATTTCCCAGGCTAGGGGTCACATCAGAGCTACAGCTGCTGGCCTACACCATGGCCACAGCAACACTAGATTCGAGCTGCATCTGAGACCTACACCACAGCTCATGACAACGCCAGGTCCTTAACACTGAGTGGGGCCAGGGATCAAACCCTCATCCTCATGGATACTAGTTGGGTTCGTTTCCACTGTGCCACCACAGGAACTCCAGCCACTTGACCATAATCTTGATTCTGTACTTGTACGAGTGGTTAAAGATCAAAGGAGGACCACCTGAGATGTTCACTGCAGAAGATTGGGTTTCAGGTCGCCTTTGCACTTCCTGGCCAGTAGTGACATTATCCACAGTCTTGGGCATGCGTCTTGGTGTTGCCTTCCTGCTGTGGCCTGGGTGTATTTCTCTGTCTCTTTAGCTGGGACTCAGCCATTGGCCGATGGAAGGTGAGTGGATATGACACTAACAGAGACTCGAAAGGCATTCGTGCAATTCAGTTTGTGTTCTTTCTTTGACTCTACCATTGCCAGAGGCCCAGAAGAGGCTGGGAGCCACATGGAGTCCAGTGGCCCAAGCTGAGCCCCAACCAATGTCAGCCAAGTCCTAATCATCTAATTAATGAACTAAATAAATGCCATTGTTATATGCCACCGAGGTTTTATGGTTGCTCGATATAGAGCAATGGTCAACCAATACAACCATTTTCATCATTACCATCACCCCATGAATAACAGCTACCATTTAGTGAGCATTTATTACGTGCCAGGCACTGTACTGAAAACTTTATGCCCATTATCCTGTGGGCCCCCCACATCACCCCTCCACAGAAAACACAGGAATAAACACAAAATGGAGAGTGACTCATTCTTTCCATTTTACAGTGGGAATCTGAGGCTCAGAGAGGTTAAGGGACTTGCCCAAGGTTGCAGAATTAGGGGAGGCATCAAAATCTACACTCAGTTCTCCGAGTCAAGTCTTTGTCACCAGCTTGGGAAGTGGCAAGGGGAGGCTTTTTAAGTAAATGTGTAAATTACTATAGCATTTGAGGACCCAGGTGTCATACATACTCAAATGGCTAGACTGAAATAAGCAGAGAAACAGCCAAAGGGTGGAGCATTTTTTATGAGCTCTCTCCTTATTGGTTGGCTCAGGCTGGCACTGGTGCTTTCTTCCTGATGCTAGAATCTAGCAACAAAGCCACTACACTGTGCTCAGAGAGCTGAGATAGAAATCATCAGAGGGAAGTTCCCACTGAGGCTCAGTGGAAATGAATCTGACTAGGAACCAGGAGGATGCAGGTTTGATCCCTGGCCTCGCTCAGTGGGTTAAGGATCCAGCATTTCTGTGAGCTGTGGTGTAGGTCGCAGATGCGGCTTGGGTCTGGTGTTGCTGTGGTGTAGGCTGGCGGCAACATCTCTGATTCGCCCCCTACCTAGCCTGGCAACTTCCATATGTTGCAGGAGTGGCCCTAAAAGACAAAAAAAAAAAAAAAAAAAAAAAAAAAGAGAGAGAGAGAGAGAGAGAAAAAGAAAAAAGAAACAAAAAAAGAAAGAAAAGAGATTATCAGAGACCGGACATACGTCAGGGCTGGGTTGGAGTCCTGGTTTGACTTCCTACGAATGGTGTCTCCTTGAGCAGGTTATTCAGTCACCCAAAGCTCCATTCCCTCATCTGTAAATGGGAGAGAAAGAGGTTTCCTTGATGGCATGATCCAGTTTGCTGTGAGGGACAGAGCTACAAGGGATGGGCAGAGTTCGTAAAAGCCGAAACCCTGTACCAAGATCAGGTGGTTATTTTTATGGACCATCTCCAAGCAGCGGCATTGTTCTTATGGATGATGCTGTATAAGAGGAAGGGCTGGGGAAGTTAAAAACATCGAGAGGGGCAAAGGTCTTTGGGGTCTCAGGAATAGCATTTGGGTTGGCTGATGGTGGTTCCCACCCATGCTGGGAAGACTTGTGTTCGGGAGTCATTTCATCACTCACAGAAAGAACTCTGAGCAGCAAAGACCACAAGGATGGCTGGTGGATGGCTACAGCTCAAGGGGGAACAGCTCCAGCCTGGTTAAATCCCTCACCTGGCAGTCAGCACGTCCCACAGCCCCGAGAGCAGTATCGTTTGGTGGGCTGGCCATCTTCAATGTCCTGCATACTGCAAAACAGCCAGAGGGGGGTCTCTTTCTTGACCTTCAGCTTTTACGTACTTTAGCTTCTGCAAAAACCTCTTTCATTTCTCCCCAGAACAGCATCTGACAGCTCGCCTCACTCCTCTGTGTGCGATGGTTTCTTTGTTTGGTTGAATAAAGAAGCTTGTTACTGGAGAAAATGCCTTGGCAAGTGTCAGTGGAGATATCTGTTTCCTTGAAGAAACTCCCATAAAATCTTTCAAGCTGCAGCTTTTGAGTCTCAGAGCCCCTTGGATCCAAAGGCCTCTCTTTTTCCTGACTTTCTGCAGCCTGGTTGGGGGATTCGCCAAGTCTCTCCCCTCCAGCAGGAAAGGGGAGCCTCTGGCGCTTCTGGTGAGTTGGTCCCTGTGGGTTTGCTTTCCTTGAGGTCGACCCCAGGTGTCAAGGTCTCCTTGTCGAGAAGTGGAGGGGAGGGAATTTGTCTCAGGAGGGGTCAGCAAGAATATTCACCCTTGGTTACCCCCTCAGAAGGTTTTCCAAGGCCCAGCTGGGTGTTCATTAAGTTTTCTAGCATCTGGGTCTTGTCTGAGCACAAGAGAAGGTGACACCCACCAGGGTGTCTCTATCTGTGGGCTGCAGTCTCTGCTCCCCAGCAAAGACATTCTAAGACAGCCTCATCTTTCGCTCTGGTTTCCTTGCCCAGCTTTCCTCCCCTGGCCCTGTATCCATCACACACTTTCCATAGAAGGCGCAGCACCCAGCACCCCCCACCCCTTTACACACAGGGCTCCCTCTGCCAGAATGTCCCTCCTCCCATGGACCCAGTTTCAATATCACTTTCCCTTGAACCCTTCTCTGACCAGCCAGGGAGGCTCAGTTCCCTGCTCTCCCTCTGTGCCTGCTTTAAAATATATGCATAGGAGTTCTCATTGTGGCTCAGTGGTTAATGAACCCAACTAGCATCCATGAGGATGTGGGTTTGATCCCTGGCCTCACTCAGTGCTTCAAGGATCTGGCGTTGCTGTGAGCTGTGGTGTAGGTTGCAGATGTGGCTCGGATTTGGCATTGCTGTGGCAAAGGCTAGTGGCTACAGCTCCAATTCAACCCCTAGCCTGGGAACTTCCATATGCCCTAAAAAGACAAAAAATACATATATATATATATATATATATATTTGCTTTTTAGGGCTGCACCCATGGCATTACGGAAGTTCCCAGGCTAGGAGTCGAATCAGAGCTGCAGCTGCCAGCCTACACCACAGCCACAGCCACAGCAGATCTGAGCCATGTCTGCGACCTACACCACAGCTCACGGCAATGCCGGATCCCTGGCCCACTGAGCAAAGCCAGGAATTGAACCTGCATCCTCATGGATACCAGTTGGATTCATTTCCGTTGAGCCACAACAGGAACTCCTGTGTCTGCTTTTATTGTAGCAATTCCCACATGCTACTTCAACGGTCTGCCTGGATGTCCATTTCCCACTAGGCGGGAGCTTCTTGAAGGTCTCATTCACAGTGCCTGGAACTTCCCAGGTGCTCTATCAATTTGACTTTCTAGAGCTTCAAGAATAAGTCCCAACTAGGTTGACTTTGGTGATGTAAGGGCAGGGGCGACTGGACAGGCTAAGAACAGTAAAGGCAGTGAGCTAGCATGGTCATACCATCATGCTAGCTTCCAGAATCTTGTGGGCTCATTGAAAAAAAGAAATAAATGCTCAGTAATAGTCCCCAAGTACTAAATAACACACCTTCCCAGGGACACCCCCTGCCTCTAGAGCCCTGAAAGAGGGTCAGATTGTCTTGTTTGTTTCCACCTGGAATAAAGCCTCCTTCCTGGGCAGCCCTGCTCCCCCGTCAAGTCTCCACAGAGGACAGAGGCTTCAGGGACAGACTTGGACACTGACCTTGGTCCCACCTAATATGACGCATATCAAGGTTTCCATAGTCAGGGCACACAAGCTGCAGCCACTTTACAGAAAGGCTCTCGCAAGGTACCTTTTCTTAAAGAGGACCGTGGACAGGACTGCTCCCGGGCCCCTCTCCAGGGCCACACTACCATCCATCATGAGTGCACGAAAGGACCTCACGAGGGGTCTCACTTTGGGAGGACCTATGGCCTCCCCAAACAAAGGAGGAAAATAACAGTTGAGTCCCTGGGGCATCTCAAAACCCACAGGTGGTCAGCAAATGCTCCTCTTTTTGTCCTGGTACAGGGCTGCCATCGATGAGGTCTGTGTATCTAGCCTGCCCTGATCCCCTAGCAACAAAAGCAACTAAAAACAGCCTAGACTCTTCATTTGTATCAGGTACCTATTATTCCATTCAATCCTCCTTCCCATCTGGTGAATGAGGTCCTAGTCTCATTCTACTTGACAGGTGTGGAAATGGGACTCAGGAGTGTGGGGTCAGCTGCTTGAGTTCTAGCCCAGGTGTCTAGCCCAGTTAGACTCCAAAGCCTGTGCTCCTGACCTCTGACCTCTACTGTCCAACCTGGATGTCCTGGCAGCCCTGGACTCCCGAACTTACCACCTCCCCACACCTTCCTCTGCCTGCACCAGCTCCTGAAAGCAGCGTCATGACCCTGGACTATCTGAGGGGAATTTTTGTTCAATCTGCTTGCTGATGTTTGGAGGTGAGCCCCATTCTCACCATCAAGGACTCCTGCTCCTTCGTTCTTTGCTGCCCAGAAGACCTGAGGCTACCCTGGGTACCCACAGAAACTTCAGACCTTGGTGTACCCCATGCCAGGGTCACCAACCCATGGATGTGCTATCTTCCTCGGAAGTATCTTCATCCCTTCTCTAGGATCTGAACTCTGCTTACGCAGTGGCTAGTGTCTAATACCCTACCGGGTTCTCCAGTAATCATCTGTGTAAGATGAACTTGGCCACCATCACCCCCAGACATTGCTAAGGGTGCTTCTTCCCTCCAGGGCAGCTCTTGTCTTCACCCTAAAGAAACCCCTGGACCCCCAAACACTGACTGCATAAACTTCTGGGCTCTGACCTTGGCCACACACTTCTGAGAGCAGAGATAATAACGATAATCCATGTTCATCACTGAACCAGGCAGGTGCATCAAGCCAAGGTTTGGTTCGTTCATGTTTTATCTCTTTTAATCCTCACTGTGTTTCATGGTCCCCTTATACAGATGAGAAACCTGAGGCTCAGTGAGAGTGGAGACTCTCCCAAAGTGGCAGGGCTGGATACTGTCCAGCCTCTCTCTCCCTCCTCTGGACACAGTGCATGGACCACTTCCTTAAAGACGGGTTAATTGTCTCTGGGCTAGTGCTGTCCAGTTTGGAATTTCCCCTCCATCCACGTCCTGCCTTGATAAGGACTCAGAATAAGACCACCAAGGATTCCAGCAATAGATGAGGATTTTATTGGTGAATTGCTATGCTTCGGTGGGACCCTATCCTCCTTCCATATGCACAGACCTGCTGATGACAACATATATCACAACAAAATTGTGACAACAACGCACACCGACATTTAATGAGTATTCCCTGGGTGCCCAGCTCCATGCTAAATTTTTTCCCAGGCTCCGGAGAAAAGGCCTGCCCCCTGAATGATTGGGACACAGAACCTGGGATCAAGGATCCAAAGGACAAACCATCTCCCTGTTTGCCTCCTTGTCTGATCTGTCACCAGGTCAACCCAGCCCAGCCCTCCGCCCCCCATCTTCCACTCTTCCTTTGCCCAGCGACATAATGGGATTTTTGCTTTGTTGCAAAAGGGGCGGGGGGAGGAAAAAGAAAAAAAACAAAAAAAAAAAAACAAAAAAAAACACCCTCAACAACCAACAAGAAATAATTAGCGCACATTGTGTCATTAAACACTAGACTTTAATTAAATCGCATGGAGATAAATACCTCTAACGACGGGAAATCTGGAGGCCGTAGACAGCAAAGCACTCAGCATAATGGAGTAATAGACTCCGCAAATAGCGTCAAGTCAGGGATTCCGACTTGATTAAGAATCTGACTAAATTGGGTTGTCACCTCGGATGCTGCACCTACTACCTGAAAATTGCTCATTATCTTCTCCATTTGATCTTCTCGGAGCTAACAAGCCTTTGCGGAAATCGGTCCAATGATCAAAGGATGCATTTATTTGGAATTCTTTCCCGAGCGCGGGGTCCTCATCTCTGCTGGCTCCTTCCTCCCTTTCTCATTTGGGAGGAATCACCACCTCCCCACCTGGCTGCAGCCCGTGGGGAGGCCAGGCTGGAGGTGACCTCTGTGATTTCCGAGATGATCGTCCCTCCCTTCCGTAACCCTGACTACGGGGACCGAGGCGCCTGGCTCCAGGAGGCGGCGTGGATGTCTCCTGCTCGCCTTTGTCCCTGCCAGCAGCCGGCCAGCAAATCCAATCTCCACCTCGCCCCTGCACCTGATCTCTCCTCCTCTGTCTCCGCTGCTGTCCTAGTTCAGCACCCCCCCCACCCCCACCCCCTGAGGCTAAGGATCCAATCACTTTCTCATTCCCATCCCGCCCTGACCAGAGTGACACTCGCAAAGTGCAGCTCTGATTAAACCACAGCAAGGGCTCCGCATTTCCTTACCTGGCTTTTGAAGCCTTCCCAGTATGATCCTAACAATCTCTCCTGTCCCCAAACGAATATGAAAGCCCCTTGGCTTCAGTCCCACTGAGCTGCCCTCATTCCCCAATCCAACCCTGCCCTTTTGCACCCTTAACCTCTGCCCCGTCTGTTCCCTCCACTCACGATGCCCGTCCTCACGATCTCGGCCTGACAACGTTCTTTCTATACACTCCCCGGAGCTTGCCTCCTGTCTTCCTCGGCCGTGAAATTGCCTCTACAAACTGAAACTCAGAGGCATTTGCTTTCCAGCCAGGCTAGGTCTGAATTCCAGCATGTATTATGTGAAATCCTGATGAGCTAGGGCAAGATCCCATTCATCTAGAAAGCACCTACTATGTGTCAGGCATTGCAGCAGGCTCTAAGGGTAGCGCAAGGATCATCCGTGGAGCTGGAGGCTGTGGGGCACAGGGGTCAGGGGTGTGAGATGAGGTGGGCGAGGTAGGCGGCCCTCAGGGTGCAAAGTTGGAGAATTGAAGGAGTTCAGACTAAATCCTTCCTGCAGGAAGTCCCTGAAAAGCCTCCAGTCTCAATGTGTCCATCTGTAAAATGGAGAATACTTGCGCCCGGAATGCTGAGCGGGGTTGGGACTAAAATACACCCCACCCCCAATACACACAGTGGGTCTGACATACAGGTGCATTTAGGAAGGATGGTTCCCAAGGCTGTCCCTCCCGTCAGGGGGTCCCTCCCAAGAGCGTAGAGTCCTGTTCTTTATCTACTTGGTCATAACTGTTTGAAGACAAAGATTTTCCAAGTCCATCCCTCCCTGGCCCTCAGTTTCCTTCTCTGGAAAGGGGAGATAAAGCTAGTATCTTCCTATAGGCATCGTGTGGGGAGGCTTTAGTAACATTATAAAAATGGTAGGTGAACGTGGTTTTAGCGGTTACAGCGCTATTTAGGTCTCTCTCTCTTTCTTCCATAAGTATTTAATGAGTATCCACTATGGGCCAGGCACTGTTCTTGGTACTTGGGATATATCTATGAATAAAACAGGTAAATCTCCAGCCTTGTGGAGCTCATATTATATCAACAGGGGAAAGACAGACTATCTGTGCATATGCATATATATAAATACTTATTTGTTTTATACATATTATATATAGGAGGTACATAATAGATGTGTTATATATGATGATATATTGTTTTTATATATTATATTTTAATGTATATTATAGTATGTATATATATTATATATATAAAACAATAAGTAAAGTTTATAGTCTGATAGAAAGCCATAACTGCTATGGGAAAGGGGGGAAAGTTGGGCAGGCTTAGGAAGATCAGAGTTCAGTGCAGTAATTTCTTTTAAATTTTATTTTCATTAATGTATAGTTGATAGACGGTGCCGTGTCAATTTCTGCTGTACAGCATAGTGACTCAGTCATACCTATATACGCATTCTTTTTCTCATGCTGTCTTCCATTAAGGTCTATCCCCAAAGACTGGATATAGTTCCCTGTGCTGTACAGTAGGATCTCATTGCTAATCCATTCTAAATCTAATAGTTTGCATCTCTACCAACCCCCAACTCCCTGTCCATCCCACTTCCTCCCTCTTCCCCCTTGGCAACCAAGTCTGTTCTCTGTCTGTGTGTCTGTTTCTGTTCTGTAGATAGGTTCGTTTGTGCCATATTTTAGATTCCACCTGTAAGTGATATGCTGTGGTATTTGTCTGTCTCTTTCTGACACTGCACTAAGGATGAGCATCTCTAGTTGCATCCATGTTGCTGCAAACGGCATTGATTTCATTCTTGTTTAGTACAGTAATTTTGAAAGAGTGATCACTCATTTGATTCTTCATAACAACCTTATAAAGGACTGCTAGCATTCTACCCAAGAAAATTCACATGGGAAAAATGAGGCACAAAGAGGGTAAGTAACTTATGAGGAGCTGGGCTGCCAAGCAAGTACAAGCCCTGGGATTTAACTAATTCGTGTACACGAAGAATAGAAAGTTTTCAATAAATGGTAATTTCTGGTCACAGTGATTTTGCATAGAGCAGGTGGTCCTTAAATGTTTCTGGAGTTGAAATCAACTGAAAGTAGCCAACATTTAGCCAGAGCACATCCATCAGGCCCTGAGAGATCTGCAACCCCAGTGGCCACGTATGGTTCTGGGGGCGGGGGTGGCGAGACCCCTGACTGTGCAGATGCAGTCCCAGGGGTGGATCCTACTCTTTGCCTGGATGCTCCATCTCAAGGGTCCAGCCTCTCTGGAGGGAAGGCCAGGGAGGCGGATGCTGGGAGGAGAGGAAGCTGGTGCTAAAGGAAAACTGTGACTCCGGGAGGGACCAAAACCAAGAACCCACTGCAGAGGGGAGTCCATAATTCACTCGGCCCCTTTAAATATTTAGCTCTCTGGCTGCTTAGCATGGAGAGCTGCATCTTTGAATATACATGTATATTCTGTAGTTTGGTCACAGAAACGTGCATGCCATAGACAGAATGATGGGGGTGGAAGGGTGTGAGGGAGCACCGGAACCCTTGGAGACATACAGAGGAGTTTTGTGCGTAGGAGGAGAATGATGCGGTGTTGAAATACTAATCACTGCCATCATATAGCGAGCGCTTACTGTGTGCTGGGCATGGTGGTTGGTGATTTTATCTACCAACTCATTCATTCATTCACTAATCCAGCCTCCAGGCTTTGGAGCTGAACAGCTTACATTTAAATCCTGGTGATGGGCTTCATGGCCCTGGGTATGCTGCTAAACCTTCCTTATGCCTCAGTTTCCTCTTCTATTAAACAGGGTGATGTGAGAAATCAGGAAATTCATGCATGTGAAGAACCTGGAACAGTGTTTGACATCTTCTAAGAGCTCATAAATATTTTTACTACTGTTATTATCATCACTTATCTATTTATTCTTTTATTTATAATTAAAAAATTTAGAGTATAATTGACTCAGAAAGTTATGTTAGTTTCAGGTATACAACAAAGTCAATCAGTTAAACATATACATATATCCACTTCTTTTCAGGTTCTTTCTCCATGTATGTTATTACGCAGTACTGAGTAGATTTCCCTGTGTATAGGTCCTTGTTACCTGTCTCTTTTAAATATAGTAGCATGTATATGTCAACACCAACCTCCTAATTTATCCCTTCCCACAATGTTTCCCTTTGGTAACCATAAGTTGGTTTTGAAATCTTTGAGTCAGTTTCTGTTTTGTACCTTTTTTATTATATTCCACATATTAGTGATCTCATATGATATTTGTATTTCTCTGTCTGACTTAATTCACTTAGTGTGATAATTTCTAGGTCCATCCATGTTGCTGCAATGGCATTATTTCATTCTTTTTTATGGCCAAGTAATATTCCATTATAGATATATATATCTATATGTATATAGATATATATATCTCACATATTCTTTTTTTTTTTTTGTCTTTTTAGGGCCGCACCTGCAGCATATGGAATTATTCCCAGGCTAGGGGTATAATCAGAGCTGTAGCTGACAGCTTATATTACAACTCACGGCAATGCCATATTGCGACCCCACTGAGCAAGGGCCAGGGATGGAACCTGAATCCTCATGGATCCTAGCCAGGTTCATAATCGCTGAGCCACAGTAGAAACTCCTATATCACATCTTCTTTATCCAGTTCTCTGTTGATGAACATTTAGGGTGCTTCCATGTCTTGGCTATTATAAATAGTGCTGCAATGAACACTGGGGTGCATGTATCTTTTCTCCGGATAGAGTGGGATTGCTGGATCATATGGTTGTTCTATATTTAGTTTTTTAAGGAGCCTCCAGACCATTTTCCACCGTGGTTGTACCAATGTACTTTCCCACCAGTAGCATAGAGGGGTTCCTTTTTCTCCACACCCTCTCTAGCATTTATTATTTTTCAAAATATTTACTGAATGCCTACTATGTGAAAGGTATTGTGGGGTACAATAATGAAACTGAAAAAATTGATAACTGCTGCCTCCAAGGAGCCTCCACTGGGGCACAGACAATAGCTGATTAAAAAAAAAAATCAATGAACCAACCAACTCAGATTTGCTGTAGCGCTGAAAAGAAGACACATGATCTGATGGGTTAGAGGGAACACCATTTCCCAGGTGGTCAGGAAGGCCTGTCTGAAGAGGTGACCTTTAAGCTGGAATTTAAAGGATGAATAGGAGCCTAGAAAAGAACTCCAGGCAGAGGGAATAGCAAGTGCAAAGGCCCTGAGGTGGGAAGTAGCGTGATGTGTTTGAAGAAAAAAAAACAAGATCTCGGTGGCATGAGAGGAGCATAACCTCCAAATCTCTCCAGGGCATTTGGAACATCTTGAGGGTGTGGAAAAACATGCCTAGAGAGGTGCAGAGATTTGGCCAAGGCTTCACAGGTGGTACTGGAAAAATCAAAGTCTGTCTGACTCCAGAGCCCGGGTATCTAGGAATGGAACTGGCCATTCCCAAGTGGGAGCACAGGCCCCCAGGAAGGCAACCCAACTTGGATAAGGTCAGGGTGAATTTGTGATGACTCTGAGACAATGTCCTATAAAAGAAGCAGCTGGGCCCTATTGGAGGCTCAAACCAGCCACCCACAAGATGCTGCCAAGAAGCCCTGTGGACCATCCTTAATGAAGACATCAAAGGCATCTCCAATTAGCAGGTCCCTGGGCATCAAACCAGCCACACAAAGCAATTTGAACTTGTAGTATGGACGCGCATGGGCAGTGGGGGAAGGGAGCAAGGCATGGGGTTGGCAGGATGGGATGTTCACGGGGCTATATTTACATGCCAAGTGCTGGGCCAGGGTCTTCATGCATCATTTAATCTGTATAGTAACTCCGAGCTGTACAAAGGATCTCCCTTATGTTAAGAACATGGGGCTTGTGGGGTTCCTGTTGTGGCTCAGTGGGTTAAGGACCTGACGTTGTCTCTGTGAGGATGCAGGTTTGATCCCCGCAGTGGGTTAGGGATCTGGCATTGCCACAAGCTGCAAAGTAGTCTGCATTTACAGCTCCAATTCGACCCGGGCCTGGAAACTTCCGTATGTGTGGCTGTAAAAAAAAAAAAAGGAACATGAGGCTCGTCAATATCAGGTAATTTACCTGTGGCTACACAACTAGAAGGCAGGGTGCAAGGATGAAAACTGGGCTCTGGGGTCCAAAGCCACACTCCTGCACCCCAAACCTATCACTAGTTCCAGAGGATGCCTAGCTCAGGCTAAGAAGTTTTTTTTTTTTCAGGGCCGTATCCAAGGCATATGGAGGTTCCCAGGCTAAGGGCTGAAATGGAGCTGTAGCTGCAGGCCTACACTACAGCCACAGCAACGTGGGATCCGAGCTGAGTCTGCGAGCTACACCACAGCTCATGGCAATGATGGATCCTTAACCCACTGAGTGAGGCCAGGATCAAACTCACGTCCTCATGGATACTAGTCAGATTCGTTAACTGCCGAGCCACGAAGGGAACTCCCAGGCTCCTAAGCTTGACAGAGCCTCAGGCTATCCATCTTTGCCACAGTCACTAATTGGCCAGTTTCTTCCAGGTCAGAATTTGCTGAGACATGGTCACATTCATTCACAACCCAGCTGGCCAGCGGGTCTGGGAGTTGACGGGGGGTTCCCAAACTTCTTAATGGAATTCCAAGGTAGCAGCTGGGGGAGAAGACCTGCCACCTTTGGAGACACTGAACGGGTCCAATGGAATGTGACCAGATGTGATTTGGGGGTGACACCTCACTGGGGAAGTGGGAGCATTTGTGGTTGTACACGGCAGAGCCAGTTCATCGGAGACACCATCTGTCTGATTGAGGCTATGCGTTCTACGAGGGCAGGACCCATGTCTATCTGTTTTACTCTTGAATCTCCCAGACAGAGGGCCTGGAGCACAGTAGGGGGTCCCAATAAGCAGGTGCTGGGTGAGAACAATAGCTTGTGTTCATTGGGTCCTTCCTAGGTACCAGACGCTCTGCTAAGAATGTTACCTTGGGAGTTCCCATTGTGGCTCAGTGGTCATGAAGCCAACTAGTAGCCATGAGAATGCAGGTTCAATACCTGGCCTCCCTAAGTGGGATAAGGATCCGGCCTTGCCATGAGCTATGGTATAGGTGGCAGACACGGCTCAGATCTGGCATTGTTGTGGCTGTGGCATAGGCTGGCTGCTGTAGCTCCGATTCAACCCCTAGCCTAGGAACTTCCATATACAGAACTGATACTTTGGGGGATTGAAAAGATACCAATGCCTGACTCCTGTTTCCCAGATATTCTATTTTTCATTGGTTTCATTGGACGGGGGCGTTTTCAAAGCTCTCCAGGTGACTGATGTCCAGCCAAGGTGGGGAGCATTGCTGTCCGTGCCTCATCTCATCTAATTCTTCCAGTCATTCTAGGAGGTGGTCACGACTAGTATGCTGCCCATTTTGCAGATGAGAAGGCTGATGCCCAGAAAGGTTAAATAACCTGTCCAAGATCACACAGCGTGGACATGGTAGAGTTAGAATTCGAACTGAGGCATCCTTAGAGCCCTGGAAAAAGGAAGGAGATGCAGACAGCACCAGGAAGGCCCTACAGATTCTACCAGGCACTTGCTCTCATCTCCCGCTCCTCTTAAGGGACGTGGCTCCACCCACAGATGGGTCCCACTCTAGGCTGTTTCTAGAACAAGAGTGACACCTTTCTGTGTCCAGAACCTGTCCCTTAGATCAAAAATATTTCAATTGGTGGCAGGTGTTCAACTCAAAGCCAAGGAGCTCACAGACTGGAGAGCACCACATCGGGCGGGGCGGGGGGATATTAAAAAAAAAAAAGTAAAAGAAAAAAAACCTTTCCCTTGTAACATAATCCCAGTTTACACAAGTTAAATAAGCATTTATGAAATTAATTGCTTGATATTGCATTTTACAAACCAATGAGTGGATCAGTGTACTGTTCACATTTTCCTCCTTAATCCCAAATCTCCACTCTCCTTATTGGATCCTCTAATCAGCTTATGCTCTACCCTTCTGACAGAAATGATCAGAGCCTTAGGGCAAACCATTCATTCCTTCATTCATTAGTTCATTCTGTATCTTCTCTGGGCCAGACTGTCTCTTAGATGCCAGCGCATTTTCTTGTGGGTATCCACGCACCAAACAGCAGTGAGAGAAGGACCTGGATTCGTGTTGATTTTCGCTTGCCTTAATGTAAAACAGGATTGCCTGCATTTCGGAATTTGCTAGTTTATCTTGCACGGCCAAAGCCCCGGTTATCTCTGCTTCACTAAGTTTTGAGATTGGTTTGGAACTTGAACATATATTCTTCGAAACCATTAAAAGTGGTTTAATTGGCTGTTCAGGGATGTCCTCCACTCGACTCTCCAAATGGATCAGCCCCCTCCTTCTCTCCCAAGAACTGGGAGGCTGCAAGCCTTCGCCTGGATGATCCACTCCCCGGATTTATTTATCATGCTCTGGGCCCCAGAGGCATCAGGCTTCGCATTGCAGACCCAGCCTCTGTTCACAGCTGCGCATCCAAATCCTACCTCAGAAACCCACTGGCACCTGCAAAGCTTCAGCTCCGTGATGGGGCAACACCAACCTACGTTATCCACACCTTACCTTGATAATCACGGGGATGTGTGGTCCAAAGGAAGACTTAAGAAAGAAAGACAGACAGCCACCTGAGATTATGTAGCATAGCAGAAAGGCAATGACCTTGGGAGTCAAGATTGTCCTGATTGTCTGGTCAGTGGCCATGAGATTGTACCAGACATAGGGCTTGGTTTATATGCAGGCTTTTCCAGCTCTTAGCTATATGACCTTGACCTTGAACATAACCCCCTTGAGTCTATCTGGTTCCCAGTCCATCTGAAAATTAAGCAAGGCTGTAGATGCGTGAGCACATGGAGAGCTGCCCAAGATTCTAAGTGTTGGTGCCATGGCTGACCCCAACCAGTGAGAACAGGGACACCCTATCCTCATTTTCTGTTATTTGTTGTCCTTTGTCTTATCCCACAGATCCCTCAAATGATCCATGATGCGTCCATGTATATATTTGCATGCATGCACAATGCATACACACTCATAATAAATGTGTGCCTGTTTTTACAAAGATAAATAGGGGTATGAAGGTAGATTGGAAAACTAGAGGTAGAGACAGATACATATTTCAAAAATAGAAACTTTCTTGAAGTCATGTCTAGATTCTAATGCTTGGCAGAGCAAAGCGTTTGGTATATAATAGAAATTTCCTGCATGTTTGTTGAATGAATAAATTTAAGAATCTATGATTCCCGTATGTGGATGTGGGAGAGAGAATGTGAGTGTGTTTCTGTGTCGTTGTAACAGTAACTTGAGGGACAGCATCATATTTAAGATAAGGTACCAGAAAATACAATTAAATAAGTAAAAAATACTGAATAAATTACCAGAAAATGGAAACATCAATTTTTAATCTCCCCTTTCTTGTCTTTCTCCTTCCTTCCATTTAGGGGTGCCAGATAAACAATAGTATGTCCTTTTAAATTTGAATTTCAGGCTTAAGAAACAAACAAGTTAATAGTATAAGCATGTCCCAAATATTTCGTGGTCGATATGACATGGGATGTTTTTAGCAAACATATCTGTTAAAAATTTATTCATCCTGTATTTTTTATTTGTTGAGTCCAACAACCCTACCTGACCATTCCAGACAACAAGTCTAAATTCTACTGTTTAAAAATGCCATTTAAGGGCTCAAAGGCCATCAGTAACTTTTCATCATCTGTAGAATCAGGAAAAAACCCTTCAACCTGGCATTAGCACTCCTTGTCCCTTTCAGGGTAGAGGTCTCACCGCTGCTGGGGGCAGCCCCCCTCAGCTCAGCCCAGCCTGGCCCCTTAAATGCCTGCAGGCTGCAGGGAGCAGGGACCGAATATGTTTTGGTTTATAATTCGCATTAGCTGACTCCCCCAGATAAAGTCACATATCAGCGGTCATGGAGCCCCTGCTGTTTGATGCACACAGTAGTATCCGGCTCAGAATCAACCCTCATGCCTACACAGATGGAAGCCCGGCAGACTTTTTCTTTACCTTTCCAGGCATTAAAAATGCAATTACCTCTTCTCTAGTCATGGAGGGGCTCATGATGAGACGTCTCAGAGATAAAGCCTCTGCAGTGGGTAATTGGCCATAACTCACACCCTGGTGCAGGGCCTGGCAAGTGTCACCTCGGTGCCTGGGACGGCCTGCAGGCTCTTTGGGGAGTATTTTCTTCCCACAAGCCTCCCCAAATTGCTTAGCCAGTCATCCCAGCCTACCTTTGGAGGTGTGGACATACAAGGCTGAAAAGCACTTCAAGGAACTTGGAAAAGGCAGAGAAGGGGGGCTTTTAGGCAAGAGGGAGGAGCAGGGATGGCTGGGGCTCCCCTGTATCCTGAAGATAGGGATGGAGTAGGATAGTTACACAGCTAGTTTTAGGAGTCCCTGTGAGGGACCATGGAGAGAGGGAAACCTGGGCAACTATGGGAGGTCACTGTACATTAACAACTGCTCAGAGGGCCGTCAGAAGGAGGCAGGCTTACTTGACTAGTGGAGGCATGAGCTGTGCCTCAGGCCATTGGATGGGGCATGGGGTGAGGCCTGCATTCAGGTTTAGACCAAGGGCAGGAGTTTAAGGACCACCCTTCTGCTGATTGGAACAAGCACCAAGACAGTCCTTGTTTGACCTTCGAGGGTCAAATACTCTCTTACCAGATACCTCGGAAAAGCTACTACTCGAAGAAAAAGGAAGAGGCAGTCTTTTCCCACCCCCCGCTCCCTTTGGATGTTAAAACTGTAGCCAGCTAATCCTCCTCCTTGCCTGCCCATTTGCATCTCTTATAAGCATCTTATCTTAATAAATCTATTTCTTGCCCATCACATTGTTTCTCCCTGAATTCCTTCTGCGCAGAGGCATAATCCGAACTTCAGGGAGTTCTTGCTGTGGCTCAGTGGAAATGAACCTGACTGGGATCCATGGGGACGCAGGTTTGATCCTTGGCCTTGCTCAGTGGGTTAAGGATCTGGCTTAGCCCTGAGCTGTGGTGTAGGTGGCAGATGCGGCTCAGATCCATGTTGCTGTGGCTGTAGTGTAGGCTGGTGGCTGCAACTCTGATTTGACCCCTAGCCTGGGAACCTCCACATGCTACAGGTGCAACTCTCAAAAGACCAAAAAAAAAAAAAAAGGATCTGAACCTCAGTGAGTCCAGACAATGGGTGAGTGGTTCTAATTTAAAAACAGTGGGTTCAAGTCCCAATTGGGGTTCTAGCTATGTTCAAGTCATAAGTGCTGTCTGTTTCACTGGGGACCATCCCCTGGAAAAATGGGAGTCACAATCTGACCTCCCAGGGTGGTGAAGATATATTGAGATGGCACTTGGGAAGCATCTCCTGGCTCAGTCTGTCCTCAGTGCTTTCACTTCTCGTCCCCAGTGCACAGCCCACCGATAGGTTTCTAGGCAGCCCCTTCCCAAGACTGGCTCTCAAGACGGCACTGACTTGAAGCCACATGGAGGAGGCACACAGCTGCTGCCTGGAGCTCAGCTGATGCAAAGACATGAGACCCTGTCTCCAAGCTCCCTTGCCAACGACCTATCCTGGAGGCACTTCAGAGCCTGCCACCTCTGGCTGGGCTGTCCATCCCTGCCCTGGAGAGTCAGAGTGATGCCAACCCCCCTCCCCCAAGCTCAGTGTCCATCCTCTAAGAATGACCCATCACGCACCAGAATCTTTTCAGCCATTATCCCACAGAATCCTGGAACACTAAGGCTGGCACCCTTGGTATAGCCTCATTTTACAGATGAGGAAATCAAAGCTTACAAATCTGAAGTCACCAGCACTGCTGGTCGCCATGGTCACCATGCTGCGCTGGTTTGATTCAAGGGCTGTGATCTTAACCACTGGGTCTGTCAAGAGGCTGGAGGTGGATTTTGGCTTCAAGAGCACAGGCTTGAAACTTCCATTTTCCCCTCCCCCTTTCTTCCTGGGAATGGAGAGGGCTCCTGACATCCCCACGCCCCTGGTCCCCGTTGATGCACGCACTTTGCTTCAAAAGCAGCCCACGGCCACTCTCAGAAGGAGTCTCCACTCCTCCCACCACCGTCACAGCTACAGTTTTTTTCCTGGGTGGCTTTTTTATTTCTCTCTGTGGCTCTGGCCCTCTCTCTCTGAAAATGCAGTTTGCTGATATTAAAAAGAAACACACAATCACTAAACACATTTTATATAGTCTTTGAAGTCTAATGGCCTCAGGCTTCTAGATTGATAAGAATGCAGATGGAGCAGAGACAGGGGCAGAGCTGGGAAGAGGCGCCTTCTGCAGGGACAGCCCGATGGATGGAGCTCAGGGCAGAGGGGGGAGCCTGCAGGAGGGGAGGTGGGGTCCCCACGGGGATGAACAGAGGTACACAGGCCCCAGAAGGAGGCGGCTCCCACGGAGGCTCTCTGAGAGGGAATTGGATCTCTCAGGCTGAGTAACCGGGGCTTCACTCTCAAAATAGAGAGGAGGGAAATAGAAACTTTTGTGCGCCCCAAGGCTTCAGACGGTATCTTTGCACCCAGGAGAGGATCAGGATGGGGAAGCAAGCATTGAGATTCTATGCTCACCGGATTTGTGGAATATGGGTACAGATAGGCAAGTGGGGGCTGGGGCAGGAGTGGAGAAGTTGGCCTCCATTGGCCATTTCCTATTAAGCTACTCTCATGGGACCAGCACCCCAAGTGCAGACACTGGGCCAGAGCACTGGCCACGAAGCCCTCTTGGTACAGCAGAAGAGGTCCAGCAGTCTGCAAGTGCCGGGGGGCGGGCAGTGGGGGTGGTAAGGAAGGCTCTGCCTGCAGGGAGCTCCCAGACTGATGGAGGAGCTGAGGCCCTTGACCTCAGGGGCTTCCAGGCTGAGGAGGAAGTTTCGGCCCATAGGAGGGTCCCCAGAAACACGACAACCACTGGTCCAGAAGAAGCCCTTCTCAACCTCAACTCCTCATCCATCAAACAGGGCCTTTACATCTAGGTCCCAAGTCTCCATGGAGAAACATCCTGGCAAAGAGTCTCCCGCTCTGCTTCCCAAGCAGCTCGCTGTTGAGATGGCTTCTTGTTCTTTGGTTCTAGAAAATATTTATTAAAATTCAACTTCCTGGGAGTTCCTGTTGTGGCTCAGTGGTAATGAACTTGACTAGTATACATGAGGATGTGGGTTCGATCCCTGGCCTCGCTCATCGGGTTAAGGATCTGGTGTTGCCATGAGCTGTGGGGTAGGTCTCAGATGCGGCTCAGATCCGGTGTTGCTTTGGCTGTGGTGTAGGCCGGCAGCTGTAGCTCTGATTCCACCCTTCGTCTGGGAACGGCCCTCAAAAGACAAAATGAATGAATGAATGAATGAATAAATAAACAAATAAATAAAATTCAACTTTCTCTCCCCTAATGAAAACAATAATATCATATCATATCGAAGTGGATTGGAAAAAAATAGAAAATTGGTAAAACTTTTTTAATTAAAAAAATGAAAATATTAAAAATGAAAATTAAATTTAAAAATCAGTACATGAAAAAACTGCATATATAGGTGTGACTGGGTCACTTTGCTGTATAGTAGAAATTGACACAACATTGTAAATCAACTATACATTAATAAAAAGAATGGTACATGAGAAAATTGGTAATTCCCTGAGTTGACAGCGAAGTGGGAGGATCGTGTTCTGGCAGAAACCTGACAGCATTTAGGGAAATGAAGTACCACATCCCTGGGACCCTTCCTCCCACGCGCAGGAGGCCCCAGAGAAATCCTCTCACAGGTCCCCCGGGGCGCTGGGTGTCCATTATCCAGGGAGCAGGTGTCTCTCTGGAAATCTCTGCAGCAGTCAGAGGCGTCGAACGAGATTTACACCCAGAAACACAGGTAGATCTGAAAAACGCAGCATTAAGAGAAAAAATTAAGCCGTAGAATGAGACCTAAAGCCCAATATAATGTATGTAAATTAAAGCACATTCTCATGATAAACAACTCCATGTATTTTACAGGAAGCATCCTTATCTGAGGACGTACATTAGCGGTGGGAGAGTGGGGTTCTGGCGGGGGGGCAGGTGGGGGTGGTGACACAAGAGCAGGACTGAGGGATAACGGAGAAAATCGAACAGAACAGAGCAAAGCAAGAGTCAGGCGTGGAAGGACATGACGATGAGTGAGCTGAGGGGTGTGGAGACTTGACTCTCTTTTCTTTTAAGATTTTTATTTTTTCTGTTATACTTGGTTTACAGTGTTCTGCCAATTTTCTACTGTACAGCAAAGGGACCCAGTCATACATACATACATACACACACACACACACACACACACACATATATATATACACACACACATTCTTTTTCTCACATTGTCCTCTATCAGGCTCCATCACAATGGACGAGATACAGTTCCCAGGGCTATACCGCAGGATCTCATTGCTTATCCACTCCAAATGCCATAGTTTGCATCTATTAACCCCAGATTCCCAGTCCATCCCCCTCCCTCCCCCTCCCCGTTGGCAACCACAAGTCTGGACTCACTCTCTTTTCAATGTAAAGGTAAAAACCCACTAACGAATCAATCATCTACCTGCCCCCCTCCCTTGGGGCCACCATAGATTTGGACAGGATTTCTCAGCCTCGGCAGCATTGACATTTTGCTGTGGGGACCATCCCCTGCACACTGGGGGCTGTTTAGCATCATCTGGTCTCTACCCACCAGCTGCAGTAGCACCCACTGAGTTGCGACAAACAAAATGTCTCCAGACATCACCAGATGTCCCCTGGGGGAGAAAATCGCCCCTGGTTGAGAACCCCTGGGTGGGAATAAAAGCCTGGAAAACTGCTCCAATCTTCCAAGTCAGTGGTCCACACTTGCTTTACACACAGAGAGAAACAGATTCAGGCTGGCTGGGAGCTCCATCTTCAAAGCCGCTGGCGTTACTTGCACGTTTAAATCACCGCACGGAGGAGATTCCAGTTACAGCCCATAACCACGGCTGCCTTGGGCTCCCTCCTAATTTTAACCAGCAACTGGATTTGCATAGGATATTTGCATCTGAGATTACCCGTGGTTCTCTGGGAGACACAGTCTATAGCACATGATGGCAAAAAATATATATATAATTTCATTTCAGCTTGCAGGGGAGGAGGGAGGGAGGAGGAAAGCTTCAGGGAGGGAGGGTGCTTGTAGGAAATTTCAATGCCTTGTGCCCTGGGCAAGGGGATGCCAGGGGGATGTTGTTACTGCGGACAGAGAGGAGTGTCTGTCCCGGGCTTTAGCATTTGGTAGGCATATTAGAGGATCAGGAAAGGAATGAGTGCTGCTCCCTGAGACTCCATCAGGAGGGAGCTGCTGCCTCCAGCACGGAGGGGAGGGTGGCGGAGACTGTCTGTAGATCCGCAGGTAGACCCAGCCCCTGCCTCTGGGCACCAGGCCACCACCCAGCAGAACTGCCTGAGAGCCTACTTTGTGTCTTCCTAGGTGCTTTCCCCACATGGGGTCATTTCATCACACAGTCCACTCCTCTCAAGGCGGGGCATCAAGCCCCTCCTTTAGAAGAGGAAGAAACAGAAGCTCCCAGGTTCCACCCTTAGTAAAGAGCAGAGCCTGAATCAGAACAAAAGTCTGCCAGGCTCCGAAACCAGTCTCCTTCCCAAGCCCTGTGTGGGCTAACATTGACTTACAAAGTTAATGAATGAGATAAGGGTCTTGGAGGCAGTACTGGAGAGGGGCAGTACTTGGAGATAGTATGGAGAGGGGCAGAACTGGCCTCTCCTTTACACTTGAGCTAGATTTAGCCAGACCTGGATTCCAGAATGTAAAGACAGATGCCTGAAAGCCATGACCTAAATGCTAGGTGAGGTGTGTGTGTTGCACATGGGTCGAGGCTTAACTGGACATTTCCCTCCCCTCACACCCATCCCCAGGCACGTAAGGATAGTGACACTGTACACGCTGCCACCCCAGTGACGTGCCATCCTCTATTATCACATATAGTTTGTTCTTTCTCTATCTTTCTCCTCCACTGGACCAGGGATATCTTAGGGGCAGAGATCATAATTGGTTCATCTCTTTCTTCCCAGTGTTCAAGAAATATACAAGGTAACATCTGAGCTAACTTTGGTACTGGGAACGGGAGAGTAACCAATCCACGTCAATCGAATTGACTACTACCTTGTTCGGGAAGTTTCCTCATTTTCTCAGAGGCAGAGACCTTATTTTTTTTTTTAATGGCCATACTAGCAGCAGATGGAATTTCTCAGGCTAGGGGTTGAATTGGAACTGCAGCTACAGGCCTACAACCATAACCCTGGCAACACCGGGTTGGAGCTGTATCTCTGACCTACACCATGGCTGGTGGCAATGCCAGATCCTTAACACACAGAGCGAGGTAGGGATCAAACCCACATCCTCACAGATACTATGTTGAGTTCCTAACCTGCTGAGCTACATCCGGAACTCCCCAGAAGGAAGACATCTGAAATGAGATCTTCCCCTAAGCCACCTGTAGCAGGAAGCATTGAATACCCCATCATATTCCGCCTTGCACATTTGAGCTCCTTGAATATACCAATGACTCCTGGAGGGAAGAGGTCTTATCCAATTATTTCTGCATTCTTAGTGCCTAGAATGGGGTCTTGCACATAGGAAATAGAACATGGGTAAGTGGGAGTTCCCGTCGTGGCGCAGTGGTTAACGAATCCGACTAGGAACCATGAGGTTGCGGGTTCGATCCCTGCCCTTGCTCAGTGGGTTAACGATCCGGCGTTGCCGTGAGCTGTGGTGTAGGCTGGTGGCTCCAGCTCCGATTCAACCCCTAGCCTGGGAACCTCCATATGCCGCGGGAGCGGCCCAAGAAATAGCAACAACAACAACAACAAGACAAAAGACAAAAGACAAAAAAAAAAAGAACATGGGTAAGTGGATAGATGAGTGGATGGGTGGAAGCGTGGATGGATGAATACATGGATGGATGGGCAGATAGATAGTTGATGGAAAGGTAAGACGTTAGAGAGACATAGGTTTGGGTAGTGGTTTTACAGGTGGGTGAGTGGATAGAT
The DNA here is from genome assembly GCF_054392235.1 of Sus scrofa. Lineage (NCBI taxonomy): Eukaryota > Metazoa > Chordata > Mammalia > Artiodactyla > Suidae > Sus > Sus scrofa. The sequence goes on from NC_139388.1 coordinate 81,078,554, forward strand.
GGGTGGTAGATTATGGATGAGTTGGGATAGATGGGAAAGTGGCAGATGGTTGGGTGTTTGGATGTGGGAGAGTGAGCAGGTCAGTGAATGGATAGCTGGATGAAAGTTTGGATGGGTGGATTCAAGGTTTGAAGGGTGAGTTAAGTCTGTATAACTGGGTGGTGAAAGCCTGGATGGATCCTCACAGTCTAGGAGGGTTGCAAGCTGGTGGGGTAATGGTTGCAGGGATGAAAAAATGTCCTTCCATCTCTCAGCATCACACTCAGCCTCCCTAAGTAAAATAGGCTTTTATACTCTTTCTTTTTCCAAGATCCCAGCCTTGAGTCCTCCTGCCTCTCCTGCTCTCTCCCATCCTCCAAGCAGGGGCTCTAAGATGCCAGATGGAAGCCTTCCCAGGAAGTGCAGCTCCAGTCCCTGCCTCTGTGCTGAGCCATCCTCGCTGTGCAGATTTAATACTTAACTCCAGCTTCTCCCCGCTCCTTACCTGCCTGAGGAGGTAGAGGCAGCGATTTGCATATTTATTAAATATCTCTTAGCAGGATACACAAGCTGCATGGCTACATCCCGCTCCCGGAGTCATCCTGCTGGCAGACAAGACCGTGTGTGATCAGCACTGCATCACCACCCATTAAATAGCTGTTTCAGGGCCCAGGGGAGCTAGGAGGGGAGCCAGGGGCCACAGGGTGGTGGCGGGGGGCAGATGAGGCCTGGAGCCAGGGGCTCTGCTGACTCACAGTGGCGGGGCAGTGGGGAGTTTCTCTTCTCAGCCCAGGAGACAGGGCTCTGAGGGCCTCTCTTCAAGCCCCCTGCCTCCATATGGTACCCCCAAAAATCAGTCTTTCCATTAGAGTTCCCAGAAGAGAGCATCTAGGAACATCTTTTTCGTGTGTTTCTTCTGCTGCTCATTTTATTTGGAAGTCCTTCCTGTGGTCTAAGTAGAAGTGGGCCTGCCTGTGCATAAGCCCATTGCTGGTGTGTTGTCTTTGATCAAAATAGGACAAGCATCTACCATGGATCAGGATGTCACTCCATGACGTCCAGCCTCGGATCCAAGTGTCCAGAGCCTTGGGCACCAGGGCCTTCTGTTTTTTGGGGGGGCGGAATGAGTCCTCAGGGTGGGAATTGGCTTTCTTGAGGACCAGCAACTGCCTGGTATAAATTGGGGTGAAGCTCCCCCCCTACAGAATGGAGGCCCCAACTTCTCTCTCCTGTCAAAATTCCTAGATGGAGGGTCAAATCCAATGCCACGGTTTCTGTCCGAGGTGCTGATCCTTGTTTATCCTTTACTAGCTGGGTGACCTTGGGCAAGTGGCAGACTCTCTGAGCCTTAGTTTCCTAGTTTCCTCACCTGGAAATGGGGGTGATGATGAAAACACCCCCCTCCTGAGGTTCTTGTAAGGAGTAAGCCTCACAAAGGATGTTCAGGGCTTAGCATAGAGGCAGAAATGTCAGCTGTTATTGTTATGAATCATGGAAAGTTATGAGTACAAAGCGAAGCTGGTTGCCCGCCTGTCTTTCCCAGGGAGAGGAAGAGCAGAGAGACTCGGATCGAGTCTGTGTTCTGTCTGTCGGATTCCGTGTGAGCATGACTCCTCACAACCACCTTCAAGGTGGACACACCAAACACACCCGCTTTACAGATGAAGAAACTGAGTCTCAGAGGGAGGAAAGGAATGCTCAAGACGCAAGTGTGAGCTGAGGACCCACATCTCTCCTGGCGTCCGCTTCCCAGACAAGTCACAAGGGATCCCTGCCTGGGGAAGAGCCTAGAACCTCAGCAAGAGGAAGCAGAAACCCATAAATAGCTCCATCTGCCCCCACCTTCCACTGCCCCGGACTGGCAGGAGCCAGAAGGAAGGGTCCAGGCTGCAGCCTCATAAACCTTCCTGAAAGCTCTCATAAACACAGAGCCTGGCTGGCTCCAAGTCTGCTGCTGCAAAAAGCAAAAATCTCTGGTTGTAAAGTAATCCCCATAAAAAAATGAAAACAAAGAAAAGAAAAGAAAAAAAAAAACCTGTGTAGTAAAAACAGTAACAGTCTCTAGGAAATAAAGAAGAGGAGGCTAAGCTCCCATGACTGGTGGGAGAGCAGGGGATCCCAGCCCTAGCAGATTCCACTCTAAAGCAGTAAGCTCATGGAGCCCCGTGGACCAGCGGTCCAGGCTGGTAGAATGGGTGGGGGTGGCTGGGGTAGGAGATGGAGGTGTTGAAGGATGGGGACATCTCCAATGATGATGACAGCGGCACCAAAGTGGCTGTTGTGAGGACATCCACATCCACCCTCCTCAGTGAAGTTGCCAATGGTCTCAAGGTTTGCTGTGTTGGGATACCCATTGTACAGATGCAGAAACTGAGGTCAAGGAGAGTAGGAACTCTCAGCCAAATTCTGGCCTACTGCCCCCTTTAGGGCCCCTGCTGCTGATCTTGTGAACCCAAGTGCCTGGAAGAGATGGGAGCCTGACTACACCCCCACCCCACCCCCGCAGGAAGGAATGCCAAGGCTGGAGAAGTAGATGCCGCTGTGGGTCCTAGGTGGGTACTTCTGTTTATTGCCCATTCATTGAGGATGAGTACCTGGAGGATGAAATGGGCTAAGAGATGCACGGGCAGAGGGTCTGGTCAGGCTCAGGGCTCGGTAATGGGAGTTCTGGGAACCTGGGTGGGCCACTTAGCGTCCTGGTGAAGTGAAGCTCCCAGGCCAAGGGGCCAGGATGCCATCTGGGGGTGGAGACAGATGTTGTTCGCTTAGTCCTGGCATAAACCGCCTTTGCCCCGCTTCCGCACCCGCCCAGCTCCCAGACAAAGCCGCTCTGCTCAGCTCCGAGCCTCCCAGCCCTGACAACGCCCAGGCTTTCTCTCCTTCAGCCTTTTCATTCCCAGCCTTATCGCTTCCCTGAGCCTCTCTCCTTCCCTCTCTGCACCTTCCCTCGGCTTTTGTCTGCCGGTTCCAGCTTCTCCATCTTTCTGCAGTGCCGACAATGCCCTCTGCTCTCTCTCTCCAAGGTTGGGGGGCTATTGCCCTCCCGCTGTCAGAGCCCACTCTGCCTTTCTCTCCTCAAGACGACCCTGCACTGGCCTCTCTCTGGACCCTCCAGTGGCCCCTCTGGGACCCAGACTCTATCCTGAGTTCTGTCCCAGGCTCAGTCACTTGGGGAAACCTCTGTCTGATTGATCCCAGCCCCGAGCCCTAGGGAAGAGTCTGTCCTTTGTTTAGTGAACAAGAGTGGCCTCCTCCACAGCCCTTCCCAAACCTACCACCCAGGAAGCAGGCTCAGTAAGAAACCCTTGCTGCCCCATGTACCTGCCCGGCTCATCCTCCCAGGACTGGGGGAGGGGACCACACCCTGCTCATCTGCCCAGTGTCCAGTGCCAGGAGCTTCTGCAGAGCACATTTTGAGTAAATGGGCCTCCCCAGGGAGCCATCTTCCTGACCCAGGGGACCTCCTAATCAGAGAACGTGTCCCCTGACCCGGAATTCACCTCCTCCACTGCTCACCTCCTGCTCAGGCCCAGAGCAAATGCAAGGAAGCCCAAGCGCTGTCCCCAGAATCCCCACCCCCACTCAAGAACACGTGGGGAAGGGAGAGTCCCAGACCCCCAGTCTCATTACCTATAAAATGAGATAAGAGTAGCTACTCGCAGGGCTGTTGGGAGGACCACGTGAGTTAATAACAAATGTGGAGCGTTTACATCCAAGCCTGGTGTAAATTCACATTGATAAGCGTTTGCTGCTGCCATTATTACTGTCCCAGGCTTCCTTCTGCCTCCAGCCTCATGTTTCAATCTTAGCTAAGTGGGTCTCAGGTCCTAGAAATGACAGACTTTTCACCGGCAAAGGGCTGATCTCTCTGAAGAGCAGGAGTAGTAGTAACGATATCACGAAGCATTATGATGTTGCTGCCCTTTATTGAGCAGTTACTACACGCCACCCGCGGATGGGCTCACGTCATCCCGCCAGGCCCAGTGAGGCAGCCACTGTCAGTCCCTCCTCCCAGATGACAAGCCCAGCTTGGCAGAGCGATTTCCCCACCCCATGGAGCCCTTCGGGAGCATGACATTGGTCTGAATCCACAGGAGTATGTCGTAGGGGAGCAACAAGACATTTGCCCTGTCTGGGCTCTCGTTTTCTCATCTGTAAAATGGGTGCAAATGTCTAAAGTTGTGGGAGAAAAAGGTTCCAATAAAAAGGTATGGAGTTCCCATTGTGGCGCAGTGATTAACGAATCCGACTAGGAACCATGAGGTTGCCGGTTCAATCCCTGGCCTTGCTCAGTGGGTTAAGGATCCGGCATTGCCATGAGCTGTGGTGTAGCTCGCAGATGCAGCTCGGATCTCGCATTGCTGTGGCTCTGGCGTAGGCTGACAGCTACAGCTCCAGTTGGACCCCTAGCCTGGGAACCTCCATATGCTGCAGGTGCAGCCCTAGAAAAGGTAAAAAGACAAAAAATAAATAGATAAATAAATAATAAAAAGGTAGAAAGGAGAGGCCCCGGCTGTGATGACTAAGCAAAGTCCGGCCAACGGCGCCTAACAACCCCTCCCCCATGCATCTGCTTCTGTAAACTTGCTGCCGCATCTACCACCTTACCTGTCCTCACTCTGGTCCGCCAAGCATGGACTGTAAGAGCGAGCCCATAAAAGCTTTATGAAACCCTTCTTTGGAGCTCAGACTCTGGAGATCCATCTCCTCTGAGCCTGCCGGCATAATAAACCTGAGTTTTCCAACTCTCCCAGTGCTCGCTTGGTGTCTCGCCAGGTAAAAGAGCTGATCCACTGCAGCCACAGAGCTGCTGGAGCTGGTACCCTACAGCCACAGGGCTGTTGCCAGAGCTAATACACTGCAGCTGAGGGGCTGCTGGGCAGCTCCCATAACAGAGTGACCAAGATAGCACTCTGGTTAAGATCTGCTGAGGCGGAGTTCTCATTGTCCATGAGGACACAGGTTCAATCCCTGGCCTTGCGCAGTGGGTTAAGGATCTGGCATTGCTGCCAGCTGCAGCGTAGGTTACAGAGGTGGCTCAGATCCCGAGTTGCTGTGGCTGTGGCATAGGCCGGCAGCTGCAACTCTGATTCGACCCCTAGCCTGGGGGCTTCTAGATGCCTCAGGTGAGCCCTAAAATTAAAAAAAAATAAAAGATTTGCTGAGGAGGCCTGGATCTGCTAAGCTTGCCCTGCCTGCTGAGGGTGAAGAGGCTGGAGCCCTGAGGGTTATCTGGACTTGGCCGGCAGCTGTTGCCAAAGGAGAAAATAGCTTTATTGCTTTGCCAGACAAAGGAGGCCACGGCAGGCTAATGCCCTAAAGACGGTGCCCTCCTCTGGGAGAGAATGCCTGGTTTCATAGTTCGGGAGTGAGAAATAGGGCTGCAGATAAGGATCAAGGTAGAGGCAAGCTTTCATTGTTTATCAAAGCTGGTGATCCTTCTTTGGGGGAGGAAGAATGCTTCATTACCATCTTCCGTTTGTTCTGGGGGGGGGGGGGTCTTAGTTCTGCAGAAGATAATGTTCTGTATGTTCCTTGAGGGGGAACCAGGACCCTGCCCCAAGGCTGCACTATTGTCTCTTGAGGGCTCCTCCCCAATCTCTGTATCCCCTCCCTTCCCTGATTAGCAACTGAACCTGCCCTTTGGAACCCAGGGAAGGTCATGGAGGCTGAAGTTTATTCCCTGAAAACAAGAAATGGGGGACACAGAAAAGCTTGTATGCCCGGGAGCCCCCCAGGGCCCTGCTCGGTCTCAGCCCTCCCCTCGTAATGTCCATCCTGACACTTACGGGCACAGAGATAACTGGCTCTGGTGTCACTCCACTTTGGAGCAACCAGGAAATGAGCAAGGCTGATGGAAAAGCACGGGAGACCCAGGTGACATCAGTGCCAACCCAGTTCCTGGGCTCGGCCCCTGGCGTACTTCAGGGGGGTGTGGGGAGGGTGGGGACAAAGGGACCAGAGGGACAGGGGCCCTGAGCCCAGCAAATGCAGCCTCAGACTTTGCAGCTGGATCAACTGAGACCCGAGAGGAGCAGGAAGTCCTGACTTCCAACCACATCCCCTCCCTATCCACCCTCCCTCCCTCTTCAGGGGCTGAAGCAGTTAGTAATACTAACAATCAGACGGATCATTTTAGAAGCCACCCTGAGCCCCTTCTCTGAGCCAGACACCTGCTTGGCAGCTTACATTCAACCCCACCGAAGGCCCCTGGAAGGGGACCATTTCACCTGCCTCATGTACAGGAAGGGAAAACGCAAACCCTGAGATTTGCCCAGGATCACCTAGCTCATGGGTGGCAGGGCTGGTTTTGACCTTGAGTCTGACTCTAAAATCTATGCTCTTTTAAAGTGGCTAGACCATCTCATACAGGGCCTGTTACTTATTTTCTCAGGCTTCTGTGTCATCTCTCTGTCTTGGCACAGACGGGGGCACACTTAGAAGGGGATCCTCATGAGAACTGGGATGCGCCAGACCCGAGTTCAAATTCCAGTGCCAGGTAGATGATAGAGAACGCTGTATATGTGACATCTAGGGGGTGCTCGCGAGCCTGTGTGTATGAGGTTATTTGGTTAACTAAGAGGCTGGTGCAAACCCCAACTCACCCCTGACACAGGGTAAGTGTTAACAATTTTCTGGGGGTCTGAGAATCCCTCACACTTAACCAGAATCTATTTGCATTTCAGGACCTTCCACTCATGCCTTCCCTTCTTCCTCGGATCACTTTTCCTACCTGGCTGTTTTCTACTCATCCTTCCAGATGGTTCCTCAGAAAGCCTTGTCTGATCCCCTAGGCTGAGTTAGACGTGTCCCCTCCCCTTCCCGGCTGCACAGTGCCTTTAACATCTCTCGTTTCCTGGTAATTGCCAATTACAGGTCTGACCAGAGTAGGGCGAGGTCCCTGAGGGCAGGGAGAGTGTTGAATTCACTCTGAGTCCCCCGCGCTGTGCAGCACTTGAAAAGTACTTGGATCCAGCGGCAAAGAATGAAAAAGGAAGCAGATAAATGGATAAACAAATGAATGGAAGACCGGGAAATCTGCATGAGTGGCTTTCCTGTCCTGCTCTATTTGGGGTCAGAGACACACATAACAGGCTCCCTCCCCCCTTCCCCAGGAACTCCTACCCTCGCCCTTAGGAGGCTCCTCTCCTCAGTATTTAAACTGACTTGTGGTCCTTGCAGAAGATGCTGACTAGAAGGTCAAGATGAGTTTAGAAGGTCAAGACCTCAGGACCTCAGGACTCTTCAACCACTGGCCAAGGGTGCAATCTAGAGATCCCAGGGCCAGTGTGACCTGGGGAATCAAAGGATGGGGCATCTCTGAGAGATCCAATACTTCTCTGAATTTGCCTGGATTTTCATGCCTCTTGGCTATTCTCTTTGAGAAGGAAGAACACGTGTACCATGGTACGTGACCACAGAAATCTACATGCTTCTTATTCCGAGCATCCTTCCCCTAAACACTCCTGCCACAGCAAGAACTGAATTTATCATGAATTGGTATATACTCCCCGGGCCCCGCTCAACCCCATCCTTATCTTTGTGAGAGAAGAAAAGTTCTATTCTCTTTGCATTGGGTACCAGCATGGACTTCCAAATGCTGTCTTCCAAGAAACTGGAATTTGAACACGATCCCTTGAGTGATATGTCCAGAGGAGAAGTTCTTCCTGAAATTCCCCACATCATAAAATGTCAGGATGTCTGCGGTCTTTATTTATAGACAGATTGCTTTTCAACTTTCCTCACTCCAACATTTCGATGTGTTATTCCTGAAGATAAATGCACATTATGATTTCATAATAGAAATTGCATTTCTCCCTCGTGTCACCTCTAAGCATGTATATACATAAATATGGCACATTGCCTCCGACAGTAATTTAAAAGGCACTTTGGAGAACATATTGATCATGACCAGAGACTGGGGCTGGTGTGTCTAGATTTCGTTGAAGTCTGCTTCCTCGGGGCCCCCCGCCCTCGCTCTTCGTCTTTGTTTGGATTCTGAAGCTTAGGAATGTATGATTTCCATTTATCTTTGTATATCAGGATGTTTGTTTATAGGCACCCTGGGCTTTGGCGGGGGGAGAGAAATTTTGTAACTCTAGTGTGTAAACAAGGAATGAAAAATGTAGCCTTCCTCCCAGAGTGAGTTCACTGGAGGCAGGAATCCTCCATCTGACTCAAGGATAGTCTTGAATCTCATGGTGTTGACTCTGTCCGTGGCCGCCTCGGGGCCACCTGGCTGTGCGCTCTCCTTTCAGCGCATCATCACACTCTCCTTGAGCTGAATGTTTGGTCCAGCCAGAGCATCCTCCTCTCTACTCATTTGTCAGTCTCCTAGGGACCTCAAGATGCCCTCAGAACATCACCTCCTCCCAGGACCTTCAGCCACTCCGCCATCATTCCTGGAGACTACTAGCCACTCACCTCTTCTAGGGAACATCTGTACCTACTCAGGGCAACATCCCAGCATCCCACTCTTTCTCTGGCACCCTCCACACTCTGCCCATTTTAAAGATGACTTATTTTGGGGTTACTTTCAAGACCACACCATCCTGGGCTAGGTAGCTCAGTGTGTTGGAGGAAACCAAATTGAAATTTGTTGAGCATGTACAATACAACAGGCAAGTTCCCTTAGCCCATCTCATTTAGTCCTTACAACTGTCTTGAAGAGGAGGGTTTTAGTCTTTTCTTTTACAGAAGAGAAAACTGAGGCTCAGAAGTGTCAAGCTACCCATCCAAGGTCTTGAGCTGCGAAGATGAAGAGCCTCAATTCAAATCACCAAAGAGTGTTGGTGGTAGAGTGGTGAGCATAGCTGCCTCCAAGTTGCCAAAGACTCCATTCCCTCCAATATTTCATACCCTGGATGGAGCTGGGGTTGTTGGTTTATTTTTTCAAGATGTCAATCACTTTTCCAATCTAGAATAGCCCCATAGCTGTGTACTAACAGCAACCATAGCCTGGTTAAGTGTCCTGCAGACACCCCCCTCTTGTCAAAGAGGGCCAGGCTAGAGCAAGCCTTAGCCCTATTGGCACCACGTCCTCTTCATCTTTGCTACTGTCTCTCTGGCCCTACTCCTCCATCTCCGTTAGCCTCTTCCTCTGTGTGCTCCTTAAACATCAATATTTCCTCCACTTTGGGCTTGGACCTCCTCTCTTCTTTCAATCTTCCTGAGCCCTCACTCACTTAACCCCAACCCCAACCCTCAGCTTCAATGACACTTTTTCTCTTGGCAACTTTCCAATCTCCATTTCAGGTCACTCTCATGACTATCCCACCCCTGGATATCTCCAGTGGGATGTCCTGCAGTCCTCTCAAATGTTATCTGGCAGAGGTTGAGCTAAACATCTCATCTGTGAGGGTACCATGACCCACATGGGTTGCTAAAGCCAGAAACCATGACCATCATTCTTGACTCTTTCCATGTCATCACACCCGCTGGTTACCAGTCCCTTTGTCCTCCACTTAATATCTCTGCACCGTCTCCCTTCTCTTTATCTCCTCTTATTCTGCGTTAATTCAAGCCACCTGAGTGATGGCAGTGGTTTCCTGACTCATCTCCCAGTCCCCATTCTTGCCCCTTCTAATCCCTTCTGCATATAATAGCCAGAGTGAGCTTCCTCAAGCAGAAAACCAACCATATCATTCTTTCCTCCAAAATCCATCACGGCACCCCATTGGAGGTCAGTTGGGGTGGCTCCCATTGTGTCCTCCCCCTTATGCCAGGTGCTTGTAGCAGGCACTCAATAAATAGTACCAAGTGAATTCTCTCCTCCTTCTCCTTAAGTCTGCTCCCTGGGCTTTGCACCTGCTAACTTTTCCTCCCAGAGGCTCCCCTGAATGATTCTGCTTCAGCATCTCAGCTTTGCTGTGGAGCTAAGACCATGGGGACTGAGCTGGCCTTTGCCTTTTCCTTTAGCTGTCTTCCCCTCTCAATTACATGGAAATCCCTCTTAAAATTACACATTTATTTATAGTTTTTTTTCCCTTTCTTTTTTTTCCCCCACCCGGCAATTTTTACGGCTCATCGGCCGTAACAAATTCTACTTCATAAAGCAAAGGCGCATGTTATTATTACCTTATGGAAATAGACGGCGGCAGCTGACTCCCATTCCCAGCCGGCATGTTGTCTCCACAAATCCGTAATGGTTTCAATCAATACCCCCGTGGGATTTGTTCCGCTCTTTGAGGATGCGGACCTGGAAAGGGGGTTGCTGCCTCCAAGCCAGATGGCAGCAGTGGGCCCGCCCAGGGACCCTGGAGTTTGGTGGTGGTTCTGGTCAGAAGAACAGAGCAGGGAAGTCTTGGTGGTGCTGTTTTGTCCAGGAATAAAGAGGCCACACTTCTGCACAACAGTGATGGAATGTGGTTCAGTCAGTACTGCTACGGTAACCGCAAGAAAGGTGCCAGTGTTGACCCCGCTTAACTGGTGAGGAAGGTGGGGTTCAGAGATGATGTACAACTCCTCCAAGAGAACAGTGGGGTTGGGGATCTTTAAGGGGCACACTCCTCCAGGCCCCCAGAAGTGGGGGGAGGCTCTGAGAGTGTCCTGAGCCCCCTGTCACCCGGTGAATCGTTCCTAGGATCCACACTGGGGACTATGAGTTGTTCTCTCCACTTAACCATTAGTTCATTCATTCATTTGTTCAGGACAGGTGGACCAGCCCTTTTGGGCCATGCCCTGTGCCAGGTGCCCCGATCCTGAGATGATTCAGCCACGACGCAAGGGGTGGACATTGTCTTCTTCCCCATCCAATTAGAGGGCATCTTTATCAATGGTAATGATCCCAAGGAGGAGGATAAGGCTCCAGGGAAGGCAAAGGGGAGAAGGAGGAAGAAGAGCTAACCCCAGGCCCTCTGGGGTGGATTCCAGTGTGTGAACTCACATCGTTCTCATAGACAGCGGGGTCAGAGGGCTTAGGAACACAGACCCCCAGTGCCGGATTCTGAATCCCAGCCCCTCCCCTCCAGCTCTGTGCCCTTGGCCAGGCGACTGACTCCCACCAATTCACTGATGAAATGAAGATGCCACTAATATGTGCCTTCAGCTTATTATGAGGAACAAGGGAATCACACATGTACCTAGACTTTATTAAAGGCCCTTAATAAATCTTATCAGTAAACGTAGGACGCACTACAGTTATCCCATTTTACAGGTGAGGAAAGTGTGCTTAGAGTGTTCATAATTTGCCTAAGTGAGTAGAACCAGCAAGAGGCAGAGGTGGGTTTCTGGAGTCAGCTCCATGGTCTATCTTTCTGATCACCCCCCAAGACCCCGTCATTACCATCATGCCATGAATCTGTCGAGGAATGAGTTTTGTGGGTGCTGGGACTGGGCAAGTCAGGAATTAGCATGGGAGTTCCCATCGTGGCTCAGCGGTTAACGAACCCAACTTGCATCCATGAGGACGCAGGTTTGATCCCCAGCCTTGCTCAGGGGGTTAAGGGTCTGGTGTTGCCATGAGCTGTTGTGTAGGTCACAGATGTGGCTCAGATCCCATATTGCTGTGGCTCTGGCATAGGCTGGTGGCTACAGCTCTGATTGGACCCCTCGCCTGGGAACATCCATATGCCACGGGTACAGTCCTAAAAGCCAAAAAAAAAAAAAAAAAAAAAAAATTAGCATGGAAGGTCTGACCTCAAGGAGTTTGAGGTCTTGTAGAGCAAGGTTGTTACCAAGAGTCCATCCACTTTCGGCGCAGCCATGGGAACATATGAGCACAGGGGAGTGGGTGCAGAGGAGGAGGGAGGGGTCCTCTCAGCCAGGTGACAGAGGGAAGGGGCCGCTGGGAGAAGGACAGCCATCACATCTGAGATACAGGAAGGAGGGCATTGAGAGAGATCTGGTCTGACTCTACTTCTCATTCTTTTTCGTCCTATCAGTGTCTCCTCCCTGCCCCTGATCCTGGGTGTGTCCTCCATATCAGTCAAGTCTCCCTTCCAGAATCAGCACCCCTGCAAAATTTCCTGATGGACAGCCTTCCCTGGGAACCTGCTTTCTTCTCTCCTCTCGACACTCACCCCGCTTGTCATGTCTTCAGATCTGCATCAGGAACATGCCTACCTGCCTCTTCGGGACGTAAAGTCCCTCTTATCCTCTTTCAGGATCACTCAAAAGCCCACATCACATCAGCGTGTGTGCGTCTTAGCGTGATGTGAGTGAAAATGTCATTCAAACAAAAGCCCCTCGTGTGTTAATTATCAGATTGTTTTCATGACAAAAGGCAAGAGGTTTTGGTCAAGGTCTCCATCTGCTCCATGTTAGCACCGTTAGTCAGCGGGTCCAGGAGATCTGCCTTCCCAGAGCTCATGACTGAAGGTCACAGTGCCATGGTCAGGGACTCCTCAGAGGTGACCCACAGGCCACCCTCTCCCATCTGGCAGGTAAAGGGGGCATAGGGGTCAGGGTAGGGGCTACAGATGAACATGGGTGGGGACTCCGCTCACTTGGTTCATTTCTCTCTGCTTCTGGCTCCAGATCTGCTCATATTAGGGAGGAAAATCCATCCTCCCAGAATGATAAGGCATCCCACTGGTTGGCAGTTGGAAATGACTAGGACATACCTCTTTCCACCCCACCTGAATGCCTCCAAAGACAGAGAACTCACTACCCAAAGAGCAAACCCACTCCTGAGAAACCAGATTCTCACACTGTGTTGCTTTAGTGGAGACCAGATTTATAAACCTGTGACTTCAATCCATATGTCATAGTTCAATTTTTGGGAGCTGCAAAGTCTATTCCTTCTTGTCCACTTCAGCTGCTTGGCTTTTGCAGACAGAACATCAGTGCTAGAAGGGACTCTGAATTCATAATGCCTCACCTTATACATGGGGCCGTGGTCACTGCAGCCCTGGGCAAGTTGACTGTCTTGCTTTCCTCATCAGTGAGGCAGGATCTGTACAATGTTTGCCAAAGTGCTGACCCCAGAGCTGGGGCTAGACCTTTGGTCACCACCATCAGGAGAAAGCAGAGTTGGCCAGAATGGGTTTGACTCCAGCTGTGCCCATTCCCCAGCAAATCCCTGGTCTACCCTGGCACACCCAGAGTAGCCCTGGCATGGCCTGGGCAAAACGTTGAGTGCTTTGTTTGAACCACATCTTTATCCTCATCCGTCTGCCTAATTTGGCTCACAGAGATGGTCCAGGGCACTGGCCAGCTGCCTTGGGATCCAAACAAGCTTTACTCTCAGGTTAACTTGGAGATTTACTCCCAAACATGGAAGGGGCTCGCTGATTCTTGGATCCAGAGCCAGGCTCGAAGCCCCAGCATCCTCTCCCTCATCCTCAAAGTGAAACTTCCCTGAATCCCGGAGGCAGCCTGGTAGAACAGGAAGAACATTCTGGGGCTCTGGAGACAGCATGCAGATTTCAGTGCTGGCTCTTTCTCTTGCCAGCTGTGCGGCCTGACTCAGAGCTCTCCCTCTCTGGTCTCAGTTTCCTCATCTGTAAAAGAGTGATAGAAATACCTGATTCAAAGGGCTGCTTCTGGATCCTAAACAAAACACATTAAGGAGAGCACCCAGACTGGTGTCTGGCATACACACACTACACTCGGAGTCAGTGGCCTCCCCGTCCCCCCCAACCCCCACACACGCACCCCTGTTCTCACCAAATCCCCTCAGACATCAGTTCCTTTGGCTCACACTTTGCAGATCACGGTTACCATGACAACCCGTGGGCTGTGAGGCTCCAGGTCCCTGTTCACCCAAACCCATCCCTCTCGGCTCCTGCACCCAGCCCAGCTCAGCTTGGGCAGCTGCCAAGGCAGTGGATTGTGTTAGGCACAGCTGGCTCTTCCTCTGAGCTGAGTCTTTACCGCCGAGAGATTTTTTTTTAAGGGGTTTAGGACTCAGTAGGCTTCATGGGCTTTTCTCAGTCAGCACAGACTCCCCTGCTCCCCTGTCAGTGGAGGCGATGCCCCTGCTCCCTGGAACCCGCCTGGATTCACTTTGCACTCTCATTAGGAAGCCTAGCAGGGTAGAGTTCCCTGGTGGCCTAGTGGGTTAAGAACCTGATGTTGTCACTGCTGTGATGTGGGCTTGATCACTAGACTGGGAGCTTCTGCATGCTGCAAGTGAGGCCGAAAATAAATAAACAAGTAAATGAAATACATAAATAAAAAGATTCTTAGGGGTTCCCATTGTGGCTCAGTGGGTTAAGAATTTGACTAGTGGAGCTCCTGTTGTGGCATGGCGGAAAGGAATCCAACTAGTATCCATGAGGATGCGGGTTCAACCCCCTTGCCCAGTGGGTTAAAGGATCCGGTGTTGCCATGAGCTGTGGTGTAGGTTGCAGACACAGCTTGGATCTGGCATTGCTATGGCTGTGGCTGTGGTGTAGGCTGATAGCCGTAGCTCCAATTCGACCCTTAGCCTGGCAACTTTCATACACTGCGGGTGTGGCCCTAAAAAGACCAAAAAAAAATTTTTTTTTTTTTAAAAAGGAAGCCTGGCAGGGTCAGGACTGGTATGTGGGGAGCTCTTCCCTGCAGCTGCCCTGCCTCCTTCCATGGCCTCTTCCAAGCACTGGCTAAGCAAACCCTGTCCTCAGCTCCCCGCAGCTGGGCAGGCTGAGGCTGGGTGAAAGGCATGTCTCAGGGCACAAGTAAGTGCCAGGCGCTAAAATCAGAGAGGACTTGGGTTCAAATCCTAACTCTGCATTTCCCAGCCACGTTAGCTGGCCAGGGCTGCCAAAACGAAGTACTGCAAACTGGGCAAGGGGGTGGGGGGGCAGGGGTGGCAAAAAACAGAAACGTATGCTCTCACAGTTCTGGAGGCTGGGGGGTCCAAGATCAAGCTGTTGGCTCCTTCTCAGGGTCTGTAGGAAGCAGCAGTTCCAGGCCTTTCCGATAGCTTCTGGTTTGCTGGCCACCTTTGGCTTCCCTTGGCTTCTAGAAGCATCACCTACATCTCGGCCTTAATCCTCAGCTGGTGCTCTTCCTCGTGGCCATGTCTGTCCAAATTTCTCCTTTTTGTAAGGACATCAGATTCAGCATAATGAATTAGGGCTCCACCCTATTCAGAGGGACGAAATCAGGTCAATCTCAAGAACTTGGAGTTAGATTTTCAACGTTTGAATTTTTGAGAGATACAGCCCAACCCATAACATGAGCTGTGTGGCTCTGGGCATATCTCATCACCTTAGAAAGGCTCATCTTGAAAATGGGAGTGAAAAGAGTGCAGGTATCTTTGGGATTAAATGGGACAATGTATAGACGTGGCTTAGCCTAGGGCTAGCGGGTGGTAGAGCCCAAACCGTCGTTGCTATGAATTCCTCTTGGGAAGATGGTCCTTTGCCTCAGGGACCACGCCCACTTTACTGTGGATGGAGTGAAGACAAGAGTGAGTATAAAGCCTTTGGGCTCCATCACTACACTCCAACCTCCTAGAAACCCGAGCTGGACCACGGATTTGGCCTTCATTCGCGGACTCTCCCCATTTGTTCCACAAGCGCTGGGTGCGTGGCACATGCTCTTCCAGTTCATCTTAACATATTATTATTTCCAAGGCCATGGACAGTGCCATGGCTTTGCCCAAATCCCACAGTGAAGGGGATGGTCGGGGTCAGGCTCCCCAGTTCAGAGCATCGTTGTTCCTGGCCAGAGTGGGTACCTGCCTGGGGAAGCTTTGCATTTCCTCCCTGCATATGGGCCACACAACTCCTTCACTGACCCCCTGGAGCCCATACTTGGAGGAGCCCTCATGTCCAATCATGCTGTCAGCACCCTGCACACAGCCCCTAGTTATAATTTTTTGTATTTATATCCTTCTTTGGCCTGTCATCAGGCTGTTTATCGGCACGCAGCAATGCACCCCTCGTACGTGTTAAATATATATGCATCCCTGTGTGTACGAGCGTGCCTTCCCAGTTATATTTATGCAGCTCCTCGGAGGATTAATTTAGCCAAATAACTGAAGCTATTTAGGTAGCTGACATTCACACTGTGATGGGAATGCGAGAGCTAAGTCAGCAAGACGCTGGCTGTCTCCCAGTCCTCCCCAGGACTCAGTTTCCTTAACTCGGGGCCCAGTGTGGGCTGGGCGGAAGCTCAGCGAATCCAGGGTTCAAATCTGAGTTCTGCAACAAGAAGCTGTAGACATTGGGAAAAAAAAAAAAATCCAGAACGAATCTCAGTTTGTTCAGCTAAGTGGAAGTCTTTTTTTTTTTCCCCCTGCTCATGGGGCTATTGCAAACTTTCATTGATTTAATGAATTTAAAGCTGTTTGTTCATAGTAGGTGCTTATTTGTTTGTTACTTTCTTTCTTTCTTTTTTTTTTTTTTTTTTTTTTTTGCTTTTCTTTTTAGGGCTGCACCTGTGGCATATGGAAGTTCCCAGGCTAGGGATCCAATCAGAACTGCAACTGCCGGCCTAGGCCACAGCCACGGCAACTCGGGCTGCATCTGCAGCCTATACCACAGCTCATGGCAGCGCCGGATCCTTAACCCACTGAGCGAGGCCAGGGATCAAACCTACATCCTCATGGATACTAGTCAGACTCGTGTGGCTCCAAGGGTCATATAAGATAAAGGAAAAGTCCCCCGCTTGGCACTTGGGTTCCTCGACTGTGTGGTCTTTGCTGACCTTCCTTCCTCTGGAATCCATCCTTTCACTCTGCCTGGAAGTGTCTCATTTAGTCAGGATGGCCAATGCTGCTGGCATCCTTCCTGTCTGTCCTTGGTGCCTGCCATTCCCACAGAGCCAGCCCAACAGCTCCCACCAGCCAGCCTCCAGCAATGGAGGGTTTTTATGGGGGCCAGAGCCCACTCCACTGCCAGCCCCACCTCTGATTTTGCTCTCACTCTTCCTAACTGTCCCCTTGAGTTCCTGTTCTATCCAACTCTATTCATCCTTTTCAGCCCAGAAGGCTTCTTGGGTCGACTCTGGCCCTGACTGAGTCCTGCTTCCTCTGAGAGGCACCACTGAGGCCCTTCCTTCCCTACTTAGGGGTCTAGACTGAGGTCTTGGTCCCCAGGACAGCGCATAATTAGTGTTTCCCCCTCTCATCCTCCTTCCCAGGTCCTGTTGGGATGCACCCAGGCCTCTTCAGCTTGCTGCTTCCCTTAGCCAGAGCAGCAAGAAGAGAGGCCAGCCAGGACCTACCCAGCACCTCCTTGGTACCATATTCTCAAGGCCCCATCAGTCTAGCATGAGACCACAAAGCTACAGCTTCCCCGGGTCCCGTACTTTGCAGCCAGCTTGTCCTCAGAACCAGACACCTCCCTCACACAGACACCAGCTGCCCACAGAGCACCTACCCTGCACCTGACTCAGGTGGATCCACTTCTATGGGTCATCGAGCTTTGCTACCTGTGGTTCCACTCTTGATCACGGCCTACTGGATCCAGCATCAAGACCTGAACCAAGCAATCCTGAGAAACAAAAACCAAGCAGGAGGCATAACTCTCCCAGACTTCAAGAAATACTACAAAGCCACAGTCATCAAAACAGTGTGGTACTGGTATCAAAACAGACAGACAGACAAATGGAACAGAATAGAGAATCCGGAAATTAACCCTGACACCTATGGTCAATTAATCTTTGACAAGGGAGGCAAGAACATAAAATGGGAAAAAGAAAGTCTATTCAGCAAGCATTGCTGTGAAACCTGGACAGCTGCATGCAAAGCAATGAAACTAGAACACACCCTCACACCATGCACAAAAATAAACTCAAAATGGCTGCAAGACTTAAATATACGACAGGACACCATCAAACTCCTAGAAGAAAACATAGGCAAAGCACTCTCTGACATCAACATCATGAATATTTTCTCAGGTCAGTCTCCCAAAGCAATAGAAATTAGAGCAAAAATAAACCCATGGGACCTCATCAAACTGAAAAGCTTTTGCACAGCAAAGGAAACCAAAAAGAAAACAAAAAGACAATTTACAGAATGGGAGAAAACAGTTTCAAATGATGCAACCAACAAGGGCTTAATCTCTAGAATATATAAACAACTTATACAACCCAACAGCAAAAAAGCCAACCAATCAATGGAAAAATGGGCAAAAGACCTGAATAGACATTTCTCCAAAGAAGATATACAGATGGCCACCAAACACATGAAAAAATGCTCAACATCGCTGATTATAAGAGAAATGCAAATCAAAACTACCATGAGATACCACCTCACACCAGTCAGAATGGCCATCATTAATAAATCCACAAATAACAAGTGCTGGAGGGGCTGTGGAGAAAAGGGAACCCTCCTGCACTGTTGGTGGGAATGTAAACTGGTACAGCCACTATGGAGAACAGTTTGGAGATACCTTAGAAATCTATACATAGAACTTCCATATGACCCCGCAATCCCATTCTTGGGCATCTATCCAGACAAAACTCTACTTAAAAGAGACACATGCACCCGCGTTTTCATTGCAGCACTATTCACAATAGCCAGGACATGGAAACAACCCAAATGTCCATCAACAGATGATTGGATTCAGAAGATGTGGTATATATACACAATGGAATACTACTCAGCCATAAAAAAGAATGACATAATGCCATTTGCAGCAACATGGATGGAACTAGAGAATCTCATACTGAGTGAAATGAGCCAGAAAGACAAAGACAAATACCATATGATATCACTTATAACTGGAATCTAATATCCAGCACAGATGAACATCTCCTCAGAAAAGAAAATCATAGACTTGGAGAAGAGACATGTGGCTGCCTGATGGGAGGGGGAGGAAGTGGGAGGGATCGGAAGCTTGGGCTTATCAGACACAACTTAGAATAGATTCACAAGGAGATCCTGCTGAATAGCATTGAGAACTTTGTCTAGACACTCATGTTGCAACAGAAAAAAGGGTGGGGAAAAAATGTAATTGTAATGTATACATGTAAGGATAACCTGACCCCCTTGCTGTACAGTGGGAAAATTAAAAAATTATAAAAAAAAAAAAAAAAGACCTGAACCAAAGGCATCAACTGTGTGGACAGCCTGATGGAAAGCCTGTGAGGCGGCCTGGGAATGCTAAACAGACTCCTGTTGAACATGTCCCATGTACCTGGAACTGTGCTGAGAACTCCCTCGCATGACCTCACTGATCCTCACAGCCGTCCTTGGAGGCCGGCACTGTTATTATCATGTCCATTTCACAGATGCGGAGAACAAACTGAGGACCTTGCCTGACATCCGGATTTGAGCCAGATCTGCCAGACTCCAGAGAGGGCACTGGGAATAACCCACCCTACCCTCTTCTTAGGGATGGAGGTCAGCTGAAGACACAAATCCTCCTTACTGAACTCTCCAGCTCTAAGGGTGTGCATGTGCACGCACGTGTGTGTGTGTGTGTGTGTGTGTGTGTGTGTGTGGTAAGAGTCATACTCGGAATGGAGAGAAACGGACATGGCAAAAAAAAAAAAAAAAAATGTGGATGGAGGCTGGGAGCCAAAGCCAGGAGATGGGAGTTAGAGCCAGCAGCCTCGAGAGCAGAGATCAGGAGCAGTGTGCCAGTCATCAACTCCTGAATGAAGCTCTGTTCTCCATGAGGACAGGTCTAGCACTAGCTGGATGTTTTCCCATCCCCTGAGCATGTCTATATCCCATCCCCAAGCATGTCTACATCCCTCGCAACCTGAAAGAGCCACTGACACTGCTGGTACCCACACCAGCATCACACTCCATCCTTCAGAGACATCATCCCAGCCAAGGTCTTCTCTATCACCATCCTTGTTACATCATTTGCATTCGATATCTTTTCCATGCCACCCACGCCACACCTGCCTTTACTGCCCCACCCCCCACATCACCACCTTCATTCATTCATTCATTCAACAAATAGTTATGGAGCACTCATTATGTTCCAAGTGCCCTCATAACCACTGGGAGGTAAACAAACCCGAGTATCAGCCCTCAGGGATCTCCACGCATCATCCTCACCCCTCCCTCCATGACCTTGAGTGTCAATACCAACACCATGGCTACAGTATCACCATCCATTATTTGGGGAGCACCTGCTATGTGTAACACCCCAGGTTGGTAACTGAGTGTGTAAAAGTTACCCCAGCCTTGCGGTATATGGTCCTGCTTCCTACTCATTCATCTGCACGAAGGATGCACAATGGAAACATCTCCTTATAGGGACACATCTTCATTTTTTCCCCCAGATGGTACCCCTCAAAGCCTGTTGCTGGGTGTAAGCTGTCTGACCTACTTGGAAATCCTTTAGTGCGAAAAAAAAGAAGCTGATGCTTCATCTCAGAGGCAGCTGCATTTCCCCAGAGCAGGAATGGAAATAAGACAAAGACTGGGCTCTCCTAAACTAAAAAAACGCCCATGAGATGCCAGAGAGGGGCTGAGGAGGACACCAGGGATTGTGATGGGATCCAGCAGCCTCTGCTGACAGCAGCACCTTGGCAAGATCCTCTTAAGGAATAACTGATGGGGCAATAAGGACACATGGGTGGGGGAAGATGAGCCTTAATTCTCTGGCTGCAAATTAGCCCATCCATTCATTCAAGTGGCTCCCCCTGCCCAGCATCCCAGCTTCCTTCTAACCCAGCACTCCATCTGTCTGTATCACTGAGGGTTCTATCAGCCCCCAGGGCTGGGGTTTATTTAAATGGTGAGTGAGCCATGTGGCTAAAGTGTGTGTTAAGCAATGTTTATTACAATCAATAAATCATGGTCCCGTATCTGATCCACAGACGGAAATAGCTCACAAGCCCAGGCTACAGGGGAGAGTGAGGTGACCGCAGCTCCAGAGATAAGACACACTCAGTGAGGTCGGCCTCTCCGCATGCTCCAGAGCCCTAATCTCACCCCTCCCGACAGTTCCTCCTTCGCCTCCTTCTTGGAGGAACCTTGGGAGAGTGAGAGGGTCTGTCTTTCCTTCCCTTGAGAGAAAGCTGGCCTGGGTACAGAGGTGCGGCTTGACAGGCCAGGTAGGCACCTCATTAAGAGCAGGACTTGGAGGAGAAGATTGTCAGGTCTCCTTTGGGGACTTCCTTCCTTCCTTCCTTCCTTCCTTCCTTCCTTCCTTCCTTCCTTCCTTCCCTTCTCTCTCTCTCTCTCTCTCTCTCTCTCTCTCTCTCTCTCTCTCTCTCTCTCTCTCTCTCTCCTGTTGCTTTTTAGGGCTGCACCCACCGCATATTGAAGTTCCCAGGCTAGAGGTCAAATTGGAGATGCAGCTGCCAGCCTACACCACAGCCACAGCAACACAGGATCTGAACCACACTGCAACCTACACTACAGCTCATGGCAATGCCAGGTCCTTAACCCACTGAATGAGGCCAGGGATTGAACCTACATCCTCATGGACACTGGTTGGGTTCTTACCACTGAGCCACCATGGGAACTCCTGGGGACTTCTTTCTAATTGTGGGTGAAAGCTTGGCTCCATTCCCTGCAAGTCAGGAAAGGAGGCAGGATAGTAGCGGAGGAGATGACTTGAGATTCCCCAGCTGGAAAGCAGCAGCTTTGAGTGAGGGGTGAGAAATGCTGTGGACAGGTGGTATCATCTCATTTTCAGAGCACAGTATTGTTATCACAAAGAGCTGGGGTTCAAATCCAAGTTTTACCTCTTCCTTGAATGAGTCCCCTAACTTCTTTGAGCATCCATTCCTTGTGTGTAAAGCAGGGACAATAATATCATCTGCCTCATAAGGATGTTGGGGGACATGGTGGGTTAATGGGTGAACAAGCGCTTAGCACGGAGCTGCAATATGTTGATTGCTCAGCCAATGGTACCTATTGTAGGAGGCAGAACAATGGCCCCAAATCTGTCCTCACCCTGATCCCTGGAACCCGTGACTCTTATAGGCACAGGAAAAGGCATTCTGCCAATGGGAGTGAGTAAAGGATCTTTTTTTTTTTTTTTTTTTTTTTTTGTCTTTTTGCCTTTTCTAGGGCCACTGCCACAGCATATGGAGGTTCCCAGGCTAGGGGTCTAATCAGAGCTGTAGCCACCAGCCTATGCCAGAGCCACAGCAACGCGGGATCTGAGCCGCGTCTGCGACCTAAACCACAGCTCATGGCAACACCGGATCCTTAACCCACTGAGCAAGGCCAAGGATTGAACCCGCAACCTCATGGTTCCTAGTCGGATTCAGTAACCACTGCGCCACGATGGGAACTCCAGTAAAGGATCTCAAATGGAGATATTATTCTGGATTATTGGGTGGACCGGATGGAATCAGGAGGGCCTCTATAAGGGGGGAGGCAGGGAAGTCAGAGCAAGAAGAAAGCCATGTGACAAAAGAATCTGGGGGAAGTGGAGCCAGAGAGAGAACACACGACACTGATGACATTGAAAATGAAGGAAGGGGCCACATGCCAAGATGTGCAGGTGGCCTCTGGAAGCTGGAAATAGTAAGGAAGCAAATTCTCTCCTGGAGCCACCAGAAGGACCTGGCACTGTCGACACCTTCATTCTAGCCTCGTAAGACTCATTTGACAGTTCTGACCTCTAGAACTATAAGAGAATAAATCTGTGTTGTTTTAAGCCACTGGCTTGTAGTCCTTTGTCTGAGCAGCCACAAGAAAACGAATACATCTGTGAAGACAATGATGACGTCTGTGTCTGCATCTGAGTTGCCTCCCAGGGTCCCTTGGGGAGTGCCGGCTACTGCCATCAATCTTCTTGAAAGGTAAAGACTGGCTAGAGAAGACTCACCTTAGGCCACTTGGCATTATAAGAATAGACCAGGTGGGAAGATGGAGTGTCCCTTGGATTTCTGATGCCCACATTGGCTGTGGTGGCAGCCAAACCTTTGGTGGTTTCAGGCTTGTGTGCTGCCTTGGGGACCATCTGAACCATCAAGAAGGGCTGATTCAGAGGACTGTGATCGACACTGGCTGGGATGGCTGCTGTTTGGAGCTTGGAGAAGGAAGGGATGGCGAGAGCAGGTTTTGGAGGAACCCAAAGGTTGTGTAGACAATTAGGAGGAAGGGTTTGGCAGAAGCAATTGTTGATACGGAGAACTGGAGAGAGGCTTGATCACAGAGCCAAAGCAGGGGGCCCCTTCCCTGGTGAGAGGTCAGAGCAAACTTTCTTTGATGCAGAGACATCTGACACTGGTCCAGGGCTCCTCACACGCCACCCGCTCCTTGGTTAAGATCAGGACCAGTCCTAGGCTTCAAGGTCAGGGGCAACCTACCAGGCTGTCCATGAGCTGTAGCTACACAGAGAGAAAGACTGAGGGACTGTTGGAATGGGGAGCTTTGTTTTCTTTTGAATCATCTTCTTTGGACTGATGCATGAGCCCAATCTCAGGATCTCCTCTTTTTGGGGCAGGGTTTCTACTCTGAAATCAGTCATGAGCCATGCTCAGCAGAATGACTCAGGCTGGTAGGAAGCAGTAGGTGGCAGTTTCCTTTTCCTTAAGTGGAGCTGCCATCTCTCTTGGAGGCTCCTTATCTGTCCCATGAAGAACTGTGGGGGGGAGGGGGAGATGGTGGATGAAGGAGGGTGTGGGGGATGGTCTCTTTGGCCCTGGCTCAAGAGGGAGATGTTGGGGAAGAGAGGGATAAGGTGTCAGCAGCCTGGGTGAGTCCAGGGTCTCCAATGCTGGTGTCTGGATTCGCCATAGCAGAACCACCCTGGGGAGTGTTTCCAAAATACAGACTTCAAGGACCCACTCCCAGAGATTTTTCTACTCGGTGGTCTGGGGTAGGGCATTTGCATTTTTAGGGGCACCCTGCGTACAGCTGCACCTAGAACCTACCCACAGTCCCTGCTGCTGCCCGCCCCCCAACTCCTGCCATATGCTCCAGATCATTTCCTGCTCTAAGCCTGCCTCCCTCACCTTCAGAGCTCATTTCACAGTCACGACCCTGGCCCCTCCAGACTGTGGCATTGGGCGTGGGTCTTCCCCCATGTGTCTCAGGTCCTTACCCCAAGGACTTCCCTGAAACACCCCAAACTGGTTTGTTTGACTTCAAATGGTGCCCAAGACACTTCTTTCCTGCCTCCCAGTTGAGAACAGCATTGCAGATGGACCCCCCAAAGACTGGAATTTTGGTCTGCAGTGCCTGTGCCCAGAGTGTGATGTGGGACCTTGGCAGGGGGTGGGGGGGATGTGTTTGTCCTGTTAGCTCTTATGTGATCCAACTCACCTCTAGCATGACATCCCCCGAGTGAGGCAGGCAGGGACAGAGCCAGTCCAGAAGAGGTGTGATTATAACCTCGTCAGGAGAAGACGGTGAAGGAGGAGACGAGGAAGGAAAAGGAGGGGTGGAGAGGAGGCGGAGGAGGAGGAGGAAATAAACAATGGCCTGCCTCTCTTCTTCTCCCACCACCTTCCAGCTCACTCCAGGCACAGCAGCCAGAAACATGACATTGGTGTGTAAATATAAAGATCTCTCTCTACTGCAAGGTTTCTTGTTGGCATTTAGGACGGGACAATTTTTGGCTGCGGGGCTGTGCTGTGCATAAAAGGACGTTTGGCACCATCTCTGGCCTCTACTCACTCAATTCCAGTAGCACCCATCCCCAGTTATGTCCCCGGCTATGACAACCGAAACTCTCTCTAGATATTGCCAAATGTCCTCTTGGGGGGCAAAGTGGCTCCCAAAGAAGAACCCCTGCCAAATTACCAAAAACTCACCAGGGGCTTCTCTGGTGGATTACATTATTGTTCCAAATTCTTCATCCATGTCCTTGGCCATATGACTTTATAGTCCCTTCCATTAGAGGCAGAGTACACCTTCCCATCCCAGTGATGCTGGGAACAGCCACAGACTTGCTTTGGCCAATTGTATGAGACTGGAAGTGACAGTGTGCTAGTGCCATAATTTGATCTTTAGAGACAAGACCTGGTTTAGCTCAAACTTTGTGCTTCTGTTCTCCCCTCAAGAAGCTCATGCCTGGA
This sequence comes from Sus scrofa, assembly GCF_054392235.1. Lineage (NCBI taxonomy): Eukaryota > Metazoa > Chordata > Mammalia > Artiodactyla > Suidae > Sus > Sus scrofa. Next base: position 81,103,355 of record NC_139388.1, read on the forward strand.
GGTGTCCCCCAGCCTCAGGAAGAGGACGTGTACGTGTAGGGCAAACTTGGGCCCCATCAATGGTTGGTGGAAAGTCCAGCCAAGCCTAGGCTAGACTAAGGTATCTTCAGCCAACCTACAGATGTGTGAGTGAGGACAAATGATTGCTACTTTAGGCCATTGGGTGGTTTGTTACGCAGCATCATGTGGTAACAACTGACTGTTTTAGCTTCCTATTGAAACTGGGAGAAACCCTAAACTCCTAACTCTGACCCATGAGGCCCTGCATGATCTGGCCATTGCCTAACTTGCTTGGGGTGAGGGATAGAATGAACAGACCAGACAGAGGGAAAAACAAGGAAAAAAGACCCTCATGTTGAGTTAGATGAGCTGTTTGTATATTGGGGGAACCTAGAGATTATCATACTGAATAACTTATGTCTTTCAAATACAAAGATACAATATCACTTATACATGGAATCTAAAAAACACAAATGAACTTACTTTCAAAACAGAAACAGGCTCACAGACATGGAAAACAAACTTACGGTTATCAAAGGAGAAAGGGCAGGAAGGATAAATGAGGAGTATGGGATTAACAATACACACCACCATATAGAAAACAGATAAACAAGAAGGACTTACTCTATAGCACAGGGAACTATATTCAATATCTTGTAATAACCTATAATGGAAAAGATTCTGAAAAAATATGTATAACTGAATCATTTTGCTGTACATCTGAAGCTAGCAGAATATTGTAAATCAACTATACTTTAATTAAAAAAAGACTCTGAGACAGGACCAAGCTGGGGTCTTCAAGGGACGGAAATATGCCTAGCATTTGGCAGGGACAAGATTTGCCTTCAGAAAACCATGCTAAGACAGACATAATCAGAGTTAATATCCAGGACATTACAATTCTAGATTCTGGGTGTATTCTTATCTCTCCCACCATAGATAAAATAATAATTATTATTAATAATGCTATTTATTATTATTAAGCTCTTTTTCTGGACCAGGTACTTAGCATCGAGAATCTAATTCAATCTTCCCACACAAATGACGGTGGTTCTATTATCCCCATTGCACAGATGGGGAAATCAAGTCCTAACTTGCTTGAGTTCACACCAGCAGTGGGACAAGGTGAGAATTCAGAGGTGGATCCATTTGACCCCAAAGCCCTAAGCCACTACCTTGTCTTTCCCTGGACTAGTTCTTCATACCCAGACATTTTCCAGAACAAATCTCCCTTTAGGGATCAGGAGAGACGGGTTGCTATTTTTTTTTGTCTTTTTGTCTTTTTGAGAGCTGCACCCACGGCATATGGAGGTTCCCAGGCTAGGGGTCTAATCGGAGTTGTAGCTGACGGCCTACACCACAGCCACAGCAATGCCAGATCCAAGCCGCATTTGCAACCTACACCATAGATCATGGCAACACTGGATGCTTAACCCACTGAGCGAGGCCAGGCATCGAACCCACAACCTCATGGTTCCTAGTTGGATTCACTTCCTCTGTGCCATGACAGGAACTCCCCAGATGGGTTGCTTTTCAAGTGCATGATGCCTTCAGAAGACAAGTATAACCATGGTGCCCTCAAAGCTTTCAGTTACTCTCAAAGACCTACAGCCTGCTCTCCAGCTTGCAGTGTCAGAGCCCCTGCCCTCAGCAGGGAGGGGAGAGTTGTTTATTTGAGGACAGGTCTCTGGGTGCACCACATGGGGCAGAGACTCTGGGAGGATTTTCCAATTCTGGAGTCTGAGCCCATGGTTAAATGGCAGCACAAGGAGGAGAGAGGCAACAGACAAAGCAAGATAAGTGTTGGTTTGCAGGAGACTGGTCAGAGCAAAGGAGTCTCCATGGGGAACTTTGGGGCTTAGGAGAGCTTTAAAGAATACTCAAGTCTAGGGTCCATCCCAACCTCTGATTTAGAGCTCAGGGTTGTATTTCTTCCTCTCTCTCTCTCTCTCTCTCTTTCTTTCTTTCGCTTTTTAGGGCCCCACCTGTGGCTCATAGAAGTTCCCAACCAAGAGGTTGAATCGGAGCTACAGCTGCCAGTATACACCAAAGCCACAGCAACACCAGATCCGAGCAATGTCTGCGACCTACACCGCAGCTCACAGCAATGCTGGATCCTTAACCCACTGAGCAAAGCCAGGGATCGAACCTGCATCCTCATGGATCCTAGTTGGGTTCATTACCACTGAGCTCTCTTCGGGGCTGTATATTTTTAAAAGCTTTGCTCTACTCCCAAGTGTCTCCTATTTGTACTCTTGTTTAAGAACTTCTGTCCTGGAGGCTGTGTTCAGTGGAATGTTCTGGGCCTGTACCACCTTCCATTCTCATCATGTCATGGCCAGGGACTTTGGTATCACTTCCTCTTCCATGATGTCTTCCTGGGTTTTTCATTCAGGTAGATGCCTTTTCTAGACTCCTTTCTCCATAGCTGGACATTAGATTCCTCTAAAGTACCCCAAAACTAACACTGCCCAAAGGGATCTCAACTTTGTCCCTAAACCTACTCTCCCTTCTTGGGTTCTCTGTCTCAATAAATGGTATCTCCATCCCTCCAAAAGCTAGAAAAGGAAGGTGCCACCAATGGTCAAGGGCTAAGGCCCTAAGCTGTGCAGTCAGTTCCTGGGTTGGCAGTGTTATCTCACCACTCTCAGCTGTGTGACCATTAGTCAGTTATTTAACCTCTCTGGGCCTCAGTGTCCTAAGCAGTAGGATGGGGCAACAATACACCTGTATCCTAGGGGGTGTGGTTAGGAGTCAATGAGACGACACGTACAGAGTGCTTAGAGCAGAACTTGGCATACAGTATGTGCTCAATCAATGTTCACCATTATCACCTTGATGCCTCTCTTCTCTCCTTGTGTCCAATCCATCACAGAGCGCTGTCAATTCTGTCTCCCAAATATCAAAACCATCCTCCTTTCCCCATCTCCATGGCTACCCATTGAGTGCAGGTCACTCTGCCCAGGACAACCACTCCTACCTCCTCACTGGTCTCTCTGCTTCCCATCCTACCTGGCTCCAGTCTATTCTTCAGGTAGCAGCAGTGGGGGTGATATTTCAGAACATAAAATCGACTGCTTAAAACCATCCATGACTCCTCATTGTCCCCCAGACCCGTTACAATGCAAATCCCTCTGTCTGATCCTCTCCGCCATCCCCATCCAGTCTTCCCCTGATTGCATCTGGTTCATCCTCAAAAATGCCACTGGCTCAAGGGAGCTTGGTTCCCAGGTCTCTGTGCCTCCACAGCCTGTGTGTCCCCTATTAGAGCACATCGCATGCTGTGTTACGATGATTGTCTCTGGTCCAGTCTGTCTTCCAGGCTTGAACACAAACTCATTGTCACTTGACCCAAAGCAAACAGTAAGGAGAAGCTACTGCTGTTTTCATGGTCAACACCATTGTTATCATCATCAGCTCCTTCTCGTTATTACTGACAACTGACACGGGAGCTGCCTAAGGCAAGGGCAAGTTAAGCCCTAAGGAAAGATGTTTCAGTGCCTCATGCCTTCTCTGCTAAACCCAGGGACCAGCTGAGGCGTGTCAGCACATCCGTATTCTGTCTCTCCTCCCTTCTTCCCAAACTGCTGTCTGAGCTTCAACAAGCATCTCTGAGACACCCCCAGGACAAAAGCCTCTGCAGAAGTGGGTGTGGAAGGCTGTTCCTGAATAGCCCTGGGTGATGGGGACTGAATCATCACACTGCTTCCCGAACCCTAGCACCTGCCTGCATCCCGCACACCTGAGGCCCACCTGCCCTGGTGTGAGGCTCTCAGCACTTCCTGGAAAGACCCTCCCAAGCTCTTCATGGATTCCTGTGGCTTGTCCCAGGCTTTGCCTCTCAGGATGGTGCAAGAAACCCTTCTCTTCTATGTAGAGTGAGCGGTGGCCAGGACATCCTATTTCTTGCCCAAATGTGTCATCTCTTGGTTATCACCTCTGCCCAGCGAGCATTCAGGTTCAGATCCAGGAGAAAATGGGAGTTTGAGAACTCAACACTTAATTAAACATCTTGGAAGTTCCCATTGTGGCACAGTGGAAATGAATCTGACTAGTATCCATGAAGATGCTGGTTCGATCCCTGCTCTCACTCAGTGGGTCACAGATCTGGCATTGCTGTGGCTGTGGCGTAGGCTGGCAGTTGTAGCTCTGATTTGACCCCTAGCCTGGGAACTTCCATATGCTGTGGGTGTGGCTCTAAAAAGCAAAATAAACACATAAATACATACATAAACATCTTCATTCTTTTTCTTTGAAAGAGGAAGATAGCAAACGAGCCAGTTTTACATGGGGTGGATATTTGCACCTGTCTGATCCTGGTTTGGGAAACTCTAGCCATCCCTAGCATCATGGTGGGAAGGTGGACAGCTACCAACATAGGTTCATTTCATTTGCATTGAAGCAGCCAAAATGCCAGACAGCCCCAATATGGGATACACTTCCAGCCCAATGGAAAAGAATCTGAAAAAGAATATCTATATCTATTATATATAGTAGCTCTTATATATATATAAATATATGAATCACTTTTCTGTACACCTGAAACATTGCAAAGAACTATTCTTCAGTAAAAATTATATACCCTTAAATTCAAAATATGGACAAAATGTAAACATATTTTATCAAACCATATAATTTAAAATAAATATAAGGAGTCCCATTGTGGAGCCGCTGAAACGAATCCAACTAGGAACCGTGAGGTTGTGGGTTTGATCCCTGGCCTCGATTAGTGGGTTAAGGATCTGACATTGCTGTGAGCTGTGGTGTAGATCATAGACGCGGCTTGGATCCTGTGTTGCTGTGGCTGTGGTGTAGGCTGGCAGCTATAGCTCTGATTCAACCCCTAGCCTTGGAACCTCCACATGCTGTGAGTGTGGCCCTAAAAAGCAAAAATAAACAAACAAATAAATAAATAAATTTAAAAAGCCAAGGAGTTCCCATTGTGTCTCAGCTGTAACAAATCTGACTAGTATCCATGAGGACGCAAGTTCCATCCCTGGTGCCACTCAGTGGGTTAAGGATCCGGCGTTGCTGTGAGCTGTGGTATAGGTCACAGATGCAGCTCAGATTCCCAGTTGCTGTGGCTGTGGTGTAGGCCAGTGGCTACAGCTCCAATTCGACCCCTAGCGTGGAAACTTCCATATGCCATGGGTGCTGCCCTAAAAAGACAAAAAAAAAAAAAAAAAAAAAGTTCCTGAATATTTCAAAAATTTTTAGACAACTCTTCCATTCTCAAGGAATGTGGTAAGAGCCGTCTGCTCCAGGGAGGCCCTGGGAAAGATCACATCCGTCTCCAGGCCTGGAGCTGGTGGCTATTTCTCTGCAGGGAAAGCGGTGGACCCCATCAGCCACAGAGAAGCTGTAAAGCTGTCTTTCAAAAAAGGGTATCCTCTTATGACCCAGCAGTTCCACTTCTAGGTATGTACCCAAAGGAACTGAAAGCAGCCTATTGAAGAAATATTTGCACACCCATGTTCATAGCAGCATGTAAAAATAGCCGAAAGGTGGAAGCAACCCAGTATCTATTGACAGATGGGTGGATAAACAAAATCTGGTGGAATTAGTATTCAGCCTTAAAAAGGAAGGAAGGAAATTCCCACACATGCTACGACATGGATGAACCTCAAGGACGTTATACCAAGTGAAAGAAACCAGCCACCAAAAGACAAATACTGTATGATCTTACTCAGAGGAGCTACCTAGAGTAGTTCAATTCATAAAGACAGAGAGTCAGACAGTCACCAGGGGTTAGGGGAAGGCAGAAATGGAGTTGTTTTTTAATGAGTACGTAGTTTAAGTTTTGAAAAAAGAAAAAATTCTAGCAATTGGTTGTGCAATAATGTGACTATATTTAAAACTCCTGAACTGTACTCTTAGAAATGGTTAGGGTGGAAACTTTTATGTTAGGCGGTTTTTTACCACAATTAAAAATTTAAAAGTGTACATTGTACATGTTTTGGATTTTTTAACACAAAAATATACGGGAGACAACAAAAGAGGCCCTTCATTCCCATAGCCTGGACACTTTTTGAGCCCTTCTAAAAATATGTATGCACAGATGATTAGAATATTTAAACATTACAGAAAAGCATAATTTATATCTATTTTTAAAAATTTACACAAAGAGACCTTTTTTTATATCATTCTGGGTCTTGCTTTTCCTTGGAGATCTTTCTCCATCAGCACATCCTGTTGCCTCATTCTTTTCAACAGTTCTGCAATCCTAGGGAGAGTGTCCACTTTTTGAGCTCTGTTCTAGGTCAGATATTATTCCCCGTGACTAACAGGTGGTAATGCTTATCTTCCCAAACTTGCTGAAGCTGGTCCTATTATCATTCACATCTTATACAGAAATGGGCCCCAAAGGGTTCAAGTTCTTGTCCAGGTTCACAGCGTTGGTAAGGGACTGAGCAAGGATTAAAACCCAGGGACGTAGACCCAGCGCTGTGTTCTTAGTTTGCCACCCTGACTCAAATGGCATTTTCCTTTACAAATGATCTAGGTCTTATTTTGGTTAATAAGATGGCCATTCTGGTTGCTTTCACGCTTTCGCTATTATAAATAATGCTGCATAAATATTTCCATGTGCGGTGTGTGCGTGTGTCTGTGTGTATCTTGAACACAAATACCAGAATGAGTCCATTGGGTAAATTCCTAGCTCTGGAATGGATGGGTTCAAGGGTTTGTGCATTTTGAATTTTTATGTTATTGTCGAATCATCCTCCGAAGAAGTCGCCTCTATTTACACTCTCGCTACTAATGGATGAGAGGGTTGGCAAGCATCTCTTTTGAAGTGTGCACCCGAGAATATGCTAAGAATACCTGGGAGGGCGCACAGCGATTTCTTTAAAAGCTGGCTTCTCGCACTTCTGCAATAATACACTGGCTACCTTGAACCAGCCGCGTGGGGTGATTGGTGGCCTGGTATTTGCACAGGCTCTGTGCAATCAGGGGACACTGTTTTCCAGCGCTTCCAGGGGCAGCCTGCCTCAGGATCACCATATCCAAGGGGGTCTTGGTGATTCTTCCCAAGGTTGCAATCAGGCTACAGGAGAGGAGACTTGGGTTGGAGTCCAGGCTGGCTCTCCCATTATAACTTGCTGTGGGAGCAGGGTCAAAGGTTTCTCACCCGGGGCCTTGGCCTACCCATGCGTAAAATGAGAAAGTGGTACCCTGAGCTCTGTAACCCCTCCTTGGCACCACCATAATGTCATTCCATGATTCTCAACATGGGCCATGAATTTTTTTTTTTTTTAATTTTTGTCTTTTCTAAGGCTGCTCCCGTGGCTTATGGAGGTTCCCAGGCTAGGGGTCCAAATGGAGCTGTAGCTGCTGGCCTATGCCAGAGCCACAGCAATGCCAGATCTGAGCTGCGTCTGCGACCTACACCATAGCTCACGGCAACGCCAGATCCTTAACCCACTGAGCAAGGCCAGTGATCGAACCCGCAACCTCATTGTTCCTAGTAGGATTCACCAAGCACTGAGTCATGATGGGAACTCCCTGGGCCATGATTTTCTGTAGCCCACTTTCAGCCTCAAATATTTCTATGAAGCATAGTGAAACACATGGGCCCAGCAGCTGGGCTGCCTAGATGCAAAGCCCATCTTCAGGTCGTTTTAGCTGTGTGTCCTCCCTGACCCTAACAACCTAATCTCTCTGACCCCTGGACTCTTCATCTGAAGGTGGAAATAACATAGTTATATGTTAGATGATATATGTAATAAGAGAAGAGAGCTGATCCACAGGAGGTGTCTGGCCCTTAGTAAGCACTCTGAGAATAGTAGCTTTGCTGCTGTTACTACTACAACTGTTACCTTCTTTCCATTGGCACCTGGAGCAGAAGGATGCTGGAAGGGGTGCCTTATTCTTGGGCTCCAGCTGCCTGGCTGATCTTTAAGCAAGGAATCCCCTTGGGCACCTCATGCCTTGAAATCCATCCGCAAAACAAGCTTCCACGTTGCCTGCCCCGAGGGTCTCAGAGAAGTGGGGGAGACGTGTTTATAGTTGCAACTAATGTTGGTAGAGGGGTTGAGGATTCACCAGGGAGCGGATACTCTAAGATGTAAAGAGGCAGGCCCCTGGTTCTTGCATCTGTGTCTTTTGTCTTCAGGAAGGTGGCCGCTGAGACAAGAGGCTGAAGGACACTGAGGGGAGTCCTCACCCTGCTCTGATGGATTTGGGAGACCCGCAGACCTAGGGTCAAAGGCTGGTCTGACACCGTGTAGCCAGGCGTCATTGGGCAAAGGACTGTACTAAGCATCTCTAGAATGGGGACAATAATTGCATTGCCAGCTGTAGTAGTGACGATTGCATGAAAGTGCCTGCCACATAGGAGGGGCTCAATGACCATTAGGCTTTCTTTCTCTCCTTCTCAGAGTTCAGGCAGCTCTGTGAGCAGAGCCCTGGCTTGGGCACCACAAGGAGGCAGCAGTGGGGGACAGTAGATGAAGCCCCTCATCCTCAGGGAGTCAGCAACTGAAGGGTGTGCCAAGGTCAGGGCATGGTGAGCTGAAGTCTTTGGCCCTCAAGGTGACATCCTTTTGTCCTGCCCCAGGAGGCACTTTGGGCCCTGCTCCTCAGAGTGAGGTCCGTGGACCAGCGGTACCAGCATCCCCAGGGACCTTGTTAGAGACACCAAGTTGAGCCCAGCCCAGGCCTCCTGGATCAGCATCTGCACTTTAACAAGATCCCAGGGGATTTGAGTCCACCACCAAGCCCCATCCTCACGTTCCTGGCTCAGCACTGTCATGGGGCAGTGCTCTCCTGGGTCAAGAAGGCAGTGAGGGAAGGCAAGGGCCTCCTCCAGACCCACAGAGGAGAAAGAAGATGCTCCCAAAGGGGCCGTCGCTGGGGGATGCAGGCACTCCTTCTGGGATGGCAGTCTGCCTGGTATTCCCACCCTTCCTCAGTCCAGGGACAGGGGACCTTGTGGCCAGCAAGCAATCCTCAGAGATCAGAACAGGGGAACAGAGCCTTTGCCTCCAGCTGGGGCAAGTCGCCCATAAGCATCCTCCCACTCCCCTGTCCCCTGTGTCTTGGAGGCGGCGAGCTGGGGAGACCGAGGCAGCTGGGACCAGCCAGCTGGTAATGAGGCAGATCCACCAAACAGCCATCGCAGAAGGCGTATTAAAGATGCTTGATCCCACTTTAATAACCTGCCAGCCCGTGCGGCCAAACGCGGCTCAGAAGTTGCGGAACAAGAGGGCCATTTCTTATTATTTTTAATAAAGAGCTTTTCATAACTGACTTCGTTGGTGCTATTAACATGCCGCGTGTTTAACAAGATGACATGGTAACAAGGGGGCTGTCTCGTTACGCACGCGCAGAAGAAGCAGCAGCAGCTGTGGGTGCCTCCCCGCTCACACGCCAGCGTGCACCACACAGGGGGAGTTGTTCACACACCCGCAAGTACGGCTGCCGGGCACGTGTGAGCACACATTTAGGTGCCTGCCTGCTCTCACACGTGCAAGTACGTGAACCTGAAGAGGGCAGTGTGGACCTGGTCTTGAGAGTTGTACAAACATGCACGTGTGTTAAGCATGCATCCATGCACACACATGGCCTTCCAGTCCATGGCATGGAGGGGAAAGGCAGATTTGAGAAATATTTCTAGTAGAAGCAGGAGAATACTCTCCCGGGCGTGCTGCAGAGCAGTGGGGTGGGGGATGGGGTGCCAGGATCCCCTCCTCCCGTGTGTGTGTGTGTGTGTGTGTGTGTGTGTGTGTGTGTGTGTGTATCAAGTAGTGGCAGGTGAGGGGAGGTAACCGGGGAACCAGTCCCTCAATCTGCTGCCTGGGGCAGGGGCAGGGGGCTTTCACAAGCAGGAAGGCTGTACTTTAGCAAGTAACTAAAGGGGCGGGGGAGGAGAAGGAGATGGAGAGGGCATGACGGGGCGGCCGCTCGGGAAGAGGCATGATGGGGTTGGGGTGATGGGGGTAGCTGTTCCACCTCCCTTTTACAGGGAAGCCCCCTTCACTCCACAGGGACTGTGTCTGGATTTATCTTGTTCTGCTGCACACACGCGCGCGCACACACACACATATAAAATGAAAGCAATAGAGGACATGTCCAACGTCCAATGGCCCAGGTCCAGTGCAGGGATGAGTTCCTTCCCCAGCCTCGGGTGCGGTGGGGATGGGGCTCCATGATGGGCTCCTGGAGAACAGTCCTCAGAGAAGGTAAGGCGTTTGCCGTCGGGGCTGTGGATGCTGGCAGCCCAGAACCTCAGACTACGAGCACCGCCCTTCTGAAATCAGAGGTGGAAAGCCGAGGAGGCGAGAAGCACGGGCTAAGGGTTCTGAGCGGAAAGGAGAAGGGAGAGGGGAAAAGGCTGCTGCATGCATGGCATGGGGTGGGGGATGCTGAGCAAGAGGGACAGTGTGCATGTGAGCTCCCGGGCTGGAGGGATTTATATGGAACAATGCACTGGGTGCGGCTGTCAACCTGGGAGGAAGGGAGGCACTGGCAGTCTCATGTTGTAGACTGAGGCCGGGAAGTTGTGTGTTGGGCTCCTAAGTGATACGGCAGAGAAGGTGCCCCTCCTAGGTCTGCAGGCTCCGAGGAGGGGCACGCGCTTGGTGGGGTGGCACACCTTCCGGTGCTGGCCCTTCTCTTGCTCCTTTGTCCGTGGAACCAGGAACAATGGGTCAGCATCTTCTTCACAATGTCCCCGTGCTTGGTAACGAGACACCTGTCAGGCCTCTCGTCCCCAGGCCTCTGTGCAGAATAGATGAGAGGAGCTCTTTGCAGCGTGGTGCTGAGAGCCCAGGTAAAGAGGAGGAGAAGGGCAGGGGCACAGGGCGGGGGTGGGGCGGATGATGAATAAAACCATCGACGTTTGCAGAAGAACAGACGCAGCGCTTTCTGCCTTCTGATCTGTATGCCTCTGGAAATTGGGTTCTGAGGGGGTCCCTCTGTGGGGCTGTTTTAATTCTGGCCTCTCTGTTCCATGCAGCTTTCCTGAGCCGTCATCGAACGAGCTCCCCGAAGGAGACATCGATAGACCCGGGAAAGACAAAACGATGAATCCGCTGCCTTCTCGGGGCTGCGAGGAGGCGGCAGGCAGCTGGGGAGCCATCGACCTTGGAGCAGCTGCAGCCAGCAGGGCACTGGGCAGTCCAGGCCCAGACAAAGAGCCCAGCTCCCTTGCTTCACCCCACCCTGGCCTCCTCCTGGTAGGTGGGCTGCTTTCTTGGACCCTGTTCAGAGTTGGCCTCGCATCAGCGGGGGCCTCTGAAAGGTGAGAGACTCTGCCCTGCCAGGCTGAATGCGGGCCTTGAACTTTAAAGGGGACAGCTAGAGGCTTTGGGGGCTGTGTGTGGGGCTGAGGAAGATCAGGGAAGGGGTTTGGATGGGACTGTGGTGTTGGGGACAGTGGGAGGACCTGGGGACGGGCTCGCAGAGGTGAGCTGTGGCAGCCTAGCGCCAACTCCAGCATCAGCCCCCGCCGCTTACACACTGACCTACTTTCCCAGCTCTTTGTCTCCCACTCTGTCACTGGGCCCAGCGGCAGCCCCCCCTCTGTGGACAGAAACCAGTAAGGACAATGGACAACGGGCATCTCTCAGGTACAGCCCCCGACCCCCACCGTCACCCGCTGCTCTGATGCGCATCCCTCCCCAAGCTTGGCCAGCCCAGGAGGTCTCAGACAAAGGGAATGAAACAGTGGCAGAGACAGGTTTGTGGACTACAAAGGGACCGCACAACGTGGCTATTTTAATTACTATTAGGAAGGAAGTATTTTTGGATGCATGTCACCGCCACAACTGAGATGTAACTACTGTATTGAGCATATAGTCTGTGCCAAGGATGGGGTTAAGCCATTCGCATAAAAATTTTTACTTTGTTGGGAGTTCCCTTCATGGATCAGTGTTTAAGGAACCTGACTAGGATCCACGAGGATGCAGGTTTGATCCCTGGCCCTGCTCAGTGGGTTAAGGATCTGGTGTTGCCATGGCTATGACATCGGCCAGCAGCTGCAGCTCTGATTTAACCCCTAGGCTGTGAACTTCCAAAATGCTGCAGGTGCAGTCCTAAAAAAAAAGCAAAAAAAAATTTTTTTCTTTTGTCTACACAATGACCCTTAAAGGGAAGCATCAGGATCTTCCTTTTACAGATGGGGAAACTGAGCCTCACAGAGGGTTCATCGACTTGCCTGCAACCACACAGTAAGTGTCTGGGTCTGGATTGGAGCCCCGACAATGTGACCTCCAATGGCACATGTGTGTCTTCCCGAATCCTTGGGGGCCTGGGAAGCATCACACTCCTCCAGACAGGGCCCCTCTCTTGTCTCTCTGTGAATATCCTCTCTGCTGGTCATTAGTTCCCAGTCCTGCATCAGCCCAGTAATCCCCAAGCGTTCCTAGACCTACCATCACTTCCTGTGGTACCAGTTTCCTAGGGGCTCTAGAATGCCTCCCTGTAGGGCACTGGAAGATGGACACCAGTGATGATGGCCTTGTCTCAGCCAGTCCCAAATAGGGTGACCTCAGGGTCAGCACCCACAGACCCTACCAGGAACACTGGCTTTGTAAACGCAAATGTTTGCCTGCCAAGCTAGCAGCCCAGGGGACTCATTAGGCTTGGGAGGAGGGGGAGGAGAGGGTCTTGTCGTGAGTCCAAGGCCAGCCGGAGGAAGGCCTATCACACAGAAACCAGAAAGTGGGTGAGGCCCCAGCAAGAGCAGGTGCCTGATTTTTTGCTCTGCTATCATCCCTTAGCTTGGAAAGTGGGTACCCCACCTACCACCTGCAAACCTGACATCAACCTCCCTCGTCCCTCCCCGGAGGTTAAGGGTAACCATGAGGGCAGTGATGGGAGACAGCGTGGGAGACCACCCCAAGCCCACATTTAGGAATCAGGCAAAGAGGAGACCAGCCCCCATCCTATCACCTGTCAGTGGTGCGATTTAGGTGTGTAGTTCCCTCATACGGAGCCCATGTGGCACCTGAATTTTCCCACCTGTAACATAGGGGTGATAAGACTTGTTCCACAGCTATTGCAAAGATTAAACTTGCTGGACCAGCACAGACATTAAGTAAGTGATATCCATCAATATGGGGAGAGAAATAGGTTCAGGTGAGGTCCCCTGACACTAGCCCCCACAATTCTCCTTTGCATCTTTAGAAGAATAGGATGAGGAATAAGAGGTGGGCATTTGGGGTCATCAAAAATGGGATGGATGGTCCTGGGGGGGTCAGAAGCAGAGAGCAGGCAGTGGGTAGAGGCTGGTTGGCTGACTACAAGTAGGGAAGCTTTGAAAGGCTTCTTCATGGGCAGAAGGGTGAGTCGGATGCCTTCTGAAATCCCATTCGATCTTTACAATTCTTTCCTACCAGAATCTCCTCCGTTCTTCTCTGAATCTTAGATAGATACGTACCAATGTCTGCTCAAATGACTTGGATTGGATCAAATTGAGGGTTGGGCCCATGCTGTTAGCCTCCACTATATAGTTGTGACCACAACAGGGGCTCAGCCAAGGCTCTGAATAGTGACGCTAAGGACAGATTGACAAAACAGTCGAATGATCAGCGAAGAATGGAGAGTGACAAGAAATGATTCTTCCAGGTTAGGATCGGCGTGAACCCCCTGCTCAGCCCCCTAGCACTAAGCTGAGGGCTGGGAGCCCCAAGGTGAGTACCACTGAGTCCTGCCATGGGGAGACAGACATTTACGGAAGTTCAAAGTGGTAAGGCTAACTCAGAAGTCCATATGAGAACAAGGGGGGACAGAGGAGGTACAAGCCTCAGGAAGTGGCGCCTGAGACAATCCCAAAGGATAAATAAGTTAGAAAGAGGGATGGCTGAGAGAGATAAGCAAGATATTCCTAACAGAGGGAAAGAAAAGAGAAAAAGGAAAAAAAATCAAAAGCATGGTCAACGGGTCTGCTTATCTATTTTGCTCATGATGATACTCCAGCACTTAGCGCCATGCCTGGCAATAGCAGGTGCTCAATATATATCCATTACATGAATGATAAGGCTGATGCTTCCATGTTCCTTATTAATTCAACTTACACACTAGCCCTATGAGGCAGGCACTCTCTTTGGCCTTGTTTCACAGAAGGGACATCGAGGTAGCAAGAGAGACAAAGTAACGTGCTCAAGGCCAAGTGACTTGAAGGAGCTAATAAGCAACAGAGCTGGGATTCCAACTGAAGGATCCAACCAGGGTGTGGCTCTTTTACGAACCCCAGATACTGAGCGACACACTGTGTGCCCGGACCACACGCAGACATGTGCTCATTTGCAGGGGCTGCCGTAACAAAGTCCTGCAGCTTGAGGGGCTTTCAGGACAGAAATGTATTTTCTCACAATGCTGGAGGCTGGAAGTCTGAGATCAGGATGTCAGTGGGGTTGCTTTCTTCAGAGGTCTTTCTCCTTGGCTTGTAAGTGGCCACCTTCTCCCTGTGTCTCCACACAGGCTTCCTCTAGTGTGTGTGCGCCAAATTTCCTCTTCCTATAAGGACACCAGGTGTATTGGATCTCATTTTAGCTTTTCTTTCGCTTCTTTAAAGACCCTGGCTTCAGAGACAGACACATTCTGAGACACTGGATTGTCAGAATTTCAACATACAAATTTGGCTGGGCACAGGGGACACCATTCAGCCCATAATAAGGGGATTCTGGATATAAGTGGGGGATGAAGCTAGAGGGATGAGCAGGGCTCAAGTCGTGCTGGGTTTCTTCATGGAAAGGATACATTGGACTATATCTGGAGGCACAGGACAGAACATAAGCAGGATTGCTAGGCTGTAACAGACAGTCTCAGACTCTTCGGGACAAGGATTACATCAGTGACACAAAATGGCACCCACTTTGCCGTTGAAAAAAAAAATGATGTTGGTGATAACAGCAAAACATCACCATCATGCAATTCCAACACTGGCTTTGGCCAGGGATGCACGGATGATTCCTCTTCAACTATAACACATGTGCGGTTGTAAATCTAGTAGGGTTAACTGAACGTTGTAAAATTAACTAACCCCCCCCATACAAATAAATTGATAAACAGCGCAGTTAAACTAGAAAGGTTCACTAATTACAAAGCACGGAGAGAAGCAATTGAAAAGCATGGCTTACTCAAGGCCGCCCCGCTGATTCACTGATAACAGGGCATCCTTTCCCCCTGAAATGGGGGGGGGGGTTGACACCGTCTGCATGAGCATGTGCACAGTAGGAGCTGTGCGATGCTGTCAAGGGTGTGAGGCAGTCAGATCTCTTAAAAGAAAGATGAATCCCAAGCCCGAGTTGATGGTCACTGTTAATAACAGACTGAGTGGGTTGGTAACAAATAAGTCTTAGTCTGATGTCAAAACAAAAGCTTGTGGACATTGGAGCCATTTTTGCCTGGAAGCCTGAAAGGAAAGACCTGCATTAGGAATTTGTTCCTGGCCCATCAGCTAACACTCAAGGCCCTCCAGTGGGCTACAGACAGTACTTTAAAAATCCCAAGGTAGAGACCATCTGAGATCCATCACTCCTTGGCGTGCACTCCAGGACTGACCAATACAATACAGGTCCTGATACAAACCGAACATGTTTGAACACATCTTCAGTGAGGGCTGTAAACCCTTCCTAAATCTATATTTTAAATCTCAAAGAAATTGAATGCAACCTTTCACAATTCATATGGCAGCAGCAACGACTAGATAGGAAGACTGTCCAAGTTCCATTTATCTGTCCAGACCCAGCTCAGCCATGAGTCGGCTGTATTGGAGCCTTATCTTACCTATAAATGTGTTCATTTGCACAGGTCGTGGCTAAGGTTCTCTAAGGTCTGCACTCTATGGAGGATCTTCTATGACACCTTTTGCTCCTTTCCCCCGTCCTTCCCTGCAGTAGTTATCCGCTGATACATAGCAAATGATCTCAAAACGTAGAGGCTTAAAACAGCATGCTTTTATTGTATCAGTTTCTGTGGGTCAGGAATCCAGGTGCAGCTTTGATGAATCCTCTGGCTGAGGGTGTCAGCCGGAGCTGCAGTGTCATCTTAAGGCTCAGCTGGGGACGGATCTGTGTCACTGGCAGGATTCAGTTCCTCGGGAACGTTGGGACTGAGGGCCTCCGTTTCTGATGCACTGTTGCCTGGGGACCTCTCTCAGTTCCTTGCCTTGTGGGCCTCTCAGAGGGCAACTCACAACCTGAGAACCAGTTTCATCAGAGCCAGCAAGGGAGGGGCCAGAGAAAGCACCTGGCAGGCAGAGGTCACAGTCTTTTGTAACCTAATCTCAGAAGTGACATCCCATCACTCTGGCCCTAGTCTACTCATTAGAAGCAGGCACTAGATCCAGCCCACAGTCAAGGGGAGGAGATTACACCAGAATGTGAAGGCGGGAGGTGGGGACCACTGGGCACTGTCTTTGAAGCAGCCTGCCATACCTCCCCTCTCCACCATTCCCTTGGCCTCACTGGGTCCCCTGAGACCATAGTTCTCCTTCTTGGACTTTTACAAGATGTGCCATTAAAAAGGGGTTGAGGAGCTCCCATTGTGGCTCAGTGGTAATGAACCCGACTTGTATCCTTGAGGATGAAGGTTCAATCCCTGGCCTCGTTCAGTGGGTTAAGGATCTGGTGTTGCCATGAGCTGTAGTCTAGTTGGCAGAGGAGGCTCAGATCATGCATTGGGGTGGCTGTGACATAGGCTGGCAGCTGCAGCTCTTATGGGACCCCTCGCCTGGGAACTTCCATATGCCACAGGTGTGGCTCTAAAAAGACAAAAAAAGGGTGGGTTGAGAATTGGGAAGTGGAGACTTGGAAGAATATGATATAGGTCAGCCAAGTAAACCTCATGGGGGTAGTA
This sequence comes from Sus scrofa, assembly GCF_054392235.1. NCBI lineage: Eukaryota > Metazoa > Chordata > Mammalia > Artiodactyla > Suidae > Sus > Sus scrofa. Next base: position 81,120,158 of record NC_139388.1, read on the forward strand.
GGTGCATTGGGAGGATGATGAGGGGAACTCACAATAGATGTTGCCTCATCACCATTAGTGGGAGTTGTGTAGGCAAATTGCCCCTGGGTACTGGATCTTTTTAAAGAATATGTTATTCAAGTATAGCTGATTTACAATGTTCCTTCAATTTCTGCTATGTAGCAAAGTGACCCAGTCATATATATATATATATATATATATATATATATATATATATGTTCTTTTTTTCATAGTATCTTCCATCATGTTCTAACCCGAGAGATTGCACATATTTGCCTGTGCTATACAGTAGGACCCCAATGCTTATCCATTCTAAATGGTAATTTTTTGTATCTACCAACCCCAAACTCCCCGTCCATCCCCCTCCCTCCCCCCTGGCAAACACAAGTCTACTCTGCATGTCTGTGATCTGTTTCTGTTTTGTAGAATGTAGGATCATTTGCGCCATATTTTAGCTTCCACATATAAGTGATATCATATGGCATTCGTCTTTCTCTTTCTGACTTCACTTAGTATGAGAATCTCTAGTTGCATCCATGTTGCTGCATACAGCATTATTTTGTCCTTTTTATGGCTGCATAGTATTCCATTGTGCATATGTACCACATCTTCTTAATCCATTCATCTGTCAATGGGCATGTGGGTTGTTTCCATATCTTAGCTGTTGTGGATAGTTCTATAATGAACACAGGGTACTGCATCTTAATGATGCAAAGAGCTCGGGAGAAAAGGTGGTATTTGAGGCACATCCAAGTCTTCCTTGTGCTCCCTGAGGTCTTTTGGCCCCAGGTCCTCCAAGTTTCAGGAGCACTGGAGGGTGGCATGACCACCAGAGTGAAGCATCACTTTTAATCTGTTTTTTTGGACTCAGGATCTTGGGACCCTCAGGAAGAGAGAAAACCAAAAGCCCTAAAGCCTCCTTAAGAAGGTTAATAGGGGTATATGTCCATGCCATGGGAGCATCACTTTCTTGTTGTGCTGAGTGAGGGCTAACTTGGATGCTTCGTGGGATGTGGGAAGAAAAGTGGTACGTGCTTTAGTGAACCTGTTGTCTTGCCTTGGACCAGCACTATAAAGGAGCTGGGCACTCAGAGAGCAGAAAGCAAGATGCAGCAACATACTCGAGAGCCACTTGACACATGCAAATATTTAGTGATGGGTTGAACCTGAGTTTGGCCTTTTGAATGGGGTTTTACCACCCTACAGCTCCCAGTGGCAGGGCATGGGCAGGCCAGGGCTGGGACCAGGTTGAGGCATCTGGGTGACAATTTTAAAGAGGCTCTCACTCTCAGAAGTTCAGGATGACAACGCCAGTCCTGGCCCTGGGGTAGAGTAATTGGTCATGTAATTATTTGTTCAATGTCAGCCTCTCCATAGACATGGATACCCCCTGTCTGCTTTTGTTCACCACTGTGTTTGCTGTGTTCCCTATGGGGTCTTGTACTTATTTGTGGGATGAGTGAATGAATAAATCAAGGACTCAATCAATAACTCTCCTCTGGGTGAGATTCTGTTTATCTGTTAAGACCCAATGCAAAGGCTCTTTCTCCTTGAAATCTTGCCCATTGCTGGATCAGCAGTGAGGGCCACTTCTTGGGCTCCCATCATGCCCTGTACTTCCCATGCCAACCATCACCAGAGTGTGCCCATCGACATGCTATAGGATGATGTTTTAGAGCTTGGGTTCCAGGATATACCCTGGGGGTTTATAGCCTCACTCCATCTCATTGGCCAATTTGCTTAACTTCTCCAGACCTCAGTTTCTTCATCTGCAAATTGGGGCCAATAATAGTTGTGCCATAAGGATTAAAGACATGGAAACATGTGAAGCACTTAGGATGTTGCCAAACACATAGTAAGTGCTCAATAAAAGCTGATGATGCCCTGCAGTGTAATTATCTGCCTAATTGGATTGTGAATCCCCCAAGGGCAAGGACTTCAACTTACTCATTTCAGTATCGGTTCTCCTGGCACACAGTGGTACATCCTTATGCACTTAGTGGGCCACTTTGCCTCAAGTGGGCAGAAAGGAGCCTTGAACACTGAGACTAGACCCATGGGCTCTCATCTCCCCACTTCCATTTCCCAACACCCCCTGCCCCCTCATGGTACAGATCCCTCGGCCGCCCAGAGATGCATGGAGGGCTCTGAGCCCCCTGCTCCTCCCTCCCCACCCCCTCATTAATCTTGATTAGGGAGTCCTTGCACCGGAGTTAATTTTCTTGTAGATGCCTATCAGTCATGTAGCAAGGAATCTCTCCAAGCTAATGAGGAATCATAGCCTTGCTGCGTTATTACTTAGCTAATTAGAACACAGGCTTCTTTGGGGTGGGGGATGGGGGGAAGGTCAGGGAAGATAGCAGGAGCAAGAGAGAAAGTTGAGATTTCCAGGGGGATTGGTGGGGGTAGTGAGTCTCATAGGCAATGAGGAAAATATTGGACTCCCAGTTCCTTCCTCCCCAGACTGGCCCCTGGAGATAAGGCTGGGACCTACAGGGCGTCCCTAATGGAGCCCAGTGCCCCGTGGGGGAATGCCCCCACACCACCCCTCCCCGCCCCAGTCCAGGTTGCAAGAGCTCTGGCTTGCAGATCCAGTGACAAAGGCAGAGGTCAGCTAGGCAGTCCCTGGGGGCCCAGGGCTACACAAGGGCTATTGGGCTGCAAGCAGGGATGATTGTCAAGGCTGGGTCAGGAGACCAGGAAGGCAGAGCAGAGGTGGGGCTCTTGCTGCAGAATCTGCCTTCTCCAGGCAATTTGTTCTTTTACTCAAGAGTCAAATTCTAGAGTTCCTGTCGTGGCTCAGTGGGTTAAGAACCTGACGAGTATCCATGAAGATGCAGGCTTAATCCCTGGCCTTGCTTGGTGGGTTAAGCAAGGTATTGCTGAGAGCTGTGGTGTAGGTCACAGATGCGGCTTGAGTCCAGCAACTGCAGCTCCTATTCCACCCCTAGCCTGAGAACTTCTATGTGCCACAGGGGCAGCCCTAAAATATATAATATTCAAATCCTAAGAAGGAGATAGGTTCCCTACAGTCCCACAGACTAACACATTACAGGCGGATTAATTTGTCCAAAAGAATCAAGCCAAAAGGAAGGGGAAGATACATAGGACGTACAAGATAAAATACTCTCTGCCTTGTAAGCAACTGTCCTTCTTTCACTAAACAAAGATGTATGGGTGTGCAATAGAAGCTGGTACCTTGGAAAGATCAGAGACACCCCGCCCCCAAGCATCTCCCAGGCATGGCACTCGCTGGAGGGCCCATAGGTCACAAGGTCCCACCAGGGATGGGAAGAAACCTGCAGTTTGGGGGTTGTGACATCTAGGACAACTTCAAATCCCACTGGGGTCAGGACTAGCCCAACCCAGGGGGTCAGGCAGGGCTTGGTCACTGGCCATCTGACATCGAAGTTCACATCTCTGGGCCTTACCAACTTCACCTGGAAACGGGCTGTTTCATGATTAAATAGGATGGTGTGTATTGTGTGCAGCACAGGCGTTGCACACAGTGGGTGCAGGACCCAGAATCAGGTGCAAAGGGTGCATTCAAGGCTCCATCAGGAAATAGCACAAATGATCAGGTTTCAAGGAGGAAACCCAGGCAATTGCTTCTTTTAGATTAATTTCCCAGCTATTTCTTAGCTATGTGGCCTTGGGTAGGTTACTCAGGCTCTTTGAGCCTCAGTTTCCCTATCTATAAAATGGGATAATGGCACCTACCCTGTAAAACGTATGCATGTAGAGCCCACATGAAGTGTCTAATATGTGTTCACTGGTGCCTTAGTCATCCATTGCTGCACAGCCAATCACCCCCAAATTGAATAACTTCAAACAACAACATTTGCTGCCTCAAAAGAATTGGGACTCAGGCTCCAGGTGTGGCTTAGCTGGGCCTCTAGCTCAGAGTGCCTCCCAGGTTGTAACTGGCCAAGGCTGGGGTCACTTGCAGCTCTCTTAGAAGAGAAGCCTGGGACCTCTCCAAAGCTCACTCCCACGGTGGCTGGCCTTGTGGACAAAGACCTCTGCTCCTCAGGGGATGTCAACCCGCTGTTGTCCCCGCCTCGTTCCTTGCCAGGTAGGCCTCGCCACTGGGGAACTCACGACATGGCATTGGCTTCATCAGAGCAAGCAAGGAAGGGCCAGAGAAAGTGCCACCTAGGAGTTCCCGTTGTGGTTCAGTGGGTTAGGAACCCGACTAGTATCCATGAGGGTTCGATCCCTCGCCTTGCTCAGTGGGTTAAGGATCCGGCATTGCCATGAGCTGTGGTGTAGGTCACAGACGCAGCTCAGATCTGGCGTTGCTGTGGCTGTGGCCAGCAGCTACTGCTCTAATTTGACCCCTAGCCTGGGAACTTCCATATGCTGCAGGTGTGGCCCTAAAATGGAAAAAAAGTGCCCCCAAGACAGAGGCCAGAGTTTTTCGTGACCTAATCTCAGAAGTGACATCCCATCATGTTTGCCTATTCTTTCTTTTTTTTTGTCTTTTTGCCTTTTCTGGGGCCGCTCCCACGGCATATGGAGGTTCCCAGGCTAGGGGCCGAATCGGAGCTGTAGCTGCCGGCCCACACCACAGCCACAGCAACGCAGGATCCGAGCCGCATTTGCAACCCACACCACAGCCCAAGGCAACGCCGGATCCTTAACCCACTGAGCAAGGCCAGGGATCGAATCCACAACCTCATGGTTCCTAGTCGGATTCGCCAACCACTGAGCCATGACGGGAACTCCCACGTTTGCCTCTTCTGTCCATTAGAAGCCAAGTCCTCGGTCTAGCCCACGTTAGGGGAAAATGACACGTGTGCAGGCACCAGGAGGCGGTCATCGCTGGGGGTCTACACCCCTGGAGGTGGAGGGGGTCACTTGGTCTTTCCCTGTGCAGCCCTAGAGAAAGGCCTGGCACATTCGTCCGGAGCATCAGTGGGGCTTTCTTGGGGCAGGGGCTGGATGGGGAAGGACCTCCCCTCACCTCTGTCCTCCTCTGAGCACCAGGCAGGGCTTTGCAGCCCAGAGCCAGAATAACCCCCCAGGAGAGCCTTTCCACACCCAGAGAAGCCAGTGGTTGCATTGCAGTGGTTCCTTCCGACCTCCCACTCGGGAGGGAAGGCAAATTCTACCCAGAGGAGATGTGTGAAAATTGGATTTGCTGCCAGGGTCAAACTTTGCTGTGCTTTATCCGGGCTGTCACCTGCCTTGGAAACAGAGTGTTTTTCCAAGTGGTATCTCTCACTCACAGCCCCGCCCCCTGGAATAGGAGCCAGTGAGCCTCCCCACCCTGCCATTTCTCTGGTCACTGCCCTGGCCCCCTGCCACCTTCATCTCTCTCCCTTATGGTGGCCTCCCGAACAGGGTCATCACTGGGCACCCCTCGCCCTATTTTTCACACAGCAGCCAGAAAGGGCTTTCAAAAATGCAAAGCAGATCACATCATTCTCCCATTTAGAGTCTTCCAATGGCTTTCTGTGGCTCTGAAATAAAATCCCACCTCTCACCCATCCCCGGCCCCCTGGTCCTCTCCTCTTGCAGCTCACCTCCTAAAACTCACTGGCACTGTCAGCCAGTTCCTGGAACACAGGAAGCTCTTCCTCCCCTAAGGCTTTTCTCCCATTCTTCCCTGTGCTCTTTGCAGCACCAGTTCTTTTTGATCTTTCTTTTCCAGCTGAATTGCCACCTCTTCAAGGAAGCCTTCCCTGATTGCACTATGCTCCCATTATTACTCTTCACACCTTTTTTTTTTTTCTTTTTTTTTTTTTTTTTTGGTCTTTTTTGCTATTTCTTGGGCCGCTCCCATAGCATATGGAGATTTCCAGGCTAGGGGTCTAATCGGAGCCATAGCCACCAGCCTAAGCCAGAGCCACAGCAACGCGGGATCCAAGCCATGTCTGCGACCTACACCACAGCTCACGGCAACGCCGGATCGTTAACCCACTGAGCAAGGGCAGGGACCAAACCCAAAACCTCATGGTTCCTAGTCGGATTCGTTAACCACTGCGCCACGACGGGAACTCCTCTTCACACCCTCTTGTTTAATTGTGTCCTGGTACAGCTCACAACCTGTCATCATTTGGTTTAGTTACGAACATGCTTATTGTGTTTCCCCGTGGCAGTTAGCTTCCTGAGGGCCAGAAGGATACCTGATTGGTCACAGCTTTATTCCTGGGGGCTCAGGGTGCTGTGAGACAAATTTCCCCTTTCTGGAGGATTGCAGCAGCAAGTCCCAGCCTCCCTTTCTGCTGGCTCCCCTTCTCCAGTCCCCCCTGTACACAGCTGCCAGGCGAATCCAGCAAATCATAGCTCCGAACACCCCCATCTGTAGCCCTGACTGCCCAGTAGAGTAGGGTCAGGGACACACGGCTTCAGGTTCAAGGTTGGACCCAGCCAATCATGTCATAACATTCTCTTACATGTACTTCATGCTCGGGTTTCCTAAACATTCCCTGTCTTTTCCTTCCTTCCTTCCTTCCTTTCTTCTTTCCTTCCATTCATTTTTTTTAATGGCTGCCCCCGCAGCATATGGAAGTTCCCAGGCTAGGGGTCAAATCAGAGCACTAGCTGCCAGCCACAGCTACAGCCACAGCAATGCCAGATCCTTTAACCCAGTGAGCAAGGCCAGGGATCCAACCGGCATCTTCATGGATGCTAGTCATGTTCTTAACCCTCTGAGACACAACAGGAACTTGTCCTGCCCTTTTCCAACTCTGGGCCTAGGCTGGTATGTCTCCCTCCACCTAGAAAGCATTTTTCTCCTTTGGAGGCAGAAGTACAGACTCATTGCAGTTCAAGTCACCTCCCCCAGGAAGCGTCTTTGGTCTCCTCTGTTGGTGAAGAGGGAGTCAAATTCACAGATGCAGAAAGTAGGGTGATGATTGCCAGGAGCTGAGGGGAAGGATAATGGAAGTTATTGTTTAATGAGGATGGAGGTTCAGTTTTGCAAGATGAAAAAGTTCTGGCGATGGATTGCATCACAGTGTGAATATACTTACTACGGGACTGTATAGTTAAAGATAGGTAAGGTGGTGAATGTTATGTTATGTGTAAAAAAAAAAAAAAGTTTAAAAAGAGAGACAGAGGGAAGCAGAGAAGCTCTCTTGGGAAACAGAACTTGGGCAGATAGGGATGGCCTCATAGGATCTGACCTTGGCCTCTGAGCGCCGCCTCCTCCTGAGAGTCCTACAGCGTTCACTTCCACTCCTGCCAATCTGGCCAACCATCTCTTGGTTCTCAATTACCCGTGTGTGGATGCTGATGAGGCTGGTGCTTCCAGCTTTCCTGAAAGCAGAAACAAATTAGAAAGAAAATAGGGAAAAATAAAACTGGAAAGAACAGGTTTCTGATGCAAGAACTGTCAACCCTCCCCTCCAGATCCTGAGCCTGGCCGGTTCCACACGGGCCACCCTCCAACAGCCTCCCTGATTCTCCATTTACTGGTCAAGATGGTTTGTCCTGTGTTAACTGTGCTGGGTGATCGCCGAGTCCCTACCACTCTCACGGCCACGGGTCACCTTGCTTTCAGACTGCCGCCTGCCCCAAAGGTCTTTCCCCACATTGCCTATCATGCATGAGGAGCTCCCTCTTGGCACACTGATGTTGGCGGCGCTGGGCAATTTTCTTGTCCAGTCCAGCCCGGGCTCTGGGCCCTTTAACTTGGCACTTGCCCTCCTGAGTTGTGCCTCCATTGGACCTTCAAGACACGGTCACAGGGTGTCTCCTCATCAGGTGCTGAGTCTCCAGTCAGGGCCATGGGTCCGGGGAAGTCCTTTTCAGGAGAAAATCAGCGGGCACCAAACCCCGGGATGATCAAGCCTCTGGCTGGCTTCCCTGATGACTTAGCCCTTGGGAAGGGTACGGCCCACCTCCCTTCTTGATCTTCCCCATGCTGGCATCGGAGTTCCAGGGATGAGAGGCCAGAGCTCATTATCCTTTGACTTCCTCCCCACCTTGGCCATCAGAGAGCTTTCAGTGCTCTATCTTCTAGGAAGTTCCTTTTGTGGCTCAGTGGGTTACCAAACCGACTCGTATCCATGAGGATAAAGGTTCTATCCCTGGTCTCTCTCAGTGGGCTAAGGATCTGGCATTGCCATGAACTGCTGTGTAGGTTGCAGTCACAGCTCAGATCCCATGTTGCTGTGGCTGTGGTGTAGGCCGGCAGCTGCAGCTCTGATTTGACTTCTAGCCCAGGAACTTCCATATGCTGCAGGTGCAACCCTAAAAAGGGGGGGGGGGCAAATCAATAAATAAAACCCATTTTCTACTCTGGCATATCCCCACCAAAGCCCCTGGTTGCTCTCTGACTCTAGGGTCCTGGCAGATGAAAGCCCTGCTCCCTCTACTTCAGCCTGGGCATGATGAATGAAGGCTGGACCCAGATTTCAGAGGCACTGATGATCTCATGAGCTCCCTTCAGGACCACAGGCTTACTCTGCCACCAGTGTCCCCACGGGGCTGCTTAGTGGGACAGCACATCCCTGGGCTCCAGTACCCTGACTATCCCTAGTGGCAGGCGATCAGCCCTGAGACTGTCACCATGCACACTCTCTGAACTTCAGTCTCGTTATCAATGAGCAGGAAGGACACTTCCCTTGAGGTGTCACCGTCACGTTCAAATGCCATACTATCTGGAAAGCACCTATCTCTGTAGCAGGTCAACAAACACTGTTTCCCCTCCTCCTCTCCGTGACAGCCTGCAATGCAATGCCTAGAGCATCCATTGCCTGTATTACCAGATACGGTCTTGTTCTTTCACTAACCTGCTGCAAATGAATGGCTGGGGAGGAATAATGATAAGCCTCTTACAGTTGTATATTACAGTTCTCAGAGCCCGTTGCAAATTCTTCATCATATTTGTTCTTTCCAAAAGACCTGGGAAGCTGGCGGGGAAGGCATGATTAACTCCATTTTTATAGACAATCGACACTGAGACCCAGAAGAAGCAAGGGTCTCATCCAAGGTTGCACAGCTGGGATGTAGCAGAATTAAGTTGGGAACCCAGATCCCTCCTTTAAAAAAAAAAAAAAAAAGTGTCCTGGAAAGTTTGCCAAGGCACCACCCAGTTCTCAGGAGCCTATGAGGGCACCGTTCTAAGGAGAATGGGACCAGCGATGCTGGCAAGGGGAGCAGCTTTGGACCCCACGAAGCCTGTGCCCTGCTTGAACTAATTGCCATGCTCCCTCACAGTCACAACGAACCTGCCTTCCAGAGAGACCCTAAAGTGCTTCTGAGCTCCTCGTACATATTTATATGCCTGCGTGCGCGATAAAAATAAAACCACTTCACCCACTGCTGAAATGCAGTCACTCGCGGTGTGAAATATGGGGCTTATCGAACAGCCGCAAGGAAAGCTCTTGGGGAGAGGCTCCTGTCCCTCCTGACATTGCAAGGGGGCAGCAGAAAGGGGGTGGAATTTAATTATCTTGATAAGTAAAAGCTGGACTTGGAAGCAGGAGTCAGGAAGACAGATGGTCCCCGGGCACCCAGGATGCCTGGGAGTCTCCCTGGGCTGGAGAGCAGGTCCTGCCACAGGAGGCGGTACAGTCCAAAGAGGAGTGAGGGCCCTTCGACGCACACCCCTGAACCTCACTCCCTGAGAGGAGGCCTGCAGGTAGTATGGGCTCCAGCCCAGCTGTTCTTCCCCTGGACACAATATTCCATCATGGACCACTTGTTCCTCTAAGGGAAGGTGTTAGAAGGCTTCAGTGATCTCACATGTCTTGAAGCAAGAACCAGCACGTCTGTCTGTGGTCCATTCAAGGCAACTCTAGTTAAGAAAGGTATCATTCTGGAGAAGATGAGCATCTTTTCTGGCCATGCCAAACTTTTGATGGTACGTTGACTGTTCTGGTTGCTGATGATGAGCCTGGCTCTGGATTTAGATTTCTGGCTCTCTTCCTCCCTTTCTCCCTCCTTCCCTTTCTTCTTCTCTCTGTGCTTTGCCCATCTTACCACCATACTCTCAATTCCCTGGGACAGACATGGAGAAAGGATCTAACATGGACTTCCAGAATGAGCAACAGCTAAAGCTGAGCCCTGAGGCATGAGCGAGAGCCAGACAGCCTGAAAGGGTGTGCATGGGGTACTTGGGGACAGGGTAAGAGAGATAGGAGTGAGGAGGCTGGAGAGGCTGGAAGGGTGTTTCAGGCAGAGGGAACAGCATGTGTAAAAGCCTAGAATTAAGAGAGCTTAATAGGTGAGTTCCCACTGTGGCTCTGCGGAAATGAATCTGACTAGCATCCATGAGGATGCAGGTTTAATCTCAGGCATTGCTCAGTTGGTTAATGATCTGGTGTTGCTGTGAGCTGTGGCATAGATCAGAGGCAGCTGGATCTGGCGTTGCTGTGACTGGTGTGTAGGCCGGCAGTGACAGCTCCACTTTGACCCCTAGCCTGGGAATCTCCATGTGCAGTGGGTGTGGCTCTAAAAAGACAAAAAAAAAAAAAAAAAAGAGAGAGAGAGAGAGCTTAATGGGTACTCAGAACTTCACAGCTGGGTCCAGTGTGAAGCTGAAGACCCCTGTAAGCTGTGCCAGGTGTTGGCTTTGGCCTTTGGGCCATCGGAAGCCAACGAAGGATTTTAAGGGGGCTGTCCCACCAGTCTGTAGCCCTTGGCATGCCCAGGTGACCTGGAGCATTGGTAGGTAGAGGATGGGCTTTATGTGCAGGTAAAGCTTCAAGGAATTGTCTGAGATTCACCTGTGCTTCTTCTAGTGGGAGCCCACGTCAGGGGGGGGACTGGGAGCACAGCCGGAGCTTCGGGGTCTGGGGAGGCATCTGAGAAGGAGGAACCAAGTGAGCAGGCAGGTGGGTGCCAGACTCTGATGGATAAGAGGCCAGGTGAACAGATGTAAGTGGGCAGCCCTGATGGTGGCACTCAGGCATCTTGGTCGTGTCCCAACCCCTGCTGACTGAGAGCTCCTCAGGGCACAAACTGTGTCCTTTTGCTACTGTATCCCTGGCGCCTGCCTCAGTACCTGGTCCAGAGGAGAAGAGCAGTGTACAAGCCTTGCTTGATGCCCTTAGTGGAGGTGGACACCCATTAGAACCATTTGTTTAAGGGCACTGGAGTTTAGGGACCATGAGAATTTGGGGGCCCTGTGCTGTCATCCTCCATAGCCTGGGCACCTTCCCTGGGAATCATACAAACCTTTGACGATATCTGTGTGTGTTCCCATGAACCATTAGTGTCCCTTTGCAGGGACAGAGGTCTTTGAGTGTTGGGGGCTCTCCCTTTGTGCTTCCCAATACTCTCCAATTCCAGGGAAAATTCCAGCTTGACTCCCCAGCTGCCTGTTTGCAGGGTCAGCCTCTTAACAGGGTAAATGGGAAGAAGGACAGGAGGCTGGACATGGGCAGACAAGGGACAACCTAGGAAGGCAGGGTGGGGACTAGGCAGGGGGCTAAGGGGTGAGTGGGAGTGTTCCCTTTGATCAAGAGTTGGGGAGAGAAGTGGGAGGAAGAAGAGCATTTCTGTAGAGAGGAAAGGCTCCAATGATGATAAAATTTCCCTCTGGGGGCCAGAAAGGACTGGACTGTGTAGAGGGACCTAAGGTCAAGAGCCACAGAATCTCAGGATGGGCAGATATATCCAGGTCATCCTGTTCAATGTAGGGTTTTAGAGTTGTTTGCACGGTTCCTTTGCCATCCCTCGATGTTAATTGCCTTCTGTGGTCTGCAAAGACACTTCTAGACCTTACAGCATTGCCTTGCTGCACACCCCGGACCCGATTCCTGAAACACCTGTTGTTTCTTTCTTTCTTTCTTTTTTTTTTTTGTCTTTTCTAGGGCCACAGCCATGGCATATGGAAGTCCCAAACTAGGGGTCTAATTGGAGCTATAGCTGCCGGCCTACACCACAGCCACAGCAACACGGAATCCGAGCCACATCTGCGACCCACATCACAGCAATGCTGCATCCTTAGCCCACTGAGCGAGGCTAGGGATCGAACCCACAACCTCATGGTTCCTAGTCGGATTCATTAACCACTGAGCCACGACGGGAACTCCTGTTGCTTCTTTATGTCTTTTTTCTTTTTCTTTTTTTTTTTTTTCAAAGGGCTGCACCCATAGCATATGGAAGTTCCCCGGCTAGGGGTTGAATCAGAGCTTTAGCCATAGCTACTCAAAGTCCTTCACCCACTGAATGAGGCCAGGGATTGAACCTACGTCCACATGGATACTAGTCAGGTTCGTTACCGCTGAGCCACAACAGGACTCCTCCTGTTGCTTCTTGAATGGTAATCTCTGTTTCACCTTTGTAAGACTTTGCTCACAGGCTCTGCCTCAAAAGTTTTCCTCTAATGTTATGCATCCTTCAAAGCTCCAGGCCTCGCCTCCTCCCAAACGTCAGTCTCCCAAGTCCAAGCTAGTTCCAGGCATGGGGTGTCTGTCTTGTCACTGGCGCAGGGACGGAGAGTGAAGCAGAAGGCAGGTGGAGTGGAGTTTACGCCCCCAGGTAAGACATCATCTGGCAGGGGCCCCGGGGGAGGCTAGCCTGGCCTTTTGCCTCTTATAAATGGGAACGCTGAAGCCCAGAGAAATGGGATTAGCTCCCTGTGCTATAAATTGAATTGAGATTTTTTCCCTCAAATGTTTCAGGACCCAGAAACTCAAGACAGAAAGCAGGCTGATGGCCAGAGAGGGAACTGTCAGGTCTCACCAGACAGCTTTTGTAATTAACCAAAGCATTTTCACTACAAATACCTTTTTACTCCCAACTGAATGACTAACCTGGTTAACTAGGCCTTCCTTCTTTGCTTCCTGGGCCCGTCAAGTACTGCGACCCAGGCCTGAGCAGGGCGAGGCTGGAGGTGCAAAGGGGCATGACGAAATGAGCCCAGACCTTCTGGAGCTTATGTTATGACCTGAGAAGACAAGACACTTAGGTGAATCAACAGATGAAAACATTACTTCACTGCGTTGCACAGACTACATGCGCCTCAAATAGTGAAAATGCAGGGAGCTGACAATCTTGCTCTGGGTCTCAATTTTCTCATCTACAGTATTATGGACCCAATCACACAATTGTGACTAAGGACCTTATGTATATATTTTTTTCTGACAGCATGCCTTCACTGTGAATACACCAAAGCTTGACAAATTCATGAAACAGGAAGCTGATTTGTTTTACAAAATATAGGCCCCGGCACTTAAAATGTTGTAAAAATAGAACAAATCACATATTGGATGTCGCCACCGGTTGTCTATGGGTGGTAATGCAACTTGGAATGGAAAGGTGGAAAGGGGCTGCTCCAAGGCGGACCTTTTCAGCTCCCAGACTGGACTTGACTGTCACAGAAACAGGAGTGCAAAGCCAGGAAGAGACTGACATCGAAGGTAAGTGAAGTGCAGATTCCAGTCCCATTGACCTTCCTCTTTGGCTCGTGGTCATGGCAACCACCGAGGTCCTTGAGATGAGGACCCTGGCGTTTCCAACCACCCTCTCCACTCCAGAGGGCAGGAAACTAAGGTCGAAACGAAGGGACCGCAGCGTGGGACAATTAAAGCCTCCTATGGCTGCCTTGGTTGTGGGTGATGGTTGTTACAGCTATTATTTATTGAGGGCTTACCCCGTTTGAAGCATTGTCTTACCCAATCAGCAAAACTTGACGAGGCTGCTACTTTTTTTCCCATCCCCATTTTAGAGATGAGGAGATCAAAGCACGGGGAGGTTAAACGATTTATTCGGATTCTTACAGCAAGTCCTTTCTTTCTTCCTCCCTTCCTTCCTCCCTTGCACCGTCATTTTCCTGAGTGTTGAAGATGGGATTTGGGTCTAGACAGGCCAATTCTAGCATCTGTGCTTTTCAGCCCTGCTCTTGACCACCTCTGTCTCCAGCTTCGAACTATGACTAACACTGTTCGTCCAAGTCTCTGTCTTAGCAAAGCCACTGATAACAGGAAAAAGTACAAATCTTGCTGATATTTTCTAATCTTAATTCATCTATCCCCTCCTCCATCCATGTGCTCATCCACTCCTCAAGCCTTTCCCTAATCCATCTGTCTACACGCCCACACATCATCACCCATCCATCCAGTCACCCACCCCTTTTTCCATTTTTCCATCTGTTCTTCCACCCACCATTCAGCCATCCATTCATCCATCGATCCACCCAGCAATTCTCATATCCATGTATCCATTGGACATCCATCCAATCATTCTCTCACCCATCCATCTTTCCATTCATCCATTCTCTCTTCCTTCCATTCAACACTTTCTTGAGTACCTACCTACCACCTGCCTGGCACAAGTAATACAGAAATGAGTCAGAAGCGGTCCTTATCTTCATGTTGCTTGCAGTCTCAGAAATACATAAAGGCCATGTGGCCTTGGGCAAGGGGCTTCTTCACCTCTCTCTCAGTTTCTTTTGAATTTCAAGTAAATAAAACTGAAGAATTCTGCAGGATTTCTCATAGCCTCTAAATGCTCGTGTGAATTGTAAATCTCCCAGATGTGGAACGCGACCTAATATGCAGCATTTCTCAAACATGTTGAACCACGGAACCCTCTTCCAAGGAATATTTTACAAATTTAAAACAAACAAACACAAAAACTGGTGGGATCCAGTTTGGAGAATGCTGGTCTCCAGGGTCGGCCTGCTTCTCTCGGCAGCCCGCCCCCCCCCCCCCCCGATCCTCAGGGCTTAACTCTCCATCCCTGACTCTTTCACATCATCCAGCTCCTTTCTCAGGACCTGCAATGCTGAGGCTCATTCAGCAACCACAGGCTCCAATTCCCTGTGGGAAACCCTCCGGGCTCCTCCTGGGGGGAACGTGCTGGAGCTGGAAGCTGAGTCCAAGTGGGGTTGAGGTCCATTAAGGAGGCAACATTGGACTAAATTCCAAGCAGCTGATTTGGTATCGATTTGGGTCACCGGTGTAACGGCATCCTTTTCAGTTGTGTTTAATTTAAACAAACAATTTAAAAAACTCTGTCTTGTGTGGGATGCAGCCTGGTGGATATTTAATTCCCAGCATGGAAAGGTGGAGGGCAAGGTAAGAAAGAGTCAGAGGACCGTGTGAGTGAGTGAGAGTGTGTGTGTGTGTGTGTGTGTGTGTGTGTGTGTGTATGGGGGGGCAGAGGGAGAGAGCACGCATGTGTGGCTCTCTGGACAGAGCCTAGGGAAGGTCCAGAGTAGATCCCTGTCCCCAGGACCCAATGTTTCTCTTCCTTGATCACTTTGGGTAATTCTTTTCACTTCTCTGAGACTCAGTTTACTTATCTGTAAATTGGGCTTAGATAAAGCTGCCACAGAGGGCTCACATGAGAATGAAATGAGATGAGAGAGGTAGAACACACTGGGCTTAAGAAAGTCAGGTTTTTTTTTTTTTTTTTTTTTTTTTATTTTCCCACTGTACAGCAAGGGGGTCAGGTCATCCTTAGATGTATACATTGCAGTTACAGTTTAGAAAGTCAGGTTTTTATCCCACTTCCCTCTGAAATCCTGGCTTCCAGGGTGTCTGCGCCTGTGTGCCTGCATCAGATGTGCGTGTGTGTTTCTGGTCCTGGAAGGGCATTTAACAGCTCAGGCTCTGGACACTGTGGATTCAAATGTGGCTCTATCACTGTGCTGTACTGGGCAAGTCACTTGCCCTCTCTGTCTCAGTTTTCTCATCTGTGAAACAGGAATAAAATAATTACTCATGCCATATGCTACCATGAGGATTCACTGAGTTTACACACCATTTGTCCTTCAACAGTGCCTAGGACAGGAGAAGCGTTTTCGCAAAGGCTCTACAACTCTTAGCATCCAACTCCACAGGGGGTCCTACCCCAACCAACAGAGCCCATCCCCTTGGAAGCCAGGCTCTGGGAGGTAATAATAAGCCATAACCTTTCCGTCGCCTGGAAAGAAACAAACTAGAGGTCACGGAGGGCCTCAGGCCCCCTTTGACCTCTGGGGGTGTTCCCTAGGGTCAGGAGAAGAGAAATTTGCTTTGTGCTGTAGCGCCCTCTGTTGGGAGAGCCCAGCATAGCAGCATGGACAGAGGAAGGCTCTGCAGACACCCCAGGGGAAGGCATGTCCCACCATCGCTCCTGGGTCTCAGTGCCAGAACTGCAAAGTGGAGGCCCCGCTGCTGGCAGCTGATCCACTAGGAGACAGGAGCTGAGAGACATTGTTAAGCAAATGAAAATCTTGTGGCCTTTGGCTTAGTCACCCTGTGACCTCTGCTGACTATGCCTCTCATAGTCAAACCTTTCTCTGGGGCAAGATAAAAGCCTCCAAAGCTGTGTTTTGGGGACCAGGAGCTGGAGGGATGCCCCCCCCCCCAGGAGAGGGTACGCAGAGGTATTACTATGAACAATTACCAGGTGGTAATAAACACACGCTTCACAGCCCAGCCCCTTTGAGGAAACCAACTGAGCACGGGGGCGGGATGTCCTCTCTCTGAACCCACCATCCTGGGGCGGGGCGGGCAGAGGGGTGGGTGGTTCTAGGAGAAGGTTCACGGCCACAGGTTGAGTTCTAGCACTCGCCAAGCACCAGCCTTGTGCTAGGGGCTGAGGTGTGGCCTGGGTGTGTCCTGCCCTCATTTATTCACTCCTTCATCCTTCCACCCAACAAATATTTCTTGAGGGCCTCCTATGTGCCAGGCACCAGCTAGGAAGACTGGTACTCCAAAGAGAGATTGGGAAGTCTTGGGGCTGAAGGACTAACTGAGGTCTCCAACGCCCCCAACCTCCTCCCCAGCTCAGTCCTTGGCCCTAGGAAGCAACCTCCTGGATATGAGCTTCAGCTGTGAAGCACGTGTTAATTACCATATGGTAATTGTTCCTGGTAATACCGCTACTTCTGCATGGACCCGCTAGCCTCTGCCAGTTGTCCTTCACAGCTGGTGTAATGGCAAAAACTGGCCCTGTAGCCCCCTTCCCAGTGCCCCCTGAAGGGGTCTCCTTCCCAGCCAGTCTGGCCCCGGGGCTGGGAAGAAGTGTTACCAGGGAGGATTCTGGAATCCCACCTGATCTCTGGTTCTCCTTGGGGAACAGTGGCGCCACAACGGGTCCAGCTCACCTATGCAAGCTTTCACCTGGCCAACTGCTGCCTGTCCACCCACCTGGCTTCACTCTGATTCACAGCCGGGCCTCCAGAGCAGGGATGCCCACAGAATGACGCCTGGCATTTTCCTGAGAAACTCAGACCCACGTGAGGGTCGTCCCAGCTGGGTGCTGCTTCCCAGCCTGGAAGGTCCTTCCACAGAGGGCTTAGCACCTGCAATGGATTTGGCTTTTTTTTTTTTTTTTCCTGGGCCAGAGGTGGGAGGGGGGAGGGGCAGAGAAGAGGGGCTTGAGGCCTGTGTCCTATGGCAGGACTGGTCAGCCCAACAAGAAGACGTAGGGGAGAGGTGACCTCAAGCTGACTCTTGGCAACTGGAAGAAGGAGGAACCTGGGTGCGTGGGGGTGAGAAGGAGCAGAGAACAACCAGACAAGGGGAGAAGAAAGGGCCTAAAACACCCACGTTCCAGCCACATCCAGTCCAATCAGCCTAGCAGCCAATTAGTCTGATTCAAAAAAAAAAAAAAAAAAAAAAAAAAACCACGTAGGGACAAACTGTAATCAAACACCTATTTATAAGGGTTTATTACGATCATTATTATTATTTTACTGAGAGGATCATTCTAAAGCCTGTCAGGTGAATGTATGCTTTCAGATCTTCATAAATGCAAATCGCTCCTTCCCAGGGTGGGCGGGCATAAGCGGCAGCCTGGCAGCCTTGGGAAGTGATGTGGTGAAGCTTGGCGGGGGCAGAGGGAGGGACCAGACTCCCTGCCAGAGGCCGTCTCTGCCCAAGGCTGGCCAAGAGACAGCCCAGAAGCCACCCACTGCCCACTCCACTCCCCACACCCTTTGAAGGGCTGCTGGAGATGGAACTGGCCTTGTACCCATTGTCCATGTAGGTAAACTGAGCAGCAGCCTGATGTAGCAAACTGGCAGAGACAGAGAAGCGGTGAATTCTCTAGAGAATGCTGTGGATTGAACGCTCCTGCTCTGAACTTCCCCATCTAACCTCACCTTGAGTCCATGGCAGGGGCTAGAGTCGCTCCCCACCTCCCAGGAGACTTCAAGGCCCTCAGCCAGGCCTGAGGCTCAAAGGTTAGGGTGTGTGTGGGTGTGTGTGCCTGTGTGTGAGCATAATGATAAGATACCAGTTCCAATCCCCACTCTTCAGGCCTGAGGAGAAAAGGCATCAGGCCCACCCCAAACCGTGAAACTGTGGTCTCTGCCTGGAGGAATCATCCAGTTCCTTACCCATTTCTGGCTGGATCCAAGAACATGGCTATTCTTGGAAGAAAGGACAATAGGGACTCCGTTTCCATGAGTGCCTGGGGGAGGGCAGCCATAATTTGGGAAGTTCCAGAACACTGATGCCCCTAACCCTTCCCAGTAAGGGAGTTAATGGGTGGCAAGGCCAGTACACCCTGGCCACACCCTGCCGGTTCTCAGCTCCACCGATGGCCTGGCTCGCTCTCAATGGGGAGGCTGGCTTTCTCCCGCCTGCAGGCTAGGGGTCGGCGCGCGGGGTGGTGGTGGGGGGACCTTGACCCAGGGATGGGATAAGGTGGAGCGGGATCAGCTGGGGCTTGGTCCGGAGGAAAGGGGGGCTCGGTCAGCTGGGGGAGGGTGACAGAGCGAGCGAGGTGTGAGTGAGGAGGGGAACCTGGGGGGAGAGGAGAGGGGCTGGGAGACCCGGAGGAGGGGGAGGGAAGGGGCGGGAGGTGGGGAGCTCTCCTTCTCCCTGCAATAAATCGGCTTAGCAGACGAGAACCGAACAGCCCAGAAAGGATTAAAGAAAAGTCTGTATAATACAGCGGAGAGCGCGGCGAAGGGAGGGCGGGGAGAGGGGGAGGGACGGAGGGAGGGCGCGGGGAGGGGGGCGCTCGCGCCGCCGGGAGAGGCGGGCGCGAGGCAGAGAGAGCGCGATTCGGCTCCAAACTCCGGCGCTGCCGCCGCTTCGACTCCGGGCCGCGGTGGGCACCGCGTGCAGCCGGGGAGCCGGGAGCTGCAGCGTGCCCAGAGGACACCCGGAGCTCGAGGGTCGCGGCGCCCCGCAGAGCCCGAGCTGAGTCGAGCCCGGCGCCCGGGCGGCCCGGCCGCGGCGGCATGGGGGCGCCCCCGCGGCGCCCCGCGCTGCCCGCCACCGTCTCGGCCGCCGGCCGGAGGCAGGAGCGCGTCTGAGCCCATGGCGAGGGGCCCCGCCGCCGCCACCGCCGCCTCCGCCACCGCCCCGCCACCGCCGCCAGCTCCCGGGCACCATGCGAGCCGCCCCGAGCCTCCGCGGCTGCGTCTGCCTGCTGCTCGCCACGATCCTGGACCTGGCGCGCGGTGAGTGCGCGGGCGCCGGCCGGAGCCCGGGCAGGGGACCAGCGCGGGGCGGGCCGCCGGGGTAGGGAGCGGGCCGGGGTCGCTCTGCAGAGGCTCGGGGTCCGAGCGGCGGTCCTGGCGTGGGGGGTCTGCGGAGCTGATCAGAGAGGGAGGAGGTCTCCTCCGGAGAGAGCGCTTGTAGGTCTGTGCCAGGGTGTGTGTGTATGTGTGTGAGCGCGTGTGCCTGTGTGTTTGAGCGTGTGTCTTTGTTGCGTCTGCGTGAGGGTGTCCGGGAAGGAGCCGTGTGTGGAGAGGGTGCGGGAGTGCATTTGGAATTGTGAGTGTTTATGTGATGATGTGTGAGCGAGCAAGTGTCTGGAGGGTTGTTTGAGGGTCTGTGTCACACAGAGGCGTGTGTGTGAGAGAGAGAAAGAGTGTGAGCCAGAGTGTTTGGGGGTGTGAGCGGGTGCCTGCTTCTCGGTGAAGGTGTGAAGTGTGTGAGCTTCTGTCACTGCATGTGTGAGCCTGTTAAAGGGTGAGTATGTGAGGTGTGGCGTTGCACGCGTGTCCCAAGTGTGCGGGTCTCTTTAGGGATATGTGACAGCGGATGACTGTATTTGCGTGTGTGTGGGGGGGGGCAGTGGCACCGGGGATGTATGCTTAGGATGTGGGAATGTGACACTTTGGCAGGAGTGTATGTTTCTGGGATGTGTGGAGGTGCAGGCGCTCTGGGGTTGTGTTGCTTCGTGGGCCAGGAGTCTGTGTGCCTGCGATGGGTCTAGCGTGGAGGGAGGCATGGGCACATTCTGGGGCTGGGAGGTGTGAGCAGCGGTGTGTGTGTCCCGCATGGACTTGGTCCCAGCTGGGCTTAACTCGCTGGATGGAGGTTGAAGCTGAGTAGGGTCTCCAGAGCGGGCGATCTGTGGCTCCGCAGCTCCAGAATCCAGGGTTCCCCCAAGCCTCGGTGCCTACCGCCTCGCGCCGCCGCCTGGTGGGTCTTACGTGGTGCTCGGAACCAACCTGGTGACCCCAGCACCTTTTGGGTAGTGAGCCAGCGCATCCAATACGAGCCCCCGCGGGAGGGAGACTGGGCTGGAGAAGAGCTGCAGGTGCAGAGACTAGAGGGTCCACGTCCGCGATTTTCCCCTAAGCCTCATGCCAAACCTGGATGCCCAAAACCAGCTCCGCCAGGGTCGCACCCTGACTCTGCTGCGGAAGGGAAGGGGGATGTGGGGAATCCAAAAGTAGCTACTGTGACCAGCAGGGTCTCAGTCCCTAGCCTACCTGGGTGATGGAGGCAGGGGATCAACTCTGTTCTCGGTGCCTGGCCCTACCTGGAGATGCCTAACTACATTCTAAGAGTGTCTGCCGGGAAGGGGTGCCCTCCCCCCCCCCCGCCGCATATCCCACCCCCTTCTGCCCCGAGGTCCTTGAAGAGTGCTTGGTCTGCTGATGCAGAATTTGAGCCAGAATGGTGGTCTTGCTGGCAGAGCGGGGGAGGGGTTGGTGTAAAGCAGAAGGAATGTAAACCTGTACTTGGTCCTCCCACCCTTAGAGCAACAGACTTTCCAAAGTGGATAGAAACCCCCCCGCCCCAACTTTGGAGTGAGGGCTTCCGCCCTCTGATGCCTCTAGAGGGAAAGGTTATGGGGTGGGGGTCTCAGCTCCAGCGCTATGGAGAAGGCTCTGGGCTTTGTTGAAAGGCACTTGGAGCCCTCACCTGGACGTTGCAGGGAGCGGGGGTGGCTGGGGGCTGGGGCAGGAGGAGAGCACCCCTTTCCCCGGATTGCGCAGAAGGAAGAGGCGCGGCAGGGGTGAGGGTGAGGAGTGAGGCAAAAGGCTTTGATGGGAAACCCCGGCTCCGTCGAGACCCCACCCTTCGAGGTCGCCCCAGAACCCGGGAGCAGTGTTCTTCAGGCTGCCGGGCTGCGGAGAGCTAACCCGGCGTCCTGGCGCCTCCGCTCCCCTCACTCGTCTCTGCAGCTTGCGGGAGGCTAGGGGTTCGAGCGCCGGGAATGAGAGCATCTGGCTACCGTGGCCTCTGAGCTCCTCTGCTCAGGGTGAGGGGAGAGCGCTGATCCGGATCGCAGACTGGAAACTTTCCGAGCCAGGGGCGCGGGAGCGGATCCTGGGCTGCCGGGGAGCCCTCCCTTCCTGGCAGAGACGAGATTGCACCAGGGTGGGATCCTTCCTTCCCTGCTCCAAATCAGTGCTAGCGAAGGGGCGGGAATACCAGGGTCTGCACGAGATGCTACCGGCCGGCTTGCCGGAGGAGGGCGCCCTTCCTGGATGTGACCGGGAGCCGCGCACCTGGCAGTTGGCTGTGCCGAGCCACCTGCCAGGGGCTGCCTGGGAGGACGGGGAGGGTAGCGTCCAGGGCAAGGCATTCAGAAACACCCCTGCCCAGTAGGGGGCGATGGCGGTCACGACCAGGGAGAGAAACTGCCAGTACGCCCTTGCCAGCTCTGCCCTCGTGGGTCGCAGAGCAAAGGGGCTCAACTTTGGAGAGGCAGGTCTGCGCACTGGGAGGAGAAAGCAGTCCTAGGCACACAGGCCTGGGGGCGGCGGGGTGGGGGTGGGGGGTCGAAGTTCCCGCCCCTGCTCCCACTCCCCAATATCCGACTCTCCAAGGGGAGAAACCTGTTTTTGCCCCATTTCAAGTGCACTTCTGGAAAGGCAGTCCTGCACTCGTGCCTGCGCAGTGGCTCGGGAGAGAGAGGGCACCGGAGACCCGGGGACGCGGGGAAGAGCGTGCTTCACGGACCTGCCTCCTTCGGCCCTGGGAGAGTCTCCGCGACGGGTAGGGGTGGGCAGGCCGGGTTAGGGAGCGCCGCACCCCCCAGCCCGAGGCCCTGCCAGTTCTCTCTTGGCAGCCGCTTGTCAGCGGGTGGGTGGCATGCGGGGGCTGACTCCGCTGGGCCGAGGCAGCCGCAGCACCGAGACTGCGGGGGCTGCGCGCGCGCAAGCTGGTGTGACGAGTTTATATATTTAGCCTCCCTCGCCATCTTCACCCCACGGCCAGGGCGCAGGGCGGGGACTCAGGCAGCGCTGGGCTTCTATCTCAGCTCCTGGCCTGGGAGTTCAGGGCCCTGCTTGGTGCCCGCTGCTCCGCCCCGGCTCCCCAGCTGCCCCGCCCCCATCCTGGCCACACCCCCAGCCATAAACTCCACCCCTTCCCACCCGAGATGCAAAGATGCAAACCGGAGTTTTCCCTTAGACGTTGAACTCGTTTTGGCTTTTTAAGAGCAGAGAACGTTAGAGCTGGAAGCGACCTCCGAGATCACTTCCTTCACTGGTTCTGAAACTTCTCATGTTTAGCAGGGGAACCCTTTTAGAGTCGGAACCGATTATCACCCGCCCAGATCCTAAAGCCTTGGGCAAGGTGAGAGGCCTGAGAGGACAGCTGCCTGGTCGATGCGGGTGATGAGCCCGCGCATCGAACGCTCCTTCCACACCGGTCTCCTTCAACGATCTAACATTGCTCCTGTCCAAATATCAGAGCTGAGTTTTTATTTTTTCCGTAGCGAGGATGATATGGATCAGCTGCAGTGTGTCCGGGGCAGGCTAGCTGCAGCGGAGGCCTCCTGCGCCGCAAGATGGGTTTCGGCTCCTCTTTTCACAGATGAGGAAACGGAGGGTTTCACCAGAGTTTCAAGATTTGTTGGTGATAAGAGGACAACACCTTCCAGGTCCAGCCCCAGGCTCTCTCTTTTCTTCCGAAGTTCCTTGGGCAGGGCATGTGGGCAAGGGCTGCCTGTGATTGGCCGGGGTACCCAAGACTTTCAGAACATCCGTCGCACACATACCTGAATCTTGATACAGTTGGGGGAGGGGCGGGGAGGAGGTGGAGGAAATGAGATTTGCTCGGGTTTCTGGATTATAGCTGTTGTGACTTCAAAGGTGGAGGCCCAAGAACCGAACTGAGAGGAGGCTGGTTAGTTCTGTTAACTAGTTTTCCTGGGATCCATGGAGGTGTCTCACCTGGCTTACCCCCCAGCCCACCTCTGCTTCATCTCCAGGCCACTTGAAATCCATTTATTCAGGCTCTGGACACATGTTTATTGTTTACTGTTGTGCCAGGCACAATGCTGAGCATTGGGAACAGGGCCCCCAACATAGTAGGGGATCCCTGCCTTTGTGGTGTTTACAGCTTAGTGGACAATCAATTCTTCAGTGAGAGAGAAGACAGGACTCTCTCTGCAGCCCTGACTGAGCTCTCACAGTTGCCGGCGCCGTGCCCTTGGCCTTGTTCTCTGTACTTGGTTTAATCCTTACAACCACCCTGAGAGTTAAAATTATCTTGCAGATGAGGAAACTGAGGCTCAGAGAGGTTATGTGGCTTGTTCAAGGCCACCCAGTCAGTAAGTGGCAAGCAGAGAGATTCAGGCCCAGGGCTGTCTGCCTCTTTCCCTCTGTGCTCTGCTGTCTCCTGGTAAGAAGGGGCCTTCGTCCCTTCTTCTGCTCCAGCCATGCGGACAGTTGCAGTGCGTCCAGTGTCCTACCTGGATGTGTTACTCTTTCCCAAGTGCCACTGAGATAAATTTATCTGGCACATGTTCATCTGCAAAGATGGGAGGGAGGGTGTCCCTGCAAACATTTGTCATCATCAAGAGAATGAATGGGCATCTGTTGTGGGCAGGACACATCTGAAAAGAGAAAGACCTATGACCGTGACCCTCATTCCAGTGGGGCAAGAGGTCAGGCATGTTCCCATAAAGATGAACAACAATCTACCTGGAAATTTGTTGACACCTGCAAAGCCTACCACCTTGGCTAGATGCCAAGTGGATTGATGTCCCCCACAGGAGGTTCTTGGAGGAAGAATGATTGCTTGGGGGTAATAAGGGAATGCTTCAGAGAGGAGGGAGAACTTGAACTAGACCTTGAAGCCAAGGGAGAACATTAATAAGCTGAGGGCCAAGACAAGAAATGTGCCAGGAAGGAAACCCGTGTGAACAAAGAGCTGGAGGCAGGACTGTGCATTGTGGGACCACCTCAATCCAAGTCTGTCTTTCTTGAGTCTAGTTGAGGACTGGGAGGAAGAGGAGTGAGGTATATTACTGATGACTCCAATTTATCACTCACCTCTTAGATGGTCTTTATGCATTAAAGGCTCTCAAACAATGCATGAGGAGGTATCATCAGCCATGTTTTGCAGATGAGAACAAGAGGATCTAGGATCTCTCTCCCTTCCTTCCTCCTTTCTCTCTCCCTCCCCTCCTTTTTCCCCTCCGTCCCTCCCTCTCCCTCCTTCCTTCTTTCTTTTCTTAAATAATGAACGAGGTTTAGAATCTTCACAAGTGGAAGAACTGGGAGTGTCAAATCCAGTTCAGAAGCAATCCAAAGACACTGGCACTCCCAGGAGAGGAGAAATGATTTATTTTTTCATCACTGGAAGGAAGAATCCAGCAGCTTCTACCATTTGCAAGAGGATGCAGAGCCCCCCTTTTTAGATGATAAATGTCAGTGGTGGTGAAACCTATGACATTACTTCCTAAGAGGGGTCTGTCTTCAGGATGCAGTTCCTGGGACAGAATCAGGGAGATCCTGGAACCCACCTTTACACTTGCAGTGGGATCCAGTAGCAGAGGGAGCTCATGATCACCAAGACCTATTGGCCAAGATTCCATGGATGGAGCAAATAAATACAACGTGCATGGAGCTAGAGGTGTACAGAGTAGCAGCCCCCAGGAGCAGGAAAGGAGGTTGTCAGACTCAGGAAAGGAATCTGGTGTTTGGCTAGTTCACCAGCCATCCCTACTCCTGGAGACACATCAGATTTGCTTTGGGGTATCGTGTACCACCCTCCCAATTGCTCATCGTCTCGGTAGGTGGCACAATCAGCTAAGACACCTTCAAGATGACCCCATCTCTCGCACTCTTCCTGCAATCTGAGCAGAGGAAGACTGAGGACCACTGGGAAGACCCCACCCTTGCCATGGGCGCCCCCAAGACACAGTGCTTCTCTGATTTCCTGAGGCTAATAACAATGGGACCTTCCTCTCAGGGTGATGACAGAATGAAATGAGTCATGACACGTGAAGCTCAGTCCTGTGGGGCTCAGATGAAGGTTAGCAGAGTTAACCATGGTTATACCAGAGCTGCTCCAGCCCAAGCAGTGTGGATCCTCCTGACACCTGGAACTTCAGCTTGTCCTTGAGCTCCATGAATGTCCCCACAATTGTGCACCCGTTACGTTTTTGGCTGGAGTTGTCTGGAGCTGCTGCTGGTAAGAAAAGAACTCCACTTGATACCCTCCCTAGGCATGATGAGCCTTAGAGTTGCTGAGTAACCCCTCTTGGTAACTCCTGGAAGATGGTTCATGGCCTGCTGGCTGGGGGTGACTGATTCTTATGCCTGCTCCCTGACCTTCCCTGGAGACTCAAGGCATCGCCCCCCACCTCCACACACCTGGAGTGGAGTCAAGACACAAGTCATTTCTCCATGAAATGTGGGGATGGAACCACTGTCACTCTGAACCTCCCATCCCTTACCTTCATAGACTAGAAGCTTCCTGAAGGCAGGGAACCTGTTCAGTTCCGCTCACTATTGCATCTTCCCCACAAAACACATAGTGGGTGTTCAGTGAAGGTTGGCTGTTTGGATGATTGAAGCATCTTTGGCCTTCAGACACATGCGTCCTGGTGGCGGGGTATGTGGAGGGAGGGGGGTTGGGTATGTGGCTTCCTACAGAAAAGTGTATGCAGAGGCTGATGGCATGTGGAATGTAGGCTGGATTCACAAGAGAACTTCCTGTTGGTAAAGTTCTGCTTCTAGAACTATATTCTGTCTGTCTTGAAGACTCTCAGATGATCAAAGTGATGAGACTCTGACTCCAGACGTCCTGACTCTCTACCTGTAGGTAGTACTTGAGGGTTGACCAGAAGCTTCCACTCCCATCGTTCCATTTAGTCCTCACATCAGACATGAAGGAGGCTACTCTTGTGCCCATTGAACAGACCAGGGAAACTGAGACTTGGGGAGATGAAAAGATGGTGGCAGGAAGTGACTGGGCTGGAATCCGGGTGTGGTGGCTGCAAGCTCAAGCCTTTTTCCCCCCCAGCCTGCTGTGCTGCTTCATTCAGTCCCCCGTAGTCTGGAATGAGACAGACCAGCTTTCTATGAGCTCATGGACCAGTCAACTGACCAGAAAGCTTCCACTGTGAGCGGGTGCTGTTGTAGCCACTTTGCTAACGTGGCCTCCTCCCTCCTCCGCTGCTGTCCAGTTGGGTGTTACATCCCCAGTCCACGGGGGAGGATGCTGAGCTGTCCATAGTCACACTGCATGGACACCAGAGCTCAGTCTTTCCACTCCCACAGACTTGACCTCAGAGGTTTCTGGCCTTAGCTTCACGTCCTCCACCTCCACCCCCACTTCCTCCCTTTCTTGGCTCAGGGAGACCACCTCTGCCCTCAGCCAGCATGGCCCCTGGCTCCCTGTAAACCTCCCTCCAAGTCTTGGCTCACCCACTTCTCGCCCTCTACAACCCCCCCCCGCCCCCGACCCCGGCTCCTGCTGACGCAGGCGTCCCCTGTGAGTGCTGTCAGCAGCACTTTTTTTTTTTTTCTTAATTAAAAAAATTTTTTTTTGTCTTTTTGCCTTTTCTAGGGCTACTCCTGAGGCACATGGAAGTTCCCAGGCTAGGGGTTTAACCAGAGTTGTAGCCGCCAGCCTACACCAGAGCCACAGCAACGTGGGATCCGAGTCACGTCTGTGACCCCCACCACAGCTCACGGCAACGCCGGATCCTTAACCCACTGAGCAAGGCCAGGGATCGAACCCACAGCCTCATGGTTCCTAGTCAGATTCATTAACCACTGAGCCACAATGAGAACTCCTGGCAGAAGCACTTTAGATGCTATTAAAACAACCCCCCCGCCCCTGGGGCTGGGTCATGCCTTGGTCTCCCTGTTGAACAGAGAGCTCTTGAGGGCAGGCATCTTTGCACCGCCGACTCTGGCACAAGGCCTGGCTCTGAGTGTATCTTCAAAATACACTTTGTTTGTTGAATGAATGAGTGAAGGAATGATGTCTCTCCTGAGCCTGAGGTTTGGTCCAGATGCTGAGCCAGGGGCCTGTTTCCTGGCCCTGCCCAATCAGCTCTGGAAGTCCTTTCTGGTGTAAGAATGTGTCCCTTGTCGAGCTCTGCCCACCGTCATCCACACTGGCATCATGGTTGGCATCTGGGGGATGAGCCAACAGTAGAAGCTGGTGGGAAGACCAAGGGGCTTCCTGTTCCCTCGGGGTTCTCCTTGGTGGAGGGCATGGGGGCTGCCCTTGTTTGGTGATGAGTGGGGATGGGTTTGAGGAAGGAAGGAGAGAAGGAAGGAAGGAAGAGGCAACTATTATGCGCCAAGTCCCATGTTGGCCATGGTTACACGCAATTATTTTAAATCCTCCCAGAAACACCCATTCGTGAGATGTCTCCCCATTTTGTAGATGAGAAATGAAGTTTAGAGAGATCATGTGATTTGCTTAAGACCCCACTGCTGGCGAGGGGCAGAGCTGGATTCGCACTCAGGCGTTGACTGATGCATTTCTTCCCAACTCTGAGTTTACCTTATTGGCAGCTTGAAATTGACCAAGGTAGGGATATTTATACCAGGGAAGTGGGCAAACACTACAGATCAGGGTTCTCCCCCAACCTAGAGCTTGCTGGTTGTTAAACATTTACCAGCACACCACTGGGCATGCCCATCCCTCCCCAACCACTGTCTCTATGGTACAGCCACCTGGTGTTAACAGACTTTGGTTTCCATCTGCACTGGTTTCAAATTTTAACCCTAGGGAGTGTCCACTTGGGCAAGTCATTATCTTTTTCAAAAATAGAGGATGTTGTAGAAATAAATGAGATAATACATGAGAGTACCTGGCATGCAATTGGCCCTTGGTCATTGACCCCTCCCTTCTTCCTGACCCCCTGGATGGAATCAGCTGTTCATGGGGTCTCTCTGAGAGGCTCGGTAGGCTCCCACATGCTTCCCCCTCCCCTGGAGGATGACCTTGGAGCCAGGTCAGGATCCGGTCACTTCCGTTAATTGAGCAGCTGCTCTGGCCTCATTCAGGATCGAAAGAGACCTCCCTTAAGGAGTTTTGGCTTGCTGGCCACCCCGCTCAGCATGGGCTCATTTGAGAACAGTGAAAGAGCCTGTATAATAAATGGCCAATACAAAGGCACTGAGAAGAAATCCTTGGAAATAAATCCTTGGAGTGGCCTGAGACGGGATTGAAGCCATCTTGACAAGTGAGAAAGGAATCCCCAGCCAGAACCCAAAGGCCTGGAGGAGGGACTCTAAACCCTGCCAGGCTGCGTGAGGCTGGGAGACTGGAAGGCAGCTGGCCTTCATGGGCACGAGGTACTTGCTGAGAAGCTGGGAATGAGGTTGGAGCCACTGGCAGAGGCCTGGGCACCAGGGGGAGGAGCGTGGCCCTGAGCCTGGGGGCTGTGGGGGGGGGCAGTTGAAGATTCCAGAGGCGTGACAGTCCCAGAGCCGTGCTCTAGGAAGGTTAATTTGGCTTTTCTGGGCCACCTGTAGCTGGAGACTCTTTGGAATGTCATCGTGTTATAAGTGATTGCTCTGGGGGCCCCAAGGAGACAATGGCATCAAGGCAGAAATGCCACCCTCGGGACCCTGCCCACCTCTCCCAGAACGTCCAGATGTGGCAAGAAGGGAAAACCAGGCCCCTGCCTGGAATGGGGCTGTTCCAGCATGGGCCTGAACCAAGAGTGATGGGGGCAGCTTCTCCTGGGGAGAAGCTTCTAGATCCCTCCATGGGCATGGACTCTGGGGTTTGGCCTGGGTTCAGATCCCATCTCCAGCATTTGTCCAGCGTGTGAACTCATATAACCCCTCAGTTGCTTTCAGCCTTGAGTTCTCCCACTGAACACACAGCTCATCGTGGTGGCTCCGCGGGGTGGGGGCACCTGGGCTGCGACATCACATGGTACGAGGGGGTCTAAGGCAGGAAACCCAGCACATCATAGGTGTGTGAAAAGTGGTTGCTGCTGTTAGAATGATGTTGGGATGCCCCGCGTTTGAAGGGAAAGAAGTGTTTATAAGCCCCAGTGCCCAGGAAGACGGATATGCTGTGGTTTTCCCACCTGGAGCATCGAACAAGTCCTTGGGTTTGGAATTACAGAGCATCGCCGCCCAGAGGGAACGGGGAAATTATGTGCACTATCTCCTTCCCCCCATTTTATTCATTTTCCCCCTTTCTGTCTTTATTTATTTTTTTTTAGGGCTGCGCCCATGGCAAATAGAAGTTCCTGGGCTAGGGATCAAAATGGAGCTACAGCTGCTGGCCTACACCACAGCCACAGCAACACAGGATCCGAGCCGTGTCTGCGACCTACACCACAGCTTATGGCAATGCTGGATCCTTAACCTACTGAGCAAGGCCAGGGATCGAACCTGCATTCTCACGGATACTAGATGGGTTCATTACTACTGAGCCACAAAGGAAACTCCATTTTTCCCCTTTTTTGGCCATACTCGTGGCATATGGAAGTTCCAGGGCTAAGGATCAACCCCAGCATCGAGACCTACACCACAGCTGTGGCAACATTGGATCCTTAACCCACTGTGTCAGCCCAGGGATCGAACCTGCAACGCCACGGAGACAAGCCAGATCATTAACCTACTGTATTACAGTGGGAACTCCTCCCCCACCCCCAATTTAAAGCTGAGAAGACTGAGGCCAAAGAGGCCTCTTCTGTAGGTGCCCACACCATCCATGTATGACGCTGGGGGGCAGGGGGTGCGGGTCTTCTCCCTCCAGGTCCTGGAGACCATCTTGGGGCTCTGCCAGGCAGACCCACCACTTAGGAGCCTTGCATGGGGGAGCATCAGGGTCCTCAGCCTTGGGAGGGGGTCTTGGTGGTGCTCCAGCGGGAAGCACCCACTAGCCTTATAAATCACAGGAGCAGCTTGGGAGTCGCCAGGGAGAGAGACAGCTGAGCCATTGGGGTTTTTTTGTTCCTTTGCCAAGCTGTTCCCTTTGCCCTTTTGTTTCTCTTTCTGCTGAGGCTCTCAGCGCTCCTCAGAAGGGGTCGTTTGTCACCAATTCTTGGCGCCTCCATTATCTCCCTGACACCGTCTCTTCCTCCCTCTCCCTCTTGCTGCCCCAAAGGAAGGCGTCCATCACCAGCTGCCCTGGCGTCCTGTGGGACTGGTCGGGGGTGGGGGGTGGAGGGCTGCAGCACAGGGGCCTCGGATGCCCTGGCAGGATAAAGAGAGGCTCGCACAGCCACAGGGTGGGTGGCACCAGCATCTAGAGCTGGTACTCATTGCCCGAGTGTGCAGGTTTTTGTCAAGTGGGTATTCAGGCCATCCAATAACCCAGGGCCAGGTGCCTGGTTCTACAGAAGTGGGCAATACATTGCTAATTGTCACCAGGCACCTAATGTCCCAGGCAAGGGTGAAGGGAGGGAGATGGGGGCGGCAAAAGCAGCCCCATCACAAAGGCTTCTTTGTTGCTCCTGCAGCAGAGAAGTGGGCCTTAGCTCTGCTTGGAGAGGAAGAGGCATCAGAGGAGGGCTGATCCCTAAGGACCGAGGAGCCTGCTAGAAGGAGAGGGCAGGCAGTCCTGTGGGGTTACTTCACCAGGAGGAGCTAGTGGTTCCCGGGACCGGGTGAAGGCAGCCAGCAATTTCTTGCTGCAGGAAGCAGTAAGTTCATTCCTTCGTTCACTGATTCATCCATCGGTGCCTTGAATATGAATCGAATGCTCCTGGCAGTCAAACGCTGCGCTGTTCTAGAAATCCAAAAGACAATGAGTTAGGCAACTTCTGGCCCTCATGGGGCTTCCAGTCTAGGGCTGTGTTCAGCTGTGCTCCACTGTAAACTGAAATTTACATTAAAACTCAAAAAGGGGTCTCTGCTTTTCCTAAAGCAAATTCAAACAGAATTCAGTTCTTCAGCCACACCAGCCACTCTTCAAGGGCTCTGTAGCCTCACGTGGCTGGTGGCTCCCCATTTGGACAGAACAGATGAAGTGAAGACATCACCATCACTGCAGAAAGCGCTCTTGGACAGCGGGCGTCTAAGGCCATGTTTCTCTTTAGGTGGGGCCTTCCCACTGGTGATAACTAACAAGGGCTCCCAGAGAGGGAGGGTCCTCCCTGGTCCTTTCTCATCCTGTCCTCCTAGTTGTGCAAAGGAGAAAGCCTCAGGCAGATGCTATCACGTCTTTACCGCCCTCTTGCTGGCTAATCCCTCTTTCCGA
The DNA here is from genome assembly GCF_054392235.1 of Sus scrofa. NCBI lineage: Eukaryota > Metazoa > Chordata > Mammalia > Artiodactyla > Suidae > Sus > Sus scrofa. The sequence goes on from NC_139388.1 coordinate 81,151,672, forward strand.
CAAAAACAGGTGCAGGGTAATGTGCCTGCAGGGAGCCAGAGGGGGCAAACGTTTTAATAACAGTGTTTTATTTTCATTATAATTCTTTTCCAGCCACCCTCTGTTTAAGGCAAGTGAGACTGGTTTGCCATTTGGGGCAATGCATTAAATTCTCTCTCTTAAAAAAAAAAATGCTTAAGTGTAAAAAAAAATGAGTCAAGTTTAAAGAAAAATGTTAAGTGTGCAGTGGAGCAGGTGGCACAGGGATGTGGCCAAGCTGTGAAGGTGCGGGTGAGAATGTCTGCAGCTGAGAAACCGTAGTTCAGATGGAACAACGTGGGCCTTGGGAGGCAGACGGAGCAGGGCTGGGTTTGCAGTGCTGCTGTTTGCAAGCTCTGTGATTTGGGGACGAATTATTTCCCTCCATTTCAACCAGGGTCCAGCAGAAAACACCAAATTCAACCTTGGGGGTCCATGGAGGCCTTATTAAAGGGACTACTGGCTTTAGGGTATAGGGAGGGCCAGGAACACGGGGAGTTGCCACCACCCATAGGCTGCAAAGAGGGCTGCCTAGCAGGACTGTGGCTATGGGTAGAGGGATGCAGCCAACTCTTGGGGACCTGACAGGGAGCTGCAGGAAGAAAGACCCCAATTTCCTCCTCCTCCTGCCTTTGAGTCTCTTGTTAATGCTTCCCATCAACCAGATCTAGTGGGAAACCCATGCTATTGGGCTCCCAGGCACAGAACAGCTGGAGAATGAAAAAGAGTGAGCTGGGGAACAAACAGCAGAGATCTAGTGCCATCCTACTAAGCCTCAGTCTCTCCATCCAGAAAATGGGGTCATGCTACATACCCAGCAAAGTTTTGCTGATAAATATTATTAGTAACAATTGTAGTTATAAAATATCTTTCCTTATGCCCCATCTGGTGCTGAATACTAGATATTTCTGAGCCAAAATGTGGCCTATGAGTATGGGGGCTTTAGGAAGTTGGAACTGGCCCTCCGGGGCACGTGAATTTGAAGGGGCAGGTGACTTGGGCAGGATGTTGCAGTTTGCAGAGAGGAAACACCTGCACCCTCCTTGCTGGTACTGACCTTTGTGATGTGTCATCTCTGTCTGGACTCTTCCATGTCCTGACACCTCCTGCCCCCTGGTCCATATCACTGAGTGGTTACCCCACCCCGGGACACAGCAAGGCCTTGTTCCTCGGTCTGTTTTCCTCCCTATTTCCCACGGAGAGGTTCTTTCTCCTTAGAGCCATTGAGGGCACCTTTTCTGCCATCCCCATTGGCCCTTGCCATCCACAGCCTGCTCCACATCCGTCATGAATGAGCTCAAAACTCCTTCCGTCCAAGGGGAAAGGTAGGTGCTTGTCAAGTCTCAGCCATTCTTGCCAGAGGCTGCTTCCACCCTCGCAGGTGTGGGGAGAAGCGGGTTACCTGTGAGTAAGTTGGCCCTCTGGACCACTAGGTCTTTATCCTTCCCCTGAAAGCCGAGAGTGCTAATTCCACATTTAGAGGGGCTTTCCCCATGGGTAGCTGGAGTTTGGGGGATGGCTGGCTTCTAAGTAGAGTCACTATTTCTTGGGAAAATGTCCACCAACAGCCCCCTTGGCTCCCAGCTTCACAGCTGGCTAACAGGGCTTTCCTCGTGCTCCTCTCTTCCTTTGTCCAGCCCTTTTCTCTACCTTGGCTGCTCAAGTTGACTTTGATGACGACTAATTTTGCCTGTTGAAATTCGAGTCGCTTATACCTTCGGTGCTTGGCTGAAATTGCCCTGACAAAAGCCAGCAGCAGTTTCTTCCCTGGCTTATTCTCTGAAGGGCTCCGGGCAAGACAGAGTGCCCCTACCCCTGGCCCACGTGCCATTGTCCACACCGCCGGGTTCCACCAGCCCTGCTATTTGCCCTGCCCCTGTGCACATCGGCCTCAGCCCTGCATGCTGGCTTGGTGGCAGCATGACCATTGGGGGTGGGGATGGATCACTCACTGGGGAACAATATTCCTTCGGAAAAACTCCACCAGCAACCCCCTTGGGTCTCAGTTTCCAAGTTGGCCGAAGTGACATTCCCTTGTTCAGCCCCCTTTCCATCTATCCGACGTGTCACAAAGACTTAGGAGACTCATTTCCAGCTGAATCTGGAGCCACGTCCTGAAGGCTGGGTCTCCCTCCATGCGGGCTTGTGGGGGCCACCTCTGCCTCCTTGGCCTGGCCTGGGTCTCAGAGGGAGCTCTGGTCACCTGTGATGCTCATATCCTGGGGTGGTGAAACCCTGCCTTCTGGGCACCAGCTCTGAACCGTCCCCGGGCACACTCCAGAGATGGCCATCTCTTGCATGACTTTATCTATATCTCACCCAGATTACTTCCTTTCTTTTTTCTTTTTTTTTTTTTTTTTTCAGGCCGCACCTGTGGCATCTGGAAGTTCCCAAGCTAAGGGTTGAATTGGAGCTGGGGCTGCCAGCCTACGCCACAGCCACAGCCACGCGGGATCCAAGCCGTGTCGGTGACCTATGCAGCTCACGGCTCATGGCAATGCTGGATCCTTAACCCCCTGATCGAGGCCAGGGATCGAACCCACATCCTCATGGATACTAGTTGGGTTTGTTACCGCTGAGCCACAATGGGAACTCCCACCTGGATTATATCTTACATCATGATTTTCTTAAAGTCAAATTTAAACCGATTCCGCCTTTTTTTCCACTTGTAGTGTGCAAAGGAATAATGTATAGGCTTGTTATACTGAGCATATATTTTTTTCTCAATTCATGTTAAAATTTGAATTTTTTAAAAAGCTTCTCTGTACCACTTGGCCTCCTCCTGCCAGCGACAATGGAAAACACTGGCTTGGGTGGAAAGGATATCAGCCTCCCCTCATGAGCCCCAGGATCTGATTTCAACTTCTGCCTCAACCCGTACCATCCCTCAGTTACCCTCCCGCCTCCTCTAAGCCTTAGGTCCATCAAACAAAGGAGTGAGTCCAGATGACCCGGTTCTAAGATTCTCTGATGGGTAATAAGAAGAGTCCCCTCTAGGTCTAAAATCCTGCCTTTAAGACATATTTGAGTTCCCTGGTGGCTCGGCAGGTTAAGGATCTGGCATTGTCATTGCTGTAGCGTGGGTTCCATCGCTGGCCCAGGAACTTTTGCATGCATGGGTGCATCCAAAAAAAGAGGCATATTTGATGCCCCCAGATTCCCAGCTTTAGGCCAAAGCATCCTGCTGCGGGAATGCTGCTAAGGAACAGCTGCGTGAGTGACGAGGACATGCCAGGAGCCACTCACTTGCTTGGAGCATAGACTTGTCTTCATTTTGGTCCCACTCAGCCATTTCCTAAGCCATTTACTGGGCTCTGTGCTAGGGCTGTCACTAAGCTATAAATGAGACCCATAGCCTGTCCTCAGGGAGTCCCCCGTCTTCTGGGGCATAAAGGCCAGCAAACACATAGAATATGGAATAATAGTGAAAATTCTAAAACTGAACTGGCTACCAAGTCCTTATGGGACCGCTGAAGAGGCGGCACGTTGGGGGACATCCCATATCACCAGAGAGGTTAAGCCACTTGTCCAGGCTTGCACAGCTAATAAGAGGTGGTGCTGAGCTTTGAACCTGGGAGGTCTCACGTTTTGATAGCTTTCTGTCCTCTCCGCCTTCTTTCTTCTCTGCCAGGGATCTCTTGTGACTTGACCTTTTGTGATTCTGGGTCTCTGTGGACCCCCCATCCTGATTCTATGTGACTCTTCCAGGCTCAGGGGCTCCAGCAGCAGGCGGAGCTGGCCCTGGGCTCCACGGCAGAAGGCCACAGGCCTGCCCTTCTGCCCGGGCAGTCACTGGGTGGCAGCTCAGCTCTGCTTTGTTGTCTGGCCTCCTTATTATTATTATTTCTTTCCAGCATGCTGCTAAAAGCTTCCCGCAGAGCGCACACAACCCTGCTCTTTCAAATTTAAAGGGCTTTACTTAAACAACGTTATTTCCCTCGGAAAGAAGACAGAAGAGGCATTTGCAGTGGTTATATTTAGTGCAGTGTGTGGGTCTGAGCAGATGAGTGTGGGGTTTGGTGGGTGTGGAGGTGACCAAGGAGATGCATTCAGGGCAGTGGGAGGGGCTGCAGCTTGTCTCCCCTTCCGCTCATCCCCTAGAAAGCATGATCTCAGAGGGGACCTACTGTGCACAGAGTTCTTGGAAGAGCACTGGGTGCCACCTTTGGGGAACCGCTGGGAGGTCATGAGGCTGGACAAAGCCCCCCATCCTCCTGCCACACAGGACCTCAGCACTAAAGTCTGGGTGCCTGTAGCTGCCCCAGAGCCTTTGCTCCTGCAGTTCCCTCTGCTGGAAGCCACCTCCTTCTTGGGACTAAGTCCTGCTCATCATTTAGGTCTCACCTTAGACATCACATCATTTGCCCAACAAATATTTTCTGTGTACCTACGATGTACACAGCACTATTTGATGCCATTGGAGACGCATCGCCATGCCCCCCGTTCCTGGCATGATTCTGGCACACAGAACATCAGTGTTTGTGGAACTGAGAAAAGCCCATGTGGATGCTATGGGATCTGGGAGAAGAATAGCATTGCCTTTCCAGATCTTAGAGCTTCATCGGAGACACATATCGAAGACATTGTGAACTTCAAATGAGCTTATTAGGCTTCACAGACTCATTCATTCAGGGAGTAAAGGGAGAATTCCTTCCTTCCTTTTTGTGGTCATCCATCCATCCCTCCATCCCTCCCTCCCTCCATCCATCCCTCCATCCCTCCCTCCCTCCATCCATCCCTCCATCCCTCCATCCCTCCCTCCCTCCATCCATCCGTTCATCTGACAAATCGGACACTTACTGTGTTCCAGGTAGTGTTCTAGGCAATGGGGTTATTGCAGGGAACTGAAAAAGATAAAGCCTGTCCTCCTGGAGCTTACCTTCCACAGTGGAGGACCAGACAGGTAGTCCATCCATGAATATATCACAACAGGACGTGATAACCACTACAGAGAAGAATAGGGTCTAATGAGCGTGATGACCACGTGTGAACGGGTGGGGTCCGGGAGGGGCCCCAGTATGGAGCATCTTCTGTGTCTCAGACCCGGGGCAGGTAGAGGCGTGATCGCTGACGGCAAGAAGCGTTAGGATGGCGAGAGTGGGGCTACCTTTGGTAGCGGGAGGTGCACCATCAGAGGTCTCCAGGGAGCCGCTGAGATGTGAGCTGGGTCTTGGGGGATGGCGGCATTTAGGCAGGATTTGGCAGACCCATGGTTTTCTAACTGCGCTCCTTGGAACTCCAGTCTCCCATGGAGGTACCCCTGCGCCACTTTCGGCAGCCTGCAAGTCCAGGTCATCATTCAGGGGGCGCCCTTATCCCCAAATTGAGCCAGGAGCTCTGCTTTGCCTCTTTTACAGACTGATTTCTACTTAAGCTTTACTTCGAATGAAGGAATTTGAAAACGAGTGCATTGGATGAGGGGGAGGAAGAATCAACTTCACTGGGGCTAGGGGAGGTTCTAGTTTTTCTGTGAAAATTCAACCCTCGTTGCACTGCACGTGGGGCAACTGAGACCCCGGGGGGACCCATGATCTGTACCAGGTCCCCAGCAGGAGGGGGCCATTTCTGGGAGAAAAACCTCTGATTTTTGCCTCTTTCCAGGCTGGACGGGAGCCCTGTAAGAAAGCCCCCCACCCCCCATCCTAGATGGGAGACTTGGCGTCTCCTGCCCCCAACTTGTGCTTGCTCTGACCCTCAGCCAGCCTCAGGGAACCCCCTATAAACCTTTCTCCTCTGCCAGCCCAACCAGTCTGCCCCACCCCCATGGGAGCCTGGAATTAGACGAAATATTTTATGATCCCACGCTTCGTTATGTTTTATTAAAAGCGCCCGTGCTGGCTTCTGCCAGCACATCTGCCAGGCCTGATCCCGGGGCTTCCTCTCCCGCCGCCACCACCTCTCACGGCCAGGGGAGGCGGGCATCTGCCACCCTCCATCCCCTCCCTCACCGAGCAGGGCCCGCAGCCGTGCTCTGGGGCATAGATCAAGGGGACTCCTATAGGAGAGGGCAGACTTGGGGATTTAGAATGGTGATTCTGTGGCTTCACACATCCCTACCGCCCTCTGGTCCTGTAGCCCCTCTTGGAGGCAGAGGGGTAAGTCCAAATTTGGAGGCACTTGGTCTGCACCCTTGACCCTCCCCAGGTGCCCGTGCAGATCCACCATCAGGCTGATATCCCTTCCCAGGCTTGTCACATCAGATCCACCCATGGGCAGAGGGAAAGTCTTGCTCTCAGCTGGCTTCTGTTTCAGTCCAGGAGCCAGGAGGAAAACCCTGGCCTCCAGATATTTCTGATGGAGAAGCAGCTCTCCCCTTCCCTCCTGCCAAGGCTTGCAACTGCTCTGAGCCCCGGTTTCTCATCTGATGCCTCATAGACATGAAATACACAGAGCAAAGGAGAGAGGGCATTTAATCAGATCTTCTTTTGAGGGGAGAGGGAAGTGATAAGCTTGCTTATTATTATCATTATTATTAGCTAAGACTAGTGAAGAACTTGTCACTGATTTTCTCAAATACATATTCATCTACTGTGCACCTGGGAAGAGGATGCCGAATAGATGTCAGTGCCACAAGGCCAAAGTCAAGAGCTTTGAGATCAACAGTCAACAGCCTGACATCCTGTTGTTGTTGTGGTTTCTTTTTAGGGTAGTTCCCGGGCTAGGGGTTGACTCGGAGCTGCAGTTGCCAGCCTATGCCACAGCCACAGCCACACAAGATCCAAGCCGCATCTGCAACCTACGCTGCACCTCGAGGCAACCTCGGATCCTTAACCCACTGAGCAAGGCCAGGGATCGAACCCACACCCTTGTGGACACTATGTAAGGTTCTCTACCTGCTGAGACACAACAGAAGCTCCAGGACTGACATTCTGATGGACGAGGCAGAAATAAACAAATAGATAAAGAGCCTAGCTCTGGATGGGGCCAAACTGTGAGCGGAATGCAGGGCCTCGGGATAGTCAGGGGCTGGGTTTAGGGACAGAGCAGTTTCTCTAGATCGCATGGTCCAGGAAGGCTCCTTGGAGGAGGTGCCTTTTGAGCTGAAAAGGGAGAAGAAAAGAAGCAGGGAGAGTCTGGTTGAGCTCCTGCATTGGTGTCTCCTGACTGGGCTGCATGTCTGTAGCTTCTGATGGGGTCTCCCCCGGACCCTGTTCCCCAGCACTGGACATGGCCACCTGCCGTTCCCTGACACCAGTGCTGCAAGCTCTGGTGGCCTGGTGGCGATGACACCCCTTCTGGGCCTGCAATAAAGGCCCCAAAGAAGGAGGATGCTAGGGACTGTGTTAGGTGCCTTCTTGACCTGCTCTTAATTCTTGAAGATCCCTTGGCACTGGGTCGTGGGCTCTCTTAATTTTGCAGACAAGGAATCTGAGCCTCAGAGGCAGAAAATCTCCAGGCTGGTTTGAGGAGGAGCTGGGATTAGAACCGCAGTCTGGATCTGTCCTTTCTGCATTAGCACCGCCTCTTGCTTGCCCACTGTGTGTGTTTGTGTGTGCAGTGGGAGGACGCGGAGAGGGGGAAAGCCCACCTCCTGTTTCACCTTGAATGCCCCAGGTGCCTCTGGCCTGGGGCTGGAGCCCCAAACGTGTGGCGGGGGGAGTAGTCGGGTGGCAGAGAGCCCGCAGCGTATTGATGGCCCTCAAAGCTGGCAGGTGTCGGAGGCAGAAAGGTATTAATTAGCAGTTCTTCTCCGGCAGCGAGGAGATGGATAGAGATTAAGGTGGCGGCCCGCGCATCCGTTTTGTAGCAGCCGAGAAGCAACAGTAAATCAGTGCTATGAATCGATGCTGGGAGAAGGAGGTATGTTTTAATCTTATTAGCGGTATGGCGTTAGCGGGGAGCGAGAATGCCCCACCTGCGAGCCTGGCTCAGGAGGAGGGGCAGAAAGCCGTGGGGGCCTGGACCACCTGCGAGGGCACCAGGATGGAGAACTTTGACCCCTGCTGGGAAAAGGTGGGGGGAATGGGAGGTGGAAGAGAGAGTGACACATGGGAAAAGAGTGCAGGGTCAGCAGGGGGGAACCCCTCCAGTCTTCCCAAGGACCTCCACCATAGACTTCATCCTACTGGGTGCCTCTGAATTGGATTGGACATTGGTTCAATGGCTGGGCTGGGCTGGGGTTCTGACTCTGGCACCGGCCCCCTCCGGCTTCTCCGTTCGGCCAACCCCCGGCCCATGGTGAAGGGTCAGAGGCTGAGACATGGGGCGGTGGGGTGGGGGGAGGTGTGAGGGAGAGGACAGCGCGGGATGGTGATAGGGACCTGTGCCCCCCACGGTAGGTGCCTGTGCATGGCCTTTAGTCCTGCCAACAGCCGTGGCAATGGGTGCTTGGTCCCCAGGCCTGGAGGGGAACTGTACCAGCATCTGGCACCCTCTCTGACCAGCGAAGCCATGGACCACCCCAGGCAGAAGCCAAGGGCAGAGCCTTGAGATCTAGCCTCAGAGTGTGACGAGGGGCTTGGAGACAGGTCCCCCTCTTCTGTCCCCTCTCCCCTTCCTCAGTCCCGCTCTCCACCCCAGGACAAGAAGTTCCAGTGGAACAGAGACTGGGAGGCAGAGAAAAGGGGGAAAAAGGAAAGCAGGCAGATAAATCATAAGCACTCACCTTTCTGTTCCACCTGAGATCAGTGAGTCACCCAGGCTCTGGGCCTTCTTCCCCTACCAGGTCTCTGAGGGTCCTTCTAGAAAGATCATTTGCAGATTCTTTTTCTCCCTTTTTAAATGATCAGATGCCTGCTATGTCATTTAATCCTCTCTGCGGCTCCTCTGACACAAGCACTGTTAGCCCCATTTTACAGATGGGTACACCGAGGGCCTTAGAGAGGTTTAGGGACTTGCCCAAGGTTACACAGCTGGTAAGTGTCAGAGCCTGATTCACACCCAGGTTGGTCTGCCCTCAAAAGCTCAGCACCCTTCCGGAGCTCTCACTGTGGCACAATGAGATTGGTGGTGCCTCTGCAGTGCTAGGATGCTGGGTCGATCCCTGACCCAGCAGAGTGGGTTAAAGAATCTGGTGTTGCAATGTGGGTCACAACTGCAGCTCGGATCTGAACTCCATATGCCATGAGGCAGCCGAAAAAAAAAGCTCAGTACAACTTCCTGTCCCAGCACCTCCTTGTCTGACAGCCAGACAATCATGGAGAAAAAAATGTCAGGTGAGCAGTGTCTTGACTCCAGGCCTTCAATGGGAGGGGGCAGCAGGCATTTTGTGGGGTTACCGTGGGGCTTCCTGCCACCACCGCTTCTGGGCACCTGTCCCTGTCTGGCTGCCCTTTGTCAGCCAGTCTTTGTGCCAGTGGTGGAGCCAGCCCTGATTCTGGCTCTGACAGCCTGGACAGGGTGACCTGAAGACCCCTCAGCTCTGGCGGCCTTGGGCCAGCTGACCGAGCTGTCCAGGAGGTCTGCCTGGGGTGCCGAAGACCGGCCAGGACTCGGAAGGGAACCGGCTGCCTCTTAGGAGCAGAAACCCAGGGTCCTGACATCTTGTTTCCTCCTGTCCTGGGAGGAGCAAAAGGGACTCCTCTTCTGCCCTGAGAAAAGCCCCTCCAGAGAGACAGTGGCGGCCTAGGAAGGAGCCTCTTGTCTGGCTTAGGGAGGGGAACCCCAAGGGTGGAGTTTTGGTTTTTCTTCCCCATGTGTCTTGGTAACAGAAACCACACTGCTAGGCCCAGGGGGAAAAGCCCCGCCCCAGCTTCTGCACCCAAAGGTGGAGGAAGATGTGGCCCTTTCTGTTCCACGCTGTGCTTGCTGTCTGTACCCCCAACTAGGAGCACAGTGGCATCTGGAGTGAATGCATGTGGAGGGCAGGTTCAAAGCCTGGCTTACCACCTACCAGCTGCGTGACTTTGGGCAAGTTACTTCACCTCTCTGAGCCTCAGGTTTTGCATCCATAAAGGGTGACAACAGTTGGCTACCACGTACAGTTGTGAGTCACATGACATGTTTTTATCTCTTCATTCACTTACAGAAAGGTGTCTCGCATAATGTAATTGTATTAGATCAGGTAATGCTGCTGTGACCAAAAAACCTCCAAATTTCACTGGTACATGCTCAATAAAAGTTTTCTTTTTTGTTTTTAGGGCCACACCCACGGCATATGGAGGTTCCCACGCTAGGGGTCGAATCGAAGCTACAGCTGCCAGCCTATACCACATCCACAGCAGCAAGGGATACGAGCCGTGTCTGCGACCTATAGCATAGCTCATGGCAATGCTGGATCCCTGACCCATTGAGCAAGGCCAGGGATTAAACCCACATCCTCATGGATCCTAGTTGAGTTTGCTAACTGCTGAGCCACGAAGGGAACTTCTATTGAATAGAATTCTTTGAGATCTTTTGGAAAGGTCAGCATTCGAATCTGGTCTGAGTCTTGGCAGCCCCAGCATGGACAGAGGATGGCTGAGATGAGGCAGGGATGTGCTGACTCCCAAAACTGGGAGATAACTGCTGCTTTTTGCCCCATCTGTAGCTTCTGGGACCTGGCTACCTCTTGGGGATGCGAGGGAAGGGGATTTTGCAAATCTCCCCAGTGCTTCCTTAAAAAAGTGCCCTTAAAAATGCCCTGTTTTCACTTGAGTGGCTGATGAGGCCCCTGGTGCTCCCCTGCTTTGTCTCCCCAGTGGAGTCTGTGCCCATCCGTGAGGCAGACACAGAGGCTCAGCGCGGCGGAGGAAGGGCTGGGGTGGGGAGACCACTGAGCCGGGGTTAAGTGCATTCTTCTCTTCTTGCCAGACCAGCGAGAATTTGGCTTTAGATTTCTAAGCTAAATAGAGTTATATTCATTCTCTTTCCCACTAGATGCAAAGCGCTTTTTTGGAGCAATTAAGGAAAAGCATAAATCAGTCCATTTTTAAAAGCTCAGGCTGACTTTGTGGCTGGCTAAAATTAGCGTCTCCATAAAGAAGGGGGGGGAGCTTGATTTGGCTTCAAGACATCCATTCACTGAGGCTGGGGGTGACGCCAGGCCTCTGCCCTGCACGGCGCCCAGATGGTGGGAAGCAGGGCCCCCGGCCCCCTTCAGCCTCTACTGACCAGCACATCCTTTCTCGCACTGTCTTCAGTCTTTCCCAATTCTCTGATGTGGTAGAAAGAGTGAGTTTGCAGAGAGACTGGTCTTGAACTCCAGCTTCCCCGCACACCTGCTGTGTGGCCCTGGGCACGTCACGTCCCCTTTCTGAATTCCCAATTTCTGCATCAGACAACTGCCACTATCTCACCTTCAGACCTTCCCTCTACCAACTGATCATCCGTGACACAGGCTCAGGCCCCCACCTCTCAGTATACAGAATAACGCCCCCCCCCCATGATGCCCGCCTCGGTTTATAATTACCCATCGTCAGCGTATTCACTACTTGATCACAACTGAGCCTTCTCTTGGCTGGAAGCCCCCGTGCCCTTGTCTGCTTGGTCATTGCTAGCACACCATGGGTACACAACTAATATTATTTCTTGCCTAATGAATTCACAGTGACCTCATGGGCCAGTCACCTTACCTCTCAGAGCCTCAGTTCCCTAACTGGAAAATGAGAGTAAGAACTTTTTCCTGGAGTTCCCGCTGTGGCGCAGTGGGTTAATGGTCTGGTTTGTCTCTGTGGAGGTGGTGGTTCGATCCCCAGCCCGGCACAGTGGGTTAAGGATCTAGCGTTGCTGCAGCTGTGGCATAGGTCACAGCTCCAGCTTGGACTGGATCCCTGGCCTGGGGCAGGGGTGGCTGAAAAATTCTTTTTTTAAAAAAAGAATTTTTTTCTTTGCAAGTGAGAATTAAGTGTGATAAATCCTGTATTATCAAGCTCATACTCTTCACCAGGCTGTGGGGATGGAGTCGTGAGAGGCACAGGTGCGGTCCATACCTTGAGGGAGCGACAGACTAGCAGGAGATAACGCATGTTTCAGAACCTTGGAGAGCACCTGCGGTCTCTCAATTGAATGATGAATGAATGAAGGAAGGAAGGAATACACGCGTGAGTGAGTGAATGAATGCGTTCGTGTGTGCACGCAAGGCGTGAGCAAATGAATGAATGGATGGATGGGAAATCATCCCCCATCCCATCCGTGGCTGCTCTTCACTTTCACCTGTAGCATTTTCCCTGCACATTATCTGGGGGAGGTGACTTCTGTGCTGACACTTTAGAGACTTGATTCTCCTCCAGCTGTGTTGCCCTGCTATGTTCACCACCCTCTCTGGGCCTCAGGTTCCCACCTGTAAGGGGAGGGGTGTGGCTGTCATCTCAAACTCTCTTTGAGCTGGGAGGATGTTCTGGCCCCCTGTTGACAGGGCCTCGGAAGCTTCTGGAGCAGAAGCCCTCTTGCTGCCCCTTTCCTCCTGGCCTGATTCTCCTCTCCGTCTCTCTGCTGCCTGCTCAACTCCTGGGGGGAGGGTGAATCACTCCCAGGCGCTATCTGCTCATCTCTCAAACCTCTTATCTGGGCCATAAGCATTTGGGCAAATACATTAGGCCAAAGCAGGCCAGGCATGTGGGAACCAGGGCCTTTTGACAAACATCTCTGGGCTTCTCTGGGATGTTGGGGGAAGGTGTGTGGAGGGTGTCCAGGGATGGGCTTTGTGCTTTCCAATCCACACCTTCTGGGTCGACCTGCAGGTCCTGACCATCCCAGGTATCTCTGTCCAGTCCACCCCCAGGACTGCGGAGTAAGAGCTGAGGGCTAGTCGCTTCTCCCACCAGCCGGACGCCCTCCAGCTGGAGCCTCAGTGGGTCACAGAGAGGTGGGGAATCCTACATAGACTTCCTCAGCCCTGCCTGGCGGATTAGGGGACTCTCTGCTATTTAGAGTCATCAACAGATTTTCCCAGAGGCAAAGGGGGCTGTCCCTGAGCAGCTGGTCTCCCCTGGGCCTGGGCTTCAAGCTCTCAAGGGCATCAGTCCACAGACCTCCCAGCAGTCGGATGAACCGGTGCCTTGGGTTCCCATGGCAGGTGAGGCCCTGCGCCCCAGAGAAGCTAAGGGATTTCCCTTGGGGAACCGGGAGAGAAACTGGTCTCCCTGGGGGAAGACTCTGGGCCAGGGCCCCCTTACCTACCTTCCCCTAGTGCCTACCTCACCCTAAGAGATGAGGAAACTGAGCCTCTGAGGTGTGAAGTCCCTTAGGACTGGTGGGGACAGCACCATAGTTCAGACTTGGCTCTGGAAACTTCAGAGACCCTTCTCTGTGTTCAGCATGACGAAGCCCACGGAGGGAAAAGCCACTTTGGGGACATGGCAATAGGAAGAGAATTCATAACTGTAATATATTTGCATGGATTTTTACCACGTGTGAAGGATTTTCATGTATTTATCATCTGCTGAAACCACCACAACCCTTTGAAGTAAGCAATATAGGTGTTTATTTAACAAATATTTGTATAGTGCTTACTGTGCGCCAGGCACTTTTCTAAGCGCTTCATAAATATTAATGTGTTTAACCTGCATGAAAAATGCCATGATTTAAACGCTATTTTCCTCATTTTGAAAATGAAGAAAGAGAGGCACAGAGAGGTTAAGGAACTCACTCAAGGCTGACCAGCGAGGGAGCGGCCACGCTGGGATTCCATGTCTGACCGTCTAGCTCTTACCCTCTTGCTCGGTTGCTGTCTTGCCTTCCACATCTTAGAGGAGGAAAGTTCAAGCTCAGAGCAGGAAGTGACCTGCCCTGGGCTGGGCAATGGGCTAGTGGCAAGGCTGAGCCTGGAGCAGGGCCCGACCTGGGGACAGGAGCCGAGGGACACCCACTGTTTCCCCAGGTCTCCAGCGTGGACCGTGCTCTTTGTCTCACGAGCATAGTTGGCGAGGCTGGACCCACTTCAGTGTCTCTGCCCCAGGGTTGGGGCTGAAGAGAACAGAGCCCTGAGTGATAGGCAGGGGCGGGTGGGATTAGCAGAGCTGGAGAGTGTGCTGGAGCCCCGCATGCCGGCTACAGAATCAGCGAGCTTTCAGATCCTTATCTCATGACGGAAATATAATAATCCCTCCCAGGACATGTGGCCTCACTTTCTTCTTTTCTGCAGCTCTGTCCTGCTGTTTAGCTCAAGCATTGCTTCCGAGGCCAGCCTGAGAAGCCCGACAAAGGGTGGGGTTACCAGGTCCTCACTCCTCGGGGATGTAGAGCGGAGGGCCCTGTTACTACCTCTGGCATTGTTATCATTTGTCTGGTGGGAGGTGGGGGTGGCGGTGTACCCGTCGAAGTGGAGCCCAAGACAAGGATTTGAGTGCAGGTAGTTTATATTTGGAAAGGACCACCCCCCCTCGCGCGTGCCCCGAAACACATCCCAGAAGGGGGAATGGGAGACAGGAAAGGAGGGAATCTGGTACAGGTACAGCAGGGTGGGCTGAGAGGTGGTGCAGGGCACACGTCAGGGTCAGGGTCACCCCCGAGGGGCAGGAAGCTGGGGCATTTATCCGCCAATGCACATCCTTCATTGATGGAGGGGCTCTGGGTGTTGTTACGGCTCCCGCCTGTCACATGCGGGCCGATCACTCCCATTCGGAATCTCCTCTTGGGTCGGGAAGCACAGGATGGATGCCCGCCCAGGTCCACTCCCAGAGTCCTCTTTCTGCGCTGCTGCTGCTGCCGCCCCTGTTAGCTGAGCGCTTTCGGCAGGCTGGGCTCCTGTGCAGGGCCTTCCCTGAAATATCTCACCTCGTTCCCTTTCCACGGATATGGTCTCCCCTTTCCTCCAGCTGAGGACACTGAAGCCGAGAGAGGACCACACACAGAGTCTAGGGGACAGTTGGGGTTCAGCTCTAGTCCCCGAGCTGTTGAGCATTTGATAAGCACCTACGATGTGCTCCATCTTGGCTGGGACTCCAAACCCCACATTCACCACCACTGCCCGCAGCGCCTCTCCGCAGGCAAGCTCTCATCTCATCCCTCCCACGTACGAAGACTATTTTCTAGATTTTCCAGGATGGTCCCAGTTGAGAGTTTTTTTTTTTTTTTTTTTATCTTTTTCAGTAAAGACAATTTGTGACTTATATAACCAAATGCACGCTAATGTTTAAACCTTTGTAAGACTATTCACATGAATAAATCCGCTCTTCTCTTCCCAGTGGGAAAGCCGGGTCGAACAAGAAATTCTAGTTCAGGCTGGGAAAATGCGGTCATTGAACCAGAGGGAGGGGCTTCTGGTTCTGCCTCAGAACCCAGGGCTCTGGAGAGGCACCGCCAGGGCCACGAGGCTGAGGAGGTCCGTGAGCTTTCCCAGCGCCTCACCCGTGCCCAGAACACTGGGTGATGCACCG
This sequence comes from Sus scrofa, assembly GCF_054392235.1. Classification (NCBI taxonomy): domain Eukaryota; kingdom Metazoa; phylum Chordata; class Mammalia; order Artiodactyla; family Suidae; genus Sus; species Sus scrofa. The sequence continues at coordinate 81,166,926 of NC_139388.1, forward strand.
CACCCTCTTTGCTCCCTGCCAGTCTTGGCGCCCCCATGCTTCTCGTCCTCCTTCCTCTGTTCCCCTCTTTCACTGCTCTGTGTCCTCCTGCTGGGAGTGGACCCTGTTGGGCAGTGTGGTTCCATGGTTAGGACCATAGGCTCTAGGGCAGATCCCTGGGTTTGAGCCCTATGGCGTGCTGGCCATGGGACCTGGATGCTTTGGGCCTCAGTTTTCTCATCTGTAAGATGGGTTAATATGGTAGCAGACACTGTCAGAGCCCAGCCATAGCCCCTTGGCATTTCTGTTTATCATACTGCTCACTGTGACTGCAGCGACCCTCTGCCTGGGGGCAGCACCCCTGGCCTGGACACGGGAAGGGCCAGGAGTGCGGAAAGCTGGTATTCCTAGAAGCAGCCCTCAGCCCAAGAGGGACAGGGAGTTGGAGGATGGATGCTTCAGCATCCTCCTCTCTGTTGGATGTTCCAGATGTGTCTTCTGCGCTGAGTCCCAGAGTTGCTCAGTGGGCTCGGGCTCTGTAGTAGAGGCTGGTGCAATAGCACCTTAACGACACTGGCTGCCTTCCCTCCCCTGCTTCCTCGCTGAAGTTTCCTGTCGCCTCCCAAAGAAGCTTCTGTACTTGAATTCATTTCTGAGTCTGTATCTAGTGGAGCCCAAACCAAGCCATCACTCTGCCTCCCTATGGGAGCAGCTCTGGGGACCTCACGAGTATTGTAAAGCATAGAGCGATGCCTGCACACATACGTACCATAGAAGCAAACACCCCTATAATTCATACTCCAGTTGGTCAAATACACTGGATTCTGCATGGTCTCTGTGCCTTTGCTCCTGCTGTTCCCTCTGCCTGCTCTGCCTTTCCCTTCCTCTTCGCCTGGCTTATGCCAAGTTGTCCTTCTGGATTCAGGTCGGAAGTCACCTCTCTTGGAGGTCTTTCCTGGGCACGCCCTGCACTTGGGTGGCTGGGGGATGGCTCTCCGTTCCTCTGTCACGGTGTTTCCACCAGGATTATAATCCTCTGCTGACCATCCCTAGTCATTCCTCGAGGCCACAGACCATGCTCTTTGCTCTCTGGTTCTCTGGGGAAGGAGGGAGCACGTGTCTGTGTGTCATGCACAGCCCTCTGCTCTCCGGGACCCCTGGCTCGTGTCTGCACACAGCAAACCTGGGGCTTTGATGACTTCAAGCCTGCCTAAGGGAGTGGGACTAGAGCCCGGGACTGTGAACACCCAGGTCTCTTTCCACCCCTCTCCTTAACCCCTCTGGGGTCACCCAGTGGGACAGGATGCTGGGGCAGCTGGAGCTTGGGCGTGAGCATCCAAGGGGATGGGAACTGACTTCGAGAAGAAGGGCTAAAGGGCCTTACAGCCCAGGTCTCATCTGGACAGGAGAAGGCCAGAGGGAGAGGGGCAGGAAGTGACAAGTTCTGAGGCTTTGCTTTGCTTTTATATTGACGATGAGGAGGATGGTTATTCAATGAAGAGATGGTGCATTAAAAGTTTTCCCCATCTTGGAGCTCCTGTCGTGGTGCCGTGGTTAGCCAATCCAACTAGGAACCATGAGGTTGTGGGTTCGATCCCTGGCCTCGCTCCCTGGGTTAAGGATCCGGCATTGCCGTGAGCTGTGGTGTAGGTCGCAGACGTGACTTGGATCCCACGTTGCTGTGGCTTTGGCATAGGCTGGTGGCTACAGCTCCGATTAGACCCCTAGCCTGGGAACCTCCATAGGCCGCATGTGGGTGCAGCCCTAGAAAAGACAAAAAAAAAAGTTTTCCCCATCTGCCAATGGTGGGGGCGGGGAAGGATCCAGGTTGATTTTAAAGCAAGAGAAACTGCAGTCAGACATAAGAAGGAACTTCCCAATCTCCAGTGGAGCAGTGTCAGCTGTTGTCAGATTCTCAGAAGGCACTTGACAGAATGATAGACATGGGGGAAAAGAGAGATTGGAATACAGAAATGTGGGCAGAGAATGAAGACCCAAGAAGGAGAAAGAGGAGAGAAACGGGGAGAGGGGGAAGCCCAGAGGATAGATGGGGTGCTGTGGGTCTAGCAGCTGCTGTAGCCAGAAAAATCTCATGAGAGGGAGGGACCCGGAAACTGAATTCCCTGCTCTACTGCCCGTGTGCTGGATGACTTTAGGCAAGTTGCTTCACCGCTCTGGGCCTCTGTTTCTTTATCTATAAAATGGGGCTATGTCACCAGCCAGCTTCATCAGCTCTTTCCTAAGCTCCTGGATAGAGACAGGCTTTACAGCATTTCAAGTGCAGTCTAGATGAAAAACAAAACCAAACCAGTGGGATGAGGAGGGGAGAAGAGGAGCCCAGTGCATGCTTGTCATTCCACTGCAAACTCTGGCTGGTGATACAGGGGTGCTATTTAATGAACAACTACCCTGTAGCGAGCACTCCCCTATCGAATACTCTTTTAATCCTCCAATAACCTATGTGGGAGACATTGTCTCCATTTTACAGATGAGACCACTGAGGCCCAGAGAGTTCATTTAAAGTATCCAGAGTCACACAGCAGCAGGTGGCAAGCGTCAGGATTAGAACTCAGGCTCCTTGGAGTCAAGGCCCTGGCTTGTTACCTTTGCTGTGTTAACAGAGCTGTGATAGTCAGATGTCCCATGTGCATCTCATGACCTGATGGCCCTTCCCCCCTGTTGAAAATAAAAGATAAGAAAATAAGACCCAGGAAATCTGTCCAGGTCTGAGGACCCTCCCTGTTGCTCCCCAGAAAGCCCTGCCCGGGTTCCCCTCCCCTCTGGAAGGTGGGGGATGTTGACTCCCGTCTGAGACTTTATCATCCACCCAACCAGGCCTCAGCTGAGAAGAAGCCGGGCTCTGAGCCAAACAGATAAGATCCCAGGCGCCGCAGCCAATCCTGATGGCCTCGCCAGGCAGTGGGCTATGCTAATTGCTCTGTCAACAGTGGCCCTTGTTTGCATATATGCAAATTGGGGGGCTTATTAGCTCTTCTCCCAGATGGGTCAGTTCAGGCCTCAGCCTGACCCTTGCAGTGCCCGCTTTGAAGGCTTCACCAGCCAGTGGGACAAATGCCCATCCAGATGGAGGACTTAGCAGGCACGGGTGGCCCTCGGCCTTGGCAGCTGAAGGGTCCAACTGGGACCTGAGCGTTTTGATGGGGAAACTGGAGGCTGTGGTCTGATGTCTCCCTGGCTCTTCCAAACTGGGGGTGTCCAAGATATCCCAGAGCCTGCCCGGGGCCTTCTCCTCTCCGACCTCGGCCCCACACGTGCCTAGTAATGCAGATGTCCACTGTCCAGCTGCGAGGGCTACTGCAGACCGATGGGCGTCTGCGGAGGAGGACTCTGGGCTGCTGTCCTTGAGCCTGGCCAGGCACCTGCTCAGAGTGTAGACGTCAGTGAATCTCTAAGGCTCTGCTGTCGGGCTGGGCTCAGAGCACAGCCCTTCGAGACTCTTCCGTTTGATGTCCCCCACCATCAGGGCTGTCCCCTCCATCCCATAGCCAGGTCCTCAGGCGGGGCCACCATTCCCTGCCTGCATCATCACAGCAGTCTCGTCCCTGGTCCTGCCTCCACTGTCCCCCGCTCCCTCCTCCTCGCAGCCCAGCCAAGCTTTTCAAACCACAAATCTGACCTCTCTCTCCCCTGCTTAAAACTCTCCATGGCTCCCAGGTGCCCAGCCAGAAAGTTCAAACTCCTAACCTGGCCTACAACCATTACTGGTCTCCAGTTCTGGATTTTCTTTTCTTTTCTTTTTCTTATTCTTTTTTTTTTTTAATATTTTTAGGGCCGCACCCATGGCATATGGAGATTCCCAGGCTAGGGGACAAATTGGAACCATAACTGCTGGCCTACACCACAGCCACAGCAACGCCAGATCCGAGCCGCATCTGCGACCTACACCACAGCTCATGGCAACGCCGGATCCTTAACCCACTGAGCAAGGCCAGGGATCGAACCCGCATCCTCATGGATACTAGTCGGGTTCCTTACTGCCGAGCCATGACAGGAACTCGTCTAGTTCCAGCTTTCCTCCTCCACGCTGCCCCAGCAGCCCCCAGCCTCCCTGAGAATTCCTTGTGGGCAGGACTCTGTCTTGGTGGCTGACGTATCCTCAGAGCCTGGCAGAGAAATCACCTTCTCAAGGAAGCCTTCTTGGATTGGGTCCCTCAGGAATCATCTAATGCAGGTGACCTGGTGGGCCTGCGCCCTCACTTCTGGGTCTCTGTTAAAGGGATCTAGGTTTTTTTTCTGGGAGGAAAAAGATTGCAAGGTCTCAAATAATAGCGGACCGTGTCTCCTCAATCAACTTGAGACCTCTGTGGGGAGGGGCTGTGTCTCTCCCATGAGACTTGGACCTCCCCAGAGTGGGGCTGTGTCTCCACCATCAGTCACATGAAGCTTCATGATGGCAGGGGGTCTGTCCTCTCTCCGTCAGAGTGAGAACCCCTCAGGGCAGGGTCTGTGACCCCAGATCTTCTCGCATTTCCATCTAAGGAGAATGCAAGTGTCCATTCTGTCTGGTTTTGTTCCGTGATATTTTCATGTGGTCGTCTCGGAAAAGACACATGCTGAGCCAGGAAGATGGAATACCGGCAGCTGTCTGTCCCCCCACGCTGGGCCTGGGGACAGCCCCTCCTGGGGCAGGACAGCCTCTCAGGAAGTCTGCACTGAAGGGGAAGGGCTGGGGCTCACAGAGGACTCACAGACACTCCTGCACCCCGCATTCCATGCTTGGAGCCAGGGGCCTCACACTCCTGCACCCCGTCCAGCTGTTGGGGACGACATGGCTCGGATCTTCAGTGTTGGAAAATGAGACACATGAACCCAGGGAGATCTCGACAAACTCTTTATTTCTGCAGGGTGGTGTGGGTGCTCAAAAAGCGCTCAAAGAAGAAAAGACCCCCCCCCCGAAGTATCCCTAACGCAGATGATGTACCTGTCCCCTTCCCATGGGTCAGGTCAGGGCACACATTCCTCCCAGTTGGCTAATTTGAAACAAATGGTTATTGGGAGAAGAGGGAAAGAGGAGGGGGTCACAGGAGGGCGTTTCAGCCCAAACTGGAGCAAAACAGAGTCACCAAGATTTCCTTTGATAGAAAAGACATTACGTCACTTCTCACACAGCCAGGTCCTGCCCAGAGGCGGGCTGCTCCCCTTTGTCTGTCTGCCCAAGTTGGCTGACTTGTCTTCCCTCCTCAACCCCGAGGGAACCTGGCCCACCTTTCGTTCCACACCCAGTTTTTGCCTCTGCTCAGTCCTTACCTAGACTAGCCTGAGTCTGGAAACTTCTGGAAGCATCCAGGTCTAGTCCCTCAGCGTCTTGTGAACACCAGCAAGAAGTTCTAAGTCTGAGCAGAAAATCCTCCAGGAAACACAGCCCTCAGACACCCCCCAAAAAAGTCTGGCCAGCAAAAGACCCAGCCCCTCACCCCATCTGAGGATTATCAGTCTTGTAACCTCTCAGTCGTGGGCCAGCAAGGACCCTGGACAGAGAGGGGTGAAGGTCAGGATGAGAGGGGCACAGTGGCTCTTATTGTGACCTCTTTCCTGTGTGACCTGGAGTAAACCATTCAAGTTCTTGGCACCTCAGTTTCCCCATCTGTCTTGCTGGAGGATCATATTGAGAACAGAACAAGACTCCAGATGGAAGTTCCCAGGTGGTGCCGCAGGTTAAGGATCTCCGGTGTGGCCGCAGCTGTGGTGCAGGTGGCAAGTGCAGTGGCGAGGGTTCGATTCCTGGTCCAGGAACTTCTACATGTGGAGGGTGTAAAAAAAAAAAAAAAAAAAAGCCAGAATAGGAGGCTCAGTGATGGGTTATGATCCTGAGTACCTCGGAAAACATTCCTTCCTGCTGTTTTGAATTATCTGACTTTAAAAAATCACTTTTTTTTTCTATTGCAAAAGTAATACCCAGAAGCTGGAAATAATACGGAGCATTTAGAAAGGCACAGAAGGAGACTACCACTACTCAGATGACTGCTGTTACCTCTGTGGTGATTATCCTGCTGGGCGTTTTTGTGCACAGAGACAGAGAATGTTGGAGGGGAAACAGAAAGGAATTCATGTGAAATTTTTTCTTTTAAAGTTATCCTCGGCATAGGTTTTTGTACCAAGATGGCAGCTTCTTGCCTTTGTTCCCTGACCCTTGTGTGGGTACCTGAAAGCCGCCCATCACCCTATTTTTGCCACCAATTTCCTCGATTCATACTCCCTATAAACCACCGTGGGGAACTTTATAGACCCACAAAGGCATTCAAAGTTAATGGCAAAACCAACCATGTGAAAACTCTGCCGTAAAATCCACCTCCCCAGGGCCCGAGGGCCCCTCCCCCTCCTGGGTCCTCCAAGGCAGCCCATTTCCTGCCGCCCCAGGCACACTGGGCCCAGGACAGGGGATGGGGGGCAGGGAGAGGGCCCTAGGGGTGACCTTCCCTCCTCCAGGACACGGAGCGGAGCGTACCTGTGGCCTTGTCGGTGCAACACAGAAGCAATAAATACCAGGACAGTAATTTATGTAGATGCTTTGGAGTCTAAACAGAAGGGTGGGGAGGGGCTAATGAAATGACATCCCTCATGTCAGTCTCTCAGGGCAGGGAACAGAGCAGGTTCATAACACGTGGGGGCACTTGCTCGCCTGAGGATGGAGGTTAGATAAATCCAACCACTGCCCTTGGGCGCCCCTACAGAGGTCAAACCCAGCCTGGGAAGGAAGTCAGCCACTCCATTATTCGTCCCTTCCATAAATATTTCCAGGCTCTGTTCCATCTCTTGCCCAAGCCCTCCCAGGCAGAAAGGGAAAGACCGACCTTGTCCGCTTGGGTCTTTTAGGGGAGAAACACGTGGCTTCTTCTGCCAGGACAATGAACAAAGCACGGACCTGGCTCTCAACCTGGCTTCGCTGTGTGACCTTGGGCAAATCATTTGCCCTCTCTGATCTGTTTTAGCCATCCATCTACAAGGGTATCACCAAGATTGAGTGCTACACTATAAGGAAGCAGGCAGAAGGGAGTGCATGATAAATGGCAGTTTTTCCCCATCCTCCATCATTTCCCCAATTTCTTGCAAACTGTGAGGGAGCGTGGAACCCTCCCCTGTTTGCCTCAGCCCCTAGCTGGGAGCCCTGGGCTTCAATCGGGTTGAGGATTGCTTCTCCCTCTCTTTCAGGTGAAGAGGCTTGTGGGGTGGGGTGCAGGTAAAGGGGGCGGGGATTAAAGAGGAGGTGGTAGCTCCGATCTATTCTGGGCCCTTAACTGACTCAGCAGGTGACCTTGGCTGAGTCACTGCTTCTCTCAGAAGAGGCTGGACCTGAGCCAGTGCCCTTTCTCTTGGGTCCTCCCCGGAGCCTCTCCAAGGTAGGGAGTCCCGGTGATGCTGAGGGATCTGGCTGCTCCTCCCACCAGCCCAGCCAGGGCTACACCCCCCACTCTTGGGGGTTGAAATACCTGCTTTTTAGTCCAGGTGAAGGTGGGAGGAGCTAACCTAGGGGATCTTTATGTTCAGCCTCATCTAATAGGTGAGGAAACTGGACTTGGTTTCTGACCAAGGTTAGAGCCATAAGGAGTTTCAGGTGGGACCAGAATCTGATTCAATAAACCCCCTCCCCACCTCCAGCTTCTTTTTCCACCTCTTTTCACAGCGTGTTCACCTCTCTGTGTCAGTCTTAATTGATCCTCACGGTAAACCCTGTAAGGGGCCAGATAGCATCTTCCCTGAGTAATAAATGAGGAAAGCCGTAAAAAAGAATGAAATAATGCCATTTGCAGCAATATGGATGGACCTAGAGATTAGCTTACTAAGTGGAGTAAGTCAGAGAAAGACAAATATCCTATAATATCACTTATATGTGGGATCTAAAAAATATGATACAAATGAACTTATCTGCAGAACAGAAACAGACTCAGAGACAGAAAAAAATCTTATGGTTATCAAACTGGACAGGTGGCGGGGGACGGATAAACTAGGAATTTGGGATTAACATATGCACTCTGCTATATATAAACTAGATAAACAACCAGGACCTACCGTATAGCATGGGGAACTATACTTAATATTTTGTAATAACCTCTATGGGAAAAGAATCTGAAAAAGAACATACATATATAGGCGTTCTCATTAACTGCTCAGTGGTTAATGAACCCGATTAGTATCCATGAGGATGTGGGTTTGATCCCCGGCCTCACTCAGTGGGTTAAGGATCTGGTGTTGCCGAGAGCTGTGGTGTGGGTCCCAGATGTGGCTTGGATCCTGTGTTGCAGTGACTGTGGTATAGGCCGGAGGCTACAGTTCCGATTTGACCACTAGCCTGGGAACCTCCATAAGCCGCAGGTGCAGCCCTAGAAAGACAAACAAACAAACAAAGAAACAAAGAATGTATATATAGTATATATACTAAATCGCTTTGCTGTACACCTGAAACTAATATAGCTTTGTAGATTAAATGTACTTCAATAAAAAAAATTTTTAAAAATTTTTAAATGAGGCTCAGAGAGGTTAGGTGATGTACTCAAGGTCACACAGCTAATTAATGACAGGGTCTGAAATCAAATGTGTTTCCTAGCAGATGCCAAATAAAGGGGGAAAAATGCATCCTCCTTGAGCATCACCCTTGATTTCTCTCCCTCTCGAACTCTCCACATCTGGTCTAGGAATAAGTCCTGACAGCTCTTCCCCAGCACGTATTCCAAATGTGGCCACTTCTCTCTGCTGCCACTGCCACCTGGGTCCAGGCCACCTGGGTTGTTCTGTGCCTGCCACAGTCTCCCAGCCGGTCTCTGTGGCTGCCACCCTTCTTCTCCCTCCCTCAGCTTCTTGAGGAGTCCTGAGAGATGTTATTAAAATGTAAATCAGATCAGATCACTTCCAGGCTTAAAACCCTGCAAAGTTCACCTTTGTACTTGAAGTCAAGTCCCTGGCCTCAGCCTGCCCCCTCTGGCAGCTGCCCTCCAACCTCACTTTGTCAGGCTCCCTTCCACACTCGTGTCACTCCCGCCACCGTGGCTCCTGGCTTTCCTCTAGGTGTGCTAGAGCTGTCCAGCCTGCGGGCCTTTGAACTTGGAGTTTCCTCTGCTTGGATCACCCGTGGCAGGATGTTTCCAACGGCCGCTGCCTTCCCTTCCTGCAGGGCTCAGATGAAGTCAGAGGGACAAGGAGACGCTTCCCTGGCCACCGCATCGAAATGTCCCCCCCCAACTTCCTGTTTATTAACGCATCTGAGGCATCCTTCAAGGAGCTTCTCGATATCATTAGTAATTTTATCATCTGACTTCCTGCTAGCTCTATGACTCTGATTACTAAAAAATTTGAACCTTCTATATGCCAGAACTGTTCTAGGTGTTGATACATGACTCAGTTAAATTCCCAACATCGCTGTGAGAGAGGTGCTACTATTAGCTCCATTTTGCAGATGAGGACACTGAAACCCAGAGAGGTTCAGTAACTTGCCCAAGACCACACAGCTGGGTAGTGGCGAAACTGGGATCTGAATGCAGGCAGTCAGCTCCAGAATCAAGGCCACAACCCGACATGATAAACTGCACCAGGGCAGGGGCCAGGTCTGTATTGTCCCCCGCTCCCGTGTCCTCAGTGCTTGGTGCTCCGTAAAAGTTTGTCGAGTGGAGGAATGTGGGCTTTGGTGAGCAAGAGATCTCATATTACAGCTCATTTCATTGCTCTGAAGTCACAGGGACAGTAAATAAAAAGTGGAGAAAAACAAGACTGTATAATTTAAAGAATGAACGTTTTATCCTTGAATGAGCGAGGTTGTTTCTATTCAAGTGCAGAACAGGCTGCCCGCCCCCTTGCAAGGGAGTTAATGTTTTATATCCATTTAGAAAGCCAGAGCACACACCCAGGGCTTGAACTACACGTCCTCGAGCTATGGCAGCATCTGCAGGGCATGCTCCCCAGCGTGTGTCTGGTGGGTTGTTCCGGGGACTCATGACAGGCCCTGTGCATGGAGGGGGTTCCAGGGTCTTAGCTCTGCAACCTTCTCACCTGGACCCACAGCCAGGCCAGATGTGTTTCATCCACATCTTCCTGCATCCATGTAACTGACCTCTGCTACAGCCTCTGCCGTCAGCAAAAGAGGCAGGACCAGAGAGCCTTCACGGGAGGTGTGTGGCCACAGCGGGGAATGCTTGGTGTTTGGGGGGACCCTGGAGGCTGGGACAGTCCCCAAGGCTTCAGGACAAGGGACAGACTTGAGTGGACCCTGCCTACAGGGATGACAGGCACAGAGGGAGAGGGTGGCCATCCTGGTATTGTTCAGGGGCTCAGATTCATTGCTGTGCTAATCATTAGTGTCAATACCGTGAATGTTCTCGAATCAGGGAGCTAATGTTGCTAATAATAAGGGGTGATATATCCCGACTCTGCTGCTCTGGCTGGGGGCCTGGCCAGCAGGACCTGCCTCCCCAGCACCGCTCAGCTCGTGGGCTCTCGGAAGCAGGCCAGCCCCACAATTGGCCCTAACAGACTTGTAGCATGGGCAGGTCGTGGAAATCTTGGGTGCCTGCCAGAGGGTTCCTCCAGGGTAGAGCCCTGGCTTCTTTCGCCCATCTTTCCATCCTGGCTCCGTCATCTTCTGGCTGTGTGACCTTGAGCAAGTCATTTCTCCATGATGTTCCTCATCTGTAAAATGGGTATGGTATGGCCTCGTGTCAAGGTAGTTCTGAGGATTCTCTGAGCTAAAGGGATTGCAGCACTGAGTGGCACCCTGGTGCGGGTTTCCGACAGGCTAATGAGTACTATGGAAAGTCACCTGTTCATTTATTCAATAGCAAGAAGGTAGGCTTTGGGGGTTCCCATTGTGGCTCAATGGGTTAAGAACCCAACATAGTGTCTGTGAGGATGCAGGTTGGATCCTTGGCAAGCTACAGTGTAGGCTGCAGATGCGGCTTGGATCTGGTGTTGCTGTGGCCGTGGCATTGACCAGCAGCTGCGGCTCCGATTTGACCCCTAGCCGGAGAAATTCCATAAGCGACAGGTATGGCCCTAAAGAGAAAAAAAAAGAATGTAGGCTTTGTAGCCAAGTAGAGCTGGGGTGGAATCTGCTGCCACCCACTCTGAACCTGGGCCTCTCTGGGCCTCTGTTTCTCTATATGGAAAGTGGGGATAAGAGCCACCTTATGGGGGGTTGGGAAGATTAGAGATGGTCCAAAAATAACCCCTTGTCTGGGACACTTCAGGTGGCTTAAAGTTGGGTTCCTGCTGGGCTTCAGTCACTGTGCCCCATTCTGGAGACTCTGGTCCCAGGATCCAGTCTTAGCTCCAGGTGTTTGAGGGAGGGTGGCCAGGACAGAAACACTGGCTTCCTTGAAGAGTCACTTGTGGGGCTGGGAGAGAACAGGTGTGTAAATGCTTGTTCAGGACCCGGCAATCCACAAATGTCCACCCTTCCCACCTCCCTGGATTCCAGAAGGTCTAAATCCCTTTCTCAGAACCTCTTGAGTGACTGAGAGCTCCAAATTCAGACTGACATCCTCCAGGCACCCCCGTGATCTAGCTACCCCATCAGGGTCACCAACACATCCGGTGGGCCAGCTGCCATCTCGCCATGGTCTCACCAAGTGGGGTCACAAATGCCTCTGCATTCTGGACTGTTCCAAGTGGAGAGTGTCTGGTCTTCCAGGAGGCCCCTGAGCAGACAGCCCTTGCCCCTCTCTGTCACCACATCAACCTCCCACCTTGGTGCAGGGGCAGTGTCTGTCCCGATTTACACTAGAGAAAACAAAGTTCTAGGCAGGTTATGTGACCTGAGCAAGGTGGGCAGGCAGTGAGGGATGTGACTCAGCCCCTTTGAGCCACTGGGACTTCTGGGTCCCCAGGGCCTTCATTGACTACTTGTAATAGTCAGGGTAATTAACATTAGCTGCTGTAACAAACAACTCCAAACTCTTTAGTGACTTGACACAATGGAAATGTATTTCTTGCTCAGGCCAAGTCAAGAGCATTTATTCTTGCAAGAGCATTTATTCGAGCAGTGGCTTGGAGATGGCTGCCTTTTCTGTTTTGTGTCTCTGCCATTCCTGGGGCTCCCTTGGAACTCCCCACTGGCTCCTCTGTATTCATTCTGCTGAAGAGTGAAGAAAAAGAGTACATAGAGGGTCTCAGCTGGTGGGTCCGGGGCCGGATCCAGAGTGGCACACATCACTCACGCCCACGTTGCAGTGGCCAAAGCAGGTCTCGTGGCCGTGCTTGATTGCAGCAGGAGGGGCAGTGCACCCCACAAAGACAGGTGGGCAAGGGACTGAATATAGGCTGACCCATGATTCACGCTGTGACAGAGGGGTTTGCAGAATGTCTGGAGCCAGGCCTGGGAGTGGCATTAACACTTATGATCTCCAACCATTGACTGTAACTCTGTCACAGGGCTTCCTTAACTGTAGGGAGCCTGGAAAATATTTCTGTCTGCATATCGGTGACAACCAACACTTTCAGCCCCATTACCTCATCGTAGATAGCCTAGTAGTGTTAACCATCACATGGATGGCCATAGGAGTTGTCATCTGGGGAGTTCTCTTGTGGTGCATCGAATTAAGGATCTGGTGTTGTCACTGTAGCAGCCGTAGCGCGGGTTTGATTCCTGGCCAGGGAACTTCCACAAGCCGCAGGTGCGGCTAAAAAAAAAAAAAGAGAGATAAGGGAAAGAAGGAAGGAAGGAAGGGAAAGAAGGAGAGGAAGAAAGGAAGAAATTGTCATCCAAATGGGACCCCCCCTTTTTTTTTTTGCTTTTTTAGGGCCACATCGCAGCATATGGAGGTTCCCAGGGGTCGAATCGGAGTTACAGCCGTTGGCCTACACCACAGCCACAGCAATGGTGGGATCCGAGGCGCATCTGTGACCTACACCACAGCTCACGGCAACACCAGATCCTTAACCCACTGAGCGAGGCGGGGTCCATGAGGGCAGGAACTTTTCTATGTACACTGACTGCCACCTCCTCTGTTCCTTAGAACTGGACCCGGCACATCAAAGATGCTCGTCCCCTGCTTGCCTATTGAATAAATGCATGGATTTACTCAGTCATCCACGATTCATTTTGAGGACAAGCTATGCATTTAGCCCTCTTGGAGCTAAACTCTAGTGTGGAAAGCAGACTCTGAATCAGGAAGAGTAAATTTCAGGGACTCTGGGTGGGGTTGGAGCAGATCCTTGGCGGAGGTGATATTTAAGCTGCAGATGTTTAGAAATCAGAGACCACAGAAGACTTGGTTCTAAAGAGCCTTGAGCTCATGGTCCAGTTTGGCCTTTCAGATGCTGTGTGAGCCTGAGTGAGCTGCTTGACCTCTCTGAACTTTAGTTTCCACACCTGAAAAGCGAGACTAAGTGTCTGTACCTTTGCAGGATGGAGGTGATGTTTGATTGCTATCTTCCTGGTGTTGGTGAGGACCCAGGAATGGTGCCGGCCAGCATCATTGCTGTTTCTCTTATGCAGGTTGCAGACTTGAGCTTCCATCACTATGGGTTTTGGCTTCTGTCTGTGTAGGGAACGTGAAGCTTCTGCCCTGCACATGCATCCCCTTCAAGCTCACCAAGGACAGCTCCCAAGTTCTTGGTGATGGAGCCCCTGAGAACGGATGCTGCTTCCTGGACTGGGGCCCTGTGCTCTGCTCAGCTAGTTAATAGCTGTGTGATCTTATACAGCTGTCTCAGCCTCTCTGAACCTGTTTCTTTGGAACAGGGGTATGAAAAGCTATCTTTGGGGGCTAAGATGAGGATTAAAAGAGATCATACAGTTAAAGAGCCCAGCACGTTCCTGCTCTGTAGCTATGAGGCAGTAGCATGGGGGCTGACATTTATTCTTTGCTCTGTGTGCCAGCCAACAGAGGTGACGTCCCCAGGTTTGGGGGCTCCAGATGTGAGGTCCCATCCAGCAGTAGCAGCAGTCAGTCATGGGGCTCTGTGGCACCAAAGGGAGAAGGGTGAGTTGAGGTTTGTGCTCTGCTGGCTTAGAGCAGGTGGCTGATGAGATGGGAGAGTGATGGAGATGTGCCCGGGTGTTGCTTCAGCTGCAGCATAAACCGTGGAACAGTTATGGATGGTTTCACCCTCTCGAGCTGTCCGTCTCATTACCGTCCGCAGACAGCTGTAATGGGCTTCGGAAGGCTTACACCAACATCCTCGCCTCCACTCAGCAGAGGAGGCTCAGCCCAGGGCTGGGGTAGGGCTCAGAGCAGCTCAGGAATCCAGTCCCGGGAATCAAAAGGCCCCAGCCTGGGGCGGGACACACCACCCCTGCGCAGCCAAGCCCTGGCGCCCTGGCTCGGCAACAGGGAGGCGAGAACGAGGTACAGTAACCAGTGGGGCTGCAGCAGCTGTGGGGCTCGGGTGGGGTGGGGAGCAGGGTTTTTCTCTGAGCCTGGTGCCCACTGGGCATTTCCTCCTGTAAACCACATCACCCTGTGGATTCCATGTTGGGGTCCCCTATGCACAGATGAGGTCGCCGAGGCTCAGGGAGGTGAAGCAATCTTCTAAGGTGAGACAGCTGGGAATGGCCAGGGGCTGGTGGCTGGTGGAGCGGGAGGGACCAGGACTTGAGTTCCAGGTGGTCTGCTTCTTCTGCTCCCCTACTCAGCATCTGCGTAATCCATCACCATTTACCCAGAACCACCAGGGCCTGGTCTCATTCCCTTGGCTGCTGATAGGTTGGGAGCCCTGTTGCAGTATCAAGGCCATGTGGTCATTTAACAGAGGACACACACTGAGGCCCAGAGCAGGGGAGCACCTTCCACTGTCGCACAGCAAGTTAATTGCAGGCACCCATCAATTCCTGGGTCCAGGGCCTTCCAGGTCAATGTTCTTATCCCCTGTCTGTATTGTGTTAATTCATGTTCGTGCCTTTAGGCAGGGCACATGTTCCCCTTTTCACCCCAGTCCCCACCACCCCCTATTGCCTTCACCTGGACTGATTTTCTCCTATTTCCTGCCTGATACCCATCTGCATTCACCTCCCTGCCTGGGCTCTCCTCACAGGGGCTTTTGATAGAACCTGCACCCCATCTTATGTCCTTCAAGTTCTAGTCCAGAAGCCACTGCTCTGCCTCCCCCACCCCCACCTCCCCTCTCCCTGGGTCCCATGATACTTTGCGCGAGCCTGGATTTCATCCCCAACCTTTGTCATCTGCATGGCTCCCAGCACTGTGACCCTGACCCCAGCACCCAGCACAGGAGGTGGCACAGAGAGACCCTCACTCAGGCGTGCAAGTTGTCTGAGGAATGGTCTGGGTCTCAATCTGGGCTCTGCCACTTTGGGGCCTTGCGCCCTTGGATGAGCCATTAGCCTCTCTGGGCCTCTCTTCCTTCATCTGCAAAATGGAGATACTAATGTCTGCTCTGTAGAGTCGCTATGGGACTAAGAAGACAGCATCTGTATGTACTTGGCACTTGTTAAGGATTCGTCAAACACAGCTATGGAGCAGATAAAGGGGGCTTGACCCAGGCCAGCTCAGTCCCCTCCAAGGGCAAGTCAACAGATTCCCCAAATGAGAAAGGCCCATGGCATGTGGGGTCCAGGGTTTCCAATGTGCTGGGTGCCTGACAGAGGGACAGTCCCTCTCCAAACAAGTCAGAAGGGCCCAGAGAACAACCTGGAAACCCTGAAACCAAGAAAGACTGACCCGGGTTCAGGGGCTGGTGAGGAGGCCATGGAGCACCTTGCATGAGGCAAGGACGGGCTGGAGGAGGGCAAGCCAGTGTCCCTCTGTCAGTGTGGAAGGCCCAGACCGAGCTTCCCCCGAGGCCTGGGCAGTGACCTTGGGCGAGCTCCGCTCCCAGCCGCCTCCAGGGTGAGGAAAGGAAGCTAATAATTGCAGTAGGTCGGGGAAGCTGGGAGCTTAATTGATTAATGTTGGTATGTGTTTTGACGGGCCCAGATGCAGTGCCGGCGAAAGGTGAGGTATTAATACATATAATATATAATTATGATGTACCACTGGCCTGGCAGCCTGTGTAAATAGTTACCCAGCTAGGAACTAATCCGGGTAAGTGGGCTGCTTGCAGGCTCCTCTCAGACACCGCCAGCCAGCTTCCGCCCTGTCGGGAGGGGCTGGCTCTGCCTGGCCTTACCCACAACCAGGGGACCGATCTGCTTGGGTGGGAGGGGGTCACTTCCAGGGCCTTCAGGAACCATAGACCTTTAAGAGGTAGTAGCCAGGGAAAGAAGGAGAGCAAGGTGGGCTGAGCACTCACCACTCCCCAAGGTCTCTGCACACATTCTCCCACTTCATGTTCCTATTTGCATCTTCTCCTCTTTGCAGATGAAGAAACAAGTCCAGAGAGGGTAAGTAACTTGCTTAAGGATGCACAGCAAATGGGTGGGAGAGCTGGGATTCAACCCAGGCCCACCTGGCTCTAAGCCTGAGTGCTGTTTCTTAGAAGGCAGGACCAAGGCCACCACTGCCACCACCATGATCCCCTAGAATGAAGGTCCGAAAGGAGGCCTATAGCAGCCCAGGTTTCTCTCCCTAATGGCACTTAAAAGTTTAATCAAGAGAGTTTGGGGAGGGAGTTCCCATTGTGGCTCAGTGGTAATGAACCAGACTCGCATCCATGAGGATGTGGATTGGATCCCTGGCCTCGCTCAGTGGGTGAAACCATCTGGTGTTGCCGTGAGCTGTAGTGTAGGTCATTGATGTGGCTCAGGTCTGGCATTACTGTGGCTGTGGTGCAGGCTGGCAGCTGCAACTCCCATTGGACCCCTAGCCTGGGAACTTCCACATGCCTCAGGGGCGGCCCTAAAAAGTTTAAAAAAAAAAAAAAAAAAAGAGAGAGAGAGAGAGATTCTGCAGAAGACCCCAAGCAACTGTGGGCTTCCCTGACAGTCAGCTGTGTGGCTTTCATCTCTGAGCACATGTAGCCATGGAGGCGGGGCATGGCCAGGAGGTTATGGGTGTAAAGCGAGGGATAGGGCAGAGCTGGGCCTGAGCCCTGAATTAAAAAGGCATTCAGATTTGAAATAACTTTCAACAGCCCTGATTATGGGACTGTTGAACCCAGACTCCCCAGCCCTCCACCCTTCTTTCTCTGCCCCTTGAGACTTTTCAAGGATGAGAGGGGTTCTAGCTCCTTCTGGGAGCTCGATGCTGCCCACTGACTGTCCTCTGGCTGGGCTGGAGCAGGACCACATCGCAGTGACTCACCTGCATGGGGGCCCAGGTGTGTCCTGGTTCTCCACGCCCTTCTAGGACCACAGACCTCACGCTGACTCTCACGGCAGGGGATTCATTGTCTTTGGGCACCAGAGTCATCTTCCCGCCTCTGCCCTGGCTTCCTGCTCCCTGCCAGGACCTCAGCAACTCTGCAAGTCCGGCCTTCTTCCTCCAGGGCTGTAGCTGCTAATGGGATGCTAAGTGCCTGTTCTGCAGATGAGGAAATTGCAATTAAGAGAGGTTACGTAACTTTCCCGGGGTCACATATTTGGTTTGCCTGATTCCAAACACCGTGATTTTCTCAAGTCATCAATCAGATCACCCTTCGATGGATGGCCCTTCCAGGGCAGGGGCTGATACCCCAGGAGACTCAGGGCTCCTCCGTCAGAGGAGGCTTTTGCTTAGAGCAGGAGTTTAATCTCTCTCACTAGGACTGTGAGCTTCCCAAGGGCAGAGGCTGTGCCTCTCCCATGGGCCTGGGACCCTCCAAAGCTGACTGTATCTCCCACATCAGACCAGGAATATCCTGCTGTTGGGGCATTTCGGCCACATCACACTGGCATCTCCTTAAGGACAAGTTCAGTGCCTCCAGTGTCAGACTGGGAGCTCCCTGAGAGCAGGAGTGAGTCTCAAGTTCCCCAGTGTCTCTGTGTCCGCAACCCACCTCCATCTTTAGGACACCCTGCCTGTGGCATCACTGACCCCGGCTGCGTCCCGCACGAGAGCCACCCTCAGCCCACACAGAAGCTGCCAACAGGCCGCTAAATCACAGTGCACCTCGGGCATTAATTAGTGTTGCGGCTGTTAAGTGTTTCTTCCCATTTATGCAAATCAGTGAGGTAAGAGGCATATAATGAAGTGTTTGTGGTTTAATACTGTGTGGTAGGAAGGAAGATGAATTTTAATTACTAGCTCCTAATTGGATGGACGGCTTGTTAATATCTTCCTGATGGGTTGTCTGAGCCGGCGCTGCCCACCCACCCAGGCCCAGGTGTCTGCTGACCCACCGCAGGGCAGTGCAGGCTAACAGTACCTTCGGGAACCTTCCTGCCTGCCCTTGCTTGGTGGTCATGCTGGGCATTCCTCTGCTTTGCCTTTGGAATTCCCATAGAGACTTGCAGTTTCGTTCTCTCTCCCCCTCTGCCTGTTGCAGGGCCCTGGGGCTAATGTTCAAATCTCCACAGTGCCACTTGGTTCCTGCATGACCTTGGACAAGTCCCCTCCCCTCTCTGAGCCTCATGTTCTTCAGGCTAAGTGCTGAAGGGCATGGATGTGGGGCAGTGGCACATCGTCCCGGCTGGGCAGTGAGGGGAGGAGTTTCCATATAGGGGATGTCTGGAAAGAGACTTAGCATCAAGAGATAAACGGAGCCATCCAGGACCAGAGTCTGGAGGAGACAGGAGCAGCATGGGGGGTGGGGTGTTTGGGAGAGTTGGGTGATGGGCATACCCTTAGAGTCAGGGAGTACGGAGGGCAGTCCCCTCCCACTCATTCTTCAGGACTCTGCTTGGGTAGCTCTTTCTTCCAGAACTTCCTCTGCCCCCTGGGAGGTTAAAGGTCCCTGCCCTGGGTTTGGTGGAGGACTGTTGGGTTTGATGGCCTCTCTCTGCACCGCCCCCCAGCTCCCACATCATGGTGTCTGTCACTCAGTGCTGTCACTGCACGTTTACATGCGTCCCTTCCCCCATCAGATGGGGGACAGGGCTGATCTGTTGGTTTGTCCTGTATTCTGATGTCCAGCACAGTTTAGGGACTCTTTTTTTGTCTAGGATAAATCTGGCCAGTGAAAGAATGATCACAAAGTGGGGCCAGGTTCAGACTGGATCTGACTACTGAAGACACTCCAAGGCAGAATGCAGTTTAGATTCTAGAGAAGGTAGGCAATAGGGAGCCATGGAGGACTCTAGACAGGGAGCTAATGAAATGCTGTGATAAATGGCATCTTCATGATCCCCCTCTCTCCTCTCTCCTTTGAACATCCAAATCTTGATGCCATCCCAGGTCACCAGATGACAAATTTAGAAGCACTTATGGATCTTCTAGGGTGGGGAGGGTATGAGTGAGAATCAGGAATGGCCAGGCTAGATGGAGAGAAGAAAATTCCTTCTCACCAGGAATATCACCAAACTGATTTGAGGAGTATTAGAAACAGGTAGAAAAGCTGCAGCCTGGGTTCTTAGTAACATGCAGAGCCGAGAGTATCCTTGGAAGAGCACATTAGAATTTGAACCTAGCTTTGAGACTTAATCAGCTTTGTAGTCTTTGAGCCTTGATAGACTGATCTGTAAAATGGGCTAAACCTACTTTAGAGGATAGGTTGAGGGAATAAATGACAAAGTGTTTCAAACAGTCAGCATAGTATTCAGCACATAGTAGGTGTTCAAAAATGGTGGATATTATTAAATCTCCCACTATGGGGGTGGGGCGGGAAACAGGTGAGTGCTGGCTTAATTCCTAGGCAACCCAGCTTGCTCTCCTGGGTGCAGCTTCCTGATGAGAAGCACAGGTGTTGGACTTAAGGCTCACACCTGCCTCTGCCACTTTCTAGCTGGGTGACCTTGCCTAAATGTCCCTCTTTATGTCTTAATTTCTTTATGGACAAAATGGGAATCATATAGTATTACACTCAGGGCCTGGGGAGGCTTGAATGAGGAGACACACGGGAGGCTCCTGGCAATCAGAGGGAGATTGTTCCGCGTGCAGACAGCTGTTCCTGGCCTGGTGGTTATAACCCACTTACGGAGGAAATGCAAGTTGCTTTCCCTTTCTGAACTTCAGCTTACTTGCTGTATATGGGATCACAGTTCCTGTACAGATGCCCACCTAGAATCACTGCAAACCCAGATGTAGGGGTTTCTATGCAGTCTTCCCAAACTGTCAAGTGCTGGGCTGGGAGGGTTGGATCACAGAGGTGGATGATGTCTGCCGGGCAGAGGTGGCCGTTCCTACAACTCTCTGGGCTGAGCTGACTGGGAGGCAGCTGTGACCTCCTGCATCCCCTGCACCCATGTGGACACCAGGAGGCCATTGTGAGCGTATGAGAGCAGCTGCCAAGCCCTGGACCTCTGGATCTACCAGGGACTGGTGAGGGAGTCTTCTAGACCTGCCCTTGAGCTCAGCAAACTCCTCAACTGTGGGGGGTGGGGGGTTAAGATAAGGAAAGGACTGTGCCTCCTGGCTCTTAGCACTGCTGCTCTACCCAGAGTCCCTGCGAGGCCCTGCCAACCTCTCTGGGCTAAGGGGGAAGGACAACCAGCATTTAGGGAACCCCTTCTGTATATGGCAGCCTTCATCCCCAGGCTGCAGATGAGGAAACTGAGGCTGCCTTGGTGAGATAGCCCTGGGAGTGAATGTCCGGGCTAGGATGCCTGTGGGACTTCTAGGCCTCTGCAATGAGGTAAACTCAAAGAGTCTCTGGCCAGGATAAAAATTACCAGAACTTATCACCCCTTCCATCCTGCTACAATTGTTATAGAGTTCCCAAACTCTTCCTGAGTGACCTGGCATACTCCTCCCTGCCCCCTACTAGGAAAGGTATTTATTTGGTCCACTCTTCCCCTATAGGGGCAATGTACACCTCAGCCAACCAGCAAGTGTGTAGTAAGACCTCTCCTCTCTCCTTTGACCCTGGGCTATAAAAACAGACAGGACCTCGAGCTCCGTGTTGGCTGGCTCTCCCTGATCATCAGGAAATTGTCCCACTGCACTTGCAGTGTCTCTTATCTCAATAAACTGATCTTTCTTTTCACCCCACTCTGAGTCTGGAAATTCTTTTTCCAACCTGCACACAGACAACAACAAAGCTGGCCTCAGCCCACCTGACTCTAGTGCCTTGGCCTCTCCTCAGGGCCAGCAGACACCTGTCCGATTCCCAAAAGTGTACCCAGGGCACTCAGGTACAGTTTCATCCTATCCCACATTCCAGGGCTTATTGGGCATAGGCTGAGGCAGCTGCTCAGAATGCAAGTGCTTTTTCCAAATGCCCTGCCAGTGACAGGAGAACAAACAAGTCTGTGCACTCAGGAATCCCCTGGCTGAGCATCTGGCTAAGGTTTTTAAAGGATAGAAAAGCCAGGAAACAAACATTAACAAAAACAACAAAAAAAACCCACATTTGTTTAAAAAGAAGGCGGACACCACCCAGATGTGCTCCCAACTCACACTGTGGCCATCTAATGGGGTAGAAAGAGGCTCTGTCCTTGTGTTCAGGGGCCAAATAGTTATTCAGCGTTTCCTTCCAGAGGCAGAGTGATGGGGACAAAGGCTTTGGAATCAAGCAGATGAAACAGGCCCGGGTGGGAATCCCAGCATCCTCCCTGAGCTCTGTGTGACCTTGGGCATGTCCCTTAACCTCTCTGAACCTCAATTTTTTTCAGCTGCAAAAGAAAATCATTCTACCTACCTGATAGGGTTTATTAGTACATTTTAGAGTATAGCATTGGTCCTGGCATGCAGTAAGTACTCAGTGTTCATTCCATTCCCCTTATTCTAGAAGCTTTAGCAAACTAAGGATAGCCTACCAGGATTTTCCCTATAGGCCAGGTTCATAGGAGGGAGTGCTCTCCAGGAAAGATGACAGAAAGTGAGGTCCTGAAGGCAGTAGGGCTATACCCCACAGGAGTCTTTGGCCTTAGGTAGGGGTAACCAAAATAGGAAAAGTCAGGGGGTTGGGGAGACCCATGATGGTGTCACACCACAGGAGGGGGCTGTCAGGGTGGTAAGTCGGGGGTAAGCTGAAACTGATTGGCAGGATGTGGATTTGGGAAGTTAAATTCTATCCCTAATCACCCTGGGGTGACTCTTCTAAACTGAAGGTGTCTCCACAGGGGTTGGGGTACTGCGGCAGGGGCTGGTGCCACATTCTGGGGTTAGAAGTCCTGAGCGCCAAGTCTGGCTCTGCTAGTTACTAGCTGCTGACTTTGGACAAGACTGCTTCACTTCGCTGAGGCTGTTTCCTAAACTGTAAATGGAGGATCATAACACTTACCTTGAGTTGTTGCAAAAAAAAAAAAAAAAAGTTAAGTGCCTGGCAGGTGGTAAGTACACAGTTAAGTAGTGATTATTATCGTGTCGTTGGTATTGATGTCACAGAGGGAGGTCGGAAGATGCTTTGCAAAAGGAATGAATGTGGATGAGAGGAGAGAGGGAGAAGGATGCAGGATGGGAGATTAGATGGATATGTATGTAAACCTTCATGTCCTTGGCCCTGGGGAGGAGATTCTTTGATGTGAACCTTCACGTTTACCCAGTGCTGGGACAGCTCTCTAAGGCTCTGGACAAGCCTGCACGGATACCTTTCAGGCAACCCTCCTGATATAAGTTCACACTTTTCATCCACTTCGCTTTGCATTGAAGACCTGAGCTTTGCCAGCTTCTCTGAAACACCATTGGTGCAGCTAGCTGTGATGGGTAGCAAAATGCATCCCCCTCTACTGCCCTTTTGGGGTGGGAGAGAGGAAGGGAGGGGGGAGGTGGAAGTGTCCACCTAGGTCTTCTCTGACTTTACAACCTGATGGCAGCTTGGGGCGCTCCCTGGGTTAAGTATTGAGATCACACCTTCCAAACCCGATGCCAGGACTCAAGATCTAACAAGAGATGTTTTCTGATTCCTAAAGATGTATTTAGTCTATGAAAAGGGAAATGCAGGTATCGCCATTATTTACGTCAATCCGGTGTAGTTGCTGACTTGATGAATCACTTTACTAAAAAGAAGGGAAGAATGTGAAAAGTATGGAATCCACCAATATGAGACCACCTTGTGGCTGGCACATTGAATTACGATGACAACAATAATTGTGCAATTATGCTAGCTCCATTTCTAGGGCACTCTGTGGGATGTGATATTACGTTCCCTTTATAGGTGAGGAAACTGAGACAGGGTGAGGTGCTGCCCAAGGTTAAATGGCTCAAAAGTGGCAGAGTTGGAATTTGAACCCAGATTTGACTGACTCCAGAGCACACTAATTTCCTTTCCCTCCTTCCATTTCTTTTTCCCTCTTTCTTTCCTTTCTTCATTTTCCTTGCTTCTTCCTTTCAATTGAATATTGCCAAATCACCAGTTTATACTCCCACCAGCCTCACTGGAATGTGCTTCCCATTCTCCCACAGTCTTGCCAAACATGGTATTAGCTAACCTTTGGAAACTTGGTCCATCTAATAAGTGAAAGGTGATATCTCAGTGCAATTTTATCATGAGTGAGGTTGAGCAGCTTTTTATGTTTTTATGAGCCATTTGTATCTCCTTTTTAAAATATCTATCATAGTCTTTGCCTATTTTAATATAAATCTGTTTGTCTGTTTCTTAGTGATTTCTTGGAACTTTTTATATATTAAGGATATAATTTGTAAAAGGAAACTGTATTAGCTTCCTAGAGCTGCCATAACAAAATACTACAGATTAGGTGGCTTCAACAATAGAGAAGAATTATTTTCTCATAATTCTGGAAGCTAGAAGTCCGAGATCAAGGAGGTGGCAAGGTTCGTTTTTTTCTGAGGCCTTCTTCCTTCACTTGCAGATGGCTGCCTCCTTCCTGAATCCTCACACAGTCTTTCCTCTGTGCACACACATCCCTCATGTCTCATGTGGGTCCCTGCATTTCCCTTTTCATAGACAAAATACTACTTTATTCTTAAGGACACCAGTTGGGTCAGATTAGGGTCACCCTAAAGGCTCTATTTTAACTTGTCTCTTTAAAGGCCCTATCTCCAAAACAGTCACATTTTGGGATGCTGGGGGCGGGGGTTAGGGCTTCCATATGTTAAATTTAAGGGGACACAATTCAGCCCATAACTGAGTTCCACATTTTTTTAGTTTATCTTTTTTTAAAGACTTACCTGTATTTATTATTTATTTATTTATTTATTTATTTATCTATTGTTTCCACTGTACAGCATGGGGACCAAGTTACACATACATATATACATACTTTTTCCTCCCATTGTTGTGTTGTGATGTAAGTATCTAGGCATAGCTCTCAATGCTGCACAGTAGGATCTCACTGTAAATCCATTCCAAGAGCAATTGTTTTCATCCATTAACCCCAAGCTCCCGATCCCTCCCACTCCCTCCCTCTCCCCCCCAGGCAGCCACAAGTCTATTCTCCAAGGCTATGATTTTCTTTTCTGTGGAAACATTCATTTGTGCTGTATATTAGATTCCAGTTATAAGTGATATCATATGGTATTTATCTTTCTCTTTCTGACTGATTTCACTCAGTATGAGAGTCTCTAGTTCCATCCATGTTGCTGCAAATGGCATTATGTCATTCTTTTTTATGGCTGAGTAGTATTCCATTGTGTATATATACCACATCTTCCTAATCCAATCATCTGTTGATGGACATTTGCTTTTTTTCCACATCTTGACTATTGTGAACAGAGCTGCAATGAACCTGCAGGTGCATGTGTCTTTTTTAAGGAAAGTTTTGTCTGGATATATGCCCAAGAGTGGGATTGCTCGGTTATATGATAGTTCTATGTATATATTTCTAAGGTACCTCCATACTGTTCTCCATAGTGGCTGTACCAGTTTACATTCCCACCCGCAGTGCAGGAGGGTTCCATTTTCTCCATAACCCCTCCAGCACTTGTTATTTCTGGACTTATTAATGATGGCCATTCTTACTGGTATGAGGTGGTATCTCATGGTAGTTTTTTTTTTTTTTTTGGTCTTTTTTTGCCATTTATTGGGCCGCTCTCGAGGCATATGGAGTTCCCAGGCTAGGGGTCGAATCCGAGCTGCAGCCACCGGCCTACGCCAGAGCCACGGCAACGTGGGATCCGAGCTGCGTCTGCAACCTACACTACAGCTCATGGCAACGCTGGATCCTTAACCCACTGAGCAAGGCCAGGGATCGAACCCGCAACCTCATGGTTCCTAGTCAGATTCGTTAACCACTGTGCCACAATGGGAACTCCTCATGGTAGTTTTGATTTGCATTTCTCTAATACTCAGGGATGATGAGCATTTTTTCATGTGTTTGTTAGCTATCTGTATATCTTCCTCGGAGAATGGTCTATTCAGGTCTTTTGCCCATTTTTCCTTTGGGTGGTTGGCTTTTTTGCCGTTGAGTTGTATAAGTTGCTTGTATATCCTAGAGATTAAGCCCTTGTCTGTTGCATCATTTGAAACTATTTTCTCCCATTCTGTAAGTTGTCTTTTTGTTTTCTACTTGTATATCTTTTTTTCCTATGTCATAAAGCCTCCTCCAATCCCTGTATTTGAATATCTACAGCCAGGTCTGATCTAGAAAACTGAATACTTATCTTTGCCGTGGTCTTCTAATTTGTCTTCTGAGACAGTGTGGTCCAGAGGGGAAGGGTGTGACTGACTTGGGGGTCACTTTGACCTGGCCTGAAATCCTGGCACTTCGCACGGCAGCAGGGTGACCTTGGGCCAGTCACTCTATCTGAGTTTCAATTCCCGCTTCTATAAATGCTGCTAATAATAGCAAGCTGGCAGGGTGGCTCTGAGGATAAAATGAGACGATGTCTGTAAAACGTCTGGCCTGTATCAGGGGCTCAATATGCTGTAGCTGTTGTAATTTTCTTTTTGAATAAGGGCTCATTAATCAAGCTTCCAGGATACATGGGGCATGAGGGGAGGGGGATGCAGAGGTGAGTGTGTCCGGCTCTCTGCTCTCAGGGGTTCATGGTCTAGAGGGGCAGCGGGCATACCTGGGCCAAGCCCCTCTGTCCTCCAAAGCGGAAGTGGGGGTGGAAGGCATTTGCAGATGTGCTGGTGCATATCTGAATCTTGAAAGCGGGGCGGGGGGGGGGGAGATTTCCCCAGGTAGCAGCGGGGGGGGGGGTGCTTTGCTGCTGGGAGGACCGGGTATGGTCGAGGGGAGGGGCAGGATGGTGGAGATCACCTTCATTGATAGAATCTCCTTCCGTCTTGGGGGTGGGGTGGGCGGTATCTGGAAGGAATGGGAGTGGTTGGAAGGGGGAGGCAGTGTGGAGCCTTGACTGGGGAAACAGAACACTCCACCTGAATTGAGTTCACCACACGAGTGTTTAGGGGCATCTGAACATGAGACTGTAAATGCTCACTGAAGGGGTGGCCACCCAAGTGGGCAAAGGGGGTCCCAGTTCCACATCCATGCCCTCTTGGCCAATCATAGGCAACCTGGCTTAGGCTGAGCTTGCAGAAAGGGAGGGCACAGCCTGGCACAGAGTGCCAAGGACCCAGGAGGGATGTGTCCTAAGCTGGAGTAAAGGATGATGATCAAAGATGGTGAGGACTGGTCCAAGATCCCTACTGGCTCCAGATGGTTGGGCAAGACAATGGAAGGAAAGAACTTGAGTGCCTGGGACTTCATCTCCTCTCATTCTTGTTTTAAGCCTGTAACGTGTGTATTACTGGCCCAGTTGTAGCAGGGAGGAGACTAAGCCTCAAAAAGATAAAACAGGAAGTTCCCCTATGATGCAGCAGGTTAAGGATCCCGCGCTGCTGTGGCTGTGGTGCAGGTTGCAATTGCGGCAAAGTTTCCCATCCCTGGCCTGGGAACTTGCACATGCCACAGGTGCAGCCAAAAAAAAATTTTTCTTCTTTTAATAAAAATAGTGAAACAATGTTCCTACAGTTGATTTAAGGAATAGATGGAGGGGCCTGGCTTAGAACCCAGGGTGCCAGCGTTCCTCTTGGTGCACACTTCTACTGAAAGGCTCAGATAGGGGTGAGTTTTTTTTTTTTTTTTTTTTTTTTTTTTGTCTTTTTGCCTTTTCTGGGGCTGCTCCCTCTGCATATGGAGGTTCCCAGGCTAGGGGTCTAATCGAAGCTGTAGCTGCCGGCCTATGCCAGAGCCACAGCAACTCGGGATCCGAGCCACATCTGCAACCTACACCACAGCTCACGGCAACGCCGGATCGTTAACCCACTGAGCAAGGGCAGGGACCGAACCCGCAACCTCATGGTTCCTTAGCCACTGAGCCACGATGGGAACTCGGGGGTGAGTCAAATGAAGGCAATTCTCATGTCATGTTCAGCGGCCCCAGCCACTGAACTTGTGGAATCCCCTCCTTTCCCACAGTGAGTGAACTTGGCTGCGTGCGGTTTGGTGCACCTTTTCTGACTCCTTTCTTAGGAGAAGAGGACACCTTCCTTTCCATCTGCTGCTGGAACCTCACTTTTACCTTCGGGCTCTTGATCTGATGGGGGTGAACATATGCTGGCCTCGCCTTTACCCCCCATGCCTGCTGATGCGGAGGAGAGGAAGGGTCCCCGGTTGAACGTTCCCTGCCTTTTCCATAGCTGGAGGGGCTGGGGGGCCAATGCATTCACTCTCCATGGCACCCAGGGTACCACTCTGAATTATTGTGTTTGGCTGAGGGTCCCACAGGTCTCTAGGGCCCTCATTCTCTCATTCCACCTCAGCCAAACACCTTCATCTCATCTGTTGTGGAAACATCTGCTCTTCTTTTAAAGACCACATTCATACGAAGGGACCGACTCCCTTAGCATCATGGTCCAGAATGCCTCCCGGGCGGCTGGAGGAGACCTTGAGAGCTCGGTAGGTCCACCCTGCTGCCTTCGGGGTGGGGGCAGGGCAAAGATGCAGTAAACCCTCTGAACGCCAGCGAGGGTCTCCGCTGTTGCCAGAGCCCCTGTACCCGCCACGGAAGAGCATCTGGCCGTTAACTTATATATAATAACCCTTAAACACTGCCATTAAGTCACCTCTCATTCTTTTAAACTACCCGGGAAGGGAATTCAGGGTGATATATGGAGGCTTTTATGGCTGGTACTGGGCAGCTTAAGGACTTAGCAGCACGCTGAACACACATTGTTGCATAAATAAGAATTGCTGTGATATCAAGGCATCACTCAGCTCCAAGTCCTGGCTTCTGCATCTCTGTATCCAAAGTCATGGCCACTTGGTCAGGGACACTGAGGACAGAGGGACTGGACCACGGAATCTCCACGATGTTGTCACAGCTGGATGTCCCGGGGGACCCTGTCGATCTTATCTTCCCCTCCCCCTCCTTCTTTCTTTAACCCAGTCTCTTCTCCAGTCCCCCTTCCGTGTTGCCTGAGGGGCAAGGGATGGCGGAGGAAAGGCATCGCCGTATGTGGGAATTTACCTACCATGTACCTACATGTATTGTCACATCAAGTCTCCAATTTTTGCAGTAGTAAAGGTTCACTCATTTACAGTTTGAAGAAGCCAGTAACAGGTCCAAGGTCACCCAGATCCTAAGTGACAAAGCTGGGATTTGAACCCTGCCTCTGTGCCTTGCATAGAAGTCATCAGCAAGAAGCGCCAGGATCTGGGGTGGGGGGCAGGGACTGGTGCTGGGGAGCCCCATGGACATTATAAAAATGGCAGTGAGAGAGCAGGGAGGGGAGGGCTGCCAGCTTTTCTTTGGGTTTGCAGGCAGGGGTGCGGTACTCACCCAGGCAGTACGTTCACATAGGAGCACATGGACAGTGTCAATATTTCATGAACGATGATGGCTGTGGGGGATGGCTGTTTACACAACGATGCTCCCCATCCTCCTTCAGCTGGGGTCTCAGGACCCAGGGAGGGCCCAAGAAGAGCCCCCACCCGCTCCCCAGGTCCCTCTGGGTGGGACTCACACAAAGCCATTGAGCAGTGCCACTGCTCAGTGCACAAAGTGCATTGAGCAATTTTGTGCCTGGTGCAGCATTTCCGTCCTGGGAGTGGGGAAGAACAGAGAGCCGGGCAGTCAAGTTGAAGTGCTTGGGGAATTCTGTTTTGCTCCAGAGCAGCCGACAACAACACCCAGACAACATTTCTCCCTTCTTCTCCTCTAACCCTCCTTTTCCTCCTCTCTTTGCAACGCTGATTGAAACGCCAGCCACCATGCATGGTCTCCTGCTCTTTCTGATTTACAAAGGTGACCCAAGGGTTCAAGAGCTCATTCCATTTTATGGCGAGACCTCAGGGAAATCATACACTTCCTCTGAGACTTCCCCCAGGCTGGTGACACAGGTGGCCAAGTCAGCAAGTGTCTTTGCCTGTGACTGGAGCCCCCTCCTCTCCTAGCACAGGGTGGGGCATTCTCTCTGGCAGTTAGTTAGGCCCGATTAATAAAACTAGAAGGTGAGCTTATTGCCAGGGAATAAGTGTTGCTTGTTTGGAGGGAGAGTGAGCTTTTAAATCAGTCCTGGGGACAGAGGAAAGGATTGTAAATGGACATCCCTGTATCAGAGAGTTTGGGGTCCACATATGGGTGCTTGATGCTAGGGATAAGCTGCAAGCCTGGGGGTGGGGGTGATGGCAGACGAATCTGAAAACAGTGGGCTATGAGCCGGGAGGAGTCAGGGTCTTTAGGAGTGTGGGTTGGGGTGTACATTATTCTACAGCAGATGGGACCAGGAGGGGTTCGAGAGCACAGCCGTGCCAGTAAGGCATCGAAGTAATGGGGTCAGCTAGCTCTGTCACAACCCCCAGCAGACAGTAGACACCTAGTAAGCGGTGGTGCTGATGCTGGAAAAGGCAGGGAAAGGCATTCCATTTAGCAGGAACAGCATGGGTCAAAGTGTATCTGAACCGAGATGCTGCATTTGGGGGATCCTATACCAGGATTAAAGGATGCAGTGCAGGGGACAAGGCAGGAAGGTGAGGTGAGAAATGGCAACTGGGGACCAGATGTTTGGCTGAGGACTGGGGTCTTGTGTCATCAGCAAAAGGGAGCCAATGACCATTTTGGAGTAGGAATTCTAGAATAAGACAGATCTTTGGCTCCTGAACCCTTGCTGCCTGGCTACAAAAGACTCATTTGAGATGATCTATGAAAATGAGAATCCAGAGTCATTTCTAAAGGGTCTGATTCAATAGGTAAAAGTATTTCCTATGAGTCAAATCTTTTACTTGTTTGGTTTTATTCTGGGTCCTTGGCTTTTATTTTATTATTATTATTTTTTAGCCTCAGGTAGGCATTACAACAATCCTATGGGAATAAGTAGTTATTACCCCCATTTTTGAGGTGGGGAAAGTGAAGCACAGAGAGGTTAAGTAATTGCTCAAGGTTGCACAGCAGCAACCACCAGGGCCAGGATTTGAAGCCAGGCTGCCAGATTCCAGAGCCCATGCTTTTAATCACACTTTTATCCTGGCCCTTAATTAGCCTGGGGAAATCTTGTTTTACTGGGTACCACCCACCATGATTCTAACAGGCTGCAGATTTGGGACCCACTGGCATTGTCTATGAATGTCCCTGCATTCAGAGAGGGGAGAGGACAGAGTAGGTGGCACCATCTTACAAATAAGGAAAATACATAAATCCGGTGTATTTCAGAATAGGATGGCTCACCTCATATCTCTTCATTCCCACCCTTGGGCCTAGGCAGCCACTGATCTTCTTCCAGCCACTGTGGTTTGGCCTTTTCTAGAATTTCATATAAGTGGAACTTTAGTTTGTGTCTCTTGGCGTCTTTGACTCGGCATAATGCTTTTGAGATTTACTTTATGTGGTTCCAGGTAGCAATATAGCTCATTCCTTTTTATTGCTGAGTAGTATTTTATTATAAGGATACACCGGCTCTGGGTTTATTTGAATATAAAAATAATGCCTTCCACCCATGGACACGGCAGGAAACTCAACCCTGTTTGTCTTGAGGCCTTGGGGATGCCCCTCATCCCCCGACTTCCTGCAGGAAATGCAGATTACCGGCCAAAAGACCCGGGCAATGGGGTCTGAGCTGCTTTCCCACAGCGCTGCTCCGGCCCTAAGTCTGAACCTCTTCCGTTCCCTGTGTCATCGGAGAGCCCTTGAGATGCTCCAGGGAAGGGATTCCTCACATCCCCTCAGTCCTTGGAGCCAGCGTTTGAGCATCTTCACAGGTGGACAGTTTGCCTTTTATCTGGTCCCAAGCCTTCCTGCTTCATTACCATGCTTCCTGTGGCTGATGTAATGGGGGCTTTGAAATGATGGCAATGTACCTTTCAGAAGCCAGGAGAAGAAGTACTGATAAGAAGACCCAGGAGTCCCTCCCCATGTCCCTCGTTAGACAAAAAGCTGTTTGAGAGTGTACAGATGCTGGCAGTACCCACTCGGAACCGGCGCTCTGCTCATTTCAGAGCGCACTGCCCGCCTTCCACCTGCCAGTGCCTGTGTTTCTTTGCCGAAGGGCTCTCTTTGCCTGCAGGACCTGTTTTGCCCACTCCATCCCCGTCTGCTTCTCCCCTCAGGTAGGATGACTCTGAGGCTTCTGTTCCCACCAGCTCCCAGGGGACGGAGCTCCTGTCGCCCTCGTGGTGATCTGCCCCATAACACACATCCTTCAGCCTCCCTAGGGTCCTGACAGTGTTCCTTGGAATCGTCCCCCAAAGAAACTGCATGCTTGCAAATCTTAGTCTCGGGTCTGCTTCTAGGGGCCATTTATTGAGCATTTGCGGTCTCTGAGGCTCTGGGCTAGATGCTTCCTACATTATTATCATCAGAGTCCCCTGAGGTGGCACGCATGCCATCACAGTTGTTTTGAAGGTGACGTGCCCAAGGCCCAGAAAGGGTGAGGGATTTGTCCAAAGTCAAGTGGTCAGGCCAGGTTTCCAGCCCCCAGCACTTACCCCGCCTCCGGGGCCCCTGAATACCTGTGTGAGCTTCAGAGACACACTCTGTCTTGGGTGCTCACAGGCCAGGATGCTGTGCCAGCTCCGCCACAGATGTACTGTGTGGTCTCGGGCAAGCTACTTGCCCTCTCTGGGCTCTATTTCTCCCTTACAGTCTGCAGGGCTTGGAGGGCTTGATGTAAACAGGTCCTTCTAGCACTGACACTTGGTAAAATCTAAGGCTGAAAAAGGGATTTGAGGACAAATAATGCCCCCCTTTCACCCGGTGGGGGTCAATATGTTGAGTCAGCATCTGTAGACGGAAAGGAAAGAAGGCAAGAGGCTTTGAAGGGTTCAGGTTCAGGTGACCATGGAGTAACAGGTGGCCCCAGGCCCCCCACAATGGAGGTGGGAGACTGGGAGGGTGGGGTAGCCGTCCAAGGTTAAGGGTAGGAAGGTCAGTCGGGATTTCTCCCTCTCAGCTGGAAACATCCTTAAAGAAGCTGCCGGGGGTGGGGGGAGCTCCTTTGGTTGGGTCCCTTAGGTTGGATCCCCTGAGCAGAGGCTGCTCCAATCCTGCCTCCCGAGAGGGCCCACTCTCTAAGGTCACCTCTCCCGCCCCACCCATGACAAAGGAATGGTAGTTGGTGGAGGGAGAGCTAAGGAGCCAGTGGCGCCTCCACTTCTGAAAGCAGAGAGCAGGGTGGAGGGAAGAGCCGGGAAGATATGACTGTGCCTGTTAAGCGCACCCAGATTAGTGGGTGCTGATTGTCCCAGCCCTCTCAGAGGAGAGGCTCACAGCCTCCACCAGGGGCTGGTGCTCCATCCCTGCTCCTGGTGCCAGATCATGCTCAGCAGATCTCTCTGCCAAGCCCTGAGTGCCTTGGGGTGGGTCTCATCTCCTTGGGTGTGTGCCTCCCCCACCGCCCCTGCCCCATGGCTGGCCTGGATTTCTGAAGCTGCAGAACGAGGCCCAGAGATATCAAAGGCCTTAACTTTGGGGACACAGCAATGAGCCTGGGTAGGAACTCAGCTTCCTGCTCCCAGGCCATGGGCTGTGTCTGGAGGGTGGGGACAAGAAGGATTTTGACGGCAATGTCAAATGGGAAAGCTACTTTAAAAAACCACAGAGGGAGTTCCCGTCGTGGCGCAGTGGTTAACGAATCCGATTAGGAACCATGAGGTTGCGGGTTCGGTCCCTGCCCTTGCTCACTGGGTTAACGATCCGGCGTTGCCGTGAGCTGTGGTGTAGGTTGCAGACGCGGCTCGGATCCCGCGTTGCTGTGGCTCTGGCGTAGGCCGGTGGCTACAGCTCCGATTCAATCCCTAGCCTGGGAACCTCCATATGCCACAGGAGCGGCCCAAGAAATAGCAAAAAGACAAAAATAAAAATAAAAAATAAAAAACCAGGAGTTCCCGTCGTGGCGCAGTGGTTAACGAATCCGACTAGGAACCATGAGGTTGCGGGTTCGGTCCCTGCCCTTGCTCAGTGGGTTAACGATCCGG
The DNA here is from genome assembly GCF_054392235.1 of Sus scrofa. Classification (NCBI taxonomy): domain Eukaryota; kingdom Metazoa; phylum Chordata; class Mammalia; order Artiodactyla; family Suidae; genus Sus; species Sus scrofa. The sequence goes on from NC_139388.1 coordinate 81,200,080, forward strand.
CGTTGCTGTGAGCTGTGGTGTAGGTTGCAGACGCGGCTCGGATCCCGCGTTGCTGTGGCTCTGGCGTAGGCCGGTGGCTACAGCTCCGATTCAACCCCTAGCCTGGGAACCTCCATATGCCGCGGGAGCGGCCCAAGAAATAGCAACAACAACAACAACAAAAAGACAAAAAAATAAAATAAAATAAAAAAAAATAAAAAAATAAAAAACCACAGAACTCTTCATTTGGCCAAATAACTACAGGGGGAGGATTGGGCACATCCTCAGCTTACAAGCACCTGAGCCGTGAACACCTAGACACCTCGGGCTTCAGTTTTTAGACACTGGGGGCCTCGTGGCGAAGTTAAGGAAAGAGCATGGCCTCTGGAGCCAAACAGACCTGAATTCCAGCCTGGCCTCCTCCCAGCTCAAGACCAGGGATCTGGCCAACCTTTCTGAGCCTTAGAGGCCCCATCTGGAAAATGCGGCAATGGTGCCATCCTCCCAGACCTGCTGTCAAGATCGAAGGATCCCGTATACGTAGGGCACCTCAGGGCACACGGTGCAGGCTCCCAACGATGAACATCCCAAGGGGAAATCTTCTGTTCTGTTGAGGTGGAGAGTCTGTGTGCTGGGGTTTCGGAAGATTGACCCGCCCCGCCCCGCCCCTTCCCCGCCCCGCCCCGCCCCTTCCCCGCCCATCTCACCACACAGCTCGGGGCGGGGCTTGCCTCTTCTTCCTGGGCGAGGTGGGCGGAGTTACTGGGTCCCAAGGATTTAGGATGCAGCGGGGTTTCCCAAGTTAAGAGTTTCCCATCCCGGGCAACCACAAACACAGATAAAACTTTGTCAGCTACCCCAGCATGGAGGGGGCTTTGGGGGCCACCGTGGGGCTCCAAAGACCATCAACCATGACCGCAGTGCAGCGGCAACATTAGCAACAGTGATGCCACGCCCACGGCTTATTGAGCGCTTGTTGGGTGAGGGCCCTTGGCATGCATTCTGGCCTTTTATTTTTCGAGACTCATTTGAGGATGGCAGGTATTTTTCTTCGGCCCTTTCAGAGATAAGGGAGCAGAGCGGGTGGATGACTTACTGAAGTGTGCGAGCCTCACAGGCTGTGATTTTCACGGTGACTTTCTTCATTGCGGCCACTGACACGGCTTCTCTGCAAAGATGTATGGCTTGATCCAGGGAGCTGACTTGTAAGTGAACTTTTAGGACAGGCCCTTCTAGAACCTAAGGATGACATGGACTCTGGGGGCCTGGAGGATCAAGAGCCAGCTGTAATCCAGTCTGTGGGCATGTTCTGACCAGCCTAGGCCTGTGGGGCAGGTGGTCCAGGGCTCCAGGTTTTGCCTCTGCCCAGAAAAGTGCACACAGGGCTCTGAGCACATGTCCAGAGATGGGGGTGCAAGAACCCCATATGTGTGTGTTTCTCAGATAAATTTTTTTTCCCAGCCAATTACTGCCTTGCCCTGTCCTCTAATTCACCAGCACTTATTGATGTGCTCCTTGCTTGGTTAATGTGCATAGTGCCCCAGAAACAATTGTCTTACTTCTCTCTCCTTGTCACTCAAGCTGGGAATTCTCTCCATTTAGAGTATTGACTCTGTGTGCGGGAGGGTCCCTGGGAATCACAGACTGAACTGGGGGAGGTGGCACATGAACTTTTAAAAAGAATTATTTAGGAGTTCCTGCTATGACACATGGGATTGTGGCATCTCTGCAGCACCAGGACGCAGGTTGGATCCCCAGCCTGGCACAGTGGGTTAAAGAATCCAGTGTTGTTGCAGTTGTGGTGTAGTTTGCAGCTGCAGCTCACATCTGATCCCTGGCCCAAGAACTCCATATGCTGCTGGGCAAGGAAAAAAAAAAAAAAAAGCAATATTCAATATGCCTGTTGTATTTCCTATAGCAAACCAAGCTTCTTGATGGGTAGAGACGGTAATGAAAATCTGAATTCGAACTTCCTGGGGGTTGATTGGAAAGGCTCTGTGGTCAGTGAGTTTACAGAAAGGGGCAGGGGTGGAGGCCGAGAAGCATCCCAGACAGGCAACATCCCAGGTTGGGGGATGTGGAGGTAGACACAACAGGACAAGTTTCTTTTGTTTTGCCAGATCTCATTGGCCGGTGCTGATGTGAACAATGAGATTTCAATCAGCTGTAATAGCCATCACCTTGAAGTGTGAGGTTGTCTGGGAAAAAGAAGACCAGAAGGCAGGGGTGGCGGGGGGGAGATGGAGGGGAGATAGAGGCTGGAAGGAGAGAGTAAGGAGGAGGACATCTCTGAATACCTACTGTGTCCAACCTCCATTTCTTGGCAGCCTGCTGGAGGTCAGTCCAAGGATGCTACAGTCAGGTCACCTTATTACCCCCTTTTTTTTTTTTTTTTTTTTTTTTTTTTTTTTTGGTCTTTTTAGGCATATGGAGGTTCCCAGGCTAGGAATCGAATCGGAGCTGTAGCCACTGGCCTACACCACAGCCACAGCAACGTCAGATCAAAGCCTCGTCTACAAACTAGCAGCTCACAGCAATGTCAGATCCTTAATCTTCTGAGCAAGGCCAGGGATCGAACTTGTATCCTCATGGATATTAGGTTTGTTTCCGCTGAGCCATGACAGCAACTCCCTATTACCTTCTTAATAACCCTTTGTGAGCAAGCTGTATTTCCTTTGTTTTACAGACGAGGGAGTGGAGCCTTAGAGAGAACTCTTGACCACTTAAAGGGAACTCAGGTTTCAGTCCCACATCTGTCTTCTCGGGTTCAAATCCCCAATCGACCTCCTGCTAGTATGTGATATCAGACAAGTTACCTAAACTTGTGTTGCCTCCATTTCCTCATCTGTGAAATGGGGATGATATGACAGAACGCACTGGGGTTGAATGAGTATTAAATGAGTTAATACGTGTTAAACTCATGGAGCGGCGCTAGGTTCATATTCAATTCCGTACAAGTATGAGCTATTATTCTATTATTATCATGCTATGTGTGTAGTTTATTCAGCACCACATGGATGTCCTTTCTCTCTCTCCCCAGCCCCCTTCCTGACAGCACCCCCCCCCTTAAGAGTTAAGCCCTGGTGTCAGCTTCTCCAGCCCACCAGTGACGTGGGTGCCTCCCCACCTCCCAGCCAGGGGCGTTGGCTCCCAGGGAACAGGTTCCTCCGAGAGACCCAGACCCGTCGTAGCAGGTGGAGAGGTGTGGGTGGTGGGGGCAGAGATGCGGATCCCCACCCCCGCCGCCCTTCTCTCTGAGAATCTGAGGGCATAAGTTAGATAACCGTGACACCTGTTTTAAATTAGCCTTCAGAAGCCTCCGACAGCTGAGAAATTATTTAACAGGGAAAGAATTGAGTACATGAATAAATATTAATATTAAATCACCGCTTCCCTAGATTTAAAGGGAAGGAAGGGGGACTCACTGAGAAGCAGAGATGCTCCTGCATGTGGTTCAGGGAAGTGAGGCAGGGGAGGGGGAGGCCAGGCTATTGGTCACCTGTTCCTGTCTGATCCCAACGGGGAGGGCCTCCATCTGTCAGAGGGCCGGACAGGTGGCAGAGACTCTTGGCTGCTCAACAGGTAGCTTGTTGGAACTCCAGCCTTCCCTGGCTGAGATCCCTGGGGGGCCACAGGGCAGCCTGAAGGCAGCTGACCCATCCCCCCCACCCCCGCTCTGAGAGGGGCCACACTGGGGCTCAAGGGTCCAGCACAGTGGCCTCCTGTGAACCCCTTCCTCCATGTGAAAATACGAAAATGTCTATTTTATGAACACATGGGTATAACAGCAAATCTAACCTGGGCTGGATTCAAAATTATATGTTCATTATTATTATATTGGTTTTTTCCCCCTGATTGTAAAAGGAATCAAAATCAGGACATTTGGTGGGGCCCTGGGCACTGTGCCTGCTGGCCCTGATGGCTGAGTCGGTTCCCCCGGCCTGGGGTGGGGGGCTGCTGCTTGGCTTGGGGAAGTCCAGCCTGGTGAGGAGGGGCCGTTCGGGGAGGGGGTGGGGTGGGTGTACGCATCTCAGTGTTGGGAGGATTTGGAAGCTCGGACCCCATATTCCAGGCCCAAATCACACATCATATTAAGGAATAATAAATTGCTAGCAATGATAATGATGATAATAAGAAATTGCTCACTTGGCTTTAGCTTTCCTGACTGCCTTGGTAGCCATGAACTGACAACAGGAGTCCTCACTGTGGCTCCTTGGTTAAGAAGCCGACTAGGAACCATGAGGATGCAGGTTCGATCCCTGGCCTCACTCAGTGAATTAAGGATCTGGCATTGCCGCGAGCTATGGCGTAGGTTGCAGATGTGGCCCGGATCCAGCATTGCTGTGGCTGTGGTGCAGGACAGCAGCTGCGGCTCTGATTCCACCCCTAGCCTGGAAACGTCTATATGCTGTAGATGTGGCCCTGCAAAGGAAAAAAGAAAAGAACTACCAACAATGCTGCAGGCTCAAGGTCTGGTGTTTCTCTCCTTTCACCTGGAAGCCTCTTCCAGAGCATCTGAGGGTCTCGCTTCCTAATCATCTTGGGAAGCTCCCCTAATGTCATGGCCCCAGCGGGGTCTTTCCTGACCTTTCTAAGTGACCCCTCCCATCCTTTCACTCTCTGTCCCTTTACCCTGCTTATCACTTCCTAATATCACATGATGTGACACATACAAACATATGCCAAAATAGCTACCATATATCGTACATGCCGTCGACCTTGACCTGGTCGTGGTCCACTAGACTGTAAGCTCCGTAAGGGTGGGGACTGTGTCTCCCTCATCCCTGTGTCCTTCGCATCGAGGCCATTGCCTGCGTCCAGCTTGTGTTCAGTATGTATTGTTGAATGAGTGAATGGCGCACTTCTGGCACGTGGCAGGTACATCAGCCATGGTACCTGGCACATTGGGGTGAGTCCTCCCTGCTCCACACGAGAAGGAATCCCCTCCTTCCGCCACCAGGGAGGCCGAGGTCTGGACAGATGGACAGAGGAACACACGGAGTAGACGAACGGTGTCCCTCATGAAGCCAAGTGTGCCAGGCCTGCGGTGTCAGCTGAGAAGAGAAGGGGACTGGGGGTGCCAGCAGAGAAGGCGTGAGGCCCAGCAGAGACTTGGTTTCCCCTCCTAGGCCAAGTGCAGCCCTCCAGCTCTTCTCTGCTCCAGATCTTTCCAGGCTCTTTAGGAAGTTGGAGGGGACCAGGAATGGGGGGCCCTGGTTGAAGCACCTGCCCCACGCAATACAACCCGGGGGATGCTCCTGCCCTCCTGGCCTCTGTCAACCCCCACGCCCCCAGGGGTTTGGTGCCGCCCTCTGCCAGAGCTCGGGTTGCTCAGGGACAGGGAGGGGCCTGTTTCATTTCCGTCCCCTCGTCCAGATCCCCTGCTCTGGGCCTGATGCCTGCAGGGGCTGGTGGACCTTCAGAGGTTGAGCAAACATGTTCTGGTACCGTTTGGGCACCTCCTGGTATTTCCAAGGCCCCATCCTACACCTCGCAGTGAGCGCGCGGTTCTGACGAACACCAAACTGACATCAGCCACAGCCTTGCTCAGCTTCCTGTCTGATTGGGGCAGTGACATTGATGGGACAGGGTGGTTTTAATTAGACGGCTGTGTGCACTGACCCAAGCCCTGTTTTGGCCCAGGATTTCCTGCTGGAACAGCCCAAATCCTGTGTGTGATCATAACAATAAGGACCTTTGGTTTGTGGCGCAGCTTAGATGAGATGATGAGGGAATCTCTCAGGGGGTGGGGGTGGCCAGTGACCTGCCCTCCATCTCAAACCCCTGCCTGCCCCTGAAGCCCCACTGTGCCCTGGAAAGATGCCCTCCACTCTGTTAGGCGGAAGGTCAGCTCGCTCTCTCTTGAATTCGTCCCCCAAGTATTTGGTGTTGAGGGGGGTGGTTCCCAAGGCTCTGAGCTTCCCCTGCCCCCTGCCCCCTGCCCCTAGGAGCACGTCTGGCCTGACAGCATCTTTGGGCTCCCCAGGCTGTGTCCTTGGGCCCAGGCAGCATCTAGGACAGTGTACAGGCTCTGTTAGGCACATCTCGAACCCACTGATGTCATCAGACTAGACACTGAACCGGGATGGTGACTTACATTCTTTTGTGTCTGCTGAGCTGAGCTCTAAATGAGGAACGAGGATTTAGAGAAGTTAAGAAACGGGCCCTCAACTTCCCAGCTGGAAAGTTCCAGAACTGGACTGAGGTGCCGATCTGTGAACATCTGCCCTGTGCCAGGTACCCCGTGTGTCATCCTTTAAGTCAGGTCTGCACCCTTTCCTGATGGGGACAAAGCCTTGAGCCTCGGGCAGGACACGCTTCCTTTCCACCAGAGAATGGAAGGCTCAGCACCATTTCCAGAAAGGGTCTCTTCCAGAGTGACTTGTTCCTACTTGCTTCCTGACACGTGGCCTGAGTCCCCACGCCTGTTCAGGCCATCGCAGAAGCCCAGGTTTTTTCCTCGCAGCAGCTCCAGAGCTGGAGTTGGGTAACTTGTGAATCTCATGAGAAAAAGCCTCACTGTCTGATTCGGTCATCACTGCTGCATGAATAAATGAAGGAAAGTGAGACTCATTTCTGAATTCCATCTTCTCGTCCCCCACCAACTGTCCCCTTGGTTTCTGCTAGGGAGGGGTCCTCAGTACAATCCCTATTGGTGGTATTGGGGCCAACGTGCTGCATGGGGTGGGAGGCCTTTCCACCTGGTGAAATTATCTGTGGACTCCACCTCTGTGTCGTCCACTTGACCCGCGTCCCAGGTCCCCAGGCCCTCATCTCTTGCTCCCCTGATGAATCAATCATTTGAGCCACCATCACTGTCCTCCTGCAGACATGACCTCACTCTTAACCCGGAGGCCCAGGCATTCCAGGAGGCCAGTCCCACGTTCCCCAGCTGGGCTGCCCTCTCCTCCGTATATCTTTTTTCTAAGAGAGTGACCTGAACCCTGTGTGCTGTTCCAAAAGCAGCTTCGGAGGCCCCTGCAAGAGGCAGCTGGGTGATTGCTGGCACTGAGGCACGAGCTAAGCTTACACTTGGTGTCAAAACCTGCTGGCTGGTCTCAGGATGCTATTGGGGTGGCAGAAGGGGCACTGGGCTAGGAGTCAAGCCACCCAGCTCTGCCACACCGCCTCTCAGAGACTCAGTTTCCCCATTGATAATAAAACAAAAGGGCTTCATTCCCTGAACTTTGTGCCACCATCCAACTCTGAGATTTGGGAATTCTCCTTTCCCCATGCAGCTAAACTCCATGAGAACAGGTTATATCTGTGAATTGGTGAATTTTCTTTTAAAGTACACCTCCGTATAGCTGGCCAAAAAGAAAAAATAATAATAATAAAGGATGTATGTGAGCAAGACATACATGGCAGTAAAAAGATATTCTAGGAACAATGAGAATCTTGTGCATATGATACCTACAGGTGTGACGTCTGAGATGAGCCCAGAAAGCTGGCACAAGCCAGGTCATGCAGGGCCTTGAGCTGCATCCTAATATCATGAGGTACAAAGTAGCTATAACTGTGTAATAACCCATCCCAAACTTAAGGCTTAAAACCACCATTCACCCTTACAACCATGGACCTAAGGTTGGTGGGGGACAGGCTGATCTGGGCTGGGCTCAGTGGGACAGTCCTCTTTAATCTGTGGGTCTGGCTGGGCTTTGCGCTGGGCCCGCCAGTTGCGTTTAACTCTGTCCCACATGTGCTCACTCTGGGGTCCCTACTGAGGGAGCAGCAGCTCCAGAGGAAACCTCTTCTCACAGAGAAGGCAGAGTGCAAGGGGCAAATCCCAGTATTCAAGCCCCTTTTCAGTGTAGCTGGTGCCTAATACCCCACTGGCCCAAACCAGTCACATGACCATGGCAGGTGGATGGGTGGGGAAGGATGTTCTGCCCACAGAGAAAGGGAGAAAGGATAGGAATTTGCTCAACAATAGGCCAAGTGATCAGAAGGTAATGCGGCTTAATGATTAAGAGTCAGGCCAACATGAGCTCACATTCTGATGCTTGTGAATCCTGCGTCTTAGGGCAAGTAAGTTTCCCTCTCTGTGCCTTGGTTTCCCCATCTGCAAAGCAGAGGCTGTCAGATGTAGCCCATTAAATTGCATTACGTTGGGCTTCACACAGAAGGAGCACCTAGGTCAGCCATTATTTCAAAGAGACGGAGAGATAGTCCAATTTCATCTTTGTCATCATTCCTGATCCCCCTCCCTGTTACTTCCTTCCTCTGAACCAAACCGCCCTATTCTCCCGCTCCCCCCCCCCGGGGGGGTTGCCTCTCTCTTCAAATATTTGGAAGCATCCCCAAAGCCCCCAATCTTGGTCATGGTTCGGCCAAGCTACATGGATTTTGTTTCTTTAATCTTTTCTCATAAATTAATCCCTCTGAACCTTTCATCATTTTCGTCACACAAGATTCAAATGAGACACATCTCTGGGCTCCCACTATACACAGGTGGCAGTCCGGTGACAGGCTGTCGTGATGACAGGATACTTGTCCTGCTGGGGTGGGGGTGGGGTTTACACCAGGCTGCCCAAGAGATAAGGGGATTCGAGCATCAGAAACCTGACCCCACACCGGAAGGCAGCCCACGTTTTTGTTGGCGTCCTGCCCACAGGTGGAAGGACCATCTCTACCTGGGTGCTTTCTGTGGTGGGGATGGGAAACAGGACTCATGGGTGCCACCTCACCCAGCCACTCTGTGGCAGCTGGCCCCCCTTTGTCCCTTATATAGATATGTGTCCTGTCTTGTACACAATGTGGTTAATCTTCCATTTAATTCTAAGAGATTAAAACCCATCCTTTTGTAGGGTTTCAAAGCCTGGGGTGGTTCCAACGCCTGGGGTGGTTGCAACTCGCTGGTTCATCCTTGCAGAAAGGATCAAGGGGTTCCCACAAACTGGACAGTGGCTGGGACAGTCAAGTCCATCTGAGGGCTGCACGCATGATCTGGGGCTTGCAGAATGCCAGGTATACGCCGTCCTTCTGTCAGTCTCTGAGATGTGGGTTTAGAACCTGGCTGCTTATTTCTAGAACTTTCTAGGAAATATTTACCCCAACTGAGCTTTGAAATGGTTTCTAAATATAAAAGCGATCAAGAGAACACTGCAACAAAGCATGATCTGGACCCACATTCCTCTGAGTTCCTCTGAGTTCCTCCAGGCAGCAGGGGATTCATGTGGATTTGTAATTCCTAATGGCATTTCTGAAGCATTTCGCTCTCGGGCTATGTAGCCCATAGACAGCTAAAATACTCTTACACGGGCACAGGACAAATCTGAGCTGCATTCCTCCTTCCTAACTGTGAGGATGTATAACCTGGTTGCTAAAGATCGATTTTGGAGTGCCGCATCCTGGGGCAGGAACCAGCTCCACCACTCACTAGCTATGTGATCTCGGGCAAGTACTGTGGCTCCTCGGGGCCTCAGTTTCAACCTTTGAAAAATGGGGATAAGAGGAGTTCCCGTTGTGGCTCAGTGGTTAACGAATTCAACTAGGAACCATGAGGTTGTGGATTCGATCCCTGGCCTTGCTCAGTGGGTTAAGGATCCGGCGTTGCCGTGATCGCAGGTAGGTCGCAGATGAGGCTCGGATACCTCGTGGCTGTGGCTCTGGCGTAGGCCGGTGGCTACAGCTCCAACTAGACCCCTAACCTGGGAATCTCCATACGCCGCGGGTGCAGCCCTAAAAGAGACAAAAAAAGAAAAAGAAAGAAAGAAAGAAAGAAAGAAAAATGGGGATACTAATAACACCTATTTCACAAAGTTGCTATAAGGGTCAGTACATCCAAAAAAAAAATAAAAAGCGCTTCTGAGAATACCAGCACACAACAATGGTTACATGTGCGTTTGCTGCTGTTGTGGTTGTCCATGTCTCCATAGCTGGGCGAGCCATTTCCGGTCTTTGAGCCTCAATTTCTCCATCTATAACATAGGCATGCTGCTACTTGCCTACGTGTCTCCCAGAGGCTCTTGTGAGAATCAAGTAAAATAAAGTGGGTGAAAGTGCTTTGCAAAACGGCAGAGCATCCTACGTGTCCAAAGATTGTTAGAGAGGTGGCGGCGTAAATGCACAGGCAATGAGGTGAGCGATGAGCTGTGGTATTTAAATGAGAATTTCGGAGCTCCCCAGAAGCCTTTTATTCCCCGTCCCCAAACACTTGGTGTGTCGGAACATCTCGTCATCGCTTTCTGTTCTCTACCTGGGAGACTGATTTGCTGGAAATTGGCTTGGGGGAGGCAAGGCTATTAGGGGCAGAGCGCAAAGGGAGGGGGCTTATAAATCTTCCCCCAGCCATGGAGAGTTGCTAGAGGATTGGGGAAAGGATTATAGAATCTCAATCTCTCCCTCTCTCCCTTCTCTCTCTCTCCATCCTCTCTCCCTTCTCTCTCTTTCTCTGCATCTTTTCCTCCCTCCCCTAGAAGCAGTGAGGAATAAGAGGGACACCACCTGTCTCAAAGCCAGGTACCTGAAAGTCACTCTCCACACGTCCCTCTCCCTCCCTCTCAAGGCCTGGGAGGATTCCTCCCTACTGTCACTAGGAACTGCCCCTCCTCAGCCACAGAGTCTGCATCTTCCCCCCTGAATGTCTTCAGGAGCATCCCAGCAGGACCTCTTGCTTCCTTTCTTTTCTTAGAATCGGTTCTCCAAGAAACCACTACAGGATCTTACAAAAAGGATGTTAATCCTATCCTTCCTTGAATCCTTTGGTAGCTTCCCTTTGTTTATAGGAAAAAAAGTCCACATCCTCTGAAGAAGGTACTATTATTGTTCCTTTTTGAAAATTGAAATAGAGCTGATTTATAACATGATGTTAGTTTCAGGTGTCACCACACAGTGTCCAGTGTTTTTATAGAGTATACGGTATTATCCCATTTTACTGATGAGGACATTGAACCCCAACCTATGTAAGTAGCTCTGACCCCAGATCCCACAGCTCAGAAGTGTCGGGATTGGGACCCTGGCCCCAGAAGCCTGGGTTCGTCCTCCTCTGCCACCTCCTCTCAGGCCACTGGTTTTCTCTCTGTCCCTCTGATTGAATGGCTTCCTTCTAACCTCTTAGCCTTTGCATATGCTCTTCCCCACCACCTAGAATTCTCTTCCCTCCTCTCACTGCCTCCTGAACCTCATCTAACGTCACCTGGGCAACTCCTGCTCTTCCTCTAGGCAGACTTTTCTATGGCACTTGCCCAGGGAGGGCTCCGGGCAGGGTCTGGGATCTATACACAGCCCTTCTCTCTTTCTTCAACACATGTATCCTAGTTGCAACCACCTTCCCTCTTATGAATATCTGCCTCTTCTGTTAGAGCAGTAGCATGAGGGCAAGGGTGGCATCTCTGTCAGTTCATGATGCTGTAACAAAATACCACAGACATTGGTTTCTCACCATTCTGGAGGCTTGAAATCCAAGACCCAGGGGCCAGCAGGTTTGGTTCCTGGTGAGAACCGTCTTCCTGGCTCACATTCAGCCACCATCTCTGTGTCCTCACATGGCAGAGGTGGGGATTGGAGAGGGGTGGTCTTTCGCTTCTTATGAGGGTGCTAATCCCTTTCTAGAGGCCCCACCCTCATGACCTCATTTAAACCTCATGACCTGCCAAAGGCCCATCTCCAAATATGGTCACATCGGAGGGGCGGGTGGTTAGAGCTTCAGCATATGAATTTTGAGGGTTCACATTCAGTCTATAACAGGTGGTGTATACCTTAGTTCTCTTTGGATCACTGATTCCAAGCGCAGTTCTTGGAACTAAGCGGGTACTCAGGACATTTGTTGAATGAATGGATGAGGGAATGAATGAATGCACGAAAGAATCAATAAAGAATTATAATGCTGCTTAGACACTGAATCTGGGAGTCCCTCCTAGACTTGAGAGGAACCCTAAAAACCCAGTCCTGTCCTCAATGGTTTTTGTGCTACCAGAGAGGGCTGGACAAATCACCATTTAGCAAAGACCTAACTGGTGGCAACGTTGTGGCTGGTCAGGGTATTTGCACGTTTCCAGAAAAATAAAAATAAATAAAATTTAAAAAAAAAAGAGGAAGCCATCGTGTGGAACTGCTCCTATCTCCCACCCATGATGGAGACCGTGGGATTAGATCCCTGCTGTGACATCGTGTCCCGGGATTCGATCTCAGGCCATGAAATATAACCATGCATTTAGATCCCCACCTGGGAAATGCAGTTTGCTGATTAGATCGCCCCCATGAAATACGGCCTTCGGGTGAGTACATGCGGGTAAAATACGGCCTTTGATTAGGTCACTGCAGGGAAGGCTGAGTCTCGAGCAGGAAGTGGGGACTTTTGCCACATCCTCATGAAGTAAAATAGAAATATATGGAGAGGAAGAGAAGGCAGCGAAGGTGAATTAATAACGGTGACATTTGGGACTTCCTTGCAGGTTGTCAGCATGAGGGGCCGGGATGGGGACAGATCCTGGCGTGGGGATGCACTCTGCAGAGCTGGCACCATCCTCCGTTTGTGACAGTGGTGGCAGTGGTAGCCGATGTCCCGGGCACCAGGCTGAATGCTTTATGAGTTTGAGTTCCTGAGAGGGAGGCGACCTTATTACACTTCCCAGTTATAGGTGGGGACAGAGGCACAGAGAAGGGAGGTCACGTGCTCAAGGACACACAGCTGGAATGTGTCAGAGCTGGGATTTGAACCCCGGTCTTCTCCTGGAGACTAACCCTAACCTTGAACTGCTGCCCTTTGGCTGGGAGAGCTGATGCCACCCCTGGCCTGGCCTGGCCTTTGGGGCTGGGGACATGGGGCTCCCACTGGCTAGCTGCTGCTTCAGGGGTGAGGAGTTGATCCCTGCAAGAGTCAGAGATGAGCTGGTGCCACCCCTGGTTCACCCTGGGTGAGGATCAGACCAGAGAACCTCAGCGTCAGAGCCCAGAGGGACATGGGGATCAGCTGGGTCTCTACCCTGCCCCCCCAGCACTTAACCAGAAATTCAGGCCCAGGGCTGGGCAGTGGCAGAGCCAAGCCTAGAAACCCAGGTCTTCTAACTTTGAGGCAAATAGCTCCTACTTATTCTATAAATCTCTCTCTCTCCCTGAAAGGAGCAGAAAACTAAATTTCAATCCCAAGTCCATTCAACAAGAAGATCTATATACTTTGGAGGGTAGATGGGGTTGGGCAGACCTGGGTTCCACTCCCAGCTCACACTGAGTGACCGTGTGACCCGCCACTCATTCTCCCAGGTGCCGCTCACAGTTGAGCCTCTTCAGGAACTGCCCTTGAAGGCCATTGCCTAACCCAAGGTCATACCCCCACCCCCAGCCGCCCCTGCTGCAGCCCCGGCTTCACTCCATCCAATGGCTGCTTGATGGGTCCAAGAGCCCTGTCCTTATGCCTCAATTTGGAGCAGCTCCAAAGGGTCAGCTCAGCTCCAGAGCCCCAGTGGGCCCTGAGGGGCACGCAGTCCCTCTGCTTGCCCTTCCCCCACGAGTGCCGACCTGACACCCCCAGAAATCACCCTGCACGCAGTTCTGTGTCATGGTCTGGTCCCCGGAGCCCAACCTGCAGCAGACACGTGTTTGCATCTCCGTATCTGGTTTCTCATCTATAACATGGGGATGCAAGCACACCTGCCCCAGGGTTGCTGGAGGCAAGCATGGCAATGGTGCGAGCGTAGTGTAATGTGTGTGTGTGTGCTGTGCTTAGCCCAGTCCCAGCACACAGTTGGTGTTTGGTAAATACCCAAGTCCTTGGGGGCTGACCCCTGGCTGAGAACATCACAAGGACCAAGTGGCTCAGCCCCTTTACATCCGCACAGCGGGGCCCGTAATCCCGTCCTGTGGTTTGCTGCTGTCCATCTTGCTGGGGCAGTGGGGGTTCACGGGGGCCAGAGCAAGACATAGTTCATAGCTCATCAGACATAGATCTGGCCCCGTCGGTATCCCCTGTGGGTGCTCAGTGAGCCCTGGGGGCGGGAGTGGAGGCCGTTTCCTTATCTCGCTGGAACCAGCCAACTGGCCAGCTCTTCTTATCGGGGATTTGTGAGCTTGTAAAACACAGCCCCGCTATCGCGCCATCTCCCTGGGGCGAGGGTGCTCCCAACTGGGCCTTATCATGGGGTGATCTTGGCCTGTGATTGAGGAGAGAGCGGGGTTATCCTGGGTGGATGGCAGCCAAGTCAGCTGGAGAAACTGGGGGGCGTGGGGACTGGCCCGCTGGGGGCTGGCATCGCGTGGGAGTGGACCAGGCAGAGGGTGCCATTCCCCTTCCCTCTTCTCTTCCCCGCAGAGGGATTTCCGACTGTGGGGTGACCCCAAGAGACTCCAGGATCCCAGACAGAAAAAATTCTGGTCTCGGGGAGCAGGGTGGGGGAAGGAGGGCTGTTTCAACCTCAGTGACTCCTTTCATCTACCCATTCCTTGCTAAGCACACACTGTGTGCCAGGCGCTGGCCAGGGTGCTGGACTCAGAGCAAAGTCTCAGACTTCTAGTTCTGTCTCTCATGGTTTCTAGCTGTGTGACCCTAGGCCAGTCACTTGCCCTCTCTGAGCCTCATGTGGCCAAGGGGAATAACAGTACCGGTCTCACCAGGCTATTACTGAGGCCCCTGGAGGCACTGGATGTGGAAGACCTGCCTTAGAAACTGTCGTTCCTGTGCCCACAGGAAGGATGTGATCAAAGGGTCAGCTTACACGTGGATGACACACCTAGAGGAATAGCAGGAGAGGCAAATTCCAGGAACCGGAGCAGGATTCCTGAGCAGGAGCAGGTTCCGCTAAAGTTTGCTGAAGACTGCAGGAGGGAGTGGGGAGGAAGTGGGATGGACGGGGAGTTTGGGGTTAGTAGATGCAAACTATTACATTTGGAATGGATAAGCAGGAGTTCCTGTTGTGGCTCAGCAGGCTAAAAACCCCACTAGTATCCATGAGTATGTGGATTTGATCCCCGCCTCACTCTGCGGGTTAAGGATCCGACATTGTTGGGAGCCGTGGTGTAGGTTGCAGACATGGCTTGGGTCCTGTGTTGCTGTGGCTGTGGTGTAGGCTGGCAGCTGCCACTCTGATTCAACCCTTAGCTTGGGAACTTCCATATGCTGCAGGTAAAGCTCTAAAAAGAAAAAAAAAAAAAGAAAGAAAAGAAAAAAAAGAACAGATAAGCAATGAGGTCCTACTGTATGGCACAGGGAACTCTATCCGATCGCATGGGATAGACCATGATGGAAGACAATATAAGAAAAGGAAGGTACTATAAGGCAAGGCAATGACTGCGTCTCTTTGCTGTGCAGCAGGAATTGGCACAACCGTGTAAATCAACCATATGTTAATAATAATAATAATAACAACAACAACAATAATAAAAGACTCTGGGGGAAACTCAGGGCAAAACAATGTCGAATCCTTATTTCAGGCAAGGGGAATGGTGTCCACAAAGGCTGGCAGGGCAGTGGGCACTGGGGGTGGCCCTCTCCAGTGGTGCAGGAGCAGCCCATCTGAGCAAAGCAGGCCTGTGGCAGCCTTGATGGCTGGGAAGGCCAGGCCCATCTGGCTCTGTTTTTCTCCTGTCATTTGGATGCTTTTGTGCTGAATCCCCCCCCCCCCCCCCCCGTCACTGTTGCCTTGAGATTCTCTTTTGAACTTGGCATCTGTTTGGGGATCCATCCGGTTCCCTCCTCCTGTGTTCGGAGGCTCAGATCTGTTTGCAGCCTGGGCATCTGGTCTCGGGGCAGTAGGTGGTTCCCGCTCCCCGAGCAGGTCTTGGAGATGGAGTAGGGGATGGGAAGGGCGAGGGCAGAAGGCCTGGAGGGCAGGCGGCGCTGGCCCTGCCTGACCCCGACCTGTGGCACCTGCCTCTCCAGGAGTCATGAGAGCAGCTTCCTTTCCTTCCCTGCATCCCGGGGCCCCTGAGGCTTCCCCTTCTCCTCTTGTGAGTCTGTCTCTCCTGAACCAGGGTTCAAGGGCAGAAGATCCTGGCCATTCCGAGCCCTTGCTTTGGAAACAAACGGTTCTGACTTCTCCCCCTTGACCTGCTGTTTACCAGCTCAGCATTCTTAGCTCAGCCTCCAGGAGCCCGTTTCCTGCCTCCATGAAAGGAGGATAGTTCCATCCTCCTGGGGCTTCTGCGAGTGCAGTGGGTTGGGGCTTCCGCTGTGCTTCCACGCCTGGAATGAGCCCGAGCACGATCCTGGGCAGGGCCTCAGGAGGCTGCGTCCTGATTCTCCCAGGGCCTTTTCATTAACCTCTATCCATGCCTCAGTTTTCCCATCCACAAGATGGGAACAAAACCTGCCTCACAGAGTTGATGGGAGTCATCAATGAGTTCATTTATCTGAAAGGCACCCAGAACCCTGCCTGGTGCAGTCAGCAGCCGGTGCTGGCTCAGCATCTTCACCAGGCATCTTTCACATCCGGGAGCATGGCCCTGGGGCTGCCCTGGGGCCACAGAGAGGACAGAGGCCATCACCTCATCATGGTGGGCAACACCGAGGACCACTGTGGTTCAGTACCAGGGCTAGGATCATACCACCCAGTGAGGATTTGAATCAGTGTGGGGGGTGAGGGTGGGGATCCGAAGACCTGGGTTCGAGTTTCCCCCACTTGCTGTTGTCTGAGTAGACTCTGGCTGGTTACTTCTGTACCCACATCCATGACCAGTTCAATTTTGCTGACCTTTGCCAGAAAATCTGGATAATCTCCCTCCTAAAGCATTTGTAACAATTAAACAAGAAAACATATGTGATTGTTTTCCTGCAAAATAGAGTGTAGGGAGCTGATTCAATTCATTTATTCAACACCTTTCTATCTATTGAGCATCTCCCAAGAGGGAGGTGCTGCCCAGGTGCACCTTCACCTTCATTTGAGGGGAACAAATGCCCCAGGTTCACAGGGCTCAGTACTCAGTATGGGAGGGGCTGAGGGCTGTGTCAGGGGGTCATCAGGGAGGGGTGTGAAGAGGTGACATTTGATGTGACAGCTGAAGTGAGGACAAGCCTGCAGACATAGCGGACAAAGGAATATGTGGCAGGGAGAAACACAGCATTAACACGGGAAGAGCAGGTCTGTTTGGGGGGAAGGGGATGGGGAGAGAGCCATAGTCAGGGGCCAGCCACTGCGGGACTCGTGGTCCAGGCTCAGCGTCTGGAATCCCTTCCAAGGGAGATGGGAACGGTGGGGCATGGGAGGCGTGGATTGGGAGCGTGACCTAATCTGGCAGGGTGTTAGTGTGTTACACTCATGCAAATATAACTATTAGTCTACAATGGGCGAGCTGAAAGAAAGGAATTTTCCAGTGTGTGTGTGTGTGTGTGTGTGTGTGTGTGTGTGTAAGTTTTTTGTAGGAATAGCACTTGACTTAGGGGACAATCAGGAATCAGAAAAGAATTGAAAGAGTGGCTTCTGAGATTTCTTTTGACCCAAGGACTCTGATTTCACAAGGAAATTGTCAGACGGCTTGTTTTCCGAGTCCCTAGACCATAAGGGAATTTAAGATAATATGAGGAATTGAGGGTGAAGCCGGGGGTGAAAGGTGTGCAGTGCAAGCTGTCGGAATTCCCGTTTCTGCAGAACAAGAGGTCTCTGCTTCTGGCGGGCAGACGAGAAAGCAGACACTACACTGAATGAATCAAAAGCAATGAGAGCGAACGTGCTTTGAGCACTTCCTTCATGCAGGCTCCGTGCTGACCATTTCACATGAGCTCCATCTTCTGCCTCTTAAACACCCACCGTGTTCCTTTTCCAGGGTTGCCTTACCAAAGGACCACCATCCGGGTGGCTGAGAACAACAGAAATTTACTCTCTCACAGCTTTGAAGGTGAGAAGTCTGAAGCCAAGGTGTCAGCAGGGCTGTGTTACCTCCTGGAGGCTCCAGAGAAGAACTCTTTCCTGCCTCTTAGAACTTGTGGTGGTTGGCAGCAACCGTTGATATTCCTGAGCTTGCAGACACCCCAGTCCTCAGCTCCATCATCACCAACGCGGCAGTCCCCTTGGGGGTGTCTGTCCCTCTTTTTCCTATAGGGACATCTCATCTTTACTAATTACATCTTCCAAGACCCCATTTCCCAATAAGATCCCACATTCTGATGTTCCAGATGGGTTCACCATTAAACCCAGGATGCCCATTCTTTGGAGGGTAGACAGCTGAGAGGGTACAAAGGGGGAAAGCTGAGTTCCATCCCAAGGGTATCTTCATGAAGGTTCACTCCTGTCCCACACTGCCACCTGGCTGTCCCCACCCCTCGCGCCGTGGAGGGACTGCCATGCTAACCAGGAGAAAGGTACAAGGTGGCTTGGGGTGCTCGGGGCTCCATAAACGGGTGGGAGTGACTGGAGCACACCGTGGTGGGAGATGGCTGAGATGGCATTAGGAGGAGGCAGACCCTCCTTATTCTCCTTCTGGAACCTTCTTCACCTGCTGCAGAGGCCACCTTCCTTCTCCATTCTCCCAGGTCCCCCCTCCCTGTTAGGAGGTCAGCCTGTGCTCTGAGCTGCCCCAGCCCTGGTGCTTGTGTCTCTCTGGAACCAATCCCATTCTCTTTGCACCTTCTATTCTGGCGGTAAGTCTCATTCTCCTCGGAGCTCAGTGCTGACCTCCCCCAGGGCAGTCGCCCTGCTTTATTCTTCTGTGTTCCCAGCGCCTAAAACGAGGAGCGACACGTCGTGGGTGTGCTGCAAATCCATTCATTCTGCAAAGAGTTATTGAGCACGATTCTGTGCTGGAAACTGGAAACATAGCCTGGTATGAGAGACAACCTTGTGGGGCGACAGACGTGCACATAGACTGGCCGTGGAGGAAGTGCAGGGGATGGGGGGTGGGGAGCCTGGTGGGGAGGCAGAGGCAGAGGCAGCTTCCCAGAGCCTGACAGGCGAGGTAGTGCTGTGACAGAAAGGAGAGGGAAGGTCACTCCAGCTGGATCAAGCAGCAGGCGCAAAGCCCTGCGGGCAGGAGGGAGAGCTCAGAGCCTTCCAGAACTGCAGGTAGCTCGGTGGGGCCGGCAGGTGTGTCCAGAGCGCAGGTGGGAAGGGGAGGTGTTGATGGAGGCATCCAGGTGAGAGGGTTGGGGCTCCCTCCTGGGATATGAAACAGATACACTGGGGTCGGGGGAGGCACTGAAGAGTTTTAAGCAGGGAGTTGAGGGTGGCAAAGGCTCTTCCTGGTAGCAGAGTGGAGCGGGCTAGAGGCAGGGAGGCAGGAAGGCTGGAGGGAGGGAGGCAGGAAGGCTGGAGGCAGGGAGACAGGAAGGAGGCCAGGCTGTGGTCCAGGAGAAAGATGCCAGTGGGCTGAATGGATGCAGTGGTGGTGAAGAAAAAGCAGGCAGAAATTTGGACATCACTAAATGCTCAGCAAACTGAACTCTATATTGACCTGCAGGCAGGACTGCATTTGATCTTAAGGCAGGGAGGAAGGGTCTCAGATACCTCATGAGTCCTTGCTGAGTGTGGGAGGGTACTTCCTGCGGGGGGGGGGGGCGGTCGGGGGAGGCGGGGGTATGGCACTCACCAGGAAGGAAGAGAAATAGTCTCAGGCTGCCATCACTTGGTGATGCAGCTGATCCCCGCCCCCCGCCCCCCATTCCCAAGTGGTCAGAGTCTCTCCTTTGCCTGAGGTCAGGGGATTCAGCAGGTCCACACACATTGCCTGGCAAAGAGCTTAAAAACCGATATACTTAGATGCCTGCAAGAGAACCCCAGCTCTGTCTTCACAGCCACAGCTTAGCAGGGGGCTCCACGGGGTCCTGAAGGTGCCACCTGACATTTCAGGTGTCAGGCAGACCTTTATTGACAGCTCCCTCCTTGCCCGATCCTGTGGCTCTGTGCACTATCTCTCCTGAGCCACACCACAGCCTCCTGAGGTGGGTGCTCTTATACCCATTTGTCAGATGAAGAAACTGAGGCTCCGAGATGGTAAGTGACTTGCCCAGGGTCATGCCCATAGGAAGTGGCAGAGTGGGACTCACATGCTTGTTCTTCTGACTCCCAAGCCCAGACTTTTGCCGCCAGCCCCAGGGAGAGGTCCGGGAGGATAACCAACCTCCTCGCGCGAGACTCCAGGCTGAGCAGGAAAGCGCCCCACGGCCCTGTACGAATGAGTGAGGGAAGGAAGGCTGACGGGCTGCCTTCTTCTCTTTTCCAGGCTTCCCGGTACCAAGTCTATATTTTTTTCTAATCGGCCTGGCTGCTGATGGTTATCTGGCTTCACGAGAGAGCGAAAGAGACTTTGTGTCAAATGCTGAAAAATGACTTTTCAGGCAGCCTCTCTGTCTCCTGAAAGGAGGTGACGTGCTCAGAGCATACAAATCACTCCGTGCTCGAGCGTCTGGAGGCGAAGGAGTGTGTTTAGATTGCTAAAGCCACTCCCGTCCCTTCCCAAGGTCATGGGCAGGCAACCCGGCCTTGTCAGCACCTGGAAGGCAGCAAAGCCTGGCAAGGAGAGGTCAGGTGGCCCCAGGTGGCCCCAGATGGGGCCCTCTGGGCCTGGGAGGAATCCCCTAGATGCAGAAGATTCAAGAGCCCAGGAGGAAGGCCAGCTTGGGGATTGTAGGTCTCCATCTGCCCACAATAAGCTGTGTGACCTTGGACAAGTTACTTAACCTTTCTGGATCTTGGGGGTCCCCCTGCCGATATAGCCCCACAAATTCTATCTTCTGCTTTGCCATTCACCCAGCCAGGTGTTCTAATAACTGGGGGTGCCCGATGCCTACCTCTCAGGGATCCCAGGTGGCGGGATTTATGGAGAGGCCGCTGGGTGTAGGAAAAGAGGATGGACTCTGGAACACACCAGAGAGGGCTTGAGTCCAGGCTCTGGATTGGGCGGCCTGCTTGGGTTCCAATCCTGGTTCTGCCCCTCAAGCTGTGTGACCCTGGGTCTGTGGCTTTCCCACTCTGAGCCTGTTTCCTCATCTACCAACTGGGGAAACAATCAAGACTACCTCCCTGGGGGGGTGCTGTGGCGAAGCAAAGGGCTTGAAACAATGCCTGGCGCTCGGGTCCATCCTCAGCAAGGGTTGGTACTGCCGCGGTGGCTGCTGCTTCGCTGTGCTGACTGGGCACAGCTACTCGCTGGCACCCTCTCTGAGTCTTGGTTTCTTCACCTGGGCAAAGGGGACGGGGATTTAAACATGCAAAGGCCTTGACATGCTTGACACACAGTAGGGTCTTAAGCACTCATAGACCTCATTCTGGCTCTTCACAGAAGGATAGTTTTAACAAAATTCCAGTTTTTAAGAGTAGCTTAAAATACTTTGCAATCCTTTGGACATTTATAAGAAGAACATGTCTAGTGGAATTTATCTCAGTATTAACGCTGGATCGATGAGAAGGTCCCATTTTCCAAGTGGCTGTGATGAGGGTCCATTGCGGGGGTGTGTGGGGGGGGCAAGGGTGGTCTCCACTAGAATAAGGGCCCTGCGAAGGTCAAGACTTCAGGATGCACATGTGTTCTAGTTTTGAATGCCAGCTCCAGTGCCCTGGAGGCAGGGGTCCCTTCCGCTCTGCGTCCGGGGACTCCAGTGTGTTAAAAGCATGGTCCCATCCATGCAGAGGGGAGTGGCCTCCAGAGCAATAGCTGAGAGACGGAGCAGCAGCCAGGCTCCCGGGCTACAGGGGACATGTGTCACTTGTCACCTCCATTTTTATTTTCCTGCCTATAAAACGCAGAGAAGCCACATACCCAAGCCTTTAAATACACAGACAGTATCCAGATGAGTTTGTGATGTGAGCCAAGACCTGCCGGGCGCTGTCCTCATGCTGGGGCAAAGCAAACAGCCCTCCGAGGCTGGGAAACCCTCTAACATGATGGTGCAAATGGGCCCTATAGAGTGCGGGATCAGAAGAGAGAGCAGAGTCTTAAAGAAGGAGCCTGAGACGTGGCGCCAGGCAGAACGTTGTCTGGGCATCACTTGATAGCTGGGCAACCCCAGGCCTGTCACCTCCCTCCTGGCCCCACTTAACTCCTGGGGCTCTGTGAGGAGCTCATGAAGTCATGGAGGGGAAAAGATTTGCTTTTTGCAAAGAATTAGCATAAAATGACCAGAAGCCTTCCCCCACCGCCCAGATGCCACTGAAAGCAGGAGTCTATGATGGTGACAAGCTCTGGGGGACAGTGAAGATGGGATTCTATTTTTTTTTTTTTTTTTTTTTTTTTTTGCTGCCCCTATGGCATATGAAATTCCAGGGCCAGGGATTGAATTGGAGCTGCAGTTGCAGCCTAAGCCCACGGCCAAGGCAACACCAGATCAGAGCATCCTCACAGAGACAATGTTGGGTCCTTAACCCACTGGGCCACAGCAGGAACTCCAAGGTGGGGCTCTTGATGGGTCCATTCTTCCCCTTCCATTTACCTGATTCCCTCCCCGGTGGGTCCAGGACTGAGGTGGAATGCCATAGTCAGGGGTGGGCCAGATGCAAGGCTAGTGGCCTGGGTGAGAGCAGGACACTCTGAGAAGAGTACCTTGGAGCGAGCAGAAGCCCAATCCAGGTGGAGAGTCCCCAGGGGCTGAGCAGAGAGGGAGCGCCAGGCATGAGGCAGCAGCACGCAGAGCAGGGAAGCAGACAGACAGTACAAGCAGAATATGGACCATCCTGGCCTCGGGGGTCCTGTCACCTTAGCTGTGAGGAAGAAGGATGCCAGTGCCAGTGTGGATGCAAAGGAGATAAAAGAACTAGACCTGTGTTCTCCTTTTTTTTTTTTTTTTTTGGTTTTTAGGGCCACACTGATGGCATCTGGAGGTTCCCAGGCTAGGGGTCGAATGGGAACTATAGCTGCCAGCCTACACCACAGACAACAGCAATGCCAGATCTGAGCTGCATCTGCAACCTACACCACCGCTCATGGCAACACCAGATCCTTAACCCACTGAGCGAGGCTGGGGATTGAACCTGCAACCTCATGATTCCTAGTCAGATTCGTTTCTGCTAAGCCATGACAGGAACTCCTAGACTTGTGTTTTTCTAAAGTGAACTTTTAAAAAATATACAACTTGAGAAGCACCTTAATATATCAGAGATAAAAAGAGAGCTTCTGCGGTTAAGGAATGAGTTGGGGACTCTGCACCCATCTATGAGATGCTCCCCAAATCTGTCCCTGTCATTTACCTGCCAGGTGATGGTTTTAGATTATTTGCTCTCTCCAAGCCTCTGTTTCATTATCTGTAAAATGGGGATGATGCTAGAACTTACCTCATGAAGATTAAATGACAAAAGACATGCGTGACGCAGAGTAAAACCTCCACAAATGTCTTCATTACAACTGTGGTTATTTTTTAAAATTATAGTTGATTTACAGTGTTCTGTCAATTTCTGCTGTACCGCCAAGTGACCCCGTCATATGTATCTACACATTTTTTTTCTCATGTTATCTTCTATCATGTTCTATCCTAAGTCATTACAACCATGATTATTAGGGATCCCTCATGCCTGGGCCACCCCCTCCCCCACCCCCGGGTCCTCTGGTCTGCTGAGCTCAGCTCCAGAGAGCCTGTCCCCTAGAGCATCCTCTGACTCAGATTCTCTGCATCTAGAACCCAGCGGCTCCCCGGGTCTCTTATTTAGTGATGCTGCCTTTGCGTGAATGGGGAGTGGTGCCTCGTGCCATCTGTCCCGAGGGAGGTTAGGGTAACAGAGCCTGGAGGGACCAGCCAGCAGCCCCCTCTCCCCTCCCCAGGACCCCAGGTATCCCTCCTTCACTATCTCTCACCTCAGGCAGTCGCAGTCACAGCACGATCCTGAGCCTATTTAATCGCCTCCATTGTCTGCTCCTCGCCCGGTAATCTCTGCTTGAACACATGTTAACAAATGAGCAAAGTTTTATCGGGAGCCGGCCTCCCCTCCCTGCTTGGTCAGATAAGATGCTCACGTTTCCTGGGCTCCCGCTTGGGGAGCTGCACCCGCAGGAACCCATCCCTGGACAGTGGTGTTATCTGCTGCAGGAGAACAGGCAGGGAAGCTGGGGGCCGAGCTAGGGGGCCCCAGGGACCCAGACCGAGGCCACTCACTGGGTCTGCTGCTTCCCCTCCTGGCCAGGGACTCCTTGAGACTCTGTCAGTGGGGAGCAGGGTAGGGGGAGGCTCCCACTGGTTCTGGGTTCAAATCCCACCTCTGCCTCTTCCTAACCGTGGGTTTGTGTGCAAGTGACTTCCCTTCTCTGGATCTTGGTCAGCTTACTATAAAGTAAAAAAGCACCCACTGCAAAAAAAAAAAAAAAAAAAAAAAAAAAAAAAAAAAAAAGGATGTTCCCTTTGCAGCTCAGTGGTAACAAATCTGGCCAGTATCCATGAGGATGCAAGTTCGATCCCTGGCCTCGATCAGTGGGCGTTGCCATGGGCTGTGGCGTAGTTCACAGGCGTGGCTCAGATCTGGCATTGCTATGGCTGTGGTGTAGGCCGGCAGCTGTAGCTCCAATTCAACCCCTAGCCTGGGAACCTCCATATGCCATGGGTGCGGCCATAAAAAGCAAAAAAAAAAAAAAAAGCCATTGGCCGCCCAGACAAAAGAAAGTAAAATGAGATTATAGGCATGAATTATCTGGAGCCCAGTAGGTGAAGAGTTTCCTTCTTACCGTCTTTCCTTCTTACCCTCTTTCCTTCTTACCTGTATTAATTTTCTAGAGCTGGCGTAACAAAGTGGCTTAAAGCAGCAGACACTTATTCTCTGACAGTTCTCAAGGCCAGATGTTGAAAATTGAACTGCAGTCCGGGCCGTGCTCCCTCTAAAGGTTCTAGGGCAGAGTCCTCCCCCACCTCTCCCAGCTTCTGGTGGTTGCCAGCAATCCTTGGCATCCTTGGCTTGTAGATGCATCGCTCCATCTCTGCCTCTGTTGGCACATATGACACATGTGACATTACATGCTTCTGTCCTGCCTCTGGGCATCTGTGTCTCTGAGTCCAGATTCCCCTCTTCATTTTTTTATCTTTTTAGGGCCCTATCCGCAGCATATGGAGGTTCCCAGGCAAGGAGTCGAATTGGAGATATAGCCACTGGCCTATACCACAGTCACAGCAATGCCAGATCTAAGCCACTTCTGCGACCTACACCACAGCTCACAGCAACGCCGGATCCTTCACCCACTGAGCGAGGCCAGGGATCGAACCCACAACCTCATGGATGCTAGTCAGATTCGTTTTCACTGAGCCATGACGAGATCGCCCAAATTTCCCTCTTCTTATAAGGCTACGACTCATATTGGATCTGGGTCCATCTTCATCTTAACTTGATTATGTCTGCAAAGACCCTCTTTCCAAATAAGGCCACAGGTACTAAGGATGAAGCATATCTTTTGGGGGAGCACAGTTCACCCCACAACACCACCGTTGGCCAAGCCCTCCCTCAGGGTTAGGAGCTTCGTTGTCCTCAGAAGCTGCCTCTGGCACTAAGCTCACCCTGCTCAGGGTGGCATGAGCCTCATCTCACATCAGACCTCGGCCCCCGTGAGAAGGGTGCGCTCCTGGGTCCCCATTCTCCCCTGCGTGACTTCAACCTGTTCTGAGCCAGGGATGGGGGTGCAAATAGATAACGGTGTTTACCTGAGACGGGGGCCATGGCAGAGTGATGAGCATCTATGGAGGCAAAGATACAGTGTCCCTTCCACACTGGGGGCAAGTGAAATCAGGAGAGTTCTCAGGGACCCCTTGAGCTGAGCCTGCAAGGAGGCAGAGGGCTGAGGAGGGCATTCTGGGCAGAGAGAGCAGCTCAAGCAAAGAACTGCAGGAAGGAACACTCTGGAGCTGTCTCGGGGTGGGCGGTCGGGGGTCGGCAGCCCTGGGTGGCTGGATGGGAACTGAGTGTGAGCTGTTGGGGAAGGAGAGAGGGTGGAGCTCTTTGGAGAGGAGGCGCTAAGGGCAGCTGGACTGACACCTGGAAGGGCCAGGCTAGTGAGTACGGACTTGATCTTGATCTTACAGGCACTGAGGAGCCAGTGATGGTTGAAGAGCAGGGAAAAATGGGGACATCGGAATTTGGGCGCAGAGGATTCATCCAGCCACAAGGACATGTTCAGGATCCTGCCGAAGGGAAGGCTTTCCCACCTAGGGACTCAACTGTCGCTTGAATTTTAAAAAGCTGAAGAAGTTTGTCCACTAGAAATTTCCCAGTGGGGTTTTCAGCCCAGTTGGGTGGATAACAGCCACATAGACTCAGCCTTCTGGTCCTGATTCCTTCTTCGTATTGATGATAGACATCAGAATTGGTCCAGAAGGTTCAGTCTGGGACTCAGGGAAAAGCGGAGGTGGCTCATGCAGCCCTGGGGGTTGGCCCCTTCTTCCTGGATCAAGGCCCGAGGATCTGCCCATCTTCACTGGCACCCCTCTCCAACCCTGCTCCCAAGATTTTAACTTTTACATTTAAGTCTAAGCTTTCCTGGGAGAACCTCTCAGAACCTGGAGCGAGAGGGCTCCAGAAGGCCCAGGCATCTGTTTCTGTGCCCTGTGAGCAGGATCATTTATTTCTGTCCTCCAGTCTTGATTAAACCCACCTGCAAATGAGCCAGATATTAAATCCATGACCTCAAACCTCCCTGCCTCCAAGACCCTTCCCTCCCTCCTTTCACCCCAGAAGTGGCCAATTTAGTCCAGGAGTGCACCGACCGATTGGAAAATTCCATTTCGGGGCTGCCCAGCTCATTTCCCACTGCTGAGTGCTCTGCCGCCTCCTGACAATTTCACTTTTAACTCTATTTACATTCGGGAAGGTACATAAGATTTCTGTCGTGTACTTTCCTAATGTCAATTTCCCCATGATGACAACAAGGCTGTAAACACCCATATTTTCCTAAGCCTATTAGAGTTCTCTAAGTATGCGGAGTAGCTGAGCTGGGCCCCCTCACACTCCAGGGGGGCTGGGACTTGGGTGGGGGGGAAGTTGGCCCAGGGCCAACGCCAGGAACCAAAAATCATAGGTGTCGGCTTTCTTGATCATTGAACGAGCACTCTCCGCTGCCTTTTGGTGGCCCTTCTCTGTGCCTAAATTACTGTCTGATTTCTGATTGGCGCCCTCACACCTGCTAGGCTACTATGAAGCCAAAGAAATGGACAGACACCAAAAATGTCACCCAGGAGGGTGTTGAACATGAAAGCCTCCAGGCCCTCGTCACCCCAGGGAGAGGCACCTTGGACCCGGCCTTCCACGCGTGCTGGGTTGGGCTCTGGGCCAGAGACATCATTCCTGACGCTCTACAGGATTCCAGAGAACTTGAGAAGGAATAGGATGCGCTGTGTCCAGGGGTGTGACAAGGGGGTTTGGAAGGTCTTGACCTTTGGATGGGTAGCTGGGTGGGCTTTCTCTGGAGAATATCAGATGTCAGTCCCTGGAGGAGTTTTCTTTTATCTTTCTTTTCTTTTTCTTTCTTGTTTTGTTTTGTTTTGTTGTTGTTTGTTTTTTGTTGTTGTTGTTTTTGTTTTTTGCTTTTTAGGGCCACACCTGTGGCGTATGGAAGTTCCCAGGTTAGAGGTCGAACTGGAGCTGCAGCTATCAGCTTATGCCACAGCCACAGCAACGCCAGATCCGAGACTCATCTGCAACCTACACCACAGCTCGTGGCACAACGGGAACTCCTGGAGGAGTGTGCTGATGAATGTAATTTTACTAGAGACCTTCGGCTTCTCCTGGCTGTTTCGAGGCTAAATGGGGGGAGGTTGCAGGTATCCGGCAATGAGCTGGTTTGGTCTCCTCCTCTGCCTCTCCCCCTTGGTAGACAGCTGTTGAATGAATGAATGAATGAATGGGGTTTGAGTAACCTTAGTCTGGGCTGGAAGGAGATGTTTTCACTTGAAGTAAAGCAATAGAGTCTTTATGAAAGGGGACACATTTGGGGATCAGAATCCTGCTCCCAGCTTCTAACCGTTTCTAAGCCTGGGGTCTGCAAACCTTCTGTAAAGGGCCAGATGGTTTTGCAGACAAGAGATAAAATTGAAGATAATATTGAGTACTTATGTAACCATTTCAAACGTAATCATCTAGGAGTTCCCTTTGTGGCCCAGCATGTTAAGAACACGGCGTAGTCTCTGTAAGGATATGGGTTTGATCCCTGGTCTCACTCAGTGGGTTAAGAATCTGGCATTGCTGTGAGCTGTGGCGTAGGTCGCAGACGAGTGTTGGAGCTGGCATTGCTGTGGCTGGGACGTAGGCCGGCAGCTGTAGCTCTGATTCGACCCCTAGCTTGGGAACTTCCATATGCTGCAGGTGTGGCCCTAAAAAGCTAAATAAATAAATAAATAAATAAATAAAGTGAACCAGCATACAGGTCCTCTCCAAACCATGAACGACCCACAAGCTTCCCTATTTGGCTGTGGTGTGTATGTTTATTTATTTATTTTTTTTGGTCTGGCCACTGATTTACCCTCTGAGTTCTAATTGCTTGGGTCTGTTGGTTTGACATCTCTGAGCACAGGCTTGAGGATGGAGGGGAAGTGGTGGTTGAGTCCAGTAGGAGAAGCATCCAGTTTGCAAATATGCAGACAAAGCAGTCAGTGCCTGCCCTTGGAGCCTGAGTTGATTTCACTCAGTTCAGAAAAGAAAGACTTGGGTGGCGGGAACGAGAGCAGGAACTAGAGGGAAACCCTTTTAAAAAATTGCAATCACGGGTAATTCATGGCAGGGTTTCAGCCTGGAGGCAGGAGGATGGACAAGATGACCTCTCAGGGCTGCTTGCTGCCTCCTTGTTGAGCTGGGCAGTGCATGAGCCACAGATGAAACTTCTGTGGTGCAACTACTTCATAGGTGCAAATGATCTCCCTATAGGTGGGTGTTCAAAATTCCCTTTTAATTAAAAAAAAAACAACAACAAAAACTGAGGTTGAAGGTACAGGAGCTGAGAGCATTTACAAAATCTCTTGCTTTCTGGGTTAGTCTAGAAAAGTTTAGAGCATGATGACGTTGGTGTTGTGGACTGAAGGTCTGTGTCTCCCCAAAATTCATATGCTGACATCTTAACCCCAATGGGATGGTATTTGAAGGCAGGGCCTTTGGGAAGTGATTAGGTCATGAGGGTGGAGCCCTTAAGAATGGGATTAGTGCTCTGATAAAAGGAGGCCCAGGAGGGCTCCCCCATCCTCGAGAGGACACAGAGAGATGTTGGTTTATGAAGCAGGAAGTGGGCCCTCACTAGACACTGAAGGTGTCAGTTCCTTGATCTTGGATCTTCCAGCCTCCACACTGTGAGAAATGAATTTCTATTGCGTGTAAGCCACTCGGTCTATGGTATTTTGTTATAAGAGTCTAAATTAATAGAGGCTGAAACAGAGGCATTAGCATCTTTAAAAGTAATCAGATTGCAGAGCCAATTCCAGGAACCCCAGAACAAATTCAGAAGACTCATCCTCAGGAGTTCCTCGGTGGTGCAATGCGATCAGCAGCATCTCTGCAGCACCAGCACACGGGTTCAGTCACAGTGAGTTAAGGATCCAATGCTACTGCACCTGCGGTGGAGGTCACAGCTGCAGCTTGGATCCAATCCCAGGCCCAGGAACTACATAAGCTGTGTGGCAACTTAAAAAAAAAAAAAAAAAAAAAAAAAATCCTTAAAATTCTCTTCCTATAGAACCACTCTTGGTACCAAAATCTCTACTAGTTAGGGAGTTCCCAACGTGGCTCAGAGGTTAACGAATCCGACTAGGAACCATGAGGTTGCAGGTTCGATCCCTGGCCTTGCTCAGTGGGTTAAAGATCCGGCATTGCCGTGAGCTGTGGTGTAGGTTGCAGACGCAGCTCGGATCTGACGTTGCTGTGGCTCTGGTGTAGGCCGGTGGCTACAGCTCTGATTCAACCCCTAGTCTGGGAAACTCTGTATGCTGTGGGAGTGGCCCTAGAAATGGCAAAAAGACCAAAAAAAAAAAAAAAATCTCTACTAGTTAGGATTCCCCAGAGAAATAGAATATGTATATCGTCTCTGTATCTATATATCTATCTGCTTATAGATACATAGATGATATATATAGATATATATCATATCTATATCTATATGTTTTTATTATTATGGAGGTTGAGAAGCCTCTTAATCTGCCACCTGCAAGCTGAAGACCTGGGAAAGCCAGTGGTGTCATTTAGTCCAAATCCAAAGGCTGGAGAACCAGGAGAGCTGATGATGCAAACCCCGGGAGAAGCTAAGGTGAGAAGCCCCAGCTCAAGCAGTGAGACAGGAGAGAAAGGGGCAAATTCCTCCTCCCTCCGCCTCTTGCTCTGTTCAGGCCCTTCCTGGATTGGTTGGTGCCTACCCACCTGGGGAGGGTGATCTGCCTTACTGAGTCCACTGATTCAAACACTAATCTCATCCGGAAACACCTTCTCCGATGCAACCAGAGATAATGTAACCTAGACACCCCATGACCCATTCAAGTTGACATATAAAATTAACCCTCACAATTGGGCAGCAAAGGATTTTCATTTTCAAGTCAAGTGACACTAGTATCTCAGAGTCATGTTAGAGAGAGAGAATTTCAACACGTTTTAACATTAGCTTTCTCTGCGTGGTGGTTTAAAAGAGGGTTGTTTTTTTTTTTTCTGTACAATTACTTGTATTATTTATTTTCTACAATAAACACATGTTACTCTTGGAATCACCAAAGGGAGAAGTCATTACAGATAAAAATATTGATAAGATCAGGGCCGTGTCTCTTCTTCCAGAACCTAGTGGGCAGTTACCTTCTCGGTGGAAAAGCCATCGAGTTTATACAGAGATATTTGTCATCCACATCTTTACTCTTATCTTACTGACAAGGAGAGGGATGGAGAAGGGGCCTCTGAGCGAGTGAAGCCTAGGGGAGCATGACTCAAACAGCCCATTGTGAAGGGACGTAATCGCAGGCATTGGTTTGGAAATAAAATACAATTCCACCTCTTGCAGCCAAGAGATGCTACTCGAGCATTTTGATTCCAAGCTTCGCTGCAACCCTACAGTCCAGTTTGAACCAGAGGACAAGTGGATCAAGGTGACCTATGTGCAAGATTCTCATCAAACTGTAATCCAGCATCAGCGTTAGGAAAAACCATAAATGCTAACTGTCAAGGATTAGTGAGAAAGGTACAAAGTCCTACCTAGGAGAGTTCTTTAAAAATCTTGCTCTGGGGAAGATGATCTGTTTTAATGCTGAAGAATGGTCGTGTTGATTTGTCATTTTTGTTGAAGCTGTAGATGGCACGGATGCAATGCTCATTGTAAACACTATAAAATGTTGATGATGCCGAGACACCATTCCTTGTCCTGGAGACATGGCAGAGTAAAGTAGATGAAGCCCATCCCCTCATGAGGCTGACATTCTTGTCAGTGGGGTAGTAGGAAGCTTTATATCATTGGTAATAAACAAAGGGATAAATTAAAATATTGTGTCAGGTGGAGAAATGGAGTTATAAAAAACAAAGCAATTTGAAGGAGAGAGAGAGAAATTAGGTGGGCATTTTAGAGAATTGTTGACTGGGTCATCAAGGAAGGCCTCTATAGGGGACAGGACAGTGAGCAGAGATCAAACTGAAATGAGTAGGCAAGCCATGTGCATAGCTGGGATGAGAGTATTCCAGGAAGAAGAAACAGTATGTGCAAAGGTCCTGAGGTTGGAATGGAATTTCAATGTTTCTGGACAGGCAAAAAGACCAGTGTAGTTGGAATGGAGTGAGCAGGAGGGAGTGGTAAGAAGCAAGGTAGTGAGAACCAGGCCAGATTTCTCTGGATCACAAGAAGTCTTTGGCCCTCATTGTCTAATGTGATGGGAGCTACTTGCATGCTTGGAGCAGGGGAGTGGTGTGATCTAACAGATGCTTCAAAAGAGTCCTGGCTACTGCAATCTCAGATAAACATGCTATGTTAGCCCTTTTTGGCTAAATAACAAATTACACAAAACTCAACACCTTAAACAACACCCATCTCTAATCTCACATTCCTGTAGGTCAGAAGTCTTTGTGGGCTAGGCTCAGTTCTCTGCTTAGGATCTCACAAGGTCAAAACCAAAGTGGATGGCCAACTGGGCTCTCATCCAGAGAGGCTCTAGGGGGACACTTCACTTTCAAACTCTTTAGGGCTGTTGCAGAATTCAGTTCCTTTTGGGTGTAGGACTGAGCTCCATACTGGCTTGCTGTCTGTTGATGGGGGTCACACTCTGCTCCTAAAGGCTGCCTGCGGGTTTTCTTCACAGCCAACAACGGCATGTTGAGTCCTTCTTAGACTATGAATCTCTTTGATTTGCACATATGAGATGCTGATGTAGCGCTACTTCCTGGAAAGCTATTTGGGTATGCATAAGCCTCTCCGATGTGTCATAAGTCAAGTTGGCAACACTAGTCTCTGTTGCATTCTTTCAGAGCATTTATTAAGCACTTCTGTATTCCTAAGAATGTTGTGTATTATGGAAGGATTGAAAAAAAAACAAAAAAACCTAACAACAGAAAAGTTCACCTCACCAGGGAGCTGAGATTAATAATGCTGAAAGCAAGCTGTGGATTTGGTAAAATACAAGGATGCTCAGTGCTAAAGAATGCAAGAGTGGGAAGACTCTGGCAGGGGATGTGCTTCCATGTTAAACATCTCCCACCAGGCCAATTCATGGCTCTTTTCAAGTGCCTGGCCCAGTAGCGAGGAGGGAATTCATAAATATTTGTCCAGTGAGTGAATCAACGTGTTTCGGTTTTCCTTCTTGAAAAACAGGGACTTTAGTCTCCCCACCAGATCAGAAGAATGAACATGTTTGTAAAAAGCAAAGCAGGGTCAACTGTCATGTCATCTTATTTTGGGGAGTGTCATAGATTGGCTTCAGTGTGCCCCTAGGAGAGCAATGGGGGAAAAACATTCGCGTCAAAGACTTGTAAATGGCCAAGAGTCTTGAGGTGCTCCCAAGTGCTCCTGCAAGGAAGGGCAAGGGTGAAGAGGGCTGGGTGGGCATACGGAGGCAAACGCATCTTCTTCATAACTCAGCAGAGAGTCTTTCTGTCCAGAGCTGGCCAAGGGCAGGGATTGGTTCCCTGGGGAAGAGAGAGGTTGACCAGTTGTCCCTTGGGTCTAGGACTAATATTTTATTGACAGCAAAATTTTATTCATCATATCCCAAAATTTGAAACCACCTAAACATCCCTAAACATAATGGATAAGTGAATTGTGGTACGTTGTACAACAGAATACTACCCAGGGAACTTTTTTTTAAAAAACATAAACTAAGATAAATGCAACACACAGATGGCTTCAAAAACATTGTGCTAAGAAAAAGTTGCCCTGGAGTTCCTGTTGTGGCTCAGTAGTTAACAAATCCGACTGGGAACCATGAGGTTGTGGGTTCGATCCCTGGCCTTGCTCAGTGGGTTAAGGATCTGGCGTTGCTGTGGCTGTGGTGTAGGCTGGCAGCTACAGCTCCGATTCGACCCCTAGCCTGGGAACCTCCATATGCCGTGCGGCCCTAAAAAAGGCAAAAAGACGACAAACAAACAAAAAAAAGAAAGAAAAACTTGCTGGACATGAAAGGACACATCTTGCATGATTCTATTTACACATGAGAGTCAGGAAGAGGCAAAGCTAATCTATGGTGAAGAAGCCAGAATAGAGGTTATCCTTGGGGTTGGGTGCGGTGGAGGGGGCGAAGATAACTGGTAAGGAACATGAGGGGACTTTCTGGGGTGCTGGGAATGGTCCATATTTTCTTCTGGGTCATACTTACATGGTGTGTAACAAGTAAAAATGCATTGAGTTGTTCATTTGAGATTTTACTGTATCTTACTGTAGTATTCTACTATAAATTATACCCATAAAAAGAAATAGAATTGTTCTAACAGTGATAGCATCAATCATGTATTTGGTGATACGTTATCTCCAACCCTGGGAGGTAGGCATCAGGACTCCTACTTAATAGATAAAAAATTGAAGTGCCGTATTCCAAGAGCATAGATTTAAGAAGTGGCAGAGCCAGCCTCCCGTGCATTTTCACAGCTTTCCTCAGGCCCTTTCCTGTTGGAAAGCCTGGCTGGTTGGGCAGGGTTTACTCAATATTTGCCCACAGTAGGTTTAGCATCCTTTCATATGTTGAACTAAAACTATCCGGTTGTTGATGTGTGCCCTGCCCTATTCCTGAATTCTTGTCCTGGTGGCAAACTGGCCCATGGTCCTTGCAGCTCTTGCTTAGAGACCCCATATCTTTTCATCTTCGCTAGGAAGCAGGAAGTCTTGAGCCCTGGAGGATGGGAATAAAATATTTCCTGCTCATCCTACCCTAATTCACTGGCTCCCTACCTACCCCCTCCACTCTGTCTG
Organism: Sus scrofa; assembly: GCF_054392235.1. Classification (NCBI taxonomy): domain Eukaryota; kingdom Metazoa; phylum Chordata; class Mammalia; order Artiodactyla; family Suidae; genus Sus; species Sus scrofa. The sequence goes on from NC_139388.1 coordinate 81,234,223, forward strand.
TGCCTTGGCCTCCAGCAGGAAGAAGTTAGATGGTGAGTGAATTGGGCCCAAATAGCCTTCGGGTGACAAGCACTTACTCTATAACCAAACAGCTGTAATAGGCTGATGTTTATCTTGCAGGATGTGGGCATGTAATAAAGTATGAATATGAAGACCAGATTGCCTCTCCGGCCAAGCAGGCAGAGCCAGATTAGCAAGGAGGGAGGTGCCCTGAGAGCGCCTTTGGGAGGAGGGGTCCCTGAAGATTCTCCCCTTTGCGAGCTAGGATTCTTGCTTTGCAGAATAAATCCATTTTGCCAAGGGTGACCATAAAAGAACTTTCTCTGAGGATTCTCCTATCACAAAATAAAACGAGGTTTTGGGGGGGCAGGAGAGATGCTCTGGGGGAGTGAACTGATCCATTCGGGTGGAAAAGAAGTTGGGGTGACAGCCGGGTGTTAGTCGCAACTGGAGCTGGGGTAATGTTGACTGAGAATTTTCCAGCAACTTACATCCAGCTTCAGAAGGCCAGTCCTGATGTGTAGAGACTCTCTTTGTCTCCTGTGCCTGAGAACTCCTGAGGACACCTTCATTCCTTCCAGAAGTCTGCTTTCCCCCTTCATGGCAGGGCTTCTCAACCTCCGCACTATTGAAGATTCTTGGCTGTGGGGAGGGACGTCCTCTACGTTGTCCGAAGTTTTGGCAACATCCCTGGCCTGCAACTAACAGAGGGAGTGGAAACCCCCACCTCCACCAGTTGTGACATTCAAAGCTGTCTCTGGACACTGCCACATGTCTCCCTGGAGGGCAAAATTGCCCCTCGCTGAGACCACTCTGCTTTATTGGACTCTTTCTAATGGCTGCTGGAATGGAGATGCCAGCTCTTGTGGGACTGGTGAGGCGGCTCTACCCTGAGAGCTGAGCTGCCCAACCTGAAGGGTCTGAACTCAGAGGCTTTGATTCTACCAAATGAGTGCATTTCCTGAATCATCCGAGGGAAATTTGTCACATGCGGTTACTCAAAACTGACACAGATCCAGGGAACAAAGCCACACTTCATTCAGACTGTGTCTTAAAATAATCGGCTGAAGGAAACAGAATTGTTCCTGAACAAATTCCCTCTGCAAATTTCCAGGCCCTTTGGTGCCAACGTGAGGGAATTGAGTCTAACGCAGGTAGCGTTTTTGAAGAGAAAAATAAAAGACCAAAAAATTAAGGATTCCTTTATTGTGCCTTTAGCTTCTGAGCCCAGCAATTAATTCTTATGTGCTAAAGGACTTGTGTGTTTATGAGGCATTATTATTTAATGTAGGCCTATTTTAAATTGTAATTTTTTTCATTAAGTTGCCTCGTTTTACTGATTAAGACCAGTTTATAACCTAGCTTAGACTGTGTTCCTTGAGCAATAACTATTTTTCTTTTAAAATATTCCTTAATAACTTCTCATCCATATTTTAAATTTTATTCTAAGTCAGAGGAGCCTCTCTGTGGCTCACGCATCTGTCCTCGTGGTGCTGAGAGATGCTGGAGGATGAGGCACTGCCAGCCCTTCTGTGCACCTTGCTTTACAAATTTCCAAAAAGGAAACAAAACAGCATTGACTAAAAGAAAGTGGCTTCTCAGCCTCTGTGCTTTTAAGGCTGACCTGAAGCCTCTCCACCCACCCCCGCTGCCCCCCCCCCCCACACACTCACTCACACACCAAAAAAAGGACGTCGATCTCAAAGCTTTCTAGCAAACTCCTTAAAGAAGTCTTGCTTATAGAAGAGGATGAAGAGTGTGGAGAAATGGGGCAGCCAAGGCAGGGGAGTGAAGGCCAGGTTCTCCCTATATGCCAGGCACTGAAATCAGTCCCTGGCCTGAGTCATCTCCTGCTCCCTGTCGCTGCTTTTCTTCCACATTTTTCTATCCCTAAGAAGTGAGGATAAGCATCCCCATTAAGCAGAGATGGAAACTGAGGCTCAGAACGTGACACAGCTTACTTAGGGCTGTAGCGTTGGCCTGTGTTGGAGTCAGAAGCTGCCCCTAGGTCTGTCTAGTTTCCAAGCCCACAGTTCTAACCTCTCACCACTGGTGGTCCCTGACAATATCCTCAAGCAGAGGTGGCCAGCTTCCCAGTCGGGCTCTTCAGATCACTTGCCCTACTATTGCCTCATCTCAGCATCACCATTGCACTGGGAAATAAACACCATGACCCCCTTTTCTAGAGGAGATAACTGAGGCCCAAGAAGGGGAGAGATTTGCCCTCCATGTCCATGACAGTATGAGGACTTGACCTGGGTCTTTGGCTTCAAGGTCTGGAGGTGTTTCCTTTTCTTCTTGCACCACCTGTGGTTTCCCTTCTGTTGGCTGCACAGCCAGCCCTACCTGGTGGCTCTGGCCCAGAGAGGGCACTACAAAGACAGCCATGCTTGGTGGGGCATCTCACAGGCATCCTGCATCCCATCGGTCTCTCATCCTTCTTCCCTCCCAGTAGTCCCAGCTGTTCTTTGGATGCTGAACTGACCCAGGGATAAAAAAAATGATTCCCCTCACTCACCCCCAGGGATGCTGAGATAATTCCAGAAGATGACGGCAGGCTCTCAGATGAAAGACTATTGGAAAGAAGACCATGCTGTGATATGCTTCTGGAGACCAGAGTCCTGGTTTTACATTGATTGTTAATTGTCTCTGACCTCAGCCAAGACCCTTCTCTTCTCTGCGCCTCAGTTTGCCATCTATATAACAAAAAAATTTCTATTCAAGACCATAAAAGCCTCTGTGATGGAGAACTATGGTTTGGGATTCCAGCCCAATGATAGTGTAGCTAGACCCACTGATTAATTTTGTTATTTATCTGCCTATTCATTTTGTTTTCATGAAGACCCTACTGAGTACCTATTACATGCAATATATTAGTGGAATGTAACTGCTATAACAAAGCACTTTAAAATTTGTGTATTATATAAATACATTTATTATGAAAATTATTTTGCAATTAACACAATTTTATTTCTCACGCATATCACTGTCTGTGGAGGCTGTAGGAAGACATGACTCATACTATCATTCAAATAACCAGGTTTTTTCCATCCTTCTTTGAGTCCTTAGTGCCCTCTTCATCCACTGGCCGATATAGAGGCAGAATGGCATAGGAGGTTTCTAGGGGACAGGCCTGGAAGCCATATTGCCCTGCCAGGATTTAGTCATATGACCCCACCAAATCATAAGGGAGGCTGGGAAATGTAGTCCAGCTGAGTCCCTAGGAGGGAGCGCACAGAACAGAGCAGGCACCGTGCATGCGAGAAGCAAAGACAGCTTTGGACCCCAGTGTGAACTCAGGTAAAGGAGCCTGGGACAAGCAGAAGGACATGAAGGTCCAGATAGAGACCTGATTGGCAGGTTCGGCATCTTGCAGGAGCTTATGCACTTGGTCCTGACAGCCCTGGACATTCTGCCTAATGAAGCTTTTCTCCTATCCCATCACCTTCCATAGCCTACATCTCGGACGCAAGAGGAATGACTAAGAAGCCCTTTCCTTCTCTGGCCTCAGTGTCTCCCATCCATAAATTGGGAAGAAAAATGACTCACCCTGGCTCTCCAGGGCATCAGTCATGGCCACGTGTCTTCAAAGTGCCCTGGAACAGCCTTCCCAAGCCTTCTTATTAATAGTAGAACGACATCATTATCAATAATGAAACACAAATTAATAATAAATAAACAAACTAATGATAAATAATACATACATCATGAATAATACATTAATACTACAAGGCTTTTGAGCATCTATTGCCTCTGACAGAGGGGAATTTGATTAGCTGGCTGGAGATCACGGAGGGGGAATATTTCAGAAGAGCCTGGGAGGTTGGGGCAGGGGTTGGACACCTGAAAGTGGCAGGCACATCTCTCTGCAAAGGCTGTAAAATGTTTGAGGGGCCCAATGGCCCAGAACTGAGCTGAACCTTCTGCTGGGAGAGGTGAGAACTGGAGCCTGAGGGTGGGGACTCCCTGCCTAGATGTTCTTGCATGGTCCACATTTAGAGTGGAAATCCATAGCCCAATAAAACAGAAAAACTTCAAGCCCCAACAGAACTGGATGTTATGGCCAAAGCTGGGCCAGCTGAAGATATATGTAGAATTTATTTGTTTATCCGTGGATTCATTGATTCATTCATCCATTCATTCATTCAATAACTAGGTCTTCAGTGCCAACAGTATGGCCAGCACCATGCTACTTATTCAGAGTGTGGTTACTGAGACATGCTTTTGGCCCTCTAGGAGCTCACAGTATACGATGACGGGAGTCAGGCTGGTAAAAAAAAAAAAAAAAAAAAGGGGGGGGTAACCCTATGCAATATGTTAGGGTTATTTTATATGCCATGAGAAGGGCACTTAACTATGATTTAGGGTTTCTGGGTCCAGGGTAGGTGAATTTAGGGGGTATGTTGGTCTACCTCTAGATTAAATAATGTCTAAACTAAGACCCAAAGGGCATATCAAAACAATGGGGGTAAAGTGATGCTGGCTTTCCAAGCAGTAGCCAGACAAAGCCTGGCATATTTGGGGAGCTGTGAGTAATTGAGGATGGCTGGGGTACACCATGCAAAAGGCAGAGAAACAAGAGATGAGCTGAAGAGGAGGCAGGCCATGAGTGTGCGGGAAAGGGGTTTGGATGTCATCCCAAAAGCAGTGAGGAGACACAAAGGAGCATTTGGGTCCAGGATGTGACATCAGTACATTGGGCTGCAGCCTAATCCACATTGCTCTAGGGCTACATGGTTCACCAAGCTCTTTCCCCTGTAGTGCTCATGTGTTGGTTCATGCATGCATGTATGCATGCATGCATGCATGAGTGTTGCACACAAGCTGAGCACTTACCACAAGCCAAATATCCTACAGGGATGCACGCCAGGCCCCTGACCTTAAGAAGCTCCCAGCCTGATGGCAGAAATGTAAACAAAGAACCATATGTTACCTTACAGTTTGATGTGATGCTATTATTGAGATGTTTACAAGGGGCTGTGTACTTAGAAGAGGGACTGTCAGACTCATGGAAATCAAGGAGGAGGTGACTGCTGCATTGAACCTGGAAAGACGTGTACAAATTTGCCTCGGTGAACTCAGAGCAAAAGGGCATTCCGGGAAGAAGAAACGGTGCAGGCAAAGAGAAGAACCTGAGGATGTCTGGGAGGGCTGGTGGGTGGGTGGCACAAACACAGTGAGAGACTGATTGAGTTGGAGAGGCTGAGAGAGGCAAGATCATTAGGGGCCTGGTTGGCCATGACAGAGACTGAACTTGATCCTGAATTGGAAGGCAATGGGGTAGAAAAATTGCACGGCATTAACAAGAGAGGTAGCCTCATTATATCTGCATCTGAGAAATTGCATCTGAGACTCCAGCATGGCGGGTGCATTGGAGGAACAAGTCTGGAGGTTGAGGACCCTCAAGGCAGCTGTCCATGGTCCTGGGTGGAGGGGATTTTTAAGGACCCAAACCAAGGCAGGATTGGGACAGGACAGGCATGGTTTTGAGAGCTACTGTAGAAGAATTGATCCACCTTAGAGACAGATGAACTATTAACCTCCCATCTTTGCTCAAAGCTTTCTTTTCTTAAAAGGCCCCCCTCCATCATCTGCCCCACCTCTTGCCCCTGTTTCCACTAACAAGGAGACGATGGCTGGGAGCACCTGTTAACCCAGCATGGAAGGGTGTATTTCACAGAACCCTCTGTACCTGCCTGAAAGATATGGTTGCAGTAATTGCTTTGTTGTAATAATATTTATTACGGTAGTAATTACATAGTGTGGGGAGCCCAGAGAGGCTGTCATTGGTGCCACACTGTGGCATTTATCTTCATGAGATGGGGTGACCCTTTTTCTTCATGAGTGGTGGTGCATGAAGCTCCTGTTATCATGTAGAGATAAATCCCAGCCCCACAGAAAGAGGAGGGTGGCATGAGGAATTTATGTGACCCTGATTCGCACGGTCCACTCTGGCGCTGTCATCACCTGACCTCTGTCTGCCCTGGGTCAAGTCTTGGTGTGGTCCAGCCCAGTCCTCCAAGGGGAGAGGGGTCCCTGAATTCCCTGCACCACTTTAAGACTCTCAGACCCAGAAGGGGGTGAGACACTCTCCCTTTCCTCAGGGAGCTCCTAGTCTGATGGCAGAGGTAGCCCTGGCCCTCTTATGGAAAGACGGTAGTCCATTGCCTTTGATTCTTCTCTCATTACTTTTTAGAAACAAGTGATAACTTGGCTGACATGAGACAGGCAGTTCCTGGCCAAGGGAACTGTCCAGAGAGAGGGGTTCAGAGGACAGAATGTCAGGGACGCCATGGGTCCAGTTCGCCCACCAGTCTCAGGGCTCTCACAGTCCTAGAAAAGTTCTCAGACACATCTTCTTGGCCTTCCCAGGATCCTTTGCTGACACTGAACTTGAAAATGGCCTCAACTGTCAGTCATCCTGCTGCTCCCTTAAAGATGTGCTATGTCCTGCATTGCCTACTACACCCCAAGCAAGATTTTATACGTACTTCTTGGCACCTAATCCCTCCTCCCACTCCTGTTTATAGCTCCTTCATTTGGAAGCAAGGGACCAGGGGCTCCTGTGGGATAGAGGAAGAATACTGGATTCATAATCAAAGAACTTGCTTGCCAAGCCTGGTTCTGTGTGATCATGAGAACGTCTTCTGTATCTCTGAACCTCAGTCTCCTTACCTCCAACATGGTGACAATCTCCCTTGGGGTGGCACTGGTGAGCTGGAAGATAGTAATCAGAGGTATCCTTTGAAAATGTCCAGACATGCTCATTGGATCACTTTTTTTCATCCACCTAACACATATTTATGGAACTCCTGCAAAGTGATAGGAACTGTTCTAATTTCTAAGTAATAAAACAGTGATTAAAAAACAGAAACTCAAGGACTTCTGGTTATGGAGAAAATGAGTGAGATGGAATAAAGACTAGTCTTCCTTTATCTTTCTTTAATTCAACTCTAAGATCTGGACAGAGGGTATGGACATTTATTTGAAGTATCTGAAATGTAAATACAGGCAGGCAGTTTGGGGACGAACACCAGAATTCTAAGGACTCCTGAAAGAATTCATTTAAAGAAGACCTGCCATCTTACAAAGTAACACAAAATGTTCAAGACACAAACTAGAATCGCACAACATACAAAGAACCACGGAAATCTCAATTCACAGGGAAGAAGATGATCAATAGATTCCATTGATGAGACTGGCACCAATGCTGGAATTATCAGCAGAGGGCTTTAAAGTAACAAAAGTACTTGAACAAGCAATCACAAATCATCTTGAAACAAATAACAAAATAGAAAGGCTCAGCAAAGAAATAAAAAATATAAAGAAGAACCAAATGGAAATTTTATACATGAAAAATACAACACATTTTAAAACTCACTGGGTAGACTCAGTAGCAGGCAAGAGTGAACTTGAAATAGATCAATAGAAAGGATCCAATCTGAACAACAGGATAAGAAAAAAATTGAAACACATACATACACATACACAAAGACACAAAGTCTCTGCTCTCATGGAGCTCACAGCTCAGCTGAGTGTGGGATTGAGGGGGAAGTAGCAGCGGCTGATAAACAAATATGTATCAGGCAGTAAGAAATGTTTCTTTCTTTCTTTCTTTTTTTTTTTTGCTTTTTCAGGCTGCACTTGTCAGCATATGGAGGTTCCCAGTCTAGGAATCAAATTGGAGCTACAGCCATTGGCCTACACTACAGCCACAGCAACTCAGGATCCGAGCCATATCTGCAACCTACACCACAGCTTACGGCCACGCCAGATCCTTAACCCACTGAGTGAGGCCAGGAATCGAACCCGCATCCTCATAGATCCTAGTCGGGTTCGTTAACCACTGAGCCATGAAGGGAACTCTAAAAATGTTTCTCAAAGAATAAAGCAGAGTAAAGAGAGGATGATGGGGATGCGCTTTTACATGGGATAGTTTTTAAAAAGATCCCTCCAAAGAGGAGGCATCTGAGCAGAGAAAGAATCGAGGACTTGAGCCATGTGGGTGATTGAGGAAAGATTGTTCTGGGAGGTGGGAGCAGCAAGTGCAAAGGCCCTGGGGTAGGGATGTGCTCAGAGTGTTTGGGGATCAGCAGGGTTCACTGTGTGTGGGTGGAGTGAATGAGGGGAGGTAAAATCAGAGAGGAGGGCAGGAGAGACCAGCTAAGAGGTGTGGTCGTAGAATCAGCAGCAATAAATGGTGGTGGCCAGGCCTTGGGAGGTAGCGTGGAGAGGTGGGAAGAGTTCAACGGCAGATTGATTTTATAGAGCCTGCAGGCCTTGCCTGTGTTCCCTGAACTGGGCAGAAGGAGGGGGAGCATTCCTGTCATGGCTCAGCGGTTAATGAACCTGACTAGCATCCATGAGATCGTGGGTTTGATCCCTGGCCTCTATCAGTGGGTTAAGGATCCAGCGATGCTGTGAGCTGTGGTGTAGGTCGCAGACATGGCTCGGATCCCCAGTTGCTGTGGCCCTGGTGTGGGCCGGTAGCTACAGCTCCGATTGGACCCTTAGCCTGGGAACCTCCATACGCCATGGATGCCGCTCTAGAAAGAGAAAATAATAATAATAATAGTAGTAGTAATAATAATAATAAAGGGCATCCATGGGTGTGGGAAGCCCAAGACAAACCTTGATGTCACAAGTTCCATCCTCAGGCAGCACCATCATCTACTGGATACCCACAAGGAGGCACGTACCAGGGGGACGTCAGCATTGAACCTTGCTAGTCCTTGGTCAAGGGAGGGATGGCTATTTTTATTATTGAAATGGGTGGAGAGCCTTAGTGCTTTAGCCATCATGGGCCATGGTGACCCATTTGTTTTGGTTTGCCAGAGACTTTCTAGTTTAACACTGAAAGCGCTTGTCCCAGGAAACCCCTTGGTCCTGGGCAGATTGAGACATCTGGTCACCCTAATATGAGCCATGCCTCTTTTTGCTAAATCAAGGCAGGCCTGGATCTTTCCCATGGAAACCCTCACTGACTCGCGTCCACCCCTGGGGCCGGACATGAGCCAACCCTCTAAAAACATCCCGCCTGGGCCGGAAAAGGGGAGAAAAGTATGCTGGCATATCACGAGGTGGGTTTCCAGAGAGAGGAGCCATTTGTCATCACCTCGTTGGGAGGGTGCCTGGCTCCTAAATATTGCCTGCGATTTTGCTAAATGCATCTTAACGGGAGTGGTGCAAATGCCGTCAGAGATAGAGGGGGAGAGTGATGGCCCCATTCGGGATAATGAACTGCTTAGTTAAGATGAACCCGGTTCCACGCCTGATCCTGCTTCTCGCGATGCGGCACTTGGTGGCGGGCGGGGGACGGCTCGCGTGCAGAGGCTGAGCAGCGGCAAATTTAATGCCGAGAAAGACAGAGCTCCATCTTTAGCAGGCGGCTGATTAATGGACAGGTTCGCTATTCCACGAAATGGCAACAAGTCATAAAGGGAACCAAGGTGCTGGGATTCAGGCTCAGGTACCGTCTGCCATGGGATTGACAGGAGCTGAAGGCCCCGAAAATGCGGTTCCTTCCTCACTTAACAGAGGAGGAAACTGAGGCTCAGAGAGAGAGGCAACCCACCTGAGGTGCCAGGGCTGGTTGGCAGCTGAGCTGAGCCCCCAGAATTCATGCCTCTTGTGCCCTTCAGACAGTATTCGCTGCCTCCTGACTGGGGGATGAGCCCGTGTCTCCCCACCCCTGCTCAGCTGCCCCTTCCTGCTGCCTCCGGGAGCTTGATCTCAGCGTCTTGGCAGCAAGGGGCCTTCCAGGATCTCCTCTCTCTTGGTTTTCTGTCCTCTCTCAGTCCAGCTAGGATGTCTGGCTGGATCTCTGAATCTTCTCCCCGCAACCAGCTTCTGATGTCTGACCCCATGCTTCCCGCCTCCATTCCAGAACCGCCCTTCCTCACCTGGACCCTGGGAAGTGGGAGGGGAATAGGGGTCCGAGGGACGCGGACTCTGCACTGGGGCAGCCCCTTGTGGGCGTGGCTCATGGTGAAGGAACCCTCTAGAACACCGTGTTAGACCCTGTGATTGTTCCCAGCCTCATCACACATGGGGAACTGAGTCCTGTGGGGGCCGTGTAACTTGCCAGGGTCACTACTGAGGGGTGAGCTGAGAGACTTGAGCAAGATGACTGACTCCACACTTGTTGGAGGCATGTGGGTGGGAGCAGCAAAGAAAGCCAGGAAGGGTGTTTTCAGAGAAAGAAGACCCCCATGGAGGTGGGGGTCTTCAGAAGATGATGGGATTTTGTCAGATACGAGCTGGAAAAATATTAATCTGTCCTAGAGGCGAATGTTCCCTGTGTTTTCTTTTGCAAAAAAATAAAAATAAAAATAAACCTCCTTGGAGTTCCCATCATAGTTCAGTGGGTTAAGAACCTGACTAGTATCCATGAGGTTGGGGGTTCAATCCCTAGCCTTGCTCAATGGGTTAAGGATCTTGCTGTGAGCTGTGGTGTAGGTTGCAAACGTGACTTGGATCTGGCGTGGCTGTGGCTGTGGTGTAGGCTGGCAGCTGTAGTTCTAATTCGACCCCTAGCCTGGGAGCTTCCGTGTGCTGCAGGTGCAGCACTAGAAAGAAAAAAACAAAAAAACAAAAAAAAACCCTCCTTGACCATGAACCCTTGCTGCTCCCTCTCCTGTGTGCGTCTGTGTCTGGGAAGGCGACTTCTCACCTGTGAGCCAGGTATAGATAGGGGCTGATGCGATCCACAGCTGTCAGAAAATCACCTGACCTCCCGCCTTCTCCCTCCCTCCCCCAGCCAGTGATCCTACCTCCGGACCCAAGGCTTAGAGCCCACACATTGCCAGAGGCTTGTCCTGGCTTTGGATAGGAAAGGTCAAAGTTCACTGGAGGCGCTCAAGCCTGGAGAGTGGGCGGTCCCTCTGTTCCCATCCCTCACTGGGGCCAGATCCCACCCCAGACCTGTCTCCATCTCTCCATCCATCACCAGCCCCATCTGAGAGCCAGGCTTATGATGGACATGCAGTCACTTGGAACAGCCCCCAGGATCCTCACATGACCTCAACAAGTCACAAGATTCTACTCCTGCCAGTAGCAAACACACTGGAGAGACTGGCTTTGGAATTGGACAGATCTGGGTTCAAATCTGGTTTTGCTGCTTACACGGCAGCAGTACTGAACCCGGTCCTTCCACCCTCTGAACAGTGATTCCTCCTTTGTGACAGAAACATTCACGGGGTGGCAGGAGGACCCACCCTGCCCGCCCAGAAGAAAGCTCAAGAAGCAGCACTCATATTCTTATTTTAATACTCTACTGATATTAATGAAACTCACATTCCAGAAGGAGAGGCAGATGTGCAAACAGACAATTACACTCCAGTGTGACATACGCGGTAATCGCAGCAGCTTAGGAGGAAGGTGCGCACAGGCTGTTGCAATAGACGATGGAAAAGTGGGAGGGACAGTTCTAGGAAGACCAGAAAGTGCCATGCGCCCACCAAAGGAGGTGTTCATCCATAGAGCGGAGGCTTCCTGCCTGCTCTGAGCCTCCAGCCACTCCCAGTGGAGCAGGAAGAGGAGGAGCTTCGGCTTGGACCCTTTCCCCCCAGTCCCCCTCTGTGACTTCAAGTAGGGGGATCTGGGGGCTGGGGGGACACAGTCACTTCTGCCTCAGCTGAGAGAGGCGTGTCCCAGTGTTTGTTCCAAAGCACTCTAGCAGGGTGGGGACTGGGAGACGCCTGCGGGACTCAGGGTCCTCCTTAAAGCGGGCACCCTAGGCATCTCACGTGCCCCACCCTAGTCCCGGCCCTGGTTCTAATCCTACAATGGGCTCCGAAGTGTACAGGGTCAAAAAAATTTTTTTCCCACCGTCACCCACGTTTGGAGAATCACAAGGACACACCAGCTTCAGGACCTGTGCACCTGTGGTGTCTGATGTCTGGAATATTCTCTCCCTAGAACTACGCATGGTTCATACTTTCTTTTATTCCAGCCCCTTCAAAGAAGCCTCCTGGATCGCGGCCTGTCCAGAGCAACCCCCATCCCCCACTACTCGCTCTTGCTTTGCACCGATTTGCTTTTCTTCATTATACCTGTCACCCCTTGACCTGTTTCCCATCATTTATTCATTTGATTATCGTCTCCTCTGCTGCAACACCTGCCTGTTCTCACTGTTCTATCCCTCTTGCCTGGAACAGAACCTGGTACCAAAGAGATTATGTATAAAACAAAAGATGGCAAGACAGGAAGAAAGAAAGAAAATTTCCGAGATATCTTGGAAGGGAGGGCCATGTTTAATTTTACTTAACTGCAAACTTCTTACACTTAGTTGATAATACTGAAACATCTAGAAGAAGCTCCTTATTCTCTATATACCCTTAAGGGATCAGAACCACCCTCCAGCACCTATCTTTTAATTCTCCTCTTCCGGTGTCCCAAGACCCCCCACCCCTGCTGTGCAGTGGGCTTTCGCGGCTCTCGCCCCTGCCCGCCCCTGAGAAGCCTGTGCCCAGACACCGCTACACCTGTCAGTGCCCCAACCCGACCATCAACTACCAGAGCCTCTACCATTGACCCCAATCCCCGCCAGACTCGCACCTGTGATCCTCTTGGGACACTCCAAGAAAAGGTGACCTTGCAAGCTGGCATCCTGCCCTGGCCCGCCTCATGTGCATGCACCATCTGTGCCCACCCTGGCTGGCTGGAAGATTTATGCATCTGAGAATGTGTCCTTCCTACCTCCTTCCGGTGGGAGGAACCGTTCTCTGGTCTTGATCTCCTCAGCCATCTGGACTGATGGTGCCCATCTTAGCTGTAGCTCCAAAGGTGAGACACACGCCTCCGTCCAGGGGAAGGCAGCCCCACTGGAAAGGCGATCCAGGAGGTCAACCCAAGGCTGGGAACCTTAGCGGATGGGATCAGGTCCTGGTCTCCTGCTGTGCCCCCCCCCCAACCCCGCATCACACTCCCATCCTCCCCAGGGCTGGATGGGAAATGTTTGCTGGCCCTTCTTCAGCTCTTCCATCGGTGGCATGTGTATAGCATGGCGGTCATTATGGGACCCGAAGGTCTCAGTTTGAATCTCAGCTCTGCCACTTACAGCTGTGTGATCTTGGCAGGTTACCTCGCCTGTTTCCCGGTGGAAAGTCAGAATAATACGAGTTCCTCTCTCCTAGGATGGTTGTGACAATTAAATGAGGGAGTGTGTATTAAGGTCGGAGCCCAGCGTCTGGCTCCGGGTGGGTGCCACAGAAATATGAACCACTCTCACCATGTCACACCTGACTTACCTTGTCCCCGCGTCCTTCCTCCCGCTGGCGTTCATCTCCCTCCGCGTGGCCTCCACGTTTGTCATGGTTGGGCAGCAGCTGGGCTTGGGGACCTCCCTGATCATCCAGGCTGGGCCAGGTTTCCCTGTCCCCTCCCCCAGCCCCGCACGGTCACCCTACCATTACCCTCACCCACTTGGGGTGACTGAGTTGTGAATCACTCTGCTGTGCGATCCTGGGCAGCAGGTTGAGCCATCCTGCTTCCCAGACCCTGCCCAGACCCGCTTACAGTAGATGGGAGCAAACTCTGGGGCCGAGGGCATGAGCAGAGGCAGAAGCCCAGTCTTTCCTTCCAGTCAGCCCCACCGCTGCCTTCATGGGCCATGTGGACTCCTGACCTGCGGTCTGCGTTAGAGGCCACTGAGGCTGAGCCCTGAGCTCACTGCCTTACCCCTCGCATGGAGACCTGAAGCCTCGAACCAGACAGGTCGAGTCTGCTTCCAGCTTCCAAATTGATCCCCCGAGGTCAATTCTTTCTTCTTTTTTTTTACTGGAGTGTTGTAACCATTAAGTTCCAGGCAGGGGTCAGGCCCCTGGGCTCTATCCGCTCAGGTTGCCTGCACAATTGAAATCCCTGAACCCATTCTGCCTAGTTTTCTCATTAAGACAATCGGACGGGATTGATCCATTAGATCGATGGCTGGACATCAGCCGGCAGGAAGCCAATCAGATGAGCCTGGATGATCAGCCCAAGAATGAGGTCCCCTGCTGAGCTGGAGTGGGCACCTTGCCCTCAGGGTGGGGCTCTGAGAGGCAGAGGGTTGGGTGGGAGGACTCAGCAGGCTGCAGTCTGGTGTGGAAGCATCACTGTTGGCTGGGGTGTGTCTACCAGGAGAAGCTGGTGGGCCAGAAGCTTCGTCTGTGCTTGCAGACATTTGTGGCTTCTTCCCAGGCAGTCAGCCCATCATCACCCCCACATCACCCCAAACATCACCACCCCCGTGGCCCAGGGTTGGAACTATATCTCCCTTTGGGTGGCAGGGTGTGTGTGATGGGGGTTTGGGGGGTTCAGGAAGCAAATAGCCATTTCCCAGGTCTCCCTACTCCTCTCATCAAGAGAAGTTTTATGAGGCTGGGAATGGAGGGGCATGGGTACTTAGAACACCATATCCTGATGTTCCAGGGACCCTGGCCGCGTGGGATGCTGATGGGGTTTAGGGAATGGCTCAAGACCCGTATTCAAATAGGTTTGGAAACACTAGGTTAAATGCATTGCAGCATGTTCACCTCCTACAGAGCTTAGACGTATTGCGACTTTCTAAAAGGGGGATGGGGTGCAGTGCTGGACCCCACGCCCATTTTTCTGCGATGTTGTATAGAAATACACTGAGGCACTTCCTCCAGGTGCCAGCTGGTCCTCCTTTCATGGGACGATTCATCCCAAGGGGACGTTTTTTCAGGATTGGAGGGGTCCGTAGGAGCCAAGGGGGTTCTCAGAAAGGGAGGCATCAGTGAGAAGGAAGCAGACGGTGATGAGCTCCACTCAGGCCCACAGTCACCATGCACTCAGACTACAGTGCAAACAGCGCCCCCTATGGTTGTGCCGGTTCCCTCCTGCCCTCCAGGTCAGCTCATGCCCTCACCACGCTCCTCTCCTTCCTTCAACAGGCTATCTGACTGTCAACATTGAGCCTCTCCCACCTGTGGTGGCTGGTGATGCTGTGACCTTGAAGTGTAACTTCAAGACAGACGGCCGCATGCGTGAGATCGTGTGGTACCGGGTAAGTCACCTCTACTGGCCCCTCCATGCCAACCGTCAGGGCTGAGAGTAGGGTCCCCAGAGCCCCTCTGGAGGCCCTTGTGGGATTGGCTATGTCTTCAGCTCTAACCCAGCCCTGTGCTGTCCTGCGCTCTCTGCCAGGCCCCCATCCTCTGCTGAAACCTTCCTTAAAGACCCCTTTGTCATCCAGAGTTCTCACTGTGGCTCAGCAGGTTAAGAACCTGACTAGCATCCTGAGAATGTGGGTTTGATCCCTGGCCTCGATTGGTGGGTTAAGAATCCAGTGTTGCTGCAGTCTCAGTGTAGGTTTCAATGCAGCTCAGACCTGGTGTTGCTGTGGCTGTGCTGTAGACCAACAGCTACAGCTTCGATTTGACCTCTAACCTGGGAACTTCCATATGCTGCAGGTGTGGACCTAAAACACACACACACACACACACACACACACAAAATCCCTTGGCCCAGCCTTCTCCTCTGTCCTTAGGATCAGGCCCCTTCTGTATTCCTAATATGGCCTTGTGCTCAGAAAACCCTATTAGTACCAAGTATGAGTGCTTAGGAATCCTTCTGTCCCTGATTGCAGGGTAACAACTAAGGAAGGAAGGGTTGCAAGGTAGAATTTCAGGTGGGAGGATTTGAGCAATGCTGTTGGCAGGGAGCAAAAACACGACAGTTTCCTGTCTTCTTAAAAATCAAATTCCAGACCGAGTCTACCTCCTAATTCGACACATAGGACTAGTGCTGGTGTCTGGCACCCCGAGGTCTAAGGAGGTCTGAGAAGGGGTCTTGACAGAGATGAGCAGATGCCCACCTGCCCAGGGCCCAGGTGTTGGCAACAGGACAACCAGCTTTGGGTCTCTTCGGAACAAGTGTTGGTTTATTTAATCACTGACATAGAAATATCAGTGGGTTTGGACCTGGCATCCCAACCTGGTCTCCCTTCACCACGAGGGAGTGGCTGGTCTCAGGAGCTGACCTTCCTGCAATGTCACGCTCAGATCTGCACAGAGCAAGGGGCTGCCGACTTGGGAATGGGTTGAGCCAAGAATTCCCCTTCCATGGTCTACAACATGGGTTTGCAAAATTTATCCAGTGAGGCCCAGAGAGTAAATATTTTCCTCTCTGGGGACCATGTGGTCTCTGTCATAACCACTGGCTCCGTTAGTGTGCAAAAACAGCCACAAAGAGTCAGTGGAAGGGCATGGTGGGTTCCCATAAACTTTTATTCATGGATGCTTGAATTTCATGTAATTTTCACATGTCACAAAAATGTTCTCCTTTTGTATTTTTTTCAACCATGAAAAAAGGTAAAAAAAACCATGTAGAAATAGGCTGCAGGCTGATTTGGTCCACCTACCATGGTTTGCCAGCTGCTGATCTAGACTATACTTCTCTAACCTTTGTAAGTTCTGTCACCCCTTCTTCAAGGGAGACCAATGGGCGACACAGTCAAGCAGACCTGCTGTGGAAGGAGCACATGGGGTAGGAGGTGAGGGTGGGAGTGGGGGTTGGGTGGATGCAGCATGACAATCAGGCACCTAGAACGCACCCTTTGCTCCTTGAGGCTACTGCTAACGCCTGCGGTACAGCGCAAGGAAACCCAGTGTTGGACCATCCTTCTAGGTGAAATTGCCACTCAGCCTTAACTCAGAACTGGGCTCCTCAGCCTCCTTGCTTTTGGTCCCTTCTTGCTTTGACCCATCCTGTCCCTCCTGGTCCTTGTGTTCTTGACCTTGCTGGTTGCTGATATTTTGCTCGTCGCTGTGACTTGGCCTCCTTGTAAGCAAACTCTCTGTTCTCCATCTTAGGATTGTAGCCCCTCCCACTTAGAATCACCTAGAGGGCCCTCCACCCAAGCTGGCAGAAGCCTGGAACCCACAGGTGTGAACTTGACATTCAGTTTCCCGCAGGGCCCCAGCGTTAGACGAGGCTTCCATCCTGGATAGATCCACCGGCCTAGAGAAAGTCAAGGCATATGTTAAATAGTGCCACGAACTGAATCACTAAGAGGCGTATTTACATGATACGGGAACTGCTTGGCTGACACACGCTGTGAGCATCTCATTAGCACCTGGCAGAAGGACTGGGATAAATTAACTCCAGCTCACTGCTGACGCGGGGCCGGACCGCATCTCTTGCTCTACTCACTATGGATGGGATAGGAGTGAGGGGTTGTGAGAGACCTGCCCAGGTGGCAGAGAGAAAGACAGAGACCCAATGGGAACAGTTCATAGGAGTGAAGGTGGGAGGGAGCTTGGAGGCAGGAAAGTACCAGTAGGCACCTCATTGCCTCTCCATCCCTTGAAGCAGCTATCCTCACTCTTGTTTGAAATTGAATGTTCCCACATCAGTGGTGAAAACCTCCCTGCAGAGAGGTAGCTGACAGGATGGGGGCAACACCAGTGCCAGGGCTGGGTGTGGGAAACCAGGAGTAGACTCCACGTGGCTCACCTCTGTGTTCTCTGAAGATGGGGGATATGGCTTGGGCAGGAGGGCATGCCCAGCTTCCAGGGCAGCCAAATATTGCCCCTCTTCTCTACCCCAATGCCGAGAACCCCCATTCACCACCCCACCCCCAACATCCCCATCCTGGCCTGCAATCACATTGATTGCTTTGAAAATCAGTTACGTCTCTTACGGGTGTCAGGCCCTGCGTATCGGGCGACGGTAGGCTGCACTAATTAATTTATTTTATTTCATTTCACATCCTTTGACTGAGAGAGTCTGGAATGGGGGGGAGATGCAGATGTATGCAAATCACATGCAAATTTCCCACTGGAGTCAAATGCTAGAGCCCTTTTGATTCTGTAGCTGGACTGCGGTAGCGGGCTCATTGACTTGATACTCTCCTGGGGACCAGGGGAGCCCTGCAGGCCCTGTCTGTGTGGGTGAGGATGGAAGCAAGTTGCAGGGAAGTGGCTCCATGCTGCCAGTTGTCTCAGTGTCTGCTGCCACTCTGGCCTTCCCTTACCTATCACCTCTTTTCCCAGGGAGCAGCTGAATGGAGAGAGATAAGAGCTTACCAAGATGGGGGCTCCAGGAGCCAAGGCCGGGGCGGGGCTTGTGGGCGGAGTGGAAGAAGCAGCAACAGAAGCCCTAGTCTCCTTCCCCAGCCTAAATCCCCCCCAACCCCATCACCAGACAAGCCCCCATAGCTTTAGCTCCCCATCTCTGTCTTCCCTCAGTCCACCCTCCCTCCAAACAAGGAGCTGCCAAGTGTTGTTTGTTTTCTGTACGTGTGTTTGCTTCCCTCCCCAGCTTCCTTTGCCCATCCTCCATGAATGAGCTTACAGAGCCTGGCTTGGAAGGAAATGAATAGATTACACAGGCCTGGCCAGAGCTGTGTCGCCAATCCCTTTAGAAGGGAAAAGTGGGGCTTTGTGACAAGGCTGCCTCTGCCCACTCAGCCCAGTGGGCACAAAATGGCCCAAAACATGTGTAAAGCCCAGCAGGCTCCCCTCTGGTCCTAAAGACATTATCTTAGCAATGGGGTCATCCTAAGCTTTCAGAAGCATAGAAAATGGATTGGATTCTTTGGGTAAATAGGGGGAGCTGATGGAATTGTGTGAAACAAAAGGGGTCACCCCCCCACACCCCTGGAGTTAACAAGACCTCCAGCTCAACATTTGGGAAGGTCTTGGGTCATAGAACCATTTGGGGGGGGGGGGCAGGGAAATAGGAGGAGGTAGCCAGGGCCTGAACCTTGGACTCTTTGCCCCATAGTTGGGCCAAATTATAGAAAAAGATGACAAAACTCTAGACGAGACTCAAGAAAATGTACATGATCAGAGCCCCTGGGTCTGTGCTGTCCAATATGGTAGCTACCTGTCGCATGTAGCCATTTAAATTTAATTAACTCAAATTAAATTAGAAATCCATTTCCTCAGCCTTGCCGCATTTTAAGAGCTCACTAGCCACATATAATTAATGGCTACCGTATTGGACAGAACAGGTACAGAACCTTTCCATCATCACAGGAAGTTCTATTGGACAGTCTGCTGTAGGTATTTGAAAATTTTTTCTGCAGCCTCTGGAATATACTGTACTTTCCTGACAAGGGAGTAACAGTGACTGCTCATTGAGCCAGCTTTCTGGGCAAGCTCCCTCTAAAGTGAATTTCAGAAAGATGAATGTTATTTGTTGTGTAACTTGCCATCATTGGATTGTGAGGAATGGGAGGGCTGAAACAGTGACTATCATTCTCAAAAGACCTCTTTGAAAACACAGAGAAGATGTCAAGAGAGTTTTCAGGCCCCTTAGGTGCTGGTATCACTGTGGTCTCTCAAACCCCTGTTCAGCTTAGGGATGCTTCACAGTCTTTTCACCATCTCCCCACTTTTTTCTCCACTGTTGCATGGGTTCCCCTCCTAGATTTGAGTTTCCTAGGCTGCTTCTTCAGAGCTCAGGCACATAGCTTTCATTTTGCCCTGGAAAATATACAGTGGCTAATAGGGTAGGGGTGCAATTCCACACTTGGCCAATAGGAGGCAGTCCTAAAGTCAAACTGTCTTAGCATCTCAGTTGGGACCTGGTCCTAGAAAACAAATGATTGATAACATCCTCTACCTAATCATATCCATCCATTGCCACCTATATTTGGGAACCCATTCAGTAATTCTGCTAACACTAATCTGAGTGGCTAACATTATTAAGCACTAGATTGAGGGCTTGACATACCTGGCTGCATTTCAATTTTCATGGTGGTACTATTATTAAGCCTATTGTTCAGTTGAAGACACTGAGGCTCTCCAAAAAGACCATATCTCAGTTCATGTTGCCTTCCCTGACTTCTGCCGAAAGTTCTAGGCACGTCTTCCTCCATGATTCCTCTTTGGGGGTCTGTATACCACCTCTTACCTCGTTATGTCAAAACACCTGTCTGTCCACTGGGCTGTGAGCATCCAAGCAGAAAAGCCATGACTTCCCCCCATCATATCCATAACGCTTTGCAGAGACTCACCTCAGTAAATATTTGTTAAGGGAACAAATGCTAGAGCTGGAAATACACAAGTACCTTTAAGAGACCACTCCAGGTAGCCCGCTTCTGCTTCAGGTAAGCCTCTGTGTACAGCTGATCTGATCGTATCTGTCGGCTTGCGGATCAAACGTAAGTCTTTGTATACTCAGGGGGCTTTGTGGAGTAGGGGGGAGAAAGGAATATTTCTTATTAGGAAACACACTCTAAACTCACTCACCTGGAGGTCACCTGCCCAGCAGGCAAAGCCAAAGGTCTTTTCATATCATGGAAATCCACTAAACAGCCACGGAGAATCATGGGAGTTTAACCTTTCATGGCAGTTTTTAATCATCTTTCCTTTGTCTCCTCTCTTTCCTTCACAATTTGCTCCCAAGAGCTGTGCCAAGCCCAGGTTACAAGGCCACAGAATAGAGAACCACAGAGTGAGATAGCAGAGAAAGAGGTCTACAAACAGTGATAAGGCTGTCACTTTCAGGAGCTCCTTATCTCGCCTCTTTCACCTTGTGGGGAACATGCGTCTGGGTGTTTGTTGAGTCACGACTCCCCCTGTGTGATGCTACCTGGCTGGGGTGAGCTCCTACTTTGGGGCTCTGCTGGCTGCCTCTGCAGTGAGGTTTAGGGCTGCTCTGGGCCATTAGAAAAAGGGGTTAAGCCTGGAAGCTGGGAAGGGGGAAGCAGAGAGAGAGGATGAGGATGTCAACATCGAAATACCTGCAAACCCAATCAGGGCAAGTGACTTCAGGCAGTGACTTAATCTTTGCGTTTTAGAAACCTCATCTGAAATCAGGCAGGCAAAAGCACCAGCACTGTAGGCATAAATGAGATAATGTCGGCCTGCCAAACAAGCCCGGTCCCTCCGCAATCCTTTTATTCCACCCAACAAAAGCTCACTATGGGACCTATTCAGTAAATGGTAGCCATTGTCCTCGTGCTTCTCTTGGTAGCTTAAGGGATCCAGGAGGGAAATTATAGAACAAGGGGGGAAGGTGTTTGGGGAGGATCACCAGGATGGGATTCCTTGCATTCCATCCTACCGCCTGTCTTGCCTTAACACTTTAAGCTGGTGCACTCTTTGCTGCTATGTGGTTAAGGTGGTGAACTCACTGGATTCAATTCTTGGACGTGTCCTCACACAGCTAAACCGGGTCGATGGATCTTAGCTGTTCCCGAAGCGAGGAGTTATTTCAAAGTGGCTTTGCTGGCGTTGGCTCTCTCTTAGTCTCAGTCCTTGACAATGTTCTGTTGGCTGAGACAAAACAGAAGATGAGAACCGTAAAGGGACATGACAGTCCAATGATACCATATGGGCAAGAAGTCCGGTACACTCTTGCTGCTCAGTAGAGACCAGGGCCCAAATCCCAGGGACCTGGGCTGCATGACCCCCTTTGGCCTTAAAGCCCAGCCTGGCAGCCACTCCACCTGGCTGCTCCTTGCTATCCTCCAGGACCCATATCATGATCTTGGGTTCATAGGCCTCGCAGCTACAAAGTCTGGAGGAGGAAAGGGTTAAGGAAGACAAGAGGCCTCCTTCGCAGAGCCAGGGCTCCTCTGACCGAGCTGCCTCATCCAGGTCTCCAGCCCTGGCCCTGGCCTCCCAAAGGGACCGGCCTTTCCTGATGAAGAATGTCCCACACCTAATCTTATCCCCAGTCACACACCAGGGTACTCAAGTCTTAGCAACAGAAAAGGAGGCCCGTGAAAATATCGAGGAGGAGCCGCTAGCAAGATATGAAGGATGGTGGGGGAGTGGGGTGTCCCAGATCCCAAAGGAAGAAAGTGATTCAAGAAAGACGGAAGAACAAGCTGCGCCCAATGCTGTAGCGAGATGACTTAGGACCCAGAAATATCCATGAATCTGGCAACGGGGAGCCCCCGGGATCCTGGACAAGAGCTGCTTCCTTAAAGTGGTGTGGCCTTGAGATTTTGACGATTAAAAGGATTTGACCTTGAACTTCTGGACAAACCTTTGCAGACAGCATAAAGACATGTCTGCTTCTCACTGGCCCTTCTCCATGTGCATGTCATTCATAAGCTGCCAAGTGCATTATCTATGCCAAACCTTCCCAGCCTTGCAATCCAGAATTGGTGGCAGCCTCAGTCTCCTCCCGGAGAATGTGAAAGGGGCTGCCAAGATAGTTTAGGGGGGTCTAAAGTGATTCAGCAATGCATTTGGTATTTGGAGGAAAGATCCCAGCTCTAACCATCCAATTACCTCAGTGGCCTGTGGACAACAGCTGTTCACACACCTCCGCTCAGTGCCAGGCGCAGTACACAGGGCTGGAGACGGCGGACCCGCATCCGTCCAGGGGAGAGCCTCCGGTCCAGGCGTCTTTAAATTGGAAAGCTCTGTTTCCCCATTTGGACAGTGGGCTTGACCGACTTGCAGATCGCATCTCCCAGGGGGTTGTGTGAAACAAAGAAGGCAGGCAGGAAAGCCATTTCCATCATCCCAGCACGGGGGACAGACCTCGCTCATGTCACTTTACCCTTTTTTCCGCCTGGCCAAGTCTTACTCACTCCCTTTTCTGCGAAGCCTTCTGACCTCGCTCACCAAGCAGAATTCAGAGATCTTTCCTGCTATGTTCTCTCAGCATTTTTTCACCAAGTATTTTCGGCATAGCTCTTGTCTTTACTTCTGTGGCTGGGTGTTGTTTATCTGCTTCTTTAGTGTGTGCTGTGGCACCTCTGGATCCCTAGGGAGTGGGTGTCTAGACTTCTAGGGTGCCTGGGTCCCCCCAAAGTATGCTGTGTGCATTTTCAGGGGAAAGGGACTGAATAGTCTCAAACGGGTCTGTGACACCCCCAAAAGGCTCAAGCACGGCAGCAGCCAGGTGTTGACGGCTTGCGAGGGTGAAACGGAGGCAGGAACTCATTCCCTCCAGGAATGCGTCATCACAGGGGTACTTGGGATGGGTCTAGAAGATCAGGGGGTTGCAGGGCTGCGACAGAAGGCCTAGGGTCTATGAGCTTCCCCGGGGCCTGGAGGGGAGGGGTGCTGCCCTCAGCTTGGCACAGGAAGAGCAGCAGAGGTTGGGCTCCATCCAGACGCCTCAGGCCGGTCAGCCCGGATGTGCGCACACACACCCTTGGATGGAAGAAGGAGATAAGACAGAGGAAAGGGATGGCTGGCTCGGGTAGCACCTCACCACTCTCTCTCTCTGGCACCAGGGAAGGTGTTCTGGCCAGAGAACTCTATCCTCTTTGGGGGATTAAGATCAGGTTTCTGATATTGGCAGTGAGACCATTTCTCTTCCCGGAAGCGTTCAGGGCAGGCTGAGAAGCCTTAGCTCCTGGACTGCGGGCAGGGTGGGGGGCCAAGAGAATGCCCAAGTAACAAGGCGTTCTATTGGAGCATATGCAGACTCCGCCAGTAACAGGCTCTCCTATTGGATGGTGTGAAAAAAGACCCTCTCTCCCTCTGGTAGCTGAGGTATCTGGGTGGAGGGGTTGGTGACTTGGCTTAGAGGCTGCGGGAGCTTGGCCTCGCCTTCCAAATGTGCAGAAAAGAGTAGAGGCTTGAGGGCAAAATCTACTGCTGTGTGACCATGAACAAATCACCTTCCCTCTCTGAGCCTCGGGGTCTTCATCAGTGAATACGTGAAGTGAGATGGTCTCTATAGGGTGTTCTCTTTCCCATCTGCAGCCAACCTCCCACCTTCCTTTCCTCTCCCTCAGAGGCCCTGGGCTGGCGGGGAGAGGCCGGCCCTGGCCAGGTGCTCCCCCGGGGCCGATGCTTGAGCTTCATAAAGGCTGGAGATCTTGGCCTGAGTTGCCATCGGGACCTCTGAGCCCGTGAACTCTGTAGCCGTATTAAGCCCGGGGTGTGATTTCCAGCAGACTGTGCCTGGTTTAGCCCTGCTGGCTTTAAATGACAAGGGGGCTGGCTTAACTTGTCGGAGGAGGATTAAAGGTGAACTTCGGCTCCAGGCCAATGAAATGAAAAGAGCTTGACTGAACTGAGAGATGTTTCCCAGAAAACCGGGTCAGGATCCTCCTCCTTCCTAAGTCCTTCTTCCTCCTGCCTCCCTCCCTTTTCTGTGTTGGGTGCGTCCTCACGTGCAGGGTGACTCTGTCCTCTTCCCTGGAAACTCAGACATGTCCCCAGGGCAGTCACACAGTCGCCCCTTTGCAGACAGGCACCATCTGGCCTTTTCCTAAAACACACGACGACTGCCCCACACTTCACAAGAGCTTCCCTCACCTCAAGGACGAAGTTCAAGGTCATTGGCCCAACATGCAGGGTCCTTGATTCAAGCTCCATTAACTTGGATTTCTCCAGCCTTGCTTCCTACCACGTTCCCAAATGGGCCTGCCACTGGAATCATATGGCCTATTTGCGGTTCTTGGAACGAGTGAATACTCTGTCCCACCTCCAAGCTGATGCACCTGCTGCTTCCTCTGTCTGCCCTGCCCTCCCCCCTCCCCCTAGCAAACTCTGACTTGCCCTCCCAGGCCAGCTGCCATGTCACCCTCAGAGACCTGTCCCCGTCCTTATTTCCTTTCCGTCTTCCTCATGCCGCTCTGACCCAAGAATCTCATAATATTCTTAAAATACTCAGAACTTGACCCAGTGACTTAACCCACTGGACCCACATGTTTATTTCTGCAGCAGGTGTTTCTTGAGCACCTACTATGTGCCAAGCATCGGGAACTGAGCACTGAGGAAGAACAATGGGGTCTTGTTTTTACGGAGCTTGTAGTTAAGCAGGGCAACAGGTACTGCCTGAAAGATTGTCAAATAAACATTTCCTTGAAGTTGTGGTAACTGTCCCTCCAAAGGGCAGGTGTCTGCTAGCCAAGCACTCGCAACAGGGGGATTCATTATAATAGCTGAATGTCTCCCTTCCAGAATGGTAATGCCTTGTTGGTAAGGACCAGGTGCCCTGCTTGTGTCTGAGCACATAGCTTAGAGAATGAATGAACGAATGAATGAATGAATCCCTTAGAGACATAGAAGTAAATTCTTGAGTTGATGAGGTAAATAATTTTTCACAGTTAGAGTTTTTTTTTTTTTTTTTTTTTTTTATCTTTTTGCTATTTCTTTGGGCCGCTCCTGCGGCATATGGAGGTTCCCAGGCTAGGTGTCGAATCGGAGCTGTAGCCACTGGCCTACGCCAGAGCCACAGCAACGCGGGATCCGAGCCACATCTGCAACCTACACCACAGCTCACGGCAATGCCGGATCGTTAACCCACTGAGCACGGCCAGGGATCGAACCCGCAACCTCATGGTTCCTAGTCGGATTCATTAACCACTGCGCCACGACGGGAACTCCCAGTTAGAGCTTTTTAACAGTGGATGGGGTGACTTGGGGATTGGCGAGTCCCCCACCCCGAGAGTGTTTAAGCATATATTGGAGTGGCCACCTGTCAAAAATAGAATAGAAAGGATTTTTGACGTCCTGGCCCAGGGGAGCCCAGAGCAGGATGACACTGTCCATTTCAGCTCTGGACAATTTCAGCTGCCCAGCGATGCCAGCATGGCAAGGTCCAGATGGAGCCTCCAGCCAACCTGTCAGGTGTGGGACACCAGGTATCCAGAAAATTCTAGATACCCAGGAGATGGGTGATTGTGGGTGTTCTGGGATCTGCTTCTTGTGGGTGTCCCACGCCCGAGTGAATGCGCCAAGGAGAGGAGACTGCAGACCCCTGGGTGCGGAGAGGTGGGGGGTGAGGCGAAGGAGGTTGGTAAGAACAGAGCCAGATGAGCAGTCCATGGCCGAAGACCTTGGAAAACACATGTTAGGCTGCCTGAAACTCACCAGCGAGGCTTCCCCATTGCTGTTGGGACAAAGACCCGAATCCCTGGTGTTGCCTTACAAGGCCTGCCTGGTCTGGCCTTGCACCTCTCCAGGCTCACTCCCGTGTGCTCCCATGAAGGATGATGCCCCAGGAGCCTTGAGAGAGGGGAGGGGAGGGACCGGGGAAGGGCAGAAAAGGCCCTGCAAGCTGGCCCCTCTGATTCCCATGTCAGAGCCCGGGAGACGGAGCTTAAGTGGGGTTAAGGAACTTCCTCTAAGTTGTGTTGCTAAAGAGGGGTTGGGGCAAGCTGGGAACCCGCTCTCTGACTCCAAAGCGAGGCTGTTTCTTTAGGCTCCGCTGGAGACCATAACTTCCATCCTCGAGGTGGGGGGGGATTTCCCACCAAGTGACAGGAGAGCCCAGGGCTGAACCCTCAGAAGGGCTGAACCCCTCCGGCTTGGGGGACCTCTCTCTGCATCATCCTGCTCATCATGAATGCCACCACTATGGTTTAGGTCTGCTGCTGTGTCAGAGATATCACCCCACTGGATCCTCCCAGACACCATTTGATGCCGGCACCATTGTCCATTTTAGGGTTGGGCACACTGAGGCTCAGAGAGGTCATGTAACTGGCCCCAAGCCTGGGAGACACTAAGGCAAAGCAGGGTCTCCCCACCAGTCTGACTTCCCCTTACAGCCCAACCTTCTCAGCATCCAGACAGGTCCACACAACTGACAGGGGCCATTAAGCTCCCCCTTTGGAGAGCCCCTTAGCTCTACATGGGGTGACTAGAGAGGACCGGGGTCAGGGGGCAGGACAGGGCTGGCCACCTTGGGCTGTCCTCATCATCACACAGCCAGAGCCACCTGTCTGCAGAGGTGGCTGCACACATCCACGCAGGGGCTGTCAGTGCCAAAGGAGGACCCCAGGGAAAACACTGCTTCCACCTGCAGGGATGGCACAGGCAACACGGTTCACCTACCCCGAGACAAACGCGCAGAGCCGAGCAGACAGGTGGAAAGGACAGGACTCTCCCCTCCCACGTCCCTTCCTGCATGCTGCCCTCACACAGGGCGGCTGCCCCCGTCCTTGCCGTGAACGTGGAAAAACATATGATGCTACTGCCCAGAGTCGGGGCTTCTCCGAGGCATGGCACACAGTCTTGGCTGGCCCAGATTGGAGACTATCTTTCAAGAAATGGATCCGCTTATTATTGTTGTTATTATTATTATTTTGCAAGGCGGTGAAGTAACTCGGATGAGTCAAAACAAGTGTTGTCAAGTGGTGGATCTTGGGGGACCTGCTTTCATGGTTATAATAATCACTTAATTGGCACATTAATTACACGTGAGCAGGTGCTTCTAAAATAATTGAGGGTGTTGGAAAGCTGTTTATTTCCTTAAGTGGTTTCAACATTCCCCTTTAACCCGGTGTGCTCGGTGAATATGAAATCAGGTCAGCCAGGATCTGCAGAGACAAACAGGAGTGAGTTCTGTCTGAAGCTGGGGGTTGGACTCAAGTCTCCAGTTCACCCCCTCCAGCCTGCCTCCCTTTGTGTAAGCAACTAACACCTACAGTGGGGTTCCCATGTGGCTCAGCAGTAATGAATCTGAGTAGTATCCATAAAGATGTGGGTTCGATCCCTGGCCTTGCCCAGTGGGTTAAGGATCTGGTGTTGCTGTGAGCTGTGGTATAGGTTGCAGACATGGCTCGGCTCTGATGTTGCTGTGGCTGTGATGCAGGCAGGCACCTTAGGTCTGATTCATCTCCTAGCCTGGAAACTTCTATATGCTGCAGGTACAGCCCTATAAAGGAAAAAGATCAAAGAAGAAGAAGAAAGAAACCAACACCTACAGGAAACCTGTGCAGAGCTGGGGGTGCCACACTCAGACAGGGTCCCTGGCTCTGCTCTGCTGGGAGAGACAGGATATTGCAGAGTCACAGAGGACCCTAGTCTGGGGCTGTTCCAGAATGAGGAGGGGACAAAGGGCATGGCTGGCAGAGGCAAGAACACATGCAAGGAAAAGGTGGCCCATGGAAATCCCATCGGTTGTTAGGGAAAGATGGGGGGTGGGGGGGAGGCTGAGGACAATCAGGGACAAAAATAGCTGATTGCTTTGCCAGGCAAAGGAGGCCATGGCAGGCTAAGGCCCTAAGGCCTGTGCCCCCTCAGGGAGAGAATAAGAGGTGGTCTTATAGTACTGGAGTGAAAAATAGGGCCACAGGTAAGGATCAGGGTAGGCGCAAAACTTGCCTTCTTCAAAGCTGGTGTTTAGTGGCCCTGGGACTGGTTCTGGTGGTCCTCCTTCTTTTTGGAATGAAGAATGCTTCATCAAGTAATTAACATCTTTGATATGTTGAAGGTTTTACTTCTGCTGAAGAACTCAAGGATATTGTTGTGTGTATCCCTTGAGGAGTCATGACCCTGACTGAGGCTGCATTATTGTTTCTCTGTATCCTTGTCCTTCTCTGAGTAGCAACTGTTTGAACCTGCCCCCAGGAAAGGCACGGAGCCTGAATGAGCCCTATTTCCTATGAACAAGAAACAGGGGGCTTTGTGCCCAGGACGCCCGCAGGGCCCTGCTTGGTTGCAGCAGTGAGGAGGTCCCTAGCAGAAGGGATGCTGGAGGCAGAAAGATCTAGGTTCAGTTCCAGGCTTTGCCTCTTCCTCTGTCATCTGTCTCAGCCTCCACATCAGTGGCTGTAGAATGGGCTGATGATAATAGCCCCAACCTGTCAAAATTATCCCAGTTTGAACAATAAGTCACACCTTTTGTGGTCAGATGCCAGTGTGCGGGAAGTGCTTTTCACCTGTTAACCCTCCTGATGACACTCTAGTTTCCTGGGAACACAGGCCACAGGACAGCCCTCCATCCATGGCCAACAGTCCTATAAAACTCTGAGTACCTTTAGGGAAGAGGGAGGGCTGGATTAAGAGAAGCTGATTTGGGGCGCTCCCTTTGTGGCTCAGTGAGTTAAGAACCCAACTGTGATCCATAAGGATGTGGGTTGGATCCCTGGCCTCGCTCAGTGGGTTAAGGATCCTGTGTTTCCAGGAGCTGCAGCGTAGGTCACAGACGATTCAACCCTAGCCTGGGAACTTCCCTCTGCCACAGGTGTGGCCCTAAAAAAGGGGGGGGGGGCGAGATTCGAACTTGGACTTCACTTTCCTTTCCCCTCCAGCATGAGCAGTGTGCCAGGATCCACCCAGCTTGCAGGCTGAGATGGGACAGGCAGGGGTCACTGGTTTGAAGGGCTATTTGCAGGTGGGAGCACATGCTGAAGAGGGAACAGCTGGAGTCTGGAGGGAAGTCATTCAGTGGATCCCTTGAAGAAATCCTACCGCATGGCTGAACTATTTTGGCCTTTCCAAATAATGCTGTATTCTATTGATTTATCTTTCAACAAATAGTTATCAAGGGCCCACTCTGTCCCAGGCAGGGTTCAAGGTACTGCTGTGGAGATTCTGCCTAGTGGAATAAAGAAAACTGGTGATGGTGCAGTGGAAACGAATCTGATCAGGAACCATGAGGTCGTGGGTTTGATCTGTGGCCTCACTCGGTGGGTTAAAGATCTGGCGTTGTCGTGAGCTGAGGTGTAGGTTGCAGACGCGGCTCGGATCTGGCATTGCTGTGGCTGTAGTGTAGGATGGCTGCTGTAGCTCTGATTAAACGCCTAGCCTGGGAACCTCCATATACTGTGGGTGCAGCCCCAAAAAGCAAAAAAAAAAAAAAAAAGAAAGAAAGAAAGAAAAGAAAACTGATGATGTTTGCATGTTTGTCTTGTATACAGGCATCTAACTAACACTTGTCTGTTCTAATAGGCTTTTTTGCTTAATTTCAATCTTTTGGATTTTTAAAAGTTATGTAACTATAGTATTTGCAAATAATAACCTTTCTCTTCTAACACCTGCGAGACAATATCTCATAATGTATAAAAGTACATACCGTGGGAGTTTCCTGGTGGCTGAGTGGTTAAGGACTTGGCATTATCACTGCTGTGGCTTGCGTTCTCAGGTTCAATCCCTGGCTCAGGAAATTCCACATTCTGTGGATGTGACGAGAAAACAGAAACATATCCTGGGACCAGATCACTAGACCACTGGGATTCAAATCCTAGCTTTGCCACTTAAAAGCTGTGTGACTTTGGACAAGTTACTTAAACTCTCTGTGCCCCAGATTACTCATCTCACACAATAAACTTAGGACAGTACCAGGCACTATACAAATGCTGGTATTGTTCTTATTGAATTTATTATAGGTTGTTGCCTTATTCCATTGCCTAAAACCTCCAGAATGCTTGTAAAATGTTTCCTTGTCTTATTTCTGTCTTTCGTAGGATTGCATTTAACATTGCACATGCTATTTGCTACTGGTTTCCAATAAATACTATTTTTGTTATATAAAGGAAGTTTACTTCTATTCCAATTTCACCTAGAGTTTTTATAAAGAAAAATTAATTAAGTGCTTCTTAAGAATCTATTGAAATAATCATATGGTTTTTCTCCTTTAATTTACTAGTGTAATGAATTATGTTGATGGTTTACCTAATTTTGAGCCTCCATTGGGTTTTTATAATTTCTTTAAACAAATGTCTTGTGTCCCAAATTAAAAGAACTCTCAGTATTTATTTTTTATTATTATAAATGGAATCTTTTTCATTGGATTTTCTGTGGGTCTCTGGGATGTAAGCATGCAATGCAATTGATTTTTTTGTAGCTTTATCTTGCATCCTACAAATGAGATGAATTCATTTATTCTCTTTAATAAGCATGTGGTGGCTTTCGTTGTCTGCTTCAGGCAGTCAATTCCCTCAGCTGACATTTTTCTTTCTTGTCTACAGTTTTGAGATCTGTTGCATGTATCCATGAACAAGTGTACAATGAGCTCCTACTGTGTGCCAGGCCCCGAGTCAGGCTCTGCTTCCTTGATTATCCTTGTTGCATTTGGCAGGGTGAGGTAGCTGGGGTACCCCCTTCAGCTGACATGTTGAGAACAGAGGCCTGAAGACCAGAAGGAACCCAACCAGGTCCTGAAGCCATTTCGATTCTGATCAGGATTCAAACACTATTAACCTTCAGGCCAAGCCACCTTCTGACTGATGACTCTCCCCTTTCAAGGGCAGGGGTAGTTAACCTTGACCCCAACATGGAGCCAGATCTCTGAAATGCAAAGGTCATTTCTCCCAGGGGAAGTGAAGATAGATGCCCTAACACTGAAACCTGGCCTTGAACTGCCCAGCTCTCTGTCTGTCTTTTTGCTCTTGAATCTGAACTAAAAAGGAGCAAAAAGCTCAGTCTTTTTTTTTTTTTTTTTTTTTTCCAAGTGGCATCTCAGCTCTGAGGGGCTTGGGATGCAGCTGCAGTGTGCAGTGGTCCCAGGCTTCCCCGCTGAGCCTGTGGACCATGCTCTGCTGCTCCCTGAATGAGCATCTCTAAGAGACTGTAGGCACCCCAGTCCCCCACAGGCTCCGCTCTGCCCTGCACTCTTGAAGCCTCAGGCCCCACATCTCTCTGCCTGTCATCCTGCTCTTGGTTTTGTGAGCTAATTAACCCATCTCATCATTGTGCAGACAGGCCCCCTCCCTCTTCCCAGCATCTCACATCCCCAGGAACATGTATCTTGTAATCTCCCTCTGCCTAACAGTAGTCAGCTTAATTATCCTTGTGGAGCTTAGGGCTGCAGCCTCCAGGCTCACTCTCTGTGGTCTCCTCACCTCGGGCTTCCTCTGGCTTCCTGCAAAGATGGCAGCCAGCATCTTGCTGTGGCATCCCTGGCATGACTGAGAAGGCGAAGAGGACCGACTCAGCATGGGCCCCCATCACCAAGCCCCATGCTTGGGAAACCTCTTAATAATTCACACCAAACCGCTGTGCGGGTTTGCTGCAGCCTGACTCGCGTGTCCTTGTGGCACCAAAGGGCTGTCCTGCCCACATAAGCCATGGGCTTGAGGGGCTCCCGGGGTCTCAGGAAGCTCTGAGGCTCAGCCCCTGCCCCAGGCTCTTGGAAGTTTACAGGAAATTCATCAGCCTCTATTTGGAAGCTGCTTGGGGATCAAGCGGGGGAGAATGAATTTTTCTTGATGATTCACTTCGTGCCAGGAGTTAAGCTAAGAGCTGACTCCGCCCCACCCAAAGCAGGAGCTATAAGCAGCTCCATTGTACAGATGGGGAAACTGAGGCTTGGATGTGTAATTTCCCATAAGTTATCAGGATGGAATTGGCTTGCAGGTGCTTCTGCCTTTTTTTTTTTTTTTTAGGTCTGCACCCACAGGAGGTTCCCAGGCTAGGGGCCGAATCAGAGCTACAGCTGCCTGCCTGCACCACAGCCACCACAACGCCAGATCCGAACCGCATCTGCAAACTACACCACAGCTCATGGCAGTGCTGGATCCTTAACTCACTGAGCAAGGCCAGGGATTGAACCCATGTCCTCAGGGATACTAGTTGGGTTTGTTTCCACTGAGCCACAACAGGAACTCCCCCAGGTCCTTCTGACTCCCCATTTCTAGCCATTTTCTTGTTCTCCTGAGATGCTTGGTGGATGTGAACCTTCCATTTCACAGGGGCTGCCAGGCTTGATGCCCCAAGGATGAGGCCAGGGCTGTTCGGCTTCCAGACACAAGACGGGGGCTCTGGGCTGGGGAGGGGGGGCGGTGGAGCAGCAGGTGTGTTCCCTTCCTCCTCTGGGCCATCAAAGCCCCACCTGACACCTGTCACCACGGTCCCACCCACTGCCTTCCTCTGTTGTCCTGGGTGGTGGTGGGGAAGGAAGGCATTTTTCTTCGAGTGTGAACTTCCAGGGGGCCTGGTCAGTGACGGATGGAGCAAGAGGCAAATTCCTTGCCGTTGCCACAGAGCTCCAGCCAGTGAGCCTCACCGCCCGGAAGCAGGGAGCAGCCTGCAGAGGGCATGGCAGGTCACCTGCCACTCAAAGCCACTGTTCCCTCACCTGGAAAATGAAAAAAGTAATACCCTCCCCGCCCCCAGCACAGGGTAATACGGGGATTAAATGAGATCATTCTGGCTCACCACAGAGCCTAGCAAGTAATAGCAATAATAATAGAAGTGAATATTCTGAGCACCGACTGTAGGCCAGACACTGTCTCAGTGCTTCACATGTGTTGGCTCATTTAATCTTCAGAACCACCCAACGGGTAAGGGACTGTTCTGGTCCCCATTTTACAGATGAGGAGACTGAGGCACAGAGAGGCAACAGCTTGCTCAAGTTTACACAACTGGTCGGTTAAAGAAGTGGGATTTGCTGTCCATCGACAGAGGAGTGGATAAAGCAGATGTGGTACATAGACACAATGGAATATTACTTGGCCATTAAAAGGAAAGAAATAATGGCATTTGCTGCAGCGTGGATGGACCAAGAAATGATCATGCTAAGCGAAGTCAATCAGACAATGAGACACCAACATCAAATGCTATCACTGACATGTGGAATCTAAAAAAAGGACACAATGAACTGCTTTGCAGAACAGATACTGACTCACAGACTTTGAAAAACATATGGTTTCCAAAGGAGACAGGTTGGGGGTTGGGGATGGAAAATGCTATAAAATTGGGTTGTGATGATCCTTGTACAACCATAAATGTAATAAAATTCACTGAGTTAAAAAAAAAAAAAAGTGGGATTTGAACCCTAGAGGTTTGACTTCAGTGTCTACACTCCAATTTAGTGAGTGCTTCAAAATATTGAGCTCCGTCCCAAGCGTCCCCTCCCCCTCCCACACGCTCACCTTCAGCCCAGGCCCATAGAGCATATGAGCTACCAGGGAAAAGCCCAGGCGCCAGGTGTCTACACAGCCCAGAAGATGGTGCCCCAGCCTTGGAGGGGGATGCCTGCAGAACGCACCAAAGGAGAGGCAGCCAGCTCTTTGGGATGATAGATTTCCTGCAGGCTGAGTCTGGGCTTTCTCCCTCCCCCTGGCCCTTTCCACCCCCCACCCGCTACCCCTCCACTCCCCCCACCCCCAGGCTGAGCCCACAGTGGGAACCAGGCCAGTGTTGCTGACTCGACTTTCAAGGGAGACACTGTGATTCATTTCAAGCTGCTGGAATTAACCCGTCTGTACGGCTCAAAACTTTGCACAATGTGGGGGCTCTAGGCAGACAGTCGGAGGCTGGTTTCTGCGGCGCTGGAAAAAGTTGTGCAGCAGGATTTATAGATTGCTTTTGTAGAAAAGTGATGCTGGGATTTTCCATTAGACCTGGACAGCTTTGCAGTTGTAGCTTTCTAAAGGGTTAGGGGGTTGGGGGCTAGGAAAATGCTACCAGGGCAGATAACTTGCCTCCTTCTTGGGGCCTTGAGAAACTGCTCGGTGTGTTTGCTTTTGCCCTTATGGTTCTCAGGACACAGGTATTGGTTAGACAAGTTCCCATCATGCCGCATGGCGAGATCTTCTGGAACAGGTGCCTTGGATGAAAACCATTCATTCATCCAACATTCCCATGCTGTTCATTTACTTAACAAGTATTTCCTGGGTGCCTGGGGGAGCCGGGCCCTGTGCTAGATGCTGAGCACAGCACTGGGTGAGGCAGGCTCTCTCTTGGAGGTGGCAGAGCTCTTAGATCAGAAGCACTTGCCAAATGATGGGGGGGGCTTCATAGCGTGGATGCCCATCCCAGGCTTGAGGGGTCAGGGTGGGCTTCCCAGGGAAGGAAAGTAGAAGCTAAGGGTTGAAGAATGAGGTCAACTGGCTGAGAGCCTGTGCAGGCCCCATAAGATGGGAGAGGATATGGCGGCACCCCACATCCAAGTGGGCCATCTAGCTGGGGTCTAGACGGGGGAGAGGCAAGGAAGCAGAAAGCCTCTCAAGGGGTGAGTGGGGCTTGGTCTTGATAAGATGGGTATTGGTCTTGATAAGATGGCTTGGTCTTGATAAGATGGCTTGGTCTTGATAAGATGGGTATTGGCCTTGATAAGATGGGTATTGGTCTTGATAAGATGCTTGAATTTGGATTTTCCACTGTGGCTCAGTGGGTTAAAAACCCAACACGGTGTCCGTGAGGATGCAGGTTTGATCTCTGGCTTCAATCAGTGGGTCAAGGATCTAGTGTTGCTGTGAGCTACAGCATAGGTTGCAGACATGGCTCAGATCCCACATTGCTGTGGCTGTGGCGTAGGCCAGCAGCTGCAGCTCCAATTCGACCCCTAGCCTGGGAACATCCATTCCATATGCAGCAGATGTGGCCATAAAAAGAAAAGAAAAAAACGGTTGAACTTAACCCCAAAGGCAAAAAGGGGAATCCCTTTTCACATAGAGGAGTGGTAGGCACGGTCTGTGGGATCACTGGTGGCTGCGAAGTCAAAGCAACTGGGACTAGGTGGAGGTTGGGGAGACCCAGGGCAGGTCAGGGGCTCTGGCTTGGAGGCTGCTGCAGCCATCCAGGAGAGCAGTCATGGAGGCATTGAGCTCGGGCATTGCCAGTGGGCGTTGGATGGCCGGGGATGGCTCAGTGGCCAGGGGCTTGCTGGAGACCCCTCAGAGGGAGTAACATGCTAAGTGGGGGACTATGAAGAGGCTTCAGGGATGAGGTGACATCCAGGTGGGCATGTGCCTACATCACCTCACCAGGTGGAGAAGGCGAAGGGAGATGCAAAGGTGGTCCTGGCAAGGGCGGCTCTCCATGCAAAACCAGTCAGGGAATCTGGGCCCACCTTTCCTAGCTTGGAGAGCTTGATCAAGCAGATTGCCTCTTTGCAACCCAAGCCCAGCTTTGTGCTGTAGCCTCTCCCTCACCCTGGACCCTATCCCTGCTGAGACCAGAGAAACGGCCAAGAGCCACCTGGGGAGAGCAGTTCCAGCCTCAAAAAATAAAACCTGCCAGCACTCATTCAAGTTCTAGATCTTGCCTCCCCCTCCCCCTACCCATGCCCAGAGGAAAGGCCGGGCCTCTGATGCAGCAGTGGAAACCCACAGGTGCAGGAGTTGGCAATGGTCAGAACCTGCACCCCGGGCCCTGGCTCTCCACCACCTCCCCTTTGTGTGTCCTAAGCCTCATTTCCTGTTGCCAGGGGGAAGCCTTGGCAGCATCTCTGTCCTCTGCCGGCTGGTCCATGGGCAATCGGCTCTCCTCCCCTCATGCGGGCAGGAGGTGCGGGTGCTCCATGATGCCCAGCACTCTTGTCTCTGTTTCTTACTCTGTCTCCGTCTCTCTTTCTCTCTCTCTCATTCCCTCCTCCTCTCCCTCTCCTGATGAATTTGTGTGTGCTTGGACCCCCGGCACACACCTAAACGTTGCCATGTAAAAGCCCTTATGTTTATTCTCTCAGATGCTGGGATTCTGTCTTCAGCCGCAGCCCAGGTGTTCTTTGAGGAGAAAAAGACCATATCTCCCCCATCAGATGGGAAACCCTTAAGGGCAAAGGCTGGATGAGGAGAAATTCCTGAAGGCAAAGCAGCTTTCCCTCCCTGTGTTGGATCATAAACCCCATGTAATTAAAATACCTTCAAAAGAGGCAAAAAAAGTTACAGAGTAGAAAGAAGATGTCTGCAAAGTTAGAGCCAGGCTCATGGGATTTAAACTCTCTGGGCCTCAGTTTCCTCTTGTGCTAAATGGGGATAGTAGCTCCCACCTCGCAGAGCTATAAAAGTTAATGTTCCCAGTCCACAGGCACTTAACAAAGTGTCTACCATATGCCAGGGACTCTTCTAGACACTGGAATATAGTGGTGAATAAGACAAACAATCTTCCTGCTCTATTGGGGTGGGCTGGGTGATAGACCATTCATTCACGAAGTAGCAACAAAGTATCAGACGGTGATAAGTGTGGTGTAGATAATTTAGAATGATGTGACAGAGAATAACTGGGACTTCTGAGGTTGGCTGGTCAGCGAAGGTGCCTTTGAGGAAGTGGCACCTGGAAGCTGAGCTCTGTGTGACAAGGAGGAGCCAAGCAAAGACCTGCGGAAGGAGGGTCCCAGACAGGGAGGGCATCTACGGAAGGGCTGAGCTTGCTTACACTGCCCAGGGATCAGATGGGTGCCTGGGACACGGGGGCGGAGGGAAGAGAGAACAAGAGTCAGAGAGGTCACACAGGACTTTGCAGATTTTATTCATTGTGTAATGTCAGACTTAATGAAGAGTTCAAGTGGGGAGCAGTATGTTTTGAAGAGAATTCAAATTTGCTATGAAAATAATCCTCTAGCTCTTGCACAGAAAATGCCCTACGGAAGATTGTATGAGTCAGCAGAGCCTAGGCTGTGCTACATTAACAAAATAACCCCCAGATCTCAGTGGCTTGATGCAACCAAGGTTTGTTTCTTGTTCACAAAAAGGTGGAAGGGAATCTCGCCTTGCCAAGGCAGTCCTCCTCCATGAAGTGACTCAGGAATCCAGGTTCATTTCCTCTTGTGGCTCAACGCTCTCATCACACATGGTTATCACCAAAGCAGGGCACAAAAGCAGGGGAGTAATGTGATTGTTCTTATGGGCCACTCTGGGAGTGGCTTACGTGGCTTAGGTAATTTCTGTTGCTATTCTGTTGGCCAGAGCCCTGCCGCAAGACACAACTTTCAAGGGAGGCTGGGAAATGTAGTTTTACCAGGTGCTCATGAAGAGGATAACACAGATTTAAATGGTGATCGCCCAGCACTCTCTCTGCTAAGGGCAGGAATTGGATGGAGAGAACAGTTAGGAGGCTCTTGCAGGTGAGGGATGGCGGTGGCCTAGGCATGGCTGGTGGTGATGGGGATCCAGAGAATTGGACAGATACTGTAGCATTAATACGATACCTGGTATTATGCTGGACCAGGAGGCCCCCTCTAAATGATCGCTCTTATTCTAATCCCTTACCATTGGAACATTTAAAGTTTCCTTCACAGGATGAGGTCAAAGTCCCCAAATATCTTTTTCTCTGATTCCATAGGGTCAAAAGGCTGAGATCTTCTCTGTCCAATGCCTTTAAAAGACATGATCCTAAGACTCTGGAGCCTTAGCCTTGGGATGGTTTTTATAGATGTCCAAGACCACCTCCTGTATTTATCAGGTGGAAAGAGTGGCCCAGGGGAGACTAAGGACTTGCCCCAGCTGTAGAGGTCATCATGAGCTAAGGAGAGGCCAGGGGCCAGCGTCGGGGCCCGGGTCCACATACCCCACGTGGCTCTCTTCGCGATCAAGTGACTTCTGGATTTTTTTCTTTCCCAGCAAATCCAAGAGTGTAAACAGCTGGGGAAATGCCCGGGGAAAGTTCCTCTCTTGGCCCTACCTGGTGAGATCTAAGTGGAAGGGGAAGAAGGGAAGAGGGGTGAAAGGGGCTTTCGCAAGCCTGCTGCCACTCCCGTTCCTGTCTCCATGCTCCTGAGAAACAGTGTATGGGGTGTGAAAAAAAAAGCCGTGGGTTCTAATCCTACCTCCATCACTTCCTCAATACATCCTGAGGTAGTTACAGAACCTCTCTGAACTTTAGACTTCCTTTGTTAGAAAAGGCAGCTCATGATGTTGGCCTCCTGGGGTTGTTATTAGGACCGGGTGAGAGTGCAGATAAAAAGCCCTAAGCCCAGAGCTTGGAATTGAGAAGATGCTCAACCAATGGGAAGAATTGCTGGGAAGAACTGCCAAGCCTTCTTTCATCCTAAACCCAGGCCCTGGGTGCTGACTCTGTATCAGGATCTTTTCCAGGGTCAGGAGATGTTTAGGAGCTCACTCCACCATAAGGAATGCTTCTCCTGTCCCTAAGAAGCAGGTGGCCTTCCCTGGCATCTCCATCCACCAGGTAGAGTCTCCCTGGCCTCACTGCAACATGCTACTGAGTATCCTTGCCTCTGCGTCCAGAGATCAGAAGCCACAGCAAGCCCAGATTCCCTGAGCCCTTTGAGTGGCTGCACTATTTCCTGGCACCCAAACGTCCTTAAATTGGCTTCCATTGTTTGCTTTGGAAACAAACCTCCTTTGGGTCAAACCTAGAGGGGACTGGAGAGGGAATTGTCACACACTAGAGCATCAAACAAGACCCCAGGCTTCTGGCTACCTCCCGTCAGCCTCTTAGAAGGTGCAGGGGGCCCTTCATCTCTCCGTGGTCTCTCCCAGGGCAACTCCAGGCTGGATCCTTCCAGTACCTGGGATCCTGCACAGGCTCTCAGAGGTAGTTCAATAAAGAGAATTTTAAAGCCTTTTAATGCTTAGCAGGGAATCTGTCCTTTGCCAAATCACCAATTAAAGGGATAGGCCAGTTCAACATGACTTTATTACTAGCATTTTATCTGGAACAGGAGGCATAGTGGGAGAGAGGGAGGTGCAGGCACTGATGGGTCCAGGACAGCCTTCTCAGCTTCCTCTGATGGGGACAACCAAGGACAGTGACTGGGCCCCTCCCACCTTGAAGGCTACAGAGAGAGGCCGGAGGATTCCTCGAGTCTTTCCCTCCCCTTAGGAGCTCACAAAGCAATGGGGCAATGTTGATCAAAGAAGGCTTCCTGAAAGAGGCAGACTTTCAGCTGGTCTGTGAAAGCTAAGTAATGTTAGGGGAAAGGTGGAGAGAGAGGAGAGAGCACTGTGGGTAAGGGGCCCTACAAGAGCAAAGCAGGGTGCATGGGGACTAATTAATAATATTTGGGGGTGCTTTCTTAGTACAGGCCCAGGACTGCACTCAGCACTTTCTAAGTGATGGGGGTGTGAAACCGGTAGAGTTTGTCTTTATCTGAAGCCCACAGGTCCCCATGTCCCTCTTTTGGACAGCTAGCCATTCATTCATCCATCTTTCCACCCATTCACCAGATCGAGACCTACCGCATTAAACCAACCTGGCCTAGGCCCTGGTTCCTTTTGTCAGATGTCTTCCAATCTATTCTAGCAAATGCCCCTGGAAACCATTATTCCCAAAGGAATGCATGTCCGGTGGCCTTGTCAGGTTGTGGCTGATGGTCTTGGAATTTCTCAGCAACCACCAAATAAGCTGTAGTCTACACTACTACTTTGGACATAGGCTGCCCAGGGCTGGTGGCTCTGTATCATCTCTGAAACCTTCAAAGAAGCTCTGTCCAGGCCTAGAGATCATAAGAGCATGATGATCATTCAGATGTTTGTCCACCCATCCACCCATCCATCCATCTAACCATCCATCCATGTATTCACCATCCCTCTATTCATCTCTCCATCCACCCAGCCACTCATCCATCCATCCGCCTATGCATCCATCCATCTATCCATCCAATTACCCACACATTCATCCACCTACTCATTCATCTAGCACTTATTTTGAGCCAGTGGCCTTGTCCTTCTTACCCTGGGCCCTTAGTACTATAGGCTGGGATTTTCTGGAAAATGGAGAAGTTAGTTCACCCAACCTATCTCCCTCGAGACTTGGTCAAGCGATAGATGCTCTGAATCCACAAAGCAAAACATACTGACTGTGGGACCAGTATCAGGCCCGGCCTTACCCAGACCTGCTCTTCTGGTGTCTCCAGCCCCTTCCTCTGTAGAGAAATGGAGGGAGAAATGTCCCAGGATCCGAATTGCAGGGTGAGAGCCTGAGGCTTGGAGGAAGCAGGCTTCCCTAGCTGCGTGCTCAGGGTCCACCCGCTTGATGTCCCTGATGGGCAGAACAGCTTTTGTCAAGTTCAGTATTGCTCACAGTCCTACGCAGTCCTGCTGCAATGCCATGATCGTGGACAGACACTGACACACCCTGGCAGGACACACAGGTGACAGAACAAAGACTAGGATTCCGTATCCTGATCATTCTATCATGGCCCTCCCCTTTCCCTACGCAACTTGCCCTCATTTCTGTGGCTCGGTCTGTCTCTGTTCTAAGTCACTCCCTCTCCCTTCTCCTGTAATTCCTCTTGATCCCACCCTGTATTCCTTTTCTTCCTCCCTGCTTCTTATACATTAGGAATCATCCTTAAGCCCTCTTTCCATCTCACTGTCCATCCTAAACAGTCTCTCTCGAAGTCTGCCAATTCCATCTCTTAAATTTCTCTCAAGTGTGTCCACAGCCCTCCATCCCATGGCCCCACCTGTTAGCCCACTCCTTCATCATCCTAGTCAGACTCTGTCACCTCCTGACCTGCCCAGCAGTGTGGGTTTGCCCGGCCCCAGTACAGTCTCCATCCTGAAGCTAGAGGGAACTTTCAAGATGCAAAAATAATCATGTCATCGCATTGCATAAAGCCTCAGGATGGAGTCTTTCTCTTCTGTGCCCTACAGGACCCGGCCCCTGCCCACCTCTCCCCTTCATCTTCCAACCACCTGCACCCAGATCTACCTAGTGTTCCAGACACCCCTTCTTTCAACTCTTCAAATAAGCCCCACCTTCCCTTACTTCAAGTCCTTTGCCTATGCTGTTTCTCTCCCTGGAGCAGATTCACTCTCCTCTCTCATTCGGGTTATTCTGACTCTTCCTTCATCTTGGAAATCTTCTCTCCCTTCCCATGTCAGAGTTAGATGCTTCTGCTCTGAGTTTCAAAGGTCCACTTTGCTTTCTCTAAATCATAGCGTTTATCAAAGTGAATCTGAATTTCCTGCTTAATTGTTTGCCTTCACTGCTGGAGCCACAAAGGCTTAGCATATAGTAGGCCTCCAGTATCCCCAAAGAAAACCTAAGGCTGATCCCTATGTCACAATCCCAGGTCACCAAAGCAGTCAAGTTCCCAGAACCACCTCTGGGAGCTGTCCATGGTGCTGCCAGCTCCCAGGTTTTCTAGATAAGTGGCCTCGCTCAGGCACCATCCTGGAGGTGGCCCGTGCTCCTGGGTATTTATTTCCCTAGGAGGCTGTAAAGGCTTGATCTGACCTTATGCTTTGCTTCGTGAATGTGAGTTTGCCTTTATGTGGAAAGCTCAGCAAGGAGGCTTCAAGCTTTCTGATACCACACCTACCTCTTGGCGTTTGAGCAGATTTCTGAGAAGGGGCCATTCCAGCAGTGAATAACTTAATAAAGAGTTTCTCTGTCTCCCAGCCCAATCCCCTCTCCCTCCCTCTCTGAGTATCAGGGAATTGGAGTCCAGGTCCCTTTCTTACAGCCCTGAATCAGGTGCCAGCAAGGGCACCCTCTCCAGTCAGCCTCTTTGCCCTGCATCCTGCCTGGAATCCTCACTGTGTCTGCGCCTCGCCCATCTCAGTTGCTCTCCCTTTTCTCTCAGATGCAACCCTCTCGGTAATATTGGATTAGCCCACTTTCTTGAAAGCTGATTTCTATTTGCATAATCCTCCCCTCTTGGAGTTGCCAGGCCCTCAGTGATAAGCTGATGGGCCGGGGCAGTCAAGCAAATTACTCTCTTTACTCTGAACAGCCATTGAAAGTGGAGAAAGTTATTTTTTTAAAGACGACATGCGCTTTCTTTATATCTCTCTATTCCTTTTGACCCATCACGCCTTCCCAGTTTTGGAGGCCCTCGCCTACATTTCCTGGAATGCATAGCTTTTCACCAAACCACAGCAAGCAGGATGGGCATTAGACCCAAGGAAGGACTTTCTAATAGCGTCGGGAGAGAGAGTGCATGTGAAAGCCGCTTGCAATGACAGTGCATTATGCTTTGCATGTATGATGCACATTTCCATCTCTCATCTAGTATTTTTCCCCATGAAACACTGTAGCCAAGACGGGCATCTTCCCCAAGCGATGGTCAAGGCTGCTGAAGCTCAGAGAGAAGATCTATTGAGTCACGCAGGAACCTGGAAGTGGAGCTTCTGATTTCAGCTTCTATGACACCCAACGCATCAGGCTCAGTTCCAATCGATACATGCCACAGGCACAGAGAGCAAAGTTGTGGTTGCCAAGGGGGAGGGGAGAAGAGGGATGGATGGGGTGTTTGGGGTTGGTAGATGCCAACTATTACATTTAGAATAGATAAGCAGTGAGGTCCTACCGTACAGCACAGGGAACTCTATCCAGTCTCTGGGGATAGGCCATGACGGAAGATAGTATAAGAAGGGGGATGTATATATGTGTAGGCCTGGGTCACTCTGCTGTACAGCAGAAATTGATTCAACACTCTAAATCAACTGTACTCTAATAAAAAATAAATTAAAAAAATAGGGAATTCCCCCTGTGGCTCAGCAGTAACGAACCCAACTTGTATCCATGAGGATGTGGGTTCGATCCCTGGCCTTGCTCCGTGGGTGAAGGATCCAGCATCGCCGTGAGCTGTGGTACAGGTCGCAGACGCAGCTCGGATCCCACATTGCTGTGGCTGTGGTGCAGGCCA
The DNA here is from genome assembly GCF_054392235.1 of Sus scrofa. Taxonomy (NCBI): domain Eukaryota; kingdom Metazoa; phylum Chordata; class Mammalia; order Artiodactyla; family Suidae; genus Sus; species Sus scrofa. Next base: position 81,277,108 of record NC_139388.1, read on the forward strand.
GCAGCTGCAGTTCTGATTTGACCCCTAGTCTGGGAACCTCCATAAGGCTGCACGCATGGCCCTAAAAAAATAAAAATTAAAAAAAGCAAAAAAATAAAATAAAAATAAAATAAATAAACTCTTAGCAACTATCAGTAGCAGATGCACTGAGCCTTCAGGCCAGCAAACCTTTAGCTGAAAAGCTCCCATGTGTCCATCCACACAGTACAACCTGGGGGCCCTTAGCACGGACAACAGACTCTCGAGAAAAGGGGTTGGAACAACAGTCAGGAAGAATGCATCTTCTTCCTCGCGGGCCTCTTCTCTTTGCCCAGCACCAGGACACAGACGCCTTCCCTCTCCTCCCCCGGGGCCCTTCCCCTGGGTGACTTCTGAGGGAGCCTCTGGATGAGGAGGCGCCCCCTGCTGAGGCAGGACTGCAGGGCTGCTGAGTTCGGGCTATGCAGGTTGTAAATCCACCTGTCAAGCCCCCTTCTGGCACCCAGAAAGCACCTGCCCAGGGAGGTGGCAGCCTCAGATGGTCCTTTCCAGTCCCTGGGGACAGTCAAATTCCCCAACACCTCTGTGGTGTGCTAATGTGACCCCCCACCCCCCAAAGATAGGCAAAGAAAGAAAGAAGGGTTGGGGGGGAAAGAGACTGCCTTCCTGCGTTGGGCTTTGCCTTCTCCAAAATCTTTTCCAGGGGATGTTTGGGAATGAAAAGGATTTCTCCCCACCATCCTCCCCACTTCTCTGTCCAGGCAGATGAGGGCACAGAATGTCCCAGAGGCAGGAGAAGTGACTCCATGACCTCCAAGGGGCAAGGTGGACCCTGTAGTCTTTGGGGTTCTAGTAACCTTGATCTTGGCAGTTGGGGCCTTTGGCAGAGCCAGGCAGACGGTGGAAAGAGCACTGGACTGGGAGTCAGGACACTTGGTTGTAGTCTTCATTGTTGTCCTGTGCACAAAGTTGGAGCTTGGGTGTGTGTGAGGCTCAGTTTCCCCATGTGTGTAAAGACTCCGGTGTAAGAATGTTTAAAGGCAAGGTCCCTTCCTTAGGTTGGAGGTGTCAGCTCAGACCAGCACTGGAGCCCTGGCCCTCACATTGGTAAGCTCTGTGACTTCAGCACTTTTGGAGACTCAGTTTCTCCATCTATCAAATGGGGAGATACTTCCTTCCACAGGATTTTGTGAGACTGATGTTAAGCTTCTGGTACAATGTTTGGTGCTGAGTGAGCACCCATTCATCTCATTCCCTCCCTTTCCTGTGACTCTGGTTTCCAGAGAAGCTTCCTGAATCCCAGGGTGGGGCCAGGCCCGAGTGCTCATCTGAGACCCAAGGTGGACAGAACCAGGCAAGGAGCCAAGATCAGCTCCTTCCTCCCTCCTCTTCGCCTCTGATAGGGTCCTTTCAAAAGCAGGTAAAATGCTAATAAATACTGAAAGAAAGGAAGCAGGTCTGGCTGCTGAGCCTTCAGATAGATAAATAAAAGAGCAAAAAGGAAAATATGGCTCCTTGGCTGGGTGTCTGCCAGATCTCCTGAGGCTAGGACACAAAACTGAGGCTGGTTTGTGAGGAAAAAGCTTGGTTTACTGCAAAGAACAGGCACTTTGGTGTCAGGCCAACTTGAGTTTGCATCTTAATTCTCCATCGGGGCATCTCTGTGGTGCTGCATGGGGCCACTCAGAGCCTCAGTCTCTTCATCTGTGAAATGGAGAGATCCACACCCACCTCGTAATGGCCACGATTAGAGAGAAAGTGTCTGGCCAAGTAGGCGGCATCTCGTAGAGGCTTCGTATAAACCACTCCACCCTCCTCCAAGACCATGGAACAAAAGAGATACTCAAAAACAAAACGGTCATCCACGTTAGCTTTAGAGGACAAAGAAGAGGGCTGAAAAAGACCAGTGGGCTCGGTACCCATGAAACTCTTGGTGGGAGGCTACCCATGAGTGGCCATCCTTCCATCTTCATCTCCCAGAACCTTCTAGTCTTCCCCCATGTCACTGGATAGGGACTATCTCTCTCTCTCTCTCTCTCTTTTTCTTTTTTTTTTTTTTTCCATCTTTTTAGGGCCACACTTGTGGTATATGGAAGATCCCAGACTAGGGATTGAATTGGAGCTGTGGCTGCCAGCCTATGCCACAGCCACAGCAATGCAGGATCCTTAACCCACTGATTGAGGCCAGGGGTCAAACCCGCGTCCTCATGGATACTAGTGCAGTTCATTACCACTGAGCCACAATGGGAACTCCCAGGACAATCTCGTTTGGCAGTTTATACTCAAGAAAAGAGAAGGGTGTCGGGGAGTAGACTCAGGGTGTGTGTGTGTGTGTGTGTGCACGCACGTGTTTGTTTAGGATGGGGGAACAGTCACCTGTCTAGAGGCTGGAGAGCAGGAGTCAGTGGGTGGGGAGATCCAGGAGCTGACGAAGGGAAATAAGGACGAGGCAGGGCCCCTCAGGTGGAGGAGAAAACAGACGCAAGCTCTCAAGGGGAGGGCTCACCACCAGAAGGAACGGGTGTGCAGGACAGGGCGGGGCTGGACAACGTGTAGACGGATGACAGGCACACCCGGGTTCCAACTCCAGCTCTGTCACTTGCTAGGTGTGTGGCCTTGGTCATGTCACTTCACCTCTGAAGCTCGGCCCCTTTCCTTCTCACACAGATGCAAAAGCTTCCACCTTACTGATTTCTAAGAAAACTTTAGTGCTCGGCATTTGGAATACTCTTAATAAATGCTGGCTCCCTTTCCCCTCTGAGCTGGGGGAATGCAGAAAGGACGAGGAAGGATCCATGAAGGTAGAATCAAGGTCCAGTGTCCCTTCCCAAATGGCTCCTTGTCCTTGTCAAGGGAAGGGCCAGATGACTGGTCCCAGGACCTAAGCAGGTTAAGAAGCAAGAGGCCCAGAGATACTCAGGGGGGCTCTGCCTCATCCTTGGTACCACAGGAATTCTTCCTGTTCTCGGCTGGCACGGGCCTTGTCCAGGTGGAGGGCCTTGTCCAGGTGTGAGGGGAGGTGAGGAGGGTGAGGGGTTGATAGGTAGACAAGATTGGGTGATCTCTTTGCCTTTGAGTCAGAAGCAGCTAGAAGCTAAAGTCACAGCATAGCTCTCAGGTACTGACTCACACTGGGGATTGGAAGCTGGGGGCACCACCCTGGGTGACCCTGCATAAGCCAGCCTCAGCATGCCTCAGCCTCTCCATCACATCAAGTGGCTAATCACTATACCTACTCCAGGGGGATCACACAGTTAAATGAGATGCTGCATGTGAAGCATTTGGCACATTGGCTGGCCCAGAAAAAGTGCCCTCATAAATGTCAGGTGTGAAGACGGGGGAGGAGAAAGAGAAGAATCATCAGTCAGGGGTCTTAGACGCGGCATCCAGGGCCAAGACCGAAGGACCTGGTGCCTCTCAAAACTCATGCTCAACATCAGCACCCAGAATGTCTCCCCACCTTGGCCTCAAAGATGGTACAGAAATTCTTGGGTCTTGGGTCTATCTTAGGAGGTTTCCCCAAAGCTGCCCCACCCCCTGTGCAAGACAAAGATTTGCCTATAAGTCATTTATTTCAGAGGCGAAGCCAGGAAGTGTTGTAGGGGAAGAGGGAAATGATACAGGAAACAGGAGACAGCCCGTAAAGACGGTGCTATTGAGCAGACAGGAAGTGAGGTTCGGCCCCCCCCCGGGGAGCTCTGGGTGATGGTGTAGGATGGAGCTGTTAAACTTGGGTGTGCATGGAGTCACCTGAGGATTCCAGGACCCCACCTCTAGAGATGTTGGTTCTGTAGATCTGGGGCGAGGCCCAAGAATTCGCCTTTCTAAACCACTCCCATCAGCTGGTGCTGATGCTGCAGAGACTAGACTTGAAATAGCAATGCAGACATCTCTCAGTAATGCTTTCCTCCACCAGAGGTTGAGGACCCTGGGATATTTATCCATCAATTCCCTGTCTGCTTGATGGGGACTGCTTCTGGGTTGCAAACACTGCAATTCTGGAACAGCCTGGAGCAGAGAGAGGCCGGGATGGCAGCGGGTGGGTGTGCGGTCGGAGATGCGGAGGTCTGAGCACCCACAGCATCTGCCACAAGGTCAGGTCTGGCTTGAAATCCTGACCATGGTGCCTAAGACTTGCAAGACTCCAGCAAGTCCGTCACCTCTCTGCACCCCAGTATCCTCCTCCATAAAATGGGGGTCAGTGCCAGTATGGTTATTAATGAGACTGATTCAGCGAGAGTGTCTGGCACACAGTAGGTGGCCCACACATATTCACTGACTCTGTACAGCACTGTTTCAGAACTGGAATGAGAGAGGCGTGGACCCTAGAGAGTTGAAAGCTGCAGGCAAGTCCTACCTGGCTCCTCGCTTGGCTTCTCATCGCCTGGAATAATAGTCACCTGTTGAGAGAGGTCATTCCTTTTTTGCTGAGCACCAAGTCTGTTCTGTCTGCTGCCATCCTAGGAAGGCTTTACCAGAAACCTAGCCACGTGACGCAGCGTGCTTTTCAGAGGGGATCCCGAAGCAAGCCTGCGTCTTGAGGGGCAGTTGGTTGGCAGCTGCAGCGACACAATGACTGACGTGGGACAGGTATAGATCAGCCACCTCCTCCCAGTCCCATCCCAGGCCACATCCAGCCCCCCGTCGCCCTCCCCGCCCTTCAGAATCTGCTGCAGTAGTGTACAGAGGACACTTCTGGACAGCCGCATGCAGAGGGGTGTTGGCACCCGCAAGGCAAAATCCAGACTTTGGGATCGGGGTGAGTGGGAGGCAGTGCCGAGCAGAGAACCCAATATAGACCGATGATGGGGAACAGGGTGGCGTTGGGGGGAGTAAAGGAGGGGACAGTAGGAAGGGTCAGCTTTTATCACCCTGAAGCTTCCCTAGTTGATGGTGAGACGGGATTCTGACACCTGCTGTAGGCTGGGGCTCAGAGTCGACTTTGGGGACCACCTTTAAGGCTCAGGAGAGGTTGCACTTTCTCGGCTTTCTTCTGCCATCACTTGTAAATACTGTGATGAGGAGAGAAGGAAGAGACTGGGGGTTTCCGTTTCCCCCCCATCTCTGCTAGGTGTCACGGTGTGATGGAACTTGTTTTGACTGAGCCTCTGGGTTCGGGGCCCAATTCTGCCTCTTGGTTGCTGTGGGACCTCAGTGGTCCGGTTTCCCAATGCGATGTGAATTGATCCGATGACGCGGTGTTCCTTTCCTGCCTGGATAGTTTCTGAATCTTCATTTTGTAGGAGTCTCTCCATACTCTTCTCCAGCCCAGCAGGCTTAGGGAGAACCTATAGCAGGCTTTTCAAAAGAGGCAGCAGCAACACCCCTGGGGAGCTTGTCCCTCCAGGGGCCGCTGAGCAACCTGGGAATCTGTGTCTTTCACGGCCTGCCCATTCCCTCCCTGCCTCCCCCCCCCCCCCCCAGGACTCACATACACTGCATTTCGAGAACCCCTGGTGAAAAGACAGGAGGATTTTCTCTTCTTCTCTCTTTTCTGTAGCCAGTTAAACAAAGCCACCCAGGCGGGCCAGGTCACCTGACACTGGCGCATGTAATTTCTAAGTGGGAACAACAACTCATCAAACGGAACGGAACGGTTTACAATTGCCTGGGATAAAACTATTTTCTTTTCAATCTTCCCTGGGAAGTGACAGATAATAACCAGCCTGGAGATTGTAATATTATTAGGGCCAAAATAAAATAAAACCCCTTAACTGCTTCCTCTTACAGAGCAAAGCCAAATATTTTTCAATTCATTTAAATAAAGCGATTGTTTTCCTTGCTCATTATCTTAAATTCCCAGGAACCTGCATTACCCTCCCTCCCTCTGAATAAGGGGATAAGGGGATCGTCCCTCTCTCCAGCCTCCCTCTTGTCTCCCGGTGGGTCTCTCATCTCTGAGGCCTCTTCCACTTGACAAGCTTCCTGTTGAAACCCACTAGCAGGAAGCCCAGCATTTATGAACCGCTTTTAACAATCTTGCTTCCAATCCAACCCCCATCACTTAAATGAGATGATATATCTAAGGTACACAGAATGGGGCTTGGCACGTAGTAAGTGCGTTAACGGACAGGATGTATATTGCCATGAGTAATAATACTGGGGGGGGGCATTTGAATGCCATGATTCTTGTCACACTAAGACCACATGTGCCCTCAGGCCCATCTCTGGGCCCTAGACCTCAGTTTCTCCAGCTTGTGAAATGGGGAAGTGGGTGTGGGCGGAGCCCGCCCAGGGCTGGGACCCATATGCCAGCTGCCCTTTCCATGATAGAAAGGCCCCGGGCAAAGGGTCAGAGGCCTTTAAGTCTCCTCCATGCCCTCGTTCTATCTGTTAACAGAAATGAAACCGGAGTTCCCATTGTGGCTCAGGGGGTTAAGGATCCGATGTCATCTCCTTGAGGATGAAGGTTCGATCCCTGGCCTCACTCAGTGCGTTGCTGCAGGCAGCAGCTTGGGTTGCAGATGTGGCTCGGATCTGGCATTGCTATGGCTGTGGTATAGACCTCAGCTGCAGCTCTGATTCCACCTCAAGTCTGGGAACGTCCATATGCTGCCGGTGTGGCTATTTGAAAAAAAAAAAAAAAAAAAAAGGAAGAAATTTGTGTTCCCAGGCACCTCATTCCAGATGTTTCTCTGGGTGCAATTTGCCTCTCACGCTCCCACCTCCTCTTCTTAGTCGTGCTGACCTGGCTTCTCCCTTAACCTGCTTTCCCTTCTCCACCAAATCGAAAAGGCCATGTCCACTTTTGACAGCTGTGGCGAATCGTCCAGCGGACCTCTGAGCCAGACCAGCCACGCAGTGGGCACCCCAGACAGGGCAGAACGTCATCGTTCTTTTCCTATTTTCACACAACCCCTCTCCTGTAACCCAGAAATCCAAAAAGGCCTGAAATCGAAAGGTTTTGGTAACCCCTTCAGTGGCCACACTGGACCTGACTTGTGCTGACCTGGTGGCAACACCCAGCCTGAGCCAACAGGAGCTTATTCTGGTCTCTAATGATCTCACTTAGTGTCACTATCCAGACATTTCACTGCGGAAATATGGACATGGGTGACTATGGAGTGATTCCTTGGCCCCCGGGGCGGGTATGTGATTTACTAAACAGGCAGCACATCCACCTTCCAGAAGGAGAATGAGGCCTGAGTTCTGAAACACATCTGGCTTCGGGGAGCCATGTGTGGATGGTGGGGCTGCTGTTACTGTCAGGCAGGGCTCCTCACCCCTGTGTGTCCTTTTCGTGTCTTCCCACGCCTGGAAAATTCTTGTTTATAGCTGTCCTTTTACTCACCCAGGCGCACAGGTCCAGCTGGAGCCCATTCCCCCAGGCCACACCTTCTTGCCATGCCTCGCCCCCAATACTCCCCCCCACCAGCATCCCTGCACCCTGGCAGCCCCTCCTGTGTGGAGCCGAGACTCCATTTTAACATGCTGCATTGGAGTTCCCATTGTGGCTCAGTGGAAACAAATCTGAGTAGCATCCATGGAGGACGCAGTTTCCATCCTGGCCTCGCTCAGTGGGTGAAGGATCCGGCATTGCCATGAGCTGTGATGTAGGTTGCAAACACGGCTTGGATGTGGCTGCGGCTATGGCTGTGGTGTAGGCTGGCAGGTGTAGCTCCAATTCAGCCCCTAGCCTGGGAACCTCCATATGCCACGGGTGCAACCCTAAAAAGACAAAAAGAAAAAAAAATGCTGCATCATCACCCGTTTCCAGGCTGATGTCTGCGCCCACCAGCATCTGGCAGGGAAGGCCTCCACCCTCCCACCTGGCATCCGCATGCCTGCTGCCTCCCATGCTGCGCTGCTTCCTGAAGTCTTTGCTCTCCACGCAGATTTTTGGCACCAGGTTCACACAGCCAAGGATCTCAAAACAAGCGTGTGTTTCCCGGGCAAGCCTGCTCCATCCTGAAGCTCCCAGACGGAGGAGCAGGCGGAGGCCCAGCCAGTTGACTCTGTGCGGGGTCCTGGATCTTCCGCAGGCATTTCCTTCAGTAGGTTTTGTTGCTGAGCCACAGAGATTAAGAGCTTGGATGCGGCCACTGAAGAAAGGCTTTTCCATAGTTTCGTGTAACCATGGTGGAGCCAGGAGTGACAGGGTGGGGGGTTTCCTTTCTATCAAACTGTGAGAAGGTGGGAATGACTCTGAAATTTCTCCTTCAAGACTGTGGTTCTGCCCTGGAATGCAATATTGAGTTAATGTTTATTGACCACATGCTCTGCGTCAGGCTCTGTTTTAAGCACTGGACACGAACCATCTCATTTAATCCTCACAACACTCTATGAGGTGACTCCTATTCTTACTTACTTTATTTATTTATTTATTTATTTATTTTTGCTTTTTAGGGCCACCCCTGTGGCATAGGGAGGTTCCCAGGCTAGGGGTTGAAATGGAGCTACAGCTGCCGGTCTGTGCCACAGCCACATCAGGTCCAAGCCGCATCTGCAACCTACACCACAGCTCATGGCAATGCCGGATCCTTAACCCGCTGATCGAGGCCAGGGATGGAACCCACAACCTCGTGGTTCCTAGTCGGATTTGTTTCCACTGCGCCATGGTGGGAACTCCTATTATTACCCTTACTTTATAGATGAAGAGACCACGGGTCAGAGAAATTAGATGACTTGCTCCAGGTCACATAGCAATGTGGGATGTATATGGTGGAACCAGGAGCCAATCCCAGGCAACTGGAGCCCAGATTCTTAGCATGAGTTACCTATTGCCATGGTAATGATGGTTAACAAAGGACCGCAAGATGACCACATGGGTTGCCATACACATGTTTTGTTCACATATCTGAAGTCATGAACTAGGCAACTCTTTTTTTTTTTTTTTTTTTTTTTTGGCAGTGCTGGTGCATGTGTTGGGGGTTGGCTGACTGATGGCCTAGACGTTGCTCTCACCCTAACGGGAATGAGTTCTTTAATGGGGAAGGCGGGCTACCTATGTAATCAGCAAACAAATGCCATGAAGCATTGAGGGCCAGCAGATGTGGAGAGATTCAGGAAAGACTTGATCCAAGAGGGTCAATGTGGGTGGGCATCCTGGAGGAGGTGATGCTTGGCCACAGTTGGGAAGGCAGAGGAAGCTCTCCGCTGGACAAGGATTAGAAGGTTGGGATGCAGAAATGCAAGGGAAGAGGATACAGGGTGTTGCTTTTCCAGCTCCTTGGCCTTCTAGAAGTTTCCCGTCTACCCTGCCCTGGCCTTCAGCCCAGGACCTACTCTCTGAGACACTTCTGAGTTGCCTCTGCCTTCCTCTCTTCACAGCAGCCACTGCGGGGAAGGTCATTGCTGGGCTCAAAGGGAAGTGCAGAGGGGCTGGAAGAAGGAGACTCGGTTCTCTTGTAAAACATGGGAAAGGGATAGGATGGAGAAAAGGGGAGGGGTCCAGGCCCTGTGGCTGAAACCGACTCATTTTCCAAGACTTGGGTTCTCAGGGGAGGGAGGCTCCCTTCTGGGGCCACTCCTGGCTCCATCAATAGAGATGGAGCCTCTAGAACAGGCCACCAGAAGAGCTGGAATTGCAGCCCACGGGGCAAATCCAGGCCAGAACCTTTTTCGTCACTAAGACTTTACTTGAACAAGGCCACGCTCATCCACTTACGCATCATCAGTGCGGAGCAACAGCAGAAGTGAGTAGCGTGACAGAGACCATGGGGCCCATAAAGCTTAAAATAGTTCCTCTCTGGCTTGTTGCAGAAAATAGGCATGACCCCGCTCTAGAATGTAAGCTCTACGTGGGCAGAGGTCTCTGTTTTATTCCCTCCTCTGTCCCCAGAACCCAGTACTGCGCCTGCACAGGCCGGGCGCTTGGTCAATCTGTGCTGAATGCAGAAACCACTCTCTACCTGTTGATGATTCCAAATTGTGTGCAGCCCCGTGGTGGAGAGGGCCTCCTGGTCTCACCACCACTCTACCCTTCATCCACGCTACCTTGGCTGGTCATTTCACAGGTGAGAAAACTGAACTTGAAGAGGTCCGAGCAAAGGGCCTCAGTCTTCCAGCGCATTGACAGCGCACCTGGCACTGGGAGGGCACCCAGATCCCCTCACCCACAGTTCAGATGCCTTTCTTCCTTCCTTCCTTCCTTTCTCTCTCTCTCTCTCTCTCTCTCTTTCTTTCTTTCTTTTTTCTTTTTCTTTCTTTCTTTCTTTCTTTCTTTCTTTCTTTCTTTCTTTCTTTCTTTCTTTCTTTCTTTTTCTTTCTTCCTTCCTTCCTTCCTTCCTTCCTTCCTTTCCTTCCTTCCTTCCTTCCTTCTTTCCTTCCTTCCTTCCTCTCTCTCTCTCTCTTTTTCTTTCCCCTTTTGGCTGCACCTGCTGCATATGGAAGTTCCCAAGCTAGGGGTCAAATTGGATCTGTAGCTGCCAGCTTGCCCCACAACCACAGCAACACCAGATCAGAGCTGCATCTGTGATGTATGCCCCAGCTTGTGGCAATGGCAGACCCTTAACCCACTGAGCGAGGCCATGGATGGACCTCACATCCTCGTGGGTACTAGTCAGGTTCTTAACCCACTAGCCACAATGGGAACTCCTCAGACAGCTTTCTAAAATGCTAACATACCCCCCCAAAGCTTCTGTCCCTGAGGTCCCCCGACTAATCAGCATTGAGGTATCCTTGGTGTTTCATAGGAGGTTCCCAGGGCGTGGAAGTACTTGGGGCTGTGGATGGGGTGTTGGGTACTCCTGGGTACCCAGGTGCTGAAGCTGAAGCAGGGATGGGGCAGGCAGGGCTTACCTATGGTGTGTCCACAAGAAAACTTGTGCTCAGGTGGGAAGCCCAAGGCTGCGGCTGTGGTCTGCCTGTCTCTCCTCCACCCTGCTTGGGGCAGTCAACCGCATCACTTGGGAGTGGATGAAATTAGTCATCATCAACTTGCGAAACCAAAGGCAGTGCGTTCTTCCCAGAGCTGTAAGCAGAAAAAAAGTACAAGAGGTGGCAGATCTGTAACTGGCCTCCATCCTGGGGGGTCCAGGGCAGGGGACAAAGGAAGCAGCTGGACAACTGTCCCACAAGATTATCCAGGGGGAAGATGGTCATTTGTCCCACACGTGCCACCCGGAGTGGGGAATCCCCCTCAGCCCTGTTGAGGGCAGATTCCACAGGTTGAAACACACACGGCTCTCCCTCCTCTGCAATAGCTCGAGGGCCTTCTGTACAGAGAATCCTCGCCACTGTCAATTCAAGGCAATCTCTTTTCTGAGCTGGTCGATCGTTCTTGATGTCCCGGCTCGTCCACCAAACCAGGAGCAATGGGCTGTAAACAAACATGTCAGGACATGAAAGGGTTGGCTATTTAAGGGCCAAGGGAGGCCGGAGCAGTGCTGCGGAGGGAGGGTGAAACAGAACTGGGGCGACTGCAGCCTCTGATGGGCTGTCATGTCATCAGCAGGTGAGAGAGACTGCATGATGCTAATGGGGTGACAGGCTTGCCTGGGGTAAGTGGGGCACCCTGAGGGACTCCTTGGGCATTTACCTGAGGCTTTGCAGTGACCGCCTGTCCCTTCCTAGTAGATGAAGGAGGATCGAATGGCTGTGATTTTGTGTCATGAGATGGGATGCTTGGGAGGACTTCCTGAAGGAGGAAGAGGAGTGTCAACAAATTCACAGGAAAGAGTTGACCAGGGGGTCCCCTCGGCCTGGAGGCTCCCCAGAGTCCAGAGGCTGCACCTCTTCGTGCAGGGCTGTCTCCCACAGCAGAGCGGGAGCTCCACTAGAGTTAGAGCTGTGCCTCCACCCTCAGTCTGCTGATTCCCCAAGACTAGGGAGAACTTATGTACCATTCGACCAGCAGCTCCTGGATGGCAGTTGCTGAAACCCCTCCCCCAGTCTGAGGGCACACCCCCACCATCACTGTAGCATCCCGGAGAGGCTTTCCTTGTTCCCCACTGACCTTCCCAGGCCTGTGCCTCCCCGGGGGGTGGCAGGGATCCTTGAGAACAAAGAGAGGTTTCCAAGAAGGCAAAGACAGCCACGGATTTAGCAGCTGTAACTTGCACAGGACCTTAGAAAAGGGCCCGCCCTTCTTTGAAGCTGAGTCCCTGCCCTTCCCCCCCCCCCCCCCCCCCCCGACATGAACCAAGAAGCTTTATAGCATTTCAGAAGCATGCTTCGGGCTCTCTGAGCTGCCATCACATACCTTGCTAGGGGAGGGGCGGCGCGGGCAGCGGGGGCGGGGGGGGGGGATCCTGCTCGCATCCCCCATCCTCCTGCCTCTCCCTCGTCAAGGACCTGGCTCCCAGCCTGGGCTAGATGGCATCTTTGTACCAGTGCTGCCTGCTGGCGACTTCATTTCCCACCTCTTTGAGCTTGGAAGATTCCTGGTGGTTGAATTACCAGCCCTGCGGGGAACTGGAATTAAGGGATTCCCAACCCCCTCGGTCCCCTCTCCCCCAAAGCTCAGGGAAGTGGCTCCTTTGGAGACCTCGATTTAAACAAGAGAGAAAACCATCCCGAGATAGCTATAGCCGTCCTGCTCACTTGTCTCCGTCTCGGAATTAGTTCTTCTCCAGCCCCGGATGTTCCAGGAAGAAGGGGCAGAGGACTGGGGGGACCCACCCTGGATGACTCACATCCCCCAAGCTTCCACCAACACCTGCCCCCCGACCCACCTCGTCCCTCCCCAAGACAGCTGCCGGTAAGAGGCCGCCTTTTACACCATAACCCAGATGTCAGCACACAGCTGGCTCCCAGTAGGTGGTTCCCATGGGGAAGAAGGCCTGCAGCAGGGCCCCCTCGAGGCTGCTCTGTGCCCACTACAGACGAGAGACCGCATTTCTGACCACGACCATGGAAATTATAACAGCCTCCCTGGAAACCAGCCAGGCTCAGTGACAATGGATTTCCTGCCCTCCAGCAGTCCCCACCCCTGAGGGGGTGATCTCAGGCTCCTTCATATCAGTGTCTATCAGAGCTTTCAAAAGAAAAAAACCCTGCCCAAACCAGTGCCCTTGAAGCTGTCAATCACTGTTCCCCAATCGAGGGCTGCATGTGCAATTTGATGCACTAGTAGCATTTCTGCAAATTACACATCATTCTCCCCCACCAAAGCTGTACCTTTGACTGCTGTAATACTTACCTGACCATGCAAGTAATTTTCAGGCCTCACTTAGTGGGCCAGTGAGGCATAGAGGAAAGTGGGGCCAGAGTACCTTTCAGACAGCAGGCCCAAGAGGAGCTGAAATATTGTGAGAAGGGGACTTAACAGCCCAGCTGAACTCAGAGAGACCGCTTCCCTACCCCACCTCAGATTTAGGAATAGAGGATAGATTTCCGGGGCTCTCCACCAAGCATCGTCTAACTGTGGCTTACATGCCTCTGATGATGGGGAGCTCACCACCCACTATAGCCAGATACCCAGTCCATCTCTGAGTAGCTCTGACAGTTTAAAAGTGCATCTTGGGAGTTCCCAACGTGGCGCAGTGGTTAATGAATCCGACTAGGAACCATGAGGTTGCGGGTTCGATCCCTCGCCTTGCTCAGTGGGTTAAGGATCCGGCATTGCCATGAGCTGTGGTGTAAGTTGCAGATATGGCTCGGATCCCACGTTGCTGTGGCTGTGGTATATAGGCCGGTGGCTACAGCTCTGATTCGACCCCTAGCCTGGGAACCTCCATATGCCACAAGAGCAGCCCAAGAAATGGCAAAAAGACAAAAAAAAAAAAAAAAAAAAGTGCATCTTGACACGGATGGAATCCATCACCCTGTAACCTCGGTCTGCTTCATGGGTGACGTAGAGTTAGGGTGACCAACTCATCCCCACTTTACATAGGACTGTCCCCGTTTTAGCACCTAAGTCCCACATCTAAGGCCTCTACTTAGGAGCCTGCTTGTGGTTTATCTGCGACTATCTAGGTTCAAAACCCAAAAGTCCTGCATTCTGATAAGCCCCTCGATCCCAAGTGTTGTAATCTGTGCACGTGGGTCAGAAGAAGAATTTCCGGCTTCGAAACAAGGTGAAGAAAAGACAGGTTTATTGACACAAGAGATGCTGTTAATACAGCAAGACGACTTCCTGATAATCAGGAAGAGCCAACTCCAAAGAAAAGAAGAGTTTAAGATGAGAGATGCTGCAATGCCCTCCTGATAATGGGGGAGAGCTGACACAGAGCATGTGGTCCTGTCTGTTTCTATAACCCAGGGAGAGCAGAGGTCTCGCATTACACCTGCCAGCTGACCTGCTGATTGGTTGGGGAAAGAGGGGTCTTAGGATACCCTTGCTGGTTGGTTGGGGTGTATAAGGCCCCTAGAGGAGTGGGGTGAGGAGTGGGCCAAGTACCTTTCCTAGTGGGGGGCAGGGAGGAGCAGGCCAAATTGTTCAGGTGGAGGAAGGGACAATGCAATGAGATGCTGGGGCAATGAAAAGAGTCTGGTAATTCTGGTCTTGGCCAGATGCCTTGAGTTCAATCTCTTTGACGGGACCTTGAAGCCCAACACCAAGCAAACCCAGGTAGTTGTTCACCTTACATAGCAGAACTTCTGCCCACTTCCCTCCTGTACCTGACTGCTTTCCTGAGGCTCAAAGGCCCTCACAGTGCCCCTAGGCATAGCGGAAGGTGGGGAATGACCAACCAGGGGCATCAATGGCTCGTCTGGTCTCTAGAAGGAGCAGGCTGGTGGGGGGACCAGGCTCAGTCTTTGGCCCACTCCTCAGCTGGGCAGGTAACCCGTCTGACTTACATGCAGATCTGTCTCTGTGCATGGAGGTGAAGAGGTTTCAAGGAAATCAGGTCTGGAAAACTCCAAGACCACAGTGGGCCCTGGCCAGCCCTCACCCTCTGAATCCTGCAGTGGAGGAGGCTGGTGAATGTACTAAAAGCCCCCCAGTGAGAGGCTGGGCAGAGTGGCTGGGATTCCAAGTGGGTTCCAAGCCCAGCTCTGCCACTTCCTGGCTGTGACCAGTTGATTCACCCCTTAAGGCCTCAGTTTCTTCACCTGTAAGATGGGAGTAGTAAGAAGCCTACTTCATAGGCAGTTGGGAGGATTTGGTGAGAAAGTGCATGGAAGGCTCTTTGTACAATGCCTGGCACCGAGGAAGCTCTCAGGGCACGTTCTGATCTTCACTGTGGTCATTACCACCATCATGTCATTGCTACGGTGACACTGCTCACACTGCCTACAGGACCACGACAGCCCCTTCTTGCATTTTCTGGTGTTGAAATGAGTCATTTGAAAGAAATTGGATTTCTGGTGGATTAAGAAAGACATCCCATTGTCTCTGGCCAGAGGCCTGACTGCCTGGGGCAGCTGGGGTGCCTTCCCAAGCCCCTCACAGTCTTGTCCACTGGACAAAAGAGGCGCTTGCATTCAGAGCTGCCCTGGGTCTGAACATCTTTGAGCATCTTCTGCATTTGGCCTTTAGACATGCATTCAACCTCCTCAAATGACAGAGGTATGTGGGAGGAAATGGAGTAGCAACCTAGCGTCTGTTTACTTCATGCCCCACTGGGAACTGCCATCTTCCCCCATGGCTGAGGAGTCTCTGAAAAGGTCTTCCTGGCCCTATGAGCCCTGCAAGCCCTTCTCCACCAGCAGCCAGAGGGATCTTATAAACATGTAAATCAAATCAGATAATTCCCAGGCTTGGTACCCTATCCCATCTTCCCTTTGCAGCAAGAATACAATTTAACCTCCTTGCCACAGCTTTTAAGACCTTGTGTGATCTGGCCCCAGGTAGCGTTCTGGGTTGAGAGCCCACTACTGTCCACGTTGCTCACTCCACTTCTGCCATCCCAGCCACCCTTCTCCCCTATCACTGAACAAGTGCCCTCCCATCCCAGGGCCTTCACAGTTGCTGTGACCTCTTCCTCTTGGCCTCTCCAAACCCATGCTTTTTCATGTGGGTTTTAGATAAGCCTCCTCTGGCCCTTTGCACACTCTCAGGGCACTATCTAGCCCCTCACGTCCTGGTTGGCTTCCTTCATAGCAGTGATATCCACTTGTCATCACCATTCTGATTGTCCGTTTACATGAACGTGATTAAGCTTAGCATAATTTATTCTCCCTGAGAGCAGGGGCCACACCTCTTATAAAGGTGCTCAGCACCGAGTAGTAACTATTGGCAAAGTCATCATCTCTTCCTCGCCACAACCCCAGGAAGAAGGCAGCACTATGCCCATTTTACAGATGAGAAGGCTGAGGCTCACAGAAGTTAACGAACAGTCCAGTGTCTCAGTTAAGTTAGTGGTCGAGCTAGGATCCAAGATTGTCTGACTCCAAAGCCCACTTTTTTTTTTCTCTTTTTAGTCACCTTTCCAGTGAAATCCTCACTCTCTGGGAATAAGAAAACAAGCAAAAAAACAAACAAACAAAAATCACTCCTCCGATCTATAATGAAAAGCAAATAGGATTTTTTTTTTCTGTTGTAATAACACCAAGCATTCATTCAAAGCCAGGTAAAGATTTTTTTTTTTAATATACTAGGTAGTTTTTATTGAACAGTTTCCTTGTAATAGGCACCAACACCAGACTCTTCAATTTTCTCTCCCCCAGAGGAAATAAACACCCCCCTCCCACTGACCCAGGGTGGACGTGAGACCATCCACACACTCCTCCGTGGGACTCCAGCCACCCTCATCCCCCTCCTGTCTCTGCTAGGAAACCAGGGCCTAAGTCTAACTCCTGGGCGTGGCTGAAATGGGCCCAACTTGGGAGTTTGAATTCAGCTTTGTCACTAATCTGCTGCTGTGTGTCTTTGGGCAAGTTGCTCAACCTCTCTGTTTTTTGTTTTTGTTTTGTTTTGTTTTTGTCTTTTTAGGGCCATACCCGTGGCATATGGAAGGTCCCAGGCTAGGGGTTGAATCGGAGCTGTAGCTGCTGGCCTACATCACAGCGCCACAGCAATGGGGGATCTGAGCCACGTTTGTGACCTACATCACAGCTCACAGCAACGCTGGATCCTTAACCTGCTGAGCGAGGCCAGGGATCAAACCTGCATTCTCATGGATGTGAGTCAGATTTGTTTCCACTGAGCAACGACGGGAACTCTGCAACCTCTCTGTTAAAGACACCTACTGGATCCACCTCAAAGATGATTTGGGGGCTCAAGTGGACCCATTGTGGGGGGGAAAGAATTGTAAGCATGAGACCTTGCATTTCTGTGTTTGTTCACTCATGACGTCACCAGGATTGGGGATCTGCAGCATGGAACAAAACGGTCCCAGTCCTGCCTTTCTGCAGATTTTAGCCTGGGACTCCCACAGAAAGTACCACAAACCTCCACGAAGGCTGTAACCCTGTAACCGTGCCTCTTTGCGTGCCGCTCTAGCCCCTGTGTTCAGCACAAAGCTCGCCTTTTAGCTCAGGCTCATCAAATAAACATGTCCAGGTGTGGTGTGGAGGAGGGGGGAAGAGGAGCAGCTGAGCTCCCCCTGGAGATGCTAGGAAAAGCTTTCCAGCTGAGGCATTAAGAATGAGCCAGAATCAGACAGGCAGACAAGGAGAGGAGGCCCTTATAGTCTAGACCAGGGGTGGGCTACCTATGGCCCATAGGCCATATATGGCCCACCATTTGCTTTTTACACATAAAGTTTTATTGGAACACAGCTGTGTCCATTCATATGGCTGTTTTCATGCTATAACAGCAGGTGGATTCATTGTGACAAAGTCAGTATAGCCAGCAAATCCTAAAATATTTACTATCAGAGAATATTTGCTAGGTTTTGATCAGGACAAAGAAATCAGGCCAAGGCTCAGAGACCTCTTGCTTCTTAAAAATAGGATTGATGGGAGTTCCCCTTGTGGCTCAACAGGTTAAGGACCCAACTAGTATCCATGAGGATGCAGGTATGATCCCTGGCCTCATTCAGTGGGTTAAGGGTCCAGTGTTGCCACAAGCTGCTGTGTAGGTCGCAGATGCAGCTCGGATCTGGTGTTTGGCTGTGGTATAAGCCGGCAGCTGCAGCTCCAATTTGCCTGCTAGCCTGGGAACTTCTATATGCTCTTGGTGAGGACATAAAAAGAAAAAAACAAAATAGGATCAGCTAACTTGCGTGGCCCGATGCAAAATGAAAACATGGGGTCTTTCTCTCAAAATTTCAAGATGGCAATAGCAGAGCATTTAACCAAACATGAGGCCTTCTCAGCATAGGGCCCCTTAGGACTGCATGGAGTCAGCTCTGCGGGGAGCTGATGTCCCTCACATGTTCTTTCTTGGAAAACTGCCCTGGGGACAGAGCTAAGGGGAGAAATCACCACCCAGGGTGCTGTGTTGGAGCTCAGAGTCTCCACATCCCAAGCTTCCTAGGAGGACCCGTCTCAGGCAGGACCAACTCCGCAGGGCAAGGGGCTGGATGACTGGCCTTCTTTCCTCAGCTCCCCTGCACCCTGCATTTCATGGAGCCCAGCTGTGATGAAGAGGCAGAGATGGGTTTAGTTCGCTCTCCTCTGCCAAGTGCATCTTGGTGATCAGACATGAGGCAGCCGTGGGCAGAAACGTGACAGCTTAATGGGAGCCTCCCTGATGCCACTGCTTTCCACACATTCATCTCAACTGTCTGATGGGGGAAAAGTGGGGTGGGGGGGACTCTGCTTTACTCAGCCACGGGACAGTAAGACAATGAATAGGGTCTAATGGGAACTTGCCAAGCTAGGTAGCCACTCAAGTTCGGGCCCCTGGATTCCTGGGCTAAGGTCCATTGGACATCTTCTCCGGACCTCCCCCTCCCCAGACCCACTCTCACCTTCTCCATCCTTCTCTGTGCCTGAAGGCTGACCTGTACCAGTAGCATCAATGGATTTCCTTGCCCACTGACACCCAGTCTTATCTGGCCAATGGGAGGCATCTGCAGAAGGTAGGAGATGGCAGATAGAAGTGAGGACAGGTTCTTGGTTCTCCAGCTTTTTCCTCCTGAGTCCCTGTGTTCCTCTACCTGGGTGGCATTTTCTTTTATTTGGCCATCTCTTGGGTGCAGGTAAAACTCCCACCCCTTCACCCCTTTCCCCCTGCTCCTTAGAAAACTAGCAGCTCCCACTTGTCCCTGTCTCAGGGGCCACGCATGCCTTGTTGGGATCCCTCAGCTCTGTCCACACCTCTGTAAATAAACCCTGGCAAACAACCCTGGCATTTGAAGACTTCTCATTTACCCTGTAGGCGTGGGCCTTCTATTTCCTTTTCCCCTGCACCCAAATGTGCTCGAATGAAATAGAGGCTCTGACAGTCTGATGGAGTTGGCACTGCTATTTCCTGCATGTGCAGGTGGGGGCTGACATGCAGTTCCTCCTTGACAAGAGAAGCAGCATGCAGCTGTGGTTATTGCTGTGTACAAAGCACACCAAAAGACAGCAGCTTAAAACAATAGCTACTTTATTATATCGCATGATTGTGTGGGTCTGGAATTCAAGCAAGCCTCGGCTGGGCGATTCTGATACTTTGAATGGCATCGCCAGGGGTCACTGTGTCCCGATCAGTTTGGCAGCTGGTGTTGTCTGTGGGGATCAAGGCAGCTTCCCCGACGTGCAGTCACAGCTGGGCTTTTGGGTCCCTCTCCATCTCTACGAGCTCTCTCCAGCACCATGGTCAGAGACAGGAAGTGGAAGCTGCCAGTCTCCTAAGGCTTGAGCAGAGAAACTGCTACACTTCCGGTACTTTTGCATATCCCCTTGGTCCAAGCAGTCCCGGAAGGTGCCCAGTTCAGAGGGAGAGAGCCCAGACCCCCATCTCTCAATGTGGGGGTGTCAAAGAATGGGGTGCCAGCTTTCACCCACGACTCAACAATTACCCTTCCAACAATGATCAGCACCTTCTTCATTTGCTTAACGTCGGCCTCACAAAACCATTGCCTGCGGCCAAATTCACCCTGAAGATTGTGTTAATTTCATACACACTGGGGGATTTATTTTTTAATTAAGTGACTTTGGACCTGCATAGCCTCTCCATCTCAGCACTGGCCCCATCACTTCCCAATGTCTGCTAAAGGCTCGCCCTCAGGCTTCTGCCTGGCTCCTGGGGCGCAACACTCTGTGGTCCTGGACTCGCAGGCAGACTTCCAGTGCATGAGTCTGATGGGCTTATGCACTGGAACATAGATAGACTCAGATAAGCCGGGATTTTGTATGACAACATTCCCAGCCTTATTTCTAGGAGGGAGTGCTGATTCAACAAATCGGAAGATTCCCAAGATGAAGCCTGGTATTGGGAAAGAGCCCATCATGGGGAGAGCAGGAGTCCCCGTTCTTGTCACTGCACTGCCTGTGTGACCTTGAGCAGATCACCGGGCCTCCCTGGGCTGTTGCTTCTGCATCATGCAGGACAAAGGACAAAGCATGGTCCAGAGTCACCCTGGCTTTGAAGGCCAGCTCTGCCACTTGTCTTGGACAGGTCACTTCATCACTCTGGCCTCAGGTGCCTCCTCTGAAAACTGGAGTCCCAGTGAACTGAGCTATTGGAGGGATAAAACATGATGACAGGCAGAGTGCGTGGTTCCTAGCAGGGACTCCTGTGCTTTCAGACGTTCTGTGCCTACTCAGAGCCTTCAGAGTCCAAGACCCCAGTCTGAGTGGAATCACTCACCCCCAAGTCTAGCACAAGGCCTGACATATAGTAGATGCTCAGGAAACACTTGTTAAAACAAACTGATTCTTTGGCAAAAAAGCAGTAGCAAGAGAAATAAAAACATTCATCCATTAAAAAAACCATGTTCGAGAATGTTCTTAGCAGCTATATACATAGCAGAGCCACACCAGAAACTCTCTAGGTGCCTCTTGACAAGAGAACAGCTCAATAATGATCTCTCCTTCCAATACTTCCAAAAACTTAGCGATCAGAATTTCCACTGTGGCTCTGAGTGTTAAGAACCCGATGTAGTGTCTGTGAGGAGCAGGTTGGATCCCTGGCCTTACTCAGTGGGTTAAGGATTTGCATGCTGAGGCATAGGTCACAGATGTGGCTTAGATCCCGTGTTGCTGGGGCTGTGGTATAGGCTGGCAACTGCAGCTCCAGTGTGACCCCCAGCCCGGGAATTTCCATACATCACAGGTGCAGCCTTAAAAAGAAAAAAATAATTTAAAAAATAACAGTAAAGAGGAATGAGCTATGGGCACACACAACATGGGTGGATTCCAAAAATTTTATGCTGAAAGAAAAGAGCTTTCACTAAAAACTACATACTCTATGATTCCACTTTTATGGGATTCTTGAACAGGTTTGAGAAAAATCAGAAATCTGGTTGCCTCTGGGGGCAAGGATCAAGTGGGCAGAGGAACTTTCTGGAGTGATGGTGATGGGCTGCCCAGTTAGGGTTGCGCAAGTGCATGCATTTGCCAAAATTCATTGAGTTGTGCCCTGGTGATTTGTGCACTTCATTGTACATAAATTTTACTGAAAGAGAATTAGAAATAACTGTAATTAATGATATGTGTGCTGAAGCCTCTAGGAGTAAAGTGTCCTGCTTTCTGCAGCTTACTTTGTTAATTTTTTTTTTTTTTTTTGTCTTTTTAGGGCCACACCCGCAGCATATGGAGGTTCCCAGGCTAGGGGTCTAATTGGAGCTGTAGCCACTGGCCTACACCAGAGCCACAGCAATGCCAGATCTGAGTCGCGTCTGCGACCTACACCACAGCTCATGGCAACGCCGGATCCTTCACCTACTGAGCGAGGCCAGGGATCAAACCCGCAACCACGTGGTTCCTAGTCAGATTCGTTTCCACTGCACCATGATGGGAACCCCTGCCGCTTACTTTGGAATGCACCAAAAAAATACAGGTGGATGCATGGCGAGAAGGGGAGAAGGACATGATAAAGCAAACATGGTCAAGGTCATTGTAAAAGCCAGGGAGCAGAACTGTGGATGTTTGCTTTAAAAGTCTTTGCACTTTTCTCTGTGTTTGAAAATGTTTGTAATCAAATGTTGGGGGAATAAAATGTTCGTAATCAAATGACACCAGGGCAGTGGGGGGTGACAAGTGCAAGGTCACACAGTCTTTGACAAACATCAAGACTGGTTTTCAGGAAAGTGGAAGTCAGGTGTAAGCACCCAGTAGAAAAAAGAGTGTATTTCCAGAGCTGGATCTGGACCAGGGGCACATCGGTAAACCTGATCACCTCTCTGAGACTCTGTGTCCCCACCTGCAAAAGGCAGACAGCACTGCCCACAGGGGTGCTGCCAGGATTAAATCCAAAGCCAGAAGCGTGGAACAAACAGGACTTCATAGGGAGCTGGCAGAAAACAACTTGATTCTTTCCAAGTAAGCCAGACCCCAACTCCTCGTTGGGATTTCAGCTTATGTATGAAATTTATGCTCGAGAGATGGGTTTCCACTTGCCGCCTAACTGGCTGTGGCTCTCAGCTCCTCCATTTGTCACTCCCTTTTTAATTGTCTGCAGGACACTTGTTTGGATCTGATACATTTCTTCGATCGTCTTTAATTTGATCTATGATCTGTCTCCTCCCACCCGAATGCACTTTCCTGGAGAAGAGGGACTGTGGCTTGGCCATGGCTTTATCCCCTGCACCCCAAACAGACTCTGGCACATAGTAGGGACACTGTGGATCTTTGCTGGAGGAAGTGATAAATGAGCAGGGCTGGATAAGCTTTGGTATAACCCCCCAAAGTGCAGCATTCTGCCACCCCGAGTTTGCCTGTTGCTAAGACCACGTGCATGAGACAGCAGGAAGCGAACTGAGTGATTGGCCATTTCCGCCTCATTTAACAGATGAGAAAACTGAGGCTCCGGGAGAGAGCACAAATTTCCCAGCAGCCACTGCCACTTAGTGGCCGAGCACAGATGGAGCCCAGGCTCTTACTCTCTCTCTCTCCAGCAGGCTGCTCGAGCTGACAAGGCGGCTGCAGACAGACAGACAGGCTCTACTGAGCTGGGCTGTCCACAATGTCATGTGCTAATTACAATGGAAAGTATATGCCAGGCTAGCAGCGTTCCCTGGCGCCTTCCACCCCCTGGGGAGCAGGTGGGCAGGCTGGCGCAAGCGGCTGATGGGTTGGGCCCATGGCTCTGCCGGCACCGGTTGTGTTGATGCAAACCCGGTCATCAGCAGCGCCTGCCGAGTGCGGATGGCCGGCAGATTGCCACAGCAAGGTCCCTCCTCACGATGGGCAGCCCCTCCTGACTGCGCTGGTCAGCCAGACTGCCACAGGCTGGGCATCTGTCCCCGTGATGAGCCCTTGCTGGACACAACCTGTCCACACAGGTGTGCTTGCTGACAAACAGCCCAGGGGGTGGCCTGGGGACCAAGTGCTGAGAATGGCCACTGTGGGACATTGTCAGGGATGTCACAGGCAGGGGATGGCACACAGATACATGGATCCTGGGATCAGACAAGGCTCAGCCATGCCCCTAGCCCACGCCTACCTGCCCAGTCATCTTGAGGGATTCCAAATCAATATGCAGCCCTGAAAGGGGGGCTGGCTGGAGAAATGGTCTCTTCTGTCCATGACGAAGCCCTCTTCAAGTCCACACCTGCTCAGCCCTAGATGTGTTGTCCACACTGCAGTTGGGGGATCTTTTTGACTCTGGTGAAAGCTCTCACTCCCCTACTCAAAGCCTTCAGTGGCTCCCTCCCCCGCCCAATAGTAACAATAATAACCTCTACTATGTAATATTTACTCTGCTAAGCATTTTGCAAGTAATAAAACAGCACACAATTGTAGAGCAGTCACTGTATGCCTGGCTCCTTTCTAAGCAATTTACATGGAAGAACAAAATTCACCCTCTAGCCACCTATGAGGTAGGACTACTGTTCTCCCCATTTTATAGATGAGAAAACCGAATCAGGGAGATGTGAAGTGACTTGCCCTAGATCTTGAATCAGATGTGAACCCAGCATTCTGACTTTCACTACCGAACCCAGACCCTTTACACGGGGCCCGCACAGAGCATCACACAGGACCCAGCTTGCAACCCCCCATCACTTTTGCGCCCTTGCCTGGCCTTCCCTCTTGGCTTTGCCTGGCCTCCTCTGTGCCTAGAGCGCCTCCTGCCTCCTCTCGTCTGTCCTGCAGACTCCTCTCTTTCCCCCCAGCACATCTCAGCGTGCCCTCTTGTGTGGGGCCGGCTGGCACCCTCCCTGGCAGAGCTCACTCTTCTCCTGTCCTGTGGCACTTCCATCCCACGCCAAGCAGCCCAGAGCAGGCAAGCACGTGCTGCTGGTGTTTCTATGGTTTTCTCCCCCCCTGTCCTGACCCCCTTCTGAGAGTTCCTTGGTGGCCAGGATTCTGTCTGATGCGCCCTCTGGTCCCCAGGAAGTGCTAAACGAATGAACAAGTGAACAAACGAATGAATGAATGAGAAATGTAGTCACTTGCATTAGAGGGATGAAGGCTGAGGACAGGCATGAGGTGTGGCCATCAGGGGGACATACGATGGGTGCAAAAGTCCCTTCTTCCTCTTCCCTCTCAGCCTCACTGTTACCGGGACAGGGGAGGGCAGGGGAGAGCTTTAGCTGTACTGGGAAGAGCCCTGTCTTTGGAGGTGAGCCACATGACCCTGGAGCCCACCTCCGATGCCGAGGGTCACCCTCAGAAGGCAGGGAAGAGGCAGCAGGGCCTGGGGCGTGACCGCCCTGACCAAAGGCAGAGGGTGGACAGAAACGCATCTGTACAGCATTCGATGGTGAGCCTTGGTTTCTGGGGTCCGGACTCCAAGCATCAGTGGGATGTGGTACAAAGAGGCGGAGCTTCAGTGCCGAAGGCCTGGATCCCAGCCCTGCCGTTTCCATCCTGTGCAGCCCTGGGCCCATCTCTCCCTGCAGAGAGGTCCTCGGTTCAGGCTCTGTAAAGTGAGGGGTCCAGATGGGAGAGTGACCAGGCCTTTCAGGGCGCCAAGGGCATAAGGCCTGGGAGAGCTGCACAGAGTCCATTGAGGGGGTATCCTGGGAGTTAGGGCAGTGTCTCCCCACGGTGGCCTCCTGCAGCCAACTGACTCTATGTGGCTTGTTATAAATCCCAATCCAGACTCCACCCTAGACTCGCTGGGTTTGGACCTCTGCGGGGGGCTGCCAGGGAAATTGACATTTGCACTTGGCCAGGTGACTCTGCTGGGCACAGAGATCTGAGTGTCTGGCATCTATCCAGGCCCTTCCTGTCTCCCCTGCTTCTTGCCCGCCAGCCCCTGCAGCATGGGTTTTGGGGGGTACACAGGAGACGGCAAGGAGGTCTCAGCATCCTGTGTCTGCAGGAGTTTGGGGGCTCAGGTGGTTGGGTCCTGATGATGGCCTTGCATTTGACTGGTGGAAGCCTGCCTGAGGGTGGGTGATGGCCAGGGCACAGCGTGGGCCTGGTGGTGTCTCCCAGCCTGGCATGTCTCAGACATGTGCCCCCCCAACCCCAGCTTATGTCCCCTACCCCTTGGCTTAAAGCAGGGAACAGGGTGTGTAAACTGGGCTTATGTTGTGGCTGCAGGCATCATTCGTGTACACACACACACACCATGAATCCACACACTGACACAGCCTTCTGAGCACGCACACACACTCTTACACACCTGCAAACCCTCATGTTCTTTCTAAAACATCTAGAACTACACTAAACATTCTCGTCATTACTTTTCTTTACACACACACACACACACACACACACACACACACACACACGCACACACGTGCACACACAGGCATCCTTGTATGCAGCCTAGAAGCATGCAGATTTGTACACTCACACTCACCTCTGCAGACATGTCCACCCCCCACCCCTGAAAACAAGCTTTCTCATTCTCACTCGTACTGACTCATGAACTGGTCTCGGGCCCCCCTGGTGCTCCCGCCCACGGCATATACTCCTCCTCACACTTGCACAGGCACCTGCCTGTGTGTGAGCCCCAGAAAGCCAGCTGCCAGCTTTCCTGCCTGCCATTCTCACCAGCTCCACAGCCACTGGGTGCCCCCGGCCCACCCCACACATCCCTGAGCTGCTGTCTGCCTTTGCACAGTAACCAGATGAGACAAGGCAATTTATGACACCAGCTGTCTCTGTCAAAACCAAATCTCCCACATGCACAAGGGGGAGCCAATTACCCCAAGCCCAGCCCGGCCAGAAGCTCACAAGGGAGACAGAGCAGGCATGGAATCTGGCCACCCGGTGTGGTGAGTGGCACCTGACCCACACCCTGCCATCCCTGGGAATCCCGCATCCCCCTCCCTGCCCTCTTCTCTCTGTGGCTGCTCCCCTGGCCCAGCTCCCAGGCCCAGGAGATGCAAGAGCAGACTCAGGATGGAGACTAGGCAGGGAGGCCAGGAGAAGCGTGGTCCAGGGCCACCATGGCAACAAGAAAGGCAGAAACACTGAGCCCCTCCCACTACACAGCAGGGGCCATGGAGAGGCTGCGTCGCCCACCCCTCTTCCTCTCCATTTTTATTCTTTTTGCCCCTCTCTTAGCAGGTGGTCTCATGCCCCACGCCCCTGACCAGGTTTCCTTCTGCCCAGAACACAACCCCCTTCCTTCCCCCTGATCCAACACTTAATCCAACTCTGCAGCCTGGGCCTCAACATCAGACTCTGGCTCAAATCTTCACTCCTCCGCTTCCAGGCTGGACAGCCTGGGCAAGAGGCAGCCCTTCTCTGGCTGTGGTTTTTGCACCTGTAGAAGAGATGTTCATTTCTATAAAAAAATGTTGACCTAGAGCCCCCCTCTATAGCCGATGCTGCTCTAGGAGTTGGGGAGACAGCATTGAACAAGACCAAGTCTCAGCCCTTCTGGGCTTCAGCTTCTGCTGGAGGAGTCAGAAGACGCTCATGGCAGAAATTTAAGTGAGATGATTATGTTTCTTCACCGTCTCATCTGCTGTGTCCGCGGCTTTTCTCCTGGCATCAAGCAGAGCTCATGAACGGAGCTCCGTCAATAAATAGATGCTTGAGTGCGCAAATGGCTTGAGCCCCAGTGCTGGGGTTGGCTTGATCTAAATAAGCCCTTCTCGGTGGCTAGTTATTTTGCACTGGGCCTCCGAGGGAGCTTTCTTAGCATCACTTCTAAGCGGCTGGATGGAATGACATCCCATCAGACTTTAGACCGTTCCTTCCTCCACTGGCTTTGTTCATTCACTCCTCAGATGTACATTAAGGAGTTTCCATTGTGGCTCAGTGGGCTAAGAACCTGATGTCATATCAGTGAGGTTGTGGATTCGACCCCTGTCCTCACTTGGTGGGTTAAGGATCCAGCATTGCTCTAAGCTGTGGCGTAGATTGCAGATGTGGCTCAGATCCTACATTCCTGTGGCTGCGGCATAGGCCTGAAGGTCCAATGTGACACCTAGTCCAGAAACTTCCATATGCTGAAGGCACGGCCCTAAATATTTAAAAAAAAAGAGTTCCCATTGTCGCGTAGCAGAAACGAATCCGACTAGGAACCATGAGGTTGCGGGCTCCATCCCTGGCCTTGCTCAGTGGGTTAAGGATCTGGCATGGCCGTGAGCTGTGGTATAGGTTGCAGATGCTGCTTGGATCCCATGTGGCTGTGGTTGTGGTGTAGGCCGGCAGCTGTAGCTCCGATTCAATCCCTAGCCTGGGAACCTCCACATGCTGCGGGTGTGGCCCTAAAAAGCAAAAAAAAAAAAAAAAAAAAAAGTACGTTAAGAAGGTCCTATGTGCCAGTCCCTGTGCCAGGTAAGCTGGGTCGAGGGTCGAGGGAGGTGGGGAAGAGGCTTCTAGGTGACAGTGCCTGGCAGACGTTTCTAGATAGGCTCATCACATTTTAAAAGATGCTTTTTGTCTTTTAGTATTTCTTATAACTATAAGCATAAGTCCAAGGAACATTGTTCAGATGAGGAAACTGAGGCTCTGAGAACCCAGAGCAGGGAAACGACCGCCCTCATGTCAGCATTAAACCTCCTCACACTTGGCCCAGCATTCTAGGCACCATTTACTACTTTCAGTTTTTTTCCCCTGCAGCTACAGTCCTAGAGGGCAGCTATGGCTTTGGCCTGTGCTATAGCCTGAGAGCCACTTACAACCTGCCAGTGCTGGGATTCGAACCTGGGCCCGCCTAACATCAGAGCCCGGGCGCCATCACTCTTCCATGTCTAATCAGTTCATTAAAACCCTCCTTGCAAACTCTCCCTCTTGCTGCCCAGCCACAGAGACCTCAGCTGCTCCATTTCCAGGAGAGCGAATTCCTTCCCGGCTGGAGAGGAGTTGGGATAATGTAGGCAGGCAATTTAAACAGCTCCGGCAAAATACACCAGCAGTTTTCACTCTCTGCCACTATTACACTTTCCAGCCGCGGCAGGATTGGCCCATAAGTGGGATATCAAGTTTATTACAGCTATTTCCAACCTGTAATTGGTTTTGTGGAACACAAAGAGAAGGAGGTTGGGGCGGGGGGGGGCAGTTTGCAGTGATTTTTTTCCTCCATTCTTCTTCCCCCCCCCCCCCCACTTCTGGAGGAGGCACCCAGAGACCTAGGGAGGAGGCAGGAGTCAGAGACCTATTTGTTTTTCAAATGGAAACTCCCAGTTGGCCCTGCGGGCTCTCAAGCTGCAGGCAGGACTTAGTCCCTTTGCGATGCTTTGGTGGCTCCACTTGAAAATCAGCCCAGCCTGGATGAAGCTAGATTTGCAGGGGGACTTGGGGTGGGGGGGTACTGCCTGTGGGCAACTGTTGAGCTCTGGTTGGACCACCAGGGCTTGAAGAGGTGTGGCCTCTCGAGCAGGCTGTTCTAGAATCAGAGCATGTGAGCATCCTGGGTAGAAATGGCCTCCAGAGGTCACCCTGCCCCATGTCTCCCCGTTGAACATTTAGGGACACTGAGGCCTGGAGGGGGGAGCAGGGCAGAGAGGATGGGTGGCGTTTAGATCTCAGGTCTCTGTCCAGTGTATCTGATCATTCAGGGAATGATCTCTTAGAAAGAGCAACTTAGTTTCACTCTGGTTCCTTCTGGAGCATTGCCTCAGAGACAGTCCGGCCACCTTCCCAGCTGGGCTTCTTCCTTCCAAGAAGCCCCATCAGAACCGGGTGTGGACACAGCAGGCTGTTGTTCTGGAACCACAGGAACAGTTTCCGTACTCCTTTTGGTGCCCCAGTGCCCAGCATGTGGAAAGGATTCGACTCACTCACTGGACAAAAATTTGCTGAATGCAGACCATGTGCCCAACCCTGGAGACAGAGCATGAACACGGCAGATAAAGACCCTGCTTTCAGAGAGCTTATGGTCTAGAAGTAGCTCACCTTCAAGGTCCAGTAATGGTTTTAGTAAAAATCTGTTGAATGAACAAATGCACAAACACAGCTCCCTCTAGAGGAGGGAAAACTCACACATCCTTGGCTTTCCAACAGCACCTGTCAGTCCCCAACAGCTTTGTCATTCTCCATCTGTCCCCACCTCCTGGTCCCACCTCACTATAGCACCAGGAGATTGTGTAGGCGCCCCTGAGACTAGCCTGCCACTAAGTCCTAGCTCCGAGCCTCCTTGAGCTCCTTCTTGGGCTGATATAATAAGATAACAATTTAGCAAGTTCTTGGGCCTCTGCTCTCCCTGCACCTACACCCTCAGCCCTCCAGTCCCTGGTTGCCCTCACTAGCTTCTGGCTCTTCCCACCCACCCCCCAGAAATGGACCCCCTTCTTTATGTACCGATTTGTTACATCCTCTGACTTATCAGCAAGAGATCCTGTCTTCTCCAGCCCTGGAGATAGAAGGGACACAGAATAAGAGGTGGCTTAGACAGGTCTTAGTATTGGTTAAAAAAAAAAAAAAATAGCTATTTCCATTGAGCACGGACCACACCAGGCAATCCTTCCAAGCTTTGTTTCATTTAATCCTCCCAAGAAGAAGATAGGTCACATTTCACCCATTTTACGGATAAAGAAACTGAGGCCTAGGATGATGAACTAGCTTGCTTAAAAGCACAAAGTACGAAAAATGTCTGGTTACCAAAGGGGAAATGGAGAGGGGCAGAGGGATAAACTAGGAATTTGGAACTAATGTGAACACACTACTATAAATACATAGATAATCAACAAAGACCTACTCTATAGAACAGGGAATTCTATTCAATATTCTCTAATAACATACACGGGGAAAGAGTCTGATAAAGAATGGATATATGTATATGTATGACAGATTCACTTTGCCGTACACCTGAAACTAACACAACGTTGCAAACCAACTATACTCCAATATCAAATAAAAATTAAATTTCAAAAAAAAAAAGCACAAAGTCGTCATCACAATCAAGACTTCAACTGGGGCAGAGGAAATCCACGTTGCTTCTTGCTGCAAAGCCTCCCCTGGGCAGGGAGAAGCCGCCTAGGACTAGGTCCCCCCTGAAGAGGCCCACCTCCTCCAGGAAGACTCCTGTGATCACCCCTCCCTCCAGTGGAACTCGTGGATCTCCCATGGGTCGCCGATGACATTTGGCAAATCCCTATTGCTTCAGCCACTGTCTCCCTGATGCTGCCTCTCACTTAATTATGGGCTGTGTATCTCCCCTACCAGACTGTGAATTAGCTCATAATGGGTTGCAACCGTGTCTGAAATTCATTTCTCTCGCCTCCTTGGGGCCTAGAACTGTACCTGCCTGGCCTAAGACATGTTTCTAGAACTGAAGGGAAGGTGTCTTCCTGCATTTTCTCAGGCTTACACCAGAGCTGCACAATAACCTCCTTGCAAATAACCACTCGCCCGCTGGCCTGGGGCCCGAGACCTGGGAGTGAATTTCGAATCTGTTATTTTCCTTTACTTTCCCCGAGGCAGAGGGAGGTTGCCGAGCCAGCTGCAGGAGCTGGGACAGTGGGCACCCTGTTTGGAAAGAAATACGTTCTCGATCTCTTTTTGGGGGGTGGGGGTTGCTTTTAGGGATGCACCTGCAGCATATGGAGGTTCCCAGGCTAGGGGTTGCATCAGAGCTACAGCTGCCAGCCTACACCACAGCCACAGCAACAGAGGATCCGTAACCCACTGAGCAAGGCCAGGGATTGAACCCACATCCTCCTGGATATTAGTCGGATTCTTAACCCACTGAGCCCCAAGAGGGATTCCCAAGAGCTAAGTTCTTTTCTCTAACAACTCAAGTAAATAGCTGCTGGTTTAACCCAAGTGGCTGTTTATACCTCAGGCTGACAGTAAGGCCCCAGAGAAAAAGATGTAAATAAAACCAAAGGAAAACTAGGTGCGTCCTTGAAACTCCCCTGTCCCTCGGCCCGAAAGAGCGATTTACGACTCAGATAATTCTTCGGTGTTTTATCTGGGTGTGTGGGTATATGTGTGAGTAGTGTGAGGTGTGGGTGTATTTTCCCGGTAATAAAAACCTCAGTCCCGGAGAATAAATTTGAGGAGACAGTTTTACTGACAGATTTTTTTTTCTCTCCATTGTATAATAGAAAAAAAAAAAATGGAGTGAAATTTGAGATTGGGATGATAAGGGCTGCCGCATTTTAGGAGGAGATAAAAAAGCAGTACCTGAAGGGAGGCGAGGCTGCAAGTCAAGCAGGCAGGATGCCTTCCACTTTTTATGACTTTAGGAGAAATTCCTCACACCTCCGCTGGGCTCCTGGCATCTTCACTCCTAATGAGGCGGCCCCTGCGGGTGGAGAGGTTGTTGAGAGGCTTTTAGTTCACCCACAGCCCTGTGCAACCTCGTTGATGAGATTCGAACCTTGGTCCAGGAGCCTGAGCTGTGTCGAGAGCCCACCGTGGGACCTGGGCTGAATCCCTTTGCCTTTCTGAGCCTCAGTGTCTTCATCTGCGAAACGGGGGGATTTTTGTCTGTTCCACTCTCTTTCCAGGGACACAGTGGGTCTATATAAAGGGATGGGCTTCGAGAAGATTTTTGGGTCTTGGCACTGTTGACATTTGGGGCCAGTGGTGCACCTTTAGGGGGTTGTCCTGGGCATCCTGGGATGGTTACAGCATCCCTGGCCTCTGCCTGGTAGATGTCAGTACCAGCCCCTGCCCCTGACAACCCAAACTGGCTCCTGATCTTGTCAAGTATCCCCAGGAGGAGGGGGCAAAATCGGCCCCCCATTCAGGGCCCTGCTTTAAAGGTCCTTTGCTCCTCTTCCTCACTCTCTCCCCCTTCCCATCATCCCCTGTTTGAGAAGCTGGTGGGTGGCAAGGTGGAAGGACCAGAGGATGTGGTGTCCTGCCTCTGATGCACACACGCACACACACGTGCATGCACCCACACAAGGGCTGTCAAAGAAGAGCAAAGCCCCCAGAGAGGAAGCGAGGGAAGTGTATGAACTGCAGATGAGCCTGCCCAAGGCACCGAAGGGCCTGAGCTCAAAGAGCAGAAACTGCAGAGGGAAGTCCCGCCACTGATCCCCCTCAGGGTCCCAGAGCTTGTGAATGCCTTGTCATCATGCTAACCCTCTCTGGTCTGGCCAGGCTCCCTGGGGACCCCGGGACAGCTGGAGGTCTCCCATCCCTATGAGCTTGCAGTGTGGGGAGGCTGACCCATACTGACATGTATCTTGGCTGGCACACAGCTGGCACTCAATAAATGCTGCCCTGGCTTGCATGGAATCTGTGTGACGTAAACCAGCAGGAATATCGCCTTGGCCAGACAGGTGTGGTCCAAATCAGCTGGGGTCCAGATGTGCCCGGAGGAGCCCAGCTGCACGGGGGGTGGGGGTGGGGCGTCCTCCCAGGAAGGCAGCACCCAGCTCCAGTGCATCCTTGGCTGAGCCCCTGAGAAGGGGCTTTGTGGCATCTCCCCCTTCTGCCCGGCCCCTTGGAGAGACCCTGTCCCTGGCTACCACCCTCCCAGCCCCCTCTCCTGCCTCCAGCACACTGAGCCACAGGGAGTTAATTCCACTTCTCCAGGACCAGGCATGAGGCCTCCCCGTCGCAGGCTGTTAGCGCGGAGCCCAGCTGAGCGGCGAGAGGCTGCAAGCTCCCAGTCTATAATAGAGTTGCTGAGACAAGCGGAAAACTGCAGCCGAGTAAACAGATAAATAATTGAAACAGTGACAACACATACCTTGCTGCTTTGTGGAGTAACACTTTCATTAGCGGGAGGCAGCAGAGCCGAGGGGATGGAGATGCGGGCGGGCGGCAGCCAGGATTAGGACACACTTGGGTCCGGCTTTTAATCAGCTGTGAACAGCTGGGTACCCGCGCAGCCTTTGTCTTCCAGCCTGGGCATTATGACCACCTCCTGGGGTCCCCTGCCCTCTCCGGGCCTCTGTGTTCCTAGGTGAAATGGGGACTCCTGGCCTCCCTCCTGGCCTGTCCCAAGGACAGCCAGAGGCAGGCATGTCCCCCACACTGTCCTCTTTGCTCCATCCCCTGTGTCGGCCTCCTCCGGTTCCCCTGCTTCTGACTGAACCCCTTCCATCAGGCCAGATGGGGCCTGTAACTAGAATCTGAAAGTCCGTACCTCCCTTGCTTTTGTCCCCACCCCCACCCCCATGGCATGAGGAAGTTCCTGGGCCAAGGATCAAGCCTGTGCCACAGTGGTAACCAGAGCCACAGCAGTGCCAACACCAGATCCTTAACGCACCAAGCCACCAGGGAACTCTCCCTCCTTTGCCTTTAGCAGAGTTGAGCTCCTAGCCCACCAGGTCCTCCTTGATCTGATCCCTGTTTCCCTCCCCAGACTCCACTCACTGCCCCAGACACTCAGGTCAGCCTCCCGAGCCCACGCTGTTCTTTCCCACCCCAGGGCCTTTGCTCCTGCTGCCTGGAAAGCACTCCCACGCTGTGCCAGGCTGGTTCCTCCTCTACCTTCAGAAGACAACGTAGATGTCTCTTCCTCCGGGAAGCCCTCCTTGATGACCCTATCCCCAGAATGGAGGCTGCCCCTCCTCTGGGCTCCCTTGCCATTCCGGCCTCTCCCTTGTAAGATTTATCTGAAATTATTGCCATTCAGCTTTGAATCCCTCTGAGATCTTGGCACAGGCGACAGCCTCGGCCCCCGTTCTTCTCCCCTCTGTGCCCAGTCTGCTCCCCGTCCTTCTCTCCTTGGGCAGGGGTGGCTATAGGACCAGGCTGGGACTCTGTGGCTGACTGCAAAACACATTCATGTTCTCTGGCCCCATCTGTGGCTCCCCAAGCTTTGTTGATCCTTTCTGCAAGGCCAACCAATGGGCTCTTGGAAGGGGGACCACCTGTTGCATTGGAATGAGCCAGGCAAAAGAGGGAGCCCTGCTCCTCCTTAGCTATGGGACCTCAGGAAGGCACTTGACTTCAGAGCCTCGGTCTGCGCATCAGTGAAGCGGGACTGACCGGGGAGGGTCCTAGTGTCGACTGCTTCTCCGGGGGCTTCCTGCATCTCCCAGCATCCCAGGAACCCCTGGAGGAAAGGAGTGGCAGGACTGGCCGAGCGCTCACCTGGGGCTCCTCTGTGCTTTCTTGCAGGTGACGGATGGTGGCACTATCAAGCAGAAGATTTTTACTTTCGATGCCATGTTCTCCACCAACTTCTCCCACATGGAGAATTACCGCAAGCGCGAGGATCTGGTGTACCAGTCCACCGTGAGGTGAGGGCCGCCCGGGGGCTGCTTCTCCAGCCCTTTCACGTCTGTCCCGCACTGTTCTTGGGGGGATGGTGGTCTCAGGATCACTGTCCACAGGCTTGGAAGGCAGAGCTGGGGCTCTGCTGCAGTGGTGGGGGGGAGGTTTCCATTCCTGGGCGGGGGAGAAAGTAGGAGGGGAGTCGAGTCACCACTCTGCCTCACGGAGCAGACCCTTCACATTGGCCTCCTCAGCCGGCTCCTCCCACAGTGCTGCAAGGTGGGTCTCTAAACCCCCTTTTCAGGGGAGGACACTGAGGACCAGAGAGGGTGAGCGATGTGCCTGAAGTCACACAGTCAGGAATGCCAGAAGTGGGATGTGAACCCGGGCTATTTGGCCCCAAAGCCCATAGAACATGGTCTTCGGTTCCCCACGGGATCCAAACCTGGGGAGGAAAACAGACCCTAAGCAACTGGAACCCAGGTCAGAAGCAGCAGCAGGATGGGGAAGGAAGAGCCCTTGGGGATGGAGACCCTCATATTCCAACCCCTGCCCCCATTCTGGAAAATTTTAAGGTCTTGGATCCCATTCCAGGCCTGGCCCTGTTCTAGGTGTATGGCGCCCATGACCCCGCTTCCCTCCACACCGTCCCTAAAAGCCCCACCCTGTGTTATTGCTCTGACCTTTTATTCTGCCCCGCTCCCTTTGGTCCTTGGTAAACTCCTCGTGAGCCTTCAGAACCCAACTCGAGCAGATCTTCCTGAGGGTCCCCTTCTTTAGACAGCCCCTCACCCCAGCAGAACTGATCTCCCCCAAAGCCGATGGCTGCGGCTCCCCCCGTGCCCACCCCCACACCCCCTCCCTGACTCCCTCACAAGAGGGGGGGGGTCTCACTGCATTAATGAAGAGCAGCTTCCTTCACACAGGCACCGGGAGTGCAGTTTTGTGCATGTGCACGTGAACACACACACACACACACACACACACACACACACACACACATGCTTTTTCACACTACAAAACCAAATGCTTTGCCCAGTGGCCAGGCAGAAAGTGACACCCTGCTCCAAAACTAGAGGACAGCCTGGCCATGCCGGGCACACAGGGAGATGCTGCGGCAGACCAGCTGGCTCTCCCTGTGCTGCCTGGCCGGCCTGCAGCATCCCCACTTAGTGCCTTACTCCTGACCTGCCAGGAGGATGAGGCCCCGCCCTCCACACACAGGTTGGTCCCTCCCTCTGTGAACAGGAGCATCAGGACCGAACAGGGGCTCCCCCTTTACCTTATATCCTCAGCTCTCAGCACAAGATCTGACACACAGTAGGTGCACAATGAAATTTGCAAATTGAGCAGATGATCCTAGGTAAATTCTCCAACCCTTGGAGCCTCAGTTTCCTTGTGGGTGAAATGAGAAGATGCCAAGGGCACATCCAGCCCCACATAAAGAATCTGGCCGGTGGTCCTTCCCCACCCACTTTGGTAAGAATGGAAGGTCCCCGGAGGACCTTTCTGGGGGTGCCTCCTCTCTGGGCTTTGTGTCAGGAGCTCGGATCCAGCATTTACTGGGGGACTCTGGTGAGACTGTGAATTGAAGGGACTCCGAAGAGGTGTACAAACGGCCACACAGATGCCTTCATCCATCTATTAATGATTTCTCCCGCACCTGCTTCCAGAAAGGACTTACGTTTCCTTAAAATATTGAAGCACACCTAAGATAAGACAGTTATGATCAAAACAAGAAAAAAAAAAGGTAAAAACTCATTTTGGAGAAGAAAATAACTATTCTGGGAGCCATAGATGATTCTGAACATTCAGTTCACCTCCAGGCTTCGCAGAAACCCAACACCGCCTGCCACACCCCTGCCTGGTTACCATGGTCTCTGAGTAGTGACAGCACCACACCTCACCCCTGCGTCCCATCATTCCCACGTGCCCAGCCCCTGCCACAGGTGTGGGCTCCAGGGTGACTCCTTGGCTCTGATTCCTGAGCCAGGAAGGAAACCCAGAGATCCCCCGAGCATCCTTGACCTCTGCTAGCCCATGCGTCCGGAGCACAGTCTTGGTACCCAGGGGCCCCGTTCAAATCCCGGTTCAGCTACCTCCTGCCGTTACCTTGGCTGATGATAAGGACCTTCACCTCTCTCTGCCTCGGTGTCCTCACCTGAAAGACAGGCTTCATGTGATGGGTTTATACCATTGTTGTGGGGTTTGGGTGAGATTTCTGCCCCATGGCCTGAGTTCAACCTGGCTCCTCTACCTGCCTTGCTTTACTGTAATCTTGGGTTGGTAATTCTGCACCCAAGTTTCCTGATCTCTAAAAGGAAATGACAACTTTCCTGATCTCTAAAAGGAAATGACAACGGCAAGAAGCGCACTGCAGCCACCAGTTAATTTGCATAAAGTGCAGCCACACTCGCTGAGCGGTGCCTGTTTGCCCTTATTGCTTAGAAAAGCCCTCCTTTTCTCATCATATAAAAAAGCCCTCACCTTTTTCTGAATCTCATATAAGCCTCCTCGTACACACTCTTTCTCTTGACCCTCACTACCAACACCTTGAAGGCAGGCAGGTATTATTGTTATTATTATTTTCTGTAGTCCTGATTTTACCGTGCGGTCAAGAGACTTGCCCAAGGGTCCCTCGGTGGAACAACATCAACTCGATTAGACCCCAACCCACTTCATTCCTACCATACCTCCACCACGCTCTGCCTTCCTTATTGTATAGCTGAGAAAACCCAAGGCCCAGAGAGGGAAAGACACACGTCCAAGGTCACACAGCCACGCAGTTGTGGTCTGTGCTCTTTTCCTCCCCTGCCTTCTCCCTGAGCCTCGGTTACAGTGGAGGGTCTCCTGGGGGAAAGCCAGGGCAGGGGGCTGTGAGGAGGCCCCCGGCAGAAGGGAAAGAAAGGGCAGACCCTCTCAGAGGAAAGTTGCAGCCACAGGAGCAGCTGTGCTGGCGGGAGACTGCTTCTCAGGCTGCAGGGCTCCGTTTGGGCTGGCGTGGGGCTCGGGATTCCACATTTACATATAAATGAAGATATTTACAAATTAATGCAACTCATCTAGAGAGAGTCCCAGTTCCACAGCTGTCTGAGCCGCTTCCTCTTCAGCTGGGAGAGTGGGAAGAGGATGAGGCTGAGGAGATTACCGGGAGTTGGCAGAGAGCAATTTCCTGGGCGGCCAGGGGAGCCCTAGGGACTCCCAGGCTTTTCCTCCCCCTGGTGGGGTTCCCAGAGGGATAGGAGTCCTGTGGGGTGACAGGGCTTCTGTCCCTAGTGCAGGGGGCACCCCAGTTCATGACCTCTTGGGCAGGTCACTGCCCCTCCCAGTCCCCCAGAGTTTCCATCTAGCAAATGCCTTTCTAGTTCTGAGCCTCAAAGCCCAGAACACCCAGCTTGGAATGGACCATCGTTTATTCCTTCAAAGGATGTTTAATCGAGCACCTACTAGGAGCCTAGGGTGATGCAAGGTGTCCAGGAACCAGCAGAGAACAAGACAGACAGGGCTTGATGCTCTTGTGAGGGAAACAGAGAATAAACAAGGGAGCAAGACGTAAATTTATCATGACACATTTCCATAAAGATGCGAGTCCCGATGGCATGTGTTGTGTAATGAAGAGTGAGCAGCATTTGGTACCAGGAGGATGAAGGTGCAGGGGTGTCGTTAGATGGTGGCCGGGCGGAGCCTCTCAGGCAGGTGGCATTTGGGCTGAGATTTGCAGGCTGGAAAGGAGCCATCCATGGTGGGGACACAGGGTGGGTAACAGAGGTGGGAGCCCTTGCGCCAGGGAGCTGAAGTCTCAGGGCAGCCTCGGGCAATGACTGATGGGAGGTGTTGGGTGAGACACCCCCCTTCCCCCCGCTGGGGCAACTCAGAGGTGTGTTTTCCACTGTCCCCAGGCTCCCTGGTGGGGCTGAGGCTCAGCAGAGGCCCCAGAATAACCTCCAGGGCGCGCCTGCATTGTCTTCCTTCTCGCTTGGTCCCTACTCCTGTTCCAGGTTCCTGGATTGTCCTCCCAACTAAACCTTGTCTCAGGCTCCGTTTCTCAGGGACTCCAGGCCCGGCACAGGTGGGCTAGACTGGTGCTCCCCCCTACAGAGGGGAGGATTGTGTAGGCAAAACTATTAATCCCTGGAGTTCCCGTCATGGCACAGAGGAAACGAATCTGACTAGGAACCATGAGGTTGCGGGTTCGATCCCTGGCCTCGCTCAGTGGGTTCAGGATCAGGCGTTGCCGTGAGCTGTGGCGTAGGTCGCAGACGCGGCTCAGATCTGGCATTGCTGTGGCTGTGGTGTAGACTGGCAGCTACAGCTCCGATTCAACCCCTAACCTGGGAACCTCCATATGCCATGGGTGCAGCCCTAAAAAGACAAAAAGACAAAACAAAAACAAACAAACAAAAAAAACTATTAATCCCTGTAGATGGTGGCCATCCCCAATGGCAGCTGTGACCTCCTGGAGGTCAAGGTGAACCACAGAGAGCCTTCCCCTTCCCCTGCTCTCCCCCCCTCCCCATTATGCTGTGCCTTCCATTTCCTGAAACCCTCTGCCCCTCCCGTTCCATTGGTCCAGGATATCCTCAGGAACACCAAGCAGGCTTCACTGGCCCTGTTTGGTAGTGAGGGAGAGCTAGACTCAGGGGGTTAGGGGCATGTCCCTCCCTGCCTTGCCCACCTCTCTTTGCCAAGGCCCTACTCATCCTATCAGGTTCAGCACAAATGCTGCTTCCTCCAGGAAGCCTATCCGGACTGCTCCGACTGAGTCAGGCACACCAGCACCCTTCCCCTCCCCACACTCACTGCCCTGACCAGAAGCCCCACGAGGACAGGGTCTTCAGTGCCATCTCCCCAGCCCCCCACCCAGCACCCCTACCCAAAGTGGACAATTTGTTGATGATGGTGTGATGGATGAGTTCGTGGGGGAAAGGCGTGGTGGAGCTCTTCCCCTGCAGCTCTCCCCGACCAGGGATAAGCTTAGCAAGAAGGAATTCAGGCCTCTGCACCTTCTGCCGACACAGGTGTCATGTATTTATTACAAAGGAATCAGCAACTGCTATATGTCAGAAACGGTGCTGGGGATAAAATTGTGAAAAAGATGCAATGAGACCTGTTCTCGTGAGGGTTACCGTGTAGGGTGAGGAGAGACAGACAATAAAAATGTGTTTCAGGGAGTTCCCGTCGTGGCCCAGTGGAAATGAAACTGACTAGGAACCATGAGGTTGCAGGTTCGATCCCTGGTCTTGCTCAGTGGGTTAAGGATCCAGCATGGCCGTGAGCTGTGGTGTAGGTCGCAGACATGGCTCATATCCCATGTTACTGTGGCTGTGGTGCAGGCTGGCAACAGCAGCTCCGATTGGACCCCTAGCCTGGGAACCTCCATATGCCGCGGGTGCAGCCCTAAAAATAAAAAAAAATTTAAAAAAAGTGTTTCAAAGAATAAGAAGAAATATCTGCAAATGGTGATGAAGATGCAAAGGGATAAGGGAATGCGAAGGAGAGGGTGGGGGTAACTGGGTGTATGTTTGGAGGTGTGGTGCTACAAGCTGTCTGAACAGGGATCTAAAGGATAAAAAGAAGCCAGACAAATCAGGTTGGAGGGAGGGAGGGCACTCCAGGTAGAAGGCAGAGCAAGTGCAAAGGTCCTGAGGTGAGAAAGAGCTTGGCACGATGCAGGAGCTCCCAGAGGGCCGGCCTGGCCAGAGCTCAGGGAGCAAGGAAGCAAGTTATTCTGAACGTCCTGGGAGCCACTGAAGGTCACTGCTATGATAGGTGCCTTGTAAATCTCACCCCGGTAAACACCCGGAGGGTGGATTGGAGAGGCCAGGAAAGGGAGACAAAGCTTTCCGCAGAGTCTGGCGGGGGGCGGGGGGGCGGGGGAGGTCTCTGCTGAGGTCTCAGGGCTCTGATTCCAAGTCTGAGTGAAGCTGGGAGTAGGAGCTGGACCACCACCTGGGGCGGGCAGAGGCCAGGAGGCAAACGTGGGGGCTGCCCACCAAGCAGATTTCCCATGCCCTATGAACACGTGACCCTGCAGCATCCCCCTCCCCCCCACCCCCCAGCCACAGGAGGTTGAGAACAGCTGGGGGGTGGGGCGGAGCCTGGGGGCTTCGTGAAGACTGTGCGTTACCCCTTCCTAATTCATAAGCGTCAGGGGATGGAGATGTGGGAGAGCTCAAGTCGATGAAAAAAGAGCCTGGAGGAATGAGGATGGGACCGAAATGCCACTTCCTTTATTACTGTGAGCTCCATCCACTCACATCCTCTCCCGGGAGCTCATATTGAGCATTTGCTGTGCCCAAGACACAGAGCTGAGGGCACGGTGCCCAGAGGTGGGCCAGATACAGTCCCCGCCTCCGCAGGGCTTAAAGCATCCGACTCCTCCCCCCGCCACACAAGCCCATAAGCTCCTCTGAGGCTCTGCTCTATCTTTTCCATCTCAGTGACCCCATAACCTGCTTGGCATTTAGAGAGGAACAATAAATATGTGCGGAACGAGAGGAAAGGAAGAGGAGCTAAAACATGGAGATAAATAGCGAACAATTCAAGTAATCAAGGGATGGCTGTGGTGGGGGGAAGGAGTCGGATGCAAAAGGCAGTGATGAATCAGAGATTTAGAGGCTGGGGAAGCGGGGGAGAAAGTAGCATTTGAAGTGGCCCTAGAAGCTTAAGGAAGTTTTCAACAAAAACAGGGCCCAGGAGCTGATACAGCGGATGGAGGACACAGCGTGTGCAAAGGCACGGGGGCAGGTAGGGAAGAGCTGAAGTAGGAACGAGGCTGCTCCAGGTAGGCAGGCGGAGGTTTCAAAGTTGAAGCCCTCTGGAATCGATTCAAAAGGAAAAAATAGTGCTGGCTTTTAAATAGACACATTCCCGGTTGGGTCCAAAGAGCAGAGGGAGGTTCATCTCCCTTGGGAACGTTCGGTGTCCCTTCTGCAGTCTTGGCCGTGAGCGGGCAGGGCAAACCCTTTCGAATCCACTCTGACCCTTGCAGATTTGCAAGCGTGAATCGTACAGCTCGTCTCCCCTCTGACATTATCCTGAACTACACATCTTTTGTCTCCGGAACATACACAATATGAGCTGCTTGCCCAGGAGGTGGTCCTTCGGTTTATTCATCCATCTGACCACTCAGCAGACACACGTCAATCCCTACTATGCGCCCAGCAGGTCCTGGGCACGGGGCGGCTGGACAAACACAGACCCTGCCCTTAGGAACTATCAAGGTCACATCCAATTCTTAACCCACTGTAAACCCATTCCCCTCTCTCCCACCCAGAAATCTCCCACCCAGACATGTGAATGAGCCAGCGTGACCTTGGAAGAATAACCTTGAACCCTTTCAGCACTTTGTTCCTGACAGCTGCCTCTGAGTCACATCAGAACACCCCGGGGCTCCAACCCCAAGCGGATCCCTAATCCTTAAATCAGAAACAGAGATTATTTTAGGAGTGGGGGCTGCAGTCTGCCTCCCAGGGGATTTTAGCTGAGTTCTCCCCTCTCAGTTCACCTTGGCCTAAAGGAGAAGCCGCCAAGTCACATCATGTGAGCACCAGCCATTCTCAGTGGTGTCTACACTGCGGGCCAGTTAGCACACCATCTGACTTAGGACCACCTTGGGGGTTGCCTTAAAAATACCAGTCCCTGGGACCACCAAGATAGAATTTGATTCAAGCCGTCTGGAGCAAGGCCTGGGGAAGCAGTCTCGTAAAAATCTTCCAGGTGAAGATGCTGGCAGCGAGATTTGGAAAGCTCTGCTCCACACAGCACCTCCCATCTGTTCTGATGTACAGACAGGGCCAAGAAGTCAGGGGGAAGCTGCAAGGCACAGATAATTCTAGTTGCTGCTGGTAGCCCGTGGCCAACAGACTGTTGTCCTAAGGCTTCCAGGGGCCAGGCTCGTTTGGGTTAAAGATGACAGAACAGCTAGACCAGCCAGTGACCTCTCAGCCCAGAATGAACTCTCAGGCACCAACCAAGCCAGGGGCCTGGGCTACTCCCCCCCGACCCAAATATCGATAGTTATTTATCTGTAGAGCCATAGCTGCTAGATCCTGTACTAAGCTTTTCAGGAAGTGGGGCCTTGATTAGGGGGGAACGGTGGGGACGCGGGAGCCAGATGTTCTTTCTACAGCTCCCTGGCACTGACCCCAAAGGTACAGTGTGCCCATGCTTTCTTTTCTTTCTTTCCTTCTTTCTTTTATTTTTTATTTCTTATCCTTTTTAAGGCTGTCCATGTGGCATATGGAAGTTCCCAGGCCAGGGATCCAATTGGAGCTGCAGCTGCTGACCTACACCACAACCACAGCAACGCCAGATCCCAGCTGCATCTGTGACCTGCACACAGCTCACGGCAACGCCAGATCCTTAACCCACTGAGTGAGGCCAGGGATCGAACCCGCATCCTTAGAGATATTATGTCCAGTACTTAACCCCCTAATCCACAACAGGAACTCCTGCCCATGCTTTCTGAGCCAGAAGTTTCACAGGACCCCACCTGGGCCTCCCACCCCTTAAGCATCCATTAGATAAGGAAGAGCCCCCAGCCCCACCCTCTCTGGAGGCCCCAGGCAGGGCTCTGCAGAGATACCCCACTCAGCCTTCCCTCCCCAGTCTCCTCTCTTAGCTGGGGGAGGGTGGCCCCCCCTCCTTCCTCTCTAAGTCCTCAGCACCTGACACCCGGCCTGGGATGGAAGCCCAGGGCCTCAGTAAAGTCTGCTCAAATCAACAGGCTGACAGGTTATCCAGCTATGGCATTATCATTTCAAACTGTCAGCAACACTTTTTCCCATCCATCATTGGTTTAACCCCAACAACCATCCCATGAAGTGCAGATCTGACTCATCGAATCCTGTTATATCGGTGACGATGACGCACAAGAACAGAGAGGGGAGGTCACATGTCCAAGGTCACACAGTCTGCCCACAGTGAAGCCTGGGTTCACACCTAGGCTGTGGCATACAGCAGGCCACTGGAGCCACATTGGGTCTCTGGGCCATCAGGGGCAGGCTCATCCAACAGTCCTAAGTGCCCACACCTAGCCAGGACCCCTGCCAGGAGCTGGAGGCTCAAGTGACTTCGAGTGTGTGACCTTGTGTCTCCATCTGACATGCACAAAAAATACACACACAGTGGATCTGATGCCTGAGATAGTTGGTGCCCCCAGGTAAGAAGCTGCCAAAATTAGTCACCTTCGTAAAAATAGACACTGCCTGGCAGTTGCAGGTCCTTGGATGCCCTGGC
The DNA here is from genome assembly GCF_054392235.1 of Sus scrofa. Taxonomy (NCBI): domain Eukaryota; kingdom Metazoa; phylum Chordata; class Mammalia; order Artiodactyla; family Suidae; genus Sus; species Sus scrofa. The sequence continues at coordinate 81,320,668 of NC_139388.1, forward strand.
CACTGAGACCAAATGATGTTCCATCCTGGCCCCAGAAGTGCAACCCAGGAGGCACCCAGGTCTCCCGGCTGCTTCAGCTGGTGCCATCAATTCCATGGACTTGCTGAGAAACACACTTCCACTGCTCTGCCTAAGTCCCCACTGAGGGGAAAAAAAGGAGTTCCCATTGTGGCCCAGCAGGTTAAGAACCCAACATAGAGTCCGTGAGGATGCGGGTTCAATCCCTGGCTTTGCTCTGTGGGTTAAGGAGCCAGAGTTGCTACAAGCTGCAGTGTAGGACTCAGATGTGTCTCTGATCCCTTGTTGCCGTGGCTGTGGTGTTAGGCCACCTGCTGCAGCTCTGATTCAGTCCCTAGCCCGGGAACTTCCATATGGGTGGTGCGGCCCCGAAAGGACAAAAAAAAACTCCCCACAGAGCTTTGCCAGCCCTGCGCCCTGCTTTCCTCCTGCCCTGCTGCTCTTTTCTCTCCCTGACCCTCCTCCCGGGCTCAGCTCCTTAGTGTCCACTCCTCTCCTTCTCCAGCACTTGCTGGTCCCTTTCTGCCTTCTAGAAGCCCAGCATCCAGACCCAGCTCAAATGCTTTGCTCTGAGCAGCCCTCCCCAGCCCTGTCACTCTCAGGCAGAAGCAGTGCCACCGGCAGTGCTCCAGAAGCACCCTGTCACTGCATTCAGCTCTTCTCATGCCAGGTCGCAATTATCCACTCACACAAATCTGCCCCCGCCCAGGCCTTGAGAAACCTGGACCAGTTCCCCTCGCACAGGCTGGGACTCCGCACGTGCCCAAAGGACGGGTCCTGGTGGGTCCCGCCTCCCCTCCTTTCCCACTAGGAAAGGTCCACCCTCTTCTCCTTTTCCCCCTGAATTTCACTTTCCTCCAGCTTCTGGGGTTTTCCTTTCTTGGCGCAGTAATCTTCGCTCCCCCCTCATCTCACGCTCTCCATGCGGGAGCTGCAGCCTTCCATTCTGGGCACGCAGACGGGCACGCAAGCTTGCAGACACGTTGCTTTCCCATTTACTCTCCCTGCACATGCTTGCATCTCTTGGCTTCGAGCCCCTCTATGGCCCCAGAATCTCCCCAGCAGCACAGAGCCTGGATCTCAGGGCTCCAAGTGGGTCCCCGTTTCACACGGGACGGTGGGGGTTAGGGGCACTTCTCTGTGGTTGGGTCTTGGGTGCGTGGAAACCTTAGATGCAGTGACTGAGATATGCTCTGTTAAGTCCACCGCTGCCACAGATCAGGCCCATGCACCCACCACCCCCATTCTCCTTTTGTCCCCAGGCCCTCCAGGAGGCCACCTGGCCTCCCCAAACGCTTCCTCCTCACCTGTTTCTCCCCTGGGGAGGCAGGTGCTTGCAAAGCTGTCTGCTGCCCTCTGGTGATGTATTGGGGTATTGCAGTTATGGGGTCCCCTGCCTGTGCCCCCATCCCCCATCACCAAGGATGGGTCTTGTCCCTCAAGAACAGGGACACTCATTTCTTCATCTCTAGGACCTCAGTGTCCAGCACGAAGTCTCAGTGGAGATTTGCTAAATTAATGAGCCGACGGGTTATCCAAATGTGGAATTATTATTTCAAAGGGTCAGCAAAACTTGCACAACTATCCGTTGCTTAAACCCTCTGGAGTCTAGATCGCAGGCCTTATTTGTGGGGACCAGGCTCAGCCCAGAGAGTAGATGTGACTATCCCAAAGCTGGGAGAGCTTCCCCATCACACAGAGCTTTCCTCCTCTGGGAGCTTCCGCAGTGAATGTGGTGAAGACTCAAAGCTGATGGGATGGGGAGGGAGGTTGGGGGTGGTTCTGGCAGTTTGCCTTTCACCAGGGATGTTTCAGAGACCATGTCTTCACCCAGGAATGGCCCTGAGGAATTGCAAGCCCAACGTCAGGTGGCGCCCTGGGTAGGGTGCGCAGAGTGGAGTAACAGTGACAGGTCCATGTATCACGGTAAAGTCTTGCCCTAATTATACATTCACCTTTTAAAAGGTGTTTAACTGAAGACATCAGGGGGACACGGGGGATCAAGGGAGGTAAGAAGCCTGTCTCCAAGGAGCTGACAAGGGAGAGGAGAGAGGGGTGCCCTGTAGCCTGGAAGCCAAGATAAAGCAGCCACGCAAAGGTGAGGGAATGAGCGTGCCAGCCGAGGAGGAAGCTAAGGTCTGGGACAGGAGCACACTTGATGTGACAAGAAAAAGCAGAAATGAGCCCAGAGAGGCCAGGGAATTGACGAGCCCTGTGAGGGAACTTGGGAGGTGAGGTAAGGAGTCCACAGAGGCCAGATCTCGTGGAACAGGCCTCTTAAATTTGACCAGGCCCAGGAATCACTTGTCACAATGCAGGTTCTCAATCAGGGGGTCTGGGAGAGGGGCCTAGAGCCTGTGTCTCTAATCATCCCCCAGATGGACCGGCGCTGGCATCCACGGTCCGCATCAGAACCACCCGGGGCGCTTCACACACTCCTGATGCCCAGGCCGGACCCCACCTGGTTCATCAGAACGTTGTGGGCAAGGGGTTGGGGACACGGACACCAGCTTTTCAAAGCCACCCAGGTGATTCCAATATGCAGGCAGGCAAGTTTGAGAACTGCTGTGGCAGAACCTTCTGGGTCATTAGAGAGAGTTTGAATTATATTCTAGGGGCGATGAGGCGCCGTCGAGGTTGGTCTTGTTTCCATGTTTGTGTTAAAAGATGCACTGTACTCTTGGTGAGGTGGTGAAGGTAGAGGCGGGAGGCCAGGGAGGCAAGGTGGCGATGGGCTGGCCAAGGTGCCTGCCGAGGGACAGGATGGGAGAAGGGCTTGGAAGCAGAGCGGCCGGGGCTCACCAATGGACCGGAAGTGGGGGGACATCAGAGAGAGGAGCTGACGGTGAGGTCTGAGGCCTTGACCACAGCATTAAGGTGGAGACGGACCTGGGGGATGGGCCAGGACCAGCCACGGCTTTGGCTGGGGTGCAAACTACACCAGTTCTGCTGGGACTGGGTTATATATGCCCGTTAGACACCCGAGCACAGATGGCAAGTAGATCAGTGACCACACAGGGCAAGGGAGATACACATATGGGAGCCATCAACACATTTAATGCCACCGTCACCCCCCAGAGTTGAGACAGATCTGCCCGTGGCCTCCAGGTATCACTCACGCCAATCCCCTTGTTCTCCAGATGAGAAAACTAAGGCCCAGAGACTACAGACGATGTTCCTAAGGTCACACAGCAAGTCAGCTGTGAAACCTAAAATCTTCTGATGCCTAATGGGGAACTACTTTCACTCCTCAGAGCTCACTGCTGCTTCCCCCAGCCCACAGCCCGTGGACGGAGTTGCTTAGATGGCAAATAATATATCTGCAGTCAGAGAACCAGAGCTGCTAGAAATTACACACACACACTATCCTTTTCCTTCTAAGTAAAAAAAAAAAAAAAAATCAGTAACCCAGCTGTCAGCTTTATTACTAATTACGCAACTACTTTATTGCTGGTATTAAAAAAATTGAAGGCTAAAAATGTCCGGGAAAGACTTAATTTAGTAAATAGTTCAGAACAAAGTATTTGTCACTGTGGTATTTCTTCACATTAGAATTTGCTCTGGGTGATTCAAACCTCCTCTTTAATATATGATTGCAGTCTAATAAAGTCCCCAGGTTCTGGAAGAATCTTCTTGGCCTTGGAAGGTAATTGTGTTACAGGAGGTGAGGATTAGGTGCAGCGGGTGGTGGATAAGGAGGGCCCGTGAGCCTAAGGGTTCTGGAAAAGCACGGGTGGGAGAGGGCAGGAGACTCGCGTGGGTGTCTCATGAATGAATTGATGGATGGATGGATGCATGGATCAATGAATGAATGAGTGAGTGCATGGAGGAGAAGGAGCTCCCGGGTGGATCATCAAGTTGTTGCAGAGCTTAAGTCTCAGTCAAGGACAAAGAGTCACTGAAAACTTGCCGTTGACAAACACGAGGGAGAAAAAGTCAGTGGGTCACTGGCCTTTTGTACAAGAGAGGCACCTGTCACCTCAGTTGGCAAACGACAGACTGAGATGATGAAATGGCACCACACGAGGCTGCAGTCTTTCTCATTTTAGAAAAAGCAAAGAGGCAACCAGAGACGGTGAGTGCCTGACTCAAGGTCACACAGCTCAGTAGGCATCTGTGATGATGGAGAAGCTGGACTCAGGCTTCCTGATGTCCCGATGAGGCTCTGGTTTTCTTTCCAGCTCCCAGCAGCTTATGTCCTCATTGGAAGGGACCCTGACCCCAGTCACTGTCACTCTTACCCCTCTGCTCCTGTTTGCTTTTCATGGCACTGACCACTATCCATCCGTATCAGCCCCCTGCCCAGCATCGGGACCAGAGTCCTGGGTATGGTCCCGAGTCTGTGACAAAGCCGAGGTGTGACTTGGCCGGTCACTCAGCGTCCCAGAGCCTCCATCTCCCTTTCTTCCAGTGCAGGGATGAGAGGGGCTCTGCCAGCTCTAACCCTGCCTGCCCTTTTCTTGATGCACTGGGGGGAACAGGCGGTGGACCTGGGATGGGAACCTGCAGACAGATACCCCCAGTTCCATGACGGTCCGGGAACTGCCCAGTGTGTTCTGCGTCCTCACACTGGGATTCTCAGGGGAGTGGCTAGCTCGTGCTCTGGCAATTTCCTCCTAAGCTGGGCTGACACTCCTAATTATTATTTGCAGAGGTTCAGGGAGGCTCAGTTAATTGATTACATATTTTCTTCCTTGACAGGGCATTTGTTCGGTCGTGTCTTTCTTTTTCTTCCCTCTCTAGGTTAATATTCCTGGGCACATTGAGTATTTTGTGGGGACCATGGGACTAAAGCCAGTCATAACTCTCCCCCCTGCTCAGCAACACTGCCAGGGGCTTTCAAGCTCTTTAATTTAACTTCCCTGGATCTTGGCTTCCCCCACGAGAGTGATGATAGAGCCAGAGCCCTGAGATCTGAGAACTAAGAAAAAAAAAAAGTGCCGACACCAGTGTGTATCAAGCTCTTACTATGGCCATACCCTGCTGTACGTGCCTGATACACACGGACTCAAAAGTCCTCCCAACGTCAGTGCTGTTACTACCCCCCTTTGGAGGGAAAAGATGAAGCTCAGAGAGGTTAAGTGACTTGCTTGAGGCCACACAGCTGGTAAGTGGCCGTGCCAGGATTCAAACCCACCAGCTACGGGAGAGGTCAGAGGCAGAACACAGGCTCTCGGCCACTGTTCTGTAAGGGGCTCCAGCAGGCTCGGGGTATGGACACCCCTGGCTCTGATGCAGGTAGATGTGGTTTGCCTCTGCCAGATGCTCCCCGTGGTGATGCTGGGCAGGACTTGGAGCCTCAGCTTCGTCATTGGTAAGAGAGGAGTGATGACTCCAACCAGCCCCAGGTGGTCCTGAGGGTCGTCGGAATTCTGACCCCCAAACTCCTGTATGAGACAAATTTTATACCATGATGTCATATTAATACAGAGGTTCACAGGAGGCCCTCGCCATCTGTCCCCACCCCCTCCCTGGGTTGACAGTCGCTCCTGGGGGGAGGGATCTTGTCTGATCCACCAGCCCCGCCGAGCTCAGCACAGGGAAGGGCAGAGGGAAGAAAGTGCAGGAAGGATCTGGCGTTTCTTTCTGTTTTTTCCAGACCCTTCCCTGGCCCCTCCTCCCAGTGACCCCCTGCATGCAGCTTCTCCCTGGTCTGGCCTGGAGAGGTTTGGGGAGTGAGTAGGGAATCACTGAATATTGAGTTCACTTATGCATTCAACAAACGTCTCTGAGCGCCTCTGATGAGACAAGTGCCAGGTTAAGCATAGCACGATGACGCAATGGCAGAAAAAAAGCCCCCCCCCCCACCTGACCCAAGGAAGTGCTATTTGCTGAGCACTGATGTGGTTTAAACATTTTACGTGATCATATCATTCGAGCCTCGCAGCATCCCATGAGGTTGGCCGAGCCCCCCAACCCATTTTACTGATATGGAAACTGAGGTCTGGACAGACACGGAGGGACAAGTGCAGGACAGCGTGTGGAGGTCTGGGATGCACCAGGGGGCCCAGGGCCTGGGGGCGGGGCCTTTCTATGCCCAGACTGCCAGGGTAGCAGAGTGGGCCTACGCGGGCCACCTGGGGCTGGTCACTTGCTTTGTGAGCCCTTCCCTGAGGGGTCAGAGCTACCCAGAGTCTCCATCTCTGTGCTCACCCCATTGCCTCCTTCACCAACCAGACAGACCCGACCACTTGGCGCCCAGCCCACAACCTGTGGCTCCCTGCTTCCCGCCTGCCCCAGGGGCCCGCCCAGGAGGTTCAGACAAGGGGCCGGGGGCCCCCTCTTTTCTGGCTTGACGGGAGTGTGGTGGGAAGGCAGGGGGATGGCCCGGATGACCCTGTGGGTCCAGGACCCAGGCAGCCTGCACAGCGGACCCAGGAGTGTGAGCAGGCATCAGGCTGGACCAGGGCAGCTGGGAACAGCCAGAGCTCAGGCCAATGAGCTCGCCGGAGCGGCCTGGACCCTTCTCAGCAGAATCCCACCTGGCGCCGGGCCCTCACACTGCCTCTTTGGAAGAATTACAGTCAAGAGGGGATCTGGGCTCTGCCATCCTTGGCTTCTCCCCACCAGAGCCACTGAGAAGGAGCAGGGGGCACCCACGGAGGGTCTCTCTGGGGTCCGATGCCCTCAAAGGGCTCCCAAGCAGAAATAGTAACTTTTGTGCTCTTATCTTTATAGCCACCCATGGCAATGACACCGGCAAACTGACCTTGTCTGGGGCCAATAATGTGCCCATTAAAAATTCACAGTGGTGGCAGAGATAACCACTACTGATCCCATTTCACAGATGGGAAACCTGAGGGGCTGTGTCAGTAAACGCCTGGCCTCAGGCGAAGCAGGAGGCAAGGGGCGGAGCCAAGATCTGAACTCGGTTATCTGCAGCCAGAGCACCTGTCCGCCTCCAGACCACACCGCCTCCAATCCCCGTGGGCCCAGAAGTTCCTTTGCCTCTTTGACTTCTGCAGGGGTCTGGGGAGCATGGAGGAATGTCCCAGGCCATGGGGTCAAGCATACCAGAGTGGGGAGCCCAGATCTGCCCTTTCAGAGCTGTGGGACCTTGGGCAGATCACTCAGCCTCTCTGAGCCCCTGCACCACACTTCCCATGGTGCTTACTTCTACCCCGGATGACCATTCCCTGGGCTGCCTCTAGCAAGGCAGCAGCAGAGGAGGCGGGAACAAGGGCTTAGAGGAGCCAAGGTCTGATGGAGAAAATCCCAGGGTGCCCTGGGAGGGATAGAGTTGATGAGAACAGAGCGGGTCCCGCAGAGCAGGTTGGAAGGAGAGGCTGGCGGGGGAGGAGGGACAGCCTGGGCTGCGTCTCTGTGTCATTAATCCTCCCTGCTCTGTTTCTCTCCTGCTGGCCAAGGCTATGATGCCAGCCCCTTGAAGTCTGGGGTGGGGAGCGGCAGGTGAGGGCACCGCCAGCTGTTCCAGCTGCAGATGGACCAAGGGGACCCCTGGACTCATCTTACATCCTCTTTAGATGCCACTAAACACCCCCAGTCCTGCCCATGGCTGTGTGTGCCCCCTCTGCTCAACAAGCATCCATCCCCAGGCTCTTGGAGGCAATAGGACAAACTCCAGATGGCTCTGTGAGACTTTGGGGGCTCTCCAGCAGGGGGTCCCTATCTATTTATTTCCTTTTTCCATCAGGGTATAACAGACACGCAGGAAAGTACTTTATCTAAAGGGCCCAGCTTAGGGGGTTGTTACAGGAGCATAGCCCCTGGTGCCTACCCACTGCCCAGCTCAGGATAGAAAGCATTTCCAGGAGTGTCCATCATGGCTCAGCAGGTTAAGAACCCGACTAGTATCCATGAGGATGAGGGTTTGATCTCTAGCCTCACTCAGTGGGTTAAGGATTCGGTGTTGCTGCAAGCTACAGCATAGGTAGCGGATGTGGCTGGGATCTGGTGTCACTATGGCTGTGGTGTAGGCTGGTAGCTGCGACTCTGATTCAACCCCTAGCCCAGGAACTTCCATGTGCCATGGTATGGCCCTACAAAGAGAAAAAAATAAAGAAAAAGATAAAAGAAGGCATTTTCAACATGCTTTCCTTCCACCAAGAGGGAACTGTGATTCTGACTTTTGAATCCACTTAGACTAGCTTTCTCCAGTCTTTGCACACAAATAGAATCATGCTTCCTCTGCTGGGTTTCTTTGGCTCAGCCCAATGCCTCAGAGATTTGTCTCTGTGGTGGTACAAGGCAGTGGTCCATCCTTTTTCATTGCTGTATAGTACTCCACAGCCTGGATTGTTCATGGTTAATTTGTCCATTCTCCTGGGGAGGGGCACTGCAGTGAGTTGCATCCACTTTTGAGTGATAGCAAGTGAAGCTTCTTTGAGTGTGAGCATTTTTTTCTCTCCGACTCACCCCTGGGAGAGGCCTGAGCTTCCAGAAGCCAGATTTGCAGCTGGGGTGGAGGCTGCCTGACTCAGTTTTCTAGGGCTGGTGAAACAAAATACCATAAACTAGTGGCCTCAAACAACAGGAGTGTATTCTCAGAGTTCCCATTATGGCTCAGTGGTAATGAACCTGGCTGGTATCCGTGAGAACGCAGTTTGATCCCTGGCCTCACTCAGTGGGTTAAGGATCTGATGTTGCCATGAGCTGTGGTATAGGTCACAGATGCAGCTTGTATCCGGCTTTGGCTGTGGTATAGATTGGCCACTGCAGCTCTAATTTGACCCCTAGCCTGGGAATTTCCATATGCCGTGGGTGTGGCCCTAAAAAGACACACAAAAAAGGAGTGTATTCTTGCACCATTCTAGAGGCTAGACATCAGAAATCAAGGGGTGGGAGTTCCCGTCGTGGCACAGTGGTTAACGAATCCGACTAGGAACCATGAGGTTGCGGCTTCGATCCCTGGCCTTGCTCAGTGGGTTAAGGATCCGGCGTTGCCCTGAGCTGTGGTGTAGGTCGCAGACGCGGCTCGGATCCCGCGTTGCTGTGGCTCTGGTGTAGGCCGGCATCTACAGCCCCGATTAGACCCCTAGCCTAGGAACCTCCATATGCCATGGGAGCAGCCCAAGAAATGGCAAAAAGACAAAAAGAAAAAAAAAAAGAAATCAAGGGGTGACCTGAGACCTGGACCTTTGTTCTGGACAATAAAGCTACAACCTAAGGAATAGCTTAAGGGAGATGGTGACATGATAGTCACCCTGGAGCTAGGCTCCTGGCATCGGAACCCCAGCTCTGCTGCTTATCGGCCGTGGGACCCGAGGCAAGTCCCTCCCTCTCCGTGCCTCAGTTTCCCCATCTCTGAAATGAGGATAGTGATAATAGTACCCACTTTGCAGAATGTTAGTGACATTTAAATGAGTCTGTGAAGCTCTTAGAACAGGCATGACATACATGAGGCAGGAGGCTAGTGGTGATTAGATGTTTAGCATCTGACACGGGTGTTGGCCTTTGTCACATCAACCAGGGACATCCCCTGAGTGCCTGGGCTGAGCCAGACATGCTGCTGGGCTCTGTGGACATGGTGGTGGGCGATCGCCCAGGCCCTGTTCCAGAGCATCCCAGATTACCATGTGGCATAGGGATGCTTTCTGCTCCCATCTTACAGATGAGAAAACTGAGCCCTGGACGCGCTCAAGACTTGAGGCCATAGAATTAGGAAACAGAGGTGCTGGTATTTACAACCAGCCAGTCAGGACCACAATCCTTTATTGCCTTCCTAATGCGTAACCCCAGGACCCAGAGTCCTGGAACTCTGCCCTGAGTCTTTCTAGAAAACTTGGAAACGCTTTCGAAACAGGGGTCTCTTCCTCTATGAAGGCCACCTCGGGAAGACGTGAGCATTTAGCTCTGATCAAATTAGGCCCATGTTGTGGCATAACTTTCTAGATTCACCATAGAGCTAATAAACTCATAAATTAGACAGAATGAAGATATCATTGGGCAAGACTCTGCACTAAAGCATTCCTGTAATTATTTCACGGCCGGGGCCAATTTCTCAAATTTCGCCTTGGCCAAGTTTCCTCAGCTCACCGTGTCCCTAATAAGGCATAACTCACTCTATAAACATTAAATTGACTTATTTATTTTAAATTACAGCAGAACTGAAAACCACCCTGATAAACCTATTCTCATGCATCTGCCTTGTCATGAGCATGGCCAAATGATTTCCTTTTTTTTAAACAAAAAAATATCTAGTCTGTTTCAATGCTTCCCTCCTTCCCCCCCAAGCCTGGCTCATCCTCCCTCACAAGATTCCAACTTGAGAGGTCTGACTTAATCCCTGGAGGCTAGTGGAGGCCATGTGTTATGTGTAAAGATGATTCATGGCTCATTAATAATAATAATGGTGCTAATATTTATTGAGTGTGTGTGGTGGGCCCCATGGGCTGGGCCCTCTGCTGTGACCTCCGTGCTCTTGACTTTGTTTAATCTTCCAATCAGTCCGTGAGGCCCTTCCTGAGCCCCTCTCTGCGGATCAGGAAGCGCAGAATCAGAGAGAGGGAGTGGCTTGCCTGCAGCCACAGAGAAAATGACTTGGAGCCGAACTGGGACCCAGGCAGGATGGCCAAGCCCTGGTTTTCACCACTGTCCCACCTACCCCGCCTTTCAGCAAACGTGCACCAATGCTGGCGATGCATCAGACCTGGGTGGGCAGCTAAGAATTCTCACTCCAATGAAATACGGTTCTTTTTTTTTTTTTCTTTTTTTAGGGCTGAATATGCGGCATATGGAAGTTCCCAGGCTAGGGGTCAAATCAGAGCTACAGCCACTGGCCTACACCACAACCACAGCCATGCGGGATCCAAGCTGCATCTTCGACCTACACGACAGCTCCCGGCAACGCCGGATCCTTAACCACTGAGCGAGGCCAGGGATTGAACCCGAATCCTCATGGATCCTAGTTGGATGTGTTAACCTCTGAGCCATGAAGGGACCTCCCCCACTTTTTTTTTTTAATTGTGATACCTTTATATTGTTTTAAATGTTTCATATTTAAAGTATTTAAGCAAATTTACACAGTTTTTCACGGTTGTGTTCCATTTGTAGACATCACAGATTATTCCCCATCCTGTACAATCCCTCCTTGAGCCGATCTGACACCTGATAGTTTGTACCACCTACTCCCCAACCTCTGTATTGCCTCTCTCCCCTCCGCACTGGTAACCGCTAGATGCTTCTCTGTCTCTGTGAGTCTGCTTCACTTTTGTTATATTCACTCGTTGTAGTTTTCAGATTCCCCATCTAAGTGGTATCATACAATATTTCTTTCTCTGACTGGTTTCACTCAGCATAATGCCAAGCCCATCCATATTGCTGCAAATGGCACCATGTTGCTCTTTTTTATGGCTGAGTAGTATTCCATTGTGTATATACACCGCATCTTCTTTGTATATGCATCTGTTGATGGACAAAACTTAGGTGGCTTCCATAGCTTGGCAGTATAAATAATACTGCTATGAACTTTGGGGGGGGCATGTATCTTTTCAAATTAGTGTTTTTGTTTTTGTCGAGTGTGGGACTGCTGGGTCCTCTGGTAGTTCTACTTTTAGTTTTTTGAGGATCCCCCACACTGTTTCCCACGTGGCTGCACCAATTTACACCCCCACCAATAGAAGACCCCTTTCTTGAGCTGTGAGAGGCATTCACAGCCTGGGGTAGGGAGCAGTGAAGGGAAAGATAAACAGACAATGGTTTAGGGGGCCCGGGAGTCCACAGCCATCTACCTGGCCTGCTTGGTGGAGATGCAGGAGGGCAAGGGGCTTGGGTGGCTTATCAGAGACCCAGACAAAACCGCAGAAGGAAGGCATCCCGGGGGGAGGGGGCAGCAGGGTGCAAGGCCAGGCGGTGCGTCCAGAGATCGATGGCGGGCGTGCGGGGAGGGAGTGCGGGAGCACCGTGCGGAGGAGTCTCAGCCACAAAAGGTGAGCATGTGCCTTGGTCCATCCACCATCCCCCCGGCTACCCCCCCTCGGCCCCAGGATGATGATGCCACAAGCAGCTGAGAGCTGTCTGTAAGCCAACACCAGCTGGCTCATCTGGAACCACCTGGATCCAAGAAAAGAGGGGAACGCTGACTCCAGGCAGGAAGCCTGGCTGTGCTTAAATCTGGGGTTTGATGATGTTTTTCCCCCAGAAATTAACTCAGACAGGCCCAGCTCCTGGACACGTTCTGCGACCTCCCCGAGGCCAGCTCCTCGAGTGTAAGACGGGAGCAGTGGCGCCTGCATCCAGGGGCTTTTATCCTCAGGCTGAACCCTCTGCAGAACCTCATGGCCAGCTCCTTAGACAACTTCATTTTCTGGATGCCTCTCAGGCAACACGAACGGAAGTCACGTGGTCCCCTCTCAGCTGCTCCTTGCTGCTGGCTCAGGGGAGGACCCCGCCATGGCCAGCTGCCAGAATCCCGGGAGTTCTCTGGCGCCTCTCTGCCTCCTTCTCGTCGTGCCATCGGTCACTGTGTCCCGCCCCTGGTGCCTCCACCATGTGCATTTCTTTTCCTTTTTAAATTTTTCAAAGTTTTTTTATTTTTAATTTTTTACCGTTATTTTTTAACGTTTTCTTGAACTATAGTTAATTTACAAGGCTGTGATCATTTCCGCCACAACAAAGTGACCCAGTCACACACACACACATACGCTTTCTCTCTCAGACCCTTTTCCCACCTAGATTATCACCGAATCCTGGGTAGAGGTCTCTGTGCCATACAGCAAGTCCCCATTGGCCAATCATTTCATATACTTGAGTGTGCCTATGCCAATCCCAAGAGGTTCATGCCTATTTTCCTGGCTAGACCAAGGCACCAGCGTTTCTCATCTGACACCATCACAGGAGCTTCCAAACTAGTCTGCCCATGCCTAATCTTTTTTTTTTTTTTTTTTTTTTTTGTCTTTTGCCTTTTCTAGGGCTGCTTCCCCGGCATATGGAGGTTCCCAGGCTAGGGGTCCAATAGGAGCTGCAGCTTCCGGCCTACACCACAGCCACAGCAACGCCAGATCCGAGCTGCATCTGCAACCTACACCACAGCTCATGGCAACGCTGGATCCTTAATCCACTGAGCAAGGCCAGGGATCGAACCCTCAACCTCACGGTTCCCAGTCTGATTCGTTAACCACTGTGCCACGACGAGACTGCCCCGTGCCTAATCTTGACCCTCCTCATCCCGTTCTCGCCTCTCCAGGGCTGAAAATGCAGACTCACCCCCTCCATCCTCACTCTCCTCAACTATGGTCAGTGCCGGCCTCTGTTCTTAGGAGAAAAGCCAAACTCTTCAACATGACCCAGGAGGTCATGGCTGGACCCCTGCCTGTGTCACCTTCTGCATCTTGTGGCACTGTCCCTCTGCTCCCTGGACCTTCCCTCACTTCTTCAGTGACCACCACTCCTCTACCCTCCCTGATGTTTCCCACATCTGGTTCCCTCTACCTGGAACCCTCCCCCACACTTCACCTGTCACTTCCTGCTCCACCTTCTGGCCTCTGTTCATGTCCCTCCTTCAGAAAGCCTTTCCCAGTGTTCCAGTGCAGCTTGGCCAGCTGTCCTCCCATTGTCAATTCTAAGAGCACCCTGGATGCCTCATAAAATTCATCTCACTATCAATTAAGCATGTATTTAGGTGGTTAGTTCCAACCCGGTCTGGAGCATGAGAAAGTAAGTTCCGTGGGGACAGGGATCATGCACGTCTTGTTTACTCTTGTCTCTCTAGTAATTACTCTATGTGCCATTGAGTGGAACATGGCAGACATTCAATGTAGAACTGTTGGATACATAGACAAATGGATGGATGAATGGTTGTGTGGGTGGGTGAATGGAGAGTTGGATGGATGGATAGAGGGATGGATGGTAGATGGATGAGTGGCTGGATAATTGGATGGATAGACAGAAGGATGGATAGATGGGTGAATGGATGGATGGATAGATGGATGGATGGTAGATGGATGGATGGATGGGTAGATGGATATTTGGATGGATGGACAGATGGATGGATAGACAGATGGATGGATACATGGGAGTTCGAATGAGATCCTGCATTGAAGCTTCCAGCATAGATCCTGGCACGGAAAAGTCATTCAGTGGTTTGTTACGCTGGAAACACAAGGCCCTGTCATGCATCAGCATAGGGATTCCTGCTTGCCTATCAGGGTCACTTTCTGGAAGGCAGAGTCCCTGATGGGAAACCAAGACCCACAGCCAGCCTGAGACAGAGGTATGACAGAGGCCAATTGGGGTCCTCAGCCTTGCCAGTCACTGGGCCTGGGCTCTGCCAGGCAATGATGAGAGCACAGGGTTAGGATGCCCTAGAGACCCTGGGCTTTGTCAAAGCGGAGCTGTCATCTGTCCCCTCCCTCCCAGCATGTGGTCACTGCCAAGGGTATAGAGAGTGAGTTACAAAGCTGAACTGGGGGAATGGGTTCCCCCCTGCTACTGTTGGGAATGGTCCCCCAGTGCCTTCCAGAAACCACAGCTACCTTCTTACCCCTTGCTCAGGGACTGAGAGGGTCCTTCTTGTGCTCAGAGCTCTGCAGAGACTCTCTTTTTATCATTTGTCCTCTCTGACCTTGACCAGTGGCATGAGCAGTCCTCTACTGTCTAGTGTGAAGCCCTGCCCCTCCACGCCATAGCAGGTCTCTAATTTAACCTCTTCCCTAAGTCCCGGCCTCAGTGCCTCCCTAGGAAGCCAATTCCTCCCAGGAAAGTCCTTGATTTTCTCTTGCCTCTTGTACTGATAATGGAATAGCCAGTCATTCAGTGTGACCTTGGGCAGGTTACTTAACCTCTCTGTGCCTCAGTTTCCTCGGCTCTTAACAGAAATATTCATAACAGTGCGTAATATAGTCTTAGCACATAATTAACAACCACGGGGTTGTGAGGGGATTAAATGAGCTAATACATGTAAAGCGCTTAGAGCAGTGCCTGGCACACACCAAGTGCTGTGTGTTACCTGTTATCCTGCAACAAACAGGCATTGAACACCAGCACATTCTAGGTCATGGGGATACAGATGGACACCCTGGCTGACATAGCTCACCTTAAACAACAGGGCCCACCTTTTGTTCCATTGTCCAGAACTGGCGACATCTCTCTCTGCTGCTCACGCTCACGCTCTGTGTGATCTCGGGTAGGTCGCATCCTTTCACGGAGCCTCAGGTTTTACATGTGTACCGTGCCTGCCCCTCCAGGTTTGGTGAAGATGAGAGGTGATGAGTATAGGATGCTTAGAACCAGTACCTGTTCAGTGATCAGTGGCTAGTCTTGTTCAAGCCAGTTTTTTCCCAGGACCCCTCTATTCTGAGGTCTACGAGCAAGGACCATGTGATCATCTCATCCCTCACCTCTGTCCTGGGACGTGAGCCTTAGAGTACTTGACTTTACACATTACAAGGTGTAAGCACAGAGAGGTTAAGCCACCTGCCTGAAGTCACAGTGCTTCCAAGGGACAGAGCTGAGATCTGACTGCGTGTCTGTGAGATGCCACCCACCCGTGCTCCTGGCACTGAGCCACTCCTTAGCCCCGATAATGAACACCATCAGATCCAGGAGACCCCAAAGCCAGGAAGAAGATGCGAACACCCAGAACTCATTCGAAAGGGTGAATATCTGGAGTTCCCGTTGTGGCTCAGCGGTTAACGAACCCAACTAGTATTCATGAGGATGCAGGTTCCATCCCTGGCCTGGCTCAGTGGGTTCAGAATCCGGTGTGGCCGTGAGCTGTGGTGTAGGTTGCAGACAGGGCTTGGACCTGGCGTTCCTGTGGCTGTGGCGTAGGCTGGCGGCTACAGCTCTGATTCAATCCCTAGCCTGGGAACCTCCATATGCCATAAGTGAGGCCCTAAAAAGACAAAAAAAAGTGAATTCCCAGTGTTTGGGGTCTTGAGTGTTGTCAAGAGCAGCACCCACCCGATGGCTGCGTGTTCCTGGAACCTCCTGGTTCTTTCCCTTCCCCCACCCAGCCTCGGGGGAGGACCACAGCCCTACCCAATTCTCTCAAAAACCAGCAGAAGCGAGCCGCGTGATTGGAAGACAGATTAGACACCAATAGGAAAGGTGGCCATCAAAACGAAAGCACAGCCCAGCTAGGCCCAGCCTTAAGCACACACGTTCTGTGTCTTATCTCATTTAACCTTGGCAAAAGACTGGAGGAGAAGTGTATGACTCTCCCAGATTTTAGATGGGGAAACAGAGGCACAGAGCAGGAGAGTAACTTGCTCAGGATCCCGCAGCTACTCAGTGGAGGAGTCAGGCTTCAAAGCCAGGCTGGAGTTCCTGCTCTTCTTACCGCCAACACTGGCACCTGAAGCTCCCCTGCAGGCACAGGTTGTGGGTCTGGAAGTTGTGTGGGGAAAGGTAACCTGTCCCGTGGAAGACCCTTCTCAGAGCCAGGGGCTGGGCGTCGTGTCTGGAGATGGCTCTTCCCAAACCAGGACTGCGGGTCACACCTCACGCAGCAATTGGCATTTCCTCGGGCGAGTGTGACTGTTCCATGATATCGCTCTGGACACAGGGAGAGCCCTTGGCCCTCCCTCCCAAACACAAGTGGTGGACAGTTGGTTTCTTCTTCATTCTCCCTTTCCCAGCACCACCACCAAGGACACAGCTCCTCTTTAGCTTGGCAGTTAGTGGAAGGAACAGATGGTAGAGGCTTGGGTTGAAAGGGTTGTGTTCGTGACCATTCACCAGGCTGCTGGACCACTGCTCACTTCTGCGGGCCCCGCTCTCACCGATCGTGTGTGTGTATGTGTGTGTGTGTGTGTGTGCGTGTGTTAAACAGGACTGTTTCTGTTTTGGCCTTGTTGAGAATCCCAGATGCTCAGTCCAGAAGCTTAAACCCAGTGGGGCTTGGAGTGGGGACTCACACAGGCAGGTGGCTGCCACTGCAAGTCCTCCATGGCGGGATCGACTCTGAGCATCTGATGGTCCCAGCTCTGCCCCCTCCTTACTCCTGCAGTTTTCCCTGTAAGTCCTGCCTCTCCGGGGGCCTCCCTGACAAACCAGGACTTACAGGTCAAAGACAGCAATGAAAAAGTTCTGATTAATTGATCTTGAAATTTTTTCTTGGCCATGCCCACAGCATACAGAAGTTCCTGGGCCAGGGATCAAACCCTAGCCACAGCAATAACAATGCCAAGTCCTTAACTGCTAGGCCACTAGGAAACTCTAAAATATTTTTTAGTTAAAAAAAAAAAAAGCTTAAAATTAAATCAATGACAAACATTCAAAAGTTAGATTTTTACATACAGATCTTGATTTTTGGCTTCTCTTTAAAAAGCTCTGGTGTGACCCTTTTACTGGATATTCCCAAATTATATCAATTGCCTGCCATAAGTGGTGGCAGCATTTAAACAGGGAATGACCTGTCTATTCCCCATGGTCCATGCTACTCTGTTGTCCGAAACCATATCAGTTAGAATTTGTTTGAGCTACAAGCCAGAAAACTCAAAATAGCTGTCTGAAACTCGCTGAAAGTTTAGTTTTCTTTCTCCTAAGTGTCCCATGTAACAACTTTAGAGCATGTAGGGTGTTCCATGGTGGCAGGGACCTAAGCTCCTTCACTTTCGATGCTCTACTGTGTGTGACCTCCATTCTTAGGGTCACCTCAAAGTCTAAGAAGGCTGCTCCGGCTCCAGCCCTTGAGACTACATTCCAGCCAAGAGGAAGAAGGAAGGGGAAGGAGAAGGACACACCCCCTCCCTTTAAGGACCCTTCAGGAAGTTGTCGCAACACCTCTATTTACATTCCATGGGCCAGAATGTAGTCACATGGTCACCCCCCACCCTGCCAGCCCCCGCTGCAAGAGTGACTGCGAAATGTAGTCTTTCTTTTATGCAGCCTTGTGTGTAGCCATCAGGGTTTCCATCACTATGAAAAAAGAACAGCCATTGAACAGTTTAACTTTCTTACACAGACTGTAAATAAACCAGTAAAGAGGAGACCTTGTCTTTGACTCTGAGTTTCTGTTCCATCATGGGTCATTTACATACTGTTGCTCATCTCATAGCACTGTTTGGAGGAATTCTCAAGGAGATGACAGATGTTAATGGTCTGTCTCCCTGAGCTAGCACATCAGCTCCATGAGCACAGCGATTTTGTCTGTACTGTTCACGGCTGTAGCCCCAGCACCTAGGACAGGCCCTGACACATAGTAGGTGCTCAGTAGAAATAGATGGAAGGAATGAATGGACAGATATTCCTTAAATGTCTTCTATGTGTGAGACACTGTGTGGGGTGTGAGACAGAGCAGGGAACAAGATGACTTCCAGTTTTCATATCCCCATGGCATCGAGCCCAAAGCCGAACACACTAAGATAAATTCCTATTACCTTGGATGGGATCTCAGTGCCAGCGAGAGTCCAGGCGTTTTAATTTTGTTTTGACAAAGAGGCTGATGGGAGAGGCTGGCTGGCTCCTCCGTCTCCCATCTGCCGGCGGCCCCCCGGGCGCCCCCGCCTGACCTTCCCCCCCTCCCAGCCCTATGTCGCTCAGGACACTAAAACATAATTGGCCTGCCCTACTTTTGAAGAGAACCCAGATTGAAGGATTGGGTTTTTCGGTGGGCTGACCTGTTTAAGAGCCTTAAGAGGAAGCTGGGAGTTTCAATTTTTTCCACTGCCACAGCAAGGCTGTTTTTAGCTCAGCTTTGATGAAACAGCGGGAATCAGGTTCCGCCCCGGGTCACCCATCAGCTGACCTGGTTGGGAAAGGCCTCCCGAGGGGCCCCAGGACCAGCTGTAGGTTTGCGAGGAAAAGGAAGGTTTGCTTTGCTCAACCCGGGTAATTGGTCCTGCTCAGAAGCAACCCTGGGACCATCCCTAAGGAGAGCGAGCGCTGGGCTGGGCTCAGAGGTTTGGTCTTCTTGATGGGCTCCCGCAGCCTGGGAGACCCGTGTCTCCATCCCAGCTCTTTCGGGCATTAGCTTCGTGACCTTAGACAAATTGCTTGGCCTCTCTGGGCCTCAGTTTCCTAATCTGTTCAATGAGATTCGTCATTTTGATCTCGCCAGGCGACTGCAGGTGCAAGTGACAGAACGTCGGCCGACTGCCGGGTCCATCCCGGACTTCGAGGCTCCTTCCACTGTCTCCCTGCAGGAAGCCAGGCAGATTGACAGCCACACTGGAGGGGGCAGGCTGGCTCCAGCCCCGGCAGGCAAGGCTCTCCGAATTGCAATGCTTTGGCAGGCCATCTGCTTTTCCAAGGGTCAAGAACCATTTCTTTGAGCCTCTTTTCTGATCCTTTTGTCAAACTGTGGTTGAAGAGATTGGCCTCTGGGCCGCTATGGTCCCGTATTAAAGAGACTCGTGTGATGGATTCTTGCTGGAGTTTGCTTCCAGGAAAGACGTGGTCCCTGTAGACAAAGGGATCTGGTCTTGGTGGCCAGAAGGCACAGCCCGGGCCATGCACCCAGGGGCCATGCTGCCGCCCTCAGCTGGCAGGAGGCCCGGAGCAGAAATCATTGCTCAGAGCCTTAGAACTGCTCTTTCTGCTTCCTCTTTACGACTCTTCAGTCTGGGAGTGTTTCTATTCCACCACAGGCCGCTAACCAGGCTACAGCCTTACAGAAGCCTGGGCCACTCCCACCTAGAAAGGCAATGAGGAGTTCCCATCATGGCTCAGTGGAAACGAATCTGACTAGTATCCATAAGGACACGGGTTCAGTCCCTGGCCTTGCTCAGTGGGTTGAAGATCTGGCGTTGCCATGAGCTGTGGGTGTAGGTCACAGACACACCTTGGATCTGGCGTTGCTGTGGCTCTGGTGTAGGTTGGCAGCTGTAGCTCCGATTGGACCCCTAGCCTGAGAACTTCCATATGCCGCAGGTATGGCCAAAAAAAAAAGCAAAGAGCCTGGGGGTTCAATGAGCCTGCCAGGTTACAAGCCCCCGCGACAACATCCTCTGGCTGAGCGTCCATCAAGTTCTAAACATCCCTGAACCTCAGTTTCCTCATCTGTGAAACTGGGTTGTTAATATTAAGACCTACCTCATGAGGTTGTTGTGAAGACTGATCTTTGCTGATGGGGAACCCAAGGCACGGATAGGAAAGGACTTTTTCCAGGTCACTCGACTACAGCATGGTAAAGCTGGGAGTATCCAACACAGAGGAAGTGCTGGTATTATTACTCTTATTGTTCTTATTCCAGGGGGCTTCTGTGAGGGTTGAAAGAGATCTGTGTCCCAGTTGCCTCCCACCGGGTCTTGCACACAGTAGGTGTCCAATGAACCATTGCCATGCAGAGATGCACAAGGCATGCATTGTCCCCTAGCATCTCTTGGTCCAGTGGTCTGGCTCTAGCCTTGCACACAGTAAGGGCACAGCTGTGTTCGTTGAACAAGATCAGAGGGGTCACTGGTGCTAGGGAGTGCGGGGAACTCTGGGATGGCCATCGTCCACGCCTTTTCTCTCCTGCTGAAGGCCGGCTTGGTTCCAATGGACTTGGGATCTTCCCAATGCCAGCTCTCACCCACTGCCAAGTACAGAGGCAAAGACAGAGAGGCAGAGATTCTTGTTAGAAAATCAAAGCACCTGTAGGGATAGAAAGGAGGCAGCGGGCACAGCCCTGCACCCTCAGCCTTTCTGCCTCGCTTCTAGTTGGCTCACTGCCTAGCTTCCTTTGTCCCAGTTCCCTTTGGCCCGCTGCCTGGTTTCTAGTTCCCCTCCACCCAGTGTTTTTCTCTGTGGGACACACGGCCCATTCCTTGGGGCCTGGGCCTGGGATGGCTGGGCCTGGGATGGCCTGGGGTAGAGACGGGGTAGTGGACCGTCCTGACCCTTGGCCCCTCCCGCCCCTGCCCACCTCCCAGCCCAGACCAAGTTGAGCAGGCCAACCATGAGGGGCTAAATGGATCAATCAGGATGTGGAGGAGAAAGTGGTTTCCATGGCAGCAGCGAGAGGCTAGAGAAGAGAGGCTGGGAGAGGAAGGGAAGGGGGAGAGAGGGGGAGGGGTCCCCAGTGGGAGCTGGGGGGACAGGGAAGCAGCCGGCCAGGGGGGCAGGAGAATGGGGTTGACCGAGAGAGGAAGGGGTGGGGCTGGTATTCTGGGCCTGAGGCTCAAGGTAGCAGTCAAACAGGGTGGGGCAGGCCAGTGACCCCCGCCCTTCCACCAACCAAGCATCAAGGAGGCCAGAGCATCGGGGCCAGTGATCCTAAATGTCCTCAGCTGGCCTCCCAGTTACTAACTTCTGGGCTTGGGTCATCTAGAGACCCTGGGTGAGCCTGTGTTTGTTTTCTCAGAAATTCATCTTTGGAAGATAAAGTCTGATTTCCAAGGGGGGTTTTCCCACCCTGGAAGCAGGTCACTTCCAGTTTGCACACGGGGAATCCCGGCTGCGGTCTGGAGCACCCCCCTGGGCAGGAATGAGGGGGTGATCTTCCTCAGTGAGCTTGTTTGAAAAAAGGGCTCCCTATAGACCAGACGCCCAAGCCAAGGTCCCGAGAGGCAAGGGGCCTGCCTGAGATCCCAGGGTCCTAGGAGGCTGGGCTCCTTCTGGATGAGCCTCCCCCCTCCCCAGCACCTTCCCAGCCAGCACAAAAGTGAGGTGAAGTCCAGGGAGCGGCAGCAGGTAATTGCCCCTGATTGTACCACCCTGCTGCCCATGGGCCGGAATTGCCAGTCCACAAAGCTGGGGCCAGGAAGACGTGCTTCTGAGGCTCCCTGGCTGGGGGAAGAGAAGACCAAAGGCAGGGGTGGGGGGATTTGCTGATGGAAAAGGTGCTGGCATGTTCTGGAACTTTAGCAACCCTTCTTCATCATCCCCGCCCCCTCCCCCAACGACCAGCTTGGGCTGTTTGATTGGAAAAGCCACAGATGCTTTGCACCCACGGAGTGGTTTTATGATGGAACCATTAGCAGGTTGAAAAGAGGGGATGAAAATCACGCTAATGGCTTTTTAAAGGCCCTGGAGAAAAAAAAAGTTCTGACGGTTTCTGGAAAGAAAGGGGAAAACACACAAGGAAGAAGGTGGGAAAAAACCTCAGCACTGGAGGCGGGGCTCCGCTCTCAGGTCCCAGAGCTTCTGCCTGCCCGGCCCCCACCCAGAGCTTCCTCACCTTCTGCTGGTCCGCGGGCGCCCCCTGCCCCATTCCAGGCAGCCTGCTCACCTCTGTTCAAACATGGTGCTGTTCAAACATCCTCAGGTAAAGCCCTCAGGTAGCCTAATCCTCAGGTTAGACTGGTCAGACCCTCGCCTGGCCCCCTAACCAGCAGGTGGCCGTCTGGAAGGGTGGTGGCGTCCCAGCCCCATGGAGCCATTCTGAACACTGGGACACGTCCTTCTGCTTGACTCAGGGCGGGGCAGAAGTGGGACTCAAACTCTCCAGCTTTGTGTGGTGAAATGCGGCACAGATTTTCCTGGCTCCACGAGACCCCCCCCCCCCCCTCGTTGAGACTCCACTCGTGGCGATCACTCCCACACTGTATCCCCCTCCCATGCCCATCCTGCATGAGGGGGCTCTGTAACACCATCACCAGTCCCCAAGCCACCCTGCAGGGGGCCAGCAGAGTCTCTTGGGCAGAGCCTCCTCTGTGTCACCTGCCTTGCCTCTCCGTTCTTGCTCTGCTATGACTGCCATCTGACCTGGGGCCAGTCACTTCCCTCTCTCTCTCTCTCTCCCTCTCCTCTCTCTCCTTTGCTCATTTGTTAAATGGAAGGTGACCAACATCCTGATTTGCATGGAGCTGAAGGGTTCCTGGGACTTGGAACCTTCAGCTAGAAAACCAGGAAAGTCTCAGACAAACCAGGACCATCTGGTCCACCAAGCTGGCCTGGGAGAGCCGATGTTAAAGGAGCAAAACTCTTAGCCTCCTCCACGAACCCCCTGTGCACATAGGACAGATCCAGTAGCTCAAGGGCATTTCCTTCCTCCACCACCATCTCCACTTGGTGCAGTCCCCATGGCTGCCCAGGGAAACATCTCTCCCATCTGCCCCTGGAAAGGGCTTGCTGGGGGAGAAAACCCAGGGACTGGCCCAAAGGAGGTGAGGGAATCCATTCTAATCCATGGGGATTGAGACTTCTTTTCACAGGCAGCTTCTCCAGCAGTGTATTAGCAAGGACAGGCTCAGGTCTTACCATTTCGGGTGACTTTAGTTCCACACCAAGGGGGATGAGACCAATGGCCCTGGATCTAAGTCTAGGCTGTGGATCCCACTTTCTGGGCTGATCTGGAGGGTAGACTTGCTGCCAGGGGGTCAGGAAAGATGGAGACCCCCCACCACCTCTTTCAGAAGCTGGGGGACAGGGAGCAGGGGCAGGGGTGGTCCAGGAGGGCAGAGTGAGAGTCAGCCTCAAGTCAGTGTAGAGTGACAGCGATGGAGGCCACGGTTTGTGTGTGGCCAACTTCGTGGCAGCCCCTGGTGGTTTAAAGGACCCACACAGCTACAAAATCTATCGATCTCCAGAAATTCTGCCCTGCATTTCTCATGAGGGACATACCATGAGCCGAGATTTTCTAAGCTCTACTTTCTGGTTGGTTGGGTGGAGCCCATGGAAGGGGACCACTCAGCATGTCTGATGGTGGAGGGCAAGGGTAAACAGAGGGCAGAACCCAGGTTGGAGAGAGGAGGGATGAGCACATGAGACTTGGGGCTTGCTGACCAACAGGGAGCCCATTAGAGATTCTTCAGCCCCACCCCAGAAACCTGCTAGAATCTGCATTTGAACCAGATCCCCGGGGGATTCTTGAGTGCATTCAAGTTTGTGCCTTGCACCCCAGCACCTTCTGAGGGTCTCCTGTAGAGGACCCCACCCCAAAACAAGATCTAGGTCTAGACAAGGTTCTTTCTTGCCAGTCCCCAGCTGCTTTCCCGGGTCTGCTGGTTGCACAAATGCTACCCCCAGTAGCCAGTCCTTTTCTGAGTACTGGGGGGATGTGTGCAGCCCCCCCCGGGGCCTGTGAAGACAAAACAAGATGTAGTGAGGGCAGCCGAGGAGGAGAGACAGCTGGTGCTGGCTGAGCAGGTGCACGCCAGAGCCACTGGGCCAAACAAACAGACCTGAGCTGCCCACGGGCTCCCAGCCAGGCTCTGCAGACTGCACAGGTATGAGGGAGGGGGCAGAGCAGACGCCTCAACCCCACCCCCCATCCTTCATCAGAAAGCCAAACCTTTTTCAAAAGTCTTGTTAGCAGACACCCCAATAGCACCCACGGCTGCCAGACTTCATGGCCATTTTTATTAGCTCTGCCTCCAGGCTCTGCAGAGGTGGAGCGGGCATCCTGCAATAGTCATTCTGGCGTCACGGGGCTATGGCATTTGAACTTGGAGGGTCAGCAGGTATTGGAGGGAGGGAGAAACAAGGTCCGGGCCTGAGGGAATGTGCAGCCAATCAGGGAAGCATGACGGACGCAGGAACAGGAAAACTTCATTCCTTCCCACTTGAGATCTTTCCAGCAGGGCAAGGAAAGCAGAGCTGAGGCAGGCTCTAGGCTAATAGGATCGCAGGAGGTCTGTTTAACCTACTTGCAAGAATGGAACTATTTCCAGGGGCCTTAGAAGCTCCGTTTCTATGCAAACAATGGTTATACAAATGAAAGGCTCTCTTATCTCTTCATTAAAGCAGAGCCTCAAAGTACCAATAGCTACCTGAATCTTTTCCATTAGCCCAGAATGAGGTACTGTCTATATAAATGAAGGCCTTTGAATTACAAAATGCTTTTCAAATAGGGTAGATTATAAAAGTGCGGTCCTGACAAGTCTTATTCACTTGCTGAATTTTGGCAAGAGATGTAAGCCACACACCCTTTTCTTCCCTGAATCCCTCCCTCCCTCCCTTCCTCCTTCCTAGGTCCAGGGCCAGATTGAGGCCAGTCCTCCAGTTGGACTGGCTTTGGGCTCAGCTCAATCCTCCGGTGGATGGGAGCCACGGGAAGGTTTTAAATTGGGAAAGGCGAGATGCTCACTGTGATAAGGTCGCTCTGGCAGCAGGGGAGGGAGAGGACACACAGGAGGGGCCTTGGGCAGGGAGAGGGGGAGAGGTGGCGAGAACTACGAAGACGAAAGTGGAAAGCTTCCAGACAGAGCAGAATCAGTACATGGAGAGAAGGGACTGACCCCGCGTCACCTGTCCCGTAAGCTCCCTTCACCCGAAAGAAGATGAGAAGAAAGACGGGTCAGAGGCACCTGCGCCAATGTCATGCACAATTTTTTCTTAGAGAAATCCACAGCCCTTACCCTCCCTGCCAAGCCTTTTTATCCATGTTGCACGCAATCCCAACAGGACTTGTTCTGTGGGCTGGGAGCTCACAGCAGATGGAAAGCAGCATCTTAAAAGGAGGAATAGGGAAATGGGGAGTGAGCTGCTTCTAAAGGAAGCACTCCGAGCAGAGTGTGCAAAGGCAAAAAGCCATCAAAAGCCAAGGGGTCCTCACACAATCACTGCAGAAAAGAGTTGGGCCGTATCTTAACCCTCACCCACCCTCAGCCAGGTCATTCCTTGGCATATGAACTGAAGAGAAATGAAAGACATGTCCATGCAAAGATTTGTCCACCTCTGTTCACAGAAGCTTTGTTTGTTTTTTATTTTTTATAAAGGTATAGTTAATGTACAGTGTTGTATCAATTCCTGCTGTACAGCGAAGTTACCCAGTTACAAATACCTACATCCTTTTTCTTATATCCTCTTCCCTCCTGTTCTGTCACAAGTGATTAGATATGATTCCCTGTGCCATACAGCAGGACCTCATTGTTTATCCATTCCAAAGGCAATAGTTTGCGTCTACTAACCCCCAAACTCCCAGTCCATCCCACTCCCTCCCCCTCCCCCTTGGCAACCACCAGACTGTTCTCTGTGTCTGTGAGTCTGCTTCTGTTTTATAGATAGGTTCATTTCTGCCACATTCTAGAGTCCACATAAAAGTGATATCATATGGTATTTGTCTTTCTCTTTCTGACTTACCTCACTTAGTATGAGAATCTCTGGTTGCATCCATGTTGCTGCAAATAGCATTCTTTCGTTCTTTTTTATGGCTGAGTAGTATTCCACTGTCTATGTGTACCACCTCTTCTCCATGGGCATTAGGTTGTTTCCATGTCTTGGCTATTGTGTATAGTACTGCCCAGCAGCTTTATTTGTAATAGCCAAACGGAGAGCAGCCCAAACATCCATCAGCAGGTAAATGGATAGACAAGAGGGGGTTATACCCACACAATGGCAGCTGCTCAGCCTTCAAAAGGAATGAACTATTGATAAAGGCCACAATATGAGTGAATGAAACTCAAATAATGATGAGTGAAAGAAGTCAAACAAAAACTAGTGCATGCTCTATGATTCAATTTCTTTTCTTTCTTTTTTTTTTTTTTTTTTTTGTCTTTTTGCCTTTTCTAGGACTGCTCCTGTGGCATATGGAGGTTTCCAGGCTAGGGGTCTAATCAGAGCTGTAGCCGCATCTGCAACCTACACCACATCTCACGGCAATGCCGGATCCTTAACCCACTGAGCGAGGCCAGGAATCAAACCTGCAACCTCATGGTTCCTAGGCGGATTCGTTAACCACTGAGCCACGATGGGAACTCCTATAATTCAATTTCTTTGAAACCCTAGGAAACATGATCCTAGGAAACAGTGACAGAAAGCAGATCCGTGGTTGCCAGGGGTTGGGGGTAGAGCGGGGGGATTACAAAAGGACACAAGAAACTTCTGGGGGTGATTGGTATGTTCCTTATCTTGACTCTGGCAGTGGTTACAATGGTGTGTACACACGTCAACACCCATCACCATGTCAGCTTCATGCAGTTTAGTGTGTGTGCATTAAGGCCTCAATAAAGCCATGCATATTTTTTGTCGTTGTTGAAGTCAAGATCCCTGGAGAGATAGAATAGCGCAGGGACAAACTCACCTAATACATTGCATTACAGCTAAGACACTGCAGGGCAAGATGGGTGCTTGCTGTGCTGACTTTAATTAATGTCCAGCTGACTTTTTCTAAGAAAGAGGAAGCATATACGTAGACTCGGTTAAAAAAGAGGCCTTTAGAGCACTGCCGATGGTTCCACTCACAAGGGTTCACATTGACAATGGCACGATATGCATTCAGTAGAAACAGGACTCAAATTTTGAATCTGGGTCTTTTCCTGGAGTTGGTCACATGCAAGACCAGACTCTCCGATGATGCCGGGCAGGACGGCAAGTCGCAGCTCCCAACCGGCCACGGGATCATGAGAGTAAACAACACACATATGTACGATCGTTTTGTCCTCAGCTAACAATTCTCTTCTCTGCTTGCAGTACAGCACTCAGTAAATTGCATGAGAGTCAACACTTGATTCTAAAAGAAGCTTTGTGTCAGATGATTTTTGCCTGACTGTAGACTGGGTGGAATTGTCCCAAACACATGAAAGGTGAGCTAGGGTAAAGCTATGATGTTCAGTAGGTTAATGTATTAAACGCATTTTTTTTTTTTTTTTGGTCCTTTTAGGGCCGCACCCACAGTATATGGAGGTTCCCAGGCTAGGGGTTGAATCGGAGCTGTAGCTGCCAACCTACGCCACAGCCACCTCAACATGAATCCAAGCTGCACCTGCGACCTACACCACTGCTCACAGCAATGTCGGATCCTTAACCTACTGAGCGAGGCCAGGGATTGAACCCACAACCTCATGGTTTCCAGTCAGATTTGTTTCTTCTGTGCCACGACGGGAACTCCTAACCGCATTTTTGATTTATGATGTTCTCCTGTTTCAATGGGTGTATCAGGAGGTAACCCCGCTGTAAGTCCAAGAAGCTCTCTCTTGTTCTGTTGTCTTTCCTGCTGTGTCTTCAGCACCACACATGGGGTAGACGCTTACTAATTTCTTCTACAAATTCAATCCATTAATGGTGGAAGGGGGAACTCGGATAGGCGCCTAACCACCCACCCCATTCTGCTCTAAGTGCATGTGCATGTCATTAATTTAGGTTCCAGTTCTCAGCCAAAGTCACTTACTGGATCATCTGATTAGCCAATAAGACAGGAAAGGTAACTCGAAGATCCATTTCCTGCTGCCCTCCAGCCCCACCCTCTGCTTCCAAGTCCAGGTAGCTTCTCAGTCTATGAGAAGCTGGGTCTCTTCCCAGTGGAGAGACAAAGTCAGGAAAGGAAAGATGATCGGAGGCTGTAAAGTCGTGTCAAGTGCGGAGAATGTGATGATGGCAAACTCTCCCATCCTCAGAATTAAGGGGCTCCTGGGAGCGGGAAATAGGGAATTTAGGAACATAAAAGACGCTTCTCCCAGCGAGGAGGGAGCAGATGGTTCTCGTTACCTGGAGAGGTGGTAACACTCAAAATAGACATATGCTCAAGAGCAGCGAAGGCAAATTCCGGTCCCAGGGAGCTCAAATTAATTTGCTGGGAAAGGAAGATCCAAGGTGTTGGGGAGCGGGGGGAGTGTCCAAAGACATTTCTCAGGCTCTGGACTCTGGCATCCACCGGGCTTGGTTTCAAACCATGACACCCACCTACTCACTCTGACCTCAGCACTTTCCCTCTTCTCTGGGTGCCTCGGTTTCCTCATCTGTATCATGGGGATACTAATACTACTACTGCTGATACTGCATATACTAGAGCAGATTTTAGAGACTGCACCTTAACAGGGCGGTGTCAAGGATCCAGGGAGAGAGGCTAAAATGCTTAGCACAATGCCCCTCATGGAAAAGCTCTATAAACATCAGCTCCTTCCAAAGGCTGCAATCCCACAGAGCACCCATTTATCAGATGGAGAAACCGAAGCTCAGAGAAGCCAAAAGACCTTGTCCAAACTCATGTGGTTAGTCAGGTACAGAGCCCAGACCAGAGCCCAAGGCACCTAACTCCTGCCTAGGGAGCTTCTGCTGCTCTCATTCATACAGCAGATAATCCCTGAACACCTACCACGTGGTCAAGGTCACTTTCAAGGGTACTCATGCTTCCCTGGGAGGGAAGACAGATTGGTAGCATGATATGGATAGGAAGGTGCTCCCAGGCTCAGCCCTGGGGAGGTAAAGAGAGACACTGTCTGCCCAGGAAGCGTGCAGTCACGGCAGCCTGTCTGGAGGAGGTAGCATCTGAATGTAGAGCCTGAGGACCGTTACGTATCTAGTGATTGTAGTGCATTGGACTCTCACACTGTACCAGCTCTGAGCTAACCCTTGAATTATCCTATATAATCTTTAACTGTCTGAGGGCAAAGAGTCATAAATAGGGAAAGTGAGACTCAACCGCCAGGCTTTGAAAGATGGCTAGAGGCTTGCCGTGTAGGCAAGAAAGGAAATGTTGTCTGAGCAGAGGTAAGAGCCTGGGCAAAGAGACAGAGGCAGGAAACAAATCCTTGGCATCTCTGTGTCCACCCCTCCCCCACCCCTAAGTCTCAGCACCAGGCCTGGTACACAGTAGGAGCAAACACTTGTACTAAAAAAGGATGGCCCCAGGCCTGGCAGAAAGAAGCCCCAGTGACCAGCCCTTGCATGGCCTCACTTGAGGCACAAGGGCCACAGGGATGGCCGATGGGGCCCCCACTATCTCTGTGCCCAGCTGTTCAAAAACACAATCACGAGCCCTTCAGAAGCACTGTCAGTGTTGGTGAACTCCAGCTGCTAAACTGCAGTGCGCTGAACTCGCCAGAAACCTTTGCACTTATTAACAGCTTATTGATTGCAGCCCATGGCTGATGAGTTGGTCTCCTCACCCCCGGCCCCCCCGGGGCCCTATCCTGATATCTGCGGAAGGCCTTCTGGCGAGCATGCAGATCAATGTTGCTCAAATCTGGAGAAAGGGGGTCTCTGGGCGACTTAATCCACTTTAGAAGGATAACACTGAAGGCATCAGCTCAGATGAGGCGCCCAGAAGAGGCAGATTGGTCCAAGTCAAAGCTGTGACTGGTAGCTGTTGGATCTGCAGACAAGAAGGAGAATCTGTCTTGCAGGGGAGTAGGGGGAAGGGGAAGAGGGGGCTGCATGCCTTCCAGCAGAGGGAGATAGGGTTCTCCACGCTCTCACCATAGCCCCCTTAAGGTCTCCCCATCCACCCATTTAGTAAATATTGACTGCATACCTACCATGATGGCAAGCAGAGGGCAAGGCCCTGGGGTATACTCCTAAGCCTGCCGGATGCTAACCTTGCCTCCATTGATCTTACTGCGTGTGGTCAGGGGAGGGGAACATTCGTGAGTCCCAAACATAGTCATTAAGTTACAATTTAGACAAGGCCTATTAAGGAGAGGCATACGGAGACCTACTGTATCAGTTAGCTCTTGCTGCCTAACAACTGGACCCAAATCTGGATGGCTGAAGGCCTCAACCTTGTATCACTGCTCATGAGGGTAGGCTGGCCAGGCTCACTCCAGAGTATGGCCTTGGCTGGATAAACTGGGCCAAATGGGGCCTCCTTCCACGTGTTCTTAGCCTCCATCAGAGGCTTGTTCTCAGGGCAGAGACAGAGAGACAGAGATAGAGAGAGACAAAAAGAGATCTTTATCTTTCTTTTGAGATTTAAGCTTGGAATTTGCATCCCGTCACTTTCACCACATACTATTGGTGGAAGCAAGTCATAAGGCCAAGAATGGGAAAATGGACTCCACCTTTCGATGGAAGGAGCTGTTTCTCAGTGGAAGGAAGGCACATGACAGGGAGGCTGTTAATCCAGGTCATCGAGGCAATCATGCCACCTAGTCCAAGGGGTCATTTTCTAAGCGACCTTTGTACCTCGAAGGATGTTGCCAGGGGAAGAAAATGCAATATTCTCAGGAAAACCAACAATTGTCAGCAAAGGTGCTGAATCCAACAATAAAACAGCGTGGTTAAGGGCATCTATGAGTATCCTGAGATTCTGGAACAGGAAAAAGACATTTGTGAAAAACTGGTGCAATTCAGATAAAGTCTGGTGTTGAGTTAATAGGGATGTATTAACGTTGGTTCTTAGTATTACATACTATGGTTATGTAAGAAGTGAGGATGGGGAAATTTGGGGGAGGAGTGATGGGGAACTCTAGACTCAGGGCAACTTTTCTGTAAATCTAAAATAATTCCAAAATTAAAAAAAAAAAGGGAACTTGGCCCATGGGAGGAATAGAAAAGAACACTATTGTGGCTGGAGGACGGGGACGCTGAGATGTGGCGAGAAGCAACTCTGCTGAGCCTCATCGGCCCAGATGAGGATTCTGGTCTTTATTTTCAGAGCAGAGAGAAGCCTTTGAAGGGCTTTAGGTAGGGGAGCACCACTAATCCCATTTGCATTTGAGAAGATCTGGGTTCTACCTGGAGGTGGGCTCAAGAGGGAGATTATTAGGAGGCAGAGAAACTAGTTGACTGTTCAGCCCGCATTGCAGGTGAGCAAGGATGTTGGCAGTGGAGATGCAGGGGAGAAGATAGTTCAGGAGAGAGGTAAGATGTTGAACCCCCAGGACTTGGTCCTTGACTGTGTTTGGGGAGTCTAGTAACTGGAGATCTCAAGGATGGGGCTCAGCACGTGACTCTGCTGGGGACCAGGACCTTTCGTGGAGCCAGGAACCCAGTAGAAGGAACATGTGAGGCTGTAGGAATTGTCCTCAATGAGAAGCTGCCTCCTTCACAAGGCACCAATGCAGCTGTCCCCTGAGGTGTCTTCCCTACCACCTGTGTTGTGTCACCCAAACATATTGTTTATGTTACTGTCACCTGAACACGAGTGTAGTGATTGCCTAAACATGTCACCTGCGTCGCTATCACAGAAACACACCTGCGTATACCACCCGCGTGGCGGATACCTGCCCCTTTCCACCTGTGTGTCAAGCATGTCATTATTATCTTATTGCATCACCTGGGTAGCTGCCAGCTCCACATGTCCCTGGAGCCTGTTTCTTTACAGAGTTGTCACCTGAGTCTGTCACCTGTACACCTGTCACCTACACAAGTCTTTTAAGTGAGTTGCCTCTATAACAGGCACCTATGAGTGTCACCTAAACATGTCACTCTAGGTGACTGTCACTCCGCAACCCTGCCCAGTAGAGAGGCTATTTTTTCAGTCTAGCGGAGTTACAAACAAAGGAAATAGTTCCCCGAGGGGAGATAGTTCCCCTCTGTTTCCGCTGTCACCGTCTTCTTTCTTCTAAGATCCAAGGCAACATCTTCACCACAAAGTTTCCCTGATGAAAAGCTCCCCATTCAAGTCCCTCATGATAGAAGGTAGACCAGATGTCAACCTCTGTGTGTTCTATGGAAATGAAGGTGTTTGTTTATGCTAATGTGGGCTGGTGGTGGGAGGGAAGGAAGAGCACTGATGGAGGGGCTGGCTTCCTCCTTGAGACCCCGGGATGGAAAGAGAGGCCGGAAGCCCTGGGTGGGGGAGCAGTGTTGGGGGGCTAGTGTGGGGGGGAGTCATAGGGAGAAGAAGTTGGAAGACAAAAGTGGGGGTGGGGACAGCTGAAATGAGACGAGAAAATAGTGAGTCTGAGGTTAGACAGCTCAGCAGAACAGATGGGAGAGAGAGGCTTAGCTGAGCGGAGTGGAAAATGTTTTTCTCAAAGGGGGAGGGGGGGAGGGGAGGGGAGGGGGGAGGGGAGGGGAGGGGAGGGGGAGGGGAGGGGAGGGGGGAGGGGAGGGGGGAGGGGAGGGGCAGAATTGCAGGAACTTTCCTTCTCAGCAGCAGGGCTGGGACTTGCCTCCAGGGCCTGTGCCCTAACCCTCGACCCTCTTCCCCCACGGGGTCTCTGATAGGACTGCTGGGCCGTTTGGTGGGTGGGGCACTGTGCCTGGCATTTACTAGTGTTCTTCTTCGGTCTTCTGCTACCACGTGAGACCCTCCAAGCCCCAAACAGAGACCCCACTTCCTCGAAGGTGTGGCCAGAATAGGTTCCCTTTGGCCACATGATGAGTCCCAGAGAAGGCTGGAACTTTTTGGCGGACACACAGATTTCCCCGATGCTGCAGCAGCAGCCTTTTTTTTTTTTTTGTCTTTTTAGAGCTGCACCTATAGCATATGGAAGTTCCCAGGGCTATGGGTTGAACTGGAGCTGGAGCTGCTGGCCTACACCACAGCCACAGCCACAGCAACATGGGATCCTTAACCCACTGAGCAAGGCCAGGGATCAAACCCACGTCTTCTTAGATACTAGTGTGGTTTGTTACTGCTGAGCCAGGACGGGAACTCCAGCAACATAGCCTCTTAACTTCAGGTCAAAGCTCTGCCCCTTCAGTGTCCAGATACCACTTGGCGGGAATCCCCTCGTCCCCATCACAGGTTGCAAGAAGAGCAAGCAACGGTCCCTGGAGCATTTTAATGTGACGTTCTTGCTTACAGAGATCTTGCAGCAACGTCGTCCCATTTAATCCTCACAGCAGTCCTGCAAAGCATCAGCCCCATATTTTAGGTAAAGAAGAGGGCTCAGAGATGGCATGGCTCACACAAGGTCGCACAGCATACCAACGGCAGGATTTGAACTTGGCTCTCGCTGACATGATGCGACATTTCCATGGCGAGAAAGAACAAACCAACTCTTATTTTTTTTTTGTAATTTATTTATTTATTTTTTTGTCTTTTCTAGGGTCGCACCCTCGGCATATGGAGGTACCCAGGTTAGGGGTCTAATCAGAGCTGTAGCCTCTGGCCTATGCCACACCACAGCAATGCGGGATACGAGCCACGTCTGCGACCTACACCACAGCTCACAGCAACACTGGATCCTTAACCCGCTGAGCAAGGCCAGAGATTGAACCTGCAACCTCATGGTTCCTAGTCGGATTCTTTAACCACTGAGCCACGATGGGAACTCCAAAACCAACTCATTTTAGTGTGGTCTGTCTGACCATGTAGAAGGATCTAGAACAGGAATCGTCAAGCTACAGCCCATAGTCTGTGAACTAAATGTCTTTTACATTTTTGAGTGGTTAGGAAAAGGTAGAAAACCAGAAAACTTCATGGCACATGAAATTGTATGAATTCAAATTTCCATGATTATAAATAAAGTTTTATTGGAACACAGCGACACATTCACTTCCACACTAGGGGGGGGTGGTTGCTTTTGCTCTACAAAAGCAGAGTTGCATATTTGTGATAGAAATTGTAAGAACAACAAAGCTTAAAATATTTACTCTGTGGTCTTTTAGAGGAAACGCCTAGAAGAAGGTGTGGGGGGGGGCGTCTCTCCCGTCCTTATGGGTCACTGCCTCTGAGAAGCCCTCCTGACTATCTCAGGCAGAACCAGCTGCTCCCTGCTCACCTATCGCAGAGATAAGCTCATCCTTTCCTATGGGATTTGGGGGCCTGATCAGCTTGCCTGCCTCCTGGTCCATTGGAACAGGGCTCCTTCCAGACAAGAACTTACTGTGTTTCTTTGCAAGTGCCCAGGGTCATGTGTAAAGTGACAGTATGGCAGCTTGGAAAGAGAAATTCAGATTCCCCTCCTGGCTCTTATTGGCCGTATGTGGGGAGGGCCATCACCATCCCTCCCACCCCGAGCCTCAGTTTCCACATTTATGAAATGGGCATAGTGATCCCTGCATCGAGGGCAGCTCTGAGGAAGGAGTCAGCTGATGGTGTAGGTGACAGTTTTGAGCTTGTATCACACGCTAGGCACCTCTTAACTCACGTCATCTTCAGGGGCTCCCTGAGTGTGGGCACCTGACCATCCCTGGTTCATGGCAGCCGAGAGAAAGACAGATTTAACTCCAGCTGAACTACACAGCCCACACCTCAATCTTCCAAAGCATAGGGCACAGGGCCTGGCACACGGGGTCAGTTCTGTAAATGATGGTCCTCCAGCCAGCGCAGCACACGGGCGTGTGGTGGTGGATCCAGGAGCGCTGGTGAGAGAAGCCTGAGCAGTGGGGCTGGGGGTTGGCTTCCTGCAGGGCTGCGACTTCTGGCTCCGGATGACGGACGCTCCTCTTCCTCCTCTGCTTTCCCCCAGGCTGCCCGAGGTCCGCATCTCCGACAACGGCCCCTACGAGTGCCACGTGGGCATCTACGACCGCGCCACGAGGGAGAAGGTGGTCCTGGCATCGGGCAACATCTTCCTGAACGTCATGGGTGAGTGGAGGGCCCTGGGCCCTGGGGTTGCTGTGTGTGTGCACGCACACGTGTACATACCCACATGCACAGAGGGACCATCCCGGAACCACCCGCCAACATGCCTGCTGTGCTGGCAGTTGACCCTCTTCTTTCCCAGCCTTGCCCTTGAGGGGCAGAATGCTGGGGACATGCCTAAGTGTGACCAGTGGGGCCTTGCCACGAAGGATGGCCTCTTGGAACCCCTTCTCCTGAGAGCACTGACACCTGGACCTCAGGAAGGCAGGGCTGTGCCTCGTTCCTGGAGGGAGGCTCATGGACCAGGCATTTTGAAGGGGCTCCAACACACTGATTGGAACACATGAGGAACTGAAGGGGCACTGAGACTTGCCAAGGGGCAGCAGCCTGTCACAGCCTCCGGGCCTCAGTTTCCCGTTCTGTAAGATGGGAGTGGGATGTGGGCCTGGTGAGTCACCCATGGACCTCCTCAATTCAGACTCTGCGACCTGGCGAGGTCACTGGGAAGAGGTACTGAGCCTTGGCACCTTTCCCAGGTAGAAGCCAGGAGCTGTGTTCGTAAAAACGCTCGAGGCAAAGTGGGGGTGGGGGGAGGACACCTCAGGAGCCTGCAGGCAGGGCTGGGGCAGGGGAGTTGAGACAGCCCCTCGGCAGTGATCATGCCTGCTGCAGAGAAAGCCCCCTGCCTGTACCTCCCAGGGCCTTTCCTGAGACACTGAAGCATCAGGGGAGAAGTTAGAAAGTGTGCTGGACTGGATGTCGGGGCTCCCCAGTTCCCACCCCGTCTGTACCTCCATTTCCATGTCTGTAAATGGGGATGATAATAGTAGTGCCTGTCCCACTGGCTGTGTCCCTCAGCCCCCAACTCCCCATTGATAAAACAAAGCCCTTCTCCCAGGGGTCTCTGAAGCCCCTGCCAGCATCCACTTTCTCACCAGTCCCTTCGGATGCTGCTGCCAGCATTCTAGGCACTTGGCCTTGACGCCGAGCTCAATGTTCCCTGATTTTCTTATCCAAAGGGAAACTCAGGCAATCAATGAAAGCATGAAGGCCCCATGGGAAGTCACTGCTTCTGGGGAAATTGAAACCCTCCAAAGGCCAGACCTCCAGAGGGACACTGCTTCCCGCAGAGGCAGCACATGGTGTGTTCTGGCCTCCTGGGGGAAGGACGAGGGCTGGGAGGTGGTGGTGCCAGGGAAACCTGCCCTCTTGCCCTCTCACTGTCACTCGCACACTCAATGGCCCTGTAGCACGTGGACAGGGAGTGTTCTGGGTGCCCGGCCCTGGGCTGTGTCACGGCAGGGAACCCAGTGCAGAATGAACCTGTTTGTTCCATCAAAGGGCACCCAGTCTGATGAGGGACATGTACTCAATTGTTTATTTATCTGCTGTTTATGAAGCACCTACTATGTGCTAGGTAAAAGTCACACACTTTCAATGGGAAACATCTTTATCCTCGAGAGTTTGTGTCTAGTGCACAAGACAAGCATAAGACACCTGCAGAGATGTGTGAGTGAGATGGCTGTGGATAAATCCTGGGAAGGGTTGAGACACTGAGGGTGACAGGATCCAGAGTGACTATGAGTGGGGTGGCGGCTCGTTTAGGGAGGGGGCTCAGGAAAGGCCCCCAGAAGCCAGACATGAAGTCATTCAGCCCCCACGGCCAGCTCCAGAGGAGGTACTGGTATTATTATCCCCATTTTGCACATAGATATGGAGGCACAGAGAAAGCAGGCAACTTGCTCGAAGTCACACAGTAAGGACCACAAAACTTTCCAGTAAGATCAGGCTGCTTAGTGTTGAGACTGGAACCAGGTGTCTAGACTCCCGAGCCTTCTGTGTTTGAGGCAGTGTGGATGCTCCAGGTGGGCTTTGTTCCGAGGTGCCCGTGAATGAAGCCCAAGTTCTTGGAGTCCCGTGTCCCGTGACGCACATGCCCTCCCTCATTCACCAAGGGTTCCTGCATGGGTTCCTGTCCCTCTGTGGCCTCAGTTTCCTCATCTGTACAATGAGGACGTGAAATCAGATAACCCTAAACTGCCCTGCAGCTCCAACAGTTGTGTCTGGTACCCCACCTGCTGGGCAAGGACACTGGGGCCCAGAGACATCTCGTGGGACCGACCCAGGTTGCACAGCTGGCCTGACATGCTCTGCTGAACAAAATGATATGCTTCTGGGGAGAAGGCAACTTCGTACTTCTGGGCTCCTCTGCCAGGGAGGTGGAAGTCAATCCAGGTGTGGGCGGACAGCTCCTGGGACCCCCAGTTACCAAGCAGGAGGCAGATGTGACCAGGAGGGACCAGAGAGGGGGAAAGCCAGGGATGCCCCCATCCTCCCAGGAAGGCTCTGACCCCCAGAAATTCAGGGCCTCCCCTGGTAGGACTCTCTCTAGAATAGCACCCCCCCATCTCCATCAATCCTCTGGCTGAGCCCAGTGCTCGGAGGTCCCTGTGCTTGTCACTGATCTCTGCAGCCCAGTTGGTCCCCGGTGGGTCAGGTTCACCCCACCAGTGATTGTAACACCCACAGGACCTGATACCTTCTCCCACCCAGGCAGGTGCCTTACAGTGCATGAGCTTCCAGCTTCATGTGTATTTCCTTGCAGAATCCTGGCCACAGCCCTGTGACCCCTTAGACGAGGGGGACCGAGGCTCAGGGAGGGGAAGTGACTTGTCTAGGGCCGTAATAGCCATCTGAGGCCACGGCCCATGGTCTAAGCCCGCAGTTCTCAAACTTGAATGAGTGTCTGTGAAGACACAGATTGCTGGGTCCCAGCCCCAGACCTTCTGATCCAGCAGATCTGGAGTGGGGCCTGGGAATCTGCACATCTCACAAGTTCTCAGTGGAGGCTGATCCTGCAGGTCCCGGGACCACACTTTAAGGACACTGTTCTAAACCTATAAGTCCTCAAAAAACACTAATTCCGAATATATCTCTCAATATCTACCTCAATACCCATATCAATAGCTGTCTCTATGTATCAGTAGCTATCTCTACAGCCTCATCTATATGCAAACGTATTCCTCCTTCCTCCTTCCTCTTCTCACCTCACCTCCGACCCAGGACAATGTCCCCACCCCTTCAGCCTGTAAGTTAAGGGCACAGAGGTTTGGATCTGAATCCCCGGTCCACCACGTGACCTTGGGGTCATTGGTCTCCCAGGCCTCAGTCTGTTCATCTGTAAAATGGGGCTAAGGAGGCCTCCCTCCTAGGGCGATTGTCAGGTTTCAATTAGAAAAGGTTTGCAAAACATCAAGCCCAGCAGGAGGCAGCCAAGAGGTTCAGTAGATCAGACCTAATGTCTTTATTAACACTCTCTCCTGCCTGCGTGCTCTTGGCCATGGCTCTGGCTGCCCCTTTCTTGCTCTTGCTTTTAGCCCTGGCACAGGGACGTCTCATCCACTATTCTTGACTCCAGGGAGCTTCAGGCCAGACCAAGAAATGAATGCTCACAGCTTCGGGCACATGGCTCCTTGAAAAGGCCGTCCAGGTCCGCCCTGTTCCTGGGTGTCAGGGTGGCCGGCCTCTGCGTCTCCATCCTCCTGTGGGTCTGCCTGTCCTGGGGAGGAGCGAGGGTCCTTCCCAACTTGGAAAAGGACAGCCACACCTCACACATGACCAGGTCGTGCCAGTTCCAAATCGCTCTCAGGAGAGCATTTTGCCTGATCCTCATCCCGGCCCCCTCAGGGGCAAGCTTGACTATTATTCCCAATTCTCAGATGGGAGACTGAGGCCCGGGGAGGGGAAAGGATTTGCTCTGGGCCCCACGGCTGTCCCTGTCCCAGAGCTGCATGGCTTCCATGGCTCACCAAAGTCCAGACTGGTGAGGGGGGGCTGAGTACGAGGAAGTTTCCAGTGTAGTGTCTTCTGTAACCCAGTGGCCACATCAGCCTATGAGGCAGGAACTGCATGGTGCCCCCTGTATAGACGCAGGTGCAGAGTAGGAAGTGGCTTGGCCGAGGTTGGGAGGATTAAATGAGATGATCCATAGAATAGAAGGTTCTGGGTCCAGGCATGGTCCCAGTGTCCTATAAATAGAATCTCTCTACAAACTACTATATATAAACTAGATAAACAACAAAGTCCTACCAGATAGCACAGGGAACTGTATTCAATTTCCCTTCATAAACCGTAACGAGGAGCTCCCTGGTGGCTGAGTGGTTAAGGATCTGGCGTCATCCCTGTGGGTGTGTGTATCTGAATCACTTTGTTGTACACAAAAAACCAATACATTATAAACTCGCTCTACTTCAATAAAAATAAATAAGTAAATGAAATAGACTCTCTCACAACACGGAAAAATCAGCCATGGAAGGAGTGGAATGGACTGGGCGTTTGGGGTTGGTAGAGGCAAACTATTCCACTTACAATTGCTAAGCAATGAGGTCCTACTGTGCAGCACAGGGAACTCTGTCCAATCTCTTGGGATAGAGCACGATGGACGATAATCTAAGGGAATGTAGATATAGATACGACAGCGTCGCTTTGCTGTACAGCAGAAACTGGCACAACATTGTAAAGCAACTCTGCTTTAATAACTTTTTGTAAAGCCAGTCACAATTAGAAAGATTTAAAAATTTTCCCACACTCCCCTCCCCCCACCCCCACGACTCTCTCCTTTAAATGTATTGCAAGGCAGTTTTCAAAAATGAAAGTCCATGCATTGTTTTGGCCCACCTGTGACATTGCAAGGAGTCTTTCTTGTCACACACACACGTACACAGAGACCCTCCCTCCAGGAAAGTGAAAGTCATTGTAAGCCCGGATCTCCTTTGTGTCACCAAAGACCCCAAGGACCATGACAGCCAATAGCAGGGGCAAGGCAGCCCCTGATCAGTTTGGCGGTCGGAGGGAAGCGTCCCAGGACAATGGGGAGAGGAGGAGCTGGCAGCGCCCAGGCACCCCCACCCCCAACCATCAAAAGCCCACAGCAGGTCCGCGGAGAGCCGGGCACCCCAGCCTCCCTCACAGCTCCAGCATCTGCATCCACCACATCCTAACGCGCTGGTTCCAGAGGCCTCCGGGTGCAGATCAAAATGCGAGAGCAGCTGTAATTTCACGCCTCTAACATCCCTGCTATGTGGTGGGGAAAGACATTTGGGGGCCCCGTAGGTGACACCGAGGCTTCGTGCCGCACACAGTCATTAAAATGTTTTTATCCGAGCTGCAGATAAATTGTAAGCCAATTTGAAAGCTGCATGCTGGGCCCCAGGAATGCATTATACCTCGTCACGGACGGATCGCGGAGGCTCTTCTTGGGGGTGCAGGTTATGGGGGGAGCCTGTTCGGGCTGCAACGTTACAATCAATTAAGTGTTGTGAGGCTCAGACACCCCGCCCGTCGAAGCCGAAAGTGGCTGTTCCTGTGGTTCCATCTGAAGATCAAGGCACAGACAAGGCTTCTTGGGTGCCCTCCTGTGCAGAGCTGCCACCCAGGGGGGCCTTTCAACCCCCTGGAGCGAATAATCAAGGCCACTAGCAGTCAAGCACCGGCTGTAGGCCCAGCCCTGGGTGCTCAGTGTTCAGGCCACAGTTAGTCACGTGACCATCACACACGCATCCCAAAGTAGACCGTGTCAACCCCATTTTACAGATGGGGAAACGGAGGCTCTGAGGGTTTAACAGGCTCACCCACGGGAGCGTGAGTGACAGAGCTGGGGGTCCAGCAGCTCGGCCTGAATTCCTAACAGCAGCTCAACTCCCAAGAGAAACATCTGAAGCTTCCACACAAAGGCTGTTAGTGACACATGGGGCTGGTGGGGGATGGGCTCCCTTGCTCCTCAGACCCTCCGAACAGAGCCCTGGACTTGGAGGACAGCTGACCCGGGTCCAAATCCAAGTCAGTGTCCACGTGTGACATGGATGGCCCAGTAATTTTTTGCATTTTTATTTTATTAGAGTATGGTTTATTTACAATGTTGTGTTTGTTTCAGGAGTTCAGCAAAGTGATTCAGATATATATATATATATATATATATATATATATATATATATATACCTATTCTTTTTCAGATTCTTTTCTCATGTAACTTATTAGAGAATGTTGAGTAGAATTCCCTGTGCTATACAGTAGGCCCTGTTGATTATTTTATGTGTAGCAGTGTGAATGTGTTCATCCCAACCTCCTAATTTATCCCTCCCCTCGACATTTCCCCTTTGGTAACCATAAATTTGTTTTCTAAGTTTGTGGGTCTTTTCAGTTTTGTAAATAAGTTCATTCATATCATTTTTTTAGATTCCACATATGTGATATCATATGGTATTTATCTTTCTCTGTTTGACTTACTTCACTCGGTATGATAATCTCTAAGTCCATCTATGTTGCTGCAAATGGTATTGTTTCTTCCTTTTTTATGGCTGAGTAACATTCCACTGTATATATGTACCACATCTTTATCTGTTCCTCTGTCGTTGGACATTTAGGTAGCTTCCATGTGTTGACTATTGTAAATAGTGCTGCAATGAACATTGGGGTCCATATATCTTTTCTTTTTTTTTGTGGTGCCCATAGCATGTAGAAGTTCCAGGACCAGGGATTAAACCCATGCCATAGCAACAACCTGAGCCTCTGCAGTGACATATGATCTCATTGTTAACTTGGCTACATCTATTTCCAAGTAAGGTCCCATTCATAGGTCCTGGGGGATAAGGACTTCGACATGTCTTTTTCGGGGACGTCACTGAACCCACCAGAGCAGAATAGAAGAAGGTAGCAGAGAAGAGGCACTGACTCCAAAGCGCATATTCTTGGCTCTCCACTTCGAGTCACTGTTCATTGCATGTTTGCTCACATGTCAGGCACTGTGCTAAGCTTTTCATAAGTTAAGGTATTGAACAGCCACAAAAGTGCTGGAAGGTGGGTACCACCACTACCGTTTTGCAGAAGCTGAGAGGTGATGTCTCTTACCCAGTCCACCCAGCCAGCTAGTGCTAGAACAGGGACAAATGCAGCCTACATGCTTAACCACTCTGCTCCACCAGAAGTCACAGAGTATGGCTAAGCATGAAAAAAATGGTCTATCTTGGGATCTCTGTGTCTCTTCCAGAGGCTTCCAAGTGAGGTTGGCAGATAAAAGTAGAATTTTGCGACCATAGGCCACAGCGGCACCAAACACACTATGTGCTTCCAGGGGGACGTTGTTCCCACCCTGGAGAACTTTAATGAACTTTGTGTAGCTTGTTTTTTGTTTGTTTGGTTGGTTGGTTTTTTGGCCACACTCATGGCATAAGGAAGTTTCCCAGGCCAGGGGTTGAACCTGCCCCACGGCATTAACCCAAGCCGCAGCAATGACAATGCTGGATCCTTAACTGCTAGGCCACCAGGGAACTCCTCTTCTTTTTTTTTTTTTTTCAGTATATTTTACTGAATTTTTATTAAGTGCATCTGGTGCTTTTTTCCCCTTGTTTTTATTTTATTTATGTATGTATGTATTTATTTATTTATTTATATCTAGGGCCACATTGGCAGCACGTGGAAGTTGCCAGGTTTGGGGTTGAATCAGAGCTACAGCTACCGGCCTACACCACAGCTGCAGCAACGCCAGATCTCAGCTGCATCTGTGACCTACACCACAGCTCTCAGCATCACTGGGGGATCCTTAACCCACAGGGACTGAACCCACGTCTTCATGGATACTAGTCGAGTTCATTACCGCTGAGCCATGATGGGAACTCCCCCTTGTTTTTTATAATTGATTTTTATTGCAGCACAGTTCACATAACACAGAATTCACTCATTTAAATATACAGTTCAATGGTTTTCTAGTCTGGCCTCATGGAAGTGGGCTCAGTCTCCGTCACACACCCCCTGCCCCAGCATGCCTCCAACCTTCACCAGCCCCAGGGTGAGTTTCTTCTCATGAAATAAAATAAGAGTCCAGAAATAAACCCTCATTTATAGTCACTTGATTCTTGACAAGGATGCCAAGACAATTCTATAGGGAAAGAAGTCTGTTCCAGAAAAAAAGGTGCTGGGATAACTGGAAATCCACACACAAATAATAAAAATAGGCTTTCTCTTGCACTGTGTACAAAACTTAACTCAAGGGAGTTCTCTTCATGGCTCAGCGGTTAATGAACCTGAATAGGCTCCATGAGGTTGTGGGTTCGATCCCTGGCCCTGCTGAGTGGGTTAAGGATCCAGCGTTGCCATGAGCTGTGGTATAGGTCTCAGATGTGACTCAGATCCCGCGTTACTGTGGCTGTGGCATAGGTCGGCAGCTATAGTTCTGACTCGACCCCTAGCCTGGGAACTTCTGTGGGTTCCCATAAAAAGCCGCGGGTGCGTCCATAAAAAGCCAAACAAAAACAAAATCTTAGAGCATAAACGTAAATGTAAGAGTTAAAACTAGAAAAACTCTTAGAAGAAACATGTAGGAGAAAACTGTGGTCATGACTCCACTGATCTCTGTGTCTGTCTCCAGTCTGACTCTGCTGCTCGCCCGCTGTGAGACTGGGCCACAAGTTCATGGCAAGTCCCTTTGTGGCCCGTTCCTCAGGTTTTCCCATTCGAAGAAATTCACCCTGGAGCTGGTGAGGGCTACAGGCAGGCAGGGGGGTGACGGAGGCTGAGCATACTTCTATGGGGCCAGGGCAGAACCTCGAATTTCTGGAGCGATCTGGAGTTCCGCTTTCTAAGGCCAGATTATTCCTTTACTTTTAAATGTCATACTCCTTGCATAGGTGTTACAAAATACTGGCTATACTTCCTGTGCTATACAGTATATCCTTGTAGCTTATTTATGTTATACATAGTATAAAATCGTTTCTACTGAATGCATATCACACCATCATAAAGTTGAGACATTGTAAGTTGAACCATCACCATCACTATAAAGGCATCTTTTTAAATCGAGTCTACTCCTTCATCCCCTACCCCTAGTTTGTCCCTGGCCTCTTCCCTCTCCGCACTGGTAACCACTAGCTTGTTCTCTGTATCTGTGAGTCTGCTGCTTTTTTGTTGTAGTCACCAGTTTGTTGTATTTTTCAGATGGCACATCTAAGGGATATCATTTAGGATTTATTTTTCTCTGGCCAACTTCTTTCACTTAGCATAATGCCCTTCAAATCCATCTATGTTGTTGCAGGTGGCAAAGTGACATTC
Source organism: Sus scrofa (assembly GCF_054392235.1). Taxonomy (NCBI): domain Eukaryota; kingdom Metazoa; phylum Chordata; class Mammalia; order Artiodactyla; family Suidae; genus Sus; species Sus scrofa. Next base: position 81,364,691 of record NC_139388.1, read on the forward strand.
TTTTTTATGACTGAGTAGGATTCCACTGCATGTCTATCTACCACCTTCTGTTTTATCTGTTCATCTGTCGATGGACAGTGGGGTTGGTTCCATATCTTGGCAATTGTAAATAGTGCCGCTATGAACACTGGAGTGCATGTATCTTTTCAAATGTGGGGTTTGGGTTTTCTCAGATATATACCCAGGAGTGGAATTGCTGCCTCACATGGTAGTTCTATTTTTTGTTTTGCATTAGCGGGTGCAGCCACTGCGGAAAACAGTAGGACCAGATTCTTGAACTTGAATCTCTGGACTCCCAGCCCAGTGCTCCTCTCTAGACAAGGAGCACATCCCTGGGACCAATGGCTGGAGTGTCGAGGACCTCTCTCGACTTGGACAGGAGATACGTCTCTGGCTCCAAGTAGGATGGGGAGGTCCAAGGGCTGAGGGCAGACCCTGCGCCCCTCAAAGATCTGCTGTTGTTCCCCAGAGCGGAGCAGGAGAAACACAGCCCTGCATCCGTGTAGGAGGCCAGTGGGAAAGTGGGTTTTGCTTGGTGGAATCCCACGAGGAAGCCCGCCTGTGTGGCAGAATGGCTGTGGGGGTATGGGTGGCTCTCCGCAGGACCAGCACACAGCTGGTGTGTCTTCGGTGGTCCAGGGGGTGGGGGCAGGTTAGTCAGTGGAGGGGGACGGCTGGTCTGAGAATGCCTGGGGGTTCCTAGGCAGGGTGGCTTCGAGGCAAGATTCCCAGCCGCCACTGCAGCCCCATCCATAGCCCAGGACACCTGCTGGGTGAGAAATGATCAGCTCATTCCCTCGCCTTGAAGCCTGAGTGGATGAACCACCTGCTGGGCTTGAACTAATTACAAGAACTGGCCCTAGGCTATTGCAGTGGCCTCAGGCTCCAGGGAGCACAGGCTGCTGTCAGAAGGAGGCGGGGGCTTGGGATCCAGGTCAGAGCTGCAGAAGCATCTTGGGGAGCTGAGAGGGACAGGGTGCAACCCAAACTGCTACCTCCCACCCCAGGGTCCTGAAGACCAGACCCAGGTGCTTTTGTCCCCCAGGCAAATACCTGGGCTCTGAGCCCTCCCCCATCCCCCTTCCTATACACCCTGGAGAGTGTCCGCAAATGCCTAGGTCCTCCAAAATGGGACAGGAGAAAGCTGAGTTTCCCCATGGGAACTCCTCTATGCTTCCTTAGAATGTCGACAGGTGGTTAAGGGTACCGGCCTTGGACTCCGCCAGGAATTTTAAACCCAGCTCTGCGACTACTGGCAATAAAAGCAGAAAGTGTTTATTGAGCATGTACTACACACCAGGTCCAACTCTACTTTATACCACCTGTTGATGCGTTGAATCCTCAGAAGAGTCCTTTCAGGTAGGGTCTCTATTCCATTTCCTGTTTTACATGTGTGCAAATAGATAGGTTAAAAATATTGCCTGAGGAGCTCCTGTTGTGGCTCAGAGGTTAAGAACCTGACACAGTGTCTGTGAGGATGTGGGTTCGATCCCTGGCCTCTCTCAGTGAGTTAAAGATCAGGCCTTGCCTGGAGCTGCAGCATAGGTTGCAGATGTGGCTCAGATCTGGCATTGCTGTGGCTGTGCTAGGCTGGCAGCTGCAGCTCCCATTGGGCCCCTGGCCTGGGAACTTCCATATGGGGCAGGTGTGGTCCTAAAAAGAAAAAAAAAAAAAAATGTTGCCCATGGGCATAGGTCCAACAAGGATAGAACTAGGATTCAAACCCAGGCAGGCTGGCTCCAGAAGCAGCGATTAGAGGCCTAACCACTATGCTACACTGACAGGCTATTTTGTCTCCTGAGCCTTGGGTTCCTCTATCTGTTAAATAGGGGTGACAATAGCCTGTCCCATGATGGGCCATGAAATGTAAAGGTTTGTGCCCCAAGTTCATAGTGAATGCTCATGAAAATGGCCATTGTTCTTACTTCTCACACATTTTGCCCTAACCCTCACCCTGGAAATGTCAGTGGGGCTGAGGAATAGGGTCAGAGTTGCAGGAAGTGACATCTGTGCATTGGGAGCCCAAAAGCCAGGCAGTGACAACTCTGTGAACTTCCCACCCTGGGCCCTGGTAGAGGAGATCAGGAAGGGATGGATCCAGCAACCCTGAGTCCAGTCCTACCCCCTCCACAGTCTTGCTGCGACTTTTCTTCTCTAAGCCTCCATTTCCTTATCTGGAAACTGGGGATAATGAAGGTTCCTACTTCCTCGGGCTGTTGTGGGGACTAAAGAAGATGGTCTACAGCCTGGCCTGCTGGCAGGTTCTGAGGGCAGGGTGGGCAGTTAGGAAGGGAGAGATGGCAAAAGCCAGCCCAGGGCTCAGGCAGGAGAAACTGGACATGCGAGGCAGTTCCAGACTGAAGCCCCAGGACATGGGGACCAATTGGAAAGTTGGGAGCAGATGTGGAGGACATGGTGTGACCTGGCATTGAATGGAGGGAGGCGTTCCCCTGAGAAGGTACCAATGAAACCACCTGACCTTGCTCAGCAGACGGAGACCGCAGAAAATGGGCTCCTGGAGTGAAGAGGCCAGGGCCACAGTCCTGAGGACCCCCTCCCTGCCAGCCGGAGTTTCTAGATGGGCAGCGGGGAGCCAGGGGCAGCTGGCTGGGCTTGGCTGCCAGAGATGGGGCTACAGCCCTGAGGACTGAGGCTGGAGTGGCCAGGGCTTCCAAGATGGACATAAAGTCTGTTCAGAGACTGGACATGGCTGTCTTGAGTGCCTGGACCTGGCTGGAGACCTGGAGTTTGGATGCTCACTCCACCCACCTGCCCGCCCACGGGCCCTCCACTAGCTGAGGTCATTGCTGAGAGCCCATTCAGAGAGGAGCTGGACAGATGGGTTTGGGACTCGGAGGAGCACTTTGGAGCTAACTGGGTCATCTATCAAGGACAGTCGCTCTTCAGCTTCAGCCTGAAAGGCTAGAACCTGCTGACTATCCCCTGGACAGACTTTCAGAATCTTTCATCTCTGCTTCTCTGAACACAGCCTGGCAAAGGAGGAGTGCCCTTGACTGCAGCCCACTGGGTACTTAGCAACAGGCCCAGGACAGTCCATTAACCCAGTAGTCTGCCCTGTAGTCTGCCCACTCTTCCACAGGCCCCCTGCTGCCACAGTCACAGGAGGCAAAGTGTAGACTGCTCAGAGAGTGCAGGGAACTTGCCCAAAGGCCCACAGCAGTGAGTGGGCTGGGATTTGGGCTCAGATCTGCTGAAGCCAGAGCCCCCAATTTTTTCCCGCTACACAAGGCTGCCAAGAGGACAGAGGGTCACAGCTCCTCTCTGAGGGTGGGGCAATATTGCAGCCAGCGGGGCCTCGGCCGGGTACCAAGGCTCTCCTCGAGGGGGACAGCATGGAATTTCTGGGCTGTTCCTTCTAGTCGTCTGGAAGGTCAGCAAGACAGTGTCCCCATTTCACAGCAGAGAAAACTGAGTCCCCTGATAAAGGGAAACCTAGAATATGAACCTGAATGTTCTCTGACTAACAGTCCCTCTCCTTGGGGACCTGAGGCCCTGAGCAGGGGATGGAGCCAAGGCCTTCGAAGCATAGCCACACATCAGGCGTGATTTGTAAAGCTGAATAACCCCTCTGACCCGTGACCGTGGCCAGAAGGAGTGGATGGCTTGGTCAGGCGGCAAACACAGTTTTTTGTATCTTGTCTCAGGGGCCACAGAGCTGACGTCACCAGCCTTCTCTGCGGCCAAGAGGCCGTCCGCTTATTCGTTCCTCACACTGACATGTCCTTGACCCAACCAATACTTATACGCCCCTCCTATGAGCCTGCCGTCGCGGAAGGACTGAGCGAGATCCACCTTGATATAGGACGGCCTGGGCATACAGCATTCCTGGTGAATTTTCCATTCCAGGGTGCCGACATAGCTCCAAGCACTTTAAATGTATTCATTGATTTACTCCTCACAACTCTAGGAGGTAGGTACTTCCGTTCATCTCATTTTAATAAATGAGGAAACTGAGGTCCAGAGAGGTTAAGTAACTGTCCCAAGGTCACACAGCGAGAGAGTGGACCACCTGGCTAGAGAGCCTCTTTACAGCCTGTCACAGGATGACCCATTGAGCCCTGAGCCGAGCTGTAGAGCTTCATCTGCTCCCTGGAATTGTCCAAGCAGGTGGCACAGTCCCCAAGGCTCTCACCAGCTCCCTGGACCTTCTGTATCTCACAGACCCCAGCGCACCTCACGTAGCAGGGTTGCCCTCTCCACCGACGCCCCACCTGTCTCGGCTCCAGCCCCCCAGCCCCGCCAGAGCGCGCCTGCGGGTGTGTCATTAAACCTTGACAAGTGCCAGGTCCGTGCGATGCTTTATCCTCTCCACCACTGGGAGCTGGATTTAGTGTCTCTGGCAGAAGGTAAACTTCCCCTCCCTGGGACAGGCCCCTTAATTACAAGTGATATGTGGCTGTTGAAACAGTGGTGCCTCAGGCCCAGTGATTTAAGGAGCAGGCACGAGGCTGGAGTTACAGGTGTTAACAGAGCTGTAGCAGGAGCTGGGAGAGCAGGGCCAGGGCGGCCATGGGAGGCAGTGAGCCAGGACCTGGAAGAGAGTCGGCGGCCTGCAGACACTGCTGGGGAGACGGCAGTAACCAGGGCCACTCTGCCGCCAGCCTGCAGCGCAGCCCTGGCCTCGGTCTCCCCATCTGTACACGATGGGGCTGGGTTACCTGGCTCATCCCCTAGGAGTGATAATCTTCATAACAAATAATCTTAATAAGGAAAGCTAACACCAGTGGAGTGCTTGTTATGCCAGGCATTGTACTTTTATTATTATTTATTATTTTTATTTTTTTGCTTTTTAGGGCCATACCTGCAGCATATGGAGGTTCCCAGGCTAGGGGTCGAATCGGAGCTGTAGCCACCAGCCTACACCATAGCCACAGCAACCCCAGATCCGAGCCTTGTCTGCGACCTACACCACAGCTCACGGCAATGCTGGATCCTTCACCCACTGAGTGAGGCCAGGGATTGAACCCACAACCTCATGGTTCCTAGTCAGCTTCGTTTCCGCTGCGCCATGATGGGAACTCCTGTACTTTTTTTAAAAAAAAACAATTCTTTTCTTTTCTTTTTTTTTTTAATTTTCATCTCAGTGTGTAGCGACTTGATGTAGGATCTCGGTTCTCAGACCAGGGATTGAATCCCCACCACAGTGGTGAAAGTGCCGAATCCCAGGCACTAGACCACCGGGGAACTCCTTGTACTGGGTTCTTTAGGCGTCTTCTCTTGCTTAATTCTCATGTCAGCTAGTGAGAAAGAGTGATTGTGGTTATTCCCATTTTACAGAAGAAGAAACAAGAGGCTCAAAGGGTGCAGCGACTTGCCCGAGAGTGCATGGCCAGCAAGTAAGCAAACAGAGCTCGGCTCTTCGCTCTGAATTCAGAGCCTGACCTTTAAGGTCTGGGGTTAATGAGAGGGATATAAGGCCAGGGTCTGCCCTGAAGGAGTCCCTGAATGATGGAGGTGGATGGAGAAGGGTAAGGATGTCCAGAATTCCAGCAGAAGGAAAATAAGAATGAGGGGGGGAAGACTAGGGCGTGAGCTGAGGGATGTGGGAACTCCCAGGAGGGAGGCTCTCCTTCAGGGGGTGGCATCAGGAAGCCTTCATGGAGGAGGTGGCATAGAGCTGGGCCTAGTAGGTTGGGGCAGACAGGACAGGATGCATTTCAGGCAGAAGGAGCCCTGTAAGCAATGGCAAGGCAAAGCAGGGCAAGTGGGAGCACAGGACCCCGAGGCCCAGGTAAGGAGCAGGTAGAGGATACAATGATAACAGGAACAGCAGCAATAACAACAACGGCTGATGTTTTGTCAGTGCTTACCCAGGGGCCAAGCCAGGGTCTAAGTACTTTACATGGTACTGATAAGGACCCTTGTCAAGTGGATAGTGAGGAAAATAGAATCAGAGATGGTAAGTGACTTGACAAGGTCACCCAGCTGACAGGTGGCACAGCTAGGGTGTGAAAGTGGGCAGGCTGGCTCCTGAGCCCACATAAGAGCAACTTCTGTGCCCAGTCCTGGCAAGAGCATGGGAGGTGGGTTAAGGGCCTCGTGGGATGTTCTTCTCCAAAGCTAGGCTGCAGGGCCCTGCTTGCCCTCTGACACTGGGCTTGGTCACAGGGAGAGAGGAAAGGCCCTGAATCCAGTGCCATCTGACTGGATGGCCCTAGGAGCTGGGATGGGCCTGGGACGGCCACCATTTTAGCCCAGGGACTTGGGAGCAGAAGTGAGAGTGGAGAAGGTTGGGGTCAGGGTGAATAATACCCTGGGGAGCTCTGGTACAAGCTGCACCTCCGAGCTGATTCTCCGTGGACCCCAGGCCCAGCAGGGGAAAGCCCCCAACCTCTGAGGCTCTCCATCAGGAAGAGCCGGGGCCCTTCTCGGCGGACCAGTCCTGCTGTCTGACAGCTGGGCGGGATGAGCTCTCTCTTCTCTACCCTTGACTCCTCCTGCCGCCGCCTCTGGACCTCCCCACACAGCGCCCCAGACTTTTCCAACTAGAGGAGGTTTAGGACTCACCTAGGCCAGTCCCTTCACGGGACTCCAGAGGAAACTGAGGCCCGGAGAGAGACCCCACAGCCGGGGAGAAGCAGGGCCAGGCTGAGGGCCTAAGCCAGATGTGGGTTTTAGTCCTGGCCTTGGTCGTTACTAAGTAGCCATGGACCAGTGTCTTTGAAAAGCACAGTACCTGAGATAATAATTCCTAGTCCCTGGCTCCTGTGAGGCTCTAAGGCATCAAACCATTTAGCAGGGAACCTGCCTCAGAGAGACCAGTGAGTGGAGATAATGGTTACGTGCCCTCCCCATCCCCTACCTGTCCCCCTATGTGCCTGGGGACCCTGTGGGCCTTGACTCAAGGTACAGAGGAGGATACTTATGGAGCAAATCCAGCCCCCCAGTCACCCCAGCAAACGTGAGCTCAGCTCACACCCACTAAGGTCTGCTCTGTGCTGCCACGCCCTGGGCCCCGCTCAGCTGGATGGACCAGTGTCCTGAGGCGCTCCCAGGCCAGTGGCCAGAGTGAGTGGTGTGGACACAGACCAATGGTGAAAGTTACTCTTCACAAATACAATGGCCGGTGGGTACAAGGACTTACCAGGACCAGGAATCCTACAAAGCGCATAACCAACACCAGCCCTATGCAATAGGTACTGTGGTGATGCCTATTTTACAGATGAGAGAACTGAGGCCAGAGAAAAAAAAAAAAAAAGAGGAGGGGGGATGAGGTTAGAGAGGTCAGAGATGAGACAAGAAGCCCAGGCCTCAGCACAAGGCACCCTGGAAAGGCCAGGGGGAGAGGCCACCAGCGGATGCGTCTCTGAGATCCTCCCCACCTTCAAATCAAGCCCCTCTGCTCTGGCCAGGAGTTGGATCCCATTAGGAATGAGCTTGGCTTTGCCTCATCCTGCTCTTTGAAGCACACTACAGTAGATGTGTGATAAAGCCAGTAGAGTTCAGTGCTCATAGATGAACTCGATGAGCTCCTCCCCCCTCCCCGGCCCTCCCCTCTCCCCGGCTCCTCCCCTCTCCCCGGCTCCTCCCCCCTCCCCCGCTCCTCCTCTCTCCCCAGCTCCTACCCCCTCCCCAGCTCCTACCCCCTCCCCAGCTCCTCCCCTCCCCTCCCCAGCTCCTCCCCTCCCCGTCCCTCTTGCTGCCCCTGGAAATTGCTTTATGAGAGAGGAAGCTAGCGGCCAGAATGATTTACTTGCCCTCTGACTCAGGGAATCAATCCTAAAATGCTGATAGGTCAGGAAAGATTCTGGCTGTAGTGCCTCCTGGGAAATCTCCTGCTGGAAGGAAGGGCTCTGAACTGGGGGCCTGGGGGCGCTGGGGGCTCTCCTGGGAAGTGGGCAGGAGTGTCCCCACCCAAGTACTTCTGTTCTCACGAGCACCAGTGTCACCCTTGCTGTAAGGGGAGGCCCAGGAAGCTAGCCCCTGCCTAAGGGAGCATTGCCTGGGAGCAGAGGGCCTGAAACCTGGAAGCCAGGTGCCCCAGGTGCTGGGTGGAGGAGGGGGGTGGCGGAGAACAGGGAACAGTCCTGCTGGAAGGGACAGAGGTTTTCCAGGATTGAGGAAGAAGATTGAGATCAACCCAGCACTTCCAAGCTCCACCCCCTTGTTCTCAGAGGCTTGGGGGATGGGGAAGATTTATAAGGTAGCTGGAACTTGAACCTGAACTTGAGTAAGAAGAATCAGAGCTGAGTGTCATGGTCACTGGCCAGATCTCAAATGTGCTTGACCCCTTGCCAGGGCCTCCCCAAGCTTCCGCAGGCTTCTGGGGGCTTCTTTCATAAAGCTACGAATGTGGCACCTGGTGAAATTGCCCATGTGTGTAACACATACCTCTGGGAGACATTGAAAACATCGCCCAAATAGCCAGCTTTGCTGCTGTTTAAAATGGATTCGTGTTCCACCCCATAGATTTCATCTCTGCGGAAATGGCACCTATCATGGGCCTGAACACTCTATTCACTCTATTGCCACATAAACTACACCGCCCCGGCAGGGCCGAGGCGGTCACACGCGGTGGCCGCAGACGGACTGCTGGACCTGCAGCTTCTAGTCAGCAAAGCCCAGGCGTGGGGAGGGTCCATCTGAGACTGGCGACCTAGGAGGCCAATCAGAAGACTGGGAAATCCATAAGCAGCCAATCAGGGTACAAGGAGAAAGTTGGGCCTCTTGTGGGGGAAGGTAGCGTGGGGATTTGAGGTCCTTTGATTCAGTCAGCGCATAGAGCCGGAGAACCTCCGGAGAATTCTTTCTTTGCCGGGTCTGGGAGAAGCAGGACTGAAGTTCTCCAGCTCCCCTGCGCCTTGGCCTCACAGTCAGGAGTAATTGGCTAAGCACCCACTTACGCTCCAAATCCTGAGTTCACATAACACTATTACGAAGAGGGTCTTGTCCCGGATTTACAGTCGAGCAGACTGATGCTTAGCAAAATAAACTGAATTTGCATTAAAATCTCCTAGAAGGCTTAGATCCCAACTGCCCCCCACAGCCCCTCGCTCCCCAGTTTTCTGATTCAGCAGGTCTGAAATTGGGCTCAAGAGTTTACATTTCTAACAAAGCTCTGAAGGTGCTGGCCTGGGGAACACACCTTGAGAACTGCTAGGTTAAAGGCCATTGTGCAAGATAACATGAGCATGCAAATTCAGGTTCAATACCAAGACCAGTAGCCTGGGCCTCCCCATTATGTGTGTGTGTGTGTGTGTGTGTGTGTGTGTGTGCGCGCGCGCGCGCGCGCGCGCGCACACACACACACACACACACAGGCAGGAGTAAGATTTTATTTCTCCATCAGCAGTAACCCGAGTTGCTCCCGCTCTGCCCCCACCTCTGGCACTCCCCGCTCCCCTAGAGCAGCCAGCCAGAGCCTCCACTTGGGGCTGTTAATTTTATCTTCCACCACTTCGAAAGCATAACAGCTGGCAGGGGAGGGGCGAGGCAGGTGAACCAGGCTGCCAGCCAGTTCTGCGCAGAGGGGAAGACCGGGCGGATGGGTTGTGCCCCCCGCAGCCGTTGAGCACTCTTGTGACCCCGCTCCCATCTCCAGGCAGGGAGGGTCTGGGCGGCATCCACTGACTCTAGCAATGACCTGGACCCCAGACTCCCACCCCTCGCCTGTGCATCACCACACGCTCTCCCACCTGCTTGCAAGGTGGGGGGTTGTGACTTGGCTCAGCGGCTGCCACATAAAAGAGCCCCACTGCAGCTTATATAAGTACAGACGCTGTGTTTATCTCTCCTGCCACTGATGGCGGCTCCATTTGGGGGATTTTTATCATTTTTTTTTTCCCCATGGCTGCCATTACTCCTCAGTTCAATATTTAATTTTCCCATAAACCAAAGAGTTGTGCTTTTTCCTTCTCTTTTTCTTGCTGGTGAGATCTTGTTTCCTCTGGCTTCTGCTGGGAGAGAGGGGCCTGGGCCCGGCTGAGGCCTCAGCCCTTCCCAGCTGAGCAGGGATGGGAGGGCAGGACCCTTAAGTCTCTCCTCCCGGCCCATTCATTTGACAGATGTTGACTGAGCAAATCCTCATGTGTCAGGCCCTTGGGTTGCAGCAGTAGACGGAAGAGTTTCTGTCCTTGGGGTGCTGACATTCTAGTCGGGGGTATGGGGGCGGGGGAGACAAGTAGGTGAACCAATATATGAAATAACTATACATTATGAAGAAATAACAAAGTGCTATGAAGAGTTCCTGTCGTGGCCCAGCGGAAACAAATCCGACTAGGAACCATGAGGTTGCGGGTTCAATTCCTGGCCTCGCTCAGTAGGTTGCAGATAGGGTGTTGCCGTGAGCTGGGGTGTAGGTCGCAGACAAGGCTCAGATCCTATGTTGCTGTGGCTATGGTGTAGGCCGGCGGCTACAGCTCCAATTCAACCCCTAGCCTGGGAACCTGCATATGCCGCAGGTGCGGCCCTAAAAAAAAGACAAAAGACAAAAAACCAAAACAAAACAAAAAGTGCAATGAAAGAGAATAGAGGGGACCCTAGCTTAGATCAAAAGGTGACATTTGAGCTGCGACTTGAAAGATAAGCAAGACCCAGCCTTGCAAAAAAAGCGAAGTGAAGGACTTCAGGCAATGAAAGCAGCAGATGCAAAGGCCCTGGGGCTGAAAGGAGCTTAGGATGTTTATAGACCAAAAAAAGAAATTCTCAGTGTGTTTGGAGCACGGTGTTGGGAGAGGGTCAAGACATGGCTGGAGGTGGGGGCAGGACCCACAGTGCTGCAGGTCTCGTGGGATTCCTTCCACAAAACAGCCTGTGTGCTTGCCTGCATTAGGAGAAGTGAAGGAAGGAAGAAAGCACACAGGAATCGAAATTGGATCCCTGCGTGGCAGGCTTGCCCTAGCTCTGAGGTTGGGTTAAAGAAAGACAAAGCCCCCTTCAGTGAGCACGTAGCCTACTGGAGAAGTTGACGTGGGTCCAGGACAGAATAACAAGCACTCGGGAGTATGACAAGAACAGGATGCTCCAGGAATCCAGAGCCTAGGCCCTGGCAAAGTCCTGGAAGGCTGCCTGGAGGAGGCAACAGCCCTGAAAGATGAAGCAGATTAACGAGCAGAAGGACGAGGAAAGAAAGAAGGAAGGGAGGGAGGAAGAAAGACAGAAAGGAAGAAAGGAAAAGAAAGAAATTAAAAGAGGGAACAGGGAGGGCCATTTATATTCATGAACACTTTGATACTGACGGTGGTTTTCTTGCTTGTTTTTAATACGGTGTAATTACGAGGAACTGATTGAAAAGGAAGGCAGTCAATAGAGCAGACATGCTGAGAGGAAAGAATGGATTTTTGCAAATAATATAATTTTGAACTTGTCTTTCCCCTCCCTACTCCTCCTCAAAACCTAATTGATTACCGCCCCAGATGATAAATGACACCCAGAGCAGGAGTGTGCTAAGACCAATTCCGCGCGGTACCCAGGAATCTTCCTTCCTCCAGACAATGGCCGCTGCTGGGAGGGAGAAGAAATTCCCCTCTGTGTCCCCCCACCCCCCGGCTCAGGGAGAGGTGTGACCAATCCAAGAGGTAATAAAAATCATCCCTTTCGGTTTGCACAGATCTTCGCCATCCTTGTCCAGATTCTCCTTAACTTCTTCTCTCAAAATCTTGGAAGCTAAAAGATATTGGCAGGATATGTTTTACTAAACCCATTTTTTTTTTTTTCGATGAAAAGACTGATGCCCATTCGGGTCCATTGATTTGCCCAAGGTCCCGTGGATGTTGGTACCAGAGCCTGGGGTGGAACCTTGGTCTGACTCTATTGGAGCTGGTTCCCTGGAAAGATTTGCTGGGGGCGGGGGGAAGGGGCAGGAGCTCAAGGTGGGGAGAGAATTAAACTTGAGTAGATACAGTTAGACACTGGAGAGCTGGGGTTTATATAAGAACAGGTCTGTGTTCCCAGACTGCAAAGGCCGCAGGATGATTTACAGAGCTAAGAGCCATCACATTATCTGCAAAGTGAGTTACGATGACCAAAGTTCTGCTTTCAAGAGAAAGACAGGCAATATTTCAGAGTTAATTTCATAAAACCGATCGCCCGACCCGTGCTTCGCTGTGTCGATGTTAACTGTGAAGTTTAAAATCGCTTCGACTCCTGCCTCCCCTGATGGCCTGGAGCTGGGGAGTGCATGGTGTGCGGCCATGTGGAGGCAAAGCTGCTGCCTGGATGATGCTGGGGAAAATCAGTCAAAGAAACTTCTAGCAGCACTTTTTCCCACTTAAGGCAAAGTCAAAAATAAACTGGGTGGTCCACTGGCTTGACTTAGGGGCTGTGGGTTCAGGCTAATTCTATGGCGATGGCCTCTGTTTGACCATGATGGTGAACTCGTAGAACTGGGGGGCTCTTTTGATTGCACGGGGTGGGGGTTACACAAGTGCCGCAGTGTGTCCACAAGCGGTTTGTAGGTTCTGAAGCTCTGCCCGTGTCTAGGTTCTTGCTGCTACGACTCCTGCTGTTTCTCCCTTGCCCAGGCTGAATGTGCCTGCTCAGTGTCTCTGGGGAGAAGCATTTCAGGTGCCGGGTACGCACCGCACCCGCAGGAGGGCATTGAAGTAGCACGGACATCCCTGAAGACACTTTCTCAGAGTCCACAGGAGTAAGGCACTAATGGTGGGTGCATTGGACACTGTTGCCAGAGAGTAGGGGAGAAACTGGCCCTCGGGGGCTTTGCCATCATAGGCCAGCTGGATCACAGCCAGGTGGACTTGCTTTGTGCTGCTCATTCTGTAGCCCAACTTTGAATCTGGGATTATTCTTGTCCAGAAACTTTCTGCCTGTGACTGCAGCGGGCCATCTGCCTTTGATTGTGTACTGCTCCAGGGGCCGCGGGATCGATCCCAGGCATAGACCCATAGGGGGCTGCTTGCTTTGACCTTGGTTGGAGATTGCAGCAGGGAAGGGGGTGATGAGAATGGAGGTGGGGGTTGGGGCTGGAGGAGGGATGGGATGGACACAGACATGAGGATTGAGTTGGGGACGGGGCTAGAGATGGGGCAGTGGTGGGGTGGGGGTCGGAATGGAAGTGGGGATAGGATTGGGAAAGGGAATGGGGGTGGAGGTGAGAATCGAGGTGGAGAAGGAACAAGGATGGAGGTGGGGGAATGGGTCTGGAAAAAGAAATGGAGATGGAGAGGGTGTCGGGGGTGGGGATGTAGTCAGGGAAGACTAAGGTTCTAGACCATGAGCGTAGGAAGCATCAGTTTTGGGGGGCAGAGTGTTGTTCATAGTCCATGGATGGGAAGGGAGGAGGACCAGGGAGGGGATGAGAGTGACATGTGGAGTGAAGCATCCTTAGGCAGCCAAGAACCCCCAGGTGTAGACAGCTCCCTGGCTGTGTGTACTCGGAACCCTCCACTGGGTGACAGGAGGTGAGAGGCAGAGTGACATTTTCCTAGGACACAGTGACTGAGGAATAGGTTGATGGAGAGTGTGGGAAGCCTGGGCGGGTCCGCACTGATATTAGCAGCTCTGCTGTGTCATCGTCCATTCGACTGAAATCTGTAATTGTCTTATGAGCTTGATTAACTGTATATATTGCTAACACCTGCTCAGAAATATAACGAGGGACAGGAACACAGCTCCCAATCAGGGTTTGTGTGGGTGGTGTACATGACTTGCGTGCAGATATCCAGAATGGGGATGTGTGAGTGTGTGTGTGTTGGGGGGCAGAGGGGGAGCCCCCGTCCTGTGCTAAGAACCCTGGCCAGGACGTGGAAGACCTGAGAGCCAGTCTAGATACTGCAACTGACTGATGGTGAGACTCTAGGCAAATCTCTCTGACCTCAGTTTGCTTACCTGTAAAATGGGAGGTCTAGACTGGCTCTCTCCAATAGAAATAGACACATTTTGCTTTTTAGGGACGCACCTGCAGCATATGGAAGTTCCCAGGCTAGGGGTCAAATTGGAGCTAGAGCTGCAGGTCTATACCACAGCTCGCGGCAACGCAGGATCCTTTAACCCACTGAGTGAGGCCAGGCATCGAACCTACATCCTCATGGATACTAGTCGGGTTCATTACCCCTGAGCCACAATGGGAACTCCCAGTATATATATTAATTTTAAATTATCTAAGGACCATATTAAGAAAAGGCTTTAAAAAGGTGAAAGGAATTGGGATAATATATTTATTAAATCCAATATATCCTGCATATTATTTCATAATATCAAAATATTAGTGATATATTTAACATTCTTTTTGAAAATGGTCTTCCAAGTTCAGTGTGTTACCCTTACAGCACATGAACTCAAGCATATTTCAAGTGTTTCCTCGCCACATGAAGTGAGCAGCTACTGCATGGGATAGCACAGGCCCAGGGTCTCCCCACTAAACTGTTGATGCCCCAAAATCAGCGACAATGTTTTTTGGTTTTGGTTTTGGTTTTTTTGTCTTTTCTGGGGCCGCACTCATGGCATATGGAGGTTCCCAAGCTAGGGGGTCTAATCAGAGCTGTAGCTGCCAGCCTACACCACAGCCACAGCAACGCAGGATCTGAGCCGCGTCTGTGACCTACACTGCAGCTCATGGCAATGCCGGATCCTTAACCCACTGAGCGAGGCCAGGGATTGAACCCGAAACCTCATGATTCCTAGTCAGATTCATTAACCACTGCGCCACGACGGGAACTCCCCAGCAACAATGTGTGATCCTCTCTGACAGTAGCCAAGAGCCTTAAAGTAAGAATGTTAATAAATTCTGCTGATAAATGCCTCTGACATGCAGTGGGTGCATTTTCAAAACTCTTTCAGGTACTGCTTAATTGAATGAATCCTCATAGTTCCCTGTAATTCCACTTGGCAGATGAAGAAACTGAGGTTCAGAGAGGTTAAATATCTTGCCCAAGGCCACATAGCTGGTAAGCGCTACAAGCTGGTCTTTGAACTCTGGGTAGTGTGATTTAGAGCCCAAGCTCTTAAAATTGCCCTATACTATCTCCCTTATAAGAGTGATACAAATAACAGTAATTAAAATTGCTAAAATGTATTTCAAGCATACGATGTGCAAGGCATCTCGTAAGCGTTATCTCATTTATTCCTCAAACCTATGAGGAAGGTTCTAGGTGTCTAATTCCTATTCACTTGGTGAAAGTAAGAAAGAAGGAATGAGTGATTTTAAAGAGGCCCCCTGCCTCATTCTGAGCATCTAGGATTCATCCCTACATATAAGCCACCATGAGCGATGCCGGAGAATTATGCTCAGCTCTAATTGGCATGGTCCTTTGATGCTTGGAGCCACCAAGTTAAGTAGAGCCACCTACAGGGACCATTCCCCCAGGGATCTGAATTACAAGGTATCCATGGGAGTTGAGATGCATCAGGTAAATGAGCATTCACAGCAGCTAAAACGTGCACTTGGCGCTGAAGGTGCCAGTAGATATAAATTCCTTTCTTCTTCCCAATGACGGAGGTGGTGCAGCTTCATATCGGAGTTTGAACCCTGGAGTCAGGGCGCTCAAGTTCAAATCCAGACTCCATGAACCCTGGAGAGTCACTTCATCTCTTAAGTTTCCCCATCTGTCCAACGGGAATAAAGAAACCCTTTTTGTAACTTCATAGTGAGGATTAAATGAATTAATACACGTTACGGGCTTCGAACAGCTCCTGGCTCCTAACCGTTGGCCATCGTTGGTTCTTGCTGTGGGATCGCGGCTTTTGGTGAGTTCTAGAAATGTTAGATTGCAGACTCTGCAACTTGCGAGTAATTGAAGTGTTCTGGTGTATTTTCCCCTCTCAGAGTCCCTACCCCACTTACCATCTGTTTCCCACCATCTCACACTTAATTACCATTCTCTGTCTATTGTTCTCCCATTGTCTTCTGTTTGTTCTGCTTCCCTTTACAACAGCACATGATGGCTGCCTGAATGAATGAATGGCTCCTACCTGGCTTCCTTTCCCTAGACCTTAAAATAGAGTTGCCAGGCGTCTGTCACCCCCGCCAGACTCTGGGTTTCTCGAGGCGCTGTATCCGTTTCATCACTGGGCGCCTACGGCGAGCACCTGGCACCACGCCCGGCACCTAGTAGGTGTCGGGAAATGTTTGCTGAATTTAATTAAACTTAACTGGAGTGAAAACCCCTTACAGGAAGGAAAGGCCCACCCCGCTGCATTTTCTCTGCATCCCGCACTGCCCTTGATTCAAGGCTACAGAAGCCAGAACTGATCCCTTTCCAAAGCGAAATTCTAAGATTCTGGGTCCTGTCTTGCTGATGACAAGGCCGTTGGGGAAGTAACAGCAGAAAGTATAAGATGAGCAAATTCCCAGCACATGCTGTCTTTTCACATTGATCAGCTGCTTCATCCTTCATATCTGTCTGCCAAGGATTTGTCCTATTTAGCAAATCGGGAAACTGAGGCTCACGGTTTTGGTAACTTGCCCAAGGACACGGAGGTGGTGGGGATCTTGCTGGGACCTGGATCCAGGAGTCCCCGATGGCTCCACGTGTGACCTCAGAATACCCCACAGTGCCTGGGAGCACCTGCTTTGGCAAACCAGCCAGTGGTGGGCGGTGAGGAGAGCAGAGATGGGAGCTGGTAGGAGACAGGACGAACCGAAATAAGCCAATTTGGGGTGGTGGGGTGGGAGGAAAGAGGGAAAACTCCTGGTTCTAAATACCTCTCCAAGTCATCCACTTCCCTCACTCTGCCCTCATCATGGTCTACCCCCCCCACCCTCCGCTTAAATAGCACCTCGTGTTTCCGTCTCCTCCAAATGCAACTCAGACCATGTCACTGCTCTTGCTTGAAGCCTTCAGTGGCTTCCTACTGCTCTCAGGACAAAGAAGAAAAACTCACAACCAGTGGTGGGCTGGTAAACCCACTCTCTGGGGGCTGGGGCGGGGGCAGGGGGAGAAAACAAACCAAAAAAGACCCGATTTGCTGTGGCAGCTGATTTCACTGGTGTAGAGCCACCCGCTGTGGCCTGTTTCAATCTAGCAGTCATTTAAGAACTAGTTCACATAATTCCAGGAATCAGCTCTCAGGAGTTGGTAGCGACCAGCCCCAGCACACCACTGCAAGTGGGGATCCACCATCTGTGCCCTGCACAGCTCCCCAGCCCCACCAGGCACCACGTCCCTCCCTCCTTGCCCTCCCACCACATAGCCTGCCTCCCATCCCCCTGCCCTGAGCTAACTGTCACGAGGCCTTTGCATATGCTGTTCCCTTCACCTGCCACACGTGTCCTCTCTCTACCATTCCTTCCACAGGTCATGGCACAGGGTCACTTCCTCAGGCCTGAGCAGGTCCCTTTACACTCTGTTGTACCTCCTTGTATCTGATGCGCCTAGCACAGGTGGCTGTGTGATCTCTTGACTCATGCCCACCTTCCCCACCAGGCTGTAAGCCCCCAGCAGGGTCCTTGTCCGTATGCCCAGCAGGGACATCATTCTCACCATAGTTAATGCCAGTGTCATCCCCTGGAATTGTGCAACATCTGTCCCCCACCCCAGCACCCAGCGTGGGACCTGGCCCATCCTAAGTCATCAGTGAACTCTTCCTGAACCTTCCAGTTAAGGCTTTGTCTTCCTGCGTTTCCCTTTTGGGCAGCTCCCCCCACCTCCATCGAAGTGGTGGCCGCTAACACGCCAGCCCCCTTCAGCCGCTACCAAGCCCAGAACTTCACGCTCGTCTGCATTGTGTCAGGAGGAAAACCAGCACCTATGGTAAGTACCCTGAAATCATCCATCCTCGTCCCTACTGGGCCCCATCCTTTGTGACTTGTGCCGCTGCCCGTGTCACCACAGTGCTCACTCTGCAGAAGGAAGAATAGAGGGTGCGGTCTGCAGATGTTAGCTCTGCTCCGTCTGCCTTCATCTGACCCTGTTCTCATCTCTGATCTGCCCAGGTGTCCGTGTCTCTCTTGCTCCCAGCCCCCCTAGTGCTGAGAACCCTCGCTTCTCCTGGACCCCAGAACCCTACAGCTGCTCAGTGGGGGTGGTGTTCAGAGGAGCCCAGCATCCTGCATCTGGTTATTGAACAGGATGGAGACCGATGAGGCCCAGAGAAGGAAAGGGACACGGAGAGAGTCACCCAGTGTTCTTGACAGAGCTGGGGCTCAAGGTCATGTCCTCTGGCTCCAAGTCCACTGCGGAGGAGAGAAGGAAGAACAGAGGGAAGGCAGGAGGAGGAAAAAGGGGAGTCCTTGTTTTGGCCAGTTCCTTATTAGACCCACTCTGACCCTTTGAGGTCATCAGCCCAGCTCACGAGTCATCGTTCTGGCTTCAGGGGGCTGGAGTAGGATGCGAGAGCATCTAGGGAGCTGGGTTCTAGTCTCCTGATGTCACATGTGCTGAATGACTCTAAGCAGGAAGACCTCCCCTCTGCTTCTCGGGTTCTTTAAGGAAGGTTAGGCATGGACAGTATTACAGTTTTTCAGTTTTTTTGAGAAGCAGCAAGACCCGTTTGCTCTAAATGAAATACACAGAAGCTCCATGTAAAAAACATTCAAAAGTGAAGGAAGAGTGAGTTGCCCTAGTGGGTCCCTGGGGCTCCTCTGCGGAACCCTTAGGGTTCCCTGAACACATATTGAGAACGTATGGGCTACAAGCGCCCGAGGCCCCTTCCAGTTTTGACCCTATGAGTTTCATACATCACGAGCATCAGTGAGGGGTGGAGCAGCTGAAGCCGTGGGCAAGGGGATCGAAGTTCATGGTGGAGACCTTTGCTCCTTCCAGACCCTGAGTGTCTCGCAGGCGTGGTCCAGTGGGACCCTTCCAGGACAAGGCGGGAGAAACAGGTGTGAAAAGAATGAAGCCAGGGCAGTAAACAGGTGCTCAGAGGACAGGGGGACAGTAGGCAGGTGTGAGGAGACAAGCCTTTGCTGAGGTGCATATGCCTCCACCTGCACCTTCCAGTCCCAAGGAGACAGACCACAAAGTGGCTTAAAAGCCAGCAGCTGGTAAGAGTAGCCCATGGTCCTGAGGTTTCCTCTTTGGAGCCTGTAAAGAAGTCTGGCCTCCCTATAATTAAGCTGATCTTTTCCCCCAAAGAAAAACTCCTTTTCTGCAGGGCACAAAAAACGTTTCCTCACAGCCCTGGGGATGCAGAAAGACACCCCCCTCCCCAGCCCACCTGCTCCTGCCATTTAAGACATGGCAGTACCATATTCAAAGAGTTAAATTTTAAATATATGTCATACATATATATATAGACACACATATTAAAGACATATATCTAAGAGATCCTTATCTCCCCGCATTCCAGGCACTTACATTTACCTTGGACGTCAGAACTTGAAAGAATTCTTTGATATAAATTACAAACCTGCTTTTGAAGCACTTTTCAAAAAAAAAAAAAAAAGAAAGAAAGAAAGAAAAGAAAGAAAAACCCCAAAGCAGGTTATTATGTGCATAAGAGATTCTTCGTTGGAGCTATTAACTCTGACAGATTTTGCGCATCCTGCATTTCATTCGCCCCTCCCCCACTCCTCCCCCTCCTTCCGCGCCCGGCCCGCCGTTGTCCCCAGAGCTGCTTTCTGGCCTCCTCTCTCCCTGTCTCCCATCGATTCATTTATCTGATTTATTTTAAACACACACACACACACCCAATTCCCACAGGCCTCTGGATGAATGTACCAAAATAAAAAGACAGCAAATTAAATTAAATGCCACCTCTCAAAACTTGAATTCCCTATTAGCAGAGAAAGCAAGGAGATGCTGGCTTTTGCCTCGGCCCACACCCAGCTCCCTCCCACACACACACCTGTTTCCTGCCTTCCTCGCCAAAACCTCCAAACCTCCAAACCTCCAAGATGCGCCTACACACAAATCCTTTTCTCCTCCTTCCGATGTCTCATTTACTCCCCAGTGCCCCCCACCTGCTCTCTCACCCACCTGCTCTCCCTAGGCAGGCATGGACCACCCGCTTGGAACCCCGGGGGGTCCTCTGCCAGGGTGGTGTCCAGGGTCCCTTTTCTGCACACTTTTCTAAGCATCCAACAGCCCCATGAGGCACGTGTTCTGATTCCCTTTTCAAATAAGGAAATTGAGGCTCAAAGGGGCTCACCAACTGGTAATGACGGAGATGGGGTCAGCCTTGGCCACCAGAGCCTGTGTCCCCATTGAACTGAGCTGACTCAGAGCGCTGGGGCAGGGGGTGGGGTGGGGGAGCTGGGAGGAGGGAAAGGGACAGAGAGGGGTCCACCTGGAAGGCTACCAGGAGGAGGAAGCTCCCAAAGAACTGGTCTCCTGTGGCCAGTTCCTCTGGGAGCCCATTGGGAGTTCCGGCCAGTGGCACAACATTTTTTCCCACACCCTTCTTGCAATTTCAGGTTTATTTCAAACGCGATGGGGAACCGATCGATGCGGTGCCCCTGTCGGAGCCCCCTGCTGCCAGCTCCGGCCCCCTCCAGGACAGTAGGCCCTTCCGCGGCCTCTTGCACCGTGATCTGGACGACACCAAGATGCAGAGGTCGCTGTCTCTGCTGGACGCTGAGAACCGGGGTGGGCGTCCCTACACGGAGCGCCCCTCCCGCGGCCTGACCCCAGACCCCAGCATCCTCCTCCAGCCAACCACTGAGAACATCCCCGAGACGGTGGTGAGCCGCGAGTTCCCCCGCTGGGTCCACAGCTCCGAGCCCGTCTACTTCCTGCGGCACAGCCACACCCCGGGCAGCGACGGCACGGTGGAGGTGCGCGCCCTGCTCACCTGGACGCTCAATCCGCAGATCGACAACGAGGCCCTCTTCAGCTGTGAGGTCAAGCACCCAGCACTGTCGATGCCCATGCAGGCAGAGGTCACGCTGGGTGAGGCTCGGTGGAAGCCACTCTGCAGGCCCCCTGCGGAGCCGGGTGGTGGGGAGCATTGGCACAGGGGGAACGGCTGGCCACCGCGGAGATGGGGCGGAGGCGGAGGGGTCGGGCACAGAGGTGGGAACCGGCGCTTAGGGAGGTTCGCTGAGCTGGGTTGGAGAACGTGGCAGGTTAGCAGGAGATCAGGGGAGTTTGGTCCAGTCGGATGAAGAATATGGAAGTCACAGAAGTTCTCTGGATCCGTGTTAGAAACGGGAGGTTTACCAGGTTGAAAATGGAAGAGTCGGAGTTCCCACTGTAGCTCAGTGGGTTAAGAACCTGATTAGTACCCATGAGGATGCAGATTCGATCCCTGGCCTGGCTCAGCGGTTTAAGGACCTGGTGTTGCTGTCAGTGTGGGTTGCAGACACAGCTCAGAACCCGTGTGGCTGTGGCCGTGGCCGTGGCTGTGGCCGGCCGCTGCAGCTCCGGTTCCACCCCCTGGTATGTGAACTTCGATATGCCACAGGTGCAGCCCTCCAAAAAGAAAGGAAGAGTCACAGGGAAGTTTGCTGGGTGAGACCCACAAGAGTTGGGTCTCTTCAGGGAGCATTGCTGAGTCAGGTCACGTGGACAGACTAGGGAAGGGAGCATAGGAGGTGAGGAGGAGGTTTTCAGGGTCAAAGAAGAGACCCATGAGCCCAGGGGACAGTTCCTAGGTATGGGTCATGAACATGGCAGGTGGGAAGCTTGCCAGATCAGGCTCAGGAAAGGTTACGGGTTAATAAAGGTTACAGGAAGCTTTGCCAGCTCTGGGTAGGAAACATGATAGGATGCGAGAGCATACTGCTCTGGCTTTACACTTTTTTTTTTTTTTTTGTCTTTTTGCTATTTCTTTGGGCTGCTCCCCGCGGCATATGGAGATTCCCAGGCTAGGGGTCTAATCGGAGCTGTAGCCACCGGCCTACGCCAGAGCCACAGCAACTCGGGATCCGAGCCGCGTCTGCAACCTACACCACAGCTCACGGCAACGCCAGATCCTTAACCCACTGAGCAAGGGCAGGGACTGAACCCGCAACCTCATGGTTCCTAGTCGGATTTGTTAACCACTGCGCCACGACGGGAACTCCTGGCTTTACACTTTTAAGCACAATGGAAACCCTGTCCTCTGTGAGCATGTGGAACGTGTATACAACCAGGAAACTGGACACCCAGAGCCAGCTTAGCCTGAAGCCCAATCCCAGTCTGATGCCTGCTCCCTCTTCCCACAGGGCACCAACTCTGGATGTCCCCAGGGCAGTTTCCTACCATCTGATTTATTTCCCCTTATTTGTCTCCCCCCAGCTGAGCAGAGGCAGGGAGAAGGGACACGTAGAAAATTCGCTGCCGGAAATAGGAGACTCTTCTAGTCAGGGTTTGTACTGACCAGGAGGGAGGTGGGGAGGGCGGGCAAATGGGCACATTGACCCTGCCCACAACCCTCTGGACCTTCATCTGCAGCTCCTAGCAGCTCAACCCAGAGTCCAAGATGCTGGGCTGGTCTTGGGCTTAACATTGACTGAATATCTGCTATACACCACGGACCTCTGCTTTCCTCACAGTAGCCCAGATGCCTGGGCTGATCACCTCCATCTCCTGCAGGAGTGAAGGGCTCCGTGGAAGCATCCACAGCCCCCATCCCAGGCCCCTGGGACCGAGGACAAAGAACAATGATCTTGCCCTTCGCTGCCAGTCACTGTGCCACCTCAGGGCATCTATTGTCATGGCACCTGCCCCCTGAGTACCGTTTGCTCATCATGCCATAGAAACTGCACCAGCACCCCTTACTGCCAGGCCATGTGCCAGGCGCTGGGACCCTCCCCACCCAGAGTCTGCCCTCTCTCAGCCCTCTCACCTCACCAGAGCACCCCTCCCCCTGACATTTGCCTGGACCCTCCATCCTTCCCAGAATTCCTTCTTGCGTCTGAAGCTCCTTGTCCCTAAGATACAATCAGCTTCCAGGCTGGGAGGCAGAGCAGTCTCCACCCTTCGTCGAGATGCTTTGCCTTTAAAAGCCACCCCCTGCCTCTCTTGCCCAAGCCTCCCCTTCCCAGGGGAGGGCTCCCTGCCCCACACCCACAGAGGATGACAAAGACCAGAGGTGATAAGGGCTTCTGACCAGCTAGTAAGGTGAGCTTGCAACTCAGGTCCCCCAGGGATGGCGAGGGCACTGCCGCTGGCCTGTTCCACCCCCTTCCCACCCCTCATCACATGCCATAGTAAAGCCCTTGCCTGCCCTGTCCCTGATTCCAGATGCTTCCCTTGACTGGAGCCCCCTTGGCATGCCCCCCAGCCCTCCTCATCAGAGCAAGAGAAAGGCCCGCTCACAGGCAGCGGGGAAGTGGGGGACACAGCAGGGCCACTCATGTGATGGGGTTGAATTGGGTGCGGGAGTGAAGAGACCCCCAGGCTGGCCTCCTATCCACCCAGCTGCTGTCACCTGGTGAGATCTTTGGCCTCTTAGGTCTCTAAGCCTCATTTTCTGACCTGTTGAGTTGGGGGAATAAGAGTGACCCCAGAAATGTCTGGAGCCAGGCTCTAGGCAAGATGCTTTCCTCACAAGTTGTCATTGCGGTGACCCTATGCGGCAGCTGAGCTGTGCCATCATTATTCTCACTCTATAAGCGAGGGCTCCCGGGCTTCAAGGAACTCTCCTTAGGTCATCCAGTCAGGTCTGACCCCAGAACCCACGCTCTTAACCCCTGAACTCTACTACCCACCCAGTGGGGCTGTGGTGAGCATGCATGGAGCCAGTGGGTGTAGCCAGTGGAGTGGTGCGTGCTGGCGGGGTCCTGAGCAAGTCCCACAATCAGGGCACCCGGCACACTGGCCATGGCAGTGAGACAGTGGGCTGTGTGAGCTGACCTCCTGGGGCACAGAATCCAATCGTCTGATCAAGACGTTAAAGGTCCAGCCAACCAGGGTTGGGGCTTGGCTCCCTGTCATGGTCCCCCTCCCAGGATGCCCCCTCAACTCAGATGCCACACACACCCGAGAAGAAAGATGCCTGCTGGTCTGAGCACCCATCTCAGTAGATGGCAACTGCATCTTGATCTTCCTGCTGATCAAGCCAGACCCCTTGGAGTCACCCACTTTCCCCCTCTTTTCTCATACCCCACATCCAAGCCATCCTCAAGCCCTGGCAGCTCAGCCTCAGAATATACCCCACATCCACCCCTTCTCATCCTGGTTTCTTCTTTGACCATCTAATCCAAGCACCAGCGATTCATGCTCAATTACTCCAGTAGCCCCCAAACTAGCTTCTCTGCTCCCTCTTACATCCTCTTCTAGTCTCTCTGCTCCCAGGAATGATCAAAAGTATAAATCCAATCATGACACACGCACATCCGCCCACAACCCTACAAAGTTAGACAAACAGATTGATAGAACAAAAGCAAGTCCAAAAACAGACCCATATAAAGTCGGGTGATGTTTGTTCCCACTGGGGCTCAATGGGTTAAAAATCTGACTGCAGATCAGGTTGGTGGAGAGACACAGGTTAGATCCCTCACCCAGGAACTTCAATATACCTCGGGTGCAGCCACTAAAAAAAAAAGAAAAAGAAAAATCAAACAGTACAAAAAAATTAAAAAAAAAAAAGTAAAATTGTTAAAAAAAAAAAAAAAAGAGTTCCCATTGTGGCTTGGGCAGAAATGAATCTAAGTAGTATCCATGAGGATGCAGGTTCAATCCCTGGCCTCACTCAGTGGGTTAAGGATCCAGTGTGCTGTGAGCTGTGGTGTATATAGGTCAATGAGATGGCTTGGATCTGGCGTTGCTGTGGCTTTGGTGTAAGTTGGCGGCTACAACTCCGATTTGACCCCTAGCTTGGGAACCTCCATATGCCTCGGGTGCAGCCCTAAAATAGACAAGAAAAAAAAAGTTTGATGATGTTCAACAAAGGTTCCCGGACCGTTCAACGGGGAAAGAGAACTGTTCTTAACATAGGACCTCAGGACTATCGGATACACTTAAGGAAAAAAATGAACCTGATCCCTGTGTTGCACACACGCAAGAATTAATCTGAGCTGAATCACAGACCTCAGAGTAAAACAGCATCATAAAACTTCTAGAGCAAAACATTGGAATATATCTTTGTGACATTGAGGTAGGCAAGGATTTCTTAAGGAGGTCACGAGAAGCACTAAATGCAAATTTGAAAATTGGTGAATTGGACTTAATCAAAATTCAAATCCCCTGCTCCTTAGAAGACACTTTTAAGAAAATGAAATGAGGTGAAATGAAAAAGCAAACTACAGACTGAGGGAAGATACTCTCCGTATGGATCTATGGCAAAGGATTTGAATCCAGAATATGTAAAGAACGACTGCAGATCAATAAGGACAAGACAAGGCAAATTTTTTTAAAGAGAGGATCTACAAATGGCCACTCTGCATGTAAAAAGGGAGATGGGAAATGAAGAGTAAAACGTCAATGAGAGACCATTTTACAACCACCAGAATATGCCTAAAATGGAAAAGAGGGCCAACACCAACTCCGGGGCTGGAGTATACACCGGTATGACTGCTTTGAAAAACAGGTACTTTCTTACCAGGTTAAAAAAAACCCACCCCTCGCTGCTCTAGGACCCGGCAATTTCACTCCCAAGTATTTAACCGAGAGAAATGAAAACATACGTCCACAAAGACCTGAATGTTCACAGCAGCTTCATCCATAGCAATAACAACAACAAAAACTATTTTAAAAAACCCAGGAGTTCCTGTCGTGGCGCAGTGGTTAACGAATCCGACTAGGAACCATGAGGTTGTGGGTTCAGTCCCTGCCCTTGCTCAGTGGGTTAACGATCCGGCGTTGCCGTGAGCTGTGGTGTAGGTTGCAGACGCGGCTCGGATCCCGAGTTGCTGTGGCTCTGGCGTAGGCCGGTGGCTACAGCTCCGATTGGACCCCTAGCCTGGGAACCTCCATATGCCGCGGGCGCGGCCCAAGAAATAGCAAAAAAGACAAAAAAAGAAAAAAAAAAAAAAAAAAAAAAACCCAGGGACTTCCCACTGCAGCTCAGTGGGTTACCAACCAGACTAGTAACGAAGGTTCGATCCCTGGCCTCACTTGGTGGGTTAAGGATCTGGTGTTGCTGTGAGCTGTGGTGTAGGTCCCAGAGGCAGCTTGGATCCCATGTTGCTGTGGCTGTGGGGTAGACTGGAAGCTGTAGCTCCGATTTGACCCCTAGCCTGGGAACTTCCGTGTGCCACGGGTGCAGCTTTAAAAAAAAAAGAAAAGAAAAGAAAAAAGAAAAAACAAATGTCCATAATTAGGAAAATGGATGAACAAATTTGTGATATAGTCATGTAGTGAATCCCTTCTCATCAGTTCAGATGAATGAATGAACTTCTAATATACCCACAACATGGACTCAGAAATATTGTGCTGAGTGAAAGTAACCAGACAGCAGAGTAGGCACTGCACAATGCCATTTATATAGACTTCTAGAACATAAAACACACCTCTGGGGATAGAAATCAGAACAGTGTTTACCCATGGAGAGTGGAAATTGACTGGAAGGAAGCATCAGGGGACCTTTGCAATGTTGGGAATATTCTCGAATTTGATGGGGAGTGTGGTCACACAGGTGTTCACATTTATTAAGATTTGCCAAAGTGTGTTCTTAAGAACAGGGCATTTCCCTTCTGTGAGTTGTATCACAATTTAAAAAGATAGGAAAGTCGAAACACAACAACCCACCAGGCGGCCATCACATTTGAAGTGACACCCCCACGGTGCTCATCTTTCATGCTCTCCTCCGCTCCATCTGCTCCAGCCACGGGGTTTTCCTCGCTCTTCCTTGAACACGCTCAGCTTAGGCCCATCTCTGTGACTTTGCGCTGTCCTTTCTTTCTGCCTAGAATAATCTTACCCCGGATACTCTCAACCCCTCCTGCATTCAGATCTCTGCTCCAGTCTTCTACTCAGAGGCTTCTTCCCTGAACACCCTGTCTCAGCCTCCTCTTCCTCCTGGCCCCATCAACTCCTTACCTTGCTTTTATGACACTGCCTTTCTCTCCACCTGCAAGTGTATGATGTATTTTCTTATGGCCTGGATCCTCCACTAGAATTTAAGGGCACAATGGGCAGGGCCTTTACCTGCCCAGTTCACATGGCGCAGGGCTCAGGACAATCTGAACATATGACATAACACACATTTCTTTAATAATCAATTATTTAATGCTTTTCTGGGCTATTGTGAAGGTTAAACCAGACAGTACATACAAAGTGCTGAGCGTAGGGACAGAGTAAGTCATCAGGTAACATAAGCTACTGTTGTTATTCATTATTGTAACCCTAACATCGTCCTGCATAGTGGCCAACAGAGATTAGGTGTGCAATAAAGAACTAAATGGATGGAGCAGATGAATGAATGGGTGGTGAGTGGATTAGTAGGTTTATGGGTAGATGTGCGGATGGATGGATACATGGCTGGATGGATGGATAGATGGATGGATGGATGGATGAATGGGTGGGTGATAGGTGGATGAATGGATGGATGGATGGATGGATGAATGGATGGGTGGGTGGGTGGTTGGATGGATGGATGGGTGGATGGATGGATGGGTGAATGGATGGATGGAAGGATGGATGGATGGACGAGTGGTTGTCCTAGTGAACATCCAGAATTCTTGAGACGGGGCCCCAGAGGAGCTTTTCCATAAGATTTCACCAGGCTATCTTTGCAGCAAAATGCTCAGGAAAGTAAAGACAGCAGTTACGTAATCAGAATCTTTTGCATTCCTCTGAGCAGGTGTGGACCACTTCAGAGTTCACATTTCTGTCTCGTCTTCTCCCTCATTGTCATTTTTCAGAGAAACTCCTCAAATAGTAGGATAGCAGCCTATCCTCCCCATTTACAGGTGAGAAAACCGAGGCCTGACAAGCTGCACTGCCTCATCCAAGTTGTGCAACAGGAGAGTAGAAGGCAGTCCTCAGTGCTGGGTCTCCCAGTGCCCACTCTTTCCATATGCCCAGGGGTTGAGAGAGGGACGTCCTAGAGGCTGAGGACCTCCCTTCGAGAACTTTCAGTGATGTGTTCTAGGGCAAGGTGGGGAGGCAGGACGTGACTGCCAGGAGCTGCTGTGGGGTATCAGCGTGTGGTGGAAGGTGAGGGTGATGGCAACTGACCTGTCTTCCCAAAGCATCTCAGTGCAGCAGCGAGGGCAGGATTCAGAGGGGCCCCCGGCCACGAAGTCCTTTACCAGTTGGCAGCTGCCAGGATCAAACTCGGAGGGGTGAGGGCAAAGTGGACCCCTCACCTGCCCACCCTCTGGCCCTCAAGTTCAGCTCCATGCAGGAGCCACTAGGCCTGGCAGCTCAGGGTGGCAAGGGAGGGGTCTGGCTGCCCTCATAGACAAAGGCCTCCAGCTCCCCCGACTCCTTCACCCCCAGGCTCCCAGCTTCCCTCTGAAGACTCAGATCCTGCCTCTACCACTGCTCTCCTCACGGCCAGTTTTATGGCCTGCAAATTGGGTTTCACGGCAACCTAGGTGCACTAAGGTGGGCATGACAGTCCTAGAAGGGGGTCGGGTGCAGGTTAGGCACCTGATCAACGTCAGGTCTCTCCCGTCTGGTTCTGTAGACCCAGGCCTGACTGAAGGGAGTGGACCAGGGCTTTAGAAACCAGGGCCTTTAGGAATCTGACCTAGGAGGGACCGTGTCTGTCTGCACGGCTCTGGGACGGGATGCTCTCCCACGCCCCCTGCTGGCTGCATCTGGACAGTGCCGTCCCAGCAGGACAGAGAGCCCACAAAAACCCAGCGCCAGACCACTCTACACAGCGCTTCCCACCTGCAAAAGGACCTTCACAGCACTTGAGAGTTAATTAAAAAAGGCGAGGAACTGACATGACTGCCCTAACCCTTCATTTCCGAATGGGGACAATCAAGGGGTGGAAAGTTTAAATGAAATCGTGGGTAAGAAGCTCACCCAAGGGCCTGGCACTGAGGATGTGCTGGATAAATGTCAGCGCCCAAACCCATCATCTCCCGATATTGCTAACAACTCAGGGTCGTGTGGGCAAGGGTTGCTCTGGCGGTTCCCATTCTGCATTTGGGGAAGGCCTGGCGAAGCGCCTGCTCCAGGGGTGTCTTTTATTGGCAGCCGCAGCTGCAAGCCGCCCTCGACCCTCCGGTTCTCTCCTCTCCTCCAGCAAGCCCGGCTCTTCCTGCTGGTGCATCCCTCCACCCCATGTGGCACTTCAAGATGTCTTGCTCCTGGTTTAATTAATAGCCCTTTGGTTTCGTTCTCTGAGAATGAAACTGACAGTGCCTCGGAGACCACCCACGCCCACTGCTGCTGCGATTCCTGCTCTGAGAGCTCTGAGGAGCTCCGGGAGCAGGCGGGCAGAGGGGGCGATCCCAGGCCATCCCCGGGGCCTGGGGACAAAGCTTTCCTGCTGCTGCTACCCCTGAAAGATGTTCGCAGAGAGTGGTCCCAAGCATGGCAGCCCAATCAAAATCTGGAATTCCCATTGTGGTGCAACGGTTAATGAACCCGACTAGCATCCATGAGGACTGAGGACATGGGTTTGATCCCTGGCCTTGCTCAGTGGGTTAAGGATCCAGTGTTGCCGTGAGCTGTGATGTAGATCACAGATAAGGCTCGGATCCCGTGTTACTGTGGCTGTGGCATAGGCTGGCCGCTGTAGCTCTGATTCGACCCCTAGCCTGGGAACCTCCATATGCCATGGGTGTGGCCCTAAAAAGACAAAAGACAAAAAAAAAAAAAAAAAAAGAAAGAAAGAAAGAAAAGAAGAACAACCCTATGACTTTCCCCTGGCCCAGGAAGCTCTACTGGCCCCTGTGCCCACTTCCCCTGACCTTCTGCCTCAGCACGACGCCCTCCACCTGGAACCCTCCTTGAGAGCTTTATCTCAACTGAAACGTCAGCACTGCCTACTGCTCTGATTTTCTGCTGTGACTCTCCAACAGCGCCTCATCCATGTACTTATTTGTGTATCAAATGTCTCCCTGATGAAAGCGTCAGCTCCCTGTCGGCAGGCGCTTAGTCTCCATCGCCACGGTGTCCCCAGCCCTGCCGCCTGGTTGGCTCAACAATTACTTGTTGAATGAATGAGTGAGTGAGTGAATGGATCTGGCAGAAATAAGCCTGGCCCCAAAGTCATAAAACAGGAGAAACTATCTCTGTGGGTGACCTTGTGGGTGACCTTGGCTAAAACCCTTCGTTAGCGCTGGGCCTCGATTTCTCAGTCTGAAACCTGGGAGGATGGACTCAAAGATCCCAGTGGCTCTTCCAGCCCCATATTCTCTGGTTCCCAGGAGGCAACATCCTTGGGTGTCTTGTCTCTCAAGCTCAGAGGAGTGAAGGGGCTTGGAAGAAGTGATACAAGAGGTGAGGGAGAGAGGCAGGGAGGACACAGGCCCAAGGAAAGAGATGGTTCCCCCCACACTTTGCCACCTTCCACTCACCTCCAACCCAGAGGTGCCAGAAAAACCCTCCTGAGCAGATTAACCTGGTAGAAGGAGCCCTGGAGCCGGAGTGATGAGACCAGGATTTTGATCCCAGCTCTTCTCCACTGTGTGACCTTTGGCAAGTCACCGCCCCTCTCAGTTAACACATCGGTACAATGGGCATGATAATGGCAGAACCGCAGGCACAAGGGTTTAGGGCAGGTGGGAGTTGGGGTGGGTCCTCTGAGCAGTACGTCTGCTGGAGCAGGTTTTTCTCCATCCACAGCTGAGCCATCTCCCGGGAGCCCCTCCCTTGGGCATCCCTGACTCCACCATTCACTGGACCTCTCTGATCTGACCCTCCATCACACCACTTGTGCTGGCCTTTTACCCCCGAGGAGCGTGAACTACACAAGGGCAGGGATTGTGTTCTGCACACCGTTAAATCCCCAGGTCCCAGGCGGGGTCGGGAAATGTGTGTGGGTGAATGCAGGCATGAATGATGGAAGCTGACAGGAACGTTCTCTTCCGTTCCCCCTGCCCCTGCTTTCTTTGCTTAGTCTTCCCTCCCCCGCACAAACACACGCCTCTCTGACTTGGCCTTTCTCCCCCTACAGTTGCCCCCAAAGGACCCAAAATTGTCATGACGCCCAGCAGAGCCCGAGTCGGGGATACAGTGAGGATTCTGGTCCACGGATTTCAGGTCAGCCTCTCTCTGAGCATCTGTGAAGGCGGTGGAAAGTGGTCCAGGGCACCATCAGGGGGCCGGCACCATCAGGCGGCCAGCACCCTGGGGCAGCATGCTCGTCCCTTGACCTCCAGCCCCGGCTCAGCCTCCTAGTCTGTGTTAGGGCAGAATCGGCTTCTGCGGGATGCATGAAGGTTTCTGCTCGCCCATCCAGATCTCCGAGCAGACATGGCATGCGTGGGTCTTAACATTCTCCCCAGCCCTAGCGTCCTTTTCTTCCCGGGTTGCCAGGCAGCCACACCCACCCCATCAGATGAACGTGTGTCCCCATCCTGCTCCAGCAGAATGGTTCCTCTTGTGACCCAACTCTCCCACTTTGACCAACAGAACGAAGTCTTCCCGGAGCCCATGTTCACATGGACGCGGGTTGGAAGCCGCCTTCTGGATGGCAGCGCTGAGTTCGATGGGAAGGAGCTGGTGCTGGAGCGGGTTCCCGCTGAGCTCAACGGCTCCATGTACCGCTGCATGGCCCAGAACCCGCTGGGCTCCACCGACACACACACCCGGCTCATCGTGTTTGGTACACTGCGCCTGGGGATCCGGAGAGCTACTGGGGGTGGTGGGGGGGGTCCTGGCTGGAGCTGTCCCAAGGAAGAGGAAGCAGTGGTTAAAACCATAACGGCTTTGGAGCTACAGAGCCCTGGGTTCAAATCCTAGATCCACCACTTAGTAGCTGGGCCATCCTTGGCAAACTGCTTACCCTCCCTGTGGGTCTCCATGTACAGAATGGGGCTGATACCATCCAGCACACAGAGGCTGTGTGGCTG
Organism: Sus scrofa; assembly: GCF_054392235.1. Classification (NCBI taxonomy): domain Eukaryota; kingdom Metazoa; phylum Chordata; class Mammalia; order Artiodactyla; family Suidae; genus Sus; species Sus scrofa. The sequence goes on from NC_139388.1 coordinate 81,396,396, forward strand.
CCCTGAAAGAGTACATGAGACAGCACACAGCAGGGGCTGGGTAGGGGGGCTCCTTTGCTGCGTTCCCAGTGCCGTCCACGCTTTACTTCTCTTTCTGTTCTTCCCAACAGAAAACCCAAATATCCCAAGAGGAACAGAGGACTCCAATGGTAGGTCTCCACTCCTGGAGCTTCTGGCTTCAAAGCTCTGCTCCCCCAAAGAGCCCCTTTGCATGCCCTCGCTCCTCCCTCGCGTCTTATGCAGGTGATGGCCCTCCAGCTGGGCAGAGTCTGGCTCCAAGGGCAGGAGTGGCCCTAAAGCAATTAAGGGGACTCAGCATCCCAAAGAGGCCAGCAGGGATTTCAAGGGACCATGTCTCTCTCAGAGGGCTCAGCTGCCGTGGGCCCAAGAGCATGTGTCCAGTGTTGACCTAGGGGCTGCATTCTGGGGCCCTGGACCATTTATAGGATGATGGGTTTCACACACCCTCCCTGGGCTGCCCCCGACTTGGGCACCATGCTTATGGGACCCTGACCCTCTTTCAGGCCCGCCAGCCCTCCCCTCCCCACACTGAGCCAATCCCACAGTTCCCAGGGGAGGCCCCCCACTCCTAGTCCCCACAGAAGGTCCTGATGGCCACCAGGGAGCCTGACCTCTGCCAGCAGACGGGGGACAGGGGAGGGATCATGCATACTCAGGTGGGATTTGAACCCAGAGCATCCTAACACTGAAGTCCAGACTCGTGGCCCAGCCCCTTTGAAGCTCCGTGTTCCCCAGGCTCCACAGCCAGCCGTGCCATCAGAACGTGGGTCAGGGGGGCACAGGCTCTGATGCTGCTCCCTACGCAGGTTCCACATCGGGCCCTGCTGGCGTCCGGCTCACCGTGGTGCTCGCCCTGACAGTGGTCCTGGAGCTGACGTGAAGGCTCAGCCCGCTCCCCCCACTCCCTCCGGCACTGACACCTCTGCGATCGGTTTTCATTTCTTTTCTAAACTATTTCCAGTCTTGTTCTTAGTCTCTTTCTGTCCATGTCTTGGCTTCTTCGACGGGTTTAATTAAAACAGACCACTTTTCCCCATCTCAGTGTGTGGCTCTATATTTTGTTTTTGTTCTATAGCAGCAACTGGCATAACACCCCCCCCCTCCGCCACCCTCAGTGGCACACAGCCTTGGGACAGGCACTGAGGGTGGTAACAGAGGACACGGAGGGCATGCTCTTCCCCGGATGAGGGGTGGATCCTTGTCTCAATTGAGTCCAGATGTGGGAAGTAACCAGAGACTCTACTCGGAAAATCCAAGTTCCCGCAAGACTAAGTATAATAGTCAGCTCTTGACACAATAATGCTGCATAACAAGCCAACCCAAATAGCAGTGGCATATGCCACAGCAAGCATTGCTATTATGTCTGTGTCGAGGTTCAGGATGCAGTGGTTCAGATGATCTAGTCTAGAGTTGGTCTGGGCAGCCCAACAGACTGGTCTGGGCTGAACTTTAGGCTGTGGGCAGGCTGATCTCCTCCATGACTCTTTGTTCTGGGGCCGAGGGCAAAGGGGCAGTGGTTAGCTGACATTTGATCCTCCTAGCGTGAATCATCAAAGCTTAAGGAAATAAATCCAAATCACACAAGCACTGTTAAAGCCTCTGCCTATCATGTCTTTGAACACCCTTTAGCCAACGCAAGTCACATGGCCAAGGTCAACATTAATCAAGATCACATGTTGGAATTCCCATCGTGGCTCAGTGGTTAACGAATTGACTAGGAACCATGAGGTTGTGGCTTCGATCCCTGGCCTTGCTCAGTGGGTTAAGGATCCAGCATTGCCGTGAGCTGTGGTGTAAGTTGCAGACGTGGCTCGGATCCTGTGTTGCTGTGGCTGTGGCGTAGGCTGGCAGCTATAGCTCCAATTCGACCCATAGCCTGGGAACCTTCATATGCCATGGAAGCGGCCCAAGAAAAGGCAAAAAGACCAAAAAAAAAAAAAAATCACATGTAAGTCAGTAGTAGAGGTTCCAGAACTTTCTATGCAACTACTAGAAGATTCCTCACACCATTCAGCTATTGGAGAGAAGGACTGAGGGGGGAGGCTGGCCTCTCTGAGCTGTGGCCAAGACCTGAGAGTCACCAAAGAGAACTCACGGAAGATTGCGTTAGTCTGTAGAGGCTAGGCTAGGCTGCAGTAACACATTAACCCCAGGGTTTTACTGGATTAACACAATAAAAATTTCTTTGGGGTAGTTCCTACTGTGGCTCAGTGGGCTATGAAACCAGCTAGTATCCGTGAGGATGTGGGTTTGATCCCTATCCTTGCTAAGTGGGTTAAGGATCTGGCATTGATCCTTAACCCACCACGTGAGCTGTGGTGTAAGTTGCAGATACGGCTTGGATCCCACGTTGTTGTGACCGTGGTGTAGGCCAGCAGCTGCAGCTCCAATTAGACCTCTAGCCAAGGAAGTTCCATGTGCTGTGGGCATGGCCCTCAAAAGACAAAGTAATAGTAATTATTATTATGTGATGGTATGAGGAGGTGAGACCTTTGGGAGGTGATTAGGTCCTGAGGGTGCAGCCCCCTGAATAGGATTAGCGTTCTTATAAAAGAGACCCCAGAGAAGCCCCTTGTCCCTTCTGCCATGGGAAGTCAGCAGCCTGCCAAATGGAAGATGGCCTTCACCGGATCCAGACCATGCTGGCACCCTGCTTGCAGATGCCCGAACTCCAGCATGGGGAGAAATAAATTTCTGTTGTTTATAAGCCTCCTGATCTGTGATAGTTTGTTTTAGCAACAAAAATGGACCAAAACACCATCACACAGGTAATAAATCCACACTCTTTACAAGCCACACGGGATGCAGGCCTGCATGCTACCTTGGTCCCGTTGCATGATCTCTGCCTCATTCTCTCTCTTTCTCTCTCTCTCTTCGACTTTGCTTTGTTCACACTTATCTTTCCATTCCTCAAATTCTTCAAGCCCATTCCTGCCTCAGGGCCTTTGCTCTACCTGTCCCCTCTGCCCAGAATTCTCTTCCCGTTGACCTTGGCCTTGACCTTGGCAGAGCTGGCTTCCATTTAGTGCAGCTTAACTACTACCTCCCCCGAGAGACCTACCTGACCACCATCTCTCTCTCCATCATGTCATCCTTAATTTCATTCTCTGCACAGCACATATCGCTCTATGATGCTTTTCATATTGATTGATCGGCTGAGAGTCTTTCCCTTACCCTTGGTCAGAATATCAGCCTAGAAGTGTGGGGATAACATCTGTGTCATTCACTTTCATGTCCTCAGTGTTTAGACCAGAGCCTGACACATGGCAGGTGTGCAATAAGTATTTATTGACTGAATGAACACATGAATGAAAGAATTAGCAGCCTCCCAAGGATGTGCTATGGGCACCGGGGCTGCAGAGATGAGTAAGACAGGCACTCCACCTGGAAAGAGCTCACAGTCCAATGAAGGGAGAACATTTACCCAACTAACCCAGTAACTCAAACTGTGATGAGTATTAAGTACCTTCCCAGGGCTCTGGACCATTGAGGTAGGAGACATGCATTCAGCTGGGATACAAGGGGTGGATCAGAGGACACCAAAGAGACAAGATGACATATGAGCAGAACTTTGAAGGAAAAACAGAGATTGATGAGGCAGAAAATGGAGGAAAATGTTCTAGATAAACAGAACAGCATGAGCAAAGGCTTAGCAGAAGGACAGTTTAGTATATCTTTGGGGAAAGGATGAGTAATCCTATCAGCGCTTCCAAAAGCTCTTTAGTTCACTCAACAAACATTTATTAACCACCAATTGGGTCAAACAAGGCTGTAAGTGCTGTAGCTTAAGTAGGAACATGTCATATGGCTCTTGTATCAGTCAGCTTTTGTCCCAACAATGCTGTGTAATGAACATCCCCAAAATGTAGTGGCTCAAAACAGCAGCTATTTATTATTTCTCATTAGGCTGAGGTCAACTGCCGATCTCGGCCAGGTTTGACCCTTGGAAGCTGGACTCTCTCTCTCTCATCTGTGGTCTGCTGGTGGGTCTGCTGGGGGCTGCCTGGTCTAGGGTTCCCTTTGCCAGGATGACTCAGCTGTGCCCCAGATAGCCTCTCACCCTCTAGCAGGCTAGCCCAGTGAAGGAAGAGGAGCAGGAGAGAGAGCTGGAACACACAGGCCTCTCATGGCTTAGGGGAACTTGCCCTCTGTCACTTCTGTCACTTTTTCTTGGCCAACACATGCAAGACCAACCCAGATTCAAGGAGTAGAGAAATCAATTCCACTTCTGGATGAGAAGAGCTGCAAAGTCCTATTACATAATGTGCAGAACAGGCCAGAAGGCAGAATTAGAGCCATGTTTATAATCTACAGTAGCCCCACATTCTAAACTTGATGTTCTAGAATCTTGGTTTCCTGTCCGCCATGGCACATACTCTCAATTTCAACTGGGAAGTCCAAATGTCTCCTCAAGCCCATTTCTGTTTTAAAAATGTAACAAATAAGTGATCCATTCATTTGATACATATGTGTGTGCCTGCACTTTGTAGGTTCATAGAAACAATAAAGGAGATGATTTTCAAGGGTTGAAAGGTCCCTCCTATCCATCAGTGTAAACATCCAGGTCAGGTCAGCAGCAACAACCATGTAGCACCACCTGTGTCCTCAACCTACTTCTTTCTTCCCCAAAGCCCCAGTGGGTCTCACATGAACAGCCCATCCCTCCTGCTGCCTGCCAGCCATCCTGCCCAAGCCAGTGTTACACAATGCCTTTGCCTTTTTTCTGGAAGGAATGAAAAAAAAGATTTGTTCCCTCTTTTTGCCTTCATAGAGGGAAGCCCATGTAGGCATGAAATTGGAATTGCTTTGCCCTATTAACACCACGGTCGTTGGGCTCCACTGACCCCTGAAGTGCATTAATATCTCAGCAGCAAGCGGATGAACCACATAAAGTGGCAGAGGACACGCCTGGAGGGAGCCAGCTGAGAAGCTGGAGGGTCACGGGGGATGGGGCAGACGTCTGCTTTGGGCTACGAAGATGAGGATGCTGAGCCCTAGGCAGGCTGGAAAGAGAGGTTCATTCAATCTAGAACTGCAGGAATGGAAGGAGGGCCGGGTGACCCCCGAGCCCAGCCCGAGAGTGAGACAGATCCTTTGTATATTCCCCCACTTGCTTTTACTCACTCACTTGACAGGCTCTGAGCATCGCCCTGGTCCAGCTCCATGCCAGGCCGGGGAAACACCAAGACGAGTTGGGCAGATCCTTCTACTGTCCACCAAGTCCATCTGGAATGACAGAATCAAGGAAAGGAAGAGCTGAAATTCCATGTAATGAGTACTGGAATAAAAACACAAAGAGTACAATAGGGTCACAGAGAGATGGAGGGTTGGAGAGATCCGGGGCAGCTTCCAGGAGGTGGTGACTTCACAGCTCAGGCCCTGAAGGCAAGGAGGGGGCATCAAAGCCAATTCTGCCACCTTCGCAGCTTGGCCCAAGTCGGTAGGTCTGGATGGTGGTCTGTCCAGAGCCCCCTACTGAGCCCCAGTGAGCCACCCCCACTCCCGGCATACCAGCCTGGGCATCCGTTGTTCTCCTCCTGGTCCTCATAGCCCTCAGAGTTGAGCTTTTCAACAGAAGGGCCAGCAGCTGCCACCCGGCAGTCTTGCGTGTGGCGGCCCCAAGACAGGGCCACATTCCCCAGCCTGGGCTTCTGAGCCCTGCACAGCTGGGGTCCCCCCATGACTCAGGATGTGGGGGAGGCACATGACACTCTCTGCCCCTTCCAGGGAGGAGGTTCGACACTGGCTCTGCTGGAGGTCCCTTTGCCCGTGAACCTATGAGAGGAGAGAGGTCATGGGTCCCCGTCTTCTCCTGCCTTGGGGAACCCGCTGCTGGGCCCCATAGCACCCCTGACAGGATTCACGTGGCTCTTCCGCCCCGACCCACCTGGGACAGGAGATGTCCATCCCTCCTGCTTTTTTGCTTTTTCTTTTTTTTTTCTTTTGCCTTTTTTAGGACTGTACCCATGGCACATGGAAGTTCCCAGGCTAGGGGTCAAATCGGAGCTGTAACTGCTGGTCTACACCACAGCCACAGCAACACCAGATCCAAGACCGTCTGTGACCTACACCGCAGCTCACAGCAATGTGGGATCCTTAACCCACAGAGCAAGGCCAGGGATGGAACCCTTGTCCTCATGGTACTAGTTAGGTTCATTACTGCTGAGCCACAGCGGGAACTCCCTCCTTCCCACTTCTACCCTGGCTGGGCTCTTGGCGCAGCAGGAGCAGATCTGGGGTCCTGCCCACCTTGTGGGCAACTGCGATGCCAGCAGCCATCTTCACCCGGGGTCTCAGCCACCTAGTCTGAGGGGAGACCTGGAGCTGTGAACCATGAGGCCCCAGGTGCCCCACCAGGACCAAGACCCAGGGTTTTCAGAGTTGATGTCCTGACCCCAGAGAGGCTGTAGGTTTCATGGAATGCACACGTGAACACAGAGCAGAGAAAACAAAACCAAAAGCCAGGGCCCTAGGGCTCTGGCCCTGCAGGGGAGCTCACAGCTCCCGGGGACCCTCAAACCTGGATGCCTGCCCACCCGTCAGTTTCCAGGCAGGAGTGGGGAGGCCGGGGTCAGGGTAGACTCTCCCCAGAGCCCTGGCTCCTGATGAAAATGGAAGTGAGAGGGTGCTGGTCTGGAGGGATGAGAAGAAAAGATGCATGGGGGGTATGCATTCTGGAAGGAGCCAGAGGGGCACTGAGATTGTGGGTGGCCTGGAGAGGTGGGGGGAAGAAGGGAGAGAAAAGGGGTGGCCAGCCCAGGAGGGCTGTTCTGGGCTCTGGGGGTTAGGCTTACCCGGGGACCAGACACCCTGGAGAGACAGGAGGCTCCTTGGATGGATTTGGATATAGGGATGAAGGGACAGAGAAGGGGGACCCTGGGTGAGGGGTTTCTAGAAGAGAACTCTCCAGGCCAGTTGGGTTCCATGAGACAGAGACCAAGATCTGGACTGAATGGGGTGAAGAAAAATGGGGTGAAGAGAAGGGAGTGGAGAAATGAGACAAGAGATAGAGGAGAGACAGAGAGACACAGACTCACAGAGAGACGGAGCCTGAGCTGGAGCCAGAGAGACAAGCCCTACGGCCCAGCCAGGGAGGTCGAGCCGCAGATCAGCCCGGAGCTGGGGAGTTTTCCAAAAAGCACTTAAGCCGTTATGTCAGCTCTTACGCCCTTGGTCTCCTCGGGGGAAGACAGCCCTGAGTGATGGGTGGAAGGAAATAGATGTGCAAAATACATGCATTTTTTCCAAATGGGCCCAATCGTGGGCGACAGGCCTAAATGTCAGCACACACAGCGGAGCCCTGGGCTGCCAGCTGCACCTGACCTTGGCAACTGCCTGCTTCCCCACCTCCCCGTTCCCCTCTCCTCCTGCCCCAGCAGCTGCAGGTCCCCCCACCCCCAGACCCCTACCCATTCCCTCCCACCTCTTATTCCATTGATCCTGGAGCTTCCAGGGCCATGGACAAAACCATTTTGGAGGAGCCCTTTCTTAAAGGACACCCCGCACCCACCTTCTCAAACTCGACCTCCCCCAGAGACCTTCCTTCTCTGACTATAGGGCAGTCCTTCCCCAGTGACAGCCAGTGTGTTGAAAGGCTTTGGGGTTGAAAGTCTCTGAGGGCTCAACGGGCTGCTTTATCACATGACTACTGCGAGATCTTGGGCAAGGGGCTTCCCCCAGCCGGGCTCAGTTTTTTCAACTCTAAAATGGGGATAACGACACAGCTTACAGGCTGTGTAACAAATTAAAGAGCAATATCTCCATATACAAGCATCTGCATAAATATCAACATCCTGTATTTCGGAATTTACTCTGGTCCAGATCGTCTCTAGGTGCTAAGGGCTGCGCTAAGCACATGCATCCTCCCGTTTGATCTTCACAACCACCTTTCTGTACACAAAGCATTAGATCCATTTTACAAATAAGGAAATAGGCTCAGAGAGGTTATGCACCTTGCTGAATGTCACACAGCAAATCAGTCCTGGAGCTGAGATCTGGACCTAGGCTCGATGCACCAAGTAATTGTGCCTCCATAGGAGAGAAGCCCAGCACTGGGTCAGGTGCAGACAGAAATTCAGTGAATTCAGTCCCTTTTCCTCCCTTCTCCCTAGAAGCTCCCCCAAGGCAGATGGTTTTCCTAAATATTCTAATGGTCTCCAGCTGTTCAGTCCAAGAGGCAACACCACACGGAGGTTAAGGAGGTGAGCTCTGGAGCCAGACTCTTCTGGATTCAAATTCTGACTTAGCTGGTGACAAGCTGTGCGACCTCTGTCTATTTGTATAAGCTCTCTGTGTTTGGGTGGCCTATCTGTCTCTAGAATGAGGATAAAAACCATATTCACCTCTTAAGGATGAATGAGAGAGCAGGTGTAGAGTACTTAGAAAAATGTCTGGCATATAGTATGTGCTCAATAAATATTACCTGTCATTATTACTCACCTGGCACAAGATGCTAACATTAATCTCCATCCTTTAGCGCTAGATAAAAGAGGTCACATGGTCCCTCTGGCCAAGGTCATTCCATGGCTTTAAATCATGCTGGCATAAGGGGAGCGGAATGGAGAAGAAGGAAGAGAACAAAGGGGAGAGACACCGGCATTGACCAACTCGGATTCTTTACAAGGTTGGGGCCGTTGGTCCACACCACAGTCGTATAAGACAGGAACCCTCATACCCGCTTGATAAATGGAACAAGGAGTTCCTGTTGTGGCTCAGTGGGTTAAGAACCTGACATAGGGTCCATGAGGATGCGGGTTCAATCCCTGGCCTTGCTAGTGGGTTAAGGATCCAGCGTTGCCACAAGCTGCAGTGTAGGTCCCAGATGCAGCTTGGATCCTGCATTGCTGTGGCTGCGGTGTAGGCTGGCCGCTGTAGCTCCAATTCAACCTCCATCCTGGAACTTCCATATGCCGCAGCCGTGGCTGTAAAAAGAAAAAAAAAAAAACTGGAAACAGGAAGGGAGCCTCAAAGGGGAGAGGGACTTGCCCAGAATCACGCAGCTGTGGCTAAGCAGTGACTCAGCTAGAAATCCCATCCTCCTTGCACACCTCTTTCCTCTCCCCTCTCCCTGCCTTCCACCAAGTGGGAGGATGCAGCCACTGCAACCCCCCCCCACCCTCTGTGCATGAGGAAAGCCACACTCTCCAATGGCCAGTGGCGGCCTCGGGGGCCAGAGGGTGACCAACAGAAAAGGGAGAAAGGAAAGGGGCAGGCCTGCCCTCCAGACCCTCTGGGTGTTTCATGAGGTCTGCCCCATGCCCCAGCTCTGGAGAAAAGACCTCTTCCTTCCAACTAAAGCGAAAAGGTTATTGAGGAGTTCCCTGATGGCTCAGGGGGTTAAGGATCCAGCGTTGTTACTGCTGTGGCTCAGGTCAATGCTGTGGCGCAAATTCAATCCCTGGCCTGGGAACTTCTACATTCCATGGTCACAGCCAAAAAAAGAAAAAGAAAAAAGCATGTTGAGTCTCACCCCATATTACAGCTGGGAAACAGGCCTTGAGCAGCTTGCCCTGGGTTAGAGCAGCTTAGTGGCCACTTGAATTCCGGAAGCTGGATTGACTAACTCCCCTCCTTTTTCTGGAATTGCATGCAGTGCCTGGTAAAGAATATATTAACCCAGCAAACGGGTGCCCCTTTCACCTCTCTGTGGGCATGGGCATCTGTACCAGGGAAGAATCCCAGGGCAGACCCATCTCATGCAGAAGGGAAAGACCTTTGGCAGCCAGGGTGGCCTCCTGGACAGATGGGGACAGTCCCGAGTAGGGACTGAGGCCGGAGCCTGGTGGCCCTATCTGCTGCCACGTCCCAGGATGGGAGCAGTCTCGGGTTCCCCACCTTCAAAGACAATGGCAGACACCCCCCACAGCCGCAGCACCACGCCCAGGCTTCAGGAGCTCTGGACCCTGTTCTGGGTTCTAACGATCCCAAGGACTTTTGTCGGAGGCTCCGGCTAAGGTCCTGCAAGAAGCCGGGTTTGAAATAACAACTTCACTTCACTGTGATCCCGAGTCCATCTTGTTCTTTTTTCTCCATTTCTCCTAAAATATACATATATATATATATGAGTGAATGTGTGTATGTGTGTCTGTGTGTGTGTGCTTTGAGGTTGTTCCTGGGGGACTATTAACTAAGAATAATTTATCCAAGAAATTTGTTATGTTAGAATTACCAATTAGATATGATTATAACTTGCCATGGCTAACACGGCACTACTGTTGGAAATCTGAATCCCATTAAAATCTAATTAGCATATATTAAGTCGAAGGCGGTTTTACTGCAGTGCGCCAGCAGGCTTGAGCCGCACCGGCCCGGCACATGGACTCGCTGCCCACTTCAGCATGCGGGCCACGTTGCCCACAGCACCCAGGGGCATGCCAGGAGGCCTCTGGGCAGCTTTTCTCTTCCTAAGCTGGGACCAGATGGACCATGCTTACAGACAGGGGCAGCTCTGAAAGTGGACAGGACATTCATGGTTCTGTTCCTGGATAAGTGGCCAGAATCCAAGGAAAGGCATCTGGGGCTGCTCCGGGGTCAGGGCTCTGGGTTCCGGGGATGGGAAGTGATGCAGGCAGCCCCTGAGAGCAAGTTTGCTTCGGAGCTGAATGCTAGTATCACAGATGTGTATCCTTGCCTGGGCTTCAAGGCATGGTGGTCCTGATGTGAGCCGCTAACTGCTATCTCCTCATACCTACAAAGCCCCTGGCCCAGGAACAGCTCTTACTGGACTCCAACAGAGGGGCTTACTTTCTTCTGCTCACTTCATCCTCGTAAGAACTCCAAGAGAAAACTTCTAGCATGGTGCCCATGTTATATGCAGTGAGCCTGAGGCTTAAAGGAGGTTACTTTCTCAAGATCATGTAGCCACTATGTGGCAGAATCAGCATTTGAGTGTGGGTGGCTTTTTTTTGTTTTTTAAAGCTCTCTCTCCTAACAGCTCCTTGCCGATATTCGTGAGGTCCATTGTCAGGTCCAAGTCAGGCTTGATCAATGCCTTCTGCTGCCAGCAGGGGGAAGCAGTGAGAGCTGGGAGCCCCAGGAAGAGCGGGATGTGTCAATGGACGTCAGCTACAAGGTCGTCAGAGAGTCCAGGTTCAGAGTAAGACCCCAAAGAGATGCTCCAAGGAGATCTGCTGAATGCGATCATCCCAACCAAGGGTTTTGGAATATTTTTTAAAGGGAAAAATATCCTTTTGTGCAAAGGCTTAAAAATATCCTTTTGTGCAAAGGCTTATTACACAGCAAATATTGTCTTCCCTCTCACCACCTCCAGGAAGATGTGTACTTCCCCTTCCATGCCCCTTTGATGTTGGACATGGCCACGTGGCCTGCTTTGGCCAATGGGATGTTAGTAGATGCTCCAGGAGCAAGGGCTTCGAATATGCTTGGCCATGAAGCCTCCTCCCTGCCATACTTGCAATCAACAGGAGAACACGTTTTGGGTAACTGAGATCCAAAAAAGATGAGAGATGCATGGAGCAGACCCAGGCCCCCGCCTCGGCTTGAAACCAAGGCCAGCAGGGCTAGCCCAGATCAGCTGCAGCCCAGTGGACCCTAGGAAGAAGCAAAGGCTTTGTGTTAAATGCCACTGAAATTTGGGTGGTTTGTTACACAGCAAGAGCTGGCTGATACACCAGGGACACCCTTTGTGAAAAAGACTAAAAGCAAGCTGTCCTGATCAAGCGAGAGATGGGAGAGAGCCCTGCTCTCACAGCACTGGCCCCTCCCTATCCATCATCGCCAGCCTTATTTCTAACATCATCAACAAATGCTTTGCTTCGGCTGGTCTAGCCCCCAGCCCCAGCCCTGGGCCTCCCACTTCCTCCCCGCCTCTGTCCAGTTGCCCCCCCACCCCCACTCACTCTGCCTCCCACAAAATCCGCTCAAAATCAGGAGGGGCCTGGGACCCACCGTGCTCATCAGCCACCTTCCCTCTGAAGACCCTGGCCTCAAACTTGCCCTGTCTTGAGGCTCTCTTCCACCTCCCGCTGGCCGGCTGGCAAGGGGGTGCAACGTGGAGGAACTCCTCCTGAAGCCTCTTGTACCATCTGCTCCCCACGTTCCTTCTGCTGCCGCGTGCGGGGTCCCACCTATGTTGCCAGGGTCCTTCCACACCTTCCTCCTACAGCTGAGCCAGCTCCCCGACCCCAGACCCAACCAACCCCATAGGAGAAAGGGGAGGCCCAGAGAGGCATGTGGCCAGAGGAGCCACACAGAGGGCCCGAGCTGCCCACTCTCCCTGGTGTCCTGGGGAGCCCACATGCCAGGACTGTGCTCTACTCGGGAGAGGGATGTGACCTGAGGGTCACGACCAGGCCTGAACCAGGAGCAGGTGGCACCAGAAGACAGAGGAAGGAGCGTGATGGGGAGGAAATGAGGGACCAGCTCTGGGGCCCCTGCGGAGGCCTGAACAGGCCATCCCTGCCCCCTACGTGGGGTCCCTGGAATATTTGAGCAACTCCCACCCCTTCAGCCTCTGTGCTGAGCTGAAACTCCCAATAAAAAAAAACCACTTGCTGGGCAAAACTGGTACCCGGCCTGGGGATAGCAGGGAGCCCACATCCCCGAGGAGACAGCTCCTCGGCCCAGCGACTTGGGGGGAGAAGACCAACCAGGAGACGTCTATACTGCTGTGGGGGTGGGGGTGGGAGTGGCTGCTGTGACCAGGCATCAGACTGAGGGGCTTAAACAACCAGAAACTTATTTCCTCGTTTCTGGAGGTGAGAAGTGCAAACCTCGGCAGGCCTGGTCCTTCTGAGGCCTCGCTCCTTGGCTTGCAGACGGCCACCTTCTCTTGCTCACCCCTCCCTGCGTGTGTCCTTATCTCATCTTTTTTTTTTGCTTTTTCAGGCCTCACCTGCAGCATATGGAAGTGCCCAGGCTAGGGGTTGAATCAGCGCTACGGCAGCCAGCCAACCTACACCACAGCCACAGCAAGGCAGGATCTGAGCTGCAAATGCCACCTACACTGCAGCCAGATCCTTTAACCCACAGAGTCCGGCCAGGGATCAAACCTACATCCTCATGGATCCTAGTCAGGTTTGTTACCCTGAGCCACACTGGGAACTCCTGCCCTGGAGATGTTAAAGGCCATATGTTTACTAGTCCTCGTGGATTCTAGTCGGGTTGGTTACCCTGAGTCACAATGCCAACTCCCCCAACCTCTTCTTATAAGATGATCAGTCACGTTGCCCTGGGCCCACCCCCACGACCTCACTGTAATTTAATTGCCTCTTTAAAGACTGTCTGCAATACTGTCCCAGTCTGAGGTACAGGGGGTTAGGATGTTAACATATGCGTTTAAGGGGGGGCACCACTCAGCCCAAAACAGCCCCCCTCAGACTGAGAGGCCTGGAGCCGGGCAGCAAAGGGCCTCCCTGGGGACAGGGGTTGGGGGCTCTGTCCAGCTCGCACAGGGCTGTTGCCTTGATAAAAATCTGTCTACACAGCAGTGAGAACAAGCCAGCTACAACACAGGCCACAGAGTGGATGGAGCCCCCCTGGGTATGAAGGTGACCAGAAGACACCGAACACCAAGAGACATGGACTGTGTGATGCCAGGCCCATCAAGGCCAAAGGCACACAGAGCAAGTCTGCACCGTTAGCCACCAGGCCTCGCCGTGGTTACCCTGGAGGAGAGTGAGGAGGTGGCTGGTGGGGGCGGGGAGGTGCTGGGGGACACGTTTTGGGGGCCGCTCCTGTTCTGGGTCTTAATCTGGGCACTGGTTTCAGGGCGGGTTCAGGGTGCCAAAGCCCATGGAATGGTCCAGGAAGGTGGGCGCACTATCTAGTTTGGTGGATGGTACTGTGCCCGCGTCAGCTCCCTGGCTTGAGCATGCTCTGTGGTTATGTAAGCTGTGGCATCGGGAAGAGCTGAGCAAAGCGAACGTGGGAGCCCTGTACTATTTTTGCCGCTTCCCGTGGATCTTAAATTATTTCAAAATAATTTGTTGAGCTCTCTAAAAAAGAAAAACGATAAAAGCAAGATGTTTGGGTTTATTTTAAGGTTTTATAACACTGCCAGCCCCAGAGGAGTTGAAATAAATTTTAAATTAAAAAACAAACAAAAAAGATGTATCCACTCTTCTGTGTATGTTACAGTTCAATTAAAAGTTAAAAAAAAAAAAAAAAAAAAAAAAAGCTTCTTCCAGTCTCTGAGCTTTTTTCCACAAGGAGAGGGAAAAAGTAGCGTTCACAGAGCACATATTATGTGCTAGATGTTTCTAAGCAATTAACCCAAGTTAACCCGTTCGGTCCTCTGGGGCGGGGGTCATTATTGTCTCGGTTCTGATGAGGGAGCTGAGGCTCAGAGAGGCCAGGAAACAGCCCAATGACACACAGCTCATTCAGGGCTCAGAGGAGGTTCAGACCTAACGTTGGCTGCCTCAAGAGCCTGACCCTTGTCCCTGCCTGTGTTTGGATCACTCAGAAAGACACGTCTCCTAACACACCTGCCCAGGACTGCCTTGCCCAGCCTTGCCATAAAGCAGCCCCCGCCACGCTCGCCACCCCCACTCGCAAGGAGGCTGATGTGGGGTTTTCCAAGGGACACCGACCCCACCTGCCAAGCTCCCCGACTGGCACTGTCCCTCGCTCAGACCATTATTAGCACCATTGATTGCAGAGCTGAGTATGAAGTTCTTTTCCCTCCGATCCCCACAGACCCTGAAGCCCATGAATCACATGGGAACCAGAAATGCCATGGCTCAACCCAGGTTTATCCACCAGACCAGTGAACTTGGGATCCCCTGGAGGGAAGGAGGTGGTGCAGGTAAGCGTCAGCACAGCTGGCCTGGGACTGCTGTCCTTTGAAAGGCCTGCTTGCGGGTGTGGCCCTGGGCTGGCCCCTCGGGAACTTGGGTTGAGGGAAGGTTGCCGCCGCCCCAGCTGATATGAGCAGCTCGCATGGCCTGACCGGCTTGTGCCAACAGTGTGCTTTAGGCTGAATACCTGCTTTTCTTCTGGGAGGCTGGAATGCTGCAACGTGCCAGGCAGAAGGTATCTGCGCGACGAGCCCCCGGTAAAAATCCCTGGGCACCCAGTCTCCGAGCAACTAACCTGGGAATCAGCATTTCATGGGTGTTCTTGCATCTCCTTGTGGGGGGAGTTCGTGTGCCCTCTGTGACTGCAGGGAGAGGCTCTAGGAAGCTTGCATCTCATTTCCTCTGGAATCCCCTTCCCCAAGCTCTTTTCCCGCTGCTGATTTTGCTCAGTCTCCTTCCACTGTCGTAAATCAAATAGCCAGGGCAATGCTGTGTCCTGGGCGTCCTCCTGATGAACTATAGAACCCCCTACGGGCCACAGGGAGGTATTACAATGCAGATTCCGGGTCACCCACTCTGGGAATCAGGATCCAGTGGGTCTGGGGAGGAAGCCTGGGACTCTGCACATTTGCACCCCCTTGGATGATCCTGAGAGCAGGGATCTGCAAGCCTCATTTGGAGACGCCCCACCTCCTGGTTCTGTGGTGGCCATTTCATTAAGGGTTGTCTGGAGAGCTGTTTTCTCTGAAAGCCCTGCAACTGTGTGGGCAAGGGAGAGAGGGGGGCAGAGAATGGACCAGAAGACTTTGGAGTTAGCTCTGGGACACAGCATCACCCATTTGCTGCTTTATTCCTCTGCCGAAGGAGATCCTGGAGCATCAGCCTGAGACCACATGGAGGCAGCTGCCCTGGTGTCCTGGCTGCCCTTCCTCCTGGTCGGCAGGAAGAATGCCTTCTCAAATCACCCCGGGGAAGCTGGCCGATGAAGAGGCTCAGAGGAGCTCTGGGTGAGAGGGAAGAGGGTCTAATTGGCTGCCGAGGAAATGGGTCGAATGAGAAGGAAATTGGGCTCTGAGATGGCACTGCCTTTTCAAGCTTCCTATCTGGTGGCCAGAAACACTGCTCCTCCCTGGGGTGATCAAAGGTCACTTCTGGCCAAATAAACATCATTTTCAAGGTGCAGTTGATGAAAAGGTCCTGTCGTCCTGAGACAGCCATGCCACCCGCCTTTGCGTCTACCCTGAATGGCAGTTTGACAACTGCACATATGCACAAATGCCTCCAATTCTCCAGCTTAATAAGCGGAAGCCATCTTCCAGGGTATCTTAGGCTAGTAGGCACAAGAATCAAACTTTCTTTTTTTATCAAAGACACGCCGATTCATTGCAGTGATGCAGAGCCATATCAATACACTGAATATTCACTGAGAAGCTATGACATGCCAGGCACTATTCTAGATTCTGGGGATGTAGCAGTGAGCAGAACAGACCAAAATCCCTATCCTTGTGAACCTGACATTCCAGCATCAGAGGCAGACAATAAACAGAGTAACTAAGTAAAATATACCTTAGAAAATACATTCCCAGAGTTCCCATTGTGGCTTAGTGGGTTAAGGATCTGATTAGTATCCATGAGAACACAGTTTCAATCCCTGGCCTGGCTCAGTGGGTTAAAGGATCAGGCCTTGCCTTGAGCTGCAGTACAGGCCATCTCGGATCTGGTGTTGCTGTGGCTGTGGTGCAGGCTGGCAGCTGCAGCTCTGATTCGATCCTTAGCCTGGGAACTTCTATGTGCTGTGGGTGCAGTCCTAAAAGAAAAGAAGAAGAAGAAGAAGGGGGAAAAATACATTCCATAGAGAAAGATAAAGCCCAGAAGGAGAATACGGAGTTGGGGGAGGTTGCCTTTGTCATGGGGTGATGGGTGAGTCTGATCTTGACAGGAAGAACCCAGCAGCTCAGGCCCAGGTTTGGCCTAATAACCAAGCCAGGGAAGACAGAGAGCCTGCAGCCCAGTTTCCCAGGAGAAGCTGAGACCTTATTATGGCAAGAGATAGACTGAGTCCAAGTCTGCAAAGAAGCTCAGCAAACAGAGATCTGCAAACCGTGGCAGGAAAACCATGGCACTCTGCCTCTGCCCTGAACTTTGCAGAGAATATGGGAGAACTCTTGTCTGCCTGGCCCGTGCAGAGGTACTGACATAACACCTCTACACTAATGGCTTGTCCCCTGTTAGCACCTTGCCTATAAACATGAGTGCCTTGTTGTTGGAAGGGTTTTCACTGCGTTACCTCAAAGCAATCTAACATTCAGCAAGGACCTCAGGTGGACCAGGAAGCTGGGGGTGATGCCCTTGGCAGTTGCCAGCTCAGTCCTCGTGGTGTCCCCACATGGAGCTGACCAGAGCGGGGACCTGGGTGGAGCAGGGGAAGGGCAGAGAGTGTAGACGCCTCTTCTCCAATTGCTAAGTGCACCTGGGGCGGGGGTGAACATTGCCCCCGCACATGGCAAGGGCAACACGGAAGATCGAGTCATCCTTGTCTTTATCTCAGGTTTGGAAACAAAGGCAGGAAGCTGGAAGGGGCTTTTCAAGATCCCCAGGCTGCTTTTTTTTAAATTCCTTTATTTTTAGGGCCACACCCACAGCATATGGAGGTTCCCAGGTTAGGGGTCCAGTCGGAGGTACAGCTGCCAGCCACAGCCACAGCAATGCCAGATCCAAGCTGAATCTGCAACCTGCACCACAGCTCATGGCAACGCCGGATCCTTAACCCACTGAGCAAGGCCAGGATCGAACCCACAACTTCATGGTTACTAGTCAGATTCGTTTCTGCTGTGTCCTGCCTGCTACCCACTGACCCAGCTGGGGGTGTTTTGAGGCTGACTGCGCCTGACCCTGAAGGCTTCTCAGAATGTCGCTTGCTCCAAGAGCCCCCATCAAAGAGGAAGGTAAAAGAAGCTAAGGGGCCCTGATCTTCGGTTCACCAGCTTCATCTGAGAAGCTTGGCAAGACCTTACCACCCCCATTTCACAGATGGGGAGACTGGCGCACAGCAAGGTGTGCTGCAGGGATGGAATGAAGTCAGGGATAAAATGCCCTTCATGAAGCAAGGGGGAGGGATGTGCTCCGTGATTACAGTGCATTTTCAATGATGTTGTGACGATGCTTATACAGGATCTAGGCCTCTCGCAAGGAGCTTCCAAATCACGGTTTCTAACTCTATCACTGCTGTGAGCCATTGACAAATCTGGCAGGCCACCCATTCTGGATACCAATACTTTGGGGTTGCAAAAAAGGGCCATTCTCTCAGGCTGCCTTCAAGGACGCATGGCCTGGCTATAGGGAAAAGGCACCATCAGAGAGCAGATCCGTGCCAAGCCAGGGAGGGTGACAAGGACTCATGAGAGGTCAGAAGAGGAAGAGAGGGCTGACATGGGGGGGAGCAGAAAGGCTTCAGCCAGGCAGAGGTTTTCAAATTGGAGGAACCATCAGATTCTCCCAAGGGGGAGCATAACCAGAACTGCAGGTGCCGGGTCTCCACCTCAAGCCATCCTGGAGAGGGGCCCAGGAAGCTACCTTTTTTAAAAAAATGAAAGGACAATTGATTTGCAATGTTGTGTTAGCTTCTGCTGTACAGCCAAGAGGTTTAGCTATATGTACATATGTTCTTTTTTTAAATTATTATTTTTTAATTAAAGTATAGGTGATTTACAATTTGTGCCCATTTCTGCTGTGCAGCAAAGTGACTCAGTTATACCTATATATGCATTCTTTTTTTATATTATTTTCTATCATGGTCTAGCCCAGTAGATTGGATATGCTTTCCTGTGTTGTAGAGTTGGACATTGTTGTGTATCCATCCTAAATGTAACAAGTTTGCACCTACAACCCAAAATTCCCCATCCATCCCACTCCCTCCCCCTTCCCCCTTGGCAACCACAAGTCTGTTCTCTAGGTCTGTGAGTCTGTCTTTGTTTTGTAGATCAGTTCATCTGTGCCGTATTTTAGATCCCACATATAAGTGTCATCGTGTGGTATTTGGCGTTCTCTTTCTGGCTGCCTTCACTTAGCAGGATAATCTCTAGTGGCATCCATGTATATTCTTTTTCATTTCTTTTCCATTATGGTTTATTGTAGGATATTGAATATAGTTCCCTGTGCTCTACAGTAGGATTTGGTTGTTCATCCCTTCTATTTCTGATAGCTTGCATCTGCCCATCTCAAACCCCCAATCCTTCCCTTCTCCACCCCCTTTCCCCTCGGCAACCACAAATCTGTTCTGTATGTCTGAGAGTCTGTTTCATAGATAAGTTCATTTGTGTCATTTTTTAGATTCCACATATAAGTGATATCATATGGTATTTGTCTTTCTCTTTCTGACTTACTTAGTATGATCATCTCTTGGTCCATCCATGCAGCAGTAAATGGCATTATTTCATTCTTCTTCATGGCTGAGTAATATTCCAATGTATATAGGTACCACATCTTCTTTATCCATTCAACTTTTGATGGACATTTAGGTTGTTTCCATGTGTTGGCTATTGTGAATAGTGCTGCTATGAACATAGGGGAGGTGTATCTTTTCAAATGATAGTTTTGTCCAAGGAAGTTCTGACAAGCTCCCCAGGTAATAGCTGCACGTGGCTCTTCCCATCCCCACTGCACCTGCACTCCCTCAGCTCCAAGCCCTGGACCACTTTGTCTCACACCTCCAGGCTTTTCACTTGCAGAGCCTCCCATCGCGAGACCTCTTCTTCTCTGCCTGGCTCTATATTTGTGCATCTTTCAGAACCAGCCTCAGAAAAGCCAATTGCACCCTCCTGACCACCACCTGGACACACCGGGACCACATTCTTCCCCAGAGCACTATCCACGCTCTGGAGTCAGGCTGACTCCAATCGGAATCCCTGCTCCTCTACTGATGGGCAAGTAAGTCAGCTTCTCTGAGCTTCAGGATCTTCAGCTGTAAGATGAGTATAAAATATTTGCCTGGAATTATTGTGCTGATTACAGGAAGTCATGTATACAAAGTACTTCGTCCAGGAAATGTTCAACAAATAACAGCTAATATATCGGGAACATTAATAATTAGAGTAATAGCAATGACATTTGTTGGCATGCGTCTCCCCCACTAGAATACAGGTCCTTGGGGGACTGTGTTATATCTCTTTATTACTCCTGGCTCTGCCATGGGGCTTGACACAGAGTAAGCATTTACACTTGACTCTTGAACAACACGGGGACTAGGGGTGTCAACTCCCACCCAGGGCAGTTGAAAATTTTCCTACAACTTTATAGTCAGCCCTCTGATGGGTTCTGCAGTGGTTCATGGTTCCATATCTGCAGATTCAACCAGTCTTAGATAGTGTAGTACTGCAGTATTTATTGAAAAAAAAAATCTTGGAGTTCCCGTCGTGGCGCAGTGGTTAACGAATCCGACTAGGAACCATGAGGTTGCGGGTTCGGTCCCTGCCCTTGCTCAGTGGGTTAACGATCCGGCGTTGCCGTGAGCTGTGGTGTAGGTTGCAGACGCGGCTCGGATCCCGCGTTGCTGTGGCTCTGGCGTAGGCCGGTGGCTACAGCTCCGATTCAACCCCTAGCCTGGGAACCTCCATATGCCGTGGGAGCGGCCCAAGAAATAGCAACAACAACAACAACAACAAAACAACAACAAAAAAAAGACAAAAGACAAAAAAAAAAAAAAAAAAAAAAAAAAAAAAAAAAAAGAAAAAAAAAATCTTCAAAGAGAAATGACCCATGCAGTTCAGTCCTATGTTGTTCAAGTGTACATGGGAGGGAATGAATGAACTCATGTGCTGATGATGGGAAAGTTGGGGGGTTCAGGGCAGGCTTCCAAGGGGAGGTAAATATTGATGCAGGCTGGAGAAGATCTGGAGATTTAGGTGATGTCTTAGGTAACTGTGGCCTGATTTATGCTGTGGAACAAGCAAGCACCAGCCCTCAGAGAAATCTAACAGAAAATACTGATGAAGCTCCCTCACCGCAGGTTGGCTGGAGCTCTGCAATGGGCTGGGCTGCACTGGGGCAGCTCAACCAGGGCAGTTCTGCTCTCCGTGCCTCTCATCCCCCTCCTAGGGACACGTGTGTTCTTCTTGAGACTGTGGCAGAGGACCAAGGGGGTAAGCAGAACCATGCAAGGCCTCTCAAGACCTGTTCTGACTATTCCTATTAGCTGAGGCATGGAAACAACCTAACTGTCCACCAACAGGGGAATGATAAAGAAGATGTGGTACCTATATACAATGGCATGGCACTCAACCATAAAAAAAGAATGAAATAATGCCATTTGCAGCAACACGGATGGACCTAGAGATTATCATGCCAAGAGAAGTCAGACAGAGAAAGTCAAATATTATGTATCACTTATATGTAGAATCTTTAAAAAGGATACAAATGAACTTAGTTGCAGACCAGAAACATACTCACAGACTTTGAAAACAAATTTAAGGTTACCGAAGCGGAAAAGAGGAGGGAGGGATAAATTAGGGGTTGGGGACTAATATACACATAGTACCATATATAAAATAGATAATCAACAAGGAACCACTCTGTAACACAAGGAACTCTACTCAGTATTCTGTAATAGCCTATAAGGGAAAAGAATCTGAAAACGAGTAGGTATGTGTATCTGTATAACCGAATCACTTTGCCGTGCCCCTGAAACTAACACAACATTGTATATCAAAATACACTTCAACATAAAATAAAAATTAAACTAAAAAAATGTATGTGGTGTACATAAAAATGCAATGGAATACTACTCAGCCTTAAAAAATAATGAAATAAAGCCATTTATAGCAACATGGGTGGACCTAGAGATTATCATATTAACTGAAGTAAGCTAGAAAGAGACAGACATACCATATGATACCACTTATATGTGGAATCTAAAATATGACACAAATGAACTTATCTCTGAAACAGAAACAGGCTCACAGACCTAGAGAACAGACTTGCGGTTGCCAAACAGGGGGTGGGGTTGGGGGTTGGTGGTGGAGGGATGGATTGGGAGTTTTGATATTAGCAATGCAAACTATTCTATGTAAGATAGATAGACAACATGGTCCTACTATAAAACAGAGGGAACTATATTCAATATCCTTTGACAAACCATAATGGAAAAGGATATGAAAAAGAATATATATTATATATATAACTGAATCACTTTGCTGTACCTCAGGAATTGACACAATATTGTAGGAGTTCCCATTGTGGCTCAGTGGGTTAAGAACCTGACTAATATCCATGAGGATGTGGGTTTGATCCTTAGGCTTGTTCAGTGGGTTAAGGATCCGGTGTTGCTGTGAGCCGTGGTGTAGGTCACAGATGTGGCTCAGTTCCCACATTGCAGTGGCTGTGGCGTAGGCCAGCAGCTGCAGCTCCAATTTGACCCCTAGCTTGGGAACCTCCATATGCTGCAGAGGCAGCCCTAAAAAATACAAATAAAGAAGTATTGTAAGTACACGTCAATAAAATTGATTGGAAAAAAGAGGCCCCTGCTGAGAAGTGGGCTCACTGCCATGTCCACCTCATTCTATTGACCAAAACAAGTCATATCCCCCCGCTCAAAGTCAGAGGCTAGAACATATCCTCTCCCTTTTAATGGGAGAAACTGCAGACTCATGGCCAAGGGCGAGGATGCGGGCAGGGCTGAAGCAGTGGGATGACATCACAGCCTCCCACCGGTGGGCCCAAGGGAGGGGGAGGGGTGCTCTGCAGGTAGGAGGACAGAGGGAGACGCAGACAAAAGAGCCAAGCCAGGATGCCTGAGATGGGGTTTGAAGGGCCTGCAGGGCTGGGTCCTCGTGGCCCTTCATGCTCCCAGGCCCGTTAGATCCTCCTTGGTTCCTTCATTCATTTGCTCATTGACCAGCCCCCAGGATGCACGTGCTGTACATTGGGCCTTGTTCTTGGTGCTTCGGGTATAACGTCAGTAAAACGAGTCAAGGTCTCAACCGTCCAGATGAAGACGAGGGTCCATTTCTTTTTCTGGCTCCTCCATCACCTTGCTCTGTGACCTTGGGAAAATCACTCTCCCTCTCGGGGCATCACAGCCATGGCTAATAATACCTTACATTTGTAGAACACTTTTAACTTTATCAAATCGTCCTCACATAACATTCTCTGTGAAGCATCGGAGCCTGGTTTTATGACATCCCTGATTTGACAAGTGAAACGCTAATGGTTATAAAACGCACAGCTCCTTGGAAGTGCCCTCCAGAGAACACTCGGGGGGCACACCCCTTATAACAAACCCTAGGATTCTCTGCAACAAAGCCGGTCCCTGGATAACGGCAGACGGTCGTCATTTCAAACGATGTTTGGGGCCACACAATTCCTGTGTGACCCATGGACGGGGACAGCTTCCTTTATCTTCCCTTTTATTTCCAAAAGCCACCACTCTGAACATTTCAAAGATTCCTGAAGAACTTTTCCAATTTAATTAAAAAAAAAAAAAAAAAAAAAAAACACTGCCTCCTCCTAACGGGCTTCACAAATGAAAGAGTCGAAAATGGGACGCAAGCCAGGCCGCACAGAACAGCCTAATCACTCGAGCTCCTCATTTAAGAAGGAGATGCTCCATCACCTCGGAAAAGCAGGCTGCACATCTTACAAGAGGAAAGCGCGGCAGAGGGCCCGCTTCCTTCCTGTCCTATCCAGTCGGTCGCTCAGCCCAGGACCGGGTCAAGTCTAGCGCAGGCTCCTCTTGCTGGGGATGTGCTACTCACACTAAAACGTTTCCCCTTCAGCCAGGTCTGCCAGGGGCATGTACCATCTTCGGGCGAGGAAACCGAGGCTCAGCCAGACAGAAAGTCGCAGTTGTAAAAGCAGCAGAGCTGGGTCCCATCTCAGACCCATCTGAACCTCGATGCTGTGTTCTTTCCGCTTTCCTACAACTCCTCTTTGCCATGTGTGTGTGTTGGTGGGGTGGCGGGGAGCGGTTAATATTGCAGGGGAGCTGGATGCCAAGTTCATTGGATGCAGAAGGAAAGGAGGAAGGAAGGGAGGAAGGGAGGAAAGAAGGAAGGGAGGGAGAGGGAGGGAGGGAAGGCAGCATTTACCGTGTTGCATCGTGTAGAACCGCAGAGCTGTACTCTGAAGGGTCGCCGTCCTGAATTCGCAGGGCGGCCCCCTGATCACCTTCAGAGCCAGGTGCTGTAGCAGGTGCTATGTGTGCTCTGCCCATCCCTGGAAGTTGCCTGCAGCTCAGGTGAACAGCCCCCCGTACCAACAGGCCGTTGTGCCTCCAACAGGACATCTCTCCGTCTTCAGGCTTTCTCTGGCCCCAAGAGAAAGGACTGGCCAGGAGTGTCTGGCAGGTAGTGCTCCACTCACCCAAGCAATGCACAACAATGAAGGATGGGACATGGGGGATGTATCCGCTATCTACTGCTGTGTAATAAACAGCCCCCAACTCTATAGCTTAACACAATAATCATTTATGTGCTGGTGATTCTGCAATTGGGCTGAGCTCAGCTGAAAGGTTCTCCAGCCCGTCTCGCAGGGTCACTCATGAGTTGCAGGCATCTGGAAGCGGCTCTGGATGGGATGGCCTGAGATGGCTGGTGGTGGTTTGCGGGTGTGGACTGGGTACCTCGGTCTCCTCCTTCAGGGCAGCCCAGGCTGCACGGGTGGCCAAAGCTGCCTTCCCAGCCCTGAATGCAAGTGCTTATCAAGCCTCTGCGTGTATCATGTGCTCACAGCCGACTGGCCAGAGCCAGTCACGTGGCCCAACCCAGGGCCAGTGGGGGCAGGGCTTGGCCAGGGCGTGGACACAGAGAAGTGAGATCCACAGGGGGCTTTGGTGAGCAATCCACCCCAGTGCTGAGGACACCAGCTTCCTCAGCCTTCAGTGGGACAATTCTTAGGCGTGTTCTTTCTGGTCTCTTGGAGTCTCCAGAGGGCTTGTGCCCAGGGGTCCACCGCTACAGGCTGCTCATGTATTTTCCCCAGCTCGCCCCCCCAATCCTTCTCTTACTTCCCCGAAACCCCTCTCAAATAACCTACCTGCACCCACGTCCCCGTCTCAGGGTCACTTTTGGGAAGTCTAAATGGGGACCACAGCACAGCCAGGAATCTGAATCCCAAGCATGTATTCTGTCATGCCAGCCCCTGGGAGGCAGAGATAGGAGGGGACACAAAGAGATGAGAACACGGCTTCAGGGCACTGGGGAGCCAGTGAAAGCTGTATGCAGAGAGAAGCAGGATCAGCCGACAACTCCAGCCCCTCGGAGCCTTGGATTCCAAGGATGGACCAGGCTGGGTCAGGGATAGACCTGCCCTGCCCAATAGAGACAGAAAGACAAGACCCTGCAGAGGCATCTCTAAGCCATGGAAGATCCTCCCACCAGCCCTCCCCGTCCATCTGGGTCCCCAGATCTGGGCTCCCAATTCGCTGGTCTGAAACCAAAGCCCTCCCCATTTCTGAGTTCTGCTTTGACTGATTATGCAAATCTCCCATCCCAGCCTAAGCAAAGCAGGCTGGAAGTGGGGCAGCTCAACAGGATAAGATGGGCAAACGACAGATTACCGCCGCCCACTCTGGTAAACACAAGTTTAATTGCTTTTTCAGAGGGGAGAGGAGAAGGGGGGCAGGCACAGAAATAAAACACATTCCCTGGGAGCTGGGAGCACAGAGCCATGGCTCTCACCTGGGGAGCAGGGAGGGAGGAGGCGCTGGGGACTTGGAGGTGCGCCCTGGGGAAGGCAGCGGCAAGTCTGCCCTTCAGGTGAGGTCAGGTCAGGTCAAGGTCAGGCCTGTACCACCGGAGCAAGGAGAAGCTGAGTGTCAGCATTCTCACCTGGATCATTAACAACAACACCACCACCAAGAGTAATAGTATCTCACATTTACTGAGAGCTGACTGTGTGCCAGGCACGGCACAAAGTGCTCTACACGAGTTAATCGCTTAATCCTCACAACAGCCCTGTGAGAGTATTACCGTCTCCCTCTTACAGATGAGAAAATAGAAGCAAATATTAGGCGCATGTGCTGAAGACACAGGAAAAAAACGTTCATACGTCCACCCAGAGCCCAAAGGCCTATTTATTCAACAAGCCCCATTCACCGTGCCCTGCTCTGTGTCCCTACTTCATGTGAACAGATCAGAGCCACCTTACGTCGGAGGTAGATAGATGTCTGGCCTCCTTTCGCAGGCAAGGGACTCAAGTCTAGGGAAGTTAAAAAATGATTGCAAGTTCATGTAATGAATAAAAGCTAAGTCTGGGATTCAAACCCAGGTCTATCTGATGCACGGGACTGTACCTTTAACACCTAAACTAGCAACGTCCCCAAATACTACTGCACACATCCAAGTAACAACTCCTGTTGGTCGTCACTTATTCTGTGCCAGGCCCCAGACCAACATGCCAGGCTAGGAATAAGAGAGGGTCCCTGCCCTGGAGAAGCCCATGATTGAATGTGGAAGAGAAACACATACATGAAATAGGAGAGTGGTATAGGGGCTTGAAAAGGTGAACCAGATGGGGTGGGGCACAGGGAGCGCCTAATTCTGCCTGCAGAGGTTACAGGCCGGCCGGATTTGCAGAGGAGGCCACCTTCGCGCTGAGGCTTAAAGGATCAGTTGGATTTGACTGGACAGGCCGGGAAACGGATAATAGCGCGATGCTAAGCAGGTCTTGGTGAGGCGGTGGCTAGCGTGTTCTGGATCCGCCAACAGCCCGCTGTGGCCAGGTCACAGCAGGCCCCTCGAGGAGGGCAAGGAGAGCACAGTGAGAAGGCAGCAAGGTCACATCAGAGGAGCCTTAACAGCCAGCAGAAGGGGGTCCTCCGACCCCCACCCCAGCGCTGGCCTTCCTCCAAGCGCCACGTAGTTTGACAAGACGCTCTCAGAACTAGGAGGTCCCATGGCTGGAGTTCCCATCGTGGTGCAGTGGAAACGAATCCAACTGGGAACCATGAGGTTTCAGGTTTGATCCCTGGCCTTGCTCAGTGGGTTAAGAAAGATCTGGCGTTGCTGTGAGCCAGCAGACGTGGCTCAGATCTGGCATGGCTGTGGCTGTGGCGTAGGTCAGCAGCTGTAGCTCTGATTCGACCCTTAGAACCTCCATATGCTGCACGTGCCGCCCTAAAAAGCAAAAAATAAAATAAAATAAAAATAGAAGGGTCCATGGCCAAGGAAGTTTGGGAAGCACTGTGCACCTGTGTCCCTTCTGGAAGCTGCACAGGTGTCTGAGAAACCTTGTAGTAAAGAAAGCTGCCACACTACTATATATAAAATAGAGAAACAAGCACCTTCTGTAGAGCACGGGGAACTATATTCAGTATCTCGTAGGATCCCAGAACGGCAAAGAATGTGAAAAAGAATAGATATATATTCTTACTCACATATATGTATAAGAATATCTATATACACATGTATATATGCATAACCAAATCCCTTTGCTGTACACCTGAAACTAACACAATATTGTAAATCAATAATCATTCAGTAAACAAATAAGAGGAAAGCTGCTGAATTCTGTGGAGCCCAGTCATCCCCAAACCCATCTGACCCCAGAAGCCTCCGTGGACCTGTGGATACCCCCCTGGGATCAGCATTCCAGGGACAAGTGCTTCGGAAAACATCCCCGTGAGTGCCAAAGCCAGGATGGTGACAGGGAAAGGCCACGTACCCTTTGCTCCTTCCCGTGTCTTCAAGCCCTGAGAGGCCGTCAAGCAGAGGATGCAGTCATAATGGTCAGAGTAGCCATAATAAGGATGATGCTGATGATAACAACTGATATTAACTGAGCACCTACTGTGACCCGAGCTGCGCCCTGTGCTAAGGGCCATCCCACCAAATTGTCCTACTACGATTATTCCCATTTTACAGATGGGGACATTGAGGTACTTGCCCGTGATCTCTCCATCAGTGAGTGGAGGAGCCAGGATTCAAACCCCAGCCTGCCAAACCCTGAGGCTACTGAGCTGCCCCTGCACCGCAGCTCTGGTCTGCAAGGAAGACCCTGACCCTGCACCAGGAAGAAATAGAAGAGTCTTCCTTTTTTGCTCAGGAAAAAGTCTCCACGTGCCGGCTCCTCTACCCTTCATGGGGATGGCATCATTTCTGAAATAACCAAATCCAGTCAGTCCAACTCAAAAACCCTTCCAGAGTCCCGTTTTGCACAAGGAGCTCCCGAGGGTGTAACAGGAGAGTCCATCCCTGGCTGCCAGGAATCCTACTCCACCTGGAAACGCGGGTCACAGAATTCCTGAGCAGAAGGGACTTTGAAAATCACAGTGTCCCCAGAATTTGGATTTAAAAGAAAAGCCAAACAGTGAGATACCTCTACGTACCTACTGGCATGACCCAAATCCAGGACACTGTCAACATCAAATGCTGGCGAGGACGTGAAGCAACAGGAACTTGCATGCGTGGCTGGTGGGAATGCAAAATGTACAGTTGCTTTGGAAGACAGTCTGGCAGTTTCTCACAAAATGCGCTCTTACCATCGGATCCAGCAGTCATGCTCCTTGGTATTTACCCAAAGGAGCTGAACACGCACGTCCACACAAAATCCCTGCTTATGGATGTTTATAGCCGTTTTAGTCATCATTGCCAGAACTTAAAGCAACCAAGATGTCCTTCAGTAGGTGAACAAATAAAGCAACGGTCGCACATCCAGACAATGGAGCATCATTCCGCACTAAAAAGAAATGAGCAATCGAGCCATGAAAAGATGGGGGCAACTTAAAGGCATGTTACTAAGTGAAAGAAGCCGATCTGAAAAGTCGGATGAGTCTAACTCTACGACAGTCTGGAAAAGGCAAAACAATGGAGACAGTAAAAAAGATCAGTGGTTGCCAGGAGTTCGGGACAGAGAGGAGGAACAGGCGGAACACAGAGGATGTTCAGGGCCGTGACACCCTTCTGTGTGAAACTGCAGTGGTGGCTACAGATCATTTGCCATTTGACAAAACCCGTAGGATGTACAAGACCAAGAGTGACTCCTCCTGGAAACGATGGACTCGGGCTGATGATGATGTGGCGGTTCGTGAATTACAACAAATGTGCCACTTGCTGGGGAGGGGGAGATGGGGGGGAAGGCGGAGGCGGGGGAGGGGAGAGGCATGGGGGGGTGGGGGGGCACGGGGGGAGGTGTATGAAAAATCTAGGTAACTTCTCTTCAGTGTGGCTGTGAACTGAAAACGGCTCTTAAAACCTAGTCTCAAAAAAGAAAGAACAAATGAACACTGGAGTCAGGTCCCCTCATTTAGAGCAGGCGGAAGCGGAGCTGGCTGCTTGAACAGGGGGCGGGAGCCCCAAGGGCCCCCCCGCAGACCCAACCCTCATCTCCTCCCAAGGCCTCCAGGTAGGAGATACAGAAATAGGTACAAATAAAAGCACTGTGAAGTCACAGGAGAAGGAGATGAATTTCGGCTGGGAAAGCTCCTTCAGAGAGCTGGGCTTGAGCCGAGCTGGAACCTCAGGACGGCGGCCGGCTCGGCGAAGGCCTGCAGGTTCTGGGAGGAGTGGGGGTGGTGGCGACAGGAGGAAGGAGGCAAAACTCTGGGTTCCATCACAGGCACCCCACCCCCTCCTGGCATCCCCCCCAGCCCCTGTGAGGACAGGGCAGGGGGCAGAGCCAGACCCAAGCCAGGCCTGGCTGCTTTCTGTGACAAGCATTTGGATGTTTCCTCTGGGGAGTTCCCATTATGGCTCAGCAGGTTAAGAACCAGACCAGTATCCATGGGGATGCGGGTTGGATCCCTGGCCTCGCTCAGGGGCTTAAGGATCTGGCATTGCCGTGAGCTGTGGTGTAGGTCACAGACGAGGCTCAGATCCCATGTTGCTGTAGCTGTGGCTTAGGCCGGCAATTGTACCTCCGATTGGACCCCTAGCCTGGGAGCCTCCATATGCCGTGGGTGCGGCCCTAAAAAAAGGAAAATAAAATTTCCTCTGAAACTGGAGATCTTCCGACTGACCTGGTTGTTGCTGGCAGGCCTGGCCTGAATTTGAGAGGACAAGGAAGTCTGGAAATGCCAGCTCGAAAAGGTCACCTGCCCTGTCCCAAAGCCCAGGATCCAGCCAGGTCAGGCATGCACCTTGCTCCAGGCACAGCCTCCAAGCAAGTGCTCTGTCTAGTGCCTGTGAGGGACATGGGACATGGGTAGGAAGCAACCCTGGACCAGGGGTAAAGCCATCATGACCTGAGCATTGCTTCCCAGCTGTGTGACCTTAAGAAAGCAGCCCTCCCTCTCTGAGCCTGGATCTTCGTCCACAATGGGATAGTGATATATGTCAAGTGAGGTTCTCACCAGGATCTCACTAAGAGGTGGGGGTGGCCGTGTCCTGTTAATGGAACAGGGCTTTATGTGACGTCAGGGGCCACAGAAACGTCAGGCATTATTTTGAGCCCTCGGTCCCTCCGGCAGAGGGAGTCACTGCAGCAGGTGCCCGTGGCAGATGTAGGAACGTAGAAGATGCTGGTCATTAATTATTACCAGAAAGCCCCTCTTTTCAGAACTCTCGGGGTTTGAATTAGACCCAGGTGAGGGTTGGCATTTCAGACAAGCCCCCCGCCCCCGTACCTCACCATGAGGTCTGAGAATCATAGTCATGAAGCAGACCCCCCCAGCCCTTCTCAAGTTGAAGGGCAATCTGGAGTGGTATTGACTATTGTTTGAAAGCCCCTACTGTGTGCCACCTACTTTCCATGACCGATTTGGAAGTAGACGCCCTTCAGGTTCCAGATGGGGACGGGGATGCCCAGAACAGCTGAGTGAGCTGCTCACAGCCACTAAATCAGGGGCAGGTCTGGCTGCCAATCTAGGTCTCTCCAAAGCCACCTCTCTGCCACTGCATCTCCATTTTGCAATGGCCAATGAAGACTGCAGGTATTTGGGGTGACAGCTACTTCTGGGCAACCCCACAGGCCTTCCTGGAAGGGGTGGGGGGTCAGGGGCCCACCCAGGTCCAGGGAGAGCCTCAGAGAGTCTGCTGGCCTCCCAGCTGGCCAGGCAGAGGCGGAAGAACCTGTGCCTGCACGATCCTCGTTTGATCTTTGTCTCTGCAGCGTGGATTTAAGATGCACCAACCTCCAGTGCTCCGGGGGGTTCATCTAAACATGATTAAACAACCATTAGGCCTCTGCGGTTGGGAAATGGAGATTTACAGACTTCCAAACCTCCATTTAAATGCAAATGTAGCATCTCGCCTGGAACCACGGATCTGAGCGGCATTAAAGTCACTCTGTCCCATTGCTCCCACTCGGCTGGACCACCTCAGGCCCCCATTTAATCCGAGGGGCACTGAGGGCACCTGCTGGAACCAGGGGGGACAGGGGACAGGGCCCTGGGTGACAGACGTGGGTCAACACCTTGTCTTCCTTCATCCATCATTGCCGTTCCTAGCTTGGGCGGGCGTGCAGGTGTAAACCACCAGCGCAGGCCAGGATGACCTTGTCAAGGTCACACCCAGGACTCAATCTCAGGCCTGCCTGGCGTGAAGCCTCAGGGAGGCCAGACTCTGTGTCAGTCACACCACCCGGGGCCTCTGAGCAAGTGGCCCAGGAAATAGTCACTGGGTTTAAAGCAAGTAAAAACCTACTACTCAAGTGAAGCTAATACCACCAGCGGTTAGTTAACTGAGCACCTACTATGTGCCAGGCAGAGAAAGAAGCCTTTCATCTTCCCAAGACCTTATGAGATAGGTTTTAGGCTTCTCGTTTTTTTTTTTTTTTTTCTTCTTCTTTTTTCGTTATTTGTCTTGTTAGGGCCATTCTGGCAGCATATGGAGGTTACCAGGCTAGGGGTCGAATCAGATCTGTAGCCACGGGCCTACACCACAGCTCACGGCAACGCTGGATCCTTAACCCACTGAGCGAGGCCAGGGATCGAACTTGAATCCTCATGGGTACTAGTCAGATTCGTTTCCGCCGACCCGTGATGGGAACTCCAGGATTCTCATTTTTAAAGGAGGAACTTCAGGAAGTCCCTGGTGGTTCCATGGGTTAAGGATCCTCCTGTGTCATCACTTCTGTGGCTCTGACTACTGCGATGGCACAGGTTTGATCCCTGGCCCAGACCTCTGCAGCCAAAAATAAATAAATAAATAAATAAATAAATAAATAAATAAAACAAGTATCACATAGAGGAGGAAATTCAGAAAGACTCAGAGACTCTGGGAGATCAGAAGCTGGCAGAGGGTGAAGGATTTAAACCCAGATCTGGCTGACTCCCAAACCTATGCTCATAATCATTTCTCAGGACTCTGCTACTTAGCTCCTGTGTGACCTTTGGCAAGTGACTTGACCTCTCTGGGCTTCTGCTTCTGGATCTAAAGTGGGTATAATAACAGCATCCACCTCATGGGGTCTTGGATCTGGGGATTAATGAAGTTAGTAGGAGTCAGAGGACTAGAAACATTATCTGGTGCCTAGAAGGAACTTAACAAATATTAGTGACAGTTATTAATTAGACTCAGAAAGTGCCAGGAGCCCTAAGAGAGGTCCAGATGACACACTGTAGGGGGTTCAGGGGGACCCAGAGTTCATACCCTGAGGGTGAAATCAGGGATTACCTCTTGGAAGAGGCAGCCCTAATTCTGGGCCTTGAGGGGTGGACAGGGGAGGGGGTCGGGGGAGGGGCAGTTGTGCAGTGAGGCTGACCCTGGGTGGCACCTACCGGAGAAGGGGGGGGTGGGGCAAAGGTCAGCAGGGGCCAGGCTGTGAAGACCTGGAATTCCAAATTGGGAAACAGGGGCTGTATTTTATTTTGCAGGTAGGACTGGGCAACAGATAAAGAGGAGGGCACTGGGGACGATGGGCAGGAGAGTGACTGTGGCCGTGTCCTTGGTGCCTGCTGGGTACTATGCTGCATCAGTTTCATACACCATCTCTTTCTCTCCCAAAGCGGCTGTGTTGGCTTTATGAGTCTTAACTTATGTTTTGGGTGAGTGACTGTGGCCCAGAGGCCTTAGGGACCATGCCCAAGGTCGCCAGGCGAGGGGAGGTAGAGCTGACCTTCAGCCCAGGGAGGGTACTGCTCTCCTCCCAGCCCCAGCTCTGCTCCTCTCGACACGCTAAAGTTTCCAGCCTGGGTGCCCGGAAGAAAAGGATGCTCAGGGCACCCATTCATCCTGGTTTGCTCGGTACTTTCCCAGTTTTAAAATAAAGTCCCTGGAAACCCTCTTGTCTTGAGCCAACCAGGCTGATTGGTCAACCCAGTGATGACCCAGAAATGGGACTAAGGGAGAAGGGGTGGGAGGGAGCCGGGAGAGTGATGGATAAAGTGTTTTGTTTTGTTTTGTTTTGTTTCTTTTTGGCCACCCAGTGGCATATGGAGTTCCCAGGCCAGGGATCTAATCCAAGCCACAGTTGCGCCCTAAACTGCAACTGTGGCAATGCCAACCCTTAATCCATTATGCTGGGCCAGGGATCGAATCTGCATCCCAGCACTCCCAAGATGCCACAAATCCCATTGTACCACAGTGGGAACTCCTGGATAAAGTTTTTTTGTTTCTTTTTTTGTTTTGTTTTTTTAATGGCCATACCCACAGCATATGGAAATTCCTGGGCCAGGGATCTAATCTGCATCTCTGCAGCTACCCAAGCTGCCGAAGTCAGATTCTTAACCCACTGTGCTGCAGCGGGAGCTCCTAAAGTTTTTTGACATGTTGAGTTGGGTCCCCAGGGAGCAGGCCTGGCCACTGCTTTGGCACAAGGTCAGGCCAGAGGCTCAAGTTTGGGGCTCACCCACAGAGAACTGGGGAGCCCCCAGGTCCTACTCGGTCCCCTGAACCATCCGAGAGTGAGTGCTCCAGCTCAGGAAAGGGGGTCCTCCTCCACCCTGGGGGAGAAAAGGCACCCTGACACAGAAAAGGTACAGGACTCGCTGTTCTGCCTTCCAGCTGGCCTACTCAGTGGGGTCCAGAAGAACCTTCTCGCCCCTGGATGGCTTTTCAGCTCCAGGCCCTTATGGGACATTTGCTCCAGGCTTAGAGCAAGAAACCACTTGGGATTTTCACGTGTCAGGGCTTGTCCTTGTTTCTGGCATCTGTTCAGTGGGCCGGTGGGTATGGCCCCTCCCATTCAACGGTGCTGGGGAGGAGAAAGGATGAGCAGGTTCTATTTGTTTCTGTTTCTGCCCTCTCTTGACTTCCTCGGAGCTACTCCTTCTCAGGCCACTGTTTGCTTCTGACCTTTGGCCTCAGAGAGAGACCACACAGGGGGACACATGTCAGGGTCAACTAGGCACATGGGGCAGCACATCCCCTGGGGCAGGGAGGGGGTGGTCCATCCACTCTCCTTGACCTGAGGTTTGAGGGTCCAGAGCAAAGGTCTGGAGGACCCCAAACTGTAGGTCTAGCTCAGACAGCCACTGACTTGCTCCATGACCTTGAATGCGTTAAGGTCATGGAGCAAGTTTCCTTTCTTTGGGCCTCAGTTTACGCATCTGTCAAAGAGCGCCCCTAGCATCTCACAGGATGCTGGGGGCAGGGTCCAAGGGCAGAACCTGGCCAAGAGACAATGAGAGGAGGAAACAAGGGCAAGGTGAAAGCCTGGGAACAGCGAGAGGGGCACAAGGGGTGTGAGGGGGAGGAGGCCAAGGAAGGCAGAGAAGACAGATGACGAGGCAGGTGAGAGGGAGCCAGAGGTGGACTCATCAATCAGCTTTTATATCCCTGCCCTTCCCTCCCACCCTCCCCGCCCCTCCCCGCCCCTGTGGATAATCACGGAGGACACCGATTAAGAGGACCCGGCCTCCCGGGCTTCTTTGTTTGAAGCCCTCCTGGTGAATTATGCAGGAGGCTGCGGGAGACGCCGAGCTGGGATCGCTTCATTATTGATGAGAGATGACGGGCCCTCCACTGACAGCCTGCCTAAGAGATATGATTAGCTTGTAAAAAATTAATCACTGTTCTCCGGGAGGACACAGATTCAAACCCCGAGGAGCGGTGTTATCGATGTTCCCTAATTTCAGGGGACTTTGAAAAGGTTTTAGCACAACGTGGAGGAGACAATTAAATTCAATTAGAATCACGCGTGCTGAAATGTCACCCCCCCTCCTGAGAGGCAGGCAGAGGGTGGTCCAGGAGGGAGGGGCTGCTGGTGGACACGATGGTGGGGGCGGGGGGGGGCGCTTCACCCCCTCTGGAGGGAAGTACCTTCCGCTTTGTCCGCTCCCCAGGTGATCTCATGCTCACCTATGGCTTCAATCACTACCTAGACTCCGATGACTCACACATTTATGGCTCCAGCCTGGACCTCTCCCCCGAGCATCCCATCCATACACTCAACACCTTGTCAGGGAATAGCTCAAAGGCACCTCCAACTCAAAGTAACCTCCCATCCATCCCCTGGCCTCCCTGCCTTCATCCCTGTCCTCCCTCAGGTGCTCTTTCTTCATGAAGGGTCCCACCTCAACCAAATCCATCACCAAGACCGGCTGGTTTAACTCCTGAACATTTCTGGCCCCCATGCGTCTCCCTCTGAGTCCCTTGCTCGCTCACTCACCACCCTGGCCAGCACCCCTTCCTCTCTCACCTGGATGACATTGGTAGCCTCCTCCCGGGTACCAGATGCTTTTGGCCTCTTGTCTTACCCTCTCTGCTTTTGCCTGAGGTTGGAGTGGACAGTTCCTGTGGGATTTGGTCCACAGCCCTTTGACTCTGCCTGGTCTCAAGCATGCCTTATAATTCTCTTCCCTGTCCACTCTGGGGTTCCTCGGATGTTGCGGGGGCAGGGCAGTGCTCATGCCCAGCTCAGAAGTTTAGAAATGGCAGCACCTGGAATGGAAGACACCCCAGCCTCCCACTTTGAGTGGGTGGGCAATTCTAGGAAGCCTTGTGCTCCTTTCTCAGGAGGTGCCGGTGGAATGGAGCCCCTGTGGCCTAGAGCAGCATCCCAAGGACCCCTATCGCACTCCTGGTTCGTCCATCGCTTCTATGCCCAGAGATCTCTCCCCAGACACTATGCCCCCGGGTCCTCAGCTCTGCTTGCAAGGGATCCCTACATAAGACAGCCTGCGTCCACGTGGGACCCCTCTACTCTCTTCTCCCCACTGCGTTAATGATATGCACAAACACACCTGATCCCCTCATCCTCCCACTCGAATCCTCCAAGATTGCCCGCCACTCTCAGAATCAAAAGAAACCCCCAAACATGGCCCCCAGGAACCCAAATCCCCTTGCTCCCCCGCCGCCGTGCCCGCCACCACCCTCTAGACCCTTATGTTCACCATGACCGTGACCGTGACCGTCCCGCCACAGCCCCTCTGCCTCCTTGGCTCTGTAGCTCACGTTCATCCTTCAGCTCTCGCCCAGGGTTGGCCCAGTGTTCGTGTCGTGTCTGCCACCCGTTTTCCCTGACCCTCTTGACGAGGTTAGACCTCTTCTCTCATCAGTTCTCATCTCACCAGACCCCTCGCCTCTTATTGCTAATCAGAGTAGTGATTTCACAAATTTCACATTTCTTGGAGGGATGATTTGATGAAGGGCTGCCTCCCCCGTTAGGAGTGGGCATCGTGAAGACGGACTGTGTCTGGCATTGGCGGGGGCAGCCCACTAGCATGTTGGAAGGAAGGAAGGAAGGGAGGAAGGGCGGGGGGGAGGGGGGAGGGAGGGAGCTGGTCCACCTCAAGCTAATTACAAACATCCCTCTGCACCGAACTTCTCACTGCCTCCCCAGTGCAAGCAGAGAGAAATCAAAGCTACCTAGCAAGTCTTTTAAGGCTTCCACTAAACCCCAATTTCTTTCCATCATTAACCCCATATACCCCTGGGCTCCAGCCAATCCAAGCTGCTTGCGTTTCTTCATCTTTGGGGCGCATCCCTTGGAAAGTAAGCTCTGTGAGCAGAGTGGGTCCTGCCCACAGCAAAGGTTCCATGAACGTTTGTTGACTGAATGGGGGACCTTCCACAGCCACGCCCCCCCCCCGCCCCGCCCCGGCCCTGCCCTCCCTGTCTCCTCTGTCTGGCAATGGCAGGGGTCTGATCCGGGCACTCCCCACAGACCATCCTATTTTATAGATGAGGGAAGCTGGAGCTCAGATATAAAGCCGTTTGTCCCAGGTCCCACAGCCAGAGGAGCAGAATGTATCAACCCAGGCTTTTCATATCAGGCCCACAGCCCAGTGCCTCTGCCTCGCATTACCACCAGTGTCCAAAGTCTCCCCATGTCTAGAGGTCCATTCAAACATCACATCCTCCAGGAAGCCTTCCATGATTACCTCATCCCTGGCCAGCACAAGAGCTTCCTACTCTGAAAGGCCACCAGGGCCTCTGTGTATCGGTTTTTGATTTTGCGCTTTATTTTAAGGGCTTTATTGAGGTAGAATTTACATGCCATCAGGCTCACTTGTTCTAAGTGAATGACTCAACGATCAAGCCTGCTTTCATACCCCAACCTGACATGTATTGATTTCTAGCCGTGGTTGTTTTTCACTGGGAACTCTCAGCTGCTGCTGAGGGCACGACCAGGCCATCCCCATTCCTCACCCCCCACCCCCACCCCCACTAGCAGGGCCGGCACCCCAGGGGGCTGGGCACAGGGAGTGGGCCCCCACCGCATCACCTCCCCTCCGGGGGGGGGGGACTTGAAAGAGTGACATCAGCTGAGGTCTCCCAGCCGCTGCTGGAAGCCAGGCCCTTTGCTAAGTGCTCTCCATGGAGCCAAATGCGCAGGTGCCCATGCGCTGGAGTGCATGACCCCCAGTTTACAGACAAGGGTGCAGAAGCCCAGAAAAAGGAAATAGCATGCTGAAATCACACAGCAAAGAGCAGAGCTGGAACTCCAAGCCAGGGTCTAGCTCCAGAGCCATGTTTTACCCAAAGTTTTCTGATGTTAGGATGACCAACTGGCTCCATTTGCCCGGAATACAGGACATTCTGTTTCTTTTCTTTTCTTTTTTGTCTTTTTAGGGCTACACCCATGGCATATCCATATATGCTGGTTCCCAGGCTAGGGGTCCAATTGGAGCTACAGCTGCCGGCCTACGCCAGAGCCACAGAAACTTGGCATCTGAGCCATGTCTGTGACCTACACCACAGCTCACAACAATGCCAGATCCTTAACCCAGGGAGCAAGGCCAGGGATTGAACCTTTGTCCTCATGGATACTAGTCAGATTTGTTTCTACCGAGCCACGCCGGGAACTCCCAGTGAGGAGGTCTTTAGATGGCCGTGTCCCCACCGCTCGCTGGCCTCTGCGGCCACTGTCCACAGCTCTTAGGAGATTGCTCACACCTCTCCTGGGGCCCACCGGCCAGGTGAGGATACCTGGGGGTACAAGGGGTCAGGATCCTGGGGGGCAGCTAGGAGAGCTGGCCTAGGAGCTCAGGCCACATCCTGCTTCAGGTGCTTCCAGGGGTTGGAGCTCAGGACAAGGAGGCAGGAGGAGCAGCTTGGGGGTGGCGGGCAGGGCACGATTCTTCTGCTCACTGTCACTGTGCTGAGCGGCCTCTGCTATGAGCCACCTCACCCCTCCCATCTGTTTAATGGGTAGGTCCCTGCCATTTATCCTCCTCCCAAAGGCTTGATAGTCTGCTAAGTGGGTCTGTGTCTATTATCTGATGGGATCCACAGCAGCCTGAGGAGGTGAGAGGCCAGGAATGATGATCCCACTTGATCGCCAATAAGACCAAGGCTCAGAGAGGTTAATACATTTGCCTGAGGTCACACAACTTAAGAAGTAGCAGAACTGGCTTCCCACCAAAGCCATCACCCTCCAAATCTTCACCATCCTGCTCTAAGTCAAGGGGCGGGCGGGTAACAGAGGCCATGGCCAGGCCTCCGGTCCCCGTTGGGGAGAGGGTGGGAATCCTGCAGAGGAATCAGTCCTCCTAGAGATTTAAGATGATGGCACAACTTGGAGGTCAGCCACATGGCGGCACAAAGGGGGGGAGGTTCTGAGAAAAGAGGGGACCTACCCAGTCATGCAGCTAAGCAGCAGCTGATATTCCAGATTGATGACTTGAACCTAGATGAGCAGGAAAAGGGGAACTCCCCCTTCCTGGGGGCTCCCGTCCCCTGGGTTTCCAGTCCTTCCATCGAGATCCCAGGTCCCTGCACCCCTTTCCCCATGCTGCCCACCACTCGAAAGTGCCCTCCCTTCCTGCAACCCACCCCATTGCCTCCTAATGACAATGGTAGATACACTGGTGTGCATGGATCGTATCGTGTGCCTGGCACTGGGCTATGAACTTCTGTATATTTCTTAATAATTCTCACCACAACCCCATGGTAGGTACAGATATAGACACAGCCCCGGCACACAGATGAGACTGAGGCTTAGGGAGCTGCCCATTGGCCCATCCCCTCTCAAACCAGCTTCTTTACCCATCCTCAGAGCAAGAGGAGGCCAACCAGTTGGTCCAAGGTGGGAGCCAGGAAGGTACATTTCCAGCAAGACCCCCCGCCCGCCGCCGCCCCCACCAGGCTGGCCCTGTGCTCTCTGTCTCATAGCCGGGGAAACTAAGGCTTAGGGAGATAAGAACCTGTCCAGGATCACCGAGTTCATCCACTGTAGAGCCGAGACTCAGATTCGAAGCCTAGGCTCCCTGGTCACTGAGTAGCAGGGATGCACTCTACCTGCTGCCAGACGCTGTCAGAAGCCTGGGTTCTCCGGCTGGGAGGGCCAGGGTGGGGATCAGCCTTGCCCAGACCCCAGCACAGGCCAGGGTCTCACTGCCCCATTCTTCCAAAACAAATTGTCTCCCAATACAAATGATGGAGGGCCGCCTCCAAGCACAGCCCACAAGGACAAAACTTCATTTGCTGGAATTAGAGCGGCACCATTCACCTGCTTGAGAGAGTGCTAATATTGGCTGAGGTTTAATGATGCTGCATTAGTAGCTACAAGGCTGCAGATCTGAGGGCACTCCTGGAATTGACTGCATTAGCCAGGAGTGGGTCCCAGAGCATCTCTGCCTCAGGGCTGGGCTGAGGGGAGCCCAGGGAGGGAGGGACAAAAGACAGCAAGGGTGAGGACAAACGAGAGCATCTGAAAGGGATCCTTGGGCACTAAGATCTTCAGGGTAAAGGAAGCAGACAGATTCCCCACTCAGCCCTTGACCTCCAGCCTATCTTCTCCTCCACAGGGACTAGAGGTATCTACCAACCACACCAAAGATAATCACCGCAATGGCTGCATTTTCTGAGCACTTAATAGATGCCAGGCCCTATTCTAAGGGCTGTCCCTGTCTTAACTAATTCACTTAATCCTCAGACACTTCTGAGGGAAATACTTGTGGCTGTTAGAATACATGATGCAAATTCTTTGCCATTCAGCCCATCAAGAGGCATGGGCTATGTCCCCAGCCCCCTTGAGTCTGGGTGAGCTTGGAACGAAGAGAGTGGAAGGTGAGGCCATGTGACCTTCAGAGCTAGATCAGCAAAGGCAGAGTGGCTTCTGCCCTGGTGGTGGGATCACTCATCTTGGAGCCCCGAATATCCATGTGTGATGTCTAATCACTGTGAGGCCGCCATGCTGTGAGGAAGCTCAAACTACAGGGTGATGCCATGTGGTGCTTCCGTCAGCTGTCCTAGAAGAGTCCAGCCTTCAGCCCCGCACTCTGAGAACACAGAGACAAGCTGTTCCCCTCTGCCTCATCAAAATTCCTGAACTAGAAAACCATGAGCATAAAAAATGATAGGTATTCAACGCCTTAGCCTTTGGGGATGGCTTGTTGCATACACAACAGTAGCTGATCAGAACAGTATTATTATCCTCTCTATTTCCTAGTTGAGGAATGGATGTACCACAGGTACGTAAGAAGTGAGATTCAACCCGAGGCAGTCTGGTCACAGGGTCCATCCACATGGGGGTTGTTATAATTACTACCTCTCTGTTATTATTCCTACTACTTCTCTGGCCTAATCTCAAAGCCATGTTGATTCCAAAAACTCACTTTAGCAACCCGAGATAATTAAAAGTAATTACAGGCTTTACCAAAGTCTCTCCAAGTATATATGCAAGGTGAACCCAAATTTTAATCCCCAGCTGTTTTTTTTTTTTTTTCTTTTGTCTTCTAGGGCCACACCCGAGGCATATGGAGGTTCCCAGGCTAGGGGTTCAATCGGAGCTGTAGGCGCCACCCTACACCACAGTCACAGCAATGCAGGATCCCAGCCGTGTCTTCAACCTACACCACAGCTCATGGCAACCCTGAATCCTTAATCCACTGAGCGAGGCCAGGGATGGAACCTGCTTCCTCATGGATGCTAGTAGGATTCATTTCCCCTGAGTCACAAAGGGAATTCCTCCCCAGCCGGATTAACAGCACTTCTGGTCTCCCATCTAACCCCCCTCCTAGACGGCTTGGCTATGGCTTGCTTCTCCTTAAATCTACTCCCCCATGGACCTGCCTCCTCAGCTCCACATCTTACTTCCCAGCAAGAGAGAATTCTTCCTCTTTAGGAGAGGGGCTCAGTGGGCACCAAGCTGGCTGACAGCTCTGGGCTTCTCCCCTGTGAGCAGGAGACATGGCACAGTCTGGCTCCCACCTCCCACTTGAGTCATTTTTGTCCTGCCCCCTGGTGAAAGCCCTCAGCCCTTTCTGATCATTTCAGAAGCTCTGAGACTATCCCAGGTTCCCCAGAACTTCCCAGTGGGTTGAAGAAACCCCAATATCCCAGGAGGGCTGTGACTTTGTCAAGAGTTGACCTCTCCACTTGGCTGTTCCCATAGGCATGTCTAGCTCAGGGTCCAACACTGAAGCCCCTCCCATCTCCTACCAGAGAGCTCTGGGTTCTAGTCCCTGCCTGAGGCTGTCTGGCCATATCATCTTGTGCCTCAGTTTCCTTATCTGTAAAATAAGAATAATAATAGCACCTACCATCATAGACCAGTGTCTTCCATGTGGTCAGTACTCAGTAAATGATAGCTTTAAAATGGCATGTACTTGACACATAAGCAAATGCTCAATAACTCTAGTCATTAAACAAAGCCAGTGAGGGTTTCTTGTTCTTTTAGCTCCCAGATTTGAAGGGGAAATTAATATTGTTTAGCTCTAGCAAGACTTCAGGGAAAGGTGGCATTCTCTCTTACAGTTAGTGGAAATGTAAATTGACACCAACTTTCTGGAGGACAAATTCAACAATGTCTGTTATAGATTGTTTATTAATTGTTTGTTACCTGTAAGTGCTTGGCTGGTTTTTTGCAGCTGTGACTCCAGTGCCTTGCCATGTCATAGGCTCTCCTTATGTCTTTAATGAATGAATGGATGAATGCATAGGCCAAAATAAGCCAGGATTTCTTTTATGCTCTTTTTTAGATTCTTTTCCATTATAGGTTATTACAAGATATTGATGCTAGTTCCCTGTGTTACACAGTAGGACCTTCTTGTTTATCTATTTTATATACAGAAGTGTGTATCTGTTAATCCCAGAGTCCTGATTTATCCCTCGCCCCTTTCCCCAATCTAGTATTTTTACTCCTAAGAATCAATGCCAAACTCATCAGTAAAATTTTATGTGCAAAATATTTTTTTTTTTTTTTTTACTTTTTAGGGCTGCACCTGTGGCACATGGAAGTTTCCAGGCTAGGGGTTAAATTGGACCTACAGCTCCTGGCCTACATACGCCACAGCCACAGCAACGTGGGATCCAAACAGCATCTGCGACCTACACCACAGCTCATGGGAACACCAGCTCCTTAACCTACTGAGCAAGGCATGGGATTAAACCCACAGCCTCATGGTTCCTAGTCAGATTCATTTCCACTGTGCCACAAGGGGAACTCCTGTATGTGCAAAATTTTTAATGAGCATTTTTTATAATGGTTTAAAAAAAGGACCAGCATCCCTTCTACTGATCAAAGAAGGTAAAGTGTAGGATGATACGAGGTCACACTGTGAGTGGGTGGCAAAGCCATGACCAACCGGACCTGCAGCCTTGGGGCCTCTTTGTGCCTCTGTTTTTCTGGAGGCTTCTGCTGGTACTGATCACCCCCCACTCACCCCTGGCAGCGCTCAGCCTAATTAATGCTTGGGACCAGCTAAGTGCCCTGTTTGACTGGTATTTCTAGAGCACATTTTTCTTCTTTCCTTCTCAAACTCTTCAGGTAAGTAAGCACTTCCTAGATCAGAAACCATATTAACTCCATTCTATGACCGTAATGGTAAAATATGTTTATGTTAACTGTATGCTACTACTTTCTCTAGTTTTACTATTGTCTTGATGCTTTGACATCTTGGGGGCCTTACTAGCAGGTGAGAGACAGGTCCTCCCAGGGCAAGCTGATTCCTAGAGACAGCAAACAACCCTTTCATATGCAAACCAATCAATCCAGCCACCTCCTTCCTGGGGGGTGACATGCCACCTGCTGCCCTAACCATCCAGGGCCAGGTACCAGGAAACCACGTACCCTACAGCCCAGCATCCACTGAAATTATTCAAATCAGCCAATCCCACAACTGCTTAGCCTGCCTCATGCATTCTTTCCTGCAAAGGTCACAGCAATGGCTCTTTTCCATGCTTTCCTCTCGCCCTTGCTGCCTCCTGACCGGCCCTGGTGCTTCCCCATGTGGCCCTGCAGGGCATGGCCCTCCTCCAGGAGATGCGACTGCTGTCTTTTCATCAGCAATCATCTCCTGGTCTATTGGCCTCACCACACCTAAATAATGATAAAACCTGCATTTAAAACAAAATACCCATGGCCCCCTCCTTAAGGAAGGGATAGTCTAGCCAGAGGGGCTCCTATAGTATCACGGATCTCTTGCTAGAGGTCCCTACCCTCACCACCTACAAAGCCCCCTTCTGTCTGGCATAGCCTCTCAGACTCAGCTCTTCTTATCTCTGCCTCAGTGATAGGTGCTTCACGTGATAGTTGCCAAGAGTATGAGTTCAAGGCCCAACTGCACCATTTCCAGGCTGTGCATATTTGGGCCTGTTAATTAACCTCTCTGTGCCTCCGTTTATCCATCTGTAAAATGGGGAAATAACTCCAACCTCATATATTTCTTCACCTTGCCTGGCACCTCCAAGAAGGGTCGCAGGGAAGCAACATTGGTTAGTATTTATTATGAAGACCCTGTGAGGTAAGCATCAGCACCCCCGTTCTGCAGATAAGAAAAACCAAAGTTCTGAATGATGTGTGTCTTCCACGCAGGTCAGGTGGAGAAAAACAAGTAGAGCCACAGCACAAGCCTATTTCATTGCACCCCTCTTCTCCCATTAACAGGGGACTAGGCTAGGGTGGGGTGAGCGAGATAGCCAAGATGCAAGACTTAGGGAGGCATATACTTCCAGGTTCGGGCACTTGAGAGTAGCTGTCTACTTATGTTTGAGACTTCAGATGCCTCACTTGTCTCACCCTAATCCCGGGCTGGCCCATTAAACACACACACCAAGGCTGGCTTCCTCTCCCATCACTACCCTCCAGCATTGGTCTGGGGTCCTGGTCTTAATCAACCCACAGGGAAAGACTTGGCCTCCCGGTGACAACTTCTTCGTATTCATGCAAAGCTAAGGCTAGGTTTGGAGTGTGTGTGTGTGTGTGTGTGTGTGTGTGTGTGTGTGTGTGTGTGTGTTGGGGAGCTGAGGTCTCAATACTTCCTGGGCCCGGGGAGTGGAGGAATCCATGTGATACAGAATGGGATGGAGTGCCCCTGAGAGTTATTAGCCCAGAACCCCACCTTCCATCAAGGATGGGGAGGTGCAGTTTCCAAGGGAGAGTGGAACTTGCTTTTCCCCATTTCAAGTTTGGGAAGAGTCCCTGATAATAAGTCAGCACCTGCTGCTGGCTTACATATGTAACCCTAATAAAAGAGCAGCTTCCATGGTCTAGGCTCACAGTGAGATCACGACGAAAGGAACCCAGGCCAGCAACCAAACAGTAATTTCAAAGAATTCAAAGTCCTTTGTTTATATTTCTCCTTCAACCTGATCCTTAGACCAGCAGAAAATCCTAACTTTCCCTTTACCATCCTCATCCCCCAGACAAATTCCCGGCATCTCTTTACCCATGCTTCCCAGCCTCCGCCCCTGAACCACTGGTCCTTCTCTTCCCTCTTCCTTTTCCCTCCATATCACAAAAGCCTAAGGAGTTGGTCTGGCCACTGCAGAGCTCACTTCAGAGGTAGAAATTACAAAGGCTTAAATAGGCACAGCCAGAATTCCCTGATGGACCGAAAGCATGTGGCGGAAAATCATTTCTGCCTCGTCACACAGATATGGCCTCTTTTTAATCG
Source organism: Sus scrofa (assembly GCF_054392235.1). Taxonomy (NCBI): domain Eukaryota; kingdom Metazoa; phylum Chordata; class Mammalia; order Artiodactyla; family Suidae; genus Sus; species Sus scrofa. Next base: position 81,441,327 of record NC_139388.1, read on the forward strand.
GTACAACCGACCAGCAACCTCTGCTGCTCCCCCACCTCTATAAAAGGAAACTTCATCCTCCCAGCTACTCGGGCCCAAAGCCCCAGGACTCAGTGCATCTGTTTTCCTAACTTGTACATTCAATCCATCAAGACACATGGTGCTTGTGCCTCCAAACACACACTGCTTCTTTGTCCGCCCCTTGCCTCCTCCACTGCTCTATCAGTTCCTGCAATAGCCTCCTGCCTGGTGCCCCTGCCTCTATTGTTCTCCACAGATGAACTCTATCTCCCCATAGCAGCCAGAGTGATCTCTTACAAACGCAATTCAGAGAATGGCTTTCCTCTGCACAAACGTTCTGAGGCTTCCCATGTCCCCAGAATAAAATCCAAGCCAGCAAATCCATGGACTACAAGGCTTTCCCTGATGGAGCTCCTGCTGGCTCCTTCTCATTCAACTTTCAGCTCCAACATTGCTTCCTCCAAGACCCTTCTCTGATAATTCTCTCTGAGGGTGATGGTCCCTCTGCCTCAGTCCCTCTTCATTGTTGACACACCACTCTGTTTTGTGGGCTGCATATCCCTGCTCCTGACCTTGTATGGTGTCATTATTCATTTCCCATCCACCCCTCCCAATTAGAGAGCTAGTTCCACGTGAGAGCGCCTCTCCTCATCGAATGCTGCTACCTCCATGCCTAATGCATTCTCTGGTTCTTAATAGATGTTCAGTAAAGACTGGTTAACTGAATACATGAAAGCACGAATGAATGACCTGAGAAAATGCATTTGCATTTGTCTGGCCGCAATAACAGGAAATAGACTCGGCCCCGCTTTAACAAAAAGGACTTTTCTCTTTCATATAATAGGGTCCAGAGTTTGGGTGCTCCAGGTATGGTATGATCAGGGCTCTGGCTCCATGTCTCTGTGGTTGCCTCAACACAGCTTTTGGCCAAGTGTGGGATTTCTTTTCAGACCGGCTTCTCTCATAGGCAATGGCTGCCCACAGCAATAGGAACAACAGGCTTCCCTGTTCCCACTCAGTAGGAGAAAAAGAAAGAATCAATCCACCCCCCCCTACCCCCATCCCAAATGAGATGTTTCCTTCCTGGGCCACTGCCACATGATGATTGGCTTAAGCCTGGCCTCCTAACCAATCCCTGGAAACCACGGCTGCATCTGCTGTCTCTGATGGGAATCACCCATGCCTAACCCCAGGAATGGGGTCTGCTCCCCCTATGGAAATGGGCTTCACCAGGAGAGGTAAATGCTCGAAAAAAACAGAAGGGTCCTTAGGAAGGAGGAATGGGGAATGAGGTTGCGAAGGCAGCTGTACAAGATCCCCTACAGCGTTAACCTCCCTCTTACACATGAAGAAATGAGGAAGCATCTATTCAGACAGGTTGGCTTATATGTCAAGATCACAGAACTCACGTATGGGGAGACCTGGATTTGAACCCAGACTTTTCTGACCCCAGGGCTCTTAGTGATCAGGCTCTAAGCCCTCCCAGCCAGCTTAGATCCCACGATGCGGGTGTGACCCGTGTTTTTCACTCTTCGGAACACAAAGAAGTGGCAAGACTGCTTTAGTGATCTAACAGCACTGGAAGCCCTGCCTCAGGATCCAGCAGGGCGCTTCTGCTTAGGAGGATGGAGTCTTCCCTCCTCCTCCCAGGACCTCTGAGTTCTCTTAGTGAGGAGCTCAGACTGGAGGGCATTTACAGTCAGCCCAGGCCTGGGGATGTCCCATCTCTGTTCCTAGGCTGCAGTCTCCCCTAGGTGGGTTCTATCTCCAGGACTTACCCCCCCACCCCGCGCCTCCTTTTGCCTCCATGATTTCGCACAAGTCCTTCCCTCTGCTGAAGGACCATACCCCTGCTTCTACTGCCCTCTCCCCAGCCTTCACCTCTCCTTCAGCCTCCCTCATGTCTTTGTAACCTTAGCAGGTTACCTCCCTCTGCTTCTGTTTTCTCAACTGAGAGCAAAGGTTAGCAAGAGGACTACTGTGGAAATTGAGGATGTGTATACAGAGTGTTTAGAACACGGGCACAGAGTAAGTGCTCATGGAAAGTTTGTATCATGATTTTTATTATCCATATCATTCTTTAGATCTGAGTTTAAACACCACTTCCTCCAGGAAGCCCTCTCTGACTATCTCTGCCATGTCAGTTCCTCGCCCTGCTCGGTGCCCACGTGCAGCCTGTTTAGGGTAAGAACCCATCATTTGTAACACTGAAATAGCTACTTCCTCTCCTCTTCCCTGAGAGCAGAGATGACCGTCCCTCTTATTTACTCTGGCGTGTCCAGCGGCTAACACATTGCCTGCCATGTTATCACAAATGAATAGACACTTGCCAAAAAGAGAATGAATGAACAATAGAACAAGCAATTACTCTTTGTGCCACCTGTAGATTCCCGCCGTGGTGGCTAGGGCTTTCTTCTGCTCTGAGAATGGCTTCCTTTCCCTCTGCCACCTGCCCCCTGGTATACACCAGCCTGGAGTTTAGCATTCACAGCCTGATTAGCTCCTTCTCTTCTCCCCAGCCTGCCTTTCAGAACAGATGCCTCCTCCCTCCCAATCAGCCCCCTCTGCTGCCGCACCTGGAACTTCATCAAAGGACCCTGATTTCCCTCCCGCCACCCAAACCTGTCAGGCACATTCCTGCTGCCAACAGGGGCTGACCCCACCCTCCCCAACTGAGCCCTGCCCTGGCAGGAAAGCCGAGCTGGCATCATAGCCCCACACCCCAGTCATTCCAGAACCATGCACACCATTCACATAGATACAGATAATCCACACAAGCAGATGGGAATCCAGGCAAAGATAATCCAAAAACCAGCGGAGGATCCAGAAGTCATTTCTGTTTGGCTTTGAAGTGCATTCAATGAACTTATTTTTTTTTTCCCCTACCACAGATTTCACTCCTTAATCCTCTTTGACTTCAGCTAATATTGAAATGAATTTGCCTGCCCTGTGCACACAGTGGGGGGATGACCCCAGGTTGCATCTAACAGCCGTAAGGAGCAGCTTCGGGTTTGCAATGCAATTGGCCAACACAAAGAGCCAGGCCCTGTTGAGGTCCAGGCCACTCAGGGTCCAGCAACCCCAGATACAGACCCTGAAAAAGCCTGCAGCGGTCCTCAGGTCAGCAAGTCCCCTACCCTGCTATCAGCCATTCCAGCCCCTCTGGGTGAGCAGCCCCGGCAGAAACAAAGCTTAGCTCCTCCCCACCATGCCATTACACATGTGCCTGTGTGTGTACACACACACACACACAAACACACTCACGCTGGAGCAGCTTTTCCCAGAAAAAAAGAAATCAAAATCACTTCTCATTTACCTGGCAGATCTTCTCAGAACCCTGGTCAAGGGCAGAGTTCCTAGCGCTCCCAAGAGGAGTTGGAGGTCCCACTCACACCTCCATCCTCCATTCTTCCTGGCCACTGGGAACATTCCTTCTTACTGGGTAGAAGGAGTGGATTCGGAGGTCAAATGTCATGCCTTAGTGGCTGGCTCACCTGGAGCAGGTCTCTATACCTCTCGAAGCCTCAATATCCTGAAAAATGGGTGCTAATACCTGGTCTGCTTACCTCACCAGGTGGTTGTGGGGAAGCCGTGATGGCAGTGGTGAACATGGAATCATCTGTGGGCATCTCCTTAGTCTACTGCCACCGTAATGGTAACTAATATTAGTTGAGCACTTACTATGTACTAGCCCCTGTTTGCAGAGCTTCATATATGTCGGCTCACTGAATCCTTAAATCACCTCCTAAAGCAAATGTTATTTATTCTCATGTTCCTTCTAGAGATGCAGATATTGAAGCTGTAGAATGCTTGCCAAGCAGTTCCAAAGCCAGGATCAGGATTTGAACCCAGCCAGGCCCTGGACTACAGCCACCCCACTGGCCCCCAGTGTAGCAGGGACAGGCACAGAGGGCAAGACGTGGAGCCATCCACTGGTGAGGAATCCTGCCCTGGCTTTGGAAATGAAAATAGCCAGGCTGCTTAAGTCAGCTGAGTGAGAGGTACGGAAGGAGAACAGTGACCCAGTGACCCTGGCCTTGATGGGAAGGAGGAACCATGCCAGATCTAGATGGCCTTTGGGTATCTCTGCCTCCCCTCAGTTCCCATCTCCATCTGCCTTGGACATTCCTAACGCATTAGATAAACCTTCATGGGAGCCCTACTAGGAGCCAGGCCCCAAGGTAGGCCCTGGGGACCATCAGGCTCCCCTGACAATCACCTGCCTTCTCCCCATTACTGCAACCCAGAAGGCTGCCATGTAGGCAACTGTCCAGAGGGGTCTGCTGGTCAACCCTGACCCAGCCCCAGGCCTGGCCAAAGCCAGAGTGCACGAGGGATGCAGGCATGATGGCCGTCAGTGGGGAGCCCCTTACCACCACTCCTAAGAGCAACCTGTAGCAGAACAAGTGCAAGACTGACCTGCAGAATGCAGCCCAGGAAGGCCTGCTGGGCTATAGATGGTTTAGGGCACAGAGGCAGGAAGAGAGTGCTCCCATGAGCCCCAGAAATCTCTCTTCAAATTCATTTGTGATGAATAAGAGTCAGAGCCTCCTTTTCTACCAGGAAAACTGATAACTTTCTGTTCCTCTACAAATCCCTCACCAGATACATAATGAAACCCTTAGGGCAAGAAACTCAGTAGAGGTTTAACACTTGAATGTGTCACCTATTTATTAGCTGTGTGACCTTGAGCAAGTCCTGTTGGGGCCTCAGTTTATTCTTCTGTGAAATGAGTCAGCAATGGTAGCCTTCTCCCATTGCTGGGCCCATGGCAGACATTGCTAGAAGAGCATTCATTTATTCAACAATTGTACTTAGTATCCTAGGGAACCACTCATGGAGGAGATGGTGTCTTAGGCACTGGAGATCCTTTACAAGACTGAGATGTTGTCTGCTCTGAAGGAGCTTGCATTATTCTTACTCACTGAGCCTAGACATGGTCTAAGAATCCTTCTTAACACAGCTTTCCAAGCAGCCACTACTAATCAGACTAGCACGAGAGATGAGCTCTGGATCAGAGTTCTCCAGAGAAAGAGAAACAATAAAGTATTCAGATAATGATATGGATGAAGATGAAGATATAGGTATACTTCTAGGTATATGCAGAGGTTTCTTTTAAGGAATGGGCTAAAAATATCCAATTCTATAATTGAGACATGTAAACTATGAAGGGCAGGAGGTCAGCAGCTGGAAACTCAGGCAGGGTTTGCATATTGTCACCTTGAGCAGAATTTCTTCTTCTATGGGGAACTTCAGTTTTTGCTCTTAAAGCCTTCAACCAATTGAATGAGGCCCTCCCACAAGGTCTTCATTATTGAGGGCAATCTCTTATGCTTAAAGGTAACTGCTGTAGATGTTAATCAGGTCTGCAAAATACCTTTGCAGCCACATCCAGCCCAGGGTTTGACCAAACAACAGGGCACCCTAGCCTAGCCAAGGGGACACATGAAAGTTAACCATCACAAACCCTATTTCCACCCCTAGGAGTAATCTCCAAGGCAACACTTAGCACTGACCATCTAAGACCCCAAGCCTTTGATCCTTAGCAGTTCTTGGGAGAACACCTTCAGGTGGCAGCAGACTAAGTAATCCAAGAATCCACTCAAGTCTCTACAAGAGAAGTTAGAAGTATTTCTGAATCCCCTCCACAGAACCCTCAGGATGTTTTGCTATAATTATCTGCTATTGGTATCAACCTGGAACACTTTCTTCTTTGTAACCCAGAACTTTGGAATGACCAGCCTTCGAGATTTTCAGAACCCTTTGTTTTAGGAGAAAAGGGTTTTTCCAGGTCAGTGAAATCTTTCTTCACTATGTCTGCCATTTTTTACATTGGCTTGTGGCTTGTGCCTACCTGAGCCATGAAAGAAGGGGACGAGGAAAAAGCCTGAGCATCAACGGTGGGCCAAGCCCTGTGCTAGGGACTTGCATTAGTCAGGAACAGTCTAGGTTATGCTGCAGTCACAAATATCCCTAGAATCTCAGGGGCTCAACACAACAAAGATTTCTCTCTGATGTTACATATTTGATGTAGATTAGCAGTGGACTATTAGGTGTAGATTAGCAGAGTCTGCGGCAGAATCACCCAGGTACCCAAGGTAATGCAGTAGCTATCACCTGTGATGCTGCTATCCCAACATGTGGCCTCCAGAGTCTCCACGGTAGGGTGAAAGCCAGTGTGGATAATTTGCACACGGCATGTCTGTTCACATTCGATTGGCCAAAACTAGTCACATGACCCCTCCTGGCTGCAAAGGGAGCTGAGAAATGCAGTCCTCTGTATGCCCAGGAAGGAGAGAACCAGATCCTCAGACCATTATTCCCTTCTGTCTCAGTGCATTTTTAAACCTATTATTACCTAATACCATACTTAACACTCATAGCAATACTCAGCAGGAGACATTATGCCTATTTTACAGATTAGGAAACTGAGGACCTCTCCCCTGATCCTAAATGGGGGAACTTTAGTGTAAGGATTTTCACGGGTGGTTTTTGGCAGCTCCACGATCTTCTGTAACATCCTCCCTGGTTCTCATCTGTGTTCTGGACCAGCTGTTCTCAATCCAGATACTGTGACACACTGGGAGGGTTCCCCAAACCATCAGCTATTAACAAACAGCAGGGTATAAAAATTTGCCAATGATTTGCTTTGTTAAAAAAAATACATGAATTAGAGTAAGTTCAAGGTTACCCCTGGAATGGCAACAGTCTCTGGGGGTGGGGGCCGTAAATGGAAGGAGTGTTAGGACAGGCGCAAACACCCATGGGATTATCTTTCCCTTGGGAATTTGAGTCTCCCCAGACAAAAGGCTGGAACCACTGCTCTTGGCAGTTGAGTTTTTCAGCTGAATGTCCCCTGCAGAGCAGCAGAGATTTTAGTGACCATTCGAGGGGAGAAGACAACGGTTACCTCATTGGACAGGACAGTGGAGCTCTGGCCACGCTCCGGAGGGAGCAGAGTGGGTCAGAGAGAGAAGCATGAATGCAAGAGTCAGGCTGATCTCAGAATCCTGGCTCTGCTCAGCTCCAAGACTGTGATAGCCCCTAACCTCCTAATCCTCAGTTTGCCCTACTGTAAAATGGGGAGAGGGGTGTCTACCTCCAAAGGTCATTGAAAAGACTAAATAAAAAAGTGTCAAGGAAGCTCTGATCACATGCTTGTCCTTTGCCTTTCTTGCCTGATGGATGTCTAGCATGAGGCAGGTGATGGTGTGTGTCATTATCAACCCAGAGGGCCGAGTTCCCATTGTGGCTCGGTGGTTAACGAATCTCACTAGGAACCATGAGGTTGTGGGTTCGATCCCTGGCCTCACTCAGTGGGTTAAGGATCCGGCGTTGCCATGAGCTGTGGTGTAGGTTGCGGACATGGCTCAGATCCTGCGTTGCTGTGGCTGTGGCGAAGGCCGGCAGCTACAGCTCTAATTAGACCCCTAGCCTGGGAAACTCCATATGCCATGGGTGCGACCCTAGAAAATAAAAAAATAAATGAGAAAAGACAAACCCAGAGGGACCTGCCTCATCCAATTTCTCCTGTCAGGACATGTTTAAAAGGATGTAATGGGGGAAAAAAATGGAAATCAGTTAAACATCTAGCATAGGAGATTGGTTAAATAAATTCATTCAGACTGATGAAGAGTGTGCTGCCAAATGCTTACAGGGAATTTGAAGCAGCGAAGGAAATATTTGTGACACACTTTTGAGAAGAAAAAAATAGGGCACAATATGGTGGTATGTATGAGACGGTATCAATTCTAGGCAAAAATCAGAGTTCTGGGGCCTGGGAAAGATGTGGCACCGGTCTCTAGATGAGTCATTATCCTTTTCTTTAAATTGTGTTTACTGCATGTTGATTCTTTGTTGCAACTTCAATTTTTCTTGTATTTGATTTCATACTTTTAGTACAACAGATTGTGATGAGAAAAGTATCTCTTTTTTTTAAAAGCCTGAATATGGAATCTGCAGGAGTCACTTGCACTCATATTCAGGGACCTGATTGTTTGATGTCGGATGTGATCAGGACAAGCAAGGCGTGGAATGACAAGCAGCAAGCAAGCAAGCCCTGCGGGGAAGGCAGAGCTGGACTTGATCCCTTCCCTTCTCCTTTCTAGCTGTGTGACCTTGGGCAAGTGATTTGAATTCTCAGAGCTCCTGGATACTCATGGTTGAAATGGCAACGAACACCGCACCTCCTCCCTCCAAGGACAGACACGAGCCACCTCGCCGAATCTTTGGCACAAAGTAGATGCTGAGCAGAGATTCAACAGATACTAATCCCTTTCCTTCTCTATATCCTGTGAGTGTTTCTGGGTGGGTAGCTGCCCACCACCCAGATCAGGACACTGGCCACTGCCACAGAGGCATCTTGCCCAGGTTCGATGGGCAGAAATCCCCTTATCTTGCTTTACTTCCCACCAACGTGGAGCCGGCACCAGGCGTGCTTTCCCCAAACTCTCGGGCTCCTGAAACTTGATTGCAACTCTCTGTGCGAGTCACGAAGTGTAGCTGTCTGTCGACAGCTTCATCTTCAAAGGGATGTTGAATAAAGGAGCAGCTGCTTCCTTTGCCAAGAACCTTTGAAATCCAGGCCCCAGCAAGGAGGGCGATTGGATGGGATGACCTTAAAAGGTCCCTTCCAAGCCGAGGGGCTGAGATTCTCTTCCGTGCTTTCATCACATTCTCCAAGGGGTAACGGGGGCTGCACTGGGCTGCACTGTGCAGCTTTGGCCTGGGATGCCCAACCCCCTTCCCTGGCTCCCCAGCTCCTGCGTGTCCTCCGAAGCCATCCATCCCTAACCTCACCACTCTTCTTCCTGATGGGGCTGGAGCCCCGCCCCTCCAATCTATCCTGCATCCTCAGTAGCATAAGCACCTTGCAAATGGCTGTCACTCCTGCCACCCCAGACCCTGAGCTGCCAAAGGGCATGACCTGGGTCTTGTTTACCTTCTCATCCCTACACCCAAGGCAGGATCTGGTACAGGGCAGGTGCCGAAGAGATGTTTGATGAATTAGTTAATCAATCCTATTTCCCCACTAGAGATAATACCTTTCCAGGAAGGCAGGGCTTAGGTGTGGCTCCCCTAGAAGAGACCTGAACGTATAATGAGGAGGTATCTCTGGGCTTGGCACCTGCTAAACCTTTCACTCCCCCTTTTCATTCCCCCAAAGTACCCCAGGAGGGCAGGGCGATGGCCCCCATTTTACAGATGAGAACACGGAGGCTTGAGAACTTAAGTGACTTGCCAAGAAGGTGGCAGAGTGGCCCTGAGACTGGGCTCATCGACACGACCCCCCACCACCTCCCTGTCGGAGGGCTGCAGGCTCTTCCCAAGAATTTAACTATTTCCCTTGGAAGACATGTGAGGGGCTGGAAATATATCTATTTTTTTAGCAACTCTACTGAAGTGAGATAGACAAATCCTGAAATGCACCCATGTTAATTGTGGAATTCAATGACTTAGTAAAATTCCTTTTTTTTCTTTTTTGTTGGTCTTTTTGGCTTTTTAGGGCCGCTCCCGTGGCATATGGAGGTTTCCAAGCTAGGGGTCGAATCGGAACTGTAGCTGCTGGCCTGCGCCAGAGCCACAGCAACATGGGATCTGAGCTGTGTCTGCAATCTAATCCACAGCTCACGGCAACGCCGATTCTTTAACCCACTGAGCGAGGCCCGAGATCAAACCCGCAATCTCATGGTACCTAGTTGGATTTGTTTCCACTGCGCCACGATGGGAACTCTGATTTTTAGCAAATTTTATGGAGTTGTTCCACCACCACCACAATCTAGTTTTAGAGCTTTTCATCATTCTGAAAAGAAGTTCTGTTTAGCATTAGCACCATGTTCCCACTCCCAGCCCCAGGCAACAACCAACATGCTTGCCGTCTCTATAGATGTACCTTTTGGGGACATTTCATGTAAATGCAATCGTATGATATACCTTCCTTTGTATCTGGCTTCCTTCAGTGAGATAGTTTTTTTTTTTTTTTGAAGTCTATCCTCATTGTTGTGGTATCAGCACTTTCGCTCCTTTTTATCGACCAATAGGATGCCGCCGTATAGGTATATTGTGTTTTATTTATCCATTAATGCCTCGATGGACATATGGATGGCTGCCAGTGTGGACACTGATGGACATATGTGAATAACAGGGTTGCCATGAATGGTCACATACAAGACTTGGAGTGAATTTCAGTTTTCATTTCTCATGCAGATTCCTTAAGGCTGGAAGGTCTCGGCCATAGCGTAAAGCTCTATTTCACTTTTCAAGACACTGTCAAACTGTCTTCCAAAGCGACTGCCCTCGCCTACATTCCCCCAGCGCCGCGCAAGGATGCCCGCGTCCCCACATCCTCACCAACCCTGGGTCTTGTCCCCCCGGGTGGGGAGCGGCATCTAAATTGTGGTTTTAATGTGCCTTTTTCCAAAGACTAATGATGTTGAGCACATTTTCATGTGCTTTTTGGCCATGTGTGCATCTTCTTTGGTGAAATATCTATTAGGATCTTTTGTCCATTTTTAATTGGCTTGTTTGTCTTCTTGTTGAATTGTGAGGGTTTGTCGTTGTTGTTTTTCCACAAAAGCCACATCCTCCTAATGGCCGGGAAAGGAGAGGAGCTTACAGATCTGAGTTTTGATCTCGGCTCTCCCACTTTCAGGATCTGGAACTTCAGACAAGCGTGCTTCGTTTCTTCCATTTCAATCTCTTCTGCTGCAGAAGAGGGCTAAGCACCTCAGTGGCAAGAATGCAAATAAAACAATTGCACAGAGTAGGGGCTTATCTTCTATTGGCTCGAAAATATTTATTGAGCCCAGCTCTCTGCTAAGCACTGTGTTGGAGCTGGGCCTAGAACTGGGAACAAGGTAGGCAGCCCAGTTCCTGTCCTCAGGGAGCTCACATTCTAGAGACGGAAATAGACAGTACACGAATACAAAGTTAATGGATCGTATGATGTCAGGGCATGGTAAGTGAACAATAAAGCAAGGTAAGGGGACAAAGCGAGGCTAGGAGTGGTCTGGAACCTTCTTGGATATGGTAGTTATCCTTAAAATAGAGGTTTGTCTGACTGTAGCCACTGACCGACATAACAGTGGCTTAAACAAAATAAGAGTTTCTTCTATTTCGCTCATCACTAAGGCAGGTTTGATGACTCTGCTTCTCAAGGTCAACCAGGAACCTGGACTCCTTCTACATTGTGGCTCTGCCTGCCCCAGAGCACAGCTCTCCTCCAAACCACCCACTGTGGATCACCACCCGGTCCACACCGTGGGCTGCAGGAGGGAGAAAGCGAGGAGGAGGGGCATAGGCCCTCCCTGCAGGAAATGCCTGGAAATTGCTCGAACACCTTGCTCTCCCTACCCCATTGGCCAGCAGTCGATCACCCAGCCACTCCTATCTGCCAGGGAGACTGGGAAATAGAATCTTCATTCTAGTGCCCAGCCAGGTATCCAGCTGAACTGCAGGCGTTGTGTCACCTCCAGTTAAGGCGTGGGGGGAGGTGTTGGGGGATATCAAACCATCCCTGCTAGGAGTGGTCGGGGAAGACCCCGCTGCAGAGCTGAGCACAAATCTGAGTGGCGTGAAGAAGGGAGCATGCACGGTTCTGGGGCAAGAGCATTCTATGGCAGTGGGAGCTGTGGTTGTGACAGCCCTGTGTCAGGAGCAAGTTTGGGGTGTTGGAAGGAAACCAAGGAGGCCACAGTGGCTGGAATGGAAGAAGCAGGGAGGAACTTGTTTTTCGGTTTTTTTTTTTAATGGGCCAGGTACCAGAAGTCATGGTGAGGAGTGTGGACTTTACTCCCAGTGACAGCTCATCCTCCGGAGAGCTGTGAATCCAGGACAGACACTGTCTGCACAATCTCTTTGTACAGAGAGGGCTCTGGCAAGAGCTTAGACTCAGGAAGAAGGTGAACAGTGGTCAGCACAGGGTGAATTTGGGAGGGAGGGTCCATAGGACTTGCTGAGACGGACTGGATGTGGAAGAGGCAGAAACAAAAGGAATCAAGGGCAACTTGTATTTTTCAGACGAAGCATTTGTTCTCTTATGGGTCTGTGACCAACGCTGATAAGACTGAGCATTTATAGAATCCAAAATCAGACCACACCCCTCTCTGCAGCTCCAAACGCACCAATGCGTTTTCATTTTTATGCCATGTGCCAGGCCCCCTCCCCAGATCCTGAGAACCACCCCAAGAGGTAAATGCTGCTCCCTCTTTTTTTTAGATCAAAAGACCAAACTAGGAGGAGTGAAGTGAGACCCCAAGCAGCACACCCTGTGGGTGATGGAGCCAGGATCCGAGGCAACGGGAAGGCCCAAGTTCATGCTCCTGAAGCCAAGATCAGCAGAATTCAAGGCCCCCTCGAGGCTGGGCAGGGGTTGATGGAATTGTGCTACTGCCCACTCTGGCTCAAGTCTTCCAATGTCACTCTAGCCGCTGCCTACACACATGCGAGTGGGCACACACAGGCCTGCAGACCCAAGTGCATGCACATGCACAGGCACCCATACATACACACTCGTGTGCACAAGCACACACACACACCACCCTTGGTCCCTTTCCTCTGCTACTTCTGCATTTGGCACTAGAAGCCCAGCCAGGACTCTATCATTGTCAAAAGCACAGTGGACTTCCCATCAGTGGCACGTGGACACCCAGAACTGCCTTTTGGCGCAGGCAGAGATCCTCCCTGAGCCCTCCATAGGGGCTATGGTATTTCCAAGACCCCCTTGGATGCGGCTTTCGGAATCACGGGAGCTCTCCCTGGGCTCCTCTCGCAGTACCTCGCCACTGACGATGGACAATATACACGTGGCTGGGGGTGCCGTGATCTTTCCCAGGCTCCCACTGTTGCCCAGTTTTCCCCCTCTGCTTAGTGGCCAAGAACAAGGGCCCTGGAACCAGACTCCCTGGGTTTGAATCCCAGCTTGACCGCTTATCAGCTTTATACCATTGGGCAAGAAGCCTAATTCCAGATGCCTCGATTTCTTCATCTGCGGACTGCTGACCATAAGAATACCCAGCACAGGGGATTCCTGAGAATTAAGTGCCCGGCCCACATAGTGTTTGGCCATTTATTATTAGACTGATGGACTCTTTCTAAGGTTGATCTTGACAAAACCTCCCACTCCCGACCCCACCTTCATGTGAACCAGACAGAATAATTCTCAGTTGGTGTTAATGTCTCCCTTTATCCATTATTCAGCTTTAAGGCTTATCCTGACCCATTTAAAATTTGCTTTGCCTTCAATCCTCAGTTTTAACCACATTTTCTTTCTTTCTACCCTCCAGCCACTCTGGCTTTCCTGTCTGCATAAGTTATGCTGCTACCTCGGGGCCTTTGCATATCCCTCTAAATCAGAAACTCTCTGTCCAAGAACAAGTCAACTCAAGCGGTAGAGCCAAGATTTGATCCCCAGCCATCTAGCCCAGAGACTGAACTAGTAGCGCCCCTTCCTCTCTCTTCTGCTCTCACAGTCCCTCCCTTAGGTCTATTCCCTTAAGTTTCTGATGGAGGTGTGTTTCCTCCTGAGCTATGAGCTCCAGGAAAGCTGGGCGAACATCCCTCTTGCTCATGCAGCATCCCTGGTACCCAACATGTAGGACTTCGTGCATATTTATTGGATGAATGACTGAATGCATGAATGTGTGCCTGCCTCTGCTACATAGTGGTCCCCAAGAGCAGAGACTGCTTCTTCCTTCATCTCTGCATCCTTGGTGCTTAGCCAAGCACCTGGCACCAGAAGCCATCAAAGTGTGCATCAGACTGAAACTGACCCATCTTTGCAGCATGTTCACCAGCCACGGGGTGTCTCACTCACATGAGAGCAGGACGACTACCACCCCCAACTACTCCTGTGTGTTCATGCCTCCACACCTCGTTCACTCTGTTCCCTCTTCCTAGAACACCCTTCCCCTTATCCATCTGCTGCAAACTTCTTCACAGCTGTCAAGGCCTTGGGTAAAACCAGCCTTCCTCCAACCTCCCCTCCCAGACAGATTTTGGGCTCCCTCCTCTGCACAGGCACAGCGCATTCATCCCACTGCTTGCACTCTGCAGGATGAGAGTTCTGCTAACCTATGAGCCTCCTGAGGATGGAATCATCATGACTTATTCATTTCCACACCCCATTTGGGAAACCGGGGGGCTCCCAGACACAGTGTATCACAGGAGAGGTGAATAGACAAGCACTCGCTTTGGCTAGCTGGCCATTCCCGGCGCTCCTCCAGGGCAGGCGTGCCTCTAAGTTAGTAACATTCGCGGTTCTCAGGAGGCAGGTACTGTTATCAGTCCCAGTTTACCAGAGGGGACCACAGAGGCACAGAGAGGTCAGGTAAAGTCCAGACCAAGAGGGAAAGAAGGGAGTTCCGGTCGTGGTTCAGCGGTAACGAACCCCACTAGCATCCATGAGGACGCAGGTTCAATCCCAGGCCTCAATCACTGGGTTGAGGACCCGGCGTTGCCGTGAGCTGTGGTGTGGGTCACAGATGCGGCTCAGATCCCGCATTGCTGTGGCTGCGGCTGTGGTGTAGGCTGGCAGCTGAAGCTCCAATTCGACTCCTAGTCCAGGAACTTTCATATGCCGCAGGTGCAGCCCTAAAAAGACAAAAATAAAAATTTGAAAAAACGAAATAGAAAGGGAAATTCCTCAACCTTACAGGGGTGTGGTGGGTCCTTGCCACACTGAGTGGCGTAGAGATTGGAGAGGAGCTGGAATTCACTGTCTGCTCCCCTTCTGCGCCCTTTACGGAGTCATCGGCAGCTCAGTATTCTTAGAGCTGCAGGAAGGGGGAACTCCTGAACCCCCACCCCCACCATCCCCCACTCCACCCCACCCCCACCCCCATAAGCAGCCCTGAGGAAGGACACAGTTCTCCTGACGCCCTAAGGTAAGACTCCAGCGTGGCCCCGGGAGTCGCTGGCACCAAAGCCCCCTTTTGTTGGTCGCAAGAAAGCAAACCCTGGATCAAGGGGAAGAAGCCCGCTCTGTTCTTGGGCAGGGATCTGGAGCCAACAGGACAGGAGGAGGGCTCCTGGGGAAGCTCTGGCTCCAGGTCACATTCTGTCCCCATGAGGTGCCAACTCTGCAAATCTCACCAGCGCCTCTGTGCCCAGAGGAGAGGGACCAGGCCTGCAACCAGGTTTTCAGAACCTAAGCAGCTTCAGAGGAATCTGCTGAATCAGGGATGGGGGCAGTGGGAGGGTGGGGACAGGCAGGGACCAGGGCTTGGGGCGTGATATGGAAACAGGATCTGGGGTCACCACGTTGAGCCTCTGCTTCCCTAGAGAAAGTAAGCCTGGGACAAAGGGGCAGAGCAAAGCAGGAGAAATGAAGCATAAACAGCTTCTCCTGGCACCTCCCTTGACCCTCAGACCCCAAACGACCCCCTCCCACCACCTGCGCCAGGCCCAGAGGCTGGCTTCTCCCCTGAGGAGGTGCCATGCAAAGTGAGGCTAGGGCCTCAGCCAGAGCCCAGGTTCCCCCATATCTGTGTGTCGACACCCCCTGTCTGAGTTTCCTATTGCTGCTCCTGTCCCAAATACCTGCACAGGAAGTGGCTTAAAACAACACACCTTTAGGATCTTGCAGTCCTGGAGTTCAGAAGACCAGCACAGGTCTTATTGGGCTTATGTCGAGGTGTCAGCAGTGCTGTCTTCCTTTCTGGAGGCACCAGGAAAGAATCTGCCTCCCTGCATTCTTCTAGATTTTAGAGGCCACCCCATCCCATGGCTCGTGGCCACATCCTTTGTCTCCAGAGCCCATAATGACCAGTCCAGCCATTCTGACATCTCATCAGGCTGACCCTCCAGGCTCCCTCCTCCACTTGTCAGCACCCCTATGATCATGCTGGGTGCACCCAGATAATCCAAGGTGATCCCCCCCCCTTTTTTTTTCTTTTCTAGGGCTGCTCCAGTGGCACATGGAGGTTCCCAGGCCAGGGGTCTAATCGGAGCTGTAGCTGCCGGCCTATACCACAGCCACAGCAACACGGGATCCGAGCCGAGTATGCAACCTACACCACAGCTCACGGCAACGCCGGATCCTCAACCCACTGAGCAATGCCAGGGATCGAACCCGCAGCCTCATGGTTCCTAGTCGGATTCGTTAACCACTGTGCCACGACGGGAACTCTGATCCCCCTTTTTAAGATCAAATGATCAACATGCTTTATTCTGACTGCGACCTCAATTCCTCTTGGCCATGTAACCTCTAACATGCAAATTCTGAGGATTAGAGTGTGGACATCTTTGGGGGCCATTACTCAGCTACCACGCCCTGTGCCCCAGGACCAGTCACTACTCGGGGGCACCTCCTCGGGCCGGGCACCTTCACACACGCTCCTTTCTCTTCACGCAGGTGTCTCACTCCTGCCTCCCGACAACCTGCAGGCATCACACACCTGCCACTTCTTTCCAAGGAAGAAACCCTGGGAGAGCCAGGCCGTATATGAATGTGGGCGGCGGGGGGGGGGGGGGGGGGGGGCATAAAAAGTCTTCTTTCATTAAAAAAAAAAAAAATTTAAATTGTATTTTCTAACTGCGTTAGTATGAACATGAATATAGCCAAGGTGAATTATACTCATTTTTTTGGTTTCTTAAAAGAAATAGATTCATGGACACAGAAAACAAACTTATGGTTACCAAACGGGAAAGGCAGTGAAGGAGGGTATATTAGGAGTTGGGGATTAGCAGATAGAACCACTGCATGTAAAACAGATAACTATATATACATATGTATGTATGTATCCATATATATGTAGATAAGGTATATAAAATAGATAAAAAATAAGATCCTACTTATATATTCAATATCTTATAATAACCTATAATAGAATCTGAAAAAGAAGCTATATATAGATATCTATATAAATATAGATACCATTTTGCTGTACACCTAAAACACTGTAAATCAACTATGCTTCCATTTAAAAAACTGAAATAGGGAGTTCCCATTATGACACAGTGGAAACGAATCCGACTGGGAACCATGAGGTTGCGGGTTCGATTCCTGGCCTCGCTCAGTGGGTTAAGGATCCGGCATTGCCGTGAGCTGTGGTGTAGGTCGCAGATGCGGCTCGGATGTGGTGTTGCTGTGGCTCTGGCATAGGCTGGTGGCTCCAGCTCCGATTCGACCCCTAGCCTGGGAACCTCCATATGCCGCTGGTGTGGGCCTAAAAGGACAAAAAAAGACAAAAAAATTTTTAAAAAAATTAAAAATTGAAATACAAAAAAAAAAGAAGTGACAACATCTCAAGGGCCCTTGAATGTGTTGTGGGCCTTCAGCTCTGTGGTTCCTGCGCCAGGTGGATAAGGAGACCCTGGGGATCAGTCTGTGGACCACCCAGGGTTACACGGTCAGCCAGAGGCAAAGCCAAGGTCATACCCGGGAGGCCCCTGACTTCAGCACAGTGCTTCCCTTCACCAATCACCCAGCCACTCTGTCTTTGCAGAATCAGACTCACAGCCATAGGGACCCTAGAGATTATTTAGCCCGAGGATCTTTTTTTATACATGGGGATCCATGTGCCCAGAGAGGGGGTGCGGCCATCTCAGAGACACACAGCAAGTCAGTGCAGCAGTCAGGACTCTTCCCCACCCCCCTCCTTCACCTGCCAGCCCGAGTAACCTGAGAAGGCACGCAGCTCCCATCCTGCCCTCACGTGCTCCTAGACACTCTCTCACCCACCGGGTCACACGCATGCCACGCCAGTATAAGCTCTCTGTGGATTGTTCTCTCTGTCTAATCTGGTTAGGACTAACCCAGTGCATTCATTTTTCTGATGGGAAAAGGAAAACTGAGGCCAGAACAGAAAGAGCCTGACCAAGGCCACTCAGCAGATCCCCAGGAAAGCCCGCACTGTGACCAGCCCAGGCCTCTGACTCCCAAGCCTGTGCTCCTGGCTCTGGCCGGCAAGAGTCCCCCTGCATTGATCACAGATGGCAGCTGCCAGCCCGAGTGGCCTCCCTTGCCCCTACCCAGCCCACGGAGGTAAAGCAAGACCACGTGACTAGATGATCTGAAAGAGCAGTTGTCCAGACCTGGCACAGAAGCCGCCTCCAGCTCGGGCTCAGAGCAAGAAAAACCAGTTCCAGGAGGCTGCCCACCTGCCCTGACTTTAACTCTGCGGGGCGGAGGCAGTCGTCCTCCAGGGCACTGGGCCAAGCCTGGGAGTCAGGCCCTGCACCGCCGTGAGTGGCCGGGGCCCCGACACCTCTGGCTTCCACTGCACACAATTTATCTCCCCAAGCCTCAGTTTCCCCTACGAATATTAATACTAGAGGCAGACCTCATTTCATGGCACTTACTGCCTTTTTTACAACTTTAAATTTTGTGGCAACCCAGTGTTGAACAAGTCTATTGGTGCTTCTTTTCCAAAAGCATTTGCTCACATCCTGAGTCACATTTTGCTGTTTCTCCATATTTCAAATCCTCCCCCAGCAAATAGACGATGTCTCACTAAAGCCTCAGACAATGATTAGCCTTTTTTTTAGTGATAAAGTATCTAACGACTAATGTACGTACATTGTGTTTTTAGACGTGATGTTATCACACGCTTCATCGACTTCAGTACAGTGAAAATATAACCTTATAAGCCCCTGGAAACCAAAAACTCGTCTGACTCACTTTATCGCGGTATTTGCTTTATCGCGGCGGTCTGGAAATAGACCCGAAGCATCTCTGAGCTCTGCCTGTAGTACTGACCTTTCAGGATTGTTGCTGTTCAGGATTAAATGAGGTGCTTCCCACAGTGCCTGGCACGGGGCAAGAACAAAATAAATGTTAGGATTTTCATTGCTGGAATTAATAAGATTAGAAGCAGTATGTGAAGGGCTTGCCGCCTAAAGGCTAAGATGTATATTTGGTCTGGCAAAGGACTAGCACAACCTCTTAGACGAAATTACAGGGGCAGAAGCCAAAGCCCAAGAGGAAGCAGAGGATGGGGGGGCGGCACCGACTAGAGACCCTTACCAAGGCCTCTGGCACCACAGGGTGCCATCTGAGGGGACCCCCAGGCCAACAGAATTTCGTATTCTCCACCCACGTTTCTCTGCAGGTTCCCATTGGTGGAACATAAATTTAGGATTTTGAATCACAGGATGAAATTTCCAACTTCCCACCCACTTTACAAATGGGAAAACTGAGGGCCCAAAAAACAGGCCCTATTTCACACTTATTTCATGACGATGCCTGGACTGAAAGCCAGCGTGGCCCGGTTTTTGATGGAGAGGATGGACTGCTATATTTTGGAGATGACCCATCTCCAAATCACTCAGCTCTCCTGGCGACAGTTTTCATTTCTTTCTCTTCTTGTTTTATTTTTCAGCCTTCCCTGATATCTTACTCAACGCAACAGTCCTGTCCCTCTAGCCCTGAGAACGGCTTAAAGAGAGAATGGATGGCTGGGCTGAGAGACTGCAGCCAGCTCCACTTCCCTCAGCCCATGCGTGTCACCCCAACGCCGTCCCCTGCTCCAGCCACGATCGAGCACTTCTACCCCACGGGACCACGCATTCTCTCCCCTGGAGCCTCTGCCTGAGATCTTCTCGCTCCCACGCGCCCTTCCTCAGCAATCCCTCTGCAAAGCCACATCCCCTCTTTCGGAATACAGCGCCTCCTGGCCCTTCCTGGTAGATCTTGGCCCTGCAGACACAAATGCAACATCCTTCCCTATTTAAATGACCTAAAGCTTCCAGCTGGACTGTACTCATTTGCATGGTCCTCTCTCTGTTCTCATTTATTCATTTGTTTATTCCACAAAGGTTTACTAAAGTTCCCGTTGTGGCTCAGCGGTAATGAGCCTGACTAGTATCCATAAGGATGCAAGTTGGATCCCTGGCCTAGCTCAGTGGGTTAAGGATCCGGCATGGCCGTGAGCTGTGGTGTAGGTCGCAGACGCAGCTCAGATCCCGCGTTGCTGTGGCTCTGGTGTAGGCCGGCGGCTGCAGCTCCAATTAGACCCCTAGCCTGGGAACTTCCATGTGCTGCAGGTGTGGCCCTAAAAAGCAAGCAAACAAACAAAAAATCCAACTAAGAGCCCGATGATCCCCACAGCACAGCCTGCCGTCCAATCACTTACTTCCTTATATGGGGAGGGCAGCTGCTGAGAAAGGAATCAGATGGGACCTCCTTACAGCCCCGAGGTGCCGAGCATCACTGGGGACTGAGGGGGGCCCTGCCTTCCCAGCAGGGCACCTTGCCCATCACTGCAAATCCTACATGGAGATGAGGACTCTCGAGGTTTCTGAACCATCTTGCAGCTTTCTTCCCCTGCTGGTAATAAGGAAGAACAAATCTGACCTTAACCTTCCTTGAACCTGTGTCCTCTGTCACATGGGCTTCGTTATCCTGGTTCTGCACCCTTTGCAAAAGGATGCTGCCAAGAACCTGAAATACACAAGATAGCCTATCCCAAGGCTATGACCTTTAAGAGTATTACATTTTTAGATAAAACGTTGCAGAACAGAGACTAACATCTGTTTTCAGGAGATTTGCAGGAACATTGTGACCTGAGCTGGGGGAACAGCTTCAAGAACAAGGGATTTTTGCACCAAGACATTTATTACCACCCACCACGTCCCTTCCCCTTTCTTGTATAAAAGGAGCTTGAATTGGGAATGAGGGGAGATGGTTCGTTGAGACATCAGTCTGCCATCTTCTTGGTCTGCTGGCTTAACAAATAAAGTTAACAAATTCCTTGCCCCAACAACTCATCTCCTGATTCATTAGCCTGTCATGTAGTGAGCCAGATGAGCTTGGACTTCCCAACATACTGGGTGGCCTTGGGCCTTGGGCCTTGTTGATCCCGGCTCTCCCATCTCTGATCTGAAGGGCTTGGGCAGGGTTACTTCCTCTTGGGCCTGAGTTTCTCTTCTGTGCAACAGTCTTGGGGGCTCCCAGCTCACTGGTTTGTTATGGGGTGAGGAGAATAGCCCACAAGCAAATGGGGGGCATGAGGACCGCTGCAGAGTGTGGGGTGCCTGAGCTGACCTTTCAGAGCCTCAAGCAAAGGCACTGACAGTTCATTCCCCTTTACATGAACTGGGGGGTGGGGGTAATCACCCCCTTTTGTGCGGTCTCTGCTCTCTGACCTGTAGTCGGGAGGGTTGGACTCTGTTTCAGCTGTTGGAAGCAAGCCTGCTCCCTAGAAACAGAGCAGGTGGAGGCTCTGCCCTGTACGATTTGTGTTTCATTTGCCTCCCCACAGCCAGGCTCTCAGACAGCAGTGGAAACAGAAACACAGCACCTCTAATAAAATAAGAAATAAAATAGGAGTTCCCATCGTGGTACATTGGAAATGAATCCAACTAGGAACCATGAGGTTGTGGGTTCGATCCCTGGCCTCGCTCCATGGGTTAAGGATCCAGCGTTGCCGTGAACTATGGTGTAGGTCACAGACATGGCTCGGATCCAACATTGCTGTGGCTGTGGGGTAGGCCGACGCCTACAGCTCCAATTTGACCCCTAGCCTGGGCACCTCCATATGCTGTGGATGTGGCCCTAAAAAAAAAAAAGAAAAATTGAATGAAATAAACAATGTTCACCCATCACCCTTTCTTTTATGAAAGAGAACCATTTGGCAAATGGCTCCAGCACCTTGCATCATGGATCCCAGAGTCAGAGCTCACACAGTCTTTAAAGGATGGAACTTGGGAAGTTGGAACTAGGGACACAGAAAAGAACCATGCTCCTGGGGAGCGGGGGGACAGAAAGAATGGGGTCCTCCCTGGGGGACATGGACAAGGAAACACAATTTAGGCTCTCCCCTCTCCAAATTGGAGCCATCCATCACCTCTCTTACTTTCACCCAGTTCTTGGTGACTGCTGATGAGGGGAGCCTCACCCCTTGTATTAGTTTGGAAATGTTCCATGAAAGTGAGCAAAAGGAAACCTCAACTAAAAGTGGAGTCAGGAAGGCCTGCAGAGGGAGCTCTCATGCCCACCCGCTCTGTCAATTACTCCGAATGGGAAGAGGCCAATTATCTCGCTAGAAAAATGTCAGCTGTGGAGCCAACAGGAGGATGCCTGTTACTGCCCCCAGCAGGAAGAGATGTACCCTGCCCTCCCCAAAAGGCAGCTCAACTCCTTTACTGCCCCAGAGGGAGAAGAGACTTCCTTCTTGCCCAGCAACAAGCCCAGCCAATGGAAAATGCTGAAACTGACAGCACTAAAGGCTAGAACACAGATGGGGACTTGAACCCATGGTTTTAAATTAGAACCACACACCCAGTGTCTGGACTCACGGAGGTTCAGGGTCTTCATGCCTCCTTGCAGAAGGAATTCAGTGAGAGACAAAGTGATAGGCAAGAAGTAGACTGATTAAGATAGGACGCTTCTGAGGGATGCCCGCAGGCAGGCAAGGAGGTTCTGCCCCCCGAGGATCCGGATGGGCTAGTTTTATCCTCCAGAGGAGTAGGGGTTGGAAAGGCCCGCCTCTTCCTTTCTGGGAGCAGTAGCTCCTCCCTGGTATCTGGTAAGGCTGTACATCAAATCAGCAAAAGGGCTGGTCCTCAAATTCCCGCCCTTCGTCAGAATCTGAATGCAGGTCTCATCCCACCCCCACCCAACGACCTGAGATAATTCTCCCACCTCCACTAGTCAAGCAAGCCTGCCTTGTGCTGATGGCTTTCTTGAGCAATTATTAAGTTACAGTGATCTCCCACCGTTCCCCAGGTTTCCCTCTATCTATGATCCCCTATTGGGACTTCTACAGCCACCTGTGCCTGCTCCATCCCTATCAATGCCCCAGCTCCAGACACTGTCCCCGTTTCAGCCTTTATTTCCCTCCCATGAACTCTCCTTTTTCTCCGTGCTGATGACTTCCTTACCTTGGGCTTCCCTCCTTACTGTAAAGCCTTCCGCGTTGTGTAACCCCTCCGAGTACCTTTCTGTTTGCCAGAGGAGATGCTGCCCGATTCATGATTTGTTGAAGAAAGCCAATTAGATCTTTAGATTTACTCAGTTAAATTTTATTTTTTAGCAGTTCCGGTCAAGGGGATGACTTCCTTGATTCTCATCTCAAGCTTTCTTGGTCTAAGTCCTAGACCTCATCTGGGCTTCCTGTTACTCTCACCCAGCTGGAGACAAAATCTGGCCGTGTCAATATCTCCTGTTTTCAAGTGCTGAGAAGCATCCCTGCACAGAGACCCATTAACTACGGTCACCAGCCCCAGGGTTTTTGCATGGGCGGGGAGCCTCTGCTTTGACTGTCCTTTCTCCACGTTGTCTATATGTCAAATCCCTCCTGACTCTGCTCTGGGAAGCCCCTCTCCCCCAAAGCCTTGGCTTGCTCCTTCTTGCTTCCATAAGCACCCTGTGTATCCCCATTTCATCATGATTTGCTCTGTTGCCCTGCCCCTCTAGACTGTGAGTCTGGAAGGATGGGGTGGGTCTCATAGGGCAGAGGGTCTGAGGCTGAGCCTACTAGCTGGATGAGTTCCAGGCTCCCTGAACTCGTTCCCCCATCTGCAAAATGGAAACCATGCCTTCTGCCAGTGAACTTCACGTTAGCCCAGGAAAATCACCCTGGCTCCTGCAACAGAAGACCCTGAAATCCCAGTGTTTTAACCCAATGCCAGTTTATTGTCACAGCCTTGCATGTCTGTCTGGGACATGTGGCCTCTGAGGTCACCCCTGCAGGGGGAGGGAGGGGAGGAGGCTACACGTGGCTTCCTCACTGCCTCAACCTGGAAGCCACTGGGGTCACATTTCTGCTTGCTCTTCCTAGCCCATGACTCCATCATATGCCCCAGCTATTGCAGAGGGAGCTGGAAGATGTAGTTTTCCTGGGTGCCCAGGAAGGGGAAACAGAACCGGGAATTGGTTGAACATAGCCTCGTCTCTATATGTGGATTAAATGACAAAGAATGTGGAGTTCCTAGCCCAGGGACTGGCACATAGTAGGTGCTCAGTGAAGCTGCTGCTGGTTCTCCATTTGCTTCTCCATCTCCAACGCCAGCCTGGGGGATCTAGACCAGAGTGGAGGTGTGGATATGCAGCACAGCCCCCCCCCCGCCCCGCACCAGTCCCTGGTCCCAGCTTCCCTGGCTGCTCCCCCCGCAGCCTGCCCTCTCTCCTCTGGCTTTCTACAGCTTGGCTGGGACCTGCTTTCTGCCTCTTCTGTACCTGGCTGGCTGTCTCTTCTCAGAGCATTGATTTGCAATCTGCCAGAGCAACTCTAATGGGCCAGTGAGGCCCCTGGCTGCGCTAAGTTAGCTCCATTTAGAGGCTCAGGGCGGTGGAACACAAACCTGCCCTGCCTCTCTGGGGCGGCACCAGCTTGCTAGTCCCTAGGAGACGCAGATCTGGACTCAGCAGCTGTTCTCCTAGCAAGGGCTACCCTCGCTCTCTCCCACAGCCCCTCCCCAGCCATGCTCCCCAGGCTCCAGCCCCCTGGGGCACCACCATCCACTGGAGGTGGGCAGAAGAGGGTCTCTGCTTCTCCCCCACCTGGTGGTCTCTTGAAAAGTGCACAAGGTGTGGGGGACCCAAGAGCAGGTGGCCCCCAGTCACTGCAAGGCACCTCATCCAATCAACATGACGACTCACATAAAAGCAGGTTTTACTGGCTCCGTTTTACAAGTGAAGAAATGGAGCTCAGAGGTCACAAAGCAATGTTTTCTAAACTCATCTGGCCAGAAAAATCTTTTTTTTTTTTTTTTTTTTTTTCCCATGGAGTAAATGCAAGGCACACACAGCAAAGCAGGCTACCCTCGGCTGGCCTATTTCTTACCCCCAAAGCCCATGTGACACATCCTTCCAAAAGCTTAGCATGCAGTTCCCTTCACTGAGAGGTTCTTATCCAGGACTCGAAGAGTCTGGGGACTTCTAGAATTTACATGTGAAATATTATGTCAATAGGCACTTTTCTGAAGTCCATAATTTCCAGCAGGGCTTCAGCTGGGCCTGGGCCCCAGAATGAGTCAAGAGCCACTGCCCTGGTTTGAGTCCCTAGAGAGAAGGCCCAGTTTTGATCCAGGGTTTTGCAAAAGTGCACAGACCAGCAGCGATGGAGGGGGTGGGGGAAGCACCAGGAGTGGGAGAAATGGCCCGTGCCACCGCAGGGACGAGGGGACAGTAAACAGATGAGCTTGGCTGGAGCAGAACGGGTGTTTGGGAACAGTGACAAATGAGGTCAGGGTGTTGAAGGGACCTTGGAGAACAGACTGAGGCATTTAGATTTGGTAGGAGAGGCCATGGAGAACCACAGACATCTTGGAGCTGGCAAGGGGCAGCTGGGACCATGGATTGTGGACAAGGCGGGCGAGAGCAGAGGGGAGAGGTGAGCTACAGGGATGGGGCTCTGCAGAGAGGATACTCAGCTCCAGGGTGCGTGCTGCCCCTGGAAGGCACTCAGGGCTGGCGACTGTCAGGAATACTGCAGAAAGAGATAACTCGAGCAATGACACAAGGGGGACACAGCCTGGTGTCTGGTCTAAAGGGACCTGGGGCCTGGTTTGAATCTCAGGGCTGCCATTTCCTAGCTGTGTGGCTTTGGACAAATACCTTAACCTTTCTGTGTTTCTTCCTTGTAAAATAGGGGTAATCATGCCTGCTTGGTGAGGTTATGACAATTCACTTTTCTTTTTTTTCTTTTTTTTTTTTTTTTTTTTGGTTTTTTTTTTAGAGCCGCACCTGCGGCATAGGGAGATTCTCAGGCTAGGGGTCCAATCAGAGCTGTAGCTGCTGGCCTACGCCACAGCCACAGCAACACAGGATCTGAGCCGTATCTGCAACCTACACCACAGCTCACGGCAACACTGGATCCTTAACCCACTGAGCAAGGCCAGGGATTGAACCCGCGTCCTCATGATACGAGTTGGATTCATTAACCACTGAGCCATGACGGGGACCTCCAAAACTTCCCTTTCATGAGAAACTGCCTCTGAAGCACTTAGCACAGGGCAAAGCACACCACCAGCCCTTGACAGTGACGGGTTCTAGTATGATCCATCAGAGACACTTATCAATGCCTGCTGGGCCTCTGTGCCTGGTACCTTCCTAAGCATCCTACTGGGTTTTTCCAACAGTAACCCCATAAAGGAATGACATCATGTCTGCTGGAGATGTGGGAAAACAAAGGCACAGAGATTTTCACAGAGTCAATGGTGTTGTCATTGCGGGAGGTCAGATGTCAAGGGGTCAGTGACAGAGGTGCCATCTCTGACTCAGGGCGGGAGAAGGCCCTTGCTCTTGATGGTTGTCCAGGTCATACAAGATTGGTTCTTGGGATTAGGCACATGTGTACAGCGCCTCACATAGGGATCTGGTTAACAGAAGGATTCTGATTTTCTTTTTTAAATTAATTACTTATTTTATTAAAGTGTGTTTGACTTATTTACAATGCTGTGCCAATTTCTGCTGTACAGCAAAGTGACCCCGTCCTATGTATATATACATTTCTTTTCTTACGTTATCTTCCATCATAGTCCATCCCAGGCGGCTGGATATAGTTCCCTGTCTGAGGATTCTGAGGTTCTGAGGCTGGGGCAGGGTTTGAGATCCTATATGCTAACGAGTGTTGTTAGAGACTGGCTTTGGGGTAAAACTGACTTGACCTTGAGCTGGAACGTGAGCCTCAGTTTCCTCATCTGCGGAATGAGTCTTAACTCCCCTGTAGGGCCGTGGAAAGACTAAAGAAGATGAAGCCGGCAGCCTTGGCAGAGCAGAGAGCCTGACACAGTGGGTACCCAGTAAATAGCAGCTATGATGCTGATTATCATCATTAGTATTATGCCATCGCTCTTGGCTCTGAGCCCTCTGCGAAGGCTCTGCCCATGTGGGCAGGCAGGGGGTTCTGCCACATACTCAAACCTCAGGATGATCCCTTCGCTTCAATTCCTTCCACCCCTGGAGAAAAAAAAATCAGGATGCAATCTGCCATTTCAAACAGCACCCATGAATCGTTTCACATTCAATTTCCCCATCACATTCACAGGCACGTAGCACATGCCATTATTCCATTTCCTAATGGTCTGTGCAGTGGAAATGGTAAGTAGGACGTTTCTTCATGCCCTTGGCATTCCCAGCTCTCTGAAATCCCCATTCCAGGCTGGACCCCTTTTCTGGCAGCTGCAGCATGCCTTGCCCTCTCCAAAATCCTGGCCTCCCCTGCCCCTGGCCCCTGCTCATCCTAGAATGTCCAGGAACAACAGCGGCCTGTCCACTTGGAGAGCCGTGGTCCTACCTTGGGTTCCTGCAGAGGGGAACTTTAACAGCAGCGTGGGCTGGACTAGTACAGGGTCCAAGGTCAAAGAGGGGACTGATTTAAACTCCACCTGTGTACCACTCACAAACCTGGGGCCTTGGGTGAGATCACTTTGGCTCCTGGAACTTCAGTGCCCTCATCTCTAAAATGGGGACAATAAGGCCAACAACACTGGGCAGTACAATCAGGAGTGATCTGCCAAGGGCTGTGGCCATAACAACCATGGCAGCCATTCGTGGAGGTCATGCGATTGGAAAGTTTGATGGGACACCCAGGAAGGGGTGAGCTTAGCACTCAGGGCTCAGGGGGTGGCATTCGCCATGGCAAGTCCACCAGGATCCCGACTAAGGTGCCATCCTTGGCCCAATAACTCTTTTTTTGGCCCCAGAAATTCCTGGGCGAGGGATCAAACCCACGCCACAGCAGTGACCCAAGCCACAGAGTGGCAACACCAGATCCTAAACCCACGGAGCCACCAGAGAACTCTAGTCCAGCAACTCTCGTGCTGACTTTACCCTAGACAGAGCAGAAGAGGGGCCTGGGGTGGGGGCAGAGCTTGGGGGGAGGGGTGGAGAATACTTGACATTTTACCTCTGGGTGAAGTATGGCAAGGCGGCCCTGGCTGAGTGGTGCAGCGTTGAAAGAGCCTTGGGACACCAAGCATTGACTTCTAGTTCATAAATGATGGGAAGGACAGAGGGAGTGCTGGGGGAACAACAGACAGGCTGGTGGGGTTGGGGCACTGGCTATTCGCCAACCAGAATGGAAAGAGTTTGGCATGTTAATAACCGGTGTGGATGCAGCAGTGTATGCCAGCTGAGGATGCAGCCCAGGGATGCTGAGCATAATAAAGCCCAGCATATGCCAAGGAGAGTTTATTCAGGAAAGGCCCTCCGTGAGTGCAGAGAAATGCTATCACCTCCACCAAACACTGAGTTCCCTTCAGATGAGTGACAACTTATCCCTGACCTCCTCCTTCACCCCTAGACCCATGTCCTGTGTCCCGGTCCGAGATGGAGACAGCTAGGACAAATTCCCCCCATCTGGGAGGATCCGTTTATTGCTGACCCTTCTGGATTCAAAACGCCCATAGTCTCCCTGGTACATGTGTGCCTGTGTGTAAAAGGCCATACACTTCCCTGTCTCCGTCTCTGATGTCACCACCCTGTCTCTGCGCACCTGCCAAGCCTCCCCAGGTCCCCGTCCCTCCCAACCTCAGGCCCTCCGCGGGGGCCTCACCAGTCACACCCAGCTGGAATCAGCCTCGCTCAGCCTCCGCCTTGCAACTCACAGTCCCTTCAGGCTGAGCGGACCAGAGGAGGCACCCGCTCCGCGGAAAGCAAAGCTCATCACGGAGCGATGGGCCTGTTTATTTGCATGGCGCGTATTTGTCTCTGACTGTTTTATCCACCCCTTGAGCCAGCCCAGGAGTTCTCAATTTATCCTTCCCACACAGAGAGACCAGACTGGCAGCCTGCATGCACATCCACAGAAGCCTGATATAGACTTCCAATTATCTTTTAATTTCGCTCCTGTCTTCATTTGTTCATTTCACTTTTTCCAAATGGACTGGAAAAAAAAAAAAGCTGTAATTTATAGAGTTTGAAGTCAGCTGGCAAGAGCATCGTGTTCACCTGCCGGTTGGGATTAGACTTTAGGGTAGAGCCCGGAGCTCACTCCCAACCGCCCTGTGGGGGTGCCAGCCGCCTCTTAGACGCCCCAAAGTCCCTGCTTTCCCACTTCTGGTCTTCTGACTCCCTGTAGCAACTATATCCTCTTAATGTCTGTGTTCAGGACACTCTGGCATCTGAGCTGACTGTGAGCTCCCAGCACTGGTTAAGTTCCTAGCGATGCAAATGACTCACCTAGGAGCCCACCTCTCATATGCAAATGAACCCATCCAAAGCCCATCAGCCCACCACCTCCTTTACAGGCTCTCGCATGGCTCTTATACCTCAGGTCAGCATTCCCCTGCCCTCATCACTCCAGGACCAGAGACAAGACAAATACAGACTGCTCCAGGGCCCCCCAAAATGATTCCAGCTTGCCACTCCTAAGCCTGCTTTCCCAGCCTTGCCCATTCCTTCTCATGCAAACCCTAGTAAAGGCTCTGGTTCCCACTCCCCCCCCCCCCCCGCCTCCTGATGACCCTGGTGCTTTCCCGGGTGACACTGCAGGGCATGAGGTGGGGGCTTCTCTAGGGAGCTGTGAGTAACAAGCTCTCTTTGGAATAGCAGTCATCTCCCGATCTGTCGGCCTCCCCCTCACCTGAATACTAATAAAGCCTACATCTGTGACAATCCCAGGCGGCCACGGTCACCAAGGACTAGAATGGAGAATGGACAGTGGGAAGCTTCCTTTAAGGGCAGTCTCCTCTGCGCTGAGCTGTTTCACAGGTGTGGCTTCCACCTTCCAACAAGGGAGCTTTGCCGGAAGTGCCAGGCCACGCGTCACATCAGCTCCCCCTGACCCTCCAGCCTCATCCACACAGCCTGCACCCAGCCTCAGCATCTAAACCAGAGGTCTTCCGGTGTCATCACATGACTCACATCGCCTCCCCCACACTCTCCCACCACCCCCAGCCCCGTGCTCTTTCCCTCTCGGCCTTCCCTGTACCTGCCGATCTAGAGCAATCGCCACCCCCTTGTCCTGACCCGGTGTAGGGACTCCTGTTTCACTCTCCCATTGATGTCCTCACTTGGGAGCCTCATCACGCATCATCACCGTGTGGCTAAGCATCTTCTTCCCCCAAAGTCAACAGCCTCCATGGGTGCAGGGGCTCTGGGTGTCTCCTGATCCTAGGTCACTGCACCCCAGCACAGGGCCTGGTAGGTGATAAACATCTGGTAAATATTTGTCCCACCAATCAATCAATCTGGCTATGCCCCTCCTTTTACCAATTCTCAATGCTAAACACCTCTTTCTGGCATCACCTCCTGCCCTCTCTTCTGATGCCCCTTGCCCCAGCCTCCCTGGCCATCCAATAGTCTGATTGTCCTTCATCAATAAGCACCTGTTGACAAATCGCCTTGTTAATTTTTCCATCTTGATACACGGCGGCTTGATTGTAGCTCAGGCGTAGGTGCCATCTTCCAGATCAGGACGCACGTCCTTCCCTGGGGCTGGGACTGTGTCTTCTGCTCCCAGTGATACTCTCACTTTCCCCTGGCCACCCCTTGGGCCTGATTTGGCCACATTCAACACCCAGCACAGCTCCAGATGGAAACGGTGATTGTCTGACTCAAAGGGCTGAGGCTGGATCTATAGGGAAAGTGCTCTGGGGCACACGAAGCTTTTAGTGGGTGGGAAGCAGCCTGCCAAAGGGGCTGAGACCCTGCTCCCTTGGTGGCATCTGAGGGGACAAAGCCAGGTCGTGGTACACCAAAGGGGCATGCCACACGTCTTCAACTCCAAGGATACGGGAGTCCCAAAGCTGCCCTCACTGCTGGAATGGTAGCTTGGCCCCAAGGGGCCCCTGCATCCGTCCCCAAAGCCCTGATTTCACCACTGGACAAGTCATTTTTATTCTCCTTTATAACTCATCTTCTCCTTCCCAGAGGAAGACAAATGGGCCTTGCAGTTAGAGACACTTGGTTATAAATCAAGACTCTGCCACTGACAACCTACATGACCTGGGTACATCCCTCTGAGCCTCAGTTTCCTCACCTGTAAAATGAGAGCAATGACAATACCCGCCTCTGTGGATGCCTGGGAAGGTGAGATGACTTCATGCGTGCAGAGTACCCAGGGTTCATTCTGCTTTCCCTGCTACTCACCTGGATGCTATGGGGGTAACTGCTCAGCCACCCACCCGGGGCGAAGAGGAATTCTCAGCAGACAAGTAGAAAAGCTGACTTACTCTCCGCTCCTTAACCCACTGAAATCTCCTGGGATGGTTATTGAAAATGGGGAATTCCTAGAAGCCAGCTCAAACCTACTGAATCAGGAAATCTGGGGGTGGAGTTTGGAAATCTGGTTTAGTTTTTTTTTTTTTTGCTTTGTTAGTTTTTAGGTTTTGTTTGTTTGTTTTTGCACCCACGGCATGTGAAAGTTCCCAGGCCAAGGATAGAATTCCAGGCAGAGCTGCAAACCATGCCACAGCTGCAGCAACACCAGATCCTTAACCCACTGTGCCGAGCCAGGGATTGAAACTGCACCTCAGCAGGGACCCGAGCCACCGCAGAGACAACGCTGGATCCTTAACCTACTGCGCCACCGTGGGAACTCCTGGAAATCTGCATCTTTAATCATAATGGTGAATCGTGACTTTGACCATAATGGAAAGAGAGGAAGCTCTGCTGCAGGTCACTAGCAGAACAGGTGGAAGAGGCCTGACTGGGAGAAGTCCTATCTGTTGGATGAATTCAGGTCTGTACAACTCTGGAGTCTGGAAACAAAAGATAGAAGTCCCTGTTTAGGGGCACATGGACATAACCCTGGAGCCGCCCTAAAAGGGGATGACAAAAGGGACAGTGAACAGTAGAGGAGATTCATCCAAAGTGTCCACCCCCATCCTCCCCATGGAAAGGCACAGTCGTATTGGCTCCTGTCCCAATTATGCCCAGCCCCAGACAGGCCTCTGGCCCCCGAGGGAGCTTCCTGGAAGGTTTAGAATCCAGCAGTGCAGAGTGAACTTTGAGCGGCAGCCCATGTGACTAAGGCGAAAAGACGTGCATAGAGAAACAAGAGAACGAGAAGGACAAGATGATGCGGGAAGGATGAAGGCACCAGGAGGGAGGCGCAGGAAGCAGATTTTGATCCAGCTCTGAAGGGTGGAGGGATGTGGACCAGCAGGGACAGGGGACAGTGTCCTGAGCCCCAGCCCAGAGCCAGGCCCGCAAGGCAGCCATCAGAAGATGATTTGTGAAGGTAAACTGAGGCTGGAGTGTGGAGGAGTGTGAACCGCATCGTAAGGTGTCTGGATTTCCTCCTCAAGTCAAGGCTTCAGAGCCAAATTCCTCCAAACAAGTTTTTCCTCCACAGAGTGGTTTTTATTCGCATTTGTAAATTAGAGGCCAATGTTTAGAAATCAAGAATGATGGGATCACCGCTTCGATGCTAAACCTCTCTGAAACAGCCGGACCAAGCCTCTGCTGCTTGGCTGCCTGGCACCGTTCGTCAGGTGGGTCCTTGCTTGTGGTCTTTACCTGCGTGATCCCAGGCAGCCTAGGCTAAGGCCCTCGCCCTGGCCTTTGGGGACCCCCAAAGGACCTCAGACTTGGAGGGCAGGGAGCAGAATTATACTTGTGGTTCCGAAAGCCCAGCAAAGGATGATTAATGTGAGTGATAATGACACTGGCAATGAGAAAGAGAAAGGGGAGGGAGAGGAAGAAGAATGGCTGATATTTACTAAGCTTTTACAAGGTAGCGCGTGGCCCTATGAACTTGACAAACATTAACCCATTTTGTTCTCACCACAAGTTTTTGAGCTTATTACCCTCATTTTTCAGATGAAGAAACTGAGGCACAGAGAGGTAAAGTTATTTGCCTAAGGTCACACATCTGGGAAGTGGCAGAGCCAGGTGGGCTGGATCCAGAACCCACAGCACTGGTGAGATGGGGGCCTGTGAGTGTCCTTGGCCCCTCATCCTATGAAGCTGTCTATTTTGGAAGGTGAGGATATGCCCCAAGTCTGTCCCCCATCTGGGTTCTCATGCCCTGTGTTTTCCCCTGCTCCTTGCAGGAAGACCAGTTTTCGTAGTCCATGGAGCAGGCAGGGCAGAAGGGCAGAGTCATTCAAGAGCCGGCTCAGGTGGCTGGGCCACAGTGCCCTGCTCAGCCTCCCCGTCTGCTGACTGCGGACCTCACAGTGGGGACCGGAGACCTGAGCAGGAAGAAAAGAGACTCAGGAGGACCTCATGTTGCACCTGCTGCCATGGCTCCGCCTGCCCCACAACTGACCACACCCAACCCTCCCAGCCCCGTGCATTTGCAAAAGAGAAAACAGAACACGCACACAAATAATAACCAACCCCGTGGGTTTCCTGGCATCGGGTGACTGTTTGGTCAAGAGCTTCCTCCCTCTTGGAGCACCGGCTGGACACTCCTAATCCCTCCAGCTGCCGCTGGCTCAGGGGGCTGATCACAAGCTCGGCTCTCGGGGAAAGCATCGAGGCACCCAAGGAAGCCAGCCGCCAAGATCTTGTCAGCCCTGGGCCCCCGTGGCCACCCTCTGCCAGCTCAAAGTCACCTTTATTTCAACTCTTCCACCGGCCTGGCTGGCAGGAGCCAGCCCAGAACCCCCTCCCTCCCCGCTCAGCAGGAACCAGGAACCAGCCCCTATTGGGCAATCATTAATCGGATTCTTGACATTCCTCTGCCCCAGGTTGGCTTGGGAATATGCTCCCCAGAGGAGGGGGAGCAGAGGCCCAGGACTGGCATCTGGACATGCAGCTGACAGGCAAGGTGGTGCTGTCTGCCGCTGCCCTGCTCCTGGTGACCGCAGCCTACAGGCTGTACAAGTCGAGGCCTGCCCCGGCCCCGCTGGGGGGCAGGAACACCAAGGCGGGGAAGGAGACAGAGGGCTCTGGACAGCCTGCTGGCCAGGGGGCTGTTTCCAGGCTGCCCCAGCAAGGCCTGAAACGCCGGCGGGGAAGCAAGGGGGCCGGAGTGCCGCGGGGATGCAGCTGGGAGAATCCAGGGGGCTCTGGAGTCCTGGCCACGGAAGTTCCTTCCAAAGACTCAGAAGCCGGAGAGACTGGGAAATCTGAGACAGAAGGTGCTGGCGAGGAGCACGGCAGGCAGTGCCCGGATGCTGACCTGGCAACAACTCCACGCAGTGGCCGGGAAGCCGGAACACCTGTTGGCGGTAAGCCCGAGCTGTCCAATTGCCCCGCTTTGTGCAGTGAACCCCAAAGCTCCCCAACTGGCCTGATTGCAGTGGACAGTGGCCACGGTGTGGGTGGTAAGCCCCCTCCATGGCAGGAGAGCGGACCCCCCGAGCAGCCGGGGCCTGGGGGGCCGGAGTCCCCCCACCAGGGCTGGGTGGCCCACACAGAAGGCAAGAGTGACATGAACAAGAGCTGGGTCTTTACCCATGTGACAGGGGTCCACAGGGAGGAGGCAGGGGCTCTCCGGGCTGCCTCAGACGTGGACCTAGCCCTCTATCAGCAGGAGGGAGCCACTGATGCCTCCTATACCTTCTCGTCAGTGGCCCGGGTTCGAGTGGAGGAGAATTTCATCGCGGCGGAGAAGGCAGAGGGAATCAGGCCCAGGCTGAAGGGCAAGGTGTATGATTACTATGTTGAATCCACCTCTCAGGCCACCTCCAGGGACAGGCTGGCTGCCAGAACAGCAGCCCTGGCTGAATCCCCTCCCCCCGTGTCCGTGCCAGGCCCCCCAGGAACAGGGGCAGCCTCCGGGGGCCAGGCCGATGACAGAGCAGGTAGAGCGGAGACAACCGCCCCCCTGCCGCCTGTGCTGCCATCCTCCACGCAGGGCTTCAGCAGGAAGGAGAGCCTCCTTCAGATCGTGGAGAACCCAGAACTCCAGCTGCAGCTCGATGGCTTTGGGGACCGAGCTCTAGCCTGCCCAGACCAGAGTGCCCTGCTCCGCTGCCCCATATCCTCAGAGTCTCTTGGGTCCAGCTCAGCTGGAAGCAGCGAGAAGCCACAGGTGCATGCTGTGGCTGGGACCAATTTCTTCTACGTCCCGCTCATCCCTGGATCAGCCCCCGATGTCCACCTGGACCTGGGCAATTGCTATGAGGTGCTGACCTTGGCCAAGAGGCAGAAACTGGAGGCCCTGAAGGAGGCCGCCTACAAGGTCATGAGCGACAACTACCTCCAGGTCCTGCGAAGCCCGGACATCTATGGGTGCCTGAGCGGGGCGGAGCGGGAGCTGATCCTCCAGCGACGGCTCCGGGGCCGCAAGCACCTGGTGGTGGCCGACATATGTCCCCAGGAAGATTCCAGCCGCCTCTGCTGTTACGACAGTGAGCAAGATGCCTGGCACCCGCTGGCCCGTCTGCCCCCGGAGGCCGTGTCCCGGGGCTGTGCCATCTGTAGTCTCTTCAATTATCTCTTCGTGGTGTCCGGCTGCCAGGGGTCCGGGCACCAGCCCTCCAACCGCGTCTTCTGCTACAATCCGCTGACAGGCATCTGGAGTGAGGTGTGCCCGCTGAACCAGGCTCGGCCGCACTGCCGGCTGGTGGCCCTGGACGGGCACCTGTACGCCATCGGGGGCGAGTGCCTGTACACGGTGGAACGCTATGACCCTCGCCTGGACCGCTGGACCTTTGCCCCGCCGCTGCCCAACGACACCTTCGCCCTGGCACACACAGCCACGGCATGTGCGGGAGAGATCTTTGTCACCGGCGGCTCGCTGCGTTACCTGCTGCTCCGCTTCTCCGCCCAGGAGCAGCGCTGGCGGGCGGGCCCCACCGGGGGTGGCAAGGACCGCACGGCCGAGATGGTGGCGGTCAATGGCTTTCTCTATCGCTTTGACCTCAACCGCAGCTTGGGCATCAGCGTGTACCGTTGCAGCGCCAGCGCCCGCCTCTGGTACGAGTGCGCCACGTACCGGACCCCTTACCCGGACACCTTCCAGTGCGCCGTGGTGGACCACCTCATCTACTGTGTGGGGCGCCAGCGCATCCTCTGCTTCCTGGCCGACTCCGTCTCGCCCAGGTTTGTGCCCGAGGAGCTGCAGAACTTCCCCTCCCCGCAGGGCACCCTGGTGCCCACCGTCCTGACCTTGCCTGGCCCTGATGTGCCCCAAACTAGGGTCTAGCGGCCCCTCTGCTGGACTCCCTCTGCAAAACCAGAAGCAAAAAGTGCTCCCCACACACCCCTCTGTGGGCCATTTCTGGGAGATCAGACAGCCCAGGAATCTGACCAAGAGGTGAGTTCCAGTCCTACCCCCTCCACTGGCTGGTGTTCTTAGCTGTGCCTTTGCCCTCGCTGGGCGGCAGAAGCCCAGTGTGAAAGTGGAACTCGGGACTGGTGCTCCGAGGCCAAGGCCACCTGCAGAGATGGCCACCACCTTGCTTCAGATCTGAATTTGGGGAGGGGGTACCAGGACCCCAGAAAAATTGAGGGCTCTGCCTTATCACAGTCATGGTTTCAGGGACCACTTGACCCCCCAGTGACCCCTCAAGCTGATGCTGCTGGATCTGGGCCAGCTCTCTATAAGCCACCAGAGCCTCTTCCTAAACATTGGCCACTTGGCCCCAACATCCAAGGTTCCCAGAGTGCCTGGGACACACAGGTGAGGAAAAGGGAGGGAGGCTGTTCTGGCAGGACCAGAGAAGAGCCCAGAGGGACCCGGTGAGCCCAGCCAGGAGAAGAGGTGGTCAGAGAAGCAGAACAGCTAAAGTTGGACCCACCCTTGGGGACTCTTGCCTACAGAGTAAATTGGCCAAAATCCATTTCACTCTTTCTCATTACCTGGAATTCTAGTCTCCTGGAAGGAGGAGAAGCCTCCATGTTTAGCATCCATTTGAAAAGACACATTTTCTGGGTCTGAGGAGAATACAATTGATTTTGCATATGAGATCTCAGGAAAGAGAGGAAAAAATGCGATCCAAGGGCCACCTTCCCGTTGGGGCCGTTGCTGTGTGACCACTGCTCTCTCTCCCCAGATTTCAGAAGCCTTCACAATACCACTCCCCATACAACTCAGCCCTCGCCTTGGGATCTGGGGACAGCTACTGCCAGTCAGCCCTTCCAGGTGAGAGGCGATGGCATCATTCATCCTCCTGTGCCTTGTGATCACCTGGTCTGCCTCGTTAGACAGGAGAGGACCAGAGAGGGGCAGGTCCATGATGGAGCTGAGGAACTAGAAGGTTCTAGTGGTGCATCAGGCGACTGGATCTCCTTTGACATCGGGGTTGCAAATTCTCAAGGGGAAGAAAGCTTCCAACCTCAGGAAATTACCTTTTCTTCCTGGAGGGAAAAGAGAGAGACTGGTCTAGTCTATGACCTCCAGCCTGTCCCATCTCCAAGGGAGATGCATATTCAGACAGAAAGCAGTGATGCTTTTGGTCCCAGCAAGAGGCCAGGGAAGCTAGGACTACTTCTAAAGGGACAGGCAGCATGAGGAAAGGCGTAGAGAAGGAAGGTGCACCAGAGATGGCCTGATAGATGCTCAGACTTCGGCATCCCTATCTTCAAAATAGGAAGGACAATCCAAGTCCTTTTCTGCCTGAGGGATAAAGGTGAGCACGTGGAGGAAGTTCTTCCAAGTTTCATGGGTCCTGGCAGGAATTTGTGCTCACTGCAACTGCTGGGGCTACGCTGGGGGTCTGTTGGGAAGATGCAGAATTGGAACCAAGAATGTGAAGGAGGTTGGCGTGGAGATGAAAGCTTTTCTTGGACCACACAAGGCCATCTTCCCTCTTCTAGAGCCTGGGAGGCAAGGCTGCTTAGTTTATTTCTAAGTTGGAGGCTGGGACTATGGCTGGAGCCTGGGGAGAGGGACCTCCCAGCCCCTGAATGTGCTCAAGCTCAGAGGTAACCCTCAGGCATGAGACTCCAAGGGACCTAGGGGGAAGGGGGATTGATGCCAGGTGGGGAGAAGAGTTTGCTTAGGAGAAGAATCCCATCTGGGATCTGGGGCAGGTGGAGCCAGATCCAGCCCCAGGAGCCAGGTAGAGGATACGACCTCAACCAAGCTGGGTAGAGTGCAGGGAGGGCTCAGAGCCAGGGGTGAGCTAGGGCTCACTCTGGGAAAACTTCCAGAAGCCCATCGCCTACATGTGGCAGGACTAAGGAAATGCATCGCAGGATAAGGCAGCACAGTTTGTTCCAGACCCAGTGATGGCAGATATGGTCTTCCTGATGAAAGAGCTGAGACTCGGGCCTGTGCTGAGACAGAAAGTCTGCCGCACATCTCGTCTGCCTCCTGTGGTCCCATGGCAGGCATTGCTAACCGATTACCGTGTCTTTTCTTGATGAGCTCTTTCAATGGCCTCAGAACTGTTTCAACACAGGACCCCAGGCAGTCATTACTGAGAGATTAGAGCTAGTGTGTTTCTCATTCCTGGCCTCCAGAGCGGGGTTTAGGGATGAGAGTTGTCAGGGCCATTGTGGTAAGGTAAGGTAGTTCAGGGGGCCTGCCAAGACCACCTTGGGGCCATGATGGTTGGGGTTCACTTACAGAATGTTTAAGACAGGGCTGCTCCAGGTGCTGAAGATACAGCACCTTCCCGCCCTCAGAAAATTAAAGAGAGAGAAAGAGAGAGAGAGAAAGTGAGAAAAAAAAAAAAAAAAAAAGTAGAAGCCAGGCATACAGGCCATAGAGAAAGATAAGGCAGGACAGATGGATCATGTGATCAGAATCCCTGATAAGGGAGTTCCCATCGTGGCTCAGCGGAAACCAACCCTACTGATATCCATGAGGATGCAGGGTTCAATCCCTGGCTGTGCTCAGTGGGTTAAGGATCCGGTATTGCTGTGAGCTGTGGTGCAGGTCACAGACACTGCTTGAATCCCCCGTTGCTGTGGCTGTGGTGTAGGCTGGCAGCTGCAGCTCCAATTCAACCCCGAGACTGGGAACTTCCATATGCCACAGGTGCGACCCTAAAAACAAAAAGAAAAAAATAGAATCCCTGATAAGAAGATGCTGGGCAGAGCCCTGAGTGGAAATCTGGGAGATGAGTAAAGGGTTTGGCCACACCAGTGGGAAGGCAGGACTGTCTCCCAGGCGCCCCATCCTGGGTGTGAAGAGT
The DNA here is from genome assembly GCF_054392235.1 of Sus scrofa. NCBI lineage: Eukaryota > Metazoa > Chordata > Mammalia > Artiodactyla > Suidae > Sus > Sus scrofa. Next base: position 81,480,195 of record NC_139388.1, read on the forward strand.
GTAGGAGCCCAGCTATTCTGCTTCAGTCTTTCATATAGTGGAGAGAAAGCCCCTGCACCAGCATTTATGAAAGAGGGTCCTTGGGCCAAGGGTCAGGGAGTGCCGGGGTGGGGGGGTGGGGGGGGGGAGGCTACTTTCCCAAGAGAGAAGCAGAGTTTGTACATTTAACGATGAGGGTCAAAATAACACCCGGACGCCACACCTGAATGTGCAGCTGGGTGTCAGCCAGACCCCATTATTCCGTGGGGTCAGAGGATTTCCACTTGACCGCTTTGAATAGCCTTCTCTGTTGCCTTCTAGCCCTCAGCCTCGAATGACCTGTGTGGCACTCGGCTTCTCCGTGGGCCATCTGCCCTGCTTTCCCCATAAGAGTTCTTTGTTCTTTAGAAAAACAAAAAACAAAAACAAACTTAGGTTTTGGTGGCTTTCCACATTAGGCGAACCATGTCTTTAGAGACACAAAAAAATTGGGACATAAAGAAAGGTATAAAAATGTTGACTTAAGAAAAAATGCACAACTTGAAAGTTGAGAGTTGAGTTTTATTTGGGGCCAAACGAGGACCTAAGCCCAGGAGACAGCATCTCAAGGAGATGAACCTGAGAAACTGCTCCAGGAGGTGAGGCAGGGAGGAAGCCAGGATATAGAGGAGTTTTTGCAACAAAGGGCAGACAGCAGGAACAAAAGAGGTCTGGGCTCATCGAGATCATTCCTTTGACATGCACCTTCGCTATCTGGACCAGTATCCCGAGTTTTCGCAGCCCTTGGGGCTCACCAGCTCTCACCCTTGGAGGTGACTGCATTCGCAGATGACCATGACATTCTGGGTTTATCCTTAACTACAGCCCAGGCAGTATTTCAAATAACTCTAAAATAGTGCCTAGAGAGGAAACGGGGGCTATCAGGATATGATAAAGGTGAGGGGAGGTGCGTGCAGCACACACATATTTGCAAACAGGTCTTGCTTGTCTCCTGAAGGTCATGACCAGTCACAAGGAGCAGACATCACCATGAAGGATTTTAGTGTTTTTCTATGCATGAGGAGATGCAAGAATTGGGCACATAAAATCTTCTCCTAAAAATATCTGACCATCTGAAAACCTGTTCTTCCCGTTTTCCTAGAGCACAGAGCGCCTCCCTCCTGGTCTCCCCCTGAGCTCTGCTCTGGGGCTGCTGCAGGTGCGCAGCTGCTGTGGCTCATGATTTAACCCATGTAGAGGCTGGTGGCAAGTGCCAGATTTCAGATCACAGAAAAAGACTCCCCACTGTTCTCTCCCAAAGATAAACCCCCGCTGTGGGACAGGCCCCTCCGCTCTGCTTTTCCTGTGCATCATGTTTGTTTGGCTTGATTTTTTGCCTTGGTGTGATTATGCTGAATATACAATTCAGTTGCTTCTTTTTTTTCACTTAACTCTATAGAATAAGCCTTTTCCCATGTTATTACAAACCCTTGGTAAACATCATTTCAATAGTTGCACAATATTCCAGCCCGTGGATGTGCCACGGTTTATTTAAACATTCCTCCCTCCTTTGAGCCTGTAGATTTTTTTTTCTGTTGGTTTCTTTTTCTATCATAAATAAAACGTCCTTTGTTTTCGCATTCCTCTCTGTCTGAGGCCTCCATCAATATTTACAAGAGAAGCTCAGCCTCGGTTCTGTGTGGAAGGGCCTGGTTGTTGGAAGAAACATAGAAACCACAGCAGTGGTTGGGGCTGAGACCAGGGCCCCCTGCTCTGATTATAGGGCACAGAGTTGCCCTTGGAAATGACCAGTGAGAGGGGCAAGGCTGGAGGCCATCCAGGCGCCTTGTTGTGTCCAGGGATTCCCGGAGCCAGGATGACAAAGAGCCCTGCTCTGCAACATGCTAGGCACTGGACCACGTGCTTTCTATACTGATCCTCACAATAAGTCCATTTTATAGGTGACAAAACGGAGGCTCAGCGAGTTCAAGGAAACTTGGCTTCATGGCAAAGTCCAAAGACCCTGAGTTTCCATAAAAGCATCCTTGAACCTGGCCTGCTCACTCCCAGCATGAAGCTTTCTCCAATCCCCCATCAGAGGCCCAGGGCCCGGGGCTTGACATCAGTTGTCTCCTGGGCTGCCCCCAATCCTGTCCACCCCTGCCAATCAGTTATGCTCTGTCCTTGAACTTAGGACTCAAAACAAATTGTCCTAAGTTCCCTGATCCTCTAAATCTGCATCTGTAAAATGGGTTTGCACTGTCAGCCTCAAGAGGATGTCGTAAGGACTAACACAAGAACGTGTATAAGGTGTGTGTGTTAAGCACATGGACCAGGGCTGATCCAGAGTCCATCTCAACAGAACCATCTTTTGCAGGGAGGCTGCTCTGAGCCCAGGGGAGGGACCTCTCATACTCCCGCTCCCCTCTCTCAGTGTCCTGGAGGGGCCCTCAAGGAAGGAGGTTGCCTGACAGAGGCCCCCTCTTGTTTGACAAGTTCTGGGGGTTGGGGAAGATGCTCATGCATCTTTTAGACCATCTGGGTTTTGGTTTTTTTTTCGGGTTTTGGTGTGGTTCTTGTTTGTTTGTTTGTTTTTGCTTTTTAGGGCTGTACCTGCAGCATATGGAGGTTCCCAGGCTAGGGGTCGAATTGGAGCCGTAGCTGCTGGCCTACACCACAGCTACAGCATTGCGGGACCCAAGCCACGTCTGCAACCTACACCACAGCTCACGGCAATGCGGGATCCTTAACCCACTGAGCGAGGCCAGGGATTGAACTCGCACCCCCATGGTTCCTAGTCGGATTTGTTTCCGTTGCACCGACAGGAACTGCCCATCTAGGTTTTAAGACTGATCCTCTGCAATCCCCTAATGGGGGTGGGTGACTGGCTGACTTGAGTTTTCCAGGTTCAAAGCATTAAAGCACTTACCCAGGGTGTCAGCCATCACTGAGGAGTTTCAGAAGCTGCTCAAAGCCCTGGAAAACCTCGAGAAGGTGCAAGGTGAAGGGGGCTCCTTTCTCTTACAGCCGGTGGCGGGGTGGGGTGGGGTGTAGAGAGAGCCCTTCTGATGCCTGCAGATGTTCAGAGCCAAAGACCAGTGCCCGGCATAGTCCCACCTTTGTCATCCTTACCTGGAAGGGCCCTGTGTCCCCAGGGTCACCCTCGGAGTCCCCTGGAGCTATGGCTCCAGCCAGAAGGAGCCCCCAGGCAGACAGGAGGCTGTGGTGGAGGAAGGGGTATAAAACACAAAGTGAGGAGCTGCCTCTGGGGAGCGGAGATAAGGAGGGAGGCAGCTGGGGAAGCAGAAGAAAGGATGGCCTGAAGGGAAGCCTCTAAAACAGCTCCAAGATGCAGGTGTTTTGAAAAGTGGGCTATGGGTCAAAATAAAACTAAAAGGGGAAAACAAGCAAGTGTCAGTCGCCTTTCTGTGTGCAGGAGGAGGTGGAGACACGGGTCTTAAGCCAATGCTAGTAACAACCGCCAGCTATGCACCCTCGTATGTATAAAATAGTCAACAAAGACACGTGTAAATGCAGGGGAGTCTACTCGATATTCTGTAATAACCTATACGGGAACAGGCTCTGAGAGGAAACGGCTTGTGTTCAGGGATATCTATAACCAAATCCCTTCGCTGTACCCCTGAAACTAACACAACCTTGCAAATCAAGCATTTGCTAATATAAAATAAAAATTCAATTGAAAATAAGTAACAAGATCCATCGCATTCCCCATGCCGGGCTTTGTGCAAAGACCTAACTGTTGTTCCTTATTGAAATATTCCTGAGACAATATCATGTCTGAGAGAGAAAAATCCTCAGATCCAGGATTATGGAGGCAAGATGTTTCACAAAAAATTAAAAGTTACTATTTAATATCTATCCTTTTTTTTTTTTTTTTTTTTTAGGGCTGCGCCCATGGCACATGGAGGTTCCCAGGGTAGGGGTCTAATTGGAACTACAGCTGCTGGTCTATGCCACAGCCAGAGCAACACCAGATGTGAGCTGTGTCTTCAACCTACACCACAGCTCATGGCAAACCCGGATCCTTAACCCACTGAGCAAGGCCGGGGATCAAACATACAACCTCATGGTTCCTAGTCGGATTTGTTTTCACTGCGTCACGATGGGAATTCCTTAAAATCTATTCTAACATCTACCTTTTATTATTAAAAAACTGGAAGAGGAGTGCCTGTTGTGGCTCAGCAGGTTAAGAACCCAACTAGTATCCATGAGGATGTGGGTTTGATCCCTGGCCTTGCTCAGTGGGTTAAGGATCTGGCATTGCCACAGTGTCGCAGATGTGGCTCAGATCTAGTGTTTCTGTGGCTGTGGTGCAGGCTACAGCTGTAGCTCCAATTGGACCCCTAGCCTGGGAACTTCCATATGCCGCAGGCACGGCCCTAAAAAGCAAAGAAACAAACAAACTGGAAGAGAAATTAATCGTCATTGTCAGTAAGTTTATTGAGTACTAATGGAGCGCTAGTGGGCGCTGTGCTCATATAATCTCATTTTATGCTCAAAACCACCTGGTAGGTGGCAAAACTTGCCAAATTCTCTCCTCCCCATCCATTTCTCCATCTTTGAATCTGGCATTGGGTTTACCCTCTTGTGGTTCTTAGAAACCCTGAGATTGCCACTGTGTGCACAACCCCGGGCTAGCCTGCTGGATACACAGGAGACGCATGGCCCACTTACTGATACCCTCAGCCCACAGCCAGCCAAACACTGGAGCCGCTGACCACTCATTGACTGCAGATGCCCGAGTGAGTCCAGCCAAAAGCAGCAGACCACCCGACTGAACCCAGCCCAAAGGGCCAATGCACTGACTTGTGAGCAGAATCGAGGGTTTTGGGTAGGGGGCCACTAAACTTTGGAGTGGTTTGGAACTCAGAAATATGTGATACAGCAGTCCTGCACTGCACACAGTATTAGCACCATTTTATAAGCAGAGGAAACTAGATTTCAAGAAAGTTCACTTTCCCAAGATCATAAGGGAGAGAAACTGCCCCCCCCTCCCCGCCCTGCCTGCTCCAAATCCTGCATCATTCAGCCAGATGGTCCTGACAGGGATGGAGTACCATAATTGCACGGGTGGCTGTGAGGGTGCTAGCGGGGGACCTTGGATGGAGAGGACGGCCTGGGGAGCTTTGGGGGATCGCTGTGTGTTGGTGATCACTTGGGAGGGCCATTAGAACGAGGCAGACCTAGTGGAGGCATGAGATGTGCTTCAGGTCATTGGACAGGCGATGGGGGGAGGCCTGCATTCAGGTTCAGACCAAGGGCAGGAGTTTGAGGACCACCCTTCTGCTGATTGGAATAAGCACCATGACAGGTCCCAGTTTGACCTTCTAGGGTCGAATACTCTCTTACTGGATACCAAGGAAGAGCTACTACTCAAAGAAAGAGGAAGAGGCGGTCTTTTCCCACCCCCACTCCCCTTAGAGGATGAGACTGTATGTAGCCCCCTAATCCCGGGGGCAGAGCCTCCTCGCCTGCCCGCTTGCCTCTCTCACAAGTGCCTTATCGTAATAAATCGATTTCTTGCCTATCCCTTTGTCTCTCGCTGAATTCCTTCTGCGCAGAAGCACCAAGAACCTGAACCTCAGTGAGTCCAGACCCCGAGTGAGTGATTCTAATTTAAAAACCGTGGATTCAAGTCCCACTCTGGGCTTAGGCTGGGTTCAAGTCATAAGGGCTGTCAGTCTCAGGCCTGGCTTGATTTTAGCCTGAATCAGGGCACTGGAGTCCCTCCTGGGGGCCTGGCTGTGGGACGTGGTGCTCTGCCCTGGGCTAGTCCCAGGGGGCCAGGTCCTCACGTGGACCCAGGACCCATCATCTGTAGGGGGACTGCTGACAGGAGGATCTCCTCAGAAAGAGCAGCTCAGTGCCTTGAAAAATAACCCCTCACACCTGGAAGGACAGGCCCTGCTATCAGCGCTTGACTTGCAGTAATTGATTTATGTCTTAACACAACCCTGTGTGTTCGGGTTGACTATTTCACACGTGAGGAAACTGAGGCCCAGAGGGTTTAAGTAGTGTGGTCACGGCTGTGTAGTCAACACATGATAGATTCAGAGCCAGCTCAGGGTCGTCAGGAGACGAGTCAGCTCTGACAGCAAGGAAGGCCTTGCCTCCTGCCATCCTGGCCCCTGACAGGTCGGGGTCAAGGCCTCGGCTACCTTTCTCCTCAAGTCTTATTCATACAAGCGTCTCTGATGTCTGGTCCAGGACCTGGTTTAGCGCAGGAGCTCAGTGACCCTTTACCAAAGTAAGGAATTAAAGTGAAAAGGGACACTGATAGACTGCCCGGCTTCCAGAATGTGTGGACCCCCTCTTGATCGCAGGGGTCTAAACCCCTGCGGGTGTTTTTGTGGACTCCCTCCAGGTTCCCGGCATGGCTTTGCTCCCTGGGGTGAGGGTGGGAAATCCAAAACCCTGAGGCCATTCGCCAAAAACTACAGCCCTATTCATTGCATTGACTAACAGTTGAAATTACACAGACATTAACACAGAGATTGCAAATCCGTCATGGTCCCGTTTCGCAGATGAAATAAGTGAGGCTCAGAGAGGTCTCACTGCTGTGATGCCAACACTCTTCTAGCAGGGTCCTGAATGTGTGGTCTCAGCATCCCCGGCCCAACTCCTCAACTGGGGTGTCCCCACCCCACCTATACAACTCCCCCACTCCCCACTCCACAGCCTCAGCCTGCAAGTCGGCAGTGAGTTCCCCATGGGTGGCAAGGATGCTGGTCGACCTCCATCCTTGGTGCCAGCATTGCGGCCACACAGCTCAGCTCAGAGGAAGCCCCAGCTGAGTGGTGTCCTGGTTCAAAAGGTCCCATCAGGTACCCCGGCTGGGTGTTCGATGCTGCCCAGCTGGGTTGCTTTCCTGTCTCCAAGAAGGATGGTTTCGTACATTCTGCCTTTTCTGCCAGCACCCCGCATGTTGGCATGGAATATCGGGGCACCCCTCAATTCTTGCAGTGGTTCTGCTGTGGCTGTGAGCACCTGCACGTGGCCCATGAGAAGGACAGGCTACCCTCCTGGGGAGGTACCCTCCCCAGGGATGGGGGGCGGGGGTGGGGTGGGGTGGCGACTGGTGGGAGTTGGAGTGTCAGCACCCCAGCTCCCTCAGTCCTCGGGAGAGAACTTGGTTCAGGCTCTGCCCCGGCTCCTTGGTGACATCCCTTAGCAAAGTCCAGTCCTCTCCTCTCTGTGGGTACTCCCACCTGCTCCTCCCTCCTTCCAGAGACCAGAGCAGAGGCGCAGGGTCCCTTCCCCTCCAGGCCACGCCCCCTTACCAGGAGTTCACGGCCACAGACAGCCCTGCCCGCCCACCAACAACCTCCCCTCTTCCAAATGGGCCCTGGCACCTCCCAGCTTCAGAGAAAAGCCACTTTTATATGATTTGCCTGCTTGTGCAATAAATAAAAACCACGAATACACTATAGAAGGTTAAAAACTCTACACAAATATGATACATCTTTATTTGTAACGAGTGTCACAGTGATGTGACATCTCTGCCTTCTCGAAAACAGTTTATCCTCTAAAGATTTGTGGTGGTTGCTCCTGCAATCCTGTTTATACGGTCACATTGGGCCATCTCTGCCTTGTAGAAAATATGAGGTTTAGCTTTAACCTGCCCTCAATTGGAATCCTAACAAATTCTGAGTGAACTTTTTCAAAGAAAAAAAAGCCTTCTCTTACAGAATATTTTCCATTTTATCTGAAGGAGCCAAAATAGTGGATGGAAGTAGAACCATCTAAACCCGTACCTGGTATCTTTTAATCCCTTGAGTTTTACTTCCCAAGTCTGATCTCCCTCCCCTGGACTACACAGTGGGGGCAGGGGGCAGGGAATGATGGCAAATTAGGGCAATATCAACCTCAACAAAATCCAGGGAGGCAATGTCTTTATGATATGTTGTTTTTTTGTTTTTGGGTTTTTTTTTTTTTTCCTTTTAGGGCCACACCAGAGGCATTTGGAAGTTCCCAGGCGAGGGATCAAATCCGAGCTACAGCTGCCGGCCTGCACCACAGCCACAGCAATGCCAGATCCGAGCTGCATCTGCAACCTACACCACAGCTCAGGGCAATTGTGGATCTGTAACCCACTGAGCGAGGCCAGGGATTGAACCTGCAACCTCGTGGATCCTGGTCAGATTCATTTCCGCTCCGTCATGATGGGACCTCCCGTGATACATTGTCTTTTTAAAAAAAGTGATTGTCTTTTTTATCGGAGTGATATACACATAACACAAATTTACCATCGTCACCACTCTAAAGTGTACAATGCAGTAGCATTAAGTTTGTGCTCAATGTTGTGTGTCTGTTTTATCTGGTTACAAAAGATATAGACACATTTGTTGTAAAATATGTGATTGGAAAAATACAGGGAAGCCCAAAGAAGACAGGAGAAATCACTCCCACTCTAAAATCATTACTGCTATTGACGTCTTTATTTTCAGCCTCTTATTATCCATAATTTTAAAAATTAAAAATGGGATTTTATTCTGTACTTGTTTTGTAAAAAACCTTTTCTCCTATCAGAATATTGTGACTCCTTTTGAGTTGGAGGAATGTATCACTGGATTTTTTAATGATGATAAACATATGTATATATATCCATATATATATAAAACCATAAAATTTACCATTTTAACCGTTTTTTAAGTATACAGTTCAGAGGTAGTAAGTACATTTCCATTGTTGTGCAAACATCAGCACCAACCATCTCCCCAATTTTTTATCATCCCAAACCGAAACTCTCCGCTCCCCTCCCCTCCCCTGACCTCTCTGTGGGAGCCACCCCCCTCCCGCTCCCCGCAAGGCGCCCCACTCCATAAGTTGTCTTTAACTTTGAAAAAACATTCTGTGTAAGGATAAGGAAGTTCTCTGCTCCATCAGCACAGATAATTGGGAATGTGCCTTAAGCACAAAAACACACTGGTTTCATTCATTCTAGAAACTTCCGCAAGCTTTGCAGAGCCCAGCTCAGCCTGATACTTTGGGGCAAAAGAATCAATAGCGTCTTTCTCAAAGACATGACTGCTCCTTCCCCACTCACATGGAGAAGGACAAAGGGAAAAACATTCTGTTCCCTATGAACTTTCTCCATCCTCACACTAAGCTAAATAGTTTCGGTGCTTTAACAAAAATATAGTTTGGAAAAAGGCAAGGAATAAAACAGGCTAATGATTGTGTTACACTGTGGGTCTATTATGCAATTATGTGCCTTTATGGTAATGTGGAACTGAGTGGCTGTAGTGACAGCGTAACAATCTCCACCAAGGGGTGTGCAGCCAGGACAGGGGCTGCATTTAAGGAGTCTCAAGTTGCAGGGCGACTTGCAATTAGGACAAGTGGAAGGAGAACGGAGGGTTGAAAGACCAGGGCTGTGGCATAAGAAGGAAAGTTCCCCTTCCAGGAGCAGGTCACCTGTCATGGGGCATGACAAGGCAAGTCACCACAATTTGACAGATACAAGTGCCACCTTTCAGTCATCAGATGTTTGTTAACTCTGGAGTTCCCATTGCGGCTCAGCAGGATAAGGACCTGACATTGTCTTTGTGAGGATGTGGGTTCGATCTCTGGCCTCGCTCTGTGGGTTAAGGATCTGGTGTTACCACAAGCTGAGGCGTAGGTCACAGCTACAGCTCTGATTTGACCCCTGGCCTGGGAATTCTACATGCTGCAGGTGTGGCCTAAAAAAAAAAAAAAAAAAAAATGATTAAAAGAAAAGTTGCAAGGATGATACAGAGAATCCCCATAGACACACTATTGCTAATATATTATTTAACATATGACATTTAATGTATTACAATATTGTAATGTATTTCACATTACAATATTTTCATCTCAGCTGAGGAACTAACATTGACAGACTATTATTAACTAAAGTCTATTCTTTATTAAGATTTCCAGGAGTTCCCATTGTGGCTCAGTGGTTACAAATCCAACTAGGAACCATGAGGTTGCAGGTTCGATCCCTGGCCTTGCTCAGTGGGTTAAGGATCCGGCATTGCCGTGAGCTGTGGTATAGGTTGCAGATGTGGCTTGGATCCTGCGTTGCTGTGGCTGTGGTGTAGGCCGGTGGCTACAGCTCCGATTAGACCCCTAGCCTGGAAACCTCCACATGCCGCAGGAGTGGCCCTAGAAAAGGCAAAAAGACAAAAAAAAAAAAAAAAAAAAAGTTTTCCTGGGTTTTGTTTCCTCAGTGTTCTTTTCCTGTTCTAGGCTTCCACCCAAGATGCTGTATTATTATTATTATTATTATTATTATTATTATTATTGTCTTTTTGCCTTTTCTAGGGCCGCTCCGGCAACATAGGGAGATTCCCAGGCTAGGGGTCTAATCAGAGCTGAAGCTGCCAGCTTACGCCTCCGAGCCGCATCTGCGACCTACACCACAGCTTACAACAACACCAGATCCTTAACCCACTGAGCAAGGGCAGGGATCGAACCCACAACCTCATGGTTCCTAGTCGGATTCACTAACCACTGCGCCATGACGGGAACTCCATGTATTATTTTTAGATGTCACATCTCCCGAGGGTGGCAAAGATTTCCCAGACTTCCCTTGTTTGGAGTGACCTCCACAATTTCGAGGAGCACTGGTCAGATATTTTGTAGACTGTGCTTCAGGGGTTTTTTTTGGCCATGTCCATGGCATGTGGAAATTACTGGGCCAGGGATTGAACCTGTGCCATGGCAGTGATGATGCTGGATCCTTTAACTGCTAGGCCACCAGGGAACTCCCAGTTCAGTTTCGTCTGATGTTTTTCTCATGGGTTTTGGGTTACTGGGCAGGGGTTATGGGTCAGGGGAGGAAGACCGCAGAGGCAAGACCGCAGAGGAAAAGCCCCATTCTCAGCACATCATCTCAAGGGGACAACGCCATCCACGTGACTGATCCCTGTTGATGCTGACCTTGCTGTGGCAGCATCTGCCCAGCTGCTCTGCTGTAACGTTTCTCTTTTCCCCTCTTTCTGCCCTTCCGAAGGAGTCACTGTGTACAGCGCACACTGGACCAGAAGTCTGCTCCACCTCCTTGACCGGGGAGCATCTCCATAAATTCTTTGGAATTCTCTGTATGGGACCTATGCCTTTTCTTTCCCCTTAATTTCCTTACTCAATTTTCTATTTATGTCAGTATAGATTTATGGATATTTACTTTGTACTTCGGGTTATATTCTAATACTATGCTGTTTTCCTTGCCCAAATGATTCCTGTTTTGGCTTCTAGGAGTGCTTTTGGTGGACTCCTGTGTCCCTTTCATGCACGCTCATCCTTTTCTTTTTGAGAGTTTTCTTGTTCTCTGGCACTGCAAGATGCTCCCGGCTCATCTTGTACTCTCCCTGCCAAGTCCTAGACTTCACCATTTCTCCAAGGAGTGCTTTTATTAGAAAATGGTATTAGAAGCCAAGATCTGGGCACTGGGTCTTAGAGGTTTTAAGCACCAGGGGGGCACATCTGGTTTCCTTTCTACATGCGCGCCTCTGCATGCTGTGGGGAGAGCGTATTGGTGGCAGCCAGAGAGGAAACTGGTACCAGTTAGGAGGATGTCACAGGCGTTCGGGCGAGAGGTATGGGGACTCACTTGGACCCTCAGAGTTAATTTGAAGATGATGTGAAACAAAAGATATTTGTGATGAACAGATGTAGCAAGAAGCCTTCTCGTAGTTTCCTTTATCTCACCAAAAGCAAAACTTCGGAGAATGAAACTATCATAAATTCCCTTCTCCGAGGGAGTTTTATGGCCAAGAAAAAGATGGAGGAGATCATTTGCACCTGCATAAACGAACATTACCACAAATTTTCTTATCTCCTGTTTGTTCCCCTAGAAACCCATTCGTTCCTCCCCGTAGATGCCTCTTCTCTCTCTTCTCTTTCCCATTTTAGCTATTGGGCAACTACTTCTTTAGTGAGCTTTCATTTACATATGAATAAATGGGGGGTATCCCTCCTGTTAATCTAGCTTTTGTCAGTTTGATTTGTGGGCTCCCAGGAACTGAGCCTGAGAGGTTTTTCCTCACCGATAGCGATAATAGCCTGAGCTACTCCCATTGTAGCTCAGCAGGTTAAGAACCCGACTAGTATCCTGAGGATGTGGGTTTGATCCCCAGTTGTGCATTGCTGCAAGCTGCAGCACAGGCTGCAGATGCCGCTCAGATCTGGCGTTGCTATGTGTGTCACATAGGCCTGCTCCGATTGGAGCCCTAGCCTAGAAACTTCCATATGCCACAGGTGCAGCCCTAAAAAATCTTTAAAAAAGAAAAAAGAAAAGAAACATACACAAGGTCAGGTAGAGATGAGTTCGTGTGATGAACTCACCGGATTGATCCTCTGCCCAGCCCTTTTCAGGCCCCAGCCAGCCTACCTCTACCCCTCAACTCCTCCAACACCTTCCCTTTCTCTTCACTTAATTCTGAATTAAATTCTCTTGCTTACAACCAGGAACTCTAACCAATAGAGGGTTGACCTTTGACTTCTAAAGCAGCATCCTGGAAGACATCACTTCACCACCCTTCCCCTACTCTCACACAGAGCCCAGCACATGGGCCAAGCTCCACAAAGGCTTGTTGAGCTGGATTTGTGCTACTCAACGAATGAAACGATGGGGCGCCATCGGCAAACAATGGGGCACCATTGACAGGCCTATGGGGTGCACACCCCCCCACCCCCCTCCCCGTAACCCACTTAAGAAAATAAACTGTTTGCAAGTTCTTTTTCCACATTCATTTGCATGGAAACAATTATTGTGCTAATTAAAACTGAGTCTTATCTGTTCATTAAAGTCAGCCCAGCAGGACCTCCAGTTGGCCAGATAGTATTGGCAGAAAGTTGCAAGTTCTCTGGTAGTGGAAAAGAAGCCATTTTCACTTCGCATCACATGTTTAATAATTCAGGTGACTGTGGAATCTGGCTGACCCTCCATTCAAGAGCCTCACAAGAGTGAGCTTGGCAAGAACACGTCCATCAACATCCATATCCGAACTCAAATGAATGGGAATTTGTAATCCTTCTCCCAGCCTGGCCTGGCTGGAGGGTGCCTGACTCCAGAAAGGAAAGGTTTGTTGCTCAAATTAATAGTACAAACAAGATTTCAGAAGGGAATGTTTAACCTACTTAAGAGAACACACTGGTTTCAAGCAATTAGTACTATTTGCACACAATGAATGAGCTAATTGCAGATAAGCCTTCTCTCTGCTTTGAAGAGGGATCCGGCAGGACCAGTACTTGGCACACTTTGCCAAGAGTTAGTTAGTATCACCACATGTTCCTGAAAGGAATAATGTCACAATTCACTGGAAGCAATTCCCTAAATTCAGATTTCTAAGTAATTCTCGGTAATATTCACTAAGCCTTGATGTCGGCATCTATAAAATGGGGTTGATACCTATTCATAGGGTTGTTGTGAGGAGTTAATGGGTGCATATATGCCCATACAGAGCAGCTAAATTCCTTCTGGCCTTCCCCCAAAATTGGTCAAATGAGCAGACAGATTCTGGGCTGAGCTGCTGATGGGGACTAACAGGCATCCTGCTGATTTAGCAACCGCTGTATTTATGGGATGAAAACAGCATCAGCCTTCCATCTAGGCTCTCCTATCAACCAGCAGGGCAACTTGGGATCAAACATTTCTCCTCTGTCAAATGAGATAGATGAATTAGCTGTGTGGCTTGAAACTTAAAAGAAAGAAATAAGAAAGAAATAAGAAAGAAAGAAAGAAAGAAAGAAAGAAAGAAAGAAAGAAAGAAAGAAAGAAAGAAAGAAAGAAAGAAAGAAAGAAAGAAAAGGGAAGGAAGGAAGAAAAAAAATTCTTTGCTTGCTTATTCTGTCAGGGGGGAAAAACTTTTCCTCTATCCTCTTAGGGGTATGTCTGAGGACCTGCAAATTAAACTAACAAAAGACATTAACCAAAGAAAAGACACAATTTTTATTAAAATATATATGTGCATGAGAGTTCACAGAAAAGAACTGAAATTCAAAAAAAGTCAGACTCAGGGGACTATATACTGGTTTAACAAAGGAAAGAGGGAGGGTTTTGTCTTTAAAGGGCAATGAATTGTGGGAAAGTGACTAGGAAATATACAAGGGGAACTGATGGAAATAAGGGTTATTTTAATAAGGTCTATTTTTTTTCAAGTCAATGGTTATTTATTTAATTCAAAGAATACCTTATAGTCACAAGAAAGCCAGAAACCACAATATTTTCTTTTTTTGATTCTGCCTAACTAAAAGCTCTGCCGCATCTATGTAACTCAAAGGCCATCAGCTTCAAAGGAAGAATACAGTCTAGCCAAAAGGTTGCCATTTCAACAATTTCCAGTGGCACAGTAGAAAATGCTGCACACCTGAAACGGTCACCTACCCATTTTAACAAGGTCTTCAAGCCCCTTGACCTTGGTGATCTTTGATAAGAGATGCCCTTCTCGCCCTGGTGCTGGGGGAGGGGAGGTCTTCCTCAAAGGGAAGTTGGGGCCCTGCTTTTAGGCAGATCCTGGAGGGCAGAGGACTACTCTTGCATCCAGTGGTTCGCGGTTGCCCTCAGCTCAAAATAATTCCTTGGCAAAGCGGCCTGTTTGGGGTGGCCTGTTCTGATCCCCTTCAGTTCCAAGTGGAACCATAATGAGAATGGACCGGAATGGAGTGTTGAGAGGATCCAGCCCAGACAGTCCTCAGCTGAGCTCTCTTGACTGTGGGAACTTAAAGCCAGGGGAACCTCTGAGAACCCAGATAAAACCATTCCTCTCCTCCTGTATTCATTCCACAAAGACTTACTGAGCACTGTCCCCATGCCTGATACTACCTTAGGCATGGCAACAAACAAACAATCAAAAAAATAAATAAATAAATACAGGAGTTCCCGTCGTGACGCAGTGAAAATGAATCCGACTGGGAACCATGAGGTTGCAGGTTCGATCCCTGGCCTTGCTCAGTGGGTTAAGGATCCGGCATTACCGTGAGCTGTGGTGTAGGTCACAGATGTGGCTCGGATCCTGCGTTGCTGTGGCTGTGGTATAGGCTGGCAGCTGTAGCTCTGATTCGACCCCTAGCCTGGGAACCTCCATATGCTGTGGGTGCAGCCCTAAAAAGACAAAAAGACAAAAAGACAAAAAAAAAAAAAAAAAAGAAGACAAAAAACCCCAAACAAACTCAAATCAGTAAATACATGAACAAGATTCTCTGGATGATGGGAAATGCTATGAAGCCAATAAAAGAGTGATGGTCCAGAGAGGGTCTTAGTTTGCATTTCCAAGAAGTCCATTCTATGGAAAGGATTTGAGCACAAATTAGCTCGTTGAAGAGGCGAGTGGGAGTTCCTGTGAGCCCTCAGAGTGGAGAATTTGCAAATATGAGTAGTTCATTTAAAAATAGCAATAATAGGAGTTGCTGCTGTGGTCCAGCGGGTTAAGAACACGACATAATGCCCATGAGGATACAGGTTTAACCCCTGGCCTCACTTAGAGGTGTAAGGATCCAGCATTGCCTCAAGCTGTCATGTAGGTCGCAGATGCAGCTCCAGTTCGACCCCTAGCCTGGAAATTTCTATATGCCACAGGTGTGGCCCTAACCTAAAAAGAAAAAAAAAAAAAAAAAAAAAGTGAGTCCCAGAAATTTAGATAAGGAATGTGCAATGAGACAAAGAAGAGACAAAAATCGGTCAAGGGGGATGCGTGGGGCTCCATCCAGAGAGCCTTTCAGGGCACGCCTCGGCCGCATGCCACCTGAAGGGAGAGGGGCCTGGGTATTTATCCACCAGCTCCTATCCGTCACTGTTGTGGGGCTGCCCTTGGGGAAGAAGGCAGGGTACCAATTCCTGGACACTTCCACACTGCCCGTGGGCAATGCCACTCTGGCACCCAGAAAAAAAGCCCTCGGGGAGTCTAAGGGGCTGGCATTTGGAAGTCAGACCAGCACACAGTGAAATGCCTAAAACTAAGGGACTAGATGCAGAGGAGCCACGGTGACTGCCCAGGGCAGGAAGAGGTCTCCACTCAGTGGATGCCAATAACAAGTTTCTCTGGAATTTTTTCTTGGAGTGGGGGTGAGGGTGAGCCATGAGATGCTGACTGTGTCCTCCTTTGCTTTCCAAGTAATTTCACATTTACAGAGAGTTGCAAGAAGAGTACAAAAAGCTTCCCCCTGCCTGAGACCTTTTTTGCTAGGTGAGCTTGGAGACAGGCTACTTCATCACTCCCCAGTCCTTTAGTAGGTATTCACGCCCTGTAAACAAGGACATTCTCCCACATAACTGCTATGCAGCCACCAAGATCAGGCCATGGATGTGGATCCATTACAACCATCCAACCCACAGAGCCCCGTTGTCTCAACAGTTGTTTGTGGCCAAGTGCTCTAAATCAGGATCCCACATCACTGAGCTCCCTTCAGTGGACCCTCTCGCCAATTTTCACAATCTTGACACTGTCAGGTCTGTTTTTTTTGTACAAGCTCCCCCCTCCCCCAATTTGGGTTTGGCTGATGTTTCCCACAATTAGATTTAAGTTATGCATTTCAGCAGAAACATCACAAGAATACTCCTGTGTGGGAGTTCCCGTGGTGGCTCAGTGGAGACAAATCTGACTGGCATCCATGAGGACGCAGGTTCGATCCCTGGCCTCGCTCAGTGGGTTAAGAATCCAGTGTTGCCATGGTCTGTGGTGTAGGTCCCAGATGCGGCTTGGATTTGGCATGGCTGTGGCTGTGGTGAAGGCTGGCAGCTGCAGCTCCGATTTGACCCCTAGCCTGGGAACTTCCATATGCCTTGGCAGCAGCCCTAAAAAGCAAAAAAATAAATAAATAAATAAAAGAATACTCCTGTGTGTTTCTTATTGTATCCTATCAAGTGGTACGTGGTTTTGATTTGTCCCATTACTGAAGATTGCATCACTCGACTAAGGTGGTGGCTGCCAAGTTTCTCCATGTAACGTTACTCTTTTTCCCTTTGGAATGAGGAAGTGTGTGGCGGTTGGTCCTTTGAGCCTATGTACATGTCCTGTTTCTCATCAAACTTTCACTCACTAGTTTTTACATCCATTGATATTTCTTGGCTGAATTCGTTATTGCTGTGACCATTGCCAAATGGTGATTTTCTAATTCCATCATTCCTTTTCAATGTTTATGAGTTGGCATTCTGCTGTAAAACCTTTCCCTTCTCCCCGCTTACGTATTCATTCATTAATTTATATCCCTGTGTACTCAAGGGTTCCTTTTTCATTCAGTGCATTATCATTGATTGTGATGCTCAAATTGTCCCAGATCTGGCCCCCTCAAGCTAGCTTCTGTGTCCTTTCTGACATTTTCTCATCCTGCTTTGAGCAGTCACTTACTTTCTAACACAAAAAGAGAGTCTAGCTTATCTTATACTTTCTCTACTCCAGCTTGGAATCAGCCATTTCTCTTCTCCAGCTTGGAATCAGCCATTTGGATGCCTTATTTTTATCTTAGCAAAGAAAGACATTTCAACACCATGACCTGAGTGTTAAGGGTATTTATTGCTTGGGGAATGGGAGTTTTTGAGCCCTATCACTGACCACATGCGTTTACTTCTATATCTGTTTTGCATCTGTCTCTGCTGAAAATGTAAGTTCGCACAGATACCCCCAATTCCAATACAATACCACAGATTCTATTCTAGTTTTTCTCCCTTTCCATGTGTGTAACCCCTCAAACAATGAGAAACCTGGCCATCATTATCCTCAATATAGTTAATGACTGGACCAATTCCCCTTGCATAATAAGCTCCGGTTGCCACTCTCGCCTATGCCTGCAGTCATCTTCATCCTGCCAGGGCACTGTGGCTGCATGCCAAGCCCCCTCCCCACTCCCTGCCTCACGCAAACACCCTCTTCTCGCCGCTCAGGTTTCCGCGCCTCCCACCAGCTGCCAGACCACAAAGCCTTGCGCCCCACTACAGACATCTATCTTGCTGGTCCCAACTGCATGGCTTTTGGACTCCATCATTCAGGAGGGCAGACAGGAAAGAAGGAAGGTGCGAACTGGAATTCTAATTCTAACGATGGAGACTGTCTTAGGTCGGATCCTCTAGAAGCAGCACCTGAGAGCAGAATGCATATGCCTGTGACTTACTGAGGAAATGTGCTCAAAAGAAATCAGCAAGGGAGTAGTAAGAGAAGCAGGAGGGAGAAAAGAAAAGAAGCCACACAAGAGATGAGAAAGTTAGTTTGATCCATTCACAGAAGCAGTGCAGGACCTGGGGATGGGCGACTTTATCATAAAAGGGGATCTGCGTGGGGCACTGCTGAGGAAAAATGACCTCCAGCTTGGATATCATCAGTGTCCAAAAGTAAGACACATGAACATGAGGAGATTTGGACAAGGATCTTTACTTCTGCAGATGGGCGCCCATGCTCCCTGTTGGTGACAAGCAGGCAAGTGAGCAAGCATGCACGAAGAAGGAAGAACCCACCATTTATCCCTAACACCAGTAGTACATCTGTCCCCTTCCCATTGTCAGGTCAGGGCCCACATTCTTCTCGGTTGGCTAATTTGACACATACTCTTACTGGGAGAAGAGGGAAAAGGGGAGGGGTGGAGGAGAGTGTCTCAGGCAAAGCAGGAGCAAAATGGAATAACCAAGGCTTCCCTTGATAGAAAAGACATGTGTTAATTCTCACAACACCAACGGCCTCTGCTACACATCCATTTTCTCTGACTCCGAAGGGAACCAAGATTTCCATTCTGGACACACAAGGGTTGTGTGACAAGAGTCAACAAAATTTTCCTTAGGGGCTAGATCATAAACATCGCAGGCTTTGAAGACCATAGAATCTCTAATGTAACTACTTAATTCTATCTTTCTGGCCTTCAGGCCAGCATAAAAATATGTAAATGAATGAGTGTAGTTATGTTCCTATAAAACCATATGGACAAAAACAGGTGAGGGGGTGTATTTGGTTCTTGGGTCCTAGTTTGTGGATCCCTGCATCCCCTCCTGCCAAGTAATGAGTCCAAACAAACCCAGGCACATTGTGGTGACCAGCTGATGGAGAGGGCCCTCTAAAACACCAAGGCTTATTTTTTCCAGCTCTCCCTGTTGCGTTTCAAGGCCTAAGCTGGACCATCAGAGAGGGATTCAGGAAAGTGAGATCAAGAGCTCTAAATTTTCTTCCAGTTTGGGACCTGGAACTGGATAAAGGGGCAAATTGGTCAGTCAAGGGCCTAAACTCCCTAAGGGGCCTAAACGCAGCACTGGAATAATAAGTTGATGGAGAAAATTAAACTGAGTGACTTAAAAAAATGATAAAAACACATGCAAAAGAATGAATTTGAACCCCTGCCTCACACCATATACAGAAATTGACTCTAAATGGATCAAAGACTCAAATGTAAAGGCTGAAAGTATAGCCCAGGGAACGATCTCCAGTCTCTTGGGATGGACTGTGAGGGAAGATGAGGTGAGAAAGGGAAGGTATGCGTGTGTGTGTGTGTGTGTGTGTGTGTGTGTGTGTGTGTGTGTGTGTGTGTACATATGACTGGGTCACTTTGCTGTATAGCAGAAATTGGTACAACATTGTAAATCAACTATACTTTAAATAAAAATCATTTTAAAATAATTTTTTTTAAAAAAGAGACTATGCAAAAAAAAAAAAAAAGAAAGAAAGAAAAGCTAAGACCATTAAGTGTCATAAGAAAACATTGATGTGGCTCTTTGTGACCTTGGATTAAGCAAGGGTTTCTTATACATGACACCTAAACTATGAGCACTCAAAGAAAAAAACAGCTAAATCGGAGTTCATCAAATTTAAATCTTTTGTGTGTCAAGTAACGCTGTGATGGTCAATTTTGTGCCAACATGGCTAGGCTGTAGTAGACAGTTATTTAGGCAAGGACCAGTCTAGATGTGGCTGTGGCTGTTTTCCTTAGCTGTAGTTAAAATCTATAATCAGTTGAATGTAGGTAAAAGGGATTACCCTCTACAGTGTGGCTGGGCCTCATCCAATTAGTTGAAGGCCTTAAGAGTAAAGCCTGGAGTTTCTGGGAAAAAGAAGCAATTCTGCCTCAAAAACACATCCTGCCTGAGTTTCCAGCTTGCCATCCTGCCTTCTGAATTTCAGACTTGTCATCTGTACATTTTTGTGAGCCAGGGCCTTCAAATAAATCTCTTTTTATTGTTTGCATTGCTTTTGTTTCTCTGGAGAACCTTGTCTAATACAGACACTATCAACATAGTGAAAAGATAATCCACAGAATCAGACCAAATTATATATCAATAAGGGTCTAGTACCCAGAATCTATAAAGAATTCTTACAACAGTAAAAAGTGAAATAGCCTAATTTTCAGCAGGGGCAAAGGGTCTGAGTAGACATTTCTCCAAAGAAGATATACAAATGGCCAATAAGCCCATGAAAAGATGCTCAGCATCATTAGTTATCAGGGAGATGTGTTTAATTTGGAGGAAAGTTCATTGAGCTTCTTGAATCTGTGGGTGTATAGTTTTCCTCATATTTGAGAATATTTTGGCTTTTATTTCTTTAAATTTTTTCTATCCTCTTTCTCTCCTCTGAGTCTCAGATGTTGGGTCATTTGAGAGTGTCCCAGAGGTCACCGTTTACTTTCATCTAGTCTTTTTCTCTGTGTGTGTGTTTTGTTACGGATCGTTTCAATTGCGATGTTTTCAAATTCAGCGATATTTTTTTCTGTAGGACCCAATCTGCTTTTGATATCATCCAGTGTTATTTTTCATTTCAGATACTATAAAACTCACCTCACTAATTTCCCTTCTCTCTGGGGGCAGTCCATACTGCCTGGTTTCCAATATCTGAAAAACCACTGCCTCATATGTTTTGTCTGATTTTCTAGGTGCTTAAGGTAGGTGAATAACTCTGGTCTCTGTTTCTCTATTACAGCCAGAAGCAGTATTCAAACACGTTTTAAAACCATAACAAGGGGTTCCTGTCATGGCTCAGTGGAAATGAATCCAACTGGTAACCGTGAGGTTGCGGGTTCAACTCCTGGCCTCACTCAGTGGGTTAAGGATCCGGGGTTTCTGTGAGCTGTGGTGTAGTTCACAGACACGGTTTGGATCCAGCATTGCTGTGGCTGTGGTGTAGGCCAGCAGATGTAGCTCCAATTTGATCCCCAGACTGGGAACTTCCATATGCCATGGGTGTGGCCCTAAAACCGGAAAAAAAAAAAAGGTTTTAAAAAATAAAATAAATAAAACCATAGCTATTTTATTTTTAATTTTTATTTTTTGGTTGCATTCAGAGCATGCAGAAGTCCCCAGGCCAGGGATCAAACCCAATCCACAGCAGTGAAAAGACCAAGTCCTTAAAATCTAGGCCACCAGGGAACTCCTAAAACCAGCACAATTTTTTTTAACTTTCTTCTGATATTTCATTGTTAGTGTAAAGAAATGCAAGATGTCTGTACATTCATCTTGTAGCCTGCTATCTTGCTTAATTCATTTATTCCACTAGTTTTTACGTGGAGTCTTTAGGGTTTTCTATATAGAGTATCATGTCATCTGCATATAATATTAATTTTACCTCTTTCCTTCCAGTTTGGGTACTTTTCATTTCTCTTTCTTATTTGACTCCTGTGGCTAGGACTTCCAATTATTATGCTGGCTAGAAGTGCTGAGAATGAGCCTCTTTGTCTTGTTCCAGAATTTAGTGGGAAGATTTTACCTTTCACCACTGAGCATTATATTGGCTGTGGGCTTGCCATAAATGGCTTTTATCATGTTGAAATATGCTCCCTCTATACTCACTTTAGGGAGAGTTTTTCTCATGAATGGATGTTGAATTTCATCAACTGCTTTTTCTGCATCTCTTGAGATCGTCATGTGGTTTTTGTCTTTTGCTGACATGGTGTATCACATTGATTGATCTGTGTGTGTTGAACCATCCTTGTGACTTGGAATAATCCAGCTGGATCATGGTGTATGCTTTTTTTTTTTTTTTTAATATGTTTTTGGATTCAGTCTGCTGATATTTTGTTGAGGATTTTTGCATCTATATTCATCTGATGAAATTGGCCTGTAATTTTCTTTGTTTCGGTAACATCTCTGGTTTTGATATCAGGGTGATGGTGGCTTCAGAGAATGACTTTAGGAGTTTCCATCCGTTAAAATCTTTTGAAAGAGTTTGAGAAGGATACATATAAATTCTTTGTATGTTTGGTAGAATTCCCCAGTGAAGCCAGCCATTCCTGGACTTTTGTTTGCAGGGAATTTTTAAAATTATTACAGTTAAAGATTCTATTTCACTTCTAGTGATCAGTCTGTTCAAATTATCTGTTTCTTCTTTCAGTTTTGGCAGGTTGTCTGTTTCTAGAAACTTGTCCGCTTCGTCTAGATTGTCCATTTTGTTGGCATATAACTTGACCATAGTATTTTCTTATGCTATCATTTATATGTGGAACCTAAAAAATGATACAAATGAACTTATTTATGAAACAAAAACAGACTCAGAGACATAGAAAACAAACGTATGGTTACCCAAGGGGAAGGGAGGGAGATAAATTAGGAGTGTGGGATTAACAGTTACACACCCCTGCATATAAAATAGATAAATAGGAGTTCACGCTCGTGGCTCAGTGGTTAACAAATCCGACTGGAAACCATGAGGTTGAGGGTTCGATCCCTGGACTTGCTCAGTGGGTTAGGGATCCGGTGTTGCCGTGAGCTGTGATATAGGTCGCAGACGCGGCTCGGATCTGGCATTGCTGTGGCTGTGGCATAGGCCGGTGGCTACTGCTCCGATTCGACCCCTAGCCTGGGAACCTCCATATACTGCGGGAGGGGCCCTAGAAAAGGCAAAAAGACAAAAAAATGAAAAAAATTTAAAAAATAAAATAAAATAGATAAGCAACAAGGACCTGCTGTACAGCACAGGGACCTATACTCACTATCTCGTAATAACCTGTCATGGAAAAGAATCTGAAAAAAGTGTGTATGAATACATGCATATAACTGAATTACTTTGCTGTATACCTGACATTGATACGATATTGTCACTCGATTATTGTTCAATTTTTTTAAAAATTGGCACAATAAACTATTTAAGTTGGCAGTCGAGGACCCAAGAAGCAGATTCTGGCTAATGAGTTGATTACAAATCAACTGCAAAGGAGGTGGGATCTCTTCACTGCAGGACTTTGGCTTTGTTGAATGTGTTTGGCAGATTTGAGGTCTGAGCACACTGCTCAGCACGCAGGCTGAGCTCCATGACCAAGAACTTCCTCTGCCTACCGTGAGAATTCAGCTTCTCTTTGAAAGGTTCAACAGATACTGACATAATTTGCTCTTAAAGGACCACCAAACGACTAGCCTTCCCAAGCATGCCTGTCTCTTCCTCCGCCCTGATAGGAACAAAAGGACCTGGGGAAAGCGAGTTTCTAGGTCTTCTGATAGTCATCTTTCTGCATGCCAGTCCCATCAAGTCGTGGTAACTGTAGCCATTTTCAGGGTAGAGGTCAGGCTTCTGCCTAGCCTACAGCGAGTGTCCTTTGAGATCTGGAACCCCTGTGGCTCCAGCCACCCCAACCCTCCAGGCCCTCTTAGAAACCACTGGTCCTATTTGAACAGTGTCTGTTTGCATGACTTCTTCTCCATTCAATCTAAGTGACCCGCTCCTTTTCACAGCTCCCTAAAATAAAAGTAACAATACGTACTTCCTTATCATTAAAATAGGCGGGGAGTGGGAGCGTTCCCATTGTGGTTCAGCGGGTTAAGGACCCAATGTTGTTTCTATGAGGATACGGGTTCATCCCTAGCCTTGCTCAGTGGGCTAAGGATCCAACATTGCCACAAGCTGCAGCATAGATCACAGATGCAGCTCAGATCCAGTATTGCTGTGGCTGTGGTTTAGGCCAGCCAGCAGCCGCAGCTCTGATTCAACCCCTCACCTGGGTACTTCCACATGCTACAGGTTCAGCTGTGAAAAGAAAAAAAAAAAAAAGTGGAGGTGTGGGAGCAGAGAAGGATGTTAGACTTAAGCATGAGATGCTGTTGCAAGAAGGACATTGGAATCAAAATCAAGGCATCCTCAGATCAGCTGACCTGAGCTTTCGGGGCTCGGCCCCCTACCATTGCGTTGAGTTGGACCAGGCAGCTTGGATCCTTGACCCCCAAACCCTGCAAGAAGATAGATCAGAAGTTAAATCTCAGCCAAATGAACATAACGTGGGCCTCAATCCTTCCAACACTTAACTCCTGTAATAATCAGTACAGTAGAGGCTGAGTACGAAGAAATCTGGATTCAAATCTTGGCTTCTCCACTCACCAGCTTTGTCACTTCAGTTAAGTTCTCTCTCTCTCTCCTTTCCTCCCCTCTCTCTCTTTCTGAGACTTTGAGATTTACCATGGACATAAGCAAAGATAATCTTAGCCACCCCATCCCACCCCCATCCCCACCAAAAGGCTGTTGTAAGATGAAATGAGAGAGTGAGTGTGAATTCAGCCCAGGGGCCAGCACATGAAAAACAAACACTGAACATGAGCTGTTGTAGAAATAAGAATGGCCAGTCTGCACAGGTCACTAGGCTTCAATTTTATGGCTGATGTGTCAGAGAGCCTGTCACTGGTGAGACCACTGCAGGACCTTCTGTCTTTGGCCCTTTCGGCACAGTTTATATAATCAGACCAACAATTCAAGTTTCTCTTTGGCACCTGGCACCTGAATTAATTCCTACATGGACTCTGCGACACGAAACACTTTCTCGGATCGAATAAAGGAAGGGAAACTCATCTGGCTGACTGGTTTGTCGGCTGATTTTTGTAAGTAACTCTCACAAACAAGGAAAGGGGAAAATCTATATCTGAACTGACTTGGATCCAGTGCAGCCACCCGGGACCCTGGCCAAATTTTCTGGGCTAGAAATGAAAAAGGAATATTTTTTTTTTCTCTTTTCTGCAGGAACCAGTCTGCCTTCAGAGCTGTGTATTTCAAACAAGTCACTATTGGATCTCACGTTTGGTTGGTTTGGGGGCCTCTCAGTCATAATTCCAAATCTTTTTCTCAACATGGTTAAAATTATTATCTGTGTAAAAGAAGATTTATTTCATGGTTCCTGCTGAAATGACCATTTCTGATGACAATTGCCAGTCTCCACACTGGCTGGTCTGGGTTTGTGATATGTCCCCCTTTCCCCAAAAGCTGATAAACAAGAAGAGAAATGAGGTTAGGTACTAGTGGTTTCACAATTCCTGTCCAAAAAGCAGAATCTTTGCGATGGATCTCTCCTTGGGGTTTTGATCATACCAAGAAAAAAAGATTTTTGAAAGAGATAGAAGTTTGAAAATTAATTATTATTCACTCACCCATTGGCTGTGACTTGTCATGAATGATCAAAGGATTGGGGCACATATAAGCCTCTCTGCCCTTTCTTTGATCAGCTGCCCACCTGGCTACTTTGGGCTGAGGTTAGGACCGCTGTATGACGGACGTATGGATGTAACTGGCAAAAGGCAAAATTTACTTGCTCAGAAGCAGTATCAGAAAGTCTAGACAGTGATGTCACCTTAGAAAAGGATGCTTCCGTATATGCTATGGAAAGCTTTTATCTCATAAAGTTCCACAAAGATCAGGCTTTGCAGAGAATTTAATAAGAAAGATTCTTCTCAAAAATCATAGTGCCCTATCCATTTAGCCTGACTCTTGGGCTCAGAACTCAGCTTGAGTACAGTAATAAAGAACCTGCAAACAGTCTGTTCCCTTAAGGAGATCAGTCACTATCCTCCTGCCTTTGGTCCACGCCACCAATGCACAAATGGTGCCATTCAATTCCATACCTACTGCCCAAGAGCCTCCAAGATACTCAAGGTTGAAACAACCTTGAAACAACCAAATTGACACACGATTCCTCCCTGGTGCCCCCAGAGGGCTTAGTACCACCTTGTGGAAGCACAAGAGAGATAAAGCAAAGAGGACACATAGTTTGGGGGCCTGCTTGAGATGTCATTCTCCCCTCCCCCTCCCCCTCTATCCCTTTCCTATGTCACCAAGGTAACCAACACATCACCCACAACCCCCGTAGGTACAGCAGCCAGGCCACCGGAAGGGCAATGCTAATGAAAGATGCTAGCTGGAAAACCAATGCCAAGCCAAGCTGACATAATTAGCTGTATCTGTGGTCCTTGAGGTTTGGCAAGAGAGGATGGGGTGGGAGGACAGTTGGGGAGGGAGGGGGACGTCCTCTTCCGAAGCTTCTGGAACAAAGAGAGCAATTTGGATGGCTTCCAGTTAGCGATAGTAACTTTCCAAGTGGCTATCTAATTAGTGCCTGCCCAGCTTCAGAGAGATGGCTGCACACAGCAAATAAACAGGAACGTTTGGCCTCCCCTTAGCTCCAGCTCATGGACTTTCAGGGTGTCGACAGCTTCAGAGTCTGCCTTCATTGCCACTATTCCAATGCCAGAGGGTGTCCCCCCCACCCCTTCAAAAAAAGTGCCATTTGCAACCCAGCATTTGGAGTGCAGCTTAATAATGTTGTTGACATCCCAAATACCCCCAGAGCCACTTAAAAAGAGTCATTAGTTCTCTGAGGTTGATGGGGAAAGGAAAAACATGTATGCAACAACAGATACCCTTTTTATCTGGTTTTTAACTTTCCAGTGGGCAATCTTTCTCTGTGATTTTGGGCCAAGAGATTAACCAGGACTCACCTTGTTTTCCTCACTGTAAAGGGGGTTAATAACACACACGTCCTGAAGGACCGTGTGACAATCTACGAAGTACAGCTTGGTAGATGCTTCACGGGACATGGTGATGGTGACGATAATGACGCTAGCAATGATGATGCTACTGCTGCTGATAGTGGTGAGGATGGTAACGAAGGAAAAATGGTGAAGATGGTGGTGATGATGGTATTTACCTCCCCCTCCCAACCTTATTTCTCAGAGTAGGGAGACCTGAGCAACATAATACAAAGTGGAGCTATTGGGAGTTCCCGTCGTGGCTCAGTGGGAAACAAATCTGTCTAGCATCCATGAGGACGCAGGTTTGATCCCTGGCCTCACTCAGTGAGTTAAGGATCCAGCGTTGCTGTGAGCTGTGGTGTAAGTTGCAGGTGAGGCTCGGATCCCGTGTGGCTGTGGCTGTGGCTGTGGCTGGCAGCTACAGCTCTGATTAGACCCCTAGCCTGGGAACTTCCATATGCCTTGGGCACAGCCCTAAAAGGACCGGAAAAAAAAAAAAAAGAGGAGCTATTAGTTGATGCACTCATGCCCTGGTGGTCATTGTACAGCGATGCATAACATTGATAATTATTATATAGAGAGAACATAATTTCAAAGGACTTTCACATGCATTACTTCACTTGCACTGTTCCATCATTGCCCTACGAGGAAGTTACTATTATTATCCTCACTTTACAGATGAGACTCAAAAGATTAAGCATGGTGCCTACCGTCCCACAATTGGTAAGTAGCATAGACAAGTCTTGAACTTGAGTCTTGAGCCCACAAATCTGATGCTCTTCCTGTGGCATAAATATTGCCTTGCAAGCATTTCAGGGAGAGAAGCTTAGGACATTGACTGAGGTGGTTTCAGTGCATGGACTTTATCAATTAAAAAGATCAAGAGACAGAGACCTGTGACAGAAAGAGAGTGGGCTTCAATGGCTGGGGACATCGAAGGCTCACTGCATCAGCCTGCAAGAGAGATGGGGAGTTGATATGACCCCAATGAAAAGCCAGATTTCCAAAAGAGGATTAAAGAAATGGTTTCTATTATCTCGTGCTATATAATAACCCACCCCAAAAATTAGTGGTGCCAACTAACACGCATTTAATTTTCTCTCACAAGTCCAGAAGTTGAGAGGACATAGGTATTCTTCTACTCTTTGTAATGTCAATTGGGCAGAAGTCTAAGAAGCATCCAAGAGGGCGCACACAACAGCTGGCCATTGTACCTCAACTGGAGAGCCATGGATCTCCCCCACATGGCCTCTCTCTGTGGCTCAGGCTTCTCACATGGGGGGCAGCTGGGTTCTGAAAAGGAGGATCTCAAAGGTGAGCATTACAAGAGAGGAAGGAAAAGCTGCCAGCTTTCTTGAGACCTGAGCTCAGAAGTCCCAGCCCATCACGTCTACCACATTCTACGGCTCAAAGCAGTCCCAGGGCTAGCCCACATTCAAAGAGAGAGGAAATAGGAGTTCCCCTCATGAAACAGTGGAAACAAATCTGACTAGGAACCATGAGGTTGCAGGTTCGATCCCCAGCCTTGCTCAGTGAGTTAAGGATCCGGTGTTGTCATGAGCTGTGGTCGCAGAGGCGGCTCGGATCTGGTGTTGCTGTGGCTGTGGCCTAGGCCGGCAGCAATAGCTCTGATTAGACCCCTAGCCAGAGAACCTCCATATGCTGCTGGTGTAGCCCTAAAAAGACAAAAAGACAAAAAATGGATAAATAAATAAATGAAGAGAGTGGGGGGGGGGGATAAGCTTCACCTTTTGATGTGAGAAGAGGCACATGATGGTGAGGAGGGGAAGAATCGACGATGGCCATCTTCGAGACTAGAAGCCGAGTTGTAAAATTTTTAAGTATGAACTACCCTGAACTTATGCGGCATTATCTCATTAGAGCAATAAAAACAGTAAGAGCTGCTACTGATCGAATGCTATGCACAGGTGATTTACACATGTCATCTCTATTCTCACCACAAGTAGAGATTATAGAGATTAAGTGATTTGTCTTAAGGCATCACACCTAGACGCAACACTCAGAGGAAGGAAAAAATCACCTCTGTCTGGATGTCCTTTTTTTTTTTTTTTTTTTAACCACACCCACAGCACGCAGAAGTTCCCAAGTCAAGGACTGAACCTGTGCCACAGCAGTGACCCATGCTACAGCCATGACCCAGGCCGCAGCAGTGACAATGCCAGATCCTTAACCCACTAGCCACCATGTTCTTTTTAAAAGGAAGAAACTTTTTCTTGCAGCCTCCTCTCACTCCTCCTTGGCCAAGGTCGTCCATTCCTAAGAAAGTCACTAGAGAGAGCACCTGGCATAAGCTGGTGCTTCCCCCCCCCAAAAAAAATTGATATTTGTGTACTTCCCTGAGGTGTGTAGGGGTATCCTGAAGGTTCTAATGACCCCAGTGACCCCACCCCATACCCGGCTATCCTGAGCGCCAAAGGGGTTGATCTCTTAGCTTAATCTCACTTGGGTGAAGATGGAAAAATGGATGCTGGGGAGTCAATCACAAAGACTACTCTGGCTAGAAAAAAGCACAACCAGGACCAAAGCTCCATTTCATTCCATTTCAAAGCCCATGTCCTTTCCATTACTCTCTACCTCATCCCAGAACAGACGAGATGAGAAAGGAAGCTCCAGCTTCTTGCCTTTGCTGTCCATGGTGATGACTTGGTAATGCCCATCAAGCACTTGAGTAAGATGGGTTCCCTGTGCCTTTGTCTCCAAAGGTCTCCTCCACCGTGGCAGATAATTGAGAGCAACACTCACAGCACAGCCTCCCAAGAGACTGAAAGAAACTTCTTTCCTGCTGGCCTTGGCTTTGTGTGGGTTTGACCTGCACAGGGTCAGGTGGACTCTGATGGGCACATGGAGCTCTGAAGCCCTCCGCCCAGAATTGGGTCCATCCACAGTTTGTTTGAGCCATGGTATATATCTTGAAGGACATACCCCCTCCCTCCATCACACCAAATCCAGGTCTCCACATTACAGCTCTTGGGAGAGAAGTCTCAGTTTTGGCAGGGGCAGTGGATAACCAAAGAGCCCAACAGTGTTGGCCGTAGCACTCAAGCTCACTTCTTCATGCACACGCCTGATACGTCAATCTCCTCCGTGTGACCTCTCTCTCCAGCAACAGAGTTGGACATCTTACGTGGCTTCTCAGGGCTCACAAAAGCAGAAGTTTCCTGTCCTTCTTTTCTTTTCTTTCTTTCTTTTTTTTTTTCTGCTTTTTAGGACCACACCTGCAGCATATGGAATTTCCCAGGCTAGGGGTCAAATTGGTCGAAACTCCCTCCTGTCCTTCTATTGGCTAAAGTCAGTCACTGGGCTGGCCTCCATCCATCATGGGATGAGATTACACAAGGATGTGAATACAGGGAGCTGTGGTCCATGGCGGCCATCTTTGAAGACTATGGACCTCATACACAAGATAGTGAGAACGTCCAGCTGCTCAATCCAGATTCTGTGGTAGGTTCACCTCGATGCATTCAATCCACTATGAAATCAGAAATGCAATTTAAAATTACGTTTCTCAGGAGTTCCTACTGTGGCTTAGCAGGTTACAAACCCGACTAGTATCCGTGAGGATGTGGGTTCCATCCCAGGCCTCACTCAGTGGGTTAAGCACCTGGCATTGCTGTGAGCTGTGGTGTAGGTCACAGATGTGGCTTGGATCTGGCATTACTGTGGCTGTGGTGTAGGCTGGCAGCTGCAGCTCTGATCTGACTCCTAGCCTGGGAACTTCCATATGCTGAGGGTGTGGACCTAAAAAGCAAAAAAAATAAATAAATAAAATAAAATAATACATTTCTCCCTCCTTGGTTTAACTCCTTCAGAGTCCACATCTAACTACTCATCCCCCATTTTCTGCTAATGTGAATTACTAAAACATTGCCATTCTTGGGAGTTCCCGTCGTGGCTCAGTGGTTAATGAATCTGACTAGGAACCATGAGGTTGTGGGTTCAGTCCCTAGCCTTGCTCAGTGGGTCAAGGATCCAGTGTTGCTGTGAACTGTGGTGTAGGTCGCAGATGCGGCTCGGATCCCAAATTGCAGTGGCTGTGGTGTAGACCGGTGGCTATAGCTTCGATTAGACCCCTAGCCTGGGAACTTCCATAGGCCGCAGGTGCAGCCCTAGAAAAGGCAAAAAAAAAAAAAAAAAATTGCCATTCTTTAGGTGCATAGTATGCTTAGATCTAATTCTAATCACTGCCTTAGAGGGAGCGGGTGATAAAGGTGGTCAGGAGGAAATGCGGCTCCCCATTGTAAGGTGGAAGTAAATTAGGATTTCCAAACAAGGCAGGACTCAGCGACGCTGAGCGAATTTCAGGATTGACGCTATATCCGTCCTTAAAATCCACCAAAACAAACAAATAAAAAAACAAACCCTCAATTCCAGGTCTTAGAGTCCCACTCTTCTAAGCATGCCCTAGCTCTGGCTTAAAAGACCTATTGAGGTTGTGACTTCAACCCATATGTATCATAATTCAACCACCTGCCGGTTTAAGCAATGCAACTGTGAAAAGCTACCTTTCACTGGTGGCCAACAGAGACGAGACGTTACTTGTAAGACAGCCATAGACATTCCCTGGTCCTCTTATCAGATCTTGAGACATAAATGCAGACCCCTGTGCTTATAATTTTCTTTCTTTCTTTCTTTCTTTCTTTCTTTCTTTCTTTCTTTCTTTCTTTCTTTCTTTCTTTCTTTCTTTCTTTCTTTCTTTTTTTTCTTTTTTTTTTTAAATTTTATGGCTGCACCCGCTTATGGAAGTTCCCAGGCCAGGCATTGACTAGAGCCACACCTGTGACCTACACCACAGCCATGGCAATACCAGATCTTTTTAACCCATTGAATTGGGTCAGGGATTGAACCCTAACCTCTGCTGCTACCTGAGCCAATGCAGTTGGATTCTTAACCAACTGCACCACAGCAGGAACTCTTATCACTTTCTTTCTTGAAACTGTACTGTGGTACAGTTAGAAATAGTTGACACACCTCACAGTGCTCGTATGCCTCATGCTCGCTCTACTAGATTGTCACTGCGGACTGCTGGCCTGCCAAAACTTGCCTTTAGTAGACCATTCCCTCAAGGCTCTAGCCTTCCTGCCAACTGGATCTTTACTTCTCTTCAAATACAACTGTGTCAGGCAAGCAACCGTGGATTTCCATTTCCTTGACATCCTGCAGTGTACAGCCTAGAATTGTACACTAGGATTCAGCTACAGAGAAGAGAAATCCCCCATACTAAGTTAGGCAGGAAGGGATCTATTACCAAGTGCCAAGAGGCTTATGGACCATTGGAAGAGCAAGAGAGGCATGCAATGAGCTGAGCCCAGAGGAAAAAACTTCCAGTTTCCAGAATCCTTCAGTCTCCGCTGTGATCAGAAAACCTTCCTCCTCCATTGCCAGGGAAACCCACAAAACCCCACAATTTAGGAAGCTGCTTAATGACACTGTCTCTTCGTGACCCACACCAGCAAAATGAGATGCTGCATGCCCTACCTCTTTCCCTGTTAACTCAGTTCCAAATCCAAGTCTTGCACGGGAGCTTTTGATTGATGGAACCTAAATCACATCTGAAACACTGGCTGCAAGGGAGTCTGGGAAATTCATTTTTATTTTTCCAGCCTCCACAGTATAGAAAGGCACATGAAAAGGATGTCAGAAAAGATGTTGAACAAGTAAATCCATATGATCCACCACACTGCCAATGTCTTCAGATTGAATAATTCTTGTCCTGAAAGCCTCACTCAGAATTATATTTTTGGCTTATCAAGGGAACTTGTATCGCTATGTCAGTTCAGTTGCAACAAGGACTTGGAGAGAACCTGCTCCATACTGGCCCCATGCTAAAAGTTGTAGCCATGGAGAATAAATAAAGCCAGGCTCCAGCCCCCTTAAAGCTTCCTGTCTAAAGAGGGATGCAAATAAACAGAAAATAAGCTGGAGAAGATATAGAGCAGAGGCAGCGGGAATGAATTTGATTCTATATCGTGGGGTGTATGACATGCTATAGTTTTTTTATTATTTTAAAATCAGAAAAGATTTTTCTAGTCTCTACCCCGCTGGGTGAACAAGAAATACAGTTTCTACCACTATTGAGAACCTCCTGCTTGTCCCCAAGAGTTCAGTCAAGGTCCCAGAGTCTTAACAGCCCAGAATGTGGTGGAGAAGTAACCAATTGCATATTCCTATCCAAATCCATACCATGCCGTCAAGTCAGTTGGCTGCACTGTTTCCAAACCAAACCTAGGCATGGTGGCCTTGATGAAGGATGCTTCATGCGGTCCTTCTCTACAGGTCTGCCATCTTGCAGGGATGACTATAAGAAGTCGGGGCTCTGGTCTTCACTACCTAGGATTCCATAGCAACCCGTGTACCCTTCCTAGTCCTGAGGAAAGACCTTCAAACGTCTCCTACCAGACCTCTAACATCCACTCATCCCCTTTCCCTTGATGATATCCCCACAGTGGGGGACTAGAAACATAATACACCCAACTGCTATTTTTTTTTTTTTTGAGGCAAGAATTACCCTGATACCAAAAGCAGACAAGGACCATAAAGGATAGGAAACCTTACGCCAATCTCACATTTATGATCACGGATGCAGAAAAATTCTAAATGCAATGTTAACAAATGGAATCTAGCAGTAATATACTTATATGTTAGGGCCAAATCTGCAGCATATGGAAGTTCCCAGGCTAGGGGATCGAATTGGAGCTGCAGCTGCCGGCCTATACCACAGCCACAGCAACGCAGGATCCAAGCTATGTGTGTGACCTGCACCACAGCTCACAGCAATGCCGGATCCTTAACACACTGAGCAAGGCCAGGGATCGAACCCACACCCTCATGGATACTAGTCGGGTTCATTAACCACTGAAGCATGACGGGAACTCCTCTAACAGTATATTTAAAATACCAATACACCATAACTAAGGAGATGGTGTCCTTGCAATGTAAAGACAATAATAATAGCTGGCCTTCGTTAAAGGTTCGCTACATGCCAAACACTGTTCCACCTTCCTTTCTAATCCTTAGAATAAATGAGAATATATTTTCATGTTCTCCATTTTGAAAGTGAAGAAATTGAAATACAGAGAACTTAAGTAACTTGCCCTAGGAACACAGGTACTTCAACAGCAGAAAAATCTATCAAGTAATTTATCACAGTAAGAGTTGAAGAAAAAGAATCATTTTCTCATCCCAATAGGTGCAGAAAATCATCTGAAAACTTTAAAACAAATTTATGTTTAAAAAAAATAAACATAGCTTTGACCTCTGAGAATCCATTTTCCCATAAAAGCAATGGAAACACTGGCAAAAATTATCCAAATCCACTTCTTCACAGCTGCAAAATAACCAAAGGTTATGATAATCTAAGGAGCATTTATTCACGGAAAAGAGCTGACTCTTGAAAAGATCAGTGAGGTTCATGGCATTTTAACTTTCTCTATTCTCCTTTTTTTTTTTTTTTCTTCCAAGCTCCATATCTTTGAAACTGGCAGCCACAGAATCATAGTAGCTATGAAAACCAGTCACTGGAAGGGGCAGAATGGATTTGGGACACCGCAAGTATTTCCATCCCCAGAAAAGTGTCCATTCTTTGGCTTGTCTTTCAGCTCCCTGGAAAAGCCCTATTTGCAAGGCTTGTCATTATGTGACCTGACTCAGTGCCTGCTCTGTGGGAAAAGCCCCAGGCTAAAGCATTTGTCAAAAAAATTTAGTGGCAATTGTTTAACATCACAGCTGCCTGAGGTGGTGATACCAACTGAAGCAAATAAGAGCCTGGCTAAAAAACTTAAAAGGAAAATCTGAGGAATGAGATGCCCATAGGGGGCTTTGAAAACCTCCAACATAGGAATCTAGAGGATCACACACATGGTGCACATCCCCAGATTAGACCAGAGAAGGTCCTAATCTCTAGCTTCTGGATGACCTTGAGACCCTAAACAAGCAGAAAGTCAAAGTTAATGCAGAGTTGTAAAATGCCAGAGCGTTGAAGGCGCCCAAGAGTCCCTTGGCAAAGGGTAGAAGATTTATTGGTTCAAGGCATTTGAGAACATCTCTATTCAATTATTATCTGACCACTAAGCTAAACAAGCCGAGATTTCATTGGCAACATGTGACAAGGAACAGATTTTACAGTTAGATCAGAAAATTACTAAACAAACAAACAAAAAAAAAAAAAAAGGAGAGAAGGGAAAGACAGAAACAACAACGAACTCTGGGGAGGAGAGGGAATCTGGTTTCTAGGGTTACCACATGATGCCATTTAAAATGCCCAGTATTTGACAAAAAATTTCAAGACACACAAAGAAATAGCAAAGTATGGCCCATACACTTCCTTAACTTGATAAAATGTATCTATCTACATTCCATGATGTTGAACCTAAACATTTTTTGTAACGAAAGAACTGTATAAAATAAGTATGTTTGCTGTATCTGTGCAGCAGGATACTAGAGACCCTAGCCAGCAAAATAAAACAAGAAAAATCAGATAAAGAATAAGCAAAGAGGAAGGAAGGAAGGGAGAGAGGGAGAACATATGGACAATATGATTATTTACATAGGAAATCCAAGATAATTATAAACAAGAGGAACTAGCAAGACAGTCAGCAGAACCTTCTGGATACAAAACTCAAGAGTGTGCCTATATGCCTGCAACAATCAGTAAGAAAATACTGAAAGAAAGTATCCAATCATAAAAGTAAGAGAAACTGCAGGTTACTTGAGAATAAATCTAACAAAACATGTGAGACCTTTATGGACAAAATTATGAAAAGTTACTGAAGGACATCAGAGAAGACTTGAGAAAAATGGAGAAATATAATATGTTCATGCATGGGAAGATTCAATGTTAAGCAGATGTCCGTTCCCCCGAAAGTTAATCTATAAATTCATTGCAATTCCAATCCAAATCCCAAGGGAGACTTTCACAGAGCTTGACAAACTGAGTCTAACATTAATCTGAAATGGTTAAGGGCAAGGAAGAGCCAAAACGAAAGAATACAGAGAGGGAATTTTCCCAACTGGAGATGAAGACTAACTATAATGCCATGTGAAATTAAAATAATAGGAGAGGCTGCAAGATAGACAAATCTATCAATGGAACAGACAGAGAGCTCAGAAGCAGTTCCGTGCACTTATGAGGACTTAGTATATGTCAGAGGTGGTTTTATACATTATTGGGGGAAGGAGGATTATTCCACGCATGGTGTTGGACCATTGGTACCTCCACAGGGAACATTTTTAATTGGATCCCTACCTCATACCACACCTAAAAATACA
This sequence comes from Sus scrofa, assembly GCF_054392235.1. Taxonomy (NCBI): domain Eukaryota; kingdom Metazoa; phylum Chordata; class Mammalia; order Artiodactyla; family Suidae; genus Sus; species Sus scrofa. The sequence goes on from NC_139388.1 coordinate 81,516,106, forward strand.
TCCCATAGGGATCAAAAACTACACTTTAAAACCAGTATGAGGGGGAGTTCCCATTGCGGCTCAGTGGGTTAAGAATCTGACTAGTACGCATGAGGATGCGGATTCAATCCCTGACCTCAGTGGGTTAAAGAATCGGGTGGGTTAAAGAATTGGGTGTCGTCCTGAGCTATGGTGTAGGCTGGCAGCTGCAGCTCTGGTTCCACTCCTAGCCTGAGAACTTGCATATGCCACTGGTGTGGCCTTAAAAAAAAAAAAAAAAAAGGATTTAAATGAATAAATAAAACTAGTATGAGGAAATACTGTTGAATATCTTCATGATATGGAGTTAGGAAAAGATTTCCTAAACCACGAACAAAAGATCGAGATTATAGTGAAAAAAAAAAATTAAATTTGACTACAACAAATATTCAAATTTATGTATGCTTAAACCATCACCAAAAAAAGCAGAGCAGCACATTTAAAGAAGATCGTTCCAACAGTAGAAAAATAGTATTCGCAATATATAACACTCCTATAATTCAAAAAGAAAAGGACAAATAAACCTGATTTTTAAAAACTGAATCAAAGAGAATATTAAAGAAATACAAAGAGGAAATACAAAAGGGAACTCAAAGGGCTGACAAATTATATGCTAAATGTGCAATTTCACTGCTAACATTGAGAAATATTTTAAAAATAAAATCAAATGTTATTGCATAGAGGAGTTCCCATCATGTCTCAGTGGTTGACGAACCCGATTAGTATCCATGAGAACTCAGGTTCGATCCCTGGCCTTGCTCAGTGGGTTAAGGTTCTGGTGTTGCCATGAGCTATGGCGTAGGTCGAAGACACGCTCGGATCCAGTGCTGCTGTGGCCGTGGTGTAGGCCGGCAGCCACAGCTCCGATTCAACCCCTAGCCTGGGAACCTCCATATGCCATGGATGCGGCCCTAAAAAGACAAAAATAATAATAATAAAAAACAAACATGTTATTACATGTGGTGGACTATTGACATGAATGACCTGGACCTGTAACTGTCAGCAGAGATAGAAAACACACATGGTATGGGGTGAAGAAAGCAAACTCTAGACAGTTAAGTACAATGTATCATTTACACAACATGTAATTTGTAAACACACAAATCCACTACATATTGTTTTAAATACAAACACATATTGTAAAAATGTGAAATCATGGACTGAAATAAATTCATGATCATAACTGCCTCTGAGGAATGAGAAAGGAGAATTGGGACTAGGAGGGGGACAAAGGGACTTCAGCTTTACTAGTCATTTTAACATTCTCTTATGTTGCAAAATGATGTGAATCACATCAGGAAAATGGTAAATTCATGAGGTGGGTAGAAGGGAGTCCCTTCCATCCCTCTCTCCCTCCCTCCCATCTTTTCTTTTTCTTTTTTTCTTTTTTTTTTTTTTCTTTTAGGGCCACACCCATGGCATAAGGAAGGCCCCAGGCTAGGGGTCAAATCAGAGCTGTAGCTGCCAGCCTACACCAAAGTCACAGCAATGTGAGATCCTTAACCCACAGAGTGAGGCCAGGGATCGAACCTGCATCCTCATGGATACTAGTTGGGTTCATTACCACTGAGCCACAACAGGAACTCCCATCTTTTCTTTCCACTGATAAGTAAATATTACTGGCCTTGCCATCCTCCAGGTGGGAGACGAGAGTGAAAAGCTAAAAGTAATTTATTTTTTCTGAACTCTTAGATATATTTTGGAATAAGGATAATGAGGCTCCAGAAAGCCTTCAATGAAGAGGCATTATTTTAACAGGGTTTTGATGGATGAATAGAAGTTCCCCTCTGTGAAACAGGAGGAAAGGTGGACGATGGACACTCCAGGCCAGAAGAAGAGTGTATGCAAAATCTCAGAAACTTAAAACAGACTCACATGCAGGACTGATAAGCAAAATGGCCCAGGAGGTAGAAGAGAGAAGCAAGAGAAGTCTCCAGGGCCAGATGCTGGTGGAACTGGTGAGCCAGGCTAAGGATCTCAAATCTGACCTCGTGGGCACTGGAGACTCAAGGTTCAAGTGTCCTACAAAGTAGGGCCCTTCACTCACCAACACTTAGAACAGATTCCAGACGTGGGATAAGCTGGGTCCGCCATTCCAGTGGAGGGACTTTCCCTCTTGTTCCTCTCCCTTCTTAAAGTGCCCATTTGAAAAACTGTATCAGCTGGGGATGCAAAAGACCACTTGGCCTGAGTGACTGGATTGGATATCAGTTGTTCAGGATATCAGCTGCCATTGCCTGAACACCACAGTGCCCAGGAGGTGTTTCAACACCTCTACCAAGAAGGACAAAGTCCCTAATCCCATGGAAAGCTGTGCCAGGGTGCAGGCCCCCATTGGAAATAGTGGAGTGGAAGGGACTCAGTCCTATCTGGGTTACTGTCCAGCTGCCACCAGGGTCACTTTGGGTCACTCTGCATATCACACTACAAGCAGATTTTTAAAGCTTGGCTTAAGTAAAAGATGGATTGGGGGGGGGCAGGGAAGGGTCACATTATGACTCTCACTCTTGCCTTCATGGGCCCCTCCCTCCATAAAGATTCCCCTAGCCTGGGAAACCCCATATGCCATGGGTGCAGCCCTAAAAAGACAAAGAAAGAAAGAAAGAAAGAAAGAAAGAAAGAAAGAAAGAAAGAAAGAAAGAAAGAAAGAAAGAAAGAAAGAAAGAAAGAAAGAAAAGAAAAGAAAGAAAGAAAGACAAAGAAAGAAAGAATCTTCATGGGCTCTGTAGAAGGGCCTCATAGAAGTATGGTGAGTCCTAGGCACTGTGTCTTATGGAGAATTCACCCCTGGGGAGGAGACGCAGGGAGACCACGCAGGAGGCATCACAACAGTCACCTGGGTGGGTACTGATGCAGTCTCCATGGTGATGGGAAGGCTAAGGCCAGTGAGAAAGATGTTGGGGAGCCAGGCCTGGAGAGAACATGGAAGGATAAGGATAGAGGGGAGGGAAGGAAGAAGCCGACACTGGGCAGCCAGAGAAATGCCTCTGCCTCCCTGCATGCTCTTCTCTCGCTCCTACATCTCATGCAATATAAATGAAGACAGAGAGAAGGAAGCTAATTGGAACTCTTTGCAGCCTAAATGGAGCTGCTTCCACATCCTACCAATGGGACGGCCCTGCTTGGGAACAAGGGATCCCTAACATTTAGCATTTAGGAACTTGCTCTGTTCTAAGCACTTGGTTGGTAAATGAGTTCCCGTGAGAGCCCCCTGTGCCGGAGCAGGGATAAAGACATTCTGGAACTCCAGAGCCAGGCAGGGGGCAGAGAACTGGCCCCCAATAAGGAAGTTCTTGCAGCTTCATCTATCAGTGGGCTGGCTGCCTAGCTGGCATCGATGCCCTGAGTAGAGCCCACAGCGCAACCGGGGAGAGGGGGTCACAGTCCAGGCTGCTGGCTGCTGTCAGCATGTGGCTTTTCCACTGAGCTGAGCCAGCAGCTGGGGAGAGAGAGGAATGGATCCCAATTAGGGGCTGCTTCAAGCTGTGGCAGGATGTCAGCGGGTCTCTCCAGCTACCAGCTACCTCTACACACACACACACACTCCTTCTTTCTAGTCTTTCTTAGAAAGCTGGATCAGCATTCACCGGCTTGAGTTCTATTCCAAATCTCTGGGCTCAGCTCCCTACGCAGTAGAAAGAATGTGGGAATACGGGCTTCCTGGGCTCCCATTCTACAGACCTTTCACAAAACGATGATTTCCTTAAGTCTATCCACTGTCCCCCCTTCCCTAGCAGAGGCACTTTGCGGGGGGGAGGGGGGCATTTGGGTACCTACCTACCAATTACAGCCCAAGTCTTAAACGACAAGCCGTTCTCAAACATCAGCATGCAGCAGAACCCCCTGGGGGGCCTGTTACAGCAGAGGGTGGGAACCACACTCAGGGTTCATGATTCAGCAGGTCTGGGGTGGAACCTGAGAACCTGCACTCCTGGCAAGGTCCCAGGTGCTGCTGCTGTTGCTGTTGCTGCTCGTTCTGGGCCCCCACTTTGAGAACCACTGCTTTACCTGACTCCCAGTGTTACCCTGTTCTCCTTCTGTCCTTCTTGATTATCCTCCAAATCCTTTCGTATCTCCTTTCTTACATTTGTCCTCACTTGACTTTTGACCGAGGCTTCCCACCCAAGCCCTTGGTGCTTCTAGGCTCCAGGGCAGCCATGCCATCTGCAGGCCCCTGGATAATGACTCTCCTGACCCAGCACTGCCCCAGGAGGGTGGCCCTGCCTCTGGTTCTCAGGAGTTGTGCTTTTAAAAACTCCTAAAATCATGTAAATATACTTCACCTTAAATACTCAAGGGGGCCTTCTGTCTACACTACATACTCATAACACTGCTAACCACAACCAAAGGGCATTTTGGGGCCCTGTAAGGGGACACTGTTGTTGGTATCACTCTAGCCTCACGACAGCCCTATTTTATGTATCAGAAAACTGAGATGGGCTATCGCTTAATGACTAGTCCAAAACGCTGGCTACTTGATAGGAATGAGTGTCCAGGCAGGTCTTATGATCTCAGATTCCCTGCATTTCCCAATTCTGGGATGGAATGCTTTTGGCTGCAAGTTAATTGAATCCTCGACTAACAGCGACTAAAGCCCACAGAGATGTATTTTTCCCATGTGTTCTCAAGTAGATTCTCAGAACTGGCGGTGGGACACTGTGAGACTGGGTCGGGGTTCCCTGATGATCAGGGGCCTCTGCAATTCTTTGACTTTGCTTATGGGATCAGAAGACAGCAGATACGGTTCAGGTCTAAGACACCCCAGGACCACGTGAAAGGCAGCACACAGGGGCAGGCAAGAGGCAAAGCTTTTTCCTGGCTTGTTCCTCTCTTATCAAAGAGGAAGCTCCCTCCCCCAGCAGATTAGCGCTTCCATCTCCTTCCTGCCAGTCAGGTAGGGAATTCTGCTATCAAAGAAAAAAGGCTGTGATGGCTCTGGGGCAAGCTACGAGGACAGTGTACCACAGCATCCTTCAGAAATATATGCCCATTGGAATGGAAGCTGGTGCAACCACTATGGGGAATAGAATGGCGGTTCCTTCAAAAACTCAATATAGAACTACCGTATGATCCAGCAATCCCACTCCTGGGCTATAGCCAGATAAAACTATAATTCAAAAAGATACACACACACACCCATGTTCATAGTAGCACTATTTACAGTAGCCTAGCCATGGAAGCAAGCTCAACATTCATCAACAGAGGATTGGACAAAGCAGAGGTGGTACATAAATAGAATGGGGAGTTCCCGTCGTGGCGCAGTGGTTAACGAATCCGACTAGGAACCATGAGGTTGCGGGTTCGGTCCCTGCCCTTGCTCAGTGGGTTGACGATCCGGCGTTGCCGTGAGCTGTGGTGCAGGTTGCAGACGCGGCTCGGATCACGCATTGCTGTGGCCCTGGTGTAGGCTAGTGGCTATGGCTCCGATTAGACCCCTAGCCTGGGAATCTCCATATGCCGTGGGAGCTGCCCAAGAAATAGCCAAAAGACCAAAAAAAAAAAAAAAATAGAATGGAATATTACCCAGACATAAAAAGCATGAAATAATGCCATTTGCAGCAACATGGATGGACATGGAGTTATCATACTAAGTGAAATAAGTCAGACAAAGACAAACATCACATGATATCACCAATATGTGTTATCTAATAAAAAATGATACAATAGGAGAGACCAGAGTTCCTGTCGTGGTGCAGTGGTTAACGAATCTGACTGGGAACCAAGAGGTTGCGGGTTCGATCCCCGCCCTTGCTCAGTGGGTTAAGGATCTGGCGTTGCCCTGAGCTGTGGTGTGGGCCGAAGACTCGGCTCAGATCCCGCGTTGCTGTGGCTCTGGCGTAGGCGGGTGGCTACAGCTCCATTTCGACACCTATCCTGGGAACCTCCAAATGCCACAGGAGCGGCCCAAGAAAAGGCCAAAAGACAAAAAAAAAAAAAAAATAGGAGAGGCCATTGTAGCTCAGTGGTAATGAACCTGACTAGTACCCATGAAAGTGTGGGTACTGGCCTTGATCAGTGGGTTAAGAATCCAGTGTTGCCATAAGCTGTGATGTAGGTCATAGATGCGGCTTGGGTGTGGCATTGCTGTGACTGTGGCATAGGCAGGCTGCTGCAGCTCCAACTCGACTTTTAGCCTGGGAACTTCTATATGATGAGGGTATAGCTGTTAAAAAAAAAAAAAAAAAAGATACAATAGAACTTATAAAACAGAAACAGACTCAAAGATTTCAAAACCAAACTTTGTTTACCAAAGAGGAAATGTGGGGTAGGGGTATAAATTGGGGGGTTGGGATTGATATATAACCACTACACTATATAAGACAGACAGGTAACAAAAACCTGCTATATACGTAGCACAGGGAAATTTACTCAACACTGTGTAATAACCTAGTTGGGAAAAGAATCTGAAAGGAATGGATAAATATATTATGTATAACTGATTTACTTTGCTATATGCCTGAAATTAGCACAGCTTTGTAAGTCAACTATATTCCAAAAAATTTAATGAAAATAAAACAGGCGTTCCCTTCATGGTACAGTGGTTAAGAATCTGACTATAGCAGCTCAGGTCACCTTAGAGGTGCAGGTTTGATCCCCGGCCTGGAGCAGTGGGTTAAAGGGATCCAGAATTGCTGGAGCTACAGCACAAGTTGCAATTGTGGCTCAAATTCAATCCCTGACAGCCATATAAATAAACAAATACATAAATAAACAAAACAAAAGAAAAAGAAAGAAATGCCCACTGGATTCTGGAAGCCTCTGAATGGCCAACAGATTCTAACCCACTGGATCCATATCCTATTCCCCTTGCTATACTCAGTGTCTCACCCAGTAAATCCCTACGCTCTACACATGTGTATTCTCTCCCAAGTGCCTGCAGTGTATCCCATGCCAGGGCAGACAGTGAACCAGTATGGCCCAATGGGAAGAGCATGGGATTTGGAGCCAGACCAAATGGTCTTCGATTCCTACCATTTTCAAGCTGTGTGACCCTCGGCAAGTCACGTCACCTCTCTGAGTCTCATTTTTGTTATTCCAGAGTGGTCATGAAGACCTCGTAAGATACCGTATAGAAGGCACAGGACACATGGTCATTCAGTGGCTGGGAGCTGATGATACTGATATGAAGACAGCGCCAAGAGAGTGAATGTATGTTTTCATCAGCAGCATTCCCACAGGGCAGCCCAGGAAATGGGCTGGATCTTGCTGCTGGAGGAGGCATCATCATTCAGAGCTTCAATTCCTCCTGAGGACCATCATTAAAAAATAGAGAGTGATGGGAGTTCCTGCCGTGGCACAGCGGAAACGAATCCGACTAGGAACCATGAGGGTGCGGGTTCGATCCCTGGCCCTGCTCAGGGGGTTAAGGATCTGGCGTTGCCGTGAGCTGTGGTGTAGGTGGCAGACGTGGCTCGGACCTGGCACTGCTGTGGCTGTGGCGTAGGCTGTCGGCTGCAGCTCTGATTCGACCTCTAGACTGGGAACCTCCATATGCCGTGGATGCGGCCCTAAAAAAACAGTATTTTATATACATATATATATTTACACACACACACATATATATAATGATAATAACAAGAATGATAACACCACCTATCATTTATTGAATGATTCCTATGTGGCTGGCACGATGCCAGAGCTTTACAATAGCAATGCCTTAATCCTCTCAGAAATCCTAGAAGAGGCGGACTATCACTAACTCCAGGTTTCAGTCGAAGGAACTGAGGCATGGGGAGGTCGCACTCTTGACTCCCCCGCCTCTAGCTTTGGAGCTTGAGCCCTCACCACTAGGTCATACTGCCTCCCTAGGAGAGATGAGAAGCATCTTTCCTACTCATGGTCTCCATATGGCAGATGGTCCTTGCTCACCTGGAGGATATCCAGATGAAATTGGGTTTGGAAATAATCCCGCTTAGAGGAGAAGCCAGCAAAGCATCATGATACCCCCCTACTTTCCACTCAGCCCCTCTAAGGAGGGGGATGCTCCACTCTGTACCTTCAGGGGGCTGGGGGCAGAATGGCATGGGCCCAAGTGATGCTGGTGGTACCCTCGGCTCTTGGCAGTATTTCTTTTTTATTGTTGTTGGCATACGGCATCCCCAGGCCATGCTGCAGGGCTGGGCACCAGATACATACAGAGATGTACCAGACTCAACCTCAGCCCCTGAAGGGCTCAAGGTCCAGCAGAGGATGTGGAAACAGCCAACAAAGACAGATGTTGGCAAGATTGGCTGCAGAAGGCCAGAGGGAAGCCTCTTACCCAGCCTTGGGTGGGGGATGATCAGGGAAGTTTTGCTGGAGATGCTGAACGCGGGCAGACAAAGAGAGACCAACCAGGGGAAGCATTCAGGAGAGATAATAACAACAGCAGCAAACACGGTGGTGGGCACTTTTCTAAACTTTATCCAAGTTAACTCACCAGGACTCCAAACCAACCCAACCAGGTAGGTACACCTGTCATCCCCTCTTAACAGAGAGGAACCTGGGGCACAGGGAGGTTAAAGAACTTGCTTGAGATCACAGAGATATTAGTGACGGAGCCAGGATCTGGTTCCAGCTTCCAGACTCACTGCCTCTAACCTGCTAAAGGATAGTCCCTGCAGCCGGCAGCACGTGCAAAGGCCAGGTGCCCACTGCAGGACGCCCCCAGGGACAGCCCATCCATGCTGGTGAGGCTGGAATCAGCAGAGTGAGTGTTTGTTCCCAGACAACACCTGGACAGGTGACAGCAGCCTCATCATGCAACCAAGTGCGAAGCGTGGTCACCTCTCTCTCCACATCCTGGCTGATTGATTGACAGCTGGGCCCACAGACTCTGCCCCCAAAGACCTGCCCCTTATGCCGAGCCCAGCCTTCATCCCAGCCCCAGCCTCTGTAAAACCTTCCCTGGCTAATTAGGAGCGTGGAGACCATCCAAACTCCCAGGAAGGATTCCCCACCCGCTCCTCACTCACGACTCTGACCCCTGTCTGCTCTGTTATCCATAATGCATTTGTCCAACTTATGTATGCGCTTTATGGGATCTTTTAAGGTATGTCCTCCAATCACGTCTGGCCAATTCGCTAAGCGCTGGACCAGAATCCAGACCCACCCAGCTGATAAATTAAGGAACAACAGTTTCCCACAAAACTCTCCAAACAGAAACTCGTTTTCAATGCCGCTGTGCCACTGCAATACAGAAACATTCTATTTTTAAATCAATCCACAAATGTTTGTTCTATGGATTTTGTTGATTTGTTTATATATATTGTTTCATTCCACAAAAAAAAAAAAAAGAAAGAAAGGCTTGAGGCAATTTTCTAAATACATGTAGCCAGACGCAAAAAATAGATGTGGAGTTAGGACAAAGGAAAGGCAAAGAAAGAGTAGAGCAAGGAGTTCTATTCAGTTATAAACTGTCGTGTCCTTTATAGTCTGCTTGAGTTGGGTCACTTCCCGAGTTTGAGCTTCCTAGTAGCCAAAGCAAGAAGGACAAATGTATTCTTTAACCAGATTCTCAAGGCTTGTGAAGGGAAAAAAAAATAGTTGGTTAAAGGAGGAGGAGCAGCAGCAATAAGGTTTCTAGTCTTGAGATGTATTAAACAAGCGTGCATTGGATTTGGCCAAGGTTTTGGGGGAGTGCAGAAGAAACCTCAAACCCAACCTGATCTGGTCTGAGCACAACCTTCATTGCAATGTACCTGGTAGATAAAGACCATCCAAAGATCACATCCTGACGCTGCCTGAAAAGGCTGATCCGGGTTGGTCCCGCCCTGGGTCACCCTTCCTGAATGGGCAGGACCAGCAGCAGGGGTGGGTGGAGGCGCATCTTCTCAGCCCAGCAAACCCAGCCTGCGATCTCTTTTGCCTTGAGCTCCGATCTGGTCACACCAGGGTCAGAGTAAGGCTCAACACATTCTAGCTTGGTTGAGTCTCCACCGCCAGCCGGGGCTCCTCCAGGGACCCACCCTTGACAGCAGGGCTGCTTGCCTCTGAGCATGGATGGACAATAGTCCCCAAGGCCCTCACAAGCTACCTCCCTGACCAATGAGGTGCCTTCCCTCGGATTCCTGGAAGTTCTTACTATTCAGATAAGGAGGAGGCTATTCTCTTTTGAAGCCCTTGCATCTATCTTGCCGAGTTCTCCCTCTGTGGGGTTAGCAGCTACTACCCAAGCTTGTCCAGAAGTTATGAAGTACTTGGGGGGCCTCCGAGACACCTCAAACTCAATGTTTCCATGATGACCCTCACTGTAGCCTCCTCCATCCCTGATCCATTCCTCTTCCCGTGTTCCCTCCATCTGATCTGAGTTTCCATTTATCATCCCCCAAATGAAGAGGCCAGCCACGCGAACCAAGCCCTCTCAAAGCCCACTCATGCATAGCAAATGCAAGAACAGATGAGGAGTTGTTTTGAAACTAAAAGTGTCACGCCTGGGATTACTATCGTAAACACCGCACACTCAACCCTTGATTTCCCATACTAATAGGAGGGAGCAGTGGCGCAGATAATTAAAAAATGCATTTATATTTGGCTCCAGAACAGATTTTTATTCTCATGTTTGGATAGGGGAGGGGCTCATGTTCCGGGACTCCGTAATCCTTCTGCAAAAAAGAAAAAAGACAACCATAGACACCGGCCTTAAGAACAAACCAGAAAGCCACCCCATGCTCAGCCCCAGCTGGTCACTCTGCCTCTGCTAATGCTGAAAAATGTCATCCTCACTGTGGCTACAAAAGCACCCAGCCTAACCGATCTTCAAAGTAAATAGGTTTCATTGCTTTAAGCCACTAAGTTTGCAAAGGGTTTGTTACGCAGCAATAGATGACTGATACATGTTCCTAGGAAGTCTGTGATCATCCCAAGATCCCTGTGAATTCCTGTTCACTTTGGGTTCCAACTTCTTGCTTCACACCCACCTTCTGACCCCCATCTTTCCTCTCTCACTGTCCCTTCGCAAACCTGAAAGCTATCTCTTTTTCTCAATGTCCTCTAAATAACTTACAAGGCTCCTGTGACAGAGACAGACTTTCCTGAAGGTCTGCAGGAGGTCTAGAGACAAGGGGTTTTCATGTCCTAGGACTGCAAGTGACTTATATTTGGATGCTAGAAATCTCTGTTCTTAAAAAACATTTGGTCACCCCACCAAGAGCCTTCCTCCTTCGCTTTAATCTCCTGTCAATTTGCCTCCCCTCTCCCTTTCCCTGATCTTCTGTCTCCAGATTCCCACACCTCCAGATTTCTACGCATAGCATAGGCTGCTAGTGTCACTATCTGCCACTTCCAGATGCTCCCTGCTCTCTTAGTCTTATCTTCCAGCCTCAGAAGATCATCAAAGTATTTTCCAAAACAAAGATGTTTTTTCTCCCTAAGGGAACCCTGAGGCCAGATGTTAAACTAATTGTTGCACTTTTGGATTCTACCAGAAGATTGAGGGAGGACATTTCGGGCCGTGCATCCAAGAGCCATGCTTTTCTTCCTTCTTAATTGTATGCAGGGTAGTTAATTCTCCAGCCTCCTTTGCAGCCTAGAGTGAACATGAGTCATAGTTCTAGCCCTCAGGATGCAAACAGAAAGCTACTGGAAATTTATAGGAATGTTTATTCTTTCCTGATATAAGTGCCACCCCACCCACCCCGGCCCCCTTCTCTTCCTGCCTAGGAAGTAGATACAATGTCTGGTGCTGCAGCAGTCATCTTGCAACCAAGAAGAGGAAAGTCACATGCCTGGGATGGCAGAGTAGAAAGACAGAACGAGGCTGCACCCTGAATGACTTCCTTCAGCTGCACCTGCTGGATTCTGGCTTCCACATTCATTGCGAAAAATAAACCTTTTGGGGGTTTTCTGTCTCGTGCATCAGAATGCAATCCTATCTGATTCAATAAGTAATTGCATCTTGATTTCAAAACCCTCTCCTTTAACTGCTGATGCTTCAGGTAAATGGATGACGATGTCAACCGCGGGGCAGATATTAAGCAAAGCTGCAATGATGTCATTTAAAAGTGTTCAAGGCAAATCACCTGCAATGTGTGAGAATTGTCTGTAAGTGAAGAATAGCGGGGAACCCCCGTCACATCTCAGCATAGTCCTGGCCTGAGCTCCCCTGAGGGTGGAGATAGCATTTCTATTCAGGTCTGTCCTCCTTGCGGCACACCCAGCACAGAGGGGACCCCATCAGCAGAACAAATGGGTGATGTCTAAATACAGAAGCCACAGAGCGAGTGGAGAGCAGGCTCAGAGCCTTCTTAGTGGTCGCTTTGCTTTGGGGTGGCCCAGAAGGGCCCTCAGCTCACAGGCAGAGCCCTCTGACCTGGCTTCTGTCCCAGCTCAGCCACTGGGTAGGCGAATAACCCCAGGAGGCACAATACTTCCTCCACAAGCCTCGGCTTTCTGGTTTATAAGATGATGACATTAAGCGCTGGGTCTTACAAAGAGACAGGGAGCACAGAGCATTCGCTGCCTGCTCACAGTAAGTGCTCAACAAATGCTCCCATCACCGCAGTTACCCTCAAGGAGGTCGTTTCAGCACTGGACAGAGAACCCCCCAGCTGGGCACTACAGCCTGCATGGGGCAGCATCTCGCCTGCAGCGAGCCCTGCTTCACCCACCCCAAATCCTTCGCTTCCTTTGGAGGCATGTGACCCACATTGGCCTCCCCGTGCCAGCCACACACCTCCCGCTGCACTTTGATATATTGGCCTAATATTCCCAGAATTATGTTTTGCTCTGTGTTTTGGTTTCTTGAACGGCCCCTGGGAGGCCTCATCACTTTCCTTCGAGTATGGGGCGCTACTGTCATCCAGTCACCCTGATAACTCCAGCAGAGCCAGGAGGATGTCTTGTGCAGATTGCCCAGGAGATTTGGTGCCTGGAACCCAGCAGCTTGAAAAGCCTTAGGCTGGGGATCTCAGAACCCTGGCCCATCCAGAGAGCCGGGAACTCGTCAGCCTCTTCGCCTTCGCCCTGCTCCAGGAGTGCCCAGTGCAGACTTGGCACATCTGAGGGGAGGGGAGGGGACAGGAGGAAAGGGCAGGAGGGGAGGGGAGGAGGGGAAGGGAGGGGAGGAGGGGAGGGGCCTGCCCTTCTGGCTCCGTGCCAGGCTCCCATGCCATGAGGCTGTTGTAAGAAAATAATTGTGGAGTTCCCGTCGTGGCGCAGTGGTTAACGAATCTGACTAGGAACCATGAGGTTGTGGGTTCGATCCCTGCCCTTGCTCAGTGGGTTAACGATCCGGCATTGCCATGTGAGCTGTGGTGTGGGTCGCAGACGCGGCTCGGATCCCACGTTGCTGTAGCTCTGGCGTAGGCTGGCAGCTCAGCTCCGATTAGACCCCTAGCGTGGGAACCTCCATATCCCACAGGAGTGGCCCAAGAAATGGCAAAAAGACCAAAAAAAAAAAAAAGAAAGAAAATAATTGTAACAATAATAATAACCAGTGGAGTTCCCTTGTGGTGCAGTGGGTTAAGGATCCGGGGCTGTCACTGCAACAGCTCTGGTCATTGCTGTGGTGGGGGTTTGATCCCTGACCCCGGAACATCCACATGACGTAGGTGCAACCAAATATTAATAATAATAACAATAAGAATAATAACAATGTAATAATAATAATAACAACCAAGCTTCCACGTGCCAGACGCAGGGCTAAACATTTCTCCCCCCCTCCCTCACCTTCCTCACCATCTCAGTCTTCGTCTAGCTGGCCTACCTTCGCATGCCCTGTGCTATGGCCACTGCACCGTGTGGATTGTGGATTTTTGTTCTTTTATCTCCCAGCCGTGCAATGAGAGATACACTATTAGGATCCTGATATTGCAGGCGAGGAGGCCGGGCCTCAGAGAGGCCATGTGACTCAACCAGAGGCCTGCAGTTCCTAAGCAAAGAGGTACAGAAATAAGAAGGTGTTTAAGAAGCAGCAGGAAGTGGGGAGAGGCAGCGTGATGAGGGCAGAGCTGGGCAGCCTCTTGGTCTGGCCCCGGCTGAACGGATTCAGGCACCCAGACCGGGCCTCTGAGATGCTGGAATGTCATTCTGAGCCACACATGGCCTCCTAGGGAGGAAAAAGACAGGAGCCTGAACACCCTCGAATCTCAGCCCCTTTCTGGGGCACCTACCAGTTCCCCATCCCTGGGCCGCCAAAGCATGCACAGCAGTGCTAGTTCTGTGACCCCACCTGCAAGGAGAGAGCTGCCACCCTGGGAACATGCCGTGGGAGGCACCCCAGCCCTGGATGTCTGGCGGGAGGCCCTGGGCCCTGGGAAAGGCCTCCTCCTCCAGGAGAAATGAGGGATGAGACGTCAAGGCGGCCTCTTGTGGGGAATGACACCCTGGCCCGCAGCCCACTCTGCCTCCTCCCTAACCAGGCGACCCTGGGAGAGTCACACCCTGTCCCACGGAGACCTTGGTTAAATCACCTCACCCCTCTTCCTCTCCCCACACAGAGAGCTTGACGGAGCTCTGGAGCCCAAGCGGGGGGAACAAGGTCCCCGCCAGCCCCTGCCCTCCACACACACAGCCACGGTCAAGGCCCCACCTTCCAGCATCTTGCTTTGCTCCTCTTTAAAACAAGGGTGCAATTCCCTGCCTTTCTTTCTTTGTTCAGCCAACATTTATTCAGCACTTGCCACGTGCCAGGCTCTGTGCTGGGTCTTCAGGCTGTTGCAGGAAGCAAATACCAACAACAACAACAATAATAACAGCCAGCCTACTAGGTGTTGTGTATTGGTCTCCTTTAATGAAAGTGTGGATGTGTGATGAAGATCCAGACCTGGGGAGTTCCCGTCGTGGCACAGTGGAAACAAATCCAACTAGGCACCATGAGGGTACGGGTTCGATGCCTGGCCTCACTCAGTGGGTTAAGGATCCTGTGTTGCTGTGGCTGTGGCGTAGTCTAGCAGCTGAAGCTCCAATTCAACCCCTAGCCTGGGAACCTCCATATGCCACCAGTGCAGCCCTAAAAAAGACACACACACACACAAAAGAGGAAATTAAGTTAAACCGAGATCATTTCCATCGAGCCCTAATCTAATCTGATTGGTGTCCCTATAAGAAGAGATTGGGACCCAGACAGACAGAGGGGTGACCACGTGGGGACACAGGGAAAAGATGGGCACTTCCCGAGCCAAGGAGAGAGGCCTCAGAGGAAGCCAGCCCTGCCAGCACCCTGGACTTCCAGCCTCCGGAAGCAGGAGAAAATATTTTTCTGCTGTTTCGACCCCCGGTCTGGGGGGCTTGGTTACAGCCGCCTGAACAAACCCACACGCTCCAGTCCATCTGCAACATGGATGGCCACCAGGTGGACCTGCCCCAAATCGCAGCTGGTCTCAGAATCATATCCCCTTGGAGGCTAAACCCCTCTGAGCCCCCAGGGCAGACAAGACAAAGGCCCCACCACCCTGAGCCCAGCATTAGGGGTCCTCAGGGGCTGATGCAGAGCCCCCCTGCCCCGCAACCCTGCTGTCTTTGCAACCTCTCATGTTCCTGCCCCAGCGAGGCCCACTGTGCTGCCTGGGGCCTCTGACTCGGGGGGCCAGGAGCCAGCTAAGGTGAGTATGAGAAAGACACGGGGACCTGGGGTTATAGCATTGTGGGCGCACCCCGTGGAAAGTGGCAGCTTCTCCCCAGCTTGTGGGATGGCCCACGATCCTGGGCATCCCTTGCCTTGCAGTCTTATCATGCCAACCCCAACCTATTCCATCACCCAGCATTCTTCCCTGTGTATGTCTCTACGTCTGCTTGCCTCCACGGGGCATTCTTCCAAGACACCAGTCATTGGCAACTGGGCCACCCCAATATCCAGCATGACTTCCTCCTAACCCGATTGCATCTGCAAAGACACTACGTCCAAAGAGAGGCACCATCCGAGGTTCCAGGTTGACCCGGATTTAGGAAACACACGTGTCAACCAAATACAGCAGGTAATAGCTCCGAATTTCATAGAAGAGGAAACTGAGGGCAGAGAGTAACTTGTTGGAGGACTTTTGGCTACACAAGGAGCAGGTCCAGGAGCCAAGCTCGGGTCCGCCTGACTTCTACCCTATCCTCCCGGCGCCCCAACTTCTGATGGCTGTGACCATGGCTGTCACTTACCAGTGGACCATTTCACACCTGTCTCTTTGCGTAGCCCTTATACCAGCCTTCTAGGACTGGAGATATTCTGCTCCTATTACAGAGGAAGACATTAAGACTTTGAGAGGCTAAGGGATGCGCCCAAGGCCACACAGCAAGTTAGTGATTAGAACCCAAGACGGTCTGATTTCAAACCTATCTGTTGAACCACTATCTTGAAAAGCCTCTATGCGTCCCGTTGCTTCTTGACAACTTAAATCTGGATGAGTCACAGATCACCGTTCCTGCAACTCAAAGATCTTGGTCCAAAGCCAGAGACCCTCTCAACCCAATCCATGCTGAAGGGGGCGCTCCCATCCTTAGGGACCTGGGAGAGTGGGGTGCAGTGGGAAAACCGGGGGCCACCCGCCTTCCCCCAGACACACTCACATAGACATCCACATTCACACACATGCACGCATAAATGTGCACGCATACACACGCACGTGCACGCACACACACACACTCCTTACCAGCTCGCCATCTCCCAGAGCCAATTAGCAAACCTGGGTGGTCTCGGGGGAGCCCCACGAGGTGAGAGGCTTATTGATCGGCTCCAGCGGCAGAGTGTCGAGCAGGAGAGAGGAGTCATTTAAGCAATCTTCTCCTCTTTCGGAGTGTGGCAGGGACTCCAGGGACGGAGAGCAAGTTGTATTTACTGCGACAGTAATTGAAAGGCAGAGGCAGCCACCCCACATTGTCCCCGCCAATACCTAATTGCTGGACCAAAAACTGCTGGAGAGCTGGGGCTGGGGGCGAGGGAGGGAAAAAGTTAATATATCCCAGAATCAATAGAGAAAGCTTTCACAGTGTCAGGCACAATAAATGGAGCTGAACTACTGGAAGCTGCAGAAAATTAGCCTCCAGGCTGACTTGGTTTGAAAGCTAAAAGCTGGTAAATGCAGAAACAGAAGGAAGTTCTCAGCCGCCCCTTCTGTCGACACGTTTTTCGATGGCAAGCTGAGGTCCGGTGCCAACTCAGAGCACACAGGCTTGGCTGCGAATGGAGCAGACAGACCCTAATATAGCCCCCTGGGAAAGGACTCAGGACAGAGAACACCCTCGGAAGCCCATAACCTTGGACCAATCGCATCAGCTCACCGAACTTCACTGTGCTCATCATTTGCAGATGTGCACCTGCTCATGGAGCGGAGGGTGGAGTGGTAGGAAAAACGTGGAGATCAGGGTTTGAATTCCTGGAACCTGCGAATACTGCCTTATGTGACAAAACAGAGGAGGGTCTTAGTGATTCAGTTAGGATACTGAGATGGAGAGATTCTCCTGAATTATCTAGGTGGGCTCTATGTGCCACCACAAGAGTCCCTGTAAGAGCAAGGCAGAGGGACACGTGACACACAGAGGAGAAGGTGATGGGAGGATGGAGCAGAGATGCTGGCCTCCAAAACTGGAGTGATGGGGCCACAAGCCAAGGAATGCCTGTGGCCACCAGCCTTGAAAACGACTCTCTCCCAGAACGTCTAGAGGGAGCATAACCTGGCCAAAAACCATGATTTTGTCCCAGTGATACTGATTTAAGACTTCAGCCTCCAAATCCATGATAGAATGGGCTTCTGTTGTTTAAATCACCAGGTTGTGGCCATCAGTTACAGCAGCTGCAGGAAACAAAGGCATCGGCTTTGCAGAGGTGGAAAGTTGACACACATGTATTAAAACACCTGGCACAGAACAGGCTTCAGATTTCAGGTGGCACAAATCTCAAACGACCGCCAGTTGCCACATTAGACCCCAGAGCCCCCACTTGATAGAAAGGTCTTGAATTTCCATGGGAAGCATCTGAAACTTCACCAACGGATCTATCGAGAAAATGATTTCTGTGTTTCCTTTGGTTAGGATATAAGTCCCATGAGGATGGGCTGCTTTATTTTGTTCACTGGTGCACTCAGGTGCCTAGAAGAGCTAGTGCCTGGCACATAGGAAGGGCTCAGTAAACATTTGTGAATAATAATAATAATAATACAAAAAAACCCACCTGGCATATAGGATTTTCCCAAAAGATGGCAGCTGTTGTGTCATTGACAGAAGGCTCTCGGGGTGGTATCTTTCCTGTCTGGGCCTCCACTTCCTAAGCAGGAATGATGACCAGGACAGCACAGCTCCCAAGGATTGGGCAAGCAGTGAACAGCCAGTGATGGAGGCAAAAGTGCTTTGAAAACTGAAACGCTGTCCAGAGACCCTGATCAGTCATCCTGACCTCATGTCAGACCCTCATCACTTATCCCCCCCGCCCCACTCAGCCCCCTGAGACCCCAAGGGTGTCCTGTGGCTGCCTTGGGGGTCCAGGAATTCCCTGTAGTGGTGACAAAATGCTCTGCATCTGTACCTTTGTACCCTGCCCTGGGTAAAGGTTCCATCATTTTCAGGAGTTCCCATCGAGGCTCAGTGATTAACGAATGTGACTAGCATCCATGAGGACACAGGTTTGATCCCTGGCCTTGCTCAGTGGGTTGAGGATCTGGCATTGCCGTGAGCTGTGGTGTAGGTCACAGACGAGGCTTGGATCCCATGTTGCTGTGACTGTGGCGTAGGCTGGCAGTTGTAGCTCTGATTGGACCCCTAGCCTGGGTAAATCCATATGCCAAGGGTACGACCCTAAAAAGACAAAAAAAAAAAAAAAAAAAAAAAAGTTCCATTATTTTCAGATTCTCAGAAAGGGACTGCAACCTTTAAAAAATCAAGGAGTTCTCGTCATGGCGCAGCAGAGACAAATCTGACTGGGAACCATGAGGTTGCATGTTTGATCCCTGGCCTCGCTCAGTGGGTTAAGGATCCGGCGTTGCCATGAGCTGTGGTGTAGGTCGCAGATGTGGCTCAGATCTGGCATTGCTGTGGCTGTGGTGTAGGCTGGCAGCTGTAGCTCTGATTAGACCCCTAGCTTGGGAACCTCCATAGGCCATGGGTAGGGCCCTAAAAAGACAAAAAAAAAAAAAATAACCAAAAGCTATGACCCCTGGAACACTCCACCTGCCACATCTCCAGGGCAGCCAGCCCCAGATGCCGGCCGTGGGATCGTCCCTGGGAGACAGGGTGCAAAAACCTGGCTTCCGTGGGCTGTGAGTCAAGGCTGGAGGCAGGGGAAGGGGATGGGGCGGGGGTGGCTCCAGAGTACCCAAAGGCCAGGGAGAAGCCACACCTTACCCTGAGACCCACCTGTGAACATCTCTCCCCAGGTCCATAGCAGCTTAAAAGCAGCTTTCCTGGGTGTTTACACAATGGAAATCAGCAAAAGCTACAAATCAAAATTCTTTTTTTGGAAGAGTTTCCACTGTGGCTCAGTGGGTTGAGAACCTAACTAGTCTCTGTGAGGATATGTGTTCAATCCCTGGCCTTGCTCAGTGAGTCAAGAATCCGGCATTGCCACAAACTGTGGCATAGGCTGGCAGCTGCATCTCTGATTAAACCCCTGGCCCAGGAACTTCCATATGCCACAGGTGCAGCCCTAAAAAGAAAAAGAAAAAAATATATATATATATATACACACACACATACATCTGTTTTTTTCTTTCCCCAAAAGCTGATTGTTAATCATTTCACCAGCACACCACTAGAAAAGCCCCACTTTGGAGACAATATCTGTCTTCCAGAGCTTTGCAAGGAAGCTCCCACAGCTGTCCCCATGCAGGAAGCCTGTGTCCAACATCCACCCTATGAGTATTTACCAGGACTCAGCTTAGGCATCTCTGATACCTGCAGGGCTGAGATCAGAGGGCATCACCTGCCCCCAACCCCTCATCTTTCCAGAAGGGCTCAGCTCTGGCCCTGTGGGCAGCAAAGTGTCAAGAGAGCCCTTCAGTCACCAGGGGGGCTCAGGTGAGGCTGATCAGCCCACAAGCAGAGGTGGCTTCCCTGGGGAGGGCCTGTCCTCCGGGGCAGGTTCGGTCCATCGCGCTGCAGAAACAGTGCTCGTTTCCCTCAGCTTCCAGGCATGGTGCCCTCCCTGGGGAGTCAGACAGTCTGGGTCCAGCAGATCTTCCTGCTCCCCGGTCACTCACATCTCTGAGCCCTCACCTCCACCCTGCACCCTGGCACTGGGGCTGGGGCTGTGCAGATGAATTATGATAAAGTCATGGCGAGCTCCAAACCCAAACTCATGTTCATTGAGCATCTTCTACTCAACTGGTCCTTGACAGATGCTATTATAGTGCACCCTTGTGACGGATGCTCATGAGGAGGGCATCGAGCCCTGTCATGCTTCCTACAGATGAGGAAACAGGCTCAGAGTAGGTAAATTCCACATTCGAAGACTTGCTGTGGAGCTGGAGATGGCTTGGAAACCAGACCTACCACTTGACTCCCTGAACATCACATGGCAACTCAGTGATGAGATTCCAGCATCCTTTGCCATCACCTGATACTCAGCACAGCCCACGGCACCTTGGCCATAAGAGTCCAACATTTATACCCAGCTCCTAGGCAGTCAGGAACTCCTGCTCTGGGTCAGGAACCCAGCCCAACCCCTGCCACCCCAGCCGTGTCTCTCCTTTCCCCAGGGAAAGTCTCTTGTCCCATGATAGTCGCTGGCTTGAGAGTAGGGGAGGGAGGCCTGGAGTGGAGCCCCAGCTACTGGTACATCGCAGCATGGCTCCCCAGGGCAGGTGGCAAGAGCGGCGGATGCCAAGCCATGAGCTGAGTGCTGGGGGTTCCATACCTGCCCTCTGACTCGCTAAATGGCATGTCCTTGTTAGAGCCATTTCTCCGAGATGAAAAATGTATATGTGTATGTATGTGGTGGGGAGCAGCTGGGAAGGCTGAAATATCCAGTTAATGGTGCCAACTCCTCCAGAGAGCTGCAAAAATGGAAGACAGTGATGGGGGAGGGGAAGAGGCCAAGGCCTCACCAGCCTTTGGTCTGCTCAAGTGCATCCCTTCCAGTGGCGGTGGGTCTGAATGAGAAATTCTCAAGGGATGAAAAACAGAGACGTCTGTTCTGAAGCAGGTGCCTGTAGCAGCCACAGAGCCTTGGTTCAATGAGGTCCAGGCTAGCTGAGACAAAGCGTGTCTTCTTGGGGGGCCAGCAGCCTATGTCACTGACAACCCCCTGCACTGTCTGTGAGGGGTGTTCAGAAGCCAGTCAGCTCCTGACTTTTAACTATAAACATCCAGAGGCAGATTCTGGCACTTTCTTTTTTTTTTTTTTTTTTGTCTTTTTGCTATTTCTTTGAGCCGCTCCTGCGGCATATGGAGGTTCCCAGGCTAGGGGTTGAATCGGAGCTGTAGCCACAGCAACGCGGGATCCGAGCCGCGTCTGCGACCTACACCACAGCTCTCGGCAACGCCGGGTCATTAACCAACTGAGCAAGGCCAGGGACCGAACCCGCAACCTCATGGTTCCTAGTAGGATTCGTTAACCACTGCGCCACGACGGGAACTCCAGATTCTGGCACTTTCTGTGGAAAAAAGTCTATCATTTTGGAAAGTGGGAACAACTGGCTCTGGCCACCTAAGCAATTCAGCATCCAGACCTCAAGAGGGAGAAAGAGAGAGAATGGTTATCATCCATCCATCCATCCATCCATCCATCCATCCATCCTTCCACCCAACCATCCATCCATCCATACATCCATCCATCCAACCATCCATCCTTCCATCCATCCATCCATCCATCCAATCATCCATCCATCCATCCATCCACCTGACCATCCTTCCATCCAACCATCAGTTCAGCAAACACCATGGTCTTCTTAGGGGTCTTGTACATGCTATGCCCACTGTCTGGAACACTTTTCAGGTGCCTACATGGAGGACGCTTTTCATCATTCAGGTCCCAGCTCAAATGCTACCTCTTTAAAGCAATATTTCCTGACAGCCTATTTAGAGCAGCTCCCCTCTTGCACCCCCAGGTTCAATGGCCTTCTTAGCCTTTGCTTCTATCAAAAATCATATGTATTTGGGCATTCCTGTCATGGCTCAGTGGTTAACAAACCCAAATAGCATCCCATGAGGATGTGAGTTCCATCCCTGGCCTCACTCAGTGGGTTAACGATCCGGCATTGCCGTGAGCTGTGGTGTAGGTCATAGCTGCGGCTTGGATCTGGCATTGCTGTGGCTGTGGTGTAGGTTGGTGGCTACAGCTCTGATTAGACCCCTAGCCTGGGAACTTCCATGTGCTGATAGTGCAGCCCTAAAAATAAAAGACAAAAAAAATCACCAGCATTTGCTTTATTACTTGCTTAGTGGGGAATCCTCCCTCTTGTGGAAAGTAAGCATCATATTTTCTGCTGCATTCCTGATGCCTGGAATACTGCTGGTGCAACATTAGGTGGGTGAGCAAGTAAACATATGTGGGGCACCAACTCTGTGCCAGGCCCTGTGCTAGGAAGCCTAGAGAAAGTAGAATGACATAGTTCCTCCACCCAATGGCTCATAAGCCATAAGTAACCAGTCAATTGGGTCCTTAGTTTTAAGTGTCATGTCGGAGGCATGAACACAGCACTAGGGGTATCAGAGAAGGCTTTCCAGGGGAAGGGGCCTTTGAGGTGAGTTTTACAGGAGGAATAAGAATTTTTCAGGCAGCCATGGGATTAATGGGATTCTAGGAAAGGGGACTCACCAGAGCAAAGGCCCTGATGGAGAGCGTTTGGGGGGAACTGCTCGGTGTGTTTTGAGCACAGAAGAGAGTGATGCATCCCAGCTGCCTTGTAGGAAGATGCAAGCAGCTGAGGTGCAAGCAGACCGGTGGGAGGGAGGGACTCGGCCTGATCGGCAGAGAGAACAGTCAGGAGGCAGCTGTTGCTGGAGGTACGGTGGGAGAAGGGATGAGAGGAGGGGATGCATCTGAGAGATATCGGGGGTAGCAGGAAGAGGATCTGGAGGAGGGGAATGGAGAATGATATCCAGGGTTCTCTGGATGGGTCCTGGGGCCCCCACTGAGCTAGAGAAGCCAGAAACAAGAGCCAGTGGGAGGAGGAATCCTGTTCTGGGTGTGCTGAGCTTAACATGCCCATAGAATAACCCCTATCACCAGCTCACCCCGTCCTCTGAACTCTGCCCAAATGGAGGAAGGTTGCAACCTACTGGCTTGCGGGGAGCAGGGAGAGGAATGAAGTGGGGGTCCCTGGGTGGAGATGAACAACCCCCCCACACACGCCATTCCTCTTTGGATGAAGAGAACCTGGAGGTAATTGACCCTCTAGCTCAACCTCTCATCTTCCAGATAAAGAAACTGAGGTCCAGGGACAGGATGTAATTCTCTGCATCTGTCAGGAAAATGATGTTGGCTGCAGTAGCAAACCATTTCAAAATATCAGTAGATACAAGCCACAACACATCACTTACTTATTGAACGTGCCCATGGCAGGCGCTCTGGGATTTGCTCTGCATCCCCCCTCCTCCTCCAGGACCCCAGGATGCCCGAGCAGCCAATCTTCATGGCAGAGGTAGAAAAAGGCCCTGGAGGATTTCACAGAGGCAATCATGACATTTCCCAACTCATTCGCCAGAAGCATCCACAGCTCCATCCGACCCCAAGGGGACAGGATTTGCGGTCCTGCAGGTGCCTAGGAGAACCAGGGAATGTTTGGGGGACTGTAATGAGGTTTGAGGACCTGCGGGCCAGGTTACTCCTAATTGGACAGACCTGGTGACGGAAGCATGCTGAGTGTCCCCTAGCACCGCCCAGGTCAGCCTTACGGCCTCCACATAAGGCACATGTGGGGCCCAGGTGACAGTCAAGGGCACAGTGGCTCAGAGAGGTGGTATGACTTGGCCAAGACCACGCACTGGTAAGAAGCGGATCTGGGGTTTGAACCCAGGGTCTCTCTCCCCTTGAAGGACCAGCCAAGAGGCTGGACTACCCAGAAGAGGGACACTGGACTACCCAGTGAGCAACAGCCTCAGCCAGGAACCCCAAGCAACCTGCTATCTTTCCTGTGTCCCCGCTGTATTTTTCCTGAATGCAGCAGCCGGCTCCATCCCCCGCTCTCTGGGGAGTAGGCGGTGAGAGCGAACGTGATCTTAAGATCTGTCAAGTCGTCTGGGTGGTGAGAAGCAAAGTGCCGTACACTTTCCAGGTGTTTTTATTGGGAAAGAAAGGTGTGAAGTCCAGAGTCACGCTATCTCTATAAGTGGGACGAGGCTCGCCAGCTGGAGAAATGACAGCTCCGAACCCGCTCTCGGTGTTAACTGCATCACAGCCAATACCCCCAGCTGGAGATACACGGATGTAATTAGCAGGAGCCCCTGACCCCCAAGAGCCTGTACTGTCATCACATGTGTCCAGTGGAATTAACACTCCGCCACCACCACTCCTCACAAAACGGACCCCACCTTCTTAAAAAGACAAGCCCCTGGTGTTTTCACTGTGCCAAGCACTGTGTAAGCTTCACACATGTCACCTGGGATACCCACCTGGGCAGCCGCCTCCTCTGCTTTGTCCACCTTGGCATCCGTGGTGCACCTGGCAGAGTGTGGGCCATGCCCTAGGTGCTCAATAAAGGTCCAGGGATGAGTGAATGATGTGTCCAGGGCTTCCGGCTTTACGGATTTGCCTGCCCTTTATTCAGATAAAGTGGTTCCAGGCACAGACAAGGGACTCCTCTTGCTCCGAGCTCCCATCCTGGGAAAGCCCTGGCTTCGCTCATGTTTCCTCTCATATGGGTCCTTACCTTGTCCCTGCCTTGCATCTGCCCAGACATGGGACACATTGGTCCTTTGTCTTGGCTCCACCCAGGTTCCACTGGACAAGACATACGTGAGTATCCGAAGTTCTCAGAAGGTTTGGAGATGAGGAAAAGTGCATCACCCTAAAAAGGAAACGGAAGCACCTCTGTTGTGAATTCCTCCCAGGGCTGGACGCCTTCTTGGATGAGCTCCCTCCACCCTCCCCTGCCTCCACCTCAGCTTCTCAACCTCTGTCTCTCCTCCCCTCTCCTGCTCCCTGGTCTCCAACTCCCAGGAGCCACCTGCTCAAGTCCCTTCCTGGCCCTTCCTAGAACTCCCTCAGGCTTGCCTTCACATAGCCAGAAACCCACGCAAACGCTCCGCTATACAACTCGCGTCTTTATCCCTAGCAGCCCAGAGCCTAGAAGAAACCCCTGCGTTTGTTATTTCTCCCTGGACATGAAATTCCTGAGCTTGGTTCTTGGCCTGCAAGCCCCATAGAAGAGAAGGCTTCAAGGTCCATTCTCCTCCAGATGCTAGAGCTGGCTTCGGGGGTGTAAAGGCAACTTTTGTTTTCCAAACATGCGTCTAGTCCTCCCAAGATGAGAGATGGGCTGGGATCTGGAACCTGGAACCCTTTGCTGTAGTATCTGCCCCAAGACAGACATCTCTGGAGCAACGAAATACCCAGGAACTACGTGGAACTACTTCCCACTCCCTCCCGGACCTCTCAGAGGGCCTCACGCTGACTTGTCCACCATGGACCTCTGGATCTTCTCCCTGAACTCTCAGGCTTCTCATCTCAAGGACGGCTTCTCCTGATACCCAGAACTCTATCCAGAAACCTGGGGGTTGTGCTTGATGCCCCCCAAGCCCTCTTTGAGCTCTGCCCAACCCTCTGGCTGGCCCCACCATCTCTGCCTCCAAAAGCATGCTAGAGTCATCTGCTCCATCACTGCTGGCCCCTCCCCTGTCCAAGCCTCCATCCTCCGTTGCTCAGACACTGCAAAGACCCCCCTGCCAGTAGCTCTCCCTGCTCCCCCTCTCAATCCTCCCTCCACCTTCTTCTCCACAGAGCAGTCAGGGGGCTGCTAAGCAATGTCTGATCAGCTCCTTCCCACTTCAGTGGCTCCCTGACCCCACGACACAGCTCTGAGGCCCTGCTGATGGATAGGATTGGCAGCCACATCCCTGAGTTCATCCTAAGTCACTCTCCCACTTGCCGTCTACACGTGAAACTCCCCTCAGCTAGGCTTTCTCATGCCCTCAGGGCCTTTGCACATGACAATCCTTCCTCTTCCAGCCTCTAGCTCCAGTTTCACTGGCCCACAGCCACTCCTCCTTGACAGGGAGGGACATCTCACCCTCAGACTCAGTTAAATGGCCCAGTCTTGCAACTTCTTCAAGGCTTTCCTTCCCCATGAACTGAGGGCTGCAGGAGGTCAAGGGGTCTGTCTTTTTCTTCAGTGTGGTACCCAGCACTTAACACATATTAGGCACCCGATTAATCCTTGCTAGGTGAATAAACGAGTTAGGACCCTCAAAGCTCCCTGGGGGCTGCCTTGGGGCAACCAGCACTGCGTGTGAAGAAGCTGGACAGGAATGACCTAGGGAAACTGAGGCTCAGAAAGGGCCAGTGACTTGCCCTCAGAGACACAGCTGGGATATGGTGGGGGTGGGAGACCAAGACTCTAACTCTGTGTGTGCAGAGAGTATCCTAGTGACCCCCCCACACCTGATATTGATGACCGGCTCCAATTTGAGCAGCATCATAACTGTGATTGATCCACAATTGGTTATAGATTTAATTAAGCAAACCCTGTCCCAAAGCATCTATCGCGTAATTGGCCGCATAAGACACATTTTCCTTTGCCGTTTGGTTACAACTTCATTTGCCAGGTCAGCAGTTCTGCCTGAAGTCACGGGCAGCAGCCTGGCCTTGAATACCAACTGACTCTCCCAGCACCGTGCAAGGCTGCAGGGTTCATCAGCCCTTCCCAGGGGCGTGTATTCCGCAGAGAAGGAAACGGAGGCCCAGAGGGGAAGTGACTTGCTCCAGGCCACCCCGCCAGGAGGTGCTGGGCTACAGCTGGAATTTAGTTGGTGCC
The DNA here is from genome assembly GCF_054392235.1 of Sus scrofa. NCBI lineage: Eukaryota > Metazoa > Chordata > Mammalia > Artiodactyla > Suidae > Sus > Sus scrofa. The sequence continues at coordinate 81,542,931 of NC_139388.1, forward strand.
TCTCTGAAGTCACACCCCATGCCTTCTGCACTACCCCCCACACACTACATGTGTTTGGTTGTTTTGGGTTTTTTCTTTTTTTTTCCTTTTTCTTTTTTTCTTTTATCTATTTTTGGCTGTGCCACATCATACGGAATTCCCCGGCCAGGGATCAGATCCAAACCACAGCTGCAACCTACACTGGCAAAGCCCAATCCTTAACCCGTGGGGCATGCCTGGCTGGGGATCAAACCTGCATCCTGGTGCTGCAGCGACATGGGTAATTCCATTGTGCCACAGTGGGAACTCTGGTTGGTTGGTTGGTTTTTGTTTTAGCAAATATATAAAGCTTCTCTGAAATGTACCACTTCTCTGCATCCTGGTTCCAGAATATAAGCTTCTCTTGATATACATGGAGGTCGTAGCACTTCCAGTATGTTTGAAATTGCCTGCCTCTGTTTCTGTTCCTTGATCCTGCACACAGCCTCCCTGTGAGAGGTCCTGGGGATCGGGACGTGGTTTTCCTGGTATCGAAGGAGGCTTACCCAAGCCTGGACAGAGGAAGCTGATCGTTCATGAGTCCTTTCTGGATGGAGTTGTTACTTTCAGAGCAGTCACCTTGTATATTATTAATAGTGAGAATGGTGAAATATTTATGGGTGAGTGATGTGATGATTGGATTTGCTTTAAATGAATAAGGGATGAGGTGCTGGGGGAGCGGGCAGAGGTGGGACAGGACGGGTCTGAGGTTGGTGGTTGGAGGCACTGGGGGATGGGTAGAGGAGGATTCCTTAGAACCCATTTCCATGGAAATTTAAAATTCTCCATAATTAAAATATTTAAAGTAAATATCCTTCTCCTATTAATACTAAGCACGGTAAGGGTGGTAGCTCAAAGTACAGATCAAAGTGATCATTTACTGGAGTTCCCAGTGTGGTTCAGCGGGTTAAGAACCCGACAAGTATTCATGACGATGCAGGTTCAATCCCTGGCCTAGCTAAGTGGGTTGAGGATCTGGCATTGGCGTGAGCTGCAGCATAGCCTGCAGATGCAGTTCAGATCTGCCATTGCTGTGGCTGTGATGTAGATTGGCAGCTACAGTTCCAATTGGACCCCTAGCCTGGGAACTTCCATATGCCACTTCCATAACTATGGCATATGGCCCCAAAAGAAAGAGAAAAAAAAAGATCATTTATTGATTGTTTACTATGTGCCAGGTATTGTGCCAAGAGCTTTAGATGTCACCTAATTCCATCCTCAAGCAACCCCTGTGAATATGGTGTCTAGTTTATACTCAGGAAGTAGAGATTCAATGACAGAGATAAGAGAAGCTTCAGCTCCAACCCCCTGGGGACCTGCACTGGGGTCTCTGCCCTCACCTCTCATCACTCGTTATGTTGATGCTGGCTGTGCCTAGGGCATCCTGGCCAGTTTTTTGGGCGGGGCCCTGAGACCCAGCACCTCATGCCTTTGCTCATCTGTATCTTCAGCCTCTAGTGGGAGTGGGGCTGATTTTCAGCATCATCTAGGAGCCCTTGGAGCTGGAATCGCATGGGCCATGATGGCTGGCAAGTCGCCTTGAGTCAAAAATGAGCTGTGGCCGTGAGTCTGTTCCTGTTTTGCAAGTAGATTCATTTGTATTATCTTTTTAGACTCCACCTATAAGTGCTATCGTATACCATTTGTCCTTCTGTGCCCAACTTATTTCACTTAGTATGATAATCTCGAGGTGCAGCCATGTTGCTGCAAATGGCATCATTTCATTCTTTTTTATGGCTGAGTCGTACTCCATTGTGTATGCATATCACATCTTATTTATCCATTCATCTCTCAACAGACTCAGAGACATACAAAACACACTTACGGTTTCCCAAGCAGAAAGAGACAGGGAATGGCATAAATTAGGAGTATGGAATTAACAGATACACACTACTATATATAAAATAGATAAAATCAAGGATTTACTGTATAGCACAGGGAACACTTCAATATCTTGTAATAACCTATAATGGAAAATTACCTGAAAAAACATATATGTACATAACCAAATTGCTTTGTTGTACACCTGAAATTTGAAATACTAACAAAATATTAGAAATCAACTATAATTCAATTTAAAAAAAAAAAATGAGCTGCAGCTGTGAAGTAATGAGTTCCTGGCCCTCCCAGCACCATGAGTCCTGCTGTGTTCCTCCTTCCTGGTGCTAAAATTTGTCCCCATCTGCCTGTCCCACATTGGTTCAGGCCTTGGCCTCACTTACCCAAGTTGCCTTCCTTCTTAGGCCACCTGCCTCCCTGAGCCCAACTGAACAATTTCCAGGCACACAGAAGTGCCATCTTCTATCAGAATGGCATTGCATGTCCTGTCACTTTATGTAGCTTGGACAACACCTCCCTTCTCAGCGACTACCTCCCCCAATTGACAAACTCCTACTCATCTTCTAAGACCCAGCTCAGGCATCACCTCCTCCAGGAAGCCTTCCCAGATGCTCTAGGCTGGGTCATATGTTCCCACAGGGCACTCTGCTTGTCTGTCCCCAGCCCCACACACTGCCCCTGGATTATATGTGTCTGCTGATTTGTCTCCCCCAATATTTAGGAAACATCTCAAAGGCAGGGGCCCATCTCTGTGCCCCAGACTTAGCACACAGCAAGTGCTAAATAGGCCTCGAATATGCAACCGCGGGCTGGTCATTGAGTTTCCTCATATGTAAAACCTGATTACTTGCACCTATCACATAAGCATGTTCATTCATTCAGCAAGTATTTATTGAGCTCCTACTATGTGCTTGGCACGAATATGGCCCTGGGTTCCCAGCTGAGAACAAAGCCAGCAAAATTCTCATGGCTGGCACTCCTACAGAGGGAGACAGACAAGACGGAAAATAGATAAGTACAATGTATACAACGTCATATGACAGTGATGAGAGTAAAACAGGATGGGTGGGGCTAAGGAGACATTTTAAATAGTTTGATCAGAAAAAAAACAAAACAAAAACGATTTACAATGTCTCCTTAGCGTGGGAGGATGGCAGTTGAGTAAAATCCTGGTGGAGGCGGGGAATGAACTGCGCAATATCTCAGAGAAATGAAATCTCAACAGCAGGAAGAGCACATGCAAAGGCCCTGAGGCAAAAAGATGCCTTGTGAGAGCCAGGACAGATACCTGGGGAAAGGAGAGTGGGGAGAAAGCACAGGACCAAGGCAATGACTCTTTTACTGAGAGTTTGATGGGAAACCATTGATCCGAGCAGCTGAATGGCATGGCCTGATTGCCAGACAGATGGAGAATAGGCATGGAAGTACTTAATGCCAGCACCCAGAAATCACTCAGCAGGTGTTGGCTGTGGGTGCTTGAATCTTTATGGCCATTAGCCTGATAACTAAGGCATGAAGGTTACCTGGTTCTGATGGCACTTCCCAGAAACTTTGTGCCAGCTCCTCTTAAAGGAGCCCTCAGCCTTTGAGGGAGAACTACTTTGAAGGAAAAGCAACCATGTTTTGAGGTGAGAACACTGAAGCCTTTCTACCTCCTGCCAAGGCTCTGCTGGTGCCTGGGGAGCTGGCTGGGGACCAGAGAGTTTCACCAACACCTGGGTGGATTCGGCTTCACCGTGTGCCCAGGGTGGGCAGAATGCAGGGCAAGGGCTGGGAGCCCCAAGGGACATATCTCCAGGGGCTGCCATCATCTGGGGCAAATGAGCTTCCACCTGTGCCTGGAAGGACGGGATGAGATGGGGGAGGGCAGCGTGTGGGTAAAAGGACAGCCAGAAAGGACAGGCCTTCCTGTGCATCAAGGCTGTGGAGCCTTCTGCCAAGGAGACAGCTGGACCCCCGCATGCCAGGGCTGACCTTCACCCAGGACAGAGGGGAAGGGCTCCCTAAAAGAGGATGGAAGAGAGGAGGAGAAGAAAAAGGAAGATGAGAAGAGGGAAAGATAGAAGGGGTTGCTTCCAGAGCAAGAGGCACTTGGCCATCTAATGGAAGAGACACAACCCCTGTCCGGGGAAGTTCCAATCTGACGGGGGAGGCCCCCCACCATCCCCACCACCTGCCCTCATTCCTGAATGTTCCAGGAGATGTCCAGAGCAGGAGAACGCCTCCAAATGAAGAGCCAAAATAAAACAGCTTCAATGAAATCAAGGCCAAGAAGCAAACAAAGCCCAAATGGAAGGTGACGGCCGGTTGCTGACGCTACAGAAGAGTCTCTCCTAAGGGGCCATCACAGTTTGGTTTTAAATTCCAAGGAGAACCACGGGAGCAGAAATTAAACGAGCCTCAGCCAAACCCAGAGTGAGGCTGGACAAATTTTCAGCCAAGCTGTGTCTTCAGAAGGTTTGGCCTTTTTCTCTAACTATGAAATTAAGACACTCGCCTCCCAGAGTCCAAAAAAACAGGTAACAAAGAAGTCGGTTTGGGTGAGCTTTCCTTCCCGTCTTTACTCCATCCATCGCTACGTGGTTGAGTCACACCTCGTGCATCCTTCTTCTTATTCACGCATGCTAGGTACAGGTCAGGTACATTCTGGGCACAGCGGTTCCTGCAGCAAACAACACAGCAGACCGCTGGAGTTCCCTTCTGGTGCATCAAGTTAAGGATGCGGCATGGTCACTGCAGTGGCTCGGGCTGCTGCTGTGGCATGGGGTTCAATTCCTGGCCCAGGAACTTACGCATGCCGAGGGTACAACCGAAAAAAAAAAAAAAAGATAACAGACCCCTGTCCTCATGGAGCTGATGGCCTGTTGGGGAAAATGGCAAGATGCTAATAATTACACCCGTCAAATAGTTCCAGTGGGCAATAAATGCAGTGAAGAAAATAAAATAGAACTACAGACAGAGTGACCGAGGGGGTTGGGGGTAGTGATCAGGAAAAGCCCCCTTGCGGGGGGGAATATTTACCCTCAGCCCCATCACAGAAGGGCCAGCCAGGAGCTGAATCTAAGAAGCAGCATTCCAAGAAGAGGGCACAGCAAGGACAAAATCCAGGAACGGGCTCTCGCTTGGCATTTTCAAAGGACAGGACGAATGCCAGAGAACTGTGCTATGGAAAACTCAGGCGGCGTTCCCACCGTGGCTCAGCGGGTTAAGAACCCAACATAGTGGATGCAGGTTCAATCCCTGGCCTCCATCAGGGGGTTAAGGATCCAGCATTGCCACAAGCTGCAGCCTAAGTCACAGATGCAGCTCCGATGGATCCCCTAGCCTGGGAACTTCTATATGCCGCAGGTGCAGCCCTGAAAAAAAAAGATTTAAAAAAAAGGAAAGGGACTTCCCATCACAGCTCAGCGGAAACAAATCTGACTAGTATCCTTGAGGATGCAGGTTCAATCCCTGGCCTCACTCAGTGGGTTAAGGGTCCGGCATTGCCCTGAGTTGTGGTGGTTATGACCATCAGAGATCTATCAGAGAGGAGTAGATTACATATCTTTTACATATCTTTTTGTTTGTTTGGTTGGTTGGTTGGTTGGTTGGTTTTTTAGGGCCATACTCGTGGCATAGGAAAGTTCCCAGGCTAGGGGTCAAATCAGAGCTACAGCTGCCAGCCTACACCCCAGCCACAGCCATGCAGGATCCAAGCCACGTCTGTGACTTATATCACAGCTCACAGCAACACCAAAGTTGCTGAGGGGACCACGGGAGGGGAGAGCCCAGAGCTAAGCCCAGGTGGGGTCTCCGAGGGGACTCAGGTCTGTGCCAGCCCCACCAGCACATCCCCACTTCCTGTTGACCCTGGGCATTGTGGCCCCCATGGCAGAGGGTCTCCAGAGGACTTTGCCTGCAGAAGCCCGACTCTCCCGTGAAGGAAGCAGCACCCTTTCTGACCCGCATCCCTCCCCCCATGCCTCCCAGTTAAAGAGTGATGAGGCTCCTGCTGACAGATGTCCTAGCCATGGCGCCAGGCTGACTCTGGCTATGGGATGACCTCCCTGGACCATCAATCAAGGAGCGGTGACCAGCACTCACCCCTGAGAGAATCCATCTTCGCTTCCCTGCTCACCCATCTCCTTCCAGCAAACTCCCTCTGGAGCGGGACCCGAGGGAGCCTTTCCACGGGAAGGAAACAGCAGGTGACACCAGAAGGAACCCCGGTCTCAGTGCGGCCAGGGTCCCTGAGCACGTCCGCTGTCCCTCTGGGCCTTGGTTTCTCTTCTGTCCATTTACTCTAAAGGTGTTCAAAATCAACTAAAACAAGAAGAAAGAAAACCCTGCCAGCCAAAGAGAGCTGCCTCTAGGCGATCCAGCCCTGGGCACCGAGACTGCAGCTCTGTCCTTGACAGAAATCAATCCCCAGGATTCTTGCCTTGGTAGCTTATGTTAAGGAACAAATACAACAGATTCAAACTCTGGCCCTACGACTTACCAGCTGTGTGACTTTGTGTAGGTGACCAAACCTCTCTTTTGGTCTTTTTTGTTTTTTCAGGGCCACACCCGCAGCATATGGAGGTTCCCAGGCTAGGGGTCGAATCGGAGCTGTTGCCATCAGCCCACGCCAGAACCACAGCAACGCAGGATCCGAGCCGCGTCTGCGACCTACACCACAGCTCACGGCAAGGCCAGATCCTTAACCCACTGAGCAGACCAGGGATCAACCCCACACCCTCATGGTTCCTAGTCGGATTCGTTTCCGCTGCACCAAGACGGGAACTCCACCAAATCTCTCTTAATTTCAGTTTCCTCATCAGTGAGATGAGGATAATAACACCTGCTCCACAGGGTTCTCATGAGGATTTTGTTTTTCAATTTCATGGCTGCACCGGTGGCGTATGGAAGTTCCTGGGCCAGGGATTGAATCTGAGCCACAACTGCAGCAATGGATCCTTTAAACCACAGCAACCCAAGCCGCTGCGGTTGGATTCTTTTTTTTTATTATTATTTAATGTTTTTATTAAAGTATGGCTGATTTACAATGTTGGGGCAATTTCTGCTCTACAGCAAAGTGACCCAATACATATATATATATATATATATATATATATATATATATATATATATATTCCCTTTCTTATGCTATCTTCCATCATACGGTCTATTCCAAGAGATACTGCCCCATGGTGGGAAACCCAAGGATTTTTTTAAAATAACAAAACTTTCATGTTTTATTTTTAGGGCACTGGCTACATGCCAGGCTCTGTGCTGCAAACATTATATATTAACTAGTTTCTTCTTGCAATAACCCTGTGAAGTAGGTACTATCACCCTGCCTCCTTGACAGAGGAGGAAACTGAGGCTCTGGGAGGTTAGGTGATGTGTCTGAGCCACACAGCCTGCAAGCAGCAAAGTCAGGATGTGAACCCAGGCAGTGGCTCCAGAGGCTGTGGGCTCACCTGCTATGTCACACCAATAACGCATGTGGCCTCCTGACACATAGTAGATCCATCTACGTCAGGTATCAAAATAATCCTGGCTAATTTTTTTTTTCTTTTCTGGTCTTTTGTCTTTTTGAGGGCCGCACCCGTGGCATGTGGAAGTTCCCAGGCTAGGGTTCTAATTGGAGCTGTTGCTGAATCATTGTTAACTTTTAATCCTTTCTTTCCTTGACGTAAAGGACCTTCTGAAGCAGGACGTTTCCACCGGGGCTCTGCCTTGGGGCTTTTGGATCAAGTCTGTGAAGGAAAAGGCGTTCACTCATTTCGTTTGAAGGAGATCAAAGACGGAAGCAGATCAAGCCTGTCTCTTGTTCGGACCCCGTCTCGCTGTCCTCTGCCCTGTTGTCCTGAGCCAAGTATGGCTTAGGGCCATCACTGTGTTGGAGACATCTGGGGCCGTACAGAGACCCAGGAAAGGAAGCAGTGGGGGCAGGGGGGCAGTGACAGGTAAGCCTGGTAGGCAGAGTCTCAGCCTGCCTGGCCCCCTGAGCACCTGCTGGAGAGGAGAGCGGGGCAGGGCAGGAGGGGGAGTGTCAGAAAGACCTGGAATCGAATCTGGGCTCTCTACTGGCCAGCTGTTTGACCTCAAGCAGGCAAGTTGACCTCTCTGGGCCTCTGCTTCATCGTCAGGAAAATGAGGGTTTTAATGGCCTCCTTGCAAGGTTCTGATGCACAGAAGTGCCTGGCACACAGCAGATGCTCAGGAAATGGGAGCTGTCACCATGTATGATTTTATTTTGGCAAGCCACTGTTTCTCAGCCAATTACGGGCAGCCTGCTTCAAACACAGCAGCTGTTGGCCAAAATCTGTCTAGCTGGTTTCAATATACCCAAGAGTTTGAAGGCCACGAAAGGCTCCGGGGAGAGTCGCTCACACTTAACTGCTAGTTATTTGCAGAATATCTGGAGGTGTAAACCCAGCCTAGGTTGGTTTTTCAGGGATTAGTCTCTAGACTAAAAGGTACAGATTGGGTGCAGAAAAGCCAGCTGTTTCTTGCACGTCTACAGAGCAGCCAGGTACAGAATGGCATTTCAGCTCTTCTTTTTCAAAACAGGGGTCTGTGGCAGCAGGCAAAAACCAAGCCTGGCTTAGCCCCAGAGGCAGCTAGAGCGGCGCTCAGCCTCCATCTGCAGAAAAAGCAGCTTGGTGCTGACAGCTCGGGGCCCTACTCCAAACCTGTCCCTTTAAAAGAGCCATCAGCCAGCTAAGCTGTGGCGTTGCTGCAGAACCTTCTAGTTGCAGTGACTGGGTATGAGATGCTGCTAAATTCCATAACCAATCCTAGGATCATCCTTGATAGGTAGGAGGGACGACATGGAAACTTCCAGAAAAGAACAAATTCTCGGCTCTGAGCAGACCCCAAGCCCACCTACGTGTCCCACCTTATGGCCATCAGTTAAAAGCAAGGATGGAGACCTAGAACTTCAGAGATGAAGGGGCGAGGGAGGAGGCCAGTGTGCTTAGGGCTTCATGGTTCGGGGGTGGGGCTGGGAGGGACAAGTGTGGCTGGGAGAGGGACAAAGCAGGAGGCCTGGGAAGCAGCGTAGGCTTTCTTTCTGCCTCTGCTGTGTGATCATGAGTACCCTGTTTGCCCTCTCTGGGCCTTTTCTGCCTGAATCTGGGAAACAGAGAGTTGACATGACTGTAAGCCATATAAGATGATAACTGGGGTTTTTTTTCACTGCTGTATCCAAAGCATCCGATTCAATGTCTGGCACACAGTAGCCCCCTATAAATAATTACTGAATGAAGACGCCTCTCCCTCCACCCCTTCTCCATGTAATTTTCCCAAAGGCAAGCTTTTGATTAGAGAAGAGATGTATGTGGGTACAGACTGTTCCTGATGCAAGAAATAGTCAGTCTGTAGCTGATTTTAAAAAAACATTGATCTAGCCCATTCAGATCCTAATGAGGCAGAGATAGGGGGGAAGCGTTGGTTCCTGCGCCCCAATCTGGACTTGCCCTTCCCCCACAGTCACCGTAGGGCTGACAGCTACCGAAGCCAGAAAGTTCCTCGGGCCTCAAAGCCAAGACTACAAGTCCAAACACCTCCAGGCCTGGGCAGTAACGAGTGCATGGGGCCAGGTGAGGTCTGGGCTGAACTGATCACTATCCTTCCTGCCACAGGGCAGCTGCCATCCGTCAATCATTGTCAAAGACAATGCAGGCTTGGTGCAGCCAGCTCATAGACTTTCCAAAGATGAAATTCTGGACTTTTGGGTGAATCACCTGATTTTTAAGTGTAGGTAACGCATTCAAAAAATTTTGCTTTTTTTGCTTTTTAGGGCCACATCCGAAGCACATGGAAGTTCCCGGGCTAGGGGTCCAATCGGAGCTACACCTGCCAGCCCTCGCCAAAGCCACGGCAATATGGAATCCAAGCCTTGCTTGCTACCTACACCACAGCTCCTGGCAATGCTTAGCCAGAACAGGAACTAGCAATTTTTAAAGAATACTGGATGAGGGGGTCCCATTGTGGCTCAGGGGAAACGAATCTGACTAGCATCCATGAGGATGCGGGTTCAATCCCTGGCCTCGCTCCTTGGGTTAAGGATCCAGCGTTGCCATGAGCTGTGGTGTAGGTGGCAGATGCGGCACGGATCTGGTGTTGCTGTTGGCTGTGGTGTAGGCCAGCAGCAGTAGCTCTGATTCGACCCCTAGCTTGGGAACTTCCATATGCCAAGGGTGCGGCCCTAAAAAGATAGATAGACAGACAGATAGATAGATAGATAGATAGATAGATAGATAGATAGATAGATAGGAAGAAAGAATAAAATAAAATAAATAAAATAAAATAAAACAAAATAAAATAAAATAAAATAAAATACTGGATGAGGCAAACAGAACATTGTACAGGCGGGATTCAGCCTGGTCCCTGGGGTCCACTGGGTCATGAAGATGGACTTTTCAAGGCAGAAGACCCAGTCCTTGCCCTGTAGGGGACACATCAGTCTGATGGTGCCAGACACAGCTCTGCCCTCAGGAATCCCCCGGTTCTGATGGAAGAAGCAAAAAGAGATGAGCATTCCAGATACTTCCAGAGTAACCAAAAATGTGCAGATGAATTTCATGTCCACTGCTAAGACCACAGGCAGCAGGGAGCCGCAGCACAGAAGGGGAGAGTGTTCCAGGAGGGAACAGGGTGGGTGCAGAAACCCAGAGACAGGGTGGAGCAAGGTCCTGGGGCAGGAGGAGGAAAACCCAGAGAGATGCAGCCTGGAAACGTCCAAGCCAAAAGGGCGCCCAAGGGATCACTTGGTCCCATGATCCCAACACATGGAGGGGAAAAAAGAGGCTCAAAGAAGGGAGAAACTTGCCCAAGGCCATGCATTGAATGGTAACACAGACCGGACAGGAACGAAGCCACGGGGGACCAGGCTGGAAGTGGGAAGGGGGTCAAAATGCCTACCTGAGGGATGGCTGCTTGGTGGTCCATGCGGGCCGGTGACCGCCACCCACCCCCTTTGGTCTGTGAGCTGGACCCAGACAGAAGGCACCATCTCCAGCCGTGGCTGCCCTTTGAATTAACCTTTAGAATGTGCAGATTAAGAATTCCATCCATCTTCCACCCAACAGGCTCCAGATGTCTGACAGGGGACGTGAGTGTGGTCCAGAAGGGGCCGGGAGCTCAGTGAAGACCTGGGAGGAGGTCCTGGATCCAGGAGGCCCTGCCTGTCAGGACTCGGGGCCCGCGAAGAGCTAGGAAGGAACCTGACTGGCCCAGATGGAGAGGAAGCCAGATGTCCAGGGCCAGGAGTTTCACCGACATCATGCGCCTGGCTCTTCTCAGCCACCCAGCGAGGTCAGGACTCTTGGGACCCATTTCACAGATAAGGGAACAGAGACTTGCCTGGGGCCACCCAGCCAGAGTGACAGTTCCAGGATCCTGAGCTTTCAAAAAGGGAAGCCTGGAGTTCCCGTCGTGGCGCAGTGGTTAACGAATCCGACTAGGAACCATGAGGTTGCGGGTTCGGTCCCTGCCCTTGCTCAGTGGGTTAAGGATCCGGCGTTGCCGTGAGCTGTGGTGTAGGTTGCAGACTCGGCTCGGATCCCGCGTTGCTGTGGCTCTGGCGTAGGCCGGTGTCTACAGCTCCGATTAGACCCCTAGCCTGGGAACCTCCACATGCTGCAGAAGCGGCCCAAAGAAATAGCAAAAAGACAAAAAAAAAAAAAAAAAAAAAAAGGGAAGCCTGATGGGGGTCACAACCCAGCCTGGAGGCTTTTTCCCTGAGCCTCACCCACCCCTCCTGTCTCGTCTCCTCTCACCCCTGCCCTCGCTCTGGGCCACCAACCTATCCTCACTCAGGGGCTTTACCCTGACTGTTCCCTCCTTCTGGAACACTCTTCCACCATCTTCTGCTGAAGATATTCATGAATTTGCAACAGTCAGCTGAAGGAGAGCAAGAACTTAAGCCAGACAGGACAAGGGGGCTGGATCTGGATGGGCTTTGCATGACAGCCAAGCTGCTTGGACAATTGGAAGCCAGCTGAGGACATTTTTCCCTCTGTGTTAATGACGCTGAATTTTCTTTGTCATGTTCTTTTAAAAAATTTTTAACTGAGATATAAAATGCATAAGGAATATATAAATATATATTTATATATTCCTCATGCATTTATAAAATATTTAAATTTATATATTTATATAGGTATATATTTTATTTATATATTTACATATGTAAAACTTAAGCATCCAAAATGCATAAGTGTGGAACTTAAGTGACCGATTCAATGAACTTCTCACAAAACTATGTCCACGAAAGTTCTACCTCTATCAAGGCAGAGTTCATTCCCAGCACCTTGGTAGCATCTCGTGCATCCCTTTCCAGTCAAGACTACCTACTCCAGGAGTTCTCTTCATGGCTCAGTGGTTAACGAACCCAACTAATATCCATGAGGACACAGGTTCAATCCCTGGCCTTGCTCAGTGGGTTAAGGATCCAGTGTTTCCGTGAGCTGTGGTGTAGGTCACAGACATGGCTCAGATCCTGAGTTGCTGTGGCTGTGGTGTAGGCAGGCTGCTACAGCTCCAATTAGACCCCTAGCCTGGGAACTTCCATGTGCCTCGAGTGCGGCCCTAAAAAGCAAAAAAAAAAAAAAAAAAAAAGCTACCTTCCCCAAGGGGTACACTGCTCTGAGTTCTATTGCCATCAATCAGGTATGCCTCTTCTTGACTTTCATATCAATGGGATCACAGAGTATGTGGCCAACAGAAGACTGCATTTTCCAGACATGGTTGTAACAATATCTTCCATTCCTCTTCTTGCCATGTGACATGGACACTTCCCAGCTAGAGGGGTGAGGTCTGTGTCCACCTCCCATGATTCTGAGCAGACCCTTGATTAAAAGAATATGGTAGGAATGATGTGTGACTCCCAAGAAGATCTGAAAATGCCACGCACATGCTCCCTTGGGATGCTCACTCTAGAAACCCAGCCACCATCCTAGAAGCTCAAGTAGCCTGTGGAGAAACTCATAAGCTCATAGCCCTGGTGGAGCTCCCAGCCAACAACAGCCAGCACCCTGCCAGCCATGTGAGTGGTCCATCTTAGAAGTGGTTTTTCTTCCCCAGCTGAGCGACCCACAGATGCCTTGTTGAGCAGAGATAAGCCATCTACCACCACGTCCTGCCTAAATTGCATCTTGTGAGCAAAATAAGCAAGTGTTTTTGTTTTGTGCCACTAAGTCCACAGTGGTTTGTTATACCTCAACAGGTAATAGAGATATGGTCCATAAAAAAGTTTTAGCAGAAGAGTGGCATTCAAGGAAGTCCTTTATCTTTGTATGTAATGGAAAAAAATTGGCTTATGGAAAAAAAGAAAGAAAAAGGATATAATAGTCCTCATAACTAAAAAGTTCAAGGGTGGAGGGATTGTATTAGTTTGCTAGAGCTGCTGTAACAAATGACCACAGACTAGGAGCTTAAACAACAGAAATCTATTGTCTCAGTTCTGGGGGCTGGAAGCCCAAGATCAAGGTGTTGGCAGGACTGGTTCCTTCTGAGGGCTGTGAGACAGGGCTGGTTCAAGACCTTTCTCTTTGGCTTGTAGATGGCCGACATCTCCTGGTGTCTTCAAATCATCTTCTGTCTATGTGTGGCTCTATGTCCCCTTCTTTTAAGGATACCAGTCATATCAGATTAGGTTTCCATACTCCTCTAGTATAACCTCAACTAGTTACATCAGCAACAACCCTATTTCCAAATCAGGTCACATTCTGAGGTTCTGGAGGTTGAGACGTCAATATATGAATCTGAAAGGATCACAGTCCAACCCATAACAGGGTTTATTTGGTCATGGCCAGGTCCAAGATGTGATGGCTGCCACCAGCATCCTGCCTCTCCCCTGGCTTTTCTAGGTTTGGGTCCTTCTCGGGCTCCACGTGATGAGAAAACACTCCAGGCCTGCAGCTCAAGATCTGAAGTACCAGCAGAAAAGAGAACTACCTCCCTCCCAACAGCCTCTGGCGTGAGTCTCCTCCCATCTCACAGCCTCAGATTGGGCAGAGGAACCACACTGGGCCACTCCCAGGGACCAAGGAGGGCTGTGCTTTAATCGGTTAAGACTGAGTCCAATGCAGACCCCCAGAGCAGGGCCAGGGATGGGCAGCAGGATGCAATTCCCAGAGAAGAGTTTTGGGGCCGGAGAACCCCCATGGTGACAAGGGGACATTCTGAACACATGGCTCTGGCCGACTTGGACCAAAGCCGCCAGTGAGCAGAAAAGGGCAGTAGAGTATGGATGGCTCCAAGCCGACCAGCCCAACAGCCACAGCGACACTCTTGCAGGCCCAGGTTCTGCCATCCCCCTGTCTCCTGTGTCACGTTCCCTCTCAAAGATTGCAGGCTCAAAGCCCAGCCCTGAGATTATGAGAAAAAATAATATTCCAAGGCACTTATTAAAGATACTCAGAAGGCCCTTCGAATGTCAAACAGCTGTGAGCAAACCCTAATTTGATGATCCACGTGTTAATGAATCCCAGACATACAGATTCAAATCTCTTTAAATCGCACGTGGTTTTAAAATGTATTTCTCTCCAGTGTGTCTGGCTCAAAACAAGGTTAGCAAAACACCTGTGAGGCAGGTCTGCTGATCCCAGGACCAACGGAGCAGGGGGCTGAAGATGGCCCTGGCTCAAGCTCCTGGGGGAACTTGCAAGCTGGATAAAGAAAAAAGCACAGGGAGAGATAGGTTAGCGACAGCATGGACCAGGGCAAGGCTGGGCACACCAAGAAGGTGGCTTGCTGTGTGTGGTTCTCTCACTTAGCAAATATTTACTGAGCCCTTATGATGGGCCAGGCCTCCCTGCCTAGGGTATGCAGTGGTGAGGATGAAAACCCCAGACCCCGCTCTCCTAAAGCATTCGGGTGAAGGAGACAATTAACAGAGAGGCAAGTTGCTAATTAAGGTAATTTCAGAGCTTAATAGTGCTATTAAGACAAGAAACACAGCGATGTAATATGAGAGCAGGAGAGAGGTGGTTGTCTGAGAAAAGGGGTGAACGGGGAAAGTCTGGGGGGACCACAAGTGCAAAGTCCCTGGTGTCAGCACAGCCCTGGCCTATTCAGGGATCAAAGCAGGTGGAGAAGGAGAGGGGAGGGGGCACAGGGCAGATGCACACAGCAGAAGACACCAGAGCTGGGGAGTACAATCCAAATAGCAACACAGATGCACACAGTGGCGGGAGACCCAGGTAAGAGACAGAATGCAAGTTCCAACTCAACTGCCCCTGGAAAAACATCAAAACTACAGGGCCATCTGGGAAGGAAGCATGGCGGGGCTGCTGGTCTGCTCATTACACTCTGGTTCCTGATCCAGGGCTGGTGACATGGGTGAGTCCACTTTGGGAAAAGTCCTCAAGCCATATGTGTAGGTCTGTGCATTTTTCCATGGGTATGTTATCCCTCAATAAAATGTTTACTGAAATTAAAAACTCACAGGTGCAGGAAACAGCAATGCACTTTGTGCAAGAATGCATATCGAATAAAGACAGACCTTAGGACATGAGAGTGGTTGTCTGGGAGAGATGGGGGTGAGTGCGTTTGTAAAAAAAACAAACAAAAAAAAACTTCCTAGAGTGCTCAGACACTGTTGCAAGGGACGTATGAGTATCAGCTCACTCGGGTATTTTACATTCTCAACAACCCTATGATCCTGGTAGAGCTTACATTCCGGTAGAGAGGTAGACCAGTTATCCCTATTTAACAGATGCGTTGATTGAACTCCTGGCAATGAATGAATGCATGAGTGAGTGTGTGAATGAATGAACGAGTGAATGAGGGAGGGAGGGAAGGAATGAATGAGTGCATAAATGAGGGAGGGAGGAAATGAGAACGGCAAACTCTAGAGCCGGGGAAGTCACAAGAGAAGCTTCAAAGGCCAATGCTGAGTATTTTCTTGACTCCTGCAGATAGGAACCCCCCTCCTTCCCCCACCTCCATAGTCCACCTCTGGTCAAGATGGGCGGCAGCCCCTCTATCATTTCCATCACCTGCACCTGGGCCCAGACAGGCATCCCGACAGCCAGTGGCCCGCCGGAGGCTGGTGACAACATGACTGATTAGGAGCTCAGTGGAGCTCAGCTGCTGGAACGACAACAGGAAGGAGATGGTAACTTTCTCCACCCCTGTCTATTTTTATTTCTCTCTGAACCTTGAAAGACAGGGGTTCCCGCAAGTCATCCTGCCTGCTGATGGAGACTTGAAGTGTCTTGAGCGGCTTCTCCATGTCCAAGCCCCGAGTCCTGGAGGTGGAGGCAGGAGCCCGGCTAGGGTGGGAGAGGAAACACCCAGCCTGGTGGGGAGACGTTCCTGCGAGGAGTTCAGGGGATGGGGGAAAGGCTCCCAGGACACGTGTTCTTTTCTCATCGCCTGGCCATGGGACACAGCAGGGCCCTCCAGGGTTTGGTTCTCAGATCCATAAAACAAGCAGGGTCCTCCCTGGGCCACCCTTGTCCCTGGAATGTGGGGATGCATGAAGGGGGAGCCAGATAAAGTCTGGCCACTGGCCATGCGGATACCCTGAGACAAGCTTGCTCCGGGTCCCCAAAAGGATCTCAGAGCCTTGACTTCTTGACTCCTGTGGGCACCAGGGTTCCTTCACTGTCAGGGGCAGACTCTCCCAGTGCCTCCAGGCTCCAGCCGTGTGAACTGGACAGGTCTTTTCTCCCCCTGGGCCTCAGTCTTCTCATCTGTCCAATGGGCTAGGAGTGCCCCCTGCTGGACATCACTGGTGAGACACTGATATATATTAAACACCGGTACTTGTTCCCAGGCACCTGGCACATAATAGACATCAGCAGGTCACGGTTGCTGTGAAAAAAACATGCTGGAACTGGGCTGAGCAGGTGAGGCACGTGGGTGTCGATTTTAAGGAGGTCCTTACTCTCCAGCTGAGCAGTGGGGGTGAAAGCCTGCCTGTCACTCTGCCTTAGTCCCGCCCCATGAGTCAGGCAGGGGCAACTGGCCCAGAAAGGTGGTCTGAGGAATAACGGCAGGGCAGCTTCCCTTGTCTATTAAGCGCCTACTGGATGCCGTGCTCTTAAGGTCCGAAGGTTCAGTGTTACCCTAGGGCTCCTCATGGGAGGATGGGCCTGGAGATGCGTGTCAGCTCTGAGAGGCTGTGTCTCTCCATTGCCTGGAAGGCGCAGAGTCCAGACCTGAGCCAAGGGTCCGGTGATTCCAAAGCTGAGCTCTCCTGCCTCCTGCCCCTCGCTGGCTCAGCTTGCTTCCCTGGGGAACATTCAGGGAGGCCCTGAGCTGCGGGTCCCTTCACACCCCATCCCCATCCCCCATGCCCCCACCTCTGGGCCAGGGCCGGAAAGAAGATCAGCCTCAAGGCCTCGGTGACGGGGACTGAGGCCACTCCTATTGTCTTGATGCACCCCTGGGAGTGGGCAGGGCTTGCCACGTCTGGGCTGACAGATCTGTGGCCTCAGCCACCTGGTCCAGGGTGGAGATGACGAGCCAGCCTCGCTGAGGGCAAAGGCTTGTCCACTGCATCATGTTTCTTTCCTTCCCAGAGCGTCCTGGAGTCCCTGGTTATCTTATTTATAGATTGATCGACTTGTTAATTGCCTATTGCCCCTCAGCAGGTCCCTGGGCAAGATCTACTCTTGCCTGGGGGTAGAAACTCAATAAATATTTTCTAGAGTTCCCGTTGTGGCTCAGTGGTAACAAATACAACTAGTATCCACAAGGATACCAGTTCGATCCCTGGCCTTCCTCAGTAGGTTAAGGATATGGTGTTGCCATGAGCTGTGGAGTAGATTGCAGAAGTGGATCCTGCATTGCTATGGTTCTGGCATAGGCTGGCAGCTGCAGCTTCAATTTGACCCCTAGCCTGGGAGATTCCATATGCCATGGGTGCGGCCCTAAAAAAAAAAAATCAATAAATATTTTCTGAATGAGAGTGTGCCTCCATGAAGGATGAAGGGGGTCCTCCTGTTTGCAAACAAGGGAAGCAATGCTCCGAGGGCCAGGACTTGAACCCAGGACCTGAGAGTTGCAAGCCCTGCATTGTTCTCCTTCTTGGATGCCAGATTGCCTCTCCCAGGGACTGTGCTTGAGAAGGGAGGGTGTGGCATAATTTGGTGCTTGCAAATAAAATGCAAATAACACGGCAAATATCACAGGGCTGCTTGCATGATGTCCCAGCCTCTGGGACACCTCTCTGGGAGCTGGCTGGCTGTTGGAAGCTCTGCTGTAAACTGGGTCCCTCTGGGTGGCAGCTGGGGTGAAAGTGGGAGAACCCCAGAGGAGGCAGGGCAGGCCAGGGCCCAGGTTATGATGCTGGCTCTGACCCTAGTTGGCCCCTGTGGCCTGAGCTCTTTGGGGTGGTGTGTACAGTCCTGTGGGCTCAGGACCCACCCTTCCTGCTCTGCAGAGAAACCGGAAATACAGGAATGAGGACCCTGCTGTGATGATGAGATGTAGCATCCTCACCCCTCCCTGCACCAGGCTGGACGCACATCCCATTGGTCCCCACACAAATGTGCGCAAGAGGGATCTGCATGCCCATTTTACAGATGAGAAAACTGAGGCTTGCTGAGGTTAAATAACATATCTGAGGCTGCAGAGTTAGCAGGTGACTGGGTCTGAACCCCTGCATGATGCTGTCTGCTCGCCCCTTCGTCTCCCCATCCTCCTCGCCCACACATGCCCTATGTGGTTTCTGACAGTGCCCTCTCTGCTCCCCTTTGTCCTCTAGCCTAGTGGAAGCCCTCCTCCTCCAGGGAGCCCTCCTTCCATCTCCCTCCTTGGAGAGCCCTACAGCAGTGGGAGGCCGTGCCCACATAGCTGTGACTCCGCATCCTCTGAATTTCTTGCCTCTGTCACGCCTCCCTATTTCTTCAGCCCTCACCCTAGTCCAAGCCACCATCACCTCTCACTCAGGTGACTCCTACCACCTCAGCCACACAGGCCTCCCTTCTGTTTTTCCAGCCCATCACTCCTCTGCTGCCCCAGGGCCTTTGCACCTTCTGTTCCTCCTGCCTGAAGCCCAACGACTCTGGTGGTTTGCTTGGAAATATAATTCAAGGCCTTAGCTCACAGTCCACTCTCTCCCTGATTACTTCCTATCTTGTCCCTAGGGTTACATTTATGCCCCCAATTCCTTGTTTCTTGTTCATCTCATTCCTTTAAGGTATGAACCACAGGGTGGGGACTTTGTTTCTCCTCTTCACTGTATTCTCCTGGCACAGAGAAGGCGCACAATAAATATTTGTTGAATCCATCAACTAAGCAATTGAACAATCAACTAATCAAAAAAGAAGGTTCTATTTTTTCTTTCAAGAGGCACTGGTTCCAGAGCCACATGAAAAGCCAATGCCCGCATCCAAGAGAGTTGATGGGTATCACTCAGTGGGTCAAATAGTCAACAAATAGTTCAACAAACACCCACCCTGTCCCCTGAGCTCAGCATCCAGGAGAGGAGAGAAGTTAAACAGGAAGGGACAAAGAGTCCAGAGCAACTCAGGCTCCAAGAAAGCCGGGCATCTTAACCATCTCTGCTGTCTGTGTCCAGCCTTAGCCAGACTCTCAGGCACCGGGCTGGGGAACCCATGCCTTCTGCTCACTGGAAGATGGTGAAATTATTAACCCTGTAGACCTGGGTTCAAACCCAAAAGACAGAGAGCTACGATAAGTTTGATGAGTGTCACAGTGGACAGAGGTGAAGACCTCAAACCCACCTTGGGGACCAGGACAAGTGTCCAAACCTATCAATCATCCTGCCCACACCCCCATCTCATTCCTCTGCCTTAAAAAAATATCTTTCCAGGGAGCTGAAGCCTGGATGGGGGATGGATTGACACAGTTGGCTTTGCCCTTCCCTGCCCGTGTCTCCCAGGGGGCTCTGAGGCCTCCTTCAGGGAAGGAAGGCTGCCCTCTCTGTCTGCTGAAGGCCTGGGGTCTCCTTGGAGGGCTGGGGTCCTCTTGGAGAGATGGGAGAAGTCCATCCTTCCCTGGGCACATGGGACATCCCAGGCGTGGCTGGGAAGGTGCTCCACCCAACAGAGGCAGGGCTGCCCGGCCTGGGGGAGTCTGTTCGGGAGCTCCTTGCCTTAAGGTTCCACAGAATAACAGAGGGGAAGGGGCATGGCCTTAGTCGGGGAGGGGGTGCAAGGCAGCCTGGCCTCAGAGACCAGCGGCCTCAGAGACCAGCACACTTCAGAAGCTAATCAGTCCACCACCTCCCCACACAAAGCAGGAAACTGTCCTCCCAGAGGCCCGGGGAGAGGTGACTCACCCAAGGTCACACAGACAGACAGGACTGGCACGCCAGTCTTCTAACACCCCTGGGGACCCCCAAAACGGAGGGCACAGCACTAAGCTCTGGATGAATGCCCGGGAGTGCAGAGCCTGGCAAACACAGGGGCCCTGCCTCAGTCAGCCTCTGTCCAACTTGTGTGTCCCTCTCCCCACCCAACAATTGCCCAGAGCCTTGGGACCGGGCTGCACCCAAGCCTTTGACTCTGCTGCCCCCTGGTGGTCACTGGCTTTGGTGTCCAGCTCCAGATCCCTGATTCAGCTGTTGACTGACTGGTCCAGGGATGATAGGTTCTTGGGAACAAGAATATGGGAGAATGAGGGGCCAGGGTTGGGAAAGATGGTCAGAGGGAAGTGAGCAGGCCACAGTTTGTTCTCCTCCTTCTACAGCTACACACACACACACACACACACACACACACACACACACACACACACACACAAAAACCATGTGGGAAGAGTGGAAGCCAGGCGATTGGCTGCAGGGGGCAGGGTGGTCCAGACAACATGGCAGCAAACCCTTGGCACTCCAGCCACCCAGGGGTGGAGTCTGTCTCCCTTCCTTTGACTCTGGCCACAGCTGGACCTGTCTGGGCCAACAGAATGCAGCAGAAGTATCACTGTGTAAGTCCCAAGGCTGGGCTGCAGCTTCCCCCTTGGTCTTTAGAACACTTCTTGGAACCCAGTGGCTGTGCCACCCAGTAAAGACACCACATGAGGGGAAACCAAGGTGTTCCTGCAGCCAGTACCAGCTGATCCTTCAGCCAATCCAGAACCACCGGCCGCCGCAGGAGCGAGCCATCTTGGACCTTCCGGCCCCAGTGCAGCACCCACACAAGTGCAGTGCTGGCTGACACCCTGAGGGGCACCGCCATCTAACTGCCCTAACCCTAACCCTAACCTGACTGAGCCCAGTCCACCCACAATCATGAGAGATAACAAGTGACAATGGTTTTTTAAGCCACCAAGTTTGGGGTGGCTTGTTGGGTAGAACTAGATACACAAAACAGAGTACTTCCCCCCCGCCCCCGCCCCGGCAGCTGTGTGACCTTGGGTTTGTCACTAATCCTCTCTAAGCCTCAGTCTCTGCACGGGGTAACAATGCTCAGAGTAGGAGTTCCCGTCGTGGCGCAGTGGTTAACGAATCCGACTAGGAACCATGAGGTTGCGGGTTCGGTCCCTGCCCTTGCTCAGTGGGTTAACGATCCGGCGTTGCCATGAGCTGTGGTGTAGGTTGCAGACGCGGCTCGGATCCCGCGTTGCTGTGGCTCTGGCATAGGCTGGTGGCTACAGCTCCGATTCAACCCCTAGCCTGGGAACCTCCATACGCCGCGGGAGCGGCCCAAGAAATGGCAAAAAGACAAAAAAAAAAAAAAAAAAAAAAAAAAAAAAAAAAACAGTGCTCAGAGTAGTTGCGGGGATTAAATGAGATAGTATGTGCAACACACTGAGTACCTAGAACTGACAACTGAGGTACTGAGTGTGTCCATGGTGCCAGGCCGCCTGCTCAGTGCCCTGTGCACATCATCTTATTAAACCGCATGACAGCCATCCGAGGCACCCAGTGTTACAGTTGGGGGAGCAGGTTTCCCAAATAAATACTCCCAATTCACCATGAGGGAACTAAGACAAATTCAAATCGTGGCTGGTAAAAAGGGCCAGGTTTCAAATGCACATGGTAAGTACAAAATAGAAGACAGCTATTATCAATGTCACCAGCACCACTAGTCTTATCATCACCATCTCCACCATCATCTCCATCAGCATCATCACCAGCATCACCAGCATCATCTCCATCAGCATCACCACCAGCATCACCAGCATCATCTCCATCAGCATCATCACCAGCATCACCAGCATCATCTCCATCAGTATCATTGCCAATGTCAACATCACCATCACCATCATCATCATTCTCCTCATGAGCTCCATCATCTTCATTATCATCTCATCAGCATCACCAGTAGCATCAGGACCATCCCCATCATCGTGACTGTCTCCATCAGCATCACCATTATCAACTCATCAGCATCATTACCACCGTCAGCACTACCATGACCATCATCGGTATCATCATCAACATATGCTGTGTTGGGGTTCCCGTTGTGGCTCAGCGGTAACGAACCTGACTAATATCCATGAGGACGTGGGTTCAGTCCCTGACTTTGCTCAGTGGGTTGAGGATCTGGCATTGCCGTGAGCTGTGGTGTAGGTCGCAGACACAGCTTGGGATCTGGCGTTGCTGTGGCTGTGGTGTAGGCCGGCAGTGGCAGCACCGTTTCAACGCCTAGCCTGGGAACCTCCATGTGCTGCAGGTGTGGCCCTAAAAAAAGAAAAATGCTGCACGTCCACAGGAAACTGGCAGGAAGGAAGTGCCATGTTCCAGAACATCAAGAAGGCTGGAGGGGCTGGAGCAGAGCGAATGAGCAGGTAACAGAACTGTGTAAGGAAGAGAGCCTTGTAAGGACTTTGGCTCCACACTGGAGCCACTGCTGGGTGTTCAGCAAAGCTGTACCAGGATCTGACTCACGCTGTTGGAAGTTCCTTCCCACTTCTGTGCAGAGAGCAGACTCGTAGGGTAAAGACAGGGAGACCTGTGAGGAGGCTGTCCAGCAACGCAGGGCCAGACTGTGGTGACCAAGTCAGGATGGTCCCATTGGAGGTGGGAGAAGTAGTAGGAGCCTGGATATATTCTGAAGGCAGAGCACTGGCCATGACAGATTGGATATTGCCTTATTTCAGCTTCACAGCCCCTCTGAGAACAGGTGTAATTATTCCCATTTTACAGCTGAGTCAACTGAGGCTAAGAACCCAGGTCTCTCTCCCCGATCACTCAGAGAGAGGGCAGCCCCGTGCAGCTCAGCAGCAAATGGCACTGCTTGTGTCCAGAAACCTCAGAGATAAGCTTGGGGCCTCGGGCAGAGGGCGGTGAAGGGGGCTGACACCTGCCTGCCCAGCACCCCATAAAGCGAACTAGAGCATGAATTGATGGCCCATTAATGGCCCAGAGCTCAGAGCAGTCATGTCCTCAGCAGTTTATAAACTCATAAAAACACGGTGGTCATGGCCACACATCCCTGCCTCCTTTAGCTGAGAATGAATGGGCTTTCCTGAGCGAAAAGGCAGCGGGCTGCCCCGTGTCTCTCTGGGCTGGGGCATGATGGGGTTCCACACCCCTTCCTGCTTCCCCTCCAGCCCTGCCCTGAGCGGGAGCCCATGGCCACACCCACACTTCCCATTGGCCTCCTGGTTCTGCCTTGCCCTCCTCACTCCCCAAGGAATCCCCCTGGTGAGGGTACAGGAGAGGACCAGGGGAGGAAATTTACATCCGGCTCCACCCACTAAGTGCCACGCACTCTGCCTGTGATCACGGCAGCTTCCTCATAAAGTTCACATCACAGTCCCCATCGGGCAGATGGGCAAACTAAACGTCAGAGCACTGAAAGGACTCCTCTGAGGCCCCCAGGTAGGTGCCCTTACCCCGCCCGCTGGATTAATAGCATCTTATGGCCCTGGTGTGTGAGTGTGTCTATGTGCCAATGCGTGGCCACCTAGCTGTTATCTTGCCCTGCCATGACTCTGCACACTCGTTACAGGGACACGCTGCAGTTGGGACCAGAATCCAGATGGCACTGCATTGTTTGCTTTCATGCAGCATCTCCTCCCCACCCGTTCATTCAACAAGCACCCGTGGCGTTCTCCGCCAAAGTCCAGCACGTTCCCCACACCAGGCACACTTCCAGGCTCCTATTAATTCATTTAACTTGCCCAACAACTTTATGAGAGGGTGGGAAACTGAGGCACGGGAAGGTTAAGTAGCTTTGCCCGGCATCACTCAGCTTGTAAGTAGCAGAGCCAGGCTTGGAATTCACGCCTTTCCATCCCGAGCCCGCTGCACTAACCAGGCTTCCCTTCCTACTGGGTATAGGCTGCTCTCCCCCAAAGGCCCCCACTCCCTCCCGAGCCTGAGATCTCTGTCCAGGACCCCATGGAGGGACAACAGGGAGACGTCAGCAGCCACGGGAGAAGTGACTGGGGTGGTTCCCGCCCCCACCCCTACCTCCCTAGGGTCTAGTAAGGTTCTGCTCCCACCCCCAGCGACCCTCGGTAGAGCAGCGGATCCCCCTTCCCTCAGGAACTCACCCCAGGCTACCTGGAGGGACCTTCTAAGGTGTGAAGGCTTCTGAGGAGGCTCTATTATCCCCACACCTGCTGCAGGTGGGGTTCTAGCGCCACCTCGTGTCCTTCCGCGGCCCTGCAACTGGCTGCTGAGCCCGTTCAGATCACAGGGCTGAATCCAGACTTCTTTTCTTGGCCACCTTCCGTTTTTGTTCCGTCCACGTAGCTGATCGCCTCTTTTGCTGAGTCTGTCAGTGAAGGTGGCAGACACAGCCCTATCCTCTCCTAACTTCACAGCCAAATGACAGAGCCAGATGTTAATCAAAGAATCACACACACACACACACACAAAAGAGAGAGAGAGAGAGAACTGGGCCTTAAAGTTATTAAATTATAAAGTTGGTTTGCGGAGTTGCCTCGTGGCTCAGTGGTTAATGAATCTGACTGGGAACCATGAGGTTGCCAATCCCTGGCCTCACTCAGTGGATTAAGGATTCCTCGATGCCGTGAGCTGTGGTATAGGTTGCAGACGCTGCTCAGATCCCGGGTTGCTATGGCTGTGGCCTAGGCTGGCGGCTACAGCTCCGATTAGACCCCTAGCCTGGGAACCTCCATATGCATGGGTGCGGCCCTAGAAAAGACAAATAATAATAATAATAATAAAATAATAATAATTTAAAAATTGGTTTGCTATGAGGGACTTGAAGATACTTGGGGAAGGGAGGGAGGGCTTCCAGGAGGAGGTGGTGCTTGAGCCGAGACCTGAAGCAAAGACAGAAGGTAGCTCAGTAAAGAGGGAACAAAAGAGTGTTCTGGATGGAAGGACCAGCATTTGCAAGATCCCCAAGGCTTCCTCCCCAGGAGGGAGACTCTCCCAGGAGTTCTTAGTCCATGCCTTGGAACATGGCTCCCTGCCCGTGGCAGAGTGGGCATGCAGCCGTGTAGCCTCCATCCTTTGCCTTTTTTGGCCGCCAGCTTCAGTCTGGCTCCCACATCCTCAGCACTGCTAGGGGCTTTGGGTTTATTCCTTTTTCATCCTTATAACCCTAGTTTTACTCCCAGAATCCCAAATTCCAAGTCAAGGAAACTGCATTTCAGAGAGGTCAAGATAGAAGTTCCCACTGTGGCTCAGCAGGTTAAGAACCCAACTAGCATCCATAAGGATTCGGTATCTCTGGTATCTCTCAGTAGGTTAAGGATCCAGCATTGCTGCAAGCTGCAACATAGGTCACAGGTCCAATATGTAGTGTTGCTGTGGCTGTGGCATAGGCTGGCAGCTGTAGCTCTGATTTGACCCCTAGCCTGGGAACTTCCATATGCCACAGGTGCAGCCCTAAAAAGAGAGAGAGAGCGAGAATTCAAGTTACGTTCCCATAGTCACGCCGCTTGGCAGAGCCAGGATTTGTACCTCAACCACCAGCTCGATGTGCTAAGAGGCTGTGCTCTCTTACTCCTACAGACTTCAAATCAAGAGACCTGGGAGCGATGCTTGACTTAACATGAACTTGCTGAGCAAATCATCTCCCCTCTCTGAACCCCAGCCTCCTCATCTGTGAAATAATAAAGGTGCACAACAATCATAGCTAATACACATTAGCTCACAGCCGCCTTTCACCGTAAGCACTAAGGTTATTCCCCTGTTACAGACGAGGAGATAAGCTCAGAGAGGTTTAGCAGCTTGTCCAAGGTCACACAGCTGGTAAGTAGCAGAGCAGCATGGAATATCTCCAAGGTCTTTTTCCATTTAACCTTCCCAGCCTGACTTTCCCGAGGAGCCCCAGCTTGTCCCTGGAATGTCAGCCAGCCTCTGGCCCGGAATGTAGGACTGTGTGTCGGTTTAGTCCACCCCCTGCTGTCAGTGGTTTGAGACGTCTCTCTCCAAGGAGGTGGGGGGGCCCAGGATGCTGCCTGCCCCACATCACGAGGTCCACAGTGGGCTGAGCCCGGTCCCTGTGTTCTGGCAAAGCCCAAGTCTGCTTCTTGGGCCAGCCATGCAGCCTTCATCACAGAGCTGGATCGACCCATTTAGGGACTCTGGGACAAGCCTTTGCTCTTTCTGAGGGATTTCATTCTTCCAGCCTCCAGTCAATACACGGGTTTGTTCCTGCATCGGAAAACATTTAATTACCAACTCTGCAGCGCTCTGTCAAAGCCACCTTCACTTCCAGAGGCAGGCTGGCTCCTCGGGGAGCCCTGAGGTACCTGCGCTGATTTTCTCAAGCCCAAGCCCAGGCTGGCCTGGCAGGAAGCGACGGAGCCAGGGCGCGTGTGCGGTTCTGGCCAGGCCTTTCCCTTGGGGCCCGTGGGGATTGACCTGGCACAAGCTCTAACAAAGCCATCTGGAGCAGGGTAGGCGAACCCTTCAGGCAACACCAGGAATTGGCCGAGGCCCTTTATGAAATATGAGGGCCTATCTCCTTCGTTATGAGGACCCCCAGTCAGATGGGAGAGACCTAACCTCTGCCTTCAGGGACCGCCCCCCCCCCCAGTCAAATGGGGGAGAACAAGCTTCTGCCTTTGGCAGCTTCCGCCCCAAAGGAGGCAGGACCCAAGATGAAAAGAGCATTAAAACAAAGCTACAGGGAGTTCCCATCTTGGCTGAGCAGAAACGAATCTTACTGTCATCCGTGAGGACACAGGTTTGATCCCTGGCCTCGCTCAGTGGGTTAAGAATCTGGCATTGCCATAGGCTGTGGTGTAGGCCACCAGCTGTAGCTCCGATTTGACGCCTAGCCTGGGAACCTCCATATGCCATAAATGCAGCACTAAAAAAACAAAACAAAAACAAAAAAACAAAAAAGCTGCAAATAGACAAAGGTAAATACATGCCCAGGAAATAGAGGCTGGGCGATATGGGCTAACAATTTGGCTAGAGTTTGGAATCAATCCAGGTTGGCTCCATGGGGGAGGCAAACAAAGACTATATTTTGAAAAAAGGAAACTATGAACTAGCCAAAAATGTGAGGGTGGGAATCTTTTTTTTTTTTTTTTTTTTTTTTTTTTGTCTTTTTAGGGCCGCACTCACAGCACATGCAGTTTCCCAGGCTAGGGGTTGATTCGAAGCTACAGCTGCTGGCCTGTGCCACAACCACAGCAACGCAGAATGGAGCTGCGTCTGCAATCTACACCACAGTTCACAGCAACATGGGATCCTTAACCCACTGAGCCTGGCCAGGATCGAACCTGCGTCCTCATGGATGCTGGTCAGATTCGTTTCTGCTGAGCTACGACGGGAACTCCAAGGTTGAGAATCTTGAGGAAGGAATTGCCCATGCAAAAGCGCAAAACCTGGAGTGAGCTGTGTAGACAGTACAGCTGGGGAGTTGCGGGGTAGATCTTAAGCTATCAAAGAAGCACCCAGTTTTTTTATTTATTTATTTATTTATTTATTTAATCTTCTTAGGGCCATACCCACAGCATATGGAAGTTTCCAGGCTAGGGGTCAAAGCGTAGCTACGGCTGCTGGCCTACATCACAGCCACAGCAAAACAGGATCCAAGCCATGTTTGGGACCTACACTGTAGCTCACAGCAATGCCAGATCCTTAACCCACTGAGGGAGGCCATGATCAAACCCGCGTTCTCATGGATACTAGCGGGTTTGTTACCACTGAGCCATGATGGGAACTCCCGGGTCTTATTGATCACTTAGCTACGTCCCAGCTCTATTCTAAAGGCTCCATAGGTTTCATTTCATCCAGTACTCTCAGCACCCCTGTCAGCCAGGTGCTGACATATTGCATCCCCATGTGAAGATGAGGAAGCTAAACACAGAGAGGTTAAGTAACTTGCCTAAGGTCACACAGCCAGTTAAGTGGTGAAGCTGGGGAGGGTCTAAGGAATGACCCAATTTAATTGCTCTGTTAGCAATGACACCTAAGGCGTTGGCCAGTAGGCTCAGTTGGTCAGAGCATTGTGATAATACTAACAAATGACACCTAAGGCCCAGAGAGTGGCAGCAACTTGCCCGGTGTCACATAGCAAGTGGGGAGCAGGGCCAAAGTGGAAGCTCGGGTTGTGTGGTTTCCTGCAATGCAAGACTGAGACGGGACATCAGTGTCTGGAGATCCATCTTCTCTAGACCTGATTGATCCAGGGAGGGGATGGAGGTGGGTTGGCAAGAGCGTCATGGAAGGATTGTCACCAGGAGGGAGAGAAAGGGCAGCGCTGGTGAGGAAGTATTTAGCCTGCAGCAGCTCTCTGCCGCAAGTTTAGCATCCCCTTGTCCTAAAGTCTTAAAACCAGCAAAAGAGTTAGATGACATTTCACCAAAGAAGGTATATAGACAACAAATAAGCACCTGAGGAGATGCCCAACCTGATGCGTCATTAAGGAAATGGTGATTACAACCACAAAGAAATGTACAAACTGTACACCCATTAGGTGTACAAATTGTACACCCATTAGAATGACCACAATTCAAAAGACTGACCGTGTCAGTCACCAATGGTGAGAGGGTAGATCTGGGATATTCGTACCTGGCAGGGGTGGGAAGGCAAAAAGGCACAGCCACTTTGGAAACAGCTGGCAGCTTCTTAAAAGTTAAAGTAGCACCTACTATGTGATCCATTCGTTCCATTTCCAGCTATTTACTTAAGAGGAATGAAAGCAAATTTCATAAAAAACTTTAACTGGCTGCAAAATGGAAATAACAAATATCCATCAAGAGATGAATGGAATAGATGAATTGTGGTGTGCCCACAACAGACAACTTAGCAACAGAAGGGTACAAACTATTAATATACATGGCAGCATGGATGAATTTCAAAATAATTATGCTACAGAAAGTAGCTAGAAGAAATGAGTTCTTCCTGCATGATTCCATTTATATAAAATTCTAAAGAATGCAAACTAATCTATAGCAACAGAGAGCAAATCAGTGGTTGCTTGGGGGGATGGTTGGGTACAAGGAAATTTTAAGGGTGATGCTTGTGCTCATTTAGAGTTTGATGATGATTTCAACACTGTATACATATAGCAGAACTTATCAAATGGCACATTTTAAATATGTGCAGTTCCTGGGATGTCAATTATATATCAACAAAGCTCTTTAAGAAAATAGTCTGGTATTAAGCAGCCCAGAGGCACAGAGAGACACCCCTGGACTAGAGCTGTCCGAGGAAGGCACCTGCACACCCCACTCTCCCCCACAAATTCCAGGATTTCTGGAGTTGATGTTAATTAGTCCAACCCATTACGGTACAAGAGGGGGAGCCGAGATCCTGTCTGTGGCACCACAGCTGTTTCCAGATTTAGCACAGTCGTAAGTGCATGCTACAGGCGCCCCCCCCCCCCACCTTTAGCATGGGTAGTAAAACACCAGATGCCCCAGAACTGGGCATGAGCCTGGTCCAGGACCACTTAGGTGAACAGCGTGCATGGATCAGTCTATGCTTCAGTTCTTCATGTGTAAATGAGAATAAGAATGCCAGGTGCTTTCTGAGGATGCTCTCAGGAAACCCACCTCTATCTGTCTTAAACCCCAAAGGCAATCAATCCATTGGCTTACTTAACTGCAAGCCAATGTTATCTGATCAGGTAAGGTTTGATCAGATAGCTCAGGGATAAGACAAAGACACTGGTTTTGTTTTGTTTTGTTTTTTTCCATCTTTGCTCTCTGCCTCTTGAAGTGTGGATTTCCCTACAAAGCTGGCAGACCACGTGGTCCCAAATAGTGTCCAGGAATAGGCCAGCAGCTGTAGGCATCCTTGTTCGTACCCTGCAGAAATGAAAGGGTATCTTTGCCCCAGCATCCCCAGCCCAAAAGGGAATGTGTTAGCATCCTCTGTTGGGCAACATTGTTACCTGGACAGGTGTAGTATGAGGTATCCATGTCCAGAGATCCCAAAGGAGGGGTTCTAGGAATGGGGGGGCAGGGGAAGGATACACTGGGGGTGGGGGTCCCGAGGAATGAGGGAGGGAGGGCGAGCAGAAGCAGCAGCCGTAACTGGTCCCAGCCAGCTCTCTGGTGACTCCAAGGAGATTCCTTGGAATAAATGGAGGTTTCCAATTTGTGGGAGGAGAGTGGCTGAGCCAGACAGAAACCATTCTCCAGGTTTATATTTTTAAATGTCTGAGAGGGTGCGTTTGAGAACAGAGACTAGTATATGAAGCATACTGTTCTTCCTTGAGCCATTTTATTTCAAATTCCATTTCAGTTGGAAGGACAACATTCTAGACTAACGTCCTTAAAAACAGCTCTGATAAAGCACAGTCCCTACCACACACCCTAAAGCAGGCACAAGGTATTTCACACTCCCAGAGGTATTAGACGGTGCTGTCCTACGTCTATAGTAACAGAGGACACAGTTAAAAAGGCCTGATTTGAGACTTGGTTCTACTCTTCCAGCAGAGGGCCCAAAGGCTGGTTATGACACGGAGCTGAAACAGAAATGCACCTTCTTAGAGAGCATTTCCTTTCTTAGGGGCCCAGACCTGGGTGCTCACTACTCTTCATGAATATCAGCTAAAAACCATTAAAAAAATTGATTTATATAAAGATGACTTTGTAGAGGCAAGCAAGACTTCTATTTTTTTTAGGGCCACACCCACGGCATATGGAGGTTCCCAGGCTAGGGGTTGAATGGGAGCTGCAGCTGCCAGCCTACACCACAGCCACAGCAACACCAGATCCGAGCCACATCTTCAACCTGAGACCTATGCCATAGCTTGTGGAAACGCCAGATCCTTAACTCACTGAGTGAGGCCAGGGATGGAACCTGCATCCTCACTGACGCTAATTGGGTTCTTAACCTGCTGAGCCATCATAGGAACTCCTAAACTAAACTGCTTTTCATGCATTTAAGCATAGGACTCCTTTTCCATAAACTCTTGGTTCCTACCATTGGCCACCGTTACTCTGGATTGTTTGACATTCTCTAATCAATGTCTGTAAATTCTCCTGGAGGAAAATTAGACCTTTGCCTCTGATCTAAATCTCAAACATTTTCTCCAGTTTGTCCAGTTTTGTTTTTTTTTTTTGTCTTTTGTCTTTTGACTTTGCTGAAGATAAGATTTTTTTCCAGCATGCAGAATATTTTTTATTTGTATATAAGCAAATTCATCGATCTTTTTAGGTGGCATCTCGATTTTTGAATCTTAATTAAAAACTCCCCTTGCACCCTCTCCCCCCTGCCGTGTTCACTGCAGTATTATTTACAGTCATCAAGACATGAGAGCATCCTGCATGACCACTGATGGCTGGACAGATAAAGAAAATATGAGGTATACACAACAGTGAAATAGCATTCGGCCATAAAAAAGAAGGAAATCTTGCCATTTGCGACCTTGAGGGATGGACCTTGAGGGTATTGCGCTAAGTGAAATAAAGGAGACAGAGAAAGACAAATACCATATGATCTCACTTATATGTGGAATCTAAGAAAACAAACACAGAACGACACGGAGCTTATACAAAGAACACATTGCTGGGAAGCAGGCAAACTGGGTGAAGGTGGACAAAAGGCACACATTTTCAGCTAGAAATAAGCCATGGAGGTGTATGCACAGCATGGCGACTGGAGTTAGTGAGACTGTGCTGCATTGTTGAAAGCTGCTAAGAAAGTAGCTCTCATCAGAGTTCCTGTTGTGGCGCAGTGGTTAACAAATCTAACTAGGAACCATGAGGTTGCAGGTTCGATCCCTGCCCTTGCTCAGTGGGTTAATGATTCGAAAAAAGAAAGAGAAAAATCCCTTCAAAAATCATAAAGAAGGGAGTTCCTGTTGTGGCTCAGCAGAAACAAATCTATTATCCCTGAGGATGCAGGTTTGATCCCTAGCCTCACTCAGGGGGGGTTAAGGATCTGGCATGGTTGTGGGTGTGGTGTAGGCCAGCAGCTATAGCTCCGATTCGACCCTTAGCCCCCCGGGGAACCTCCTTGTGCCACAAGTGCAACCCTAAAAAAGACGAAAAAAATTTAAAAAAACAGGAATTTTTTCATGTTTGCTTCTAAAATATTTATGGTTTCATTTTCACATTTAAGGTTTTGATTCTTTTTTGTTGTTTTGATTTGGTGTTTGGTTTTTTAATCTAAAATTTTTGTATTGAAATATAGTTGATTTACAATATTCTTAGGTTCAATATATAGCAAAGTAATGTGTGTGTGTATGTATTTTTTCCATTCTTTTCCATTATAGGTTATTATAGGTTATTCCATTATGGGTTATTTTAAGATACTGAATACAGTTCCCTATGCTATACAGTAAATTCTTGTCATTTATTTTACCTATAGTGGTGTGTATCTATTAACCCTATACTCCTTATTAACCCCTCTGCCCCTTTCCCCCTTGGTACCTGTAAGTTTGTTTTCTACATGTGTGAGTCTGTTTCTGTTTTGTGTGAGTTCGTCTGTACTATCTTTTTTTAGATTCCACATATAAATAATACATATGATATTAGTCCTTCTCTCTCTGACTTCACTTAGTAGGATCATCTCTAGGTCATTGCCCATGAATGGACCCAGAGATTACAAATTACAAACAGCAGCCCTTGTAATTTAGTTTGGGGAAAGTGCAGAGATTCAAATGTTTTTTCCCAGGTGGCCATAGCGTGGCCCCAGCATCTTTTTTGAAAACTCAGCTTTTCTCCATCGGCGATGTGATAATGTTATAACTATTAAATGCCCATTGGAACTGAGGTCAATTTCTAAGTGTCTGTTCTCTTTCGTCGGCCTGTTTGAGAAATCATGGGCCCAAACAATGTTGTTTTCGTGATTGAAGCAGCACACGTAATACGGTTCTTTCCTTCAGTGCCTCTTTTTTTCCAGAGTTTTCTTGGCTATGCTCATTGGCTAATGTTTCATGTGAACTTTAGGATAAACACCCAGGTCACTGAAAATTGTGGAGATTCCCCCAGAATCAAAGTACAATCATCAATTCGCTCCAATAATTAAAATTTCACAGTACCGACCCTCCTTCCCCAAACATGACATATATCTCTACTTGTTCACATTTTCTTGACTTTTAATAGTTATATTAATTAAAATATGTATGGAGAGAGAACATGGATACAGAAAAGTCACCAATTGTTAAGGGTACAACCAAATGAATTTGCACGAAGCCAACACCCTCAGTGAAACTCCCACCCAGGCTGAGACATGGCAAATGACCAGCGCCTCCTCCAAGCCCATTCTCCCCAAAAGGACAATTTCCCCAGTTCTGCTGCGAGGGGTTTGTTTGTTTGTTTTGGCTTTTTCTTTTTATGGCCACACCTGAGTCATATGGAATTTCCCGGGCTAGGGGTTGAACTGGAGCCGCAGCTGCAGGTCTACACCACAGCCACAGCAACACTGGATCCTTAACCCACTGAACGAGGCCAGGGATTGAACCCGAGTCCTCATGGATACTAGTCCAATTCTTAAGCAGCTGATCCACACATGTGTTATACAGTAGCTTTCTTTGGTTTATACTTTTCTGGTCTGAACGCCACTCGATCTTAAGATTAAGATTATGATATACTAAGAGTTTCATTTGCATTAGCCTAAGACACCTTTCCCGAATTTTATTTTCAACCATTCCAAAGGATGTTGGCTTAGGTGTGCATTTTATGTAGAGCCTAGAGTTGAATTCAGCTGTGTTCTCCAAAGCGAATTTTTTCTTTCTTTTCCTGGACAAATGAAGCCCATTTGCATGGATTGACTTTTCTAATATAGGTTCTGTCACATTATTTTATGTCATTTTTTTTCTGTTTTTATGTCTTTTACTATGTGACCCATTCCCTTGGCTTTTATATGTGGTTCTTCCACTGTACAAGGAGTTTTCTACTTTTGCTTATTATCGTAAGTTTATGCGATATTCTTGGTCCACCATTTCTCAGAATGTGAGAAAATCAAGGTGTTTCTTCTTTCTCACCCTTTCTTCTTCTTCTTCTTCTTCTTCTTCTTCTTCTTCTTCTTCTTCTTCTTTTTTTTTTTAGGTCTTTTTGTCTTTTAGGGTCATAGGGGTGGCATGTGGAGGTTCCCAGGCTAGGAGTCCAATCGGAGCTATAGCCGCTGCCGCCGGCCTACACCACAGCTACAGCAACTCGGGATCCGAGCCACGTCTGTGACTTACACCACAGCTCACAGCAGTGCTGGATCCTTAACCCACTGAGCGAGGCCAGGGATCGAACCCGTGTCCTCATGGATGCCGGTCAGGTTCGCTAACTGCCGCACCACGGCGGGAGCTCCTTTCTCACCCACCCCTTCTTGCTTTCCTCCAGCATCCCCATTTTTAGGCACGAAAGTTTCCGGTCTTAGCGATGCCCTATGAACATTCCGTGCATTTCTATTTTGATTTGTTCACTTCAAGTGATAATTTTTGTTCTGACTACGGACCAGGCACTCAGCAAACACACGTTTCTCTCTGCCCCCCCATCCTTCACATGCCCCCCCGCCCCTCTCTTCCGCACACTCTTTGTTTGGGATCTTCTTTCCAGACCTCATCCCAGCTCTCTGTCAGTCACCTCTCAGTGGCCCAAGTTCATCTTCCCCTGAGTCCCCTCCAGGCGGACTCCATGGGAACCACGCTCCCTCTGATGGTCAGAACTGTGTTGGGGACCCTTAGACTGTAACCGAGCAGGACCCCGTGCGGACCCCCACTCAGGCCTCCACCTGCATTTGAATCTATAGAAAAACTTTAGTCACAGAATCAATTTAATCAGAGAAGTAAGAACATACAGAGAAAAAGGACAACAGGCAAGACAGAATAATAACGGTTTAGCCATTCAACACAGTCAAAGACCGTCGGTCAGGGCTTCTTCAAAGACCATAGATGATATTCTGAGCCAGGTCCTTGGAGCTGTTTTGCAGGAGCTGAAGCACTCCCCCCCCACCAGGAGGAAGAAGTCAACCATTTGCTGCCCACAAGCACGAGGACCCCAGACCAGTAGGAACCAGAAGGTTGATGACTTGCTGACTCCTAGTGACCTTGCTACCCACCAATCAGGAAAATGTCCAGGAGCTGATCACACCCTGCTTCTCAAACGCTGTAAGACTCCACACTACCCTCTCCACTGGGGGCACAGTCCTCCAGGCACTAGCTCGCTGTGTTCCCCTCTTTGCCTAGCAATTAAAGCTACTTTTTCTTTTCTTTTCTTTCTTTCTTTTTTTTTTTTTTCCCAGTATTTTTTGCCATTTCTTGGGCCGCTCCTGCAGCATGTGGAGGTTCCCAGGCTAGGGGTCGAATTGGAGCTGTAGCTGCCAGCCTACGCCAGAGCCACAGCAACGCGGGATCCGAGCCGCATCTGCGACCTACACCACAGCTCACGGCAACGCCGGATCGTTAACCCACTGAGCAAGGGCAGGGATCGAACCTGCAACCTCATGGTTCCTAGTCAGATTCGTTAACCACTGCGCCACGACGGGAACTCCTCTTTTCTTTCTTTTCTTGTTAGGGCCACACCCGTGGCACATGGAGGTTCCCAGGCTAGGGGTTGAATCAGAGCTATAGCTGCCGGCCTACACCACAGCCACAGCAACGCGCGATCCTTAACTGACTGAGCAAGGCCAGGGATCGAAGCTGCAACCTCATGGATCCTAGTTGGGTTTGTTACCACTGAGCCACGACAGGAACTCCCTAAAGCTGCTTTTTCTGTTTCCTCTAGATCTGTCTCTGCATTTCTATTTGGCATCAGTGTACAGAGGTGGCCAAGATTTTGACAGCGAGAGTGCAAAGTCCGGCTCACTCAACGTAAGAGCCTGCCTCACCCTCTCTTTCCTCACTTCCATCTCAACTGTCTTTTACAATATCTTTTTTCTTTTTTTGTTTTTGGTCTTTTTAGGGCCACACCTATGGCATCTGGAGGTTCCCAGGCTAGGGGTTGCATCAGAGCTCAGCCACCAGCCTACACCACAGCCACAGCAATGCCAGATCTGAGCCACCACTTCAACCTACACCACAGCTCACAGCAACGCGAGCTCACAGCAACCCACTGAGCGAGGCCAGGGATCGAACCTACAACCTCATGGATCCTAGTCGGGTTTGTTAACCATCAAGCCATGATGGGAACTCCTTTCTTACAATATCTTGTTATCACTGGGGCCCAGTGTCCTCTTCATCACAAAAAAAAAGTCAGGTTCCCTGGTCCGATTGTTTGTAAGCATCTCTTCCTGCTCCTGGGCTTTTCAAGAGACATGTTCTCTGGGTGGCGTGAGCCCCTTGCTGACAGGAAGTATGTTTTTGCTTGTGTTTTCTGAGCCTTCCAGTGGCCGAGACTCTTGTCACCTTGATCCTCCTGTGTTGTTTCTATGACCCTTCACCCCACTCGGCTTTTGCAACAACCGTAGCTTCTGTGGGCAGCGCTCGTGCAATGCCTCTGCATCTGCGTCTGCGTCTAGTTTTGCTGAAGACGGTGTCTGCAGGGACCTTTATTCACTTGGCATGTGAGCTCCAGAGGACAAGTGAAAATCTCCGTGTCATGCTGAGCATGGGCCTCAGCATTTTGTCAAGTCATCCCAGCTGAGGCCCTTCCCCACCAGCCACTCTCCAGGACCACATTCTGGGGCCACAGCTCTCACCTTGAACAAGGCAGAGCAGTCTTCTCCCAGAGCAGGAGACCCCCGGGGCCCCGAGCTATTTCTTCCCCATCAGACTAGGAATACTTTATAGTTTGTTTTTGTTTGTTTGTTTGTTTGCTTTTTGGTCTCCCCATGGCATATGGAGTTCAGGGCCAGGGATCAGATCCGAACTGCAGCTGTGACCTACACTGCAGCTGCGGCCAGGCTGGATCCTTTAACCCTCTGCACTGAGCCGGGTATCAAATCTGCGTCCTGGTGCCGCAGAGATGCTGCCAATCCCATTGCCCTATAGCAGGAATTCCCAGGCTGGGAATTCTTAAAGGACCTGAGTGCTGTCTCTCTCTTCAGACCAGAAAACTTCCAAAGACAAAGGCTACGTCTTCTCCCGCTGTCCCACATAAACATACAAATTTGTCATCCGTTGTGAGTTCTGTGAAGAAAGGAAAAGAGGACAAGGGAAGAAGCTACCTGTTTAGTTAGGACAGACTTCTCTGAGCAAGTGCCATTTAAGTCGAGAACCGTGAGGTGGATATCTGGGGGAAGAGCTTTCTAAGCAGAGGGAACAGCAAGTGCAAAGGCCCTGGGGCAGGGGGTAGGGTGGGGGACTCATGCCTTTTTTTAGGAATGGCAAGGAGGCCAGCAAGGGGCAAGCGAGGTGTGAGAGGTAAACGGGAGTAGGACAGTCATCATGGGCCAGGACGCTGTCTTTGACTTTCTCTAAACCAGGTGGAAGCCACTGTAGGATTTTGAGCAGCGGCGTGACCTAACCTAACTTACTTTTAAAGGATCCGCCTGGAAGCCATATGGAGAACAGAGAAAGGCAGGAAGTAGGGAGTTCCTGTTGTGGCTCAGTGGAAACAAACCCAAGTAGTACCCATGAGGACACGGGCTCAATCTCTGGCCTCACTCAATGGGTTAAGGACCCAGAGCTGTGGTGTAGCTCACAGATACGGCTCGGATCCCATGTTGCTGTGGCTGTGGTGTAGGCCGGCAGCTGCAGCTCTTATTTGAACCCTAGCCTGGGAACTTCTATGTGCCATGAGTGTGGCCCTAAAAAGACCAAAAAAGTAAATAAATAAAAAATAAAAGAATGCAGGAAGTAGAAACAGGATCAGGCAATTTTTCTCCCTAAGGACAAGGACCCTATACCCTCACTCCCTTCTTTGCCCACTGCAATATTTCTCCTCCAATGATCCCTGGCCACTGGGAGCTTTAAGGGGCAGGGAGTCATCGGTAGAGGGGCTACCTGGGCAGCCCTCAAGTCTAACTGCGGCCCGACTTCCAGAAGAGAAAGGCACAGGGTGACCACTAGGTGGCAGCATTGCTCTGCTGAGAAGGTAGCACTGAGCTTCCAGGAGCTGACAGTTTCAGTCCCGGGGACAGGGGAGCTGAGCATCTCCCTGCCCTTCACCTCCAACGGACCCTTCAGTGATGGGGATGATGGCAGTGAGTGTGGGGCTTATTCCAGGGGCTTCCGAGACAATACATACCTTTCACAACTATTGCCTCCCGTGACCCTCAGAAAAATCTGTGAGATCACCCTATTAGGATATGGTAGCCCATTTTACAGGTGAGAACAAGGGTCCAAAGAGGAGAGTATAACAGACAGGAAATCCTCCAATGGCAGAGCCCCAGCCTCTTCTCCCATCCTCCACACCTCCCTGACTCTGAGCAGTGGCGGGGAGAGCAGTGGGGGCAGAGGTAGCAAGGAAAGTTGCCTTTGTCTGTCCTGGTTGATGGGTCCAGAGGCGTTCTGAGGATGAAGAGGGAGAGGAGTTGAGAGCAGCACACATCCTTGGGGACATTTTTTACCTCTTGGGGCCATGAGGAGCCCAGCACCTCAGCTTGAAAGGGTAGTTAAAGTCAACCCATGTAAAATTAAAACAGATCCAAAGTGACGGCAAAGCAGGAGGAGTTTTGTTTCTGACCGCCTGTCTTTATAACCAGTTAATGAGATTATTATTTTTTTAATCACTGAAAAAAGAGGGTGTGACTCCCTACACGCCTCCCCCCGAAAACCAGTCAAACCCTATATCATCTGTATCATCAGGCGCCACGTACCTCTCCTTTAGCGCCATCTAAAGGAGACTCACTGAATATTCTTTTAAGTAATTACTGGATTCATATCTCTCTCCCCCACCAGATGATAGCTCCAAAAAGAACAAGACCTGATCTCTTTTTGCTCCAAATTATGTCATCATCTCCCACTGCTGGTGCGTGGCACAAAGAAGGTGCTCAAAAAACATGAATGAATGCACACATGTGAATGAATGCAGGCATGTATGTCTTGGCCTAATCCCATGGCCTCCACGAGGCACTCTCCCCCATAATTTCCAGGGCCCACAGAAGGGGAACAATCTTCTGTTGCTGTTTCAGGGGTGACTGTGTTCCACGAACCCAGAACCGGAGTTGGTTCCATGTCAAAAGCTTCCCCAGCCAGCTTTGGACCTGTTCCCCACCCCCATCGCCACTGATGGGCAGATAGGGCCGAATGTGAGATGACCCCAAGACGCCAGCCCCCATCCCCACTCTTGTTCCCCCGGCCCCTTGGATGTCTGGGACTTCTGCCCAGGCTGCAGGATGGAGAAGCCGGGAGAACCTTGCTCGTAAATTACATTTCAGGCAGTCTGCTGGGAAGATTAGGATCGCACTGCTTTGGAGCCAGGGCTTTCCAGCATCTCCCTGCAGGAAGAGCGGTTCAGGGATAAACAGACCCAGCAGTGAAAGGGAAGGAGAGAAGGGGGGAGGAGGAGGGATGGGAAGGGAAGAAGGGAGAGAAGGAAGGGCGGTGGTGGAGAGAGAGAGGCAAAGACACAAAAGACAGAGACAGAGAGAGCCACTGGAAAGAGGACCAGAAGTCTCAGAGCAGGACTTGGGCAACACAGAAGGGGGTGGAGGGGTGGCTAAGACCCCTGTGCAGGCAGGTCAGTGAGCATAACCGCTGCTGCCTCTCACATCCACTTTCCAGATCGTAGGTGCCAAGGGGGACATAGCCACAGTGGCTTTCTCTGAAGACGAGACTGATGGTCCTAATGGGCCTGAGTATCAGGGAGGAAAGATCCTTCCCAGCCGAAGCCCAGCCTGGGGAAGATGTTTGCCTGAGGTCACACGGCAAACCAGGCAGAACCAGGCACTTCAGGATAGGACCCCCAGGCCAGAGGTAAACGCTCTCCGCAGGGTCCCCGTGCCAGGAGGAGAGAACCTGCTACTTCTTGAGGACAGGCATGCAGAGGTCCCGTGTTCCCACACTTTCTCTGTCTCCATCACCTTGTTCTCGCCCCTAAGACCTGTCACCGTTTCCTGTAAAGCTGCATAGAGAATGAACATTTGCCACCAGGAAAGAAGTTTACATGACAGTTTTTGCCATAACATGGTGGGGGGCAAACCTCAGGCTGGGATTCCGGAACCCTGGTCTCCGACCCGTCAGCTGGGAACTCGGTATGGCCTTGGGGGTCTCTGGGCCACACCGAGGAGACTGGAGTGGTGCTCCCCCAAAGCATCTCCTGGTGCTAAGTCTCCAGATCCCCTCACACCCCTTTAGAGGAAACCACAAGGGAGCAAGCGCTGGACGGAGGTTCAAAGGCAAACTGGTTAAAACACAAGCGTGCCTCTCACCCTCTGTTGCCCTGGGGGTCAGACTTACGATGGTACCCATTAGACAGATGAGAACACTGAGGACTGGTCAGAAGGGATGCCACTCAGAAGCAACAGAGCCAAGGGTTACTGCCTGACTGGGGCTGTGGAGTCAGGGTTAGGGTCAGGATTAGGGTTAGTCTGCCTGACTCCGCAGCCCCAGCTCCCCCCTGCTCTACCTGCAGGGTGAGGTCTGAGCCGGAGGGGAAGAAATCCAGGGTGAGGACCATCATCACCCAGGCCCCCAGGGAACCCCAACCCCTCCCCGGCCTTGGGGAGTCTTTTGGACATTCCAGGGAACATAGTTCCTAATCTCTCTGTCTCTCTGTCTCCTCTCTCTTTCCATGGCCGCACCCATGGCGTATAGAACTTCCGGGGCCAGGGACTGAATCCAAGCCACAGATGCGACCTACTGCACAGCTGCAACAATGCTGGCTCTTTTAACCCATTGCGCCAGGCCAGGGATCGAGCAACTGGAGGTACTGCTGTCAGGTTCTTAACCCACTGTGCCACAGTGGGAACTCCTCTACTCTCTCTTATGTAAAAAGATTTCTTGGACAGACAGAGAAACCGAGGCCCAGAAGAGGCACCCTAACTCTGGACATCTGTTCCGCTTCTCCCATGGGATTAGAGCTGCAGATAAAATGCAAGGACAGTATTGAGGCACATGTACACCAAAAATCCATGCACCATTTATCTGAAACACAAATTTACCTGGGCATCCTGTATTTTCTTTGCTAAATCTGGCTGCCCTTCCTGGGGTACCCTTGATGTCCCCCCTCATTGAGGACTGTCATACATGGGTTGACACGAACCCCTGTATCACTCCCCTCGCAACCTGGGCCAGAGTCCCCTGGAACACTGGTCCTGCAGTAAACAAACATTTGAATAAACGCTCAAGAAACAATTACTTTGCACAAAGCATTGAAGCCCAGCCATCTCTAACACAGATGCCCCACCTCTCTGAGGTCAGAGGAGGCAGTGAAAATATTCTTCCAAACCCCTGAAGGTCTCTGGGCCTCCGTGTTGGAGTATCCAGTGACTTCCAGAATCAGGCGAGGCCTGACCTTGTGACCTTGAGCCAGTCCTGTCACCCCCTGGGCCTCCGGGGACCCTAGTCCCTGTGACGGTCACACGTCCCACCTCCTCCCAGGTCAGGTGGGAGGTGGAGGGCAGGAGGGCGGACTGGCCCTGCCTCCAGGCAATGCTTTTTCCGTCCCACTTGACTGTGGGCATGTAGGCTCTGATGCTCCCAGCTGGGTGTGTCACATGTCCCCAACCCCCAGTGTTGGGCCCGTCCAAATCCCCGCTAACACTAATTAAACACTGTCCATGCACCAAACCCACACGACCCGTTCTACGCGGATTATCTGGTCTAATCCTCACAACCATCTCACACCCCCGAGCGCATCCAGCACCTGATGGTTAGAGATTTACTCGCGTGGGGGCTATCCGCCCCCCCACCACCACCACCTCCCAGGTCACACGGGGCCTGCAGCCAGCCATCCCGTCTGCATGGCGCGCCACTGTCTTCCAGGCTGGAGAACAGTACCTGGCTCAGCGCAGGTGCTCAGGGTCTAGGTAGGAGAGGAAGCTCACCGTGGCCAGTGCCGTTACCATCCCCTCCTACAGGTGGGGACACTGAAGCTTAGAGAGATGAAGTCAGGCGCTGAGGTCACATGGGGAGGATATATTGAACCCCAGCAGCCTGACTCCAGAGCCCATCCTATTAGCCTTCACCCTCTACAGCAGGAGCCCCAGAGAAATTGACGAACACACGCTTTTTCCTTTTCCTTTTTCTTTTTATGGACACACCTGCAGCAAGGGCAAGTTCC
Organism: Sus scrofa; assembly: GCF_054392235.1. NCBI lineage: Eukaryota > Metazoa > Chordata > Mammalia > Artiodactyla > Suidae > Sus > Sus scrofa. The sequence continues at coordinate 81,585,123 of NC_139388.1, forward strand.
CAGGTTAGGGGTCTAATCAGAGCTGCAGCGGCCAGCCTACACCACAGCCACAGCAACGCGGGCTCCAAGCTGCATCTGTGACTTACGCTACAGCTTGCTTCAAGACTGCATCCTTGGTGCTCCCATTGTGGCTCAGCAGGAATGAACCCGACTAGTACCCATGAGGATCTGGATTCCATCCCTGGCCTCATTCAGTGGGTTAAGGATCTGGCATTGCTGCAAGCTGCAGCAAAGCTCACAGGTGTAGCTCAGATTTGGTGTTGCTGTGGCTGGGGTGTAGGCAGGCAGCTGCAGCTCTGATTTGACCCCTAGGCTGGGAATTTCCAAATGCCAAAAAAGCGAAAAAAGACAAGACTGGATCCTTACCCCACTGAGCAAGCCCAGGGCTCAAACCTGCCATCCTCATGGACACTATGTCAGGTTCTTAACCTGCTGGGCCATAGTGGGAACTCCCAATATACATACTTGTAAATGGATGAATGAATGAATGAGTGCATGAGTGCCCGAGTGCATGCCCCTCCTTTCTCTCCCAGTCCCATTACGGGTGCCTGTGTTTTTCCAACAATGTGGGCAAAGCAGCCCCTTCAAATCTAGAAGCAAGCATTACATCTAAGACCCCGACCTTGGAGCATCAGCTCATGGGTCCCCCTCAGGGACGGGCTGCAAGGGTCTTGGGTCACACACCTCAATGGTTGGAGCCAACATCCCATGCCCCCTAGCCCAAGCCCCAGAACCTGCCTGACCCCCTCTGAGACAACCCTGAGCTCGGTGATAGAGCAGTGGGTTAAATTCAAGCCGCGCTCTTCGCTCGCTGTGTGACCTTAAGTGCATCATTGCCCTCTCTGAATCTCTCCCACGGCAGAATGGGAATACTGCCCCCGAACCCCTGGGGCTGTCCTGAAAATGAAGCAAATTCATGGACAACCCCGCTCAGCTGGAGAACAGAACTCCGCTTAGCCAACCCCACCAGCCCCTCCCGGCCTTGCGGCCTCTGCCCCACAAGCACCAACTTGGGGGGCCGGCCAACCCCCAAAGCCAACCTGACAACTCTGTGATGTCGGAATCAGAGGAAAATAATTGAGGTTAATTCCTCAGCATCTCACACATACCACCCACCTCTCCTCCCAGCAGGCCAGGGAGGATTTATGAGCTAATGGCAGCATTGTCATGTAAAGGGCTTTGAGATCCTCAGAGAGCAAGCCCTGGGGATGTGGAAAGTATGAAATAGGAGGCATAATGGTATTAGCACCCAATTACTCCAGGATGATCACTCCCGCTCCTCCGGAACTAGAACTGAAGAGCCATCCTCTCCCCGCGACCCCTCCATCGCCCCTGCCTGGGGCCAGGCTGGAACAGACACCATCTGCTTGCTGTGTGGCCTTAGGATGTTCCCACACCCTCTCTGGGTGTCTTGCCTCCTTAGCTGTCCTGAGGGTCCCTGCAAATCCGCAGACCAGTGATGCACTGGGCCTGCCCCTCCCCCCCACCCGGTGCTCCCTCCCACCCCATCCTGCTCTGCACCAGGGACATGTCACCCATACCCGGGTGTCCACAGAGGATGGAAGCTGGAAGCTGGTTCGCAGCCCAAGTTCCTTCCCCAAACCCCGTCTTAGACATCGTCGGCGACCCTGGACATGTGGTGGTCAAATGGCTATCAGCATCTGTGATAATAGTTGCCACCTAATTAATGCACTGCAGCTGAGTACTTTTCACAGCAAAGCCTTTACACCGCAGCCCTGTAACCTACTTACCAACATCATCCCCAGGCTATGGACGAGGAAACTGAGGCCAGAGGCCATGTGCTTGCCCAAGGTCCCACAGCTAGGACACAGGTGAGCCAGGATTCAGTTCCAGGAGGTCTGCTCCTTCCCCACGTTCTCATACTCAGACCTTTCCAATGGGGGCATCCATCAGCTTTGCACTGGCTGTTGATGAAACCTGAACAAAAGCTTTTTATTTTTTTGTCTTTTCAGGGCCGCACCCACCCAAGACATATGGAGGTTCCTAGGCTAAGGGAGCTGCAGCTGCCGGCCTAATCGGAGCTGCAGCTGCCGGCCTACACCACAGCCACAGCAACGAGGGATCCAAGCTGCATCTGCGACCTACACCACATCTCACAGCAACACCGGATCCTTAGCCCACTGAGCAAGGCTAGGGATTGAACCCGCAACCTCATGGCTCCTAGTCGGTTTCGTTTCCGCTGCGCCAGGACGGGAGCTCCTGATCAAAAGCTTTATTGAGCATTTACTACATCCAGGCTCTGTAACATGAGCTATCCCTTTATACCTAACTCCCCAGAAACCAGGCTGTGTCATCCCCCGTTGACAGGTGAAGAATTTGAGATATGGACAGGGGGAGGCCTTTGCCCCAGGTCTCACGGCTGCAAAGTGGCTGCTTCTCCCTCTGCGGCAGCGCCTGATCTCACATTCTTTGTGGGGCTTCTGCGCTCTCGATCTGTCTTTTCCCACGTTTGTGTGCAGGAAGGTGTTCGTTTCGGCTGGCCCTGATTTTTCAGCCTCATCTGGCCCATCCTATTCTCTGCTGGCTCGGTGGTGCCTGGAACAGGGCTGTGCGCACAGTAGGTGCACAAGAAATATTTATGAATAAGGGTTGGGTGGGAAACAGACAGAGCCTGAGGGAGGGAAAGAGGCCGTGATGGAGGTGAAGGCTGCTCAGAGGAGGAGAGTCAGCAAAAGCATCAGGGCAAGAGTCCCTCCAGGGCAGAGCTGTATGACTTCTGGGACAACTGGCATCCAGAGGGGACACTCAGATCCACTCCGATCAGGCAGCTGAGAGCCTAGGGTCCCAAAGCATTTGCGGCCCTGAAGGCCATTGGGCAGCCCTTTTCCCCATGAACATGGCCGGCCCACTCATCCTTCCCATTGGAAGCAACGCCTCCCCTTCTAGAAACATCCAAGGCCTTCCCTTCCCTCCTCGGATGCTGCCAGCATTCTCCTGGCCTTAACAGAGCTCCTCATCTTCCTCCTCCTGCTCCCCAGGCCCCCCTCCCCCACTGCCCGTCCAGCCCCAAGCAGCCTCCTCCACCCATCAGAAGTTAATTCCTCAGAAAACTTTCCTTGGGAGCAATTTCCACTTCTTATTATGCCCGCTGCGCCCGCCCAGCTCCGTGCTATCTGGCTTCCTACAGCAGGGAGGATGTCTGACACTTGCCTGGAATAGCAGAGGTGACAGAGGGGGGGGAGCAGCTCCTGGGATTACGATAAGGGCTGGCAGGCCGTTTGGTATGCCAGCCCAGGCCACCCGCTCTCCCTTCCATATTGGGGTGATAAAGATGATTTTCCATGCTGGTCCTATCTCCTATCAAGACCAAACATTCAAATGCGGTGCTACATTTGAAACCCCCCTCACCCCCCCTTGCAAGATACCACCTCCTCCCAAGGAAATTGAACCTTACCATTTGAAAGGGGAAAAAAATTTAATTGAAGTAGCCAGGTCATTCCCTCCCTAGGACTCTGGGATTTAATGAAAAAATGGAGCCGATTTTGAAGCCAGGTGTGCTGGTGGGGTTCCGAGGGAGAGAGGAGGGGTCTGGGAGATATTTATTGGGTCGGTCCCGAGGAGACCCCCCACTCCACCAGGAGGGTTTCCAGCCGGGGCACCGCAGCCCCATCCGCTTGCTGGATGCTCTGATCTCAGAGTCGTAAAATCAGCCCTCAGCCCTCAGCCCAGGAGGAAGATCTGGACCCAAAAGCGAGGTGCGGGGGAGGGAGAGGGGGGCAGGGAGGGGGGTGTGACTTCACTTCCCATCTTAGTAAAATGTGACCAAAGGAGAAAGAGGCTTCAGGAAGGTTTGCACTCTTCTCCTTTTCATTATTATTATTTTTTGAGAGTTTTGGAATTGTTTCCTGGGTTTGGAGTCTGTCAGCAGAATATTTATTGTACTTTATGGTGCATTAGTAAGGAGATTGTCTTCTCTTTCCAGAGCCGACTTCAACCTCCCCTCCCGTCTCTCTGGAAGGAGAGTGTTTAGGTAGGAGGATTTCTTTTTTGCCAAAGTCAGCAGCTACAGCAAAGACGCCCCAACTCCCGGAACTCCGGCTCCGGTGGCATCGCCTATGGGGCCCTGGGGAGCAGGGGAGGCGGCCCTGGCACCCACAGCTGTCCTCATTCCTCTGGGCCACCATCTGTCTCCCCGCCTCAGCATTCTCATCCCGAAGTCTTCATTGGGCCCCCAGGGAGCCCCTGCCCCTCAGGGTCTCCCCAGCCCCACCCCCCAGCAGGGCACCACACCCCAGAATGGCCTCAGCACCAGCCCCAATTACAGCACAGACAAGCGTGGATTACTGGCTAACAGGAAAGGGGGGGCAGCCTAGGCGCCCCCCCCCCCACGCCCGCCCCACAGGAGCAAAGGGACAAAGGGGCCAGAACAGAGAGGCTGGCCGCCCAGCCAGCTGCGTTGCCCACAGCAGCTCCTCATACAGGTTTTACAGGTCTGCCTCGGAGGCGGGGAGAAACATGGCCACAAGCCATTAATTACAAATTGGTTCAGGGAGGGAAAGGCTGGCGAAGCTATTTACACATCCCTGCTCCAACCTCAGGTGGAAATTCCTGCTCTGGCCAGGATGAGCCCCAGAGCAGGCACTGGACTGGAAGTGAGAGTCTGGCATCTCCTCTCGTTTGCTGTGTGATACTGAGTGGGTTCTGCCTCTCTGGGCCCCACCTTTCCCCATCTGTCAATCAAGCAGCTGAATTAGATCTGCTCTAGAGAGATTCCTGATTTTGATCATCATAATAATTAAAGAGTAATAATCACAGTGATAACGACGCGTGGTGAGAGCTGACTGGTGGCCAGTGCCAGGCTGTCACATCTGTTATCTCATGGAATTCTCCTGACAATAGCGTGGGCTGGGTATTATTATCCTCATTGGGCAAATGAGGGAGCAAAAATGGAAGCAGACACCCAGGAGGTGGAGAAAACCTTGTCAGCAGGCGGGCAGTGATAGCACCAAGACCCCCGTCCTGCCTGACTCCAAAGCCCCCTCTGGGGACTCTTGTAGCACCATCTCAAATAGTTCTGCAGGTCTAGGATTATCCATTTATCTCCCAACGTCTCCTCATCAATGAAAAACAAAGAAAGAAATGCGTCTAGAATCTTAAGACTTCTAGAGAATTTCCCGCGCTGGGCAGTACTCTGCCATGCCTATGCAAATGTCAGCTGAAACACGGAGAAATCCAAGTCTGGGTTTTTATTCTAGGAAATGGAGAGGGAGAAGGCCCCCAAGCCCACTGAGAGGAGGCCACACCTGCCCATGGATCTTATCCGCTCCCTCCTCCAGAAACCCTCTCCCACCTAGCTCACCTCTCCTCTTACTCGACCAGCATCCAGGCCAGGGCTTCTCAACATCAGCACCACGAACCAGATGGGCTGGTAATTCTGTGTGGTGGGGGCCTGACTTGTTCATCATAGGACAATGAGTAGCATCTCTGGCCTCTACCCACTAAATGCCAGTAGCTTCCCCCCACCACCACTCTGTCCCCAATACTGTGACAACCACAGATGTTTTCAGGTATTGCTGAATGTCCTCTGGGGGACAAAGTAAACACCCCCACCCACATTGAGATCCATTTGTTCCAGTAGTTAAAAAAGCAGGGACCTGGGTACCCTAGTTCAAATGTCCCTTCTGTCACTTTGAGAGTCGTGTTTGGGGAGCTGCTTAATCTCTCTAAAGCTCAGTGTCCACATCTCTAAAACAGGGACGGTGGTAATACGCACGGTCATAGTCTAAGGAATCCCTGGACTTCCCGTCGTGGCTCAGTGGTTAACGGATCCGACTAGGAACCAAGATGTTGCGGGTTCCATCCCTGGTCTCGCTCAGTGGGTTAAGGATCCGGTGTTGCCATGAGCTGTGGTGTAGGTCACAGACGTGGCTTGGATCCTGCGTTGCTGTGGCTGGGGCATACGCCGGTGGCTACAGCTCCAATTCAACTCCTAGCCCGGGAATGCTGCAGGTGCGGCCCTAGAAAAGACAAAAAACAAATAAAAAATAAAAAAATAATCTAAGGAATCACTGAGATAAAGCCTGTGAGGGGCACGAGAGGGCTTAGCCCAGCACCTGGCCAATGTGCTCAACCCAGGAGAGGGTCCCAAGATGGGAGGAACAGACAGCGTGACCCAGAGAAGATCAACGTCCAGGATGGAAGTCACGGGAGCCAGGCCTGATGTCTTGAGGGGCTGGAAACAGCACAGCCTGAAAATGTGTGAACTTCGCGAGCTCACCCTGAAGGTCTTGCCAGTCACATTGTCCAGTTCTTTATCCGAAGACCCCACCCCAAGGATGTTTTCCTTTCGCTAGATCACCGCTTCCCAACCAGGATAGTTTTTACCCCCAGAGGACGTTTGGCATTATCCAGAGATATTGTCAATCATCACAACAAAGCAAGGAAGAAGGAGGGAGATGCTTCTGGCATAGATGCACAGAGACTAGGGATGCTGCTACAAATTCCACAGGGCCCAAGACAGCCCTTACAATAAGGAACCATCCAGCCCAACATATCAATGGTACCTAGGTTGAAAGACCCTGCACCAGATTCATTAAGACCCTGCTTTCCCTTTTTGCCTTGGCCATGAGGAAGCTCAGAACAAAGTTTTCAATACAACTGCCATAGTTTCTCTTAGCCAAGGTTGTTTTTTTTTTTTTTTTTTGTCTTTTTGTCTTTTTGCCATTTCTTGAGCTGCTCCCGCGGTATATGGGGGTTCCCAGGCTAGGGGTCGAGTCAGAGCTGTAGCCACCGGCCTATGCCAGAGCCACAGCCACATGGGATCCGAGCCGAGTCTGCGACCTACACCACAGCTCAGGGCAACGCTGGATCCTTAACCCACTGAGCAAGGCCAGGGATCGAAACTGCAAGCTCATGGTTCCTAGTCGGATTCGTTAACCACTGCACCATGACAGGAACGCCACTTCATTCTCTTGATAGCTGTGTGAAACAAGCAGGTGAGGAAACAGACTCAGCCAGAGATAAAGATGGGACTTACACCCGAATTAAATAAGTTGTTGGAGATTAAATAAATCATATTGACTTGCCTAAATAGGGAATAGTAATAACTCTTAATGCATTATCTGAATTAACCAATTAATTCTCATAGCAACTCTTTTAAAATAACATTATTACATAAAGCTCTTTTTTTAAGAGGAGGAAACCCAACATTCCCAACCAGTGTGGATGACCCAGTTAGGTATCCTCGTCCAGAAGCTGATTTGGTTAATTCTGTGGTCTACACAAGCTCAGTGACCCAGATGGTCGACACATTTGCTGCCGTCTGCCCACATTTCAGCCAGCCCCATCTTCACAGTGCCTCCCCCATCCGTGCCACCAGGCTGCCTGATGGGGACACCAGACTCAAAACTGCAGAAATAGGTATATCCACACAGTGGAATATTAATCAGCCATAAAAAGGAGCAAGGCCCTGATTTCTGCTGCAACATGGATGAACCAGGAAAGCGTCATGTGAGTGAGTGATGCCAGACACTCAAGAACACAGATTGTAAGATCCCATTTATAGGAATTTTAAGTCATACTCACAATAGGCAAATCTATGGAGACAGAAAGGAAATTAGTGGTTGCTAAGGGTAGGGTCGGGGGAGGAATTCTTGAGCGCTAATGGGTATGTGGTTTCCTTTTGGAGGGGTGAGAATGTTCCAGAACTAGAGAGTGGTGATGGTCACACTAAATACCACCATATTATGTAGTTTAAGATGGTTAAACCTTGTGCGTTTTGTGTGTGTGTGTGTGTGTGAGTGTATTTTCCCATAATTAAATGTAACAAAAGTATGGAGGACAAGGAAGGAAGGGAATAGAGAGAGAGAAGGAAAGAAAGAAGGAAAGAAAGAAAGAAAGAAAGAAAGAGAGAGAGAGAGAGAGAGAGAGAGAAAGAAAGAAAGAAAGAAAGAAAGAAAGAAAGAAAGAAAGAAAGAAAGAAGGAAGGAAGGAAGGAAGAAGGAAGGAAAGAAAGAAGGAAGGAAGGAAGAAAAGAGATAGAAAAGAAGAGAAGAGAAAAAAGTGACAGGAAGGAAGGAAAGAAGAGAGAAAAGGAGAAAGAAAGGGAGAGAGAAAGAAAGACAGAAAAAAAGAAAGAGAGAATGAAAGTAAAGAAAGAAAGAAAGAAAGAAAGAAAGAAAGAAAGAAAGAAAGAAAGAAAGGAAGGAAGGAAGGAAGGAAGGGAGAAAAGGAAGAGGAAGAGAGCAGGAGGAAGGAAGGAAGGCGTAGGACCGGTCTGACCCTCTGGTGGGGCGTATATGTGAGCGTCCTTTTCTGTCTTTTACTCCCATCTCTCTACTTTGGAATATTGCCCGCACAACAGATCAACCACAAAAGGAGGATGGGGAGAAGGAAGAAACAAGCAGAAGCCCGAGCCACTGGAACAGCTGAAGTCTCGCTGACGTCGTGGGGAATCAACAGGTCAAAAAGGTGATCCGATCGGTCTGTCAAAGGGTTATTTTGTCTACACAACACGGCACAGCTGGTTCGAAGTTTGGGGTTTTGTTTTCTTTTCCCTCGCGTTGACTGGCTGCTTTAACTGGGTGAATAAGCAATTTGAGAATGACTGGGGAAAAATAATATTTTTACTCAAGCCCAGGTTTCCAAATTGCCCAATTAATAGAAGAGGGAAAAGTCCTTTCTTTGAAGGATCTGGCCTCAGGCATTTGGAGCCAGAGTGAGTTTTGGTCCCACTCCAAGCGATGGGAAAATGACTCGACCGGAGCCCCTGGGGCTTCCCTCTTCCCGGGGCGGGGGGGGGGGCAGGAGGGGGGGTTTCTATAACAGGTGTGCCAGGGGGCTCATCACAGCATGATTTATCCTGGGGGGAGGGGAACACAACCACGATGGCTCACCCGGGAAGAGCAAATGAAACTCTGCTCTATCCACACGATGGAAAATTATGCAGCTATTAAATACGCTGTCAGGCCTCTCCAAAAAAAGAATAAAACCACTGAGAACATGAAGATATATTTTCATATGGATTTGAGAAAAACAGCACTTGAACCCATATGATTACAAATGTAGGTACCTGGAAAATACTGGAAGCAAATACATGAAAACATGAAAAGGCAGAGAATGATTTTGTGATGGGTAGGCTTTACTTCGTTCTCATACTTTGCAAAGCACGAGGGTTGCTTTTATAACCCCCAAACATTCTTTTTTCAAATATTTTCGGGAAATATCAAGGACCAGCCTTCCCTTTGAAATGGCTTCCAGCTCGCAAATGGCCTAAACTCTTCTTTACGCCACGCCTGTCACTGCAGCTGCAGTCGGGGGACTTCAGATCACAGGCAGAGGAGTGATGCGGCTGCAGGCTGCTCCTGGCCACCTCCCAAAGATGCAGTCTCAGTAGAGAGCAGCAGAGAAACCCAGTCCTTATCTAGCAGTTGGGCTGGGGGCAGGGGGTGCAGGGCGCACAGCCCCCCTCAGGGAGGACATGGCTCTCTCCGTTGCCTGGTTCTACCTGTGATGGAGAGGGACTTTCTCAGAGAAAATCGGGTCCATCCTTTCCGAGCTGAGTTTAGGCAGGCCCCCTTCTGTCTCTCAGATGGCATCTCTATTCTTGAGCCTGCTGCTTAACTGGTGGTGTGTCCTTGGGCAAGTCATCTGAAACACCACCGTGAAAAAGAAATAACATCGCCACGGATGCTGAACCCAAAGATACGGATGGCCTGCCGTATTCATTGCACTGAGCCATTTTTAGAAGGGACGAGAGCATCCATCATTTTGGTACCCACGGGGGCCCCTGGAGCCAATCCCGTGCACATGCTGAAGACGGATGAATGTAGTTGTTCCAGTGAGATTCAAATGAGCAAGTCCTCAGAGCTACAGTCCTGCCTGCCGTTTTACCTCTGCATTCAGGCCACTCCTAGCAGGACGAGCCTCTGAGGCAGATAGGCCTCTACCAATGAGAAACAGTGGCCCAAAGCCACACGGCTGGAAAATGGCTGCTCAAATCCTTTTGAACCCATATCCCTGGACCCAGGGCCAACCCCCTTGGAACTGGTTCTCACCTTGGTGTCCACCGTGTCCCTCTGGCTATGCCACGGCTTGGCAATAGATGTCACATCTGGGTCAGTGAACATTCGTAGCGAATCTGGGCTAATAACAAATATTGATTGTGCGAATGCTAAATGCCAGCCACTGCGCTATGTGCATTTTCCACATCCTGTCATTTAATCTTCCCTCAGTGGGCATTATCACCCCATTTTACAGATGAAGAGATGAAGGCACAGAGAGTCACCGGGTATCACACAGCTGGTGAGTCAGGGGATCGGAACCCTTGAGCGTCAGATGTGAAGATTAAGATGAGCTCTGTGGCTTGGGACTTACAGGACCAGGGGTGATGGGTTCTAGACTGATGGCTGGGTCGGTTTAGCCAATAAGGCCACCAGAAATCTTGATCCCAGGCTCTGGCTGGCAGCAGAATGGTGACAGCGTCCTGGGCCTTGTATAGTTGGTATGCTGTCTCCCATCACCTGGCAGAGACTGTGAGGGCAGGAAGCACCAGCCAGCTGTGGACTGGTGGACATTTCTGACCCCACTGTAGGTCAGTGGACATCACCCAGCTGAAGGAGACAAGGTAAGATGCTTTTTCCCCCAAGTACGTGGCCCTCTGACAAAGGGCAGGAGTTCACCTCCTTTCACACGTCGCAGCGCCCACAGTCCCTGATAATCCTTGGGATAAATCCGTGAGACCATTTGCAGCTGGAGGCAACTGGCCCAGCCCCCCAACTCCCACCCCAGGTTTGGGGGACCCAGATCTTGGTCCAGAAAGTGGGAGGCTTGGTTTAGGAAGATCCTTCCACAGCCCTCTCCCATCCCCAACATCTAAGATTTATTTTTCTCTCCCCCGCCCCCGCTTTTTTAGGGCCACACCCGTGGCCCATGGAAGTTCACAGGCTAGGGGTCAAATCAGAGCTACAGCTGCCGGCCTACACCACAAGCACAGCCACAACAACACAGGATGCAAGTCCTGTGTGCAGGCTGCACCACAGCTCATGGCAACACAGGATCCTTAATCCACTGGGTGAGGCCAGGGATCAATTCCCACCCCACACATACTAGTCAGGTTCCTTACCGCTGAGCCACAACAGGAACTCCAGATTTACTTTACTCTTGAAGGGAGAATGAAGAATTTGCTTTGTGGGGTGGGGGGAAAATTTAAAAGGACTCCCAGTTCATTCCAAGAAAGCTCTGCTTTCATGCAGATACTTAGGGTTAGCATCAAACCTCCGGTGTCCAGAGCACTTGAAGAAATGTTTGACTTTCCAGTGAGCACATTTGAATGGCCCCTATTTGCAATTCACAGCAACGAACCCAGGATCAGGTAACACTTTTTGGTTAACATATCCTTCAGGGAATTAAGAAAAATGAAAAGATCTACTTTTGTCTGCATCCATTTGCCAACTTCTGTGGATTTCAGCCCACATGGGTCTTTAGGGCACAGATGCACACACAGACACACATATACACAGACGCACACACATACACACACAGATACATACAGATGCACATGCACACAAACACACAGACACACACACACACACACACACACACACACACACACACATTCTCTCTTCACAATTCCATGGGTTTCTTCACTAAAAGTAATCAATACACAAAACACAGCTCAGCGAACCCTCTCAACCATGCCCAGCTCGGGAAATTCAGAACAGAAGAAAACGCCCAGGTTCCAAATCATGGATGAAGGCTTAGGGACCCTCTGAGCCTGTCGTGAAACAGAGGAGCACACTGAAGCCCCGAGAAAAAGTGACTTGCCCAAGGTCACCCAATGATTGGTGCTGGAGCCCAAGTGGGTCCCAGGCCTCCTGGCTCCCAGGCCAGCCCTGCTTCGAGAGGAACAAGAATAGAGGTCATTGTCTAAATTGCAAGGAGACGAATACCACTGCTCCATCCCCGAGGAGGAGAGCCAGTGGAGGGGATCTTCCCAGGCTCAATTGCCGCAAAAAGTTTTCAAAGCCTTTCCTAACCTAATATATGTAAAGAAATCTTTGGAGAGTCCCTCTCCATTAATCAGCTGTCAGCAGCGTTCAGAGGGAGGGGAGCGGGGGAGGGGAGCAAAGACTAACTCATTTCCCAGAGCCCGTCTTCAGGATTTCAAAAACGAGTTTAACAGAGCCAGGCACTTCGGGGGCATCTGAAAAAATGAGAAATGCCTCTCACGCCCTCAGACACACTAACCTGGCACTATGATCCCTCTGAGTGAGGGACTCTCACACTGTGGCCGGTAGCAGGATCATCTGGGAGCATCATTAAAACACAGCCTGCTGCCCCTCCCACCCAGAGTTTCTGATTGAGCAGGTCGGGTGTGGGGCCTGGGAAGCTGCATTTCTAGGAGTTCCCACTGTGACCCACCGTGGCTGAATAAAGTCGTTTTTTCACTTTTAGCCATTCAAATAGCTCCAATGGCAGAGAACACTGATTCTCAAAGTGTGGTCCCCCAGACCAGCAGTCCACATCACCCGAGAGCCTGTTGGAAATGCATTCTTTTTTTTCCTTTTTAGGGCCGAGCCTGCATATGGAAGTTCCCAGGCTAGGGGTCGAAACAGAGCTGTAGCTGTCAGCCTACCCCACAGATACAGCCAGCACCAGCTCCTAGCTGCATTTGTCACCTACACCACAACTTGCAGCAACACTGGATCCTTAACCCACTGAGCGAGGCCAGGGATCAAACCCACGTCCTCATGGATACTAGTCTGTTTCTTTTCATTTGTCATAACTTTCAGGTGGATGTCCTTATTTTTTAATGTTATAATCATCCTTACAGAAAATTTGGAAAATGTCTGGATGTAAAAGAAAGAAAAATATCACCTGTAATCTTACCCCTTGCTAGTACTTACCCATCATTTGGGTAAACATCCTTCTGGGGTTATTTTTCTGCCTATAACTTGTTGTGTGTGTGTGTGAGTGTGGTTTTTTTTTTTTTTTTTTAAGTGGGGTTATGCTGTCTGGGAAGCCACCTTTTTTCATTCCATTATATGAACATTCTGTCCAGTTATTAACCATTCTGAGAGGTAGTGTATTTCAGTCAAGAAGACGGACCGTGGACCCAGACTCCCTGAGTTCACCTTGGGATCTGCCATTCACCCGAGGGATCAAGTTAAACTCTCCGTGCCTCCTATTCTCTGCCAACACAATTTAGATGTTAATGTTTGTTATTTCTCTCAAACAGTGGTGCGAATTAAATAAGCTAAGCATTTAGAATGGTTGCTAGCCCAGAGCGAAAGAAACATCGCACAGAGGTTACTTCTCACTATGTGTCCTTGGGAGGGTTCCAGAATATTCCACCGCATGGAAGTTCCATAGCATATTGGCAATATCCTCTCATTAAAGATTTGTTTCCTGTTGTCTCTGTCACTAAAGAAATAACTGTGATGGAGTTCCCATTGTGGCTCAGTGGTAATGAACCTGACTAGTATCCATGAGGTTGGGGGTTTGATCCCTGGCCCCGCTCAGTGGGTTCAGGATCCAGCGTTGCTGTGAGCTGTGGTGTAGGTCGCAGACATGGCTCGGATCCTGCGTTGCTCTGGCTGTGGTGTAGGTTGGCAGCTGCAGCTCCAATTCAACGCCTAGCCTGGGAACCTCCATATGATGTGGGTGCAGCTCTAAAAAAAAATTGTGGTGAACATACTTATATCTTTGCCCATATGTGTGATACCTTCCTAGAAATACAAAATGATAGCCCTAGGATGGTTCTAAACATTTCCAGAGCTTTTGAAATATACTTTCAAAGTGTCCTTCAGCAAGCTGATACCAAGAACTCCCCTTGTGGCTCAGCGGGTTAAGGACCTGACGTTGTCTCTGTAAAGATCCAGGTTCGATATCTGGCCTTGCTCAGTGGGTTAAGGATCTGGCATTGCCTCGAGCTTCAGCATAGGTTGCAGATGCGGCTCAGATCCAATATTGCCGTGGCTGGGGCATAGGCCTCAGCTGCAGATCCAATTCGGCCCCTGGCCCGGGAACTTCGATATGCCGCAGGCGCAACCATAAAAAGAGATTTTTTTTAAAAAAGGAAGCTGATACCAATGTATTCTGCCACAAACAGCAAATGAGAGTCCCAGCTTCCAGAAACCTCAGCAACCCTGGATAGTATCATTCCACACCTCCCCACCTCCCCCACCCACAACAACCACTGTTTGGGCTGAGCATGGTAACTTGTTTGAATTTGCTTTTCTTAGGCAGCTGTAAGACCAACAATTTTTCATAGGCTTCTAGCCCTTACATATGTCTTTAAATAAATCACCTGCCTGTGTCCTTTGCCCAGGGGTTGTTCATCATCCTTATTGATTTCCAAGAGCTCTTTATATAGCAAAGACATTAACTCTTTGCAGAGAGATGTTGAGAGTATTTCCTCCAGTTTGTCATTTACCTCTCAATTTCATTTTTGGTGGATTTTTCCACCTTGTGTGTTACTTTGTTCTCCTCAGATCCATTTGGTAACCAGTCAGGGGAGCCATAGCTTCTTCCCCCATCAATATCTTCCCTTCCTCCCTGCTCAGTCCCATCCGCCTGGGGCCCTTTTAAGTTTGTAGCCTGGGGCAGTCCCTTTGATTTACTGCCCCCTACATAATGAGAAACCCCAGATGGAAAGTGGTCTCTCAGGTCTTTCCAGAAGTCCTAGATGACCCCAAATCTGCTGGGCACCTACCCCTGCTGTCTGCACAGGTCATAGGTCATCACGCCCCAGTGACCCCCAAAAGATAATGCAAGCCCTCCGGGTGATAGCAGTTGATGCCAGCCAACTGGTTTGGCAGGCTTGCTTCTCTAAATATCCCTGATAATTTTTGGTGAAAGGTAGGTTCTAGCCCAGGACTGCAAGAGGAAATATAATATTCCATTGAGAAAAGCAAAGAGAGCTACCTGTTACTGAGCCCCACTGAGAGTGAGCCATTGCACAGGCATTCTCTCTCCAACAATCCCCACAAGCTAAGTGTTACTGCACTCATTTTTCAAATGAGAAAATGGCAGTTCAGAGAGGTTAAGTCACTTGCCCTGTGAAACCCAGCACCTGAGAACTGAAACCGAGATTAAAATGGAGCTCATCAGGTTCCAAGCCAATGTCCTCTGGCAGAGTGCCCTCACTGGACCCACCAGAATTAACACCCAGTTTGCCACCTCCTTGCTCTATGACACCAGGAAAGCTGCTTCACACCCTTGTCCTCAGATTACTTTCACTTGGAGAGAAGAACAATATCGAGGCTAGAATCAAGTTTCCTTTTGTTTTGTTTTTCAGCCGAGCCCATGGCATGTGGACATTCCTGTGCCAGGGATCAAACCTGAGTCACAGCAATGACAATGCCGGATCCTTAACCCCCAGGCCACCAGGGAACTCCCAAGTTTGGCGGGGGGTTGGTTTGTTTTTTGTTTTTATTTTTTGGGGGGCCACACCTGGGGCATATGGAAGTTCCCAGGCTAGGGGTCATATTGGAGCCACAGCTGCCAGCCTGTGCCATGGCCACTGCAATGCCAGATCCAAGCTACATCCGTGAACTGCACTGAAGCTTGTGGCAATACTAGATCTTTAACCCACTAAGCAAGGCCAGGAATCGAACTCACATCCTCATGAATACTAGTCGGGTTCTTAACCCACTGAGCCATAATGGGAACTCCCTGAGTTTTCCTTTTTTTTTCTTTTTTTTTTTTTTTTTTTTTTTTTTTTTGGTCTTTTTGCCATTTCTTGGGCCGCTCCCACGGCATATGGAGGTTCCCAGGCTAGGGGTTTAATCGGAGCTGTGGCCACCAGCCTACACCAGAGCCACAGCAACACGGGATCCAAGCCGCGTCTTTGACCTACACCACAGCTCACGGCAACGCCGGATCGTTAACCCACTGAGCAAGGGCAGGGATCGAACCTGCAACCTCATGGTTCCTAGTCGGATTGGTTAACCACTGAGCCACGACGGGAACTCCATGAGTTTTCCTTTTGAGTGTCTTTCTCATCATGGCTGGGAACTTTGGACTCTAAGGTCTTAGAGTCATGGAATCCCTGAGTCCACTTGCAACCAGGTCCCCAAGCTTTCCTCTGCCTCAGTGGGCACAGCCTCCCTGAGGGCAAATCACACTCATCTGAGTCCCCCAGACCTGGGGGTGCAGGGAGGTGAACTGGGTCCCCTGTCCTTATAGAAGGTGACAGCCAGAGGCACCTCAGCTCCCACTTAGAAAAGTGTTCCTCAGAGGCAGAAATAAGGCCATTTAAGATCCAACTGTATTTGCCTGGAAAATGGGATTCTTTCTTGCCTTTAAACCGGTACTACTTGTGTCAAGGCTGAATCTTAAAAACATTATGTTAGGCAAGAAAAGCAAGTTTCGGAATTCCCGTCGTGGCGCAGTGGTTAACGAATCCGACTAGGAACCATGAGGTTGCGGGTTCGATCCCTGCCCTTGCTCAGTGGGTTAACGACCTGACGTTGCAGTGAGCTGTGGTGTAGGTCGCAGACGCGGCTCAGATCTCGCGTTGCTGTGGCTCTGGTGTAGGCTGGCGGCCACAGCTCCGATTAAACCCCTAGCCTGGGAACCTCCATATGCCGCGGGAGCAGCCCAAGAAATGGCAAAAAGACAAAAAAAAAAAAAAAAAAAAAAAAAAAGAAAAAAAGAAAAGCAAGTTTCAGGATGAAATCTACAAAATAGCATTACATAAATTGTAAACACTACAGATTTTAATGTTAAATGGTAGTAAAGGATAAAAACATGTCTATGACTTTCCAGTAACCATGGTAACAAATAACTACAAACTCAGCCACCTGAAACAACAGAAACTTATTCTCTCACAGTTCTGGGGGGTCAGAAGTCCTAAATCATACTTCCACTGGGCTGAAATCAAGGGGCCACAAAGCGTGTTCTCCCTGGAGGCTCCAAAGGAGAATCTATCCTTCCAAATTTTGGTGGCTGCCAGCATCCCTGTGGCTTACGGCCACATCACGCCAATCTCTGCCTGCACGGTCACAGCACCCTGTCTTCCTCTGTCTCTGTCAAATTTCTGTTTTCTCCTCTTTTTTTTTCTTTGTAGCCCCTTCCCGCCCCCCCGCCCCCCCCCAGCATATGGAAGTTCCCAGGCTAGGGGTTGATTTGGAGCTACGCCTGCCAGCCTACACCACAGCCACAGCAATGCTGGATTCCAGCTACATCTGCAACCTACACCACAGCTCACGGCAATGCCGGGTCCTTAACCCACTGAGGAAGGCCAGGGAACGAACCCGCATCCTCATGGGTACTAGCTGGGTTCTTAACCTGCTGAGCCACAATGGAACTCCCTCTTTCCTCCTCTCTCGTAAGGACCCCTCTGATGGCAGAGAACCTTCCCAGATAACCCAGGATAACCTCCCCTCTCAAGATGCTTAACTGAGTCCCATTTGCAGACACTCTTTTTGATTTGAAGGTAACATTTACAGATTCTAAGGATTAGGACCTGTTATCTTTGGGGGCTATGATTCAGCCTCCTTCAGCATGTATAGAAATGATACACAGCTAATTTGTAACTGTGGTTTCTTCTGGGCAGGGGGAAGAAAAAGGGGATGATGCTGGGAAGGCGTGCATGACGGTATCAGCTGTGTCTGCAGGTGCTCATTCTATTATGTCTGTGTGAAATTTTGCGGGTAGCTGCGTCCACAGCATGTGGAAGTTCCCAAGCCAGGGATCGAACATATGCCACACCAGTGGCGCAAGCTGCTGCAGTGACAATGTTGGATCTTTAACCCACTGCACCACAGAAGAACACCTGTGTGAAATATTTAATTTTTTAAAAAAAATTGAAGCCCTACCACCTCCTAGCAGTGTGATCCTGGGCAATTTATTCCACATTTCTGGACCTTCATCTGCTCCCCTATAATATGAAGATACTGATACCTACTTCATGGATGTGTGGGAGCCTTCAATAGCATAATGTTGATAAAGTGCCTAGCAGGTGTCTGACGCATCGTAAGTATCAAGTAACCATTATTATTATTGTCATTGCCTTTCTGAACCTGAGAAGCATTTTTACAGCACAGGAGTGCACAGATGTGCACGTGCGTGTATGCATGCCACGCGCGCGCACACACACACACACGCACACACACACTTCCTAAGCGAGAGAAATAAGTTTTTCTGCTCCAAGCCCTGGTTTCTGAAACTCAGCATTGTGGGGCCGGGGAGCGGGGGGCAGGCGAGCTGAAAACTACAGTGGTGGAAGCGGGGGGGAGCCCCTTTGCAAAGGCACTTTTTGATCTGCTCTAACTGCCACTATAGAGAATTAGATGGAATTCATTTTTATGATGAAGGAATTAATGGTTATGGAGAGAATCAGGTTCAGGTGGAAGACTTGAATCCAAAGAAGGGAATAAAGCCTTGAAATTCAAATGAAAAATTATTATATAAGCATAAAGGAAACCTATTTTACACCTGTAAGACTAAATGTATAAATATGAACCAACTGCTCCCTCTGGGAAATGGGGATTGTGCTTTTAATTCACCTAGACAAATATGCAGGGCACTCTCCCTGCTACCGATACATTCCAATGAAGACCTGGTACCCGCCCTGGGCTCCCGAGTACCCCTCACACTGGGCACCTCCTCCCTCTGGCTAGGTACTTTCTGGCTTCCCCAGAGCCCCCAGGAGGGAGCTGAGCTTCTGAACCTGCAAACTCCTCAGACAAGAGCCTCTCAAATGTTCTTCCCAACTCTGGTGCTGGCATTCCGTCCTCCACCCTCCCTCACCCTGACAGACTCCCATAGCAGGACTTACTATCCTACGGTCGTCAGGATGTTTCGGCTTCACTCATTCTTTCAACTGCATCTTCTGAACACCTGCCATGCACCTGTACTCAGCGCTGGCGATTCTCAGGTTTACGAAAGGGGAAACGGAGGCAGCAAGGGAAGAAATGGGAGTAGGAAAAAGGGCAGCCTTTGGAATCAAGGAGGCCTAAGTTAAAATCCCTCCCTCACCACCAGATAGCTCTTGGACCAGTCTCAGTTTAACTTTGAACCTCCCTGAGTCTGTTTTCCCTGCTATAAAGCACAGATGCTAAAATCGACCACCCAGAGTGGTTTTGAGATTAAACAGGCTTGTCTGAACACCTGGCATGGGCTTGGCATTCAAAAATGCTAGTTACTGGAGTTCCCGTCACGGTGCAGCAGAAATGAACATGACTAGGAACCATGAGGTTGTGGGTTCGATCCCTGGCCTCACTCAGTGGGTCAAGGATCTGGCGCTGCCATGAGCTGTGGTGTAGTTCACAGATGCACCTAGGATCCCGCATTGCTGTGGCTGTGGCTGTGGTTGTGGCAGGTAGCTGTATCTCCGATCGAACCCCTAACCTGAGAACCTCCATATGCCATGGGTGTGGCCCTAAAAAGGAAAAAAAAAAGTTATTAATATTGGTGCCCAAAGTCAAAGAGTAACATGATCATTCAACTTAGCCCTTTCTTGAGCACCCTCTGTGGCTTAGTTCAGCCCTAGAAGAGCAGAGGTGAATACAAAAGGCACCCAGTGGCCAACTATACAGAGGAAGCAGGAAGCAAGGGAGCCAGCATGCACTGAGTGCCAACTGCAGACAAAACACGAGCCTAGGTGTTTGCATCCAGCTCACCGCTGCTATTTAATATGGTACAAATAAGCCATATTTTGAGCTCCATTTGAGCATCTTTCTCTGCGTATATATGGTTATTCACCTTCCCCATGCTCCAAAAGAATTGAGAAAGTCGTAGCACACTGAAGGCATGTCAGGGCTGCTTAGAGATCACTGGCCTCACGAGATCCAAGCCCAGGTCACCCAGGCTTTTGCCCAAGGCCAGATATCCTGCTTGGGCTAGAATCATTCATCCATCCATCCATCCATTCAATGACTATTTATTGAAGATCTATTAGGGAATTTAGGTGACAGAAGTGAATACGCAGAACCAGTGATTCCAGGATGGAGGAGGGGGCTTCCCAAGGAGAGGTGGACCCAATTCCATCGGCTTCCTCTTCGCAGCAAGCTCATCTGACGTAGGGACCTGGCAGTGTTTGATCTTTGCATCCTCATTCCTAGTCCCCCCATCCCCCAAAAGCCTGGGGGCCTGGAGGGAAAGTTCTGGGCTTGTGGGCCTCCCTGGAATGCTTGCAGAGCCGCAAGCTCCGGCCAGGCGGAGCTGGACGCCACCACCCCTCTTCAATTTGTTTAATGAAAATGCTTTACCGGTTCCATAGATGCTCAGCTGTGATAAGGTAATTGTCCGAGAGAGGTCTACAACCCATTAACGCTGGACGCAGTGCAAATTGAACTTGGAGAAGTGATCTAAAGGGACCGGAGGAGGCAGCCTGGCGCGATCAACACTCGGTCTTTTGTTCAGGCTGCTGGGAGCTTGGGAGGAGTTTCTTTCCTCCCCAGGCCCCAATCGTTCCAGCAAACGGAGATTTCTGCTGCATGCACACCTCCACCTCTTCAGATCTGCATGTGCTCACACACACACACGCACAGGTACAGACACACGCATGTGCTCTCATACACTCTGAGACCGAAATCCACGGGCTCACAGTCTCCTATCTTCTTACAAACACACTCCCATAAGCTGTCACCTCCATCCCACCCCATTCCCCTTAGGCCACCAGACCAGATTGAGGGGGCATTCCCTTATTCCTGGGGAGGCCCTTTCCCACACTAAAAATGGAAAGGAGTGAGGGAGTATTAGGCAGAGGGAAGGTTTTTACAGATATTGGGGAACACGCTGTAAAAATGGCCTTGACTGCATTTCTGAAAGCCAGTGGGAAAGCAGGCAGCAAGGCAGGGAGGTCCACCGGAGCAGAAGAGATGGAGGAAGAGGAGGAGGAGGAGGAAGAGGAGGAGGGGGGAGGAGGGGGAGGAAGGGAGGCTCCAGCTGTCATCCATATCAAGGTGAGTGACAGGGAGTTCCCGTCGGGCTGAGTGGTTAATGAATCAGAGTAGGAACCATAAGGTTGCGGGTTCGATCCCTGGTCTCACTCAGTGGGTTAAGGATCCGGTGTTGCCATGATCTGGGCTGTAGGTGGCAGACGCGGCTAGGATCCCGCATGGCTGTGGCTGCAGCATAGAACAGCAGACCAGCAGTTACAGCTCCAATTTGACCCCTAGCCTGGGACCCCCCATATGCCGCGCGTGCGGCCCTAAAAAGACAAAAACAAAAAACAAAAAAACAAAAACAAAAAAAACCAAGGTGAGTGACAGAGGCATCTTGGCCCCTCTAGTCTCCAGACTTAATGTCTTTATTTCCAGAACTTGAGGAGGTAAGAGGTTCCCAGGACCAGTCTGAGAAGGAGGAGAAAGAAGAGGTGGATAGGGAGGAGGAAGGGAAGGAAGAGGGGAAGGAAAAAGAAGAGAAAAGGGACTAGGTGGCGAGAGGGAGAAGGAGGAAGGGAGAAGAGGAGGACGGAGGGGCTGGAGGAAGAATGGAGGGAGGAGCCCTCGGAGATCCTGTTTAGCAGTGGGCCTGGGAGAAGGCTGTTATGATTATCGTCGTTGTTATTTGCTTTGGGAACTGAAATCCAAAGCATTCTATTTTATTTTTGAAGAAAATGAAAGTGTCAGGCAGGAAAACATCTCCGTTTTCCCTCTCTTTGCTATTTGGGTTTGGGCAAATATTTCAAGGTCACTTTTAGAAGAGTGCTACTTCTTTTAAGAGGAAAAAATAAAAGATTGCAGGGTGTGTGGGGGGGAGAAAAGGTGTTCTTTCTCCAGGATGCCTCTTCGAATACGGCACTGAGGGCGGGCGGGAGGCATCCGGAACCTGGAGCGAGCCTCCGAGGGTCCTTTGTTCCCAGATATTCCCCTTCTCTCCCCACCCCCATGCCCACCCCCTCCTCTCTCATTATCAAACATTTGAAGACTGAATAATTCCATTTGTCGATGTCTTTGGCCAGAGCCTCTGAAAATGCAAAAGGCCCCGCTGAAATCAAAACCCCTGGTTTTCAAGGTGGATTTATCACCCTTTAAAGGAAGATTTATTGGGTAATCGCTTTCAAAAAGTGCTCATCGCACAGGGATCTGAAAGAAAGGGTGTCCTCTCCCGTGGGGCCCCAGAAAAGGAGCCCCACAGCCACCACGGGCCTCCCGCTTCCCAAATGACACCATCCGTTCCTGTCAGAGAAAGGCCACCGTCCCCAGCTGAAATCAACACAGGGGCTTGCTCCTGACCCTCAGGCCTACGTCCTTCTTTCCCATGCTGATTGAGTTTGGAGGGTCCCTTTTGGAAACGTGGGGTAAAGAATTCCTCTCTTTAGCTTTGTTGTGGCCCTGTTGTGGGGGTCCATCTCAGGCCAGACTGGGAGAGGTGGCGGGAGGTAGGGTTGATTGTGCAAACCTGAGGGCACTAGGTTGGGAATCAGGCGGTGCTGGGCCTGGACAATCTCTTTTTGAGAGTTTGAGGCAGATGCCAAACAGAGGAGGGTCCCTTTCCAAAGGTCTCTGTCCAACCCCCTCTGACCGAAGGGCTCCCCCAGGGATTCAGGTCTGACTGAGTTACAGCCCAGAGAGCCGTGGAGGCCCGCACATACCTTAGGAAACCATGGTGATGGGGATGCTGTAGATGAGATGGACAGAGCAGGGACATTGCTGGGGAGAAGTCAGAAAGGCAAAGAGGAAACAAGAGCGCCTGGATGAAAGGAGAGATGGAGGAGCTCATGGGACAGACTGAAGGGGGGGCGGGCAGGGAGGGACAGATGACAGAGAAAGGGAGAGAGGAGGAGAGGGAGAAAGAAAAGGGGAGAGAGACAGAGAGGTTGGAGGGAGGGGCGGAAGGGAAAACTTTCCCAGCCACATCCAGCCCTACACACACAATCTCCCTTACAGCAGCCACTGGGGGGTGATTCATGTCTGTACCTGGAGTGAGTGGAGCAAAGGGGTTAGCAGAGGGAACTGAGAGGAGAGGGAAAGAGCCCCCCCTTCCAGCTGGAGCCACCCCAGCTCCCAGGTGAACCCCCCTTTCCCTGCTGGATGTGAAATTGCCATTTCACCCCGCCACACTTCTTAATTGTTGCAAAAATCATTTGTGAAATTGGTCTCCAACAGGCGAGGACCGCCACGCTCATTCCGACAGACCCCCCCCCACCCCGCCCCCGGCCGCCTTCCTCCCCCTCCGCCTGCCCCGCGGGAGCCCCTGAAATCCCCCAGCCAGGGAAACGCAGGGTCGGCGCCGCCAGCACAGGGTTTAGGGGAGTCCGCTCCAGGTCTCCCTCACGACTGGACCTGCTGCTCTGAGTCTTCTGCAGCTGTGGAGGGCAGGGATCATGCCAAGGGTTAGGTGGCCCCTAGCCCGTCGCCTGGGGTTCCAGTGTCCCTGGCAGCAGCCGGCCAGTGGCCCTGAGCCGAGAAGTCCGGCTGAGCCCCACTGGGCTCGGGAGAAAAGTGCGTACTGGCAGCCAAGAGTGGGAGGGGGACTGGGTCCTGAGCAGCCATGCCCCCGCACCCCCGAGGGCTTCCCTTGCCCAGGAATTGACCAAGTCACAGCTCACAGCTTCTCGATGAGCGCTTAGAGCCATGCTCAAGCAAAGAGGAAGCCACTCCAAAAACCTAAACGCAGACCCAGACTCTCGCTGAGACGCACACACTTAACTCAGCCTGATGCACAACTGACTGCAGACCTGCACACAAACCCACCTTCACCTGAACACACAGACGTATCATATTTGCACACACAAACACACTGGCCCGTTCCACCCAAAGAGAAGAGGCACCTTTAATCCTTCCTTGCCAGGAGGGAAAGTAGTGATGAATGAGTGAACAAATGAATGAACTATGTGTGTGTGTGTGTGTGTGTGTATTACACGCCTATGTCAGTGCCACCTCTGGAGGTCAAGGCAGGCCAGACCCTCCAGCCAGACGAGATATAAAGGGATTCAAGTCTGGATTCATTCTCGCCAGGCACACACAGTGGGGTTTAAAACTTCATCTTCCAATCTCTCTTGGGGGCACTGGATAGAGCACCTCCAAAACATCAAAGGGTCCCAGAAAACCTGGCAGGGTCCCTATAACTCAGGCAGCCTGGCACCGTGTTTTGGAAAAGGAGTGTCCCTTCTAAAACTACTTGCCCCCCACACCCCATTCTGGAGCCACTGGGGGGCATGAGTTTAATAGCTTTTCAACAGGCCCCCGTTTCCAGAAGGGCTCCCCCTGCCCTGAGCCACTGGGATCAGGGCAGGGGAGCGGGAGTCTGTCACACGCTGAGAAGGGCAAAGGTCACAGGTGAGGAAAAGGGAGGGGAGAGGGGCACACTGGGGCCAGCCTGAGGAGAGCCCCCAGGCCTAGAAGAGGCTGACCCCAGCCCGGGGAGAGGGCGGGCAGGGGGCAGGCTGGGGGGGTGGGGGCGAGTTGGAGGGCTGGGTTTATTTTATTGTATTTTGCCTCCAGCACTGGGCCGGAGACACTCTTTCCCGGGGGAGACAAAAGACCTGCAGTCGTGGCGTCCTGCCCCGCTGGGAGGGCGTTTCACCCCCGGACTCGGTATCCCCAGGCAGAGGCGTCTGGTCACTCAGGCCCAGGAAAGCGAGAGAGTTGGGGGGGTGCTCAGAATTGCTGGACCTCTCATCACCCCACCCCCACTCCTCACCGATTAATGGGGACTCTTTCCCTCAAATCCACTGGTGGTGGAGGGACTCAGAATTGAGCTCAGGGTGGTGCCAAGTCCTGCCCACTCTGTGCCTCCCACTCCTCACCCCTTTTGACTCCCAGATCCTGGGCACCCACTTGTTTCGACCTCAGGGCACCAGACTACCTGCTGGAGAGGGGCTCTGGGTGTGAGTTGGGGGCTTGAAGAGGAGCACGTGTTTAGTCCTGGCTAGGGGTGGGTGAGGGGCAGGGGCTGGAAGAGGAGGAAGAGGTGGGTCCCTAACACTCAGGCAGACCCAGTTTTCTAAAAAGCACTAGACCGGCAGTCTTTCTGGGCTACTCAGAGCTGCAGGAGGCCGGGCAAGAACGAGACACTGGAGCTCAGAGGCTATCTCACAGGAAAAGTCATAAACCTGTCCCTTGAAGTCACCTAAGCCAATTCCCAGTGGGCCCCACTCGCAGAAATTTCAGAGGGCATCAGTGAGATGAGGGAGAAGAGTGAAACACAGCGGACTCTGACTCTGGGAGGCTAGAGAAGAGGCAAGAATTCAAGAGAGGCAGACAGTCAGGCATTCCCATGCAGCCGGGCTGCGGAGATGGGCCTTGGGCCACCGTGGGCTGGGGACTCCGGGGGTCCGGGAGGCCCATTCCTCAAAGGCAGGCACTGGCACTGAGTTGGCCCCCTTCCCCTTCTCCCTCCTTCTCCAACCCCCAAGCCCCGCCTTTGCTCCTCTGTTTTAACGGGCAGTTCAAATTCTCCCCCAAAAGCGAGGTGAGCCGGGGATTAGGAAAGAGGAAAAAAAAAATATATTCGTTGGAGATTTCTTTTCGTTATTGGTCCTCGGCTCCCTTCCGCCCTGGCCCCCTTCCCTCCTCATGAATAAAAGAAAAGTCCGAACCTATCAGATCTCGTTTGCTGCCCCCTCCTCCTCCTCCTCCTCCTCCTCCTCCGCGCACTGCAGTGAGCACTTTTGCACAACTTACCCAGCAGATCACTCGCCCCCTCGCTCTCCCTCTTCTCTTCTCAACCCCGTCACCCTTGTCGCCTCCCCTCAAGCCCCGAAACCCGAGAGGCACCTTCTTCCCTCCCCAAGTCTTCTGGGTGGGGGGGTGGGGGTGAACGCCGGTGTGTAAGGGAGTAGCGAGTGTGGTCGGGGAAAGAAGGCGTGGAGAGGAGTCAGAGTGGAGAGGGAGGGAGGGGAGCGAGAGCGAGAGAATAAATATATAAATAAATACGAGAAAGAAATCCACTCCGCAGCCTCTCGGCTCAGAAACTTTGGCCCGGAGCGCGAGAGCGCGTCGCTCGCCAGTCCGAGGCTGGGGGTCCTGACTCCGGGTGCGTCCCCCCGGCCCCGCTCGGCGACCCGGCCTGGTCTCCCGCTCCTGCCCGGCGCATCCGCCCGCTCAACTTGGGGCCGAGCGGAGCTGGCAGAGACGGCCTTGGGGTTGGAGTGTTTGTTTGTTTGAACTTCCTTGTCGCCACCTTCCCTCCCACCGCCCCAACCTCCGCCCCCACCTCACCCCCCTCCCCAGCTTCTGGACTCGACCGACTGCAGCCGGGGGTGGGGGGTGGGGGTAGAGAGTGTTTGCGGCGGGGAGGGGGAAGAGGTTTAAAAAAAAAAAAAGAAGAAATAGAAGAAGGAAAGAAAGAGATCGCAGCAGGGGTAAAGGGAGCGGACGGGAAGCGATTTTTGCAGACTCTGGATTCGTCCCCGGCGTGCGCGAGAATGGCGGCCCTGCCCGGCACCGTACCGAGGATGATGCGGCCGGCTCCCGGGCAGAACTATCCCCGCACGGGATTTCCTCTGGAAGGTAAGAGCGCCCGAGCTTGCCTTGCCTCCCTGCTCCGCCCGGACCTCGAGGTCCTTGGGGAGGTGGCGATCTCCACCGGGCCGGTGGCGGCACCAAAGACAGCAGAGAGGGTCCCCTTCGCTTCTGGTTCCCAGTCCAGGCGCTAGACCCGGGAAGTTTCTGGGATCGACACTTGTCCGGTTTCGCGTGGGTTTCACCCACCCGCGGCCTCAGTTCACAGGTCCTGGGTTCTGGCCTTTACCCGCAGGGCTGAACTCAGTGGATTTCGGCTCCTAGTCAATTTCAAGTCTTAGTGAATTTCAACTCATTCCACTATTTTCAGATACTTTTTCCTCTGCTACTTTCTCGGCTGTCTGCGGGCTTTCTACTCTTGTTCTGAACTGTTTTTGCCACCTTTGAGATGGTCTTCCAATCCCTTTTATTTCGAAATACCAACAATGTGTGATGTTTTCTATGTCTAACCTAAGAGCCTGCTTTTGGGGACTGGAAACAAACTAATCTGAAATAATAAATAGTAACAATTTACCCCCAAAACTTTCCACCTGGGCTTCAGAACTCTGGAACTCTCCTGGGGCAGACCTCAAGACAGCCAGAGGCCACCGAAATGATCAGACAAGGGGAAAGTGATAATTTTATAATGTGTCCTCCCTAGAAATCCAGCACCCTGGGGTGGGCAGAAAGGATGGGGCGGTGAACAGATTCCCGGCTGCAGAAAGGGCTGGCAGCGCACTGCCTCGACCCTTTCCTGTGTTTTTGTTTTGTTTTCTAACTAACAGAAGGCCATCAACCTGTCAAGTGAGGGATCACTTGGCTTCTGGGGGTAGGTAGCCCAGGTTGTTAGAGAGAAGTGGTTAGAGAGAAAGGTGCGACTTTTATTTTTTAATTACTCTTCTTATAATTGTATGAGCCCCTTGTGCTTAAGGAAAGAGAGAAGGTAGGGAGGGAATAGATGGGCGGACAGCCTGCGATCTGGGGAGGTTGGGGGGGGGTCCCCTCCGGCAGCTAGACGGGCGCGGGTCCCTGAATTAGACAGAGGCGAGGAAAGTGGCTCCGTGATCAAGTGCGCGCGAGCAGCCACGCAGGCGGGAGAGCGCACAAGCCCGGGGATTTGCCGTGGCACTCTCCTGTAGCGAATGCAAGTAAAACAGGCGGCCGAGGACGCGCGGCGGATTAGGACAATATTTGCCCAACATGACGGAGAATACTGAGGAGAGCCGAGCGCCGGTCGCTAAAGAGGCTCTTGAATATAAAGTTGGGCGCTTGAGAGCTCTCGAGCTGTAATGGCATATCCCGCCACGGAGACCGAGTGACTCTGACTTGGCGACGCACGATTTCTGATTAAATCCGAGGGTGGCTTCAGACACCTACTTTTACAAAAAGGGGTGGGGGCACCGGCAGAGTGAGGGAGGAGGCGGTAGGAACAGCTCAGCAACCAAGCCTGTTCTCGCCTCCTCCCTTCCAATTATACTGTCAGCTCCCTCCACTCGGGCGGCTGTGAAATCGTTCTAATCTGCCAGATCTCCGCAGCCGCTGAGTCCCCAAATTGGGGGGATCGAGGCTGGATTAGTGCACCGGTGGCCCCCAACCTTCTGGGAGGAAATTGTGTGGACTTTGCATTAAAGCTTCCCAGGCGCTCTCCTCTCCCCAGCACACACCCAGGGGAGCTTGTCTTCCTGGTTCCCAAAGGCACCCACTCTCAGAGACTCGGGCCCCTCTGTGTACCAGCCTCTCTGAATCTGCAGGGGCAGTTCATGAGTTTTGGGGGACAAGCGAGTATTAGATTTAGGAGCTTGCTGACAAGGGGGCATGTCCCCAAATCATCCCCAAACGAAATTAGAACTCTGAGAGGGGTTGGAAGGAAGGAGAATCCCTCAAGAGACAGGCAGTTGCTCCCAGAGGCGGCAACCAACGGCGCTATGTTGCCAGCCCCTCTGCTGTGCCTGTTCAATTATGGGCAGGACAGTCCTGCTGCTCAAGCCAGGGCTATAAATACTAGTAATCAACCAGTCCCTCTGGCCCCCCAATAGAATGGATCAATCTTGACCACTCGGAGCAGGAGACTGACCAGGTGGGCCACTTCTCACCCGTGACTGGCCTCTCTAAAAGGCAGGTGGACCTGCTGCCCGAGCTGAGTCCTGGGCACCAGAGAGCTATTGGTCCCAGAGTCTCCAGGCTCCACCAGACTCTATAGACTCTGCCCTCTCATCTCTGGCTCTCTTCTTCCCTTTCTCAGAGGCATTCCCCAAGTGTGTCCTCATTCCCTGTAGTGTGGTGGGACTGGGGACACGCATCCTCCGGGGGGGACTCTTGTCACCAGCCATGACCCCTCTCTTCATCCCTGCTGAACGTTTCCTTGGCTTCACGACAGTTTTTGTTTGTTTGTTTTTTCCCTCCATGACCTCTGACCTCCAAATGTGGGCAATTGATGGATCTGTCTCAGGGGTTTGGGGGCCCCCCAAAAAACTGGAGTCAAAGGGCTAAACGCAATGTCTCCTCTGGATCCTTACCCTATGCCTCTCTCTTTCCTCATCTTCCCTTCCCTTCTCCAGTGTCCACCCCGCTTGGCCAAGGCCGGGTCAATCAGCTTGGTGGGGTCTTCATCAATGGGCGACCCCTGCCCAACCACATCCGCCACAAGATAGTAGAGATGGCCCACCACGGCATCCGGCCCTGTGTCATCTCCCGCCAGCTGCGTGTCTCCCATGGCTGTGTCTCCAAGATCCTCTGCCGCTACCAAGAGACCGGGTCCATCCGGCCTGGGGCCATTGGAGGCAGCAAGCCCAGAGTGAGTGTCTTTACCACTGAGCTGGCAGCCAGCCTTCCCATAGTCGGGGGATCCTGGCTGTAGCCCCTCTCCCTACCCTGTGTCATCCAGTAGCATCGGGGTGTCTATAAGCTTCCTATGGGAAGTCCAGTGGGAGAGTGTTCCCACCACCAGCCATCCTCCATTATTTGAATTTCTCAGGCATGGGAATAACTGAGGTCCAGATTGCCCAAGACTTTGAGGCCAGTAAGTCCCTACGTCTGCCCAGACCCTCTATCACCATCCCAGCCCAGGGAAAATCAGTCTTGCCTGAAATAGTGAGGGGGTGTGGGGGGGTCCTAATTAGGTTTCTATGCTATTACCTTATTCCATATCTCCCCAGCCTGTCTGCCTTCCTGGGAGCCAGGAACAGGTTTCTTAAAAGGATGAAGCCAATCTCAGAACAGAGGCATGGTGACCAGAGCCACCAGCCTGGCCTGGGGCTCTTGGGAGGTTGATATTAAAAGTATCTCCCTCCCCCCACCCCATCTTTCCACTCCTCCTCTCCCACCTCCACCTCTGAAGCAGGTGGCGACTCCGGATGTGGAGAAAAAGATTGAGGAGTACAAGAGGGAGAACCCAGGCATGTTCAGCTGGGAGATCCGAGACCGGCTGCTGAAGGACGGGCACTGTGATCGCAGCACTGTGCCCTCAGGTGAGAAGGCAGCTGAGCCGGCAGAGCTTGCCAGGAATCGGGCCAGGGTTCAGGTCCTGGGGGGGAGGGGCGGGGGGGGGAGGATGGATGACTGGGGACTTGGAGAAAAGTTGGGGGGGAAAGAGCCCCAGTGCAGAGAGGGTGAGGGCACAGGAGGGAATCAAAACTGAAAGGAAGATGGGAAGAGGGAAGAAGGAAAGAGAAGTTGGGAAAGAAGGGTGGGGGGAGAAAGAAGAAAGGGAGGAGGAAGGGAGAGAGGAAGGAAGGGAGGATGGAGGGAGGGAGGGAGGAAGGAAGGGAGAAAATGGGCCAAAAGTTACCCTATAATGTTGGGTGATAAGGAAAGTTCCTTGGTGCCTCCTCAGAGAAGTGGCCTAGAGAGATGGGTCCATCCTAATACGGTAGCTTATAGGCTCCCAGGACCCCTTTCCCCAAGTCATCATTTCCATTCTGTTGCTGCCACCAGCCACCATAGGGTTCCAAATGTGGAGGCCCTGAACCTTGCTGTCTGTGAGAGGGAAAGAGACCTGAGCATAGATGTGTGCACCTGAGCACCCAAGCCCGCAGGACTGGGATGCACACCTGGGTGTGGGGACAGTAGCAGCAGGGGCTGGAGCGCCTGCAGGGAGGTCCTGGGAAGTGGGTATACTCCTAGAGGATATGATAGTGTAAAGCACGCGGGTGTGCAAGGATATGCATAAGAATGCCCTCGGTGGGTGCCTATGCTGCAGGTGTGATTCTCTACGTGGGTGACCATACTTGTGCCTCTCAGTTGGTATAGATCCCCCTGAGTGTGTTTTGGGGGAGAATGGGTTCCATGACTTCTCCCAGGGCCCCGGGCTGCTGCCATCCGCGGCCCCAACGACTTATATTCGCTCTTTTGCCTTTGAATTTCTGAGGTTTAGTGAGTTCGATTAGCCGCGTGCTCAGAATCAAGTTCGGGAAGAAAGAGGAGGACGACGAAGCGGACAAGAAGGAGGACGACAGCGAGAAGAAAGCCAAGCACAGCATCGATGGCATCTTGGGCGACAAAGGTAGGGAGCCGCCCCGGGGACCGGCGACGCCCGAGCCTGCGTCTCCCTGCGCGGTCAGGGTGCGGGCCAGTGGTTCTCTGCCGCCACCCGGACTGACGGCCAGAACTTTAGCGCCCGGCACAGCCCAGAGCCTCTGGGGTGAGCGGAGAGCGCCCCCTTGGTGCGCCCCGGTATGGGGCTGGGCGCCGGCAGAGCGGGACTCAGATGGCTTCTGTGTCCCCAGGGAGCCCGTGGCAGGTCAGCGCTCGGAGCCCCGCGGACTGCGCCCCCCGGCGCGCCTGCCCTAGCCCAGGACTCCAGGCCGTGTGTTCTCCTCTGGAGCTGGTGTTTTGGCTGCTAGTCCTGATGTCGATCTATTATTTATGGGAAACTTGGGCAAAGGGGCGGGGGACGAGGAAGGAGGAGCCGGCCGGCGGCTCCCTAAATGAATTTGTTAACCAGACCCGCACACGCTCTCTAAACGGTCCCTTGAAACCCCGCCTGACAGTTGACTGACCGCTGCAATCAATAAAAATTAGCGAGGACCGCGTGGGCCGCCGCCTAATTCTCAGTCTGGCGGTGCCAGGGCCAAACCGACACAGCTCGGAGGCAGTAGGCAGGGCGGGGGTGCCCAAGGGTGCACTTTTTAGGTGCTTTCCTCTTGGGCAGGCTACCAGCGGGGGCCAGGAGTTAAGGCCAAGTTCCCAGACGCCCAGGGTCAGAGGATCCCAGAGCAGGGGTGGGGGCTGGTGCCAGGCCGGCCGGGGGAGAGATTGGAGCTCCACACACCCTCTGCCGGCTTTTAGCAGGGCTGCCAACGCAGGCTGGAGTCTGAACCCCGTGCCCTGCTTTTTCTCCAGATCACCCAAGGCGAGGCATTTATCTTTCAAGCGCCTGCACGCCCAGGAGAGGGGCTTGTGCTTTTGTTTACTGACAAGGGAAGTTTCAGGAGAAGGGAAAGTCGTTCCCAGTTAGCCCTCCCCTGGCAAGTCTCTTTGAGGCTTGGTAAGTGCGTGTCAAGGGGGGACATGGGAAAAGAACTAGAAACGGAAGACCCAGAGTCACAAAGACGGGACCGGGAAAACAGGCTAAGCTCCCAGACAGACATGTGGGGAGGCGGCAGGCAGACAGGAAAGGCAGGGGCCATTATAACCAGCAAAGAAGAAGAAGAAGAAAAAAAGTGGCCTTGAAAAAAAGTGGGGGAAACTTGTAAAAAGCACATTTTGTTTGAGTTTCCTACCAGGGGGTTCTCAAGTACACCTCTCCTCATCTCCCTAGAACTCCCAGGCCAGTTCTCCCTGCAGTTTTCAGGAGTCTCTCCCAACCTTGAAGATGAACTTCACAGACAAAGCCCGCTTCCAAAGACAACTCCCAGTGAGGCCCAGCCCCCACAAGCTTGGGCCGAGGGGGGAAGGATGGAGGGGGGAGCAGGGGTGGCCCAGTGTGAGAGCAGCCCGAAGCTGGGGAAGGGGCGGGCTATTGACATTCTGGGCCCCAAGTGGAGCCCAGTCCCACAGGGGACAAAAGGGCAGGGAAGAAAGGGAGCAGAGCTGTGCCTGGCATCCCGCTGTGCCGGGGCTGCCATAGGGCCTCGGGTCTGCAGCAGGAAGCGGCCCTGTGCTGCCAAGTAGCCTCTGGCTTCGCTGAGACAGTCCAGAGCCCGGGAATCCCCGTAGGGGGACCCACGCCTCACTGCAGTTCGGTTGGGAAAGGGACCTAGTTGGACTTGTTTTTGTGGGTTGAGGGGGACAGAGAACTTGAATAATCTTTCCTGGCCAAGTACGGCAGAGCAGACACAGCTTCTGAGAGGTACCCAGGGAGAAGCAAAGGAGGGTGGGTTTTATGCAGAAAGACTTTAAGTGTATGCGCGTGCGCGCGAGCCTGGTGGGGGTATGTCCATTTCAGTCTGTAAGAGAGATAAATTTCTTCTGAGAAAGAAGGAAAGGAAGAGGAGAGCAAGTTTGGGTGGTTTGGAGATAGATCCCTCTGGCTCAGAGGAGTCCAGGGGTTTCCCACGCTAATCTGGGCTCACAAAACGCGCTGACAGGCAGCTTCGCTGGACAGAGGTTTTCCCTGCAGTAGAGAGAACCCGGAAGCTCCAAGTGTCCCCAGGGTTTAACGAGGAGGCTGGCAGTGCCAGCTGGGGAGGCTGGATCTGGAGAGGAGTTGCAGAAATGAAATGAAAGCGGCGGCTCTGGTGTCCCAAAAGCCCGGTGGTTTTTGAGTGACAGTGGGGCATGTTGGGCCCTGTGACTGGGGGCTGGATGACCCATGTAAGCGCATGTGTCTCTCGGTGTGGCTGTTCGCCACGGGCCTTCGGATTGGAGTGCCGTGGGTTGTATTGGGGCTCGGGGGAGTCTGTGTGGACATGCAGTGTGATTATAGATGGGAGCGGATGGGCCGAATGACAGTGGGGATGAGAGAGGGTTGTCTTTCTGTCTATGGACAAATGGTATCAGCTCCAG
Organism: Sus scrofa; assembly: GCF_054392235.1. NCBI lineage: Eukaryota > Metazoa > Chordata > Mammalia > Artiodactyla > Suidae > Sus > Sus scrofa. The sequence continues at coordinate 81,618,428 of NC_139388.1, forward strand.
ATTCAGGTACCTTGGTCAGTGGCGAGCCTCCCCATAAAACCACACAGCTGGCACCTCTCCTCCCTCTCCCAGGCCCGGGATGTCAGTTTCATGGCCAAGTTAAAGGTGAGAAGACCTCCCATCCTTCACCCCAGTGGTCCAGGTGGGGAGAGGCCAAGATACCCCCTGGGCAGAGCAGGAGGAAGGCTGCACACCCACAAACTTTGTTTTGGCTTCTCGCGCTTGACAAATGCTTTCTCTGGGGGTTGCCCCTCTCATGGCGGGGAGCCACCGAAGAAGGGGTTTAAGAGCTCTCTTCTTTAAGCGCTAAAGAGAGATCCCTCCCTGAGTCCGTTTTTTCCTATCGTCCGCTTGGCATTTAATAATGTTAAGACTTATTAGAGCTGGTAATGAAAACTGGGACTGCTGAATAGGAAACTGTGTTGGAGAGGGGTGTAATAGCTTCCAGGCATGGTAAGAAACTATTTATCCGCAATCAGGCCTCACTCTCAGAGTTTGAAGCACAAACGTTAAGTTGAAGGGTTTTAAAGCAGATTAAATTGAGCTTTTATTTCTGTGCACTTTCATCTCTGAACAGCTCACTCCTGCTCCCCTTGGGCTGATATTCATGAGGCTGTTCATATTTTTTTTTTTCTCTTATCCTTGTTAAGGCTGAGTTATTAGGGTTGTTGGTTGTGAGGATTCTCAGACTGATGTGGTTGGGGGGCTCCGGCCAGGCTCTGCACACCTGGAAAAGGAAATGGACAGTTCCTTTGCCCTCATCCACTTACACCCTTTTCTCCTCACCCCTTCTCCCAGGATCAGGGGCGAGACAGGCAGGGACCCAAGTGGGAAAGTGTTTGAGGAGACATGGAAAGAAAAAGATTTTCCCAACCTGAACCCAGAGAGACTCTTGTGGGAAATTTGATAGGGGTTTGCAAAGAGTCAGACCATTCCACCGAGGGAGTGGAGGGAGGGAGCGTGAGGAAATAAGCAATCATTTCAAAAAGCGGTAACAACAGTCATAAATAGTAAGAGCAGCAAAGCCTCTTGCATCTGAGGATGCCCAAGTTTGGGCTGAAACTGACCAGATCAGACCACATTGGTCTCAAGGGTAGAAAATCCAGCTGGGTCACGATATGAAATAAGGGGAGAAAGTCACAAGATTAAAAAGAAGAAGAGTGTGCATTTTCCTGGGGTGGGGGAGCGATGGGGTAAAAGTGGCAATGTCTAAGTCCCTCTGAGAATTTGCTGACTACTGGGTATGAAAGACTGTCTGAGATGGGGGCCAAGGATGTTTGTGTATGTGTGCGCGCGGGCGTGTGGTAGATTTGTGTCTTTGAATTTTTCCTTAATTTATCTTTAAAGCGGCAAACTTACAGGTGTGGAGTGGGAAATGACGGAGAAGGATCGGAAAGGAGGGGAGAGCCCGAAGTGTCGGTTTTAGACACTTGTAAAAGGAGGTGGGAAACAATTTAATTTGGCAGCAGCGATAGCTGCTAATGCGGTTTTCGGTCGTTTGCTACACTGGAGGAAGCTGTTTTGATTGTGTGTACAAGGACCTGCCAAATTTAATTAGGCTCCGGGGGAGCGAATGAATAGGGGAAGGGGGGCACGGGCTCCCCTCAGCCCACAACGTTTTTTCGGCTTCACACCTGGAAGGGGCATTGTTTACTGGATAGATGGTGACGGCCGAAGACGAGGGGAACGGCCCCCAGGGAGAGGGACCTTGGAAGAGGGAGCGGGAGGGGTCGAAGATAGTCCATTTATCAAGAAACAATCTGCATTGATTTAAACCAACAAGTTCCCTCGTCTGTAAATGTGTGTTTAGAGAAAGGTAATTGACACTCCACCAAATCAAAGGATTACCCCGGGTTGGCAATCTAATCAAACAGAGTCCAGGCGGGATTTGAGGCTGTTCAGAGTGGGATCAGCTTCGCATAATGGGGGCTCGGAGGAAGATGGGAGGGTGTCAGGCAATTCCCCGGCTTTAGGCAGCGCTCGGCGGTGGCTGTTCAGTGAAACCAGAGGGGGAGATGCGGGGGGGGGGGGGGGGGCGGGAAGAGCTCTGCTGAGCCGGGGTGGTAGGGGGATGGGGTGAGCAGAGAGGGGGTGTGCGGGGTGTGTAAGGGGGAGATCCCAGCGGAGGGGGCTCCGGGCGAGAAAGCGATCACACACTGGGCTGACAAGACTCCCCCTTTCTTTCCTCCATCCCCCCCAAACGAGGAAGGGAGACAGGGTGGAGGGAGCTGAGACTAACGAAGAACAACAATGAGATAACTATTACAAAGGCGAACACTGGCGCGTGCTCGCTCGCAGCCCCAGAACCCGCGGTAAATAAACAAAGTCGGCAAACTGTTTGCCAGATAAACTCGTGCCTAAATCGAGTGTGACGGGCAAGGAGAGAAGAGACAGAAGGAGATAAGGTTGGAGGGGGAATGAACGAACATAATCTAATAGAAGACATTTAGAAAACAAACTTTAAACAAGGGAAAACAGGCGAGCGGCGGGTAATTATCCGCCCCAGAGATCGAGGGACGCCTTCGGAGGGCTGCGGGTGGGGTTTCGGGGACTGGAGCCGCGGAAGGGCTGCGCGCTAGGAATTGGGGGGTGCCTTTGGGACTCCACAGGGAACCGGGAGAGGGTCCCTGGGGCACACAAGGGAAGGGCTAGTGTCCCAGATTGAGGTTCCCGAGCAGTCCCAGGCTCCCAAAAGCATTTCTAAATAAGATGGGGTCCCCCGCTGCGAGGGCGTGCGGGTTTTCTGTTCACCTCCCAGGCACGCACCGCCACACACGGGCAGTTTCCAGGCGTTTGTACCTAAAAGACTCGTGTGCACGGCACAGCCGTTAAAGGAATTAGATATTTACCAGTTTGAAATAAGCCTGGCTAAGAAGAAGAGAGAAGAGAGAGAGAGACACTGAAAAGATGAAGCTGGGGGAAGACTTCAAACGAATTCATCATTTGGAATGGTGGAGGGGAGATTTACCAGACAGTATTGGGAAGTTATTTAGATATTAATAACACATTTTCCTGAGGCGCGACCACGGCAGCCATCTGCGCTGCTCTCCGAGCTATTTGGCTGGGTGAAATATGGGCGTCTCAAATGTTGGGAAGAGATAACGCAATCAGGCTAACCCTGGTCCTAAGACGGCATCGCAGCGTTAAACCCGGATTAACCTCCCCCCTCCCACCCCCGCGGCCCCCTCCCCTTTCACAGCTTTCCAAATTTTTCAGTGGAATTTACATGGAAGGATTTAAAAGCACATATAACAGTAGCCTTAAAGCAGTAAGATGATTATTTGGGGCTTTTTTTTTTTTAAAGAATGTGTTTCTGAAAATGATTGTTGTCGCCCACTACATTTCTTATAAAAATATTATATGCAAACATATATATTTTTATATAGGGAAAGAGGACTGAGCAAATGAGATTTTCTTCCAGGTGGCCTCTTTGGAATTTCTATTTACCATCATCAGTAAAGTTGATGATGTTTCCTTCCTAATGGGCAGCCAAGGATATAAACATGAAATGTACAAGACTTCTGGCTCTGGCCCTGATGCCCCGAGACTAAACCAGACAGAACTCAGCACCACTTAACAGACAGTTTATGGTGAGGGGAAGCCTTCCTGCTACTAAGAACACAAAAGAGACACCCCAAAAGGGAGGCTCTCCAGGGGCTTTGGGGCCCTGATGGCCATGAGTGGGGGGGGGCACATTCCAGGAATTCCAGAAAAATCGCTTGTCTCCCACTCCCTCTCCAGACTAATGAGGTAATTAGGAAACCCAGTTGGGGATGGGGATGAGAGGGGATTGGAAGGGTGGGACAGCCCCCCTCCATTTTTTGCTGTCCTTCGCCTTTCTTCTTCTTTCCCCCTTCCCCCAATTCTGGCTGAAAGAGGAAAGGTGGAAATGGGGTCAGCGCTTTCTGACCTGCTCGGGAGCGATTGGCCCCGGCCGGGTCGGGCAGGGGGAGGGAGGGAACTCGCCTTCCCAAATCGAATCAAGGCAGAACGGTGACCTAAGGGGGAAACTTCCCCATTAGTAGATAGATCTCTCCAGAACTTCAAACAAAGTAGGGGGAAGGGAGAGGCGAGGCGGGGAGGGAGTCTGGAGAGAGCGCAAGGGGAACTAGGGGCGAGCAAAGAGGAGGGGCCTGAAGGAGGAAGAGAAGGGGTCGAGGGCAAAGGGGAGGTGGGGGCCAAAGGAAGGGGTGTAGGGAAGGGGACGGCAAAGGGGGGCGGCTGCCCTTGGAACTTTTGCCCCGAGGGAGAGGAAAAGCTTCGCAGCCGCCCGCAACCTACAAAGGGGTGAGGGGAAGCTGTGTGCACCCCGAATCACGCTCTGAAAAGGCCCCGAGGGCCTTCCAGGGCGCCTTGGGCGCTCGCGCCCGGCCCGCGGTTAGGCAGCTGAGTGCGGGTGGGTTGCCAGGGCCGGGGAGCCCTGCGAGCCTGCCGTGGATGAAGAGTCCGACTTCCCGGAGACTTCGGGTCAGCTCATGGATCTTTCCAAGACTCGGCCCTCCGGGCCCCGGGGGCGCCCTGGGCCTGAGCCCGGGTCGAGACCAAAGGAGGGATGGGCGGCGGCCGGGGCGACCCAGAGCCGCAGAGGGAGGAAGAGAGTCAGAAGGAGGATACGAGCGTCAGGAGGAAGAGAGTGCGCGTGCATGAGAAAATTCAGCGTGAGAAAGACCCCAGCGCGGGATCACAGAACCTGCCTAGAGCTTTCGAGGACGCAGAGCAGAGCGCAGGGGCCGAGGGAGGCGCAGAGCAGCAGGAGGAAAGACAAAGAGACGCAGAGCCACCGAAAGGCTGGCCTGGGACGGGCAGATCAGGAGAGACCGCGGGACCTGGAGACAGCCCGCGGGAGAGCGCGGGTGGAGAGGGCGAGCGCGCAAAGCCGGGCGACGGCGGGAGGCGGGCGAGCCGCTGTCGTCCTTTTGATCCTCCGCGGCTTCCTCTTATCAGAAGCGCTTTCGGTGACACCGGCACAAAGGCAGTTCATCATATTACAGCGCGGCCCGGCGGCTCGCTGCGATCCCGCCGCTTAATTAGAGGCGAGCGAGTCGGGCCGGCGGGGCGGGAGGGAGGCCGACCCCGAGGCGGGGCCCCCCCGACTCTGCGCTCCGACCCGGGTGCTGGAAAGGGGCCGGCCCGCGCGCCTGTCCCGGTTGGGACTGGGAGCGAAGGGGGGTGGAGAACCCTTATTCAGAGCGTCGCTAAATAAACAGCCCAGTCCCAACTAAAGTCCTGGGAGAGGGAGGTTCACCGCCTTCCGGTTTTTAGCAGCCACCCCTTCCAAGTTCCCAGCTTTGGCAAGGCAGGGGCGCGCAGGCCACCATCCCCACTCCCCGGCTTCCGTCGCCGCCGCTGCGGAGTGGAGGTGAGGATACAACACTGGTCGAACTGAAGGCTTCGTGCTGCTCTGGATCAAGTTCACACCCACCAGTTCCTGTGGGCTAAGTGTTCGAGTCACGCCTCCGGTGGCCTCCTCTCCCCATCTCCAGTGGAACCCAGTGGAACCCAGTGGGACCCAGTGGGAGGAATAAGGGAGGAGCAGAGTGCCCTTGGGTAGGCCGCCCCAACTCACTGGCGATGTAATCTGTAACGACTTTCTTAACCCCTCTGGGTCTCAGTTTCCTTCCACGGAAAACCAGAGAATTGGACTACGACAAAGATTCTTAGCCTTTTGGGAGACCCCAGACCCCCTGAGAATGGGATAAAAACCAAAGAAATTGGCCATTCACAGAAATTCGTAAGAAGAATTTTACAGACAGTATAAAGGGGTCTCTGCGCTTCTAGAGGCCTCAGCCTATTAAGAACTTCACATACACATGTTTTCTGGTGACTCCAGTATTCTTGAGGGAGCATCTGATTCCAGAAGCAGGAGTCAGGGAGGAGAAGACGGATGGCGGATGGGGCGGGGTGGGGGAAGTGGTGAGGCTGAGAGCCTGCCTTCTGTCTGTCCCTTGCTGCTTCCTGCGTGCTTTCCAAAACAGAGGCAGTGGAACCCAGCCTCTCATCCCCAATTCGATTTTGGAGCTTATTATATGCAGGAGATAAGCACCAAAATGCTGTGCTCCTTTTTTGTCAGAAAGAGAAAGAAGGAAAATAGAAAAGAGAGAGAAAGAGAGAGGGAGGGAGGGAAGAAAAGAAAAAAGAACAGAAAAAAAGGGGAAAAAAGACATTTTCTCAGGGTGTGAATTTCTTCATTCATTCTGTAAAAAAAAATTGTTGAGCACCTACTATGTGCCAGGCATTGTGTTAAGGGCCCAGGAATACCTGAGACATCCAGAAAGTCCCTACCTTTGTGAAATTTTGAGCCAGGTGGTAGAGACAGAAATTTTTAAAAAAACCCAAGATGAACAGTCGTACTTCAGCGCGTGTGTTTGCGTGAGGGTTTACTTGCCCTTCCCGGTGCACCAGCCTCCTTGCCAGGCTATCTTTGTGTGTCTGGGTATTCGTGACTGTTGGGGGGTGGTGAAATGTCTCTGAGTGTTTGCGTTTGGGGAGCTCTAGGTAGGAGCACAACAGCAGGATGTGTTTGGGGGCTGTTGTTGAATTTGGCAGGGAGCCTTCATCCAGCCTATCTCTGGAGTCAGAGATCCGCCAGGCCCTCGAAGCGCCGCGGGTTTGAGCAGGGGGAGGAGGGAGGAGCTGCCGGCCTCTGGCCTTCACTGCGCTCTTTGTCCAACCAAAGATCAAATAGGCCCTCGGACCAGGACAGAAAAGGGGGTGGGGCATCGGCCAAGAAGTAGTTTCGAAAACTCTCCCCTTGAACTTTCCTGGGGTCCTTTCTGTGGGACCCAGACCCAACAGAGCCCCAGCAGAGTGAGCAGCCACTTTTCCGAGGGGCTGTCTCCACAGGCCAAGTGTGTGTTTGGGCGATGCATTGCATATACTTTCGTGTGGACATGGGATCAAGAAGCGCCCCCCCCCCCCCATTTATCTGGGCTGTGTAGACAAGAATATCAGATTCAAGCTGGAGTTCCTTTCTACAGTGCCGGCTTTGGGGTTGAGAGGGGTTGGGAGGGGTTGGGGGAATCCTAAGAAACCTTCTGGGGCTCTCTGGTTTTCAGTGAAAGACTGCAGGAGTGGGTCTCTGTCTGAGGTCTTATAATCACAGATGCAACTGACACCCCTGGTCCAGCCTCAGTTCGAGAACCCGACCCTAGAATTTGCATTGGTCCCCCTCTCTCGATCCTCACCTTTATAGTTTTCCTTCATGTCTGGACCTTTTGAGCTCAGATTCACCCTTTGGAGGGTCAGAAAGTCCTACAGTAAAAAAAAGAAAAAATCCAATGTATGTGTGTGGGGAAAGGGACGCAGCTAGGAGAAACCCTTTTCTTATGTTTCTCTCCACCTCCATATGCCTCCCTCCCTTTCCTCCCTTCACCGCCCCCCCCCCCACAAACGCCAAAATTCAAAATCTCTGCCCCCCATCTTTGGCGATGGGGGGAAATTCTGAATTATTGCCTTGGCATCTCTGGGGTTTATCGGAGGTACTGAGAGTACACCGTAAGAAAAGAGGTTCTGGAACTTTCTTTAATAAGTGCGGCTGCACTTCCCTCCCTTGGGGAGGGGTCGGATTGTGTTCGGGTTGGGACTTTCCTTTAGATGGCCTGTACAGGCGACAAGGAGAGGTTTAGCTGGTGAGCTCAGAGCTGTACCCTGCAGCCGCAGCCACCAGCGATTCCCACGATCAATGCCCCTTAACGCCTCCGCCTAAAACACAGAAACAACCCCCCCCCCCTTTCCCCTCCTGGCTGCGTGGTGGGTTTGAATCCCGGGAGCGCATCTTCTAGGGTGGAGCCTTGAGTCAGTGACTTCCAGCGCAGAGCCTCAGTTTCCCTATCTGATTAATGGGGCTAGGAGCCCCTCCCCACCTCCCGGGGCTAGAGGAAACCAGGGCCCGGAGAGGCTCTTTGGAGACTGGTCAGCGGGTCCCAGGAGGGGGAGAGGGAGGCTCCGCAGAGCATCCCCTCCGCCTGGCCGCCCCCTCCTCCCAGCGCCCTCTCGGCACAGTCCCCGCTCGCGCCTCAATGGCCACTTTAGAAATACAAACAACTTTAGAAATAAAGTAACCAAACCCCCGAAAGGGGCTTTGAAGGGGCGAATGCCTGGTGGCGCTTTACTATGGTGTGGGCCGAGGCCCCGGCCTAATCCCGCTTTCATTTTCACCGACGGCCGCGGGGGAAGCGCTCCCGGCCCCCCGGCCCCTCAGGAGGCTGATTAGGCCACAAAGAGCCCCCATTATCCCGAGAAGAAAACCGGGGGGCGGCGCGGGGCGGGGGAGCGGGGGGAGCGGCCCGCCCGCGCCCGGGCTATTGACTTAGTGGATGAAGTCAAGAGCGGGCACGCTGGGAGCCGGGAGGGGGAGGCGACGGGGACCGCGACGGCGCGGGGAGGGGGCTGGCCCCGCGCTGGCAGGGGCGGGGAGACGGAACAAAACAGGACGCACAAAACCCCACAACAAAACCCAGCTCTGGGGCTTCTGCCGAGCTTCTGCTGGGTCAGCTGCCCCCGGCGGCCCGTGGAGGTGGGGAGGGTCGCAAAGGAGCCTGGAGTGGGTGGCTTTCTTGGGAGGGGGTGGTGGAGGAGAGGAGAAAGAGCCCTGGAAGCAGGCGTGTCTGTCGCTACGTGCAGTGGTGGCTGTGGCTCTCAGGCCTTGCCTTTCTTCTCCATGAAGCTGGGGAGTCGGGTCCAGAGGCCTCCGAAAGTCATCCCCAGCTGCGTCCACCTGCTGGTCTGTGATCAGTGATGTCTGGTGGGGCCAGGCCATGCCTGCCAGATACCCTAGTGGAGGTGCCTGGGTGGAGGGCCAGGAGGGAGGCGGAGGAACGAGAAAGGGCAAGTCCAGGAGCCTGAAAGATCTGGGTGACTTTGAAGGCCGTCTCCTGAGAGCCTCAGGACCCCCACCTTCAAGATGCTCCCGTGGGTGACAAGTTCAAAGTGCACTGGGAAGAGTCAACGGTATAATTACAGAAAGTGCAGGACAAATTGGGAGAGTGAATAAAATTTTCCTCTCCAATCCCTTCTGCAAGATCTCTTTCAACCTAGAGCCCACACCCCTAAGACTTCAGAAATAATAGGGGCCGGAAATTTCTAAATGATCACCATGTTAGGACTGAGCTAGCATAGGGTAGGGGCAGGTGCTCAGCTTCGTACCAATGAATAGGATTTATCCTTAACTAAGAGAAATCAGCGGGCCCTGTAGACAGATCTTCATTCAACAGAGGCCCAGGGAAGAAGGCAGAAACAGAGCCTAACAGACTTAGGGGATGTGTGGTGGGAACTTCCCTCCCCTCCTGAGTTCCGTTCCCCACCTTCCCATAAAGGCTGAGCAACTTTGGCAGACAAGGTGGGAAGGTGGGGGTGAGCCCCACGTGGGGATGGAGGAGATGGTGGCAGCATCCTCTAGGTGTAAAGAGGCAGGTGTGACCCAGGGCCCCACTCCCACCCCTCCCCCACCATAGCTGCTCCCCTCCCTGAAATAGCATAGGTCCAGGCCCTGACCCCGATGACTTGGAAAGGCTTCAAAGGCATCTTGGCTACTCATCTGTTCATCCCACATGTATTGATGAAGCCCTTCTTTGCGTGCTGGGAATGAAACCACCAGAGCCTCCCTTGTGGACTTCTCGAGGCTGAGTTAAGGAGTCAGGACTTATCCAAGGGCAGTGGGGAGTTAAGGCCGGGGAGCGATGGCCTGGGGAGCGAATGTCCTGGCAGGGGTGGAGAGACCAGTCAGAAGGTTAATGCAGTGGCATCATAGGGAAGGAGGGCAGAGGAGCAGAGGTGGTGGAGGGCAGAGACTGAGTGGAGGGATTTTAGGAGAGGGCCTCCCCAGCCTGAGATGGAGAAGGAGGGAGAGAAGCAGCTGCTCCCAGATTCCTCCCACCTGCTGCCCAGGTGTTCTGAACCCGTGGCTGGCTAGATCAGTTCCAGGGACCTTGGAATTCCTTGGTGTGAGTGAGCCCGATAGCGGGGGGACTCACCCTGGTCTTCTGGCAATTGCACTGGTAAAGTAACAAAGTGAGTTGGTGGAAGTCTTGTTCCCAGGAATTCAAAGGCTTGGGGTGAAGGCATGGGAAATATGGCCCTTTCCCATCCCTGTCACCCTTTGTGTTTCATGTGACACATGCTTTTAAGTTCCTTTTTAGAGGGGCAAACTGAGGCACAGAGAACTGAGCCCAAGGAAGTGGGGGTAATTCTCTCCCAATAGGGGCTACGGGCCGCTGATGCCTGTACCCTAAGGAGCCTGAAGGGCACAAATCCAGAATGCTTCTTGCCCTGTGTGAACAGAGCAGCCCCAGCACCCTCCCCGTCTCGTAGGAACCCTAGATCCTCAGGCTTCAGAGACTGGGGCTTAAGCCAGTCCACTCACTGCCACCCATGAGCACCTCCTGGGATCTTGAGACCCGACAGATGCCACAGCTCTGGCCTCCTAAGGGTCTTTTCATCCTCTTGGGAAGAGTCCTTTTAGCAGCAAGAGAAAGTAGCCACAGTAGCTTGGCTTAGGGCTGGAATTCAGATCCTCCTGTGAATGACCCCATGAAGAGGCCCTGGCTTCAGCACTGACTGCAGTGTAACTCCGGACACGCTCTCTCTGGTCCTTGCCCCTTTGTCGGAACAATGGCAAGGTGCCATCAGCCTAGGGGTTTTCAAAATGTGTTCCTGGGAGCCTTGGGATTCCGAGCAGGAGTTTCAAGGGTGATGCAGCACATGAAGGCCCTTCAAGCTCTGATGCTCTGAGCGTGTCTGTATTGGAGGGGAAGACATCAAAACCAGCGCCGTTTCCCATCCATGGAGTCAACTGGTGAGCAGGGCTTTGTCCTAGGAGAAGTGGGGGACTAGCACCTGCCTGTCCATGGCTACTCTGGAGGGAGGAGGGAGAAGCTGTTGATGCCTGCAATCAGAGCCCGGGGCTGTGGTTATTGGTCTTCAGAGATAAGCTGATATTGCTTATCTGGTGACAAATGATTCTCTCCTCTTCTCTGCCCCTAATTAGGGAACTTTCTCTCCTGGCTGGGAGGTCTCTCTAGAACAGGCATAGCTCAGCAGGTCTCCAGACAGTGGAGTTTCCTTCTTGTGTCTCTGCTCAGTTTGCTGGGTGACCAGGGGGAGGCAGTTACCCTCTCTGTGCTTCACTGGGGGTACGGCTGGATTGCAGCACCCTCTTGGCCTGGTCCTGGAAGAAGGATTCAATGCAGAGTGGGGAAGATGGAAAGACCCATGGGTCGGGAGAGCCGAAGCATGTGCCCCAGAGCCACCCAAGTGTTTTTGCCAAGCTCGTATACCTGGGCACTGTCTTGATTTGGGACAATCTGAGGGAGCAGCTTTTGGATAAGCTGCCCGAGTCATGTCATTCTGATGACCATCCCAGTTGAGAGTCACTGATGTCTGCAAAGCCCCATTTTACAGATGTACAAACCGGAGCCCAGAGAGGGGAAGGGACTTGTTCTTTGTTGCACAGCAAATGGAGAACAGAGTTAGAACAAAGCCCCCATCTCCAGACTCTTGGATCAGGCACCATGAATGGCACATTTTTCCCAAAGTCTCCGGGTCCCCTCGCTTTTTATTACTGTTACCTGACCCTATTGAGGGACCACACAGCTGGCAGGGCAAGCCCCCATCTGTCCTGCTGTCCCCAATTCCAAACACTCCTTTTCGCCTCAGCCTTTACATCCAAAGGAGGCCACTGCTGGGCCACGAAAGGTGCACTGGACTCAGTGAGACCCAGGCACTGCCTGCCTGCTCTGTGTTCCCTGAGCAAGTTGCTTCACCTCTCTGAGCCCTAGTTTCCTTATCCATCCAATGGAAATAAAAATTACAAAAGGAGCAAATGAGTTAAAATATAGAAAAGATTGGCTGGCACCTAGGGAGTGTGTGATTAAAGAGAGATAAAAGACCCACAAAGTAGCTCGTGTGGAATCAGGAATCCATACCACTTTCCAAGAAGAATTTTCCAAGCCAAACGTGCATTGTTTTATCAGGGGCTTGAAAACGTGGCTGTATGTATTTTTTTCATATGAATTTGAAAGACATATTTTAAATGTAATATATACCTGTATAATTTCAAATTGGAAAAAAGTATAAAGTAAACATCGAGAATCTTCTTTCCCAGAGATAATCTTGTTGAGTTTAGGGGGGTAACTGTCTGTATAGATTTATATGCCTAGATTGTATCCATCCAGCCAGCCAGCCATCCACCCACCCACCCATCCATGCAGCCATCCAGCCATCCATCTAGACACAGATACATATTTAAAGGAAAGTGGCATCATGTCAACTTAGCCCAGGAACTATAGAGGCTTCAGGAGTAACTATGAAGCCCCAGAATTGAATTCTCAATCCTGGGTACATGTGTATATACATGAACATATGTATGTATGTGTGGGTGCATTTCCCTGGGGAGGGATCCTTAGTTTTCCTGCGTCTCTTAGAGCTCAGGGTCCCCAAGAGGTTAAGCACCTCGAGTTAGGAGATTTGCAGGTGTTTGTCCTCTCTGAGGAGGGACAAGCAGAAGCCCCCCCTCCCCCAGGCCCCTCCATGCCTCCCCCTCCACTTCGTGCACCTGCCTGGGCTTCCGGCCTCCTCTGCTTCAAAGCAGCAGGCTGGGCTTTACCTGACTCGCCTCAGAGAAAAGCAGCCTGGTTTGAAAGGGGAAGTGGCATTTCAGGCACTTAATTAGACCCAGGACAAGAATGGAGGCTGGCTTTCAGGTCAGGCCAGGGGGGATTGTTGTGGGATTAACACCCAGGTAAACCCATCAAGGCTCCCAGGCCCCTTGGCAGCAGGCATCGGAAAGGCTGGCCTTGCAGCCGGGAATCACATTCCCAAGGGTGTGTGTGTGTGTGTGTGTGTGTGTGTGTGTGTGTGTGTATGCAGGGAGGGCAGAGGTGGGAGGAAAAGGAAGGGCCCATCCACCCGCAACCTCCACCATCCTTCTTCCCCTCCCCCCACCAGTTCCCCAGGAGGCTGGAGCTAGAACTTCTGCTTTATTCCCTTAACAATGTACTGAGCACCCACTCTGTGCCAGGCACTTTCCTGGTCTGGGAGTACAGCCTGCAACCACCCAAGGCCCTGGTTTCCCAGAGCTTGCACCCTGGGGAAGGGAGGCAAGAGTCCATCCTCAAATAAGGAAATACTTTCAGAAGGTTGGCAAGGGTTTGAAGAAGATAGAGTCCTAATAGGCAGTAGCTGACCCAGGAAGTGTTGGTAGATGCATTATCAGGGAGGCCTGCCTGGAGGAGGTGATATTTGACTTTAGACCTGGATGGCGGGAAAGAGACAGCCATTTACTGAACCTCTACTTAGGGGACTAGCCTTTTGAGTGCTGACTGCGTGCCAAGTGTTGGGTGAAGCCCTTTTTCTGGAATGAATTCATGAAATCCTCCCCAGAGCACCTCGAAGGAGGGGTTATTAAGAAGCCCATTTATAGTTACAGAAACTGGCACTTAACCCTCAGCCCTGCCCTGTGAATATTTATTATCCCAATTTTGCAAATGAAAGCAGAGCTCAGAGAGCTTTGCTGGATTCCCTAGAGTCACACAGCTGGCAAATGACAGAACCAGTCATGGAATCCAGGTGCCACAGACTCTCCTGCAGTGATACACCAGCTCTGGGCCAGCATCTGACTTGGGAATGTCCTCCCCTGATTCACAGGGTCCTGTGTCCCTGGGAGTGGCTTCCCTACTCTCTAGAGCAGGGGGCCTGTCACTCACAGAAGGTTCAGCAAGAAGAAGGCCTGCTGATTTGTGTTTTGTTGTGTTTTTCTGTGGGGTACCCCGGCCACACTTCTGACTTGCATCTGGGGTGATGGACTGAGATATCCCCCGTGGCCTTGGGAGTGTGCTGAAAGGTGGACGTTGGGTTCTCTGTTACGGGCGTGTTCTTTCTTGTGTATGTTTTGTTGTTGTTGCCTCTGTACCATGTACCTGTAGTTGCTAATAGATCCTATCTGGGGAGTCAGGAAGAAGGTGGAGCAGGTCCTGGTTAGATGGGGTGGGAGGCTCTGTCTTAGGTTGTTGGCATGTGTGGGTGTGTCCTTGTGATTAAGACCTAGTGTGAATATGCTCAGGGGTGTGCGTCTGTTGGTGCTGTGGGGGATGGTCATCCCTGGGGGGTCCACCATGTGTCTTGGGGCTCCGTCATTTCCACCAGGCACCGGTCCAACCAAAGCATTCGTCTACGGTTGAAAGGCACCTGCCACCATTTTACAGGGAGCAGCAGAAGCTTAAAGAGCTCAAGTCGCCTGCCCGATGTCACCCAACTAGTTAGTGGCTGAGCCAGGAAAGGACACCAGGGCTGCCTGGAGTTCCAGCCTCCTTCCTCTGCTCCCCAGGAAAGGTTCAAGTGACAACAAAAGGTTCACATGCCAGCGTGCATAGATGCTGCCTTCTGTCCCGGGGGGGCCTGTGTGGTCACATGCCTGTCCCCCTCCTCCCTCTGGCTTCTCAGCCTCCGCCCATCCCCTGGGCCCCCAGCCCAGCCCTGTTGCATGCGGGGGCCTTTCTTTCTCGGGATTGCAAACACGCTAAAGATTAACGCCCGCAGCTGGCTGCAGCCCTGAACAATGGCAAGACCTAGGAAGTGAAGAGCTCACCAGAGAGGCACCACAGCCCTGTTCAGAGAGGCGATTCACGGGGTCTGCCCACTTGACTTGGAGTGACCCCTCCCCCGCCCGGCCCCCCTGCCCCCTAGCTCTGCGCTCCCAGCTGGAATGGGAAAACAGTCTGTAAAGAAATTCTCACTTCTCACCAGTCTCCGGCCTCAGACCAGAGATTAGGGGAAAGTTTAAGAAGGGGAGGCCCCCCCCCACCCCGCCTCCCAGGGGGAAATAGCCACTAAATAATCACGTGTGAGAGAGCACTGGGCACTGGCAGGAGGGGCGCATGGGCTCTGGAATCCCAGCTGGACGCTGTGACCCAGCCTGAGATGTGTCAGCTCCAACTCTGTTCTCCTTAACAGACGACAAAACACGACATAATAAAGCAAAACCAACGCACAGGGATGCAAATCCTTTCTCCTTCTGAATCTCCACTCGCCCGCTTCCTCCTGGCGAGCAGTAAGGGCGACCAGAGGCCCCCTGAGAACTTCATGGGCCAGTCGAGGCTAGTGGAGGAAAAAAAAAGAAAAAAAAAAAAAAAAACAGCCCCAACATTGGACGGGATGAAGGTCGCATGTACTAATTTGCAAGGCGGTGATAATTAGAGATGAAGAGGTCATGATCATTTGCTGCTGTGACGCAACTCCAAAAATAAATGGGATGACAGCCCACTACCCCGTCAACAGCACGGGTTTACCTAAACCCATTTTACAGACGAGGGAACCGAGGCTCAGAGAAGTCACGACACTTGCCCAAGAGCAGGTCGAAAGAAAGAGGCAGAAGGAGTTTGAACCCCAGCCTCTCTGGCCTTGGGTCAAGGGCTCAGGTCAGCCCCCCAGTGGCTCAGGAGCAGCCAGTGAAAGGGAGAGCTAATCTTGCTTTGCACGTGCCTTGTATGACACAGTGACATCAGAAGTGCGTATGTATTCCTTTCTTTTTGGCATAATTATTCTGATTTAATTTCAACTCGACTCTTTCATCTGGAGCTGGTCAGGTTTGCACAAGCTCCTTTCCAGTTCATCTCAATGCGGCAAAAAAGAGAGAACACGATGGACGTAAGACCCTTCTAGCAGCCAGAAGCAGGTCTCCCTGGATTCCGGTTTGCACGGTCAGACACGAGGGCTGCGGCCCCGTCCCAGCCCATGACTGGGACGCTTAGAAATGCAGGTGGCGAGTCCCCTCCGCAGATGAAGCCACTTAATTACCACGCAATCAATATGCAAACAAGTGCCAAACTGGGTTTGAATCAAATTTCTCATTGGGGACCCAGTGGGGGAGGAGAGTCCAGCAGAAAGGGGGCCCACCGGGTGGGCAGGATGAAGACATGGGCTTTGACTTGGGACCCAGGCACCCAAGGGCCTCCGTGCGCTCCCCCACCTCCCCAGGAGTCCCCAGTGTCTGGCGTGGGGCCCTGCTCCCATTGAGGGGGCCGGGTCCGTGGCTCAAGGCTGTAGTCGGTGGGAGGGTTTCCAGGCCTGTCAGCTGAAGTCTGGCGGCCTCCACTAATTCATTTGACTCGGAAATCTCAACTTGACCAGGTCCCCCCTCCCCTCTTTAAAACAAACTCATTAAACTTGTCAACACTCATTAGGCCTGTAAAACATTGAACTAGAGCCACTGGGGAGACTTGGAGGGTGTGTGTGTGAGAGAGAGACTTGGAGGGTGTGTGTGTGTGTGTGTGTGTGTGTGTGTGTGTGTGTGTGTGTGTGTGTGTGTGTGTGTGTGTGTGTGTGTGTGTCTGGGAGCCAGCCCTTCAAAACCTGAACCGAGACCTGGGAGTCGCACCTCTGAGGCTTATAGGGGCCAAAGTCGGATTTGTTTGTTCATCTTCTTCCATTGTCCTGCGTCGGCCTTTCATTGAGTCAGATTTGAGTTCAGTCCTGGCTTTGCCTGTCTGGCTGTCTGCTAGTTCCTTCTCCCCTATGCCTCAGTCACCTCATCTGTATTATGGGTGTTATAATAATAGAAAGGACCCCTCTCACTGGGGTGATGGGAAGAAATGCACATAAAGTCTTAGGACAAGGCCCGGCACATTTTAGAAGCATAACCTCTGTAGCTTTTTTATTTTTGGGCCACACCCACAGTGTTGGTATTCAGAAGTTCTGGGCCCGGGGATAAAATCCGTGCCACAGCAGTGACACCAGGCCCATAACTTGCTGGGCCACCAGGGAACTCCTCTGTAGCTATTAATAATAATAATAATAATACCTTAAAATATAAGCCTCGTCAAGAACTTTGAAATGTGCATTTGATCAGACTTGAGTTCGGACCTCAGCTTCTTGCTATTGGCCTCCAGATCAGGGATCATTTCTCTGAGTTTCGGTTTCTCCAGGTATAATGAGAAAAATAAATGTACGTTAGAAAATAGGATAGGAGTGAGAAGTGAGTTAACATATACAGAATTGAAACTAGTACAGTGTCCCCGGCAACTCCAGGAATTTTAAGGGCATCCTGTCTTACTTGTGCCCACCCCCACCCCAATTCAACCCACTGCCCCCACCTCACCGTGTAGCCTGGAATCGATGGAGCGAATTTCTAGGTCTCATTCCTTTGGGGTGGAGCAGGCGGGGGAAGACTTCCTATAACCTAAAGCAGAGCTTTTGGTGGGCGGAGGTAGGCTTCCAGGAGAGGGGCTGGGGTTTGAAACCGCCTCCTAGCCTGAGAGTGGAGGTTCTTGTGGTGTTTGAAGCAGAAGCCTCATTTAGAGAAGGAAAAAAACTGCTTAGAGGAAGAAAAAATTGCCGATCTTGCCCACTCCACCACCCACTTGATTAAAAAAAAAAAAAAAAAAAAGGAAAAAAATCCCTACCACCTCCAGTTTTTACAATCTCCCCAATGGGAAGGACACCACGCAACCCCAGATCTAACACAGACCCTGGAGAGACCCCTCCTGCCCGCTGTTGCTTCTAAGCCACACTTCCCTTCTAAGACATTTCTCCTCTCACCCCGACTCCCTGCAGTGACAAACGCAGCCTTTCCTGCCTCTGCCAGGGGGACCCGGCCCCAGCGGCCCCGGAGACGCTCAGCTGGAGGCAGACCTCGGGCCGATGAATAGCGGTTTTGTCTGGGCACCCATCTAGAATTTGTGGCTGCGGTTGTGATGTGTTCTTTTTCCCTTTAAAGTGGGGTGTCTGCCGGTTTCCTCCCTTTTTCTCTCCTTCTCATTCCCCTTCTTATTGAGAAGGCCTCCTTAAAAAAAAAAAAAAAAAAAAAAGCCACGCCAGCCTTCTGCTATTTTTCTTCTCTCTCTGAAAATGAGAACATCAGCTATTGAAGCGGATTGATGAACTCTTCCCAAAAGTTTATTAAGCGAAGGTTAGACAAAGGCCCAAGGCCCGCAGGCAACTGAGCAGTCAGTATATATACTGGGTCCTTTTGTCCCCCTGGGCCGACGCATGAATGCCCCTCAATGGCCCTCTTTAGAGTGACAAGATCAAGCCAGACAACGGCTTGTTAAAAGGAACTGCGACTGTTTCTCTTTCCCGGGCCCAAAGCTCCGTCCCCGCTTCTCCTGCATTAATGTACATCTGCAGCGGGAGGAATAATCGGCTGGAATTCTGTCGGTTTTGTGTGGGTTTTTCTTTTTTCCTAAGCACACCCCTTCCTCCTCCTCTGCCCTGCCCCCACCTGCCCCTCCTCCTCCGGCCTTCCCGCCCCTCCCCCATGCCCATCCTCCAGCCATATGTTGCCCAGGACGGCCCTGCTGGAGGGACCCCAGGGTGGGTGTTTTTGGAGAAGAGCAAGAGAACCCAGTTGTCCAGCCTCTGTCTCATCCTGTCTGTTGTCATGACCACCTTTACTGATCGCGTCCTGTGTCCCGACGGGGGAAGAGGGGGTTGGAAGGGAGACAGATGTGTGTCCTCACACAGGTGGGCTTTTCCGTCGAGGTGGCTGTGATTTCTGGAAAGCGAGGCAAGAGAGGAAGGGCCGGCTGGGAGGCACGTCCGGCCTGGCTGCGGCCGGAGGCCTCCTCGCCCTGTTTCTCAGAGGCTGCATGCAGGATGCAGGTTGAGGCCAAACGTGGAGGTTAGATCCAGTGATAGGGTTGGATTTCTGAATGGGCCGCGCTGCCGCTGGGCTCGCCCTGAGAGGGCCGTTGTCTGGAGAGGCCTGGGCGCCAGGACACGGGGCCTGGGGTATAAGATGTCACTGGGGTGCTGGACGGGGACCTTTTCCTGATCATCCCTCAGAGAAGCCACAGTAAGGGGAAAACTCCAGATTCCCTCTCACTGGGAAGGGGAGTGTGCTGCATGTGTGTGCTTGTGATGGGTCTGGATTGTGTGTGGGTGTGTGCGCCCTTGTGCATGTGTGTGTGCGTGTGTATGCCTGGGTGCTTGTCTGTGGGTGTCCTGCAGAGTCACTGCCCCAGTGGGTTTCGTTCTGTGCTTCCATCTCCTGTGCCAAACGAGACCTTTCTTGGAGGGCAAGGACTAGTTAACTCAGTTTTAGTCTGTTTTGATCCTCTTGACTCAGTACAACGCTGTAGGCAGAGTAGATGCTCACTAAATGCTCCTGAGACTTGGAACTTTGGAGAAACGGGAGCAGTGTAGGGGAGAGAGGCAGCCAGGCCTCTGCTGAGGGTTGAGGCCAGCCCTCCCCCCACCCCTCTCTCCCACCCACACCTGTCTTAATGTGGGTATGGAGGGGGCCTGAAAAGGGAACATCCCTGATGATCAGGGCTAGAGAATTGGACCCGGGTTATTTTTTATTTTATTTTATTTTATTTTATTTCATTTGTCTTTTGCCTTTTCTAGGGCCACTCCTGCAGCATATGGAGGTTCCCAGGCTAGGCGTCGAATTGGAGCTGTAGCCGCTGGCCTACACCAGAGCCACAGCAACGCCAGATCCAAGCCACGTCTGCAACCTACACTGCAGCTCACGGCAATGCTGGATCCTTAACCCACTGAGCAAGGGCAGGGACCGAACCCGCAACCTCGTGGTTCCTAGTCGGATTCGTTAACCACTGTACTATGATGGGAACTCCTAGACCCGGGTTATTTGCCTTCACCTTCTGAACAGCTTCCCTCGAAGTGATGCCAGGAAGGGTGTTTGCAGACACCAACTCCCTGGTGGTTTTTCCCTGGAGGGGGGCTGGACGGAAAGGGGAAGGGGCCTTAGGCAAGTAGCAGGTGGGAGGAAAACGCTGGGGCCTGGGGGCCTGGGGCCTGGCTTCTGTCCCCGGCCTTCCCTTGCTGGGATGGTGACAGACTGCCCTGGTTTGCCTGGGATTGTCCTAGCTTTAGCACCGAGAGTCCCACATACCCAGAAAATCCTCACTCCTAGGCCACCTGGGATGATGGTTGATCACCCTGCTCTCTGGGGCCCTGGGACAAGTCTCTTTGGTCTTGAGGCTCAGCTAGGTCACCATCCAGTCAGGTCAGCTCCGCTTCATCCCAGCTTTGCGAAAGGGCTGGGTAGGCAGGGAAGAGGGACCACAGAGCAACTTAGAAAAGCCCGGAGGGCCCTGTGCTTGGGGAGGCCCCTCGGGCAGACACACTTGGGTGGCTGTAGGGCAGTTCTTCCACTCTGCGCAGACAGGGAGCTCAGGGGTAGAGCCTGGGCTGGGGCAGCCTCTGCCAGGGTGGGCCCGATTCCCCTGCGGGGATTTGGCCCTCTGCTTTAGACCGAGTTCCAGTCCTGGCTCTGCCACTTGCCTACTGGCTGGCTTCAGCTGAGGCCTCAAACGCTGGTCTGCTCAGAAGCGGGCCTGCAACGCATGTTAAACCCCTCCTTTCATTTCTGCTCGATCGTCCCCCAGACCCCTTATTTTTTTCTGGCTTAAGGACAGAATCAGAGGCAAGAAAACGGGAAATCCAGATGCCAAATCTATCCAGAGAGACCAAAGGCGGGGGTGGGGTGGGGGGGATGAGTGAGGCACGGGGGGGGTGGAGAAGTGGTTAAAGAATCATCATAATTTAAGAAAGCTGCCCCCCCCCAGATAAGAGTTGCTATTTTATGGATGGTTCAAGTCAAAGTTCCCCCAAGGAAGGGCTGTGACCCCTGACCCCTGTAACCTGCATTTAGCACGTTCAAAAGTCCCTACTAGCCCCAGAGAGCTGACCTGAGCTGGGACCAAGGCAACAGGGCAGGAAGGGCTATAAACAAGCCCAGCTCCTTGGGCTCAGGAATCCTGAGTGAAAAAACAGAAGGGAGCTCAGAGGTGGGGAGGGACCCAGGCTGTGAGCACATGGCCGAGGAGGGGGTAGGTGGTGGAGGGTTGAGGGTGGAGGGGTGGGAAGATGATCAGGAGGTGGAAAGAGTTAGGGGAGAAGCAGTGGGTGGCCGAACCCCCCAAAGAAGAAGGTCTTTCTTCTCTCCGAACCTTGGTTTTCTCACCTGTAAAATGGAGCTTAAAAATACTGTCCTCGGAGGGTTTCTGTAAGGATTACGTGGGTAAAAGACACTTGAGTGAGCCTGGAGCATCACAGGGCCCCGAATGTGCTAGAAGGGAAGGGTGAAGAGAAAAGTGTCAGAGGAGTTCCCATCGTGGCGCAGTGGTTAATGCCGACTAGGAACCATGAGGTTGCAGGTTCAATCCCTGGCCTTGCTCAGTGGGTTAAGGATCCGGTGTTGCTGTGAGCTGTGGTGTAGGTCACAGACGCAGCTCGGATCCGGCGTTGCTGTGGCTGTGGTGTAGGCTGGCAGCTACAGCTCCGATTCGACCCCTAACCTGGGAACCTCCATATGCTGCAGGAGCAGCCCAAGAAATGGCAAAAAGACAACAAAAAAAAAAAAAAAAAAAAAGAAAGAAAGGAAAGAAAAGAAAAGTGTCAGAAAGGGGGCACAGAATAAGGGGGATGAGTGAGGATTGAGATAGTTGACACCCTGTTGTCGGTGGTGGATCGATAGGTCTTTGTTGAGCGCTAACGACATGCCAGGCAGGCGCTGGGCTGAAGCAGAGAACAATGTGGGACCCCTCAAAGGCCCCTTGTTGGTGTGGGGGACAGACAGACAGACAGATACGCTGCCGCCCATTCAGTGCAAGAGGTTCCTGGGGTGGAGCACTGAGGGGGAGGGGGCTGTGAGGGATTCAGGCTTTGAAAGTTCAAGAGATGGAAATGGATGTGCCTTTATTTAGTCAAATTCACACTTTCTCTGCCTCTTGCCAGAAACTTTCTGATCCCTCCCCCATGCCCCATCCCTGGAAAACCTGCTCTGCTGTGTCCACATGGCCTGCATGCAGCTGCCGTTTTTTCACATCTTCTTGATGGGAAAGCAGAGGCTGATGAGAGGGAAAGGGCCTGGCCCAGCTCTCCTTCCAGATCTCCTGGAAGCCCAGCCTGGGTGCCATCAATCTGGCCCTTTCCCTGGCCGTGTAACCTCTGAGCCTCTGTCTTCTCATCTGTAAAATAGGGTGAATGACATCCAGCTCCGGGGTTGGAAAAAGCCAAGCACCTGGTGACGGGCCCGCACACAGTAGGTCCTCAGCATGTGGATGCAGGTGCAGAGGCCGCCCTGGAGCCCAGGCTGGCTTCTGGCTGCACACAGGAGCCGGGGCTCCCGCTCCCATGGCCGGGCTGCCCTTTGAAGCTCGGTGTAGCTCCTTATTACAGCAATTAATTACCCTGGACAATGGCGCTCAGCCCTGCCCTCCGCCTGCCTTCCACGGGCAGGGGGTGGGCGGAGGAGCCCAGAGGAGGGAGGTTAAGCGGCTGCCTGTTTGTTTATGGGCGCAGGAAGCTTTATTGGTTTCACACTCCAGCCTGTTTTGAAATCAAAGAACGTTTCCAAGGAAGAGGTGGAAGCCAGCCTCCCGGAGCCCAGAGAGTGGCTGTATTTATTTTTTGGTCCCTGATTGAGCTCAGCCTGGTTTCAGCCGGTGCTGGTGTCCTCAGCTACTGTGGAGCGGGGTGACAGGTGGGCTGGGCACTCAAGGGCCAGGAGGCAGCCTCTCTTCCATGAGCTGCTGGCAGGTGGGGGAGGACCCCTGAGTTGGGAGGGTAAGAGGAGGAGGGTTGGCCGCCCAGAGCCTGAAGTGGGCACTTCTGAAGCGTGTGATTGAAGCCCTGGCCAAGTCACTCGTCCTCTCTGAGCTTGGTAATCTTGTCTTCAACACAGGCCTAAAGATGGTGACCTCTGCCCCAGCTGCCTTGCAGGAGATGCTTAGGGATCCTCAGTGGTCTGAAAAAGGTTAGGGGACCTTGGAGTTCCCGTTGGGACTCAGCGGTAATGAACCCACTCATATTCCTGGCGACGTGGGTTCGATCCCTGGCCTTGCTCAGCGGGTTGAGGATCTGGTGTTGCTGAGAACTGTGGTATAGGTTGCAGAGACAGCTCAGATCCTGCCTTGCTGTTGCTGTGGGGTAGGCCAGTGGCTGCAGCTCTGATTCCACCCCTAGCCTGGGAACTTCCATATGCTGTGTGTGTGGCGCTAAGAATACAAAAAAAAAAAAAAAAAAAAAAAGGAGGTGCCCTTTATGAAGTCGTGGAGGTTGTAGTAGTTTCGTTGTTCCTTGATTACTTCATTCATTCACTCACTTATTCTTTTGCCCTGTGAGAGAGGCTATAGCTGCAGACCAGACTTCTGCCGGGAATTAGAAAAAAGAAAAGCTGGTTTCTGGAGCTCCTGGGTGCTCGGCAGGTTTAGGATCTGGCGTTGTTACTGCTGTGATGCAGGTTCACTTTCTGGCCTGGGAACCTCCGTATGCCACAGGTACGGCTTAAAAAAAAAAAAAGAAAAAGCTGGTTTTTACCATCCAAAAACATTTCTCTTAGTTCTTTATTATAAAAGAATTCCATGTTTAATGTGAAAACAAAAGTCAAACACCCGAATTATAGAAAGCAAAAAAAAAAAAAAAAAAAAAAAAAGTTTTCATCCCATTCTGTCTATCCCCAGAGTTAAATATTGTGAATTCTTTGGAAGCCTGATTTCTCAAGCTATTTCTCTGCAGGGAGATGTGCCCATCCATAATATGCTTTTTTTTTTTTTTTTTTTTTTTGCCATTTTTCTTGGGCCGCTCAGAGCCTGAAGTGGGCACTTCCGAAGCGTGTGATCGAAGGAAGAGGTGGAAGCCAGCATATAGAGGTTCCCAGGCTAGGGGTTGAATCGGAGCTGGAGCCACCGGCCTACGCCAGAGCCACAGCAACACAGGATCCGAGCCGCGTCTGCAACCTACACCACAGCTTATGGCAACGCCGGATCGTTAACCCACTGAGCAAGGGCAGGGACTGAACCCGCAACCTCATGGTTCCTAGTCGGATTCGTTAACCACTGCGCCACGATGGGAACTCCATAATATGCTTATTTTGACAGAGTGGACCGGTGCAGTATGCATTGTCCTAGAGGTAAAAGTTTGTGTACCCAAAATGTCATTTTCTGGAGGCTGGCAGGAGAGGCTGTTTCCTTCTTGACACCTCACTAACGGTGGGCTCTGTCAGTTGTTTTGTCGCTGTTGATCTGACAGGTGCGAACTGATGTGCCCCAGCCCTGTCATGATCCCCTGTTAACTCCTGGAGCCATTGCTGGCCTTCTTTTACGGATGGTAACGGAGGACCGGTGACGTGGAATGTTCCTTTGAGCCTCTGGCTGGAAAGAAGCTGAGCTGGAATTTGATTTAGGGTTTTCTGACTCTTCAGTCCTCTGGAATAGTCTGGAGGGTGCAGAGGATTTGGCCGTATCCTCAAATGCACCTGCTGAGTTTAGAGGACAGACTCAGCCTAGCCCCATGGTCAAGGATAAACTGTGCTGACATTCTCCCAACAGGCCAGGAACCCCTTATGAGACCTAAACATGGCCTTGAAGTTAAGGCCAGCTTTTGCCATCCCATCCAAGATGGTTCGCTAGTACCATCGTCTTCCCTTCTCCCTGCTAGTGAGGGACCAGAGGGAAAGGGAGCCAGAAACCCATCTTAAATGCACTGGCATTAAGAGCATGGGATCTTGGGGCTGCAGAGCGCTTTCCCACCCAGGACTGTGAAACTCTCAGCTCCTCCAGATCATTGCACCAAAGACTGGGACTTGGAGCCGAAAGAAGCTCCTCCTGCATCAGAATCTCCTTGCATGTCAGCTCTGGAAGCATCTAGTCTGACCCCCTCACTTTCACAGATGGAGGGGCAAAGGCCCCAGAAAGGTTAAGTGACTTGCCCAAGGTCACACAGCTAATTAGTGGCAGGGCCGGGACGATTCCGTCGGCTGGAAAGATGATCCCCTCCCTCGGAGGTGGTGGTGACCTCTGTCCTGGCCCCCACACGGCCTTGTAGCCACATCTGGGTTTTTCCTTCCCAACTGTGGAGTGTCTTCCAAACCCAGAGGAGGCCAGGAGGCATAGCAAATGGGGAGCTGATGACCTGGAAAGGGGAAGAAAAAGCCCGGTGGGGGAGGGAGGGAGAGCGGAGCCGCTCCCAGGGCTGAGGGCGGGGCAGCCGTGCTGGGAAGTTCTCCCAGCCGTCGCCTTTGGCCAGCCCTTTACCCTGTTCCGAGCTCTTCCAAGACTGTGATGCTCAGGACCGTCTGTGAAGCAGTCTCGTCACCCTGTTTTACAAAATGGGCCAGTCGCGGCCCAAAGGGTGACCTAAGTAGCTCAGAGCCACACAGGAAGTGATGGAGGGTCAGACCAGGGCTGGGGTGGGGGCAGGGAGCTTTGGGACCCCTAGGTCTCTAATTTGCCCATTTTACAGATGAGAAAGGTGAGGGCCTAGAGGAAGAGAAGGCCGGAGCTCCCTATTCTGGGACCTGATCCCCTAGACACAAACTGTTCCCCTAGACATATGACAGGTGGAACCCTGGATCCCGGGGGAAACAGGACAATGCATTACCTCCCCCAGGGACCATGCCTCCCTCTGGGTGAGGCCCAGCCTATGCTCCCACTCTGGCTTCCAGTGATTCTAAACACGGTAGTGTAGGACGTGGGCCAAACTCCCAGGCTCTAGAGTCAGCTGGACTTAAATTCCAGTCCTGATTCTGCTGTGTATCCTTGGGAAAATGGCCTCATCTCTCTGGGCCTCAGTTTCCCCACGTCCACCATGGGGTTTCATCACAGTGGGTGACCGAGTGGGTGAGATGGCCTGATGCTTAGCAGAGGGCCTGGACACTGCAAGGGCTTGATAAATGTGGCAGCTGTTTACTTTCACTTCCGGGGCAGCGAAAGACCAAGAGGGGTTGGGACTGGCCCAGGTCTCAGCTCCAGTGGCCTTGACAACACACCGGTGGCACGTGTTCTTCTCCGGTCTCCAGCCAATGGGGAAGGCGGAGAAACCGGCTGTCTTGTGCCTGGAGCGAGACAGGTGTGGGCGTGGGCAGGCTCAGGGTGTTTCACCTGTAGAAACGGTGAGGTTTCTTACAGGAAAAGGGAAGGAGGCGGTTATCTGCACTTCCGTTCTCTAGACCCTGTGCATCAATTCAGCTCATTCTGTTTGGAACAGTAATTTAATCTGGAGGGAAAAAAAAAAAAAAAACCCCAGCTCCGCAACTCCAAACCTCTGGCCTGTCCCTGCCCCGTCCACACACTGGTCTGGTTTCAGTCCAGGGGGACCCTGAACTCCTCTGGCCTGGTGGGGAGGGTGGGCTTGGGGACCTTGGGTGTGCCTCAGTCCCTCAAAGGGCTCACAGATGAACACACCTGCAAGTACCCCATTCTCTGTAATAGCTGCTCAGGAAGATCCTCCCGAGTGCCCGCCTGCCCTGCCCATCTCAGCCTCCAATTGGAGTCAGCTCCATGCCAGCCAGAGGCTGTGGGCAAAACTTTGGGGTGGGGAGTTGGTGGGGCCCAGAGATGACTCTGGGAGGCATCTGGCCAATCAGAGCCCGGACCCTCCCCATTCATTTGCTGGCAAAGTCTTCGAGATTCAGCCATGCACCCAGGTGGTGCATGGCAGCATTCCACCCGAAGACAGGCTTTGAAAGTCAATTATTTGAAACCGGGGAAGCCAAGGCCTCACGGGCCTCCAAGCAAACAAGCTTTTGGCAAGTTCAGAGAAAAGGAAACAAGATTGAATTTCCCCTCCGACTCACCTGGGGGAAAATGCAGACTGCTTGATGGTGGAAATATCTGGGAGTTCGGCTCCCCTGTAGGCTTAGGGAGGCAGGCATGCTTTGAGGTCATCCAGAAAGGCCCCTAGGACATCCTACAGCTTCCCTGTAGCAGCTGGTTCTAGGGCTTAGGACTTCTAAGCTTGGGCCGTTCTTCCTTTGATCTGACTTTATTCCCTCGTGCTGCAGATCCAAAGGTGGCAGGACCTCAACAGCTTGCCCTTGACTCAGTGGCTGAGTTGAGGAGCCCGGGTTCAGGTCCTGACCTGCCACAGCTATCTGTGCATGCTGTTGGCAAGCTGCTTTACTGCCCTGTGCCTGTTCCCCATCTGTAAACTGGGGGAGAAAAATAATGCCCACTCTGAGGTTCTTGGTCAAGTGTAAAATTCTGCAGAAAGGGAAGGGGTGGGGAGAGGTTTGCTCTGTGCCTGAGCTTCACTGCATCCCTCAGAGAGTGTCAGGGGAGGGAAGGATGCTTTGGACCACACACCCCCCTGACCTTGTAGCAGCCCCCATAAAGGGAAACTCTCTCCAAGAAGCCTAGATCTTCCCACAACCATGGCCCACAAGGAGGACAAATTCCAGGCTCCGGATTCTGGAGGATGCAGCTGGAGGGGCTGAGGTTGGGTTTAAGGAAATACATATCCATTCGTCTCTACAAGTCATAAGGTCCTGGGGGTGCAGAGGCAGATTCGGTGGAGGGCAGGGATGGGGTTTACTCTGAGGTTGTGGTAGAGGCAAGAGGTGATGTGATGACTTCCCCGCCCAGTCCCAGGGGCTCCTGCCCACCCAGCACCTCAGCACTGGGGGTTGGAGAGGGTCCAACATTTGCTGTTCTCTTCCTCCAGCCAAGGTCAGTGGGACACATGCCCCCTCCCCAGCTCCCGCACCTCCCCTCTCCTCTGAAAGCTCTTAAACTTGCTGCCTTAAGAGCTGAATAGGAGATGTGAAAATCTGGAGCAAAGTCTGGGCTTCCTGGAGCCATGGTTCTCAGCCCTGGCTGCATGAGGGAGTCCCGTGGGGGAGCTTTTAAAAATCTCAGTGCCCGTGTTGCACCCCAGACCATGACATCAAACGGAGGGGACAGTATTTTTTAAAAGCTCCCCAAGTGATTCTAACTCCTGGCCCAGAGTTAGAGCTGCGGATGGTCCAGCCACGTGGATGCCTGAGCTACACTCTCCCAGCTGCAACCTCCTCACCTGCAAAACCCAGGAACCACCAGGACCCTCCTGGACTGGAGGGCAGCTTAGAAGGGAGAACCTGTGAGAAAGCACCTGATACCTAGTAGGTGCTCATTAAATGCAAATTCCACTGATAATGGCTTCCAATCACAAAGCACCTACTTGGTGTTAGCTATTTTGCATGCATTTACATAAGCTGCTTTCTGGACCTGGATGATTCCTGGGTTGGCACGATGGCCTTTCCCAGAAGGGGGGTTGCCTTTGTCCTGGTTTGGGGCAGGTGGGTGTGTCTGGAGGCCCTGGAGGAGGACCCTGGCTGGTTCTTGTTTGGACACATCTTAGGTAACCTTGGGCAAACAGTGACTCAGCTATAGCAGGGTCCCTTCCCCAGCCAGGCTCGTCTTCCTCAAGTTTCTTCCTGCAACGTGTCAGGGCCCTGAGGCTGTGGCAAGAGCCTGTGACTGTTTTCCTTGGGGGCCCTTGGGAGGGATGAAGACAAGAACAAGAGGTCTTTCCTTTGCCTCCTCTTCCCCAGACAGATGCTTTACCTGAGTACCCGTGTTCCTCCTAGATGCTGGGGCTCCAAAAGGCTAAGTGAGCCGGCTCAGGTCCCCCAGGATGTAGACTCCCAGGTCTCCGTCTCCAAAGTGCATCTTGCTGGCGGCCTCTGGTTCCGCGTGGGGAGCTGAGGGATGGTGCTCTGATCCCCAGCCTGGCCGACACTGATCAGCACCCGGCACTTGGCTTTAATCTCCTTTTTTTCCTCCTTCCCTCTTCCCAAGTCTGAAGCACCCTCAGACCGGGGGTGGCAGCGGATGGCATTGCTCCCAGATCTGCAAGGGAGGGTGGGAGGAATTCAGGGCGTTGTTGGAACACAGAACCTCTGTCCCATGTCAGTGACCCCAGGACTTGACTAAAACAGGGGCCATACCAGCAGCACCTGCTACAGAGCCCTGTCCGGGAGGCCTGCTGTCATTCATCCCCCAACTCCCCCCAACCACCATTGCTGATATACTCTGAGAGTGTCTATGGGTCTCTGGGATTAGAGGGGGGTCTGACACCAGTCCTGGCTTTCCTGCTAACCTGCTCTGTGACCTCTGGCAAGTCCCACCCCCTCTCTGGTCTCAGTTTTTTTGACTCTAAGTAGAGCCCCGATGAGAGGGTACTCCGCCATCTCTCAGGCTGTTGTACCTAGTTTGAACCAGCTGACTCTCTTGACACACACCAAAAGGAAGTTTCATACATTAGAGACCAAGTTCATGCAGGAAAGCCTCCCCCTCCCAAACAGGGGGTTTGGTGCCTGCGCCAGACCTGAGACCAACCCACACTCTGCCTCTCTGAGCCTTGGTTACTTTATCTGTAATTGGAATGATAATGGTTGCAACATGTTGCAAGGGTTAAGTGAACTCATTCATGAAAGGCCTTTTAGCAGCGCCTGGTACCTAGAGAGCCCTTCTGGGAGCCGTAAGGATGGCTCCTGTGGCTTCTCTGCATTCCGGAGCCCGCATCTGTACAGTAGGGGGTCACAGCGCCTACCTGGAGGGGTGCTGTCAAGGTTACGGGAGATCATAAGTGCCTGGACCTCGGTGCCCGCCACATGGTCCTGCTGAAATATGAGTCATGTGCACTGGTGTCACTGTGTCTTTCTCCCATTTCTGGCTCCCCAGGGACAGTAGGAGCTGGGAAGTGGGGCGACATGGGGATGTTGCTCAAGGCGCCAGAGATACTCCATCCCACATGTGCCGAGTGCCCAGGCCTCGGGGTCCACTGAGCCCCTCCGCACCCTCTTAGCCCATGGCCACGGTCATGCCAGCCCCGAGCCCCAACCCAGGCCTTGTTCTCCAGCAAGCAACTCCTCTGCCCTCCTGCGTCCCACTGGGCCAGAGCACTCAAACCCTCATTTATGAAAGCTGTCCGCTCGGAGCCCAGGTCTGCCGTCTTCCCCCCCACCCCCCGCCCAGGCATCTGTCCATCTGTCTGTCAGTCACAGGTCATCCCTGATCTGGCTCCAGGGCCCGAAGAGTGGGTGCCAGCTGGCCAGCGGGGGCTACAGGCTGTACAGATGACAGCCCGAGGTTCACCTGGTCCCCTCGTGCCATCAGACATCACTTAAGGGGATGTACCTTTAAATGCGGAGGGCGAAGGCAGGGCCGGAGATGCTTTCAGAAGTGGAAATGGGACCCATTTGTTTATAATTTACTCCCTGACACTTAACGGGAACCCGATGGGCCCAATAAAGGCCCTGCCCTCGCCCAACTCCCACCTCAAAAGTCCTGGAGCCCGTCCAGTTCTCTGGAGGCAAATGCATCTCAAAGTGGAGCGGACCCTTTTGCTCCCCAACCGCCTGTCTCCTGCCCACCCGCCCTCCCGCCCATCTCGCAACTTTTGAAAGACTCGTCACTGTTCCCAAGATCAGGGGGCTGCCAGCCTTTCCAAGCTGTGGGGCAGGAAGGCGGGGGGAGGGGGTGGGGGCTTGCTTTCGAGGTAGAGAAGGATCAAGGGAGGATTCGGGAACAGACTAGCATATTCTGGGCATAAGATAGGCAAAGAGAGGGGGCCAGGGATGGAGGAGAAATCCAGTTTTCAATTTCCCTCCAGAGAAAAATGAGTGCATGAGAGACAGAATAATTTTCCAGTGTGCAGGCCCTAAGTAAAACCTCCTTGAGACATTGTGAGTTATTAAAGAGGAGGAAAGAAAAGAAATTGTAAAATCAGTTTGCCTTTAGCAGAGCAGTACAATGCACTCTTATTTCCAGGGGAATCTAATTAGAGGGAGGCGGCCTGGCCTGTTGGGGGGATAAAAGCTGGAGGCTGGGGCTGGGAGGCCCCCTGGGCTGCGTGGGAGGAGGGCTGCCAGGGAAAGGTTGGGCTTTCGGGGAGGCGTTTCCCTTCCCAGCCTCTCAGGAGGCTCGGCTGGTTTGGATTCGAATCCTGTATCTTGGAGTTGGTGGCTTAACGTGAGCATCGGTTGCTTCATTTGAAAAATGAGGAATGGGCGTTCCAGCTGTGGCTCAGCGGGTTAAGAACTGACAGTGTCCGTGAAGATGCAAGTTCGATCCCTGGCCTCACTCAGTGGTCTAAGAATCCCACATTGCCGCAAGCTGCGACATAAGTCACAAACGCGGCTCAGATCAGTGTTGCTGTTGCTTTGGGGTAGACAGGCAGCTGCGGCTCCGATTCTACCCCTAGCCTGGGAACTTCCATATGAGGCAGATGCAGCCCTAAAAAGAAAAAAAAATGAGAACGATGGAGTTCCCTGGTGGCTCAGCAGGTTAAGGGTTCCGGCGTTGTCACTGCTGTGGCTTGGGTGGCTGCTGTGGTGCAGGTTAGATTCCCTGCCCACGGGAATTTCTGAATGCGACAGGCACGGCCAGTAAAATAAAATACAAATGGGGATGATAAAATTCCTCGTTGCTCTAGATGTCAGGATGAAATGCGGGAGGTGCTGGCAGAGCTGGGTACGTGCCAGGCACTCTGCATCCCTGTTCTCCCTCGTCCACCACCATTCTCAGCCTCCACGCCTCCATCCATGACACCTTTGGCATCTCCAGGCCCCCTGATCATCCCCTTCGCTTTCTGACCCTCCCTCCACCATCTCCCTCTCTTTCACCACTGACACTCCGAATCCAGCTCCCAGGTCCCCTGGCCTCCTAGTGGTAAGGTCTAGCTCAGCCTCTGAGGTCACCAAGCAGCCATTCGCTGCTCCCACCCCGAATTCTTACAGGATACTTCAGATTCTTTTAGTGTAAGATCAACTTTTTTTGTTCAGAAATATACATATATAACAATAAGTGAAAGCCCTAGGAATTGTGAGCACCCATGCACACACCTGCAGGACCATTGCTAACGGTAGATGTGGGTCCTTCCATGTGTGTTTCACAAAGTGCAAGATCCAGCCCTAGGTCTGCGTCCCTTCCCACCAATGCCGCCCTGGGCCAGAGAGCCCCGGTCTTTTCCGCAGCCCTAGCAGGGCGGTTTGGCGTGAACACTGCGTGGCGTTTTGGGGAGAAGGGAAAAGGTACAGGCACTGGCTTACAAATGTTCTACAGTTTCTAAGACCTGGTCACTGCCCTCACATATTGAAAGAGGGGAGGAGGGGCAAAGGGATCTGACTACGGGTTCAGACCCCTGATGGACCAGGTTCAAGTCCTGGCACAGCCACAGATAGCTTTGTGACCTTGGGTAAGTCACTGCCCCTCTCTGAGTCTCATCCTTAGAGCTGGTTCGATATCAGTGCCTGCCAGCTCTGAGTGTTGTGAGATGATGCGAATTACGGGTGCCAAACACAGCACCTGGCACCGGATAAGAGCATCGCAAATGCCTGTTGTCACTGTGTCATGCCTACGGAGGGTACCACTAGGTCCTCAGAACTGGGAAGCCCAATCCCTCACCATCTCCAAGCACAATTTTGCCCTCTGAGAATCTGTTTTTCAGATTCCACCCCCTCCCTGCTAGCTTAACGTCCCTAACCCATGGCTGGCCACAGTGGGGGAAAAGACCATTATTTATTCCATCAAGATTCAGAAACTGGGCCCAGAGCAATAATTGCCCCAGGGTTCGAGTAACAGATTTTATTTTTATTGATCAAAAAAAATTTTTTTATCAAAAACACATCAAACTAGAAAAGGCGTAAGCAGCAGGATCAAATTGGATTTTAACTCCTTTAAACACGGGCTCCTCCAGCAACCCATTTCCAAAGATGGCTGATGTCTTCCCAGGCGATGCTCAAAGTCCAGGGGGGCCGTTGGGTTCTGCAGCCCCAGATGCTGTCTCCAGACCCTCATTCAGCCACCGCATGAGCATTTGGGCTGCCTCTGAGTGGACCGAACATCTGGACGTGGCTGAGGGGATTCGGTGGAGTACCTGTGTGTCGGTTTACAGAGCGTCGATCCTCCAGACCTCTTGGAATGGTTCAGCTGGCCAGCCGGGGCTTTCAGCGGCGTGCCAGGTGTCTGGCGATGCATAAATACATTTCTAATGAGATCACTGTGCAGGATGCTTCTAACATACTCACCGATAATCACACTGGCCTGAAGAGCCAACCGTCGGAACATCTGTTGGAACGTTGCAAGTTCATGCACAGATCTGGGCATGGGCAGGGGGTGGGGCGGGGGTGGGGGCAGGAGAGCAGTGCATTCATTCCATGAGTGAGCATGTATTCACTCATTCATTCATTCAACAAATCTGCGTCGAGCTCTTCCCATGGGCCAGGCCCTCTTCTGGGCATTGGGAATAAAGCAGGGGACAAAACAGATAAAAATCCTTGTCCTCCTGGAGTGGAAATATCACGCCTCCAAATAATTCAAGCCAGGAGGCTGGAAGACAGGTCAAGGATGGGGCAGATGTCAGGCGGGGTCCGTGACTTCAGCCAGGTATTTATTTATTTATTTTACTTTGTCTTCTTTTTAAGCCACACCCATGGCCTGGGGAAGTTCCCAGACTTCAGCCTTTGTTTGCTTGTTTGTTTGTTTTTTTAATGGCCACACCTTTGGCAGGTGGAAGTTCCCTGGGCCAGGGATCGAATCTGTGCCTCCACAGTGACCCAACCTCTGCTGTTGGATTCTTAACCTACTGCATCGCAGCGGGAATGCCCAGGACTTCAGCCATTTAAAGTCACTGTTCTGAAGCTATGGCAGGTCTCTCTCCTGCTAAAACCAGTGCATGTCTGATTGCTGAACGCAAAAGACAAGGGGGAGTCCAGAGGCTGGGTTGGGTCGGCAGCAGGCTGGGCCCTAGTCAGAGTTCCAGGCATCTCTGGCTGTGGTCTGATGATGCAGCCACCTTGCCAAGTTGCAGGAGCAAGGACCCCAGAGCAGAAAGTCGACCTGTGGAGCTGACCCCTGGCTGGGCTTCCCTTGACCTGAGTGTCTTCTTCTCCATCACTGTGAAAAAGATCTAGGGTTTTAGTGCCATGCAGGGCTGCGGGCTTGCACTCTTTCAGCCCCTCCATTTCCATGCTGATAATAGTAAGATGAATTGTCTGGCTTTCCTTTTCCCTAGAGCAGCCTGGTTTTTCTTCATTAGCTGTTGTGGCTTTTCTCTGAATTTCTGTAGAACAATGGTTCTCAAAGTGTGGCCCCCGGGCCCCGCAGGGCGGCAGCAGGCACCACCAGGGAACTTACTGGAAATAGAATGTTTTAGGCTCTACTCATGGAATGAGACCCCCCCACCCTGGGCGGGGGCAGTAATCTGTGTTTACACAAGCCCTCCCAGGGATTCTGATGCCTGGAGGCTTGAGAACCACTCGTGTACAATGCAGCTTGATTTACTTAATATGCATATGTTGGCTCAGGCATGGGCCCCACGCGCGGGCTGAAGGGAGCGTGGCCACTTAGCAGAGAAGCAGATCTCACACCTCTCCGTTTACAAAAAAGCACCGGCCCCAAGAGGTGATTGTGAGCATTTTGTGAAAGGGCACAATGCGTGTGGAGTTCCTGGCATAGAGCAGACCCTGAATGAGCAGTAACCCCTCCTCCTTTAATTACGGCCACGGGGGACAGAAGCAAACTGTTCAAAGAAGATGACAGTGTTTAAGACAAGTGCTGATCACCTTTGAAAAATCGACCTCACCCACTCTAAAAATAACAGAATCACGGCATCTTAGATTCTCAGGACCATAATATGGTAGAGCAGAAAGGGGATCATTTAGTCTTCGCCCTTCTTTTCCTGGGCGAGGAACCAGAAGCTCACAGAGGCCGTGTACCTGGCCCAGGTGACACAGCATGCGAGGGACATCCCTCTCCTCCCTCCACCGCCTCCCAGCCACACAGCCTGCCTCCTTCCGCCTTCTGTCCTGTCCACTGACTTATTTTGCAGGAGGAGCCCCAGCGGAGCCCCTAGCTGCTTTTTGCAAATATCTCTTGCAGCGGGGACATCATGTCTCTTCCATCCTCTGCTGTGTCCCCCACCACTGGCTCAGAACCTGCACGTGTTCAACACCTCGCATCGAGCAGATGAATTAATATCTGGGGGCAGAAGCCTGGGCAGCGGGGAGAGGACATGAGGCTGGGGGCGGGGGGGGGGGCGCTTGATGGGGGGAGGTGATGCCCCCCGCCCCCCATGGACCCACCAGCTTCCCAGCACCAGGACGTGGCTCCGAGCTGGTGTCGGCTTGAAGACCAAGTTCTCCAGGACTGGGGTGTCCGCTCGACATAATACGTAACAGTAATTAAGAAATAAGCCGCCTTGCCCAGCTTCACAGCGATCATTTGGCTAAGTAACTACCATGGTCCAGTGCCTCAAAAATCACCATTAGAGTACGCTCCTTATGGCCATAAAATTTCTCGTTTTCTGCCTTTCATCAGCCTCCCCCTGCAATCTTCGCCTTGCTTTATTTATACATTCGTCCTCAAACAATGGCAATAAACTCTTTCCCAGAGTGTTGCAAATCAGAAATTTGTCCACATTTTTCCACCACCTTCCACTGTGGACCTGCTCTGCCTGGGAACAGCCCAGCCGGGCCAGCTGGAGAGGCTGGGGTGCCGCAGATTGATGGGAGCGCCGCAGGACGGGGTTGCTGGGGAGAGAAGATGGGGAGGGGGCAGGGGGAGAATATGCCATGAAAGGCCAGGCTGCCCAGCGACCAGCCGGAGACACAAGGGGCCCACGGGGAGGGGAGCGGGGGAGGGGAGAGGAGGGGACTGCCTTCCCCACCCCCTTCCCTAAGAGGGGAAGAAGAGTCTGGGACCAGAGGGAAGCAGGGCTGGCCCCAGGCAGAATACGGGGCGGGTGTGTGTGTGTGTGTGTGTGTGTGTGTGTGAGGAAATCGATCCATCCCTGCCCCCAAAGGAACCAGATGATCTGCACCCCAACTCAGAATCCCTGTCCCTTCTCAAGCTCCGTGCCTCCCCCCCATCAATCATTCTTTCATGCAGCAACAGGCATTTATCAAAAGCCCTCCTGTAGGCCAGGAAGTGTGCAGGGTTCTGGAGTGTGAAGTCACGAATAAATCAGGTGCAGCCCTGGCCCCCTTCTCAGGGTCGTTCCCAGAGACCCAGGAGGACCTCTGGTTTTCGGGGATGGGGTAAAGGGGGTCCGGAGAAGGATTTGGACTTGCCACAGGTCACACAGCATGTTGGAGGCGAGGTCAGGAGCAAACTCCAGGGTTCCAATCAGGAACCCCCAGTCTTTCCAATCAGCCCATAGGCTCCCTGGGGACCCTCCTTGTGGACAAGGTAATTGTCCCCTCCTCTGGCTGGGGTGCCAGCTGCCTGTAGCAGGCTTTTTTTTGGGAGAGGGGTGCCTCTGCAGTGACACTCTGTACTTTAATGTGGAGTCCCCCGGGGGCAGCAGCAGGTGAAGTAACTCAAGTTGAAGACTTTGGTGTGGGTCCCCAGAGATGAAGTCTGTTCTGTTGGGTGGGCTACCCAGGTAAGGCTTCCTGTTTCTGAGAAGGGAGCCCGGCCTCCATTAGGCGACATTAAAGATCCAGCTGCCTTTCCAGTGATCCTGCTTCACCTTCAAATCCACACCCTAGAATCAGCTCAGAGCCCTGCGTGCCTATCCGAGAGCGGTTCTCTTCAAAGGCTCAGGATTCTGGCAAATCCTCTTGTTTCTGTAGCAGTCGTGGCCGCTAGTAGCGATGGCTTTTGTCCCTGTGGGTCCGTGGGGCACCCAGTAGGTGCACCTTGATCTGCAATACGATGTCAGGTTTCAGTTGTCTGGGAGGCCCTTTTAAAGAACGGTGGCAGTGGGGCCAGTTGGAGGCTGGATGGCTAGAAATGACTCCTGATGGAAGAGGAATCCACCCTGGGTCCTGAGACAGAACCTATGACTTTGGGGAAGTCTGAGTCATTTCTCCTGGTTGTGTCTGGGATGGTGAGGTCCTTGGTTTCTTTTTTTAACTGGCAGTTGCAGGTCCTATTGAAGACTGTTATTTAGAACATTCCAGAATGATAGGGACAGAGAGCCGTGCCCAATCACCCCACCCTGGGGTGTATGCCTAGTTCTGCCTGGGGCGTATGCCTGTCTGGGAGTTCTTGGTGGCTCAGTTAGTTAAGGTTCCGGCATTGTCACTGCTATTGTGCAGGTTTGATTCCTGGCCCTAGAACTTCCACATGCCGTGGGCACAGCCAAAAAAAAAAGTACAAAAAAAGAAACTCCCATCCTTATTATGGAGGTGTCACCTCTACTTCAGGATGTTCCTAGCTTGACGGGGGGACCTAGTCCCCATCCTCAAGAAGCTCAAATGAACCTTTTATAAACAGGACGATAAGATACAGTGGTAAACAGAACACAAGCATTAAAACGTCATGGTTGGGCCCCCGCAGGAGCCGATGCCCCACGCTGAGAGGGTGGCATGGAGGAACCAACAGCACAGGGATTCCAGGGGAGCCCTCAGGGTGCGGCAGTCACAGAGCACTTCCTGGACTAGGTGGACTTTGAGCCCAGACTTGAAGGAGGGGGGAAGAGAGACAGTAGGAAGCAGTGTGAGGGCACCGTTCAGGGCCACAGCAGGTGATCAAGGCCTGGGGGTGACCTGTGGCGAGGCACGTGTGGGCCGAGGCTGGGGAGGACCTTGAATGCCAGGCTCACGAGGGTCACTTTGGTGGTTAAGATGGAGCCTCTGGGGCCAGTTACTGGGTTACTGTTACTCTGCCACTACGTTGGTCCCTTTGAGCCTCGGTTTCCTCATCTGTAACGTGGGCGCACAGTAACAGTCACTTCTTAGCGTTACGCTGGGACCACATGACTTGCTCCAAGAAAGGCAACCAACCAGCTCAAAACACATCAGCAGCTATTTTAATTTAGTTTTATTTATTTGATTTCATTTTATTTCATTCTCGTGTGGCCTCCACTCCCAGTGCTGCTATAGGAGGTCGCAGAGCCCAGTCTTAGGGGCATAGTGAGCCCCAGGTTTAAGCCCTTCCTCAGGGCTGAGCGCTGAGATGGATGGAGGGAGGCAGGGGCCAGGCTCCTGAAACCATTTTCCATCCCGCCTCCTGTGATGACTTTCCATTGGCTTCGGCTTTCCAGCCTCCAGCCTTGAGGAGGGGGAGAGAGGGGCCAGGAGGTGGGGAGAAGGAGGGTCCAGGCAGGCTTGACTTCCCAGGCATATGGTCCTTTCACCGTGGCTTTGTGGGGCGCTAACAGGTGGCCAGGCTGCCTTTTCCTTGCTGCCATGCAAGGCAGCTTCATCTGGCCACTGGGGCCACAGCTGCTGCCGTTTCCCCTCCGCTGATCTCAAGGCCTCACCCCAGGCCTCCCCCAGCCCAGCTTTCTGATGGCCTGCCTCCCTCTTTGGCCCCGTAGTGTCTCCCAGAATTTCTGCCCCAGCTGATCACTTGCCTAAGACGCTTGCACCCGCTTCTCTCCGTGGGCACCATCTGCATCTGGGGTGGCTCCCCTGGGGATGGGATATGAGGTCTATAGACATGGCTGGGTTTGTGCAAAACTTCCATCATGGGAGAATAAGACAGGAATGATAAAGGGTATTCATTCATTCATTCATTCACTTGCTCATTTGTTCATGCATGCATTCATCCCTTGCCTTTGTGCTTTTGTTTTCATTTTTTTCTTTTTTGGCTGCCCCGTGGCATATGGAGTTCCCAGGTCAGGGATCAGATCTGAGCCGCACTCCCCACCTAAGCCACGCAGGATCCTTAACCCACTGTGCCAGGTTGGGGATCAAACCTGCATCCCAGTGCTCCCAAGACACTGCTGACCCCATTGCGCCATAGTGGGAACTTCTTGCCTTTGTGTTTTGTGTTAGATAAATGTGTTTGCCTCTGGGGGACACTACAGAGGTAGATAAAGTTCTTGTATTCCGGCACCAATAACAATCGTGATAATGATAATAATCACTAACATAGGTTGAGCTCTTACTGTATACCTGGCAGTGTTGTCAGCCTCATCTTGCCGTCATGCATTTAATTTTCATGTATGACAACTCTGCGAGGTCAGTACAATGATTTTCCGCATCTTACAGATGAGGAAATTGCAGCCCAGAGGAGTGCCCCCCAGTTGTGAGTTCGTAGAGGAGCAGGCTGTGATCAGTGCCTCACGGGCAGCCCTTGGCATTTCTTGAGGTGCCCGTCTATGCAGCCACACCAACCCCCTGAGGGCCAGGCCGATGGCTGGTCTTACTCCCAGGGGATGGATGGGGAAACGGAGATTCCAAAAGGACAGGTGACATGTTCAAGGTCTCACAGCAGGTGAGGGACTGAGCCTGGAGTTCCAGTTCCCCACCTGCCAGGCTTCTGCTGAGTAAGAAGAAAGATGGGGTCTGCTCGGCCAGGGCACCCTGTCTCCCCCACTCTTGGAGCTCAGTCCCCAGACACAGTTTTTTCTCTTTGCTTTCCCCCTGGCTCCCACCACTGCCCCCATTTTAGAAAGGAGGGGGAGTTCCCATCATGGCGCAGTGGAAACAAATCTGACTAGGTGTCATGAGGTTGTGGGTTCGATCCCTGGCCTTGCTCAGTGGGTTAAGGATCTGGTGTTGCCATGAGCTGTGGTGTAGATTGCAGACAAGGCTCGGATCCAGGGTGGCTGTGGCGTTGGCGTAGGTCGGCAGCTACAGCTCTGATTAGATCCATCACCTGGGAACCTCCATATGCCATGGGTGCGGCCCTAAAAGGACAAAAGACAAAAAATAAAATAAGATAAAAATGGAAAGGAGGAGAAGGAGGTTTTGGAGTCCACTAACACATCCAGCATCTAGAGCTGTGGGAGGCAGAGCCAGAATTCAAATCTAGGTCTGTCTGATCCCACGGCTTCTGCCCGCCTTGCTCCATGGTCTGCAGGTGGCAACCCTGACCACACTTTGTAAGACGGGACCCCACTGGCAAGGCCTCTTGCAGGAGCTGACAGAGCGGGCTCTGCCATCTGCCCAGCACGAGTCGCTGCTCTTTCTGTTGTCAGTAAATGAGTTTGTTGAGTAAACAACTGAAATAACTCAGCGAAGAAGTAAAGGAGAACTGGTGATTGTTTTCAAGACTGTCTTCAAGTCTCAGCAAGAGGCTAAAGGGGATTGTGAACTGAACTCCTCTTACGGTGGACTTGCTCCTGTTGCCAAGGTGCCTCCTGAAAATATCCTGCCTTCTCCCTTCCCCTGATACACGGCTGCGGCCCCCTTCAATACTCCACGTTTGCTGCATAGGACACCAGTGGGTTAAAGAGACGGAGCTGGAGGGCCCTTCTGACATGTTTGGCTCCAACCTCTTGTCCTAAGCAGGCAAACCTTAGTTTTGAATTCTCTGCCCCCAGGAAGTCTTCCCTATCTGAGTGCCTTTGGCTCAGACAGTTCTGGCCCTCTACCCACTCTCTCCTCTCTCCCATACCTGCCTTGTGCTTGGTTCACTGTTCAATAAAAAAGAGCTCTGGATCCGTCATGGCTCTGAAATCTGGAACTGCAACGACACAGTACCATTTCAAGCAATACTACTTCCTTCTTCCTAGATATGCCTCTTCTTGGCAGGAATGTATAAAGAGTGCCCTCTAGTGTCTGAGGACAGGACTATACTGTGAGCACAGAAGCCCGCAATCAGAGAATCCCCGTATTTGTAATGCAAATCATCTCCCAAAGGTTCAGAGTTTTGTTGGTTTTGTCTAGATCTGTTTTGTTTTTAAAGACCTCCTACTGGGGTTAGACGGGCACTACCTGGAGAAGAGAAAGTTTTGTCAAGTTTAGGTTGTGCCCATGGCAAAAGTTCCACCCAGGCTTTCCAAGGATACGCTCCTCCTTGTGTTGGTGGAGTGAAGTTGGGCCTGTTGATTCATCGCAAATGCTGAGAAATCGTGTAGGATTTGGAGTCAGACTGAGCCTGTTTGGATCCCTACCTCACCAAGGCCTCTAGACCCTCCCGAGGCCTCTCAGAGAGCAAGCAGGACTGAAATGAATCCATGCAGACAGTTTTTGCTGAGCGCCAGCCATAAGGGCACAGGGCACCTCAGCCCCAGCTGGAGAGGACACCTTCAGGAAGGCTTCCTGGAGGAGTCGTCCCAAAGTGAGTAGGAAAAGAACGAGGCTTGATGGAAGCCTGTGCTTGCTGAGCACTCACTTGTCCCTGGCGCTCTTTCATGGCCTTAATATACTCATTCATTTATTCCTTCATTCAGTCCTTCAACAGCTATTCGGGTGTCCACCTTGTGCCAAGCCATGGAAGTTCAGCCGTGAACAGAAAAGACAAAAATGCCCCCCTGCGTGGCACTTGTAATCTAGTGATGAGCAGGATGATGAGGGATGGGGGCAGTAAAGTGAACTCTTTAGCATATCTGACTTGACATGTGCTGTGGCAAAACCTGCAAAGCACGGTGGCTTTTGGTGGGACGGGGGGACTGTCCCATCACTATCCATATTTTATACACGTGGAATCTGCAGAATCCAGGCGGAATGTGTCAGTAGCCTGTACTTTTATTTCCTTATTATTTATTTATTGAAGTAGAGTTGATTTACAATGTGGTGTTAACCTCTGCTGCATAGTGAAGTGATTCAGGTATGCATATATGTATATCTTCTTTTTCATATTTTTTCATCATGATTTCTCATATTCAGTAGTGTTCCCTGTGCAATATGGCAGGATCGTGCTTATCCCTTCTCTATATAATAGTTTGCACCTAGTAGCCTGTGCTTTTTAGTGGCCCACTGCAAACTGCAGACCAAGAGGGGGATGAGGAGGGTGCCCCAGGCAGAGGGCACAGTCCATGCGAAGGCTCGAGGTTGTGGGGGCAGGAGACAGCTGCTGGAGTCCAGGGAGAGAGGGGTAGATCAGAAGCACACACTGGGGCAGGATCAGTGTGGGGTGGAGGGTGGGTTCACCGCTAACTGGGATGCTCAGTCTCCTGGTTTTGGTGCTTTGATGTGAGAGCAGAAGAGTATTAAGGACTCGTAAGGTCGGCAACCTAGACGCCTGGATGGTGATGCTGAGATGGTACCCACGAGAAGTTTGGGCGGAGGAGGTGGACGGGAGGTGTTGCTTCCAGGGAGGTATAACTTGGGGTCTGATCACCGCCTTTCCACCCCCCCCCCCACCATCACCCAGCCCATGGGTGCGGTCTGGTCCAGCTCCTGGCTCCTGCAGACCCTACCAAGCTGCACGCCCCATGCACTGGTTACAGCTGAGCAGTTCGTGCGGAGGGGCCAGGAGGGCGCCTGCCACAGCCCCTGCTCACCGGGCCCCCAGCTGAGCTGTAAATGACTTTTCCATTTTCCGAGACCTGCGCCCAGGCCTGTTTGGTATTCAGCGACACCCAGCCCACACGCGCCGGCTCTCAGCTCTGCCCGAATTACTTGATTAAAACGCATATCAACTATTATGTGATTCATTTCTCTGCCGCTGCTCCGAGCTGGCCTATGTTAAACTGTAATAAAGGCTGGGCTGGGAGGCCCTGGGGATGGGGGAGCTCAGCAGTGGGCTGGGAGGGCATCTCCGAATTGAGGGATGCTAAGATAGGGACCCCAA
The DNA here is from genome assembly GCF_054392235.1 of Sus scrofa. Classification (NCBI taxonomy): domain Eukaryota; kingdom Metazoa; phylum Chordata; class Mammalia; order Artiodactyla; family Suidae; genus Sus; species Sus scrofa. Next base: position 81,660,559 of record NC_139388.1, read on the forward strand.
ACTCAGGGCCAGGGCTGGCTTCCACGCATCTAAGATGACAAGGACTCGGTTTGGAGATGGGTCAGCTCCCTCCTGCCTTCTAGAGAGAGGTGGGAAGATCCAGAAATTGACCATATCATTTTCAGGCTTTTGCTTTGGCAAAAGGGGGTATGGGGAAAATTTGGGGGGTGGGATGGGAAAGAAGCCACCTTGGTTTTCCTGGTCAGAAATGGAATTTTCCATCACCTGGGAATTGTGGCAAAGTTGGCTCTCACTGGGTGGGGAGTCCTGAATCCTGGGTTTTTTTTCCTGGCCTCAGTGGCCTGAGATTCTGCTGACCACCTGTCAAATGGGGCTAATCCTGCCTGCTTGACCCTCTGTCCAGAGAGATGTTTTGGAACAAGGAAAGGGTCTGTAAACTCCCCAAGTAGTGACTGCTGTGGTGTGTCAGAGTTAGAAAGGGACTTTGAGATCATCCTGCCAAGCCCTGTTCATTTAAGAAGTCTTTATTAAGCCCCTACTGTTTGCCAGGCATTGTCCCTGCCGCCCTCAAGGCTCTCCCAGTCCAGTGGGACCAAGAGACCCATAAACAGGCACATTTGATGTTTCTCCTTGACCTGTGAGAGCTCCAAGGATGAGCAGTGGAACCAACCTGGGCTGGATGGGCCCAGGAGGACTTGCTGGGGGAGGACACCCACATGCTGGGTTCTGCTGGATGAGTAGGAGTGTGCCAATGAAAGGGGGAGACATTCCAAGCCAAGGAAGTTGGAGTTCAAAGGCAGGGAGGTGTGAGACAGCCTGGCTGGGCCATTTAGGAAGTCGAGTTGGACAGGGAGTGGCATAGCCAGTCTGGACACAAGGACAGGGCCCGTGGCGGTGGGGCTTTGCTGGCGCAAATGAGGCTTCCAGGGTCAGGGGCTGTGAATGCTGGTGGGCTTCAAAGGAGGGGGCAGAGACTGGGCTAGAGAACAGGAGAGCTGCCTCCCAGCCATTTTCTGTGTACCTCCATCAGCCTGGCCTGGGCTGGACTCTTCCCTGAGCCTCATTCCTGCCCCCCTCTCAAGCTCTGGCAAGCCAAACAAGTCTTGTCACCCTCCCATCCCTTATTCTATCCTCAGACTCCTCTTAAATCATGGAGCTATCTTCCTGTTTGGCACCTGTCCTGGCCCCAGATTCATCTAGAAGTAGTACTGCCTCCACTGGATTGGGAAGTTCCCAGCACGTAGGGGTGACGCCTCCTCCATCAGGCTGGGAAGTTCCTAAAACAGAGGCTGTTCGCCTCTCCCTGGCCATAAGATTGGGAGGGCCAGGAGAGAGGGCCTATTTCTGGAGTTCCCTTTGTGGCGTAGCGGTTAACGAATCTGACTAGCATCCATGAGGACTCAGGTTCGATCCCTGGCCTCCATCAGTGGGTTAAGGATCCGGCGTTGCCGTGAGCTGTGGTGTAGGTCGCAGACATAGCTCGGATACTGCATTGCTGTGGCTGTGGCCCAGTCCGACAGAAGCAGCTCCAATTCAACCCCTAGCCTGGGAACTTCCATATGTCATGGGTCCGGCCCTAAAAAGACACACACACAAGCTTAAAAAAGAAAGGGGCTGTTTCTTCCTTGTTCTCTATTGCAGTCTCTCCACATCCGTGAGCAGAGGCAGGATCTAGGAATCGGAAAGAGGGTCCCTTCTCATATTCCTCTCCTGGGGCTGTCTCCAGACCTGCTCCAGAGACTCGCTCCAGGCTCTGCACCCTCCCCAATCCCCGGGGCTCCCATCTGCAGCTGCTTGAGAGGGGGAGGGCAGGAGCCAGGAGGGTGGCCAGGAGGCTGCTCCCCCACTGTTCACCCCAAATCCAGCCTCTGTTTAATGAATGCGTACCCATGTCCTCTCTCCCCAAGTGTCCCCCTCCCTGTGCCAGCTGCCTAGGCTTCTCCAAGAGGCCACCGGCTTTCTGAGCATGGAGGAATCAGCCCCAGCCAGCAGGGCCCCTCTGTGGCCAAGTCCACCTAATCCTCTTGATTAATTTAACTCTGAGGCTAAAGGGTTCCCATGGCTGGGGAGGTGGGTGGGCAGCAATGGGGAAATCAAAGTGGGAACGATGCATGGTATCAGGGCTTTTTGTGTCCCGTTCCCCCCCCGCCGCTCCCCCTTTGCCCTATCATCATCTTCATTAGCTTCATCAATAATAATAATAACAATAATCCTTTATGGGCCATTTACAGGTTCAAAATTACTCCCGTAGTCTTCATTTCATTCCATTCTCAAAGCAGTCCAGTGAGGCGTGCAGAGATGTATCGTTACCCTCCTTTTTACATCTGAGATAACAGAGGTCCAGAGAGGGGATGCAACTCATTCAAGGCCACACAGCAAGGGTAGAGACAGAGCTCAGAATCCAGGGTCAGGCCTCCCAGACAGGGACTTTTGACTAGACCAGAACTGCCCCTGAGGGCACCCCCAAGCCCTCTCCCAATCTGTCCTTCCTCCCCAGCTCTCTCCAGGAATGAGCAGGGACTTCCTGGCGGTGTGGCTTCTCTGAGGTTACTGAACCAGTCTGAGCTTCATTTCTCGGTTTGTAAAATCACTAGCAGTGCTGGCTTCATAGACCTCCAACGAGGGCTGGCACACTTCAGACTGGCCCAGACCCAGCATGGGTGTCTCTTTCCCTGTGCTGGGCCGGGGAGAAGACGGGAGATCTTTTCCAGGGGCCTGAAGTCACAGACTAGAGTCCGGCTCTCTTGAGAGTTCGCTGGATTGTCCCAGCTAGTGGGACACAGCCTTGCTCTCCCCACTTAGTTTATCCAGAAGGTTGTTATGGCAACCACCACCATCCTAGTGGGTCATTCCAGATCTTTTCAATCAACAGAGACCCATGGGCCCTGCTCTGCCTTCTCCAGTCTGGGTTTTCTCATCTGGGTGCCTCTGGGCTCAAGGAGTTCCTAGATCCTTGGTGAATAACAGAATAGCAGGGACAAGGAGACAAGGTAGAAATAAACCGAATTCCTTGAGGAACCTAGAAAGCTGCAGGTAATTTGGACGGCAAGGGTATCAGATACTCGCAAGGCCTGAGTGGGTGCTGAGGCCTGGCCAAAGTGTGGTCTCCAAAGCACCTTGAATTTATCCCCCAGCTAGTCCTTTGTGAGACACACCCAGGATTTTGGTTACAGCCTATCCTGTCATTTCCTTAATATTTTACTTTGTGCAAAAGTATCTTTAAAAACTAAATTCAAAGAAACCAATTCGCCTATAAATAGATGGGAACCATAAAAACAAATAGCGTGAAAACAAAGCGTATCATTGCCTTCTACCTGGAGACTACATGTGCAGAAAGAGCTTGGGGCCTGTCCTCTCCTTGCCCAAGAGGGACCATCAGTGTCCTAAAGACAGGCCATCCTGTGGGGCAGCCACCAGCCCTGTGAGGCTAAATTTGAATTAAAACGAAACAAGTTCCCATCGTGGCTTAGCGGAAACGAATCTGACTAGCATCCATTCTGACCCAGGTTCGATCCCTGGCCTCACTCGGGGTTAAGGATCTGGCGTTACCTTGAACTGTGGTGTAGTTTACAGATGCGGCTGGGATCTGATGTTGCCGTGGCTGTGGTGTAGGCCAGCCACTGCAGCTCCAATTCAACCCCTAGCCTAGGAACCTCCATCTGCTGTGAGTGCAGCCCTAAAAAAGACCAAAAAAAAAAAAAAAAAAAAAAAAGAAAAAAAAGAAATAAGGAGATCTCCGCTGTGGCTCAGGGGGTTAAGCACCTGACATAGTCCATGAGGATGCAGCTCCAAGGACATGGGTCAGAATATTATCTACAGGGAGTTTCTGTTGTGGTGCAGTGGTAATGAACCCGGCTAGTATCCATGGGGATGCAGGTTCGATCCCTGGCCTCGCTCAGTGGGTTAAAGATCCAGCATTGCCACAGGCAGATCACGGACGTGGCTGGGTGTGGCTGTGGTGTAGGCTGGAAGTTGCAGGTCCAATTCAACCCCTAGCCTAGGAGCTTCCATATGCTGCAGGTGCGACCATAAAAAGAAAACAAGAAAATGAAATAAAATGAAAAACTCAGATCTTCGGTTGCCCTAGACACATTTCAAGTGCTCAGTGCCGCACGTGGCTGACACCATGTGGAACCGCACAGACCTAGAGCATTTCCGTTGTCACAGGAAGTGTTATTGGATGGCACTGCTGTAAACTCACCTGAGACTTAATCAGGCTGGGGTTTCTCCCAGGACAGGGCAATGCCTCCTCCATCAGACCGGGGCTCTCCATCTCCTCCCCAGTCTGCCCTCACAGCTCTGAGTATAATCTCTGCCCACAGAGTTATCCCAAAAAAAACCCTGATCCCCAGCTCACTCAGCTCCTGTCTGAGCTCAAGGGTCCCCACTGGAGGACAGAGCCCGGTGCCCCGTTCCCCATTTGTGGGCTGGCCTCCCTCCCTGCCTGCCAACCTCCGTTTCCTCCTTCTGAAGCCCCAAGGGCGCCCTCTCCTTGTCGACGTCAGAAAATTGAGATTATGCCGTGAGTTTCAGGAAATGAGTCCTTGGGATTAGTTATATTTGGCTCTGAATCCCAGACATGCTGGGGAAAAGTACCCCAGGGTGCCAGCTGTGCCCATTGTGGCCTCCTCTCAGTGACAGGGAGCTGGGCAGCTGAAAAGGGCAGAGGAGGGGCTGGATCTGACCCCAAGTCTCTGCCTTTAGGGATGAGGCAAGCAGCCACGTAGGCAAGTCTCCCTGCTATTGGCGCCCTTGTTGAGTGACGTCAAAATCAGTGGCCAATGAGAAGCAAGGATGACTTCCCAATGGCCAAGTTAGCAGGATGGAGGGAAGGGGACCCGGAGCTGAAAGGCGTTGCCCAAGGCTGGATGACCTACCAGCTGTGGATGCAGCCCTTTGATGGCATCACCCACCATGCCCTGGGACACGCTGCACCTCTGCACGTGCTCTTCCCTTGGCCTGGAATGCCTTTCGCTTTACCCCCACTTGACATCCAAGCAGCTGCAGTAGGTGTTTAGGTTTTTTCAGGGTTGGGGGAAAGCTGTTCCTTGTGGGAGGAGCCTTGACCTTTTTATGTAACCCACATTTGAAGCTGTTGGGTAAGAACAGGATGGGGGACAGGAGAGCAGGGTCCGAGTGTGGATGGAGACACTTGCTGAGGGACTTTGGCCCGGTTGTGCTACTTCTCTGTGACTTGGTTTCTCCCATCTGTGGTGTGAGCACATGATCTCTGAGGCTCTTCCAGCCTGACTCAGGTGAGCTCTGCGAGAACAGCTTGTATAGCCCATGGACAGCACAGAGCAGGTGCTCACCAGTGCTCTGGAGAATGAACAAATGACAAAACATAGAAGCGCTTCCAGGAAGACCAAAGATGGAGATGGAAAGGGAGAAGAGGGAGAGAAAAGAAGCAAAAGACAAAACTGGAACAAGCAGGTGCAGCGAGGAGGAAGATAAACCTCTGATTGCCTGCTTTCTCTTTTCCCTCTCCTTCTGTCTCCTCTTCTCCCTGGCCCCCTCCTCCATGCTCGCTAGAGCTCAGAGCTCCTGGGGTTGCAGCTTCAGAGCCCTGGCTAAAGAACTCCTTGCTAGCATTCCTTCTAGTGGATCAGGGAGGGGCAAGAGGCCAGGCTTGAAGGGGGCAGAGAAGCCATTCAGACCCCAGGGTGTCTTCAGCCCAGATTGCAGAGGAGCTTGATCAAGCCCTTCCTGCAGCCTCCCTCACCTGGATCTGGGACAGGAGTAGATACCTGGCCTGACAGCCCATTCAAGGGAGGTGAGCCGGCCCCAGACTCCTGGGCTCTCTCTGCACAGGAAGCAAAGGTCTTTACCAACCCCCCAGCTCCAGGGTGGAAATCAGTGGGGATGGTGCCCTGGGAGCCATGGACACAGCCAAGGTCATCATATAGGGTCTCCTTCTCCAGCCTGGACGATCACTCAGTGATCCTGGAACATCTCAGGAGGGGCCTGGGTCTGGAAATCACAAGTCCAAACCCTTCCTTCTGTAAATAGGGAACCCGAGGCCCAAGGAGGGAAGGTAGCCTTCCTAGGGTCATGGTTCAGAGCACGTGGGGGAGAACCAGGCCTGGAATCTCAGCTGCCTCACTGCCGAGCTTGGGCACAAGAATTGGCTTCTTCCCTCCATTCCTTCCTTTCTTCTTGTTTCCTCCGTTCCTTAGTTTTTGTAATATTTTCCCCAAATGCAATAGTGTCATTGTTTAAATGATCATTTAAAAAATACTTGAAGTTCCCATTATGGCTCGGTGGTAACAAACCCGACCAGTATCCATGAGGACATGGGTTCAATCCCTGGGCCTTGCTCAGTGGGTTAAGGATGCAGCATTGTTGTGAGCTATAGTGGCTGTGGCTGTGGCGTAGGCTAGTAGCTGCAGCTCTGATTCGACCTTTGGCCTAGGAATCTCCATATGCCATGGGCGCAGGCCTAAAAAGACAAAAAATAAAAGTAAATTAAAAATACTAAACTAGAAGTAAGTTTCAAGAAGAAAACTAAAGTTCTGTCAGCATGAAGGTTAACATTTGTTCATCTTCTGGGCAAAGTGTTTTGCAATGTGTTAGGTGTGTTTTTCCAAAAGTGGGATTGATCTTTGCACACTGCTTTGTACCTTGCCTTTTTTTAAAACATTTTTTTAATATAATGATTCTTATTTTTTTCCATTGTAGCTGGTTTACAGCGTTCTGTCAATTTTCTACTGTACAGCATGGTGACCCAGTTACACATACATGTATACATTCTTATTTTCTCACATTATCAGGCTCCATCATAAGTGACTAGACATAGTTCCCAGTGCTACACAGCAGGACCTCATTGCTAATTCATTCCAAAGGCAATAATCTGCATCTATTAACCCCAAGTTCCCAGTCCATCCCACTCCCTCCCCCTCCCCCTTGGCAACCACAAGTCTATTCTCCAAGTCCATGATTTTCTTTTCTGTGGAAAGGTTCATTTGCGCCACATACTAGATTCCAGATACAAGGGATGTCATATGGTATTTGTCTTTCTCTTTCTGACTTACTTCACTTAGTATGAGAGTCTCTAGTTGCATCCATGTTGCTGCAAATGGCACTATTTCATTCTTTTTTTATGGCTGAGTAGTATTCCATTGTGTGTATATACCACATCTTCCTAATCCAGTCATCTGTTGATGGACATATAGGTTGTTTCCATGTCTTGGCTATTGTGAATAGTGCTGCAATGAACATGCAGGTCCTTGCCTTTTTCTTAAAGTCAGATTTATTAAGGTACAGTGATTATATGGCAAAATTCTCCCTTTTTAAGAATACAGTTCTAGGAATATTGACAAAGGTGTTTCATCATTGTGAAACCACCCCCTGAATCCTATATCATGGATGTCCTTCCATGTCATTGGAAATAACCTAAATGCCCAACTGCAGGGGATTAAAAAAAAAAAATCCACTATGGCTAAGCTGTAAAGTATTTAACCAGTCCCCTAGGGTTAGGCAGGGAGGTTGCTTCCCAGCCTTCACTCTGATAACCAGTGCTGTGGGGAACATCCTTCTCATGCTCAGAAGGGATCAGATCCTCGGAGCCACAGTGGCCTGAAGGTGGGCACAAAGCACCCCTCCATCTCACTAGGTCCCCACCCTCTCTCTCCCTCTCACCTGGCCACAGGGAACCGTCTGGATGAGGGCTCGGACGTGGAGTCAGAACCCGATCTCCCTCTGAAGCGGAAGCAGCGCCGCAGTCGGACCACGTTCACAGCCGAGCAGCTGGAGGAGCTGGAGAAGGCCTTTGAAAGGACTCACTACCCAGACATCTACACCCGCGAGGAGCTGGCGCAAAGGACCAAGCTGACCGAGGCGCGTGTGCAGGTGAGGCGGTACTGGGGGTTTGTGTGGTGGGCATCATCCAGGGACCCCGTGACTGAGAAGGTGGGGGTGGCCAGGGTGGGACAGCCCCACTCCTAGGGTGGGAGTGGGGGAGGGGTCGGCAGCAAGCCATCCAGGGACTGTGTGGACAAGCAGTGCCCCTGGCACTTGGTGCAGAGTAAGTGGGCAGCAAATGATGACTGATTGACTGTCCAAGCGGAGGACAGCCCCAGAGAAACCAGGGGCATCAGTGAGGACTTGGATGGCCTTCATCCTTCCTACCCTGGCAAGTGCTTCAGGAAAACTAGGGAAGGAGGGATGGAGGGAGAGACAGAAAGGGAAGGAGGAAAGGGCGAGGGGAGGAGGAAGGACGGATGGTAGTTCAGCCAGAGGAGAGGCTCAGGAATAGAATGATTTCCAAATCCCTGAGGAGGGAGGAAGGAATTGGAATAAAAAGCTTAGAAGAGATGGGTAGTGAGTTCCTATCTTCCTAAGACAGATGGTGAGTTCCCTGTCATGGGAAGCATGCAAGCAGACTGGGTGAATCTTCCCAGCAGATTAGAAGCATCCAGGGGAGGGTGGGCAGATCTCGAACATCTTTTCCACACCCTCTAAGTGCGTGGTACTTAACCTGCAGGTCCAGGGGAAGGGAGGACACATAAGGGGCAGAGTCTGCCTGGAGTTCCAGGCCTGTGGTTGGGGCAGGGGACTCGCCTCCTCTCCCCAGGCTCAGCACTCAGATTCCAGTGCAAGGTCTACAGTTGTTTTCCGAGTCAGCATCTCTGGGGGCCCCCCGCTGGGAAGGGCTCAGGCTTGAGGGGGGCACGTGGAGGAGGAAAAGAGGGGTCTGATGAACAGCTCCAGTGGGAACCTGTTTCTGGCCTGGCTTCTCTGTAAATGGTGGAGGCGGGTCTGCAGCAGGGCTTACCCCTGTCCTTCTCACTGCGGGTGCTTCTACCCAAACGGGGACCAGCCTTTGTTGGGCACCTCCTCTGTGCCAGCTGCAGTGTTCGGGGCTTCTCCCACCTGACCCCGTGGAACCTCAGACCACCTCGTCAGCTGGGGACGGTCCCTTCCCAAGTCACAGGCACAGAAACGGAGGCTCAGAGAAGCGACCCGCGTGGGGTACAGAGTTCAACAGAGGCCAAGCCCAAGTTCTTTCCATCTGGAAGGGAGACATGAACTCAGAGCCTGGCATTTGAAAGCAATAAAGTCCTAGAAGGAAATTGGCCTTTAAGCAATGGGGGAACCAGCGGACCTTCCTCTGCCCTCCCCACTCCCGCTCTGGGCTGGGGGACCCTTGGCTGCCATTGAGGGAGACCTGAGGGAAGGCAGGGGCAGCAGCAGCCAGCTCATCTCATTCCCTCCTCTCGCCTCCCCTCGGGGGTGACACCCGAGCCTGCCCCCAGCCCCGGGGCCTCCCTCCCCCGCCTCTGATCCTCCTGCAGCTGTTCTCCTGGGCACATTCCTGGGTGCTTTCTCATTCCCACGTCTGGCGGCCACGGCTGCTTCCCACCACCTTGAAGCCTGCCTGCTCCTTGTAAAATTTCCTGGCTGTCAGGGCAGTGCTTTTATTGGCCCAGGGGACCCAGAAACAGGTGTCACTCAAGGTCCAAAGATGGAGGGGGGCTGGGAATGGAGGGAGCAGCCAGAGCCCAGGCAGACCCACAGTGAGGGGGACAAGGCAGCCGTCCTCCACGTGCTGTCCCCCCATCAGACTCTGAGCGCCCCCAGGGCAGGGCTGGGTCTCCCCATCCACCCTTAGCCCCAGAACTTGGCCTGATCCTAGCAGAGGAGGGATCAATACATGTTGAGCTTTTAAAGGATGAACAAAAGCTGACTGAGAAAAAAAAAGGCAGGGGGTTCCCGTCGTAGCACAGCAGAAACGAATCCAGCTAGTATCCATAGGATGCAGGTTCGATCCCTGGCCTTGCTCAGTAGGTTAAAGACCCGGTATTGCTGTGAGCTGTGGTGTAGATCACAGACACGGCTCTGATCTGGTGTTGCTGTGGCAGTGGTGTAGGCCAGCAGTTATAGCTCCAATTGGACCCCTAGTCTGGGATCTTCCATATGCCATGGGTGCAGCCCTAAAAAGCAAATGAAATGTAATGAAAAGAAATAAAATAAAATAAAATAAAATAAAATAAAATAAAATAAAATAAAATAAAATAAAATAAAATAAAATAAAATAAAATACATGCATATCACTCTCATAAAAGGAAGGCAATTAGAAACACCCACACAAGGGGAAACAAGACATGGGGAAAGCCCTGTAGGGAAACATCGCCTGCCAAGTAGCCTCTCTGTGCATTAAACAAGGAGACTGACAGCTGTTAGGTGCTAAGGATGCTGAGCGCCAAGCTGAGTCCTTCTCTTCCACAAGCCCCAGACCTGGAGGAGATGGGAGTGGTTCAGGGGTTATTTAATGTCCACGTCCTTCACCTTCCGGGACGTCTCTTCACCACGGGTAGGAGCCCACCCTTCGGGGGAATTCAAACAAAACGGTCCCCCACACCCTCCCCCCAAAACAGGACACACTGCCCATTCCTCGCCAGTTCAGAAGCAGCCTCAGTCTGACTGGCTGCCCAGGACACCCCTGGGGGAGCCCTCGCTGCCCTGGGGAGGTGGGGATGACTTTGATTTTGTGCGGGAGCCAGTTTTCAATCCTGATTTGGCTGCCGCATGTCCCCTCTCTGTGAATCCTAAGCAGGTCAGAGCCAGCTGCTCTGTTCATCCAGCCTAGAAAGCCAAACCCCATTTCTCCCCTCGGAGAAAAGACAGATGATCGGGGCCCCTAAACACCCCTCCAGCCCCACTGAGACTCCCTTCCTGCAGGTCAGCAGACATAGTCTAGAGGTTTGGGAGTCTTAAGTGATCTGTGCCAGGGTAGGCCTGGACTGGGTCTTCACCCCCAAGGTGGGATCTCCCCACTGAGCTTTGTTGGCCCTGGGCCAGCAAAGACCAGCCAGAGCCATCTCTGCCTCCCATTGTTCATTCATTCATTCATTCAGTGGCTATCCCTATAGATCTGTGAGCACTGGCCCAGAAGGCCTGGCCTCTGCCTTTGGGGCATAGGGCCTGAGGGGGAGACCAAGAAACGGTTAAATACCGTAATTGTTTGTGTGACCCCTTACAGAGAGAAGTGGGGCAAGGGACCCGCCTGGACTTACTTTTAATGCAAGAACTCATCAGTGGAGCAGGAGAAGGAATTTCTGTGGTGCCCTGCAGGCCATGGAGCCAGCAGTGGGAAAAGTGTTTGGACTGGAGGGAACAGCATATGCAAAGGCCAAAGATGCAGAAGTGCTCCCCCAGGGCAGCCCCATTCTGCACACTCATTCTTATATTTCTCTGGCCCAAACCAGGGAACTTCCTGCAAATCCAGACCTGAGGGTTCTAGAAAGCTAGACTGATTGAAGTGTGAACCTCAGATCCATTATGACTAGCAGTGTGGCCTTGTGCAAGTGATTTGACCTTTCTGAGCCTCGGCTCCCTATGTATGGAACTAGGAGGGCAGGGTCTCTGTATGGACAGACACACGAAGGGCTAGCACAGGGCTCAAAGGAAAGGGAGACTCAGAGATGTAAGGTGAGACACCAATGTCCTATGCTATCACATGTGGGGTCTCAAAAAAGGACACAATGAACTTCTTTGCAGAACAGATACTGACTCACAAACTTGGAAAAACTTATGGTTTCCAAAGGAGACAAGTTGGGGGGTAGGGGGATGGGCTGGGGGGTTGGGATGGAAATGCTATAAAACTGGGTTGTGATGATGGTTGTACAACTGTAAATGTAATAAGATTCACTGAGTTATAAAAAAGATGTTACGTGATTTTCCCACGATGCTCAGTCAATCCCCGTGTCTGGGTGAGGTGGGCTTTTCCAGCCACGTGGGGGATGAGGATCGTGCAGCATAAGCCAAGCAGGGCCTCAGGCTTTGGACAAAGACCTAGTTTTCAGAGTCTGGCAGGTGGGTCTCAACCAAGTGGGTTCTGGATGTGTGGCCTCCTCCTGGGGGGCTTCCTGGAGGAGGTGGAGAGTGAGCGCGTGGGTGTCAGAACAAGGATGCTCACCCGCTGGCATCCTTTGGGCATGGAACAGCTGCAGTGAAAGCGCCGGCCTGAGAGCCACACAGATTGCACTCACACTGTCACTTGGGCAAGTCCCCGCCTCTCTCTGGGTCTCAGTTTGCTCATCTGTGAAATAGGGATCCTGGTAGTGACCTTCTCACTGGGTGTCGTGAGGACAGAATGGGATGATGCCTATGAAAGCACTTTGCCGCCTGTCCTGAGCTGCGGGAAGGTGGGGATCTCCTCCCTGGAGGAGGAGGCCCGCTGGACGGAGGCTGTGGCTGGGGGGCCGGTTCTAGCTGTGTCTCAGCTCTCTGCCGGGAGCCAGGCTGAGGGCTCAGCATGCTCCTGTCTCATTCCCCAGGTCTGGTTCAGTAACCGCCGTGCCCGTTGGCGTAAGCAGGCCGGAGCCAACCAGCTGGCAGCATTCAACCACCTTTTGCCAGGCGGCTTCCCGCCCACCGGCATGCCCACGCTGCCCCCCTACCAGCTGCCAGACTCCACCTACCCCACCACCACCATCTCCCAAGGTGAGCGCTCAGCCCCTCCCTGGCATCTCAGCTGCGCCCTTTAGCCTCCCCTCCCCCACCCACTCCTTCCTCAACAAAGAAATAAGAAGGGTTGTCTGCGGGGTTTTTTTTTTTTTTTTAAATGACCATGCGTTTGCTTTCACGTAGATAGACTATTAAGACAAAAGAGGTGGGGTCCTGCCCTTGAACTTTCTGGCTCTTCATCCAAGTGAAGATGAAGGAGGTAGCCTCCATGCACATATTTAGAACAGCTTCTCAAACTGAAGTCACATGACTCTCATTAAAATGCAAAAGAGGGTTCCTGTTGTCCAGGCGCAGCGTAAACAAATCCAACTAGGAACCAAGAGGTTGCGGGTTCCATCCCTGGCCTCGCTCAGTGGGTTAGGGATCCGGCGTTGCCAGGAGCTGTGGGGTAGGTCGCAGACGCGGCTCGGATCTGATGTTGCTGTGGCTGAGGCGTAGGCCTGCAGCAACAGCTCCCGTTAGACCCCCTCGCCTGAGAACCTCCACATGCCACAGGTGCGGCCCTAAAAAGCAAAACCACAACAAAATGCAGAAGAGATGATGGCCCTGGCAGGCAAGCAGGCAGAGAAGGGTACGCCCCCTCCCTCCCTGGCTCCAGTCTCTTAGTCTGCCCTCCTCCTCCTCCCTCTGCCCTCCCCCCAGCACATCTTAGGGATTCTGCTACTTGACTTCTGCCCCATGGAGCCCCTCTTAAAGGACTGGCAGGCTGGAGTTCTAGAAGCTGAGAGGAGAGGCCTCCCTGTGACTCTTGATGACAAACTGAACTGCTGCCGGGGGTGACAGTCCCATCTGCTGGAGGGATACCTGGAGGGGCCATGACGGAGAGGAATGGCAGCCCAGCAGCTCGGAACAGAACGGCAGTTCAGTCTCCAGCCCTGACTCACTAGGCTTGTCACCTTGCACAAGTGCCCTGACACCGCTGAGTCTCAGTTTCTCCATGTGTAAAATGGGAATCCTTCTTGCTTCATACCCTTAGACACTGTTTGTAAAAGGACCTGGTGAGTGGTCGATGCTCACAAAATCCTATCAGGACAGACCCAGGCAGATGGACAGAATCCTCAATGAGGCCTGACTTTCAGGCAGATAAGGCTTATTGAGCACCTACTATGCAGCAACCACTGAGAACAGGACTGGCACACAGTAGGTACCCAGAGGTGGTCTGGAATGTTGCCTGGCACCAGCTGTCCCTCAAGATTTGCCGATCCCTAGTGTCCTGACCAGAAGCCAGTCATCCCATCACAACTAGTGCGAGAAGGTGGTTTCTCCGGCTCCCTCCTTGGATGGGGGCTGGGAAGGAGGGTCAAGGCTTGCCTTCCGGACCGAGGTTCTTGCCTACCCTCACCCTCTGGGGTGAGGCCACCTGCTCAGGCCCTCTCCTGGGTCTCTCCGCAGATGGGGGCAGCACCGTGCACCGGCCCCAGCCCCTCCCGCCGTCCACTATGCACCAGGGGGGGCTGGCGGCGGCCGCTGCGGCCGCGGACACCAGCTCCGCCTACGGAGCCCGCCACAGCTTCTCCAGCTACTCCGACAGCTTCATGAACCCGGCGGCGCCCTCCAACCACATGAACCCCGTCAGCAACGGCCTGTCTCCTCAGGTAGGCGGCCCCGCCCCTCTGCCCAGGGGCCCATCACCGTCCCTGGGGGAGGGATTCACTACTTTCCACCAAACTGCTGGCAGCTGGACACCTTGAGGGAGTTGAAGTGGGAGGCAGGATGCTCCTTCCACCTTTACCTGTCACTATTCTGTGACCCTTTCTCCTGAGTTTAACATCTTCAAGCTGCAGTCCCGGATGACTCGGCGGGTGGATGCAGAGAAAAGGTTTCCATCACAGGTTCCCATATGTCTTGCCACCCAGAAACAAACATCATGTGATAGACTTGTTCCTGACCTGACAGCCACCCAGAGTTTATTAAACTGGTCTGTCACCCCTCTCGTGGCTGTTCAGTCCATAAAAGTCAGGCATTTGCATGTGGCACTTTGATGGAAGCCTTGCACCATTTCCTATGGAATGCTGACTGTGACTGGGGCTTTGTTCTAGAACCAGGAGCCCTTCCTGGAGTCCATCCTGGACTCCATCTATAGCCTTTCATCACGAGTGACCCATGAGTGAAAGGCAGGACCACGTCCTCTTGGTGGAGACCTGTTGGGGGGAAGGGGGAGGGTCTATCCTGGGAACTCTACTCCCATTGGGTCTTGGAACTCTGTTCACTCATATGTAACGGGTCGTTGATGAAACTCATTGTCTGATGGTGCTGTTAGAAGTGGTGGGGCCATCTTGACTTGGAGCCAGAAAGACAAAGCTGTGGTTGCTGTGGTTATTGGTGGGTTTTGGGAGAAGACCTTGGTGATGCTGGAAGTCCTGGTGAAGTGGAAGAACTACTGAGTTCATTTCTGCAGCTCTAAGAGGATCTCAAGTATCTGCGGGGTAGGAATTAAATCCAAGGCTCTCATTTTACCCCACCTCCCACCTTCTGAGACACCTCCCTCATGTGTGTGTGAGAACGTATCTGAGAACGTAGGTTGTGATGCAAACGTTACGTGGCAGAAAAGGCAAATCTTGAAGGGGGCTTAAATCCCAGCTCCACTCCTCAGGGTTTTAGGCTGGGGAGCATCTTCAAGCCCCATTGAACAAAAAAGTGACTAAGTAGAGTTGCTAACCTTTAAAGAAAGGTGTTCTCGCCATTCGACATGCTGACAGGTCAAAGCACTTAGCACAGAGTCTGGCACAAAACGGGGGCCAAAGAAACATTAGTTCTCCTCTGCCTCCCCCTTGCCCCTCCCCTCAAACTGCCCAGACAATAAAGTTAATGGGAAAAATGTGTTACCTAAAGAAAAAAAGGAGCCAAAGTGGGAGGTCAGCTACATCCCCCGAGGCCACTTCCATCCAGCTACCTGTTTTTGTAGTTTTATTGGAACACAGCCAATCATTTACATATTTATGGCTGCTTTCATTACAACAGCAAAGTTGAATAATTGGAAAAGACACCATGTGGGAGTTCCTATCATGGCTCAGCAGTAAGGAACCCTACTAGGATCCATGAGGACTCTATCCCAGGCCTCGCTCAGTGGGTTAAGGATCCAGCATTATCATGAGCTGTGCTGTAGGTCGCAGACAAGGCTCGGATCCCGAGTTGCTGTGGCTGCTGTGTAGGCTGGCAGCTGCAGCTCTGATTCCACCCCTAGCCTGGGAACCTCCATATACTGTGGGTGCAGCCCCAAAAACGACCAAAAAAAAAGAGAGAAGGAGATCACATGGACTGCAAAGCTTTAAAACATTCACTTTCTGGGCCCATATAGAAAAAAATGGCCACTCTTGGTCTAGAATATTCCCCCAAATATTAACTTTCCGCATGTTGTAGAGTCCTTTCCCTTTGCTTCTATTCATGTGTGTCATGGAGGACTAATTGCATTTCATTTTCTTCCTTTACTTGTGGGCAGGATCCCTTCTGCCCTCCACACCTCAGTGTTCTCATCCACAAAATGGGTATGATGCTAGCGCCTACCTCAGGGGTTGTTGGGGATTGAATGTCCTTGAAGCACTTAGCCCAGGTCCAGGGCAGCGTTGAGTGCCCCATGAATGCAAGCAGCTGAAGGCAGGGCTCCTAGTGGCAAAGTTCCAAGTCCTCGGGGACCCACCTGCTGGGGTGATGCCACCTGAAGACCAGAATGTTTTCCCAATAGAACCTAATTGGCCTCTTTGGGGTTCAAGGTCATTACCTTCCATCTCACCAGTGCCACTGGCCAAGCTAACCTTCTAGAGTCAAGTTTAGACAGGACGAGATTCAGAGCCGGCTCAATGAGGATGACTGCAGAGACCCGAGAATGTGATCCAGGCCTGGCCTTTCGGTACAAAACATGGTGGTGGAGCATCTCTCGGAAATCTGAAAAGGGACGTTGAGGTTAAGTGGACTCTCCATCTCCCTTTGCAGGATGGAGGACCCAGGACCTGTCGGCTGGGCCAGGCCCAAATGTTCAGGGTACCTGGCTCCTGACCACTGCTCTTCCCGGCCCACGCATCTCGGTGTGGGCTGAGGTTTATCGTCAGAGCAGACCTTCTGTCACAGGGCAGAGGACAGGCTAGCAAACAGGGGGCCCCTGGCTTTTTAAGCGTGGGCCAGCAATGGGATTCAAGAGTAAGGTTTTACCATGTGCTGTCTGGGCCCAGAAATGAAGTTCAGGGTCGGGGGTGGGGGCAGGGAGAAAGAGAGACTGACCCACCACTGTGAGCGGCCAGACCAAGCCTGACCTTCTCCCCACCTGAGCTGGACCCTCACCCCTCCTCGGAGAGACCCCCAGGGCTTCCTCCCCATCCCTCAGGGCAGAGGCTGTGGGGGGTGGGGGGTGATGGATTGGGCACACTTCGAGGACTCATCCGGAGGTTCCCACTGAAGGTGTGAAGACAGATGGAGGGTCTGACAGGGGCAGAGGGGACCTGGAGGTGAACAGCTGCTGGGGGAGGGGGGGAGGGGCTGGAGTCAGGGAGGGGGCTGCACGCAGGGCAGACACGAGGGCAAGGGCAGGCTGTGTGTGCTTTTCTCTGCGTGTGAACTCTGTGTGTGAGGTTAAGCTATGCACACTTCCTGAAGGAAGAAGGCAGCGAGAGGGGGTGTTTCTGGGTCTTATACAGAAGTTCCTGGTATTTCTGAGCTCTGACTCCCAGGACCCCCTCCCCGATCGGAGCAGACCCACCTCACATCTTCAGCACATCTTTGTGGTCTTGGGAGGGGTGGGTGTGGGGCTGGTCCACCAAGACAGATCCGCTGCCATGTGCTGTTGCCCCAGCCGGAGGGGTTTCTCCATAGTCACCTGGGCAACAGAGAGAGGATGGACGCCCCCGGGATGGGGCTTCCACCTGGGCTGTGGGGCTGGCATCTCTCCCCTCATCCAGGACCACAGGTCTCAGATGACCTTGGCCCTCGTTTTTACAAAAGCCCAAGGGGATTACATTGGGGATGTGGTTGGGGTTCTGCTGATGCACTTGCTCGTGACATTGGCCAGCTTGCTGCTGCCTGGGGAGGACGTGCCTTCCAAGGGTTGACCTGGGTCCTTATCTCAGACCCAGCCTGGGAAGTGGGTCCTTTCAAGCCTCAGAGACTCCACAGAGAGACTGCCCAGGGGAATCTCACAAAAGAGTCATTTACTCATCCTGGCTCTGCTCTTAGCCCCTGGCTCTGATAGAACGCATAGTATGGGGTGTCTGCCACCCGCCAGGCCCTGTTCTCAGCGTTGGGGATGAGTCAGTGGCAGAACAGACCCTAAATATACAACAGCAAAGCAGGTGATGTGTTTAATACCAGCGTTGACGGGGACAGCTCAACTTTCTGAGCCCCGTGATGCTCCAATCCTCTTCCTACACACTAATCTACTTGGGGAGCAGAGCCAGGATTCAACCCTTGTCTCGAAAGCCCAAGATTTTGTTGTTCTGTTTTGTTTTGCTTTTGGCCACCCCATGGCATATGGAGCTTCTGGGCCAGGGATCAGATTGGAGCAGCAGCTACGAACTAAGCCATAGCAACGCCGGATCCAGTGTGCCAGGCCGGGGATGGAACCCGAGTCCCAGCATTCCCAAGCCGCTGCTGATCCCATTGTGCCACATCGGGAGCTCCCTGAGATTTTAACCACTCACACTGCCCACACTCGCTCTCTAGCTAGCCATGCGAAGAAATCATCTCGGAAAGCCAGGCCCTTGAGCTCGGTGGAGGGGGGAGCTCTTTCAGCCCAATGTCATGGATGAGAACACTGAGGCTGGAGCTGAGTCATATGGAGAAAAGCCTCCCGAGAGGCTGAGATGACCCAGAGGCATGATTCCCTCCGGGGGCCAGGCCCTCACCCAGCCCAAAGCACAGCCTCAGAGGATCAGGGGTTCGGCACTCAGCACATGGATGGTGCAGCTTTGTGCCCTGGGCCTTCTGAAGGGGCGGGTAACTAAGAGGTCTCTCATGCTGCCCGTGAGACCTCGCCTCTGATGGCTCATCGCGGCTGAGACGCGCAGCCCCAGCTCATACTCTCCCCTTCACTCCAGGCCAAGGGTCGGTGGGCTCAGAAACAATTCTTAGAAACCAGCTCAGGACAGCTTAGGACCAAAGGACCTTTTGTGACATCGCTGAGTGATCTGACTCCTGCAGATGGACCTGTTCATACCAGCCCATGTGTAGGAATCACAAGCAAGGCCCGCTTCTGGGGGTGACAGTAGAGATGGAAAGGGGACACCAGGCCCGCCCTTAGGAATTCCCCCGTCTGATGGGGGACACAGCCCCTGCCCTGAGGCGCTCTCAGTCTGAGAGGAGGGACCCGGCTTCTGTCCCCTGGATCTCACAGTCTGACGAAAGAGGAAACCCCCTGTCCTTAGATGCCCCCGTGTGATGGTGGAAGCACAGCCTGGTCTTGGGGAGCCCCTGGTGTGATGGGGGAGACAGGCCAAGGAAGCCCCTCAGAGCTGCAGCGCTGGGCTGTCCAAGCTGCGGAGCAAAGACTCGGGAACCAGAGTCTGCTATGTCCAGGGTCATTTGGGCTGCAGGCCACGGGCAGGCCGCCCTGGGCTGGGGGCTTCCACGAGGTTTGTGCACAGGTGTCTGCGGGGGCAGCGGCAGCTAGAGCCGCCTTCTCCCCCAGGCTGTCTCAGCTGCAGATGCTCTCAGGGTTGGAAGTGGAAACGGAGGCCCAGAGAGAGGGAGAAAATGGCCAGGATCACACGGCCAGGTGAGAGGCCGAGCAGACCCTTCGCCCCGAGCTGCTGCTTCATGGGAAGGGGGTGTTTCTGTCTCGGCACCACCCCTCCTCGGGCTTCTTCAGGATGTCCCTCATTCGTCATACCCTTTGCTCCTCTCTGGAGCTTCCTGTGAGAGAACCTGTAAAGGGATTTACATATTTATAGTTTCCCGGACACAGAACTAATGACAAATATTCTCTAAGTGTGCCGTTCGTCACACGGCCACGATCACAGTACACGGGCCTCCATGTCCTTTCCTGCTTCTTTTTTTTTGTCTTTTTGCTATTTCTTTGGGCCGCTCCCGCGGCATATGGAGGTTCCCAGGCTAGGGGTTGAATCGGAGCTACAGCCGCTGGCCTACGTCAGAGCCACAGCGACGCAGGATCCGAGCCGCGTCTGCAGCCTACACCACAGCTCACGGCAACACCGGATCGTTAACCCACTGAGCAGGGGCAGGGACCGAACCCGCAACCTCATGGTTCCTGGTTGGATTCGTTAACCACTGCGCCACGACAGGAACTCCCCCCATTCCTGCTTCTTGACTGTCTTTTCGCCCCTCCCTCCTGCGCACGTGAAAGGGACCCTGACAGCTCACGTGGCGTAAACGCTGACCATGGGCCAGCCGTGGCTGGGCTCACTGGGCGGCGAATCACAGCAGTGCCCTTGTGACCTTGGTTTGCAGATGAGAGTGCGCGTTTGTCCAGGGCCATCCATCCATCCATCCATCCACCCATCTAACAAGTATTTCTTAAGCCACTACCACCTGCCAGGCCCTGTGGGAGGTTCTGGAAAGTGGCAGAGCTCAGATTCGCATGGCTCCAGAGCCCACTGTGCCATTTGGTTGGTTGGATCTGCCCCGTAAGGTGATGCCTGTGGTCCAGAAGGGGAAACTGAGGCCTGAGGCCATGGTGGCAACTAATGGCATGGCCAGCTTCCTAGTCTCACCTTCAAAAGCCAGCTTCCTCCTCCACCCTCAGCCAGTAGGAAAAAAGCTCAAGGCTTTTCCATTCTTTATGAAGGGGGTCTCCCAAAGGCCTCTCCACGGTAAAGTTCCACCACTGCCCTCCTGGCATCCTTTGAGGCCCCTAGGGGAGCTGATCCAACAAGGAAAGACGCCCCAGCCTCTGAACACCTACGGGGGGCCATATCCCATCAGCCCTTGGCTTCTCTGACGTTACTCCAGCCCCACAGATCGTGGGAAGACAGGCTCAGAGAGGTTGAGTCACTTGCCAAAGGCCACAGAGCAGGTGAGTGGTGGAGATGGGATTCTAAGGCAGGTGTGCCTGAACCACGCCCCTCACTTTCTCAGCATCCCCAGGGGGATAAGATGGAGAGAGTCCCCTCCCACGAGGGAACTGAGCCGAGTTCCTCGAGTGGTGGCCCCTGGAAACTCCCTTCGCCTTCTTCCCCCCTCACTTCCTCTGTGTGTTTTGTCCCCTTTATTGGCGACACTGCGTTTATAATAAGCATTTAAAATGAGTCTTGCTGGACCAGGGACGGGGAAGGAGGAGGGAGTGGGAGATTTGTAGGCAGGAAGATGGGGAGGGGGATTGTGGGGTGTTAAATAGCCCAGAATTTTTTAAAAACTGATGCAAATCACTGGTAGGAGAGAAAATTATGTGCAATTACGTCCTGATATTGGAAGGTTTTGCCTAGCCCAGGCAACAAGATCTCATTAACAAGCAGAAAATAAGATTGAAATGGTGTGTAAAAGAGCTGAAAAATGAATTTGAATGCTGCGTTTGTCCACAATTACCCCCTCCTTCACACATATTTTATTGCAATTTTTTTATTATTCTTAATCTCTCCATTCCTCAAAGCAGATTGGGGACATCCTGGCATTACCGGGGCGTCGGGAGGAGGTGTGGAGGATTTCCTGCTCCCCTGAAAGGAGACCCTTCTCTCGCACATTTTCCAAGGTTGGGTTTTGGAGGGATCAGAATTCATTTCTCCGGCTTAGCGGGTTGTAGGAACATGGGGCTTTAACCCCAGCAGAGTGAGCGCTCCTCCGAGCCCCGCCCAGCCCTTCCTGCTCCTTCCTTCCCAGCTGCTCTTCTTGTCTCCGGCTTCCTTCCCTTGGCCTCCTCAGGCTCTCTTCCCGCTTCTCCCTCTCTCAGGAGGTCTCTCCCGCAGGCCTTGCGAGTGGGAGGAAGCTTGGGGCCAGAGAAACTGCCTGGCCCTTGCCGACAAGTAGCCCTGAGTTGGACTTCCGGTTCTGCCACTTCCCAAATTGCTGTGTGGCTGTGAGGCAGCTTGCTTAACGTCTCTGGGCTCCCTGTTACACCTCTGAAAACTGGAGTGATCACCCCTACCTCTCAGGGAATGCTGTGAGGACTACGGGAGCATTTGAGTGCAGTGTCTGCAACATAGTAGGTGCTTAATAAGTGTCATAGTCTGCCCCCTCCCCTATCTGTGCCCTGGCCTCCCAACTCTGTTTTACTGGCACCCCATTTCTTCTGTCTCTTTCCTCTTCCCTTTCCTCCCCTCCCCTCCTCTCCCCTTCTCCCCCCACTTCACTCCTGGAAAATGCTTGAGTTGGTTTCCAGAGTCTTGGGAAGAGAGAATGCAGGGTGCAGGCAGGGAGTACCCCTCTCTGCCGAAAGCACAGGAAAGGCCACCTCCCCCCTCCGCCCCTGAGCCCGGGGGAAGGATGAGCTGGGATGGAAGGAGTGACCAGCTCAAGCTGGAAGGACACCAGCTCTGACACTGGGTTTTCCCAGGATTGGGGGAAAGCTGAGTCACCCCAACTATCCACCCACATACCCATTTCTCACAGTGACCAGTGGTGACAGTGTGGGGTCAGGGGTCAGCTTGTGGAAAGGACCAAGAGTCTGTGGCCAGATTTTCTTGGACCTGAAGCTAAATGCCATTTTGCAGTATCTGCCCTCCACAACTGGCTTCCACTATACCAGTAACAGCCCAGCTCCCAGACACCCCCTCCTCGGCCAGCTATGTCTGCCAGTCCAGGCCACAGCCCTGCTCAGGGTACCAACTGGAGGCTGTAGGGAGTGTCCACTCAGCCCATCAGGCCTCCCCACACCCCGAGTACCCCTTTGCCATGATCCCCGACCAGGCCTCCCCAGGGCGAGGATGAGCTAAGGCTCAGAGACTCAGCCACGGGGTCCCAGGCATGCTTGGCCCTTCTAGCCCCTGGGGGACAGCCCCTGCCAAGACCCTGCTCTCACATCCAGCTCAGCCTTTGTCCACGGTTAACCTACCTCAGTGGGAAAAGCTGAGTTCCTCCCCCACTCCGCACCACCCCCCCCGCCCCTGGTGGCTGCTCGCCGAACAAAGCCACCTGCTCACGTCTATCAGAGGCCCCGCTCTAGCCCACAGGGAGAGGCCTGGCGGGAGGCTCTTCTCCTCTGAAAACAGACCGTGTTTATGTCTCTGCCTTCCCCGCCCCTTTTTCCTGTGTGGAGGGGATGGGGGGGGGGAGAAAGGCGATCCTGGGATCAGGAACTTTCCAGAATGCTGGTGATGAGGGCGAGCCGTGCTTATGCACAGGCCCTGCTCGGAACTGGGGGGCCCCGGCTTATTGCTTAGCTTCTGGGTGACTCTGGGGTCTTTTTATCATCCCGGCCTTTTCTCCTTTCTTAGGGACTGAGCGAGGTTCTGAGAAGGTGGCATCTTGAGCCCACCTCCCCAGGTCTGGACAAGGTCAGGTTGAAGGCCGCCTTCAGGAGATGCTCTGGGCTTCTTTTTGGCCCACCACAATACATCTGCAGCAGTCAGGAGCCCCACTTTGAGAAGGGGTGGGTGAGAGCTTACCTCCGCCCCTCCCCAGGGGTAGAATAAGGCAGGGTACAGACAGGTGGGGAAGGAGGGACCTAGATATTTCCAGGCACCAACCTGATGTCGGGGACCATGGGCTCCAGCAGGACCCCAGGCGAGGCAGCGGTACCCAGTGCAGGAGGATTCATCCTGGCGATGCACAGAACTCAGTGTCTGGTCCATCGCAGGCCTCCACCAAGTGTTGGTGACCCCCAGGCGTGTTGCAGGCCTGGCTACACACAGCTGTGGTCTGTGCCCCAGATGCTTTTTGTGGAAAAGTTTGTTTGATTATTATTACGTGCAATTCCCTTTGCATTCATTCGTCTAGCTCCCGTTATGAACACAACGTATAGGGAGGCTCCAAAAAGAAATGCACGTGGCCTCTGCTCTTACTAAGTCTATTTGACAGGAAACGACACTCTCCTTACCCCTCCCCGCTCGCCACCAAAGAGCAATGAGAGAGTCTGCTACTGACTGTTTTGTGTCCTTTTTTGGGCTGCATCCGCGGCATATGGATGTTCCCAGGCTAGGGGTCACATCGGAGCTGTAGCCGCCGGCCTACACCAGAGCCACAGCAACACGGGATCCGAGTCGCATCTGTGACCTCCACCACAGCTCATGGCAATGCGGGATCCTTAACCCACTGAACGAGGCCAGGGATTGAACCTGAGTCCTCATGGATACTACGAGTCGGGTTCCTTACCCCTGAGCCACCATGGGAACTCCCCGCTATTGATTAGTGGGATTTCTGGTCAAACAGGATAAGGAGGGCAGCGGAGATTGGAGAAGAGAGGGCACAGTCAAAGAAAGCTTCCTGGAGAAGGCGTCTTGAAAGGGAGGTAGCATTTACTCAGGAGAAAATACGGGAAGCAGGAGGAGGTTGGTGCCAACGAGACAGCAGCACGTAATTGGCAAATGCTAAAAAAATGGTGTCCAATTCAGATACACCACGGACTCCGTGGAATGACTGTGCAGGCCAGAGTTTGGATCCCAGGTCCTCTAAACTTACTTGCGATGTGACCACAGGCAAGCTACATAAGCTCTCTGAGCCTCAGTTTCCTCATCTGGAAGATGGGGCCAACACTAGTCAGCTTGTAAGATTTTTGAGAAATAAATGAGACTGTTAATGTGAAACATCTCAGTCTGTGCTCGGCAAATAGCAAGAGCTTAATAAGCGACAGTTTTTCCCTCTCTGCTTCTCCCTGCCCTAATTGGGGGTGGGGGGGGGAGAGTTCCTATTGTGACTCAGTGGAAATAAATCTGATTAGGATGCATGAGGATGCAGGTTCGATCCCTGGCCTCCCTCAGTGGGTTAAGGATCAGGCGTTGCTGTGAGCTGTGGTGTAGGTCACAGATGCATCTCGGATCTGGCATTGCTGTGGCTGTGGTGTAGACCAGAGACTACAGCTCCAAGTTGACCCTCGCCTGGGAACCTCCATATACTGCAAGTACATCCCTCAAAAGACAAAAAAGAAAAGAAAAGAAAAAAGAAAAGAAAAGAAATGAGGGGGTGGGGATGGATTGGGAGTTTGGAATTAGCAAATGCAAAGTGTTATATATAGCAAGGATAAACAGAAAGGTTCTACTGTATAACACAGGGAACTGTATCCAATATCCTGTGATAAACCATAATGAGGAGTTCCTGCTGTGGCACAGTGGGTCAAGAATCTGACTTCAGGGGCTCCCGTCACTGCTGAGGTGTGGGTTCGATCCCCAGCCCAGCACAGTGGGTTAAAGGATCAGGTGCTGTCACAGCCGCAGCATAGGCTGCAGATGCACGTCCAGCTCGGATTCAATCCCCTGCCTGGGAACTTCTGTATGCCGCAGGCAAGGCCATAAAATTAAAATTCAAATTAAAAAAAATAATAATAGAAAAGAAAAGAAAAAAAAAAGAAATTGACTTAGCCATCCTTTTCTGGGACTGGAGGTCTAGCTGAGTCCAGGCCAGGCCTGATCACAGGTTGGAAAGTCAGGTGATCTGAGTTCCCTCCAGACTTTGCTTCTGACTGGCTGGGTGACGTTGGTTCATGCCCCCGTGCTCTGGCAGAACTCCGTTTCCCTATCTGTGCGATGAAAGAGACAGACCAGCTGCTAGTAAGGAACCTCCCTGCAGAGTCCATGATTCCGGCCGGTCCTTTGTACAAGCACGTGAGTCACAGCCTCTAGGTCTCCTCTCCATCCTCTGCCTCCTCCCCACCCTCGGGGGCCCCAGCCTGGGCCTGGTGGGTTTTTCAACAGGCGGGGGGCGGGGGGAGGGGCAGAGGTTAGCTAACCAGACCTGTCTGGCTTGGTGAGAAAGAATGCAAATAGCGGATTTGTCCTTCTTTCTAATTAGCACGGGGGCCCTGAACGAGGCAGTCCCGGCAGATACAGGGAAAGGAAATGAGAGAGATTAGCGATTAATACAGCGGGCAGACTCAGAGCTGCTCAGGTCCATCCCTGGGGTCCCCAGTGGGAGAGAGGCCTCCGGGATGGCAAGGCAACTGAACCTGGGAGGCCAGGCAAGGCCCCAGATAGGAGAGGAAGGGGTGACTTTGAGGGTCCCCAAAAGGCCATACTGTCCCCTGCCTCCAAGTCTTTGCACCTGCTGCTCCCTCTGCCTGGGAGTCCTCCAGCCCCCTGTCATCATCCCAAAACCTGCTCCCACTTACTTTTAAAGACCCGGTCCCTAGAAGCTTTCCCTCATCCTCTATGGGTTAGTTGTGCTTTCCCTGTGCATTTAACACATTGTATTAGCATCTTAAAAATGCCTCTATTACTAGACAAATATTAAGTAATAGTAATCACGGTCCAGATTCTTGTGTATTTATACCACATGCCTGATGCTGTGCTAAGCCCATTCCATAGATGACCTCATTTAAGCTTTATAACATCTCCTTTGGAACGGCAGGGCTTGAAATTATTTCTATTTTAGCAATAGGATGGGGGACAGGGGTACCATGTGGCTTAAATAATTTGTCCAGGGTCAGCTGTTAAGAAGTATCAGGGCCTGGACTTGAACCTGGTGTGCCGGGCCCCAGAGACCATGCTCTCAGCTAGTACATGTCATAAAAATACTGTTTCCCACTCACTGGTGAAATCTATAAAGACTCCAAACCCTTTGATCTTGGCTATTCTCAGTGCTCTCTGAGGCAGAAGAGCAGAGACGTCAGGACAGCAGCTCTGGAATCTCCAGGCCCTGCGTTGCATCCCCAGCACAGTCACTTTCTACCTGTGTGATTCCAAACAGGTTGTCTTCTCTGCCTCAATTTCCCCATCTGTGAAGTGGGGCTAATAGATAGTTCCCAACTCCTAGAGCTCAGTCCTGAGGAGTAAGTGTGTGGATAGAGGCTGAGCAGGTTAGCATCTGGCACAACTATGGGGTAGCTCTTTGCAGATGGGGGCTCCCAAGGCCACACAGAGAGTTGGTGGAGGGCCAGGCCCTAGATCTCCGCTTGTGTAATTAATTCTGCTCGGCATCTTTGAGTTCCATGTTTCTTCCTGCCTCCCTGCCTAGGCTCCTGCCCTGCCCCAGCCTTTGCCCCAGGACTCCCCTTCTCTCCAGACCCTCCCCACTGGCCCCCTCTCTCCCCTGGCTGGGTCCCGTTGGGAACGTTTTTTCCAACACCTTCAGGGCTTAGGGCAGGTGTTATAAGCTGCCCCAGGGAGCTCTGCTGTGAGGTAGAGGCAGATGGGGAGGAAGGAGGCAGAGGAGGCTTCTCTCCTGGGGCTTCTGGGAGTATCCAAGCCTGGGCCAGGGTCTTCCAGGCATCCCTGGTGACTTTTGTAAGGTCAGGCCTGAGTGTCACCCAACTCCTGCGCAGCCTCGGCCAGTCCTGCCTCTGTTTCCTTCTGAGTGAGGAGGGCGAGCCCTTTCTTTGGAGGAAGGGCAGCCTCTGCCCGTTGCCCTGCCCAGCCAGGCTGCCCTCCTGGTCTCCTCCTCCAGCCTGTCTCATCTCCATGTCCCATCCTTCAGCCTAGAACTTTCTCTTGGATGCAGCTGATGGGAAATTAACCACTGCTTTCCCCCCACCCCGCATGGATTTTCTTCTTGCTTCCTAGTTCTTTCCTCTCCCAGTTACTTCCCTTCAACACCCCCCCCGTCCCCCCCCCCCCGCTTCTCCTGATCATTTAGCCCCATCTGTTACCCACACTCTTTTTCTCCTTCTCTTCTCTCAAATCCTGTCCCCCCCCTCCCCCGTTCTCTTTCCCCTAATCTTTCTCATTCTTCTCCCGGTTTCTACCCCAAACACCCCTTCTTTCTGTCTGCAGCCCCTCCCTGCCGGCTCACCTCCTGCCCCCTCCCGCCACTCCTCCACCCCCCATTTCTCCCTTCCCACTGCCCGCTCCCTCCATCTCCCCGTATCCAGCTCGCCCATGGGCTCCAGGCCGGGGCTGGGCGCGGCTCCGGGCCCGCAGACCTGGGTCCGGGACGGGGGACGAGGATGGGGATGGAGTTGGAGGGTGGCGGCGTGGAGGGTGGGGGGGATCGGGCGAGATCCTCGCGCCGCCCCTCCCTGCGCTCCGCCGCCGCCGCCGCCGCCGCCGCAGCCACCGCGCCTTTGATCCATGGCCCGAGGCCGCCTGACAGTGGAAAATGCGGGGAGACAAAACCACTCAAAGTGATTCCCAACAACTGTCTCCCCGAGATAAGGACGCGCTCGGGCTCGGCGGCCTGCTTAATTCCTGCCTGGGCCTGAGATCGGGGAGCAGCAGCGAGCCTGGCCGCCCCCGGAACGCCCGGGCCGAGCGAGCGAGGGAGCGAACGCGGGGTGTGCGGTTGTGAGTCCTGCTTCTGCCGGCCGGTCCGATGCGCGGGGGGGCTCGGTGGCCCGGTGGTGGCCCGGTGGCCGAGAGGCGGGGCCGGCCCGGGGAGGGAGTGAGCTCCGCAGATAGACTCTCCCTTCCTGGGTAGCGCCTCCAGTGAGGACGTCCTCCTCCAGTCCCCTAAGCCAGTGCACCAGCGGGAACAGTCTCATGGCTTAGCCAAGCCCTCTTCCCCTCGTCTGAGAAGCTTCCCCCACCCTCCAGCTTGGGTGGCTGAGCTCCCTCCCAGGGTAGCAGTTTTGTCTCTGAACTCTAACTTTCCGTCCCTGCAAAGCAAGGACCAGGCTTTTCTGGTGGCGGTGGCCTGAGTGCAAAGCCTGGCACATGGTGGGCGTGTCCAGTAAGCAGCCGCAGGCCTGCACTGGACCCTGAGTACCCATCCTGGGTCTGGTTCCAAGGCCCCAGCTTTCAAAGGTCTTCCAGTTAGTTTAGCAAGAGACAGGCAAGCAAACCAGAAACCAGAAGCTTCTAGGGAGGGGGGGGATGCCCCCAGATGAAAGGGGGTGTGGCAGTAGGGAGATATTTGTGGCCCCGGAACCTACCTGACAAGAGTGACAAGCCTTCCTTAGGTCCCCCAGGCTGGGTGGGACTGACCGCTTGGAGGTCCGGCTTTGCTTTCCCACCACCGTCCTTGTCAGGTTCCAGAGGTGTCAGGAAGTCAGATTATGTAAAGTGAGACCAAAAGGGAGCCTTCACGGTCCCACCCTAAACCTCCACTGCGCTGTCTGTTTGGAACAGAGAGAGCCATCCAGGTTCTGGTGATGGCAGAGGGCAGAGGTCGTGGGGAGGCAGAATCCCCACCTTTTGGGGGTACAGGTGGAATCTGGTTTTGTCAAGATCGTTGGAGAGTGGGTTCTTGGAGGGGGAGGGGATGGTATTAGAGTCAGTGGTTTTTCATCCTCAGAATGATCTGGAAGCCTGCTAAAAATCTAACTTGCCAGCCTGATAGGTCCACGCTGCAGTTTCGTTGTGGGAGTGAGGGAGTCTATGTTTTAAAGAAGGCGCCATCCGAGGCCTGGCACATCCAAAGCACTGGAGTAGTTAGTGGGCCTTCACCTTATCAATGTCGCATCAGATTCTTGGTCCCCATCCCTCCCTCTTTAGGATGTGACTCTTTAGGACGGCTGTTTGAATTGAACCGAGACCCCTCTCCAGCGAGAAGTCTTCCTTGAAGTAGTTCGCTCACTGTCTTCTCTCACAGTAAAGACACCGGCAGCAGCCGTATACACTTTTCACTGCCTGGAGAGACTCAGGAGGAGTTCTCTCTGTGACTCAGTGGTAACGAACCTGACTAGTATCCATGAGGATTCAGGTTTGATCCCTGGCCTCACGCAATGGGTTAAAGATCTGGCATTGCCGTGAGCTGTGTCGTAGGTCGCAGATGTACCATGTGGATCCTGCATTGCTCTGGCTGTGGTGTAGGCTGGTAGCGACAGCTCCAATTCCATCCCTAGACTGGGAATTTCCATATGCCATGGGTGCAGCCCTAAAAAGACAAAATGAAATAAAATAAAATAAAAACAAAAAAAGAGGAAGACTCAGGGATGAGCCCAGCTCTTCCAAGGGCACGGTGGTTGTGGCAATGGCCTGATCAATTCAGAGGGTCCGTGGACAGCGCTCACAGTCATCTCTGCCTCTGCTCCAAATGGCACGGAGGGCAATCATTGCTTTGACACAAAGCCTTGGGAAATCTTTCCAGGCATCACGCACTGTACAAGGAGACCCCTCCTGTCCCTCCACCCTACTGATGTGTTGGGGCCCGCAGAGAGCGTGCGGGCTCAGCATGCAGGCGACCCTCTTCCCAGACCCGAGTCTGACCTGAAGCATCGGAGGATTAAGGTCCCATGAGAGCCCTGGCAAGAGTCTTACACAAAGGCGATGCATCCAGGCTGAAATTGAGACGTGATGCCCAGGGGCAAAAGTTCCTGAGCCTCCCCCAGCGGCTGTCTTTCCTTCTCCAGCACAGATAGTGCCCTCCCCCACCCTAACGCCCCAGGCATCCTTCCCTGAGCCCCTGGATGCTGGTTCCAACCCCAGCCACCTCCAGGCTCCCTCTCTGGGCCTCCAGGGAAAGCGGCTGTCCCGCCTAGGTTCCTGCCCTGGTGTGGCCCTTGAAGAACTGGAGTTGTTCCTCCAGCAGCTTTCATAATAAAGACATACGACATCCCTGATTTGTTCAAAACTAAGGGGGTGCTCAACAAGGCACTTTTGCCCGGTTAGCTGTTCGGTCCTTACTGAGCCCTGAAGTTTTAGACTCATCATGTCCATTTTGCAGACTCAGAGAGACAAAGCTCAAGGTCAGCAGCAAGGGACAAATGTCAGAATCCAAAACCCAGGTCTGCCCACTCCAGGGACTAAATTCTTCCCCCTGTGCTGGGCTGCCAGAATAAAACCCTTGCTTCTCCACGCCAGGCCTGCATTTTAACAAGCTCCCAGGGGGTTTACGTGTGCAGGAAAGTTTGAGAAGAACTGGCTGAAATGACCTTTTTTTAAAAAAAAAAATTTTTTTTAATTAAAGTATAGTTGATTTACAATGTTCCTTCAATTTCTGCTATACAGCAAAGGGACCCAGTCTCTCTCTCTCTCTCTCACACACACACACACACACACACACACACACACACGTATGCTTTTTTTTACACACTATCTTCCATCATGTTCTAACCCAAGAGACTGTAGGCGGTTCCCTGTGCTGTACAGTAGGAGCCCATTACTTATCCATTCTAAATGTAATAGTTTGCTTCTGCCAACCCCAAACTTCCCGTGTCCATCCCCTTCTCTCCCTCTCCCCCCTGAAATGACCTCATCTATGCCCTCCTAACTCCCCAGCTCTCAGAAGCCCCCTTAGCTCCTTGAACGACTCAGAGTGGACCACCCTGGGCAGCAGAGGAAGGGGAAAGGAAGGGGCCTTGGAGGGAAGCCGAACCCCACCAACACCCCCGACTGCCCCAAGACCCATCGGAAGAAGCAGGGGAGCAGGGAAGATCAGCTGAGGGGTCCTCCAGCCTTGCAGTCCAGGGCTGTGCTATCAGCTGGACCAGGGTTCGAGCCTGGCCTCCTGGCCTGGCAGCCTCAATTGGACTAATTCGGGAGGCAGCCCTGCTGTACATATGTAGGGGTAGTGGGCAGAGGGGCATGGAAGTGGACAGACAGACTGAATCGGGGTATGAGATGCTGGTGCAGAGAAGGGAGGTAGGTCTAGACAGACATGCAGAACAGTCAGGGAAAAGGAGGGATGGAGGAGCAAAGAGAGAGACGCAGGAAGAAGGAGAGACAGAAAGAGAGACACTCAGAGACTGAGAAAGATGGAGTCAGGAAGAAAGACAGAAAGAACAAGAGACAGAGCCACCAGAGAGAGGCGCTCAGACAGGGACGGGGGCAGGAAGCAAAAGGCAGAGAGAAAGAGGCAGAGGCCAGGGGTGGTGGGAGCCAGGGGTGATGGAGAGTCAGAACCATGGTTGGAGAGAGGTGAGCTCACAGGAGAGGGAGGGGGCAGGTGCAGAGGGAGACAGACCCCGCTCTGCAGTCAGACTCAAGTTTGAATCCCAGCCCTACCACCTCATAGCTGTGTGGCCTTGGGGACAGAAGGAACTTCGCCTTGGGTCCCTCCATCCATGGGATGCGGGAACCTGCCAGAGCCCAGCTACTCTCCATGCTTCCTTTTTCCCCTGTCATCAGGGGTCTTGGGAGGGATCTTTGCTCCAAGCAAAGGGGGTTGCCCAAGCCTGAAGCCCAGATGCCCGGCCTCCTG
This sequence comes from Sus scrofa, assembly GCF_054392235.1. Taxonomy (NCBI): domain Eukaryota; kingdom Metazoa; phylum Chordata; class Mammalia; order Artiodactyla; family Suidae; genus Sus; species Sus scrofa. The sequence goes on from NC_139388.1 coordinate 81,692,029, forward strand.
GTGTGGCAGGGGTTGATCTCCGAGCCCCAGGATCCCAGGGTGAGAAGTCTTGGCCTTTTGACGAGTGTTTCCCTTTAGTTCCAGATGCCACCCTGACAAGAGCTCCCCTGTGATTGATGTCACCACCCCCAGGCCTGGGACCAGCCCCTCCTCCCCAAGCCAGAGCTGGTGGGTATGTAGGCAGCACAGGGCTCGAACCTTCCAGAATCCCCTCCTGGACCCCCCTCTTCCTGGACCCAAGAGCAGAGAAGACCTCTCCTTAAAGCTGCCCCCAGAGGAGCCAGTGAAGGTCAGCTAAGCTGAGTTTTCATCCAAGACCATTTTTCCATCTGTGTGATATTCGTACTCCTTCCACCAAGGTTAAGAGGCTCTGTCAGCAAAGGGCCCAGAGTCCCTTGGGCAAAGCAAGGAGACCTCTGGGGGCCTGCTGGGAGGCCCCTCCAGCCCTGACAGCAGAGGCACCAAAGGTGGACGTGAGGCACAGAAGAATATCTTTGGCTCTGACACTGACCCTGGAAGGTGAACTTGACAGTCAGCAAATCAGGTAGGGGACATACAGGCTTCAGCCCTTTGAAGGTTCTGATGCAGAGTGGCAGGACAGGGGGCTGTAGATAGTTGGGGGGTGCTGCCAGGTGGTTTGGGGACCTCTCTTGGAGTCAGTGACCATGATTGGAGATGCAGGTTGAGTTCGAGTTGGTTATGGTTGAAGGGGAGAGCTTTAGATAACACCTCTCCAGTTGGGAGCAGTGATTACCAGTGGGATCTTGAGCAAGTGACTGGACCTCTTTGAGCCTCAGTTTCCCTATCTATAAAATGTGGATGACAAGGAATTCCCGTTGTAGCCTAGGGGGTTAAGAACCCAACACAGGGTCCATGAGGATGCGGGTTTGATCCCTGGCCTCAGTCAGTGGGTTAAGGATCTGGTGTTAGCGTGGTGGCTGTGGCGTAGGCCTGCAGCTACGGTTCCAATTCTACCCCTAGCCTGGAAACTTCCATATGCCGCAAGTGCGGCCGTAAAAAGAAAAATAAAATAAAATAAAACAAAATAAAATGTGGAGGACAGCAATACCTGTTTCACAGGGTTGTCATGAGGAATAAATAGGTTAACACAGGAAACGATTAGAGGCTGCTAGGCGTGAAGTAAGCATTGAAACAGGGTTAGCTAGGGTTACAGATGGTTACCTATGGAAGTGTGGTCAGCACAGGGTCATGGAGTCAGGCAGGACTGGGAGCTGAGGAACTGGCTGCATTGGGATGCATGCAATAGAAGATGGGGCGGATGGGGTTCTGGTTCCTTCCCCCACCTTGCCCAGCCCCCTCCCGAAGAACCTGGGGCATCGCCTTCCCAGCCCGCGGAGCCAGCAGAAAGCGGCTATCTCCTGCCGCATCTCTCCCAGCCTGGGGCGGGCCAAGAGACAGCATCTCTCCGTGGCCATCCCCAGCCTCTTGTTTGTTTGGTACATCGGAGCCGTGGGCGCGTTTCTGCTAATTTTGTGGCTGCCTTTATCAAATGGGGATTCACAGGCGCTTTATCCTCCCTAAGTGGATTAGTCGGTGAGCTAAACAAGACAGTGTGGGACGCGGGGGCTGCTCCGGAGAAGATATTTGTTTCGCAAAGAATGGAGCCTGCGTTCCCTGCCCTGTGTCGGCGAGGCAGGCAGGGCGGGCGGCAAAGTAGCTGGAGGGCCGGGCCCTCTGAGCAGCGGAGCCCTAACCCGTGGGAACCCTCCACCGTGCAAACAGGAACTGGTCCCTCTCTTGAGTTCAGTTCAGCTACCTGTCATCCCTGAGCTCATTTGGAAGGTGTCGCCTCCCTGGGTGACAGCTTCCTCCTCCTCATCGCCTACCTCCCCGTGCCTTTCTCGTCCTTCCTCCCCTTCCTACTAGCCTTTGGCTTCCTTTTGATGCCTTGCCTTTCCTCCCGCAAACTCCTCCAAAGGCCTTTTGCTAAGTGTTGTGAATCCAGACACAGAGGAGCCCCGGTCCTGGCTTTTACAGGCAAAAGCGCCAAACCAGACCAAGAGGTCCCCAGACGTGGCAGCCAGAGGCCACCCTGGCTGCACACTGGGCTCCTCAACCTTCACCCCAAAGTCCTTCTGGTAGCCCTTGAGCATGTGCCCCGCTGAAGCCCCAGAGGTGGGATGTAACGGACTTTGGTGTATTATCTCTCGAAGCGCATGCTCGTTTTGCACTCTTTGCCACTGAGGAGCCATGTTTGTGGACCACCGTCCTACAATTAATTAGTATCAGGGCAAGTGGACGCTCGGGGAATTGCGTCATGTCAGCTTGTGACTTGGTGTGGGTGTTGAGATTGAGGGGGGAAGGCAAAGATGACTAGAGTCTGGGTGACCAAGAGGGTGATGCAGTCATAGCTGCCACAGAGGGTGCCAGACTTGGATGACGGTTCATGTGCGGAGGTCAAGGCCAGGAGGGTGCCCAGGAGAGAGGCAGGGGCAGAGATGTGGATTTCAGAGGCCTCTCCCTACAGAGACCTGGACATGGGCTCATGCTGAGGGAGAGAGGAGAGAAAGAGACTGGGAGGATGTTTGGTCCAGCTGTCCCCCTAGACTGGGTGAGAACATAGTAGGGTTTGGGGGGTGGTCAGATCCAAAGGTTTTCTTTTTCCCTTCCATTTTCGGTGTGAGTGGCCAGGATCTTAAGGGCCCTGCTCTGTGCTGCAGCAAGAATCTGGTTGCGGGGGAGGGGGGAGTAGCGACTCTAAAAAGGAAAGAAAAGGATGGAGCAGAGCATCCCGGGTCCCCAGCTGGTCCTTAGCATCGCCTGTCCTCCCCAAGCTGCCTCCAGCTGAGTGTGATTTTGCTATTTATTTACATGTAATTATTGCTATGAGGTGCAGATATTAACGCTGTCAAGAGCAATTTGCTCTGACATTTTTCACTCGCTCAGTGCCCCCGCCGCTCTCGATGGAGCCCAGGGCTCTCCCTGCTCAGGCCGTTGCGCACTCCATGGCCCGGCCGGGAACCACCCAGCCGGCAAGGAGTGGCGTCAGTGAGCACACCCGGCTCCTCTGCAAACTCATTAAGCTTCGAAATTGAATTTGGTCCAGGAGAGGGCTGGCGGGGCCCTGCTCCACCCGGTCTCGGCTGGCTCAAGGCCTCCCTGCCCTGCCTTCTTCCAAGAAAACTGGGCAGGGGTTGAGGCTGGCAGAGGGCAGCTGGTAAAGCTGGTGGAGGGTCAGAGAGATGAGAGTGCACAGGCCACCATGGTGGCCCCAGCACAAGGGTCAGCCGTGGCAGCTGGAACCCTCTCGACCCTGTTACCTGCTCACCTTCCAAGACAACCAGGCAGCTCTAACTCTGGGGGATGTTATTGCAGGTGACTGCTAGACCCACCCAACAGAGAGGCTTCCCCATGGGGCCAGGCCAGCATGGGGCTAGGCAGCCTGTAGGGGGGATGGTACCACAGGGGGAGAGAGGGTGTTGAGCTGGCCTTGCAGTGGATCCCTGAGGTCGATGTTAGAAAGAGATACAGGAGCTCCCATCATGGCTCAGTTGTTGACAAACCTGACTAGCATCCATGAGGATGCAGGTTCCATCCCTGGCCTCGATCAGGGTTAAGGATCTGGCGTTGCCGTGAGCTGTAGTGTAGGTCACAGACGTGGCTCAGATCCCACGTTGCCATGGCTCTGGTGTAGGCTGGCGACTACAGCTCCCATTTGACCCCTAGCCTGGGAACCTCCACATGCCGTGGGTATGGCCCAAAAAAGACCGGAAAGAAAAAAAAAGAAAGAAAGAGATACAAATTTAGAGTTACACCTTCTGAGTTCAAATCCGGGCCCACCACTTAGTGCTTGTACAGTCTCCAGCGAGTTTTTTACTTTCCCTGAGCCTCAGTTTCCTGATCTGTAATGCAGACCAGCCAACGCCCCTGTGTCATTGAACCTAAGATGATTAGATGCTGGCCCTTTCTTGATCTTCTCAGAAACCCTCAAAGAAAGCTTCGCTGCCTGACAACGATGCTGCCTGGCTGCTACCACAGCTGTGGCAAGTGCTATGGATGGTGCCATGCACTCCAATTCGAGAAAGACTAAAACCGTATCCTTTTGACAACTGGGGAAGGAATGAATGGTGGTGCAGTCTGCCCACAGCTGGTTCTTGGCGCATAGTAGGTGTTCAACCGTGGAAGGGCGCAATCAGATTTTCTTGTGAGCCTCTTGATAAGCAGGGGCTGTTTTACAGAAGATGAAACTGAGGTTCAATCATTCATTCATTCTGCCCACTTAAGGGATCTTGCTCCTTGGGGGCACCCAGCGGGGCCTGAGCTATCATGGCTCTGAGTCCTTAACGCATTGTGATACTTGCCAGCTTGTCTGCCCAGGTACTAACGAGGCCTCCCTGCCACCACTCAGTCGCTGCCATGGCCAATCTGCATCCTCGTCTCGGGCAATTACCGAGGGGGAGCTCCCCCACCACCACTGCCAGGGGGCCCGGGAGCCCAGGCCTCCTGGTCCCCCTCCTCCTCTCTCTCAACGTGGGCCCCGCCAAAGTCAAGGAGGCCCCCTTCCCTCCCACTCTCAGCCCCGGAGGCTGCCCCTCCTCCCCTCGGCGCAGCCAATTAGGCCCCTGACACCTGGAGCCAGCTGACAAACTGTTTCTGTCACTTGCTCTCTGTCTTTCATTAGGGGCCGCCGAGGAGGGGGAGCAGCAGGGGAGGGGAGGAGATGGGATCTTTCATGCTTAGTAAGGCCAGATACATTAATTACAAAACGGCCATTTGCCGCGTGAAAGTGTGCTAATTAAATTTATGCAATCATTATCTTTAAATAGTCATATCTTTCCCGGCAATCGGCCCCTTCCTTCTCCAGCGCCGCCGCGGCTCCGAGCAGAGTTGCGCTAATCCCCCTCCTCCATTTTCGCGCCATCAGAGCCAGTCCCTGAATCCCACCGCACCTCAGCAGCTCCAGCCCCCGCCAGGGGCCAGGGGCCCTTGGACCCTTCTTGGCACAGACGCCTTCAGACTTGGGCTGACCCAGGATCCACCTGTAGGGGGAGGCCAAAGCCGGCACCCCCAGCCTCACCACCTCCTGCTGGTTTTCTAGATATTTCCAGAAGTTTCTGGATATTTGGAGGTTGACATCTTGTAGACCAAATACTGGAAATTTGTGTGTGTGCATGTGCGTGGCAGAGGGGGTGAGGGAGGAGGAGAGAGTCTTTAGCTTCTTGGACAATGAGTGGAAAGTCATTCTATGCATCCCCCCCCATTTTCGAGCTAAGCCTGCAAGGACCTCTGGGGTGAGGAGGGGGCTCTGAGACCCACTGAGCAGAGGGGCAGGTGCGAGCACTCCCCATGACCCTCCGTTTATTCTTTTCATCCGCCCAGCGCCACGCCAGGCCTTGTGCTGGGGATGAACAGATACATACATTTATTCATTCGTTTCTTCATTCATGAATTCACTCACTGATTAAACGCTTGTTGGACACCTACTATGTGCCAGGCACGGGGAATAGGACAGCCCGTCAGCCTTCAGCAGCTCTTGGTCAAATCCAAGGTTGAGGTCCGTCTCTGCCTAGGGCAGAAAGGGGGACCCTTGTAGGGCTGAACACTTTCTCTCAGGGAGGCCCAAGCCCAAGACGTCTCAGCCTTTTCCGGCTTCGCCTCCCAGAGGGTGTCCCTCCACATGCCCTGGTGTTGTCACCACGGTCCCTGCTGAGCCCTCCCTCCGCAGAAACCATCCTTCCAGCCTTCCTCTCCAATCAAACAGCCTGTTTCCTGAGTCCTTTCGGGTCCGGTCTGTTGAACTCCCACGTGGAAGGAAAAGAGAAGCCGCCAGATTTTGGGGGTGGGGAGTTTCCTCCCAGCCAGAGACGGCAGTCAATGGCCGGGTGTTCACGGAGTGCCCTCGGAGCTTCAGAAGTCCCCAGGGCCCAGCATGTGGCCTTGGTGAGACCAACTAGAGAGGAAGACCGGACATGTGACATGTGCCCAGACTCACGGGCTGTACCCGCAGCAGCACTCACACAGGAGAATCACACACGTCACACGCAATGCACACGCAATGCTCACATGAACGCATAAGCACACCTACAGAACTCACACCTGCACACATCCTCCCATGTGTACATGTGTGCACATACGCAACACTCACACTTGCACACGCCATGCTCATATACATGCACACACAGACTCACAAACACACATATAAAATTCAGATATACATACACGCAATACTTCCATAAGTAAATGCATGCATGCATGCCTACCCTAATCGCAGCCGTGTGATATTCCCATATGCACCCATATGACACACACACTCACACACACACACACACACACCCTGGGTTAAGAATGACCGGGAGCCCTCTATGTAAATGAAGAGCACACTGGTGCAGGGCAAGAGTGTTGGGCTAGAAGCCAGGGTCAGGGTTTCTTGCCCCGATGCTGCCACTCATCCCCTGGGTGATTCTGGGTAAGCCCCTCCTATGCCTCAGTTTCCTCATCTGAGAAATGGGGTCACAGCCCTTCATAGAGTAGTTCTGAAGATTTAAGGGAGATGCCTTGGAAACCATAAGGTGCTCTGTTCTCAGAGAAACCTTCATGGAAGCCTGGGTGGGGACAAATGAGAGTCAGGAGGCTGGGGTAGGGCTCAAGGCAGGGCAGGGGAGGGGAGCTTGCTGGCCATGCCTGGGCACCAGCTCTCCAGAGCGATGGGGGCCACGCTGCAAGATGTGGATGGTGGAAGGGCTGGCAGGCGAGGGCCATCAGCAGAGAGATGGAGGGCGACTGGGGGTGGGGACAGGGAGATCTGCAGGAAATCTTGTTTGGAAGCTCAGAGTCAGCACCCGAAGCCCATTACCGCTGTCCACAGGGGGCAGGGAGAGGGGAGGGGGCCCAGATCCTCTTAGCGGAGAATTGAGCGCCAGAGAGGGGGAGCGGCGGTGGGGCGGCTGCCCGGGTGGGTGATTTCTCGCTTGCACTAATCCCAGCATGGAGCTGGGGACAGGCGGCAGGATGGGTGTGGGGGGGCGCTTTTATGTGATGTGTGTCTGGGTGTCTGTCGGGGGCTGGAGCGGGTGTGAATGGAGGCACGTAGGCTTGCATTACTGTGCCGGTGATTATGGGGCTGAGGGGCTGCAGTGTGAACAAACATGTGGGGGTCTCTTTGCCTGGGTGCGTCTTTGAAGCATGTGAATGGCGTGCGGGCGGGTGGCTGTTCATGTGTATCACCCTTTGTGTGTCCGTGTTGGCCTGTCTGCATAGTGAAGCGTGCTTCCTGGCACGAGCGTCTGTATGTATTTTGTGTGCACACTCATGATTTCACCCACATGGGTGTGGATAGGGGGTCGTATTGTGCGTGTGTAGCAGTGAGAGTGATGATCTGAGAGCGGTGGTTCTCAAACTTGGCAACATCTTAGAATCACCTGGGGAATGAGCTTTTAAAAAATCCTGCTGCCTAGACTCTCGGACCAACTAATCAGAATCTCTAAAGGGCGGGGTCCTGGCAGCAGCTTTTTAAGAGACGCCCCAGGCGATTGCACTGGGCAATCAAGGTGGAAAAACAATATCTGAGCAGACAAACCCCACGGGAGCAGCCTTGTCCCTTCTCCCTAGCTTTTAGCCTGCCGTGGGCGCTTGATCTGGACGCAGAGATGGGCTCCAGGCCCCAGACCCCTGAGGGATCAGGGCAGGTTGTGAATCTGGCTTCCCCAGAGCATCCCCCAGCCGGGGACTGCTTGTGGTCCATAGAAACACAGGTCATGTAATCCAGGCGAAAATTGCATTCCATCCCTGCAAGCTGTGCCCTTGCCTTCTCTTCCTCTGGTGGTGGGGACAGGCTGCCCCTCCCCCAAACGGCCCCCTCCCACCTCTTGTGCAAGTCAGGCATGAATTAGTCAGAGGGTGGGCCAGGCAGGGCTGCCCTTGGATCCGAGGCTTGGAGATAAAAGTATTCAGGTGCCAAGCCAGCCCGTCATCTGGGGGGCAGACTGGAGCCTGGGGGCTGGAGGAGGGGCCGTGGTCAGCTGTATGGCCATCGATTTGCAGTGACACTCACCCCTTCTTTGAGCCTCAATTTCTCCTCTCTGAAGATGCGCCAGGCTCTGAGGTGCCTCCTAGCATTCTCACGCGTGTGTTTCGGTGCGTTTCCATGCAGGCATGTGTGTGTAAGTGTATCAGTGAGTTTAAGAAAAGTAGCTGTGCAGAGGCAAAGTTCATCATGATGGCTCATGTGTGTGTAAGTGTATCAGTGAGTTTAAGAAAAGTAGCTGTGCAGAGGCAAAGTTCATCATGATGGCTCATGTGTGTGTAAGTGTATCAGTGAGTTTAAGAAAAGTAGCTGTGCAGAGGCAAAGTTCATCATGATGGCTTATTGGGGTTTTGATGCAAAGCTATTTGACAATCCAGAGAAGAGGCGTTTTGAGTTGTCTCACCTTCTGGGATTCAGGTGTGTGTCCCCATGGAGGTGCCGTGGGCTGCTCTGCGCGATGCCTGGGGTGTGTAGGTGTGTGAATTCAGGGCCTCACTTGTTGTAGTCTGGAGACTTCACAGCTTCACCGTCAGGGCCCTGTGTCCTAAGATATGACCCACTCTCTACAAATGAGCACATCCAGGGACCCTTAGGGACCAAGGCACGTCATGAGCTGAGTTGCCCCAGATCTGCTTGGTATCTGGGCAAGTGATACAGACCTGGCTCCCTTTCCAGGGCGCAGGCAGATGGATCCTCCATTCCGAAAGCACCCACTGTGTGCCAGGCCCCATGGGACAAGAGATGGAAAAGACGGGGTCCCCAACAGGGAAGGTTTCTCTGGGTCTGCCTCTCTCATGTAGTCCAGGTGGAAGAGGAGGTGCAGCAGGAGGAAAGAGAGCTTGCACTTATGGAGAACAAGTAAGGAGCCAGGCACTGCCTTCAGCATCCCCTGTGCATTGATTCCTTTAATCCTTCCAGTAGCCCCAGAGGTAGTTACAATCATTATCATTCCCATTATACAGATGAGAAAACTGAGGCACAGAGGGTTAAAGAAATTGCCCAGGGCCACAGCTGGTCAGCGGCAGAGCATGGATGCTCATGCAGATGTTCTGGCCCCCAGTGCTGCAGGGAACCCCTGGGTACCCTGATGGACTGAGGGCCCTTGGTGCTAGCCTGTCCCTCTGAGGCCTCAGGGTCGCCTTCCAGCCTTGCTGAGGCAGGGCTCCTGACCTGTCCCCTGGTCACTGGTCCTGTGGTCCTTGGCCTCATCCTGGCCCCAGGCGCCTCTCCAGGTCCCCCCTCCTGACCTCACCAGTCTCAGGCCCCACCCCTCTCTCCCCCCTCTGCTTCCTGCTGCGGCCCCCACTCACCCACCCCGAACCCGGCCACGGAGCCCCAATGATGGCGATCACCCCTTCTAATTGCAGCCTCGCTCCCAAAGCCACGTTCGGTTATCACAGAGGGTGCAGATCTCATAGCTCAGCCTCCTCGGTCCCAGGCCCTCAGGGCCAGCTCAGGAACGGAGGGAATTAATTACATTTTTCCCATCCCCTTCTTTTAAAGTAGGGGAGCGCCGGCACGTCCCGCGGGAGGGGGCGGTGAGCAGAGGATGTGGGGGGGGGCTGGTGCTCGGCTCCTGCAGCCCCCACCCCCCCAAAACCTACAAGCCTCTCCCCAGCGGCGGAAGGGGGGTGAGGCTGGCCCCTTATTGATTTAGTCTGGTGGAGGCTGGGACTGATTTAGAGCAGAGGCAGAGGAAGGGGCTGGGGGCGGGTGGGGGCCATGGCAGGTTGGGGGAAGAGGAAAGGATGGCTGTCACTCAGGCTGACGGACAGCCCAGAGATTTGCCTTCAGATAAAACCTTACAGATGTGGAGGTCGGTATTGATTTTGAGTTAGTAACGGTAACGTACCAAGAAGTAATACATTAGCGAAAGCAAGCTCACCGGGAAAAAAGTAAAACCCACCGGGGGAGAGGCCTTAGCATTCTTGAGGGGGGTGGATTACCGCATCAGAACAGGACTTCCTCAAGTTCAAAAGTTTGCAGGCCTCAGACCTTGGCCGGGCCCCTAACTGTGGGCAAATGCTTCCTGCTTCCGTGGGCAAAGAGGGACTTCCATGGGCAGCCAGAGGCCGGAGGGGGCCGCCTGGGCCTGTGGGGCTCTGAGCAGTGGGGTGGCCAAGGAAGGGCCTGTCTCTCCGTGCTGTCCAGCACAGCTAGCTGTGGGGAAGGCACACAGCTAGGGGTTAGGGAGACTCGGGCTAAATTCACACTGGCGGTGTGATCTCAGGCAAGACTTTTCACTTCCCTGGGCCTCGATTTCCCCATCTGCAGAATGTGGGTAATAGCCCATGTACTCACAAAATCATTCACTGCTCCCTTCTCCCACCTCTCTTCAGCTGAGTCCTGCACTGGCTTGGGCATGGCCATGCCCAGAGACCAGGGTTGGGGGCAGTGGCAGCCCTTTGGTCCCCAGGCCTCCGGGCACTCTGGGAGCGAGCAGACAGATGTCTCACATCCCCCATTCACACCTAGCCCAGATGTGAATTTGATTTGATGTTCCAGGGAAAATCCCATTGAACAAATCCCATTACAGGAAAAGCTCCCTGGGCCTGAGCGGATTCTGAGCTGTCTGTTAGTGGCCCAGGGTCCAAGCCCCCCTGAGCCACCAGGCACCACATGAGCCCCTTCTGACAAAGCTGCTCCCGGCATCTTTCCCATTACCTTCTTGCTATGTCTCAAACCTGCTGCATGTGTACTCACCTCAGGGCCTTTGCACTTGCTGGCTCTTCTGCCTGGAAAACTCCCTGCTCTGTCTTCCTTTGGCTGGTTCTTTTTAGTCTTACTGGATGTCACCTCTTTGGAGAGGTTTTAACTGACGACTCTGCATACACTGTGTTTCTTCGGAAATTATATTATTTGTTCATTTGTTGGCAGCCTCTGTCATCTGACTGGCCGCTCCAGGAGGTCATGGAGCTGCTGATGTTCATTATTGTATTTCAGTGTCTGGCATATATTAGGTGCTCAATAAATATTTGTTAAGTTCCCTGCATTGGCTTGGGCATGGCCATGCCCAGAGATCAGGGTTGGGGGCATGGAACACTAAGTTCCATGGGAGTTCCCATCATGGCGCAGCAGAAATGAATCCCCCTAGGAACCATGAGATGGTGGGTTCGATCTCTGGCCTCACTCAGTGGGTTAAGGATCTGGCTTTGCCGTGAGCTGTGGTCACTGACTCGGCTCAGATCCTGTGTTGCTGTGGCTGTGGTGTAGGTCGGCAGCTGCAGCTCTGATTCAACCCCTAGCCTGGGTACTTCCATATGCCGTGGGTGCGGCCCTAAAAAGAAAAAAAAAAAAAAGGTGAATACACATGAATTCAACAGGCTTTTCTGAGCTTATAGCATGTAGCGGCTACAATGTAGGCACTGGGGCTGCAGAGCTGGATGAAACGCAGTTCCATCCTGCCGTCCAGGAGCTCACAGTCCAGCCCTATCTCCAGCCTGGCACGCAGTAGCACTCTGTGAAAGGTTTGATGAATGAATAAGTGGATGAATGAAGGATGTCTTCGGGAAAAACAATATCCTTTGGGATAACTGGGGCATAAAGTGCAAGGTAGGAAGGAGTGGGAGGAGGTGGGACAGGCAGGCAGGGGTCCAGTCATGAGAAGCCTTTGCCCTGTTCATCCAGGAGGTACTGAGGAGCCATGGGTGTGGTCAGATTTGACAGTGGTTGTCGGTAGGTCCCTGCCTTGCAACATGAATCCTGGGTCTGTGCCCAGCTCCCAGCCTTTTCTCAAAGCACCCTCACCCTCTCCCTAACCACTCCCCCGTGGCCTCCCCCCATCCCATCCTTTCTGGCTTGGCATCTTGGTATAGGCAGGAAGGAAGGATGCAACTGCGCTCTCACCAGAGCTGTCAAACTCTCATGAGAGTCCCCCCCATCCCCGCCGTTGTCTTTCTGAAGGAAATGAGCTCTGCGTATTTCCCCCAAGCCTCTGAGTTTATTCTTAGGGACTGGACCTCCTTGGAGGGATGAGCAGGGTTAGTGTTTATATGGGCTGGGGAGTGGGATGGATGGTGATTTTCTTAATTTAGATGGAAAGTTTTGTCTAGACTGGGAATCCGGCAACTAATCGGAAAGAGACTCGGCTCTCCTAACCCCAGGGTGGTGCTAGACTCCCGAGTTCCCCCACCAGCCCCACTACACACACACACACACACACACACACACACACACACACACACACACACACACACACACACACGGCCGGTTCCTCAGGCCCAGGACTCCTCCACAGTTGGAAAGCATCAAACCCAGCCCAGTGGTGTCAGATGCCTTCTCACACCACCCTCTTCACGGGGTCCTGCTCACCGGCACCCCAGCAGCCCCCCAGGACCCTGCCATGACAGAGCCCTCAGAAGTGTATTCAGCAATGAGTTTGGAAGACCTCAGCCCCAAAACAGGGCTGCTGCCCAAGGTCGTCCAGGCAATTCGTCCCCAAGCCACCACCCTGTGACTGCCGTCTCACTGGAATGACACACCATATAGTCCCACCTAAACCCGCACCAGCGGCGGTGGAGATAAGAGCAGACCCACTAGGCCCAGCGCCCTTGACTCTGGCTCTGGGAGGGGGTGGGGAATGAAAGGACAGAGCGGCGACCCCCAGGGCTGAGGGGAGTGTGTGCTGGGTGCATGAAGAATCGGGGGAGGCAGTGCTCGTGGGCTTCCAGAGGGGCCACGCCCCCCACCCCCACCCCCATCCATAGCTGCCCAGGGAGCAAGCATCTGGAGTAAGAACCTCTACCACGGTTAAAACCCATCCTTGAGAGTCAGACCTGACATTATCAGGCTTTAGGGGTCGCCCAAGGGGTTAAGATCTGGAGAAGCCGCAGCCCTCCCTGGGCCTCAGTTTCTCCATCTGAGAAATGGGTGTCATGACTCTGCCCTCCTCATCTCCGCAGGGCTCTGAATCGGGCAGGTCATGTGAGTTCGTGGCTAAGAGGTGGGGAGGGTAAGGGGGATTGGCGGTTCTGGGGCCCAGGATGCCCAAGCACTTCCCGTGCCCAGAGTGCCTCTCAGCCTCCCAGCCACGCCGTGAGGATGGGAGTGGTCACAGGGGTGAAGGGGCCCCTGGCGGCTGCACGGCCAGTAAGTGGAGGAGCTCAGGGTCTGCCCCTGGCCTGAGGATTCCACAGCTGTGCCCCCCTCCCCGGCCACACCTCATGCTTGTGGCAGGGACAGGTTGAAAATGGGAAGGTAAAAATTTTCACCAGACGTCCGGTTGGTGAGACGTTCCCTGCACCAGTGCCCGAAGGCTGCTTTCTCCCCAGGGACTGGGTAGGGACATCAGAGAGCTCACCGTGTGCCCAGCATGGATTCAGCTCCATGCACAGCGCAGTATCAGCAAGGCTGCCCACTCCCCGCCCCTGGCCCTGCGGTTGCCCTCCATGAGCAGGGCCATTACCAGGAGGTCACCCAGGGTCCCAGGCCCTGCAGGTCAGGTCCACAAGGGCCTTCCTGTCTCTCCATCTCCCCCTCTTCTCCTCTGGACTGACCAGGAGACCCCTGCCCCCTCACCCTGTCTATACCTGCTGCCTGCACCTGCTGCCTGCATTGCCTTTCCCCAGTCTTTCTGGTCACTGGACCACCAAGCCTCCTGGGTGCCCTCTTCTGGGCTCCCTGAGATGCCTCTGTCATGCCTTTATACCTCCACATCTTGACAGCTTCTAGCTGCCATCCCATCCCACCCAGAGACTCCCCTGCCGAGGTCAGGGACCATGGCTCTTCCTCCTTTGAAATGCCGGGGCCCAGTTTGAGGCCTGGAGCCATAATCACCATCAATGCATGTTTGTTGAATGAATAAGTGAACGTACCAATGAACCAACACCAAATTCTTTAAGCTGAGTTTCTAGACACAAGCCTCACCTTGGCATTAGAAGTTGCCAGCACTGATGGTAATTTCCTGCTAGTGAAGCCAGGCCAAGCAGGTGAGGGGGTGGTCACAGACATCCAGGAGCTACCAGAATCAAAGGTGCCAAGAAGGCTCTTTGAAAGCATTGGCTGTGTACATTTGGTGTTGTAGGGAAGAAGTTCAAAGTCAAGAAGCACAGGATTGGGGGTGAAGCTGGACAGATCTGGAGTCTTTAACATTTATGTTGGAAGAGGGGGCCTCCCAGTCTGATGGGGGAGACACAGGTCCCTATTCCAGGGGAGCTCCCTGTCTGACGAGAGAGGCATAATTAGCTGGTTCTTCATTCATTTACTCAGTCATGCATGCACAGAGGCATTCATCCATTCAGCAAACAGGCACGAGGAAACCCTCAGAGCCAGGCTTGGGAATGGGGGGGTAAACTAGGCCTGTCTTGCTCCCCAAAGTTCTCAGTGGAGGGAAGGGCCAGGGGCCAGAACTTAACCAGAGAAACCACTAAGCATCTTACCCACAGGGCAAGGGTGAACCGAGGATCTCAAGGCTGCAGGGACCTCAAGAGAGCGACTCCAGCATTGGCCTGTCCAAGGCCAGCCCGGCCTGGCCTCAGCTCACACTTGCGTCTGAGCCCCCGACGCCTGCGGTACGGCCGGCACTGACGCTCTCTCCCCCACAGGTGATGAGCATTCTGAGCAACCCCAGTGCGGTGCCGCCACAGCCCCAGGCTGATTTCTCCATCTCTCCGCTGCACGGCGGCCTGGACTCTGCCACCTCCATCTCGGCCAGCTGCAGCCAGAGGGCTGACTCCATCAAGCCGGGAGACAGCCTGCCCACCTCCCAGTCCTACTGCCCGCCCACCTACAGCACCACCGGCTACAGTGTGGACCCCGTGGCTGGCTACCAGTACGGCCAGTATGGCCAGAGTGAGTGCCTGGCGCCCTGGGCGTCCCCCTCCCTCCCTGTGTCCCCGCCACCCCGCCCAAGGACCTCTGGTTTATTTGCAGAGTGCTGCAAAGTGGTATTGGGGTGGGGGCGGGGCGCCCACTTCACAGGTGGGGAAATCGAGGTCCAGAAAAGAACAGTTGTCCTAAGATGATGCTGACCCAGATCCCTGCACTCACACTGCTCTTGTCTTAGAGTCCCGCTGTCCCAAAGGAACATAATATGAGCCACCAATGTCATTTAAAATTTCCTAGTGGCCACATTTTACAATTGGGATACTAGTATTTTTTATTTTAACCCAATATATCCAAAAGAGGACCATTTTGACTTGTAATCCATATAAAGTTATTAATGAGATCTCTTTCACATTCTTTTTTTTTTTTTTTTCACACACTGTCCTTGAAATTCAACCCATTTTCATTCAGGCACTAAGTTTTCACTGGAACTACACAATCTGCATTTGTTTCATCAAATTGACAATGGAGGAAGTAGACGTACACACACACACACACACACACACACACACACACGCAAGTTGTTCTAAACCTTCCTGCTGAAAACATTCCAACCACTAACTTAGATGGAATTTCACTTTTGAAATTTAAATTAGATACAATTAAAGCAAAAGGTAACATTCAGGTCCCCGGTTGCACCAGGTACATTTCAGGTGCTAGAGAGCCACATGTGGCTGGCGGTGGCCGTGTCAGACAACGCCATGGAAGAGATCCTGCCCCTTTCTGCCCCTCCCCACAAGGCAAAGCTGTATTTTGAGCTCTCTCCTCCTCCCATCTCCTCCCCCCATCCTCAGCCTTGGTGTCCCCAAATTTGGAGCTGGTCTCAGTTGCCCCTCCCCGGGCCGCCATGCCCTTGGCCCCTGGCCTGGAGGCAGGGACCACAGACCCTCAGACCAAAGGCTGCCAAAGGCAGGCCCGGCTGCAGCCCCCAGCTGCCGGCAGCACAGGGCGGCAGCAGGGCAGGCCAGGCCAGCCCAGGGAGCCGAGGTCACGAGCTGCCCCTCCTGCCCCCCCTCTGGCAGAGGCCTCACCTGCTGGTGTCAAACTAATCAGAAGGGCGTGTGGCAAGAGGGTGAGACCTCCCAGCCCGAGGGCCTTCTCTGCCCCCCGCTGCAGCCCTGACCCGGCCCCGCTGCCCTCTGCTTCCTGACCCTTCGCCCGCCCACCCCTCCCCACACGGCCTTGGCCTCCACGGCTAAATGAGGGCCAGCTGTGCCGGCCTCCGCCTCCAGCTGTGTTCACGGCCCCTCCCCTGTGCGTGTCATGTTCACATACGAATCTGGGTGAGTGTGAATACCTGTGTCATGGATACATCACTGTGTGTGTGTTGTGTGAGGGTTTTGGCATACACGTGTTAGTGCACACGTCTTGTGTATTAGTGAGTGTGCATATGAAAGTGTGTGAGTGGCACATGCGAGTATATGTGCATATGAGGATTCACACTTGTGTGCGTATAACAGCATATCGTGGGCACATGGTAGCCTGTGGGTTTGTATGTGAACGCGTGTGCCCACATTTGGTAGTATGAGTGTATATGCGGCTGCAACGCTTACACATGTGTGTTTAAATGTGCATGCAGGTGTGTGTACGTGGCTTGGTGTCTATGGATATGCCTGTGTGACATCTGTCACTGTGAATGTGTAAGGAATACGTGTTCAGGTACTAGGGGTATGTGTCAGTGTAAATACAGGTGTGGCTGTGTGGCATCTCCATGTGCATCAGCAGGTACTTAGGCTTGAGTGTGTCTATGAGTGCGTGTATTTGGGAGTACGTGTGTGGGCATGCAGTCTGTGCGTACAGAGTGTACACTTGGGTGTATGCATGCTTGAGTGTGTGATAGGTGTGGCTGTGGGTACCTGTGTCCAGTTGTGCACCTGGGTGTTTAACTGTGTGTGACTTTGTGTGCTTGGGGTCATACAATGTGTGTGCATGTGTGTATCTGAGAGCAGGGGGCACGCACGTGCTGGGGAGTGTTTCCAGAGGGGCCAGGCTGACCCCTGGCCCAGCCCGAGTTCTCAGGCGAGGGGTGGGACACACATGCTCTTGATAAAGAGTTTACAGCAGCTCCCGCGGTGGCGGCAGCCCCGGCCTGGGGCAGGCGTTAGTCACACCCGGAGCCCGTGCCCCACGCCAGGGGCGCCTGCCCAACTCGGAAATAAAATTAACCCCAAAGTCAGCATGGGGGCCGCGAGGAGGGAGGGATCAAAAGGGAAAGGGCCCAGGAGGCGAGAAGGGAGTTTTGTTCCCTTTTGCTGGGGAAAAGCTTGCCTGAGTGACGTCCACTCCCTCCCCTCTTCCTCCCTCCCCTGCCCCCTCTCCCCCCATCACTCCCCCTCCAGCTCCACTCTCGCTGCCCTGGCTCCTCCAGGGGTTGATCAGTCTCTGGCCCAACCCAGAGGGAACCCCAGCTCAGACCCCGTCCCCCTCCACCCAACCCCACACAGTCCTTAGGGTCAGTCTGGGAGGGGCCTGAGGGAGGGTCTGCCCCCCACTCAACCATACTCTGGGCAAGTTACCCAACTCTTGGAGCCTCAGTTTTGCCATCTGTGAAATGGGGGCCTGGAGATCAGACTCTGTCACTTCCAGGTTTTCCCATGGTACCATCCCCCTCATCTTTGACATTCGGGGACAGCCCAGGGACGCATTCCCACCAACTACAGGCTCATGTTCATGGGCAGCCGAATCCGCCTATGACGGGGCTCCCACGGTCTCATGTTCCAGGATGCTCTGAATATGCCTGGGGCCACCTGTCATTCTCCCGCATCTGTCTCATGCATGTGGTCAGCCCACTGGGCACTGGGAGAAATTTATGGTCCTCATTTTGTGTGACTCTCAAAAACCCCATCCAAGTAGGTGTTAACTTGCCCTCTGGCTGCAGACACAAAAGCTAAGGCTCAGAGAGGCTAGGAACTTTCCCAAGGTCACACAGAAAGCGAATGATGGATACCAGTTCTCCTCACTGTACACTCAGTTCTCTTTGGGCCACACCACAAATGTGTGTAAGACTGAGTAATGATGCACATCTAGACACACCTGGGTGTGGATTCATGTTCACAACACTACATGCACCTCCGCGTGGGCAGAGATTTATGTCTGCATGTGTGTTCACTAACGTGTGTACGTACATGGCTTCAAGGTACAACGATACAAAATGTACGTGTATAGAGAAAGGAGGAAGTCCCTTTGTGGCTCAGCAGGTTAAGAACCTGACTGGTATCCATGAGGATGTGGGTTCAATCCCTGGCCTCGCTCAGTGGGTTGAGGATCCAGCATTGCCACAAGCTGTGGCATAGGTTGCAGATGCAGCTCAGATCCTGTGTTGCTGTGGTTGTGACATAGACTGGCAGCTGCAGCTCCAATTCAACCCCTAGCCTGGGAACTTCCATATGCTGCAGGTTCAGCCCCAAAAAAAAGGAAAAAAAGGAAGAAGGAAAGGAAGGAGGGAAGGAAGGAAGGAAGGAAGGAAGGAAGGAAGGAAGGAAGGAAGGAAGGAAGGAAGGAAGGAAAGAGAGAGAGAGAGAGAAAGAAAGAAGGAAAGAAAGAAAGGGAATCGTTTATTGAGCATTACTATGAGTCTGGCCTTCCATCCCCATGGCCGGCCTGTACAAGGTACAGGGTTATTCCCATTGGGCAGATGAGCAAGTGGGTCCCAGAGAGGCCATCTGCCTGAGCTCACCTGGCAGTACGTGCGGATGTGCACTGGCCCCACCTGCAGCCATGGAGAGCCTCTGGCAGGTGTGCCTGGAGTGTGCACGTGGCCCAAACTTAAGCAGCAGAGTCCATCTCCTCTCCCTGGACCTCTCATCTTCCCAGGGATGCCTTCCCACCTTCCCCTCTTGCTTCTGCCATCGTCCATCCGTCTGTCTCTCCCCATCCCTAAAGGGGGTGGGGGCAGGGGGCAGGGATGGGGCACACGGCAGATTAATATGGCCCCAATGTTCCCAGAGGCCAGGGCTGTACTAATGATGGGGCTGATAGAACGCAGAAGTGTGAAAAGAATTTTAATAGATCTGACAAGTCTAATAAGAATTTGTGTCTAGAAGGGTCCTCCTCTGGGGCCGCGGGCTGACGAGACGCTGACGGCTGAGATTTGTTTACTGGTTGGCATCGCTGCCACATCTCCTGCCAACTCCCGATTAATCTAATTTGAGACGTCGAGAGCCCAGGCCCAGGCGCGAGGCAGAGGAGAGGAGACATGGAGAGACAGAGGAACAGGAAGGGCCGCTGACGGAAGCCGTAATGAGAAATGTCACAGCTTTGCCCTCGCCAGACCCCGGCTTGACCCCAGGGAGAGGCAGGCTCTGCGGGATGACAGGTGCCCTTGAAGTTGGCTGGGTCGTCGGTAAAGTTCCCCTTCTTGGTGTTTCCCTGCTCATCTTGACAACCAGCGCCTACGTGCGCAGGGCCATGGCTGGTGACGGGGAGAGGCTGCAGAGGCTGGAGAGGTGCAGGCAGGACAAATTCAGGCTCCTCTAGCTCACGTGCCCTGTGCGTGCCTCTGGGTCAGCCATCTTTCCAAGGCTCAGTTTCCACATCTGTAAAATGGGAACATCTGTACCTAACACGTGGAGCTGTTGAAAGAATTAAATGGGATAATGTCTGCCTAGCATCTAGTAAATGCTTGCTTCATGGTTCCCACCATCATCATTCAAAGTCAGACCTTTGTGTCCCACCCGCAGGAAGAGCTGTGCCCTCAGGCAAGTCACTTAAATTTCCTGGAGTAGAAAATGGGGCTAATGCAGTCTTTGGGGTGTAGAGCTCTCTGTATATGCGCCCAAGGGCTGTGTGCAACCTAGGGGCAATTCTTTAGGAGGCCGCTGGGTGGAGCTGGTGGGGGGTGGTTAGCAGCCGGTAATCGACTGCCTGTTTGAATCATGGCTCCACAATTTAGCAGCCCTGTGATCTTTTAGGTTATACAGTCTCTCAGGGTAGGGCCTCAGTGTTGTCATCTGTAAAATGGGGATGATAACAATAAGACCAGCCTCACAGAGTTGTCGTGAGAATTAAATGAGATGATGCACAGAAAGTACTTAGAACAAGACTGGCAGGCAATTCCCGTCGGGGCTCAGTGGAATGAACCTGACTAGCATCCCTGAGGATGCAGGTTTGATCCCTGGCCTCACTCAGTGGAGTTAAGGATCCGGCATTGCCTTGAGCTGCAGCGCAGTTAGCAGATGCGGCTCAGATCTGGTGTTGCTGTGGCTGTGGTGTAGGGGGGCAGCTGCAGCTCTGATTTGACCCCTAGCCTGAGGACTTCCATATGCCATGGGTGTGGTCCTAAAAGAGGGAGGAAGGAAGGAAGGAAGGAAGGAAGGAAGGAAGGAAAGAAAGAAAGAAAGAAAGAAAGAAAGAAAGAAAGAAAGAAAGAAAGAAAGAAAGAAAGAAAAGAAGGAAGGAAGATAGAAAGAAAGAAAGAAAGAAAGAAAGAAAGAAAGAAAGAAAGAAAGAAAGAAAGAAAGGAGGAAGGAAGGAAGAAAGAAAGAAAGGAGGAAGGAAGGAAGAAAGAAAGAAAGGAGGAAGGAAGGAAGAAAGAAAGAAAGAAAGGAGGAAGGAAGGAGGAAGGAAGGAAGGAAGGAAGGAAGGAAGGAAGAAAGAAAGAAAGAAAGAAAGAAAGAAAGAAAGAAAGAAAGAAAGAAAGAAAGAAAGAAAGAAAGAAAGAAAGAAAGGGGGAAGGAAGGAAGGAAGGAAGGAAGAATGCAAGGAAGAGGACTGGCATCGAGCTAGCTCTGGGTAAATGTTAGCCTTCTTCCTCTCCCTGTTACTGCTCTGACAATGTTACTGACAATGAGACCTCCTTGTGGGGAGGACCTGGAGCCTGGATAAGACCTGCTTCGAGGAGCAGAGATGGTGTGGCCCCAGCTGTCAGGTTCCCCCTGAGCCCAAACATGGGAGATTCTTTCAACCTCACCTAGAGTAAAGGGCAGACCCAGGTCCAGGCAAGGCTGGCCATCGCCACTCTGTTCTACCAGCTGGGAGCCTGGAGGCTGAGGGACCTCAGAGGCAGCACCCAGGGAGCTCAGCTCAGGCCCTAGAGACTGGGAAGCTGAGAGGCACAGGGTGCAGATGCTCCAGGAAGACCCCAGGGCATTTGCACATCCTTTGGGAATCTAGGAAGCCATGCCCTCAGCCCCCTGTGTCCAGCATCTTAAAGCACGTTATCTCATTTGATCCTCCTAACAGCCCTTGAGGAGGCTGGCATTTGTTCTCCCAGTTTTATAGACAAAGGAAACAGGGCTGAAGAGGAAGATGATATACTCAGAGCCACATGAGCAGGAGCCACCTGGGACTCTGAATTGCCCCGTTCGCTGCTCCTTTCCTTCTTGTCCCCATCAAAGGGCATGTCTGCTTACAAAACCCCAATACTAGGAGCCCACATCTCTTGAGCTCCCTATGTGCTAGCCACAGTGCTAACTGACCATTCTATAGACTTTTTTTTCACGTAATGCTCTCAAGGACCCTTCACCCTAGGTGCTGTTACTGTTTTTAAGGAAACCGAAGTTTGGAAAGGTGACATGGTGTGCCCCAAAGCACACACTGAGAGTTGTCACGCGCAGGGTTTGCACCTCAGTCATTTGAGCCCCTAGGCAATATAGCCTGCGGTATCTCAATTATTGATACAGCCCATCTCAACTGCCCACTTGCCCCCCAGCCATGCCCACCACCTCCTGGTTCCACCCACCCACCTTAGGCAAGAGCCCCCAACTTTGGGGAGGCATGTAGCGTGCCCTCTCCCTCTCCCCCTCCCCCTCTCTCTTTCTCTCTCCCTCTATAGGGTCCCCCAGTAGGTGGTAGGTGACAGCGAGGGTGTTGGGCCAGGCCTCATGTTTCCTGAGGCCCTCCCTCCATCTTCCTCTCGCTTCTGGATCCTAGAGACCCCAGAGGGCTGGAATGGCCACAGCCAGAGATTCCAGCTTGGGACGCAGCATCTCTGTGCCTCAAGAGGCCTTGGTCACATGCCAGTCAAATAATTTGGTCAGAAGTCATTTCTGGAGCAGCCTGAGGCTGGCACAATTAGGGCAGTCAAGGCTGGATACAGGCAGACACACCTGTGCACACACAAGCACACCAGTACCCAGGACCTGGGTTAGGTAGAACTGTGCACAGTTACTTGTGCAGGCACAGGTGTTCCCACTGGTCTGCTCACGCAGGTGCACACAACTCACCCATATTGGGGTGCACATTCACATGCAAGGTTTGCTCACATGTGAACGTTCATGCCTATTTCTACTTCATAGAAACTCTGGTTTCCACTGTTCACACTTACACCCTCTCGGACTCTCATCCCTCTCCTCTGGGTGACCAGTATGGACAAGGCTGAGGGTCTCAGCTCCCTGCATTACAGATTCCGGGCCCCTCCTTCTGCGTGGACCCCTCAGCTCACCCACAAAAGCTCCTTTGGCTTTGAGGTCTTGCTTTGCCTCATCCATGAGCTGGGCTCAGGGTCCAGAAAAGGCAGAAGGACTTTGCCCTCATTACTCCCCGGGCACCACAGGACTTGCTGGATGTCCCCCATTGTAGGGATATGTAGAGGTGTGTTGGAAAGAGGGGTCGTTTCTACACTAAACAATGTAATACCCTCTGTACTTCTCTACAGAACCCACAAGAGAGCTGGGTAAATAATAAATGTTGAACAAATGTTTGCTGACGGACTGGAGAGGAAGTAAGAGAAAGAGTTTCCTGAAGAAATGGATGGATGGACAGATGGGTAGATATAGGATGCATGGCAAAATTGATGAATGGATAGATGCGTAGGTGATGGGTAAACAGATGAATATATGGCTGGATGGGTGGATATGTGGATGGATGGATGGATGGATGGATGGATGGATGGATGGATGGATGAAGAGATGGATAGATGGACAGAAGGATGGATGGATGAATTGACAAATAAATGGATAGATGAACAGATGGATAGAGGATAGATGGACAAGTTGGTGGATGGATAGAAGGACAGGTGGATAAATATATGGTTGGATGGATGGATATGTGGATGGGTGGATGGATAAATGGATGGGAGAAGAGATGGATCGATGGACAGAAGGATGGGTGGATGAATTGATGAATAACTAATGGATGGATGGATGGATGGATATAGGGCAGATTGAAGAAGAGCAAAAAGAACCTCAATTTCTAGGATATTCTCTTTTTTTCCAGCGGCTGTTGATTACCTGGCGAAAAACGTGAGCCTCTCCACACAGCGTCGCATGAAGCTCGGCGAGCACTCAGCTGTGCTGGGACTCCTGCCGGTGGAAACTGGCCAGGCCTACTAGGGCCCCTGGGGCGACTTGCCCCAGCCCAAGTCCCAGCCTACTCCTCACTGATCCATGAGCCTCCCCACCTCAGTCCCTTCATTGCCCTGGGGTCCCAGGAGGCCAGGAAAGGAGCCCACCCCCTTCTCATGGCCAACCCTCTGAAAACGAGCAGCCCGCCCACCATTCGCCTGTGGTTAGGGATCTGGAGTGACCCCCTTGGAGTCTGCCCCTTCACTCTAGCCCCAGGAGGGTCTCCGGTCAGCCTTCAGTCTCCTCCCTGCCAAGTCCTGTCATGGCCTCTGTGCCATCTCAGATGCAGAGATGGAAGCTCACCCTGAACAGAACATCTTGGGCACCCATAGGAGGATGCTGTCCAGGGGGAGGTCCTGGAGCCCTTTGCACCCAA
The DNA here is from genome assembly GCF_054392235.1 of Sus scrofa. NCBI lineage: Eukaryota > Metazoa > Chordata > Mammalia > Artiodactyla > Suidae > Sus > Sus scrofa. The sequence continues at coordinate 81,715,493 of NC_139388.1, forward strand.
CTCCACACGTCCCCTGGCCAGAGGTGGAGGTGGAGCTCTGGGCTGGCGGTGCTGGGAGCCCACCCTCCCGGGTGGGCCTCTGGCTCAGGGCCAGAACCACAGCCTGTTCCTCCTCTGAACACTAGGATTTTGGCAGAGAGGGGACCATAGCCCTGAGGTGTTCCCAGAGAATCACCCAGGAATTCTAAAGACTTCAGGACCACACACTCCTGCTGGGTGGAGGGTGGAATGCAGCCCAGGCAGGGGCACTGGGAGGACCAGGAAGAGACTTAGCCCGGGGGTGGGGCCATGTGGGTGGGGCTTGTCAGCAGTGGGAGGGCCCAGGGAACCAGGACCCAAGGGGCCTCCAGAAGCAGCTTTGGGCTCTTAGACTGAAGCTAAGTCCCAGGCTTATCCGGCCCACCTGGGGCCCAGGGAGCCCACAGACCCTTCAGTTTTTTCAGTCACTGAATCAATGGCAGGGGAAAGGGATCAAGCCTTGGGGACACGTGAGTGAAGGGGCAGGCTCAGAAAAGGGTTTCATAACTGGGGTCCCTCTGCTCATGGGCTGCAAACCTTTGTTGCCAAAGGCTTCAGCTTTATGCCTCCAAGTCCACACCCCATGGAGCTTCAATTTCTCACAAAGCCTCCCTCAGAGACCCAGGCCCACCCCCTGTATGCCCACCCCTCCAGGAATGGGGCATCCCTCTGTCCATGGGTCCCTTTAAGCCACCAGGGGTGCAGAGCGCTTTTCTTGGAGTCCTTGAAGAGGGTTCTTGGGTCATCAGGGACTGCTTGCCCCATGGACAAGACGACCGATTGCCTTTGGCCCTGGAGGGGTTGGGAAGTGTCCCTGTCCCACCCAGAGTGGTGTCTTTCAGTGTTGACACATTCTCAGCCGTGCTGCCTCTGAGTGTTGATCCAGCTCAGCTGGATGGGGAGATGTGGCCAATCTTTGAGCCACCACCTCTGGGCAGAGGGGACACTGAAGGTTCTGGAGAAGAGGGCCGAATCTCCTTCCTTGGCCACTCCAGGGGCTCTCCCAAGCTCCCTTCTCTTTACAAGTTGAGACCTTTGGGGAATGATTCCAGCCCCTGACCACAGCCTCCTTTGGAACTTTTTACCACCTCCACCTGTTTAGCAAAACTGTATTTATCTTCACCGTTGTTATAATCCACACTTGGATCCCCTTTCTCAAGTGCTTCTGTGGGTAAAAGGCATTTGATGCAGAAGACACAGCATTGAATCCATGAAGACGGGACCAAATTGCTTGTCCCCATCTGGGCCCCTGCAGCCACCTCTTTGCTCAACCTACGCCTCCTGCCCTTCGCCAACGAGACATTCCCAGAAGGAAAGGCTGCTGCTTTGGGAATCCATCTGAGTTTCTCTCTGCTGGGGAGCTGAGTTAGCAAGATACTGGGACATTTTCCTGCATGGACATCACCTCTGTGACAAATGCTCACCTGCTTCTCATCTTCATACTCAGTAATGTCAAGCCTGTCCTGGACCATGACCAAGGAGGCTTGTACCTTTGGTTTAGAGGAACCTATCATTGATTGAGGATAAATGGCATTTGGTAGCAGCGGACACCCAGACATGTGTGGTCCATCAAGTTCAGCCATCAAGGTTTCAATGGGAGCATCCATCCCAGGAGACTTTGGGTTCTTCAAGTTCTGGACAGAAAAAGTGTATTATCTCTTGGTGACCCAGTCCATGCTTTTGTTGCTATCACAGCCAGAAAGCAGCTCTTAAGGTCAACCATCTTCTTCATTCACATTCCTTGAATGGTTGATCTTTCCCCCCTGGAGGCCAGTCTCAGACATGCTATGAGTCTCCTTACAACGTATATTACCCAGGAGCGGGGATCTCAGGCAGGTGACCTCAAAACCACCCAGCCCCACGCCTAGGAAGTGACATTCCAGTGCTAGGACCAATCCCAAATATCTGCCCACTGTGGCGAAATGGGAATAAACCAAATGATTTCTCAAGAAGTCTCTCTTCTCTGGAGTTCTCCCAAGCCACCATCTTGGTAGAAATCAGGACTTATTTCCCCCAGGGGCCCCCACACTCCTCAGGAAGAGACCTTGACCCCAGCAGGTTTTCCTTAAACCCAGTGTACTATGTGGCTAGCCAACTCCATCTGTACAACTCAGTCTCGTGTCAGCCACTTGCCACTTCACCAGAAAGTTGGTGTTGGGTAAGAGTTGCAAGGCTTTAAACTCTTGAGGGTGGACCACAGGCTGAGAAAGAAGGCCTGAATCCCAGTGGCTAGGCTGCCCCAGAAACAGTCCCCCTGCCCCAATCCATCCCTGTAAATAGAGTCCATGGCAAAAAAAAAAACCAAAAAAAAACAAAAAAAAAAACCTATTTCCTCCAACTTATCACAAGTAGCTGTTGGTCCTACCTATGGGGGCCCCTCTTCTGAGCTCATTGTACATTAGTTGGAAACGTGGTGATGTGCTGTTCGTTTATAGGAAGTTGACTTTTATATATATACATATATATATATACTAAAAATGGAAAGAAACCCCCCCCCCACAGTGCGTGTCGTGCTAGTGCCAGGGACCATCTGTAGGGATATATCTGCATATTGTGTGTTTCAAATTATACATTCCGGGCTCTCTTGGGTTCTTTCATTTTTATTGCTTTGTTTTTCATTTGGTATTTCTCTCTTGCTATGAAAAAAAAAAAAAGTGATGTGTGAGAACCAAGCTCTGCTTTTATATTCTTATGTTTTCCTTGATTTCCATTTGCCGTTCTTTTGCCAGAGGAGCATGAAGGAGAAGGGAGAGAGGAGAAGGAGAGTGGAATCAAGAGAGAGGTGGGCCCAGAAGGAACACGAGAAGGTCAGATTTCCAATCCGACTGTGGCTCGAGAACATGGCAGGCCCCAGATTTTGATCACTCCACCGACTGCTGTTTGAGATGGAGTGGGTGAAGCCTTCGGACATTCGGATCCTGGAACTTGGGAAACTCCTTGATGGCCCCCAAAAGACATGCTCTGAGGCCTCTCTCAGGTCGATGTGCTCATCGAGCTCCCGAATGTGCCCTTGACTGTTGGATGCTTTTTGAGGTTGACAGATCTCGCCTCCCCTCCCGCAGAGGCACCAAACCAAGGCCAAGTGGGGGGATCCTCCAGCTACCGTCTTGAAAAGCTCGGAGACCTCTGTGTATCGAATGCTTTCTCTGTCAGCTCTAACCAGGCCAGTCCCCCACCCGGGAGCTCTCTGCCTAGCCCTCTAGATCACTCCTTCTTCCCAGTAACTGCTACGTGGTTGCTCCCGTGTTTGACTCACAGCCATTTCTCCTCCACGTGGGAGTGCGTGCGTGTGTGCCTGAGAGTGTGAGTGGGGTGTCCGCGTGGGCGTGTGGGCGCGAAGGTGTGTGTTTAAATATAATCGCACCATAATTTATTCAGCTATATGGAGTAGTAGACTAGAAAGAGAAACTGGCATTTGCTTTAACTACCTGCTTGTAAGCGCTTCCTCTGTAACTCAGGCGTAACTGTTACATATACATTAAAAAGAAATTAAAAGCATCTCTGAGGTTCCATGTATTCAATTGATCCCCATAGTGTGGCTGCCCTTAAAAGGGATTCAGGGGCTAAGTCAAAAGCTTGTAATTTAGAGGGTCAGGTTAGGAACTGCACTTCTCTCGTCCAGGTCCCCCGGGTCTAAGCAGATGCTGGACACAGAGAAGAAGTCTCTTTGGTATTTGACCCATGGGAGATCCCATTGTGGCTCAGCAGGTTAAGAACCTATCTGGTACCCATGAGGATGTGGGTTCGATCCCTGGCCTCACTCAGTGGGTAAAAGATCCATGGTTACTGCAACCTGCTATGCAGGTCACAGATGTGACTTGGATCCAGTGTTGCCTTGGTTGTGGCATAGGGCTCAGCTGCAGCTCTGATTCAATTCCAGGAACTTCATATGCTGCAAGTGTGGCCCTCAAAAGAAAAAATAATCAATGGATGACACTCTCAAGCACCTCTCTGGGGAAACCTCGGTCTTCTTCACCAGGACAGATTTTTCCTGCCACTAAACTTAGGACCGTCTGCGGCCACCTCTCAGGGTACAGAATTTGGAGGGTGGGAGAGACCCCAGAAGCGTACATACTGCCCTAGAAGCAGAGCCTGATACAGAGATTCTTGGGCAAATGAATTATTGAGAGAGAAATCCGTAAGGGAGTAAAGGAAGCAAGATAGGGCAGGGGGCAGAGCCAAGCAAAAATGAGGTTTTGCCTGGAGTCTAGCCTCAACCTGACACTGCAGGGAGCTCTGGAGGGTGCATTGAAACATGGAGTTAGGAGTCCCCATCGTGGCTCAGCAGAAATGAATCTGACTAGCATCCATGAGGACACAGATTCGACCCCTGGCCTCGCTCAGTGGGTTAAGGATCTGGTGTTGTCGTGAGCTGTGGTGTAGGTCAAAGATGTGGCTTGGATCTGGCATGGCTGTGGCTGTGGCGTAGGCCAGTGGCTACAGCTCTGATTTGACCCCTAGCCTGGGAACCTCCATGTGCCGTGGGTGCTGTCCTAAAAAGACAAAAAATAAAATAAAGTAAAAATAAAATAATAAAATAAAATATAAAACATGGAGTTAGTCTCACCTTAAGACCAAGGGACTGTTTTTGCACAGTTCAGTCACTCACTGGCTGCTGGCTGTCCCTGGGAATGTCGATGGGTGGGTAAAGGGCTCACGTGCCCAAACGCCTCTGGTTAAAGTGGCTCCGATGGGCTGAGGGCCGTTCTCCAGAGAAAGGTGTGGCAGTGAGTCCTTAGCAGCAACATGCACATCAGTTAGGGGACAGGTACCCTGGCCCGGGAGAAGGGCATCTGGGCAAGGACCAGCACCGTCTACCGCACGTGTTCCCCTGGATCTAAACCAGGGCACCCATGTCAGTCCAGGGTCCTGGTTTATGTGGATGATTTGAACAGGAAGGGGCCAGGTGGGGGAGTTGTTGGGAGAAAGTGCACATGAAGGCTGGGTGAAGTGTACAGGAGGAAGGACCTGTGTTCATCAACCCAGTTAAGTTCTCTTCCCAGGGTCAGACCAATCAGAAGGCTTCCCAGCATCCTTCTCCACATAGGATCCCTGCAGTGTGATGAGCTCTGTACCAGCCCCCTGTGGAATCCAGGCAGCTTATGTCAGGACCAGGGCTCCCAAATATGTTTCACCCTATGTCCTTCTCCCTACTTACCTTCCAGCCCAACTGAGCAGTTATATCTCAGTAAACCAGGAGGATATGAGGGAGAGTCAAGAGCTAGTCAAGTTCTACTCTGAGATCTGCACATGACTCACTGTGGGTCCTGAGACAATTTTCTCCCCTTCTCAGACCTTATTTCAATATGTTTATTAAAAATGGGCTATATGATATCTAAGGATCCTCTAGGTTACCATGACAATAAACTGAGCCAAAGGCTGGTCTTGAAGCAGCTCAGAGAGTGCCCAGGTGGCTCAGAGCTGTCCATCACCAGTGCTGGGGAAGCAGCACAAAGTGCTGGGTGCTGAATGTAAGATGCCAAGTTACTCCAGACGCAGACCTGCTCTTAGGGACCCCCGCAGAGCTCTCTGGCACTTTCTTAGGAAGGTTTCCTCGGGGTCCCACTTAACAACCTTTGTTTATACCCCCAAGGAAAGCTGAAGAACATAGTCACCTGCCTAGGCACACTACTATCCAGAGTAAAATCAGGTTTCTGTGCCTAAGGGAGAAGGGAAGAATGCATATTGATTAAACAACTGTTTCAGTAAGCTACTGCTGCAGCAATGCTGCGTAACATAGCAGTCTCTGTTCCTGGTCTCATTTGGCAGGCACACCCTACGGTGGATGAAATTCACAGCTTTTCCTAGAAAATTTACTAGTGAAGGAAAGAGGCTCCTGAGACAGGAGATAAATGGAGACATTGAGATGGGGAGGGGCACACAGAACAGAGACGGGGGCTTCTGAGTATCCGCCTGTCTGTTGCAAAGTTAAGTCTACAATGTCTAGTCAACCCGAGAATACAGGTTCCAGAACTCCATCGCCTGCACTCCCCAGCTTCCACTGACTTACTCTGAGCAGAGAATCACTTTCCTGCTCCTGATCATGTGAACTAGCAAGGAACAAGGACTCCCTTCCCAGAGGCACTGGGGAGAGTGTGTACAGAGCTTGAGTTACCTCTGCTCTCTCCCCTGGAAAGAATCAAATGTGCTTTCTCAAGTAAAGCCCCACTCTTGGCCCCAGGTCCCTTCAGTGTGACTGTAGGCAAGCCACTTCCCCTCATCCTTTAAAGTCTAAACCAACTCTATCCAGCTGGAAGGCAGTACCCAACAACCCCAAATCTAGATGGCTTAAAACACCAAAGGTTTCCCTTTTTTCTTATTCCTATTCATGTTTAATACTCTTACCAGTCCACCCGAGAATAGGCATAATCTTCAGTGTTGCTGGTTGCTGGTACCAGAAGGAAAGAGAGGTGATGAATCGTGCGTGGTCTCCTAAAGCTTCCACTCCAGTGACACAGGACACTTCTGCTCACCCTTCACTGACAACAGCAAATCATATGGACACAACGAACTTGAAAGGGAACGGTGAAGCGTAATCCACCTGGGCTTGGGAAGCAGGAGGCAGAGCTATTGAAAACAACCCTTAGGACTACCACACCCACCTGCCACCATGGGTTTACACAAGGATCAAATGAGGCTAAGGATGAGAAGGCAAAAGCAAACATTTCCTTAAGCACCTGCTCTGTGCTCTTCTCCTGGAAGTAGGGTGGGGCAGGGTGTAGCATTAAAAGAGTGGTCATAGACAGTCTCTGCTCTGCAGGAATGAGAACACCATCTGCAAAACTCCTGTGATGGGCCTGGGCATACAGTTTTTGTCATATCATCTGCCTAATAACCTTGTGAGGTGGGAATCTTACCCTTCATGTTTGGGGAAGAAACCAAAGATCGGAAAGTTAAGGTCATTTGCCTAATCCCACAGCTGATTAATGACAGAGACTGAGCTCTCCAACAGAAGGCTCCCAAGTCACATTTTTTAATTAATGTAAAATTAAAGTATGGGAGAGATGGAGCTGGGATTTTGTCTGAGGATAGATGCCCAGGGTCTCTAGAAACCAGGGAGGGATGCCTTCCACAATCTGGCTCAGACAGAGAGTCCATACAAGGTCAGAGAGCCCTGCAGGTCACCTGCTCCCCTGGTGAGGAAACGTCATTCAGGCAACCCACGGGTATCAGCAGTGCAGTGGCCCCTCCCAGAATTCATATCACATACATCCTCCAAAGATATAGGCATGTTGGCTAGAAATATGAGCTTTAGAGAGATGAGACATTAACGTTTATGGAGGTGACTATGTGTCAGGTGGCCCTCATCCATAATTATTTAACCTTCCCAACATCCAGATGAAGTAGGTATGGTGGGTCCCACTATTCAGATGAGTAATGGGTCCATACAAGTGAAGTAAACTGGCTCAAGGTCCCCCCATCCAGGAGGCACTGGCTGGTCCCACCGTCTTGTCCATCACTGCAAGGTCCCTCCCCAAAATGGAAATAGGATGCTGTATGAACAAGGAGGGCAATGCTTCTTGAAAAGAAGTGTATCAGCCAGCCAATTGCCATAATAATACTGCATAATAAGCTGCCTCAAAATCTAGTGGCTTACAACAAGCATTAAATTCTCACTCGCATGGGTTGGTAAGTTGACCATGGTTTGGCTAATTTAGGCTTAGATGGTGTGGTAGGCAGAACCCTATGATGTCCACCAAGATTTCTGCCCCTTGGTGTACATGCCGTATATAGTCCCCTGCGACTGAGCATGGATTGGATCTGTGAAGATGATGGGATCGCTGTCTTGACATGGTTATGTTATCTGGCAAAATGGATGGGATAGACACTCCAGTGATAACATTATGTCACATCACATCACATCACTCCATCACAGCAGACTGGAGTGAGATTCTCCTGCTGTCTTTAAAGAAGTGAGATGCTGTGTTATGACAGGGTCATTGCTAGGATGTGAGGTCACCCTCTAGGAGCCGAGAGTGACCCTTGATGGACAGCCAACAAGAAAGATGGCACTTTGGTCCTTCATGAGGAACTGAATTCTCCCAACACCCTGAATGGGCTTGGAAAAACATTCTTCTCATCAAGTCTTCAGATGAGATCATAGCCCTGGCCAACATTTTGGTTTCAACTATTGAGATCCTGAGCAGAGGACCCAGGTATACTGTGTCCAGACTTCTCACCTATAGAAATCATGAGATAATATATGACTTGGCTAAAGCCACTAAGTTTCTAATAATTTTTTTTATGCAGCAATAGAAAAATAATACAGATGGGCTTCAGGCTCAAAGCCTGAAGATATTTGTTCTGGGAGGCCCATGAAGGAGGCAGAGACTGGACCATGATTACAGATCACTACAGTTCTAAGGGCATTGAGGGGGATTCAATTTCAAGCTTCTTCTCTTGTCAGATCTACTAAAAATCCATTGGCCAAGGCAAGTGTAATGGGCAAGCCCAAAGTCAAGGGTTGGGAGGAGTCCATTCCACCCATTTTGAGGCATGGAGAGGGTATGGACATCAAATCCTATTATAGGGGAGTTAAGAATTGAAACCCATTATACAAGAAATTTAGCAAAAAATTGTCTGGTTCTCTTCCACTGCCATGGGTACACAGCTACCAACAAGAGATTACTTCCATGATGCATCTGAAGTCCATGAAGCCCCCTTCCCTGCCCTGTAAATTTATTTCTTGGAGAAAGCCTCCAAGAGAGGAAAGTGGATCTGGGAGAAATCAGAGTGAGGACTACGGTGTCGGTGTCAGGTTTGTGGGTCATCAGGATCAGCTTTAGATAAAAGTGGCATCAGCATGAGCATTCCAAGGCAGAAGGACTTAGATAAGTGTTGGGGTAGGGATGGCTGGATTTTGTGATTCTTTGGGCTGGGTCACACCTGCCCGATGCTATAGAACTCCCTCCTTTTGCTGAGCCAGGCTTGAGGCCAGCCCTTGAGCAGCCCATGCCATAAGGATGAGCATTTCAAAGGGGGTAGACTCTGAAGTCCAATGTTACCACAACTGGGTAAACCTGGACCAGAAATCTAAACTTCTCTGAAGACTCGGTTTTCCCATCACTTATAGTGATGGTACCATCTTTCAAGGCAGTTATGAAGATTAAAAAAGTCAGAATAAAAAATTGATTTAACTTTCTTTAGCCCTGCGTTTCACATACTCATATGACCACAGGATCTCTTATTGTAGGAATGCTTATTAACATTATGGGTATGTTCTTGGAGCTTCCTGGCAGCCAATGGAAGATGGGAGAAATGATGTGTTCCCCAAGAACCAATGTCAATGAGAAATAAGAAACCTGCTAAAGGAAGGTTTTCCCTGGTATCTTCCTAAATAGGACAGTGTGATATACAATACAATGAATGACAACTCAAGAATAAACTCTTGAAATATGTTTAATGTAATGGCTGATATAGTTGGATTTAGGTTTACCATTTCATTGTATTTCTGTTTGTAACCTCTTTTTTTATTTCTCTGTTCCTTTCTTCCTGCCTTATTTTTGATTTTTAAAAATATATTTTAGTGTTTTGTTTTAGTTTATCTTTTGGATTTTTGGCTCGCTCTCTTTATATTATTTTCGAATGATTGGCCTAGGGATTACCATATACATACCTAACTTTTTCACCATCTACTTAGCATTAATATTTTACGACTTCGAGTAAAATATAGAAGCCTTAAAATCTTGATGCCATTGTTGTGTGTGTTACATGGACATACATTGAAACTTCCCAAATAATGTAATGCTTTTAAAAAAACATACTCATATTTTAAAGAACTTAAGAGGAGAAAAATGATGTGTTATATTTACCCAGATATCTCCCATACCACATCTTTTGCTCTTGCTTTATTCCTGAAGTCCAAGTTTCCCTTTGTTATCAATTCCTATTAGCCAGGACTTCCTCCAATCTTTCTTTTAGAGCATATCTGCTGGTTAAGAATTCCCTTAGTCTTCCTTCATCTAAGAATGTCTTGGGAGTTCCCGTCTTGGTGCAGCAGAAACGAATCTGACTAGGAACCATGAGGTTTCAGGTTCGATCCCTGGTCTCGCTCAGTGGGTTAAGGATCCAGGGTTGCTGTGATCTTTGGTGTAGGTCACAGATGTGGCTCAGATCTGGCATTGCTGTGGCTCTGGTTTAGGCCAGCAGCAACAGCTCCAATTAGACCCCTAGCCTGGAACCTCCATATGCTGCGAGTGAGGCCCTAAAAAGACAAAAGACAAAAAAAAAAAAAAAATTCAATATGAAATCACAATTAGATAACATACAAATGATTCTACCTATATAAATTACAAAAACAGGCAAAAAAAAAAAAAAAAAAAAGGAGTTTCCGTCATGGCTCAGTGGTTAACGAATCCAACTAGGAACCATAAGGTGGTGGGTTCAATCCCTGGTCTTGCTCACTGGGTTAAGGATCTGGTGATGCCATGAGCTGTGGTGTAGGTCAAAGACGTGTCTTGGATCCTGTGTTGCTGTGGCTGTGGTGTAGGCTGGCAGCTACAGCTCTGATTAGACCCCTAGCCTGGGAACCTCCATATGCCACTGGTGGGGCCCCAGAAAAGACAAAAAAAAAAAAAAAGAATATCTTTTTAGGGCCACATTCGAGCCATGACAGGAACTCCCATCTAAAAATATCTTAATTCGTCTTTGTATCTTAAGGATATTTTGCTGGGTATAGAATCCTGGGTCAATGGTTATTTTCTCTCTGAAAAGATGTTGTCCCAGTGTCTTCTGGCCTCTGTGGTTTCTGATGAGATATTCATAGTTCCTGAGCTGTTATTCCCTTTTATGTAACATAGTTTTTCTCTGACTGCTTTAAAGAATTTTCTTAATCCTTGATTTGCAGAAGTTTAATTAGGTTGTATTTGGGCCTGGTTTTCTTTGGTCTTACTTTCTTTGGGGCTCTATAATCTTTTGAATCTGCCAATGTATGTCTTTTCATTTAAGTTTGGGGAATTTTCAGCCTTTTTTTTTTTTTTTTTTTTGTCTTTTTGCTATTTCTTTGGGCCACTCCCGTGGCATATGGAGGTTCCCAGGCTAGGAGTCGAATCGGAGCTGTAGCTGCCAGCCTATGCCCGAGCCACAGCAACACGGGATCCGAGCCACGTGTGCAACCTACACCACAGCTCATGGCAACACCGGATCCTTAACCCACTGAGCAAGGGCAGGGACCAAACCCGCAACCTCATGGTTCCTAGTCGGATTCGTTAACCACTGTGCCACGACGGGAACTCCCAGCCATTATTTTTTATTTAATATTTTTCCTGTGTCTATCTCTTATTTAGGGGTTCCAGGAATAGAAACATTAGACCTTTTCTTATTGTTTCACAGGTCCCTGAGGCTCTGTTCATTTTTTTTAATTATTTTTTTCTCTGCTCTTTGGATTAGATCATTTCTATTGATCTGTTCTCAACTTCAATGACTATTATCTCTGTTATCTTTGTTCTGCCATTAAACTTGCCCAACGATTTAAAATTTTTTTCTGATACTGTATGTCTCAGTTATAAAATTTCTAATTAGTCTTTTTTTCGTAGTTTCTATTTCTCTGCTAAGAATTTCTATTTTTCCCTTTATTTCAAGAATATTCACCTTTACCTCATGGTGAAAGATTGTAAGTAGACTTCAATAATTCCAATATCTGGGTTATCTCAGAGTTAACATCTGTTGATTATCTTTTTCCTTGAGGATTGGTTTAGAGTTTTCTGATTCTTGATATGTCAGGTAATTTTAGACTTTTTGAGCATTACATTGTGAGTCTCTGGATCCTATTAAAACCCTCTGGAAAAAAGGTTTTTGTTTGTTTCGTTGTTGTTTTAATTTAGTAGACAATTAACCTATTTAAGTTCAGATCTCAAGGTCTGTCTTGCCTTCTTTGAATGGTGGTTTCGACTTCAGCCCAGTGTTCAAAGCCTTTGCCATGCTGCTTGGGTCTGTCTTACTCATGTACCACTTACAGGTTAGCTTGAGACTTAGGTAGTGGTTTATTTTTC